>NW_026972128.1:0-5000000 GCF_036711695.1 Zophobas morio
TTTTAGCTAGAAACTGTATTTTTGTCGATTTTTATTGAATTTGAACTATATTTCAACGTTTTTTGATGGTTCTGAGCCACCAAACACACTTAAAACATGCAGAATCGTCTCAGAATAGGAAAAGGAGACGTTTAGGTCAATTTTATGCATTCTGGCGTTCGTAGATACAAGAAAATTGTTAAAATTCTTCATAAACGTCACTTTTGAAGTGTTTTCTTGTACTTTTAAGCCACTCAGATACTCTACGGGCTCGGAAAGTACAACGAAACCATCAAATTTTAGCTAGAAACTGTATTTTTGTCGATTTTTATTGAATTTGAACTATATTTCAACGTTTTTTGATGGTTCTGAGCCACCAAACACACTTAAATCATGCAGAATCGTCTCAGAATAGGAAAAGGAGTCGTTTAGGTCAATTTTATGCATTCTGGCGTTCGTAGATACAAGAAAATTGTTAAAATTCTTCAGAAACGTCACTTTTGAAGTGTTTTCTTGTACTTTTAAGCCACTCAGATACCCTACGGGCTCGGAAAGTGCAACGAAACCATCAAATTTTAGCTAGAAACTGTATTTTTGTAGACTTTTGTTGAATTTGAACTATATTTGAACGTTTTTTGATGGTTCTGAGCCACCAAACACACTTAAAGCATGCAGAATAGGAAAAGGAGACGTTTAGGTCAATTTTATGCATTCTGGTGTTCGTAGATACAAGAAAATTGTTAAAATTCTTCAGAAACTTCACTTTTGAAGTGTTTTCTTGTACTTTTAAGCCACTCAGATACCCTACGGGCTCGGAAAGTGCAACGAAACCATCAAATTTTAGCTAGAAACAGTATTTTTGTAGATTTTTATTGAATTTGAACTATATTTGAACGTTTTTTGATGGTTCTGAGCCACCAAACACACTTAAAACATGCAGAATAGTCTCAGAATAGGAAAAGGAGACGTTTAGGTCAATTTTATGCATTCTGGATTTCGTAGATACAAGAAAATTGATAAAATTCTTCAGAAACGTCACTTTTGAAGTGTTTTCTTGTACTTTTAAGCCACTCAGATACCCTACGGGCTCGGAAAGTGCAACGAAACCATCAAGTTTTAGCTAGAAACTGTATTTTTGTCGATTTTTATTGAATTTGAACTATATTTCAATGTTTTTTGATGGTTCTGAGCCACCAAACACACTTAAAGCATGCAGAATCGTCTCAGAATAGGAAAAGGAGACGCTTAGGTCAATTTTATGCATTCTGGCGTTCGTGGATACAAGAAAATTGTTAAAATTCTTCAGAAACGTCACTTTTGAAGTGTTTACTTGTACTTTTAAACCACTCAAATACCCTACGGGCTCGGAAATTGCAACGAAACCATAAAATTTTAGCTATAAACTGTATCTTTGTCGATTTTTATTGAATTTGGACTATATTTCAACGTTTTTTGATGGTTCTGAGCCACCAAACACACTTAAAGCATGCAGAATCGTCTCAGAATAGGAAAAGGAGACGCTTAGATCAATTTTATGCATTCTGGCGTTCGTAGATACAAGAAAATTGTTAAAATTCTTCAGAAACGTCACTTTTGAAGTGTTTTCTTGTACTTTTAAGCCACTCAGATACCCAATGGGCTCGGAAAGGGCAACGAAACCATCAAATTTTAGCTAGAAACTGTATTTTTGTCGATTTTTATTGAATTTGAACAATATTTCAACGTTTTTTGATGGTTCTGAGCCACCAAACACACTTAAAGCATGCAGAATAGTCTCAGAATAGCAAAAGGAGACGTTTAGGTCAATTTTATGCATTCTGGCGTTCGTAGATACAAGAAAATTGTTAAAATTCTTCAGAAACGTCACTTTTGAAGTGTTTACTTGTACTTTTAAGCCACTCAGATACCCGACGGGCTCGGAAAGTGCAACGAAACCATCAAATTTTAGCTAGAAACTGTATTTGTGTCGTTTTTTATTGAATTTGAACAATATTTCATAGTTTTTTGATGGTTCTGAGCCAACAAACACACTTAAAGCATGCAGAATCGTCTCAGAATAGGAAAAGGAGATGTTTAGGTCAATTTTATGCATTCTGGCGTTCGTAGATACAAGAAAATAGTTAAAATTCTTCAGAAACATCACTTTTGAAGTGTTTTCTTGTACTTTTAAGCCACTCAGATACCCTACGGGCTCGGAAAGTGCAACGAAACCATCAAATTTTAGCTAGAAACTGTATTTTTGTCGATTTTTATTGAATTTGAACTATATTTCAACGTTTTTTCATGGTTCTGAGCCACCAAACACACTTAAAGCATGCAGAATCGTCTCAGAATAAGAAAAGGAGACGTTTAGGTCAATTTTATGCATTCTGGCGTTTGTAGATACAAGAAAATTGTTAAAATTCTTCAGAAACGTCACTTTTGAAGTGTTTTCTTGTACTTTGAAGCCACTCAGATACCCAATGGGCTCGGAAAGTGCAACTAAACCATCAAATTTTAGCTAGAAACTGTATTTTTGTCGATTTTTATTGAATTTGAACTATATTTCAACGTTTTTTGGTGGTTCTGAGCCACCAAACACACTTAAAGCATGCAGAATCGTCTCAGAATAGGAAAAGGAGACGTTTAGGTCAATTTTATGCATTCTGGCGTTCGTAGATACAAGAAAATTGATAAAATTCTTCAGAAACGTCACTTTTGAAGTGTTTTCTTGTACTTTTAAGCCACTCAGATAACCTACGGGCTCGGAAAGTGCAACGAAACCATCAAATTTTAGCTAGAAACAGTATTTTTGTCGATTTTTATTGGATTTGAACTATATTTCAACGTTTTTTGATGGTTCTGAGCCACCAAACACACTTAAAGCATGCAGAATCGTCTCAGAATAGGAAAAGGAGACGTTTAGGTCAATTTTATGCATTCTGGCGTTCGTAGATACAAGAAAATTGTTAAAATTTGTCAGAAACGTCACTTTTGAAGTGTTTTCTTGTACTTTTAAGCCACTCAGATACCCTACGGGCTCGGAATGTGCAACGAAACCATCAAATTTTAGCTAGAAACTATTTTTGTCGATTTTTATTGAATTTGAACTATATTTCTACGTTTTTTGATGGTTCTGAGCCACCAAACACACTTGAAGCATGCAGAATAGGAAAAGGAGACGTTTAGGTCAATTTTATGCATTCTGGTGTTCGTAGATACAAGAAAATTGTTAAAATTCTTCAGAAACTTCACTTTTGAAGTGTTTTCTTGTACTTTTAAGCCACTCAGATACCCTACGGGCTCGGAAAGTGCAACGAAACCATCAAATTTTTGCTAGAAACAGTATTTTTGTAGATTTTTATTGAATTTGAACTATATTTGAACGTTTTTTGATGGTTCTGAGCCACCAAACACACTTAAAACATGCAGAATCGTCTCAGAATAGGAAAAGGAGACGTTTAGGTCAATTTTATGCATTCTGGATTTCGTAGATACAAGAAAATTGTTAAAATTCTTCAGAAACGTCACTTTTGAAGTGTTTTCTTGTACTTTTAAGCCACTCAGAAACCCTACGGGCTCGGAAAGTGCAACGAAACTATCAAGTTTTAGCTAGAAACTGTATTTTTGTCGATTTTTATTGAATTTGAACTATATTTCAACGTTTTTTGATGGTTCTGAACCACCAAACACACTTAAAGCATGCAGAATCGTCTCAGAATAGGAAAAGGAGACGTTTAGGTCAATTTTATGCATTCTGGCGTTCGTAGATACAAGAAAATTGTTAAAATTCTTCAGAAACGTCACTTTTGAAGTGTTTTCTTGTACTTTTAAGCCACTCAGATACCCAACGGGCTCGGAAAGTGCAACGAAAGCATCAAATTTTAGCTAGAAACTGTATTTGTGTCGATTTTTATTGAATTTGAACTATATTTCAACGTTTTTTGATGGTTCTGAGCCACCAAACACACTTAAAACATGCAGAATCGTCTCAGAATAGGAAAAGGAGACGTTTAGGTCGATTTTATGCATTCTGGCGTTCGTAGATACAAGAAAATTGTTAAAATTCTTCAGAAACGTCACTTTTCAAGTGTTTTCTTGTACTTTTAAGCCACTCAGATACACTACGGGCTCGGAAAGGGCAACGAAACCATCAAATTTTAGCTAGAAACTGTATTTTTGTCGATTTTTATTGAATTTGAACAATATTTCAACGTTTTTTGATAGTTCTGAGCCACCAAACACACTTAAAGCATGCAGAATCGTCTCAGAATAGCAAAAGGAGACGTTTAGGTCAATTTTATGCATTCTGGCGTTCGTAGATACAAGAAAATTGTTAAAATTCTTCAGAAACGTCACTTTTGAAGTGTTTACTTGTACTTTTAAGCCACTCAGATACCCTACGGGCTCGGAAAGTGCAACGAAACCATCAAATTTTAGCTAGAAACTGTATTTTTGTCGATTTTTATTGAATTTGAACTATATTTCAACGTTTTTTGATGGTTCTGAGCCACCAAACACACTTAAATCATGCAGAATCGTCTCAGAATAGGAAAAGGAGTCGTTTAGGTCAATTTTATGCATTCTGGCGTTCGTAGATACAAGAAAATTGTTAAAATTCTTCAGAAACGTCACTTTTGAAGTGTTTTCTTGTACTTTTAAGCCACTCAGATACCCTACGGGCTCGGAAAGTGCAACGAAACCATCAAATTTTAGCTAGAAACTGTATTTTTGTAGATTTTTGTTGAATTTGAACTATATTTGAACGTTTTTTGATGGTTCTGAGCCACCAAACACACTTAAAGCATGCAGAATAGGAAAAGGAGACGTTTAGGTCAATTTTATGCATTCTGGTGTTCGTAGATACAAGAAAATTGTTAAAATTCTTCAGAAACTTCACTTTTGAAGTGTTTTCTTGTACTTTTAAGCCACTCAGATACCCTACGGGCTCGGAAAGTGCAACGAAACCATCAAATTTTAGCTAGAAACAGTATTTTTGTAGATTTTTATTGAATTTGAACTATATTTGAACGTTTTTTGATGGTTCTGAGCCACCAAACACACTTAAAACATGCAGAATCGTCTCAGAATAGGAAAAGGAGACGTTTAGGTCAATTTTATGCATTCTGGATTTCGTAGATACAAGAAAATTGATAAAATTCTTCAGAAACGTCACTTTTGAAGTGTTTTCTTGTACTTTTAAGCCACTCAGATACCCTACGGGCTCGGAAAGTGCAACGAAACCATCAAGTTTTAGCTAGAAACTGTATTTTTGTCGATTTTTATTGAATTTGAACTATATTTCAAGGTTTTTTGATGGTTCTGAGCCACCAAACACACTTAAAGCATGCAGAATCGTCTCAGAATAGGAAAAGGAGACGTTTAGGTCAATTTTATGCATTCTGGCGTTCGTAGATACAAGAAAATTGTTAAAATTCTTCAGAAACGTCACTTTTGAAGTGTTTGCTTGTACTTTTAAGCCACTCAGATACCCTACGGGCTCGGAAAGTGCAACGAAACCATCAAATTTTAGCTAGAAACTGTATTTTTGTCGATTTTTATTGAATTTGAACTATATTTCAACGTTTTTTGAAGGTTCTGAGCCACCAAACACACTTAAAATATGCAGAATCGTCTCAGAATAGGAAAAGGAGACGTTTAGGTCAATTTTATGCATTCTGGCGTTCGTAGATACAAGAAAATTGTTAAAATTCTTCAGAAACGTCACTTTTGAAGTGTTTACTTGTACTTTTAAACCACTCAAATACCCTACGGGCTCGGAAATTGCAACGAAACCATCAAATTTTAGCTATAAACTGTATTTTTGTCGATTTTTATTGAATTTGGACTATATTTCAACGTTTTTTGATGGTTCTGAGCCACCAAACACACTTAAAGCATGCAGAATCGTCTCAGAATAGGAAAAGGAGACGCTTAGGTCAATTTTATGCATTCTATCGTTCGTAGATACAAGAAAATTGTTAAAATTCTTCAGAAACGTCACTTTTGAAGTGTTTTCTTGTACTTTTAAGCCACTCAGATACCCTATGGGCTCGGAAAGGGCAACGAAACCATCAAATTTTAGCTAGAAACTGTATTTTTGTCGATTTTTATTGAATTTGAACAATATTTCAACGTTTTTTGATGGTTCTGAGCCACCAAACACACTTAAAGCATGCAGAATAGTCTCAGAATAGCAAAAGGAGACGTTTAGGTCAATTTTATGCATTCTGGCGTTCGTAGATACAAGAAAATTGTTAAAATTCTTCAGAAACGTCACTTTTGAAGTGTTTACTTGTACTTTTAAGCCACTCAGATACCCGACGGGCTCGGAAAGTGCAACGAAACCATCAAATTTTAGCTAGAAACTGTATTTGTGTCGTTTTTTATTGAATTTGAACTATATGTCAACGTTTTTTGATGGTTCTGAGCCACCAAACACACTTAAAACATGCAGAATCGTCTCAGAATAGGAAAAGGAGACGTTTAGGTCAATTTTATGCATTCTGGCGTTCGTAGATACAAGAAAATTGTTAAAATTCTTCAGAAACGTCACTTTTGAAGTGTTTTCTTGTACTTTTAAGCCACTCAGATACCCTACGGGCTCGGAAAGTGCAACGAAACCATCAAATTTTAGCTAGAAACTGTATTTTTGTCGATTTTTATTGAATTTGAACTATATTTCAAAGTTTTTTGATGGTTCTGAGCCACCCAACACATTTAAAGCATGCAGAATCGTCTCAGAATAGGAAAAGGAGATGTTTAGGTCAATTTTATGCATTCTGGCGTTCGTAGATACAAGAAAATTGTTAAAATTCTTCAGAAACGTCACTTTTGAAGTGTTTTCTTTTACTTTTAAGCCACTCAGAGACCCAACGGGCTCGGAAAGTGCAACGAAACCATCAAATTTTAGCTAGAAACTGTATTTTTGTCGATTTTTATTGAATTTGAACTATATTTCAACGTTTTTTGATGGTTCTGAGCCACCAAACACACTTAAAGCATGCAGAATCGTCTCAGAATAGGAAAAGGAGACGTTCAGGTCTATTTTAAGCATTCTGGCGTTCTTAGATACAAGAAAATTGTTAAAATTCTTCAGAAACGTCACTTTTGAAGTGTTTTCTTGTACTTTTAAGCCACTCAGATACCCTACGGGCTCGGAAAGTGCAACGAAACCATCAAGTTTTAGCTAGAAACTGTATTTTTGTCGATTTTTATTGAATTTGAACTATATTTCAACGTTTTTTGATGGTTCTGAGCCACCAAACACACTTAAAGCATGCAGAATAGGAAAAGGAGACGTTTAGGTCAATTTTATGCATTCTGGTGTTCGTAGATACAAGAAAATTGTTAAAATTCTTCAGAAACTTCACTTTTGAAGTGTTTTCTTGTACTTTTAAGCCACTCAGATACCCTACGGGCTCGGAAAGTGCAACGAAACCATCAAATTTTAGCTAGAAACAGTATTTTTGTAGATTTTTATTGAATTTGAACTATATTTGAACGTTTTTTGATGGTTCTGAGCCACCAAACACACTTAAAACATGCAGAATCGTCTCAGAATAGGAAAAGGAGACGTTTAGGTCAATTTTATGCATTCTGGATTTCGTAGATACAAGAAAATTGATAAAATTCTTCAGAAACGTCACTTTTGAAGTGTTTTCTTGTACTTTTAAGCCACTCAGATACCCTACGGGCTCGGAAAGTGCAACGAAACCATCAAGTTTTAGCTAGAAACTGTATTTTTGTCGATTTTTATTGAATTTGAACTATATTTCAAGGTTTTTTGATGGTTCTGAGCCACCAAACACACTTAAAGCATGCAGAATCGTCTCAGAATAGGAAAAGGAGACGTTTAGGTCAATTTTATGCATTCTGGCGTTCGTAGATACAAGAAAATTGTTAAAATTCTTCAGAAACGTCACTTTTGAAGTGTTTGCTTGTACTTTTAAGCCACTCAGATACCCTACGGGCTCGGAAAGTGCAACGAAACCATCAAATTTTAGCTAGAAACTGTATTTTTGTCGATTTTTATTGAATTTGAACTATATTTCAACGTTTTTTGAAGGTTCTGAGCCACCAAACACACTTAAAATATGCAGAATCGTCTCAGAATAGGAAAAGGAGACGTTTAGGTCAATTTTATGCATTCTGGCGTTCGTAGATACAAGAAAATTGTTAAAATTCTTCAGAAACGTCACTTTTGAAGTGTTTACTTGTACTTTTAAACCACTCAAATACCCTACGGGCTCGGAAATTGCAACGAAACCATCAAATTTTAGCTATAAACTGTATTTTTGTCGATTTTTATTGAATTTGGACTATATTTCAACGTTTTTTGATGGTTCTGAGCCACCAAACACACTTAAAGCATGCAGAATCGTCTCAGAATAGGAAAAGGAGACGCTTAGGTCAATTTTATGCATTCTATCGTTCGTAGATACAAGAAAATTGTTAAAATTCTTCAGAAACGTCACTTTTGAAGTGTTTTCTTGTACTTTTAAGCCACTCAGATACCCTATGGGCTCGGAAAGGGCAACGAAACCATCAAATTTTAGCTAGAAACTGTATTTTTGTCGATTTTTATTGAATTTGAACAATATTTCAACGTTTTTTGATGGTTCTGAGCCACCAAACACACTTAAAGCATGCAGAATAGTCTCAGAATAGCAAAAGGAGACGTTTAGGTCAATTTTATGCATTCTGGCGTTCGTAGATACAAGAAAATTGTTAAAATTCTTCAGAAACGTCACTTTTGAAGTGTTTACTTGTACTTTTAAGCCACTCAGATACCCGACGGGCTCGGAAAGTGCAACGAAACCATCAAATTTTAGCTAGAAACTGTATTTGTGTCGTTTTTTATTGAATTTGAACTATATGTCAACGTTTTTTGATGGTTCTGAGCCACCAAACACACTTAAAACATGCAGAATCGTCTCAGAATAGGAAAAGGAGACGTTTAGGTCAATTTTATGCATTCTGGCGTTCGTAGATACAAGAAAATTGTTAAAATTCTTCAGAAACGTCACTTTTGAAGTGTTTTCTTGTACTTTTAAGCCACTCAGATACCCTACGGGCTCGAAAAGTGCAACGAAACCATCAAATTTTAGCTAGAAACTGTATTTTTGTCGATTTTTATTGAATTTGAACTATATTTCAAAGTTTTTTGATGGTTCTGAGCCACCCAACACATTTAAAGCATGCAGAATCGTCTCAGAATAGGAAAAGGAGATGTTTAGGTCAATTTTATGCATTCTGGCGTTCGTAGATACAAGAAAATTGTTAAAATTCTTCAGAAACGTCACTTTTGAAGTGTTTTCTTTTACTTTTAAGCCACTCAGAGACCCAACGGGCTCGGAAAGTGCAACGAAACCATCAAATTTTAGCTAGAAACTGTATTTTTGTCGATTTTTATTGAATTTGAACTATATTTCAACGTTTTTTGATGGTTCTGAGCCACCAAACACACTTAAAGCATGCAGAATCGTCTCAGAATAGGAAAAGGAGACGTTCAGGTCTATTTTAAGCATTCTGGCGTTCGTAGATACAAGAAAATTGTTAAAATTCTTCAGAAACGTCACTTTTGAAGTGTTTTCTTGTACTTTTAAGCCACTCAGATACCCTACGGGCTCGGAAAGTGCAACGAAACCATCAAGTTTTAGCTAGAAACTGTATTTTTGTCGATTTTTATTGAATTTGAACTATATTTCAACGTTTTTTGATGGTTCTGAGCCACCAAACACACTTAAACCATGCAGAATCGTCTCAGAATAGGAAAAGGAGACGTTTAGGTCAATTTTATGCATTCTGGCGTTCGTAGATACAAGAAAATTGTTAAAATTCTTCAGAAACGTCACTTTTGAAGTGTTTTCTTGTACTTTTAAGCCACTCAGATACTCTACGGGCTCGGAAAGTGCAACGAAACCATCAAATTTTAGCTAGAAACTGTATTTTTGTCGATTTTTATTGAATTTGAACTATATTTCAACGTTTTTTGATGGTTCTGAGCCACCAAACACACTTAAAGCATGCAGAATCGTCTCAGAATAGGAAAAGGAGACGTTTAGGTTTATTTTAAGCATTCTGGCGTTCGTAGATACAAGAAAATTGTTAAAATTCTTCAGAAACGTCACTTTTGAAGTGTTTTCTTGTACTTTTAAGCCACTCAGACACCCTACGGGCTCGGAAAGTGCAACGAAACCATCAAATTTTAGCTAGAAACTGTATTTTTGTCGATTTTTTTTGAATTTGAATTATATTTCAACGTTTTTTGATGGTTCTGAGCCACCAAACACACTTAAAGCATGCAGAATCGTCTCAGAATAGGAAAAGGAGACGTTTAGGTCAATTTTATGCATTCTGGCGTTCGTAGATACAAGAAAATTGTTAAAATTCTTCAGAAACGTCACTTTTGAAGTGTTTTCTTGTACTTTTAAGCCACTCAGATACCCTACGGGCTCGGAAAGTGCAACGAAACCATCAAATTTTAGCTAGAAACTGTATTTTTGTCGATTTTTATTGAATTTGAACTATATTTCAACGTTTTTTGATGGTTCTGAGCCACCAAACACACTTAAAACATGCAGAATCGTCTCAGAATAGGAAAAGGAGACGTTTAGGTCAATTTTATGCATTCTGGCGTTCGTAGATACAAGAAAATTGTTAAAATTCTTCATAGACGTCACTTTTGAAGTGTTTTCTTGTACTTTTAAGCCACTCAGATACTCTACGGGCTCGGAAAGTGCAACGAAACCATGAAATTTTAGCTAGAAACTGTATTTTTGTCGATTTTTATTGAATTTGAACTATATTTCAACGTTTTTTGATGGTTCTGAGCCACCAAACACACTTAAATCATGCAGAATCGTCTCAGAGTAGGAAAAGGAGTCGTTTAGGTCAATTTTATGCATTCTGGCTAGTAGTTATATAGTGGGGCTCCTGGCTCAGGTCAAATGAGGTCAACCCGAGCTAGGAGCCCCACAACTTTTGATCGAGCGGTCATTGATCTTTTTGATCGACAATTGACTGTTTGTGTATGAACGTGACTGACCTCGGCGTTGACCTTGCTTTGTCATCGCCTTGTGCTCGATCGATCTGACTCTATGTCCGTAGTCAGGTTGGCCGAGCGGTTTAAGGCGTCAGATTTAAGCTCTGATTCTCGAAAGAGAGCGTGGGTTCGAATCCCACACCTGACAGTTTTTTTATATGCAGTTCTACAGTTTTGTTTTGCGTTTAAATGAAACACAATTTAATATTACGTCATTTATTGAAGAAATATTTCATACAACCAATTGTATATACACTTAGCATTATTTAAAGAACAGTAACATTTTTTATTGTTAGATATATGATTATCACATGATGGGATTTCTTTAGGCAATTTCACACAGTCTTCAATTGTTTCGAGGTTCACAACTTTGGGGCAGTCTTTTCCTAGCGTTTCCATGAGATAATTTTCTTTACATTTTCCTTTTACATATAAGACCTCCACTCCATGTTCCTTGATGTATTTGAGCAAAATTTCTTTTGCAAATATCTGATCCTTGGAGCCGTCATTAAATCTCAACATGTGATGGTAACGTTCTAGATATCTGGCTTGTTTCTTGGCTTTTTCATCGAGTTGGTTGAATTGTTTGGTGGATTTGAATGTTTCATGTATTGTGTTAATTCCATCGTATATCGTAAGTTCTTTTACAATGAATTCTTGCAGAGTAAAACCTTGTACGTCAACTACAACCAACTTCATCTTGTCAATTATTTCGACTGACTGAGAAGGAAGCGACTATGCAATTGTTTTTCTATCAATCCAACTATTGTGGGTGCTATTAAATCCTAACCACTTGACATACAGTTGGTTGCCTTTCTTTTTTAAAACTTTTTCAACGAGATACACACCTGGATGCTTAACTTTTAGTAGTTCCATTTCATAGAAGCCACCTAAAATGTTTTCACCCTTTTCATCTTTCAAAAAATATGTGATGGGATTAGTGAGATTAATTTTCCTTATTACGAAAATTTCATTTGACCAATTGGGTGTGTATCCCTTATCAAAGATTCCACGATATTTACTTATTCTTACGTTGTCACCAACTGTAAATTTTTGTTTATTGCTAACTATTTTAATGCGAGTATAAGCAGCTTTTAGAATAGCTTTCTCATTACTTTTGGTAACTTGTGAGGGTTTCATTTTTATAGTACGATGATAAGAATTATTATATTGATGTACCACATTTGGCAATAAATCTAACCATTTATAATTTCCTTGCAAACTAAATTCTTTCCACATTAAATTTTTCAATGTGCGATTTACTCTTTCAACGATTGAGGCCTTTTTTAAACTGTAAACACTGTAATGATTAATTTTGTATTTTTTCATAAGATTTTGAAACTTTATATTATAGAATTCTTTTCCTTGATCTGTTTGTAAATTTTTGGGTAACCATACGATCTTGGATAAAATTGTTTCCATTGCAGTCGTTATTTGTTGAGAATCTTTCGATTTTACTGGAACAGCCCACACATATTTTGAGAAACAGTCAATAACAATAAGTATATATTTGTATCCTCTATTTGTCTTAGCATACGGTATCATTTCCACTAAATCTGCTTGTAATGTTTCGTTAATACCCTTAATTATCACCTTACGTCGTGTAAAATTAATTCTTACAGGTTTGTGCAGTTCTGCAACAATATCTCTTTTAATGGGAGTTGGTTCATACACCTTCTTGCGCTTCATTTTTATTGCTCTTGTGTTTATAATATGCTTTCTCGGACGTAACTAATGATTCTTCAAAATTCACAGGGCATTTTATTATCATTTCAGCGAACAAATCTGGTACATTTTCTGTTTTATTGAAGGCATATTTGAACGAGATACGGTCACCGTTACGTAATGAAAGTCCTTCCATTTCTTCTCTATTAAATATTTTGTTATTTACACAAATATTTATTTCATTGCTAGTAATATTTAATTTTGCAATTGAACCAATTTCTAAAGGAAACGTGTAGTGAGTTTCTTTAGACTTTAATATGTATGTGTTTTCGATGGTTTTAGCTGATTCGAAGTGAAATATTAGATTATAGAACATATAGTTCGAAATAGTAATCATAGCATCGTCAACTGAATCTGAAAGTTTAGTATGTTTCAGCAAATGACGTCCGAATTTATCCAGAGTCATATTAAGCAATAATTTTAGCTTCGCGTAGTTCTTCTATTATAGAAACGATTTCGTTTTGGTGACCTGAGTGGCCTGCTGTCTGGGAAGCGACTAACAACTTCAGTCTTTCAACTAATTCATTTGGATCTTCCCAATACACATAATCAACTTTATTAGCGTTTACTTCTTTAAACAATACTTGACCACCTTTCTTCGGCTTTTTATACTTCGTGAGAGTTGAGAACAATGGTCCTATAATATTTTTGTATTTCATAGAACTTGTACCCAATATTCGATCATTTTCATCGAAATTTCTTCGATATGCATTAGTTTTTTCTAGAATTTTTTTGTATATTTCTTTGTCTTCCACAGTAAAATGAATAGGCTTCTTTTTAAAAATGAGTTCATAAATTCCAGGCGTCCCTATAAATATCTCATTATCTATTTTTATATCTGGACCTACAAATTGTACCTCCTTCGAACCAATGTAAAATTTCTCTGAGAACGTGTCATGTCTTACGCCTGTTCTGTGATCAAATTTACTTTCTGTATCGTGATGCATTTCGTCAATATATTTTCTCGGTAATTCATCAAAATCATTTAAATAGTCGTTGTAAACATCTGTATCAACGATGTTTTTAATATAATTTTTACTTAATTGAACAGATTTTTCAAGAACTTCATCGAAGTTGTAATTATCATTGTCTTTTTCGGGAATGTATTCGAACACATTGTTCTGTGCATCTGTTTTATTTATTGATTCCTCGAAATCTCCCTGTGACAGAATATCATATTTTGAACTAATCGGACTCATTCCTTGTTCTTTTTCGTTTTTGATTGTATCGATTCTTTTCACAAGGTTAGTAACTTTTGTAGCAATTCTTTTTTGTCTTGGTGTGAAAATTTCTTCTTGCATTGGTGTATTATTGATAGTTTTTTTGGCACGAACAGGAGATAGAATTGTATTTTCCAACTTTCGCTTTGTTGGTGTACTGTGCTCAATGTTCGATGCATTTTTTGTTTTCACATCTTGATTACTTTTTATTGCAGATTCACTTCTTCTCTCAATTAATGTTTCCAAATGTTTGGTAAGGGGTTCATACTTTTTTTCTTCATTTCTTTGAGTTGCTTTAATTAGTTCTAATTTTCTTTGTAAATCTTTTCTTTTCTTAATCAATTTCTTTTTTAAATCAAGCACATCTGATATTTTCGAATCCATGTCTCCTAAGACTTTCGAAAATACAAATAAACTGAATTAATCTATTTGAATTAAAGGCTTATATACGTATGCAACATTTCACAAACATTCTATAAAAAAAGACTAGTTTTTTTTTTTTTTTTTTTTTTTCATATTTCAATAGTATAGATGCACATGTTTTGTTTTGTAATGATCTCTTATATGATCTTTATAATAGCAATATATACAGGGTAAGTTAGGGGTATCTGTTTCACCTCCACATTTTGGACATTTATATTTTACAGGAACTGGCATGTTGACGGTTTAAGATACTTTTATAGACTGAAATTATGGAAATGGGTCAATGAAATTATCAAATCCTTTTCTAAACCTACCACTACGAATTTCGTTCTCTTTATCGACTACTAAAAATTCATAACTATTTTGCCAGCAAAATGAACACATTTCTTTAAATTTATCAAATGTGATATCAGTACCGATATGATCATCATAAATATGACGCAAGTTTAAATTATCTTGCTTAAATAAAATAATAAAATTGGCGTTGTCTCTTATTAGATGTTTAGGAATACATGTGTATGTTTGACATAAATAAAAACAATCTATATTTCTGTGTCGTCCCATGCTAAAATATTCTTTCATTAAATTTTGCTTGTCACATGCCACGTCGTCAAAAATGAAGACAGAATTAGTTTTAGCTTTGTGCGCTGGTGGTATGTTGTTATTGTCGAAATTGTTAAAACTATAAAAATTTATACCTTTAATAGGTTTTAGAAGATTTTCCAAATATTGATATTTTGGTTGGAAAAGAGATTTAGAATACACGTAGACATTTTCAAATCTTAAACCATTTGGATGTTCGATTAAACCTATCATAACATTAGTTTTTCCGCAATTAGACGGTCCGACAATAATACATCTTACTGTCGATGGTAAAAGATCTCCGTGTCTTTTATTCTCACTGTTAATTTTGATATCGTTATTGCTTATCGGCAATTTAAGGTTTTGAGGGATCAAACGCATTTCGACATCTAATTAAGAAACCGACATGTGGAGGGGTATAAATACTAAATTTTTCTACGATTCCATTAGTATTTTAGCTGAAACGAAAGTTTGAGTATAAATGAAGATTACGAAGCGAACAAGGAACAGTCGTCGTAGTGAGACCTACAGAAAAACATATTGTGGACGTGGGATCGTAAATTCGGTTATTAATAAATTACCGTTTGAACTTCATATTCCGGGTTATAACTTTTGTGGACCAGGAACTAAATTAGAAAAACGATTAGCAAGAGGAGATAAAGGTCGAAATCAATTAGACGAAGCTTGCAAATTTCACGATATAGCTTACAGTGAACATAAAGATTTGGAAAATCGACATAAAGCCGATAAAGTTCTATTAGATAAAGCAAAACTTAGACTACGTTCTTCGGACGCATCTTTCGGGGAAAAAGCTGCTGCTTTAGGTGTTGTGGCTGCTATGAAAGCTAAAATAAAACTTGGTATGGGTTGTCGAATCAAAAGAAAAACTATTAGACGTGGAAAGGCCTTGAATTTTAACGTTTTAAGAAAATCCGCCAGGCTTGCTTTAAAAAATAAGAAATTTAAGAATATGAACGATGCTGTAAAAGTGGCCATGAGAGCAGTAAAATCATCAAAAGGAAAAAAGAGAGTGAGACCTCTTCGTCACAGACGTATAATACCCATACCGAAAAGTGGTGGATTTTTACCTCTACTACCAATATTTGCCGCTTTAGGCGCTCTGGGATCTTTAGGTGGTGGTGCAGCAGCCGTTGCAAAAGCTGTTAACGATGCTAAATCAGCTAAAGAACAGTTGAAAGAAAACCAAAGACACAATCAGAAAATGGAGTCGATAGCTGTAGGAAAGTCAGGGAGTGGATTATATTTGAAACCATATAAAAGAGGATATGGTCTTTTTTTAGCCCCATCAAAATTTCAAAAGAACTCCCGATAAATCTTCCAAAACATGCTCTCACCAACATCGACATTTGCAAATATGTAAAGCGTTTGAAAATTCCTCGCTTCAGAGGAGTTTTTATGAAAGATTCGCTTCCAAATAAAGTGCACCTTAATGAGTGTGGTATATTAAATCTAGACAATAAGGAAGGTTCTGGAACACATTGGACAGCTTATAAAAAAACTCGAAATGAAGCTATATACTTCGATAGTTATGGAGATTTGAGGCCACCTCTTGAACTGATCAAATATTTACAGAGCAACGGTTCCTGTAATATAGTATATAATCATCAAGCTTTACAGACTTTTAAAACTATTAATTGTGGACATTTATGTCTACGATTTCTATATAACTGTTACAAATAAGATTGTTCGAAGTTAGAGCGTTTTAGTTCAATTGATAGTGTCGTTGAAGCAAGTACTACGATGTCGAACGTATTTTCATTGAATGGAAACAGTTCTGTACTTTCGAGCAGATACTATCCACCAATTATCTTGGAAGATTATAACTATGCTTTAGGATTAGAAAGTTTGGTTACTTGGAATTCTTTTCCAAATATCGATAACAATAATAACAAATTTTATTTTTTTACACCAGACAAAAAAGAGCATTATATAGAAATTCCCGAGGGTTCTTATGAGATAGAAGACATTGAGTCGTATTTAAATAAAGAAATCAAAAACTATATGGAACATTATTTTCAATACCAAACTGACGAATACGGAAATAGAATAAAGAAATTTAAAATGTCAACACCAAACTTAATAATCAGAGGAAATAATAATACATTAAAATCGGAAGTTAAATGTACCCTTGATATAAATTTTTCAAGAAAGGATTCCTTAGGAAGTTTATTAGGATTTAAGAACAACATTCTGAAAGCGCATAAAACTCATATATCAGATTTTCCAGCAAAAATTTTAAAAGTGAATGCTCTTTGCGTTTATTGTAATATAGTAACTGGTCCATATAAGAACGGAAATCCCGTTCACGTAATACATCAATTTTTTCCAACAGTACCTCCCGGTTACAAAATAGTGGAGCGACCATTAAATGTTATATATCTACCAATTAATACGAAACAAATAGATGAGATAATCGTTAAAATAACAGATCAAGAAGGAAATATTGTTAGTTTTAGAGGTGAAGAGGTGGGTGTACGTTTGCATCTTAAGAAGCTTACGTGATGGGTTTTATTTTTAATGAAAATCTAAAAAACCGAAATTCGGTATATATAAATAGGACGATGAAAAGAAAATCAGTCAGTCCTTCTACAAGGATCAAACGTTTAACATTAGGGAATCGTAGATTTCTTGAATCTCTAGGATTAACGGTTTTGAAATAATATTTTTATCCAGTATAAAAAACAGCAATGAATTTTGAAATATTAAACGTAAACGAAAAAGCTGCATATGATCATTCAATTTATTATGGAGAAAGACATACCCACTTGCCTTATTCTAACAGTTCATATAACTATGATGATGAAATAAGAATTCCTATTGAACATCAAGATTTATACACTTTTCCTCATTTGAGTACATTGCATATAGAGGGTAAGATTATTGTGAAAAATGAAATCGATGAAATTGTACAGAAACCAGAAATCAAATTTGTAAATAATGGCGTTCTTTTGTTGTTTAATCAAATAAGATATGAAATTGCTGGAGTCGTTGTGGATAGTATTAGAAACCCAGGGTTAGCGTCCACCATGAAAGGATATGTAACGTATAACAGTAATGAAAGCGTAGCTCTAGAGAATGCTGGATGGTTTCCTAAAAAAGATTCGAATATAATTAAAGAAAATGGAACTTTTGAAGTTTCGATTCCATTAAAAATAATTTTTGGCTTTTGCGAAGATTTCAAAAAGGCTATTTTGAATGTAAGACAAGAGCTTGTTTTAGTTCGTTCTAATACCGATGTAAATGCTTTAATTTCTTCAAATGATAAATACAAAATTAAAGTAGAACTTAGTAAAATATGCTGGAAAATGCATCACTTGTCCGTGTCCGATGCCGAAAGGATCGCCTTGATCGATATTGTAAGAAGCAACAGGGAATTGGATATTATGTTTAGAAGTAAAGAATTACATGAATTTGCGCCACCAGTTCAATCGATAACTAATACTTGGACTATTAAAACTTCCTTAGAAAAACCTCAGTACATACTTTTTGCATTGCAACAGGGAAGAAAAAATCAATTGAAGAAAAACTACAGTCAATTTGATCATTGTAATCTGAGAGATGTCAAATTGTATCTTAACGATACCATGTATCCCTACGACAACTTGAATGTTGATTTCACAAATAATCGTTATGCAATTCTCTATGATATGTTTAAAGAGTTCCAGACATCGTTCTTATCCAAAACTAGCGAGCCATTATTCGATAAGGATGAATTTAAAGAAAAGACACCCATAGTAGTAATCGACTGTTCTAAACAAACGGAAGCTTTGAAGAGAGGCCCCGTTACAATTACGTTGTGGTTTGAAACGACCGCAGGTATTCCAGCAGACACCACAGCCTACTGTCTTATTCTTCACGACCGAATGGTAAAATACATTCCTGCACAAGATGTCGTCAGAGTGTTGTGAATAATTTAAAATGTTACTGTATTTAAAATTAATGTATTATGTTTGAGGGGTAAATAAAACTACATATACAACCATTTTTGTGTATTTTATTTATGAGAACCAAAAATTACATCTAAAGTTTTCTTATACTTATAATCATCTAATTTAATTAAGGGCCATCTTGCTTCATCTGGTCCTTCGGTCCATCCTAATGGTAATTCAGGATTAGCTTCGCCTTTGACAATGTTCTTTTTGAGCCAGGTGAAAATTCTTTTGTGCTCCTGATTTTCAGAGGGTTTAGATGTGAAGGAATCGTAATTGATTATCGTTAGAGCCTCAAAGAATGTAGTGAGTGCTTTGTGATTTGCCAAATATGCAGCTCGACACATAAATTCGTCAACACATTGCTCGATCCGTCGATAATTTTTCTGGATATTTTCAACAGGATAGAAGATATCCCCCAGATTCTGCCAGCGATGATCACTTAATAATTTATAAATAAAAGATTTATAAACTAGTGAATTATCAAGGTAGTTGGTGGTTATTAAAAACTCCAAAGAAGCATAATTTAAATTTTCAATGTTGTCTCTTTCACATATATGTAGAAATGCATCAATATAGCTGTCAAGAGATTGTTTCTTTTGTAGGAGTACACATATGTCAAGAGTAAAAAAACCAACTTCATTTTCAGCAATCCATTTAAACACTTCATCCGGTACAATAAATTCTGCTTTTTCAATAATGTAAAGGAACAAATTTAATTTTGTCCTATCATTCGCAGCGGCGCGAAGATAAATTTTATACACATTTTCGGATGCACAAAATGCTTGCAAATCAACAAATTGTCTCAAGTCAGACATTGTAGTAATGTGAAATCACCAACATCGAATAAATCATCAGCTAACTTAAACTGTTTTTATATTATAATTCCCCACTCTTCACATTTCTGGTGGCGAAATATGATATCCCCAAGGTCGCGTATCCGTTGCAAATCTTGTAACAATTCTCTTATCATCATTATGGCTGAGAACTATTTTCTCCTGTTTTATTGTGTAAACAATATGATGTTTTGATTTGATGAGATTTTGGGACTTTTCGTAATTTCGGCTATTAAATAAGCATTCTTTATAATTTTCGAATGTTATTGTTTTAAGTGAAGCTTTCGTACTACCTTTGGATTTCTTAACTACTTTTTTATTAAAATCATCCTTTGCAACTCTATATGCATACATTTTCGATCTGAGACCCACAAATTCTAACATAATCTTACCGTTATTTTCATCTTTCATCAAACCTGGCACTTTTTTATTTTTTTGTTCTATACCATAAACATTATACAAATCATAGTCCGAAGTATCAAACCGATGAGAATCTTTCTTAATATATTCGTATATATCACCTACATGAAATTCGTAAATTAGACTGTCAGTGTCGGTGTAAAGCAACTTTGCATTATTGTTAAATGTTTCCTTAATATAACCATAGTGGAATTCATAGAGAAAAGTTTTAGAAATATCTAAAATACAAAAACCGACATAAATTGGTTTATTTAAAAACACCTCTAATTTACTCATTTCGATGATAGCTGAATCATCATCAAATACAACTGAACTGTGAAAATTTGGTTTAGAAATAAGAGAACGAACTCCCCATCGTCCCTCCCATTTACTGACCAATCGAATATCCCTATGTTTTCGAACATTTTCCATGCATTTACCATAAATAGCATTAATCATTAATTTAAAAAAATCTTTTTCAAAATCGTTCTTCGCTTGCTGTCTAAGCCTTGTATTTAAGTCTATATATTCCTTTAACCACGCAGACTGTTCGAATTTAAGAACACGATGTACACATTTTATTTTCATACCAAATTTTATATACATTTTTAAATTCCTATAATGTATAACATAATTTTTCTTAGGATATAAAGTCAATAACAACTTTTTAAGTTTAGACCTTGAAATGGGAGGTATCATGTGCTCTGGAGCTAAAGGTAAATCGCTATGTATTTCATGCAAATCTACTGGATAATCCAAATCGCATTCAATAATATAACCAGTTGTGGAATTATCAGAAGTATCTAAGATATCTGAAATATTGAAATTTTCTACAAATTCAAATTTCCCATACGGTAAACATTGAGACATTGCCGCTCCGTAAAGGTTATTAACATCAAAATACATTAAATAGGTACTATCTTGTGAAGGATCATATTCGTCTTTATTCATGTACTTATTATTGGCTTTACCGTATCTATTAGAACACTGGGAAACTCCACCTCTAATACCTCTCTCGACAAAAAGGACTTTATCTATATCCGTTAAGAGTTCTAGTTTAATTTTTGTCGTTTTTAACATGGCATCAAATGTTAAGCCTGGTGCAGTATAATAATGTAAGGGATCAAGTTGATAAGTATTTAAACACGTAGTTCGAAATGCTTCGAATACGTCGGATAGAAGAAGCACATCTGTTTTTAAATATAAATCGGAATATTCTCCTAATGTACGAATATTGAAAGTATTCCAAACTTTGATAGCGTGAGAATAATCTTCATCTTTAATATCTTGTTCGTATAAGCGGCTATAAAAATCCTTTTTTTCGGGTAGTTTTGTTTCAAGGAGTTTCTCCCAGGAATTTATATAATCATAAGGAAACACTCCTTTTCTGTTTAACAAATAAAATTCTTCCATATTATTACAATTTGTCTGAGTAATAATTTTTTGTGAATTATCTAAATTGGAAGAAAGCTTGTCTAAACTGTAGGGCATAAATCTGAAAGAATCAATAAATCGTAAACTAACTTTTGTATCATCGACAAATTTAGTAAATGAAATATATCTTTCTTTATTGATCGGAAGCAATTTAATGTCACCTTTTATTGAATTTGAAAGTTCTTTAACAAAAAAATGTGCGTCATATCCACTCATATTATGAAACACCACAGGTATAACACAAATATCTTTATAATTTAAATTACAACTCTGATGTGCAGCACCCCTATACATTCCAGTTAAGTGATTATGATCGCGCACTTTAACGTTATTTTCTGAAAATGTTTTTTTACATATATGACATATTTGTGAGGATTCAAACTGCTCACGTTCTTGTGTAGTTAATTTTTCCATAGAAATAATGTTTTGAAATTTGTTGTTACAAAAATAAGCCTGTGCACGCGGGGTGCCGTGACTTAACTTTGCGCGAAGGACCGAGAATAACTGAGAAGTACCACTAACCTGGAGTATCCTGCTGTAGGTGACAGGGGCCCCTGGTTCTTGGTAGCCTGATGTTGAGAAGTACAACGAGGAACACGCGAGAGGAAAAACCGTTCACTCATGCACCTTTTACGTTCAGTAGCGTACTACTTCCGCTCACTCGCGCGTGCGCCGGAATGGAGCAATTATTGTTCGAACATAACCGCCCACCAAATTTTAACAAAATTTAACGAAAAATTAAACGAAAATTAAAGAGAGTTCCTTATGTACATTATGAGAGTTCACTCAATTCTCCATTGAGAATTGGGTTGGGAGAATCACGAGCTTGTTTACCGGACGCGTATATAAACCGGTCGCGGTTTTCACTGTGGCCACACGGACGACTCCATCGGTTCCAGGATGTACCTCTTGTACGCGTCCTAACGGCCATGAAAGGGGGGTAGTCTCTGCGCCATACAATGCGACAATGGCGCCGGGTTGAATGTTTGGTTGATCCTTATTCCACTTCTGACGTTGGAGTTGAGTATGGAGATACTCCGTAGACCACCTCTTCCAGAACCGCTGATACAGCTGGGAGAGTAGTTGCCACCGACAGGTCCAATTCAAGTTGTCCTCCAAGGGAGCTTCAGGAGGTTGCAATAACGGTCTGCCGACTAAGAAATGTCCAGGGCTTAGGTAATCTACAGCATCTTCGGGGTTAGAGGTGACGGCACATAAGGGACGGCTGTTCAATACCGCCTCAATCTTACAAAATAGCGTGCTGTACTCTTCGAAAGTTAAGAGAGAGGTGCCGATTGATCGATACAAGAGACTCTTTGCGGATTTGATCGCAGCCTCCCATAGGCCGCCAAAATTGGGTGCGGCTGGAGGGTTAAAATGCCATTTTATCTCCAAAGAAGTTAAGGAACTCGTTATCTCAGAGGAGTGCGAACGTAGAAACTGACTCACCTCCCTCAGGTGGCGAGCGGCGCCGAGAAAGTTACGTCCGCAATCAGAGTATATGTCAGAGGGTAGACCACGGCGTGCGGTGAATCTGTTGAGCGAGGCTAAGAAGGCTTTCGTGGAGAGTTCCGAGACCATTTCTAAATGGACCGCTTTCGTAGACATACATATGAATAAACAGAGATACCCTTTGTATGTGTGGGCCTTACGTCGACGACTTTCCCTGACCGTGAAGGGTCCGGCAAAGTCAATGCCAACAGAGGAAAACGGTTTGCTAGGTTGAACTCGAGCTGGTGGTAGATCAGCCATGAAGGGAAATACAGGTTTCGATTTAAACTTAAAACAGCGAATGCAGCGAAAAATGCGCTGCCGTAGGAGGGATCGAATCGATATTATCCAGAACTTCTGCTGTATAAGCGTCTGCACGCTTCTAGGTCCAGCGTGGCAAGCGTACAGATGATAGTAGTCGCAAATTAAAGCCGAGAGATGAGCTTTCTGAGGTAAAAGCAGAGGGTGTTTCGCATCTAGGGGCAGGGCGGAGTGTCGTAGCCGTCCGCCCACCCTAACTATACCCATTGCATCCAAGAATGGGAACAGCTTCCTTAATGGAGTTGTGGTGTGACCTTTGGAACGCAACTCTTCTATAAGCAGAGGAAAATGGTTTTGCTGTGTGAGACGCACAAGCGATAAGGTCGAGTATCGCATCTCTTCGCTTGAGAGTGGACCCTTCATCTCGGGACATCTTATTCGGAGTAGCCATCGGCGAATAAATGCGAAAGCGCGTTGTAGTCTACTAAATGAAGAAAATCGTGACACAACTTCATACAGAGGATTTTCTGGGTCGGCTTGGATGCGCAAAACTATAGGATCGTTTTTACGCTCAGGGAGCTCTTCGGGTGCGACATAATTATCGCCTCTTACGGGCCACTTGGACGGCGGATTCTGCATAAAATCTGGTCCATTCCACCAGGAATGACAATCCATGATCTCTTCGGGAAATAATCCTCGAGACGCAAAGTCGGCTGAATTTTGATTCGACACTGTGTGTGCCCATTGGTGAAGAGATGTATGCTCTAATATGCGAACTACACGATTGGCCACGTAGGTTTTGAGAAGATGAGGAGAGGTGTGGAGCCATGCAAGGACAATCTGAGAATCGGTATAGAGATGAACATTTTCAAATCTTACGGCTTTAAGAGATTTAATCACATCACGAAGTAGTCTTGATAATAACAATGCTCCACAGAGTTCCAATCGAGGAATAGTCAATGTCTTGAGGGGTGCCACTTTGTTCTTGGCCTTCAAAAGATGATTGCTGCAAGTGCTACTGGAATCATACGCATGTAAATAGATGCAAGCGGAGTATCCTTTAGAGGAAGCGTCCGAGAATCCCACCAAGAGCAAACGTGGCAAACTTTGGAGAATGTATCGAGGAATTTTAAGTGCGCGTAGACACCGCATTTGAGAAGAAAACCTTCCCCAAGCCTCCGATAGGGAAGGCGGCAGGATATCATCATAGCCCACTTTAGAGATCCATATCTGTTGCAGAAAATGCTTAGCCCAAAATACAATTGGAGACAACCACCCCATGGGATCAAAGACTCGAGCGATATAAGAAAGAACAGTGCGCTTGGTAACTTGAGAATCAAATTCTTGTACATAATAGGTGAAAGTATCAGACCGAGGATCCCACCGTAATCCAAGAATCTTAATAGAAGGATCGTCACTTGAGAAATTCAACGGAGATTCACGATGCTGTTCTGGAACATGATCTAGAGCAATTGGATCATTACTAGCCCATTTTCTCAGCTGGAAACCGCCACGAGTGAGTAGGTTTGCGAGTTGTAACTGTAGCGACTTCGCTTCCTCAACTGTAGAGGCACCATGCGCAATATCGTCCACATAGGTGCTTTCTGTGATAGCTTGTACTGCCAATGGGAACTCATGCCCTTCGTCCTCGACGAGCTGGAGAAGGACACGTTGAGCAAGATATGCTGATGGTGCTAAACCATATGTCACTGTTTTTAACTCATACTCCTGCACATTAGAAGCGGGATCTGGCCTCCAGAATATGTGCTGGAGATAACGTTGCTTTGGATTCAACCAAATCTGTCTATACATCTGTCGAATATCCGCTGTGACTGCTATAGCATGAAGGCGAAAATTCATGAGAATGTGGCTCAAATCCTTTTGTAGCTTAGGACCGGGCAGAAGTTGCTGATTAAGCGTTGTCCCGTTTGAGTCAGGGGAGGATCCGTTAAACACAACTCGCACTTTGGTAGTTGAACTAGTTTCCTTTTGAACACAATGATGAGGCATTACGTACATGGAAGGTTGTGCGGCTAGTTGCATATGTCCGAGATCGCGGTATTCTTGGAGAAAAGTAATATAAGCAGCGTTGAGTTGGGGACGCCGAGACATTCGAGCTTCCATTTTGAGATAAGTGTTCAGAGTTGTCTCTCGGTTGCTGAGAAGCGGCGAGCGCTGCTCACGGACTGGCATTGATACCACATATCTGCCTGAGCGATCGCGATAGTGCGTGTCCTTGAAATGAGCTTGACAAAAGTCATCTTCAGGATTGGAGACTGAAAGGTTATCAGCGAGAGTCTCAGTTTCCCAAAAATTACGAACGGTATCATCAAGAGAATCGGTGCATGTGAGAAGAGAACACAAGGGGGAATTTGTTGAAGATGAAATCGAGCCTATAATTATCCATCCAAAGATTGTGTCAATGGCAGAGGGTTGTCCTTGAATAACATTAGGCTGCGTATTACATAAAATGTGAGGATATAGATCTGCTCCAATTAAGAATTCAACTCGAGCAGCTTGATGGAAGTTTTCATCAGCTAACGTTAGATGACTGAACTGATCCTTAATGTGAGAAGGTAACGTCTGACTAGGAAATTTATTAGGAATATCCGAAAGTACAACAGCGTGAACGTTTACGACATCAGCATGAGTTCTAGAGCGTAGAGTGGTACGAATGAGACCTTGAGTTCTGACAGGAAAACTGGCGATGCCAGTAACTTCAATGGGAGATCTGCTTCTTTTTAATCCCAAATGTTGCGCCGTTGATGAAGTAATCACTGATACTTGAGAGCCGGGATCAACCACAGCTCTTATCTTGTGATAATCTCCATTACAGTCTTGGATCTGGGCTGTCACAGTCGCTAGTAAAACAGTGTTGCGCTCCGCTGAGGTCTTGCACGAAAACACAACGGGAGATTTTCTTTCCTCTACAGAGGGAGAAGTACTAGTTTCGGAGGTATCCGCCTTGGACTCCTGGTGTAACACGGAGTGATGCTTGTTGCTGTGACAAATACGAGAAGTTTTACGAGATTGACATTCATTTCGATTATGAGCACCCAAACAGTTGAAACATCGTCTCAATCTCTTCAACGTATCATATTTCTGTTCATTTGTTTTCTGGAGAAATTCGCTGCATGCCGGAAAGGGATGTGAACCTTTGCAGAGCACGCACGGGACAGAGCACGTATAGGGGGCATCGGATTTGGCATTTGTCATGAGTGAAGCACGGAATGACTTAACTGATAGAGATTTACATTTCGGTGATTTTGTGTCCTGAGAGAGAAGTTCGTACGTTCGATTCTGATCCGTTATGAAATCAATTAACGCCTGATAGCTGGGAACGGAATTTGAACTTTGCCTATTCTCAAAAGCTTTTCTAGATACAGGATCCAAATTTGCAAACGATAATTGAAACAGCAAAAAATCACCAAGGTCTTGAAGATTCAAAGCCTTAAGAGCATTAATGGAATTCGAATGAATATTCAAAAAATGTCTCAAACTGCTAGAACTTGGGGATGATAAAGGAGTAAAACCTAGAATTTGATTGACGCAGTGAGTCGCCAACCGTCTTTTATTCTGGTAGCGAAGTTGCAATGCCTCATACGCCAGTGCGTAATTTTCGGGGGTTAGATGAAAATTGGCAATGACTGTTAATGCGTCATCTCGCAGATAAGAGCGCAAATACTGGAATTTTTCAGCTTCTGATAACGCATCGTTTTTGTGGACAACCGAATCGAACAGTGAGAAAAACGCCGACCATTCTTCGATGCGACCGGTGAACGTAGGGATATTTATTCTGGGCAAATGCTGGTTGCTGTTGGCGACCGAATTACTGCTGGTTTGCTGCGGAGGTTGTGTCTTCACCAGGTCTAAATAACGACCACGTGTGTTAAATACTAAATCATCGAAAGCTGTTTGCACCTTACAGACTTCGAGAGCATGGCGATTATCCAATAAATCTGCATTTAGCTGAATAATTGCATTCTGAGTCTTATCCATTTCTATCTCAATAACCTCTAGTTTTTCGTACCGAGGCTTGAACTGAAGAGCTGTATCAACGGTGGTTCTCTTCACGGAGTCATAACAGTTTTGAACTTGAGCAAATAACTTTTCCCGTGTAGATTTCAGTACGGCGAGCTTCTTAATTTGAGATTGCAACACTTCTTCGTTAGTCATTGCGGCGATACGCGATAAAGCGTCGACCGAGAAACCGATAAATGTGAGGTTATGATCCGGCTCCGATTAGGACCAAATGTGCACGCGGGGTGCCGTGACTTAACTTTGCGCGAAGGACCGAGAATAACTGAGAAGTACCACTAACCTGGAGTATCCTGCTGTAGGTGACAGGGGCCCCTGGTTCTTGGTAGCCTGATGTTGAGAAGTACAACGAGGAACACGCGAGAGGAAAAACCGTTCACTCATGCACCTTTTACGTTCAGTAGCGTACTACTTCCGCTCACTCGCGCGTGCGCCGGAATGGAGCAATTATTGTTCGAACAGAGCCAATTGATTTAACTCTTGAACAAACCATTGGATGCAATCTTTACCTCGATACAAACGAAATCTGGAAAGAGAATTATCATATGAACAGTGAAAATAGTATGCAACACTGTATGCAACATGTTTTTGATAAGGATTGGTTTTACAAGTAGTGGACATGTGGTCTTTTGAATAATCAAGAAGAATACTCTCGAGATCTGCATATATAGTAAAAGGTACTTTTTCTTGATATCTATAATTTTGAAAATACAAATAATTTTCGTTTTCTGATGGCAGTCTTATGGAATATTTATTAATACTCTGACATGTAGTTTTATGTTTTTGGAGTAATTCCTCTGTAGTGAAATGATTTAAACACCTTTCGCATATATAAAATTTACATTTATGGAGGGAAAGTTGCTTAGCTAAAAGAGCTGACAAATTTTTGATCCATACGAAATGATAGAGCAATTGACGATCTTCAAAGTGATCATTGTCGTTTTTTGTATTTTGTATTTGTGTTTCAGCAGGTAGCATAAGCAAATTAATTACTTTATTAGAATTTAAAAACCTTGTGCTTAAACGACAAGGTAAAACTTTTTTCTCCTCGATGCAGTACAAATTAATTGCAAGATTGTTGAGTTCTTCAAATTTTTGAATGTCTTTAATTGTGATTGGAAAGTCTAAATTATCATATTTCAACACATTTTTGAAGTGTGGATACGACGATTTTCGATGTGAATTTTTATCGGTAGGGAATAAAGCTGAAACTATTGCCCATAGAAAACAATATTCATCATCATTTTGGACATTAATTATTGCATGTTTTTTTTTAATGCAAGCTGGTGTGGACACGAAAGTTGAGTAACCAAATTTGATTGGATCATATTTATTTATGTTAATTTTCAATCCTAAAATCTCATACAACGCCCAACCGGAGTCCTTTTCCGCAAATTCTTCTAATTTCTTCATTATCTTATCAACAACGTTCTCTTCGTACCATTGCTTTAAATCTGTATATGCATCAATGTGCTGATTTTTTGTGGAGAATGTTTTAACGTCTGTTTCACCAGAGTGCGGTTTAATGAAATTTGCCGAAAAAATTACATTTACTTTTAGCATCGTGTTTTTTAGCTCTTTTCTAATTCTAAACATAAAGCATTTAAAAGATTGTCGAAAAAACTGAAGAGGATCTTTAATGTGATGATTAATTATAAATCCTGTACGAATCCTTTGTTCAGAACAAGATTCTATGTCTTGCCAGGTTACGTTTGCCGTAGGTTTAAATTTGTCTCTTTTAAAATAACCTTCTCCAATTTTTAGAGACAAATGTTTTTTCTTATTCAAAAGCTTGAAACGGTAAAATTTTAAATAAGCTAGACTTGTTTCTAAGGAATTAGCATTTTCTAAAATATTTTCTCGATGTATTTTACATCTAAGTGCTTTTCTAATTATTCTAATGCTGGTATATATATATATACTAAAAAATTTTTAATTTCTTCGATTGTTTTGATTTTACTAATATATTCATGAATTAGCTTAAGCGAGCCTTTACATATAGCCGTCACTGTTTCCTGCGGATGCATTTCTTTTTTTTTTTTTTGCTGTCGAACTTGTTTATCACAGTAGAAAGAAGAGCACTATTATTTTTTTTTTATTTTTCTGTGGAATACCTTCTTATTCATATGTGAACGAAATTTCCGATTGTAACACACAACTCAACAAATTTAATAAAAATCAGCGAAAAATGAGACGCGTATTTTTGCAAGCTCAGAAAAACAACTAAATTATCAACTTCAGCATAATTAGGAAAATGTATTCTGTAGTAAAAGTGGAGGAAAATAGCAAGAGTGGGGATTGATAATGTGTATAAATTGAAGATCACCCGCAAGAGTTATAACAGTCCTCAACAAATTGAAGATCACACTCAGTCCTCAACACTTAAGAAAAATATATATAAACAACAAAATGGGTAAGCTTGTCTTTATTACTATTAAATAAAAATCCTAATTGTTTTTTCTTTTTTTTAGAGCAATTTGTCATATGCCCGTTTGACAGAAGCCATAGGCTTCTTGAGGGCCGATTGAAGCGCCATATTTTTAATTGTCATCGTGAGGCCTGGGAGCGGGAGAGATGTCTCCGTGAGGCTGCTTCCAGAGCATCCCATCCGCCGCCATCACCACCACCACGACCACCACCACCACCGCCAATAATAGAATGCCCAGACAACTGGGATAATGAAATTAGTCAAACCTACGTCCCCTCCATGAGTAGGGAGCTGCTGCTGGACAGAACGGCAATCAATAATTATAAGTCAGTTTTTAGAAGAAAATAATAAAATAATTATAGTAATTTCTTTCGGTCCGTTTATCGCTACCACCCTACCATGACTTACCACCTCTACAAGCTTGCTATTCGAGTGTGTGTATACAAGAACATAACTAGTCTAAAATGTTTCTGCCTATCAACGTGATGGTATTATTAAGTGCGCTTGTTGAAAACAACTTATATATCTATACCACGCCAAACATAACTCTCCTGTATATTCAGACGTATGAAAAGGAATGTTGGGAAAAAATGACTCCGATCAATATAATCGAAACCAGTTATCATCTCTTCTATGCGAAAAATATCACAACGCAAAATTATTTGGCTTACAAGATAAAAACAGAACAAGGAAATCGACAATTTTCTCAATGGTTAATAATCGAAAATATTAACAGTAGTAACAATTCAAAGGAAATCTTTGATTTTTGTTTAAGAAACGATCATGTGTGGTCTGCTTCACTTTTTCTCATATTCTCGATAATGACCGTAATAGTAGCATGCTGGGATTTGGCGAGCCGTTAGTGCTAATTGTGGTGGTGGTGGTGGTGGTGGTGGTGCTGTTGAATACATATATAGGTTACCTCGCAACAACAAAGTACTCATTCTATCCAAACAATGTTAGGCTTAAACTGCACACTTATTTTATCGACCATTTTAATACAGAAAGATTTTTATTTATTCACTGATAGCAATGTTACAGATGTATATTTGCAAACTCTGGTTAGAAATAAAGAATGTACTTGTAGAAAAATGATAGAAATTAAAGATGGACATGATCAGTTAGTTATGTTTTATTCAAAAAATGTATCCGTTTCCAACCAACTGCAGTATCGACTAGAATTTGTCTTCAAAAACAGAAGCCGATGCAAGTCACCAAATATCACCACTATTAACGATTACAGTGGATACAAAAGTTCTAGCGGTGAAAATGCTACACAATATTGTCTGGCAAAACCCTGGATCTGGATATTTACTTCTGCAGGAGCAATTATTTTTGTAATTATATTTTGTGTGTTACTTTATTTAGTGTTAATATGTTTCACTCATTGTAGCAAACCCAATAATCCAACAAATGTTTGAAAATCTATGAATGTGCGGATTCAATAAAACAATTATTTACATTTATTAGTTTTATTTCACATATATCCTATCATTTTTTTCTAACAGCATCAGCACTACGATTTAACCCAACAATAAATTATTTAATATTTTTCAAATTATTAGCAGCACGACAGGAATCATCGTGATCTACCACTACAGTATATGCTGACATGACTAAATTGTTTGGTTCAAATCGTACTTCCTTTTTCGCAATTCTTTTCTTATATTTGGTGATGCGATCTTTTTTTTCAACATTGTCGAAATTCACATCTGTTAATTTCCATTCAACAAGTACTGGATTTACTCCACTTGAAAAATACATTGCCACTTTGCATATCGTTAAATCGAAAGATTTGAGAATTCTTAGTATTCTGGCTTCCAAGGAAATTTGAGGACGAGGTTCAATAAAAATAAGGTTAAATAGAAAACCTTCAAAATTCAAATAACAGCAAGGCCATTTGGATTGATAAACGTAAGTAGAGATTCGGTTAGCTTGGCAGTTATCCTTAGACCATTCTTCTATATTTTCATTTTTTTCTATATAAATATCAATGTCCGTATATGAAGAGGTTCGGTTCAATAGAAATGCGGCACATCCACCAGCCATGAATTTTCTGCACAATGGAAATTTTTGTCGTAACAAACTTTCGATTGCTTGAATGATACGACGTTTCTCTTCATTCAATGAATCTATATCAAAATCGCGAGAAACCAAAATACTCTCTTTCAGTGGAAACATATCTGATGTGTGAACTGAACTGATAAATTTATAGAACACCAATACGTCTTATATACATGTGCTTCATCACAGTGAGGCTTGGATTGCTGAATTGCAATTCACACGGAAATAGTTTTTTCATGACCTTGAACTCTTAATTTCCGAGAAGAGCACGTGTTCAAAAATTGCTGAATTGCATTTCTCACGGAAATAGTCGTTTTCATCACCTTGAACCCCTAAATTCTGAGAAAAGCACGTGTTATTGAAATTGCTGATTTGTTTGTCTCATGAGAACTGCTAAATTGCATTTCTCACGGGAAGAGTTTTTCATGACCTTGAAGTCTAGCAGTCTTTTAGATGTCCATATATGGACATAATAAATTGCTGATTTGGCATTTCACCCCTCTTTCTAAAATTATTTTTTCATTACTCTGCATTTTTTTTTCCTATATATTTTGTATGGAGACACATAATTGTCATTATTAGTTCTTCAGTGTTTGTAAGTGATCGTGAAAGTAAAGTGAAAGTTTGTAAGTGAAAGAAGATGAAGCATTCAGTAAACTCGAAAAAAATAAATATCATTCAGGATATTGTAATTCAGGTAGGTTTTTTTTATTATTTATTTGTTTAATATTTTTTACAATATTAGAAGACAACACAATTCAGACAGGTCTTTTGGTTTTTTGCTAAATGTTTTTTATTTTTAATATTTTACATATACATTTTTTTTTTTAATTTTGTATATTCATAAATGTTGAAATGTTTATAAGTCTGTATTTTGTTTGACAGCCCGTCATGCCGAAAATGAGGAAACTGGCCGATTTAACGGCCGAGGAATTGGATGAAATAAAATCCATTCGGCAAGAAGCGTCCACTTCCAAGGCCATAGAATTAAGGGAAGAGCCTTCAGAGACGCCCTCCCAGCTGTCCATTGCACTGGACGAGTCATGCGTTTCTTTAACGCCCTCATTATTTGAGGGTTTGGAAACGCAAGGCAAAAATATGGGTATACTTCGTCAAGTCTGTGGCGTGACGAAGGAACAAGAAGAAGGGCAGCAGGAGGAGGAGCAGCAAACGGAGCAGCAACAACAACAGCGAGAAGAGCAGGAGCAGCAGGAAGAGGAGGAACAGGCTTGCCGAACACCGCCATTGATACTTCGAACGGAGGAGGAGAGCGAGGAAGAGTTCCAGGCACCATCCACGGCGTCGGAGCTGCTGTCGTCCTTCCGTTGGAAGTGTCGGGCGGCGGAACAAATTCAAAAGGTGCGCCGTAGTGACCTGTTACGCAAAAAGGCCAAATATGAAAAAGACGTAAAAAGATATTTCAACAAAGTTTGCGAATTTCAGAGACTATTGGCAGAACGAAAAACGCAACTCGCGGAAGTGAACAAACAACTAATCCAGTGTGAAAGTAGTGCGAAAGGGGTGAAAGAATTGATGAACAAAATAAATTTAGTGTAGTAATAGCAGGTAGTAGTAGTAGTAGTTGTTGTTGTTGTTGTAGTGATAAGTATGTATATAGTAGTAGTATAAAATTTTGCTTTGTAGAATTAAGTGTGTGTAGGCCAGTAGTTTAGATAATTAGATGTTTGTAGCAGTAATATAGATATTGGTAGTAGTAGTAGTAGTTGTAATAGTAGTGCTCGTAGTAGTAGTCGTAGTATTATATTATTAATAAATCATATGAATATCCCATTTCGCTTTTTTTTTTTTTTTTTTTAAGTCCTGCATGTTAGGCTTATTCGAATCCTCTTTAGATGGTCTTTTTTTCGACCTGAAAAAAGTTTTTCGTAGCGACCTCGAAAAAACTAAAAATGGCTCCTGTATCAAGGTTGACGTGGACAGAATCGATTTTTTTGAGCAAACTTATCCGTTCGTTCCAGAAGAAGGTTTTGATGTATACAACCGATACCCTATCTCTTACCGTTTGGGCACTAGAAACTTTTGCCCTTTTCTAACTCAATTTCAACTTTTTTCGAAATTTTTTTTGCTCAACGTGTGTCTTAATTCTTTTAGCTTTTTTCCGTTCCCTTGTACCGACATGCTACCTCTTACCCCTTTGGAGCTATAAGGTTTTTTCGTTATTACTACTAAACGGTAGATGAAAATACTTTTTTTGCTACGTAGACCTATAGACCGTTTATTCGGAAATATTTTGATACAAAAATATATTTTTTAAGTTTTACCGTTTGGGCGCCACAAACTTTTGCCCTTTTCACAGTCATGTCAAAAGTTAGCGAAAAACCGTTGACGGCTGTCGATATTATTTGTTTTTGTCAATCTTTTTTGCCCTATACACGAACCTCCTATCTCTTACCATTTTCGAGTAACAAAAATTTTTTCTATTTAAACGGTAGATACACCTATGAGTCATAATCATTTTTACACACGATTAGATAGTACTTCATGAATATGCATTTGTTTTTGTGGAAAAACAAACTTTTCAAAATTTGAATTTTTTTTTTGAGATTTTTTTTATTTCAATTTTTCTTTGGATTCTTTGAATTTTTTTAATTTTTTTTTTCACCAAAACTTCTAATTTACTTTCCTACTGCTCAAGGAAAGCTTTTTTTCGAATTTTGACAACCTTTTTTGACAAAAATTGTTGCGCCCCAAACTCAAATTTTCACATATTTAATTATATGGACCTATCGATTATTCATCCGAAAATAATTTGACACAAAAAACAAATTTTTAACTAATTCCGTCTGGTCACCACAAACTTTTGCCCTTTTCTCCGAAATGCTAAACTCAAACTAAAAACCGTCAAGATAGGTGCATGTGTTTCGTCTTTTAGAAACTTTTTTGTTCTTTGCACGAACCTCCTATCTCTTACCGTTTTCGAGTTAAACATTTTTTTTATATTTAAACAATTATTACACCCCTTACCCTCATTTATTTTTACACAAATTGTGTCATTAGTTTATAGAGATGCGTTTTTTTTTTTTTTGTAAACAAACTTTCTGCTTTTTGGCACCCTGAAGCGATAATTCCTTATTTTTAAATATTTCCGAATACGTCCCTGTCTAATGAGAAAATAACGTGTGGTTCCGAAGGAATCTGCTGATGCGAAAGAATATTGTTATAATGACGGACGACGACGCGTTTCGGTTTACAAATTTTAAGGTGAAAATATTCGTAATTATATCGGAAAATAAGTGGTTTTGTTGCTTTGTTTTGGACACTAAATGGTGGTTTTTGTGATATGTGTGTATATGCATGTTTTCGAGAAAGAACGGATAATTTTACTGTCTGTTTTCGACGATGTAAGTGACATTTTTTAATTTTAAACAACACACTCTCGCCTTCCGACATTTGATATTTTATTCTAATAATTACGGACGTGTTTCGCATCATTATTTTTACGTTAGATTGATCCGTAATTATTTGTAATGTACAAGATTCCGAGTGCAAATAAGCTTAAATCAACAGAAACTTGCTTCGGACAGCTGAAATTTTATTTTAAATTATTACGGGCGTGGTTAGGTTTATTATTTGTCGTTTGGGTAAAAGTTTATGTAGTCTGGGCCTATTTTCGACCCAAAACAAATAATTTTTTTGTCTGTTATGAATAACCTAAGTAACCATTTATTTATTACGAAAATAAACGGAATTTTGTCGGAAGAAACACGGCTTTTATTCGTGACGGTTAATCGCAATTAAATAATTTTATATGGGACTGGTGAAAATAACACACCAAACGATATAAACAATATTTATTACAATATAATAATATAATTTGAATTATTCCAATTTTCGAAGAAGTTATTTAACTGATTTTCTTTGTTGAATAATTTTCAATTGTGAATCTAACTTTTCGATTGTTTCTCTAAATTTTCGCTTCTTCTCCATCATTTTTTCGATTAACGGTTTTATTTGTACCTTATTTCGAAACGTTCCACATTCATTTGAAATCTTCTAACATCATATAACCAAGTATTAATTCGGTTTTCTTTATCATTTATTAAGAAAATAACAGGTATATTATCGAAGCACACACGTCTTTTATTCATGACGATTCACCATAAAATAATATTTTGTACGAGGATGGTGAAATAAAACACAGTAAGTGATTAATTATAATTTATTAAAATCATTAATTCTACAGCTTAAGATTATTAAGTCCTTTTCTTATTTCATACAACTTAATTGCTTCTTTTATGGAACGAATACGTTCCAAATGTAAATCTAATCTCCGATGCAAAGTTTTAACGATATTTAGATTATATTTCTTATTTTTCATTATCTTCATCCTTCAATGAATTCTATGTTGACGGTTTGACCGATCGGTCCTTTGTTGACGAAATGCAACTTCCAGCCGTTAGCAATTTTTCTGTTCAGATCGTCGATTACTGAATCGTCGAATTTTTCAGTAAAGCGCTCGGGTAGTATTGTCCTGCAATCTTCCAGTTGTACAAATATTTTGTCCCCGTATTTTGTAGGATTTTTACTAAAACTTTTAATTAAAAACTTTTTGTTTCCTTCTAAAGTTTTTGCACTCACAAAAGCTTGTAATTGTGATTCTTTATTAAAACAAGAAATAAAAGACGACATTTTAAATTTACAATCTGTTCAACAATTGAAGGCACAATACTAAATAAATCACTGACAAGTAAATCGACGTTTATATAACCGCAAAAGAGATGGTGGGGTATTACTCGAGCCTGCTCGAGATAGGAAGGGGATCGCTGCGTCAGCTTAACCGAGCAAAAACAAGGTCAACGCACATGTCAGCCACCTGCAGCCACAAAGAGTCAATGAACGCCCAGGTCAATTGTCGACCAAAAAGATCAATGACCGCTCGATCAAAAGTTGTGGGGCTCCTAGCTCGGGTTGACCTCATTTGACCTGAGCCAGGAGCCCCACTATATAACTACTCTGGCTTCGTAGATACAAGAAAATTGTTAAAATTCTTCAGAAACGTCACTTTTGAAGTGTTTTCTTGTACTTTTAAGCCACTCAGATACCCTACGGGCTCGGAAAGGGCAACGAAACCATCAAATTTTAGCTAGAAACTGTATTTTTGTCGATTTTTATTGAATTTGAACTATATTTCAAAGTTTTTTGATGGTTCTGAGCCACCAAACACACTTAAAGCATGCAGAATCGTCTCAGAATAGGAAAAGGAGATGTTTAGGTCAATTTTATGCATTCTGGCGTTCGTAGATACAAGAAAATTGTTAAAATTCTTCAGAAACGTCACTTTTGAAGTGTTTTCTTGTACTTTTAAGCCACTCAGATACCCAACGGGCTCGGAAAGTGCAACGAAACCATCAAATTTTAGCTAGAAACTGTATTTTTGTCGATTTTGATTGAATTTGAACTATATTTCAACGTTTTTTGATGGTTCTGAGCCACCAAACACACTTAAAGCATGCAGAATCGTCTCAGAATAGGGAAAGGAAACGTTTTGGGTCAATTTTATGCATTCTGGCATTCGTAGATACAAGAAAATTGTTAAAATTCTTCAGAAACGTAACTTTTGAAGTGTTTTCTTGTACTTTTATGCCACTCAGATACCCTACGGGCTCGGAAAGAGCAACGTAACCATCAAATTTTAGCAAGAAACTATATTTTTGTCGATTTTTATTGAATTTGAACTATATTTCAACGTTTTTTGATGGTCCTGAGCCACCAAACACACTTAAAGCATGCAGAATCGTCTCAGAATAGGAAAAGGAGACGTTTAGGTCAATTTTATGCATTCTGGCGTTCGTAGATACAAGAAAATTGTTAAAATTCTTCAGAAACGTCACTTTTCAAGTGTTTTCTTGTACTTTTAAGTCACTCAGATACCCTACGGGCTCGGAAAGTGCAACGAAACCATCAAATTTTAGCTAGAAACTGTATTTTTGTCGATTTTTATAGAATTTGAACTATATTTCAAAGTTTTTTGATGGTTCTGAGCCACCAAACACACTTAAAGCATACCGAATCGTCTCAGAATAGGAAAAGGAGATGTTTAGGTCAATTTTATGCATTCTGGCGTTCGTAGATACAAGAAAATTGTTAAAATTCTTCAGAAACGTCACTTTTGAAGTGTTTTCTTGTACTTTTAAGCCACTCAGGTACCCATACGGGCTCAGAAAGAGCAACGAAACCAACAAATTTTAGGTAGAAACTGTATTTTTGTCGATTTTTATTGAATTTGAATTATATTTCAACGTTTTTTGATGGTTCTGAGCCACCAAACACACTTAAAGCATGCAGAATCGTTTCAGAATAGGAAAAGGAGACGTTTAGGTCAATTTTATGCATTCTGGCGTTCGTAGATACAAGAAAATTGTTAAAATTCTTTGTAAACGTCACTTTTAAAGTGTTTTCTTGTACTTTTAAGCCACTCAGATACCCTACGGGCTCCGAAAGAGCAACGAAACCATCAAATTTTAGCTAGAAACTGTATTTTTGTCGATTTTTATCGAATTTGAACTATATTTCAACGTTTTTTTATGGTTCTGAGCCACCAAACACACTTAAAGCATGCAGAATCGTTTCAGAATAGGAAAAGCAGACGTTTAGGTCAATTTTATGCATTCTGGCGTTCGTAGATACAAGAAAATTGTTAAAATTCTTCAGAAACGTCAATTTTGAAGTGTTTTCTTGTACTTTTAAGCTACTCAGATACCCAACGGGCTCGGAAAGAGCAACGAAACCATCAAATTTTAGCTAGAAACTGTATTTTTGTCGATTTTTATTGAATTTGAACTATATTTCAAGGTTTTTTGATGGTTCTAAGCCACCAAACACACTTAAAGCATGCAGAATCGTCTCAGAATAGGAAAAGGAGACGTTTAGGTCAATTTTATGCATTCTGGCGTTCGTAGATACAAGAAAATTGTTAAAATTCTTCAGAAACGTCACTTTTGAAGTGCTTTCTTGTACTTTTAAGCGACTCAGATACCCAACGGGCTCGGAAAGAACAACGAAACCATCAAATTTTAGCTAGAAACTGTATTTTTGTCGATTTTTATAGAATTTGAACTATATTTCAACGTTTTATGATGGTTCTGACCCACCAAACACACTTAAAGCATGCAGAATCGTCTCAGAATAGGAAAAGGAGACGTTTAGATCAATTTTATGCATTCTGGCGTTCGTAGATACAAGAAAATTGTTAAAATTCTTCAGAAACGTCACCTTTCAAGTGTTTTCTTGTACTTTTAAGTCACTCAGATACCCTACGGGCTCGGAAAGTGCAACGAAACCATCAAATTTTAGCTAGAAACTGTATTTTTGTCGATTTTTATAGAATTTGAACTATATTTCAAAGTTTTTTGATGGTTCTGAGCCACCAAACACACTTAAAGCATGCAGAATCGTCTCAGAATAGGAAAATGAGACGTTTAGGTCAATTTTATGCATTCTGGCATTCGTAGATACAAGAATATTGTTAAAATTCTTCGAGAAACATCACTTTTGAAGTGCTTTCTTGTACTTTTAAGCCACTCAGATGCCCTACGGGCCCGGAAAGAGCAACGAAACCATCAAATATTGCGTGAAACTGTATTTTTGTCGATTTTTATTGAATTTGAACCATATTTCAACGTTTTTTGATGGTTCTGAGCCACCAAACACGCTTAAAGCATGCAGAATCGTCTCAGAATAGGAAAAGGAGACGTTTAGGTCAATTTTATGCATTCTGGCGTTCGTAGATACAAGAAAATTGTTAAAATTCTTCAGAAACGTCACTTTTGAAGTGCTTTCTTGTACTTTTAAGCGACTCAGATACCCTACGGGCTCGGAAAGAACAACGAAACCATCAAATTTTAGCTAGAAACTGTATTTTTGTCGATTTTTATTGAATTTGAACTATATTTCAACGTTTTATGATGGTTCTGACCCACCAAACACACTTAAAGCATGCAGAATCGTCTCAGAATAGGAAAAGGAGACGTTTAGATCAATTTTATGCATTCTGGCGTTCGTAGATACAAGAAAATTGTTAAAATTCTTCAGAAACGTCACCTTTCAAGTGTTTTCTTGTACTTTTAAGTCACTCAGATACCCTACGGGCTCGGAAAGTGCAACGAAACCATCAAATTTTAGCTAGAAACTGTATTTTTGTCGATTTTTATAGAATTTGAACTATATTTCAAAGTTTTTTGATGGTTCTGAGCCACCAAACACACTTAAAGCATGCAGAATCGTCTCAGAATAGGAAAATGAGACGTTTAGGTCAATTTTATGCATTCTGGCATTCGTACATACAAGAAAATTGTTAAAATTCTTCGAGAAACATCACTTTTGAAGTGCTTTCTTGTACTTTTAAGCCACTCAGATGCCCTACGGGCCCGGAAAGAGCAACGAAACCATCAAATTTTAGCTAGAAACTATTTTTGTCGATTTTTATTGAATTTGAACTATATTTCAACGTTTTTTGATGGTTCTGAGCCACCAAACACACTTAAAGCATGCAGAATCGTCTCAGAATAGGTAAAGGAGACGTTTAGGTCAATTTTATGCATTCTGGCGTTCGTAGATACAAGAAAATTGTTAAAATTCTTCAGAAACGTCACTTTTGAAGTGTTTTCTTGTACTTTTAAGCCACTCAGATACCCAAGGGGCTCGGAAAGAGCAACGAAACCATCAAATTTTAGCCAGAAACTGTATTTTTGTCGATTTTTATTGAATTTGAGCTATATTTCAACGTTTTTTGGTGGTTCTGAGCCACCAAACACACTTAAAGCATGCAGAATTGTCTCAGAATAGGAAAAGGAGACGATTAGGTCAATTTTATGCATTCTGGCTTTCGTGGATACAAGAAAATTGTTAAAATTCTTCAGAAACGTCATTTTTGAAGTGTTTTCTTGTACTTTTAAGCCACTCAGATACCCTACGGGCTCGAAAAGAGCAACGAAACCAACAAATTTTAGATAGAAACTGTATTTTTGTCGATTTTAATGAATTTGAACTATATTTCAACGTTTTTTGATGGTTCTGAGCCACCTAACACACTTAAAGCATGCAGAATCGTCTCAGAATAGGAAAAGGAGACGTTTAGGTCAAATTTATTTATTCTGGCGTTCGTAGATACAAGAAAATTGTTAAAATTCGTCAGAAACGTCACTTTTGAAGTGTTTTCTTGTAATTTTAAGCCACTCAGATACCCTACGGGCTCGGAAATAGCAACGAAACCATCAAATTTTAGCTAGCAACTGTATTTTTTTTTATTTTTATTGAATTTGAACTATATTTCAACGGTTTTTGATGGTTCTGAGCCACCAAACACACTTAAAGCATGTAGAATCGTCTCAGAATAGGAAAAGGAGACGTTTGGGTAAATTTTATGCATTCTAGCGTTCGTAGATACAAGAAAATTGTTAAAATTCTTCAGAAACGTCACTTTTGAAGTGTTTTCTTGTACTTTTATGCCACTCAGATACCCTACGGGCTCGGAAAGAGCAACGAAACCATCAAATTTTAGCTAGAAACTGTATTTTTGTCGATTTTTATTGAATTTGAACTATATTTCAAGGTTTTTTGATGGTTCTAAGCCACCAAACACACTTAAAGCATGCAGAATCGTCTCAGATTAGAAAGAGGAGAAGTTTAGGTCAATTTTGTGCATTCTGGCGTTCGTAGATACAAGAAAATTGTTAAAATTCTTCAGAAACGTCACTTTTGAAGTGTTTTCTGGTACTTTTAAGCCAATCAGATACCCAACGAGACCGGAAAGAGCAACGAAACCATCAAATTTTAGCTAGAAACTGTATTTTTGTCGATTTTTATTGGATTTGAACTACATTTCAAGATTTTTAATGGTTCTGAGCCACGAAACACACTTAAAGCATGCAGAATCGTCTCAGATTAGGAAAAGGAGACGTTTAGGTCAATTTTGTGCATTCTGGCGTTCGTAGATACAAGAAAATTTTAAAGTTCTTCAGAAACGTCAATTTTGAAGTGTTTTCTTGTCCTTTTAAGCCAATCAGAAACCCAACGGGCCCGGAAAGAGCAACGAAACCATCAAATTTTAGCTAGAAACTGTATTTTTGTCGATTTTTATTGAATTTGAACTATATTTCAACATTTTTTGGTGGTTCAGAGCCACGAAACACACTTAAAGCATGCAGAATCGTCTCAGATTAGGAAAAGAAGACGTTTAAGTTAATTTTGTCCATTCTGGCGTTCGTAGATACAAGAAAATTGTTAAAATTCTTCTGAAACGTCACTTTTGATGTGTTTTCTTGTACTTTTAAGAAAATCAGATACCCTATGGGCCCGAAAAAGCAACGAAACCATCAAATTTTAGCTAGAAACTGTTTTTTTTGATCGATTTTTATTGAATTTGAACTATATTTCAACAATTTTTGATGGTGCTAAGCCACGAAACACACTTAAAGCATGCAGAATCGTCTCAGATTAGGAAAAGGAGACGTTTGGGTCAATTTTGTGCATTCTGGCGTTCGTGGATACAAGAAAATTGATAAAATTCTTCAGAAACGTCACTTTTGAAGTGTTTTCTTGTACTTTTAAGCCAATCAGATACCCTACGGGCGAGGAAAGAGCAACGAAACCATCAAATTTTTGGTAGAAACTGTTTTTTTTTGATCGATTTTTATTGAATTTGAACGATATTTCAAAATTTTTTTATGGTTCTGAGCCACGAAACACACTTAAAGCATGCAGAATCATCTCAGATTAGGAAAAGGAGACGTTTAGGTCAATTTTGTGCATTCTGGCGTTCGTGGATACAAGAAAATTGATAAAATTCTTCAGAAACGTCACTTTTGAAGTGTTTTCTTGTACTTTTAAGCCAATCAGATACCCTACGGGCCGGGAAAGAGCAACGAAACCATCAAATTTTAGCTAGAAAGTGTTTTTTTTTGATCGATTTTTATTGAATTTGAACGATATTTCAACATTTTTTGACGGTTCTGAACCACCAAACACACTTAAAGCATGCAGAATCGTCTCAGATTAGGAAAAGGAGACGTTTAGGTCAATTTTGTGCATTCTGGCGTTCGTAGATAAAAGAAAATTTTAAAATTCTTCAGAAACATCAATTTTGAAGTGTTTTCATGTACTTTTAAGCCAATCAGATACCCGACGGGCCCGGAAAGAGCAACGAAACCATCAAATTTTAGCTAGAAACTGTATTTTTGTCGATTTTTATTGAATTCGAACTATATTTCAACATTTTTTGATGGTTCTGAGCCACGAAACACACTTAAAGCATGCAGAATCGTCTCAGATTAGGAAAAGGAGACGTTTAGGTCAATTTTGTGCATTCTGGCGTTCGTGGATACAAGAAAATTGATAAAATTCTTCAGAATCGTCACTTTTGAAGTGTTTTCTTGTACTTTTAAGCCAATCAGATACCCCATGGGCCCGGAAAGAGCAACGAAACCATCAAAATTTAGCTAGAAACTGTATTTTTGTCGATTTTTATTGAATTCGAACAATATTTCAACATTTTTTGATGGTTCTGAGCCACGAAACACACTTAAAGCATGCAGAATCATCTCAGATTAGGAAAAGGAGACGTTTAGGTCAATTTTGTGCATTCTGGCGTTCGTGGATACAAAAAAATTGTTAAAATTCTTCAGAAACGTCACTTTTGAAGTGTTTTCATATACATTTAAGCCAATCAGATACCCTACTGGCCCGGAAAGAGCAACGAAACCATCAAATTTTTACTAGAAACTGTTTTTTTTTTGATCGATTTTTATTGAATTTGAACTATATTTCAACATTTTTTGGTGGTTCAGAGCCACGAAACACACTTAAAGCATGCAGAATCGTCTCAGATTAGGAAAAGGAGACGTTTGGGTCAATTTTGTGCATTCTGGCGTTCGTGGATACAAGAAAATTGATAAAATTCTTCAGAAACGTCACTTTTGAAGTGTTTTCTTGTACTTTTAAGCCAATCAGATACCCTACGGGCGAGGAAAGAGCAACGAAACCATCAAATTTTTGGTAGAAACTGTTTTTTTTTATCGATTTTTATTGAATTTGAACGATATTTCAAAATTTTTTGATGGTTCTGAGCCACGAAACACACCCAAAGCATGCAGAATCATCTCAGATTAGGAAAAGGAGACGTTTAGGTCAATTTTGTACATTCTGGCGTTCGTAGATACAAGAAAATTGTTAAAATTCTTCAGAAACGTCACTTTTGAAGTGTTTTCTTGTACTTTTAAGCCAATCAGATACCCGACGGGCCCGGAAAGAGCAACGAAACCATCAAATTTTAGCTAGAAACTGTATTTTTGTCGATTTTTATTGAATTTGAACTATATTTCAACATTTTTTGATGGTTCTAAGCGACGAAACACACTTAAAGCATGCAGAATCGTCTCAGATTAGGAAAAGGAGACGTTTAGGTCAATTTTGTGGATTCTTGCGTTCGTAGATACAAGAAAATTGTTAAAGTTTTTCAGAAACGTCACTTTTGAAGTGTTTTCTTGTACTTTTAAGCCAATCAGATACCCAACGGGCCCGGAAAGAGCATCGAAACCATCAAATTTTGGCTAGAAACTGTATTTTTGTCGATTTTTATTGAATTTGAACTATATTTCAACATTCTTTGATGGTTCTGAACCACGAAACACACTTAAAGCATGCAGAATCGTCTCAGATTAGAAACAGGAGAAGTTTAGGTCAATTTTGTGCATTCTGGCGTTCGTAGATACAAGAAAATTGTTAAAATTCTTCAGAAACGTCACTTTTGAAGTGTTTTCTGGTACTTTTAAGCCAATCAGATACCCAACGGGCCCGGAAAGAGCAACGAAACCATCAAATTTTAGCTAGAAACTGTATTTTTGTCGATTTTTATTGGATTTGAACTATATTTCAACATTTTTTGATGGTTCTGAGCCACGAAACACACTTAAAGCATGCAGAATCGTCTCAGATTAGGAAAAGGAGACGTTTAGGTCAATTTTGTGCATTCTGGCGTTCGTAGATACAAGAAAATTTTAAAATTCTTCAGAAACGTCAATTTTGAAGTGTTTTCTTGTCCTTTTAAGCCAATCAGATACCCAACGGGCCCGAAAAGAGCAACGAAACCATCAAATTTTTGCTAGAAACTGTTTTTTTTGATCGATTTTTATTGAATTTGAACTATATTTCAACAATTTTTGATGGTTCTAAGCCACGAAACACACTTAAAGCATGCAGAATCGTCTCAGATCAGGAAAAGGAGACGTTTAGGTAATTTTGTGCATTCTGGCTTTCGTAGATACAAGAAAATTGTTAAAATTCTTCAGAAACGTCACTTTAGAAGTGTTTTCTTGTACTTTTAAGCCAATCAGATACCCTACGGGCCCGAAAAGAGCAACGAAACCATCAAATTTTAGCTAGAAACTGTTTTTTTTTATCGATTTTTATTGAATTTGAACAAAATTTCAATATTTTTTGATGGTTCTGGGCCACGAAACACACTTAAAGCATGCAGAATCGTCTCAGATTAGGAAAAGGAGACGTTTAGGTCAATTTTGTGCATTCTGGCGTTCGTAGATACAAGAAAATTATTAAAATTCTTCAGAAACATCACTTTTGAAGTGTTTTCTTGTACTTTTAAGCCAATCAGATACCCAATGGGCCCGGAAAGAGCAACGAAACCATCAAATTTTAGCTAGGAACTGTATTTTTGTCGATTTTTATTGAATTTGAACTATATTTCAATATTTTTTTATGGTTCTGAGCCACGAAACACACTGTGGTGGCCCTGCCGGCTCTTTTCTATATTTTATTTCAATATTTAATGTCCAAATTTTGATGTCCGAGTTTTTATGGCCGGAGGGCGTAACAAAATGGTGCCCCTTAGGTCCTGGCCCGTGAGGGCCGTTTCGGGAAACGAAAAGGTTAATTCGCTCCATAGATAATAATCTATTTAAACAAATGCTACAGTTTAAACGAGTAAACGAGACGGAACATGATTAGGGCTCGTACATCTTATTCGTAATTAAGACTAGGAAAATATTGCGCATGATTAGAAAGAATAATAAAAAAGCAGTAAACATAAACATTAAACTAAGTTAAAAGAAACGGGCAGGGTTGTGAAATGTTCCCTTTTTAAAGTATTATTAAAACTATAATATATGTGAGAATTATAGGGTTGTTGGGGATTTCCTAGGTCATGCTTTGAGATTTGGGGGGGAGGGTTAAGTAATATAAATACAACCCTTCCTAAGGGATAGGGATCCCAGTGTTGGGAAAGTATTCCTTGACGGCGGAGGAGTGCAGGTTCACGGGATTGAACGCGTGGATGAGATAAAAACGTAGGCAGTACCCTATAGGGCGAAATCCTCTGATACGGCATGAGGGGTCCCGAATACAGTCGAAAGAATCTGGTTTGATAAGGGGAGTCAATCATTTGATGAGCGAGATACATCCTGATGATGCATTAAAATCACTCTGAGATGCCGATAATGACCGATAATCCGGTCTCCGCAAGGACAGAATAGGGCATGCTGTAACTAGGTCAGTGGGATTTACATGTCGTCGAGTTAGCGGCTCGGTGGAAGATCGGAAGGGACGAAGCGCCACTGCAAAAGCTGAAGAAAGTTGGCTTGGAAGATGCACTTTCGCACTTGCCACTAGCACAGCGGCCGGAAGTCGGGTATCGCGATCACACTAGGAAGCAGTCCCATCCACACGCCAGACTGAATGGGAATCGAACTGAATTTTATTTCTAATCGGGACGTTTTTATAGGGTTTTCAAGCGTGAGAATAGCGAAGAAGATGTAACAAAAAAAATGCATTTCTCGCAATTTTGTCGCCGGAAACGGCCGCAAGTGTTTGTAAAAATGCATTTCCCATAATTAATTGGCATCGGACCACCCAGAATGATAACGCATTCGTCAGACTTACTGGCCTTGATCGGAAGTGTTTGCTTTGACCCCAGGTTTCCCATGCAACTTTGTATATTAATAGCAATTGGAGTGATTTGATTGGGCGCGAAGATGTTCTCCATATTTGGGCATAGAATGCATTTTGGCGAATATTCCTGGAAAGAAATGTGACTATGTGGGACCGTGGGAAGCGATCGTTGGCCTTGAAGATGATATTAATTGACATTACTGAGAAGTTCGGACTTTTGGTTCCCATGATAATGAAGAGCACGATCGTTATGGAAAACAACTATGTGCTACAGTAGGACTGTTTTAAGGGTTGAAATTCCGGTTCACCACAACACTCCCCGTTTTAAGACGAAAATATGAGCCTCAAGGTGCTCGTATTTTCTCACAAGACTTATAATTACCTATAAGACTATAGCAACAGGGTCCAACAGTGAGGGTACTGTTTTTGAAAAGTTTGTTAATGCGTAAAAATTAAAGTGCGTATCCTCGCTGGTGGCTCACAAGTTTTCGTTGCCGAGATCATACTAACACTAAGCTACTCCCTTCTGGACACGGTGATTGTGGGTTTGGTAAATCCGTACTCTTCCGTCTCGAGGGATAGTGTGGTGAGACGGTGAGTGTTCGTCCTCGACGTGGTCTGGGTCCTCTTCGTCCGTGGATGATTATAACTCACTTTCTGTAGTCGCGGTCAGTCGGTTGGATATGTTTTAATACAGCACTGCACATCGCGAACTACACTGGTTTCGGGGCGGTTTGGCTGAGATAGCACAAGAAGTGGTGCTGGGAGTCTACTGGGTGGCTGATTTGTGACTGGGTCGTGACCTGATGCTGCCTGACGTTCTGGTGGTAATCATCAGTCAATGTTACATGTTGCGTACTAAGAAGTGTGACAGGCCTGGGCGGCTGCACTGGGATGTCATAACCATGGGGGTCGTTCCAAGAGGCTGCTCTTGTGAATGGGCTGCACCTGGGGGGACCCCATATGAATCCGATGTCCGTCGGAGTGGATGGCCTGGTTGTGTTGGTGACGGCCATCCGTGGGCGCCATCTGGCACTCCGTACCCAGCGATTGGATAGAACATGAAACAAAGGAGTAAATTAACAGCAACTAGCTGAGGATCACGACGAGTATTTCCCACACCACCCCCTTGTGAGCTGCGCGAATCGTAGTGTGCGATATACCGTATCGCTGTGGATCGGCTAGAATAGGTATAAGGAGATGATGTCCCCTCACTAAGTGAGCAAGAGTTAAAAGTTGTCCTTTTGGCGAATATGGCTGTTAGTTTTATTATTGGATGTTGTCCAGAAAACGTAGGTTTCTTCGTCAGGAGTCCCTGGGAATTCCCATGTGATGGTCGTAACGACCAATCGTCCTTTGGCGGGACGAGGACTAAGACTCCATTGATGTCGATATTGTGACATGGTTAGTGGTGTACCAAATGCGTTTTATTTGCCGCAATTAGCCTTCCCCGAATTCAGTCTCCACTGCCCTAAGTTAAAGCATTATTCTGCCCCAGCTTTTCTGATTGGATTACGGAGATTTCGATAGATTTATAACGATGATTGTGATTGGTGATTGACTTAAATTCAGGTATGAGCTTGGTCGTTTATGGGATTGTATAGCTACCAAATTGTCAACGTGTCGAAAAACTGGCCAGTAACTTGATAGACGGGCCATGTTCCCTCTGTATCGCGATGGTGTTGATTAAGATTTCGACAAAATCTTAAAAAGCGACTTAAGTAATGAATGCCAATTATACCACTCGTCTAAGTACCTATGCACCTTGAACATCCTCACATATTTGTCTAGGGGTGAATTCATATTTCACTCACCCCCATATGTGGAGTAAAATTATTGACTATTCACGTCTTATCTGACGATTTTTGGGTTATATTACTTATTCTATTTACTAAATTATTATGTTAGCCTATGGAGCGAAATTTTCGAATGCATCTTTAATCCTAAGTATTAAATAAAGCGGTAGTTTCCTTTTTCGTTCGGTTTAGTTCAGGTTAGGAGCGTAGCAGGAGCTTTCGGGAATTTATGTTATGCGGTGTTTACTTGAATTGGGGTTCGTTGAATTGCTGGTGAGGGTTTCTGAGTGGTTGGTGAGTTTTGTAACGAATGTTTCAGCAGGGCTTCTCAACTAGTCGGATCTTGAGATAATTTACTTAGGTGTTGTGAAATTTCTTTATTTTCTGTTGTTTCGGTGATTTTTTTTTCTTCTGTTTTGATATTAGGTACATTTATGGAGGCAACGGCTTCAGGCTCTTTTTCTACAATAGTTTCAATGGAGAATCTCATGATTTTATTTTCGGGAACCCTTATCTTGATATTCAGAAAATTAACTATACGGATCGGGAGGGTTTTCGGAGTCACGCAAAAAACCCGGGCGATGAGTATGTTATATATGGTATGGTCATTTCCGCGTTGTTTTGTGACAACTAATGGCGAGTTGGCCAAACCCTCCGTAGCGTCGTGACACATCGTTTGACTCCTAGGTTTTAGCCAAACAAACCACATCTACACTGATCTTCTTGTATCGTCATACCCTTTTGCACATGAGGGTTCCGTTTGATCTCCTCAACTCCGGTTCAATATAGTTTCCAACCTGCGGAGGTTCTAACTGATTTTCTGATTTTTTTTCTTGTATCAACTTCTTTCCACAATCAATTGTTTCCTCATTATGTATTTCTTTTACTCATTATTTATTGCTTACGATTTATTACATGTTATTTCTTACTTGAGTTTTTTTTTTCAGTGAGTAAATACCTTTAACTGTATTACATATTTATTTTTCGACGTCGTTAATTTGATAAACTTGTTTTTTTTCTCGCAGTTTTATTCTCTTTGACAGGGCGTTAAAATTTCGCTGCTTTTTGGCATAGCGATGAAGTGCAAAATACTCTGCAGACTTATCAGTTATTGTTCTGATAGTTATATCATGGTGATTTATACGTTAATTAATTCTTTCTTCACTCTTCTTAACTTAGTGTTTTTCTTTTACAATATCATAGGTCTGATTACAACATTGAGCCTTATGATTGACAATGTCCCTGAAGTCGCTGTATTCCTTGTACGTATAGTGCTGTTATTAACGGCAGATGGTAGTCCTGATTTTTTTCCATAGCATATCCCTAGCTTCGAGGGTTGCTGAGTTAATTATGCTTGGGCTCCGGTCGACCTCGGACCTCAACCTTTTCCAAGAGTTCGGTCCTTGATGACTTTAAGGGTTGGTTTGGTGATGCGAAAAGAGGATGTCCAGCTTCCTGTTTAGACTCGTTACTATCATAGTTGCGTGTACAACACGAAGAAGTTTGGTGTTGCACCATCACATGTTCCTGCTCCCCGCAACGGAAACAGAGCATGCGCGATTTTTGAAATTGTGTTCCTGCTACCTCCTGATGGTTTCGAAGAGTTTAAGAGACGGTTTTGTGTTGGTCCGTTTACTGTAGATGATGGGTGTTCACCAGCTTGCTCCCAGTCGGCGAGACTATGAGCATGCGCGCCATGGGGTGGATTTCGGAACTGCCTTGGTCGTCCTCTGCAGTTCCTTCTTATATGTCCAAATTTTCCGCATTGGTAACAGACGATGGGTGGTCTACCATGAAATGTTCTGTTGTTTCTGAATGATTGATTATTTACTCTGGTTGGGGCAATCATTCCACGGTAGGACGGGTTTGACGCCTGAGTACGGGTAATTTGGTCGTCCGATTCGTCGTCCTGATTGCCAGTTTTCCAAGAGGTTGGGGTTGCTTCTACTTGCTGTTGTTCATTATGGTCGGTGACAGGTTCGTCGACCTCTTGTCTGTGCGTTTCTTGCGGATGCGTAGCCTCTAGGGTAGGTGGCGGTTGTTCGTAACTTTTCTTAAATTCTATTGACCACTCCTCCCAGGTAGTGGCATTGCGTAGTTTGTCATTCCATTCTAAGTAGTGCTTGGCATTCCCCGTTAATTTTAGTTTGGCTACTAAGACTTTTTGTTTTTCCACCTGGTCTCCTAGGCGGCCATGATCTTCGATGTATACAAAAAACGATCGGACGGGTCCCTCTCTTGGGTAACTTGAAGCTGCTTCGAGTGACAACGTGGGTGCCGTGGGGCATGGAGAAATATTATCATTCATCATTATTGTGTTTCCCTTTTTTTTTCTTGCTTACTATGGATGTTTTACTACGTTCTTTTTTATTCTTAATAAGTTTTTCTGAAAGTAAAGTCCCAGAGTTATCACTCTCTTCAGCTTGTTCGGTTCTTATTGTTAATTTGTAAAGCGTGTATCTTCCAAGTGTCAAGGGCGTATTTTGATGGCATATACAAAGGTACTTTGACGAGGGCTTTCGAAAAGAAAATTTTCTTGTTGTAAATTAGTGCCGGTATATTCAAGGTCAAGTGTTATTATTGACCAACAACCCTTTCTATTTCCCTTTTTTTTTCTAATTAAACCTATTTGAACCTATTTATTGAAAATTGGTTCACCGAAGATTATATACAAGGTACTAGCTTAATGTTTATTATCACTTGATTAGGTATTAAAATGTACAATTTTGAATTTGCAGGACCTTTGCGATATAAGGATCTAGAGTAGCGTGAAAATAAATACCATCCATACGAATTAGCTTAGGAGTGATTCAGAAAATTTGTAAAATAAGTGCCTCTCTTTTTTTTTCACGAAGGTAGATTTGTAGAGACAATCTATTATGTATGTTTTTCGTTAAATTTTTGAATTAATAAATAAATAAACTTATTTTCCAACAAGTAATACATCATCCAATTACAGGAAAAACTCACTTAACTCTGTGTAATCAAGTGTGGCAGATATGCTTACAAAATTTAAATTCAACCACATAATATATAAGAGCCTAAGATTATAGCTAAATTACAAATTAATGAAAATGGAAATAAAGATGAAAAATAAAAACGTATGTACCTGGACCCGCAACCCGCAACAGTAACTGTTTTATAACATGAAGTGAATCTGCGTTAATGTCGCAGAACATTGAAATTTTGTTAATAATTCTAATATTAATCCAAAATATTATTTTTGAAAGAAAAGTATAAAACGTTAAAATTTGTCTTAAATTAATACGGGGAACTATAAAATTAAGCTTATTTAACAAAAACGGACAATCGGTCTTATTGTTGACTAAGTTAAATAGAAACTTTACTATTAAGAGATTACGTTGGATTTGTAAACTAATGATTAATGAAGTTGAATCGATTTAATAATTGAACGCGGCCACAACCTCGTTCATGGGAAACCCCATCTAGGCGAAAACATAAAAATTTTAGAAATTTACGGTTTAGAAGGTATTCCTGCTGCAAAATTTTGTAAAATAATAATCTCTATTTAATACTGCCGGCACCATCCATTGGTGCGGAACACGGGGTTTTTATCTGGATCAATTGTATTACTGGTTGCATGCTTTTGTGCTTGAAAATCAGTATTTTTGGTAGTTTTCTTGATGTTTTTTTTTTGGCGATGCTTGTTTAAAGATTTATTAAGGACAATTTATTGTAGGAACTGATACAAAATATGCTATTGAGAAAAAATATTTTAATTCTAAAATGAAACGTTTTCGAAGAATTAATTGTTTGTGGTAATTTTAATGTGGAATTTCTTAGTGAGTTTTCTAAAAATTATTTTTGTAGGCATTTTTTTTTTCATTTAAAATTTCTGGAATTTATTAACATCTCAACGACCTTCGTACGTCCTTTGTTGTTGCAATTTTTAATTTGTACATGTTGAGCAGCGACCAATTTCTCCACTTGTTGACGTTGACTGTTTTATCAGATTACGCCCACACGTGTGTAATAATAATTAGCGGAGTGCATCGGCGACTAGTTATCGCGTATCCGGTATAAGAACAATTAATTCAATAATAATTTTTATTAATCATCCCCCTGGCCGGATGTACAGACGAAAATGATTCGACAAGAGTTTTCAGTAATTTGTGCTAAATTATGTCTGAAATTGACCTGAATCTATTCCGCTGGATGTGATGTCGTTGCCGCAAAATCGTACCTATCTAGATGGTTTTAACGGCGTTGGATTATCTTTTGCATTTTTTTTCCTTTCGTTTTAAGGCGGTTATTATTAGAGTTTGTTCGTTCACAGAAACTACCAATTATGCCAAATGCGAGGTTTAAAATTTAGAGAATATTTTGTCTTGTTATATGTAGTTTCACAAATTTTTGTTCGTTTAAATTACAATGTTTTTATTTTTGGCAGGTATCGGGGAAATTGTAGCGATGACAAACTTCTTTTATTTGTGTTTCTTGATAAAAACCTCCCAGGAAGACAGGGAGAGTTATACCAATTTTTTTGAAAATTTTAATAAGAAATAGAACAGCAACTTCCAATCTTCGTCCTGAATTTTAGGTATTGCCATGTGTCCAAAATAATGCCGAGAATTATTTCTGAATCTTTTGTTTCAATTTCGGACGGACTTTGTAATTTCCGTTTATATTTTAATTTTTCTCCTAATTTTGACGAGTAATCAATGTTAGTGTAAAATTAACTAATGACATATTTTATAGATTATGTGATAATTAAAATTTTATTTTATTTATTTTATTTTTTATTTTAAGTTTTTAGTGAAATATTGGTTTTTCAAATTTTCTGCCTAAATTTGGAAAAATGCTCACCTTCTTAAGCACAGGTTTACTAAATTTTGGAGCCGAGATTGTGGATAATTTGGGATAATATTGTTCCCACCTTCTAAATAAGAAATGAAAGATTCTGTCTTTCCCGAAGCGCGGCGGCTGTAATTATGATTAGAGCGCTTGCATATCGCGCAAGACAATTGATTCAGATCAATACCCTCGCGATAAGATAAGTGCATTCCAATTGAAGCTTTAGCAGTGTGGGTTAATGCATTTTATGGTTGGATGGATTTTGACTGTTTAGAATAACACAATTTTGACCGTTTTTCCTGCGAATGACAGAATTTCGTAAATTTCACTGATTACTGTTTTTTTTTGGAATTTTGTCGTTTCTCTAACGCGAAGGTCTAAAAATGCCGACCTTTTGTCCCGAAATTTTTCTAATTTATTTTTACCGAATTGTGGAAATGTGAGCCTGATTGGCGTTTCAAAAAAATTTCCTTCTTTTGAATTTTCCGCTATCCGCCTTTTTGTTTACACAATTTTGGATTTTGTTCTGGTTTTGAAAAAAAATATCCTAATTTTTGGGAATTTAAAATGATTCATTTTTTTCCCGAATTTTTTGTTTTTGTATCCTGTGCCCGAAATTTAGAAAGATTTTGATCCTGTCTCCGAAATTTAGAAAAATTTTAATCCTGTTCCCGAAATTTAGAAAGGTTTGGATCCTGTTCGCAGCGCCAAATTTTGTGGTGGCCCTGCCGGCTCTTTTCTATATTTTATTTTAATATTTAATGTCCAAATTTTGATGTCCGAGATTTTGTGGCCGGAGGGCGCCACAAAATGGTGCCCCTTAGGTCCTGGCCCGTGAGGGCCGTTTCGGGATGCGAAAAGGGTAAGTTAAACGCGAAACGGTTCGCTCCATAGATAATCTATTTAAACAAATGCTACAGTTTAAACGAGTAAACGAGACGGAACAAGATTAGGGCTCGTACATCTTATTCGTAATTAAGACTAAGAAAATATTGCGCATGATTAGAAAGAATAATAAAAGGGCAGTAAACATAAACATTAAACTAAGTTAAAAGAAACGGGCAGGGTTGTGAAATGTTCCCTTTTTAAAGTATTATTAAAACTATAATATATGTGAGAATTATAGGGTTGTTGGCGATTTCCTAGGTCATGGTTTGAGATTTGGGGGGGGGGGGGTTAAGTGACATAATTACAACCCTTCCTAAGGGATAGGGATCCCAGTGTTGGGAAAGTATTCCTTGACGGCGGGGGGTCCCGAATACAGTCGAAAGAATCTGGTTTGATAAGGGGATTCAATCATTTGATGAGCGAGATACATCCTGATGATGCATTAAAATCACTCTGAGATGCCGATAATGACCGATAATCCGGTCTCCGCAAGGACAGAATAGGGCATGCCGTAACTAGGTCAGTGGGACTTACATGTCGTCGAGTTAGCGGCTCGGTGGAAGATCGGAAGGGACGAAGCGCCACTGCAAAAGCTGAAGAAAGTTGGCTTGGAAGATGCACTTTCGCACTTGCCACTAGCACAGCGGCCGGAAGTCGGGTATCGCGATCACACTAGGAAGCAGTCCCATCCACACGCCAGACTGAATGGGAATCGAACTGAATTTTATTTCTAATCGGGACGTTTTTATAGGGATTTCAAGCGTGAGAAAAGCGAAGAAGATGCAACAAAAAAAATGCATTTCTCGCAATTTTGTCGCCGGAAACGGCGGCGAGTGTTTGTAAAAATGCATTTCCCATAATTAATTGGCATCGGACCACCCAGAATGATAACGCATTCGTCAGACTTATTGGCCTTGATCGGAAGTGTTTGCTTTAACCCCAGGTTTCCCATGCAACTTTGTATATTAATAGCAATTGGAGTGATTTGATTGGGCGGGAAGATGTTCTCCATATTTGGGCATAGAATGCATTTTGGCGAATATTCCTGGAAAGAAATGTGACTATGTGGGGCCGTGGAAAGCGATCGTTGGCCTTGAAGATGATATTAATTGACATTACTGAGAAGTTCGGACTTTTGGTTCCCATGATAATGAAGAGCAGGATCATTATGGAAAACTACTATGTGCTACAGTAGGACTGTTTTAAGGGTTGAAATTCCGGTTCACCACAACACCTGAAGCATGCAGAATCGTCTCAGATTAGGAAAAGGAGACGTTTAGGTCAATTTTGTGCATTCTGGCGTTCGTAGATACAAGAAAATTGTTAAAATTCTTCAGAAACGTCACTTTTGAAGTGTTTTCTTGTACTTTTAAGCCAATCAGATACCCCACGGGCCCGGAAAGAGCAACGAAACCATCAAATTTTAGCTAGAAACTGTATTTTTGTCGATTTTTATTGAATTTGAACTATAGTTCAACATTTTTTGATGGTTCTGAGCCACGAAACACACTTAAAGCATGCAGAATCGTCTCAGATTAAGAAAAGGAGACATTTAGGTCAATTTTGTACATTCTGGCGTTCGTAGATACAAGAAAATTCTTAAAATTCTTCAGAAACGCCACTTTTGAAGTGTTTTCTTGTACTTTTAAGCCAATCAGATACCCTACGCAACCGGAAGGAGCAACGATACCATCAAATTTTAGCTAGAAACTGTATTTTTGTGGATTTTTATTGAATTTGAACTATATTTCAACATTTTTTGATGGTTCTGAGCCACGAAAGACATTTAAAGCAAGCAGAATCGTCTCAGATTAGGAAAAGGAGACGTTTAGGTCAATTTTGTGCATTCTGGCGTTCGTAGATACAAGAAAATTGTTAAAATTCTTCAGAAACGTCACTTTTGAAGTGTTTTCTTGTACTTTTAAGGCAATCAGATAGCCCACGGTCCCGGAAAGAGCAACGAAACCATCAAATTTTAGCTAGAAACTGTATTTTTGTCGATTTTTATTGAATTTGAACTATATTTCAACATTTTTTGATGGTTCTGAGCCACGAAAGACACTTAAAGCATGCAGAATCGTCTCAGATTAGGATAAGGAGACGTTTAGGTCAATTTTGTGCATTCTGGCGTTCATAGATACAAGAAAATTGTTAAAATTCTTCAGAAACGTCACTTTTCGAGTGTTTTCTTGTACTTTTAAGCCAATCAGATACCCTACGGGCCCGGAAAGAGCACCGAAACCATCAAATTTTAGCTAGAAACTGTATTTTTGTCGATTTTTATTGAATTTGAACTATATTTCAATAATTTTTGATGGTTCTGAGCCACGAAACACACTTAAAGCATGCAGAATCGTCTCAGATTAGGAAAAGGAGACGTTTAGGTCAATTTTGTGCATTCTGGCGTTCGTAGATACAAGAAAATTGTTAAAATTCTTCAGAAACGTCACTTTTGAAGTGTTTTCCTGTACTTTTAAGCCAATCGGATAAACTACGGGCCCGGAAAGAGCAACGAAACCATCAAATTTTAGCTAGAAACTGTATTTTTGTCGATTTTTATTGAATTTGAACTATATTTCAAAAATTTTTTATGGTTCTGAGCCACGAAACACACTTAAAGCATGCAGAATCGTCTCAGATTAGGAAAAGGAGACGTTTAGGTCAATTTTGTGCATTCTGGCGTTCGTAGATACAAGAAAATTGTTAAAATTCTTCAGAAACGTCACTTTTGAAGTGTTTTCTTGTACTTTTAAGCCAATCAGATCCCCAATGGGCCCGGAAAGAGCAACGAAACCATCAAATTTTAGCTCGAAACAGTATTTTTGTCGATTTTTATTGAATTTGAACTTTATTTCAACATTTTTTGATGGTTCTGAGCCACGAAACACACTTAAAGCATGCAGAATCGTCTCAGATTATGAAAAGGAGACGCTTAGGTCAATTTTGTGCATTCTGGCGTTCGTAGATACAAGAAAATTGTTAAAATTCTTCAGAAACGTCACTTTTGAAGTGTTTTCTTGTACTTTTAAGCCAATCAGATACCCGACGGGCCCGGAAAGAGCAAAGAAACCATCAAATTTTAGCTGGAAACTGTATTTTTGTCGATTTTTATTGAATTTGAACTATATTTCAACATTTTTTTTTGGTTCTGAGCCACGAAACACACTTAAAGCATGCAGAATCGTCTCATATTACGAAAAAGAGATGTTTAGGTCAATTTTGTGCATTCTGGCGTTCGTAGATACAAGAAAATTGTTAAAATTTTTCAGAGACGTCACTTTTGAAGTGTTTTCTTGTACTTTTAAGCCAATCAGATACCCGACGGGCCCGGAAAGAGCAACGAAACCATCAAATTTTAGCTAGAAACTGTATTTTTGTCGATTTTTATTGAATTTGAACTATATTTCAACATTTTTTGATGGTTCTGAGCCACGAAACACAATTAAAGAATGCAGAAAAGTCTCAGATTAGGAAAAGGAGACGTTTAGGTCAATTTTGTGCATTCTGGCGTTCGTAGATAAAAGAAAATTGTTAAAATTCTTCAGAAACGTCACTTTTGAAGTGTTTTCTTATTCTTTTAAGCCAATCAGATACCCTAGGGGCCCGGAAAGAGCAACGAAGCCATCAAATTTTAGCTTGAAACTGTATTTTTGTCGATTTTTATTGAATTTGAATTATATTTCAATAATTTTTGATAGTTCTGAGCCACGAAACACACTTAAAGCATGCAGAATCGTCTCAGATTAGGAAAAGGAGACGTTTAGGTCAATTTTGCGCATTCTGGCGTTCGTAGATACAAGAAAATTGTTAAAATTCTTCAGAAACGTCACTTTTGAAGTGTTTTCTTGTACTTTTAAGCCAATCAGATACACAATGGGCCCGGAAAGAGCAACGGAACAATCAAATTTTAGCTAGAAGCTGTATTTTTGTCGATTTTAATTGAATTTGAACTTTATTTCAACATTTGTTTTATGGTTCTGAGCCACGAAACACACTTAAAGCATGCAGAATCGTCTCAGATTAGGGAAAGGAGACGTTTAGGTCAATTTGTGCATTCTGGCGTTCGTAGATACAAGAAAATTGTTAAAACTCTTCAGAAACGTCACTTTTGAAGTGTTTTCTTGTACTTTTAAGCCAATCAGATACCCTACAGGCCCGGAAAGAGCAACGAAACCATCAAATTTTAGCTAGAAACTGTATTTTTGTCGATTTTTATTGAATTTGAATTATATTTCAACATTTTTTGATGGTTCTGAGCCACGAAACACACTTAAAGCATGCAGAATCGTCTCAGATTGGGAAAAGGAGACGTTTAGGTCAATTTTGTGCATTCTGGCGTTCGTAGATACAAGAAAATTGTTAAGATTCTCCAGAAACGTCACTTTTGAAGTGTTTTCTTGTACATTTAAGCCAATCAGATGCCCACGGGCCCCGAATGAGCAACGAAACCATCAAATTTTAGCTAGAAACTGTATTTTTGTCGATTTTTATTGAATTTGAACTAAATTTCAATAATTTTTGATGGTTCTGAGCCACGAAACACACTTAAAGCATGCAGAATCGTCTCAGATTAGGAAAAGGAGACGTTTAGGTCAATTTTGTGCATTCTGGCGTTCGTAGATACAAGAAAATTGTTAAAATTCTTCAGAAACGTCACTTTTGAAGTGTTTTCTTGTACTTTTAAGCCAATCGGATAACCTACGGGCCCGGAAAGAGCAACGAAACCATCAAATTTTAGCTAGAAACTGTATTTTTGTCGATTTTTATTGAATTTGAACTATATTTCAATAATTTTTTATGGTTCTGAGCCACGAAACACACTTAAAGCATGCAGAATCGTCTCAGATTAGGAAAAGGAGACGTTTAGGTCAATTTTGTGCATTCTGGCGTTCGTTGATACAAGAAAATTGTTAAAATTCTTCAGAGACGTCCCTTTTGAAGCGTTTTCTTGTACTTTTAAGCCAATCAGATACCCGACGGGAACGGAAAGAGCAACGAAACCATCAAATTTTAGCTAGAAACTGTATTTTTGCCGATTTTTATTGAATTTGAACTATATTTCAACATTTTTTGATGGTTCTGAGCCACGAAACACACTTAAAGCATGCAGAATCGTCTCAGATATGGCAAAGGAGACGTTTAGGTCAATTTTGTGCATTCTGGCGTTCGTAGATACAAGAAAATTGTTAAGATCCTTCAGAAACGTCACTTTTGAAGTGTTTTCTTGTACTTTTAAGCCAATCAGATACCCGACGGGCCCGGAAAGAGCAACGAAACCATCAAATTTTAGCTAGAAGCTGTATTTTTGTTGATTTTTATTGAATTTGAACTTTATTTCAACATTTTTTTATGGTTCTGAACCACGAAACACACTTAAAGCATGCAGAATCGTCTCAGATTAGGAAAAGGAGACGTTTAGGTCAATTTGTGCATTCTGGCGGTCGTAGATACAAGAAAATTGTTAAAATTCTTCAGAAACGTCACTCTTGAAGTGTTTTCTTGTACTTTTAAGCCAATCAGATACCCAACGGGCCCGGAAAGAGCAACGAAACCATCTAATTTTAGCTAGAAACTGTATTTTTGTCGATTTTTATTGAATTTGAACTATATTTCAACATTTTTTGATGGTTCTGAGCCACGAAACACACTTAAAGCATGCAGAATCGTCTCAGATTAGGAAAAGGAGACGTTTAGGTCAATTTTGTGCATTCTGGCGTTCGTAGATACAAGAAAATTGTTAAAATTCTTCAGAAAAGTCACTTTTGAAGTGTTTTCTTGTACTTTTAAGCCAATCAGGTATCCTACAGACCGGAAAGAGCAACGAAACCATCAAATTTTAGCTAGAAACTGTATTTTTGTCGATTTTTATTGAATTTGAACTATATTTCAAAATTTTTTGATGGTTCTGAGCCACGAAACACATTTAAAGCATGCAGAATCGTCTCGGATTAGGAACCGGAGACGTTTAGATCAATTTTGTGCATTCTGGTGTTCGTAGATACAAGAAAATTGTTAAAATTCTTCAGAAACGTCACTTTTGAAGTGTTTTCTTGTACTTTTAAGCCAATCAGATAACCAGTGGGCCCGGAAAGAGCAACGAAACCATCAAATTTTAGGTAGAAGCTGTATTTTTGTCGATTTTTATTGAATTTGAACTTTATTTCAACATTTTTTTATGGTTCTGAGCCACGAAACACACTTTAAGCATGCAGAATCGTCTCAGATTAGGAAAAGGAGACGTTTAGGTCAATTTGTGCATTCTGGCGTTCGTAGATACAAGAAAATTGTTAAAATTCTTCAGAAACGTCACTTTTGAAGTGTTTTCTTGTACTTTTAAGCCAATCAGATACCCTACAGGCCCGGAAAGAGCAACGAAACCATCAAATTTTAGCTAGAAACTGTATTTTTGTCGATTTTTATTGAATTTGAACTATTTTTCAATAATTTTTTATGGTTCTGATCCACGAAACACACTAAAAGCATGCAGAATCGTCTCAGATTAGGAAAAGGAGAAGTTTAGGTCAATTTTGTGCATTCTGGCGTTCGTAGAAACAAGAAAATTGTGAAAATTCTTCAGAAACGTCACTTTTGAAGTGTTTTCTTGTACTTTTAACCAAATCAGATATCCTACGGGCCCGGAAAGAGCAACGAAACCATCAAATTTTAGCTAGAAACAGTATTTTTGTCGATTTTTATTGAATTTGAACTATTTTTCAATAATTTTTTATGGTTCTGAGCCACGAAACATACTTAAAGCATGCAGAATCGTCTCAGATTAGGAAAATTAGACGCTTGGGTCAATTTTATGCATTCTGGCATTCGTAGATACAAGAAAATTTTGAAAATTCTTCAGAAACGTCACTTTTGAAATGTTTTCTTGTACTTTTAAGCCAATCAGATACCCAACGGGCCCGGAAAGAGCAACGAAACCATCAAATTTTAGCTAGAAACTGTATTTTTGTCGATTTTTATTGAATTTGAACTATATTTCAACATTTTTTGATGGTTCTGAGCCACGAAACACATTTAAAGCATGCAGAATCGTCTCAGATTAGGAACCGGAGACGTTTAGATCAATTTCGTGCATTCTGGCGTTCGTAGATACAAGAAAATTGTTAAAATTCTTCAGAAACGTCACTTTTGAAGTGTTTTCTTGTACTTTTAAACGAATCAGATACTCTACGGGCCCGGAAAGAGCAACGAAACCATCAAATTTTAGCTAGAAACTGTATTTTTGTCGATTTTTATTGAATTTGAACTATATTTCAACATTTTTTGATGGTTCTGAGCCACGAAACACACTTAAAGCATGCAGAATCGTCTCTGATTAGGAAAAGGAGACGTTTAGGTCAATTTTGTGCATTCTGGTGTTCGTATATACAAGAAAATTGTTAAAATTCTTCAGAAACGTCACTTTTGAAGTGTTTTCTTGTACTTTTAAGCCAAGGACCCGGTGGGTGAGGTGGCTTGGCATCTGCCCACTTCACCTTGGGTCGTGGGTTCGATTCCCGCTCTGCCTCTGGGTGTTTTTGTATGTCCCCTTTCCTGTAATTGGGCCTCTCGGCCTGTTGGAAAGTAATTATTAAATCAGAAACCCAACGGACTCGGAAAAAGCAACGAAACCATCAAATTTTAGCTGTAAACAGTATTTTTGTCGTTCTTTATTAAATCTGAATGATATTTCAACATTTTTTGATGATTCTGAGCGACGAAACACACTTAGAGCATACAGAATCGTCTCAGATTAGGAAAAGAAGACGTTTGGGACAATTTTATGCATTCTGGCGTTCGTTTAGCTAGAAACAGTATTTTTGTCGGTTTTTATTAAATCTGAATTATATTTCAACATTTTTTGATGACTCTGAGCGACGAAACTCACTTAGAGCATGCAGAATCGTCTCAGATTAGGAAAACTAGACGATTGGGTCACTTTTATGCATTCTGGCGTTCGTAGAAACAAGAAAATTGTTAAAATTCTTTAGACTCGTCACTTTTGAAGTGTTTTATTGCAGTTTTAAGGCAATCAGAAAACCTACGGCCTCGGCAAGAGCAACGAAACAATCAAATTTTAGCTAGAAACAGTATTTTTGTCGATTTTTATTAAATCTGAACTATATTTCAACATTTTTTGATGATTCTGAGCGGCGAAACACACTTAGAGAATGCAGAATCGTCTCAGATTAGGAAAAATAGACGTTTGGGTCAATATTATGCATTCTGGCGTTCGTAGGTACAAGAAAATTCTTAATTCTTCAGAAACGTCACTTTTGAAGTGTTTTGTTGTAGTTTTAAGCCAATCAGAAAACCTACGAGCTCGGAAAATGCAACGAAACCTTCAAATTTTAGCCAGAAACAGTATTTTGTCGATTTTTATTTAATCTAAATTATATTTCAACATTTTTTGATGATTCTGATCAACGAAACACACTTAGAGCATACAGAATCGTCTCAGATTAGGAAAAGAAGACGTTTGGGACAATTTTATGCATTCTGGCGTTCGTTTAGCTAGAAACAGTATTTTTGTCGATTTCTATTAAATCTGAACTATATTTCAACATTTTTGATGATTTTGAAACACACTTAGAGCATGCAGAATCGTCTTTTTTGTCGATTTTTATTAAATCTGAACCTTATTTCACAATTTTTTTTATGATTCTGAGCGACGAAACACACTTAGAGCATGCAGAATCGTCTCAGATTAGGAAAGGAGACGTTTGGGTCAATTTTATGCATTGTGTCGTTCGTTTAGCTAGAAACAGTATTTTTGTCGATTTTTATTATATCTGAACTATATTTCAACATTTTTTGATGATTCTGAGCGACGAAACACACTTAGAACATGCAGAATCGTCTCAGATTAGGAAAAGGAGACGTTTGGGTCGATTTTATGCATTCAGGCGTTCGTAGATACAAGGAAATTGTTAAAATTCTTAAGAAACGTCAATTTTGAAGTGTTTTGTTGTAGTTTTAAGCCAATCAGAAACACAACGGTCGCGGAAAGAGCAACGAAACCATCAAATTTTAGCTAGAAACAGTATTTTTGTCGATTTTTATTAAATTTGAACTATATCTCAATATTTTTTGATGATTCTGAGCGACGAAACACACTTAGAGCATGCAGAATCGTCTCAGATTAGGAAAAGGAGACGTTTGGTTCAATTTTATGCATTCTGGCGGTCGTAGATACAAGAAAATTGTTAAAATTCTTCAGAAACCTCACATTTGAAGTGTTTTGTTGTAGTTTTAAGCCAATCAGAAAACCTACGGGCTCGGAAAAAGCTACGAAACCATCAAATTTTAGCCAGAAACATTATTTTTGTCGATTTTTATTTAATCTGAATTATATTTCAACATTTTTTGATGATTCTGAGCGACGAAACACACTTAGGTAGAGCATGCAGAATCATCTCAGATTAGGAAAAGGAGACGTTTGGGTCAATATTATGCATTCTGGCGTTCGTAGATACAAGAATATTGTTAAAAATTCTTCAGAAACGTCTCTTTTGAAGTGTATTGTTATAGTTTTAAGCCAATCAGAAACCCAATGGGCCCGCAAAGAGCAACGAAACCATCAAATTTTAGCTAGAAACAGTATTTTTGTCGATTTTTATTAAATCTGAACATTATTTCACTATTTTTTTATGATTCTGAGCGACGAAACACACTTAGAGCATGCAGAATCATCTCAGATTTGGAAAAGGAGAAGTTTGATTCAGTTTCATGCATTCTGGCGTTCGTAGATACAAGAAAATTGTTAAAATTCTTCAGAAACGTCAATTTTGAAGTGTTTTGTTGTAGTTTTAAGCCAATCAGAAAATCCACAGGCTCGGAAAGAGCAACGAAACCATCAAATTTTAGCTAGAGACAGTTTTGTGTCGATTTTTATTAAATCTGAACCTTATTTCACTATTTTTTTATGATTCTGAGCGACGAAACACGCTTAGGTAGAGCATGCACAATCATCTCAGATTAGGAAAAGGAGACGTTTGGGTCAATATTATGCATTCTGGCGTTCGTAGATACAAGAAGATTGTTAAAATTCTTCAGAAACGTCACTTTTGAAGTGTTTTGTTGTGGTTTTAAGCCAATCAGAAAACCTACGGGCTCGGAAAGAGCAACGAAACCATCAAATTTTAGCTAGAAACAGTGTTTTTGACCATTTTTATTAAATCTGAACTATAGGTCAATATTTTTTGAAGATTCTGAGCGACGAAACACACCTAGAGCATGCAGAATCGTCTCGGATTAGGAAAAGGAGACGTTAGGTTCAATTTTATGCATTCTTGCGTTCGTAGATACATACAAGAAAATTGTTAAATTTCTTCAGAAACGTCACTTTTGAAGTGTTTTGTTGTAGTTTTAAGCCAATCAGAAACCCAACGGGCTCGGAAAGAGCAACGAAACCATCATATTTTAGCTAGAAACAGTGTGTTTGTCTATTTTTATAAAATCTGAACTATATTTCAACATTTTTTGATGTTTCTGAGCGACGAAACACACTTAGAGCATGCAGAATCGCCTCAGATCAGGAAAAGGAGACGTTTGGGTCAGTTTTATGCATTCTGGCGTTCGTAGATACAAGAAAATAGTAAAAATTCTTCAGAAACGTCACTTTTGAAATGTTTTGTTGTAGTTTTAAGCGAATCAGAGAACCTATGGGCTCGGAAAGAGCAACGAAACCATCAAATTTTAGCTAGAAACAGTATGTTTGTCGATTTTTATTAAATCTGAACTATATTTCAACATTTTTTGATGATTCTGATCGACGAATCACACTTCGAGTATGCAGAATCGTCTCAGATTAGGAAAAGGAGACGTTTGGTTCAATTTTATGCATTCTGGCATTCGTAGATACAAGAAAATTGTTAAAATTCCTCAGAAACGTCAATTTTGAAGTGTTTTGTTGTAGTTTTGAGCCAATCAGAAACCCCACGGGCTCGGAAAGAGCAACGAAACCATCAAATTTTAGCTAGAGACAGTTTTTTGTCGATCTTTATTAAATCTGAACCTTATTTCACTATTTTTTTATGATTCTGAGCGACGAAACACAGTTAGAGCATGCAGAATCATCTCAGATTAGGAAAAGGAGACATTTGGGTCAATTTTATGCATTCTGGCGTTCGTAGATACAATAAAATTGTTAAAATTCCTCAGAAACGTCACTTTTGAAGTGTTTTGTTGTAGTTTTAAGCCAATCAGAAACCAAACGGGCTCGGAAAAAGCAACGAATCCATCAAATTTTAGCTAGAAACAGTATTTTTGTCGATTTCTATTAAATCTGAACTATATTTCAACATTTTTTGATGATTCTGAGCAACGAAACACACTTAAAGCATGCAGAATCGCCTCAGATTTGGAAAATCAGACATTTGGGTGAATTTTATGCATTCTGGCGTTCGTAGATGCAAGAAAATTATTAAAATTCCTCAGAAACGTCACTTTTCAAATGTTTTGTTGTAGTTTTAAGCCAATCAGAAACCCCACGGGCTCGGAAAGAGCAACGAAACCATCAAATTTTAGCTAGAAACAGTATGTTTGTCGATTTTTATTAAATCTGAACTATATTTCAACATTTTTTGATGATTCTGAGCGACGAAGCACACTTAGAGCATGCAGAATAGTCTCAGATTAGGAAAAGGAGACGTTCAGGTCAATTTTGTGCAAACTGGCGTTCGTTGATACAAGAAAATTGTTAAAATTCTTCAGAAACGTCACTTTTGAAGTGTTTTCTTTTTCTTTTAAGCCAATCCGATAATCCACAGGCCCGGAAAGAGCAACGAAACCATCAAATTTTAGCTAGAAACTGTATTTTTGTCGATTTTTATTGAATTTGAATTATATTTCAGCATTTTTTTATGTTTCTGAGCCACGAAACACACTTAAAGCATGCAGAATCATCCCAGATTAGGAAAAGGAGACGTCCAGGTCAATTTTGTGCATACTGGCGTTCGTTGATACAAGTAAATTGTTAAAATTCTTCAGAAACGTCACTTTTGAAGTGTTTTCTTTTACTTTTAAGCCAATCCGATAATCCACAGGCCCGGAAAGAGCAACGAAACCATCAAATTTTAGCTAGAAACTGTATTTTTGTCGATTTTTATTGAATTTGAACTATATTTCAACATTTTTTGATGGTTCTGAGCCACGAAACACACTTAAAGCATGCAGAATCGTCTCTGATTAGGAAAAGGAGACGTTTATGTCAATTTTGAAGTGTTTTCTTGTACTTTTAAGCCAAGGACCCGGTGGGTGAGGTGGCTTGGCATCTGCCCACTACACCTTGGGTCGTGGGTTCGATTCCCGCTCTGCCTCTGGGTGTTTTTGTATGTCCCCTTTCCTGTAATTGGGCCTCTCGGCCTGTTGGAAAGTAATTATTAAATCAGAAACCCAACGGACTCGGAAAAAGCAACGAAACCATCAAATTTTAGCTGGAAACAGTATTTTTGTCGGTTTTTATTAAATCTGAATTATATTTCAACATTTTTTGATGATTTTGAGCGACGAAACACACTTAGAGCATGCAGAATCGTCTATTTTGTCGATTTTTATTAAATCTGAACCTTATTTCACTATTTTTTTATGATTCTGAGCGACGAAACACACTTAGAGCATGCAGAATCGTCTCAGATTAGGAAAAGGAGACGTTTGGGTCAATTTTATGCATTGTGTCGTTCGTTTAGCTAGAAACAGTATTTTTGTAGATTTTTATTATATCTGAACTATATTTCAACATTTTTTGATGATTCTGAGCGACGAAACACACTTAGAACATGCAGAATCGTCTCAGATTAGGAAAAGGAGACGTTTGGGTCGATTTTATGCATTCAGGCGTTCGTAGATACAAGGAAATTGTTAAAATTCTTAAGAAACGTCAATTTTGAAGTGTTTTGTTGTAGTTTTAAGCCAATCAGAAACACAACGGTCGCGGAAAGAGCAACGAAACCATCAAATTTTAGCTAGAAACAGTATTTTTGTCGATTTTGATTAAATTTGAACTATATCTCAATATTTTTTGATGATTCTGAGCGACGAAACACACTTAGAGCATGCAGAATCGTCTCAGATTAGGAAAAGGAGACGTTTGGTTCAATTTTATGCATTCTGGCGGTCGTAGATACAAGAAAATTGTTAAAATTCTTCAGAAACCTCACATTTGAAGTGTTTTGTTGTAGTTTTAAGCCAATCAGAAAACCTACGGGCTCGGAAAAAGCTACGAAACCATCAAATTTTAGCCAGAAACATTATTTTTGTCGATTTTTATTTAATCTGAATTATATTTCAACATTTTTTGATGATTCTGAGCGCCGAAACACACTTAGGTAAAGCATGCAGAATCATCTCAGATTAGGAAAAGGAGACGTTTGGGTCAATATTATGCATTCTGGCGTTCGTAGATACAAGAATATTATTATTATTATTATTATTATTATTATTCAGTATGTTCAACAGAGTTACCTCCATTTACAGAACATACAACCGTTATACAAATGGATATAGAAAATTTAAGATAATACATATACAAAACAACTCTCCATAAAACTTCAGGATATGTCAGAAAAACTAAGCCTCTTGAGCTCGTTGATCGTGGTGTCAAATAGGTCAACATGTTGACTTGCATAATTACCTATCCTACACATCATCTGCAGTGGTGAGTATTTTAAAATTTCCGTACGCGGTGTTTGTAGATATAGCAAAGATTTATATCTAGGACCATATGATCTGTATTTGATATGGAATTTTATCTGCGAAAGCAAGCTTGGACAATCAAAATTTGAATTTAATAATTTAAACAGGAATATTACCTTAGCAGTTTTACTTCTTTCAGAAAGACTCAGAACCGAAAACCTTTCTAAAAGTTTGAATTGAGAATATCCAATCGGAGGATATATTCCATCAGCTCTAAATGATAGAAATTTGAGAAATCTACGGAGAACTCTTTCCAGTGTGTCAACACGATTTTTGTAATGAGGAAACCAAACAACGGACGCATATTCAAGTTTACTCCTTACAAACGCATTAAAAATATTTAACAAAGTCGATAAATTGGAAAATTCCCTTGCATTGCGAACTATATATCCATAGACTTTCAGTGCTGTGTTCACCTTCATCTCAACATGTTCCGAAAAGGATAATTTCTTATCAAATATAACGCCCAAGTCAGTCACAGTCTGTGGTCTACTCAGTAAATACTCATTTATTCTATAATTCCACTCTATTTCCGAAGATTTCAGTCCAAATGACATTGCCACACATTTCTTTTTATTGACAATTAGCTTGTTCATGTTACACCACTTGATGACTTGGTCGAGATTTTTTTGAATCACTTCACAGTCCTGCCTTGTACGAATTATAGAATATATTTTAATATCATCAGCGTAAAGCAAACATGGCACATTTAGTTCTGCTACAAGATCATTAATAACAATATTGAAAAGCAGCGGTCCAAGCACCGAACCCTGTGGTACCCCCGATAACGCCATATACTCATCAGATGAATGACCATGAACGAAGACAAACTGCTTACGATTAGATAGGTAAGACGAGAAAAATTCAACCACTTTCGGAGTACAACCCATACTACTGAGTTTAGTTAAAATGATACCGTGATCCAGTTTATCGAATGCCTTAGACAAGTCAAGATAAAGGACATCAGTTTGACAGTTCAAGTCAATAGAATTTGAGATGTATTGTGTGATAGTACACAAATTAGTTACTGCTATATTGTTAAAATACTTCAGAAACGTCTCTTTTGAAGTGTATTGTTACAGTTTTAAGCCAATCAGAAACCCAACGGGCCCGGAAAGAGCAACGAAACCATCAAATTTTAGCTAGAAACTGTATTTTTGTCGATTTTTATTGAATTTGAACTATATTTCAACATTTTTTTTTGGTTCTGAGCCACGAAACTCACTTAAAGCATGCAGAATCGTCTCATATTACGAAAAAGAGATGTTTAGGTCAATTTTGTGCATTCTGGCGTTCGTAGATACAAGAAAATTGTTAAAATTTTTCAGAAACGTCACTTTTGAAGTGTTTTCTTGTACTTTTAAGCCAATCAGATACCCAATGGGCCCGGAAAGAGCAACGAAACCATCAAATTTTAGCTAGAAGCTGTATTTTTGTCGATTTTTATTGAATTTGAACTTTATTTCAACATTTTTTTATTGTTCTGAGCCACGAAACACACTTAAAGCATGCAGAATCGTCTCAGATTAGGAAAAGGAGACGCTTAGGTCAATTTGTGCATTCTGGCGTTCGTAGATACAAGAAAATTGTTAAAATTCTTCAGAAACGTCACTTTTGAAGTGTTTTGTTGTAGTTTTAAGCCAATCAGAAAACCTACGGGCTCGGAAAAAGCTACGAAACCATCAAATTTTAGCCAGAAACATTATTTTTGTCGATTTTTATTTAATCTGAATTATATTTCAACATTTTTTGATGATTCTGAGCGACGAAACACACTTAGGTAGACCATGCAGAATCATCTCAGATTAGGAAAAGGAGACGTTTGGGTCAATATTATGCATTCTGGCGTTCGTAGATACAAGAATATTGTTAAAAATTCTTCAGAAACGTCTCTTTTGAAGTGTATTGTTATAGTTTTAAGCCAATCAGAAACCCAATGGGCCCGGAAAGGGCAACGAAACCATCAAATTTTAGCTAGAAACAGTATTTTTGTCGATTTTTATTAAATCTGAACATTATTTCACTATTTTTTTATGATTCTGAGCGACGAAACACACTTAGAGCATGCAGAATCATCTCAGATTAGGAAAAGGAGAAGTTTGATTCAGTTTCATGCATTCTGGCGTTCGTAGATACAAGAAAATTGTTAAAATTCTTCAGAAACGTCAATTTTGAAGTGTTTTGTTGTAGTTTTAAGCCAATCAGAAACCCCACAGGCTCGGGAAGAGCAACGAAACCATCAAATTTTAGCTAGAGACAGTTTTGTGTCGATTTTTATTAAATCTGAACCTTATTTCACTATTTTTTTATTGTTCTGAGCCACGAAACACACTTAAAGCATGCAGAATCGTCTCAGATTAGGAAAAGGAGACGTTTAGGTCAATTTGTGCATTCTGGCGTTCGTAGATACAAGAAAATTGTTAAAATTCTTCAGAAACGTCACTTTTGAAGTGTTTTGTTGTAGTTTTAAGCCAATCAGAAAACCTACGGGCTCGGAAAAAGCTACGAAACCATCAAATTTTAGCCAGAAACATTATTTTTGTCGATTTTTATTTAATCTGAATTATATTTCAACATTTTTTGATGATTCTGAGCGACGAAACACACTTAGGTAGAGCATGCACAATCATCTCAGATTAGGAAAAGGAGACGTTTGGGTCAATATTATGCATTCTGGCGTTCGTAGATACAACAAGATTGTTAAAATTCTTCAGAAACGTCACTTTTGAAGTGTTTTGTTGTGGTTTTAAGCCAATCAGAAAACCTACGGGCTCGGAAAGAGCAACGAAACCATCAAATTTTAGCTAGAAACAGTGTTTTTGACCATTTTTATTAAATCTGAACTATAGGTCAATATTTTTTGAAGATTCTGAGCGACGAAACACACCTAGAGCATGCAGAATCGTCTCGGATTAGGAAAAGGAGACGTTAGGTTCAATTTTATGCATTCTTGCGTTCGTAGATACAATAAAATTGTTAAAATTCCTCAGAAACGTCACTTTTGAAGTGTTTTGTTGTAGTTTTAAGCCAATCAGAAACCCAACGGGCTCGGAAAAAGCAACGAAACCATCAAATTTTAGCTAGAAACAGTGTGTTTGTCTATTTTTATAAAATCTGAACTATATTTCAACATTTTTTGATGTTTCTGAGCGACGAAACACACTTAGAGCATGCAGAATCGCCTCAGATCAGGAAAAGGAGACGTTTGGGTCAGTTTTATGCATTCTGGCGTTCGTAGATACAAGAAAATAGTAAAAATTCTTCAGAAACGTCACTTTTGAAATGTTTTGTTGTAGTTTTAAGCGAATCAGAGAACCTATGGGCTCGGAAAGAGCAACGAAACCATCAAATTTTAGCTAGAAACAGTATGTTTGTCGATTTTTATTAAATCTGAACTATATTTCAACATTTTTTGATGATTCTGATCGACGAATCACACTTCGAGTATGCAGAATCGTCTCAGATTAGGAAAAGGAGACGTTTGGTTCAATTTTATGCATTCTGGCATTCGTAGATACAAGAAAATTGTTAAAATTCCTCAGAAACGTCAATTTTGAAGTGTTTTGTTGTAGTTTTGAGCCAATCAGAAACCCCACGGGCTCGGAAAGAGCAACGGAACCATCAAATTTTAGCTAGAGACAGTTTTTTGTCGATCTTTATTAAATCTGAACCTTATTTCACTATTTTTTTATGATTCTGAGCGACGAAACACAGTTAGAGCATGCAGAATCATCTCAGATTAGGAAAAGGAGACGTTTGGGTCAATTTTATGCATTCTGGCGTTCGTAGATACAATAAAATTGTTAAAATTCCTCAGAAACGTCACTTTTGAAGTGTTTTGTTGTAGTTTTAAGCCAATCAGAAACCCAACGGGCTCGGAAAAAGCAACGAATCCATCAAATTTTAGCTAGAAACAGTATTTTTGTCGATTTCTATTAAATCTGAACTATATTTCTACTTTTTTTGATGATTCTGAGCAACGAAACACACTTAAAGCATGCAGAATCGCCTCAGATTTGGAAAATCAGACATTTGGGTCAATTTTATGCATTCTGGCGTTCGTAGATACAAGAAAATTATTAAAATTCCTCAGAAACGTCACTTTTCAAATGTTTTGTTGTAGTTTTAAGCCAATCAGAAACCCCACGGGCTCGGAAAGAGCAACGAAACCATCAAATTTTAGCTAGAAACAGTATGTTTGCCGATTTTTATTAAATCTGAACTATATTTCAACATTTTTTGATGATTCTGAGCGACGAAGCACACTTAGAGCATGCAGAATAGTCTCAGATTAGGAAAAGGAAACCTTTGGGTCAATTTTATGCATTCTGGCATTCGTAGATACCTGAAAATTGTTAAAATTCCTCAGAAAGTTCACTTTTGAAGTGTTTTGTTGTAGTTTTAAGCCAATCATAAACCCTACGAGTAGCTATATAGTGGGGCTGCTGGCTCAGATCAAATGAGGTCAACCCGAGCTAGGATCCCCACAACTTTTGATCGAGCGGTCATTGATCTTTTTGGTCGAAAATTGACCTGGGCGTTCATTGACTCATTGTGGCTGCAGGTGGCTGACATGAGCGTTGACCTTGCTTTTGCTCGGTTAAACTGACGCAGCGATCCACTTCCTATCTCGAGCAGGCTCGAGTAATACCCCACCATCTCTTTTGCAGTTATATAAACGTCGATTTACTTGTCAGTGATTTATTTAGTTTTGTGCCTTCAATTGTTGAATAGATTGTAAATTTAAAATGTCGTCTTTTATTTCTGGTTTGAATAAAGAATCACAATTACAAGCTTTTGTGAGTGCAAAAACTTTAGAAGAAAACAAAAGTTTTTAATTAAAAGTTTTAGTAAAAGTCCTACAAAATACGGGGACAAAATATTTGTGCAACTGGAAGATTTCAGGACAATACTACCCCAGCGCTTTACTGAAAAATTGGACGATTCAGTAATCGACGATCTTAACAGAAAAATTGCTAACTGCTGGAAGTTGCGTTTCGTCAACAAAGGACCGATCGGTCAAACCGTCAATATAGAATTCATTGAAGGATGAAGATAATGAAAAATATGAAATATAATCTAACTACCGTTAAAACTTTGCATCGGAGATTAGATTTACATTTGGAACGTATTCGTTCCATAAAAGAAGCAATTAAGTTGTATGAAATAAGAAATGGACTTAACATTCTTAAGCTGTACTAGAATTAATGATTTTAATAAATTATAATTAATCACTTACTGTGTGTTTTATTTCACCATCCTCGTACAAAATATTATTTTATGGTGAATCGTCATGAATAAAAGACGTGTGTGCTTCGATAATATACCTGTTATTTTCTTAATAAATGGTAAAGAAAACCGAATTAATACTTGGTTATATGATGTTAGAAGATTTCAAATGAATGTGGAACGTTTCGAAATATAAATAAAACCGTTAATCGAAAAAATGATGGAGAAGAAGCGAAAATTTAGAGAAACAATCGAAAAGTTAGATTCACAATTGAAAATTATTCAACTAAGAAAATCAGTTAAATAACATCTTCGAAAATTGGAATAATTCAAATTTTATTATTATATTGTAATAAATATTGTTTATTTCGTTTGATGTGTTATTTTCACCAGTCCCATATAAAATTATTTAATTGCGATTAACCGTCACGAATAAAAGCCGTGTTTCTTCCGACAAAATTCCGTTTATTTTCGTAATAAATAAATGGTCACTTATATTACAACTACTACTACTACCAATATCTACATTACTGCTACAAACATCTAATTATTATCTAAACTACTGGCCTACACACAATTAATTCTACAAAGCAAAATTTTATACTACTACTATATACATAATTATCACTACTACAACAACAACAACTACTACTACTACTGCTACCTGCTATTACTACACTAAATTTATTTTGTTCATTAATTGTTTCACCCCTTTCACATTACTTTCACAGTGGATAAGTTTTTTGTTCACTTCCGCGAGTTGCGTTTTTCGTTCTGCCAATAGTCTCTGAAATTCGCAAACTTTATTGAAGTATCTTTTCACGTCTTTTTCATACTTGGCTTTTTTTCATAACAGGTCACTTCGGCGCACCTTTTGAATTTGTTCCGCCGCTCGAGACTTCCAACGGAAGGACGACAGCAGCTCCGACGCCGTGGATGGTGCCTGGAACTCATCTTCGCTGTCCTCCTCCGTTCGAAGTGACAATGCCGGTGTTCGGCAAGCCTGTTCCTCCTCTTCCTGCTGGTGTTGAAGTTCCCTTTGCTGCTCCTCCTCTTCTTTATCTCGCTGTTGTTGTTGCTGCTCCGCTTGCTGCTCCTCCTCCTCCTCCTGCTGCCCTTCTTCTTGTTCCTTCGTCACGCCACAGACGTGGCGAAGTAAACCCATATTTTTGCCTTGCGTTTCCAAACCCTCAAATAATGAGGGCGTTAAAGAAACGCATGACTCGTCTAGTGCAATGGACAGCTGGGAGGGCGTCTCTGAAGGCTCTTCCCTTACTTCTATGGCCTTAGAAGTGGACGCTTCTTGCCGAATGGATTTTATTTCGTCCAATTCCTCGGCCGTTAAATCGGCCAGTTTCCTCATTTTCGGCATGGCGGGCTGTCAAACAAAATAAAGACTTATAAACATTTCAACATTTATGAATATACAAAAATTAAAAAAAATGTATATGATAAAATATTAAAAAAAAAACATTTAGCAAAAAAACAAAAGACCTGTCTGAATTGTGTTGTCTTCTAATATTGTAAAAAATATTAAACAAATAAATAATTAAAAAAACGTACCTGAATTACAACATCTTGAATGATATTGATTTTTTTCGGCTTTAGTGAATGCTTCATCTTCTTCACTTTCACGATCACTTCTCCACATACACTGAAGAACTAATAATGACAATTATGTGTCTCCATACAAAATATATCGGAAAAATAATGTAGAGTAATGAAAAAATAATTTTAGAAAGAGGGGTGAAATGCCAAATCAGCAATTTATTATGTCCATATATGGACATCTAAAAGACTGCTAGACTTCAAGGTCATGAAAAACTCTTCCCGTGAGAAATGCAATTCAGCAGTTCTCATGAGACATACATATCAGCAATTTCAATAACACGTGCTTTTCTCAGAATTTAGGGGTTCAAGGTCATGAAAACAACTATTTCCGTGAGAAATGCAATTCAGCAATTTTTGAAGACGTGCTCTTCACGGAACTTAAGAGTTCAAGGTCATGAAAAAACTATTTCCGTGAGAAATGCAATTCAGCAATCCAAGCCTCACTGTGAAGCACATGTATATAAGACGTATTTGTGTTCTATAAATTTATCAGTTCAGTTCACAGATCAGATATGTTTCCACTGAAAGAGAGTATTATGGTTTCTCGCGATCTTGATACAGATTCGTTGAATGAAGAGAAACGTTGTATCATTCAAGCAATCGAAAGTTTGTTACGACAAAAATTTTCATCGTGCAGAAAATTCATGGCTGGTGGATGTGCCGCATTTCTATTGAACCGAACCTCTTCATATACGAACATTGATATTTATATAGAAAAAAATGAAAATATAGAAGAATGGGCTAAGGATAACTGCCAAGCTAACCGAATCTCTACTTACGTTTATCAATCCAAATGGCCTTGTTGTTATTTGAATTTTGAAGGTTTTCTATTTAACCTTATTTTTATTGAACCTCGTCCTCAAATTTCCTTGGAAGCCAGAATACTAAGAATTCTCAAATCTTTCGATTTAACTATATGCAAAGTGGCAATGTATTTTTCAAGTGGAGTAAATCCAGTACTTGTTGAATGTAAATTAACAGATGTGAATTTCGACAATGTTGAAAAAAAAGATCGCATCACCAAGTATAAGAAAAGAATTGCCAAAAAGGAAGTACGATTTGAACCAAACAATTTAGTCATGTCAGCATATACTGTAGTGGTAGATCACGATGATTCCTGTAGTGCTGGTAATAATTTGAAAAATATCAAATAATTTATTGTTGGGTTAAATCGTAGTGCTGAGGCTGTTAGAAAAAATGATAGGATATATGTGAAATAAAACTAATAAATGTAAATAATTGTTTTATTGAATCCGTACATTCATAGATTTTCAAACATTTGTTGGATTATTGGGTTTGCTACAATGAGTGAAACATATTAACACTAAATAAAATAACACACAAAATATAATTACAAAAATAATTGCTCCTGCAGAAGTAAATATCCAGATCCAGGGTTTTGCCAAACAATATTGTGTAGCATTTTCACCGCTAGAACTTTTGTATCCACTATAATCGTTAATAATGGTGATAGTTGGTGACTTGCATCGGCTTCTGTTTTTGAAGACAAATTCTAGTTGATACTGCAGTTGGTTGGAAACGGATACATTTTTTGAATAAAACATAACTAACTGATCATGTCCATCTTTAATTTCTATCATTTTTCTACAAGTACATTTTTTATTTCTAACCAGAGTTTGTAAATATACATCTGTAACATTGCTATCAGTGAATAAATAAAAATCTTTCTGTATTAAAATGGTCGATAAAATAAGTGTGCAGTTTAAGCCTAACATTGTTTGGATAGAATGAGTACTTTGTTGTTGCGAAGTAACATATATATGTATTCAACACCACCACCACCACCACCACCACCACCACCACAACTAGCACTAACGGCTCGCCAAATCCCAGCATGCTACTGTTACGGTCATTATCGAGAATATGAGAAAAAGTGAAGCAAACCACACATGATCGTTTCTTAAACAAAAATCAATGACTTCCTTTGAATTGTTACTACAGTTAATATTTTCTATTATTAACCATTGAGAAAATTGTCGATTTCCTTGTTCTGTTTTTATCTTGTAAGCCAAATGATTTTGCGTTGTTATATTTTTCGCAGAGAAGAGATGATAACTGGTTTCGATTATATTGATCGGAGTAATTTTTTCCCAAAATTCCTTTTCATACGTCTGAATATACAGGAGAGTTATGTTTGGCGTGGTATAGATATATAAGTTGTTTTCAACAAGCGCACTTAATAGTACCATCACGTTGATAGGCAGAAACATTTTAGACTAGTTATGTTCTTGTATACACACACTCGAATAGCAAGCTTGTAGAGGTGGTAAGTCATTGTAGGGTGGTAGCGATAAACGGACCGAAACAAATTACTATAATTATTTTATTATTTTCTTCTAAAAACTGACTTATAATTATTGATTGCTGTTCTGTCCAGCAGCAGCTCCCTACTCATGGAGGGGACATACGTTTGACTAATTTCATCATCCCAGTTGTCTGGGCATTCTATTATTGGCGGTGGTGGTGGTGGTGGTGGTGATGGTGGCGGCTGGGATGCTCTGGAAGCAGGCTCACGGAGACATCTCTCCCGCTCCCATTGCTCACGATGACAATTAAAAATATGGCGCTTCAATCGGCCCTCAAGAAACCTATGGCTTCTGTCAAACGGGCATATGAAAAATTGCTCTAAATAAAAAAAGAAAAAACAATTAAGATTTTTATTTAATAGTAATAAAGACAAGCTTACCCATTTTGTTGTTTATATATATTTTTCTCAAGTGTTGAGGACTGAGTGTGATCTTCAATTTGTTGAAGACTGTTATAACTCTTGCGGGTGATCTTCAATTTATACACATTATCGATCCCCACTCTTGCTATTTTCCTCCACTTTTACTACAGAATACATTTTCTTAATTACTCTGAAGTTGATAATTTAGTTGTTTTTCTGAGCTTGCAAAAATACGCGTCTCATTTTTCGCTGATTTTTATTAAATTTGTTGAGTTGTGAGTTACAATCGGAAATTCGCGTTTACATATAAATAAGAAGGTATTCCACAGAAAAATAAAGAAAAATAATATTGCTCTTCTTTCTACTGTGATAAACAAGTTCGATAACAAAAAAAAAAAAAAAGAAATGCATCCGCAGGAAACAGTGACGGCTATATGTAAAGGCTCGCTTAAGCTAATTCATGAATATATTAGTAAAATCAAAACAATCGAAGAAATTAAAAAATTTTTAGTATATATAAATACCAGCATTAGAATAATTAGAAAAGCACTTAGATGTAAAATACATCGGGAAAATATTTTAGAAAATGCTAATTCCTTAGAAACAAGTCTAGCTTATCTAAAATTTTACCGCTTCAAGCTTTTAAATAAAAAAAAACATTTGTCTCTAAAAATTGGAGAAGGTTATTTTAAAAGAGACAAATTTAAACCTACGGCAAACGTAACCTGCCAAGACATAGAATCTTGTTTTGAACAAAGGATTCGTACAGGATTTATAATTAATCATCACATTAAAGATCCTCTTCAGTTTTGTAACAACAAATTTCAAAACATTTGTATATGGAAAAATTAACTACACAAGAACGTGAGCAGTTTGAATCCTCACAAATATGTCATATATGTAAAAAAACATTTTCAGAAAATAACGTTAAAGTGCGCGATCATAATCACTTAACTGGAATGTATAGGGGTGCTGCACATCAGAGTTGTAATTTAAATTATAAAGATATTTGTGTTATACCTGTGGTGTTTCATAATATGAGTGGAAATGACGCACATTTTTTTATTAAAGAACTTTCAAATTCAATAAAAGGTGACATTAAATTGCTTCCCATCAATAAAGAAAGATATATTTCATTTACTAAATTTGTCGATGATACAAAAGTTAGTTTACGATTTATTGATTCTTTCAGATTTATGCCCTACAGTTTAGACAAGTTTTTTTTCCAATTTAGATAATTCACAAAAAATTATTACGCAGACAAATTGTAATAATATGGAAGAATTTTATTTGTTAAACAGAAAAGGAGTGTTTCCTTATGATTATATAAATTCCAGGGAGAAACTCCTTGGAACAAAACTACCCGAAAAAAAGGATTTTTATAGCCGCTTATACGAACAAGATATTAAAGATGAAGATTATTCTTACGCTATCAAAGTTTGGAATACTTTCAATATTCGTACATTAGGAGAATATTCCGATTTATATTTAAAAACAGATGTGCTTCTTCTAGCCGACGTATTCGAGGCATTTCGAACTACGTGTTTAAATACTCATCAACTTGATCCCTTACATTATTATACTGCACCAGGCCTTAACATTTGATGCCATGTTAAAAACGACAAAAATTAAACTAGAACTCTTAACGGATATAGATAAAGTCCTTTTTGTGGAGAGAGGTATTATAGGTGGAGTTTCTCAATGTTCTAATAGATACAGTAAAGCCAATAATAAGTACATGAATAAAGACGAATATGATCCTTCACAAAATAGTACCTATTTAATGTATTTTGATGTTAATAACTTTTACGGAGCGGCAATGTCTCAATGTTTACCGTATGGGAAATTTGAATTTGTAGAAAATTTCAATATTTCAGATATCTTAGATACTTCTAATAATTCCACAACTGGTTATATTATTGAATGCGATTTGGATTATCCAGTAGATTTGCATGAAATACATAGCGATTTACCTTTAGCTCCAGAGCACATGATACCACCCATTTCAAGGTCTAAACTTAAAAAGTTGTTTTTGACTTTATATCCTAAGAAAAATTATGTTATACATTATAGGAATTTAAAAATGTATATAAAATTTGGTATGAAAATAAAATGTGTACATCGTGTTCTTAAATTCGAACAGTCTGCGTTTTTAAAAGAATATATAGATAAGATACAAGGCTTAGACAGCAAGCGAAGAACAATTTTGAAAAAGATTTATTTAAATTAATGATTAACGCTATTTACGGTAAATGCATGGAAAATGTTCGAAAACATAGGGATATTCGATTGGTCAGTAAATGGGAGGGACGATGGGGAGTTCGTTCTCTTATTTCTAAACCAAATTTTCACAGTTCCGTTGTATTTGATGACGATTCAGCGATCATCGAAATGATTAAATTAGAGGTGTTTTTAAATAAACCAATTTATGTCGGTTTTTGTATTTTAGATATTTCTAAAACTTTTCTCTATGAATTCCACTATGGTTATATTAAGGAAACATTTAACAGTAATGCAAAGTTGCTTTACACCGACACTGACAGTCTAATTTACGAATTTCATGTAGGTGATATATACGAATATATTAAGAAAGATTCTCATCGGTTTGATACTTCAGACTATGATTTGTATATATAATATTTATGGTATAGAACAAAAAAATAAAAAAGTGCCAGGTTTGATGAAAGATGAAAATAACGGTAAGATTATGTTAGAATTTGTGGATCTCAGATCAAAAATGTATGCATATAGAGTTGCAAAGGATGATTTTAATAAAAAAGTAGTTAAGAAATCCAAAGGTAGTACGAAAGCTTCACTTAAAACAATAACATTCGAAAATTATAAAGAATGCTTATTTAATAACTGAAATTACGAAAAGTCCCAAAATCTCATCAAATCAAAGCATCATATTGTTTACACAATAAAACAGGAGAAAATAGTTCTCAGCCATAATGATGATAAGAGAATTGTTACAAGATTTGCAACGGATACGCGACCTTGGGGATATCATATTTCGCCACCAGAAATGTGAAGAGTGGGGAATTATAACATAAAAGCAGTTTAAGTTAGCTGATGATTTATTCGATGTTGGTGATTTAACATTACTACAATGTCTGACTTGAGACAATTTGTTGATTTGCAAGCATTTTGTGCATCCGAAAATGTGTATAAAACTTATCTTCGCGCCGCTGCGAATGATAGGACAAAATTAAATTTGTTCCTTACATTATTGAAAAAGCAGAATTTATTGTACTGGATGAAGTGTTTAAATGGATTGCTGAAAATGCAGTTGGTTTTTTTACTCTTGACATATGTGTACTCCTACAAAAGAAACAATCTGTTGACAGCTATATTGATGCATTTCTACATATATGTGAAAGAGACAACATTGAAAATTTAAATTATGTTTCTTTGGAGTTTTTAATGACCACCAACTACCTTGATAATTCACTAGTTTATAAATCTTTTATTTATAAATTATTAAGTGATCATCGCTGGCAGAATATGGGGGATATCTTCTATCCTGTTGAAAATATCCGGAAAAATTACCGACGGATCGAGCAATGTGTTGACGAATTTATGTGTCGAGCTGCATATTTGGCAAATCACAAAGCACTCACTACATTCTTTGAGGCTCTAACGATAATCAATTACGATTCCTTCACATTTAAACCCTCTGAAAATCAGGAGCACAAAAGAATTTTCACCTGACTCAAAAAGAACATTGTCAAAGGCGAAGCTAATCCTGAATTACCATTAGGATGGACCGAAGGACCAGATGAAGCAAGATGGCCCTTAATTAAATTAGATGATTATAAGTATAAGAAAACTTTAGATGTAATTTTTGGTTCTCATAAATAAAATACACAAAAATTGTTGTATATGTAGTTTTATTTACCCCTCAAACATAATACATTAATTTTAAATACAGTAACATTTTAACTTATTCACAACACTCTGACGACATCTTGTGCAGGAATGTATTTTACCATTCCGTCGTGAAGAATAAGACAGTAGGCTGTGGTGTCTGCTGGAATACCTGAGGTCGTTTCAAACCACAAAGTAATTATAACGGGGCCTCTCTTCAAAGCTTCCGTTTGTTTAGAACAGTCGATTACTACTATGGGTGTCTTTTCTTTAAATTCATCCTTATCGAATAATGGCTCGCTAGTTTTGGATAAGAACGATGTCTGGAACTCTTTAAACATATCATAGAGAATTGCATAACGATTATTTGTGAAATCAACATTCAGGTTGTCGTAGGGATACATAGTATCGTTAAGATACAATTTTACATCTCTCAGATTACAATGATCAAATTGACTGTAGTTTTTCTTCAATTGATTTTTTCTTCCCTGTTGCAATGCAAAAAGTATGTACTGAGGTTTTTCTAAGGAAGTTTTAATAGTCCAAGTATTAGTTATCGATTGATTTTTTACTTCTAAACATAATATCCAATTCCCTGTTGCTCCTTACAATGTCGATCAAGGCGATCCTTTCGGCATCGGACACGGACAAGTGATGCATTTTCCAGTATATTTTACTAAGTTCTACTTTAATTTTGTATTTATCATATGAAGAAATTAGAGCATTTACATCGGTATTAGAACGAACTAAAACAAGCTCTTGTCTTACATTCAAAATAGCCTTTTTGAAATCTTCGCAAAAGCCAAAAATCATTTTTAATGGAATCGAAACTTCAAAAGTTCCATTTTCTTTAATTATATTCGAATCTTTTTTAGGAAACCATCCAGCATTCTCTAGAGCTACGCGTTCATTACTGTTATACGTTACATATCCTTTCATGGTGGACGCTAACCCTGGGTTTCTAATACTATCCACAACGACTCCAGCAATTTCATATCTTATTTGATTAAACAACAAAAGAACGCCATTATTTACAAATTTGATTTCTGATTTCTGTACAATTTCGTCCATTTCATTTTTCACAATAATCTTACCCTCTATATGCAATGTACTCAAATGAGGAAAAGTGTATAAATCTTGATGTTCAATAGGAATTCTTATTTCATCATCATAGTTATATGAACTGTTAGAATAAGGCAAGTGTGTATGTCTTTCTCCATAATAAATTGAATGATCATATGCAGCTTTTTCGTTTACGTTTAATATTTCAAAATTTATTGCTGTCTTTTATACTGGATAAAAATATTATTTCAAGACCGTTAATCCTAGAGATTCAAGAAATCTACGATTCCCTAAAGTTAAACGTTTGATCATTGTAGAAGGACTGACTGATTTTCTTTTCATCGTCCTATATATATACCGAATTTCGGTTTTTTAGATTTTCATTAAAAATAATACCCATCACGTGAGGTTCTTAAGATGCAAACGTACACCCACCTCTTCACCTCTAAAACTAACAATATTTCCTTCTTGATCTGTTATTTTAACGATTATCTCATCTATTTGTTTCGTATTAATTGGTAGATATATAATATTTAATGGTCGCTCCACTATTTTATAACCGGGAGGTACTGTTGGAAAAAATTGATGTATTAGGTGAACAGGATTTCCGTTCTTATATGAACCAGTTACTATATTACAATAAACGCAAAGAGCATTCACTTTTAAAATTTTTGCTGGAAAGTCTGATATATGAGTTTTATGCGCTTTCAGAATATTGTTCTTAAATCCTAATAAACTTCCTAAGGAATCCTTTCTTGAAAAATTTATATCAAGGGTACATTTGACTTCCGATTTTAAGGTATTATTATTTCCTCTGATTATTAAGTTTGATGTTGACATTTTAAATTTCTTTATTCTATTTCCGTATTCGTCAGTTTGGTATTGAAAATAATGTTCCATATAGTTTTTGATTTCTTTATTTAAATACGACTCAAGGTCTTCTATCTCATAAGAACCCCCGGGAATTTCTATATAATGCTCTTTTTTGTCTGGTGTAAAAAATAAAATTTGTTATTATTGTTATCGATATTTGGAAAAGAATTCCAAGTAACCAAACTCTCTAAACCTAGAGCATAGTTATAATCTTCCAAAATAATTGGTGGATAGTATCTGCTCGAAAGTACAGAACTGTTTCCATCCAATGAAAATAACATCGACATCGTAGTACTTACTTCAATGACACTATCAATTGAACTAAAACGCTCTAACTTCGAACAATCTTATTTGTAACAGTTATATAGAAATCGTAGACACAAATGTCCACAATTAATAGTTTTAAAAGTCTGTAAAGCTTGATGATTATATACTATATTACAGGAACCGTTGCTCTGTAAATATTTGATCAGTTCAAGAGGTGGCCTCAACTCTCCATAACTATCGAAGTATATAGCTTCGTTTCGTGTTTTTTTTTAAGCTGTCCAATGTGTTCCAGAACCTTCCTTATTGTCTAGATTTAATATACCACACTCATTAAGGTGCACTTTATTTGGAAGCGAATCTTTCATAAAAACTCCTCTGAAGCGAGGAATTTTCAAACGCTTTACATATTTGCAAATGTCGATGTTGGTGAGAGCATGTTTTGGAAGATTTATCGGTAGTTCTTTTGAAATTTTGATGGGGCTAAAAAAAGACCATATCCTCTTTTATATGGTTTCAAATATAATCCACTCCCTGACTTTCCTACAGCTATCGACTCCATTTTCTGATTGTGTCTTTGGTTTTCTTTCAACTGTTCTTTAGCTGATTTAGCATCGTTAACAGCTTTTGCAACGGCTGCTGCACCACCACCTAAAGATCCCAGAGCGCCTAAAGCGGCAAATGATTTTACTGCTCTCATGGCCACTTTTACAGCATCGTTCATATTCTTAAATTTCTTATTTTTTAAAGCAAGTCTGGCGGATCTTCTTAAAACGTTAAAATTCAAGGCCTTTCCACGTCTAATAGTTTTTCTTTTGATTCGACAACCCATACCAAGTTTTATTTTAGCTTTCATAGCAGCCGCAACACCTAAAGCAGCAGAAAGATGCGTCCGAAGAACGTAGTCTAAGTTTTGCTTTATGTAATAGAACTTTATCGGCTTTATGTCGATTTCCCAAATCTCTATGTTCACTGTAAGCTATATCGTGAAATTTGCAAGCTTCGTCTAATTGATTTCGACCTTTATCTCCTCTTGCTAATCGTTTTTCTAATTTAGTTCCTGGTCCACAAAAGTTATAACCCGGAATATGAAGTTCAAACGGTAATTTATTAATAACCGAATTTACGGTCCCACGTCCACAATATGTTTTTCTGTAGGTCTCATTACGACGACTGTTCCTTGTTCGCTTCGTAATCTTCATTTATACTCAGACTTTCGTATCAGCTAAAATACTATCGGAATCGTAGAAAAATTTAGTATTTATACCACATGTCGGTTTCTTAATTAGATGTCGAAATGCGTTTGATCCCTCAAAACCTTAAATTGCCGATAAGCAATAACGATATCAAAATTAACAGTGAGAATAAAAGACACGGAGATCTTTTACCATCGACAGTAAGATGTATTATTGTCGGACCGTCAAATTGCGGAAAAACTAATGTTATGATAGGTTTAATCGAACATCCAAATGGTTTAAGATTTGAAAATGTCTACGTGTATTCTAAATCTCTTTTCCAACCAAAATATCAATATTTGGAAAATCTTCTAAAACCTATTAAAGGTATAAATTTTTATAGTTTTAGCAATTTCGACAATAACAACATACCACCAGCGCACAAAGCTAAAACTAATTCTGTCTTCATTTTTGACGACGTGGCATGTGACAAGCAAAATTTAATGAAAGAATATTTTAGCATGGGACGACACAGAAATATAGATTGTTTTTATTTATGTCAAACATACACATGTATTCCTAAACATCTAATAAGAGACAACGCAAATTTTATTATTTTATTTAAGCAAGATAATTTAAACTTGCGTCATATTTATGATGATCATATCGGTAGCGATATCACATTTGATAAATTTAAAGAAATGTGTTCATTTTGCTGGCAAAATAGTTATGAATTTTTAGTAGTCGATAAAGAGAACGAAATTCGTAGTGGTAGGTTTAGAAAAGGATTTGATAATTTCATTGACCCATTTTCATAATTTCAGTCTATAAAAGTATCCGTCAACATGCCAGTTCCTGTAAAATATAAATGTCCAGAATGTGGAGGTGAAACAGATACCCCTAACTTACCCTGTATATATTGCTATTATAAAGATCATATAAGAGATCATTACAAAACAAAACATGTGCATCTATACTATTGAAATATGAAAAAAAAAACTAGAATAAAGTCTTTTTTATAGAATGTTTGTGAAATGTTGCATACGTATATAAGCCTTTAATTCAAATAGATTAATTCAGTTTATTTGTATTTTCGAAAGTCTTAGGAGACATGGATTCGAAAATATCAGATGTGCTTGATTTAAAAAAGAAACTGATTAAGAAAAGAAAAGATTTACAAAGAAAATTAGAACTAATTAAAGCAACTCAAAGAAATGAAGAAAAAAAAGTATGAACCCCTTACCAAACATTTGGAAACATTAATTGAGAGAAGAAGTGAATGTGCAATAAAAAGTAATCAAGATGTGAAAACAAAAAATGCATCGAACATTGAGCACAGTACACCAACAAAGCGAAAGTTGGAAAATACAATTCTATCTCCTGTTCGTGCGAAAAAAACTATCAATAATACACCAATGCAAGAAGAAATTTTCACACCAAGACAAAAAAGAATTGCTACAAAAGTTACTAACCTTGTGAAAAGAATCGATGCAATCAAAAACGAAAAAGAAGAAGGAATGAGTCCGATTAGTTCAAAATATGATATTCTGTGACAGGGAGATTTCGAGGAATCAATAAATTAAACAGATGCACAGAACAATGTGTTCGAATACATTCCCGAAGAAGACAATGATAATTACAACTTCGATGAAGTTCTTGAAAAATCTGTACAATTAAGTAAAAATTATATTAAAAACATCGTTGATACAGATGTTTACAACGAATATTTAAATGATTTTGATGAATTACCGAGAAAATATATTGACGAAATGCATCACGATACAGAAAGTAAATTTGATCACAGAACAGGCGTAAGACATGACACGTTCTCAGAGAAATTTTACATTGGTTCGAAGGAGGTACAATTTGTAGGTCCAGATATAAAAATAGATAATGAGATATTTAAAGGGACGCCTGGAATTTATGAACTCATTTTTAAAAAGAAGACTATTCATTTTACTGTGGAAGACAAAGAAATATACAGTGCCTCAAGGGAGACGCGAGAACATGGGCGACGGCCAGCCGAGACGGATGGAGCACCTACGAGGACTTCCGCCACGACTTCGTGGAGTTGTATTGGCCCACACACCAACGCAGGGCCGTGGCTGAGGAGGCCCGGCGAGGACGCTTTGACCCCCACCGAGATGGACTCATGGTGGACTATTTCATCAACAAGTACGGGCTCCTGAAGTCGCTGATGTTACCAGACAGCGAGCTCGACACCCTAGACAACGTCATGAGGGTGTTCCCGGACGACGTCTGGAGTGCATGGAGCACCATCCCACCGAGGGAAAGGTGTTTTGCCAGGGCTCAAGAGTTCCTCCTTGGACGTGGGTCCGGTCGAGAACACAGGGGCTCTGACAGGGGGTCGGCCCACCGAAGGCGTGAGCGCCGGTCACCGCGACGCAGGCGTCGCGACGATTCCAGGTCACACGCTCCTGTCCCCGCGTTGCCTGCTCAGGCACCCTTTAACCCCTTTTCGCTTCCTCCGCCCAACACTTCGGGAAACGCCTGGAGGACACGTTGGTGAGGCAAACGTGTCTTGATACACTTGGAATCGGGGGGACGTGTCCAGAAGAAAAAAGATAAAAATTCGATTGGCCTTCCTTTAGGTTAGCGTTTCCAGTCGCTGCGCGTAGCTTCGCTCCGAAAACGCTGGGGGACGACTGTAAGGATCCAATTCGAATTTTTAAATTTCAAATGAATTTCGCGCGCACAAGAAACGGTTGGTAAGAAGAAGAAGAGGTTGGCAACCAACCACACCAAGAGAGAGACATGCGCAAATGTGGGGATGGTTTTGTTTCTTGAAATGATTCACTTCCCTTTGACCCCTTCGAACGAACAGACGACTTCCTTTTGACCGCTTCGAGAGATCACACCACTTCCTTTCGAGCGCTTCGAGCAACAGGTCGTATTTTTAACTGTGAGTTATTATGTGCCTTTGCTGTTGTTTTTTTGTTTTTCCAGTGTTGATCCGTTCCATTGGAAAACCTAGCAGCCCCCATTGAGCCATTGGGTGTTCCTGATTTCTCATCGTTCTTACGACGAGGTTTTTGTGTTCCTTTTGGCGGTAAGCCGTGTCGAAATCTTCGCATCTTTGGAGAGATATGTTTCGACCCCATGTTTTGGACTGGGTCCTGTTTCGCGGCGAGTTTCAAGTTCCGACGGTGTTTCTGACCTCGTGACTCATCGATGCGTGCGCTTTTTTCCACTAATCTCGTTTTTTTTTATCTTTCATTTAAAATCCGTCGCAGTAGGGCTTTACAGGAAGTGATTTTTATTTCGGGCCATGCTTTATTTAGCTATATTTGTGAAATCTGTATTTTGGATGGCGGCAAACGAGTTGTTATTTTCACCGTTCTTTGTTCAGGCAGCAGCCATTTTGAAGCGTCCATTTTGTTTCTTTTTTTTTAACCGAGCACATGTTTTGAACTATTGAATCTATTGAACAAATTAACAAACATTGTGGGTCATGGGGGGACGTGCCTTTTATTCCTTTTATTTAGCCCGTCGTTTACACAACGCCACAGGATTCATCGCATCTTTGCATCGCATATTTTCGACGCCTATTATTTGGAATGACGAATTCGTCCAACGCCATTTTGTGCCTGCAGATTGTCTGCCATGTTTTTGTTTATGTGTTTTGTTTGGGGAAATGTATGTGTAATAATGAATTTTAACCAATAACTTGACTGGACACGAATTATTGCTAATCTCATGTAAATCTGTTAACACTGCAATGTTTCACCTCATGCAATTTTTCTTTATCTCACAATTCTAGCTTCAGTAATTTTCCTTGTTGTATAATTTGAGTTGAACGTAAATTTCCATGTTCTGCAGTTTTGACCTAACATGATATTTTATTTGCACAAGTTTATTTCACACCAGATCTTTGTTTTATAAATCTTTGCTAAGTTTTGATCATGTAAATATTTTGTTGATGAATATTTCTATCATGCAAATTATCTGATGTCCAGTTTTGATCTCAATTAAGAATTATTTGTTGTTGAATTTTCGTAAGAGTGTGTGGCGAATTTAAATGTTGTGTATTGCTCTTTGTTGAAACTTTAACACTTGTTCGGTTGTAATTTCATATTAGGGTTATAAAGTTTGAACATTTAAATAGAATTGGAGGTAAATAACACAATAACACGTAGTGTCGGCGATGGGCGCAGTTCCTAGTTGCGGTAGCGGAATGTATCGCGCTGTCTTCACAAGATGTGCAGGCTTTGAATCAGATTTCAGTGGGAACGGTCTTGGCGATGAGGTAGTTGACCAGACTTCACCTCTAGTTTTAGGCCGAAACGGCCTGCTTGGACGGCATGTTCGTCATGGAGGGGTGCTGTGCGGCAGGCTTGGTGTAGATAGAATCACCGTCGCGGGGGAAACCAGCCCAGACCGGGAGCTCCAAACTTCGCTCACGCTACGACGCCCCCTCTGGGTATTTTCTGTGCTCATAAATGAAATTGATATATCTTGTTCTATATTTTGTTCGATCGCCACACTCTCATAATGATTCGGGTTCTACCATCCAATTTACATATGTGTAGGTCTTGTGTTTGTTCGGTTTTCATATGTGTATGTCTGTCAATTCGCGAGTGTTTTACGTTCATATATCTTAAGGTGTTTGACATGTAATATGTCGGTGAATAAAATCCCAGGGGGTTTTGGGGAATGAAGACCGATGATACCTTGGCCCTGCGGACTCGCCAGAAGGGCAATTTGAGCCTCTGTCGTCGTTCTTCGTTTCTTTTTCCTCCTTAGGAAGGCTTTTGACCAACCTAATTTTGTCTATTATTTCTTGCGCTCTCGACCGTGTATGCACTTGTATGAAAGAACGTCTTCCCGCCATTTTTCAAAAACAAAAAAAAAAACACAACGTAGGTTCTCATTTGTTAGACGATCACAGCCAAGGCCAAACTTTGAATTTTTGAATTTTTCGCGGGCCTTTCAAACTGTTTCAATGTCAATTTCAAAGGCGGGAAGTTTGGGTTATCACAATACTAAACTTTCAGATTCAGTTGACGATGACATGATTACTATTTCGAACTATATGTTCTATAATCTAATATTTCACTTCGAATCAGCTAAAACCATCGAAAACACGTACATATTAAAGTCTAAAGAAACTCACTACACGTTTCCTTTAGAAATTGGTTCAATTGCAAAATTAAATATTACTAGCAATGAAATAAATATTTCTGTAAATAACAAAATATTTAATAAAGAAGAAATGGAAGGACTTTCATTACGTAACGGTGACCGTATCTCGTTCAAATATGCCTTCAATAAAACAGAAAATGTACCAGATTTGTTCGCAGAAATGATAATAAAATGCCCTGTGAATTTTGAAGAATCATTAGTTACGTCCGAGAAAGCATATTATAAACACAAGAGCAATGAAAATGAAGCGCAAGAAGGTGTATGAACCAACTCCCATTAAAAGAGATATTGTTCCAGAACTGCACAAACCTCTAAGAATTAATTTTAAACGACGTAAGGTGATAATTAAGGGTATTAACGAAACATTACAAGCAGATTTAGTGGAAATGATACCGTATGCTAAGATAAATAGAGGATACAAATATATACTTATTGTTATTGACTGTTTCTCAAAATATGTGTGGGCTGTTCCAGTAAAATCGAAAGATTCTCAACAAATAACCACTGCAATGGAAACAATTTTATCCAAGATCGTATGGTTACCCAAAAATTTACAAACAGATCAAGGAAAAGAATTCTACAACGTAAAGTTTCAAAATCTTATGAAAAAATACAAAATAATCATTACAGTGTTTACAGTTTAAAAAAGGCCTCAATCGTTGAAAGAGTAAATCGCACATTGAAAAATCTAATGTGGAAAAAATTTAGTTTGCAAGGAAATTATAAATCGTTAGATTTATTGCCAAATGTGGTACATCAATATAATAATTCTTATCATCGTACTGTAAAAATAAAACCCTCACAAGTTAACAAAAGTAATGAAAAAGCTATTCTAAAAGCTGCTTATATTCGCATTAAAATAGTTAGCAATAAACAAAAATTTAAAGTTGGTGACAACGTAAGAATAAGTAAATATCGTGGAATCTTTGATAAGGGATACACACCCAATTGGTCAAACGAAATTTTCGTAATAAGGAAAATTAATCTCACTAATCCCATCACATATTTTTTGAAAGATGAAAAGGGTGAAAACATTTTAGGTGGCTTCTATGAAATGGAACTACTAAAAGTTAAGCATCCAGGTGTGTATCTCGTTGAAAAAGTTTTAAAAAAGAAAGGCAACCAACTGTATGTCAAGTGGTTAGGATTTAATAACACTCACAATAGTTGGATTGATACAAAAACAATTGCATAGTCGCTTTCTTCTCAGTCAGTCGAAATAATTGACAAGATGAAGTTGGTTGTAGTTGACGTACAAGGTTTTACTCTGCAAGAATTCATTGTAAAAGAACTTACGATATACGATGGAATTAACACAATACAGGAAACATTCAAATCCACCAAACAATTCAACGAACTCGATGAAAAAACCAAGAAACAAGCCAGATATCTAGAACGTTACCATCACATGTTGAGATTTAATGACGGCTCCAAGGATCAGATATTTGCAAAAGAAATTTTGCTCAAATACATCAAGGAACATGGAGTGGAGGTCTTATATGTAAAAGGAAAATGTAAAGAAAATTATCTCATGGAAACGCTAGGAAAAGACTGCCCCAAAGTTGTGAACCTCGAAACAATTGAAGACTGTGTGAAATTGTCTAAAGAAATCCCATCATGTGATAATCATATATCTAAAAATAAAAAATGTTAGTGTTCTTTAAATAATGCTAAGTGTATATACAATTGGTTGTATGAAATATTTCCTCAATAAATGACGTAATATTAAATAAATTGTGTTTCATTTAAACGCAAAACAAAACTGTAGAACTCCATATAAAAAAAACTGTCAGGTGTGGGATTCGAACCCACGCTCTCTTTCGAGAATCAGAGCTTAAATCTGACGCCTTAGACCGCTCGGCCAACCTGACTACGGACACAGAGTCAGATCGATCGAGCACAAGGCGATGACAAAGCAAGGTCAACGCCGAGGTCAGTCACATTCATACACAAAGAGTCAATGAACGCCCAGGTCAATTGTCGACCAAAAAGATCAATGACCGCTCGATCAAAAGTTGTGGGGCTCCTAGCTCGGGTTGACCTCATTTGACCTGAGCCAGCAGCCCCACTATATAACTACTGATATTATTTGTGACATACACATTAAGTTCGTATGAGTTGATCTTCCTAAAGAAAAGCCGTGCTGGTGTACAGAAATTACTTACTTAATATTGAAATAAATTTGTCGATATAAAATACTTTTATAAACTTTGGAAAAGCAGGATAAAATTGAAATGGGGCGGTAACTGCGCACATCGGATATATCTGCTGATTTGTATACCGGTACAATTTTAGTGTTCTTCCACATATTCAGGAAGCAAGAATTATTAAGGCTTAGGTTAAACAAACAACACAAAGGCTTAAGAAAGGCAGCTGAACAGTCTTTTAGCAGAAAAGAAGGGACTTGGTCGATGCCAGCGGAATAAGTGTTTTTAATTTTACTGATAGCTGCAAGCACATCGTCATCAAAAATTTGGATATGGAACGGCAAGTTGCTGCTCTTACTAACATATTTATTACCTTGCAATTCGTTGGTTTCAGGTGAATCAAAAATCGAGAAAAAATAATGGGCAAACACATTAACAATGTCCAATGGACGGTCATACTTACTGTTGTCAAAATGTACGGAACTTGGAATGGAACAACGACCACGTTTTTCTTTTATAAACGTCCAAAAATATTTTGGATCACTTAACAATGAGTTTTGCGCTTTAATAATATAGTTATTAAAATCCCCACGAATTAACCGTTTGACGTCACGCCGTATATGAAAAAATTTAGGTATGCTTCACCGGATGGTATCTGCTTGTGGCATTTAAACAACTTTCGTTTTAGTTTAAGCATACTTCTGAGTTCTGTCGAGTACCAGTTAGGGTAACGAAACTTTTACACTTAAACAAAGGCACATGCTTGTCAAGTATATCATACAATACGCTATAAAAATGCTCACAAGCTTGGTTTACATCAGCGATTCTATACAAATAATTCCAATCAGCGTTGAAAATATCCTCGTACAATAAAAGAAAATTCGATTTTTTAAAATTGTACAATTTGGCCATATTACATGTATCGAAGTTGATGTAAGAGACTTTTTTTAATTGGAGATTAATATGTAACGCCGGATGGTGCATGTCTTCCGCAATTAGTGGACATAAATCACGACTAACAGTACAGTGAGTTGAGGTACTAAAAACTAGGTCTAAAAGGCGACCATCAGAATTTGGAACAGAATTAAGCTGTGTTAAGTTTAAAAGTGAAGTCATGTTGCGAACAGAACTTGATTTTGTAGTATTCTTATTACTGGAAAAACTTGGAGAATTGAAGTCCCCAATTAAAAATATATTAGAAAGCTCAATGGCGTAGCTTTCAAAGCATTCCATAAATAACACAATCTCAGTTACAGAAAGATCTGGCGGTATGTAAACCAAAAATATGTGTAAATTAGCTTCTTGACAAAATAACTTACAACCTATGATATCACACAGAAAAAAGTCCTTAAATGTCGACATGTTCAGGCATTTAACGTTGAACTGAGCATTAACAGCCAGTACAACTCCCCCGCCGCTTTGACGTCTCTCTGAACGAAATGTAATGTAATTTAGCGGAATAAATTCACTGTTATTGATCGATGGATCAAGTCATGATTCTGTAATACTATTATATCAAATACATGAGCCGTTAAATTGGAGTAAATATCATTAACACGTGATCTAATGCTGCGAGTGTTCTGATAATAAACAAAGAAACTTTTGCTACTGCTGGGAAAGGTTGTAGGTGATTTAGCAGACTTCGAAGTTATGTTACTTACATTGGCCGCATCTGAGGCCGATCTAAAAAACTGCTTTTAAAATCTGACAAAGGTTCAAAACGATTAAACACTTGAACTGAGCTCGTACTTGGGACACTTTGAACATCTGTAGGCTTGAAATTAGGAATTTTGCTAATATCTATGCGAACTGGTTCACCAAATACAACATTACGAAGTTTATCTTCGGCAAATTTAAACGCAAAACAACTCTTATAGTACCAAGCCGGATGGTCAACACTAATGTCAAAACCATGCATATGTTTGAGACCTCTGCAGTTACTACAAACCTTAGCACCTGAGTGACAAGTATTTACCTGGTGCTCACCTGCGCATAAAGCACAGATAACTGGTCTAGGGCACTTAGTTTTATGATCGAACCCATTGCATTTAAAGCAACGTGTAACTGTCGTGTCATCATACAACTTGCAAATATTTATGCCTACAAGTAATCCACAAGCTTTCATAATTTTCTAATATGTATGTATATCAAGCTGAACAGTTGCCTGAAGTATTTTTTTATTCTTTTTTAGGTGCCAGAAATTTAGAAGCCTACATTCAGTTGCATCTGCTAACAAATCAGAGTTCTGGGATATTAAATAACTCATAAAAGACTCCTTATTTAGACAAGAGGGAATCCCGACGATTCTAACCCCAGGGTGTTCTGATCTAAGAACAAAAACATCGTAATCATTCAATAGTTTATCTGCTGCAAGTTGTTTTAGTTTTTTTGAATTTTCGATATTATTACATCCTACGAGGATAGCTCCATCCTTAGCTTTTTTGGAAGTTGTGACAGAGATATTTTCATTCAATAAATCTACATTCTGCAACAGATCTTCTTGTGTTTGGAAAGCTTTCTGCGCAACTTTTGGTTTAATCATTACTTTGGCTTGCGTTGTGGAACTTAATTTATTTGCATATGTATCAGTGGGTTTAATCGTGTCTGCAATAGCTACAGGAATTGCATAAATTTCGTCTGATTAACTTTCTTCGATCTCATACTTTTCACTTTCTTCAGTTTGATCTTGAAGGTTCGTTTTATCGGTGATTAGGTAAAACAAGCAATCATTGTTTTCACATCGGAATATTTTTGGAAGTTCTTCTTCAAAAAATACAACATCTCTGGCCTGACTTTAGATTTATGAATGTGCATATGGAGATGTATCATAGAAAGGTGCGAGAAAAAAAATATTCAGGATTAAAAGATGTTTAATGGGAGCCGTTCTTGATTTGATCAATAAAATAAAGTGACTTATTCATTATTTTATTTGTATACATTCATAATATTTAAATGAACAATTTACCACACCTCTACGACAACCTTAAAACGTTTGCAAAACATCAGAACATTTGTAGTTTTAGATTTAAATATTGTAAAATGGTCATATGTAATTCTGATTTTTTTTTCAAAAATCTGAAAGTTTAACGTAAACAGTCAAAACGGATTCAAAAACCATAAGTGTAGAAGTATGTTATTTTATAAACTTTACACAGCATTTAGTATCTAAAATTTTGAGGTGACGTCATCACATTCTTAATAGCCGTGATTAGACAAATTTTAGTTAACGTTTTATTATCTACACATATTCTTAAAATACGTGTTTGGCCTCCTGACATGTAAACGTCAAATTAACATTGAAATGACATCTTCGGAAACATCAAATTTACAGTCATCCTGGATGTTTACCATCCGGCGTGCGTAAAAATTGACCAAATTGTCCGCTCTTCCTAGACGTTTATAAATAAAAATCTCTTTACACAACGAAAATATAATGATTAAAACGCCAAATACATAAGTTATTTATTGTTGAACAGCAATGTATCATATAATTTCGAATATTTTTTAGTTCAAACGGAGCTACGCCATCTTGTGTATTTTTGTGCACCAGTTACAGATCACTGTAATTCACATATTCATTGACAGTTATGTTTGTTTTATTTCTGATTTTATGTGAAATTTAATAAAAAATATAAATAATTTTTAAAAATTGTCGGCCAAAAAGTTTAATACAAATCTTGTGCGTTAACCATTTTACAGCGCTCAATCATTAAAGCACTCCGGCTTCGCCGTCGTGCTTCAAATTTATTTCGCGGTGCAAAATGTAAGTTACCACACGCGAAACTCGAAATTTTTATGTTTAAAAGGCTTTTAAAAAATAAATTGTTTTACAAATAATAAAGAATACCTGCAGAAAAATACAAATTACGCAAGTCTTTGTTCAACAGAATATTTGAAAAACACAGAAAATTTTAGTTAGAAAAGCGAAATGTCAAAAAAATATTTTGACGTTCTTCTTTCGTTGCAAATGTTTTAACGTAACGCCTACTGTAAAATTGTTTAAAGCCGCGTACTCGATACCGAGTTACAATTTCGTAGGGTTTGAATTTGAAGGATTAGTGTAAGTATAAAAATAGGTCGTGCTTCAAAATTAAAACCTCGCCTGTAAAATGTCACTTACCGCACTCATAATGTAAATAACTATTACAATTAGACAACAATCAGTCCAGTAGTTTGGAAAAATATCTGTCTTATAAAACTCAGACAGACAAACGCAAACGGGAGATCTTTTTTCGTAATTTAGGGGGCATGTAAGGTCGAGGAAACATTTTGGGTTATGTGTTTTTACAACAAAAATTTGACATTTAAAACTAGCATTGATAATTCCAAATAACTAATACAACTTCTTATCAAACAAGTAATGGTGAAGTACAGTCCATACTAATTAGAATAACATAAAAACAAAACGCAGTAAACCAGTTTATTGCAATGTATTTAGCTATACGCAAAAGATACTTTGATATTCAAGACATCTCCATGTTCAATTTCATTCCCACATTGTGTGGCTATCACACTGTTGAAAAAAGAAATAAATTTAGGTACGTTAGTAAGTGTTTATTATTTTTAGATCATAGCTGGTCGCTTAGTAACATGTACTTATTTCTATCGTTTTTAGACAAACAGAATCCTTATTACTATCGCTTACAATCGAACACTTACCTTTCATTGTTCTAATACTCCAAAACTATCGAAACAATTTGATATCAAACACAATACGAGTACAGTTTGCAAATAAAATAGGTCGTCCACGTCTTGGCCATTATCTGCTGTAGTTTTGCTTCTAAACAGTTTGCATTAAAATCGAGAACATGAATTTTAAAGACTTCTTCAGTTTGTTGTTCTCCATATGCATTTTACTGCAGTCGTGTTCAGCTGCTACCGGTTCGTATTTTAGAAGTGTTACAGTTTAAATTTCAAGATGTACTTTCCAGATAAGGTATTTTGCTATTATGAATCATGGGACGAAGCAATTATGAGCCCAGAAGACATAGATGTGAATATTTGCACCCACATAAATTACTCCTTCATGGGAATTAACGAAGATGGCTCTCTTCGACTGGACGGATCAGATGGTACCACTTTCTAACAGTTGTAAAAATGGAAACTGAGTTTGTTTTTCAGACATATTGAACCGTTTAAGCGCCTTAAAATCAAAGAATTCCAATTTAAAATTAATTCTAAGTGTTGGTGGATGGGCAGAAGGGTCAACTCCTTTCTCGAATGTTGCAGCCGATGCTACCAAAAAAGCTACCATGGCCGAGAGTACCTTGTGGTATCTCCAAATTTACAATTTTGATGGGGTGGATATCGACTGGGAATATCCTGGCGAAAGAGGTGGAACTCCAGCCGATCAAGTAAGAATATAAGATGTTTTACAGTTTTCGCTTCGTTCTGCCATACATGATATGATGTGGATATGATGTATATATTATATTTATTTTAGTGCCAAAACATACATTAAATTAAAAAAATCAAACTAATTCTTCAAAATTATACAGTAAGAATTCTTCAGTATTTTCTTAAAAAAAAAAAATATTGTCTAGTAAGGGGTCATTTACGTTTATCAGACATAACAGGGATCTCAAGACTGACCCCTGTGATACACCTGTGCGGTTAACCCTATTTCCGAATCGTCAGACTGTCCGATTGTATTATTTTCAAATTTTTCAGGAAAACTTCATCGATATGCTCTGGGTTCTTCGCAACAAATTTAACGACAACGGTGGCTATCTGATAACAACAGCTGTATCTTCTGATCCCGATGCTGGAGCTTACAATGTTGCCGCCATTTCAGAGTAGCTTTAACAAAATTGCAAAACGGCGATTATTATATTTTGAATTTTAGTGTAGTGGACTACATTAACGTGATGACTTACGACTTGCATAGTGCAGCCAACGGTAAAACTGGACAAAATTCTCCTCTCTATGCTTCATCGACTGACAGCGACTGGGAACAAAGTCACGCTAATTGTGACGCTGCTATAAATAATTGGTTCAACAGAGGAGCAGCACCTGAAAAAACCGTTCTTGGTTTAGGCTTTTACGGACATGGTTTCACATTAGCTGATCCCAATAACCATGGAGTTGGAGCACCGGTTGTTGGGGAGGGGCAAGGAGGTTCATATGCTCAGGTACATTTATTAATTTCCGTAATGATTTATTTAATTATTCTGATATAAATTTTTGCTTTAGATTTGTGCTCTAGTTGATGGATGGACGGAAGTATGGGACGACGAACAGGAAAACCCATATAAATATTCGGATGATCAGTGGATTGGTTTTGACAACCCTCGGTCTATTGGGCTAAAAGTAAGAATTCACAATTTTTTTGTCTAGTTTTGACTATTTTTTTAGGTGCAATACGCAAAAAGTAGGAATTTGGGAGGTGTGATGATGTGGGCTGTGGATCAAGACGATAAAAATGGTGTGTGTGGTACTCAAAACGCATTGTTGCAAGCTATTAAAGACAATTTATAATCGATGTATACTTTTCTCTTGGAGTGAGTGGACCTGGATTTGTGGTGCAACTGCTGATCATTTGGATATTAAATATATAATACTACTGGGTCTTGTTTTTTGTTTTCCAATTATCTTGTTGCTGACGATTCTGATCGAGACGACGTACTTGCGGTATGCAGAATCGACTTAATTTGTCAAAAGGAGATGATTGAGTTAGTTTTTGATATTCTGGCGTTTGTAGTTTCATGAAATTTGTTAAAGAACATCATAAACGTTACTTTTAGAGGGTTTTCTTGTGGTTTTATGCAGATCAGACACCAAGCGGGCTCGAAAACAGCAAGGAAAGCATTAAAGTTTGCTTAGCAATAATTTTTTGGTCAATTTTAATTTTTAAAATCTGATGTTCTCCCTGCTGTTTTCGACCCCATTGGGTCTCTGATCTGCTTAAAACCACAAGAAAACGTTTTAAAAGTAACTTTTCAGAAGTTTTTTAACAAAGTTCATGAATCTACAAACGCCAGAATGTGAAAAAATAACCCAAACGTCTCCTTTTCATCAACTAAGGCGATTCTGCATACTGCAGTACGTCGCGTCGATCAGAATCGTCAGCAACAAACAAGTCGAAATATAGTTCAGAGCTCATAAAAACGACCAAAATATGATTTCTAGCTAAAATTTGATGCTTTTCTTGTTGTTTTCGAGCCCGTAAGGTATCTGATCGGCTTAAAACCACAAGAAAACGTTTTAAAATTAACGTTTCTGATCCAAATTTATCCTATCAGTTATTTTATCAGTCGTTATATGATTTATTTGATTTACTTGTTCGAAAAAATAAAGTACGAAATTACAACTATCCGCCTTGGTTCACCCAGGAGCTTATATTCAAAATTAAGGGGAAGAGCAAGATTTGGAAAAAGTTTAAAACAAAATGACAGGAAGGAGGATTATGAATCATTCAAAAACCTACGCAAGGAAGTTAAATTGATACTAGTAAAGCTTTACAAAAACTATATGTCAAAGGTAAAAAGTGAAGTTTTGACTGATCCTAAGAAATTCTGGCAATTTGTAAAGGTTAAAAAAATGGTACAAAGATTCCTCTCAACATGACTCTTTTTTAAAAATATAAATTATTCAGGAACGAAAATGAGTGTATATGCTTTTTCTCGTAAATATAAGTCGTAATATAACTCTTCAGTAAGTACCTTCTGAATAGCGTTCCAGTTAATCATGTTTCCCTCAGCACGTCATTGAATTATTATCACCGGCGTCAGAGACGGACGTTATGGAAGCGATTTTCAAATTAAAAACGAAAATCCTGAAAAAATTCCGGCAATTATTATTAGAGCGTGTGCCCTGGCTTTGGCCGGTCTCTTGACCAGATTATTTAATATGTCAATTAAAGTTCTCTCTTTCCTAATTTGTGGAAGGAATCGAAAATTGTTCCCGTTTTCAAAGGTGGTAAGAAAAATGAAATGGAGTATGATCGTCCAGCGTCTCTCATTAATAATTTTTCTACAATATTTGAATTTGTATTATTTAAACAATTATTCTTTCAATTTAAGAATTCCTGGGGTGAAGTACAACATGGTTTCATGCCTGGAAGGTCAACGGTGACTAATTTGTATGCGTTGACGCAGTTTGTTTCCAAAGCTTTTGATGAGAATTGTGAGACGGATGTAATTTATCTGGATTTATCTATAGCGTTTGACAAGCTTGATCATGGAATTATGCTAAACAAACTTGGTATAATGGGAGACACACCTAGTCTTATTAAATTTTGTTCATCCCACTTATGCGATCGTGTCGTTTGTGTTCATAAATGTACATTCTTCTGCGAAATGGTGTAGTAGCTACTCTAACTGTCCCTTGTCTATTATAATATGCAGATGATATTAAAATATTTTCTAGGATAAAAACACGTTAGACTGCGAAAATTTGCAAGGAAATATTAATGTAGCGTTGAATTGGTTTCAGCTAAATAAATAAATAAATAAATAAATAAATAAATAAATAAATAAATAAATAAATAAATAAATAAATAAATAAATAAATAAATAAATAAATAAATAAATAAATAAATAAATAAATAAATAAATAAATAAATATAGGTTTATTTACCATGTTATGAATAGTCATGTATGGCAAGTCCAAAAAACAAGTACAATAACAATAATAAAATAAGATAAACGGGAGACAATAAAACAATGATGTAAATAAGTCTCATTTATGAAATTAACTGAAATGGAGCTTCGAAGAATTCCTCAACAGAATGAAAGTAATTTTTCAGTACAAAATTCTTAACAGCAGATTTAAATTTACTTAAAGGATAATGCTGAATACTGCTAGGCAGCTTATTGTAGAGATGCAAATTTGAAGAGTTTCTTATACAGTTGTTGATTCTATGAAATGGCAAGAGTAGCTGATTTTTGTTTCTCGTATGATGGTTGTGTATTTGCGACTGAGAAAAGTAGCTATCAATGATCTCTAGGATGGCTCTTTGTAATAATACGAATCGCTTTTTTTGCACTTATAAAAGTAACATCACCGGCATACATAATTACACTATCCGGGGGGAAGGAGTAGAAAATATCGTTTGCATAAATGATAAATAAAAGTGGCCCAAGAACAGAGCCTTGGGGCACACCATGTTTAATTTCACGGGTTATCAAATTCGTGTGATTTATAGTGACGTAATGTTTACTTCCATTTAAATACGTCTTGATTAGGTTTAATGGTATTCTCCTTACCCCATAGTTGTTTATTTAACACCAGTGAGTGAGAAACTCAGTCAAATGTTTTGCTTAAATCCAGTAGCGTAATGGTTGTAAATTCACTATTTTCAAATCCGTTGACTGTGTTTCTCACTACCTCATAGACAGCATCTACCGTTGATAGATTACTTCTAAATCCAAATCGCGATTTATGAAATAAAGAAAATTTCTCAAAAAAAGTAATTAAACGATTTTTGAATAAGATTTCGATAACTTTACCAAGTAAGAGTACGATAGATATCGGACTATAGTTATCTTTAATATTTGGCTCTCCCTTTTTTAAAACAGGTGCCACTCTACTTAATTTGTAGATGTCTGGAAACACTCCCGAACTAAAAATCATGTTTTTCAACTGAGTAAGTGTATGAACAGTATTTTTAAGTATATTGACATTCATCGAGTAAGCCTCAAACGAATTGGTATTTTTCAGGGAATGTACCACTCTAAAAACCTCGTACGGGGTAGTGGGGTAAAGATAATAGTTGTTTTTACATGTGGGAACTTTAACTAAGAAAGTCTCCATATTCGAAGCACTGAACTGCAACTGGTTGACAATTTGAGCAGCAGTATTAGTGAAAAAGTTTAGGGCTTATTAAAACGAATTTTACCAACAGTAGGACGTTCCTCATTTATAATATTCCACGCGTCTGTAGATCTAGACTATTAGTAGATTCTGCTAAAAATGTATTATATGTCTCTATTTTAGTATGAGTAATGGTAGGTATATCGGTATAGGTCACGAAAGGAATTGAACGCTACTTTGTCAAGCACGGAATTTGTGCAGTTAATGATTCTAAGACGGAACGCATATTCTTTAAGTTATCGTTATACCAATTTAGACTGCGATTTTTTAATGTATACTTTTTCAATGGCATTAGTTTGTCTATCAGAGTGTTATACACTTGAACCGTGAAAAATGCCGCATTATTAACATGTCCTGCATCATGAAAGGATGTATGTTCAGTCCAGTCAATTATGACAAGGCTCTCTCGCAATTTTTTTATAGTCTGTTGTGTAATTTTTCTTCTAAAAATTATTGCGTTTTTATTTTTGGGCATGTTTACCTTAATACTGACGACTTGTCCACTATGATCCGCGAGACCAGGATCAACCACATTTGTCTTGTACTAAGAGTTTACCAAATTAATTAAAATACACCCAGTTGATCTCGTAAACTGAGAAATAGTGACCCTAATTCCAAACGAGTCAATAAGACACCTAAAATTAGTTAAAAATTCAGAACTTTTCTCAAAATGACTGTTAAAATCACCTGTTAATGGAAATAAGTGTACGGTGATGTAGTATGGGCTCAAAAAGAATGTTATTTCCTTTAAGTATAAATCAATGGACCAGGTGTTGGCAAAAAGTGGGTTTGTGCGCCACTTGGGTGTGAGATTTGATAGTAAATTGGCTTTTACAAAACATGTTGACCGAGTTGTTGCTAGTTCGCTTAAAGTGTACGGCTATATATTGCGTCATGCCAGAGAATTTTCTAACATATCCACTTTATTGTGTATTTTTAATGGTTTTGTTAGAACTAATCTCGAGTACGCATCGGCATGCTGGTTTCCTCACCATATTACACATCGGAATAGTTTGGAGCGGGTGTAGAGAAAATTTCTGAAAATTTTGTCTTCGTGAGGATGGCGTTTATCCTCCGGTGGGGTATTCGAAACAGTTACTTTTTGAGCGGTTTTCAGTGCAAAGTTTAACTGAAAGAGACAAGGGGTCAAGCCTTATATTTTTATATAAAGTAGTAAATTCGTTAACTGACTGCCCATATTAATTAGAATCGATTAACTTTCATGTTAATATTAGGCCTTATTTATTTCGGGTCAAGAAAATATTTTATATGCAAGCTCCTAGAATATATTAAAATTTTCTCCGCTTTATTTAATGCGTGATTTGGCTTAATTCGTCTGTCGTTCGTAGATTCAAGAAAATTGTTAAAATTTTTCATAAACGTAACTTTTCAAATGTTTTCTCGTGTTTTAAACCAATCGGACACCTTATGAGCTTGGAAAGAGCAACGAAACCATTAAATTTTAACTAGAAATCGTATTTGGTTCTAATTTTATGAAGTCTGAACTATAATTCTATATTTTCTGATGATTCTGAGCGACACAACGCACTTAGAGCACGAAAAATCGTCTCAGATTGCCAAAAGGAGACATTAGAGTTAGTTTTTCTCATTCTGGCGTTCGTAGATACAAGAAAATTGTAAAAATTCTTCATATACGTCACTTTTAAAGCATTTTCTTGTAGTTTTAACCCAATCAGACAAACTATGGGCTCGGAAAGAGCAACGTAACCATCAAATTTTAGCTAGAAATCGTATTGTGGTCGAATTTTATTAAGTCTGAACTGTATTTTGACATTTTCTGAAGACTGTGATAGACACAACGCATCTAGAACATACGGAATCGTCTCAGATTGCCAGAAGGAGACGTTTGGGTTAGTTTTTCATATTCTGGCGTTCCGAGATACAAGAATATTGTTAAAATTCTTCAGAAACATCACTTTTATAGCGTTTTCTTGTAGTTTTAAGCCAATCAGCACCCAACGATCTCGGAAAATTAACTAAACCATCAGATTTTAGTTAGAAATCGTATTTTGGTCGAATTTTATGAAGTCTGCACAATATATTCGAGATATTGTTACGATTCTGATAGGCACAATGCACTTAGAGCATGCAAAATCGTCTCAGATTTCAAAAAGTTGTTGCTCGTGAAGCCTCTAGCCATATGTAGTGTACGACCGCCCTTATGCGCATGTCCGTGGGGAAGCCGCAAAAGGAGAGTCGATGGTAGTCTATCTCCGCGTGAGCATGTTATATTGTCATGTCTTACATGTTCTGTAATTATCGTTACCTAAATATATTTTGATGTTTTAGTAGTCGTTTAAATACACAACAGATTGGCGCAGTCGAGTCGGTAACGAACAGCTTCGCGAAACAGTGCACATGCAAAGCAAAGAGGGAAGGAAGAGCGAAAAAGAAAATGGCTTCCAGAGGAACAATAGAAACGTTCGACCCTACGAATCCACAAGCGTGGACTACATATGAAGAACGGCTAGAATTTTACATGGGGGCGCAGAAAATAGTAGCAGATGAAGAGAAAAGAGCCGTTTTTCTCAGCGTATGCGGCCCAGCCACATACTAGATCATAAAGGCCAAAGCAGCCCCGGCCGCTGTGAAACAAAAGAAGTACGAAGAAATCATAAAGCTCCTGCGAGATCATTTCGTCCCCAAGACGTCATCGATAGTAAGCCGTTTTCAGTTCATAGAAGAGAACAGAGATCAGGGCAATCCATTTCCGCATTCATTGGAGAATTACGGCAACTGGCTGAAAAGTGCAATTTTGAAGCCGGTACACTCAACGACATGTTACGAGATAGATTGGTGTGCGGCGTCAGAGATGAAAACCTACAGCGTCGCCTATTGGCAGAAGAAACACTCACATTTGTAAGTGCCCAATCCATTGCAATCGCACACGAAACAGCGCTGGCGCATGCATCTTTGTTAAAGGAACCTGTTTTACCCGCATCCCAACAGACGTCATCGGTCAACAAGCTTTCCTATAATACCGACCAAAGACGGAAATTGACAGATGAACGATGACAAAATGGACGCCATGGAAAAATAAACAAACCTTGTTTTCGTTGCGGAAAATCAAACCATTCGCCTGATCAGTGCACATTCAGAGGGGTGGAATGTCATTTTTGTAAGAAGGTAGGCCACATAGAGAGAGTTTGTTTATCTAAGAAGAGACAACAGGGACAACAATCTACAAGAATGAAACAGTCATCGACACATCAACAAACCAGCATTAAAGTCGATGAGCCAAATGAATACAGCATTTACAACTCAGGTGCTGCACATTCGGTAGTTGGAAAAAGTACATTCGAACAAGTGAGGCGTACAGCAAACAGCCTACAGCTAAAACAACCAAATGTGATACTGAAAGATTACCAGAAACAAAACATTGATCGTTTAGGTGCCTGTGATGTAACCATTAAGTTAAAGTCGAGATGTCAACGACTAGCCCTCATAGTGACGGAACAAGATCATGCAAACCTCTTAGATCGTAACTGGTTTGAGGCACTAGGCATAGCCGTGGTTGGTATAAATTCTCAGACAGCAAAGGTCACTGATTTATATCAAGAATTCGAAGATGTCTTTTCACATGAATTAGACAAATTTAAGGGCACTCCTCTATCCTTCAATCTGGATGCAAACGTCAAACCGATTATTTGTAAGGCAAGAAAAGTGCCATATGCCATGAAACCTCTCATTGAGAAAGAGTTAGAAGATTTGGAAAAACAAGGTGTGCTAGAACCTGTAAGCCACCCAAATTGGGCAACACCCATTGTAGCTGTAATGAAGTCACCCACAGAAGTGAGAATTTGTGGGGATTACAAATCCACATTGAACACGGTTCTCCACACAGACACCTATCCGATTCCATCAGTACAGTCAATGCTAGCAGTTCTAGCAGGGGGAAAATACTTTGCTCGACTGGATCTCCGACAAACTTTCCAGCAACTGACCGTGACAGAAGAGACTGCAGAAGCCCAAACCTTAATAACGCATAAAGGTGCTTTTAGAGTGAAGAGATTGCAATTTGGCATCAACATTGCTCCACATATTTTCCAAAGATTTATAGATCTTAGATTAGCAGGAATCCCTGGGGTTCTACCATATTTTGACGACATTTTGGTAGTAGCCTCCTCAATGGAAAATCTAAAAATGCGTCTGCGAGCAATATTATCAAGATTTAGAGAAGATGGGCTTCGGTTGAGAAAAGAAAAATGTATTTTGTTAACGAACAAAGTGCAATTCTTGGGGTACGAGATTACAGAAGAAGGTATTCGGCCCTCCGAAGAAAAGAAAAAAGCTATAATAGAAGTTTCAACACCAAGAAATGTAGAAGAACTGACAGCATTCCTGGGTATGCTCAACTTCTATAGTATTTTCCAGTAGTTATATAGTGGGGGTTCTAGACCAGGTCAAATGAGGTCAAACTGGTCCAGCTCCCCCATTACTTTTCATCGGGCGATCATTGACCTAGTCGTTGCTCGACCTTGGTCGTTTATTGCCCTCGTTCATCTCGAGATCTATCCCCTCTTTTCGTTTAGGTCGGGGAGGGATCTCGGACGCAATCTCGCATCCCCACTTCCGTTTTATACTTGTATAAAAGTCGATGGATTCGTCTGTAGGAATTACGTTTATTGCCCTTGGTCATCTCGAGATCTTTCCCCTCTTTTTTTTTTAGGTCGGGTCGCTGCACGGGGCTGGCCTTGGCTGACTTACCTTAGGACTGCACGTGCCTGACCTGTACGTTTTGACACCGCCTTTTACTCGATCGACCTGACCCGTTTTTCCATAGTCAGGTTGGCCGAGCGGTCTAAGGCGTCAGATTTAAGCTCTGATTCTCGAAAGGGAGCGTGGGTTCGAATCCCACACCTGACAGTTTTTTTTTTCGTTCGTTATTTTGACGTTTTGTGTTGCGATTAAATAAAACACATTTTAATATAGTATTCTTTATTGAGGAAACCTTGAATACAACCAATTGTAAATACATTTAGCATTGTTTAAAGAACAGTAACATTTTTTATTATTAGCAATATGTTTATCACATGCTGGGATTTCTTTAGATAATTTCACAGAGTCTTCAATTGTTTCGAGGTTCACAATTTTGGGGCAGTCTTTTCCTAGCGTTTCCTTAAGGTAATTTTCTTTACATTTTCCTTTTACATATAAGATCTCCACTACATATTCCTTGATGTATTTGAACAAAATTTCTTTTACAGATATCTGCTCCTTGAAGCCGTCATTAAATCTCAACATGTGATGATAACGTTCTAGATATCTAGCTTGTTTCTTCGTTCTTTCATCGATTTCTTTGAGTTGTTTTGTAGATTTGAATGTTTCGTGTATTGTGTTAATTCCATCGTAAATCGCAAGTTCTTTTACAATGAATTCAGGTAGACAAAAACCTTGTACGTCGACTACAACCAACTTCATCGTATCAATTATGTCAACTGACAGAGAAAAGCGACTATGTAATTTTTTTTGTATCAATCAAACTGTTGTGGGTGTTATTAAATCCTAACCATTTTACATAAAGTTGATTACCTTTCTTTTTTAAAACTTTTTCAACGAGATATACACCTGGATGCTTAACTTTCAATAGTTCCATTTCATAGAAACCACCTAAAATGTTTTCACCCTTTTCATCTTTCAAAAAATATGTGGTGGGATTAGTGAGATTAATTTTTCTTATTATGAAAATCTCATTTGACCAATTGGGTGTGTATCCCTTATCGAAATATTCCGCGATACTTACTTATTCTTACGTTATCACCAACTTTAAATTTTGATTTATTGCTAACTATTTTAATCTGAGTATAAGCAGCTTTTAGAATAGCGTTTTCATTACTTTTGTTAACTTGTGACGGTTTCATTTTTATAGTACGATGATAAGAATTATTATATCGATGTACCACATTTGCCAATAAATCTAACCATTTATAATTTCCTTGCAAACTAAATTCTTTCCACATTAAATTTTTTAATGTGCGATTTACTCTTTCGACGATTGAGGCTTTTTTTAAACTGTAGACATTGTAATGATTAATTTTGTATTTTTTCATAAGATTTTGAAACTTTACGTTGTAGAATTCTTTTCCTTGATCTGTTTGTAAATTTTTGGGTAACCGTACGATTTTGGATAAAATTGTTTCCATTGCAGTGGCGATTTGTTGAGCATCTTTTGACTTTACAGGGACAGCCCAGACGTATTTTGAGAAACAGTCAATAACAACAAGTATATATTTGTATCCTCTGTTTATCTTAGCATACGGTATCATTTCCACTAGATCTGCTTGTAATGTTTCATTAATACCTTTTATTATAACCTTGCGTCGTTTAAAATTAATTCTTACAGGTTTGTGCAATTCTGCAACAATATCTCTTTTAATGGCAGTTGGCTCATACACCTTCTTGCGTTTCATTTTTATCAGTCTTATGTATATAATGTGCTTTCTCGGCACTAACTAACGATTCTTCAAAATTAACAGGACATTTTATTATCATTTCTGCGAACAAATTTGGTACATTTTCTGTTTTATTTACAGCATATTTGAACGATATTCGATCACCGTTACGTAGTACAAATCCTTTCAATTCTTCGTTACTAAAAAATTTGTTATTTACATAAACATTTATTTCATTACTGGTAATATTCAATTTTGTAAGGGTTCCAATTTCTAAAGGAAACGTATAGTGCGTTTCTTTAGAATTTAATACATACGTGTTTTCCACGGTTTTATCGGATTCGAAGCGAAATATCAGATTATAGAACATATAGTTTGAAATAGTAATCATATCATTGTCGATAGAACCTGAAAGTTTCGCATGTTTTAACAAATGACGCCCGAATTTATCCAGAGTCATATTAAGGAGATGTTTGCTAAATGAAAACTGTCGGATTTTTAATTTTGCCGTGTTATTGTCTTCACAAGAAGTTTGCGTGTAGAAAAATAAAGACGAGAAGTACTGGTAAGCTGGTTGAAACTCAGGAAAGCTGGGGTGTAATTTATGACACCCATAATCTCTGGTAACAGTTCGGCACCCGCTTGTCGTGTATTATTGTTCGATTTTCGTTCGTCAACAGTTCAATTTTCATATACGAAATTATAAAAATGACCACAAGAAATTAATACGAAATAAAAATCTGAATGTGTACAAAAATCAACTTCGCAAAATTAAGACAACAAATAGTAAGTCCAAGCAATTATAATCTAATTGGGAAACTGATTGATTTACAACAAAAAAAGCACTCAGCCGAATAATTATAAATGCAGTTATTTTTCGGACACAAAACAATCACTTGCGCAACACCTAAAAAAATTTGTGGCAAGTAAAACAAAATCGATTTTAAGTGTCCAAATGGTTCTACTGAGTGTGTCCCTATACTGAAATGCAACGAGAAAATCACCAATTTCTGCATCAGTACGTACCTATATGTCATGATGTAATGCAAATTATAAAATAAACTAGAGACCAATAATTTGTTTCGTTCTTATTTATGCGTATTTATAAATATACCCAATTGTTTTACTTAAAACGAAGTACTTCAATTATTTGGTTTACATATTTCAATTATAACTGGTTCCCTAGCTGGTTAGTATCGGCTAAGTTCAAACTAAAGAGGTATAGAAACTACCTGTGTATACTGAATGGTTATCCGGCTAATTATAAGGTTTATGGTAATCTTTTATTCAAGAAAATAAAATTCTTTCAGGTAATACACTTTGATCTTTGACAAAAAGCCGAGAAGCAATAGGATTGGTGATTATATAAAGTAACAATAATAAAATTTCTATTAGTAACATTGACTTACACTTTATGTAAGTGTATAAAAACAGCGGCGGGTCTAAAAAACAATAATATTTATATGTACAGAAATTAGGAAATAAAAGCATAATAATAGTAAAACTAATCAAATGGTAATTAAACTGCATTTTTTGTCTGTAGTTTTAGTAGGTTTTTGACATAATAATTCTGATAAAAGTTTTTTCGACTTTTTCGTGGCTTTGAAAGTGGAATCTTCGACATTCGTCCCATTTCAAAATTTACTCTTTATATATTTCAATGGTCACAACGAGTCCACTAACTACACTGAAGTAAGTTTATGCAAAGATTAAATTTGTCACCGAAAAGATGTCGGAAGTAATAAATTATCCCATCGGTCCAAGAACGTTCGGTGGGTGTTATACCCCAATCCGAGAGAGACCGCAGTAAGAGACAGCAAATGGAACGAATAAAATAAAGCTTCAAACACGATCAGTTTTAAATCAAAATTATGAAGTTTTATAAATCGCGAATTTTTTTTTTTTTTTGAAATATCATAGTAAACACTTCAAAGAATGTCCATGACTTACTTTAATGTGAATTTTATAACTATGGTCGGCACAGTCGGACCTAATATTAGTGTGATTTTGAGCATATTTGCGATTTTATTAGAGCAAAACAGGTCATTTTTTCTCCAATTTTATAAGTTCCGGACACTAATAGCATATCAAAGATATTGTAAAAAAAAAAAATGGTTTCAGATTCCAACTAGTTGTCTAGTATTTGTGAAATAAAATCTACTGTAAATTCACTGAAAACTAAACCGATAACATCACCTTAAGCAATAATTTTAGCTTCGCGTAGTTCTTCTATTATAGAAACGATTTCGTTTTGATGACCCGAATGGCCTGCTGTCTGGGAAGCGACTAACAACTTCAGTCTTTCAACTAATTCATTTGGATCTTCCCAATACACATAATCAACTTTATTTGTGTTTACTTCTTTAAATAGTACTTGACCACCTTTCTTCGGTTTTTTATACTTCGTGAGAGTTGAGAATAATGGTCCTATAATATTTTTGTATTTCATCGAACTTGTACCCAATATTCGATCATTTTCATCGAAATTTCTTCGATATGCATTGGTTTTTTCTAAAATTTTTTTGTAAATTTCCTTGTCTTCGGTAGTAAAATGAACAGGCTTTTTTTTAAAAATAAGTTCATAAATTCCAGGAGTCCCTTTAAAGATTTCATTGTCTATTTTTATATCTGGACCTATAAATTGTACCTCCTTCGAACCAATATAAAATTTCTCTGAGAAAGTGTCATGTCTTACGCCTGTTCTGTGATCAAATTTACTTTCTGCATCGTGATGCATTTCGTCAATATATTTTCTGGGTAATTCATCAAAATCATTTAAATATTCGTTGTAAACGTCTGTATCAACGATGTTTTTAATATAATTTTTACTTAACTGAACAGATTTTTCAAGAACCTCATTGAAGTTATAATTATCATTGTCTTCCTCGGGAATGTATTGGAACACATTGTCCTGTGCATCTGTTTTATTTATTGATTCTTCGAAATCTTCCTTTGATAAAACATCATATTTTGAACTAATCGGACTCATTCGATCTTCTTTTTCATTTTTGATGGCATCGATTCTTTTCACAAGGTTAGTAACTTTTGTAGCAATTCTTTTTTGTCTTGGCGTGAAAATTTCTGCTTGCTTTGGTGTAGTAACAATAGTTTTTTTCTCACGAACAGGAGACAGAATTGTATTTTCTAACTTTCGCTTTGTAGGTGTACTGTGCTCAATGTTCGACACATTTTTTGTTTTCACATCTTGATTACTTTTTATTGGATTTTCACTCCGTCTCTCAATTAATGTTTCCAAATGTTTAGTGAGGGGTTCATACTTTTTCTCTTCATTTCTTTGAGTTGCTTTAATTAGTTCTAATTTTCTTTGTAAATCTTTTCTTTTCTTAATCAGTTTCCTTTTTAAATCAACCACATCTGATATTTTTGAATCCATGTCTCCTAAGGCTTCCGAAAATACAAATAAACTGAATCTATTTATTTGAATGATAGGCTTATATACCTATGCAAAATTTCACAAACATTCTATAAAAATACTTTTTCTACCGCCCACGTTTTTTGGTTTTCTAATAGAGCTATTAACGCACGCAAATGACGTCACAACAGTTCGTTAATAGCCGAAAGGCGTTCTTTAATAGATCTGGTGTAATTTAGATCGGTAAGATTGGTAGCAATGACGAGAAATGTCAGGTGAATGTCAGTGGCAAATCTAAACTTAAAATTTCTCATGTTTCCGGACGCGTAACTTCTTCGCAAGACATTTTAACCAATTTTAAATTACAAAAACTCGAATTGGTTCGAATTACAATTGTTGTTGTGAAAATTAGAACCTCAAATATTTCGTGGTTAGTGTCAGACCGACCCATCGCCAACCACGACAAAAGTCCCCAGATTAAAAAAAATGCAAATTTCAATTAAATTTTGGGAAAAAACGTGTGCGGTAGAAAAAATAGTATAAATAACTCGTTCATAAGGCCATTGAGGCACTCATCCTTTATATAACTCGCGGCTTCGCCGCTCGTTCTATAAACTTGGATTCGTGCCTCAATATTTGCCTTATGAAACTCGTTCTTTAATATACTATTATTCAATAGTACAGATGCACATGTTTTGTTTTGTAATGATGTCTTATATGATCTTTATAGTAGCAGTATATACATGGTAAGTTAGGAGTATCTGTTTCACCTCCACATTTTGGACATTTATATTTTACAGGAACTGGCATGTTGAATGTTCAACATACTTCTATAGACTGAAATTATGAAAATGGATCAATAAAATTATCAAATCCTTTTCTAAACCCACCACTACGAATTTCGTTCTCTTTATCGACTACTAAAAAATCATAACTGTTTTGCCAGCAAAATGAACACATTTCTTTAAATTTATCAAATGAGATATCAGTGCCGATATGATCATCATAGATATGGCGCAAGTTTAAATTATCTTGCTTAGATAAAATGATAAAATTTGCGTTGTCTCTTATTAGATGCTTAGGAATACATGTGTAGGTTTGACATAAATAAAAACAATCTATATTTCTGTGTCGTCCCATGCTAAAATATTCTTTCATTAAATTTTGCTTGTCACATGCCACATCGTCAAAAATAAAGACAGAATTAGTTTTAGCTTTGTGCGGTGGTGGTATGTTGTTATTGTCGAAATTGCTGAAACTATAAAAATTTATACCTTTAATAGGTTTTAGAAGATTTTCCAAATATTGATATTTTGGTTGGAAAAGAGATTTAGAATACACATAGACATTTTCAAATCTTAAACCATTTGGATGTTCGATTAAACCTATCATAACATTAGTCTTTCCGCAGTTAGACGGTCCGACAATAATACATCTTACTGTAGATGGTAAAAGATCCCCATGTCTTTTATTCTCACTGTTAATTTTGATATCGTTATTATTTATCGGCAATTTGAGGTTTTGAGGTGTCAAACGCATTTCGACATCTGATTAAGAAACTGACATGTGGGGGGGTATAAATACTAAATTTTTCTACGTTTCCGTTAGTATTTTAGCTGATCCGAAAGTTTGAGTATAAATGAAGATTACGAAGCGAACAAGGAACAGTCGTCGAATTGAGACCTACAGAAAGAGATATTGTGGACGTGGGATCGTAAATTCGGTTATTAATAATTTACCGTTTGAACTTCATATTCCCGGTTATAACTTTTGTGGACCAGGAACTAAATTAGAAAAACGATTAGCAAGAGGAGATAAAGGCCGGAATCAATTAGATGAAGCTTGCAAATTTCACGATATAGCTTATGGTGAACATAAAGATTTGGAAAATCGACATAAGGCCGATAAAGTTCTGTTAGATTAAGCGAAACTTAGACTACGTTCTTCGGACGCTTCTTTGGGCGAAAAAGCTGCTGCTTTAGGTGTTGCGGCTGCCATGAAAGCTAAAATAAAACTCGGTATGGGTTGTCCAGTCAAAAGACAAACTAGCAAACGTGGAAAAGTCTTGAATTTTAATGTTTTAAGAAAATCCGCCAGACTTGCTTTAAAATATAAGAAGTTTAAGAATATGAACGATGCTGTAAAAGTGGCCATGAGAGCAGTAAAATCATCAAAAGGAAAAAAGAGAGTGAGACCTCTTCGTCACAGACGTATAATACCCATACCGAAAAGTGGTGGATTTTTACCTCTACTACCAATATTTGCCGCTTTAGGCGCTCTGGGATCTCTAGGTGGTGGCGCAGCAGCCATTGCAAAAGCTGTTAACGATGCTAAATCAGCTAAAGAACAGTTGAAAGAAAATCAACGACACAATCAGAAAATGGAGTCGATAGCTGTAGGAAAGTCAGGAAGTGGATTATATTTGAAACCATATAAAAGAGGATATGGTCTTTTTTTAGCTCCATCAAAATTTCAAAAGAACTCCCGATAAATATTCCAAAACATGCTCTCACCAGCATCGACATTTACAAATATGTAAAGCGTTTGAAAATTCCCCGCTTCAGAGGAGTTTTTATGAAAAATTCACTTCCAAATAAAGTACGCCTTAATGAGTGTGGTATATTAAATTTAGACAATAAGGAAGGTCCTGGAACACATTGGACAGCTTATAAAAAAACTCGAAACGAAGTTATATACTTTGATAGTTATGGAGATTTCAGACCACCTCTTGAACTGATCAAATATTTACAAAGCAACGGTTTCTGTAATATAGTATATAATTATGAATCTTTACAGACTTTTAATAGTATTAATTATGGACATTTGTGTTTAAGATTCCTATATAACTGCTACAAATAAAATTGTTTGAAATTCGAGCGTTTTAGTTGAACTGTTAGTGTCGTCGAAGTAAGTTGCACGATGTCGAATGTATTCTCATTGGATGGAAACAGTTCCGTACTTTCGAGCAGATACTATCCACCAATTATCTTGGAAGATTATAACTATGCTTTAGGATTAGAAAGTTTGGTTACTTGGAATTATTTTCCAAATATCGATAACAACAACAACAAATTTTATTTTTTTACACCAGACAAAAAAGAGCATTACATAGAAATTCCCGAGGGTTCTTACGAGATAGAAGACATTGAGTCGTATTTAAATAAAGAAATCAAAAACTATATGGAACATTATTTTCAATACGAAACTGACAAACACGGAAATAGAATAAAGAAATTTAAAATGTCAACACCAAGCTTAATAATCAGAGGAAATAATAATACTTTAAAATCGGAAGTTAAATGTACTCTTGATATAAATTTTTCGAGAAAGGATTCGTTAGGGAGTTTATTGGGATTTAAGGATACCATTCTGAAAGCGCATAAAACTCATATATCAGATTTTCCAGCAAAAATTTTAAAGGTAAATGTTCTTTGCGTTTATTGCAATATAGTAACTGGTTCATACAAGAACGGAAGTCCCGTTCACGTCATCCATCAATTTTTTCCAACAGTACCACCCGGTTACAAAATAGTGGAACGACCATTAAATGTGATATATCTACCAATTAATACGAAACAAATAGATGAAATAATCGTTAAAATAACAGATCAAGAAGGTAATATTATTAGTTTCAGAGGTGAAGAGGTAGGTGTACGGTTGCATCTTAAGAAGGTCACGTGATGGGTATTATATTTAATGAAAATCTAAAAAACCGAAATTCGGTATATATAAGTAGGGCAATGAAAAAGAGATCAGTCAGTCCTTGGAGAAGGGTCAAACGTTTAACTTTAGGCAATCGTAAATTTCTTGAATCTCTAGGATTAACGGTCTTGAAATAATATTTTTATTGAATATATAAGTCAGCAATGAATTTTGAAATATTAAACGTAAGCGAAAAAGCTGCCTATGATCATTCAATTTATTATGGAGAAAGACATACACATCTACCTTATTCTAACAGTTCATTTAACTACGATGATGAAATAAGAATTCCTATTGAACATCAAGATTTATACACTTTTCCACATTTGAGTACATTGCATATAGAGGGTAAGGTTATTGTGAAGAATGAAATCGACGAAATTGTACAGAAATCAGAAATCAAATTTGTAAATAATGGCGTTCTTCTGCTGTTTAATCAAATAAGATATGAAATTGCTGGAGTCGTTGTGGATAGTATTAGAAATCCTGGGTTAGCGTCTACCATGAAAGGATATGTAACGTATAACAGTAATGAAAGCGTAGCTCTAGAGAATGCTGGATGGTTTCCTAAAAAAGATTCGAATATAATTAAGGAAAATGGAACTTTTGAAGTTTCGATTCCATTAAAAATGATTTTTGGTTTTTGTGAAGATTTTAAAAAGGCCATTTTGAATGTAAGACAGGAGCTTGTTTTGGTTCGTTCTAATACCGATGTGAATGCTTTAATTTCCTCAAATGATAAATACAAAATTAAAGTAGAACTTAGTAAAATATGCTGGAAAATGCATCACTTGTCCGTGTCCGATGCCGAAAGGATCGCATTAATCGATATTGTAAGAAGCAACAGAGAATTGGATATTATGTTTAGAAGTAAAGAATTACATGAATTTGCTCCACCAGTACAATCGATAACAAATACTTGGACTATTAAAACTTCCTTAGAAAAACCTCAGTACATACTTTTTGCATTACAGCAAGGAAGAAAAAACCAATTGAAGAAAAACTACAGTCAGTTTGATCATTGTAATCTGAGAGATGTAAAATTGTACCTTAATGATACCATGTATCCCTACGACAACCTGAATGTTGATTTCACAAATAATCGGTATGCAATTTTCTATGATATGTTTAAAGAATTCCAGACATCGTTCTTATCCAAACAAACCAGCGAACCATTATTCGATAAGGATGAATTTAAAGAAAAGACGCCTATAATAGTAATCGACTGTTCTAAACAAACGGAAGCTTTGAAGAGAGGCCCCGTTACAATCACTTTGTGGTTTGAGACGATCTCTGGTATTCCTGCAGACACTACAGCCTACTGTCTTATTCTTCACGACCGAATGGTAAAATACATCCCTGCACAAGATGTCGTCAGAGTGTTGTAAATAATTTAACCTGTTATTGTAATATTATGTTTGGGGGTAAATAAAACTACATATAACCCATTTCTGAGTGTTTTATTCATGGCTACCAGAAATTACATGTAAAGTTTTCTTATAATCATCTAACTTAATCGAGGGCCATTTTGTTGAATCCGGTCACTCAGTCCATCCTAATGGTATTTCAGGATTGGCTTCTCCTTTGACAATGTTCTTTTTGATCCAGTTGAAAATTCTTCGGTGCTCCTGATTTTGAGAAGGTTGAAATGCGAAAGAATCGTAATTTATTATTTCTAAAGACTCATAGAAAGTACTGAGCGCTTTATGGTTTGCCAAATACGCAGCCCGACACATAAATTCATCCACGCACTGGTCGATCCTTCGATAATTTTTCCGGATATTCTCAACAGGATAGAATATATCTCCAAGATTCTGCCAGCGATTATCACTCAATAATTTATAAATAAAACATTTATACGTTAGAGTATTGTCCAAATAGTTGGTGGTCATCAAAAACTCCAAAGCAGCATAATTTAAATTTTCAATTTGGTCTCTTTCGCATACATGTAGAAATGCATCGATGTAACCATCGACACATTGCTTTCTTTGTAGCAGAATACAAATGTCAAGTGTATAAAAATCACTTTCACTTTCGGCAATCCATTTAAACACTTCGTCCGGTACAATAAAATCTTTTTTATCAATGAGATGAAGGAATAAATTTAATTTCGTTCTATCACTCGCAGCGGCTTTAAGATATGTTTTGTACACATTTTCGGATGCACAAAATGCTTGTAAATCAACAAATTGTCTCAAGTCAGACATTGTTGTAATAATGAAATAACCAACATCGAATAAATCATCTGTGAAATTTAATTGCTTATATATGGCAATCCCCACTTTTTTTTAACTTACGTGCGAAATATGATATCCCCAAGGTTTCGTATCCGTTGCAAATCTTGTTACAATCCTTTTATCATCATTGGGGCTGAGAACTACTTTTTCTTGTTTTACTGTGTAAACAGTATGATGTTTGGACTTGATGAGTCTTTGTGATTTTTCGTAACTTCGATTATTAAATAAACATTCTTTGTAATTTTCAAACGTTATTGTTTTAAGTGATGCTTTTGTACTACCTTTGGATTTTTTAACTAATTTTTTATTGAAATCGTCACTTGCAATTCTATATGCGTACATTTTAGATCTGAGACCCACAAATTCTAGCATAATCTTACCGTTATTTTCATCTTTCATTAAACCTGGTACTTTCTTATTTTTCAGTTCTATATCATAAATATTATATAAATCATAGTCAGAAGTATCAAATCGATGTGAGTCTTTCTTAATATATTTGTATATATCATCTACGTGAAATTCATAAATTAGGCTGTCAGTGTCGGTATAAAGTAACTTAGCATTATTTTTAAATGTTTTTTTAATATAGTCATAATGAAATTCATAGAGAAAAGTTTTAGAAATATCTAAAATGCAAAAACCAACATAAATTGGTTTATTCAAAAATACTTCTAATTTACTCATTTCGATTATTTCTGAATCATCGTCAAATACAACAGAACTGTGAAAATTTGGTTTAGATATAAGAGAACGAACTCCCCATCTTCCCTCCCATTTACTAACCAATCGAATATCGCGATGTTTTCTTACATTTTCCATGCATTTACCATAAATAGCATTAATCATTAATTTAAAAAAATCTTTTTCAAAATCGTTCTTTGCTTGCTGCCTAAGTTTTGTATTTAAATCTATATATTCTTTTAACCACGCAGATTGTTTGAATTTCATAACACGATGTACACATTTTATTTTCATACCAAATTTTGTATACATCTTTAAATTCCGATAATGAATAATATAATTTTTCTTGGGATATAAAGTCAACAATAACTTCTTAAGTTTAGATCTTGAAATGGGCGGTATCATATGCTCTGGAGCTAATGGTAAATCACTATGAATTTCATGTAAATCTATTGGATAATCTAAATCGCATTCAATAATATAACCTATTGCTGAATTTTCTGGGGTATCTAAGATATCAGCTATATTGAAATTTTCTACAAACTCAAATTCTCCATACGGTAAATATTGAGACATTGCCGCTCCGTAAAGGTTGTTAACATCAAAATACATTAAATAGGTACTATCTTTCGAAGGATCATATTCTTCTTTTGGCATGTATTTGTTATTGGCTTTACCGTATCTATTGGAACACTGCGAAACTCCACCTCTAATACCTCTTTCTACAAATAGAACTTTATCTATATCCGTTAAAAGTTCTAGTTTAATTTCTGTTGTTTTTAACATAGCATCAAATGTTAGGCCCGGAGCCGTATAATAATGCAACGGATCAAGTTGATAAGTATTTAAACAAGTAGTTCGAAAAGCTTCAAATACATCGGCTAGAAGAAGCACATCAGTTTTTAAATATAAATCAGAATATTCTCCGAATGTATGAATATTAAAAGTGTTCCAAACATTGGTAGCATGGGAATAATCTTCATATTTAATATTTTCATCGTATAAGCGACTATAGAAATCCTCCTTTTCGGGCAATTTTGTTTCAAGTAGTTTCTCCCAGGAGTTTATATAATCGTAAGGAAACACTCCCTTTCTGTTTAACAAATCAAATTCTTCCATATTATTACAATTTGCCAACGTAATAATTTTTTGAGAATTATCTAAATTGGAGGATAGTTTGTCTAAACTATGTGGCATAAATCTGAAAGAATCAATAAACCGTAAACTAACTTTCGTGTCTTCGACAAATTTAGTAAACGAGATATATCTTTCTTTGTTAATGGGAAGTAACTTAATATCACCTTTTATTGAATTTGAAAGTTCTTTAATAAAAAAATGGGCATCATATCCGCTCATATTATGAAAGACCACGGGTATAACACAAATATCTTTATAATTTAAATTACAACTTTGATGGGCAGCGCCTCTATACATTCCAGTTAAATGACTATGATCGCGTACTTTTATGTTATTTTCCGAAAATCCTTTTTTACATATATGACATATTTGGGAGGATTCAAACTGCTCACGTTCTTCCGTAGTTAATGTTTCCATAGAAATAACGTTCTGAAATTTATCGTTGCAAAAATGAGCCATTCGATGTAACTCCTGAACGAACCATTGAATGCAATTTTTACCTCGATACAAACGAAATTTAGAAAATGAATTATCATATGAGCAGTGAAAATAGTAAGCAATGCTGTGCGCAATATGTTTTTGATAAGTTTCGGTCTTATTCGTGGTGGACATATTCTGTTTGGTACAATCAAGAAGAATACTCTCGAGATCTGCATAAATAGTAAAAGGTACTTTTTCTTGATGTCTATAATTTTGAAAATACAAGTAATTTTCGTTTTCTGTTGGCAGTCTTATGGAATATTTATTAATACTGGGACGAAGATTGAGCACAGTTTTGGATCGAACTCATCCAGAATCCATGCCACATCGTAACATGAAAGAACAATCCCCGTTGCCATCACGACAATTTAGACCTGGTGATAAAGTTTATTCGAGGAATTATAGACCCGGTCCAAAGTGGATACCAGCCACTGTTGATGAAGCGTTTGGTCCGGTTTCCTATAAAGTCGTAACATCCACTGGCCAGGTCGAGAGGAAGCATGTGGACCAACTTCGTCTGGATAGGGAAGCTGTACCGCCTTCTACCTCTGCCTCCCACGTCGTCAAGTGATCAACGAGGGTCAATCATCGAAACCCCTGAAGCAGAGGCCGCGCCATCTTCTGGGCAGTCCGAGAGGTCGCAGAGATATCCCCAACGTCAACGTCAACCCCCGAAGCGATTAAATGACTTTGTCCAGGAGGGAGGGATGTAGTGTACGACCGCCCTTATGCGCATGTCCGTGGGGAAGCCGCAAAAGGGGAGTCGATAGTAGTCTATCTCCGCGTGAGCATGTTACATTGTCATGTCTTACATGTTCTGTAATTATCGTTACCTAAATATATTTTGATGTTGTAGTAGTCGTTTAAATACACAACATAATAATCAAATTAGAAGAATTTGACTATGAGGTAGTTTATAAAAACGGTAAGGCACATGCGGATTCGGATTGTCTCTTACGGAACCCGGTGTCTCAGGCGCCCAAAGACGAAGTAGATCTTTTTGACATACCTATTTCGGTTATTATTGTAGCGACAGATTATGCGACACGATGGGCGGAAACTAAAGCCTTACCAAACGCCAAAGCAGGCTCAGTAGCAAAGTTTATGTTACAGAATACATATAATAACAAGACACGGGGCTCCTCGAGACATTTTGAGTGACCGCGGGACAAATTTTCGATCAGAGCTTATAGGCGAATTGTTGAGGCTAATGGGAACAAATTGTCAATTTACCACGGCATATCACCCTAGCTGTAATGGACTGACAGAAAGATGTAATAAATCATTGGCCGACATGTTAGCGATGTATACAAACACTAACCAAACCGATTGGGACGAGTTTCTCCCACACGTGACCTTCGCATATAACACCTCTCGTCAAGATACGACTAAATTATCACCTTTCATGTTAGTTTACGGTCGGGAACCTGTACTTCCGTCCGAAACTAGTCTAAGAAAGAATATTGAAAATATAGATATAATAAATATTAGGGAAAAAGCGTTAGCGGTTAGAAACATGGCGGTGGATAATATTCGATTAAAACAAAACATCGATAAAAAGCGGTACGACGAAAAGCATCGTCACGTAAAATTTCGGGTAGGAGACAAAATTAAAATATTTACTCCTGTTTGAAAAGTCGGAAAAAGTGAAAAATTATTATTGCGGTGGTTTGCCCCATATTATATTACAAAAAAATTAAGCGACGTTGATTATGAGGTGCAAAAATTTAATAAACGATCTAAAAAAGAAGTCGTACACGTGGGGAGGATATTACCGTATAACGATCCATGGACGGGAAACGGCGCATCCGACGAAAAGTAAGAACGCTCGAAAAAACATATACCCTGTTGATGGGGATATACAAGAATTCCTCAACCGTATCACCTGCGTGTCGTAAAAGCCGACTAGAAGGGATGAAGTAGGGGGTCCTAGAAAAAAAAAAGAGATTTAAAGATATTAATATTAATTTTTTTAGGTATGTGTGTCTGTGTCATTGTTCGGTACAGGAAGGGCCAAGTAGAAGTTAACGCTGGAGCCTTTTGGAAACCAGTGGTACAAACTTTAGATTACGAGGCCTCGATTCCGATACACTGGTACAGACAACCTAATGCAAACATGAAGACACCAAAACTTAGTCACCATTGTTCAATGCAATGTCATACCTCCGAGTCACTAACGATCACTGAAATTGAGGAAGACTTATTTATCATCACAAAACTGCGACGAAATTCCGGAGGTGGGACGGACGGTCCGGTGACGGTCCGGAATCTCGCCGATAACGTATGGGGTGGCGGCGTACTTGGGTGCCAAGCTTTGCGTCGACTAGTATCGCTGATGTCAGAAACACGTCTGGTCGACCAAACTTATGCAGCTACCTTCACGCCGCCGGGGGTGGCGCCTTCGGTCAGCGCAATGCTCCAGGTCAGCGATGTCGCTGAAGCCGAATTTGCTACCACGTATCCGATGGTCGACGTCGGTATGGAGGCGTTGGGGTTCGACACGATGACGGTGTCCACGACCTCGTCGGTGACGGTCGGGAGAGACGTGGTCAATTCCTCCAGGTTCATCTCCGTGTCGATTTCGGCCTGGCGACGGAGATGGAAATCCTTCAAACGCCGGCGGAGCGTGTGGACGGAGCCAGTGGCGTCGATCCCAATTTCGCGCAGGGCTTCTTCCAGCTCGTGACGCTGCAGCTGGGGCACCCACGTCGCGAGCGGAGCTGGGTGCGGCCGGTCTTGGTCCTCCTTACCCATTCTATGACGTCACCAATTCTGACGGTGACGGTTAATGGCGTCACGGGGCTTCGGGGACAGTGGCGGCGACCACAACACAGCACAAAAACAAAAAAAAAACAATAAGATAACGGCTCTTATCTTTTTCGGCAATTTTGCCACGAGACCAAAAAAAACAGACCGCTCAAAAACGACGGTCTCCCGCTGATAGCGGACAAAAACGTAGCTGGTGGCGGCGGACGACCGGGGGCTGCTCACTTTAGGCCCCTGCTCGGGCGCCAAATTATGCGACGAAATTCCGGATGACGGTCCGGAATCTCGCCGATAACGTATGGGGTGGCGGCGTACTTGGATGCCAAGCTTTGGATCGACTAGTGTCGCTGATGTCAGAAACACGTCTGGTCGACCAAGCTTATGCGGCTACCTTCACGCCGCCGGGGGTGGCGCCTTCGGTCAGGAGCGGCGGTCGCTCGGGCTCCAGCTCCCTCTCCGGGGGAGGGAGCGCCGGGGTGCTCTAAAGCCGGAGACACGGTATTCAGCTGGTGAGCCGCCGCGAAAACGCGAGAATAATAAATAAAACGGCGAGGATATTTTATAACAAAATAGGGTTTATTCCCTGCCACCAGCTACACAGTCTAAAATAATAAAACTTACGGCTAAGCAACTTAAATAAATATAAAACGGTTTTACAACAAAAAGAATTAAATATCCGGCACGGTCGTTCCTCCTGGGCGGCGACTTCCTTCAGGTCGGGCTCCTCCGGGCTCTGGGGGCGGCGACCTTGAACCTGGAAATCGCGCGAAGACGGCACGGCGACCCGGGATGAGAGCGCGGTGACGGTAACGACGCGTGCACGACGGTTTCGGGTTGTGACGGTGACAAAAAAAAACGCGGTGACGGTGACACGGTTTCTCGCTAGGGCGCGGCTATTCTAAAACCGGTACAAACACGCGCAGATGACCCAAAAAGTACTTACGGTGGGTCGGAAGGTCAACTGCAGACTTCTCAAACGAAACTTCTCCACACAAAACAGCAGCCACAGACTCCCGCACTCTTTGGAGTTTTAGGCAAGAGTCCTCTTCTTCCGCCGCGGCGGCGCGGCGATCGCGAATTTACCCCCGGTTCTCGCGGTACACGTCACGGTTTCCGGCCCGCGAAAATTCGCTTCGTTACAAAACTAAAGGTAAGATCATATATTAAATGTCCCGGCGAAAATAAAACCTTGCCTTCGTCTCATAATCTGCTCGGAGCATTGAAACTCAAACTTCCCTGTCAATGTTCTCTTAACTATAAGCAAGAGATAATCATACCCGTTAGGTTTCCATGCTCAGACGAGATGCCCCCAGTATCGTACATTAACCATATAATTCCTGCATCCTGGTCGACACTAAAATCCTTCGTCCTTAATCCAATCCACACCCATTTTCTACCCACATACAATAACTTATCGGAATGCATAAACCACAATTGGTCACTAACTATCCCCCATCTGAACTTAACATCCCCCAATCAACTTATCCAGGACCTACTACAATCGTTTCCCCAGGAAGACCTATAGACGAGTGTATCCTTCGCAGATAGTTATGGGACACATAGTTTTTAGATTTTGGTAGTTTGGAATTTATGCATTAGTGTCTTGCTACTCTACCTTCTGTACAAATACAATAATATAATGTTATTAGCGTCACTGTCCCAACCGGTACGAGGATATGATAGTCAGAATCGCATCTGTCATGATATCTTGTTCTATGCCTTATGTGGTATTTTCGGCCTATTCTGTCTCTATTTCGTACTGAAATTTTTACGACAATTATATAATCACTGTAAACGGCCGAATATACCAAATACAGTCATAGAAACACCCAACTTGCTCGAGGAAAACCCCCAATACAGCAACACACCTTAGAATTACGATTTCAAGTGAAGAGGTCGATCAAAATTAATAATAATAATAAATAAATGTACTTCCTTAGATAATAATAATAATATACACTTTTATTAAAAAGTTACCATTCTTACAACAAGTTCAAAACGTCTGCAATATTTCAAAGTATTTAGTTTTGCAATTCTTGATTTAATTAATTAAATACATCACATTGAGACACCCTGTATAATCAAATCTAAATAATATTAACGCAGTGATAAATCACAAGTAAAAACTCATCATATTTTGCACATTTAAGAAAGGATTTATTCAGCAAAATTTTGAGGTGACGTCATCAATTTTTTAGGGAGGGATGAGGAAATATATTTTGACTAAAAATTTACCATGCCTATGATAACTGTGAAACAATTAAATAAATTCACCCATTCATTAATTCTTTTGAGTCGCCCTTATATGCAAATTAAAAAAATATCAATGGAATGGTAAATCACAAGTACAGACTCATCATATTTTATACATTTTAGATAGAATTTAGTCGGCAAACTTTTGAGGTGACGTCATCAATTTTTTGAAGGGGACAAGTAAATATATTTTGAATAAAAATTTACTATGCTTATCATAACTGTAAATCATCTGCAAGATTTCAGAGCACTCGCTTTTGCAGATTAGAAATTAAATTGCAAAATGTCGTTTCATAATTTTGATTTTTTTTCAAAAAATCTGGATATTTCGGGTAAAAACTCAATTCGAAGTCATAAACTACATGTGTAGAACAATGTTATTTTTTACAATTTAAAACCTATTTACTATGTACAAATTGGAAGTCACGTCATCACATTATTGGTGGGGATGATTAGGCAAATTTTGGTTAGCGTTTTACCATCTACATGATATTCCTAATATAAATACAAAATTTCATAACAATCGGTCTAGTACTTTCGGAGATTAATAATAATATTAATAATAATAATTTATTAACTTTCAGAAAATCCACACAACAATTGTAATAGATTTAAGAAAGAATTGTCAAAGGAAAACAATTAACATAAAGGTACAGTACATTAGAAACTTATACATTTAATAAAATATAGCGGATATGATATGTTAGAAATTCGCTAATTGCGTAATAATTTTTTTTTTATAGAAATTTTTTTATTTTAGATTTAAAGACAAGAAAATTAGACGCATTTTTAATGTCGCAGTCAAAACTGTTAAAAAATTTGCAGCAATTAAAATGCAAACTTCTCTGATAGTGAGCTGTCTTGTGCTGTCTTGGTAACAACAAATCCTTGTGTCTTGTATTATGTTCGTGTTCTGTTCTATTATTTTTGAAGTTGTTTATGTTTTTGTATGTGTATGATAAAATTTCACATATTTATAAGCTTGGCAGCGTCAGGATTCCGTGTTGTTGAAAAGTTGATTTACAAGAGCGTCGGTATTTTAGGCTCCCTAAAATTCTTACTGCCCTTTTTTGTAATATGAATACACGGTTAAATTCAGGAGAAAGGCCCCAGTGCGTAATACCGTACTTTAGAAGACTCTGCAAGTTAGCAAAATAAAGTTGCTTTGCCGTAGAGAAGTTACATTGTCTCATTATGTTTTTGAGAGCATAGCAGACAAACGCTAATTTAGAAGACTTGCACTGTGAGAGCAATACTCGCGTAACTCAAAACCAGCTTGTTTTGAGTAATGATGATTTAAAATTCCCAAGTTTTTATATATTATTTGTATCTTAAATACCAAAGGCTTCGAAATACATTATAGTCGTATTGTCAATTTATTACCTATTAATCGTGTTTTTATTCCTTTAGAGTAGAATCTTCTACTCGTTATAGAAAACAAGAAATTTTGACTTACGTGACTATTGCACTGGTACACCATATCAAATATTTTGGCTTGCGTGTTAATAAATTTAAGACAAGAGCAAACTAGCAACGCATTGTAATGAAAAAATGTAACAAAACACAAAACGATCACAGTATTAATTCATTCAACATCTACAATGACCGGCAAAAAAACCGACCACCCTGAAAAATTTCGCAAAACCAATTTAAAACTTATTAATATAACTAGTGATCGTTATTTTATTAAACAATCATTCACTATTGACACATGATGTACAAATTAGCACAAAAAAGAAGACAATTAAACGCAGAATTAAATTTAATTTAACAAAATAACGGAAACAGACCAAGTACGATATTTTCTTAAAAAAAAAAAACAATAAAGGAGGCTGTTGTTGTAAATAGTGTTTTTCATCATTGGATTATAAGTTTGGCAATTAATAAACGTTTTCACGCGAAAATAATTCCGTTAACTGTTATAGACGTCTTTCAAAGTGTTGCTCTGTTTCTGTTATTTTGTTAAATTAAATTTAATTCTGCGTTTAATTCTGCTTCTTTTTTTTTTTGCTAATTTATACCTTATATGTCAATAGTGAATGGTTCTTTAATAAAATAACGATCACTAGTTAAATTAATAATTTTTAAAGATTCGTTTTGCGAAACTTTTAAGGGTGGCCGGTTTTTTTTTGCCGGTCAGTGTAATATGGCTAAATTGTTATAAAATGTGTTATAATTTTATTTAATTCGTTTTTTTATACATAATGGATTCAGTCCATCGTATTTTTTTACGTATTGCTAAAGGACTTTCATAAATATTGTTTAATCATTTTCATTTAAGTCTAATGCCGCCGTTGTCGTGATGTTCGAGAATTGATTGACTATTATTTCCTGATATACTTCCTTTCTATACGAAGCTACAAAATTCCATCGGACTGTTTTACAAATTTTAAATTTTTTATTTCGCTCTAATTAACTTTCCTACTTTTCCTATTCAAAGAAAAATTGATTTCCATGTTTTCGATCAATTCTTAACTATATCAGAAGACATACATTGTGCATTTGTTGTTTTCAATTTGTACCTAAATTAGTAGGAGTATCCATTATCAACATCGACTGAAATCTCATAGCTTCACAGCTTACTTGCATTTCACTTAGTTTTGAGATACGGCAGTCTTGCATTAAGTGCACACGTAATGTTCGAAAATGCAATACAAACATTTTGATGATTTTGAGCATTACACAATTATTAAAAACCGTTTATACTTACATATACTAAAACTACATTAACTTTTTTATGCATTAATGATAAATTTAAGAATTGACTTACCTGAGTATTGTTCTCACAGTGCGATATGAAAACCATTTTAGGTGGTTATCGAAGGAGATACCCACTAGTTTGATAGACGACGAACACGCAATGGTTATATTATTTACATTGAGTGTGAATTCAGCACAACTTACGGTAATGGTGAAAAAAGTAAATGCCATTTTCTCGTGGTTAATACACAGTTTGTTTTCTGTGACCCATTTTTGTGCCAAAGTGTAAACATTTGTCTCCTTATTAATGACTTCAGTGGTACCGCCACCTGTGATAATGAAAATAATGTCGTCAGCATATGACATTACTAAGGAGATGCAGTTTTAGGCCATGCGCCTCCCGCCACTTTCCGTCAGCAGCGTCCGCTGTTATTGCTTCGCTTCGCCCGTCGGTGCATGTTCGGTCATTTTAATATTGGTGATTGGGATAGCAGGCATCGCATTTTGCCGTTGCAGCTATTATAAAATAATCTACATCTCATCCGTGTATTGCTACGTGGAGCCGATGGTTATTAGTTATTATATATATATATATAATAAAAGCAATAAACCACTGATATGTATGTTAAATCTTGCATTTCGCCGCGCGACACTGAAGTGGCAATGATAATGAGGAGTGGGAGTTATAACCGCGTCCTTGAACTATTTTTGCATCTCTCTAGACATTACTGAGCAATTAAAAGACTTTTTCATGAGTAATAATATAATAAGTCATTAATGAAAATTATCAAGAGAATAGGACCAAGAATAGATCCTTGTGGCACTCCTACAGTGATGCCTACTTCTGCCGAAAGGGTGTTCTTTACCAATTCGGCTGACCGGGATATCGACGCGCCACGTAGCGGAAAGAATGTGAACCCTCCAGAGGGAGATAGCTCTGACTCGTGCGTGGTGTTTATTTTGTGTTTAATGCTTTTTAGTGCTTTTTAGTTGTGTTTAATAGTGTTTAGTTGTGTTTAGTGTTGTTTTTTATTGTGCGATTCATTGTTGTTTAGAGTGTTTTAAGACAATTTCCCTTTCGTTTCGTGTTGCTTGTGTTCTTTTGTACTTATTATTAGTTTGAGTTGTAAATATGTTGATTTCGATCAGTAACATATACAGTTACATACAAGACAATGCGTGTGTTGATCGAAAAACGCGGCCCCTTGAACAAGGAGAAGCACTGTATGTGGCTGGCTTAATCGGCAATTGCACTTTTGAGGGACAAAACATCGAAGCACGGTGCATAGCCTCAAAAATTAGTGCAGCACCTCACGAAATTCAAATTCAATTTGCAGATTATTCAGGTGATGTGACATTCTGAAAATATGTTAATATAGACCTAATAATGGATTGTCTTATCAGATTACAGACAGTGGAACTGTGTCTGCAGCTGCAAAGCAGGAGCAGGAGGGAAATGTAAGCACATAGTTGCCACCCTACTGTATGTTTACAAGTAAGCTGCACCGTTTCTTGTTGAAATCATAAACATTTCATTATAATTTTAGTGCTCAGAGTATAGGCCTACTTAGTTGCACCGATGTTCCCCAGGCATGGGGCAAACGGAAGCGGGAAGAACTAGTAGAAGTTGTTCCTGTGGAACAATTTTGCCATGTTAAGTCATCGGAGCATTCCAAATGTGATATGGCAGGAATTATTCCAGAAGATTTCGTACAAAAGTGCTTTGAAGGTAGACATCAAATTATATAAATTGATTTTGTATTATCATTTATTTTTTTGTAATAGTTCTCCCGAATTCTGGAGCTGCCATGCTGTTCAAGGGGACTATTAATCCTGAAGATAGGTCTAGGTTGTATCAAATAATTGTTATAAATGGCATCATCAAGCCTTAGCAATTGTTAATGATATAAACACATCTTTATTTAAAAGTTTTTGCTGCTGCTGTTTTTTTTTCTTTTGCAGGGATGATCTCTTCAGTGCAATTTGCGACAATGCTTATCGGAGCGAATTGAGTGAGGTAATATACCAGGTTAATCTAGATGCTCCCTTACGGAGGTGTTGTGTAGCCACCTACAACAAATTGTATCCATGCGACGGATTTGAAATTTGTAAAGACACATTTAAAAGCAAAGCCACATGGATGCAAGAACGACAGTATAGAATAACCGGTTTGTTTTCATAATTTTTATGAGCTTATTTAACATGATGTTACAGGTTCAAGATGTTACACCTTATTTACATACAGTCAGGGTGACTGGCATACCAAAGCCGTGAAATATTTTTATCCCAAATCATTTAAGGGAACCTATGCCACAAGATATGGCAACAACCAAGAAGATTTTGCCCGGCAAGCATATATGACCAATCTCCCAAGTGCCGAAACTGTAATCCAGTGTGGGCTGATTGTGTGCCAAAAGAATCCATGGTTGGCCTGTTCTCCTGATGGCATTGTGTTTCGGGATAAACGACCAATTCGTTTATTAGAAATTAAGTGTCCTGTTTTAGGTGAACCAAGCGAACTTGTAACTGAAAAATTTTATGAAAACTTGTTTTTATAGGTGCAAAAAAAACCATTACTGAATGTCTTCCATCATTGGAGTACATGGAATTTTCAGAGGGGGAAGGCTGGACATTGAAGAGACGGCATGGGTATATGGCCCAAATACAATTGTCCTTGGCAATTTTAAATTTACTAGGTTGCGATTTCATCATTTATTCAAGTTTTGACAGATCTTTTTATTTGCTAAATATAGATCGGGACGAAATATTTTGCAATGATCTCTTGAAAAAATTGAAAAGTGTTTTCTTTCAAAATATGTTGCATGTATTGTGTGAACCACTTTAAAAAAAAATAATAAAAAACTTATCAAAAATCAAAATGTTATTTTTCTAATATAGAACAATACATAATTACAAGAAAAACTTAAAATTTATCAACAGATAAAATTGGACTTGACAAATTTGTTAAAGCTACTATCACAATAACAATACTGTTAATATTTCTTAATAATTTAAATGGCAATATATTTCGACAAATTTTAAATTTTTTTATTCGCTGGATAGCTCGTTCTACGTGCACTCTCGCTCTGGCTATTTCTGCAGTCCTTAATGCTTCCGCCTTTGTTAGTTGTTTTTTCTTTTTTAAAAACGGTGGACGTATCAGTTGTATTCCTTTGTTAGCACATTCTTTATCGATTAAAAACCCTTTATCTACCATAATCCCATCACCTGGAGAAAATTTTGAAATCATATTTTCCTTGTTGAATATGGCTTTGTCAGACGCCCTACCACCGTAAGGTTTACTTAAATATGTTATAGTTCCTGAAGGAGCTACACCAATTAAAAATTTTACTGTATGTCTACCTTTGTAAAATGAGTATGTTCTGATTCTGCATTTTAGACATTTACATTTTTCTATTTCTAATTCAGTACAATCGAGTACAATTCTAGTATTAGAATAATTTTGAAAACAAATTGGCATGCTCCTTTTTATTTCTTGTTGGCTAGGAAATCTAATTACACTTTTTAAACAAAAAGCCAAATTAGTTATTATGCGCTGAAAATATGTTTGAGCTGTTGTATGGCTAACATTAAAGAATATGCTTAAAGAAGTAAATGGTACATCTAATTTCAATCTCATTAATGATAGAAGTATCAATTTTTTTATATTTAGTTTTGATTTGATTTTCATGTGTTGCGCTAAAGTTGATGTTAATAAATTAAGAAAAGCAAGACTTTGTATGCCAGTCAAGATTCGAAGTTTGTAATCAGTATTTATTATGTCTGATACATCAAATTGATTGAATTCCTCGTACGTATTTACTTGTACACCTTTATCTGCATATTCTTTAACATTAGTAGGAGCATTACTGTGACCCCAGGATGTTAAAACTTCCGCAACGTCCACTTCATCTTGATCATGTGTTCTAGGAAAATAAGCTCAAAAAGATTTAAATATCATGAACAGATACATACATAGAAATAATATTCATTGTTTCGACAGACCCCTCATGATCTCGAAATTCGTTTTCTTGCTGTTGCATACTTTTAATTTCTTTATTCCTACAAAGGGGATGTGCTGACTAGTAATTACCTATTCGTCAGCATTATTATTTTATACTCACTTTTTACGATTTTCAGATCTTTGTTGCCTCTGAAAAATCAAATTTTCATTGATTTCTCTGTCATGTCTTCTTTTTGGAAGATTTTCCGAAGGCACTGCATTTGGTTTTAGTCTCTGTAGTTTACATTGATAACCTAAGAATATATTTTAAATAATTAAATAACCAGACCAAATATAGAGGTTATGTTATTCTTACGTCTATTTAAAAAATAGTCTTCATCACGAAAATGTTTGCTACAGACTACCATATGTTGGCTAACTTCCTTTCCTATTTTTAAGGCATTAATCCATTTTTGTCGCAATAACTTGTTTAACGTTGGGAATTTGTGGAACGAAATATTGCTAGAGTAATACGTCGTGCACATGGGCACGCAGCAGTATTTATTACTTTTGTTTCGGCGTTTAGGGTCCATTTTTCACAGAAATAAATAATATACACCAATAAAACAACTCAATTTTAAGCCACAAACACTATTTTTCACAACGTACACATATGACACTCAAACGTTTATCTCCTTTTCGGTCTCCATTGTTGTTGTTGTGTCGCGCGCCACCTATAGTTCGTTTGCAAGCCGAATACTTTTTATATTCTGCTGGATAGCAGTGGCGGCTCGTGATTCTAGAGGTTGGGGGGTCAAATAAGATTTAAAAAAGTTGACGCTAAGTTGCACTGCTTATAAAATGTTCCAACTACAGACTGCTATTGCAGCACAACAAAAAACAAAATCAATGTATGTGATAATTCCTGGAAATGCTGTTTTGCTAGTTCGTAATTATAACACAGTCGAACAATTTTAGAAAAATTTCTTGTTACAAGCATTCTGAAAATGTATTCTGAAAGGTTATTTTGTGCTGAATAACTATCTAATAAGACATTATGCCTACATCGTCAAAAAAAATTTTTTTTTGGAGATTGTTCTTCATAGGTAGTTCCAGTTAAAGGTGTACTACTGCATAATGGGAATAAATATCTAGTACTGCCGACTGCATACTCCATACAAACTGCAGAAACATATGAGAATATTCAACACTTGTTAAACTGTATTAACTGTTAGTAACTTTAGTAACTGGCTTCCAATCTGGATATACCAAGCATATGTGCTTCTTATGCAAGTGAAATTCAAGAGAGAAAGCATTTCAACATCTGAAAACAATATTTCCTAAGCTTTCTGCTGCTAACATAAACCAAGGTAAAAACTAAAATATTACAGTGAATTTCACTTTTCATATTATGTCGTTTTCTATATTTAGGAATTTTCATTGGGCCTGAAATTCGAATGAAGGATCAAATGTTCTACGCATATTTGAATGATAAGGAAAAATTTACTTGGGAATCAATTAGCTTAGTGATCAGTGAATTTTTAGGAAACAAACGTTCCACAAATTATGTCCCATTTAAATTTCTTTGCTGATAATCTTTTCATCGAGAAATCAAGAAAGTTGAAGAAAGATTTAAGACAAAGTCCCAAGTATCCATTCTTTCCGAATATCTGAGGCTTTTATAAAGAGTTAGATCCTCTACATATTCTAAGCAGGTTATCTAATCGTAGACGTAATTAAATATCTGTCGAAAGAAATCTGTGGAACAATTTTTTAGTGCTTCTTGCGCGTTTTTCTATGTAAAATTAGAATTCACTTCATTTTTCTAATTGTTCACCGGACGACAATAAAAATTCGAATAATTTTTGTTTGACGACATATGTATATTATCTCTTTTGAGGGTTGTTCAGCACAAAATTACCTTTCCGACCATGTTTAGAAAATACATCTAACAAAAACACTGTTCTACTGTGATAATTAATCGGTTAGTGGTGTTGGTACGAAATCGGAAGCGTGCGACAGTCTTGGGCCGTCGACACCATTGTAGGTATGCCGAAGATATTCTGTACCTTGTCTGCTATGTTGAATCGCGCTAAAGGCTATCTCTGTCTTCCGTAAATGCAGTTTCCATATATGCTATCAGCCTCCATAAGCGACTGTAGAGTCGAATCTGAAATCCGACTGCACGGAAACCTCGGTCTCTTTGCGGAGTTAACATATCGCGCTTGGACGTGGACGGGATCTACTCCTCGCTTAGGGTAAAAATCATCAAAAATAAATTATCAAATAATAAATGGAGTAATATGTAATAAAAAAATTATGTTTTTTATTCGTAAAAATATTTGGGGGGGCATTGTCCCAACGACCTTATGGACAAGCCGCCACTGCTGGATAGATAGGACCTAAACAGCTGTAAGGCCACACCTCTTACACCGTATCGTTCTAATGTTTTGAGTAATAGGGAATGACTTACACAATCAAAGGCATTCGTGAAGTCGATGGATAATCCCAGACAGGGAATGTGTTTGTTTATACAAGTAGAGATTATACAAAGATAAGCTGCCAATGCTGTGTCTAAATTTTTTCCCTTTGTGAAGCCATGCTGCGAAGGATCTATTAACTGATGTGTTGTGAAAAAAGATGTAATACCATTATTAATAACGTGTTCAAAAATTTTAGATAGACTGCATAAAATACTAATAGGTCTATAATTGGTGATTAGTTGGTCGTCACCTATTTTTTAGGGAGTTGGGAAAATGACCATTTAATAACGACAAATTGATAATGTGTGCTATGGGTTCGCAAATTGTTTTTCCCACTTTTGTAAAGACGCTATTAGGTATTTCGTCATGTCCAGCAGATTAAGAGTTCTTCAATTTGTGTGTGATCTAAAGAATGTCAGAACCTGTGACTGGTAAAAAATTAAATTATAAGGCGATAAAGCAATGTTATTAAGTAGAAACTCGGAGTTATTTACTGTGTTATCCTCAATTATATTTAGAGTCAATACTGAGAAATATTTATTGAAAAGATTAGCACAAGCTAGATCAGTTAAGACATGTCCATTTTCAGAGATTCGTATTTCACGCCTTGTTTTTACTTTATTTGAAGATTCTCTAATAATCTCCCACATTGTTTTGTTTTTGTTAGAAGATGTGAGTAACCTGTGTTCGTTGTAATTTTGCTTTGATTTTATTAACATCTCTTGATATTCTTTATTTATTTTTTTGAATTGATCTTTAAAAATGGGAAAATGTTTACTAAGATCAGCATATAGGAAATAGTTTTTTTTAAATTACGAACTTCTGGTGTAATCCATTTTGTTTTATGTTCCTTGGATGTGCATTTAATTTGTTTTATTGAGAAAGAATGATGAATAAGTCGAAAAGTCTGTTAAAGATTGACAAGAAAAAATTAAAAGCTGCTTCAGTGTCAGTTACATCATATAATGGGGACCAGTCCTGATTTTTTAGTGCATCGTAAAAATGTTGATATTTTCTTTTTTAAAATTATGTATAGATTTGTAGTGAGGTGGTTTTTTATTTTGATTGGAGGAACTATTTTTGGAAATACCTATCTTTTGTGCATGATGGTCACCTAGACTAAGATTTAACACTTGTGTGTAATACCTGGGGGTGTCTCCAGAGATGAAAATGTTGTCAAGGTAGGCATTCCGAGTCGGTTCAGATATAGTATGAACTAAATTGAAGGTCATTAATAAATCTAATAAGTACTTTTTATCTGGGGAGTCATTCAAGAAGTCTACATTAAAATCGCCTGTAACAATAATAATTGTTTTGTTATAGGGAATTATGGATAGCATATCCGCTAAAAGATCTAAGAATAGGTTAAAATTTCCAGAAGGAGGCCTATACAAAGCAATAACGATAAGGTTCATGTCCAATATATCAATACCACAGCATTCAATGATGTTAGCTACCGATTGTTTCTGAAATTGTAGTAAAGTTGTAGACCTTATATTATTCTTAGTATAGATCGCTACTCCTCCATGCTTATTTTTATCCCGACAAAAGCTACAACATAAAGAATAATTTTTCAAATTTATAAACTGAATGTGGTCGATGCATTGCCAATGCTCGCTTAATAATAAGACATCAGGTGTACGTTCTTCTAAAACGACCCCAAGTTTTTCTAATTTGTTACCTAGACCTTGCATGTTTTGTAATAACCGAAGTACGTTTTGTTCTATGTTGTCACACAACGTCTTTTGTTTCTGTAAAAACCGATCTTGGGAAATAAAATCTGCTTACTTGCACACCAGGGGGCCAAAACCCAGAATCGTATATACGTTCCTTTTCGCTGAAAGGAGCGCTTATCTTGAACACAGGATATTGACTTTTGGATTCCACTTTTTCGCAGGTGAACTTTATTCCATCAGGGGAGTTTTTTCGTAAGTATTCCAAGATATTTTCTTCTTGAGTTTTGGGATGTGTACGCCTAATGCAAAACCACAGTTTTTTCTACACGCCACTGAAGTTTTGGGTATCTTTGTCACCACCTGTTCCTATGATTGATCTTGATTTCCTCCTTTTCTAAGAAGTGGCAACTTTAAAGCCATCTTTGCCATTTTTGTTAATCAGAGTAACATCAGCTGAGGTTTCGGAAGCTGTAGCCTCTACAGACGTTACCGTTGGAGATTGGTCAGTTTTCCAGGATTTGACATTGTAGACGTTTCTTGGTTTAGATAAGTCCTGAGTGGTAATTGTGTCAACGATAGGAGACTGAGTGGCACATTTTTCATTTTTACTCTGTTTTCCAAGTAACAACTCTGGTTCATGTCGTTTCAAATCATTACCCTTAGATTTTTTATTTGTAGCTTGCAATTTAGTGCGTCCATCTTCCGCAGCTACATCTTTTTGAACTTTTTCATGTGGTGTCATTCGTGTCTCTTGTAGTTTTATATCGATAGGTGGTAAGTTTTTTATCAAGGCTGTACTGCTCGAGGTGATGGATACTGTTTTTAATTGTGTTCTAACTGTTTCTAGCTCATTGAAAAGTAAATCTAAACGTTCATTGACAAGTGCAAATTGTTGTTGTACCAAAGTGTTGTGCAGCTGTTGGTTGATCTCCGCTTGCCTCCTCTCTTCGTACAGCTTCTGCTGTAGCTCCGAGTTTTTAGTGAGTAAATCTTTGACAAACAAACACAGACTGTCAATAGAAATCCTTTGCTCCTTACTTGAATCTTTTATAATTAAGTTTTTCTGTAGTGGAGAAAGTTGAGTATTTGATCTATGTTTATCTGATGCATCCTCATCAGCGTTAATCTCCAGAATTGCAGCTGTAGCTGATGCTGCTGTGTCACAACACTTCCTCTTGTTATAGCAGCTTATATACGGCCAGACACAACAATCTGAGCAAGAAACACGTTTTTTTACAGCAGGATTACTGCACACAAAGCACAGCACTTTTTCTGTTAAAGTTTTCTCGTCGGCCATATTGAAGACATCACATCACATGTTTGTCTGATTGTCTGTCTAATAAAAATCGGGGACGGGAGACAGACGGACAGACGGACAGACAGACGGAAACGGGAGACCTATTTCTTCGTCTTCTAGGGGTTATGAAATATCGAGAAAATGTAAAAGTAGAGAGTCGGCCTACGGACTCGATTACAATACTTCCTTTGCTTACGCTCGGGAAGTAAAAAGAGCTTTCAATGCATTTTTGGTTGCAAAAATATGTAGAAATGCGAAATCTGTAGATGATTTTTATTTTTTACGCTTTCTGCTGACATTTTCCATTGAATACTGTACGATTACGATTTATGCCCCTAGTTCTTTAACTGAAGCGGCCAGAACGTCGGTTCACTTGAGCCTACGAAGCCCAATCACAGACACGGATTTCCATAACTCGGCTCCTATACTCTTATAGATGCGTTCGCTCGGAACTGAGGCGATATCTTCGGTGCTTCTCGGCCATTTTCGGCGTACTAATTAGACTATTTTCCCATTTACTTTTCGGAACGGTAGGGGTGCGGGGTGCGTGGGTAATTAGCATAAACGTGAATAAAAGCCCACGTGTAGGTGTCTCGTGTTGTTATCTCTTTCATAAGTACAGGTGATTGAAAAATGAGTCCCGAATACGATATCGTCTTGTTGCTTCTTGAAACGGCGTTTTCACGGCGAACCGAACATAGGCAAATTTGGCTAAATATCAAACAATCAAAATCGTTAATTCATTTAACGTCCATTGTAGAGCGAGAGAATCGTCAGTACTCCAGGTTTTTTAAATCAACTAGGTACGAAACATATAAATGGCTCTGCCGTGGTACCTATTTATTTATGCTGAAAGTCTATATCATTGCCGTGTCTACTCTTAGGCAATGTAAAAAACACATGGACGACGTCTCCGGCATATAACGATTTCAAGAATTTCATCCGAAGTGCAAAGTTACATGAAAGTTCCAAAGTACACATTAAAAATTTCATGGGCCTAAAACGTTTAGAAAGGAACACAACAACTATTGCCAAATCCCTCCAAGAAAGTGCTAGTTTAAACAAAATTTTGACTTGTAAAAACATTGTTGATTTATTGATTAAATGTATTATGGGTGGCGGAAATCATCGGTACTCAAGCAAGACCTCTATAATTACTAACTACCAAGACCAAGTGATATGCATTAATCACATTAATTTAATTAATTTTGTTATTAATATTATTATTAACGTTATTATTAGAGAGCGGATTTTATGAAATTTGCATATCCGTTATTTTTTGCATATAAGTCTTGATATTTAATATGTGATCGAATCATGCTAATTAAAAATGGATACAGCTATAAAAAAATTGCATATTTGCATATATTTGCCTTCTGTTGCATATTTCACGTACCGGGTGCATATTTTGCATTTTTATCAATTTTTGTGCAAATTTGAAAAAAAAATGTCATTCTATCGGCATTTATCTAGAAAAACGAAATTTTATGAATCATATTGCAAATTTTGTCCTGAGCTTCAAATAACTAGTAAAGGTTTGGGTTTTATGGTAGTTTGGAGAAACCACCGGATGTTAAGCCATTCTTCCACGTAAATTCGGGCTCTAATTACTTTTGGAAATCTCGTGCATTCCCAGTATTTTTGTTCGTTACTTAAGCGTATTAATGGTATATGTTTTATGATGGTCGAAGGAACGTTACCCTATTATTTTTCATCGTGAGTTTGCACTGAAAGCATTTAAAGCGATACAGTGTGTCAATATGTCGACGATAACTCTAATTAATTTATGGATTAAACCTTTTCCTGAACGTATTTTTCAAGAAGGAACTCTGTTTTGTCGCGCCTGCTTTAAACCGGTAAGGATTTTTATACATCTGTGTACGTAGTACGCACTTTTTCTACTTACAAAAGCATATTTTAGAATCACCGGAAAAACTTTTTGTTAGAATATTTCGAAAAATATTTAAAAATAAACTCTTACCAAAATAGAATTAAATAGTCGATTACCACTATTTTTCAATTTGTTCTGTTTATATTTATTTTTTAGTATAACAATATTATCTTTAAAAATGTGATTTATGTGTTAGTGAGAATTAATTAAACACTTTGCAATGTGATTTATGTATTTTTTGTAATAAAACGTATGCTCGGGAAACCTGTTTTTGTAATTTGTAAATAAATTTAGTTCGGTTATTACGGTTTTTTTCTTAATTTTTGGAGCATATACAACTGCATATCGCTGTATATATTAGGAAAGTTACTGCATATTTGCATAAATTTGATGCATATCATATGATCATATTTCCCAAAATTTTGCTGCATATTTTCTGCTCTCTATTTATGAGTTTTTGTGCTAAATTGAAAAAAAAATTATTGCCATTCTATCGGCATTTATCTAGAAAGACGAAATTTTATTAATCATATTGTAAATCTTGTCCTGAGCTTCAAATAACTAGGAAAGGTTTGGGTTTTATGGTAGTTTGGAGACAGCACTGGGTGTTAAGTCATCTTTCCAGGTAAATTCGCGCCCTACTTACTTTGGGAAATACCGTTCGTTCCCAGTATTTTTGCTCGTTAGTTAAGTGTATTAATGGTATGTTTAGTGGTGGTCGAAGGGACGTTATACCTACTATTATTTTTCATCGTCAGTTTGTATTGAAAGCATTTAAAGGGATACAGGTGTATCAATATGTCAAAGATAACTCAAATTAAATTATGTATTAAACCTTTTCCTGAACTTATTCCTCAAGAACGAACTGTGTTTTGTCGCGCCTGCTCTAAACCGGTAAGTATTTTTACATCTATGGATATAGTACGCAGTTTTTCTATTTACAAATATATATACTTTAGTATCACCGGAAAAAATTTTTGTTAGAATATTTCGAAAAATATTTAAAAATAAATTGTTACCAAAATAGTAATTAAATAGTGGATCACTGCTATATTTTAATTAGTTCTGTTGATATTTGTTTTTTAATATAAGAATATTATTTTTAAAAACGTGATTTATGTGTTAGTGAGATGTATTTAATTAAACACTTTGCAATGTGATTTATGTATTTTTTTGTAATAAAACGTAAGCCCGGAAAACCTTTTTTTTTGTAATTTATAAATAAATTTTGTTCGCTTATTAAGCTTTTTTTGTAATTTTTGGAGCATATGCAATTGCATATCTCTGCATATATTCAGAAAGTTACTGCATATTTGCATAAATTTGGTGCATATTATATGATCGTATTTCTCAAAATTTTGCTGCATATTTTCCGCTCTCTAGATTATTGTCAAACTTCTATCATCGCCTCACTACACGAGTCACGAGCCGCCACTGAATTAAACAAACAACGTATTATAGAAGATATAAAATTTTGTATGAGATTCTGATCATACGCAATCACAGTAAGTGCCGTGTTATCATATTTGGATAAATCTCATCGCTGACAATCTTCACTACTAGTACCACAACAATGACATTACAAGTCTTGTGACTAATAAATAACTATTACACATCTTGCGTAAAATGAGGTTTTGCAATTCATTCTTCAAGGATCCTTTTGATTTGTGACAATACATAATACAAACTTGCACTAGAGATTATGTTTCTTTTTTTAACTAGAGCTTATTTTGTTCTCGTTGTCGTTATCAGTTGTTTTGTTCTATTTTATTGTACTTAAATGATACCTTCATACAAGTGATCTATTTGGATAACATTTGCGTCCAGTTCTTATAAATGCCTTTTCCAAAATTTTACAAGTTGGTGTTCTTAAACTTATCAAACACGATAACACCGCTTGCGCAATTAAAATCTTGTAAATCTAAATTTAAAATAATGATTTAAAATAATGGTGGACACAAGCACTTAAAACTTTTCCAGATAACTACAATAGATATAACTTGAGACAAGTTTTTTAAGCACACAATAGTTCGTTGTTTTCAACTTAAAACCGTAAAAATGACTCTGAAATTAACGGCAACAGTGGTAGCTTTGTTTCTTCTTCTACATGTGACAACGTCAGGTAAACAGTGACATGCTTTCATAAACGCACGTTATTATCGTATAATAATTTTAATAGCCAAAGTAATTTGTTATTACGAAAGTTGGGCTGAAAGCTACTTTGCACCTGAAGACATTGATGTAAGCATTTGCACTTACGTTAATTATGCCTTTTTGGGCATCAACGAAGATGGAAGTTTTCGCCTTGATGGAGGAGATGGTATAAAATAAAATCTTCTTTGCACATTTCAGAAATATTTTAAATCGTTTTTTCTAGACATACTGAAGAGATTAAGTGCCCTGAAATCACGAAACCCAAACCTTAAATTGCTGGTGAGCGTTGGAGGGTGGAGCGAAGGTTCTGAAACTTTCTCACATGTTGCTGCCGACGCTGGTGCCAAAAACAGTATGGCTCACAGCGTCCTCTACTATATGCAAACTTATAATTTTGATGGCGTGGACATCGATTGGGAATATCCTGGACAACGTGGTGGAACTCCAGATGATAAAGTACCGTATAAGCAAACTACAAAATAAATGCTAAACATCTGTTCTAGGAAAACTTTATTGACATGCTATGGGTTATCAGAAACCTTCTTAACGAAAATGGTGGTGGTCTTATAACAGTCGCTGTATCTTCCATCCCTGATGGTAGCAGCTACAACACACAAGCAATCTCAAAGTAAAGTCATGTGAATCTTCCTAACATTGTAATCTGCAATATTTCTTTATAGAGTAGTTGACGCTATAAATGTTATGACGTATGATTTCCATGGGTCTTATGATGGGAAGACCGGTCAAAATTCCCCGCTGTATGCGTCTTCGACTGACAGCGAATGGGAAAGAGAAAATTCCAATTGTGATGCTTCTATCAACAATTGGTTGAATAGTGGGGCTGATCCTAATAAGCTGATTCTAGGTCTAGGATTTTATGGGCACAGTTTTCAACTTTCTGATCCCAACCAACATGGTGTAGGAGCTCCAGTCAGTGGTGATGGAATAAAAGATGGTTATGTGGGATACAGTGACGTATGTGAACTGCGCGTGTATTTTTCGTATTGTAATTCTACATTTCTGATTTTTTGTAGATTTGTCAGTTAAGTGGATGGACTGAAGTCTGGGATGACGAACAGCAAGTACCGTACAGATATTCAGGGGATCAGTGGATTGGCTACGACAATCCTCAATCGATTGGGCTTAAGGTGAGTTTCTCATTACAGTATATAGCAAAAGAAGTTGTACACTAATCTTATCGTCTAGGTGCAATATGCAATGAATAGATATTTGGGTGGAGTGATGATGTGGGCTATAGACAACGATGACAAGAATGGGGCTTGTGGTACCAAGGATCCTCTATTGGAAGCAATAAGAAATAATTTGTACAGAGATGTTTAAATATTTGTGATATACGTTAGATCATATAATAAATAGATACCAGTACTCAAACTGAAAGCTGTGACTAGACATGAAGCTATCTGTTGTCGTTTTCTACGTCAAGGGGAGTAGTATAATGCTATCCTTGTGTGATCACCAGATCGTCATCTTTGTTATATGCATTTCATCTGTATATGTCTATTTCACTTCCACCCTTGTACCGCACCAGCGCAACAAATCGCTTTTGACAGATGTTTCTTCTAACCTCTCTTTCGAGTTCTTGTACAAGAAACAATTTTAGAATTTAGAACAAAGATCCTATTTTAAGTGATGTAACCATAACGGATCACAATTCCTGCACAATAATTTACTATTCCTTTCGTTATCTCCTGTGAATTATTTATAAAATCAAGCTGTCAACATCTTTCGTACAAGTTGCAAGTTAGTTCAGACATACTTCCTAAAATTTAGGCGCGCAAAATTCAAATAGTGATCAGGCAAGGATAGCTTCATTGTAATCCCTCCATGCACAAGAGAGACGTGTGACAGGAGGATGTGGTTACAGTTTTTCCTAGGGAAAGAACATGGCGTGTTGGTATCTATTTATTATATGATCTAAGTGATATACTTATAGATTCTCTCATCGTAATCTAAAGAAATACTTTGTACACCTGTCAAATAAATCCGTAATTCAGTACCATAACACCCCCAATGTTTGTGTGTTAACGAAGTTAAATATGTCGTCAACACTTTTGTAGTTTCGAATTCTCGTGATAGTACCTTAGTTCTGTAAAAAATGTTAATTGTTTAAACACAGTAACAAAATGTATAAATCACACAGATACTTTTTGTTCGTTCATTTTACAACTAAAATTTAAAATACCCAAAAAAATATATAAACAACAGTAAAAGTCCAACTTTCTGATGTTAAGGATTTTCCAATTAGAGAGACAAGGGATAGTAAATTTTATTTTGAAAAAGAAAATAACACCAAATTATTTTATCAGGATTAAAAGTGTTTGGTTTTAGGATAAACAAATTTTGCTTTCAGATGAATAGACCTGCTATTTTTTCTCCAGCCGACAATACATCGCAAAAGTACAAAATATTTATACAAATTCTAAAATATTGATATAATATGCTTGAGTTACTGTTTTGGGAAAAAACTCAAATTAATTGGAGTTCTCGACGTGAACTGTGTAAACTCTAAACAATATGTTCATAACAGTTGTGCATTAAAAAAAAGTGTTGTGAAAATCAACAACTCTTATCGGAGGCTGTGTATGATTCTGAAGAAGAACCGGAACTCGAACCGACCAATGACATGGAAGAAGTCATAACAAAAAATGAGGCAACGCTATTTAAAATGAAAAATCGGAAACTAAGAACAGAATAAGAGGAGGGTTTAGTCAAGCCATTCATTCGTTTCTCGGACTGTGACATCTGTGCATTCTGAGGGACGTAAACATCAGGGGCAGCTCCTCAGAGGAGGCAGGGGAGGCTGAGCCTCCTCTGTTTTTTGGCGCTGAGCTTCCTCTAATTTTTTCGATGAAAGAATTTGTGCTTTTGTAGACATTTGTTACTTTTCAGAATATTTTGTTTGATTTAATTTACTTTCATCAGATATCAGGTTAAAATGTCGAAAAAAATTATATTTGCGCCCTTACAATCATAATTCACACCACTCCGCGTTTGGCTTCAGCGATAAAGGCTAGCCTCCGCCAAGAATGCATCTTACTATTGAGACCACAACCTTGAGGCATCGTCATTCGGTACTGCATTGGCTAAAACGTTGATCAGGGTGCCGCTTCAGGCCGCTAGCCTCCAGCTAGTTCATCTCTTTTCAGATCAAGTCGCACGGATAATTTTATCTCTTTCTTATTAATTGTAGCGATCGGGTGTAAATTGGAAAAACATTGAGGTGGTTTCGCGTGCTCGCTATTCAGTGGTGAGTGGTGTTTAGGCTTTAGTACCTACGTAAAGCCTAAGGTGTTTTTTGTATCATTTATTTGCGTTTTATTTCTGATCATTAAAAACAGCAATAATACTATTATAAAGACAATACATTTCAATTTATGTGCAATGGGACTTTATTTAGAGCCTCTGGGGAACATTGTAATCTCGTTGGTAACTTTCCCTCACGACGAAGTTTGGATTTATTAAGATATAGAATTTTATACTTAAAATTAAATAAATGAATAAATAAATAAATAAATAAATAAATAAATAAATAAATAAATAAATAAATAAATAAATAAATAAATAAATAAATAAATATAAATAAATAAATAAAAATAAATAAATAAATTATATTATTATTTATTATAATAAATAATTTATTTTATTTAATTATTCTTTCTAAAATCTCTTATTTTTTAAATTCAGCGAGTGTCGATTTATTTTGTTGTTACTGTAGTAATTTTCTTTGTCACTTTTTTAACAGACACGAACGTAGATCTCAGTCCACTATTTATATGATGTTCCATTATTATACAAGTTGCAAACAAAATTACTTGATTATAATTTGCTGGTCATCACTCGTTAATTATAATAATTTTGTAAAATATACCCTATTTTCGGACAGAGGGAGTACAATTTAACATGTTAAAATTTAACAAAATACATAATAATCATTTAACATAAAAGATTGTATTAAATGAAAAATATTCTTTAAAAGGTTCATGTGCTTTTATTCAAAAGAACTTATACGAATAAAATACCAAAACGACAAAGTGTAAATGAACAGTACCTAACAAAAAAAAATAACTGCCATCTACATTGACGGGCAAAAAAAACCGACCTCTCTGAGAAATTTCATAAAACCACTTTAAAAATTATTAATTTAACTAGTGATCGTTATTTTATTAAAGCACCATTCACTATTGACACATGTTGTATTTAATTAACAAAAAAAGAAGATATATAAACGCAGAATTAGATTAAATTTAACAAAAAAACAGACCAAGTACGATATTTTCTTAAATAAAACAATAAAGGAGGCTGTTATTGTAAACAGTGTTTTTCATCATTTAATTATAAGTTTGGCAATTAATAAACGTTTTCACGCGAAAACAATCCCATTAACTCTTATAGACGTCTCTCAAATTGTCCCTGTGTTTTTGTTTTGTTAAATTTAATTTAATTCTGGGTTTATTTGTCTTCCTTTTTTTGCTAATTTATATATCATTTGTCAATAGTGAATACTTCTTTAATAAAATAACAATCATTAGTTAAATTAATAATTTTTAAAATTTGATTTTGCGAAATTTTTCAGGGTGGCCGTTTTTTTTGCCGGTCAGTGTATATAGTAAGATGATTCACGTCCCACTACTCGGAAAATTTAAAAATAATTCGTCCCTGCAGCACAGTACAACATACCTATCCATCTTCTTCGGAAAATTCTAAGACTTGATTTTGCAACTATTATTACTTTTTTACTATATCCCTGCAAGTTAAATTAAAGATATGTATATAATGTTAAAATAAAGCTAAAGAAGCATGCTATGTTTATGTTTCAAGTTAATGTTTCCGTTACAAAGTTTTCTGTTGACGTCATCAACATTTTTGGAAGGACACTTAGTATATCAGTGTGGATAGGTGCAGTGTAATACTAATAATAACAAGACTGCAATAAAATAATAATAAATAATCCGAGATTATCTATCTAATAAAAATCAACACAGATGACGGACAGACAAACAGACATACGTAAACGGGAAACCTATTTCTTCGTACTCTAGGACTCATAAAACGTCAAGAAAACATGAAAGTAGCCATTTCTCCCATGGACCTTATTACAGTATTTCCTTAGCTTATGCTTGGGAAGGAACAATGTGAGATAATAATCTGGCACCAACAAAAGCAATAAAAGAATAATTCGGCTAGTGTTGGACATACCGCCGTCTCACTCATTCCGTATTCTAATTAGGAGATAAAAAGAAAGGCAGCCTGCTTCGACAGTGCGAACCAGTGAATAATTTTTGTTGATCGTTGTTTCTTTATTCTCTTAGGGGTAATTTTCTTTTGTATCTAAAATTTATTAGTTCAAGTAGTATATTGTATAATTCACATAAAAATTCCTCAGTTTTGGTCCGTTTTTCCAGAGTTCTGAGTCTTTTAAAATACTTTCAGTATGAATATTCTCGGGGCTGCAAACGGCAAAAATACAACAGCTTTTTTTGTTGCTGTTAACTGTACTTGTACTTGATAATAATAAGAATGACTTCTCGAAGAAATATGTCCCCGTTTCCGGCTGTCTGTCTGTACGTCTATCTTCCGTCCCGAAGGTACTGGGCCGATTGTTGTCAAATTTTGTATTTATGTTAGAAATATCATGTAGATGGTAAAACGCTAACCAAAATTTGTCTAATCATCCCCACCAATAATATAATTACGTCATTTCAAAATTGTACATAGTAAAAGAGTTTTAAATTGTATAAAATAACATATTCCTACACATGTGGTTTACGACTTTTTACCCGAAACGTCCAAAATCAAAATTATAAAACAACATTTTGCAATTTAATTTTAATTCTGCAAAACCGAATGCTTTGAAATCTTGCAAATGTTTTAAAGTTATGATAAACATAACAAATTTTTAATCAAAATACTGCATTAATATTTTTTAAATTTGCTTATACGGGGTGTCTGAAAAAAATTAATGACTGAGTCAGTTTATTTTATTGATTAAATCAAGAATTGCAAAACTGAATACTTTGAAATCTTGACGTTTTGAAGTTACTGTAAGCATGGTAACTTTTTAATCAAAATGTAAGTATCTGTTTATCAATCCAAAAAATGTATTACGTCATCTCACAATTTTGCCGAATAAATTCTTTGAAAATGTGCAAAATATGATAAGACTATACTTGTAACTTATCATTGCATTCATAGTTTTTGATTTTCTTACACAGGTGACTCAAAAAAATTATTGAATCAGTCAATTTTTTATTGATCAAATTAAGAACGAGCCACCGCATTTTCTCAAAAATGTGAGAACACGCTCATCTTGATAACAATAAAATAATGATACGGTAAGAATTATAATAATAACTGTAGTGTTTCTTTAATAAAAATCCAGAGTTTCCTTGCCTTATTTAATACCCGCGATATGTACAATAAAAAGAAACACAACTTCTATAACTTAACGCTATTTTCGACGGCCATCATGCTCTGTCTGCTGTAGCGCATGCTCCGCACTGCGTGCGCCCACACCTATGCAACTACCTACACCACATTACTCTCCCCTTAAAAAAAATATAAGAAATCTCCTTAGTTTCGGAAACGGTCTGGCGGTTTCAATTGACTACGACGTCTCAGCTTTGTGACTAAAGAGCTTTCTTCTGACAACTCTGTTTGATTATCCTGCACGTCCTTATCAATCTTACAATCTAAAAGAATTTTTCTATCCTCTACATAGTTCTTATCCTCAATATCTACATTCTTATCTTGTACATTCCGTAGTGCCCTATTGACTAACAGCTGATTTATATGTCGTTTCCACACATAACCTTCCGTTGTTTCTACTAAATAGGTGCGCGGCCCTAACACCTTGACAATGCTGCCTGCACACCAAGCTGGCTTGGCGTGGCGATAATCACGTGCTAGAACAGTATCATTGACATGAAATTGTTGGGATCGCTTACCTTTATAATGTTTAACTGCCTGAGCTTGCTTTTTACGCCACGTTTGCTGCAAGCCTGCCTTACAAACATCTACGGCCCTGGTGTCGGGTCGTAACAAATCTAGTCTACATCTTAGATTCCTACCTAACATTAACATTGCTGGTGATTGACCAGTAATACAATGAACCGTATTTCTATAATCCAAAAGGAATTTGTTTAACGCTAAATTAAAATTGGCAAGATTGTCATCTTTTAAACATTTGTATAACGCCCTCTTGACCGTTTTAACAGAATTCTCGGCCTGACCATTCGTAGCGGGGTGCTATGGAGCTGATCTTTTAAATCGGATACCATTAACTCGCAAAAAATTTTCAAATTCTTCCGATGTAAAAGCTCTGCCATTATCCGACACAATGGTTTTGGGAAACCCAAACCTCGCAAACAAACTTCGCAAAACATTAATGGTTGCTTGAGTTGAGATGTTTGTCATAACAAACGCTTCCGTCCATTTACTGTACGCATCCACCACAATTAAAATTTGTTTATTGAAAATCGGCCCTAAAAAATCTATGTGTATCCGTTCCCAAACTGAATCTGGAATTGACCATGGCATTAGTTTACTTAAACCAGGAGCCTCCCGCAACTTTAAACAATTTGGACAATTTGCAATGAAATTTTCTATTTGAGTGCTCATATTAGGCCACCACACGTACGAACGTGCTAAACTTTTTGTTTTCACAATTCCCATATGGGATCTATGTAGTTCCTGAAGAATATTATGTCGCAACGCTTTTGGAACCACGACTCTATAACCAAACAAAATACAATTCCCTTCTACGGTGAGATTATTCTTGTACTGTTCGTACCCCTTTAACTCCTTGGTTATACGTTTCGGCCACCCTTTTTGAATATATTTCAACACCTTACTTAATGCCTTGTCCTGCACAGTCTCCAACGCGATACAAGCACTGTCGATGGGTAGGTCTGAGCTAAAAAAAATATAATTAAAATAAGTATAGTCAGCAGCTGGTTCCGTAAATTCGTCTGCTACTGGTAACCGCGACAACGCATCGGCATTATTATCCATTGACTTGATAAACCTAATATCGTACTCATAATTCGCTAATATTAACGCCTAACGCTGTAAACGATTCGCCGCTAAAACTGGTAAGCCTCGTTTAGGGCCAAAAATTGTAATCAAAGGCTTATGATCTGTCTGTAAAATAAACTTATGACCAAAAAGATATTGATGAAACTTAGTAACACCGAATATAATTGCTAAATCCTCCTTTTCTAACTGACTGTATTTCCTTTGCGCGCGCGATAACGTTCGAGAAGCGAACGCTATTGGATATTCGACATTATTTACTACATGCGAAATAATAGCTGCAACCCCATGCTCTGATGCATCGGTCGTTAAAACTATTGGCAATGTCGCATCATAATGCGCTAACACTCGATCTGATGTCAATATTTCTTTTACTTGCACGAAAGCCCGTTCGCAATGCTCCGACCACACAAACTGTGAATCCTTCTTGAGCAATTCATATAATGGGTGCAACAGACTCGCATTATTAGGTATAAATTTATTGTAATAATTTACCAACCCTAAAAAAGCTTTCACTTGCTTAACATTCTGCGGTCGTGGAGTGTTCTTGACATCTCTCACCTTATCCTCACAAGGATGTAACCCAGTCTTGTCAATCACGTATCCTAAATACGTTACCCTATCTTGGAAAAATGCACATTTCGAAAATTCAATGGTTAACCCGCAATGTTGTAATCTAGTCAACACCGCGTGCACTCGCTCTACATGCTGGCTAAAATTCTCTCCCGTAATCAAAATATCATGGAGGAAACAACACACCCCATCTAACCCTTGTAAAATCGTCTCCATTATTCTTTGAAACTTAGATGGTGCACATGCTAGCCCGAACGGTAAGCGCGTGTACTGAAATAACCCCTTATGCGTCGAAATTGTCGTAATTTCTCTTGACTGTTCATCTAACCCTATTTGCTGATAAGCTCTTGAAAGGTCTAACTTCGTGAAGGTTTCTCCTTTCAATTTTGCGAAAATTTCCTCAATCCTAGGCAAAGGAAACAAATCCGCCTCTACAGCTAAATTTGCTGTGATTTTATAATCAGCACATATCCGTACGGTGCCATCTTTTTTAATGATCGGAACGATAGGCGTTCCCCAATGACTAAAATTAACCGGTTGTAAAATTCCCAACTTAACTAACCGCTCCAGTTCTTGCTCCACCTTGTCTTTAATTGCAAACGGTAACGGCCTAGGTTTATAAAATTTAGGCTGTGCCTTTTCTGAAATATTTAACCGTATGGTGCTCCTATTGAACAACCCTAACTGATCTGAAAAAACTGTCGGAAATTGCCCTAACAATTCCGCGACGCTCCCATTATTATTATTTGCGGACTCAATTTTATTTAAAAATTCCAGATTAAATTTGTAATAAAAATCTCGACCTAGTAAAGGTGGACCTCCGTTTCTGATGACATACAACTTCAACTTATGGCGCAAATCTTTAAACTTAATTTCTACTTCGACATAACCTAATGGTACAATTTTCTGTCCATCATAATTGGACAACCATTTACCGTCTGACCTTAATGCTAAATTACAAAAATGTTCACTCCAAAACTTTTCAGAAATTACCGACACAGATGCACCACTGTCAAATTCAAACCTTAACTTGTCCTCACCAACTTCGACTTCTACCTGAATTGGCGCGTACCTGACCTCGTTCGTCTGCACCCTGAACATGGTTTCCTCTGCCTCCGTCGACAAAAAATTATGACTTGCCCTGCCACCTTTCTTTGAGCTTGAGCAAACCGCTGTGACATGGTGTCCCTTTTTACCGCAAACCTTACACCATAACTGCGATCCAGACTTGGCTGCTAGCTTTTGGGAAGTAGCCCCAAATTTCTCCTTTCCTGTCACACGACCGTTGCCTCTTCTTAAACTTTTTGACTCCCTCCAAGTTTTCTGATGAGACAACTGGAACATTTCAGCCTCTTCCTTCTTCCTGGACCCTTCTTTGTCCAAGACATAACGGTGCCTCGACGCCTCTTACTGACCGCAATATCGACGCTTTGTTGAAAAGTGAGGTTACTCACATCTTCCTCCAATAAGCGATCTAAAATAACTCCTTCGGCAAGCCCCATGATAAAGCGATCTCTCAGTACCACTTGTAGTTCCGCTCCGAACTTGCACTTTGACGCCAAATGTCGTATTCGCGACGCCCAATCGACTATTTCTTCGTCTCTTCCTCGCACTGCATGATAAAACTTATACCTCTCTGGTAAATGTAACTTGGGGGGGACAAAATGCTTGTCAAAAAGTGTAATCAACTCCCTGAAGGTTTTCTTAGTTGGATCTTCCGGAACACATAGATTCCACAGCAACTTGTATGTTTCTTCGGTACAACAATTTATCAGTAGAGCCTGTTGAATTTTTTCGTCAGTGATGTTGTTCACCACGAAGTACTGCGTCAACTGCGTATAAAAAATTTTTTGCGCTCATGATATTTTTTGATGACTTTCGCGCATTCACCAGGATGCGGGAAGTCGAACTTCCAGCACACGTGCTTTTTGTTTTCCGTTGCCATAGTATAACCTTAAAATAACCCGGAAACGTCAAATTACCATGTGTTTATGGCGCCATCAACATCGTTGTTTATCAATAACTCACAGTTAATGTTTTCGGTTTAAAAGTTTATTCGTCGCGTCGACAAATATTTTGTGTTTGCGTTCTTGTGGTAATACACGTTCTATAAAATAGAAAATGTTCAAAAATTATAAAATTTAATTTTGCGAATTTTATTTTTACTTCCTGAGCGTAAGGAACGAAAATATTGTAATCGAGTCTGTCGGGGGGCGACTTGCTATTTGTATGTTTTCTCGACATTTCATGACCCATAGAGTATAAAAATTAGGTCTCGTGGCTTAGTCTGTGCTCCATCTGTTCAGACTTTTATTAGGCAGATAATCTCCAAAACTACCGGACTGATTGTATTTTATACATATGTATGTTAAGAATATCGTGTAGATGGTAAAACGCTAACCAAAAGTTGCCCAATCTCCCTATCAATGTCATGACATCTCAAAAATGTTTATAATAAATTTCATAAAATAGCATACTCTTGTATTTGTTTTATTGAATACAAATTCGCAAAATAATTTTTTTTAATTTTTCAAAGAAGCGGGATTTGTGGCACTGTACATCGGGGGCGAGGGAAGTCCTGTCGAAATAACTTTCGATCAATTTTTTTGATTTGCGTAAACAGGTGACTCAAAAAAAAAAATAATGAACGAGTCAATTTATTTTACACTTCACCAGTCCAAATTGATGTACGTATCCTTGTAAAAATGTTGAAGACGTCGTCACAAAATTGTGTAAAGAAAAAACTCAACTCGAAAATGTTTGATATGTTTCATTGTACTTCAGGAGCGAGGGAAGTTCTCTCGAAACAACTTTCGACCAATTTTTTATTTTTATTTTCTTTCCATTAAAATAGTTGATATATTTACGATGGAAGTATCTATTCCGGCTCCCAAATTGCTGTGTATCAATTAAATCTAAAGCACTGGAGATATAAGACTATTCCTGGAAAGATTTTTTATCTTGCTGACTTGTAGCACTCCACCGGTCATAATGTGACAAAAGCATTTCAGAATACGATCTCGTCGTGAATGTGCTTTGCATTGTGGAGTGGGAGTAGATGTGAGCCCCCGCTCAGCGTCTTTCCTCATCTGACCCGAGTGAGGGCGAGCAGAAATCGGCTTGCATTTTGTCCGAAAACATGCGTTCTGTTTTTCCGTTTTATAGCAACATTTTCTAATTTACAACGTCGCAATTTTATATACACAGTTACGAAACATTGATCTTGCCACCCCCGTTTGAATTTTTCGAAGGCGTCACTTAATTGCGAAGTTATAAACGCTTCTTTTGAGCCAATTTTATGTGATTTTGTGAATTTTTATTGCAACAGTTACTTACAGGGGCGGCTCATGACTTGAAAAGTTGATGAGGCAAAGCACAAAACGCTCCAAAATATAAATAAATCAAGATTACTTAAATATTTTCTACTTCGTCAAATAAACAAATTTGTAAACTCAATTAACTGTCCACCAAGAACCAACGTGAAGGTGTAAGGAACTCTTGCAAGGAAAGGATGAGAATGACAGGACAAAAGGAAAGGGAAGCGTGGTCAGAAAAAACTAATAAAACTTCTAACAAAAAACAAAATTAAAGTAAACTTTAAAGAAAACATATCGAAAAAATCAAATACAACATAAAATAAATCTAATTTGATTTATAACAAAAAACAAAACGAAAAAATATAAAATATAAATACTCTGGATTTATTTTATTTTTTTTTTATAGATCAATTAACGATTTACTTAAATTAGGAACCGGCCGTTTTAATTCCTTAACTACATACAATTTATCATCATACGTGAAAGTAGAAAAAACAGAACTGCCATTGTCATTTAACGTTAGTAGAGAAAAATTCCGATTTACTCTTAATCTTAAATAACGATTACCGAAATCAAATTATGACAAGCACAAAGCACTAACGCGACACACGCAAACGTAGGCACTTTTAAGACAAAATTCTGTTACCGAAATTTTGAATCAATTTATACACACAGAGATTTGTGGCAAAACAATCAACGGCCTAATTTTGAATACTTCTGCAAATGCAGACTGCATTGTAATCGCACGTTCTCCACTCGCAAATATTGTTGTCCATCTCTTTTGCAAGCACGGAAATGAGGCTAGCCTCAATTTTGTCTTTTTTCAACTCATACCGCTTATGAGTGTATTGCAGGTTGCTTGCCTATTAACGACATGATTTCTATATCTGCTGTAGAGGCAAGCTTCGAGTCTGCCTCATTCGCGTCACAAAATACATGTTGTGTCGAGTGTTAAAGTCTACTGTGGTTTAAGCGCGCTGTTTAATTAAGGGAGCAAGTACCTACCGAGAAAAAATAAGAATATAATTTTCTATATTTATTTATAAAATTTTAGAAAAAAGACACGAATTATTGGCCGAAATGTGTCGGTAAAAAATAATAAAAATCCTAATAAGGCGTAAAATTCATTGGTGAGCCACTGCCTCACCTGCCACATAGGACAAGCCGCCCCTGGTTACTTATCACTACCAGATTTCAAAAAAACGAATGGTGGCAAAATGCCACATCCTTTGACAACACTCAGTTCAATTGTCAACTACTTTTAAGCAATAATAAATCAGTGATTCCAAAAATCATAACCCGTTGCACGGGCTACTTTCCGTGTGGATAAAACCTCCTCGTAAAATACTACGGAAGAGCGTACTGTACTTACAGGATGAGATTGATGCATATCAGGATGGAAAATTCACAAACGATGAAAAGATGCATCGTTTCAGGCTCATGTGGTGGCGACATGTCAGTCAACATTTATTTCAGCTTTTGGTAATTTTAGTAAAGAATGGACAGAGAAATTAGAACAACTGTCACTAGAGATGCCGAACATCAGAGTCTCGTTAACTGAAATGAATGCCCTAAAAACTCATGTGTACTCGTCGTATCAACTTAATGAAAAAGTAAATAAAGTAAATAAAAAAATCCATCGATTTTGGTGGTACCAAAGAAACAACCCGGGCGATCCCCCCAATTTATTCTAATCTGGAAAAAATGAGAAAGATGTAAGCGCACTCATCTTAGATAACAAAGTAAGTGACCCATCTAACAAACCTGCCCAAATAGAGGAAGAAGAATCGTTCCAGAAAAAGATCACAAACAGAAGAAGCCGGGAAAGTCTCAATATGAAGTTGGAGAGGAAATGAGTGATGAAAAATCTTTCATCGGTACGAATAGAAGAGAAAGAAAAATATGGTTATTTACTTCGGCAGCAAAGGAACATGTAACAACAGACATGGTTTCAGACTATGTTTCAAAGAAACTAAATGAAGTCAAGACAGACGTACATGTAAAAGATATTATCCCATTAACATACAAAATAAGACAACCAATGGTTTGTCATCTGCGTCCAAACTAAATCTATTGCAAAAAGTTCTGGCTTCAAGGAATTGGATATTCTCGTTTCAATTTCAAAAGGGGAGAACATTTTTTAGAGAAGAAGGAAATGAGAATAAATATTAAACTAAAAGATCGAAATTCCATCTGAGCAGCCTTAGGATCATTCACCAAAATATTCAGTCTATCGGTAACTGTGTACCACAACGAGAACATTTATTTAATAACGAGGTATGTGATTTTCTGCGTGTAACTAAACACTGGCATAATCACAACCAGGTATAAATACTTGCTTATATTTTGATGTGTTTTTGTCGCTGCATGCAGAGGCGTGCTGTTTTTAAACAGTTTTAAGCCTATCTGTGATGATTTGAGAACCATGTAAAAACATACTTGTAAAAGCAAATATTCACAATGATCTGCGATTTATTCACGAAACCTTTTGCCCACCACCATTAAATACTTTGACTCGGAAAATTTGAAACACAATGACGCCCTTGATTCTTTAATGGAAGATCTTAACCAAATGAAATCTGTTCCAGGAGAATTTGGAAAGGGTTTAATAATAAAAGTTGATGCTATGGTGAACAGAAATCCCGATTTGAAGGTATTATATCAATTATACGAAGACAATCCAAGCCAAGAGCACTCAGATACGTCGATTTATTACCACATTTTACTTTCGCGCTTATAACAAGTTGTGACGTTGAACAATCATTTTCAGCATTTAAAGATATTTTGACATCCAAAAGAACGAGCTTTACGCCAGAGAATCTCGAGAAAACGGTGTTTGTTAATTTATATTCGCACTTCAGTACTCGCAGCGCGGTACCGGTATGCCCGATCCGCCGTCAATGGAAGCGATGACGTTTCACTCCGACCGTGCCCTGCCCTAATAATAACACAGTAGAACAGTGTTTTTGTTACATATGTTTTCTCAACATGCTCGGAAAGGTAATTTTGTGCTGAACAACTCTTAAAAGAGATAATATACCTATGTCGCCAAAAAAAATATTCAAATTTTTATGTTCGTCTGGTGAACAATTAGAAAAAATGAAGTGAATTCTAATTTTACATAGAAAAACGCGCAAGAAGCACTAAAAAAATGTTCCACAAATTTCTGTCGACAGATATTTAATTACGTCTACGAATATTTAAGCGGTCTAGAATATGTAGAAGGATCTAACTCTTTATAAAAGCTTCATGTATTCGGAAAGAATGAACACTTGGGTCTTTCTCTTAAATCTTTATTCGACTTTCTTGATTTCTCGATGAAAAGATTATCAGCAAAGAAATTTAAATGAGACATAATTTGTGGAACGTTTGTTTCCTAAAAATTCACTGATCACTAAGCTAATTGATTCCCAAGTAAATTTTTCCGTATCATTCAAATAAGCGTAGAAGCCCAAAAGTATACACCATTTATAGGACAACACATTGTATAATACCTACATAGTGTAGTCGGTTTTTAGTAAAACTAATTTTTAATCTTCGAACGAGCGGTTTTATTAAAATTCTGTTTAGATACCGTCGTGTCCCGTACTGCTTCCTCCTCACTGCTGCCATCTAGTTGTAGCGCCAAATTTGAAATTTTAAATGTAGGTAACCACAATTCGGCCAATCCTGACATTATAATCGTCCCGATCATATACACAAAGTAAAACATAAGGTACATAACATAATAAGTGACAGAAAACATAAGGTGCTTAAACTTCAGTCACACAAACATCATAAGTTACACAAAGTAAAACATAAGGTACATAACATAATAAGTGACAGAAAACATAAGGTGCTTAAACTTCAGTCACACAAACATCATAAGTTAGTGAAACATAAAATGTTAAAAACATAAGTCACATAAATCCAATACATAATATAACGCCTAAATAACATAATGATAAGACGCACATAAGTATCTAAAGTACATAAATCACATAAGTAATTAGGACACATAAAAATCATAAGGGTATTAGACATGGATTAGAAAACCCAATCGCTTAAAAGACGGCTTAAAAGACGAACATGTTAGCGTCAAAACTAGAACGAGGTGGAAACAAAACTAAGAAACACAACATTATGAAATAATGAACAAATGAAACTAATCTCTTTGTAACTTATTGAAGCCAAAGCTTCATATTCTCAGGACAACATACTCCCTCAAATCGGATTTGCGTTACTTGCAAACCTTCAACGTCTGTAATCCAATAACGATCATTGCCTAATGACTTCTTGATTTCGTAGGGACCACGATACCTAGGTAAAAGTTTTTTATTAATACCTGGTGTAACATCTATGTTTTTTATCATCACATAATCACCGACATTGTACGGTTTAGGAGGTCTATGTTTTTGGTCATACATGCGCTTATTGAATGCTTGTAACTTTTCATTCTGAGACTGAGCCTTTTCTCGAACCTCGGCTAAGTCATCTTCTTTTTCAGCTTCAGCGCCCAATAAATTTCTTAAAGGATCGCTAGGATCGTTTTGACTAATACCGAACAATAAAACGGATGGAGAATTACCAGTGGATCTACAAAACGAATTGTTAATAGCAAATTCAACTGTTCCCAAAGCTTTCTCCCACTTGTTTGTTAAAATAGCCAATTTTGACAACATTGGTGTTAAGTCTCGAGTGATTCTTTTGATCTGACCGTTTGATTTTGGTGACCCCGTCGCGACTTTAATATGCTGAATCATATGTTCTTGAACAAACTTTTCGAACTCATTAGAGGTAAAACAGGATCCCCGATCGGATACAATACGTAATGGTACACTATAGTGCCTAAAATAATTTTCTAACTGATTGATTACTTCACAAGTTTTGGTGCTCTTGACTGCATACAGTTTTACTAATTTAGTGAAACAATCAATGATCTCAAAAATATATCTTTTACCTGTCAAAGTTTTTTCTAATGGACCATAATGGTCAATATGTATGGTGACAAAGGGTTTATTTCCCTTAGGGATATTGTGTAACTCACTCGGCACAGCGCCACCAATTGGTGAAAAGGTGATACATTTCAAACAATTTCGAACATGATTTTTCACTTTTTCTTTAATACTAGGAAACCAATAGCTGCGTTTTAGATACTCCATAGTTTTGTCCACGCCAACGTGACCGAAATTATCATGACACATAGTTAAGATCTGACTTTCCATCAACGAAGGAACGTAAAATAAAAGCTTTCCTTTGCTCTTTCTATACACTAGTCCATTCCTAAGTTCAAATTTTGTACTTTCGCGGATTTCGAGTTCAGACTTAACCTTTTGAATACTCGAATCTAAATTTTGAGAAATAGCTAAATTTTGTTCCAGTGTATTTTGCTCTAGTACTAAAATATTGTTGGCTCGACTTAAAGCATCAACATGGATCATCCGTGTTCCCGGACGATGTTGCAATTCGTAGTCATAATTTTGTAAGAATAGTGCCCACCTAGAAATTCGAACATTAATATCTTTTTTATTCAGAGTAAGCCTAAAACTATCACAGTCTGTGACAATCGTAAAATGTATACCGAAGAGATATATATGAAATCGTTTAATAGCATAAATAGCGGCTAAACATTCCAATTCAAAGCTGTGATATTTAGATTCGGTTTCGGTCGTCCTACGACTGAAATAAAAAACAGGATGAAACTTTCCCGACGACTGTTTTTGAAGTAAAATAGCTCCAAACCCAGATGTGCATGCATCGCAGTGCAACTCTGTTTGGGTATGCGGATCATACACAGCTAAAAGAGGATAAGAAGCTAATTGATTTTTTACTTGTTCAAAGGATTCAAGTTCATTTTCACCAAACCGAAACTCAACATTCTTTTTTAACAAGTCATATAAAGGTTTTGTAAGGACGGAAAACCCATTTATAAATTTTCGAAAATAACTAGCAATACCAACAAACCTATGAACTTCCTTAGCATTTGTAGGAATTGGATACTGCAAAATTGCTTCGACATTTTTCGGATCAGGTCTGATGCCATCATTGTTTACTAGATATCCTAAATAAGAAATTTCAAACATAAGAAAAGCACATTTATCAATTCGAAAAAGCAAATTGTGTTGGGAGGCTGCACCAAATACTTCTTTCAAAATATCTAAATGTTCTTCGTAACTGTTGGTCGCTATTAGAATGTCGTCTAAGTACAAAATAATTTTGTTTGCTCGAATTAATTTATTGAAAACTAAATTAATAAATCTGTTAAAAACTCTTGGGGCATTAGTTAACCCAAAAGGCATTCTAAGATATTCAAATTGCCCTAAAGGTGTGATAAAACTAGTAAATTTAATCGACGATTCTGCTACACGAACATGATGGAAACCATCCTTAAGATCAAGGGTCGTAAAATATCTTTTGTTTCGAAGTCGATCCAGACTGTCTTCTATCAAAGGAGTAGGAAAGTTGTCTTTAATAGTAATTTTGTTTAATTCGCGATAATCAACGCAAAGCCTTAAATCACCTGTCTTTTTTCTTACCAGTACAATTGGACTACAGTAATCAGAGCTACTAGGTCTAATAATGCCTCGTTCTAATAGATCATCTAACATGTTTTGTAATTTTTCTTTTTCAGAAAAGGATAAACGCCGTGGTCTAAAAGAGATTGGTTGATTATTCTTAACACAAATGTTCATTTCGTAATTACAATCAATCTTTGGCGAGTCATTACATAAATAAAAATTATCATACACTTCCAAAACTTCCACTTTTTTATCATAATCTAAACAAGGATTGATCTGTACTTCTTTGTTACTTTTTATTTCTTCACCTACCTTAAAATCGACATGTAAAATTTCGTCGAAGTTATTTACTTTCTCAAATTCGTTTGAAATAATTTTTAAATGATCTAACGTAAACGTGAAACCCTTGGTATTGAGAAAATCTCTACCTAATATAGCGTTAAAGGACATGGTGCTATTAGGAACTACATAGAATTTTATGGGTAAAACAGTTTCATTAACAAATACTTCCGTGTTAAAAATACCCAAAATATCAAGCTTCGATCCATTCACACCCACGAAATTTAAATTTGGATTTAGACTTTCATTGAAATTATTTTCGGTGACATACCGAACTTTTACAACTGAAATTGGGCTACCTGTATCGATTAATGAATTCAAATTATAGCTACATTCGGTTTGACAATCATCTTTAACATTAATCTTAACGTTTACCATATAGGGATCTTGTGTCTCGGTTGATATCACATTGGTGGTGTTGTCTTCGTTTTTCTTCCCTGGACAATTCCTCTTCTGATATTCCTTTGAACCGCAATTGTAACAGGAACCTTTTTCCCTCACCGGAATTGGACAATTTGAGGCCAAATGGCCCACACCATTACAATTATAGCATCTTCTAATTATGTTCTGATTTGGAGGGGGTTTACTACTGCCCTTCGCTCCTACAGACCCCGGAGAATAAGTTCCTTTGTTTTGTTATGCTTTCGGAAACGTTGACCAACAGATTGAGTCGAAGGTGTACGGGTCTTTCTAATCTTCTCATAAACTTCAATTTTTTTCTTTAAGTCGACATAAGTTTTAGCTTCATACAACAAAAATTTGTGTTCAGGATCATCGTTGATACCTTGAATGACATATTCGATTACTGACTCCTCTTCAATTTGACCCTTTGAAGCGAGTTCACGCATCTTCAACAAGTATTCCTGGAGAGATTCTTCTTTTTTCATTTTTCTATTATTCAGCATGCGATGCAGTTCAGCAGTGCTCACCTTCTTGGAAAATTCACTCAATAACCTGCGTTTCAAGTCCTTCCATGTACCCAAATTCCTCTGACTTTGGATAAATAACTTAGCAAGCCCAGTTAATGATTTCTTCGCAAAAACTAGTCGTTGCAATTCCGACCACTTCATAAGTTTAGCGATGTCTTCAAAGTCTGCGACCCAAGTCTCGATTGCATAATTGTCATCACCACTAAAAGTGCGTACGGAATCTTCGATGTCTCTGAAAGACATGGTGAACGTAGGGACCTCTGCCGCGCCTGCTCGACCATCATCATTGTCTACCGGATCATCTTCGTCGTCCTCGTCTTCACTCTCTGGTTCTTGAACAACTCTTTCTTGTGTAAACAGATCAAAATCAGTCAACACTGAACAAATTCTCTCGGCCACTTCTTAGTGAGTACCTGCACAATTCAACCCCAGTAGAAGGCCGACTCCACAAAGTTCTGCGATCGTAAAATTCTGCACTACCTCATCCACTTTCTCATTGAAGTCATCTGATGCGATCTCAAAAGGGAAACCCGTCCATTGACACAGCTTCCTTCGATGCATAAGGACCATTCTTAATAGCGTCGTCACACAACTCCACTTCTTGGAGGGTTCTTGCCATCTTCTCCTTTTATGAAAAACGTGATGAGTTGACATAACCTCACATTTCCCACGTGCTTGACTCTTCTACCATTTATCCGTGTGACTATTCCATGAATCAGCACTTCACAAACACAAATCGGACATTGGTCATTCCGATGTTAAGGTTGTTCATCCCACACCTGAAATTGTAGTCGGTTTTTAGTAAAACTAATTTTTAATCTTCGAACGAGCGGTTTTATTAAAATTCTGTTTAGATACCGTCGTGTCCCGTACTGCTTCCTCCTCCCTGCTGCCATCTAGTTGTAGCGCCAAATTTGAAATTTTAAATGTAGGTGACCACAATAGTTTAATGCAATTAACAAAATAAGAATTAATTAATTATATAATTGTGAAACAAGTTAATGATGAGTGAAACACAAACATACAAAATAATCTACAGTTTATGTGCAATACCAACTTTAACTGGAACTATCTACCTATGAACAATCTCCAAAAAAAAATTTTTTTGACGACTTAGGCATAATGTCCTATTAGATAGTTATTCATCACATAATAACCTTTCAGAATACATTTTCAGAATGCTTGTAACAAGAATTTTTTTTAAAATTGTTCTATTGTGTAATATACTCTTATCACATTTTTAGGTGAGACATCTCACTCTCGGGAAGTAAAATGTGAAAAATATTACAAAAAAGGAAGCTAAAAAGTAGTAGTAGTTCCCACAATCCCAAAGACTAAATACATTGTTGTCGAGTTAATTTTTTAAGACAATCTATTTTTATACAACATTTTGTGCCTTTCCATATGTCCTTTTTTGATCACGTAACTGACACATTTTTTTAAATAATCACTGTTTCAAAACTTCTTATTTCGCCATTGGATTGTTATTTTTGTTTGCTGCATATTCTAATTATACATAAAATACACCACTAAAAAGATTTATTGTGTTTAAATACGTCAAATTTTATTTAGATATGCTCTAGAGGAAACAGAACATGAATTAACATATGAGCTTTATTAATCACAAATTGTTTTTTATAGCTTGTAGTAGAACATTTTTGTCTCCACATAATGCGTCATGATCATCATCATTCACAGCCCACATCATAACTCCACCTAAATTTCGACTTTTCGCATACTGGACCTAGAATGAAATGAAATTCAGTTACTTTTTACATTTTACAAGTTCTCCAATGAGAAGATGTTCTACTGACAGGGTAACGGGAGAATTACTCATTTAGTCCAAACACTGTAAAAAAATTCTTTGACCCTTGTCTAATACACTCAATATGAAAAATCTGAAAAACTAACTATATCTATAATGTGTTGTATTTAAAAATACAGTTTTCGTATGTCTGTTAAACTGCCTCATAGAATTTTTCTATAGTCCATGTGTAATCTTCTGTCACCACTCCGTTGGGACCCCTTTGATATTCCAACATATTAATTTCTAATGATTCATGTATAGAAATATAAACTACTTAATAAGAACTTTGTTATGTTAAAATTGATAAGTTTCCTATCTACGAAAACCTACCTTTAGTCCTATTGATTCAGCGTTGTCGTAACCTATCCATTGTTCCTCTGAATATTTGTATGGCACTTGCTGTTCTTCATCCCAATCATCTGTCCAACCATCACTTAATGGACATATCTTAAAAAAATCATAGTGTCATCTACATATCGAACTGATTTTCATACCTCGTTATATGAAGTGTAATCTTCTTGTGCACCTTTAGCAGGTGATCCAACAACATGTTGACTAGAATCCACCAATTGAAAAATGTGTCCATAGAATCCAAGACCTAAAATAAGTTTAGTAGGATCAGCACCACTATTTAACCAATTGTTAATTGCAGCGTCGCAGTTTGCATTATTTTTCTCCCAATCCGTATCTGTAGAAGAAGCATACAGAGGAGAGTTTTCTCCAGTCTTTGTATCATCAGCAAATCCATGAAAATCGTACGTCATCACATTAAGAGTATCTACAATTCTATCAAAACATGTACACATCTTCAAAATCAAAAATTAGGTTTTTTTACTTCGAGAGTTCACCGACATTGTAACTATCAGGGTCTGGATCAGAAGACACTGCAACTGTGATAATACCCCCTCCATTGTCATCGAGAGCTTTACGAATAACAGAAACCATATCAACTAGGTTTTCCTACAAAAATGAGAAATGAAATTGTTTGCTTGATGAAAGGCTATGAGTTACTTTATCATCCGCCGTTCCCCCATTTTTGCCCGGATAAACCCAGTCAATGTCAATACCATCCAATCCATAATTTTCCATATAGTGAACAAGAGTAGTGGCCAAATTTGCCTTTTTGTGATCATCGGCAGCTACATGTGAAAAAGCAATTGAATCTTCGATCCAACCTCCTACAGTTATCAACAGCTTGACATCTGGGTTCTTGGACTTAAGAACGCCGAACTTTTCCAAAACGGATTCTGTCATTTGTTAATTTTACAGAAATATATATACACATTAATTAAGAAAGATGTTTTTACCATCACCTCCTCCAGAATCGAAACGAAAATTGCCATCTTCATTGAGCCTCAAGAAGGCAAAGTTAACGTGGGTACAGATACTGATATCAATATCATCTGGTGTGAAAACATCTTCCCTGGTCCAGCTTTTGTAATAACAAATCACTTTATCTGCTCAACAAAAAAGAGTTGGAGAAGTGTTAACGAGATAGTAATATTTTTACCTGTCGCAGTTGATGCAGACTTTAGAGAAAATATTAAGATAAGCAAAACTGTGCAGATTTTTGTAATCATTGTGAACTAAAAAGCTTAACGAAGCACTGTGATAACATTTCTACTGTGTTGTTGTACTTATAGGAGAAATTATCCTGGTAATGATATTGAAAAAAAAAGTAATATCAGGTGATAATTTTTTACGATAGCGGTTTACTTAAAAGCAATTGTGCTGTTTTTTGTTAATATTTTGTTAATTATACTCAACGGTGAACAGTTTTGTAAAAAACTACATGAAAAAACGTAACAATGTGATCTGATAAATAGTTAACATAAAAGTTTTAAATTTAATCGCAAAATGTTATCTGAGATACGTAATTAAAAATTGGTCTAAAGAGTTTAGACAGTACTTCCCTCGCTGTCGGAAACTTGACGACTGCATGCCTATTATGTTTTTTTTTCTCATTACATTTTTGTAGTGGGAATTTAAAAAAAAATTGTGATGACGTCATCAACATTTTTGCAAGGACACGTATATCAGTTGGGATAGATGTAGTGTAATACTAAGAATAAAATTATTGTGTTCCCAAATTTTCGGGAAAATGAATTGGGTCGTTTTGAATATTGATTTCTTATAATCAATAAAATAACGAAACAAGTTACTCACGTATACGGCGCCGGTGTGTAATATCTAGAGAGCGGATTTCTGTCGGGCTAGGCAAGGCCAAACTCGGTACGGCTCGCATGGGATGCGAATTCATTGCAGTTGCGGACTGCACTTCGTTTATTTGAGATTAGAATAACGTTGTTTCGTTGCACTCTGCTGTTAATTCCCGTTCTCATTTACTTAGCCGTTTGATTAATAAATCGTTAATTATATTTATGGAATCCAGCACGTCCCCCCCTATAATCGTGACGTAGCCCGACAGAAATCCGCTGTCTAGTAATATGAGGGGCAACTGAAAATCGTTTATGTATAAACATTCTTAATTTAAGATGACAAGCGTAACAGCATACGTGAGAGTCAAACAGAGAAACTGTAAACAAAACGACCATCGGTTTTATTGCTTCGACTTCCGCATATTATATAAAACGTTGGGTTTTATTTTAATTCTTGACGGTGAAATTCACAATTGGTTGATTATAAACATGTCTATTTCACATTCGCGGAACCAAGTGAACGCATAAAACAAATGCAGGTCTGTAATGTTAAAGTCGATGTAAATAAGCGTTCTACCCTTATGTTTCAACCGAGTTTTTCCTTTAACAAATTTTGTGTCTACCAAATTGGGTTGGTTGGGGTGTAATACTAATAATAAGTGTTGCCTTTAATTTAATCAATAAAATAAATTGACTTCATTAATTTTTTTGAACCACCTCTTAAGAAAATCTAAAAAATATGAATGGAATGATAAATCACAAGTACAAACTCATCATATTTTTTGCATTTTAGATAGGATTTATTCAGCAAAATTTAAGGGTGACGTCATCAATTTTTTTAGGAGGGATGAACAAATACATTTTGAACAAAAGTTTACCATGCTTATAATAACTTTAAAATATTCCCAAGATTTCAAAGCATTCGGTTTTGTAATTCCTGATTAAATCGATAAAATAAATTCACGCCTTCATTAATTTTTTTGAGTCACCCTGCATATGCAAATCCAAAAATATGAATGGAATGATAAATTACAAGTACAGACTCATCATATTTTGTACATTTTAGATACGATTTATTCGGCAAACTTTTGAGCTGACGTCATCAGTTTTTTGTAGAAGATAACCAAATATATTTTGACTAAAAATTTATTATGCTCTTTATAACCTTACAACATCTGCAAGATTTCAAAACATTCGGTTTTGTAGTTCCTGATTAAATCAATAAAATAAATTTACGCATTCATTAATTTTTTTGAGTCACCCTGTATATGCAAATCGAAAAAATATGAATGGAGTGATAGATCACAAGTACAGACTCATCATATTTTGTACATTTTAGATATGATTTATTCGGCAAATTTTCGAGCTGACGTCATCAAGTTTTTGGAGGGGATAAGCAAATATATTTTGACTAAACATTTATTATGCTCTTTATAACCTTAAAGCATCTGCAAGATGTCAGAGCATTCCGTTTTGTAGTTCCTGATTAAATCAATAAAATATATTTACGCATTCATTAATTTTTTTGAGTCACTCTGTATATGTAAATCCAAAAAATATGAATGGAGTGATAAATGACAAATACAGGCTCATCATATTTTGTACATTTTAGATATGATTTATTCGGCAAACTTTCGAGCTGACGTCATCAAGTTTTTGGAGGGGATAAGCAAATATATTTTGACTAAACATTTATTATGCTCTTTATGACCTTAAAACATCTGCAAGATTTCAGAGCATTCGGTTTTGTAGTTCCTGATTAAGTCAATAAAATATATTTACGCATTCATTAATTTTTTTGAGTCACCCTGTATATGCAAATCCAAAAAATATGAATGGAGTGATAGATCACAAGTACAGACTCATCATATTTTGTACATTTTAGATATGATTTATTCCACAAACTTTTGAGCTGACGTCATCAAGTTTTTGGAGGGGATAAGCAAATATTTTTTGATTAAAGATTTATGATGCTCTTTATAGCCTTAAAACATCTGCAACATTTCAAAGCATTCTGGTTAGCAGATTAAAAATTAAATTTCAAAATGTTGTTTTATAATTTTGATTTTTTTTCCAAAAATCTGGACGTTTCGGGTGAAAAGTCGATTCAGAGTTGTAAACTACATGTGTAGGACTATGTTATTTTATACAATTGAAAACCCATTTACTATGTACAATTTTGAAGTGACGTCATCGCATTAGTGGTGGGGATGATTTGACAAATTTTGGTTAGCGTTTTACCATCTACATGATATTCTTAATATAAGTACAAAATTTCACAACAATCGGTCGAGTACTTTCGGAGATTATCTGTCTAATAAAAATCCGAGACGGCAGACGGACAGACGGACGGACAGACGGACGGACAGACGGACGGACAGACGGACAGACGGACAGACGTACAGACGGACAGACGGACAGACGGACAGACGGACAGACGGACAGACGGACAGACAGACGGAAATGGGAGACCTATTTCTTCGTCTTCTAGGGGTCATGAAAGATCGAGAAAACGTAAAAGTAGAGAGTCGGCCGACGGACTCGATTACAATACTTCCTTTGCTTACGCTCGGGAAGTAAAAATTTAAAAATATTCTGTAAAAAATTTGTTAAATGACTTTATTAGCACCAACACTAAGTGGTGAAATAGAATATGCTAAAATATTGAAAAAAAAACGTTAAATTTTGAAGGGCTATATCTTCTACATTTGGACACAAAAAGAATTTTTTAATTAATTTTTTTTTTCTGTTCCATAAACACACGTCAACAGCGTGCCATAGAGTTGGTAGGCCATTTTTTCAGCACCCTGTATATAATTATGATAGTAAATATCAGACTGTAATGAAATTGTATGGCTGGCTGCGTTTAGAATAAATTTTTCAGGTGAAGAACGTGTTGTGAATACCTGTATTTTTGTATGTTTACATAAATATGTGCACTTGTACTAACACAACTAGTGAGAATAACTGAATTTTTAATGCTCTGGAAGGATTAACTGTGATGATTCCATAATTATTGGAAAACTTCCATTAGATTTACTACTTATTACAGCTTTTATAGTTGTCAAGTTTGGTATTATAACAACCATTACAGTTATTAACATCGTCTGCATTATGTACTGTAATATGTAGATGTCGTCTAGTGTGTCTAATTGTGGACCAGAATATCTTTTTAATCAAGCCGTTTTTAAAAATTTGAGGAAAGGTCTTTCCCAGACACGTGAATTTTATAACATCAACATCGATGTAAGAGAAGGGTTAAACAATGTTTCGAAAATTTATATCCCTTTAAGCTGGTTTGCTACGTGCAAGTCTGATGAGATTATTCATACATTGTTGTTAAATATAATGCAATTCAACATTGTTTCAATTCTTAACTAATTTTTCAGGAACTTAAATATTAATTAATAATCTATTTAATCGTTTAAAATAATGATTGTTTTGATTAAAATATTGTAAGTGACAGTAATTAGTTTTCCTTTTATATAACTTGCAATGATCAAGTGATATTATAATGGCGTTACTATGGTAAATTTTCAAACGATGTTAAATTTTTGATGGAATACTCCAACTTCCCAAATTTTCTAATTTTCCTCTGTTGTGCAGTTCCTGATAAGTATATTGATGCAAAAAAAAATAATGACTTAATTTATTTTATTGATTAAATCAAAAACTGCAAAACCGAATAACTTAAAATCTTGCAGACGTTTTTTGAAATTATTGCAGACATCTCTTTACCCCCCCACCTCAAAAAATTGATAACGTCTCATGTCATAATTTTGCCGAAAAAATACTATCTAAGTTGTGCAAATTATGATGAGTCCATACTTGTGATTTATCATTGCATTAACATTTTTGTACATTTGGATAAATAAATTGATTTATTTTATTTAAATAAATCAAGAATAACCCACACCAGTGACAGTGTTCAACCATCAAGGCAAAAATCGAGTCACCGAAATATAAGTTAGTATGGGGTAGACACCTTGAGATGGGAATCTCTATGGCCAGTGTTAGAAAAAACGCACTGCACAATTTATGCATAAATAAAAGTTAATTACCTGAAAAGTTTTCGATATTCCCGTTGCTAATGTGTTTTTCAAACTGAATGCACATTTTGACGACGTTCCACGTTAATGAAAGTCGCCATGTTTAGTCAAAATTCACTCTTACAACGATCCCACTCGTTTTCTAAGCTGCTTTACAGACAGCTCAGTCATTTGCCACTCCAATGCTCATTTTTAGATTAAATGGTCACAAAATGCGTAGATGTTCAATTTGTATCCAGGGAGATACAATGTTTCCAAGTAGGTACTCAGTACATAGAGTAGATCCTCAGCTATATAAGAGTAATCCTGAAGTAGGTACCTCGTACTTCGTATCTACTCAGTTTTATTCATACCACCCAATGTCTCCCTTCAATGATATTCATGAGAAACTGAGCTCCAAAATTCAGTTTGTCCTTTTATTGAAGCTTTAGGCTGGAATCACAGAACAATTTCATTAGTTCTTCTTCTTACTCTGTTGAAAGTGTCGATGATGTGGGCGACTTGAAAGGGTTTCTAACCCAGTCATATTGCTCCAGATTATCAGGAAAATATTTTTCAAGGTGTTCGCTTAATGACCGCAAGTGTGGTCGCATCGACACGCGTCGCCCCTGGGACAATGCCGCGACGCCCCAGGGCGTCGCGACGGACAGTTTGGGAAGCCCTGGCCTCGACTTTAAGAAGCTTTAAGAAAACAGTTGTCGTCTTCCTCTGGGAGTAAAATGATCGTCAATTTTATAGCCTTTCCATTAAACCTCTAATATATATTCTACTTCTCTTTCTATATGACTTCTTGTTGTTTCAAGAGACGACTTAACCAACTGATAGGTAAGTCTTAAAGGCTTTTGATATATAAAAAGTTGATATTTAAACAGTTTTTCAATATTTGGGATGTTTATATTATTGATGATTTTTACGGTACGTTCGACAAATTTCGTGCTTCTTCAAGTTGTCTTGTTCCAAGTAGTAACCTGCCCTACCTTGACAATAAGGGTTGTGATTGATCTCTCCATCGATAATAGTCTTGGCCCTCTACTTAAACAAGTCAAATTCTACATCTGACTTGCTTGTAAAATTATTCGCTCCAAAATTTTTTTTGTCTCAGTGAAAAAGCCCAAAATTCTTTGAGACCCCTACGTATATATTCGTAGTTTTACGAAGCAGTAAATTGCATCTTCTGTCTGTATAAATCAACAAACAAAGCGTGCAAAGCATCCTTAAAATTTAGTTCTTCCCAAAATTCTTTGCAATGCCCTTTCAACCTCAGTAGCACACTTGATTTTGTAAAAACTAACGTCTTCACTAAAGTCAAAGTCTTCAGCTTCTTTTGTTCTAATCACAATGTTAGACCGTTCCATTGTGACTTTGGCGCGAGATGCGTTCAACCGTCTGACCTTCGACTCTTAAACTACACGGAAGAAATCCGACGATGACACGCAGAACGCTCTTTTCTTTTCCGACTCTGTTAATTTTAACATTTGTTTTTCTGCCTGCCATGTTTGCAACCAAAATCACATCGCCAACTTTGAACATTTCTTTCGTTACGTCACTGTGTCCTTCACAACAATGAAGCCGAATCCTAAATTGGTCGTCTTCCAACAGCAGTAGATTCTCTTCGACAGCCATTAGAGCTTCTTCCGACTCGCATACAATTAATGCACTCTGCTATCGTCAATAAAGGAGAAGATTTCCACAGCTGTCTGGTCAGCCCTGTCATCATTCTTCACTACGATTCCAGGAGACTCGCAGAACTGTTTCGCTTTATAAGTTGCAATTTTAGCGAAATCGATGTGGTATATCTTGAAAAATAGGTTCTGTTCAGTTTCAGAATTGAGGATACTAGTCATTCCATATATATTTACGTGCTTGTACAAATTAATGTAGCTGAGGTTCAAAATATGGTTATTGGTGAACCTTTTGTTAAGTGAACTCAATGTTGTGCTTGAGTTGCACGAATTGGTGTAAACCTGCACTCCAAATTGTGTTCGTCATGGTTACGCCTATATTTTTGGAATCGATTGGTGCTATGTTTTTTCTTCGTTTGCGTCTATTATCAATCGATATTGTTTGTATTCGTGACATTCGTATTGGCCGTGTAATTCATTCTTAAGCCACGTGTTTACTTGTCTAGCTGCCTAGTCTTTCAGGTGTTTTGGGAGTAATGGAATATTTGTCATTTCCCCCATATGAAGGAGTGAGCAATCGACAAGTTTTCTTATGTTTTCTTTAATGGTTCCATATTTGTTCTGGGACGTGTGTTCTAGACAATGATCGTAAACGATCTGCTGAAGTTCATCAGTTGGTTTCTTAGGTCGTGGCCAGTCATCCTTTGCGGAATATCTACTAAGACAATTTAAGAGAATAAAATTATAGTCCATTTGGTTTGTGTGTTTTACAAATAAAGAAAGTTGCAAATGAAATGCTTGTCTTATTGTGAGCTTATTCGCACGCTATGTATGTATATGGCAAGAATAAAATCAAAAACAACGTTTAATTCGAACAGCTGGAAACAACCTCATATGTCTATGGGTACCATCATCTGTCAGTGAGACGACCGATGGAACCGAGCAACCTACTTTAAAGGTCATGGTGTATTTTGGATTTCCATTAAGTTATTACAGAGGTTTCATGAGTTCATAAAATGGGCAAGTAGAGTACGTGATATTAACTTGAAATTTAACTTAACGATATACGAAAATCCAAATGTTAATGTGACGGACGACATGAATCTATGCATGTTTGATGGTTCCCAAATGAAATAATTTCAGAAGTGAGTTGTGTACTTTTATTGAACGATAAAAAAAGCAAAATAAGCATGAGAAACGATACTGCAAACAAAATGTAGGCGACAGCTCTTTGTGCAGCTGACTACCTGCCTGCAAGACTTAAATCAGTGGAACGCCCGGAAGTGGTGTTCCTGTTAGTCTCGATAAAACTCAAAAACGGCTGGACCGATTTGAAGAATTTTTTATATTACGGGGATGGTTTATAAATAAAAAAAAAGGGAAAACTTAAAAGAACAGCTAAAAATTAAAAAAATTCAAAAAATTTTGTATGGAAATCGCCACTTCGAATTCATTTCAATAGTTGGCGTTCCTGACGGACATGTCGTCTAACTGACGTATCATACAAAGCTATTTCTTCCGTGCGACTGTGAAAAGTATATTGCATTTCAAATCGTTCTTTGTTTTTCCGTAGAAAAAAACGTCGTTTATTTTAAGAAAAGTCTTGGTTAAAGTGAATTTCGTTGCACATTGCGAAAGTGTGTTAGTAATTTTTGATATGCCATTCTATTCACTTTGTTGGTTTCGACAAAACCTCAAACTTTACCGTTATTCGAGGATTTAATTTGAAGTTTTCAATATTTTAAAATTCGCAAGACAAAATTCACAGATTTTATTGACTGAATTACAATGCCGAGAAGACGACAAGCTGACATGGATCCACGAAGTCAATCAAATGTGCGACGAACTACCTCAGGTGCAAACCGCAATGATTTATTTCATGGCTAATTCGGATACGGAAGTTGATCAGCGTGGTGCTTATAATCAACCTTAGCAAACATTGAAGGGAGACATTGGGTGGTATGAATAAAACTGAGTAGATACGAAGTACGAGGTACCTACTTCAGGATTACTCTTATATACCTGAGCATCTACTCTATGTACTGAGTACCTACTTGGAAACATTGTCTCTCCCTGGACACAAATTGAACATCTACGCGTTTTGTGACCATTTAATCTAAAAATGAGCATTGGAGTGGCAAATGACTGAGCTGTCTGTAAAGCAGCTTAGAAAACGAATGGGATCGTTGTAAGAGTGAATTTTGACTAAACATGGCGACTTTCATTAACGTGGAACGTCGTCAAAATGTGCATTCAGTTTGAAAAACACATTAGCAACGGGAATATCGAAAACTTTTCAGGTAATTAACTTTTATTTATGCATAAATTGTGCAGTGCGTTTTTTCTAACACTGGCCATAGAGATTCCCATCTCAAGGTGTCTACCCCATACTAACTTATATTTCGGTGACTCGATTTTTGCCTTGATGGTTGAACACTGTCACTGGTGTGGGTTATTCTTGATTTATTTAAATAAAATAAATCAATTTATTTATCCAAATGTACAAAAATGTTAATGCAATGATAAATCACAAGTATGGACTCATCATAATTTGCACAACTTAGATAGTATTTTTTCGGCAAAATTATGACATGAGACGTTATCAATTTTTTGAGGTGGGGGGGTAAAGAGATGTCTGCAATAATTTCAAAAAACGTCTGCAAGATTTTAAGTTATTCGGTTTTGCAGTTTTTGATTTAATCAATAAAATAAATTAAGTCATTATTTTTTTTTGCATCAATATACTTATCAGGAACTGCACAACAGAGGAAAATTAGAAAATTTGGGAAGTTGGAGTATTCCATCAAAAATTTAACATCGTTTGAAAATTTACCATAGTAACGCCATTATAATATCACTTGATCATTGCAAGTTATATAAAAGGAAAACTAATTACTGTCACTTACAATATTTTAATCAAAACAATCATTATTTTAAACGATTAAATAGATTATTAATTAATATTTAAGTTCCTGAAAAATTAGTTAAGAATTGAAACAATGTTGAATTGCATTATATTTAACAACAATGTATGAATAATCTCATCAGACTTGCACGTAGCAAACCAGCTTAAAGGGATATAAATTTTCGAAACATTGTTTAACCCTTCTCTTACATCGATGTTGATGTTATAAAATTCACGTGTCTGGGAAAGACCTTTCCTCAAATTTTTAAAAACGGCTTGATTAAAAGATATTCTGGTCCACAATTAGACACACTAGACGACATCTACATATTACAGTACATAATGCAGACGATGTTAATAACTGTAATGGTTGTTATAATACCAAACTTGACAACTATAAAATCTGTAATAAGTAGTAAATCTAATGGAAGTTTTCCAATAATTATGGAATCATCACAGTTAATCCTTCCAGAGCATTCAAAATTCAGTTATTCGCACTAGTTGTGTTAGTACAAGTGCACATATTTATGTAAACATACAAAAATACAGGTATTCACAACACGTTCTTCACCTGAAAAATTTATTCTAAACGCAGCCAGCCATACAATTTCATTACAGTCTGATATTTACTATCATAATTATATACAGGGTGCTGAAAAAATGGTCTACCAACTCTATGGCACGCGGTTGACGTGTGTTTATGGAACAGAAAAAAAAAATTATTCAAAAAATTATTTTTGTGTCCAAATGTAGAAGATATAGCCCTTCAAAATTTAACGTTTTTTTTTTCAATATTTTAGCATATTCTAATTCACCACTTAGTGTTGGTGCTAATAAAGTCATTTAACAAATTTTTTACAGAATATTTTTAAATTTTTAATTACGTATCTCAGATAACATTTTGCGATTAAAACTTTTATGTTAACCATTTATCAGATCACATTGTTACGTTTTTTCATGTAGTTTTTTACAAAACTGTTCACCGTTGAGTATAATTAACAAAATATTAACAAAAAACAGCACAATTGCTGTTAAGTAAACCGCTATCGTAAAAAATTATCACCTGATATTACTTTTTTTTTTTCAATATCATTACCAGGATAATTTCTCCTATAAGTACAACAACACAGTAGAAATGTTATCACAGTGCTTCGTTAAGCTTCTTAGTTCACAATGATTTCAAAAATCTGCACAGTTTTGCTTATCTCAATATTTTCTCTAAAGTCTGCATCAACTGCGACAGGTAAAAATATTACTATCTCGTTAACACTTCTCCAACTCTTTTTTGTTGAGCAGATAAAGTGATTTGTTATTACAAAAGCTGGACCAGGGAAGATGTTTTCGCACCAGATGATATTGATATCAGTATCTGTACCCACGTTAACTTTGCCTTCTTGAGGCTCAATGAAGATGGCAATTTTCGTTTCGATTCTGGAGGAGGTGATGGTAAAAACATCTTTCTTAATTAATGTGTATATATATTTCTGTAAAATTAACAAATGACAGAATCCGTTTTGGAAAAGTTCGGCGTTCTTAAGTCCAAGAACCCAGATGTCAAGCTGTTGATAACTGTAGGAGGTTGGATCGAAGATTCAATTGCTTTTTCACATGTAGCTGCCGATGATCACAAAAAGGCAAATTTGGCCACTACTCTTGTTCACTATATGGAAAATTATGGATTGGATGGTATTGACATTGACTGGGTTTATCCGGGCAAAAATGGGGGAACGGCGGATGATAAAGTAACTCATAGCCTTTCATCAAGCAAACAATTTCATTTCTCATTTTTGTAGGAAAACCTAGTTGATATGGTTTCTGTTATTCGTAAAGCTCTCGATGACAATGGAGGGGGTATTATCACAGTTGCAGTGTCTTCTGATCCAGACCCTGATAGTTACAATGTCGGTGAACTCTCGAAGTAAAAAAACCTAATTTTTGATTTTGAAGATGTGTACATGTTTTGATAGAATTGTAGATACTCTTAATGTGATGACGTACGATTTTCATGGATTTGCTGATGATACAAAGACTGGAGAAAACTCTCCTCTGTATGCTTCTTCTACAGATACGGATTGGGAGAAAAATAATGCAAACTGCGACGCTGCAATTAACAATTGGTTAAATAGTGGTGCTGATCCTACTAAACTTATTTTAGGTCTTGGATTCTATGGACACATTTTTCAATTGGTGGATTCTAGTCAACATGTTGTTGGATCACCTGCTAAAGGTGCACAAGAAGATTACACTTCATATAACGAGGTATGAAAATCAGTTCGATATGTAGATGACACTATGATTTTTTTAAGATATGTCCATTAAGTGATGGTTGGACAGATGATTGGGATGAAGAACAGCAAGTGCCATACAAATATTCAGAGGAACAATGGATAGGTTACGACAACGCTGAATCAATAGGACTAAAGGTAGGTTTTCGTAGATAGGAAACTTATCAATTTTAACATAACAAAGTTCTTATTAAGTAGTTTATATTTCTATACATGAATCATTAGAAATTAATATGTTGGAATATCAAAGGGGTCCCAACGGAGTGGTGACAGAAGATTACACATGGACTATAGAAAAATTCTATGAGGCAGTTTAACAGACATACGAAAACTGTATTTTTAAATACAACACATTATAGATATAGTTAGTTTTTCAGATTTTTCATATTGAGTGTATTAGACAAGGGTCAAAGAATTTTTTTACAGTGTTTGGACTAAATGAGTAATTCTCCCGTCACCCTGTCAGTAGAACATCTTCTCATTGGAGAACTTGTAAAATGTAAAAAGTAACTGAATTTCATTTCATTCTAGGTCCAGTATGCGAAAAGTCGAAATTTAGGTGGAGTTATGATGTGGGCTGTGAATGATGATGATCATGACGCATTATGTGGAGACAAAAATGTTCTACTACAAGCTATAAAAAACAATTTGTGATTAATAAAGTTCATATGTTAATTCATGTTCTGTTTCCTCTAGAGCATATCTAAATAAAATTTGACGTATTTAAACACAATAAATCTTTTTAGTGGTGTATTTTATGTATAATTAGAATATGCAGCAAACAAAAGTAACAATCCAATGGTGAAATAAGAAGTTTTGAAACAGTGATTATTTAAAAAAATGTGTCAGTTACGTAATCAAAAAATTGGTCTAAAGAGTTTAGACAGTACTTCCCTCGCTGTCGGAAACTTGACGACTGCATGACTATTGTGTTTTTTTTTCTCATTACATTTTTGTAGTGGGAATTTAAAAAAAAATTGCGATGATGTCATCAACATTTTTGCAAGGACACGTATATCAGTTGGGATAGATGTAGTGTAATACTAAGAATAAAACTATTATATTCTCAAATTTTCGGGAAAATGAATTGGGTCGTTTTGAATATTGATTTGTAATAATCAATAAAATAACGAAACAATTTACTCACGTATAACGTATCAGAGGCAACTGAAAATCGTGTATGTATAAACATTCTTAATTTAAGATGACAGGCGTAACACCATACGTGAGAGTTAAACAGAGAAACTGTAAACAAAACGACCATCGGTTTTATTGCTTCGACTTCCGCTTATTATATAAAACATTGGGTTTTATTTTAATTCTTGACGGTGAAATTCACAATTGGTTGATTATAAACATGTCTATTTCACATTCGCGGAACCAAGTGAGCGCATAAAACAAATGCAGGTCTGTAATGTTAAAGTCGATGTAAATAAGCATGCTACCCTTATGTTTCAACCGAGTTTTTCCTTTAACAAATTTTTTGTCTACCAAATTGGGTTGGTTGGGGTGTAATACTAATAATAAATGTTGCCTTTAATTTAATCAATAAAATAAATTGACTTCATTAATTTTTTTGAACCACCTCTTAAGAAAATCTAAAAAATATGAATGGAATGATAAATCACAAGTACAAACTCATCATATTTTTTGCATTTTAGATAGGATTTATTCAGCAAAATTTAAGGGTGACGTCATCAATTTTTTTAGGAGGGATGAGCAAATACATTTTGAACAAAAGTTTACCATGCTTATAATAACTTTAAAATATTCCCAAGCTTTCAAAGTTTTCTAATTCCTGATTAAATCGATAAAATAAATTCACGCCTTCATTAATTTTTTTGAGTCACCCTGCATATGCAAATCCAAAAATATGATTGGAATGATAAATCACAAGTACAGACTCATCATATTTTGTACATTTTAGATACGATTTATTCGGCAAACTTTTGAGCTGACGTCATCAGTTTTTTGTAGAAGATAACCAAATATATTTTGACTAAAAATTTATTATGCTCTTTATAACCTTAAAACATCTGCAAGATTTCAAAGCATTCGGTTTTGTAGTTCCTGATTAAATCAATAAAATAAATTTACGCATTCATTAATTTTTTTGAGTCACCCTGTATATGCAAATCGAAAAAATTTGAATGGAATGATAAATCACAAGAAGAGACTCACCATATTTTGCACATTTTAGATAGGATTTTTTCAGCAAAATTTTGTGGTGACATCATAAATTTTTTAGGGGGGACGACCAAATACGTTTTGATCAAAAATTTACCATGCTTATGATAATTTTAAAATATCTTCAAGATTTCGAAGCATTCGGTTTTGTAGTTCCTGAGTAAATCAGTAAAATAAATTTACGCTTTCATTTATTTTCTTCAATCACCCTGTATATGCAAATCCAAAAAATATGAATGGAGTGATAGATCACAAGTACAGACTCATCATATTTTGTACATTTTAGATATGATTTATTCCACAAACTTTTGAGCTGACGTCATCAAGTTTTTGGAGGGGATAAGCAAATATTTTTTGACTAAAGATTTATGGTGCTCTTTATAGCCTTAAAGCAACTGCAACATTTCAAAGCATTCTGGTTAGCAGATTAAAAATTAAATTTCAAAATGTTGTTTTATAATTTTGATTTTTTTTCCAAAAATCTGGACGTTTCGGGTGAAAAGTCGATTCAGAGTTGTAAACCACATGTGTAGGACTATGTTATTTTATACAATTGAAAACCCATTTACTATGTACAATTTTGAAGTGACGTCATCGCATTAGTGGTGGGGATGATTAGACAAATTTTGGTTAGCGTTTTACCATCTACATGATATTCTTAATATAAGTACAAAATTTCACAACAATCGGTCGAGTACTTTCGGAGATTATCTGTCTAATAAAAATCCGGGACGGCAGACGGACAGACAGACGGACGGACAGACGGACGGACAGACGGACAGACGGACAGACGGACAGACGGACAGACAGACGGAAATGGGAGACCTATTTCTTCGTCTTCTAGGGGTCATGAAAGATCGAGAAAACGTAAAAGTAGAGAGTCGGCCGACGGACTCGATTACAATACTTCCTTTGCTTACGCTCGGGAAGTAAAAAGGACATATGGAAAGGCACAAAATGTTGTATAAAAATAGATTGTCTTAAAAAATTAACTCGACAACAATGTATTTAGTCTTTGGGATTTTGGGAACTACTACTACTTTTTAGCTTCCCTTTTTGTAATATTTTTCACATTTTACTTCCCGAGAGTGAGATGTCTCACCTAAACATGTGATAAGAGTATATTACACAATAGAACAATTTTAGAAAAAAATTCTTGTTACAAGCATTCTGAAAATGTATTCTGAAAGGTTATTATGTGATGAATAACTATCTAATAAGACATTATGCCTAAGTCGTCAAAAACATTTTTTATTTTGGAGATTGTTCACAGGTAGATAGTTCCAGTTAAAGTTGATATTGCACATAAACTGTAGATTCTTTTGTATGTTTGTGTTTCACTCATCATGAAGTTGTTTCAGTTATAATATAACAAGTGATATGATTATTATCGATAATATTTCGAGTGAAACCGAGCTGCAGATTCAACGAGTGCGAAGCACGAGTTGAATGTGCTGCTTCGGTTTCACGAGCCATATCTTCGATTATTAATCAATATCTGGTTGACCGAGTTTCACTCGGCTCGTTTGGTAGTATTAGATCAGATTAGGACAGATAAATATGCGTATAGTATGCATTTTGAAGTACACGCGCTACTTAAAAATACACATTAAAAAAGAAATTTCATAAGCAGTCTTTGTTTTAAACACTGATAAGTGACATGTAGAGATTAAAGAACAGAAAACTGGAATTATTGTTTGACATCTCATTTGTTACCCAAGTTTTCTCTTTGTCGTTCTTTTTTTTTCGTAGTTCTCTCTCTCGACTCTAGAAAAAGGTCACAACCACATTCTTACTGCCAGAAGAGTTTCGCCTCTGGTGTGGTTAACATATTGAGTTAACGTGCTCTTTTGTGTTATTCCTAATTTCTCAATCTCAACCCTGCTCCCGAAGATGCCATTTACGAAAGTGTGCGAAACGTTGAGCCCAAAAACTCAAATAGCACGGTCCCATCCCCGAAAACGATCACATGTTGACACTGACCGTGGAACCTCTGAAATGAATGCTTGACAAAATAATCTCAATTCAACACACTTTCGTGTGCCTTTTATCCGCTCACTGTTTAGTTTTTGGTAAATTTTCTCACCTCAGGAGGTGAATTTCAACGTCCTCTATACAGTAGAGTATGTTTCGGTACGTACAATTGAAGATAAAAAGGTACGTCAAACGTACTGTCAGACTGTCACCCAAACTTCTCATATAAAACAATCTCGTGTTCGTGTAGTGTCATCTGATGTTGCCTAGCAACAAATATAATTCACTGCCTGAAAATTGCTGAAAATGCATGAAGCTGTAATTTTCAGAAGTTAAAACTATGATCAATCGATTTCTTGACCCAAAAAACCCCTAACCTGTAAATTTCATCGAAATCGTTAGAGCCGTTTTCGAGAAACCCATTACATATATATATACAAACTTTGCTCGTTTAATAGTATTAGATATCACGAGTTATATTCAACATGAGAATATAATAAATGAACACATTTTTTGATAATAGAATTGATTTCGTCGTTTTGAGCTTGCCCCCAACATTGGAAAGCCATAAAAGACAAAAAAATTTACGAAATTTTAAAATTTGTCAATTTGACAGTTTTTAAATTTAGGTAGCAACAGACCACAATAAGGCAATAAAATTATTATCGCTGTGATAGACATGTAACTAAGGGCATGGACAAATTCTATTGGAAGAAATGGGGACATGTGATTCATGAATTATATTCTCAGTTATAATAATATAACAAGTGATATGATTATTATCGATAATATTTCGAGTGAAACCGAGCTGCAGATTCAACGAGTGCGAAGCACGAGTTGAATGTGCTGCTTCGGTTTCACGAGCCATATCTTCGATTATTAATCATATCACGAGTTATATTCAACATGAGAATATAATAAATGAACACATTTTTTGATAATAGAATTGATTTCGTCGTTTTGAGCTTGCCCCCAACGTTGGCAAGCCATAAAAGACAAAAAAATTTACGAAATTTTAAAATTTGTCAATTTGACAGTTTTTAAATTTAGGTAGCAACAGACCACAATAAGGCAATAAAATTATTATCGCTGTGATAGACATGTAACTAAGGGCATGAACAAATTCTATTGGAAGAAGTGGGGTCATGTGATTCATGAATTATATTCTCACAATTATATAATTAATTAATTCTTATTTTGTTAACTGCATTTTACTATGTAGGTATTATACAGTGTGTTGTCCTATAAATGGTGTATACTGTTGGGCTTCTACGCTTATTTGAATGATACGGAAAAATTCACTTGGGAATCATTTAGCTTAGTGATCAGTGAATTTTTAGGAAACAAACGTTCCACAAATTATGTCTCATTTAAATTTCTTTGCTGATAATCTTTTCATCGAGAAATCAAGAAAGTCGAATAAAGATTTAAGAGAAATACCCAAGTGTTCATTCTTTCCGAATACATGAAGCTTTTATAAAGAGTTAGATCCTTCTACATATTCTAGACCGCTTAAATATTCGTAGACGTAATTAAATATCTGTCAACAGAAATTTGTGGAATATTTTTTTAGTGCTTCTTGCGCGTTTTTCTATGTAAAATTAGAATTCACTTCATTTTTTCTAATTGTTCACCGGACGAACATAAAAATTTGAATTTTTTTTTTTGGCGACATGGGTATATTATCTCTTTTAAGAGTTGTTCAGCACAAAATTACCTTTCCGACCATGTTGAGAAAATATATGTAACAAAAACACTGTTCTACTGTGTTATTATTAGGGCAGGGCACTGTCGGAGTGAAACGTCATCGCTTCCATTGACGGCGGACCGGTACAGCGCTGCGAGTACTAAAGTGCGAATTTAAATTAACAAACACCGTTTTCTCGAGATTCTCTGGCGTAAAGCTCGTTCTTTTGGATGTCAAAAAGTCTTTAAATGCTGAAAATAATTGTTCAACGTCACAACTTGTTATAAGCGCGAAAGTAAAATGTGGTAATAAATCGACGTATCTGAGTGCACTTGGCTTGGATTGTCTTCGTATAATTGATATAATACCTTCAAATCGGGATTTCTGTTCACTATAGCATCAACTTTTGTTATTAAACCCTTTCCAAATTCTCCTGGAACAGATTTCATTTGGTTAAGATCTTCCATTAAAGAATCAAGAGCGTCATTAGGGGCAATTCTGAATCAAAGTTCTTAAATTTAAAAGGTGTTAAATTGCAAATTTCCATAGTAACGATTTAAATCCGTAAATCTGATTGGCTGCTTATTTTTTAACAACCTTTAAATTTTAACGGGTTTGATTCGGAATTGGGCCTATTGAGTTTCAAATTTTCCGAGTCAAAATATTTAATGTTGGTGGGCAAAAGGTTTCGTGAATAAATCGTAGATCATTGTGAATATTTGCTTTTATAAGTATGTTTTTACATGGTACTCAAATCATCACAGATAGGCTTTAAACTGTTTAAAAAACAGCACGCCTCTGCATGCAGCGACAAAAACACATCAAAATATAAGCAATAATCAGGATCAGGAAGCAATGCGTATACATCACGGATGCCGTCAATCCGTTACCAACACTAAATCAACAATACCCGCCGCAATACGGATCAAAATCGATCGATTTGGTTAAAATTACGTTGGCACGACCTTAGATAACGAAAGAGAGAGGATAGCGCACTCCCATTCAAACATGCGCTGAGAAAGTGTGCCGAACTTGAGCGTCCACCATTTAGTTGGTGCCCAACAAACTCATTGGTTCCTTGTTATATTTTGTGTATTTTTATAGTGAAGACTTGTGAATTAGAACTTTAAATATTGTAGAAACTATGGTGTTTTGTGCAGCCTACAAGTGTAATAGCCGCTCGGATAGAAAAGAGGCCGGGGTAACATTTCATAGGTAAAAATCCGAGCATTCTTAACATGCTCACCATTATTAAAATTGAATTATATTTTAAATCAAGGGAAGGACCACAATACCTTTACAATACGCTATTGTTTAGGATATATTGTATTGAATACTTTTGTCTCAAGGTGAGAAATGATGATTTTCATTGATGATTCTAGCTCGAAAATGTCCGCAGCATAGACATGGACATCATTTGTCCAGTGGCGTAGGTCCAAACTTTTTATCACGGGCATTGGCATTTAAAAAATTCTAGTATTAGTGTCATTTGTGTGTTGCAATTTTTGAATACACACAATTGGTTTCATGAAAAGCGGGACAGTGGCACTAATATAAACGTCATTTTCCCAATGACATTCAATTAATCCAATTGACACTTTTGCCATATGTGAACGTGACTGTCAGTAATCGTCGGTATTTCATGATATAAATTATCTTGTCCTATTTTTGTTTTTTTAATGAAACCAATTGTACATATATTTTCTATATAAATTATTAATACAAGACTTACAAATTAATTATTAATATTATTATTATTATTATTATTATTATATAAGGATATTAGGCCTTGCATGTTCTTCACAAGAGATGTAGTGCAATGTTAGTATTTCGAAACATGTAATACCAAATAATATATATGTTAATGATAACTTTCGACCTCAAATTCTCTCACGTATATATACTTTTGGGCTCAAATTGGAAGTTTCGGCCTCGCCGTAGCTTTTGAGGCCGAAGTGACTCACACATTCAACGTAACATTTGGACTCACGCACATCCAGTGACATCTTTTAACAGTAATTTTAACAATTTTGGTTTGAGAAAAGATTGTTAAGTATAAAAGTTGGTTGCATAGATGATTTACTTAACAAAGCTAATATTATGACTAGGTTTTATATAAATACGGGAAGTTGTTTGAAGGTAGTAATTTCCAGAAGTATGTTGGAAATTTATCTAAAATTAAAGAAAATATTAAGCAACTGAAAACAATTGGACAGTAGAAGAGCCAAAAATTCAGAAAGAAGTTAGAGAGTAAGAAAGAAAAAAAAAGATACACAACAGGTATAGAATGTAAGAAACGGAAAGTTGAGGCATGGAATGAAGACAGGGAAATTTGGATGAAAAATTTTACAAAGAGAGTTGGAATTAACTGAGCAAGGAAGCATAAAGAGAAGGAGTGGTAATTATAAAAAAAAATAGAGAGGGAATGGAAAAGAAAAGCGGGGAGGACAAATGGGGTTTAAAATTGCTTGTTTGAAATATTGCATTATTAAGAAAAATAAACAGAATTTATTTAATGAGTAGATAAAATTTTGATTTTGTGTGATTAACAGAAACATGGATACTAAAGAGTAAGGGGAATAAATTGAACAAGGAAAAAGGAAAAGTTGAGGGTGAAGCAAGTGGGGGATCCATAACAGAGGTGACAAAAGATATAAAACAAATCGAAGAGCGGGTAATAGAAGTAGAACGCATAGTGGAAAGAAAGTTGATATCAGATAAAAGAAAAAAAGAATTTGCATATTGTATTGCATTGAAATTACAAAAAATTTGAAGAAAAAAATTGAAAAAAAAATTGAAGAGTCTAACGAAGAATTTCTTCTGATAGGAGATGGTTTTAACGCCAAAATAGGCAACAAAAGCAGGGAATATAGCGGAGAACGCGCAGAAAAATCCAAAGATAAAATATTAAATAAAGACAGAAAATTTCTATGGAAATTAATTGAAGAAAGAGTTTGGTAAAGTCTTGAATGGGGTGAAGGAGGGGATGAAGATAAAGAATTTACCTGTATATGTAACCGAGTAGCAGATGAAGAAGCCGAAACATTTAAATTAGGAGAAAGAATTGATTCCGACCACATGCTATAAGAAGTAAAATTGAGGGATAGAAGTAGAAAAGTCGGAGTCACAAATAAGGAAGTAGATAAAAAGGAGAAGGGAACTGAGCATTATAAAAGATGTTGGAAATTGAATTCAAAAGAAGTAAGCTAAAATAAAATAGAAGAATTAAAAACAGCAACTGAAAAAGCAGCAGTAAGAAAAGGATTTATAACGAAGAAATCAGAAAAGAAAAACAAATGGCTGGTTAATAGATGCAGAGATTTAAAAACATAAGAAAGAAAATGTTTACGAAGGTGTAAAAAGGGAAAGATAAAAAAGAAGAGTACTGTCCAGCAAGAAATAATAACAGGTCGGTGTGAAGAAAAAAAAGAAGAGATTCCGAAAGAAGAAATAAAATAAAAGCCATAAAATCAGAGCAAGAACCAAAATAAGGAAGAACAAAAACATGATCAGTGAAGAAATGCTAATAATACAATGGAAGTACCATTTCATGAAACTAATGAGTGGAAATGAGAGTATTGTAGCGCAAAAGAGTTAAACCGAGAATGCTGAGAGAGAAAGAATGGCCGAACATTACAGTGGAAAAAATATGGAAACAAGTTGGAGGGCCGAAAAGAGGGAAAAGACCAGGGAGGAATGGATTGGTAAATGATGTATGGATGTTTAGAACGGATGATTTGATTGAAAGACTGTGTGAAATAATGAATGAGATGTGGAAAAGTAAAGGTCTCCTCGAAAGTGGCGACAAGGACAAATATGTCCAATGGCGTGTATAAAGGAACCTAGGTACAAGGGGGGTTATACTCGTCTAAAGATAATATCAAAAACAACGCCAAGGTACCTAGAGAGAGAAAGAATGAAGGAGAAAAAGTAATTGCTAGACAGAGGGCTGGACATGAAGAAAGAAACAAATACTTTTGCTTAAGCGAAGGCAGAAGAATATATAAGATGTGTGGAGAAGCGCAAGAGACTTTAGAATACATGCTACAAGACTAGGGCGAAATTAAAGAAATAAGGAAAGTATAACAGAAATATTGAATGAAGGTGGAAGAGAAGCAGGGTGGATGAAAAAAGTGGAAAAGAGCGGAGTAAGGCTGGAGCAAAGGGGATGCGATAAAGGAAGTAAATTGTAAAATCCTTGATTGTTGAACATTATTATTGCTATACCACACCAAAATAGTATAAATAAAAATAAATAATTGGCAGAGTGGTGAACTATCTAACCTAAAATTATTTTCGTCTTTTGTAGACTTTGGCCTCACAGAATCGTAGAAAACAACTTTCAAACATACAACCCAAGCTAAAATTAACTTAATAGCATTTATTTTAATAACAGATAAGAGAAATAAACCTAAAAGAAAAAGTCATAATTGTGTTACTAACTGTGAAGTAACTATTAAAAAAATCTAAAGAATGTGATGCCAAAAGTTACTTTAAATCAAATAATGGCTTTCATCCATAGAAACTTTTGGCCTCATAATTACATGATGAATAACTTTCGGACTCATGTGCTAACATACAGTAAAGTACAAGGTATATGAATAAATCTAAAATCGGAGACCCAAAATTTGGTCAAATCGAGGCAGTAAAATTCATGTGAATCAATATTCGGTGCTATATATTCAGGCACACCCCCAAGTATAAAGATTCAGATTTTTTCCATAAAACGAAACATTTTCTATGAGGTTAAGACAAAATTACGACTGTGAATGGTAGAAGTATCTGTAGACGCATTCATAAAAATATGTTTTATTCAAAGTTAAAGTGATAATTTAAATTTTTTAAATACTTGCTACTTAGCCAAATATAAAGGACGACAGGTCCAAAGTTGCTATAAATGCGCTAATTATTTTGATATGTTTGTTACCATATTAGCGTGGGTATAAATTTGGGTCGGGTAGTTCTGCAATCAACCAATTATTAATTTTTATTTATACTATTTTGGTGATACCAGTTTCAGGGTTCATCCCCTTCCTCAGCCACCTCGTCAGTAACCCTATAACACGTTAAAAAATCAATATTTGGTTAGATTTTTAGACTTATTAGTGTTAATATTATCAGGAATTTGATCTGCCGTTTTTTGAGCCTAAAATACTTGATTGTTGACCATTATTCTTGCTATACCACACGAAAATAGTATAAATAAAAATAAATAATTGGCTGAGTGTTGAACTATCTAACCTAAAATTATTTTCATCTTTTGTAGACTTTGGCCTCACAGAATCGTAGAAAACAACTTTCAAACATACAACCCAAGCTAAAATTAACTTAATAGCATTTATTTTAATAACAGATAAGAGAAATAAACCTAAAAGAAAAAGTCATAATTGTGTTACTAACTGTGAAGTAACTATTAAAAAAATCTAAAGAATGTGATGCCAAAAGTTACTTTAAATCAAATAATGGCTTTCATCCATAGAAACTTTTGGCCTCATAATTACATGATGAATAACTTTCGGACTCATGTGCTAACATACAGTAAAGTACAAGGTATATGAATAAATCTAAAATCGGAGACCCAAAATTTGGTCAAATCGAGGCAGTAAAATTCATGTGAATCAATATTCGGTGCTATATATTCAGGCACACCCCCAAGTATAAAGATTCAGATTTTTTCCATAAAACGAAACATTTTCTATGAGGTTAAGACAAAATTACGACTGTGAATGGTAGAAGTATCTGTAGACGCATTCATAAAAATATGTTTTATTCAAAGTTAAAGTGATAATTTAAATTTTTTAAATACTTGCTACTTAGCCAAATATAAAGGACGACAGGTCCAAAGTTGCTATAAATGCGCTAATTATTTTGATATGTTTGTTACCATATTAGCGTGGGTATAAATTTGGGTCGGGTAGTTCTGCAATCAACCAATTATTAATTTTTATTTATACTATTTTGGTGATACCAGTTTCAGGGTTCATCCCCTTCCTCAGCCACCTCGTCAGTAACCCTATAACACGTTAAAAAATCAATATTTGGTTAGATTTTTAGACTTATTAGTGTTAATATTATCAGGAATTTGATCTGCCGTTTTTTGAGCCTAAAATACTTGATTGTTGACCATTATTCTTGCTATACCACACGAAAATAGTATAAATAAAAATAAATAATTGGCTGAGTGTTGAACTATCTAACCTAAAATTATTTTCATCTTTTGTAGACTTTGGCCTCACAGAATCGCAGAAAACAACTTTCAAACTTACAACCCAAGCTAAAATTAACTTAATAGCAGTTATTTTAATAACAGATAAGAGAAATAAACCTAAAAGAAAAAGTCATAATTGTGTTATTAATTGTGAAGTAACTATTAAAAAAATCTAAAGAATGTGATGCCAAAAGTTACTTTAAATCAAATAATGGCTTTCATCCATAGAAACTTTTGGCCTCATAATTACATGATGAATAACTTTCGGACTCATGTGCTAACATACAGTAAAGTACAAGATACATGAATAAATCTAAAATCGGAGACCCAAAATTTGGTCAAATCGAGGCAGTAAAATTCATGTGAATCAATATTCGGTGCTATATATTCAGGCACACCCCCAAGTGTAAAGATTAAGATTTTTTCCATAAAACGAAACATTTTCTATGAGATTAAGACAAAATTACGATTGTGAATGGTAGAAGTATCTGTAGACGCATTCATAAAAATATTTTTTATTCAAAGTTAAAGTGATAATTTAAATTTTTTAAATACTTGCTACTTAGCCAAATACAAAGGACGACAGGTCCAAAGTTGCTATAAATGAGCTAATAATTTTTATATGTTTGTTTCCATATTAGCGTGGGTATAAAGTTGGGTTAGGTAGTTCTGCAATCAACCAATTATTTATGTTATTTATTTATACTATTTTGGTGATACCAGTTTCAGGGTTCATCCCCTTCCTCAGCCACCTCGTCAGTAACCCTATAACACTTTAAAAAATCAATATTTGGTTAGATTTTTAGACTTATTAGTGTTAATATTATCAGGAATTTGATCTGCCGTTTTTTGAGCCTAAAATACTTGATTGTTGACCATTATTCTTGCTATACCACACGAAAATAGTATAAATAAAAATAAATAATTGGCTGAGTGTTGAACTATCTAACCTAAAATTATTTTCATCTTTTGTGGACTTTGGCCTCACAGAATCGCAGAAAACAACTTTCAAACTTACAACCCAAGCTAAAATTAACTTAATAGCAGTTATTTTAATAACAGATAAGAGAAATAAACCTAAAAGAAAAAGTCATAATTGTGTTATTAATTGTGAAGTAACTTTGAAAAAAATCTAAAGAATGTGATGCCAAAAGTTACTTTAAATCAAATAATGGCTTTCATCCATAGAAACTTTTGGCCTCATAATTACATGATGAATAACTTTCGGACTCATGTGCTAACATACAGTAAAGTACAAGGTACATGAATAAATCTAAAATCGGAGACCCAAAATTTGATCAAATCGAGGCAGTAAAATTCATGTGAATCAATATTCGGGGCTATATATTCAGGCACACCCCCAAGTGTAAAGATTCAGATATTTTCTAAAACGAAACATTTTCTATGAGGTTAAGACAAAATTACGACTGTAAACGGTAGAAGTATCTTTAAACGCATTCATAAAAATATTTTTTATTCAAAGTTAAAGTGATAATTAAATTTTTTTAAATACTTGCTACTTAGCCAAATATAAAGGACGACAGGTCCAAAGTTGCTATAAATGAGCTAATTATTCTGATATGTTTGTTTCCATATTAGCGTGGGTATAAAGTTGGGTTAGGTAGTTCTGCAATCAATCAATTATTTATTTTTATTTATACTATTTTGGTGATACCAGTTTCAGGGTTCATCCCCTTCCTCAGCCACCTCGTCAGAAAACTTATAACACTTTAAAAAAGTCAATATTTGTTTGGTTTTTAAGACTTATTAGTGTTAATATTATCAGGAATTTGATCTGCCGTTTTTTGAACCTAAAATACTTGATTGTTGACCATTATTCTTGCTATACCACACGAAAATAGTATAAATAAAAATAAATAATTGGCTGAGTGTTGAACGATCTAACCTAAAATTATTTTCATCTTTTGTATACTTCGGCCTCACAGAATCGTGAAAAACACCTTTCAAACTTACAACCCAAGCTAAAATTAACTTAATAGCAGTTATTTTAATAACAGATAAGAGATATAAACCTAAAAGAAAAAGTCATAATTATGTTATTAAATGTGAAGTAACTATGAAAAAAATCTAAAGAATGTGATGCCAAAAGTTACTTTAAATCAAATAATAGCTTTCATCCATAGAAACTTTTGACCTCATAATTACATGATGAATAAGTTTCGGACTCATGTGCTAGCATATCTTAAAGTACAAGGGTACATGAATAAATCTAAAATCGGAAACCCAAAATTTGGTCAAATCGAGGCAGTAAAATTCATGTGAGGCAATATTCGGTGCTATATTCAAATACACCCCCAAGTGTAAAGATTCAAATTTTTTCCATAAAACGAAACATTTTCTATGAAGTTAAGACAGAATTACGACTGTGAATGGTAGAAGTATCTGTAGACGCATTCATAAATATATTTTTTATTCAAAGCTAAAGTGATAATTAAATTTTTTTAAATACTTGCTACTTAGCCAAATATAAAGGACGACAGGTCCAAAGTTGCTATAAATGAGCTAATTATTCTGATATGTTTGTTTCCATATTAGCGTGGGTATAAAGTTGGGTTAGGTAGTTCTGCAATCAACCAATTATTTATTTTTATTTATACTATTTTGGTGATACCAGTTTCAGGGTTCATCCCCTTCCTCAGCCACCTCGTCAGAAAACTTATAACACTTTAAAAAATTCAATATTTGGTTATATTTCAAGAATTATTAGTGTTAATATTATCAGGAATTTGATCTGCCGTTTTTTGAGCCTAAAACACTTGATTGTTGACCATTATTCTTGCAATACCACACGAAAATAGTATAAATAAAAATAAATAATTGGCTGAGTGTTGAACGATCTAACCTAAAATTATTTTCATCTTTTGTATACTTCGGCCTCACAGAATCGCAAAAAACACCTTTCAAACTTACAACCCAAGCTAAAATTAACTTAATAGCAGTTATTTTAATAACAGATAAGAGAAATAAACCTAAAAGAAAAAGTCATAATCATGTTATTAACTGTGAAGTAACTATCAAAAAAATCTAAAGAATGTGATGCCAAAAGTTACTTTAAATCAAATAATAGCTTTCATCCATAGAAACTTTTGGCCTCATAATTACATGATGAATAACTTTCGGACTCATGTGCTAACATACATTAAAGTACAAGGTACATGAATAAATCTAAAATCGGAAACCCAAAATTTGGTCAAATCGAGGCAGTAAAATTCATGTGAATCAATATTCGGTGCTACATATTCAGGCACACCCCCAAGTGTAAAGATTCAGATTTTTTCCATAAAACGAAACATTTTCTATGAGGTTAAGACAAAATTACGACTGTGAATGGTAGAAGTATCTGTGGACGCATTCATAAAAATTGTTTTATTAAAAGTTAAAGTGGTAATTTAAATTTTTTAAGTACTTGCTACTTAAACAAATATAAAATACGAGAGTTCGAAAGTTGCTATAAATGAGCTAATTATTTTGATATGTTTGTTTCCATATTAGCGTAGGTATAACGTTGGGTTAGGTAGTTCTGCAATCAAACAATTATTTATTTTTATTTATACTATTTTGGTGGTACCAGTTTATGGGTTCATCCCCTTTCTCAGCCACCTCGTCAGAAAACTTATAACACTTTAAAAAAGTCAATATTTGGTTGGATTTTAAGACTAATTAGTATTAATATTATCAGGAATTTGATCTGCCGTTTTTTGAGCCTGAAATACTTGATTGTTGACCATTATTCTTGCTATACCACACGAAAATGGTATAAATAAAAATAAATAATTGGCTAAGTGTTGAACGATCTAACCTAAAATTATTTTCATCTTTTGTATACTTCGGCCTCACAGAATCGTAAAAAACACCTTTCAAACTTACAACCCAAGCTGAAATTAACTTAATAGCAGTTATTTTAATAACAGATAAGAGAAATAAACCTAAAAGAAAAAGTCATAATTATGTTATTAACTGTGAAGTAACTATCAAAAAAATCTAAAGAATGTGATGCCAAAGTTACTTTAAATCAAATAATAGCTTTCATCCATAGAAACTTTTGGCTTCATAATTACATGATGAATAAGTTTCGGACTCATGTGCTAGCATATCTTAAAGTATTAGGTACATGAATAAATCTAAAATCGGAAACCCAAAATTTGGTCAAATCGAGGCAGTAAAATTCATGTGAGGCAATATTCGGTGCTATATATTCAAACACACCCCCAAGTGTAGAGATTCAAATTTTTTCCATAATACGAAACATTTTCTATGAGGTTAAGACAAAATTACGACTGTGAATGGTAGAAGTATCTGTAGACGCATTCATCACAATTGTTTTATTAAAAGTTAAAGTGGTAATTTAAATTTTTTAAGTACTTGCTACTTAAACAAATATAAAATACGAGAGTTCGAAATTTGCTATAAATGAGCTAATTATTTTGATATGTTTGTTTCTATATTAGCGTAGGTATAACGTTGGGTTAGGTAGTTCTGCAATCAAACAATTATTTATTTTTATTTATACTATTTTGGTGGTACCAGTTTATGGGTTCATCCCTTTCCTCAGCCACCTCCTCCGAAAACTTATAACACTTTAAAAAAGTCAATATTTGGTTAGATTTTAAGAATTATTAGTGCTAATATTATCAGGAATTTGATCTGCCGTTTTTTGAGCCTAAAATACTTGATTGTTGACCATTATTCTTGCAATACCACACGAAAATAGTATAAATAAAAATAAATAATTGGATGAGTGTTGAGCGATCTAACCCAAAATTATTTTCATCTTTTGTATACTTCGGCCTCACAGAATCGTAAAAAACACCTTTCAAACTTACAACCCAAGCTAAAATTAACTTAATAGCAGTTATTTTAATAACAGATAAGAGAAATAAACCTAAAAGAAAAAGTCATAATTGTGTTATTAATTGTGAAGTAACTATTAAAAAAATCTAAAGAATGTGATGCCAAAAGTTACTTTAAATATAATGGCTTTCATCCATAGAAACTTTTGACCTCATAATTACATGATGAATAACTTTCGGACTCATGTGCTAACATGCAGTAAAGTACTAGGTACATGATTAAATCTAAAATCGGAAACCCAAAATTTGGTCAAATCGAGGCTGTAAAATTCATGTGAGGCAATATTCGGTGCTATATTCAGGCACACCCCCAAGTGTAAAGATTCAGATTTTTTCCATAAGACGAAGCATTTTCTATGAGGTTAAGACAAATATTGGTGGATTGAGAAATAAATCTAAGAAATAAATTTAAGAAATAAATTCATAATGATGTTGTTAAGAGTAAAATACCTATGAAAAAAGCAACTGTGATGCCAAAAGTTACTTTAAGTCAAATAATAGTTTTCATCCATAGCAACATTTAGCCTCATAATTGCATGTGAGGTAACTTTCGGACTCGTGCGCTTCGTATATGTGAAAACACGTAATTAACCCCATCATTCCGGGCACAATTTTGTTTTTAGAACGAAATACCAGATTAATAAATCTAAAATTGGAAACCCAAAATGTAGTCAACACAAACCAGTGAAATTCATGTAGTGTATTCTTCCACGACTTGGATTCGTAAAATTTAAGGCACAATCTCAACATTCAAATTGTAATTGATAGACTCCGGCTTTATCTAGTTAAGTAATTTTATCTTTGTTGTTCAGTAACTGATTTCTGGTTGAATTAATTTTTCTAAATGAAATATTAACATTTTTATTCACTCTATTTAGTACGTTTTTAATTTTGTAAGATATTGTTCAATAAAATCCAGAGAATAATATTTACCTATGTCTTCCTTAGTATCATGGTCCGTTTTGAACAACGAGCAACATTGTTTTTTTTTTAATTTTGTATGTTATTTTGTCAATTAGATTGTTGATTAATTTTACTTTAAATCCATTATTTATTGCAATTTGTTTTATGGACTGAAGTTCTTTATTATAGTTTTCATGGTTTAGATTAGAATTGAACAATATTTCAATTAAAGATGCAAAAGTTGATATTTTATGAATCCATAGGTGGTTGGAAGAATTGCAAATAATGTTGTCTGTATATGTTTTATTGGCCCAATATCTTACAAAATTAAAAACATTCTTGGAGAAATATTAAACACGAGAGACCAAAAGTTGCTATAAACGAAGTCATTCTTTTCATCTTTAGTACACTTTGACCCCATATGGATTCATACAAAACAACTTTCAGACCCACAGTCCAAGGAAACATTAAATTAGTAGCCCTTGTTTTAAGAATACCAAATCGTCTTTCGAATATCGGCGGATTGAGAAATTAATAAATCAAAGGGACAGATTTATAATTATGTTGTTTACTGTGGAGTATCTACGAAAAAAATCCAAAGACTGTGATGCCAAAAGTTAATTTAAGTCAAATAATAGTTTTTATCCATAGCAACATTTGGGTTCATAATTACTACTCCAATAAAATATTAAACTGGTTTTTCAAATTTCGCTTGTTTCTTGGATAAAATAATATAAAATACGAGAGGCCAAAAATTGCTACAAATGTAATTAATGATTGTAAAAGAGTATAAGTAATTATTTTCGTCTTTAGTACACTTTTGTCACACAAATTCATACAAAACAACTTTCAGGTTCACAACTCAAGCTAAAGTTAAATTAATTGTCGTTGTTTTAAGAATATCAAATTGTGATTCAAATACCGGAAGAAAAAAACAAATCTAAGAAACAATTTCATGGTGATACTATTAACTGTAAAGTACCCATGAAAAAAATCTAAAGTATGCGATGTCAAAAGTTACTTTATATCAAATAATACATTTCATGCATAGTAACATTTGACCTTATAATTACATGTTTCGGAATAATGAGCTTCATATCTATCACTTCAAGTACAATTTTTGTTTTTGGAAATGAAATTCCAAGTGATTAGAAGATAAAACAGAAGCTCAAAAATGTATGGAAACGATGCATAACGTTCCAAGATATTAATTCCTAAAATTTAAAGCACACCCTCAAACAAATATCCAGATTGGGTCCATAAGTAGAAAAATAATTTAAGAGATTAACAAAAACTTCTCAAGCAAAAAATATAGGTTATGTTTCCCAGAAATCAAATATAGTTACAAGAGAAAACTTACGAAAATTTTTAGCAGAGGCCCGTGATTAATGTACCTAATGTCAAAGGTAATCTCAAAGAAAGTCAATCACATTGTCTACAAAACATAATGTTTTAGGTATATTTTTTATTCGAACCTGGTTGTAGGAGTATGCGGAATGGAAGAATTTGAACAATTTTCTTGTATCTACATAACCTATAATAAGCTTTTATTATTATTACAGAACAGATTATTAGCTTACATGCCCATTTTAAATGAAAGTATGAAGCATACCTCTTATTTTTTGGCACTTTTAATAATATTTTTGCTTGCAGAAAGATCTGCAGCAATTGCAAAATAGAGATGGATAGCTATAATAACAAGAACTTTACATGCATTCGACCGAACTTGCAAAAACTGGCAGATAATATATCAAATTTATTACCCAAAAACTCAGCCACAGTTTATGAAAAGCGGTATGAAAATTTTTTTTTTGGCGCAGAAACAACCATGCGAAATACATGGAGAACACCTCATTGCATACGAGTATTTCGCTGGAAAAGCAAATTCTGTGAAATCTTTAACACTTTGGGTGCATAGTCGTAGTTAAACTCAACTCTGTTAATAAAAAACAGCATAGATATATCTAAGTACACCAAGTTTTCAAGCAAAAAATATAGGTTACGTTGCCAAGAAATCAAATATATTTACAAGAGAAGACTTACCAAAATTTTTAACAGAAGCCCATGATTAAATGTACCTGATGTTAAAGGTGATCTCAAACAAGGTCAATCACATTGTCTATAAATCATTATGTTTTAGGTTTATTTTTTATTACAAGTTGTAGGAGCATATGGAATGGATAAATTGAGAAAGAATGACGGCATTCAAGACAAAAACGATACGCTAATAATTAAAATTCCTACGTCTAAAACTGGCAAACCACGAGAATTTACAAATATGTGTAAAAATATTTATCCAATTGAAATATAGTAAAAATACCTAATTTTAAGACCGCACCATACACCAAACAAATCATTATTTATACATTACATTTGGATAGTGAATGCAGCAGCTGTTGCATTGTACAAATATACCTGCAAACACATTGTAACAAATTATGCAGACACCTCTTTTGACTAAAAGATATATATTTAACTTTATCCATACGTTGTCAACTTTGTTAATAATTGCAATCTTTAACTTCATAAGAAATATGAATAATCTACTTTGGTGTTGTATAGTAGTACTAGCTGACCCCGTGAACTCCGTTTCACCTACAATTTAATTTTGAATCTGCAAAATCGAATGTTTTGAAATCTTGCAGATGTTTTAAACATATGATAAGCATAATAAATTTTTATTCAAAATATATTTACTTATTCCCTCCAAAAAATTGATGGCGTCAGCCCAAACTTTTGCCAAATGAATCCTATCTAAAATGTCCAAAATAGGATAGACTATATTTGTGATTTATCATTCCATTCATATTTTTTAGTTTTGCTTATAGGGGGTGTCTCAAAAAAATTAATCACTGAGTCAATTTATTTTATTGATTGAATCAAGAATTGCAAAACTGAATTTTGAAATATTGCAGACGTTTTGAAGTTACTGTTTGACATTGTAGGTTTTCAATCAAAATATATCTGTTTATCAAGCCCAAAAACTTGAAGACATCATCTCAAGATTTTGCCGAATAAATCCTATCTAAAATGTGGAAAATATCATCAGTATATTTTCGTAATTTATCACTGCATTCATATTTTTTAGATTTGCTTTTACAGTGACTCAAAAAAATATATGGATCAGTCAATTTATTTTAGTGAATAACTCAAGAGTTGCAAAAATGAATACTTTGAGATCTTGCAGACGTTTTAAAGTTTTTGTAGGCATGGTAAATTGTTAAGAATATTTATTTATTCCCCCCAAAAAATTGATGGAATGGCTCACTCGATTTTCGCAGTTAATTTTGGGAATACAATACAGTTATTTTTAGTATTACACTGCACCAATCCAAGGTGGTATACCTACGTGTTGATAGTAAATGTTGATTAGGTCATCACAAAATTGTGTGAAGAAAAGACTCAACTCGAAAATGCTGAATATGTTTCATTATACTTTTGGTGCGAAGGAAGTTCTGTCGAAACAACGTTCGATCAATTTTTTGACAATGGTTGATATAAATAAAACTCAGTAGATGCTCATACTCGAAATACGAAGTATCTACTCGAATATCAAATCAAAATGTTTCTAGTTTTTCTAGATGATACTAATACTTCAGTAAGTAACAGTTGATGCTCAAGTAGCATCTCGATACAACAAAAAAGGACAACAATGACAGTGTTCAACCATCAAGGCAAAAATCGAGTCACCAAAATATAAGTTAGTATGGGGTAGACACCTTGAGATGGGAATCTCTATGGCCAGTGTTAGAAAAAACGCACTGCACAATTTATGCATAAATAAAAGTTAATTACATGAAAAGTTTTCGATATTCCTGCTCCTAATGTGTTTTTCAAACTGAATGCACCTTTTGACGACGTTCCACATTCATGAAAGTCACCATGTTTAGTTAAAATTCACTCTTACAACGATCCTACTGGTTTTCTAAGCTACTTTACAGACAGCTCAGTTATTTGCCACGCCGATGCTCATTTCTAGATTAAATGCTCACAAAACGCGTAGATGTTCAGTTTGTGGCCGGGGAGATACAATGTTTCCCAGTAGGTACTCAGTACATAGAGTAGATGTTCAAGTATATAAGAGTAATAATGAAGTAGGTACTTCGTACTTCGAATATAAGTATCTACTCAGTTTTATTCATACCACCCAATGTCTCGCTTCAATGTTTAACTATTATGTTGATTATGAGCACAACGCTGATCAACTTCCATAACCGTTTTTTTACGAAAAAACAAAGAACGATTTGAAATGCAATATACTTTTTACAATCGCACGATAGAATTAGTTTTGTATGACACGTCAGTTAGACGACAACCATTGAAATTAATTTGAAGTGGCGATTCCCATAAAAAATTTTTAGGATTTTTTGATTTTTTAGCTGTTCTTTTAAGTTTCCCCTATTTTTTTAATTTATAAACAATCCCCGTAATATAAAAATTTCTTCAAATCGGTCAAGCCGTTTTTGAGTCTTAGAGAGACTAATAGGAACAGCAATTGATTTTTATTTTATAGATGGTTAATAAATGGGGGTTGGTGGTAGAAAGGTGAAAATTTAGGGTTATGTATATTTTTTGATGCCAAATCTTAGAAAAATAAAAATAAAAAAAATTGTCAAAAAAATAGACAAAAATTTTTTAGGGTGGGCCACCCTTATCACTTAGGGGTTTAAAAAATAGTTTACAACCTATTGTCAGACCTACCGAATAGACATACAAAATTTCATACAAATCGGTCTACCCATTTCGGAGAAGTTCGGTTACAAACATTGTGACGCGAGAATTTTATACATAATGCATTATTATTTTAGAACAAATTTCATTACCATAAAAAAGGTTATACTGACTCGACCTTAAAAGATAGACATATGCTGTCGCGGACTTTTCTTTAGAACTTTTAGAGGGGAACAATTTCGTCATACATGATTTTTACGTAACTTTAACCGTTTAAGCAGCGTAAGCAACGGAAGCTGTCAAAGGAGGAATAATTTTCCCGTTTTTCCGAATTTTTCATTGCTACTTCGCTCCTAATGATCGTAGCGTGATTTTATATAGCCTATATGTAGATATGATACATGGACTATCCAACACAAAAAGATTTTTTGAATTTGAACCAGTAGTTTCTGAGATTAGCGTGTTCAAATAAACAACAGCTTCAGCTTTATTATATAAGTATAGATTAAATGTTCATAGAATATAATTGCACTTACTACGAAGTAAGCTTTCCTAGTTTTAAGTTGTGTTTTCTTTTCTCTTTGATTATCTTAATTTCTTCAGCCTCTGTGTGGCTGTTTTAATTCCAAAAAATTGTTTCTGAATAAACTGATTCATACCACTTTTTCTTTCTTTTACACGAAAACAGTTTAAACTATAATTCCAAATATTTACCTGCCTTAAAACGTGTCAAGCATTCGCTTGTTTGTAAATGATGCAACCATAAATACAAATTTGAACACTGATATGACAGGTTTGAGGCTAGGATGTGGTTTTCATATTCTCCCATTACTTGTTGCCTAAATCTGGCGCGAGGCCAAAAGTTATCATTGACGTATATATATATATATGTGTGCCGAATGGTAATATTGGGAACCTAAACACCGCGTAACGTTACTTTTGGGAATCAAATTGGAATTTCGGGGAGTTCCCCAAATTTCCATAATTCCGATTGCGACTTTTGGGAATATCAACTATTATCGACAACTGGCGCCACCACTTTCAATCCATATAACATGTGCAGTACTTCTGCTGCTGTACACTAGGTAGTGCCTCGTCGTCTGGTAGCTTGTAATGATACTTTTGAGATTTTTAATTGTGAACAACGGTTTTCCTTAACGAAACTTCAATGGTACAATTTTAAATATGGTAAATATGACTGTGTAAATATGTTTTGAAAAAATTGGTAAGGTTACTTCAACAGAACTTCCCTCACCCCTGAAATATAATAAAACAAGTCCAGCTCTTTCGAAAAATTAAAAAATTCGATTATGCGAATTTTATTTTTGATATATATATTTTACGTAATCTCCGAAACTACTAAACCGATTGTTATCAAATTTTGTATGTGTATTAGGAATATCATGTAGATGGTTGAAGTACTAAGAAAAATTTGGCTGATCGTCCCCTCCACCAATGGGATGACGTCATCTCCTAAATTTATATATTTTTTTTAATTTATAAAATAAGATACTCCTGCACTTATGCTGTGTGAATCCATGTCGAATTCTCACCTTAGACATTCAGAATTTTTGGAAAACTGGATAACAATATTTTGTAATATAACTTTGAAACTGCAAAACCGAACTCTTCAATTTTGTAAATATTTTAGGGTTATCGTAATCATGCTAAATCGTCAAGCAAAATTTATTCGTTTATCCCCTCCCAAAATTTTGCTGAATAGATCCTATCCGAAATGTGCAAAATGTGATGGGTATATGCCTGTGATTTATCAGTGCATTAAGTTTTTAAATTTCTTATACAGGGTGACTTATAAAAATTAATGAAAGGGTCAATTTATTTTATTGATTAAATTGGACTCGGCTCACTTTGTTTTCCCGAAAATTTGGGAATACAATACTGTTACACTGCACCTATCCAAAGTGGATTTACGGGTTTTTGCAAAAATGTTAATGATCTCATCACAAAATTTTGTTAAGGGAAAACTCATTTGAAACGTACGCCCAGCACGCTTCTTCACATTTAATTTAACGTTACATACATATCTTTATTTTAACTTATGAGTTCTCATAAAAAAATAAAATTCGCATAATCAAATTTTATAATTTTTCAAAAGACCTGGAGTTGTTTTATTATATTTCAGGGGTGAGGAAAGTTCTGTCAAAGTAACCTTCGACCTTTTTTTTTATACCCATACAGCCGAATCTTATTTTTTCGAGTTAAATTTTAATTTCATTTTAAATAAAAGAAACAATTTCTGTCCACTATTGCTTATTTATTTTATTGGTATCGGTTTCGGGTTGCTAATCCTTCATCAGCCAAACCCGGATGGGCGGCCTACAATATAAAAGAACTCGCTTTATATTATTCTGAGCTAAGAATTTTTGAGCATTACAAATTAACTGTTGAAAAATTACCTCTTATCCCTAATCTCTACCCTGTCTACTACACTCTCTCAATATGTCCTAAACACCTTTTTGATAAGACTATTTAATTTTGTGCTTAAATTACTTGATTGATGGAGGCGTTGTAAATGGAGAAAGAGATGAAGAGAATGAGACAGTGTGTCAATGAACAGGTAGAATTGGCGTACGGCCATAATGAACAGAAAGGATTTTAAGAAAAGAAGACACCCACCCGAATACGAATAATGAAATACCGGTCGAGGCTTTTTAGACACTTCCACGAATGTCACTATATTGATCTGAATAGGGATTTTAATTTTTTTATTGTAAGTTTGTAGAAGTAATTTCACCACGAAAGGTGACAGGGGCGGGGTATAAGTTATGCGGCTCGTAGTCGGGCTAGCAGTGGCGTAACGTCGATGTATTGAGAAGGGAGGCTCGGCTGAGTTATATTTCTTTCAAAAACAATTAAAAAAAGAGCAATTTCTACAAAAGAATAGGGACAACCATTTTATAAAAATAGACTTATGTAACAAGTAAAAAATTTCACGAATCCCGCATTATAAACCAGTATCATAAGCTATTTTATAGTCTTAAATCAACAGTTAAATCTTTAGGTAAAAGTGGGGATAAAAGTCTGAGAATTAGCAACCCATGACTATAGTTATATGGTTTTTAAGTTTTGCCAACAACGAAACGAAACACGGGAAAGCAGTGAGCAAGCACGAGACACAGGAATAAATGCAGACCAGAAGAAAAAGACGAGACGAGGCAAGAGAAGGAGAAGACGAGCAACGTAAACTTGTTTGGATAAATTCTTTTATTTTTATTATTTTTATTTCTTTTCTTGAAAGTAGAGTTCTAATCAATGAAAAAGCGTACAACATATTTAGAGCATTGTAAATGTTCTTGTCAATGACAATTTAATGACAAACCCTTCTAATATGAATTAGTCGATGATATCATCATAATCAGTTACAGTTTGCAAGTATGCCTCAGCATTTGATTCTCCTCAAAAATGTTCACATTGGAAGATGGTTGGTTAATTTGAGTTGCTACGGTAATTAAAATTTAAACAAAAGTGTAGTTTTAAGAATTAATAAATGCTGGGAACAGGACCAATCATTATAACGAAAAGTTAGTTCAGGCAGAGCTACAAGAAGATACTGCCCGTTTAAATCATTTAAGAGCAAATTGTTTTGATTCCGCCAGATAGCTACAACATATTTAGACCACAAACTGTTGATAATTATCTTAACGAATTCAAACTTGTTGGGGGAAATCAGTGAATATGATATTCGAAATTTAATACACTCAATGCTATATAGACTAGGTCAAGTGATTGCCTAAAACGGAGCTATGACCAAATACTAGTTTTAAATTATTGTCAGCACTATGTGTGTTATTTGAAAACACAATTATCTCCAAGCGTATATATATAATTCAGCTCTGCAGGCCTTAAAGGCCCTGGGCTTTTTTAACAATAATTTTCCATTTGTTCCTGTCGGCTGCTTTGGATCTCCAATCTTCAATGCCTAAGTTTTGAAGATCTTTTCGAACATCGTCTATCCACTTCAGTTTTGGCCTTCCTCTCTTTTTCTTTCCTCCTTTTAGGCGGTCTAATACTTTCCCAATTGTCCTTTCCTCTGGTGCTCTTCCGACGTGGCCTAGCCATCTTAGTCTCCGTGCTCTGATTATCTTCGTGATTGTTGGTTCTCCGTATATTTCCTCGATCTCTCGGTTTGTTCTCCTTCTCCATTGGTCTAGTTTTTTATACCTCCATATATCTTTCGTAGTATTTTGCGTTCCCATACTTCCAACTTCTGTTCATTTTCGTTCATTAGCGTCCATGTTTCACTAGCGTACAGGACTGTAGGTCTTACTATTGTCTTATATACTTGTTTCTTTGTTCGTCGTGTTACATTCTTACTCCAAGCGTACTTCTAATAAATTTTTGTGTGTTGATTTGATTCTTATTTTGTCTTAGGTCTTGGGATAATAATATTACATGCAATTACAAGTTTCTTATCTTTGCTTATCGTTATTAACTCAAAATTATATAGACAACCAACAATACTATTTTAGCCCGTATCGACTTAATTCGCCTCGCTATCGCTCAGCTTTTAATTATCCATACTCCTTCACATAAAGTATCACTTAAACTTTTCATAAAATAATTATCTATTATCAAAACATCTTCGTACAGTGACGGCTATCATATTCATATCTATACCACTGAAGTTTTGTTAAGGAAAACTGTTCACAAATAAAAATCTCAAAAGTATCAGTACAAACTTTCAGACGATGAAACACTGCCTAGTGTTCAGCAGCAACGGTACTGCACATAACTTGTAAATAATAGTTGATATTCCCAAATGTCACAATCGAAATTATGGAAATTTGGGGAACTCCCCGAAATTCCATAATTCCGATTAGATGTTGGCCTTAAAGCCAATGGTCACCATATCAAAACTGTGGAAGTGCTTTTCCTGATAAAATAATATTAAAAATTATTTCTTTAATAGTCATTGTTCTGTAAATAGTAATACAATGTTTAGCCTACACCAAAAAAAATCTTTTCTCAGATCATTAGACAAACTGTAAAATTTGGTTTATGAACTTTACGTATTTGTAAAAATCGAATCGTTAAAAGTGTGGGTACATCATGAAACCAGAAATAAAGGACCATATCACACTGTACTTAAATAAAAGCAGTGAAATGGCGCAGGACACTAACCACCTCAAAGGTAATCGTAACAACACTGATTAACAAGGTGTCTGTTAAAGAATCTGTTTTCTTCTTTAAACGAATATTGTTTTGAATCTGAAAATCGTTTATTTCTTTTTGATTTAATATATAAAACATTAAAACGAAAATTTATTATAAAAATATGATAATTTATTAAACTGACTATAACAAACAATAAGAAATTATCACTGATAATAGAATTTGATAACTGATAACTTCAAAACTGGAAGTTCCTCTTCTTGTGGCTATTGAAATCGTAGTTTCCGGCGTCGAATCTCATTACTAATTTTGGTTTTAATGGTGGCCAAGTTTCTACGCTGCAAGACTGGAAACTTCATTTGTGCTTCTCGGCACTCTTGAAAAGACGGTAGTGTTCCTTGATCGATATGTGTTTGAAAAGCTGATTTTACAGCATGTCTTTCTGGCGTAACCCAAGCGATTCTGACTGCAATTAATCATTAACGATGAACACTTTAGCGCATTTAATTTCAAAACTTACCGTGTGGTTTTTTTGTAGGTGTTGAATCAATCTTTCGAGTTGTTTTAGATTTTCTCGCTTTTATTCCTCCTCGACCAGCTAAATAAATTACAACAAAGTAAAGTGTTACAAAACATACAAACAACAAACCGTTTGTCCTGCTCTGAACCACAACAGAGTCATCTTCTTCGTCTGATATGTAATATTTGCTGCAACCTGAAATTATAAAACATCGTATAATTATTTTTATCCACTTTGTAAATTTACCAGGTTGGGGCTGGTCTGGCAAGACTGCATGAAGTTTATCATCATCTGAAATATAATACCTATTGAAAATATTCTTCGCTTTTAAACAGTCTAAATTTACCTGTTTCCAATCGATCAAGAAGATTACCTGTATCTTTCTCTGAAAAAATATTTTCCTGCTGTAATTTTTCTAATAGTACAACACAGTTCGGCGTATCTGAAGTCATAAGTCATACAAAGTTATTTTAACGAGAAATGTGGTTCCTTACCTTTTGAACCTAGTTTTTCATTGTCTTTGGCAGTTTTGCCCTCAGCTTTTTCCAATATTTGTGCCATTTTGGTAATTTCTCTTGTAACGATGGGTAGTTTATAGTGTTCTCTATGAATTTTTTCTGCATGGCCCATAAAATTAGCCAAGTCGGAGACATCACTTTCTTGTAAATTCATTGTAGCGGATCGAGTGGCAATGTGTTTTCTAAGCGTTGTACCACGCAATAGTGTTGGATTTTTGGCTCCGCAAGCTTGAGAAAATTTTCTCATTAACTGGCAAGCGCTTAAATGAGTGCTTTCATTGCCAGGAATACCAAATAGATATGGATTTTTTTCCATCACGCCTGCTTTTTTTCGGTTATTTAAAATATATTCAATGCTTTGCAACAACTCTCGATGGATTAAAACTGGGACTCCCCTTCCCAACTTACCGCGGGCCTCAAATCTTACATACTTCTTGGCTACTGTTTTGGATTCTTCCGACAAAGCATCATATATTTCTTTATCTTGTACCTCATCAACGGATTGAAAATTTAAAAAATCGGTTATCAGCACTCTTTCAATTTCCCCTGCCCTACGCCTGTTGAACAACTGTAGTGAAATTAGCGTGTAGGACGCTAAATTTAACCAGTCGTCGTATTTAAAGCCCACATTTTTTAAATTATTATAATGATTTCTTCTATTTTTTGTTAAAAAAGACGACAATATTTTAATGTCATTGTTTTGGGGTAATAATATTTTTTTCTTTCTTTTGAACTCTTTTTGGTTTTCTATGACTGTTTTATTAACAGAAATTCCAATGTCTTCAGTCAATACTTTTAAATAATTTTCAGCATTTGTTTTCTTTTCCCAACAGCTGTTTTGGATACATTGAGCAATGTATAAAGTTGCACAGTGTTTAATTAAAATACCCAAATTGAACGCGGTGGAAGGGGCTCCGTATTTACCACTTTCTGCATCTAATCTTGCTATCGTATTTATGGCTTTCACAGTATGCTCGTAATAAATAGGATCAAATATATCGGCGAAACACTGAATATTATTTTGCAGTTTATTCATTTCTAAAAAAAATGTTCCCAATAGCCTCAATCTTGTTCTTATCATTTTATACATGTGGGGTGATCTATACTTGGAGCATAACTTGTTTCCATATGTTATTAAAAATGCATCGTTGCGAACAACAGTGCATACGCTATCTAGTCTCATAACAGGTAAAACTTTGTATTTGAGAATGTCCGATGCTTTTTGATGAACATCAATGTCCAGTTTGCGACTCATTACCAAAATGCCTTTTTTTTTATCGTTTTTACCAGCACAATTTTTGAAGTGTTTTCTTATTGCTGAAGTCACAAAGTAGCCTTTACAATTAGGACAAACACTGTAAATTCGTTTTGAAATTTCTAAATTTTTTTTCCTTCGGCATACAATTATACCAGTGCTTTTTTGAGTTTGATTATAAGAGAAATTGCCCATTTTTCTAATAGTGTCAATGATCCGTTTTCTCTCTTTGCAGCCTAAAAAAAGGTGAAAAATCTTATCTGAAAAACTTTGCTGTACGGTCAGTTTTACCTTTTGGTAAAATCATAAATTGTTTTACATCTGCTTCATCCTTATGTTTTCGTTCCAAGTGCGGTGTAATTTTTGACAGAAATCGCTTGCAATATAGACAATAATTCTTTTTAGCTTGACTACTTCTTTCTAAAAGTTTTAAAGAGTGTTAATATAAAACAAATATATATACTTTGTCAGTTTTTTTTATGCCTAACTATTTATCATTAAAAAAGAAGCACATTGTACTTTAGCAATAAATTTAACAAGCTTAGTTTTTCAAACGAAGTTAGTTACATAATTCTAAACTGTTTAACTTCTTTGGCACTACAACTTCTACGTGGACTTTAATTGCGAGATTAATTTTAGGTTTAGAGTGTTGTAACTTAGTAACAATAAATTATGTAAAGTTACATTAACTAAAAAATAAAATGAAGTTTTTCTCCAGGAATGCTTTGTAGCAAAAAATTGTTTGTTTACTTCAGAATGTCGCGCTAAATGGCGATACTTTTTCAGATTTGATAATGGGATAATCATTAAGAGTACCCCAACAATTTTTATATGTGTTTATATTTTATGTGTCTTTATTAGATACTGATTGAGATGAAGTTTTGTGTGAACATGTGAAAACAATTGAATTGGACTGTCATAAAGACTACGCAAATCGTTTTTTTAATCAATACTATTCCAGTTTGAAAATTAATCAAATGAATTGAACGAATTGAACATATTTTGTAAGTAGCTCTAAAATTATTTAAAACACTGTATTTGAAACAATCAGTTAAATCAGCATGAAAGCTAAATGTATCATGTAAAATAATTTTTTTAATTTTGCAAAGGAGATGATTAAATTTTGGTTTGAGTTTTACCAAATAATCGATATTCCTAAAAACCTAACAAACTATAACTTTAAAGTCTACGAAAGCCTAATAAGAATACGCAAAATGTGGAAGATGTTCTATTAAAAAAAAAAAACAAGTTGTGTATACTATTTAAGTTATTAATGAGATACCAAGAAACGCGCGCTTCGTTACTCAATCTTTGTATATTCTCCCTTTTAAATATAATAGTTTAAAATTACGAAATAGATTATTCAAACTCTTACCACCAATGGCATCGTCGCGATTTTCATCTTTATCTTGATGCTCATCCACTGCAGTTCTACAACAAATTGTAACTACAGTTCAAATGTATAGGTTTCTCAAAATTAGTCCAAAAAATTTGGACAGTAAATTAGTTGTTATCTAAAGTATGATTAATATTTTAGTTTGACACTCTAACCCACTCGATATATTTCTTCTTTTAATTAAAGTAAAAATAGTTACGAAGTTGTTCATATAAACAGCCTAATAGCAAAATGTAATAAAAATATGGGTAGTAGATTTCTTCCAAAAACTGATTACTTCTGAGTTGCCTTTTTTATTTGATACAACTCCTACAACTTTTTTATTTCTGAAGATAGGTACTTTGTTGTTTGGGCAAATTTGTGTCATACTAGAAGATTAATTTCATTTAGTCAGTCTTTAATTTTCGCTTCTGGTAAGACCGGAAATGACATCAACGTCATATTATTAAATGTACCCAGTGTATTTTTTAATAAACGAATCCTTTGCATATTTACCATACAGAATCAAAAGTAACCAATATACTAAAATTAATAATAAAAAAGTTATTCAATGAAATAGAAGAAAAATTATATTTCCTTATGAAAACCCAGTAGCCTGAAAAATTAACAACCATGTTTTTCATTTGCTTAGTTTCATTAAATTAAAAAAAAAGAACAATCTTTATGAGACACTTATTTTTCAAGCAAGTAGATTTGAATTAAATAGATAGTTTTTGACTTATTTTACTAAATAACTTTTTAATTATTGGTTTTAGAATAGTAGTTCTACTTGATTTTTTGTAGTAAAAAAAAAAGATTTCTAAAATGAAAACCGCTAAAAAATAAAATAAAGATATGTATGTAATGTTAAAATAAACGTAAAGAAGCGTCCTACGCGTATGTTTCAAATCAGTTTTTGCTTCACAAACTTTTGTGATGACGTCATCAACATTTTTGCAAGGACACGTGTTCTGTTTGTATAGATCAAAAACAACATTATTGTATTCCCAAAATTTCGGTAAAATGGAGTAAACCGTTTCTGATTTAATTAATAAAATAAATTGACTCTTTCATTATTTTTATTACTCATTTTTTTGAACTACCCTATATAAGCTATTTTAAAAAATATTAATGTAAAAATGAATCACAGATCTAGGCTCATCACATTTTCCACATTTTCAGAATGTATCAATTTTTTTGGAAGGGATAAACAGATCCATTTTGATTACAAATTTGCCATGCTTAGGATAACTTTAAACGGTTCTGCAGTTTCCGATTTGATCAATAAAATAAACTGACTCATTCATTAATTCCTTTGAGTCACCATGTGTAAGGAATTTTAACAAAAATATAAATTGAGTGATAATGTACAGACCCATCAATTTTGCACATTTTAGAATTCATTTGTCAAAATTTTAAGATGACGTCGTCACTGTCATCAGTTTTTAGGAAGGTCGCAAAGTGATAAATTTTGATTAACAATGTTTCCAATAACCTTAAAACGTTTACAAGGTTTCAGAACATTCGGTTTTGCAATTTCAAAGTTAAATTATAAAGTGTTTGTTATAAAATTTAGATTTTTTTTTCTCTTGATGCTTAAGATAAAAACTCAACACGGATTCACAATCTACAAGTGGAAGAGTAAGCAATTTTATAAAATTTAAAAAAAAATCAATATTGTAAATTGTTAGGATCACGTCATCGCATTGTGGTGAGGATAATCAGCAAATTTTCGTCAGCCTTTTATCAACCACACAATATGCCTAATATGCATTCAAAATTTGAAAATAATCGGTCCGGTAGTTTAGCAATTTATCTGTCTAACAAAAATCGACATAGACGCGGACAGATGGCATAGACAGACGGAAGAGAGACTTATGTTTCCATATTCTAAGTGTCATGAACTCATGAACGCCGAGAAAACATAAAAGTAGCGAGTCGCGATGGACTTGATTACAGTACTCCTTAGCTTAGCTCGGAAAATAAAAATATGTCGAGTGTTCCATTAAAAAAAAATATATTAATTTAATAAAATTAAATTTTTACTAAAAAAAATTATAATTTATCTTACAAAGTACGTGACGAATTTGTAAAAAAAGTGGTTATTCGTGCGATGGACTCGATTACAATACTTCCTTTGCTTACGATCGGGAAGTAAAAATGGGTCTTCCGTTTTCGTCTGTCCGTCTATCTGTGTCTGTTTGTCCACCATTCGTGACAATTTTTGCTAGACAAATGATCTCCGAAACCACTGGACCGATTGTTGTCAACTTATGTGTATTATGAATATCACGTATTTGGTAAAAAGTGAAACAAACTTTGTCTAATCATCGCAGCCAATAATGTGATGACGTCAAATCAAAATTGTACGTTGTAAATGGGTTTAAAATTATATAAAAAACATAGTCCTACACATGTAGTTTATGAATCCGTGTTGAGTTTTTACCTGAAACGTCAAAATTTTTGCAAAAAAATCAAAATTATACAACGTTGTGTAATTTCAATTTGAATCTGCAAAACCAAATGCTTTGAATTTCTTGCAGATGCTTTAAAGCTATCATAAACACGCTAAATTTTTTATCAAAATATATTTGCTTATCCCCCAAAAATATGAATGACGTCGCCTCAAAATTTTTGCCGAATAAATCCTAACTACAATATGTAAAATATGTTGAATCTATAGGTACTTGTGATTTATCATTCCATTCATGTTTTCTATTTTTATATTTCTATTTGCTTATACAGTATGACTAAAAAAAATGAGTGAATTTATTTTATTGATTAAATCAGGAACTGCAAAACCGAGTGCTTTGAAATCTTGCGGACGTGTTAAAAGTATTGTAAGCATGGTAAATTTGTTAATCAAAATATATCAGCTTACTTCCCCCAAAAAATTAATGCCGATATCTCAAAATTTTGACGAATAAATTCTATCTAAAATCTGCAAAATATGATCAATTTGTACTTATGATCGTGTAAGAATTGCTTGTAAAGAGGGTTTAGATTAATTAATGAATGAGTCAATTTAATTTATTGATTAAATCAGGAACGGCTCACTCCATTTTCTCAAAAAAGTTGGGAATGTAATACTGTTATTATTAGTATTACACTGCACCAATCCAAGTTGATATACTTGTCGTTGCAAAAATTTGATGACGTCATCACAAATTTTGTAAATACTCAGACATGTACGCGGAGCACGCTTCTTTACATGTATTTTTACATTACATACATATGTTTATTCTTAAAGGGATTCAGATAAAAAAAAATTGCAACACCAAATTTTATAGTTTTTCGAAAATGCTGAACTTCAAGTGCAACGGAAGTTCTGTCCAAATAACATTTGACCAATTTTGTTTTAGAAATATTAAAAAAGTATGTAGCCTGGTTCTGAAGTTACATTTCAAACTCAAATTAAATTCTCGTTTGCCACATCGATATACTCCCTATATTAATTAATTTAAACTGTAGAACGAAAGTGCTTATCCATTAGACAGCCTTGATTCTTAACATCATATCGATGTAAGAGAAAAACAGCTTCTTGTTTTAAGAAGCAGTTAACTATTTCTTTTAGCTTCTAAATTAATTTTATTCTTGGGTGTTGCTGTTAAAACAAGAGCCTGTCATTTCTTCCACAAATAATGGTGGTAAATGTTCTACATTTACGGTAAATAGCCATTTTATCGAAAAAACTAAACTATGTATACTCATTTGCTTTGCTATGGGAATGGATTTTCATGTTTCGTTAACTTTAAAATACTGAGAAACAGGTAAACTCTTACAGTAATTTGCACAAACACTTGGGACTAGCGGTCTACTTTTGTAATTTAGTTGAAATTATACCTACCTTGTTGCTTGTGAATTTGACAAACTACAACTCGATCCTTCTTCTGCCATATTTTCACAATAAACTTCTCACTGAAGCATTTTATAACACAACAATTTTTGATTCGTTTAATTAAAAATTAACAAACAAAAAAAAAACAATTAAAATTTCTTTCTGGGTGAAAACATATAGTCAAACTGATACGACACCCCGGATAGGTCGTACCATTCGTCAGTACAACCGCGAGAAAATAATATGACTCGATCATTCGGTTTTCAATGGCGCGACGCTGCCGTCAGCGAGATGCGTATTAAACATACAAGTTTAAAGGGATCGGGTGTTCAACTGAAAAAGTCATCAGGTTGGCCTTGATTTTTGTATCATTTGACCGAAAAAAATCTTGTTAAGCGTACTTTGGAATACTTTTTATTATTTGTATTTCCACCGCATCATTGGGGATTGCTGACGTTTTCGTATATGAGATGTCATGTTTATATTTTGAAATTTTGCAAATCAATGTCAATGATAACTCATTCCGTATCAAACATACGTCAAATCAACAGATTTAAACAACGTTAGACAAACATAATGATACGGCCAACATATTTTATTTTCATATAAATTTCAAAACACGCTTTAGATTTTTTTTCAATATCATGGTATGTCTACAATCAACTTCACAATTAATAGCTAACCACGCGGAAATATCAATACTATTGTATGAATTACCTAACTTGGCGCTTTTCACTACATTTTCTTCTATCAAACAAGCAACACGAACTAGATGACTCTTTCAATTGAACACCCGCTACTATGATAATTAAAAATCGTCTAAAAAAGTTTCTAGAGAATGTCAACGCAATGGGCGGAATCCGTCGACAAATATATTGCGTTTTCGCTATTGTGGGGATAAACGTTATAGTTTCATACAAAATGATAAAAATAGTCAAAACTGAGAGAAGAGATCTTGATGTGAGGCGGTACTACCGATGACATTCCCTTTTTTAATTATCCAGCAAATGCCATTTTACAATCGCAAACGGGATGCTACAATCAATATCTTCTCTTTTATTGGCAGAGAAATATTTTTACGTTAGAAGACGCAAAATTAGTTGGTGCAGTAAAGCAAAGATTAGGTATGAATTTGCAACTGTAATGCAACATGCATTACATAGAGGGTAGAGTATGTTGTATTAACATGTTTTCAATTTATTAATTAACACGTAACCAGTCTAGCTTCAGTCTGTATTAAAACTTTGATGAAGGATGAAAAGCTGTGAATTTTGTTAAAATTTGCGCAAATTTCTAAGGTGAAGGTAATAAAACTTGTTTTTTTTTTTGAGAAAAACTGGCCTTTTTAAAAACATCTGCTCTAGCTACAAAAAATATTTGTAATTCGTGTGATAAACATCTAATCGCATATTTTTCCGAAAAACATGCAAATTTCTGGTCGCTTTGATTGTTTTTCTCTGATTTCTGTTAGAAATATTAACTCTAACGCCTAACCTTATACTTCATTTCTGAAACTATAACAGGTTTAAAATTTTTAAGTGTATTATGATTTACATACTACATATAATAAACATCCAATTCCAATGCATCTGCTTCTGTTTATACTTCCCGCTTCGGCCTGTCTGTCATCTGCTTGTGGTAGGTTTAAGTTTTTATTACATCGATGATGTTCGAAACTACTAGACTGATTGTTGTGAAATTATATATATATGTAGACTCACTCACCAGTGTTATATAAATTTAACGAAGTAACATATTGCTCCACTTGTTTTTACACTGAGCATCCAAATTTTTGTAAAAAGATCAAAATTGTATAACAGCATTTTACAGTTAACTGTGAAATTGCGAAACTAAACGATCTGAAACCTCGTAAACGTTTTAGGGTTATCGAAATCTTAATAAAACGTTTATTAAACTTTATCCGTTTACCGCACCCCTAAAAACTGATGATACAGGATGACTCCAAAAATTAATGAATGAGTTAATTTATTTTATTGATCAAATCAGAAACTGCAAAACCGACTGCTTTGAAATCTTCCAGACGTTTTGAAGTTATAGTAAGCATGATACATTTGTAATCAAAATATATTCATCCCGTCCAAAACATTGATTACGTCATCTCAAAATTTTGCTGAATAAAGCCTAAATATGATGAATCTATTCTAGTGATTTATCATTTCATTACATCATGTTTTATAGAATTTCTATACAGGGTGACAAAAAAATTAATGAATTCATCAATAAAATAAATTAATCACAAAATTTAATAAAGGAAAAACTCATTTTAAATATACGCGTAGCACGATTCTTTACATTTATTTTAGCATTACATACATATCCTTATTTTAATTTTTTAATCAAATTTTATAATTTTTCGAAAAATCTGATTATGTTTTGTTATACTTCATGGCGAGGGAAGTTCTGCTGAAATAACCTTCGACCAATTTTTTTCAGCTTTGTTTGATTGTTATTAATTTTTATCGTTTTTTATTCAAATATATTTTGTTTCGTTCTTTTGGATAAAAATATTACAATAGACTTTGCAAAACAATATTTAAATATTTCGCAGAAATCAAATTTTATTTTGCTCAACTTCGGACCTTTTTCTAAAAAAAAAATAATAATAAAGGGTGGCCCTTGTTTCGTGGTGATGAGTGTTTAATGTACATAATTTAAGGATATCGTCTAGATGGTAAAATATTTAACCAAAAGTTGTCTGCTATACCTCACGAACCATACCATGCCTAACAGAGATGCAAAACATTCATGAAATTAATTTATAATTATATTATAATTTATCTTTATGTTATTTACAGTACATTTTCTCTTTTTAAACTTATACATAGAAAATGTAACGATCGTTGTATTATGAAACACAATGTCGGTTATTACTATTAGTATATGTAGGTTTCATCTTAGTTTCAAAAAAATCACTTCATATTATGTAATCGATTTGAACTTTTCAACTTTTACTGGTGAGCATTAAACTAGCACTTTTTTGAGAAAAAATGCTGCAACTGCGATGCTAAAATTGGTTAAAATATTTTTTTTATATAGAATAATAGCAGTCTCAGCATTCATTGCATAATTCTAAAATCTACATATATGTACACACATATAAATATTATTATTTTTATATTTGCAAAATTCCAAGAATTTCTGTACGAAACAAAGGACGACAACAATGACCCAATTTTCTATTATAAAGTTGTAGGGAACCTCACAGATCCCACAGTCCTATCGGTATGAACAACTTTGATTTAACGACGACCAGACAGTTTTGGACACTATTTTCTTGTTGAAAAGAAACATAGAAATGAATCAAGTGATAGCGGACATGATTTTGATTTTAAAGGTGATAATAAAAAGTGATAAATTGAAGAATAATAACAATTAATAAGTAGTCCTTTATGATGATTATTTCACACTTACATTGAAATAAATAATTTTTTTTAATTTTTCGCAAAATTTTAAAAATATTGTTCATTTTTATACCTTTTTATTTTTATACCTTGTAAATGACAAAATCAGTTCCATCAAATTTCATTTACAGCAATGAACAGCAAGTATTTTTATTCAGTGCTCCATAAATTAGTGACGTCAATCTATATGAAAACAAAAAAAAAAACACAAAATAAGTGTAATTCTGGAAAGAGTCCGTGTTTTCTTATACCATTTAAAGTTCTTCGTACCTAATAAAAAATATGTACATTTGATTATTAACAGCAAAAACAACTTCCTCTATTTTTTTACACAAGTATTAAAAAAAACTCAATATTTTCAAGCACCCTACTTTCATTTAATATATATTTCATTTAATAAATATAATTTAAAAATAATTTTCAGCTGAAAAATTTCCTTTTCAATGTAGCCATTTAAAATTTAAAGCTCTTTAATTCTGGGACTGTATAAAACAAACGAAAAACAAGTTGTGTTTGATAAGCTGGCTTCGAGGAATCGCTTACTCACCAAAGCAATCCGCAATTATCTGTATAACGATACACGGTCAGCTGCTACAAAATACATTGTTATGGGCTCGTATGGGAAAATATGTAAAGCACACGCATTCTTCGTCAGCAGAGATGTCATTCGGTAATTTCTCAGACATGCCGCCCTCACGTTAAACTCTGAACGTTTACATTATTAGTTTCATTGTGAAATTTATTTGCCAGTGGAATTAATGATTTTCCAAAATCGAAGAAATTGATGTGTATAATATTTGTTTCTTGTACCTTTTTAGAAAATAGTGAATTCAGTTAAATTTGATTTAATATTGTCCCAGGAGAATCGAGAAACCCTTTGGTGGAAAATTAAAACAAAATCAATTTATTGATAAGTTTATTCATCTAAAGTTATTGAGACAGAACGTCCCTCACATCTGAATCACAGTAAACATTTGCAGTTTCGTAAACAAATTTTAAAATCTTGTTTATCTTGCATTTCTGCCAGAATGCCTATAAGCCTGTGGTCTAGAAATACGGGAAAATTAGATAAATATGTTTTAGTTAATCAATACATTAATTGAGCCATTTATTAGTAGTTAAATTCTCTGTATGAACAGTTGTAAAAATATTATACACGTGTACCTGATATGAAAATCAAATCCACGCTTTTCACTTAAGTATGTGCATAATTGGTCAATTTAGCACTCGTTTCTTATAGGTATTAACTAAATAAGAGCACGCCTGTAAAAAATAAAATTCACCAATATTCATCGGCTTGGAAAGTTAAAAAAAATTGCTCGAAGTTTGTTTTGACAAAAGTTCCCTCGCCCCTGAAGAACAATAAAACATGTAGATTTTTTTCGAAAAATTATAAAATTTTATTTTGCGAATTTTATTTTGTCCTATGACAACCCCTAGAAGTTAAAGTAAAGATATGTATGTAATGTTCAAGTAAATATAAAGAAACGTACTAGGGTATAGTTCAAATTAGTTTTTCCTTCACAAAATTTTGTGATGACGTCATCAACATTTTTGCAAGGACATGTATATCAATTTGCATAGGTGCAGTGTAATACTAATAATAACAACATCATTGTATTCTCAAATTTTCGGGAAAGTGGAGTGACTTGGTTTAATCAATAAAATAAATTACCTCATTCATTCACCCGGAATAAATAATTCTAGGATTTACTCGGCAAAATTTGTGGTCATCAATTTTTGGAGGGGATAAACAGATACGTTTTGATTAAAAATTTAACATGCTTACGATAAGGAACTTTAAAAGGTCTGCAATATTTCAAAGCATTCGGTTTTTGCAGTTCCTGATGTAATCAATAAAATAAATTGAAACATTCATTCATTTTTTGAGTCACCTTGTATAACCAATTCTGAAAAATATGAATAGGATGATACATTTTTAATTTAGATATAATGTATTTGACAAAATTTTGAGAGACGCTATCACTTTTTTGGGATAGGATATTCGAATTAATTTTGATTAGCAATTTACCATCATTACTATAACCTTAAAACATTTGCAAGATTTCAGAACATTTGGTTTTGTAGTTTCAAAGTTAAATTGCAAAATGTTGTTATACAATTTTGATTTTCTTCCCAAAAATCTGGATGTCTGGGATGAAAAGTCAGCATTGATTCATACACGACAGGTGCAAGAATATATTATTTTATAAAATTAAAAAGAATATATTATAGTAAATTTTGAAGGTAACGTTATCCCACTGGTGGTGGGGATGACTGACTAAACTTTGGTGAGCGTTTTACCCCCTACATGACATTTTTAATGTACATACAAAATTTGACAACAATCGGACATTAATTTCGGAGAATATCTCTAAAAAATGCGGACAGAAGGCAAGCAGACAGACAGACGGAAACGGAGACCTATTTCTTCGTACTCTTGGGGACATGAAAGGTCGAGAAAACATAAAAGTAAGAAGTCGGCCGATGAACTCGATTACAATACTTCCTTAGTTCAGGAAGTATAAATTAAAAATTTTTAACAGTCTGAACACCCCCGGTACGAACAAGCAGAAATGTGTGTTATTGCCAGTATTTGTAGTACTCTAGAACTCTCAGATAAGATATTTTAGAATTCTAAAATATTTGAAGTTGTGTGGGTTGTATTCGAGATGTATTTCAATACGTCATCTAAATAAAAAGTTGTTATAACTATCGATCTTACAATTTTCCTTACGATTTTCAGAGCATGATTACAGTTAATTGATTTTCATTAAAAATGTGCTTTGCTGAATTTTTTTGTACAATATTATACCCATTGTTACTTTTAAGGCATCCTTGATTCTCAAAAGTATCATTCTGAGTTATACGTTTATATTAATTTCCTTAATTAATATTAAATTTTGATCTTTCATTCAAAGAAAAAAAATCGGTGCAGGTTTCAAGTGGGTTTTCTCCATTGCAAAATTTTGTGAAGACGTTGTGGTAAGGTATAAATGTTTTAATTTTAATTAACAAATTACTATGCTTAGGATACTCTTAAAACGTTTGTAAGATTTCAGAAATTTCGGTTTTGCAGTTTCAATGCTAAATTGCAAACTGTCAGTATAAAATTTTGATTTTATTCCAAAAATCTGGATGTCTATGGAAAAACTCAACAAGGATTCATAAACAACAAGTGCAGGGGTATCTTATTTTTTACAAATTAAACATTTGCTATTGTAAATAATGGCGTTTTACCGTTTAAACGATATTCATAACAGTCATAACTTACGTACAAAATTTGATAGCACAGATAACAGACGACAGACAGACAGACAGACGGAAAACCACTTTTTTCGTGTTCTAGGGGTCATGAAGCATCGAGAACACATCAAAGTGGCCATTCGTCCGATGGACCACATTACAATATTTCCTTAGCTTACGCGCTGGAAGTAAGAATTGGTCTCAAGTTTTTACACAAAACGTACCCGCGCCCATGAAATATTATCCGTTCACGATCTTTATATAGTAGGGTTGGCCATGAAAATCCAGTGAGTTTGTTGGTATTCGATGCAGAAGAATAAAAATTCCGTGAACTTTTTTCGTTAGGTTATGTTTTATTAAATTAAAGGTTAAAAAGTATGCCAGAAATATAAACATTGTTGCCGATACTTTCAGTTTTCAATAGCAATGACCAAGTTAACGGTATCCATTTCTTAGAAAGCATAAAACTTTACGCTATTTAAAACAGCTATACGGTTTTTTGTAAGTCTTTATTTCATATGTATGGAACAAACACTAAAATTTCACTTAAACGTTGTTTTTATATGAATGGGGGTTCTACATACGACTATTGTCGCATGCCACATTTAGCATCTCATCTTTAATTCTCAATCATCAGTTCGTTCTGCTCGCCCACTCTTCTTAGAAATGGCAATTTCGACCTTTGTGACAGCCTATTTCCATATCTTCCAACTTCTTTTTTCACTTTTCTAAGATTACTAAAAGGGTTGGTAAAAGACAACAACTTTGCTCTATTGCTTTGATGGGTTTATCTCTTCTGAAACAGTTTTCCGGCCATAAATTGAATGATTTGTCTATATAGCTATTACTAATGCTTACGGAAGTGCTCTTTATTTGCTTTTACTAAGTACTTCCAAACGCCTATTAATAAGAACGTTACTATACGCCTTCTCCAGGTCCATGAAGAGTTACAAAAAAAAATGAAAATGCTTAAAATTTGGTGCAAAGTAACAACGTGGACGATCTAACTAAAATTATACTTATTTTGTTGTACGTCAGACAGTTTTTCACATACTTCCTTGGTAAATTTAGAACGAAAGATGCGTAAAAATGTCACCCCCGACAAGCTACAATTCACTCCAGTTCCATTATTTCGCTATGAAAATCTGTATCATCACCGTCATTTTCAAACTCAGATTCTGAATCAGGTTTACCTAGCGAAATAATGAAAGCAGGTATAGATTCGTACGAAAGATTTCCCATATTTTTTTCCCAATTTGCCAAAATAAGTTTTTCACAATGTTTACAAAAATTTTGCCACATGCTTGGAGTACATTTAGAAAGCGCCTCAAGTCATAAATTCTCCACCCTATTTTTTAATAAAGGTTGAGAATTTATATGCTTGTTGTAACAGTTCCTACAAAATCCCCACGCCATTTCAATTGGATTATATTGACAATGGTACGGAAGTAATCTAAGTACTTCATGGCTACTTTCTCTTAATGTCTCGTCTACCAAATATCTTTTGTTTTCTTTTGTTTCTGAAGGGTTTAATTAAATCTCACTGTTTCTTCGAAATTTTTTTGTCAAACACAATGTTTAAAGAGCCATTCCTGAATTTCACATTTTTTACTAGAAAAAGTGGGTAGTTTATCTAACTGAACCGAATGATACGGTGTATTGTCTAAAACCACCACACATATTTGGTTCAACTTTGCCAAAGTAGGAATGAGCTGATTAACCACCCAATTTTGGAAAAATGTCCCGTCCATCGTTTTATGATAGTCTCTATCGTTATTTTTTTAATTTAAAAGATTGTTACAACCATCCAAGAACCCCGTTGAACAGCCCGCATGGAGAATAGTAAACCTTGATCCTTCACTTTTAATTTTGGTGGGATTGCTTTTTAGATCAGTATCGTGCACCCAGCGACGAATGGACGAACCATTTTGATAGATTCATGTTTCATCCAAATACACGAAAGTCAAATTTTCACAAGAATTTAGAAACTGTAAATATGTTCTCAAAAAAGTAATTTTGGCTGCAACGACATGTTTTTGTCCACATAGAATTTTGCAACCATTTACTTCCCTGTGTTTTATAACCCATTGACTTAAGAATTTTATATAATGTGGTTCGCCCCCCTTTAAATTCCAACTGTTCCCTAGAATATGCCAAAAGAGTATCTAGACTGAAATATATACGTTTTTTTCATTAAGTTGCCAAATTTGTCGTTGCAGGTCTTTCCGGAACATATAATTTGTAAATAAATCCGTTGGTTTTCGCTTACGAGATAGTGATGTTTTTAAATTTTGATCCCTTGTTGATACAATTTTCGTTACAGTTGATGTTCCCACCTATGAGAAAAAAATTAAAAAATATTTTACAGCGTATTTTTACATTACAGAAAATATGTTCGAGACCCTCATAGTTAGTTCTTCCAAAGAAAAATCGGGCCTGTCTTTTCGAAACTGCAAAAAACATCTTTTTATTGCAATTTTTTGTTGCAGTAAAACTATTTTAGGCATTTTCTTTTTAAATAATGTCGCAATGATCTGTGAATCTGTCACAATGACAAATTATCTATGCTGACAAAATTAAAACATTTGTTTGTCGAATAATTCTGATCTAATAAATGAAGTAGAAAAGTGGCAATCCAGCTCGAAGCAAATGTCAATCAGACTACTGACTTAATTAAAAAATATCAAAGCCTACTTTACTATATAAAGATCGTGAATGGATAATACAGGCGAAGAAATACAGGTTCTTTGAAAAATCATGAAATTTAATTTTGTGAATTTTATTTTTTTATTGTAATCCTTATACGTTTAATTAAAGATATGTATGCAATGTTAAAGTAAATGTAAAGAAGTGTGTGACGAGTTTGTTTCCATTGATGACGTTATCAACATTTTTGTGAGTACAGATATATCAATTTAGATAGAAACAGTATTATAGTATAACAGTATACCATTCTCAAATTTTAAGGAAAATGGATTGAATCGTTCTTGATTTAATCAATAAAATAAACTGACTCATTCATTAATTTTTTTATTCAACCCTGTATAATTAATTTTAAAAATTATACACTGATAAACAACAAGCGCAAAGTCATAATATTCTGTATATTTGAGCGAGGATAATTTCTTAAAATTTGAGTTGACGTAATTAAATTTTTGTTAGTGGATAAACTGATAAATCTTCATTAACGATTTACCATGATTATGATAACCTGAAAACGTTTACAAGATTTAAGAAGATTCGATTTTACAGGTTCAAAGTTACATTGCAAAATGCTGCTATACAATTTTCATATTTTTTTAAAAAAAAAAGAGAAATTATGTGTAAATGTTTCTTCTGTAGTGGTTTCTTATCGAACTCGAGAGGCACAAACCGAAAACAGCACCGAGAATCTCGATGACTGCTATGCCGATAGCGACACCTCCAATAACGTGAGAACTTTTATACAAAAAGTCATGAATTGATTCCTGATTTTTTAAATCTGGATGTTTAGGTCAAGTAGAACGGATTTATGAACAACCTCACGAGTTTTCGACTACGTAATTTTATAAAATTTGTACTAGGCAAAATTTTAAGAACATGTCATTGGTGGAGATGATTAGACAAATTTTGTTTAGCGTTTTACGACCTACCCGATATTCCTTAAATACATCTACAATTTGACAACAGTTAGTGCAGTAGTTTTGGAGATTAGTTGCCTCGTAAAAATCGACGTACAGCCGACATACAGAGAACAGCCAGATGGAAACAGGATACCTATTTCTTCGTACTATGGAAGCGATGACACGGTGATGCTGTTAGGGATACCCTCAGCGTACCCGTCCGAAGACTTAAGACTAGTTAGGACAGTCGAGAAAACATGAAAGTAGTTATTCGCCGGATGGATCTTATTACAATACTTCCTTAGCCTACCCTCGGGAAGTAAAAACAGGAAGCAAATTTAATTCTGAAAAGAGTCCGCATCTTATTCTATCATTTAAAATTACTAGATGAAATCCAATAGCAATAAAAATTTATAAATTTATTTAACAGTAAGAACAACTTTCAACGCTAGATAAAACTATCTTTCAGCTGAAATATTTCCCTTTGCATGCGGGTCGCAGATCAACAACAATAACATTTAAAATTTAAAGTTCTTTTATAATGATGAACAAATGAAAAAGAGGTGTGTTCGATAAGCGGAGATCTAGGAATTGCTTATTCACCAAAGCAAAGTAATCAGCCATTATCTGTATAACGATACGTGGTCAACTGCTACAAAATACAATATTAAGAGCTTGTGTGGGAAAAATTGTAAAGTCTACGCATTCTTCGTCAACACAGACGTCATTCGATCATTTCCGGGACATGTCGCTCTCACTAATACACTCGATACTAGATTGTTATTTTTGGTTTTAATTTTTTTTTGGAATGAATTAATCTCCTAAAATCGAAGAAATTGATGTGTATAACATCTAGTTTTTATAAATTCTTATAAAATAGTTAATTTGGTAAAATAGGATTTAATTTTATCCGGGGAGACACCTTTTGATCTGCGCTGGGTGAATAATTAAACAAAATTAATTTATTAATAAGTCATACCTTATGACCAGCTGTTTGAAAAAAATATTTTCTTTGCTTACTTACGAAAACATTTATCTAATGTTGTTTAGACATAACATTTCTCACTTTTGATACATTCTAACAAGTCAGATAGGTGTCGTTAAACAAATTATAAAATGTTAATTTATCCTGCAAATAGTATATATTTAACTGCTGCAACGCTTACATATTAAAATTAAAAATAGTATTCTGTTTCCGGAACTACGAGAAAATTGGATATTTAAGGATTTTTTATTTAATTAGTCAAGTTAATTGAGTCAAATATTCAATTAACAAATTTTTACGATGCCATCCTTAAATTTTTAAAGGACAAATAAATAATACTTAATAATTGTTTTATTTATTAAATTTAATGCATGTGAGGCAAGTGTCAAAAATTCAGAAATCTTTTAAAGAATCTAAGATACTGTGAAATTTGTTTTTATAAATGGATAAATCTTTTAGAAAAAATCTGACCAACTATAAACCGTTCTATTAGATATTATCTTTACAAATTATGTAACAACATTTATAACAACATTATTATTAGATTTATTATCATTAATGCTTAGCGGCGCTATGCTATTCCATGTAATGTTTTACCCACTGTTAATTTTGAGCATTTTCATACTCAAAAGCGTCGTTCTGGGTAATATTATGAATTAATATAATTTTCTGATGTTAAATTTTGGTCGTTAACTGAAAGAAAAGTATCATTTTAAGTTGTAGGTTAATCTGCCAAAAAAGAAATATTAATATTATTTTTCTAGCAGAAAACGGTTTAATATTTTTAATTTCTATATTGACTTATCGCTAAAAGTAGCAAACAATGTTACTTTCGAGAACCCTCTACTCCTCGAATGTACCTATCGTTCTGTGCAATTGTTGGCAGAGATTTTAAGAGATTTTGTATTTAGCAAGTGTTAGTCCTTGCTTCGACGAGTATGAACTGCTAGAAAATTAAAGCATTACTAATAACAATAACTTTTGGCAATTGGCAAAAATAATAAAACTTTCAGATAATATAATTATTCAGGAACCCCAACAAATCTGACGTTATGCTTGACTTATCTAAAATCTTTTTTAAAAGATCTAAGCTAGTCACATAAATTAATCCTTATTATATTTTACTTATTATATTTTTACTTCCTAAGCGTAAGCAAAGGAAGTACTGTAATCGAGTCCGTCGGCCGACTCTCTACTTTTACGTTTTCTTGACTTTACATGACCCCTTGAGTGCGAGAAATAGGTCCCCCGTTTCCGTCTGTCTGCCGTTCCGTATTTTTATTATTATATTATATTATATTATTTCCGAAAATACTAGACCGATTGTTGTCAAATTTTGTATTTATATTAGAAATATCATGTAGATGGTAAAACGCTAACCAAAATTTGTCTAATCATCCGCACCAATGTGATGACGTCATTTCAAAATTATACATAGTAAATGGGTTTTAAATTGTATAAAATAACATAGTGCTACACATGTAGCTTATGACTCCGTGATGAGTTTTTACCGGAAACGTCCAGATTTTTGGAAAAAAAATCAAAATTATGAAACAACATTTTGCAATTTAATTTGGAATCTGCAAAACCAAATGCTTTGAAATCTTGCAGATAGTTTACAATTGTGATAAGCATGATCAATTTTTGATCAAAATATATTTACTTACACGCTCCAAAAAATTGATGACGTCAGTTCAAAAGCTTGCCGAATAAATTCTATCTAAAATGCACAAAATATAATGAGTCTGTACTTGTGATTTATTATTTCATTCATATTTTTTGGATTTGCGTATACAGGATGACTCAAAAAAATTAATGAATGTGTGAATTTATTTTATTGATTTAATCAGGTGCTACAAAACCGAATGCTTTGAGATCTTGGAGACGTTTTAAAGTTATCATAAGCATGGTATATTTTTGATCAAAATGAATTTGCTCATCCCTCCTAAAAAATTGATGACACCATCCCAAAATTTTGCTGAAGGAATCCTATCTTAAATGTGCAAAATATGATGAGTCTGTATTTGTGATTTATCACTGCATTAATATTTTTAGATTTGCTTATACGGGGTGCCTGAAAAAAATTAATGATTGAGGCAATTTATTTTATTGATTGAATCAAGAGTTGCAAAACTGAATACTTTAAAATCTTGACGTTTTGAAGTTACTGTAGGCATGGTAAATTTTTAATCAAGATATATCTGTTTATCAACCTCAAAAAATTGATTACGTCATCTTAAAATTTTTCCGAATAAATTCTTTCGAAAATGTGCAAAATATGATCAGACTATACTTGTAACTTATTGCATTCATATTTTGTAGATTTTCTTAAACAGGTGACTCAAAGAAATTAATGAATCAGTTAATTTATTATTCATCAAATGAAGAACGAGCCACCCTATTTTCTCGAAAATGTAAGAACACGCCCGTCTTTATAACAATAAAATAATGATAAGGTAAGAATTATAATAATAACATTCAAAGTATTTTGTTCAATTGAGGCTTATGAATAATTTTAGTCGTCAGTTCTGAGGCGATAAACTTATTCAAATCAAACAAATGTCTACGTGACATTCTTCCGATGTATAAACATTAACATTTTTAATACTACGAATATTGCAGAGAAAGGTATATTCCCGTTGATAATGTGCTGTAAATATATATTTTGCACTCATCAACTTTTTTTATGACTTTTTCACATTCACCAGGATGCGGGAGGTCGAACTTCCGGCACACGTGCTTTTTGCTTTCCGTTGCCATGGTAATCTTAAAATAGCCCGGAAACATCAAATAATTGCTAAGTGTTTACGGCGTCGTCAAAGTCGTTGTTTATAAAATTATAAATAAGTCACAGTTAATCTCTTCGGTTCAAAAATTTTTATTCGTCGCTCGACAAATATTTTGTGTGTTTTCGGTGTTTTGGAAATACACTTTCTATAAAATAAAAAATGTTCGAAAAATTATAAAATTTAATATTGCGAATTTTATTTTTACTTTCTGACCCTAAGCAAAGAAATTATTGTAATCGAGTCAATCGGAGGGCGACTGGCGACTTCTATGTTTTCTCGACATTTCATGACCCATAGAGTATGAAAAATTAGGTTTTGTGGCTCAGTCTGTGGACCGTCCGTTCAGATTTTTATTGGGCAGATAATCTCCAAACCTACCGGACCGATTGTATTTTATATGTATGCTAAGAATATCCGTGTATATCGTAAAACGCTAACCAAAATTTGCCCAATATCCCTATTAATGTCATAACATCACAAAAATGTTTATAATAAATTTTATAAAATAGCATACTCTTGTATTTGTTTTATTGAATACAAATTCCCAGAATCTAATTTTTTAATTTTTCAAAGAAGGGGATTTGTGGCACTGAACTTCGGGGGCGAAGGAAGTCCTGTCGAAACATATATCTAATAGTACTATATTGCTAACTGGCCCCAAAAGATTCCGAAAACATAACGGCAGAGCAATATATCGGACCTATCTGTCTCTCTGTGGTACTAAACAGTACTGTGCATGCACTCGTACTTGGTTGATTTGTAGTCGATAGCGTGACTGGATGCGTTTTGACATTTCGTACTTTCGCTTCTATTTTGTCTACATGCGCACAGACCCTCGGTACTCTTATAGACAGAAACAACATCTTCTGTCTCTCTCTGTCCGTGAACACCGTTTCCATGTTACTTCTGAAGAGTTAGCAATATAGTAGTATTAGATATATGTGTCGAAATGACTTTTGACGAATTCTTTTTCATTATTAAAGTATTTGTGCAAGGGACTTTTTCGCTTATAAAAACCCGTCGTTATGGTCATAACCATATCGCGCGGTGTACTGTATACCCTAAACACCGATTCTTTACACTTTTATAAAAATAACGGAGCCAATTCAAAAATTCGACCTTATCCTGTCACACATGGAAGTAGGTGTTGACGTTACCTTTAACTTCAGTAATCGACCACATAACCTAACTTATTAGAACATCTGTTGTTTATAACTCTAACAACTTAGTACATATGCGCAAAGTAAAATTTGTATTTCTTTAATTACAGTAAAATGGGCTGCTTATATGATTATAAGTAGTTATAACGAACAATACCCTTGCGCAAACACTCTAATATTTAGCTGCGTTATGCTATTCCATATAATGTTATACATACTTATACCCACTGTTACTTTCGAGCATCCCCTGATACTCAAAATTCTCGTTCTGAATAACATTATGAGTTGCTAATTCACTGATATTAAAAATTTAGGTTCCCAATTGAAAGAAAAATGACATTTTAACTGGTTGGTTATATCTGCCGAAAATGTTAATATTATTTTTCGAGCAGAAAACGTTATATTATTTTTAATTTCTATATTGACTTATCGCTATAAGTAGCAAACAGTGTTACTTTCGAGCACACTCTGCTCCTCGATAATATCTTTCGGTACACGTGTTGGCAGAGACTTTGTGAAATTTTATATTTAGCAGTTATTTAAATAAATTTGTATTTTTAAAACGGAGATTATGACAAATAACTTTTCTTAGCGAGTTTGGACTAAAATTTTTTTAAAAACCAAAGCGTTTGACAAGTATCATATATAGCATTCCTAATAACAATAACTTTTGGCAATCGGTAAAAATCTGTGCATTCTTTCCACTTCTGGAATAGAACTCTTAGATAATATAATTATTCTGGAACCCTAACACATCTGGCGTTATCCTTGATTTATCTAAAATCTTTTTTAAAAGATCTGGACACATAAATTAATCATTTCTTTAGATTTCATCTTTACAATATATCTAACAATATTTATAACATAATATTCTTATTATATGTATTTATTTTCATTAATATTTAGCTGCGTTATACAATTACACGTAACGTTATACCCACTGTTACTTTCGAGCATTCTCTGATACTCAAAAGTCTCGTTCTGACTAACATTATGAGTTGCTAATTCACTGATATTCAATTTTGGTCTCTAATTGAAAGAAAAATTACATTTCAATTTATTGGTTATATCTTATATCGAGCGAGCAATATAATTTGTAATCGAGTCATTTCTTGATTTTCATTTGTTTCGGAGAAGTCACGTCGATGATTGATCCACATAGTTCATAACTTCATAATTAAATTGACCGTCGTCTTCGGTGATTCACTATTAAAGTCTCCCCAATCCCTTAAATGTGACATGTGAGGGCGCATACGTCGGGAGGGAAAGGAATCTGTAATGTCAGCTAAATGTCTGTCATGGTCTGACTTTTTGACACAATGACATCATGTATTTCGGTTTTTACTAGAAAAAGAGGCAAAATGTCGGTACCGGTGCCAAAATCACAACGCCATGGGCGTGGATCGTCTTCAAAGGGATATGCAGTAGGAAAATTTTTCTTTGAGGTGTTTACATTGTTATCGGAATGTGTCTCAGGAATTATGAAGCTGCATTCTGGATCACGTTTATTACTTGCTGGGTAGCTTGAAGAAGTAGGAACAGGTAGCGGTGACTTGGAACCATGGAGGAACAAAGTAGGAACAGAGCCGGGTTTAAGTCTTTTATTTAAATAATAACAACTTCTCTCAAAAGTATAAATTATTGGCAATATTATCATGAAATGGTTTTAATGCCTATACATTCCCTAAGGTAAAAGATTCATGTTTGGGTACCTACTTGTAGCATTAAAAACCTTTTTGCACCACAACCTTTTGTTCACAGTGTTTGAAGGGAATCTGTGCATTATTTTGTGGTCTCTAGGATCCTTGATTACTCCACAAGCAGGCACAGAGCAATATTTTTTGGACATTTTGCTAATATCAATTCAAGCACAAACTGTTTTGGCGCGTAACAAAACGGATTAATTAAAGGTTCCTGTAACTCCCGAAGGGGGTGACATCTTTTAATATTTTCCCTTTTGACAAGTCGGACGATTGTAACCAATTGGAGAGACTTTAATAGTGAATCAACGAAGACGACGAAATTGACAGATCGAAAGAAAAAAATGGCGTGAACTCAGAACGGAATTTAAATAATGAATTAATCAATAATTAACCATTTAAATGTTCAGATTTTTGATTTAGTAAGACTCATCTTCTTTGTTTTGAACGTATCCTGAAATGTGGGGGCCAATTCGGTGAATATAATTCCATCAAGTCTGACCACAGTAAAGGAATCGACTTTTAAATCGATGATGGTTTGCTTTCACCTTAATGAGGTAAATCGACTTGTGCAAACACATTTTTCAGCCAAAAACAAACCAAAATTTTGAATTTTCATCATTTACTTTTTAATAAAAAAAAATTACACTTAAATTCACAATTAATTTCCATTAGAGCATTAAACACTTTATTTAAAGTCCCCATTCACAATAAATGCTGAAAATGTTCCCCATTTTCTTGTAAACACAGCAAAACTCTTCTTCGAACTGCATCAATGACATTGTTCAACATAACCTCATTGTTGTTTATTTCGTTGATTTTTTCGGTTATTCTGTTCCCTAAAACTTCCAAATCATTAACAGGAGTACAATAAATTGTGTTCTTTAAATGCGGCCAGAGAAAAAAATCAGCAGGTGTAAGATCACATGATCTTGGAGGCCAGATATGTTCAGTATTTCGACCAATAACTCTTTGGTCAAAAAACTCTCGTAATGTCGCTATTGTTATTTGAGCAGTATGTGCTGTGGCACCGTCTTGTTGGAAAAAACCAAAAGCTAATTCATCATCATGGAGTTCTCTTATGAATGGCCCCAAAATTTCTTCCAAATATCGAATGGCTGTTAAATTGCCTAAAAAATGATAAGTTGAAGAAGAAAGTTAAAACTTTAGTTTTCATTTTCTTACCATTAAAAAAGAATGGGCCTATGATGCGTCTTCGGCTAATTGCAGCCCAAACACCAATTTTTTGTGCATGAAGTGGGGCCTCAACATAGAATGGTGGTTTCTCTTGGTTCCACATTCGCATATTTTGGGAATTGACATAACCACTCAAGTGGAACCAAGCTTCATCCGTAAAAAATGTCTTCTCTAGCAGTTCATCATCAAATGTGTTCAAAAACCACTCACAGTATTCACGTCTGATTGGAAAATCCCCGTGATGTAATTCCTGCACACATTGTAATCGATAAGCAAATAATCCCAAGTCTTTTTTCAATATTGTTCGGCAAGTGCCATACGACAAGTCCACTTGTTGTTGCAAATGACGAACAGACGTAATTGGGACTTCGTCCATGATTGCTCGAACATTTTCAATATTTTCAGGAGTTCTCTTGTTTTTTGTTCTGCCAGTTCCTGGTTTTCTTTGCAAAGACCCAGTTTCTCTGAACTGTCCCACACTACGCTTTAAAGCATTGCAAAAATTAGCATAATCCACAATATTGTTTGGAAATTGCTCTTTAAATTCGGTCCACGTGTCAGGAATTGAATATTGCCATTGTCCGTCGATTTTTTGACCATTTCGAAAGTAAGACTCAATCATAAAAGTCTTATGTTCCAATGTAAAAGCCATTTTTCATCAAGTTCTTGAATTTGTTGAAAATTTAAGCCAAAAAACGGCCCAAAATGAAAACAAGTTAGTTCTGAAAAGAACTGTTTTTTTAAGAGGATTTTCACTACGAAACACAACAAAAGCAAAAAATTGTTCGTTACGGCCTTTCAGTTACTTAAAGAATTCAGAAAAAGACACAATTCAGTTCGAAAACACTTGGAAAACACAATCAACTTAACCTCAAACGTAACGAACAGTTGAACAGTGGTTCAAGTTACATCCAATATCGGTCAAGGTCTTACTGCAAATACCACAGGCGAATACATATTCAAATCATGTAACAAATAGGGATGAATTTTAAAAACTGCAGAATTGCAAAACTAAACGACTCAGTACAATTTAAAATTTTTAGCATTAATTTTAATAAAATTTCCAAAGCCCATTAATGCAGCTAAACGGCGGAACTGTAGACATCATTAATCATCAGAATTTGGTAAGACACACGTACCTTGTTCAAATGTTATTTCAAATGTAACTCGATTACAAATTATATTGCTCGCTCGATATCTGTCGAAAGCTAAATATTAATATTATTTTTCGAGCAATAAACGCTTTAGTATTTTTAATTTCTACACTGATTTATCGGTCTCTTAGTAGCAAACAATGTTACTTTCGAGCACGCTTTACTCTTCGAAAGTATCGTTCTGTACACGCACTGGCAGAGATGTTAAGAAATTTTGTTTTTTGCAGATACTTAAGGAAATTTGTGTGTGCAATACATGGATCGGTAAATAATTTTCCTTAGCGAGATTAGACTCAGATTATTCTGGAACCCTAACAAATCTGACGTTATGCTTGATTTATCTGAAATCTTTTTTAAAAGATCTCTGGTCACATAAATTATTCGCTCGTTTAGACCTCATCCTTTCAATTCATCTAACAATATTTATAACATCACATTCTTATTATATTTATTTTCATTAATATTTAGCTGCGTTATGCTATTCCATGTAACGTTATAACCATTGTTACTTTCGAGCATTCCTTGATACTCAAAAGTGTCGTTCTGAGTAACATTAGAAATTGAGGCAATGGATGGGATAACCACCTAACTCAAAATAGCTCACTTTACAATAAACACAAAAAACTGTTAATTTGTTTTATACGTAACTTATCAGTGTTATTTTAAGTGGACATTGTGGGGGAAAAAATTAACAATATTTTCAAATAATCATTGTTTTATATTTAACAGTAGCCGTTAAATAAAAAAATAAAATAGGAGTATTACTTTACTTTAGGTCGTTATTCCGTATATTACTTATTTTTTAATACAAACACGGCTATTAAGGTTTCAAACATTTTAGATAAGGTTTTCAGTACAATTTTAATAATGTTAAACAAACCTAAATAAAATATGAACACAATAGTACTTCCTAAGATACGACTGATTTTGGCAAATGACATATCCTCTAAGAAAGCAGGGGGGGGGGGGGGGGGGGGGATAAGACTGAATTTGCCAAATGGTATACTCTTTAAGAAAATATAGAGTGGATGGGTGGGGCTAGTACTTGCTAGGATAAGACGATTTTGGCAAATAATATACCCTCTAAAAGAATAGAGGGTGGGCGAGGCTGGTACTTCCTAAAGTACGATTGATTTTGGCCAATGATATACTCTTTAAAAAAAAATAGAGGGCGGGTGGGCGGGGCTAGTACTTGTTAAGATAAGACCTTAGATCATATAATAAATAGATACCACCATGCCGTGTTCTTTCCCTAGCAGAGCCTGTGACGACATCCTCCTGTCACACATCTCTCTCGTGCATGGAGGGATTACAATGAAGCTATCCTTGCCTGATCACTATTTGAATTTTGCGCGCCTAAATTTTAGGAAGTATGTCTGAACTAACTTCGTACGAAAGATGTTGACAGCTTGATTTTATAAATAATTCACAGTAGATAATGAAAGGAATAGTAAATTATTGGGCAGCAATTGTGATCCTTTATGATTACATCACTTAAAATAGGATCTTTGTTCTAAATTCTAAAATTGTTTTCTGTACAACAACTCGAAAGAGAGGTTAGAAGAAACATCTGTCAAAAGCGATTTGTTGTGCTGGTGCGGTACAAGGATAGAAGTGAAATAGACATATACAGATGAAAAAAAATAACAAAGATGAAGATGTGGTGATCACACAAGGATAGTATTATTCTACTCTTCTTGACGTAGAAAACGACAACAGATAGCTTCATGTCTAGTCACAGCTTTCAGTTTGAGTATTGGTATCTATTTATTATATGATCTAAGGATAAGACTGATTTTGGCAAACGATATGTTCTTACCTCTAGGGTATGGAGCAAAGTTTAGTAACGATTATATAAAATACATACCAACAAAATTAAATTACCATACATTAATTTCTAAGTATTCCTAACAATAAAACTCAATTTCGTATAAAGTTTTCTTTTTATTTTATTTAGACAATTGTAATTCGCGACGCTTTTGTTTCACAGGTTACTTGATCGAATGATGTCACAGCGTACCTGTTCTGCGGGCCTTCAATTAAGTATTTTATGCAATTTACGCAGTAACGACCTAATTCAAGTAGGGTGACTATTCCACTCATTTCTTGAAATTCGAACTAACAACTTAACTAAAAATTAACAGCAACTTATTCACCAGACCCGACATTAAGAAGTGGTTTACATAGCACCCTAAAAAAATCATAAAGAATATTTTTATGCAATTTACGAAATAATCACTTAAGTCAAGTCGGGTGATTATTCCGCCTAGCGCCTCAATTACTAATTCACTGATATTGCATTTGGATCTATAGTTGAAAGAAAAATGTCATTTTAACTCGTTCGTTATATCTGCCGAAAACTATATATTAATATTATTTTTCGAACAGAAAACCCTTTAATATTGTTAATTTCTAATGACTTATGGCTAAAAGTAGCAGACAGTGTTACTTTCGAGCGCCCTCAGCTTCTCGAATGTATCGTTCTGTACTCGTGTGGCACAGATTTTAAGAAATTTTGTACTTAGGAGTTATTTAAATAAATTTGTATTTTCAATACGGAGATTATGGCAAATAACTTTTCTTAGCGAGACTGGACTTACATTTTTTTAGAAACCAAAGCGTTGTTCTTTGCTTTGACGGGTATGATATGCTAGAAAATTAAAGCATTACTAATAACAATAAGTTTTGGCAATCGGCAAAAATCTGTGCATTTTCTCTACTTCTAGAATGGAACTCTTAGATAATGTAATTATTCTGGAACCCTAATAAATCTGACGTTATCCTTGATTTATCTGAAATCGTTTTTTAAAGATCTGGACACATTAATTAACCGTTTCTTAAGATCTCATCTTTACAATTTATCTAACAAGATTTATAATTTAACAGTCTTATAATGTTTATTTTCATTAATATTTAGCTGCGTTATGCTATTCCACGTAACCCTTATAGGCCAGGGCCGATAAATTTTGAGAACAAAAAAATTTAGAACAGGATGACACCCATTGGAAAAGGAAGAAAATAAAACAAAAATAAAAGGAAATAGCTATTTATGGTATAAGTGAATAAAATTCCTTTATTCACGTGTATCATACAAGATTTTTTCCAATTTGGAAAATTTTTCAAAAAATTTATTGTTTAGGTGATCCATATACATAAATATTAATTGCACTATTACTAATATGATGAACATTTAAAGAAGGTAAATTGCCTAAGCTGCCTCTACTTTCGTCACGGTCAAATTCAAAGGATGTTCCTGGACTTTCATTAGGATTGTTTTACAGGAGGTGGACTATCAAGCGTTGCAAATTTTAGTTGAATATCCACACATCCATAGCAACGAAAATTTCAGTGGTAGTGCGAATTTTTAGATTTTTTACTTTGTTCGTGTTGTCAATGACAGTGTGAATAAAGTGTTGCTGTAAACATTTTATTCATCCTTCCGATTGAACTATTGTTTTAATAGCGCCGTTTAACATACAAAATGACCATTTTATTAGTAGAAATTGGAAAAAATAATTTACGGGCGATCTGAGGTCGGGAAGTGGAAGAGGGGGAGCTTTTAAGGGTAGAAAACGGTTTATCACGATTTCCGGTAAAACTACAAGTCCTAACGAAAAAAATTAAATAGCAAAGTTCTAGGTAATAAAAGGATTTGTTATCTTTTCTTCCTTTTCAAATGGGTATCGTCCTGTTCTAATTAATTTTTTTTCACTTTTTACCATTTTCAAAGGCTTTGGCACTGGCCTATTATACCCATTGTTACTTTCGAGCATTCTCTGATGCTCAAAAGTCTCGTTCTGAGTAACATTATAAAATATTAAATTTGGATCAATAGTTGTCAAACAAATGTCATTCTAACTCGTTGGTTAAATCTGCCGAAAACTAAATATTAATATTATTCCTCGAGCAGAAAACGCTTTAGAATTTTTAATTTCTATATTGACTTATCGCTATAAGTAGCAAAGAGTGTTACTTTCGAGCACTCTGTGCTCCTCGAATGTATCGCTCTGTACACGTGTGGCAGAGGTTTTAAGACATTTTGGATTCAGCAGTTATTTAAATAAATCTGTATTTTTAATACGGAGATTATGGCAAATAACTTTTCTTAGCGAAATTAGACTTAAGTTTGTTTAAAACCAAAGCCTTGTCTTTGCTTTGACGAGTATGCTATAAAGCATTACTAATAACAATAACTTTTAGCAATCGTTAAAAATCTGTGCATTTTTTCTACTTCTAGAATAGAACTCTTAGATAATGTAATTATCTTGGAACCCTTGCAAATCTGACGTTATCCTTGATTTATCTGAAATCGTTTTTAAAAGATCTGGACACATTAATTAATCGTTTCTTAAGATCTCATCTTTACAATTTATCTAACAAGATTTATAATATAACAGTCTTATAATGTTTATTTTCATTAATATTTAGCTGCGTTATGCTATTCCACGTAACCCTTATAGGCGAGGGCCGATAATTTTTGAGAACAAAAAATTTAGAACAGGATGACACCCATTGGAAAAAGAAGAAAATCATACAAAAATAAAAGGAAAAATAATTTACCGGCGATCTGAGGTCGGGAAGTGGAAGAGGGGGAGCTTTTAAGGGTAGAAAACGGTTTATCACGATTTCCGGCAAAACTACAAGTTCTATCGAAAAAAGTTAAATAGCAAAGTTCTAGGTCATAAAAGGATGTGTTATCTTTTCTTCATTTTCCAATGGGTATCGTCCTGTTCTAATTTTTCTTCACTTTTTACCATTTTCACATTTTTTGGCACTGGCCTATTATACCGACTGTTACTTTCGAGCATTCTCGGATACTCAAAAGTCTCGTTCTGAGTAACATTATAAGTTGCTAATTCACTGATACTCAATTTTAGTCTACAATTGAAAGGAAAATTACATTTTAACTCGTTGGTTATATCGGCTAAACATAAATATTAACATTATTCTTAGAGCAGGAAACGCTTTAATATTGTTAATTTCCTTTGACTTATGGCCAAAAGTAGCAAACAGTGTTACTTTCGAGCACCCGCAGCTTCTCGAATGTATCGTTCTGTACGCGTGTGGCCGAGATTTTAAGAAATTTTGTACTTAGCAGTTATTTAAATAAATTTGTATTTTCAATACGGAGATTATGGCAAATAACTTTTCTTAGCGAGATTGGACTTACATTTTTTTAGAAACCAAAGCGTTGTTCTTTGCTTTGACGGGTATGATATGCTAGAAAATTAAAGCATTACTAATAAAAATAAGTTTTGGCAATCGGCAAAAATCTGTGCATTTTTTCTACTTCTAGAATGGAACTCTTAGATAATGTAATTATTCTGGAACACTAATAAATCTGACGTTATCCTTGATTTATCTGAAATCGTTTTTTAAAGATCTGGACACATTAATTAACCGTTTCTTAAGATCTCATCTTTACAATTTATCTAACAAGATTTATAATATAACAGTCTTATAATGTTTATTTTCATTAATATTTAGCTGCGTTATGCTATTCCACGTAACCCTTATAGGCCAGGGCCGATAAATTTTGAGAACAAAAAATTTAGAACAGGATGACACCCATTGGAAAAGGAAGAAAATAAAACAAAAATAAAAGGAAATAGCTATTTATGGTATAAGTGAATAAAATTCCTTTATTCACGTGTATCATACAAGATTTTTTCCAATTTGGAAAATTTTTCAAAAAATTTATTGTTTAGGTGATCCATATACATAAATATTAATTGCACTATTACTAATATGATGAACATTTAAAGAAGGTAAATTGCCTAAGCTGCCTCTACTTTCGTCACGGTCAAATTCAAAGGATGTTCCTGGACTTTCATTAGGATTGTTTTACAGGAGGTGGACTATCAAGCGTTGCAAATTTTAGTTGAATATCCACACATCCATTGCAACGAAAATTTCAGTGGTAGTGCGAATTTTTAGATTTTTTACTTTGTTCGTGTTGTCAATGACAGTGTGAATAAAGTGTTGCTGTAAACATTTTATTCATCCTTCCGATTGAACTATTGTTTTAATAGCGCCGTTTAACATAAAAAATGACCATTTTATTAGTAGAAATTGGAAAAAATAATTTACGGGCGATCTGAGGTCGGGAAGTGGAAGAGGGGGAGCTTTTAAGGGTAGAAAACGGTTTATCACGATTTCCGGTAAAACTACAAGTCCTAACGAAAAAAATTAAATAGCAAAGTTCTAGGTAATAAAAGGATTTGTTATCTTTTCTTCCTTTTCAAATGGGTATCGTCCTGTTCTAATTAATTTTTTTTCACTTTTTACCATTTTCAAAGGCTTTGGCACTGGCCTATTATACCGACTGTTACTTTCGAGCATTCTCTGATGCTCAAAAGTCTCGTTCTGAGTAACATTATAAAATATTAAATTTGGATCAATAGTTGTCAAACAAATGTCATTCTAACTCGTTGGTTAAATCTGCCGAAAACTAAATATTAATATTATTCCTCGAGCAGAAAACGCTTTAGAATTTTTAATTTCTATATTGACTTATCGCTATAAGTAGCAAAGAGTGTTACTTTCGAGCACTCTGTGCTCCTCGAATGTATCGCTCTGTACACGTGTGGCAGAGGTTTTAAGACATTTTGGATTCAGCAGTTATTTAAATAAATTTGTATTTTTAATACGGAGATTATGGCAAATAACTTTTCTTAGCGAAATTAGACTTAAGTTTTTTTAAAACCAAAGCCTTGTCTTTGCTTTGACGAGTATGCTATAAAGCATTACTAATAACAATAACTTTTAGCAATCGTTAAAAATCTGTGCATTTTTTCTACTTCTAGAATAGAACTCTTAGATAATGTAATTATCTTGGAACCCTTGCAAATCTGACGTTATCCTTGATTTATCTGAAATCGTTTTTAAAAGATCTGGACACATTAATTAATCGTTTCTTAAGATCTCATCTTTACAATTTATCTAACAAGATTTATAATATAACAGTCTTATAATGTTTATTTTCATTAATATTTAGCTGCGTTATGCTATTCCACGTAACCCTTATAGGCGAGGGCCGATAATTTTTGAGAACAAAAAATTTAGAACAGGATGACACCCATTGGAAAAAGAAGAAAATCATACAAAAATAAAAGGAAAAATAATTTACCGGCGATCTGAGGTCGGGAAGTGGAAGAGGGGGAGCTTTTAAGGGTAGAAAACGGTTTATCACGATTTCCGGCAAAACTACAAGTTCTATCGAAAAAAGTTAAATAGCAAAGTTCTAGGTAATAAAAGGATGTGTTATCTTTTCTTCATTTTCCAATGGGTATCGTCCTGTTCTAATTTTTCTTCACTTTTTACCATTTTCACATTTTTTTTCATTGGCCTATTATACCGACTGTTACTTTCGAGCATTCTCGGATACTCAAAAGTCTCGTTCTGAGTAACATTATAAGTTGCTAATTCACTGATACTCAATTTTAGTCTACAATTGAAAGGAAAATTACATTTTAACTCGTTGGTTATATCGGCTAAACATAAATATTAACATTATTTTTAGAGCAGGAAACGCTTTAATATTGTTAATTTCTATTGACTTATGGCCAAAAGTAGCAAACAGTGTTACTTTCGAGCACCCGCAGCTTCTCGAATGTATCGTTCTGTACGCGTGTGGCCGAGATTTTAAGAAATTTTGTACTTAGCAGTTATTTAAATAAATTTGTATTTTCAATACGGAGATTATGGCAAATAACTTTTCTTAGCGAGATTGGACTTACATTTTTTTAGAAACCAAAGCGTTGTTCTTTGCTTTGACGGGTATGATATGCTAGAAAATTAAAGCATTACTAATAAAAATAAGTTTTGGCAATCGGCAAAAATCTGTGCATTTTTTCTACTTCTAGAATGGAACTCTTAGATAATGTAATTATTCTGGAACACTAATAAATCTGACGTTATCCTGATTTATCTGAAATCGTTTTTTAAAGATCTGGACACATTAATTAACCGTTTATTAAGATCTCATCTTTACAATTTATCTAACAAGATTTATAATATAACAGTCTTATAATGTTTATTTTCATTAATATTTAGCTGCGTTATGCTATTCCACGTAACCCTTATAGGCCAGGGCCGATAAATTTTGAGAACAAAAAAATTTAGAACAGGATGACACCCATTGGAAAAGGAAGAAAATAAAACAAAAATAAAAGGAAATAGCTATTTATGGTATAAGTGAATAAAATTCCTTTATTCACGTGTATCATACAAAATTTTTTCCAATTTGGAAAATTTTTCAAAAAATTTATTGTTTAGGTGATCCATATACATAAATATTAATTGCACTATTACTAATATGATGAACATTTAAAGAAGGTAAATTGCCTAATCTGCCTCTACTTTCGTCACGGTCAAATTCAAAGGATGTTCCTGGACTTTCATTAGGATTGTTTTACAGGAGGTGGACTATCAAGCGTTGCAAATTTTAGTTGAATATCCACACATCCATAGCAACGAAAATTTCAGTGGTAGTGCGAATTTTTAGATTTTTTACTTTGTTCGTGTTGTCAATGACAGTGTGAATAAAGTGTTGCTGTAAACATTTTATTCATCCTTCCGATTGAACTATTGTTTTAATAGCGCCGTTTAACATTCAAAATGACCATTTTATTAGTAGAAATTGGAAAAAATAATTTACGGGCGATCTGAGGTCGGGAAGTGGAAGAGGGGGAGCTTTTAAGGGTAGAAAACGGTTTATCACGATTTCCGGTAAAACTACAAGTTCTAACGAAAAAAATTAAATAGCAAAGTTCTAGGTAATAAAAGGATTTGTTATCTTTTCTTCCTTTTCAAATGGGTATCGTCCTGTTCTAATTTTTTTTCACTTTTTACCATTTTCAAAGTCTTTGGCACTGGCCTATTATACCGACTGTTACTTTCGAGCATTCTCTGATGCTCAAAAGTCTCGTTCTGAGTAACATTATAAAATATTAAATTTGGATCAATAGTTGTCAAACAAATGTCATTCTAACTCGTTGGTTAAATCTGCCGAAAACTAAATATTAATATTATTCCTCGAGCAGAAAACGCTTTAGAATTTTTAATTTCTATATTGACTTATCGCTATAAGTAGCAAACAGTGTTACTTTCGAGCACTCTGTGCTCCTCGAATGTATCGCTCTGTACACGTGTGGCAGAGGTTTTAAGACATTTTGGATTCAGCAGTTATTTAAATAAATTTGTATTTTTAATACGGAGATTATGGCAAATAACTTTTCTTAGCGAAATTAGACTTAAGTTTTTTTAAAACCAAAGCCTTGTCTTTGCTTTGACGAGTATGCTATAAAGCATTACTAATAACAATAACTTTTAGCAATCGTTAAAAATCTGTGCATTTTTTCTACTTCTAGAATAGAACTCTTAGATAATGTAATTATCTTGGAACCCTTGCAAATCTGACGTTATCCTTGATTTATCTGAAATCGTTTTTAAAAGATCTGGACACATTAATTAATCGTTTCTTAAGATCTCATCTTTACAATTTATCTAACAAGATTTATAATATAACAGTCTTATAATGTTTATTTTCATTAATATTTAGCTGCGTTATGCTATTCCACGTAACCCTTATAGGCGAGGGCCGATAATTTTTGAGAACAAAAAATTTAGAACAGGATGACACCCATTGGAAAAAGAAGAAAATCATACAAAAATAAAAGGAAAAATAATTTACCGGCGATCTGAGGTCGGGAAGTGGAAGAGGGGGAGCTTTTAAGGGTAGAAAACGGTTTATCACGATTTCCGGCAAAACTACAAGTTCTATCGAAAAAAGTTAAATAGCAAAGTTCTAGGTAATAAAAGGATGTGTTATCTTTTCTTCATTTTCCAATGGGTATCGTCCTGTTCTAATTTTTCTTCACTTTTTACCATTTTCACATTTTTTTTCACTGGCCTATTATACCGACTGTTACTTTCGAGCATTCTCGGATACTCAAAAGTCTCGTTCTGAGTAACATTATAAGTTGCTAATTCACTGATACTCAATTTTAGTCTACAATTGAAAGGAAAATTACATTTTAACTCGTTGGTTATATCGGCTAAACATAAATATTAACATTATTTTTAGAGCAGGAAACGCTTTAATATTGTTAATTTCTATTGACTTATGGCCAAAAGTAGCAAACAGTGTTACTTTCGAGCACCCGCAGCTTCTCGAATGTATCGTTCTGTACGCGTGTGGCCGAGATTTTAAGAAATTTTGTACTTAGCAGTTATTTAAATAAATTTGTATTTTCAATACGGAGATTATGGCAAATAACTTTTCTTAGCGAGATTGGACTTACATTTTTTTAGAAACCAAAGCGTTGTTCTTTGCTTTGACGGGTATGATATGCTAGAAAATTAAAGCATTACTAATAAAAATAAGTTTTGGCAATCGGCAAAAATCTGTGCATTTTTTCTACTTCTAGAATGGAACTCTTAGATAATGTAATTATTCTGGAACACTAATAAATCTGACGTTATCCTGATTTATCTGAAATCGTTTTTTAAAGATCTGGACACATTAATTAACCGTTTATTAAGATCTCATCTTTACAATTTATCTAACAAGATTTATAATATAACAGTCTTATAATGTTTATTTTCATTAATATTTAGCTGCGTTATGCTATTCCACGTAACCCTTATAGGCCAGGGCCGATAAATTTTGAGAACAAAAAAATTTAGAACAGGATGACACCCATTGGAAAAGGAAGAAAATAAAACAAAAATAAAAGGAAATAGCTATTTATGGTATAAGTGAATAAAATTCCTTTATTCACGTGTATCATACAAAATTTTTTCCAATTTGGAAAATTTTTCAAAAAATTTATTGTTTAGGTGATCCATATACATAAATATTAATTGCACTATTACTAATATGATGAACATTTAAAGAAGGTAAATTGCCTAATCTGCCTCTACTTTCGTCACGGTCAAATTCAAAGGATGTTCCTGGACTTTCATTAGGATTGTTTTACAGGAGGTGGACTATCAAGCGTTGCAAATTTTAGTTGAATATCCACACATCCATAGCAACGAAAATTTCAGTGGTAGTGCGAATTTTTAGATTTTTTACTTTGTTCGTGTTGTCAATGACAGTGTGAATAAAGTGTTGCTGTAAACATTTTATTCATCCTTCCGATTGAACTATTGTTTTAATAGCGCCGTTTAACATTCAAAATGACCATTTTATTAGTAGAAATTGGAAAAAATAATTTACGGGCGATCTGAGGTCGGGAAGTGGAAGAGGGGGAGCTTTTAAGGGTAGAAAACGGTTTATCACGATTTCCGGTAAAACTACAAGTTCTAACGAAAAAAATTAAATAGCAAAGTTCTAGGTAATAAAAGGATTTGTTATCTTTTCTTCCTTTTCAAATGGGTATCGTCCTGTTCTAATTTTTTTTCACTTTTTACCATTTTCAAAGTCTTTGGCACTGGCCTATTATACCGACTGTTACTTTCGAGCATTCTCTGATGCTCAAAAGTCTCGTTCTGAGTAACATTATAAAATATTAAATTTGGATCAATAGTTGTCAAACAAATGTCATTCTAACTCGTTGGTTAAATCTGCCGAAAACTAAATATTAATATTATTCCTCGAGCAGAAAACGCTTTAGAATTTTTAATTTCTATATTGACTTATCGCTATAAGTAGCAAACAGTGTTACTTTCGAGCACTCTGTGCTCCTCGAATGTATCGCTCTGTACACGTGTGGCAGAGGTTTTAAGACATTTTGGATTCAGCAGTTATTTAAATAAATTTGTATTTTTAATACGGAGATTATGGCAAATAACTTTTCTTAGCGAAATTAGACTTAAGTTTTTTTAAAACCAAAGCCTTGTCTTTGCTTTGACGAGTATGCTATAAAGCATTACTAATAACAATAACTTTTAGCAATCGTTAAAAATCTGTGCATTTTTTCTACTTCTAGAATAGAACTCTTAGATAATGTAATTATCTTGGAACCCTTGCAAATCTGACGTTATCCTTGATTTATCTGAAATCGTTTTTAAAAGATCTGGACACATTAATTAATCGTTTCTTAAGATCTCATCTTTACAATTTATCTAACAAGATTTATAATATAACAGTCTTATAATGTTTATTTTCATTAATATTTAGCTGCGTTATGCTATTCCACGTAACCCTTATAGGCGAGGGCCGATAATTTTTGAGAACAAAAAATTTAGAACAGGATGACACCCATTGGAAAAAGAAGAAAATCATACAAAAATAAAAGGAAAAATAATTTACCGGCGATCTGAGGTCGGGAAGTGGAAGAGGGGGAGCTTTTAAGGGTAGAAAACGGTTTATCACGATTTCCGGCAAAACTACAAGTTCTATCGAAAAAAGTTAAATAGCAAAGTTCTAGGTAATAAAAGGATGTGTTATCTTTTCTTCATTTTCCAATGGGTATCGTCCTGTTCTAATTTTTCTTCACTTTTTACCATTTTCACATTTTTTGGCACTGGCCTATTATACCGACTGTTACTTTCGAGCATTCTCGGATACTCAAAAGTCTCCTTCTGAGTAACATTATAAGTTGCTAATTCACTGATACTCAATTTTAGTCTCCAATTGAAAGGAAAATTACATTTTAACTCGTTGGTTATATCGGCTAAACATAAATATTAACATTATTTTTAGAGCAGGAAACGCTTTAATATTGTTAATTTCTATTGACTTATGGCCAAAAGTAGCAAACAGTGTTACTTTCGAGCACCCGCAGCTTCTCGAATGTATCGTTCTGTACGCGTGTGGCCGAGATTTTAAGAAATTTTGTACTTAGCAGTTATTTAAATAAATTTGTATTTTCAATACGGAGATTATGGCAAATAACTTTTCTTAGCGAGATTGGACTTACATTTTTTTAGAAACCAAAGCGTTGTTCTTTGCTTTGACGGGTATGATATGCTAGAAAATTAAAGCATTACTAATAAAAATAAGTCTTGGCAATCGGCAAAAATCTGTGCATTTTTTCTACTTCTATAATAGAACTCTTAGATAATGTAATTATTCTGGAACCCTAACAAATCTGACGTTATCCTTGATTTATCTGAAATCGTTTTTAAAAGATCTGGACACATTAATTAACCGTTTCTTAAGATCTCATCTTTACAATTTATCTAACAAGATTTATAATACAACAGTCTTATAATGTTTATTTTCATTAATATTTAGCTGCGTTATGCTATTCCACGTAACCCTTATAGGCCAGGGCCGATAAATTTTGAGAACAAAAAAATTTAGAACAGGATGACACCCATTGGAAAAGGAAGAAAATAAAACAAAAATAAAAGGAAATAGCTATTTATGGTATAAGTGAATAAAATTCCTTTATTCACGTGTATCATACAAAATTTTTTCCAATTTGGAAAATTTTTCAAAAAATTTATTGTTTAGGTGATCCATATACATAAATATTAATTGCACTATTACTAATATGATGAACATTTAAAGAAGGTAAATTGCCTAATCTGCCTCTACTTTCGTCACGGTCAAATTCAAAGGATGTTCCTGGACTTTCATTAGGATTGTTTTACAGGAGGTGGACTATCAAGCGTTGCAAATTTTAGTTGAATATCCACACATCCATAGCAACGAAAATTTCAGTGGTAGTGCGAATTTTTAGATTTTTTACTTTGTTCGTGTTGTCAATGACAGTGTGAATAAAGTGTTGCTGTAAACATTTTATTCATCCTTCCGATTGAACTATTGTTTTAATAGCGCCGTTTAACATTCAAAATGACCATTTTATTAGTAGAAATTGGAAAAAATAATTTACGGGCGATCTGAGGTCGGGAAGTGGAAGAGGGGGAGCTTTTAAGGGTAGAAAACGGTTTATCACGATTTCCGGTAAAACTACAAGTTCTAACGAAAAAAATTAAATAGCAAAGTTCTAGGTAATAAAAGGATTTGTTATCTTTTCTTCCTTTTCAAATGGGTATCGTCCTGTTCTAATTTTTTTTCACTTTTTACCATTTTCAAAGTCTTTGGCACTGGCCTATTATACCGACTGTTACTTTCGAGCATTCTCTGATGCTCAAAAGTCTCGTTCTGAGTAACATTATAAAATATTAAATTTGGATCAATAGTTGTCAAACAAATGTCATTCTAACTCGTTGGTTAAATCTGCCGAAAACTAAATATTAATATTATTCCTCGAGCAGAAAACGCTTTAGAATTTTTAATTTCTATATTGACTTATCGCTATAAGTAGCAAACAGTGTTACTTTCGAGCACTCTGTGCTCCTCGAATGTATCGCTCTGTACACGTGTGGCAGAGGTTTTAAGACATTTTGGATTCAGCAGTTATTTAAATAAATTTGTATTTTTAATACGGAGATTATGGCAAATAACTTTTCTTAGCGAAATTAGACTTAAGTTTTTTTAAAACCAAAGCCTTGTCTTTGCTTTGACGAGTATGCTATAAAGCATTACTAATAACAATAACTTTTAGCAATCGTTAAAAATCTGTGCATTTTTTCTACTTCTAGAATAGAACTCTTAGATAATGTAATTATCCTGGAACCCTTGCAAATCTGACGTTATCCTTGATTTATCTGAAATCGTTTTTAAAAGATCTGGACACATTAATTAATCGTTTCTTAAGATCTCATCTTTACAATTTATCTAACAAGATTTATAATATAACAGTCTTATAATGTTTATTTTCATTAATATTTAGCTGCGTTATGCTATTCCACGTAACCCTTATAGGCCAGGGCCGATAATTTTTGAGAACAAAAAAATTTAGAACAGGATGACACCCATTAGAAAAAGAAGAAAATAAAACAAAAATAAAAGGAAAAATAATTTACGGGCGATCTGAGGTCGGGAAGTGGAAGAGGGGGAGCTTTTAAGGGTAGAAAACGGTTTATCACGATTTCCGGCAAAACTACAAGTTCTATCGAAAAAAGTTAAATAGCAAAGTTCTAGGTAATAAAAGGATGTGTTATCTTTTCTTCATTTTCCAATGGGTATCGTCCTGTTCTAATTTTTCTTCACTTTTTACCATTTTCACATTTTTTGGCACTGGCCTATTATACCGACTGTTACTTTCGAGCATTCTCGGATACTCAAAAGTCTCCTTCTGAGTAACATTATAAGTTGCTAATTCACTGATACTCAATTTTAGTCTCCAATTGAAAGGAAAATTACATTTTAACTCGTTGGTTATATCGGCTAAACATAAATATTAACATTATTTTTAGAGCAGGAAACGCTTTAATATTGTTAATTTCTATTGACTTATGGCCAAAAGTAGCAAACAGTGTTACTTTCGAGCACCCGCAGCTTCTCGAATGTATCGTTCTGTACGCGTGTGGCCGAGATTTTAAGAAATTTTGTACTTAGCAGTTATTTAAATAAATTTGTATTTTCAATACGGAGATTATGGCAAATAACTTTTCTTAGCGAGATTGGACTTACATTTTTTTAGAAACCAAAGCGTTGTTCTTTGCTTTGACGGGTATGATATGCTAGAAAATTAAAGCATTACTAATAAAAATAAGTCTTGGCAATCGGCAAAAATCTGTGCATTTTTTCTACTTCTATAATAGAACTCTTAGATAATGTAATTATTCTGGAACCCTAACAAATCTGACGTTATCCTTGATTTATCTGAAATCGTTTTTAAAAGATCTGGACACATTAATTAACCGTTTCTTAAGATCTCATCTTTACAATTTATCTAACAAGATTTATAATACAACAGTCTTATAATGTTTATTTTCATTAATATTTAGCTGCGTTATGCTATTCCACGTAACCCTTATAGGCCAGGGCCGATAATTTTTGAGATCAAAAAAATTTAGAACAGGATGACACCCATTAGAAAAAGAAGAAAATAAAACAAAAATAAAAGGAAAAGTAATTTACGGACGATCTGAGGTCGGGAAGTGGAAGAGGGGGAGCTTTTAAGGGTAGAAAACGGTTTATCACGATTTTCGGCAAAACTACAAGCCCTATCGAAAAAAGTTAAATAGCAAAGTTCTAGGTAATAAAAGGATTTGTTATCTTTTCTTCCTTTTCGAATGGGTATCGTCCTCTTCTAATTTTTTTTCACTTTTTACCATTTTCACATTTTTTGGCACTGGCCTATTATACCGACTGTTACTTTCGAGCATTCTCGGATACTCAAAAGTCTCGTTCTGAGTAACATTATAAGTTGCTAATTCACTGATTCTCAATTTTAGTCTCCAATTGAAAGAAAAATTACATTTTAACTCGTTGGTTATATCGGCTAAAAATAAATATTAACATTATTTTTCGAGCAGGAAACGCTTTAGAATTTTTAATTTCTATGTTGACTTATCGCCAAAAGTAGCAAACAATGATACTTTTACTTTATTTTATGAAGAAAATTAATACTTTATTTTGTCATTTGTATGGATATGGCCAATACTTGTTTAAACTCCATTAATTCAAAAATAAAATAGAAGACATTGCTGACTTTAAAACATTTTACTTTGTGATTCTACAGCACATGGTGTAAGAAATTTTCTATTTAGCAATTATTTAAACAAATTTTTAGTTGTAATGTGGAGATATCTAGCGCTTTTGCGGTAAATTCATAGTAAATGTATTTATTTATCTAGTAAGTTTAACTCTTTAGTCCGAAGAAAGCTTCATTCTTCTACATATTATGTACTTTAAAAATATATATATTTCGTGCACGTGGTTTATAGACAATTTTCATATGTTTGTGAATGGTTAAATATGCTATAAAATCATCTATATATAATAAATCTATAATATTTTTAAGCTGATTCAAAGTTATATACTACTTGCAAGAAGTTAGAAAGTTATTTCTAAGTATTCAGTATTATTACTTTACACTTTTTCTTTTGATCTGTCACAAAAGTCGCACTTCTGACAAAGATGATAAAGTTGATAATTCCGAAATAATAATATTAGCTGTCTCATTAACATAGATATTTTTTTTTTATTATTAATACTTCCCTTCTCCAACAAGCAATATTTTATTTTATAATTACCATTAAGATTACTTTTGTCAATCATTTAATAGTATTATTAAAAAGACTAAATTATTACTTTGTAAAACCTTTTTTTGTTATAGTTACATATATCTGTGACAAAAATTAAACTTTTTAGCAATAGCATCTTTAACTACAATGCACGTGTTTTTCATAATTTACATACACCATAAATTATGCTCGTTAGATGGTTTTACAGAAGATCTTTTATTTGAATAGGGAACATTTTTTAAATCTATTGACTGTAGAGTATACAATTATTTTTAAACAATAGCACCAGTGTTTTTTTATTCAGAAATCGTGAACGCGACAAAACACTCTTCTTTATACATCAATTAAAATGTTACATTTGAGGTAAAATTAATAATCTCTAAATGCATGATTGGTACATGTCATGAAAAATACAATGACTCCCTCTAGTAAGCGGTGGTAGAACCTTCATGCTTTTAAAACTGCCAAACGTATCTTCAAAAGTATCGTTTAGAGTTTTGGAGTTTTGGTAAGCTACTAGTTTCTCAATTTTACCTTTGCATATTACAATGGTTCCCAATAGTAGCTTTCAGTATTATATGCGAATAACGCTGTGAAATCTAGTATACAGAAAGTATCTTTCAAGAACCAAGTGTGGTATTTTCACTAGTTTTGTTCTAAACCACAAAAAGTGCCGTTAAGTAACTTTCAGTATAGAGTATAATTATTGCTAATATCACACTCATCTTGTGTTAAAACAAAAAATGAAAGAAATTTTCATTGAAATGCTACAGCTATATATATGCAAAAAAAAAAGTTCCTCAAAAGTAACGATGGACATATATATATATGTATGCACGGTATGTTGTTACCTCCGAAGTATATACGTATAGTACGTTGTCACCTCATCTACAACGTTCCTACCTCCGTTTTCGGAGGTAGAAACGTTTTGCCTTGTAAATAATTTTTTAATCATCTAGGGGGCGCTAGGAGCTTGATTTTCAATTTTCGTCTGGAGGTCATAACGTGCATCCCATAGTCGCAACTTTTTATTTTAGTTCAGCTGTAGACCGTTGGCGCTGGCGTCGCTTACCTTTATACACTGCTAGTATGTTGTTACCTCCGGCATATAAACTGTACGTTCTGACCTCTGAAACTTGGCAACGTCGCCGTCATACATATGTCCAACGCATGGTAGAAGGAAACATGGTATCGACTGTTACGTCCAGAGACTTTAATACATACTGTATTTATAGTCTCTGGTTACGTCCAAAGGCATCAAATTAGGGCCAAATTTAAAATACATTAATTTGCAATCACCCCGGAGACTAGACAACGTGTTGGAAAACTGTAGCCTGCAGTTTCTATCTTGTTTGATCTCATCAGTACAGCACATTCCATCAAGTTGTCTAGCATTCATTGTGTTTCGTTTATGTGCTTAAGATTTTAAACTTGCTAATTTCACTCCACTCTTTCTTGTTAATCTTTATGCTCCTTGCCTAAGAATGACATTAATTTACAAATTTAAACTTTTTTTCATATCCAAAAATAAAAAAAATATTTTTTACTTCTAAATTACTTACTGATAACAAATCCAAAAATGGATACTAATCCTTATCACGTCAGCTTTTAATACAAAATAATGAACTTTGTTTTTACCTTCACGTTAGGTTAAATTGATTCATGTTAATACTGTGGCATAAAACATGTCTTCGAAATCGTGCAAAGTAAGTACAAATCAGTTTTGTTACGTTTGTGGTAAAATTATAGTACCTAAAGCGGGAAGACCTGTTCAAATATGCTTAAAAAGAAGGTATCAAGGATTTTGGGACGAAAATGTGTTACTGTTGGTCTATTATAAGGAAAACTGACAGTACTGTCAATAAAAGAAACGCTAGTGTTAATCATTTTTAATTTTCAGTCATAATGTTTATAATATATACTAGGTGTTGCTTTTATTTGATGCAACCCCTGTAACTACTTTATTTTTAAAGATAAACCTGTATTTCTTTGAGCAAATTTATATCCTTTTAAAAGATCTTTGTGAGACCAAGCTCACATTTTTATTATCACGTCCCGTAGAGAAATCAAAAGCAACCAATTATTCTAAAATCAATACTTGAAAAATTTTAAATAAAATATTGATGACAATCTAGTAGCTTGAAAAATTGACACTCATGTTATTTATTGACGTAGATGATCTTGTAAAATGAAACAAATTTGCTAAAAGAACTATATGTTCATATATATTTAAAAACAAAAAAATAACAAGAGTTGTATAAAAGAAGAGAAATACGGGATATGTTTATATAAATATCTCAAAAACCTGACGTGATGGATTTTCTCTGCTTTCAGATTTGATTTTCCTGAACCCAAATCCTTCAGATTCAACTATTTTTGTCTTTGGATATAAAACCTTGTAAACTAGTGTAATTGGAGTTTTCACTCTGTTGAGGCATTGTATCAGTAATAATAAGATTAGCAACCATCTAACCAGCTTTAAATTGAAAAATTTATTTGTGATTATACAGTTGTTGCAGTCGTATGTAATATGGGATCGCAGAATTTAGGTTTTCGTGTAACCACTAACCAACATTAGTGCAGAGTGCACATTCTTCTCCAAAATATTGACTAGTACCAATTTACTGTTACTTTATTTGTCGAAATTACTATTGGTTCTGAAAAGAGCCGATTTGATGCCAGTTTATAGTAACCACACAAGATTTTCGAGATATGGCCCTCCATTCTGGACACAGTCCGAGCCCTTCTTTTTTCTTATTCTTTTTTATGTAGGACATTCCAAGCTCGATTTCCTCAATTAGCCCTGATTATTGTATTTAAAATTTCAGCATCTTCGAATTCTTTCACTTACGTCATATAGGTGTTTATAAAAGTTCTATGTGTTGAACCTGTGTTTCATTAAACATTCTGTCACTAATGGTGTTTGAATCGTCTCAAAATCGTCTTGAAATTAGAATTCGAGTCGCTATTGTTGCTTAAATCGTCTTCAAATTCGAATTTAAGTTGCTATTGTTGCTAAAAGCAACGTTTTGTGATGACGTCATTTTTACAAATACAAGTATATCAACTTGGATTGATGCAGTGTAAAATACTAAAAATAACAGTATTCTATTCCCAAAATTTTCTGGGAAAATGGAGTGAGGCGTTCCTGATTTAATCAATAAAATAAATTTGACCCATTCATTAATTTTTTGAGTCCCCTGTTTTAGAAAATCTAAAAAATATGAGTGCAATGATCGACCACAAATAAGAACACATTTGCACATTTTGGGTGGAATTTATTCTACAAAATTTTGAGATGTCGTCATCAGTTTTTTGGGGGACCTAAACAGATATATTTTGATCAACAATTTACCATGCTTCAATAACTTGAAAACGGCTGCAAGATTCCAAAATATTCAGTTTTGCTATTCTTGATTTATTCAATAAAATAAATTGACTGATTCATTCATTTTTTGGAGTCACCCTCTATAAGCAAAGCTAAAAAATATGAATGCAGTGATAAATTACAATTATAGATTGATCATTTTAGATAGGATTTATTCTGCAAAATTTTGAGATGACGTCATAAATTTTTTGGAGTTGATGAACAGATATATTTTGATAAATAATTTACCATTCTTTCATAACATCAAAACGTCTACAAGATTTCAAAGTATTGAGTTTTGCAATTTTTGATTTAATCAATAATTTTTTTGAGTCACTTGTATAAGTAAGTCCAAAAAATATGAATGGAATTGTGGGTATCGGTGGGGATTTTAATAAGAAATAGCGACGGTCACGGTTTTCAGATTTTTATTAGATGCTTACGGGTTGAGAGCTCGAGGAAGAAAAAGGAATGGTGTTTAAAAATTGTCGACACGTAGGTTCGGTTTTGGAGAGGTGGAAGAACTTAAAGAAAGCGTTTAGAAAATTCTAGAAACTGAAAGAGAAAGTTGGACCATAGGGCAGGTAGACGAAAGATAGGATAAGAGGAAGGATAGGATTTGCACAGAAATTTACATAAATATCACATGTATTCAGGTATATTACGTGTTTTTGGAGCAACTGTTGTTCCCAAATATAGACTCATCATATTTTGGACTTTTCCGAAAGGATTTATTCGGCAACATTTTGAGCTGACGTCATCAATCTTTTGGAGGGGATAAGTAAATAATTTTGATTAAAAATTTATCATGATTATCATAACTTTATAACGTCTGCAAGATTTCAAAGCATTCCGGTCTGCAGATTCAAAATTAAATTGCAAAATGTTGCTTTATAATTTTGATTCTTTTCCCAAAAATCTGGACGTTTCGATAAAAACTCAACACGGCTTCATAAACTACATGTTATTTTATACATTTTAAAACCCATTTACTATGTACAATTGTGAAATGATATCATCACGTTATTGGTGAGGATGATTAGGCAAATTTCGGTTAGCGTTATACCATCTACATGACGTTCCTAATATAAATACAAAATTTGACAACAATTGTCCCAGTACTTTCGGAGATTATCTGTCTAATAAAAATTTGGGACGGCAGCCAAACGGACAGACAGACACACGGAAACAGGAGACCTATTTCTTCCTACTGTAGGGGTCATGAAAGCTCGAAAAAACGTAAAAGTAGAGAGTCGGTCGACGGACTCGATTACAATTACAATTACAAAAATTATAAGACGTTTCTGTCAGTAATAGCGTTCGAAACATGTCAAAATCGCCTTAGAATTAGAATTCAGGTTGGTTTACAGCCTGCGAGTGATGAAATGTGAGTTTTTAGCAACAGTAGCATACAGTTTGAAAAGTCTAGTCTTAAATTCCAGGACTTCGAATTACTTTCACTTATAATACAGTCACAAGTATAGTAATCGAGTCTATCAAGCAACTTGCTACTTGCATGTTTTCTTGACGTTTCATGACGTCTAGAGTACGAAAAATTTGGTCTCCCGGTTCCGTCTCTCTGACGCCTGACTCTCCAACGTCTGTGTTTTTTTTTATTAGACTGATAATCTTCGAAATTACCGCACCAATTGTTATCAAATTTTATACTTATGTTAAGAATATCGTGTATATTGCAAAACGCTGACCAAAAGTTGATTAATCATCCCCCCACCAATGGGATGACTGACAATCCAAAATTTACAATAGTAATTTTATAAAATACGATATTCCTGCAGTTGTGGTGTATGAATTCGTACTGCGTTTTCACACTGGACATCGAGATTTTTGGAAAAAAAAAATTAAAATTGTATATTTTGTAATGTAAGTTTTAACATGCAACACACAATTGTTATATAATTTTGATTTTTCTTCCAAAAATCTGGTCGTTTCGGGTAAAAACTCAACACGGATTCATAAACTATACGTGTAGGACTATATTATTTTACACAGTTTAAACCTATTTACTATGTACAATTTTGAGGTGTCATCATCACATTGTTGGTGGAGATGACTAGACAAAGTTTGGTTAGCGTTTTACCATCAACATGATATTCGTAATTTACTTACATATAAAATTTGACAAAAATCGGTCCACTAGTTTCGGAGAATATCTGTCTAACAAAAATCCTCACGGACGGCGGACAGATACACACACGGAAGCGAGAGATCCATTTTTTCGTACTCTGTGGGTCATAAAAGGTCGAGAAAACGTAAAAGTAGAGACTCAGCCGACGGACCCGTTACAATACTTCCTTACATTTTGAAAATAAAAAGTAAAATTCGCAAAATCAAATAATTTTCAAAAAAGCTGGAGTTGTATTGTACTTCAGGGGCGAGGAAAGTTCTCTTGAAATAACCTTCGACCGATTTTTGTATGTATTTCTAGGATGATGTCTTGCTATTCCTATAAAAAAATTGGAGCCATTTTGCAATTTTTACCAAAAATTTCCAAAAAATTCAGTAATATAATTAAACACTTTCTTTGAATGATCGTACGAAATCAAGATATCTAATTTGGTGTGAAATAGCTATATACGTAAAAGAAGATAGCTTGTGTATAAACTTGACAACACTGTTGGAGGTAACAACAAACTACGAGTACCCACTCATATACGTATATGGAGGTAAGAACGCCTCTTTTGTATATCTTATGTATATCTTATATATGGCCTTTTAAAATACTAGAAATCGTTTCCCCTCTTTTGAGATTCGAATAGTAGAGGTTCCCCTCATTCCAAATATATCACATATATGACGCTAGCCGAAGGGGGTAACCCGGAGGTCAGGTCGTCTGTTCCATATGTCGGAGGTAACAACTTAACAGGTATCAATATATATATATATATGTATTTTATATGTATAAAGGGTAATAAAACGTAAAATCATGAAATGAGTTGTGAATTACTAAATTTGATTTTCACTTCAGATTTCCAAAAAGGGAAGTCTTGAAACAACAATGGCTTACAAATATGAAAGTGAGTGACTGGTCACCATCTGAGCATCATAGAGTATGTAGTAAACATTTTGAAGAGCAATGTTTTTATAAAACAAATTGTAAAGTCAAATTACTCTATGAAGCGGTACCAACAATTTTCAAGGAGTTACCGCAATAATTGCAACCTATAGTTGTATGTGCAAAATAATACTAGAGAATGCTGCATGAAATTTTTCAGAATGAATTTTTATTTTCTTTTTTTTATAGTTTTATGGTATTCGACACTTGTACATGGCCAACACAGAAAAGAAGGCAGTCAAAAGTAGTATTTATACAAGGAGGTTATTGCAAATGTTTATTCATCAAGGTGGCTTAAACAAAAGCAAAAAGTACACAGACTTAAACTATTTTTAAGCCACCTACCATGAAGAAACATTTATAATAATCTTGTACTTTGTGTTTTGGTCAGGCACCTGTTGTCAAGCATTAATAAATAAATTAAGAAATATTTCTAGGACAAAAAAAAGTCACAGAAGCGCTGCTTCAACCAAATAGATGTGGACGCTCCATCTACATCCCAACAAAGTCATTTAGATGATACCCCGCGGAAAAAGTTGTTGCGGAAGAAACTTTTTAGAGAAAAATCGAAGAATATGCAGAAAACACAAAAAATAAAAGTATTAAGACAATTGCTGAAACGTTCAAAGAGAAAGATTGCTTCTATGAAACAATGTATTAAACAACTGGAGAGAAAAAAATTGCTTTCGTTAGAACATTGTAAAATAATAGAAAACATGAATGATGTTCATAAAGAACTGGTACAGAGAAAAGATGGAAAAAGGAAAAAATACTCTCCCGAATTAAGAAGGTTTGCCCTAACGCTGAATTTTTTTTCGCCAAAGGCATACGAGTATGTTCGAAGAGTGTTTGACACTTGTTTACCACACCAAAGCACCATTGGCAAATGGTACCAAAATATTGATGCTAAACCGGGATTTACCACAGAATGTTTGGAAACATTGAAACAACATCTCCAATCATCTCCACGGCCAACAGTATGTTCGTTGATTGTGGACGAAATTGCCATTCGCAAACATTTAGAATGGGATGGTCGAAAATTTCATGGATACGTTGACTTTGGGGTGGATTTTGACGACGATGCAACTTCACTTGCCAAAGAGGCGTTAGTCTTGCTGGTGGTGGGCATTAATGGCACATGGAAAATCCCCATTGGTTATTTTTTCACCGATGGTCTAAGTGGTCTTCAAAAAGCGTCTATTATTTCACAAGCTGTATCTTTAATTGCCGAGACCGGTGCGCAAGTAAAAGCTTTAACTTGTGATGGTGTGGCCTCAAATGTAACAATGGGTACAGTACTTGGATGCAACTTTCATTACCCTAACATTGGTACCTCATTTCTGGTTGCTTCTCAAAAAATGTATTTCTTTTTTGATCCATCTCATGTCATTAAGCTTGTACGTAACGCATTAGCTGAGAATCAGTCTCTAGTAGATGATGAAGGCAATTGTATTCAATGGAAATATGTTTCATTACTACACGAGCTCCAGGAAAGTGAAGGATTACATCTGGCAAACAAGTTGCGCCGTGCACACATACGATTTTTTAAACAAAAAATGAAAGTTAGATTAGCAGTTCAAGTTTTCAGTAGATCCGTAGCAGATTCGTTGGAGTACTGTGAACAAAAATTAGGTCTGCCTCAGTTCCAAGGCTGTGGAGCTACAGTCAAATTTATTAGAATAATGAATGACTGTTTCGATATACTTAATAGCAGATCTTTAATTCCTCCAGGCCATAAGAAAGCTTTATGTCAAAAAAATTTTGAAAAACCTGTCGAATTTACACATTCACCAATTAATTATATTTCTAAATTAAAATTGATTAATAATGATCTTGTTATTGGTTCTAGACGAAAAACAGGGTTCATTGGTATGATTGTGTCATTGTCCAGTGCTTTAAATTTGTATAGTGATGTGATTATTGAGTCAGAAGCTCTTATCTATCTCCCTTTATATAAAATAAGCCAAGATCACTTGGAGTTGTTTTTTTCTTCAATAAGATCACGGGGTGGCTGGAACAATAACCCAACTTGTAGGCAATTTACAGGCTCCTATAAAAGATTGCTGGTTCGAGCCGAAATACGAGAAGGGGGTTTGGGAAATTTTTACCTTTGCAGCAGGTTTCGATTTTGGCCACATCTAGTACCAATCCGATCACAAAACCCGAGGAAGTAATTAATAGTACCCTACCTCAGCTAGCGGGCTTTACTGAAGAGGAAACTATAATTTCATTACTAGAAGACCATGAGTACATGCAAGCTAACGAACTTATGATGTCTGAATTTTCAGAACAAGTAGTGATATACATCGCAGGTTTTGTAACAAGAAAGTTGCAAAATACTGTTAAATGTGAAACTTGCGTTTGTGCCTTAAGAGGGGATAAAGATAATTTTTTGTTCTCTCTTATCACCCAAAAAAATCGGGGGGGTTTGTGTTATCCAGATTTGTAAAAAACTGAAATATATATCCGAATACATATGAAAGATATACAAACCAAAAATTTTGCTTTGATGATTTGCAACAAAATTGTTTCTTTTTTTTACGACCGACCCATTTTTACGGATTTGGACAGCCACATTTTAGAATTTACAATTAATCATATATATTATTTAATACGGGCAGTTTGTATGACTTACATCAACATCCGTCTACATTTTATTGCAAAGACACGATCACAACCCCAATATCCGGTGAGAAACCACTTAACAAAATTAATTTTATTCAAAGGTCAGTAACTCTAGTTATTGACGATTATAAAAAATTCAGTAAACTATTATGCTAGTTTGTAAGTTCGTAACATTAAAATACACGAGTCTCTCTATTATAAATTTATACTGTTATACATTGTTGTTCCAATTTATTTATTATCCTATTGTAGAACCCCACATTATGGATTCAATGCGCCGCCTATGGCATCCTAGCTTTGGTTCCTTTTAGCTTCAGTCGTGATCGCACAGTGCGCGGTCCCCTCTCTTTCCTAGTCTAAGGGCACGACTGATAGCGAAACATATGCTAAGGTTTTATCGATTTCACAAGTGTCATTAGTGTCCCTTTGGTTATGTTTTGTTATTGTTTGATTTTTCGCGTTTTTCTACTTTTTACTTCCCGAGTGTAAGCAAAGGAAGTATTCTAATCGAGTCCGTCGGCCGACTCTCTACTTTTACGTTTTCTCGATCTTTCATGACCCCTAGAAGACGAAGAAATAGGTCTCCCATTTCCGTCTGTCTGTCCGTCTGTCCGTCTGTCCGTCTGTCCGTCCGTCTGTCCGTCCGTCTGCCGTCCCGGATTTTTATTAGACAGATAATCTCCGAAAGTACTCGACCGATTGTTGTGAAATTTTGTACTTATATTAAGAATATCATGTAGATGGTAAAACGCTAACCAAAATTTGTCTAATCATCCCCACCACTAATGCGATGACGTCACTTCAAAATTGTACATAGTAAATGGGTTTTCAATTGTATAAAATAACATAGTCCTACACATGTAGTTTACAACTCTGAATCGACTTTTCACCCGAAACGTCCAGATTTTTGGAAAAAAAATCAAAATTATAAAACAACATTTTGAAATTTAATTTTTAATCTGCTAACCAGAATGCTTTGAAATGTTGCAGATGTTTTAAGGCTATAAAGAGCATCATAAATCTTTAGTCAAAAAATATTTGCTTATCCCCTCCAAAAACTTGATGACGTCAGCTCAAAAGTTTGTGGAATAAATCATATCTAAAATGTACAAAATATGATGAGTCTGTACTTGTGATCTATCACTCCATTCATATTTTTTGGATTTGCGTATACAGGGTGACTCAAAAAAATTAATGAATGCGTAAATATATTTTATTGATTTAATCAGGAACTACAAAACCGAATGCTCTGAAATCTTGCAGATGTTTTAAGGTCATAAAGAGCATAATAAATGTTTAGTCAAAATATATTTGCTTATCCCCTCCATTGATTAAATACATATAGATAGACCCATGCTATTGTTTGGAGCGAACAGGCCAACGGCCGGCGAACAAGAGATGGCGCACCAACAGTCGGCCGTCAAACGCCGGCGAAAAGCTTGGACACCAATCGCGCGCGTAGATAACCCAAATCACAGCAACAATACATTTAATAAAGCTACCACTCGACAGAGGGCGACGAAAAAAATGTGTAAAAATCTCATAGTTAGCATTTATATAATTTACAACGTTGCCAGATGAGCCTAACACAACTTTGCCGTTATTTCACTTATTTCTAGTCAAGTTGATTTTATTTCGTTTAAAAGTTTCTGATAAATAAATGGGATTATTATAATGAATAAAAATAAATAATACAAACAAATTATTACCTGTTATTTTAAATATTTGTTAGTGCTAACATTATTATAAATACTCAAACTTTACGGTACGAGTGAGATTTTTCAGGACGAGGCGACCGTAGGGAGCCGAGTTTTTAATTTCGAAACGAGTACTGCGAAAAGGGTTGCCGGACGTTTGTCGTTATGGATTTTATTTCATACTGTCAACATATTTTTTTATTTGTTGATTCGTGCAAATCAGCATCAAAAATGTTTAAACACATAGTAACATTTTACAGGACTTGTCCTTTTTAGCTCAATTTTACCGGACTTGTCCGTTTTTTTTTTTATTTTACCGGACTCCTTCGAATCCAGTAAAACGTCAAATTTGACACAGTATGAAGTAAAATAAATGTAAATAACACATTGGAAATTTTTTCTACCCTTTCGTGTGCTCGCTTTTGTTACTAATAATACAAAGGAAAATGCTTTTAAATGCGTTTTTTTGAAACTTACTATATTATTTTAAAAAATTTATTAGACTAGAGACGGGCAGATATATACTAAAGACAAAACATATGCATTCATATATATCTTAAAAAACGGGTAACATATGCCGCATAAAGTCAAAAATAAGACATTTTCTTTCACATTTTATGAGGTAAATACAATTAAGTATATCGATAACTCGCTATTGAAAATTTATTGAAATATAATTTGTGTTAAAAAAAGATTTTTGTGGTTTTATGGTTTATTAACATAATTTACTTATTTGAAATTAAATATTTTTTATACATAGCACAAGTTCTTGATATTCTTTATTTTTATTCCAAGTAATAATTGTGTTTCCTTTAGTTTTAATCAAGAAAATTTTTCGGTTATTATCTAACATACTTTTGTACATTAAGAAACTCCATTCCACGTCGCAGGACGTTACAGGACAATATTTAAATAAATAAAGAAGTCGTTTTATGTGTTTTAAAATTCACTCTGATTTCCGGACTTTAGACTTTTTGGTGTTTCAGTTCGGCACAAGAACTAGTCGTATCTCAAAGAAAACAAACAGTGGAATATAGCGTATTGTACCTATATTTCATAATAAAAATGTCTAAATTTTTTTATGAAGAGACAGACTGTTCTAGGAAACTTTACTAAATCTTTTCATTTACGAGCTATTGAAAGACCGCCGATCTCACTGATACTGCTTACTTGGCTCCTACGAATGAAGCGAAAAATGCACAGATTGAAAATATAGTAAATGGGGTGGTACGTATGCATGATATGTCGTTAGACATTAAGTATTTTGCAAATAAAATTTATTTCATTGAAAACAGAAACATTAAAAAACATATCTGTACAAGTTTGGAATCGATATGGCCAGTTGTTTAGAATATGCAAATATGCTTTTGTTCGTATTTACAATTATTACGAAACAGGTTATCAAATAATCTATTTTCACATGGCGAGACTTTCAAGCGGGGGAAGTTAAAAACCATAAATTTTCATTGAAGAAACAAACTCTTCCAAGAAAATTTACCAAATCTTTTAGTTTACGCATTATTGGACGAGCACTCCTTAAAACGGTCAGTATACCTAATCGCATTATTCCATTGATACCTACCTACCGAAAACGTTACCAGATGAGCCTAACACAAATTTGCGGATATTTCTCGTCAACCAGATATTATTTCATTTAGAAGTTTCTGGTAAATAAATGGGATTATTATAATGAACACATAAAACAAATAAATTGTGATTATTATTTGTTGTTTTAATCCATTAGACGCTTATAGGCTTATAAGCATACTTTTCTTGAAAAATCGGTAATAAATTCAGTGAAACATCTTTGTGCCTTAATTCCTATTGGTAAAATGGGATTTTGAATAGAGGTCGCAGGAAAATTTTGTATGGTTTTATGGTTTATTTACATAATTTTCTTATTTACAATGAATATTTTTAATATATAATACAAGTTCTTGATATTTATATTAATTAATTTATAAACCATAAAACCACAAACATCTTTTTTTAACACAAATTATATTTCAATAAATTTTCAGTAGCGAATTATCGATATACTTAATTGTATTTACATCATAAAATTTATTTATTTTACTTCATACTATGTCAAGTTTGACGTTTTACTGGATCGAACGATTCCGGTAAAATCAAAAAAACGGACAAGTCCGATAAAATTGAGCCAAAAAGGACAAGTGTTCCATTTCCGGAAGCGGCCACTGACCCTTTTGGGTCTCTTTTGCTTTACCTGCTATTGTAAATACAAATGTAAATTTAGTACTTCTGTAACCGTCCTGCATTAAACATCGAAACCGAACGCTGTCTATTATCTCGCACGCAAGAAAACAAAGAAGCAATATCAAAGTACAATTCGGTATCACATTGTCGTATCAACCAGATTACAAAAAACACTGGTAGGACGAGCCGAGTCGCACAAACATTGGTCCTTCGAGACGGATTGCACAAAACATTCGTCCATCGAGTCGGATTATACAAAACAATAAGTCCTGTAAAGTGTTATAAGTACTATGTGTTTAAACATATGATGCTGATTTGCACGAATAAACAAATTAAAACATTTACCAAAGAGCGGTTGCTAACGATGTCAGAAAAAGTGGCTCGATTTGGATTTTTTCTCAAAATAATAATAATTTTATCGAATAAAAAAGTATGTTGACAGTATGAAATAAAATACATAACAACATACGTCCGGTAACTCTTTTCGCAGTACTCGTTTCGAAATTAAAGACACGGCTACCTACTCGTCCTGAAACATACCACTCGTACTGTAAAATTTGAGCTATCGGACCGGACCGTATTTAGAATAACTTTAATTACCATTTATGTTTTCATCAACACTAACAAGTATTTAAAATAACAAGTAATAATTTGTTTGTATTGTTTATTCATTATAATAATTCCATTTATTCACCAGAAACTTTTAAACGAAATAAAATCTAATCGACTAGAAATAACGGCAAAGTTGTGTTAGGCTCATCTGGCAACGTTGTAAATTATATAAATGCTTACTATGAGATTTTTACACATTTTTTCGTCGCCCTCTGTCGAGTAGTAGCTTTATTAAATGTATTGTTGCTGTGATTTGGGTTATCTACGCGCGCGATTGGTGTCCAAGCTTTTCGCCGGCGTTTGACGGCCGACTGTTGGTGCGCCATCTCTTGTTCGCCGGCCGTTGGCCTGTTCGCTCCAAACAATAGCATGGGTCTATCTATATGTATTTAATCAATGTCCCCTCCAAAAACTTGATGACGTCAGCTCGAAAGTTTGCCGAATCATATCTAAAATGTACAAAATATGATGAGCCTGTACTTGTCATTTATCACTCCATTCATATTTTTTGGATTTGCATATACAGGGTGACTCAAAAAAATTAATGAATGCGTAAATATATTTTATTGATTTAATCAGGAACTACAAAACGGAATGCTCTGACATCTTGCACATGTTTTAAAGTTATAAAGAGCATAATAAATGTTTAGTCAAAATATATTTGCTTATCCCCTCCAAAAACTTGATGACGTCAGCTCGAAAATTTGCCGAATAAATCATATCTAAAATGTACAAAATATGATCAGTCTGTACTTGTGATCTATCACTCCATTCATATTTTTTGGATTTGCATATACAGGGTGATTCAAGAAAATAAATGAAAGCGTAAATTTATTTTACTGATTTACTCAGGAACTACAAAACCGAATGCTTCGAAATCTTGAAGATATTTTAAAATTATCATAAGCATGGTAAATTTTTGATCAAAATGTATTTGGTCGTCCCCCCTAAAAAATTTATGACGTCACCACAAAATTTTGCTGAATAAATCCTATCTAAAATGTACAAAATATGGTGAGTCTCTTCTTGTGATTTATCATTCCATTCAAATTTTTTCGATTTGCATATACAGGGTGACTCAAAAAAATTAATGAATGCGTAAATTTATTTTATTGATTTAATCAGATGTTTTAAGGTTATAAAGAGCATAATAAATTTTTAGTCAAAATATATTTGGTTATCTTCTACAAAAAACTGATGACGTCAGCTCAAAAGTTTGCCGAATAAATCGTATCTAAAATGTACAAAATATGATGAGTCTGTACTTGTGATTTATCATTCCATTCATATTTTTGGATTTGCGTATGCAGAGTGCATTGATTAAATACATATAGATAGACCCATGCTATTGTTTGGAGCGAACAGGCCAACGGCCGGCGAACAAGAGATGGCGCACCAACAGTCGGCCGTCAAACGCCGGCGAAAAGCTTGGACACCAATCGCGCGCGTAGATAACCCAAATCACAAAATAAATAATACAAACAAATTATTATAATACTTGTTATTTTAAATATTTGTTGGTGCTATATTATTATAAATACGGTCCGGTAACTCAAATTTTACAGTGCGAGTGAGATGTTTCAGGACGAGGCGATCGTAGGGAGCCGAGTCTTTAATTTCGAAACGAGTACTGCGAAAAGAGTTACCGGACGTATGTCGTTATGGATTTTATTTCATACTGTCAACATATTTTTTTTCACTAGCAGCCTGGACGCATGCAAATGTCGACTCATTTAGTGGTAGCAAATTCAACTTTTGCTACCACGGGTTTAAAAAGAAAAATTGAGGTTATGTACGCAATGTTTGATGTGATTATTTCTTAAAAAATGAACAAATGTGTGCTACAAACATTACTTGAGTATACGCATGGTAGTTGGTAGACGGTAGAAGATAAAATGATTAACTCAGCGACAAGTATAAATGGTTTTTTTGTGTTGAAGATTTAGATCAAGTTTGATTAGAAATCAAAACAAAATCATGTTGCATCAAAAAATTGAACGTTTATTTTTCAGTTTATTGTCTTATGGTTTCTACCAGTGAAAAAAATAGTATATTAACCACGGTTGCAAAGCCACTTTTAGACCTCGCACTTAGAGCCCTCGACGCTGCGCGTCTCGGGTTCTAATTTGCGCTCGGTCTAGAATGCTTGGCTCTGCAACCTTGGCTAATAATATACTATTTTATTCGATAAAATTATTACTATTTTGAGAAAAAGTTCAAATCGAGTCACTTTTTGTGACATCGTTAGCAACCGCTGTTTGGCAAATGTTTTAATTTGTTTATTCGTGCAAGTCAGCATCATATGTTTAAATACATAGTATAACACGTTACAGGACTTATTGTTTTGTATAATCCGACTCGATGGACCAATGTTTTGTGTAATCCGTCTCGAAGGACCAATGTTTGTGCAACTCGGCTCGTCCTACCAGTGTTTTTTGTAATCTGGTTGATACGACAATGTAATAACGAATTGTACTTTGATATTGCTCGAAGGACCTTTGTTTTGTTGCGTGCGAAATAATAGACAGCATTCGGTTTCGATGTTTAATACAGGACGGTTACAGAAGTACTAAATTTACATTTGTATTTACAATAACAGGTAAAGCAAAAGAGACCCAAAAGGGTCAGTGGCCGCTTCCGGAAATGGAACACTTGTCCTTTTTGGCTCAATTTTATCGGACTTGTCCGTTTTTTTTATTTTACCGGACTCCTTCGAATCCAGTAAAACGTGAAATTTGACACAGTATGAGGTAAAATAAATGTAAATAACACATTGGAAATTTTTTCTACGCTTTTATGTGCTCGCTTTTGTTACTAATAATACAAAGGAAAATGCTTTTAAATGCGTTTTCTCAAAACTTACTATATTTTTTTAGAAAATTTATTAGACTAGAGACGGACAGATATATACTAAAGACAAAACATATGCATTCATATATATCTTAAAAAACGGGTAACATATGCCGCATAAAGTCAAAAATCAGACATTTTCTTTCACATTTTATGATGTAAATACAATTAAGTATATCGATAACTCGCTACTGAAAATTTATTGAAATATAATTTGTGTTAAAAAAAGGTTTTTGAGGTTTTATGGTTTATTAACATAATTTACTTATTTAAATTAAATATTTTTAATACATAGCACAAGTTCTCGATATTCTTTATTTTTATTCCAAGTAATAATTGTGTTTCCTTTAGTTTTAACCAAGAAAATTTTTCGGTTATTATCTAACATACTTTTGTACATTAAGAAACTTCATTCCACGTCGCAGGACGTTACAGGACAATATTTAAATAAATAAAGAAGTCGTTTTTATGTGTTTTAAAATTCACTCTGATTTACGAACTTTAGACTTTTTGGTGTTTCATTTCGGCACAAGAACTACTCGTATCTCAAAAAAAAAACAAAGAGTGGAAAAATGGAACAGCTTTAGAAACTATTCTTTTATTTGTTCTGTCTTGCAGCGAGAAAAGAATATAGCGTATTGTACCTATATTTCATAGTAAAATTGTCGATTCGGTTTAAAATTCTACCCACCTAATTAGGTAATTACGTTAACAAACTAAAATTTTCATTGAAGAGACAGACTGTTCTAGGAAACTTCACTAAATCTCTTTATTTACGAGCTATTCAAAGACCGCCGGTCTCACTGATATTTCTTACCTGGCTCCTACGAATGAAGCGAAAAATGCACAGATTGGAAATATAGTAAATGGGGTAGTACCTACATATGTATGTATGCGTAAATATGTCGTTGGACATTAAGTATTTTGCAAATAAAATTTATTTCATTGAAAACAGAAGCATTAAAAACATATCTGTACAAGTTTGGTATCGATATGGCCAGTTGTTTAGAATATGCAAATATGCTTTTGTTCGTATTTACAATCATTACGAAACAGGTTATCAAATAATCTATTTTCACAAGGCTGGACTTTCAAGCGGCAGAAGAGTTAAAAACCATAAATTTTCATTGAAGAAACAAACTCTTCCAAGAAAATTTACCAAATCTTTTAGTTTACGCACTATTGGACGAGCACTATTAAAACGGTCAGTGTACCTAATCGCATTATTGCATTTAGAAGGTTCTGGTTAATAAATGGGATTATTATAATGAACAAATAAAACAAATAAATTATGATTATTATTTGTTGTTTTAATCCATTAGACGCTTATAGGCTTATAAGCATACTTTTCTTGAAAAATCGGTAATAAATTCAGTGAAGCATCTTTGTGCCTTAATTCCTCTTGGTAAATTGGGATTTTGAATAGAGGTTGCAGGAAAATTTTGTATGGTTTTATGGTTTATTTACATAATTGTCTTATTTACAAAGAATGTTTTTAATATATAATACAAGTTCTTGATATTATTTATTTTAATTACATTTAATAAACCATAAAACCACAAAAATCTTTTTTTAACACAAATTAGAAATTATATTTCAATCAATTTTCAGTAGCGAGTTATCGATATACTTAATTGTATTTACATCATAAAATTTATTTATTTTACTTCATACTATGTCAAGTTTGACGTTTTACTGGATTCGAACGAGTCCGATAAAATTGAGCCAAAAAGGACAAGTGTTCCATTTCCGGAAGCGGCCACTGACCCTTTTGGGTCTCTTTTGCTTTACCTGTTATTGTAAATACAAATGTAAATTTAGTACTTCTGTAACCGTCCTGTATTAAACATCGAAACCGAACGCTGTCTATTATTTCGCACGCAACAAAACAAAGGTCCTTCGAGCAATATCAAAGTACAATTCGTTATTACATTGTCGTATCAACCAGATTACAAAAAACACTGGTAGGACGAGCCGAGTTGCACAAACATTGGTCCTTCGAGACGGATTGCACAAAACATTGGTCCATCGAGACGGATTATACAAAACAATAAGTCCTGTAACGTGTTATACTATGTGTTTAAACATACGACGCTGACTTGCACGAATAAACAAATTAAAACATTTGCCAAACAGCGGTTGCTAACGATGTCACAAAAAGTGACTCGATTTGAACTTTTTCTCAAAATAGTAATAATTTTATCGAATAAAAAAATATGTTGACAGTATGAAATAAAATCCATAACGACATACGTCCGGTAACTCTTTTCGCAGTACTCGTTTCGAAATTAAAGACTTGGCTCCCTACGGTCGCCTCGTCCTGAAACATCTCACTTGTACTGTAAAATTTGAGTTACCGGACCGTATTTATAATAATATACTCGTAGCACTAACAAATATTTAAAATAACAAGTATTATAATAATTTGTTTGTATTATATATTTTTATTCATTATAATAATCCCATTTATTTATCAGAAACTTTTAAACGAAATAAAATCTACTTGACTAGAAATAACGGCAAAGTTGTGTTAGGCTCATCTGGCAACGTTGTAAATTATATAAATGCTTACTATGAGATTTGCATACATTTTTTTCATCGCCCTCTATCGAGTAGTAGATTTATTAAATATATTGTTGCTATGATTTGGGTTGCCTATGCGCGTGATTGATGTCCAAGCTTTTCGCCGGCGTTTGACGGCCGACTGTTGGTGCGCCATCTCTTGTTCGCCGGCCGTTGGACTGTTCGCTCCAAACAATAGCATGGGTCTATCTATACGTATTTAATCAATGCAGAGTGACTCAAAAAAATTAATGAAGGTGTGAATTTATTTTATCGATTTAATCAGGAATTACAAAACCGAATGCTTTGAAATCTTGGGAATATTTTAAAGTTATTATAAGCATGGTAAACTTTTGTTCAAAATGTATTTGTTCATCCCTCCTAAAAAAATTGATGACGTCACCCTTAAATTTTGCTGAATAAATCCTATCTAAAATGCAAAAAATATGATGAGTTTGTACTTGTGATTTATCATTCCATTCATATTTTTTAGATTTTCTTAAGAGGTGGTTCAAAAAAATTAATGAAGTCAATTTATTTTATTGATTAAATTAAAGGCAACACTTATTATTAGTATTACAGCCCAACCAACCCAATTCGGTAGACACAAAATTTGTTAAAGGAAAAACTCGGTTGAAACATAAGGGTAGCACGCTTATTTACATCGACTTTAACATTACAGACCTGCATTTGTTTTATGCGCTCACTTGGTTCCGCGAATGTGAAATAGACATGTTTATAATCAACCAATTGTGAATTTCACCGTCAAGAATTAAAATAAAACCCAATGTTTTATATAATAAGCGGAAGTCGAAGCAATAAAGCCGATGGTCGTTTTGTTTACAGTTTCTCTGTTTGACTCTCACGTATGCTGTTACGCCTGTCATCTTAAATTAAGAATGTTTATACATACACGATTTTCAGTTGCCTCTGATACGTATACGTGAGTAAATTGTTTCGTTATTTTATTGATTATTACAAATCAATATTCAAAACGACCCAATTCATTTTCCCGAAAATTTGAGAATATAATAATTTTATTCTTAGTATTACACTACATCTATCCCAACTGATATACGTGTCCTTGCAAAAATGTTGATGACGTCATCGCAATTTTTTTTTAAATTCCCACTACAAAAATGTAATGAGAAAAAAAACACAATAGGCATGCAGTCGTCAAGTTTCCGACAGCGAGGGAAGTACTGTCTAAACTCTTTAGACCAATTTTTTGCTCGTGTAATCGTATCAGTTCTTTTCAGAACTCCAACTTAACTGTCGTGTACTGTGGTACGTGTCACTTGCTTGAACGTAAACATTCCACCATGCCGAAGCCCTTGCACAAAGATGCAAAGCAAATGGTCGCTAATTTAGTGGACTAACAACAGCTGTTCAAGACGCAAGTAGGTATATTTTATTACAGTTTACTAATGTAGTCACATTGTACAGAGGGTTGCTGCTGCTCTCAGTGTATGCACAGATTACGGATACCAGATAGTTCACTCAGCTGTCGGCACTTTGAAGTCGGTGTCCCGAGATCTCAAGCGGTATTCACGCTACTACGCACGCTCTACCAAAATTGGTTCGCAAGCTTTGAATTTAAAAGCGCGGCGGTCAGAGAAAAATTACAGCGATGATGCAAGGGATGAGGTTCTAAGTGAAGAAAAAACAAACAAAATACTTATTTGCCTTACACAAAATGATTTATGATTATTACAAATGCTTAACATTTCACAATTTCCTCTGAAAAGAAGACACATGCATCGGCATTAAAAAATTTTAGAGCGTAAAAAACACGTATTCTCGAATATAGTGCTAACAAGAAAGTGGTGTTAAAATTTTTGCATGGTGAATAAACGTAACCTCTTTAACTATACGGCTTAAAGGGTTACCGAAAGTTAGAAGAATTGGAGGGAATAGTTAATGAAATTTGCTGCGCTTGCCTTTCTGAACTTTGTTGTTACAGTTTTCTAATCTACTTGTCTTTATAGTGATCTTCGATTTTTCGTGGTTATTTAAGACTGAAACGAGTTTAAAGGTAAAGAAGGGAAAATGTTTTATTCTCTTATTCATTTACAAAATCAGGCATTATAGACAAGATATATTTACTAAACGATACTATAATACAGTTTAATGCAGGTAGGTATTTATTTAACTAATTTTCTAATTATTTTATAACTTTTAAAAAATCCCTTCGTAACCAAAAAACGTAGAAATTAATCCTTGTAATGTTATCTATTCCCTGAATTATTACCTAAACTTTTATTCTTATATCTGCTTCATTGTAAATATTATTTTGCGTGCTAATCTGTCGAACCAGTTTCAAAGAGATTTAAAAGTGCTGAACCAATTTTAGTGTCATGCGCACGGAAAATTTGCGGACAGTTACGCCCACAAGTGAACCATCTGGTATCCGTAATCTGTGGTGTATGTGTGCGAACAGTGAACTCTGTGGTACAACAAATAAAAAACCGGAGAAGGTGTACATTCTCGCAAGAAATAGAGACCCCGAACAAAGCAAGTGTGTGATATTAGCACTTCGGACCAGTGTGCTATTCGAGAATGCTTATATGGAATGGTCGAAAAAAGTTTGAATTTGATGTGCACGCCTTATAGATACTAACGATTATTTTACAGAAACACATGTTACACGATCGCCATTACTTGATTACTTGAAGGAGAACTATATATTTGAGGGTTCTGTGAGCTTGTTACGAAATTTTACATTCTCTATTGGGTTTCGGAATGTCATCTCATATTTGTCAAAATATTCAAATTAAAAACAGTTATTGTCTTTTCGTTTGAAAATGGAACAACATAGAAAAAAACGAGTCCTTTTGAGCGCTGAGATGAAAACAGCTATCATCAAATTATATGATAAACTCCACAGATACCATTCAATGTGATCTATTAGAACAATTGCTGTTGAAATTTCAGAAATCTTTTCCGTAAGTTAAAGAAGCGCGCCTTTTTAAAATTTTGAAATGTTTATATTGTTACGATAGATTAAAATCGGCGTAGGTAAAACTCAACAATTTATTTACACGATTATAGATACTAATACCACACTACACAGCACTAACGTATAGCGAATAATTGATTCTCATTCTGGGCGCGTCGTGGCTTTAACCCGTTGACTGGTCTCGATTTCGACATGGACTGGTTAATTCCCTACGATGCTCCCTTTTAAAAAAGATCCCGCTGTTCTCCAGAACCTTCGTGATGTGTGATGTCTGAAGCCCACCGTGTCGTTCTCGAGCGCGTTAGAACGGCGGCGTTGTTGGTGAGTCATCATCGATCAAGAATCACGTAGGATTTCGCCTTTCATGTGTGTTTTTATAATTCTGTAGGCAATAATAACAGATATCTGGAACAGGAGAAAGGAATTGTCTAAAAAGGATGTAAGACGTAGGATAAGCATGCATGTTTTTTTTCTCAAAATTTCAGGAGTTTAAAGAGCTTAAAACAATTCAAAAATGAAAACAAAAAACTCTTTTTACTTATTTCAATATATTGTTACGAAGTAAACCCTTAGCCGGCGCGGACGGGGCGCCCGTGGACGAATCAGTCGGAAGTTTGGGAGCGATGACTCACCAACAACGCCGCCGTTCTAACGCGCTCGAGAACGACACGGTGGGCTTCAGACATCACAGATCACGAAGGTTCTGGAGAACAGCGGGATCTTTTTTAAAAGGGAGCATCGTAGGGAATTAACCAGTCCATGTCGAAATCGAGACCAGTCAACGGGTTAAAGTCACGACGCGCCCAGAATGAGAATCAATTATTCGCTATACGTTAGTGCTGTGTAGTGTGGTATTAGTATCTATAATCGTGTAAATAAATTGTTGAGTTTTACCTACGCCGATTTTAATCTATCGTAAACATTTCAAAATTTTAAAAAGGCGCGCTTCTTTAACTTACGGAAAAGATTTCTGAAATTTCAACAGCAATTGTTCTAATAGACCACATTGAATGGTATAGTAGCCTGCATAGATATTGTAGCCGTCCATAGAGTCGAAATTTGCGAATAAAAATAAAATAAAACCGGTTCAAACGGAGCCGACGGTGGCTTGCAAATTCTGACATCACTCTGGCACACGTTGCACAGAGACGTATTTAATATTAAATGTCATCTTTTCCGTTATGATATAATCTGTTTCATTTCTTAGCTCAATCTCGTCAATAAAAACGAAGTTCTGTTCACTGTAAACAAGTTGTGGTATGGTATATTCATCGCTGCGGAGGTAGGTGGAGCGAAAAACCTGATCATCTTAGCAGCAAACGCGGGTATAAACTAGTCCACGTGGACTGTTTGTTTCCTGTCATATTTTAGTTTGCTTGAACCAATTGCGTTGCACCAAACGGTTATTACACTTGTTGAAATACATTTTCACATTTCCATCTTTCTCTAGATCGTGGGTTTCGTAGCTGTGTGACAAATCGTTTGTCGTAGGTAGAAAATAGTAAGATTACAGTGACCCTAAGATTTTGTGCAATCGGTCTTAAATACGCCCCTGGGTGATACGACGCGTGCCGTAGTGACAGAACTTGCAAGCCGTCGTCGGCTCCGTTTGAGCCGGTTTTATTTTATTTTTATTCGCAAATTTCGACTCTATGGACGGCTACAATATCTATGCAGGCTACTATATCTGTGGAGTTTATCATATAATTTGATGATAGCTGTTTTCATCTCAGCGCTCAAAAGGACTCGTTTTTTTCTATGTTGTTCCATTTTCAAACGAAAAGACAATGTTTTTAATTTGAATATTTTGACAAATATGAGATGACATTCAATACTGATAACAATACGGTAGAATAATTCCTAGACTGAAAGCGAACGTTGCCAAGTTTAGAATCAACAAGTGGTATTTCAATAGAAATGGCAAATACTGTATAGTCTTTGCTAGAGACCCTAGATATACTTTGGAAAAGAGTTGTGACACGAAACGTGAAAATTAATGGTAAATTTTATTTTACTATGCTGGCTACGGATGTTTTTTTTTGAGTCATGCTTTGACAATTTGTAATTGTCATTTAATACATAGACGTAGAAGAGAATAGTCGTCGTCCGTTGTGTACGAAACTGTAAACATACAGAAGCAAATGTTTTCCCATTGTTTAAATGCCCTGAAAACAAGATATTACTTAACAAATGGAGAGAACAGATGCAATATCCATCTTGAAAAATTGGCAAAAGGGCTTACAGGGCTTAGGGTTGTTGTCCAAAACTCTATTTTCCATCTAATCCTTGTTCAACAGGTTCAGTTCAAAAAAGCAAATTTTATATTTCAAGTGAATGCAAAATATGTGAGAACGCAATTCCAACAATTTATAATGTGGCTGAATTTACGTCAAAATGACCGGTTCTTGGCAAAAAAAAATGTTTTTGATGAACTTCATCAAAAACTGCAAAATGAAAAAAAGTTGCAAGAAAAAATAATGCGGAGTGCTGAAAAAGAAATTAATGTTTTGAAAGCAAAAATTTCTAGTTTAGAAGGGCAAGTGGTAAATTACAAAAATAAGCATAAGCATGCATAAGCGATGCATAAAACAGAACTATAAGAGGGATTTTCAACGAAAACCAAATTCAAAATTTAAGTGTTAAACGTAAACTACCAAAACGCTGGAACAATAAAACAATAGAAGAAGCCATTAAAACAAAATTTGTCTGTGGAGCGTCAGGACATAACTATATCTTCTGAATATAAATTTTCCGTTACCGTCAAGTAATAATATTAATAATAATAATAATAATATTAATGTTTATTGTCCAACAGATACAATCCAATTACTGGACAATATTAACTTAACTAGTAGCAAAATAAAAATGTAAATAAGATCATATTCGTTCCCAAACTAAATTATTATCATACCCACAATTAGAAGCTATCCTTATTATAAACTAAATAAACGAACACATTACAGTTTACTTGAGCGAAAAAAAATATCATCATACAGTTTATCAGCATTACTACACATATGAACTAGCAAATTCGTTCTAGAAATTGGTTGATGAAATGTGGCCATGTAGCGAGACGCAACACGTGGTACATGAAAATTGACTCTTTGCAACAATTCAGGACAATCTATCTTGCCACTTATCAATCTGGATATGAAACGAGCACTATGCTCTTCACGTCGATTCTTTAAACTAACAAATCCATGTTTCTGAAGGAGGTAATTGTAGTCTATATTTCTTTGAGGATAAAATCCATCAATCTTATATGAAAGATACTTCAAGAAGCGACGCTGTACCTTTTCAACAGCAAGATTATGTATCAGATAGTAAGAATACCAGACAACAGAGGCATATGCCATCTTGCTTACCACATACGCAAAATACAGACTTTTTAACAGAAGAGGATCTTGAAAAGTTTTTGATACCCGAAATATAAATCCAAGCATTTTAGATGCTGAGGTGGATATGTTACTGATGTGCTCCACAAATGAAAGGCGCGAATCAAAAAGAACACCAAGATCCTTTACCTCATTCTTCTCGCAAAGAATCCGACCGTTGATGGTATAGTCTGATTTTACCACATTTACTTTCCTACTGAATGTCATTATATAACACTTATCGGCATTTAATAACAACTCGGACTTGTTGCACCAATCTACTAATGTATCAAGGTTCCATTGGAAGGTTTTAACATCATCACTGTTTGAAATGGGACAGTATAACTTCAAATCATCAGCGTATGCCAAAACTTTACAGTTAAGTGAAAGAAGCAAATCATCAATGAAAAGAAAGAACAGAAGAGGGCCAAGATTGGAGCCTTGAGGAACACCGGATGTACTTACAAAATTGAAAGAATGGTAACCGTTATACGTCACGTAGTTGGACCTACCACTTAAGTAGGATTCCAAGAGTTTTAAGAAGCTAGGAGCAAATCCAAAAGAACTTAATTTATGCAGTAAGATGGTGTGATTTATGGAGTCAAAAGCACTTGAAAAATCTGTATAGATAACATCCACTTGTCCGTTGTTATCTAATTCTTCAGAGAGAAATTGTGTCAAAGTACACAAATTAGTAACTGTTGATCGTCCAGGCCAGAATCCATGTTGGAATGCAGATACATGACTTTGGACATTAACAAAGATAGTTTTATACAACACTATTTCAGAAAGTTTAGCAAAGTTTGATAGTATTGCAATCGGTCTGTAGTTTTTTAGATTAGTAGAATCTCCTTTTTTGAAAACAGGTGTGATTCGCGCTCTTTTCCATCTATCAGGAAATGTGGATGACATTATTACTAAGTTAATTACAATTGATAGAGGCTTCGCAAGAATATATCTGGCGTCACGTATTAAAAAACTTGGTATTTGGTCGTCACCAGCGGTCATTTTGTTTGAGAAGGTAAGTAGAACCCTATGCCACAAAATTCAGCACATACCGTTTTTACCAGGAATTTTACATGAAATTTTTACCTATTTAACAATCAAAATTCAAAATTTTAATGATTAGGAAAGAGATTATTTTTTATTTTTAGGCCAAGCAGCAATCAATTCAGGTAAAGAATACTGTCAACGTTCCTCATTACTTTTGGGAAACTACATTAACAAATTGAAATGAAGTCGCTACCCATGTTTTGTTTTTTATGTTAGGAGATGTAAGCTTACGATGGAAGCAAATCATGTTATCATTTTACTGGGAATTCCACACACGGAGACGCATTATCTAGAATTGCAAAAGAAATTAGAATCAAAAGTATAAAAACGCAGTTCCAAAATTCAATAGTTAAACCAAATAACGAAAGTAGGAATGTTTATTTTGCTGCTGACGCTCCACATTTATATAATAAATAATGTTCAATCCAACCTTATGTATTCTTCGGCCATTTAATTAATTGTTTGTGGAACATTTCTTAATTATCTCGAGTTACAGAAATTCGATGACCCTGCGTGCTTTTGTATTTTTTTTCATTGTTATTTTAATTAAAAGAAAGTAACAAATTTTAACTTATAAGTTTTATTTAATATAGAGGCACATGAATCAATACATATATTTCCATCATGAATATTTGCTCTGATATATGGAATAATCATTCCATGTATCAGAGCAAATATTCATGATGGAAATGTGAGGACGTTGTAAAAGCACTGTTTATTATAGAGTAGCAGATAGAGAACCTACTGAACATGCTTCAAATTTCTTACCCCGGCGGACATTACCTTCTCAGTTCGTTAAATTACAATACGAGTATGTTGTTTTGACCAGAAACAAAACGATTTGATACTGATAATGTAATAGACTCTCTAAACCTTACGTTCGGAACAACGACAGTACTTAGGTACAGAATGATGTTCAAACTTGACTGCAAATTATGACATAATCTCATAAAGTGTAAATCAGTATGATTAGGTATTCCGTAATTTTTCTGTTTAACCAGAGATGCCGGTTGCAACTTATAAGAAGTACTTAACCGCATAACACTTCTTCATAAATACAAGGTACTATCAGTGTCAGTACTGTGAACAAAATTTCAAAGAAACCATTTGGAGCACTACGCCACTGTTTGAAAATGTAACTTAACCTATAAATTTCTTTTGAAGTTTTTGAAACTAAATCACTAAATTAGATAAAGACAGCAATCACTATAGCTATTTCATAACTGACCGTCATGTAACAAAGAGAGAGACAGAAAATGTCCGTGTCACAACTCTTTTCCAAAGTATATCTAGGGACACTAGTCTTTGCCATTTCTATTGAAACACCACTTGTTAAAAGCGTAAATTTGGCAACGTTCATATTCAGACAATTTTCTAACTAAAAGCCGTTGTCAATGAACTGAAAGCTGTTACCAGTTGCTAAATTTTAAGCAAAATCAACAGGTGGTGTTTCAACAGAAATGGCAAAGACAGTATGTGAACGAATCATGCTAATTAAAAATGAATACAGCTATAAAAAATTGGATATTTGCATATATTTGCCTTCTGCTGCATATTTCACGAAACAGGTGCATTTTTTGATAATTTAAAAAAAAATATTGTCATTCTATCGGCTTTATCTAGAAAGACGAAATTTTATGAATCATATTGCAAATATTGTCCTGAGCTTCAAATAACTAGAAAAGGTTTGGGTTTTATGGTAGTTTGGAGACACCACTGGGTGTTAAGCCATCCTTCCAGGTAAATTCGCGGCCTAATTACTTTTGGAAATACCGTTCATTCCCAATATTTTTGTTCGTTAGTTAAGTGTATTAATGGTATGCAGAGGCGGATCTGTGGGGATGCTTGTGATACTGGAGCATCAGGCCCCCGAAGGTAAGGGGCCCCCGAAGGTAAGGGGCCCCCGAAGGTAAGGGGCCCCCTTCGGCTCAAATGTAAAAAAAATAAAATTTGTTTCTAATTTGGTTCTTACAAAAATACAATTTCGTCTTCGGCTGACTGTTTGCAAATCTGGTCACTTCCGCCTTTTCCGTTAATTTATGACAGCCACCTACATCTGGGATGCCATAAAGAGTTCCCGGTGCAGATGGGTACAGTGTTTTACAAAACGTTTTGTTTTCACTCCCTTATTCTTTTCTGTTCGTTCAGTAAGTTTAAAAGTGTACTATTCGGCGAATATTACAGTGTGTTAAAAATTAAAAATTCCATAATTCAGTTTGCGTCGAATTATTGTATATTATCATTTTTGGAATCAAGAGCGTTTAAGGTATTTAGATAATTATTTTCGTTTTGTTAAATACATATTAATAATACAACTTATTCATTAGGTATTTGATTAAATAAAATGTCTGAGCGCCAATATCTCAGTGGAAGCCAAAAGAGCTTCAACATGAACAGGAACTAGCAAAATGTCGAAAAGTCACAAGTTTTTTTACACCTCAACCTTCTACTTCCACTTCAAATAACTCAACTGGTGAAAATGAAGTTATTTTGAAAAGTGAAAAATTCTGCTGGAACTTCATGCAACAACTACGCTACCACCGTCACCGATACAGTCGATGGAAACATGATTAAAGATTAGGCTAAACAAATCGTAAGTGATATATTTGACGATAAATTTAAAGATATAGCATTATGGCCGAATTTTATCAATGAAAATTTTGTCGGAAGTTACCTATCAAAAGAAGGCTCATTTTTTCAAAATAAAAGGGAAGACAATATTTACTCTGAGTCTATCAGGAATTATAAGGGACAGAGCAGACAATTTACAAACAAATATTTTCTGAAACATGTAAAAAATGGGCAACCATTAACCAGATCTTGATTATCCTATTCGAAAAGCAAAGGATGTGTTTCCTGTTTAGTGTGCAAATTATTCTCCAGAACACAAACACCTTTAATGAGTGGTTATTCAGATTGGGCAAACATAGTTCGTACTTTGAACAGTCATGAAGAATCTCAGGATCACAAAAAGGCGCTGTTAACCTGGTTATCCCGCAAAGAAAATAAAAACGTTGTTGACAGGCATCTTCAGGAAAAAATAAAAAATGACTGTGAATATTATTACAATGTCCTGATGCGAGTTGTGGCAGTTATTAAATTTTTAAGTGAAAGAGGATTGTCATTTAGAGGACATGATGAAAAATGGGGTTCATCACATAATGGAAATTTTATGGGACTTATGGAACTTACTGCGGAATTTGATCCTTTTTTGAAACAACATATAGTGAAATGCCAAACCGAACAACTAGTTGCAAGTTACTTGTCTAATAAAACGGTTTATCAAGAGATAATCGACATAATGGCAACTCAAGTAAGAAAAAAAATTATTGAGGACATAAACGATGCAGATGCAAAATATTATTCTATTATTGTGGATTCTACTCCAGATATGTCACATACGGACCAACTGGCAATTATTTTGAGATACACTCCCCAAGGAAAAGTTTTTGAAAGATTTTTATTTATCATTTATACCAACAGGAAAGAATTTATTTAATACAATACATTTATTTTTAGAAGAAAATAGTCTTTCAATGAAAAATTGTCGAGGGCAGTCTTATGACAATGCTGCGAATATGAGTGGAAAATATAATGGACTTCAAGTACGTGTTAAGGAAATTAACAAGTTCGCGGATTATGTACCATGTGCAGCTCACTCTTTAAATTTGGTAGGAGTCGAAGCTGCAAGTGTCGTACCCGATGTAATCAGCTACTTTGGGGTTGTACAACAACTGTACGTGTTTTTTTCGGCTTCACCTCACCGGTGGAATTTGTTAAATTAACATGCAAAACTGCCACTTTCAGTTAAAGATTTGAGTCAAACTAGATGGTCTAGTCGATACGACGACAGCGTACCTGAACAGTCAGGTGTTAAAAACAAGTTACAGTTTAATTGTAACTATATTAGAAACTATTATTAATGATAATTTAGAAAAAAATGACTGCAAGATGGAAGCGAAAAAAATATTAGGTAAGCTATACAAACTCGAAACCGCTATATTGACTGTCGTCAGGGAAGAACTTTTTGAAAGAATTAACAAAGTCAGTAAAAAGTTACAAGAACCTGGATTAGATTTGTGCGAAGGCCTTGCACTAATAACATCTTTAGAAATATTTATCAAATCTCTTAGAGAAAAATCTAATGAGAAATTAATTATCTATGAATTGCGAGCGAAGGGGTTTAGCAGTAAAGTGGAAGAAAATTATAGTAATGCGAAGAATAGGATTAAAATTTATAAATATTCGGACGGCACAACAGGGACTAGTCCACTACAAGGTCGTGAGAAATTTCTCGTGGAGGTTCTTAATCGATTGTTGGACACTTTAATAACCGAACTCACCAGAAGAAAAGATGTATATAACGAATTAGGGAAGAAATTCAAATTCTTAACGGACGTTACAAACAAACATGTAGCACATATTGACGAAGACAGCGTTGACTGTGTTTTACAGTGTTACAGTGAGGACATGAATTAGGATTCAAGAATGAATGTTTACAATTTAAGGAATATTTAAAAATTTCTGCTGACTTAGCTCAGAAACGTACTGTAACATGTTCAGATATACTCGACTGCATTTTTAAAAAAAACCTCATTGACATTTTCCTGAATCTGTACACAGTAGTTAAGATCTTCTTGACACTGCCAGCACAGCATATCATACAGTAAGGACAGCTTTTGAAAGGCCCATAAGAAATGCACGTAACGGACTAGAACAACAATTATTATTATCGACCGTTGGGTAAGGACATGACCTTGAATTTTGGCCTGAAACTGTAGTGGCAAACCTTGTTACTAAATAAAATTTACCACCATGTCAACATTGTGCGTCAAATGTGACATTTTAGATGTTTGGTATTTAATATTGTAACTGTGATTTATTATTTTTACTGATTAGAAAATGCGCATTCGAACAAATAAATAAAATAAACAATCTTGTGGAAACTGTACACAGGGACAGGGGTGTGGTATGCTGGTATGGACACAGTTACGAGGGCTGCTTTTATATATCGGCCACATGAAGGTAAAATTGAGTTGGTAGAAAATAGTGAAGCAAATCGTTTTTCTAGGGCTGCAACATAAAAGGTGAATGCTTCATGTAGCATCTTAAGCTCGTAACTCACGTTCCAACGCCGCTGTACTACTGTGTTTGTTACAACTAAATTGAAGTGTTTTTGAACGTTTGTGTATGCGATCAAGCAAATCAGTTGGATGTGGACGGTTGGTGAACAAGTCTGTCTGCAGCAGTACAATCGTGTTGTATTGGTTGGAAATTTGATCGTGTGTGGACATGACTCGACAGTGTATGTTATTCAAACCGTGAGAGATGCTATAAAAGTACATTTTCGTCATTTCGTCGGACATGTTGTCATCACGATCGCAAATTTTTAACTGCTAGGTCGTAACGTGTGTGTGTGTACTGCTGCTTTTTAACAGAATTGTACAACAGTTGCATCCAATACAATCGTACTGGGACGTTGGAACGTGAATGGCCAGCTTTAGGATTACCAAATGGTGGATCATCATCAAAGGCGTTGAAGTGACAGAGAAGTTTATCATATATGATGACATTACATGCAACGGCAAAATAACTACATATTTCACAGGTATATTTCATCAAGCATTTCTTCATTAAGTACCCACAGACATAACTTAAAGAATTTTGTTCCCCCATGTCCAGATGTCTGTAGTCTGTCATATTTACTTCCACAGATTTATGTGCAAAAGTTGTTCAGCTTAAAATTGTATTAATAATTTGACACTGGTTACTTTCTTTAGATACAATTGCTAGTAAAATAGATCCTAAATCATTACAACTATTGGCATTTTCACTGTGATGTAAAAATTGCATACCAAATAATTTTTTATTGTTTATAGAATAATATACTTCTTTATATTTCTTATCTTACAGATTCCAAGGGAAATTTAAAAAAGCCCCTGAAGCAGGTTTTTTCATTGTGCCTGCAATCAGGAGGTGGTCTACCACTGTAGTCCATGTTACAATGAAAAGGTTCTCAGAATCACTTCACTAATTTAACTAACAACAAAAATTCAACCAAAAACATCAAAGTACTTTTCCCAGGGAAGATGAAAACAACAGCGTTCACTTTCTGACTCTTCAAACGGCTCACACTTGGCGAAAATTGAAGGCATTGACAAAATAGGTAGTTGATATGTTTATGTTGAAATTAACTTGGTAAAGTGATAGACTTTTATTAATGAATAAAATAAATATAAGCACAATTCTTTTTTATTATGCAAAATGGTATTTTCTTCGTAGTCTTCATACCACACTCCAAAAATTGGTTTCAATTTATTAATATTCATCTGATGTTTATATCAGTTCCTTTTACATTGTTCTACGGACCAGCTGTATTTGTAATTTAGGCAACCAATATTCCACTTAGTTTAAAAATCCCGCCTAATAAAAACGGTTGGGTAAGGACACGTTGTTCCAATATTTGACGAGCTGTCTCTACTGTATAGTATACTGTGCTGCCAGTGACCAGTTGTGAAGCTGAAAGGGCTGAAAAATGAAAGACTAAGTTCTTGTCGATTCTTGCAATTGAGAATGACATCACAAGGTCAATTACGTATGACAGCGCCATACGAACGTATGCTGACATCATGGTAGAAGGAGACATGGTATAGGCATACGCATCGGCTGTGACGTCAAGTGGGGTGAAATTAGCGCGAAATTTAAAATACAATTCGTTATCCGACAACTAATTGACGTATTGGAAAGAGCACTGACAACTCAAGCTGAAATTCCCTAGACTTCCCTAGCGAAGCTCACAAGAGTCACAAGGTCGTTGATGCCACCTAACGTCACAAATGGATGCGCAGACCATTTTTAAATTGGTACATCGGATGCCTATACCATGTCTCCTTCTACCATGTGCTGACATCAAGTGCAGAAAGAAAATTGTTATATAATTTGTTTCTGTTTGTTTATTATATTTTATTTTTGTATTTTTTGTTATTGTTTTTTTATATTAAAAAAATTAAAATGTGTAAATTAAATGCTTCTAACAAACTTTTATTCATAAATGGGGCCCCAATTAAATAATAGCATCAGGCCCCCAACAGTCTAGATCCGCCTCTGATGGTACATTTAGTGGTGGTCGAAGGGACGTTATACTATTATTATTTTTCATCGTGAGTTTGTATTGAAACCATTTAAAGGTGTATCAATATGTCGAAGATAACTCAAATTAATTTATGGAGTAAACCTTTTCCTGAACTTATTCTTCAAGAACGAACTTTGTTTCGTCGCGCCTGCCCTAAACCGGTAAGTATTTTTACATCTGTGGACGTAGTACGCAGTTTTTCTATTTTATACAAGGTGACTGCCAAATACATATATGCAAATATTTTAGCTGGTGCTAGGTCTAAACTAAACTACCCCGGACCAACTTGAACCCCCCTTGATGGAGTCGCAAACTGTTTGACTGTGGATCTCGTGTGTTGCTGAATTTTAGAACTTTGGCATGCCAAACACTGCTGCGCCCAGTTACGACAATCCTTCTCGATACTAGGCCAGACCATGGCCGACTAGTATAAAGATTATGGCCTGTCCAAGAGGTACGATACGTGCTGCCATCTATTAATAATTACACTTAATAATTTAGCCAAATTTTAATTTGACTTGACATTATGGGACTTCAAAACGTGTAATGGTGGTTTGTTTCGGTATGAATGCCTTTGTGCCTTTCAAAAAGTGTTAATAATTCTTTTGTCGCTTTTGAATTATTAATAGATGGCAGCACGTATGGTACCTTTGGCATTCCTTTGGACAGGCCATAATCTTTATACTAGTCGGCCATGGCCAGACAAAACGTTGTTTTACCAGCTTTATGGATGCTCTAACCCCAGGATATGATAGATTGTGCAGTTTGAGGAACTCTATTTTTCTGAAGCTGGTGTCAGGGCGAATGGTGCCCATTGAAGTGTCGCATGTGATCTGGCTATCTAAAAAATAAAACGATTTGAGTTGCATGCCTGTGGTTGATTATAATAATTTTTTTAGCTCCGCATCGTTTTCTTGAGCTTGTTGCAGCTGCTTGTAGTCCAGAAATTGGAGTGACGTGGATTGGATGGCGTCTAGGCGTGACAGGGCGTCTGCGCGTACATTTAATTTTCCTGATACGTGTTGGAGGTCCGTTGTAAATTGACTAATAAAGTCTAAATAACGGAATTGCCGTGGCGATGCTTTTTCAGGCTTCTGGTTGAAACTGTATATCAGCGGCTTGTGGTCGGTGAAAATTGTAAAGGTGCGACCTTCCAAAGAGTAACGGAACTTTTTGACAGCTAGGTAGACAGCCAGAAGCTCCCAGTCGTATGCGCTGTATCGTTTCTGAGTGCCAGATAGCTTCTGTGTGAAGAACGCTAGTGGTGGCCATGCTTCGGACCACTGTTGCAGTACGGCCCCGACTGCTATGTCACTAGCATCTACCATCACTGACAAGGGCGCACTATGTGAAGGGTGTGTCAGGAGTGTGGCTTGTGCCAGTGAGTTTTTGGTTTCTTCGAACGCTGCAATGGTAGAGTTGTCCCATTCAATAATCTGTGGCGTTTGTAATGCTAGGTCCCCCTGCGTTAACGGTGCTTGTATGTGAGCGGCTTTCGGTATGAATCTACGGTAGAAGTTCACCATACCTAAAAATCGTCTTAGGTCCATGAGAGTCTTGGGCTTTTTTTGGTCTCTTTGCACCCTATCTTCCGGTGGCTTCGTGCCTTGCGCTGATATGCTGTATCCCAGGAAGTTTACTGTGGGTTGTCCAAAACAACACTTCGTAGGATTTATTACTACGCCATATTGAGTAAACCTTTCGAAGACTTGTGTGAGGTGCTCTACATGCTGCTCTTCCGTCGTGGACACCACCAGGATATCATCGATGTAGGTGAAACAAAAATCCAATCCTCGAGTAACCTCATCAATAAACCTCTGGAACGTTTGTTCTGCATTTCTCAGTCCAAACGTCATGAACGGAAATTCAAATAGGCCAAATGGCGTTGTTATGGCTGTTTTTGGTACGTCAGGGTTCACAGGAATAGGGTATTCCACGATTTTTTTTTTAATGCACCACACGAAAGAATATCGTCTACAAAATGCGAAGATGTGGTCAATATTTTTTTTTTACTTTTCAATAACTCAAAAAAAAAAAGTTAAATTTAAAGTGATTTTTTCCCGCGGTTAAGTTGTGCATTACGTACGTCATGATGACGTACGTAACGCTGACCAATGGGATCAGCGTAGCGATGTGGCAACTCCGCTCACGCTGCTTTAAAGTTAGACGACATCGGTATTTAGCCATCTTGAATTCTTGTTGGGTTATGATAGGTTAGGTTTATTTATGTTTGGTCGATCTTAGTGTTAACGTTTTGTAATTTGCTCTCATTGAAGCTTAAAATTATTTAAAAAGTCAGTCGTTTCCATTATTTGACATTGTTTGTTTAAACACGGTGAGTAGAATTGGCCGTTTAATATTTACCACTTACCAAAACCTTTTACAGCGACTTACAACTTAAAATTGTGTAGGAAGATTATCTGGGAAAATACGGCACAGAAGAAATAATCACAATGGAAAGTGAATATGAGCAAGCTACTTCTACCAATCTCCCTGTAGTTGATGATGTAATGATAGATTTGTATTATCGAAGAAATGTGAATTTTCTGATACCAGGTGTTGAAAATGTGAAAACCGAACGGGAAAGTGTACAACGTAATAATGATTTGATAGTAATTATTCATTGTTATAGTGGAGCTCGTGCAACTTACGGCGACGATGCTGTTGGTTATGTGCAGTTGAGACGACACGATGAGATTTGTACTGTCAAAGCTTTGATTGCACCAGAACATAAAGTTCGCCTAAAAGGCTATGAAGTTTCAGTAAGAATAAATGAGTCTGAACAATGCATAATTGACTCAAAGTGTTATGACTGTGCTGCAAGTGAAGGTATGAATGATTTTATGTTGTATGAGTGTATGTATTACGTCTACTTTTCAGGTGGTTGTAAACATGGTGTAGCCTTACTGTTCTGGTTATACAGACGTACCTTGGAGCCTTCAGTGACTTCTGTTGAATGTTATTGGAGGAAGTCTACTCTGTCTAAAGTTGGCAGTACTATAAAAGGGCAAAGAATGAGAGAGTTGTTTAATTTTCGGCAAGTTCCTTCTTTACCAACAAAAGGAACGGCATTTTTGGACAAAGTAATTTCTACCGCATTAAAATCAGATAGTCATTCAATTCTTGCTACGGTGTATAAGAGTGCAGTGAATATTTTGGAGAAAGCTTCGTTGTACCATTTATGTCTTTCTTATAAAAAAACGACTGATGCACCAAATGCAGAAGACTTCATATCGTTTTGCCAAAATAATTTAAATAGTGAAATTTGCAAAAGTATAAATACTTTAACAATATTGCAGTCGCAATCTAAAGCCTGGTTTGATGTTAGATATGCAAGAATAACAGCTTCAAAACTGCATGAAGTTGCTCACTGCAAAACTGTTGATGGAGCTACAACTGCTGCAGTTCTGGCAGCATCAAAATTTAGAGGAACAAAGGCCATGAAAAGAGGCCTTAACCTTGAATAAGATGTCTTAAAAGTCATAGCTGAGGAGAAAAATATTAAATTAGAAAGAGTAGGAATGACCATAAATCATATGTACCCAATATTTGGTGCATCGGCAGATGCAATGTCTGATAAATATTGCGTTGAAATAAAATGTCCAATAAAGACAAATACTGTAAAAAATTACATTACGCCAGAGGGTGAAATAACTCCTAAACCATATGCACAACTGCAGCTGCAAATGTTTCTTAGTAAAAAACAATGGGGTTTATTTTGTGTTGCATCTCCATCTTTTGAAACGGACAGAAATGTGACTATAAAGGAAATTCCTTTGGATGAAAATTTTTGTCACAATGTAATGGAGCAGGCACAAGCTTTTTGGAAAAAAGCGATTTTTCCAATTTTAATTAACTGATGTTTTCAATAATTATACTCATTTATTTCATAATTATTTCTTATTCATTTCAATAATAAATAAATCTAAATCCCGTTATACCCCAATCCCCTAGTATCAATAAAAAAAAGTTAAATGCTTCTATTTATACAATTAATTTATTGTTTCCAATAAAATACAAATAAAAACCATGTAAAAACTATTGTATTAATGGACCTTGCAAATTTATCAAACCACAAGCAACAATTACAATATGATCCAAAAGTGGCACCAAATTATGATCTGTGGTAGCATGTGGACCCAACATTCGAAATTCTCTGATCCTACGAATTAATGTTTCAATGTGGATCCTCAACGCTGCGACAAGTTTTGACTGACGTACCTCATCCTTCGTCATTTTTCTGGTGCTTGTGACGCTGGGAGGTCTAACTAGATTCACCTTTTTTTTCTGGAAAAGCCCTGCTACTTGCTTGAAGCCCCTATCAGTCATTACAGTTGCATTTTCAGGTACAACGGTCAAATACCCTGACAGGGCTATGAAAGTCTCAGCTGACTCCATAAGAAATACATGGGGAGCTTACGGAACGACATAAAGAGGTCACTGGCGTCACTAAAGGTGCTCCGACCTTGAAGAACATAGTTTCTTTTTCATTTTAAGGTTTTCGGTGAACGTTTTGTCTGGTTTTGTCAACAAGAAATGTCATATTATTTACGGAATCATACGGGATGTTGGGTTATGGGGTTAAAAACAAACGTAAAATTTATTGTAACAAAGTAATAGATACTTACGACACAGTCTTACGATACATGTAAAAAATACTAGAAAATTCCAGGCTAAAGAGGTCAACAAACTGCAGGTTAAACGAAATAGTTTAATTTTCGATGTGTGCGTGTTTGAGCGGTCCAAGATTAATTTTTAAATTTTAGTGTGTAAAAAATTCTAACTCTAATAAAAACTGAGACGAGGTAATCAAGAGGAAAGTCTTTGCAGGGGTGGTGGAATGGTATTTTTGTATGGTTCGTTTTTTAGCCGCAAACCAGTTAACGAATACAGTGCATAAATTGGGAAAAACTCACAAAATGTATTACCCACTACCAGAGTATAAACTGCAAAATGTTCAGGTGGCATCATTAAATCGCCAAAAATCACATCTTCATTGAAAACTTTAAAATGTCACAGAATTAAAACAGGATGTACCACTTCGTAAGAATGTGCAAAGTTCTCACAAACTTCGCAGAAGTGGTGGTGTAAGAATTTTCGTATTAATGAATATCCACAAACATACCATAAACAGTTGTGTTCTTTCAAGGTGAGTTTCCGGTAACTCACATCACTTAATGATTGTTGAAGAGACCGGAATACAGGGAAGATGTGTTGTGGAAGTTTATTTAAAAGAACACCTTGGCAAATTTTTCATTTCAAATAAAATAGTGTTTCACAGTTGGTTCTTGCACTTGTATCGAAATAATCTGTAGTAAATAGTTTCCGAAACGTTCTTTGGAATTCTATTGGTGTGGGATTTATACAATTTCCAAATTGACGCCTCACAGAGCCAAACAAATATGTCAAACAATACTGATTTAGTTGCAGCAACCTTTTAGTGAAAATTGTAAACAAATTGTATTATGTGAAAACTATTAAAAATAATAAGCAAAATGTTTATGTTCCTGAAGTTGTTTTTTATTTTTTTGTGAGTGATTTAAAAATATTAAGAGTGAATTAAAAATTTTGCAATTCACTTGTGGATAACAACTTATTTGTCAGACTTGTTAAGGTTTTAATAAACGCAGTTTAAAACGTCAAAATTGAATAAAAATGTTTTGCTTGAATATATTAATAATTTATAGGAAAGAAAAAAATGACCAATGTCACTAGTACATGCCAACCATTTTTATTTTTGTGTACAATTATTATTAGTATTATATGAATCACATACGAATGCTACGAAATATTTGAATCTTCGTGTTTCCCGGGAACGGGCTCCCAAGGTCACACCCGTTCCGCAAATATTGCTGAAGTTTCGTTACTGATCTACTGTGACCCTGATTGCTTAATTATTTCTACATCTGATGTGCGACCTCCAAACCCTTCTGATATAAAATTAATTAGCCCATTTGGAGTACTTGACACTAAATACTTGCATGTGTTACAAGTTTTATAATTGCTCCAGGTTAAAGCTTGCTGGTAAGCTGCACTAGGTCTTTCAACCTGTATTTCGAAGCAATCAATGATTGCTTCAACATTTTTATAATACGTCTGAAACTGCCTAGGTAGAACTCGCTGAATTTTACTTTTCTCAGGCCAAAAAATTAACTCGTTGAGTTTTGTAGCCATTTTTGGCAATGTTTTTGAAAATATATTACTGACACCACTAGTGCTTAATGCAAAATCTGTCCCTAATCGTACAAATTGGTCATCTGTTCGTATTTTCTTAAGAACGATATAAATATGTTCTACAGGAACTTCTAATTCTTCCTGGAGTAATTTGATGAAAAAAAATTCTGACTTGGGCAAGCCCAGATAAAATCTGCTATTATTTTCAATTTTGAATATTTCCACTTTCACCAATAGTTCTTTGGATATCATCATATTAGTTTCATGCAATGACTCCGATGATGGCTCATAAACACTTCCACTTTGGAGTGAAAGGGAGGATGATGACAATGATGTTGATGATCCCTGAATAGGTTTGTGGGGGCTTTGATATATTTGTGACGATAATGATCGAAGAGTGTTTGTGCTTTTATCTGCCACTTCAACTGAGGTCATTGATGACTAATCTTTTGTGCTAACTCTTGTCTGAGTTGCTTTTCTAAGAGTTTTCCTTTTTGTTCTTAAAGGAGAAACTGATTTTTCTGGCGATTTTGCACTAACAAACATGCCAGATGGTGAAGCCACTGTTTTTAATTGCAGGTCTTCTACATCCTCTGTTACATCCTGTGAAGTACCAGGTACAGTAGGTTCAGGAAACAGTTTCCTTCGAAGCCCTCTACTGTGCTGTTGTGTTTCCATCTTACGTTTCCTTGAAGTTGGTGTGAATTGGGACGAAGTTTCTTTCCTCACTATGCTTCTTGGAACCACATTGTCTTTTAACATTAGGCGTGTACCCATTAATTTGAAATGAATCCAATTTTCAGCATCCTTTTCCAACTTTATTAAAGAAAATTTGTTAATAAGGTGATACAAGTAGATACCAACATACAAATTTTTGAAATATTTACTATACTTACATCAAAATGATCTTCACAACAGTACAAACTTTTCCCAGGTATGTATGTTCTTCCCACAGCTTCAAACCATAACTTCCTCCGATCCACTTTTTGGGGAACAGTAAGAAATAATTTTTCTGGATTATTTGTAGAGTTATTATCACACCCAACGAAGAAACACTGTTTCGCCATCGTGCCAATTTTTTCTATTTAATTTGTTTATATTTAAGGAATAAAACGAACAGGCCAAGTTGATCAAAAACACGTGCACACTCTGACCTACCTCAATATAATAAACCAGCAGGTTTGGCAACACAGCATCGCTGCCATCGCTTCAAAGTGATTGGTTACACTTTTAACCGCGAAATACTGCAACTTTGAGCCGGTCTCTAACTCTTCTATTATTTTGACAATTTTTTTCAAAGCGATAATTTTTTATAAATAGTTCAAATTTGTTTTTTGTACATGTATTTAGATATTGTTTCAGAATGTTTAGTTAAAATTTGATTTTAAACTTTGGTGGAAAGCCCTATTTGGTGGTAGGCTTTAACCAAATCAATTGTTGAAAAGACTTTCTTGCCATGTAGCGCTTGGGAAAAATATTCGATATGGGGCAGTGGGTAGCAATCTGGCACCGTCCGGGCGTTCAGACTACGGTCGTAAATCTCCATCCTTCTTGGGCACTACATGTAACGGTGAGGACCAGTTGCTCTTGGATGGCCGGGCGATTCCTTCCTTGACCATCCCTTCGAACTCCTTTTTAGCTGCGCTGTATTTCCCTGGAGGGAGGCGTCTAGGTCTGCTGGTTACAGGCGGCCCTTCTGTTGTTTTAATGAAATGGACCGTTTTCGCTTTCTGACCGTCGCGTGTGACTTGCGGTCTCACTTTTAGGAATTTGTTGCGCGGATCGTTCACTAGAGTTTTTATTGTTGGCACCTCGACGCTGCACACCTGTCCGTTCATACTTATTTTTGTGAGTGGGTCTGTCAAGCATCCGTTTCGTATGTCCACCGGGAGGTTAAAATGGTGTAGGAAATCGGCACCGATTATGGCGTAGTCGACGTCGGCTATAATGAAAGTCCAACGAAATTCGCGTCGCAGGCCGAGATTGAGTGACAGAGTCACAAGTCCATAAGTGCAAAATGGTGTACCGGTCACCGAAAACAGTTTATATTCGTCACTTTTGCGCGGTCCATACACCAGTTTCTTGGGAAATACGCAAACGTCGGCACCCGTGTCCACCAGAAACTCAGTCTTACTGTCGCGGTCGGTTACGAATAGGCGACACTTGTTAGGTGGGCGGCCAGTTGCTTCGACTACTGCTGTTCCCGTTTTTTTGGTATTCACATGGCTGTTCGCATTTTCGCGCCTTGTCACCGAAACTACGGTGATACCAGAGAACATAAAGAAGCGACATAGAGGCTGATTTTCCAAACCACCCTTATTGACATTGGAGTCCTCAACCGCCAAAGGCAAGCGCCAAATTTAAATAGTCGATGATAAATAATAATATTGTTTCACCGCAATTGTAGTTCGTGTGAACTGAATTAAAATGAAGGAAACAATAAGCAGATTGTAATATTCCAGTAAATCTAGTATGAGAGCGTTCTATTCACTTAAAAATGCTGATAATAAAAATATTATTCTTTGGGTTAAAGACCTACAAACACTTAAAAAATTTTATTTCCATATCGGACACTCAATTCGGGACCGACGGAGTAATGAACTAAGCAACACGAACGTCGAGTAGGTACTTCACCGCTCCCAAGACGAGACAAATAATTGTAAACAGAAATATCTAAATCTTTTTCACTGTTGCCCTTCTACGTCTTTACAGCGTCGTGTCGACGCTAAATAAGTTGAAGGAACCAACTGAGATGTACCTAACAAACAAACACTTCACATGTCTTAAATAAATATAAAAATAAAACTGTATTAATGAAAAATGGAAAATAAAGCTCTTGAACCACTTAAATGCGTTTTACTTCTTCCATCGTAGAACAGAACGTAACAATATTCACTTTTTAACCAGCGTTCATCCCTTGCGGTTGTCTCAGTGCATCATTAATTTTGTTGAATTTTCAGTATTACAATTAGTATAGCAATTGTTGGTTGCTTGTTTTAGGTTACAGTATTTAGTGAGTAGTGTTAGTGATTGAGTTTTATAGTTACAATTATTAACTTTATAATAAACAATTAAAAAACAATGAGTAATACGCAAAGTGGAAAAAGTAAGCCCTGTTATTGTGCTGCTCGACTGTGTCGCAACAGTACGAAGAACTGCAACCATAGCTTTTTTCGCTTTCCTTGTGAAAGCAGTAGGTAGGTGATAGAACATAAAACTATAAAGTAGAAACACTTTCATAACAACAACAGTTTTATAGCAACCAACATACAATAACAAATATTTCTTTACAGATTTCAAAGTTGGGCTCTTGCTGTGGGGCGCAGAGATTTGCTCAGTAACCCACATATCAATAGAGAAGCTTACAGAATATGTGCAACACATTTTGAGGATAAAATGTTTGCAAATCCCCAAAAAAACCGTCTCCACTTTGATGCAGTACCAACTAAGCAACTAACAGGTAAAAATACAATACTACACTTCGATTTCTAAGATGGCACTTGCCACTCCACATTTTTGAGCCCATCAGAAGGTGAAAATGAAAAAAAAACCGTTAGTCTGTACAAACCACAATTATTGTTTTTATCTTCACATTTCACGGGTTACGCAGTAAACCCAAAATTTCCATTATTGGTTGCTAAGAGTCGGTGAGTGGAGTCCAGTGCCTTCTTACAAATCAAATAGTATGTATGTATAACAAGAATGTTAATAATAGCTATTTCTGTTACAAGTAAATAATGCATAGCTTTATTGGACACCCCCTTTATGGCCGAGCGAACTTGCTCACGAGGCTAATAAAAAAATAAGTTCAATAAAAAGCATTATTTACGCGTGACATACACACCTTTATGTTTGACTCAACACCAGAAATTTTGCAACTTTTTCACCTCTATTTTAAAATCGTTAATAATTTGTTGTACGCACTGCCGTTGTCACAGTTGAAAGAATTGTGTTGCACTCCAAATTATTTTACCAATAAAATGGTAGACTATAGACAGTTGCAAGTGTCATAAATGACATTGTTATGATTGTGTCAAACATAAATAATACTCCTATTTAATAAATTTAGTATAATAAATGCTCCAAATCTCTTTCAGAACGTTTAGCTGCGTTTCAGCAGGACGTTCCTCCAATTTCCTATCATTCCACACAAGTTCCAACTGCAAGTCTCCCAGAAACCCAAACAGATTTGAGCGTACTCACTTCGACATCCACGTACACTCCAACAGAAGCAGTAGCTGTAGAAGAGCCGATCCCGTCCACGTCTGGAGTAACATTGCAACGGGATGTTTCAAGCCAAACAGAAGCCACTCTATCTGCACGGACTCCAAGAAAACAGAAATTGCGCCGACAGCTGAAAAAAGAAAAAAAAAGCAGACGCAGAACTTAGCCATGAACAAAAGGTAGCACTCTTCGAAAATTTGTGTGACACATTATTGCCACCCAATTTGGCCAAAGCCATTAAACTACAGGTAGAACAGCATAAAAAAAATAACAAAAATATAATCCGGAGTTTAAACAATTTGCGTTAAACATATATTTTTTGTCCCCCATGGCTTATCGTTTTTTAAAAACAACATTTTGTCTTCCGTTCATAAGAACCCTACAACGATTTACAGGTCAGGTTGTCATTAATCCCGGCATTAACGACGTAGTTTTTGAAATTTTAAAATCAAAAATTGAATATTTAAATGAGGACGAACGCGAATGTGTACTTATTGCTGACGAAATGAGCATGAAAACCAATCTATTTTACGAAATTGGATGTGACGAAGTAATTGGTTTGCATCATGTTGACAACGAAAAGCAATGTCTTCCAGCAAATAATGTACTTGCCATCATGGCTCGGGGGATATTTGCAAATTGGAAACAACCTATCGCTTATGTATTTGTAAACACATCTTGTGACGCAACCGAATTTAAAAAATTACTTTTTGATATCATTAAAAAATTACGGGCAATAGGATTAAAAATTAGGGGTTTCATTTCTGACGTGGGGTCAAATTTTTTAAACTTTGCAGCTTCAATTAATATCAGCCCTGACAATCCATTCTTTTGTGTTAATGACGATGATACCAAAATTTATTATTTTTTTGATCCATGCCATCTGCTAAAGGCATTACGCAATAACTTTCTGAAATATAAATTCGTAACTGTTGATGATGAATTGATAGATAGTGAATATGTAAAATTCTTTTTCGAAAAAGACAATGCACGTGCTCTTCGTTATGCACCTAAATTAACCATATAAATCCAGGTCCATTTGACAAGATGCAGGTGAAATTCGCACCCCAATTATTCAGCCACACTGTAGCTGCGGGAATGGAGACCGACCTAGCAAACAATTTACTGCCACAAGCAGCTGTCAGTACGATTCAATTTATAAGAAACATTAATAATAACCTATTTGATATTTTAAATTCTAGCCAATAAATAAACATAGAAGTAGAATCTTTCAAAAAACAAAGGGCTTTATTTGTTTTTCAAAATGTTCTACATTCATTTGAAACCTTTTAACATCGTAAAACCAAGTATTAAATCGACTTTCTTTATGATTTATTAAGAAAATAACCGGAACACAGTCGAAACAGACACGTTTTTTATCCATGAGGACTCGTAATTAAATTAACCTGAGGAAAATAATACATCAAACGAAATAATAGCTATTTATGGTATAAGTGAATAAAAGTGAATTTTATCCAACGAAAAAACAGTTCAGCACACGAGGCGAAGCTGAGTGTGATAATGTTTTTGAGTGGAAAATTATAAAACAGTATTTTGCGATTTAATTTTGAATCTGCAAAACCGAATTCTTTGAAATCTTGAAAGTGTTTGAAAGTTATGATAAGCGTGATGAATTTTTATTCAAAATATATTTACTTATCCCCTCCAAAAATCTGATGACGTCAGCAAAGTATTGTCGAATAAATCCTCTCTAAAATATCCAAAATATGATGAATCCTTACTTGTGATTTACCATTTCATTAATATTTTTGGATTTGCTTATAGAGGGTGTCCGAAAAATTAATTACTGAGTAAATTTAGTTTATTCATTAAATGAAGTATTGCAAAACTGAATCGCAGACATTTTAAGCATGGTAAGATTTTAATCAAAATGTATATGTTTATAAATCAACCCTAAAAAATTGATGACGTCAACTCAAAATTTTGCCGAATAAATCGTATCTAAAATGTGCAAAGTGTAATCAGTCTATACTTGTAATGTATCATTGCATTAACATTTTCACTTCCCGAGCGTAAGTAAACGAAGTATTATAATCGAGACTGTCAGCCGATTCTCTACTTTTACGTTTTCTCGACCTTTCATGACCCCTAGAGGACGAAAAAATAGGTCTCCCGTTTCCGTCTGTCTGTCCGTCTGTTCGTCTGTCCGTCTGTCTGCCGTCCCGGATTTTTATTAGACAGATAATCTACGAAAGTACCCGACCGATTGTTGTGAAATGTTGTACTATGTTAGGAATATCATGTAGATGGTAAAACGCTAACCAAAATTTGTCTAATCATCCCCACCACTAATGCGATGACGTCACTTCACAATTGTACATAGTAAATGGGTTTTAAATCCTATAAAATAACATAGTCGTACACATGTAGTTTATGACTCCGAATTGAGTTTTTACCCGAAACGTCCAGATTTTTGGAAAAAAAATCAAAATTAGGTAACAACATTTTGACATTTTATTTGGAATCTACAAGACCAAGTGCTTTGAAATCTTGCAGATAGTTTACAGTTATATTAAGCATGATAAAATTTTAATCACAATATATTTACTTAAAGTTTGCTGAATAAATATTATAACCCATCTAAATTGGACAAAATGTAATGAGTCTGTACTTGTGATTTGTCATTCCATTCATATTTTTTGGATTTGTATATACAGGATGACTCAAAAAAATTAATAAATTCGTGAATTTATTTTATATATTTAATTAGGAACTACAAAACCGAATGCTTTGAAAACTTGGAGTTGTTTCAAAGTTATTATAAGCATGGTAATTTTTTCATGAAAATGGATTTGCTCATCCCCCTAAAAAATTGATGACGCCACCCCAAAATTTTGATGAATAAATTCTATCTAAAATGTACAAAATATGATGAGTGTGTACTTGAGATTTATCATTCCATTCATATTTTTTTGATTTGTATATACAGGATGACTCAAAAAAATTAATGAATTCGTGAATTTATTTTATATATTTAATCAGGAACTACAAACCGATTGCTTTGAAATTTTGGAGATCTTTTAAAGTTATCATAAGCCTGGTAAATTTTTAATCAAAATATATTTGCTCATCCCCCTAAAAAATTGATGACGTCACCCCAAAATATTACTGAATAAGTGCTATCTAATAAAATGTACAAAATATGATGAGTCTGTACTGTACTTGTGATTTATCATTCCATTTGTGTTTTTTGGATTTGCTTAAACAGGTGGCTTAAATTAATGAGTCAATTTATTTTATTGATTAAATCAGGAATAGCTCACTCCATTTTCCCGAAAATTTGGAGATACAACACTGTTATTATTAGTATTACATTGCACCAACCCAACTTGATAGACACAAAATTTTGTAAAGTAAAAATTCGTTTGAAACATGGGCGCAGCACGCTTATTTACATTTACTTTAACATTACAGACGTGCATTTGTTTTGATGCGTTGACTAGGTTCCGTGAATGTGGTATAGACAAGTTGTAATCAAACAATTGTGAATTACACCATCAAAAATTTAAATAAAATCAGTGTTTTATATTATAATAAGCGAAAGTCGAAGCAATAAAAAAGTCTGGACGACCATCGGTATTTTTTGCAGTTTCTCTATTTGACTCTCACGTATAGTCTCATCAAGTGTTACCGCTTCTTGTCTTAAATTAAGAATGCTTATACATAATGTCACGTCCTGTGACCATTAGGGGTGTTTTATAAAAACATTTGTCTCCTTATTCTATGATTTATTACCTACTAACTACAAAACTAAATATATGGAGTTGGTACTTACTTAATCATTACGGTTGTCGTTGGCAGTCTTGAAGGGACCCACACTGTCACAGTCTCTAACTCTAACTGTCACTCCCTGTCCTCGATTTGCCACTCTCCAAGTTTCTTTTGCTGGCCCAAGCATTTCGCAGTTTCTTTGCGAAATACTTGGCATCAGCCAAACTTACTTTTTGAGGGCAAATCGGTTTCGTAACTTGTTGCTAACTGTGACATTTGCCTGCCCTTCAAGATTGTCGTCCCGACAATAATTTCCTAAAACTAGGCTACCCTAGCATCTTACAATTCTACCCTAATTCCGCTCTTCTTTCCACTGTGGGGATGCCACTTAATTTCTGTAAGTCGCTCTGCCTCACATCGCTTCCTTTCCACTATCACTAGTTTCGACCAGTCGGGATTCGTTCGGATCATCTGCCAGTCCAAGTTCTTTCCCTGTTTTTTCAGCTCAGTTCAGGAATTTCGTCTGCTACGCACACTCACTTCGATTCTTTCTCAAAGTCTGGACCAATGGATAGAGTGGCGACCATAGGATATCATATGGAAGGATCTTTACGTCTTGGAAAAAAGGAATGATTTTTCAACAAGAAAGGAATTACTTATAGGATCGGATTCTTCTTGGTTTGTTGTCAAATATGGGTCGCTCATCTCACATGTGGGCTCATTGACGTTATTTCTCTACTTGTCTGCTGAGTCCATCGTCATTGTTGGTCCTTTGACATACTTGTGGAAAATGCTGTCGGCGTACATCGTCTCTTCCTCTCCTTGAAAGGGGTGATGTTCAAATTTTTCCAAACTCTAGCGTGACTGCGTGACCCTACTCCTCCCTGTGGCCTACCACTAGGATAGTTCGATGTTTTCAGGACGTTGACGTTTAACTCTTGTTGTGGCACCCCATGCGATATAAAAGAAAATTGTGTTAATTCGTTACAATAAAAAGGTACCTATATCTACTTAAAATCTACACCTACTGGATCTTTAATTTTGATCCCGATTTCATTACCAACTTACATTAACTTAATAACTACACACATGGTGGTAATATGAGTACGATGAGGTGTCTGGCGAACACCTCAAGCCTGGTATCCGGTAACGACCGTGACCTGGTTACCCTGACCTACATCGTACTCTTATTACTTATACGCGGATCTTGCAACGCTGCATTTTATTGTTGTAAAGTTTGTTTCCCTTTTACGACTATGTTTTCTTTATCTCCCCCCTTGACAAAATTTGGTTATCCCCCTTACCTTATAATTTTTTTTAATTAGATTCCCTTTCTTCTTCTGACGATCGGATTGGCTGGATGATTATACTCGTACTTTGGCCTCGTGCCAAAGCTAGGAACGCCTCTTCTCCCAACTCTAGACGCCCCTCTGACAAACTCACTTGTCGTCCTCTTGTCTGCAAGGGTACACTGGTTTCATTTCCACTCTCAACTTTTCTAGGGTTGTCCCTATTTCTTCCAGTCCCTCGCTTGCGGCTAAACAAAAATTTACACATTTTAAACCCTATGTATCCTATGAATACAAGTATGGCAATACACATGAGCGTCAGAACTACTTGATGATCCAAATGGTCCTTCTCGCCCCACGCATGCGCTCCTGGAGCAGCAGCGTATACCATTCCTATTGGGTTTCTTCTAAATAGGACGTATCCCAACCCTACCGACAGTATGAGGTTCCAGATAAGCATCATGGAATCCCCATGTACTGTGTAGGCATTCGTCCAGTCGTGATCCTCCTGATGCACTTTTATCCTTCTGTATACATCCGCCAATTTCTCGATCGGTGAGGTTAAATTTACGTGTGGTATTGTCAGTGTCCAGTTCTCGTTGAGACAAGATTTCAGGGAGTCAAAGTGTAGCGGCACTGTTTTTTCAAAATCGTTAATTACCATGGCCCCTACTGTCGACCACGGTGCCGGTAAAAATGCGTTATGGTTATTTCCTTCTCATCTTCTTTGCATGGAAATCTTCTGCCAATGATTACTTCATCATGCAGCATGAGTTGGCAGTGGCAAGGTAGTACGATTTTCTTAGCACCTGGTTCTGCATCCTCTTGTTTCACAATCGGTCTTAGTTGGTTATTGCACTTGATGCATTCATTTCTCGCGTGGGTGATTACATATGTCTCTTCCTCAACTTCGGTTATGGTCATTGCAGTGGAATCATAGCACGTCATTGGGCAATGCCTGCTTAGCTCTAATGATGATCCTCCTGCAACCAGCTTATTGACACATGTTGGACCATGTAATGAATCTGCCGAAAATCGAGGCAAAAAACACAATTTGTTTTCGAAAGGTTTGCAGACTGACTCCGGATATCGCCCTCACCTGTCTGCTCACTCCTTCTGACACGGCAACGTACACACTGTCGTGCTGAGTTTTGCATGTTTGCTTGTGCCACTTGAAAGGGACCGCAATTAATTCAAATAAAGACCATGAAAATCCTTTAGTTCTTACAGGTATGCGGATGTGAACTGTTATCGTCTTTTCAGTTAACATACAGTCACAAATTGGCAATGTGTACAAGACTTCCGCATCCCCAACAGAAATGGCCAGTTCCTGCCGGTGATTAGCGATATTGTCCTGTAACAAGATTAGATCCGCTCTCAGTACCGATGGTGGGAGTATTATCTGCGGAATAAGATGCTGTTTACACGCAGTCGCCACCTCGTTCTGCTCCATGATCCTGATGGTATTAATAATTTTTTTCAAATTCAAATAATTATTATAAATGGCTGTCAAAGCTAATCTCTCCTCCCCTCGCACTTGATTTTCGAGTTTCACCATTAAATCTGATGCCACCTTTTCTGCTAAATGCATCCTTCGTTCGATCTGACGGAACGTGTTCGCTGTGTCGTTTTGATATTTCCTAAATGCCTTAGATTCTTGACCGATACTTTTCAGAGATTCGGTAAGCCCCAGTTGTAGCTGATTAACCTGTTCGGCCAACTGTTGCTCATTTGCTGCCAGCTTTTTAAATTTATGCTGTGTTGCAAAACCACAGCACCACTCAAATGAACTCGCAATGAAATCCAGAGCTCTTTTTCTTCTTACACCTTGCTCTCTTCCTATCTCTCCCTCTATTAGTTGCCTCAACATAGAACGTTCCCCGTCGTAAAGATTTGAAAGCCTCTCTATTTCTTTGACCAACTGACAATTTAAAGATTTGCCGTTCTCACCACAATCCATCAAGCTAGTACTGCTGTGTCCGGCGTTGTCTCCCGTTTCCCACTTGGTCGTATATATCAAGGGTATACTGGCTTCGTATGTAATGGTATTGGGCAGTTTTCGCCAGTAAACGCCCGTGTTTATTTCTACCGCTTGTCCAAGGTATAAGATTCCCATGTAGTATATTACTAACATCCTAAAATTAAAATCATATTAATTTTTAATTTACACCAATTAAATAGTTCACAAAAACTTATTACTATATTATTATGTAACTAATGAGTAATATGTATGTTAATTTTCCTTCGCAGGGGATGTCCATTGATCATGATAATTCATGATTCGACCCACGTGGACAATCTCTTTTCTAGGTTTTTGTTTCGTCCCCATTTCCAGCTCGTAATTTACTGCGCTGACTTTTCGAAGAACCTTATAAGGACCAAACCATTTACACATTAATTTAGGGCTTTTTCCTTTTCTCCTGATGGGAACAAATATTTTCACGTTTTCTCCGACTTCAAAATCTACCTCCCGATGTTTTGAGTCGTAGCGTTGCTTGTCGTACTTCTGCCTCTTAGAGATGTTATCCACAGCCTGCGCTTGGATTACCAAAAGACGCTCACGTAACTGGACAATATCTGCGTGTTCGATGTCCGGCTCCATCAAATTAGCCTGGGTTGGCACTGTTGGCAATCTCCCAAAAAGCACCAAATATGGCGGAAAACCTGTTGTAGCCTGGACACTAGTGTTGTATGCAAATGTGGTCGGTTTTACGTATAAATCCCAATCCTTCTGGTCAGTACTTGTGTACATAGCCAGCATTTTGGCCAACGTCTTGTTATACTTCTCCACAAGCCCATTTGTTTGTGGATGATACGCAGTTGTGTACAGGTCCTTGGCGACTCCCATAAGTTTCAGTAGATCGGTTACCATCTGACTCCTAAAAACTGTTCCGCGGTCGCTCAGAAAAGATCTAGGAGCTCCGTACGTACACATTATGTTCTCAAAAATAAACTTGGCTACGCTTTTTGCTGTCCCATCTCTTATGGCTCCAGCCACAGCGAATCTAGAGACATACTCTGTACAGACGATAACCATTGTGTTTCCTAATCTCGATCTAGGGAATGGTCCTAACAGGTCCACTGATACCATTGACCACAGTTTCCCTACCGAAATTGGTTGTAACATACCCGCTTTCTTCTTGAAATCTTCGCCCTTAAAAGCCTGACAATCTGCGCATCCCCTCACAAACTTCTCTACATCCTGTCGCATTTTAGTCCAGAAGTATCGTTCCCTGATTTTGTTAAAGGTTTTTGTAGTCCCTAAATGGCCGCTGAATGGATCACTATGATGGTTGTAAAGAATTTCTCCAATCAACGATTTAGGTATCGCTAACAGGTTTTCTAATCCGGTTGCTATGGTGTTCTTCTTGTGTAATACTCCCCTTATTATTGTAAAATTTTTGGCCCTCTTTCGTAAGCCAATTGGTAGGTCTACGTTGTCAGGATCTTCAATTGCCTTTATTATATTCTTTAGCTCTTCGTCTTCAAGCTGAAGTTTTCTGAGATCTTCTTTCGAGACCAGGTATGTGGGAATTTCTTCTGCATTTTCTTCATCCTGTTGAGTCCCGCTTGACGTCGGATTCCTAGACAAACAGTCGGCATCTTTATGTTTATTTCCGCTTTTGTGAACCACCGTGTAATCAAATTCCGACAACTTAATGGACCACCTTGCCAGTTTACCTGTCGGGTCTTTAATCGTTTTTAACCACTTGATGGCATTGTGGTCTGTAACGATAGTAACATGTCTCCCATATACCAGATGTCGAAGATAACCGAGTGCCCATACACATCCTAAACACTCCAGTTCTGTTATTCCTAAATTTCTCTCATTTTTCGTGACTGTCCTACTGATATATGCTACTGGATGTAATTGGCCCTCGTCATCCTCTTGTAAGAGTACAGCCCCCAAACCCTGGAAACTTGCATCAACCCTCAGTTCACAATCTCTGTTGGGATTAAATCGTTTCAATACCGGCGCAGTTATCATCCTGTCTTTTAATGTTTCAAAAGCTACATTTCTTTCCTCATTCCACAAGAAAACTGAATCTCGTTTAGTTGTTTCATGCAAAGGGCGCGCTATTACGGAAAAATTTTTTATAAATTTCCGGTAATAGTTACACATTCCTAAAAATTGTTGTACCTCCTTAACATTTCGTGGAGTCTGAAACTTCGAAATTCCTTTAATTTTATCCTCGTCCACGCTGATTCCTTGCCCACTGACCTTGTACCCCAAAATATTTATTTCTTTCTTCAGATACGTACACTTGCTCGGCTTCAATTTCAGCCCTGCTTGGCATAATCGTTGAAAAACCTTCCTCAATTTTTCTATATGTTCATTTATGTCCTTTGAGAAAATAATTACGTCATCTAAATACACTAGAATATCCTTCCATTTCATATCTGCAAATAATTTATCCATCAGAGCCTGAAACGTTGCTGGTGCTGTACACAATCCAAATGGCATCATTTTAAATTGATATTGTCCGTGACCTTGTGCTATAAACGCAGTCCTCCTTTACGGAAACCTGCCAGTAGCCACTTCTTAAATCGAGACTTGAAAACCATTTGTTGTCGTGACCAATGTATGTCATTATGTCATCAATGTTCGGAATGGGCCAGTTGCACTTCTTTGTTACTTCATTAAGTTTTCGATAGTCTACGCAAAATCTTGTACTTCCATCCTTCTTTTTTGCCAGAACCACCGGAAATCCCCATGGACTTGAACTTGGCTCGATAATACCATTTTCTAACATTTCCTGTATTTGTGTATCTATAATTTCCCTTTCCTTGTGTGATACTCGATACGGTTTACATTTTATAGGGTTTGCTCCTTGTACATCAATTTCATGTTCAACTAGATTAGTTTTTCCTAATTGATCTGACGTTGCTGCAAATACGTCCGGGAATTCTTGCAAAACATCAACTAGTTTGTGTTGTTCGTTTTCGGGTAAGTCACTGTCGATCTGATGATCTATCAACCGAACCATTTCTTCATCTCCTGTGGTATGTAGTACCAAATTTTCCACTGTTTCAACACTTGTGTCCGTTTTTAGCCATCCTAATGAAGTCCCTTGGAAAATTTTAATTGGTACGTTACTTTTGTTGTTTAACACGGCATCAAATTTTTCTCCTGATTGTGATCGTGCAACATCCATTAATAAACCCCTTTTAACCAAAAACGTCTCGTTTTTGGCGACCTCCATGTTTCTTGCAAGTGAATTTTTTTCTTCCGAGTTTAACATTAGGTTAATTTCCTGTCCAGGACGAATGATGACATCCCGTGATGCGGTCAGCTTTATTTTGCCACTGTCATCAATTTCAGTCGCACTCGCCGGTGTTCGTGTCAGTTCATTCCACAACGCTGACCTCGTTGTTGACACTGACCTAGTTCCTGACGTCATCTCCAACACCATTCCCGATTTTGAAAGAAAGATCTTCCCTTTCGCAAAATCGATCACGGCTTCTTCCTGTTTAAGGAACTGGACACCTAGGATTATTGGACTTGGTAGTTTGTCTACTACCACCACCTCAACTTTGAACTTCTTTATTCCGAGTTCAATCCCAATATCCGCTTTTCCTAACGTAGAAATTTTGTGATTACCTATAGTTCTTAAAAATAAATCCTTCGTAGTACGACCAACACTCTTTATATTTACAAGATCCCTACTAATTAAATTACTACTACACCCTGTATCTATTATAATATTTACGACCTTACCTTCTATTTTCCCTTTTAACACTACTATGTTATCCGGCGTTCTTGTGTTCCCTGTTTGGTTTACAAGGACGACATCCGAACGCCCCCTTGACGCCGTCCTTATTCTTTTGGGCCTCTCCCCCACCGTGAGTTACCTGCATTTCCATTATTATTTTTTGGATTACTTCTGCAGACTGCTGCAAAGTGCCCTGGTTTTCCACAAACAAAGCACTTCTTCACCTTTTCCTGATGTGTCGACACGTGTCCCTTACTACGACACGCGGCGGCGAAATGTCCGGGCTTTCCGCAGTTAAAACATTTAGGGCGGCCGTCCCTAGTTCTTGTAGATGGCAGTCCACCGCGTGTTTGGTTTTTCGTTGCCTCTCTTTTCCCTTCTCCATGGTTGGCGCATTTTTGGCACGGATACTGTTGAGTCGTCAAAAATGCACTGTCTGTAGAAATATTATTAATTAGTGTGAGTTTTTTCACTTCGCTAATTTTTAAAGCTAAGTTCTTTATTTCATTCTTACTCATACTAAGCGTCGAAAACATATAAAATGTTTCGGCTAACGAAGGTAGAAGACCTTTTTCAAAATCGGACCTGAAGGACTCATCTGACATTTTTGGATCCAACTCCTGCTGTAGTGCCAGAAGCTCGAAAAAATAGGACTTGATGTCCTCGTTCAGTCCTTGCTTCCTGTTTTCGAATTTTGCCCTTACTCCCCTTTTAGACTCACCACTGCCGAATTCCGCCAAAAAATCGTTGGTGAGCGCTCTCCATGTCTTCTCTGCATTAGACTGTGTTGTTGTGTATTGGCGAAACCACGCCAATGCCGCTTTTTCCAAAAAAATTGGCAAATATGAAATTTTTAGCGCGTCATCCCATGAGTTAGTTAAAGCTACTCTCTCGTAGGTGTCGATGAAGCTGTTTGGATCTGACGTAGCTGGATTGAAGACGGGTGGGGCTAAAAATTTTGGTAAGGCTGGAATTTTAGCTTTTTCCAAAGCTTCCCGAAGAGTTACATTTGACATCTTGTCTTCTCCGGTCTCTATGTCGCTTTCTTCCTTGTCCTCCTCACTCTCTGCCCTACTTTCTTCCTTGTCCCCTTCGCTCTCCGCACCACTTCCTTCCTTGTCTTCTTCTTCCTTCGTAGTTGCTCGTCTTTTTTCGGTTTTTCTGCTCGCTTTCTCGTGTCCAAAATTTCTGATATTTCTTGTAATGTCGAATCTGATACAGGCTTTGGGTTAACTATATTTACTTGCACCGGGTTTTCGTCAACTGTCTCAAATACTTCCGTGCTTCGGCACTTAGGAACAAAATTCCGGTACTGCGCTTCTTCTACCTTACGCCTTTGACTACGTGTCTTTAACGATGGTTTCGTTCCCGACATTCAAAAAAAAAAATTTTCTTTCATTTATGTGCCTTTGCCCTAAATTATCCACTGTGCTGCAAGTTCTGACTCAGCATATTACACCATTACCTACTTTATAGCTGTAATGTAACTCCAACACACCCGTCAGCAAAATTCATTACTCTACTTGTCCAACTAATCTATTAATAACATTGTTTAATTTAAATTAAGATAAATATGGTAATTTATCCTTCGAAATCTCACCATGGTGCCTCCACCATATATGTCACGTCCTGTGACCATTAGGGGTGTTTTATAAAAACATTTGTCTCCTTATTCTATGATTTATTACCTACTAACTACAAAACTAAATATATGGAGTTGGTACTTACTTAATCATTACGGTTGTCGTTGGCAGTCTTGAAGGGACCCACACTGTCACAGTCTCTAACTCTAACTGTCACTCCCTGTCCTCGATTTGCCACTCTCCAAGTTTCTTTTGCTGGCCCATGCATTTCGCAGTTTCTTTGCATCAGCCAAACTTACTTTTTGAGGGCAAATCGGTTTCGTAACTTGTTGCTAACTGTGACAATAAACGATATTGAGTCACCTCTGCTAATACACGCTGCATACGTGAGTAAACTGTTTCGTTATTTTATTGATTATGTAAGATAGGTTTGTGTTTACCGTCATATTTTTGTATATATGAGGTGTAAAAGTATCCAGTTTCATGCTAATTTGGGGATCGTAATACGTAATAGTTATTTACGTGGCAAGCTTAGTAAATTAGCCTTTACGGGCGAGCCGGAATGTTTGCAGGGCGAGCGACGTAGGAGCGAGCTCTGTAATCCGGTGAGCCCCAGTAAAGGCTAGTTGCAAGCGAGCCGCGTACAACGTTTTACTTCCTCTTGGTGAAAATCCTGAAAATGAACAACTTTGGCATCTCTAGAAATTTTACTTGAAATTACAGTCATAGAAATTATAGTCATTTTTCATAGTTTGCTCCGGTAACTATGGAAAATTGAATTGTTTGAAAATAACGGGACTGTCAATTTGTAAATTCGATTAATAATTTAAATAGTTTAATTTTGTTTCTGAGCTCTGTTAATTGTGAAATTCGATGAAGATGAAGAGTTTGAAGGTGATTTTAACGTTAGTATTAGCACAGTATTAGTGAGAATAAGAAAAAGGCCGACGCAGCGAATGTGTGTTTGATTCCGGTGCTGTCATGACAACGTTTTACAGGCACGGTGCCTGTAAAGCTGCCACGGTAACGCTTTACAGGCAGGGTGCGTGTAAAGGCTAATTTACCGAGTTAGTTCAGACGACAGTAAACGAGCTTTAACAAGACAAGAGGAAGTAAAAGGGTTTTTACTGGCGGACAGAAGGATATTTTTTAGACGTATTGCCTTGGAAACGCACGTCAGCATGGCACTTATTGTGTTGTCTAGTTCTGTCATTTAGATTTTTCGATTTATCGTTTTCGATGTATTGAAATGAGTGTGGCGCAAGCTATATTACTGAGGAAGCAGCAATTGTGAGTGAAAATTTGGCTGAATCAACTTTGGCTGTCATTTCAACTTATAATAGTTTAAAATAGCAGGAGCAGGGGCGTAAAAATTTTACTGGCTAGCCGGTAAAATTTTTACAGGCTATAGCCAGTTAAGTGATATTTTCATGTTGAATACAGTAGCTTGATAAGTTGTTTCTGGGCTCTATTAATTATGGAATTCGATAAAGATGAAGAGTTTGAAGGCGATTTTAACGTTAGTATTAGTGAGATTAAGAAAAAAGTCGACACAGCGAATGTGTGTTTGATTCTGGTGCTTGTAGAGCTGTCATGATAACGTTTTACAGGCATGGGGCTTGTAAAGCTGCCGTGGTAACGCTTTACAGGCAGGATGCGTGTAAAGACTAATTTACCGAGCTAGTTCAGACGACAGAAAATGAGCTTTTAACAAGATAAGAGGAAGTAAAGATATATATTTCCCAGAGAACGGGTACTAGCCTATGTCCTTTCACACGCCTACTAATGACTTGGGATACAGGGATGCAGGTGGCCTAGCCAGTCCAGCCACTTACACTTGAGCGAAACAAATCTGAGATTATCGCAATCGCAGGCAAAAACGGAAACCGCATGTGTGACTCAAAAAGTATATCTAATTGGGGTTGATTGGTTGGCTGTGTTTCTTTTCGAGAGGGTGTAACTAAAAATGCCTGGATAAAGATGTCAGTTTTAAAACGGACGCGAACTGAATAACACGAATTTAACAGTTCCGTGCTCGAGTAATTCCACTAAGGTGTAATGTGCATTGTTAATTATTGTTGTAGAAGCTGTTTGGATTATCTGCTGTGATTTTTGGTGAGTCCGTTCTTTGTTGTTCTTATTGCATTTGACATGATTATTGATAAGTGGTACCGAGTCAGTTGTCAAATATTGTTAACATAACTCTGAAAGATATTTCCATAGTAAAAGTGATGAAAGGAGCCTTGACATGTCGAGCTAATTTGATTAGGCTGCCCGCCTTCCTATGATACCTTTATGCCTGTTGCTGAGGGCGAAGAGACCTGTTGTTGCGAGTTTATGCCTGTTGTTTCGGGCGAAAAAACCTGTTACGGATTTATGCCTGTTGTTGCGGGTATGTGCATGTTGTTGCGGGTACGGTTCGGACATCAATCCTGATATCTGTCGTCAAAGGACTAGTATCAAAGTGGACACCTCGTGCGGTTATTCTCTTGGTGTCACTGCACCGTTTGCTACCAGACCTGAGATAGTAGCAGGAGCTAGGTGCGTCGTGCGGCCTTCCCCTTCGCCTCTTGTAGACTCCGTACTATAGTCTACGACGGTACGAGAGTAAGCATTTCGTGCGGTATTACCTTACTGCTCATTGCACAGTCTGTACCGAAGTCCGGACAGTATGGACCGTGTGTGACTCCAACCATTAGAACAGAGCTCATTGATGAAATAATTGTTAATTAAAGCGGTATTATTTATGATAAAGTAGTACTGAACTAGTTGATTGATGATAAGTCAAAGTGACACGGACTCGCTATAAAAAAGTATTACTCAATTAGCAAATTCGTCACATCGACTTTAGGGATCGATGGCTCCAATTGCATTTTAAAGGGTGCATAATTGTTATTATGACCGACTCACCTCGACATCAGCCCTCCTGACCAGGCCATAAATGTAATTAATCAGCTATCAACACTGACGACTTAAAAGTGAGTTTATGATTTATGTTATATCAAAATCTGACGTTTGATAATATGGATAAATTGTAAAAAAAACAATGTAACACACAACACACACACACAAAAAATGTTTTTTTCAAATTTTCTCTCCTACAATTATAAATCAATATTCAAGACGACACAATTCATTTTCCCGAAAATTTGGGAATATATTACTTTTATTTTTAGTATTATACTACATATCGCACTGTGAGAGCAATACTCACGTAACTCAAAACCAGCGTGTTTTGAGTAATGATGATTTAAAATTCCCAAGTGTTTATATATTATTTGTATCTTAAATACCAAAGGCTTCGAAATACATTATAGTCGTATTGTCAATCTATTATTAATCGTGTTTTTATTCCTTTAGAGTAGACCCTTCTACTCGTTATAGAAAACAAGAAATTTTGACTTACGTGACTATTGCACTGCTACACCATATCAAATATTTTGGCTTGCGTGTTAATATATTTAAGACAAGAGCAAACTAGCAACACATTGTAATGAAAAAAATATAACAAAACACAAAACGATCACAGTATTAATTCATCGACATTCACACTGACCGGCAAAAAAAACCGGCCACCCTGAAAAATTTCGCAAAACCACTTTAACACTTAATTTAACTAGTGATCGTTATTTTATTAAAGAATCATTCACTATTGACACATGATGTACAAATTAGCACAAAAAAGAAGACAATTAAAGGTAGAATTAAATTTAATTTAACAAAATAACAGAAACAGACCAAGTAGGATATTTTCTTAAAAAAAAAAAAAAACAATAAAGGAGCCTGTTGTTGTAAATAGTGTTTTTCATCATTTGATTATAAGTTTGGCAATTAATAAACGTTTTCACGCGAAAATAATTCCGTTAACTCTTACAGACGTCTTTCAAAGTGTGGCTCTGTTTCTGTTATTTTGTTAAATTAAATTTAATTCTGCGTTTAATTGGCTTTTTTTGTTTGCTAATTTATACCTTATATGTCAATAGTGAATGGTTCTTTAATAAAATAACGATCACTAGTTAAATTAATAATTTTTATTCTATTTTAGAACCATAATCTTGTTTATAAGCACCCAAATGCGGGCTTAAATTGGCCTTTTTAGCACAAATCTGTCAAAAATTGCTAAGCAACAATTGATTGTTCATTTACACTAATCAATTAATTATTCAAACACGCTTCGATATTCAACGTTTTTCTTAAGTTGGAAAAATAATATTTTATCAAATCATTACCTGACCGACTTCAAATTCTTCTAAACTTTCGTTTGAATAAAGGTTTTGCGCTTCTTTAATTTACATTTTGAAAAACGAATTATCAAATAATCAACGTGGTATCCATAACAACATCAAAATAATAGCCAGCTATGTATTACAATTCGCATCGGCACAATTCACACAGTCTTGCCGAAAATACTCAATATTTCGTTAAAAATTGTTTAGAAACTAAAATAGAATAAAACGTTGTATGTACCACGTGCATAATTGTCGATTGTGGCACTTGGGAAATTAAAAGCCCTCCTTCGTCGGGCTTTAAACATTCCCTCGTGCCACAATCTCCCTGATTATGCCCTTAATACATAAATAACTATTAAAGCTTCGTTTTGCGAAATTTTTCAGGGTGGTCGGTTTTTTTTGCCGGTCAGTGTACTATAGCTAAATTGTTATAAAATGTGTTATAATTTTATTTAATTCGTTTTTTATACATAATTGATTCAGTCCATCGTATTTTTTTACGTATTGGTAAAGGACCTTCATAAATATTGTTTATTCTATTTTAGAACCATAATCTTATTTATAAGCACCCAAATGCGGGCTTAAATTGGCCTTTTTAGCACAAATCTGTCAAAAATTGCTAAGCAACAATTGATTGTTCATTTACACTAATCAATTATTCAAACACGCTTCGATATTCAACGTTTTTCTTAAGTTGGAAACACAATATTTTATCAAATCATTACCTGACCGACTTCAAATTCTTCTAAACTTTCGTTTGAATAAACGTTTTCCGCTTCTTTAATTTACATTTTGAAAAACGAATTATCAAATAATCAACGTGGTATCCATAACAACATCAAAATAATAGCCAGCTATGTATTAAAATTCGCATCGGCACAATTCACACATTCTTGCCGAAAATACTCAATATTTCGTTAAAAATAGTTTAGAAACTAAAATAGAATAAAACGTTGTATGTACCACGTGCATAATTGTCGATTGTGGCACTCGGGAAATTAAAAGCCCTCCTTCGTCGGGCTTTAAACATTCCCTCGTGCCACAATCTCCCTGATTATGCCCTTAATACATAAATAACTATTAATCATTTTCATTTAAGTCTGATGCCGCCGTTGTCGTAATGTTCAGGCATTTATTCACTGTTATTGCCTGATATACTTCCTTTACAAGTTACAAAATTCCATCGGAATTTTTGACAAATTTTAAATTTTTTATTTCGCTCTAATTACCTTTCCTATTCAAAGAAAAATTGATTTCCATGTTTTTGGTCAATTCTTAACTATATCAGAAGACATTGTGCATTTGTTGTGTTCAATTTGTACCTAAATTAGTAGGAGTATCAGATTATCAACATCGACTGAAATCTCATAGCTTCATAGCTTACGTGCATTTCACTTAGTTTTGAGATACGGCAGTCTTGCATTAAGTGCACACGTAATGTTCGGAAATACAATACAAACATTTTGATGAATTTGAGCATTACGCAACTATTAAAAACCGTTTATACTTACATATACTAAAACTACATTAACTTTTTTATGCATTAATGATAAATTTAAGAATTCGGCAAATTTTGACTTACGTGAGTATTGCTCTCACAGTGCGATATATCCAAACTGATATACATGTCCTTGCAAAAATGTTGATAACGTTATCACATTTTTTTTTAAATGCCGCGCTACAAAAATGTAATGAGAAAAAAACAACATACTAGGCATGCAGTCGTCACGTTTTCGACAGCGAGGGAAGTACTGTCTAAACTCTTTAGACCAATTCTTTAGAATTGGTTAAACAGGTGGTTGAAAAAATTAATGAATGAATCAATTTATTTTCCCATTTTCCCAGAAAAGTTTGGAAATTCAATCCTGTCCTTTTTAGCACTACACTGCACTAATCCAAGTTGATATACATGTCCTTGCAAAAAATGTTGATGACGTCATCACAAAATTGTGTAAAGAAAAACTTAACTCGAAAATGCTGGATATGTTTCATTGTCTCGTACTTACCGAAACAAATTTGTACTAATTTTTCCATTTTTAGCTTCAGAACGTGTCGTTACGTAGTCTGCTTCCGAATTGTGAAATTAAATTTCTTTACTATAAGTAATATTCTATTATGGTAATAATAAATATAGTATTTTGGGTTATCTATATTAAGCTGTGCGTATAGTTGGTTGCATATTAAGTAAATCATAAATACCGTGAGTGACATTCATTATCCACGTCCTTACCTCCTTACCATGTTATATGAGTCCTTCGTGATTTAGCATAACATGATTTGGTTCGACCTTTCATAGTTTTGTTTACATTTAATGAATTTCAATACCTAGTCATTCATCCATTCTAAAAAAAGATACAAATATATATGAAAATATTTCTTATTATTTATATACATATATATATGTTAATGATAACTTTCGACCTCAAATTCTCTCACGTATATATACTTTTGGGCTCAAATTGGAAGTTTCGGCCTCGCCGTAGCTTTTGAGGCCGAAGTGACTCACACATTCAACGTAACATTTGGACTCACGCACATCCAGTGACATCTTTTAACAGTAATTTTAACAATTTTGGTTTGAGAAAAGATTGTTAAGTATAAAAGTTGGTTGCATAGATGATTTACTTAACAAAGCTAATATTATGACTAGGTTTTATATAAATACGGGAAGTTGTTTGAAGGTTGTAATTTCCAGAAGAATGTTGGAAATTTATCTAAAATTAAAGAAAATATAAAGCAACTGAAAACAATTGGACAGTAGAAGAGCCAAAAATTCAGAAAGAAGTTAGAGAGTAAGAAAGAAAAAAAAAGATACACAACAGCTATAGAATGTAAGAAGCGGAAAGTTGAGGACATGGAATGAAGACAGGGAAATTTGGATGAAAAATTTTACAAAGAGAGTTGGAATTAACTGAGCAAGGAAGCATAAAGAGAAGGGGTGGTAATTATAAAAAAAAATAGAGAGGGAATGGAAAAGAAAAGCGGGGAGGACAAATGGGGTTTAAAATTGCTTGTTTGAAATATTGCATTATTAAGAAAAATAAACAGAATTTATTTAATGAGTACATAAAATTTTGATTTTGTGTGATTAACAGAAACATGGATACTAAAGAGTAAGGGGAATAAATTGAACAAGGAAAAAGGAAAAGTTGAGGGTGAAGCAAGTGGGGGATCCATAACAGGGGTGACAAAAGATATAAAACAAATCGAAGAGCGGGTAAGAGAAGTGGAACGCATAGTGGAAAGAAAGATAAAAGAAAAAAAGAATTTGCATATTGTATTGCATTGGAATTAAAAAAAATTTGAAGAAAAAAATTTAAGAAAAAATTGATGAGTCTAACGAAGAATTTCTTCTGATAGGAGATGGTTTTAACGCCAAAATAGGCAACAAAAGCAGGGAATATAGCGGAGAACGCACAGAAAAATCTAAAGATAAAATTTTAAATAATAATAATAAGAAAATTTCTATGGAAATTAATTGAAGAAAGAGTTTGGTAGTCTTGAATGGGGTGAAGGAGGGGGATGAAGATAAAGAATTTACCTGTATATGTAACCCAGTAGCTGATGAAGAAGCCGAAACATTTAAATTAGGAGAAAGAATTGATTCCGACCACATGCTATAAGAAGTAAAATTGAGGGATAGAAGTAGAAAAGTCGGAGTCACAAATAAGGAAGTAGATAAAAAGGAGAAGGGAACTGAGCGTTATAAAAGATGTTGGAAATTGAATTCAAAAGAAGTAAGCTAAAATAAAATAGAAGAATTAAAAACAACAACTGAAAAAGCAGCAATAAGAAAAGGATTTATAACGAAGAAAGCAGAAAAGAGAAACAAATGGCGGGTTAATAGATGCAGAGATTTAAAAACATAAGAAAAAAAATGTTTACGAAGGTGTAAAAAGGGAAAGATAAAAAAGAAGAGTACTGTCCAGCAAGAAATAATAACAGGTCGGTGTGAAGAAAAAAAAGAAGAGATTCCGAAAGAAGAAATAAAATAAAAGCCATAAAATCAGAGCAAGAACCAAAATAAGGAAAAACAAAAACATGATCAGTGAAGAAATGCTAATAATACAATGGAAGTACCATTTCATGCAACTAATGAGTGGAAATGAGAGTATTGTAGCGCAAAAGAGTTAAACCGAGAATGCTGAGAGAGAAAGAATGGCCGAACATTACAGTGGAAAAAATATGGAAACAAGTTGGAGGGTCGAAAAGAGGGAAAAGACCAGGGAGGAATGGATTGGTAAATGATGTATGGACGTTTAGAACGGATGATTTGATTGAAAGACTGTGTGAAATAATGAATGAGATGTGGAAAAGTAAAGGTCTCCTCGAAAGTGGCGACAAGGACAAATACGTCCAATGGCGAGTATAAAGGAACCTAGGTACAATGGGGGTTATACTCGTCTAAAGATAATATCAGAAACAACGCCAAGGTACCTAGAGAGAGAAAGAACGAAGGAGAAAAAGTAATTGCTAGACAGAGGGGTGGACATGAAGAAAGAAACAATAACTTTTGCTTAAGCGAAAGCAGAAGAATATATAGGATGTGTGGAGAAGTGCAAGAGACTTTAGAATACATGCTACAAGACTAGGGCGAAATTAAAGAAAAAAGGAAAGTATAACAGAAATATTGAATGAAGATGGAAGAGAAGCTGGGTGGATGAAAGGAGTGGAAAAGAGCGGAGTAAGGCTGGAGCAAAGGGGATGCGATAAAGGAAGTAAATTGTAAAATCCTTGATTGTTGACCATTATTATTGCTATACCACACCAAAATAGTATAAACAAAAATAAATAATTGGCAGAGTGGTGAACTATCTAGCCTAAAATTATTTTCATCTTTTGTACAATTCGGCCTCACAGAATCGTAGAAAACAACTTTCAAACTTACAACCCAAGCTAAAATTAACTTAATAGCAGTTATTTTAATAACAAATAAGAGAAATAAACCTACAAGAAAAAGTCATAATTGTGTTATTAATTATGAAGTAACTATTAAAAAAATCTAAAGATTGTGATGCCAAAAGTTACTTTAAATCAAATAATGTCTTTCATCCATAGAAACTTTTGGCCTCATAATTACATGACGAATAACTTTCGGACTCATGTGCTAACATACATTAAAGTACAAGGTACATGAATAAATCTAAAATCGGAAACCCAAAATTTGGTCAAATCGAGGCAATAAAATTCATGTGAACCAATATTCGGTGCTATATATTCAGGCACACCCCCAAGTGTAAATATTCAGATTTTTTCCATAAAACGAAACATTTTCTATAAGGTTAAGACAAAATTACGACTGTGAATGGTAGAAGTATCTGTAGACGCATTCATAAAAATATTTTTTATTCAAAGTTAAAGTGATAATTTCAATTTTTTAAATACTTGCTACTTAGCCAAATATAAAGGAAGATAGGTCCAAAGTTGCTATAAATGAGCTAATTATTATTTTAATATGTTTGTTTCCATATTAGCGTGGGTATAAATTTGGGTTAGGTAGTTCTGCAATCAACCAATTATTTATTTTTATTTATAGTATTTTGGTGATACCAGTTCCAGGGTTCATCCCCTTTCTCAGCCACCTCGTCAGTAAACCTATGACACTTTAAAAAAGTCAATATTTGGTTAGATTTTTAGACTTATTAGTGTTAATATTATCTGGAAATTGATGTGCCGTTTTTTGATCCTAAAATACTTGATTTTTGACCATTATTCTTGCTATACCACACGAAAATAGTATAAATAACAATAAATAATTGGCTGAATGTTGAACTATCTAACCTAAAATTATTTTCATCTTTTGTAGACTTTGGCCTCACAGAATCGTAGAGAACAACTTTCAAACTTACAACCCAAGCTAAAATTAACTTAATAGCAGTTATTTTAATAACAAATAAGATTAATAAACCTACAAGAAAAAGTCATAATTGTGTTATTAATTATGAAGTAACTATTAAAAAAATCTAAAGATTGTGATGCCAAAAGTTACTTTAAATCAAATAATGGCTTTCATCCATAGAAACTTTTGGCCTCATAATTACATGACGAATAACTTTCGGACTCATGTGCTAACATACATTAAAGTACAAGGTACATGAATAAATCTAAAATCGGAAACCCAAAATTTGGTCAAATCGAGGCAGTAAAATTCATGTGAATCAATATTCGGTGCTATATATTCAGGCACACCCCCAAGTGTAAATATTCAGATTTTTACCATAATACGAAACATTTTGTATGAAGTTAGTACAAAATTAGACTGTGAATGGTAGAAGAATCTGTAGACGCATTCATAAAAATATTTTTTTATTCAAAGTTAAAGTGATAATTTAAATTTTTTAAGTACTTGCTACTTAGACAAATATAAAATACGAGAGTTCGAAAGTTGCTATAAATGAGCTAATTATTTTGATATGTGTGTTTCCATATTAGAGTGGGTATAAAGTTGGGTTAGGTAGTTCTGCAATCAACCAATTATTTATTTTTATTTATACTATTTTGGTGATACCAGTTTCAGGGTTCATCCCCTTTCTCAGCCACCTCGTCAGTAAACTTATAACACTTTAAAAAAGTCAATATTTGGTTAGATTTTTAGACTTATTAGTGTTAATATTATCTGGAAATTGATGTGCCGTTTTTTGATCCTAAAATACTTGATTTTTGACCATTATTCTTGCTATACCACACGAAAATAGTATAAATAAAAATAAATAATTGGCTGAATGTTGAACTATCTAACCTAAAATTATTTTCATCTTTTGTAGACTTTGGCCTCACAGAATCGTAGAGAACAACTTTCAAACTTACAACCCAAGCTAAAATTAACTTAACAGCAGTTATTTTAATAACAAATAAGAGGAATAAACCTACAAGAAAAAGTCATAATTGTGTTATTAATTATGAAGTAACTATTAAAAAAATCTAAAGATTGTAATGCCAAAAGTTACTTTAAATCAAATAATGGCTTTCATCCATAGAAACTTTTGGCCTCATAATTACATGACCAATGACTTTCGGACTCATGTGCTAACATACATTAAAGTACAAGGTACATGAATAAATCTAAAATCGGAAACCCAAAATTTGGTCAAATCGAGGCAGTAAAATTCATGTGAATCAATATTCGGTGCTATATATTCAGGCACACCCCCAAGTGTAAATATTTAGATTTTTTCCATAAAACGAAACATTTTCTATAAGGTTAAGACAAAATTACGACTGTGAATGGTAGAAGTATCTGTAGACGCATTCATAAAAATTTTTTTTATTCAAAGTTAAAGTGATTATTAAAATTTTTTAAATACTTGCTACTTAGCCAAATATAAAGGACGACAGGTCCAAAGTTGCTATAAATGAGCTAATTATTTTGAAATGTTTGTTTCCATATTAGCGTGGGTATAAAGTTGGGTTATGTAGTTCTGCAATCAACCAATTATTTATTTTTATTAATACTATTTTGGTGATACCAGTTTCAGGGTTCATCCCCTTCCTCAGCCACCTCTTCAGTAAACCTATAACACTTTAAAAAAGTCAATATTTGGTTAAATTTTTAGACTTATTAGTGTTAATATTATCAGGAATTTGATCTGCCGTTTTTTGAGCCTAAAATACTTGATTGTTGACCATTATTCTTGCTATACCACACGAAAATAGTATAAATAAAAATAAATAATTGACAGAGTGGTGAACTATCTAACCTAAAATTATTTTCATCTTTTGTAGACTTTGGCCTCACAGAATCGTAGAAAACAACTTTCAAACTTACAACCCAAGCTAAAATTAACTTAACAGCAGTTATTTTAATAACAAATAAGAGAAATAAACCTACAAGAAAAAGTCATAATTGTGTTATTAATTGTGAAGTAACTATTAAAAAAATCTAATGATTGTGATGCCAAAAGTTACTTTAAATCAAATAATGGCTTTCATCCATAGAAACTTTTGGCCTCATAATTTCGGACTCATGTGCTAACATATCTTAAAGTACTAGGTACATGATTAAATCTAAAATCGGAAACCCAAAATTTGGTCAAATCGAGGCAGTAAAATTCATGTGAGGCAATATTCGGTGCTATACAGGGTGTTAGGAAATGCTTGCAACAAACTTTCAGAGCAAAGGCATTACAAAAAAAGGAATCTAAAATCTATGTACAACTTTTTTCAAAAATGTATAGTTTTTCTTTTAAATCGCCTTAAAAATAAGTATCACACTGTTTTGGAACTGCATGGAGGCCAATTTTTCAATAATACGTTCCATTATTAAAATTTCTATTGTTACTTAGCAACGAATTAGGAATGGCAATCTGCTTTCTATCTATCAAGGGAATCGTTAAAAAAAAGCATCGTTGCTTAGTTACCGAGATACACTAACATTGTTCAAATTGTTTCAGATATTATTGTTAGATTTATAACTGTCATTGCCAGTAATACTCATTAAAAAAAAATGCCAGAATACAGCATAGAAGAATATGTAGACATGCATTTTGTTTATGGGGAGTGTGGAGGCAATGCTAGAGCTGCAATAAGACGGTATGCTAAACGTTTTCCTGGGCGTCGACAACCGTATCGCGAAACCTTTTCAGCCGTGGATAGAAGGTTGCGGGAGACAGGATCAGTTTTACCTAAAAATCAGGAGATTGGACGAGGTCGAGATCCAGATATGGTCAACATTGAAGAGCACATTATCAATCATGTTGAAGAAGACCCATCAGCTAGTACGCGTGAAATTGCTCGAGAAGTAGGTGTTAGTCACTGGACTGTGTGGAGAACGCTACGAGAATCTCTTTTGTACCCGTACCACCTCCAGCGGGTCCAGAGTTTAAGTCCGAACGATTTCATTCCTAGACAAAACTTTTGCCGATGGATAGTGAACAGCAATAATAAAACTCCCGGATTTCTTTCTTCCATACTGATGACAGATGAATGCTGTTTTACTAAGGATGGAATACTTAATTTTCATAATACTCACCGCTGGGCAGATGCCAATCCTCACGCGATTTACGAGACGCACTTTCAACAACGTTTTTCATTAAACATTTGGGCCGGAATAATAGGTAATCAAATGATAGGACCATATGTTCTACCGGAAAGACTGAACGGAGACAATTACTTTCATTTTTTGGAAACACATTTGCCATTGTTATTGGAAGATGTACCTTTAGACATTCGACGAAGGATGTACTTTATGCACGATGGTGCTCCTGGGCATTTTAGTTTACAAGTGCGACAATTCTTGACGAATGTTTATGGTGAGAGATGAATTGGAAGAGGTGCACCCATCGCTTGGCCACCCCGTTCTCCCGATCTTAACAGTTGTGATTACTACTTATGGGGTTATATGAAATCAATTGTTTATCGAACTCCAGTTAATAATTTAGAAGATTTAGAAGCAAGAGTTATGATGGCCGCAGAACGGATTCGAAACGATCCTGAAGAATTAAATAGAGTCAGTAACTCATTACTCAGGAGAGCAGAAGCTTGTATTCGTGCAAATGGTGCTCACTTCCAACATCTGCTTTAATTTTCTTGTTTTGTTTTTGCGTTTTTTGTTTTTTATTTTCGCTTATTCGTTTTGTTTGTTTATTATAATTAAAGGTTATTTTTCTTTGTGTTGAAAATTGTATTTAACAAATTGGCTTAAATTTTAAAATCGTTGGAAGATTTTGAACAAAGTTTTTAACTTATACAATACATTTCTTGTATTTGTTGATAAACTATGTATTCTACCTTTTTTCGCAAAGCAAAAGTAGAATATAAATTTATTAAGAAAAGATAATTGCTGGACAATCGAAAAATAAAAAGATAATGTTGGACGTTGGAGTGCTAAGCAGTGTTTAACACCAATTTTTACCTGATTTTTGAGAATATTTCAACTGCTTAGACTATTTCTAGGGTCTTTTTTATTTTCTAATATTAAGAAAATTCTTAAAAACAAGAACATTTAGTATATGGTTAACCATTAAGAAGTAACAAAGAAAATACCTTAAGCGTTCTATGATTTCTGTACTCTAAGGGTACCTTTTTATTATCAATAATGAAATCACTTCCATTGCAAAGGGGATACTAAACACAGTTTAAGATGAGGGAATTGGCAGGAAACCCGACAGTTATCGTACAAAGAGTAAATGAAAGTGCGTATAAAATGAGTTTTTCTGTCATTTCAGTCGTAAGTGTTCCTTGCTACGGTTCACTTTCGCGTACACGGCTTGCGCCGGGATTGTTTGCTCATCTTGTTCTTGCCCAGGAGCCTCATGTACATTGTATAAGTTCGGATTTTTACCTACAAGCGGTATACGAACGATCAACAAGCGGAGTTAGTTGTCCTACATTCCCAACCGTTCCGCTGCTACATTAATGGACCACATTAGGCGAGTGATCAGACCGGACTCGGAAATATGGACCGACGAACTTAGGTCCTACAGACTCCTCCGAATCTTGGGTGGAGCGTCCTCATTTGTTCATCAAACAGTTAACCATAGCCGCTTTTTTCAAGATCGAACAACAGGGGTCTGTACTAATCAAGTCGAAGGGTAGTGAGGAGGATGAAAAGTTTTATCACGAGGTTGGGTGCCATGAGTTGTCCCTTTTTGCCGTAGTATTAGATCACCTGGGAGCGCTATTGCGCTTGAGTTGACGAACTATTTCAACATTTCATTTACCACACTGCTGAAAGATAGATTTTCCTAATCTTTCTAGTGTTTTCCTTCGGGATTTTTTTCAGGGGAAAAACGCAAAACCCCCTCTTTCTGGTATCACTGCAGGTTTTCAGAGGCCGTTTGTGGTGTTTTCTGAAATTTCCATTAACAACCACGTTGGTACCCTTATTAGCGTGTCGGAACCGCGTCTACTTCGTTAAACGTCCGAATCAAACATTTTAAAACTCAAAGGTGTTTATTGTATTGATGTAAATGTGACATTTTTGTCAATTTTTGACAAATTAGATTTAATCGTTTCTAAGGAAATAATCATCTTAGTTCCAGAATTTTCACAACTACCTTAGAAAAAAAAAGACAACGTCGGCAGTTCTCAAAATGTGGGGACTGATTTTTCGATACGCTTTTTAGAAAAAACTATTAACCTTTGAAAAAAGTGTTACTAGCATTTTTTGTTGTTCTCTTCTTCAGGAGCCTACCTTCAAATTTTGTTGCAAGCATTCCCTAACACCCTGTATATTCAGGCACACCCCCAAGTGTAAAGATTCAGATTTTTTCCATAAGACGAAACATTTTCTATGAGGTTAAGACAAATATTGGTGGATTGAGAAATAAATCTAAGAAATAAATTCATAATGATGTTGTTAAGTGTAAAATACCTATGAAAAAAGATCTAAAGACTGTGATGCCAAAAGTTACTTTAATTCAAATAATAGTTTTCATCCATAGCAACATTTAGCCTCATAATTGCATGTTAGGTAACTTTCGGACTCGTGCGCTTCGTATATGTGAAAACAGGTAATTAACCCATCATTCCGGGCACAATTTTGTTTTTGGAACGAAGTACTAGATTAATAAATTTAAAATTGGAAACCCGAAATTTCAACACAAGCCAGTGAAATTCATGAGGTGTATTATTTCACGATATGGATTCGTAAAATTTAAGGCACAATCTCAACATTCAAATTGTAATTGATAGACTCCGGCTTTATCTAGTTAAGTAATTTTATCTTTGTTGTTCAGTAACTGATTTCTGGTTGAATTAATTTTTCTAAATGAAATATTAACATTTTTATTCACTCTATTTAGTATGTTTTTAATTTTGTAAGATAATGTTTCAATAAAATCCAGAAAATAATATCTACCTATGTCTTCCTTAGTATCATGGTCCGTTTTGAACAACGAGCAACATTGTTTTTTTTTTTAATTTTGTATCTTATTTTGTCAATTAGATTGTGGATTAATTTTACTTTAAAGTCATTATTTATTGCAATTTGTTTTATGGACTGAAGTTCTTTATTATAGTTTTCATGGTTTAGATTAGAATTGAACAATATTTCAATTAAAGATGCAAAAGTTGATATTTTATGAATTCATAGGTGGTTGGAAGAATTGCAAATAATGTTGTCGGTGTATGTTTTATTGGCCCAATATCTTACAAAATTAAAAACATTCTTGGAGAAATATTAAACACGAGAGGCCAAAAGTTGCTATAAACGAAGTCATTCTTTTCATCTTTAGTACACTTTGACCCCATATGGATTCATACAAAACAACTTTCAGGCTCACAGTCCAAGGAAACATTAAATTAGTAACCCTTGTTTTAAGAATACCAAATCGTCTTTCAAATATCGGCGGATTGAGAAATTAATAAATCAAAGGGACAGATTTATAATTATGTTGTTTACTGTGGAGTATCTACGAAAAAAATCCATAGACTGTGATTCCAAAAGTTAATTTAAGTCAAATAATAGTTTTTATCCATAGCAACATTTGGGTTCATAATTACTGCTCCATTAAAATATTAAACTGGTTTTTCAAATTTCGCTTGTTTCTTGGATAAAATAATATAAAATACGAGAGGCCAAAAATTGCTACAAATGTAATTAATGATTATAAAAGAGTATAAGTAATTATTTTCATCTTTAGTACACTTTTGTCACACAAATTCATACAAAACAACTTTCAGGTTCACAACTCAAGCTAAAGTTAAATTAATTGTCGTTGTTTTAAGATTATCAAATTGTGATTCAAATACCGGAAGAAAGAAAAACAAATCTAAGAGACAATTTCATGGTGATACTATTAACTGTAAAGTACCCATGAAAAAAATCTAAAGAATGCGATATCAAAAGTTACTTTATATCAAATAATACATTTCATGCATAGTAACATTTGATCTTATAATTACATGTTTCGGAATAATGAGCTTCATATCTATCATTTCAAGTACAATTTTTGTTTTTGGAAATGAAATTCCAAGTGATTAGAAAATAAAACAGAAGCTCAAAAATGTATGGAAACGATGCATGACGTTCCAAGATATTAATTCCTAAAATTTAAAGCACACCCTTAAGCAAATATCCAGATTGGCTCCATAAGTAGAAAAATAATTTAAGAGATTAACAAAAACTTGTACTGCTAATTGTAGAAGTGCCTGTACACACAACCATAAAAGTAAATTTCTTACTCCAACTTAAACTGGTATTTTAAAATTGACATGTACGCCTTTCTTGGAGAAATATAAAAAGAGAGGTTAAAAGCTGCTAAAAAATAGTAATGTTTCTTTTTTCGAAATCGCGCAGTAATGTGCTTTTTCTATGTTCAAAAATCGGCACAGAAATTAAATGCGGTGTTGTCATATTAGTATGATCTACCTCCACAATTACATTTTACAAGGTTATAAATTGTTTTTCGGTTTAGCAGTAATTCTATACTCTTTGTTAACCCTTTTTATTAGTTATTAGAAACACATCCGGTTTATTAATTTTATAAATATAATTTATTAACTAAATTTGCGCGTAATCTCGCAACGTCGCAACCTTGCATGGCAACAGCGGATTTCTTGAAGTGCAGCGACATTCTATGGCAGCGAACAATGTGTATCCACATAACCTGTAATAAGTTTTTGTTCGGTGCAGAAACAACCATGGAAAACATTATATGGAGAATATCTCATTTTGCATACGAGTATTTCGCTGAAAAAGAAAATTCTGTGAAATCAACATTTTGGGCTACATAGTCGTTGTTAAAGTCAACTCTGTTAATATAAAACAGCATAGATATAATCTAAGTACACCAAATTCTCAAGCAAAAAATATAGGTTATGTTTCCCAGAAATCAAATATATTTACAAGAGAAAACTTACGAAAATTTTTAACAGAGGCCCGTGATTAATGTACTGTAATAACCCAAACCTGCCGCCGAATTTTGCACATGCGCACTCTGAACACAAGAAAACCGCGCAAATTCAAATGAATAATTTGGCCAATGATCGTGAACGTCTAGCAAGGTTAGGACCTACGTTGTGTTACGTTAATATGGTGGCAGGCGGTTCAGATCTATAGCGAAGTGAGCAAACCAACGAGTGAGGGAAGAACACAGGTATAAAGACACATACATTTTTAACGGGAGGGCGCCTTTAATGTTTAATGATTATACAATAAACGAGTTAAACACATTGCAGTTTGCAATTACAATTATTTTGCGACACATTTCGTCTTGTTTACTAAATTTAATATCATTGTGTTTACAAATTGTTAAAAAAAAACAAGGTTCGGGTCCAAACCTCCCAGAAAGACACCGAACAGGCCCATTAAATTACATCTTTCTAACGATAAATTTTTCTTATAATTTTTGTACGCGGAACAATGACTCCCATTCGCACCTTCGCCGTGAAAAACAAAAAAAAAACGTAGCGCTTCGCCAGTGGAAGAACAGGAAGGTTATTTGACGTGCAAGGATATACAAGTGTCACATTCGAGAGAGAGATAGAGGGGGAGAGAGAGAGAGAGATAGATAGTTAGGGCCCGGGGGGGGAACGCCCCCCCGTCCAAAAGTTTCCTGTCCGGGCCCGCCGGCTTCGTGGCGCGATGTACCATTGACTACCGGCCGTTCCACGAGAAGCTGCTGTCCCCGAATACAACTGCCACCCCGTCTACAAGGTCCGATGGCCCCGCAGTAACCAGGTCGCTGCTCAGTAGTATCGTGTACCGTCCGACCAACGACGGGATTAAAGTCGGCGGTACATCACGCATCGATCACCCGCGGAACGGAAAAGAAAAAGGAACCGGACCTATCAATCATGCCTTGTACTAACGTGAAAAGAAGAGAAGTCAACTACAAAAGACACATAAAAAAAAAACACCCGCGTTCAGGGCAGACGATAAACACACAAATTTAAAAATAATGGGTGGGGGATTTCCCCTGGGGTGCTTCCCCTATTGCCGTTTTGGCTTTTTGGCGAGTACATATTGGAAATTCAGCTGTAGGAACTAATAGTCACGTGCGCATACATTAATTATTAGGTACATTTACACACACAAAAAAAAAACAAGGAAGAGAGAGAACGAAAAAATGAGAGAGAGGGGGAGAGAAAGCTCTGCGCCACGAGTCGTAGTTGAGTGCGAGCAAATCAGATTACGAACAGAGGAGTCACCATTTTCACAGGTTCTAGTTTACGTGTTACGACAATACTTCAATAAATAATGAAGCAAATAACAAAACGTCACCATCGCGTCGGTCGCCATTTTGTTCTACGTGAAGCGTCACATGTTATCTCTTTCTAAATAATGCAAATAACAAAGATAGACAAACGCCACCATCGCGTCGGTCGCGATTTTAGCTTGTGCGCAGCGTCACTCGGTTTCTCTTTCTAGCTAACAAAATAACAAAGACAGCAAAACGCCGGCGTCGCGTCGGTCGCCATTTTTACTTTTCGTGAAGCGTCACAGACTGTCTCTTTCTAACTAACGCAACTAACAATTCCCCAATTACCCGGTATCCACCACCTAGCTACGCTAACCCAAAACAAAATAATGCTATTTACCCACGTTCTATGTCCGTCTTAAAATTAACCCTTCCATTCCTAGTCCACTTTGATACAACTTTCCGACACCTGACCGCGCGAACAACGAATTTATTATTATTATACCAACACCGCTTCCGCATGCATGCATACTTCTTACAATAATTCGCCTCTAACATCATATGTGATAATCGAGCCTACCAATAAGCCACCGAGTTGAGAAAGGGTTAATCCAATCGGCGTCCTTTCAGCTTCGGCACTTAAGTCGCTGTCGCCGTGCGGGCGTCGCACTAAATTTCACCTCACTGGGTAGGAAATAGTTTATTGGTACACCGCATCCGTCACAAAAGTCTTGAAGAGTCGGTCGTTTCCTATTTCCAGACGAAAAACTCCAGAAAAACACAAAGATTGACACCAGTAATTTGTTCGATCTTGCACCCTTGAAGGTAGTACTCTGACTGACTTCTCTCCCTTCCTTTTCGCCTCGTATCTCCGCATCCCCCGGTACGTCTCGTACCACCCAACAGATGGCGTACTAAGTATCGTTCTGGGATAAATTCGGATGTTGCTTTGGCGCTGGTCTTGTTCCGATTTAAATTTAAAGCGGGATATTACAGTACCTAATGTCAAAGGTAATCTCAAAGAAGGTCAATAACATTGTCTATAAAACATAATGTTTTAGGTATATTTTTTATTCGAAGTTGTAGGAGTATGCGGAATGGAAGAATTTGAACAATTTTCTTGTATCTACATAACCTATAATAAGCTTTTATTATTATTACAGAACAGATTATTAGCTTACATGCCCATTTTAAATGAAAGTATGAAGCATACCTCTTATTTTTCGGCACTTTTAATAATATTTTTGCTTGCAGAAAGATCTGCAGCAATTGCAAAATAGAGATGGATAGCTATAATAACAAGAAGTTTACATGCATTCGACCGAACTTGCAAAAACTGGCAGATAATATATCAAATTTATTAACCAGAAACTCAGCCACAGTTTATGAAAAGCGGTATGAAAAATTTTTTTTTGGCGCAGAAACAACCATGCAAAATATATGGAGAACACCTCATTGCATACAAGTATTTCGCTGAAAAAGCAAATTCTGTGAAATCTTTAACACTTTGGGCTGCATAGTCGTAGTTAAAGTCAACTCTGTTAATAAAAAACAGCATAGATATATCCAAGTACACCAAGTTTTCAAGCAAAAAATATAGGTTACATTGCCAAGAAATCAAATATATTTACAAGAGAAGACTTACCAAAATTTTTAACAGAAGCCCGTGATTAAATGTACCTGATGTTAAAGGTGATCTCAAACAAGGTCAATCACATTGTCTATAAATCATTATGTTTTAGGTTTATTTTTTATTAGAAGTTGTAGGAGCATGTGGAATGGATAAATTGAAAAATAATGACGGCATTCAAGACAAAAACGATACGCTAATAATTAAAATTCCAACGTCTAAAACTGGCAAAGCACGAGAATTTACAAATATGTGTAAAAATATTTATCCAATTGAAATATAGTAAAAATACCTAATTTTAAGACTGCACCATACACCAGACAAATCATTATTTATACATTACATTTGGATAGTGAATGCAGCAGCTGCTGCATTGTACAAATATACCTGCAAACACACTGTAACAAATTATGCAGACACCTCTTTTGACTAAAAGATATATATTTAACTTTATCCATACGTTGTCAACTTTGTTAATAATTGCAATCTCTAACTTCATAAGAAATATGAATAATCTACTTTGGTGTTTTATAGTAGTATTAAATGTTCATAGAATATAATTGCACTTACTACGAAGTAAGCTTTCCTAGTTTTAAGTTGTTTTCTTTTCTCTTTGATTATCTTAATTTCTTCAGCCTCTATGTGGCTGTTTTAATTCCAAAAAATTATTTCTGAATAAACTGGTTCATACCACTTTTTCTTTCTTTTACTCGAAAACAGTTTAAACTATAACTCCAAATATTTACCTACTTTAAAACGTGTCAAGCATTCGCTTGTTGTAAATGATGCAACCATAAATACAAATTTGAACACTGATATGACAGGTTTGAGGCTAGGATGTGGTTTTCATATTCTCCCATTACTTGTTGCCTAAATCTGGCGCGAGGCCAAAAGTTATTATTGACGTATATATATATATATATACCTATACACGGTGACTGCGAAATATATGCAATAATTTTAGCCACGGCATCCCCCACCTTAGTAGTGTCGAAATTTAGAAAAAATAAATTTGAAATCGAATGGGGCAAAACCACCATGAACCAGCCTAGATACGAAGGCACTGAGTCACCTTGTAAACAGAGTTGGAAAAACGTTCGAATAAAAAGGACGTTAATACTTTCAGTTTCAATTAAAAGTAAAACTGACTTTTTGCTGCTTATCATTCATTCATGGATTCATTCATCGGTAAAGGTCAGTGCGAAAGTTTTTTGGTAATGCCCAGTAAACACAGTTACGTCGTAGCGATGTTAATGCCATCTAACTCTGTCTGCGATCTTGTTAGCTGTTACATCCCAAACTGCGTACATTTGCTTTTCCTGTGCTATGTAATGTAATCAACAGTGACCCATGCTTGTAACATACTGGTGACATCCACATTGTTTCAGACTAGAGTAGTGCTCGCTGGTACATAATCATAACGTTGTGTTAGTATGTCGCTATATTATCTATATTTTGATGTATCTGTTACGTTTTATTTTAAACGCCAATATAACGCATTAAATGGACATAGACGTTACGTATATATCGCAACATCGTAAACATATGACTCTCAGTATATTTTATTAACATGATCCATGCGATATGAATAGGCATTTCAGAAAGTCTAGTTACCATTTAGGGATATGGATATGGAGACTAAAATTTAGAGCTTACAGTAAATTATTATTTTATTCAATGTTTGAAAAAATATAATATGTAATAAGTAATAAAATACAAAAATTAATATAAATTCATAATATAAATAAATAAATAAATATATATATATATATATATATATATATATATATTAATCAGATATCTAGTAACTACAATTAACATTATTTATTGGTTACATAACCGTAGTACTCCACTGTGATGTTACAAGGCTTACCTGCCAACTATATCGATGCGACACAATAATGAGATATCTAGTAAATGCAGTTAACACTAGGTGTTAGTTACATAACAGGAGTGCCACAGTGTGATGTTTAAATGCTTATATGCAAGCTATATCGCTGCGACATAATAATGAGATATCTAGTAAATGTAGTCAACATTACGTGTTTGTTACATAGCATCCCAGTTAACACAAAATTATTATATGATTATTCAACGAATATGCGTTCGGGTTATTTGAATATTCCTCAGTGTACCATGTATTATGTTTTAATATTCATAGAATATTCTGAGGAGCACAAAATGTCCCCAATGTAACATTCTGGCAATAACCACAGTATCATCGACGGAATATTCTACATATTTTCTTATCTGAGCCTGAGAATATTTGAGTTTAAACTGGGAATATGAATAGAATATTCTAATTATATACACTACCTATACACATATATGTGAAAAATTTTAGGAATGTCATCCTGACATTTGAATAAGAAGAAAAGTTCGTATAACATAAATCCAAAAATTGTGCAGTTCTAAAGTTGCTGGATAATTAACAAATTATCAATTTTTTACTGTAAACTTTAAAATTAAGTAATTTTGGAATTTTATTAAACAAACTTTCCTTCTTATTGCAATGCCAGGAATAGACTTCTAAAATTGTCCGTGTAAATAATATAAATAATTCTGTACATACCTAAGTATATTTTATAATAATGAATTAGCTGATTTGTTGCCGTCACGTGCCATAGATTGTGAATTAAAAGTTATTAACTAAATAAGGATTTGAATACTAGGTGTACTTGTAGTGAAATGTTAAATTGTGTGTCTGTGTGCCCCAGCCCAGGTAGGAAACCTTTTATTATGGGTCGCGTAATATGATTTGGTGGGTGTTTCTTTACGCAATAAGAGAAACTACATCGCTTCATTCATTTTTTTAATATATCAAAAATATATTTGTGCATACAATTTTTTAACATTCAACAAATGTAGTGTGAAATCTAGGTGTTATGTTTTCCTCTACTAATATTACAATTATTAAAACGTATGAAACTTAGTAACTAGTTTTCATCACTTGGTAAATAAAATTTAAAAATTCAAACGTAAAGAAAATGTTGGTAACATGAGTATTATTAATATAAATCTTTAACAAAAGGTACCTTAATTAATTCATCTTTGGTTCCTTGTTAGTTTTAATGCGGTCTCTTGCCTTTGCTAACCATTTAGAAGCAGCCAACTCAATGTCCTTTTCGGTCCACGAATTTCTTGTGAACTTTTTCACAGCAGCTACACAGCATTAACTAAATATAGTAGTCAAAATATTTATTTTTTTATATTTACCTTTAAGTACGCCTGCAATTTTTAAGTTGCTAAAGGGTTTTTTTCCTTTGTGCCCTACCCAACTGTAGAGTATAGCGAACTTGTTGCTTATTAGTCGCGAAAGGGCCCTGCGGATAAATTCCGGAGCATTGCGTCCACCTACCGCGGACAAGAAGGATGTCTGTAATTAGCCAAATACACTGACGTCATCCGAGGTCATCAAGATGGCAGCGTTTGACAACTAGCCGGTTTTCTCATAAGAGTCAATGCTAATATTTTCGGAATTCATTTAAATTTGAGAGTGTGTCAACTGTATATTTATAGTTTGGTAAGTTTGTTACAGTTTCTAGCGTGTGTAGATATCTGTAAAACGCACCATAACGTTTGAATATCCTTAAAAAATAATGTTTTCCAATGTGATGTACAGGTTAACTTCGCTGCATCTTATATTATTTGTTTTGCTAATTAATTCTGTGTTAATGTACATCAATGTTTTTTAAATACACTAGCATCTTAATATCATAATATTTTGTATTTTAGGAGAAAATGCCTAAATTTTGTGCTGTTGTGGGTTGCGCGAATCGAAGCACCAGAAATACGGACAAATTTTATTTTCCTTTCCCAGCAATTAGCAACAATAAAGGTAAATATGTACAGGATGGGGAAAAAAGGCGGAAGCTTTGGTTAAAAGCCTTGAAACGAGTGGATTTAACGAAGCCAAAGTAAAGTATTCCTATATTTGTTCGGATCATTTTATTTTAGGTACAGTAACTACCTATTAGATTTACAGTTTCTAATAAATTACTACATTGATGCTCTTTTAGATAAACCTGCAGATTTGTCGGATGTGGACCAGCCTGATTATGTTCCATCACAAAATTTAGGATATCAAAATAAATTCACTCATAATACTTGTAATGTTGAAAGACACAGTCGTTTAAAAAAGAGAAAACTGAATAAATGCTTCTAGACTTTTGAATGCACGAATTTCATTGTGGGTTATTTTACTTATTCCAAAAATAAAAAAGTTTAGAATGGTATTCATTGTTATGGTAGGGACATCGTCTAAACACAAATTAAAATCACTTGCACTCATTATATAAGGATCTACGCCGTTTAAATTATCTATACTTTAAAAACAAATCACACATCTTCACTTAAACCCGTCACATTAACCTCAAACGAAAATATTAATTTCCGATTTACCGCTTAAAACACACGGATGTATTTTGGGTGACGAGGAATTCAGACCAAAACAGCGTTATGTATTTTTATTTTTATTATGTATTTTTAAACTCAAATCGCCAAAATAAAGCACCCTGATACACAGAAAAGATATGAAAGAAGCTATTCACGTGTTTATTTTCTAGATAAATACCCACACTTTTAAATAAAATGCGAAAATGTTAGCATTGTCACTTATGGAGTTTCACGGCGCTTGTCAAACGCTGTGTTCCCGCCACAGCGTGACGTCACGTGTTATTGGCTAATTATGAAATATATATAAAAGCACAAGAATCTATACTTTAAAATAGTACTCGTACCACTTTTTCCCTATTTTCTTCATTTTCACTTATGAAATCCTCTATTACTTGTAATGATTCTTCATCACACACAGGAAAACGTGTAACTAGATCTAAATTATTTTGTTCCAAGTCAACATTTTTAATTTCGTTGGCGTCATCAATTTTTTGCATCTTGTCGAGAATGAGTTGCATTAGATCGTTCTGATCCCTTTGCCTAGTTTGTATTGTAATCAAATAACGTAAGACTTGTTTCTGGAACTCATAGTTGCCTAAAATTAAGATTTAATAAAATTTAATGTTACAGAAATAATTATGTTTTACCCTCTACATTTTTTTGAGCATAGGACACAGTAGAAGCTGTTGACTGAAATGATCCTGAAGTAGAAGCTGCTGTTATTGGATTATCAGGTGCAAGAGTGATGGTTGTGCATTCAGAAATGGTTTTTAATTGCGAATCTGCACACACCTTCGGTTGAGACACAACCGTCACGGGGGGAAGTTCGGATACATCGTAAACTTCTTGTTCACAGTTACTTTCACTACTTGAAGAGTATTTCCTACGAGGTATTCTTTTTCGCTTTGTTGGTAAATGATCTTCCTTTTCAAAATCAGATTCTTCAACAGCTTTTGTTGCTGCATTATTTGCAGTTTGAAATTTTGTAAACAATTTTTTACAAATAAGTTTTATTGAATATTTGGCCCATTCTTTTTCAGGTTGAGCTTAATTTTTTAAGGCCAATTGCAACTCGGCTTTAGCGAATGATGGATAATTGGGCCATAAGCATTGTTCAAAATTTAAAAGCCAGTTGCTTGGCACCGCTTCTATAGCATTTTCGTCTAAAAATTTCACTATATACCACCCGCCGTTGTTACACTCATTCATTTCTTGTAATTATGTAGGTTTAATATATATTTTTGATAATATAACCTTTAATAAAACAAAAACATAGGTATTTAATAAAAATTTTAGATATGTAAAAATGGTAAAACAACAAAATTATTTTTGTAAGGTAAACATATCAATTTTGAAGTAATTTTGTTTAATTCCCAATATGACAATTCTCTACTACTTTTTCTAACTATGCATATATCGAGTAAACTTGAACTGCAAGGTTTTTGGTACAAATCTCCGACTACTTCGTAGGTTGCTCCTATAGCTACAACTGTATCACTGATCACGCAATGTGCAAAATTTATTATCTCAACTATACTACCATCTTGCATTTTACAAAATCGGTTTGCTCGAGAAAGGTTAAATTTGAAATTGGGAAATACAGCTTCAGAAAACTGAGGATTACCACAATTTTCGATCAAAATCCCCCCGATATGCTCGCGTCTTACTCTAATATTACGGTTTGAATCTTCTGTAAAACTTTTCTCATTGTCAGCGTCCATCTCAATAATTCTACGAACGATTTGAGGCAATATATTGTCAGATTTTCGAATTAAGTTCTTCAGTATTTGTAAATAATTTTCACTAGAAAAGTTACTAAATTTATCAAGAATTCCAAACCGCCTTACATCATCTGTAATATGCAGTAAATTATGTACATTATGAGACAAAAATTGCGGTCCATATATAATTTTACAAGTAGATACAAAATGTTTTAAAAGCAATTCTGCATAATCAATAAATTTCTTTATATGTTCTTCCGATAATAAAACTCTGATAGTAACGTCCAAAGTAAGAAAATGTTCAAATTTTTGATGATGAAGACAATTTTCTAAAGCAATTGGACCAGTATAAAGTAGAAATTGTCTAAATTCTGTAGCTTTCCAACGTTTGCATTCTTTCAATGAGCGCGGTTTTCTGACAAACTCAGAAGGTGTTTTTAGCGATAATAAATTTTTAGAAAGTAATTCAAGAGTTCTTGCGAAAAATTTATGAGGTGGATGTCCAAAACACCATGTAGATACAAGAAGTTTTTTTACTACTCCCAAACAAATGAGGTGCATATAATCCAATGGAATATCTGTGACCAGTTTTACGTTAGGAATTTTAACTAAAGCAGTGACGCCTCTGTGATATTCTTCATCTGACTGATCTAAAAAATCTTGATCAGTACGTTTTCGAAAAGCCAGTTCTGGGAAACATATAGTTTCTTTTATTCTTATGCCCACTTTGTACAAGACGAATACCCTGAGTGGCCTTTAACGTATAAAACACTAGCTTTAGCTACTGCATCAAAAAGACATTTTTCTATTTTAAAAATAGAAACTTTGTTAAAAATTTGAATTCCATTTGTTGATAAATAAATGGCTTCTTGAACAAATTTTGCCAAAAAATCATTAAAATTTTGAGGCTTTTCGTAACCATGATAAATTCCTATCACAAAAATATAAAATGTAATATTAAAAGAATTTAAAATGCCAAGAATTGGGTAGAGCTGACTTCCAGATGATTTGCTAACTGGAAGTCCATCTATATTTACTGATAAAGTGATCAAATCTGGAATCATTTCAACAGGTTTATTTTTAAATGCACGATTTATACCATTCTCAATCCCAAGGTGGCAATAATAACCTGGAGTAACTGTTTCTAGAAACACCTTGCGAGGAGTTTTTAGTAGAGTTCTAGGATCGTTTGGTAAATTTTTAAGTTCATCAGGATAAGCGTTTCTTAAAATATGTAACAGTGTTTTTATAGCTAAGTGAGAAATGTTATGTTGCAAAGACCAATGATGCAATTTTTTTTTAAATATTAACAATGAATCTTTATCATTATTTATTGGTCCAGGTTCAAAATTATTACTGAGTAAAACTGAATTTATATCACCAATTTGCTCATCCCTATATTTTGTGAAATCGAAATTTACTAAATTCATCGAAAATGTATTTTGATCAACAAACGTGAAATCAGACGCAAAATCTTGTACTGCAATGCAGTTGTCATTTTCAAAATTTTCGTTACTAACAATATTAGAATTATGAGAGAAACAAGAAGATTTAACATTATTTTTTGGCGAGATTGCAGAGAGACCAGTGTGAGCTTGAAGAAGACTAATTGTATCTTTTGTCTTGTTTTGAATTATTCTATTTAGATGACGCCGTGTTGACGCCATTTTTCTGGCAGCGAATCGGATTTTCTTTTTTTCCATACCTAACAATTATTTAAACAACATTAATGTAATAAGTAAGCATCCATAAGAAAAGTTGTTACGTTTACTCTTAATCTTAAGTTAAATAAGGCAAAAGTGAGTAGACTTACCTTTTAATTTGAGAGGATTTTCTTCGATATATTCAACAACACGTTTCGTCTCGGCGACGGACGAAAATGGCTGCTATTGCGAACATATGATGCGCAACTTGCCGCACACCGCCACACAAACATTACGGCGCAAACGCGAAAAGGTTGCAGTTTAAAATGTGCTTCCATTATTATTCCCTGCTTATTACTAGAATATTCACGTAGTAGCAAATAAGTATGCATTTTATGTCACATTCAAGGAATATTCGTAGAATAATAAGAACAAACATTAAGTTTAAAGAATATTATATGATTATTAAACTGAAAATATTCTGTGAACATATATTTTAGAATATGCCTAAGTTATTACTTTTGGATCTTAGGTTATTGATATATCTAGAGAATATCTTGGTATTATTATAATATTCGGAATATTTCTGGAGTGTTGAGAGAATATTACTTAAATGTCTTGTGCTAATTGGGATGAGTACTCCATTGTGATGTTATATAGCTTACGTTCCAGGTATATCGTTAAGACATAATCATGCGACGTACTTATTGTTCTTTTGTGAGTACGTACCTGTCACGTCAACATCACAACTGTGTTTACTGGGTGCTTCATGATGACCGACTTTTGATTCTGACGGATATTTGCTCCTTGCCATAACGATCTTACATTCTTTATTGGAACAAAAATAAGAGTAACTTAGAATGCTACTACCTTTTTACAAGAAATGTTGAAAATGTTACATTACCATTACCATTATTTTCGTATAACAATTTATATTTAACTAGCTGACCCCGTGAACTTCGTTTCACCTACAATTTAATTTTGAATCTGCAAAATCGAATGCTTTGAAATCTTGCAGATCTTTTAAACATATGATAAGCATAATAAATTTGTATTCAAAATATATCTACTTATCCCCTCCAAAAAATTGATGACGTCAGTCCAAAATTTTGCCAAATGAATCCTATCTAAAATGTCCAAAATAGGATGAGACTATACTTGTGATTTATCATTCCATTCATACTTTTTAGTTTTGCTTATAGGGGGTGTCTCAAAAAAATTAATCACTGAGTCAATTTATTTTATTGATTGAATCAAGAATTGCAAAACTGAATTTTGAAATATTGCAGACGTTTTGAAGTTACTGTTTGACATGGTAGGTTTTCAATCAAAATATACAAGGTGATTACGAAATATATGCAAAAAAAAAATGGGGAATAGCTCACAATATGATTATGTCACTGGGTAAAATTCACGGTCCTAAGTAGTAGCAGTGTCTAGAAAAAAATATTTGAAATTAAATGTAAATTGTTGTACGCGCCGCTGGACTGTTTTGTGACCTACATAATTACTACAATGAATGGAACAGAGCGAGTCGGATTAAGAACCAAAAAAGTTACTTTATCAGGCACTTTTTTAATCGCAACGTGAAAAACACGAAAAGGGCCAGTTAGCATCGAGCGGTCGGTGAAATCGGTTTATGGTGGAGTTCTCCCATGCAGATTGTGTCGATATGGTAATTGGTGTGGGCGAACATTTGCATCAGTGGTACAGCAACTGCGAGATCATGGTACCTTCAACTTCAAACTCACGATCGTGGCCGTGATAGGACAGAAAGAAGAAGTTGGATTTTCACAGCTTGTAGTGCATCCTACATTAAAAGAATTCGGCCACATCCATACCATGTTGACAAAGTAAAGGGTTTGGAGCTCACTGATTGTCCACGTTGTGTAACACTTTTTGTCCGATCAAACTCCACATGTTCGTCAACAAGTACGATTGCAAGAGACGGTTTTCGATAAATGTGTATCGGTTGGATGAAACAGTTCGTTTGTGGAAATCAACAGTGTCCAGAAATTATCGAAGAGCTTCAACGAGTGAAAGTGGTTTTTACCTATCAACAAACCTCTTGCGACGCTCTGACGCCTGTATTGCTAGTCAAGGACAACATTTTCAACATTTCTTGTAAAAAGGTAGTAGCATTCTAAGTTGCTCTTATTTCTGTTCCAATAAACAATGTAAAATCGTTGTGACAAGGACCAAACATCCGTTAGAATCAAAATTACCAAAAAACTTTCACACTGACCTTTAACGATGAATGAGTAAATGAACGAACGAATGATAAGCAGCAAAAAGTCGGTTTTACTTTTAATTGAAACTGAAAGTGTTTAGGTCGTTTTTATTCGAACGTTTTTCCAACTCTGTTTACAAGGTGGCTCAGTGCCTTCGTATCGAGGGTGGTTCATGGGGGTTTTGCCCCATTCGATTTTTAATTTGTTTTTTCTATATTTCGGCTCTACGAGGGTGGGGGATGCCGTGGTTAAAATATTTGCACTTATTTCGCAGTCACCCTGTATCTGTTTATCAAGCCCAAAAACTTGAAGACGTCATCTCAAGATTTTGCCGAATAAATCCTATCCAAAATGTGGAAAACACCATCAGTATATTTTCGTAATTTATCATTGCATTCATATTTTTAGATTTGCTTTTACAGTGACTCAAAAAAATATATGGATCAGTCAATTTATTTTCGTGAATAACTCAAGAGTTGCAAAAATGAATACTTTGAGATCTTGCAGACTTTTTAAAGTTATTGTAAAGCATGGTAAATTGTTAAGAATATTTATTTATTCCCCCCAAAAAATTGATGGAATGGCTCACTCGATTTTCGCAGATAATTTTGGGAATACAATACAGTTATTTTTAGTATTACACTGCACCAATCCAAGGTGGTATACGTGTTGATAGTAAATGTTGATTAGGTCATCACAAAATTGTGTGAAGAACAGACTCAACTTGAAAATGTTGAATAGGTTTCATTATACTTTTGGTGCGAAGGAAGTTCTGTCGAAACAACGTTCGATCAATTTTTTGACAATATTTTTAGTTTTTCTAGATGATATTAATACTTCAGTAGGTAACAGTTGATGCTCAAGTAGCATCTCGATACAACAAAAAAGGACAACAGTGACAGTGTTCAACCATCAAGGCAAAAATCGAGTCACCAAAATATAAGTTAACATGGGGTAGACACCTTGAGATGAGAATCTCTATGGCCAGTGTTAGAAAAAACGCAGTGCACAATTTATGCATAAATAAAATGAAAAGTTTTCGATATTCCTGCTCCTAATGTGTTTTTCAAACTGAATGCACCTTTTGACGACGTTCCACGTTTATGAAAGTCACCATGTTTAGTTAAAATTCACTCTTACAACGATCCTACTGGTTTTCTAAGCTGCTTTACAGACAGCTCAGTTATTTGCCACGCCGATGCTCATTTCTAGATTAAATGCTCACAAAACGCGTAGATGTTCAGTTTGTGTCCGGGGAGATACAATGTTTCCAAGTAGGTACTCAGTACATAGAGTAGATGCTCAGGTATATAAGAGTAATAATGAAGTAGGTACTTCGTACTTCGAATATGAGTATCTACTCAGTTTTATTCATACCACTTAATGTCTCGCTTTAATGTTTGATTATGTTGATTATAAGTACAACGCTGATCAACTTCCATATTCGAATTACCTATGAAATAAATCATTGCGGTTTGCACCTGAGGTAGTTCGTCGCACATTTGATTGACTTCGTGGACCTATGTCAGCTTGTCGTCTTCTCGGCATTTTAATGAACTTCATAAAACGACAGAATTATTTTCACAGTCAATCAAATCTGTAAATTTTGTCTTGAGAATTTTAAAATATTGAAAACTTCAAATTAAATCCTCGAATAACGGTAAAGTTTGAGGTTTTGTCGAAACCAACAAAGTGAATATACAGTTTCCGACAAAAAATTTCAAACATCACTTTTCTGTCATGTCAAAAATTTTAATATAGTCTATGCTTTATTGTCATTATTTCGGACAGCTGGAATGTCAAACTTTCAAAATACCTAAACATCTAAAGGTTGCTTTACACTATCTGACGACTGAATGACATTGACGTCTGAAATTTTTTGGCGGCAACTGTAGGTAAAAAGAATGGCAGATCAAAATGAATAAGAAACTTTCGCAATGTGTAATTAAATTCACTTTAACCAAGACTTTTCTTAAAATAAACGACGCTTTTTTTACGAAAAAACAAAGAACGATTTGAAATGCAATATACTTTTCACAATCGCACGGAAGAATTAGTTTTGTATGACACATCAGTTAGACGACAGATCCGTCAGAAACGCTATTGAAATTAATTCGAAGTGGCGATTCCCATACAAAATTTTTAGAATTTTTTTATTTTTTAACTGTTCTTTTAAGTTATCCTTATTTTTTGTTATTTATAAACCATCCCCGTAATATAAAAAAAAAAATTAAATCGGTCAAGCCGTTTTTGAGTCTTAGCGAGACCAACAGGAACAACAATTGATTTTTACTTTACAGACGATTAAAAATTGGGGGTTGGTGGTAGAAAGGTGAAAATTTAGGGTTAGGTGTATTTTTTGATGTCAAATCTTAAAAAAATAAAAATAAAAAATTTTGGCCAAAAAATAGACAAACATTTTTTAGGGTGGGCCATCCTTATCACTTAGGGGTTTAAAAAATAGTTTACAACTTATTGTCAGACCTACCGAATATACATAAAAAATTTCATACAAATCGGTCAAGCCATTTCGGAGAAGTTCGGTTACAAACACTGTGACGCGAGAATTTTATACAGGGTCATTATAAAATATTGTAGTCAACTCACCTATGAAAAACAATTGACATTTTTCTCGTGCCGCTAATCACCAAAATGATTTCAACTGTTTTGAAATGTCACGAACGTCGAAACAAATCTATCAAATGTGTCAAAAATTGAAATGCCAGGTTTGCGGTTTAATTTCATTTTAAATATACACGAAAATACGCCAGGCCAGAGCATTAAGGGTTGCAGTGTTATCGAGCATTTGTGAACGCCACTGCAATACATTTCAGCTTCAAAAATTGTAAATTGTCAGAAAAACGTTTAAGAGCTTTGTCATGAATTACACCTTGGAAAGTCGATTGGAGTTGAACAGAATAAATCATCTGGTCTGTTTTGCAAAGAAGCAATAATTTTTCAAATAATGAAATCCAAAAAGTGAGGTTAAATTTGTCGAAACCAATGAACACGGTAATTAATTAAAAAAATTACATTTTTATAGGTACCCTGAAGGTAAAAATTGTGAAAAATCACGTAATGGACAATGGCAGAGCAAGTCTTATCACAGTTCACGAACAGTACCACTGTTTTAAAATGACAATGAGTAATGAGTTTTTGCAGTAAATAATTTTGCCAAAGTGGTGATCCCGCGAAAGTTCAGTTTGTAAATTGTAAGGAATCGTCAAAACGTTGTGCAGACGTGGTTTGTGACCGGTGCTTTTCTCTTGAAAAAACACAACTGAAAGCCTTGATCTTCATCCCTACAATAGGTGAAAATTGCTATGTCCAAACATTACCTTCAGCTTTGCAGTTTCTAGATATCTGAAACATACTAGATCTGCATAACAGGAATGTCAAAGAAGTTCTACCAAAAACACGCCCACATGTCCATCCTAATATCAAGATTTTTCAAAATTTCTATAATAAAAAATATGAGAAAAACAATAACATTTCAGGAGCATAGTGTTAAAAGTTCTGTAGATGATTATGAGATCTCTTGAAACAATAGAATGTTTAATAAAGATTTTGAACCTTCCTAATAGTAAAATTACAATTATTACTAAACAGTAAGTTGAAGTAAGTTTTAAATTAAGAGAATGCAACTAACACAGAAAGAAAAATGAAACTTACTGAAAATAAAAAACTTTATTGCAGTACCTACATACACTTTCTACAACCAATTTTGTTTATTGATCGCATTCTTTTACTTTAAAAAGTATCGGGCTTATGAATCGTCGTCTAGAAACAGCTAACCACACACCAACCTTCACTGCGTGTAATGGTGTTTCTTCAAAAGGGTGAGTATTTTCTATACACCAAATTCTGAAGTTCTGTGAGTTGTCATAGCTTGACAGATGAAACCAGGCTTCATCAGAAAAGAACGACAAATCGAGAATCCTGTTATGGTCCATATTAGCTTGAAACCAACGACAATACCCAACGCGGGGAGGAAAATCAGCTGGTTGCAGCTCCTGAACCAACGAAATCTTATATGGATGCATATGTAACTTCTCTTTTACGATTATCTGGCACGTGCTGTATGGTACTCCGGACTGTGAAGAGTTTTGACAAAGCTTTATTCAGACTTGTTCCATTCTCATCCTTAAATCTTCAATAACACTAACTTGAGGTCTCCCCGTCGGTTTCCACTTAGAAACGCTACCAGTGTTGTTAAATCTGGCCACAATTTGCCGCTAAAGCGTCTTCAAAGATTCTTCCTCAATGACAACAGGGCATTTCACCAGATACTCGTTTTTAGACGCCTCCACAGAGTACACTCCATCTCCATCCTCATTTAACACCCCATTACGGTAATAGGACATGATGATTGCTCCAAAGAACTAAAAAATTCTTTTGTAACACTGACTATAGTTATTCCTCTGTGTTCATTACCTGAGATTATTCCACAATGATCTGTAGTTTTGATAAAAACTGTTTTTTGAGACACTTAAAGTTCGAACAAATGGGAACACAGCAAAAATGAAAACAAGACAAGTCAATTAACGCACAAAGTGTGGCGAAACGTACCAGTAATCAGTACAAACGAAAAAGTTATTGACATCTGACAGAATTTGATGAAGCGTTGAAACAATGCAGCCGCTAATGTCATACTAATGTGGCGTTAAAAATAAAAATTCCAATATTAGTGTAATCCTTTCCACAAAACTGAAAAAGGCGGCACACAATGTCACCAAAGTCATGGCCTTCCTTGACTACAATATTTTATAATGATCCTGTACATAATGCATTATTATTTTAGAACAAATTTCATTACCATAAAAAAGGTTATACTGACTCGACCTTAAAAGATAGACATATGCTGTCGCGGACTTTTCTTTAGAACTTTTAGAGGGGAACAATTTCGTCATACATGATTTTTACGTAACTTTAACCGTTTAAGCAGCGTAAGCAACGGAAGCTGTCAAAGGAGGAATAATTTTTCCGTTTTTCCGAATTTTTCATTGCTACTTCACTCCTAATGATCGTAGCGTGGTGTTATATAGCCTATATGTAGATATGATACATGGACTATCCAACACAAAAAGATTTTTTGAATTTGAACCAGTAGTTTCTGAGATATGCGTGTTCAAATAAACAAAAGCTTCAGCTTTATTATATAAGTATAGATTTCAAATAATTTTTTCTAGACACTGCTACCACTTAAGACCGTGAATTTTACGCAGTGACATAATCGTATTCCCCTGCAAAGCCAACCACCACATGGTGTCAGGTGTCGAAAGATACAGTAAAAAGTGTTAAAGATACACAGTAAACTTGTACCGACGTGTTTTTCAGTAAAACATCGCTGAGACATCGTTAAATAACGAGGTAAACACAATGGCGACCGTTGAAGAACTACAACAACAAGTGGCTCAGTTACAGCAAGCTCTACAAAGATTAGAGAGTAGGCCTCAACACAGTAATGCCGAAAATGCAACTAATAATAGCACCATCATTAACACAGTGCCTACACCAGATAGATTTTCGTTCAGCAAAGATGATTGGAAAACTTGGATAACGCATTTCGAACGGTACAGACAAGCCACAAAGATAAATACGGCAAGTGAAAGCTCACAAATAAATTCACTTTTGTTACATATGGGCGCGAAAGTAACTAAATTTTTAGAAAGCCATCAGTGCACCGAAACAGATTTCTCGACCTACAGAGAACTAAAAGAGTTCTTCGACAAAAAGTTTACAGGAACAACCAATGTCATATATGCACGTGCAAAATTCAATATGCGTAAACAAAAGGAGGGCGAAACTGCACAAGAGTACATAAGTGCGTTAATAAGTTTAGCAAAATCATGCAATTTTCAGACATTAGAAAATGAACTGATAAGTGATCGTCTTGTCGTGGGCATACACGATGGAAAACTTTCCGAAGCATTACAGATGGATAGCCAGTTAACATTAGATTCAGTAGTTAATAAAATTACTCAAGCAGAACGTATTAAAGACGAGAATAAAGAACTAAGACAGCAAAGTTGTCAACTTGATAGTGTGACCAAAAACAGGAAACCGTTTAATAAAACTTACAGGGAAAAAGGAACTAAAAGCTACACATTCCGAGAGGAAAAAAAGAGGAAAGTTTCAAAGAAAACGTGAGACATGCATACGATGTGGAACAAAACCCACACATAGAAAAGAAAATTGCCCTGCACAAAATGCAAAATGTCGGAAATGCAACTTGCTGGGACACTTTGCACAACAATGTCGAACAAAGAAAGTACATCCCTGTTAAAAATGCCCAATCAAATCCAATCTAAATTACACTGGTCAACAAAATTCAATTTTTTCTCTCTAACTTTGACATAATTGTAATGTTTTCGTTTAATTTGTCTCTGTGTTTGCAACAAATGGCATAAACCTTATAACTTAGCTCAATTAAAAAGAAAAATGCATATTTGATGTTAAAAACAAAAAATCAGGTAAAACAATTTAATTTTTGTAGCTTTAACGGCAAAAGGTGATGTATTAACAAAAGAACAACCATAATTAAGAAAAAAACAACGATTGTAGTTTAAAAAACGAAAAAAACAAAAGAAACAGCTAAGACAGACGTTTTTTCGGTTGCCTCCTATCGATTTTATTGGAGATCTCTCGCTTGATGGTTCCGCAGTATTCTGCGAGCATTTAGGTGTTCCATCGATCTTGGTAACGTTTTTCTATCGACAAAATGCCCAGATGGAAGCGTTCTCTATGTCCGTCACTCACGTGGTCATAATTTTTGGGGAAAAAATCAAGATGCGAATACATAAAATTCACTTTTAAGAATATGTTAATTTTAAATTTTTTATATGATGATAATATGCTTTCTACTTACTAAACGTAGTTTTCTTACTGTTTCCCAAGAAGTTTGTAGCAATTTGATCACAAAAAATTACACCTTATAGAAAGTTTCCTATTACTTAATAGTACGATTTTTGTATTTTTCAAAGGATAAAATTTTAAGATTACTTTTAAATGAGAGCTAAGTTTTGGTTTAGCCGTTTATAACATCATTTAAAATTGTTAATTAAATAATAATTGGCTGCTATAATAAAAGTTAGAGCTTAGCTGTTGACCAGTGTTATTTTGGGATCGGCCAATATAAATTAAATTGGGTACGCCCAATCAAATCCAATCTGCGAGTAGTCCGCACGCCAATCGCACAAAGAAGGTAAAAAAAGGCCACCACAATGGTCACGTGGTACGCAAGCAAACATATTATCACTATTATAGCGAACAATAAACCTTTTTTAAAAAACAACCCTTTTACGCGGGTTTAAGTGTTAATACTGTCCGACCGGAGTATATTTTTAGGAAAAAATTCTGTGTTCGACACGATAACGTTTACAGCGATAAGCATACCAAAAAAAAATTGCATAATATTTTCTACAAATTACCAACCCCAATAAGGGGGTCGACGGAGAACGTAACCACCCACTTCGATGAGAAGTCGTAAAGAAACACATTACGCAACCATTTTACATCCTACGGCAACGATACGGACCGTAGGTGCCTCAATATTACGTTTAAACGACGGTCACAGTGTCGCCCAATCTGGCCCAATCAAATACAATCCCAAATTGGGGGCGCCCAATCAAACCCAATCTGCGAATAATTCGCACGCCAATCGCACAAAGAAGGTAAAAAATGACCACCACAATGGTCACGTGGTACGCAAGCAAACATATTATCACTATTATAGCCAAAAATATATATTTTTTTTAAAAAACAACACTTTTACGCGGGTTTAAGTGTTAATATTATCCGACAGGAGTATATTTTTGGGAAAAAATTCTGGTGTTCGACACGATAAGATTTATGACGATAAGCATACTCAAAAAAATTGCATAAATATTGTCTGCGCATTAGCAACCCCCATAAGGGGGTCGACGGAGAACGTAACCAGCCACTTCAATGGGAACTCGTGAAGAAACACATAACGTAACCATTTTGCATCCTACGGCAACGATACGGACCGTAGGTGCCTCAATATTACGTTTAAACGACGTTCACAGTGTCGCCCAATCTGGCCCAATCAAATACAATCCCAAATTGGGGGCGCCCAATCAAACCCAATCTGCGAATAATTCGCACGCCAATCGCACAAAGAAGGCAAAAAATGACCACCACAATGGTCACGTGGTACGCAAGCAAACATATTCACTATTATAGCGAACAATAAACCTTTTTTAAAAGACAACCCTTTTACGCGGGTTTAAGTGTTAATACTGTCCGACCGGAGTATATTTTTGGGAAAAAATTCTGTGTTCGACACGATAACGTTTACAGCGATAAGCATACCAAAAAAAATGCATACATATTGTCTGCGTATTAGCAACCTCCATAAGGGGGTCGACGGAGAACGTAACCACCCACTTCGATGAGAAGTCGTAAAGAAACACATTACGCAACAATTTTGCATCGTATCACAACGATACGGACCGTAGGTGCTTCAATATTACGTTTAAACGACGTTCACAGTGTCGCCCAATCTGGCCCAATCAAATACAATCCCAAATTGGGGGCGCCCAATCAAACCCAATCTGCGAATAATTCGCACGCCAATCGCACAAAGAAGGTAAAAAATGACCACCACAATGGTCACGTAGTACGCAAGCAAACATATTATCACTATTATAGCGAACAATAAACCTTTTTTAAAAAACAACCCTTTTACGCGGGTTTAAGTGTTAATACTGTCCGACCGGAGTATATTTTTGGGAAAAAATTCTGTGTTCGACACGATAGGATTTATGACGATAAGCGTAATCAAAAAAATTGCATAAATATTTTCCTGCGTATTAGCAACCCCCATAAGGAGGTCGACGAAGAACGTAACCACCCACCCCCCGATGTCGCTTGGATGAAACATATATTTTATGAAAATCAACCGTGTCCAGTAGAAACTATCAAAGAGCTTCCACGACGAGTGGAAGTGGCAGCCGCCAAAGTTGATGGAATTCCCGGTGTTTTTTTTAGGTCGTTTATGTTGCGACGTTCTGAAGCGTTTATTGCTAGTTATGGGCAACATTTTCGACATGTATTGTAAAGTGGTAGTAGCATTGTAAGTTGCTCTTATTTGTATTCTAATAAACAAAGTGGAATCGTTGTGACAAGGACCAAACTTCCGTCAGAATAAAAAGTCGATCACGATGAAGCATTATCAAAAATCGGTCCTTTTCAGGTCAACCATTTATTTCTATAACAAATAACCTTCCGCATTGACCTCTAACGATGAATGAATGAATGATAACCAGCAAAAAGTTGGTTTTACTTTTAATTGAAACTGAAAGTGTTTACATCGTTTTTATTGGAACGTTTTTCCACTTACTCTTTAAAAGGTGGATCAATGGCATCGCATCGAGGGTGGTTCATGGCGGTTTTGCCCATTCGATTTTTAATTTGTGTTTTAGTTCCCGAGCGTAAGCTAAGGAAGTGTAGTAATCGAGTCCATCAGACGATGGGTCACTTTTATGTTTTTTCGTATTTCCAACAAGGGTTGTATGTATGTACGTCTCCTAAGCGCAGTGGGTGGGTATCAGAGAGAACGGCGACCTGCGGGACTGTGATTGTGGGTTCGTTGCCGAACTTGGCCGCTTACTTTTTATTTACTTTCATTGGTATGACCAGAGTATAACGCTGTGACTACTTCTCTTTTGTGCTGCGATTAGAATTATGCATGTTGATGACGTCATCACAAATTCTGTTATTGAAAACATCATGAACGAGTCACCTCATTTTCTCGAAAATGTAAAGACCACGCACATCTTTTTATAATAATACCTAATAAAATAAGCATTATAATATAATAATAATTTTAGTCTTTTGTTTTGAGGAGACAACTTATTCAATTAAATTAAACAAATTTCTACGTAACATTTGTTCGATGTATAAACAGAAAAATGATTTTAATGTTATATAAAAATATACTCCTATACTTGTAGTGTACGAATTCGCTGTCAGTTTTTCCCTAAACGTTCACATTTTCGCAAAAAACATTACCCAACGCAATACGGTTATATTACTAACACCGGACAGCAGGGACGGATGGGCCGGTCGGGAATTCGGGAAAAATCCCGAAGGGCCGATCGAATTGGGCAAGTCTGGGCCGGTCAAATTGGTTAAATCCAAATTAACTGATTTGAAACACGCCTGCGAACAAGGAAATCGGAATGACTTATTTCTTGGAAATGAGTCGGTACAGGCACAGTAATATATCTTCGGCAGCGGTCAGCTCTTTTAAAATCGCATAAATTGCTCAAACCCTAACACGTGTTAAACACACCACCAACACTCCCCAGATCTCTGCTTCCCTTGTTTCTTCAGCAGTGTTCCATTCAAAATAGAGCTGACTACATTGCAATAATTACCACTGCCAAATATTTTATTTTAAAGTGATCGCAGTATTCGTAGTTTACTAGTTCAGATCAAAAACATACTTTACTTCAGTTTAAATAATAATTTACGTGTCGATTTGATATTAGTGACTACTTATAGTGATTAATCAATTTAGGTAAATCCTTTCTCTAGTTTATTTTTCCGCCTATTTAGTATTTTTATTTATAGATAATATAGGTACAGTCCGCTCAAAAGTGCTTATACAAACTTTGATCTTCAATTGCAAAATCACAACAACAAGCGGACTGACAAAAATAGACCTAATTATAGTTCATTGGATAAAGGCAGCAACAAAACCAAAGCAAGGGGCGGCGCTGAAAAAGAAAGAGAGAGAAAAAAGCGAAGACTGATGGACGAAGCAAAAACTTGTAGGACGTTAACAAGCATGTTCCTAAAAACACCAGCTTCCGAAAATCAAAAATACAATTTTCCTTCGACCTCTAAGATCTGCGATTCTGCGATTATACAACCGCAGAACATCAAGAAGCTAATGAGACAGAACATGCTAAAATTATCAATTATATTCCTAGTGAATTGCGTTGTGAAAAAGATGAAAATATGGCGGCAAAAGAGAACACTCCAACTGAGAATTATTCGGATGATTACGACTTTTTTAAAAGACCGGACGTTATGGAACTGAATATGTTTTTTAATCATCATCCTGTCATCCCAAAAAATCAAATAGGATTGCCTTTTAAAGTTGGTAAGACTTTTAAACGCGAAAATGGAACTAATAGAGTATGGTTGACCTACAGTTTCTCGAAAAAAGCGTTATTTTGTTCAGTTTGTTTAGCTTTTGAAAGCAAAGAAAGAAATAGCTTTAACTCTAACTGCGGCATGGTGGATTGGAAACATGTTTACCAGCGAATTGAAGAACACGAACGAACTATTCTACACGGGAAAAATTGTGATGCATATTTTATGCACCTGAAGAATAAAACTATAGACAAGTTATTATACACAAGCGCAATCAGGAAGTGATCAACAATCGACAAATATTAAGTACTATTATCAACGTCATTAAATTTATAGGCAAGACAGGCCTTTCTTACAAAGGAAATATAAATGAGGCCGCATATTCATTAGAAAATGAAAATATTGACCATGGAAATTTTCTTGAAATAGTTTTATTAACATCCAAATATGACATAATTTTGAAAAAACATCTGGATGTAATCATCAAAGCCAGCAAAAGAGCTCATGAAAAAGGTAACACCCGAAGAACTGGAAATTTTTTAACATTCCTATCAAAGACTACAATAAATTCAATAATCTCTATTATAACTAAAATTATGAAAAAGAAAATGTCAGTGGAGATTTTAGAAGCCGAAATGTTTTCTGTTGAAATAGATTCTACGCAAGATATTTCCACAAAGGAGCAATGCTCGGTTGTTATAAGGTAAGATAGTGAAATTTTTATATATGTAGCATTAAACATTAACATTTTTGTATTTTTGCCAGATACGTTTACATGGGAAATATTATCGAACGATTATTTTCGCTAATTCGATGTACCGATACAACTGGAAAAGGTTTTCAGGCTCTTGTCTTAAATGTATTGGAAAGTAATGGCTTAAATCCTCAAAACTGTATTGCAAATTCGACAGACGGCGCGGCAAATATGCAGGGTGAATATAATGGTTTTTCTGCAAATATGCAAAACCTCAATTCAGACCATGTGCACATTTGGTGTTACAGTCACATCCTAAATCTAGTCCTGTGTGATATATATTGAATGCAAATTTAAAAGCTGCTTCACTTCTTTCTTTATTAAACTCGATATCTTCTTTCTTTAAAGAATCTTATTAACGTATGAACATTTGGGAGTCTAATAATTCTACTGATTCAAAACAAAGAAAGATTCAAAGTATTGGTGCAACCCGTTGGTGGGCTAAGGAACTGGCGCTTAAGAAAATATTTGGAGATTTTAATAAACCGGAAAACAGTTTATATGTTGTTGTTATTGATACTTTGGAAAAAATTGAAAAAAATGATAAAATTAACCCTGACACCAGGGTTACAGCTAAAAATCATAAGGATAATTTATTGAAATACGAAAATATAATCACTGCGCAAATATTTTTAAAGATTTTTAGTATAACTGGTCCTCTGTCAAGATATCTGCAAACTAGAGGATTAGATCTTCTTAAATGTAACCACATGTTAGAGACGACTATCGAACAACTGAGGTCTATACAGAGAGATTTTATCTCTATCCAGGAGGCTACAAACACATTTTTACGTTGGGCTAAATTAGAGTTAGAGTCAAAAAACATAGATGCAGATATACAGGAACATTTCACTAACGTACGTCGAAGATACGTAAAAAAATTTTATGAAGAAAAATCAATTGATGAGCAGCCACAATCTCCAGAAGAAAGATTTAAGATATCTACTTTTAACGTGTTGATGGACATTGCGGTTGAAGCCATGAATAATCGATTTTTAAAAAATATGGATATATGTAGGGATATGGCAATATTAGATCCCAATAATTTTGAAGAAATTTGTAACAAAAAAAGTTTGCCAGATAACTGCATGAAGTACTTGTCCGCGAAAATAATAAAATATAATTCGACTGCAACTTCTTCCCAGTTAAAAGAGGAGCTTTTAAGTTTTGCCTCAAATTGGGAGAAACTAAAATTAACTTTGGAGGATACGTACAAGACAAATTACGATCTAGATCTACATATCATTGAGGACGACTATGATGATGAGGATGGTATCGATACTGTAAATTTACCTAATTCTTCCGAAATTACGGATGTTAAACTGAAAAAAAATATTTGCAAGAGTTGCAAAAACTGTGCAATATGTTGCTACACTGTTATTTTGAAATATAACATGTTCCAGGGGGCATATTGTGCACTTGCGTATCAGTATCTCCTAACACTTCCAATAACTCAAGTGGAGTGTGAGAGATCGTTCTCGGTTCTGAAATATATTAAAAATAGATTAAGAAATAGATTAACAGATGACCGACTGGAATCTTTCGTCATCATGAATATGGAAAAATCCATTTTAAACACAGTTGATAATGAAGAAGTCATTAACAGTCTTGCGGCAGAGAGTAGTTTGTTAAAAAAAGCTTTAATATATTAGATTACATAGTTGTGAGTTCGATTTTGCTAATTTTTTGTGAAATATAGGTTTTATTTTTTGTGAAATGCATTTTTTTTTGTAAAGAGTGAATATCTTTTTCACATTACTCATGATTAATTATGTCTGACAAATATCGGTTTCTCCGCAACAAAAATAAAAAAATTACTTTTCAGTCTGGGCCGTACTTGTTATTTTCCCGGGCCGGAAGACTGTACCCCATCCGTCCCTGCCGGACAGGAGTCGCGGTGGCGCTGCGGCAAAGGCGGAACACCGAGACGTTCAACGCAGCCGTGCGACAGGCGGAAAGTGGTTCGATGCTGAATGTGGCCGTCTTTTGTCTTATATTGGTAATACGCTGTGACTATTTTTCTTTCGTGCTGTGACTAGTATTATCTACTAGTATATTGATGACGTCATAACAGATTTTGTATTGGTCAAATGAAGAACGAGTCACCCCATTTCCTCGAAAATGTGAAAAACACGTCTTTATAATATTAATAACGATGATAAAATAAGACTTATAATTTTCAGAGAATTTTGTTCAATTGTGGTTTAATTCAAATCAAACTAATTTCTACGTGACATTCGCCCGATGTTTAAACATAAATAAACACGCGAGAATCCCGGATATGTTTCATTGTTACTTCAGGAGCGAGGCAATTTCTGTCGACACAACCTTCGACCAATTTTTATTAAGGTGCTGAACCGATAAATCGACTTCAGATATAGTGTCAAATATTTTGAAAAAGAGACAAAAGGAGCATTTCAAAGTTTGGGAGATTTGTCGCCAAACGTGACAGATTCATATCACATTCACACAAGGTGGGGCATTGTGGGGCTCTTTGTATAAGTCACCGTAAACATACACAAGTATTTCCAACTTAAGAAAATGTACGACACTAAAAAATGTTTTATTCAATGTAAGGTACAAGTAATAACTACAATATAATTAATGTGTGAAAAAGTACTTACCTTGAAGGGTATTGAGGTACAATTTCAATAATATATATATATATATATTTTTTTTTTTTCATACATGTTATAATCTACCTATAATGCTTTGGCCACCCATCAAAAATCACCACGAGCCGCCACTGGGTCTATGTCAAATAGATAGACGATGACATTTGGAATTATTTATGTATTGTGAACCACATGCGTAAAGAGCTGCTGGTGGAAATACGATGCAGATATTTTGTCTCTTGAAGTACTACAACTTAATTTATATGTGGAAGCTGACAGCACGCATATTTACGTACACTTTAATACAAAAACCGAAATACATATAAAAACAAAGGTCAAGTTTACGGTAGCAGTTCATTCAATGCGATATAATGCAGATTAATCTGAGTGTTTTTTATAAAAACGTATTGACGAAACACTTAAGTGAAATACTTATCCAGTTTGTCAGAGCGGGTGTTTACGGAAGACAACTTCTTACACCGAGAAAAAATTTTTTAGGCGATGCCACATTTGAAATATTATTAATTTTAAAAGCTTCTTTAAAAAATAAGTAAAAACTTGTTATCAGATGTTGTATTGACCAAAGTTTAAAAGAGTATCCGTTGTTTGTATCTATTATTATCGAGATACATTTCGAAAAACGTGAAAATCTGTATCTAGATAATTTTAAAAGTATGTGTCCCCAACACTGGTGATCATGTTATTTTAACAGCGTGTCTTCAGGTTTGTATTAAACATATACATATACATATGTATATAATCATCTTTGTGAGAAAGTGTTTTTATTTTGGTGTTGCATGTCAGTCAATATAACATAACAAATATGTTATGTATACTACATATATATTATTTTATAAATATTACTTACAATGTCGTTGCAAGAACCAACGAGAACGTCGAAGATTCTTGGCAAATGAGGAAAGGGGTGTAAAAAAAAGTTCAGCACATAAAGATGTGGAAATAACAACGAGAAAACGTTAAATTTTAAATCTTTGAGATAATCTACACTTAGAAAAAGTAACAATTTCAAAAATTATTATAAAAGCAAAATTCAAAATGTCAAATGAAACAAAAAATAAATGCTCAAAATACTAACAAAATTAACACTAACAAATAAAATAAAAATAATTCCAAAATAATCGCTCTGATTGGTTTTAGAAAGATCACTAAATATTAAATACTTTTACAAAAACTTTAAAATTTATCATCGAATTTTGTTAACAAATGTGTTAATGCTTTGAAATTACTTTCATTAAGAGAAATTTGCGATTAATCTGTTCCCTGAAATATTTATTTGTGCGTAGCCAAGAAAATTAGTACATTGAATAAAAGTTTAATATTGAATCTATGTTTTTTTAACTGTTTCATTATGTTGTATATGTTTTCACAACAAATTCGGCTATTAAGAGAATTTTCTATAGTTTCACTTCGTTTTCCAAGTAATTTTCATTTTTTCAGATTGATTATGTTCGTAATTTTTCGTTAAATAACAGACAATTCCAACAGTATAGTTTGTTGTTTCACTACCGATCAGCCAATAATACTTATTGTTCTAATTTTGATTAAAGCCTTTATTACTGCCAAGAGAGTTTGTGATGCCTGATTGTTGCATTTCAGGACATGGTCTTAATGTATAAACAAATAGTTCATAAACATCAAGTTCCATGCTACTGAATTTATTTATAAAAACAAAAAAAATTTCGAAAACAAACAAAAGTAAATTAATTATCACTTAACTATACCTGAATAGTGAATATTACTAATATTTAAATAATGGTTAAAATTAAATAAAAAAAAAACAATAAATTATAATTAAAAAATATTACAAAATAAAGAAATAAATCATTCTTCTAGCATCAAGACATTAATATGGCCTTCAGTTTGCTTTCGATTCTGCACTTATTACTAAATAAATTTAAATTATAAGTGTCGACAAGACAATTTGATAAAACCATCATACGTAAAATAGGATGATTCTGTGCCAACAGCGTCGAAGAAGTTGAAACTCTAAACGTTGTCCCAACATTATGGGAAACCTTTGCTGTAAATGTTACATATTGGCTACTATAACAATATACTGATAGTACCTTAGTACTTAATATTACGCACTTGGGTATGTAAATATAAATCTATAAGATTTATTGCGAAAAAAATACCCTAACATATGCACGAAACAAATGTAAGATACGAAAGTTAACAAAAATCTCATTATTCTTAATAATATCGAGAGTGTCGATGCACAAGTGCCGTTAAAAAAAGGCCAAAGGGCGTCCATTTACTTTTATCGCATAGTGTTTCTTTATCTACTATCACTAACGTTTTTGCAAAAAACAATCAGGTTGACCTATATACCATTACATTCAATGAGACACTATACCGTGAACTTGAATTCTGTTTTTATACTTCGGTTTTTCTTGTTGATGCGCTTGCTATATATGCCTGTTTTTACTTGCAAACTACAATTTAATTTATACAATGCTATACTACAAATTAAGGTGCAGTATCTAGTCCTTTAGAAGATACGATATAAAAAGCCTAAAGTGGCGTTATGTGAACGGCACTTTTATTGAATATCGTTATAAAGCATTACGGTACCACTTGTTTTCTTAGTAGGGTAGCAAAGTAACACTGTGGTTTTTATGGAATCTGCATGATTTTTTCTCCAACAACAAAAAAAGAGATTCCAACCTGTTCAGTCTATCTGAACAAGGGTTTGGGCGGATACAAATTGTCCACCTTAGTCCCACCCGTATTAGGGTAACCGTTCTCAAAATTATTCACGTTTAACCCGTCGACGAGGCCGCCTCGACACCGGTACGCCTCCGAAGCTGGCATTTTTATATTTGTGTGAAATCAATAGATATTTATTTTATTAGGAGTTTAAGTGATACTTTATGTGACGGAGTATGGACGATTAAACGCCGAGCGATAGCGAGGCGAATTAAGTCCATACGAGTCACATAAAGTCACTTAAACTCCGAATGAAATACAATATTTTATTTTCAAACGATTAATCTTGTTTTGAAATGATTATTTCCTATATTCTTGCTTCATTAAGGAATTGCCTTGATTTCACTTACCATGATTACTATGGTTGACAACCACTATGATTTTCACATATTTATACTCCGGCGGAGTATAAATGTTTTATTTATACGCCGGCGGAGTATAAGTAGTAGTTATACGCCGCTCAAACACGGTGTCATAGAAATGACACTTAAACCCCGGTAAGAGCGTCATATAAGTGTCAGTTATATGACGTTTAAAAATAAAATAAATTACTGTACAATCTCCGATTGAGATTTCATTTCGCGCTCCACAACCTCATAACCACTTACATAGATAACCAAGTATTATTTGTCTTTACTAAGTGGGTAGGTTTGGTAAATAAATACATTAATTGTTTAATGTTAACTTTATTTTACTATATATTTTATCACCTTCGGCAACCACCCTACTCGGTCTGAAAATAGAAATGGCATCGATCGTTAAAAAAAAAACATTACTGGGAAAGGTACGAGTAAAACGAGATCAGAGCAACCAACAAAACCCTCTTGCATATGAACGACGCACAGCGGTTGCACTGCACCCTCCTGTAGGCGTCGGATGAAAAACCTTCAAATAATAGTCCGGTCAAAACAGACATTTCAAATAACAAAAACTCCGGCAGAGCTGAATTTTGGTAGAAACCTTGGGTACACCGATAGAAATAAAGTGGCAAAAGTCCCCATAGATCCCATGTGTGCTAAAAAAGCTATTCAAGGTCAAAGGTCAACATTTTTGGTTTTTTGCATCTTTCTCGAAAACAGTAAGTTTTATCAAAAATATAGTTCAGATAAAGATTGTAGATCATGAAATTATCTACAAAAATAATTCTTATACTTTTTTCCCTAAGAATCACCATTCCCAAGATATCGCCGTTCTAAAAGTTGAAGGAGTTAAAGATTGTCCAGAATTATATGAATTTTATGGACTCCCAAAGTTAACTTGTTTTACAGCCCTGTTGTCAATTTTATTGTACAGCTGAAGAGCGGGGTGAACTCAGGTACAGAAAACATCGGCTTTCCCCTGACAGGCGCTTTACCTGTACAATGGAATTGACGCCTGGGCTGTAAAATGAATTAACGTTGGGAGTCCATAAAATTCATATAATTCTGGACAATCTTTACATTCTACATGATATGCATACACATGCCCCGTACATACATAGTCAGACTCTCAATATAAGTAAAAATGCCATTCGTGTCTATTACTATAAGATAACCACGAACAATATAATAAATAACTACTAACAATTCTGAGAATATATAGTCAAAAGCAACTCAGTCCCTTAAACAGTCCCTTCTACCATAGATTCATAAAATTATTAATTTTTTTAAAATCTGGAAAGGCTCAACAGCGAACAGAAATATATTCTTCAAGCAGTTTATCTGCTTATCCAAAATGGCAAAACCATATATTATGTTTACATGCAATAACCGGCTGCGATACTACATCAGCAATGTTCAGAAGGGGTAAAACTTCAGCACAGAAATTGTTTGAGAAAAAGGACTTAACTTATTGCGCTAAAGTATTTGAAGACATTGACGCGTCTCCTCAAACGATAATCACAAAAAGAATTCGCTTCCTCTTTGCTGTTTATGGAGCTCCAAAAAAATTTGTTTCGACAAGTATAGATATGTATTTAACTTTTGGAAAAAAAACGAAACAAGAAACAAGTACGACTATCTTGTCTTCCTCCAACATGGTTTCTGCTCATCAACACTTGTACCGAGTATAGTATCAAGTTTAGACATGGCTAGTCTATCAACTTAACCCCGAAGACTGGGGTTGGAAGCTAATACTTTGGAACCGATTCAAACTAGTCCCACCTGCTCCGAAAAAACTCCTAAACACAATAATTTGCAATTACACAAAAGGTTGTTGTACATACTAAATGTGGCTGTAGAAGGGTAGGGTGGTTATGTTCACCAGCGTGCACTAATTGCCAAGGCCATTCTTGCTGGAATGTTCAACAGAATCCAACAGAGTAAGATTCATGTGATATCGATAAAGAGACAGCTGATTCATCTTCAGTTGAACACTTTATGAACATCCGGCAAGAAAAACAGGAAAAAGAAAAAGAAATTGAAGAAGACATGACTGTTGAAGTACGGGAGCGTAGAATGGTCAGGTGGAATTTTATTTTGACAATCCAACTCGAAAATTCTTAACAAATAAAATGGCAGAATTGTTTGAAATTTGTCCAATGGCATTCACCGAACAATTTTTTCAGTGAAAAAACAGTCTTCTGTCAGGCAACAACACTGTTTTTCAGCGAAAAAAAATATGTCAAATTAATTTGTCAAACTTGTCAAATGAACTTTAATAAAAAAATGATAATGTAACATACAAACTACTTTTCTGTTGGCGTTACAGGCATAATCTAACAAAATACTGGCCACCTCGTTCATTTCGACTGCTTTATTTAGAGGAAACTTGCATATTTCACAAAATTCTGTAAACTGCTTCCAAATTGAATCGTGCGTTCTTGGAGTGTTTCGGCACTGACTTTCTTTCACTGCATTTCGAATTTCAAACACAGTTTTGTTATCAAATCTTGCTCCCATAATCAAGAAAATCAACCAGCAGCACACACAAAATTTGATGTTTAGAAATTTATTTACGTTTTGCCTTGTGATTTTGTTACTATTTAGACTAGGTAGGTATAGTTACTCAACTACTACGCTAACTATAAATTATGTGAATTATTGTCCGTAAAAAGTAAATAAAAATTTTATCTTTGGATTGTCAAGCCGAATATAACTCGTGATCTGATTTTTTCTGCAAAATTTGTGTGAAAATTAACTCGTAGCTGTTGCTTTTGGAAAATCACACTCGTCTCCTTCGTCGACTCGTGTGATTTTCGTCGCAACAGCTACTCGGTAATTTGTGTCACAAATTTTGTCGGAAAAAATCAGACCACTTGTTATATTATATTTGAAAAAATCAGACCACTTGTTATATTATATTTGAAAAAAACTCGACATGTCGGGATTAAACTCAACATGTTGAGAAAAAACTCGACATGTCGAGTTTAATCTCGACATGTAGACTTTTTACTTCCCGAGCGTAAGTGAAGGAAGTATTGACCTTCAACAACCCTACAGAACGAAGAAATGGGTCTCCCGTTTCCGTCTGTCTATCTGTCCGTCCGTCTGTCTGACGTCCCGTATTTTTATTAGACAGATAAACTTCGAAAGTACTGGGCCAATTGTTGTCAAATTTTTTATTTATATTAGGAATATCATAGATGGTAAAACCTTAAGCAAAATTTATCTAATCATCCCCACCAATAATGTGATGACGTCACTTCAAAAATTGTAAATAGTAAATGCGTTCTAAATTGTGAAAAATAACATAGTCCTACACATGTAGTTTATGGCTCCGAATTGAGTTTTTGCCCAAAACGTCCAGAGTTTTTGAAAAAAAAAAACAAAATTATGAAACAAGATATTACAATTTATTTTGGAATTTGCAAAACTGTGTGCTTTGAAATTTTGCAGATGGTTTACAGTTATGATAAGCATGATACATTTTTGATCAAAATATATTTACTTTTCCCCTCCAAAAAATTGATGACGTCAGCTCAAAAATTTGCCGAATAAATCTTATCTAAAATGTACAAAATATGATGAGTCTCTGCTTGTGATTTATCATCCCATTGATATGTTTTGGATTTGCATATACAGGGTATCTCAAAAAAATTAATGAATGCCTGAATTTATTTTATTGTTTAACTGAGGAACTACAAAACCGATTGCTTTCCAATCTTGGAGATGTTTTAAAGTTATCATAGGCACGGTAAATTTTTTCTCAAAATGTATTTGGCAATCCCCCCTAAAAACTTGATGTCGTCACCCTAAAATTTTGCTGAATAAATCCTATCTAAAATGTACAAAATTTGATGACTGATGAGGCTATACTTGTGATTTATCACTAGATTCATATTTTTTAGATTTGCTTATACATGGTGTTTGAAAAAAATTAATGACTCAATCAACTAATTTTATTGATTAAATCAAGAATTACAAAACTGAATACTTTGAAGTCTTAACATTTTGAAGTTATTGTAAGCATGGTAACTTTTTAATCAAAATGTATCTGCTTATCAACCCCAAAAAATTGATTACGTCATCTCAAAATTTCGCCAAATAAATTCTTTCGAAAACGTGCAAAATATGATCAGACTGTACTTGTGTAACTTATTATTGCATTCATATTGTTTTAAATTTGCTTATACAAGGTGGCTCAAAAAAATTAATGAATCAGTCAATTTATTATTGATCAGTTTAAGAACGTGCCACCCCATTTTATCGAAAATGTGAGAATATGCTCGTCTTTATAACAATAACATAATGATAAGGTGAGAATTATACCTAATAAACATCCAGATTTTTTTTTCAATTGAGGCTTATGAATAATATTAGTCATGTGTTTTGAGGCGATAAACTCATTCAAATCAAATAAATGTCTACGTGACATCCTTCCGACGTATAAACATTAACATTTTTAATTCTACGCATATTGCGGAGATAGCTTTTTTCCCGTTGATAATATGCTGTAAATATATTTTTTGCACTTATGACCTTTTTTGATGACTTCGGGGCATTCAACAGCATGCGGGAGGTCGAACTTTCCGCACACGTGCTTTGTTCTTTCCGTCGCCATGGTAACCTTAAAATAGCCCGGAAACAGCAAACTGCTAAGTGTTGACGCCGCTGTCAACATCGTTGTTTATAAATAACTCACAGTTAATCTTTTTGGTTTAAAAGTTTATTCGTTGCAAAAAATATTGTACACACACAATGTCATTAAAAAGTCTACTAGTTTTTTCTCAACATGTCGAGTTTTTTCTCGACATGTTGTGTTTTTTCTCAACATATCGAGTTTAATCTCGACATGTTGAGTTTTTTCCAAAAAAAAATTCACCTGACCATTCTACGCTTCCGTAGTTGAAGTCGAATTTGAAGATTAAAATGTTAACAGAAATTAGAACTACAGGGTGTTATTGAAAGGTACGTACAACAAAATTGACAGTTCTTCGCGAAGTCTAAGAAGTCTGAAAAACTTAGTTTCTGTTATCAAAATTATAAAGGGAAAATTAACCCTTATCCAACCTTTTTAGACGCTACTGAAGGATAAATAGGTAAAATTAATTTATTTTAATAAATCCTAGCAATTGTAACAATAGAACTTTTGTCAAGACTAAATGTTGCTATAGAAACGAAAGATGTTCTTTTTATCAGAGGCGTAGAACGAATTTGGACATAAATTTTAATAATTTTTATCTCTAAAAGAAGAACACTTTTACCTGAGCTTTTTTTTACTTTTAGCCCCCATATTCGAGACCAATTGCCGACTTTATTTTGTACGTACCTTTCAATAACACGCTGTATAGTTTAAATCAATCAACTATATCAATATCAAAATCAATAATCATCATGCAGTAAAAACAGTATTTTTCCGTAAAACTCCGTCATAACAGATCGTAGGCCTACTGGGACAACCACGTAAACGCGTCAAGTACACTACCTCAGAGGTGGTGTGGAAATGTATGCATATCATATAGAATGTAACTCCTTCAACTTTTAGAACGGCAATGTCTTAGGAATGGTGATTCTTAAGAAACAAAGTATAAGGACCATTTTTGTAGATAATTTTATACTCTATAACGTTTGTCTGAACTATATTTTTGATAACACTTACCTACCGTTCGAGAAAAATTCAAAAAACAAAAATTTTGACTTTTGACATTTTTGAAGCACACATGGGATCTTCTGGAACTTTTGGCACTTTATCTCTACGGGTGTACCCAAGGTGTCTCCCAAAATTCAGCTCTGTCCGAGTTTTTGTGATTTGAACACTATTTGTATGTCTATTTTGACCGAATTTAGTGCATTGTAGTAGAAAAATGGATTCGACCCCCATCTAATTGAAACCATTGAAGGTCCGGTCAAAATAGACATAAAAATAGTGATCAAATAACAAAAACTCCGACAGAGCTGAATTTTGGTAGAGACCTTGGATACCCTAGTAGGAATAAAGTCCCAAACGTCCTCATAGATCCCATGTGTGCTAAAAAAGTTATTCAAGGTCAAAGGTAAAATTTTTGGTTTTTTGGATTTTTCTCGAAAACGGTAAGCTTTATACAAAAATTATAGAGCATAAAATTATCTACAAAAATGGTCCTTATACTTTTTTCGCAAAGAATCACCATTCCTAAGTTATCGCCGTTCTAAAAGTTGAAGGAGTTACATTCTACATGATATGCACACATTTCCACATCACCTGTGGGGTAGTGTACTGGCGTGGTTTTTTTTAACGTGGTTTCCCCAGTAGGCCTACGATCTGTTATGACGGAGTTGTATGGGAAAATACTGTATTTACTGCATGATGATTATTGATTTTGATATTGATATAGTTGATTGATTTAAACTATATATAGTTCTAATTTCTGTTAACATTTTAATCTGATTCATGCTCTTTAAATTCGACCTCAACAGTCATGTCATCTTCAGTTTCTTCCTCTTTTTCTTGCTGGATGTCCATAAATTGTTCAACTGAAGATAAATCAGTTGTCTTCATCGATATCACATGAATCTTCGTCTGTTGAATTCTGTTGGACATTCGAGCAAGAGTGGCCTTGGAAATTAGTGCACGCTGGTGAACACAACAACCCTACTCTTCTACAGCCACATCTAGTACAACAACCTTTTTTGCAATTGCAAAAAATAGTGTTTAGGAGTTTTTTCGGAGTATAGTTTGAATCCAAAGTATTATCTGTTAGTTTCCAACCCCAGTCTTCGAGGTTCAGTTGTTAGCCTAGCCATGTCTAGACTTGATACTATACTCGGTACAAGTGTTGATGTTGAAGGAAGACACGATAGTTGTACTTGTTTCTTGTTTGTTTTTTTTTACAAACGTTAAATATCTATACGTGTCGATACAATTAATTTTTTTTGGAGCTCCATAAACAGCAAGGAGAAAGCGAATTCCTTTTGTGATCATCGTTTGGGGAGACGAGTCAATTTCTTCAAATCCTTTAGCGCGATCACGTTCTTTTTTTCAAATAATTGCTGATGTTTAACCTCTTCTGAACAGTATCGCAGCCGGTTATTGCATGTAACAATAAAACGTGGTTTTGACATTTTGGATAAGCAGATAAACTTCTTGAAGAATATATTTCTGTTCGCTGTTCACCCTTTCCAGGTTTTAAACAGTAAATAATTTTATCAATTTATGGTAGAAGGGACTGTTTAAGGGACTGAGTTTCTGTTGAGTGTATATTCTCAGAATTAGTTAGTAGTTATTTATTATATTGTTCGTAGTTACGTATTTTGTACATTTAAGAGACACGAATGGCATTTTACATTTATTTAATACAACCCGTGCAACTTTTTTATTCTGAAATATAAACCTGTAGGTTTTTTTTTGAGGAAATCTGTATCATTTTAAAAGATCTATGTGGTGGCAACCTCACATTTTTATTATCACTTCCGGTAGAACCAGAAATGTAGTAAAATATCTAAAAAAATTTCCATTTCATTCAAAGTCTAGTTGTTTGAAAAACGATAGTAGTTTAATCTGTCAGTTCGGCGTTTCTAACAATAATTTGATCATAATTTTTGAAGTTTGATGAGTGTTATTTTAATGGCTCATAACGATAACATTATAGAAATTGTAGAAAATTTTAATAACGAAGACTATTTTCGTATGATCGTACTCTATGGGAAATGCGAAGAAAGTTTAAATGGCACTTGCCGAAAGTTCAACGAATTATATCCCAACAGGAGAAAGTTGTATCGAACAAAACTGAAACAAATAATTAAAAATTTAAAAAACCAAGGTCAGTTTAATGTGAAAACGAAAAGACCTGCAAATATCACCGAAGATTATGAGACGGTACTCAATGTTTTGCTAGCTGTTATTGAAAATAAAGACATTTCTATTCGAGAGATTAGATCAACGTTTGGAATTGCTCAGTCGGCGTCCTTTTAAATACGCAAAGCATCAACATCTTGAAGCAGGTGCTTTCTTAAGGCGACAAAAGTTTGCAGAGTGGCTGCTAATAAGAGACCAAGAAGAACCACTATTCCTTCAAAATATCATTTTGAGCGACGAAGCATCGTTTACTAATAAAGGCATTTTTAACAGACGGAATACCTATTATTGGTCTACTGAAAATTAGCATTTATTTAAACCAAGAAGCAATCAGAGGGCGGGGAAATTCATTGCATGGATTGGTATTATCAACAACACGATAATTGGACCATACTTTTTTGACAACAACTTAAATGCCGAACAGTATCTACGTATTCTGCGGCAGATGGAAGACGATTATTTAGATAACTTACCTCTCAAGCAACTTCAAAACTTGTATTTCCAGCAGGATGAGGCACAAACTCACAACGTGAGGAACGTGGATAATTCCTTAACAGAAACATTTCAAGACCGTTGGATGGAGAACACGGGTCCAATAAGATGGCCTGCAAGATCGCCAGATATGAAACCCCTAGATTATTTTCTTTGGGGTTTCGCAAAAGACAATGTTTACTTTGAAGAATGGAGAGATAAAGAGGCCTTGAAAGAACGCGTCAGAGAAATTTGCATATCATTAAACCCACAGTTTATAACAAATGCCACACAAGGCATTCGTAGACGTGCTGAAATGTACATCCAACAAAACGGAGATATTTTTGAAAATTTATTGTGATAAAAACGTATACAATTGTTATTAGTTAGTTATTCAAAAATTACATTCTTGGTTGTTGTTAAAATTTTCATTGAAATGCAGTGAACCTACGTAAATAAATGACATGAGTATCAATTTTTCAAGCTACTAGATTGTCATCAATAAATATGAATTTTTCGTCAATTTTATTGAATAACTTTTAAAGTATTGATTTTAGACTATTAGTTGCTTTTCATTTTTTGTAGTACACTACAAAAAATCAATCTTTCCATTTATGAAAAAATATACCTAGTGTTCCATTAAAAAAAAAAAAGTTGACGTCATTTCGGTTTCTACCGGAAGTGATAATAAAAATGTGAGGTTGCCACCACATAGATCTTTTAACATGAGACAAATTTTCTCAAAGAACTACAGGTTTATCTTTAAGAATAAAAAAATTACAGGGGTTGTATCAAATAAAAGAGACACCTGTATACGTGGCATTTGTGTGCATCATGTAGAATGAAACTCCTTCAGCTGTTATAACGGCGATATCTTGGGAATGGTGATTCTTAGGAAAAAAGTATAAGGATCATTTTTGTAGACAATTTTATGATCTACAATTTTTGTCTGTGCTATGTTTTTGATAAAACTTACTGTTTCCGAGAAAAATCCAAACAACCAAAAATGTTGACCTTTGACCTTGAATAACTTTTTAGCACACATGGGATCTATGGGGACTTTTGCCCCTTTATTTCTACGGGTGAACCCAAGGTTTGTACCAAAATTCAGCTCTGTAGGAGTGTTTGTTATTTAAAATGTCTATTATGACCGGACTATATGTTAAATCGCGCTATTAAAACCATAGTTTAATCAAAAGGATGAATAAAATGTTCATAGCAACACTTTATTCACACTGTCATTGACAACACGAATAAAGTAAAAAAAACTAAAAATTTGCACTACCACTGAAATTTTCGTTGCTATGGATGTGTAAACATATTCAACTAAAATTTGCAACGCTTGATGGTCCACCTTCTGTAAAACAATCCTAATGAAAGGCCAGGAACATCCTTTGAATTTGACCGTGACGAAAGTATAGGCAACTTAGGCAATTTACCTTCTTTAAATGCTCATCATATTAGTAGGAGTACAATTAATATTTATGTAAATACTGTACCTAAAGATTTTTATTTTTTAATTTTGCGAAATTGGAAACAATCTTCTATGATACACGTGAATAAACGAATAATATCCACTATAAAACATTATCACACGCGGCTTCGCCTCGTGTGCTAAACTGTTTTTTCGTTAGACAAAGTTCGTTTTTATTCACTTATACCATAAATAGCTATTTTACTATTCCCAAACTCACCAGTTGATTATTAAGAGCGTAGCAGAGAGTTAATCTACCATTTTCCGACACCCGGTATAACGGTGCTTTTCGACACAATTAATTGCTCACATATCTGTATGTATTGCTTACAAGTAAGTTAAAGATGACGATAGAATACCCCAACATGCAGATAAGAAAAGAGAGATAGTTAAACAATATGATTAATTGATTATATTCATTAACAAACATCGGAACTATGCGACTGAATCCTAGAGCGCCAAAGCATTAGTCAACGTAAACAAGCGAGGTCATTCCCATGATTTACCTGGCAGACTGGATACGTCTTATCACTTAAGTTTTTCATCAATACGTTTTTATAAAAAAAAACACTCAGATTAATCTGCATAATATCGCAATGAATGAGCTACTATCGTGAACTTGAACTTTGTTTTATAGTTCGGTTTTTGTATTAGTACACACACTTCTTAAATATGCGTAATTTGTAGTACCTGAAGAGACAAAATATCTGCATCGTATTTCCAGCAGCAGCTCTTCACAATAAATAACTAATTCATAATGTCATATCTATCTAGTTTACGTAGACCGTTGAAATAAAAAGAAAAGGTTAGCAGCAGTAGGTCAGAGTAGTGTAGGTCACTTTTCAAGTGATGCGTGGATAAATAACCGGTAGTTACGCTAGGCTCTTAGGGATGGGGTGAAATTAGAGAATAATAGCTGACGAATGTGTATTTTGTAAGTCTGGGATTGCCAAATTTTTTTATTCATCTAATCAATGCATAACATTACTAGGTTTTAGTATCCGTAAATGCCGGTCATATCCGGGTCAGTGATGAGTCCTACCATAATATTAATAAGATGTATTGTCAAATAGGAAATACATTTCCAAATTCGACAATATCCCAATGACTGAGGTTATGAAAGTAAGCAAAGCATTTAGCGACAATTACAATAGAGAGGAATGAGGAACATCAATATTGATGATATAATAGTAAAAGACTTAACTACATTAGGAATAACTGAACATTGAATATCGTAATTCGTTTTGCTTTAACGTACGTTACAAGCATACAAAAATACCTAATCGGTTAATTCTCGATGTTTTTATAATAAGCACCACGCCTGAATGTTGAAACTTCTAGCCGACACAATTAAACGATTGTACTTTTTGCGGCAAAGATTCCTGATAAATTTTTGTAACACCGACACTAATACATATTCGATCAATGAGAGTGAATCTGTTTTTAGTGCTATATTTCATTTAATACATTGACAACCTCATTCATGGACAAGGGAAGATAAATACTAATACAATATTCGCATTGATGTCCGTAATACCCGCTTAACATTATTATTATTTTTAATATTGTTACGAAATAAACTCATACGCCGCCTCGGTACGACGCCTTGGGTTTTCTCGAGAGCTTTCTAGTAAGTATGTACGTATGAAAGCCACCTTTTAAGCAATTAAATAAAATTATAATCATTTCAATGCCTTGTGATAACCCAAACATGTCGCCCTAAATTCACACATGGATGAAACGTTACACTTGGTTGCCAAGATTTAACGATTTTCTTAATTTCTTTTATTCAAATTATTCAAATGCGATTTCGTCCCGTTGTTTTTTTTTTGCGCCAAATTTGAATCCACATTTGGACACCACAGCGTTTTATATGTAGAAACATGTTACAGCCCATAATAGAAGTTTGAACTTTAGACCTATAATAGGTGCCGATCGGAAGTGAAGAACCCAAACCAATAAATGACGACGGTTTTTCAAATTGGTTACCTAAACGAGCGTCCTCAATTGTTTCATCAATCATGCGAACACATGTTTATTCACACATGCTGTTTCATATGGAAAGGCCGACATTAAAATCGCACCTATCATCGTGAGCAAAAAATTCTAGTCGTCAATGTCATTTTTGTGCACCGAATTAAATGGCACACGCTGATACTGACGACCAGAATTTTTTGCTCGCGACGGTATCTCGTTTTTAAAAGTACCTACACAGGTATTCAGTAATATCACTGATGAATACTGATGATATTTTGGTTAAGCTGACAACAAATTATACCATTTGTATCAATATCCTGTTAGTAATGATACGAAGGCTGACGGCAAGAATCGTCTATATAGTTAATGGTCTTTTTTCGCATTTCATATGGTACGTCGAAGACGATAGATTAAAAGACGTTTGATCGGCGACCAGCTCTAGCTTGTATCATCGTCTTTTTCGCACACCAAGAGATAGGTAATATGATTCCAAGTTTAGAGACTGATATCTGTTAATAGGACCTGCACTCTGATATTCAAATAAAGAATAAGCCTAGTGTTAGTTTGGTGTTTTCGGATTTGGTAGAAACATTGGATAGGAAATTTAAACACTACTACGATGGGGAAGACCGGATCATAAATTTGAAAAGACAATGGTGTATGTAATACAAACATACGTTAATGAAACCATTCAACGTAGATTTCACGGAATTGTTTTTCTTCGTTAGTGCCATGCCAACGCCATTTACGATATTGTTTTATCATGATTCCTAAAAAAACGTTTTTTTCGAACCATGCAACTTACTAGTTCAACAGCGACAACACTCATTTTTTGTCCGATGAGACTCCACATGCTCGTCAACAAGTACGAGTTCAAGAGACCATTTTCGATAAACGTGTTTCGGTTGGATGCAACAGTTAGTTTGTGGAAATCAACAGTGTCCAGAAAATATCGTAGAGCTTCAAGAACAAGTGATAGTGACAGCCGCTACTCCGGTGTTTTTCTACCTACTTATCAACAAACATCTTGCGGCGCTCTGACGCCTGTATTGCTACTCAAGGACAACATTTTCAACACTTCTTGTAGCATTCTAGGTTACTCTTATTTTTGTTCCAATAAACAATGTAAAATCGTTGTGGCAAGGACCAAACATCCGTTAAAATCAAAAGTCGATCGTCATGAAGCATTACCAAAAAAACTTTAGCACTGACCATTAACGATGAATGAATCCATGAATGAGTGATAAGCAGCAAAAAGTCGGTTTTACTTTTAATTGAAACTGAAAGTGTTTACGTCGTTTTTATTCGAACGTTTTTCCAACTCTGTTTACGAGGTGGCTGAGCGTCTTCGTATCGAAGGTGGTTCACGGAGGTTTTGCCCCATTCGATTTTCAATTTGTTTTTTCTATATTTCGATACTACCGGGGTGGGGAATACCGTGTTTAAAATTATTGCATATACAGGGTTTTTCAGCTAAGATGATCCATTTATGTTTTTAAAATAGGCAACCCAAAATACCGATTCCACCTGAACCTGGATTACAAACAATGTTTCAAAATTGAATTGACTAATGACATTGTGAACGTCGTTTAAACGTAATTTTGACCCACGTCTGGTCAGGATCATTGCCGTAGAATACAAAACAGTTGTGTTATGCGTCTCTTCACGAGTTCTCATCGAAGTGAGTCAGTACGTTCTGCGTCAACCCTCATACAGGGGTTGCTAATTTATACAAAATATCTATATAACTTTTCATGTTTATAGTTATACATTTTATTGTGTCGAACACAGAATTTTTTTCCAATAGTATACTCCGGTGGTGCAGTATTAACCCTTAAAACCCCGTAAAAGGGTTGTTTTCTAAAAAAGTTTTATTATTCGTTAAAATGGTGATAATATGCTTGCGTACCAGATTACCACCCTGGTGGTTATTCTGTACCTTCTGTGTGAGATGGGTGTGCGGATTATTCGCAGATTGTATATGATTCGGCGACACTATGAACGTCGTTTAAACGCAATATTGAGCCAAGTCTGGTCAGGATCATTCCCGTAGAATAAAAAATAATTATGTTATGTGTCCCTTTACGTTTTCTTATCAAAGTGGGTCGTTACGTTCAGCGTCAACCCCCTTACAGGGGTTGCTAATTTATACAAAATATTTATATAACTTTTTAATCATGATTACAGTTATACATTTCATTGTGTCGAACACAGAATTTTTTCCCAACAATATACTCTGATTGTACAGTATTAACACTTAAAACCGCGTAAAAGGGTTGTTTTGTAAAAAAGTTTTATTGTTCGTTAAACTAGTGATAATATGTTTGCTTGGGTACTACTTCACCGTTCTGGTGGTCATTGTGTATCTTCTTTGTGCGATTGGAGTGCGGATTATTCGCAAATTGGATTTGATTGGGCGAGATTGGTCCAGATTGTATTTGATTGGGCGAAATTGGGCGACACTGTGAACATCGTTTAAACGCAATTTTGAGCTACGTCTGGTCAGGATCTTTGCCGCAGAATAAAAAACAGTTGTGTTATGTGCTCCTTTAAGCGTTCTCATCAAAGTGGGTCGTTACATTCCGCGTCAACCCTCTTACAGGGGTTGCTAATTTAAACAAAATATTTATTTAACTTTTTTGATCATGATTGCAGTTATACATTTCATTGTGTGGAACACAGAATTTTTTCCCAACAATATATTCCGATTGTACAGTGTTAACACTTAAAACCGCGCAAAGGGGTTGTTTTTTAAAAAAGTTTTATTGTTCGCTATAATAGTGATAATATGTTTGCTTGCGTACCACGTGACCATTGTGGTGGTCATTTTTTACCTTCTTTGTGCGATTGGCGTGCGAATTATTCGCAGATTGGGTTTGATTGGGCGCCCCCAATTTGGGATTGTATTTGATTGGGCCAGATTGGGCGACACTGTGAACGTCGTTTACACGTAATATTGAGGCACGTGCGGTCCGTATCGTTGCCGTAGGATGCAAAATGGTTGCGTAATGTGTTTCTTTACGACTTCTCATCGAAGTGGGTGGTTACGTTCTCCGTCGACCCCCTTATGGGGGTTGCTAATACGCAGACAATATTTATGCATTTTTTTTGGTATGCTTATCGCTGTAAACGTTATCGTGTCGAACACAAAATTTTTTCCCAAAAATATACTCCTGTTGGATAATATTAACACTTAAACCCGCGTAAAAGGGTTGTTTTTTAAAAAAGTTTTATTGTTCGCTATAATAGTGATAATATGTTTGCTTGCGTATCACGTGACCATTGTGGTGGTCATTTTTTACCTTCTTTGTGCGATTGGCGTGCGAATTATTCGCAGATTGGGTTTGATTGGGCGCCCCCAATTTGGGATTGGATTTGATTGGGCCAGATTGGGCGACACTGTGACCGTCGTTTAAACGTAATATTGAGGCACCTACGGTCCGTATCGTTGCCGTAGGATGCAAAATGGTTGCGTAATGTGTTTCTTTACGACTTCTCATCGAAGTGGGTGGTTACGTTCTGCGTCGACCTCCTTATGGGGGTTGCTAATACGCAGAAAATATTTATGCCATTTTTTTGAGTATGGTTATCGTCATAAATCCTATCGTGTCGAACACAGAATTTTTTCCCAAAAATATACTCCTGTCGGATAATATTAACACTTAAACCCGCGTAAAAGGGTCGTTTATTAAAAACAAATTATTTTTCGCTATAATAGTGATAATATGTTTGCTTGCGTACCACGTGACCATTGTGGTGGTCATTTTTTACCTTCTTTGTGCGATTGGCGTGCGAATTATTCGCAGATTGGGTTTGATTGGGCGCCCCCAATTTGGGATTGTATTTGATTGGGCCAGATTGGGCGACACTGTGAACGTCGTTTAAACGTAATATTGAGGCACGTGCGGTCCGTATCGTTGCCGTAGGATGCAAAATGGTTGCGTAATGTGTTTCTTTACGACTTCTCATCGAAGTGGGTGTTTACGTTCTCCGTCAACCCCCTTATGGGGGTTGCTAATACGCAGACAATATTTATGCATTTTTTTTGGTATGCTTATCGCTGTAAACATTATCGTGTCGAACACAGAATGTTTTCCCAAAAATATACACCGGTCGGACAGTATTAACACTTAAACCCGCGTAAAAGGGTTGTTTTTTAAAAAAGGTTTATTGTTCGCTATAATAGTGATAATATGTTTGCTTGCGTACCACGTGACCATTGTGGTGGTCATTTTTTACCTTCTTTGTGCGATTGGCGTGCGAATTATTCGCAGATTGGGTTTGATTGGGCGCCCCCAATTTGGGATTGTATTTGATTGGGCCAGATTGGGCGACACTGTGAACGTCGTTTAGACGTAATATTGAGGCACGTGCGGTCCGTATCGTTGCCGTAGGATGCAAAATTGTTGCGTAATGTGTTTCTTTACGACCTCTCATCGAAGTGGGTGTTTACGTTCTCCGTCAACCCCCTTATGGGGGTTGCTAATACGCAGAACATATTTATGCAATTTTTTTGAATATGCATATAGATGTATATTCTTGTGATCGATTCAGAATTCTTTCGAGTCTTGTTCTCGGGTAATAAAATGTTAACAACTTATAGAATTCGTGAAGGGGGTGCTTTTTTCAAATAATTTTATTTTTCGTTATAATCGTTTCAATAAGCGTTTTATTTCCATAATAATTAATTATCTTTTACGGCATTTTATTGTAAATGATAACTCAAAGCCATTTTGGGAATCTAAAAGAAAGCAACAAAATTATTTATATTAGGGACATCAATGTTAGTGATAAAATAAAATAAAATGTTCCATTTGCACGTTCTAGCACACTCCAAACCTAAATTGTATTTATTACATCACATTTTGATTTTTAGATGTTTTTATTGGTAATACACAATTATTTCCAATTTTCACAATCAAATCCAATCAAATCCAATCAAAACCCTTAATTGTGTTTGCCCAATCAAATCCAATATAAGTTCAAATTGAATCCCAATTAACCCAATCAAACACAATCTGGTCCAATCTAACTTAGATTGGGTTATATTGGATTTGATTGGGCATTTTTAACAGGGATGAAGTCACTCAAAAAGAAACAAACACGGACACAGAAACAGACGAATCAACCTACAGTTTTGATCAAATAATTAATGTAAATGGCATAACACATGAGGGCTCGTGGAATATTAAATTAAAGGTTAACAATACCACATTGAAATTTAAAATCGACACAGGCGCAGACGAAACAATTATCACGCAAAAAGACTTTGAGGAAAAGCTACAACATATAGTAGAAATACGAAAAACTAATGCTATTTTAATGGGACCAGGGAACAATAAAAATCTGGAAGTATTAGGAAAAATCAAATTACCTATAAAGTGGAACAATAAGAGCGAAATTATTAAGTGCTTCGTGGTAAACACGCAAGAAAACTTCTTAGGTAGGCCAACATTAGAGAAGTTAGAAATAGTAGAGTGGAACAAGAAAACACTAAAGATAAGAAAAGGTATACAAAGTGTGGAAAATAAAGACAAGTTTAAGGAAGAAATTATAAGAAAATATCCAAATTTATTTTCTGGTTTGGGAAACCTCAAGAATTATGAATACAAAATAGAATTGAAGGAGGGAGCAGAACCATGTGCAATAGGCATACCAAGAAGAATTCCGCTTCCACTTATGAAAGATGTTCAAAGGGAAATAAACAAGATGGTAAACGACAACGTGATAGAAAAAGTAGAAGGACCTACAGACTGGTGCGCGCCAATGGCCATAGCACATAAGAAAAATGGTAAAGTTAGAATTTGTGCAGATGTAACAGAATTAAACCGACATGTAAAACGTGAAAAATTCCAATTACCGTCAGTGGAAGAAACTCTCGCAAAATTGCAAGATGCCAAGATATTCAGTAAATTAGACTTTTCAAGCGGCTTTTGGCAAATGAGCCTGGATACAGAAACACATCACTAAAGTGTGGAATGTCACCAGCCCAGCTACTATTTGGTAGATCACTACGAGAAAGAATACCGATATTGTCAAATAAATTGTAGCCAGTACTACCAAACCACCAAGAAGTGAGAAAAAGACTATTGGAAGAACAACAGAATCAAAAGAAGTATTATGATCGACGCCACCGAACACGATACAACTAGCCAAATACACTGACGTCATCCGAGGTCATCAAGATGGCAGCGTTTGACAACTAGCCGGTTTTCTCATAAGAGTCAATGCTAATATTTTCGGAATTCATTTGAATTTGAGAATGTGTCAACTGTGTTTTTATAGTTTGGTAAGTTTGTTACAGTTTCTAGATTGCGTAGATATCTGTAAAACGCACCATAACGTTTGAATATGCTTAAAAAATAATGTTTTCCAATGTGATGTACAGGTTAACTTCGCTGCATCTTATATTATTTGTTTTGCAAATTAAATCTTTGTTAATGTACATCAATGTTTTTTAAATACACTAGCATCTTAATATTATAACATTTTGTATTTTAGGAGAAAATGCTTAAATTTTATGCTGTTATGGGTTGCGCGAATCGAAGCACAAGAAATGCGGACAAATTTTATTTTCCTTTCCCAGCAATTAGCAACAATAAAGGTAAATATATACAGGATGGGGAAAAAAGGCGGAAGCTTTGGTTAAAAGCCTTGAAACGGGTGGATTTAACGAAGCCAAAGTAAAGTATTCCTATGTTTGTTCGGATCATTTTATTTTAGGTACAGTAACTACCTATTAGATTTACAGTTTCTAATACATTACTACATTGGTGCTCTTTTAGATAAACCCGCAGATTTGTCGGATGTGGACCATCCTGATTATGTTCCATCACAAAATTTAGGATATCAAAATAAATCCACTCATAATACTTGTAATGTTCAAAGACACAGTCGTTTAAAAAAGAGAAAACTAAATAAATGCCTGTAGAGTTTTGAATGCACGAATTTCATTGTGGGTTATTTTACTTATTCCAAAAATAAAAAAGTTTAGAATGGTATTCATTGTTATGGTAGAGAATCGTCTACACAAATTAAAATCACTTGCACTCATTGTATAAGGATCTACGCCGTTTAAATTGTTTAACTTTTGTACATATTTGTTTTTCTCTTTGACAGAAAGACATCGTGCATAATCACTTAAATTATCCATACTTTAAAAACAAATCACACACCTTCACTTAAAGCCGTCACATTAACCTTAAACGAAAATATTAATTTCCGATTTACCGCTTAAAACACACGGATGTATTTTGGGTGACGAGGAATTCAGACCAAAACAGCGTTCTGTATTTTTATTTTTATTATGGTTTTTTAAACTCAAATCGCCAAAAAAAGCACCCAGATACACAGAAAAGATATGAAAGAAGCTACTCACGTGTTTATTTTCTAGATAAATACCCACACTTTTAAATAAAATGCGAAAATGTTAACATTGTCACTTATGGAGTTTCACGGCGCTTGTCAAACGCTGAGTTCCCGCCACAGCGTGACGTCACGTGTTATTGGCTAACTCTGAATTGAAATCAGCTTGCAAAGTATGGATCATAAACTCCAGAAAAGAAGGAATTGTGAAAAAGGAAAGAGATGAACCACGATCATACGAAGTAGAAACAAACGAGGGAGTCATTCGAAGAAATATAGTACACTTGCAACCAATGAATATAGGAAACGAAATAGAAGTTAAAAACCCAGAAGAAAACCGCATCCCAAGAGAGAAGTCAACGAAGAAAGAAAGTACCTACGGGGCTTCAGGAAATGTGCGCCGCAGTGAACGAATGAAGACTGCCCCAAAAAGATTTAATGACTTTATTCGTTAATGTTTGTATTCTTATTTTTGTCAGTATTTAGTTTTTATGTAACCTCATTCATGTTCATTTGTTAAGTTTATTTTATTTGTATTTCTTAAGAAAGGGAGATGTAGGGTAGATCTTAGTTAGGTTGGTATTGTACGTTGGTACTGTTGACAGTTGGTTGGGAAATGAATAAAGAGACAAGCATGGCGAAAGACGCCGTAACGGATATTAATTAATACGTGGGGGCCTGTCTAATTTGCAGACCACAGTTTATCTTGCAGACTGGGGGTTAAAAATGCTCCAATCAAGTTGAAACTCAAAATTTGTTTATTTCTCAATACGAAGATTGTTGGTACAAAATTTCAACCCGTTCGGAGAAACCCTTAAAAACCACCCCCAAAACAACCTTGCAGACTGGGGGTTAAAAATACTCCAATCAAATTAAATTTTGACATTCGCTAGTTTTTCAATACGAGGATTATTGATGCAAAATTTCAGCCCATTCGGAGAAACCCTCAAAAATCACCCCCAAAACAACCTTGCAGACTGGGGGTTAAAAATGCTCCAATCAAGTTAAAACTCGATATTTGCTTATTTCTCAATACGAAGACTGTTGATACAAAATTTCAAGCCGTTCGGAGTAACCCTTAACAACCACCCTTAAAACAAATTTGCAGACTGGGGGTTAAAAATGCTCCAATCAAGTTAAAACTCGATATTTGCTTATTTCTCAATACGAAGATTGTTAATACAAAATTTCAACCCATTCGGAGAAACCGTTAAAAACTACCCCTAAAACAACCTTGCAGACTAGGGCTTAAAAATACTCTAATCAATTCAAAATTTGACATTCGCTAGTTTTTCAATACGAGGATTATTGATGCAAAATTTCACCCCATTCGGAGAAACCCTCAAAAATCACCCCTAAAACAACCTTGCAGACTGGGGGTTAAAAGTGCTCCAATCTAGTTAAAACTCGATATTTGCTTATTTCTCAATACGAAGATTGTTGATACAAAATTTCAACCCGTTCGGAAAAATCGTTAAAAACTACCCCCACAACAAGCTTGCAGACTGGGGCTTAAAAAATACTCTAATCACGTCGAAATTTGACAATCTCTAGTTTTTCAATACGAGGATTATCGGTACAAAAGTTTCAGCCTATTCGAAGAAACCCGCAAAAATCACCCCCTAAACAACCTTGCAGACTGGGGGTTAAAAATGCTCCAATCAAGTCAGAACTCGATATTTCTTAATTTCTCAATAGAAAGATACAAAATTTCAAGCCGTTCGAAGAAATCGTTGAAAACTACCCCCAAAACAACCTTGCAGACTGGGGCTTAAAAATACTCCAATCAAGTCAAAATTTTTTATTTGCTAGTTTATCAATATGGGAATTATCGATACGAAATCTCAGCCTATTTGAAGAAACCCTTAAAAATCACCCCCAAAACAACCTTGCAGGCTGGGGATTAAAAATACTCCAATCAAGTCAAAACTCGACATTTGCTTATTTCTCAATACGAAGATTGTTGGCACAAAAATTTAACCCGTTCGCAAAGACCCTTAAAAACTACCCTCAGACAGACTTACAGACTGGGGGTAAAAAATACTTCAATCAAGTCAAAACGCGAGATTTGCTTATTTCTCAATACGAAGATTGTTGATGCAAAATTTCAACCCGTTTGGAGAAACCGTTAAAAGCTACCCCCAAAACAACGTTGAAGACTGGGCCTTAAAAATATTATTACCAAATCGAAACTTGGTGTTTAGTTTTTATCTATACGAGAAGTGATAATGCAAAAAAAACAGCCTTTTTTAAGCTGCTCTTAACAAGTACCCCAAAGCAATCTTTCATACAGGAGCTTAAAAATACTCCAATTGAGTCGAAAGTTACCACTTGCTGAGTTCTTTACACAAAAAATTATCATGTCAAATTTTAGTCACCTTGAAGCAACTTATAAAAATGATTGATAGTTGACATTCATTTAAAGTACAAGTAGCAGAAAAATTTCAGACACATATAAAGAGACAGTACATTATGTCTAAAGTAGGTGCGCACCATAGAGGTAGAATGAGAGGAGGGAAGATTGTTTGAAAAAATGCCTGTTACCGCGCTTTCTACTAGGGTCATAAATGGTTCTTCCAGGTCCTCCGAGAAACTGGTTGTTCCAGTGGCGTGCTCAAAAGCGTTTGCGGGATACTAGGCATAAAACAAAAATAATTCCATAAGAAAGCATATAAAAGTAGCAGCAGCAAATTTACTTGAGTTTTTAATTGGTTAAGATTCGTTGCTACGGTCGTTGTGTTATCTCCACCTTTGCGCAAACCAAGCTAATTCCTACAATAATTAATCACCTAATGATCTTAATATGCATTGTTAATTATGAAAAATATTGTTTTGTTACCTTTTATAACTGTATTTTAATGCGTATACACTGACCGGCAAAAAACCTACCACGCTGTAAAATGTCGCAAAACCAAACTTTAAAAATTGTTAATTTAACTTGTGATCGTTATTTTATTAAAGAACCATTCACTGTTGACACATGATGTATAAATTAGCAACAAAAAAGAAGACAAATAAACGTAGAATTAAATTTAATTTAACAAAATAACAGAAACAGAGCGACAATTTGGGAGACGTCTGTAAGAGTTAACGACATTATTTTCGAGTGAAAACGTCTATTAACTGCCAAACTTATAATCAAATGATGAAAAACACTGTTTACAACAACAGCCTCCTTTATTATTTTAATTAAGAAAATATCCTAATTGGTCTGTTTCTGTTATTTTGTTAAATTAATTTAAATTTTGCGTTTATTTGTCATCTTTTTTTTGTTAATTTGTACATCATGTGTCAACAGTTTATAAATAAGGTATGTAGTGCCATTGGAAAGATTAAAATCATGTATATTTTCAAATTCTATTTTTTTTTCTTGCATTTTCACATCTATATCGTTATTTCCGTCTAAGAATTTAATTTATCAATACAACTAAAATTTCTCTAAATACATGCACTCAACTAGAACTAGATTTGTCTTAACTGTAGTCGTCTTTACTTTTACTAAGATTTTCCAATTCTATGTCACTTTCACCGCTAGTACGTAAAAGAGTTTTGAGAAAAAACTACATATACTCCTATCTTTTTTTTAACATAAAATGCAATCGAATCAAGTTACATTTGCAACAGCGTAACCAAACAACCTTTCTTATTTCCCATTTTATACAATTTATGTCATAGATTTATGTCAATTAACGCTTAAACATGCGCTTAAACAATGTCATACAAAATACAGTTGCAAAGAGCCATATACCAGTTAATATAGTGAATATATTTTGGACCAAATATATTACACGCGCAACTATATACAGAACAATTAAAGACTGCGAGGTAGCAATACCAGAATAAGTTTAGAAAGATTAAGAAGAAAGACAAGAGCCTGGAACATCAACAAGAAGATTGGCTCGATTGTTTAGAGTTCCTATATAACAAGTTTCTAGAGAAATAGGCAAAAACAACTTAAAATACAGCAAAAGAGCTAAATGTTCAAAACATACAGCATCGCAGTTAGAGAGAATTCTTAGATGTTGCCGGCTATTGAGAATTCATCATTTTCTGGACAATCGTGTGGTTGTGTTGGGCGATGAAAAATATTTTACGTTTGCCCATTCAGAGATGGAAGGTAACGATGGATTTGATACAAACAATATAGAAGAAATTACAAGTAAAATTTAAGTCGAAGGCAAAGTTTGAAGATAAAATTTTGGTTTGATGGGCTATATCTCCGGCCGGCGTTTCAGCACAATTCATTGGCCGTGCTAGAGGTGACGCGGTCAATACATAACAATATATGGGAACACCATAATAACGAAGATGTAATATTTTGGCCAAATTTAGCAAGTTGCCATTATACTAGAATGTCCAGGGATTGGTTAGAAAGCAATAATATAAGTTTTGTACCTAAGAAAAGGTAATCCCCCCATAGTGCCCCCAGTGCAAACAATCGAAAACAAAATTTGGGGAATACTAAGTAGAAAGGTTTACAACAACGGCTGGGAAGCCAATTTAGAAGAACAATTAAGAAGAACAATTTACCAGACAGTTAGAGAAATGGACGTGGACACCATCCAAAGGCTGTAAGACCTACATATGAAGACAATTTTGCGTCGTATTGAATATAACGAATCTTTATCTGTTTTCCCATTAATAATAATTAATTAAGAAATTAGCACATTTCTGGGTTCTTTTTGAAATCCAAATAAAATTAAGTTTGAGCTTCCTATTATTAATTTAAACTTTCTCTCAAAACGTTTTTTTTTTACGTTAGGTTTCTCGGAAATTAAAAATGTCTCTGATTTTCTTTATAATATCTTTAAGATTTTGTTTCGTCTGAATTTTAAATTTTCTCTTCTGGACACCACTAACTTTGTATTTTTTGACTGATGATGAAAGTTTAATTATATCTCAAAGAACTCAAAACCAGCATATAGTATGTACTGAATGAACCAAGTTAACAGCAAAAATGACGTGTAAAAACGCACAAAAAATGAGAGATTGGACGAAAAAATGCCCAACTTATGCATTCTTACATAGTAGCAACAATTATCTAACAGCGATAAACATGAACTCAAATTATCACAATTCACGTATCTGTAACAAATACTCCTATATTCGTAATTTATATATTTTTTAAATTTAAATATTAATAAATTAATTAATAATTAACAACAAAATAATAAAAAAGTAAATTAATGTCAAATTTTGACTTGATTAGAGTATTTTTAAGCCCTAGTCTGCAAGGTTGTTTTAGGGGTAGTTTTTAACGATTTCTCCGAACAGGTTGAAATTTTGTATTAACAATCTTCGTATTGAGAAATAAGCAAATATCGAGTTTTAACTAGATTGGAGCATTTTTAACCCCCAGTCTGCAAGGTTGTTTTAGGGGTGATTTTTGCGGGTTTCTCCGAATGGGCTGAAATTTTGCATCAATAATCCTCGTATTAAAAAACTACGGATTGTTAAAATTTAACTTGATCAGAGTATTTTTAAGCTCCAGTCTGCAAGGTTGTTTTGGGGGTAGTTTTTAACGGTATCTCCGAACAGGTTGAAATTTTGTGACAATAATCTTTGTATTGAGAAATAAGCAAATATCGAGTTTTGATTTGATTGAAGCATTTTTTACCCCCAGTCTGCAAAGTTGTTTTGGGGATGATTTTTGAGAGTTTCTCCGAATGGGCTGAAATTTTGCATCAATAATCCTCGTATTAAAAAACTTGGGATTGTCAAAATTTAACTTGATCAGAGTATTTTTAAGCTCCAGTCTGCAAGGTTGTTTTGGGGGTAGTTTTTAACGGTTTCTCCGAACGGGTTGAAATTTTGTGTCAATAATCTTTGTATTGAGAAATAAGCAAATATCGAGTTTTGATTTGATTGAAGCATTTTTTACCCCCAGCCTGCAAGGTTGTTTTGGGGATGATTTTTGAGGGTTTCTCCGAATGGGGTGAAATTTTGCATCAATAATCCTCGTTATGAAAAACTAGCGAATGTCAAATTTTGAATTGATTAGAGTATTTTTAAGCCCTAGTCTGCAAGGTTGTTTTAGGGGTAGTTTTTAACGATTTTTCCGAACGGGTTGAAATTTTGTGTTAACAATCTTCGTATTGAGAAATAAGCAAATATCGAGTTTTAACTTGATTGGAGCATTTTTAACCCTCAGTCTGCAAGGTTGTTTTGGGGGTGATTTTTGAGGGTTTCTCCGAATGGGCTGAAATTTTGTATCAATAATCCTCGTATTGAAAAACTAGCGAATGTCAAAATTTAACTTGATTAGAGTATTTTTAAGTGCCAGTCTGCAAGGTTGTTTTGGGGGTAGTTTTTAACGGTTTCTCCGATTGGGTTGAAATTTTGTGTCAATAATCTTCGTATTGAGAATTAAGCAAATGTTGAGTTTCAACTTGATTGGAGCATTTTTAACCCCCAGTCTGCAAGATAAACTGTGGTCTGCAAATTAGAAACGCCTAATACGTGGTCCCCTGTAAAGCCAACCACCACACCGTTTTTAGCCAATTGTCCGGTGGCTACCACTTTACCACGACTAAACAATTGTAACGTGTGTTTGCTGAATAATGCGTTGACACCATAATTACTAGCTGCACTTATTGAGAATAGATTTTTCCCAATTTCAGGCACGTACCACACTTCACTCATGCCTTGCTCCAGTACTTGTCCATTAACGTACGAAGTAATCATTACATCTCCTTCGCCTTCCGCGTAAATGGTTTCATTGTTGCCGACTGTAATCGGTTTTCTCACACTTGCATTAAACTTCCTATAATTTGTAAAAATGTCGCACCAGAATCCGCGACCCAAATTCGCCCGCATTACCGACAGCCATCGTTTCGGCTGTATACATCATCGCACTCGATGCGCTACTGTTTGATGCTGCATTCGCCTGGCCATTGTTTTGGGTGTTTTGGGGTTTGAAGCAGTCGATCTTTCTATGACCCGTCTTACCGCAGTTATAACACTTCCCACTAAATCGCTGTTTTGAAGATTGCTGTCGCTGCTGTTGTTGATGACGGCCACCTCTATTTCTTTGGTGATTTTGGCGTTGTCCTCGATTGCCGTTGCTTGTATAAAGGGCTGAGTTCTTTTCTTCGTCGTTTTTACTTTCGGCCATTCCATTTCTCATTGTTTCCAACTTTAATAACCGAGGAAGAAGGTTGACCATGGTTTGCTCTTTTTCTGGAAGCATATCAAAGTCCGCCGCAATATGTTGATACTGTTGTGGTAGTGTGTACAGTACTTTCGTGATTATTTGTTCATCGGTGGGTTTCTGATTCAGATCTTCCAGCTGTCTCACCAGCTCTTCGATAGCAGCAACATGTTCAGTAATTGTTGCGCCTGGTCGCATTTGATAACTATAAAATTTTTGGTGTAAAATATGAATCGAAGTCTTGTTCTTTTGTTCGTAGTCACCAGTCGTGTCCACATTTCAGCTGCAGTCTTCATATTCATTATATGACGCACAGCATTCGACTCTAGGGCACACGATAACGCAAATTGAGGTTTCTCGTCTTTTCTGTCCCATTCTTCTTGTTCCTTGGACGTACCTTCCGAATCAGGTCGAGCTTTCATACCTTCGACAACGTCTAACAATTCGTGATACCGCAGAGAGGCGGGCATTTGAAATTTCCACACTGCAAAATCGTTGCCGTTAAACTTAGCTATCGCGAACTTATCCATTTTCGATGTGTCTCCTACTATTGGCCGCGAAACCGAACTTGAACAGTGACCAACTACAAATCACAACTACGAATAGGAACTAATCGCTTTTATTCTACTAATTGCACTTTTTCAAAATACTAATTGCACAATAATCGATACGTAATCTGCGTATTAAAAAATGCAAAAATAAAAGGCCAACGATGTTAACACCAGCGAAGGTATTTATTAACTGACTTAGATATGTACAATATGTGAAAACTAAATTAGTAAAAAAAAGGTCTCCACATCTGGACGTCGATTTGCCGTGAAACGCCGACAAAGACAAAAGGGTCAACCCCACAAGTGTCGCAGCGGCACTGGGCCAGAGCGTATCTAATTCTGATATATTGCAACATTAAACACCCGTTATAAGTAACAGATAATAATGACTCACCATGTTACTTTCAAAGTATTTCCACTATACCTAAAAGCGTATTTCGTATATTTCTTCTGGATCTCTATGCGCGATTTGTTTGAATAGATTTCAGTATATTGGAACGTTGGACGGAATGAGTAATAGACTTGTTGTCCCTTTTATGGTTTATTACGTTCTACTTTTAAAATACAGTCCAGACCTGAGCAGGTTGGGGGTGACAAACCCACCACTGGTCCATACAATTAGGGGAAAGTCCCCCTTATTGGACCAGTGCCTGAATTGAACCACCCTATTTTTTTCAAATCTAGAATAGTTGCCGACATCTAGTGCATATTATTCGAAAGTATTTGGCGCCAAAGCAGTGTTATGCAAAATTCCATTCTGTAGCGGTAAGTGTCTGCTTGTTAAATTGTAAAGAAATTTTGCTACCATTGTGATACAACTTTTCGCATGTTTTTGTAAGGATATATAGCCTAAACTATTTCATAAATACAGTGCACAAAGACTACATTGGTCAAAGCGTAATAAAATTAAGAACCTAACCTTGAAATAAATATGTTTTATTTCGTTATAGCATTTTAACACAAGAAAATAGTAAATTTTGTACCAGCGCGTAAATTGGACCACCTTATATTCTCCTTATTTGGACCGGTCTAATTGAAGGAACTCCCGATTTGACCAATCACGTCACAGTATCTAGGCGCGTAATTTTAGAACTTCGTATTACAATGCCCAATAATACATTTTCTTGTTATAATCTATTAACCATGATTTTATACTAGATGGATGCGGAGATTTCACGATTGACGGGCACTCTAATCCAAACAATAAGACTGAAAAACAGCTGATTACTGAAGTAAAGAACAATACGAAACTAGAGACTGAGGAATTAAGACTTGATGACGAAACTGCCACTCTGCATTATTATACACCTCTAGAAATTTCACCTATGCCCAAGATAATTAAGCAAACAACAAAAAGAAAAAGAAAGACGCAAAAAACTACAATATTAACAACGACACCTTATAAGGAACAGTTGGAACAAAAGAAAAAACAGAAGACTAAGAGCAAATTTGTTGATGAACTTAAAGAACCCAAAGCAGGTCCATCTGGTTTGCGTAAGGACAAAATACCAAATACAAAACAAGACGTTATTATAGAGGCCAATGTGCAAGAATGGTACTGCTTCCTCTGCGAGGAAACAACGCTGGAAGACATGATTCAGTGCAATGGATGCAAAAAATGGGTTCACGAAACATGTTCAGGAGCTGAATCGCGCACAAAGCGTTATTTATGTGATTATTGTACCTAATTATAACAGTATTGTTCAGTTTACATGTAGTTCTAAAACGTTTGTTTTTGTTATTATTTTTTAAAATTTAATATTGTTTTTTTTCACATTTTAAATAAAATTATGTTCATTTTATGCATTTTTACCAAGAAGGTCCAATTTAAGAACCGGTGGTCCAATTCAAGAATATAGTGGTCCAATTTAGGAACCCAGTCTCCTATTTTGGACCACTTGCAGACCTTCAAAAATTATTTTTTTTAACCAATTTGGATGTTTCAAAAAATTCTAAAAAAATTACCGAACGTTGAAAACATGTCAAAGTTAATGGCTCAACACTAGATAAGTTAATATCGTATTACATTTTGGTTTTAATTGAAAAAATGTCCCACTAGGTCCGAATGAGGGGACTTTCCCCTATCACGAACATGCCTCCCCCTTTGAAGGATAGGATTGAAAATTGAGAAATAAATTAAATAAAAGTAAAAATTACAATAGATGTTACAAAATAAAATAAAAACAAAAAATACGATAGACGTTCCATTATTAAATATCCGTCACTTATTAGTCCGAGTCTGCTGAGAGTAAGCACACCCTTTTTACGGTTCGTTTGTAAACACCAGTCAATGTTTGCACTGTGACCACTCTCACTACCCCATCTTGTCCCGGATGAACATGCAGTACTCAACCCAATTTCCATTTCAATGGTGGCAAATTGTCCTCGATGATTATCACCAAGGAAGCGACAGCGATCTGGGTTGTGGAGGATTGCTGACCTTTAGGGCGCTGCTGTAATTACGAGAGATATTCCCGGCTCCACCTGTTCCAAAAATGTTGGTGGAGCCTGGAGCTGCTGCACCCGCTGCCATCGTGAGAGACGATTGATGGGTAGTGATGTGACGTCTTTTTCGGCGGTATTCGTCAACATCCCCTATAAGCAAGTGTCCTGGTGTGAGAGCGTTCCGGTCATTAGGGTCAGGAGATAGAGGGGTGAGGGGTCGTGAATTTAAACAAGCTTCAACGCAAACTAAAAAGTACCCTCTAATAAAAGAGAGAGAGGGTGGGCGGTACAAATACCTGCTAAAATAAAATTGACTTTGGCAAATGAGATACCTTCTAAGAAAAGAGAGGCCGGGTGACCGGGCTAAAATTAGACCGATCTTGGCAAATGACATACCCTCTAAAAAAAGAGAGGCCGAGTAGGTGGGGCTAGTATCTGTTAAGATAAGACTGCTTTTCACAAATGACGTATTCTCTAAGATATTTAATTAAATTATTATAAGAAAAGACACTAGGGGCTTCAAAGCATTTTCAAATTCTTTCGAAACAGGAATACCTAGAACTTCAAGATTGTTTTAAATTTTTGAAAAAAAAAAACAGGCTCCCAAAATTTACTCAAAAACAGGTCAGGTCAGAATTTTCCAAACATAGAACACCAAAGTCACCCAAAATTGTTTTCAAGCATCTCATACAGCAGCTTGAAAAAAATTAAGTTTTAACTTGTGAAATCAAGTAGATACTATTTATTATGCATATTGATCTGAGTATTTACTGGAAAATTTAGTAAATGCTGGAAAAATTTTAACCTAGCTAGCATGTAGTATATACTTTTTAGTTTAAACTAATTTTTATGCATATAAACACTAGTACATACCTACTTAAAATTTTCAGTATTAAGTATTTACTAATTTTTATGCATATCACTCAATGGGATGATTAGACAAATTTTGGTTAGCGTTTTACCATTTACATAATATACCTAATATAAATACAAAATTTGACAACAATCGGCCCAGTACTTTCGGAGATTATCTGTGTAATAAAAATTCGGGACGGTAGACAGACGGACAGACAGACGGACAGAGAGACGGAAACTGGAGACCTATTTCTTCGTCCTCTAGGGGTCATGATAGGTTGAGAAAATGCAAAAGTAGAGAGTCGGCCGACGGACTCGATTACAATACTTCCTTTGCTTACGCTCGGGAAATAAAAATGCAGCAATTTCGCCATTCGCCGGTCGTGTTTACGTTTGAAATTGCGTTTGAGCTTTTGCATGGGTAATCTGGAACTTTCTCTACAAAGTGCCGTTCACATATATATGTGTCCTTAGTAATGTGGTTGATAGAACAAAATTTTGTATCGCTTCGTTTACAACTCTTAATAAAATATCGCAAATTTTGCACACTTCACACTTTAAGATGTGTTCACTATTAAAGTCGCTGTTAGACACCAGATTACGCATGTTCTGTTTCCGAAATGTTATCATGGTTTCGGAAACCGATGAAACTCGATATTTTGGTTAATTTTGTACTTTGCGATACTGCTATCACTCCGGTAGTTTGCAAAAACACAATGTTTTGTTGCACCGTTCTGTTTTAAAGCACTCATTACTACCGTCTTCAAAAAATAATTTATAATATTCACCGTCGTCTTCGTTGATTCACTATTAAAGTCTCTCCAATCCCTTAAATGTGACATGTGAGGGCGCATACGTCGGGAGGGAAAGGAATCTGTAATGTCGGCTAAATGTCTGTCGTGGTTTGACTTTTTGACACAATTTGACATCATGTATTTCAGTTTTTACTTGGAAAAGAGGCAAAATTTCGGTACCGGTGCCAAAGTCACAACGCCATGGGCGTGGATGGTCTGCAAAGGGATATGCAGTAGGAAAGTTTTTCTTTGAGGTGTTTACATTGTTATCGAAATGTCTCAGGAATTATGAAGCTGCATTCTGGATCACGTTTAGTACTTGCTGGGGAGCTTGAAGAAGTAGGAACAGGTAGTGATGACTTGGAACCATGGAGGAACAAAGTAGGAACAGAGCCGGGTTTAAGTCTTTTATTTGCATAATAACAACTTCTCTCAAAGTGTTTACCACAAATGTATAAATTATTTGCAATATTATCACCTGAAATGGTTTTAATGGCTATACATTCCCTTAGGTAAAAGATTCATGTGGGAGTGTCTACTTGTAGCATTAAAAACCTTTTTGCACCACAACCTTTTGTTCACAGTGTTTGAAGGGAATCTGTGGATTATTTTGTGGTCTCTAGGATCCTTGATTACCCCACAAGCAGGCACAGAGCAATATTTTTGGACATTTTGATAATATCAATTCAAGCACAAACTGTTTTGGCTCGTAACAAAACGGATTAATTACAGATTCCTGTAACTCCCGAGGGGAGTGACATCTTTTGATATTTTCCCTTTTGACAAGTCGGACGATTGTAACCAATTGGAGAGACTTTAATAGTGAATCAACGAAGACGACGATATTCACAATAGTGCACCCAGATATAACCTAATTGTTCAATTTGTACAGCTGTCAATCTTGTCAAGGTCAATTTTTGTACGAAAATAAGGCGTGGTTTACGACGCATGCACCTCAAAAATTTGCCTTATAATCAAGCCCTATTGAAATAAACATCTGACTGCCAAAAATGGTGCGCATGTGGTTTCCATATGTCACTGTATTTAATCGATAGATTTGTACAGGTTCCGAAACTTCATTTCGCCAGAGGATTCTTTGGAAATCGCGGTCATTTTCATGCATTAAAATCATTCCGTAGATTTTAGTTATATCGACTGAAACTACACATTTATATATTCGGAATCTACATTGTTGGACGTAAAGGCTTTGAAAACACCTTTTTTTTTCGCGGCGATTTTACAATTCCAAAAAAATAATATTAAAATTTGGATCGAAGCTGACAAACGCATCAAAAGGTCACCTACCTTGTTTTGTTCAGCCTCCTGGGTTGAGGGTTTGTAGACCGCATGCACAAAGGAACCACGTGTCTAAGTTTCGCGACAACAATTCGCGATTGACGTCACACAAGATGGCAACTGCGTTCACTTAACGCCCACCTTAGCGATGTTACCTCTCTGAGGGTTTCTCGATCACTCTGTTCAATAACAGCGCCAACCCCAAGTACCGGGCCCTTTTGCTCGGTACTATGGCGCCTCTAGTGGAAAGTGACCAAAATACACTTGTCAGCAATCCGCGGGAAAACAAACAAAATCAAAACAAAATATTAACAAACTTCGAACCGGAACATTCCGCCCACCAAAAGAAAATTAAACTAATTTTTTTTTTTTTTTTAAACGTAGGTTCCAGCACAATATAAGGTTAATTGACAATCTAAAAACTAATAACTAAAACTAAATACAATATGATATACAAACTATTGACGAGGAAGCGGGCACAGCTTCACTAGAAGACGTGTGATCAGGCCGCTAGTGGTACGTACTTGTGCAACTCGCACTATGCCGTCTTTTCCCGGGTGCAGCGCGACAATTCGGCCAAGTTGCCACTGCAACGGGGCCACCGAATCACCCTTGATTACGACCAGCGTATCTACCGACGGTAGGTTATTCGACGTGTTCCATTTATTTCGTTGCTGCAATGTATGGAGATAACCCTGTTGCCACCTATGCCAAAAATCCTGGTGCAACCGTTGCACGAGCTGCCATCTACTTAGCCGATTTAACCGTATTGTCTCCAACGGTTCATCGGGATTATCCGCGGAGGCGGGACACAGGGGTCGCGAATTCAATACGGCTTCAATTTGCGCTAACACGGTACTAAATTCTTCGAAGGTTAGGGGTTGCTCGCCTACAACGCACTTAAGATGGGATTTGACGCGCGGCTCCCATAATCCTCCCATATGGGGGGCCGACGGGGGGTTATAATGCCATTTGAAGGTACAGTTACCGGCCGCTGCTTGCAATAACAAATACTGTAATGTCCGGAATCCGACATGTAAATGTTTCCGATGAGCGGCCTCTATGATTAGTTCGGTTAGACTGTGCGAGCGCGGCAATAACAAGGGGTGCTTAGTTTCATAGAGGAGTTCCGTTTGGTGCAATCTTCCGGTAACGCGAATCAAACCGTCGTCCAGGAACGGGGTCAATTCGTGGAATGGTTTTGAACACGTGCCATTCTTTTGCAATGAACGAATTTCATTGGCAAACACTTTACTTTGTTCCATTCGCACAGGTATTAACAACGCATGATGCAATTCCCTTCTGTGTACTTCAAGTTCCCTACCGGTACCAACTTCTAGGTCTACTTGTAGAGGCCACTCAGTACCTGTCAACCACATGGGATCCGCCCACCATAGCGGATGTGTGACACGCTCCTGTAAAAGTAACCCCCTCGAGGCGCAGTCGGCTAGGTTATCAGGGCCGCTTCCATGATTCCATGCCGAAGGTTCGAATATACCTTGTATGGGCGCGATTTGATTTGCAACAAAAGTGGTCCAATGACCGGGCCGCGACTTAATTCCCGTTAGCGTTACTCTTGAGTCGGGCCACGCACACACCCTGTGTGTGTTCAACACACCCTTGAGGGTTTCCCGGGCAAATGACAATAGGTCGGCCGCAAAGAGGCGCGACTCAGGGACGAGAAAACGGCGCACTGCTGACTCGGAGGACCGACCTAATAAGGACGGCGTCTTGTCGGCGAAAGGTAATTGAATGTTGTATCTACCCTGGATGTCACGTGAGATCGCCGACGTGACTTTTTCCTCACACCAAGCGTCTTGCGGGGCCGCCATACTGCGTTGTGAGCCCTGCTCAGGCTGCCAAAAGCGTTTTAATGCCGCGTCTACAGAGTTGTCTATGGACGTACAAAAGGACCTAACCGCGGTTTGTTGTTTGTTACGCCTAACACCCCCAATCAGTACCCACCCGAAAACAGTATTTAACGCGGACGGTTTCTCGAGCCCACCTTTCCTGAAGCCGGATGTCACGATTTGTCCGTAAACATCAGCACCCAACAAGACATCCACTTGTTGTGGCTTACCGAATTCCGGGTCAGCCAATTTCAAATTACGTATGTGACGAAATTGTCGCAAACGATCTTGTGATACTGCCCTTCTGGGGACGTCACCGCAAATTTGAGGCACAACAACCATTTCAGCTTTTAACGAAAAGCTACGTACTAAATGCGACCTAACTTCGCATTTCAATACACCCGACGTACTGCTTGACGACATTTGATTCAAGCCTTGAATTGGTACCACCGCGTTAGTTTGAGGGAGCCCTAAAACCTTTGCACACCGCTCTGTGACAAAGGTGGCCTCGCTCGCAGTATCCAAAAGCGCCCTAAATGCGCGATATTTACCTCGCGAATCCACCACAATTATTCGCGCGGTCGCCAACAAAGTGAAACTATGGGTCGCGATCGCGTTAGTCATTACTTTGACCCCGTCGTCGACCGATGGGTCCTCAAAGATACCTGACGCGTCTTCCGGCTCGGCGCTAGGTTTGGGGACAAAATGTAATAATGTGTGATGCCTACAATTACATACTCGACAGTTTACTTTAGATGGGCATTTGCTAACCGAATGTACCCTCGACAAACAATTATAACACAGATTTTTCTTACGCGCGAAAGTATGTCTATCCCGTGGCTCCATTTCTAAGAAAGCATCGCATTTCGTTAATGGGTGCTCATCCGAACAATTAAGACATTGTTCCTTGCTGGTCGGTGATCGCGTGACAAACGATGACGTCACGGGACGCTTAGCAGGTACGGACGATGCAGCTGTGGGTTTACGAAGGGCGGATGCGGAATTATGACCCATTGTCATAACGGAAGTTTCCAACGCGGTACAATGTTTAAGCAAAAATTCTTGGAGGTCATTGTAAGCAGGTACGGAATTTCCTACAATACTCAACTCAAATTTCTGTTTCCACGTGGTGTCCAGTTTTTGTAACATTAAATTTAACAAGGTGAAGTCCCACAAATCGACTTCATCGTACTGCTTCAACGCGGCCAAATTTTCCGAGAACACGTTTAACAAATTTCGCAACAAACTCTGCGAATCTCCATTCACTTTGGGTGCACTATAGATTGCTTGCCAATAATTCGTCAATAATACGCGCTTATTGTTATAACGCGCCACCAGCGCATCGAATGCGATAGCATAATTTGCCGCCGAAATCAGCAAATTCTTGATGACGGTAGACGCCTCGCGAGACAATGACGTCGACAAATATTGAAATTTTTCAATTGCGCTAAGATTTGGGTTATTGTGGATAAGCGACCGAAACAAATCATAAAATGTGGGCCAGTTTTTGAACTGACCGTCAAACGTCGGAATTTGAATTTTGGGCAATTTGACGTTGTTCGATGTTAAATTGCCCCTAGGTGCGGATGACTGCGCGGCCTCGCGATTTAATTCGGCTGCAACCAATTTAATCGAGTACTGCATAACGTCAAATCTTGATTGCACCTCGTATTGTTCGTCTAGCTGCTCAGGGGTGGTGCATAATTCGACAATCTGCAACTGTCGCTGCTCAAACTGGGCAACAATGCGGTTTAAGTCCGCGGTTCGAATAAAAAACTCTCCTCGTACAGTTTCGTGGACTCGGGCTTGTTGCGATAGATTCACTAAAGCCTCCACGCGTTTGATCAAACTAGCGCGTCCATTACTTAGCGCGGCGACGGTAGCCATTGTGTAAGCTCGAATTTACGTGTTTCGATAATTTGAAAATCAAATGAAAATGCGTGCTAATCACGCTTAGCAAAACTACAACAAATTTGTGCTGGAATCTACAAATCTCTCGTAATTACCCTAAATCCGGCTCGAAGGACCATATGTTGGACGTAAAGGCTTTGAAAACACCTTTTTTTTTCGCGGCGATTTTACAATTCCAAAAAAATAATATTAAAATTTGGATCGAAGCTGACAAACGCATCAAAAGGTCACCTACCTTGTTTTGTTCAGCCTCCTGGGTTGAGGGTTTGTAGACCGCATGCACAAAGGAACCACGTGTCTAAGTTTCGCGACAACAATTCGCGATTGACGTCACACAAGATGGCAACTGCGTTCACTTAACGCCCACCTTAGCGATGTTACCTCTCTGAGGGTTTCTCGATCACTCTGTTCAATAACAGCGCCAACCCCAAGTACCGGGCCCTTTTGCTCGGTACTATGGCGCCTCTAGTGGAAAGTGACCAAAATACACTTGTCAGCAATCCGCGGGAAAACAAACAAAATCAAAACAAAATATTAACAAACTTCGAACCGGAACATACATAGTATGGAAAAAAGATTTTGCTGTAAAGGTGGACCCGTTAACAAAGTGTCATTTAAACTAAGACCATTTGAAGTCGGTGCCGACGCATCAAAAACAACTCTAATTTTAGGGCCACTAATTGTGTTTTTAAAGACGGAATGGTGTGGAAGGTAGTAAATATTATCTCCTTCCAGATGTTTTATTGCTGTTCCCATGTGACCAATATCCAGGTACTCGTTCATGAAACCGACATAAGCCTCCCTCAATGAGGGATTTTTGCGCAACTTCCGTTCTAGACTCAAATATCTGTTTATTGACATGTCGTAAGAATTACCCAGTTGGGTAATGAACTGACCGTGAGAACTTCTCTCGTAGTTTTCGTCGAAATGTGGTTCGCATCGTAAATGGTTTGCGAACAAAGTCGTACCACCTTCAATTTCTTCGTCTAGCCGTAAACTCTCTAAACACAAATCTAAGTCCCTTTCTCTTAATTTGCGAGATACACGCATTATGATTGACGGGTGTTACGAATATCATAAAATTGCCTCCTACTACAAAGTCCAATTTTGTATTTTGCCAAAATGGTTGATTATTTTCTAATTGAAATGCTGCACCAATTAATATATCCCAATACAATCCCGATTCTATTAATAAATCAATAATATCCTTAGGCGAATTGAAATCAAGATCTAAAGGTCTTACATTTGCTAGCACTTTAATTAATTCTTTGGGAAATGAAAAAGATAGAGTCGGCTCTGTGATTTTGGGCACAATTAAACAATCCATATTAGAGGCAAAATCTGATACAAGGGATTTTATTGTCACCTTAACACCTTCGTTTATTGAAATAGCCCTTAAATTAACGCCTGTTAAGGACGTAGCTATTTTTATCGTAAATAAGCCAAGTCTTTTGCACATTTTTGAAGTTAAAACATTTGCTTGTGATCCTTGATCAAGTAAGCCTCTGTATTTATGAAAATTATCGTATCTGTCCGCGATTAGGAATGTTACGGTGGTTAATAAAACTTGACTGAGCCCTACGGCGTATAAAGATGCTTGAGGTAGGTTAAAAATGTTAATATACAATAAAGTGTCATGCTTTTGATGACAGATTTTGCATAAACTCTTTGATTTACACTGTTCAACCTTATGATTAGTACGCAAACAATTTTCACACATTTGTAATTTAGAAATTTCGTTAAATCTTTCAACTACAGTCCGCCTCAAAAAGTCGTCACATTGATAGATATTATGGTTTTTTTTTACAAAAGGCGTAAGCTGCCTTGGAAACTAGGTGATTGGAAAATCTGTTATTGCCATATTAATTATTATTGGTATTAGTCTTGAATGCATTTTGCTGTCTTCGAATTATTTGAATTTTGAGGTTTGATTGTGGTTAGCGATTCAAGAATTTGGTATCGTTTTTCTTAAAATTCGTTAAAATCCACGTATTTTGGAACATCCTTGTTTAAAATTGTTTGTCATTACCATTTGGTGGTATAATCTAATTTTTCAGTTAAAATAGGTATCAAAAGGGCAATGTTATTGTTTACCGCATATAAGAGTTGACGCAATTCTACATGAGATGATTTCATTAACGGTGTAATATTTAAGATATTTAAAACGTGCTCGTTTACGATTAGCCGCTTATTTTCAAAACGTTTAATGAGTAGTTCTAGTGCAGTTACATAATTATCACTGGAAATTCTGAGTGATTCAATAGCTCTGAATGCTTCATCCTTAAGACACCCGCGCAAATAATGAAATTTGCAAATGTCCGAAAGTGTTTTATCGTTATGCACTAATGATTTAAACGAATCATAGAAATTATACCATTCACTAAGTTTTCCTGAAAACACTGGTAAGGGCAACGGTTTTAAATTTGTTATGTTTTCGTTAGAATCGGGGGCAGCTTTGTTAATATTTATTACTATAGTTGACACTCCAAGGCCCATACACGTATCAGTTTTCAATAAAAATGTCTTAATATTCGCCACTACGTCACAATAATACTGATTTCCTACCGCTGTGCGCTCTTTATCGTTTCAATACCTCTTTGAATCGCATTGTATTTTTACTTCCCGAGCGTAAGCAAAGGAAGTATTGTAATCGAGTCCGTCGGCCGACTCTCTACTTTTACGTTTTCTCGACCTTTCATTACCCCAACAGGACGAAGAAATAGGTCTCCCGTTTTCGTCTGTCCGTCTGTCCGTCTGTCTGCCGTCACGGATTTTTATTAGACAGATAATCTCCGAAAGCACTGGTCCGATTGTTGTCAAATTTTGTATTTATACAGGGTTAGTCACGAGAGAATTACTTCTGAAAATTATTTTTACGCAACCCAAAATACGAATACCATGTACCATTTGATACTAACTGAATTTAAAATCAAATGCTTAATCCATGACTGCTTTGAGTTTGGCAATCTCATTTTGACAATTGTGGAAAAGGAGGTTACACGAATGTCCATGGAGGTACCGCAGCCAGTCGGAAATCTCCTCCGGCGCCGCTAATAAATTTGTCAGTGTGACTCTTGATCTTTCGCAACCGATTAATCACGAGAAAATTATTTCGAAAAATTCCTTTTACGACATTTTATTCAAAGGTTACAACACAAACTCAAACAAGTAAGTAAATAATTTAACTACTAATCTGTTGAAAATGTTGGGCATTTTGGGGGGATGCTACGGCTTTTTTGTAAATGGATGGCCGAAGAAGTCCAGAGGTTGCAGATTTGCACTTCGAAGAGGCTCTAGGTGACGCAGAGATGGCGAATTAACACATGCACATTAGCGGCGAACAACATTGGTAGAACGGCTTCAGTATAGCCCAGATTGATCTGACTGTATGTCGTCGATCCAATGGGGCTCTAGAGGCGAGTCAACGATGAAAAAAAATGTTAAAAATTAATTAACGTCAAAGTGACACTGCCAAAGTCAAAGCAATCATGGATTAGGCATTTCATTTTAAGTGGTACAGGGTATAAGGGTATAAGTATTTTGGGTTGCGTAAAAATAATTTTCAGAAGTAATTCTCTCGTGACTAACCCTGTATTAGGAATATCATGTAGATGATAAAACGGTGACCAAAATGTCTTTAATCAGCACCACCACTAATGCGATGACGTTACTTCAAAATTGTACATAGTAAAATGGGTTTTAAATTGTATAAAATAACATAATCCTACACATGTAGTTTACACCTCCGAATTGAGTTGTTACCCGAAATGTCCAGATCTTTAGACAAAAAATCAAACTTATAAAACAAGATTTTGCAATTTAATTTTGAATCTGCTAACCCGAATGCTTTGAAATGTTGCAGATGTTTTAAGGCTTGTTCTTCATCTGTGATGTTTGCAAAATTAATTGTCAAATGACTGAAAAATCCTATTTAAGTAACATAGAAAAAAATGTAAGTTCCATCAATGTTCAGATTGCTGAGCTTAATAAAAACAATGGGAAACAAGTTACAGAAAATTTGAAATATGAATTAACATCTGCTTTTCAAGCACAAATTAATGACTTAAAGCTTTCAATCTCGAAACCTGAGAAAACTGATGATGAAACCACTTATGCTAAAGCCCTTAAACAAACATCAGCAATTATTTTTCAACCAAAGGACCAATCTCAAAGTGTATCGGCAACCAAATCTGATATCTTACGTAACGTTGATCCAGTAAAATCGGGTGTTTCAATAAGAAATACAAAAAATGGACACAATGGAAGTTTAATTGTTCGATGCGATAAATCTGAAGATACAGAAAAAATTTCCAAACTTGCCAATGATAATAATTTGGATGAAAAATACACCATTAAACAGCTACCTGTTATCAATCCTCCTATTAGAATCGTTGGTATAACTGATGAAGAAATTACTACAGAAAATCTCTCTGATTATGTAATCCATCAAAACCGATATCTCTTTGTTGGTGAACCGTACTGTAAAGTAATTGATAAAATAGTATCGTTACGAAAAGACAAAAAAAGGTTTCAAGGTATCGTAGAAGTAAATCCGGCTACTTATGATAACATGATTAAAAAAGGTTAATTAATTAAAATTAATCGTTGGGTATGATGACTGTCTTGTATACGATGCAATAGATATTAAAATATGCTACCAGTGTTGTGGTTATCACCATTATCAGAAGCAATGCTCTCAAAAGCTACCGAGATGTCCTAGATGTTCTGGCTCCCATAAAAATTGCAAATCCGAAACCTTACAATGCGTTAATTGCACATTACTGAACACTAAACAAAGTAGCAATCTATCGATAGATCATGCAGTTTAGGACTTTAACAAGTGTCACGCTTACCATAAAGCGAAAGCGGAATTTAAAACTAGCATTCTTTCAATTAAATAGCAATTAAGGACCTCATCTCCAGTTTCTAAATATCCTAAGCGTCTAGTGGATACCAGTAAATATTTAAATATTTATTACCAAAATGTAAGAGGTGTTAACACCAAAACCTCTGAAATTCTTCTTAACTCTACTTTGATGTCCCAGTATGACTTAATAATATTAACTGAAACCTGGTTAAATTCAAGCTCTTTTGATGGTGAATATTTTGATGTAAAACTCTTTAATGTATTGAGAAAAGATCGCGATTTTTCTACAACAGCAATGCGTAGAGGTGGTGGTGTTTTAATTGCAGCTAGGAAGGAGATAAACGTCATAATGTTGAAGCTTGAACAGTTTTACTATAGATTTGCTGAATTAAAACATATTGACATCATATGGGTTAAAATTAAAGCAGAAGATCTTCATCAATGTCTACATATTATTGTTCTATACGTCCCACCTTCTTGTGGAGTTGATGATTATTCAATTCTTTTTGAGTCCTTAATGTCTGTAAATGTTCTTTATAAGTCAAATATAATCGTGTTAGGTGATTTCAATATCCCTGAGTATATTAGCTGTTATTCGTCCAGTGTTATATCATCCAACATCTACTATGACTGTGACAATTTCAGCAAGTTTCTTGGTCTTTCCCAAAAAAATTTTGTTCTCAATTCTAATGAACGTCTTTTAGATCTTGTGTTTAGCAATACAGAGTGTCACGTAATTCATGCAGAGGAAGTGTTAACCCTAGAGGATGCGTATCATCCTGCCTTGGAAGTCAGTGTATGTCTCTTGAAGGAGAAAACAACTTGTATTCCAATCAAAACTCATGGTGAATTTAATTTTAAAAAAGCAGACTTTCCATCCCTATACTATCATTTATCCGAAGTTGATTTTTCGTTTTTAGATTCTGCAAAAGATGTCGATGGGGCTATTGAGTTATTTTACGACAAACTTTTAAATATTTTTAATTTTTTTGTGCCAACGAAAAGGCAGCCTCTCGGTACCTACCCTGAATGGTTTGACAAGGAAATTATTAAAAGTCTCAAACAAAAGCGTAAAGCATGGCTGAAAGACAAAAAAGATAAGTCGCTTCTATTTCTAGAAACATTCAAATTGTACCGAAGAGAAATAAAAAAACGAATTAAGATGCTTATGACAGATATTTAAAACGTGTTACTGATGGTTCTGGACACTTGTTAAACATAAAACAAAAAAGTTTAGTATACCAAACATAATGCAATATGATAAGGAGCTAACATCACCACAAAATATAGTAGATGCTTTTGCAGATTTCTTTGGTAAATCATTTAATAGCTTGTCGATTTCCAGTACTTCAATGCGTGAGAACAGTTTAGACAGCTTATATAAAAATATTATCTATTTGACAAGGATTAATGAAGATGAAATTCCTAATGCCATTTAACAACTCAAACCTACGTTGACAGCTGGTCCAGATTGTATACCGTCATTTCTTATTAGAGATTGTGCCTCCATTTTCTGTAGGCCATTAAACATTATTTTCAATTTAATAATAAAAAAATCTTATTTCCCAATGAAGTGGAAAGTATCTCGGGTCGCACGAGTCCACAAGAAAAATAGTAGAAGCAACATTGCTAATTACCGTCCGATTACAATTATAAATAATTTTGCAAAAATATTCGAAATCGTACTTCATTCTCGTATCTTTAATCCCGTCTCCACTTACCTATCTCCATCTCAACATGGGTTTGTTAAGGGAAAATCCACAGTCACTAATTTATTCTTAAAAATTCAGTTTATTTCAGAGCGTCTAGATGCTCGAAGTCAAGTTGACTGTATATACATTGATTTTTCTAAGGCGTTTGATGGCATTGATCACAAAATCTTGTTGCATAAGTTACAAACATTTGGTTTTTCAAACAACTTACTTAACCTTCTTACATCCTATTTGCATCAAAGACATCAATATGTTTGCTATCGTGAATACCGTTCCAACAAATTTTTGCAATCGTCAGGCGTACCACAGGGTTCTGTGCTGGGTCCTCTGCTCTTTAATATATATATAAATAATGTCGTTGACGAACTTGATGTAAGACATTTACTGTATGCCGATGATTTAAAAATTTTCTGTGAAATTAAAACAGTTGAGGACTGCTTACATCTTCAGGAAAATCTCAGTAAATTGTGGAATTGGTCAATTAACAATCAGCTTTTGCTAAACAAGGACAAATGCTTTGTAAAATCTTTCTATAGAAAACTTGATCCAATAATTTATGACTATGCAATTGAGAATTCAATACTAGAAAGGCCTGACTATATTTATGATCTGGGTGTCACTTATGATACAAAGCTAAAATTTGATAAACATATTGAAAAAATCGCTTCATCTGCTTACAAGTCACTTGGTCTCGTCATCCGAAACTCAGGTGCCTTTCAGAGTAAAGATATCTTAAAACCACTTTATTTTGCGTATGTCCGATCTCGACTTGAGTATTCTTCCATTATATTTAGTCCCGTATATCAAGTTCACATTTCTGCTTTAGAGAAAATCCAACGTAGGTTTCTGAAATTTTTGGGTTTTCTTGAGGATGGTACTTACCCACTTAGAGGAATTCCAAATGATATACTCCTCAGACGCTTCAACTTGCAGAGTCTTTCTTGTCGTAGGACTGTTGCCTTTATTATTATGCTAAGAAACATTTTGCATTCAATAGTAAACTGTGAAGATATAGTAAACCTTTTATATTTTAGAGCACCGACAACTAGCCTAAGATTGAACTCTTTAATAAAGGCACCCTTTCCTAAGACTAATATAATGAAATCTTAACCACTATTTCAGATGCTACACAGCTACGCTAACGTTGAAAATCATCTTGACATATTCTGCTGCACAGTCAGAGATATAAAAAATCATTATGCTTTACTATAAACAGTCTATATGCTTGTCTTCTTCTACTTGTTCTTTTTTTGTTGTATGTCTTCCGTAAATGGGCTATAGCCTATGGAAGGGTTTATCAATAATAATAATAATAATAAAGAGCATCATAAATCTTTAGTCAAAATATATTTGGTTATCCCCTCCAAAAACTTGATGACGTCAGCTCAAAAGTTTGCCGAATAAATCCTGTCTAAAATGCACCAAATATGATGAGACAATACTTGTGATTTATTATTCCATTAAAATTTTTTGGATTTGCATATAATGGATGACTCAAAAAAATTAATGAATGCGGGAATTTATTTTATTTAATCAAGGACTACAGAACCGAATGCTTTCAAATCTTGGAGATGTTTTAAAGTTATCATGGGCATTGTAAATGGTTAGTCAAAATGTATTTGTTCATCTTCCCTAAAAAATGTATCTTAAATGTGCAAAGTATGATGAGACAACACTTGTGATTTATCACTAGATTAAAATTTTTTGGATTTGTTTATACGGATTGTCTCAAAACTAATGACTGTTAGTCAATTTATTTTATTGATTGAATCAAGAATTGCAAAACTGAATACTTTGAAATCTTGCAGACGTTTTGAAGTTATTGTAAGAATCTTAACTTTTTAATCAAAATGTATCTGTTTATCAACCCCAAAAAGTTGGTTACGTGATCTCAGAATTTTGCCAAAAAAATCCTTTCGGGAATGTGCAAAATATGATCAGACTATACGTGTAATTTATCATTGCATTAATATTTTTAGATTTGCTTATACGGTGTGTCTCAATGAATTCCCTCAAAATTGTCTCTAATAAATAGAACCTGAATTGCATAAAATATTATATTATCACGCTTGTGCTTTATGAATCCCCCTGCTTTTGAATTTCATTATTCTAATTACAATTGTTATTGTTCAAACATCGTCGAATCGAATATTTAACAAATTGAGGCTTGCTTAAAATGCGCTTTCAGGAAATTAAAAAAGGAAAAATCTGACCTGAACGTCTAGGACACGATGCAGACGCTGAGATGCCTCGAGGCTCGGGATCGGCATCTAATTTTCTTCCCGACGAACTCCGGAGGTGAAAATCGGGTGGATTCTTTCTTGCGTAGTCATTGTGTGGATTTCTTCCCGACGAACTCCAGATATGGGCATCGGGTGTATCCTTTTTTGCGTCACCGTCAGTTGGATTTCTTCCCGAAGTATTCCGGAGTTGGCTGGATTATTTCTTGGATCGCCTGGTTTTCTTCCCAACGCACTCCGTACATGTGAGTTGGGTGGATGTTTTCTTGGATCGTTTGGATCGCGCTACACTTTCACTTTTACATACACAGTACGAATGTGTCGATGCCGTGAAAACGTGATTTCGAATTTTGATGATTGAGATGGATGGTTCCATTCGGCTCGAAGAACCAAAAAATGTTAGAACGTTGGAAGGGAGAGTAATAGACTTGTTATTCCTTCGATGATTTATTAAGTACGTTCTACTTTTAAAATACAAGTGAGTCCAGACCTGAGCAGGGTACTGGTCCATACAATTATCAGTACCAGTACTGGGACATTTTTTTTATAAAATTCATACAGAAATTGCAAAAAAATGTGTAAACAGTGCGAAACACAAATTTAAACGGGAATCACATTTAAAAAGCGGGGTATTTTGTGATAAATGTATGTGATAGCCTTAGTTAAGATTTTCAGAACTCATCAGTAATCGTTTCAGATTCGGTCAAATATAACAAGACTAGAGCAACAAACCTTTGTTACCGAACTGAAATGTACAAAATTTTAGGGAAACAGTGAGCGTTTGTAAATGTATAAAAAATCTCTTCAATAGTGTTCAACAGACATCACTTACTTTTTTATCTTCAGTTTTTTTACGTGCATCAGGTGTACCTGAGAACACATATCACCATTTTGTTTAACGGCCATTCTGTGATGTTTGCTCTAGTTTTTAAATGCCTGTTAAGGTACTATTTTAGGCAACCATTTAAATCAACTGATTTACACCTACGGGTAAGTAAATTATAATTTTTTTTTAATTTACAATAACATTTGCAAGTCTTTCTTCAAGTACCTATATGTGTTTTATATGTACCGATATAAAATATCGCAAAATCAAGTTGGCTTTGGAAAGTATGTCACTGCGTTTTTAACAAGAAATTTCCATTTTCATTTGATCTGGACTATTGGTTGCCTCTCCATCGGATAGAAAACACATTGGAAAGGCTTAAGAATGTTGGATTTTGATTGGCAATCTTTTATTTATCTTGCATTTATATTTTGAAAGCTGACAACTCCTTTATGTTTTGAAACCGGAAATAACTTACTTTTGTTCTTTAGTTACTTAATTCAAGAAGTTTATTTCTGTTTCAAAATTTTTCAGCTGGAGAAACAGATCATATTTATGGTTGATTTCCTTTAAATTTTATGCATAAATACGTAAGTTGAGAATTACTTAGTTTAATTTAACCAATGGAAATAGCTATTTAAATTGAACTAAAATTAAAACAAATGATACGAAAAAATTATTTAGGTTCCTGGGGGACTTTTTGAGCAGAAAAGTCAATTTTGACACGACTTCTTCGAATTTCCATAATTGCGTACATTGAAAAAAAACTAGCAATTGAAGGAAATGTATTTCAAACTCTGATGAAACCTTGTAAACATTCATTACAACAATTACAAATTATTTTTGATTGTTTGTAACAACCCGTCTTTGGTACCACAAAGTCCCAGAAAATCATCCATATCTACCGTCCATATCATAAGACCCGCCAAATTGTTATCTTTGGCATACTGAACCTAGAATTCCACAAATATGCTAGATAGTTAATACAAAATTCACAATATCTATATTACCTTTAACGCAACAGATTCTTCGTCGTCATACCCAATCCACTGATCGTCTTTGTATTTATAAGGCACTTTTTGTTGATCGTCAAAGACTCGAGTCCAGTCGCCAGTTAATTCACAAATCTTTTCAAAACAAAAAATTCAGTAAGACATTTACATTATCATAAAGTTAAACACTTACTTCGTTGTAACCCATGATACCATAACCTTTAGTATACGGTCCAGACATTCCTGCGTCTGATACGGGACTTCCAAGATCGTGCTGGGCAGGATCAGTCAATTGGAACGTATGACCGTAAAACGCTAAACCAATGGTAAGCTTCGCTGGATCTGCACCTTCATTAACCCAATTAACAACCGTAGAATTCACATTTTCGTACTCTTTTTGCCACGCAGAGTCAGCTGCTCCCCAATAAAGTGGTGAATTTTGACCAGTGATGCCACCTCCAGCAATATGGAAGTCATAAGTCATCAAATTTATAAGATCTACGTTTTCGGACATTCCAGGGATGTCATAGGCGTCATCTATGGGAATAGCAGAAACAGCTATGGTAAGGACGTATCCTCCGGGTTGGAAGGCTTCTTTGATTTCTCTCAGAAGAGTTATAAAATTTTCCTGAAAGAAGATGGTTGTTATGGACGGGTGTGTATAGGGCGATTGTTTACTTTATCTTTGGCTTCTGGATATTCCCAGTCGATGTCCAAACCGTTGAATCCATAGGTTTCGAAATATTCTAAACAACTAGCAATTAAATTTGCTCTAAATTCTGCGGATGCGGCTATAGGTGATAAAATGGCATTTCCTGCGTTCCAGCCTCCAACGCTGATAATGGTTTTCAAATTTGGGTTGATTTCTTTTAAAGCTTCCACTTCTTGGAAGTTACCTGAAAGAACGAACAGTATAGAGACAGTTTTTCCAAAACATGTTTACCTTTCTCGATGTCACCCCATTCATCTATCATTTGCAAAGTTCCATTGGGGTAAATTCCTAAGAAGGCATAATTGATGTGGGTGCATATTGTTGGATCGATGCTTTCTGGGTGAAATTCTCCTTTATCTGGACGATAAATAGCCCAGCTGGCGTAGTAGCAAACGACTGTATCTGTAAACGTTTTTATATATTTACTATGTAATGTATGTTTAACTAGAAATTTGCATTACCTGTTACGCCGTAGCTGAACTGAAGATGTAAACACAAAAACGAAAACAGTAATAAACATTTAACAAACATTTTTTGAGACTAGTTTCTGAAGAATTTTAAAGAGAATGTGAAAAAAGTTAGTGCAACGTGGAATTCTAGGAGAGTTTATAGTCTTGAAAACCTAGATATCTTGCCGATAATGGAAAATTTAAGTGGATTGTGTACTCATATTTAGACAATTTGCTTTCATGTTGTTGCATTAAGTGCTTATTGTTATTTGTTACAAATTTGCATAAAGTGTAAACACTTCATTTCTTAAAATTTTGATTTTTGATCGAGTGATATGTTTTAGTATTGGCTGACCATTTAAGTTAAAAAAAATCACACAAATCTGTTCAATATGCGGTAAAATAAAAAATTATTTTCAAAGATGTAAAAGTTTTTGTTCATAAAATTTTATCATAAATAAATTATTTCACTATTGTTAGGTAGGAAGATAGTATCAATGGTTTTCTATACACGTGTTCTTTTGATAAAAATAAATTAATTCGTATGTGACTCTCATATCAGATAACTAAAGGAACGTGTGTAAGGACACCGACATGCAATAATATGAAACTGTGGGTTTTCGTTCTTCTGCTGGTGGACCCATTACTGACAAATTCATGGCGTACCTTAGGATTGCTGTGTTGCCTGGAGACATTAAAATGCTAAACAAAATTTGTCTGTCCCCACTGAAAATTGATAACGTAGTATCACAATTTTGTTAAGTAAATCATATTTAAAATGTTCAAAATTATACGGTCTTTTTCCTATAGCTAAACATAATTTACTTATTTGTTCCTTCTAACAACTTGATGACACAGTTTCAGAGTTTTGAAGAGTAAATATCGTTTGTAGGGTACAAAATAAAGTGTTTCTGTACATCCACAACATTACTATACTCTTATTTTTAAGATCTTTCGGATTTTATCACAGGATGGAATATTTTATGTTTTTTATGAAAACTTTACTTTAAAAACTAAAACTATATAGTTTCGAGACATTTATTATTTAATAAAGGTCAAACAAATGTACTTAAGCACTGTTTTTCCATTCGATCAATATTGGGTACCTCTGTTCTGAAACTTTAAACTTATCCAAAGTACCCAAATTTTCCAATCAACTGATATTACACTTTTTTGAACAAACAAAAATGTTGAAAAATCTAAAGTGTTTTAAAAAGTACCAGCATTAATTTATGACTAATAAAGTATTTTTAGTTAAGGAGATAATAATCTCCTTGTGATTAAATCAAAGTGCATGTCTTTGTATAATGGAACAATAATAATTAATTAATAACTCAATTTTTTTATGATTCTATATGTATATTAAAAAAAAGAAATTAAAATTAATTTATCATGTTCAATCACATTGTGAGCGCTCTTGTGTTTTCCCTAAGAATTAAATTAGTTATGTTGTTCTGCGTAATTTTCCTGACAGTGTTGACTTATAGATATTAAGAAAACACATACATTTAAAACGAGAATTTGTACAAACTACTTACTTAATGTAAATTAAAAAGTACAGAATATATGCATAATAAAAAATTCACATTTGTCGTTAGTAGATTAATTTTTATTGTTATTTTGGAGTTAATTTTTAGTTCCGTCGCAGTATTCTACTCAAAACTTTGTACTTTAAAGACGGAACTGATCATTTCAGATAACGTGAGTTTAAAAATTTTGAAAAAACTATACGATTATACTTAAAAATTATGCTAAATTTTAAACAGTTCTTTTTTGCTTTTGAGAAAAAAAGCACGAAAATTTGCGTTTTATGGTACACTTTTACTTCCCCAACATAAGATAAAAAAGTATTGCAATAGGATCCATAACAATCAATTCCATATTTTCTCCGTGGTTTCTCGTTAAAAATAGAAATACGAGGGGATCAAGAAAAAAATTGTTGATCTCAGTTACCTATTAACTAAAATAAGTACATTTTTTTGTTGTTATACTTTTGAGTCTGTTGTTAATTCAGCTGCATAGTTAAAAGTTAATTGGTTTTTATAAAAAAAAAGAATTTTGAAAAAGAGAGAATGGGTAAATTGAATGCCACGCGGTCATCAAATTTCTCACGAAAAAAGGAAATTAAATATTAAAATGACACGAAAATATTAAATAAAATTAATTTACGAATAAGGCGGATCATTTCTATGAACACTCAAGGCGCATTTTGAATAAATTGAACTAAATCTGTAAATTTTAATACCGTTACAGCAATAAAACTTTGATAACTTATATGGTGTGATTTTTTAATCTGTGATCCAGTTGGTCATGACGCTTACGTCAACTGTTGCGATTGCACTGCTGACGTACGCCTCATGGTCAAACAGAGCAGAAACTTAAAATTACGAGGTATTTCTTGTCTGCTTTAGTACATATAATAAAGATCACAAGATCAGTATCAATATTTCAACTTAATGCAATCAGGTTTAAAAAAAAAACAAAAAAGAAAACAAAGATGTTACAATTTCTTTTCCTTATCCCAAAAACCGATTATCCTGAAATTTTGCACACGTCCTAAGATTATCGTGAACGTGGCAAATCAAAGTCACTACTCAGAATTTATCTGTTGCCTTTCAAAAATTTAATGACGTCGTAGAAAAATTTACACAGTATATTTGGAGTGTTTAGAATAGGCTGCTTCTTAAAGTGTACTTTCTTAATACTTATTCTCTTATTTTTCAGAATTGTTTGTTGATGTGCATTAAATCGATGAAAAAAATTGATTAAGAAAATATCATTCCATCTTTGCGATATCCGTTTTGTAAGTGGTTTTTACTAGAGTCTTGTTTTAAATATTTTTGAAACAAAGTCAGGCAAATGAATTACAAAATGTTAGGAAATTTATATTTAATCAATTAATAAATTGCTTCAGCGTTAATATATAGTCTACAAAGTTTAGATTAGTCAATGCACTCGAAGGATTAATGGACTGTGATAGATTTGGGAGAAATGATTTTAACGACACATTTGACTTAAACAATAGAAATTGGTCTAAAGTCATTTTGACAGGACTTTCCTCTCCCCCAAAGTGCAGTGCAACAAATCCCGCTTCTTTGAAAAATTAAAAGATTGATTTTGCGAATTTGTATTCGTAATAACCTCTATACATTAAAATAAATATAGATAAGTAATACTATAACCGCCTAAGAAAGTAAATGACATCATATAAATTCGTTTTGATACCCTATATTTTTTTGTTTCTTTACCACATATCACTTATTTTTCAATGATACCCAATACATTTTTGTAGAGATCTTGTAGAATTCTAACATAATATGTGACGAAAACCATTTTTTATATTTGTGCGGCATCTCTGGAATGACCTGGTCTTCAACCCATGATAAGAACCGGATTAATAATTGCTTCAAAAAATATGAATGCATTGATACAGGGCAAGAACACACTGAATGTATTGGCGAGTTTCCTATTTAAAAATGTTTCGGTCAATATTATTTCAGTAAGGATACGACATATGCAGTGTAATACTAAAAATAACACTAAGGTATACCGTGTTAGAGATATGAACAATAAAACAAATACAGTAAACCCTCGTTAACACGAACCCGTCGGGACCATGATCTTGACCAATTCGTGTTAACCGAATTCGCCATAACCGAAAATCACTTTTTGACATTTTAACACAAATATAACAAAAACAACTTATTTAAGCCGAATTTTCTTCGTATTAGATTTTTAACAATACATAACCAAATTTTGAACATTAATACTAGTACTACATACATATAAAATTTCATGGATCAATTTTCCTAAACAACTTTGTGAAAAAATTTGACGCAAATGATCCCAATACTATTTTTTATTTGAGATCGGGTTTTCAGAATGGTGGACTATGCAGATTTTGGAATGGTGAACTTTTTAGCTACTGCAGTTTGCATTTTCGTTTTAATATTAATGGATTTTTGGCCTCGTTTTGGTTTTTGCTATGGCATTTTGGACGTTGCACATTGAACAATAAGAACGAACTGATTACAACTCGGTAAACCACACAGAGACATACTTTTGCGTTGTGCTTACTAGATACCCATTAAGATAAAGTAAATTGTATTTGAGCACGATGCAAAGAGTTTGCACTTTTTGTTCGCGTTAACCGAGTGATTTTATATGAGAATTATAACTTGGGGCCGAAAAAGTTGTTCGAGTTTCGTATTAACCGAATTTCGTGTAAACCGAATTAAGTTGCATTCGTTTTATAAGTGGACTGTTTGGGACTTCGCTTCCAGTTCGTAATAACGAGGTGTTTGTCTTAACCGAGTTCGAAGTAACGAGGGTTTACTGTATAGGAGTATGCTATTTTATAAACTTTAAATCTTTCCTACTATGAAAAATTTTGACATGACATGACATTGATGGGGAGATTGGACAAATTTTGTTTAGCGTTTTACCATCTACACGATATTCCTAACATAGATTTAAAATTACTTTTGGAAATTATCTGCCTAATAAAAATCTGGACAAAGGAAACAGGAGACTTAATCTTTCATACTCTACTGGTCATAAAATGTCCAGAAAACATAAAAATAGAGAGTCGCCCCCAGACAGACTCGATTACAATACTTCCTTTGCTTACGCTCAGGAAATAAAAATAAAATTCGCAAAATTAAATTTTATAATTTTCCGAAAATTTTGTGTTTAATACTTAGAACGTTTATTCCCATAACACCGAAAACACACAAAATATTTGTCGACGCGTTTCGTCAACCAGTTGGGCATTATCTATACAAAGCTAAACTCTGTATTTGTTCGACTGTATTTCAAGGGCGAGGAAAATTGTGTATAAGTATCCCTAGACCACATTTTTGCTCAACTTTCAGTGATGTATCAGACTTTACCTAGGCTAAAACATCCACCTTTAACCTATGTTCCACCACTGATATAATATGAGGATAAAAATAATTTTATTAACACCCGCACAGAACTAAAGGTGACTAAAGTCATCTTGGCAATGAAAAGGTAACATTCAATATTATAACTGTATTTATACCCCTTAAAGTGTCGTCCTTGAATTTCAACGTTGCGTTGTAATAAACAATCGTCTAATGGGCTAGAGGGTGCTTTAAAGTTAATACAAGCATTTTGATTAATTTAATGTTTTTTTTTTATCCATATATTGAGTTGTTACATGTCAGGTAATGATAAAAATATTAGGACAATCTACTATTAATCAGGATGTACATTACAAAAGTACCAAAAAATGTTAGATATAATACAATCATTTTTCGAATCAACTTACTGATTATAATTTTTTAATCTTGTCTTTTTCCATTTATGAGTAACCTAGTATTTTTGGAAGAAAGATTAACCCCTTTTGGTATATTCTTACGATTGGTAATATCCCTGGTAATCAAATAGCCGCGCTACGAAAGTTTCACTGAAATTTAAATAGCGCGCCCGAAAGTGACGGTTTGGGGCGCAGTACATAAGGACTATTGTCGCTTAATTTTGCGAGCTGTCGTATCTCTATTATCTCTGCTACCAGTTTGAGCACTTACTTTAATTGAAAAATGATGAGGCGAGGGGACTCATGTAAATTAAGCACCCTGATAAGTGAGAAGCGAAGAGACTCGCATAAATGAAGCAGCCTGATAAGTGAAAGATGAGGGAACTCACATAAATCAAGCATTTTGAGAGGCGAGAGGACATACCTAAATCAAGTACCCTGATACGTGAAAGGCGAGGTGACCCACGTTAATCAAGCATGCCGAAGGGAATAGAAAGCTACTTCGTCCACATTGTTGTTCCTGGGTTACGCTAAAAATAGTTTATTCGCCGGCCATTTACATTTCTACAGGTAAAAATTTCCAAGTTATTCGAAATTTGCAACATGAATAAACTTTTTTGACGACGAATATATAAAATGTGGTCTTTTTTACTGCCGACGTATTCCAGAATCGTATGTATAGATTCGCAGTAGGACAAACCGAAAAAATTTGAATTTCGTAGATTCAGCGCCATCTATCACCACTCGAAAAAAACGTTTCAGACAAATCATACACACTTTTAGACATAGACTCCGAATCTACAATAAAAAAATAGCAGTTCTCATTTAAGGTTTCCAAGTTAACCCCCTCCCCACCTACAAGGAGAAAAGGAGGGGAGCTAATGTTATTACTAGTGTATTTCCCCGTCGGCATGATTAAATTTTGATTCTGGATATTTTTTCGGAGAACGCTTATTTTCCGAGATATTTGAAAGTTTTAGGTTAAAAAGATCAGCCTGTATATCCACGAAAGATACGCATCTTAGGTCTGAATTTCTGAAATACCACAAGTTAAAAATAGTATTCTTGCATCAAAAAATGTAAATCTTTTTCTCATTACATTTTTTTTATTTTAACACATTATGGATATGAAAATCAATCAGAATTAAGTTTTTTAATGCGTGTGAGCAACTAGACTTGTTTAATTCATTGTATATACAGTGTGACTGCGAAATATATGCAATAATTTTAACCATGGTATCCCCCGTCCTAGTAGAGTCGAAATATAGAAAAACAAATTAAAAATCGGATGTGGCAAAACCCCCATAAACCACCCTCGATACGAAGGCACTGAACCACTGTCGTGTCCATCTGTGTTATTATCGGTGGCCAAGCATGGACACTAACAAAATTATTTATTTGGGTGTAGGCCCATTTCCTTGGAAATGGATAGCTAAATTGCAATCAGGGGAAGGTAATAAGTAAGATGTGGTCTTCATTTAAAAAATGTATTAAGTATAAATTTAACACAAGTAATAGTTAAAATTGTAAGTCCCAGACAAAGGTTAAATATAATTGCATTCTTAAGGCTAATATACCGAAAATCGATATTTGACGCGTCCGCTAAATAATAATAATCTCTACTTGATAATACAAAACTAAAATAATTACTATTCACTTCAATTATTTAGATATATGGCAATCAACAGTTGCTACAAAAGGGCCAAATATCTACGTCTCCTTAAAGATATTTAAAACGAAAACGCTACTCGAAATATCCTTAAATAATCTTTTCCTATCCCTGATCAATAAAATATTAGCACAAAACTTAAATTAAATGTCAGTGAACAATTGCAAGTATGACGTTAAATAGGTAGGACATAGACGTATGAGGTCCAATCTACGAATGGTACTTTTCACAAGGATCATCCCCTATTACCCGAAGTTACAATAACAAAATTTGGGATGATTAGAATCTATACAAACAAATTAAAATAATAATAAAAAAAAACTATTAGGAGTATAATATTAGGAAAAGAAGTTTCCGGACCTTAAAACAAGAGTAAAAATGAAAATACTAATTTAAGATTAGTACGTGATTATTCATTAATTATGGCGAGTCTTAAAGTCTTATTAAAGTACACGGGTCATCCGAAAACCTCCAAGAACCATCAAAATGCCGCGATTCACATCTAAAACAGGGGCCGCAGAGTGCAGTGGCCGATTTCGTTATCTTCGTCATTTCATTATTGGCGTTTGCATTTAAGCGACAAAATAGTAACCAATCTCTCAGATAATTCCTCAGTTCTTAATTGATAAACGTTCGCCCTCTTCCCAAGCAGCAGACTGTCGTCTAATTCACGTCAATTTTTGGTCATAACTCGTCGGCGACGTCATTCGCCCAAAAAATCACGTGATAATGACGAGATTTTTATGACTTACTTCTGACGTCAATTAATGACGTCAAAAGGCCGTCCTTTCTTGGTCATTTTTTTATAGATTATATGATCAATTAGATGTGGATCGTCGTATTCTTTAAAAAGTGCCCTTCATAATGCTTAATTATCTTTAGAGCAAAAAAAAAAACAACGGCTTTATTAGAAATACACCAAAGACAAGTTTTTTCATCTAATAATTTCTAATCAAATAATTATTTCTGAAAACTTGTTTATACTCTGGAAGTGTTATTTTGTAAGTACCTGCTTGGCAAATTATAAATAGAACATCCGGGGTTGAGCGTATAATAGTGAAGAGACCCCACGACACAAACAAAGTCATACAAATTCTTTGCCCATTGTCCCTAAAACGGGACAAGGTTTTGAAGAATTCCTTCGTCGAATTTTGATTTAATAAAGACGTTTATAAAGTGATGATGGTTACCAAAAAAATTAGAGAGTGATTTAATATTTAGTTTTATTAAATTTATTTCATCTAATGAAAAAATAATGCTCAACTTCCGTAGTTACCATACAATACATCAGATGTTTGAGGCGTGCATTCGGACTTTCCCTTTTTTCGGTATTTATGTTTATTGCACTTCACAGTGAAGCATCCCAATATTTCCAGTTGGTTCTCAACTGCCGAAACTTTCTCGTGTATCCGTTACTCACTTCATTTTTAACGCAGTTTTGTGAAAATTTTTGTACTTATTTACACTAGGTAAGTTAATATCTAATAAAGTAATCATTTTAATTTTTACATGTTTCTGTTATTTTTGATAACAGTACGTAGATAACAAAAGCAGTTTTTTTTAAGAAAGACCACCATTAATCACTGAAGATACTCCCACTGATTATGAAGAACTTACGGTGATTGTTTTTGAAAATGAGGCGCCATAAAAAAAAGGTATATTACTGCAATTATTTATGTACTAATGCTAATGAACATAGTTTTATTCTAGATTTGAAACAAATACAAAACACATGTGCGAAACCAAAGAAATGCTAAAGGAAACGAGTGAAAAAATCTCCAACATGGAAACGTCATCAAATCTGACAACTGAAAAAGAAAACAAAAATAGAAGTTATGCCGCCAAGACCACACCTAAACAAATTTTGACGAATTACAAGATTATCTTTGCCTATTAGAATAAGCAGATTTCTTTGTAAATTAAAAAAATACAATGAATTCATATATACATATAACATAATTGTTCCGGCTCGAGGGACCAATGTTCCGGCTTGAAGTGCCAATGTTTCGTACAATCCGAATCGTAGTACCAACGTTTTTTGTAATCCGGTTGATACGACCATGTATGGTCTTCCGAATTGTACCTTGATATTGCTCGAAGGACCTTTGTTTGTTATAATTGAAATAATGGACAGCGTTCGGTTTTGATGTTTAATATAGGACGGTTACAGAAGTAGGTGCTAAAATTACAGTGCTATTTACAAAATCAGGTAAAGATACCCAAAAGGGTCAGTGGCCGCTTCCGGAAATGCAACACATAATATTGGATATTATATACAGGTAGATGCCTGTAATACTACGATATTTTTGATAACTTACTATACATGGCACATTTCGCTTCATTGTAAAAAGTATTGACAACGAGATTTTCCTGATAGGCTATACGTTTTTGTCAATGCAACTATTTTACGATTATCCGTTAGATTCAAGTAAATTTAGCATTTTTAAAATGCAGAATTTGTCTTCTGCTTTAAACTGTAATCCCTTAAATTTAATAATTTGGCTATTATTGCCCATAGACGAAAAAATGATTGCATTTCCATTAATCCATGCACTCTAATGGGTTTTTCTTTTCAGTGCAATAAATTAAGGCAAACTTAAAAAAGTTAGGTTATTAATATGATTGTTAAAACAGAATTAATTCTTAACGGTACTTTTTTGTGTGTTGGGGACAGTCAAGTCGTCATGAATTAGAAAGTTTTACAGTGTATTTTCAAAGCAAGTAACTTCAACAATGCGATTCAACTGTCTTTTCCCTTTATTCTAGTTTTTTATATATTTTTTGTAAATAGATTTTTTGTGTTTTTAAGACTGATTTATAGTTTATTATAGTTTTCTTTTAATATTCTTTGTAACTAAATAGATTTCTTTGTGTTTTTAAAACTGATTTTTCTTTAAATAGCATATTTTATTGCAACGTTTATTTTTGATTGTATATTGTATATTATCCTTTTTTTTGTTTATAGTAATTTGACTCGTAATTACCTGTATGTAGATTTGTTTGTGTTCTTAAAAGTAGTTTATCATTAATTTGTTTAATTGACATATATTTTTTTATTTGTTTATTGAAGTTCATTGTTGGTTGTACAGAATTGTAGTAAATTTAATTTTTTTTACACTAATTTGTTTTAACTTTAATTAATACATATTTTGTTTTGGGGTTTACCTGGTGATTATAACGAATTATAATATTTTATTTAAGGTAAATAACATAAAAATATAAAAATATTTCAGCGTTTTAATTATTGCATATTTTTTTCTAAAAATCAAAATATAAAAAACGTCTTAAAATGGACAATAAATGCCGTCTATAAGACGTCAGTACATCACGTCAATAGTTCGTCAGAAAATGACGTCATCTGGACGAGACATTTGACCGTCATTGGTACGTCAATATCACGTGAAATCTTTGGTCACTATGACGTAATTGATGACCATTTATTCACGTGAAAAAGACGATATCATGTTGCCTAGGTTGATGACAATAATGGACCATTCGGAGGTACGGGATAATCACACATCAGTCGATTATTATCGAAGAAGGCACAAAAGCAAGATAACACATGCATGAGGGTTTAAATTTGGAATCTTAACTTACTGAAAACCATGGAACTTTTCTAAGTCTTCCTTCACAATTTCGGTCAAAGAACACTCAGCTGGACAAGGCTTCAACACAGCACTACTTGGGTATCGATCGTCGTGGGTACTTCTCGTCTTCGTGGCACACTGGATTCGACTTGCTCTTTACTCTCGATTTTGCGACCTTTTATACGGCGTTTTTGTCATTAATTATGTCTTTGGTGGCATCTTTATGAGTGCACGTGTGGCATCGTGGTATTCATATTTAGGTCAGTTGATAAAAATCCAATCCTTTTGGGCTTTATTTAGAGGTTTTATAAGTTTTAGTTTCTTTGTTCCGGAAATTTCGTCAGACTGATAAGTCGCAAAATAGATTGATGGTAATGCGTGAGATTTGGTTTGTTTTATGCTTCTTTTATCTTGCGTTGCGTTATTGTGTAACGCCTGGGTGCCTTATTTACTGGTTGACTAAAGTTATATTTTGTTTGTATGCGGAAGCCTTTGGTATTTAATTTGGTGTGATTTATTCGGTGTTTGTTCCTCTGTGTTTTTAATTGAATGTCGTTAGTATCACGTGCAAACGTGGATTCTTCTTTGTCTTGTTATCATTTTAACGTCACGTGCTGTCACCATCTTGGAACTTTTGCTTGGGTGTGGTATTTAGCTAGGGTTGACTGAGTGAGTGCTTCTCAATGGTGTGCGAATATAGGTTTGCAATTATCTGGTGGTTGGGTAATACATACGCGATTCGACATGCGCAATTTGCTTGCTTTTTGCGAATATGCTAATTTAGTCTTTGAGTTAGAAAATTATGTTCTGAAGTTTCTTATTGCGGTATTTTGCGATTTCTCCTCAAGGGTGGACCGTCACACCACCTTGTAAACAGAGTTGGTAAAACGTTCGAATAAAAACGACGTAAACACTTTAAGTTTCAATTAAAAGTAAAACTGACTTTTTGCTGCTTATCATTCGTTCATTCATTTATTCATTCATCGGATGTTTAGTCCTTGCCACAACGATTTTACATTGTTTATTGGAACAAAAATAAGAGCAACTTAGAATGCTACTATCTTTTTACAAGAAATGTTGAAAATGTTGTCCTTCACTAGCAATAGAGGCGTCAGAGCGTCGCAAGGGATTTGTTGATAGGTAAAAAAACACCGGAGTAGCGGCTGCCACTTTCACTTGTTGTTGAAGCTCTTCGATTATTTCTGGACATTGTTGATTTCCACAAACTAACTGTTTCATCCAACCGATACACATTTATAGAAAACCATCTCTTGAAATCGTACTTGTTGACGAACACGTGGAGTTTCATCGGAAAAAGTGAGTTACACACCGTGGACAATCAGCGGGCTCCAATCCGTGCACTTTGTGAACATGGTATGGCTGTGTTCTTTTAATGTAGGATGCACTACAAGCTCTGAAAATCCAACTTCTTCTTTCTGTCCTATCACGGCCACGATCGTGAGTTTGAGACTGAAGGTACCATGATCTCGGAGATGTTGCAATTTCACCGACCGCTCGATGATGACTGGCCCTTTTCGTGTTTTTAACGTTGCGATTAAAAAAGTGCCTGATAAAGTCGCTTTTTTGGATCTTAATCCGAGTCGCTCTGCCCCATTCATTGTAGTAATTATGTAGGTCACGAAACATTACCAGCGGCGCGTATAACAATTTACATTTAATTTCAAACAATTTTTTCTAGACACTGCTACCACATAGGATCGTGAATTTTCCCCAGTGACATAATCATATTGTGAGCTAGTCCCCATTTTTTACTTCCCGAGCGTAAGCAAAGGAAGTATTGTAATCGAGTCCGTCGGCCGACTCTCTACTTTTACGATCTTTCATGACCCGTAGAAGACGAAGAAATAGGTCTCCCATTTCCGTCTGTTTGTCCGTCTGTCCGTCTGTCTGTCTGTCTGTCTGCCGTCCCGGATTTTTATTAGACAGATAATCTCCGAAAGTTCTGGACCGATTGTTGCAAAATTTTGTACCTATATTAGAAATATCATGTAGATGGTAAAACGCTAACCAAAATTTGTCTAATCATCCCCACCACTAATGCGATGACATCACTTCAAAATTGTACATAGTAAATAAAATAACATAGTCCTACACATGTAGTTTACTACTCCGAATTGAGTTTTTACCCCACACGTCCAGATTTTTGGAAAAAAAAATCAAAATTATAAAACAACATTTTGCAATTTAATTTTGAATCTGCTAACCCGAATGTTTTGAAATGTTGCAGATGTTTTAAGGTTATAAAGAACATAATAAATGTTTAGTCAAAATATATTTGCTTTTACCTCCAAAAAATTGATGACGTCAGCTCGAAAGTTTGCCGAATAAATCCTATCTAAACTGTACAAAATATGATGAGTCTGTACTTGTGATTTATCACTCCATTCATATTTTTTGGATTTGCATATACTGGGTGACTCAAAAAAAATAATGAATGCGTAAATTTATTTTAATGGTTCACTCAGGAACTACAGAACCGAATGTTTTGAAATCTTGCAGATGTTTTAAGGTTATAAAGAGCATAATAAATTTTTAGTCAAAATATATTTGGTTATCTTTTCCAAAAAACTGATGACGTCAGCTCAAAAGTTTGCCAAATAAATCCTATCTAGAATATACAAAGTATGATGAGTTTGTACTTGTAATTTATCATTTCATTCATATTTTTTTAATTTGCTTATACCGGGTGACTCAAAAAAAAAAAATGAATGCGTAAATTTATTTTAATGGTTCACTCAGGAACTACAAAACCGAATATGCATGCAGTCGTCACGTTTCCGACAGTGAGGGAAGTACTGTCTAAACTCTTTAGACTAATTTTTTTTGCATGTATTTTGCAATCACCTTGTCTGGACGAGAGAATTTTTATTTTAATTAATCATAATAAATTTTTATTAACTCGTTTTATAAAAATGAAAAAGTTTATTTTTACATATTTCTTTAATTAAAACTTAGTTCAATTTTATCATTAACAGTGATACACTTCTATTTTGGTTTCAATTAAAAATGTCAGTCAATTTATCATCTTTATAATATTTTAGCAAGTAATTTAATGATTTGGATATGAAAACTAATATCAATAACATCTCCTGTACACTAAAATCTCCAAAATTTTCTGCCATTGACAGTAAATTAAGATAAAACAAATTCAATGGAAAAAACAAGCTATGCAGTCAGAGCAATAAAATAAACTTGTTTTTGTTATCTATCCAAAAATGGCTGCATTAGATAACGAATTATTATTTACAGTCTAAAATATTTGAAGTACCTATTTCGTTTACACTGGGATCACGTCATGGAGATTATCATTAATTTTAGGTTTAATAACAAACGATGATTATCTCTAAACCAGTTAACACAAAGCTTTTATTTTTCTTAAAAATGTTTTATTGACGAATGTTGGATACAAATATATTTTAATCAATGTTATTTTTGATAGCTTGGAGCAACACGTCTACAGTACCACAAGATCCATGGAAATCATCAGTATCAATAGACCAAATAGCAACACCAGCCAGTCCATTGTCAGCAGCGTACTTGGCCTAAGAGAAACGTAATTAAAGTAAAAATAAACAAAAACTTTATGTACGCCCACCTTTATTCCAATAGATTCTGGATCGTCAAAGCTAGCCCAGTTGAAGCTATCGTAGCTGTAAGGAACTTGAGCTTCATCGTCCCAAACTCTAGTCCAGTCATTATAGTATTCGCAAATCTAGAAAACTGCCCTTACTACGAGATTCTCGATACTAAAAATTTGTGCGCACCTCATTGTAACCCAACACACCGGGACTTTGGGTCAAGGGACCACCAATTCCAGTGGTTGCTGAATCTCCAATTCCGTGTTTGGTTTCATCAGCGAGAGTGAAAGAATGTCCATAGAATGGTACGCTGAGACTTAGTTTGGCGCTGTCAGCTCCAGCATCCAACCATGCGTGAACAGAAGTATTAACACTTTCGGGTCCATAAAGTGGAGCGTTATGACCAGTGACTCCTCCTTGTCCGGCTACATGGTAGTCGTAGCTCATGATGTTAATCAAATCTGCAACACTGTTTAACCAACTTAAGCAACATTCTTTCACTAGACAACAAATCTTACGCTGTAATTTGTGGTACATCATACGAAGAAAGGGGAGTGGCAGACACGGTCACAGATATCAGATAATTGTTTGCGTCAAATGCGGTTCTCATTTCTTGCAAAAGTTTGACAAAATTTGCCTAAAAGTAGTAGTTAGTGACGCTCATGGGGAAACATATGATAATACCTTATCACTGTTGACTGGATATTCCCAATCGATATCAATACCATCATAGCCCCATTGTTGGAAGAATGAGATGCAGCTCGCAATCAAATTAGCCCTAAGTGTAGAAGATGCAGCGACTCCATTTAGAATAGCATTTCCAGCATTCCAACCACCAATGCTGACAAGTACTTTTAAGTTTGGATTCACTGATTTCAAACTTTCTACATTTTGAAGGCCACCTAGGTCTATTTCGTTCCAAGAATCCAGAATTTTGAGACTTCCGTCGGTGTCTACGCCCAAGAAAGCGTAGAAAACGTGGGTGCAAAGATTGGGGTCGATGTTATTTGGTTTGAAGGAGCCATCGCCGTTTCTGTAACCAGCCCAGCTGGCAAAGAAGCAGATGATTTTGTCTGGAAAAGAATTCCAGTTAAAGTTTTGGATTGAGAGGTTTAATAATTACCTGTTGCAGCGCTGGTCTGGTGTGCTGAAATTAGTACAGCTGAGAAAACGAGAAGAAGCTTGAAGATCATGTTGAATGGTTTGGTAATGCTGAAAGGAAGTAGCACTGAGTATTCGGACAAATTTGCGATATTTATATACAATTTTAGTGTGGTTATCTTAAGGGTAATCAAATAAACAACAAACAAAATAAATCTATTATAACTGAGTATCTATTGCTAAATCTCGTATGTTACAAATGCTGTCATTGATAAACCGAAACAATGAACTCTATTAAAAGGGAAGTGTCAAGTTAAGTATTGTACGTTCATTCTCAGAAAAAACTGTCTACGGAGTACGTACATCCGTTTTAAAGTGGTTTTCACTATTTCCTTGTCTCAAATGTAATAATTTTTAAACACAAACAGCTAATTAAGATAAACTACAAAAAGTCGCAAAAGTTCTTTAATGATTGTCGAGTAATGTATTTAATAAATTTCAAATACTTTAAAATTCAAAAATGAAACAAAAGTGTATCATTGCAAATGCAGTTGTTTATATTTCCGTTATGATGTAAATATTTAATTTTGTAGACGTTCGGATAGCTTCAGTTGAATAAGTCAGTATTAAACTACAATGGATTTTTACCAAAAGCTACAATTTTTTTGCTAAAATTGCTTCCACAATTTTATTGGCTCTATACAATAATGAATAATGTACTAATAAATTAGTAACAATAGTAGTTTTTTTTAACTTTATAAACCAATGTTGCCTATACATTGTAGCTTACTAACTATGGAGTTGATGAATTAACTAATTAGTTAATGACAGCATAATATTACTATCATTGATAATTTTTGACATCAAAAATTAAAGCTACAATTCATTTGCCTCAGGAAGTTAAGCAGATCAAAAACTTTATTATTTGTAATCATACACAAAAGCATAATGTCACCAATTTTTTTGTATGATCTGCACTTATCACTTATCAGTTTATCGATCTGTCGTTTAATAATACAGTGCATGGCACAAAAAAGATTTTAATCTCATGTTAACAAATAATCACTTTCCCAATGGAGCTATCAAAAAGAACAGATTCCTTATAGCATTTGTAGAAGTCTAGAGAATGGGAATTCGATGGAAACATAGACAGGAAGTGGTATGCCAGCGAAAAAAATTACCCAGAAGAAAAGAGACGCCTTAATTAGTTACAGCCACGGTAAACTTAAAATTTCACTGAAGAAACTTGGGCACAAATTTAAAATCGACAAGAGAGAATAATTAATGGAGAATAAAATCAGTACTTGCAAAGCGAAAATCAGCCCGATGATATTCAGAAAAAGGAAAATTGCAACAGGTAGAAAGCCAACGTTATTGCTGCATATAATGATTTAAACATTAAGTTTATTCCTAAGGACAAAAATGTTCTGAACGTTCTTCAACTGCGACCAATTGAACGTTTTTGGAGAAATCCAAAGAGGAATTTGTCTGAAATTTGGTAGGAAGTCCCCAAACATATCATCATGGGTGAAAATCTGGTAGACAAAAATATCGAGTTCACAAATTTAACGCGTTCTGTTTAAACAAAAATGGCGGAGAAAGTAGATAAGGTGCATACTGTGTTGTTTAATGTTGGTGTTATAAATATGTTAACAGTTACATTTTTAATTCGTCATTTAATAATAAAGTTATGCTAGTTTGAAATTTGTGCAGCTTTTTTTCTCCACAGCTTTAGTCTTATTTTATATTCGCAGTCTTATTTACATATGTTGCTTAAAAAAAAGGGATGGTGCAATTTATTTGACTGATTAAATCGAAAACAGCTTATCTAATTTGTCCAAACTTCTGCGAACACAGTAATCTTGCCACTAATACTGATAATATAATCGCAGTAATTAATTAATAGTAAATAATAATTATTAAGATGATCTCACCTAAAAAAAGTATGAAATGCTTCTTTACTTGTGGTTTAAAAATTTAGAAAAAAATTTCTTATTTTTTGTTTAACAAATTGTGCTCCAGAGGTGAAGAAAGTTCTAAGTGACCTTAGACAAATCTTTATTTTAATAGAGTCTAGCTTACAAATTAAATATTAAAATGTTAAAGATATTAAACTGTATATAAAAGGAAATACAGGAAATACGCATTAACACTAGAAAAACTCGCAAAGATTTTTACGGCTGAATGAATTAATATAAAAAAAATTGATGGTAGACCAACTGGTTTTTATTATCTGTCCAAAGATGGTTGCATTAGATAACAAATATTTATAATCAAAAATTTTTGAAATGTGGCATTTGAACTGGGATGACGTCATGGACTTTAAATTCAATAATATTCAGTTGAATTGTGTACCACTTTTGAAGAATGAACGTAGTGGATTTTTTTGTTTGGTATATACCAGTGCTTACTCTCTGTTAACTGGAACTGCATAGGTCAGAAAGTTGAAATGAATATATTTTTTGCAAAAAGGAAATGATGTATTGAGTATTACTTTACCGAAAGTTTATCATAATAAAAAACGAGAACAATTTAAATGCGCACTAGTTTTAATGAAATGTGAAATAAATCACAGCATTATTAAAGACATTTCAGCACAGAAGAAACTATTTCAGCATTTGTAAAACTGAAAGGGCTTTAAATAAAAGAATGGCAGATAATGTTTTCTATTTGCGCAATAAATAATGCAAGTTAGAATTATTTAATTAAATTTGCTCATTCGTTAAAATAACTGTTTCAATCCAATCAATTTGTATTTGAGAAAAAATAAATGAGCAACAAGCAATGTTCCGTAAATTACTAAAATGTGCATTAGTTCACACTAAAGTGGGCATTACACTCCCACTCTTTAAAAGACGTGTCATGTGCTTCATTTCGCGCCAGCTCGGCAGGGAAGGTATCCGCCCTTCTAAAGCCAAAAAACCATGAATTATTATTAAATAAATTAATAATGTTTAGTAATTGATTTTTTTGATGAAAGAATGTTTATTTTAAGTTTCTTTGTTAATTTTTTCGAAACTTTTAATTTGTTTACCTACCTTTTCGCTATGAATATCTTATGTTTTTGTTAATTTTGTATGTCTTCATAAAACACATTTTAATACAGCAAGTCTATTTTTGTTTGTTATTTTCTATACAGTAATGCACGCAGTACAGAAAATCATTGTCCAAAACAATAATTTTATTATTCCAATTTGCACTTAATATATTGCACAAAATGCGAAAACTTATGGCGCAACATAGTAAATTTAATGCACAAATGTTATTGCACATAGTATAAAATTTAATGCACAAAGTATTAAAAATAACGGTCTAGGACAATTGACCAGTAAAGTAAGGTTAGAATTTAGAATGCGCGGCAGTTCATAATTCAAAAATTCTACTATGGGTTTCTTATGGGAGCTTGATTTTAAAGACAAAATACGCCGCATAGGTAGAAATCTTAACTAGTTCATGCTACAAGCGATAAAGACTGTACAATTATCTTTCTGTTACTAAAGGTTTAACTATATAAAAAGCTTCTATTAAAGAAATATTGCAAATTAAAAACAGCTCTATCCATCGAAGTAACGTACATCGTTTCTAACGTCTTGCGCATGAGTGAAACGGAAAATCCAGAAACCCTTGGGAAAGAAAAAGAACGCGAATATTTTGCGGTACTAGTGACGTTTAGATCGTGAAAATCCCCAAAATATTACAGTTGATTTCGTACTTTAATCACAACAAACAATCATAATCAATTTTTGGGTGATACTATTTCTATGATATTAGTTCACATTAGGTTGTATATGTCTGTGGACTGTTTTTTTTTGTATTTGTTATTAATAATGACAGAAAGACATGTGTTAACAATAGGGGCAATTACCAATTTTTTTTTTGTTGACGATCGGAAATGCATTGTGAACGGAGAAAATTCTTTGCAGTCAAATAATATGGTGAAAGTCAATTGGCATACTGAATTAAATTAAATGTGCTTGAAGAGTTTATTCGAGCTAGAATGCGAAATAACCAGGTATAAGGTTATGGTAAGTTAACGTATGTTGATTAAAGTTCTGTATCAAGTACAAGTATGAGGTATTTTGTTTTATTTTGCACAGATATTCCTTAAGAGAGGCAACATGTGAAACCCCAAGAGGTACATTTGTATGTCACCATATGGCTACACCTGCCCTACACGGCGTTCTTTGGACGTACATCTGAAGAAAAGTGAATCAGCTGAGGTCAGAGCTGTGATCTCTGAAAATTCTTTTAATCCCCAAGTCAACCTAAAAACAGCTAATGTTGAGGTACAACTTCATGAAAGCTTACGACAAACTGATGAGAGCGAAGCACTGGACTATTGGGCTCTAAACCAGAAAGATCTCAAGAAAATCTACTTCACAGTGTCGAAGAACTATTAGTGTCTGAGGACTATTTAAATGGACCATCAAGACGACAGTTTGTGGGCCAGTTTTTCACCAAACGTGAATCAGATTTTGCATTAGGAAGTGCAATTTTTTATTGTAGAATATTTTTTTTTGTTTTGAAATAAATTGTTCTTTAAATTGTGATTTTTTTTAAATGGGCGTTTCAGACCCAATTCGTACAAAATGAAAGTAATTTTTACTTGTACATGAAAGGTTTAATCAGGAATGCTAAGTTTTTCCTTTTCTAGCAAAAATGTGTATAAAGAAAAAAGCTTGGGATTGATGATGATTCTTAAATCAAAATTTGGCAATTGATTGAAAACTCTCCTTTATGTATTATTTTAAATTCACAACCGTATCTGTAGCATGTGAAAATCAAAGCCATTTATGTGGAGGGGAAACTCAATGGCAGTATGAACCACTGTACGACATACGTTCGAGGCAAATGTAGTGGTAAAAGTTGAATTTATATATTTATTAAATACCACCGGTTCCGTTCATGTTTGGTGTCAAGATCAACAGTAAAAATATCAGTCTTCATGGTACAAGTAGTGGGAAATATAAGAAAATTACTTTAATGGTAGAATTTAAGCGTTAAAATGACGCCTCGATTTCACCCATAAGGATTACACAGGGAACTGAAATACGGGTCTCGTGTTATGAACTGAGTTCAAATTTCGCGCGTCATTCACTTGACTGGTCAATTCGGCGCGGCCGAGTTGGCGCGGCCGACTTGGCGCGAGACATTTTGGCGCAAAGCCAACTTGGCGCAGGGACACTTTGGCGCAAGCCATCTTGGCGCGAATGAACTTACACCAAGAAAAGTAGATATAAATATACAAAAATTGCACCCGTTGTTAGCATAACCTAATTTTTATTGTCTCCAACGCGGGGAGCGGTAATGTCGACTTTTTAATGGACACACGGGCGCTTCGCGCCCTGCACCCCATTATAAACATACTCCTAAACGTGGAACTTCTTGCTCCGTGGATCATTTAGTTATTGGAGTTTGTGCGAATGAAATTGTATATTTGGTGGCCTATACTTAGGATAAATAACAGGGTGCCAATCACAGTACGAACAATAAATATTTTTATATTATATACCGACGTACTCGCGCCAAGATGGCTTGCGCCAAAGTGTCCCTGCGCCAAGTTGGCCTTGCGCCAAAATGGCTCGCGCCAAATAGTCCCATTCCGTAAAAATAATGAACACTTAATTACGACCCATAAAAAATTGGTCTAAAGAGTTTAGACAGTACTTCCCTCACTGTCGGAAACATGACGACTGCATGCCTATTATGTTTTTTTTCTTATTACATTTTAGTTTATTACATGCAATATAATACTAATAATAACAGTGTTGTATCTCCAAATTTTCGGGAAAATGGAGTGAACTATTCCTGATTTAATCAATTAAATAAATTCACTCATTCATTAATTTTTTTGAGCGACCTGTTAAGCAAATCTAAAAAAATGAATGGAATGATAAACCACAAGTAAAAACTCATCATATTTGCACATTCGGTTTTGTAGTTCCTGATTAAACCAATAAAATAAATTCATGCATTCATTAACTTTTTTGAGTCACCCTGTATATGCAAATCCAAAAAATATGATTGGAATGATAAATCACAAGTACAGACTCATCATATTTTGCACATTTTAGATAGGATTTATTCAGCAAAATTTTGGAGTGACGTCATCAATTTTTTAGGGGGAAGAGCAAATACATTTTGATAAAAAATTTACCATGCTTATGATAACTTTAAAACACCTCCAAGATTTCAAAGCATTCGGTTCTGTAATTCCTGATTAAATCAATAAAATAATCGACGCATTCATTAATTTTTTTGAGTCACCCTGTATATGCAAATCGAAAAATTTTGAATGGAATTATAAATCACAAGAAAAGACTCACCATATTTTGTACATTTTAGATAGGACTTATTTAGCAAAATTTTGGAGTGATGTCATCAATTTTGTAGGGGGGACGAGCAAATACATTTTCATAAAAAATTTACCATGCTTATGATAACTTTAAAATATCTCCAAGATTGCAAAGTATTCGGTTCTGTAATTCCTGATTAAATCAATAAAATAAATTGACGCATTCATTAATTTTCTTGATTCACCCTGTATATGCAAATCCAAAAAATATGAATGGAGTGATATATCACAAGTACAGGCGCATCATTTTTGTACATTTTAGATAGGATTTATTCGGCAAACTTTTGAGATGACGTCATCAAGCGGATAACCAAATATATTTTGACTAAAGATTTATGATGCTCTTTATAGCCTTAAAACATCTGCAATATTTCAAAACATTCGGGTTATCAGATTGAAAATTAAATTGCAAAATGTTGTTTTATAATTATGATTTTTTTTTCAAAAAAAACTGGACGTTTCGGGTAAAAACTGATTTCGGAGTCGTAAACTACATGTGTAGGACTATGTTATTTTATACAATTTAAGACCCATTTATTATGTACAATTTTGAAGTGACGTCATCGCATTAGTGGTGGGGATGATTAGACAAATTTTGGTTAGCGTTTTACCATCTACATGATATTCCTAATATAAGTACAAAATTTCACAACAATCGGTCCAGTACTTTCGGAGATTATCTGTCTAATAAAAAACCGGGACGGCAGACAGACGGACAGAGGGACAGACGGACAAACGGACAGACGGACAGACGGATAGACGGACAGACAGACTGAAATGGGAGACCTATTTCTTCGTCTTCTAGGGGTCATGAAAGATCGAGAAAACGTAAAAGTAGAGAGTCGGCCGACGGACTCAATTACAATACTTCCTTTGCTTACGGTCGGGAAGTAAAAATTGGCCTAAACTTTGAAGAGAACTTTATTCAACTCCTAAATACAATCGAATAAAGCCAGATTTACGAAAAATAATAAAACTTCATTTTGAAAAATTGCTAAAATTTAAGGCTGATTCATAAACCACGAGTAAGGGAGTATATTATTTTATAAAATGTAGATAACTTTTACTACGCAAAATAATGAGGGGACGTTATCAAATTGTTGGTGGGGACGATTAGACAAATTTTGATTAGCGTTTTACCATCTATACGATACTCTTAAAATTATATATAAAATTTGAAAACCAGTCTAGTAGTTTCGGAGAATATATGGCTGACCAGATGTAATGTAATGGTCATGAAACGTCGAGAAAATATGAAAGTAGCTATTCGCTGTATCACAATGCTTTCACAGATTACGTTCGGGAAGTATTCATTCATTCATTAAATCATTATACTTCCAAAATAAAGTTATAAATTAAGATATGGTGAAATGTTGAAGAGAAAAATTAAATTTTGAAAAATTTTCTTATGTCGTCTACATTTGGGTTCAAAGATTTTTTAAATTAATTTTTGTTTACTCAATAAATAGTTCTTAACAACGCTTCAAAGGGCTAGAGATCCATTTTTTTGTTACCCTGTCCTTTCTGTTGATCACAATATTTTGTTATGAATTCACTTGAAACATACGCATAGGATGCTTGTTTATCTGTAGATTAAATTATGGGGCTAACACAAAAAAATTAAATTCCCAAAATAAAATTTTATAACCCGTCTAAAAAACCTGATTTGTTTGATTGTAGAGGCGACAGAAGTACTTTCTAAATGACCTTTGCCCCATTTTTGTAGAATTATTGTTAAATAAACCAACAAAACCAGAAAACCTATTTAGAATTAAAAAAACTGATCGATTTCGACAGATTTTTACTTCCCGAGCGTAAGCAAAGGAAGTATTGTAATCGAGTCCATCGGCCGACTCTCTACTTTTACGTTTTCTCTTTGATGACCCCTAGAAGACGAAGAAATAGGTCTGCCATTTCCGTCTGTCTGTCCGTCTGTCCGTCTGTCCGTCTGTCCGTCTGTCCGTCTGTCCGTTTGTCCGTTTGTCCGTCTGTCCGTCTGTGCGTCTGTCCCGGATTTTTATTAGACAGATAATCTCCGAAAGTACTGGACCGATTGTTGTGAAATTTTGTACTTATATTAGGAATATCATGTAGATGGTAAAACGCTAACCAAAATTTGTCTAATCATCCCCACCACTAATGCGATGACGTCACTTCAAAATTGTACATAGTAAATGGGTTTTAATTGTATAAAATAACATAGTCCTACACATGTAGTTTACGACTCCGAATTGAGTTTTTACCCGAAACGTCCAGATTTTTGGAAAAAAAATCAAAATTATAAAACAACAATTTGAAATTTAATTTTGAATCTGCTAACCCGAATGCTTTGAAATGTTGCAGATGTTTCAAGGCTATAAAGAACATCATAAATGTTTAGTCAAAATATATTTGCTTAACCCCTCCAAAAAATTGATGACGTCAGCTCGAAAGTTTGCCGAATAAATAATACCTAAACTGTAAAAATATGATGAGTCTGTACTTGTGATTTATCACTCCATTCGTATTTTTTGGATTTGCATATACAGGGTGACTCAAAAAAATTAATGAATGCGTAAATATATTTTATTGGTTTAATCAGGAACCACAAAACCGAATGCTCTGAAATCTTGAAGATGTTTTAAAATTATCATAAGCATGGTAAAGTTTTAATCAAAATGTATTTGGTCGTCCCTCATAAAAAAATTATGACGTCACCACAAAATTTTGCTGGATAAATCCTATCCAAAATGTACAAAATATGGTGAGTCTCTTCTTGTGATTTTTATTATTCCATTCAAATTTTTTCGATTTGCATATACAGAGTGACTCAAAAAATTAATGAATGCGTGAATTTATTTTATTGAGTTAATCAGGAACTACAAAACCGAATGCTTTGAAATCTTGCAGATTTTTAAGGTTATATAAAGCATAATAAATGTTTAGTCAAAATACATTTGCTTATCCCCTCCAAAAAATTGATGACGTCAGCTCGCAAGTTTGCCGAATAAATCCTATCTAAACTGTACAAAATATGCTGAGTCTGTACTTGTGATTTATCACTCCATTGATATTTTTTGGATTTGCATATACAGGGTGATTCAAAAAAATTAATGAATGCGTAAATTTATTTTATTGATTTAATCAGGAACTACAAAGCCGAATGCTTTGAAATCTTGTAAATGTTTTAAGGTTATAAAGAACATAATAAATGTTTAGTCAAAATATATTTGCTTATACCCCCCCAAAACTTGATGACGTCAGCTCAAAAGTTTGCCGAATAAATCATATCTAAAATGTACAAAATATGATGGTCTGCACTTGTGATCTATCACTCCATTCATATTTTTTGGATTTGCATGTACAGGATGACCCAAAAAATTAATGAATGCGTAAATTTGTTTTATTGATTTACTCAGGAACTACAAAACCGAATTCTGTGAAATCCACTGCGAAAAAAAACATAATAGGCATGCAGTCGTCACGTTTCCGTCAGCGAGGGAAGTACTGTCTAAACTCTTTAGACTAATTTTTTTCTCACCCCTGAAGTACAATTAAACAGCGTTTTCAAAAAATTAGAAAATGTGATTCTGAGAATTTTATTTATTTTTTATGAGAACCGCTATAAATTTAAAAAGTTATGGAGGTATCTAATGTTAAAAATTAGCCAAATACACTGACGTCATCCGAGGTTATCAAGATGGCAGCGTTTGACAACTAGCCGGTTTTCTCATAAGAGTCAATGCTAATATTTTCGGAATTAATTTAAATTTGAGAGTGTGTCAACTATGTTTTTATAGTTTGGTAAGTTTGTTACAGTTTCTAGACTGTGTAGATATCTGTAAAACGCACCACAACGTTTGAATATCCTTAAAAAATAATGTTTTCCAATGTGATGTACAGGTTAACTTCGCTGCATCTTATATTATTTGTTTTGCAAATTAATTCTGTGTTAATGTACATCAATGTTTTTTAAATACACTGGCATCTTAATATTATGATATTTTGTATTTTAGGAGAAAATGCCTAAATTTTGTGCTGTTGTAGGTTGCGCGAATCGAAGCACCAGAAATGGGGACAAATTTTTTTTTTTTCTAGCAATTAGCAACAATAAAGGTAAATATATACAGGATGGGGAAAAAAGGCGGAAGTTTTGGTTAAAAGCCTTGAAACGAGTACAGTAACTACCTATTAGATTTACAGTTTCTAATAAATTACTACATTGGTGCTCTTTTAGGTAAACCTGCAGATTTGTCGGATGTGGATCACCCTGATTATGTTCCATCACAAAATTTAGGATATCAAAATAAATCCACTCATAATACTTGTAATGTTGAAAGACACAGTCGTTTAAAAAAGAGAAAACTGAATAAATGCCTCTAGACTTTTGAATGCACGAATTTCATTGTGGGTTGTTTTACTTATTCCAAAAATAAAAAAGTTTAGAATGGTATTCATTGTTATGGTAGAGACATCGTCTAAACACAAATTAAAATCACTTGCACTCATTTTATAAGGACCTACGCCGTTTAAATTGTTTAACTTTTGTACATATTTGTTTTTCTCTTTGACGGAAAGACATCGTGCATAATCACTTAAATTATCCATACTTTAAAAACAAATCACACACCTTCACTTAAACCCGTCACATTAACCTCAAACGAAAATATTAACTTCCGATTTACCGCTTAAAACACACGGATGTATTTTGGGTGACGAAGAATTCAGACCAAAACAGCGTTCTGTATTTTTATTTTTATTATGTATTTTTAAACTCAAATCGCCAAAAAAAAAGCACCCTGATATACAGAAAAGATATTGTCACATTAGATTTTTTGAGTTTTAAAGTTTCGACATTCCTCTCTTCGGGAAATGGCCCAGCCGCGAGTTACGGCGGGAGACCGGGGAGACCATAATGCTGAGCTTGCCATAGATTGATGAACTGTGATTTTGCAAGCTCAGCACCAGGGAGTCTTCCTCGGCTCGTGCCGGAGCTCCGGAAGGCAGAGTGTGTGTGGTGGCCCACGGCGACAACACGAGTAGTAGGTGAGTAGTTCCTTTTTTTTTTTGTAAATTTATTTCGGTTATTTAAAATAAATAGATCTTAAGTTTTTTCTAAAATTTTTGAAGTTTTATTTTTTTCGGAGTGTGGGTTCTTTTTTTGAAGATTTTTGGGGCACGTGACATATTTGGTGGAGGCGCAAACTGATCCCTTGTAAATTTTACATGGTACCTTGCTCAGAGAAAATTTAATATTTAAATAATAATCTTTTTAATGTCTAATATTAAAATACAAATTAAGAAGAAAACCGATTCAACCGATCAGTCCGAGTTTCATAAGCCCACGTTTTTCGTCTCGTTGCAACGAATTTCCTCTGCTCCGGACTTGACTCCGATTATTCAAAATTCCGTGCCGCGCGAAAACATAAACACATACCGTCGTCGTTACATTACCCCAACTAGTACTACCATGCCACGCCGAAGTACAATCAAAGAGGCTTTTGAGTCCTCGAAATCGCCCGCCACGCCACAGTTCGTAAGCCCACCTATTTTCGATCCCTGTTTTCATGATGCAGAAACTTTTCTTAGGAGTTATGACCGTTGCGCCATCGCCAACGGGTGGGATGATAATTTAAAAATAACCTATTTCGGTACATTTTTGAGCGGTATTGCAAACCGTTGGTATGAAAATTATGTTGAAAACAATATCTCCAGTACCTGGAGAGATATTGTACTAGAATTTAAAGTAGAATTTCCGTTAAAACCAAATAAAGATGCCGAATTTGAATTTGCAAATAGAAAACAATTTAACTCCGAAAGTATTCGAGAATATTTTTACAAACTAAAGTTGTTAGCATATGATGTCGATCCACTCATGGATGACAGTCAATTTATTAAGTATTTTGAAAGGGGTTTACACCCAAAATTTTATACAAACTATCAGCTTTCAAAGCATGATTGCACCACTATCTACCATCTTACAACTATTATTGACAAACTAGAAAAAATTGATAAAAATACGTCGACTTCTATAAATGAACTACGACCGAAAACACCATTTTCACCAAACGGTTATGTTAACACACGTTCTCCCCCATTTCCACCCTCCAATCCAAATTTCCGACCTCGACATCCATTTGCACCGCCTAATCAAAATTTTCAGCCTCGGCACCCAAGCTCTTTTTCAACTCCGTCTTCAAATACAAATAGATTTTCGCGTTTTACACTTCCCCGAAATTTTACAAACATGCAGTACTCATCAAATTTTCAAAATCCAAATAGGTCCCAAAATTTTTCCAGAAATCAAAATCAATATTTACCAGTTACTCGCACAAATAACGGTAGGCCTCGGTGTTACAACTGCAATAGAATAGGTCATTTTGCCAATACATGTCGTTTACAACAACATTCTCCCCCAAACGATCAAGGACGCCAAAATTTTTAAATGAACTCCCTGGTGTCCGTCCTTTCTCGGGAGAGTCTTACACTAAAATTCTGACAATTTCAGGGAAAGTAAATAACAAACCCCTACAAATAATTTTAGATACGGGGGCAGCATCCAACGTAATTTCTCAACAACTGCTTCCAAATTTTATTCCAAACAATCAAATAACTCGATTTCTAACGGGTCCCGGAAATAACAAAATTCCTATTCTAGATACGGCACAATTTGATTTAAAAATTTCAAGTCTCAATACTACATGTAACGCGGTGGTAATACCCAACTTCGGTCACTCCCTAATTCTAGGTACACAGTTTATGAGTAATTTTAATGCTACTATAAATTTTAAACAAAAAGTTGTAAATTTTGCGTGGAAAAATCGTAACACCACGATACCCTTTTGGGATCCCCAAAATTTTAAATCCCAAAACACTTCTAACCATTTTTATTTTTTTAACAACCATCGGAATACAAGAGCAGATCTCCAAAATGCAGTTCCAAAAAATCCAGATAAAGTTACGCGGACATTATCACATAGTAATTTTAGACAACCGACACCCGATACCGAGAAACCTTCTGTGGGTTCCACTACTTGCGTTAATTTTACGAGTCACAGTGCCAAAAAATTTTGTAACATAATCGACACAACGTCCAAAAGTGCTATTTGTACCCTCCCCAAAACTGTTTCGTCTAACCCACAACTTTTTTCATTCGAAGTCTTCCCCGCCACCGCTCATAAGTAAATCAAATATCGCAAGGATCTCTTCTCGGCCAAAAAACTCTTCTTCTTACCCGTGTGTATACTGGCTATACGATAAAACGTACTCCGGGTTCCCCACTTTATTGCAAAATAATGAAAATGCACAAACACCCAATTTTCTTCTCATTCTTACCACATTAGACGAAAAATCTTATTGGGACTTATTGTGTAAGTTAAAACACGCCCTTGCCACAAAAAATATTACTAAAATTTACTTCGAAAAATTTTATCCGAAATCTGCAGACAAACATATTATACACAATATGATCGAATTCCTTTTCCAAGACATGTATCTGGACATCCTGGTGTTCGATAGCATTTCCTCTGAGGAAATTGCTGAATCATTACCAGAACTCTTAGTTCATTCGCATGAACTCAGTTCATCGCGGTCATTACATTCAAATGCTGAATCAGGTCTCTCGGGCTTTGACTTTTTACCTAATTATTTACCCGAGGAAAATTGTAACACAAAACTAACAAAAATACAGTTAACCCAAGATTATCGACTAGACCCCAATCAGCGACTTTCTGTATTAACATCAATATCGCCACCAATTGCTGATGCATCCAATTACACATTCATCCCAAACAGAAATTTCACAGTTCCTCGTAAACTTTTAATCAATGATGCTCAAATTGTAAATTCGGATTTTACACATTTTTCTGTAACATCATTTAATCCCCATATTCTGACCTTAATAAAAAACACCACCATTGGTTATCTTTTCGAAAATCCTAATGATCAACCCTTATATCTACTTAATAATTCTTCTGAAACAACCCCACAAAGAAATTTTGCGATACCCTCTAAGTTATCACCCACTGAACGCGAATGTCTCTCTCAATTATTAGAAACCTATTCTGATGTTTTTGCTGACGATCTTGCCGAAATTGGACATACTAACTTAATTGAACATAAAATTGACGTGATTGATGACACGGCATTCAAAAGTAAACCGTACAAAGTATCACCCGTGGAACGTGAATTTATTCGTACTGAACTCGATGAAATGTTACAACAAGACATAATTCGACCGTCGCACTCTCCTTATTCATCACCAATTGTTTTAGTCGGAAAAAAAGGTGAATCCGGAAAAACTCGTTTTTGCGTGGATTATCGAAAATTAAACAGTATTACAAAAAAATCCAACTACCCTTTGAGCAACATAGACGAAATTTTATCTTATTTAGGAGATGCTAAGTACTTCTCGACTTTAGATATGTTCTCAGGGTTTTGGCAAGTAGGGATTGATGAAAATTCCAAAAAATACACCGCATTCGTAACGCCTGGTTTTGGATTATTCGAGTTTCAGCGACTTCCTTTTGGTCTTTGTAATGCGCCTAGCACGTTTCAAGACCTAACTGACAGAGTTTTTCACGGTCTAAAATGGTCTTGCGTTTTAGTTTATTTAGATGATTTAATTATTTATTCCAAAACATTCCAAGAACATTTGGAAAAACTTGAACTCGTTTTCCAACGCCTACGCGAGGCCAACCTAAAGCTAAAAACCGAGAAGTGCGTCTTTTTTGCTGAGCAAGTTAAAATTTTAGGACATATTGTCGATAAAAATTCAATAAAGCCTGATCCAGCTAAACTCGAAGCAATCCAAAATTTTCCTCAACCCACTAATCGGAAAAAACTTCAAAGTTTTTTAGGTCTGTGTAATTTTTATCGCAAATTTATTGAAAACTTCGCGAAGATTTCACGCCCACTTTATAAGCTCACCTCGCCACAATTAGCATTTCATTGGGGTCCAGATCAATCACAAGCGCTCGAACTTCTCAAAAGAAAATTAACTGAACCACCTGTTCTCACTCACTTCAACCCGACAGTTGAGTGCGAACTCCGAGCTGACGCAAGCATTGACGGTCTGGGTGTAGTATTACTCCAAAATTTTAACAACGCGATGCACCCAATCGCTTATAGTAGTAGAGCCCTAACTAATGCGGAAAAAAACTACACCATTTCCGAACTAGAGGCACTTGCGATTATTTATGGTTTAACCCGTTTCCGTCACTTCATTTTAGGTCGACCAGTACGTATCATAACTGATCATCACGCGTTATGCTTCCTAAAACATACAGATTACACTAATAAACGTTTGACACGGTGGTCCATCAAACTACAAGAATTCGATTACACGATTCGTTATAAAAACGGCAAAGCTCACACAGATGCCGACTGCCTTTCTCGTAGCCCAGTTGACCCACCTCCTCGGGAAAATGACGATTTATTTGACCTACCTACTTTCTTTCTTATTAACACATGAAAATATTGCTACCGAGCAAGACAAAGATCCCGCCCTTAGAAGTCTTATTCAGGTTATACAAAATCCTGCCACAGCTTCCATCGGACTCCGGAAACGCGCGAACAATTTTCGACTCTACAATAACGTACTTTTCAAAATTAATACTTCCCCAACGGGCGCACAAAATTTATTAGTCATTCCCAAACACTTAATCTCCGAAATTTTGTATACACACCACTCTGAACCTTTATCGGGACATTTAGGAATTGCCAAAACATACTACAAAATCAAAGATCGTTATTTTTGGGATACATTGAAAACAGACGTCGAAAAATTTGTTAGAGGATGTGCTGACTGTCAAGCAAGAAAGGGCGAAAATTATCGCAAACCAATCGGTCTTTTGCAGCCAATTCGAGTAGGTCTGCCTTTTGATCATATAGCCTTGGATATTTTGGGCCCATTTCGGAAAAGTTCAAATTCCAATACCGTTATAGTAGTAGCTACCGATTATGCCACTCGATGGGCCGAGACGCGTGCATTACCGAATGCAACAGCGGAACAAGTTGCGAAGTTCGTACTAGAGCAAATTTTAACCCGGCACGGCACCCCTCGGTATTTTCTAAGCGATAGAGGTACTAATTTTCGATCCCAATTAATTCGTGAACTTCTACAAATAATGGGGATATACCAACAGTTTACCACAAGTTACCACCCCCAATGCAACGGCTTAACCGAGCGTTTTAATAAAACTCTGGCCGATATGTTAGCCATTTATACAAGTACAGCTCAAACGGACTGGGACACATACTTACCCCATGTCACATTTGCTTATAATACTTGTAGACAAGATACCACGCAATTTTCGCCATTTATGTTAGTTTACGGAAGAGAGGCGGTTCTTCCCTCACAAACAAACTTAATGCAAGAACCAGATACTACCACAGCAGCTGAAATAAGGGAAAAGGCTCTCGCTGCACGAGCTTTAGGTGTTCAAAACATCACAGCACGGCAAAAATGTGACAAAGCTCGTTACGATGTGCGACATCGTCACATTGAATACCAACCTGGCGATAAGGTAAAAATTTTTACACCGGTACGAAAAATCGGAAAAAGTGAAAAGCTGCTTTTAAAATATTTTGGACCATATTATGTTGTTAAAAAAAGTAAATGAGGTAGATTACGAAATTAGAAAAGGGCCAACAAAAACTAGCAAAACCGACATAGTTCATGTTAGCCGTATTTTGCCTTATAACGACCCTTGGACACCCCCAACAATTCCTACGTCTTAACTCAATGTAAAGCAATTTTCGTATAGCACTCGATACTAATATTTTCTTTTTTTAGGTTTCAAAAAGAAAACAAAATGTTTTTATTACTTTTGCTACTCGCATCAGCTCAGGGACAGTTTGAGGTTACCGCTGGCGCTTTTTGGCGAGAATTACCTGAAATCATAACCTACGATTCTACAATTCCGCTCTTCTACACCACGAGCTCGGAGTGGATTGAGGACACTTTTACAGATGGATTCCAGGGCGACTGACTTCTACTGTTGTGGAATATTCTTTTGTCTATTGCCGTTTTATATTTACTTTTCCATAGCCGACTCCCGGGCCTAACCGTAATACCGCAAGCTGCGCCAGTCAATGCAACAGATAAAGTAACTTATCGTCATGATACATTATTTGGGCTGCTCATTTCGGGGATTATTATATTTGTGATATACTTTATATTTCGGTACCTACTGTCGCGCCGTCGCAGTAGGACCAGCACTTTGAGGAATTCCTCCGGCACAGATTCGAATCGCTTTACAATAGATTTTGGCGACCAAGAAAATTTTGAAAGATTTCAACAAGGCAACAGTGTCGACATTTCACTGAATGCAGTTTAAATTTTCAGGAGGTTTACGCTGTGAGTATCGTAAAACTCATAGATAAATGTCCTGTTAACTTTAAAGTGTGTTTCTAAAATTGCCTCGTTTACATTTATTTTGGTACCTAAATAGTTTTGAGTGATCACTCCAAATTCAATAATACATAATAAGTAAAGTTTAATTTCAGATAACTTATAACTACTCATAGACATTTTGTATTTATATTTAGTGTTCTACCTTAATTTAGAACAGTGTCCTGGGTTATACCCTTGTATTTTACCAATTAATTTTTATTATTTTTAATCAATTAACCACTGTTTTTATTTATATTTCCATTAATTCATAAATGTCACTTACACTTACACTTTTGTATTTGTTTTCGGTTGTGATATCCTGGACTGGATAACCATAATAGCCTTTAAGCTGAGTTTAGATGGACAACCTTTACTTCGGCACTAAGCAACTACACACTACACACCAAACACCACTATGTCGCCATACCGCCACCACAAGCCGGGTAACGTCAAGATCTCACACCCCACGAATATGCCACCTCATACACAGCACCATCTCGCTACCGGCGCTAACATATCATCATCTACTGGCACCACCTACATATCCCAAGCAATGGGGGTTCACACTCCACTAGTTTTGAGATTTTCGCCGTTCACAACCACCATTCAGAGATGTCCGTAATCCAAGTGACCACGTCCGTACCACGGGCTGTCGTTGGAGAACTATCACTAAACCCCTGGGAACTGTGACTGTGGGTGTTAGTGCTGACGGTGAGCTTTCCAGTAGCCTTGATTACCACGGACGTTGGTTAACTAAACCCGGTATACACAACGAACTCTTCTTCAAGAAAAAGTGCATAGTGACATTGTGTTATCATCAAAAGGTTGTCCATGACTGTTACTCCGCTTCCAGGAACTTTTTATTTCTTGTTTTAAAGTGTTCTCATATTTACATAGTATTTTTTTTTTTGATTTTGTTCAGTTGTTTTAAATTTTGGACTTTTAAATGAATTGTGATCATATGTATTTTAGATTTTAGCGTTTTTATATATTTTACATTTTTGTTCGTAAACTTAGCTTAATCGCCGTGGGTCCGGCGATTTTTCGAAGAGGGGGGATATGTCACATTAGATTTTTTGAGTTTTAAAGTTTCGACATTCCTCTCTTCGGGAAATGGCCCAGCCGCGAGTTACGGCGGGAGACCGGGGAGACCATAATGCTGAGCTTGCCATAGATTGATGAACTGTGATTTTGCAAGCTCAGCACCAGGGAGTCTTCCTCGGCTCGTGCCGGAGCTCCGGAAGGCAGAGTGTGTGTGGTGGCCCACGGCGACAACACGAGTAGTAGGTGAGTAGTTCCTTTTTTTTTTTTGTAAATTTATTTCGGTTATTTAAAATAAATAGATCTTAAGTTTTTTCTAAAATTTTTGAAGTTTTATTTTTTTCGGAGTGTGGGTTCTTTTTTTGAAGATTTTTGGGGCACGTGACAATATGAAAGAAGCTAGTCACATGTTTATTTTCTAGATAAATACCCACACTTTTAAATAAAATACGAAAATGTTAACATTGTCACTTATGGAGTTTCACGGCGCTTGTCAAACGCTGAGTTCCCGCCACAGCGTGACGTCACGTGTTATTGGCTAATTAAATTGCAAAATGTTGTTATACATTTTTTTTTTCCAAAAATTTTAATGTCTCCGGTAAAAACTTAACATAAATTCATAAACTACACAACAACTGCGTTATTTTATACAATTTAAAACACATTTCTTTTTTTCTACAATTTTAAGGTGATGTCATTAGATTGTTGGTGGGGACGATTAGACAAAGTTTGGTTAGCGGTTTATCCTGTATAAAATTTGACAACAATCGTTCGGGTAGTTTTGGAGTTTATCTGCCTAGCAAAAATCGACACGGACGGACAGACAGACCGACAGTTAGACAGACAGAAACGAGAGACCTATTTTGTCGTACTTTAGGGGTCGTGATACATCGAGAAAATGCTCCTGAAGTAAAAAGACATTTGGACTAAATATACAAAAAAGAAGGAATAGTTTGAAAAATAGAATAAAAGGAGACGGCAAGAAGAGGCTGTGGAGTAAAAAATAAGATATATAACAACAAGTAACCAAAGTGATTATGATAGAAATAAAGAAGAAAGAACAATAATTTAGATAAAAATAGAAATATCTCCACTAATTTCCGCGATATTAAAAAATTATTCAACGGAATATTAAAACGAATGAGAGCTTCACACTAATATGTAAAATCTCTTCCAAAAATTGATGACATCACTAAACGAACTCTGTGGAAATTTTTACAACTTGCTAGGTCACATTAACTAATTTTAATAAAATCTTCAACTCTAATTATTATAAAAAGGCAAAAATGTACGGGGTAGAGCAAACATGTAGACCTGCGAAGGCATCTTGAAAACCATTTATAGCTACTATCTGAAATTTTGTTTTCTTTTTAGTGTATAGTAGTATAGGGTAAATTTAACGTCACTGAATTAAAATTCCATATGTTTCAAACTCGTGTACACATAAAAGCTAATGAGACCATTTCAAGTGGTGCTAAGGCTAATTTACCATAGTTATTGGATTTGAGGTAATGCTGTTAGTGGAAACTGAATTGAAAACTGGACCATAATACACCCATAAATTTAGTCGATGAATATGAATAAATAAAACTGTTAACTGCGCTTTCAATTAATTAAAATCAAACAATCAACATTAAAACAAAGAGCAATTTTTACAGTATAACAGCTATTCAACTGGCTCTCCATTTATCTACTACTAACAATGGAGGCGTTGAATAAATAAGTCTTATAGAACTAACATTTTAGGACACCGCAACGATTGATTAGTGTTATTATAGATATCTCCGTCTTATTGTTCAACGAAAGGAGAGGAGGCACCCTCACACACATTCTGGCCAAAGGTGAACATTCTCCGCATGATAACGCCAATCAACTAGGCTCACCGATAACGCCAGCATACTGGTATAACATAACAATATAACACCTATTAAATCCAAACATTATTTCAACTAAAAAGGCACAGGACAATGGTTCGGCGCGTGCGGTCCCCGTTCTCAAAAGCTTCCGGCATAATTCATATAAATAACAGTTTGTCGTCCTCTATGGATTTTTGCGTTATGTTATAACTTGTGTTAGTTATCGTGATTGGTTAGAGAATCGACAGACACACATTGGTTTATTATGAATAATAAAGGGGGACTAAAGTCGTGATCTGCAGATTTCGATGTAGAGCTTCCGGATGGAATTAACGTTTCTAAAATATCAAAAAATTTATTCAAAAATATTAGCAGGTAAATGCTGATTTTTTACTACGGAAATAAATATTTTGGAAAAAAAAATAATTTTTAGTTGTCTCTCGAAGAAATACTTTGGATGATTAAGGCTGGCGTCTGGTTCGGTTTAGCCCTATACTAAATACATTGAAAACATCGTCGCGGTTTCCGGAGTTGCATTTTAAAAATATGAGATATATCGCTTTAAAAAAATTATATTTCGAATTAACAAACTTCAGTCCAGGGGACCTCCATATTTATATTCATATCTAGTATGCAGTTTTTACAAAAAAAAATTATAAAGTTGAACAACTTTTACATCACATTTTAACCGGCACATTGATGCGTTTTTTGACGAAGTACTGAAGTTTTTTGCATTCTGATATAGGAGGTCCCCTGGGGAAAAGTGTCAGCTTTCTTTTGATACCATTTATAATATTAAAAAATCCACGACTGAGGTAAATAACTCGCGAAAAGTCAAAATCTATTGAAACGAGAAATCGGCATTAAACGAGCTGTGATGCGGTAGCAGAATGCAGGTTTACTTAGATTCTGACTTGGTTGGAGATTTCAGTATTTTAAAAATGCAATTCCGGAAACTACGACGATGTTTTCAATGTATTTAGTATTGGGCGAAATCGAACCAGACGCCACCCTTAAATTATTATTATTATTATTATTATTGTAAAATGCGATCGGGCAGAGGTTACTACCTGTTATGCCCGCGCTCACTAATGGGAGTACTCAATAAATAAAGCGTATGAAGTAAATATGTTTAACTACGATTAAGGTTTTCGTCAATATGATTATCGTACTTCATTTTAAAGGTGGCTGTACTTGTACTTTGTACAACTTCTGCAGGTAGAGAATTCCAGGCATTAAACACACGGTTAACAATGAAGAACTGTCTAACACTGGTACGAAACCGGTCTTTAAGAAGTTTGTATGAATGCCCTCGTGTCCGTCCGTCTGTATTGAGAGGAAATATATGCTTTATCGGAGAATTATCGTCTGTCAGAGCATTGTATACAGTTATCACGTCACCTCTAACTCGCCGATTCGAAAGCAGCGGAAGTTGCATAATTGATAATCTTTGGTGATACTGGGGTCTATGGTAGCCATAAGGAACACGCGTAGCTCGTCTTTGAACAGACTCGAGAAGATCTTTGTCGCGCTGGAATATGGGGGCCCACACTGCATTAGCAAATTCCAAGATCGGCCTAACATATGTTTTAAACAATTTAGAAAAAGTTAACGGATCAGTTTTAGTAAATACTTTACTTATGAGGTAAAGCACTTTATTGGCTTTTCTTGTAACTTGACTAATATGGTCGGACCATGATAATGTGGAAGTTACCAGAACACCCAGGTCAGTACAGGATTCATACCTTCTAAGCTCAAGATTATTAATATAATACAGATGTCTTGGATTGTTCGCTCCAACAGACAACACTTTACACTTGTCGACGTTAAGTGGCAGTAACCATTCATTTGACCAGGTATAGACGGTTAAAAGATCCCTACACAAAACTAGATGATCATTCGCTGAATTATAAATTTTTAAGTCATCAGCAAACATCGCAAAAGGAGATTTCAGTCGAACACCTAAGTCGGCTGTATAAACTGTAAATAAGAGTGGACCAAGCACTGATCCTTGCGGCACACCACTTAAAACTCTAGTAATTGAACTGCAAGCATCCCCAACCTTAACTGTAAAGCTACGATTAGAGAGGAATGCATCAATCCAAAGCAAAAGATTCCCTCGTGTTCCAAAATAATGCAACTTGTGGAGAAGACGACGTTTAGGTACACGGTCAAACGCCCGGGAAAAATCCATGTATATTATATCAGTCGGAATATCCAAGTCAAAATTCCTTGCCCAATTTGATAAACAACAAAGCAAATTGGTAACAACTGATTTACCAGGAACGAACCCATGTTATTCAACGGGAATAATTTTGTTGTCCAAAAGAAACTTGAACGTGCTGTCATATACAACTGTCTCCATGATCTTAACAACCACCGATGTTAAGCTGATAGGCCTGTAATTGTCGGGACAAAATTTATCTCCCTTCTTAAATATGGGCTTGACGAAAGCTGTCAACCAATCGGGAGGTAAAGTACCAGAGTTAAAAGACTGAGTAAACAAAAAACTAATCGGTTCACATAAGGAGGTAGCACATTCTTTCAGAACTTTGGCAGTTATATAATCCGGCCCTGGAGACTTTGTCGTTTTCAATTTTTGCAAGAGCTTCAATACTGTTTCAGGAGTAAACTGAATCTCGTCCATGTGGACGGCATTTGGTTCAAAAGGTATGTCAGCAATCTTTGCATCAGGCTCTACTATGAAATTTCGGGAAAAGTTTTCTGCAAAAATATTCGCTATGACCTTGCAGTCGTTTAGAAAGCGACCAGTAGCATCTTTAAGTTGAGGAATTTTAACTGGACCCGATATATTAGCGCGGATGTGCTTGAACAGCCGTTTGGGATCCTTACTTTCCGCTATTCGTTTTTCATACTCAACCCTCGCTTCTCTGATTTTATTAGAAAGTTTATTTGAAAATGCCCTATGCGCTTGATAGTCAGCAGCCAGGGAAGTACGTTTAAAGGCACGCCATAACGATCTTTTCTTCCTGACTAATTTTAGCAAGCTACCGCTTATCCATGGCTTAACAGATGATCTGCTGACTTTGACAGAACTAGAATGTTTACCCACTATGTCACCTAATATATTTTTGAACGACTCCCAATTCGTAATGACCGAAGAATTACTAAACAATTTTGTCCAGTCGACATTACTGAGATCATCATTTACAGCTTTATATTTCGTCACAAGTTTGGAATGCGTGTCGACCCTTTGCCTAAGTACATAGCACAGCTGCAAGTAAATTTTTAGTGTTACATGGTCAGACTTGCCAAATGGACTTAGGTACATCAGATCAGTTAGGGAGCTGTCGTCAGAAGTTAAAATTAAGTCTAATAATGAGGGTTGCTGATTAAGCCTGTAACGAGTCGGTTGAGATACAATTTGATTAACATGTGAATTATTAATCATGTCTATAAGTAACTGCGAAGAAATATCGTGAGACTGATAAGAGGTGGCGGACCAATCGATAGAAGGCATATTAAAATCTCCAAATACAAAAATTTTGTCATATAAGTGATAGAACCTACTGAGGACATCAAAAAGAGACATCAAATCATCACTGGTCGCAGACCAGTGATGATTTGGGAGGCCTATAAATACAAGCTAACACAAAAGTTAACGAGCTATTATAAACCTTAATAAAAAGAGAATCTATATTTCCAGTATCACTTTCCAAAATTTCAACCTTGAAATTTGCTAATATTAAATTGGAAACATATATACACACACCCCCACCTCTACTTTCACGATCTTTTCTGAAAACTGTGTAACCATGTAATGATATCAAGGAATCTGTGATTAATGACGATAACCACGTTTCACTTAGAATTAAAAAGGTTGGTTGATCATCAGTAACGTATACAACAACATCGTTAAACTTGGCTTGTAGAGATGCTACATTGGAGTATGCTATGGTACCAAGAAAAAAATTACTATTTATTTTATTCTTGAACTTGAACATTTTGCTGAATAATTTCATGGTTGGTTTCGACATCTGTTGGCTTCTGATACGTTTCATAAGCTTTTTTTATTTTCTTTTGAATTTTTTTACACCGATTCTTGATGCTTCTGTGTTGGACTATTGGAAAGATATCATATAGCATTCCAATAAGCCCTTGGACATCAGCTGTGTATTTAAGAACTAAAGCCATTATATTCGTTTCTCCTGATGCTTTTTCCATAAATTCAACCATCTGCACGAAGCTAAGTGGGTACTGAGCATTGTCTAGCAATTCTTTGGCAGGGTATAACAGATCAGTTGTTGGTGTCAAACTTTCGACAGAGTCTGAGGGTTTTATTTTTTTTTGGTTGTTGCGATCGTTGAGGATCACTATCGTCAGAGGGTAAACACAGTGATAGATCCAAAGGATCGAAACCAATTAAACTATCATCCGTGCTGGGTCTTTTGCTTCCCACTTCTGGTGATACTGGGGCATGGGGAATAGTATCAGGATACCGTGCACTGGTATTAACATTCTGATCGTTTTCGACACCAGATCTTGTAGTAATATTCGGACAATCATTTGCTAAATGGCCTGCGAGTCTACATTTAAAACAAGTGTTATCATAACTCAAGAAGATGCGATAGTTTGTTTCCTCATACTTTACAACTAGGGATGAAGGTAAGTCTCGTGTGTCATCAGGTTGTACATAGATTTGTCTCCGAAAACTAAAAACATGTTTGTATTCATCTGACTTTATCCCCGCTCTAAGAAACGACATTTGGGAAACCGGGACAAAACCTGCTTGCTTGACAAGGTTCTCAATAACAATGTGGGGAATGGAAGGACAAACGTTAGAAAATATGATACGCTTAGCCGGATTTATCAAACGGCGTACATTAACTTCGTTATCCTTAACAACAATAGTCGAGTGTTCAGAAATAATCTGGTCAACACAAGATTTGTCGCTTAAATAAATGCAAATACGATCATTTGACATACGAGATGCAAAAAGGACATTTTTCGCCGTAACTACATTACCTATAGCCAGGACGTATTCAATCAGTTTCGTATCATTGATTGCAGTTAAAACTATTGCTTGTTCTTTGGATGGAAACTGAGGTGACTCAGGGATTCCCTCCATCTTAAAAAGTCTAGGAAATTACAGAAATGATAATTACTAAGATACTCTTATAATATCTTACCCCTTTCGGGGATTTTCCCGCCGCAAGGCGGGAAAATTATAAAACCACAGTCACTCGCCTCTGTGAAGAAACACGTTGATAGACGGCAAAAACAACCAGCGATGGTACTTACTTTGGTATGGCGATTTGAGAATGCAAAAATATTCAGCAAACACTCTCGCATAGAATGTTGGCACACCACTGCACTAGGGTAGAAATATCCACAAGTGTTACCAGAGTACGTGAACTTAATTGCACAAATTAATTCCTTATATTAACAGAAAAATTGTGTCAAAACCGAACACAGATATGCAAACGTTGAACGGTTTGAAACGATATGATAATATATGGATCCTACATATTTTTTTTACATATGTAAGTTCCAAATATTCAACAAATTGCAGAATACATTTTAGAAGTAATGATTTTTATTTTTGATTTTGTTTAAGTCGTGATCCCATTAAAAGTTTTTTTATTTTCAAACATCATATAACTGACACTTATATGACGCTCTTACCGGGGTTTAAGTGTCATTTCTATGACAGCGTTTTTGAGCGGCGTATAAGTACTACTTATACTCCGCCGGCGTATAAATACAACATTTATACTCCGCTGGAGTATAAATATGTGAAAATCATAGTGGTTGTCAACCATAGTAAACATGGTAAGTGAAATCAAGGCAATTCCTTAATGAAGCAAGAAGATATAGGAAATAATCATTTCAAAAGAAGATTAATCGTTTGAAAATAAAATATTGTGTTTCATTCGGAGTTTAAGTGACTTCATGTGACTCGTATGGACTTAATTCGCCTCGCTATCGCTCGGCGTTTAATTATTATTATTATTATGCAGTATGTCCAACGGAGCAAAACTCCAATTACAGAACATACATCTGATCATTTCAACTTTATTATATATATATATATATATATATATATATATATATATATATCACAATTAGGTTTTCATTCATAATTTTTAAGATAATTCGGAGAAGTCGAGTTTCTTCAATTCCGATACATTAGTTGTAAACAGATCTGTCTGATTATGGGCATAATTACCTAAGCGACACATTGTCCATAGAGGAGAATATTTTAAGACATCCGTACGAGACTTTCCAATATAAAAAATTGACATATTCCTTGTATTATATGCTCTTACGTTTATATGGAAACTTATTTGTGCCAGTAAGCATGGACAGTCGAAAACAGAATTCAAAATTTTATACAGGAAAATAATTTTTGCTGTCTTGTTTCTTTCACTAAGACTTTGAAATGAAAACCTTTCCAAAAGTCTGCAATAAGAATATCCAACAGGAGGATAAGTTCCGTCCACTCGATAGCAAAGGTACTTTAAAAACCGTCTCAACACGCGCTCTAAATTTTCTGTATGGTTTTTATGATGTGGGAACCAAACAACCGACGCATATTCAAGTTTGCTGCGTACGAACGAATTAAATATTCTTATTAAAGTCAAATTATTAGAAAATTCTTTTGCGGTACGCACTATATATCCGTAAATTTTCATAGAGCTGTTTACCGTTCTCTCAATATGATCCGAAAAACACAATTTCTTATCGAATGTCACACCCAAGTCCTTGACCACTTCCGGTCTATCCAACAAATAATCCTTTAACTCATAATTAAAAAGGAATGTATTGTTTTTGAGACCATAAGACATCACCACTGACTTTTTTTTATTAATGGGAAGTTGGTTTAGTTCACACCAATCAGATACAATATTAAGATTCTTTTGTAAATTCTCACAATCTTCGATACCATAAATGGTAGTATATATTTTGATATCGTCTGCATATAATAAACAGGGTACATTCAGTGCAGCCATTATGTCATTTATAAAAATATTGAACAACAGTGGTCCAAGAACAGAACCTTGCGGTACCCCTGAATGAGCTATAAATTCTTGAGAGGAATGACCATGAACAAATACATGCTGCTTTCTTCTACATAAGTAAGAGGAGAAAAATTCTACTACATTTGGGGAACAGCCAATATTACTAAGTTTTGACAAAAGAAGATCGTGGTCTAACTTATCAAAAGCCTTCGACAGGTCAATGTAAATAACGTCAGTTTGACAATTCAGGTCTATTGATTTCGAAATATATTGTGTGATTGCGCACAAATTCGTTACTGTCGATCTCCCAGGAAAAAAGCCATGTTGTACTTCATTAAAATAACATTTTAATTGGGAAAAAAGCTGTTTGTAAATAATAAATTCGAAAACCTTTCCAAAATTATTAATCAGAGACACTGGGCGATAATTCTCAATGCAAAACTTATCACCACTCTTAAAGACAGGGACAATTTTCGATTTTTTCCACTCATCAGGAAATTTAGCTTCTCTCAAACATAAATTGAATAATGCTGTTAAAGGCTCAGCTAGACTCAATGCACAATCCCTAATCACTATCGCCGGAATCTTGTCAGGACCAGCTGTATACTTGGGCTTTAATTGGTATATTGCCTCAATAACATCTTGCTCAGAAATAGACTTCAAAGACACGTATTGACACAAAGACTGAGATTCCTTGGAATAGTTCCCTAAGTTATATGTTACAGGAGTGAACACTGACTTAAACATTTCGTAAAAAGCATCAACTATCTCCTTTGGTCCAGAGTAGTTTACATTACCAAGACTCATATTAAAGGGAATATCGGTACCATTACTTTTATATTTAACAAATTGCCAGAATTTGTTCGGATCATTAGAAATTTCGCCCTCAACTTTGAATAAATAATCTTTATATAGCTTTGCTAGTTTCACTTTGATAACCCTACGCAAATTTTTGAATTTTTCATAGTCTTCTTTATCACCGTATTTCTTGTACTTTTTCCAAAATTTACTTTTTTGCTTTATTTCCTTTATGAGATCAACAGAGAACCAAGGAGGATAGTGATGTTTACGTGCTATACTTTTTGGAACATTTGAACCGAACACCTCTTGAAGTTTCATGTAGAATATTTCACATGCTAAATTCACATCAGTAGATTTATTAAGTGATGACCAATCAATTAGCGAGATACCCTTGATTAAAACAGTAATATCTGCTGTGCGAAAATTGAAGTTGTCACCTGTGTTCACACCACATATGTAATTAGTACATTTTACAGCACTTTTAACCATCAGTAGCAGAGGGGGATGATGTACATCTACAGGAACTAGTTCTTCATCCGATTTGCTTACGTAACATGATATATTAGAAATAACTAAATCAAGAATGCGATGATTAACATTTAGGACATTATTATATTGCAAAAACTCCAGAGTATTCATGAGATGCAGCAATGGAAGTGTGTTTCCAAGTAAATTTCCTGAATTTAAATATGAAACATATTCAGGGACATTGAAATCACCAATTATAATAATCTTGGATTTAAATATAAATTCCAGTGAAAACATAGCATCAACGAAGTCAAAAAATTTGTTTGTGCTTATTTTAGGAGGAATGTATACTACAAAAATGTATAAAGGATTATACATGTCAATAATTTTAACACATAGCACATCAATTTCCTCTAAAGAATCAAACAAAGTTCCCTGTAGATCCACTACTACTGCAGCCAGATATTGTTTAACACCTAATAAAACTCCCCCACCTCTAGATTTATTTAATATTTCAAAATCTCTGTCCTTTCTGAAAACTACAAAATTTGATGGAAACAGCTCACTGCTAGAAACATCTTCTTTGAGCCAAGTTTCAGAAATACCAATTATATCAAAATCACAAACCGAAATGGAGTGGTAGAGAAGGTTAGTTTTGGTGTTAAGTCCACGTGCGTTTTGATAAAAAATGCTTAAAGATTTAGCATTGAAAGTTTCCTTAGAAATAACGTTTTTGTATGTATTACAATTTGCCCTGATGTTAGAAGAGTCTGGACTTTTAGACTTTAAGATATTATCAGTCATAAGATTTGAAGAATGAGAGCATTGCATTAGCAACAGTTCATCAGTATAGCATAAACCTAATTGCTATTTATTTAAAAGCAAATCCTTCTTGAACTTTTCAACCTCACGTCTATAAGTGGGGCACGATAAATCCCATGCACCGTGTTTGAAATCCAGTAATTCCTTGTTTTCCTGAACCGACTTAAAACAATTTACACATTTCAGTTCCACAGCTGTACAGTTACTATACGTGTGGTCCAGCCCATCAGATATGCCACATTTTGGACAAGATTTTTTACCAGTACAGTGTTTTGATGAATGATGAAAACCATTACAGTTGTAGCACCTAAGTACTTCTACAGCATCAAATACATTACAGTAGTCATATCCTATGAATAAATTACCTGCTTTCATTAAAGCATCATATGAAATTTTGTCTACTTGAAGAACAGCTTGATGAATATTTGACTTTTTCCTAGTTGGAAAAAATTTAACTACAGAGCACTCAATATTCAGATTTATAGCGGTACAATTTTTCCGAACAGCATATTCCACAAAACCAGAAATCTCATCGTCTTGATAAACTTGAGTCATACCTACAACTTTGATTCGAGGTTGGACACCCTTAATTTCTTTAATTTCATAATCTTCCGCAAGTTTCTCACGTGCAATTTTTTTAAATCGTAAATTTTCCTCTTTCGAGGAAAAACCTACAAGAATACCACCTTCTTTGACATTTTTGACTTTAGCAATTGTTAGTTGTGAATCAACTGGATTAATATTTTTGTTAATATCAGTTTTTGTTTTTATTGCCGTCTGTACCTTGTTTTTAGGCATAACTATAACCGCCGGTTGAGTCTTATTTTTTAATAAATCAGAATATTTCACGGTTTCTTCAACGAAATTAGGTTTTTCAGCAGACAATTTCGATTCAGCTATTTCAAGAAATTTGTTTTTCAGATCATCAAACACCGAATTCAAATTATTAAGCATTTCATCATACTTCCGCTCTAAAAAGCCTTGTAAACCCACATGATCCACAGAAAAACACATTCTGTCACAATTCACACATTTCCAGGACAAACCAGGAACATGCTTAAATTGTCTGAAGAGTTCAGGAGAAATATTTACACAGGAAGTATGAAAACGCTTACTACAAACCCCTGCACAAAGTACCGACAGGTTGTTATCATTAATGGCTCCTAAGCACTCACCGCAAGGAGTTAACATGTTGAGGATGCCGCAGTCACACCTCTCCCAGACAGGAATGTTTCAAAATTACAAAGAAGCCAGTTAAACAGAACTCACTATAAAATAAATAAACTGACAGAGTAAACTCCCTAGTAATTCGCCTCTGGCCGGCGAGCCGGCCAGCTGAGAGATAAACGATACGTTATCAGCAGTAAAAACAGCTAATCACTTGTAGAAAAGATTAAAATAAATTAATTCCTAATCAATAACTATTTATCTGTATAGCAAAATGCACGATAAGCTACATCAGCTTAGAGAGAAAAAAATACTCTATAAGCCTATATCAAAATAAACCACTAATATATTATTAAACATACCAAAAACACCAGAAAACTACAGAGCGATGCACACATCGACTGCACACACTGATGATCATTGGCGAAGTTATTAATCAAATTATCAATTTAATCGTCCATACTCGCCACATAAAGTATCACTTAAACTCCTAATAAAATAAATATCTATTAAATAGCAGTTTTATACTTTTTTAGAGGTTTTAGTTATTTTTATGAAAAGATTTGAGCAATCTATTAAGAATGTTGGCCTTTTGTGTCCAGTTTTAGATTTTTTTATACAAAATTCGGTATAAAAATTTCATTTTTTTATATTTTTTTCATTAACGATAAATTTTTATAAAAAAAAATATAATTGAAGTAATAATCCACACCTACAGACGCATAACATGTTACACATTTTAAACGATGTCTCCCATGTTTCGTGGTAAATTTAAAAATCATTTTGTCAGTATTTTAGAAAACTATAAAATATTGTTGAAAAATCTTGGGAGTAATTAATTAACAAATATCTGACAAAGATATACAAAGTGACCCTCTTAAGTGCGAGATCCTCGATATCTCTCATTAATTATTAGAAAAAACGTCATGAACTAAAGTTGTACGCTTTTTTGAGTAACATAAAATCAAATTATATTCGACTATATTGAGTGTTTTGTTTATGAGGCATAGTCCACAGATTCGTTTTTTGTAAATAGAACACCTACATAGTATTACATAATTTGCTTAGGTTCTTTTCAGACTTTCTAAAAATAGTTTTTTTTTAATTCTGGTGCGACGTTGCCAAGTTATTCTGATTTTATGAATTTTGTTAATCTATTCCAGAGTTAAAAAAATTGGTCTAAAGAGTTTAGACAGTACTTTCCTCGCTGTCGGAAACTTGACGACTGCATGCCTATTGTGTTTTTTTTCTCATTATATTTTTGTAGTGGGAATTAAAAAAAAAATTGCGATGACGTCATCAACATTTTTGCAAGGACACGTTTATCAGTTGGGATAGATGTAGTGTAATACTAAGAATAAAATTATTGTATTCCCAAATTTTCGGGAAAATGAATTGGGTCGTTTTGAATATTGATTTGTTATATAATCAATAAAATAACGAAACAATTTACTCACGTATACGGCGCCGGTGTGTAATATGAGAGGCAACTGAAAATCGTTTATGTATAAACATTCTTAATTTAAGATGACAAGCGTAACAGCATACGTGAGAGTCAAACAGAGAAACTGTAAACAAAACGACCATCGGTTTTATTGCTTCGACTTCCGCTTATTATATAAAACATTGGGTTTTATTTTAATTTTTGAAGGTGAAATTCACAATTGGTTGATTATAAAGTGTTGCCTTTAATTTAATCAATAAAATAAATTGACTTCATTAATTTTTTTGAGCCACCTCTTAAGAAAATCTAAAAAATATGAATGGAATGATAAATCACAAGTACAAACTCATCATATTTTTTGCATTTTAGATAGAATTTATTCAGCAAAATTTAAGGGTGACGTTATCAATTTTTTTAGGAGGGATGAACAAGTACATTTTGAACAAAAGTTTTCCATGCTTATAATAACTTTAAAATATCTCCAAGTGTTTCGTTTCATGCAGACTCGACCGATATCGGGTTTCGCCTCGGGTCGTACCGCCCTCAACCCTCGAGGGGCAATCTGGCCACTCGAGACATATGTGCCTTTAGTTCGTAGGAATAACTTGTAAAGAACGCTTGTTTTGTTACTGTCTTAATATATACGCTAATTTAAGTCCACTGCGTATTTCTTTACTGCGAACTCATACCGACGGATAGTAACACCAAGATTTCAAAGCATTCGGTTTTGTAATTCCTGATTAAATCGATAAAATAAATTCACGCATTCATTAATTTTTTTGAGTCACCCTGTATATGCAAATCCAAAAATATGAATGGAATGATAAATCACAAGGACAGACTCATCATATTTTGTACATTTTAGATAGGATTTATTCAGCAAAATTTTGGGGTGACGTCATCAATTTTTTAGGGGGGATCAGCAAATACATTTTGATAAAAAATTTACTGTGCTTATAATAACTTTAAAACATCTCCAAGATTTCAAAGCATTGGGTTCTGCAAATCCTGATTAAACCAATAAAATAAATTCATGCATTCATTAATTCTTTTGAGTCACCCTGTATATGCAAATCCAAAAAATATGATTGGAATGATAAATCACAAGTACAGACTCATCATATTTTGTACATTTTACATAGGATTTATTCAGCAAAATTTTGGAGCGACGTCATCAATTTTTTAGGGGGGAAGAGCAAATACATTTTGATAAAAAATTTACCATGCTTATGATAACTTTAAAACATCTCCAAGATTTTAAAGCATTCGGTTCTGTAATTCCTGATTAAATCAATAAAATAAATTGACGCATTCAATAATTTTTTTCAGTCACCCTGTATATACAAATCGAAAAAATATGAATGGAATCATAAATCACAAGAAGAGACTCACCATATTTTGTACATTTTAGATAGGATTTATTCAGCAAAATTTTGTGGTGACGTCATAGATTTTTTAGGAGGGACGACCAAACACATTTTGATCAAAAATTTACCATGCTTATAATAACTTTAAAATATCTCCAAGATTTCAAAGGATTCGGTTTTGTAGTTCCTGAGTAAATCAGTAAAATAAATTTTGCGCATTCATTAATTTTTTTGAGTCACTCTGTATATGCAAATCCAAAAAATATGAATGGTGTGATATATCACAGGTACAGACGCATCATATTTTGTACATTTTAGATAGGATTTATTCGGCAAACTTTTGAGCTGACGTCATCAAGTTTTTGGAGGGGACAACCAAATATATTTTGACTAAAGATTTATGATGCTCTTTATAGCCTTAAAACATCTGCAACATTTCAAAACATTCGGGTTAGCAGATTAAAATTAAATTGCAAAATGTTGTTTTATAATTCTGATTTTTTTTTCAAAAATCTGGACGTTTCGGGTAAAAACTGAATTCGGAGTCGTAAACTACGTGTGTAGGACTATGTTATTTTACACAATTTAAGACCCATTTACTATGTACAATTTTGAAGTGACGTCATCGCATTAGTGGTGGGGATGATTAGACAAATTTTGGTTAGCGTTTTACCATCTACATGATATTCCTAATATAAGTACAAAATTTCACAACAATCGGTCCAGTACTTTCGGAGATTATCTGTCTAATAAAAATCCGGGACGGCAGACAGACGGACAGACGGACTGACGGACAGACGGACAGACGGACAGACGGACGGACGGACGGACAGACAGACGGAAATGGGGGACCTATTTCTTCGTATTCTAGGGGTCATGATAGATCGAGAAAACGTAAAAGTAGAGAGTCGGCCGGCGGACTCGATTACAATACTTCCTTTGCTTACGCTCGGGAAGTAAAAAATACAAAAAAAAAATACAAATTACTCTTAAATAATAGCGTTATCGTCTTCGGTATCCCTATCATTGAATATAATATATACAGTTATTAGTGGCCTATGGTGACTAAAATGAGTGATATAAATATCAGTTCTTTAATGGATAATAAAGCGTTTGAAAACGACATCAATTGTTGTACCTAATTTAGTTGTTGGAACAGTCAAACTACTAACTATGTCCAACATCAGTGTGTCTTTGAAAAACTGTAGTAATTAAAGACCCTCTGTACCTAATTTAGTCGTTATAACAGTCAAATTCAGAGATAATAGAGATACGAGACCCTTATGTACTGCGCCCCAAACAGTCACTTTCGGGCGTGCTATTTAAATTTGAGTGAGGTTCTTTATAAATGGAAGAAAACAAGATTAAAATATAACAATCATTACGTTAAATTTTCTGTCGCTACATCAATGCAATAATGTACCTTATCATTTACACCGTTTTTTAGATCTTGTGGTTTCCAATCAACAGATATCGGTACACAGAGCGAGTGATCCATTAATTAAGGACGATCTTCATCATCCTCCTCTTACCTGGACACTTGATTATATTACTTTCAATTCGCCGACATCATTAACTTTTAATGATAATTTGCGCTACAATTACCGCAGAGCTGATTTTCCGGGATTATATAATGAACTGTTGAACACTGACTGGGATTTTTACTTCAACTTACAGATATAAATACAGCCTGCGCTGATTTTTACGATCGTCTTTATTCAACTTTTGATCATTTTATTCCGAAATATATTCAACGACCCTCAAAATACCCAGCTCGGTTTTCACCTAAAATTATCAAATTGATTAAAAAGAAATATTCCTCGTGGAAGAAAGCTAGAAAATCAGGTCTCACGGAAGATCGGGAAGAATTTGTTCGGTTGAGAAGAATTGTAAAGCATGAATTAGAAATCTCATACATATATGAATTTTGTGTCTTCTGCAGAAATAAATATTAATTCTGATCCGAAGCAATTTTGGAGATACATTAAACTGAAAAAGAGTAGCACAGAAATACCGCTTAATACAGGGTGACTGCGAAATATATGCAATAATTTTAACCACGGCATACCCCACTCTAGTAGACTCGAAATATAGAAAAAACAAATTAAAAATCGATTGGAGCAACACCCCCATGAACCACCCTCGATACGAATGCACTGAGCCACCTTGTAAACAGAGTTGGAAAAACGTTGGAATAAAAACGACGTAAACACTTTCAGTTTCAATTAAAAGTAAAACCGACTTTTTTGCTGCTTATCATTTATTCATTCATCGTTAAAGGTCAGTAAGACAATTTTATGGTAATGCTTCATGATTATCAACTTTTGATGCTGAGGGATGTTTGGTATTGGAACAAAAATAAGAACAACTTAGAATGCTACTACCTTTTTACACGAAATATTGAAAATGTTGTCCTTGACTAGCCATACAGGCGTCAGAGCGTCGCAAGGAGTACCGGCTGCCACTTTCACTTGTTGTTGAAGCTCTTCGATAATTTCTGGACACTGCTGATTTCCACAAACTAACTGTTTCATCCAACCGATACACATTTATCGAAAACCGTCTCTTGAAATCGTTCTTGTTGACGAGCATGTGGAGTTTCATCGGATAAAAGTGAGTTACACAACGTGGACAATCAGCGGTCTCCAAACCCTGTACTTTGTGAACATGATATGGATGCGGCCGTGTTATTTTAATGTAGGATGCACTACAAGCTGTGAAAATCCAACTACTTCTTTCTGTCCTATCACGGCTACGATCGTGAGTTTGAGGTTGAAGGTTGAAGGTACCATGATCTCGGAAATGCTGCAGCACTGATGCAAATGTTCGCGTACACAAATTACCATATCGACACAATCTGCATGGGAAAACTGCACCATAAACCGATTTCACCGACCGCTCGATGCTGGCTGGCCCTTTTCATGTCTTCCACGTTGCGATTAAAAAAGTGCCTGATAAAGTCACTTTTTTGGTTCTTAATACGAGTCGCTCTGTTTCATTCATTGTAGTAATTATGTAGGTCACGAAACATTACCAGCGGCGCGTATAACAATTTACATATAATTTCAAATATTTTTTTCTAGACACTGCTACCACTTAGGACCGTGAATTTTACCCAGTGACGTAATCATATTGTGAGCTGTTCCCCATTTTTTTGCATATATTTCGCAATCACCTTGTATAACATTCCGGAATAAATCAGAATCAGGATGGGAGGCTATAGTACTCATTTGCAACGCGTTTCAAATCCTCTTTTCAGTCTGATTTTGGTGATCAACTCGGTGACGTTACCTCGGATTCTGTAAATAACATTAATTTTGGTAGTATTCATGAAAAGAGGGTCTACTCTAAATTAAAAAACTTGAAACCACAATTTACAGCTGGTCCAGATTTAATCCCTGCGTTTTTGATTAAAGATGCAGCTTCTGTATTCTACACTCCCTTAACTTTTCTGTTTAATTTAGCCATTCACAGTCAGACATTTCCCAAGTGTTGGAAAACTTCGAAAATAATACCGTTATAGGTATAAGAAAGGAGATAAGACCGCTGTAGAACAATTACCGACCAATAGCAATCTTAAATAATTTTGCCAAAGTATTTGAACAGATAATTTTCGATATTATTTACTACCAAATTAAAAACATCATAGTTGATAATCAGCACGTATTTATTCAGGGACGCTCCACAGTCACCAATTTAATGACTATTACATATTATATTGCTATCAATCTGTACGAAGGATTCCAAACGGATGTTATATACACCGACTTTTGACTCTTTAAACCATAGGATTTTACGTCGTAAGCTTATTGAGTTTGGTTTTTAGAATAGTGTGTGTAAATTTTTTCAAAATTATCTAGCCAGAAGGAATTATTTTGTAGAAAATTGCGACTACAGATCTTATAACTTTATCGCTTCGTCAGGTGTACCACAAGGCTCGGTACTGGGTCCATTGTTATTTAACATTTTTATTAACGATATAGTCAGTAATTTCAATTGTTCTGTTTTGTTATATGCGGATGATTTAATATTATATACTCGCATTACTAATGTCAATGATTGTCACTTATTGCAAACGGATCTTGATTCCTTGATTACTTGGTGTGAGAATAACCATCTTTACTTAAACTATAACAAGTGTTTACCTTGGTTAACGATCTCTTAAACTACAATTACAAGCTTAATGATCATATTTTAAGTCGTCTATCACAAGTGAAAGACCTGGGTGTTAACTTTGACACAAAGTTATCACTTACGGAGCATGTTAGATTAATTACATCTGATGCAATCAAAATTCTAGGTTATATAATCCGGAACAGCAATATGATTCATAATGAAGCAACACTAAAGTTGCTATACTAAACATATGTGAGAAGCAAACTCGAATATGCATCCTTAATTTGGTTCCCACATTTCAAAACTTATCAGGAGATGATAGAAAATGTACAGGGTCGCTTTTTCAAATATTTAAATTTCAGAATTTTCAAATATTATCCACCCAGAGGGTTCCCACAAGAATCTTTACTCAAGCGATTCTCTGCTATACGACTTGATGAACGTCGATGTATTAGCAGCGTTATCTTTTTATTATTTACCTGAGGACACCTAGGACTACATTGCTACAACATTCAACAATTTATAACATATGCCATAATGTGAACAAAATTAACGATCAACAGACTTGTTCAATTGTCGACCTAAAGATTTGAAGAAGTTGCAATTAAAGTAGTAATATTAGCTGTTGTATACACTTAATTTAATTTAATTTGATTAAAATTTAATCTAATTTGTTATGTGGTTATATTAAGTTATATTAAGTTATTTTGTCTATTTTGTATTCTGTTATTGGAGTAAAACCTGTTGAATACAATAAAATTATTATTATTATTATTAATATTATTATACAGGGTGACTGCGAAATATGTGCAAATATTTTAACCACGGCATCCCCCACCCTAGTAGAGCCGAAATATAGAAAAAACAAATTAAAAATCGAATGGGGCAAAACCCTCATGAACCACCCTCGATACGAAGGCACTGAACCACCTTGTAAACAGAGTTGGAAAAACGTTCGAATAAAAACGACCTAAACACTTTCAGTTTCCATTAAAAGTAAAACCGACTTTTTGCTGCTTATCATTCGTTCATTCATTTACTCATTCATCGTTAAAGGTCAGTGTGAAAGTTTTTTGGTAATTTTGATTCTGACGGATGTTTGGTCCTTGTCACAACGATTTTACATTGTTTATTGGAACAGAAATAAGAGCAACTTAGAATGCTACTACCTTTTTACAAGAAATGTTGAAAATTTTGTCCTTGACTAGCAATACAAGCGTCAGAGTGTCGCAAGAGGTTTGTTGATAGGTAAAAAAACGCCGGAGTAGCGGCTGCCACTTTCACTTGTTGAAGCTCTTCGATAATTTCTGGACACTGTTGATTTCCACAAACGAATTGTTTCATCCAACCAATACACGTTTCCCGAAAACCGTCTCTTGAAATCGTTCTTGTTGACGACTATGTGGAGTTCCATCGGACAAAAAGTGAGTTACACAATGTGGACAATCAGCGGGCTCCAAACCCTGTACTTTGTCAACATGGTATGGATGTGGCCGTATTCTTTTAATGTAGGATGCACTAGAAGCTGTGAAAATCCAACTTCTTCTTTCTATCCTATCACGGCCACGATCGTGAGTTTGAGGTTGAAGGTACCATGATCTCGGAGATGCTGTACCACTGACGTAAATGTTCGCGCACATGGAATCGCGCGATTTGGAAAGCGTTCGATCCACAATTCGCGGGCCCAGCTTGAGTTCCCATCCGCCACCCCATACAGCATTACCATGTCGGCACGCTCTGAATTTGTAAAATTCACCATTGTCAAACACAACCGAACACACCCAGCTACGGCAACTAACTGATACACGACTGTCCTTATCGTCTTTTTGCATTAGTTTTTTGGTTCTTAAACTTCGTCGCTGTGTGCTATTCATTGTAGTAATGATGTTGGTCAAGAAACACTACCAGCGGCGTGTGTAACAATTTATATGTAATTTCAAATAATTTTTTCTCGACACTGCTACCACTTAGGACCGTGAATTTTATACAGTGACATACTCGTATCGTGAGCTATTCCCCATTTTTTTTGCACATATTTTGCAGTCAGGCTGTATACTATACAGATTATTTTGAAATTCTAGATGCAGTTTAGGGTTATCCTTGAGACGGGGGTAAAATGCTAATTAACCACATACATAATTCAGACTTATTTTCAATAAAAATAATTAAAGATAATATTTTTTAGTTTAATTATACCATATGTTCGAAAAAAAAGCCCCGCACCGTAGCTATCTTATTTTTTTGAATAGATCAAATTAAATCATTTTAAATGTACTGCGATCTTAATTGAAAAACTGATTTTTAACTTTCTTTTTTTTGCCTATAACATTCAAATTTTGTTTTCTAAATGACATCCTAGATATATTCTTTATCATTTTGTTAAAAAGTTGTGGTAAAAATTAATTTAATTTTTATAGCGAGGTAACTGTTATGGAAAAATGAACCAAAATTTTTGTTACATAGCAAGTTTAACACGGTTTATAACACTTATTAATGTATAGGAGTTTTAAATTTGAAAATTAAACTTCTATACGAAAACATTATTAACTCAAGACCTTTTATTGCAAATATGATGTATTAAATTATTATTAATGTTTGAAAATATTAAAGTATTATGTACACTATGATACATCAATTTAGAGAAAATCTCTACATGAATCTTAAAAAAAATTCAGGGTGTCATTTAAAAAACAAAAGTTGTATGTCGCAGATAAAAACAAATGAAAGTTAAAAATTCCGTTTTTTAAATCACATCGTTGTATTTATATTTAGTAGACGATATATGTACATTTTTTGAAAAATATATAAAAATTATACAAGATTTGACAATTAATTTCAGAAATTATAAAACGACTGCTCAAAATTTTGCATAATTATGCCTTAAGGGTATAATGAACGTGGTCATTCGGTAATCAAAAATTTTTTTTTATCCCCTGTTGACATCACGTGAAAAGCCGTTAACTGAATGTAATTTGAAAAATGCACAATTGTATACTTCTTAAGTGTCGTTTTTTTTATCCTGTCTTATTTTTAAATTCGCTATAATGATCTACGTATCCATATTTTACTTAATTTTTATTTGAAGATAGGAACTTGATTATATTCATTATATATTCATATTCTAAATTAATTGATCGTCACTTAATATTAATTGACAGAGATAATTCTTTTAGCTACAAAGCTATGTACAATAAATTTTAGAAAAAATCTAATTTGTACATCTATTTCGACACCAGTCTTTTTAAAGCAACATTTAGTTTTTATTCAATTTTGTTTTAATGAATTTATTTGTCGGCAAATGTTTTTTTTTTATTTCTGTTCGTTAGAACTTCGCATTTTGTTGTTTTTTTACTTACTGAGCGTAAGCAAAGGAAGTATTGTAATTAAGTCCATCGGCCGACTCTCTACTTTTATGTTTTCTCGACCTTCCATGACCCTTAGAGTATGAAGAAATAGGTCTCCCATTTCCGTATGAAAGTACGGGGCGATTGTTGTCAAATTTTGTATTTACGTGTATATTAGGAATATCATGTATATGATAAAACGCTAACCAAAATTTGTCTAATCGTCCTCACCAATAATGTGATGACGTCACTTTAAAATTGCACATAGTAAATGGGTTTTAAGTTGTATGAAATAACCGGAATGGGACTATTTGGCGCGGGCGACTTGGCGCGGGCGACTTGGCGCGGCCGACTTGGCGCGAGCCATTTTGGCGCAAAGCCAACTTGGCGCAGGGACACTTTGGCGCAAGCCATCTTGGCGCGAGTCATCTTGGCGCGAGTACGTCGGTATATAATATAAAAAATATTTATTGTTCAGACTGTGGTTAGCACCCTGTTATTTATGCTAAATGTAGGCAACCAAATACACAGTTTCATTTGCACAAATTCCAATAACTAAATGATCCACGGAGCAAGAAGTTCCACCTTTAGGAGTATGTTTATAACAGGGTGCAGGGCGCGAAGCGCCCGTGTGTCCATTAAAAAGTCCACATTACCCCTCCACGCGTTGGTGACTATAAAAATTAAGTTATGCTAACAACGGCTGCAATTTTTGTATATTTATATCTATTTTTCTTGGTGCGAGTTCATCCGCGCCAAAATGGCCCGCGCCAAGATGCCTTGCGCCAAAGTCTCCCTGCGCCAAGTTGGTTTTGCGCCAAAATGTCTCGCGCCAAGTCGGCCGCGCCGAATTGTCCTAGACCGTCTTAACATGAGGTGTTTTGAGTGTCATAAAGCAGACATTGATTCAGGATATATTGTTCTATGTTTTAGATATTTAAAAATTTATTAAAATAACATAAATTCGACGTACAATTTATTAATTTTTTGTTAAAATGTGTTATAAAATTACTTCATGTTATCATTAACAGCCTGCAATAGGGCGTATTTAGTTCCGCACAGTGCATGTAAATCATCGGTTTCTATGGACCAAATCATAACTCCAGCAAGGTTATTATCTTTGGCATACTGTGCCTGAAAGTACACATTTTTTATTATTATATTATTTGTTAACAATTAACGAAACCTTACCTTAAGTGCAACAGAATCAGGGTTATCAAATCCCACCCACAATGTATCGTCATACATATACGGAACCTTCTGTGCATCGTCCCAAACGATGGTACCATCCTTGTGAAACTCACAAAGCTATAAACAAAGAAATAGTTCTAATACTGTTTTACAATAAAGACCACTCTCACTTCATTGTAGCCCAATGTACCCATATTTTGCGTAAATTCGCCCGCAGGGGCAGGTCCATTCGATGGTGCGCCAAGGTCATGGTTACTAGCATCCGCAAGAGTATACGCATGCCCGTAGAATGCAACACCAATGGCAAGTTTTTCTGGAGCAGCTCCACTCAATATCCAGTGGGTTATGGACGAATTACAGTTCAAATTATCTTTTTGCCATTCACCGTCAAGAGGAGATGCATATAGAGGGGAATTTTGAGCAGTTACGCCTGCCCAAGAACCGTGGAAGTCGTAAGTCATTACATTAATGACATCTAGGACACTGTGTATGGTTTAAGAGAGTGACCAAGCATTTTAGATTGTATTACATACTTTGACATTGCTGGAACATCGTATGCAGCATCTGTTGGAATGGCAGCTACAGCGACCGTCAAAATGTATCCGTGAGGTTCGAAAGCTTGTTTTATATCTGACAACATGGTGATGTAGTTTTGCTAAGGCAACAAAATGATTTAAAAAATATAAGGGTAGCTAAAAATTTGTTTACTCTATCTCCTTCAAGAGGGTACTCCCAGTCGACATCAAGTCCATCAAAATTGTATGTCTGGCAAAATTCGATGGCACTTTGTGCCATTGTAGCTCTTTTGGTTGCGTCAGAGGAAACTGCAGTAAACAGTTGAGTTCCTGCAGCGTATCCTCCCAAGCTAAAAAGTGCCTTTAAGTTGGGATTAATTTGTTTAAGAGCAGCCACTTTTTCTAAACCTCCTAGAAACAAAAATTATCGGATAACGGAAAACTAAGTTTATTTAAATTGCCATTTTCGATGTCAGTGGCATTATCCAAGATCTTCAAGCTTCCATCGTCGTTCAACCCAAGAAAAGCGTAGTTCACGTGTGTACATAGATTGGCATTAATATCTTCAGCTGTAAACTGACCATCTCCTGGCCGATTAGCACCCCAGCTTGCATAGTAACACAGTACTTTGTCTGATGAAGCAAAAACTGATTAAGTACCTGGTTAAAAGGTAAAGTCACTTACCTGCTGCCCCTGAAACACAGTGAAGGTAAAAAATACAAAAAGAAAGCAAGAAGATAATTTTTGACAGCATGTTGGTAAGTTTAATTATGTGTAGATTGAGTGCCAAAGTTTAAAATAGGATCTAACAGAGTATTATTTATACACGACACAATTGATAAAGAAATACTAGGTATAAACACTTCATTTTAAGTGTGAGTGCGGTGAAAGGCATAAACACTTGTTTTAGTATTATCAAACAAAAACCTCTAGATTTCTTTAAGAGCATTTTTTAAGAGACGAACACGTACTGAATTATAAGTACCGCATTAAAAATTATTATGAGTGGTGTACATGAAGCTACTTAAGTTTTGCGGTAAGTATTGCGTGAACGTCAACTAGTGATAAAATTTTTTCACAGAGAATACTCACAAATAATATATATTTAATTTACAGTAAAAAAATCATCAAATCCTACCTATTCTAAATATGCAGATTTGCACTTACTTGTACTAATTAAATTATTAAGAGAAGCAAGAAGATCCGCCAAATTCAAAATACTTATAACTGTATCTAAAATTACTACCAAAAGTTTGACTTATTCGTTGCCTCCCTGAATAAAGTGACAACGACTTAGTAATTAATACCCCAACTTGTGTGCCAACAGTAATAACTTATTATATTTATTATTATTATATATTACTTTGGTATGCATTCATAGTATTTTTGACTATGTTCTTGTAATTTTATAAAAAATGTCGTGATTAAATAAAACCTTTAATTAAACTGAATCAAACAGTCCAGAACTGAAAATACTACAAATACCCACACCATCGCCTAACAAATTTCAAAAATAAGTCATAGTACACGAGGAGAGCTAAGTTGCAGTTTTAGAATATGGTGTAGCAACAGCTGCAAGATGCTCATTTTCTAATCAAAAAGAACGGAGGTTCGTACTTCACGTGTTGATCACGCACTTTTATTATTCTCTAGTATGTCTACTTCTCATCTACCTACTTAAAAAAGCAACCTAAGAACAAACCGTTTGACTCCAAAGGTGGCCAAACCATCAGATTTGTATCACGCCACTAGAAGATCACTCAATACAGTACAATAGTTCAGTTTGCTGTAAAATAAAATTAAATTTAAATCAGATTTCTGTACAGGATCATTAAAATAACAGAAAAATGCCCTTATTCTCTCCATTAATTGAGATATACTAAATAAAAGTAATCTTTTTAAAAACAAGCTGTCATAACCTGTTTTGCAGCGAGATATTAACCAGTTGGAGTCTGTACAGCGCAGGGCGACCAGCAGAATCCCTTTCGGTAGAATTAGACCGCAATACCATGAACGGCTCTCACTAATGCGACTAACAACTCTATCTGAGCGGCGCATTAGGGGCGACCTGATCACAACTTATCAGGCTGCAAACAATCCATCATCACCCATTTGTCACCTATTTGTTTTAAACTCAAATCAAATAACACGAGGACATTCTTTCAAATTAATTAAGGAAAGGTGTACTTCCACTGCTCGACGAACATTTCTCACCAACAGAGTTGTTAATCATTGGAACCCTCTCCCTGACGATATCGTTACAAGTCAACCCCTCCTTGACTTCAAAAAGCGGTACGACAAACATAATGTATAGGCCAAGTTATTAGGCGATTTGTAATTGTAAAAGTTCACTACTCACGAGCGCGGTCATAACAGACTTCGGTCTCTGCCCGACCGCAGAATTTAATAATAATATTAATATTAATAATAATATTAATATTATTAATATTATATTAATCTAATCAATGCATATCATTACTTGGTCTTAGTACCCGTAATGATAGAAGTCTTGCCTGAATGCCGGTCATTTCCGGGTCAGTGGTGGGTCTTAAATAATAATATTAATAATAAACAGGTTTATGATGTTTTAATCTTTTCGCGTCTATTAGTTTAATGATGTACTGAAGAAGGATATAATCTTGTATTTTGCACTAAATCGGTTTTACGTTCAAAATTGAATCGGAGATCAATGCTACAACTACAGCGAAAATTTTGACATTCACTACAAACGACATAACTTTTAAGCTGGATTTTTTCTTTTTCGAGTCAGTTAGTTAATAGGGATATATATGGGTTTACGTAATTGTAGTCATATAATTTTAGTTATGGTTTTCATAAGTTTTTGCTATTAACCTTGGGTAATTTACTACGAAATGAACGATCCTACGCCATTTACCACTGGGAAATTTGAACTTCATTTCAAGAAGATGAACCTTCTATTTGATTTTACATGTCTTTGTCGCTTAATAGTCGAATATTAAAACAGAAGTGCTAGTGGTTATAGTATCTTGAGGTTTTCAGAAATTATGTATAGTATACCGATATATTTTTTAATTTTTTAATATCTTTTTCTGTTAGTGATTACTTTTTGGTAAAATATGTTTACATAATAATAAAAATTTCTATCAAGTTTAAGAAAGTACTATAGAAATAAGAATCGTTAATTTTAAATCCACTTTATTATGGTTCTAATCAGTACAATTTTAAAGAATTTCAGTTTAGGTTTCCATAGCTTTCTTTATCGAATTTAGTAGACCGTTTTTCTCCCCACAAAGAGCATGCAGATCATCAGTTTCTACAGACCATATAAATACACCTGCTAAATTGTTTTCTTTTGCATACTGAACCTAGAAACCACAAAACAAAATAAGTAAAAGCTCATTTTGAATTTCAAAGATTACTTTAGCAGCCACAGATTCTTCATTATCATATCCAATCCAAAACGTATCATCATACATATAAGGTACTTTCATATCATCGAGAAAAACTACATTACCATTGGGATGTAGTTCACAAATCTATAACAAAAGCAACATTAATAAGAAATATAATTTCTTATCACACGAATTAGTACCTCGCTGTAACCTAAACTGCCAACGTTATCTGTATATGGCCCAGCTTCACCAGGACCGCTGATTACGGCATCTAGACCGTGACTAGAAGGATCCGAAAGGATAAAGTGATGACCATAAAAAGCTATCCCTATGGCTACTTTCGTAGGATCAGCGCCCCCTTCAATCCACTGTCTTATCGCAGCATCGGCATTACGATTATCTTTTTGCCACTGACTTTCATTAACTCCACCATATAAAGGAGAATTCTCTGCTGTTACTCCTCCCATATAGTTATGAAAATCGTATGTCATCACATTTATGATATCTAAGACTCTTTAAAGCAAAAGTGTTATACGTTAATTCAGAAGCAAGAAAAACTTACGCAGACATTCCTGGTATGTCGTAACCACCTACTTCACTGGGGATAGAGTTAACAGCAACTGTTATAAGGTAGCCATTATGTTGAAAAGCTTCTTTCAAGATGGTAAGAAGGTTAACGAATTGTTCTGCGTTTCCTCCATACGGATACTCCCAGTCAACATCTAAACCATCAAAATTATACTTCTCAATCATTTCGAGAGCACTTTGAGCCATCGTTGCACTTTTTGCGGGGTCACCAGAAACAGACGCAAAAATATAAGGCTCAGCGGCAGCTCCGCCCACACTGAAGAGAACTTTCAAATTGGGGTTTTGTTGTTTTAGAGCACTGACTCGATTAAAACCTTCTGTAAATATTTAAATATATATGTAAAAGGAAACTAAGGATTTATGATCCTATACCTTGGTTAATATCAAGTTCTTCATCCAATACTTGTAGAGTTCCGTCAGTATTCAGTCCTATGAAAGCGTAATTTATGTGTGTACAGATGGTGGGATCTATGTCTTCGGGTGTAAATTTGCCATTTCCAGGTCTTCCGGCACCCCAACTAGCATAATAACAGATAACTTTATCTAAAAAGAAAAACAAAACGTTGGGAGAATAAGAGGGAAATATAATAATAACATACCAGAAGCTGACAAAACTTGGTTAACTAGAACCAAAAATAAACAGAAAGTTACTACTTTTGACGACATTTTCAGACCAATCTTTAAATTCAGGTCTAACGACAAAACACTTTCCGGGTATTTATAGATATGGTAAAATTTTTGAGTGGATTTAATACTTTAAACGACGGTATCTGATAAGATTATTGTTTAGTTGGCAAGACGTAGTGTTTCTCACACGTTTTGATGATTTTTACTTGCAAAGTAAGCAGGTAGTGGAAGAGTTTTTTTTTTGTAAAACATGCTACGGAGAATTACTATATTGGATAGTATGTTTTAGAAGAAAATATTAACTACAGTGGTGAACTGCGTTTCTAGTAAAATTTTTTAGTCACAAAATTATGTGTTACAAAGAAACCTTGACAAAAGCTATTTTATTGTATCACATTTCCAACAAAAAATGTGAACAAAGTTTCCATTGCGTTCTAAAGCTAAAACAAGTTTATTCATGCTTTCTAAGTGCATGACATTCACTCCGTAGTTATATCTCGAGTGGATGCCGAATACGCGAATATTTACTTCGTGCACTCGTTAAAATATTCAAGGATGACATGCAAGAGGGATATATGGAGGACTATTTCTTGAAGAACATTTTATAATTTTGCATTCACTCTAGTTTAGAATGACCACGGAATAAAGACAATCTAAATTAGTTGTCAAATTAAATGTTAAAATCAAGCCTGTGAAACTTGTCATAGTAAAAATCTCCGATAGTAACGCAAGTAAATAAGTAAAAATTGGGATTTATTTTGTGAATAAAATAAGTCACGTTTCTTGTGAGCGTTTTGGAAAAAAATCCTTAGAGGAAATTGACTCAAAAATTGGAGATCTAACTTCAGCAAATACCTGGGCGTTATATTTGATAAACAATTATCCTTTTCGGAACATGTTGAGATGAAGGTGAACACAGCACTGAAAGTTTATGGATATATATCCATATAAACTATAAATTCGCAATGCAAGGGAATTTTTCAATTTATCGACTTTATTAAACATATTTAATGCGTTTGTCAGGAGTAAACTTGAATATGCGTCCGTTGTTTGGTTTCCTCATTACAAAAACCGTGTTGACATCCTGGAAAGAGTTCTCCGTAGATTTCTCAAATATCTATTATTTAGAGCTGATGGAATATATCCTCCGATTGGATATTCTCAATTCAAACTTTTAGAAAGATTTTCGGTTCTGAGTCTTACTGAAAGAAGTAAAATAGCTAAGGTAATATTCCTGTTTAAATTATTAGGTAAATTCAAATTTTGATTGTCCAAGCTTGCTTTCGCAGATAAAATTGCATATCAAATACAGATCATATGGTCCAAGATATAAATCTTTGCTATATCTACAGACACGACACCGCGTACGGAAATTTTAAAATACTCACCACTGCAGATGATGTGTAGGATAGGTAATTATGCAAGTCAATATGTAGATCTATTTGACACTACGATCAACGAGCTCAAGAGGCTTAATTTTTCTGATATATCCTGAAGTTTTATGGAGAGTAGTTTTGTATGTTTTAATAAGTAAGTAAGTAGTAAGTAAGTTTTATTTGTCTACAATGATCAAATACATTAGAACACGAGTGTTTTGCGCGAAATAAAAATCACCTTTTAATTACACGGTTTATTTAATAACGCACAAATAATATAAATTGCCGGTCTCTAGGGTCGGCACGTCTTTACCCTCTCGATATTTCTCGACGACTCCCCGAGAGCATGAAATAATAAAATTAGGTAAACTAGCCTAAAACGGGTGGGAGTAGGGTGGACAAATTGGCTACGCCCAAACCCCTGTTCAGGTAAACTGAACAACGAGACACGTCAAAGATGAAATTTACATTGTAAATGACATAACAAAATAACATAACAAAATAAACAAACTACAATTAAACAAAAAATTCAGACAGATTATACGGTTCAGTTTCACAAATATATTTGAACACCTCTCCTTTAAATATTTTCACCGAAGCAATTTCTTTAATTGCTGACGGTAAGTGATTATAACACCTCATAGCTGAATAATGCACACCCTTCTCAAACAGCGTGAGTCTATGTTCCGGTAAGCAGAAGTTACTTTTATTTCTGGTCTCGTAAGTATGGCGAAAAGAGCAAGACTGAAATTCTTTCGGATTGTTTTTTAAAAAAATGGGGAATAGCTCACAGTATGATTATGTCACTGGGTAAAATTCACGGTCCTAAGTAGTAGCAGTGTCTAGAAAAAATTATTTGAAATTAAATGTAACTTGTTGTACGCGCCGCTGGACTGTTTTGTGACCTACATAATTACTACAATGAATGGAATAGAGCGAGTCGGATTAAAAACCAAAAAAGTGACTTTATCAGGCACTTTTTTAATCCCAACGTGAAAAACACGAGAAGGGCCAGTTAGCATCGAGCGGTCGGTGAAATCGGTTTATGGTGGAGTTTTCCCATGCAGATTGTGTCGATATGGTAATTGGTGTGGGCGAACATTTGCATGAGTGATAGAAAAACTCAGAGATCATGGTACCTTCAACTTCAAACTCACGATCGTGGCCGTGATAGGACAGAAAGAAGAAGTTGGATTTTCACAGCTTGTAGTGCATCCTACATTAAAAGAATACGGCCACATCCATACCATGTTGACAAAGTAAAGGGTTTGGAGCCCGCTGATTGTCCACGTTGTGTAACTCACTTTTTGTCCGATCAAACTCCACATGCTCGTCCAGAAATACGATTGCAAGAGACGGTTTTCGATAAATGTGTATCGGTTGGATGAAACAGTTCGTTTGTGGAAATCAACAGTGTCCAGAAATTATCGAAGAGCTTCAAAGAGTGAAAGTGGTTTTTACCTATCAACACACCTCTTGCAACGCTCTGACGCCTGTATTGCTAGTCAAGGACAACATTTTCAACATTTCTTGTAAAAAGGTAGTAGCATTCTAAGTTGCTCTTATTTCTGTTCCAATAAACAATCTAAAATCGTTGTGACAAGGACCAAACATCCATCAGAATCAAAATTACCAAAAAACTTTCACATTGACCTTTAACAATGATGAATGAGTAAATGAATGAACGAACGATAAGCAGCAAAAAGTCGGTTTTACTTTTAATTGAAACTGAAAGTGTTTAGGTCGTTTTTATTCGAACGTTTTTCCAACTCTGTTTACAAGGTGGCTCAGTGCCTTCGTATCGAGGGTGGTTCATGGGGGTTTTGCCCCATTCGATTTTTAATTTGTTTTTTCTATATTTCGGCTCTACTAGGGTGGGGGATGCCGTGGTTAAAATATTTGCACTTATTTCGCAGTCACCCTGTATAAATATTCCACATACTGTCAGTAACTTATTATTCCTGAATGTAGTTCTACATGATTCGCTCATCCTCATATGGAAGATGTTACGTATTATTCTTTTTTGCATTACGAAAACACTTTGTAAGAATGGACTATTTCCCCATATTATTATGCCATAATTCAGCAGGGAATAAACATAACCATAATAGGCACTTAGTGTTGTTTGTACCGATACATTTTTGCTTAGTATTTTGATGGCATAAGCTGCTCTTGATAATCTCGAAACTAATTGGTCAATGTGCCCCTTAAAGTTTAGCTGAGCGTCGAAGTGGATTCCAAGAAACTTACATGATTCTGTAAAGTTAATAGAAACCTGATTGAAATTTATATTTGGAGGAAATATAAAATTATTGTTTTTAGCTTTAAATCCAATACACTCACTTTTTTGTAAATTTAGGATTAATTGATTGCACTGAAGCCAGTTATTTATATTTTGAAGAATTGCAGTCACTACAGGTTGTGTTTCCGTTGTTTTAGTGAGTGCGATCGTATGTGGAGTATCATCCGCATAGCCTGTTACTGAAACTTTGGAACTATAATTTTCCGTGGCCCTTTCCAGATCATTGATGTAAATAATAAAAAGGAGAGGGCCCAGGATGCTACCCTGTGGAATTCCCATGGTAATATATGTAGAGCTAGATTCAAAATTTTGCTCATCTGTTCTGATTATCACTTTTTGTTCCCTTTTGGTTAAGTACGATTTTATTAAATCAAGTGCTATACCCCGTACACCATAACGATTTAGTTTGTCAGATAATATGGAATGATTTACACTGTCAAACGCCTTTGATAAGTCTATTAGGACGGCGCAAGCAGATAATTTGTTCTCCAGTAATTTAATGATATGTTGATAAAATTTTACCAATGCTGTAGAAGTACTTTTTGTAGGCAAGTATCCATGTTGAAAGTTTTTGAACAGATTACATTTTATAAAAAACTCAAATAAACGTCTATAAATAACTTTTTCGAAAATTTTGGCAAATGCGGGTAATATACTTATTGGTCTGTAATTCTGTAAGCATTCTTAATCTCCTCCTTTATAAATTGGAATTACTAGGGCCTTCTTTAACTGATCGGGGAAGATTCCTTCATGTAATGAAGAGTTTATTACGTGAGTTAAGACAGGGCTTAAGCAGTCAACTACCTTTAAGATTATTTTCAACGGTATTTCATCAATTCCTTTACTATTTTTATTTTTTAAGGCTAATACAATGGCGTATATCTCTTCTTCAGTTGTTGGATTTTAAAACATAGAATCAGAGTTTACAGGAATTAAATTGGAAACATTACATTTACCCTGGCACTGATATTTTGCATTACATACTAGATTAGCAGCCGCATGCATAAAATAGTCGTTGAAATCGTTCACTAAATTATTGTTGTTTAGGTATTTTCTTGGAAACACATTTTTGTTGATGTTCTGTGATTTAGGATTTGTAACTAGCTCATTTACAATTTTCCATGTTTCCTTGCTTGTGTTTGCAGCATTTTGTAATCTATTAGTGTAATACACATTTTTACTGCTACGCAATAATTGATCATAAAGTTTTTTATATTTAATGTATTCCATTTTGTGGTTTGAGTTAACTGTGGATAGTAAGCTCAATATTTGTAGCTTGTCACGTAAGAAATTTAATTTAGGTGTTATCCATGGTATCTTTTTTTTAAGGTAAGTTTTTTTTTGTTATTATGGGAAAGTGTTTTAAGACAGTCCATTTCTCGTTCGCGCCCAACGTATTGTATAAGATGTTCCAACAGACGTGTTGAAGCTCAGATCGAAATTTTGTAATGTTTGTTTCAGAATGCGATCTGAAAGAAATAGTTTCTTTAGTTACTGACTGTATATGAGGAAAAGTAAGTATTATTAATTGCCCAAAGTGATCTGATAGCCCAGATTTTAGAATCTCAGTCTTGTAATCAATATTTATCGTTGTGATAATATTATCTACGCATGATTTGCTTGAAGGTGTAACCCTCGTCTACTCGTTTATTGTAGGATGTGCATTATAACATGTTAATAAATTGACTAAATCAGTTTTGGCTTTGCTATTTGACTTAAAGTCAATGTTAAAATCACCTGATATAACATATAATTTTTTGCCCTTGTCTAAAATTTCCAAAAGAGTGTCCATGCGATCTATAAATAAATTAATATCGCCATCTGGAGTTCTGTAAATACTAACAAGAACTATAGCATCTGTTCCGGTTTTAAATTCAACGCCGCAGCATTCAAAGTTATTTGAAATTGTTAATAGATCTATTTCTGTACAATAAGAACTCATTGTATGTCTTGAATATATGGCACAACCACCGTGTTGTCCCCTGTCTCTACTGTTGTGAAGGGGTTGTGACTTAGACACATATATTTCGATTTCCCGTTTATTTCACTACCCACATAACAAAACTTACATGACAACTTTACACATGGCCATGATCACATGGCAACTTCTTCTCTACCTTACACACATTCTCTCTCCTGTCTCTTCGTTGACTCCTCTATTTATCACTTCCTCGTAACGAGGGCAACTGACCATATTCTTACAAAATACAGAGGAGTCAGCGATTACAAAACATTTGGACAAGCAACCTAATTTAATATAGCTAACAAAACTATGTCGAAATGAAATTATAATGCAACAATAATGCAACAATAACCTACTTTACTTTACAACACCTCCCCCCTAATTTTGAAAGTTGTACCTAGGGTTGGGATTGGTGCAACTTTCATCAACACCACCATTAGGGTTACAATTATCACTATCCATATCTACCCTTCTTAGATCTAATAAAGACCTACGAACAGCAGGAACTGGCTGCTCCAGATTGTCATGCCTAGTCATGCTGCTTGTGGTCCTCTTACAAAAATTAATTTTCCGCAAAAAAATTATTACTGCTACAACAATTCCTAACAAATATAACACATACATTGAAAATATGTGCATTTTATGCGAATTTTGGTTATTCTCTAAATAATTAAGTTTTTGGTTACGTTTTAAATCGTCGATTTTTACACTTATTGATTTCAATTTTTGAATATTATTTCTATCGATCACTAAAGGATTATACGACAGCTCTGACAACTGGGAATTTTCAAATTCAGACATATTTATATGAATTGAATCTGTAATATCTAATGGATGAATCAAATTCGTGAAGATTTCGCTCGAGAAGTAATTTTGTGTATTTAGTATTAGTGATTTTGTGTAACCGCTACAATTCGAATTTAATCTCAAAATGCCAGTATGATTTAATGGAAGAACATATCGTTGATCGGATGGTTTGCAGTTAACATTTATATACTTTTCTTTATTCGTAATTACCAACCACGAATTTGGAGAAGCCAATTGTATAAAAATAGTATTTTATAGCTTCATTACCCGTGTTTCACAAGATTTAGGTATGTCATCAACAGGAGTTAGTAAATTCGACTCACAACCCCCATGCATGTGCACTAAGTAGATAGGGTGTGATTGCTTACAAATGTAGTTGTTTGAAATTTTTAAGCATTCTTGAATTTCAGAATATTCGAAAAGAAAATAGTGTTGTCGTACAGATCTATTATTAAATACGGCTTTTGTGGTTGAATAAAAATGAAATTCGACCCTGACAAGTGTATTGGAAGGCTTGACATTTTTAACAAATCGTAATTACGAGGATGAATCAGTGGAATAACTATTACAAAACAAAGTTTATCCTGATAAAAAAATACGTTAATGTGTATATTGTATAGTTATATGAATCTAGACCACCTGCGTGAATGAAAGTGCGGACGTATCAGTATAATATAACATGACTTATTTTAAGGTAGGTCATGGTTTTGAATCGTAACCTTGACCCTGCAACAATAATATTTACGTTGACAAAAGTCTTAAATTTGAAATTTCAAAGAAATAGAAAAGAGATAGAAAACTAAAGATATGTATCATTTCCTCAATACATTTTTTCAATCTATTTTTGTGAACTACTACCAATTTCTTGCCTATCCTAATAGTGCAATTCACATCGGAATCTATGGACACTACTTCATATGGCCCCTTATAAAGAGGTTGCAGTTTTTTCGTTTTACCGATTTTCTTTTCTTCGTTTACTAAATATACCTTGTCAGTAACTTTTAAATCAAGCTCCTTTATATATTTATCATAATATTGTTTAGACTTGACTTTACTATTGTCACGAAACTGCTAGTTGCCCTAGTTATGTAAAGATTGCCTCATGCCATGCTTGTGGGATGTCAGCAAAAACCTCTTTTTGCTGGCATTACGGAAGCTTAGGTGGGGGGGAGTGCGGACTGACGAAAGGGGCAGTCGGTACTAACTAGGGACAGGGGAAGGAAAAAGTGAGAGAAGTGAAGTGACGCACCATACCCCCTAAGGATGGAATTTGTAATGTAAGTTGAAATATATTTAGTTTATTTAATGTATTTGGGATTTTTATTCTTAACGTCGGATCGGGTAATTATCCTTAGCTCTACCAATCTCTTCCCCCGACCCGGTCGTGACACTATTTAATAAATTTTTGCGAGCAATTTCATTACTATGTTGCATTCTTGATTTTAGTTCATTATAGTAACCATCATAGCTATAAAACGATTCGGGACTTCTAGTTATAGACGAAGGTAGTTTCGCTTTTCTACCATATAATAATTCAAAAGGAGAATAACTTGTTGAAGTATGCGGAGTGGTATTGAAACTAAATGTTGCATACGGCAAAAACTCATCCCAATTTGTCAAATCTTGATTTATAAAATTTCGCAAATATTCGACTAAAGTTCTATGAGATCTTTCTAAACTTTCGTTCGATTGCGGATGATAACTAGTACAACAAATATGTTTTATTTTTAAAATACTGCAAGTTGTTTTAAAGACTTCACTCATGAAATTACTTCCTTGATCCGTGACTACGTAATTTGTGTGATTGTGAAATACCTTTAGTCAAGCAAAAATCTTTCAAATTGAGCAAGGAATAAAACAAATCTTCGTAAGATGATTTATGAGCTTTAGTTTCTTTAGTAACAAGGTAAATAAAATGTCGATCATCTGACTGTAAATAAGCTATATTGTGTAATTGAGCTTGTTGAGATTTCAACTCATATTTGCTATTGTAATATTCCGTCTTATCAGAAAATTCACGATCTGTTACATAAAACAAATTAATTTCTTTAGGCACATCATCTAAACTTTGATCTGTATCAACAACGTTATCGTTAGTAACAGTACAATCCTCAATTTCTTTTAAAAAGTTCTTGTATAAATCGCGTCTGACTGAAATTTGGTGAATTCGTGACAAGCTATCTGCTTTATTATTCTTACCGGGTTTATAAATAATTTTGTAATCATAATCTTCTAGTTTTAGTCTAAATCGTAAAAGACGAGATGAAGGATCTGAAACTGAAAACAAATAAACAAGTGGTTTGTGATCCGTCACAATGGTAAATTTCCTTTTCAATAAATAAGGTCTAAAATGTTGTACGGACCAGACAATGGCTAGTAATTCTCGTTCAATTGTGGAATAATTTTTTTCAGATTTATTTAGTGTACGACTAGCATAAGCAATTGGAAGATCGCTTCCCCAAGAACCTTGTGATAATATAGAACCTATAGCGAATTGACTTGCATCCGTTGTGAGAATAAATTCTTTATTAAAATCAGGAAATTGTAGTAGGTATAGGCGGACATAATAATTTTTCTTTCAATTGTGAAAATACATCTTCACATAACGCATTCCATTCAAATTTGACACCTTTTTTCAAGAGATTATTAAGTGGTTGAACAATTTGAGAAAAGTTTTTGATGAAACGTCGATAATACGATGCAAGACCTAAAAATGATTTTAACTCTTTTTCAGTTGTTGGAGTAGGAAATTTTAATACTGCGTCAATCTTTTTTGTATCGGGCCTTACCCCATCTTCAGAGATAATATGCCCAAGGTAGTTGATTTCTTTTCTCAAGAACAAACATTTACTAGGTTGAAGTTTTAAATTGTGCTGTCTATAAGACGAGAAAAAATGTCTATCAATTTTGAATTATGATCTCGTAGAGAACTACCATAAATTATGACGTCGTCTAAGTAGACAAAACATTTTATTCCCTGGAGACCTACTAAAACATTATTCATTAATCTCTGAAAAGTAGCTGGAGCTCCTTTCAACCCCATTGGCATTCGACAATACTCATAGTGACCGTAAAAAGAAAAAGCTGTTAAACGTCTGCTTTTTTCTGAAATACGAATTTGGTGGAATCCATGAACAAGATCCACAACAGAAAAATACTTAGAATTCCCCAATTGGTCCAATATTTCTGTAATATTAGGCAATGGGTAAGCATCCGATTCAGTGATGTCATTCAGTTTCCTATAATCAACAACCAGTCGCCATTTTTTGCTTCCATCGGGACCTGGTTTTTTTGCAACAACTAGAGTTGGAAAATTATAAGGAGAATGACTGTTTTGGATTATGCCATCGTCAAGCATTTTTTGAACTTGATTTTGCACTTCCTGCTTTTGACTCTCGGGCAACCGATATGGCTTTACAAATACAGGTTTGTCAGATATTATAGGTATTTCATGCTCCACTATATTTGTGTGTGTTAATTTGTCACCTTCTAAATAGAATAAATCATTAAACTCACGACAAATATTTAATATTGAATCGCGCTCTTCCGAATTCGTGTGACTTGTATCAATCTGTTCCTCTAAAGATTGTATACGTTTTGACTCGAGAGTGGAAACAAAGTTAATAATTTGATAGTTATTTAAGTTTTCAAATTCGAGTTTTTCGGTATTTAATTCTAAAGGAGTTTCAGATGAATTTATTAGACTGATTTTACAAAATCCATTCTTTGGTTCTACAATGCAATTTCCGACATATAACCCTGGCAATATTTCTTTTTGTAAACAAATTTTTGAGTCATTAAAATTAACAGGTACTGACACCACGTACTCACAACGAGCTGGAATAATGAAAGTTTTATTTAGAACATTCGAATAATTTGTGATCGGTAAACAGATTTCTTTACCGTTGACTGATAATGATAACTTAGCACATCTCAAATTTATTATTGCATGATAAGCGCAAAGAAAATCATTACCTAGAATTCCATGAGCTGGCACAGGAAAATCATCTGCGACGATATGAAACGGATGTGTAAATGTAATTCCATTTACTTGAATTTTGCCTATTGCTACTCCAAGTGTCGTGACAAGATTTTCGTTAACACCTTTTAACAAATTTTTTTGATTAGTATTTACAAGAGCATCATCATTAACCTCGCATAATCTTAAAATTGAAATTTCCAAACCAGAGTCAAGTAACAAATTTGCTGATTCACCGTTATATGACAATTGCAATGGTAATTGCACGCTAAGCAGATTGGGATTTTTCAATGATGTAGTGAAAACTCTAGAATCATTATTTTTTGAACTATGAGATATTTGAAATTGTTTATCTAGGCAGCTTTGAGGTTTGGGACCGGAGTTTCGCTGCCTGTCGATGTACTCGGTCCTTGCCCGTTTCCCGAATACGAGTTTCGATTGTTAAAATAAGAATTCTGGCTTTTGTCAGCAGTGTTATATGAAATGTTTTGGTAATTTGATCGCTTAGCATTATTATATTGACGTTTACGACAGTTGTTTATAGTATGACCCACATTCTTACAATATGCACAAGTAATGTAAATATTGTTAACCTTCACTTCTCGCTTGTGTGCAGATCTAGCAAAATTTTGAAAGTCGAGCAATTTATTTGATTCTGAAGCTTTATTCGAATAACACTGATTCGCCTTGTGATTAGATTTGCCACATTTGTAACATCTGATGAAATTATTCATTTTAGGGTAACTAGAATTTACGTGTCCAATACACTTTAAGGTGCGCTCTTCTTCGCAGGCTGCTTCAATTGCGGCAGTAAGATCATCAAACCTACTTGCTTTAATTACAAATTTTAAAGAAGGGACTAATCCTTCGACAAAAGCTTTTAGAGCCGATTTTTTGTTTAAATTTTTAATAATAGGTGCTGCTGCCTCACCTTCACTTCGTACACATGCATCGGTTAAATCCTGACATAAACGTTCAATTTTGTTAGCAAAAGACCTAACATCTTCATTTGGTTTTTGACGTGTACTTAATAATTCCAGCTGAATTTGAGCTATTGTTCTTGTCTCTAAAAACTGATTTTGAATTGCTGGTTTCAAAATTTCCCAGTTATCAAACTCGCCATATCTAACAATTTCATAAACTAATCCTGATAATTTTGTTTTTACAACACTTAGGAAACTATCTTTTTCTGCACGCGTCGTAGCTGTATTATATACAATATCACAACAACTTAGAAATTTATGCAACTCTCGACGTTCGCCACTAAATTCGGGAATCATTTTTAACGCTATCTCGATTTGGAAAGGCATGATTTCGTCAAATAAATACTTCAAGTCTACAAGAAATTGATCATTCATAAAAAATTCGAACTTACAAGGTATAGCGATAGAAGAATCCTGTGATTTGATGTGTTAACGCAATATACACGCACTTTGCTCTGCTTTTTCCACACACTCACTCACTAGCCTCAATCCAACGACGTAGAATTTCTTGATTTCCTTCCGGGACTGGATTCGAAAATGTGTACCACAACCACCAACGCTCTCTTCTGAGGACCAGAGACCACAAACTCTCCTTGGAAGACCAAAGACCACTCGCTTTCTTTGAAGGACCAGAGACTTACTTACGCAATCTCTTCAGGACCAGAGACTTCAAGCAATCTCTTCAAGAAACGGAGACTTAAGGCAATCTCTTCAAGAAACGGAGACTTAAGGCAATCTCTTCAAGAACCTCTTTTTTCAACGAAAACCCCACAGACCTGACACCACTTTTATGTTGTGAAGGGGTTGTGACTTAGACACATATATTTCGATTTCCCGTTTATTTCACTGCCCACATAACAAAACTTACATGACAACTTTACACATGGCCATGATCACATGGCAACTTCTTCTCTACCTTACACACATTCTCTCTCCTGTCTCTTCGTTGACTCCTCTATTTATCACTTCCTCGTAACGAGGGCAACTGACCATATTCTTACAAAATACAGAGGAGTCAGCGATTACAAAACATTTGGACAAGCAACCTAATTTAATATAGCTAACAAAACTATGTCGAAATGAAATTATAATGCAACAATAATGCAACAATAACCTACTTTACTTTACAACACTACAAAAGAAAGATACCAGTTCATAACCGTATATTTTTCGAGTTTTTAACTGATGTTGGTCCTGCCAGTGTTCAGTTACACACAGAAAATCACATACCTCCTTATTTAGTAAATGTTCTAGTTGTGGTACACAGTTGCCTATAGATTGAACATTTTGGTGAATGATCCTAAGGCTGTTCAGATGGAATTTGGACCTTTCAGTTTTATGTTTATTTTCGTTCACTTTTTCTCTAAAAAATGTTCTCCTTTTTTAAAATTGAAACGAGAGTATCGGATTCCTTGAGGCCAGAACTTTTTGCTATAGACCGCTTCAAGATGTTTAGGTTGGACACCAATGAGAAAACATTTGTTGTCCTGTTTTTTGTGATATGGGATAATCTCTTTTACATGTACGTCTGTCTTGTCTTCATTTATTTTCTTTGAAACATAGTCTGAAACAATGTCTGTTGTTACATGTTCCTTCGCTCCCGAAGTAAAAAGCCATATTTTTCTTTCTTTTTTACTTGTACCGATGAAAGAATTCTCATCACTCGTTTCTTCTCCAACTTCATATTGATACTTTCTCGGCTTCTTCTTTTTGTGGTGTATTTTCTGGAAAGATTCCTCTTCCTCTATTTGGTCAGGTTTGTAAGACGGGTCACTAACTTTGTTATTTATGATGGGGGCGCTTACACCTTTCGATTGTATTTTTTTGTTATTCTTTGTTGAAGCTGTTGAGTAAGATGGTTTTTGGACAACATCTTTTTCCGCTAGATTAATAACATCGTTCATAATTTGGCGTTGTCGGTCTCTCATTTTTTCCGGATTAGAATTAATTTGGTGGATCGCCGGTTGTTTTTTTGGCACCACCAAGATCGATGGATCTTCTTTATTTACTTTTTCATTAAACTGATTCGACGAGTACTGATCAGTTTTTACGGCATTCATTTCAGTTAATGAGACCTTAATATTCTGCATCTCTAGTGACAATTGTTCTAATTTCTCTCTCCATTCTTTACTGAAATTAGCAAAGGCTGAAATAAATGTAGACTGACATGCCGTCACCACATGAGCCTGAAACGAGGCATTGTTTTCGTCATTTGTGAACTTCCCATCCTGATATGCATCAACCTCATCCTGTAAGTACAGTACTCTCTTCCGTAGTATTTTATTCTGTTCTCTTAGTTCCCGATTTTCCATTTTAAGTAGCGTTGCTTCATTTTTTGTTATGACTTCTTTCACATCTTTGGTTTGTTCGGGTTCCGGTTCTTCTTCAGAATCATACACAGCCTCCGATAAGAGTTTTTGATTTTCACAACACTTCTTTTTAAGTGCACAACTGTTGTGAACATATTGCTTACAGTTTACACAATTCATTCGCTTTTTTACATAATCTTAATTATCTATATACATTTGCATAACGGTTGTATGTTCTGTAAATGGAGGTAAGTCTGTTGAACATACTGAATAATAATATCATTAATATTAATAATAATAATAAAAGAATAAGTCATATATTAGTTCGTGGAACTTGTTTGATGAATTCTGCAAGTCAAGAGGCTATATTTTAAACGAAAGCACGTCTGTAGCAAGTTTGGCGAGAATTTTAAAGGATTTCGGATTCAAGATGAAAAAAAAAAAGACGGGGAAGATTATAAAGGAGTAGTTAAGACCCAATGGGATGGGGTGGCAAAAGTGGTACAGGAAAAATTCTTCGAGGAATATGGCATTTCTTTCGGTCCATTCAAGGATATTAAATTTACGTCAGCAAGGTATGCTCGAGATAATAAACGAAAGGAGGTACAATGTTCAAATGAAGAACGGAAAACTAGTGCTGCAAGTTTCAACGTAGAAGAACATAAAAAAATGGTTGCCTTATGGGACGAAAACACGCCTGAAGGCTTACAACGCAAATTTTACCACATTGCCTCATACGAACTGACTTGGCGAGGGAGTGAGGCTGTAAACTGCCTTACCACTTTTTTTGAAGAAATAGATAATTTTGGACAAACAACAGGACGTACTATTTACAACCCAGTATTTAGTAACACATCGCAAGGAGGAGCTAGGCCGCTGACAAAAAAAAATTTCTAATGACAAACAAAATAAATGCAGATCGATGCCCAGTCCGGTAAGTTTACTTTTCTCAATAATTTTTAATTAAATTTATGAGTTCTATAGATTATTTTACAAAATGATAGAAAAACGAAACAAGAATGTCTCTAAAAATCGTCTTTTTCTAACTCCTAATCCTTCGTGGAAGAAAGAAAATTCTGTTGGATTCTTCAAGAACTGAGGCAAAGGAGATAGGAATGGATGTAAAAGGCATAAAAGTGACAAATCATTCCAACCGTTCCAGTGCTGTATCAAATTTGGCAAAAAGTGGTGTTGGCGAACACCAAATATCGAAAATTACAGGTCACAGCAGTGTGACCTCAATCAATTCATACTTAAAACTGGATGACGAACATCAAATTAAATTGATTTCAAAAATGAGAAATGAAAATTTGCCGAGCGAAGCTACAAGTAATAAAACTGCAACTAATAACTATTATAACTGTGTATTTCGTTATTCGAATAAATAAACTTTTAAAATAATTTAGTCAATACTTATTTTTGTAGAATGTCAAATATTCACTATAAACACACGTACAAATACCCGCGTATTTGCATAATGCATCGAATACTCGGTCATATTCTTCCATTGCTAGGTGATTTTGGTAAGATGGGTTAATATGATTGGTTGAAATTTTCTGAGAGAAATAGTCAAAAAAAACTTTCCTGAAATACTCGAAATGCATGCTATTTTTTGCGCTTTGGAAAAGAAAGACTTCAAAGGAAGAAATTTGCTGGTTGTTATTAGTGGTCAAAGAGAGCATTTGTAAACTGTGAACTTTGTTCAGTTTGGATAAAAAAAAACTGTTATCCAAACATCTTTTCATTTTTAGGCAATTAATGATGTATTGTGGTTCAAGAAAAATGCTTTACTTTTATTTTATATATGAGACTAAAATATTGTGGCTTTAACTAATATTTTTGAATTCCCGGAGTACAGAATACACTATCGACTATCGGTTAATATATATATACTATAATTTGCAGCAAGTATTCTTTATATTTTTCACAAATAAAAGTCGTTATTGTTATAGCATTATAAAACCCTTTGCATTCCATAGTTTGTTGTATTCATTTGTCATTAACTCATTACTTATTATTTAAGTTCGGTTTTTAATTTTAGTGATGTTCCTGTCAGCAAATTCTTCTCTATAACATCCATTTCAACATACAGTACCTTTATTTTTCTAATCTTTTCTTATTATTGTTCTATGAATCTTCGTACTCTTTATGTTCTTCGTCTTCTACATCGTTTGTTTTGTTCTAAAAGTTGGTTCTTTTTGAAAACTCATGTGATTTGTTTTTACATCGCTGTTGTTGGAAGTATTATCCAGGTTAGTTTTTAAACTTTCTCTTTTGATTAACTCATTGTGTGATTAACTGATGACTTATGAATACAGGGACAGTCACGGTGCACAAATCGTCTTCCTAGGGCAGTGTTAGTTCCACAGCTGTGCCTAAAACGTCTCGAATGTGCTCCGGAGGCAGTCTACCTCTTATATTATCTGGTTACGACAGTTTTAATATTGGTGGCACTGACTTCGGGGGCCAGTTTTTTCAGTGAAGAAAACTAAATACAAGAATTAATTCGAAGAAAATGAAATTTAGTTCATTTTGAAATGTGCCCTCAAGAACTATTGACGTATTGTACCGTTAATCGGACAAGGTGACAAGATTTTAGAATAATTTTGACAAAGTATGTTTTGCTTTATCATCATATACAGGTAGATAACACATTTTTAATAATATTATTAATTTTATCTCAATAAAATGTTACTTCTGTATGCCGAATTTCTTGTAATGGACAGTCCTTTTGTTTATTCTATGGTTCTAGTTCTCAGAAAAATCTAAAATCCATAGTGCAAGGAGACCCTTAATTTTACTAGATTCAGTTGACATGTTGCCATATTTTCAAAACGCTATTAACGACAGAAATGAAATTTTTGCATTTGTTTTTTTTTTAATAGTTTTACTGCAACATTACAAATTTAATCGAGTTTAATTTAAGACTCCATGGCTCTTTTAATCGAATTAAGTAGACCGTTCCTTTGTCCACAAAAACCGTACAAATCATCAGTTTCAACAGACCAAATGAATACACCTGCTAAATTGTTGTCTTTTGCGTACTGAACCTACAAATCAAAAAAACAAAATAACTAAAAAGAAATCTCATTTTCATTTTCAAAAATTACCTTAGCAGCCACAGATTCTTCGTTATCATATCCAATCCAAAAGGTATCTTCATACATATATGGCACTTTCATATCATCAAGAAAAACTGTATTCCCATTAGGATGGAACTCACAAATCTACAACAAAAGCATCTATAAAGAATACAAATGTTACAATTGTTAAAATTAGTCACCTCATTGTAACCTAAACTACTAAGATTATCTGTATATGGACCAGGTTCTCCAGGACCACTAATTACAGCATCCAGACCGTGATTAGAAGGATTCGCAAGAATAAAATGATGACCGTAAAAAGCTATCCCTACAGCAACTTTCGCAGGATCAGCACCCCCGTCTATCCATTGTCTAATAGCACCGTCCACATTGCGATTATCTTTTTCCCACTGACTTTCATTAACTCCACCATAGAGAGGAGAATTCTCTGCTGTTACCCCCCCAATATAATTGTGAAAATCATATGTCATGACATTTATGATATCTAAAACACTAAAACAAAAAATACTTAATGCTAAACACAGATTTAACAAACTTACGCCGACAATCCTGGAATATCATAGCCACCTCCTACTTCAGTAGGAATAGAGTTAACAGCAGCTGTTACCAGATAACCTCTGGGCTCAAAAGCTGCTTTTAATGAAGCAATAAGATTAACAAATTGTTGTGCGCTTTCACCGTAAGGATACTCCCAGTCGACATCTAGGCCATCAAAATTGTACTTTTCGCATAAATCTAGGGCACTTTGAACCATCCTTGCAACGTTGTCCGAGTCGTTGGAAACCAGCACAAATGTCCAGGGTATTGCGGCTGCTCCCCCCACACTAAAGAGGACCTTAAGATTAGGGTTTTGCTCTTTTAGGGCACTGATTCTACTAAAACCTCCTAAAAATATGTGTGTCTTTGTAGGACAGAATAAAATAAAGACTCGTGGAATTCTACCTTGCGTAACATCTAAGTCTTCATCTAATATTTCCAAAGTTCCATTGTCACTCAGCCCAAGGAAAGCATAGTTTATATGTGTACAAATGTTGGGGTCTATGTCTTCGGGTAAGAACTTGCCATTTCCTGGTCTTTCGGCCCCCCAGCTAGCGTAATAACAGATAACTTTGTCTAAACAGAAAAACAGACTACATAATATTGATAGCAATGGAGGGGAAATATGGTAACTAAGTACGTACCAGACGCTGACCAAACTTGGTTGACAAAAATGAATAACACAAAAAGTATTGTTACTTTTGGAGACATTTTTAGGATGACTCGTAAAACTCAGCCTAGACACAAAACACGTTCTCAATATTTATCTACAATTACATTTTAAAGTGGATTTACCATTAAACAACGGTATCTGATAACATTTTTCTTTGCTTACGTAATGATTTTTTTCCACTGCCTTTCTGTTATTTTTATTGCGAAAAATGATCTTTCTGGTTAATTTTGACTCATTTATTTCTTAACACTTTTTTAATGTAATTTTTATTTTTACTTCTCAAGCGTAAGCTAAGGAAGTATTGTAATCGAGTCCATCGGGCTACTCGAAGTTCGGTCGAAATAATCTTCGATCAATTTTTTACTCTTATTTCATGTTCCTAAGAAAGTGCTCGTTTTCTAGAGGGTATCACAGAAACAGTTTTAAAAGTAGATTTGTGAAGTTTAAACAATTAGATATACATAATCTGAAAACGTCAATTTGGTATAACCGTTTTTGAAAGTCCATATAGATGACTAGTTAACTGTTATCCAAACTCTTGGGCAATCTTTGATGTGAACTCTGAACCTTGTGTTTATGTTGCTTCTCTATTAAATCCCAGGAATTCTAGTGTAGTTTTTAAATGTAATTTAGATCCATTTTGCGGACGACAGTTGGATGTTGTTTCTAGTTAGAGTACAAAATTTGCTGTCTTTAAAGCGTTGCCGTTCACACAATCTTTGTAGACGAAATTCTTTGAAATATACGATAACTGCAACTTGTGTGCATTTTGAATTTGATTGCGTTTGTAACTTCTAAAATTTAGTTCGCAGTTTTCAGAAAGAGTTAAACATCTTATCTATTTACTTTAAGTTTCAGGTTGGATCTTTTTGGTTATAATTCATTCTATCAACGTTTTACGACTTTATGTTTCCTTTAGGGGACTTTTGTTACTTTATTCTGATTATATTTATATTTTTACCATATGGATTCTTACAGAAACTCTTTTCGACCAATATTTATTCAAACACAAGAATCTTAGATGATGGCGTTTGTGCTTTAACTGAACATTAACTTAAACTGTTTATTTTAATCATTACATTATATGTAGTTAATTTTATTTTTTAATTTCAGCGTTTATTGCCTTCAGCAAACCATTCTTTTGTCCACAAAATTCGTGCATATCATCTGTTTCAATAGACCATATGAAAACTCCAGCCAAATTTTTTTCTTTAGCGTATTGAACCTAGAATACATCCAAATATTTTGTTGTATATTTAAGAGATAAATTAATTTAAACCCTACCTTAAGAGCTACGGATTCTTCATTGTCGTAACCAATCCAGAAACTACCATCATACAAATATGGTACTTTCATGTCATCTAAGAAAACTACTGTACCGTCGGGATGGAACTCACATATCTAATTAAAAAAAAGATTATTCAACAACAAATAATATAGTGAAGTTAGAAAAAGTACTTACTTCATTATAACCTAAGCTACCAAGATTATCTGTGTACTCTCCCGGATCTGCTGGAGCTGAAGTAGGAGCATTAAGACCATGGTTTGAAGGATTTTGCAAAATAAACGAATGCCCATAGAATGCTATTCCGATGGCAACTTTTTGTGGGTCGGCACCACCATCAATCCAGTACCGAATAGCTGCATCAGCATTACGATTTTCTTGCATCCAGTCACTTTCATTTACTCCTCCATAAAGTGGAGAATTTTCAGACGTGAAACCAGCGAAGATACCGTGAAAGTCGTAGGTCATGACATTTATGATATCTAAAGTACTATATTAACACTCTTAATATGGAAATACTAATACTAAAATTCTAAGTACTCACCTAGACATTGTAGGGATATCATAGCCTCCCACCTCTCCAGGAATCGAGTTAACAGCAACAGTCAATAGGTAACCTCCTGGTTGAAAAGCAGATCTTAAAGATGAAAGAAGAGTGTTGAAACCTTCCTTGCTGTTAGGGTACTCCCAGTCAACATCTAGCCCATCAAAGTTGTAGGTTTCAAAAAATTCAATAGCGCTTTGGGCCAGAGCTTGTTGTTTTTGAGCATCCATGGTGATCGATATAAACACATCTGTACCAGCAGCTGCTCCACCAACACTTAGAAGAACCTTCAAGTTAGGATTTTGTTCTTTAAGTCCACTCACACGTTTGAAACCCTCTAAATTCCATACATGATTACCCTTTTGAGAAAATATAGGAATTAATATAATACGAACCTTGGTTCACGTCATTTTCTTCATCTAAAATTTGTAGTGTCCCGTCAGTGTTCAGACCGGCGAAAGCATAGTTTATATGAGTACACAAGCTGGGATCGATGTCTTCCGGTACGAATTTACCATTTCCAGGCCTGGTGACAGCCCAACTGGCGTAGTAACATATTACTTTGTCTAAAATTTAGAAAAATATTACGATTTTTTTATGATATTGTGTTACATACGAACCACTAGCACTCAAGGCCTGACCTATGAAAATTAAACTCAAGTAAACTGTTATCAGTTTTGGGAACATTTTTACTTGTGATAGATGCTTTTAAAACACTTCAATTTAAGGTTAAAATAAAGTCTTTATATATCTTTCCCGGGTATTAAATCTGTGGTTCTGCCAGTGGCGTACCGAGTTAGAACTGAGATTTTAAAGGAACTAAAAATGATAAAGTTGATAAAATTGAAACCGAAGTAATTGCACCGCCACTGGTACAATTTAGAATAAGTTTTATCTCGTCAAGTATCAAATTAAGAGGAGATATTTTTTAAAGATTACGTTGGTTTCAAGTGTATTATTTACGAAGACACATACATGAAAATTAAGATATTGTAAGTATATTTTTTACGTTCTGATTTTTCTAAAGATAATTAACGCACTTAAAAAAGTAGCAGCTTTGCTGTAATAGATGGCACCGTAAACAACATTCGAGATAATATCGTTATTTCAAACCATACAAACTTGTACTTTAGATTCTTTTTTAATAAAATGAATTACTTTCCTTTCTTTTTACCGACTGTAGCGTAAATATGAAAAAAAATATCGGTTGTCTGTAAAGTCGGTTTACTGACGATAGTTGAACGTGACAACGTCTTAAGAAAATACTGATGGAATGGTAGCATTTTTCAAAAGAAAATTTTAATTGCTGTCCACGCAGACGCATCGCTCACTCAAGTAGGAGAGAGACGGATGGCGAACGCTGCCGAACGCGAAGGCCGATTGTGCCTCTTTGTCGCTCGTTCCGCGTTCTCGCTTGCACTTCAAGCCTTACATGGAACGCCTCAGAGCGAGGTAACGCAACGCCTCAGAGCGAGGTAACGCCGCATGAGTCATGTTTTTTCGTGCGTGCAGCTGGCTCAATCGAATTATAAGACGTTGTCACGTCAATAAAAAGAGAAAAAGATTACATTTTCGGTTGACTATTTCTTAAATTATTAGTAAAGGAAAAAGTACTCCTGGAAGGATACAATAATATACACAGATGTACAAAACCGCTACGTTTCAAAGTTTGTAAGATATGAAAATTATTCCATTATTTTGTTTTCTGTATGTCGTTTGTCTCTTTGCGATCTGAACATATTCTCCAAACTAGGGACATGGTCACTCAGAAATATTAAATACATTTGAAAATTATTTTACAGATAGCAAAAATTTAACTAAAAAATAACGATTTCATCATTGTCGTACACAATGTGTAAGACAGTAGTTGATGAAAAAATATGTTTTGTTTAAGAATTTAATTATTATTAAAAAAAAAACACTTAAGTCTGATTTATAAAAAGTAAATTCAAAATTTTAACAGCACTTATTAAGTCATGAATGTGAAAATCTGATTGGTTAAATGCTCATCTCATGATTATCGTCTGATTACATGGGTATTTTTAAATTTTTCTTTGACAAAATGGCTCTTAGAAAGTAACGATATGAGTACACTTTCGTGTACACTTCTTTTGATGATTTTATCTTCGCTTGTTGATGAATGATGAAAGATTATCCAAACAATCTACTTAATATTTTCCATCAGTCGTCTGATAATAATCTATTGTTATTTCTAGCACTTTATCCAAAAATGAGACTTTCAGGTGGTTGTCACTGTCAGTTTAAAAATAATATCTGTGACGATTTCAACAAAATGGATCTGAACTCGTCCAATGTGTTAAAAAATCTTTAAATTTTTTAATTTGTTTTAAATTACGTACTGATAATACCAAAGCCATAAGTGACTTATAAGGGACATGGCCGTATTACTCGTAGTTACGTATTTATGTAATATAATTACAATGGAGCTTTCATTTGTCGTTCTCGACATTTAAAAATTATTAAAAAAATTATATGTAAATTTATACCTTGCAGTCGAAAATAAAACAAATTACATTTGACGGTGGGATCATTTCTTTAGTTGGTACTATTGCACAACTAACAAAGTACATCATTTTGATCAGCTACCTAAGGCAAAAATTAAGCACGTACAATGGAGTTCTATACATTTATGTAAATACAATATGTAAACATCCAGCTATAAAAGTAAGTAGTTTGTTAAATGTTATGTTGGTAGTGATTTACACACATGAATAATATCACCCAAAGCCTGACCTGCAACGCCAACTCTAATTTCATAGATTTTCTATTGCATTTTCACAAGCACTAAGTAATGTTTAATGTATATAGATTCTAATTAAAAATACTATCAAATTTACAAGAATCTGACAAATTAACACACTGAGAAGATATTTTGCTTGTAATACTATGAAATATGGATGTTGTTTCATGGTTTTTAGATGTAAGTATTTAATTTCCGTTTGAATCAAAATAGTTTATTATTTAGTTAATTGTTGATATATTTTTCACGCTGCGATTTCTGGTATTTGATTTTCTATAAAATCATGTTCAGTATGTACTATTCTGATAGCAGATAGTACAATGCAGATGAGAAACACAAAGGCAGACGACCAGAGAAACAGAACAAACAGAGGGCAGACAATTAAAGCTAGACCAAGAGAGGTAGATGATTAAGATAGACACTGAGGATAGAATGTACAATACAAGAGAAAGAAAAAGAATAGTTAAAATGTGTGTAAAGTGGAGAATATATATTTTCCAAAATCTGCACTTGTTTTTGTAAGAAAATGCGCTAAGTATATTATGATCATGAGTTTTCATTTTTTATAATTATTATTGGAAAATTCCTAAATTGAGTACGCCAATATCATTTTTATCACGGTTATGTGAATTCATTTACAATTTTCAAAATCGATCTTCGTTTTATACCTATCGACTAATTTGACTGCTGTTCCGGCTCGACGTAGCAAACTAGGTCAATTATTAACTTATTATTACTATTAATATGATTCTAGTAAATAATCCTGCCCAGGAACATTCGGCTGTAAGGTATATTTTTGCTGTTATCATAAAATAATAGGAGTAATATTTTGCTTACAGTCGTAATTACTTTATTGTCTAAAACTAAAATCTGTAATTACAGTTCAAAATATTAACCATGCATAGCGTCATTAACCGCGTTTAGAAGTCCGTTTTTCCTGCCGCAAAACTCGTGCATGTCATCTGTTTCAATGGACCAAATAAAGACACCAGCTAGATTTTTCTCTTTAGCGTATGCCACCTGAAAAACAAGGAATTATTTACTTTTTCACATCAAATTGAAACTTTCCATTACCTTTTCTGCAACAGATTGCTCATTATCAAATCCAATCCAAAAATCACCATCATACAAGTAGGGTACCTTCATATCATCCATGTAAACAACGGTTCCATCGGGATGAAACTCACAAATCTATAACACAATACGTTTTGTCTTCTAATAAATTACCATTTTTGAATTGCTTATTTTACCTCATTGTAACCCAAACTTCCAAGGTTATCAGTGTAAGGTCCCGGATCGCCGGGGGCAGTAGTCTGGTCGTTCAAGCCGTGCTTAGAGGGATCAGAAAGAATAAAAGAATGACCATAGAAAGCGACTCCAATTGCTACTTTTTGTGGATCTGCGCCTCCATCTAACCAATATCTGATAGCAGCATCAGCATTACGATTATCTCTTTGCCATTGACTTTCGTTAACGCCACCGTATAATGGAGAGTTTTCTGCTGTAAATCCTCCCCACATTGCGTGGAAGTCATAGGTCATCACATTGATGATATCCAAGACTCTAATTATTGAAACTGAACTAGTAAAAATTAAAATAATAATGGAATATCTTACTGAGTCATGGCGGGAATGTCGTAACCTCCTACTTCACCAGGAATTGAGTTTACGGCAGCTGTAAGTAGATAGCCTTTAGGTTCAAGAGCTGCTCTCAGACCTGAGAGTAGTTTGTTGAATGTTTGTTTATCCTGAGGGTATTCCCAGTCGACGTCCAGTCCATCATATCCGTAAGTTTCAAAAAATTCTATGGCACTTTGGGTCATTGCTTCTAATTTTGAAGCATCGTTGGCTGCTCCTTCAAAGGCCTCCGGACTGGCTGTAGCTCCTCCAACACTTAGCATAACTTTCAGATTAGGGTTGATTTCTTTCAAGGCACTAACACGTTTTAGCCCACCTTTTTAAAAAAAGAAAATTTAAGCCGTTACAAATAGGGTTATACCTACCTTGATTAATATCATTCTCTTCGTCTAGGACAATTATTCTGCTATCACTGTCAAGTCCAACAAATGCATAATTAATATGAGTACACAGATTTACATCAATATCTTCAGGTACGAACTTGCCATTGCCTGGTCGTTGGGCGCCCCAGCTAGCATAATAGCAAATAACTTTATCTGTAAGAAGAAATAAGTGTTTAAATAGATTTAACGGTGGATATTGCTAATTACCTGTTGCTGCGGAGGATTCTTCTAGGAAAAATCCTAAAGAAAGAAATATGATTACTTTTAAGACCATTTTGCACCTCGTTTAAACTTTTTAATGTGGAGGTACTAAAATGAAGGATTTCCGTTATCTTGCTTCTCTTAAACGTGCAATCACGGAGTAAACATTTAGAAATCCACTTAAATGGCAAAGGACTTGGTGAAGTTTGATAAAAATGTCAGTTTTGAAATTTAAAACAAAAGATAAAGGAATGATTGTGTTATAGAATAGAGATTTTAAAAATAAGTACGTGTCTCATACTGTCGTAACACTTTTGTAAATTTTTTGAATGGTATTTTTTTTTGAATTATCTGATTTTCGCACATCTTTTTTTTTATATTTACCATTAATATGAAACAATTTTCAAATCATCAAAAATCATTAAAAAAAACATAATTTATTTAAATTATTTAAAATTTTGACATAAGTATTTATAATTAAACATCACCAATATAATCAAGTTAGCCTATCACGTGTACCAAGGGGTTTTTCCTAAGTCCCAAAGCTTCAATACACCCACAGGTGGTTTTGTCGCGCAAAAAGGAGGTACTTTTGGGTCAGATTGAGCCCGTTGATAATGAAACGAGGCAAATGGATTTCATCTTCGATCTTCTACAATTGGAAGTAAAAGACCGAATCCCTAGAAAAACAGTAACTACGTTTTTTGACCTCGCCGCAGCTTTCCGCGAGGGGGGATCACCCGGCAGAGACTAAATGAAAGAAGAGACACCGCCGCAGAAACAAAATCAAAGAAAATCAAATGCGAGTTCTGTCACAGTTTCACCCACGAAATCGCCACATGCCGGAAATAGGCGACAACCCATCTCAGACGGGATGAAAGTGTACGGGAAGTGCCGAGTCAAACCGAATCCCAAGAGAGCCACGGGCAAGGGGCAAGAACCCCTGGAATAATTCACAGAAAGTGCCACTGACCACAGCGAGAACTCAAGAATTTTGTTTCCTGGACGCTCACCTAGTCGAGCGACCAGAGATTGAAATTTCGATTCTCGGTGCTAAGAGTAGCGCCTACTTCGACAATGGCGCAAAGACAAGCCTAGCCACCACATAACTCACGCAAGTCTGTCAACATCTGTATATGGAATCAACACAATTTAGTTGCTGATGCAATACATTCTTTCCATGATGAGGATTCTGGTATTGGGTTTTCTACATAAGCACATTTATTATTTGACAAGCTGATATCGAAACCACGCGACAAACAGGAACACTGTAGGGGCAGTATACTAATAATAATAATATTAATAATAATAACAAAGGCAGACGATCAGAGAAATACAGAGCAAACAGACGGTAGTTGACGGAAGTTAGACCAACAAAAGTTGATAATTAAGACAGGCACTGAAGAAAGAACGTATGTACAACATAGACGAAGAAAGACGAGTAGATAAAATTTGCGTGAAATGAAGATCTATTTTCTTAACTCTGTACTTCTTTCCGTAACAAAATGTACTTTTATTGGAAAGTTCCTAAATCCAGTAGGCCAATATCCATTTTTTAAGCAGTTATGAATTCACCTACATTTGTCAAATTTGATCGTTGTTGTACATTAGGGTGATTCAAAAAAAAAAATAATTTTTTTTTTCGTGCAAAGAGGTTCAAAAGTTTCTTTTCAACGTAAAAAAATACCAGTTAAAATTTGAGCTCTTAATATTAATATTAAGACCGTCCGCATCGCGTTTTTCTATTTCCCATAAGAATAACATGGGAAAATTTTTGTTTGCACCTTCTGATTTTTATTGCTAGCCCGTCGTGTGTCGTGAAAAAAATTCAATCACATATTTTTATAGAGAATTGAACGCTCTACAAAAAGTGTCTCCTATGATTGTGCGAGAAACCTGATAGTTGAAGAGTTATTTTAGGCTAAAGTTAAATTTATCCAAATTTTGACGTTTTTGATGCATTACAATAAATTTGATGGTCTTATTGGAATAAATCACCACAAAAATTTATACACATTTTAAATTTAGTTTTTTAAACACTAATTGTTTATAATTTTATGCTATAATAAGGCCAGTAAAACTCTTTCCGAACATTTTCAGCATCAGTGGGTTAAAAAATCATAGTCAGGTTTCTCGCAAAATCATAGGAGACACTTTTTGTAGAGCGTTCAATTCTCTATAAAAATATGTGATTGAATTTTTTTCACGACACACGACGGGCTAGCAATAAAAATCAGAAGGTGCAAACAAAAATTTTCCCATGTTATTCTTATGGGAAATAGAAAAACGCGATGCGGACGGTCTTAATATTAATATTAAGAGCTCAACTTTTAACTGGTATTTTTTTACGTTGAAAAGAAACTTTTGAACCTCTTTGACACGAAAAAAAAAATTTTTTTTTTTTTTGAATCACCCTATTGTACATACAGCTACAGCGTGATCAACAAGTACTGTTTCAGTTAGCATCCATAAATTTTGCTTGAATTTGGTACACCACTTTACCTTTTGTTGTCATTTAATTAACGTCAAAATTTGTTATTGTTTATTATTATTATTAAAATGTTATAACAAAACTTTTTTGAGGACATCAAAGTAACATAGCCCCTATCATTTTGGCAGTAACGGCGAAAGAAATTTTTTTCAGAATTGGTTCATTCTATTGTCAACTCAAACACCACTTGTTGAACATGCTAATTATTACGATTGTTACGATAGTACTAAAGAATCTTGTCTAAAAACGTTCAGCTATTTTTTTTTTATTATTACTAACTAACAATGCATTGCTTACAGTTGTAGTTGCTTTATTGTTTAAAAAACTGATATCTGTAATTACAGTTTAAAATGTTAACCATGCATAGCGTCATTAACCGCATTTAGAAGCCCGTTTTTCCTGCCGCAAAATTCGTGCATGTCATCTGTTTCTATAGACCAAATAAACACACCAGCTAGATTTTTCTCTTTAGCGTATGCCGCCTGAAAAACAAGAAATTAATTACTTTTGCACATCAAATTGAGACTTTCCATTACTTTTTCTGCAACAGATTGTTCATTATCAAATCCAATCCAAAAATCACCATCATACAAGTAAGGTACCTTCATATCATCCAAATAAACAACAGTTCCATCGGGATGAAACTCACAAATCTACAACACAATACGTTTTGTCTTTTAAGTTATCTTTCTTGAATTACTTATATTACCTCATTGTAACCCAAACTTCCAAGGTTATCAGTGTAAGGTCCTGGATCTCCGGGAGCAGCAGTCTGATCGTTTAAACCATGCTTAGAGGGATCAGCAAGAATAAAAGAATGACCATAAAAAGCAACTCCAATTGCTACTTTCTGTGGATCTGCACCTCCATCTAACCAATATCGGATAGCAGCATCCGCATTACGATTGTCTCTTTGCCACTGACTTTCGTTAACGCCACCGTACAAAGGAGAATTTTCTGCTGTAAATCCTCCCCACATTGCGTGGAAGTCGTAGGTCATCACGTTGATGATGTCCAAGACTCTATTTATTGAAAGTGGATTAGTAACCATTACAAAAATTATGAAATAGTTAAATTACTGAGTCATGACTGGAATGTCATAACCTCCTACTTCGCCAGGAATTGAGTTTACAGCAGCTGTAAGCAGATAACCTTTAGGTTCCAAAGCTTCTCTTAAACCTGAAAGTAGCTTGTTGAATGTTGCTTTATCTTGAGGGTACTCCCAGTCAACATCCAGTCCATCGTATCCGTAAGTTTCAAAGAATTCGATAGCACTTTGGGCCATAGCGTCTAATTTTGCAGGATCGTTGGCTGCTGATTCGAAAGCCCAAGGACTAGCTGTGGCCCCTCCAACACTTAGCATAACTTTCAAGTTAGGGTTGATTTCTTTCAAAGCACTGACACGTTGCAGGCCACCTTTTTAAAAAAAGATCAAGAAAATTTTATCTATATGTACAGGGTGTCTCAGAAATAAGTACATTAATTTTAACCAGTAGCAGAACCCGTGAAACGGAACAACTTTTTTATCTAGCATTTTTTCGAAAACTCAAGTCGAATTTCGAATTTTCCCACCCATATATTCACGAGCCGTCTATGTTCACCTTAAATAATAACTTAAATAATAGCAACACTACAACAATGAAGAAGGTACCGTAGCAACCGTTTTGACACTGACAATCATTTTTATGTCAATGTTTTTATTAAACGTTGTCTCTTTAAAGTTTGTTAGGCACAGATTTCTAATTTATAGACGAAATGTGTTGAAATGGCTTTGTTTTCAAATCTGGAATGCACCGATATGGTTTTAACGTACGGTGAAGCTCGGGGAAACGGCACTCGCGCCCAAGGAATTTTTTCAGAAAACCTCCCAAATCGTCTGCCAAATGTGCGCAGTTTTAAGAACGTTGTAGCATTTTCGAGAGTACGGATCTTTTAAACCTGCACCTCAGGATCGGGGTAAGTTACGTAGTAATAGAATTGCTAATATTGAAGAGGCTGTTTTGAAGAGTGTCGAAGCTCGACCGGGCACTAGCACGTATCACTGTTCAGTGTGATGTATCGGAGAGTAGTATTTGGAGGATACTCAGAGAACAAATGTACCCCTTTTATGACCAGAAAGTTCAGTTATTGAAACTAACAGACTTACCACGTAGGCAAAACTTTTGTGAGTGGTTTAATAGAAAAATAAACGAACAAGCAAATTTTGTATCTCTTATACCATCAACTGATGAGGTCGATTACACGAGGGAAGGTGTTCAACACTCACATTTGGGCCGTTGAAATTTCGTACGCCATTAGGGAGCAGGATTTTCAATTTCTCTCTAAATGTTTGTCACATTGACAAGATTGGGAAAATACGTATCCTAGTAACTGTTTTTGACCGTAAATTATTAATTATAATAATTATTAGTGTCCATGGGTGACTGAGGATCCATGGGCGGGTAACCTTAATTGGGGTATAACTTTAACAATTTTTAACTTGATAATTAAAAAGTTCTTGACAAAACTCTACTAAGAAAAGTTGTTGAGTTCAATGAGCTCTATAACTGATTAAAATTAATGTACTTATTTCTGAGACACCCTGTATATTCGAGTAGAATATCTGTGTATATGCACTTACCTTGGGTTATGTCATTCTCTTCGTCTAAGACAACTATTTTACAGTCATCATCAAGTCCAACAAATGCATAATTAATATGAGTGCATAGATTTGCGTCAATATCTTCGGGTACGAATTTGCCATTACCTGGTCTTTGTGCACCCCAGCTAGCGTAATAGCAAATAACTTTATCTATAAGCAGAAATAAGTAACTACCTATATTTTGACTACTGGTATTATTAATTTACCTGTTGCTGCTGAAGATTCTTCTAGGAAAAATCCTAAAAAGATGAAAATTATTACTTTTGAAAGCATTTTGCACTTCACTGTAGTGTGTAGATACTAAAATGAAGGATTTCGGTTATCTAAGTTCGATGATGGAGTAAACATTTAGAAACCACTTAAATGACGAAGGACTATATGGAGCATGATAAAAAATATCATTTTTGATATTTCATGCAAAAGATAAGGCAATGATGAAATGATCGTGTAGAATTGTAGATAGGATATTTTAAAAATAAGTATTTCTTTCATAGTGCCGTAACAATTGTAAAATTTGTTTTTGAAGTGTTTGGTTTTTTCATTTATCATATTATTTCGTATAACCATGAATTCCTTTAAATTGTAATAATATTTAATGAAAAAAAAAACAATGTTCATTTATTTAAATTAGGTACTTAAAATTTTGGTATGTTTAGATATAAAGATCATCAGTATAATTTCAAGGTTTTAACTCAGGTTCTTTTTTATGTTGTGGTGTATTGAGTCGATAAAACAACAGTTTTATATGGTGTTTCAATTATTAAGTAGGTAGAACGAGCGAACAATTAATAAGTAATTGACGATATAGTATTTAACATTACTAGCATGGTAAAAGGGTTTTTACTGGCGGACAGAAGAATATGACTGGCGAGCCGCAGGCGAGCCAGTCACCTTCTGGAGCCAGTAAAAACCCATTACCTTGCGTGTATTGTTCAATATTTTATTTGTTTCTCACTTGTAAATATCAAGGAATTGAAGACCGAGCTGCCGTTTGGGAAGACAGTCTGTATGACGCGAATGTGGAAGTTTACAACAGAGGTACAATGTCGTACATTTTCAACACAGTATATTGTACAATGGGATTTAAAGAAAAGTACGATTTTTTTACTAACGAAGATACATATTAATTTTTTGCTTCTGTAACAATATTATTTTCTATAGCAATTTTAAGTTGAGACTTGACTAACCGACGAATTTTATTACAAGTAAAGCAAATCAGACCAATTTGGCATTTGTTGATATCGCTGCAAGCATTGTTTATATTTTTTAACTTAAATCAGTGATAAGACTGCGTATTATGACAAATAATTTTTGAGCATTTTCTGCTTTAGTTAGCCATGGCGCTTACGTCAGCTGTTTGTGTTACACTGCTGGTGTACGCGTCATGACTAATTAGAGCAGACATTTAAAAAATCACGCGGTATAATTACTATTACTGATCATACTGTAAACTTCTATCCTAATTTTTGTATGTAAGATTTCACTTTTAAGCTACATTTCAGAATTGTTAAAATACCGGTAAAGAAGTATCGTATGCACTGTAACATTCGTTATGCATCTTTTTTTTATTAAGCATTCGTTCAAGTTCGGTAGTTCTTAAGTTAATTAATTTAGTCGCGGTTTACCCAGTTGGGTACATGATCGAAAAATCATAGCACGTTATTATAATCCTCACTATCCGTTCTTTATCCTTTTCGTTTTTGTCGTCGACGGCAGAAAGAAGCCCAACGTTTCATTGCGGACAAAGCCTTCACCACACGAGGTGATATTCAATTTTCTTTTTCGCTTCGCTAAATCGACCACGAATTTTATGGTTTTTTGAATTCACTGGAGTAGATGCTGATCCAGACTTTTGTCGAGTCGGCGCGCTAGTTAAAAGGCGGCTACACACACAGAGGGAAGACTGTGCAGTTAAAAGTGCGCACGCTTGTCGTAAGTTAAACCCGTACTCTCTAATTGCACACACAGAGAGAGGGAAGACTGCGCAATCAAAAGTGTGTGCAAAAATGTCGTAAGTTATTATAGTAGCGTGCATTTGTATTATATAAAAAAATAGTTGTAAAATAAGTCAGACGTATTTAAAAATACGACGCTAATGAATTAAAACTCAAGCGTGCAGCGACTTGTCTCCACACACACTGAGTTTTCCCCGCGCAGTTATAACTGTGCACGCTAACAACAGACTTGACTGCACATGCCACATTCTTCCCCACACATTAGGAGTTTTAACTGTACCCCGTGGCACGTACATTCAAGTCTTGACTCTTCCCTCTGTGTGTGTGGCTGCCTGAACGGCACCATTTTGTGCTTTGCATGACGTTGATTTCTGAAGGTTCCCGATCCTGAGAGTTTTGAGCCATTTGGAGCCTATGCTATTATTTTTGCCGCACACTGCTCGATCGCCCTATTCCAGTTTTCACTCCGGCACCCCAAACCAACCGCCACCATCTCTGGAGAAACAACTAAGGTCAGATCTTTCTGCTGTTATTGTGTTCGCCCACAAAGATCAAATAATTGCGTTGTCAAAATTTCTTCCGGCCCTTTCGGCCACATATGAGTCCTTAATTTTAGAGGATAAACTAATGTTAACCAAGCTTACATAAGTGCGGCCCCTGTCTAATGTGAGTTGCAGGGGCGGTTTTGACAGGGAGGTGACAGAGACAGTGTCCCCCCAATTCGGTTCTCTACACACTACACTATATCTTCCACTAAATATTTGTATTATCCTAATATTATTATTTTAATTCAGAAATGGGTGTTCACATAATCTTCGAAAATTTTCCATGATTGTGTACGCAGCCAACAATCCTGATTCTGTTATTACACAGCTTATTGTTTTACTGCGGACGCAGGACACAGTGTCCAAATGCAGCGTTGCCGGTACATGTCCATACCGCAGAATTATGCATTGAGATGTGTGGTTTTCAATGTTGCAACTGTGCAGTGACACACTAATCAAAATCACCTTCATTTTCGGACACCGCCGCGCCAATCATGAAGTTCGGTGTTTGAAATTTGAAATCGGTTACAGTTTGCAGTCGTATGATTGTAGCGTGTCGCGTTTATCGCTCTGCTGATTTGTTTATTTACCGCTTACAAAAGGTTAAAATGGAAAACGCTGAAATGAAATTGTGAAAAATTCAACGAATTAAGTATAGAAGATTTCGCTCAGTGAAAACATCGCAAAGTCGATTTACTTTATAAAACATACGTCTAAAAAAATGTGTGTTCTATAAATTAGTGGACAATTTAATTTGTGTTTAAGTTTAAAAATATGTATCAAATATGCCAAGGACATACAGTTTCCGACAAAAAATTTCAAACATCACTTTTCTGTCATGTCAAAAATTTTAATGTAGTCTATGCTTTATTGTCATTATTTCAGCTGTCAAACTTTCAAAATTCCAGCTTACGCTACAGCTACATTCATGTAAGTGTCAAATGTAAAAGTTAAAAATGACTGTCAAACATTTAGGTTAGAAACATCTAAAGGTTGCTTTAGACTCTCTGACGACTGAATGACATTGACGTCTGAAATTTTTTGGCGGCAACTGTAGGTATTATGTAACTACCGTGAATGTATATATCATTGTTTTCTTATGTAGCCTGAATTTCTTGTTTTATGCGTTTGAGGAGTTCTGTTTTTTTTAATTTTATTTTAAAGGTAGGTATTAGTGTAGACTGTAAATATAATTATGGATTCTAAAAATCTTCACCAGCATCCTCCCAACATTTTTCTTGCCAGCCGCCACTGGTGAGTTGTGCTTAGAAATAACGCTAGATTTGAGATACTAATTAGAAATCAATATCCTTTATTTAATTCCATTTGATACCTTCTTATTTATACTAGGAATAATTTTGTTTTTGCAAATATTTATTACTTATTTGGAACTAAATTGGTAGTTGTTAGTTTCAGTGAGTTGATTTTAGTTTTCTAACTACCTGGCGCCCACTAACCAGATTCCTTGTCACTTCGACACAAAATCGGCTATAGTTTATTGAGAAAATTGCGTCGACCCGCCGCCAAAAACAAACTGAGAGCCGTACGCTGTAACCGTTGATAGAAAGGTTGTTAACGGTGCAGCACATAGACCGATTTTTTCACATTCTAGGATTATAAAACATAAACAAAACAAAAAATTAGCTATTCATCGATAGACCTTAAAACATTTGTCAGTTAAAAAGTTTTTCTAATTTCAACACGCTTCGTTTCAAGAAAATCCTTAAATACAGCGTGGAAACAATTTCCACAAAAGTAGTCACAAGAAAGCCCATTTTAAAGGAAAAGAGACAAGAAATATTTCGTGGTTATCAAAAAATTACAGAGAAAAATGGGGAACGCTTGGGTAAAACGGAAACAGTTAAACTGGTGGCAGAAATATTTTCCGTAAAGTTCGCTGGTGTTGTCGAGTGTTTTTCGAATTTTAAATTAATACCGATACAGCGGCGCCGGTGCCGTTAATATTATAATCAGAATCAGAAAGACGACTGCGCAGATTTATATACCTACATGCTTTGTTGGTTCCGCTCTACAATTGGTTTTTAAGTTTTATATAATCGTTATTGTTTTGTAAGAGGGAAAACACTCGGCTTTGAGAATAATTGTACGTAGTACACGTATAAATTTAGGTTTCCGGAGGCAAAGTTTTTCAGATTTTAAACGCGTTATAGCTACCAGAATCAAATTTCTAAGGCGGTATCTCCAATTGCGTGATAGTGGTGAAGATTTACTTTTCATTTTTGTGGATGAGACATGGATACACCAAAATGGATCTATGGTAAAATTGTGGATTCATGATGATGACTCAAATTTTGTCCTCCTAAAAAAACTAGTGAAGGGAAAAGATTCACAATTTTACATGCGGGTTCCTCTTTGGGCTTTTAGAAGGATGCGATTTTCTCCTTAATTCAAAAATAAATTCAGCAGATTACCACAAAACCAACACATTCTCTATGTTTGACATTTACTTACTTACATGTCACATTTTTGATACCTACTTTCTGACATTCCAGTTATACATTATACACTGGAACAATTATGTCCACAGTTACACAGCTTAAAAAAAAAGTTACCAAATCTAGTTACATCTACCGAATGTGAATTCCTTATACATTACAGCATCTTACGATGCCAAACTTGTTGGGAGTCGTCTTTACAACTTGGTGTCAGCAGAAAGTTCAAGAACTGCTGCCACAAAAAATGTCAATGATAGTAGTTCTAGATCCCACTGGACCCTTATTTAATGTTCGACCAGATATCGAAAGACTCAGCTCAGCCGATGCCAAAAAAATATTCGCAGTTCATACCAAAGGTGTTTTTTTTTTTATTTTTACTTCCCTGTGGTACTATTGACTTTTTTCCGAACAACGGAACCTTTCAACCCGGTTGTATTAGCCTGATTTTGAAAAATGCATCTCAAATCTCAGAAACAAGTGAACTTTACATAATCTGAATAACCTTCAAGCCTAAATTTGTTATTTTTTTAGTATTTTGCTCTCACCGTAGAAGTTGGGAATATTTTGCAGAAGGAACATCTACATTAAGTGAAAAATTCATAGCAAGAAAATATATACAATAGGTGGTTTTGGTATACAAAGGATTTATGCAGTGACGATTGTGAAGGAATGACAAATATAGAAACCCATTAAACTGGAACATATTATTTGTGGACAAAGAGCACACCACCATATTCTAAATTAGAACAGTGTTCGAAATGTTAATGTAATTGATGGTAATGGTGTGGTTCTAATTATACAGTAATAATAATAATAATAATAATAATCAATTGGCAGCCGTAATGATAGAAGTCTTGCCTGAATGCCGGTCATTTCCGGGTTAGTGCTGGGTCTTAATAATATAATTTATTGTCCAACAGAACAAATATTCCACTTACACTATTATTTCCAATAATACAAAATCAAAATGAAAGAAGACAAAAATAGTAATATATACCAAAAAATAAAAATAAAAAGCAAGTTTGGCATGCCAAATAAAAAGAAAAGTAAAGTAAAGCAAATTACATTACGTAAATAAACTATCAATTATAGAAATAACACAATAGAAAAAAACAAAATATGTATCCCATTTACCTTCTAATACAAAATAAAAAACAAAACAATAGAGAAATTATAGAGCATCTCTCACTACCTATGTACCCACTTGAAATCGACGACGCACATGTGAACGCAACTCCGACAAATAGCTGCAATATACAGGCTGACTGCGAAATACATGCAAAAAAAAAATGGGGAATAGGTCACAATATGATTATGTCACTGGCAAAAATTCACGGTCCTAAGTGGTAGCAGTGTCTAGAAAAAATTATTTGAAATTAAATGTAAATTGTTATTCGTGACCTACATAATTACTGCAATGAATGGGTAGGGGACTCGGAGTAAGAACCAAAAAAGTAACTTTATCAGGCACTTTTTTAATCGCAACGTGAAAAACACGAAAAGGGCCAGTCATTATCGAGCGGTCGTTGAAATCGGTGTATGGTAGAGTTTTCCAATGCAGAGTGTGTCGATATGGTAATTTGTATTTGCATCAGTGGTACAGCATCTCCGAGATCATGGTACCTTCAACCTCAAACTCACGATCGTAGTCGTGATGGGACAGAAAGAAGAAATTGGATTTTCGCAGCTTGTGGTGCATCCTACATTAAAAAAACACGGTCACATCCATACCATGTTGACAAGGTGCACGGTTGTTGAGCCCGCTGATTGTCCACGTTGTGTAACTCACTTTTTGTCCGATAGAACTCCACGTAGTCGTCAACAAGTACGATTTCAAGAGACTGTTTTCGATAAATGTGTATTGGTTGGATGAAACAATTCGTTTGTGGAAATCAACAGTGTCCAGAAATTATCGAAGAGCTTCAACAAGTGTAAGTGGCAGCCGCTACTTCGGTGTTTTTTTACCTATCAACAAACCTCTTGCGACGCTCTGACGCCTGTATTGCTAGTCAAGGACAACATTTTCAACATTTCTTGTAAAAAGGTAGTAGCATTCTAAGTTGCTCTTATTTCTGTTCCAATAAACAATGTAAAATCGTTGTGACAAGGACTAAACATCCGTCAGAATCAAAATTACCAAAAAGCTTTCACACTGACCTTTAACGATGAATGAGTAAATGAATGAACGAATGATAAGCAGCAAAAAGTCGGTTTTACTTTTAATTGAAACTGAAAGTGTTTAGGTCGTTTTTATTCGAACGTTTTTCCAACTCTGTTTACAAGGTGGCTCAGTGCCTTCGTATCGAGGGTGGTTCATGGGGGCAACGCAGCAACATTGTACTTTAGAACGTACCAATGCAAAGAAAAGAGTAACAAGTGCTTGAATATCACTAAAACTTTTGCAGTTTCTCAAAATAAAACCTGACATTTTTATACACTTTGAAACTAATAAAATCATGTGTGTCTGATTATTTCTTTTTTCTGCTACCGTTTCTAAAATCTTGTTTAGCGTACGTAAGTGCACCGCGCTAAATAATGTTTTTAATCGTAGTATTACGTTGATCGGTGAATTAAAATCGGCATGGGTAAAACTAAACAATCGATTTCTTAATAACTCAAATTAACACGACTGATTACACAGCGACTATGTACAAAATAATTCCGGCGCAACATTCACTGGACTCTCTTGACTCATCTGGCTGAATGATAATCGTTCCCCGACGGTGGCCTCTATTTAAACCTATACGTTTCTGTCGATGGTTCGAGAACGCCGCTTCGAGGCTTTTCTGGGTTCGTTGTGACATCTGTTTCCAGGCTTTCCTTTGGCGAACGCCCCGCCGCCCGGCCGATGAGTCATACTACATACCAGAAGAAACACATACATACTAGAAGACCCATAGGCGTCGTGCCAGGGCCGCGTATGGGTTTATTTCGTAAAAATATTTTCATAATCGGTGGCTTAGACTCTTTAAGCCCGACCCGAAGATATGTTCCGGATTGTTAATCAGTAGGCTTCGGATCGCGGCTTCCGATCTTAGGTTTTTTGTGTTTTTATATCTACTTCAGGCATTGCAGCGAAATTTATATATTTATCCGAATTTAAAAAATTCTGTTTATTTAACGCCCATTTATTACTACCTGAAATGCCTAATTTACCGTTAGAGACCTAGAGTGTTAATTAAACTACCTAAGAGTGTAAATTTTAAAAGGCTTAAAATAGGATTCCACGACCAACGAAGTGGACGTGCTTGCACAATAGAGATTTTCCGTGAATTCATTGCTTTGGCTGCAGATTGTTTAAAAATGGGTTGTAAACAAGGCCCTTGAGGTTAATGGTACGGGTTGGTGTCGCCAACTGACGACGCTAGCCTGCATTTCATTTAAATTATAGCCGGAAGGGGGTGAATCTCTGAAAAAGCATTTTATTTTAGAAGTTTATTGTTAGTGATACTGAGGGTCTTTGCGTGTTAGTGAATGTGCTGGGGCCGGTTTTGATTTTTGTGCATACAGTAATACATAACATCCGCAAAATGCCTAAGGTAAAATCATCCATGAAAGATAAAATCAAATTATGGTTAGGGAATAATTTGGACACTGTATACGTGGAGGGGTAGGAGCGTGCAGCCACAACGAGTGCTCAGTTAATACTCCTTTATTCCCCATTACTATACATATACACTATATGACATCTTTCCCTTTCGAGAAAAAAAATTACAAATTAAACCTAATTGACATTTTTTGGCTTCTTTACTCTCCTGCCAAACTTTTAAACATAAATCGTCCTTCTGGTGTGAGAAGAGGATGGCGTTGCCTCGTCTGTTGTCTCATTTGGCTCATCTTCTGCTACAGTTGCACTATCACTTTCTTCGTCACTTTCACTTACAAATTCAGATTTTATATTTTTATCAGTTAAATCAGTTACAGTTACGTTCTCTGACATATCAGTTACATCTTCCTCATTATTTTCTACATTGCTTACGTTAGAATCCGTATCTGACATGTAACTATAGGAACTTTTCATATAATATTGTGGTTTCAAAAAATATCTATTTCTACGCATAACTAGGTTGGTATCATCTTCTTTAACAAGATATGACCTATCATTAAACTTTCTAACTACACTGCCTGGAATCCAAATATCATTCTTTCTAATATAAATTTTTTCATTAATTCTCAAAGCTCTTAATGTTCTAGACGCTCTATAATAATAACATTTTTGTTTATTTTCTCGGTCTACTAACAATTGCCTCTGTTTTTTGAAATTAACATTTTCTGGAGTTAACATATGATTTTTAATAGGTATTAAAGTTCTAGTTTTTCTATTAAACAATAATTCAGAAGGTGATAAAATACAATTGTCAACAGGTGTATTCCTATAATCTAACAAAGCAAGATTTAAATCAATGTTTGTCACGTAACATTTTTTTATAATATTTTTGACACTTTGAATAGCCCTTTCAACCATGCCTTTCGATTTTGTATAATGGGGACTTGAGGTGACATGTTGAAATTGCTATTCTTTCGCAAAATTCTCGAACACAAATCCTGAAAATTGTGTTCCATTATCTGACACAAATGTTTAATAACAGTATCAGCTGTAATATTTTGAATTTTACATATTTCTACATATTTAGAAAAATAATCAATCAATCATGAATTTCTCTTTCCTTAATTCGTATAAATCGCAACCTACTTTCTGCCATGGAAAATCTGTAACAGTATGCGGTATTAACGATTCCTTAAAATTATTCCTGGAACACTTCTGACAAGCTTCACATGACAGAACTTTATTTTCTATGTCGCGATACATACCTGGCCAATAAAATAATTGCCTGGCTTTTAAGAAACATTTGCTGATTCCTAAATGACTCACATGAATAATATCTAACATATTTTTCCTTACGGATCGTGGTACTACTAAACAGTTTCCTTTACAAATCAAATCGTCAATAATTACTAGTTCAGATCTAATGTTATAATATAATTTTTCAAATGGTTTACATTGTACCTTGGAATTTGGCCATCCTTCTCTAATATATTTTAAAACTGTTTGCAATTCTTCAGCTGTTTTCGTTTCTAAATTGAATTCTGTAAGTTTACTTTCTGAAATTGGAAAATTCTTTTTTAAATAATTGATTTGAGCTTCATACTCGTGATAAAAAATTTCAGTTTTATCTTCTGGCATTTTTATTCTGCTTAATGCATCTGAAATATACATTTCTCTGCCTGGTTTATATTGTACTTCTAAATCATAAATTTGTAAATCTAACATCATTCTCTGAATGCGCATAGGACAATCAATTAAAGGTTTTTTGAATATGTGTAAAAGTGGTTTGTGATCTGTTTCAATTACTACCTTCCTGCCATAAATGTACTGATGAAACTTCTTGTAACAGTGCTGCTCCGAGACCATCTCGTGAAGCATCTACCGACAATACTAAAGATTTATTTGGATCATAAAATTTTAACAATGGTTCTGTAGTCATTATATTTTTTAATTTATCAAAGATCTTTTGTTGTTCATGTCCCCAATAAAAAATTATATGCTTTTTTAACAACTCTCTAAGTGGTGTCGACAATTCTGCCACATTCGGTATGAATTTATGTAAATAATTTACTATCCCTAAAAAACCTTTTAACTCTTTTACATTTCTTGGGATTGGATAATTTTTTACAGTTTCAATTTTACTTTCGTCCGGTTTTATACCCTTATCTGTCAACTTATGTCGAGTACATCTAACTTCATTAAGTGAAAATTTACATTTGTCTGGATTGAACCTAACGTTAAATTTACGTGCTCTTTCTAATACTAATTTTAACCGTTTATCGTGTTCTTCCTGACTTCGTCCTCAAACTAAAATATCATCTACATATATTTCCACACCCTGAATATTTTCAAAACAGTGCATAATCTTTCTTTGAAACACTTCTGATGAACATTTCAGACCAAATGGAAGCATTTTAAATCTATATCTACCAAAAGGTGTCTTAAACGTACACAGCTTTGAACTTTTAATATCTAATTTGATATTCCAAAACCCATTACTTGTATTAATACTGAAAACACTTTGGCATCTTTCAGCTTGCTAATTATATCAACATAAGTAGGTATGGTAAAATGCTCACGTTTTATAGCCTTGTTAACATCTGTCGGATCTATACAAATTCTAAAATCCCCATCAGGCTTGTCAACTATTACCAAAGAATTAACCCATTCGGGTGGTCCAAATTCTCTCAGAATGATCTTTCCTTTCTAAACTTTCCAACTTAGATTTTAGTTTTACCACAATTCCTTAAGGAAATCTTCTCGTAGCATGAACGCGTGGTTTGACTAATGGATCAATTTTTATACTATACTGGCCCGGTAGACATCCGATGCCCTTGAAAACGTCAGAGTACTCCTTAAAATAATTCCGAAAACCATCCATACTGCATACCATCCTTGCGATGTCTAATTCCTCAATCGAATCTTTGCCTAGAACAGGTTGACTATTAGTTTTTGAAATAAACAATTCAATGTTATATTCCTTATTTTTAGATGTCGTAATGTATCCCAAGACGCTGATTTGACTATAACCCAACAATTTCGTTTTATTTGGTTTAATTTCAGTGTTGCCAAAATAGTTATTTTTTATACATTAACACATTAACATTAACGTCTACACCGCTATCCACCCTAAGTTTAATAACATTTTTATTTGAAAATTCTAAATCAACATTCCAATCATTTCTTTTATTATCACTTTTCTGTAACAAACCTATAAAAAATTCCTCTTCATTTTTATCTACGTTATTAACGTTTTTATTTTAACAAAACCTACTGAAATGATTCTACTGTCCACAGTTTCTGCATTTCTTTCCAAAAGCTTGACAATCACGTAGTGAATGAAAATAACCCATTTATTACAATTAAATTTGTTGTTTTTGGAAGTCACACTTATCTTTTGACGTTGTTGATGATGATTGGTACCGGTGTTCTGTATTCTTTTCTGTCTTACTCCCGCTGCGCTGCTGTATGCATCTCTCTCTTCCTTCGTTGGGTTCAAGTGTTGCTTCGCCTCTCGCTGATTAGTTCTTCTTACTCTCATGATTTCATCTTCCGCGTCGTTCTCACTCATTCGACTGGTTCCCACACTTATAACTTGCAATTGTCTTCTTGTTATCTCCGCCGCCTTACATATTTCGATGGCCTTCACCAACTCCAACTTTTTTATTCGAAGCAATCTGTCCTTGACGCTGTTTTCTTTTATGCCCAACACCACACGATCTTTAATTAACGACTCACATAGGATGCCAAATTGACAGTTTTCTGAGAATTGCTTTAATTGTGTTACATATTCATTCACTGTTTCACCAGGCTTCATTTCTCTTCTGAAGAACAAGTATCTCTCGTACGTCTCGTTGATAGTAGGCACGAAAATGTCTTCAAATTTCTTCAACAAGCAGTTGAATTTTCCTTCTTCTCCGCTCTTGAACTCGAAGGTATTATATTATAGATTTTGAAAGCAGTATCTGCAATGCAGTTTAGCATTACTGCACATTTATACTCTTCAGATTCTTTATCGATTTTCGCCGCTTTCATATATATGTCTAATTTCTGCACGAAGAATTTCCATTCCGCTGCCTTATCACCTGATAACTTGAGCTCTGCAGGTACCTTTGCATCTTTCTCCATATTTTGAGATTTCTTGGGCAGTTCCACAACTTTTTAATTTTTCCACACTGAGGAACTCACTAACTCACTTTATTTCTTCTCCTTGCTTCCTTTTTCGCCTTATTCTCCCGCTTTTGTCTCCCGGTCACCTTTATGACCTTTTACTTTTTACCGACTGCGCCATGTGTTACGTGGAGGGGTAGCAGCCACAACGAGTGCCCAGTTAATACTCCTTTATTCCCCACTACTATATACACTATATGACAGACACTAATTTTCAATTTCCTTCTTCAACCAAAGACAACGAGTTTTTCTGCAAAGTGTGTGGAAAAGTTGTAAGTAAACATTTGAAATACTGTAGCTTGAATTATGTTCACATTTTTGTTTCCTAGTTTAAGTGCGAAAAAAAATCACACTTTGAACAACACTGCAGTGGCGATGCGCATAAAAAGAACGAGAATAAATCCAGTAAACAGACTTTATTAAACATTCGTTCCGACAATGATTTTACGCAATTTTGCACCGATTTATGTAGGGCATTTACCAGATGGTGTTTCATACATGATCAAAACTGGTACTAATTTGAGGCTGTTTTATGAAATATAACACACTTAACATGTCTGGCACATGGGTTACATTTAGTATTTCAAACAATTAGACTAAATTATCCAGATATCAAACGGATAATTAGCAATGCTAAGAAAATCTTTTTAAAAGCACCAATAAGAGTAGAGTTTTATAAAAACAGTTTACCAAATACACCTCTCCCACCTGAACCTGCATTAACCAGGTGGGGCACTTGGATTCAAGCAGCATTGTTTTATGCAGAACACTTTGATGTTTTAAAACAAGTCAGTAAATATATAATGGTTTTTTACTATCATTCTTATATTGAATATTTTAGGTTGTAATGTCATTTGAAGCCACAGATCCACAAAGCATTAAAAAAACTCAAGAATTCCTGAATAAAGCAAACGTTAAAAATGAAGTCTTGTACATTAAAACTCACTTCAAAATTATTGCTGATGCAATAGAACAATTAGAAACTATAGGTTTAAAATTAAACCAAAGTACGGAAATTGTGGAAAAAGTGTATACATTTTTAAAAACACACCAGGAAAGGTGGGGGAAATGGCGTTTCAAAAATTATGTTCTCTATTAAAAAAGAATCCAGGACACAATTTTATATGCTCAGTAAATAACGTAATTTGCGGTAATGGAAATGCTACCAACAATACATAGGTACATAAATGAAAACGTAGATTGTTCAATATTTAATTTTGCTCTCATCACTTCTTGTGATGTGGAACGCACGTTTTCAAAACTTAAAAGTGTTTTAAGCGATCAAAGGTGTAAATTTACAATCGAAAATTTAGAGAAATATATAGTTTGCTTTTGTAACTCATTTTAAATACCTGAATTAATATTTTAGTTTTTGTTAAATGCGACTTGTTTTAATTTGATCACCATTTTTTTGCGATAACTTAGAATTAGTGGACGTAACTATAGATCGTTTATTTATTTAATCATTTTTTTTTGTTACACAAAATATTTGTTTCTATAGTGTTTCGTTTAATGTTTTTTTTTAAATATATATTTTTTTGATGTATGCTTTTTCGTTGAGCAAAGTTAAGATTTTTATAACCAAATTCGTCAATTTTGGGACCTAAAAATGTCTCCTTTTATTAATTTTTTAACGACCTAAAATCCGAAGGTATTAATCAGTAAGTACATTTTGAGTGCATCTGTTAGTTTTCGTGGTAGATTATGGACTGTTGGAAGTGTCTTAAATGAGATCGTTATGATTGAGTTAAACATAATAATATATTATATTACTAGGAGTAGAACGCATTCTTTTTTTGTTGAATCTAGATAATTGCGGCCGAGGCGTTAGCTGAGGCAATGCAATCTAGATGAAAGAAAAAAAGAGCGTCGACTCATAGTGATGTATACTATTTTTTCTTCAATTATTGTGAATACATTAAAAATTCAAAATATTTTCTTTTTATTTATTTTGCAAAGTAATGTTAAAAATACAGGATCGTAATGTGTAGTTTTGTATAATTAATCCACTGCTAGCTGTTCCACTATCGATATTCATAATTTTGTTAGTCTGTCCGAAGACAGGATTTGCCGCAGGTTCATACATTATTGAAAAAATTGGTGTAAAGAGTTTAGACAGTACTTTCCTCGCTGTCGGAAACGTGACGACTGCATGCCTATATGTTTTTTTTTCGCAGTAGATTTCAAAGCATTTGGTTTTGTAGTTTCTGAGTAAATCAATAAAATAAATTTACGCATTCATTAATTTTTTTGAGTCATCCTCTATATGCAAATCCAAAAAATATGAATGGAGTGATAAATCACAAGTCCAGATTCACCATATTTTGTACAGTTTAGATAGGATTTATTCGGCAACTTTTTGAGGTGACGTCATCAATTTTTTGGAGGGGATAGGCAAATATATTTTGACTAAACATTTATTATGCTTTTTATAATCTTAAAACATCTGCAACATTTCAAAGCATTCGGGTTAGCAGATTCAAAATTAAATTGCAAAATGTTGTTTTATAATTTTGATTTTTTTTCCAAAAATATGGACGTTTCGGGTCAAAACTCAATTCGAAGTCGTAAACTACATGTGTAGGACTATGTTATTTTATACAATTTAAAACCCATTTACTATGTACAATTTTGAAGTGACGTCATCGCATTAGTGGTGGGGATGATTAGACAAATTTTGGTTAGCGTTTTACCATCTACATGATATTCCTAATATAAGTACAAAATTTCACAACAATCGGTCCAGTACTTTCAGAGATTATCTGTCTAATAAAAATCCGGGACGGCAGACAGACGGACAGACGGACAGATAGACGGAAATGGGAGACCTATTTCTTCGTCTTCTAGGGGTCATGAAAGATCGAGAAAACGTAAAAGTAGAGAGTCGGCCGACGGACTCGATTACAATACTTCCTTTGCTTATGCTCGGGAAGTAAAAAACAAAAAATGGTTCGCCAGGACTTTTGTAAACAATGAAGTAAAGAATTGGGACTTTGACAATTTTGTCACCAGATGTATCTATTTTTCTAAAAATAATCACCAAGGCACCAAGTAGGTGAAAAAAACACCAAATCTGGTGATATATCACCAGACCTAACAATGCTGGCAGCCATTAACAATTCACTTTCTTTGATATTTCGATTATTATGAGTCACACTTTATTCAGAACTGTTTTACACTTGTAGTGTAAAAATTCACTTGAAACCGGCGAATAGCTTACCTACCTTTACTGCACACATATCTTTATTTTAACTTTTCATAAAAAAAGCAAATTCGAAAAATCAAATTATATAAATTTTCGGAAAAGTTGGATAAGTTGCACCGTACTGCAGGGGCGAGGGAAGTTCTATAGAAAAAAACCTCCGACCATTTTTTAATTGTTGAAAGCAAAACTGAAATAGCTGCGTATTTTTTGTAAATGTAGGCAACCGAACCTTCTCTTTCTTTTTCTAGGAATTTGGAGATTAAGTGAATTTCAAAGTCTCTTCCAAGAAACTTGACTAGCACTACTTAATTTTTTTCAGTAAACTAGTACACTAGCTAAGATTTCCTACTGCTGAACTCAGAATGGACCGAAGTCCTGGAAATTAAAAAAATGCATAATGGAGGTGAATAAATTAGTAGTTATTAGTACTTAGGTACTTCAAGTCATAAAATTCGGCAATGAAAAAATTGTAAAAACACAAATTTAATACATTTTTAATGTACATTTAATGATAACGGGAAACAAACGTCCGACAACTCTGTTGAAAGGATTGATGTTATGTGTTAAATAAATGTGTATCACGATTGCACACGCACTGTTGTTGTGTAATTACAAAAGGTGCAATTAAGTCACTTCGAGTTTCCCAGTCCAATAACTGTATTCAGTATGCACAGAACAGTGTCGTTTTTATTTTTGATGGGCATTTTTACATTCGGAGGTAACAAAGTTGCATAATTTTCAATGTTTATATATTACTTCCCGTGCTAAAGGACGTGTTCCATACACATTAATTTCATGTTGCAATGTAGAATTCTCCTCTGTATTTAGGGAATGTGTGACACATTGTTCAAAAGAGCCCTAATCACTTATCAGTATCACAATCAGGGTGCAATTAACCGAACTCGAGAGAATCGCAATTTTAATGATGGTTTGGTACAGTACCAGAGTAAGCAGTCATGAGGAAAGGTGCTTTATTTAAATAACAATACCCTCATAGACCCCCAGTTGTTAGATTTACAATAAGTAGAATTTTAACAAAATTATTGCAAGAGACTGACTTTGACGAGGTCCTGTACTTCAAACCACTAAATTAAAAACTGGAAATCTAAAAAAGTCCGCATATCTCGGTAAAACAACTTGCTTTGAACTCAAATACCGACTACACATTTGTTAGAAAATTTTTTTAAAAAGAAAAATACCACCCGCATAAAGTGGACTTGATTTGTGAGTTAAATGAAAACGATCTCGACAGAAGCGACGGTTAAAATTTTGCGAAGACTTGATGTTATGGTATGATGGAACAGTCAATTTTCTAAATTTTTTTTTTTTTCGATGAAGACATTTAATTTAAACCAAACAGTAAATTGCCATATTTGTCAATAATACTGGTCCCGAAATAACTTTCATTGGACACACGTAGCAAAATAAATGTATGGTCTGGAATGCTAGGGAATCGTGTGATAGGACCTTCTTTTTTTGGCGAAAGGTTAACAGCTGTATGCTATTTAAATTTCAAACTACGAAAATGGTGATAATATGCTCAATCAGAGAATTTGGTTCCAAGAAGATAGGGCATATCCGCATTTTGGCGTGGAAGTGAGACAGTTTCTCACCACATTTAACACTCCTTAATTGACGATCTCAAGAACCGAATTCGAACAGAATATCACCCCAAATGCCATTGAAGAGCAATATAAAGTGTTACACCAACGTATATGCCAAATATTTAGTTGGTGGATGACAATTTGAACAATGACGATAGTTTTGTTGGAGCTTTACTATAGAAATTCGGTTGTCATTATAACAAATAAAATTAAAAAAGAAAACGGCAATTAACAAAATTATGTATGAATTTTGTGCGGAACTTGTGACTCCGTATATGTAGTTATAGTGTATTGAAACAAACATGTTCCCTTCATATGAAGCAGCATTCTCCGGTTTGGAATCAAACAAGATACCAATGTCCCAGAATGAACCTACACGTGTTAACGCAATAAGGTTAAAAATGTGCTTATACTAAGAGTGTATGTGGTTATCAACACTTTGAATTTCAAATCATGTCCTAAAAGCGCAACAACTGAATACCATAATTATGGATACGAATTTTGCCCAAATAATGCATCTAGCACTATCATTCTGATCGGTTAACTTAATGGGTTAAATTGAAATATCAGTGTTTGAGATTCTGCAACTTTTTTATTTAATTATAGTATACCTAATGGTAACTCTTGTCTTACCTATTTTAGTTAATAAGTAGAGAGGGGAAAATATGCAGCAAAATTTTGAGAAATATGATCATATGATATGCACCAAATTTATCCAAATATGCAGTAACTTTCTTAATATATGCAGAGATATGCAATTGTATATGCTCCAAAAATTAAAAAAAAAAGCTTAATAAGCGAACTAAATTTATTTATAAAATACAAAAACAGGTTTCCCGAGCTTACATTCTATTACACAAAATACATAAATCACATTGCATGGTGTTTAGTTACATCTCACTAACACATAAATCACGTTTTTAAAGATAAAATTCTTGTACTAAAAAATAAATATAAACAGAGCAAATTAAAAAATAGTAGTAATCCACTATTTAATTACTATTTTTTATTCTGTTGGGCAAAATATATTATTGTGATTATTATTATTATTTTGGCACCAATTTATTTTTAAATATTTTTCGAAATATTATAACAAAAAGTTTTTCCGGTGATTCTAAAGTATATATATTTGTAAATAGAAAAACTGCGTACTACGTCCACAGATGTAAAAACACTTACCGGTTAGGGCAGGCGCGACAAAACACAGTTCGTTCTTGAAGAACAAATTCAGGAAAATGTTTAATCCATAAATTAATTTGAGTTATCTTCGACATATTGATACACCTGTATCCCTTTAAAAGCTTTCAATACAAACTCACTATGAAATATAATACTACAACGTTGCTTCGACCATCACTAAACGTAGGTCCTACCATTAATACACGAACAAAAATATTGGGAATGAACGGTATTTCCAAAAGTAATTAGGGCGCGAATTTACCTGGAAGGATAGCATAACACCCAGTGGTGTCTCCAAACTACCATAAAACCCAAACCTTTGCTAGTTATTTGAAGCTCAGGACAATATTTGCAATATGATTCATAAAATTTCGTTTTTCTAAATAAATGCCGATGACAATATTTTTTTTTTCAAATTTGCACAAAAATTGATAAAAATGCAAAATATGCACCCGTTCTGTGAAATATGCAGCAGAAGGCAAATATATGCAAATATGCAATTTTTTTATAGCTGTATTCATTTTAATTAGCATGATTCGTTCACATATTAAATATCAAGACTTATATGCAAAAAATATGCAAAAAATAACGGATATGCAAATTTCATAAAATCCGCTCTCTATTAATAAGTTTATTTTAGCGAGTACACTCCTTAATAATAGCTAACATTGAAAAATTCAGCATTCATATTAACGTTATGAATTAATATATTAATACCTAATAGTTTCTATTGTAGAGACAGATTTTAACCCTTCTGACACAACAAAACAACAAATTTTTGATATATACACGAACGTGGCTTTGGTAGATAAGGGGGTCCAAGGTGACAAAGTAACTGCCGATTATATTAAATACTATTTGTGGCCCACAAATAAAGCTGAAAATTACTCTATTGTGAATTCTACCACCATTAATTCACTCATCACGGGTGACGCCCTGTATATTTTTTTTATACATGGCTGGACTGAATCTAGAGAAACTAAATGGTATGAGCTTTTAAGAAATGCCTTTTTTAAACGTAATCCACATTATTACATCATTGAAGTGGATTGGTCAGTATACGCAGAGAAAGATTATGTTATAGCATCATATGATACCAAATTTATTGGTCAGTTAACCTTAACGATTTTGACCCAAAAATTCCCAATATATATTTTAGGTGGTTTCATCGGAGAATTTGTTGTATACTTACGTAAGAACTTTGCCATCCCATTGGCTAATATTCTTGTAGTTGGTCACTCACTCGGAGGACACATTTCCGGTTTTGTTGGAAAAAAAGTTCAAGAAATGGTGAAAGAAAAATTGCCAAGGATAATAGCTTTAGATCCCGCTGGACCCTTATTTGAAAATCGACCAGAAGGTGAAAGACTCAGTCCAAAAGATGCTGTAGTTGTACATGTAATTCATACCAATGGGGGCGCTTTTGGATTTTTGGAGGCCTGTGGTACTATTGACTTTTTCCCGAACAACGGAACCTTTCAATCCGGCTGTGGTTTCCAGAGTTTCTTGAGTCCGTGTGATATCAGAGAGAAAGGTATATTTTTCACAACAAGTCAATAACCTGCAAGAGTAAAGTTGATTTTTTTTAGTATTTTGCTCTCATTGGAGAAGTTGGGGTTATTTCATAGAAGGAATATCTACAACGAAAAAGTTCAGAGCAAGAAAATGCGATAACTGGCGTCAGTACACTAGGCATGCATGTGAAGCCGATTATGAAACTATAGCAAATTTAGAAACCAATAAAACTGGAAAATATTACTTGAGAACAAACAACAAACCACCATATTCGAAATAAGAACTACGTTAGAAATATATGTGTAACTGTGATGGTCTTCTTACAAAATTTTTGTTTCTATATGTTTTTACTTTTTTCTTCTATAAATAGTTATTAGAGGTAAATTTGTGAAAAATGTTATTGTAGGCACACGTGTAAATTGTCGAGTTTGTAGTACGATGTTTTATTAAAAATTGCATAAAATAAGTGTTTTAGAAATACATACGAATTTGTTTTAAGAAATACCGTCATATTAATAGGACTGTATGCAAAAATAAACACAGACAAAAATATATATTTGAAATTTCAGCAAATAAGCAAAAAATGTTTTTTTTTCAATTGACCAATATTTATCAAGTCGTAATGTACTACTTGAAAAGTGTAAATATAACCTTAAACTCATTTCGTGTTCATATATTTATTCAATAGATCTGGTGCTTTAGGTAAGAAAATAACATCATATTTCGCATGAAATTTTGTTTTATTTTTGGCAAAGGAATGCATTTTACCTTTCACTATTTAGCAGCGCTGTAGATATGATGTAAATCTATTGTTTCATAAATAAAAGATTTTAATTTCAATGTCAAAGCATGTCATCGGATTTTTGGTAGTAATAATTTTTTTTATTTCAAACAGCTGAGGTGAACAGGGAAATAAGCATTAAAATACAAGTTTAGGCAGTCGTCCTGGAAGTAATAAAAGTGGAATAAATTACCGACTATTAATGACGCTGATAATTTCGCACTTTAAGTCGTACAAGTCTGCACTCAAATTATTTGCATGATATAAATGTTAATACTTTTTTAATGTACGGGGAGGTGTTGATAGTCTTTAGCCCAAAATAGAAAACTTTGGTGCATTTTATTCTATCAGCTTAAGCATTTTTTTTATGTTATATACTTACTATGCTCAGAAATTAGTTCTTATAAGCCTTTAAATTTTTATTTTATTTTGGTTTACAAACCAGTCATCCACAGTATTTATTATTGCTGTATTCGATTATAACTTCATCAGTTAAAGAGGACTAAATAAATAAATAAATAAATAAATAAATAAATAAATAAATAAATAAATAAATCTAATCTAATCAATGCATATCATTACTTGGTCTTAGTACCCGTAATGATAGAAGTCTTGCCTGAATACCTGTCATTTCCGGGTCAGTGGTGGGTCTTAATAATAATAAGACGTTCTATTGTACGATAAGTTGTTCGGGGCACGACGAGCGCAGCGACTGCTACACTATGTCTTATTACACAAGTCTAATATACATTTTTCTACTTTGCTCATGATTTTGTTAAGTAAAATAGAAAATCTGATCACGATTATTATTTAGGGTTTTTTCGGACATGGTCTATCTAGATGGCAACGCTGTCAAATAACAAATTTTTGGTTTTGACGCGTTAGATTTGACGTTCTAGAAAACATGGAATCAAGATTGCAAAATAATTACCAAAAACAGTTTCACAAAAGCTTCCATTGTTTTCGGTTTAACAATAAGGCCTTTCCTAACGCAATGTAGAAAAAATCGTTTATAAGTTTCAATACCATAGTGTTAACCCAAATTAAATCAACGGTGCTTTTATTGTTACCTTGTAAAAAAGTATATTTTCCTGAGCACTCCCTTCCGTTTTGTTTTGTTTCTGGTTTGTAATGATGGATCCAAACTTATACCACAAAATCCAAAGAAGTTTCTTCAAAGCAGCGGCGACCTTGACAGTCTGAATTCTTTTTGGTAAACAGATCATTTTCTTATATAGGTATGCAAAAATTCAGTGTGCATTTGGATTAATTTTTTGTTTCCAAAATTGTTGTCAAACAATATACTCATTGTCACAACAGCCGCTTCCAATCTTGTTAATAGAGAAATTCGAAACTTACCAGTGCCTCCTCGTACAGTTAAGAATCAACGAAAAAGAAATGTCCCACGATTTCGATTAAAGTGATTCATGCTACCTGATAAATAAATTTGTATAATAATAATATATGTACGTCACTATTTTCTGCAATGAAAACTGCAGTCGCTTCGAGTGTCCTAGTTTAAGAACTACGATACCTTTACTATGCAAAGTAAAGTATTGTTTCTACTTTTGACGGGTATTTTTGCAAACGAAGGTAGCTAAATATTGAATAATCTTCATTTTTTCATTACTTGAACTAAAGGAGCTATTTCATGTTTCGATGTGCTACACTATATAAAGTACAAAAATGCTGGAATTCCTTTCTGTGTCTCCCTGTCTCGTGTTTGTTGCAAATTTATTAAAAAGTTGCAGCGGTATTATAAAATTTCAAATTTTGCTGAAAATATTGGCAGCGATGATAAAATACTAAAAGCTGAGGCTCAATTAAGTATTTGTTTGCAATAAATTTTTTAATATAATATTAAACTATTATGTGGCCGACTCTACACAAATCAGATGTCGATACTGACTTAAAATATTCTGTAAACGGGTCTTAAGTATGGCAAGGATATAATTTGTGATACAGTTTTTCTCAAAAACCTTTGATCCAAAATAAAAACCAATTTTGACTATGTTAACAAAGTGCTTTGAATTGCTTCATGAAAGTTGTGAAAACGAAATATTTTCATTTACAAGAACTAGACAATTGATTTTTTCTGTAAATTTATTGGTTAACTAGCTGACTCCGTGAACTTCGTTTCACCTACAATTTAATTTTGAATCTGCAAAACCGAATGCTTTGAAATCTTGCCGATGTTTTAAACATATGATAAGCATAATCAATTTTTATTCAAAATATGATTTATAACACTATTTTCTCTCGTCATCTCAATTGTTTCTTTTTCTTCAATAAAGCACCAAGCATTGCACGCTAAGAAAAATAATGATCATTAAAAATAGTTGTATTAGGACGATAAGTATTAGCAAAACCTGAATTTTAATGCTTCCGAAGTTTTAGAAGCATTAACCTTGTTGAATAAATATCTACTGATTAAAGTAAATAAAGGCAGTCATATTGGTAAGTTAAAATAGTTGTTATCGCTTGAAACTACGGTTATGAAATACATCGTCGGTTTTGGTTTTCAAAATAAATTCAGTGCTGTCCTGGAAACATGAGTTGCAAAATTTAACATCCAGGATGCTTCAACGAAATGTGTTTTTATTGCTTTTAATTAATATTTTGACACAGTCAGGTAAGTGTACCAGACACCTGGAAAAATAATTCAATCAATATTCAACATTCTTAATGCTGAAAAAAGTTGTTTTTTGAAGCTAAACATTGTAACGTTCTCAGAGCCTAATCATTAACTGAAGCTTTAAAGCCAACCCAATCTATTTTTTTCCTTTTGCAATATAAGTATTAAATATTACTGGCAATATTAATGAAATTGGATTTCAGATGCAGTTGTAGATTGGACCAAGGTTTCTAAACCAGTAAAACAACAAATATTCAACATCTATACAGGTGTGGCATTTGTAGACAAGGCCATTCAAGGCGACAAAATAGTTGCCGAGAATATTACATATTACTTATGGGCCACCAATAAAGCTGAAGATTCTGTGATCGTAAATCTTACCACCTTCAATCCACTCATTAAAAAAAATGCCTTCTATGTATTCTTTCTACACGGCTGGAGTGAAAACAAAGAAACTGAGTGGTATCGACTCTTACGACAAGCCTTCTTTAAAAAGAACCCAAACTATTACATTATCGAAGTAGACTGGTCATTTTATGGAGCTAAAGATTATATTATAGCGTCATATGACACTAAACCGGTAGGTAAGTCGTTGCAAAGTTAATACTTACTTTACAAAAGTTTAGATTAGAACTTTAATATTCGAACGTTTCAGGACGTGTTATTGGAGAATTTGTAGTCCACTTACACAGAAATTATCATATTTCGCTTAATAATATTCTCATTGTTGGTCACTCACTGGGAGGCCAAGTTGCTGGGTTTGTCGGAAAAACAGTTCATAAGTTAACATGGAAAAAATTACCGAGAATAGTGGCTCTAGATCCCGGTGGACCTATGTTTCATACTAGACCAAAACGTGAAAGACTAAATCGGACAGATGCTAAAGTCGTTCAGGTGATACACACCAGTGGCGGAGTCTTTGGATTTCAAGAAGCCTGTGGTACAATTGATTTTTTTCCGAATAATGGAACTTGGCAACCTGGGTGCCTTCGGTTAACTCTATTGAGTGCAAAAGATGTTAGTGGAAAACGTAATCAGTTATAATTTTGTTAAATATGAGTTTAAATTTGGGTTTCTTAGAATTTTGCTCTCACTGGAGGAGTTGGAAGTATTTTGCGGAAGCAGTACCTGCGCCTAAACAATTTGTGGCTAGAAAATGTGAAAGTTGGCTTAAATATACAAAACATTTATGTGGAAATGAACAGGAAACAATGGGAAATTTAAAAACCACTAAACGGGGAAAGTTTTATTTGAGGACAAATTTCAAGCCACCATATTCTAAATAGTATCATGTGTGTGTGTGTGTGTGTGTGTTGGACAGCTGATTAATATACTTTCTTTCGCATGGTTTTATTTGCTGCTTTTGGTAAATATTGATCTTTATTTGATACACATTTTATCTCTTATTGTTATTGAAAATTCGTGAACTAAAATTATATAAACTTCAAAAAAAATGAAAATTAAAAATTGGTCTTATATTATTAAACAGAACTTCTCTCACCCGTGATGTACAATTAAATGAATTCCATTTTTTAAACTTAACTTAAACAATCGCAGTGTAAGAAAAATGTTTAAAGAGCTTGTTTTATATAAGTCATTAATGTACCACACTTTAATCATCTACACGATGATGCTTTTGATTAGAACGCATTAGTATCGGTATTAGTAGTTTGTTAGCTTATGCTCTGGAAGTAAAAAAAATAATTAATGAACAAAAATGCCGAGAATGAACCCAGTTGCAAACCCTTGCATTTTTTGTGTCAATAAACTTCATCTTGTCCATATGTTCATCAAATTTGCGAATTACGACCTAAATTGATAAATACTGTGGTGTCTTGGCTAGCCGCCATAAGACGATTAAAACGACATGAAAGTACAAGATCGACTGAGTATTTTTGCCACATTGTCACGTCCGGCAGTTAACACCAGCCAGGTCTCCAGGGATCTGAAAGGAAATTTTAGTACAGATATAGGTTTATGTTTTTTTGCAAAGGATTTAAAAAACATTTTCTTAGGAGGTCTGCATAATTTCATTTAAAATTTAAGCTATCGCCCAACAAATTGATCTAAGGTTATTTAGACAGAACTTCCCTTGTCTGAAATACAATTAAACATATTGTATATTATATCTCTATTTCTATTATTTTACGAATTCTTTAAAACAGTTCGTGAAACAATAAAAAGTAACTTATTTAGTCACAGCATATCTCTAGCTTTTTCGAAAAATGATAAAAGTTATGTGTGAGGTGTTAAGTAAATATAAAGAAGGATGCTATGCGTAAGTTTCTAGGGAATTTTTTCATTAAAAACTTTTGTGATGAGGTCATCAACACTTGATCAAAAACACGTAATCAGTTTGGATAGGTACAGGATAATACTAACAATAACAGTACAGTATTTCCAAATATTCAAGCAAAAATAAATTTCCTCGTTCATCGTACAGAATCGTAATATCTTGCACATCTTAGATAGAGAATAAATGAATAAATATTTATTGTTTGTGACACGATTTCAGAACATTTAGTTTTTCAGTTCCAAAGTTAAGTTGTTGTTGTCCAATTTTGATTTTTTTCTAAAAATCTGGATGTCGGGTAAAAAATCAAAACGTATTTATAAAATACACGTGTAGGAGTGGGAGAATTATTTAATAAGAGTACAATGTAAATAACATTTACTAGGTAAATTTTGAAGTGAATAATTTCTTAAAAGTATTTTTTTTTATTGGTAATAAAGATAATTGTGACAATTATTCTAATAAATAGATGAAGTATGCCTTTTTATATACTTTTAATTTCCTTATTTATCGCTTTCAACAATCCGTTCTTTTCGCCACAAAATCCATGCATGTCGTCGGTTTCAATAGACCAAATAAAAATTCCAGCCAGATTTTTTTCTTTAGCATATTGCACCTGAAAACGCATCATGGCTTAATAATCTCTTTTAATTGTAAACACTTATACCTTGTAAGCTAAAGATTCTTCATTGTCAAAACCAATCCAAAATTTATTGTCGTACAGGTAAGGAACTTTCATGTCATCCAAGAAAACCACAGTTCCATTGGGGTGAAACTCACAAACCTTTACAAACCAACTTAGACCAAACATTTTGGAAAATTGCAATACCATACCTCATTGTACCCTAAGCTTCCCATATTTTGCGTGTACTCTCCTGGATCACCTGGGCTAGCGGTAGGAGCATCCAGTCCATGGTTATCCGGATTAGAAAGAATCCAAGTGTGACCATAAAAAGCCCCACCAATGGCAACCTTTTGTGGATCGGCTCCACCATCTAACCAATACCTAATTGCTGCGTCAGCATTACGATTTTCCTTTGTCCATTGACTTTCGTTCACTCCACCATACAAAGGAGAATTTTCCGCTGTATTTCCCCATCCGGCATGAAAATCGTAGGTCATAACGTTGATTAAGTCTAAAACGCTAATGGCACCAGAATTAGTTATACAATATTCATAAAATGGTGTTTTACTTTGACATTGCTGCTATGTCGTAGCCTCCAACCTCATAAGGTATTGAATTAACAGCGACAGTAACCAGATATCCTTTGGGTTCGAATGCTTCTTTCAAAGTTGAAAGAAGATCTATATATGTCTCTATGTCGCCACCTCCAGGGTATTCCCAATCGACATCCAGACCATCAAAATTATAAGTTTCAAAAAATTCGATAGCATTTGCTGCTAAAGCTTCTCGTTTTTCTGGACTAGCAGCAATTGTTGAAAAAACTCCTGTATCTGCAGCAGCTCCACCAACGCTTATTAGAACTTTCAAGTCTGGGTTAATGGCCTTCAAAGCACTGACACGTGTAAAACCACCTAATTTTCATTAACTTTATTAATTATGAAAAAAAACATATATTCTGAAGATATTACCTTGATTTATATCATTCTCTTCATCGAGTACTTCAAGAGTACCATCATCATTCAATCCAAGAAAAGCATAATTCACATGTGTGCACAAAGTTGGGTCAATATCTTCCGGTACGAATTTACCATTTCCTGGTCTCGTTGCAGCCCAGCTAGCGTAATAACAAATTACTTTATCTGGAAATCTGCATTTTATTTCTGTGATAAATGTAAGTAGAAATTTTAAACCTGTAGCGGTAAATCCATAATCAATGGACGCAAATATAACTGTGAAAAATAGTAACTTAAAAATCATTTTTCTTTGCGTGATTGTCTAACACAAACAAGCGTGGACATTTGGGAGCTTTTATATTAGTTTCAAGAGGAAGCGTTATCAAATTTAAACAAAAGAATCTTCAAAATGTAAGTAGGTAAGTATTAAGTATCTGATTCAAATACTGATACGCAAGAATCAGCAGATTTAAAGAAATATTTTTTTAAGTGCAGAGACTTAATAAAAACTTTATGAGACAGACAAAATAAATTTGACTATAAGCTTAAAGACTTTGCAAATTAGGAAATCTGAAACGGTTGAATGTTTAAATCTTATTATTGATGGACTAGACGTAAGAAAAAGATAGTTAAATTGTATCTTAGGCTTTATTAATGGTATAGGCCTCTTTTTTAGGCGATACTATGAGCAGTAGCACACAATGGATGAGAAAGCCTTGGTATGCGGCTTTATGTAAGAACCCCTCCAAAGAAAAACACGTGAAAAGACGATAGTGTTAAAGAAATTATTGTAATTGTAATTGTAATTTGTTATTAGATTAATTAAGTCAGCTACTAAATAAAAATAACTTACTTATCTATTTTAATTAACCCTCACACTAACATTCACATTTTAAAACAGTTTAACACAAGTGATAATTTCTTATTTAAATATGCATTCAGGTAGTACACGAGTATTAACAACTTTTTCCGGACAACAAAAATACGTAAACAAAATACTGAAATCAGTAGATTATAAACAATAAACCTGTATATCGTGACCTGTATTATTAGAGCATTATTTTACATTCTTCTTCATTTTGGAGAAGCTGGAGTAGCTATATTGTTGAATCAGAAAATATCTAACGTTCCCACTAATCTGCTAATGAATTATGCATATGATATTGTAACATCAGAAGAATCAAAACAAGACGTCAAAACTAAATTCTAGTAATTTTTTTATCGCATGGATTGTTGATTTCGCTCGTTATACAAGTACCATAGATTTTTTTCCAAATGGTGGGAGTATGCAACCTGGATATCAAAAAATAATTTGTTCGAATTTAACAAACTTTACAAACGCAAGTTGGTTTTAAATTTGTTTCTAAATGACACTGTTTTCATTATTTTAGTTAATTGTGATCATAAAAGAACTTACGAGCTGTTTGCAGTTTCAATCAAGAAAATGTGTTAAGTAGGTTAGTTTATCAGATTGATCAGGATTTATATGATAACGAGGTGGTGTCACCGTGGCCGGACAAACACCACGGCACTTCGTCGCGCTGGCAAGTCACGGGGCTCTTCAAGGGCTCAGCTCCATTTCGCCACAAGTGTCCAGTCAGCGGTCCCCTTCAACAGACATATAAGAAGCGACCGTCGCACGGAAAGGCGACTTCCCCCCCTGGAAGCCTTCGACGAAGCCCCGTTCGAGTTGTCCCCGCCAGGACAGGCTCCAAAAGGTTCGCCACCCTCACCCTCGAGCCAGTCTTCACGACTATCAACATGTTCTACGCCCTCAGAGGCGAGGAACAAGCCCCCACGCCATCCACTTCAGCTAAAAAACCGAAGAGAGCCGCTCCTCCCCCGACCGTCGTGCCCGTCGAGCCCAAGCACCCGGTCACGGAGAAGCCAGCCCCCTCTGCTGCTGGCAATAAGAAACAGAAGAACATCAAGCCCCAAACAGGCGCCCCTGCTGCCAAGCAGCAGAAGACGCCGCAGTCCCAGGCAGGCCCACGGCGGGACACCGACGGGAGCCCCGATGCTTCTCGTCCTCACCGAACTACCGATGTGCACGAAGGCCGAAATCTACGAGGTGAAGATTCTCTGCGGCGTCTCCGTGAAGGTGGAGAAGCCCCACAAGCCCAAGGACGCTGCCCAATGCCACCGTTGCCAGCGCTTCCACCACTCCCAGCGCCATTGTAGAGCCGAGCATCGCTGCGTGAAATGCGGAGCTGGTCACCAGACCAGAGACTGCGATTAACAGCGAAAGCAGGCCCCGAAATGCGCTAATTGTGGCGGGCCACAGACGGCCAGCTACAAGGGGTGTCCCAGGCTCTCCAAGCCGCAGCAACCGAAGTCTTCAAAGAAGTCCACCGCATCGTCCAAGACGACCGTCCCCAAGACCGCCGCCCCCAAACCCAAAGCCGCTCCCGTCGCCAAGAAGGTCATCCTCACGGCTCGCCAGCAGGCCGACCTCTAGCTCCAGAAGACCCAGCTAATGACCGCCATCACCGCCGCCAAGGACTCTCAATCCATGGCGGAGAAAATGGTGGCATTCCTTCCGCTCCTCTTTAAAAATTAGATGGGTAGTACACCACTAATTGTTAATTCTTTGCAGATCCCCTTCTGGAATGCCAACTCACTCCGGACCGGGCGTTTTGAACTCGAAGAATTCATGGAAGACCGCCAGTTCGATGCCATCCTCGACAACGAGACGAACCTCCTGTGGAACTCCCGAGATCCCAAGATGCCGGGTTATATCCTGCACCGAATGGAACGCCGGGATGGAAACAGTAGAGGAACGGCCATCTACGTAAGGAAGAGATTAAACACTCTTATTCTTACGTCCCCAATCTCCGACAACTGGAAACAACGGCAGTAACCGTTGTGAGTGCGAGAGGGACTCTGCACCTAATTGCTTGTTACAACAACTCCGACACGCTTCAGGTTGAAGACATCGCTGACCTCGTCAAGGCGACGGGGCCGTCATCGCAGCTGGCGACTTCAACACCAAGCACTCCGACTGGCACAGCCGCCAGAACAACCCGAACGGAAGGCGACTCCGAACCTTCCTCCAAAACAGCGCAGAAGTAGACGTCATCTCCACCGAGGAACCGACGTTCTACCCCTGAGCCCGACCAGATGCACCAGATGATGTCCTGGACATTGCCCTAGTCAAGAACCTCCGACACGAAGTGGACGTCACCGTCGTCGACGAGCTCCACTCCGACCACCTCCCGGTGATTATGCGCATCGGGAACGAACCCAACGATCCCGCGGCCAACATAATCACAACCACGGACTGGACGAAATTAGCCGAACATATCAAGGGCAACTTTGGTAAGTTTGTAACGAATTTTCAGGATAGCGAGCAAGTCGAAAGAGCAACCCTGGACCTCCATCGACGCGACCTCAGTTCGACGCCCTGTACGGTCACTCAAACGGCCCGCGATACCACAGCGTATCGCGAATCTCATCAGGGAAAAGAACAGAGCCAGACGAACTGCACGACGAACCGGAGAACAAACCGACTGGACTGCAGCGAACCGCCTCCAACGGGAAGTCCGGCAAGCACTTAGGAACGAGCAGTGGGACCAAAGAACTCGAGTCCCTCAACACCATGGACCTATCGACCTGGAGAATGGCCAAAGCACTGAGAAGCGACAAGAGGCCACTTTCACAGATGAGGACAAAACCGCCGCCTTCGCTCACAGTCTGGAGAACCAGTGCCAGACGAACATCGACCTTGATGCAGACGACGAGCATCTGGACCTCGTCGAAGAAATCGTCGAAGAAATTCGATGGGCAGAAGCCGACGAAGACGAGCTCATCCGTAAAACCAATCCCGATGAAATCAGAGCAATCATCCAACTCCTCAAGCCCAGGAAACCTCCAGGCCCAGACGGCATCCCGAACAAAGCATTGAAGAACCTCTCCGACAAAGCCATCGTCGTACTATCCAGGCAACATGATTTCGTCTTTTTCACGGGAATAAATGGTCATCAATTACGTCATAGTGACCAAAGATTTCACGTGATATTGACGTACCAATGACGGTCAAATGTCTCGTCCAGATGAAGTTATTTTGTAACGAACTATTGACGTGATTTTGTAACGAACTATTGACGTGATGTACTGACGTCTTGGAGACGGCATTTCCTGTCCATTTTAAGACGTTTTTTATGTTTGGATTTGTTGCATTTCCGGAAGCGGCCACTGACCCTTTTGGGTATCTTTACCTGTTTTTGTAAATAGCTCTGTAATTTTAGTACTTCTGTAACCGTCCTACATTAAACATCAAAACCGAACGCTGTCCATTATTTCAATTATAGCAAACAAAGGTACCACGAGCAATATCAAGGTACAATTCGGAAGACCATACATGGTCGTATCAACAATTACAAAAAACGTTGGTATTACGATTCGGGTTGTACGAAACATTGGCATTCAAGCCGGAACATTGGTCTTCGAGCCGGAACATTGGTCTTCGAGCCGGAACATTGGTCTTCGAGCCGGAACATTGGTCCATATCGACCCGGGTTGGATCAAATCGCGCAGAAATACATTTCGCTAATCGACATCATTATCATCAACTGGAAGCGACGGCAGCAGTGGGCAGCATTCCTACAAAAGGATCACCACCACGTTGCACCGAGTTGGAATCAACTTCAAATTTGGACAGCATCTTCGGCGGAGAGTCACCACCGCAATCAATCCCGCAGGACGGCAGGAGGAACACCATCTCCAGAACCAGAGACAAGGTTAGTGGACTCCATCATTTCACTTCCTATCCAATCCATAATTCGAGAATTCGGTAAGTGTCGATTTCGATTTCGCGATCAATAATACTGCATTTCGTTATTCGCTAATATGCCTCCCAAAATGATAGAAAAGTTACAGCACAGTAAGAATCAACAAAAAATAATCATTAACCAGCTCAATAGGTACGATAATTTCTTAAATAATGTTAACTCTGAACATGATGTTGTAGAACTTAAATACAGACTAACACGCATTAAGCCTTTATTAGACGAGTTAGATAAATTGCAAATAATTATCGAGTCATTAGAAAATTCCTCTACTGGCCAAACTGATGAAGAGAGCACTTAGTCAGAACCTCTTAGTGATCCCCGTGAACAATACGAATCTTTATATTATAGAGTAATCACACGCTCACAACATCTTATTTCCAAATTTCAACCCGATTCACAAAGATCGGTATCACCAAATCCTAATTTACAACCTACTAATAATATTCAAGTTAAATTACCAACATTAGAAATTCCAAATTTTGATGGTGAAATAACACAGTGGCCTAATTTTTATAATACGTTTGAATCACTTATTCACGACAACAAAACATTAAGTGATGTCCAAAAATTACAATATTTAAAATCATGCCTTAAAAAAGAAGCTGGTAATATAATTTCCGATTTGTGTATCAACAATGAAAATTATAAAGTTGCTTTAGAATTATTAAAAGAACGCTATGAAAACAAAAATCTTTTAGTCAAAAATCACATGCGTGAAATGTTCAATTTACCTAATGTTACAAAAGATTCTGCTAACACACTCCGCATGTTTACAGATAAATTAAATTCAAATTTGAAAGCTCTTGAGGCATTGAAATTAGAAGTTCAAAGTTGGGACCCAATCTTAATTTATCTAGTAACAACTAAATTCGATTTTATTACAACTAGAGAATGGGAAAATTCATTAGTAGGAACTGAATTGCCAACAATGGCTCAAATGAAAGCATTTTTAACGAAAAGGTATCAATTATTGGAGTCATTAGAATCCAATAAGTTATTTAAAACACAACAATTTAATCCAAAACCAAGGCCCGTCAACCACAAATCTGTTCATATCGCAAACAAGTATCAATTAAGTTGTCCTCACTGTAAGGGTAATCATTTTATTTATCATTGTGAAGAATTTTTAAAATTAGCTGTCAAGCAACGTCGGTCACAAATCAACAAATTAAAATTGTGCGTTAATTGCTTAAAATCGCATTCTTTAAATTCTTGCCGATCTTCTTATACTTGCAAAATATGTAAAGAAAAACATAATTCGCTTCTGCATTTTGACAATCCAACTGAACCTACAGTAGATCCTCAAACTAGCACCACATTAACAAATTTCGGTTCGCAAGTAAAGGATGTTAAAGTATTGTTATCAACTGTACTTGTATACATAAAAGACAAGTATGATAATTATCATTTCTGTCGTGCCTTATTAGATGGAGGATCGGAGTCACATTTTATTACAAAATCTTTAGCTGATAGACTTGAATTGGATAACTTACCGACTAAGGTGCAAATTTCTGGAATTAACCCTCAGAATTCATCTCCTACAATTATTAACAATAGTGTAAACGTTACAATCAAGTCCAGAGTTAGTTCATTTACCACACAGCTGAATTGCTTAATTTTAGAGCAGATCACAAGAAACACCCCGCCATTCAATTTTTCGCATAAAATATTCAAAATTCCAAATAATATCCAGTTGGCGGATCCTGAATTTCATAAATCTAGACCTGTCGATTTGCTAATTAGCAACGAAGTTTTTTGGGAACTAATTTTAGCCGGTTCATTAAGTTTTGGTACAGATTTACCGTCCCTCCGAGAAACAAAACTGGGTTGGGTTTTCGGTGGTAAACTTAAAATTCCGGAAAGGATTAAACAGGTATCGTGCAATGTGGCAGTTAATTCATTAGAAACTCAGGTAGCTAAATTGTGGCAAATTGAGGAAATACCCATGAGTAAGCCTCTCTCCAAGGAAGAACAATTATGCGAAAATAATTTTTCGGCAAACTTCAAACGAGATGTTTCCGGTAGGTTTATAGTAAAACTACCCTTTAAAGACTGCCACCTGGAGCCAGGTAATTCTTTCAACGGAACTCTTTCAAAATTTTACTCATTAGAAAGGCGGTTGGTGAAAGCTCCTAAGCTTCATAATGATTACAGTAAATTTATGACCGAATACATTGAACTGGGACACATGGAGGTAGTAAATACCCCAGACCCTCTGAAAGAAAATCGCCTTTATCTTAGTCACCATCCAGTAATAAAGGAAACAAGTATTAGCACCAAGGTGCGAGTGGTTTTCAACAGTTCTACAAGTTCATCCAATGGGGTTAATTTAAATCAATTACATAATTCATATTGGCCCATAATTCCTCAATATAATTTATCCGATGTTCCAGAAAGGAAAACTACACTGATTGCCGCACAAACGCACAGTGTAACTGACTATTCAATTTTATATAGGTTTTCCTCATTTAAGAAATTAATAACTATTGTAGCATGGATCTTTAGGTTCAAACACAATGCTTTGAGAAACCAGACCCAGCTTAATCAACCCAAACACAAAGCAAGATTACCTATGCAAAAACCGAAACCACTTACATTTGAGGAGGTTGAAAATGCTAAGCAATGTATACTTAAACTGCTTCAGACACAAGTATTTTCTAGCGAAATTGCACAATTAACCAGTAACGGGCAGGTTAATAAACCAAGTAAGTTACTTTCATTAAACCCATTTTTGGATAACCATGGTCTAATCCGAGTAGGCGGTAGACTAGTTAATTCTGACTTACAAGAAACACAAAAACATCCTTATGTAATCCCAAAAAACCATCATATTACCAAAATAATAATAACAGACATACATAGGCAACTAAAACATGCAGGAAGTCAATGCACACTAGCCACTGTACGACAACAATTTTGGCCTTTGAGCGGGCGTAACGCCGTAAGGAGTGTTTTAAGGCAATGTGTCCCGTGTTTTAAAGCAAAACCTACTTCCCTTAATCAATTGATGGGTAATTTGCCTAGAGCTCGAATACAGCAAACAATTAGACCATTTGTCAATTGCGCAGTCGACTATGCTGGTCCCATTTTTATCAAAAATGGTTTTTTACGAACTTCAAAATCAATCAAATCATATATTGCTCTTTTTATCTGTTTGGCCACAAAGGCAATTCACATTGAATTAGTTTGCGATTGTTCAAGTCAAACATTTCTGAGTGCACTTAATCGCATGGTAGCCCGTCGTGGCAAGGTTCTTAACATGTATTCGGACAATGCAACTAATTTTGTAGGGAGTAATAACGAATTAAGTAAATTATTTCAATCACAAGCTTTCGGTGAACTAACCAATAAATTAGAAATGCAAAATCTTCACTGGCATTTTATACCAAGTAGATCCCCTCATATGGGCGGTTTATGGGAAGCGGGTATTAAGTCAGCAAAATACCACATTAGTCGAGTGACGAAAAACGCATTGCTGAATTACGATCAGTTTTATACCCTATTAGTTGAAATCGAAGCATGTTTGAATTCTCGTCCTTTGACACCCCTTTCAAATGACCCCAACGACCTATCACCTCTAACTCCTGGCCATTTCTTAATCGGGAGTCCACTAATTGCGTTGCCTCAAGAAAACTTGGTCGATGTTCCATCCAATCGACTAAATCATTGGCAGCGCATTCAACAAATTAAACAGCATTTCTGGCGACGCTGGTCATTAGAATATCTGAACGAGTTGCAACAACGCACGAAGTGGAAGGCGGCGTCGAAGGAAGAACTCCAACCAGGAGCACTCGTTGTGCTCAAGGAGGACAACCTGCCCCCGCTTGCGTGGAAGATGTGCCGAATTCAAGAGCTCCATCCGGGCAGTGACGGGCATGTGCGGGTAGTTTCCGTGAAAACAATTAGCGGTATAGTGAAGCGTCCAATAAACAAAGTGTGCGTTTTACCAATTGAATAGTGGATATCATATGTATTTTATTAAGTTCACTTCTATTGTATATTTCATTTTTTTTTCATTTGTCATAGTTTGTTTTAATTTGTACAGAATAATATTGAAGAACCCTTCAAGGCCGGCGGGATGTTGCATTTCCGGAAGCGGCCACTGACCCTTTTGGGTATCTTTACCTGTTTTTGTAAATAGCTCTGTAATTTTAGTACTTCTGTAACCGTCCTACATTAAACATCAAAACCGAACGCTGTCCATTATTTCAATTATAGCAAACAAAGGTACCACGAGCAATATCAAGGTACAATTCGGAAGACCATACATGGTCGTATCAACAATTACAAAAAACGTTGGTATTACGATTCGGGTTGTACGAAACATTGGCATTCAAGCCGGAACATTGGTCTTCGAGCCGGAACATTGGTCTTCGAGCCGGAACAGGATTTTTAGAAAAAAATATGCAATAAATAAAACGCTGAAATAATTTTATATTTTTATATCGTTTACCTTAAATAAAATATTATAATTCGTTATAATCACCAGGTAAACCCCAAAACAAAATATATATTAATTAAAGTTAAACAAATTAGTGTAAAAAAAAAAAATTACTAAAGTTCTATACAACCAACAATGAACTTCAAAAAAACAAATCAAAAAATATATGTCAATTAAACAAAATAAAGATAAACCACTCCTAAGAACAGATACACATCTACATACAGGTAATTACGAGTATAATTAGTATAAACAAAAAAAAAATGATAATATACAATATATAATCAAAAATAAACGTTGCAATAAAATATGCTATTTAAAGAAAAATCAGTTTTAAAAACACAAAGAAATCTATTTAGTTACAACGAATATTAAAAGAAAACTATCATAAACTATAAATCAGTATTAAACACACAAACAAATCTATTGACAAAAATATTAAAAAAAAAAAAACTAGAATAAAGGGAAAAGAGAATTGAATCGCATTGTTGGAATTAATTGATTTGAAAATGCACTGTAAAACTATCTAATTCGCGACGACTTGACTGTCCACAACACACAAAAAAGTACCACTAAAATTAATTCTGTTTAAACAATCATATTAATAAACTAAGTTTTTTAAGTCTGCCTCAATTTATTGCACTGAAAAGAAAAACCCGTTAGAGTGCATGGATTAATGGAAATGCAATCATTTTTTCGTCTGTGGGCAATAGCAAGCACTTGGCTATTATTAAATTTAAGGGATTACAGCTTAAAGCAGAAGACAAATTCTGCACTTTAAAAATGTTAAATTTACTTGAATCTAACCTATAATCGTAAAATGGTTACATTGACAAAAACGTATAGCCAATCAGGAAAATCTCGTTTTCAATACTTTTTAGTACAATGAAGCGAAATGTGCCATGTATAGTAAGTTACCAAAAAATATCTAGTATTATAGGCATCTAGCTGTATGTAATATCTAATATTACGTTATATGTATATATTAATTCATTGTATTTTTTTTAACTTACAAAGAAACCTGCTTGTTCTAACAGGCAAAAATAATCTTCTAATTCGTCAAAATTTGTTTAGTTGTGGTCTTGGCAGCATATCTTCTATTTTTGTTTCCTTTTTCAGTTGTCAGATTTGATGACGTATCTATGTTGGAGATTTTTTCACTCGTTTCCTTTAGCATTTCTTAGGTTTCGCACATGTTTTTTGTATTTGTTTCAAGCCTAGAGTAAAATTATGTTCATTAGTTCATAAAAAATTGCAGTAGGATACCTTTGCAATATTTTATGGCGTCTTATTTTCAAAAACAATCACCGTAAGTTCTTTATAATCAGCGGGAGTATCTTCAGTGGTGGTCTTTCCAGCTTATCTGAAAAAACTGCTTTTGTTATCTACACAGTTATCAAAAATAACAGAAACACGTAAAAATTAAAATGATTACTTTATTAGATATTAAAACTTACCTAGTGTAAATACAACCCACACTGAATGGCAGAATTTTTCACAAAATTGCTTTAAAAATGAAGTACACGAGAAAGTTCCGGTGGTTGAGAACCAACTGGACTGGAATGGAAATATTGAAATTCTAAAGCTCCACTGTGAAGTGCAATAAACATAAATACGGAAAAAAGGGAAAGTCTGAATGCACGCCCCAAACATCTGGTGTATTATATAGTTGTGCACGCGGGGTGCCGTGACTTAACTTTGCGCGAAGGACCGAGAATAACTGAGAAGTACCACTAACCTGGAGTATCCTGCTGGCGGTGACAGGGGCCCCTGGTTCTTGGTAGCCTGATGTTGAGAAGTACAACGAGGAACACGCGAGAGGAAAAAACGTTCACTCATGCACCTTTTACGTTCAGTAGCGTACTACTTCCGCTCACTCGCGCGTGCGCCGGAATGGAGCACTTACTGTTCGAACATAACCGCCCACCAATTTTAACAAAATTTAACGAAAAATTAAACGAAAATTAAAGAGAGTTCTTTATGCACATTATGAGAGCTCACTCAATTCTCCATTGAGAATTGGGTTGGGAGAATCACGAGCTTGTTTACCGGACGCGTATATAAACCGGTCGAGGTTTTCACTGTGGCCACACGGACGACTCCATCGGTTCCAGGATGTACCTCTTGTACGCGTCCTAACGGCCATGAAAGGGGGGTAGTTTCTGCGCCATACAATGCGACAATGGCGCCGGGTTGAATGTTTGGTTGATCCTTATTCCACTTCTGACGTTGGAGTTGAGTATGGAGATACTCCGTAGACCACCTCTTCCAGAACCGCTGATACAGCTGGGAGAGTAGTTGCCACCGACAGGTCCAATTCAAGTTGTCCTCCAAGGGAGCTTCAGGAGGTTGCAATAACGGTCTGCCGACTAAGAAATGTCCAGGGCTTAGGTAATCTACAGCGTCTTCTGGGTTAGAGGTGACGGCACATAAGGGACGGCTGTTCAATACAGCCTCAATCTTACAAAATAGCGTGCTGTACTCTTCGAAAGTTAAGAGAGAGGTGCCGATTGATCGATACAAGAGACTCTTTGCGGATTTGATCGCAGCCTCCCATAGGCCGCCAAAATTGGGGGCGGCTGGAGGGTTAAAATGCCATTTTATCTCCAAAGAAGTTAAGGAACTCGTTATCTCAGAGGAGTGCGAACGTAGAAACTGACTCACCTCCCTCAGGTGTCGAGCGGCGCCGAGAAAGTTACGTCCGCAATCAGAGTATATGTCAGAGGGTAGACCACGGCGTGCGGTGAATCTGTTGAGCGAGGCTTTCGTGGAGAGTTCCGAGACCATTTCTAAATGGACCGCTTTCGTAGACATACATATGAATAAACAGAGATACCCTTTGTATGTGTGGGCCTTACGTCGACGACTTTCCCTGACCGTGAAGGGTCCGCCAAAGTCAATGCCAACAGAGGAAAACGGTTTGCTAGGTTGAACTCGAGCTGGTGGTAGATCAGCCATGAAGGGAAATACAGGTTTCGATTTAAACTTAAAACAGCGAATGCAGCGAAAAATGCGTTGCCGTAGGAGGGATCGAATCGATATTATCCAGAACTTCTGCTGTATAAGCGTCTGCACGCTTCTAGGTCCAGCGTGGCAAGCGTACAGATGATAGTAGTCGCAAATTAAAGCCGAGAGATGAGCTTTCTGAGGTAAAAGCAGAGGGTGTTTCGCATCTAGGGGAAGGGCGGAGTGTCGTAGCCGTCCGCCCACCCTAACTATACCCATTGCATCCAAGAATGGGAACAGCTTCCTTAATGGAGTTGTGGTGTGACCTTTGGAACGCAACTCTTCTATAAGCAGAGGAAAATGGTTTTGCTGTGTGAGACGCACAAGCGATAAGGTCGAGTATCGCATCTCTTCGCTTGAGAGTGGACCCTTCATCTCGGGACATCTTATTCGGAGTAGCCATCGGCGAATAAATGCGAAAGCGCGTTGTAGTCTACTAAATGAAGAAAATCGTGACACAACTTCATACAGAGGATTTTCTGGGTCGGCTTGGATGCGCAAAACTATAGGATCGTTTTTACGCTCAGGGAGCTTTTCGGGTGCGACATAATTATCGCCTCTTAGGGGCCACTTGGACGGCGGATTCTGCATAAAATCTGGTCCATTCCACCAGGAATGACAATCCATGATCTCTTCGGGAAATAATCCTCGAGACGCAAAGTCGGCTGAATTTTGATTCGACACTGTGTGTGCCCATTGGTGAAGAGATGTATGCTCTAATATGCGAACTACACGATTGGCCACGTAGGTTTTGAGAAGATGAGGAGAGGTGTGGAGCCATGCAAGGACAATCTGAGAATCGGTATAGAGATGAACATTTTCAAATCTTACGGCTTTAAGAGATTTAATCACATCACGAAGTAGTCTAGATAATAACAACGCTCCACAGAGTTCCAATCGAGGAATAGTCAATGTCTTGAGGGGTGCCACTTTGTTCTTGGCCTTCAAAAGATAATTGCTACAAGTGCTACTGGAATCATACGCATGTAAATAGATGCAAGCGGAGTATCCTTTAGAGGAAGCGTCCGAGAATCCCACCAAGAGCAAACGTGGCAAACTTTGGAGAATGTATCGAGGAATTTTAAGTGCGCGTAGACACCGCATTTGAGAAGAAAACCTTCCCCAAGCCTCCGCTAGGGAAGGCGGCAGGATATCATCATAGCCCACTTTAGAGATCCATATCTGTTGCAGAAAATGCTTAGCCCAAAATACAATTGGAGATAACCACCCCATGGGATCAAAGATTCGAGCGATATAAGAAAGAACAGTGCGCTTGGTAATTTGAGAATCAAATTCTTGTACATAATAGGTGAAAGTATCAGACCGAGGATCCCACCGTAATCCAAGAATCTTAATAGAAGGATCGTCACTTGAGAAATTCAACGGAGATTCACGATGCTGTTCTGGAACATGATCTAGAGCAATTGGATCATTACTAGCCCATTTTCTCAGCTGGAAACCGCCACGAGTGAGTAGGTTTGCGAGTTGTAACTGTAGCGACTTCGCTTCCTCAACTGTAGAGGCACCATGCGCAATATCGTCCACATAGGTGCTTTCTGTGATAGCTTGTACTGCCAATGGGAACTCATGCCCTTCGTCCTCGACGAGCTGGAGAAGGACACGTTGAGCAAGATATGCTGATGGTGCTAAACCATATGTCACTGTTTTTAACTCATACTCCTGCACATTAGAAGCGGGATCTGGCCTCCAGAATATGTGCTGGAGATAACGTTGCTTTGGATTCAACCAAATCTGTGTATACATCTGTTGAATATCCGCTGTGACTGCTATAGCATGAAGGCGAAAATTCATGAGAATGTGGCTCAAATCCTTTTGTAGCTTAGGACCGGGCAGAAGTTGCTGATTAAGCGTTGTCCCGTTTGGGTCAGAGGAGGATCCGTTAAACACAACTCGCACTTTGGTAGTTGAACTAGTTTCCTTTTGAACACAATGATGAGGCATTACGTACATGGAAGGTTGTGCGGCTAGTTGCATATGTCCGAGATCGCGGTATTCTTGGAGAAAAGTAATATAAGCAGCGTTGAGTTGGGGACGCCGAGACATTCGAGCTTCCATTTTGAGATAAGTGTTCAGAGTTGTCTCTCGGTTGCTGAGAAGCGGCGAGCGCTGCTTACGGACTGGCATTGATACCACATGTCTGCCTGAGCGTTCGCGATAGTGCGTGTCCTTGAAATAAGCTTGACAAAAGTCATCTTCAGGATTGGAGACTGAAAGGTTATCAGCGAGAGTCTCAGTTTCCCAAAACTTACGAACGGTATCATCAAGAGAATCGTTGCATGTGAGAAGAGAACACAAGGGGGAATTTGTTGAAGATGAAATCGAGCCTATAATTATCCATCCAAAGATTGTGTCAATGGCAGAGGGTTGTCCTTGAATAACATTAGGCTGCGTATTACATAAAATGTGAGGATATAGATCTGCTCCAATTAAGAATTCAACTCGAGCAGCTTGATGGAAGTTTTCATCAGCTAACGTTAGATGACTGAACTGATCCTTAATGTGAGAAGGTAACGTCTGACTAGGAAATTTATTAGGAATATCCGAAAGTACAACAGCGTGAACGTTTACGACATCAGCACGAGTTCTAGAGCGTAGAGTGGTACGAATGAGACCTTGAGTTCGGACAGGAAAACTGGCGATGCCAGTAACTTCAATGGGAGATCTGCTTCTTTTTAATCCCAAATGTTGCGCCGTTGATGAAGTAATCACTGATACTTGAGAGCCGGGATCAACCACAGCTCTTATCTTGTGATAATCTCCATTACAGTCTTGGATCTGGGCTGTCACAGTCGCTAGTAAAACAGTGTTGCGCTCCGCTGAGGTCTTGCACGAAAACACAACGGGAGATTTTTTTTTCCTCTACAGAGGGAGAAGTACTAGTTTCGGAGGTATCCACCTTGGACTCCTGGTGTAACACGGAGTGATGCTTGTTGCTGTGACAAATACGACAAGTTTTACGAGATTGACATTCATTTCGATTATGAGCACCCAAACAGTTGAAGCATCGTCTCAATCTCTTCAACGTATCATATTTCTGTTCATTTGTTTTCTGGAGAAATTCGCTGCATGCCGGAAAGGGATGTGAACCTTTGCAGAGCACGCACGGGACAGAGCACGTAGAGGAGGCATCGGATTTGGCATTTGTCATGAGTGAAGCACGGAATGACTTAACTGATAGAGATTTACATTTCGGTGCTTTGGTGTCCTGAGAGAGAGAAGTTCGTACGTTCGATTCTGATCCGTTATGAAATCAATTAACGCCTGATAGCTGGGAACGGAATTTGAACTTTGCCTGTTCTCAAAAGCTTTTCTAGATACAGGATCCAAATTTGCAAACGATAATTGAAACAGCAAAAAATCACCAAGGTCTTGAAGATTCAAAGCCTTAAGAGCATTAATGGAATTCGAATGAATATTCAAAAAATGTCTCAAACTTCTAGAACTTGGGGATGATAAAGGAGTAAAACCTAGAATTTGATTGACGTAGTGAGTCGCCAACCGTCTTTTATTCTGGTAGCGAAGTTGCAATGCCTCATACGCCAGTGCGTAATTTTCGGGGGTTAAATGAAAATTGGCAATGACTGTTAATGCGTCATCTCGCAGATAAGAGCGCAAATACTGGAATTTTTCAGCTTCTGATAACGCATCGTTTTTGTGGACAACCGAATCGAACAGTGAGAAAAACGCCGACCACTCTTCGATGCGACCGGTGAACGTAGGGATATTTATTCTGGGCAAATGCTGGTTGCTGTTGGCGACCGAATTACTGCTGGTTTGCTGCGGAGGTTGTGTCTTCACCAGGTCTAAATAACGACCACGTGTGTTAAATACTAAATCATCGAAAGCTGTTTGCACCTTACAGACTTCGAGAGCATGGCGATTATCCAATAAATCTGCATTTAGCTGAATAATTGCATTCTGAGTCTTATCCATTTCTATCTCAATAACCTCTAGTTTTTCGTACCGAGGCTTGAACTGAAGAGCTGTATCAACGGTGGTTCTCTTCACGGAGTCATAACAGTTTTGAACTTGAGCAAATAACTTTTCCCGTGTAGATTTCAGTACGGCGAGCTTCTTAATTTGAGATTGCAACAATTCTTCGTTAGTCATTGCGGCGATACGCGATAAAGCGTCGATCGAGAAACCGATAAACCGACAAATTTGAGGTTATGATCCGGCTTCGATTAGGACCAAATGTGCACGCGGGGTGCCGTGACTTAACTTTGCGCGAAGGACCGAGAATAACTGAGAAGTACCACTAACCTGGAGTATCCTGCTGGCGGTGACAGGGGCCCCTGGTTCTTGGTAGCCTGATGTTGAGAAGTACAACGAGGAACACGCGAGAGGAAAAAACGTTCACTCATGCACCTTTTACGTTCAGTAGCGTACTACTTCCGCTCACTCGCGCGTGCGCCGGAATGGAGCACTTACTGTTCGAACAATAGTAAATACGGAAGTTGAGCATTATTTTTTCATTAGATGAAATAAATTTAATAAAACTAAAAATGAATCACTCTCTAATTTTTTTGGTTACCATCATCACTTTATAAACGTCTTTATAAAATCAAAATTCGACGAATGAACTCTTTAAAACCTTGTCCCGTTATAGGGACAATGGACAAAAAATTTTTATGACTTTGTGTTGTTGGATCTTCACTACGCTCAACCCCAGATGTTCTATTTATAATTTGCCAAGCAGGTACTTACAAAATGCCACTTCCAGAGTAAACACGTTTTCAAAAATAATTATTAGAAATTATTAGAATGAAAAAACTTGGTGTATTTCTAATAAAGCCGTTGTATTTTTTGCTCTAAATATAATATAATTAAGCATTATGAAGGCCACTTTTTAAAGAATACGACGACCCACATCTAATTGATCATATAATCTATAAAACATGACGAAGAAAGGACGGCCTTTTGACGTCATTACTTGACGTCAGAAATAAGTCATAAAAATCTCGTCATTATCACGTGATTTTTTTGGGCGAATGACGTCGCCGACGAGTTATGACCAAAAATTGACGTGAATTAGACGACAGTCTGCTGCTTGGGTAGCAGGTATCATTAATGCAATGTTCAAATTCCGATTCTTTCCAGCTAGGTCATCTTCATCCCGAAACCTGGTAAAAATCACATTTTTCCGGAAAACCACCGCCCCATCAGCCGCCTCTCGTCCGACTAGCCGAGTTCGTCAACGAACTAGGCGTCATCCCCGATGAACAGTTCGGTTTTCGCCCCCAACACCCTACCTCCGAACAACTCCTCCGAGTAGTAGAATTCGCCGCAAAATCAATTGAATGGAAACAATTGACTGGCGCGGTATTTCTCGACGTTGCCAAAGCCTTCGGTACCATCTGGCATGATGGACTTGTTTACAAGCTTCATTAAGCAGGCGTGCCGCTGGCGATGGTGCAGCTCATCCATTCCTTTTTGGATGCCCGTACGTTTAAATCACGCATTGGTCACGCTTTATCTGCGGAACATCCAATAAGCGCCGGAGTCCCCCAGGGCTCGGCGCTCTCCCCGCTCCTATACGCGATTTCTACTGCGGATAATAATAATAATAAGTTTATTAAAGCTAATATACATTACAAATGTTTACTCAAGTCACACACTTAGATACTAAATTAAACTAATTCAAAATATATCTCAATAAAATCAAATTTCTTTAAGTTGAGAAACAACACAAAGTTCATCAAGGCTAAAGAATGCCTTTCTCACTAGAAATGATTTAATTCTTTTTTTTGAAAACCTCTTTCCTCAAGCTTTTTATAACAGGTGGAAAAGCGTTATAAAATTTAACAGCAAAATAGTCTGATCCTCTTGACTTATTTATACGCGTAAAGTTAGGGCGAAAGAGATCACAAGATCTTGTCATGTACATATGAAAGGCAGTGTTAAATTCTGTAATATGAGAATGAATATACGTTAAACAATGAAGTATATAAACGGAAGGGACGGTAAGGATCCTTAAATCTTTAAATACATGTCGACATTCTTGTCTGTATCCCAGACCAGCTATGACACGTATACATTTCCTTTGAAATGAAAAGATTCTTGCGGCATGGGGATAATGACTCCACAGAAGAATACCATAGGAAATTAGGCTACCAACACAAGAATGATACACAGTCAACAATGTTTCAAGTGCAACATCACCATGCATTTGTCTGAGAACAAAGAGATTTTTGGCCCAGCAAGATGTCCATCAGGAAGAAGTTGTTGCTGTATGGCAGAATCATGCGCCCACCATGACCTATGCTTCAGTGGCCAAATCCCAGTTCCATCGTCTGGAAGTCATCCAAACGAAAACCCTCCGACAGGTTTTCCAAGCCCTCTGGTTCGTCAGAAACGCCCAACTGCTCCGAGAGGCCAATCTCCCGAAGCTGCAGGAATTTCTGCACGAAATCGCCCTCTGATCCTTCAGGAAAGCTGAAGAACACCCCAACCCCCTGGTGCGAGAAGCCGTCGACTACGAGTTCGACGGAGAAGCCCCCCCCCCCAGTCACAAGCGGCCCCATAGGGCGCTGCTTGAGGACCAAATCGGCAAGTAACAGCAGCTGCCGTCTCCACCGACCGGCCGTTCCCAGCCTCCCCCACCACCCCGACCGCATCGCCCCTAAGGTAATGCACAACTAACGACAGGGTATAGCGCACTTTCTTCTGTTTCAGATCTCCACCGGCCGCAGGAACCGCGAGGAAAAGCCGACGATGGGGGCCAACTCCTAGGCAATCAATAGCTCAACCGAACTTGGTAGCGCATCATCCGCTGTGTCTATCCGAGAAGCGCGATATGGGTGAAAGGGACAAAGTTCTGATACCCGAGCAGAAGAAGGAGGGGTTTTAGGGCGGTAACTATTCCCCCAATACCACCGTAGGCCGCAGAAGAGGCCAAGAACCATTACGGTGATCTGGGTAGACATTTCCCCTCCACCACAAAAAAAAACCAGAACGGCAGTTGAGTCGACACCCCCGAAAAAGCAGGGAGCTCTCCCGCTACCACCCACATAACGAATTTCATAACCTCCGCTAATGTCTCCAGAAAATTAAAGCTGTTTTACCTTTCTAGTCCCAATTCCACCCCCGACCGAGTGACAGTGGTAGCTTTGGGTGATTTGTTTTTGCTCAGTGTTCTCGTTTTTGGTATAAATTTATGTACTTTAAAAATAAGCATTTTTTGTTTTCCTTTACTTCCTCTTACTCTACTTATCTTCTTTTCTCTTTAGCTTTCGTTATCTTTTCTTAAAGATCTATAGGGATATAGGGTATTTAATGTTTCCTATAATGATTTTGGTATAGTAACTATTGTTACGTCAATTTTAATATTTGTTTTAATAATGTTCATACTTTTAGTGGGTTGCCAGTATTTTCACCGTTTCTTAAATAATCGCAAAACTATTTAAACTCATACATTAATTTTTAAGAGATTTTAAGAAAAACATGTGCGTGAGTTACAAAAATTCCTCAAATCAGCCTAATGTTTTACCAATGATTTCATAATTTTTTTAAGAAAACGTCATTAATTGTATGGAGTGTATAAATGACCAAATTTCAGTTAACATTGCGTAACCGTCTAAGTGGTGTAGTTGTTTTACGAAAATTGATATGAAGTACGTTCTGCAGTTTCTCATTATATTCACTATGCTGTCACATGTTTGCAGTGACAAATCGAGCCGTCTATCTTTCAAGAGTAGGACAAACAGGTATGGTCCAGTATTAGTTTGCTCCAACTGACCAAACATATTTTGGACAAATATATTTTTTTCACTTGCAGCCATGAAGGATGCAAATATCGACTCATTTAGAGGTAGCAAATTCAACTTTTGCGACCACGGGTTCAAAACGAAGATTGAGGTTATGTACGCAATACTTGATGTGATTATTTCTTAAAAAATGAATAAATGTGTGCTACTAACATTACTTGAGTATACGTATGGTAGTTGGTAGACGGTAGAAGATAAAATGATTAATTCAGCGACAAGTGTAAACGGTTTTCTTAGTCTTTCTTTGATTAGTAATCAAAACAAAATCATGTTGCGTCAAAAAATTGAACGTTTATTTTTTCAATTTATTGTCTTATGGTTTCTACTAGTGAAAAAAATAGAATGCATGTTCATCAATAAAATAGTATATTATTAACCGCGGTTGTAAAGCCACTTCTAAACCTCGCGCTTCAGAGCCCTCGACGCTGTGCTTCTCGGATTCTAATTTGCGCTCGGTCTAGAATGCTTGGCTTTGCAACCTTGGCTAATAATATACTATTTTATTGATGAACATGCATTCTCGAACTTTGAAATGTACTCTTTTAGTCTCTCGAATGATTAATGAAAAGATACAAAAAAATAAACTTTTAAAACCAATGTACTTAACTTGAATTTTTGGACTACATTTTTTCGACTTGTTGAGCAAGTTTAAACATCAACTATTGATTTTCTGGATTCCACTTGATTCGGTGTACTTTAGCGTAACTTTAAGGTTAAGTAAAATAGGTTGATGTAATAAAACTTAATTTATTAACCACTATAGATACATTTATTGAATAGCTTTATTTATAGCTTTCAGAAGCCCATTTGATTCTCCACAAAGTCCTTGCATGTCGTCTGTGTCTATTGACCAAATGAAGACGCCAGCTAGATTTTTCTCTTGGGCATATTGTACCTACAACAAAAAATCTTAAATATCTTTTCTATTGTCGAAATAAACTTAAAATTCAATGTAACTCTTAATACTGGTATCACAAAACTTAATAGTAAAATAAACCATAATAATTCGTACTTTGTATGTTACAGATTCTTCGTTATCGTAACCAATCCAAAAATCATCATCGTAAAGATACGGAACTTTCATATCGTCCAAAAATACTACAGTTCCATCCGGGTGGAATTCACAAACCTGCACAGACCAATTTTAGAAAATTATAATAATAAAAAACAACATACTTCATTGTAACCCAAACTGAATGTGTTATTTGTGTATGGTCCTGGATCTCCTGGACCCTCAGCAGAAGAGTCCAGATCATGATTTTCTGGACTAATTTTGTAAGTGTGACCATAAAAAGCGATGCCAATGGCAAGTTTTTGCGGATCAGCACCGCCATCTAGCCAGTACCTGATCGCAGCATCAGCATTTCGATTGTCTCTGTTCCATTGACTTTCATTGTCTCCTCCATATAACGGAGAATTTTCAGCAGTGTTGCCCCAAGGAGCATGGAAATCGTAGGTCATGACATTAATAACGTCAAGGATACTAAATAAAGACCCCTAATTATTTCTTTCACGGAAAACAAACCATTGGCATACTTACTCAGACATTTTTGGGATATCGTATCCTCCAACTTCTCCAGGGATGGAGTTGACAGCTACAGTTAGTAGATAGCCATTTGGTTCAAAAGCAGTTTTTAAAGCAGAAAGAAGGTCGATGTATGTTCCTATATCACCACCTCGTGGATACTCCCAATCCACATCTAAACCATCAAAATTATACGTTTCAAAAAATTCTATAGCACTTTGGGCCATAGCTTGTTGGAGTTCCGGAGTTCCTGCTACTGTAGTGAAAACGCCAGTGTCAGCAGATGCTCCACCAATACTCAGCAGTACTTTCAAATTAGGATTGACTTCTTTCAGAGCACTCACTCTCTTTAAACCACCTTGTAAATTAAAAACAGTCAAAGGGAAAGATATGATTTTTGTGTTACGTACCTTGGTTTACGTCGTTCTCTTCATCCAGGATTTGCAAAGTACCATCGTGATTGAGTCCCAAGAACGCATAATTCACGTGCGTGCACAAATTTGGGTCGATGTCTTCAGCCACAAAAGCACCTTTTTCTGGTCTTAGGGCTGCCCAACTTGCATAATAGCAAATTACCTTATCGGTGGCGGCCCATGTGTGCCCCAAGAAGCCCAACAATAGTAAAAGGAGAAGGAATTTTGACTCCATTTTGCAATCTTAGCAAAAGTGTACCCTTTTGACGTATTCCAAGCTTTTATAGATATCTTGCTTAAAGTAGCATTGCTTATCTTGATGTTTGTCTAAATTAAATCAGGTTCTGAAGATTGTACACTCAGATCATGTGTGATTTCAACACACTGATATCATGTTGTTTTGCTATGTATTATACAATTGTTTATCATTTTAAGTAGGTACTACACTTGTAAAAGTGGGAAAAGTTTTAAAATATGTTTCAAAATATTAGTTCTCTTATCAACTTCTTAACAAAGTTTCTTGTTATTAAGAGAGAAGTACCCTGGGTTAATAAATTTAGACGTTTCTCTTAAAAAGTTCAGGGCATTAACACTTTTTAAAAAGTAGGGGGAGTAGCTTAATATTTAATTTTCAAAATACTTTTGTTGTAAAAATATTGTTTAGAGATAAATATTAATTATTACCTACTTTGTTTATCTGATTACTGTAACAAGTCGATACTAGAAAGCCATATAAAAATATATAAGAATGGTTTTATTTCGTGTCGTAACCAGTAACACTTTCAACATAGAATCACTTAAATTTAATGTTTTAGGAAGTATGTAGAATACTTGGAAGGAGTTTTACTGCACAGATATCCCATCTAGTGTCACGAAAATAAACTTATCGGTGTTTATCGCCAGCTCAGAATGTTACTATTTTGTAATATCTTGTGTATAAATTTAACTTTTTCATTTATTTTTTAATCAAAAATTCAAAATCATTTCAGTTAAAAATGATTGATTTTACATTGAATTTATAACTGATAAAACATAATCACAGTAGAAGGAAATATACTGGCGAGGAACCAAATAAAGTTAGAAATTTTATCGTGTCTGGGAAGTTTTTAAGAAATTATTTTTGTGACAACGATAAGAAACATACACATGGAAAACCCCGAAGAGAAAAGGGAACTAGAGAGATAAATAAATGAGTATCAAGATTCTTTAATTTATTTCTAAAAGTAAAATAAACTGACCCTTCAAGTTCTTGAAACGAGTGAAGCGAGCTATATTATATTAGTGACAGATCCAACTTTTTAGAACTATCCAAACAAAACTTTCTTCATAAATTCGTAAAATTTAAAATGATTCCCCATTGAGAAAAAGTTTAGCACATCGGGTCAAGCTACCTTAAACATCTCTTCGTCACTCCACCCTTTAAATGAAACAAATTTAATATATGTAGTAACAGTAGGTAAAATTCCATTATTCTACATTTGAATCTGTTTGTCGCCACAAAACAGGGGAGTAAAATTATTGATATAGTCACAGTCGACCATGATATTCTGAATATTATTACTAGAGCTGTGCGGTCGAAATTTAAACGCTTCGAATCGACCCCTACTACGGCAGACCAGCGGCTCACAGCCGATGTTACGTATCGCGAAGAAATTTACGCGAAAAATAATGTTCAGTGAAAGTCAGTTGATGATTTTAAAATCCATATCCACGAAATAATAAGAATAATAATTTTAATAATGTTCAAGTGTCGGTCTCGTTGACAATAAAACGATTGATGTGAATTACGAAAAATAATACACAATGGGAAGCGAGAAGCGAGGAAGGCAAGATTGCAGCGGCCTGCACTGCTGGCCTGATGGGACGGATAGTGGGGATAAATAAATTTCAACCGCACAGCTCTAATTATTACGTATTACAATTTTTATTCAGTAAAGACGGGCGTATTCTTACGTTTTCGAAGAAATGGGATACTGTCACCCAAATAAAAATTGTTATGGCGTCATAAACATTGATAATACACAATGCGAGAGAAATCTAAGAGAAAAAAAGAATAGCTAGGTTTGGAATCGAGCGCCCAACATTCAATCCGAATTCTTGGCCCTCAACCACTGGGCCACGGCCCGCTTAAGGGGGTACTGACTCACTTCGCAAAAGCATACTTACATGGGTCTAGAATTTTGCAAACAGCGAGTCGAATTTTCATTGGAATTTAACAAAATTTGGATTGTACCTGTAGAAAGGATTTATCTACACGGCTAGCTTCATGAATGCTTATAATTCTAAAAATCAGTTGAAATAAGTCGGTATAAAATAAGCGTTTTTATTGTAATGTTTCAACGTAAATATAGATAAACAGCATTCAGCAATTAAATATAAGCATAGCTGGCCGTGTAGTGTCATTCATGAATTGCAGTTATGGTTAATAAAAATTTGTAAAAAGTTAACAATGCGCTTGTATTTTGCAAAATTCTAGACATCTGCACAATACGATTTGGTATCAGCAGCTCGAGCTGCTGCCAACGGGTTGGCGTGTAGAGGGAGTTATTTGAAACAGAACCACTGCATCTCCCCAATAGTGTCGGCAGCTCTTAGCTGCCTTTTGTTGTCTGTATAACTTGACTGGTCAAATGTTTCCCTAAACTGAAAAAACCCAAGAAAAACATCTGGAAATTATTATGGTCGATGCAGATTGCAGACCAGAAAACGTGCAACTGCAGTGTAGTAGGTACAGACAGCATGGCGAGAGGTGACCGAAATTTGAAAAAAAATCCGCGGCTAAGCGTACGGCGTAAAAGCCGAAAACGCATATCTAAAAAAAAGTGTTCTGAAAGTGAATTCATTCAAACAGAAGTAAGAGAATTTATTGAGCCACGTTGCAGGTAAAATTATGGAATAAAATTAACAATGCACATTTGTTAAGATTGTTAATTCACAGCAATCAACTAGAGGTGGATAGCATTTGTAATCCGTCAAATGATTACGAAATAAATGATAAACGCATTCAAACAGAAATAAGAGAATTTGTTGAGCCAAGTTGCAGGTAAAGTTACGGAATAAAAATTAACAATGTACATTTGTTACAATTTTGTTATTCGCAGCAATCAACTAGAGGTGGATAGCATTTGCAATCCGTCAAGTGATTACGAAATTAGTGATAAACGAACTGAAACAGGAGAATTTGATGAACCAAGTTCCAGGTAAAGTTACGAAATTAAATTATCTGCATATTTGTAAGAATTTTGTTATTCGTAGCAGTCAACTTGAAATTGAAAATATTTCTAATCCGTCAAGTGATTACGAAATTTGTGGTAGAAGAATTGTGGATGTTGTGGTAAGCGCCAGTATATTTTAATTATACCGAGCGGCCAATCATTTAATAGTGCAATTATTTGATCTCGATTTGAGAAAAATACGTATGTTGAACGTTACGACTTGAAATTTTAAGCAAACACACATGTGTTTCGTAGATCTGGAAAATATCTGTCATGGGTCACTTTAAGAAATTTTGTATGCATGTTAGCGTAGGACCAGATTATTTCTTTCTCAGAATTTCGGTTGCACACGGCGCCAAAAAAAATGTTAGGGATTTCTGGAAATCGTAAAAGCTACGAAATCCACTTAATAAGTATTGCGTCGTGTTAAAATTTAGGGGTGTGTCCAATCGTCCAGATGCATATTGGTTCCAGTGCAGTGTTTAAAATATTCCCTTTCAGCGGCTGTTAAAGTAATTGCAATCGTCAAATTTAGTCAAATAACCTTAATTGCAAGTCAAAGTGTAATAACAACATGAATAATTGATCTTGTGATATTTGCTCTTGTCTTTTAAAATTAAATGAAGGTTCAGTTTTAAATCTCAAAGTTTAAGTACACTAAACATTATAAATAAACACATCCAGTTAGAATTAAATAAATTCTGTTAACTTGAAATCACCGGTAACAATTTTCTAGCCATTTATTAGTGAGTTTGCAACAATTGGCCACTTTGGGATGGTCCACTGTAATGCACATATGCGCGATAATAAAGCGTAGCCAAAGTCGACAGGTTCCCAGCGTCAACATCCACTTGATCCCAATAAGGGTGCAGATGGCCCTGCATTCCGCGAAATGTGAAAAAGTATCAGATTACAGTGCAGGTTCAGTCAATTAGTTAAACATGAAATAATTGAAATATTTAGGAAACAATTAGATAAACACAAAAACAAAAATCTGTTGAAAGGAATAATTTGTTTCTGATTTGTTTAGAAGATCTAAATTCAATAATTTAGTTCAACCCTTTGCGTGAGGCGACAATCAAGGGGCAGAATTTAGTTAGCTATTTGTTTTATTTTTTATTATTTTATCCCATTAATTTTAATGTCATGTAGGTATGAGGTTTAGAATGGTTCAAACTTAATAATAGCATTATTTTGAATGGAAATTAGAATATCTTTTTCTGCTGTTCAAGAATAGAGTCAACCCTTTTTGATAGAGACAGGTATAAAATTGTAGGCGAGAGGTGTAAACGATTGTCGCCCAGCAATAACATAGCTTAACAATTTAGTTGGGTGTGAGGAAATAGGAAAAATCATCGATTTTCTTTGCGCAGTTCGATTTTAGACAAGGGGCGACCTCTTTGAGAGGGTAGTTTAACAACTATTCCAGTTTCCTTTACACAGAACAATCGATTTAAATTCAATAATCTTTCTTTCAGGAATAATAAACAAAATTTGTTGTAGACATTTCAGTGTCAATGCTTTGTAAAATTTGTCAAAAAAAAAAACGCATCTACAACAACTTTTGGGAAATAAGTTTGTATAGATTTATTCGGTGATTATAACTTTTGATTACGCCAGTTATCCAACGGATATTGTTGGATAACAATTTTGTAAACTTCAGGACATTAATTGTCATAAACGATTATAATGAATAATTAGATTGTTACATAAAATTGGTTCGGTCAATTTAAGAGAGGGGAGTAGAAGAGCTGAGCTTAAGCCAGCTAATGAGCCAATCACGGCACAGAATTCGCAAAATTTTGCCCCACTGGTACTGCGACGTCTCCAGTTTTGGCGTCACTATTTAAGTAAAAGTAGGGTGAAAGAAAGGAACTTTTTAACTTTGCCTTCTGGGGGTTAAAAGCCGTTTGCGTAGTTCGTGAAAAAGAAAAATTGTGTGTTAACTTCAGTTAGTTAAAATTTGGTGCTAGTGAAGTTACCCAGAGGGTTCTTTCGTTGCAGTACAACAGTATTCACAGGTAATTCAAAAATCGTCAATCCTGAACACTTAGACGTGTTTAGTCATTTTTTTTTTTCAAAAACAACCAAAAATCAACTTACTCCAGTAGGTCACAAATAATGTTGATAAAATGTTTTTTGTTGAATTAAGCCTTGAGTGGAAAAGAATTGCCATTATCCAAATTTAAATATGTCATTTCTTTTTGTTGTCCACTTTCAAAATTTAGGAACATAAAAAAAATTTATCTGAAATTTATTTGGTGGTTAAATTACTTGCTGAGGTTTTATAACATGAACGAAAAATCTAAAATGAGCAGTTAAGAAATTGATAGAAAAAGAAAGGGGTTTCACCACAAATCTATATATATAAAAATGGATGTTGGTATATATATCTGTGATCGATAGACTCCGAAATCGCTTGACCGATCACCATGAAATTTGGTACATGTAAGTGGTTTTTCATGGAGAAGGTTTTTGTGGTATCCGCTTTGCTGTAACTAGCCACTAGATGGCGCTACAACGCATCAACTTCTACACCGTTCAACCGATTCTCATAAAAATTGGTACACGTTGCCATTTGACTATGGAGAATATTTTCGCCCTATCCATTTTGCTGTAACTCGCCACTAGATGGCGCTGCAACACATCAACTTCTGTACCAATCAACCGATCCTCATGAAAATTGATATACGTTGGTATTTGACCATGGAGAATATTTTCGCGCTATCGATTTTGCTGTAACTTGCCACTAGATGGCACTGCAGCACATCAACCTCTCTGTTAAAGTATTATGAACTTAGAGAATCAGCGGCACCCATATATCTAATACTACTATATTGCTATCAGGCCTCAAAAGAGTCCGAAAACACAACGGCAGAGCAATATATCGGACCTCTTTGTCTCTCTATAGTACCAAACAGTACTGCTCATATACTCGTACTTGCTTGATTTTTAGTCGATAACGTGACTAGATGTGTTTTGACATTTCATACGTTCGCTTCTATTTTGTGTACGTGCGCACAGACCCTCGGTACTTTTCTAGACAGAAAACAATATCTTCCGTCTCCCTTTGTCCGTGAACACCGTTTCTATGTTACTTCTGAAGAGTTAGCAAGTATTAGATATATGGCGGGACCAATGACAACATTGTTTTCGTTGGTATTACAACAAAAATCGTATTGACCGCAAAAGAAAATAATTAGTGATGTTCACTGTCTATAATCCTCAGTAATAACAAAAAGTGAATTACTAGAGATTATTGAAAATGCCACCCAAAAAATCAAACATTGGAAGATCAACCAGACATGCGCAGCAAGTGGCAGCCAGTAGAGCTGGTCAAACCTTTGAAATACGAAACACGCGACTGGAAACTGACCGGATCAGGGCCTCTATTTCAAGAATTGCCGAAACACCCGAAGAGCGAAACTCACGAATTGAAAACCTGCGGGTACGAGCGTCTACGTCAAGAGCTACCGAAACATCTGAAGAGCGAGATGCACGAGTTGAAAACTTGCGAGTGCGAGCTTCTACGTCAAGAGCTGCCGAAACATCACAACAGCATGATGTACGTGTTTAAGATCTTCGAGCAAGAGCGTCTGCGTCAAGAGCTTCTGCAACACCAGAAGAGCGAGACACACGACGTGAAGCAGAACGCTCACGGCAGACTCGATCAAGAACAAGAATCGATCTCAAGAAAACAGCGTTCAATTACGATATGACTACAAAATGCATCGCGATGTTGTCATTGGTCCGATGACTAAATTGTGTCTACACTGTCGCACTTTGAAGTTTCAAAAAGAAGCGCCTGGCATGTGTTGCTCCAACCTCAAAATCAGTTTGCCACCACTGACTGAACCACCAGAACCACTGCTCACTTACGTTGCTGGAGTTACTCGGGAGTCCAAACACTTTCTACAGCATATTCGGAAATACAACTCATGCTTTCAGATGACATCGTTTGGAGCGACGAATATTGTGAGATATAATAATTTTATGCCCACATTTAAAGTGCAAGGACAAGTGTATCATCAGATTGGTACACTCCTTCCAGTATCCAAAGAAGATCCGCAATTTTTGCAAATTTATTTCATGGACAATGTGGAGAAGGAGATTGATCGACGATGCGCATTTAGTGTAGCAACATCGAAAGATTATTGCTGAATTACGAGCATTATTCCACGAGCACAACTATTTGGTCCGAGATTTCAAATCCGCATTGGAGAATGTAAGAGCGATGACTTCAAACTCATTATTAGAGCAGACAAAACCCCATCGAATGAGCATGAAAGACGCTTCAATGCTCCAATAGCCCCTGAAGTAGCAGCTGTAATTGTCGGTACAGAAATTACTCGGCGAAATATTGTTATCAGCAGACGAAATCAAACCAAGCAACGTATTGCTGAAACACATCGATCTTACGACGCACTTCAATATCCAATTCTATTTCCGCGAGGAGAAGACGGTTATCATCTCGAATTGTATCAAACTCATCCCGTCACAGGTGCTGCGACAACGAAAAAAGTCAGTTGTATGGATTTTTATGCATATCGCATCATGATTCGAGTCGAACAATCCAACCATATCTTAAAGTGTCGTCATGTTTTTCAACAATTCATCGTTGATATGTACGCCAAAGTCGAAAGCGAACGACTCAATTACATTCGTTACAATCAATCGAAGCTTCGAGTCGAAGATTATATTCATTTGCGAGATGCAATCGCGAATGATGGAACAATTGGTAACATTGGACAAACGGTTATACTTCCAACTTCGTATACTGGAAGTCTAAGACATATGCAAGAATATGCTCAGGATTCTCTGACATATGTTCTCAGATATGGACGTCCAGATCTTTTCATCACGTTCACATGCAATCCATCTTGGTGTGAAATCAAATATTTACTTTTGCCTGCCCAACAACCATCTGATCGGCATGACCTCACAGCGAGAGTTTTCAAACAAAAATTGATACGTTTTATGGATCTCATCACTAAGAACCATATATCTGGAGAAACTCGCTGTTGGATGTATTCCATCGAATGGCAGAAAAGAGGTCTACCACATGCTCATATCTTAATTTGGTTGGTTGAAAAAATTGTTCCAACTCAAATTGATGATATCATTACTGCTGAGCTGCCCAACGCAGAAGAAGATCCAGAATTATTTGAAATTGTGAAAAAAAATATGATTCACGGACCATGTGGGGGACACAACCCACACTCGCCATGCATGAAAGACGGAAAATGCACCAAAAAGTATCCACGCCAGCTGCTGCAAGAAACACAAACTGGTGGCGACGGTTATCCGTTGTACAGACGACGAAAACCAGATGATGGAGGATACACCACAACTATCAAAATCAATAACGTTGATTTCGAAGTTGATAATCGATGGATTATGCCCTACTCTCCTATCCTTTCGAAATCATTCAATGCACATATCAACGTGGAGTCCTGTAATTCAGTTAAGTCAATAAAATACATATGTAAATACGTGAATAAAGGCAGCGATATGGCAATTTTCGGAATTGCGAATCCCAATGCGCCCGTCAATGAAAACGAGCAATTTCAAATGGGACGTTATATTAGCAGTAATGAAGCTGTATGGAGAATTCTTAGTTTCGACATTCATGAACGCTTTCCTGCTGTCATGCATCTCAGTGTTCACTTGGAAAACGGTCAACGAGTCTACTTCACGGAAGACAACGCACCCCAATGAGTTGCAGATCCACCAAATACAACGTTGACCGCTTTTTTCCAATTGTGTGCAACTGACGAATTCGCAAAAATATTAATGTATCACGAAGTCCCGCAGTACTACACTTGGAATCAATCGACGAAGAAATTTTGCAGAAGAAAACGAGACGCCAGGCATTCTTCTATAGCTGGCATATTTTCTACTGGTGCACTGGGAAGAGTATATTCTGTTCATCCAAATAATGGTGAATGCTAGTATTTGCGAATGCTGCTTCACGTGGTCAAAGGACCAACATCGTTTCAAGCAATCAAAACAATCGATGGTCAAGAGTGTGAGACATACAGAGAAGCATGTTTTAAACTTGGTTTGCTTGAAAATGATCAACATTGGGACAACACATTAGCGGAAGCATCTGAGACATGTCATGCCCATCAAATACGAACTCTGTTTGCCATAATTTTGACAACCTGCGCACCTTCTGATCCGAAAGGTTTATGGGAAAAACACAAAGAGAGTATGAGCGAAGACATACTTCTCCGAGCACGCAGAAATAATCCCGGCTTGGATGTACAGTATTCGGAAGACATTTTCAATGAAGCACTGATATCACTTGAGGATGTGTGTATGTCGATTAACAACAAAATCCTCAATCAGCTTGGGCTGTTTTCACCGGAACGTGACAGAAACGATGTTATCGATAGAGACGTATTGCGAGAAAAACAATACAACGTCGATGCGCTACAAGTTTATGTTGAAACTCAGAAAAGGCTCTTAACAAAGAATCAACGACTTGCATACGACACAATTATGCGCTCCAGACCATACATTTATATCCACATATATACAAAGTAAATATATACACAAGCAGGACAACGTCTGCCGGGTTGCGCTAGTAGGATATAAAAAAGAATGAGGACGAATTTAATGACTTTCAAAACTTGGACGCATAATGAGTAAATTTCATATGCGTACTACTGCATTGCATAAATTAATTTGATTATTTTTTTTTTGTTGTGTTAACGTGGACCGTCTTTGCTAATTGTTGAATGCCTGAAATTACGAGCTCGTTTGCCACCGCGGGATACACAAAACAAAGCACACACACACAAAAAAAAACACAGAAACAAAAAAAAGGAAGTTGTTTCTCAAAAAATTAACAGAGCGCTAGAAACGTCCTATAACTATAGAAGCCCCGTTTCCCGCTCAAAACATCATTTTTTTTATGTAAGCGAGTCATTCGTTAATAAACTGGCCAATTCGTCGATGGTGCCGTTGTTACAACCCCATCGCAATTCGCCGAGGCGCGTCCACATAAATCGCCGGTTCTTTTGGTACGCCTCGTTCCGAGAAATGTTTTTTAATCATCACCTGGCGAGATAGCATGTGAGCGTAAGGCATTGCGTAAACGTAACTTTTGCTCAGCGTAACTAATACTCGATTTTGCTCGCGTTGCTAGGGCGAAACTAAACTTGTGGCATGAATTAACCCTTTCATAAGCGCTAAGCGAAAGCGAAATATTGTCGACAGCGTAACTTCGGATGATAGGGCGTAAACTTGTGGCAGCGTCACGATTTGATGTAATTAGAGAAATTTATTATTTTGTTGGTCGTTTGCATTTCTCTTGGATCGGAGCGGCTAAATGTACCTGTTGTTAGGGCTGAAAATTTGGTTTCTTACCGCTCATCTACTTAAGAAAAAAACAAATAAATAAAACAATTAACTTAAAGAAATTATAACAATAAAAAAAAAAACTCTTAACTAGATGGGGAAACTCGTAAAGAGTAAATAATAATAGTTAGTAATACTTTGTTTTAAAAATATTCAAACACTAACTCTCTGAAAATTGTTGAAGAAAAATTCTCTTAGTCACACAAATGACCTCTCTTTGTTGACCAAATCATAATTAGGGGTACAATATTGATGTATTGCCTCTGTTATTTTATTATCTTTAATTTCCGAAACTGTGACTGGAAATATGTTGATTTCTGTGATTTAATTAATAAATTTGTAAATTAAATATAATTCTGTGTTGTCTTTAAAACATGTTCTCCCATGCGTTATGACACTACTTTATAAAACAAATCTGGAAATTTAGTGGTAAATTTTGCGAAAAGAAAACAACTAAAATATTAGTGCAATTGTTATTAATAAGACACAACGTAGGGTAAGTGAAATTTTATTTTATTTAAGTTGCGACAAATGACGATCACAGGTCTAATCACTATAACGTTACAATATTCGATTTTTTTCTGGTTCTCCGTAAAAGAGGGGACTTTGATAATTTTGTTTTTCTTCATTTTTGAAGAATAATTTGTCATCTCACCACAATATTAAACTTATTTTCGAGTCTATTACAAGCTTCAAACATCTCGAATTATTTAAATGCGGTGCGTGCCATTTACGCATTGTCAAAGAGTTGCGAATAGGACTAATCAGCAAATTTACTCTGCAATGTTCTATGTGTAAAGAAGTTGCCATCGTTTCCACGGATAAAATTGAACCAAATCATATGGATATAAACAAGGCAGCAGTACTGGGAACAATTTCAACCGGAGGAGGCCATTCGCAGTTAGAAGAACTTCTTGCTTTTTGCGATGTTCCCTGTATGTCTTTTCGGACATTTTCTCACTGTCAAAGTGATGTGGCTTCTCATATTTATGAAACAGCACATGATTTAATGTTATTAGCCGGGAAAGAAGAAGCGCAACTAGCAACAGACGCTGGTGACATTGATAACGATGGCATCCCAAAAATTACTGTCATTGCCGATGGAGCGTGGTGTAAACGTTCCTACAAGACAAATTATAACGCACCTTCAGGAGTCGTGAGTACCTATAATTCATCGCAAAAGACAAGAAGCATTTCATTTCAATTTTTTATTAGGGAGTTATCATTGGTCAACGTACCAAAAAAATTCTTTATTTGGGCATCAAAAATAAATACTGCTTCATATGTGCTCGGGCAAAGACGTTGTCACAGGAACCAAAGACACACAATTGCGAACGATGTAACTGTTGAACCTTGCGGGTTGTTTATAGACGCTAATTTTGGATTTTTGGCCGCATCTCCAGATGGATTAATAGGCAATAACGCCATCATAGAGATTAAATGCCCCTACTCTGCGGCTCAGATGACACCAATAGATGCAATTTTACAAAAAAAGCTTGCATATTGCACTTCAAATAATGGGAAAATACAACTAAAAAAATCTTCCGATTACTATTTTCAGATTCAGGGCCAATTGCATATTACGAGGCGTGACATTTGCCATTTTGTAATATGGACACCTCTCGGTATAGAAGTTGAAAGGGTAAATATTATGCTACGATCATATATAGAACCTAGTGGCTATCAGTATAATCAAAACAAAAAAATATGTTTACCTTTCATTTACAGATTTCCAGAGACGACGTATTTTGGTCACAAAAAATGGAATACCGTCTTGAACAATTTTACTACAATTGTTTATTGCCTGAGCTACTCTATCCTCAACATCCCAAAAATCTGCCAATTCGTGATTTGAGGAAAAGAGAACCCAAGAAGACGACATAGATTTTCTAATTAAATAATTGACCACACTCAGTTTTTTTTTTTACAAAAAGACTCATAAATTTGGATTGGTAATATGTTATAATTTGTTCATATACTAAGTGTACTAGTTTAGCTCCAATTTTTATATATTTTTATTTTTATTTTTAACCAACCACTTTAAAATTAATTGTTCTAATTTTTATATTTCCTGTTGGAAATAAACTACTTTTTTTTACTAATAAAACCTGGACGGGGTCACAGTGACCTTCCTACTCCTCACTGCAACCGCACCAGTACAATAAAAAAAAAAGAAAGATTTTTCCTACAGTTACCGGTCGGTAAGTAGCTGTAGGTTCCGCAATCGTGTGATTTTTTTTCTCAAAAAAATTAACAGCAATTTGACATTTTTTTAAAATTTGTGGCAATGTCAAAGGGCCTTTTTAAATTTATTAATAATTTATGAATTTTAATTTTATTTTAAACATAAAAAATTCTTCAATAAAAAATGTAATGGGGTTCACTTTTATGAAAATTACAAGAACTGAAAACTTAGCTTTTCTAAATATGACTGACAACAATAACATTTACAGTACAAAGGTACTAAAATAAAAATCAAATTGTAATGCTACTGCACAAATTGCGAAGCACCGAAAGCTACTAAATCTGCTACTGTACGATGCTGAAATATATTGTTTCTTAAATGACCTGTTTAGATCTCCTATTTAAATTTTCAGGAATTTCGGAAACTACTTTGCACACGGTTTGTACGGCAAACCAACGTTTGTTAGAATAAGGAGACGGGTTCTATAAGGTTCACGTAGAGAGCGGAAACTATGCAGCAAAATTTTGGGAAATATGATCATATGATATGCACCAAATTTATGCAAATATGCAGTAACTTTCTTAATATATGCAGAGATATGCAGTTGCATCTGCGCCAAAAATTAAAAAAAAAGATTAATAAGCGAACTAAATTTATTTACAAATTACAAAAACAGGTTTCCCGAGCTTACGTTTTATTACAAAAAATACATAAATCACATTGCAAAGTGTTTAATTACATCTCATTAACACACAAATCACATTTTTATTGATAATATTCTTATACTAAAAAATAAATATAAACAGAACAAATTAAAAAATAGCAGTAATCGACGATTTAATTACTATTTAGGTAACAATTTATTTTTAAATATTTTTCGAAATCTTCTAACAAAAAGTTTTTCCGGTGAATCTAGAGTATTATGTATTTGTAAATAGAAAAACTGCGTACTACGTCCACAGATGTAAAAATACTTGCTGGTTTAGACCAGGCGTGACAAAACACAGTTCCTTCTTGAAGAATAAGTTCAGGAAAAGGTTTAATCCATAAATTAATTTGAGTTATCTTCGACATATTGACACACCTGTATCGCTTTAAATGCTTTCAATGCAAACTCACGATGAAAAATAATAGGATAACGTCTCTTCGACCACCACAAAACGTATCATTAATACAATGAAGTAACGAACAAAAATATTGGGAACGAACGTATTTCCAAAAGTAATTAGGGCGCGAATTTACCTGGAAGGATTGCTTAACATCCAGTGGTTTCTCCAAACTACCATAAAACACAAACCTTTCCTAGTTACATGAAGCTCAGGACAATATTTGCAAGATGATTCATGAAATTTCGTCTTTCTAGATAAATGCCGATAGAATGACAATCATTTTCTTTTTCAAATTAGCACAAAACTTGATAAAAATGCAAAATATGCACCCGGTACGTGAAATATGCAGCAGAAGGCAAATATATGCAAATATGCAATTTTTTTATAGCTGTATTCATTTTTAATTAGCCTGATTCGTCCACATATTAAATATCAAGACTTATATGCAAAAAATAACGGATATGCAAATTTCATAAAATCCGCTCTCTAAGGTTCAGTATTCCGTACTGATTTGCTCGCAAACTGGCCGCCTTTGCACATGTGATTTCCTGTGTCGGCAGCGGTGACCTACCACAAAGAATTACCCGAACAATTAAAAATTTGGCAATGAGTACTAAGATAATAAAATGTTGCAATTTTTTATTTTAAATATGCATTTCTAAAGGTTTTGGGGCCCCTCCAGCTTTGATGCCCTAGGCCAGTGCCTAGTGTGCCTTATTATAAATCCAAAGGTGTATAAAATTATTACTTGAATTGATGAGTTGACTGACAGATACCACATATCACATCACTAATTTCCTACACAACCGTACGTACTGAAATTTTGTGACTACATAGATACTTGAACAAGAAAACAAGTACTTGTCTAATAAGTTACGGCAAAAACCTCATCTTCTTCGGAAATGTGACCTAAAACGGGGTGCTAAAATTGTCACTTCACTTTGATTTATGAGCAGTTCAGTCCAGTTCGTTTCTCACTATTGATGTTAGCATCGTTCTTTGTAAATTTAATATGGGTGCCTGTAATAGTGCGAAAAGAACAGACGTATTGATATATTCGAGAGGAGAAGAAACAGTAAACATAAACTCCGCCCTCTGGTTGACGTGTTTTTTCTTTGGGACAGCGGAATTAGAAAACGTTGTAAGAGTCAGTACCCCCTTAAGTACAATAGTGGTAAACTACTATTATAAGCAAGATTATGCTTTTTGCAAATATTTTAACGGTTAGGAAAAAAATTCAAAGCGGATTCGTTAGTTACACTAATATGAGTATATTATTATATAACAGGCATATCAAATAAAGATAGAATTCTTTGAAATGACGTCATCAAATTGTTGGGGGGATGATTAACAAAACTCTGGTTAGCATTTAACTATCTACATGATATTTCTAATATATGTACCAAATTTAACAACAATCGGTCCAGCTGTTTCGGAGATTACGTGTCTAATAAAAATAGATACAGACACCAGACAGACAGACAGACAGACAGACAGACAGACGAAAACGGGAGACCACTTTTTTCGTACTCATGACACGTCGAGAAAATATGAAAGTGGCAATTCGGCCGATGGACTCGATTAGCTTACGCTAGGGAAGTAAAAAGGAATCTTAGCACAATAAACAGCATTTGTCCCGCGCTTCCAGTTTTCCCTTAGAGGTTTTGCATGTGACGTCATAGTTACCTATTCAGCATGTAGATTTCGGAAATCACAAAAAAAATTGTTGTGTCCGTGGTTTAGACGGTGTTCGAACAGAAACCATTGCAATCGTTTTAATTCATGTCATTACGTACTATTTTCAGACAAAACATTTTTGCGACGAAATTAGATACACTGACCGGTAAAAAAAACCGGCCATCCTTAAAATTTTCGCAAAACCAAGCTTTAAAAATTATTAATTTAACTAGTGATCGTTATTTTATTAAAGAACCATTCATTATTGACACATGGGGTATAAATTAGCAAAAAAAAGAAGCCAATTAAACGGAGAATTAAATTTAATTTAACAAAATAACAGAAACAGAGCGACACTTTGAGAGACATCTGTAAGAGTTAACGGAATTATTTTTACGTTTATTAATTGCCAAACTTATAATTAAATAATGAAAAACACGTTTTACAACAACAGCCTCCTTTATTGTTTTTTTTTTTTTAAGAAAATATCGTACTTGGCCTGTACCTGTCATTTTGTTAAATTAAATTTAATTTTGCGTCTAATTGTCTTCTTTTTTTTTGCTAATTTGTACATCATGTGTCAATAGTGAATGATTCTTAAAATAAGGATCACTAATTAAATTAATAATTTTTAAAGTGGTTTTGGGAAATTTTTCAGGGTGGCCGGTTTTTTTTGCCGGTCAGTGTATTTCCAGTAGGTCTAAATCAAAATTCCACATTCTTTAAGCATATGTCTTAATATTTTTCACAAATAAATTGCTTAAGTCCTCACAAAAACAGTTTTAAAAGCAATCGTAATAGTGGATGTAGTGACTTTAAAGGAAACATTCTGCATTCAGCATTTATTATTATTACTCTTATTTATTAGTTGATGCGACCGGGCAGAGGCCGAGGCCTGTTATGCCCTCGCTTACGATTAGCGATATTCAGGTTAGTTGTTGTGCAATGTACGGGACTGGGCATCATATCTAACTTTAAAACTCGCAGTTAACTGACTGTCAACAATTTCTTGGGGTAGCGAGTTCCAGTCGTGGGAAACCCTGTTGACGATAAAAAACTGTCGAACGGTTGTTGTAAAGTGATCTTTTACCAATTTAAAACGATGTCCTCGGGTTCGCTGATCCGTGCTCAAAGTAAACAGATGATGAATAGGCGACTGTGAATTGGACAAAGATTGGAAAGCCGTCACTAAGTCACCCCTTTTTCGCCTTTCAGACAGGGTTGTCAAATTCATTACCGCCAGACTTTCACAATAAGTAATTTAGTCGTACTCTACCGTAAGGTATCCTATTCTTATTTTAAGGTAAATAATATTTTTTTAAATAAAAACTGCCATTTATAACAAAAATTTCAGTTTAGTAATAAAAATGTTTTGCATCTAATAATTTTTACCAACACTTGTATAGTACCTCAAAACTAAAAAGATGCACATCGTTGCTCCATTCTTTCCTATCAGATTTCGATTATTGTCGAAGGATTCTGCTACAGTTATTACACAAAACTTGCTTTTCTTTCAAAGCGCGTAAACTATCATATGCATGTCAGAAATGCTTTTTTTATTTAACAATTTTGTTTATTATTTTTTGAAAATGACGTCATTATGTTATTGACGAGAATATTCGTGTTGATAATAATTGTGGTTAGAAATTTATTATCAGGCACACTATCAGATTTGTTGATCTAAATAACCTTACTAAAGAATCCCCGCTTATACCCGTACTCCACTGACTCATTCGAACGTTTTTGTTAGCGCTTCTATAAAAAGGGTGGCGATCCATTGTCTCAACCAAGAAGCTCACGAAATGCATTTTCTCAAAAGAAAAGAGCATTAGCGTTACATAATACAATAAAATGTTCTTGTACATCAGGGACATTTTTTTAACTCTGAACATACACCATAAAGTCCCTATGTTCAATCTGAAAAAAAAAAACACATCAATGTATTGGAAGTATGCAACCAATATTACATGAAACCTACGTGATAATTAGAAAAAAATTGGTCTAAAGAGTTTAGACAGTACTTCCCTCGCTGTCGGAAACTTGACGACTGCATGCCTATTGTGTTTTTTTTTCTCATTACATTTTTGTAGTGGGAATTTAAAAAAAAATTGCGATGACGTCATCAACATTTTTGCAAGGACACGTATATCAGTTGGGATAGATGTAGTGTAATACTAAGAATAAAATTATTATATTCTCAAATTTTCGGGAAAATGAATTGGGTCGTTTTGAATATTGATTTGTAATAATCAATAAAATAACGAAACAATTTACTCACGTATACATATCAGAGGCAACTGAAAATCGTGTATGTATAAACATTCTTAATTTAAGATGACAGGCGTAACAGCATACGTGAGAGTCAAACAAAGAAACTGTAAACAAAACGACAATCGGTTTTATTGCGTTGACTTCCGCTTATTATATAAAACATTGGATTTTATTTTAATTTTTGACGGTGGAATTCACAATTGATTGATTTAAAACATGTCTATACCACATTCGCGGAACCTAGTCAGCTATGTTTCAACCGAGTTTTAACTTTAAAAAATTTTGTGTCTACCAAATTGGGTTGGTCCAATGTAATACTAATAATAAGTGTTGCCTTTAATTTGATCAATAAAATAAATTGACTTCATTAATTTTTTTGAGCCACCCTTTAAGAAAATCTAAAAAATATGAATGGAATGATAAATCACAAGTACAAACTCATCATATTTTCTGCATTTTAGATAGGATTTATTTAGCAAAATTTAAGGGTGACGTCACCAATTTTTTTAGAAGGGATGAACAAATACATTTTGAACAAAAGTTTACCATGCTTATAATAACTTTAAAATATCTCCAAGATTTCAAAGCATTCGGTTTTGTAATTCCTGATTAAATCGATCAAATAAATTCACGCATTCATTAATTTTTTTGAGTCAGCCTGTATATGCAAATCCAAAAATATGAATGGAATGATAAACCACAAGTACAGACTCATCATATTTTGTACATTTTAGATAGGATTTATTCAGCAAACTTTTGGGGTGACGTCATCAATTTTTTAGGGGGGATGAGCAAATATATTTTGATAAAAAATTTACCATGCTTATAATAACTTTAAAACATCTCCAAGATTTCAAAGCATTCGGTTCTGTAAATCCTGATTAAATCAATAAAATCAATTGACGCATTCAATATTTTTTTTCAGTCACCCTATATATGCAAATCGAAAAAATATGAACGGAGTGATAAATCACAAGTACAGACTCATCATATTTTTCACATTTTAGATAGGATTTATTCACCAAATTTTAGGGTGACGTCATCGATTTTTTTAGGGGGGAAGAGCAAATACATTTTGATAAAAAAAATACCATGCTTATGGTAACTTTAAAACATCTCCAAGATTTCAAAGCATTCGATTATGTAATTCCTGATTAAATCAATAAAATAAATTGACGCATTCATTAATTTTTTTCAGTCACCCTGTATATGCAAATCGAAAAAATTTGAATGGAATGATAAATCACAAGAAGAGACTCACCATATTTTGTACATTTTAGATAGGATTTATTCGGCAAAATTTTGTGGTGACGTCATACATTTTTTAGGAGGGACGACCAAATACATTTTGATAAAAAATTTACCATGCTTATGATAACTTTAAAACATCTTCAAGGTTTCGAAGCATTCGGTTTTGTAGTTAATGAGTAAATCAGTAAAATAAATTTTGCGCATTCATTAATTTTTTTGAGTCACCCTGTATATGCAAATCCAAAAAATATGAATGGAGTGATATATCACAAGCACAGACGCATCATATTTTGTACATTTTAGATAGGATTTATTTGGCAAACTTTTGAGCTGACGTCATCAAGTTTTTGGAGGGGATAACCAAATATATTTTGACTAAAGATTTATGATGCTCTTTAGAGCCTTAAAACATCTGCAACATTTCAAAACATTCGGGTTAGCAAATTCAAAATTAAATTGCAAAATGTTGTTTTATAATTTTGATTTTTTTTCAAAAAATCTGGATGTTTCGGGTAAAAACTGAATTCGGAGTCGTAAACTACATGTGTAGGACTATGTTATTTTATACAATTTAAGACCTATTTACTATGTACAATTTTGAAGTGACGTCATCGCATTAGTGGTGGGGATGATTAGACAAATTTTGGTTAGCGTTTTACCATCTACATGATATTCCTAATATAAGTACAAAATTTCACAACAATCGGTCCAGTACTTTCGGAGATTATCTGTCTAATAAAAATCCGGGACGGCAGACGGACAGACGGACGGACAGACGGACGGACAGACGGACGGACAGACAGACGGAAATGGGAGACCTATTTCTTCGTCTTCTAGGGGTCATGAAAGATCGAGAAAACGTAAAAGCAGAGAGTCGGCCGACGGACTCGATTACAATACTTCCTTTGCTTACGCTCGGGAAGTAAAAAATCATTTAAACTTGTCAACTTGTCAAAATATAATTTGAAAATTTGAGAATACAAACAATGTTTTATACAACGGAAGAGAAAGTATAAATTTTAACTTGGTATCGTAGGCACAGAATTGTACGTGATCTTTTTTCAGTCAATTATGCCAATAGACCAACTGTGTCAACACCCACGGATGCGTCGAATATAAACATCGCTAGAGAAACAGATCAAATTATGTCCTAACTGAAGAAGTATTAATATACAATTAAACATCTTATGTTATCCCCGCAAAGTTTTAAAACAGTTTAAATACAAATGTTATAAATTCACCAAATCAATAACTAAGTCGAGAAGTAAAATTAAAAGACGAATTTTTGAGAAACAGTATTTAATTTAAGAAACAATAAAAACATTTTACAAAACATCGTATTTACAGATGAAGCATTCTTCTCATTAGATAGTGAAGTCTATTCCCAAAATTATCGGTTAGTCCTATTAACTCCCTTGTCCCTTCATATATTTTTCCTTTCTTTACAGATATTAGTCAAATGCTAATCCTCGTCTGCAAAATTTGACAAGAGCACAATATAACCGTAGGGCTAAAATGTTGGAAGGAAATATGTATAAACCAAACCTTAAACCAGGTCCATTTTTTTTTACACGAAATTTTTAGAGCAATTGACCAAAAACATAACACGTACCTACCCACAATTCGAATAGTGGCGATAGTACCAATTTAATATTTGTACGTTTTCTTCTTTTGTATTCATTTCTTCAATTTCCAAATCATATTTTGACAAGTCGACAAGTTGACAAGCTTAATTTTTTTCTATTAATCACGTAGGTTTATTGTAATCTTGGTTGTATACTTTCAATACATTGATGTGTTTTTTTTCAGATTGAACATAGGGACTTTCTGGTGTATGTTCAGAGTTAAAAAGATGTCCCTGTATAGTTTTCTCAATAAAGTGCATATTGAAGTGTTGTGAAGGCGCCCAACGTGGAGGTTGAATGAAAAGATATTGAAATTGTTTTTGTACCGGATTTCTCAAAGTGGAGGTTTAAAAATTAATATTGTTATTTTGAACGGGTGATTAAAATCGGCGTGGGTAAGTCGAATTTACACGACTAACTATTACAGCTATTATGTACAAAATAACTTCGTGGTGCAACTTGAATGATTTCGCTCACTCGCTGGACTCGACTTCTTGACTGAATAATAATCGTTCCCGAAGGTGGCCTCACCTTTTAGAAGTTTTGTGATCCAGGTCTTTCTGGAATCCAGCGCGACTTCCGCTTCCAACCCTTTCTCTAGCGAGTGTCGGCCGCTTTCCTCGACGATTAGTCATCTCCGTATACACTAGAAAGTTCTCAACGGCCCATAGGCATCGTACCGGGGCGGCGTATGAGTTTATTTCGTAACAATATAAAAACGTGTTCGGTCAAACTCTACATTTTTTAAATGGAAATTATTAAAACAAGGACATGTTTTGAGAACCTCAGTTCTCATCTTCAGGAACACATGTTTTGTTAAAACTTAAGAGATTGCCTTCTGTTTTTTTGACAACAGAACAACAGAGAGAAGAAAAATTACAATTAGAATTTTTCCACCATATCATTATTTTTAAAATACTTACTAGGTTCAATAGTATCAGAGTCTGTCTGTCTGTATACAAAATATATTACACGGGTAACCTGCATTTTAGAATTTTACAAGAACGATTATAAAATTTACAAGATTAGACCGCATATTTACTTACAAAAATTACTTCTGTTGTTACCGTACTTTACTTTATAATGTTATACTTTAAAAGGATATATATTTTTCATGGGGCAACAGTGCTTTGTTTTACAATTAGTATATTATTAGCCAAGGTTGCAAAGCCAAGCATTCTAGACCGAGCGCAAATTAGACCCCGAGACGAGCAGCGTCGAGGGCTCTGAAACGCGAGGTATAGAAGTGGTTTTGCAACCGTGGTTAATATACTATTTTTTTCACTAGTAGAAACCATAAGACAATAAATTGAAAAAATAAACGTTGAATTTTTTGATGCAACATGATTTTGTTTTGATTTCTAATCAAACTTAATCTAAATCTTCAACACAAAGAAAATCGTTTACATTTGTCGCTGAATTAATCATTTTATCTTCTACCGTCTACCAAGTACCATGCGTATACTCAAGTAATGTTAGTAGCACATATTTATTCATTTTTACTTCCCGAGCGCAAGCAAAGGAAGTATTGTAATCGAGTCCGTCGGCCGACTCTCTACTTTTACGTTTTCTCGATCCTTCATGATCCCTAGAAGACGAAGAAATAGGTCTCCCATTTCCGTCTGTCTGTCTGTCCGTCTGTCCGTCTGTCCGTCTGTTCGTCTGTCCGTCTGTCCGTCTGTCTGCCGTCCCGGATTTTTATTTGACAGATAATCTCCGAAATTACTGGACCGATTGTTATGAAATTTTGTAGTTATATTAGAAATATCATGTAGATGGTAAAACGCTAACCAAAATTTGTCTAATCATCCCCATCACTAATGCGATGACGTCACTTCAAAATTGTACATAGTAAATCGGTTTTAAATTGTATAAATTAACATAGTCCTACATATGTAGTTTACGACTCCGACTTGAGTTTTTCCCCGAAACGTCGAAATTTTTGGAAAAAAATCAAAAGTATAAAACTACATTTTGCAATTTAATTTTGAATTTGCTAACCCGAATGTTTTGAAATGTTGCAGACGTTTTAAGGCTATAAAGAGCATCATAAATCTTTAGTCAAAATATATTTGCTTGCCCCCTCCAAAAAATTGATGACGTCACCACAAAATTTTGCTGAATAAATCCATTTTATTATCTAAAATGTACAAAATATGAAGAGTCTCTTCTTGTGATTTATCATTCCATTCATATTTTTTGGATTTGCATATACAGGGTAAACCAAAAAAATTAATGAATGCGTAAATGTATTTTATTGATTTAATCAGGAACTACAGAACCGAATGTTTTGAAATCTTGCAGATGTTTTAAGATTATAAAGAGCATAATAAATTTTTAGTCAAAATATATTTGGATATCTTCTCCAAAAAACTGATGACGTCAGCTCAAAAGTTTGCCGAATAAATCCTATCTAGAATATACAAAATATGATGAGTACTTGCAATTTATCATTTCATTCATATTTTTTGCGAAAAAAAAAACCATAATAGGCATGCAGTCGTCACGTTTCCGACAGCGAGGGAAGTACTGTCGAAACTCTTTAGACCAATTTTTTAAGAAATAATCACATCAAGTATTGCGTACATAACCTCGATCTTCTTTTTGAAACCGTGGTCGCAAAAGTTGAATTTGCTACCTCTAAATGAGTCGACATTTGCATGCTTCATGGCTGCTAGTGAAAAAAATACATTTTTCTACTCATTAAGGTTGAAGTTTGTCATTTTCCCATCGCTGGCAGTGGATGAAATTTCATTTCACCCTCTAGTGGAAAAATACTCGGCCGTCTACGATTTTAACGGGTCGTCCAGCCTGAGCGTTTCGCAGCTAGCGAAACGTGTTGCGTATCGCCTGCACCGACCGCACCGTCCGCTTCGCGCGCTTCGAAAATCATGACGCCTAGGCTGGACGACCCGTTAGTGTTTGACGTTTAATACTGCTAGTTTACACAAGTGAAAACAATGAACATGAGTGAGACTGACGAAGTTTCTGAAGAAATTTTGAATGCTGCCAATGCGGCATTTTCGAATCTGATACAAGTGCAGTTATTGATACAGGAAGCAGCCAACTAAGTTTAAACAAAGATACAAGTTCAAATAATACTTACGATAAAAGTGTAAATATTATTGGTGATAATTGCACAAATTGTTCTATTACAGTTAATGTATTTCAAAAATAAAATACCTACCATAAACAAACATTTATTTCCTAATTTCTTAGAAAAAATAGTATATGCAACTCGCGGATGAAGAAATTTCAACGGCTCGAGTTTCTTTTTCGCACTCGCTCGTTGCACTCGCTCGTGTGAAAAAATCACTCTCGCCGTTGAAATTCAACTTCATCCACTAGTTCCATAATGTACTATTATATCATTGACATTTTAATTATTTTTGAGATTATTGCACTCACATGTCACATGATGTCAACTGACCAATCAAACGCGTCAATATTTGTAAATTCAACCAATCAGCATACAATTACGTGATAATTGCACACTGTGCAATTACCACTACCGATAATTATCACTAGCCAGATGTGCCAACTATAAGATAAGCAAGTACCAGTTAATTGCAAAAAAAAACAAGAGGTTACTAACCAAATATTTAATTATGAAACTAAGAATTGTAATTAATTATGGTACAGTTGTAGTAATTTACAGGGGTTTGTGTGCTTGGTGAAGTAGTAACTATATTTTTAGACATTTGTACCAAAGCAGACGGTGCGCAATTTGTGGATTTGTTATTAGACTCTTCCATAGCCGTTGAGTTGGCGCGTAATTTGTCAATCATTTGATAATGATGATCTCCATCGAGCTGAAGGTATGGTTTGATGGAGAAAGTATTGGCATGACCGGTAATCTTTATAAGCTGTTCTTCACCGACTCCCGCTTTTGCAAGTTGCGACACTGCAGTTGACCGTAATGAATGATTACTAATCTTCTTTTTCTTTATGTCGATGCCTATTTCTTCTGCGGCGGTTCTTGTCCATTTCCCCATTTCATTCCTTCCAACGGGTGAATTTTTGAACCATCCTACAGAACTAGGTTCTCTCCATGCAGGATTTGGCGTTAAAAATAAACGATCGGTGGTTATATGTTTACCTCTCTTGCTCAGCATTTTTTTGTAGAGCCTTAAATAATAAAATAATTATTATTTTGTATTTGAAACAGTATTTAATTACCTAACAGGGCAAATTCTAGGATCTGTGGTGTTTGTTGCAAGCCATTTGCTGTCTGTTAATTTATGGCTACCTCCTTGAGCTGTTTTGGAAAAAATACAATTGTATTCTATTCGCCCCGTAGGCAAACCACAATTATCACTTTCTTCCTTAAAATGTTTGATAGTAACGTTAACACCTTCACATCCCCTCCAAGCTAATTCTAATCCAGCCACATAAAAAAACATTTTCTGTAAACCATCTGGCGTGTCTTCGTTATAAATCTTTAGAATCTTGTTGTATTCTTCTAGAGTCAAAATTGAGGAACTAGTTTTGCGTTTTTCCGGTTGTATTTGTAGGTTCCGGCGTTTTGCGTCGCGTGCATTTCTACTACCCTTGAATTCCAGGTCAACAAAAGGATCAAACTTTATACCAAATTTATTGAAATACAGTTCTTGCAACTGCTTTGCCGTTACATTCCACATCGTTTTTATTACTGCTTCTTTGTAGTCATTACCATCGACTTTTTTCATATTGTACCCCCAATCTTTGAGGATGAATGCTAGTTTTTCCGTGGAAGTGTTTCCATCAAAAACATATTTGCGTTCACCGCAAAACTTCTCAAATTGCCTCCAGATTGAATTTCGTGAGTTCTTCGTATTTAGCGGCGTAATGTTTGTAATAGAATCATCAATTTCTTTTGGCGTGTTACGACCAAAACGAAAATTGGACATGGTTTTTTAAACCCACACAAATTTTGCAAAATGGCTGTTCTTATTTACTTGCGTCGCCATAGTATCGCACACCAAACTACTTCGTAAATCATTATAAAATTATTTTTAAAATGTTTGTTCTTGCAATAATCTGTTGAATATATTGCGTGCATCACAATGAAATCGATAATTTTGAACAACAATAATCTCTCATGCTTGTTGCCTAAGAAAAATGCACTCGTGCTAAAGCACTCGTGCGTTTTCAATGCAACAAGCATTCGAGTTATTGTTGCTCAAAATTATCGATAACATTGCGATGCACTTAATATATTATAACTGATAAACAAGATTTTATGGCAAACGTGACTACATATAATGAAAACTTCTTCACAAATCTTTCGAGAGATAAGATAAAAGAAGTATAAGATGAGATTTGTATGAGTGTTTAAAGTATAAATAAAAATTCATCTTAACAACTGAAAATTATATTTCCTAATATTATTTTACATCAGTAAACAAAAAGTTTGTGCACACATTTGGAACAACAAAATTATGACAACTTTTAATAAAGAAATAATTAACTTTTGTATTAAAAATTTGCAAAACAAAATTCGATTGCACCTTTTAAGTAAGTCTATAAGTAGTAAAAGTATATACCTAGTTTACGGATAGATATATTTTTCTCAAAGGCTAATTTTACAACAACGAACGATAAAGTACACACAAAAGTTTCATCATCCACAATTACTTTCAACTTTTTTATATATTTTTGTTAAGTTCTCAACAGCTATTCAAAAATAATTAGCACTGATAACGGTTTTGGAAAATCGTGAAAACAAAAATCACTCCGACAGGTACTCAATCCAACAACAACAACTTCTGTAAATACCAAGTCATTCCAGCGGAATATATCACTTATTTCAAAACATAAGTGTTGAGATAATCCAAAATTAGATACCTACTATATAAACAACAAAAACGAATAGTCACAAAATAACGCCCACAATGAAGGTGTTTAGTGCTTTTATCCTTGTTGCTACTACGTTTTCTGCTGCATCTGCAGGTATTTTTACTCCTTATAAATAGAAGAACCGTTAAAAAGTATAAAAACTGTAGCTAAAAAAATTGTGTGTTATTACTCATCATGGGCTATCTATTATGGAGGCGATGGTGCGGTACAACCTGAAGATTTGGACCCGAACATGTGCACACACATAAACTATGCGTTCGTTGCTATTAACAGTGATGGTAGTTTGTCAGCTGAAGACGAATGGGCCGACATTGATCAAGGTAGTACCTACCACTTGAAATAAGTAGTAGAAGTTTATTCCTAACGTTTAATATTTCCCAGGTGGATATTCAAGAATCATTGCATTGAAAGAAAAAAATCCAAGTCTTAAAGTACTCCTCAGTATCGGTGGTGCTGATGCACCTTCTCAGACATTTTCGAGCATTGCTGCTAGTTCTGGAAAAAGAGCTGCTATGGTAGGTAGCGCAAGGTGGTTTATGGAAACTTATGGTTTCGATGGGGTAGACTTGGACTGGGAAGTTCCTGGAAGCGGTGATAGGGTAAAACCAGACGAAAACCTCTATACAAAAATAATTTCAGTACCTACTTTAGGATAACTTTGTTTCTCTTCTTCAAGACTTCAAGAACGACTTCAACAAAAACGGATGGGAAGTAAGTGCTGCTGTCAGTGCTGATGTCAGCGATGGTTACGACGTTTCCAGGATATCTGAGTAAGTCTGAAAAACTTCTTCAAAATTAGAAACAATTAATTTTAAACTAGTACTTTGGACCATATAAACGTGATGACGTACGATATGTATGGCCCCTGGAGCGACTACACAGGACAGAACTCGCCTCTTTGGGCTTCTTCTGTTGAAAGCGATTGGGAGAAAAATAATCTAAATATGGATGCTGCCATCGGGCAATGGATAGACTCTGGGGCAAGTGCTGGTAAACTTATAGCAGGAATAGCGTTCTATGGGCACAGTTTTACTCTTCAAGATCCTGATAATAACTGGTTACATGCTCCAATTACTGGACCCGGAAAAGGTGGACCTATTATTAAAGAAGAGGGAAGCTGGAGTTATTTAGAAGTAAGTGTTTTTTTTTTCATAAACGCATTCTTATCTGTTGTTACAGTTTTGTGAACAAAGAGATTCTTGGCATTGTACTTGGGACGCAGAACAGAAAATGCCTGTTTGCGTGAATGGCAATCAGTGGCTTGGTATTGATGATGAAGGGTCTATTCGTAACAAGGTATTTTTGAGGAATTTATAAAGTTCTGTCTACAGAAATTTATTTTAGGTTGCCTACATTAATTCAAATGGGTTAGGTGGTGCTATGATATGGTCTATTGATCAGGATGATATTCACGGGCACTGTGGGGATGCAAGACCTCTGTTGCATGCAATTAAAGATAACATTAATTAAAACTGTTAACGGAAGTATTATAAACTACAAAAAATATACAGTAAAAATCAAATAAATGAAATTAATTTCAACACTGCCAGTTTTGTTATTTGTAAATTGTTTTAATAACTGTTTAGTGCTTCAAAAATTAATTTAATTACAGATAACTGTCCCAAAGCACAAAAAATTGCAAATAACAAATGCAATTTATTTAATAATTTTGCGGTATGACATCAGCAAATTTTTATTGGGGATAATAATAAAAAAAATTAGATACACGCTGTGAAATTAATCATAACGTCTTTGTGTTTCTACTATTTATGGAAATTAAAGTTTCTTAAATTAACAAAATAAAATAAATCGTTTTGTACATTAATACATATTTTAGAGAATCCTGTATATAGTTAAGAACAGTGGTGGATTGTTAAACCACATACAAAGGATCATATTTATATTATGTTATACAAAGTATAGGGTTTGGTAATTTCAAGTATTTCCCGTCCGATAAATTACTTAGAACGAACCAAAAATATTTTATAACTTGTGGTATTCTATAACTTATAAAACAATTAATCTTATCACAACACCAATTAAACTTTAGTTTAAGAAAGCAGTGAAAGATAAAGTCTAATAATAAGTTAAAATTTCATTATATCTCAGATCTTTACAAGAAAGAACTTAACTTACATTATTTACCTCCATTTTAAATACTATTTTATTTGTAAGTTCTATTTCTTGAAACTACCTATCTACCTATAGCTTGAGATATCAGAATGTATATTACAAAGTAAGCCATACGCCGCTCCGGTAGGACGCCTATTGGTATGTACGCCACGGTGACTCATCATGGGAGGCGGCGGTGCTCGAATAAAGATAAACCTAGAAGCGGTCCACCGGAAGTCACGGAAAGTTTCGATGGTGGACTCCAGAACAACCTCGAAGGTAGCGTTCACGATCTTTCCTAAATAAGCGTACGGCTCTTTAAATAGGGACCACATCCGAAACAAACTGGTCTACTCCAGTCAATGAGAGAATTAGAGTCTAAGTTGCGTCGAGATTATTTTGAACATAATCGCCGAGTTGTTAGTTGGATGAATGTGTATTACCGAGAAATAAATTGTTGAGTTTTACTCAAACCGATTTTAAATATCCGTAAATCGTAACATTATTTTCAAATTTAAACAAGACAAATAGATCATGTTTCAAGATCTGTAACTAGTTTTTTCCGAATTTATTTTTATGAAAACGATATGTACACCCAGATAAGTATGAAAAAAATTAATCGTTGTTATCTGTAACTCCAAACATCTTATCTTTTTGTTGAATTAATTGATAAAAATTCAATCCAGATTCTGAAACTGTTGTCAAAGATTTTAATACCAAGTGTGATTAGAAAAATTTGAAACTTAGTCAAATATTAATAGGGGAATTGGCCATTAAACCTTACAGTTTAAAAGTAAACGTTTAGTTTAAGTAATATTTGTGTAGAATTTTAAGTAGTTTCATTCCGTTCATTTAAACAAATTTTCAAAGATATGAAATAGATCAAGATTAATAAACGATAAAATAAATATCGTCAATTTTGTGAACTTTTCTAAATATGAGTGGCACTGGAAAAATTCGATAGTCAATCGTTTTTCTACTTTTAACTGCCTTTTCCTTTGTTTAAACACATTATTATTGTCATATTAATTCAAATTTTTGTTTAGTTGTAAATAAAAAAATATATATATTTTGAACGTCTTTTTCCCTTTAGGAAAAAATTCTGGTTACTCTTCTGTTTTATAAATGCTTTTAACGAAAATTCTTTTGAAGTGGACTCTATGGGAATCGTTTTGTAGTTTTGAATATATTTTTTGTTTTTCTGTTTGCTAAAAAGATTTCACATTGCACAAGCAAAACTACCAGTTTGAACAATATGTCGCTGTAAAGATATTTGATTGAAAGTTACCTAAGGGAAGTATCTCAGTAATGTCGTTTTAACAAGCGCCTCTTTTTACGTTTCCAATTAGTATAACTTAAATTATTCTGGGACCTCCACAACATCTCATTTCTACAATCATTCAATTGATTCAGGATGCAAAACACGGAACCTAAAAGATTTTGATTAAATTTTAAATATTTAATCAAAGTTTTATTTTTTTGAAGCATAACTTAGATTTCGACTATGTTAGCGATTCGAATAATCTGATAAATTTTTTGAAATTGATGTAAAAAAAATTTTTTTTGCACCTATTCTATGTTTAAACTTAAACATTTCTATTATTAGGTAATAATAATTAATAAACTATTTTGATAAAGGGATGACTGCATAACTACTATCACCCTATTTCCCCCTTTACTTCAAGCCCAAATAAACCTTATCATGCACAATATTCCAGTTTCAATGATGTAGATATTTGAGTACAAAATATTCTTTTATCTGAATTAGTTCACCTGAAACTTGTCGACTTGTCACTGTCAAATAAATTTTTGAGTAGTACTTAATTATTTATGCCTAAAAACAAAGGTTTTAAGCTGAAGTATTTACACTAATTTTTATGTTCTCAATAAGGCTATGTTATCAACAAATGTTTGGAGAGTTGCATCATATGAAGTATTAACATCAGAATGGCTTATCTAAATTATTATAGAAATATTTCAAAACACTAAACTATTAGTACTGAAATTTCGTATTATGGATCTCTTTCTTTATTTTAATCTATGTTGCAACATGCCTCACCCACATGATCACGCCACTATGAGTAAAGGTTGATTCAGTGAATTGGTATTCAGCACTTATTAACGACAATAATTTTTCATATTAAAATTTATCAGTGTGAATAACAACGCTTGAGTGTTTAAAAATGTTTTCGTAACATTTAATGTGAGTATTTTTGAAAATGTTTTTTTTTTTAAATATCAGTTATACGAATAGAATTTTTACAAAAGTAACGTTTTTCCTTCATTTACCCAAATTTCACTGCATATCCTTAACAATATGCCGGTATATCTAAAAATAAAAAATCCTCTTCTTTATATAAGTTACTTCAGATAGTGTCAGTCTTCTATTTTATCAAACTTATTAAACACTTCAACCTAGATACATTTTCTACTACATCTGTTGTTATGTGTTAAGTTAGATAATAAAAAAAAACCCACTCGAAGTGATTAACCCCCCATGTATTAATATCCTTTCTTCAAAACAGAAACCACTCAACGAGATAAAATCTCAAGTAATATAAGCCGCCGAGGTTTACACTTCCAGCAGTTTTCCACTGTTAATCACTAGAAACAAAATGAATAAACTTTTGGTCTTCCTGGCTCTGTGTAGCGCCTTCATCGTGCTACCAACCTCAGGTAAAAGTTTTCTCATTAACGCTCATTGGTTTCACTACAATTAAAACGCTAGGAAGAGTCGTCTGCTACTTCACCAGCTGGACCATCTACAGACCCGACCATGGTAAATTTAGCGCTTCGAATATCGACCCCAATCTTTGCACCCATATTCTCTACGCTTTCGTTGGTCTTCGTGAAGACGGGACCGTGTCAGTCTTGGACGATTGGGAACTGACAGGATTAGGTAAGATATTTTTAATTACTTTTGGTAACGTTATAACTGTTTCTGTTTAGAGGAAATGGCTCATCTACAGGCTATTAAAGAACAAAATCCGGATTTGAAGCTGATCCTCAGTATGGGTGGATGGAATGAAGGATCTGCCAAATATTCAACAGTCGCTGGAAATCCTTCCCTGAGACAAAGCTTAGTTGATTCTGTTTTAGCTTTCAATGATCAGTATGGATTAGATGGTTTTGATTTGGATTGGGAATACCCTTGCCAAAGAGGTGGTGTTGATGCTGACAAGGTAAGCCATTTTTACACAACAATATTAAAAAAACTATTTTTAAAAGTTTTGTTTGCAATTATCTTCTAGACAAATAGCTATTTTGAAATCGTTTCCGTGACAAACAAAGCTGTGACACAGTTTGAATAATTCATTAGTTTTTGAAGTAGCTGTTAATGTTTATCTAAATTATTGCGTTATCAAAGAGATAAAGATAAGAGAATAACTTTGAAGAAATTTTGTTCATTTTTTATGTAACTACAAAATTGAACTAACACAATCGTGATATACCGTTGAAATTTGATGTTTCATTAATCGTATGAATTAATTTAGGGTTCGATTCAATTGGCCTCAGAGCATGTTATAATTAGAAATTATAATGAGTATATGATATACTATTTAATGAGCTTGAAAAGAAACCGAATTTGCATGTTTCATCTCATTAAAATTGCCGTTAACAAATGGCCGCAATTTTGGTATCTAGTCTTCCAACAAGTTACAGTTGTTCAACTGAAAAAGTCATCAAGCTGGAGTTGCTCTTTTGAAAGAAGGAAATGTAGAGAAAACGCATATGTCTAATTAATCCATGATGTTATGTAAAATTGAAATTTTCGCGTTTTCAGCTGCCATCGATTAAGTTTTAGGTTAATTATAGACACACACAATGTATAAAAATCAAGGCCAACTTGATGATGTTTTCGATATTGACAGAAAATTTGAAATATTAGGTCGTCTTTTGAAATAAAAATATGATCTAGTTCAATTTTTGCCTCTACCTTCCAGGCCAACTTTATCACTCTCCTTGGTGAACTGAAATCTGCCCTTAACGCTAGAGGACAAACCCTTTCCGCGGCTGTGTCCGGAGGAATTGCTTCCTGCAAACTTTCTTATGATATTGCTGCAGTGGCAGAGTAATTTTATCATAATGAATTGCAACAAAATATTATTAAACAGTTTTTAGAAACCTCGACATGATCAACGTCATGGTCTACGACTTCCACGGTGCTTTCGAACCCTTCGTTGGTCATTACGCTCCTCTGTATGCCTCTTCTCTTGACCAAACTGACGAGCAAAAGACTCTGAATGTAGCTGCTGGTATTGAATACTGGCTAGATCAAGGAGCTCCAGCCAGTAAAATCAATATTGGTCTTGGAACTTATGGTCGTGGTTTTTCTTTGGCTGATGCTGCCAACACTTCCCTGTACGCAGGTACTTATGGTGGAAGCGAAGCAGGTCCATATACGCGTGAAATGGGTGTTATTGGATATAACGAGGTAAGTAACAGGGTGGTCTAAACGAACAACATTTAGGGTTTCTTTTGCTAGGTGTGTGAATTATACAGCAATTGGGAATATATCTGGGACGATGAACAACAAGTACCTCATATTGTAAATGGAAACCAATGGATTGGCTTCGATGATGCTAGGTCTCTTCAAATTAAAGTCAGTTTAAGGTGGGCACATTTTTGACAGGTAACATTAATGCTGGTGTTGTAGGTCGAATATGCCAATTCCAAGGGTCTAGGAGGTGCTATGGTGTGGTCTTTGGATACTGATGACTTCAGCGGGATCTGCGGTGGAGGAAAATATCCGCTGCTCAATACCATCAATCAATATCTGAACTAATTTAGTACCAGCAAGTTGTATATAACAATCTGTGTTGAATTTTTATATCAGCAGTTTATTAATAAACTTAACAAAAAAATATTCCTTTTCTTTAACTTTTTTAATTGACTTCAATATATTTTAACGATTCCCAAAATGCGTAAACGATTTTTACAACTTCGTAAGATACATATATTTATTTCCTGCATACCGGTTTTAAATCAAAAAGTGGATAATGACAAGTACACATTCATGAACATAGTTGAAATTTAAAACAGAATTTTTCTTCAGAAACAAAAAACATGTGTTTGGATTAAGCAAACTCCTTTTAAAGAAAGACAAATTTTAGTAAAAATGAACAATTTACCTTTGCATTCGTTTTTCTTTTGTACGTTTGAATTTGTCGAAATTGTTCAACATGACTAGAAGTAGATAAATAACAGAAAAACAAATTTCAACAAATTGATAAATTGATTTCTTATTTGTGTAACGTCCCTTTTGTTCATAACATTTTGTTTCTTCTTTAACACACACTTTTTGACGTAAAAAATTATTTTTTGTAATACGTAGTGACATCATAAACGATATTTTAAAGGCAACCCTATTTTTTTTTCTGATTCTGATTTTATTCATTAAAATAGTTGTAGAAAAAATTTGATACCTTACATAACCCTCTAGGACAGTTAGGTTGAAGTCGATTGAAGTTGTGAGGGCAGCCGGGAAAAAAGATTTTAGTCCGTCTGCTAGTTCACGTATTTCTAGTCAACATTTTCTGCCAGAACAAATAGTCAGAAATTTTGAACGCGTTTCTTTATTCCCTGGTTCACTTCCATTTCTTACATCTTCTATACAAGATACTCCTAAGAAAGAGGAACGCGAAAGAACAGAAAATAGAGAAAGGGTGCCTAGAAAGCGTTTAGACTTTTCGAACGACATGGTCATCTGTGAAGCTGTTGCTAGCCCGTCATCCGAAAATAAAATATTGTAAGAAAATAATGATATAGTTGTTGCATTAATGTTGTCAGCATTAAATATAAATCAATTTAATCTTTGTTGTCTTTGATGTCTAGAAAGCTTCAGTCTTCTACAGCAGACGATGGAAATAATCCCTCTACACCTATTCAAACTAGGTAGGTACCTAGATAGAGTATCATGATACATTTTGATATGTTTTATTTGTTCTCAGAAAAAGAAGATTGCCTGTGTATTTTGGGGATTATAAGACTAAAGACATAAAGTCATCTAAACGTTTGCATATGTGGAAAGTTGCAAACAGAATAATTAAGCCTGAGCAAAAAAAATTAGACATCTTCGTCAAAAAAATAGGAGATTTTTAAGACAGATAACATCTTTAGAAGATGTAGTTACACATTTGAAGAAAAAATATATTTCTGATACATGTTTCTGTGTGCTAAAGGTAAAATAGAAAGCTGTAGATGTAGTTGCATGAAGTCAATTTAACGCTGATTCCTAGTATAGAGACAATAAACAGCAGAACTCTTAGTATGTTTTAACCTTTACGTGCAAATTAGGGTATTAGCTTGTTATGGTATGATATGATACGGTATATTATGGTATGGTATGGTATGGTATGGTATGGTATGATATGGTATGCTATGGTATGGTGAGGTATGGTATGGTATGGTATCGTAATATACGCCTGTATTAGGTAAGAAATTCATTGGTACATTTTGTGTTCTAATAACCTGTGTGTTTAAGTGTATTCACATTATATCAAGTATTTTTGTTTTACAGAAGCCGAAATTTCAGTTTTGGGTTTTATCGTAGTTACATGTAAATATCTTGAATTTATGTTTTTTTAACAGGAAAATCTTCCTATTTCCGAGAAACATTTGCTTTTGAGACAACTTAAACTGAAAAATACGAAACAATATTCAGAAGAATTAAGAAAATTTGCTTTAACTCTACACTTTTATTCTACAGCTGAGTACAATTATGTGCGTAAAACATTCGGGAATTGTCTACCTCATCCCAAGACTCTTGGTAAAAGGTACCAAAGTATAGATGGTAGACCTGGTTATACTGCTGAGTCCCTTCGAGCCATAAAAATTAAAGTAAAGGAAATGAAAACCAGCAACAAGACTCTACTTTGCAATATGGTAAGGGATGAGATGTCTGTTAGGCAGCATGTAATGTGGACAGGCAAACGCTTGGTAAGTTATGTTAATTATGGTTTTAACATGGAAGGAAACGATTCTTTACTAGAGGCTAGAAACGCTTTAGTATTTATGTTGGTCGCTTTAAACAGTCGTTGGAAAATCCCTGTTGCATATTTTTTCATTAATGGACTATCTGGCGAGGAAAGAGCGAACTTGGTGATGGGGTGTTTTGACATGCTTCAAGACACAGGTGTTGTTATTTCTTCAATAACCTTTGATGGTGCTGCATGTAATTTGGCAATGGCCAATTCGTTGGGTGCCTCTTTAACTTGTGACAACCTGAAGCCATACTTTCCCCGTCCAGTTACTAATAATCCAGTTTATATTATTCTGGAGATATGTCATATGATAAAATTGATTCGGAATGAGTTAGGTGATACAAAAATTTTATACGACGAAGAAGGCATCAAAATATTATGGGAATTTCTGGAAAAATTAGTAGAATTAGTAGAATTTCAGTTACATGCTGTTACTAAAATTAGGAAGTGTCATCTAAATTATCATAATGAAAAAATGAAAGTGTCTTTGGCTGTTCAAATGTTGAGCGACAGCGTACTCATCTACAATTTATATTGGCAAAATACTTTTTCTATTTTGTATTTAGGGAGTTTTTTGGCTAAGTTAGGGAATTTTTTAGACGAGTTTAGGGGGAAAGTAATCAACGAGGTTGGCAACACTGGGCTAGCGGCTTGGAGCGGCAGTCCGATCAACGTTTTAGCCACGATGTTTTAGCCAATGCAATACAGAATGAGGATTCGTCAAGGTTACGGTCTCAATCAGATGCACTGTCGTTCGGAGGCTAGCGGCTAGCAAGCCTCTGCCGATGGAGCCAAACGCGAAGTGGTGTGAATTATGATTGTGAGGGTGCAAATATAAATTTTTTCGAGATTTTAACCTAATACATATATTATGATAACCCAAACTTCCCGCCTTTAAATTGATCTTGAAAAAGTTTGAAAGGCCCGCGAAAAATTCAAAAATTCAAAGTTTGGCCTTGGCTGTGATCGTCTAACGAATAGGAACCTATAGTCTTTGCCATTTCTATTGAAACACCACTTGTTAATCGCAAATTTGGCAACGTTCATATTCAGACAATTTTCTAACTAAAAGCCGTTGTCAATCAACTGAAAGCTGTTACCAATTGCTAAATTTTAAGCAAAATCAACGGTTGGTGTTTCAATAGAAATGGCAAAGACAATACGTTGTGTTTTTTTTGTTTTTGAAAAATGGCGAGAAGACGTTCTTTCATACATGTGAGTTGAGAGCGCAAGAAATAATAGACAAAATTGTTTTGGAGGGGGGAGCACGGCACCCCCTCACCGGAGGAAAGACGTTGCGAAGATTTACTCCTCAGCGCGAAAACCCCCTTTGTTTTATTCCCGGACATATTACATTTCAAACACCTTAAGATATATGAAAAAAGGGACACTCGCAAATTGACAGACATACACATATGAAAAACGAACAAACGGAAAATTCTATACATCTGTTTGGGATCAATGTAAATATTTGAATATCACAAATTTAATATAAACGAAGCAAAATCTGAATTAAGTAACTAGATGCAAATACACAAGCTATTACAGGCGTGCGGCAGCAAATCTTTTTTTTTAGTTACGGCAGTTAACAGGAGCACAGCAAAAGTGCCCCTGGGGCGTTGTAGCATAAGCGGAGTTTGGGCTACCGGTCTGGAGCTGTTCTCCCCCCACGACGGTGATTCTATCTATCGCAAAACCTACCTCACACGCATATCTCCATTATGAACGTGCCCTGCTGAATTAGGCCATTGCGGTCGTCCAACCCGCAAGAGATCTCGGCTATGTGCAGGAACCGAGAAATTTACAAGATCGGCGGCCGCCCCTGAATCTATCCAAACCTGTATACTTGTACAGATTACACGATAAATCTCGCCAGATCAACTAGAACCCGAACCTCGCTTCTGCCACGTTTTCTGTGTCATTTAACCTCAATTCCATTTTAAATATTCAATCTTCTATAACTCTGATGTTAACAACAACTGAACAAGTGTTAAAGTTTCAAAGATCAATAAACAACGTATTAGATTCGCCATACAAACTTGTGAAATTTTAAACAACAAATAATTCTTATGTGAGATTAAAGTTGGACATCAAATAATTTATATGATAGAAACATTCATCAACAAAGTATTTACAAAACAACACTTAGCAAGGATTTATGAAACAAAAGATCTGGTGTGAAATAAACTTGTACAAATAGAAATATTATGTGAGGTTAAAACTGTCGAACATGAAATTTACGTTGCATTAAAATTATACAACAATAGCTATTTAACGAACAAGTTAATAAAGGCGATTAATAATCGAGATATTTTAACGCGCGAGGAACGAGCGCGTTAATGGTCGAGATTATTAATCGCCTATTAACAGTCGAGTTATTAATTACAATACTTTTCCGGTGATCGTAATTTTAGAAAAATTATTGAAAATTCAAAATATGGGGTATGCAACCAAACATACAAGTGAAAATTTGTATGAATAAACATTAGTTGGGTATATAGGTCCAAATCATGATGGATGCATAAAGTGGATCGAAGCATAGAATACTTTGGCCACAAGCGTGCTATTGAGCCTTTTTGGGAAATTTCGGGAAAGGATCCAAGTAATACGAATTCCGAATACCTTACAACTAGCTTTCTGGCGCACCAAGCAACAGACTCATCGTAGGTTTTTTGGTAAAGCATTTTGGTTCTTTCTGGAAGTAAATTTAGTGACCCCACATTTGCGTTTTCTACTTCCGGAGGAGTTAAAGAATCCATTTCTATGCAATTTCCCATTTTGAATCTTGACTTGGGAAATTTTTGACTTTCAGAATTATGACATTTCACGTAAGGACGTGTATATCTGGTTGCCTAAAATCATGCATATATATGCATATATATATAGCCCTTATTAATGAACGATTTTCGTACATAAATCATGCATTAATCGCCTCATTAATAAACGATCACCGGAAAATAAAATTACTGAGGTTAAGATTGTGAGATTAAGAAATATAGTATGAGGTGGAAAATTGCAAAGTTAACAAAATTTACAGGAGATTAATAATTGCCACACTTTATCAATGGTTCAAACAAAGAGTTTACAACGTTTACATTATGCCAAATTGTATCATGATCTAAGTGATTGGTTACTTCAAAAAATAATTTACTTTGAAAGTTTAAAATACCGCGAACTGGTTACCCCAACAAAACACATACTAAACAAACATGGTACAAATCTAAACAAACACAAAAATATCCAATCATCGCGCTTCGAGGAAAAAGCGTCTCGGTGATGTAATCAATCTGTAGCGTTGGGGGGGGGGGGGGGCATGGCTTGATAAATTAATCAATTTGTGGCGTTGTGACGGATCTGTAGTGTTGTGATGGTATGCCTTGATGAATTAATCAATCTGTGGCGTTGTGATGGCATGCCTTGATGAATTAATCAATCTGTGGCGTTGTGAAGCATGCCCCGATGAATTAATCATGATAACTAGAGAGCGGAAAATATGCAGCAAAATTTTGTAACGTTCTTAATATATGCAGAGATATGCAGTTGCATATGCTCCAAAAATTAAAAAAAAGATTAACTAACTTTATTTACAAATTACAAAAACAGGTTTCCCGAGCTTACGTTTTATTACAAAAAATACATAAATCACTTTGCAAAGTGTTTAATTACATCTCACTAACACATAAATCACATTTTTAATGATAATATTCTTATACTAAAAAATAAATATAGACGGAACAAATTAAAAAAGAGTTAAATAGTAATCGACTAATTGAATTACCATTTTGGCAATATTTTTCGAAATATTGTAACAAACAATTTTTTCGGTGATTCTAAAGTATGTATTTGTAAATAGAAAAACTGCTGCTTCGTCCACAGATGTAAAAATACTTACCGGTTTAGAGCAGGCGCGACAAAACACAGTTGCTTCTTGAAGAATAGGTTTAGGAAAAGGTTTAAACCATAAATTAATTTGAGTTATCTTCGACATATTGACACACCTGTATCGCTTTCAATGCAAACTCACGATGAAAAATAATAGGATAATGTCCCTTGGACCACCACAAAACATACCATTAATACACTGATGCAAAGAACAAAAATATTAGGACTGAACTTATTTCCAAAAGTAATTAGGGCGCGAATTTACCTGGAAGGATGGCTTAACACTCTGTGGTTTCTCCAAACTACCATAAAACCCAAACCTTTCATAGTTATTTGAAGCTCAGGACGATATTTGCAATATGATTCATGAAATTTCGTCTTTCTAGATAGTAAATGCCGATAGAATGGCAATCATTTTTTTCTTCAAATTAGGACAAAAATTGATAAAAATGCAAAATATGCACCCATTACGTGAAATATGCAGCAGAAGGCAAATATATGTAAATATGCAATTTTTTTATTGCTGTATTCATTTTTAATTAGCATGATTCGTTCACATATTAAATATCAAAACTTATATGCAAAAAATTACGGATATGCAAATTTCATAAAATCCGCTCTCTAATGATAACGATGATAAGCACCTAAGGGAAGAAAACATTTTAAAGCCCTCCCGCCAGTTCGCAGTATAATGAACTTGTTTAACTGCCGTAAATGAACTATTAGCAATCTTGTGTGAAGAATTTAGAAGTGTTATAATGTAACACTTACGTATATGCATCCAGAGACCTATTCGTAATTAAACATAAGGTGGTTTTCCTGACTAAGTGAATTTCATGAAATCTTCTAGCAAATGGTTTATTTAAATAATCCTGATTGTTAAATTGTGTTTGCACTAGCTAACTATTAAGAAAAACTAACTTGATTGGTGAATTTACAAACAAAGAAACCAATTTACAGCACGTGTCCGCGTCGGCCGGAAGTCCGCATTTCTCCGATTAAAAGGGCGCAAGAATTAACCGCGCGGGTTGGGGAGAACAAGAATGACGCTGGTTACGATTGATCGTCGTTAAACAAAGGCTTCCTCCCATTTTATTAACTACCAAACCAACTAATTTAAACCTAGCACTTACAACGTGTTTACACTCTCACAAGCACATTCATAATAATGCTAAACCCTGCAGCTTCTCTACCAACCCTCTCACTGAAATCACCCTAGCGCTAGGTGCTGTCATCTAACTCAACGATCATGCATTAAAACCCGACATGTCTATTTGGTTGCCTATGTTGAACGATTTCCTTTTCGTGATTGAAATTTTTGTCTTTTTTAATACAAATTATTCAAATGTGATTTCGCGCCGCTCTTAATTAATTTCAGCGCGAAAACTTTGATTTAAATTCGGTCACCACAATATGATGAAAGTAAATTAATGAAATCAAACAAAATGTTCTGAAAAATAAGAAATGTCTACAAAAATACAAATTCGTTCATCGAAAAAAATTAGAGGAAGCTCAGCTCCAAAAAATAGAGGAGGCTCAGCCTCCCCTGCCTCCTCTGAGGAGCCGCCACTGCTGGATAAAAAAAAACTTCTAAGTGTATTGCATTTTCCAATTCAGAAAGGCGTTAACTATAAGTCGGATCTTTTTCACAGTTATTTGCCATTTCCGTGATTCACAAATAGGAAAAATTTTAATTTAAAGCTGCGAAAAAGAATCAAGAAAATTGGTCGAAAGTTATTCCGATAGAACTTCCCTCGTTCCTGAAGTACAGTAAAACAAACTTCTTCCAAATATTGTAACATTTGATTTTGCGATTTTTTATAATAACCCTTATTAAAATAAAGATATGTATCTTATGGTAAAGTAAAGATAAAGAAGCGTGCTCCACGTTTGTTTCAGGTGAGTTTCTCTATCACAGAATTTTGTGATGACGTCATCAACATTTTTGCAAAGATGCATATATCACTTTGGATAGATGTAGTGTAATATTAATAATAACAGTACGGTATTCCCAAATTTTAGGAAAATGGAGTGAGTGGTTCTTCATGTAATCAATACAATAAATTGCTCCATTCATTTTTATTTGAGTCAGCCTTTATAAGTAATTCTAAAAATTATGAGTGCATTGACAAGTATAGAGGCATACAATTTTGCATATTTTGGAGAGAATTTATTAAACAAAATTTTGAGAAGGCGTAATCATTTTTTGGGAAGAGAAAAACGAATACATTTCTAACGATTTATTATGATTACGATAAACTTTACATATACAAAGTTACGCAGTATTATAAAAGCTAAATTTATTTTGCGACATAGTTAAATTTAAATAAAACTTCTACGATAGCTGAAACTTTATTACATATTACATTTTAGTTAACTCAGAGTGATCGTTATACAGGGTTATTCAGCTAAGATAACCCAATTGTGTTTTTAAAATAGGCAACCCATAATACCGATTCCACTTGAGCCTCGATTACAAAATATGTTTCAAAATTGAATTGTATCAAAGTTTGCTTATAAAGTGTATAGAAACGTCAGGGTCAGAAAAATGCCTATGCATTCTTACGATAATAACGAGATTTTTGTGGGCAAATTGTGTTTTTTTATTGTCTGGTAGGTGAACGAAACACATCAATAAATTTAAGACTGTTATGGAACTGTAATAAATTGCTGACTTTGGCTTCATCACTGAACAAAACACACTCAATAAAATTGGGATTAATTTGCATTTGGTTTCTTATAAAGTTATAAAAATCCAATCTTTGTGGTTGGTTTGTGGGTCAAAGTGCATGCTCCAGGTGCAGATGGTTAGAGCGGTTAGGATGAAATTTATTATTTGTCTAGCAATAGCATTTTGTCCCATAACTCCCATATGAGGATTCTCATTAACTTGTGCAAGGAGTTATACTTCATTTTCCAAGCTAGTCACAGTCTGGTTCCGTTTCCTCTTGTTAGCAGGCCACTTTCTTACGCAACGAATTTTCTAGCCTCTTGAAAATTTTGGATGTTGGGGCCACACGGTCAGGTATCTTCGGGCATACAATTGTGGTGTACGCCTAGCCTTTTTGTGTCATTTTCCATAACGTGTCCATAACTAAGGATCATGTCGGTTTTCTCGTTATTGAATGCATAGGCGTTTTTCTGATACTGACGTTGACTGACGTTTCTATACATTTAGAAAACTTTGATACAATTTAATTTTGAAACATTTTTTGTAATCTAGGTTCAGGTGGAATCAGTATTTTGGGTTATCTATTTTAAAAACATAAATGGGTCATCTTAGCTGAATAACCCTGTATTTAAAATTAATTGACTTAACACAGTGGAAAAAACTTTTTTTTCAAAACTCTATTCTCATGTAACTTATTATTTAGAAAATACGAATAGTTAAGTGGCTTCTTTAGTTTTTAGATATAAATTTACCTATACTTCGTTTATAATTGATGAATTTGTCATATCTTAATTGGTCCTTCATTAGATGAACTACAGCAAATTGCTTGTTCACGCCTTCAGTAAGTGACTTCTGAGTGAGCATTTTGTAAAAATTAAATGAATAGCAAAATTAAATGAATAGCTCTTTAAGTTACGCCTTTTATCAATTCGTATAAAACATTCTTGTATAATATTGATTAGTAAAAATTTTGTTTATTTTTTACTGCTAGGTATATATGAAAATACGAATAAAGTTAACATATTTTTTTTAGTTGAGTTATAAAAATATGTTACACTTTGCTACTTATTTTTTTAGTAACTGATACCTCGTATATTATTGCTAGCAATTATAAGTCCGCTTGTGCTAATAAATCTCAGCACATCCCCATGCTGCCATCTGGCGGTACAGTTCTGAAACCCTACGAGTTTAAATGATACCTATGACAATAACTGACAAGATAAGGCTGATACAGGACAAACTATAAACCTCTTTAAAAAAATTATTCAAGAGCCATTTTACGTTGAAGATTTTATCTATGATCTTTAATTTATTTTTTATAAAAAGAAACTACTTAACAAACAAACAAAATGTCACATGTTAGACTTAATCTAAAAAGAAAAAGTTAAAGTTCACTCTACAACGTATTATTCTACTAAAAGATAAAATTTGAAAGTTGTAATAAGAGAATCTATGCCTAATCTAAAGTCAAGATTAACATCAGTTAATGGTATCGTACTGTAGTACTTACAATTTTCGAACAACTAAAATCGGTAGTCAACCAACTGTCTTAAAAAAAGAAAACTTAAAACATCCGTGGTGGTTCGTCGGTATGAAGATACATAGTCTGCAGAAAAAAAACTTCATCCTACAGATTTAAACTACTTTAAGATCTATTTTAAAATAAGTTGCGTACTTATTATCTTATTAATATTATATTTTACTCTAAATGTCAATAAAATTCGCTAGGCAGGATCACATTAGATAAAGTAGTCCAAAACCTATAAGGTTATATGACCATCATAAAAGTAGTTGACCGCAAATAAATACTTACCCCCTTTGTATGGTTCGCACGAAGCTTACCGGTTGGCAATAAATCGTCTTCTAAACATTGCTTGCTCACATTTAACAGGGCCGGCTTTCAAAGTGACTGGTTATGTGGGAACCCTTTGCGGCTGCAGGTAGTAGTAGTAGTAGGCAGTTAGATATTTAGTAAAAGCCGCCCCTGAAAGAAACGACAGCAGCCGGTCGAGCTGCAGTGGACACGTTATTTACGACCTTTTCTATTGTAAACAATTTAACTTCGACACAATGGGATAATTTTATGCTGGCCATATAACCTTACAGCTCTTGGAGTACTTTAAATAATTTTTTAACGTAACTACTGATAATCTTGACAGTAGTAATTTATGAGCGAACCAAATTTATTTGTAATTAAGGCAAAAAACTATCACCAATTTTATTTTATGAAACAAACGAGATATTGTACTGCCTTCCCTTATCTGTTTGTACCGATTATTGAAAATATGTTAGAGAAATGGTAATTTATAGTTAAAGTAAATTTAATTTAATTTAAATAAAAATCATGTTTTAATAGTTATGTTGGCTCATAAATAGGTCATTTAACGAAAATGTCGACTTGAAGGATCAAGTCACAATGACTGATCACAATGTTTGAGTCACAATGGATGATCAAAATTAAGCTAATATTGCCTCAGTGAGATACTCTATCACGGTTTATTCTAGAATCTACAAAATGTATATCTATTTTTAAAAGTGAACGAACAGTGGTGGGTGAGAGGGTGGAGCGTGATGCACCCCTGTCCTTCGATGTTCCGAACAAGTTATATTGTTATAAGTATTATTGTTAAAACACCAAAATAAAATTTCAAATAACTCCCAAGATATGTGATAAACAGAGGAAATATTTAATTTTAAATATGGGTATACTTATAATCGAACAAAAACAAGAATAGATTTGACAAGAGGAAGATTTTAGGTTGTACATGATTTATACATCATCAATTCATTTTTTTTCGAATCTGTCGATGATAATCTATATCAGCGTCGTCAGTACACAATAAATGTCAGTAACGTGTAAAATACAAAGCATTTACGTCAACCTCTTTTGATATCAAATGAGTGTAACTTTATGTATTTATTTTTAACTTACTTCTTACAATAGTAAAATCATGATTAAATGTAGTAAAAACCTAAAATGAGTTATAACCATTCATATACTTACCCTTTCTTATTTTGAAAACTAGATCTGTAATAGTTATTTTTATAAAAAGTGCCGAAAAAGAACCATTACGCAAAAATGCACGCATGAACGTAACCTTTTTCGGCATGTGTTATAAACAACGTTTTTCCTACAACTGGAAGGATTTCTTTAAAATAATCTAGAATTAAAATTTCATTAAATTGATACATTCTATCAAGTTAGTGCCATTTATGCGTTGCTAAGGTATTTTATTAATAATTTGATGTGTTTCAATGTTTTCAATCGCCATTTTTACGTCTCGTGTCCGCTTGTGCTAGTTCAAAAATGAGTGATGAATGTCACACTACGCGCACAATCAAAAGAACGCTACCAAATGGTATACGAGAATTTCAAGACTTGGTGCAAACGCAATAAAGTTCAAAAATTTTCCGAGAACGTGTTATTAGCGTACTTCAGCGAAAAGTTTTCCAATTACAACTGCTAATAGAATTCTTGGTTGTATCGATGAAGAACCGGGTGCATCTGGGTCTCGTCTAAGAGCTGCTGATCCTGAGAAGCCTGTAGAAACTTATGCTGTTCAAAATGGTAATGACCAACAATTAGACATTAACATTGTTTCAATCAATACTCAATAAACTGAAATTTCACGTTCAATCGAGGGTTCGGTTAATATTAGTCACTGTAATAGTGTAGTAATAAATTTCTATAAAAATAAAATTTTATTTCAATTTGGCGTTTCTGAAAACAAAAAATACATGTTTCATTTCCGAAAGCAAAACGAACTTTTTTTTTTATTAGTTTGAAATACTGTTTCTTTCAAATCGTTTCTAAGGTAATTTTACATAGGGAATAGTCAGAAAATCGCACAGTTGTAGGAAACGTTTTTTTACTTGAAGTTATGTTGCATTATTTAAATTCTTGTATAAACCTATTTATTTTAAATGTTTTTCTTTCAAGCGCAGTGCTCGGATTGTAAATTTTAATTAGTAAGAAAACACACGACCCCATTAACTGATTTTTATCTTAAGTTTAAATTAATCAGAAATTCTCTCCATACAATGTCCAAACTTAATCTTTTACTAAAATAGCACGGATTGATCATTAACTTTCCTCTTCAGATTATCATGTCAGATTGTATTTGTTTATTAGTTAAGTAGTTTCTTCTCAATAAAAATAAATAGAAGATCTTATTGTCAGATATGAAACTTAAACGTAAAATAGTCCTTGATGATTTTCAAATGAAATTTGCAATTATTCCTGTTATCAAAATCTGTCTTATCATTTGCACTCCATATGGGGTTTCGGAACATTGCCGTCAGATGGCAGAACACAGCATCTTTTGAAATTTATTCGGAAAAGCAGACATAATTTCATTCTAGGTAACATTATTCATTAAAAAATCGGTCGAAGGTTATATCGACATAACTTCCAGCTATGTATTTCGAAAAATTGTAAATTTTGATTTTGGGTATTTTATTTTTTTAAGAAAACCCCTATAATTTAAAATAAAGATATGTAAGTAATGTTAAAGTAAATGTAAAGAACCGTGCTTCGCGTGTGCTTCAAATGAGTTTTTCCAATACAAAATTTTGTGATGACGTCATCAACATTTTTGCAGAGATACGTATAGCTATAAGGTTATATGGCCATCATAAAATCATCCTATTGTGTCGAAGTTAAGTTGTTTACAATAGAAAAGGTTTTAGGGTCGTAAATAAAGTGTCCACTGCAGCTCGACCGCCTGTTGTGGTTTCGTTCAGGGGTGGCTTTCAGTAAATATGAAAATCCACCACTCCACTATTTCTTTACTACCTCCAGCCGCTGAGGGTTCCGAAATAACCACTCGCTTTGAAAGCCGGCCCTGTTAAATGTGAGCAAGAAATGTTTAGAAGACGATTTATTGCCAACCGGTAAGCTTAGTGCGAACCACACAAAGGGGGTATTTATTTGCGATCAACTACTGTTATGATGGTCATATAACCTTATAACTTTTGGACAAGTATATATCACTTTGGTTAGGTGCAGTATAATAGACAGACGGAAACGCAAGACCAGACCTACTTCTTCGTAGTCTAGGGGTCATGAAAGGTCGACAAAACATGAAAGTAGAGAGTCGACCGATGGGCTAGATTTCACTACTTACTCAGCTTACGCTCGGGAAGTAAAAAAAGAAATAAAAGATCTTATTATTAGACATAAAACGTGAACGTAAAATAGTCCTTTAATGATTTGATTTTCAAATGAAATATATATTATTGTTTTTAGCAAAGTCTATCTTATCATTTGCACTCTGCATACACCGTATGGGTTTCAGAACATTGCCGTCAGATGACAGTATACGGGATATACTGAAATTTATTCCCAAAATCATAATATATATAATATTATTATTATAAGCATCCGTCATAAATGAAATATAGAAAAATGTATAGTATAAAAATTGCGAGTGACATGTTGAAATTATTTCAGCCAAATGTATGCCTTCTTCAATAAAAAAAATCTTTAAAATATGTGACCAGTAATAAACATCTAGTACCTACCACAAAATTTTGATTTAATTTTGCAGAATAGATTTAACACGTAAATACCCTATAACTCTTATGAGAACAGTGTGTGTTTAAAATAATCTGTCTGTCTCTTCAGCAAGTCTGTTTAGAGACATTGTTTTTTTTTGAGATAGTAGAAGACTGGATGTTTAGATTATTGTGCTTGTTAGTTAAAAAGTTCATAATAAAATTTACCTAGTACTTTAAACCCTTTTATTAAAAAAAAAACTGACTAGAATATGTTCAGTATGCGTTTCCTTGCAACTTTAACTCAAAATTTCTTTTGATTTGCGAATCAGAGGTATGACAAACACCTGTCCAAGAGATCTTTTCTACGTCTAAGTTCATTTCACATTTAAAGGTTCGTCATTAGGTACACCAAATTTTAATTTTTCCTTCGACTCCTTACTTTATTAGATCACATTTAGTAGTGATTAACACAACAAATGCACCATTGGACATTCAACGATATGTGTAAGCATCACGTGGGGAAACATATTTTTTCAAATTTAAATTTATTTACTCAGGTAAATATTTGATACTTTTTATTTAAGGTATTTATTTATTTTTTTGAGAAACGAATTAATGTCGTGATCATCGGTACTTAAATTTCATGAAACCCTCATGCAGAAGTCACTAACCAACGACATGAGCAACTTGTGGCTTTTTTAATAAAGTACCAATTTAGATAAAGTCAGTGGAACTTTGGAGTACTCACACAAACGTCATTTAACCAAAACATGGGGTGATCGAGGGAATTCTTATAGTTCTCGTATGAAGTACCTATCAAGATGGGATCAAAAATTGAACCCATTAATCATCAACAAAAGTACAACTTTGTTATAGTACCTATACATTAAGTCATTCAAAAAATTCCTGTATTGTTACAAAACCTGATAAAATATGAAGCACCCAGTAAATATAATTATTTCTTATTACTATATCTTCTAGTGTATCAGTGATTCTATAACTAAGCTAAAATTAAATTAAGAGCAGTAATCAATTTTAACTTAAACCAATCTATTTTCATCGACTTTTGCCGCAAATGAATAACTTTAAAGTAATATGTTTCCATCAAACAAATATTTTTTTACTATTACTACAGAGCCACTTAAGATACCAAACTTTTGTGAAAATCCTTAAACTTCTGAGTTGATAAACACTTGATTTATCAGTTGATTATTCTCTTTTGATCTTTATCGTGTCTTCTTTTGCCGCAGCCAATAACAACCACTCGAGATTATTTTCACAGGTCAGAATAAAAGCCAGCTCGAAGTAAACCAAGGAAGAATTGTGAGCTCAGCATCTGGAACACAATGTCTAAACTCTTGGTATTCCTCGCCTGCTGCAGCGCCTTCATGGTGCTTGGTGCATCAGCAAGTAAATATCCAAAACAGTACCTCTAACTAAATTTCGTAAGTACATAATACCATTCTCATGCCTAATTTTCTTTTCTCATTTTCAGAGAATGTTGTTTGTTATTTTGCCAGCTGGACCATCTACAGACCAGATAACGGAAAATACACAGCCCTTGACATCGACACAAATCTCTGTACTCATATCTTGTACGCTTTCGTCGGTCTTCGAGATGATGGATATGTGTCAGTTCTCGACGACTGGGAGATATCTGGATTACGTAAGAATTCATCTCTTTCCAAGTGTAAATTGTATTAACAAACTATCAATTAGATGAAATGGAGCACTTGATGAGTCTTAAAGAACAAAATCCTGACTTGAAAATCATACTTAGTATGGGAGGATGGAACGAAGGGTCTTACAAATATTCAACAGTAGCGAAGAACCCAGCGACAAGAGCTGTGATGGTAGAACAAGTACTAGCCTTCATCGACCAATATGGCTTCGACGGATTCGACTTGGATTGGGAGTACCCTTGCCAGCGAGGTGGTGAAGACGCAGACAAGGTAAATCACTAGCAAAATGTTCCCCTGATGTACTTACAATTTTTCCCTAAGGCTAACTTTGTAACTCTCCTTGGAGAACTAAAAGAAGCTCTAAACGCCAAAGGTATGACTCTTTCAGCTGCTGTTTCGGGAGGTATCGCCTCCTGCGAACTCTCATACGATATTCCTGGAGTCGCAGCGTAATTATGATTCTATAACCGTAATCTAAAACGTTACAACGAATTCTTTTAGGAACCTTGATATGATCAACGTCATGGTATACGATTTCCATGGTGCCTTTGAACCCTTCGTTGGTCATTACGCTCCTCTGTATGCCTCATCTCTTGACGTAACTGACGAACAGAAAACTTTGAACGTGGTAAGTACGAAGCATATTCAATATTTCTTGCATGTGTAAATTGGTAAACTCAGGCTGCCGGAATCGAATACTGGTTGGATCAAGGTGCACCAGCAGGGAAAATTAATATGGGTCTTGGAACTTATGGACGTGGTTTCACTTTGGCTGATCCTACAAATACTTCACTGTATGCTGGTACTTATGGTGGAAGTGAAGCTGGTCCATACACGCGTGCTATGGGTACAATTGGATACAACGAAGTATATTAGTTTTAGATAATTAAGAATACGAGTTAATGTAAATATTTGGACAGGTTTGTGAATTGTACAGCGACTGGGAGTACTTCTGGGATGATGAACAACAAGTTCCACATATCATAAATGGTAACCAATGGATTGGTTATGATGACGCAAAATCTATTCAAGCAAAGGTCGAATATGCCAATTCTAAGGGACTGGCTGGTGTTATGGTCTGGTCTTTGGATACTGACGATTTCCGTGGATTGTGTGGAGGAGGAAAATACCCAATATTGAACACCATCAAACAATACTTGTAAATGTAGGGAGTTGTTGATTCTATCTGTATAAAATTTTCGAACATAAATCCAAGAATAAATAAATAAAACGTTGCCCTATTTTTTTGCTCCATATTAGTTATAAAAAATGTTGTTATTTATTAGAACTAAAAGTAAATAACTAACTAAAGAAAGTATCAGTATTAGAAATATCGTACTAACATGAAAACATTGAATGAAGAGAAAAAAATATCTAATACTCCTATACAGTGTAACAGAAAAGTCTTGGAACTTTCTTCAAAGATGCATTACCTACCAAATTAGTAACTCCTGGTGATTTACTGTAGTCTGACAGTAACTACCTTATAAAATGCATTACAAATGAATTGGACTACAATCTTTTCGCTTTTATGATTTTGGTTTTGGGAATTGCAAAAACTGTAATAATACAAACATTCATTTTTTTTAATTATTTTCTTTCATACGCTGACGTTAACGTTGATGTGTGGAAGACGTTGGTAATTATCTTTATTTTGTATGTATATTGGGTTATCTGAGTTGTTCACTTTACCACACTATAGAGATCAAGAGATCAATGATCTATACTGTGACTTTACGCAGTTGAAATGATGAGTTTTTTTGACTTTAATGGTAACGTTTCAAACGTGTTGCTTGGGCTTTTTGGTGTTGTTGTTCCTCTGATGTCTCATTAGTCATGTATTATTAATTTTTCAGTTAGATTTACATTTTCTGTAGATAATTCATAATAAAAAGTATGACTTATGATATTTTTCAAAGACATTTGGAATAATTTGTCTAAGAAAGTTTAATTACTTTATCCAACACCTCTTGATTATAAGGTCATAAAATTGCCAATTTTGAACACATTAGAAGGCCCATAAGTCACTAGTGGAACTATGAATTGATAATTAAACTGTTTTTTCATAATTAAACAGTTTAGAGAAAATTGAACAATTTATTGTACACAAAGAAGTTTAATACATAAAATTAGAATTATATGAATCATTTGTCCAGCTTCAGATTAATGTTTATATTGAGAGATAAAACATTATTTGCTTCTTTGTTTGTCACTTCAACGTCGTTCCCACGTTCGTTTGGTTTTGTCTTCACACTCTCAACATTGCTTTCCGTTCTCGAATTTTCACCCAGAATCTTTTTAGCAATAATTATTTTGCTGGAAATTGACTCTTCAACGTAGCCTTGTGAACTTTTGCTTTCTTTGGCTTGTGATTTTTAGATTCGTTCTTCAAAAAAGCGATCAATCTGCCATATTGCGAAATATCAGCATTTTCGTGAAGCTTTAATGTCGCTCTTAACATGGAATATTTTGTCCACATTGAAGAGGCCGCAACTCTTTTGCTGACGTTAAAGAAGTAACCCAGCACAACGTCTTCGCTTACACCAGAATAGTTATTTACGTGGCAAGCTTAGTAAATTAGCCTTTACGGGCGAACCGGAATGTTTGCAGGGCGAGCGACGTAGGAGCGAGCTCTGTAATCCGGTGAGCCCCAGTAAAGGCTAGTTGCAAGCGAGCCGCGTACAACGTTTTACTTCCTCTTGGTGAAAATCCTGAAAATGAACAACTTTGGCATCTCTAGAAATTTTACTTGAAATTACAGTCATAGAAATTATAGTCATTTTTCATAGTTTGCTCCGGTAACTATGGAAAATTGAAATGTTTGAAAATAACGGGATGTCAATTTGTAAATTCGATTAATAATTTAAATAGTTTAATTTTGTCTCTGAGCTCTGTTAATTGTGGAATTCGATGAAGATGAAGAGTTTGAAGGTGATTTTAACGTTAGTATTAGCACAGTATTAGTGAGATTAAGAAAAAGGCCGACGCAGCGAATGTGTGTTTGATTCCGGTGCTGTCAAGACAACGTTTTACAGGCACGGTGCCTGTAAAGCTGCCACGGTAACGCTTTACAGGCAGGGTGCGTGTAAAGGTTAATTTACCGAGTTAGTTCAGACGACAGTAAACGAGCTTTAACAAGACAAGAGGAAGTAAACATTATTTTCTTGCTTCCAGTTATTGAAGTAATTTAATTCCTTGCAATAAGCGTCTTTGGATTTCTTCGGTAACAAACTCGATGTGGCTTCTTCAACATCTTTCGCAATACTTTCCGGAAGAGCACGTTTTCTTTCCATTTGGATCAATATGACGAGTGCAGAAGCCGTTTTCTTTTTCAAAAATTTTCTCAATTTGACGTAAACAAACAATTTGTCGTGGCAACCACACGGTAACCAACTCATAGGCTACCAGCTTTTAACGATATTGAATTTTTGGGATTTTCATGATGCTTTAAGTACTGTTACTGAAGGAGGCGTTGGATAAAACTATGTATTACACACGTGTCTTAACAGCAAATAAGTCGCTTAATAAAAATTAGGCCACTCGAGCAAGCTCTCGTGGCTAAACATTTCTTTCGCGACTTATTTGCCTTATAAGACATTTGTATAATAAATAGCTATTATCGAGTAACACTGAAACTTTAGTACTGTGATAATTTTTTTGTATGTATTTGTATAAAAAATTTCATAAAGATTAACCTCTGTTTTGAGAATTTGTTACAAATTTATGATTGGTGTATTTTTTTATTTTCTTCAATTTAAATTCTTACATAGAAGTACATACATGTTCCAGAAGTTTTTCTGCAAGCATTTTAATTCAAATGATTATATAAGGAAGTAATAAGCGGATAACTATCTCCGCATAATCCTAAAAAGTCATCTGTAGATACTGACCAGACAGCCACTCCTCCTAAATTATACTCAATGGCAACATCAGCCTAAGAACAGAAAAAGTTACAGTGAACAATGGTATGAAATTGAAGTATATACTTTGATTCCAAGGGATTTTGCGTCTTCATATACAATTTTTTGGTCGTCTTTAATTTTATTTGGAACTTGAAGTTTATCGTCCCAAACATACTTCCAATCGGAATCAAACTGACAAATCTAAAAAAAAAGTTAAGATTGTTTTTACAGTTACAAAATAAATATGGAACCACTAATTAATATTACTAAACTCAACGTAATTCTATTCGTTTTTCATCGATATGCCTCTACAGAGGAGGAAAGTAAACAACATTTTTTCGGAATTTGTGATCAAGTGTTCACCGTCCCAAACGATCACCTAATTTTCAATATCATTTTGTAAACTTTCTAGCTGTTGGTTCTATGAAAAGAAAGAGACGCCTAAAACCCAAGTTACCTATTCACATATTAACACCATTAATAATAATAAGAATTCTTACCTCGCAACATTGTTTTATTCAACTTATAAATAAGACAGTACCGAGACTATAATCGTCAAGTCAAGCTGCCTTAAACATAATTAACCACCAATGGATCGTTAAATGCAGTGATTAACTATAATTAAATAAGTTTAAGTTGTTATTTAGTAGTTACCTTACTTAATAACAAGCATTATCAGTATTGATGAAACCATTGATTTGTTATAAACTGATAGGTATAATTAGGGTATAGGGTTAATTATGGTTAATGGTTCATTGTTTATTAATTATTACGGCTGACTGATGGAAACACGATTTAATTCCTGAGATTTATTCGACGAGCGAAGATAGCAGATTTGCAACACTGAGCTAGTTAAAATTACTCATGCTTTAGTAACATGGAAAATGTTTTAAAAATACAGGCGAATCAACGGTGAACCTGTAGAAGATCAGATGAATATCTGAAGGAGAATTCCTTTAATTGTTACTGATACAATTTTTTTATGTAATCTGTGCAACAATTTATTTATTTTTTCGTATACAGTGTTTCGTGATGAATGTTTCGTTTAAAAAACACATACCAGCGTTGCATTTTTCTAAATGTAACACTTTATATATTTTTACAATTTTAAATTCTTTACTACCGAAAGAAGGAAAATGATATTATATAGAATTTAATATTTACAAATTCTTAACTTCCCTGTATTTAAATACGAAGGTCTGCCACTCTCTTTAAGCCTCTTTATTTCCAGGGCATGAAGTATAAAATTTTGAATGAAGAGTTCCTACAGGGTCCTCAAATTTTCAAGTTTTCTCCAGTGGGACAATACAAGATTGTACAACATTTATCATCATGTTAAAATAAACCATAAAAAAGTGACTTCAAAACTTATTTAAAAACAAATTTGAAAATATGACCCATTTGGAAAATATGAAAAACCAGAAATTTTCTATAAATAAGTATAAATCTTGTTCAATTTTTCACCTCTATATTGAGACAAAGTGACCAGAATGTTTTGTGCAAAATTTCAAACCTCCAAATTATTAATCTATTAGATTACTTTCAAAAAATGTTTATCAATATTTTACCATACAACTAAATGCCCAATCTTAGGATGCCAGATCGCTGAGACACCTTCATAAAATGTACCTTATTGTATCCCAATGTGCCTGTTGCCTCGCTCGCATTAAAGCTACGTCCATACGTTGAACCACCAATGTTAAGTTTACGAGGATCGGCACCGCCATCCAGCCACCGCTTAATATCACCATCCTGTCAAGAAATCCGCATTAACTTTACTTAAACCTAAAAGATTAGTGTACTTACAACGTTTGAAATCCCAGCAGAGTAACCGTCATCGAACGACAATATATTAATTTGATCTAAATTACTATAAAGCATAATTATCAACAAATTTAAACTGATAAAAACTTAATTACTCAGAAATTGCTTTAACATCAGGATAAGAGATGTTCATTGATTCAGGCGTTGCAGACACACCCGCTGAAAGGGTGAGACCTTCAGCGTTGAGGGCAGTTTTCAACTCCTTCAAAAGAGTGACAAAATTACTCTGTAATTAAACAAAATGAGTGTTATTTTTGAGATTCCAGCAACTGTTTACAGAATCTTTATCGGAATCGCCTCCACGCTGACCTGGAAACTCCCAGTCGAGCGCGAATCCATCGTAACCGTATTTTTGCAAATAAGTAAGAACACTTTGGACCATGGTAGACCGTTTTTCTGGGTGCGCAGACACTTGTGAGTAAATTGCAGAATTTTCATTCCAGCCACCCATACAAGCAAGTACTTTTAAGTCCGGATTTACATCTTTCAAACCCATCAAGTGTGCTACTTCCTCTACAATTAAAATGGGTTGACGCTTTTGTTTTTTTTTAACTTCTTAATTGTTATACACCTAAAAGTGTGTGCTCCCAGTCGTCTAGAATTAGTACTGCGCCATTTGGGTTCAGTCCGATGTAACTATAAATAACATGTGTGCAGATATTTGGATCTATGTTTTTCGCTTGGAATTTTCCGTTATCAGGAATGTAAATTGCCCAACTAGGAAAATAACACACCACACGACCTTCTTTTGAGTGTGTGGTTTTTTTTTTGTAATAAATATAATATACTCACCGCCATCAGACACTTTTAGTAATATAGTCAAAAGCACTAATATTGTTGCAAACTTTTTCATCATGTTGCTTTGCAATCTGATTATAGATTAATGAAAGGCTTAGTTTATATCTACATGATTCTATCAGGGAAAATACATCACCTTGATAAAACTTTGATAAAACCTGTCGTTTTTGATATGCTTAAGTGCTTTATTTTCAAAATTCACGGTAATCTAAAAATCCTAAAAAGCGCATATTCTAAATCAATATATTGTTGTTCCACTCCATTAATTAAAGCACAAATTTACGCTTTAATAGACAATTATCGGTTTTTCGAAATTTGCAGGTTGGGGTTTTTTGGGTCAAGAAATCGATTGAACATAGTATTAACCTTAGATCACATAATAAATAGATACCAATACTCAAACTGAAAGCTGTGACTAGACATGAAGCTATCTGTTGTCGTTTTCTACGTCAAGGGGAGTAGTATAATGCTGTCCTTGTGTGATCACCACATCTTCATCTTTGTTATATGCATTTCATCTGTGTATGTCTATTTCACTTCCATCCTTGTACCGCACCAGCACAACAAATCGCTTTTGACAGATGTTTCTTCTAACCTCTCTTTCGAGTTGTTGTACAAAAAACAATTTTAGAATTTAGAACAAAGATCCTATTTTAAGTGATGTAGTCATAAAGGATCACAATTGCTGCCCAATAATTTACTATTCCTCTCGTTATCTACTGTGAATTATTTATAAATTCAAACTGTCAACATCTTTCTTCCGAAGTTAGTTCAGACATACTTCCTAAAATTTAGGCGCGCAAAATTCAAATAGTGATGAGGCAAGGATAGCTTCATTGTAACCTTTCCATGCACGAGAGAGATGTGTGACAGGAGGATGTCGTCACAGGCTGTCCTAAGGAAAGAACACGGCATGGTGGTATCTATTTATTATATGATCTAAGGTATTAACTTCTGAAAATTACAGCTTCATACCTTTTCAGCAATTTTCAAGCAGTGAATTATATTCGTTGATAGGCAACATCAGATGACACTAAACGAGATTGTTTTAAAGCATTCTGGGTGACAGTACGTTTAACCATGGCCGACTAGTATAAAGATTATGGCCTGTCCAAGAGGTGTACCATATGTGTTGCCATCTATTAATAATTACACTTAATAATTTAGCAAAATTTTAATTTGATTTGACATTATGAGACTTCAAAACGTGTAATGGTCGTTTGTTTCGGTATGAATGCTTTTATGCCTTTCAAAAAGTGTTAATAATTCTTTTGTCGTTTTTGAATTATTAATAGATGGCAGCACGTATGATACCTTTGGAGAGGCCATAATCTTTATACTAGTCGGCCATGGTTTAACGTATCTTTTTATCTTCAACTGTACGTACCGAAACCTTAGATCATATAATAAATAGATACCAACACGACCTGTACTTTCCTTAGGGGAGCCTGTGACGACATCCTCCTATCACAGATCCCTCTTATACATAGAGGGATTACAATGAAGCTATCCTTACCTGATCACTATCTGAATTTTGCGCGCCTAAATTTTAGGAAGTATGTCTGAACTAACTTCATACGAAAGATGTTGACAGCAGGGAACAGGTTGACAGCTTGACTTCATAAATAATAATTTAATAATTCACAGTAGATAACGAAAGGAATGGTAAATTATTTGGCACCGATTGTGATCCGTTATGATTACATCACTTAAAATAGGATTTTTGTTCTAAATTCTAAAATTGTTTTTCTTATAAGAACTTGAAAGGTTGGAAGAAACATCTGTCAAAATCGATGTGCTGCGCTGGTGTGGTACAAGGATGGAAATGAAATGAACATATACAGATGAAATGCATCTAACAAAGATGAAGATGTGATGATCACAAAAGGATACTACTACTCCCATACTACTCCCCTTCAGGTAAAAAACAGAAAACGACAACAGATAGCTTCATACTGTGGCTTCATGTCTACTCACAGTTTTTAGTCTGAGTGTTGGTATCTATTTATTCTACAAGGTCTTATTGAAAGGTACGTACAACAAAATTGAGAGTTATTCGCGAAGTCTAAGAAGTCTGAAAAACTTATTTTGTGTTATCAAAATTATAAGGGGAAAATTAACCCTTATCCAACCTTTTTAGACGCTACTGAAGAATAAATAGGTAAAATTAATTTATTTTAGTAAATCCTAGCAACTCTCACAATAAAACTTTTGTCAATAGTAAATATTGCTATAGAAACGAAAGATGATCATTTTATCAGGCGCGTACAACGGATTTGGACATAAGTTTTAATCATTTTTATCTCTAAAAGGAGAACACTTTTACCTGAACTTTTTTTACTTTTAGCACCCATACTTCGAGACCAATTACCGATTTTATTTTGTACGTACCTTTCAATAACACGCTGTATATATATTTTTACATCTTCGTTTAACTGTACCAAAATATATGTCAAATTGTGGTAATAAAATACATCAACTGAAAACAAAAATTTTCAAAAGGACAATACAATACTCGTATTATCGAATTAACCAACTTTTAGTGGACTATCTATCGAATAAAACAGTGAATGCCGTAAAAATGGATCAAATTCCGTAGCGTTATAACATTAATTACTTTCCGAGTGTAAGGAAAGAAATATTATATCTATAATTACAGTCTCCTATCACGTGAAGTTTTACTTCCTGAGCCTAAGCTAAACAAATGGGTATTGTAATAGGGTCCATCGTGCGACTGGTTATTTTCATGTTTTCTAGACATTTCCGTCTATCTGTCGTCTATGTCGATTTTTATTAAACAGATAATCTTCGAAAGTACTGGACCTATTGTCGTAAAATTAGACATATATACAGGGTGTTTCAGAAACAAGTACATTAATTTTATTCAGTTATAGATTTCATCAAACTCAACAATTTTTTTTAATAGAGTTTTGTCAGGAACTTTTTAATTATCAAGTTAGAATTTGTTAAATTTTTATCCCAATTAAGGTTACTCGCCCATAGATTCTCAGTCACTCATGGACACTAATAATTTTTATAATTAATAATTTATGGTCAAAAACAGTTGCTAGGATACGTATTTTCCTAATCTTGTGAACATGACAAACATTTAGAGAAATTGAAAATGCTGCTCTCTAATGGCGTACGGAATTTCATCGGCCCAAATGTGGACTTCGCTCGTGTATCCGGCCATCAGTTGATGGTATAAGAGATACAAAATTTGCTTGTTCGTTTATTTTTCTATTAACCCACTCACTAAATTTTGCCTCGTGGTAAGTCTGTTGGTTTTTATAACTGAAGTTTCTGGTCTTGAAAGGGGTACAGATGTTCTCTGAGTATCCTCCAAATACTACTCTCCGATACATCACACTGGACAATGACGCGTTCTAGTGCCCGGTCGAGCTTCGACACTCTCCAAAACAGCCTCTTCAAGATTAGCAATTCTATTACTGCATAACTTACCCCGATCCTGAGCTGCAAGTTTAAAAGATCCGTACTCTCGAAGATGCTGCAACGTTCTTAAAAGTGGCACATTTGGCAGACGACGATTTGGGAGGCTTTCTGAAAAAATTCTGTGGGCGCGAGTGCCGTTTCCCCGAGCTTCACCGTAGGTTAAAACGATATCGGTGTATTCAAGATTTGAAAACAAAGCCATTTCAACACATTTCGTCTATAAATTAGAGATCTGTGCCAAACAAACTTTAAAGACACGACGTTTAATAACATACACTGGACATAAAAATTATTGTCAGTGTCAAATCGTTTGCTAGGGTACCTTCTTTATTGTTGTAGTGTTGTTATTATTTAAAGTATTATTTGAGGTGAACATAAACGGCTCGTGAATATATGGACGGGAAAATTCTAAATTCAACTTGAGTTTTCGAAAAAATGCTATATAAAAAACAGAACTTGTGAAACGGGAGTTCTGTTACTGGTTAAAATTAATGTACTGAGACACACTGTATATGTTAGAAATATCATGTAGATAGGAAAACGCTTATTAAACTTTTTCTATTCCCCCCAACGATAGATTGAATTGATATACCTATGTATTTTTGATACAGTGTTGATGTCAACAAAATTCTGTTCTGTTGTCATTTCTAACGTTTCCTGCACCTACGTGGTACGGGAATGCCAATAAAAACTTCGAATTTTGACTAGAAATTATATTTATGTGGAAATTTATTAGTTTTGAACCATATTTCGACTTGTATGGCAATTTTGAACGTCTTGAGTCAGTCAGAAAATATAAAGTCGACTTATTTTGAGTAAAAAAGACGATTGAGTATATTTTGCAAGTTATGGTGGTTGTATATTAAAGAAATTCGTTCAAAAACTTCAGAAATGTAACTTTTGACGTGTTTTCTTGTGATTTCTAGCATTTTTTGCACCCGAAAGACTCGAACATGAGAAAACCTTCATATTTTAGCTAATAATATAATTATATTTCTGTCGAATTTTATGAGTTATGAGTTGGTATTTGGACTTGTTCTGAACGTTGGGGATAGGCAGTGTCAACTTATTTTGCGAAACAGATAGGATTGGTTATACTACTATATGAGGTGCGTTTTTTATGTTTATACTGAAAACCATGCAAAATTTTCACAAAAAGTAATGAAGTTTCTGGAAATTAAACATAAAAAATGGTGGCGGAAAAACGAAAAGCGTCTAGAAAATATTTTAAGTACATGTTTATAAAAAAACCATTAAAAAATTCTCTACCTACTCTTATTTAATATTAAAATTTTAGTAAACGACCTATCCGTTCAACAAAGAACAATAATTAAACTAAATGCAAAAAGAAATATTTGTTCTAATGAAAACTCCTAATAAGGTTGTCTAAATTTACAGTATTTGAAAGCTCATTTACGAAGGAATTTAATAATTTATCCAAACAACTACCGAAATCTTAGGAATCCTGCCTCTGAAGTTCTTATATTTTATTAATGTTTTTATTAATGTTTCATTCTTTGGCAAAATGAATAGTTAACACAAATAATTGCCTGTAACTAATTGTTTTCCATTTAATACATAATTTATTTTATGTTGTACTGTTAGACATCTGTTTAACATTTATTAACTTATTATGTTGAACTGTGTTCAATAAATAATTACTTTTTATTTATGTTCGTCTACCATGATTATTTCCACAGAACTGTCCTCGCCCTTACAATATATTTCAACAAATCCTGTTTCATTGAAACCTTATTAAATTTGTTTTGTCATTTTTTTGCGATTTTGTGATGAGGTAAAAAATTGGTCGAAAGTCGTTGCGACAGAACTTCCCTCACTTCTGAAGTACAACATATCCAGCATTTTCGAAAAATTATAAAATTTGATTTGGCGGATTTTATATTTTTTGAGAACCCCTATAAGTTGTAACAAACATATGTAAATATCTAATGCTAAACTAAATGCAAAGAGGCATGCTACGCCTATGTTTCAAATAAGTTTTTACTTTACAAAATTTTGTGATGACGTTAATCATCATTTTTCCAAGAACACGTATTTCAACTTAGGTTGGTGCAGTAATACTATTTAATAATAACATATTATATTCCTACCCCCCTTCCAAAAGTTTTGGAAACAATTGACCCTTTTCCTGTAAGCAAAGTGAGTAGACATTATATAAATTCCAATGACACAGAGTGAGACAACATCGCGCAGGCGAAGTCAGATTTTTAAAGCGCCAAGTTAAAATTAACCAATGAGCGACCGATTACACATGTGTAGCCGGTTGCATTCTGTCAAAGCGGTTTGTTTTCACAGGCCTTTGCTCTGCTGCCGGAGTGCCGGATACTATTTCCAATGTGGTTTTGAAGATGCGTGCGCACGGAAAGTCACTATGGAAGTTTTACGATCTTACAGGAAAAGGGTCAATGGTGTGAGCCATTCCTGATTTAATCAATAAAATAAATTAATTTATTCATCCAAATGTAAAAAATGTTAACGCAACGATAAATCACTAGTATAGACTCATTATAATTTGCACAATTTAGATAGTATTTTTTCGGCAAAATTATGACATGAGATGTCATCAATTTTTGGGGGGGGGGATAAAGAGAGTCTGATTAAAAATTTAACATGCTTGCAATATTTTTAAAACGTTGGCAAGATTTCAAGGCATTCGGTTTAGCAATTCTTGATTTAATCAATAAAATAAATTGAGTCATATAATGCAAGGGGTCCCCTTAACTTTGGGGGCCTGATGGTCCAGCATCACAAGCATATCCGTAAAAACCGTCCCTGCACAACGACGGACATTGTAATAATAATTTTTCTACCGCCCACGTTTTTTGGTTTTCTAATAGAGCTATTAACGCACGCAAATAACGTCACAGCAGTTCGTTAATAGCGGAAAGGCGTTCTTTAATAGATCTGGTGTAATTTAGATCGGTAAGATTGGTGACAATGACGAGAAATGTCAGGTGAATGTCAGTGCCAAATCTAAACTTAAAATTTCCCATGTTTCCGGACGCGTAACTTCTTCGCAAGACATTTTAACCAATTTTAAATTACAAAAACTCGAATTGGTTCGAATTACAATTGTTGTTGTGAAAATTCGAACCTCAAATATTTCGTGGTTAGTGTCAGACCGACCCATCACCAATCACGACAAAAGTCCCCAGATTAAAAAAAATACAAATTTCAATTAAATATTGGGAAAAAACGTGTGCGGTAGAAAAAATAGTATAAATAACTCGTTCATAAAGCCATTGAGGCACTCATCCTTTATATAACTCGCGGCTTCGCCACTCGTTCTATAAACTTGGATTCGTGCCTCAATATTTGCCTTATGAAACTCGTTCTTTAACACTCGGACACTGGAAACCGGGTCAAACATGACCCAGTAAAACACTTTTTTTACAATAATTTTACGAACAAATTTTTCTGGTTTCTTTCCATTCAGGAATGCTTTCCTTATGTTATTGGACACACTTTCTACTAATTGCCGTTGATTTTATAACTAAAATTATAAATCTATCTGCAAAAAAGTAAAATGGATCAGATTTGACCCGGTTATGGTATTGCATGTGACTCTGTGCTGTGCGCAAAATAATGTTATATAGCCTCACTTTTTATGACATTTCGCTGGGTTCAGTGCCGTACAACTGTGCTAGTTATTAAGTTTTTTTGAAAATGGTTAGCAGGAGGGCTCCGACTGATGACGAACTATTTCAGGAACTTATGAGAGATGATGATGAAGATGAATTGTGTGAATTATTGAATCCTGATTTTTTATTTTTCATAATATATTTTGTTTTTTACATTACATTTATTTTTTTCGTTTATTTTGATCAGTTCTTATTGTTCATATATATTGTTTCTTATATATTGTTTTTTTTTTGTTTATTTTTGTCAAATAATATATTAAAAGCTTTTAAAATATATTGATTACACAAATTTTACTTGAAAAAATTTATTTTGCAGTTGCAGTCAAAAATTATGCATAAGAAATCAGCTGGGTCACAACTGACCCGTTATGGTAGTCTAGGTCATTCCTATTATTATGGTATGGCGAGTGTTTTGATATACTATTACACAACTATTTCGGGATAGCCTGTTTAACCTGTTTCCTGCATGAATGGTTGTGGGAATGCGGGAAGCAGGGTTCACGAACGTGTTGTACAATATTTTTTGCAACAAATAAACTTTTAAACCAAAAAGATTAACTGTAAGTTATTGATAAAGAACGACGTTGACAGCGCCGTAAGCACTTAGCAAAGTATTGAAAATGTTAATGTTTATACATCGGAAAAATGTCACGTAGACATTTCTTTGATTTGAATGAGTTTATCGCTTCAAAATAGATGATTAAAATTATTCATAAGCCTAAGTTGAACAAAATATTCTAAATATTTTGGGATGACGTCATCAATTTTTTACGGGGGATGAGCAAATACATTTTGATGAAAAATTTACCATGTTCATGATAACTTTAAAACATCTATAAGATTTGAAAGCGTTTGATTTTGTAGTTACTGTTTAAATCAATAAAATAAATTCAAGCATTTAGTAATTTTTTTGAGTCACCCTGTATATGCAAATCCAAAAAATATGAATGGAATGATAAATCACAAATACAGACTAATCATATTTTGTACATTTTAGACACGATTTATTCAGCAAAATTTTGAGATGATGTCATCAATTTTTTAGAGGGGATAAGTAAATATATTTTGAATAAAAATTGATCATGCTTATCATAACTGTAAACCATCTGTAAGATTTCAAAGCATTCGATTTTGCAAATTCAAAATTAAATTGCAAAAGGTTGTTTCATAATTTTGATTTTTTTCCCAAAAATCTGGACGTTTCAGGTAAAAACTCAATTCGCAGTCATAAACTACATGTGTAGAACTATGTTATTTTATACAATTTTAATCCATTTACTATGTATAGTTTTGAAGTGATGTCATCACATTATTGGTGGGGATGGTTAGACAAATTTTAGTTAGCGTTTTATCATCTACATGATTTTCCTAACATAAATACAAAATTTTACAACAATCGGCCCAGTACTTTCGGAGATTATCTGTCTAATAAAAATTCTGGACGGCGGACAGACAGACAGACGGTAACGAGAGACCTATTTCTTCATACACTAAGCGTCATGAAAGGTCGAGAAAACGTAAAAATAGAGAGTCGGTCGACCGACTCGATTACAGTGTCAATACGTTATTAATAAAAGATAAGTATACAATCATAATACTTTGTAAATTTTAGATAGGATATATAGGGCAAAATTTGGCAATGACATCATCAATTTAAGTGGAGGTTGGAGACAAAGTTTCATTAACGACTTGCCATACTTACGATAAACTTAAAGCGTTTGTGAAATTTTGAGCCATTCTGTTTCCCGCTTCCAAATTTAAATTATTGTAAAATGTTGTAATACAGTTTTGATTTTTTTGCAAAAATCTGAACGTCTAGGATAAAAACTCCACATAGATTCATGAATCACATATGCAGAAATGTGTTAATTTATAAAATTTAATAGTTATTTATCCACTAAAAACATGATTAACAGATTATGGCACGAGGGAATGTTTAAAGTCCGACGAAGGAGGGCCTTTAATTTCCCGAGGGCCATGATTGACAGTTATGGATCTGGTACATACAATATTTCACTCTACTTTAATTTCTTAAGGAGTCAAAAAATGTATACAATAAAAGTATTTCCAACAAGATTGTGTGAATTTTGCCGATGCTAACTCTAGGGCCGGTTTATATAAAAGCGAATTAAATATTTAAATTAATTTAACAGAGGATTAAAATGTGGAATCTGAGCCCTTGAGTGGTTAAAACATGCACGTTGCTTAGCAACGGACCTCAATTAAAAGTTAATCGCGAATTAACTTTAATTTCGCTTTCTATAAACCGGGTCCTAGTGTTGTATTTGGATGCTACGTTGGACATGATTTTGATTAAACTGTGCCATAAAGGCAAATTTATTTAGACATTTGGGTGCTTATAAACAAGATTATGATTCTAAAATAAAATAAAAAACATTAATTCGGCAAAAACTGTAAGATAATATCGTCAATTAGTTTGGGAAAGCCTAAACCGATAATAGTATATTAAAGAACGAGTTTCATAAGGCAAATATTGAGGCACGAATCCAAGTTTATAGAACGAGCGGCGAAGCCGCGAGTTATATAAAGGATGAGTGCCTCAATGGCCTTATGAACGAGTTATTTATACTATTTTTTCTAGCGCACACGTTTTTTCCCAAAATTTAATTGAAATTTGCATTTTTTTTAATCTGGGGACTTTTGTCGTGGTTGGTGATGGGTCGGTCTGACACTAACCACGAAATATTTGAGGTTCTAATTTTCACAACAACAATTGTAATTCGAACCAATTCCAGTTTTTGTAATTTAAAATTGGTTAAAATGTCTTGCGAAGAAGTTACGCGTCCGGAAACATGGGAAATTTTAAGTTTAGATTTGCCACTGACATTCACCTGACATTTCTCGTCATTGCTACCAATCTTACCGATCTAAATTACACCAGATCTATTAAAGAACGCCTTTCCGCTATTAACGAACTGCTGTGACGTCATTTGCGTGCGTTAATAGCTCTATTAGAAAACCAAAAAACGTGGGCGGTAGAAAAATTGTATTAACGATTTGCCATGTTTTCAATAACCTTAAAGCGTTTGCAAGAGTTCAGAGCATTTGTCATTACAATTTCAGCGTTAAATTGTAAACCTTTACTACTAGTATTTAACATTACTAGCATGGTAAAAGGGTTTTTACTGGCGGACAGAAGGATATGACTGGCGAGCCAGTCACCTTCTGGAGCCAGTAAAAACCCGTTACCTTGCGAGTATTGTTCAATATTTTATTTGTTTCTCCCTTGTAAATAACTATTATAAACTATTAAAAACTCTAGAAGGCCCGATATTTGAAGAAGCTTTAGACATATTGCCTTGGAAAAGCATGTCAGCATGGCACTTATCATAGCACTTACTGTGTAGTCTAGTTCTGTCATTTAGATTTTTCGATGTATTGAAATGAGTGTGGCGTAAGCTATATTACTGAGGAATAAGCAATTGTGAGTGAAAATTGGCCTGAATCAACTTTGACTGTCATTTCAACTTATAATAGTTTAAAAATATATGGCTATATGGGCACGAGTAGGGCTGTAAAATTTTTATAGCCTATAGCCAGTTAAGTGAAATTTTCATGTTGAATACAGTGACTTGGTAAATTGATGTTTACAAGTGAGGAACAAATAAAAAAAAATTAATTTGTTTTTTTCAAAAATCTAGATGTCTGGGGTAAAACTCAACACGGATTCATAAATCACATGTGTACCATGGCAGTCAAAAAAATCTAGGATCGCAAAATTTTAGTTATTTGAATTTGGCTTTCAATCCACTAATAAAATGATTAGTCAGCTATGACTATGACCACTCTCACAGTTGTATGTAGAATAGATAGGTTCGTACCCTAGCGACTTGGGATGACGACGCTTCATGCCGCTCCCTATATCGGCAGTTACTGTTTAGAACGTTTTTTTTTTTTTTTGGTCCTCATGACATAGGATCCAAAGGCTATTATGATTACTATTTTATTGATTATATCATCTTTTATCAGTTGAAAATTTGTGTAGTTGTAGTAGTCTTTGCGAGTGCAAGAAATTGTATTTATATAATATTATATATAAAAATACCTCAGGAGCGAATTGCCATTTTTCCTTCGGCGCTTTCTCTTCCTCGATCTACATATAATCTACTATTTTGTTGATTTCATTTATAACGAAAAACATACTAAAAACGAACAATATCTCATATTACTGCTAACACTACATTAAAAATGAACAACACTCAAATGAGAATGAACTTTTTAATGTTTTAATTTGAAGTAAGTTTCTTTAACTAATTCAATCTCTGGTTCTAAAACCGTTTTCCTAAAATTAAATTATTCAGTTTCTTGTTCCTAAATTTTCTATCAACAACCATGAAATTTATACTTACCTACTTCTTTTGAGGTTGTTATTATATCATGATTCATGACTGCCACGCTGTTAAACTAGGCTTTTCTGTTAAACTTTGGAACCGAAGACTGTGATGTCATCCTGCTATACTTAAACCCATAGGATTTTCTCTGCACCATCTTCTTGTGGACTTTTAGTTTGATTGGTCATTTTGTTGTTCCATAATTTTTTTTATATAAACTGGACGAACACACGAGGCACGGGGCCACAGACACGAATGAATTTATGTAACACTTTTAGCAACACTTCCAGAATGTTTTATTATTTTTGAAAATAACCTCAAATGCAGTAATAGATCATGACATTTAATTAATAGTTCGAATTACTTTGAATCGTATTATGGAACGGCAACAACAAAAAATGAATTTGTTTTCAAAGCCAACTTGACTACAATCATTTATGATGACCCTGTATATACACTGGCATAACTAAAGTGTACATTTCATAGTCAGTATAAACAAAAGACATCTATAAATAAAAAGAAAACAAAAAATAACCATACAACTTTAATTAGTTCTTGTCTTCAACCTCTCCGGTCATTCGCCATATTTTCGTCTAACTCCCTGTTTCTCATCGCTTTCTTTATTCTTTCGCTTCATGATTTGTGCGGTCGTCGTCGTTTGTTTCTTCCTGAGGCCTTCCATATGAATACTTCTTTCGGTCATTGTGAATTCTCCATTCTGAGAAGGTGTCCAAACCATACGAGACTTCTTCTTTCGATACGGTCAATTACCGTTTCGGTTACTGACATTGTGTTCCTAATTTCCTCATTTCTTATTCTTCCCAGTTTCGATTTCGAGTATTTCTTCTTAAATAATCCATTTCGACAGCAGTTATACGTCTCTTGTCCTTCTCTTTCATTTACCTTACTTCACCCCCTTACATTAACACGGATTCTACTACCGTGTGGCCAATTCTCTTCTTATTCTTCTTAGTAATAGTCTTATTCCACCACACGGCATTTAAAGCCCTAATTACTTTTTTTGCCTCTTGTAACCCGTATCTCATGATTTGGCTACCTATTCTGTTACCGCCCACAATGATCCCAAGATACTTAAACTTATCCACTTGTTAAACCAAAGCGCTATCATTAATAATTAACGCCTCAAATTTCGATATCGAAATTTGAGCTGACTTCCAATCCCCGTTTTTTGTATTTTTCATATAATCTAGTCAACATGAATTCCATGGCAAAAGAGTTTTGTGCTAAGGCAACCTGGTCGTCTGCAAAACTTAATGTGAATAGATGGACCTCTCCAATAGGTAAACCCATTCCTTCGCATTTCAGTTTCAATTGTTGCAGCGTCCTTTCCACATAGATAATAAATAAAAGTGGAGATAAACTGCATCCTTGTCTGAGGTCTTTGGTGGGATATATTGGTTCGGACAACTCTCTTCCTTGTTTGATATACGCTATGTTGTCTGAAATTATTCGTAGCAGAGAGGAACTGGTACCGATTGATTTGAGTGTATCTATTAGCTTAGTTCTTGGTACGTTATCGTATGCTTCTTTAAGGTCTATGAATGTTAAGTGCAACTGTTGATTTTTTGCTATTTTTTTCTACATTACTTGTTTTAAGGTATACAAATTATTATCAACACTGGAGCGGTCTGCTGTAAAACCGCTTTGATCCTCTCCGATAAATGTCCCTTTGTCTTGTCTTAGCCTTCTTTGATATAATCTGCCCCATAATCTACTTAATGAGCTCGTTACACATACTCTTCGATAACAACTTGGGTCTTTTCTATTCTCTTTTTTGAATAGCGATAAAATATTCCAACCTTCCACTCTTTCGGTGGTTTTTGTTGTTGGTTTAAAAGATGCACTAATCTTTGCAACATTTGCGATAGACACTCCTGCAGCATTTTCTTTATCAGATCTATTCTCTATTCCCCTTCAGCTCTATGTCCTGGTTGAGGAATTCCGTTCTTGTTCTTGTTAATAATAATAATAATAATAATAATAATAATGTTTATTGCCCAACAGATATAATCCAATTACTGGACAATTATTACCTTAAGAGATTGTTGTAATATTCCTTCCACTCCTCGATTCTAATAAACGCAGATCTTTGTTCTTTATGGTTGGTTTATAAGCTTTTTATAGTTTGCCAAATAGTCCGGTCAAAATAGACATAAAAATAGTGATCAAATAACAAAAACTCCGACAGAGCTGAATTTTGGTACAGACCTTGGGTACACCAGTAGAAATAAATTGTCAAAAGTCCCCATAGATCCCATGTGTGCTAAAAAAGTTATTCAAGGGCAAAAGTCAATTTTTTTGTTTTTTTCGATTTTTCTCGAAAACGGTAAGTTTTATCAAAAATATAGTTCAGACAAAAATTATAGAGCTTAAAATTATCTGCAAAAATGATCCTTATACTTTTTTCCCTAGGAATGACCATTCCTAAGCCTAAGATATCGCCGTTCTAAAAGTTGAAGGAGTTAATATTCTACATGATATGCACACATTTCCACACCACCTGTGATGTAGTGTACTTGGCGCGTTTTTTTTAACGTGGTTTCCCGAGTAGGCCTACGATCTGTTATGACGGAGTTTTATGGGAAAATACTGTAATTACTGCATGATGATTATTGATTTTGATATTGATATAGTTGATTGATTTAAACTATGGTTCTAATTCCTGTTAATATTTTAATCTGCTTCATACTCTTCAAATTAGACTTCAACAGTCATGTCTTCTTCAATTTCTTCTTCTTCCTCCTCTTCTTCTTGCTGGATGTTCATAAATTGTTCAACTGAAGATGAATCAGTTGTCTCTTCATCGATATCACATGAATCTTCGTCTGTTGGATTCCATTGAACATTCGAGCAAGAGTGACCTTGGAAATTAGTGCACGCTATTGAACATAACAACCCTACTCTTCTACAGCCACACTTAGTACAACAACCTTTTTTGCAAATGCAAAAAATAGTGTTTACGAGTTTTTTCGGAGCAGGTGGGAGTGTAGTTTGAATCGGTTCCAAAGTATTATCTGTTAACTTCCTACCCCAGTCTTCGGGGTTCAGTTGATAGCCTAGCCATATCTGAACTTGATAGTATACCTACTCGATACAAGTGTTGATAAGCAGAAGCCATGCTGGAGAAAGACAAGATAGTTGTACTTGTTTCTTGTTTCGTTTTTTTTTTTTTAAGTTAAATATCTATACTTGTCGAAACAACTAATTTTTTTGGAGCTCCATAAACCGTAAGGAGAAAGCGAATTCCTTTTGTGATTATCGTTTGAGGAGACGCGTCAATTACTTCAAATACTTTAGTGCAATCAGTTAAGTCCTTTTTTCAAGTAATTTCAGTACTCATTTTTTATCCCTTCTGAACAGTGCTGATGCAGTATCGCAGCCGGTTATTACATGTAAAAATAAAATATGATTTTGGCATTTTGGATAAAAAGATAAACTGCTTGAAGAATATATTTCTGCTCGCTGTTGAGCCTTTCCAAATTTTTAAAATGAAATGATTTTATCAATCTATAGTAGAGGGGCTGACTAAGGGATTGAGTTTCTTTTGAGTATATATTCTCAGAATTGTTAGTAGTTATTTATTATATTGTGCGTAGTTATTTTATACAAGTAAGAGACACGAATGGCATTTTTAGGTATATTAAGAATCTGACTATGTATATACGTGGAATTTGTGTGCACATCATGTAGAATGCAACTCCTTCAACTTTTAGAACGGCGATATCTTGGGAATGGTGATTCTTAAGAAAAAAAATATAAGGATTATTTTTGTAGATAATTTTATGATCTGCAATTTTTGTCTAAACTATATGTTTGATAAAACTTACCGTTTTCGAGAAAAATCCAAAAAACCAAAAATGTTGACTTTTGACGTTGAATAACTTTTTTAGCACACATGGGATCTATGAGGACTTTTGCCACTTTGTTTCTACTGGTGTACCCAAGGTCTCTACCAAAATTCAGCTCTGCCGGAGTTTTTGTTATTTGAAATGTCTATATTGACCCGACTAAAACTTCTGTTGAACTAGAGACACCGATATATGAATTTATTTGTTGCATTTTTTCTGCCAGAGCATTTTTTTTTTGTTTTATCGCATTTCTCACTTCTGAGGGTCGGTGCCACAATTTGTTCCTCTCTTAGCCCGAGCATCTAATACTCTGAAATTCGAGTTTTGTCGAACGATGATATAATCTATAAATAATAATAATCGATCTATGCCTCATTGATGGTCTTTTCCAAGTAAGTATACCGGTGAATATCCTTATGAGCAAACCTAGTATTAGTAATCTGTAGGCTATATTACGTTTCGTTTCTAACAGCGGAACTATGTCTAGGTCGTACTTTATTACTTCAGAAATTATCTCTGTTTGTTTGTTGGTTAAACTACAAGTATTCCATGTTCCAATTTTACAAGTTCGTTTGTTAGCCAAATGTCGTCGTAAATGAGATTCGTCCGGTTTCCGAGGCAAGGTTCTAGTGATTTTAACAAGAAAGACTTTTTACGGATGACAGCGTGTTCGCCTACTGCTCCAAATTTCATACTTGAAGGACCAGAATTTTTCTGTATTGGTTTATTCCAATTAGCCAAGAAACTCTCGTTTATCCTGCACCCTGTCCCGTCAGCTACATAACGTACACCCATTGTACGCCCTGCATTACCAGGGGTTAAACGACTTACGCCTTCGTGAATGTGGGAGCAGGATTTGTTGATAAGAGCTGATCCAAGTGTTAGTTGATCTTCTAATGTTTAGATTCCAGTGAACATTTCTCAGAGGTTTGATGGTGTATCAACCTCGACAACTGATACTCCCTCTGAGACCCTTCTGCCATCCTTTAACCCATTTTACGTTTGCTTAATAATTAAATTTTAATATTGCAGTTGATCTTAGTTAAAGAACGAAATATTTTATATTAAGACTCGTTTATTCACCGTAGTTACAAATTATTATAAATCAGTTCAAATTTTCATTAATTGCTTTCAAAAGAGGATATTTTTCTCCACAGATGCCCTTAAAATCATCGGTATCCAAAGACCAGACCATAGCACCTCCCAAACCCTTTTCGTTAGCAAAGTCGATCTTTAGTTTCACAGATTCCACATTATCATAGCCAACCCACTGGTCTCCATTTACTTTGTGGGGTACCTTTTGTTCATCGTCCCAGGTTTCTTCCCAGTCACTGTACAGAGCACAAATCTAAACAAGAGAAATATATTTTCTATAACATTTTATCCACTAATTCGGAATGTTACCTCGTTGTAACCCAACATTCCTGCTTCTTCAGTGTAGGGGCCTTGTTCTCCAGTACCATAAACGGGTGCGTATAGTTCAGTATTGGAAGGATCCGCCAAGGTGAAAGTACGTCCGTAGGTACCAATACCGATATTAATTTTTTTGGGATCGGCACCGTTGTCAATCCAGTGTTGGATGCCAGCAGCCTACAAGAAGATTATCACTTTTCTAAAGTAAATAATTCTGTAGGTACTTACGACATTGAGAAGTGCATTGTCGTCTTCATCCAAATGAGATGCGTATAAGGGAGCGTTGTGACCGACCCAAGATTCCCAATCACCGTGATAGTCGTAAGTCATAACGTTGATCATATCCAAAACGCTATTGTAACAATGTATAGTATATATGTGAAAATAAGTTGAGATAAATACTTACTCTGAAACAGCTTGTCCATCAGGGTACGACGTATCAATGGAGCCAACACCACCAGATACAGCAGCTGAGAGAATGTAGCCTTTAGCATTAAGAGCTGTTTTTAATTCACCCAGTAGTTGAATAAAGTTTGGCTAAGATAATTCGCAAATAATGAAAATTAAAAGAACGACTGCATTTATTACTCACAGGGTCATTCCACTCATCGCCATCTCGTTGACCAGGATACTCCCAATCGAGATCAAAACCATCAAATTGATTTTCATCCAGAAAACTAATGACGTCTGCAACAAGAGTCGCTCTCTTGGTTTCATCTCCAGCAACTTCTGAATACGTGGTCGATCCTTCGTTCCATCCTCCCATACTCAGAAGTATTTTCAGATCTGGATTTTGTTCCTTCAGACTGACCAGATGCGCAAGCTCCTCTACATATTAACAAACACAGTTAGCAACCGAAATATGCAAATGTGTTATACGTACCCAATCCGGTTATTTCCCAGTCATCCAAAATATTGATAGTACCATCTTCATTCAAGCCAACGAATGCGTAAAGAATGTGTGTGCACAGAGTTGGATCTACATCTTTAGCGGCAAAAGTTCCATCGCCTTCTCGGTAGATGGTCCAACTGGTGAAGTAGCACACAACGTTACCTGTAAAACGACCCTTCAAATTTAGAAGACAATATTCAGTAAAAATATTTACCAGCTGATGAAAGTGCCAACGAGGCACTGAGGATTGACAAAATTGCCGCTACCTTCATGATGCTGCACTCAGAGTTTTGCTCTAACAAACAATTGTTGAGACTTGTTTTTATAGGGAACTGGGCTGCCCACTTAAATGAATAATTATTAGGAGTATTTTTTTAAAGATAAAACTCTTGAAATTTTTATGGACTCTTAAATCTCTTACTTGTAGTGTTTACTAGAAAAATTTTAGATTATAGTACGATAATTTTGAGAGGTGTGTGACTAAAAGTGTTGCTAGTAATTATTTGTAGGCATTTTTAATCTACTAGTATGTATGTACTTGTACACTCTTAAATACACTAATAATGATTGATATGATAATAGTCAAATGACATAAAACTGGTGATCAAAATTTTCCTTTGATTTTACTCATAACACTCAGTAACCAGTACAAGGTTGAAGAGTTTTTTCTCTGATAACAATTTTTGTAAAGGCAACTGACTGTAAACTGAACTTCAAACAGAAAAAAAATATTTTAGTATAATAAATTAATCAATACATTCTGTCTATAATGCGGTTAATTTCTATTTACAAACATGTGACGACTGAATCCAACATGTCTCAGTAACGTGGTTTTATAACATGCAAATGTTCTCTAAATCCAAATAAAATTGTTGTACTCCTAAAAATTTTGTACAAATATTATAAAGCTGATTTAATTTAGTTTTACTGTGCAACAAGCTTGAAATCCACTAACACTGCACGAGAACTCCTGTGATTAACCAATTCAACAAGTCTTAACAATTTCTTTATTCGTGTGGAATCTGCTCGTCTTTGAAGTTGTGCGAAAGTATATTTCAAACTAACAAATTGTGATAATAAAACTAAAATTGTCAGAAATAAGATTGTATTATTTAATTAACCAATCTTTATGAATTGTTTATTGAGTAATAACGAAATATTGAATTTTTCACAAATATTCAAATTTTTTAAGTTAAAAAGAATTTATTGCAGTACACTGGTATACGTGTTTCTCTACACAGTACCCTCTTCAGACACAAGAACTGCGCATTCTATTCCTGCAAAAATCCATATTTTTACCAGATATGACTGATAACACGTCGTTTCATTCCAGATTCTGTAATCTTCATCTGATTATCAATTTTGTCTGAATAACAAATTTGAACTTTTAAAATAAATGTTTTGTTTTATGACATTGTAAAAGAACTTATTACATTCTGTAAAACCAGTGTATTTAGATTTTAATGTCAAAAATGAGATCAACTGCTTTTTGAAAAATGTTAAATTTTAATCAATGTTAATTACTTCTAATACTTTGTAAAGTAACTGGCAAGATAAAATAAACTGTTGATATTTTTGGGGCAAAATGTTCGGTTTCGTTTGTTTTATGTTAAGAAAGTTTGTATACAAAGTATGTATTTTTTTAAATTTATTTGTAACATTTTTGTTACTCAAAGAAAGTGAGTATTTTTTTTTAATTTGGAATTGTAACGATTTATTTGTGTTATCTTTTCTTTTCTACGTATGTTACACAGTTGAGAATATTATAATCACGAGCATAAATTAAATGGTTTAATTTTTCAAATAAAATTTCGTAAGGAAATTTAAAAAACTATTCATTTTTTTGATGACAACTTACACAATTTAAGCCTCGATTGCCAATTCTGATGTGTCTGTTATTAAGCTTTTAGATTAATGTTTATAAATTTTATTTTAGTGCATAGTAGGATTGACAGTGATATTACTAATGTCTAAAAATACTTGCCTATGATAAGAATTTCATAAATGCCATTTGATACTGTGACTAAGAAAGTTCCCACAGTAAGATCTAAGTTCCAATAGAAAGACTTTACAAGTTGTTTTAGAATTCCGACTAATGAACAGAAATTTCAATTCTTTTTACAGTTAAATGTAATAACAATAAACAACGCATGTAATAGCTAGAGTAGAGTAATAATACCGAAAACCATTTGATTAAAGGATGAAAACATTATCTTCATTGGATGAATTTTATTCACTTTATTATCCAGACTTCGTACGTTTGATAAACGGCTGCAGCATTTGATATTTTAACTCAATAAAATATTATCAAAAAATCTTATATGAGAACTTGTATGAGTTTTGTAAGTATATAGCCAATAAAGCCTCCAATGATAACTCATATTTGAACGGGTTAAAGAGATTAAATAAAAAATGAAATCGTATTTTAAAAACAAAATATGATTATATGATATGACTTTAACAAATTGCAATTTTATGAAACACTGGACTAGACTGAAACAAGTCACCGAGTTTTAAGATCTTGGAACAATTTTTAAAACAAAATTATCTATTTCTGTGTGTATAATATTTTAATTTATATTGGTACACTAACCACTTTTTAGTTCTATGTTTTTTGCACTTGAGCTTAAATTCGGGGATTTCGGCCCAAAGTGTCAGCAACGTCGATGATTGGTAATAATTTGTAAAATTTTAAAAGTTACCGACTACGAGTATTCTGTCATCATCTTACTTGCTGTTAACAAATATCAACAAGAATATTTTCAGATGCACTAATTTGTCATCGAAAACGAGTTCATTTTTGTGCCACGACGTAACAAACTTGAAGCAGCAAAGAATTAACATCACATTTCTCTGTAATAATTTTTAACAAACATAGAACTTACTTTTTCTTAATAATTTATTATAAAGGTCATATAATTTGAATATTGATTAAAATTATTCATTTAAATAAACGTATGTCCTACCTATACGTAGCGATTAAATTAAACAAATTTTATTCAAATTGTGTGCGGTAGCTGAACCAAGTCTTGCTTACATGTTGCAATTTATCTAGCGTTTAAACACTTAACTATTGTTAACAAAAAAAAAAAATAAAATGATAAAAACGATAGATACCCGATTTGTAATATATTCTTTTTTTAATTAAAAGTAAAATATATTTTTAGTTATAAACATAGTGAGTATGAGTATGTAGAGATAACCTATTCCCACTTATCTTCAAAATCACCTACACCTTATCAAGACTGATGCTCGTTATCACAAATCTCTATTTTTTATATAAATTGTAATAATATAACGTATCTACGTTAAATATGATTTGTGTGTATGTACATAAACTACCATTTTTTATTGTTTAATTAACTTGTTATTCAATCACATATGTTTAATAACACAGGCAATACTTAGTAGTGAATTTTCTAAAAAAACAACCAAGCCAAAAAAATTATTTATTTAAGAAATATTTTAACATTTATTTTAAATTCTGATTAATGGCTTTCATGAGAGGATACTTCTCTCCACATTTACCCAAAAAGTCATCAGTATCCAGAGACCAAACCATAGCACCTCCCAACCCCATCTCATTAGCAAATTCAATCTTCAGTTGAATTGACTTGACATCATCGTAACCAACCCACTGATCACCGTTCACTTTATGTGGCACTTTTTGCTCATCGTCCCAAGTTTCTTCCCAGTCGCTGTATAACGCACAAATCTGCACAATTTGAGAATATTGAACACTACTTCATCCATATTCTGCTATAAACTCACCTCATTGTACCCCAACATACCAGCTTCTTGAGTGTAGGGTCCTTGTTCGCCAGTACCATAAACCGGTGCATACAATTCAGTATTGGATGCGTTGGCCAAGGTAAAAGTACGACCATAAGTACCAAGTCCAATATTAATTTTTTTAGGATCGGCCCCGTTGTCGATCCAGTGTTGAATACCAGCGGCCTTTGAAGGACAAATTTAAATTTTCAGAAGCGCAAAGAAGTTCAGAGACTTACGACGTTGAGAACTGCGTTGTCGCCTTCGTCTAGATGTGAGGCATATAGAGGAGCATTGTGGCCCACCCACTTTTCCCAGTCTCCATGGTAGTCATAAGTCATTACATTGATCATGTCTAGGTTACTAATAATAAAATAAATAAATATATAATAATTGTCCAAAAGAAGTACTTACTCTGAGATAGCTTTACCATCTGGGTATGAGATATCCATTGATCCCACTCCCCCAGAAACAGCAGCTGAAAGAATATACCCTTCGGCGTTCAAGGCGGCTTTCAGTTCACCCAACCAGGTAATGTAATTTTGCTAAATCAAATTTTAACGACTTTCGAAGTTTTATTATTGGTGATGGCACTTACTGGATCGTCGTCAGCACCACCTCTCTGTCCAGGATATTCCCAGTCGAGATCGAATCCGTCAAACCCATTTTCTTTCAAAAAACTGATGACACTGTCGATCATCGTGGCTCTAAGACTAGGATCTGCAGCAACTTGTGAGTACTGGTAAGAGCCTTCATTCCAACCACCCATACTAAGTATGATCTTCAAGTTTGGATTTTGTTCTTTAAGCGATATCAGGTGGTTAAGTTCATCTGGAAATAGAATTAAGTATGGAAAACAAGTTGAATTGATTTATACCTAATCCAGTGATTTCCCAGTCGTCCAAAATTTTCACAGTAGCATCCCATGCTAACCCAACGAAAGCATACAGAATGTGTGTGCAAAGTGTTGGATCTACATCTTTGGCGGCAAAAGTACCATCACCCTCTCTGTAGATGGTCCAGCTCGTAAAATAACAGACAACGTTGCCTAAAACAAAATAGCATTAGAAATAATAATTTTTACGTTTTTTATAATTTACCTGCAGACGATACTGCTATAAAAGCAGACAATAGGGCTAAAATTGTTACCACTTTCATTGTAGAGGGTTTTGTATTTTTTCCTAATTTTCATATCTGCTTGTTTTTATTTATATTCGAATCCGTGTCCCCTTCCAAATTCCAATTTTCTTCGATCGAGATATCGACAAGTATCTCTTTTATCTGCCAATCTTTCATTTATAGTGTTTACTTCGATCATTCGATTGTATTAAAATTGGAAATCTTGAAGTGGGATAATCGCTGCATAGTCGACTCGTTTATCATGTGATGAAAATGTTTTTGATCTTACGAAAATGTCAAAAAGTTCATGTAATATTTCTTTTTACAGAGTTTAGTTAGTGTTAGTTACCCCTTTAGGTATCGTTAAAAATATCTAAACGTTTTAAGATGCAGTCATCAATTTTTGGCAAATTACGAACATATCGCAACAAACTTTTCAGACAATCAGTTCTGTCATTCTTTACATCAAACTACAAAATTTTTTGTTGTGCAATAGTTTCGGAAATACGTATCTAATAAAGTCACCAACAGACAAATGGAAATGGCAGACCTATTTTCTATATGAAAGCTCGAAGTAACATGAAATTACACCACATTTATGAAGTCAAAAAACTCTTGTTTTTAGTTAAATAAGTTGTAATTGTTAGTGCCTGTGGCGGGGAACCTGTTTCGCCTCTCAACCCGTAAGAGTAGGAGGCAGAACCAGCTCCCCTTTGGAACACAAGGTAGCACATTCATCATTCTTAACTCATTAATTCTTCATTCATCATTCATCATTATTCATTCACTTTTCAAGCGCTCAACATCATTCACTCTATATTCATTTGTGGACCCAACGGTCATATTCTATCCTGGAACTTACATTTGTTATTTGTTAAATAAAATTCGTAAACGACTGTCCGTTGTTCTTATTCATATTCGCACAATTCAACAGTATGTATGTGTAATTTTTGGTTTAAAAACCAAGTGTCCGTCTTAAGATCTATTTTTAAATTAATAATTTTAAAATAGGTAATTTAATTCCTAATTGTAATAATACACACTCTGCATATTATTCTTCAAAATTTTTAGTTAATTAAAAATCTCGTTCCTTTTCCTTGTAAAGGATTGTGTCATATTATTATTTGACAATAGATATAGATTTCAGCCTCTATTTTTTTTTACAATTTGCTGCCGCCACTGTTTACAGACAATAGAATCAATATAATACTTTTGCTTATCGCAGACAAGTGAGTAAAATTTTTGAAATCCAGTTTTGCATACTCAAGCATTTAGTTATCAAAAGAGGCATCAAAATTCACTTCATGGATCACACCATGATAGATTCATTAAAAACAAACGTGCTTGCTCTTAACATCTAGATTTATTTCTGATAACATCAAAATTAACAAAGATTGATAATATTGATTTAGCATTGTACTAAAGCTGGATAGTTGCAGATATTAGCCACGGTATCATACACCAATCCATGGTTACATTTCCTGTTGATAACCTGGAAACCACCTTCAACTGGGGAGCAGTAGTAAAATACGGTGCAGTCATTGGGATCTCTAACAAATCCTTCCGATTTGCAGAAGGAAGTGGGATCAGTTGGATCGCTTGGTTCTGGTTCTGGTTCCGGTTCCGGTTCTGGTTGAGGTTCGGGTTCAGGTTCTGGTTCAGGTTGTGGTTCAGGTTCTGGTTCTGGTTCTGGTTCAGGTTCGGGTTCTGGTTCAGGTTCAGGTTCGGGTTGTGGTTGAGGCTGAGGTGGTTCTGGATTTGAACCCTAAAAATATAATAATTGTGTGATCTAATAAAGTTTAGTTTAACTATCTTACGGCTAGGGCCTGATTAATGGTTGCGAGAAGTTGGTATTTGGTGCCACTTAGTCCGTTAAAATCGTCTGTGTCAATGGACCAAATCATCACTCCACCCAAATTTAGATTTTTGGCGTAATCAACCTAAGGGCATATCTCAGAAAATGTTATCAAAACTGCTCAAACTTACTTTAATGGCAATGGATTGAGGATTGTCGTATCCGATCCATTGGTTACCTTTGTACGTGTAGGGAGTTTTTTGTTCGTCATCCCAGACAGTTGTCCAACCACCTGCGTTTTGAAGTTCTATGATCTACAAAAAAGATGAATTGTAACACCGAAGCTAAAATTCCCTAAAATTACCTCATGGTATCCCACGAATCCATTCTCTCCGGTGTATTTTCCTTTATCTCCACCACCAGTGATTGGAGATCCGAGTGCAGTTTTTGAAGAGTCAGCCAGGGTGAACGTTCTACCATACATTCCAAGACCCAGAACCAGTTTTTCAGGGGCTGCTCCTCTAGCAATCCAACCCTGAATGGCCGCATCAACATTCAACAATCTTTCGTTGTAAGTTTTTTCGATAGACGAAGCGTAAAGGGGTGCGTTCTGACCAGTTCCTTCCTCCCAAGAGCCATGAAGATCATAAGCCATCACGTTGATGAAATCTAGGTATCTAAACAACGATGTTTTAGAAAAGTGATTAATAAATAAACAGTTCTTACTTGCTGAGTGCTGGCACATCGTAAGACAAGTCAACCGAAGGAGAAGCTGCGGCAACAGCTGCCGTCAGCAACAAACCATATCTATCAAACACTTCCCTGAATTCCTTAATCAACGTTGCATAATTGGCCTGAAATATTAATCCATTGAGGCGTAAATATTATCTTTCCTTAATTAAACCTACAATATCTGCATAAACTCCGCCGCGCTGGTTCGGGTATTCCCAATCTAAATCAAAACCGTCAAATCCCCACGTTAGAACTAAATCCAACGCGCTATTAATTAAAGTGGCTCTTTTCGAGGGACTAGCTGCGACTGCCGAATACGTCTCCGAACCTTCATTCCAGCCTCCGATAGCAATAAGTGTTTTCAGATTGGGATTGCGTTGTTTGAGGGCGTTGGTCTTTTCAAACGTTTCTGGAATTAACGAGGGTTGAAAACTGTAAAAAAAAATTGAAAGAGAGTTTTACTGGCGTCTACGTCCAAGTATGAGTCCAGAAGACGAACACTCCCATCAGCTTGCAAACCCACGAACCCATAAATCAGATGGGTGCAAAGATTTGGGTCGATGTTGTCGACTGTGAATTTTCCATTTCCCCAACGGTAAGTGGACCACGTGCCCCAGTAACAGACTACTTTATCTGCAAGAAAACGAACATTAAATAATAATTTTGTTGCACTCACATTCGTGCAGAAATAATTTGTTCTTATAGCCATTGTAAAACAACTTTTTACATGACTATGTACTTGTGTTCGTATAACGTAATGTCTTACCTGTAGCAGCTGAAACAGATCCAACTGTGAGGCAAACCAGCGTCAGAGCTAGCAAAGTCCTAAACAACATTTTGAAATATTTCCCTAAGAACGAATCATTAAAAATTAATGTAACTCAAAAACAATACGAATACCTGCTTCGAATGTTTGCAGATCGAATCAGTTACTGTGACTTGTTAATCGTTGTACGCGTGCCTTCTATTTATTTAAGGGGTTTATTGGCTTTATCTTTTTGATTTCAATTTTTAGACGTCATATCTCTTTTTTACAATTATTTGGAAATAAGAAGTAAATGAATCTTTAGTTTATTGGTGTAATAAATATTGTTATGGCTTAATTAGACACTTGGATAATCCCCGATGCGTAAAGAATGGCATTCTTCGATGCACAAAATTTTTCTATTTTACGATCAGCTCAACTCTTGTTATATATTCTGTTAGTTTATGGTATTCAATTTCTTTTTCACAAAAACTCGTAAATGGTGACAACTCCAACAAAAACTAAAAATATTTAAATTGAATTATATTTTAAAATAAATATTTAAAAATGGTTTTATTGTTTGCTCACTGATTATTATTATTACGATAAAAATTTATATTCTACTATCGATGTGGCGGTGTCTTTTTTCATCACAGTAGTTATTACTATATTGCTTATTATTATTTAGTCGTAAAAGAATTATTAAATCCAACATCAAAGTCATCGGCCTCAATTCAGGCTACCTGCAGTTGAGTAATTTTGTTTTTTAAAAAGATTATCTAGGTTTTTTTGTATGTGTTATACAAATATTGATGCTAGTAAACTTATTAACCCTTATTGATGATTATAAATTTCTTCCCTCTCTTCAATATTTCGTAATGACTGTCCAAAAATTAGAAAAATAAAAGTGTTTTGAAAAGTCTATATTACCACTCAATAGTTATCGCATAGGAGTATTTTTTTATTAAGTATATTGTAGTTAGCGTTTTTTGTTAAAGTAAAATTTATTGAAACCATTGAAAAAGAAAAAAAAATCAAATTCTATGGTAATAGTTCTCTTAGACGTAAATTTTAAAATGTGGCAAGAGATGATAGATGAATGAATAAGAAAATGAATCGATTTTGAAGAATTTAGTATGACAAGCCATTTGTGATTGCGATCAAATTTTGTCAGTTTTTATATCAAGTATCTTTAAAAGTTTATATCAAAGAGTATTTATAAAAACGTCATTTGATACTAAAACGTGTACACCAAAAGGCCCTCAACATAAAGAAAACAGTAAAACGTGTATCTGTGGAACTTTTAACTTACAACTCTTACATATTACGTACATATATTTCAAGCATTGTTTTAAAATATGTTATAGCCAATGTAATTCGTACGAGTCCCTCATCATCATAAGAATCTCTGACTTCCTTTCTGATGTTTCGCGTCATATCCTGTACAGAGGCATTCCTTCACACAGACTTTCTTAGACAATTTTTTTTAGATCAACTAGGTTGTTGGCTTTGTCTTTGGTTTTTCTTAATTCCTGCTTTGCATGGGAGCAATATTTTTCAGTAGATCTTAATTCCTGGTGGCAAAATTTGATCCTAGTGGTTTCATACTACTCTGTTGCTTTGTATACATAGCGTGTTCTGGGTAAATCGGACCTAAAAAGGGTAAGAATATAGGGTTTTTTATAAGTGGTGGCTGTTGAAAATCTGTTTTGCGTATACTTTGTTGCCCCATATTACACATTAAACTTTGTTTAAAAGTGTGTATACAATTTAATTTTGTTTTTCAGTGCAGTTTGGCGTTTTTTTGGAAATAAGAATTGGATGTTCCAACTTTCGTAGCGAAATCTGTGATTGATTTGTTAAGATTTGGCCGAAAAGCTGTTAACGCTCCTTTTTCCATAATTTTACACTTCGCATTTGATTTCTTTCTCCAACCTAGCTTTAGTGTGATTGTCTAACGTTCAAACAACTTAATTTAAAGGGTCCCATATATATGTAATATATATACAGGGTGCCGCATCCAAGTCTGGATATAGGGAATTAACATGCGAATTGGTTTTTATTTTATAATATCTCCCCAGATCACTTTAAAGCTATTATTGAGTGATGGCTTTGTGGAGGTCGAAGAGGGCTATCGGCCAGTATTTTTTTCAAATCGTTGCATCGCGCTCATTCACTGTAAAAAGGTTTTAAAAATCGTATTTTGAAATTCGCGCCCGATCCGAATTGTCGCGAAGTGTTCCGTCGTACTGTCGAAGTTCGGCGATCGCGTATTTTCATTACCCATGCAAAATTCAAATGTCAAAGTGAAATTAGAAATTATTCTCATCAGAAATCAACGAACAAGTCAAACTGAATTATTTTATCCAGTGTGATGATTATTGTAGGACAAATTAAACGGAATAAATGCACAAATTGATCCATTCATTCGTCATAGTGCGCGACCCCGTCAAACGAGCCATCTCGAACTACAATCTAAGACCGTATCCAAAAAGCCCAAGATGAAGACTTCAAGACTTCGAGCAGCTGGTCTTCCTCAAAACCTCATCAAAGCCCATCGGCAGCATTGCGACATTTTCTGGGAGCCCTCATGCTAGGAATGTACTCGGGCTGCTTCACTCAGTAATCACTGAACGACTCAAATTGAATTATTTTATCCAATATGACGATTATTGTAGGTCAATTTAAACGGAATAAATGCACAAACTGCACAAAATATTTTATTAGGTTATGCTATGTTCTACTGCGATTAGATGAAAAAGCGGGGGCCTGCATGTTCTTCAACAGTTAATTTAATTAGTAGGTAATTTGGATAAATTTCACCCTTTTTTTTGGAATCACTAAAGATTGGAAGTCAATTGATTTTACATTCGTTAAGCAGCGATGGATTTTTGCCTCCAGGAAGCATCTTCATTACAGGAAATTTTTGAGAGAGAAATGTAGAACATTGACTCATCAACATTTTAAAGTATTTTTCTCTATTACGAATGTGTTTTGGGATTCAGAAACTTTTGTATTACTGTTTTATTTGTTTATTGTGTTAACAACAACAAAAATAAAAATAATATTTCGCAAAATAAAGTTACATTTATTTTCAAAGGTGATAAAAATTACATAAAATCAGGTGGGCACGACGTTTTCTAGGGGTCTTAAACAGATGAGATAGAAGAATTTCTAAAAGCATCATGACAAAAAATTGAAGCCTGGGGACTACTTCTCACATATAGAGTTTTACGAAGGAACGCTTGAGAGAATCTAGGCTGATGGAGAGTTTTTGAGGAAAATTTGTTTTACTGACGTTCATTTGGTCTTAAGGGAAGTTATAATCGTCAGAACGATCAAATTTGAGCATTACACAACCCTCACGTGGTCCATGACCTTCGTTATCAATGGCGTGCAATTGTCAGTGTATGACTGGGGCTTCTAGGACATCATGTCATTGCACCTTTTTTCATCGAATCCGGATTGAATGCTCAGAAGTAGGATAATATGCTAGCTCAGCAAATACTTCCTGGGACTCGAAGGATGCGGCATCTGCAGCAGGTCTTTTACATCCAGGACCAAATCTCCAACCATACAGTTCGCATAAATGTTGTTTATTTGAACCAGTATTTTTCCGCAATGTTGGAATGGAAAGTTTGCACCCATTGGCCTGTGCAATCGCCGGATATAAAGCCCTGAGAATTTTTTCTTTGGAGATTTCTTCACGACCATCTGCATTCAGACAAGCTATACAAACAGAGAAGCGCTGAAACAAGCACTCCAGCAATATTGTCTTCAGATTTCAACTAAAATGCTGATCAACACGCGTAGGAGTTTTGAAGATTGGCTTACTTACTGTACAGCTGCTGAGAGCAGTCTTTTTGAGCAATTCTTGAAAATAGTGCAATACTTCTCCAGATTCGTACAATATTTCATTACTTCATTCATCAACAATTGTTAAGTTTTGTTATTTGTAGTTATCTAAATGGTTCATTAAAAGGTCCTCTTCAAAGGCGCCAGCTATTTTGATGGTAAATCTTATCATCACACAATAAGAAAAGCGGGCCCTCGCTTTTTCATCTAATCGCAGTAGAACATGGCATTTTAATGAGATTTTAGTAATAAAGACTCGATCAGCACCAGCAACATAACCTAATAAAATATTTTGTGCAGTTTGTGCATTTATTTCGTTTAAATTGACCTACAATAATCGTCATATTGGATAAAATAATTCAATTTGAGTCGTTCAGTGATTACTGAGTGAGGCAGCCCGAGTACATTCCTAGCTTGAGGGCTCCCAGAAAATGTCGCAATGCTGCCGATGGGCTTTGATGGGGTTTTGAGGAAGACCAGCTGCTCGAAGTCTTGAAATCTTCATCTTGGGCTTTTTGGATACGGTCTGATTGTAGTTCGACATGGCTCGTTTGACGGGGTCGCGCACTATGACGAATGAATGGATCAATTTGTGCATTTATTCCGTTTAATTTGTCCTACAATAATCATCACACTGGATAAAATAATTCAGTTTGACTTGTTCGTTGATTTCTGATGAGAATAATTTCTAATTTCACTTTGACATTTGAACTTTGCATGGGTAATAAAAAGACGCGATCGCCGAACTTCGACAGTACGACGGAACACTTCGCGACAATTCGGATAGGGCGCGAATTTCAAAATACGATTTTTAAAACCTTTTTACAGTGAATGAGCGCGATGCAACGATTTGAAAAAAATACTGGCCGATAGCCCTCTTCGACCTCCACAAAGCCATCACTCAATAATAGCTTTAAAGTGATCTGGGGAGATATTATAAAATAAAAACCAATTCGCATGTTAATTCCCTATATCCAGACTTGGATGCGGCACCCTGTATATATATTTATTATTGAAACATGTTTGAAATTCATTTTTCACAGAATTACACAATGGAAGGAAACTCAACGTTTTTAGAAACTGATTAATAAAAAATTATGTTTCTTTGTACGGACACCTTATTTCAAAAACACTAGAACCCAAATGTCTTTTGATCAGATGTAATGCTAACTGTAACCAAGAAACGGAAAAGTAAATGAATCGAAACAAATAAATTCATAGATTAATGACAAAAGTGCGATAAAAAAAAGATTGTGTAGTGTAGTGTTATATTGCATAATAATTTCAGAAAGTGTATTTAATTTGAGTTCTTTTACTCAAAAACTTGTCAAGGCCACAATATAATTCTACAAGATCACAGTTCCATCGCAAGCCTCGTTGAAAGATTAATTATAAATTTTATTACCACAAATTTACAGATTTTTTCGACTTATGATAGATAACACAAATAAGAACAAACTCTTGCACAATTATAACAATCGGTGTTTAACCAAATTGTATCTACATTAAGTCTTCCAGAATATTAATAAAAAAATTAAGTAAATAAATTAACCAAAAAAAATCTAATTCCATTTGTCACTATTCGTACTGAATAGTATATACTTTTTTGTCCTTAAATTTGTATTTGTAATTTAGATGTTAGATACTTTAGGGCAACAGACCTTTATCATTTTAAAATCTAAATTATCCAACATAATTAAGAGGAGTCGCTACTCTTGGTTCTTAAAGGATTTTCAACACATTTTCAGAATGCGATATCTCCATTATTAGATAATAGAAATATTGTAATAAAATTTTAAGTTTAACCTAGACAGTTTGTGTCAAAGAAATTGCTTCTACTGTATCTGATTTCCAACAAAAAAGTCGACAATGTTTTTCCTGTTGTTTCTATAGTTTATTAAGCCGAAAAGAGCGATGAAAACCGCATTCCGAAATTTCCTTAAATAATTGGGATATTGATTTTTAAAAATATGTGATGAAAATTTACTCCGAATTAAAAATAGCATTTCGTAGTGAACACAACGTAAGTTCAACAAAGCTTATATTTTGTATTTATCTTTGACCTCTCTGGAACGAAATGATCCAGAAACCTAATTATTGTATTCACTGCAACTATTCATGTTACTTCTTCTTCATTCTTATCTCCATTAATGTATACCAATATTCAATATTATTGCTTAATTGTGCTCTTAGCTTCTAGAAGTTGTGGTTGTTGTGCAAATAAATAAACATTCTTTTGTAATGATTATTTATTGACACGTGGCTTACTCCAGGTTTGCTTGTTTCACTAGAAAGTGGAGTCTGCACATATGTATCTGACTTTGTAATGTCAAACTTCACAGTCTCTACTACTGACAGTGACACTTCGAACGTCGAGTTCTTATTTATGAGAATGGCTGCAAAATCATTATCAGTTGTTTTTGGTTGTGTATATCGACCTCCATTTACCGATTTTGATAGTGTTTTAAAGTTACCTCTTCTCATTTGTGGAGATTTTAAGCTGGTCCTCACAGTTGTTGCTACATTTGATTAACGACTCCCATCTTTATCAAATAATGGTAAGATTGGTAGCCATGACGAGAATTGTCAGGTGAACATCAGTGGCAAATGTCAACTTAAATTTTCCCGTATTTCGGGAGGCGTAAGGACTTCACTAGCTTCTTCACAAGACATTTTAACCAATTTTAAAATACAAAAACTCGAATTGATTCGTTGTTGTAAAAATTCGAACTTCAAATATTTCGTGGTTAGTGTCAGACCAACCCATCACCAACCACGACAAAATTCCCCAGATTTAAAAAAACGCAAATTTCAATTAAATTTTGTGAAAAAACGTACGCGGTAGAAAAATAGTATAAATAACTCGTTCATGAGGCCATTGTGGCACTCATCCTTTATATAACTCGCGGCTTCGCCGCTCGTCCTATAAACTTGGATTCATGCCTCAATATTTGCCTTATGAAACTCGTTATTTAATATGCTATAATTTAACTGGTGATCGTTATTTTATTAAAGAACTATTCACTATTGAGACAGAATTAAATTTAATATAACAAAATAACAGAAACAGAGCGACAATTTGAGACATGTCTGGAAGAGTTGACGGCATACTTTTCGCGTGAAAACGTTTTATTAACTGCTAAACTTATATCAAATGATGAAAAAAACTGTTTACAACAACACCCTCCTTTATTGTTTTAATTAAGAAAATATCGTACTTGGTCTGTTTCTGTTATTTTGTTAAATTTAATGTAATTCTGCGTTTATATGTCTACCTTTTTTGCTCTTTGTACATGTGTGTCAATAATGAATGGTTCTCTAATAAAATAACGATCACTAGTCAATAATTTTTAAAATGGTTTTGCGAAATTTTTCAGGGTGGCCGGTTGTTTTTGCCGGTAGTGTAGATCTAGTTATCTCTTTCAATCCTGACCTAATTGCTAACTAAAATTTTTTAAGCCAGTCGGTAAATCTGGCCACGTGATAATTTTGGAGAATTTTCAAACCAATATCCAGACTTCAAACAAAGTAATAATTACCACAAAGTCAGTTACTAGTTATCAAATGTTGCAAAATCTGCTTGGTGCATTAATATTAGATATTGATATCTTTCCAAACATCTTTACTGAGGTAAACAGTTGACTATCGAACCGTATTCAAATCCTTCCATGGTTTATGTAGTGTAGTGCAAGCGCGGCTTTACTAACCACGAGAGGGTAAAGCCAGCATTAGGATAGGAATAGGGAGTTAGGTTAGAAGTTAGACGTTAAGAGGATTTGTACCCCTTTTGTGTAATTGGTTATTAATATTAAATAATTTGTTAAACATTAAGAAATTTCCTGAAGAGTGAATATACAAGAATGGAGACGAGTAAAATGGGAGAAATTAGAAAAACTCGGCAGAAGACGGGTAAATCCAAAACTGGACAACTGGACATTGTACCATAAACAGCTGGAGGAATTCTTTAACATAAATAGAATAGTGACACCCCAGCGACAGAGGGTCAAACAGAGTCGAAGAAAAGAATGCCAGCTTTACTGAGCTTGATAGGAAAGGAAACTTACAAAACCCTACTAGATCTCTACACACGGGCGTTACCTAAGGACAAAACCTATGAAGAATTGTGTACCCTACTGAAGAAACAATTTTTACCCAGCACATGTATTTTCAGAGAAAGAATCGAATTCTACGAAGCACAACAACAAGACAATGAAACCGTAAAAGAATGGTACGCTAGAATACACAACCTAGCGAGTAACTGCGAGTTTGGAAACGAGCTCACGTTCGTGCTAAAGGTCAAATTCATCTGTGCTATGAAAAGGAGTGTCATCCGAGACAGATTGTGCGAAGAATCCCCAACTACGACATTACAGAAACTAGTGAAGATTGCCATACACAAAAAAGGACACACAACAGGCAGGAAAATTGCAAACACGTAGCAATAATGAGGCAAAAACGTCTAAAGACATAATCCAGACATTCCAGAGAGGGAAGTGGAACTGCAGACGATGGGCAGGAACTGGTTAACAGGTGTGTAAATATAGAAATTACACATGCAACATTTGTAAAAAGGTGGAACATTTAGCAAAGGCATGTTTCGCTAAAAATAAACAAAATTCGGTAGAAACACAACATACATTCAGTTTAAAGTTGAAAGACCAATTCCGACCTGTTTTCCTAAAACCCCGCACCGTTCTCCTTGCGTACAAAGAAAAAGTCGAGACAGAATTGAATCGTCTTGAAAAACAAGGTGTAATTGAGTCGTTAGAATCCAGTGAGTGGGCTACGCCATTGGTACCAGTAATGAAGAAGGACGGAAGCCTTAGATTATGCGGCGATTACCGAATCACAGCAAATAAATGGTTTGAAGAAACTCTTTGCCAACAGTCGAGGAAATGTTTTGAAAGTTAAACGGAGGCGAATTATTTTCTAGAATTGACCTCAGCAACGCGTACAGTCAATTGGAGGTAGACGAGGAAACATCAAAAATACTCAATTGGAACACACACAAGGGCTTATACCTGGTGAAGGTAATCCCGTTTGGCATAACGCCCGCCAGAGCAGTTTTCCAAAAAACCCTAGAACAGGGTTCTTTGGAAAACAGGGCATAGATAGAGCAGCAAACTTTATGGATCATATCAGTGACTAAAGGATGCAGGATTAAAAGTTAAATTGTCGAAATGTGCTTTTTTGAGGAAGAATCAACATTTTTAGGTCTAAGAGTTACTGATAAGTATTAACAAAACGAGCACGTGTTGATTTGTGTTTATTAAACGGCTTACAAGTTTATGTCTTACCTATTCGACTGTCTGATTCAAAGAGAACGAGTCCTTCCAAGAAACATCAGTACCTACGCTATGCGCAGTCGCATTCCATAACATCTTACTATTGACCTACTTCCTACTTAACCTACTGTACACTTAATCTACGCCTTAATTAATACATTACATATCCCCCCATTTAAGATTAGTAGGTACATTTAAAAAAAAACCCGAATGCGCCTAATATTAATTCCTAATCTCTGTAACGTGCTGGGATGTTACAAGAACGCTTTGGTCTATCGCGTACCGGAATGACTGGAATAGGATTGGGTTGCGGTTCGAGAGATGGTGTTTGTTCTGGTGGTGGCGGTGTGGCTGACGGCATTGTTGGTTCCCCAGGCATCTTCCTTTGTGGTACTTCTTGGTTTGTATTCGCTGGTTGTACTGTCTCTGACTTGCTGTCCTCAGTGCTTGGTGCTTCAATTCTTTTTCTCATTTGGTCAACGTGTCTCCTCCATTTTTGTCCATCTGGTAACTCGCACGTGTAGTTTCGTGGTCCCAGTATGTCGATGACCTTTGCTTCCTGCCAAGTTTTGGTATTAGGCTTCCGATAATCCCGAATCCAAACTATACTTCCCTTCTCAAATGTTGGAGAATCTCGACCTTTATGGTTACATTGCCTTTCCGTGTCTCGGTTTGTGTCAGGTCTCATTAAGTTGAGCGTCGTGTGGAGATGTCTACCCAGCATCAATTTCGCTGGCGTTTCATTCGTTTGACAGTGCGTGGAATTTCTATACCAGAATAAATACCTGCTGACAAGAGTGTCTGTCGAAACGTGTCGGTTTCTTTGGTCTAAAAGCGCTGCCTTGAAGCCTTTCTTAAAACTCTTTACTGCATTTTCTGCTGCTCCATTTGTCTCTGGTTTGTACGGCGGTCCGGTAACGTGCCTTATTCCATTTCTTTTTAAGAAAATTGAAAATTCCTCTGATGTGAGCTGTGTGCCGTTGTCTGACACCAAAGTCTCTGGAATTCCCCATCTTGCACATGTTTCCCTGATTTTGCCAATTGTTGCAGCGGACGTGATTGAGTTCATTTTAAAAATTTCAGGCCATTTACTATAAGCATCCAACATAATGAGGTAGTGGCTGTTATTAATCGGTCCAAGGAAATCGATGTGCACTCTTTGCCACGGACGCGTTGGTCTATTCCACGGAATTGGGATCGCTTTCTGAGGTTCCCTTGCGACTTTATTGCATGGAATGCAGCTACGAGCTATGTTCTCAATGTCCTTGTCCAAATTCGGCCACCAAAAATAGGCTCTGGCTATTGATTTCATTTTGACAATACCCAGGTGACTGCTGTGTAGTTCCTCTAACAGGTGGTGCTGCAGCTTTCTGGGCACAATTACTCTGTAGCCCCACATCAGACATCCTTGTTCGCAGGTTATCTCGTCTTTCCTCTGGACGAACGGTTTTAGGAAATCGTCTGTTTTTTGCTCTGGCCACCCCTCAGTTACGAACTTTACGATCTTACTCAGCGTGGGATCACGACGTGTGTCTCGCGATACCGCGGTGTGTGTGACTGGCATTCCCTCTGCAATCACTAGGTTGAGGTGTGTTGTCTCCGTAACCTCCTCAGACTCACCTGGTGTTTCTGAGTACAGTGGATGTCTTGACAACATGTCAGCTACACTGTTCTCCTGGCCTTTGACGTATTTGATTTTGTATTGGAATCCGGACGGATAGAGTGCCCACCGTTGGAATCTAGCTGATGCCATTTGTGGTATTCCTTTTTGCTCTCCGAAGAGGTATATTAGTGGCTTGTGATCCGTGTGTATTTCAAAGCTATGCCCTAGAAGATATGTCCTGAGTTTTGATGTCGCCCAGTAAATCGCCAAAGCCTCTTTATCAAGAACCGAATAATTGCCTTCTGCCTTGCTTAGCGTCCTGGAAATGAAGGCTATTGGTTTTAAGTCCCCATTCGTCGTCTTGTGTGATAAGGTGGCTGCAATTCCATAATGTGAGGCGTCCGTTGATAGAATTATCGGTCGTGAAGGGTCGAAGTGCTCTAGTACCCTATCTGACGCTATTTCTTGTTTGATGAGGTTGAATGCTTTTTCGCAACCCTGATCCCAAGCAAATTTCCTGTCGCTTTTTAACAGCTCGTAAAGAGGCCTCATTATTCCCGCAAATTCTGGTACAAACCTGCTGTAGTAATTTACTAAGCCAACAAAACTCTTTACCTGCCGCACATCTCTTGGCCTGGGTGCTTCAAGCATGGCTCTGATCTTGTCCTTGTTGGTTTTTAAACCCTCTCTTGAGATTACATATCCTAAGTATTTTATCTCATTTTTGAAAAATTCGCACTTTGATAATTTCAACACAAAGCCTGCCTCTTTCAGCCTTAGGAACACTTGCCTCAGGTTGTTTTTATGCTCTTGCCTGGTCTTTCCAGTGACTAGTATGTCATCTAAAAAGTTGGTCACCCCTCCGAGTCCGCTTAACGTTTGTTCTAATGTGCGCTGAAATATTGCGCTTGCTGGTACGATCCCGAAGGGGAGCCTATTTACCTTGTATAGACCCTTGTGCGTGCTCCATGCCAGTAATTTTGCTGATTCCTGGTCCACGACTAACTGATTGTATGCGTCGCTTAAGTCAATCTTGGTGAACGATTCACCCCCATTCAACTGCATAAATATTTCCTCTATTCTAGGCAAGGGGTATTTCACCTCCCTGAGATGCCTGTTCACCGTCACTTTGTAATCGCCACAAATTCGGATGCTACCATTTGCCTTTAATACTGGAACAATTGGTGTCCCCCAATCTCCGTGCTCAATGGGAGAAATTACACCTTTCTCTTCCAACCGCTGCAGTTCTGCTTCCACTTTTGATTTATAGAATAAGGGTAGGGCTCTAGGTTTATGATAAATGGGTTGGGTGCTGTCGGATTTTAGTTCTAGTATAATCGTCCTGTGCTTGTAACATCCCAATTGCTCTGAAAATAGATTATTAAATTCATCGGCAAAAATTTTTGTATCGGTGTCTAAGCTATTAATTTCACAATCGTTATTTATTAATGTAAATTTGAATTTACTTAAAAAGTCCCCGCCTAACAAATTGTTGTCCCCTGTCTTATCTACTACATGAAATATAAAATCATTGTGTACCACATTTTTATACCTTAACGTAGCCTCTATGTAGCCCTTATTGGCAACAGTATCTCCCGAGTATGATTTTAATTTAAGTCTACTTTTAAACAATGGGCATGCAGTCTTAAAATACTGGTTATAACACTCCTCTGTTATGACGGATAAGGTTGCTCCACAGTCGATCTGTATTGGCAACCTCACATTGTTTACACTGACCTGCAGCTTCATTGGTTCCTCCACTTGAAAGTCTAAATTAAAAATTTGTGCCTATTCAAAATCTTCTTCCGCTTCTATGGCGTTTTGTGTAGCTCTTGACCTACAGACCTTGGCTAAATGACCCACTTTATGGCAAGAGTTGCATTTGTACGTTGCGTATTTGCACCTCTGGTTCCCTGTATGTGCGGCTCCACATGCTTTACAAGACCACCTCCTTGGATTGTTCCCATTTCTGCGTCCTTCGAGTACTCCTGACGTGTTGTTTGCGCTGCCCGAAAATTCTGGATTCCACCTTTCTTTTCGGACCAGATTAATCTCCTTGTCAGCCTTGATGGTGGTTTCTCTCGCTAGTGCGATTTCCAAGAGATTTTCTAGTGATTTGCTCGGCTTTTCCTCGCACAGTCGGTCTCGAATTGGGCCCTTTCGCATACCGCACACGAATTTGTCTTTGAGGACGTTCCCCAGGTCCGCACCGAAGTCGCAATTCGTTGAGAGATTGTGTATTCGCACGTGCCAATCGTTCACGGTCTCTTCTTCCAACTGCTTCGCGTCGTAGAATTCTAACCTCTCTCTGAAAACGCACGTGGTCGGAGAAAAATGCTTCTTCAAGTGGTTGCAGAGTTCTTCGTACGTCTTGTCTTTAGGGGCTTTTGGTGTGCACAGGTCTCTGAGTATCTTGTAAGTATCTTGGCCAATTAAACTGATCAACGCCGCTACTCGCTTCTTAGATGCTTCCGTGTCCTTGATGTCATTTATTTCGAAGTATTGCTCGAGCTGTTCTTGGTATAAAATCCAGCTGTCCACACGTGGATTGAAATTTTGTATCGAACCAATCATCTTCGTTGTTCTTCTTTTTAATCCTCGTCGCCAGTGATAAGTATTAACAAAACGAGCACGTGTTGATTTGTGTTTATTAAACGGCTTGCAAGTTTATGTCTTACCTATTCGACTGTCTGTCTCAAAGAGAACGAGTCCTTCCAAGAAACATCAGTACCTACGCTATGCGCAGTCGCATTCCATAACATCTTACTATTGACCTACTTCCTACTTAACCTACTGTACACTTAATCTACGCCTTAATTAATACATTACAGTTACCAAAGAACATCTAAAAAAAGACAGCGAAAAAGTCAAGGCGATACTAGATGCCCCAACACCACAAACTATGAGACCAACACGAGAGGGTAAAGCCAGCTTTAGAATACGAATAGAGAGTTAGGTCAGATGTTAGACGTTAAGATGATCAGTACCCCTTTTGTGTAATTGGTTATTAAGAATAAATAATTTGTTAAACATTAAGAGATTTCCTGAAGAGTGAATACTGAATATACAACAGTTTCCACAAACAGATGTACAGCCTCTCTAACCAATGCTGAGTTCCTTGAGGAAGAAATATACACTAGACTCCGAAAGTTCAAGAAAACTACCCGGATTCTTGAGCGCTGCCCTTTTGAAGAATGTACGCTTTCTCTGTTTAAGCCCTGGATTCTGTTCATGCAACAGTCATTTACCAGCGGCGAACTCCACAATGACTGGAAAACAGTAACTGTAAAACCTATTATTTTATAGAATTCTATGATGAAGTTCCTTCTTGAACATCATTCCTGCTGAGGCATCATGAATTTGGGCCGAACCGCTCGGTAGGCACCAATCTTATTTGCTGCTTCAATAACGGCCCTAAATAAATCATCTCTAAATTGCTCAAGATCTATGTACGTCAAATTCTCGAATGCACTAATGCTAATCCAATCCTTGTTAGGGACAAACAAGGCTATTAGGTTTATTTGAACTCCATCCACCATTTGATGATGTGATCTCAAAATGTTTCATGGTAAATGCTATTTAAATTTTATAATATAACATACCATGTACTTGTGGTTTAAACATCAAAATTGCATAACTTTTTATTCTAATAAAAGGGAAAGGTTCCATGAGCGCTCGATGATTCAAATGGTTAGGTGGGTGCTAATAACTCGAAGATCACCGGTTCGATCCCCTCATAGATCACTTTTTTTCTTACATTGTTACTAGTAACTATTATCTAGGTTGCTTTTTATAAAAAACTAGATTAGTTTAATTCAGTGGAGAGGGAAGTTCTACGTAATAATAATTCGACTAATTTTTTACTAAAATCTATTGTGCACAACGATTGGTTTCCTTCGATATTTGCAATGTGTCCTTCTAAGTAGGAAAAGTGGATTTTTAAGTGGTTAGTTAATTTTAAAATAATCGTTACCTGAATGAAAGTTTCATTATTTTTGAAGAGGCGTATAGTTTATTAGGAAGGATGGTTTAATCTATAAAAGACTGCAGAAATAATGACAACCAATGACCAAAGTTTTGTATAAGTGAGTAGAGTGCAGAAATAATAACAACCTGTAGCCAAAGTTTTGTATAAGTGAGTTTTTATGTTTGTAACTAGCATTATTTTAAAATTATAAATAATAAAAAATGACGAAAACTTTAATATAGAATAAAAACGCAGTTGCAACAACAAAATTGGAAATACCACAAAATCAAAAAGCCAACCGAATAAATGGGAAAATAATAATTTTTAAAAACAGTTAGTGTTCTGTTTATTCCGAACAATCCTACAATTGAGTTGTAGTACCGAGAGAGATTTTTTAAAGTTTGTTTTTGATCGTTGCATTTACAACTTAAATTTTCAAATTGACGGTAATCTGACAAGATGAAAATTAATCAAGAATTAGCACCGGGATTGTTCACTTACCACTTCCTAAAAACATAACCAATGCAGTTCTTGTTGTTTTAGGTTTTCAAATTCATAAATTGTAATTTTTAAAAATAAATTTCCGAAATTATTTTTAATTAAGACATATAACAAAACGTCATTTTCTTTAAACTGTATCCTATCCCTAGCTAAAAACAAAGGAATGGCTTATTATTTTTTGTATTAATTTTTTGTTATTTCCTTTTTATACCTTCATTAGTAAAAACAATCCGATGTTTCTATCAGAAATCTATTCATGATCTGTCGTGTGGATACTTGTGATTTCTTTGACCGATTTTACATACTTGTAGATATCTGCAACATCATTTATATTTATGACAGACGTAAGATCGAATATTCAGTCCCAAGGCTGCCAAGGAGCTTCAACTTCGTGCTTCGCTGGACGAAATATGCCAGTAACTTTTTCGGAGATGTAAACATGCTTTTCAGCGCAGTGCTCCTTGAACGTGAAATATGTGGTCTTGCTCAAAGATTAAATTACGTTTCATCTTATACAATTTTTCAATGTGACTACTTTCGTTAAAATATCCACTCAGTGCGGGCAATATTTAAAAGAATATGTTATAAAAAACAATGTTAGATAGAACGGAAATTTGAAAATAACTATTCTACTTTGATTTTTGGAATTTTTGTATCTATACCTCTCGGCCTATGTGCCGGCTGGCTGCGGTCAGCCCCCATAAAATTAGAATTAGACCTCTTTCGTTGATTAATGCATTGATCCTGTAACAAATACTACACATTACAGGCGTTGCAAATTCGATTATATGCCTCGAGTAATTTGAAGACCTGGGCAAGTTTCCGTTGTACAAAGTTTACCCTGTATTTGATAAGCTTCACTTACAACCTTTATAAGTAGCTTAATTTGCTATTCAAGTAAGATTTTAACAGACTAATAGACTAGTGTGTAGTACACATACCAAACACAGTTGAAATGATGAGAGTAATTTTACATAACATTACATTACTAAGATACTGAAAATACACACCGCAGGCATTCGCAAGATTCTTACTAAACTTTAGAGTTTTATAAATCAAGGTTCTGTCGCCGAACACTCTACAGGTAGTTGGATCTGGAGATTTATGTACCTTGAAGGCTGAATTTCTTGAATTAAATGATATATTAAGCGATAGAACTCATACCGCATTCACAATGCTGTATGAAATGAATATGAATTCTAAGTGAATTAAACTCTTCAAATAAAAATTTGATATCCTGAAGTGTGAAGAAAATTAAGTACATATGTGGTAAATGATTTATTCATATTTATTATTAATATTATGAAATACAGAATTTAAGGAAAATGAAAATTTTCCAGTTGCAGTAATGTACGCCGTTATCGCGGTAATTAATTAATGGTGCTTTGTTGTTAAGATAAGTCAAACCGATAATGACTTACCGTTTAAGTACTTAAAATTTAAAGTGCACATAATAACAACTTATCGATTATAGATTTCGACATGTTTGATGAAAATGTTTTCTTGAGATTTGTATTTGCATATAACTGAATTTTAAATTTTGGTTGCAAAGAAAATAAAAAGAGGCAGTTAAAGTTAAACCTAATAAGTGCGATTCAAAGCACTGAAGTAAGCAATTATTATTTCAGTACTTAGCCAATATAATCAAGTTTAAAATTCACGTTTAAACAAATAAAAATTAAGTTTAAACTTTAATAATCCGTATCAACATTTTTGGTTATGGATGAAAGTTGAGAATATATGTGCTTGTTTTAGTAATTTTTACAAAACTGCCATGCCATTTCATTCGCATTGTATTGACAATGGTATGGGGGCAATCTAAGAATTTCATAACCAGTCCATGTCAACGTCTCATCTACCATATAAACTTTTGTGCAGCCATTCTTGCATTTGACTTTTTTTCCTAGAAAATGTTGGTAGCTTGTCCAACTGCATTGAATAATATGGTGCGTTGTCCATAACCACCACACATTTTTTGTTCAACTCGGCCAAAGCAGAAATAAGTTGATTAACCACCCAATTGTGACAAAGTGTCCCGTCCATTCGTTCACATAAAATTTGGCGACCGTTTACCTCCCTACGTTTGTAACCCATCGACTTTGGAATTCTGTAAATTCCAAATTATTTCGCGAATAAGCCAAAAGTGTGTTTGTTGTAAAGTATTAATTTTTTCGTTGTATAATTTGAAAAAGTGAGTTTTCGTTTGAAAGATAATGAATTTTTCAAATTTTCGTCTTTAGTGACGTTTTTTAATTAAGAAATATTTAAAAAGTTTAAAAATCACAGAAAATATGTTCACTATTCTCATCATTAACTCTTCACGCCTGAGTTGGGTATCAGCTATTTTCGTTTACAGATAGCACCTTTTCATCGAAATTTTTATTTGTAACAAAATAATTTTCGGCATTTTAAATTTTAATGACAAAAGTTAGAAATGATGCAACTTGATATTATATGATCTCTAATTAAAAATAAATGTAGCAAATCAAGTGACGTCTGTCTCACGCACTGGCAGTTTTTGTCAATGAATCAGTTTATCCAACGTGAAGAAAAAATTTCATGGCTCACTTTTGTCTAAAAACATTCTGAACCTTTATATAGTATATTAGCTGACCCCGTGAACTTCGTTTCACCTACAATTTAATTTTGAATCTGCAAAACCGAATGCTTTGAAATCTTGCAGATGTTTTAAACATATGATAAGCATAATAAACTTTTATTCAAAATATATTTACTTATCCCCTCCAAAAAATTGATGACGTCAGCCCAAAATTTTGCCAAATGAATCCTCTCTAAAATGTCCAAGATAGGATGAGACTATACTTGTGATTTATCATTCCATTCATAATTTTTGGTTTTGCTTATAGGGGGTGTCTCAAAGAAATTAATCACTGAATCAATTTATTTTATTGATTGAATCAAGAATTGCAAAACTGAATTTTTAAATATTGCAGACGTTTTGAAGTTACTGTTTGACATGGTAGGTTTTTAATCAAAATATATCTGTTTATCAAGCCCAAAAACTTGATGACGTCATCTCAAGATTTTGCCGAACAAATCCTATCTAAAATGTGCAAAACATCATCAGTATATTTTCGTACTTTATCATTGCATTCATATTTTTTAGATTTGTTTTTACAGTGACTCCAAAAAATGTATGGATCATTCAATTTATTTTAGAGAATAACTCAAGAGTTGAAGAAATGACTTCTTTGAGATCTTGCAGACGTTTTAAAGTTATTGTAAGCATGGTAAATTGTTAAGAATATTTACTTATTCCCCCCAAAAAATTGATGGAACGGCCCACTCGATTTTCGCAGATAATTTTGGGAATACAATACAGTTATTTTTAGTATTACACCGCACCAATCCAAGGTGGTATACGTGTTGATCGTAAATGTTGATTAGGTCATCACAAAATTGTATGAAGAAAAGACTCAACTCGAAAATGCTGAATATGTTTCATTATACATTTGGTGCGAAGGAAGTTCTGTCGAAACAACGTTCGATCAAATTTTTGACAATGGTTGATATAAATAAAACTCAGTAGATGCTCATACTCGAAATACGAAGTATCTACTCGAATATCAAATCAAAATATTTCTAGTTTTTCTAGATGATGCTAATACTTCAGTAGGTAACAGTTGATGCTCAAGTAGTATCTCGATACAACAAAAACTGAAAACAGTGACAGTGTTCAACCATCAAGGCAAAAATCGAGTCACCAAAATATAAGTTAGTATGGGGTAGATACCTTGAGTTGGGAATCTCTATGGTCAGTGTTAGAAAGAAGGCACTGCACAATTTATGCATAAATAAAAGCTAATTATCTTACGACTTCAGTTTTAATTTATCGGATTCCGTGATTCCTTCACTCGAGAATGTTTAAATTTTGGGAAAATTTTCGAAACGATTGAAGTCGGTTGATCAAAGCTATACATTTGCATGATATAAAATAATAAATTTTAAACATAATTAATATCACTTATAATGTTTAAATATGATAAGCATAAATATATATCATAATTAAACCGAAACTCGTTGTCCTAAAAGCCCGAAATTATTAAAAACAAATCAATTTGTTTAAACATTGTTAAATTATCCCCGAAAATGTGCATTTTCCCGGCCAAAATATGAAAAATAATTTTTGCAGTCTCATGGTGACGTACGATGACGTCAATGTCACGTGAGCTACCTGTATAAAGGTCACGTTTTACGGTCCTTTGTGTTCAGTATTAATTTCTGTTTGATGGCGGCAAGATCGTCGCGTCATTTTGTCGTAAAAGTGGAGCGTTTTAGCGAATTTCAATTTTATTATTAATACATATTAAGGAAAATTTGTTGTGTTAGTGCTGTGAACACGGACGAAAATGAATATTTTTCCGAAAAAGACCAAAAACAGGGTAAGTACGACTTCAGTTTTAATTTATCGGATTCCGTGGTTCGTTTGGTCGTCAATGTTTACATTTTGGATAAATTTTCGAAACGATTGAAGTTGGTGGGTAAAGTTATACATTTTCGCGATATAATTAAATAAAATTTAAACATAATTAATAGAATTCATATTGTTCAATATATGATAATTAAACCGAAATCCATCTTCCTAAGAACACGAGGTTAGCAAAAACAAATTAGTTTGTTTAAACATTGTTAAATTAACCCCGAAAATGTACAATTTCTGATCTAAAATATGAAAAATAATTTTTGCAATCTCATCGTGACGTACGATGACGTCACTGTCACGTGAGCTACCTGATAAAAAATCAATTTTTCCATCCTCTGTGTTTAGTTTTGATTCCGGTCTGGTAGAAGCAATACTGGAGCTTCGTTTTGGCTTAAAAGTAGCACGTGTTCGCGAATTTCTAATTTATGGTTAATAAATATTAGCGAAAATGTTTTGTGTTACGTGCTGTGAACACGAAGGAAAGTGGATATTTTTCCATAAATGCCCGATTTTTTTTGAAATATGTTGTTAATAACATGCATTCAGAACTGATAAAGTACGGGTTTGGAATATACAAGGTCAGCGTTCATAATTCACAAAATACCGTATGCATCATTTTTAAACTACGGCGTCCAAATTTGCAAAATACGGTGTCCTTTACCCATGCTATCAAACCCTAGTCCTCTCTTTTAATGGCAAGACGCACTCCAGACCTCCTCGTATTGTTTGGTTCTTGCTGGGCAACAGCAACGAGCGAGCACAGTCATCGCCCTTTGTTGGCAAACGTGGAGAAATTTGTATATTGTAACTTTTGTAACTGAAGCATTTTGTACTGTATATTGTATGTGTTACTAACTTAACTTGGGTCTTGCCAATTTAGCTCCAGTGGTGCAAATGCTTTGTTTTCACGGTGCATTTGCTTGGGTTTTAATTTTGCAACAGTGCATTCTTTGGTTCCGAGACTGAATTCTCCATATCGTCAGACGCTCAGGCCTGGGCGGGTTCTGTTGGCCCTTAGACGCTGGATCATCATCCTAAACGGATGAGGTTCATCATCCTAAACGGATGAGGTCAGTCGGCCCTGTATCTATGCGGCTGCTTTCTCCCTTGGGCGTGTGAGCGCTGCGACCTATAGATTTCGTTTCGAGTTCCATCGGTGTGCTTGCTTGGGTATTAATTTTGCAACAGTGCATTTTTTGGTTCCGGGTTTGAATTCTCCATGTCGTCAGACGCTTTGGCCTGGGGGGGTTCTTTTGGCCCTTAGACGCTGGGTTGCATCGTTCTTTGAGAATGAGGTAAGACGAGCTTGGATTTATGCGGCTGCGTTCTCCCTTGGGCGTGTGAGCGCTGCGACCAATAGATTTCGTCCCGAGTTCCATCGGTGTGCTTGCTTGGGTTTTCATTTTGCAACATTCTCAATTTTTGGTGCAATTTCTTCCGGTGGTGTATTGGGTACTAACTTTGCATTTTTATTGTATCTGAATTGTATCTGTATCTGTAGTGTATTCTGTATTGTAGCTAGATTGTAGGTACCTGTATTGTATTTCCGTTGTATTGTACTGTATAACGTTCTATCCCTCATTAACAATTCCTAGCCAGATCTGCTCCAGACCTTCCCGTGGTTCTTGCTGAGCATCAACTATCGAGGACAGAAAATTCAAATTCAAAACCAGCAAAGTTTCACAAAAATCATGAAAATCGCTCGTTGGTGGCCAACGTGGAGCAAAAGAGACTTTTGTAACTCAACTAACTTTGTTAACTCTATATTCTTAAGGGAAAAAAAATATTACATTTAATTTATCATTTGTAAGGACAAATAGTCATTTGCCACGCCGATGCTCATTTTTAGATTAAATGCTCACAAAACGCGTAAATGTTCAATTTGTGTCCGGGGAGATACAATGTTTGCAAGTAGATACACAGTACATCGGGTAGATGCTCTGGTATATAAGAGTAATAATGAAGTAGGTACTTCGTACTTCGAATATGAGTATCTACTCAGTTTTATTCATACCCTCCAATGTCTCGCTTCAATGTTTGATTATGATGTTGATTATGAGCACAACGCTGATCAACTTCCGTATCCGAATTACCCTTGAAATAAATCATCGCGATTTGCACCTTAGGTAGTTCGTCGCACATTTGATTGACTTCGTGGACTTATGTCAGCTTGTCGTCGTCTCGGCATTGTAATGAACTTCATAAAACGACACAGAATTATTTTCACAGTCAATCAAATCTGTAAATTTTGTCTTGAGAATTTTAAAATATTGAAAACTTCAAATTAAATCCTCGAATAACGGTAAAGTTTGAAGTTTTGTCGAAACCAACAAAGTGAACATAGGTAAATAGAATGGCAGATCAAAATTAATAAGACACTTTCGCAATGTGTAACTAAATTCACTTTAACTAAGACTATTCTTAAAATAAACGACTTTTTTTTTACGAAAAAACAAAGAACGATTTGAAATGCAATAATACTTTTTTCACAATCGCACGGAAGAAATAGTTTTGTATGACACGTCAGTTAGGCGACAGGTCCGTCAGGAACGCCAACTATTCAAATTCATTCGAAGTGGCGATTCCCATGCAAAATTTTAAATTTTTTTTTACCTTTTAGCCGTCTTATTTTTTATAAATTTTCTTACATCAAAACCTTATCCTGACAATAAGGTACACGTAAAAAAAAGAATCGTCCAATTCGGTGCAGTAGATCTGAAGTTATAAGCGTACATACATTTCGGCGATTCATTTTTATTAATATAGATGAACGATATTAGTTAATTATTATTATTACCATTTCGTCCAGTGCGTGGAAGCAAAGTATGTTTAAAAGCGACGTACATTAGCATAATTTCAAGTTTCAACCTTACTAAATTTTAATTATAAATATAGTCCTGTGATGTAACGTTCGTGTTTTATCGTACGTAAATACCAAAAAAATTATGCTTTAATTACTTTTGCAAAGTAATATCTAAATGCAACGCACTGTTATCCAAAAAACTAATTTTTAACTTTAATGAATATTCTCTTGGGGAAAGAATCGTTCTGCCGAGTTAATTAAAAAGGTATTCTAGTTTCTATGAGAAAAATTGAGTTTATTGCACCTAAATCTTCTGAAATTATTCAAAACTTCAAAGTGCCGAGAAAAGTCATTTCGGTTTTTAGTTCGCTTTAGTTAAACAAACTGAAAACACAACACCGTGGATTGCATTACAAGAAATGATATATAAATTAATTTAAACGGTGATTTTGAATTCAGAATATCGACTAATTTAAAATAAAGAGAATTGAAATATTTGAATGGGTGTGGAATGGGTGAAGAATTTTAAACCAAACCAACAGAAATTATTTCGGCACTAATGGTGTTAGAAAATTTTAATTTTTTAATAAAGAAAACTGTTTGTATTTTGATTCCTGAAATAGAGACGTAGGCGTTGGGATAGTTTATTAATATTTTTTTTTCGTCGACCACTTATTAATGTGAATATTAAAGATTTTTTTTTCCGAAAAAAGGATGCGTTAATGGACGTCATTAACGATCTCTTTTTCATTAACGCACTCTTTTTTAGTTCGTCATTTTCACGGTTTTAAAACGTTGTGATCTGTCATGATGTTAGACAACCAGATATACTCATTTATTTTTTTTTAATTTTATTCATTTTACAAGAAACTTTTACAATTAATGAAATATTGTTATAACATAATTAGAATTATTTTTGGATATTCATCACAAAACTATTAGAACTACAATTGTTAAAGGTTACGAAAGGAACAGATAAATTCATTGTGTTGCTGACGTCAGGATTTATGTTGATTTGAACGTTTTCGGAGGTGTTTGAGGTTATGTTATTTATCGAGTTGATCGAGTTATTTATTTCTGTTTCTGCTGGCGAATTAGAAGGAAAATTAGCAGTGGCTGAGCAAAACAATTGTGTAGAGGTCTCGGGGGTGGTGGAAGAAGTTGCTGTCTCGTTACAAAACAATTGCTTGGCAATATTAACTTTATTTTGAACTGAGTCTTCTATGTATGACTCTGCAACCCTTGTTGATTTCCACCCACCGTGCCTCTTTATTGCCGTAAAATCAGCCCCTGAGTCAGATAAGATTGTGGCTGATGATCTACGGAAACAATGTCCCGTATAGAGTTTTGGCTGATCTAATTTTAAAAATTGTGCAACTACATGGAATTTTGGAAAATGTGTTGAAACCAACAGGGTTTGTAGTGCATTTATTGTGTCTGTAGTGTATAAAGAATCGTGTATGTTTTGTATGGTTGGGTCTCAGCGTTATATACCGTCTGATTAATTTTAAAAATATACTTTGGTCATCATCTACAATGGTAAAAACTCGTTTTTCTTTTATTTTTGTTCTGGAGCCAGGGATAGTACCTAACTAAAAATTTTGATTTCAAATCTTCAACATTGTTGGTTTACAATTCTAGAAGTTCATGCTTTCTTAAAGCTCCAGCGATGCCAAAAATGAGTGCTACCTATAAAAGTTGTTAGCTTGTACAAATTCAAGTTCTTGGTCTTACTTTACCTTGGCCATTAAAAATACATCATTTGGAGCTTCAATAATAAATTGTTGTACTTGCCCTTTCTCCAATATTTTTGATTTTTTTGGAACATGTCCTTCACTTTGTCTTTTAATGTACATTATCATTTTATGATAATTGCCAATGTCAATATTTTTTTTTAGACGTAGAGTAGACTTCAACATTGAAAATTTTGGCCAGAGGCTCGCAATTAATCCTTTTTGTACGATCTCGGCAAAATACGCCAGCAAGACGGGCTCAATGTAATCGTTTACGTGTTGCTTGGTACACCAATCGCAGAATTCAGAGTATGTTCTTTCGTAGAGATCTTTACTTTTAGCCGGTAATAAACTTCCACACGCATCGTTCGCACTTGCTATTACTGCAACCGGAAGATCACTATTTTCTAGTTCCATTTCTCAATTTACAATTTACAACCGCAATGGCAAACGCTTTTTATACAATGAATGTCAAAGTTTGTGATTCGCTTGTCATTTTTTTTCCAATGATAACTATGTTAACTGTTCAAAATTAAAACACACAAGAATGGGCAAGTTTGTGGTCAACGAAAAAATGTTGTAATAAATTCGTTTGTTAATGGGAGATTAATAATCTCCTTCATTAACAAACTAGTTTATTAAATAACTATTAACCTCAAGAACAAAAATGTGACGTTTAACGTAACTACTATTAATAGTGGCTAGCAATCTTATTTTTAGCATCGTTTTTTGTGATGTCATAATAATAAAACGATATAATTTTATACTAGGTACATACTACAAAATACAAACGTACCATGAACACTGTTAATGGCTATTTCGATCATAAGGATATCCATAATTTCCATAAATGTATTAATAAGTAAGTATATTTTAGTTGTACAAGAATTTTTGCAACGAAATTGAATTTTTTATCCTGTGAAATTTCTTTAAACCTCTTAAGTGGATTATTCTTAATGTGTAGAAGACAATGCGGTACACAATTTTATTTAAGTTAATTTTTTAACGTAAGGTAAAAAGAATCAAAAATTTGTATAATCCCTGTGATATTTAATATTTAAACTTGTTGTTAAACGTATTTACGTTAAGAGAATATCACCAATGAAGTATCTTTTGGAGAATGTTTAAAGCAATATACGTATTTGATCTATGAGTAAACAAAAATACTTTAAAAAATCCATTTCCGGTGTACAATAGGAAATAACACGCGTAAAGAATTTATTTGTACTAAAAGGATATATAAAGAAATATCTGGAGAGTTGCCTATAAAATTTCACAACTTCCGTTTTAATACCTTTATTTTTTATTTGCTTTTGTTCATTAACCTATTAGCTTTCATCTTTATAAAACCACCGCTGTACTACCAATAATTTTAAAGTGCAGCAATAAATTGTAATCATATATCGCAAACACTTTGCCCTAAATAATGGATAATCACGATTTAACACAGTAAATAAATTACTATATTGATTACCAAATAAAACTACTGGTCAAAATCTACAAAATAAAATATAAACAGTAAAGTGTATATGGTTCTTCCTCAAAGCAGGTAAATATTAAATTATTTTTGATTAAAAATAAGTTTATATACGTGTTATATTCAAATCGACAAGTATTTGTTGATTTCTGTAATATTCGCTAAACGTATGAAAAATTTAATTTATTTAGCAGCCTTAAGTAGATTACAAATATGACGCAAAATATGTAAACTTTATAAATTATTTTAATTCAGTTTTAAATTTTGAAGCTGTTATTATTGATTAACGCAGACAGTATTTCAATTAAGAGGTAGTGAGCATGAAATTTATCATCATTAAAACGAAGCATTTACCAGATGCCCTATAACGAACCTTCACAAGTTGAAGTTGTCTTCGTGTTTCACAAAATGTAGAACACATACTTACTCTACCCCAGGTTTAACGTTTCTGTCTGGCTTCGCTTGTATGTAGCTTGTGGTTCTTGACGCCTTTGTTAAAGAAATATTCTACACACCGAATCGATTACTTTATGATCTTCTTGTAGATGGTAAAACGTCAACCAAAATTTTGTCCACTCAGTTCCTTCGACAAATTAACCAAACTTGAAATCTAGACACATTTAACGCAAAAGAAAAGACAGGACAGATTTGAGTGTATATACTATGTACCATATTTACGTTGTGAAATAAAAAACTACATTTCTAGAAAAATGTCACACTCAAACCTCAGTTTTTATAATAATTATATATCTTAAAATTACCTTGGTCTAATAATAATTCTCTTGTTATTACAAAGTATTGTTACATAATTGTCGCAAAAAAAAACTAAATGTGACTTTTTAGATCTTCCGTGATAATTCTAATTTGACTTGAATTAGCAATAACAAAATACTACTTTAATAATATTAAATTAATATTTTCTTATATTTTAGGACTATTTACACAGAATGTATTTTATTAATTAACTCGATTTCATAATAAAAATCTTTATTGAAACCAAAAATTCGACAACGTTATTTCAATGGAAAATTTAATGTGGTACCGGTTGTGTTTCAAATGTGAGATAAATTGTTTATCACTAATATTTTAACTGTGCGATTTAAAACACAATCGTGCCAGTGTTACAACTTGTAGATTTTTTGTGCTATTACTTTTATTAAAGGTATAGTGAGATTAACTACATTTGAAAATCTAAAATATTGTAACAATCCTGTCAAATCTAATGTTTTGTTATATTTTGACTGTACCTGCTTCTAGATTCCATTCTGCGGTATAGGTTTACTAGTTTACATAAATTTACTCAATTTTTTATTTTAATTATATAAACTTTTTTTTGCTTCTGGAATATTATACGTTGATTGGTTTGTCAGTTGTTGAATATTTTTTTAGACAAATTCATGAAAAATAGCTCTTAACTAAAACATCAACTAATATTCCAAAATAAACAAAAGTTACAACAAAATACATGAACTGAAAGGGTACTAGAATTCATAACGTGCAACGAAAAAATCTTCTTAGAATCCTGCACCAGTTATACTTAATTATAATTTTTTAGAACAGTAATCCATGAGTAGCTGGTTTTTAAGGTCTAAAAAAAATATCATAGTTATTGAAATCACTGTTTCAAAACTTACAGTAATGAAAGTGCTATAAGTTAGATTCATAACTTTCCCAGCAGTAATATTCAGAGGTAATTTTGAGCGTTCCATTATAATTAGCAACATTTGTCTTGCTTTAGTGTTATATATGTACCAAGGGCTCATGTAAACAGCATTTATTAAACCCTTATTCTACAAATAAGTATTCCAAAAAATGATAAAATTCTTTTCACTTAGATTCCCCAACTGTTACCTCTTCGTACAATAAAGTCCCATAATGACAATAAAAAAATAATTGTACACCCAGCGCCAAGTAACAAACAATAAACATAATACCATTAATACCTTGAAAGGAATTCTGAAAAAAAGGTTAATAGAAACACACTTTATTTAAAAGCATCACTCACAAAAGCTAGTCCAATGCAACAAAAACTTAGTCCGATTGCTGTTCCAGCGATTTGGGAGAATACGCACAAGGAAAAGCAGTTTTCAAACTCAGCGACAAAACTAAAAATAGTAAACGTTGGATATAGCTTACCAGTGCTGGATACTTACTCTAAAATACCGTTATGAAGTAGAATGCACTTCTTTAAACTTTGAAATACATGTTCCGTTTCGACAGTGTCATATTCGTTGCAATTCACTGCGACCCACTTGACGGGTTTCTGTATGTTATATTTTACCTAATATTTTCAGCTGGGTGACAGCATGGTACACTAAGCTCCCAATCAGTGGATCTAGCATTGCAGAAATTCCAAGATAAATACCCACTAAAAACTACACATACAACAAAAAAAAATAACACCAATAAATAAAATACCTGTAACCACGCAAAAATAAATAACATAGAACATTAAAGAACCTGGAACTAATTCATAAGGTAACCAAATTTTTATCGGTAACAGATTTCCCCCACTTTCAAAAAAGGGTATAATATTCCAAGTAACCAAAACGAACGAAATTATAGTGGCAAAAATTCGAATGTTTCTTCGACAAACGAGGAGACACTCACCCATAATTCTTTCTTCAATATTATTCTTGGGCGCAAAACGTGGATCTCCAAAAAACTGAATACACTTCATCAATCTAGAACGATTTTTCAAAAATATGGCCACTTTCAAGCACGCAGCTACTGAATCTGACAAAACTACAACCGCTTCCGTTTTCTGAAACGTGTCGTTAATTTCTTCGACAAGAAGATGAACGACACCCAAAATTGTAACTGTCAAGCACATTGAATACAAAATGTATGTCCAGATTTCTTGTAATTTTGAGCGTTTGTATTCGTGGTATATGCCAACAAATTGTAACGTAGTTAAAACACTTCGAAAACTTTCTGTTATAACATTTGTCATTCTCGTGGTTAGCTGCACAAGTTTTGCGAAATAAATGAAGTCAAGAATTATCTTTTCTCTACGTTCTAGGTATCGTAATTACAGGGATGGCAATGAATTTTATATTATAGGCTTATGCGTTCGGACTTGTAAAGAGAATTAATTTATTTAGCCGGCTGTTATTCATGTTTGATCTCATTAATTATTTAGTGGAGGACTGATAAAGAAACTCAGGAATTAATAGTGAGGTTTTTTTTAAATGCATCTATGTGAATTAATTATTATCAACGAAGAAAGTTTTTTTAATAAATACATATTTTCACTGCTTTTAAAAGGATCAATAGAAGAAGTAAATGTTTACTTTTGTTTCAAGAAAACTAGGATTCTAATAACTGTTGTTAAATAGTCGCACTAAAGCGCAAAATTACATCTAAAAAACAAAATTTATTGTTTTAAAACTAGGGAGAGTCGTTCGTGATCCGAAAAGATTGGAAATCGTATAATACACTAAATGAAATCCATTCTCGTTATTCGATCCGGCTTATTTTTGTTTCGTCCTTATCGCTTTTGTACCAATTTCAATTTAATTAAAAGTCTCAACACTCATGTTCGATATCACTGTAGAAAAAATGCATCAAAAAAGAAAAATAATGAAGACGAACAAACCATAAATATCAGTTGACCTGTTAGTATCTCTCAGTTCGTTAGCAGTCTTGCAGTAATTTTTGCTTCACTTTATTTTTATTTTTCATCTCATATTATGACAAGTTGGATTCATCTTTCATCTGTTCATCATAGAACTGCGTATTGATAAAAACCGTATTTGCAAATATTCGCAAATTTTGTACAATTTTTAGTTTTGTTGAAGGATACATTAACAGTTTAGAATATTAAATACAAAAATAAATAACTAGGTTATCAGGCTTTAATATATCATTATATGGTCGCAAATAGCGTAAGTAAATCTCGCAACTATGTTGCGTTCTCTTTTGTCTTCTGCGCTCCTGGTTATTTCACAATTCTCAATTGCGAACACATTCCGGCATGTTGTTTTAGAGCCCATCGCAGCTTGTCTTTCTTTGGTTGAAGAATCAATGGTTGAAGTAATCCTGACGGGATCCTTTAAATTTTTTCGTGAAATAATAAAATTTGAACATTTAAACAACATATAGTGATCTGTATGTACAGATAACCAAATAATTAATTCTAGAAATTGTAAGATGCTGGAGGTACCTATCAAAGCTTGAAATTAATTGTTACTTTGTGAGTTTCAATTTTTTTATGTACCGAACTTTTGTCGCTAAATTTTCCATACAATTTTACTTTTAATGAGTGATTTAGTTGAAAACACATTCAAGAAAAATATCCAAGGCTAAAACGCGTTTTTGCGATGTTCTTAAAAGTTTGAAAACTGGAAGTGCTCTTAAAACATGCCGGTAAATTACGTCAACGATTAATTAGTTTATGAAATTCGAATTAAATGTAATACTGATGCAACAAACCGGTGTACTGCAAATCTTTGTTTACAATTTTTACTTCCCGAATGTAAGCTAAAGAAGTACTCGAATAGTAATCGAGTCTATTAAACACATATAAAAAAAGAAATCGCCATTAAAGTAAGTCAATGAAAATACACAAGTTATTACGACAGTGTGGCGGCAAATTTAAATTATGGCACACGAGAAATCAGGAAACGTGGTACAGAGGACGTTGTTATGAGAGCGGAATTTAAGCAGTCCGTCACCTTTCATCGATGATTTTACTCTATTGACACCATGTCTCTAGGCCCAAAAAACCTGCTGCATATTAGACGCTCTACCCCATCTTCGCAAAAGAGTTAGCCATTAAACAACTGCGCGTTGTGTACTATTGATCCATCCTATCGGAAGTAAACTGAATGAAGTTCTTATTATTCTAGTTGTCTGAATGGTTGCAAAAAATGTCGCCTGTTTCCACTTACCACACCTTGAAAAAGTAAGAATACAGAGTCTCAAAGATTTTCAGTATCACAGATTCTAAAATTCTACGAATTAACATAGACAAATACATCACTAAAAAATGTTATTTCTAATACTCTGTCATCACCATATATCTAATACTACTACTGTGTATTGCTAACTTTTCAGAAGTAATATAGAAACGGTTTTCATGGACAAGAAGAGACGGAAGATATTGTTTTGTCTATAAGAGTACCAAGGGTCTGTGCGCATGTACACAAAATAGAAGCGTAAGTACGAAATGTCAAAACACATTCAGTCGCGCTATCGACTACAGATCAAGCAAGTACGAATGTATGCGCAGTAATGTTTGGTACCACAGAGAGACAGAGAGGTCCGATATATTGCGCTGCCGTTGTGTTTTCGGATTCTTCTGAGGCCAGTTGGCAATATAGTAGTATTAGATATATGCATCCACTGAACATTTGAAACAGAAATAAATTTCTGTTCGTCTTGCTTTCGGGTCAGGTATTTTTGGTTATCATTATGGTGGTACCATGGCACAAGAAAACATGGTATAATATTACGCATTTTGTGTGACGTCATGTGGCTGTCATGACCGCTAACTTTAAATTCTGACTTGTTGCATGTTCGTATTATCACTATCAACGAACGATCCGAAATTTTGAACACATGCTATTGGCGTCTGATGTTAACTTAACACCTTGGAAGATAAGTTAACCCATAATTAAACACCCAACTGAACCGAATCTCAACCTCTGTTATAACCTCACATTTCGTATCACTGATAAATTGACATTTGACAGCTTTCGAAGTTGTCAGGAGAGCGTTTCAAGTACGGTTTCCAAGGCACTGTGACGTCACGTGGCTGGTGCGCAAAACAGAAAAAAAATCATCCACCGGAGTAGCATACAATGTCTTCTTGTACTATGGGTGGTACTATATACTGTTTCTAGCATACGTTAAAGAAATTGATCTTTCCAATTCTAGGTCCAAGTAATTTGCCACATTTTTTAAACTAATAATAATAATAAATCTAGTCACTTTGCCTCCCACGACCTACTAGAGTTGAAATCTTTTGAAAACAACACACCAATAAAGTTGCGCAGACGACCAATTCTGGTTCGGGCGAGTCAACTTTCAAATTTGAGGAGTGCTTTCAGCTATCACAGTGGTGTGCCTGCCATTGCTGTGTTCCATTTCGTCCGTGTACGATGTTTTATTATTATTCTATAATTCTGGTTTATAAAATCAGTTCTTTTCAGAACTACAGTTCCTTTTGCAGGTGAAGTAAACAATTACTGGAATATTTCTTTTACAATTTTAATTTACGTGCGCAAGAACATTTTTCATTGATCCCTAAAAGCAAAAAAATCTCGAACCCACCGGTTGATTTTCTCCGCGCAGCTTGTGCTGTTTTCAAAAGATTTCTACTATAGAATATCAGTTTTAACACACCCGTTTTAGAAAAAATTATTACTAAACTTGAAACACCTTACTTACTTACAGGACCACTGTTGCTGTTAAAACACAACTCAAGTAAGCTGGAGTATTTTAATTTCAAATACACAAATTACTCTTTGAATGATCGTAATGTCACAAGTTAAATAATAAAATCGACACTATTTAATTTGTAATCTATGAATGCATCATTAAAATTAAACAACACATCAATTTTACTCCTAGACAAAAATAACGGAAAGTGTCATAATTATTTTGTGTCAGGTCACTGGATGTATAAAACTTTTATGAAAGCCCTGTATTACTAATAATATTTGTATTAATACCCTGACTACCGTATTATTTCCAAAATGTTGAACAATAATTGTATGAGTTTTTGAATTTTTCAGTTGTATTTATTTCCGAAACTGTGCATTTTTTCTTGATTGTTGTATGTTTAAATTTTCATTAAAAATGACTTATGGTAACACTGACATGATTATACATAAACGCTGCAATAAAAATTTGTACCTACGTAATAATACAGTCAAACGAAAATGTCAGTTGAAAAATAGTACTTAAAAAAGTGTTTGTACAGTAAAATACTTCTAACATTGTACTATACTCGGATAATCGCATCTCAAGTTTGCCTCATCAAACACTAGACCACTGTTACACCTTTGTTCTAAGGGAATAAACGCACCATTATGGTGCAAACAGTAATAAAAGATAGAGCAGTCGTTAGGATCTCTGACATATCCGACTTTGGAGCAAACATTTCCGATGTCTGTACTTGGCTGAGGAGCTGGCTCGGGTTCCGACTCTGGAGCAGGTGCTGGTTCAGGAGCTGGATCAGGAACCAAATTCTCGTTGGCAGTATTCTGCAACGTAGACAATTAAACATGTGTTTCACGGTTTCAAAAAACGTACTCCAAGTGCTTGATTGATGGTTCTAAGAATCGGATATTTGGTACCACTAATTCCTTTGAAATCATCTGTTTCAATAGACCAAATCATGACACCTCCTAAATTCAGTGATTTAGCGTATTCAGTCTAGGAAAAGATAGTAGATTAAGAAGAGTACTAGACAAGGATAAGCAACCAAATTACTTTAATTGAGATGGATCTCGGATTGTCGAAACCAACCCATTGGTTGCCTTTGTACATGTATGGTGTCTTCTGATTGTCATCAAATTTAACTGTCCAACCACCCTCTTTTTGTAATTCTACGATCTACAAAAAACCTTGAGATAAATCGCTCTCTTGCTAATATTTTACTTACTTCGTTGTATCCCAACATTCCAGCTTCTCCCGTGTATTCGCCCGCATGTCCAGGATTACTAACGACAGCTCCAATATTGTTGTTATTTGGATTTGCCAGAGTGTACGTTCTTCCATACACTCCTAATCCGAGTGCTATTTTTTGTGGATTAGCTCCTCTTTGTATCCAGCCACGGATGGCAGCATCTACAGTCAAAAGCTTCTGATTGGCAGTAACATCAACAGATGATGGGTACAGAGGGGCATTTTGTCCAGTAACATCATCCCAAGAACCATGTAAGTCGTATGCCATTACGTTAATAAGATCTAAATATCTGAAAATAAAAGATCTTGTTTTTAGATTTTTGTTTAAAATGTTTTCAATATGCCATTAAATCAACAATGTAAACATTTTAACTTCTTTTAAACTTGTATTATTCTGAAATGGAACAAAGAAAACTGTAAAATACACACAATATGTCTACGCTTAGCACACGCGTTGAAACGTTTCTGTTTGATGGGTAGTTAATTAGTTTATGATAAGCCGGTGTTAGTAAACGTGTGTTACATTCCCTAAGAACAATAATCAATAAACCTCTGCGAGTTAATTGTAATAACGGGTTAGAAAATAGAGGTAGGACGGCTGTATTTCTATAAGTTTCATTATACAACAAGTTAAATAATAGCTATTTGAGCAATAAGATAGGAAAAGTGACATTTTTCCACATTCTAGACATGAGATTTTTGATCGAGACGAACTCGAGATCAAAAACATGTCGTGAATGTGGAAAGACACTTTTCCTATCAAATTGCACACAAGATTTTGTAAAATTAGGTAAAAAAACTCTTCATTATAAATTTAATTGAATGATAAAATATCAAGTCCCTTTTAATGCAATAAATTTGTTGTCATGGAAAATACAAACAACGCAACATTTTGCAATTTTTCAACGTTTGAAGTGTTCTGGGTGCTTCTTGAGGTAAAAATGTTAGAAGATGATGTTGCATCAGTATCTTTTGATGTTGAAGACTCAGCCACACTGGCACGCAATTCACTATTGCCCGAGAAATCAAAGAAAAAATATAAAAAGGCGTGCAAGGAGTTTGAAAACTGGTGTTTGATATTGTTTTGGTTTATTTTTCCGCTCTAGTTAGGAAAAATTTCACTTTTCCAAACCCAAACGAATGTGGAAAACTAGGACAATTAACAACCGAATTTTACAAAGTAGTTTAAATTGTAAATAAATCAGAGTAGTCCGAGTTTTAAATTTTTCATATAAGTTGGCAGTGGCGGCTCGTCAGATGAGGCAAGTGAGGCGGCGCCTCACAGCATAAGATCTTAAGAACAGATTGACTTAATTTATAATTAAAAAAGAGTTTTCAATGCATTAGTTACAAAAATATGTTGAAATGGGAAATCTGTACATGTTTTTTTATTTTTTACGCTTCCTGCTGACATTCTCCGTTGAATACCGTACGATTTATGCCCCTAGTTCTTTAACTGAAGCGGCCAGAACGTCGGTTCACTTGAACCAGCGAAGCCCAATCACAGACACGGATTTCGATGGCTCAGCTCCTATACTCCTATACATGCGTTCGCTCGGAACTGAGGCGATATCTTCGGTGCTTCTCGGCCAATTTCGGCGTACTCATTAAACCATTTTTCCATTTATTTTACAGAACGGTAGGGTTGCGGGGTGCGTGGGTAATTAGCATGAACGTGAATAAAAACCCACGTGTTGGTGTTTTGTGTTATTGTCTCTTTCATAGGTACAGGTGAGTGAAAAATGAATCCCGAGTACGACATCGTCATGTTGCTTCTTGAAACGCCGTTTTCACGGCGAACCGAGCTAGAACGTCGGCAAATTTTGCTAAATATCGAGCAGTCAAAACCGTTAATTCATTTAACTTCCATTGATAAGCGACAGAATCGTCAGTACTCCAAGTCATTTAAATCAACTTGGTACCTACGAAACATATAAATGGCTCTGCCGTAATATTTAGACAACATCCCGGGATATAACGATTTAACGAATTTCATCCGAAGTGCAAAGTTACATGAAAGTTCCAAAGTACACATTAAAAATTTCATGGGCTTAAAATGTTTAGAAAAAGAACACAACAACTATTCCCGAATCCCTCCAAGAAAGTGCTACTTTCAACAAAATTTTGACTTGTAAAAACATTGTTGATTCAATGTGTTATGGGTGTTATTATTATTATTATTATTATTATTATTAGGACCTACCACTGACCCGGGAATGACCGGTATTCAGGCAAGACTTCTATCATTACTAACTAGTAAGACCAAGTAATATTACTATTATTGTCAAACTTCTATCATCGCCTCACCACATCAGACAGTCACGAGCCGCCACTGTAAGTTGGAATAAAAATTTTCTAAATATAACTTGTGCGACCTGTGCATTACGTATCTACTCTATTAGTCCTAATTATTTATCAGAGTTTAGGAAATTGTGCCCAAACTACATTTATGAAAGTATGTTTTTGATGTGACATATTTTATTTATGAGTTTTATATAAGTTACCTAGTACTGAGAATTTAAGAACTTCAAAAATTTTAAAAACCTCACATAATAAAATATGCAGGGTGAGTCACTAAGAGGGCATTCCTCGATATCTCATTAATTACTAGAAATACAAAAGCAACATACAGACCTAAGTTATCCGGTTCTTTAAGAACTATACTTTAAAATTATTTTTAATTTTACAGTGTTCTGTTCTCAAGGTGTATCATATAACTTAGTTTTTTTTTAATAAAATATCATATATATTTTCACATATTTTGATTGACCCCTTCTTAGGCTTTGTAACCACAGTTTACCTTTAAATTTCCAATGCGAAGTGGCCATGTTATTCCAATTTTGTTGATTTTTTTGGCAATGGAAGGGTTCACAAAAAAATCACAATAGCGTTATTTTTAAAGTCTTTGTTGTGGTGTCAAATAAATCAAGTTTTAGTATGCAGAGTGATTATAAAAAAATTTACATCTCTGTAATTTTCAAATATCGATATTTCAGTTTTTGTATCTCTCAAAAAAGTAAAAAATCCCGGTAAGCAACAATTTTAAATACAGAAAATACCCAGCTAAAAGAAAGAGAACAAAAAATAAAATAAAATGAAGTAATGAAATATAGGGTGTTCTATTTGAAAAAACTGAAATATCGATATTTACAAATTGTAATAATTAAAATACTTTTTATAAACACCCCGTACATGTAAATTTTATCTTTTTTATATCACAACAATGTACCTTTATTTATCTCTCTACAAAATATTATAAGACGGACTTCACTGACTTTAAAAGTAACCCTACTATGGCTTTTTTGTGAATGCTTCAATTCCTAAAAAATTTCAATAAACTTGGAATAACGTGACAACGTCGCATCGTATTTTCAAAAATAAACTGTGGTTGTAAAGCCTAAGAGAAAGTCAATTAAAATATATAAAAATATATGTAGCGTATTTCATTTAAAAAAACAAAGTTGTGTGTTACTCCTTAAAAGCGGAACACTCTGTATAGTTCAAAATATTTTTACAGTATAGTCCCCAAGAAATCGTACAACTTTTGTCTTCGACTGTTTTTTCTATTGATAATAATTAATGAGACATCGAGAAACGAGCGCTTAGCGACAATCTGTATATGTATAAACCACTACAGAGGTTTCTTATGTCGTGGTAAGTTTAATGTAGACTGTTTCACTTGCACTAAATTCTAAGACAGCATAAATAATACTATAATAAATTTCTTAACAGTCGACTTTCTTAAAAAATATACATATTTTTTTTTCTTCGTGCAGATATTTTTTATACTACAACAATTTTAATAAGAATTATTTTCTTAATAATGCCTAAAACACGCAGAGAGAAACAAAAAAACACAATCAGAGGCAGCCATGGATTTTTAAATATTTATCTATAATCATTGCATTTTAAACTTCAACTTTCCAATTGACAGTACTCTGACAAGACAAACATTCTATCAAAGATAAATCTTCAGAAATCTAAGAACATCGTCGATCGTGATTTTTTATTGTTCTCTCCGTAGAACTGTTCACTGACTGTAAAATTCGCATACACTTGACAAAACTAAAAATTAATTGGTCCACGTATCTGTCGTCTCAAAATTTATTGAAGTATATAAATTTCTGCAAAAGTCATTACGTGCAATGCATTTTTAACGTCAGCTTTACAACACAAGCTTTTCAAAGAACACCAAATTTTACGATTTATTTTACGACGATGCACCACGCGTATAAATATTTTGAATTGATAAAACAATCGTCTTTATGAGAATCCATAATCACTAAATTATTTACACAATTTTAGGAAGGACAAAATAACGTAGGTAGATATAATTACGATACAATTATGTTATATTAGGATAATAAGAATTTAATACTTCTTATAAAGATTAGGGATATATCAAATTAAGATTTCCATATTAAGCTAAATGCAATCACGTTGACAAAATCTATTGTATATGTTATAGTGAAAGTTGGAAATGCAGTTAATTCTAACAATCACTAGGGAATGCTAGCATTCACTAGTCAAAAGTTCTCTATAAATGCCAGCATTCCCTAGTGATTGTTGGCATTCACAGGTTTCCGGCTTTCACTGTAACATATGCACTATTTCGTATGTCTCTAGAAAATTCTTCTTCAAAAAATAATTTTGTAAAAACCAAACGATATAAACATTAAATTATATGTGTATCAATCTGCTTACGCAATTATGGCAAATTTCACTTACTTAGACAAGGCTGGAACATCGTAGGACAAATCCACCGACCCAGAAGTAGCCGCAACAGCAGCCGTTAAGAGCAAACCGTGTTTGTCAAATTCCGTCCTAAATTCTTTTATCAAGATTGCAAAATTTTGCTACAAGTTCAAACAATAAATCATAAATATTTTTCAAAAATGAAATATCAAATACTTTATCTACTGCAGCTCCTCCGCGTTGTCCTGGATACTCCCAATCCAGATCGAACCCATCAAATCCATAACTTCGCACCAAATTTAGAGCGCTTTTAATAAAATTAGCTCTTTTGCTAGCGCTTGCCGCAACATTAGAATATCTGAGCGAACCTTCATTCCAGCCACCGATGGCTAACAGGGTTTTTAAGTTCTTATTCTTTTGTTTCAAGGCATTAAACCGCTTAATATTCCCTAGAGAAAATACACAATAGAATTGAAACCCAACTGGGTAATGGAAATTACCCTGATTAATATCCAAATTCTCCTCAAGATGTCTGACGCTTCCATCATCCGTAATACCAACAAATGAATAAATAAGATGCGTGCAGAGCGTCGGATCGATGTCTTCGACAGTGAATCTGCCATTACCTCTTCTGTAAGCGGACCAGATCCCATGATAACAGACCACTTTATCTGCGAACATAAACATTTATTGTCTTGTTGTAAAATTAAAAATGTATTTAATAAATGATTGACGAATGCGTGTTTCATTTATTGCGTCGTATTTCACCTGTAGCAGCTGAAACAATTTCAACGCTGATGTAAACTAGTGCAATTCCTACAACGAGTTTGGGCACCATTGTGAAAATAAATCCCTACAAAATTTAATTAAAATAAAATGAATGACAGTGGAAATTCTAGACGCTCACCTGCTAACAGATCTACGGCATTTAAGACTCTGACAATTTTTTCCCTAACCGGCACTTTTATTTAAAATGCGTTATAAACTTAATCTTTTTGTACATAATTGGTTAAGCGTCATTTATCTCTAAATCTTTTCATTTTACAATAAAATTCCTAGTAGGCGACAAATGTAGGACAGTTTTATGCTTTTATTAATGCCTCAATTATCAAGTCTATATGTAGAGTCGTTGCATCATTATTTTCCTGTATTTTGTTTGAGGTATAAACAAATATAATTTTATTAAAAACTATTCATTAATGTTAATAAAGAGGAAAAGTAGTATAGTGGGGGACCTTTTGGGGCTTAGTTTAATATGAGCGTTATCGTTTTAAATTACAGCAAGATTATTTTTTTAATAAAGTTAAAACGTACCTTATTTATTTAAAACTTTGTGTCGCAACTAAAAATTTCATTCATAAAATTAGGTAGTAATCAGACTTAAATTAAAATTTATGAATGTATTATTATCACACGTTCTAGAATAATTTAAATCTAAATTAAAGTTCACAAAATTCCATTAGTTTTGTTTTTCGTTTTTAATTGTTAATGTATATATTTTTTTCTGTTTGTCTAATGATAAAGTTTTAGTCAACACAAGTACTTGTGTATATACATACATGGCGTTTGAAATAACTAATAATAATCAGTAAAGACCGCCATATACAGAACTGATTTATCGTTAATTATTAAATAATTAATAATAACTGCACCAAATTGCAATTGACGCTAAATAATCTACAGTTTTCAAAATTATACTTTTTATTTAGTGCAAGCTAAGGAAGTATTGCAATACGGTCTATCCAGCGAACCAGCGAATAGTTACTTTCATGATTTCTCGACGTTTCATTAGTATGAAAAAAATAAATCTCCCATTTCCATATGTCATTTGTCGTCTATATCGATTTTTATTAGACAGATAATCTCCGAACTACTGGACCGATTGTTTTCAAATTTTCTACGCATTTCACCACGTCACTACAAATTTTGCATGGTTACATCTAAATTAATGAGCAAAAATATATGAAAAATGATGTTGGTGATCCTGATATACTGTCTATCGTGGATAAAATTCCGCAAAATTATATTTGAAGAACGGGTAGAAATATCTAAATTCTGAAAACGCCATTGCTTTTAGTTTGAAGGGGGAAACTTAATTTAGTACACCGCAAAAATGACGTGCATATGGCGTCAGTGGTAACCTATGTTTTTTTTTTAAATTGCAACATATTTTTTATCGAATTTTAATAAATCAGTATTATGCGATTAAACACTTGGGTGTTTAATTCATTTTCAGTTGATAAAAAAGAGATAACTTATAAGTCCGAGAAATTTTATCTGGGGCCCTGCATGTTTTAGCTTCAAAATTACGTAGTTGTGTAATGAAACCAGGAAGGTGTTAATTCATTGTTTATGTTTCTGTGTATATTGTGCATGGTGCAAAAGTGCTATGCTGTTGCTGTCATCGGATGGTATATTGCAGTCTTTTTATTTCGAGAATTAAGTATTTAATTATGTTTTAGGCTGCAACCTCGTAACTGACTCAGTTCCAAACTTCAACCTTATTTAAACAGATAATACTGGATTGGTAGTGAATCATTTGACAATAGACTACAATAAATCCTGATTAACGATACTTTAATGAAGTAGCTAAATACCGCAATAAGGGTTTTTTTTTTACTTTTATAGTCTCTAAATATCTCGAAACATCAAGTCAAAAAATAATATTGGCTTCCACAATAAAACATTACTACAAGAATATTCCAGTAAGCCTAGCTGTTAGGACATAATCTTTTTTTTTTTGTATAACATGTTTTGGAAATACGTTCCGAACCCGATCCCTTTCGTTCCCTGCAGGTTAAAATATCGTTTTCCACTCATTTAGTCTTTGGTATAGGTATCTTATTCTAATAAGTCATTCAGTCCCAAAAAATACTACATTATGATCGAATTAACCCTTCTACTCGTATGATTCATAAATAGTCAGATGGTATTCATCTTTACCTCGGGTTTAAGGCAAATCAAATGTTATTTTAAAAAATTTGTTGCCAATACTAAATCGCATGACTATACATGTAACAAAATGCCACGCCTTTAAGCGCTGTAATTTTGGAGATAAGTGACATATTGCGGCTTACAATCGTCGACTACATATTTACATATACGTTTATGGTGGGTAAGTAGTGTGCAAATTGAGAACAAGGAAAACAAATTTGAACAGAATTAATGCATCACATTGCATAACATTATTTAAAAATAAAACAACAGTGATTATTATTATTACGTTCAGTAACAAGAAATTCGGAAAAATATTATATTGCCCTTTGTTCCATTCGGTAAAAATATTTGCTTTAGATCTTGATTAAAGTCATAGTTTAAATAAACATTGTTTAGTTTCTCCGAATACCTAATCCTTGATAAATCCTTGCGGTATTTAGCATGTTTGCACTTAATTGCAGGGGAAGTTGTAACTGAATTGTCATAAAACGGTGAATGTGTTTACTGCCATATAATTTTTTCTCACATTACTATTAAATTTGAGAGAATACTTATTTTATTTCTAAATATAATCTCAACAGACTTATACCGAGGAATCGTGGTTTCTATCTTAGCTTAAATTTTTTATGGAATTCATTTTACATTTTGTAAACACACAAGTGCATAAGTATGTTATTTTATAAAATTTAAGTAAGTTTTACTATAAAAAATGTTGAGGTGACGTTATCAAAATATTGATGGGGATAAATAGACAAATTTCAGTTAACTTTTTACCATCTACACTATATTTCTAACATTTATCTAAAATTTGACCAGAATTAGTCCGATAGTTTTAGACAATATACAGGGTGACTGCGAAATAAGTGCAAATATTTTAACCACGGCATCCCCCACCCTAGTAGAGCCGAAATATAGAAAAAATAAATTAAAAATCTAATGGGGCAAAACCCCCATGAACCACCCTCGATACGAAGGCACTGAGCCACCTTGTAAACAGAGTTGGAAAAACGTTCGAATAAAAACGACCTAAACACTTTCAGTTTCAATTAAAAGTAAAACCGACTTTTTGCTGCTTATCATTCGTTCATTCATTTACTCATTCATCGTTAAAGGTCAGTGTGAAAGTTTTTTAGTAATTTTGATTCTGACGGATGTTTGGTCCTTGTCACAACGATTTTACATTGTTTATTGGAACAGAAATAAGAGCAACTTAGAATGCTACTACCTTTTTACAAGAAATGTTGAAAATGTTGTCCTTGACTAGCAATACAGGCGTCAGAGCGTCGCAAGAGGTTTGTTGATAGGTAAAAAAACACCGGAGTAGCGGCTGCCACTTTCACTTGTTGAAGCTCTTCGATAATTTCTGGACACTGTTGATTTCCACAAACGAATTGTTTCATCCAACCAATACACGTTTCTCGAAAATCGTCTCTTGAAATCGTACTTGTTGACGACTATGTGGAGTTCCATCGGACAAAAAGTGAGTTACAAAACGTGGACAATCAGCGGGCTCCAAACTGTGCACTTTGTCAACATGGTATGGTTATGACCGTGTACTTTTAATGTAGGATGCACTACAAGCTGCGAAAATCCAATTTCTTCTTTCTGTCCCATCACGAGCACGATCGTGAGTTTGAGGTTGAAGGTACCATGATCTCGGAGATGCTGTACCACTGATGCAAATTACCATATCGACACACTCTGCATTGGAAAACTGGACCATACACCGATTTCAACGACCGCTCGATAATGACTGGCCCTTTTCGTGTTTTTCACGTTGCGATTAAAAAAGTGCCTGATAAAGTTACTTTTTTGGTTCTTACTCCGAGTCCCCTACCCATTCATTGCAGTAATTATGTAGGTCACGAAACATTACCAGCGGCGCGTATAACAATTTACATTTAATTTCAAATAATTTTTTCTAGACACTCCTACCACTTAGGACCGTGAATTTTTGCCAGTGACATAATGATATTGTGAGCTATTGCCCATTTTTTTTTGCATGTATTTCGCAGTCAACCTGTATGGCTACTCAAAAATCGACACAGACGATAGACAATAGACGACAGATGATACACAAATAAACAAACAGTAAAGTAGCCATTCGAGGGCTTCAAACATTGTGAAGTCGTTAATATTATCTTACTAAATATCGAACACAATTATATTGTCAAAAAATATTTTTAAAAAAACGTTCCTACTAAGAAATAAAAGTTGTTCTTATTTCCAACCGATCAAAATTAAATTTTAAAACAAACTTCCTTTCCCTTGTATACGTATTTCCTACACAGTTGAGATAAAACACCCCATATTAGTAGAAGAATATTTATAGAGTATAGAACTTCAATTGCTAAGACCATTAGAACACATCTTGTTTTTGTGCCTTCTGTTTATAAAATATGCGCAAATTTCCTGTGATTGAATCACTGCGCATAAAATATTTAATAAATTCAGCTTCAACATATTTATTCCATTTTTTTTTAATTAAAAGTAAGAGGCACGTACGTACAATGAAAAAATTTTCCATTTTACGCTGTCAAAGGAAATACTGTTCAGCATCTTTGAATCAATAACCTCAAATTTTACATGCATCCTGAACACAATAAATTTCCATTAAACACTCGAGCGCACAAAATAAATTTCCTTTAAATTGCCTTTCCACTTTTTGTAAAACATAGTTTGCTTTTAGTTATCGTCAGTGTTATCATCTCGCAGAGCCTTCGTCGTTCACCTCTAAAAACATCGTGTCCTGTCCCTAGCAGGTTAACAGAGTAAGTAATGATAACAAAAATGCTTTCAAAATAACCTTTGTTATCTCACGTTACGCTTCCTGCCACATTATTAAAGAAAATGTGTACGTGAATTTGAATAGATAGTATTCAGAGTTTGCTTTACCTCGGCCGTAGGCACTCGCTGAAATACTGAAAGGCTGTAATGGGGCTCATAACAGTATGTTTAAATAAAAATAAGTTTCAACATAACTGTAGTAGCGTCTATAAAAGCTTAGTTTACCTATTACGTCATTTTTTGAATAAAACATTCTTATTTCATAAAATTAAAAATGAATCGGCCAATAATTACATACGTTATCTGCAGGTTAATTAATCAGATTACTAAAAGGCAAACTGCTGATACGAAGACGAGGTGCTATTTGGAACAAAATGAGAGAAATAAAGAATCTGACTGAACATCTCACTCATTTTCTAAAGTTGAAGGACACAGTGAGACAGACGGTCAACGAAAACTTGATAGAATTTCTCTGAATGTGATTATTCGCATGGCCGACTTCATTAATATACACTAACGTGTATATACGGCCGTTTCAATTTTTGATTTTCCATTAGAAAAAATGTTCCGCCGCCTAGTGCATATTGTGGCACCCTCAAACGACAGATCTCGTGCTATTTCTGTCAAATTAATTGTCGAGTTGAAACTGACATTGACAACAAATTTTACTCGAAGCATAAAAAAAAGCAGTTTGGTTCAGATAATAAGGTTTTTTTTTAATTTTATCACAAAGCACAGTAAGTAAAACAATAATATTAACGTAAAGTTACAATTTCAATACTTTTCGACTTTTAGGTTTAAAATTTAATGCAAATCTCTTGACAGAATCTGTGGTCTCCAAGCAAAGATTGCTGAGAACTGGCTTTACAGTCGTTTTGATTATATATTTGCACACAGAATCCCTGTGATTTGCACAGACGAAAATGGGATTTTGCACAAGGTGTGGATACAGTTCTTCAAGTATGTATTTACCAGGATTATCATGTTGTAGAAATGGCAACATTTGCTGGATGCTTTCAGCTATCAGCTGAATAATACCAACAAAGATATCTTTGGGAAAGACTAAACCTCCTCAGTTTTGAATGGCAATCAATTGTAGCAAAGGACCTGGAATGCTAGTACATAATAGAGGTGTTAAACATTCATCACAATGAAATAAATCTTCTAATTTTTTTATTATGTATCCTGCCAAGAAAGCTACTGATGCTGAGAAAATATTATTATCAGGTATGATGCACTTCTTAAGATTGTGAATATTTCTTCGTTCTTCAATTGGAAATATGAGTTGTTATGTGTGCTTAGTAAAGCTCTCTCTGTTTTCTTGTAAATTTAAAATATTTGCAGGACTAATATAGTTAACATTTTCAGCAGTGTTTGAGGAATGGGAAGCTTTAACAATCCCACAACGAAGAATTTGCCTTAATGCATAATCTGCAGCTCTGGCATCTGTGGCATCATTAGAACCACCTTTCAGTCTTACATGTGAAAACATGGCCTCTACTGCGTCTGAGCTGAAGGATCGCGTTACAACATAATAGAAGCCAACCTGGCTTAGCAAAAAATTTACACAGAGGTATGTGCTTTTTGCCGTGAATTGTAACGCATGAGCTGTTTCCTTAGTAAGACCTTTAAATCCAACATCTACAGAAGTCTTCTGGATATCGTCAATATACTTTGGAAATGTGACATTTAACCAGTCAAGACGTTCATCTGAAATATGCACATATGGTGCAATACTGCTATCTAGTGAACGAAGATAGTGATCTCTGCTTGAAACATTATGCACCTGAAAAAAATGGTACATGTTTTCCATATAGAATATAGAGGCATCAGCGTCTACAAAGCGATCGTCCCCTGCAGTTTTTAGAAATTTTAAAGAAGAGGTTACAGTAGGTGAAAAAACTTGGATTGCTCTTAGGACATTCATTTTTTCAAAGTTTGATGGAAATAGATGCTTCTTTGTTAAATATCTGACAGGCTTTACTGGCATTCCCTCCTGCAAATCATACAATAATTTGAGGTAACATGATGAAATTTTGCCTTGAGAAGAATACATATCATGGTCTAAAAACAAATTTCGTGCATTTTTTAGAGCATGGCAGAAATCGAAACTCAAAAATAGTGGAATATGTTCCAGAATGGGATGATTAATGGAATTTTTCAGTGATCCGTTTCCAAATTTTTTAAAGAGGGCGACATTTGTTGAAATATTGTTTGTAACAAATCTAATCACAATGTAGCCGCAGTTTGTCAGAAGTTGTAAAATGTTTTTTGTTAATAAATATAATTCCTGAGTTGTTAACGACGAGTGGAAAAAATACCCTGCTGGTATTGTATATCTAGTACTCAATCCCTGCACCACAAAACAAAGCATCTTGTTGGCTACTTTTGGCTTAGTTCCAACACGAGTAGAACTTGTTGTCTCTAAGCCATAAATTCGATCTTCTGTCCTACAGTAATGAACTTTTTCTTTTATGGACATGTCGTCCATTATTAAGGAGCAGATCCTTTCAACTGGCTTTTTTAATTGACCAATTTCTGCACACAATCGCTCTTGGATCAGCTTATTTTGACCATGAAAGTCTCCAAGGAATCTGGATATAGTCGATTTTGAAGGCAGTTTTAGTAAGTTATTGTGGCAAAATCTGTAACCTTTAGGCGAACAAAATCTCCAGACAGTACACAGACGAAGAGACATTTCTGACCACCTAGGTATTTTTTTATAGTGATTTTTTATCAAGTCCAAAAGAAATATTGACTTTTCATCTGCGTTGTTTGCGTCTTCTATAATTTTGGTTATTTTTAAAGCATCCAAATTTTTTACTTTTTCTTCTAACTCTCTCATTTTTGATAAACATTCAGAATTCTTTCGTTTCATTCTACTCAATTGTTGCTTTAAAACTTTGTTGTGGTACCTGAGATCTTTAAGTTCTTGTTTATCCTTTGCACTTAAATCATCACATGTGGAAACATTAGTTTCCTTATTAGCATTTTGGAATGAGGAAACGGAAGTTGGATGAGTGTCTTCTAAAAAAGGATTTGTTGGTTGGGTACTAGAAATGTCAGGATCAGTAGGATTCTGGAATGATGACAAAGATTTATAGATTATGTGAGGTACGTAGATTTTTATGTACATACGAATATAAACGGAACCGCTTGTTTATTAAGACGAGTACTTTTTGCGCTTCTAACAATACATTCTGTTGCAAAATGTTTGGAACACACAACATTATGATCGTTTATCTTGGTCAGATCTAAAATAATTCGAATAAAATATTTTTTGAGGAACTTTTTTTATGAAATACCACAAAATTTTGAAAGTGATTCAAACCATTTGTTTCTAAGATCTACTTCCGCAGGAATTCCAAAAAGTGGATTCTGTGTATTACCACAAATCATACACTTTCTTCCCATATTATAAAGACCTAGTTTTATTAACAACGATAATAATTCATGCCCAAAATTATTTTGGATTTGAAAATTGTCAAAGAAAATTTCTGACAGTAGTGACAGTTTAGTTCAAGACATTGCCGTGGGTGGCGTATGCTTATGTACCCATGGATTACTACGCGGGAACAAATTTTTAAGAAATTGAAACGGCCGTATATACACGTTAGTGTATATTAATGAAGTCGGCCATGTTATTCGTGAGTGAAATCTGATGAACTTCCGAATAATTACGAGCAGCGAAAAAAATACATATCATCCATGTTTATTCACTCTGTACCTTCTGTTCAAAATATTTGCTTTAGGTAATTAAAGTCAAATACTTTGAATAAATAATGTTAAAATTTCTCTCAATTCATATATCATTTATATTTATTGTCCATAAACCACCTAGCGTTTATTATATATGTTTGCATTTAATTCAGATTGGATTTACAAAGCGAGAATATCTACTTTACATATTTTTCAATTTTTTTTAAATCCAACTGTAAGCCCTCCACACTAACCTTTACGAAAAGAAAGGATTATCATCTACCATTTTTAATAATAAAGCTCCCTCTTCAAAGTTACATAATTCTTTTTGACGTTAATAAATTGTTTCCACCAATAAACTCCGAAAAAATGGGTTAGATATAATATGCCATAAAACCTGGCTTCCGGCTGTACTTTAGCACATAAATTGCTCCACTTTTCTTTTGCGAAATATATTAGATTACCTTCGTGAAATACGAAACGTCTGATAATGGCCAAAAGTATATCTTTGTCGGCAGATTGAATGGCAATAAAAGCCAGTGGGGAAAACGCAACAAAATTTCTTTATGTTGAAGGTCAGATGTCGAGTGGACGAACTTCCGAGTTTACCTGAGTGTAAGTTTAAACAGTCAACTTGGTTCAGGTTGACTTGGTCTGAGATTATTGATCACGTTGGCATAGTTTACATATCTAGCTGTTGTAAACTAAAACTAATTTGCATTAATTAGTTTACGAATGAAATTTCAGACGTTATCCTAAACCAAACGCTGGCACAGAGGGCTCATTATCTCACTTGGCTGTCGCAAGTTGCTGTAACACCACACAATAGCGACCGGCTATAGATTGCAAGTATTTTAAATGAGAGTTACGTGAAACTTTTGTCGAAATTAATTATGGGACAATATATACATTTTCAGTTTTAATGTTTCAGACTATTTTTTTTTAAATTGATACTGATAATAATTTATGTGAGCAATTTTAAAGAAGCAGTGCAAAGGTCTAATTGAAAAGACAACTTTGATTTTTATATTTCAGCTCTTTCAAAACGTGTATTGATATATGTTACTGTGTAAAAAACAGCTTCTACAGAATTTTAATCCCTCAATAGCGATTAAATTCACAGTTTTACTGAAGTTTTAAAGAAATTCTGAGGTAATAAAGATGAAAATTTATTAATATTTTCGTGTTAAAAAGATCGTAAATCAAAATTTTATTTCGTTACAAATTAACCGAAGAAACATGCACAGCTTTCCAGTTTTAGTTAAGTTTTCAATAAACGCGCGAATGTGAGTCAGATGTATCGACGTACAAGCTATAAAAGATGTAAGACGTCGAAGTCGAAAAAAATCGCAGTGCTTACCCTTTACGAGATGTTCGACTAAAAGCTGCTCTAATTGAGACCATTTTTTGTGCTCTTTCCGAATGAATAAAAAAGCTGGTAATAAAAATCGGAAATATAATTCATCATGTCGATTTTACTTCAACAAAAATTTTCTTTTTTAACTTCAGAGCAGGCCCATGTGAAGTATAGTAAAGCAACAATTCACTGTTTGCATGACTGGAGGGCAAATTTTAGTTGTAGTGTAACATTTATCAGCACTACCGATATTTTTCAAAACATGCACTTTACACGATAGATAATGGATTTCATGACCTTGAGTGGAAATAATTTCAGGGTGTACTTTTGACCCAAATGTCCTCTAGATAATAGATAAATTATAGGCTACCAAGACATTTTTTGAAAAAATACCTAATCAAAATTAATTTTGTTGAGTCATCTAATGATATTTTGTTCACAGTCTCTTTAAAATAGTTTAAGTTTATAACCTCTACAATCTACATACATATTTTTCAGTTTTATAATACTTAATTAATTAACCAGATTACACGGAATTTACCAGAATTCGGCAAATCTAAATTTCCCTAAAACGATCCGCATAGTAACATGCTTACATTAGAAATTAGTTATGAATTTATTACATTATTTATTACTCTTATTTTGATAGTAAAAAAATGAAATAGGCCTATTTTATTTTAATATTTTGGAAAATGGAAAATATAAAAAAATTCTTACAATGACTAAAAACTGAAATTTATACTTGTTATATTAAGACTCAATATTTTTTAACCATATTTTAAAACATGTTCCTAAAAAATCGTCTTCCCCTTAAAAAAATAATAAAAATAATATGCAAGTACGTACATTAATTTTAGAACTATATTTAGGACATATAAGTGTTTATTTATTCGCAACCAAATATGTGGCATTAGGTATAATGTCTAAACTTCTACTGTCTAAATTTTCAACTACTTTAAAATTTCAAATTAAGCATTTCCCTAATTTTGGGGATTCTATATCATAAAATCGTAAACAAATAGAGGGAAATGAATGCCTCTAATTTTCGTATACCATTCGATAAAATGAACTTTTTACACAACTTGATCGAGGTTTCAAAAATCAGCGGAAATTTCTAATTGATTCATTAATTTTTTAGATTAACTGAAAACAGAAAACCTTTAAGTAGTAGAACGAAAAAAATTTGTTTATCCATCTTTATTTGTTTTTTGAAACAACAGAAATTTTTCCTCTTTTCAAAATATGTAGATACCTGTGATTAATAAGAATCTAAAGCGCTTTCAAATAAAACATGATATAAGGAAACTTGAAAAAGCCTGAAACAAGGTGTACTATTTTTTGGTTACTGAACGTATATCTACAGTTTAACATAAATATATTCATACCTTGTCAAATTCAGAAGCGAAGCACGAAAGAAGAGATATAATTCTCCTGACGGAGAATATTTTACTGCCAATTTTAGCTGTCTGAGGCCAAGCCATAAAAACCACCCCAAGATCAGTTATGAATGCGATAGCTTAAGGGTGCCCAGTAGCTGGCCGAAAAATGAGCTAAATAGAATTTCATTGTACGGGCGTAATTTCAACTTTGAACAAAAAATCGACATTTCAATTGATAGATTATGTCTAAATCTCTGGGGAAGAAACAATATTTTTTAAAATAAGTGATTGTTTAGTGTTTAATTAATCGTTCATTCTTCGAAGTTAATCACTTTTTTAAACGAGAAGAGAGCATGTTTCCCTTCAACTTTTATATCATTGCAAAGACAACATTGAGCTCTATGGGGAAGAACTGGTCATTTTTGTTTAAAGTTTATATTTATCAAAATATTTGCGTTTTAAAAAAATATTAAAAAATTAAAATAAAGTGAAACTAGGCAACCCTATTTACAAAGGATCCGTTTCTATAAATGGTTGAGTTTTACACAGCAGGGAGCCTTGGCGACCGACCCTTTCAGGTAATCAGTTTAGGTCATAAAACTCATAAATACTCTTAGCTTATGAACATTGTTGAAACTTTTTACAAGTCGACTTCTTTCATTGCTGACATAATTTGATTTAAAAGTATGCAAATTTTTATAATTTTATACATTTTACAAAAACATTTTCTTTCAAAAAATTAATCGAATATTTTTTATTACTCTGTCATTTTATATATGATTCAATACACAAAACTGACAAGATTTAGATTCTCATCACTTCACTAATCACTTATTTACCTGCCTTTGCTTCATTTTCTATACCATGTTACAAAGATTTTGGGAGAGTACATGTTGAACTAGATTTGCAGGGATATAGAATATTTTTCACAGTAGGATTAGCCGTGTTAGTTGTTCTCTCATTTTCCAAATTTTACCAAAATAACGTGCGGTTAGTCTAAAGGATTTTTCTGCGCACCATTCTGGATTATTGCATTAGCCAATTGTGTTTTGTTCGATTAAAAAGACATCAACGTTTAAACGTTTTTCGAGAAATACTTTTTGCGCTGTGACATATCAGGTATTTCAACTGCTTCGTTAGACACATCCTCGCCTGCGAACTTGTTTGATCCACGGACAGGAGCGCGCTCAGGCCAATGTCGACTCTAAGCGTCCAGAATTTCTGCGGGAAATAGTTATTATTTAGATGCTTTTATTTACTGATTTTTAGTCACAATTTTGGTAGTTATTTTTTAATTTTACTTTTAGCAGTAATAAAATCCAAACACGAAAAAATGAAACAAATAAAAATTGGAAAATCTAAAATTTAAAAATCGAGGAATTGAACAATCGGATCATTGAAAAATCGAAACATCGAAAAATTGGAAAATCTAAAATTTAAAAAATCCCGAAAATTAAAAAATTGAAAAATTGAAATATAGAAGAACTGAAAACTCGAGAAATCGAAAAATCTAAAATTTTCCAAATTGAAAAATTAACATATGGAAAAGTCGAAAAATTGAGAAATCGAAATATAAAACAGCCGAAAAATTGAAAAATGTAAAGGTTAAAAAACGAAAAACTGAAAATTGGGAAATTCAGAAGTCGAAAAATCGTAAGACTAAAAAAACGAAAAATTGAAAAATCAAAAACCTGAGAAATCAAAAAATTCAAAAATCAAAAGTCTGAAAAATAGGAAAATTGAAGAACTGAAGAAGTAAAAAATGGAAACTTTGGGAAGAAACGGGAAAATAAAAAAAAAGAGTAGGTACTTCAGAAATCGGAAAACTGAAAATTTAGTAACGTCAAAATTTTGAAAAATTGAAAAATTGAAATATTTAGAAATCGAAAAATAAAAACAAGGAGAAATCGAAAATTTGAAGAATGGAAAAATTTTAATAAACGGGGGGATACAAAATTTAAATTACATCTACTATTGTAAAATTCGGAGATTACGTCATTTCATTGTTGGTTGCAAATTTTGGTGAACGTTCTGCCATTTGATAATACAATTTGAAATGTAAATTTTGTCATTGTTCTAGAACTGCGTTCACTTATTGGCTGTACAGTTCGACCAAATGGTCGAAACGGGTTAGTTCTTCGCAGTGGATGTGTATCAGATCAGCTCTAACGAAAGTCGGCTTATTGATAAATCGCTTGGAGTCGATATTGGCCTGAGTGCGCTCTGGTCTGTAGATCAAACAAGTTCTTAGGCAACGACATGTCCATAATTAGAATCTGCACTTTGTGTGCACTGTTTTCTTTTTAAAGTACGTTTCTTTTTGTGGCATGTTATTTGTCTATTACTAAACGTTTGTGTAAATGCTATCTGGCTCTTATTACATTTTTAAAACTAGAAGATAAATTTGCGACTCTGTTCAAAGCGGCATAAAATTTTTCATACAACCCAGAATTTGAAACTTCATCAGACAAAACTGTTGAACTTCCTTGTCCACTTTTTAGAATGCTAATATGTGGTTGGGTCCATTCAGGATGTCATTTTTTAAATTCAAAATTTTTTATGCTAAGGAATGTTTTCGTTTTTTCTGTATTTTATATCTGGAAATCTAACCTTGAAGCGTTATATTTTGCCTCAATATTTTTGGCTACGAAAAAATACGATCAAGCGCAAGAACTGAAGTTGTTCGTGTCGGAGAAGTTTTAGCTATCAAATAATGACGAGTTCAATGTAAATTGTGCTTTTTATTTTTTCTTATTTGAAATAAGTAGACTTAGTTCATTTTTTCATACAATATTGGAACAGGGAACAACTGCATTTTTTTACTGTTATATTTGGACATAAACAGTTTATTTTATATATTTTGAAAACATTATAGAGAAAATAAAAAGTTGTGTTAAACTAAACCTTGTGGGTTTCTGAATCTATTTTCTGCAGCGTTTTAAACTTTCAACTCAATTTCTTTCAAAACACATACAAATGGATTTCAAACGTTATTCCCCTGTACTCTTCATTTGGAAATAAATAAGCTTCTCTGGTATTGTTTACAAATTTGCATTTTATGACAAACTCCCTACAGTGACCATAATATCTCCTCTTGGGTCGGTACCTGCGGTGGATTGGTACTTTGGGTTACATAGTTACAAAAAACAATTCTTCTCACTGGAACCGATTTTGTAGGCGACGACTGGGCACCCTTAAGAGCAGGTTTTACTCAAGCCATTCATTCATTTCGCGAACTGTGAAGTCAGTGAATTCTGAGGGACGTAAACATTTTCGAGGGGAGAGGTGAATCTTAGTAAGCGTACACAGAAAGATTCAACTTAGTTCGGTACCGTCGTCGACTTGTAACACTCCACCGATTATAATATGACAAAAGTATTTCAAAATACGATCTCTGGTTAATTGAAAAGCATTTTTCTTTTTGGAAATTTTCGAAATGTTTTTACAATGTAAGAATTTATTGATAAATATTTAAATTTTTTAGTTCAGTTTAGTCGAAAATTTATCCGAGTTATTATTATTATTATTATTTTTTTTTTTTTAATGAAAAACTTATAATTACATTCTGAGTAACAAAGATTTGATTATCATAAAAATTAAAAAAAATGACTATTAATATGAAAAAATTTAAAATAACTACAAATATAAAATTTCAATGACAGTTTCAACGAAAAATGCAGTGGCACTCTATCCTGCTATCAAATGTTTTCAGCTAGTGTTAAGAGGATCAACTGCGTTTGGAAACAGAGCCGCAATAACAGACAAAAATTAATTTCTTAATAAATTCAAATAAAGTGGTAACTGAAATTTCCATCTTCGAAAAAAATGGTCTGATTATTTAAATTTATAACAATTTACTGCACCATAGCAGTGCAAATAGCAGCATATTTTAATTTCCCTAATCGGGAAAGTTACGAACCGTTGCTATCTGAGATCCGCTACACTAGAGATTGACGAAGGTGGCGCTATTAAGGGTTTGAAACTTCACGTAGGATGGAAGTAAAATATGGCTAAAGAATGATATAGTACTTTTACGACAGTGGCTTCATTAGCATTTTACAACGGATCCCTCATAAAATTCAATAAATACAAACAATAGCACGTTACTCAGCCAGTTGTAGGCCACGTGCCGTATTGAAAGCATTTTTATTTGTTACTCTTACAATAGCAGAGAGAATTGACTACACCCATTGTGACGATCTCGTAAAAATTACCGCAAGTTCAGTACCAATTAATAACCGCCCTCCTTAGACGAACTATAGCAAAGGACAAAATTACCATACCATCAACACTAAAATGATCACAGCGGACATTAGTTCACACTTACAAGTTGTTGAAAAATAATTTTAACAAAATAAAGTAATGACGTTTGCTTGACAATTTATTTGACCATAACTGTCAAGCCAAGCAAGAAACATAATTGTTTTAACATTAAATTTCCATGGTTGGTAGACAATTTTTTTCTAAATCATATGGCATTCATGGCAATATTAATTGACGATGACGTTCAAATTTCTGGGTTTTCGAATTAGATATTTCTAATATGACCGTCAACTATATAAACAAATACAGACGACACAAAAACTACAGATATATATATATATACAAAGGGAGACGTAATAATTCGCCACCTACATAAAAAAAAGAAGAAATTAACCATGCATCAAATTGGTCCCATTACAATAATTAAATAAAATAGTCATTTCTTGGAAATTAAAAAAGAAACATAAGTGTAGACTTCTCGTAACCATACTCAGTTGCAAAAACATTTTTATTTCACAAAAAAACTCAAAACGTCCCAAAAACAACTACCTCAAGTAGACCATCCACTCTACCAATCTAATATTTTTTCGAAGTCCACGCTTGAGTGCTTTTCACGAAATCCGTCACCAACCACTCCAACCAAATAAATTCCAATTAGCTCCCAATTAAAAGTACCACCCCCGCCCTCCTCCCACAAATTACTACTCCACCATTTGCAATTATCTTCACCGCCCATTATCTTCCGGTAAGCAAAGTCCACATACAAGATATCCTGATATCGAGACCTATCAATTGATGTAAAATAGTAACGGCAGAAGCGCGTGTTTGGTAAAATCGATGCACGTGACGTCAAATGAGTTGCGCGTCGTAAGCGTCGCCATCGGCGTCAGTCGAGTTCTTGCAGCTGTGACCTGACGATGCCTCTTTCTTGGAGGCCTCTTTTGCTGCTTTTTGTTTCGACTTTTGGCCTCTCAGCTGGTGCTGATCTATTCAGTAACTCGTTCCTCGTCAAGTTTCGCAGAGATGTCGACCCGGAGGAGGCGCACGAGGTGGCTTCCAGGCATGGCTTCGTCAACATGGGACCGGTGAGTATTTCGAAAAACAGCTGTTCGGCGTGACACGACTGCGTGTTCCGAGCCAAACGCAGTCCATTTTTTTTTTTTAGGTTTTTCCAATAATTTTTAAGCTTTTATTATACATATAAAGATTGTATTTTTTTTAGACAAACTTATCTTTGCTTTTATAAATTAATTCCATTTTTGGGGGTAGTTGGTAAGATGAAAAAACTGGAATGTCAAATTACTAATACAGCGCTGTTTAAATCTACGATTTGAAGGAATTTTATGTGGTTACTGTACCAACTTGGTGGGGATAATTACATAACACTTTAGGATATGTACAATGTAACACTTAAGGTCAGTAGCTACCTTTTATAACTTAACAGACTTATTATTATGAAATATTAAATATAACATATCCACAACCTTCTCTATATAACACAAGGACAGCTTTTTAAGTTTATCATCATTATTTTTACAATGTTTTTGAAATTTTTCATGATGTATTTTAAAAAATCAATAGTTAAAATTATTATTTATGGAAATTTTGGAAATCGCTTTTCACCACTGTTTTCAGCCTATAAAACCATAAATTACAGGAAAAACATTGTAGACCTTTTTGTCGGAAATGAGGTACAGTAAAAGCAGTTTCTTCGACACAAGCTTCTTTTACAGTATTTCATTTCCAACAGATAAGTTGACAGTGCTTCTCCTGTAGCTTCTAAAATTTCGTAAGCTGAAAACAGTGGTGAAAACAGTGTTCCGAAATTTCCGTAAATAATTGAGATATTGATTTTTTAAAATACCTGATGAAAAATTTCACTAAAATTAAAAAAATATATACGATGATAAATCGTCTATTCGTAATGAAAATATTACATTTTGAAAATGTATTAAACAGTCTACAAGAGCGAAATATAGCAACTGATTTTAACTTTAGTATGTTTCATGATTTCGAAGACATTAGATGAAAAATTGTTGCTACAAGCAAACAAAAAACAAAACAAAAAATTTTTTAGATTTTTTTAATTGACCATCAACTTTCTGGAGGAAATACGAAAATACATTTTAGTTAAAGTTTTTAATTGTAAATCAATATTAGTATCAGTAGATGTAAAATTATTTATTATGAGCAAACATTTTGTCACTCTGCACATTTATTTTATAATCACGATTTAATACGACGTTATAATTTCTTTGAAGAAAATAAATGGATAAATATTGATTACTCATCTTCACAATAATCGGTAAAAACTCTCGAATTATTTGTCCAATAAAACCGCCAACAGACAGACAAACAGACCAACAAATCAAGGGAAACGAGAACTCTCCAGTCACACATCCGTCTGCTACAATACTTCCGTAAGTTATAGCATAGCTTCGAAACTAAAAATGAACCTCTATTGTTTTATGTTATTGATTGGTAATTTAAATAATAAATGTTTGACATAATAAAAGTTAACTAGGTCCTTGGGCACTCAAATGGTTTCAATTATTTCTTCCACCATTTTTAAACTTCGTTAAAGTTGAGTCAGATTTATTATAACTATTGCAAAACTGTCTTTTATGTTTCATTAGAACGAATATGGTTATTAATTACTCAAAACAATAAAATAATATTGATCCGAATAATTGATAATAGACCCACATGTTACAAATATACCAAAGGTACGAGGGGCGTTCAAGAAAGTGTAAAATTTCACATATTGTGGGATAATTATTTGATTTTAGTAATCGTCCTTTTTCCCGTCTTTAAATCTTTCGGCATTAATTTATGTCGTGTTTTAAATTCATTTTTAATTTTGGGTTAAAAACATGCCAGAAAAAGCTTTTATATTTACATAACAATGGAAATTTGAACTTGATATATATGTTACAGCTAATATCCAAAATCCGTTATTATGCATAATAACTAGACATTTTAGGAATTATGCGTAATAACTAAACTCATCAGTTATTATGCATAATAACCGGAAACATTAGGGATTATGCGTAATAACTGAAATTTTCAGTTATTATGCACAATAACGGAAACGTTTAGGTAATATTCATAATAACTAACAGAGGAACAGGAATTATGCATAATATTTTCCAAAAAGCTACCCACCCTGCCCCGCTTTCCCCTACATATTACATGTATTTAAAAAAAAAAAGGGACAAATTACAGTTATATAAACGTCATATTCCCATTGCTTTTCATAATCTATGAGAACCTGAATTGCTCATCTTGTCCCGTTTTTTTGAAATCAGCTGGACATGTTATAGGCCAGTGCCAAGCCTTTGAAAATGATAAAAAGTGAAAAAAATTAGAACAGGATGATACCCATTGCAAAAGGAAGAAAATATAACAAAAATAAAAGGAAACATAATTTACGGGCGATCTGAGGTCCGGAAGGGGAAGAAGGTGAGCTTTTAAGGGTAGAAAACGGTTTATCACGATTTCCGGCAAAACTACAAGTCCTATCGCAAAAAGTTAAAAATCAAAGTTGTAGGTAATAAAAAGATCTACAACTTTTGTATTTACACTTTCTTTACATAACCTGAAAATTTATGCAAAAAATGCAAATAACCGAGTTTTTGGTTTTTTATTTTTATCTCCCACAATTTTTTTTTTAACGAAATTTGGTGAAAACTTACCTATTTATGTCCCAAACTACGAGTATTTATTTTTTTCCTTTATTTTGATTTAATATCGAAAAACCACCCTAATTTTCAATCGAAAATTCTCAACGCAAAATATTTGCTGTTTTAAAAAAATCGGTGTGCTTTTTGTTCGCTAAAATCTCTACTTTCTGAAGGTGTAAAAAAAATTATACATTACTATGGCAAATTTTCACAGGAAATGCAAAAAAACGAAAAAACTCGAATTCAAAAATTTGTTTTTTAATTATTATGTAAAATTTGGAGCTATTTATTAAAATGTACACGTTAATTACTCGAAAAACGTAATATTCCATGTTACATTGATAAATTAATAAATAATAAATATAATTAACAACGAAATAAGTTAATACACTTAATACTTTATACATCTTTAGACATCTACAATATTTTGTTAAAGTTGTAGGGTAATTTTTAAATTATATGCATAGGTGCCTATTTATTGCTATTTTAAGATAACTTACATATCTGAATGGCCTACGGAAAATTTTAGCCCATCAGAAGAATGAACAACATCGTCTATGAAAACACACGTGCAGGCTGAGTTAGTTAAAAAGAATCATGGCGAATTGACTTATTTAAAAGAAACTTTTGGAATCTACAGTCACAAGGATTTTCCTGTAAACAAGCAGAAGACTATGCTGATGCTGACATAATTAAGATATCGATAGAAACTGCCAGAGATACTAATAAAACTGTTATAGTTGTGGGTCAAGATATTTTGGTCTTTTTAAATCAATTGAATTCAAATAATTATGACATTTATTTTCTCAAACCAGGATCTGGAAATGTAAAAGATCTATTTTTCACAACCAAACTCTTCCGAAACGGTTTGACTAATTTTTATCAAATTTTCTGTCTATATTCGGTAGGTCTGAGAATAGGTCGTAACCTATTTTTTATACCCCTAGGTGATAAAGGTGGCCCACCCAAAAAGTTTTTTTTATTTTTCGGACAAAATTTGTTATTTTTGTTTTTTAAGATTTGACTTCAAAAAATACATATAACCCTAAATTTTCACCCTTCTACCATCAACCCCCATCTTGTAGTAACGATATTAGTATCTTACAGATACGCAATAGGGTTCAAGATGGCTGTTGAATATAATCATTGTCGTACGATAAATTTTTATGTATAATTTATAATTTAATTTAATTAGAATTTATTTATTTTGATTTAATTTTTTATTTAACTACTAAAATATTCACTAGAAATAATTTATATGGCAAAACAACGTTTGCTGGGTCTGCTAGTTAGACGATAAAAATTTGTCAAATTTGACCAATATTTTTTATAAAAACAGGCAAATAAAGAAGATATCGCAAAAAATGGATTACAATTAATCAAATATATATTTATAAATGTAAAAATGACAATATAACACTGACTCAATTAAGATTTCGAAAATCAATTGGCAAGAATTAAATCATCTTTCATATTGACAAATCTCCCACCAACAGAAGGCGTTTGTTTTATGGATTTTAAATTTTTGAGTTTATCAGTGTAACATGGAATCTTACTTTTTCGAGTAATTAAAGTGTAAATTTTAATAAATAGCTCAAAATTTTACATGATTAAAAAAAATTCGAATTCGAGTTTTTCGTTTTTTTTTTTGGAATTCTTGTGAAAATTTGCCATAGTAATGTATACCTTTTTTTACACCATCAGAAAGTAGAGATTTCAACGAACAAAAAGCACACCGATTTTAACGTGAGAATTTTTGATTGAAAATTAGAGTGGTTTTTCGATATTAAATCAAAATAAGGGGGAAAAATAAATATTTTGAATCAAAAAAATTACAGTGAGTTTGGGACATAGTTTTCACCAAATTTCGTGGAAAAAAAACTTTTTTGTGGGAGATAAAAATAAAAAACCAAAAACTCGGTTATTTGCATTTTTCGCATAAATCTTGAGGTTATGTAAAAAAGTCTAAATACAAAAGTTGTAGATCCTTTTATTACCTAGAACTTCGCTATTTAACTTTTTTCGATAGGACTTGTAGTTTTACCGGAAATCGTGATAAACCGTTTTCTACCCTTTTATACATTTTCTTCCTTTTCCAATGGGTATCATCCTGTTCTAAATTTTTTTGTTCTCAAAAATTATCGGCCCTGGCCTATTAGGCAATATGCTTAATGACTAATGTTTCAGGTATTACGCATAATTCCTATTCCTCAGTTAGTTATTATCAATATTACCTAAACGTTTCCCTTATTGTGCATAATAACTAGAGAGCGGATTTCTGTCGGGCTAGACAAGGCCAAACTCGGTACGGCTCGTACGGGATGGGAATTCATTGCAGTTACCGGCTGCACTTCGTTTATTTGAGATTAGAATAACGCTGCTTCGTTGCACTCTGCTGTTAATTCCAGTTCTCATTTAGTTAGCCGTTTGATTAATAAATCGTTAATTGTATTTATGGAATCAAGTGACAATTAAATTCAGTGATTACCTATCACCCGCTACTGAGTCCCGGCGATGCAGCGCGTCCCCACTAAAATCGTGACGTAGCCCGACAGAAATCCGCTGTCTAATAATAACTGAAAAATTCAGTTAGTACGCATAATTCCTAATGTTTCCGGTTATTATGCATAATAACTGACAAGTCTAGTTATTACGCATAATTCCTGAAATATCTAGTTATTATGCATAATAACGTATTTCGGATATTAGCTGTAACATATATACAAATAATGTATAAAAATGTCAACAACTTGATAGCGATTATTAAAAAAATATTATGATAATCTAATTTTTTTAACTATTCTTTTTGAATAATTTAATGGGAATAATTGGTCATTAAAATGTCAAGAACGACCCATTATAACAAGAGAAAAAAAAACAAACAAGTAACAAACTCTTCATCAGTTTTGAGAAAAAATACTTGCATGTGAAAATACTTTCAACAGCCAAGATAAATAACGAAAGGCACTTTAGAGAATACAAAGAAACACAAAACCAAACATAACATAACGGATACAAGCGACGGCACTTATGATTAAGGCTGTTTTATGAATTCATAAAATGTTATTCCAAACGTTTTACGTTATAGTTTTTAACAAAGTATAAGAAATGCTATATTAACATTGAAAATATTGTTTCTGTTATAATTAATGAAAATATCGCATGCCATTTAAAACATAAATCTCAACAATAATGCAGATATTGTCATTAAATCTCTGTGGTCAATTTTAGATAAAAAAAAACATGTAGTTTTAAACTATATTTTAACCAGTATACTTTTGTAAGAAAACAATATAAAAACTACAAAAAAAAATAGTAAAAAGTGAGCCTAAAATTTATATTTTAGGCTAATTTACCAAATTAGCTATTTTAAGGTGATGATGTAACATGCAACTGCAGTTTTGGAAAAGTTGTCAGGATTTTGGACACTCCTTTAATAAAAACAAACGATTTGGAAGTTGCTGACGTTTCGCCGCTTTATTTGGTGGCGTCAAGACAACTTATTTACAAATTATTAGCCCAGAAGAAGTCAGTAATTAAAACCAGCAAAACGTCGGCAACTTCAAATTCTATTGTTTTTAAAAAAGCACTGATAACTTTGCCAAAACTGTATAAAACTATGGATGAGATGATTAATATTCATCTACAATTATAGGAGCAATACTTTTACATAAACAGTAAACATTCCATTAATTCGTCTGACTCGTAACAGGAAATTAAATAAGACAAACGCCGCGTACTCACTTTTTCTTTCATCAATCATCACCAACCCTAGAGTGAACAGTTGTTGGTAAATTTTAGAGGAATATATTCCAAAAAGTATGATATCTACTTGATTCGCATGAGCGATCACCGTTCAACCACTAACATTTAACAGTGCTTGTTGATTTTCCAGTGACTCCCTTTTAGAAATGTGCTGTCACATTTTGTTGTAAAAACCAATTTTTGTTAGATTCTAGTAGTGTAAGACCCAACTTTGTTGGCAAAACATTTATTTTTTAACCCCCGATGAAAAAGAGGGGTGTTACAACTGCGGAAGAAATCCACGAAAGGCTTTTTTCTACACTGGGTGACTCATATTCTTATTATGAAATCCTTCGTCTTTAGGTTAATTGAGTTCAAGTGTAGAAGAACATCCGTTGAAGACGCACCAGGTTCTAGAGGTCCAAAAAATGCCATCATACCAAAATCATTGACAAAGTTCTTGATATGGTTTTGGGCAATAGACGAATGAAGATGTGTGAGTTAGCCGAAACTAGAGAGTTGAGATAAATAGTTCATTTTAACTAGTTACCTTCGAAGCCTTTGTGTATCAGTCTGTCGATCTGTCTATCTGTTTGTCTGTCTGTCTATTTGTCTGTCTGTCTGTCTGTCTGTGACTTCCAAGGGATAAACTGATTTCAATGCGTTTTTTCAATATCATGAGGTCATAACGCAGTTGGTGTAGGAGTTAGCTCGGTTCGCGCTAAAGTGGGAACAGTACGACAACCGTCGTAACGAATCTTAACCAGCTTCAGACTTTTTAAGGTTGATTTTTTATGTGGGGGATTTTAAGCATTAACATTTGTTTATTATTTTTTTAATTATAGAACTGGCTCAAAAATTGATCTAAACGCATTGTCAACCGAGTAAAATATTCAACTACGCAAAAAATTCACCACACACGTCGAAATAACTCAGATCAACCCTGCAGTGTTTCCACAGACAAAAAGTTCAACCTAGATTTATTAGAATATAACTAAATAACATCAACAAATAAGCATTTGAAGCAAAATAATAAACCACACACCTTTGGATAAAATTCAAAATTCAATTTCGATGTGTTTAAGATAGCATTTTTTTGGTAGGAATTTTAGTGATACTAAACATGAAACAAATATTTCGTCCAAAATGCTAAAAATGTTTTTCTTCACTCAATGAATAGAAAGATGGTGTTAAAATTTACAAATTTATAACAAAACAAAATTGGTCGAAAGCTGTTTCGACAAAACTTCCCTCGCTCAATTCAATGCAACATCCAGCAATTTCAAATTAAGTTTTTTCTTTACACAATTTTGTGATGACGTCATCAACATTTCTGCAAGGACATGTATATCAACATTGGTGTAGTGTAATACTAAAAATAATAGTACTGTATACCAAAAGTTTTCTGGGAAAATGGAGTAAGCCGTTCCGGATTTAATCAACTGATTCATTTTTTTTTTTTGAGCCACCTGTGTAACCAAATGTAAAAAATTTGAATGACATCATCACATTATTGGTGGGGATGATTAGAGAAATTTTGATTAGCATTTTACCATCTACATGACATTCCTATTATAAATACAAAATTTGACAATTATAGGTCCAGTACTTTTCGAGATTATCTATTTAATAAAAATCGGGACGGCAAACCGACAGACAGACGGACATACAGACAGGCAAATGGACAAACAGGCAGACAGACGGACAGACAGACTCGATTACAATACTTCCTTCGCTTACGCTCGGGAAGTAAAAAGCTATCAAACATTTTCTACTGATTTCATAATAAGATTGACCTTTTATATAAAATTTTACAAACACTTCCTGCATCTATATGGTAAATCTTCATTTCATTAGCGTTTTATTTATTTATTTATTTATTTATTTATTTATTTATTTATTTATTTATTTATTTATTTATTTATTTATTTATTTATTTATTTATTTATTTATTTATTTATTTATTTATTTATTTATTTATTTATTTATTTATTTATTTATTTATTTATTTATTTATTTATTTGTTCACAACTGGAAATCACAAGGGAGTAATTCCACCAAACATGATGAAAAATGTAAGTTGTTATTACGTACACATAAGTATTTAATACCCCAGCATTTACACACTTTTAACTCTATTGTATTGTGCAATTCGTAGTTGAAATTATGAGATAAATATTTGGTGTTTGTAAAAGCTACAAAATATAAAATTTAAATGTGGTGGCTATTTTACTTTAACAAAAGTAATAATAATTGCAGTAAATTTTACCAACCACCCGGCAATTAACAGAGACTGACATCATTCGTTCCAGTATTTTTCTTTCGAATAAAAATTTGATGTCAAAAGAAATTTTCTGTGCGATTTGGAAAAGATCTTAATCACAAAACGTATCACTATATTGCTCTCTAACGATGTTTTACGATGCAATTAATGTTGCATTGCTTTGTTTAACAAATTGATCCAACCTTGTTTGCCGAGAATTTTCGGCAACTTCTGTTCGTTGATATACATATATGTGTGAATTCGTCCAGTTCCTTAACCCATGCATGAAGTGCGTAAATATTCTAAAAACAGTTTTGATACGTACAATTTAACACTAGCAGTAACATTTTAACATGTTATATTTTCAAAAATTAGTGGTCTTGAATTAAAAATATATATAAGGTCCCAGATAAAACACTGCAGCCTCATATTTTCAGAACGGATGGACATAATGAAATTCTGTAAACGTCATCGTTATCATCTTGAACTGTCAATTTAGTTTTATCAAGACAATGCCAACGAAACGCGTCTACATTTTTTTGTTTTTTTTCGGTGTAGTGAGAAAAACGTCATTCGGTGTTTTTACGGCTACTTCCAACGCTTATTTAGATTGACATGAAATCATATTATTTGCATAATTCATCAAGAAAGCCGATTTTATTTTCTCTCCCGTCTTATTAACGAAAATAGAATAGGCTCGTAATTGAGCCCTGTACTACACGTACATTAATTTTAGTACAGCCAAAATTTCACGTTAATCAGTCTGGTGGTTCCGAAGATTACCTGTCCAATAACGCATCAGAAAACGCCAGACAGGCCACGGAAACGGGGATCGACATTTTCGGAATTTACAAGGTATCAAATGTGGACAAAGGATGAAATTCATCATTTGTTAACAGGACCTCATCCGTCATCGTACACTCGGGAAGTAAAAAGTATTTTCTTACAGTAACAGTATGAGTAATTTTATAACTGTTACAACGGGCAGTTTTCTCGAAAAGCTACTAGAAAGTCACTTACGTAGATTAAAAACATTAAAACATTCACACAACTAATCTTAAACGTAATGCTTGTTTCTTCAAGAGGTTCAGGAAGCCCAAAATCATCAATAAAAACGATAATGGTCTCTGCTCATGAACCAAGTAGCTGCAGTCGTTTAAAGACATGCTGCAGACACCATTGTAAGGACGAAACGGAGTGACAAATTAATTATCAGAAATTTGCAAACGCGCCAGCGATACTGGTGTTTTTATAACATTCAATTACTGAAAAACGATTGTGAATTTTAAAAAAATGAAATATACCATCACTAAATTTTCTGTATCACACACCAGAGACGAGAACATTTGAATCTCGATAACCGGAAGTTAATAAAGGGGAGCTAAATGGCAACGCAAAACATCCAGCGACCTATAAAGGACAATAATTTTCAACAAAGTGGCCAAATTATTTTAGAAATCAACAACTTAACATGGACGTAGATGTGAACTCATGAATAGGGAACTGATGAATGTCGTATCTCTCACGCCGTATCGAGTCACTAACTTTGTTATCTCTTTCCAACTAAAGAAATTTAAATTTTATTATCTTTGTAGGGCACGAAACGAGATGAAGATTCTGAGTTTTGACTGAGTTTGCATGATACTTTGATAACTTTGGGGTAAAGTTAAAAACTGTAAGTTGTCGAGTCTTTGCTAGTATTTTTGAAAGTAAACTTGTAACAAAAATACATAAACATTAAACTATGAGTTGTGAAATTAAAAAGATAACTGAATGGCCTTAGAAGTGCTTAGATTAAATTCCCTAATACCATCTAAAAGCATTTTTACTTCCTCGGGGTATATAAACTAAACACTACAAAGCATAAATAGTAGAAATAGTATATTATATACCAAGGGACCAAAGTGCACGATGTAATCCCGAAAGTGGAGAGTAGTGCCCGAGCGTTAGCAAGGGCAATAACCACTTGAAGGATTACATCGCACTTTAGTCTTTTGGTGTATACAGTGCATCTTTTTTAAAAGTGGCCATGGGGATTCCTATGTTAAATTTTATACCCCATGTTAACTTATGTTTGAGTAAAGATTCAGAGCTGAAATTTTTACTGGGTGTAATTTGGTCGATTTTATTAATAGTCATGTTTTAAATTAAAGGATATTTCTTTAAAAAAAGTTAAAATATTTGGATATTTTTGTCGCTAATAATGTAGGCAGCCATGTAAAAACAAACATTTACCTGACGTTTCTAAAAGTCAACATGCCGCAGTACACAATTAAAGAAAAAGTACAAATGGTAACTGATGGATACATTAAAGCCTTATCGACAACAGAGAAACTGCGCAAAATTTTGCTGCAGCATTCCCACATCGTTCCATACCCGGCAAGAGCACATTTTGAAAATTTTATAGCAGAGTTATAAAGACAGGTTTTTTCGATCGTGGACATTAAAAACGCAATTTCAGAGAAATTGTCTTTTATTTTCTTCATTTATGTTTGAATTCCATCATTCTGTTTCTTTTTAAAAACTACAATAAAGGTATTTTTAATCAAAATTATGCTGTCAAAAATGACGAGTTAAAATGATAAATCAAAACCTTCTATGATGTACCAACACTTTTTAATCAAAATAATTTTTATTTTTTAAAGCACAAGTTAACAAATTGCTGCAAAAAGTTGTAGTGGAAATTAAAGTAGAACCCTAAATAAGGCTATTTTCTCGGCAAAAATCATCTCAGGGTTTTCACCCTAACAAAAGTTAACATGGGGTCTAAAATTTAACATGGGGTCCCTATGGCCACTTTTAAAAAATATGCACTGTATATTATTTTTGCCCTCTCGGGACTATAGATACTATATTTTAAATTGGAAGAAAATATTCGAAATTACCTGACATCAATCGCGGTAGTACCTAAGTCTTATCGGGTAACCAAGGCTATACCTAGGTGTAAATAAGAATAACCCAGTAAACACAGTTACATTATAGCGACTTCTATGTTATGTTAATGTAGTTACGAACTTGTACCATGTTACATCCCACACTGCGCCCATGTGCGCTCCCTGTGCTGTGTAATGTAATCAACATGCTAACATTTTTGGTACATGTTGACTATATACCGTCTGTGACGTACTGGAGACATCAACATTATTTCAGACTAAAGACGTTCTCTCAGTACATCGTTGTAGCGTTAGATTAGTACATCGCCAGATTCTCTACATTTTAATGTATCATTTACGTTTCGTTTAAATGTCAGTATAACGTATTAAATTGACATACACGTTGCGTATACATCACTACGTCGTAAACATGTAACTGCCAGTATATTTTATTAACATGATGCATGCGACGTGAATAGGCATGACAAAAAACCCAGCTATTAATAATGCTATTTAAATGTATCACTTAAGGGTATGGGATGGGAACATTGATGAAGTTAATGAAACTTAATTCAGATAAACCATAATTTTATTTAAATTTGGAAAAAAATATAATATATAATTTAATTCTAATACAACACATATATTTTATTAAAAAACCACTGAAACTTCAATTCGTAGCTTTTTCCCTCTTTAAACGTTGCTTGGAATGACGTATCCACTCTGAGCAGCATTGCTCCACTTCTTTTTCTCTTACAAAATGGGCCTTCAGTATAATTTCTTCAAAAATAAAAATTAGAACAATTATATTTATTGCAATAAAATATACCTTTCACGATATTTATCGCCTTCGTCTCTGCTAGTCTGAAATTTCCCCGCTGACCCAGCCATGAACAATTAGTTGCAAATTCGTTAGAAAATATATTTTTTAAAACACAACCCACATTATCCTTGTACCCATTACCACCTATCTGGGACAACAGTCTTTTCTGAAACAAGAAAAAGTGTATATTTTATGTGCATTCACCAGGTCACTTTGAAATAAATTCGGAAAAAAAAAATTACAACATCATTACCTTATCTACCGAACATTTTGTATTAATTCTAATGTAGGGGGGGAGGGTTAAATCCCAAAATCCACATCAATACAAAGCAAAAAAATTGGTATGTCACCATGAGAATTGAATAAATCAGCATTATTAACATTTACACATGTTCTCTAGACCAGCAATTTAAAAAACAAGACCTTCCAAATGCTTTAATTGTGCGTGAAATTTAATGGAGTTTTTCCAAATCTATTTAAAAGAGACCGTGTATGTATAACATATAGGTTGATTCATGTACACCATGAGACTGTTGTGCAGTCCACTATGTGTGTACCATATGTAGAGGGTTGCCAAAGTCTCCTAGTCTTACAGGAATCTATCCCTATAGAATGACCAATATTTTATTATATTGCATATTTATATGAATTTATGGATTATGTAACTTACAAAGAAATCTGCTTTTTTTGGCAGACAATGATAATCTTCTAATTCATCAAAGTCTGTTTTGTTTTTTATTGGTAGCATATCATCTATTTCTGTTTTTTCCTCATTTGTCAGATTCGATGACCTTTCCATGTTGAATACTTTATCACCAATTTCTTTCAGCATTTCTTTTATCTCACACATGTTCTTTTGTATTTGTTCCAATGCTAAAATTAAAATTATTTTCATAAGCATTAGTTCCTCAAAAATTACAGCAACATACCTATGCAACATTTCTCGCAAGGAGCCTCAGTTGGAGGAACAATTACTGTAAATTCTTCAAAGTCGACGGGTGTATCTTCATTGATTGGTGGTGGTATTTCCAGTTCCTCTGAAAAAATTGCTTTTGTTATCTAGGTAGTCATTCATATACAGTATGTCCCTGGATTGAGTTAACAAGAGGAAAAAAAAATGTATTTTCTGTTTTACAAAAAAATTACATATGAATAACATTTTTTGCTTATTTCAAAACGAATAAATCTGCAATTAAAATTTTAATATTATCAGGTTGTGTCCTTAAAATCGAAAAAAACCAAAGTAACGAAGAACTTGAAGTATGAAAAAATTAATTTTAAGAGTACAGACCAGGAATATTGAAGTTTTAATTGCAGATTTATTCGTTTTGAATTAAGCAAAAAATGTTATTCCTATGTCATTTTTTTGTAAAATAGAAAATACAATTTTTTTTCCTCTTGTGAACTCAATCCGGGGACATAGTGTATATTTGCATGAAATATGAATACTTAATTTGTAATTATCTACGAATAGTAATACAAGATTTTTTTATAATAATTCAGTATCAAAAATTTTGTACCGCTAAAGATTTTGCATGTGAAAAAGTAGAGTTCGCTATCAAATAAAATTATGAAGGAAATCTTGAAAACGTTTATAGTGCAAGAATCTGTTAATACGAAAATGTAAATGTGGATACAAAAAAAGAACAGTATGTGACTTTTTAAAATTCTTTTTGCAATTTACCACCATAATTACTTAGATAATAGAATCTAAGATAATAAACCATAACTTGTTGTTCAATTGTGTTTTTAAATATTCTATAATTGGGGCTTGCTCTGTGAAATATTTTCTACTAATAATAATATTATTAATAATAATAATAATAATATTTAAAAAGCGGCATTCAATTTTCTTGTAATTATAGCAAAGCTTATTTTTAAAACTTCAATAGGAACCTGAACAATGATTGTTATACCAACAGCAGCATTTAAATAAAATTTAAATTTATCACAAAAAACTCTAAATACGCCATTTTGGTTATAACTTGCCTTGTGTTTCAGAATCGGTTTCTGCATCAGATATTTCTGCATTGACATTATGTACTTGAGCTTTGGTTGCTTGTTTTGTATTTATAATGTCTCCATCGCTTTCGTCTGTAGTGTAAATAATCACACTTGCTTCGTGTCTTGCCTTCTCGTAAGTATCTGTAAACACAAATGATGCAAATGATACAAATATTAGATATTTTTTAACAAACTTACCGAAGTATCCTTCAATTTTGACGACGGGACTTCTTTTCCAAGTTTCTTTATTTGGTTGTTTATTGTTGTATATATAATGGGTACTATTTTTCGTTGAAGGCCACCAGCAAGTCTTGCGGTCCTTGGATAACCAGATGACAGGAACTTCAGAGACAGATCCATCTTCAAACCTAACTACCGCATATCCAGTTGAAGATAATACTTCCATATTTTTTTTCTAAACCGATAATATTATTTATAAACAAAATTGTGGTTTTAAAGAAACAAATAATGCAATAGCAACATATTGTCATAATAAAACTAATGTGAAATCTCAATAACAGCAACAAGAACGAAAACAAAGTGTCATATGATTTTTCACATAAAAATTTGATCTAAAGTTAGAACTCCTAAAAAATGAAATAACAACCGCCGTAGTATTTTTACTTCCCAACTATAATTATGTAAGCGTGTACCAAATTTTAGCAGCTTGCCAATGTAAATAAGAACGTCAGATAGAGCCGTAAATTTTGGCTGAAACACCCTATACCTAAACTAATGTATAGTACAAGATCACTATTTCATATTATTTATGAACGAGGGAAACTATTGCAAACAGTGATTCAACCATTAAAGGAAGTTTTAAACACTTAGTTTTAACTTCACTTAAAGAAATAATTGTTGTATTTTCTTCAAAATTCTTTTCATTTATTAAATAAAAACCAAATTGGCTAGATTCGGAGGGATATCTGAAAAGTGAACTGGTGGCCATATTTTTTTTTCCTTTAATAAAAATTTCATCATTTGATAAATAAAATTCATTTATTTTACAAATCGAACCAGCAACTGTTTCAATGTAACAATTAATATCGTTGTTTGACAAAACAAAATTTTTTGTAGCAATTTTTGCTATAACGGTTTTGTCGCCTTTTTCATAGTGAATAATAGGATAGTCTGTTCTCTTAAAGCTTGTTGGTACACCCTCTTGTTCTAAAATTCGGTTGTATATTTGTCTTAATGGGTTTCGGCCAATTTTTATTTTGTTTTTAATAAATTGCATGTAATTTTCAAATTTGAATGCGCTGAAATTATCTAAAGGGCCAAACTTTTTTACATCATCCGCTAGGTGAATTAGGTTGTGTACATTATAAACTAAATATTCTTTACCATATAAAATTGAAAAATTCTTTACAAAACATCTAAGCAAAGAATTTGCGTAATTGTTATGTGTGAAGCACTTCTTTGCATCCAATAAAATTCTCGTGGCTACACTTAAAAGCAAAAAGTGTTCATAATAGGTTGTTGGTAAAGTCTCTTTTAAAACAATTGGACCTGTATATAAAAGAAATTGCCTGAACTCGGTTGCTTTCCAACGTTCAAATTCTCGAATACTTCGTGGTTTTCTAGAAAATTCACAGATTATTTTGGATTTAATGGAATTAAAATAATTGTCAATTTTGTTAACTGTTACTGAATTAAATTTTAATTTCTTTTTATGAATAGGTGGCGTGGAAATCCAGAAACGAATAAGCCTTTTTGTAACTCCTAAACAAATTAAATGCATATAATCTATAGGTATTTGAGAAACCATTCCTAAATTTAAATTTTCCAAAAGAGATGTATTTTTATGGTGTTCTTGAAATGTTTTCATTTGAAAATCGTCGTCAGTACGTAATGGTGCATTTAATTCGGGAAATGTCATGCGATAATTTATTCTTACTCCTTTTTGTACGCACTTAGAACAACCATAATACGACATATGAGGTACAGTTTCTGTAACAAAAGCTTTTGCGGGTGCGTCGCAAATGACAGCATTTATCGAAACGTGTATATTTTTTCCTTGAAAAAAAATTCCGTTTTGCAGTACATCCGATGCTTCATTTACAAAATCCTGAAGGAGTTCATGACTAGTTTTAGGTTTACTAAAACCATGAAAAATACCTATTATAAATGGTTTAGTGTAAAAATCGCAAACAATTGCTCCTAATATAGGCCAAAACTGACTACCCGAACTTTTTGCAAGAGGGAGACCATCAATATTTAAGTTTACTTTGATACTTGTTGGAGGTTTATCGTAATATATGGACAATGAATTACTAAGACCCTTCGCAAAGCCAAATATAGCAAATTTACCCGAATCTACTTTTTTTATTAAGTTTTGGTATCGTACGCTTCTTGGAGTTTTCATGAATGATCTTGCGTCTGTAGGTAAATGTTCTAAACCATTAATTGATTTTAATATGCTCAACAAACTATTTAAGGCTGACTGAGATATATTGAACTTTAATTTCCAATTACGAAGTTTTTCTATAAAGGAAACGTTTACTGCGTTGTTACGAGTATTATTAATGTCATAGGTGCTGTGACTATTTAACACTGAATCTGCAACACTTTCCACATTTTTAAAAGTCATATTATCGTGATTATTTGCATTGATATGGGTGGCAGTAATATTGCTATCAAGAATGTTACAATTGCCAATAGTAGACTCTTTATTGTTAGAGTTATTGATGCTGTTACTGATCAACACTGAATCTATAACACTCTCCGCGTTTTCAAAAGTAATATTATCGTTGTCTTTTTTATGAATTGTTTGTAACACATTATTCTCTTTCATAAAATTTTTATAATGTTGTAATCTACGGTATTTCTGTGTGTTTGATAAAGTACTAAATGGTTTTAAATTTGTTTTAGACATTTCTTGAACTGTCAATTTTTGGCCTTGAAATTAAAAATAACAACAAAAATTAAAATTATGAAGTTATTAAATATCAACTTACCGTGTGTAAATAGCGACGACACTGAAGTACAGAAATTTTCACAAAACTGCACTACAAATACAGTGAGTAACGAAAACACGAGAGAGCTTGCAGAACTTTCGGAGGTTGAACGTTGAAAACCAAGTGAACGATTTCGAAATTTTACAAAGCTTCACCGGGAAATGGAAGTGCAATAACCATAAATACCGAAAACAATTCATGGGACAATCCGGACTGCTCGCCCCAAACATCTGGTGCGGTAAATATGGAAGAGCCTTATTATTTCATTAGATGAAATAAATTTAATACTTAAATAATAAAATGAATATTTTTCTTTGTTTCGTTTTATGTAGTAGGGGATGAGTGATAGAGGTGATATCCCAGAGTCGATTCCAACAACGTCTTTATAAAATCCAACGAATTAAGTCTTCACAAACTTGTCGCCGGTCGCGGTTCATCTTTCAACGACCACAATTGAGAAGGAATTTTTATGACTTTGTTTTTCTATTTGCGTCCGCAGCAAACCATCATACCCTCAACCCCAGATGGTCTGTACTTACAATAACACTTTTACTTTTAGAATCATTGAGTTTTCAGAATTAGTTATGTGTATAAGAAATTATTAGAACAGGAAAAAAATGATCATAAACCATATTTGTAATAGGTAAAGATTTTGTCTTATTTGTTTTCAATATATTTTATATGTGATTAAATTTGGAGTGACAGCTTAGGCAGAGATATAGGTTGGACAATAATGCCTCATTAAGTTATCACCTACTTATACATTCTATCATTAAATTGTAGTTTTTCGTGTTAAGATGGGGGCATTTTCTAACTCTCAGTATAGACCATATGCATTAATAAGTTAATCTCTTAATGTTCAGTTATAAAAAGCGGAGTTCATTATGTACGTACAACAACAAAATTATTTAATATTACAATTAGTAATTATTATTATTATTATTATTGAAATAAGGGAACTCAACAGGTATGTAACCCATTTACCGAGATCCACAACTACCAAAAAGAAAACAAATTTAATGAAATAAATAAAACAAACAAAGAAACCCCAAACACATAGAAAGAACTAAATAGACAATTAAGATAGAGTTTGGAGTTTTTTTTTAATATCACCTGGTTTGCAACAAAATATGTCAATAGTTTCTTCTACATTCAAATAGTTCAAATAGTTTATATGACGAATGGTATCAAAAATCTTTATGACCAACTAATTCACTATTGAATTCGTGTAACGTGCAAGATTTAAAACAATGATTTAAAACAATTAAGAAATTTCTTTTTTTAAGATTTTTAATCTTTTGTTTATATGTACTTCTTGCAACCTAGACAAAAATAATAAATATAATCTATGTATGTTTGTGAAAGTTTTTTTTTGTGTTACCATGTCAGAAGCATCAATTTTCGATTTCAGATGTCCTGCATTATCTAAAATGAACAGGATAAAAAGAAAAACACGAACTAAAGGTATAAAATAAACTAGTATCGCAGAATGATTTGGTTTATGAAGGAGTGTTCGTTTCCCGTGTTATATATAGTTAGAAAAATGCGAGCAAGGTTTGAAAAATTTAATTTCAGATTAAATATTTAGCACTATTTATTAAAAAAATGCGAGTGACACAGTCTGGACATACGCACAAAATTTTTCTGAAATGTGCGCATATATACATATAATATACCCAAAAAGGCTGAAATATGCATATATATTTTTACAAATGATGCACTGTTTTCAACTCATTACGATTACGTGAAAAAAAGTATTACTTTCATTAAGAGTGTATTTAAAAGTGAAAAAAACAAAGAATGTATTTTTTAATAAATCTACTGCAAAAAATATATAAAATATTAATTAGTTTTGGAAATTATCTCGCTGTATGCTTTGGAGAAAATGTTTTTGTCAGTATAAATTATGTTCGGATTATCTTTAATCGATGACAAAACCACGGAAGTTTTCTCTCTCTCGTTTTTTTGGACATTCACGCTTTTTATGAGACGCTTACATACGAAAGAATGAATCATTTACTTATATCATATTCTTTTCGCTAAAGTACAACCTACATACCAACTCATACTTTTACGCCTTTGGATAAACCAGATCGTAAAAATATTAGTCTTGACCCATCTTGAAGCGGGTAAAACCAAGTTATTAACATGCAACGGAAATGACCGCAATAAATGTAAATAGGTACAGACTACCGAAAGTAATCCTATATTATTATCAGTAGGCGGAAATTTATCTTAAGAATGCAATTCCCCAGTTGAAGCAAGGTGTGTTTTACGGCGAGTAGCGGGGACGCTTTGATCTGGTCCACAAGGTCGTAGCCAGTGCGTGGCTAGGAGTGTTTACAGCATGTTAAAAAACTACTTCTATATTACTATATTACTTCAAAAAACAATACTCGATGCCCTTTTTAATTTTTCAAACACAGGACCACAGATTTGTGATCTTGAAATGTTATATTATGTAGGTATAATCCAAAAGAAAAATATATTTGTAATCAAACTATCGCCACGACAGCACTGGATCTAGCGTATAAAACACAATTCCGCCCGTTGATTATTGTACACTGACCGGCAAAAAAAACCGGCCACCCTGAAAATTTTCGCAAAATCACTTTAAGGTGATGTTACCGGTTTAGTTTTCAGTGAATTTACAGTAGATTTTGTTTCACAAATATTAGACAACTAGTTGGAATCTGAACCCAATTTTTTTTTTACAATATCTTTGATATGCTATTAGTGTCCGGAATTTATAAAATTGGAGAAAAAATGACTTGTTTTGCTCTAATAAAATCGCAAATATGCTCAAAATCACACTAATATTAGGTCTGACTGTGCCGACCATAGTTATAAAATTCACATTAAAGTAAGTCATGGACCTTCTTTGAAGTGTTTACTATAATATTTCAAAAAAAAAATCTCGATCTATAAAACTTCATAATTTTGGTTTAAAACTGATCATGTTTGAAGCTTGATTTTATCCGTTCTATTTGCTGTCTCTTACTGCGGTCTCTTTCGGATCGGGCTATAACACCCACCGAACGTTCTTGGAACGATGGGATAATTTATTACTTCCGACATCTTTTCGGTGACAAATTTAATCTTTGCATAAATTTACTTCATACACTGAAGTTACACGAGTTCACTAACTACACGTTAGTGAACTCGTGACCACTGAAATATATAAATAGTAAATTTTGAAATGGGACGAAAGTCGAAGATTCCACTTTCAAAGCCACGAAAAAGTGGAAAAAACTTTTATCAGAATTATTATGTCAAAAACCTACTAAAACTACAGACAAAAAATGCAGTTTAATCATCATTTGATTAGTTTTACTATTATTATGCTTTTATTCTCGAATTTCTGTACATATAAATATTATTGTTTTTTAGATCCGCCGCTGTTTTTATACACTTACATAAAGTGTAAGTCAATGTTACTAATAGAAATTTTATTATTGTTACTTTATATGATCACCAATCTTATTGCTTCTCGGCTTTTTGTCAAAGATCAAAGTGTATTACCTGCCACAAATCTTTTTAAGTGTTGCGAAAGTGATTATTTTGTGTCCGAAAAATAACTGCATTTATAATTTTTTGGCTGAGTGCGTTTTATGTTGTAAATCAATCAGTTTCCCAATTAGATTATAATTGCTTGGACTTACTATTTGTTGTCTTAATTTTTCGAAGTACATTTTTGTACACATTCAGATTTTTATTTCTTATTAATTTCTTGTGGTCATTTTTATAAATTCGTATATGAAAATTGAACTGTTGACGAACGAAAATCGAACAATAATCCACGACAAGCGGGTGCCGAACTGTTACCAGAGATTATGGGTGTCATAAATTACACCCCAATTTTCCTGAGTTTCAACCAGCTTACCACTACTTCTCGTCTTTATTTTTCTACACGCAAGCTTCTTGTGAAGACAATAACACGGCAAAATTAAAAATCCGACAGTTTTCTTTTAGCAAACATCCCCTTAAAAATTATTAATTCAACTAGTGATCGTTATTTTATTAAAGAACCATTCAGTATTGACACATGTTGTACAAATTAGCAAAAAAAGAAGACATAAAAACGCAGAATTAAATTTAATTTAACAAAATAACAGAAACAGACCAAGTACGATATCATCTTAATTAAAACAATAAAGAAGGCTGTTGTTGTAAACAGTGTTTTTCATCATTTGATTATAAATTTGGCAGTTAATAAACGTTTTCACGCGAAAACAATGGACCTATCTACTGAATAGTCGTAAACACGAACAGACCGAGGATTACTGCATGTTAGTAAGAGACAGAGGTTTGCGCATAACTTCTTGGGCACAGCCAACATGTTTACCACAATTTTTAAAACAGCGAATCAACATCGTGCAATTTAAAACGCTCGGTGGCGCTCGGCATCCTCGAGAGTCGTATCGGTTTGTCTTGCAATTCTTTGACATGATGAACGTAAACAAACAACTCCAGCACACCTGCGCCATCTGCCATGTTATATCCGAGACCGCTGCCTGTCTCGTTCATTGTCAGACTTTTGAATTACGCGGTAACTTGACACATGATGACAGTGCATGCTATATTAGGGTGTATCTTTTACGACTGTTCAGTAGATAGGTCCATTCCGTTAACTCTTAAGGCTCCACCACACCTCAAGAAAATTTCTATTTTAAAAGATATGCAACTTGTAAAACACCCATGCTACCTCGTATGACAGCTGCCACTCATCTCTAAGGGTTAAAACCGTTCACTTTGTTTACAATAACTAATTTTATTACTGCTATTGTCAGCGGGGGAAGCAGAGTAAGGAACTAAAATATTTATCTACTATGAAAGAAAACAAACAATATTTCTTAGCTTACGTTCGAGAAGTAAAAACGCAAAAACACGTCTACTGGTATATAAAAACTGCCATTTTGTAATATTAGTTTCAAAAGTTTTGAGCGACATTTGACAGGTGTATGACGTCATCGATAATTTTTTAAATAGCATCTCCTACTTTTTTTTTAGCATAAAGTCCCTTGAAAGAGAATTTTTGATATGCGGTTTAACCTAATTTACTGTCATAAGAAATGAAAAAAGCCAAATGTGTGTTTTAAAATAAATTAATATAATCATTGTCAGAGACTGTTGAGATCTTTACTCGCAATACACACAACAAAAAAATGCTTGTTCAAATATATAATTCCGACCATAACTCTTACTCTTATTTTTAAATTCCTGTTTCCATAAAAATTCGTACGCATTGGGCATATTCTGTAAGTAGATAGAAAAGTAAAATTAAATTTCCAAGAATATTTTATTGTAGGTACGAAAGTACGTTATTATGAGTATTTCTTAGTAATCTTGGAATTTTTCAACCCAAAATCTTAGAAATTTAGGTAGGTACATACCTAGTTACTTCTCGGAATGTATTTTGAATGAAGCAAATTGGTCGAAGGTTATTTCGACAGAACTTCTCTCGCCTCTGAAATACAATAAAACAAACCCAGCTTTTTCGAAAAATTATAAAATTTGATTATGCAAATTTTATTTTTTTATGAGAACCCGGATAAGTTAAAATTTTTTCCAAAAATTCTAGATGTCTAGGGTGAAAATTCTACACGGATTTACACACCACAAGTGCAGGAGTATCTAATTTTATAAAATTTAAAAAATTTTGTATTATAAATTTTGGAGATGACGTCATCCCATTGGTGGTGGAGATGATTTGCCAAGATTTAGTTATCGTTTAATCATCTACATGATATTTCTAATATACATATAAAATATGGCAAATCCAGTAGTTTCGAAGAACGCTTGTCTAATAAAAAATCGATACAGACTCCAGACAGACAGATAGACAGATACACAGACAGACAGACCGACATACGGAAACGGGAGACGTGTTTCAAATTGTCGCTTTGATCGAGAATGGTCGTAGTCAACGCTATGCAGGGTGGCCGTTTTTTTTTGCCGGTCAGTGTAAAAACACGAAAGTATGCACATTTTAGTGGAATCTGGGCGTTTTTTTCGAAATATGTGGAGAATAGAATAAATAGCAAAATATGCCAAATATGCATTTTGCATAGAATCGGTAAAGTCCGGAAAAGTAGTAATACTCTTACTAAAGTAACAGTATTACTAAGTTAATTTTAGTGACAATTATTATTATTTTCATTTTAATTGTAAATTTAAAATTAGTACAAAAAGCAACACAAAAAAGGTTGTTGACAGCTGACACAACATTAATGAGATATCTAGAAACTGCAGTTAACGTTACTTATTGGTTACATAACTGGGGCAATCTATTGTGACGTTATAAGGTTTTTCTGCCAACTATATCGCTGGAATATAGTAATGAGAAATCTAATAAATGCAGTTAACATTACGTGTTTGTTACATAATCGGAGTACTACAGTGTGATGTTAAAAGGCTTATATGTGAGCTATATCGGTGCAACATAATCATGAGATATCTAGTAAATGTAGTCAGTATTACGTATTGGTTACATAACCAGAGTACTCTATCGTGATGTTACAACGGTTATCTGCCAGCTATATCGTTAAGACATAATCATGCGATGTACTTATTGGTCCTTTGTGAGTATGTACCTGTCACGTTAATATCACAGATGTGTTTACTGGGAACCATTTTGAATTTTTCCATGTGTTTATATAACCACTTTAAGTTAAAGTGTTTTGGTTGTCATGGAAACACTTTTTATCCCTAAGGTCAAAAAGAGCCACTTTACTCCCGGGAGGGCAAAAAAAATATTTAGTGCGATAAAAATTTATCAAAAACTAAAACAGCGTCATTTTCGTCTGTTCTACAAATCTCTTGAAAAGTCGTTTGTTGATATACATTTTTTTTCTAAAATAATCTTTATTATAGAAGTAGAAGAATAGAAATTAATAATAATAATCAAAAAGATTAAGAACCGATTTACGAAAACTCAATGAAATATTTGATTGCGACTGAATTTTTAATGCGACATTTAATGTACCATGTGACCGACTTTTCGCTAACCAGATGTCGCTAAACGCCTGATTATTTTTCTCAATTAAAATATTCTGTAAACTAGCCCCAAGCGTTTTGCAGAAGTTAAGAAGTAAAAGTGTGATTTAAGAAATTTCTTTCTCTTTTAATAACATTTTTTTCGCATCTTTTTACAGTTCATTTTCTCTCATCTAGAATAGGTTACATGCCGCTATGATGGCATCTAACATAAACTGGAGCGAATCTCTGGTCAAACGAATCCTCAATTCTTAAAATATTTTTGTTCAATTTTTGCAATAACTTTAAATTTTGGTTTGATGTCCCTTTAAATATTTAAAAACATCCGGGTATATGAGTCTACTTTTAAAGATATATTTTAGCACATTTACGACATTGTTAATATAGACCAAAATTTCACAGACCAACTGATATTTGTAATTAAAACTATTCATCACTGCTGCAATAATTTTCTAAAAAACGATGAACGCTACTTTGACACTTTCACACTTCACAAATAAAACAGACAATGTTATTTGTGTATAAGAGATCAAATGGTCTGTTAGCAGAATGTGAAGCTTCTAAAGTGTTTTGCTGTTTTACCTCATTAAGTTCAGGCATGTACACCGTTGGTTTACATTTATTTTATTAGCACTTTATGCATAAAATCTCTTTCCTGCCTGTTTCAAAAATGAAACGTAGTAAAATTATCTAGAACAAAAAACATAACAATATAACTTTTACGCTTTATAAATATATGTAACCCTAATTTACAATTTAGTTTAATTCTCTCTTGCCAACAAATTACTAAAATTTTGAGTAGATATGTGCGAAAGTTTCACATGAAAATTTTACACGTACCTACCTATTCATTATTCAAATTCAAATTAACAATGCGAAATTCGCTTCCCTCGTAGTTAAACACCTGCCTCAGCTAACACAAAATACATATTTATGAAACAATAATGGAGCATCTATGCGTAATCATATTCAGAAAAAAAAACTGAAAACAAATATTACAGACGTAATTTTGAAAATAGTATTCACGTTGTGGCGTAGCTATTTTCCTTCCCCAATAATGGAAAAAAGTTCTTGATGGGAAAAGATTTCATATTCGCTTCGACAGGTTTATATTTATAGCGGGCGGATGTTTGCTTAGGAGATGATGTGAAATAAATGACGTCGGAAACAAAAATGATAAAGTTGAGGATCACCGTTTCATTACTTTCCGTCATATAAAATAAAAACTGAGATACATATTTTTTAAACCTAAACTAAACCGAACTTGTTGAAAACCTATGTTATCTTAAATTACAAGTGTGAAGATCTGCGAACAAAATTGAAAAAACAATACTGAAAAACATTAATATTTTCATTTCGTTCAGACCGGGATGAATTTAAATTGACTTTTTACTTGCACAGATTATAAAGTGTGTTTTTGAATACTGAATAATGTTTAAATTTCAGCTCGTCAGCGCTTTCCACTTTTGCGTCGAATGCAAAAAGCAGAGGTCCGAAACGGACTAAGCCGCAATAAATCCTCAGAATAAATGCTCAGAATTTATGTGAACAGCTACTATCTTGGGTTTGTATTGCCAGCTTAATTCGATCAAGTGATAAATTAATGTTTATATCTGGAAGGTCCAAAGTTAGACGGTCTGTTTGTATTACTGAGTTGTAAACTAAACTAATAATCACCTGGGGTAGAATAAATTAATGTTAAACAATAATAATTTACCACCCGAATAGTGTTATAAATCTTAATATAATTTTTCACCACTCCATCCTTGTGAGGGCACGACTCGTGGGTCACTTTACAAACTTCATTAACATATTTTTATACATTTTTTAAACAGATAAATTTTACCTCATCAAAGTACAGTAAGTAAAAATATAAAAAGTAAAATTAATTAACAATTAGCTACTTTACTTAGAGCCTCTAGAAATATTTCAGAATAAAAATAGAATACTGCTTCATTGCTCTCTACCGAGTCGTACGAAGACTCGGGGATGCTATTTTTTAGGGCACAGATGTGGAAACGCGTTGAAATTTTTCGATGTTGCGGGGATAACTACATGTTTGAGTTACCAACGCATAAAACAATAACCCGTGCACTGTTCAGGGTGCATGAAATACCAACATGATCCAAATCACCATAATGCAATTGCATTGGTAATATAACATTATTGTGGCCTTTTCAGTTTATATTAGTTTTTTAGTAACAAGCCCTCTATGAACTGGCATCCAATTAACTTAATGAAAATTTCTACACTCCGTTTAAATGCAATTTTATTACATAAGCTCAATTTAGTTCCTCTTTAGAATATAATAACACAATCTGTTTACTCTAAAGACTTATAACGTTTGCTTTTAAAACTAGCAAGCAAAGTTTTTTCCTCCGAAATTTTATTTTCGCGGGGTCACATTTAATCCTCTAATTTACATATTCGTCAATGCAAAACCACGAACTTGAGCTTACATCGCGACTCAGAATATAAGATTACTTAAACCATTATGGGCTTTGAGAAGGATTATTGATATAGCTTGAAACCAACGCGTGTTGAATTACCACGAACCGAGCATAGGGTTACCGTGAAATGAACTTCTCCCAAATAAATAACATTAAAACAGTAATTCGAAACTTAATATTTGAGAGCTGCAGTCTCTTCTAAGTGAATACAGAAGCTCAGAGTTTATTTGTAAGGAAATGAGCTTTGTGTAGTTTTATAATAAATGCAAAATGTATTCAACAGCTTGTAATTTTTGTACTTAATGTAGAAATAAACTGATTCCGAAACGCCGACAGGAACTTTAAATTTAATTTAAAATCTTATTACCATTGTTGTGAATAAATTACTAATATCTAATTCAAGTTACTATGAATCTAATTCAAGTTACTATGACTGCTGTCTGAGTGCTGAAGATAAAGTAAAGAATGAAAGTCATTCCAAAACGGAGACGGATTTTTTAAAAAAAGACAAATTATGATTCCTCTTATTTATAAACTGAACTGTGTTTTGAATTTTTGAAATTCTTGTCAGTACAAAAATTGATAAATTGGTGCATTAAAATTATCTATCTACACACTTGTACTTGTACTTCTGGTTTGTAATATGGCCAAACTGATTGAAAATTGTTAATTTGCGATAACTTGTTACAACATCCAACAGATTTTATTCTTTCATTAAAATAATATATTGCCAAACTATCTTCCATTGGTATCATACAGGACTTTTATAAATGATTCTAAGGGCGTAGTTGGCCATAGATTTCACAAATCCCGCTTCGCTGAAATTATGCACGGGATTATGCACCATTATAACAGTTCTCACTTGTCACATTAATGTCTAATGTCATTTGTAACATGTCATTTAAAGTCGTCGTTTTTATTGTTTCAATGTTTTTCAAGTGCGAATTCTCGCTAATCCAAGCTCAAAACAAAAAAAACAGTCATTTTCAGTACTCATGGTGGTTGCTTACTAAAATTTTGTTTTTGTGGTAGAAAGCGAAGATTGTGAAAATGGTTTATTCTGTTGAACAAGACACTTTCATCGTTATGTCCTGTTATCGCAATGGGAATTCGTAAATGAAGAATGTGTGTATTCTGTAACCTCTTGTAACCAAGAATATCTGGCCAAATACCGTGATTCAAAAAACATCGTTAAAGGCCCACATTAGAAATGTAATCAACAGATTTGTTCGAACTGGCAGTGTCAACAAAAAGAACTCTTGTGGATGATTTTCAGTATCTGAGGAAGTTGCTGATGATTTGAGACGCAGAATTGAACAACGGGTAAAAAGTATTGACGAAAGGATGTTACAGAACATTTTTGAAATTAAAAAGAACCTTGAACAGAGTGACGAACATTTTTGATGTTTAACCGCAATAAATTTCTCTTTTTATCGTAATGAATTTTTTAAAAACATATGAAGCGTTTAGACAACCAGTTATACACATGTATGTGGTCCATGTGTGGTTTTTGTCATGCGTCCTTGGGCACTTGGTACGGATCTCCGTACAGTTAAATCTGAGAGGCGGCACGCTTACATGACCTACTGCGACCCTATAATCATTTATAGAAACCCTGTATAAGTACTACAAAATGTACAATTTTCATATCTTCGTGGAATTTAGTTTCAACGATACACTTATAGACTATATTACTCCCCTTTAACCTTGGGGCTCCAGTAACTCCTTGGAAAATGCTTAGTGATACAGAAACATTTATTGATGAAAATTTTCAAAATGAAAAGGTGACAACTGAAGACTAAATACGACTATTAACGGCTTTTGTTGAAAGTGATCACAAAGCGTAGTACAGTCCATCCGGCGAATGGTAACTTTCATGTTTTGTCTACATTTTATAACCCCAAGAGTACGAAAAAATATTTCTCCCATTTTCGTCTGTCTTTCTACGTCGAGTTTTATTAGGAAGATAATCTCGGAAAATACCGGGTGGATTGTCGTGAAATTTTATATGTATATACATTTTAGAAAATTCGGGTAGATGGTAAAAGGCGAACCAAATTTATCAAATTTATCTAATCCTCCTCACCACAATTTGATGTCAGCTCAAATTTTTTTATAGTAAGTTATCTTAACTTTTATCAAATTATACTATATATTATACCATATTGTGGTTTATCAATTCTGCTTGAATTTTTCCTCTAGGTATCTAGGCTCTAGTGAAAAAAATCGCAAGTTTATACAAACGTTTACAGCTATGGATAATTGCCAATACAAAATAAAATAAATTTATAAGAGAAAGAAATGTATTTAACAGCAGTAACCATATTCTCATAACATTATTTTGAGTGGGATTGGACGGTCCTTTTCCTATATTATTTGAATACTAAATAAAATACATATAACAATTTATTCATGCAATGACAGGTTTTCTGTGAAGTTAAGTTACATTTTCAAGTAAATAAAAAGTCTCTATATTCTCTATATTAACAACATGTAGAGACAGTTTATAAAAACAATTTGGTCCAAGGCTATTTACACAGATTTTGCCATGTTCTTAAAATAGAATCCAAAACATCCAGATTCTTCAAAACACTGTAGTACTTGGGAAATTTTATTTATTTTATAATGACTCCTACAAATTAAAGAACATAGGTGACATTAGTCACAGTGTAGAAAAAAGTGCTCCATGAGCGGATCGAATCCGCAACCAAAGAGTTATTTACAACTGCCCCAATGAAGTTAGCTATGACCGGCCGCCGAACGTTCTCTTCTTATATTGTTTTAACACGTTATTTTAAATTTCGATTTTTTTTAGGAAAATTTGTAAGTTTAGGAGAATATTATCTTATAAAATTTAAACAACATTTATCCTGAAAACTTTTATGGTGACGCCATTAAATTGTTGATGAGGATGATTAGACAAATTTTGGTTAGCGTTTTGCGGTCTACACGATATTGTCTACAAACATCCAACGAAATTCGACAACAGTAGTATATAATTTCCAAAATCATGATTTGTAATTTGATATTTTGATAGTTATTTTTTATCTCAAGAACATATAGAATGTGATAACTAGTGTATTACGCACCTAAATCGTTGGATAGGATACACCTTCCAAATTTTTGCATAAAAGTAATAAATAAATGCCATGAATTTGTGTACAAAAGACGTTTTTAATCGAATTTCGAAGCAATTTGCTGAAATAACTCGGCTAGCGCTTTATAAACTAACTATGTGATAATGTTTTTAATCCACTAACGTAAATTGTCATATACGCAGCAAGAATTTGTTTAAAATTAATTATTATAAGAGATAGCGAATTAAAAAAAATATATTTTTTATAAACAATTTACGAACAAAAGTAGTAGAAAATGTAAGTAAAACAATGAAAAAAAAATGTAAACTTGTTTTTAACCAAACACAGGAACTCAGATCTGTGGAAACAAATAGGCGGTATAATATGTACAAATATTTACCTTTAATTCCGAGCTTAAACGCATACTGAAAGGATTTTTCAGCGCTGAATTTGCCAATTTAATTCCTTTGTGTTTATCTACCACCTTGCAAGTATAGCTTTTTTTATTTAACAGCACATTTCGGCTTACCGACTTCAGTGAAATATTTAATCAATTTACTTTTTAGATTTGAATACTCTTGTGAACGTCACAAAACATCAACTCTAAAGAAAAGTTTTCGTTAAAAAAATCAAAAGTAATAGTATCAATATTAAGTATATTAGTAATAATTTTACTACGCGTAACAAAAACTGCACAATGAATAACTTCAATAATTTTAGAAAACAACCTGATTCAATTTCTTGAGAAATAAAAGACACTTCTATTAACAAACTTTACGTCAATTTCTACTCAAAAATTTTGATTTTTTATTTCCCGAGCGTAAGCTAAGGAAGTAGTAGTCGAGTCCATCGAACGTATGGCCACTTTTATGTTTTCTCGACGTTCCATGACCCCTACAGTACGAAAAAAGTAGTCTCCCGTTTCCGCCTGTCTCTCTGTCTGTCTGTCTGTCTATTTGTCCATCTCTCTGTGCGTGTATCTGTATCCATTTTTATTAGACACGTAATCTCCGAAACTGCTGGACCGATTGTTGTCAGATTTTGTACATATATTAGAAGTATCACGTAGATGGTTAAATACTGTCCAAAATTTTGTTAATTATTTCAAAAAATTCCATGTTTTCTGATTTAACTGTTATACAACAATATTCGCTTGGAGCTTTTCCATAACCGTCCAAATTTTTGCAACAAGATAATGCACGGTATAATAATAGTTTTCCATTAGCGTAAAGCATCCGGTGGTGGCGTAGTGGTTGATCGTGAGAAATACAGACAAAACATCGCGAGCTCCGTTCCAAATTTGGCTTTTGGTTTTTTTTTTCTTGTTCGATTGTGACTGTATCAATAATTTTAGTCCCCGTTTTGAGGCGACAAACTCATTCAAATCAAAAGAATTTTTACTTCCCGAGAGTAAACTAAGGAAATATAGCAATTGAAACTATCGGACGAATAGCCACTTTTGTACTTTTTGTCTTGCATTGGTAATGGCCTGTTGCTAGTATTATCTATGTTAATCACGTCATCACAAAATTGTTTACTCATCAAATTAAGAATGAGTCCCTCCATTTTCTTGAAAATAGAGAATGCGCCCCGCAATATTTAATAATGATACAATAGTTATTGAAATTTGCGTTCCCGTGGCGCAGGATTGAAGGTGTTATTAACGCCGGTTCATATGTTCATCGAAAAAAATCGAGGAATTTTTATCCTTAAGAAAGCCCAAATGTGCTGTTTACAATTTGTCACTTACTTCACAATAACACTTAGTGATTTCGAAAAATTACACAACAAAAATGTCAATCAGTCGTACTTTCAGAGTCGTATTGCCTGCACAGCTATTACTATTTTATTTGATGTATTTGTGTAACGAATAATTAGAGCACAACTTCTTGTACCCCTATACCTAATTTCAATTGATTTGTACAACTGGTTCTCAAGATATTTAACCGTTTCCATACATTGTAGAGACCCTGTATAAAGGTTACCAGAAAACAAACATTTTTTACATTTTTTCAAAGAAGCGGAATTCATTGGACTCTACTTCAAGGGCGAGGGAAATTCTGTGGGAGTAATCTTGGACGAATTTTTTAATCATTGATAGACGTTTAACGTTCCATCCACCTACATTCTAGATTACTAAACAACTCTGGCTTTTATTCAATACCAACGCAAAGCTCTTATCTGAGCAAATTTACAAAAAACTGAAAACAAACGAGTCTGAAAAGGAACGAAACAAGGAACTCGCAAATGTTTTATTGTTTTGTCTAAAACATGCTGGTGTTGTCAGACTGTGCTTTCAGTTAGAAGTTTCCAACTTAAAGTAATTCCACTTTGTAAACACAATGTACGATCTTTTTACCACTACAATTACATGTGTTTGATGCTTTTTCCGAATAAATAACACAAAAAAGTACTGAGTAAATCCAATCTATCTAAATGCGAGGGTGTGTAATATTTCAAAACTAAGAAGATTCATTGCAGTGTGAAATAAATTGACGCAACTGTTTGCAGAAACATGAAATTGAAATAACCATACAAAACTTCAGTAAGGATAATTCAAATTACGGGAATTATCAAAAAAATAAAAAGTACAAAATAAAGTTGGCATGAAGTTTAGCATATGTTTTGAAGTTAGCACCAAACGGAATAAATTAGTAACGTACATTAAAGAATATTGAAATGACATTTGATTAATAAATTTTCAAAACATCATCAATTTTTTAGTGGATAGGTATTATATATAACGCAGACCATAACGTCCTATGTTCCTAAAATTTTAAGGAAATTAATGGGTCAGCTCCTAAAATAATTGCCTTAGTCATCCCTTGGGAAATAAAAGTAAATCTGTAAAAAGGTATTCCATAAGTTACACGAATTTATTCTGACTTTATAAATGCTGGATAAGGAAAACGATTTATTATTTATATTCTAAATGGGCATTCAAATTAGAAAGTGCATACAAGTTTAATAACTCCACTCCCATCTAACCCACTAAGCAACCCTATATTAGCCCGTGACATTATTCATCCCGACATGGTCAGACCCTAAAATTAACACCACATTAAACTCTCCACTTAACGTCATGAACACTATTAATCCAGGGCAGAATCGTTTAATTTTCATTCTGAAATGAGCTTGTAAACAAATTTCACTAACCTGCTTACAAATTCTAAGACGTCACTCTGTAAGGCAACAAAATCTGGAGACGAAGTGTCTAGACAGATCCGCCTCATTAGGAATGGCATCAGCAGTTGCCAGATGACACTAACAAATGTAAGAAGCTTGCCTGTGGTTGGAGTTGCGAGCTTTTACGATGTTAAAACGGGGACAACTGTCTACAGAACTATGTCTCGAAATTTATTCATACATATTTTAGGGTAAAAAGGGATCTCCTCGATGACGACTCCGCTTAGTTGGAACTAATTGGATTTGTCCAAAGATGAAAACATCACGAATATTCGAGAAGGACGGGTTGGCGTATTTGGGTTTCCTACTTCCCTCTTGGTTTATTATCGATGTTAACAAAGCTTTCGAACCTAAGAAATTATTTAAATTTCGTTTAGTGTTTTTTGCCAAGCACTTTCCGCAATGTATACATTTTTCGCTTTGTGAGTTTTGATTTTTGAGTGTGCAGAAACGGATTACCAAACAAATAATAACTTGTCAAAATAAGAATATTTTGACAGAACTTCCTTCGCGCCTGAAAAACAATCAAACAAACCCAGTTTCTTTGATCATCTTAGAGGGACTGAAGAGACAAATTTTGCTTAGCGTTTTACCACTTATTACACTACAACCTTAATGAACATACAGCAGACGGAAACTAAAGACAGAAATCTTCTTACTTTACAGCCTGTAAACCCCTTTCCGTTATTTTTTGTAGCTTACATTTGAAAAGTAAAAATGATAAAATAAAATTTCCCGAACTCTGCAACATCTAAAGAAAATAACTCGATACACCCAAGTATCCTTGTCTTATAAAGACTTTATAAAAATCAGACACATAAGCTCGTCTCTAACTAAAACCTAATCAAACCAAAAATCTCTGCGACGAGTCACCATCAAAGCGAACATCAAAACCTTTGCCGCTTTTACGTATTCTTGGTATAATATGAAAGCATTTATTGCAACCACACCAAACCAGACTTATTTCATAATCTATGGAATGAAATTATAACATTCTCTGAGAGTCCTAAATGTGAAACCCCGTCAGTTTAGGACGGTGTCTATAAAATTATTTTCACTTCATTGCTTGTGTACATGATTATCCTTCAATGAATTATTTTTGGTGGGTGGTTAGAATGACGTCAATTATTATTAATGGAGTGGGCAATCTTGTAAGGATAATCAACGCGTATGACACGTCTGAAAATGGCAGAAATCGATCGGGTGGCTGGCCAGGCACAAATTAACTGTCTGTGTTTATATCGACAAACATTTAATGATGTATGCACATCCGTATAAACTACCCACACGCCAATGATCTAGCGGATATTCCGTTTAATTGCATATGTTATGTTGGTGATATCAGTCGTAAATGATTAATGGTATAAATTAAATTGTTGTTATAAAGAGGGAACGCTTGATAACACTGACAGGAATAACCCTGCCCATTAATTTTAGGTTTACATGTAATTAGTGGAAGAGAGTTGTCAACATGCGCTTAAAATTAAAACAGAAAATTATCATATATTCAGATATTATTTTAATCTGTAGGTGAAAACACGTCACATTTTAATACTTATAACACTTGATTTTTCCAAATTTTATTCTTGTTAACCTCTATAGCTTACAAACAAACAGTTTACGCTTAGGAAGTAAAAATAAAATATGATTGTTCATATTTTTTTTAAGTTCTTGTAGCGTTTGTTTATCTGAACTCATCAATGTAATCATACTTTAATCACCCATACTCCGCCACGGCCTTTGATTCGAACGTATTATGTTACGCAAACACACTCTGTTAACTTGTTTATATTTCGTCTGGAGCAGTGTGCGCGGAAACCGAGTGAACAATCAAATAATTGTTTCAAATCAAAAGTATGAATGCAGTTACAAAGATCAACGCCATGCCAATTTCTAGCGAATATAAACAATACCTGTCACAATGTAGAAAATTGTGACCCACGACCATAGAGTTCACTGCACGTTCACCACTTTGTTAGTACTTTGTTTGGGACATATGGCATTAAATATTATATACGGCATGACCACAGATATACAAGTAAGTTATTAGCAAGTAAATTTAAATTTTATAGCATTTATCATCATTAGAACATGATGTTTAATGACTAATAGAAGTACTTTTAAAAACTGTACCTACGAAATTTATTCAAATTTCTGTTGAAAATTTTGAAATTTTCTGCAGTTTTATGTAGATATTGAAATCATGGAAAGCTATAATTTGGGTAGTCTTGAATCTGTAATGATACAACCATTTTGGCGGTCATACATTACATAAAATTACATTGTCATATTTTATTGCAATACTTCATAATATACACAAAAGAAAATAAACGTCTGAAGAAACTGATTAACTTCTACAAACGTATGGTTTTCGATTCAGCTGTATACATCGCTATAACTGGGTTATTTTTTTAATCATGAAAATAAATAACTTGAGAAACGAAAACCGGAAAGAGAAAAACTCTGCCTTAAACATTAAAAATACATTTTTATTAGTGGATAGGATTTCAGGGATGATCACTTTACTGTTTTATATTTTTAAGGCAGATGTTCGCAAACATGTTTTCTAAACTATATGCAAACGAAATAAGTATGGCTACTTCTCGACCTACCTTGTCATGGATGGTATATCAAAATGTTTATTTATATTTTCATAAAATTTTCATAGCATTCCACGAAATTTGCTATAAAGCGTAGTAATATTAAGCTGACCGGTAAATTAAAACATTATACAGTTTCTTTTCGTAGTGTGGTGTTTAAGCTTAAATAATAACTCCGTTGGGAAAGATATGAATTTAAATCATAAATTTATACTCTAGTCAATGTACAAGAAACTATAAAGTGAAAAGAATCCTGAGGCATTGTCAAATTATGAAAAATAAGTCACATATGCAAACTCAAAAGATCATTAAACATGAATCCAGTTTTATTTGGTACAACTGTGACAACTTTAATTGTGATAGAGCTAGTACGCAATTTGAAACATAAAAATAAAATTTATGTAAGTGTTGTACATATTTGTATAATTGTCCTATAGCGCTTAATGTTAATAATTCTAAGCAATAAAGGTAATGTAATCACTTTGAAAAGAAACTGTCTAACAAAGATCTTATTCGATAAAATCGCTGAACAATGACAAACGACAATAACCGCCAAGAATAATTACCCTCAGACCTCGAATTGAGCACTAAAACTTTAACTTTGCCTTAACTTTCTGTATAATTAATCCTGATGCTTAATATTTAGTGGATCACTTTATGACACTCAACTAAATTACTAAATATAAGTGTGAGAGAAACGGTAATATTTAATTTTCATTCATAATGTCAAGATGTTCTCTCTTATCAAAATGTTAATCCTTTTTTAAAGTCATTGAAAAGTAAATAGTCTTAAAAGAATTAATCAACTATTATTTTAAATTCATAATACGGTAACCATAATTTTATTATTAATTTATTACTACTGCTACTTCTCATTTTTTGACAGGAACTAAAGTGATTTTAATCGAAGTTGGGAAGTTTCAGCACAATCAACAAACGTTAATTAACTGACATCTCATTTTGCTTTTTATTTGTTATTAATTAATTTAAAAATCCGTTTTTAACAACATTTTTGAAACATATTTTTTATTTACTTGAAAAGTACTTATTAAAAAATCAACAATGAAATATTTGTCCAAACAAATTAAAGTAAATATTTAAATCTATTCATAAATATTTACAAATAAAACGTTTCCCATTTACTTCATAGCAAATATTATACCTACTAACATTAATATAATTACTCGTCTGTTATCTTTTGGTTAATTATAAAAACCAAAAATTGTATAAAACGAAATTTCGAACTTTTTAAATTTTGGAATCTTGCTTAAAAAATTAATTTTAGTAATTTTTGTATTTTTAAATATGGATTTTATGGAATGGTGGAAATATTTAGTGTTTTCTTGACCTTTTGCACTCAATAGAATACAGAAATGCAGGTTTATCATATACTATTTATAACAAATCGTCCCTTAACAATTACAAAGTCGTAAGTACAACATTCACGATTTGAAGATAATGACGTTTGAATGTTGGAGACCTCAAATAATTATGCATTAATTTTCTTGATTACCCAACAATGTAGCTTCCGTAAGTCGCAAAAAAATATATATTGATTTGGTGCTATATATGTTATTAAAACATTAAAGCTTTTATACAAAATAAAAATTTATGTATGCAGATACGACTTTGTTATTCTTAGTTTTGTAATTTAGTGTATTTGTTGGCAGTTACGCCTTTGTAATTGTCAGTAAATAATGCAATAGTGAACACGAACGACTTTATTTTTTATACAAAACGTAGGCTAACAAAATTATAATTTTTAATAAGTTTAATTATGATTTATTAACAATGTTTAAAAAAAAATCTTGATCTTTTTTGGGCATCCATTTAAGCATGGATTTAATGGCAGAAATTTTTTCCTTGGATAATGGCGTTGCCTTAACTGAATTCTTAGGTTTTTTTAATTTCTAATGTTCACGACTTGCCACATATCTTCCGAATTGTGGGACAACTTGAACCCAACTTCGTAAAAACATCTTGTAAACTTCAAAGCCCGTTACTTTTACAGATCTAATTACAGAAATTGCAACAACAATTAGCACTGTCAACAATTCATAACTTTTTGCTTTGACGTACAGAAGCTACTTGATAAATGTAATAAAATTTTGCAAAACAAGGTATTCTGATTGTTTAGCGTCAGTTAAATAAAGTTTACAGTTACGACTTTGTAATTCTCAGAGAAAAATCTTTTGGCAGATACGACTTTGTAATTTTTGCGTTTTAACACGTAAAATATATATTTCCAGCTGGGTATGATTTTTTTTTAATCGGTACTTTAGGACATAGTAATTTTATTATAACACTTATCTCAAAATTTTCAAATTTGTCAGTTATGACTTTGTAATTCTCGAGGCACGAAATGTACTTTAAAATTATCGGTAACCGTTGTCAACACCTAAAATGTATCTATTTATTCCCCTTAAAAGCTCACGTCGCATAACGTATTCCTTTGCCTATAATTTAATCATAAGTTCCTATTCTGAATAGTATTGCCGATTTAATACTTCAACGTCCTGAGTACATTTGCGATCTTGGTATTACTTTTGATAATAAACTAACTTTTGTTAAACATATTGACCGATTATCTGCTTCCGCTTACAAGTCACTTGGTTTTGTAATAAGAAGTACCAAGGAAATCCAAGATTTGAATGTATTGAAATTGTACTTTGCGTATGTTAGATCTCAACTTGAGTACGCCTCTATTATCTGGAATCCCATAAACCAGGTGCACATCTTGACTTTGGAGAAAGTTCAAAGGCGTTTTTTAAAATCACTGGCTTTTATTCTAGATGGTCAATACCCACCACAAGGAATCCCAAATGAACTACTGCTGACACGATTTGACATCTCAAGTTTAGACTGCGGACGAAATATTACTTCAATAATAATGTTGCACAGCATTATAAACTTCAATATCTAGTCTCCTGAGATCCTTGAGCTTATTAGTCTAAAAGTCCCCAACACTTTGCTACGGATGAACTCAATCTTCGAGATCCCTATGCCTAGGACTAATGTTATGATTTCATCCCCTCTGTTTCACATGTTGCAAAACCATAGGTCAATTGAAAATTCTTTACACATCTTTCGGTGTATAGTCTCTGATATAAAAAAATTCCCGTTTGAGTGACAATTATGGTGAAGCCATCTCAAATGAGATAACAATTATTGTTTAAAGTTGTTAAGTGCCTGCCTTAATGCAGTGGGAATCACCAAATAAATATAAACTAAGACTTTCTTGTTTTCATTTAGTATATTCAGTATCCTTGACTCTTAAATGGGTTAGCCTGTTGGTCAACGTTAAAAAATAATAATAATAACAATAATAATAATTATTTAACCAGATTGTTAAAATAAATAATTTAGGTCATTAAAATTTTATCAGTTTGTTACAATTTTGTAGAAAATATTTTCTCGGATTAAAAGTAACAATATTCCATTAAATTACTCAAAAAAAATTATTGATCAGAATTACCGTTTACTACTTTCAATCACTGATAATAATGAAACAAAGGAATATTGTCGCAAAATTTTTAAATGACGACTCATGCTACCTGTTAAAAAATGCAGTGTTCATACTAGTCAAAATTATTTTCTTAAGTTACGCAAGAATAATAAAACACATTAATTTTATTCTGTGTTCACATAATACGGAAATATAATAATAATAATTATTATTATTGGATTAAAATTTGTACACTATAGTACAGTAGATTTTGCTGTGAGAAATAATTTTTAAATTACCTACTTAATACAATTAAAACGAGTGAAGAAAATCAACTGCAGGGCCTGATTGCTTATTCACAATGATTACTAGGTATTTTAAAATAAATCTAGATATAATATTTATTTAAAAGCTGAATAAATTTACGTTTCGACATTTATGTATTTTTAAAATAGGGCTAGCCACGTTTTCTTGCACTAAAAATGCAAATAAATTTAAATAAATTTAACATTACAAGTCTACGACACCATTTCCGACCTAGCAACAGGCAACCTCAGACAAAAAAGCTCTTCGGCAGAAAAGAATCTAATTGTAACAGTTCACGAACGCACCAATTTTCTCTTAACCTTTATGCGATTTCCGCGTAATTCCCATCACATTTCTACCTAAGAATCAATTTAAAATATCTCCTTCAATTTATCTTTCGATTTATGTCAATGCCACATTTAAATTGGGTTTGGGCCCATCATACATTTTCTTCAACACCTCCATCAATATTTATACTTCCTTCTCCGACCTTAGCTGTTTGCTTTGGATTCAGGATGATTAAATTGACTCTCGGAGAATGTAAAAAATACAAGAAAGTAAACATCTTAACAAATAAAATTCATTAAATTGCTAAGAGTAAATACGTTCGATCCTAATTGCTGTAAACACGTTTTGCACGAACGAGAAAATACAGTGAAATTTGTTTTTCAGCTTCTCGGATCGAAAAAAGAATATCATTTCGTAAACCACGCGATTCCTGTCGCCAGGACCAAGAGGAGCATCCCACACATGAGAAAACTGAAGGTGGATCCGTTGGTGAGTACAAAAATTAGATATGTAGGTACATAATCTAAATTACTGGAAAGAAAAAAGTAAACATTGGAAAAACGTTATCAAGTCATTAAAGGAATAATTTAGATAGCGTTAATCTGTGGTATAATAAAGATGAAATCATGCTATAAAAGGTCACGTGTAAGCAATTATTGCGAAATGCTTCATTTGACTTCAAAAACAGGTCGTTGAAATTTTAATTAGTTTTATGATCGGTGATTTCTAACTCTGGGTAATTTGTGAGAGCGTTTATTGTTAATGTGGTAACAATCTGAGATAAAACAGTAATAATTATTTACATCTTTACAACAAATGTGTTTGTTTTTTTCCTTTCTTCAGAATTTTTTAAAAGAATATATAAAAAATGTTACTTTTCCCGAGAAGAGAAACAGTTTTCAAATTAAAAACAAAGATCACACTTTTTGATACCTCATTAATGACTAGAGAGTGAAAAGAGTTATATAAAGACAACTGTTACATGGCTACTAGCAACATAACTAAATTTATCTATGGTTTTACAGCTTTCTTTTTTTGAGAGGCAACATACCCACAACTTTAATAGAATTTAATAGAAATCCTATAAATTTTTCTTTGTCTTAAGTTCTTAGGTACTACAAACTAGATCAAAACAAACCTGAAAATCCTTCTTTCCAGAAAATTGATGAACGTACAAATATAGCAACATTTTTAAATTTCATGTAATTTAATTATCTCGTTTATGATTTATAATATCAAAATAACAAGGCAAATCAAAAAAATAGAAACCTTTAACTGAAAATGCCGTTTTAAAAATAATTATTTATTATTTGGGTTGGTACAATCAAATAAATGTTATCTTTTCAATTTGACCAAAAAATGCCCTTTTGACAAATTTGCATAAAATGCATAGTTTCCGAGGTAATGAACACCAAACTGTAGTGTACAAATTAGTCAGATTATTATAAATGTTCTCCTTACCTGATACTGGCAAAAAAAATTGGTCGAAAGTTACTTCGACAAAACTTCCTTCGCCCTTGAAGTACAGTCCAACAAATCCCGCTTTTTTTGAAAAATCATACGAAATTTTTGTTTTCTGATAACCTTTATATAGTAAAAACCAGTGATTAATTCACACCTCGAGCCCCATGCGCCGCGGGAGCGCAAATTCCAAAGCTATGCCGTCCGCAGGCATACGGACAATATGAAATATATTCAAAGCAAATAATCAACGGAAAAGAATGTATTATTATCAGTGTACATGCATAAATTCAATTGATTATGTTTATACATCGAACGAAAACATGTCACGTAGAAATTGGTTTAATTCGAATAAGTTGTCTCCTTAAAACAGAGGACTAAAATGTGTTCCCAGAGTGAAACAAAATATTTTCAATATGATTATTCTTCTTATTTGATCATAATTAAATAAATACCTGGGTATTCTCACATTTTCAAGAAAATAAGGTTCTTAATTCGATCAATAAAAAATTGGTCGAAGGCTATAAGTATAATCCGACAAATCCAGCTCTAAAAATTATACTATAAAATTTGATTAAACAATTTTCGTATTATGTAACCTCTGTAAAGTAAAAACCAGCGGCATAAATAACACCACTTGTCCTTCAGCACTAGGTTATGGCAATCTGATGCTCAAGTGTTTAAGCGAAGGAAGTATTGTAATCGAGTCCGTCGGCCGACCCGAATTTTTATTAGATTGACAATCTCCGCAAATACTGAGCCGATTGTTGTCAAATTTTGTATTTGTATACCTATAAGAATATCATGTAGATGGTAAAATGCTAACCAAAATTTTTCTAGTCATCCCCAACAATAATGTAATGACGTCACTTCAAAATTGCACATAGTAACGGGGTTTTAAATTATATGAAATAACACAGTCCTGCACATGTAGTTTATGACTCCGTATTGAGTTTTTACCCGAAACGTAAAGATTTTTGGAAAAAAAAATCAAAATTATAAAACAAGTTTTTGCAACTTAATTTTGAATCTGCAAAATCAAATGCTTTGAAATCTTGCAGATGTTTTAAAATATATTTACTTATCCGTTCCAAAAAATTGATGACGTCAGCTCAAAATTTTTGACCTATAAATCCTATCTAAATTGTACAAAATATGATGAGTATGTACTTTTAATTTATCATTTCATTTATATTTTTTGGATTTACAGGCTGACTCAAAAAAATTAATGAATGCATGAATTTATTTTATTGATTTAATCAGAAACTAATAAACCGAATGCTTTGAAAACTTGGAGATGTTTTAAAGTTATCTTAAGCACAGTAAATTTTTAGTCAAAATGTATCTGTTCATCAATCCCAAAAAATTGATGACGTCATCTATATTTGTAATGTATCATTGCATTAATATTTTTTAGATTCGCTTATACAGGGTGACTCAAAAAAATCAATGAATCAGTCAATTTATCTTATTGAATAAATCAATACTTTGAAATCTTGCAGACGTGTTAAAGTTATTGTAAGTTGGTAAATTGTTAATCCAAGCATATCTGTTTATTCCCCCCGAACAATTGATGAGTTTTTACTTGTGATTTATCATTGTATTCATATTTTTTAGTTTTGTTTAAACAGGTAGATCGAAAAAATGTATGAGTGAGTTAATATATTTTATTGATTAAATCAGGAACGGCTCACTCCATTTTCTCAGAAAATTTTGGGAATACAGTACTATTATTTTTAGTAAGTATTACACTGCACCAACCCAAGTTGACATACGTGTCGTTGTTTTTTTGCGCTGGTAATACGCTTTTCTTTTGTGCTCTGAGTAGTATTATCCATGTTGATGGCGTCGTCACAAATTTTTTATTTGTCAAATTAAAAAGGAGAATACGCACGTTTTTATGTAACAATGATAAAATAAGGATTATAATATTCAGAACATTTTGTTCGATTATGGTTTAATGAATAATTTTAGTCGAGTGTTTTGAGAAGACAAACTCATTCAAATCAAGCTAACTTCTACGTGACATTTTTTCGATGTATAAACATAAATAAACATTTGAGCGTCAAATTGCTATTACCTAGTGTTGAAGGACAATGGTTGTTAGAGATGGATTATTTTAAATTCAACATGATGAGTCATCAGAATCTGACAACGGACTGTCAGTCAGCAACGTAACATGTACACTTCAGAAAGGGGTGGTTTTTTAATTTATTTTTTTAAATCGCAATCAATAATAACACGTGGAAACATAAACTTAGGTGAACCGGTCAACACGCTAGCCCGAATGCTGATGAATCTGTTACGCACTAATCTAAACAAAAACAGGTCGCAGGTAGAAAAGTTCACTATGACAGAGAGCCCATCGGAAAATTATTATTATTAATATTATTATTTAAAATACGATCGGGCAGAGGCAGCCGCCTGTTATGCCCGCCTATAACTATTACTATGTATTGTAACTTTAATAACGAAGTGTATCAAAAAATATAAACATTAGAAATGTTGGTGACTACAATAGGAATCATAATTGGCCTTAAAATCTAGCAGAATTTGAATCTGGACCACTTCAGCAGGCAACGAATTCCATGCATCGAACACTCTATCTGTTATAAAATACTGCCTTATGGTGGAGTTGAATTTACCATTCAACAGTTTGAAATCATGACCTCTAGTCCTGGTGTCTGTATTTAAACTGAATAAATGTTGCAATAACGTCTTCTCTTACGTGTCTTTCAGCAAGCGTTGGCAGTTTCATCATGGATAGCCTGTCAAGATATCCAGGCCTATTTCGTCCAAAGGGTAATTTTGTTACTCGACGCTGGACATTTTCTAGTAAAGTTACATCTTTCTGTAACACTGGTGTCAAAACACTATTGCCAAACTCTATTATAGGTCTTACATAAGTTTTATATAATTTAACAGCTGCCGTAATATTTATTCTGTCGAATGCCTTACTCTGCAGGTACATCATCTTGTTAGCTTTTAGCTTTTTTTGTAATACGCATAACATGCTCTGACTATGAAAGATTAGACGTTACCAAAATACCTAAATCTAAATATGACTCTGATTTTTTGAGTTCCGCACCTCTCATGCAATATGTGTGCTTACAATTTTTAGAACCTAGATGTAAAATGCTACACTTGTCCCTATTTAATGGTAAACCCCATTGTTCCGACCATTTAAGAACAGCTGAGATGTCATTTGTCATACTAAGCTGATTGCAACTTTCATTATAAATTTTAAAATCGTCCGCGTACTTTGCGAAGTGAGAGTTTGTAGAGAAATTTAGGTCAGCGGTATAAACTAGAAAAAGAAGTGGACCAAGTACCGACCCTTGAGGTGCACCACTAATTACTTGAGCTGCAGCACTCAAAGCACCTTCTATTTTTACGTTAAATGAGCGATCAGTAAGAAAAGCATCAATCCAAGGAAGAAGTTTACCTTGTATTCCAAAATGTCGTAACTTATACAATAAGTACTTATCATCTAGGCACACGGTGGAGGGACTTCGAAAAATCAAAATATGCCATATCAGCACTTTTGCCCACATCAAAAGCCCGGGTCCACTCATCAAGGCAGTATAGCATATTGGTATTTATAGATTTTCCCGGCCAAAAACCATGCTGTTCGCATGGTATGATATTGCATTCCATACGAAAATTAATCGTTTTGTCGTAAACTTTTGCATTTAAAAAACCTACGTAATGACATTTAATTTATCACTTCGATCGAGAAACAAAATCGCACCCCTGGGGCGTTCTAACTGAGCACCTAAGCTGGAACGGATGTATTTAAAGAAACTCTTTAGGTTTTTATCATCTGCAATACGGTTTTATGTGATTCTTGCCTGCCTGATTTCAGAAGAGTGATGATTCGAAAACGATCGATGAGTTATATAATCAGTAGTATCTCCAGTTCTTTTAAAGTTTCGCCAAAGTGCCCGCTTCTTTCTAATTAATTTCCACATACGAAACATCACTCAAATAAATGCATATACATTCATTAGACATATGAGAAGCAAAAATAACATTCTTTGGTGTGCCTATTATCACCTATAGCCACCACGTAATCGGTAAGTTTCAAATCTTTAATCGAAGTTAGTACAATGGCTTGTTCCTTTCCCGGAAACTGAGACCTAGACGTCTCCATTTCTGGCGGGTTTATCAAAAAGGTGCTAGTTAATTGCACCTCCCTTCGTACAAGGGTATGTGCTGAACACGAGGCGAGTGCCACGACAAACTGCTCTCACAAACTCGCCTCATCAAAGAAATCACTATCAGTTGTTAAAAAGTGTCAGCTATTCTGATAACGGAACGACGAATACTTTAATAAATGCCGACAAACGGTATTTCAAAGGCAACTGTGGCTAATAACACATATCAGTAATATCCAATAACCACCAGTATACGACTTTAAATTGACTTTAAACAAACAGTATGTGTTTAATTTATTAAACTTACCCAAACACGATGGAAAGTGAGGAGGAACCAAAAACACACCCCCCGCACAGTTCGATAGTGGGAGTACATCTATGTATAGTATAAATGTTTCATTGTACTTCAGGAGCAAGGGAAGTTCTGTCGAAACAACTTTCGACCATTTTTTTGTACTGTAGGGGTTACTATAGAAGCAGCAATTCATCCGATGGACTCGATTACTCTACTTCCTTAGCTTACGCTCGGGAAGTAAAAAAAGAATTTTGAAGCTATTTTAAAATTGAAGGTTAAACATTCAGTTAAAAACTTTTAAATAAACAAGAAAACGTTTCCGTTGTTTGCCGATTCTGTTACCAACAAAATTTCCAAAATCCAGTGTATTTATTACCAATGGGGTTTCTTATGAATACGATATTATTATTAGTATAGAAGAGATCATCCATAAAATTTGGACTTCTTAATACTGAGTTGACCGGTCTAGGACAATTCGGCGCGGCCGACTTGGCGCGAGACATTTTGGCGCAGGGACACTTTGGCGCAAGCCATCTTGGCGCGAGCCATCTTGGCGCGAATGAACTCGCACCAAGAAAAATAGATATAAATATACAAAAATTGCACCCGTTGTTAGCATAACCTAATTTTTATAGTCTCCAACGCGGGGAGGGGTAATGTCGACTTTTTAATGGACACACGGGCGCTTCGCGCCCTGCACCCCATTATAAACATACTCCTAAACGTGGAACTTCTTGCTCCGTGGATCATTTAGTTATTGGAATTTGTGCGAATGAAAATGTGTATTTGGTTGCCTACACTTAGCATAAATAACAGGGTGCCAACTGCCAACCAAAATACGAACAATAAATATTTTGTAACGGATTTTTATTTAATTTTGAATTGATTTGCATTCGAAGTGGTGGCGCATCTATCACGCGTAGTGTTGGTGTGAGCTACGGGAAAAAACGGGGAGAAAAAGAGAGATAAGAACGGAGGAGATAGCGGGGCAGGAGCGAGTGAGGAGCTCGGGAGGAAGACAATCAAGTTCAGGGGCTTTTCAAGGAAGATTTTCGGGAAGAGACGGGACCTGAGAACCGAAGGAAGAGTCAGGAGCCTCCGCCGCCTACGCTGAGGAGAGAAGAGGTGCCCTCCCACATATTGGCAGTGATTGGCTTATCGTATGTAATACCTTTAATAATATAATTTGTCGTAAACGTAGTTTTATTGGGCTCGGGTTGAAACCCACTTCGTGAGGTAACAATACAGTAGCATTTATTTGAAATCCTGTAAGTAGGTTACATAATTTTTGGCGCCCAACGTGGGGCTCGAACCCACGACCCTGAGATTAAGAGTCTCATGCTCTACCGACTGAGCTAGCCGGGACGAGCCCCCAAGTAGTACCCAAATCACAACGGCTGGAAGTGCTTCGTGAATGCCACGACTCTCCTCTAGCAGCTCACCTTGGATCATATAAAACTCTGGAACGGATACAAGAACTCTATTTTTGGCCTGGCATGCAAACTGATGTTAAACGATATGTCTCTCGATGTTCAACTTGTTCAGCTCAAAAGGCAACTAATGTAGCTGCTCCCGGATTGATGGGTTCTTCTAAGAAGGCTACTTTCCCATGGCAATTGATTTCAATTGATATTTTAGGTCCTCTTCCTCGTAGTATGCAGGGACATTGTTATATTTTAATGGTCTGTGATTGGTTCAGCAAGTTCATTTTATTACATCCTCTTCGTAAGGCAAATTCCAAGTCAATTATCAAATTTGTAGAAGAAAACGTCTTTTTGATGTTTGGTGTCCCTCAAATCATCACCTGCGACAATGGTACTCAATTTGTTTCGCGTGATTTTCAGAAGCTAGCGGATTTGTACAAATGTAAGATTTGGTATAACGCAAAATACCATCCCCAAACAAACAGCGTAGAACGAGTGAACAGAGTAGCCGGGGCTGCTATTCGTTCCTACATTAAGGATAATAATCATCGGTATTGGGACATCCATTTACCAAAAATTGGGTTTGCGCTTCGAACGGCCATTCATGAAGCCACCGGATTATCTCCTACGTATATAAATTTTGGTCGGTACGTACCAATTTCAGGAGATTTTTATGACAGGAACAGCGACCCATCGAAAGTTGATTTAACGAACCCTGACCGGAGCCAATATTTTGAAAATTTGGAGGGCTTGTCTGAAATCTACAAGACAGTGCGTCAAAAACTAACGGCCGCGTATAAAAGAAATTCTCACACGTATAATTTACGACGCCGTCCTGCTGATTCCTATCAAGTAGGTGACCGGGTGTGGAAACGCAATTATGTACTTTCAGACGCATCAAAGCACTTTTCCAGTAAACTGGCTCCAAAATATGTTCCATGTATCGTCACCAAGGTTATCTCTCGTCTCGTATATAGATTAGCGGAGGCTGAGAGTCATCAAAACCTAGGAAACTGGCACGTTAAAGATCTTAAGCCGTTTCGGGGTGATGATCGTGGAGACAGTAGTACCGACGAATGATTTTTTTAAGTCTATGTGCCTGAGAGAGAGAATATGACGTATGAGTGATCTCGTGTATGTGGTATGAATGTGGTGAGTGGATGAGTAGGTTTTTTTTCCGACGCAGGACAATTTGATATTTTTATATTATATACCGACGTACTCGCGCCAAGATGGCTCGCGCCAAGATGGCTCGCGCCAAGATGGCTTGCGCCAAAGTGTCCCTGCGCCAAGTTGGCTTTGCGCCAAAATGGCTCGCGCCAAGTCGGCCTTGCCAAGTTGGCCGCGCCAAGTCGGCCGCGCCAAATAGTCCCATTCCGTGAGTCGACTAGAAGACGGTATACTTTTCCAGTTTTCCAAGCATTTAATAAAAACAACTATCTAATGGCGTGAAAAGTCATTATGAAGTAGTATAGAAATCGTTCACTTTCAATCTTCTGAAAATGTTTTTGGGTTAAGGCCTTATTAAATCTAAAGACGATACCACGTGTTAAAAATTAAAAAATTAAGGATTGGCAGAATTAAAGGAAATAAAGAAGAATACTTATAAAAACCTTAGGATACTGTGTTCTTTTCTTTTCCTTTAGGTTGGTTTATAGCAAATTTTTTGAAACCAGAAATTTTCTACATCTCTGTGCATTAGACATACAAACCTTTCTAAATTTTACATTATTACATTTCATTGCGAAATTCCCAACAGCTTCGTAATACGCATTTGTTAAACAAAGGTTTATCGAGTGTTTATAATTAGCCCAAGATCAAAGCAAAGCCTAAATGAGATTTTGTAGTAATTTAAAACCTCAGTCAAAGCTGACTTCCGACTTTTGTGCCCTTCAAGGCAAAACATCAAAAGTGCCCTCTTTCGGGCCCTCTCCCTTTATCATCCATCGCAAAACGTAAATAAAAAAAGATTTCAAAACAACAACAGTAGGGTTACTTGATAATGATAAATTTAATGAAGTAATACGAAAAGTATGAAAATCCTTAAAAGTGGTATAGTTCTTTTGTTTTTCTTTCAATTTTCCTCATTATTCATTTTTTAAGTTTATTATTTATAGTTGTTGGAACCGGGAAAATGAACTTAATTTGACTTATTATAATATAAATAATATATATATATAAATATGCTATAAACGAATTGTACCTATACAGAAATAAAGATTAGGCAAAAACAACGTAAACTCTAGGAAGTAGATAAGAATAAGTCTTAATTGAAAATATCTGCATAAAAAATGAGAATTCAAGGTATTAGATATGTTGTTTTTTTATTTTAACTATTTTTCGGCTCACCATTTATACATTTGAAATTTTGTACTCCTTTTCGTACCAACTTCTAGAAGCACTGGGAAGTATTTTTGTAGTTGCTGCTGTAGCCATACCACGGATTTCTTTACTAAAATTCGGCTCCATTTCGTAATTATTTATGATGTACACATTTTTTGACAGCGTTGACCACATTTGGTGGTTATTTATTTATTTATTTATTATAATACCGTAGTAATCAGGAACTACACACCATGAACACTTTTTGCAATCAATTCTATCATACGGCATATTTGCTTTTAACATAACTCTCATCATTTACCAGGTACGCGTGATAATCTCGATTTACTGGTAGCAAAAACAAAGGCGGCGGAAAAAGTTATTTTTTTCTTTATTGTTTTTTTTTTCTCTCAGAAATTTCAGAACAAAGTAATGTTGAGAGTATCGCGCTATATAAAATTAGGATGTTTAGCTTTACTAAAACTTTACTAAAACGATAACAAATGGCAGATAGATTTTGATTAGCTTAGTCCGAGCAAATGGTAGCGTAGATTAACTTGACGTTTTAATTAATTTATTTTTTACTTCCGCTGAAGAAAAACTTTCGCTGTTAATTTCTTCTGTACTTTCATTGACAATTTACGTTGGAAGATTTAGTTTTTCGTTTTCTTCCAAAAACTTCAAAACTTTAAAAAATACGATTCTAGTAAGCAATGTTAAATACAAGACGCATAAGACACAAATCCCCTAACTGTAAATTTATCTTTAATAGCGGCAAACGTATTCTGTTGCCAAGTTTTTTTTTACTGCGTATTTTATGTGTACACCATACAGTGTAAAATCTTTGGAGTAATCCAGTAAGGTTTATACATTTGTTGCATCGATTTTGTTTTCTTGCACTATCCTTATTTCGCCTTTCCTTGGCTGACAATATTTACACCAAGCAAGGCTTTGCAACTTTTCCCGAAGCAAACCCCATGTCAGAGCTTACATATGTGAAAGCTTCCTCTCAAAGTCGCTTGTCAAACTCTCAGGATATAAACCTCTGCAAACATTCCTAGCGCAAGCTTTTAGTATAACATATTTCACATTTTGTAAACCTCCGTACTTTGTAACAAGCGTAAATCTGTCACGTTATCTCTAAAATAACAACGCTGGCACGTATTTTAATTATTCACCAACAAATCATTAATCACGTTTATTTGCATAAAATCGACGCACATGACGAGTTCGAGATAGCAGAATAAAATCCAAATTTGCTGATGAAAACGTAATATGTTTATCCACGATGCTCGGAACAAGATGCAAATATAAATGCAAATCTACAAGGTAAATTGCCTTTTATTGGCTATGAGAACTGCTGAAATGTCGGTCCGATGAACATTTCTGATTTTATGTGTCTGAAAATGTCGTTTCAGATGTGATTTCATAACAGCGTTCAGCGTCTCGTAAAATTGATGAATAAAACTTGGCAGGGTCTTGGCGTGTTGCTACTTTTTTACAAGAACGAGAATAATTAAAGCAAGCCGAATTAACTGTACTTTTCTTTGAATTTTAATTAAATTTGCAACTATGCGGGCTCCAAACTCAAGCGGGAGCGTTAACTTCAGGTGAATGATTTTTATTTCGAAGCTTTTGTGATTTTATCGCCAGCAGGAGTTGGTTCGCTCTGCGATGTGACATTATTGAGTACTCAGTAAGCTTCAAAGATTTTTTGTGACGAAAAAAGTGTTCACGCCCTTTATTTCGTTGATCCGGTAATACATGTCGAGCTTTTTGATGAGCTTGATAGCTCTTTGATAATTCGAAGTACTTTGTGGCGAGATATTGGTGAATGTGGAGCGCTTTGGTGAAAAGGGTGCGCTGTTAAAACTTTGCGTTAGACATGATTTAAATTAATTTCCTTCTTGTTGAGAAGTTATAATCACTTAACATTTTATTAAACTTTAACTAAATAGTTTTGACTTTCACCTGCGGAAAATTAGGTTTTTTTCTATTACGTCAAAACTGGAAGCTATGGTAATAAAAAAACCGAACTGTTGACTTTAACATGATCGCCAGCGTAATAACTCGCATTTGCGACAAAGCTGTTGTATTGCATGTTAGATTTTATTACATTTCAAGTACGAGGCAGAACTATAAGTTTTCTAGTCACACTTAAAATGTATAAAATATATCGTTCTTTAGAAACGTGATAAAATCTGACACATTCTAAAGCATAATAAATATTATATACGTGAAAGTCTGACATAGGACAAATGTTATACAGACTGATTATAAAAGGTGTTATGTCAAGTCGTTTTTGCAAAATAGGTGAAAAGAGCTGGCCAAGTGAAAGGTATTTTACTGTTATATCGTCAATATGGGCCCCATACTGCCGAAACTATCCTACAATAGGTTCTTTGTCATGTTGCCGGTTAGTTAATGAACACATCTAAAATCTTTTCCTTATACAATCGACCATTAACCGTTTCATATCGAAAAACTCACGAAATTTCAAAACTAACTTATATATGCGATGTTTTATAATGGTCTTATACATGTGAACAGTCAAAATAACACGCAATTAGCTCGTCCTCCGGTTGGTACTAGATAATTGGTCCATACAATAGGGAATGAAAACGATCGTGACCTTCTAACGCCAAATATAGGACGATTTTTGTTGATAGTATGTGCAGAAAAATGAAGATGGAAAATAAGTCAGCACTCGTTAGTTTTTCTAACGAAAAATTTTACTGTTTACATATGGCTGAGGAAAATACCTACAGTAAATCCGATCATTTCAACCAGTCCTTAATTTTATGTTTTTTTGACTTGTCACAAAAAAGTTGGTGTAGATAGAAGAACTAGCCCTCAATTCCGTATATAGGTATGTTATAACGTACTCTTCATTTATTAATTCTCGAAAGGATATAGCTACCTTTTAATAAATAAGATGTTAAACTGAATTACTAATTTCAGGTAAATTATTTAATTTTTGAAATAAATTAAAAATTTTAGTAAGTCAATAAAGTTTCAAAACAGTCCATTGTGTAGTTTCTAAAAAAAATTGTAAAAATTTTGTATTACATTTTTTTTTTTCTAAATAATAGCAATGTTTTCAGAAGAAGCCATCAATTTTTTGGAGGGGATGAATAAAATATTTCTAATCAGCGGTTTGTCATGTTAATGATAAACTAAAACCGTCTGCAAGATTTCAGATGAGTCGGTTTTATATTGAATTTATTTTCGAACAATCAAATTTTCAATTTGTGTTGTAAAATTTTGATTTTTTTCAAATATCTAGATCTCAAAGTAAAAAATAAAGCATGTGAAAAATTCTAATTTAATTTTTTTTTTAATTACAGGCGTAAATTAAAAATAAGAGCAAATTAAGAACCATATTTCGATAAAATCTAATTCTCAGTTTACCGTACACGTGATAACCGCAGAACGTCTGCAAGATTTTAGGGCAACTGATTTTTTAGTTTTTAAAATCAGTTCTACACACTTGTTCAGTTTTGATTTGTTTTCCAAAAACTTACACGTGCAAGGTTACATGTAAGAATAAACCATTAATATTATTATGCACATTTTAAATAGGATATATTTACTTTGGGAAAATCATGTCATAGACAAGAAATTTTACCACCTACACTGTATCGTAATATAATAGATATTTACATTACAAATGCGGTAGGTTACATTTTACAACGCGAAGATTTAATATTGAAACATTTACACATAAAATTTCACAGTACTCTACCTCGTAGTTTTGCAGATTATGCTTCTAATAAAATCGCCAATAGACAGACAAGAGACAAATGGAAATGGGAGAACTACTTTTTAATGTTTTAATATTCTACGAGCTAGCAAATGTAGAGAAAATGTCTCTAAATTACGGTCGGAAAGTAAAAAATAAAGTTTATGTTTTTCGTCTCCCCATCTGTTGTTTGCTCAGAATTGTATTTAACTGACCATCCTCAAAACCGCCAAATTGATTGCTTTAAATCTGCAGATTTATTTTAAAATTATCCTGCAATTAATAAACTCCAGATTGATAAATTCATGTTTAAAACAAAACATTACACCTATTGAATCAATTTATCTTAAAATGTTTTTCTGTATTCAATCATTTTTCATTTGATGGAATAACCTGACAACGTCGCATCAAAATTTTGAAAATAAACTATGATTATAAAGACTAAGAAGAGGTTAATTAGAACTAATAAAAACATAAAGCGCATTCGATTGTCGGAATGGGACTATTTGGCGCGGCCGACTTGGCGCGGCCAACTTGGCGCGGCCGACTTGGCGCGAGCCATTTTGGCGCAAAGCCAACTTGGCGCAGGGACACTTTGGCGCAAGCCATCTTGGCGCGAGCCATCTTGGCGCGAGTACGTCGGTACATAATATAAAAAATATTTATCGTTCGTACTTTGGTTGGCACCCTGTTATTTATGCTAAGTGTAGGCAACCAAATACACATTTTCATTCGCACAAATTGCAATAACTAAATGATCCACGGAGCAAGAAGTTCCACGTTTAGGAGTATGTTTATAATGGGGTGCAGGGCGCGAAGCGCCCGTGTGTCCATTAAAAAGTCGACATTACCCCTCCCCGCGTTGGAGACTATAAAAATTAGCTTATGCTAACAACGGGTGCAATTTTTGTATATTTCTATCTATTTTTCTTGGTGCGAGTTCATTCGCGCCAAGATGGCTCGCGCCAAGATGGCTTGCGCCAAAGTGTCCCTGCGCCAAAGTGTCCTTGCGCCAAAATGTCTCGCGCCAAGTCGGCCGCGCCAAGTTGGCCGCGCCAAGTCGGCCGCGCCGAATTGTCCTAGACCGTTCTATTGTGTGTTACCCCTTAAAAACAGACCACTATGTACAGTTCAACATAATTTAATTATCGAAGAACTACAACTTTAGTCTTAGACTTTTTTTTCTATTTCAAATAAGTAATAAGACAATCTTAGTGACTCACACTGCAGATTTTTTTTACTACAGATGAACGATATATTAGTTGTCAGCAAAATTTTTAGAATCTAAGGTAAATGCGAATTTGTTAAATTGATGAATGGATTTGCTAATACATAATAAATATTTTAAAGGAAAAAGAGTGAGGGAAAGAAGAGAACGTCAATTTTCAGCCCATCACAGAAAATCTCCTTTCAGTAGTACCTAGTTAAATATGAATAAACCCCAAATTTTGCTTTGCTGGGTTTTTTGTTTCCCACGCATATTTTTTACGTATAATAAACAGGTAAATACTCATTTTGTTTCGAAATAATATTGCTGATAAAACACAGCACACAATAATAAATAGTTAGATAAAATTCATAAAGGCCTATATTTTATTTATTTTTCAATTCCTGGGGTTGTATCTTCCGCAAGTAATCAAAAGCTTGTTAAAAATTTTTATGTGGATTCTTGTCGGACTAAAAAAGGAACTAAATGTTTAGGTGTTATAACCACGAAGCTAAAGGACTTGCGTTCCCAACAACAATAAAAATTATTGAATGCAAGCTTTATCCGTTCTTGTTTAAACCAAAATATCAAAAGCTCTTCCAATGACTTTCAACTATGGTCCATGTGTATGTTGCGTTTAGTAATTTAAAATTTCTAGCAATTTTGTGTTTATTTATTAAGTTTTCATATTTATTCCACTGTTTTAAGTAAATTTGGATATGCGCGTTTCCTTTGGTATCCTTTATAATAATATACATCACATGACACATAGTTTGAAACAGAGTTCCGAGAATGTTTGAAAATTTCTTTTGTTTAAACGTTATAAAAAATATCCATAAGCGAATATCTTATAGTTGGATTCATGTATCTTTTTATACACGTGACTAAAAGCTAACGTCCGAACTAATAACTGTTACTTTGTAGTAATTAGTCAAAAAGATGACAATGTTCATAACGTCAACATGACACAAATGTGTAAGCTCAGGCTGGTCTTTTGGTTTCGGTGCTTCCCGATTGGGACGTGATTTTGCCGGACTGGGAAGGACGCCGAGTCTTTCTTTTCGAGTTTTAATCTTCGAAACCGTTCGGCGAGTAACGCCTAGAGCATCTGCAACTCGCTAAAAATTTGAGCGAAATTATTAAGCATGAACCTTCACGTGGTTTTTACTTACTTACTCGTTCTGTACCATTTAATGAGATTAAAGGACCACCGTTTTCCTTCTCAAGAGCAAAATACTCTATAACGTTGGACACGATGTCCTGGGCACGGGAACTCAAACGTTTGCCCGTCATGTTGTAGACCAAACACGAACAAGAAATAAGATAACAAAACATTAAAAATAGGACAACGAAACAAGAATCTTAACAACCAACGAACTTTACGAAGAACTGAATAGAAAACTTGAATAGAACAACGAAAAACTGCGATTAACCACTCTGAGTAAAACCAAAAATGACAGTGACGTTTGATGAAAAATCGATGAATTATTATCAGTCACTAGATTGACTACATCAGTGCCTGTCGCACTATGTGGACGCATTTATTACGTATTTTATCTTTTTCTAATTCAAGGAACTTTGTGGAAGAGAATAACTGACGTAGAGCGTAATTTGGCCTAATTTCGGTAGACATACTATTTGTCTGGCTCTTCGTTTTTGTAATCCTTAAAACAAAGATTCTTATGGTAGGTGCTGTCTGAGCTTGTATGATACTTCGGTCACGTGTGTCAAAGGATACATGAATCCAACTATACTAGTGTGGCACCTCTTCAACGCCACTGGTCGATTAAACAATAATTGCACAAACTTTATGATGAAACTGTCACTATATAATAAACTGTGAAATTTTACTTGACAGAAAAGGTTTTAGTTCGGGATGATTTTCTCCACTATGTGAACACCTTCGGTGTCATCATCACCCCACAACAATATTTTATGGCGTGTACTATATACGGTGCAACTAAATATTACGCCAGTATAGTTATTCAACCCTTTTAATATATTTTGCGAAAGACTTAAAAATAAAAATTACATTATTTTTTAGCTTTTAGCGAATAATTGTTGTGTAGTAGGTACGTAGTGTTATTCCGTAATTTATTTATTACTGTTAGGTGTAGAACACAATATAATAAACAAAACAAATTAGTCTGTTTCATAAAATTTTGCTGATTTACTTTTACATTAAAAAACTTCTACAAAATCTTTGTACGAGTAGTCTTTTCTTGGAGTTTTTTCTAATGCTCTTTTTTGAAGTACTTTTTCAGTGCTGTCTTTTATTTGCCGTTCTCCTACTAAGTGGTACTAGAATGTAATGTTTCTTTATTTTATTTATCACACAACCACATTAGATAAAAAACTTAAATCTTGGAGAATATTGCACTGTTGTTTGATATTCATGCTCTGGTTGATACAAGTAGAATAAAAAATTTAGGGTCTCTTGGTTAACAAACGTATACAAATTAACTTTTGGTCGGAGCCTTACAGCTGCCATAAAAGAAATAAATCTGTTGGAAATTCGGTTGAATATAAGCAGGTACAGAAGCTTATTTGGAATATCCCTACAAACAAAACTATAAAAGTCAGTTTTGGAAAGCTTTGAAGTCTTTGTGTATTGACTGTTAAGGGATCTCCAAAAATCCCTGCTAGTTAAGATAATGCGATAAATAAATAACTATTTTCTGTCTGTTTTCCACGTTTCTGCTGATTTTAATATTGTTGGATTTTATATTTCTTGTAAATTCCACAACAGTATGTCATTTGATTTTAAACTATTATCAGTTGAAATTCGGGATTCGATTATTAAAATCAGATTTATCCAACACCTCTTGATTATAAAGTCATAAAATTGCCGATTTTGGACACATTAGAAGGCCCATAAGTCACTAGTGGAATTATGAATTTATAATTAAAGTGTTTTTTTTTATTGAACACAAAGAAGTTTAATACATAAAATTAGAATTATATGAATCATTTGTCCAGCTTCAGATTAATATTTATATTGAAAGATAAAACATTATTTACTTCTTTCTTTGTCACTTCAATGGTGTTCCCACGTTCATTTGGTTTTGTCTTCTCAATCTCAACAGTGACTATCTTCTCAGTCTCAACACTGCTTTCCGCTCCCTAATTTTCACCCAGGATCTTTTTAGCAATAATCATTTTGCTGGAAATTGACTCTTCAACGTAGCCTTGTGCCACGCTTGTCGATTTCCATCGGCCGTGACGTTGGAGCATACCAAGATCAGCTCCAGCATTAGATAGTAAAGATGCTGATGTGCGTCTCATACTGTGTCCTGTGTACAACTCTGCTTCTGGTAATTTCAAAAAATCTGCTACTACTGATGGTATTTTCGATAAACTATTTATTCCGACTGGCTGTACTGTGCATTTCTCACTTCTGTAGCACAAAAACAACCTGTTGTGAGAAACATTCTTAGGTCGCAGAGATATATATTTTCTACAGATATCCAGCACATTAACGGAAAATCCTTCTTTCATGATGGTAAAGCTGCGTGAAATATTTGTTTTTGTGTCTGGTACAGATACCAACATATAGGATCCATTATCTTTTACGTTATCGATAGACATTGTCACTAATTCATTACATAGACAGCCACCTGATACACTAAAAATCAGTACCTGTAATGTAAAAAATTAAATTACATTCTCAAATAACAAAATCGACTTACCTTCATCATCAACAACTTTGTATTAGGTGCCTCTACTAGAAACTGTTGAATATGCTCTCTTTCAAGAACTTTTGCTTTCTTTGACTTGTGATTTTTAGATTCACTCTTCAAAAAAGCGATCAATCTGCCATATTGCGAAATATCTGCATTTTCGTGAAGGTTTAATGTCGCTCTTAACATGGAATATTTTGTCCACATTGAAGAGACCCAACAGCACGCTTCGCTTACACCAGAAACATTTTCTTGCTTCCAGGTATTGAAGTAATTTAATTCCTTGTAATAAGCGTCCCTGGATTTCTTCGGTAACAACCTCGATGCGGTTTCTTCAATATATTTCGCAATACTCTCCGGAAGATCACGTTTTCTTTCCATTTGGATCAATGTGACGAGTGCAGAAGCCGTTTTCTTTTTCAAAAATTTTCTCAATTTGACGTGAACAAACAATTTGTCGTGGCAACCACACGGGAACCAATTCATAGGCTAGCTTTTAACGATATTGAATTTTGGATTTTCATGATGCTTTAAGTACTGTTACTGAAGAAGGTGTTGGATAAAACTATGTATTACAGTCGGATCTTAACAGCAAATAAGTTGGTTAAGGAAAATTAGGCCACTCGAGCAAGCTCTCGTGGCTAAACATTTCTTTCGCGACTTATTTGTCTTATAATACATTCGTATAATAAATAGCTATAATGCTGTAGAGTATAACCTTCTTTTTTCAGTGATGAAAACGTTATGATGTTTTATTATGTTTCCAAATATTGATTATTTAATCAACTGCTGTATTGAATCTGGCTATTTTCCTGCTGTTTGAAAGACAAGTTTAATTCGATCTATTCCCGAAGTAAACTCACCTCAATCTCTGAATGACCCGGGAGCTATCAGCGTCCTTTCTATTATATCAAAGATTTTGTGATCAGCCCTTAAGCAATATGAACATATTGTAAGATAGAAGATATAATACTGAGTTATCCGTCAGATTTTAGGTAGAATCAGAAACATTATTTTACTCGATGGCTACAAAGAAACAACCACAAATTATTTTGTGTTAAACGGATATTATGGACTCAATGAATCATCTATGAATTTCATAAAATGCGCTCTACATGACAGTAATCAACAAGTGGTGTTAAATTGCAAAATACCTTAGTAACTTTCGGTCTGCCTCCAGGTAATGTCTTAAAGGTCGTTTACATGCACTTAGCATACGTAACATGACATAAAATACATTAAGAACAAAAAGTTGAAAAGCATTGAATCTTACGTATCCGTTCACATCGAGCAAAAACATAGAAGACATAACATGGCCTACAGAAAAGTTGACCGAACTTTTAGGGTCACTTTGGTTCACAGTGTACATAACTAACATACCGAGAATAATAAAATTGCTGTTAAACATTCCACTAATTTTTTATAAGCAGCTGCATTTCCCTTTTTTTTTTTCATTCGAAGCACAATTTTACTTAATGAGGATTTGAATTAGATTTATTTCTATTCGTTAAGTCACAACTTGTCATTCAAAGCAGTAAAGAATCATGTTCTATTACTTTATCCGCAAAAATTTTATGATATTTAATATAAACAGTAGTGCTAGCTTTTTATAGTAATTAATAACACACGAGCAGATTATTATTAGCGTACATAATTACATTGCACTATGCCACTCTCGTAATAACACGAGATGCAATTATCATTACCTGGCGTTATTACACCATGTGGTGGCACTCGCAAAATTGCAAACAATAACTCTATAAATAACACTAAAAAACAAAATTCGTTTACAGAAAATGCTACGCTTTATATGCTTGAAAATCCTGGATAGAATATGCGAACCCAAATAGATCCCAGTTGTAAGCTCCCAAATAAATCACTCACGCGTCCAAAAAAAAAAATCCAGCCTGTTTTATGACGCCCCGTCTCATGTTCACGACTTTTTTTTCATATTAAATGTATTATTGTTATTTATTTCTCTGAAAATTATTAAAGCACGTAGAAAAATTTAGATGAAACATTTTTGCGCCAATTTTTTTTCAGATTTGCTACTACGTCCAACATAATCCTCAAATCGCAACAAATAGTGCCAACATTAAAAGTGACTTCAATCCTTACTTCAGTTTTATTATTCGACACCACAGAAACTACGAGTATTCTATCAAATTTTGTGAGAATGCTGCCAACATGGTGACTGCGATGTGTTTGACAATTTTACCGGATATGTCGTAGTCGTATTCTAGCTTCATAACTGACTAATTAGAAACAACCTAGTATGTAAAAACTTAATCACTTGTCAAGTCACATTATATATCTACATTACACGTATTGTCAGTATACCGTTCTACGTTACATTCAGGGTCAATGCACAACTACTTTCTTCATACCATGTTGGAGCGGATTTTTCAATAAAAACTAGATATAAATATGGATTTAAGTTTTTTACGGTGAAACTATCAATTATCGAAGCGGATAAATAAATAAATTTGAGTTAATTTTCTGCATTTATTATTATAGTTTTAAATAAAACTAAAATTTTGTTTGTATATAGAACGACCAAGACAAACAGACAGACGGAAACGGAAACCTACTATTTCGTATTATAAAATCCACGATATGTCGAGAAAACATCTAGGTACTTAATTAACCACCAGCTTACGCTCAGGAAGTAAAAATCGAATTGCAATATTTAATTAAATATTAAGCCTGGTTGCAAGATGGTGGTTTTAAGATAAAATTCTATTCAAAAATTTTGAATTTTTTCCAAAAACCTACATGCGTAAAGTTAAAAATAAAGATTGAACTAATAAACAGGAAAACAGAAACATATCAGTTTGCACATTTTAAATAGGATTTAAATGCTAATTCTACAGTACGTTCAGAATTTCGCAGTAATCTATACAGAAATTTCTAAGATTACTTGTTTAATAAAATCGCCAAATGACAGATAGACACAGGGAGAAACGGAAACCGAAGATTTAGTTTTTTATATTGGAAGGGCTATAAAAGAGGGTGAAAACACAAATTTGACTACCTTTAAACTTAGCAACTAATAGATTCTAATTTATGTTGAAATGTGGATCAAATATACATATTTATAGGTATACAGTTTAATAAAGTTCCTTACAAAATTCATAAATCTGTTAGTTGCCGTTTTCTTGAAAAATCCTTGGATAGATCAATTTTATTGCTTAACATGACACTTTTTAATGTAAAAAATGTATTTTTTGTAAACAGCCGTTCTTCTACAGTGGCGCCATCAACGAGGGTTTAACTGGCAGTGTCATTTTAAATAAAATTTAAATATAATTGTAAACTTTGTGCGGTACTTTAACAATAGTCTCTGTATCTTACATTAAAACATTTTATGATTACAAATAATAAATTAAAGTGCGAATTTAAATTTATATTATCCTGACATATTTTTTATAATGCTCAATGTAACGACGTTCCAACATTTTTTGCGGAATTAACACGTGACTAAAATAATCTGTAATTGAATCTTTTCTTTGATATATTCTAGATAGAGTTTCCTCGCTCGAATCTAATATTACGAGTTAACTAGAACAGAAACTGATTTAGCTTCAAAAAGGTCAACAAGCTACGCCAAAACGAAAAGAAAAATACACTCCATTACCATTCAGAACTTAAATAACATTATCGCTAAATTGCAAAGTCGTAAAGAATAAAATGTTCGATAATTTAGTTTCCAAGAGTCTACTATTTGCCTGCAATAAAAGAACCAACGTAAAAGCTACTCTAAAGATTACCGATAAATGACTTTACTTCTTTCACCGAAATGACCATCACATTTCGTTCCGACTGAAATAACACTCCAAGATGAAATCAGCAATGACCAGTGAGAACACATCAGCTTGCCAAGTTCTATCTCTAGCGTTCGACGAGACAAGAAAATTAATTAAGAAAGCTTTCGCACACAAACTCCTCCAAAATTATAATAAGCGACCGCACTACGCTCGCATAACAATAGGTAGAAATCATCAATTACAGCGGGTCGCCACAATGCTGCCAACCTTTCAAACCTTTTTGAAAAGAGATCTCTCGTCAAAGATAAACTGATTAAATGATAAAAGCCTGCATGCACAACGACTACAAAACGAGAACCTAAAAGTGAACTAAACTAGAGAAATTTTATTATATGGTTAAATACTGAACAACGGTTGGAGTGCTTTTTCGACGTGGACTTTTTCTCTGTCAGCTTTAAAGTTTTCACAGATTAAAGCACAATGTTCCTTGCTGATGTAATGGACATTCAAGTTTGCTTTGACAGGGTTTTCCTAAAATAAAAAAAAACTGCGGTTGGATAAATTGTTGGTTGCTGTTATTCTTAGTCTTGTTTTTTGTCCTTTCCAAAAAGTTATTGACGTCATCACAAGATTTTGTTTAGTAAATCTCGCTTAAAATTTATAGTGTAACATTCACCTCTATTTGTGGTTTAATATTGTATGTATATTTTTTGCAATTGTTTACACAGGATAGTTTTATTAAACTGAAATAAATAAAAATAGAATAATAGTTGCCACTACTCGTATTTTAAATTAATGGCAACATTGCAAGAAATGATTTATTTAATTGCTATTATCAGTTGTTAAACTTTTTTGGCCATAACTAAAGGATTGTGGACCTGCAGCCTCAAAAAATGCTTTTCATTATTTTTAGTAGCCGCACCAAGTACGATGTAGCTTTAATATGATGTATGTCGGTATTCTGTTCCATAAAAATAATGAACAGTGAGTATACTCCAAGTCGTGGGCTTCGAAATCAGGCAGCAAATTTTTTAAAATGTCTAATCTAATCTAATCTAATACTATTAAACGAGCAAAGTTTGTATATATATATATATATAATGGGTTTCTCGAAAACGGCTCTAACGATTTCGATGAAATTTACAGGTTAGGGGTTTTTTGGGTCAAAAAATCGATTGATCATAGTTTTAACTTCTGAAAATTACAGCTTCATGCATTTTCAGCAATTTTCAGGCAGTGAATTATATTTGTTGCTAGGCAACTTCAGATGACACTACACGAACACGAGATTGTTTTATAAGAGAAGTTTGGGTGACAGTCTGACAGTACGTTTGACGTACCTTTTTATCTTCAATTGTACGTACCGAAACATACTCCACTGTATAGAGGACGTTAAAATTCACCTTCTGAGGTGCGTTGAATTGAGATTATTTTGTCAAGCATTCATTTCAGAGGTTGCACGGTCGGAGTCAATGTGTGATCGTTTTCCGGGATGGGACCGTGTTATTTGAGTTTTTGGGCTCAACGTTTCGCACACTTTCGTAAGTGGCATCTTCGGGAGCAGGGTTGAGATTGAGAAATTAGGAATAACGCAAAAGAGCACGATAACTCAGTATGATAACCACACCAGAGGCGAAACTCTTCTGGCAGTAAGAATGTAGTTGTGACCTTTTTCTAGAGTCGAGAGAGAGAACTAGGAAAAAAAAAGAACGACAGAGAGAAAACTTGGGTAACAAATGAGATTTTAATAAATGTCAAACAATAATTCCAGTTTTCTGTTCTTTAATCTCTACATGTCACTTATCACTGTTTAAAACAAAGACTGCTTATGGAATTTCTTTTTTAATGTGTATTTTTAATTAGCGCGTCTACTTCAAAATGCATACTATACGCATATTTATCTGTCCTAATCTGATCTAATACTACCAAACTAGCCGAGTGAAGCTCGGTCAACCAGATATTGGAATTTAATTAAGAAGCAAAGAAAATCAATTTTCTCTTGTGTTGAAAAATGAAAAGGATCCCAAACCGCTTTTAACGTCCTATCAAAAAAAGATCAATCCTTTCCTTTTTTTGATAGATTAACTACAACCACATTAAGAATATCATAGATTTTGCGATGAAATACTGTAGACAGTTGTGGTGAAAACAGTTGTACGTAAAAACTATGCATATACTTATGATATAAATATACCATTTATCAAAGAGTGAACCCGATAGTGTGTTGTAAAATTTCAAATTCGGTATTCTCATTCTTATTTTTTGTTCGTGTATATTCAAACTGAAGAAACAAAAAGTAGAAGGAGTAAAACTCTCGACATTTTAGGATAAAAATTGTGAAGGTAATGTCACGTTAATTTTTGGGGTAGTTTTACATTTACAGGAATTTTTCAGATAACTTAACTATTTAAGTTTACTGTAGCATACACAAAGTGATTTGATTATAAAATATTGTACATCAAATTAGCTTTGAAATTTCGTGAATTTTGCTGCCTGTCACAAATCTCAATCATAACCTACTTTATATTATATTATCTATTATAACTAGGCAACCAATAATTAAAAAAAGCGGTAAATTCTTATTAATACAGACAGATTTTCCAAAGCCAACTTAATGTAGGTACGATATCTTAAATCACGTTGTACCTACTAATTCAAAGTGCTCAGCGCAACAGTTCACTTTTATACTGTCATTTCACGTTATTCGTTAAAATATACGTAATTTTTAAAATTGCTGTTGCCCTAAACATATTTCAAGATCGCGATATGATAAACACTTTTATTTATTTCAAAATGGTTGTCGATGGGTGTGAAAATTCTAAATAAAGTTGACAATACAGGGTGACTGCGAAATAAGTGCAAATATTTTAACCACGGCATCCCCCACCCTAGTAGAGCCGAAATATAGAAAAAAGAAATTAAAAATCGAATGGGGCAAAACCCCCATGAACCACCCTCGATACGAAGGCACTGAGCCACCTTGTAAACAGAGTTGGAAAAACGTTTGAATAAAAACGACCTAAACACTTTCAGTTTCAATTAAAAGTAAAACCGACTTTTTGCTGCTTATCATTCGTTCATTCATTTACTCATTCATCGTTAAAGGTCAGTGTGAAAGTTTTTTGGTAATTTTGATTCTGACGGATGTTTGGTCCTTGTCACAACGATTTTACGTTGTTTATTGGAACAGAAATAAGAGCAACTTAGAATGCTACTACCTTTTTACAAGAAATGTTGAAAATGTTGTCCTTGACTAGCAATACAGGCGTCAGAGCGTCGCAAGAGGTTTGTTCATAGGTAAAAAAACACCGGAGTAGCGGGTGTCACTTTCACTTGTTGAAGCTCTTCGATAATTTCTGGACACTGTTGATTTCCACAAACGAACTGTTTCATCCAACTGATACACATTTATCGAAAACCGTCTCTTGAAATCGTACTTGTTGACGACTACGTGGAGTTCCATCGGACAAAAAGTGAGTTACACAAGGTGGACAATCAGCGGGCTATAAACCCTGTACTTTGTCAACATGGTATGGATGTGGCCGTATTCTTTTAATGTAGAATGCACTACAAGCTGTGAAAATCCAACTTCTTCTTTCTGTCCTATCACGGCCACGATCGTGAGTTTGAGGTTGAAGGTACCATGATCTCGGAGATGCTGTACCACTGATGCACCCATTACCATATCGACACAATCTGCATGGGAAAACTGCACCCTAAACCGATTTCACCGACCGCTCGATGCTAACTGGCCCTTTTCGTGTTTTTCACGTTGCGATTAAAAAAGTGCCTGATAAAGTAACTTTTTTGGTTCTTTAACCGACTCGCTCTGTTCCATTCATTGTAGTAATTATGTAGGTCACAAAACAGTCCAGCGGCGCGTACAACAATTTACATTGAATTTCAAATAATTTTTTCTAGACACTGCTACTACTTAGGACCGTGAATTTTACCCAGTGACATAATCATATTGTGAGCTATTCCCCATTTTTTTTTTTGCATGTATTTCGCAGTCACCTTGTATATCAACTATGGCAATTTTGAAATTCTTTGTTGGTATTTCAGTTATACTGTCAGAAACACGTGTGCCGGACCGTGGTAATTTTCATCCTTTTAAATTTGTTTATTTTCACAAATTTTTATAATAAAAGCATGTCGTTTTTAAATGAAAGATAACGTAAGCCAGCTTGCGTTGTCACAGACTTACAATTCTTTGTTACATTTTTGTACCTAAATGTAAAGGCGAGTGTGCGAAATCATACCCTGTTGTGTCGAGAACCATTTTGAAATATTATAAAGCGTACCAACTGACAGCAATTTAGAAATGTACCAAATGTCTTAAAAAACAACAAGTGTCAAAGAGATATCAAAATTTAAAACTTTCAAAAGTTACATTCACCATTTATTGGAATGAGCGAAAAGAATCAAACTGTCTGTATTGTCTTGTCCATTTCTATTGAATCACGACATGTTAATTTTGCTTAAAATTTAACAATTTTTAACAGCTTTTGGTTGACTGGGAATGACGTTTAGTTAGAAAATTGTCTCAATATGGACTTATGCAAATTTACGTTCAACAAGTGGTGTCTGTATAAACATACTGTACCACGATACTTTACATAACAACAACATTGAAATAACTATTATTGACTCTGATGGTGAATAAGATGCTCTAGAAGTCTAGAAGGACCTACGTTTTCACATTTTGCTGTTATCTACCAATTATTTTATAATAAATACAAATGTTTTTCGTGATTCTGTCCTTTAAGTTCGTTTACTATATTGTAATATTTATAATAGTCTCAATTTTTTTTTGGAATAAATCTTAACGTTTTCCACTTTAAATCAATTTGCAAATAAACATGCATTTCCTACTTCCTGGGCGTATTGCAATAATTGAAATCATCCTCATCAACAACATGATGACCTCACCTCAAAACGATTCATAGCAAATGTTATTTAAATTTTATAAAATAACATACTTCTACACGAATAGGTCAGATCTTAAGGCATCCAGATTTCAGGAAAAAATTGCAACAATTGTATACCAAACTTTTACTATTTAACTTACACATATTTTTTATTATAAAGAATAATAGGATTACAAAAGTAAATTTTATAATTTTTTTGAAGAAGCTGTATTGCGCGACTGTACTTCAGGGACGAGGAAAATTCTGTCTTGAGCCAATTTGTTCAACTTCTAATAGTTCGGAAATGGTTGTATTATTATTTGAGAGATAAAATATAATTTTAACAAACGGGAATAACTGTACTCATTTTGGGTAAAAATCTATAACATATCTCAACACTCCACTTACATATTTACCTATAATAAATTAATATTTGTGCTAAGGGCTTTATCAAATCAGTACATGTCTTTGCAATATTTCAATAATCCACGGATTACCAACTTCATACGACACACTTTACCGCTAGAGCTGGTTGCCATATATAACTCCTATCAATAAACGCGTTATCTCTATCGATATTATCTCTTACAAAATAATAGATTTTATAGTTAAAACTTTCTCACTGATAATCACTAATAGATGGTCTCGAAAGCCAAATTGTATAAAAAACGGGTATTCGAGACCCCTACTAGTTGCAAAATTTATACCTTTTATCAAAAATTTGCATTTCCACTTTTTTCATCTCACTTGCAATTATCTTTTGTTTTAGTTGTATCTTTATTATTAAAGATACACGTAATCACGCAAAATATTTTTAATAAATCGAAGTATCGATTGTTTTATCGTGAATCTATATCGCGCGAAATTTAAAAAGTGATTACTCGCGCTCAGTCGATTTGTTTTGAATTAAACATAATTAGAATCGTTGATTGAATGAGTATTATTCATGACACGTATGTTGCAAAAAAAATCGTTACAATGTTGAACAAAACGCGACAAATATTTTTGCATTTTGTCGTCGTTATAAAGAACAAAAAGGGTACAAAACAAAAGCTAACAAAATTTACAACTTCAGTAAAACAAATCCAACGGCAAACCATAAAACTCGACTCAATTTTTATTTTTATCCCTTAATACCATTAGCAAATCGCTTATGCCGTCGCAATGCAGGCATATAAAAGATTGAATGAGAATAATTAAAAGTAAACATTTCCATTTTCGGGTAATAAACAACGAGTATAAAAAATTGACGTCACAAGGTTCGACACAATAAAATTCTTTTCGAACAAATCAAATAAATCACTTCCACAAAGCAAAGAAATATTTTTCTTATGACAAACAAACTTAATCTTAACTTGTTTCCATGGAAAACGAAAGTAAACATGAGATACGAGAGGCGAATAAAAGAACAGATTTATTTGCCAAATTTCTCAGAGAATAGGCTTATTAAATTTTTTATTATCATGACCTAGCAGATGTATTGGTATATATTAACTGTTGAACGGGCTTAACAACTGTTGAGTTACGATGGGTTTTGCTTGGGTGCCGGCGATGTCGCTGAAGAAGTTTAACTTTAAACATATCACTTAAGAATTGATTTCTATTGTTTTGCTTTTTTCCATTATTATGTTTCCTCCACGTTTCGCGGCTTGTACAATACGATAATGTCGATTTCCCGTTTCCGTCTGTCTGTCTATTGGCGATTTTGTTTACTACGTATTCTCCAAAACTACCGAACCTATTGCTGTGGAACTTTGAACGTATTTTAAACTACAAAATTTGTTTGTGCATATCTCATTCTCATTTCTAGACATCTTGCTTTTTGGAAAAAAGTACAAGAAGCTATCGTAAACGTAGAAAACGACTATTATTTTTAACTAAATCAGCTAATCTGTCTATTCCCTCCAAAAACTTGATGACATCGTCTCAACATTTTGCAAATTAAATCATACCTAACTGTGCGAGATACTGTGATTTATCAATATTACCATATTTTATGTTACTACTCATACTTATCCAGAGTGTCTAAAAAGGTTTAGTGATTAAACGAAAAACGAACTACTACATTTTGCCGACTTTTTACTGTTTTTATTAACATTACACCATATACATCCAAATTCATATATTTGTCCTTATTAAAAACTTGATAACCATTACAAATTTTATTTAAAAAAAAACTCACTTGCCATATATAAGGTGCTCCCCAGACAAAATTTCGCGGCCTAATATCTAGAGAACGGGCACAGATATTGAAATTCTCTAAACGCCTTTACTTTTAGCTTGAAACAGGAAGCTTAATTTAGTACATCGCAAATATGTTATGTCTTAAAAAATATTTGACAAATGTTCCTATGTATTAGTTAGTATCCAAAACCGGATACGATGAGTGGTAGAACTATGCAGACAGTTATAAGCTTTCTACTCGGCATTTTTTCTGAAAAATATTTACAGCGATAGAAAACTGTAAGCTTCAGTTCAATAATTTTCGAATGTATATTTTGAAAGCATACTTCTTTTAAATAAACGATATCAATATTTTTTCACAAATGCTCAAACTTTCCCTTGGCCCATTCGTTTCTATATATATATATATATATATATATACACCTCTGCAATAAAAAATAAATAAAACCCATCTTCCAACGTTTCCTTTCTTTTCAGATTCATACGGCTGTCCAGCAGCCAGGTTTTATTCGGGTGAAAAGAGGGTATAAACCACTAAAAGTAGAAAACCTCGTGAGAAATATACAGCCACACAGGGACCCCACTGATCCGTATTTTCCATTCCAATGGTATTTGAAGAATACTGGTCAGAACGGCGGAAAAGCTAAATTGGACTTGAACGTAGAAGCTGCTTGGGCTCAGGGAGTGACAGGAAAAAATATTACCACAGCGATTATGGATGACGGTAAGTTATTTTTTCCGTTGTTAACAACATGTTGGATGTTGTGTTTGGCGGATATCGTGCACAAATAATGTCGTTTTGATTGAATGTGGAGCTGGAATAAATTGAACGGTCACGTCGGAATTTTTAATGCATTTGTCAATGTCAGGAAAACGTTCGAGAAAAATTGATGAAAGCTGTACACGAAAAAGACAAATTTAATTAACTTCGAACGTTCCTGCTTTGTGTTAGCCGGTTAAGAACTTTACACGCTGCCACTTTAATTATTGAAGAAGGCGTTTGACACTGAAAAATTCAATTACAAAACCTTTAAAACATACTTGAAAATAAAAACAGAAAGACGTACCCTATTTATTAGAAATTTTAAAATTTTTAATTAAATGGATAAGAAAATTATAAAGTAAAAAAGCTTTTCTAAGTTTATTTGATAAAAAATTGACATGTGGAGTTTCATAAAGCAAGTACAATGACTTTACACAGAACGTAATTATTAATTTTAGCAAAAGTTCATTATGTATATTTTCTAAAGGACACAACGTAATGATGGAGTGCAAATTATTTTGTTATAAATAACACTGATAATCTTACAATTTTAAATGCGAATTTTACCAGAGTATCAGATTTATAGTTGAAATACGTAATTTTTGTATAAAAATGAAAGTGAAATATAGTTTTCAATCGAACACAACACAGAAAGAATAAGAAATATAAAAAGAGCATCACGGACTCGCATAGGGTAGCGTCATAAAAATATGATACACCTAATAAAATTATTGGAATATTTAGTTCGCATAAAAAGTTAAAGGATAAAACACATAAAAATATTTTTCTCCAACCGTCATTAAAGCATGACGTTTTTTGACTATCAGGGATCTCTAAGGTTAACATTTTCTTTACTGAGATAATAAAAGATGGCATCCTAGCAACAAACAAGTCATTTTTTATCTTAGAAGCTAAAGTGTTACTTTTACTAATAATGTTTGAAAATTTTCCATGACTACATCGAAATAGGCTACTTTATTTTCCAACGAGTTTTTGGTTAATTTTAATTGTTCAAAAGCAGAAACGAAATAGTTTCGTGATTGCGGTTGGAGAAAAAATAGTATATATTATTCGGTTCTAAAGTGTCTTTTTTTGCCTCGCAATGATTGCTTTCGCTCGGCTACGCTTCGCTCCGCCTCGCAAATGAAATCATTGCTCGTCAAAAAAATTGGTCTAAAGAGTTTAAACAGTACTTCCCTCGCTGTCGGAAACGTGGCGACTGCATGTCTATTATGTTTTTTTTTCGCAGTAGATTTCAGTATTTTTTTTGAGTCACCTGGTATATGCAAATTCAAAAAATATGAATGGAATGATAAATTACAAGTACAGACTCATCACATTTTGTATATTTTAGATAGGATTTATTCGGCAAACTTTTGAGCTGACGTCATCAGTTTTTTGTAGAAGATAACCAAATATATTTTGACTAAAAATTTATTATGCTCTTTATAACCTTTAAACATTTGCAAGATTTCAAAACATTCGGTTCTGGAGTTCCTGATTAAATCAATAAAATACATTTAGCCATTCATTAATATTTTGGGGCACCCTGTATATGCAAATCCAAAAACTATGAATGGAATGATAAATCACAAGAAAAGACTAATCATATTTTGTACATTTTAGATAGGATTTATTTATCAAAATTTTGTGGTGACGTCATACATTTTTTAGGGGGATGAGCAAATACATTTTGATCAAAAACTTACCATGCTTATGATAACTTTAAAACACCTTCAAGATTTCAAAGCATTCGGTTTTGTAGTTCCTGAGTGAATCAGTAAAATAAATTTACGCATTCATTAATTTTTTTGAGTCACCCTGTATATACAAATCCAAAAATTATGAATGGAGTGATATATCACATGCAGAGATTCATCATATTTTGTACATTTTACATAGGATTTATTTGGCAAACTTTTGAGCTGACATCATCAAGTTTTTGTAGGGGATAACCAAATATATTTTGAGTAAAGATTTATGATGTTCTTTATAGCCTTAAAACATCTGCAACATTTCAAAACATTCGGATTAGCAGATTCAAAATTAAATTGCAAAATGTTGTTTTATAATTTTGTTTTTTTTTTCCAAAAATCTGGACGTTTCGGGTAAAAACTCAATTCGGAGTCGTAAACTACATGTTTAGGACTATATTATTTTATACAATTTAAAACCCATTTACTATGTACAATTTTGAAGTGACGTCATCATATTAGTGGTGGGGATGATTAGACAAATTTTGGTTAGCGTTTTACCATCTACATGATATTCCTAATATAACTACAAAATTTCACAACAATCGGTCCAGTACTTTCGGAGATTATCTGTCTAATAAAAATCCGGGACGGCAGACAGACGGACACATGGACAGACAGACGGAAATGGGAGACCTATTTCTTCGTCTTCTAGGGGTCATGAAAGATCGAGAAAACGTAAAAGTAGAGAGTCGGCCGACGGACTCGATTACAATACTTCCTTTGCTTACGCTCGGGAAGTAAAAAGATACACTTTAGAACCTAATAATGTAATATACTATTAGTACATACATAACTATTATTTGTGCTTTTATTTTAATAATTGTAAATTAACAAGGTATGGGAGGGGTGTGGAGAATAGAGTTTACTATCATGACTTTAGTTAATGAAATGTGAAAATACGTTGCCCCTGTCACTTATTTCCCTAGACTGAAGTCATCTCCACAAATGAAAGGAAAATTTAAATTAGAACTTCAAGAAAAGCACTGACGCACCCGTGAGTTCTTCTCGTCAGTTTCTCTTTAGCATAAAATCTAAATTTGATACAAAAGCGAGTGTGCGATGTCGCTAGCTCTATGTAATCTGAAGCTGACAAAGTGAATTTAAATAGTTAAAATTTACATTAAGAAAGCTTCTAATAAACAACTTGTGTTAATTCCTTCTTATATACAAAATTAATCAACAGTATCTTGTAAATCCGACAGTATTATCTTTCTCAATAGACTCTTAACGGAATATTTTAATGTAACATAAAGCACTTGCGTTATTATTAAGAGAAAATATTAAGATCTTGTTGATAAATATATTAACAAAACTAAAAAGGAAATTATGCCCTCCAGCAGACAAATTAAACGTAAATGTTTGCACAGTAATCGAGAGAATCGTAGCTCTTTTAACTTCCATTAAATTAAAAAGATTAATATAATTTTACATTCAAGTTGGCAGGATTTGATTAAAAAAAATCCTAAAAGATAATATACAATTCTTAGCTTAATTAACATGCACGGTTCGCTTTCTCCAAGAAAATATGTCCCAACAGAGTCGTCCAAAACACTAGACTGTAGGGATTTTTCACGATAAAAGTAAGTTTAAACGGGATTTTTCATAAATGTATGTAGTAAATACGTAATAAGGATATAGAAGATATTCAGAAAAAAAAAATAAGGGCGAGTAAGCACCAACTTGGAAAATATCCTATAAGTCCATTAATTTATTATGTTTACATAATCCGGGTACAGTACAATTTACTTTATCAAGGTCGGTTAAATTGGAAACAGCAGCGTGTATTATGGCTATTAATAATCTAGCACAAATTGCAAATTTGGTTTAACAGGGTATAAAAAGGCGTTTTTTAAAGTTTTTGAATCATAAATAAAAGTTCGTTTTGCTATGTTACGGACGAAGAGAACGTGGAGAAAAGTAGAATTTTCTGCATCCCTATAGCAAACAAAGTTTAGAGACACCTTTGAAAATCACTGAAAGCATCCTCGCGCTCAGAGAATACAACATTGAAAATTAATTAAACAAACAGTGTACTCTTGAACGCTTTAAAACCATTGTTTAAGTTTGCTAGGTTGAGGTTTCTCCAGACAAGCAACGAACCTTCCCAAATAATTAATTAGGCGAAAGTCTTCCGGAAAGCCGACAGAATTCGTGAGTCGAACAAAATAAATGAGTTGTTACAGTTTACAAATTATTCGTACACAGATGTTTCGCGTGAAATTCAAATTGTTCACTCATTTGAGTTATCTTAAACGATGCAAGTCCAAACTAGTGCGTGTACCGAGAAAGCAATAAAAACACGATCAATATGCATTTTTTAAGATTTTTTGTCTTTGATCGCTGCATTTCAAAGTCAAACTTGCAAATCTGACCAAATTAAAATCAAAGACAAATCTTGAAAAATCCATGGCTGCTTTAATCGTGTTTTTTATTTGCTCTCTCAGTATAACTTCTGTAGTCGTAGATAAAATTTTGTCTGTTAACTTATTAAGTATTATCATATCATATTATGTAGTCTGACTACACAAACTCGTTATGCTCCAACGTCGTACTCGTAGGTGCTTTTACTCCACTTGCTGCGTAAACAACTATTACAATTTCTATAAAATATTTCTGACAACTTAAATAGTCGGAAGGTCTCGCTGTAATTGTAATATTAAGCCGGGTGTGTAAACAGTCAACGAACAAAATTGTTACCATTAAGCTAATAACGAAAATTTTCATTTTCTTTGTCTTTAAGAGACTATAAAGTTTCAGACTGAAATTATGTAAATCAACGACAATTATTAGATTTTCTTTTAATATTATGTCAAAGGTATGACCCCAAATTTTTATTCTCCTGGCTGTTTTATTGATTAGTGTGTATATGCAAGAAACTATAGATATTAAATCTGATTTAAGGATTAAATTACCACCTCGTGTCATGTACAATTTCGTTAATACCTGGTTTTCCAACTCTTATACATGAATAATTAATTACCTTGTTAATTACTCAAAGAATATGTATTTTAAGTTTTGTACTATTTACATACTTAAAAACATGTAGCTCCAATTTAAATCTGATACAACTAAATCAAACTTAGTAATAACGAACATCGCATGTTATTTGTACCTATTTGGTTAATAAATTAATATTCTGGACCTGCAAACAGTTAAAGTTTTATGAGTAGGGCCCGGACTTTGGGTTTTTTGCCTTTTTGTTCCTTTTTAAGGCATTTACATAAAACTTAGATATAAATGTGTTTCACAAAAAATAACGTTATTTGAGCCTATTTTGTAATTGCCTAATTACCTAAAATAAGAGTATGTGACCTAAAACTGATTTTTGTGACCTAATAGGACGTTTTAGGTCACAAAAATCAGCTTTAGAGTCTAAACTTGCTCTTTTGCGGTAATTTCACGAACATCCACACAATGGGTGAGCCGAAAGCAAACCTTTCCAGAAAACAACACCAATAAAATGCGGCAGCTCTTTGGAAGACGTCTTGCGCCTTTGCTTTCGATTGTAATACTTTATCTTACAAACAAGTTTGTAACACATTTTTATTAGTAGTTTTGTAAATACACTTCCGCTTGCCATATTTCTGACGTTCTGTTAAAATTGTGTCGTGGTGTAAGTTTCATGTTCACTTGTGAAATATTATTAAACATCGTAGCGCCTAAAGAAAAAACCTCTAACACGGTTAAGATTAACCGTGAATGATTCCAATATATGTATATAAAATTGCCAACAATGCAAGCGGATTATTCTGTAAAGCATGTGGCAAAGTGGTAAGCATTAATTGCGATTTTCATCAATTTGTTGTTGCTTAAATTACATACTACGAGTATATTTTAATTTTAATGTTAAATATTCAAGTTGAAGTGTGCAAAGATGTCTGATTTGGAACAGCATAAACAAGGAGACATTCACAAAAAGAACGTAAAGAACCCATTGCATCAAAGTTCAGTATACCAACAATCTACTTCTGGGACAGCAAACCGGGAAATTAATTTGGAAATGTGCAACGCGCTAATTGCTCCGATTACATCAGTTGATGTAGAAAGATCTTTTTGATATTTAAAAAATATTTTAGCAGATAATTGCACATCAATGACATGTGAAAATCTAGGGCGATATATAGTTTGTCATGCGAATGCTCGCTTGAATAAATTATTTATTATAGTATTATATTCAAATCTTTAAATAATAATTAAATATATGTATTGTGTTAATTAATATTGTGAATAACTGTTAAATAATATAAAAACTAAAAAAAAAACGTTTCAAGTGCTTTGAAATTTTGAAGATTTCAAATTGGTATCAACCTATTTGAACCTATTTCAACATTTTTAAAATCTAATTTGAAGTTTTTTAAAGCCTATTTTAGGCGCCTTTTTCCTCATTTTTTGTGACCTAAAATCCGGACCCTATTTATGAGTTCATAGTTAACCTTGAACATTTCGATTAGAACGTTTCACGAAACTGCGGTTTACTATTTTTTTTTTTTTTAATAATAATAATAGTACCGTTTATTGTCCAAACAGAACCTTGTTCCAATTACAGGACAACTAAGAAAAAAAAAACAATAAATACATTAAACAAACCTCACATTTCCTACACTGACTTAACATTGGTGTATTTATTCTACTTCTACTTTACAGAAACATTCTAAAATACTTTTGAGTTTGCCATGGTTTATATCACAGTCGGCGAATATCTTGTTAAACAAATTACACATTGAGTATATCGGCGATTTTATCAACAAATTGGTTCGAGGCGTCTTCAACTGAAATGTGGGAGTGCTTCTACCTTGATAACTCGGGATCCTATAGTAGATTTCTTCAAGAATGTCTGGCGCGTCAATCCTGTTGTGTAAAATATTGTACAGAAATTTTATAGACGTCCTTTCTCTTCTTATTCTTAATGGTAAAATTTGGAACCTTTTCAGCAATTCAGATTGAGGACAACCACTTCCAGGATAGACTTTGTTACATTTGTATGCCAGAAATTTTAAATAGCGTCTCTTCTGTATTTTTTTCAAGTTGTCAATATAGACATCGTATATTTTTGAGGATTTTACGTAAAACAGCATTCTTTCCAAAATGGTGAACAGTTTATTACACGTTAATTTAGTATCTTTCATATTTTTCCATACTTATTAACTCACTTAATGCTATGCTTTTCTATCGGTCAAATTGAGTCATTTATTAATTCGTTTTTTACAACGCTCTTTAACCTGTTTGCCGATACTGCTAATCCTATTCCACATTTTATTCCCTTATGTATCATTTGCACACATTTTTAGTTTCTGTGATATCTACAGTTTGTATCCAATCTTTGATAACTTTTCTTCTAGTATGTGACCGTGCACACTAGGCTAGGTTCAAAAGTTTAATATTTTTTGCTTGTAATTTTTAGTCAGTTGTTATTGATTAATAAAAGTTAATAAACATGTCTTGAAACCCTTTAATACGGACTTCGCCACAGTGGTGACCTCGACGTGATGAAAGACGACGCACCTCAAAACACTGATAGTACTGATACAATGGGTGTGATTTTCTCTCCAAACCTATATCTGAGACACCGTACACCGCACTGATTTAAAAATCGTCTAATTCAAGAGTTTGAAGAATTCTACCTTCTCAGGGAAATGCGCACACTGGTCGGAACGCAAGTGCAGGACGAGTTTTTGAGAACCATGTTTATGCAACGATTACCGGTCTGTGTCAGATCCATTCTGGCTTCCAGTAACAAGAGTTTTAGTCCAGTCAAATTAACAATCAACCTCGGAATGAGAGATAATAAGCTGAATTTTCGTGTATACCTTCATTTTGGCGTCCTAAAAGTTGTCTCAAAAGTCTCATAAAATCTCGTGTCTGCGTCGTAAGTTATTCAAGGTCAAAGGTCAAGTAAAACAGTTTTTTGCGATTATCTCGGTTGCTATTGCTCCAATGATGTTAACATTTATCAAGAGACCAAATCACCAACAACAAATTTCTTGACACGGGGACAGACGAGTCAATAAGAAGCACGGAACCTGTCACCAAAGTGTCAAAACCAAAAACGACAGCTGTATGCATCCAACGGTTTACTAATTGAAACTTTTGGAGAAATTTTGCTCTCCACGACTGGTCTCCCAGTGCGTGCTAAATCCAGACGACTGACTCCTACTAAACTCAAACAAACACCCCTGCAATTTCAGCTTTTGATAGACATGGGTATTTGCAGAATTTCTAATAGCCCATGGGCCAGTCCACTTTACCTTGTTAGCAAAAAGATTTAGTACATGCGGAAACTATCGCGCATTAAACGCTATCACCGCACCCGACCGCTACCCAATACCTCATCTGCAGGACTTCAATTGCCAACTATCTGGTAACAAAAATTCTCTAAATTGGACTTAGTACGTGCTTATTACCATGTCCCCATAGCACCAGAAGATGTTCAAAAAACCGCTGTAACAACTCTATTTGGATTATTGGAATTCACAAGACTTCCGTTTGGACTTCGGAACGCAGCTCAATCATTTCAACGTTATCTACACAGCATGTTGGGTGACTTCGCCTACAGTTACACAAACGACATCCTGATCGCATCTGAGAATGAAACTGAATATGAGATTCACCAGAGTTTTTAGGCGACTTTCAGAAGCTGGTATAAATCTCAACCTGTCAAAATGCATATATGGTGCTTCAGAAGTTTCTTTACGTGGATATCAAGTATCAGCTGCAGGCATCGCTCCTCTGGCAGACAGAATCAGAGCAATAAACGAAGTCCAAGATCATCAACTATCGTCCTGTTTAAACTCTGCAAAAACACTAGGAAAAAGAACAAACGGCAAGTAATTTGGAGTAACGAAGTCGTATCAGCATTTGAGGAGCTAAAAACAATTAGCAAACGCGACACTTTTGGCCCACCCAGCTGGTTACCTTTCTCTTCAAATGGTTGATGCATCAGACCTCGTTATTGGTGGTGCCCTTCATCAGCTTAACGGGGAAACTTTAGAACCTCTCGGGTTTTTCTCTAAGGCTCTGTCTCCCACTCAACAGAAATATAGTACCTACGATGGGGAGCTTTTAGCCACATACTCCACTATCAAACATTTTCGTTATTGTCTAGAGGCACGAAATTTCATTTGTACACTGATTACAAACCGTTAACTTTTGCGTTTCAACAAACAGCGACAAAACTACGCCAAGACAACTACGTCACCTCGACTTCATAGGTCAATTTACAACAAACATAAGATACCTTCCAGGTAAAGACAATATTTTTGCTGATTTTTTCTCCAGAACTGTTTCGTCAATCTCTAACACCGCCACAATGTCTTTGAAAAACATAGCCAGACTTCAAGCATCAGATCTCGAGCTTAGATTCCTAAAAGAAAGCAATAGCACTTCACCGCTCTTCACCACAATCACACTTCCTGACGGTACCGAGCTTACTGTCGTTGCATCAACATACAAAGTGAGGTCCTACTTGCCATTGGAAATGCGAAGACACATCTCAGAGAAAAGACGTCCGTGCATGGGCCAAAACTTGCATTCCTTGCCAACGTGTCAAAGTTACAAGACATACTAGAAGTCAAATGGGGGAATACCCAGAAGTAGTTAACAGATTTTCGCATCTACGTATCGACATTGTTGGACCCTCACCTCCGTCCAATAAGTTTAGAAATCTACTAACGATGATAGACAGATATTCACGATGTCCCGAAGCAGTACCAATTAACGACATAACGGCCGAAAATGTTGCTACAATGCTAGTATCGAGACATGGATTTCTCACTTTGGCATACCGAAATTTGTAACTATAGACAGAGGTGGGCAGTTTGATTGCAAACTCTTTGATAATTTGACTGCATTACTCGACATAAGCCATATCAAGACCACAGCCTACTATCCTGCTGCAAATGACAAAATAAAGCGATGGCACCGCTGCACAGTGGGACGAAACTGAAAATACATGGTCAAAATTGTGAAAAATTAACATCTGTTTTTCTAAATAATATTACCTGCTCTGAACGCCCAAATGTCTGAGAGATTATGTACAATTAGTTATTGCTGGTTGTAAAATTGTTTATTCACAATCGGTATGTACGTACGGTCCTGGACAGTGAATTTCGTCCACCCAATTTCTTTGACAGAAAATAACTCTAAATTAGACCTTAGATCTTTCTAACCTTTTTTTGTCATTTTGATATAAAGCGGCAAACTAATTTACATTTGTCTTTCATAGCACTTCTGAGAAGTTGAAAAAGTAAAGTAAAACAGGTACGACACCGTCTAAATTTAGTAGCTAAGTTTTCGCTTTAAATAACTCCTAATAAACATGCACTCCAATGAAGCTAATTGTTATCTGCTGGTAATTAAGCCTGCTATCATACCTGCTTCTCGGATTAGAAATCAATGCAAGACCAAACAGAAAACAATTTCAAATTATAAAAGAAACTCAAAAAACTTTATTATATACAGCACAGGTAGGCGTTTAGAATACAACAGTCAAATATTCTATTTTTCTGGCACGTGTAACATGACCCTACAGAAATCCATGAGCACATGTTGACAGATGTTTCGCTTTGTTGACATGTTTGAAGATTACATCGTATGTTTCGAGGCCTGTATACTTTTAAGTTGCAATTTGGCAAGATTGAAAGATTTTGTCGTTTGAGAAAATAACTCCAACACTCTTCAGCCTACACGAGTTGTTGTAAAACAAACCCAATCTCTATACTATATGGTTTCCAAGTCCTCGTTCCCTAATGCGTCGTCAGGCAGTTCTTGCTGATGAATGATGATCTACAGCTTCAATTGCAGTTGTAAATGGCATGTTTTTCACAACTTGAACGACCACATGACTTTCACCAACCGTGGTGATGCGACGGCGACGCCGACGTGGCAATACTTACCTGGACGGGGATCAAGTTGCCCGCCTTTTCTCCATTTTTTTATACGATAACTAACACTAGTCCGCGATAAGCCCAAAAATGTAGCGACATCCCGTCTTGGCAAAGGGATGTTATTTTACCTTCATTAAAATAACTAATCGATGGCAGGTTCGGAGCTAAATTAAATCTGACAATACTTACGTCAGTCATCATGATAATTCATCATGACAGTAAAGCACCGACTACAGTGAATTTTTGTGAATTCGCGTAAATTGTGTGGACGAAATTCACTGTCATTTGCCAACTTTTTTGAAGTTTGAAAGTGAGCAATTTTTTGTCATCTTTACGAACCTCGTCGGAGGTCGGCAAATTTTTTGCGAACCTCCACGCCAGTGAAAGCTTGATTTCTGTAGTATTGTTTCATTTTCAAATAAATTGTTCCTTAGATAAACACCCATTTCTACCCCAGCGTATGGTTGGAAAACAACCTAAATAAAGCTACAGGTGCCCATAACAAGTCTGAAGACATTTTATTTAGCGTATTTGCCTCAAACAATTTAATAATTTCCATTTATTTTTATTTATAATGATTGTGAATAAAATAGTATACATACACTCGGTGGACGTGTTTCATTCCCGTCTCACGCCTGTTGTTGACCTCGACGCTACGCGTCTCGGTCCAACAATCTGGCGTTCGACGGTAATGAAACACTTCCCGCCTCGGTATGTAATATACTATTATTACACTCACGATCACGACAAAGAAAATTTAATTCTTGAATTGCGGAAAACTGATAGACGGATGTATTCTAAATTTTTCTCAAGACTTGACAAGTGTAGGAGACATAAAGAGCGACTTTTTAAGCAAAATGCCTTATGGTTGGCGGCACAGGAGGAGTTAGTATCTTTGAGAGCAGAGACTCCTTCTATGTCTGTACCTTCGACATCTAAACCTTCAATATTTTCTCTAGTGGGCCGTCCTATAGTGTAATTTGAAGTTTACACATAAAAAAATGGCAAGTAAAAACCGCTGACAAGGCAGGTGTAGAAGTACGACAAAGAAATTCAAGAAGAATTTCATAGTAAACTTGGGTTGATTGTGGACCAACCGCGGGCAGGAGGGAGCGGAACATCTAATGATGGGAACACTGCAAGGCGATTTTTTGATACTCCTAAAATTTCAGCACAGATCACTGAAGTATAGGAAAATTTAATCTGCAGATTTTCTGTGATTTTTAAAGCAATTGCTTTTGGAGAAGAAATACAATTAGCAGCATACAATGCATATCCCATTGAAACAGCGAAAATGTTTTTCGAGGAATATGGATGGTTTAACATGCCTATGACGGTACATAAAGTTCTAATTTATGGGACAATTATTATTTTGTCAACTTTCCTTCCTATCGGGCAGTTAACAGAGGAGGCACAGGAGTCTAGAAATAAAGATATACGAAAATAACAGCAATATCATACGCGGAAATCTTCCAGAATAAACAGCAATCAGGATCTTTTAAATAGGCTTCTTCTGTCATCTGATCCCTTAATAACTTCTTTAAGGAACGTCCACACAAAGAAAATTTAAAAAGTACTACCAGAAGTTCATCAACTTTTAAAAAACGATTTAGAAGAAAGTGATACCGAGGAAGCAGAAGCGACAGTTTCATCTCATGAAACAAATAGTGAAATCTGTTTCGAAAGTGATGAAATTTAATAATTAAATATATATTTCTCAAGCAGGCTGGTTATTTTTTTGTTTCGATTGTTTCTTAATTCTTTTTATATTAATAATGATTATTATTAAACACTAACAACTTTTAAATATGAAAATGTTTTCTTGTATTTTAATTATTTATTTTATTACCACATTTCAGTAAATTTTCGATCACCAAGTTAGCAAACCATGTTTTAATACAAAACCAATGCAATTTGATTAAGATCTAAAGTTTTTTAATACATTTAGGCACTCTTAAAGCTCAGTTAACCGACAAGTGGACTGAGAAACTGTCATTGGTGCTGATAGGTCTACATCATTCCCAAACATGAAGTACCACCAGCCAAAATGATTTATGGTACACCTATACGATTACCGGCAGATTTTTTACAGACACAATTTCAAGAAAAGAAGTCGACCCGAATATCTTCTTACACTAAGAGAGCATATGAGGTGTCGACAACCTATTAACGAGGCGCACCACGCTTCACTGAAAATCTTTGTTTACAAAGACCTCCGTAATTCAATACATGTCTTTTTACGACATGATGCCATTCGGAAGCCTCTACAACCCACTTATGATGGACCCTTTAGAGTAGTTAAACGAATAGATAAGACTTTCACGATTGATGCTTCTACAGGACAGAAGAACGTGTCAATTGATAGCGTGCCTATCTCTTATAAACACTGGGCGGAAAAATATCTTACGGATGCAATTCCCCAGTTGAAGCAAGGTGTGTTTTACGGCGAGTAGCGGGGACGCTTTGATCTGGTCCACAAGGTCGTAGCCAGTGCGTCGCTTGGAGTGTTTACAGCTTGTTAAAAAACTACTTCTATATTACTATATTACTTCAAATAAAAATACTCGATGCCCTTTTTAATTTTTCAAACACAGGACCACAGATTTGTGATCTTGAAATGTTATATTATGTTGATATAGTCCAAAAGAAAAATATATTTGTAATCAAACTATCGCCGCGACAGCACTGGATCGAGCGTATGAAACACAATTCCGCGCGTTGCTTATAAAACTGCGCCGACGCTACAACACCAGGATCAAAACAATCTAATCCGAATAAATTACCCACACATATCACAACACGCTTTGGCCGCACGATGCACTTTCCTAAGAAATTTTTGCAGTTTTTGGGGAGGGAGTGTGTGGTGACATCTGATAAACACAAATACGACGTCAGTAAACCAGTGCTGACATGGGAGTCAGTTAATTAATCTTTTTAAAAATTAATGATTCGGTTTGTAATTAAGCAGTTGCTGCAACAAGGTTTTGATGAATTATTTATGAGCAGGGCCATATCCTGAATTTAAATCGATTAAGATTTTATGTCTTGGTTCCTCTGGAAATTTATCACTAAATCTATACATATATACAATATAACTATCGACTTCCAGCCCTTCATTTTTGCGAATTCCGACCAGCATCAGATAATATTAAAGCAGAAGACCCCCGAAAACAAAGTCGACTACACAAACACTTTGCTCTGTTTTTAAAAATGTTGCAGTTATATGTTGAAAATGTGTTGAATCTAATCGTATTCACTCCAAAGTAGCATTTTTATTGAATCATGATTGAGTCGTATTTTAAAAAAAGAGCAGAACGTAAACGCTGTAGTTGATTCAGGCGGCTTGAGATGAATTCCGGGAACAATTTCCAACAACATCACCGAGTATGCCAATTTTTTGCAACTCATGAAAACGATGTATCACAAAATTTCATGAAACTTCGTCTATACAACAAAAGAAGGAAAGTGGCAGGTGGAAAGATAAGAGAACTCTAGAAAATATTGGAAATTTTAGATAGATAAATGATATGGAATGAAATTATCGTATGGAACTTGCTGAGCAATATTGCGAAAAGAATGGGTACTGTTTCTTTATCGTGACGCGTGCAACAATTGTATGAAGCCAATATTCCAGCTAGGATTGACTATTGTCAATACTTTTTGGACAAATTTTATGGCCGGTGTTTAAAGAAAACTTTTTTTTACAGACAGGCGCTGATTTCATTTGAGTGGCTACATTAACTCTCAAAATATGAGAATAGGTTGAATATGTTGAGATTCCTCTTTATTCTCAAAAAATTGATGTTTGGGCTGCAATTAGCCAACGACGGATAGTAGGGCCTATATTGTTTAAAGGTAATCATGACAATAACAATCGTGTAATTAACTGCCCCATTCAATGTAATTTGGGAGATTTTACACCACAACTTCACGATGATGAAATAGAAATAGATTATTTTCAACAAGACAAGGGGATACAGCTTGAACCACAATAGCAATCTTACGGGAATTTTTTAACAACCGAATCACTAATTCAAATACAAAGAATATCTGTCTTCGTAGACCGAGGCTCCTACAAGGCCCCTTTTAAATAACACTATTTATCGAACACCTGTCAACAGTTTAGAGGAATTAAGGTTAAAAATAACAAAATAAATTAACGGCGTACAATGCGTACATATGTAGAGATGTTGAGGCATGAGATCGATGACGTTAAATGAAGAGCTCTTTCATGCCTACAACAAATTGGGCACCATTTCAGCATTTACTGTAATTTAATTTCACTTATTTAAGGGCAGGTTTTACTCAAGCCATTCATTCGTTTCTCGAACTGTGAAGTCAGTGAATTCTGAGGTACGTAAAAATTTTCGACTATTTTTAACCATTAATAAATCAATGATTCGAAAAATCATAACCCATTGCACGGGCTACTTTCCGTGTGGGTAAAACCTCCTCTTAATAAAATGGATTAATCTTATACCAATTTTCCTTGTAACCCCACACTTATGTTATTAAAAATCTTATTAAGAAGTGTCTCGCCACACTTTTGTTTTTACCTTTGTCATTTTTTGACATCTATCAGTGTGATTTATTATTCAGTAATCACCGATATGCTAAATCCTGTCCAAAGATGACTCGAATACAAATTACGTTGCTCGCGGTTTACTTACCACAAATTAATTATTACAGACGAAGTAATTTCTATGACATATCTATACGATATGGGTAACATGAAATTATGCGGTGCACACAATTCTCAAACATAGATTAAACTATGCACTCAGCCAAACGTCTTCAAGTAATTTCGAGAGATATCGCAAACGATAAGGCAAGATTTCACTATTATGGAACAAGCAAAGATAATTTACCGACTCAGCCACATTCTGTTGTTCAAAGAGTCTCCTGGGATTCCATCAGAAATTAGAGCCATGTCTGTTAGACTTTCATTACTTAGCGCTGCTTTGAATATTAAATTCGGTGCATTTTTTTATCTCCTACTTCGATTATGCGAACAAACAAGGCAGAAAGCTCTCGCTGTTGTCACAACTTCATTTTTCTCTACCACCTGCCAACGTTTTTTTAATTATTTTTTACAACTTTTTTGAAACTTGCAAAACGTGGGCCAGGTTTTCATTAATTTATTTAATTATGCCGCCGCATATTCGCCGAAAAATGGCGAACTTCAGAGGAAATTTATTTTTTAATTAAACTTTCACTTCGGAACTATGTAGTACGTTTTAGAAAACAAATGGTCGCAACTCCCTGTCGGGTCGTCACAGAGATAGAATTATTAAAAAAAGTTGAACAAAAGAACAAATTGAATAAGTGGAATGCAGAATCACGACGTTTAATTAAAATAATGCGGTACACTGCTTTATTTTATTAATTAAAAATGATATGGTGTTTTCCGTTTCCAATAATCAAGTTGAAAACATAAATAAAATGAAAACCCCTTGTATTCTAAAAATAGTTAATTAAACTCTAAAATTGGTGACGGCTGGGAAATAACCATATCAAGCTATTCACGTTTCGAGATCTTCTTTGTTGGAAGAATGTCACGAACTAAAAAAATTCAGTGAATACAGGTTCAATCAATGGGTATTCTGGTAGTAAACTTTTTTCTTTGATACGCGAACAATATGAAACCAATCAATCAGATTTATTTAGTTCAATAATGGTTAAAAATTCAATGACACAAAACAATTTAAATATATATATATACACTGACCGGCAAAAAAAAACGGCCACCCTGAAAAATTTCGTAAAATTAAATTTAATTTAATTTAATTCTGCGTTTATTTGTTTTCTTTTTTTGATAATTTATACATTAAATTAATAATTTTTAAAGTTTGGTTTTGCGAAATCTTTCAGGGGGGCCGATTTTTTTGCCGGTCAGTGTATATATATGTAATATGTATATTTAAATTATGGGCTTTATTTCATGCTCATTGCGGAATACAAAACTATAGTTTACGAAATATCGTTGTACCCTATAAAATTTTATTGACAAAAACGAGACGGGCAGTACTACAATGGCAAGAGATATTTACAACTTAAAGCTGTCGCGTGGCGGTAATCCGCAGATTTTAGAAAGCAGAATAATCCAGGTCCGAACAGGGACCATCGTTACTCACGAACGAAAATGAGCATTATTTTACGAGTATACAACTACCTGCTAAATGTTCTCCGACAAATTTGGGTTGAACTGGTGTGAACCATAAATATTTCTTACCATTGTACTACTGTCCGCCTCGTTATTGTCAATAAAATTTTATAGGGTACAACGATATTTCATAAACTATATTATTCTAGTTTCGTTTTGTATCTATAAACATGTGCGGTGATTTTAGTAACTAACCTGTTTGTATTACACTTTGAATAAAAAATTGTATTCTTTGAGTTAAGCAACGCAAACACATTTATCTAATTTAAATTTGTCAGCAGATTTTGTAGTTTTCCACGTTGGTCGTTTTAATGCGGTGTTAACATGGTACGGTGTGATTTATATTAGATAATAACGTTGGCACAGCGGGTAGCGATTTTGACAAAAACTGAAACCCCAACTTTTGGTAATTTGTGCCCTTAGTGTTCACTCACGTGGGATTAAAACGAAATACATTTATGACATAATTATTACTATTATGTAGGTACTCAACATTTCAGTCAGTAGCATTTTTACAAAACAATCCACTTTTCTATCATAGCTTAAGCGATATCAGTGGATAGTAAGATAAATAAAATAAATAATGTGTATAATTCCCATACAATACAGAAAGCACGTCTGTCGTTTTTCAGCTCCTTTTTATAAAATATTTACTTAACAGTTTCAGTATAAACTTATGAATTTTCATGAGTTTATATTGAAACTTACACCTGCAAATTTATTCATAATTAATATTTGCTGATCCAGCGAAGTTTGCCGAAATTTAATTATTATTTGAATGTAGGACGTAATATTACATACATATTTTAGAAAAAAAATCATTGGTAATTAATAATAATTACAGACAGTTGATTTATAGGCTCGTGTGAAAAATCCACACAATTTGAGTTCATGGTTTACAGTGTCACTAATTGGACATAAAAACCTCTCGTGCTTGTTTCAGTGAACACACGAACTAATTTAACATGTTAAAACTAACTGTGGAAGACAGCAGTCCTTTAGCGTTTAAAAATATGTACTTCATCTCTTTGGTACATTAATATTTCCTGTTATAGTGTGTTTATTGTTGGCAACAAGTGTTATTTATATTTGGATCGAGAGTATTTAAATTCAAAATAAGTTTGATACAAACGATTGTATCCCAATTGTGGTTTACAACCTCTTTGTGAAATGTTTACAAACAGGCGCATCTGTTTGCTTTACAGTATTCAGGTAAACACAATTTGTTTTCTGTTGAGGCTTATAACTGCAATGACATTATTTTATAACGATAAAAAATTAATGTATGTCGTTTATTTCATATAAAATCTTATATGACTCCACTAAACACATAATTTTACAATTATAAAATTCTACACAAAGTAGAGAAATAATAAAACAAATCTTCACTTTTTTTCTATTTTTTTTTATTTGTACACTGCATAAACTCAAATTTTTTCTCTAGCTTTGCAAGCAACATTTTACAAAGAACAAGCATTATTTCCTTAATTAACAAAATAAACCAAAATAAGAGTGAACAAAGATAAAATGACCTCAAAAAACAGCTTAAAAAACGAACTCTCTAAAAAATATTTTATTTAAAATATTCACGATATATGTAATCTACAATGTATTTATACTTAGATTACAATGGAATGAAAACCGCCATTGGCTTTTGCCCCTCACTTGAATTAATGACAAAAAAAACATAAAAAAACCTTCGAATAAAAACGTTTTGTTTCGGTATTTATGTGTTTCTATAAAGAGTGGCATTTTCTCTAATGGCAAATGACATATCTGGAACAGGTACTTTATTTGTAAGAACAAATATAGAATTTTATTCTATATATTTTAAATACCAAACTGATATGATACAAAGTTGGTTGGTATCCGATAAATTAAATATTAATTAAAATAGTAATAAATCGTAATTTTATCGTGAAATACAAATACTTCTTTTACTAATCTTAAATATGTTAACGATGTTTTAATAACAAAGCAAGGTATGTCGTGAAAACGTGCGTTCTCTAACATTAAGTTTTCTTAAAGAGAAATTTGCTCATAAATTCTTCTGTTTCATCTCTGCCAGAAGTTCATACTTGTTCGTGATAAATTGTTCTCCAGAAAGTATTATGAACAAGAATTTAATACACGGCTAGAGATGAGACGTTCGAAGCACCTTCTGAATTATTTGCAGCGGGGAATCAAAAGTTTTTACAACGTAGTTTTGCAAGTATTGATTACCTAACAGAAAGTTGTAAATTGTTTAAAGTTCCAACAATAAAGTTTCATTAGGACTAATACTCAGGAAAAGTTTATCGAACGCCATACGAGAACACTACTTCATAAAAAATGTATTGGAAATATTGGCCTCGTGGCAATTCCCAGCGGTACAAGAAAGGAATTTCCTATCACTTAGGTGAAAGTTTGTCACAGATTCAATTTACTGCCTCAAAGTGATGAGAACAACCCATTTCCTGATAATATAATTACAGAAAAGTTTGAGTAAAATCAGGTTGAGGTAATTAAAGTTACAGGAAGGAAAGTATTTAACCGTCCTTTGATAAAGTGCCAAATTTCTGAACCATAATATAATTCGTAATCTAAGTACAATCACAAAAAAGAACAAAATGTTTGACTTCATAAAAAGGACGCTGAAGTAAAGGGATCAATAATTTTTAATAATTCTGATGTTTGGAGTTTTTATCAATATGTCAAATTTAGTGAGAAACTCATAAAAATATAAAATGATCGGTTTTCCGTTCTACTCCCAAGAGAAAGTTTTAAAGATGGACGGTGGAATTGTCGTAAAATGGCAGCTCAGTATTTTATCTCAAATTTTAAAAGTGGTTTAAGTTATTCTTTATGATTCTAAAACTCAAAGCTGGTAAAACAGGATTTTTACGGATTTGTGTGTACTTCCGGATTAAAATTTATAACAGAGATTTCCTGAATCGATTTTACTTAGTGTTTTCACAATTAGTTACGTGTTGTGTGCAGCATATTACAATGACTGCTAGTTTGTAACAAGTACAGTCAGTTATACTACTATTAATTATTCATTTTATATAAACATGCTTTTCACGAATTTAGTATCTGGTTAATAGATTTAGGAATGAATAGCTACAGGACAGTGATTAGTTCATATATTGTAAAACTATTTACCGGGTAAAAAATATTGATTTATGTTTCTTTTAAAAATGTGTGGTCTTCACATATTAAGTCATTTGTTATACTTATTATTATGTGTTAGAGTACCTCAGCTCCGAATCAGTGAAAAATGGTGAAATTTTGGGCTAAGAAATACTCAGTCTAGATAGAAATAGATTAAAATTACATGATTTAGTGTTATTTACGACATTTTATCTAGTGTATATTTATATTAATTTGGGATGTAATTTGCCCCTCACGTGCTACTGTATATGAAATAGGAGTTTTGACAAAAGAAACTGTGAACTTAATTTCGAAGAACTTCATTTTTAAATTACTATACAAACTCACTTGTCGGAATCTATGTACCTGCAAAAGAACGCATCTCATTGCCTCAAAATTATCGAACTCACCTACCTAAACTTGAGCTTGGCTGTTTATTAGTGTACTAAAATACCATCAAAATACTTAAAGGTTTCCCAGTCAATTTAAACTGCGCACGAATGCCACTTCGGACCCACGTAGTATCCTGAAAAGAAATATTAGGCATAACCTCCGCACAAACTCAATTGAAAAAATGTCTCCTAAAATATAAAATATGTCTTATAACCAGTTACCGGAAGTGTAAATGTTTCTTTTATAAATACTGTCCAAGTTGCCGGAAAACCATCAAACAAGTACTAAGCGGCGTATATTCCCATCTATCTCTCTCCGAATTTATATTAAAATTATTTTCAACCACATCTCTGAGACATGACTAACATTGAAGGCCAAAGGAGTCTTCTGCAAATTAAACGAAATAAACTACACGCGTCGGAGCCATACATACAAAATTAGGGTCTTTTGAGGTTGCAGCAAAATAACGTTTGTTTCCATTCTAGGTTTGTAATGGTTATTCTTAGAAATAAACCATAATAATAGGATTGTACGTTTGCGAACCGATTTAATCAATACGGAAAAATGTATGCCACATACCGTTAGAAATCTTACAGTCAAGATAAAATACATATAATGTTTAATTTAAAAAAGTATCACACCACGTAATGTACTTTATAATTTTCTACAGCAAGATGATAAAATGTTTAGCAGTTAGAAATGGTTTATGCATTGTTTCCAATGGTAGTGGCTGACACCTGTCTATAATATTTAACAGTAAATAATGTCAAAGTATGACGCACACCGATTTCTCCAGTTGTTCCTAGCAACGTAATATACGCGTACTGCGAAGTAGTTACTAATTACGTCGTTGCTAAGTAATTTTGTTGTTTTCCATACGCGATCTAGCTGGCACATATACTTCTTCGAACTGTTAACAACAGCATGCTTTATAATCTGCCTTTTGAGGAATTAGAGGCTTTAAACCGAGCTAGCTGATACAATAACGTGAAGTCGTGAACTTGAAATGTCCTTGTTTTGCGGGAACTTTTACGATAGTTGTTCCAATTTTAAGATTTTTGCTGATTTATCGTTGTTGCCAAATTTTATATTTTCGGTAAAATAAAATCATGTGCATCTGTTAAGACGATTTTTCTTTTAACATATATAATTTTAGTTTTCATAGTTAGCATAGACAGTTACTAAAAATAAATGTACGATATTAAGGTATTGTTACGTTTGACGGGCGAATAATTAATCGGGCGCAGGTAAAACTCAACGATTTATTTGTTTAACTCGAATTACACTACTAACTATTGCAACGAATATATACAGAAATTATTCCAGCGAATTTCACTGGACGCTCTTGACTGTCTCCACCGGCTGAATCCTCCATTCCCGACGGTCGTCTCTGTTTAAACCCATACTTCTCCGATCGAGATCTTTCACGAACATCCATCGCGACTCCGTACAGTATATACAGGGTGCCGCATCCAAGTCTGGATATAGAGAATTAACATGGGAATTGGTTTTTATTTTATAATATCTCCTCAGATCACTTTAAAGCTATTATTGAGTAATGCCTTTGTGGAGGTCGAAGAGGGCTATCGGCCAGTATTTTTTTCAAATCGTTGCATCGCGCTCATTCCCTGTAAAAAGGTTTTAAAAACCGTATTTTGAAATTCCCGCCCGATCCGATTTGTCGCAAAATGTTCCGTCGCACTGTCGAAGTTCGGCGATCGCGTCTTTGAATTAATCGTGCAAAATCCAAATGTCAAAGTGAAATTAGAAATTATTCTCAGAAATCAACGAACAACTCAAACTGAATTATTTTACCCAGTGTGATGATTATTGTAGGACAAATTAAACTGAATAAATGCACACATTGACCCATTCATTCATCATAGTGCGCGACCCCATCAAACGAGCCATCTCAGACCGTATCTAAAAAGCCCGAGATGAAGACTTCGAGCAGCTGGTCTTCCTCAAAACCCCATCGGCAGCATTGTGACATGTCCTGGGAGCCCTCAAGCTAGGAATGTACTCGCGCTGCCTCACTCAGTAATCACTGAACGACTCAAATTGAATTATTTTATCCAATATGACGATTACTATACCTAAGTCAATTTAAACGGAATAAATGCACAAACTGCACACAATATTTTATTAGGTTATGTTGCTGGTGCTGGTCGAGTCCTTTGAGTATATATATTAAATGGAGGAGGAGTGTTGTAGTCCCCACCACCGAAAATTGCAGGACAAGTGGCCGCCATATGCAAAGGTATTACAAGCGCGCTTTTTGAATAAAAGCCGGGATGCTAACAATCTTTAAGTCATTTTAATTGATATAAAATGATTGACAACAAAAAAAAATGGTTGGGCAATTAAATTAAAAAAAAAAAAACGCCGAGTTTGATAGCTAATATTTATTTTATTACACGAAGACACACACGTTTTAGACTGAAGTCATTAGTTAATGCAATTAACATACAATATTTGTGAAATAAAATGAGTTTATTAAATTTATGTCGTTGTGACGTACACTTTTGTTGGATAATGGCACAATACTTCTTCCCCATGGTAGACTTTGTAAAACTTCTACAGCACGAAAACCAGACGAATATCGAAACGAATTCTACAACTAAAGTCAATTACTAGGTTAATTCCTAAATAAATGTATTTACTCACTTTGACTGAAAATTAAGCTGTCGCTAAACACGATTCAAAATACCAAACACCAAAAAAACAGCACATAAACAGCTAAAATGTTTACAAAATCACGAACAGCTGTTTACTGTCAACGGTAGGTTCCTGCGCAGATCGCATGAGTTTACCTTCCAATATGGCGGCATTCTATCTTTCCCTTTCCAGTACTTTAATCCCCCTCCATTTAATATATATACTCAAAGGTCGAGTCTTTATTACTAAAATCTCATTAAAATGCCATGTTCTACTGCGATTAGATGAAAAATCGAGGGCCCGCTTTTCTTATTGTGTGATGATAAGATTTACCATCAAAACAGCTGGCGCTTTTGAAGAGGACCTTTTAATGAACCATTTAGATAACTACAAATAACAAAACTTAACAATTGTTGATGAATTAAGTAATGAAATATTGTACGAATCTGGAGAAGTATTGCACTATTTTCAAGAATTGCTCAAAAACACTGCTCTCAGTAAGTAAGCCGATCTTCAAAACTCCTACGCGTGTTGATCAGCATTTGAGGTGAAATCTGAAGACAATATTGCTGGATTGCTTGTTTCAGTGCGTTTTTTTTTGTATACCTGGTACTGTTTGAATACAGATGGTCGTGAAGAAATCTCCAAAGAAAAAATTCCCAGGGGTTTAGATCCGGCGAATGCACAGGCCAATGGGACGGTGCAAACTTTCCATTCCAACATTGCGGGAAAATACTGGTTCAAATAAACAACATTTATGCGAGCTGTATGGCTGGAGATTTAGTCCTGGATGTAAAAGACCTGCTGCAGATGCTGCACCCTTCGAGTCCTATGAAGTATTTGCTGAGCTAGCATATTGTCCTACTTCTGAGCATTGCTCAAATTTGATCGTTCTGACGATTATAACTTCCCTTAAGACCAAATGAACATTCCTCAGTAAAACAAACGTCCCTCAAAAACTCTCCATCAGCCTAGATTCTCTCAAGCGTTCCTTCGTAAAACTCCATACGTGAAACGTAGTCCTCAGACTTCAATTTTTTGTCATGATGCTTTTTGAAACTCTTCTATCCCATCTGTTTAAGATCCCTAGAAAACGTCGTGCCCATCTGATTTTATTTAGTTTTTATCACCTTTGAAAATAAATGTAACTTTGTTTTGTGAAATATTAGTTTTATTTTTGTTGTTGTTAACACAATAAACAAATAAAACAGTAATACAAAAGTTTCTGAATCTCAAAACACATTCGTAATAGAGAAAAATACTTTAAAATGTTGATGAGTCAATGTTCTACATTTCTCTGTCAAAACTTTCTTGTAACGAACATGCTTCCTGGTGGCAAAAATTCCATCCCTGCTTAACGAATGTAAAATCAATTGACTTCCAATCTTTCGTGATTCGAAAAAAAAGTGTGAAATTTACCCCAATTACCTAATTAAATTAACCGTTGAAGAACAAGCAGGCTCTCGCTTTTTCATCTAATCGCAGTAGAACCATGGCTGACTCCATTAATCTCTTTAGAGATTAATGGAGTCGGCCATGGTAGAACATAGCATAACCTAATAAAATATTTTGTGCAGTTTGTGCATTTATTTTGTTTAAATTGACCTACAATAATCATCACACTGGATAAAATAATTCAGTTTGAGTTGTTCGTTGATTTCTGAGAATAATTTCTAATTTCACTCTGACATTTGAATTTTGCACGATTAATTCAAAGACGCGGTCGCCGAACTTCGACAGTGCGACGGAATATTTCGCGACAAATCGGGTCGGGCGCGAATTTCAAAATACGATTTTTAAAACCTTTTTACAGTGAATGAGCGCGATGCAACGATTTGAAAAAAATATTGCCCGATAGCCCTATAACTCTCTGATCTGGGGAGATATTATAAAATAAAAACCAGTTCCCATGTTACTTCCCTATATCCAAACTTGGATGCGGCACACTGTATACATTAATAGATTTTTTGCGGAAGTTATCTCATCAAATGCCCCTTTTGAAATTCAAAATCTCAGACTACCACTACTGGCACCATCAAAATTATACCAAAACTCCTCACAAGAGGTTCAAGAACAATAAATAAACACCTGCCCACATTAGCTGCTTCTTTTTTAATTTTTTTTATTCGGTAAAGGTTGCTTGGAGTTCTTTGTGACTTGAAATAAACTCACCGTATCCTTAGAGACGTTCCAGACCAGACTTTCCGCTTCTTAGGAATTTTTTCATTGCATTAATCAAAGATAAAGCCAGCAAGGAGGTAGCAAATACTCTGTACATTCCTGAATAACTAAATAAATAAAATAAAAGAGCGGAAAAAGAGGTCTTTGTCTGTCCCAGATTCTTGTAAAAAATAGTGCCTTACTTAAAGCAGTGCACTACATTAGATTTTTACTTACACTTTATTAACATAAAATACCCATTACGCACCTATTTACATATTTAACTTTAATTTACACACATGTTTATTAGAAATAAACTTTTTTCCACGAACTGTTTACTTTATCAACGCAAGTAAATTTTCTTAAAGATACTCATTATCATAAAGCATTGTTAGTTTTGCTGTAATGGTGGCCTGACACAATCAAAATTAAAACTTAATTCAACATCACAATTGTCACATAATTATTACCATCATTTTTATAGATGTGAAGTGAATAATTTTGCCTGCAAATACTCAAAAAATAGCACGAAAAATAATTATTTTTGAGCCTATAATCCGTTTTTCGGGTTCAGAAAAGACAGTTCAACATTACACGGTGCAAACAATATCAAAAAATTCATTTTATTTCAATCCAAAACGATAATTACGATCTGTTTAAATATTTATTCTATTTTAGAACCATAATCTTATTTATAACCACCCAAATGCGGGCTTAAATTGGCCTTTTTAGCACAAATCTGTCAAAAATTGCTAAGCAACAATTGATTGTTCATTTACACTAATCAATTAATTATTCAAACACGCTTCGATATTCAACGTTTTTCTTAAGTTGGAAAAAAAAAATTTTATCAAATCATTACCTGACTGACTTCAAATTCTTCTAAACTTTCGTTTGAATAAAGGTTTTCCGCTTCTTTAATTTACATTTTGAAAAACGAATTACCAAATAATCAACGTGGTATCCATGACAACATCAAAATAATAGCCAGCTATGTATTAAAATTCGCATCGGCACAATTCACACAGTCTTGCCGAAAATACTCAATATTTCGTTAAAAATAGTTTAGAAACTAAAATAGAATAAAACGTTGTATGTACCACGTGCATAATTGTCGATTGTGGCACTCGGGAAATTAAAAGCCCTCCTTCGTCGGGATTTAAACATTCCCTCGTGCCACAATCTCCCTGATTATGCCCTTAATACATAAATAACTATTACTAACTACTTGCTTTTTGTTAATGTTCTTCTACTCGTCACGATTCTGAAACTTTTATCTTTTCAGTTTAATTAAACACATTTTTTTCACGTTGTTTGAATCCTTTAATAGGTGCTCAGTGATTTATTAACATGGTCAAGCTTCCACAAAACTTAATTTTCGTGCAAGGTAATTTGTACCCTAGTTAAACAAATAAGTAATAAATTTTACAGCAAGGACAAAATTTATGGGCAAATTTCCTCCATATCGTCGAAATAAAAAATGGATATAGCCGAGCTATAAACGACATCGGACAGAAAGGATATCACTTGCACAGACCACTGCTGTTTTTTTTACAACCGTAACCCTTAACTCCTAATAAATTAACTGCGGCAGGTTTCGGACAGCAGGTTGGGGACTGTTCAGCTACTGTGAAACTGATATTTTATTTTACTGCCAGAGCCGCTTAATTTCATCTCGCTTTTTTTGGCCAGATGGTCCACAGTACATAATGTCAGCTTTAAGACCTTTTAACGTTGTTACTTTTGTTTTTAAGAGATACTTGATAGTTTAGACAAGTTTTTTTATTCATTGTGCCTATGATGATGACTTCAGACCAGGATCAGTTCGTCACCTAATAAAGGTAGTAGTTACGACTTTTGAAGAAATTTTTCGTTCATATTTTGAAAATGGCGTTTCTTTGAAAACTGTCCTATAAGACGTGGTGTAATAAATAACATTATATTAAATTCTAGTAGTTGTATCAGATTTTTCCAGTTGTTTTGCTCAAAGTAAAAAATTATTTCCTAAAACTAAATGTTTTCATTACATTGTAGGATTAGTGTTAGCCACGATTAAAAATTTGACTATGTTATTTAGATGTAACTGAGAAATTGAGCTAGATGCTGCTAGATATGAAGAACGTGGAGCCAGATTTTAACTTCTATAATCATTTTTGTTTCGTTAAGTTTTATACTATGGATACAGGATGTAACATAAATATGGAACCGCTTAAATATTTACAACTGTCCATAGCGATCTGTGCTGGAATTATACTGAATCATACGTAAAAGATATAAAAACATAAATTCATTAAATTATTCATGAAAATATTGTTCTGAAGATTTCACGTTCAGTAACTATTTTCTTTCAACAAAATAAAATGCTTTTTTGATAGTGGAATTAAAAGAACCCATTTGGACATAAAACAATGGCAACTGATGATTCTAGATCATTTAGAATATTTAGTTAGCTAACACAAAATAATAAAAACTATTTTCTGGAGAAAATTTATTTTTTATTTTTTTAACTTTTAACATTGCATACATATCTTATTTTAACTACGCATAAGTATGTTTCAAATGAGTTTTTCCTTTACAAAATCTGTGACAACGCCATCAACATTTTTTCAAAAACACGAAAATCACTTTGGATAGGAGCAATATATTACTGATAATAAGAATGTTGTATTCCCAAATTTTGAATCATTCATTATTTTTTTTTAATCACCTGCAATCAATGCCTTTATAAGCAATTCTAAATAAATTATATATATTGTATAACATAACATTTTATTTTAAAATTCTTTGAGATGACGTCATCATGTTGGTGATGATTATATGCATATGCGAAATTTGACTACAATCCGTACTTTCGGAAATTGTCTGACTAATAAAAATCAGCACAGACAGGCAGCCAGACGGTAATGGGAGACCAAGTTTTCGTACTCTAGGGGTCATGAATCGTGAGAAAACATGAAACTGGCAAATCGCTCGTTGGACTCGATTACTATACTTCCTTAGTTTACGTTCGGGAAGTAAAAATATTTTGTTTTTGTAAAAACAAAGCTACTATATATTCTTATATTATATATCTATATTCTTAAGAAAATTTATTGCATTTGTAATTATAACATCCTTTGGGGCCAATTCCAAGTTGGCCAGTTGCGCCGGCGCAAGTCACTGGTGCAGCGCAACTTTGTAATGCTGATTTGGGTATCAAATGCTGGTTGCTAAGGGGTGACGGAATAAACAAACGCACTTGTGTTTCCATTGCAATTTGCACCATGGAGTTGCGGCACCTCTAGTAGGCAGTGCAAGTTGGCGCAATTTATCTCGAAAAATTACGGTCGTCTGTCAAGTTTTAGCGGGTGTTGCTGTTAATTTATGCAAAAATTCTAGTAAAGGTGAGGGTAAACGACGAAAAATTACCGAGAGAGCTAAGATGTCGTTGTATTAATGGAAATTTTGAACTTGAAAATTTACAATAACTATTGGCGCAAATCGGTGGCGCAAAGTTGTGAGTTGCGCCGGCCAACTTGGAATTGACCCCTTTATAGGTAATCTATCTACAACATAAAGATTTTTTTATTATTTTTTTGGGACTCTCGAAACTCCCGTATATAACGTAGTAAAGAGTTAATCCGCCATTTTCCAGACACGCGGTATATATCATTGTAATCATACTTTAACGGTCTCTCAAAACCCGAAAAAAAATACATATTGCAATTTAAAAAATATATGTTTGGGTCGCGACGCTGTCACCACCTATGCGTCATATTTGCAATGTACATACCTACTAAATTAAGTTTCCACCTGCAAGCTAAAAACAATGAGGTTTACAGAATTTCAATGTCTCTATCCGAAGTTATTAGGCCACGAAATTTTGGCTGAGACACCCTTTAGTTCTCAATTTGTAACGGAATCCCCACATGCACAAATAATAAACAAAAAATTTGCTATTATAACGCGTGTTCAATTGGAAAAGTCATTAAGTTAGCGTTGTTTTTTCTTTTATAGGTATAAGATAACATTAAAAACGCATTCCTTTTATTACTCCATACTACGAGACGTAATGATATTTGACCACGCTTATTTGACAAAGTTGTTGAAGCGTTAATTTTATTGATTTTATCATACCAAAAGTGAGGTTAGGTTGCATCATTTCGTGTTGCCAGCTGTTATTATCGATTAACTTTTAGGTTTATTACACTCATACTTCATAATCTTTACAAAAAATCAATGCCAACTTGATGCGTACAACAAGATAAGTCAGAAGTACCATCATAGCAACATAAAAGCATAAAAAATGAAACACACAGTATACCAAGGGATTGGTGGCGGAAGACTTAACATTTATCGCGGACTGTTGAAAAAAATTGCACATTTAGATCTAGAATTTATAACTATTTTTAAATATACAAGTGTATCTAAATTCCAGACCCAAGTTTTATTTATTTATCCTTCCTTACATATTTTTGTAAATTAGATCCTTTATGATAGGACTAAGAAGGATAGGGTTTAGTCATTAACAATTTTCCAAAAATTTCGATTTTTATAGAAAAATGTTCAATTCAAAAATTCACATCTCCACCATTTTTAAATATGGAGATTTAGAATGTTGCACAAATAATGTTACTTATGCATCTGAACACATGTGTAACAAGGCGTACACAGTTTAGAGTTACACGTGATCTGCAAATCATCAATTTCTCATTCCTGTCAATAAAACATTTGTATTTTACTTTTTCAAACTATTGTCTAATAAGAGATAAACTCAAAAATGGTAATATGAAAAAACTGACAATTCGTTACTCAATCGTTCTGTAGAAATAGGTTTAAATTATTTTTAACATTTTTAAATAAATATACTTAGTTTGTAAAACTGTGGAGGGTGTTAGTTATTTAATCATTATTTAATGGTGTGTTAATTCCAATTAAACAACCCTGAACATTTTACAATAATTCTTCCCTAAATTTTTCAGTGACTGATAGTTAAAACATCCTGTATCTATTTCATTTACCACATCTCCATTATCCAGTAGCCTAGATTTAGAAACCTTTATGCCAATTGTAGTCATTAAATTTATTATTTCAATGAAACCCTTCATTACTTAACATTAAATCAAGCTAGTTATTAGATATAGATATTAGTTTAACAAGGCTGGAAAATGCAGTTTTCCAAAAAAATTTCCAGACGTGTGAAACACAACATTTTGTGCGCCGACAATTTATTATGGTTATTTATTTTAACTTGTGTTTGAAATAAAAAACAAAAATCTTTTTAGGAAAATTTTATTATTTAGAAAGATTTGTAGTACTGCGCGATGTTCAAAGAATTTCACTTTTGCTGAAAACTTACAAAAATAGGAGAGTAGACGCAAATTCAATTAATCAATTAATGCTTGACCCGCCTTGTCCTTGTCCAAATTTTATTTTAGTTTTTCCTTTAGCATAATAATGCACTCTCATATTCCCAAAGATATTTTCGGAGGTCAATAATTAGCACACAACCCCACAACGACCTAAACAGCACACTAAACAGTTCCACTTGCAAATTCCAAACACATTTGACACAAAACAGACAATGATGCAGTGATGCCAACCGGCAAAATAAACCTAACTATTTTAAATGTCACGTTTGATTGTCTAGACTTCCAAAAGATGATTTTCTTAACCGCAATTGAGTAAGACAAACGCTATGAAAAATAACGGAGGCGCACAAAATTTATTTTGTGCTAAACATATCCCTAAAAAGAAATTTAGGTTTCTCAAACAAACGTCGAATGTGGGTTTCAGCTACGGTTACTTTGCATAAATATTTACCATAATTAAACAAATAAATAAATCATAAAAAAATACCATCACATTACATATTTTTTCTGCGACGTATGAATGGAAAATAGGTTAGTTTTGTTACATCGAGACATATTTGTGTTAAATCTAAATAATAAAATTTAAAATGTTTAAATCGGATATTGCTCCGTAACTCGCACTGGCGTAGAAGAACATGAATGTATTTTCATGGTGTGTATTTTCGCGTAAAATGTTTTGCGACGCTTTCTTTATTGGTAAAATAAACTTTATATATAACCAAGTTATCTAAATATTTTCCCCGAGGAAGTAAAACACATTTTAATGTTCACAACTTTGGAATATGAAGTGTAGCGCTAGGAACAACAACAAACTCTATAAATCAATATTGTTGTTTGAAATAAACAAAGAAGTTTGAATACATACAACGTACATACATTTTCTAAGAGAAATTTATGAAATAACGTTAAAATTATAGTAATAAAACAGTAACATTTTATTTGGAAGTATTAAAATAACCACTGACTAACGTATCACACTTATCAAATATGCAAATAAAGCACGACAATGTTACAAACATTCCACCCTAGAATTTCCAAATCCATATTTCACATTAATGGCTGAAGTAACACGACACTTTGAAAAACAAACTTTGCGGGGGTCGACCACTAACAGAGACAATAATTAATCAAATGTCTAACTCGCCTTAAGTGCTTGTAAAGACGGCTTGTAATTGGATAAAACCAGGTTAAACAAAGAACACTGCTAACAATGAAACGACAAGATTTACCAAGATATCTCTCCTAAAACTGTACCAATACTAAAAAACCAAATTAAACTCAAACATGTCTGCCCAACAACGCTTATATTACACCTAATCTTCGTAAGTGGCAATGTTACAACTTTTGTTATAGCCGAGATTTTATGAAACACCAACTGGTCAAATAAAAAACCACATAAAGTTTTAACAACTTTCGGTGCTTTGAAGAAGTTTAATTAAAATCACATCTAACATCCCCACTAAAACCCTAGTCGTGTTCTTGAATTTTACGAAACTCATACAAACTCTTCCTGTTTCAGGAGTCGACTACATGCATCCAGATTTAAAGTACAACTACGTAAGTATAAAACACGCATAAAACGTGAGGTCATTCCGATTTTACTTTTTAGAATGCGAAAGCCAGCTACGATTTCAGCAGTAATGATCCTTTTCCTTATCCTCGCTATACAGACGACTGGTTTAACAGGTGACTTACTTTACGAACGTTTTATACTTTATTTTATTTGAAAACGATACGATTTTTATTTGACGCCCTGAAGGAAGTCAGACGTCCATCAGGCTCAGTCCAATCGCTTTTCATGCCGCTATTTCATTTGCATTATGCAAATTTTTCTGATGAATGTGGACTCGACATAAAATCGATTTAGTGTTACGACAAGAACAATAATGTGCACTTCAGCTATATTGCCTGTTTAATGTTTGCTTTACATAATCAGAAACGGATTTGATGCGCCACAAAATGGATCGACGTTTTAAATTGTTAAATCCAGCCGATTTAAAACGAACATCAAGACGACCCACGCTTCGTCTTTCATTTTCACTTCTAAAGAAACAGAAGAGCGCAAATATAATCACTCAAATTTTTCTTAAAGAGGTTTTAGCCGTCTCAGCGGCGATTATGAGGCAATCAAGAACGTATAAAGAAGATACAACGTAATGAAACCGAGTTTAGATTTGTTGTTGGATTATTCAACCATCGCATTCACGATTTTCACACCATTTAAAATTTTTACGCTTTCTTTGGAATTGTTAATCACTATAGCTGTAATCGAAACTTATAATACAAACAATAAATGTTTACAACATGGAACATCTAGTCTCATCATCTGTAAACTATAAAAGTCCAATTAAATAAAATAAAAACTACCATATCGAACTCAAGCATATCTCGTCTGTTTTTAATAAAAGGTAAATAAACACTCGATATATCAGCTATCTCTGAATAAACATCAAAAATTTCTAATATATCTCCTAGTCTCAGTTTTTCTTTTTGAAATATAAATAGTAATTTAAATATGTATGAGATGAGATTCGCTTCAAGTTTCCTCACCAATTAAAAGTGCAATATTCAGTCAGAAAGTTCTTTGGAAGCTGAAGAACTTTCCTGAAAACTATGAATTATAAACCTGTATTTACTAACAATCGGAAAGTATATCATGTATTGTAAGACAGTTCGCTAAGAAAGTTTACTGATTTTATTTTTATTATTATTCATCGACTTTAGTCTAGTATTTCCATGGTTCAATCTTGTAAATTATTACTTATTAAAAACACCAACTGGTAATAGTCGTGCTTTTATGCCACATTTATGAGCAGTACGTTATTTATTCATTGTTACAATTTTTAATTGAAAACGAATTCTGAATTCAAAATTGTGACGTGTAACAGCAACAGTAACAATATCTTACCAAAAATTAATTATAATGAGTGGACATTTAATTTCAAAACTAAATATTGTTCAAACCGTTCTGCTGCAATTCATGATACATTCACTTTAGCTGAAAGTATTTCATTAAAATTATTGATTTCGACATTTTTCTCATTTTGTGATACAATCAATATATCGACATAAATCACTCGCCCATAAATTACCCTAATTATGGCCACCAAGTAGACACAAGCTTGATATGTTATGAAAACAATAATTTAAAAAAATAGCTTTAATTAAGTCCACACCAACTTGTTTCGACTCTTGTGACATTTTCACCATCAACTACAAAAAAATATCAGAATTAAAAAAAAATTATTAAAATAAAAACCAATCTAAATATAAATAATAATATCTGCAAGAGATTTCAAACTTTTTTAAATTTAACATTATTTTGTCAATAGAGTAAAATTTATAAGAACAAAATAATAGCTAAAACAAACCAATGTTTGGATTTTTTGCGAGCGTAGCACACGTATCAATATCAGTATGATACATTTTTAAACCACACTGTTACTTTGAAGTGAGACTTTCTTAACAAAACTTTGCGACTTCACGGGCGAACAGATTTTGCATAAAGACGCCTTTTTTCCTTATTTAGCAAGATATATCGATAATAAGCACAGATTCGTGATCATTTTTGTAAAACTAACCATATATTTTTTCTTTAAATAAGTATCTTGTGTTTTTAACGAAGAAAAATAAATTTTCTTTGAGGGATTTAACTAACGCTAATCTTTTGGATAAAGACGCCTTTTTCTTTCCTACGTGGCGATACATGACGAAAAGAAACTTAAATTCATGATATGTATTAAGAAAGTTTTGGATAAAAATTATTCATTTTCGGATCTATTTGACATTTTAAAATATTGCATTAAATGGAGGAGGCGCCGGGATAATAAATAAAACTATTTAATATACTTTAAATGGTTAAAAAAAAATTGATAACAGACTTTACATTATAGAAGGTGTCAAATGTATTTTTGAACACAATGAATTGTGCAAAAAATTATAAAACAAATACAAATTTGCACGAAGAAAAAATATTTCGAATGATTGAGTCGCCGGGACAATAGATAATTTTAAAAATATTTATTACAAAAGATTTATATGAGATTTATGTCTGAACTGCAGGCCATTTCTGCCTGTCTACTTCGTAGTATGAATCTTGGTCTTTAAGGGAAAAATTGGGGTAAAACTTGAGTGAGACTAAAGAATTGTTAAATTCTTTTAAATGTGAAGAACTTGAACATAATGACATGTAAATATGAAATATAAATATAAAACGCACCACCTTAAAGCTAGCCGCTTAATAAACAGGTAATACTAATAACCAATTAAACGCCAAATACAATCTTACTTTTTATTAAATGGTCAAAAGAATTGGCTTGAACTTTAGAACGAATCATTTATTTCCTTAAATATCTGGAACTCTGAACAAAATGACAAATTAAACACAATTTTGAAAGAAGGTAAATAAATTTTCTTCTAAGCCATTTTACAAATGTAATTTTTTTGCATAAAGCAGAGCCTTTTCTTCACTTTTGTGATAAAATATTATGAAAATGCGCACAGATCGTAATCTCGAGAAATTTTCTGATAAGGGTAATTTACTTTGAAGCGATGTGACCAATTCTATTATTAGGTTTTTATATAAACGTTGTGGTTCCAGGATAATCAATAATAACACGTCATTTTATATTCTAGAAGAAATAATATATTTCTTTAAGCATCTTGAATTTGAATAACAATACGATGATCTTTTGGATAAAAACTCCTTTTTTCTTCTCCCTTGTGACGACATAATTATGACGAAAATAAATCATACAAATTAATTACCACCTTTACAATGTTTAAAAAAAAATCAAAACCCTAATAAATCCTTTAAAAAAATCAGTTTGCCCTTTTGCAAAACAAAATACTAGGCAAAAATTATGTCACTGGCTCAGTTAGAGCAACCTTAATTTCTGCTAAGATTTTTGGTACAAATCTTATTCTGCTTTACATTATCTATTTTGGTATGGTCTGAATATGCTAATTTATGTAGATTTACTTGTCAACATGTTGCCATCAGTTTAATAATTACTGTATAAGAATTAAATTAAGCTGTGTATTAGATCTTTGTCGTGGAATTTTCTATCAAAGTAAAATTACATACATAATTTATTAAAATTTTTGCTTGTAGAGCCAGCCGAAATTATTAGAGATAGCTTGCATTTGACGTAAATATAAAATGCTACAATTACGTCTCAAAGAATATGTTCTTTACTGTTACAATCATATTTAGCAAATTCCTTTAAAATAAATGCAAGAAACTCAATTCCTGAAATAGTAGTGGCAATGTAATTTGCGATGTCTTGAAATTGGGGCTGAATGGCTTTGTCATTGTCTACTACTCGCATGGGAGAATAAAAAATCCGGATGTAACTAGAGGACGATTTTTTTATCACTATTTTTTTTAAACCATGAAAATTAAGTAAATTGCTATACCCACCCATTTTTCCCTCTATAAATAAGTATTTTTAAAAGATGTCAATGTAAAACTATTTCCCTTGAACTTATGTTTTATACATCTGTTTTATGATATTCTGTAGAATAAAAGCAATTTAAAGGATTTTTATAATGATACTTATTAAGTCTTTTAATATATTTGATTTGCTAATTCAGCAGCCAACTAACTTCAGAGAAAAACGCGTTCAAATGCGCTAATTAAAGAAATAAATAATTTTAATGACTTTGCAATTTCATTGGGTCAAATACAAACTTATACTCCTATAATATATCATTTTTCATATGTAAAAAGTGTTGTCTTAGAAGTAGAGTTAAAAGTTTACAATTACTTACATAACGATCAAATGTTTTTTTTTAACATTTTGAAGCATGTAAAATTGAAAAAATACACACTTGTGAAAATAATAACTTTGGTTCCTTTCACCAATTATTCGGTGTCCGATTTTAAATGTCAACCAGATTTTTTATTATTCTACAGGTAGTTGTCTATCTACGTATGTAGTAATATAAAAAAATTACTACTTAAGTGCTTGCACGAATTATAAGCCTCCACGTCTTCAAAGCAAAATTATCTCAACGTGATGCTGATAACTGCTTCGGACAACTAACAAATTTAAATTCACCACCGCTCATCTGCAATTCTATATCAAATACAAAAGCCATCAGTGCCATCACAAACAGAATAGAGCTATACAAAACTGCAACAACGGTGCAACCTAAATTCTAGACAGTGGTAATAAATTTACACTCAGCCCATTTCAGTAATTGAATTTTCAACGACGTCATAAATTGACCATTCGTTTCAACACTGCTTACAAAACTCCAATAAAATACACTCATGCTTGAAATTTTCTTATAGTTCGGTAAAGTGGCTGCAAGATAAGCAGTAAAATTTTCCAACTTTGAACATTATGTAAACACCCTGGAATAATAAAATAATGGAAGTGTGTGACAAACATCGACGTTGATGGAATTGTATCGTTTAGTTTTTAAATTTGCGTCCAATTTATCTGTTTGAAGACGACACGAAACGCACCTATTCCACGTACTAACTCCCATATAGTTTACAGTTAAGAGATATTCATATTCTTGCAAAAACGCCCTAATATAATCCATTTCAGTCACGGAACAAGATGTGCGGGAGAAGTAGCAGCTGCCAGGGATAATGGCATATGTGGTGTCGGTGTCGCCTACGACTCAAAAATAGCAGGTTAGTGGAATCGTGGAAATAGAAAATGTACGTTTTTCGCTCCCTGTGCGTCACGCTTTATTATCTAATTTTATCAAGCTTGCGTCCCGTTCTTATCCACTTGCTAGTTCCAGAACGTGAGATGTAATCTGATTTCGATCAACTAACAAGATTAAATCTTCTAGATTTTATTTTATGGTTGCTGCCATTCAAACTCAGTGTAAAGGATGGATTATCTTATTAAGTGAAGATTGCCGTAATAGTTCCATTTAAATGATTTAGAGCAGTCGATTTAAACTCGGCCCACAATTCTTCGGCGAAGGCTGATGTTCAAACTTAAATTCCCTTCTTTAATAGAACGATCCGCAATTTTAATTAATAGTTAAATCTGTTCCACATTTCACATTACAAAACTTAAAAACACATACGTAGAAAAGAAATAAATTATTTAAAACAATTCAACTATTTTATTTTTGAATATATTTTTTTTTTTTATGAATTCTAATGAAACTTTGGCCATTTTAACAAATTTGTCTTTTTGCTAACACCCTGATTCAGTAGTTTAAAACTGGAAATAAGTAATTTGTAAAATGTTATATGCAAATAGTTAATTTCGCGGGTGAATTTTGGTGGATGCGCCGGGTTTGTACGATGGAGCTTTAATTTTTATGTGGGTTTGCTTAATTTGAAAATAGTTTACTTCATCAAGTGGTTTTCAGTTATACTAATTTTTTCAATTATTTCATTTATTCTCTTTAAGTATTTTTTTATAAGACATATTTAAAAATAACTTTTAAACTTCTCGGAAATCTCAGCTCTACTTGAAATTGAGAAATCTATGTGGTAGAAAAATACACAATATACGCTATATTAAAACATAACATTAGACTTTATTTGGGATTTTCCTTAATCATATTTCATTCTCCCAATCTATGAACGTGAAAATATAAGCTAACCCTAGCTAATACACTTTTCTCACGGGGATTCCTGCGTGAGTTAAAATATTTTATAGCGTAATTCGGGCTAATTGGCTTTGTCGTAATTCCAGTTTAAACGAAGTTCGCTACCTTACTACGTTCTTTGACAAGTTGTCCTACATTTTAATATCTAGAAATTCAGACTTAGCGCGATATTAAGTACTTTTTGCTCCACTTTTTTTCACATAGAAATTATTTTAGTGAAATCGAAAATCGATTTTGTGAACAAAACTTCCTAAAATTACGTTTTAATAAAATCCATTTTTTTAACAACTCTTTTGGAGTTAAAGACTTGAAATTGAATACCTCTAGAATTTTTTTAGATGTTCGTTAAATACGTTATTCTACTATACACTGTGCCAGTTTGTAATTTATTCATTTTCGTTTTCCAAGCAAATTCGCATTTTTTCAGAATTCATGTTAAAGAGCTACAAGCAAAAATGCACTCCTTAAAATTGTGACAAACAATCTAAGGATAAACGAATAAAATATCAATAAATTTCTGTATATTATGCTATCCACAATCGGCTATAATTTATGAATTAGGAGTATTTTTTTATCAACAAATAAGTTTCCTTTTTTTACATTCAAATTAAAATTAAAACGATGAGCTTATTGCATCCAGTGTTAAATTAAGAATTGTATGTTGACCTTGCTAGATTTCCATAAATTGTACCTTATTAGTTATATTATTATCAGTTTATTAGTTTTACAGATAATTTACTAAAATTAATACCATCGTCTGAATCGATTTTGTTCATTACCATTATATATATAGCAACAATCTGAACAAAAGACATAAATAGATTTAAAGTTTTATAAACTTGTTGTATGATCTGATATTTCGTATTATCTTTTGAATTTATGAGAAAAATTCTGAAAACAAAAGTCTGTTTTGAGCGATTTTGAGGAGCATTACGGGAGACGAACCTACCAATTAATGGTAGTACCAAAATGAAAAACAGGGTGTACAGGAACAAAGCAAAAAGAGAAAGACTTGGCGAATTACATGTTTTTACTTAAAGAGTCCCCAAAGATTATTTCATATTCTGCAAAAACAAAACAACACTACGTGTTTTTTTTCAAACTCTCCCAAAAATAAAATCCTCGAAAATTTTTAAATCCTTTATAAAATGAAATACTTAATATAGGAGCTCCTCAAACTCTTTCACACTATAAAAAATCTGATTTTGCGAATTTGATTGTTTCACAGTATAAAGTATAGACACATAATATTTTGCATACTTTAGAACAAAATTTAGGGATGGTGTCATCAGGTTCCTGGAGGGAATAACCAGATAAATTCTGAGTAGCACTTTTATATTTTATAAATTAAGTTCTAACAATTCTTATAAAATTTTGATTTTTTTTTTCCAAAAATCTAAGTACCTGAGGTTATAAAAACAGCAGATAATAAAGTATAGGACCATATTATTTTACTTCCCAAGCATAAGTGACAATTAAATTATCCCCTGCTATCCTATTTTTTTGAGTATGAAAAAATAGGTCTCCCGTTTCCGTCATCTGTCTGTTGCCTGTCTGTCGTCTACGTCGATATTTATTAAACATTGCTGTCAAATTTCACATATGCATTTCGGAATATCGTATATATCGAAGATAATAAAACGCTAATCAAAATTTATATGAGCATCCCCACCAACAATGTAATGACCACCTCAAAATTGTCCCCGTTAAATGTTATTTAAGTTTTATAAAATAACATATTTGCGGTTGATGAAAAGGGCTTGATTTTTTACCCTAGAGCTCTAGATATAAAAAACATCAAAATGTAATGTAATATACTTATACTAACATTTGACAAATTAATTTCGAAACTGCAAAACCGTATGCGCTAAAATCTTGCAAGCGTTTTAAGTTTATCTAGAACATGGGAAATCGTTAGTCAAAATTTATTAGATTATTCTTTCCGAAAAAATTAATCATCTCAATATTGCCCAATAAATCCTATCGAAAATGTACCAAATATGACAAATCTATACTTGTGGTTTATCAAAACATTCATGTTTTTTAAAACTTTTTCTACAAAGTTACTCAACAAAATTCATAAAGAAAACAATTTATTTCACTGATTAAATCAAAATCAACTCACCTCATTTTCCAGAAAATTTGGGAATATAGTGCTAGTATTATGTTATTAGTAAGTATTACACTACACTTATCGAAATATGGATGTTTTCCTAAAATGTTGACTACGTCATTACGAATTTTGTTCGGAAAAACTTCCCTGAAACATATGGAAGGCATACTTCTTTACCAGTACTCTAACAGTTTACACATATCTATATTTTAACTAACAAGGGTTAAATAAATAAAATTTTCAAATTAAATTTTATAATTTTTCGAAAAAGCTGACTATTTGTTCGACTGTACTTTAAAAGCATCCCTCGCTTAAACTCTCTAAACAACCTTAGATCAATTTTTGTTAATTGATATAAAAACGAAAACGAATCAAATTTTGACGCAAAATCTTTTTTTGATCAATATCAGTCAGATCTACTTGTAATTTTCTTAGAATAATCTTATTAACAATGCAGTCAGAGTTGATGTTGTTAAAAAAAAAATATTCGATTCCTACATTACTGATAAACTGAGAAGTCTGCCACTCAGAAAAAGTGATTTAGAGAAAAGTGTATTAAACTAGTCAGTTTTGTTTTCACATTCTGTCACCAGTGCGTAAATTAACTTAAAATTGCATGACATACTGTACATTAAAGTTTTAATAGAATATAATTTTGATACAGGAAAAGGCATAATATATGAAAATTCAACTGAGCAAATCCTTTGTATGTATATATATACAACATCGTTTAGTTTATTATTGAATTTCCTTTATTCAGCACTGCCCGCGAGCAACCTAATTATGCATTCTGCTTTATACTGGTCAAAGTTTTTGACTAAACAATAACCTTTTATCTTAATATGTTCACTACACATTTAGTTACTAAAGTGACAGTCCTATTTACCACATGTCAATTTTATTGAATGGATCGACCTGTCGATAAACTACACTGGCAAACTTAACATATGACGTCATCAAAACCCATACAAAAACCAACAGCAATAACAGATATCACTTCCACCGCCATCTTAGTTTTCCGCAACTGACGCAAAGCACCAAATTTTTATTCACTTTAACCTTCACCTCTGCATAATCAAATTAGAATCTCCCACACTCCCATTACCGCCGGTTCCCATTCCTTAAAAATCTCCTCGAGTGCTTAGATTTTAAGAGCGGAATTTCCCGTCATAGCTGTTGAATAATGCAACATTATAGACTTGTCTTTCTCCCAAAGGCATTCGAATGCTTGATCAACCCTACATGACTGATTTAATCGAGGCCAATTCGATGGGCCACGAGCCGGGCTTGATCGACATATATAGCGCCTCCTGGGGGCCGACCGACGATGGGAAGACTGTAGATGGACCAAGAAACGCCACGATGAGGGCCATCGTCAGGGGCGTGAATGAGGTAATATGACGGCGGGAAATTGCCGATATATAGTTCAAGAGTTCTTCCCTAAGGGACGTAGTGGCTTGGGAAACATTTACGTATGGGCAAGTGGCGACGGAGGAGAGGATGATGACTGCAATTGCGATGGGTACGCTGCCAGTATGTGGACCATTAGCATAAATAGTGCCATCAACGATGGACAGAATGCGCATTACGACGAGAGCTGCTCCTCGACGCTTGCTTCCACATTTAGTAATGGGGCGAAGGATCCCAACACGGGCGTCGTAAGTTTTGCATGCGGAAGACTTTATGTACGCTTAGTGTTAAGATTGTATCGCTTTATCTTTGGTAAAACGACCAAAGTTTTTAATGAAATGGATGGATTGTTGGTGTTTTGAGGAATCTTGTCATTAGTCTGTAAAAATTACTTTTTAAATAATATGTTTCCTCACTGACAGACCAAACAAGTGAGCTACAATGGCTGTAATTCATTTTAGTATGAAATTACTTTAGGAGTACCACGAGGATCAAGCCTCACTCTTTTGCTGTTTCTTATTTTTATAACTGACTTTTCTTCGGTGGTATATAATTATGAAGAACGCAATTTGGCAAAAAAAATGTTTTACCCAGACAGTCAATTCAAATCTAAGAAACAAGCTAGCCATCAATTATTATTAACGAAAATGTAAAATTATTATTTTAATTACACCATGTTAACAAAAGTTAACTAGAACCGACCACATTAAGAATGTAGGTATTTATTTTGATGTAAATTATAATTAAGGTCTCAATTTCCAGAATGATTCAGAATTACTGCATGACTATCAGGCTTTATAAAGTGTAACACTAGCAGATCTTTTGAATTTACACCTACCTGTAGGAAACTGCATATAGTATTTGTGTTATATAAAATGAAATATGACTCATAAATAATTTGATGTCCTTTTTATGACTGACATTAATCAGTTTTACAAGAGGTGCAGAAGTTTTAAAGCACTTGTGGTATAAAGTGCACAAATCGTAGTTCTAACCATGTTATTTTATTAAATACTTTTATCTTTTAATTAAGAAAATGAATGATTCTACGAAATTTTTACTCAATTAAACGATCTGCAGAGGTGTAAAAAAAACTTTGTCCAAAAATGATTTAAACAAATGATAAATGATAAATTATGAAATTGGATTCTCTGATTTTTTTTTTTTGTTTACCATCACATAAGCAATGTCACACTTGCTTTCAATTTTTTTTTTTCATGTAAGTGCCTCTAAATACGCTGTTCGCCAGGTCAAGAAACTATCGAACCTGTACTGAAAAATTCAACAACAAAACCAAAAATAAACAGCTAAAAGCTCACAAATTTATTATGTTCACGCTGTTTTGTGTAATGATTTTTGCCTACGTTTTTGCTAAAATTAGCTTGTTTTAATTGTTATAATCTCCACACTAAAAATTTCTCGGTCATTTGCAAAATTAATATTGAAAAATCATTTGTTGTTGGGGATACACAACACATAAATCCTAATAATTTGGTTTTTCGGCCAGTCACCATTTGCACTATTTGAACTCTATTTTTAAATATATTTTGAGAAGAATAATATTTTATTGTTTATTTTACAATAAATTTTGGCACAAACGTTAAGTAAAAAAAAGTTTTTTAATGCTGCTTAACTTTTAAGACAGTTATAATATTCTTTATTGAAGAATAATATACAGTGTGTTATTGAAAGGTACGTACAAAATAAAATCGGCAATTGGTCTCGAAGTATGGGTGCTAAAAACACAAAAAAAAGTTCAGGTTAAAGTGTTCTCCTTTTAGAGATAAAAATGATTAAAATTTATGTCCAAATTCGTTGTACGCCTCTGATAAAGAGATCATTTTTCGTTTCTGTAGCAATATTTACTCTTGACAAAAGTTTTATTGTTGCAGTTGCTAGGATTTACTTAAATAAATTAATTTTACCTATTTATCCTTCAGTAGCGTCTAAAAAGGTTGGATAAGGGTTAATTTTCCCCTTATAATTTTGATAACACAAAATAAGACTTCTTAGACTTCGGGAATAACTGTCAATTTAGTTGTACGTACCTTTCAATAACACCCTGTAGATGCTCACGTTTAAGTAATTTGTACATGGAGTATATTAAACATCTACCTTTTTTTAATAAAGTACATATTGTAGCTTTGCGACTGATTTGTGTATAATCGAGTGTATAATTTCCATACCACGTGTTTGAGAATATGTATATCTATATTTGAATATACGGGGAACATTCAAATTATAAAATTTATTAATTTTGTTTATAAGAATGGAAATAAACTGAAAGGCGCGGGTATTTATTTGAATTAATTAAAATAAATGGCAGCGTCTTTGGCTAACAAAACTTTCTTGGCGGCGACTGAACTTTGAAGATTGTTAGCATTAAAATTGACAAATTTGAAATCCTCAAAATATCTATGTTGTTCAACTATTTATACGAGGTTAAAACTTTTGTTCATAAAGGATTTAGCGGTTCAATCGAATCGATACTGGAATAATCTAAAATATTCTTAAATTGATTCGCCATTTTCATTGTTGTGCACATGTTTCAGTAGAATTTCTAGTATTCACCTCAAAAGTTAAAATTTTAAAGGGTTTTTCTGCACTGGCTGTGCTTCTTTTCATAGGAAAAGATATAATAATATTAATAATAATAATATTAATATTTTTAATACTCAATTTTGACAAGGTAAGCTTTATTAACAACCACTTTATTTAATCTAACACAAATATTAACAACATTTTTGTTTGAAAGAATTATTCGTTAGTATTTGCAAAAGCTTTCTCTGCACACGTTATTATGTCGTATTACTCATCTTCCAAATAAACAACTCGCTATTTTTTTGAATAAAGGGTATTTTTATATTTACATGTTGACAACGCGCTCATTATTATTTGGATAACTCTGGTTCGCTTTTCATTCAGTCTGTTGTGAATGAAAGTGAATACATTTTTCTTGAATGTAAAAGCTGTATAAAGCAAACAAAACGGTGGAACCGAACCATTGACATATTTATTTTTGCACAATTTTAAGAAACAAAACAACAACAAAACAGTAAAAAACTGAAAGCGATTAAAAGTTTTGAGCTATTTTCCCACAAAAACTTTTTTTATTTTTCTTATATTTTTACTTCCCAAGCATAAGCTAAGGAACTACTGTAAACGAGACCATCGGGCGACTGGTTGCTTTCATATTTTCTCGATGCGTCATGACCCCTAGAGTACGTCCATCCGTCCATCCGTCCATACGTCCATGATGATTTTTGTTAAACAGATAATCTCCAAAACTACTGGACCGATTGTTGCCAAATTTTATATGTGTATTATGAATATCATGTAGATGGTAAAACGCTACTTTATCTAATCATCCCCAAGAACAATGTGATGACGTCACCCCAAAATTGTACATAGTAAGTGCGTTTTAAGTTGTGTAAAATAACATAGTCCTAGACATGTAGTTTATGAATCCATGTCCAGATTTTACCCGAAACGTCAACATTTTTGGAAAAAAAATTCAAAATTATATAACATTTTGTAATTTAATTTTGAATGTGCAAAACCGAATGCTTTGAAACCTTGCAGATGTTTTAAAGTTATCATAAGCATGGTAAATTTTTAATCAAAACATATTTGCTTATCCCTTCCAAAAAATTTAGGACGTCACCTCAAAATTCTGTTGAATACATCCTAAATGTGCAAAATATTAATTAATATTATTTATTTCAATTAATAAATTAGGGACTGCAAAACCGAATGCTTTGAAATCTTGCAGACATTTTAAAGTTATTGTAAGCATGGTAAATTTTTAATGACAATATATCTGTGTATTCGTCCCAAAAAATTGATTACGCATTTCAAAAGTTTGCTTAATAAATTCTACCTAAAATGTGCAAAATATCATGAGTTTTTAATTGTGATTTATCATTACATTCTTATTTATTAAATTTGCTTATACAGGTGGCTTAACAACGTCAAGGTATGAATCAGTTTATTTTATTGATTAAATTAGGAATGGCTCACTCCATTTTCCCGAAAATTTGTAAACACAATACTGTTAATATTAGTACTACATTGCACCAACCCAAGTTGCAAAATGAGGCTTTATAAATTTTCGCATATGTTGGATATATTTCAATTTACTTCAGGGGTCAGGGAAGTTTTGTCGAAACAACGTTCGACCAATTTCTTGAAATAGTCAGCATTTAAAAAAAAATCAAAAGAGTTTATTGTTTAATTGTTACGATAAATTTATCGTAAATTTTAGTTTAATTTTTTTTAGTACCGCACATACGTAAAGTTAAGATTTAAAAATAATAATCAATATTAAACCGCAGACTATAACTAAAGCAATTTGGCATGGAGCACATTTCAGATGATACCTACTTAAAAATTTTGAGAATAATTTTTACAAGGAATGAAGGGACAAAAATTTACTGCAAAACACTATTTTTGTGTACCAATAAAATACACAAGCAAAAAAGATAGAACAAAGTAAAATTTTAAACTGAGTTAGGTAAATGTTTTTCTAAAATTTTGCAAAAATTTGTGTTTTTTTTATGTGCAAATACTTATAGAATAACAAAAAATATATGGAATATAAAATAACAAGATACAGCAACTATCAAGCAATCATTACAAAATATATATTATAAAAAAAAAATGTAAATTGTATACATGTATTTCAACTCAAATTAATCAAAATTCAAGATCATACAACTAATTAACTTTTGAACATCGTCATAGAGCTAGTAAAGTTCTGTCAATTCAGAATACAACTTCTCATTTTAAATATAAGTTTTTTTTATAGATTATCTCGAAAATCCTATGATACCATACATATACTGTCCAATAAGAGAACAGAATTCAGTACGGTTACAACAGTGATGCAAAATTTTCCTGGATATTTTGTTCCCTTACAAAAAGCGAAATTAAGAAGTGAATTTTTTTTTAACCAATCGAAATCGAAAGTTGCATTTTTTATTATGCATCATGAGTACAGAAATATTAATTGCATATTAAAATAAAACACACAATTATTATAACTAATAATTTGTTGGATAATGCTAATACTTTTATTGCATCTTGATGCATTAATTTGAATGAAATTGTCTAAATGGAGATAGTCTAACTGTGGTCTGGGTCGTATAAGTGAGTTTCTTACCGAATATGCCTGCTTGCAATGATTGATTCTTTGAAATTTTTTCTCATGCAATCCAATAAAGAAATTAGGCCCTGGTGTTGCACTCGAGCTAATTAATACATCATTGGAATGCATTTGACAAAATCTCCGGAAACAATCACTGTAGTTGGGAGATTATAAGTGAAAAGCACTTCTACAATATTGCTAAAATTTTGGAAATATTTGATTAGCATAGCATACATGGAACATTTCAAAATCAATACATTTATCCTTATCAAAAATATTGACGTCATTGCAACAACTGTTACAACAAAATCTGATATTTAATGCGCTTCAAGTAAAGGAATTTTCGTACAAATAACCGAATAGATTTTTTCGTGCAAAGCAAGGACTTTAACTCAGACATGTAAACATTTCTCTTCAACTTTTATTTAAATAAAAAAGTATTACAAAAAACCAAAAAATTGCAATTCTGAAGGACTAAAATTAGACATTCATAAACAAATTTAATAATTTCCATTAGGCACCCGTTTTGGAATCAAACAAATCGGTTCGAATGCAAATCTTGTAAAAATTAGACCGACTCGTTCCGACATTTCCGTCCGGTTAGCTTTCTGAATTTTTATCGAATTTAGCTAACATTGGATGGCTTATTACATTTTTCGTTCATTAAAACTAAGCAAATGCACAAATTTCAAGAGAGCCATTTCTCGAATTTGCACAATCATCTCATCACCCCCAACCGCGCCACTTCTCATCTTCCAAATGTACTTTTTTGCGAAATAAAAACTAACTTCTTGAAAAAAATTCCATCATAAGACGGAAGTGGCAATATTTCACCCACGACGCTCCAGCAGCCCTAGCAAATTATCTTTAACTCGTCCGCAAAAAAAATAATTCTGCTTTTCTCCCGACAGGCAACGACGGATTTATACGGCAAGTGTACGACAACACACTCTGGAACATCAGCAGCTGCCCCGGAGGCGGCAGGTGTTTTCGCGCTAGCGTTAGAGGCAAAGTAAGTCTGCAAAGCAAAATACAGCCGTGCGAGTTTAATTGAGCGTAGCTTTGTCCTAATTAAAAGATTTAACGAAATAAACAAGCTACAGCCGCTGGTAATCATTTAATCAGGGAACTTGTTTTTCAGCAACAATTTAACGTGGAGGGACGTACAGCATTTGACAGTATTGACCTCGAAGAGGAATTCCCTGTTCGATGCAAAAGGGCGCTTCCACTGGACCATGAACGGAGTTGGGTTGGAGTTTAACCACCTTTTTGGGTTTGGAGTTCTGGATGCTGGTGCCATGGTGGCTCTTGCCAAGCAGTGGAAGACTGTGCCGCCGCGGTTTCACTGTGAAGCGGGGTCTGTTACAGAAGTTCAGTAAGTATCAAGGGGTTGTTTGCGATGCTGAGTGTTTTGGATTGGGGGAAGTGAACGGAATTGCAAACTTGGTTAATTATCTGGATGAGAGTGGCAAACAGTGTAAGATCTTACCGGAAAGGTCAAACATGACCGTCTGGAATAAAGGGGGATGTATTGAACAGTAGGTTCATAACCTTAAGGGTATCATAGACAAACAAGAGCATTCTCGGATCTGGTTGCAAAGTCAAACTTTCGTAACTTGAAAAAATGTTCATTGCCTTAATAAATTTACGAGAATGGTATTACAAATTTCAATTGCGCACTGCAAACTTATGGTTTAGCTGCGTTAATACAAAGATAAGATTACTCAAAGTCAAAGGCAATCGAGACAAAACAGTATTCTATCTACCTAAGTTTGGATTCCACCACGACAAAATCAACTTTTTTTTTTTGGAAAATTGCTCAAAATTGTACAGTGCGGAATTACTTGATAAACCGACTCAAGTTTTTTCCTTGTTATTCTAATACGTATGCCATGTATACATTTCCAAGCGAATCCTGTAAATAGTTTCAATTTTTCTCACGATATTAGAATTTTCAGAAATCGTCATTATCATTAGCAATACCATGAGTACGGTAAAATTTCCTCGAGAAACTGTAAAAATTCACTTACTACTTATTCACAAACCCACCTCTACACATTTGCAACTTAAAAGTTTCTTTACCCAATTTTTAAGAAAGAGCAAAGAAGCACGAACAAAAACGGCCAAGGATTTTTGTAAGTTTGTTTACATACATATAGTTACATTTTTAAGTCAAACTTTCAAATTGACGATAATCCGACGAGATGAATATTGTGGGAAAGATAAATTTTCAAAAATCCAAACTAAACAAATACAGATGATTCAAAGTAGTGCACTAACTCAACGGTACGTTATGAAGTTCACAAGTCAAAATTCGAGAAAAATTATTAAAAAATCCCTTTATTAGTTTCACGTTCACTTTCAAAAACAAAATATCGATAATTTAAAAAATTGATCCAAAGTTATTTAAACAGAACTTCCCTCGCTCCTAAAGTATAGTCGAACAAATACAGCTTCTTTGAAAAATTATAAAATTTAATTTTGCAAGCCACCACTGGCTCGTGACCTTTTGAAATGAGGGGACACAATTTGATTCATGAGTTAAATATGAAGATATAAAACAGGCTGTTATTTGTACAGAACTTCCCTCGCCCATAAAGTACAGTACATCAAATTTAGTTGTTTTGAAAACTGAAAAGATTTGATTTCGCGAATATTATTTTTTATGACAATTATAAGTTAAATAAATATATATAATAATGTTCAAGTAAGAGTAAAGAAACGTGCTATACGATTTTTTTCACGTGAGTTTTCCATTACAAAATTTTGCGATGACGTCATCAACATTTTTCCAAGGACACGTATATCAGTTTGGATAGATGTAGTGTAATACTAAAAATAAAAGTACTGTATTCCCAAATTTTCGAGAAAATGAATTGGGTCGTTTTGAATATTGATTTTTGATTTATAATCAATAAAATAACGATACAGTTTACTCACATGTGCCGCGTGTATTAGCAGAGACGACCGAAAATCATTTATGTATAAGCATTCTTAATTTAAGACAACAAGCGATAAACGTGAGAGTGAAACAGAGAAACTTCAAACAATACCTATGGTCGTCCAGACTTTTTTATTGCTTCGACTTTCGCTTGTTATATAAAATATTGAATTTTATTTTAATTTTTGATGGTGTAATTCACAATTGGTTGATTCTAACTTGTCTATACTACATTCACAGAACCTAGTCAGCGCAACAAAACAAATGTACGTCTGCAATATTAAAGTAAATGTAAACAAGGGTGCTACGCCTGTGTTTCAAACGAGTTTTTACTTCACAAAATTTTGTGTTGTATCTCCAAATTTTCGAGAAAATGGAGTGAGCTACTCCTGATTTAATCAATAAAATAAATTGACTCATTCATTACTTTTTTTGAGCCACCTTTTTAAGCAAATGTAAAAAATTGGTCGAAAGTTGTTTCGACAGAACTTCCCTGAAGTACAATGAAGCAAATTCAGCATTTTCGAGTTGAGTTTTTGCCTTACACAATTTTGTGATGACGTCATCAACATTTTTGCAAGGACACATATATCAACTTGGATTGGTGCAGGGTAATATTAAAAATAACAGTGTTGTATTCTAAAAATTTTCCGGGAAAACGGAGTCAATGAAATGAATTGACTCATTCGTTAATTTTTTTTCAGACACCCCGTATAAACAAATCTAAAAAATATTAATGCAGTGATAAATCACAACATCATACTTTGCACATTTAAGATAGCATTTTTTCAGCAAAATTTTGAGGTGACGTAATCAATTTTTTAGGGGGGAAGAGCAAATACATTTTGACTAAAAATTTATCATGATTATGATAACTTTAAAACAAATCCAAGATTTCAAAGCATTCGGTTTTGTTATTCCTGATTAAATCAATGAAATAAATTCACGCATTCATTAATTTTTTTGAGTCACCCTGTATATGCGAATTCAAAAAAAAATGAATGGAATGATAAATCACAAGTACAGAATCATCATATTTTGTACATTTTAGATAGGATTTATTCGGCAAACTTTTGAGCTGACGTCATCAATTTTTTGGAGGGAATAAGTAAATATATTTTTATTAAAGTTTGATCATGGTTATCATAATTGTAAACCATCTGCAAGATTTCAAAGCATTTGATTTTGTAGATTTCAAATTAAATGTCAAAATGTTGTTTCCTAATTTTGATTTTTTTTTCCAAAAATCTGGACGTTTCGGGTAAAATCTCAATTCGGAGTCATAAACTACATTCATGTGTAAGACTATGTTATTTGATACAATTCAAAACCCAATTAATATGTACAATTTTGAAATGACGTCATCACATTAGTGGTGGGGATGATTGGACAAATTTTGGTTAGCGTTTTACCACCTACATTATATGCCTAATATAAATACAAAATTTGACAACAATCGGCGTAGTCCTTTCGGAGATTATCTGTCTAATAAAAATCCGGGAAGGCAGACAGACGGACAGACAGACGGACGGACGGATAGACGAACAGACGGATAGACGAACAGACAGACGGAAACGGGAGACCTATTTCTTTGTCCTCTAGGGGTCATGATGGGTTGAGAAAATGCAAAAGTAAAGAGTCAGCCGACGGACTCGATTACAATACTCCCTTTGCTTACACTCGGGAAGTAAAACTATGAGTACATCATATTTTTTTTTTCATATTCTATCCACAAGCATAGAATCATAATATTTTGCATACTTTAGGTAGGATTTATTTGGCAAAATTTTGAGAAGACGTCATCGATTTTTTGGGAGGGGATAAACGGATAAACATTGGTTCAAAATTTACCAGACCCACGATAACCTTAAAAAGTTTGCAAAATTTTAGAGCACAATGGTTTTGTAGTTTCAAAGTTACATTGCAAAATGTTGCTACATAAAATATATTATTTTGATATTTTTTCCATAAATGTGAATGTCTGTTATAAAAATTCAGCACGGATTCATAAAGTACAAGTGTGTACGTTGTACAATTATTGTTAATAATTTAAATAATATTTATTTTATTATATTATAATATTATATTAAATTTAAAGAAAACAGTCTGGGAATTTCAAGACAAAATATTTTGTTACGAAATTTTTAGCGGAGATTTAACTGATCACCTTGTATAGCTTAGATTTAAAAGACAACGCCAACTAAAATCAACATTCGACCAAATAGTGTATTTGATATTTTAAGAAAATTAGATTAGCATGGATTTTTAAGATCTTTATTCAACCTGTTTAGACGGAGTGTAAAATACAAACATTTTATTTCTCACCAATATTATTTTTATTATTTATGCGTGGCAGTAGATATTGTAAAGTGCCAGAAGCTGTTATTTGTCGACGACTAAATAAATATGTTCTAATCGAATGGCGTATCTTTTCACGTAAGTTGATATGATCCAGTATTCTTGTTGTATACTTGTATAATATCTTATTTATTAATCAAAGATATATCTGTAACTTTTGATTAAAAATTTAACTTCAGGATGACGTTTTAAATAATGTTGTAAAATGGTATAAGATGTTTAGTTATAGTTATAGCAATTAGTAGGTACGGTCTTAAAACACTGATGAATTTATTATGTTATTCTTTAATCAGAACTTGGCTTGAATAAGCTGCACTTATTTGGAATCTCATGTACATCAAACTGACGTGGTTAAATTTTTTTTAATCCTGCAAGAGGATCCGACCACCAATTACTTTTATACAATTTATTAAATACTTAATAAGACAGATTGTTGTTTTCCATTAAATTAAATTATTAGTACAGTTCCTCGTTTTAATTCAAAACAATATTTATTGTTTTATGCAAAGGCATCTAAAACTATGATAATATTGTATTAGTTAGATTTGAATTTGTTGTTACCAGTGTTAATTTTATTGCACACTTATTTTGATTTTCTGATATCTTTCCTGTAATTGGATGAAACCTGTTGGAAACAAATTAAATTATTATTACTACTTTTATAACTCAAAGAGCTTTTATTAGACTTGCCAAAAAATAACTAAGTATTTTACAGATTGAACGAAATATTAATCTCTAAAACTCCTAAAACTTTGTCAAAACCATGAGCAAAGAAGGATATGAATTCCAAGCAAAACTGTTGCATAACCAAATTAATTTGTAAATGCGAGATGAACAAAATAAAAAGATCCTAAACAATTTAAAATTACTGCTAGAAATGCTTTTAAAACGGTAAGACAAAAATGAAAACTATAAAAGAGCATTCTTAAGAGTTATCATTATCAAGCACTAAGCTGTATGAGAGTCTTAAAATCCCCTTTCTAGATTCCCACTTGGACTTTTGTCCTTCGAATCTTTGTGACATGAGTGATGAATGAGCATAGAAAACGGCTTCATCAAGACATGGTTACCGTCGAAAGACGCCACTAACAGAACGGAATAACGAAATACTCGCCGGTTTCTGCCTGATATTGATATTGAAAGCAGGAATTTCCACAAACCAATTAAACAGAAAATGAATAAAGAAACATAGTAATTATAGAAATGCAGTAGTGTATAATAGTGCTACGCTGCGTATAATCTTATATTACCATTTTAAGTTTTTTTTCCTAAAATTTGCTGCGCTAGGGTAAATTTATTTTTAACACTGTAATTAGAACTACAACAAAAGTTATATATGTGGATAGTCTACCATCTGGCTGCTTCAAGTGTATATCAGAACAACGTTCACGAGTTCCAAAACTTGTTAGATACCTACAATGTGAGTAGATTTTTTCCTCACATTCTTGACATTTCCTATATAGCTATAGATGGTTTATTTTTTGGGAATATTCACATAACAGTATTATAAAACAAAATCTACAATGACGAGAAAAAATAGTCTGTCAAACTTTCTTTTAAATCTCAACAAATTATAATAAAGTAAAAGTCTATTGCTACGTCTTGCCTGTTGAATTGTCGCAGCATACCGCTTTGTAGCACCAAATCCTCAAGACAAATTAAGATTTGTAAGAACACTTGAAAAACTCAATAACTCATCGTCCTGCAAAACAATTTCTTTAATGCGATTAATGAATTGTATCGATTGAAACAAAAATCAACTTGCAAGCTTTCGGATAAAATCAATGCTTGCTTTTTATGTTCAAATAAATCTCCTTTTTTAATTTTTTTATTGAAGTGAGAATCAACAAGATAAGTAAACACATAATATCTGCAATTATTTTTATATAAACTGACATAATTTGTGGAAAAACTTTAACTTGTAGACAAATACAACTGTTTTGCTAAACTTTCCAAAACCATGTTCATTACAACTTATTAAAAAGCTCACAGGAAAACTGTAAATTAGACCATCAAGGTAACGCTGTTAACTATTCCCAAAAAAATATTGTCTGCGTCAGAGCACAACTGCTTTGCAAATCCAATGTAATTCAATCACAAATCAATCCTTTCTTTTGTTCCGAAAGGAGATAAAGTTTCCATCCAATTCGTTCAATTCGAAATGACATTTCGTCGAGAGAATTAGGTATTCCGTTCTTTTAGGATTACGATCTCGCTTTTTGTTTCTTTTTTCTCGGTAAATTTAAACTAAAATCGATTCTCAATAAAAGAGTATGCCTATTTGGTGGGAACGTCGAAATCTCCACAACTTATTCCGCGTTCTTATTAAATTTTAGTTTTATGTGTTTAGTTATTTAAATAACAAAACTTTTAAGTTGTTGAGGAAACAGTTCACTACCTGTTAAGCAAGTTTTGTAATGAGCGTTTTAAATGCAAATTTGGCTCGCATCTTTAATTACAATGTCTATTTTGTATGACGTACACAAGTGGAAGTTTTACCCAAGGGAAATGTCTTGTTCACACTGTATTATTTAAAACATTCTTAATTTACATATTTATATCGCAAACATGCGCAACCGCGTGTATAATGTGAAAACTGGTTTGGAAATTATTTTAGTAATTAAATAGTATATTACCTATTAATATTTGAGGGATAACGCTTTTTATGATAGCTCTTGCTTGTTTATGACATCATTACCTTTTAGACTGTGGCATCACATACACACCTTTTTTTAATGGAATGATAAACATTTTTGATCAGGGTGAATTTTGATCTTCGTAATTTGTTAACTAATAATATACGATAATATTTCTGGAGAAATAGGCTTTTTGAAACATTTTGCAAAGCAAGGGACACCAAATTCTTCAAAATATTATTTATTAAATATTTTATTATAACTAAATATTATTATAAGTTCGCAAACTGTTTAAGTTAATTAAATAACTGCTGAGAACAATTAAGTTTGCAAGTAAATTCTGTATTTAAGATTGATTATAGTACATCCTAAGAAAGTATGCGGTATTTATCGACTTGCTACAACTCTCTAAATTTTAAATTTGATTCTAAAATGGTGTTCCGTTAAACTAGAACCAACCTTGTTCCAGTCATAACCGCTTATAAGCGAGTTCCTCACTGAACAAGCTTTAATAAAATTGATGTCTACATTGTTATAACATGAGTGGGTAAACTGCTTTCGTGCAGCAAACGATGCTATTGAATTTTTCCTTAAACAAAAAATAATAGGAAATAACATGCAATGTTAAGCAGATTTTACATATTAGAATAATTTATTTTTTGATTTTACTAATTAAATTAAATAAAAATATGAATTGCTCAAATTAAGTAACAGCTTTTTAAGTATATCGAAATTTTCCGTTGGGGCATGGTTCAAATCCGATTAATTAGTCACGTGATTAGTTGCCTTGATTTAACTATACTTCTGTAAGTTCTTTTCCCAAACTTAAATTTTACCTAATAAAAAGTAACAACTCTTGGTTCGAATGATCACTTTTCTGATTTTTTATTTGTACGGAAAACATGAGATTGCCTCCAATCTAAGCGATATTCTTAGAATATTTCTAAAATTTCACAATAAGACCAGTAGTTTGCAAATTACCTGTCTAATAAAATTATCAAAAACACAGAGACAGATGAAAACGAAGTACCTACTTTTCTGATTCTAGGAGTTATGAAACGCCAAGAAAACATTAAATTAGCCCTAACTTATGCTCAGTATGTAAAAAGTCTTAAAATATTCCTGCGTCAACCATCAGAAGGAAAGAACATTACAGAAAAACATAGAATCGCAGTAAAAATGTCACTTATTTTGTGGTATACACTCGACTGCATATCCAGTAATAGAGCAGTTTTGAAATTTTATACATCTTTTTTTTTATTTGATTACGTTCCCCTACAGGCCGGTGGCCCAATTACAGGGGAACGGGGGACATACACAACACCCAGAGCCGGGCGGGAATCGAACCCACGACCCAAAGTGTAGCGGGCAAACAGGAAGCTACCTAACCCACCCGGGTCCTCATAACAATAGCACAAGAATTTCTAACATGGTGATTATGTCACCTTGTACTATGTGAAAAAGTTTTACACATTCTGCATAGGCATTCAGGTGGACATACTCTTTTCGAAGTTTTTGATTTTTTTATTGCAGCTATTACTGACATCCATTATTTACAGAAAAATCCCGTCATCTAAAGCTCTCATTATGAAAATTACGACCAACGCATGCCAAGACGAAAGCACCGAAGTGCGTTACCTGGAACACGTACAGGCTGTCCTCACGGTGAATGCAAGTCGACGTGGAGATCTGGAACTATTTTTGACGTCACCGATGGGCACAAGATCCATGATTTTGAGTAGACGACAAAATGACGACGACTCGAGGGACGGTTTTACAAAGTGGCCTTTCATGACGACCCATACATGGGGAGAGTATCCTCAAGGTACCTGGTTGCTCGAGGTAAACGCATTTTTGTTGGGAGTTATCACGATAATTTGTAATCGAGTCGTCAAATCCACACTATATTAGGTTTCTAATTGTTAAATTAAGTTGCAACTGATTCGATTATACATTATCTTGATTAGAAGACAGTTTTTTAATAGTTTCGTGTTTTTTATGTGCAGGCAAGCTTCAACTCGCAGTTACCACAAACAGGATTTGTGAAAGAATGGTCTCTAATGCTCCATGGCACAAGAGATCCGCCGTACACAGAATTGTCAGTTTTAGATCCTCATTCTAAGCTCGCTATAGTTAAAAAGGCTCATGAAAATCGAATGAAAATGTAATTTCTGTGACTTTTATTTATTGATTTATTTAACTTTTTCGTTCGACATATGTATTTCTGAAGTTGTACGGTATTAAAACCTACATTCCATATTTGTTGAAATTTTATAAAGATCGATATATTTTTAAGTAGAATGTAGTGGTATACCAATATTAATAAATCCATCAATCTCTAACTGTACTGTAATATAAGCATGTGATTATACTTTAAATAAGTATATGATATCAACAAAATTATTGTATTTTATTTTTACAAATGTTGTACAATGACGATGACAAGAGCTTATATTTTGTATAGGTGATTATTAATTTATACATTATTTGTTACAGTGCAATATATCGACTCAGATAGATTTGTACAAAAGATGTAAATTGTTTTCAATATTATAAATAGGTAGGTAACATAAAGAGAACATTATTTTAAATTGTTATTTCGCTTGCTTCAGCTGGCTGACAACTGTAAATAAAATTAGAATTTAACCAATTTTCAATTATGGTTTGATTTAAAAATAAACTTTTATTTACTTTAAAAGCTTATTAATGAAATCATCTCACCTCAGTCAAAATTAATAATAAAAAGATCAGTAATAAGTTTAAAATACACAATTCAGCTCAAACTATATAATGACTGTAGTCGAACACACTACTCATAAGCAGCTTTCGGGATCCAAATATTAAAGCTGTCTTTGAATTTAAGTTTTATACTCAAAGTAGATTTTTTTAAACAATTACGTCAGCTCAAAAAATGTGTAACAAAATGATTACGGTTTTATGAAAAATTGGGAAAGTTTTGAAAGAAATGATATCGACAGCTTTCATTAACTTTTCATGCAGACAATGTAACACCATTCCCAGGATTATGAGTAAATTAGACAAGTTAGTAGTCTAATATGTGTAACTTTTTAATTCAGATTATTATGCCTAGTTTTCTTAGTCATTTTCCTATTTTCTATGCATTTTTTTTTTTCAACAAAAACCGGTATTTCTACCAAAACATCAAAGAACAACGTTGAATTTGACTTTTTACCCTGATTTTTAACCCCTTTTTCTAACTCAAATTTTCCCAAAAACATCAGTTTTTTAGAAAAATGAGTCGTTTTTCAATTTTAGTCATTGAAGTTTGTTGAGTTTGAAAAACAGCCCATTGAAGTCTTTTCGAAAACACAAAAAATTGAGAAAATGACCTGTTTTTAAGCCCATTTTATCTATTTAAACATCGATTTTTTATGGAAAATACTCTGTTTTTTGTGGCTTTTTTAAAAATGTGAGCCAGACGTAACAATTGAATCTGTGTTTTTTGTTAAAAATAATGCATAGAAAATAGGAAAGTGACTAAGAAAACTAGGTATAATAATCTGAGTTAAAAAACTACTTAGACTACTAAAATTGAAAATCAATTAGTTTTTCAAGTGCATATCAGATAAATAAAGAACTATCTAACTCACATTTTTGCTGAAATTTCAAAACAGCATTGAATTATAAAAATCAAAGAGCAAACAAACTGACGTGGAAGTTTTAAAAATCGAATTCCATAAAAATCTGAGTTGTCATAATCAATCTTTTATTTTTAAATTTATCAACAAACGACATTATTAGTCATTAGATTACGATGATGAAATTAATTATAATACTAACAAAAAACTTTGATAAATAAATGGATACTCAATCTAAGTCTTTGTACAAAATGGAAAACTGAAAAAACTTTACAAAATTATTATAGAAATAAGAATCATTCAGATGGGCATCATGCAACTTGTAAAGAATGTTGAGAATCTGCACTAAAAGAAATACAAGATTCAAGTATTTGTAGTAAATGTGATATTGAAAAAAGTAATGATAATTATTTTCAAACTAGAAAATTTAAATGTGGCAAACAAAATAATGTAAATAGGAAAATAACTAAGAAAACTAGGCATAATAATCTGAGTTAAAAAGTTACACATATTAGACTACTCAAGTTATTTTTGATTTAGTCAACAAAAACAAACCTCTTCATTAATTTTTTTGCGATATTCTCATAAAATAAAATAATGTTACCAAAACACATACAAACACAAGGCATATTTTTTAATAAAAAATTATTAGACTATTTTCCAACAACGTCATCAATGTTCTATGTGAAATACAGAGTGATTATTTTATCTGTTCACGCCTGAATAGGCAGCACATTTTACTTTCCATAAACGTCATCGTCTTAAAATTTTTATAAATAATAAATAACGTGTACATGGTACCTAATGATTGCGCCAAAATTATGACAAATTAATTCTAACAGTCAAATTATTCTCAACTTTTGCTAACAATGTTTTCGAATTCTAAAAAAACCGATATGCTTTTAACTTTGGGAAAATGTGACGGAAATTTCCATGCTGCCGTTCGTCTACATGCCAGACGATACAATTCTTTCTAACGGAACATTCAGAAGCCACGAAAAAAAAAATAAGAGAAATTGATCAATTTAAGAAAACCAAAATTAGACGTCTTACAATAACAACGTCAGGAAATGAAGCTGCCCTGATTGAAATTATAGAAGACAATCCTCATGTGAGTCAACGGCAGATCACAGAACAAACGCAGGTTAGTCAAAGCACGGTTTTTAACATCCTGAGGGCAAACCGATTTCACCCATGCCAATTTAGCCCTTCCATTTCAAAATGAAGATCATTCGCGCAGAGATGGTCATGGTGTCGTACAGACATTCATATAACACCCGAGATTTCTAATTAGACCACGTAGAAATTTTGAACGCAGTTAGCGCGGTGCAAAGAAAGATAAGACGGACGATTTGAGTACATATTATAGGATACCTATTTATTTATTTTATTTTATTTTATTTATATTTGTTTAAGGATCGAATAAATTACGTTCTATTTCCTTTAAATGTTGCCATTATTAGTTGCTTCACGTCTTTGTTGTCAATATGACATAGTGTGATTTTTGTGTCGCTGCATTTACTAACTATGATTGCTAATTTAAAAAGATTAATAGATTGATCAACGTTGCTTAAGATATGTATAATGTGTTGCCTAGCGAGTATAAAAATGTGGTTTTTTCGTCTGCATGCATAATGTATCTTTTCATCCTCACTAATTTGGTGATGTTTCCATTTTTTTTAAGTAAATTTGTCTTGAAATTCATATTGAAACATGCTGGTTTATTTGTTGTTTAACAATGTCGCATCTTAAAAATTGTAGAACAAATTAAGCTGCACTTTTTGTATTAAAATCTGCATTATCAACTTTTTTGAAATTTTGTCAACGCATCAGATTAGTTATTTAAAATGTATTGATTCATTTCCTTAAGAAAACTGATAATAATAATATTAATAGTAATAATAATAAGGTTTATTCTCCAACGGGACAAGTCCAATTACAAGAAAATATTGTCACGACTGAGGTGTTCTAAGGGGTTGGTAGAGCGGGGTAAAAAAGCCCAGTTCGTGAGTTTACGTTATTTCTATTGATAATAATTCAAATACAATAAAACTACTTACTGTTTTGTTGGGAGAAACATGTCACAGGTTCTTTTTCTTTCTCTTGCCACAACCCAACTGCCGTCCACCCGCTCTCGTCAACCCCACGAAGCCCTTGCAGTGTCAGCAACTATCCCTACTGTCGGTATGTGTCGACACTCCATGGCCTCGATGGAATCATATCGCGAGCAGGGTGTTTGGCAATCCCATCGTAACTAGGTTACATATTTTTGTGACTGTGACATATCTCCCCCCCTAGAGAACACTGGACCCCAGTGTTCCTTTAGTACAATCTAATCTTAAATACTAATAACAACAATATAAATATTCTAAGGGTAACAATAATTAAAGCAACCAAATCACAATGATGACAGTTTCCCTGGCCGACTTCTGACACATGGGAGTGGGTGACCCCTCGACCCTGAACACCCGTTCCCCTACGAGCTTATCTGAATTGTAGGTCCAATCGCACAGTCGTGGTGGTAATGCAGCGTGTTGAACAACAGCAGAATGAGCGAACGTACAGAAAATCCCAGTTTTCAGAATCGCGTTGCCAACGTGGACATCCCTTCCAGTGTTATTTCTGAGGCCGATACAGACATCATCGTCGGAGAAGAGGACGCCAGTACACACAATGTTTGAGGCATATCCTCCAACGGCTTTTAAGTCCAGAGAAGAGGTTATCCAGAAGATCACACTGCTGAGAGGCAATGAAGAGGCAATTGGACTTCTTAGTGCTTCGGTTCTGGAAGTTCCGGCACCATGAGACAGCTCGAGAGTACTGAGGTGCAGAGATCTCCGGGGATTACAGCCATCGACTGGTGTTCCCGCCTCCCTTTTGTGCTCGGTTGGATGTAGGGGCCAGGGAGCAACCATTAATCATGAAACAACATGAACCAAAATTATTACTGACTACCTACTAATGATTATCCTAACCCTGATAATTCTTACAATTTTAACTTCTTAACTTAATTATTATATTATCTAAGGAAGTACATTTATTTATTATTATTATTATTAATTAATTTTTTTTTTTCCATAGGTACATATATATGTTTTAATTGATCTCTTCACTTGAGATCGTAATTCTGATTTTCTCTATTAAGGGTCGAGTTAGAGAGATTTTGTAAAGTATTGTCAGACGTGTTGTTGGATTTGGGGTTGTTAAGTTTAGAAGGCGGATAGTTAGTGACCAATTATAGTTCATGGATTCCGACAGGTTATTGTAAGTATGTGGGTAGAGAATGGGTGTGAAGCGAATTAAAGACAAAGGATTTTAGCGTCCACCAGGCTGCAGGGATTATATGGTTAACGTACGATATTGGGGCATCTTATCTGAGCACGGGAACCCAACTTGTATGATTACTTCTCGCTCATAGTCAAGTGAATATTTAAAGGGAAGTTTGGGTTTCAGTGCTCCGAATAGATTATGGGACGAATGATCCTACCTTTTATTTTTGTTATGATTAATAAGTCTTCCTCAGTTCAGTGAGAATAACTCGGAGGCATGACATTTCTTTGGGCAGTGGTGACTAAGTTCCTCAATCAGTCGTTCCGTAGTAAAATTGGTCCGTGCAGCTTATCTTCCTCAAATCTGGGTAGAAAGTCCTAGTTGTTCAATTTGCTGCCAAAAATAGAGTGCCATACTCGATTCAGCAACTTTGCTAAAAAGAACAGTAATAAGTGCGGGTAATGTATTATTAGGATCGGGCCTCATAATTGAAAGTTCGCACGATTAGTGTCCCAAAAGCTCCAGCTGATACTTTGTCTTGTGCCTTCGTGTATGGGATAAGGGCAAACAGACACAGATGCACATACCTACGGAAACGAATATTAATATCTTTAATTCTTTTTTTTTTTTTCCTGGAATCCCCTACTTTATTCCTTTTAGTCGCCTTTTACGACACGCAGGTGCTACGGTTGAGGAATTCTTGTATACCCCCGTCAACAGGGTATATGTTTTTTCGAGCGTTCTTACTTTTCGTCGGATGTGCCGTTTCCCGTCCATGGATCGTTATACGGTAATATCCTCCCTACGTGTATGACTTCTTTTTTAGATCGTTTATCCAATTTTTGCACCTCATAATCAACGTCGCTTAATTTTTTTGTAATATAATATGGGGCAAACCACCGCAATAATAATTTTTCACTTTTCCCGACTTTTCGAACAGGAGTAAATATTTTAACTTTGTCTCCTACCCGAAATTCTACGTGACGATGTTTTTCGTCGTACCGCTTTTTGCCGATGTTTTGTTTTAATCGAATATTATCCACCGCCATGTTCCTAACCGCTAACGCTTTTTCCCTAATATTTATTATATCTAGATTTTCAATATTCTTTCTTAGACTAGTTTCGGACGGAAGTACTGGTTCGCGACCGTAAACTAACATGAAAGGTGATAATTTAGTCGTATCTTGACGAGAGGTGTTATATGCGAAGGTCACGTGTGGAAGAAACTCGTCCCAATCGGTTTGGTTAGTGTTTGTATACATCGCTAACATGTCGGCCAATGTCTTATTAAATCTCTCTGTCAGTCCATTACAGCTAGGGTGATATGCCGTGGTAAATTGACGATTTGTACCCATTATTCTCAACAATTCGCCTATAAGCTCTGATCGAAAATTTGTCCCGCGGTCACTCAAAATGTCTCGAGGAGCCCGGTGTCTCGTTATTATATTTTGTAACATAAACTTTGCTACTGAGCCCGCTTTGGCGTTTGGTAAGGCTTTAGTTTCCGCCCATCGTGTCGGATAATCTGTCGCTACAATAATAACCGTTTTACCGTTTCGGCTCCTGCGAAAAGGTCCAAGAATATCCACCCCGACCTTCTCAAAAGGAGTCGCTACCGGAATCGGATGTAGTAACCCGGGTGGTTTTTGATTTTGTGCTCCCTTACGTGCCTGACAATCTGGACATCCTTTTACAAATTTTTCTATGTCCGACTGCATTCTATCCCAGTAGTAGCGGCTTTTTATTTTGTGATACGTCTTGGCAATTCCCAAGTGCCCTGCTAACGGTTCTGAATGGTGTGCAAAAAGAATTTCGTGTACGAGATGTTTTGGGATAACTACCAGATCATCGTTGTTAATTGCGGTCGCGTTTTTTTTATACAGAATACCGTTCACCAGTTTAAAATTTTTTGATTTTTTTCTTAAAGAAATGGTTGATGGAGTATTCTCAGGATCTTCAAGTATTTGAATTAGATGCTTCACATCGGGATCTTTGCGTTGCTCAAGAACAAGATCTTGGTTTACCAAGAGGAAAGTAGGTATGTCAAAAAGATCTACTTCGTCTTTGGGCGCCTGAGACACCGGGTTCCGTGAGAGACAATCCGCATCGGCGTGTGCCTTACCGTTTTTATAAACTACCTCATAGTCAAATTCTTCTAATTTGATAGCCCACCGCGTTAGTCTACTCGTTGACTGGTTGGAATTTTTTAGATAGCACAGAGCGTGGTGGTCTGATTTCACAATAATGGGACGCCCGTAGACAAAATGTCGGAAGTGCGTTAAACCGTAAAGAACAGCCAGCGCTTCTAATTCCGTTATAGAGTAGTTTTTTTCCGCACTGGTAAGTGTTCTACTCGCATATGCTATTGGGTGCATTTGACCCCCGCTTTCTTGTAACAAAATTACGCCTAATCCCTCTTTTGACGCGTCCGCTCGTAATTCGCAGCCGATTTTCGGGTTAAAATGTGTTAACACCGGGGATCCGCAAAGTTCCGTTTTGAGGCTATTGAATGCCCTTTCCTGATCTGTTTCCCACTTGAATTTTGAATTATGTTTCAAAAGCTTGTGCAGAGGGCTAGCTATTTTGGAGAAATTACCTATAAATTTTCGATAATAATTTGCAAGTCCCAAAAAACTCTGAAGCTGTTTGATGGATTTCGGCTGCGGAAAATTTTTAATAGCAGCGAGTTTTTCAGGATCAGGTCGGATAACATCGCTACTAACAATGTGCCCTAAGACCTTTACTTGTGTGGATGCGAACGTGCACTTTTTTGTTTTCAGAGTAAGGTTAGCCGCTCTTAAACGCTCGAAAACTTCTCGCAATTTTTCTAAATGTTCTTCAAATGTTTTAGAATAAATTATAACGTCATCGATATATACAAGTACAGACGACCATTTTAGACCGCGGAAAACTCTATCTGTCAGGTCTTGAAACGTTGACGGTGCATTGCATAGACCGAATGGTAACTTGTTAAACTCAAAAAGACCGAAACCGGGCGTTATGAAAGCTGTGTATTCTTTTGAGTTTTCTTCAATTCCGACTTGCCAAAATCCGCTAAAGAGATCAAGTGTACTGTAAAATTTTGAGTCACCAAAGTATGTCATGATCTCATCGATATTACTCAATGGGTAGCTTGACTTTTTCGTGATTTTATTAAGTTTTCTATAATCTACACAAAATCGCATTTTTTGATCGTCCCCTTTCTTTTTTACGAGAACAATTGGTGAAGAATACGGGGATTGAGATGGTCTGATGATACCCTGCTCAAGCATTTCTTCAATTTGATCACCAATTATTTGGCGTTCCTTTGGTGAAACTTTATATGGTTTACTTTTTATAGGTGTATTTTCTGTTAACTGTATTTTATGTTCTACAACGTGTGTTGAACCTATTTCACTTAAATCGTTTGCAAAAACGTCCTTATATTCATCTATTAGGTCTCTAATTTGTTTTTCCTGATCAACGGTTATGTTGTTATCAAATTTAATTTCTTGATTCGGGTTTTTTTCCGTTGGTCGTTCGGTTTCTATTATTTGATTTATCAAAAGGAGCGGTTCATGGTACATGACATTTTCCAAATACGCCACGGTGGTGCCTTTAAACAGTTTTAACGCATTATGGTTCCGAGACTCCAACGTTCCTGTCTTGTAATCGTCTGAGAAGTTACATATAAGTCCTCGCTTAATCAAAAATTTATCGTTATTGACGGACTGCAAGCTGATATCGTCAGCAATGTTTTTGTTTACTTTCAGTTTAACTACAATTTTTGTATAAGGATCGATTTTATAATCTTTTGACAAAGTTAATTTTAAAACTTGTGTCGCGTCATTATGAATTTTGGCATCGAATCTTGACTCTGTTACTATGGGGGTAACTTTTTGGTGAAGATTGTCTTCCACTTCCGACTCGGCGTGTACAATTACTGATTCGCGGGTTTCGGAATCTACTTTGAGTTGTTGGTTATCGTTGTGGAAAATAAATATATTTATTTGTGTGTCTTTGAAAACATAGTGAAGCATGCGATTAACATCAGAAAATTTAAGCAGACTATTTGCAAAATTTGGTTTTTCTAAATAGAGTCTCCCCACATTATATTCATGTAACTTTTGTTTTAGTTCATTCAAAGTTTCCCACAAACTGTGATAATCACCTGGTTTTATATTTAATGTTAAATTGAATTTGTCATCAGTTAGATATGTTTCATTTAGTTTTGAGTCATTGGTTCGATTATTTAATGACCATGTGACTCGTGGATAGTTTTCGTCTGATGCTGTTTTGATATTGCAAATATTACATTTGACAACTGAGTCATAAACATCGAATTTAGATTTAACATAGTGTTCATATGTCTCTTTTTCAAGGCCATTTTTGTTGTGAGTTGTAAGGAAATTGCAATCATGCGTTACGTATGTGTTTGTTATTTGTTGTGGCCTAGTATAGTCTTGCCGCGTTTGCAAATTTGCCGTGTCTTGACCTAGGTTAACAATTTTCTTCAGTGTTTGCGCTATTTCATCAATACAATGTTTATAGTACAGATTCTTGTAACATATTTTCTTTGCGTTGAAATACTGAACTGACCCACATACTGTCGATTGTGTATGTTGTGAAATATGACCTAATGTATTGAAATTAAACACGCCGTTCGTAAACGAAATTGTGTTATTTTTTAGATTAATGATTGAGTTTTCTTGACGCAAAAATCCCATGCCTAAAATGACCGGATATGGTAATCTTTCGACCACGTATGCAAAAATTTTTCTCTTGAATTTTCCAAGGGTTAGTGTAAAATATGTTGTACCCAAAATAGGAACTTTGGTATTTCCCGCAGCCAACAGAAATTTCGCTTGTTTTGACTTTCGTACTTCATTTGTCAAGACCATGTCGCTCGTAATAATATTAGTAGCCGACCCGGTATCTATAATGGCGGTTACAGTCTTATTTTCTACTTGGACTTTTAGGGTTAATATGCTAGAGTGGAAATGGTTATTATCATAATACTGAACTAATGATTGCCCCCCTTTCTGTGTTAGGACGACCGGGAGATTTAATTTCGTCGTCCTTGTTCGTTTGGGTGGAATTTTTCTTGTTTATGCCAGCAGGCACTAGCAAAGTGGCCGCTTTTCCCACAGAGGTAGCATTTTGGTCGTCCGTCAAATGTACGAGTACTCGGTAAATTGGTTACGCCCCGCCTAAAATTTTGTGGCGATGGATTTGATGAGTTATTCATTGAATTTCGTGTGTTTCCAAAATGTGGACGGGATTGTCTATTCGTCCAATGCTGTTGCGACAGCCTAGATTCCTGTGGGTTTTCCGAAACAATAAAATTTCGCGTATTTCCATAATTCGGGCGAGGCTGTCTGTTTGTCCAGCCTTGTTGTTGCGACGAGCTAGTCTCCGGTGGATTTTCGGAAATATCATCCGCCCGCCGCTCGATAGCATCGAGTTTCTCGATAATAGGTTTTAAGCCAGATATGCTTACACCGTCGGGTTTCAAAATTTTGTAATTACTAAAATATTTGTTCAACATTCCTTTTTCGAAATATTTGATAAACCTTTGGTCGGTCATATCTGGATCTACCTCATGCGCGAGGAAAAGTAGATCAAAAAAGAATTCTTTCACACTTTCGTCTTTACCCTGTTTTCGATTTTCGAACTGCATTTCTTTATCTCCCGAATAATCTGACATTTGAAATTCCTTTAAGAATTCTTTTTTGACGTCTTCCCATTTTTTATCTCCTTCTGTGTCTACCAGGTGTTCGTACCATCGGTTCGCTATACCGGACAAAAATGAGCCGAAATATATAATTTTGAGGTTGTTGTCCCAAGCGTTGGCCACGGCAGCCCTTTCGTAATTTTTTAGGAATCGTTCTGGGTCGTCACGTTTTGTATCGAAAATTTCGGGACTAATAAAACTCGGAATGGCTGGAGTTTTCTTACTCTCGAAAGCGTTACTGATTGTTACGTCAGCCATTTTGACTCGAGGTTTTTCGTTAGTGGGTGTTATAATAATTGGCGGGGAATTTTCCAAAATCGTTTTTGGGTCTGTGTTTTGTTCTCCGGATATATTACTTAAGGAGAGCGAATCTAAATTTACTCCAGATGCGGACGCGGTACTGTTACTGCTTTCTCCGATTTCGAATTTAGCATTGCCTTGTATATCGGAACTTCTGATTTTTGGTTTAAAAGAATTGTATTCTCGCTCTATGATGACTTTAGTTTGTAACCGAGTTATTGGACGTTGACCGAATTTATCAGTCATATGTAGCCGTATAGTTAAATTTCGGCGCCTCCACCATATGTCACGACTGAGGTGTTCTAAGGGGTTGGTAGAGCGGGGTAAAAAAGCCCAGTTCGTGAGTTTACGTTATTTCTATTGATAATAATTCAAATACAATAAAACTACTTACTGTTTTGTTGGGAGAAACATGTCACAGGTTCTTTTTCTTTCTCTTGCCACAACCCAACTGCCGTCCACCCGCTCTCGTCAACCACACGAAGCCCTTGCAGTGTCAGCAACTATCCCTACTGTCGGTATGTGTCGACACTCCATGGCCTCGATGGAATCATATCGCGAGCAGGGTGTTTGGCAATCCCATCGTAACTAGGTTACATATTTTTGTGACTGTGACAATATTAATAACAAAATAAAGTATAAAGGTACAACATAAGTAAAATTCTGCATATAATAAAAACTAAACAGGCTGTAACAAAATAAAAAACATATCTATTATAAACCGAACACAACAGTAACATATTTTAAAATATTTCTATGTGAGTGAAAATAAACATCAAATTGATTCGATATTCTGTTATAACACAGTAGAACTGTGTTTTTGTTACATATATTTTCTAAACATGGTCGGAAAGGTAATTTTGTGCTGAATAATTCTTAAATGAGATAACCATGTCGTCAAAAAAAAATATTCAAATTTTTATTGTCGTCCGGTGATCAATCAGAACACATGAAATGAATTCTAATTTTATATAGAAAAACGCACAAAAAAAATGTGCCACAGATTTCCGTCGAAAGATATTTAATTATGTCTACGAATATTTAACCTGCCTATAATATGTAGAAGGATCTAACTCTTTATAAAAGCCTCATATATTCGGAAAGATTGATGTATGGGGTCTTTGTTTTAAATCTTCCTTCGACTTTCTTGATTTCTCGATGAAAAGATTATTATCAGCAAAGAAATTTAAATGAGACATAATTTGTGGAACGTTTGTTTCCTAAAAATTCACTGATTACTAAGCTAATTGATTCCCAAGTAAATTTTTCCGTATCATTCAAATAGACGTAGAACATTTGATCTTTCATTCGAATTTCAAGCCCAATGAAAATTCCTAAATATAGAAAACGTACATAATATGAAAACTGAAATTCACTGTAATATTTTAGTTTTTACCTTGGTTTATCTTAGCAGCAGAAAGCTTAGGAAATATTGTTTTCAGCTTGGTAAATATATCTAGATTGGAAGCCAGTTACTAAAGCTACAATTTTTAAATCGCTTATCAAATTGCATTCAAACTTTTTGTCGTTAATACGGTTTAACAAGTGTTGAATTTTCTCATATGTTTCTACAGTTTTTATGGAGGATGCAGTCGGCAGTACTAGATATTTATTCCCATTATGCAATAGTACACCTGTTAATTGTTAAGTAGTAGTTGCAATTTGCCGCCTTTGCCGCAACTCAACGCTCCAAAGATGCCGACTTCCTGGCGGAGCGTGTAGTCGGATCTCTTTGGAGCGGCTCCCTTTGGGGCGGCTCGCTCCTTTTGAAGAATTGGCGGCGATCACAGGAGAAGTCGGCCTAACCCCCACTTATTTTTATACTTTGTGTTAATTTTTAATTTTAAGACCAGTAGCGATGTAACCACCGCAAGCGAAACAATAAACCAAGTGTAGCAACACAAGACTTTCATTCTTAGTTCTATGAACACAAATACGGCTGGAAAAAGCTCCAGTCGTCAACATATGGTCCTTCGAGCCGGATATTGAACGCAGTGTCAATACTCGACATTCGGGAAACGTGTTTGTGCAAGTGCAACGCAGTTTTTCCCAACATCTTCATAATCAACAAATTAATAACTATCACATCGCTACATTACTACGCTACATCCAAGAGTTCTTCTTCATCATCGGCACGTCACCGACACAGGTTTGTGGATCACTTCTTTTCTTCTTTACCATATTTCCACACTCTCCTCTGCATGTGCTGTTGTAATTAATATCGTGTTTCATTACAATGGGGGAAATTAAACTTTTGGTTAGAAGACGAGCTGCGATTAAAACTAAATTAACTAACTTTTATTAAAATTTATATCGGACCCCGAAAATCACAACAGAATTGCTGAGATTGAAGAACGAATAAGTGCAATCCAACCTTTGTTAAAAGAATTTGAAAATATCAATTTAGAAATTATAGAAACCGATGAGTCTCAAGTTAAAGATGAGGACTCATTCGAGTTCGAAAATAAATATTTTAAGGCCATCAGCGAGGCCAAACAACTTATTCAAAAAAAAGGTATCGAAGTAGACACAGTTGCTCAGGCAAATTCGAATCAAAACAAACCCGATTCTATCTCCATCAAATTGCCTGAAATTTCTATACCGGCTTTCAGTGGTGCATTCACGGAATGGATCAGTTTCAGGGATTGTTACAAATCACTTATCCATGATAATCAAAGTTTAAATCCAGTTCAGAAATTCCATTATTTGCGAGGTAGTTTGACAGGAGATGCACAAAAAACAATTAAGTAGTCACTTAGCACCAACCACAGATAATTACTTGTCAGCATGGGATTTACTAACGGAAAGATATGAGAACAAACGAATTATTAGTCAGCATCATATTAGAGCATTATTTTCACTACCACATATCAATTCAAGAGACTCAAAATCCTTACGTTCGTCCTTACAGATCGTTAATTCTAATATCAAGGCTTTAGATGCTATAGGGCGTCCCACAATGCAATGGGATGATTTGCTTGTTTACTTAATTTCTAGTACATTTGACGAGAGTACCACTATCGCTTGGGAAAGTACATTAAATAGTACCATTCCAACTACAAAAAATATTCTCGATTTTCTTACGCAACGATGTCAAATGTTTGAATCTTTCGAATTAAACCAAATGAGCAATAAAATGAATACAAATAGTTCAAACAAACACAAACCTTACCTCCACAATAATCAGTTCAACAATAAATCTGCAAGCCATATTGTAAATGTGTCGCAGACCAATCAGATTACGTGCAACTATTGTAAATTACAACATAATATTTTCAATTGTCAAAGCTTTCTAGGCTTAACCTCTGAACAGAGAATAAGTGAATGCAAAAAACGTAAACTTTGTATTAATTGCTTACGTAGCGGACATAAGATAGAAAACTGCAATTCGAGCAATTGTAGAAAATGTAACCGTCGCCATAACACACTATTGCATGTAGATCTTAATCAAAATAATTCGCCACAACCCTCCTCGTCATCGATGAGTAATTGCGCTCAAATCTTAAATAAAAATGTTGTTTTATCAACAACACAACTTTTAGCATTTGGTGACGACAAAATTCAGGGTAAGCAATTTCGAGCCTTATTAGACAATGGATCAGTTTCAAACTTTATAACAGAAAGGGCGGTGAAAAAGCTAAATTTACGCAATATTCATAATATCCAATTGCCTCTCATTGGCATCGGATGCAATTCTTCAGTAATTAATCATGCCGCAACAATTCAAATTGCATCCGTATGTTCGTCATTTAAAGCAACATTAGATTTTTTGATAGTTCCAGAAATAACGGGAAACGTACCCAACTCGTCATTCCCCACTTTACAAAATTTACCCGATAACATAAAATTAGCAGATCCATTTTACAACTTATCGCAGCCTGTGGAAATTCTTATCGGTAACGAAATATTCTGGAACATTATGTGCATAGGACAAATCCGCATTCACCGACACGGGCCGGTTCTTCAAAAAACACAGTTTGGATGGGTTATTGCGGGAGTATTGAATAATTTCAACACAAACACTTCAACTTCTTGCAATCTTTCAAATACAGATCTTGATGTACACCTCAAAAAATTCTGGGAATTAGAAGAAGTGACAAACATATCCGACCCAGTTTTTCCTGGCGATAATCGCGACCCTTGTGAAAAGGTATTCATCGACACTTTCACGCGAGATTTATACGGCAGATTTCAGGTGAAACTGTCCATCATAAACGAACCTCCGGATTTGGGTTCTTCGAAGGAAATTGCACTAAAATTATTTTATAATCTAGAGAAACGTCTACGAAAAGATCATAATTTGTTTGAACAATATTCAAAATTCATGGCTGATTATTTAGATCTAGGGCACATGACCCAAATAAATTATCCTGACGAATCAGGTTATTTTGTAAGCCACCATCCCGTCTACAACGAATCTTCCCTCACAACTAAATTAAGAGTTGTATTTAATGCATCTTTGAAAACAACTAACCATAAATCAATTAACGAAAATCTTATGGTTGGCCCTAACCTACAGCAAGACTTATTTAGCATTCTAATTCGGTTCCGAATTCACAAAGTTGTAATAACCGCGGACGTAAAAAAGATGTACAGGCAAATATTGTTGCACCCTGATCACCGCAAATACCAACAAATATTTTGGCGTTTTAACTCCACTGATGAGGTAAAGGTTTTTGAATTAAACACAGTGACGTACGGATTTGCGAGTTCATCATATTTGGCAACTAGATGTTTGCAAGAGTTAGCAAATCTCGAAAAACAAAACTTTCCTGAAGCGGCAAATATAATTTTACGGGACTTCTATGTAGATGATTTAATTTACGGGGCAAACGATATTAACCATGCATCTCAAATACTAAACGACATTAAGGGAATTTTAAGCAAGGGCGGGTTTGAACTGCACAAAATTAATTCAAATCATTTACCTAGCATAGACTCCACCTCAACACCGGGAATCAGAAACCTTGACAAACAAGCTGCAGCCAAAACATTAGGACTTTTTTGGAACAATTGTAATGATACCATCCAATATTCGATCTGTTTAAAAAATCCTAAATGCCATAAAATAACAAAACGGGGAGTTCTGAGCACCATTGCTCAAATTTTTGATCCATTAGGTTTAGTAGCACCTGTCACAGTGACCGCGAAGATCATAATGCAGAAACTATGGTCATTCAAACTTAATTGGGATGAAAGCTTACCAGCGGAACTACACACTTTGTGGTGCGAATTTTTAAACGCATTTCCAGAATTAACCAATATTTCAATCCCTCGGCATGTAGTTACAAACAAGCATCAAATAGAAATTCATGGTTTTTGCGATTCAAGTCAAAACGCATATGGCGCTTGCGTGTATTTACGTTCCCAGAATCCCAGTGGGAACTATGAAGCACGAATTTTATGCTCAAAAAACCGAGTTGCCCCTTTGCAAACACAGACCATTCCCAGACTTGAACTGTGCGGCGCAGTTCTCTTAGCTAGATTAGTTCATAAAGTTAAGCAATCCTTGATAAACTTTGATGTCCAGGAGTGTCACTACTGGACTGATTCCACTATTGTGTTAGCATGGATTCGAACGCAGCCTACACTATTAAAACCATTCGTATCACATCGGATATCAGAGATACAGTCCTTAACACCTGAAAATAACTGGCATCACGTTTCATCAGAACAGAATCCTGCGGACATTTTGTCCCGCGGGGATAATCCCCGTCATTTGCAGTCCTTCCACCTTTGGTGGAATGGACCGACCTTTTTAACTAGGACTGATTTACCGTACGAACATCTAAAGGATTCGTCACATGTTGATTTGCCGGAACTAAAGTTAACATGTTGTCTTGCGACCAAAAATTCCACTGAATTTCTACTACGTTACTCGGACTTTGATAAATTGTGTAGAATTACTGCCATAATAATACGATTTATTCAGAATTTGAGAAATAAGGACAATAAAAAATCTGGTCATGTAACAAGCAAAGAAATCATAGAAGCACATAATTTAATAATAAAATTAGTTCAAAAAGAAGCTTTTCAGGATGATATACATCAACTTAAGTTGCATAATCAAATCACGAGTAACAGTAAATTAAAAGGTTTAAATCCGTTTATTGATAATTCTGGTTTTTTAAGAGTTGGTGGTAGACTAAATCATGCTAAAATCAGTAATGATCGCAAGCATCAGTTGTTATTGCCGAGAGACCATTTTGTTACTCGTTTAATAATTGAAAAATATCATAAGGATAACCTTCATATCGGTTGTCAGGGAACCTTGTCTGCAGTACGCTGCAAATATTGGCCCATTTCAGCCAAAAATACAATTCGACAAACAATATTCAAGTGTCTAAAATGTTACCGCTGCAAGCCGGTACCATTCAGTCAATTAATGGGGGATCTTCCTAAAACTCGTGTAACACCTTCACGACCATTTTTTATTACAGGTGTAGACTACGGTGGTCCTTTTATTTTAAAAAATGGACACGGCAGAACCCAAAAAACCATCAAGGGTTATGTCGCTGTTTTTGTTTGCTTCAGCACTCGTGCCGTGCACATCGAGCTCGTATGCGAGTGCTCATCTTTAGCGTTTTTAAATGCATTGAAAAGGTTTATTTCACGCAGAGGTCAACCTCATGAGCTCCATTCTGATAATGGTACTAATTTCGTTGGGGCGAATCGATATCTAAAAGAATTGTTCCAATTATTTCGAACTAAATCTTTCGAAAACGTAGTTCTTAAATCTTTAACGAATATGGGTATTAATTGGCAATTCATTCCTCCGCACGCTCCACACATGGGTGGGATATGGGAGGCAGCGATAAAATCTGTAAAGGGTCATTTAAGGCGCATTCTAGGCAACGTTCTTCTCAATTACGAAGAAATGAACACGATTTTAATTATGATAGAGGCATGCTTAAATTCCCGACCTATTACTCCACTTTCAAATGATCCAAACGACCTCTCCGCTCTCACCCCTGCTCATTTCCTCATTGGTGGTCCACTGACTGCACCCGCAGAAGAAGACTGTAGCGACATACCTACCAATCGCCTGATTCGCTATCAACTTCTGGAGAAAATTCGCCAAGATTTCTGGAGACGTTGGTCGCGCGAATATCTTCACTCGTTACAACACAGGGCGAAATGGCAACGAGTTCCAGCGCGACAGCCACAAATTGGAGACCTGGTAATAATCTGCGAGGACGGCATCCCACCCCAACAATGGCCTCTTGGTCGTATACAGGAACTGCACCCGGGAAGCGACAATCAGTGCCGCGTAGCAACGGTGAAAACAGTGCGCGGAGTGCATAAAAGGCCTGTAACCAAACTTTGTGCTGTGCCAGTTCAGTGATGAGTGAAAGACTTTACCCATTGACTAGTAACTTAGAGACATTCACTGGGGTGCATGCATGACATTGGTTCTTATTTTTTTTGTTCTTATTTTGTCTGTTTGTTATATGTTTATTTCAATTTACTTATGTGGGCATGTTCATTTTGAAAGATATGTTCTTTCAACGGGGGGAGTTATGTTAATTGTTAGGTAGTAGTTGCAATTTGCCGCCTTTGCCGCAACTCAACGCTCCAAAGATGCCGACTTCCTGGCGGAGCGTGTAGTCGGATCTCTTTGGAGCGGCTCCCTTTGGGGCGGCTCGCTCCTTTTGAAGAATTGGCGGCGATCACAGGAGAAGTCGGCCTAACCCCCACTTATTTTTATACTTTGTGTTAATTTTTAATTTTAAGACCAGTAGCGATGTAACCACCGCAAGCGAAACAATAAACCAAGTGTAGCAACACAAGACTTTCATTCTTAGTTCTATGAACACAAATACGGCTGGAAAAAGCTCCAGTCGTCAACAACACCTTTAACTGGAACTATCAATGAACAATTTCCAAAAAAAATGTTTTTGACGACGTAGGCATAATGTTTTATTAGATAGTTATTCAGCACAAAATAACCTTTCAGAATATATTTTCAGAATATATTTTCAGAATGTTTGTAACAATTATATGACATGATCGTAATTGGTGATCTTGCAAGTGTGTTGGTTCTATTTGAATCATAATAAAAAGAGTACTGTAATCGTGAATTTATTCTTGGGACAAGAAAATTTAATTTAGATAATAACCAACAGCAAGCAATTTTATTATTTAATAATCCCTGAACTGATGATATTATTTAAAAATTTTACTTTATTAATATCTTTTTATGGAGTTATATAGGATGACTCAGAAAATGAATGAAGAAGTAACATATTTATTTAATTAAAGGAAAAACGACTTGTCTAATTTTGCCAATATTTTGGGAACACTCTACTACTGCTTTTACTGTTATATTAAATTAAAATCCCCTACTACAAATCTCAAGACGTTATAGCAAAAAAAATCTATATTTTACATTTGAAAAACGTCTAGTTGTAAGGATTCTAAAATTTTTATAGGTTTATCAAGGGAAACGTATTTTGTGGAGAAATAGAAACTAAATGAGTCATATCATCATATGCTTTAAAGAGTCAAAAGCCTTGGAGAAGTCGGTGTATAAACATCCTTTTGGAATCCTTCGTCCAGATTGACAGCAATATAATGTGTAATAGTCATTAAATTAGTGATTGTAGAGCGTCTCTGAATAAATCCGTGCTGATTATCAACTATGATGTTTTTAATTTGGTAGTAAATAATATCGAAAATTATCTGTTCAAATACTTTGGCAAAATTATTTAGGATTGCTATTGGTCTACAGCGGTCTTATCTCCTTTCTTAAGTAACGGTATTATTTTCGAAGTTTTCCAACACTCGGGAAATGTCTGACTGTGAATGGCTAAATTAAACAGAAATGTTAAGGGAGTGTAGAATACAGACGCTGCATCTTTAATTAAAAACGCAGGGATTAAGTCTGGACCAGCTGTAAATTGTGGTTTCAAGTTTTTTAATTTAGAGTAGACCTTCTCTTCATGAACACTACCAAAATTAATGTTATTTACAGAATCTGAGGTAACCTCACCAAAATCAGACTGAAAAGAGGATTTGAAAAGCGTTGCAAATGAGTTTACTATAGCCTCCCCTCCTGATACTGGTTCATTCCGAAATGTCATATTAAGCGGTATCTCTGTGCTACTCTTTTTAAGTTTAATGTATCTCCAAATTTGCTTCGGATCAGAATTAATATTTATTTCTGCAGAAGACACAAAATTCTTATATGAGATTTCTAATTCATGCTTTACAATTCTTCTCAACCGAACAAATTCTTCCCGATCTTCTGATTTTCTAGCTTTCTTCCACGAGGAATATTTCTTTTTAATCAATTTGATAATTTTAGGTGAAAACCATACCTACTGGGTATTTTAAGGGTCGTTGAATATATTTCGGAACAAAATGATCAAAAATTTAATAAAGACGATCGTAAAAATCAGCGCAGGCTGTATTTATATCTGTAAGTTGAAGTAAAAAATCCCAGTCGGTATTCAACAGTTCATTATAATATAATCCCAGCAAATCAGCTCTGCGGTAATTGGAGCGCAAATTGTCATTAAACTGATGTAAGTTATAATCGTCTAATTCGTCGTGACGGGCCGTCACTAAATCAGTTCACGAGAAAATCGCTACAAAGAAAAAAACGAAAAACAGATCCCCAGAACATAAAAACAAAATTCGCAAATTTGCAAATCTTAATTACTTAACACGCATGTCCAAATCTGCACATAGTACCATTCAAACAAATAATCAGACTCGATCACCAATCCCCAAACGTAAGAACAAAATTCGCATAGTCGCAAATTGTAAATACCATTGCGCTTGTCAGACATTGCGAACAACATGCCCAGAACTGTACACCCATAAAAACCGCCAATCGCAATTAGAATTCGTACCCAAACTAAAACAGCAGTAGGCGAAACGCAGACGCATAAAAAAACAGATCAAAAAAACGCCGCTTTTACTAACAGCGTTGCAGCAGGCTGACGCAACGTAGCGATGACGACATGGGAACCATGATGCAAGTTGAAAAAACCGAAAAATTTACGACACCGAACTCGCGTAAATCCGTCCAAGACGAAATCCTAGTCAAACCAAACTAAACCTTATAAAACAGCAAAATAAGACCTAAAGTCGCGTTCCGGGCAACTCATAATGTACAATTGGTTTCAAAAAAAGCGGAACAATGACAGAAAGACAAACGTCAAATTTTTCAATGCTTTTCATAGTTTGTTACGGATTCTAGATTGTGAGTTTAAAATATAATGACAAATGGGACAGTTTATAGAAAGACAGGTTAGGTAGCTCAATTTTATATTTTTAATATTTAAGTGTAGCCCGGCTAAATCCCGTACTGATCTTCCAGACTCTAACTCAGCGAGAATACGTGCTCTATCAACTTCCGTTAAATAAGACATGGAGACAATGAATGATGAATTGATGACAGGAATTAAATGACAAACTTTGACACTGATTACTGTCATTAATTGTCACTATTGGTCAGCATTACACGATAAAAAACCAGTTGTATTTTTTTCGTCGACCTCTACAAAAAATTACATTTTACGTACTAATTCCCGAACGAAAAATCGACTATTTTTGAAGGCAAGTATTTTTCGTCCGCAAACTCTTTTCGCCCGCACGGTGCGAGAGCGGGGATTGAATCATTTCATTTGCTGTTGTCAAATTAATTATTGACGAAATCTGTACGAACTTACGTATAAATGAAGGTCGATGAAACAATGTAATATGCACCTCGGCGAAAAACTGTCTGTCTCGCCTTCTTACTAGCCTCGGCTATCAATTTGCAGACTCCACTATAATAGACAGTTTTTCGTCCTTGGTACATAAATAACTATTATGGCTCGCCAACGTCGTGGGAAACAAAATAAATGGGCAAAAATCCGTATAAAAGCAGTAGCGCAGAAAGCGATTTTCATTCAACTTCCGGGTTGCCGTGGACCATGGTAGAAGGAGACATGGTATAGGCATCCGATGTACCAATTTAAAAATCGTCTGCGCATCCATTTGTGACCTCAGGTGGCATCAACGACCTTGTGACTCTTGTAAGCTTCGCTAGGGAAGTCTAGGAAATTTCAGCTTGAGTTGTCATCGCTTTGCCCAATACGTCAATTAGTTGTCGGCTAACGAAAATTAATGAAATTAATAATGATAAAAATGTAATTATTGATAGTTGAACGGTCCAAAAATGTGGTTTCATATCAATTTCAATAAATGTGGGACATCAGCAAATGCAAATGCCAATTTGCTCTTATCACTTGAATGTTGAAAAGAGGTTTTTGACATATTTATGCTCAGTTCTCTCCACAAACCTAAATTCTGCAATCACATCACACATACAACTGCAACAACTGAATAATCACAAATAAATTTTTGCAATTTAAAGAATGTATTTTACGTAATTTCGCGCTAATTTGATGCCACTTGACGTCACACCCGATGCCTATGCCTATACCATGTCTCCTTCTACCATGGTTCTACACATGTAGTTTATGACTCTGAATTGAGTTTTTACCCGAAACGTCCAAATTTTTGGAAAAAAAAAAACAAAATTATGAAACAACATTTTGCAATTCAATTTTGAATCTGCAAAACCCAATGCTTTGAAATCTTGAAGATGTTTTGAAGTTATCATAGGCATGATAAATTTTTACTCAAAATGAATTTGCTCCTCCCCCCCTAAAAAATTAATGACGTCACCTCAAAATTTTGCTGAATAAATCCTATCTTAAATGTGCAAAATATGATGAATCTGTAGTTCTAAATTTATAAGCATGGTAAAATTTTGATTAAAATGTATTTGCTCATTTCCCCTAAAAATTTGATGACGCCGCCACAAAATTTTGCTGAAAAAAATGCTATCTTAAATGTGTAAAGAATGATGAGTCTATACTTGTGATTTATCACTGCATTAATATTTTTTTTTCAATTTTGACATGTAAACAAACGTTTATTTTGCCGTCAGTAGGCCACTAAAGCTTTGGTTTATCCGGTAGCACCATAATTTTTTTTTTTCTACCGCCCACGTTTTTTGGTTTTCTAATAGAGCTACTAACGCACGCAAATGACGTCACAGTAGTTCGTTAATAGCGGAAAGGCGTTCTTTAATAGATCTGGTGTAATTTAGATCGGTAAGATTGGTAGCAATGACGAGAAATGTCAGGTGAATGTCAGTGGCAAATCTAAACTTAAAATTTCCCATGTTTCCGGACGCGTAACTTCTTCGCAAGACATTTTAACCAATTTTAAATTACAAAAACTCGAATTGGTTCGAATTACAATTGTTGTTGTGAAAATTCGAACCTCAAATATTTCGTGGTTAGTGTCAGACCGACCCATCACCAACCACGACAAAAGTCCCCAGATTAAAAAAAATGCAAATTTCAATTAAATTTTGGGAAAAAACGTGTGCGGTAGAAAAAATAGTATAAATAACTCGTTCATAAGGCCATTGAGGCACTCATCCTTTATATAACTCGCGGCTTCGCCGCTTGTTCTATAAACTTGGATTCGTGCCTCAATATTTGCCTTATGAAACTCGTTCTTTAATATACTATAAACCGCTAGCGAAATAAAATTTTTTTTCACTAGCAGCCATGAAGCGTGCAAATGTCGGCTCATTTAGAGGTAGCAAATTCAACTTTTGCGACCACGGGTTCAAAAAGAAGATTGAGGTTATGTACGCAATACTTGATGTGATTATTTCTTAAAAAAATTAATAAATGTGTGCTACTAACATTACTTGAGTATACGCATGGTAGTTGGTAGACGGTAGAAGATAAAATGATTAATTCAGCGACAAGTGTAAACGGTTTTCTTTGTGTTGAAGATTTAAAGTCGCGATCTTTTCTATAGAACCACTCCCTAGTGTAAATTTTCAAAATTTGTTTGGTGTAAGTGACCTTGACGGGTTTCTGGGGGAAAACATGTGTGTCAAAAATTTGACAGGTTAGATGACCCCATTGTCATTGTAGATATTTTATTTTAATAAACAGATGAACAGAACATACAGTGTGCACGGGATACAGTGCGGCATAGCTGAGGGCAACCGAAACATTCGTGTTGTGCTAGTTTCGATTGCCATATCAAATACCGCTACCAACCGCGTTCTGCGTAAAGTACTAGATGACAGGGCTACCAACTTGACTTTTTATCGAGTGGTTCCGTAGAAATGACCGCTACTGTAGATCAAGTTTAATTAGAAATCAAAACAAAATCATGGTACGTCAAAAAATCGAACGTTTATTCTTTCAATTTATTGTCTTATGGTTTCTACTAGTGAAAAAAATAGTATATTAACCACGGTTGCAAAGCCAGTTCTAGACCTCGCGCTTCAAAGCCCTCGACGCTGCGCGTCTCGGGTTCTAATTTGCGCTCGGTCTAGAATGCTTGGCTTTGCAACCTTGGCCAATAATATACTATTATTTGGTCGCTGTCAATTCTGACGTTTCTCGAATGTGAACTTTGAATCACCAATTTTTTCACAATTTGGGACTTGGGGTTGTCAAAATTGAATAAAAGTTTGTATGTATTACACTCGCGGTTAAAATGAATGTGTAACTCGCGGTCTTAAGGCGCTCGCGGCATACGCCGCTCTCCCCTTAAACTGACCGCTCATTAAACATTCACTTTAACTGCTTGTATAATAAATAACTATTAGATTTGCTTATACGGGGTGTCTGAAAAAAATTAATGACTGAGTCAATTAATTTTATCGATTAAATCAAGAATTGAAAAACTGAATACTTTGAAATCTTGCAGACGTATTTGTCTTAAATTACAAGTACTATACAGAGTGTTCCTTTATATGTTAACGCCTGACAATTTTTGCATAGGCAACATATTAGACACCCCAGAGACGACCTCGTCCAATTTTATTTGTTTCTTAATAAGCAATCATAGCAATCACAAAAAAAATTACAAAGATGTCAATGCCAAATAATGACAAAATTGAAAAATTAATACTCAATTTATGTTAAAATGCCCCTCTACAAAAATGTAATAGGTACATAGGAAAAAAACATAATAGGCATGCAGTCGTCACGTTTCCGACAGCGAGGGAAGTACTGCCTAAACTCTTTAGACCAATTTTTTATTATTAATTTCTTTCCATTAAAATAGTTGACACATTTACGATGAAAGTATCTATTCCGGCTCCCAAATTGCTGTGTCTCAATTAAATCTAAAGCACTGGAGATATAAGAAAGATTTTTTATGTTGCTGACTTATAACACTCCACCGATTATAATGTGACAAAAGTATTTCAAAATACGATCTCGTCGTGAATGTGCTTTGCGTTTTAGAGTGGGAGTAGATGTGAGCCCCCGCTTAGCGTCTTTCCTCACCTGACTCGAGTGAGGGCGAGCAGAAATCGGTTTGCGTTTTGTCCGAAAACATCCGTTCTGTTTTTTCGTTTTATAGCAACATTCTGTAATTTACAACGTCGCAATTTTATATACACATCAGTTACGAAACATGGATCTTGCTGCCTCCGTTTGAGTTTTTCGAAGGCGTCATTTAATTGCCGAGTTACAAACGCTTCTTTTAAGCCAATTTTAAGTGATTTTGTGAATTTTTATTGCAACAGTTACTTATCCTATCAGATTTAAAAAATACGAACGGTGGCAAAATGCCACATCCTTTGACAACACTCAGTTACATTTTCAACTATTTTTAAGCAATAATAAACCAGTGATTCGAAAAATCATAACCCATTGCACGGGCTACTTTCCGTGTGGGGTTTGGCGTGAACAAATAGCGCCGGGGGCGGAAGGAATTTTTAGAGTTAACAAAAATTTTCGTTGGCGGGTGATACTCTTAGCCTTGCGTCGGCTTTTGGTCGTCGGGGAGGAATTTTTGATAATTTACTGATCACCTTCTAGGAAAATTAATCCAACGTTTCCTCGGTTTGCGGATTCGCGACACGAATATTTTAGATGGGTTTTTGGAAGTTTCCGAACCGGAACCACTTTACTTTGAATTTGTTACCGTTCAATATGATCCTGTTCTCTGATTGTTTTGCGATAATTTTAGGAAACCCCGCACTTCATGCGAATTTAATGCTTCCACCGTACTTTCGAGCATTTATGGTACTATTTTCTCTGCGTTTAGTTTCGACAAAATGTTCTGACTATCCATTTTTGATTTTATCTGACCACCCCGTAACGACTGATTTTTTCGCCCGGCGTATTTAGTGAATTAATTAAAGTAAAAAAAATACTTATCTCTCTTTTTAAATGTTTTATTTTCATAATTAGCGTAGATTAAAGTGCATGTTTTAATTCGTTTAGTTTTAGTTTTTTCTTTATTCTCAAGGGAAGATTTCTTTGATTTACACCGAATTATTAGTTGTAATTGTTTTTAGCAGTTTTAATAGTACGTAACTAGCGTGTAAACGCCCAGTCACAGTTTATTAAAGAATCAAGTACATTAATTACTCGAATTCGTATCTAGTAGTTTTCAATCTTTAGTTAGCACGCACGTATTATTACTATTATTGTGTTTTAGAAGGTATCGCACATATTTAGGGATTTATTAGGTTATTTTTAAGTTTTTAATTGCATGATGTTATTAGAGTATTTTTAAGATTAATTTTAGGTAATTAGTGTCATGGGTTATTTTCGTAAGTTTTAAGATTTTGATAATGGGACAAAATTGTGTAATGCTTTTATTACAGTTATGCATGTTTTAGTTATGTAAGTTGTGGTGACCGAAATTAAATCAAAATTTTCACGCTGAAATTAATTAACAGCGGCGCGAAATCACACTTGAATAATTTCAATTTAAAAAAAATCAATCACAAAAGAAGGAATCGTTAAACATAGGCAACCAAATATGCACGGTAACCCTTGCAGGGTAGTCGGACAATTAGTAGCGCTAAGGAATTTTTAGTTAGAGGGTTGGTGGTTAGACAGAAGCAGCATGGCCGCGCGTCAGTCTGAATGTGGTTTTTGTGAGTGTAAACACGTGGTAAGAGCTAGTTTAAATTAGTTGGTTTGGTAGTTAATAAAAAGGAGGAAGCCTTTGTTTAACGACAATCAATCGTAACGCCGTCGACGCTCAGTTGTTCCCAACTCGCGCAGCTAATTCTTGCGGCTTTTAATCGAAAAATGGCGGACTCCTGTTCAACGCGAAACACGTGTTGTAAATTTGTTTTATTGTTTGTAAATTCACCAATCAAGTTAGCTTTTCTTAATCGTCAGCTAGTGCTAAAACAATTTAGCAATCAGGATTAGTTAAATAAACCACTTGCTAGAAGGTTTCATGAAATTCACTTAGTCAGAAAAATACCTTTGTTGTTTAATTACGAATAAGTTTCTGGATGCATATACGTAAGTGTTACATTATAACACTTCTAAATTCTTGACACAAGATTGCTAATAGTTCATTTATGGCAGTTAAACGCCCTCACAATGCTACAGATTAATTACATCATCGAGGCATGTCCTCACAACGCTAGATATTAAATAACATCAACGAGGCTTATTCCTCCCACCGCTAAAATATACACCATAGAGGTATTTCCTTGCAACGATAAAAATTTACATCACCGTGACGCTTTTACCCCGCAACGATGCTTGGCTATTTTTGTGTCTGTTTATTATGTGTTTTGTTGGGGTAACCAATCACTTAGGTCATAACATAATTTAACATAATAATGTAATCTCTTTGTTTGAACCGTTGATAAAGTGTGGCAAATATTAATCTCATGTAAATTTTGTTAACTTTGCAATTTTCCACCTCATACAATATTTCTTTAATCTCACAATTTTAACCTCAGTAATTTTCCTCTGTTGCATAATTTTCATTGAACGTAAATTTCATTCACTGCAGATTTAACCTCACATATTTTTAATTGTATAAGTTTATTTCACACCAGATTTTTTGTTTCCTAAATCCTTGCTAAGTTTTGCTTTGTAAATATTTTGTTGATGAATGTTTCCACCGTATAAATTGTTTGATGTCCAATTTTAATCTCACATAAGAATTATTTGTTGTTTAAAATTTCACAAGATTATATGGCGAATTTAAATGTTGTTTATTGCTGTTTTGAAACTTTAACACTTATTCAGTTGTTATTAATATCAGAATTAAAAGAAATTGAACATAAAAAAAAAATGGAACTGAGGTTAAATAACACCGAAACACGTAGCAGAAGCGTAGGGAGCGGCTGCTGGCTTTGGCTATTGGGATTTGTCGCGCCATCTGCACAAGGGCTGCAGGCTTTGTATAGAGTCAGTGGGAACGGTCTGGACGACGTTTGAAGCTGTCAGCTTATTTAGAGCCTTTGACATTCCAACCAACAGTTTTCGACCGAAACGGCCTGGGTAGCGTGGTACGTCTCTTCGTTAGATAGAGGAGTGCTGGGCGGTAGCCTTGCCGATAAATAGAATCACCGTCGCGGGGGAGACCAGCCCGAACCGGCAGCCCCAAACTCCGCTTATGCTAGAACGCCCCAGGAGTACTTTTGTTGTGCTCCTGTTAACTGCCGTAACTTTAAATTTGGCGCCACACGCTCGTAATAATTTGTGTATTTCCATCCAGTTACTTTAATTCAGAGTTTGCTTTGTTTTTATTAAATTAGTGATCTTCAAATATTTACATTCATTCCAAACAGATGTATAGGATTTTGCGTTTGTTCGTTTTTCATACGTGTATGTCTGTCAATTCGCGAGTGTCTTTTCTTTAATATTTTTAAGGTGTTCGAAATGTAATATGTCCGTGAATATACGATAGGGGGTTTTTGGGGCTGAGGAGTGAATCCTCGCAGCTTCTTTCCTCGTGCGAGGGGTGCCGTGCTAGCCCCTCCAAAACAATTTTGTCTATTATTTCTTGCGCTCTCCACTTACACGCAGTGTGCTCACTTGTATGAAAGAACGTCTTCCCGCCACTTTTCAAAAAAAAAAAACACACAACGTAGGTTCCCATCTTGTTAGACGATCACAGCCAAGGCCAAACTTTGAATTTTTCGCGGGCCTTTCAAACCTCTTCGAGGTCAATTTAAAGGCGGGAAGTTTGGGCGATCACAAAGTTTAACCTTATGTTTTATTTTGATATTTTCCATTTATATCTTTACTCATTTATTCTTTTATTAAGCTTGTAGTTTTTATATTTCACTATATGTATATTAAAATGTTAGGAGCGTTTAATTATTTCCTCTTCCCCCACATGTAGGTTAGCTCTTACATTTCCAAGGAAATGGGCCTACACCCAAATAAATAATTTTGTTCGTGTTCAAATGCTCGGCGCGGTCAAAAAATTATCTTAAATTAAAGCATGATACAAGTAAATTTACTTTTATCATGAACTACATAAACAATATCAGTTGAAAATTGATAGAACGAAAAGTTATCCAAAAATATTGTGCAATGAAATAGATTTTTTCTAACTAAACTATCAAGTTAACGAATTAAATTTCACAAAGAATATGACCAATCTTGACCGTCAATATGAAATGAAATCCATTCTACGTGACCAACAGAAGCAGGGTTGTTGGCGAAATTTCACGAGTCACATCAGTTTTGAGTTACTTTAAATTTATATTCTTTGTAGACAACGGGAATCATAAACAAACATATTGTATACTTAATTTACTATTCAATAAAAGCATATGAAAATATAAATTACAATGACAAAAAATCAGCCTTAAATAAATTAATTACTCAGTTTTGAACGCCCCCAACACTTTTTCATAATACTTATACCCATACCCATCAACTTGTCTGTTCTCAGAAATATATTTTCTAAACGGCATCTCCAGCCACAAATCACCTAATTCCTTCATACGGTTTGGAGCTGATAAGACTCCTTTCACCAGATCTGAATTAATAATGGAATCCAATTTCTCTATCACAGGTTGAACGTATTCTTCTTGTTTCTCAAGTTCACCTAAAGAAACTAAAACACAATTTATAAAATTTAAGGTTTAGCTCAGTGACAAAATAAATAATACATTTTTGATAATCCAAATCTAAACATTCAGTTGACGGATTTGTTAAGCGTAACTTATTTGACAAAACTTTCATCTGCAGGGCGTCAAATATAACGCTCTCAGTCGGGCTAAACGGAGTCTTTATTAATCTCGTAAGCAAATTTAAATTTTCAGAATCAAATGTGACATACGACGGAATGACCGTGTCGCTAATGATTTTGTGGTACACCTGCAACTGACTAAAATACAAATACATAAATAAACAAATAAATATGATTTCAGTGGTAGCCTCATACCTATATTTAAATTTTCTATTAAACTCCAGAGGAACTTCACGGAAAACTTCAACTTCGCGGGAGTTGACGCTTTGTGTCATCTTACCAGCCCAGTTAATTTCATGAAAATATGGAGATAATTTTTTCACACAGTGAGACGTTTCAGTCTGATTATTTTGAATATCTTTCAAAACTTTATAAATGATTGGAATAAAAGTTTGAATATCACGTACTTTCTCAATCTAAAACAATATTTGCATAATTAAAAAATACACACTTGCAAATACACATACAATATCTTCTTGTAATTGTTTAATTCTGAGATTCATTGCTTGTATATCAATATCGCTTTCAAACGTTTTGGCAGAATCAATTTCTTTACGTAAAAAATTATTACCTCCGTTTAAATAAACTTCTTCGATCTGCGACTCAAGTATTGTTCTCATTTCATCACTATTTCGCCTCCTGCTCCCCATCTGAAACTACAATACTGGAAAAGTGTGTGACCCTTTGATGAAACTTACACAAATTTCCTCTTTCTTCCGTTTTACAGCTTCCTGTTTTGTTTTCAAGAGGATTCGACATTTATCTTTCTCCAGCTCATTTTTCAGGTGAATGAAGTACATTTCACTCAGATCAGACTGACGGATGCTTCTCTTTGAGCTGAAAGAACTAACCAATCCAATTACAACTATAACCAAATTGAAGAATTTAAATTCCTACCCAACAAGTTTGTTACAATCGATTATAGAAATGCTCAGATCTTTCAGTAACTGCTCATAAATATTTTCCCACTGCGTCATGATTAGGTAACGATTGTTTTCATGCAACAAATCTTTCAAAATCTGCTCTATATTCTTATCATTACGAAGTTTATCAAGTATTTCATCCTTTACATCTTTTGTCGGTGGTTCTAGCAGCGAGTCTGTTAATGGTTGAAGAAATACATCACCCACGTTACTCCGACTCAACAAAAAATTGTCCAAATCATCACTTATGTCTAAGCATTCATTGGACAAGATACCCAAAGACTCCCTTTTCAGTGTTTTTTCAGTCTCATCATTGGTGATACTTTTTTCACTTCCAGTATCTGAGAATTTCAAACATCTACTTATAGCTGTGCTGTGTTGTGTAAAATTGATGTTTTCTTTATTTTTGTAATTCATTTTTTTACATGTGGTGGGCGCGATGTCACTTAAAATCGTTGACTGATTTAAAAATCGAGAAAATGCGTTACAGTTTGAATATGTTGGCTTTTTGACAGTTCTTATTAGGGATGTTGATACAGATTTAGTTTTGTTGGACTGTGGGACTGAAACACCATCAGATAGTTTTTGGAGTTTTTCAGCACACTTCTGCAAGGTTTTCTACAAAACAAGAGATGTAAAATTCACATGTATGAACCAGCCGCCATTAAATGGCAAGCAGTAATACAGTTCCATAAATGAAGTAGATTAAAATTGGTCATGAGCGGTTTGAGTTTTAATTAAAACAATTTGGAGAACATTCCTTTGTCTAAATAAGCAACTTACTGTAATTTCATCAGGGTTTGCACTTGCTTCCATTTCTACAGGTGTAAGATTTCTAGCCATAGTGAGGACTTCTTGACCATGTTCAATGTCTTTCTCTATAACTTTTGACTTTTTGTCCAACAAAAATTTTCTCTCTTGATTTTCTCTAATTTTTGCTTTTATATTCTCAATCTTCATATCTAAATTACATGAGTTAACATAAACATCAAATTAACACCACTCCACCACTTACAAGTCACTTTATTCTTTCTTAAAATATCATCTACAGTATCTCTTTTCTCTGCAATATGTCGTTCTAAATTCTTAATATGTTTTTCAAGCCTTTGCCTTTCCATATAAATTTGAATTTCCTTTATTGGGTAACTAAACTGATCCTAGGAAAACTTTCGTAGACAAAAACATTTAAAACTTTACCAACTTACCTGTTCTTCAAGTGGTTTTTTAGACAATCTATTCACGATAACAGTCTTTTTTATATGATCCACTTCTTGTCGATGTCTGACATTCGAAATAAGTTGTTCCCAAATAAACGCAGTTGACGGATTACAAATTCTAAAAAGCAAAATTTACCTACACATTTGAAAAATTAAGTCACAAACAAACTTTGGTAAGCTTGCTGGTATTCCACCATTGTATCCCATTTTTCTTAACCATTCTTCTACTCTAACTTCAACTGACATACTGGCATTAATATGTGGATTGCTACTTATATCAAGGTGGATTGTTTTCCCAATAAAATCAAGGCAAAACTTATCACAAATATAAAAATAGAAGAACTTATGACTGGAACACCGGTAACGACAACTACTATTTGAAATTGTTATTTTAATGACATTCGTCTAATTTTTGACATCAGCGCATGCGCAGGTGTGATCGTCAATGTAAAACAGAAGCACCAAAACAGTCGTGGCGTTTCGAAATATTACAAATTAAATTAAATTTATAAAAACTTTTAAATAACACAAACATACTTCTGATGTTACAATGTAGTAACGGAGTTAGCTAAAACCTCAAATTTTTCCTTCTACAAAATTACGTTGTCATTCTTCGTACTAGCACAGGTACTAGTACAAACCTCTGGAACACAACAATAAACATAACCTCACTTCCTCCGTACAAGAAACGTAATTTCGTTTTTCGATTCATTTGTGTTCCGATTAATAAAATAAATATTCATCAGAATGGAAGAGCAAGAAGAACACAATGAACCAATGGAAGTCAACTCGGATTCAGACAGCTCCAGTTCTGACGATGAAGCCGAGCAGGTAATTGCCTCGCTAGGAAAATTCCCTCTTCTATAAATATGTTTTTAGGCACTTATTAGCAAAGCTGAAGATTTAGAGCGACAAATATCTGATAATAAATATTTGTACAACGCACACGAGGAACTGGTTAATTTGTATCGACAACTTGGAGATTTAGCTTCGATGCGGTTGGCTTATGAGAGATTCCATGAATATTTTCCGCTCACACCCGAGATTTGGCTTGCGTGGATTAATGATGAAAAAAGGTTGGCGAATTCTGAGAGTGAAGTCAAATATGTTTTTTCATTATTTGAAAAGGCCATGGAGGATTATGTCTGTAAGTGTTTAAGAAAAGTAAAAGAGAAAATTCAATTAATATTAACGTTGAGAAAGGCTAGCAACTGAAGTATTTTTTGCAAATGTCTACAAAAATATTTGAAAAATACCGCCAATTGCTTCAGGAATTTCAGACCTTTTTATTATTGTAGTCTATTTAAATTCTGTTTGCAAATAAAAGGAATTAGGGTTGGCTAGGAGACCAGTTGGATAGGTGGTACTACTGATACGTCATTCTGTCAGCTGTCAATATCAAAAATTAGAATTTGCGGTAAAGATCCATTTATTAAATGATTAGTTAAAGGTTATATTGAGATGTTAAAGCTACATAATGCGCGTTGAGTGACTTGAAGTCGGTAAATGGTGCTACGCTCTTAACAGTCATCTGGGGAGCCTTGGAAAAATAGTAAAAAAAATCCTTTTCACATTTTGGTGGGCTTATATTGGTTTTAAAATTAGTTCTTTGGCTACGTTTAACCACTAAACAATATTTTAGCAGTTACTAGCCCCGCCCACCCGCCCTCTCTTTTCTTAGCGGGTATCTCATTTGGCAAAATCAGTTTTATCTTAGCAGGTAGTAGCCCCGCCCACCCGCCCTCTCTTTTCTTAGAGGGTATAGCCCCTAGAAATACATAGTACCTACCGTCATCCATTGTTGTACGAGTGAAGCAAATGCAGTTGGTAACGCAAAAAATTCCCCTGGTTTGGAACCAAATTGTGTCAGCAGAAAGTTGACAGTGGGTAAACCGTTGTTGTCACGTGGCCTTGGCGTGGTCTTTTTGTTTAAAGTCAATTAATTGTCAATTAATATAACTAAAAATTATATTAAATAAGATTTTATTGATTAAATTTTATATATTATTCAAATTAAAACTCCATATTTTGTATGTAAACTACAAACTTTAAATCCAACATAAAACCATTGTAAATTTCGCGGTCTGTCAAATGGTGTTTATAATTTTTGTTTTTGTTAAGTTTCCGCCAGGTTTGCTCCACGGTGACGATACTATGTGTTTTCTAGGGGCTATATTAGAGGGTATCTCATTTACCAAGATCAGTGTTTTCTTAGCAAGTAGCGATGACTAACTTTTACAAAAAGTGATCCAAATTTGGAAACATTACGAGCTTAGTTATATGCACAAGGCAGGAATTTTAAACATATTCTCTAGTGTTTAGTTGGTTATGCTTTAATGGATTTTTCTTTTGTTGGTTTTGTTTTTGTTTATAATTTATAAATGTCTTATTAAATGTTTTTTTTTGTTTATTTATTAATGAAAAATAATAGCTTGTTTTATTAATAAATAATAATGCACAACGATTAATGACTACTGGTTGTTATGGTTGTTGTCCTAAAAAAAGTAAAAGGATTTCGGTCACCATCGTTAGTAAGAAATCAGAAAGTAAGCCGGAGGTATTGTCTTTGCCATTTCTATTGAAACACCACCTGTTGATTTTGCTTAAAATTTAGCAATTGGTAACAGCTTTCGGTTGATTGACAACGGCTTTTAGTTAGAAAATTGTCTGAATATGAACGTTGCCAAATTTACGATTAACAAGTGGTATTGCAATAGAAATGGCAAAGTCTATATTCACGTATTAGGTGGGTACAATGTTGTCAATTTTACTTTCATAAAATTACGTTTTTTTTTCGTAATGTACATCATTTGGAGTTTTTTTATTATTTTTTGGGGACTCCCGAAATCCCGTATATAACGTACTGACGAGTTAATCCGCCATTTTCCAGACACCTGGTATATTGGTTTCACGGAAATTTATTTATTGGAAGTTTTAAAAAAATCAGTTGCTTTTGATTATTCATATTGTTATTTGTATTATAATTTTGTCCAACAGCTGTCACTTTGTGGATAGAATATGCCCAATACTCCATAGGTGCTAGCAACTTGGACACCACGCGACAAATCCTAGAAAAAGGTCTAACAGCAGCCGGGTTACACACTGCCGAAGGTAGTCTCCTATGGGACACCCTCAAAGAACTAGAGTTGGCTCATCTATCCATAGCACAAGAAGATACAGACGAATGGAAAGAACAACTTTCGCGTGTGGTAGAGGTCTTCCGACGCCAACTCTCCGTTCCGCTTGTAAACATGGAAAAAACTTACGCAGAATGGAAAACTTTGGTGGAACAACTCCCCAAAGACCACACTATTAACACAGAAGCAGTAGAATGGGGATACAAGAAAGCTTTAAAAGCATTACAAAGCTACGCTCCGTTCGAGGAAAAACTTTTGCTAACTGAAGACGAAACAGAAGTGCTACAAGTGTACAAAGACTATATCAAAAGTTTGTCAGACCCTTCCACCATCCTATGTGTTTACGAACGAGCCGTGGCAAAGATGTGCCTGAACATCAATATCTGGTTGGACTATTGTTTGTATACTCTCAAACTAGGAGACACCGCTGCAAAAGTTAGCAGTAAAGCGTTACGAAATTGTCCTTGGAGCGAAGACTTATGGGTTATGAGGTTGAGAGTCCTCGAGCATCTAGAAAAAGAAGAGAAGGAAGTAATGGCGTGTTTCGAACAAGGTATATCTAATCTGGGAGTCAACCAAGGCACAGAATTATGGTTGGCGTACCTTGAATATGTATACCGCAACTCTACTGACAAAGAAAAGTTATATAAAACTTTTGACCAAGCCCTTAACCAGCTACGGTACCAAGATGAAGGTGTGGCTAAAATAACGAAATGGTATGCCAGAATTTTGGCAAAGAACGGCGACATGGCAGGAGCCAGACGCTTGTGGAAGAACATTCTGAAAAACCCACAGAATAAAAGTGCTGCGAACGTCTGGCTTGAATATGCTAACTTAGAAAGACAATACGGGGAACCAACCCAGTTGAGGAATTTGTTTCAAAGAGCGTTGACGAGTTGCACAGATTGGCCACAATACGTGGCAGAAGAATGGTTAATGTTTGAAAGAGAATGTGGCAAGTTGAGTGATGTAATGAAGTGCATCGAGAAACGTAACGAACTTGTCAAAGTCGAACCCCCACAAGTGCAAACTACAAGCGAAGAAGCGTCTCAAAAAGGTACAAAACGAAAGAGCAACGAAGAAACAGCAACAGACTCCAAAAAGCAAAAAACCGAACAGACTTCGCCGAAAAAGAAAATTTTAAAAGATCCCACCAGAACTGTGTTCGTGAGTAACCTCCACACCAGTGTCAATGAAAAAAGACTCAAGAAGATGTTTCCGAATTCTGTCAACATTGAAGTCGTAATGGACCGCAAAGGTAAATCTAGATGCTACGGTTACGTTCAGTTCAACATGGAGGAAGAAGTGATGACTGCGCTAGCCAGAGACAGAGAACCCCTCGACGGGCGACCGATTTTTATCTCGAACTGTAAGCCAGACCGCACCGAACGGAAAGCGGGTTTTAAATATTCGGTCGAAACGGAAGATAACAAACTTTTTGTTAAAGGTTTACCGTTTGATAAAACGGAAGACGATATCAAAGAAATTTTCAAATCGTGGGGCGTTAAAGAGGTGAGGCTTGTTCGGCGGCGGAATGGACAGTCAAAGGGTTTGGCTTATGTGGAGTTTAATGACGAGAATAGTGCGAAAAAAGCTAAAAATAAAACAGATCAAATGAAAATTGGGGAAAACACGATCACGGTTGCTATCAGCGCACCACCTCCCAAGACACCAAACGTGCCAAAACCGACAGGTCCAGTTCGTCATGCGAGAAGCAAATTACAGATGCCTTTGATTCCTAGGGCTCTTCAGGTGAAAAGTAGCGACACAAGCAATGGAGAGGCTAAACCGGTTCAGAGTAAAAGTAATGAAGATTTCAGAAATATGTTACTTAATAAATAGGTATTGTGCCAGAAGAAATAAAGTTTTTAGTTGCTCGCCTTTTTTTTAAGATACCAAATAAAGATTGTCGATCACAGTCAGGCGACCACACACAACTGGGAAGAATCAGAATTATGGTTGTAAAATTTTACTTTAGCGGTTTGGGGGTTTTTTCAAAAATTTTTCTTTGAAACCCCTTACAAACTCTGTGATTATTATAATGACACTAAATTTTTGTGCAGACGACTAGTTTTGGAGATATTGAAGTTTACGTAACGTACTCTTATAACTACGAAGGTCCGAAAGGTGTTTTTTTTTTTCATGAAGTCCTTAAACCGCCCATATAGGAATAAGTTCCATAATTGTTGCTCCGTGGATCATCTGGTTTTTGAAATTACTGCGACAACTGATAGTTTGTTGTACAAAAACCGAACATATGATTTGTGAGATTAGGATGGATAGCTAAAATTTAAAAAAATTAGAGTAAAAAATTACGGCTTGTCAAATCCAGCTCTTTCGAAAAATTAAAAGATTTCATTTTGCGAATTTTATTCTTTTTTATGGCAACCATTATAAGCTAAAAAAAGCTCAAATTATGTTTGAGTAAAGGTAAAGAAACGTACTAACCGTTTGTTACAAGTGAGTTTTTCTATTTCAAAATGTTGTATGGATGTCAATCTCCATTTTTGCAAGGATGTATATATCAGTTTGGATAGAGGCATTGTAATACTAATAATAAAAGTATTGTATTATTATTATTCTTGAGTGATTTATAATCAATAAAACAACGAAACAATTTAATCACATCTGCCATATGTAATAACAGAGGTGCAACTGAAGACTGAACTGAAAATCATTTATTGTACTCGTAATTTAAGATAAATAGCGATAACACATCAACCTATAGACGTGAGAGTGAAACAAAAACTAAACTAAAACATGTTTTCCACGAATTGCAATAACCGTATCATAATGCTGACGGTCCAGACTTTTTTATTACTCTGACTTCCGCTTATTGAATAAAACAGTACACGCTATTTTGATTTTCAATGTTGTAATTCACATTTGGTTAATTATAACTTGTCTAGATCTAGGGGAGGCTCAGCATCCCCCTAGCTACGGCCTTGTCTATTGCCCGATGGACTTCATTACTGTACGTCCTTAGCTTATTCTCGATGAGAAAAACAACTTGAAAATGTTTATGTTTATATGTACATCGGAAAAATGCCACGTAGAAATTAGTTTGATTTGAATGAGTTCGTCCCCTCAAAAGAGAGTATCAAAACTATTAAGGGTCCGTCGGACCGAGCCCGTATTTATGTTTTCTTAATTAGGCAATCCACAATGCAAACACTATGGAGAGAGTTGGACAGCCGTCAATCACTAGGCAGGTAAGCTGATCGACCGTTTGGGACCTTCATAAAAGTTTATTTAGGAGAAAAGATTAAAGAGATAAAAGTCTTATACTAGTCCAAAAGATATAAGGTTATATGACCATCATAAAAGTAGTTGACCGCAAATAAATACCCCCTTTCTGTGGTTCGCACTAAGCTTACCGGTTGGCAATAAATCGTCTTCTAAACATTTCTTGCTCACATTTAACATTTAACAGGGCCGGCTTTCAAAGCGAGTGGTTATTTCGGAACCCTTAGCGACTGCAGGTAGTAAAGAAATAGTCAAAGAGGAGAAATATTTCTCCTCTTTGAAATAGTGGAGTGGTGGATTTTCATATTTAGTGAAAGCCGCCCCTGAACGAAACCACAACAGCCGGTCGAGCTGCAGTGGAATCGTTATTTACGACCCTAAAACCTTTTCTATTGTAAACAACTTAACTTCGACAGAATGGGATGATTTTATGATGACCATATAACCTTCTAGCTTTTGGTCCACTATACAACTAGAGACAAGATTTAAAAAAAAATGCGGCAAATCCCGTCTCTTCTCATAGTACGTACCATGTTTCTCAGAAAAAGGCGGGAAGAGCAAGTATTAATTATTATTAATGACTACACTGGGTCGCTAGAATGAATGGAAACGGTTAAATATCTTGAGAACCAATTGTACAAATCAACTGAAATTAGGTATAGGGCACGGTTGTAGAATAGATAGGTTGATACACTAGCATATAGTCAGGATCATGAAGCAATGCGTACACGTCACGGACTCTGTATGACGTCATGCGTCTACCACGTTTATCATACAAATGAATCGGTTTGAAAACTGTCAACAAACATGTCAGCTTGTTATTGTTTTGGTTTGTTCTATTTATGATTATAGCATGAGAAGACCGTTAGTGTGAAGCAACAGTTAAGAAATAAGCTACACTTGCAGTGTTTCAGCACACAAGGGCATGCTGCAGGCTGCACAGATGCTATGAATTACAAACTCAGGCACAGGAAAGATCATGACTGTAACCCCTTTCACGTGTTCCTAGTCACTGAAGGCTGCCACTCACGTTCCAACGCCGCGGTACAATTGTGTAGGATATGACGAAATTGAAGTGTTTTTGAACGTCTGTGTATGCGACAAGCAAATCGGTTGGATGTGGACGGTTGGTGAAGAAGTCTGTCTACAGCAGTACAATCGTGTTGTATTGGATGGAAATTTGATCGTGTGGACAGTGTACGTTATACAAACCGTGAAAGCAGGTATAAAAGTCCATTTTCTTCGGACATGTTGCCACCACGATCGCAAATTTTTAACTGCAAGGTTGTAACGTGTGTGTACTGCTGCTTATCAGCAGAATTGTACAGCAGTTGTATCTAATACAATTGTACCCCGGCGTTGGAACGTGAATGACTGGCTTTAAGAACATTCATTTTTGCATTGACTGCTGGTAAAAATTGACAATTGGGTGTTAAACACATACTTGCAGGGTGGTACAAGGCTTCATACTGTACTTAAAGCTACCAACGAGAATGTCAACATATGTCTCAAACAGACAGCATTGAACTGTTGTGACAGGCTTCAAGTTAGAGAAATATTCTTATCGTCTTCAATGCCACAATGGCCACGTCACATCTACAGAATAAGTTACTTTATTGACATGGAATAGATACAAAAGTAAACTATAAATAATAATAACTATTGATGTTTCACAACGTCTTCATCTGACCAGTGATCTGTATATTTGGCCAGTGAAGTGATAGTGTGATTATAAAAGACATCAGCAAAACATGCCGCTAGTACAATCAATTAGGATGGTAACAACCAATCTATTGCAGTGTATCGACGACTGGACTAAAGCCTTCGAAAGTCGTATCCCTGTTGACGTCATCTACTTAGACTTTTCGAAGGCATTCGACAGAATTCCCAAAAGAAGACTGCTTCTCAAACTCAGATCATACGGAGTAACCGGAACACTTTTAAGCTGGATCGAGGCTTATCTGTCAACAAGATCATTCAAAGTACGTGTGGGACAGACTTTTTCTATTTTAAGACCTGTCACAAGTGGGGTTCCCCAGGGTAGTGTCCTAGGACCGCTTCTTTTCATCATATACATTGCCGACCTTCCCAAACTCATCTCTTCCAAATCTCCCTTTTTCGCTGACGATTCAAAAATCTACGATCATTCAAGTAATCATGACAACATACAGGAAGATCTAAATATAATCTATCAATGGTGCGAAACCTGGCTACTACCTCTCAATACCGACAAATGTACAGTCTTGTATTTCGGTCCCGATAATCCCATGAACAGCTACTGGTTAGGTAATCATCGCCTAAAAGAAGAAACGTCACACTGTGACCTAGGTGTAACTGTTACAAACAAGTTAGAATGGTCTACTCATATTGCCAACATTTGTAACAAAGCCAACCGTCAACTGTATTTGATAAGCCGAACATTTGTCTCATTGAATATTGCACTAACGAAGAAGCTCTATATAACTTATGTTCGACCAATTTTAGAGTACTGCGGTTCAGTATGGAGCTGCGACTTAATTAGGGACACCAACCAATTGGAAGCTGTCCAGCGGCGCGCAACCCGCTTACCATTTGGTAGGACAAGACCATCCTATGAAGAACGGCTTGAAATGTATGGATTGGATACAATAGCCAACAGAAGATCCTGTGGCGACCAAATTTTCACTTTTAAAGTACTGCATAATATCATAGGATCGAACTTAGCGTACATGTATCGTTTGAATATCAATGATAGACTCAGAAGACATCAGTTCAATTTGATCAAAGAAAGAACTTCTTCCAGGTCTCGCTCAAATTTTCTTGTAAACCGTGTGGTGAACCAATGGAACAGCCTTCCTGATACAATTGTTAATTCTCCCAGTGTTAACTGCTTCAAGAACAGATTCGACGCTTTCAATTTATAAGTTCTAGTAGGTATATCCAATTATTATTTGTATTATTTAGGAGTGCAGCTTTTTTTTTTCATTCGTTATTGAAATTGTCTCTTATTTCTATCTGGATGCATAGGTTTTACCTCCATCCTTATTTTTGTACTAATAATAATAATAATGGAAAATAACCTACATGTTACAGTGGCTGAATGCCCTCTGCAGTATTAGAATCTTCACTGTCATAATCACTAAAACTATAATCTGAATCTTCGTTAATGTCGATTATAAACGGCGCAACCTCTTCACGGTCAAATAATAATTCCCGTTCCCACCACTCCCGTATTATTTTATTCATATGGTCAACAGTATTTTTCCACATTGTGGGCGTGACATGTGCTAACGCTTCTTTCCACATTTCCACTGAATTTTGTTTGACCATAACCATCACGCCCAATGTGTTTGGAATAATAATTTGTAGTAATTTCCCAAATATTTTCTATAGGGTTAAACACACAATGATATGGCGGCAAACGCAATACTCTATGGCCATTCTGTTGGCCCAATTCACGGCAACATACGTTTTTGGATGTTTATTTCTGAAAAACATGATATTTTAAATGAAACGATAGAGAATAGTATATGCATTACTGTGCAACCAAATGATGAAGTTCCGTTTTTAACAGCTGTGGATCTGAACTTATGTCATGTTGTTAAAGCCGTTCACGAATTTCTGCTTTTTTCCATGAACCATTGGGACATTTGTTTGCAAGGGTACTGTGGTAGCTTGCATTGTCTATAATAATCAGTGATGGTTCTTCAAGATTCATGAGTAACTGAAACTACTTGAGAAAATTCTGTTGATTCATTTCGCCATGATAGTCTGGATTTTTGGTATTAGAAGAAAATACCAGGGCTGCTTCATCAATAAATCCATTGCTTGTACCTACATGGAATACAATATATCTAAAATATAGTGAGAAGAATAAATAACCAACGTGAAACTGACACATTACTAACTTTTCCCTTCTATTTTGAACGTCCTGATACTTTTGACACTATCGTCTTGCTATGGACCTAACTACTGAACCATTTTCAAATATCCATGTTTCATCAAGATCACATGGCAAAGGATTTGGGTTCTGCTGATTGTGCATGTATTCACGTAAGAAGTGTGTTTTTGCATGAATAACATGTAATTCCATAAGACGCTTCTGTACACTTGTTGGAGAATAACGAAACCCAATAGAGAATGTAAAATTCTTCCTAACGAGCTCAGAGAACCCTCAAATATATGTTTCTTCTTCAAGCAGTCAAGTAATGACGATCGTGTAACATGTATTTCTGTAAAATAATCGTTAATATCTATAAGGCGTGCGCATCGAATTCATACTTTTTTCGACCATTCCATATAAGTATTCTCGAATAGCACACTGCTCCGAAGTGCTAATATCACACACTTGCTTTGTTCGGGGGTCTCTATTTCTTGGGAGAATGTACACCTTCTCCGGTTTTTATTTGTTGTACCACGGAGTTCACTGTTCGCACACACACACCCAGAGTAGCAGCAACCCTCTGTACAATGTGACTGCATTAGTAATTGTAATAAAATACACCTACTTACGTCTTGAACAGCTGTTAGTGGTAAAAGAGGTCCCCCGCTATCGCGTTCTTTAGCAAAATAGTCCACTAAATTAGCGACCATTTGCTTTGCATCTTTGTGCAAGGGCTTCGGCATGGTGGAATGTTTACGTTCAAGCAAGCGACACGTACCACGGTATACGACAGTTAACTTGGAGTTCTAAAAAGAACTGTTATAGTTCTGAAAAGAACTGATACGATTACACGAGCAGAAAAGTAGAAAAACGCTAAAAATCAAACAATAACACAACATAACCAAAGTTGACACCAATGACACTTGTGAAATCGATAAAACTTTAGCATATGTTTCGCTATCAGTCGTACCAATATAATTTCCCCCAAATTGATCGATTTTGATCCGTATTGCCACGTATTGCGGCGCGTATTTTTGATTTAGTGTTGGTAACGGATCTACGTCATCCATGACGTGTACGCATTGCTTCGTGATCCTGAGTATACATTTGCATATCCCTGGCCAGCGACGCCAATTGCCGATCGCGTCGCCTGGTTTTTGACGTTTTAGGGACACAGAACTCTATAGGCATCTGTCTATAACCGATGTAATTAATAAAAGAAATCGTATTTATCGACTCCGATCAAATGTCATTTACAAATTTTGTATTGTTCATAAAGCAATGTAAACGAAAATCCCCAAAATAACTAGAACGATTTCCGCTCGACAAGGTAGAGGCGCTAGCTGTATGTGTCCTTTCCATGGATATAGGGATCGAAAAGAAGCGTCGCCATCCCAAGCCATTAGTGTACAAACCTATCTATTCTAAACTCAAATCCATAAGGTTGTAACCACTCCCTAGTGTAAATTTTAAAAAATTATTCAGTGTAAATCTGTTTTTTAGTAACCTAGTGACATGCCTGGTGACCTGTCAATATAATGTCAGTTCATTCATGTATTCGCGATCGATCGTGATTACGTTCGATTTCATTGCAATTCTTGCACTCCTGCACAAGTTATTTCATAATTATCATTGTAACTTGTCACAATATTGTAAAAATTGATAAACAATTTTCAATAAAAACACGATAACCTGAGTCTTCATGGTAATTATGATACAAGAGCAACGATAAATGGAAACGTGTTTTATCTTTCATCTGCAGAAAGAAGAATGCCACCTGCTGTAATTTAGACTTGCAGTTGATACGTTTACGAATTACGATAAAACGAACCCAAAAATATTGTGGTCACGAATAAAATCAGATATTGGGCTGGTAAAAAAACAAGGTGAATTGATTTATTTATTGTTGCTGCTTCATAAAAATCGCTTTACAGATGGGGAATAACTGAATACCTAATTCAGAATTTGTTTAAATTATTGTACATGAGTGTACGTGATATATGTGTGGCTAACCGTGATATGATTTGACTCGAAGGACCAGCTCTCTCAATTGAAATGATCAATCTCGCAAGCAACACCAAAATTGTTTATAATGGGTAGATAACTGTTCACCTTAATTAGTCGCAACAGATGACCAATTTTTCATCAAAAAAATGAGACACCAAGAAGTCTTTAATGTTATGTTTAATAACTCTAATTTGGTACTACTAATTATTTACAAAGTGTACAAGAAATTTGGTTGAAGGTGATAGGCCTGGCTACGCTCCTCCGTCCTGAGGATTTTAGTGGTAATAATGAACAAAATGTAACTTCACAAAATTCAGAAGCTAAAATAATAGGTATGTTGAAAATTATTTGACGGCTTATTTAAACTTGCTGTTACAGGAGTGGTTAGAAACATTGGGAACACATAGACCAAATAACCAAAAAGCAATTATTTTTCTGTTGTTAACTTTCTTAAATCTGAATCCCATGGATTTTAATACTCGACGTAAAGTATTTAAACTTGCTGTATATTGCAGATGTTCTTTCGCAAAAATAAACAATTCCCAAATAGTAAAAAACTCATTTTTTTTTGTTTTTGTCAAATATACGGTAGGTTAGATCTTCTTTAAATTCCAAATTTGAATACCACTGCGATTTTTGTTTTGGTTTCCACTTTGCTTCTTGTAAAGGTTCTCCAGGTTGGTGTTGGGTTATAATTTTGACATCAGGAACACTATGGAAAGTTTATGCAGTGTTTGAATTTAATGAGGGACATTTAGTTGTATTGTGTAGGATATAAAGAGTGTGTATAAAACTTGAAAAGACAATGTTATACTAAAAAGCGAGATATAAACTTTCAACTTGAGGTAGTTAAAACTAAAAGTCTTTCGACAGACCACCATGTTGTAATAGCATGAAAAAAGGTCCGAATGTCGATACGTTACTCTCATAGTATAGTACTCTCTGTCCATGGTATAAGAATAACTACATACTGAAAAGATTTTTGCAAGCTTGAATTCAAGTTCTCGGGAGGATGCTTGGGGATAAGCAAGTTTCAATTCATTGTGACAGTTGGCAAGTGCCGTTTTCATCTGCTTATTTATCACAATATGCCGTGTTAGTACAATTTTTCAATGATATGGTTTAATAACAAACTGTGAGATATTTACATAAAACTCTCTCGCGCGTGATTGTCAAATTTTGACACATGCGTCGTTACCAATCTGTTCATGTAAAAAACACCATTGGCTGTAATGCCAACCTTACAATTTAACGAGTGGTTACAAGCTTATGGATTTAACTGTACAACCGTGGTATAGGGGTACACTACCATATAATTCATGCATTTCTGAATTCATTGATATAACACATTCATACTTACTCTCTGTTTGAAATGGCAAATGACTGATTCTACAAAAATGGGAATTTTCAAAAGACCACCAATGATTGTCCTTATGTAACATAAATATTGTCTTGAAGTTTGTTTACAACAAAAGATCATACATAAATTGACACCGGCAAATGATAAATAGTTGATAAAATATGCTATTAAGTTTATAGAAACATTTTTAAAACATAAAATTCTCAGTTCCCTGGTCTGTCCTCACCCTGTAAATTGACATGTGGTGTGTTATAAAATAAGTAGCATTGCTGCTAATTCAAGTATTGTGGCACATATTTAATTAATATTAGTGAAAATAATTGATATTAGCATATTTGAATTGATATTTATTATTTTTTTGTTTTTAACCAACGTGAAACAGGGTCCACCGGTTTTGTTTCTCAGTTCCCTGGTCGGCAATATTTAATTTTTATTACAATATCACGTTACTTTTGCGAAGATACCAATTAAACAGTTTGGACCAATTTGATGTCTATTTGGCGCGTGTTAGCAATTTGACGATAAACTTTCAATGTCCGTTATTAAATAGTGTTTTTCGTCAGTGAACGCGTGTGGTTTCAGTCAAATTATCAGTTTCCTGGTAAGTATTTATTTAACATTTGTCAATTTTTGAAACTTTATGTTTTTCATAAATCAATTAAACACTTGGTGCAAATGTTGTACTACATACGAAATTATTAAAAGCTTTTTTTACGTGATAAAGACAAAATTCTCAGTTCCCTGTTCTCAGTTTCCTGGGCCACAAAACGAGAGAGAACGGAAACAGCCAACTTATTATTCGAAACAAGAATCTAAACAAACAAGAGCAAATGGTTGCGCTATAGAAAATATGCCATTGACATCAAGTTCATCTACAACATTTGGAATTGTCACTTCAAGAACTGATTTTAAATTTAGAGAATGATTTGAAAAAATTTTGTTATCATCAGACCAATATTGTTCATCAGTACAGCGCATTAAAAGCACTAAAAGAATCGTTAACTGAACGAGATATGGTGATCCATATGGATTTTTCATAAAATTATTGCACCAAGTATCATGAGGAAGTCCAAGCTTTCCATTTCAGAGGATCAAGAACTCAGATTTCACTTCATTGCTTATAAAATCATAAATATTTGTTATTTTGAATGATCCTTTTAGCTTCAGCCTTGATACAACATCGATCAATTCATAAAATACTCCTCATCTCAAAATATTTAGATAACGTGTATATCCATATTTACTATGAAATAATTCCCATTTTTGTAGAATCAGTCTATACATTATTAAACAATATTTAATTTTATTATTTTTTTTTAAATTTCATTGAAAAGTGTTACTACCTATTTGAGCAAAACTTCGTCTTTTGTCACCGTAACCGATAAATCATTAATAATTCTGTGCGCTCAGTTTCACTTGGATAGACCATTTTTGCAAGAAACACCTTACATGTCATTAAAATTATTTTCAAAGGTAACTATGTCATGTTTCTTTTTTTTTATTTTGCCATTTCAATTAGAAAGAAAGTGCTACATCAATGAATTCAGAAAAAAAGCAAACATTTTTGACGAATAGAGCATTTCGGTAATCGTTGATGGAGAGTGGAGTAAGCGATCATATAAAAATAATTACAACGCTCTTTCTGGAGTAGCATGCGTTATAGGCGCTAGGACCAGGAAAATTTTATATGTGGGAGTAAAAAATAAATATAGTCTCACATGCACACGTAATAAAAATTTTAAAAAGGATAAACCTCATAAATGTTTCAAAAATTGGAACAAGGTCTCTACAGCAATGGAAAGTAGTATTATATTAGAGAGATTCCAAAAATCTATAGAAATGCATGGTTTAATTTATGTAAAAATTGTAGGTGATGGTGACAGTAGTGTTTATAAAAAAATTCGAGACAATAAACCATACAGTCCAAACATTTTTGTAGAAAAATTGAATGCCGAAATCACATCTTACGTAATTATTGCAATAAATTACGAGAACTATCAAAAACGTCTGGAGGAAATATTCATATGCGACAGTTTTTGCGTAATAATATTTTAAAATTTCATAGTGCAACTGCAGGTGCGATAAAATTTCGCAAAGGGGAAGCAACATCATAGCAGGAAAAAGTAAATAACTTGAAACAAGATATTTTGAATGGTCCGCTTCACATTTTTGGTGATCTGATCATTCTAAGTGTGAATCATATTTTTGTGATAAAGTGGGAGTAGTGAACAATATCCTTTTAACGATGACCCTACTAGTAGTACACTAAACAAATTTTGGAGATACATAAATCGCGTAGCAAATCTGTCCTCTAGTTTGTTGTATGATGTGGACAATAATGCCGCTGAAACATTTAATGCAGTCGTTAATAAAATGATTGGTGGCAAAAGAATCAATTTTTCATTAAAAGGTTCTTACGAAGGAAGATGTTATGTTGCTGCCATAGACTATAACTCTAAAAAAGTTGCTTATTAAAAGAGATTTTTGAAAAAAGTAGCGACAGCTGTATTGGAAGGTTTACAGAATTATTTTTACGTAGGAAAAAAAATTAAAATAAAACATCTAAGCAAAAATAAAAAAAGTCTCGACATCATGGTGCTAATTCCGACTACGGTTAGGATGATTGTTTCATCGAGGAAAAACCTGATATGAATGCAGATGATTTTGCCAATGCGGAATTTTTTTTTTGGATAAGCCTGTCTACATGTGACATAGATGTTGTGGTGACCGAATTTAAATCAAAGTTTTTGCGCTGAAATTAATTAACAGCGACGCGAAATCACACTTGAATAATTTGAATTTGAAAGAGAAACAAAAATCATCAAAAAAAAATCGTTAAACATAGGCAACCTGGTGCAGGGAAACGCTTGCTTGGTAATCGGATAATTTAGCGCTAGGGGTTTTTAATACTGCAGGAATTAAGAACGTTAACTTACTTAACAGTAAAGAATTATCAATGTTACCATTTATGAGACCATGGAGAAAGCAAATATCCGACATACAACGCCTATCCTCTAAAGAGTTTATATTGAGATAACTACAAATCCAAGTATAATCAGCAATCACCCTGATGATGACTACGATTAAGTTTAAATTCAATCAAACGAAGAAACCTCTTTTGAACTTTTTCTAGTAGATCACAGTCAACTCTATAATATGGATTCCATACTGGCGAACAATATTCAAGATGAAAACGCACAAATGAAGTGTACAACAATTTAATGGACCACTGAGATAAATCACAACAATGACGCCATATGAAGCCTAACATTCTAATTGATTTATTGTAAATATGATAATGTTGCTTGAATGTAAGGAATGAATTAAAAATAACGCCTAAATCCTTGATTTCTTTCACACGAGCTATGGCAGATCTTTCTAACTGATAATTAACAGTTACCAATGATTTAGAGTTGAAGAAAGAGATCACATAATACTTTTTGAGATTTAGAGGTAGTAAATTGCTCAAAGACCATGCATGTAATCTGTTAAGGTCAAGTTGCAATTCCATTGCGTCAGTCATAGACTGAACAGATTTAAATAGCTTCAAATCGTCAGCATATAATAAAAAAATCGAATGGTGAAAGCAAGATGTTATGTCATTAATAAATAACAAGAATAAAATAGGACCAGTGTGAACCCTGTGGGACCCCCGATGTTACAGAAAAGGGAGTAGATAAGTTATTCCCAATTCTCACCTGTTGTTGTCTGTGACTCAAGAATGACGCAGAAGAAATATTTCGTGGTTTTCAAAAAATTGGGTAAAACGGAACCAGTTAAACTGGTGGCAGAAATATTCTCCGTAAAGTTCGCTAGTGTTGTCGAGTGTTTTTCGAATTTTAAAATAATACAGATACAGCGGCGCTTGTGCCGTTAATATTATAATCAGAATCAGAAAGACGACTGCGCAGATTTATATACCTACATGCTTTGTTAGTTCGGTTCTACAATTGGTTTTTAAGTTTTATATAATCGTTATTGTTTTGTAAGAGGTAAAACACTTGGCTTTGAAAATAATTGTACATAATACACGTTAGGTTTAGGTTTCCGAAGGCGAAGTTTTTCACATTTTAAACACGTTATAGCTGCCAGAATCAAATTTCTAAGGCGGTACCTATCTCCAATTGCGTGATTGTGGTGAAGATTTACTTTTCATTTTCTTGAATGAGACATGGATATACCAGAACGGATCCATGGTGAAATTGTGGATCCATGATGATGACATCAAAGCTTGTCCTCCTAAAAAAACTAGTGAAGGGAAAAGATTCAAAATTTTACATGCGGGTTGCTCTTTGGGCTTTTAGAGGGATGCGATTTTCTCCTTGGTTCAAAAATAGATTCACCAGATTACCACAAAACCATCACATTTTCGATATTTGACCTTTACTTACTTACATGTCACATTTTTGATAGCTACTTTCTGACATTCCAGTAATACATTATACACTAGAACAATTATGTCCGCAGTTACACAGCTTAAAAAAAAAGTTACCAAATCTAGTTACATCTACCGAACGTGAATTCCTTATATGTACAATTTTGAAGTGATGTCATCACATTGTTGGTGGGTCAAATTTTGGTCAGCGTTATACCATCTATATAACATTCTTGATATAAATACAAAACTTGACAACAATCAGCCCAGTACTTTCGGCGATTATCCATCTGTCTAATAAAAATCGTGAGGGCAGACAGACGGAAACGATAGACGTATTTCTTCGAACTCATGAAAGGTCGAGAAAAAGTAAAAGTAGACAGTTAGCCGACGGACTCGATTACAATACTTCCTTCGCTTACGCTCGGGAAGTAAAAATATATGGCACTGCAACTAGGACCCATAAAACGCCAAAAAGATGGATTTATTTACAACTTATTAAAAAAAAAAACGATTAGGGTCATGTGTTCAAAAATTACCCGTAATACGAGGTAATCACTACGTGTTGTTACGATGATCGGTAATTTAAAAATCGGTGTGGGTAAAACTCAGTAATTTATTCCTCAGTAGTACTAATTTACACGACTAACTATACAGCGATTATGTACAGAATAATTCCGACTCGATTAGAATGGATTTGACTAGACCCAAATTCTCTCAACATTGACAGGGTTCAACTAACTTGTTTCTGATAGTGGTTTCTACTTAAATAATTTTGCGTTCCTCCTGATGATTCGCGAACGCCGCTTCGAGGTTTTTCTGGAGGCCGCCATCGAGACTACCGCCAACCCGCTCCATGCTTTTCTTTATGTGAACGCCGTCACCGATAATGAGGCACCTATCATCGCCGTACATAGTAAAAAGCCCTCGAGAAAACCATTTAGGCGTCGTACCAGTACAGTGTATGGGTTTATTACATAACAGTATTATTATGTATAATATAGGGACGATTTTAAGTATACAAGTGTCGCGTTTCAAACATATTTATTAACAACACTACCTAGATACAAAGATTTGAGGTAAATAATAGCCATCCTCAATATACTTATAGTAATTCTGGCAGTGGAAGTATTTCACACATATTTCTCTCTGTGGCTGAAAGGTCATCAAATTTATAGTAAAAATAGAAAATTACTACACAAAATAGTTACCTTCTACATATTGCTTAGTATATATATCTATTAAGTATATACAAGATTTTGTACTTGTCACATTTGAGCAAACAGTTCTACAGAATATACATTGAGAATTTTCAACTTTACCATAAAAACGACGTAATCTGTGCCGAAATGAGAGCGGATGGTGCTAACAAAAGAAAGAAATATGCATGAAAAATACAAAACAAAACATGTCGTACAAAATCGAGATATTTACAAAAATTCACTTCTGAGTACCTCATAAATTAATTCAGAACTTAATAGAAAAAAGCTAAATGCTAACTATATCTTATCAACAATATTAAACATGAAAGTTGATTTTACAAAATGTACAACGTCATCTGTATATAAAAATTTCTTAGAAAACTATTAGTAGAATACACTTTAAAATGTATCGTCAAAATTTCAAATATTTAACATGGATCGAGACAATGTTGGGAGGAAAATGCCACAACAGGTACACTGTTAGAAGTTACATCTGCCACTGAAATAGTTTAATCTTATTTTATGACACGTCATCAGATCAAAATCTAAGTACTCGATGACCAGATTATCTCATCAAATATCTTATGGCACATAGCTTTTGTCATGAATTTGGACAGTACCAAAGTGAGAATTTGTTCTATTTTGCACATATCAGTTATCACAGAACGTGTTGATGCTACCCTGATTCAAGCAAAATTTTAATGAGATAATCCGCGCTCTAAAAAGTCAGAAGAAAAACAACCAAAATTTCCAATAATGGTATTACAAAAATTTCGTTACATCAAGTAAACACCACATAATATCACTCTTTTGAAAAAATGAAAAACTCATTAAAATGTCACTCCAAAGACGCTAAAAACTAGAAAAAATAAACAACTACATTAGACAAGTTCTAAGTAAAATATGAAATCTTATAACAAAAAGTTTCACCACAAACCTCTGCCAATACTTTTAGCACAACTGTAGGACGACCACCGCGTTTTTGGCAAACCGTTTAAAATTACAAATATCACACTTGTACAAAAATCTTCAACAGTCTTTCGTTGTAGTGTTTAAACTTTTTGCCATAAAACTGACTGATCAGATTCTGCGCGAACTAAACTAAGCAAGGCACAAGTGAAACGAGCGATGCCCCAGATTTGCGGCTATACTTGAACGTTTCCTTGCTCTTTTTCGCGCTGTCGGACCGCCACGGCCGTCTCAACCAACAGATACAAACACTTGAACTTATCTTTGTCCTCCTCCTCGTTGGTACTGAGCGGATCCGTTTCCGTGTGGAGGGGGTTTATCTGGTGGGCCGGCATCACCTGCACCTTGGGAGTGGAGAGGGGGTGAGGGAGCTGCGGCAAGTGAGACAACTGGGGGTGGGAGGCGTTCCAATACTGGTTCGTTGTGATCTGGGCTTCCTCTGGAGGACTAAAACAAAAAATACATCTTTAATTTCCGCTTCACAGTTACCGTAACAAGTACCAACTAGCACACACTACTTTTTTTCTTCTAACTCTTTGAATTTTAACTACTTACAGTTAATTACAATTAATTATGCTTAGTTATATTTAATTACCAACAATCAATAACACATAACTTCAAATGATTGCTTTTTATTTTAATTATATACTCGCACATTAGGACTCGTCCTTACAGTCATTAAAATTTACCGAAATATGGCAAAACGCCACTTCCAATATCCTTACAAAAGCATTTGAAGACTTGTGCGACATATCTACTTGTCTGCAATGCAAAAATCTTCATGGAAACAGTTTTTATATAGCATTACAGGCTTTCGTTTTTTTTTTTTTATAAAAAATGAAAACGGAAAAACGTTGTTTACTTTTTAAGCCAAAACTATAACGTACATATTTTGGCTTGTAGATAGATAATATTATTGCTCATCCGGCTATTGAATTTATTTTTTCATTAAGCTGTCAATTTTGTAAATGTAGGCAACCAAACGTCTTCTTTCGTCAAGAACGAGTCAAGAAGGTGTCTGATTTACGATAGGGTTGGCCACTATTGAGAGATTGGACGGATTTAAAACCCTTGTTGAGAAAGTATGCAAATGAGGTGACTGAGTGTATTCTACCTGGAGGTTGTGGAATCGTAAAATTATGTAGGAATATTATATGAACCCAATATCAGAATAAAAAATAAAAAAATGGATTTTTTACAAAACTGCCTTCAACAGCTATAATAATTACTGCTGATCCCAAGTTAGCCAAACTTCAAAATCATCATCAATCACTGAAAAAGAAAAGAATAGAATAAACTTATCCAAAGGACATTATGAACATTAGATAAATATTTGGCACTTATCGTCCGTATGTATTGAATTACTTATATATCTTTACATTATAAGGTCCTCTAAATTTAAAAATATATAGACTCTTAGCTTACCAGGTAGGCAGAAACAACAGAAGCAGATGGAGTAATTAGTCATGATTCAATTGTTATAGAAATTAAGTGTGCTTTTTCCGCCCTGGAAACTTAATTAGATTTTTTTTTTAAAAGCCAAGCTCCCAGAAATTATTGATTCATGGTGGAATCCAAATCGGCAACTTCGTCTTATAATAAAAAAAAAAAAAGATTTATGATTTACATGATCATGTCATTTGAATTTTTATATTTTTCTATTTATTTTTATATTATTATACTTATTATTATATTCTATCTCAGTTTAAAATCTTCAAATATAAAAAAATGGTAAATTCTTCATCGGGATACCGTTCGATAAGAGTCCTGATTGTTTCATCTAGGTCTGTACGGCATTTTCCGTAGGTTAAAATGATTTCTGTTTTAAAAATTAAAGAAAACCGAACTATTTTCAATAACTTGTCAGATTTTGATAAAAATGTCAGGGGTGTACAAAACTGAACTCGCCTATGCAGGCAATTGTTTTGCACCCACAGCACTATTAGATTTAAAAACACAAATTAATTAATTTTTGCCTTTTTATTAACGTAATTCTTTTAAACAAAAACAGTGATTTAATTAATTTTTAGCACACAGGCGTTATTTTAGTTCACTAACATCATGTATTTTGAAAAATCTATGCATCATTTCCATAAATTTAATAGCAGAACCAGCGTTAGAAAACTCATAATTACTAGTTTTAAGTTTCCGCAGGTAAATTAAAATATTGGAAATCACTGGCGAGAATATTTGAACAGTCCTTAAAACATTCATCTTTTCGAATGTGTTAGGCTCAATGTGCTTTTTCGTTAAAAATTTTACTGGCTTTGTGATATATCTTTTTGAATGTTGTATATATTTTTAAGATAAATTGATGAAATTACCCTATTGTTATCAGCCATTTTACGGCTTAAAAATATATTCCGGCCATTTTTAATCGCACGACAATAATCAAACGACATAAAAAATTGCAATCCATCCACAACTGGATGAAGAATGCTTGTTTTTAAAGACCCATTTACAAAATGACGAAACAAGGCAACATTAGACTTGTGATTGTCCCTAATTAATCGAATAATGTTGAAACCGCAATTTGTGACCTCATGTAAAATGCACATTGTCATCTCATACAACTGTTTTCCAGATGTGCCTCTGCTGAAAAAATAGGCAACAGGAATAGTAAATTTTCTGCAAAAGCCGTGGATCACAAAGCATAGTAATTTATTTGCTATCTGGGTCCTTGTGCCAATGAAACTTTGATTGTCAGTGTTTTCTACCCCATAAAATTTGTCTTCTGATCTGCTATAGTACATTCGCTCTTTTATAGCTATCTCATCTACTATAAGAGCTACAAGACGTTCTTTTGGATCCTAATATTTGGCTGCCTCCACTGAAAGTCTCTATCGTATGAGCTGTGTAATACCAATGCTTGGGCAAGCTACATATTTTACAATGGTAGAACGGCAGGGAGCTCGAATAAAAAGCCGTCGACCCAGATCATAGCCCTTTGGTGAAGCAAAGCGCCAAGCAACCCAATATCTTAGTGTAGTTTCTCACCACCTAGGACGTTTTAAATTATAGTTTGCTATTTGTTCTAAAATAAATATAGCTGTGATGTCATTTTTGCTGGCATTCTTTTCAATTTGTTCAATTTTTTTCGATGTGTTTTCAAAGTGGTCCAAAAATTCTTGCAAATATTGTTTTTCAAGTTCAAGCGTAGCAACGTTTTTTTGCAAGTCTTTATTTTGTTTTCGTAATGCACTAATTTCAAAGTCTTGTACATCGACTTGAACTGCAACATTGTCTGAAATTAAATTACATACTCTAATACTTTATTATTTATTATATGTACATATAAGCAGAAAAGTACTATACCGATTTGTCCAATTGTTTTCTTAAAATTTGATTTTCTTTTTCATAAAATGAACACAATTTTTCTAGTTCAGAAATTTTGTCCGTCCAGCGGTGATGTTTGATCGTGCTATTATGAATTTGGTAAGAATAGTTAAGGGTGGTAGTTTTTACACTTTACAGGTTGGTTGTCGGGATTAGGTAATGGCATTGATTAAATACATATAGATAGACCCATGCTATTGTTTAGAGCGAACAGGCCAACGGCCGGCGAACAAGAGATGGCGCACCAACAGTCGGCCGTCAAACGCCGGCGAAAAGCTTGGACACCAATCGCGCGCGTAGATAACCCAAATCACAGCAACAATACATTTAATAAAGCTACCACTCGACAGAGGGCGACGAAAACAATGTGTAAAAATCTCTTAGTAACCATTTATACAATTTGCAACGTTGCCAGATGAGCCTAGCACAACTTTGCCGTTATTTCTAGTCGATTAGATTTTATTTCGTTTAAAAGTTTCTGGTGAATAAATGGAATTATTATAATGAATAAACAATACAAACAAATTATTACTTGTTATTTTAAATACTTGTTAGTGTTGATGAAAACATAAATGGTAATTAAAGTTATTCTAAATACGGTCCGGTCCGGTAGCTCAAATTTTACAGTACGAGTGATATGTTTCAGGACGAGTAGGTAGCCGAGTCTTTAATTTCGAAACGAGTACTGCGAAAAGAGTTACCGGACGTATGTTGTTATGTATTTTATTTCATACTGTCAACATACTTTTTTATTCGATAAAATTATTATTATTTTGAGAAAAAATCCAAATCGAGTCACTTTTTCTGACATCGTTAGCAACCGCTCTTTGGTAAATGTTTTAATTTGTTTATTCGTGCAAATCAGCATCATATGTTTAAACACATAGTACTTATAACACTTTACAGGACTTATTGTTTTGTATAATCCGACTCGATGGACGAATGTTTTGTGCAATCCGTCTCGAAGGACCAATGTTTGTGCAACTCGGCTCGTCCTACCAGTATTTTTTGTAATCTGGTTGATACGACAATGTGATACCGAATTGCACTTTGATATTGCTCCAAGGACCTTTGTTTTCTTGCGTGCGAGATAATAGACAGCGTTCGGTTTCGATGTTTAATACAGGACGGTTACAGAAGTACTAAATTTACATTTGTATTTACAATAACAGGTAAAGCAAAAGAGACCCAAAAGGGTCAGTGGCCGCTTCCGGAAATGGAAAACTTGTCCTTTTTGGTCACGGAGGTAGAAGAGTGTCTCTTCTACCTCCGTGTTTTTGGCTCAATTTTATCGGACTTGTCCGTTTTTTTGATTTTACCGGAATAGTTCGATCCAGTAAAACGTCAAACTTGACATAGTATGAAGTAAAATAAATAAATTTTATGATGTAAATACAATTAAGTGTATCGATAATTCGCTACTGAAAATTTATTGAAATATAATTTGTGTTAAAAAAAGATTTTTGTGGTTTTATGGTTTATTAAATGTAATTAAAATAAATAATATCAAGAACTTGTATTATATATCAAAAACATTCATTGTAAATAAGAAAATTATGTAAATAAACCATAAAACCATACAAAATTTTCCTGCGACCTCTATTCAAAATCCCAGTTTACCAATAGGAATTAAGGCACAAAGATGTTTCACTGAATTTAATACCGATTTTTCAAGAAAAGTATACTTATAAGCCTATAAGCGTCTAATGGATTAAAACAACAAATAATAATCACAATTTATTTGTTTTATGTGTTCATTACAATAATCCCATTTATTTACCAGAAACTTCTAAATGAAATAATATCTGGTTGACGAGAAATATCCGCAAATTTGTGTTAGGCTCGTCTGGCAACGTTTTCGGTAGGTAGGTATCAATGGAACTAAAAGATTTGGTAATTTTCTTGGAAGAGTTTGTTTCTTCAATGAAAATTTATGGTTTTTAATTCTTCGGCCGCTTGAAAGTCTCGCCATGTGAAAATAGATTATTTGATAACCTGTTTCGTAATAATTGTAAATACGAACAAAAGCATATTTGCATATTCTAAACAACTGGCCATATCGATTCCAAACTTGTACAGATATGTTTTTTATTGTTTCTGTTTTCAATGAAATAAATTTTATTTGCAAAATACTTAATGTCTAACGACATATCACGCATACATACTACCCCATTTACTATATTTTCAATCTGTGCATTTTTCGCTTCATTCGTAGGAGCCAAGTAAGAAGTATCAGTGAGACCGGCGGTCTTTCAAAAGCTCGTAAATGAAAAGATTTAGTAAAGTTTCCTAGAACAGTCTGTCTCTTCATAAAAAAATTTAGACATTTTTACTATGAAATATTGGTACAATACGCTATATTCCACTGTTTGTTTTCTTTGAGATACGACTAGTTCTTGTGCCGAAGTGAAACACCAAAAAGTGTAAAGTCCGGAAATCAGAGTGAATTTTAAAACACATAAAACGACTTCTTTATTTATTTAAATATTGTCCTGTAACGTCCTGTGACGTGGAATGGAGTTTCTTAATGTACAAAAGTATGTTAGATAATAACCGAAAAATTTTCTTGATTAAAACTAAAGGAAACACAATTATTACTTGGAATAAAAATAAAGAATATCAAGAACTTGTGCTATGTATTAAAAATATTTAATTTCAAATAAGTAAATTATGTTAATAAACCATAGAACCACAAAAATCTTTTTTTAACACAAATTATATTTCAATAAATTTTCAGTAGTGAATTATCGATATACTTAATTGTATTTACATCATAATAGTTATTTATTATATAAGCGGTTAAAGTGAATGTTTAATGAGCGGCCAGTTTAAGGCGAGAGCGGCGTATGCCGCGAGCGCCTTAAGACCACGAGTTACACATTCATTTTAACCGCGAGTGTAATACAAACTTTTATTCAATTTTGACAACCCCAAGTCCCAAATTGTGAAAAAATTGGTGATTCAAAGTTCACATTCGAGAAACGTCAGAATTGACAGCGACCAAATAAAAGTTTTATATGCGTAGAATTTAGGTTACAATATCAGGTGTGTGTGTGTAGTATGTGACTCTGGCGACGGTGTTTGTTTATTTTAAACAAACTAAAATTATCGAAAAATTGCAAAATCATGCAAGATTCCAACGGCAAAACTTGCTCCCAAAAAAGAGCAAATCAGAAAGTGTATCAAAAGTTCCTTAGATGGAAAGAGCAGCAAGACATTGGAGAAATTACAGAAATGGTAACCATGGTTTTAAAACAGCAAAATAAAAATTTTATTTCGCTAGCGGTTTAAAAATTTTATGGTGCTACCGGATAAACCAAAGCTTTAGTGGCCTACTGACGGCAAAATAAACGTTTGTTTACATGTCAAAATTGAATAAAATTTATTTATTTTACTTTATACTATGTCAAGTTTGACGTTTTACTGGATCGAACGATTCCGGTAAAATCAAAAAAACGGACAAGTCCGATAAAATTGAGCCAAAAAGGACAAGTGTTCCATTTCCGGAAGCGGCCACTGACCCTTTTGGGTCTCTTTTGCTTTACCTGTTATTGTAAATACAAATGTAAATTTAGTATTTTTGTAACCTCCTGTATTAAACATCGAAACCGAACGCTGTCTATTATCTCGCACGCAATAAAACAAAAGTCATTGGAGCAATATCAAAGTACAATTCGGTATCACTTTGTCGTATCAACCAGATTACAAAAAATACTGGTAGGACGAGCCGAGTTGCACAAACATTGGTCCTTCGAGACGGATTGCACAAAACATTCGTCCATCGAGTCGGATTATACAAAACAATAAGTCCTGTAAAGTGTTATAAGTACTATGTGTTTAAACATATGATGCTGATTTGCACGAATAAACAAATTAAAACATTTACCCGTCGTCTTCGTTGATTCACTATTAAAGTCTCTCCAATCCCTTAAATGTGACATGTGAGGGCGCATACGTCGGGAGGGAAAGGAATCTGTAATGTCAGCTAAATGTCTGTCATGGTCTGACTTTTTGACACAATTTGACATCATGTATTTCGGTTTTTACTTGAAAAAGAGGCAAAATTTCGGTACCGGTGCCAAAGTCACAACGCCATGTGCGTGGATGGTCTTCAAAGGGATATGCAGTAGGAAAATTTTTCTTTGAGGTGTTTACATTGTTACCGGAATGTGTCTCAGGAATTATGAAGCTGCATTCTGGATCACGTTTAGTGCTTGCTGGGTAGCTTGAAGAAGTAGGAACAGGTAGCGGTGACTTGGAACCATGGAGGAACAAAGTAGGAACAGAGCCGAGTTTATTAGTCTTTTATTTGAATAATAACAACTTCTCTCAAAAGTGTTTACCACAAGTGTATAAATTATTGGCAATATTATCACCTGAAATGGTTTTAATGACTATATATTCCCTTAGGTAAAAGATTCATGTTGGGGTACCTACTTGTAGCATTAAAAACCTTTTTACACCACAACCATTTGTTCACAGTGTTTGAAGGGAATCTGTACATTATTTTGTGATCTCTAGGATCCTTGATTACCCCACAAGCAGGCACAGAGCAATATTTTTTGGACATTTTGATAATATCAATTCAAGCACAAACTGTTTTGGCGCGTGGCAAAACGGACTAATTACAGGTTCCTGTAACTCCCGAAGGGGGTGACATCTTTTGATATTTTCCCTTTTGACAAGTCGGACGATTGTAACCAATTGGAGAGACTTTAATAGTGAATCAACGAAGACGACGCATTTACCAAAGAGCGGTTGCTAACGATGTCAGAAAAAGTGACTCGATTTGGATTTTTTCTCAAAATAATAATAATTTTATCGAATAAAAAAGTATGTTGACAGTATGAAATAAAATACATAACAACATACGTCCGGTAACTCTTTTCGCAGTACTCGTTTCGAAATTAAAGACTCGGCTACCTACTCGTCCTGAAACATATCACTCGTACTGTAAAATTTGAGCTACCGGACCGGACCGTATTTAGAATAACTTTAATTACCATTTATGTTTTCATCAACACTAACAAGTATTTAAAATAACAAGTAATAATTTGTTTGTATTGTTTATTCATTATAATAATTCCATTTATTCACCAGAAACTTTTAAACGAAATAAAATCTAATCGACTAGAAATAACGGCAAAGTTGTGCTAGGCTCATCTGGCAACGTTGCAAATTATATAAATGGTTACTAAGAGATTTTTACACATTGTTTTCGTCGCCCCCTGTCGAGTGGTAGCTTTATTAAATGTATTGTTGCTGTGATTTGGGTTATCTACGCGCGCGATTGGTGTCCAAGCTTTTCGCCGGCGTTTGACGGCCGACTGTTGGTGCGCCATCTCTTGTTCGCCGGCCGTTGGCCTGTTCGCTCCAAACAATAGCATGGGTCTATCTATATGTATTTAATCAATGGTAATGGTAATTCACATTGCTCTTGCAGGAGAGGATTTGGTTTTCAGAGGGTTTCAATATTTTGGGGAGTGAGATCTAAATACCAGTAAAATCTATTGAATAGTAATGTCTTTGCACATACTTACCTTTGTTAAACTGGGCAACTGCATGGCTTTTTAGCCTGCATCTACCCAAAGAATCGTAGAAAAAATCATTTTTAGTAAAATGAAGAATACAGACTTTTGCCCTCTCCAAAGCAGGTTCAAAGTTTTTTTTAAATGAAATTAACGTTCACTATTACGTTATATCAAGAATTTGATTTATTTTTTAATAGATAAAGAATGCAAACCTTCCAGATTTTCCCCAAGAGTGATACTTTTTATCCACACAGAAAACCTCTGCTTCTGCGTTGGGAACTCGTAGTAGCTAAAATTTGGATCACTGTTTAAAAAGGATGGTATACAACAATGCATTTTTAATCGTATTCTATTAGTTCAAAATTACGAAAATTTAATTACATATACAAACAAGTGCGTCAAATTCAAATTTGAACTATCATTCAAAGATAACTAGCGCCCTCAGAAGCAAAATGGCGTCGAAACTAACTACTGGATTATCTGTCAAAGGTGGCTATTCGGCAGGATTTATCAACCCAACTATCAGCGCAGGCGACGTATAAAATAGTCAAAAATAATCGAATCTTCATAGTGTGCTTTGGATAAAGTTATTCATCTGTTTTATTCGTTTTGAGTGATTCATTAGTTTTAGTTTTCATATTAATATTATTTATTTCAATTGCAGGATTTGAATATTTGTGTTAGAATAAGTTATTATTATACTTTGAAATAGTCTTTTGTTGAATAATTTTAGAATATTTTAGAATAAGTTATTGTCATAGAGTAGAATTCTTTATTGTTGAATGATTTTGTCCTATTATTGGAAAATATTTTCTGTTGGGCAAATAAACCATATTATTATTAAGACCCACCACTGACCCGGAAATGACCGGCATTCAGGCAAGACTTCTATCATTACGGGTACTAAGACCAAGTAATGATATGCATTGATTAGATTAACAGAACAACTTTCGAGATTCTAGAACTACAGCATACAAATTAGTCTGCTATTATTCTCTAATCTCACCCCATCCCCAAAAGTCTAGCGTAACTACCGACCATTTATCCGCGCATCACTTGGAAAGTGACCTACACTACTCTGCCCTACTGGTGCTAATCTAATCTGACTGACATGATCAGACTGTTCAAGAAACTTACGAACAATATGACATGTTCCTAACAAAACAGCTTTTTGAATTTTGACAATTATTGAATCATTCAAATTCAAAGACTTTAAATTCTCAACTAAGCTATTTGGAACTACACCTACATTAGAGATAACTAGGGGTAGAATTGAATTTTTTTTAAGATTCAACATGGATTTCATTTCTATCGATAATTGTAGATATTTTGAAATCTTGGTGTGGTATGTTTGAATAATGTTGTTTGTGTTAGGAATAGCAATGTCAATGAGAATGGCTTCGTTCGTGTGTTTTTTGATAAGTATGATGTCTGGTCTGTTAGTTGTAATGTTTAAGTCTGTAAGTATTGTGCGATCCCAGTATAATTTGTATTTGTTATTTTCAAGGAACGGAGATGGAATGTAAGTGTAATAGGGTGTCGTATCTTCGATTAAGTTCATAAGTGTTGCTAATTCTTTGTGGATGATTTTGGCGACGTTGTCGTGTCTAGCTTTGTAGTCAGTTTGTGCTAGGATGCTGCAGGAAGAGATTATGTGCTGGATCGTTTCAGGTTTTGCTTTGCAGAGGCGACAGCAGTCGTTTCTTATGTTCGGATCTTTGATGATGTATTTTCTGTAATTCTTGGTATTGATTACTTGGTCTTGAATAGCAAACACAAATCCTTCTGTTTCGGCATAAAGACTTGATTTTTTTAACCAAATCAATGACATCTTATTGACATGAGTTTCTTCTAAGTCTTTGTAGAATTTTCCATGTAGTTGTTTTTGTTTTAGTCCACTTATTATTTTGTCTATTGTGTGGGGGGTGTGGATTTCTTCGCTGTTCGACAGATTTAAGGGTGTGTGGTTCAAATCTGCTCTTGCGATGGTGCGAAACATTTCATTTTTTTCCGCTCGTTTCAAGAAATACTTCTTCAAATTTGAGATTTGTCTCTGATATAAGTTTTCTAGGTTCTGGAAACCCCTTCCTCCATTCTGTCTTGGTAATGAGAATCTTTCAATCGATGATTTTGGATGATGTCTTCTATACTGTGTGAAGATTTTCCTTGTTGCGATGTTTAAATTTTCAAGATTATTATTATTATTATTGATGATTTTGAAATTTGTCTAACTTATCTCAAATTTGGGAGCAGCAGTAATTATAGCTGTTGAAGTTAGGAAGTTTTGAAAAAAAAATCATAACTCCGTTCTTTGTTATTTTGAAATTGGATTAATATAATACTCCTACATAATTTTAGGATTCCACAACCTTCAGGTAGAACACATTATGGTCACTTCGTTTGCATACTTTCTCAACAAGGGTTTTATTAGGCCCGGTTTTACAAATGTCCGGTTCAACACGAGTTCAACTGAACTTGAGTTCAACTGAACTGAGGTTCAATTCATGCGTCCGTTTTACAAACACCGCTATCGTCCGGTTCAGCTGAGCCACAAATTTCCTTAGGTTGGTAGCGCGCACCCGAGAATCTGACAGTTGAGACCACGTTGGGTCTGTTTTGTTGTCATTATTTGTGTACGCCGATTCGAAGTTGTTTACATTATTATAAATTATTTGTGGTAAATTCTGCAAAGTAATTAGTTTTCTGCGTTTGTGGGGTACGTATATTTGTATATATAACATTTGCTCCTTAAAAGTAGATGATTATGATGGTTTTAACATTTCGTTTCAGATGAGTAATACACGTGCTCCGAATTTTACAAAATCCGAAGAAAACCTGCTCCTATCTTTAGTGAGCAAGTATAAAAATATTCTGGAGTGTAAATTGTCCAACACTGATGCAAATCAAAAAAAAAATCAGTGTTGGAAGAAAATTGAAGTAGAGTTCAATTCTTTATCTGGCCAGACCTTCCGGGACCACAAAGTTTTGAAAAAAAAGTACGATAACATTAAGAAGAGGACAACGAAAAAATTTGCTGACGAGAAAGCCTATGTCGGTGGTACTGGGGGAGGGTCACAACAAAGTATTGAGGTCACCGATGTTGATGTGGCTGTAAAAGAAATTCTCGGGGCCAGACTAATGGGGCATAGCAGCGAATTTGATGGCGATTCCGAAACAACCTGTAAGAAGTATTTTTATGAATAATATGTATTGTAAAATTAAAATGTTGATGCTTTTCAGTATTCCAAAGTAACGGCGGGATAAATGTTGGTTGTCTCATCACCACGCCTGCCCATTTGGAAGAACAATGTACATCAATGTATAATCTCTCTGATGACGAAAATGATGGTAAATACTTTTTATCCTTACATACACTTTATTCAGAAATCTTTTACTATTTTTTCTTTATTATTATTTATTTCAGATTGTTTTATGCCAAAAGATCAAACCGGAGCAATGTCGAGAGAAGTGCCTGTTATGGATAAAATAAGTTGTCCCAATAAAGAAAGTGGTAAACATTAATAATAATCAAATAATTCGTTTTGACTTGTACCTATGGTTATTTTTGTAGAAAATGGTCAAACGGGGAATTGGGCTAAATACACCCCCAAAATGTTGAAGCAAAAAAAATCTTCAGCACTCACTCCATATCATAGAGGTATTATATGTATATATATTTATATTAAAACATGTTTGCCACTTGTCTTAAAACTTTATTAATGTATTGTTTGTATAGGTAAAGGAAACCAGACAAGTTATAAGTTAGAGCAATGGGCCGCTGCCAAAGAACTTGTCGAACTAAGTCGAAAGGAATACATCCAAAAGGAGCAAGAGTTTAAATTAAAAGCCATGAGAGAGAAACATGAATTAGAAATGCAAATTATGAGAGACAAAGCTGCAGTTGAATTAGAAGTAATCAAGAAAGAACACCAAATGAAGATTGAAATATTAATTGCCCAAAAATTTAATATTTTAAATAATAAAACTTAAATAAATAATTACATTACATTTTATTATTTACTGCAACTAAAAACAAAATCAAAAAAATGCAAATTAGTAAAATATTCTCTGATGAACTGGTTCCGTACAAAATTGTTCTGATTATAATTGCCACTATATTCTCCAATGTTTTCAATTAGAACATCGTTCACAAAATTCACTGCTGCTTCTTCTTCTGCGTCCACTGGCGGTTATTTTTCATTTAAAATAATTGCAATGTTGTGTAAAACTGCTGTTGCCACAACCACTGCCTCTACTTTACACATTTTTAAACGAATTCCAAAAGCCAATGCTGGAAAGCGTCTTTTCCACACCCCAAAACATTAATTATTTGAGAAGCTGTTGCTTTACTAAGGCCCGGTTTTACAATGCAAGCTTAAGCGAGGTTCAAAGATAAGCCTTGGTTCAACTGCAGTTGTCCGTTTTACAATACATGGTTCAATGTTAAACCGCGCTCAAACGAAGGCTCAGCTGAGCGCTGATGTCAGGCTGGTTTAAGCTTCGCTCAACTGTCCATAACCTCAAATGTCTGTGCTTTATCGTTTTGGTGGTGTGACAGCATTATAATTGAAGATGGAAAATTTATTAGGAGTATTAACTGACGATGAAGACGTTTTAGAAATGATAAACATATTAGAACCGGCACATATGCGACGACCAAAAGTTTTTCAGTTGAGAGAAAATCACTTTGAAAAGTGAAATGCTGGGGAATTTTTGAAACGATTTCGTTTTTCCAAGACTGGCGTACGGTTTATTTTGCAACAAATACTGGAGCAAATTACATCGCGAACAGAAAGAAATCATGCAGTATCACTGGAGCAAATGCTACTTGTGACTTCACGTTTCCTTGCCACTGGATCTTTTCTGCAAGTTGCTGGTGACTTTATAGGGATTAGTAAAGCAACAGCTTCTCAAATAATTAATGTTTTGGGGTGTGGAAAAGACGCTTTCCAGCATTGGCTTTTGGAATTCGTTTAAAAATGTGTAAATTAGAGGCAGTGGTTGTGGCAACAGCAGTTTTACACAACATTGCAATTATTTTAAATGAAGAAGAACCGCCAGTGGACGCAGAAGAAGAAGCAGCAGTGAATTTTGTGAACGATGTTCTAATTGAAAACATTGGAGAATATAGTGGCAATTATAATCAGAACAATTTTGTGCGGAACCAGTTCATCAGAGAATATTTTACTCATTTGCTTTTTTTGATTTCGTTTTTAGTTGCAGTAAATAATAAAATGTAATGTAATTATTTATTTAAGTTTTATTATTTAAAATATTAAATTTTTGGGCAATTAATATTTCAATCTTCATTTGGTGTTCTGCTTTATTACTTCTAATTCAAGTGCAGCTTTGTCTCTCATAATTTGCATTTCTAGTTCATGTTTCTCTTTCATGGCTTTTAATTTAAACTCTTGCTCCTTTTGGATGTATTCCTTTCGACTTAGTTCGACAAGTTCTTTGGCAGCGGCACATTGCTCTAAATTATCACTTGTCTGGTTTCCTTTACCTATACAAACAATACATTAATAAAGTTTTAAGACAAGTGTCAAACATTTTTTAATATAAATATATATACATATAATACCTCTACGATATGGCGTGAGTGCTGAAAATTTTTTTTGCTTCAAGATTTTGGGGGAGTATTTAGCCCAATTCCCAGTTTGACCATTTTCTACAAAAATAACCATATTTGATTATTATTAATGTTTACCACTTTCTTTATTGGGACCACTTATTTTATCCATAACAGGCACTTCTCTCGAAATTGCTCCGGTTTGATCTTTTGGCATAAAACAATCTGAAATAAAGAAAAAATAGTAAAAAATTTCTGAATAAAGTGTATGTAAGGATAAAAAGTATTTACCATCATTTTCGTCATCAGACAGATTATACCGCTGTTACTTTGGAATGCTGAAAAGCATCAACATTTTAATTTTACAATACATATTATTCATAAAAATACTTATTACAGGTTGTTTCGGAATCGCCATCAAATTCGCTGCTATGCCCCATTGGTTTGGCCCCGAGAATTTCTTTTACAGCCACATCAACATCGGTGGCCTCAATACTTTGTTGTGACCCTCTCCCAGTACCACCGACATAGGCTTTCTCGTCAGCAAATTTTTTCGTTGTCCTCTTCTTAATGTTGTCGTACTTTTTGTTCAAAACTTTGTGATCCCGGAAGGTCTGGCCAGATAAAGAATTGAACTCTACTTCAATTTTCTTCCAACACTGATTTTTTTTTTTTTTGATTTGCATCAGTGTTGGACAATTTACACTCCAGAATATTTCTATACTTGCTTACTAAAGATAGGAGCAAGTTTTCTTCGGATTTTGTAAAATTCGGAGCACGTGTATTACTCATCTGAAACGAAATGTTAAAAACCATCATAATCATCTACTATTAACGAGCAAATGTTACATATACACATATACGTACCCCAGTAACGCAAAAAACTAATTACTTTGCAGAATTTGTCACAAATAATTTATAATAATGTGACATGATGACATAGATGACAACAACAACACACTTCCAACGTGCTCCCAACGTGGTCTCAACTGTCAGATTCTCGGGTGCGCGCTACCAACCTAAGGAAATTTGTGGTTCAGCTGAACCGGACGATAGCGGTGTTTGTAAAACGGACGCATGAATTGAACCTCAGTTCAGTTGAACTCAAGTTCAGTTGAACTCGTGTTGAACCGGACATTTGTAAAACCGGGCCTAATCCCTATAAAGTCACCAGCAACTTGCAGAAAAAATCCAGTGGCAAGGAAACGTAAAGTCACAAGGAGCATTTGCTCCGGTGATACTGCATGATTTCTTTCCGTTCGCGATGTAATTTGCTCCTGTATTTGTTGCAAAATAAACCGTATGCCAGTCTTGGAAAAACGAAATCGTTTCAAAAATTCCCCAGCATTTCACTTTTCAAAGTGATTTTCTCTCAACTGAAAAACTTTTGGTCGTCGCATACGTGCCGGTTCTAATATGTTTATCACTTCTAAAACGTCTTCATCGTCAGTTAAATACTCCTAATAAATTTTGCATCTTCAATTATAGTGCTGTCACACCACCCAAACGATAAAGCACAGACGTTTGAGGTTATGGACAGTTGAGCGAAGCTTAAACCACCCTGACATCAGCGCTCAGCTGAGCCTTCGTTTGAGCGCGGTTTAACATTGAACTATGTATTGTAAAACGGACAACTGCAGTTGAACCAAGGCTTATCTTTGAACCTCGCTTAAGCTTGCATTGTAAAACCGGGCCTTAAAGTTTGGCTACTGATATTTGACGGTGACTTCACTGCGGGTAATGCGCTTATGAGGTTTTATTGTTTAACCCCGCTGTAAATGTGTCCATCATGACTGTGTTTAACGAAGTTTACAAATTTTTCGAGTCCTCGCAAGTAAAAAAGTACAGTGGGTAGAATTGCAGTGGGCGCTTATCCTGCTAGTAAAAACCCTTAAGACGATTAGAGATTAGTGAAGTCACCTCCAAATACCAGTAGTCAAGCTACAAATCCGTCTAATCTCTCAATAGTGCGTAAATCATACACTTTCTTGACGAAAGAAGATGTTTGGTTGCCTACACTTACAAAAAAATGCCCTCTTTATGTTTAATCAACAATAACTAAAAAATGGATAGTTTAACGAAAAATAGATATTTATTTTATTAGGAGTTTAAATGATACTTTATGTGGCGAGTATGGACGATTAAACGCCGAGCGATAGCGAGGCGAATTAAGTCCATACGAGTCACATGAAGTCACTTAAACTCCGAATGAAATACAATATTTTATTTTCAAACGATTAATCTTCTTTTGAAATTATTATTTCCTATCTTCTTGCTTCATTAACGAATTGCCTTGGTTTCACTTACCATGGTTACTATGGTTGACAACCACTATGATTTTCACATATTTATACTCCGGCGGAGTATAAATAGTACTTATACGCCGCTCAAACACGGTGTCATAGAGATGACACTTAAACCCCGGTAAGAGCGTCATATAAGTGTCAGTTATATGACGTTTAAAAAATAAAACATTTATACTCCACCGGAGTATAAATATGTGAAAATCATAGTGGTCGTCAACCATAGTAACCATGGTAAGTGAAATCAAGGCAATTCCTTAATGAAGCAAGAAGATAGGAAATAATCATTTCAAAAGAAGATTAATCGTTTGAAAATAAAATATTGTATTTCATTCGGAGTTTAAGTGACTTCATGTGACTCGTATGGACTTAATTCGCCTCGCTATCGCTCGGCGTTTAATCGTCCATACTCGACACATAAAGTATCACTTAAACTCCTAATAAAATAAATATCTATTAATAGCCGGGTGAGCAACAATATTATCTACACTTTCAGATTTTTACAAGACAAAATACGTTATAGTTTTGGTTCAAAAAGTAAACAACGTTTTTCCGTTTTTATTTTTTATGAAAAAACGAAAGCCTCTAATGCAATATAAAAACTATTTCCATAAAGATTTTTGTATTGCGAACAAGTATCTACAGTATGTCCTCGGATTGAGTTCGCAAGAGGAAAAAAAACTGTATTTTCTATTTTACAAAAAAATGACATAGGAATAACATTTTTTGCTTAATTCAAAACGAATAAAATTATAGTTGCAGCCTTCAATATTCCTGGTCTGTACTCTTAAAATTAATTTTTTCTTTTTTAATTTCTTCGTTACTTTTAGTTTTTTTCGATTTTAAGGACACAGCCTGATAATATTAAAATTTTAATTGCAGATTTATTCGTTTTGAATTAAGCAAAAAATGTTATTCCTATCATTTTTTTGTAATAGAAAATACAGTTTTTTTCCTCTTGTGAACTCAATCCGGGGATATACTGTAGATATGTGCTACCGTAATGATATTGGAAGTGGCGTTTTACCGTATTTCGGCAGATTCTAATGACTGTAAGGAGGAGCCTACCGATATTTGTGGCTGTAGTAAACTGAATTTAACTACCCGTTTATTAGCTCTAATTAATATATCACACTTGATTACCAATTATTATTATTTCTTACACTTTTTGCTATTATATACAGCTACCTCAATTTTCCAATCCAGCTCTTAAAATTTTGCTTTCTCTTAAAATTTTGCTTTAATTTCAATTTTTTTTTTTTTTTACATTGAAAACATTATCAGAATGCCTTTAAAAAATTTAGCTTGTTTATAAACCCGAAAATTTTTAATTTAAATGGTCACGGAGGTTATTTGCGCCACTGGTTTTTACTTTACAGAAGTTATCAGAAAACAAAAATCGTAAACAATTTTTATAATTTTTCAAAGAAGCGAGGTTTGTTGGGTTACACTTCAGAGGCGAACAAAGTTCTGTCGAAATAACCTTAGCCCAATTTTTTTTATCATGAATTTGTTTCCTATGCTTACACGAAGCAGTTTTGCAGTAATTTTGACAAATCAGTCGAAATGAATGTTTATAAATGATTGCCACAAGCTTAGAGCATGCGTACTATTAACACATCGTTTCACAGTCGTAACGAAGTGGCAAAATTTCAACATATTCCACAGCCCATTTGATAAACGGAAATTTAACCACCACCCAGTATACAACGAACATTGCAATTTATGTGCTAACAGACTACAGAAGTAGTGGTTGCAAAAACTAAAATAACTGTCCTACAAATAAACGAACTTACCCCCTCTTCACCGGATAGGCCGATTCTTTCGAAACCCCATATCTAATAACAGTCTGCCATGGGTTGAACTTTTCTTCCTCGCTGGGACTTGAACTTTCATACTCGTTCGGACTGTCCTCTTCAGAGCGGTACATGAGATTCATGGAATCGTCGTAGTCATGATCTAAACGGATGCGTTTCCCTCCGACCGTTGCAATTTCTTCGTCCCACTGAGCACGGGCTTGATCTACACCCATCGTACCAGAGTTGGTCAGTTTTTTGCCTCTTCGAGAGATGGTGTAGTGGAGCGGATCGTGGCCCTCTCGTCTTATCATTTCCGGAAGAATTCGACGACGAGCGTTAATGAACCAATTGCACACTTGGAGAACCGTTAAGTTGGCTTCTTGGGAGAGAGTCATTTTTTCGGCATCGCTAGGATAAGCGTTGTACCTAGAATAAAAAAAGCAAAATTAATGTATTGAAGCATTCATGAATTCTGTTTTCTTTCAAGTGATTTTCCTGTTTTCGTTACTAGTTAGACAAAAACGGAGACTGGTAAAGAGTTCGTTACAAGTGTAAATTGTTTGCTAATTCCACATTGGATACTAAATTTAAAGATAATTGCGTTGAACATTTACTACTACACTTTGTGAAAAAAAAAGTACAAATATTTAAAGAAAGTCAAAAATAAACTTTGTCATGGCCACTGTAAACGAGGAAGTGTTCAAGATGTCACTGTCAACTTTCATGTGATAAATAAAATTAGTAAATAAACTAGATTTTTTAAAATTTTAGAACTGTGTTGAAAGGTTTGCTGTTTACTAATTTTCTTTTTAAGGAATCTGCTGGTCGTTCCAGGCAAATATTGGACACACTGGTTTTACATTATAGTCATCGCATACAGGTCGCAAGTCAGTAGTTTTTTGTATCCAACTGGGTTGCAAAATTTTGATAAGCTTTTTCTTATCTTTAACCCCCGACCCAAACAGAGGGGTGTTATAAGTTTCAAGTCTTAGTCTGTTTGTCTGTGGCATCGTAACTCCCAAACTGATGAATCGAGTTTGATGTTTTTTTTTGTTGTTGTTTTGCTTGAAAGCTGATTTAATCGGGATGGTTCTTAGCTATGTTCGATGATAACACAGTAGAACAGTATTTTTGTTACATATATTTTCTAAATATGGTCGGAAAGGTAATTTTGTGCTGAACAACTCTTAAAAGAGATAATATACCCATGTCGTCAAAAATATTCAAATTTTTATTATCGTCCGGTGAATAATTAGAAAAATGAAGTGAACTCTAATTTTACACAGAAAAACGCGCAAAAAGCACTAAAAAATTGTTCCACAGATTTAGGTCGACAGATATTTAATTACGTCTACAATTAGATAACCTGCCTAGAATATGTAGAAGGACCTAACTCTTTATAAAAGCCTCAGGTATTCGGGAAGAATGGATACTTGGGTCTTTCTCTTAAATCTTTCTTCGACTTTCTTGATTTCTCGATGAAAAGATTATCAGCAAAGAAATTTAAATGAGACATAATTTGTGAAACGTTTGTTTCCTAAAAATTCACTGATCACTAAGCTAATTGATTCCCAAGTAAATTTTTCCGTATCATTCAAATAGGCGTAGAACATTTGATCCTTCATTCGAATTTCAGGCCCAATGAAAATTCCTAAATACAGAAAACGTACATAATATGAAAACTGAAATTCACTGTAATATTTTAGTTTTTACCTTGGTTTATGTTAGCAGCAGAAAGCTTAGGAAATATTGTTTTCAGATGTTGAAATGCTTTCTCTCTTGTATTTCACTTGCATAAGAAGCACATATGCTTGGTATATCCAGATTGGAAGCCAGTTACTAAAGCTACAATTTTTAAATCGTCTATCAAATTGCACGCAAACTTTTTGTCGTTAATACAGTTTAACAAGTGTTGAATATTCTCATATGTTTCTGCAGTTTGTATGGAGTATGCAATCGGCAGTACTAGATATTTATTCCCATTATGCAATAGTACACCTTTAACTAGAACTATCTATGAACAATGTCCAAAAATTTTTTTTTGACGACATAGGGATAATGTCTTATTATATAGTTATTCAGCACAAAATAACCTTTCAGAATACTTGTAACAAGAAATTTGTCTAAAATTGTTCGACTGTGAATCAGTTCAGCCACTGCAGGATCATCAGCTCATAATTATAAGACAGTTGTAGGAATCTGCTCGGTGGAAATAGCGCGTCGATTGTTGCAGGGAATCTTAACCAATTTCCGACTTTAGGATTTTTTATTGTCGGAGAATTTTAAGCACAAATCAAACAGAATAAACTTGTCAATTTTCAAACTAATGTCTTACAGTTTATGTAGCAATTAAACACTTGGTAACCATTAAACAGCCCTAAAGAGACTCCACTCCACTTTTTATTCAATCTCTAAACAAAGTTGTCAATTTTAATATGTGAACGCGTTGACGACTTAACTAAGCAGCAGTCGTACCATCTGAAGCTATAAAAACGTAACCGAGTCGAAACAACCCCATGCGTTCAAAGCCTTTCAACTGTGAAATATTTCCGTTTAGAGCACTTCCGGTTCATATTTTATTCATAGCTTTTCCGCTTTTTAGTAATGCTTGAAACGCCGGATCGACTACTGTAAGATTTCAATGTTTTACAAAACAAATACGTTTAAAAAAATATATATTAGGGTAATAAGATGCGTCAAATTATCCGTTATACAGAGAAAGCAATAAAAAACACGATCAAAGACAATCATGGAATTTTAACGATTTGTCTTTGACAGAATTTTCGTCAATTTCTGGGTTTGGCTTGAAAATGCAACGATCAAAAACAAATCTTCAAAAATCCACGGCTGTCCTTGATTATGTCTTTTACTGTTCTTTTGGTAGTTCGTGTATAAAGATACAGATATGCGTTATATAATAAACATACTACACACTTACATAGTACCGTATGATTAAACCTCGTCTACTACGCCATTAAAGTTATTTTTAAAATAATGATGTTGACATTCCAGTTATTTGACCGTAAATGTCAAACTGGTTACCACAAACAAGGGAGGCGTTGGTATAACATAATTTTTTAGCATTAAATCTCAAAGGCTTCTAGATGACTTTTTTCTTGGTGATACCATATTCACAACGCCAACAAAAAATATAAATATCAGAAAAGTTTTGGTTACATGAGAGTATCAATATTTATTTTCTATAATCTTAAAACAGCAGGAACACTAATTTTTTTGTAGCAAAACTTTTTTTTATTGTATGTCAATTTCTCCACTAACAAGAAAAATATTTTCTAATAAATGGACCGTGAGATATCCATTATACTACAATTTCTTTGTGAACACAAAATTTACATTTATACAACAAAACTTCAAACAATTTACAAATCTGAAGCATTTTCTCTTTATTCCACGCAAATTAGCTTACGTGTTTACTTAAAAAACGGAATTTTGGTTGTGGTGTTTTCAGATTTTGTCACTGCAATTATATACCATTGTCTGTACTCTGATGAACTACTTTTTTTTTAAAAGTAGGTACCCGTAAATTGAATAGGAGTCTAAACACAGACTATTGCATATAAATATTAAAAAAAAAAATACAGAACCATTTGCTTGTCAAATCGTTTTTTTCTTCAGCGTGGTACACCTCAAGTTCTGACGATACTAGCTAATGTAATGTTTTTTTTTAAGGGAAGAAGGTTTCTAGAGTTTTAGCAGATCTAAATGATTGTAAAACAAGATTTAATCTCGTACTAACCGTCACAAACGACAAATTATCAGTTTAGTTGATTATCAATAAATTATCGCCTATCTAAAAATGTTTTGAGGAGAACAACAATTACTTTTTTCGCTTTACTAAAATTTAATTGAATACAATAGTTCTCTAATAACTTGACCAATCGAGAAACATAGTTTGCTATTTTGTTCAAAAAACATTGTACTTTTAGTATTTATACATTTGCTGCAAAAAAATAATTCATGTTGAGCGTGTATTTTGGGTTGCCTAATTAAGACATAAAGGCCGTGTTATCAGGTTATGTAACTTATTTGTAAACTTTATTATGTAAACAGGTGCTGTTAATCCTTAATAGCAATCCCACCTTGTTAGAAAATTGTAAAACACAAACCTCAAACACTTTTTTTTATATAAAATCTCTCCATATTCTACTGTATCACGAAGCCAGAAAATGCTTTAACAAATCAACGCTTACTACAATTTTTTGTATTTAATAACCCTATCTTAATCTACTCAAACAAGAACAAGCCTTTACCCACCTGTGCTCATATAGCCACCTCTTCAAAATCTTCACCGAATGCTTAGGCAAATTCCCCCTTCTCTTCCTTGTAGGCTCCACCGAAAGGTTGGTGAGATTGGCAATCTGCATAAGCTGATGGTGATCCTCCTGTTCCGAACCAGATTCATTCTCATCAGTGCTGCTGCTCGACTGAAATCTTTCACGATCTGCAACAAATTCCGTCATGGCTCAAAATGCGGAAAACCAAAAGGTCGCTACAAAAAAAAATCCCACAAAGTGCACTTTCGTCTCGGTGTGCAAATTTAAAACGTAAACAAAATAACAAGTGAACAAGCTGACAGTTGAATTTCCAAGTCAACTTTTGGCATTTGCCGCGCTAGGAACACGTTTCGGAATTGAGGCGAATTTGTGAATGTACTTACAACTTTCAGATAGCAATGTTTCAGTCATGGTTTTGTTCAAACTTTGATGCACTATTTGACGTCGAGTTTTATGCAAAAAGTGCAAAAATACACCGATATTTGTCAAGTTTTGAAACCAACATCCAAGCACGTTTGAGTGACAACTGAAATTGACAATTGACAGAAGCGAAACAAATGCTGTAAACAACAGGACGTAATCGGCTAGTGCGCAAGTTTTTTGTTATTTTGAAAAATCGCACATTGTTTTTTCGGTCGCGTTGACACGATGGTGTGACAAAAGCGGGTTTAATGACTATTGGGTGCTCAAAAAAACCGTCGAATGCACTCCCGCTGCCTTTAACGCTGAAATTTATTCGAAAGAAATAAACAAATCGCAACGTGACACTTGACATTTGGTGCCAACTTAGAATCGGTTGCTTGAAGAAATTAAACTTTCCGCCAAAATAGTCAATAAAAGCTATTTATAAATGACATTCGCAATCGTCTTCCTCCCAATTTTAAAAATAGCATCATTTTCGCCCATTTGATCCCCTTTGCCTCTGCTCGCGATTGTGCAATTCAACATTCTTGACTGATCGCGTTCTGGGTTTAGCGCCGCATGACAGAAATGGCTACCTCGTGGTCCCGAGAAATTATGCCGCTAATTAAAATTAACTAATTACCATATCACATCCGTGCCATTCGAAACAATGAAACTGTTTAAAATTAAACACTCAAAAAACACCACATTCATTCAGTAAAACATCGATTTTGCCTACTTACGGACTTTCATTTTCAAAGTTGACAGCACGTCAAATCAAAACATGAATTTACGTAACACTTCTATTTATCTTCTTCGCCTTTGCGGCTGACGAGTCTTTGAATATTTTCAATGCTGCGGCAAGTAAACACTTTTAGATGCCTGCCTGTGGTGCCTTTTTATGCAACCAAGTGACATTCAAAAATTAACACCGTAAATAAATGAATGACAGCGCTGGCAGGTGGTTTCACACAATTACACGTGCACTGGAATTGCGCATTTTCGCCAAAAACGGATTGTTTGGAGAAAAATGTGCGCAATTTATGCCGATTTACACAAAAATGTCACAATTTTGATGTCACGCGTGCTTCGAGATGACAGTTTATATGGCGGTCAAATTGATGGTTGTGTGACAGTCGCAGACAGCGGAGACGTTCGGCGGGAAATTTGAATAGGTACGAGGATGCGTTGAAAAATGAAAGGGAAACTAGTTTTTGTAGATCTATTAGCATTGATACAAGGTCTTGGCCTTCGTCGTCTGGGTCATTAAACTGAATTTTGTTTGTGTCGTAAACAAGATATTTCCCGTGATCGTGATCTTGGTCCGTCTATATTTTTTGGAAAGTTGCTTTTCGGCTTTCAGTAATCAGTACGTAACAAGATTTCATAATTTACGTTTCCAATGGACCAGTGGAAGTCTATCTGCATAAATACACTGCTCGAAGACTATTTGACCCGTGCATTTATGATTGCCGACCCAAGATTGTTATAAAATTTATTTGTTTTAATGTAAATACTTTATTTTTACTGACCTCGTCCAACTTATTTAATGTTATTTCACTTGTGAACTTTATAAACATTGGATTCAAGAACATAAAATAAAAACAAAGATCTGTAAGTCCACATAAATGGGTGATATACCGACCCATAGCACTGTACGTTAGGTTGCATACTCCAGGGTATAAATATGGCGCCTATTTTTAGATAGAAAAATATAGCACTACAATAATTCCAATTATTTTATTTACAAATCTATCATCTGCGCTTATTTTTTGTTTCAAAAATCTTCATATGAATCTCCACCTTTTAGGGTACCCAGCGTTCCAGTTTATCCTAATTTCTAGTGTTAATAATAAAACGGGAAATGAACTGCAGCACAGTCATATTAAAAAATGTAAGTTCATTGCTCTGTGTAATGACACACAGAAATTACAGTGTTGGTGGCATTTTAATTCAAGTTTCTTTCGTTCATTGAATATAGCAGATACATACACTAAAAAATTCATCTAAATCTACTTCATTTCTCTTAACACAAGTAGACGAGTTGACTTTGCCAGATAAGTTATTTTGACAGAACTTTCCTCGTCTCTGAAGTATCAAATATAAATAAATCATGCAATTTGGTTCTCCGAATTTTATTATTTTTTATGATAACCCCTATAAGTTAAAATAAAGACAATGTTTTTACCATTTCTACTGAAACACCACCTGTTGATTTTGATTAAAATTTAACAAATGGTAAGAGCTTTCGCTTATGAACGGTTTATAGTAAGAAAATTCTCTGAAAATGAACGTTGCCAAATTTACGATCATACAAGTGGTGTTTCAATAGAAATGGCAAAGACTGCTATGTGTGAATTGTTAAAACTATACAGGTAAAGAGTTTTTCACAATAACATTTGAAGATGACATTGTTAACTTTTAAACAAGGATCGTAACTTGAAAAGGTATAATAGTGTAATAATGGGTGTTCAATTGAAAAATCACTCAGAGTACGCGTTGGAACATCATTTGACACAAACGTCATGTCTGTTCTTATAACATCTAGCATATAACAGGTTATGTTTCTGCCAAATGGATGTTATAAGATAAGAACAGACATGCCATTTATGTCAAATGAAATTACAACGCCTTCTCTAATGAGTAGAGAGCGGATTTCTGTCGGGCTAGACAAGGCCAAACTCGGTACGGCTCGTACGGGATGGGAATTCATTGCAGTTACCGGCTGCACTTCGTTTATTTGAGATTAGAATAACGCTGCTTCGTTGCACTCTGCTGTTAATTCCAGTTCTCATTTAGTTAGCCGTTTGATTAATAAATCGTTAATTGTATTTATGGAATCAAGTGACAATTAAATTCAGTGATTACCTATCACCCGCTACTGAGTCCCGGCGATGCAGCGCGTCCCCACCTATAATCGTGACGTAGCCCGACAGAAATCCGCTGTCTACTAATGAGTGATTTTTCAATTGAACACCCATATTAGTAGCAACAGTTCTCTAGTTTATTCACAAAATTTCGGTAAAATCAAATTAGCCGTTTTTCATTTAACCAATAAAACAATCTGCTTCATTAATTAATTTTTTGAGTCAACCTGTGTAAGCAATTCTAAAAAATATGCATGCGTTGTTAAACCACAAAACTCATTAATAATATTTTGAATAATTTGGACACGACTTATCATGCAAAATTTTGAGATGGCGTCATCAAATTTTCAAGGAGATAGATAATTTTGATTAACAATTTACCATACACCTTATAACGGTTACAAGATTTGTAAAATGTTATATACTAAGATCACTTTAAATACCTACATACTAATAATATTTTACAACTTTGGTCAAAGAACCCAATCGGTAAAATTCTAAAACCATAAATTATACAGGTATGACCGCCAAACACTATCTGTTTGGGGCAACACAGGGCCGTATTTGTAACGAACGGAAATTCTGTAGGCACGCGACACGGCTTACAAGTTTACAAAGACCCTACTGCGACAAGCCGACTCGGCATTGTCAACCAAATAATCCTAGTTATGTCATAAAATTTTATTAGTATGCATTTAAAGTGATCGTACAATACAATTTTTTTCATCATAGAACACATGCGGTCAGAAACTAGAGATCTTCTTTTTGGTACTTTAGAGGCCACGAAATGTCGAAAAATTATGAAATTAACCGTTCGCCGGATAGACCTTACTACATTACGTCCTTAGTCTACGTTAAATTGTGATAGCAATTTATCATATTTATGATAACCTTAAAGCACGGTGGCTTAAAGTGTCTGGAAGGTTTCAGAGCACTTGCCTAAGATACATTTTAAAATTTTCTTGTAGTTTTGAATTTTTAAACATATCATTAATTTATACATAATTTAAATCGGATTGCACCGAGGCAACAAATCTTGAAATAAAAGTACTTTTTCTTGAAGAATAAATAAAAAATTAGTGAAAACTGATTTCTTCAGATAACTTGTGCAATTTGAGTTCACAAATTTTATGTTTATGATAACCCCCCCCCCCTACAAATGAAAATTTAAACAAGGACTGGCTGACTATTAAAGTATGGGCATAGTGCGGGTAAAGAAACACGTCACACTGACAATTACTCTATAAAATTCTGAGAGAATATGATGAAATTTTTGCAAAGAAAGGGTTTCTCTTTTGATTTGTACACTGTAACATTGTAAGTTAATCAAAATTATTGACTTAAAAGACTCTGGAGCTTGTCAAGTTCTGAGTCACATACACATTCTTCAAATCAATAATAAAAAAATGTCACTTACTTGCTTCATTGATTATTGGCAACTTTATTTTTGTTGTATTTTTTTGTACATTTATCCGTCCAGAGTACAACAAACTCCAACCCAGTAAAGTGCTTCTTCTACTTTTCCCAGTGGAATGGCCTTTGCTTTTCACAATTTTAACCAGATGCTTCAGTAGGACGTGGTTTTAAAGCACACCATATCCTGTTTGTGCCTGTGACTAATGTGATGGGTGAAATTGATACTAGCTCCTATTCACTAAAGAAACTTTTTAAAAATTGTATGTCACTCCTTAATGTTAAGCTGCTGCAGTTAATGATGTGACGTTCACTATACTTACTATACTTGTTTTTTTAGCGACGGTACAATGACGTTCATTTTTAAACAATTGGTGCTTTCTGACAATTATTGCCACAATTAATTGTAGTCAAATTAATTTGACTGAAAGTGGCAATTTGGACTACAAAAACAGTCACATCTGTGAAGGACTAGTCTTCAAATCAGTTTAAACTCACTCTTCGAACTTCCCTTTGTTCGCCGCTTGTCAAATATGTTGTTAACTATTGTAACTAAATTAAAAATCCGCTGGTGTGAAGCACTGAAGAAGATTGGAAGCATAAACTCGGTATCACCTTTGAAGTATTTTATTTCAAATATAAAGACGTTTATCAAAATAATTACAATTTCGGAACGTTCTTTCATGAAACGAAAACACAATATCGTTCAATGCAATAAAAAATAAATAAATATTCTTACAAGAACGAGTTACATGACCTAAACAGAAGAATTTAGTTGGACGTGATAAGATTGCACCTCCCTTACGTACGGCAGGATGGACAGGCATCTCTCGTCAGAAGGAACTGGTAGACAAAACGAAAAATATCATAAAACCTTTAGTTTTAAAATCCACTTTACATTAAAAAAAACCAATGGTTATAATAATTCCCTTACGTCTACAGGAAAAACAGATAGGAAACAGTTTGAATATAAATAAGAACATCCGTTTAACAATAGGGTCCAGAAAACAGACAATTTCATAACGTATATATAAAATACAACAAATAAAAACATCGTCGCCAACACTACTTCCTGTAATCGTTCTCCTGACAATCCCGCTTCAGGTGGCCGGGCTTGTGGCATAAGTAGCAAATTTTAGTGTTCTCCGGGCAGTTCCTCGAGATGTGTCCGGGCCGCTGGCAGTTGTGGCACGTTTCGTTCGCGATGCCGCCACCCTCCGGACAGCTACGGGCGATATGGCCCGGCTTTCTGCAGTTGTAGCAGGACGGCATGTCGGGACTTTGAAGGCAGTCTTTTGCGAAGTGGCCTTCGCCGTAGCAGCGGTAGCAGCGCGCGGAATCCTCCTTGCAGTCGCGAGCATAGTGCCCGGTCTTGTTGCACTTGTGGCACTTCTCCCTGTTCCTGTTGAAGGCGCGCCCTCCGTCGCGGCCCCCCGGCTGGGAACACTCGCGCGCGAAGTGACCTGGTTGGTTGCATTTGTAACATATACTCCCGGAACTCATTGCTGACTGAAAGAAGAAACACGATTTTACAAAAAGAACCTTAAAAAATAACACGCAATATTTTTCCTAGTGCGCGTCTGATGCGTATTCGTCAAACGAAGTGATTGGGTACAAGTTTCGGTGACTGGGGCATTGTTCAGGAATTAAGATATATATTTTGTATAATAATACATATTAGGTATATATATATACTGGCCTGTGTCCTATTAACGAATGGTTCAATTAAGTTGTTAGTCTCTAAACCTTTTATTGTCACAATTGGTAGCCATGTTAGACTTATTTTGTTTCGTTCTTTACAAATTATCTGTTATTCCGTATTTTTTTTTGTGATTTGTTGATGATTTAAAATTTTTCGTACCATCAACATTGTTAATTAGTTTTCTCTAATTTCAAAATGACTTAATATCATATCGCGCTTAGTGGTCTTTTAAGAATAATATGTTAAGAATCACGACAAATGTAAATTAATTCGTTTTCTAGGAAAGCTGCAATACTAAAATACTCTTGTAGCTTATAGGCTAAATAATTTGCTGCCAAAAAGTATCAGAACTCAATGACCTGGATGTTATTATAGATTCAGAACTTTGTTTTGATAAATATGTACATAAAATTATATGTGAAGTACTTTATAAAACAACAGACTAAGAATTTTTATAATTTACGTGCTATTCGTATGTTGTACTAACATTCATAAGAGCCACACTCGAATATGCAATTGTAATCTGGTCTATTATGGAATTAATGTAGAAACACCAGAGATGTCCAAAAGAAAATCGTTCACTATTTGATATTTAAATCTGGTATTTATTGCAAAGGTACATACTTTTATAACAAGGGTTATGTCTGATAAACTTAAGAATCATTATTTTAAAGGAAAAACTAAAAGTGAAATTCGATTTGGTTTTAAATTACTGAAAAATTAATTTAATTTTGGTCCAAACTTTAATGAAATCAATTATGAAATTCAATATTCGGTTGAAAATGTGGTCAACGCGATTAAGAAGATACCTTGCCATTTGATGTTTTTCGCACTTCTTAATAGGTTTCTTTACAATGTTAATAAACTGCAATAACGGGTGTTCAATTGAAAAATCACTCAAGAGTAGGCCTTGGAATTTCATTTGACACAAACGGCATGTCTAGTCTTATAACATCCATTTGGCAGAAACAGATCCTGTTATATGTTGTTGTATGTTATAAGACAGACATTTCGCTTGTGTCAAATGATATTCCCACGCCTACTCTGAGTGATTTTTCAATTGAACACCCGTTATAATTTTTGTGTTTAATTACATTTACGTTTAGTTAAATATTGTATCTTTTGTTTGACACTAAATATCATTATTATTACATAAATGCTGAAATTATCAGGAGCTCCCAAAATTGTCAGAACTACCAGAATTGCCAAATTCAAAAAATTTGTATGTTAAATTATCTTATTTTTAAACCTCACTTGATGTATTTTTCACAAATTTCGGAGTACTGACAAAAATGCACCTATTTTTAAAGCCACTATTTGCGAAGCTTTCGCTATTTCGAAAATAAAGCTATATACTAGTATTTCTGAGCTGAAGTCACCAACTCCCTTGAGAGGATGAAATAAATTTTGAAGTATTGTGAATACTAAATCAATGTTAAAGTCTTGCCAAAATTTCAAAGACAATTATGCAGATTCTTCAACAAATTGTTAAGATTTGATCGCTCCGACAGTACAGTAAATTAAAAAATGTACCAAGGAGAGGATTAATTAATTAAGATACAATGAAGCAAAACCGTCCAAATATTATTTTGGATGAGTAGCTGTTATTACGATAATAGCTATTTTTATTATTATTAAATATAGGCCGGTGCGACATTACTGGCATGAAGGTTGATAAAACATGATAGTAAGCAGTCGCCCGATTGACCATATTACAAATGACGTCATTAATTTTTTGGAAGATACTTAAATGAAGAATTTTTTTATCTTATTCAATTTCTAGACATTCGATTATCAAGAGATCTGCCACACAAACTGCTCAAAAACTACTAAAAATAGACATCAAAATCCAAATTTTTTTACAGTTGTCAAAAATTGACTGTCAAGCTGTTTTATTTTCAATGCATTTACAGATACGCCAAAAGGAGATGCAAATGATGTGTCTGTTTGAAGTTGCAGATTTTTTATAAAGGTTTCTTTATATCTAGGGAGCATGCAATTTTTTTTAATCAACCACTAAGACAATAAAAAATATTTATATTTAATAGCAAACACAACATGTAGTATGTTTTTAAATATCCTTAGAGGATCATATCAATGTTAATTCATAGCTCTTTGCTCAAATTTATTACCAATAGAACACCCCCGCTGGATAAAAATATTGTTTTGAACATAAGGAGTTTTTTTTTTCTAAGTTGTGTTTATCGAAAATCAAGTCGAAGCACAATTTTACTTTTTTATTATATTAATACTAACATAATAACGAAATGTTCAAGTGTGTTGTCACAAAAACACAGTATTATATATAAAAAGGTTCAAAATATTTGCAACGTAATGTTGTCGACTTTTAGAATTTGCTGTGATGAAGCAGCAATAAATAAATAAATGGGGGACTATTTTTAATAATATTTGTGTTAGTGTCGTCGATTTATACAAAGTGGTCATAAATAAAACAATGTCGTGAATCAAGTTGACTTTGAAACTTCATGAATTTTGCCGCCTCGTTGTGATGAATGATTATTAATGAAATGATTACTCATCGCTTGTTACCAAAGACTTCCAATATATTTGCCTGTTACAAATGTGAATCATAACCTAACTTTCTAAAGCGTGAAAATGTGTTTGTAGCAAGACAGGTTATTTTTAGACTAAGAAAATATTTGGTTTTGTGTTAAAATAACAAAAAAGAGTTCAACTCTTTGGCTTTAGATCTTTCTTGTTTTTCGCTACTTTTATATAGCAAGACCGTTCTAGAAAACTCCTTACTGTTCTCAAAACTAGCCAAGATTTTTTATATAGACTGATTTGTCTTAATAAACCAAGTGGTTCTAAAAGGGTTAATTTCTTTTCCAACTATCGCTACTGAAATGCATTCATTTTGTAAAATTCTGTGTCAATAATCGTAAAATAAAAGCATGACTTGAACACATTAATCTAGCATTTTAAGGCATTTTGTTTGACAAAATTTAATAAGCAATTTTAAAGTTTTTCTGACATGACGCAATTGATCTTCTGGACGCATTATGAAGTAAAATTTATTTAATCTATAATATAACTTTAAAGAATTCGGTTGTGCAATTTCATAGTAAAATGGTTGAATTTGATTTTTCAAAATTTTGTGGATAATTCGCATGTACCAATACATATAAAAAAAAAAAAAATGCATCAAGCCTGGTATCAAGAGATTAACACTCAAGCAGTCTTATAGTTTGTACTCTGACAAAATTTTTGAACACCTCTATATGAAAATTAAATTATAAACAAAGCGGACTCTGACGAAAGCACAACAAAATTTCTTGATGCTACGTTCTGTAGAGGCTAGTGTGTTATTAACATAGAAGCTCTCCCACCATCTCGGTAAAGCGTATACTTTTGTATCTTCAACACAAAAACACACGTATTAGAAGTCATTCGCCCAACGTTCATGATTTCCAAACTGGAACGAAATATGTACATCAAAAACTGACAAACCATGTATGTGTTGAACAAAATGTCAAAAACTATTTAATGTAAGTGCTGTGGGTGAATTGTTCATTTCAAACTTTGCATGTATGCTCCAAATACAAGTATTACGGATTACAGGTATTGTTTATGTGTATAATTTATTTTGAGTAACAACGATGACAGCGCGCGTTGACAGTTGTGATATTACGTCACAACAGTTACTAATAAAACATAGTAAAACGTAAGATGATGGATGATCGACATTCATTGGTTGCTTTAACAATACTTAATTACAATAACCAAATTTCGCAAGATAACCTTCAAGGTGAACATTTGTAATTTCAACCCACTGTGACATCATCTGGTTCTTTCGTTTGTAAAGCCCAAGAAATCTTGCTCGTATTTAAGTTTATATTTAAATTTATTTCTTGTAAGTTATAACAAATCAATTTTTAATAAAAAAAATTCGATAAAAAACAAAATTATAAAGTATTTTTTAGTCGGCAAAAAATGTCACAACTTGGGGAAATTTATAACATAAATATCGTCTTAAAAAAGTTATGTATGTGTGGGTTTTTACGGGAATTACAGAAGGACTATTCGTGCAATGGCGAGGCGAGAATTGAATAGCGTCATTTATTAATTTGACGTCATTCCGTACTCCGATAAATATCTCGTTTGATTATTTCCGAAAAAATCTGATTTATAAATCACCTTTACCACAGCAAGATTGCGTCAATTTATTCACACAGCAATCACGTCGTTCAAGGCACTGTATTTATTATTAGAGATATACACGACAAGGTTTGGACGTAAAAAAGCAACTGTACGTAACAAGAAAAATTAAATTAAATTAATTAATTAATTAAAAGATTGGTTGTGCATTTTTAACGGATCACTTAGTGAAATGCTCGCAGCTAGAAAGACTTTTTTCACTTAAAACGAATAAGTGTGCACAAGGCGCCCATCTAACAAAGTAATTTTATAAGAGCGCGAAATTTCAAGAAAGTTAAGTTAAAACTACAACTTCAAACGAAAACGCCCATCAAATTAATTGCGCGAAATGCCCCCGAGAGCTAGTATCGGACGAATTAATGCATAAACTAAAATTTGCAGTTGGGACTTCTAATTAATTTATTTTTCCTTACCATAAATTACCACAAGAGTATGGTCCAGTGGATCGATTCTAATACGTCAAGCTTCATCGGTTTTAAAGTTCGTGATGATTAAAAGCGTAAATAGTAGAGAAAAAATATGTATACGGTATTTATTACACGTTACCATAAGGTATGACAAACAATGGGCAATAATTCTTCGTTGTAACCATTTGTAATTTTTTAAAACAATAACTTTTAACTTTCTCCTTCACTCGCTTCAATTATTGTAACCGTAAATAAATCTACATCTTAATTAGAAAATTTTCATATTTTGTAAATAAATACAGATTTAATGATCTCTTTACGACGACTATTTACTATTGAATATGTTAATAGATTTTTATAATTCTGTTGTTGGTTAAACAGACATAGCAAACCCTGAAAACTATGGTTCTGTCACCAACTACTATTTGAATCGCAACCTTTTTAATCAGTTAAGTTAAACGCGGTCAATTTTATCAAAAAATACGATTCAGGTAATCCTCAGTTACATCATTTTTGTACAAAAATTTCAACACGGTTTTTATTATCTTTGCAACTCTTGGGTAATAATTTTAGAGATTTCGCAAAGATAAAGGGAACCAACGTACGCAATGCAAACACGATAAATCGGGTAAAGCACAAGCTGGTAACTACATTCCTAAAATAAATCCCAATAAAACTAACAACGTATTAATAAAAAATTGTCTGAGACAAATCTTCGGTTATATTAATTTTATTTCTAGCTAGCATTCGTTTCGCTTTCGTTGCTCTCTTAGATTCTCACGTTCTGCTCGCATCGTCAAATTTCAATCTTGTAGTACACACAAAAAATAAATTGAAACGGACATATCAATTTAAACACCATTCTTACTAAATCACAACGTTTTTATTATTTATCAGAGAGGATATCGTTCTTATCTCGGCAACTATTTGAAAAATTCAGAAAAACTTCTTATCTTCGGTAAAAATACTTATTAATTAAAACATCACATTTGTAACGAATTGTTTTGGAAAAATGCCTCTAGCAAATAATTTGGCTGCTAACCTTTGTTAAAAATAGCTCGTTTAAAGAGTGTTCTGCGTCGTACTTGACAAAATTTTTCGACGAAATGTAATTAATGTAACTTACACTTGTATTTTGCTTTCCGACTACGAAGCTTCAGGCTATTCTAGTAGGAACCATTTTTCACAGGCCGAAATTTCACTAATTATTTTAACGTTCACTCGGCATACTGTGCAGTTCTTGAGTTCAACCAACTGTTGAACCAGACAATGTTTGAAATAATGAATGGCTCAACTTTCATTTAGATAATCTTTAAGTAAAAGTGTGGCCTTGGCTAACAAATGGACTATTAATGAATATGCAATTCCACTTTTATATCTTTGTTGTTATTGTTTAAAACAAACGGTACGATAAGCGAGGACGAAGCATCGTAATGAACGAAAAAAGTAATAATAAAAACTAGCAATGAGAAAAATTACTTACATTAACAAATCACCAACACTAGGTACGTTACAGAACGGTGAACCGAGAACTAAATGTATAAATAATTTGTCAAATATTTATTTAATAGGGAAAGGAAATTGTACGCCTCTAGTCCATATCTCGTATCACGTCAGTCACACTGATAGACACGATTCGGTAAAGTACCCAAGCTTTTTAAAAATATGGCTACTGTAAAAATTAGTAATCGAGTTCCCTGACGAGTAGACCCAAAGGTGGGTGATCAAACAAATAAGGTGAAAAATTATCCAAGATGAATTCTAGAAAGTACGTTTAAAGTTGTGTATTACTATTGATCTAACTCATCTGGGATTCAAGCTAAATGAATGTCTAGAAATGTGGAAGCAATCAATTGATTTTAGATTGCAAGACAAGACCTGTTTTTGTAGCCTCTAATTACCGTTTACTCACTTGACCCGCGAGCATGACCTGCGTTAAACCCAAAAATCACAAATGTATTATTTACGATATCACGTTCTTTATTTATCCTGCGTTTTCGTGCTTGAAAATAGTTTTGTTTGCGAGGACGTTACCGAAAAATATTTATTGACCTACTAATGACGCCTGGAATTTTTAAGCAAACATCTAATATACAACGAAAATACGAACCGATCATGTAGAAACCGCCGATCTTGTGTAGAAACCGATTTTTCTAACCTCGTTGTTCCTAACTGTGAATTTTTTATGTAACCCCACGATATCAACTCGCTAATCAAATCTTAACCTCACAGTTGCAAACTCGCATTATCGACTCGAGGAAACGTTAAAACCGCACAAGGGCCCGAAATTACACCCGAGAGCAACGGTAAAACTAAAATAATGTTTAGTCCACGTGTATGCTTAGTTTCATTTGCGGGACAATAAACATTCCTGCAACAAAGAAGAAAAGTTCTCACCTTTTTGGCAAATGTTCAAGTCGTCAGATACGTGAAGATGTTTGTATGAAGAATTAATAGATTGATTTCACTCAAGCTTTGCCACATTCGAGTCAAATATGTTGTATATAAGCAAAACACTTGGAAAATATGTAAGACGACGAGAACCGGTACTGCGCGCATTAAATGCCAGATGAATGATCTGAGCATTTTTCTGCGCAGCAGTACAGGGTGTTTCCGGTGGTACTCACGCGCCAAATTAAAAAAAATTTGAAATTCAGGAAAATAAGCACGGATTTAGAAAATTCTCAAACGAAATGACAATTTTGACGTTAATTGTCATCCTGACAAGTCATCTGTCACTGATGCTCATTTATTGTACTTCGATTTCGTAGGTAACTTGATTTCGCCAAAAATAGCGGTATCCGGTTCAAGGTTGTTGTGTAATCAGACTGAAATGCGCGAAATTTAAACAAAAAGTAACTTTCGAACACCTACGAGATTTCCAAAAGTGGAAAAAAGTTAGAGTGGTACCGAAAAATAAAATATTTTCAACTCGTATCAGTATCCTCTGAATCTGTTTTTTTACCGGATTTTTTTCAGCATCCCACATAACCTTACTTCGTGACAGCCCAAACGCCCCAACTTCTAGTCACCAAAATGAAACAACTTACAATAATTTTGTGCTTTTCCGTGATTTTCCTAAGTAGTTTACACCAAAATAGAGCACAGGTATAGACGCTAGTTGTTTTTGCGTGTTACTTACAATGATTTTTAGTTGGAGTTCGAACTGCCAAAAAATGGACACACGAACAACTGGGCTGTCTTAGTCGACACGAGTCGTTTCTGGTTCAATTACCGGCATGTAGCCAACGTACTTTCGATATATAGAAGCGTCAAGCGCCTTGGTATACCCGATAGCCAGATAATTTTGATGATTGCCGATGACATGGCTTGTAATCCTAGAAATCCGCGTCCAGCGACAGTTTTCAATAACGCTAATCAACATATTAACGTATATGGGGATGACGTTGAGGTGGATTATCGAGGATATGAAGTAATTATATCCTTAACGCGTTATATTTCATAATTAATTTAATTGTTGCAGGTTACTGTTGAAAATTTTGTGCGTCTTCTAACAGGAAGATTACCACCAGGTACTCCCAGATCGAAACAGCTGATTACTGATGAGGGTAGCAACGTGCTTATTTATTTAACAGGGCATGGTGGAGATGGGTTTTTGAAGTTTCAGGATTCTGAGGAGATCACAAGTCAGGAGATGGCAGATGCTTTGGAGCAAATGTGGCAGAAGCAAAGGTGAAGTGGAAAAATTGCAGAGATATAGAACTTGGATTGTTGTTTTAGGTATCATGAATTGTTTTTTATGATTGATACCTGCCAAGCGGCTTCAATGTATGAGCGGTTTTATTCACCTAATATTCTAGCTGTTGGTAGCAGCTTGGTAGGAGAAGATTCACTGTCAGTAAGTATCTTTTTGTAAATTCCATGAGTTCAGTGTGCTGTTTCTGGAAGTGCTTGCACCAGATTATAATTAACTTGCAATTTGCAAAAAATATAGTAATCTTAAAAACCATAAAAGTAGTGGAATTTAATTATAAATTGCAAATTATTGCATATGAAATATTGGCAAGTCTCGTCAATATTGTGAAATACTAAACCCTAAGCGCATTTATTATTTTTAAACGTTTCAGTTTTATGCTTCATGTTGACATAAATTAGTATTTTTGTTTCTTATAGAAACTACTTGCTGTCTTAAAGTATTAACAAATGTAAAATTTCACATTTCTGTACCCTGTTGTCAAAATTATTAAGTATTCAAAAAAGGAAACTTTAGGAATACATTTTACAGGGCTTCCATAAATCATTTGTATATCAACATGGACACTTATTTGTTGAGTCTCTTTCAGAGTGTGTAACTATAATGGCAACGAAACTTCAAATGTTGTAATGATTCTGACATATAACACATTAATTAAAACTTGAAAATGTCTACCATTCTAAGAAGTAACAAATGTATAAAAACTCTGTATTATATATGTATATTTTATATACAATATAGATCTAACTAAGTACGGCACTTGCTATAAGGTTTGATATTCCCAAATTGCCACCATTGGGAAAAGCGCCATGTAATAATGATAAAAAATAACTTCAAAATATAACCAAAAGTATGTTTTTAATAGAAGAGGTATTGCCTTCATAAGAAAATTGATATAAATTCTTTGGTCATTAAATGAGTTGTGTTCCGTTGCCTGTGGCTTAATAATCCACTCCTCTTTTCACCGTTACGTACAGGTGTATTGTAAAAAAAAATAATAATCATGGTCTTATTTGATGAGACACCAGAGATCGAAACAGTTACTTGTTAAATTTATTACAGTTAGTCATCACTTTGCAAAACTGTTTATTATTCTAAACATTTTTCTCTTATCATCAGAATAAAAATGTTTTTATATATCTTCGTAATTGTATCTTCTAGAACTATGTTCGCAACTAAGATTTAATAACTGCTGACACTCAAATTGTTGTAGTTTGTTTGATGTATAACATTCATTCTACACTGGTTGAAAGAGTAGAGAGTAATTTTTTATTTTACAGATATTGGCTTGATGCATAAAAATTTAATTGCGTATTTTAATTTATCAATTAACATTTTTAAAGAATTTGTGTATTAAGATGATTTATAGAAATTTGGAAGTGCTGCACTTCCTGATTCAACTCCGTTTCTGTAGTATGTTTTGTAATGTTTTTACCCAATTTCTTCACAAAGTCAGCGAAAGAAATAATTAAATATACATTTTTCTAAAAGTATTTGATTAGTACATTACATATATTTAGTTTGCCGTTCGTTATATTTATAACATTCCAAAACATTATTAAACAAGTCCTAGCATGTAAATAATATTTATTTAGTTTATGCCTTCAAAGCCACTTATTTCGAATCCAGCCTATCTTGTATTGCTCATTTTTTTTTTTTTTTGAGAAGACAAAATATACATAGCGGTGAATTGTAAAATACAAGATTAGTTGAGTACTGACTTTGCCAAAATTTTTTACAAGTGAAAGAAAAAGGTTTTTTAAGCTTTTTTTCTTCTGAGTGTCCTTGACGTCAGGTCAAAATTTTGCTACGTAAATCTCGTTTGAACTGTGCAAAACAGCATGCTTCCTTGCATATCGCGCTGTGAGAGCAATACTCACGTAAGTCAAAATTTGCCGAATTCTTAAATTTATCATTAATGCATAAAAAAGTTAATGTAGTTTTAGTATATAAACGTATAAACGGTTTTTAATAGTTGCGTAATGCTCAAATTCATCAAAATGTTTGTATTGCATTTCCGAACAATACGTGTGCACTTAATGCAAGACTGCCGTATCTCAAAACTAAGTGAAATGCACGTAAGCTATGAAGCTATGAGATTTCAGTCGATGTTGAAAATCTGATACTCCTACTAATTTAGGTACAAATTGAACACAACAAATGCACAATGTCTTCTGATATAGTTAAGAACTGACCGAAAACATGGAAATCAATTTTTCTTTGAATAGGAAAAGTATGAAAGTTAATTACAGCGAAATACAAAATTTAAGATTTGTCAAAAATTCCGATGGAATTTTGTAACTTCGTATAGAAAGAAAGTATATCAGGAAATAATAGTCAATCAATTCCCGAACATCACGACAACGGCGGCATCAGACTTAAATGAAAATGATTAAACAATATTTATGAAGGTCTTTTAGCAATACGTAAAAAATACGATGGACTGAATCAATTATGTATAAAAAAATGAATGAAATAAAATTATAACAATTTAGCCATAGTACACTGACCGGCAAAAAAAAACCGGCCACCCTGAAAAATTTCGCAAAACGAAGCTTTAAAAATTATTAATTTAACTAGTGATCGTTATTTTATTAAAGAACCATTCACTATTGACATATAAGGTATAAATTAGCAAAAAAAAGAACCCAATTAAACGCAGAATTAAATTTAATTTAACAAAATAACAGAAACAGAGCGACACTTTGAAAGACGTCTGTAAGAGTTAACGGAATTATTTTCGCGTGAAAACGTTTATTAATTGCCAAATTTATAATCAAACGATGAAAAACACTATTTACAACAACAGCCTCCTTTGTTGTTGTTTTTTTTTTTTTAAGAAAAGATCGTACTTGGTCTGTTTCTGTTACCTATTTTGTTAAATTAAATTTAATTCTGCGTTTAATTGTCTTCTTTTTTGTGCTAATTTGTACATCATGTGTCAATAGTGAATGATTCTTTAATAAAATAACGATCACTAGTTAAATTAAGTTTTAAAGTGGTTTTGCAAAATTTTTCAGGGTGGCCGGTTTTTTTTGCAGGTCAGTGTAGATGTTGAATGAATTAATACTGTGATTGTTTTGTGTTTTGTTATATTTTTTTCATTACAATGTGTTGCTAGTTTGCTCTTGTCTTAAATTTATTAACACGCAAGGCAAAATATTTGATATGGTGTAGCAGTGCAATAGTCACGTAAGTCAAAATTTCTTGTTTTCTATAACGAGTAGAGGGGTCTACTCTAAAGGAATAAAAACACGCTTAATAATAGATTGACAATACGACTATAATGTATTTCGAAGCCTTTAGTATTTAAGATACAAATAATATATGAAAACTTGGGAATTTTAAATCATCATTACTCAAAACACGCTAGTTTTGAGTTACGTGAGTATTGCTCTCACAGTGCGATATATTTTCTTCACATGACCCTCTTTTTGAAGCTGTTTATACAGGCTGTCTCAAAATATTTTCAATAAAAATAAAATAAATTTGCTGAACTAAATTGGTTCACTGTACTTCAGAGGTAAGGGAAGTTCAGTCTAGATCTAGACCAATTTTTTTCTAATACATTTCTAATTTAAAAACGCATGTCAGAGATATTACTGCTAATGATCCAAGTACAGTTTCTATGGTACCTAAACTACAAAAAACAGACGGTTTTCGACGGTTTTCACTAACGGATTCTACTCCTCATTCTAGGGCGCAATGGTCTAATATAAAACATTGTCTCAGATTTACCTTTAATTAACCTTGGTTAACTGAAACAGTCTATGTGTGGAATCAGTGGCGGCTCGTGACTGTCTGATGTGGTGAGGCGATGATAGAAGTTTGACAATAATAATATTAATAATCAAATTAATTAAATTAATGTGATTAATGCATATTACTTGGTCTTACTAATTAGTAATGATAGAAGTCTTGCCCGAATACCGGTCATTTCCGGGTCAGTGGCAGGTCCTAATAATAATAATAATAATATTAATAGTAACACCCATAACACATTTAATCAACAATATTTTTACAAGTCAAAATTTTGTTCAAACTAGCAGTTTCTTGGAGGGATTCGGGAATAGTTGTTGTGTTCCTTTGTAAAGGTTTTAGGCCCATGAAATTTTTAATATGTACTTTGGAACTTTCATGTAACTTTGCATTTTGGATGGAATAATTTAGGTCGTTATTATATCCCGGGACGTCAAATATTACGGCAGAGCCATTTATGTGTTTCGTACCAAGTTGATTTAAAAGACTTGGAGTACTGACGATTCTGTCGCTTATCAATGGAAGTTAAATAAATTAATGGTTTTGATTGCTCGATATTTAGCAAAATTTGCTGACGTTTTAGCTCGGTTCGCCGTGAAAACGGCGTTTCAAGAAGGAACATGACGATATGGTACTCGGGATTCATTTTTCACTCACCTGTACCTATGAAAGAGACAAAAGTACGAAACATCAACACGTGGGCTTTTACTCACGTTCATGCTAATTACCCACGCACCCCGCAGCCCTTCCGTTCTGTAAAATAAATGGGAAAATGGTTTAATGAATACGCCGAAAATGGCCGAGAAGCACCGAAGATATCGCCTCAGTTCCGAGCGAACGCATGTATAGGAGTATAGGAGCTGAGCCATGGAAATCCGTGTCTATGATTGGGCTTCGTTGCTTCAAGTGAGCCGACGTTCTGGCCGCTTCAGTTAAAGAATTAGGAGCATAAATCGTACGGTATTCAACCAAAAATGTCAGCAGAAAGCGTAAAAAATAAAAAATCATCTACAGAGTTGCCATTTCAACATATTTTTGTAACTAAAAATGCATTGAAGGCTCCTTTTCAATTACAAATTAAGTCAATCTATTCTTAAGATATATGCTGTGAGGCGCCGCCTCACTTGCCTCATCTGACGAGCCGCCACTGTGTGGAATATAAAGTACTAGAAAAGATTATTTTTAAGTTTATTTTTAGGTTTTTTATTTTAACAATACGTAAGTAATATGTGTATATTTATTTCCACATAAATAATAATTTAAAACACAAATTGTGTCAAATAGGTATTAGTTTTATGTAACTTTGCTCTTTTAAATTGAGGTATACGAGCCCTAACAACTAAATATTGGGACACCAAAAAATTTTTATAAAAAAATCACCAAACTTTTTAACAAAAATGTAATTTATTTTAGATAATTAAAATTTTAAAATTAATTCGTTTTGCAAAACTGTTAATGTTTACAGCACAACAAAAACTGATTTCTAACTCAAACAGTGACATAAAACTCTAAAACAACGTAACATTTTGTGACACATAAATATTGGGACACAGCAAATTCAGTAACTGGTCATATCTCCTTTTGCCTTAATAACTGCAGGAATTCTTGCCATCATACTTTCAACTAATTTTCTACAATACACAGGAGTTGTTACCGTATGCTACACTCGCTAAATTTCCCGTTGAAGATTGACAATCGTTTGTGATGGATGATTTCCTAAATATTTTTTTATTTCACGCCATACCGTCTCTACTAGATTAGGATCTGGGCTATTCGATGATCAGGGCAAACATTTATATTATTATTCTTTGTAATAAGTGTTGTAGGTGTGTAACTTGAAGCATCATCCTGTTGAAAAATATAAATATCAACAGGATAGACTGCTTTCAGTAGTTGTTAATATTTTTTTACAAAGTCTCTTGATATTTGTTTGAATTTGTAATTACCCTTCCATCAACGTTGTTAACTGGTCTTTAAATTCTGTTAATAGACATGCACCCCCAAACCATTTTTCTGCTTGCAAACATGACTCTTTGTTTGAGATAATCCATATTAAAATTCCTTTTTTATTTCAATAACTCTTTTTCGACTATTATTTCACCCAGACATCAAATTTGGACTCAGCGTTATATATTACTTTTCTCCAATTTTCATTTTGCTCATATTAACCGATTTTTGTTGTGGGCAGTTTTTAATTGTGGTTTTACTTTAGCCTAAAATAATATAAATAAATAATAAAGTCCATCAAAGATAGCTTTATTTAAGATTTACAATGTAAAAACCAAGGCCTGATTTGTGTATGCATTCGCGACAATATTGTCTTGAAAAATTTAGTTGGTTATCGCTATTCCAGCAAGTAGTAATTTCTCTTGAAGTAGTCCGTCGTCCACTTTTATAAATTTTCATCAGTTGTCGTTGATTACGCGGCTTCACAAGTGGTGGCCTAACGGGAATTTTACCTTTTATTCCGATGGTACCTCTGTCTGCGTAATATTTTACGACATTTACCATCGACGACTAAGCTATTTGGAACAAATCTTCACTTTTTCTTAGCGATTTTCCCTTGAGGTACTGAGAAATTATTATTTTCAGAACTTTTACTAAAACTAGCCCGCCGATAACTATTTTTTTCTAAATAAAACCAACACTAGCTTGAAATGCTACGATCCCTATAATAATGGCAGCATTTACCAGCTACTACGTTTGTATTTCGATGGTATACTTAGCAAATTTTCTCGGGTGTCCCAACATTTAAATGTCAGCAAAAATTGCACATTTTTTAGTTAGGTGACAATTTTTGCGCTCTAAGAAAATTTATTAATTTGCAAAATACCTCACTCTCTGCCAAAATAGATGCCCATGCAAAATTTGCATTTAGTCCAAACGAATTGAATGATATCAAAAATATCTACCGGATTTTTTTGAGAAATTGTCTGTGGCCCAATATTTAGTTGTTAGGGCTCGTAGTAGGTATAGATTTTTATGTAACCGTCAAAAAATATCTGTTAAGCAACTTGCACAGAATTTTTCTCGTATGAAATACGCGCTGATCACTAAACAATAATTTAATAATTTTTGAAGATGACGTTATACATTTTTTTGATAAAAATAAGCATACATAAATTATCCTTCTTTAGTGTAACACTAAACACAGAGTTATTGTGTTGTCAGAGTGTTACGCATATTAGACGAGGGATGAAGTGTAAGAGATGAAACCGAAAAGCACAAATGATGCAGTGTTTCGTAGCATAGTTACTATTTCTAATTTAATTATTGCGAGTGCAACTATGAATGCTTCTATTTTAAGACTTTTAGTTAGACTGAAAATGGGTCAGAACGGAAATTAATAATATTCAGTAGTTAAATATGGGATAATTTAATTTCAGTTTTAATGAGGTTCTATATTTAGGGAACTGGTCCAAAAAACAATTTTTTTTCTTAAAGCTCATTTTTAACTTATTTGTTGGAGACGTGGTGTTCCCTTAATTTAATTTCGATCAAAATATTTTTCCAGCATCACGTGGATCCAGCAATTGGAGTTTACATCATCGACCGATACACATACCACGCTCTAGATTTTCTTGAAAGTATTGACGAGCACACGAATAAGACAATGGGGGAATTTGTAAGTTTCAATTTAAGTGAATCTCAAAAGTAACATCACCCTTTCTAGCTTAGCGTGTGTCCGAAGAGAGTTTGTATCTCCACAGTCGGTGTCAGGAGAGATCTATTCAGAAGGAATCCCTTTGAAGTCCCCATCACAGACTTCTTTGGATCTGTAAGACCTGTGGAAGTCATAACTCAAGTGGCTCCTCAGCCAGAGGTCTTAAATAAAACCAGATATCAAGTGACGTCGACACCAAAGAAGCACCGATACGTTCCACCTCTAGTTAATTTTAATTCCCTAGTTTAGTTTTTTATGTTGCAATAAATCATTCCATGTGTACTGAATTTAAATTACTGGCGCGCTCACGGATGATGAATGAGCATTTAGTGTCAAATTAAAAATCCCTAGCGACTACCAATGACAAATGCCAAGTTGTCAACAAGTCAGCCAATGGGAAATGGCCGTCTGAAAGCAAAGTAACCTCTGCGAGTGTGTATGCGTGTCATGTTTTTGGTTGTCAAAAATGGTTCAAGCCGGTTCGAAAAAGTCACAAATTACAAGAATAAATAGTAAAACAGGAATAAACAGTCTGATCATTTTCGTAGTTCTGTTACTAGCATGGATAGCCGGCTTCTCATCCCGCCTGTTCGCGGTTATAAGATTTGAAAGTATAATTCACGAATTCGATCCATGGTGAGGAAACCCGCGATTTCTGCCACTTTCTGAATGACGACTACGGTTCACGTTACAGGTTCAACTACAGAGCAACCGCCTATATGGTAAAACATGGTTTTTACAACTTTTTGAATTGGTTCGATGAGCGAGCATGGTACCCTTTGGGGCGCATTGTGGGAGGCACGGTGTACCCAGGCCTCATGATCACTTCCGGAAGCATACACTACGTTTTGCATTTGCTGAACATAAATGTACATATACGTGACATTTGTGTGTTCTTGGCACCAATATTCAGGTTTGTGTGGACTTTGGTTTGACTTTCGTTGTTTTGGTAATGCAGGGCTTTATAGCGGTCTGACGGCCATTTCGACTTACTTCCTGACCAAAGAATTGTGGTCAGCAGGTGCTGGCCTTTTTGCAGCGTGTTTTATTGCCATTGTGCCTGGTTACATCAGTCGTTCTGTCGCTGGAAGTTATGACAACGAAGGAATCGCCATTTTTGCCCTACAGTTTACTTATTTCCTTTGGATTAAGTCTGTTAAGACTGGATCCGTGTTTTGGGCCGTCGCTGCGGCGTTATCTTATTTCTACATGGTAAGTTATTGATTTGTTTATCTGTTTGTGTTAAGTGGAGTGGTTTTGAAAAAATATAGTAGAACTTGATAGTACTACCTGTGTAATGGTATTTTTATGGACAAATGTTGAATATCTAGAGTGTTGGATAAATTTATTGCTAGAAAGTTTCACCTACATAATCAACTGTTAGACCTTCTACTTTTGAAGCTATGACTGATAATGAATGTACACTGTATGTGTGCTTATCAAATAACATATCAGCGTTACTTTTTTGCAAAAATGTAATGTGTTTATATTTTAAGTTGTGTTGTTTTTAGATTCGCTCATTTTATTGTTGAACATTTTTTCTGAGAAGAAAGCTTAGATTTTTTTTTCAAGGTATGTTTAATTTAACTCAAATTATTCATATTCTAAATTTAACAGGATAAATTCCAATAAGTTACGTATTTACGTTATAAAACTACTTCATATTTATTTTTCTTTCTAGTGAATTTCAGTGTTTATTTTATTAAACTCCTAATCCTATTAGTAAGGTAGCAATGAGGACAACCACAAAAATTCCCTCACTTTATTAATAGCATATAGGCGAAGGAGTTATGTTTATTCATTTTGATTTTTGTTAGCAAACAATGCAAATAAATTGATATTTTGTTGAAAGAAATGATTGGTGATTGTTTCAGCAGTTTGTAAGTTTTTTGTTTCATGCAAAAAATGTTTATAAACATTACATAACATAAAGTTTATTGCATATTTCTATAACATTACAATATTGATAAGGTAAAACAATCGTTAATCTGTACAATATACGATATATCGACAGTTCTTTAGATTTTCATTAATTACCGCGGATCTCATGATTTTCACTGCTTTATGATATATTTCTAATAATAAAATGTGTAAAAGAAACGGTTTAAATTTATTACACTTTTTTGCGTAATCACGACATAACAGAGCCGATAGTAATTGCAATAAAAATTGTAAACGGAAACCACTAATGGAGTTCGAGAATATTTAGGCGCAACATAATATAAATTATTTTAATTCACGCCTGTTATTTTTTACGCTGTTAAATGATGTAATATTAACGAGAGAATATAAGTCATGAATCACATGACCCCATTTCTTCCAATAGAATTTATTCATGCCCTTAGTTACATGGCTATCACAGCGACTATTCCATGCATATCGGTTAAGAACCAATCTGATTGGTATGTAGCGTGGGCTTTTCGCGGCAAGCCACAGTAGCTCGGCATCCCCATTGGGTCAAAAAACGGTGTTTTCAACCTAGCAAACCATAGTTACGATCATCTAAACAAATTAATTTTTTGACATTATTAAAAAATGGGTCCATTTGCCAACAATTCTTTCGTAGAAAGTGAATTAAAACTACAGAAGAAAATTGTTTATAATTATTGTGCTTTAGTAGTAGCTGCATGGAATAGTCTTGCAAAATACAATTCGTAGGATGAATATTTTTATAACTCAGACTTTATTAGCAAACTCATTTTGTGTTGCGCTCAGGAAATTCGTTTAGCTGATAAATCGTCTGAATTATCACAAATATTCATCCTACTCATGGTATTACTATTGATAATATAATTTTATTACCTTATTGTGGTCTGTTGCTATCTAAATTTAAAAACTGTCAAATTTGACGAATTTTAGAATTTCATCAATTTTTTGTCTATTGTGGCTTGCCAACGTTGGGGGCAAGCTCAAAACGACGAAATCAATTCTATTATCAAAAAATGTGTTCATTGATTATATTCTCATATTGAATATAATTCGTGATATGATTAATAATCGAAGATATGGCTCGTGAAACCGAAGCAGCACATTCTACTGGTGCCTCGCACTCGTTGAATCTACAGCTCGGTTTCACTCGAAATATTATCGATAATAATCATGTCACTTGTTATATTATAACTGAGAATATAATTCATGTATCACATGGCCTCATTTCTTCGAATAGAATTCATTCATTATCACAGCGATAATTATTACCTTATTGTGGTATGTTGCTACCTAAATTTAAAAACTGTCATATTTGACAAATTTTAGAATTTTATAAATTTGTTTGTCTATTATGGCTTGCCAACGTTGGGGGCAAGCTCAAAACGACGAAATCAATTCTGTGATCAAAAAATGTATTCATTCATTATATTCTCATGTAGAATATAAGTCGTGATATGATTAATAATCGAAGATATGGCTCGTGAAACCGAAGCAGCACATTCTACTGGTGCTTCGCACTCGTTGAATCTGCAGCTCGGTTTCACTCGAAATATCATCGATAATAATCATATCACTTGTTATATTATAACTGATAATAAAATTCATGGCGATGTCGTTAATACGCACACTCCTAACCGTGGCCAAACAATAATTACTTTTTCTCATTTACTGGTTGAGACAACACTTCATACATTGGCTTCAAAAAATTTTTCAAGTACCTACATACTTTCCAGTGTTTTTGTTTTCTGAACAATACTTGAAGGTCAACAGTTATTTTGACGAATGTTTAATTTTTTGACGTTTTATAACTTGCAGGTGTTTCCCGTTACTTTCCGTCAGTTTCCCGTCTATCGGCAGTTTTGTTAAATAGTCACTGTAACGAGGAAACTGATTGCTTTGAAATTTAGAAATATGTACTTTAAGAAATTTTTAAGCACATTTTTCAAGCGCGACATGATTTCCCCTTTACCTATGGTCTAATAATGCAACCTTATTTTTAACTTAACATAAGTTGCTTATCATAAACAAACGTTTGTGTAGTCAAATTTTTATAATTTATCGAACAAACTACCTAACATAATAATAAACGTTAACTAAATTTGACTTATTGATCGCCTCCAGAAGGTTGATCACGTCGTTTGAAAAATAATATTTAAAAAATATGCGCAGAAAGGCGTTGTTTATCGTTTATGCTTCTAGTCTTGCAGAGAATGCATCAGAAAATGTAGAATCCTCAGTAATAGTCAGGTTATAAACTTTATCTATTAAAAAAAAAAATCAAGGAAGGGTTTAATGGAGATTAATTTTTGTTTCTGTTATTAAAAAATTGTTAGAAAAAAAAAACGTGATATATATACCAAAATTTCATAGTATGCCAGTAGCGATAAAATAAAACCAAAATAATACAATCAAGAAAAGCAAATGAGGAAATTATAGTTCCAACAGTCGTAAGATATTTGTGCTTAAATCCTCTGAATGAAATTCCAAAAGCATTTGGTTCATCTAACAGTTATAATAAGTGACAGAGGCGAGACAAATCATAATTACTTCAATGAATTTATGGAATTTTGCACGCTACTCAAGGTTACCTAAAGAAACGTAACTTTAAGTAAGATTTACATCAGAAAATTTACCTTCATATATAAAAGTGTTTGAATTGATTTAATGCATATAATTTCAATAGCAAAAATTGGTCGAAAGTTGTTTCGACAGAACTTCCCTCGCTCCTGAAATACAATGAAACATATCCAGCATTTTCAACGGACTCGATTACAATATTTCTTTCGCTTACACTCAGGAAGTAAAAATAAAGTTCTTTTTTTTACTACAAAAGCTTCAAGAAAACATGCGATTTGCACGTTTTGGTATAAAGGGTTTTATAGTAACTATAAGCGAAAAACTGACCTCAACCAGGTTTTGATTACAATTAAATTTCAGTGCCACAAGGCGCAAACTTAAATTTCGTGATTTAGTAACGTTTTAAACATTATTTAGATTTTACACATTTTAGACCGACATTTTTGAGCATGCAACGATGTTTCAGAATAAATAACACTTTATCAAAAACTAGAATTTGTTCTAGTAAAGATTAGTAAATTATTTCTGGAATTGAATATTTTAAACAATACACCTTTTGCATGATCAAGGTGGCCGCCGATGCAGTGGTATCAATCAAATGAAAAAACTAATATTTGCCCTCAATCAAATTTAAGCTGGCAACAGTGAATCTTTTAAATGAAACACGACGTTCAATTGGTGGGTTTCGTGGCACCAAATTTAAAGTGTGGGAAAGTCAAGTTTTGTTGTGCCAGATGTGACACAGATAACATTTAACATTCACAGTGCCATTCCAATAACTTATACTTTTTAGATTAATTAATTATATATTTTTGTTATTTTTTACTTCCTGAGTGGAAGCAAAGGAAGTGTTGTAATCGAGTCTGTCGACCGACTCTTTACTTTTCCGTTTTCGCAACCTTTCATGAATGACACCTACAGTACGAAGAAATAGGTCCCCCGTTTCCGTTTGTCTATGTCCGTCCGTCTGCCGTCCCGGATTTTTATTAGACAGATAATCTCCGAAAGTACTAGGCCAGTTAATGTCAAATTTTGTATTTATATTAGGAATATCATGTAGATAGTAAAACGCTAAACAAAATTTGTTTAATCATCCCCACCAATAATGTGATGACGTCACCTCAGAATTGCGCATAGTAAATGGGTTTTAAATTGTATAAAATAACATAGTCCTACACATGTAGTTTATGATTCTGTGTTGAATTTTTACCGGAAACGTCCAGATTTTTGAAAAAAGCAACCAGAATTATAAAACATTTTGCAAGTTGTGATAAGCATGATAAATTTTTAATCAAAATATATTTGCTTATTTCCTCCAAAAATTGATGACGTCAACTCAAAATTTTGCCGAATAAGCCCTATCTAAAATGTCCAAAATATGGTGAGTTCATACTAGTGATTTATCATTCATTCACATTTTTTGGGTTTGCTTATACAGGGTGACTTAAAAAAATTAATCAATGCGTGAATTTATTTATCGATTTACAAGAACTGCAAAACCGAACGCTTGGAGATAGTTTAAAGTTATCATAAGCATGGTAAATTTTTTACAAAAATGTATTTGCTCATCCCTCCCCCCCTAAAAAACTGATGACGTCCCTCAAAATATTGCTGAGTAAATCTTATCTTAAATGTGCAAAATATGATGAGTCTATACTAGTGATTTATCACTGCATTAATATTTTTTAGATTTGCTTATACAGGGTGCTTCAAGATAATTAATGACTTAGTTAATTTATTTTCTTGATTAAATCAAGAACTGCAAAACTGTATACTTTGGAATCTTGCAGACGTTTTAAAGTTATTGTGAGCATAATAAATTGTTAATAAAAGTATATCTATTTATTCTACTCAAAATGTGCAAAATATGATGAGTTTTTTTACTCGTGATTTATCATTGTATTCAGATTTTTTAGATTTGGTTTAACAAGTGGCTCAAAAAAATTAATGAATGAGTCAATTTATTTTATTGATTAAATCAAGAACGGCTCACTCCATTTTCTCAGAAAATTTTGGGAATACAATAATGTTATTTTTAGTATTACACTGCACCAACCCAAGTTGATATAAGTGTCCTTGTTTGTTCTTGCACTGGTAATACGCTGTGGCTACTTTTCTTTTGTGCTGTGACTAACATTATCCATGTTGATGACGTCGTCACAAATTTTTTATTGGTCAAATTAAGAACGAGTCACCCAGTTTCTCAAAAATGTGAAGAATACGCACGTCTTTATGTAATAATGATAAAATAAGAATTATAATATTCAGAACTGTTCGATTGTGGCTTAATTAATAATTTTAGTCCTGTCTTTTGAGAAGACAAACTCATTCAAATCAAACTAGTTTCTACATGACATTCTTTCGATTTATAAACATAAATAAACACTTGAACGTCAGATTGCTATTACCTAGTGTTGAAGGACAAGGATTGTTAGAGATGGATTATTTTTAAGTTCAACATGGTGAGTCATCAGAATCTGACAACGGACTGCCAGTCAATAACGTAACATGCACACTTCAGAAGGGGATGGTTTTTAAATGTATTTTTTTAAATCGCAAACAATAACACACGGAAACATAAACTTAAGTGAACTCGTCAACACGCTAGCAGGAATGCGAATGAATCTATTAGGCATTAATCTAAACAGGCATAGGTACCCATCGCTGACAGACAAACGATGACGGACGTTTCTGAGTCATTTGAAAATGCTGAATATGTTTCATTGTACTTCAGGAGCGAGGGAAGTTCTGTCGAAACAACTTTCAACCAATTTTTGTGAGTTTTTAAAGTTCGATAATGACGGCATTAAGACTAGACGAAAACAAATGTACTGTATAGGACTCAGATAATTAAAAATGTTATCGTTAATAAGTAGGTTTTTCCACTCCCATTATTGGTCGTCAGTGGCAGATAATTAACAATAAACAAGTAATTAATTTTTATTTTTTGCGGTGGCGAAATCTATTGTTAGGAAATAAAATCACATGGATATTTAAGTTTTCTTTGTATTGTACATATTTAGGTATTCTATATTAATGGAAATATTGTAAACGTCGTTGCTGTCCTAATTTTTTTACGAAATGGCGTCTTCAGATTTCTGGAGACAATGAATAAATAAATAAATATTTTATAATTGTTAAATTAACGTTAATGTTGTACGAAAATGAAGAAGTTCGTAATGTAAATTGTAAGACATATTGTCAAATTGTGTTGTACATTCTTAGAATAACCCCTATGCAAGTTCAAAAGTGTCGATAGATTAAACCACCACTTTTGAAATGGCATCTGTTTTTTGAATTAGGTAAAATTTGAATGTAACTCGTTTTGTGAATTCAGACAATAATCAAATAAAATTATCAAGAATTTTAATTTTAGTGTCGTCAAAATACGTCGTAAACAATTAAAATATTTGTGTTTTTAATTCAGGTGTCCGCTTGGGGAGGTTACGTATTCATAATCAACTTGATCCCCCTTCACGTGTTTGTATTACTATTGATGGGACGCTTTTCAAACAGACTTTTCACTAGTTATACGACTTTCTATATTCTTGGATTAATTTGCTCGATGCAAATTCCGTTCGTTGGTTTTCAACCCATCCGTACCAGTGAACACATGGCTGCATCTGGTACTATTTTTCACGTTTTGAAATATATATACAAAACTAATAAAAAAATTTCGCAGGCGTTTTCGCTCTATTATTTGCCGTAGCAACCCTCAAGTACCTGCAATCGATTCTGTCCAAATCAGAATTTAAATCTTTAGTTATATTCGGAGGCTTAGTCTCTGCTGGTATAGTTTTCCTGACGGTTGTTGGGTTGACGTACGCTGGATACGTCGCACCATGGAGTGGAAGGTATCCACCTTTGTTTATTTATTTAGTTTTTCTCTCTTTTATAATGCTATTAATTTCCAGATTTTACTCTCTGTGGGACACTGGGTATGCTAAAATTCACATACCCATCATAGCATCCGTGTCTGAGCATCAACCCACCACATGGTTTTCGTTTTTCTTCGATTTACACATCCTAGTGGCGACTTTCCCCGCCGGTTTGTGGTACTGCATCAAGAACGTAAATGACGAGAGAGTTTTTGGTATGTTTTTATGAAAACGGAAAAAACTAACCCTCATTTTCGCAATTTCAGTGATTCTGTATGCTTTGAGTGCTGTGTATTTCGCCGGAGTGATGGTACGACTAATGCTAACCTTGACACCTGTAGTATGTATACTGAGTGGTGTCGCGTTTTCCGGTTTACTTGAGCTGTTTTTGCGCGAAGACGACACCCCTAGAAACGAAGATAGTGAAGACGAGGACCAATCACCTCCTAATAGTAGACGATTATACGATAAGGTAACTCGAAGTTGTATTTCGGTTAGTATTACCAACTTTGATTGTAGGCTGTTGCTGGACGTGTGCCAAAAATGAAACATGAACAAAACAAGGAATCTGATGGAATCGGTCCTAATATACGTAGCATTGTTACTGTAGTAATTATGTTGTTACTGATGTTGTTCGCAGTACATTGTACATGGGTTACAAGCAACGCGTACTCAAGCCCTAGCATTGTTCTGGCTTCTTATAGTAGCGACGGATCCAGGCAGATCTTGGACGACTTCAGGGAGGCGTACTTTTGGTTGTCGCAGAATACCGCAGATGACGCGAGGGTTATGAGTTGGTAAGATCGTTATTTCTACACGTTCTAACACTTTTAGAAATATGTAGTGTGTTATTTGTTAGTGTAGTCGTTTAAATGGGGTGTTTTAGGTGGGATTATGGATATCAGATAGCTGGGATGGCTAACCGGACTACACTGGTTGACAATAATACGTGGAATAATAGTCACATAGCACTGGTAGGCAAAGCTATGTCGTCCAATGAAACTGCCGCTTACGAGATTATGACTGCTTTGGATGTTGATTATGTGCTTGTTATTTTCGGTGGTGTGATTGGGTACTCGGGGGATGACATCAACAAGTTTTTGTGGATGGTGAGAATCGCAGAAGGCGAGCATCCAAAAGACATCCGGGTAAGTTTTTTTACGAGAGAAATTAATCGACAATTGAACTAAATTTCAAAATTGTCACTTGTTATCAATTTTCTTGAATCACTTTACACTACTACTTTATTATTTAAGAAAATGCTGCATAGAATAAAGCACTGAACTATACTTTTTTACATATCCATAACATCACAAAGGTGACTGCAAATGCAACAAAAATTGCAAAAAATGGTTTGTTAACTACGACTTTAACCAACAACTGAAATACCGGGCCTTACAGAGGTTAACTAAGCTTGAACAATTTTATGAAAACATTTCAGACTTTTCTATATTATTATATTATTGTGGTTTCGAGATAGATTAAATTAGAAAATAATTGCTCTTTTTTTGTTTTTACCAGTAAAGCATCGAGAACACGGGTACAATTTGTCCGAAAAACCTATGTTAACCAAATTCTAATTCTGGTTAAATTCTAGGACTACCACAAGGGTCAAACCTCGATCACTTGATGGTTCTTATTTTATAAAATGACCTTGCTCCACAACTTAATCGAAAACTAAAATCTGCCCTATCAAAAATTAGTAAAGAATTTTTTATTAATAAAAGACTGTACAGCAATATAAAATTATGTCAGTACAAAATAGTGAAAAGGTTTTGCTCGGAAGATGAATAAAATACAAAATTTTTGGAAATTCAGATTTTAAACTTCACGAATTCCGTAAATTATTTAAAAACAGAAAAGAAGTAAAATTTTGCATTAATATAGCCATCTGAAAATGTATGAAACATTTTTTTAAGTTTCACGTAAAAATAACGAAGGTTGTAAGGCATAATTTCGTATATTAGAGTGAGTATATTGCAGGTCTGTTAGAAATTTTTTCAAAACTTGATGATTTTAGCTGTTATAGTTTTTTAGAAAGTAAGTCAATATTAGGCTCCCAGGTTTTCTGTGAAAAGGATATTACAGATCTGATGCTAAGATGGCACAAATAATCATTGAACGGATCAAAAGCAACAACAGCATTCATTCTAGAACTAAAATGTGTATATTTTGCAAGTTGTTTGTAAAATACTAAGAATTCGTCTACATAATGACGAGAAAAAAGACTTTCAAGTATAAAGTCGCTAAGAAGGAATTTTTTATTTCTAGAAATTTGCTGTCTACATTTGAGTATGTTATTTGGGAATTAATTGTTGTTTACTGATTGCATACAAATAAAATATCTTTAAATAACAATTGAAAACATATTACACACAGCACTGTTTTGTTAATGCACCTCTGTGAAGTTGGGTATTTCGTCGCAGTCACCAAACTCTACGGTAATAATAAAGAACCAACAATTTAATGAAAGAATGCTATGTCATATAACAAATTTTATTAAAAAAGATTGCAACCAATACAAAATTAAATTCAACCAGTTTCAGAAAAATCCCAAAATGTCCATTACAGACAGGGTTTAGGCTTCTATTCATATTTTTAAAAGAATTCTGCAACATTCTTTGGTGTTACGCCCTAGTGATATACAAATTTAGTAGGATAACCTTATCAAAGATGTGTGTGGATTTTGTTTCGTTTATTCTTAAAAAAAAAAAAGAAAAAATTGGGCAGTATTGTACAGTTGAGGTATAACTTGAATTCTGGGTAATGTTCAAAATAATTAATTTGTTTTGGCAATAGCAGAATTAAATTTGAATTAGCCTTTTGAATTATAGTGTTGCCTTAGATTCGTACATGTGGTGGTGATATCTTAACTAATACAAATTTCAATAAATGTACAATTTCGATTACAATAATTTAAGACAGTTGTTTGAGTACCTGATGAGGTTTTGTTTTTACAGGAAAGTGACTATTTCACCGAACATGGCGAATTTCGAGTAGATGCAGAGGGCGCTCCTACCCTTCTAAACTCATTAATGTACAAATTGAGTTACTATCGTTTCGGAGAATTGAAACTGGATTACCGTACACCGGCTGGGTTTGATCGAACACGCAATGCTGTTATCGGCAATAAAGACTTCCAACTCACTTACCTGGAAGAAGCATATACGACTGAGCATTGGCTGGTGCGGATATACAGGTACGTAAACATTTCAAAAAAAAGCCAAACTTTTTAAAAATTGTGTGAATCTAAAGGGTGAAAAAGCCTGATGAATTTAATCGACCTCGAATCCCGGTAGCAAACAGGGTGGTCAAGTCTCAGAATTTCGTCTCGAAGAAGGTAAGTTGAGGTCTCGAAGTTCCCGAGTTACCGATTTGTTTTTCAGAGCTCCAAACGTAAAAAGGGTACGATAAAAAATAAACCTGTAATCGTAAAAGGTAAGAGACTGTCTACAAAGCAGGTGTAAAATAGTGTGCAGAAGATTAACGAATCAGTTTAATTGTTGTTAGTTATTGTTTAATATCACGTTTGGTTGAACATACATTTTTGTTACTGTGTATGAAATATTTTAGTTGACGTTCAGGAAGTTCTTCTGCTGTAAATTGAGAGGTTATCTTTTCACTATGTGATAATTGATAATTGTGTAAAATAAAGGTAATAAATCTTTTTGCACTGTACTATATTGTTTCGTGTGATTTTAAACTACATTAAACATCACTTTGTAAATTGTTGTATTTTTTTTATTAACATGTTTATCCTAAGAATATGTACAGCTGAAATGTTACATGTAAACAACTTAAGAAACTATCTAATCTTCAGTTACACGTACACTTAGTAAATGTTTAACAATGAAGTTACAAACTCTTTGTTGATATCATGAAGTCAATATGATCATTACAAAAGGCCATTTTCACAATACAAACTTCTTAAAGCATTTTGTTCATTTAAATTTATTTTATTGCGGTGTGTCTGACGTGGAAGATTTGCGATATAAAATATAATTCCAAATTCACTTTTTACAAGATCAATTTTTATTCACAACATTGTCTACAAAATACTATCTAAAATTATTGTACAAAATCCATAATTACAGTTCCAATGAAAACATTGAAGTAAATGATAGAGCAACACGTTTTTAAGTTTCACAAAATACTATTTTACATTTTCTTCCAATCACAATAGAATTAAAACTAATACAGGAATTTTTCAAATAAAAATCAAACCTATCGAGAATGACTACATCGCACTTTCTAGTTAACGTTAACGTTAACAAAAATACAAATAATGTATAAAAATAATATAAATAGTACCAAATGTAGAATGAAGGACTGTTTGGAAATAAATAAAAAATAAATAACGGTTTAACTGAATATAAACAAATCAGTATATGTGTACCATTGAAAATAATGGAATTACATACACTACTATACAATTATTATTAGGAAAAATCCAATTTAAACGTACATCACTCCTAGATATTTTCGATCGTGTGTATTATTAAAAAAGAGCCTGTAATTGCACAAGTAATAACTGGTATATTCACAATATCAACAATGCGATAAACTAGAAACGAAGCTTAATTAATTATAAGTGATGTTTTACAAACAGTTGTTTTCATGAACAATTTAGAATGTTTGCGTTTGTTAAACTAACGAGCTAAAAATACTATTCAGTCTTCAACTATAGATCAAAATCAATGGTTAATATAAATAAATTTGATTGTTCACACTTCTTTACAGTTTTGGTAGAATCAATAGGGTCGTAAGGTACATATTAAGCGTTTCATTTCCAATCAAACAAAAAAGCGAGAATGATAACGATATCGAAATGTGGGGAATCACTGGTCATTTTCTGCCATGAGCGTTCCTACGAGCTACTATGTACAAAATACGGACTTATACCAGTTATTATACTTAATTATATTACTGTAGATTGTACTGTCAAGGTGAAAATTCTTCATACTCAAATTATCTATTAAGAATGAGATTGTGGTTCAACAGGCAAGAGAAAGGACGACGTTTGTGCTACCATACTATCACCACATGGAGTATAACCATTGTGAAACACATCCGGAATCTGAACTAACGATTCCGCCAATGTATGTTCGTCTAATAAAGAGTCTAGTAAACCCTGGGACTGGCTTAATTTTTCTAGAGATTTCACGTCGTTATCGACCGCAGCTAACGCTTTTTCTAATTCCTCAGCTTCCTCCCTTGACGGTTCGTATTCGCCGTTTCGGTTAACTGGAACAGATTATTTATCAGATAAAAATTGCTTACAAATAGAGATGTTATAAAACGATTTTCAGCGGTCCTTGACAATGGAAGCTGCTCTGAATTTGGTTTATCTCTAGAAGCAGAAACAAACGGTTTACACGAACATATTCTCCTCGTCAATTTAGGATACAACGGCCTATTTCAAAATTTCCGGTCAAACAGGACGTAGTTAAAACATGGACGTATCCCAGTATATAAAACATTGAACGACATTCACGAACTGTTTTCATTAACAGCTTTACTCAGTTCAAATAAGTCACATTAAAACTTTGGACAAAAAAGAACCTAAAATTCGGGAAATCTGAAAACAATATTATTTTTTCCGAAATCGCACAATAATGTGCCCTTTCTATGCTCAAAAGTCGGCACAGAAATTCGTTTCTATGCCTAGACATAGAAGTAAATGCAGTGTTGTCATATTAGTTACATCTACCTCCATGATTACATTTTACATTGATTAAATACATATAGATAGACCCATGCTATTGTTTAGAGCGAACAGGCCAACGGCCGGCGAACAAGAGATGGCGCACCAACAGTCGGCCGTCAAACGCCGGCGAAAAGCTTGGACACCAATCGCGCGCGTAGATAACCCAAATCACAGCAACAATACATTTAATAAAGCTACCACTCGACAGAGGGCGACGAAAACAATGTGTAAAAATCTCTTAGTAACCATTTATACAATTTGCAACGTTGCCAGATGAGCCTAGCACAACTTTGCCGTTATTTCTAGTCGATTAGATTTTATTTCGTTTAAAAGTTTCTGGTGAATAAATGGAATTATTATAATGAATAAACAATACAAACAAATTATTACTTGTTATTTTAAATACTTGTTAGTGTTGATGAAAACATAAATGGTAATTAAAGTTATTCTAAATACGGTCCGGTCCGGTAGCTCAAATTTTACAGTACGAGTGATATGTTTCAGGACGAGTAGGTAGCCGAGTCTTTAATTTCGAAACGAGTACTGCGAAAAGAGTTACCGGACGTATGTTGTTATGTATTTTATTTCATACTGTCAACATACTTTTTTATTCGATAAAATTATTATTATTTTGAGAAAAAATCCAAATCGAGTCACTTTTTCTGACATCGTTAGCAACCGCTCTTTGGTAAATGTTTTAATTTGTTTATTCGTGCAAATCAGCATCATATGTTTAAACACATAGTACTTATAACACTTTACAGGACTTATTGTTTTGTATAATCCGACTCGATGGACGAATGTTTTGTGCAATCCGTCTCGAAGGACCAATGTTTGTGCAACTCGGCTCGTCCTACCAGTATTTTTTGTAATCTGGTTGATACGACAATGTGATACCGAATTGCACTTTGATATTGCTCCAAGGACCTTTGTTTTCTTGCGTGCGAGATAATAGACAGCGTTCGGTTTCGATGTTTAATACAGGACGGTTACAGAAGTACTAAATTTACATTTGTATTTACAATAACAGGTAAAGCAAAAGAGACCCAAAAGGGTCAGTGGCCGCTTCCGGAAATGGAAAACTTGTCCTTTTTGGTCACGGAGGTAGAAGAGTGTCTCTTCTACCTCCGTGTTTTTGGCTCAATTTTATCGGACTTGTCCGTTTTTTTGATTTTACCGGAATAGTTCGATCCAGTAAAACGTCAAACTTGACATAGTATGAAGTAAAATAAATAAATTTTATGATGTAAATACAATTAAGTGTATCGATAATTCGCTACTGAAAATTTATTGAAATATAATTTGTGTTAAAAAAAGATTTTTGTGGTTTTATGGTTTATTAAATGTAATTAAAATAAATAATATCAAGAACTTGTATTATATATCAAAAACATTCATTGTAAATAAGAAAATTATGTAAATAAACCATAAAACCATACAAAATTTTCCTGCGACCTCTATTCAAAATCCCAGTTTACCAATAGGAATTAAGGCACAAAGATGTTTCACTGAATTTAATACCGATTTTTCAAGAAAAGTATACTTATAAGCCTATAAGCGTCTAATGGATTAAAACAACAAATAATAATCACAATTTATTTGTTTTATGTGTTCATTACAATAATCCCATTTATTTACCAGAAACTTCTAAATGAAATAATATCTGGTTGACGAGAAATATCCGCAAATTTGTGTTAGGCTCGTCTGGCAACGTTTTCGGTAGGTAGGTATCAATGGAACTAAAAGATTTGGTAATTTTCTTGGAAGAGTTTGTTTCTTCAATGAAAATTTATGGTTTTTAATTCTTCGGCCGCTTGAAAGTCTCGCCATGTGAAAATAGATTATTTGATAACCTGTTTCGTAATAATTGTAAATACGAACAAAAGCATATTTGCATATTCTAAACAACTGGCCATATCGATTCCAAACTTGTACAGATATGTTTTTTATTGTTTCTGTTTTCAATGAAATAAATTTTATTTGCAAAATACTTAATGTCTAACGACATATCACGCATACATACTACCCCATTTACTATATTTTCAATCTGTGCATTTTTCGCTTCATTCGTAGGAGCCAAGTAAGAAGTATCAGTGAGACCGGCGGTCTTTCAAAAGCTCGTAAATGAAAAGATTTAGTAAAGTTTCCTAGAACAGTCTGTCTCTTCATAAAAAAATTTAGACATTTTTACTATGAAATATTGGTACAATACGCTATATTCCACTGTTTGTTTTCTTTGAGATACGACTAGTTCTTGTGCCGAAGTGAAACACCAAAAAGTGTAAAGTCCGGAAATCAGAGTGAATTTTAAAACACATAAAACGACTTCTTTATTTATTTAAATATTGTCCTGTAACGTCCTGTGACGTGGAATGGAGTTTCTTAATGTACAAAAGTATGTTAGATAATAACCGAAAAATTTTCTTGATTAAAACTAAAGGAAACACAATTATTACTTGGAATAAAAATAAAGAATATCAAGAACTTGTGCTATGTATTAAAAATATTTAATTTCAAATAAGTAAATTATGTTAATAAACCATAGAACCACAAAAATCTTTTTTTAACACAAATTATATTTCAATAAATTTTCAGTAGTGAATTATCGATATACTTAATTGTATTTACATCATAATAGTTATTTATTATATAAGCGGTTAAAGTGAATGTTTAATGAGCGGCCAGTTTAAGGCGAGAGCGGCGTATGCCGCGAGCGCCTTAAGACCACGAGTTACACATTCATTTTAACCGCGAGTGTAATACAAACTTTTATTCAATTTTGACAACCCCAAGTCCCAAATTGTGAAAAAATTGGTGATTCAAAGTTCACATTCGAGAAACGTCAGAATTGACAGCGACCAAATAAAAGTTTTATATGCGTAGAATTTAGGTTACAATATCAGGTGTGTGTGTGTAGTATGTGACTCTGGCGACGGTGTTTGTTTATTTTAAACAAACTAAAATTATCGAAAAATTGCAAAATCATGCAAGATTCCAACGGCAAAACTTGCTCCCAAAAAAGAGCAAATCAGAAAGTGTATCAAAAGTTCCTTAGATGGAAAGAGCAGCAAGACATTGGAGAAATTACAGAAATGGTAACCATGGTTTTAAAACAGCAAAATAAAAATTTTATTTCGCTAGCGGTTTAAAAATTTTATGGTGCTACCGGATAAACCAAAGCTTTAGTGGCCTACTGACGGCAAAATAAACGTTTGTTTACATGTCAAAATTGAATAAAATTTATTTATTTTACTTTATACTATGTCAAGTTTGACGTTTTACTGGATCGAACGATTCCGGTAAAATCAAAAAAACGGACAAGTCCGATAAAATTGAGCCAAAAAGGACAAGTGTTCCATTTCCGGAAGCGGCCACTGACCCTTTTGGGTCTCTTTTGCTTTACCTGTTATTGTAAATACAAATGTAAATTTAGTATTTTTGTAACCTCCTGTATTAAACATCGAAACCGAACGCTGTCTATTATCTCGCACGCAATAAAACAAAAGTCATTGGAGCAATATCAAAGTACAATTCGGTATCACTTTGTCGTATCAACCAGATTACAAAAAATACTGGTAGGACGAGCCGAGTTGCACAAACATTGGTCCTTCGAGACGGATTGCACAAAACATTCGTCCATCGAGTCGGATTATACAAAACAATAAGTCCTGTAAAGTGTTATAAGTACTATGTGTTTAAACATATGATGCTGATTTGCACGAATAAACAAATTAAAACATTTACCCGTCGTCTTCGTTGATTCACTATTAAAGTCTCTCCAATCCCTTAAATGTGACATGTGAGGGCGCATACGTCGGGAGGGAAAGGAATCTGTAATGTCAGCTAAATGTCTGTCATGGTCTGACTTTTTGACACAATTTGACATCATGTATTTCGGTTTTTACTTGAAAAAGAGGCAAAATTTCGGTACCGGTGCCAAAGTCACAACGCCATGTGCGTGGATGGTCTTCAAAGGGATATGCAGTAGGAAAATTTTTCTTTGAGGTGTTTACATTGTTACCGGAATGTGTCTCAGGAATTATGAAGCTGCATTCTGGATCACGTTTAGTGCTTGCTGGGTAGCTTGAAGAAGTAGGAACAGGTAGCGGTGACTTGGAACCATGGAGGAACAAAGTAGGAACAGAGCCGAGTTTATTAGTCTTTTATTTGAATAATAACAACTTCTCTCAAAAGTGTTTACCACAAGTGTATAAATTATTGGCAATATTATCACCTGAAATGGTTTTAATGACTATATATTCCCTTAGGTAAAAGATTCATGTTGGGGTACCTACTTGTAGCATTAAAAACCTTTTTACACCACAACCATTTGTTCACAGTGTTTGAAGGGAATCTGTACATTATTTTGTGATCTCTAGGATCCTTGATTACCCCACAAGCAGGCACAGAGCAATATTTTTTGGACATTTTGATAATATCAATTCAAGCACAAACTGTTTTGGCGCGTGGCAAAACGGACTAATTACAGGTTCCTGTAACTCCCGAAGGGGGTGACATCTTTTGATATTTTCCCTTTTGACAAGTCGGACGATTGTAACCAATTGGAGAGACTTTAATAGTGAATCAACGAAGACGACGCATTTACCAAAGAGCGGTTGCTAACGATGTCAGAAAAAGTGACTCGATTTGGATTTTTTCTCAAAATAATAATAATTTTATCGAATAAAAAAGTATGTTGACAGTATGAAATAAAATACATAACAACATACGTCCGGTAACTCTTTTCGCAGTACTCGTTTCGAAATTAAAGACTCGGCTACCTACTCGTCCTGAAACATATCACTCGTACTGTAAAATTTGAGCTACCGGACCGGACCGTATTTAGAATAACTTTAATTACCATTTATGTTTTCATCAACACTAACAAGTATTTAAAATAACAAGTAATAATTTGTTTGTATTGTTTATTCATTATAATAATTCCATTTATTCACCAGAAACTTTTAAACGAAATAAAATCTAATCGACTAGAAATAACGGCAAAGTTGTGCTAGGCTCATCTGGCAACGTTGCAAATTATATAAATGGTTACTAAGAGATTTTTACACATTGTTTTCGTCGCCCCCTGTCGAGTGGTAGCTTTATTAAATGTATTGTTGCTGTGATTTGGGTTATCTACGCGCGCGATTGGTGTCCAAGCTTTTCGCCGGCGTTTGACGGCCGACTGTTGGTGCGCCATCTCTTGTTCGCCGGCCGTTGGCCTGTTCGCTCCAAACAATAGCATGGGTCTATCTATATGTATTTAATCAATGCATTTTATAAGGCAGTAAATTTTTCGTTTTAGCAATAACTGTATACGCTTTATTAACCCTTTTTCTCAGTTATTAGAAATACATCCGATTTATTATTTTTATAAATATAATTTGTTAATTTAATTTGCGCGTGATCTTGCAACGTCGCATCCCAACCAATGCCAATGCGTACCCACATAACCTCCAATAAGTTACTCATTTAATTGGCCGTTTTAAACGTAAGTATAAAATATACCTTTTTTTGCACCCTTAATTATTTTTGCTTGCAGAAAAATCTGCAACAGTTGCAAAGTAGATATTGCGATTTCGGAAAAAAATTAATATTTATTGCGGCATAAAGTTCTTTTTTATACCTCATATGATTATTATTATTAGCCTCGGCTAATACACTTCATATTCGATATAAAAAAAAAGAGTAACTTCTATGCCTTGATAAATAACTATTATTATAATTGTATCGTTATATGTGTTATACACTAACGGAATTATGTAATAAATAATATAATGGCATTGGTAAATATATATATGTATATTTATTATTTTGGAGCTAAATTGTTATGGCTTATTTGCTATATGGCATATTCTGGCACGAGTTTTGAATTTTTCTGGGTCATTTAAACGTCATTGTTTCTAAACCTTGTTTGAATTTTTTAGCTCGTTTATAAAATCAATTAGTTTATTGTTCTAAAACAGGTTTTTATTTTTGGATTACGTTTGATTAAAAGTCTGATGATGGATGCTGTACATGTAACTGCAGACATACTTTGTTACAAAAAAAAAAACTGGATTTTATGTGTTGAAATTAAAAAAAAAACCTGTTTTAAAGCAATGTTTCTACTTAGAAATACTACATACCTGTAAAGAAGTCACTAAATTCGTCCACTTGTATCGTACTAAGTACCGTACTGATATCAGTTTCTTCTAATAAATGAGACGCTTGCGTTTCTAATACTTGTTCTAAAGCATCAGATTCATTTAGCCCCAGTACTTGATCAACCATATGCATATCTTCTTCCAATTCAGGAGAATCTTCGTGCACAATTTCACCAACTTCTGGAAAGAAATAAATAGTGATAAGCACCTTTCGTCACACGAGAGGATATTAATTAATATTAGTTACATAAGAATAAAAAATCTGTAACAACATATTACAGACCGAGTAATTGGCACATTTCACACGAATGGAAATTTCTCAATTTCTCACTCCTCGTTTAAAGTTTCTCACAATGTGCAGTCATTTAAAAAGTTAAAAAAAAATATTTTCAATTCATTGTGTACTGATTCGATACTCATAGTTTTATTGTAAGAAATTTTGTCGTGACGGGAATTTTTCTTTTGAATTATGTAATGATTTTTAAGATGACGTCACCAAATTTCGGGACAGGATGAATAAAAAATCTTAGTTAATAGGTCGATTCTGTAACAATCAGTTAACATTATGTTATTTTAAATTTCTGTTATTAAAATTGCTATGTTATCACGACGTTAACATAAAACAAGAAATGTCGTATTCTCTAAACCGTTATGTTAGTATTTAAATAACAGATGTGTCATTTGTCCGAAAATGTTATTTTTCGAAGTAATGATACCATTTTCATCATCTGTCACTGTCAAACAAATAATTACATCACGAAAATTTGTTTTTTCGTAAAAGAGAGGCATTAAAATTTCACTAATTAGGCGACAAATTTGAGTCATGGTCCTGCTCATGGTAGAAGGAGACATGGTATAGGCATCCGATGTACCAATTTAAAAATGGTCTGCGCATCCATTTGTGACGTTAGGTGGCATCAACGACCTTGTGACTCTTGTGAGCTTCGCTAGGGAAGTCTAGGGAATTTCAGCTTGAGTTGTCATTGCTCTGTCCAATACGTCAATTAGTTGTCGGATGGCGAATTGTATTTTAAATTTCGCGCTAATTTCACCCCAGTTGACGTCACACCAGATGCGTATGCCTATACCATGTCTCCTTCTACCATGGTCCTGCTAACCGATGGCTGACTCATGGCAGTAGAAGAAGACATTCCTTTCCTAAGCAGTGTTGGTATGAGCCATGGTCTAAGAAGTTCAATGTGGCTAAAATTTTTAAGTATCCAGGAATACCATTGGCACGTAGATTTCCCAAATGAGGTTGCAACCTCTGCAGTAAGAAACGGGTCAGATTTTTGCTGAAACGAAAGGACTTTCTAAATTCCGTCTCTGTTAAACTTTCAAAGGGTTTTTGATTGTCGCGAAGTTCCCTCCGCCGCATTCTCATCCTGTTCCTATAATACATGCATTGTTATATTTTTAGTAATACTATGATATGAAAGACTTATCGTTGAATTTCGTCTTCTAATAATAAATAACCGAAGACGGGTAGAAAATCATCCACTTCTGCCATTTTAACTTCTTTTGCCACCGCAGTCAAATTTGCGATATTATTAATTAATAAACGTTAAAATAAGCGTATTATGTTAATAACATTGACTCAAATGTCTCTGTTATTTTACAGAGTATTTTAATAACATAATGTTATTAACATAACAGAAACAAGCTTAACGAATTGCAATTTATGTTAAATATGTTATTACATAGCAACAACATAATGTTAGCTGTGTTTACATAGTGATAGCAGAATGTTATTAACATAACAAGTTACAGAATCGATCTATAAGTCTTGCAGTCTCTAAATTAATGTTAGTTGCTATAGTTTCGGCGACTACCTGACATACGACAAAAGACACGCAGAAGTAAAAAGGAAACCTGCATTTTCTACGAGCTGTAAAGCGCCAAGTAAATAAGGAATCGTGAAAACTGTTTGTTCATAAGTTTCAATGCTTTGTATTTTGTAAAATCAATATAACGTTTTACTTCGGCGAACCCTATAACTTATACTTTCCTATTTTAGTAATTTTTAATCAAATAAATAGTCGGCCACGCCACTGATTGTTAAAAACTTGAAAAATAAAATCGTTATAAAATTTTCCAACCACAATAATTCGATTATCATCGAACCAGTAAACGTCGTCGCTGGATGGTACTTATTACTCTTATTAGCGCTGAAGCTAATGTGATTTTTTTGTTTAAATACCATTTATGCGCATTTAATCATATGGAGTAATTAACTTAACATCAAGGATTTTCAATTAATGTACAGGAACTGTTGCATAATGGAATAGCTATGTACTAATTCCGTTTTTGTAGTGATAATAAAATCAGTTAACAAACAATTTTACCCATGAGACATTAGACACCTTCAAAGACATGTTTATCGAAATTCTCTTATTTATTTACTTTTCAGGATATTTTTAGAACAGTCTGCCTAAACTCAATTATTACTTATACGTTTGTACACTGATAATTATATGAATTTCATAAAATTAATAATGTTTCTCGACAAGTATAAAACCAAAAAGGAATTTACGTTCACATATTCAAGGGATTTTTTTTAATAAAAAAATACGGTTAAAGTACTGCTTTAATTGACTGATGCATTTAGTCCAAAGGTTAATTTAGCGTTACATGTGAATACAATGATTTTCAATTTTTTTACTTCCCGCGCGTAAGCGAAGGAAGTATTGTAATCGAGTCCGTCAGCCGACCCTCTCTTTTTTTTTTCTCAACATTTCATGTCCCTTAGAGTACGAAGAAATAAGTCTCTCGTTTCCGTCTATCTGTCTGTCTTCTGTCTGTCTGCCGTCCAGATTTTTGTTGGACAGATAATCTCCGAAAGTACTGGACCGATGGTTGTCAAATTTTGTATTTATATTAGGAATATCATGTAGATGGTAAAACGCTAATCAAAATTGGTCTAATGATTCCCACTAATAAAGTGATGACGTCACTTCAAATTTGTACATAGTAAATGGGTTTTAAATTGCATGAAATAACACAGTCCTACATATGTATGTAGTTTATGATTCCGTATTGAGTTTTTATCTGAAACGTCCAGATTAAAAAAAAAAAAAAAAATCAAAATTATAAAACATTTTGCAATTATGTACTTTTGGATCTGCACAACCGAATGCTTTGAAATCTTGCAAATGTTTTACATTTATGATAAGCATGATAAATGTTTCATCAAAATATATTTACTTATCCCCTCCAAAAAATTGATGACGTCAGCTCAAGATTTTGCCAAATAAATTCTATTTAAATTGTACAAAATATGATGAGTCTGTCCTTGGAATTTATCATTCCTTTCATATTTTTTGGATTTGAATATACAGCGTGACTCAAAAAATTAATGAATGCGTGAATTTATTTGATCAGGAACTACGAGGGAAGTTCTGTCGAAATAACCTTCGACCAATTTTTATTAATAAATTTCAAGCATGTACTCCTAGCAACGATAATGATAATGTACAACGTTGATAAGGTTCAACGTTTACGTAATATGTATTTATATAAATACATACAACACGGAAAGTGTCTACTTTCATAAGCATAAGCAGAAGTAACACCAAAATAATTGATAAATTACATTTAAAATTATGATTTACTGATTCAAGTTAAGCCTGAGTATTGTGGGCCTAATTTAAAATTTACAACCATCTTCTACTTTGACACTGAAACAGTATAAATATGTACATATAAACATAATTACAAAAATATTTGGACGAAATGTTGCGTTCTGGTTTTAGCCAATCACTAAACTTCGACTATGCAACTACGAATTACTTGAAAATTTTAAATTATATCGGCTTTAGCAGTGATACACGGGTGATTGATACACGAGTCGCTATGATTAATACCCCATAATACATTAGTAGCTTTCACTACGCTGTTGCAACTTCCCATTGAAAAAATACGAGAAAAATAAATAGGACGAGAGTCGCGGTTACTACATCAGGTATAACTGTGTCAATTCGATGGTTGAAAAGTTTAATTCAATATCATAAAAAAAATAGTTCACTTTATCTATTGGTACTTTTGTGATTTCAGCAAGTACTTGTGTTTCACACTTTGAAATTATTTAAGTTTTCCTCGCTCGGGTAATTATATATAAAAATCCTACTACCTTAATAATACTGTCATCTTTGTAACTCACAAAAATTGCATCGAGACGTCTGTATTCCTTACACGAGCTTTTTAGCAGTTTGGGTTCACTGCTACATGTTCTTTATTGTTACTTGCTAATACGTTGGTATTAATTAAATTTAAAAGGATTAGAGAGAGATGGAGATTATTTTGGACGTTGCGTAGCTTTAAAATCCCATCATAATGAGGATAAATAAATATTTTGTAATTACGAGTATTAGATAAGAAATAATGTTTATTTGATATGCCAGGAGACGCGATGATGCAAAATTTTTTATACCTCCGTCGACACCTAAGATAAGTATTTTCTGCTCTGCGTATACCGTCTGTTCGGAAAAAAAACGTCCAGGTTCATAGGTGCCTTAGTTTTTCAAGTACATCATTAGGTGATATGTAAAACTGTTTATGACATTCAACTTTTAGTGTTTTCTCGACGTTTCATTGTGCCTTGAGTATGAACAAGTACCCGTTTCTGCCTATCTGTCGTTTGTTCATGATTTTATTAAAACAAGTAATTTTAGGAACATCGTGTAGATAGTAAATGCTAAATAAAAGTTGTCTGATCGCCCCCATTAATAGTTTGATGACGGATACTTAAAAATTTGTTGAATAAATCATATCCTATAACAATTCCCTAGTTTCCTATCGGGTAATAATAACAAAATAAGCTAAAATTCACTTTCAAAAATATTATCAGCACATTCTGCATAGTTAAGACAATGTTACTACTAATTTTATAACATAAACGTATTTTTCTTGTGCTTTTATTTACCAAACTATCATAACCCTATGTCACAACGTAATTTTATGAGACGTTTACAAAAATGGTTACATTTATTTTAAATTAATTAACAACTGGAAATTTTGTATTATATCTAAATTACGTACATACAAACATTTACAAATTCTACTGTGTATAAGTATAGACTTTTTAAGCAGATTTTGTTTGCTTTTTCGAAAATAGCAAACATTACAATACGTTACGCACACCATTGACATGGGAAAACTTAATTAATTAATTTGAGATGAATAGGGGAGTAGCATCTGCATGGAACACCCTATTTATATTCTTAAATATTTATTGTTCTTAAAAACATTTAAAATTTTCACACTGTTACTAACTTAAATAATTTTAAAAATTTTTGGCTCAATCGTGATTTCAAAAACTTTTTGCACATTACACAATTTTTTTATTTGAAAATTTTGGTTTGTTTGGAGTTTGGCCAATATATCTTTGGTTACAATGTTTACAATCGTTAATTTTCTAAATCCCCTATTCTGATTTTGAAATTATCAAGAACACTTAATTGTTTTGACGTGTAATCAACATTCGAACTAAAACTTTTATCTTTTTATCAAGGAGAAGTCTAAGAGATCAATTTTTTGAATTTAATCTTATTAATAATCTTACTTGTATCTAATATTTTCGTTGTACATTTTTGAGAATCTTCTTGTTTTTGTAGAAAACGAATGTGAATGTTGATACTCGTGTCATATTGTTCGTTGTCGCGAGTATACGAAAGGTATCGTTTTGGAGGACTGAATGTAAAATATAGAAAAAATAGATTCAAATTAAAACATAGTAAAAATTAACCCCTGATTTTTCATAATTATTACAATTAAACTAAATATTTACGTAAAGTTTAATTTATAATTTTAGAGGAAAAAAAAAGACAGAAATCGGATTAAGTAAGGAACAGTTTTTATCAACAGAGTCGTAAGTGACTTGAAAAAGTAACCTAGAAACTTAGAAACACGTTATTACATTTAACTGATTTTGTAAAAATCACATTGAATTTAAATAGTCGGATGCCCTAATTGAGGGTATTACAAAAAAATATGGAACTGTAATTGACGGAATTTTGTTAGATTTTTTTTAGACAGTTTTCGAACAAAACTATTTTTCTTTTATTTTTTTCGTCCCAAATTTTAGCTAGAGTTAATAATCATTTTGACGAATGTGTTAAATTCAGGTTTTCGTGGAGTTTCACAGTTTGCAGAATATGAAAATGTCGGTTTTCCATTTCTGTATTTTATTATTATGATTACGATAGTTTATGCACGCCCTGCAATATATGCGTTGCGTCACTTAAATATATTGTTAAATATAATTTTTTTACAAGTACATACAAGATTGTTCAAAACATTTACTGAATCTGTTTGATCGTTCTATTCAGAAAATTCATCAAGTTTAAAGCGTTGTGTCACAATATTGTTAAATACATATTTAATGAATGATACGTGCTGAGATGCGGTATTGCTCAAACGACTACTTTTTGAAATGACATCACAGCTATTCATATAAAGCTATTTTTAGATCTATATTTGATATTATCAAAATCTTTCCCCACAACAAAATTGATAACGTTTTTTAATTTTAGAATTATTATGAACACACCTTGGGATTTTCTGAAAACTGGCATAACGATAATATAGGATGTTTCACTGTATCACATCACACACTAATTATTGAACTAAAATAAAACACGGTCATACAATTTGTTTAATATTTTCTTCATTTGACATTATAACTAACGACCTGTCACTTTGGGTTCTGCTGATTGCAATTTTATTTTATTAAACAGCATGAATATATTTAGACAGATCTATTCACAATAACAGGTAAAATTCTTTGGTGCCAAAATTTTATTTTTTTGAACATGACTTTTCTAATTTACTGGGTCAAAATATGCCAGTTAAACTTTTAGTAACGTACAGTATGTCCCACTTCAAATAGCAACGCCACTTCATTCATTATTTGTTGACAAGCAGCGTTGAAATTTGTATAACTGTAAAGTTCTCCCAGATTCATTTTCAAATCAATGATTTTTCATACAGTTCGATATTTGGGGGTATTTTTTAATAAACAACTGTTACTAATGCGAAAAATTAGTTAGATCTAAAAAACGTTTACACGTAATAAACATTTCAAAGATGAATTGAGACACATTGTATATTAAAAAAAAAGAACTAAAAAATGCTCAAAAAATTATAACCCACTACAGTTCTCCACTAAAACTCTTCAATTAAAAAAATAAATAATACATACATAAAAAATATCACCAAATTTTATTTTATCTCTGAGTCTGAACTGTATATTATTCTTTCAAAAAATCTAAAACCAGAGGAGTTTGATCCATATTTCGTTTAGGTACAGATTTTTTGGAAAAAACAGCGGCAAAGTGAACTTTACTGCAGGATTTACTTGTTAATTAACACTGCACCGCCACAAGTTGGTAAAGAGCGATTACGGTACAAATAAATAAAAACAGTGAAGAAAGTTAGCATACGAGTGATTAAACTCGCGATCAAATATAATCTCCATAATGCGTGCCTATAAAACGTTTTCTAATACCAACATCTAAGTCCTTTTTAAATAAAAATTTGTGGATCGTGTATTTTGGGTTTAGTGTAAATAAAAATTATTACATTAAAAATGAATTTGTAGTGCGATTCTGTTTTTCTTGGTTTTGATTTGAAAATAAAGCAATCAGGCAATAAAAATTAATTCTTGTGGTAACGCTGTTCTAGAATAAAGTATCTTGGACGAGGTTGTGGTAATAACAATAATAAATTTTAATAGCGTTTCCATTAGCAGCGTGATTAACGATTTATTAGAAACTGTACTTTAAAAGAGCACACCTGATACATAATTTAAACCCTTTGATCTACTTGACTGAATCTCGGGCATTGTAACAATTGAAGATACGCCTATTTATTGATGTCCATAATTTATAAAAAAAGAAGTCCTACGGTGTGTCAACGACGTGAAAATAAAGTCGAACGTTCATGCGCAAAACCACCACTGGAAAGTCGTCGGTTTTCAAAACAACGTCACTGTCATATATACCCAAAATTAGGGATTTCGTCTTCAGTTTATTACATTATTTGTCAAATTAAAACATAATCATTGTGTAATTAAAAAAGTTGTTATTCTAAACACTGAGTTTGCAGAAGCCCTGTAAATGTTGAATATTTTGTATATCTGAAATTATTTGATTAAAACGTGTGCATTCTGTTGCAATACTTTTATTTTTTCAATAATAAAAAAAAATTAAACGTCACTTTCCACTGAACGAAATTTCTCTGTAGAAAGAAGTTTATCTGCAACAGACCTCAATGAACGCTTGTTGAGCGAAAATTAGTTAATAATATTGCACTTTCAACACAATTAAGACCGGCACAATGAGTAAGGTCATGCGCTATTGTTATGTGCTGTAAATTAATAAAAATTACTTGGTTTATATTTTACTTCCTTTCATATTACATACACACACCTACTAAAAAGCTAAAATATATTTTTGTAAACAGTTTTATCTCCAAGCTGGGGTCATTATAAAACAATAGAAATCAGTTATTGCCACATGAAACGGAATATCTAAATTGCTTCTCATGTACTGCATTATGAACAATGACTGCTTTGAATTTATTAGATAAAATACAAAATACTTATATAAACAAAAATAGTGCACTTACCAGATGTAACAGGGATATTTATTATTGCACTTGGTGTCGTTGTTTCTGGTGTTTTGATCGTTTTCCTTTTCTTTTTATTGCGTTTTTGCGGCCTAATCATAGCAGAAGGTTTTACTTTCTTCCGTAACTTCTTTGGTTTAGCTTCTTGGTATAATTTATAGTTATCCTGCACAAAACAGATAATAGTAATAGTACACAAATGGTGATTCACCTTACCCTTTTTCGGGCATGTTCAGGACATAGGGGTAATTCGTGTGTTATATCAAAAACAGGTACTGAACATTGAGTGTTATCAGCAAATTTGGCTGTACAATAACCAAACAACACTTGGTCTGTATTTAACATAATATGTAACGTACAATGCCTGGTGCAAGGCAGTGCTGGTAGGAGACAGTTTTCCACTTGACACACGATCGGAGCAACCAGTCTATCATAACCGGCCTGATGCACATTTTTACTACTAGCTTTTAAAGCGTCACTACTTTGCGACGATGCTTCTGGTAACTTGTTACGTTTACCCACGTTACTTCGCATGATTTGTTGTAAATGCCTCGTGAACTCATGTCTGGTGATCTCTATTCGTTCCTCCCTTGATCTGTCTTCCAGTTTGAACCTCTGAAAATGCGAAATTTAGATTTTTGGGGGTTTGATATCGGGGAGTTTACTTCAAGACTGGCACTAAACCAGTAGTGTTGATAATGGTTATAAAAGTCGTCTATGTTATCTATCCGTTGCAGGGTTTCATGGTGGGTCGCCCTGATAGTTCCCCACTTTAAACGAGGCCTCACAGCTGGAGATTTGTGCGTTTTTACATTTTCTTCACTTAAACCTAAAACTTTCAATGTATCCTCACTCAAAGGCTTGTTTAACAACTAACCTATAATACTGGGACTAATAATTTTTGTTTCGATATCTTCCTCATCAAATTCAATTTTCACCTTGCTATCCAGATCACTGTTACAATGAATGGGTGAATTCGTATAACCAATTGAGTTCTTAATAAACGTCGGTTCCAATTTTCTATCAGCATTATTGTATGTGTCCTTAGTCCCTAATGATTTTACTGTCTTAGAATAATTTGTTTGTCCTACAGTTCTAGATTTAACTATGGATGATGGTGGAACTAACCCGTTACACCTGAAACAAGGTAAATTCATCACAATTATGACTTACATGTATGATATACAGTGAGTGAATCACTACGAATTTGACTTAAAGCGGAAGTTTCCATTTCTTCTACAGCACACATAAAAGTTTATCGATATGTGAAATTTTCTTTGTTGCTGTTCAGTGACTTTACCTTTGATTTCCTTTAATCCCTGAATTGAACATCTTACGGTTTTTAAGTGAAATAACAACTGTTTATGTACATTTTACTACCATTACAAATTACATTAATGTTTTGCCATCAAACTTCCTGTAGTTATCATGAACGAATTTGAAACGCCTATCAATCTAAAAAATAAGCATTTATTAATATTATTTATTGTTGATATCAAGGGTTAATTCAATTTACCACAACATAATCAGCTTATTTAGTAAGAGTTTACTTGACAGGTCATATAAGGTTATGACTTGAAAAAAAAATGTGACATAAATGCACATACAAAGCACCTAGTAAATTAAAATATATAAAATAAAAAAATATTAGTTGATTTCTTACGAAATAAAAAATTAATTAGAGAGGATTATGGTAAAAATTGTAATAAACTTTAATATGTTTTGTTTGACAAATGACAAAAACTATAAAAACCATTAGTGCCAATTACAGTACCAACCCAAGACTACAGTATAACAAAATTCCCTAGCTCGTCTAGATAGTATTATTTGATTTTTTTTGTAATAATTGTATTGCAATCTTTTAGCAACTACCTAGTATTTCAGTTTTTGTTAAAAATAATAATAATTATACATATTCAAACAGCCAACAATTATAAAAATCTGCAATAAATATATTAGTTTCCTAAAAGCTGAATAGATGCCACCACTAACGAAACTTGACAATGTCCACTATAATATACTGATATAACCAGTGATAACTACATATAATAGCTAGATTTTAATTGCATGAAGTTACCGCTAATTTTTTTTTAGTAAATTAATATCATTCCATGTTCTATATTAAAGACCGATTTTTTTTTTGCTTTTATCACTGAAGTAACTATAAAATTTAACCAAACAATAAACATTTATCCTTGATTTAAATTTAATGCACTACCAGACGACCACAGTATGGCACTACTTATTGTATTTCTTTAACAAATTTTTATACAATAAGTTGATTTGTGGTTTACATTCTACTGGAAAACCGCCTGTTAATTTGAATTAATTATTGCATAAATAGATATTAACAATTGCAAACTTTTTCTCAAATTTAATTAAGGGATGGACAATTTGTCAGTTCTTTTTATCCAGGCCAGCACTTTGGATGGAATGGGATGGGATTTTGCCTACTTTTCTCATTCCTTATTGAGGGCAGCAAACGAAGAAAAAGGCAACTCATTCGTCCAGCATCAACTTGAGAACGTTTTTCATGATAGCACTTTATATTAAATCATTTTAAGAACTAGTATTGAAAACAAAGAACTGGTAACTTAATTGGATTGATATCAAAGAATATTATAGAATCTCTAAAGAAATCTTTTGATACTTAAATGAGGATAGAATTTTTGAGGACTGTAAAGGATCTAAGAATATGAAGAAGAAATGCAATGTACATATAGAGACAGTCTTTTGTTTTTGCTTCAGCAAGATAAGATTTTTTAGTAGGTGCAATAATACATGTTATATACTTCTAACGAATTTTATAATTACTTAGTTTTGTAGTAGCGTCTGTTATATACAGCCTGTTATTGAAAGGTACGTACAAAATAAAATGGGCAATTGGTCTCGAAGTATGGGTGCATAAAGTTAAAAAAAGTTCAGGTAAAAGTGTTCTCCTTTTAGAGATAAAAATTATTAAAATTTATGTCCAAATTCGTTGTACGCCTCTGATAAAAAGATCATCTTTCGTTTCTATAGCAACATTTAGTCTTGACAAAAGTTTTATTGTTACAGTTGCTAGGGTTTACTAAAATTAATTAATTTTACCTAATAATCCTTCAGTAGCGTCTAAAAAGATTGGATAAGGGTTAATTTTCCCCTTAAAATTTTGATAAGATAAAATAAGTTTTTCCGACTTCTTAGACTTCGCGAAGAACTGTCCATTTTGTTGTACGTACCTTTCAATAACACACTGTATATATATATCTACAGTAGCTCTAATAACAAGTATCTCATTGGTAAATCAGTTCTTTCAGCTTGTAAAGCTGCCGCAGCTTCTGCGTTGCCAACCTCCCAGACTTTTTTTGAGACGTCTTTGACACTGTCTTGAACTTCTTGTTCACGTCATGAATACGTAAAACGCAACACTTGCGGAATATTCATGTTGATGAATAATTTGAACCGTTATGTAAATCTTATGCCAATATTATATACACTTGTTATTGTTGTTTTAATGAAATTACATTCTCCACACTGTGTACAAAATTAGTCACTCCACATAGTCGTCTTGCCCTCACAATACAAACGTTATTTGTTTTAATGAATGTAATTTTCAGAAAAATGTTATACCTGTTGGCCGACTTCCTTGATTCCATACTTTTGTGAAGACATTTTTTTCCGTATTTTTTTTTGCTTTCGGGCCATTGAAAATAAATTTCAGTTATTTCTTTACCATCACTAATTAAATTCGAAATAAATATGAAAAAGCACTAATAGCAACGGGTTAAAGTAATGAATTTTCAAACATATACATTAGATAAGTTACACAACATATATCTACCTAAATTTAAATTATACTTGTTACCTTTAACTAAAAGTAAATGTAAGTGTTTTATGTGTAAATATAATTTTAGGCCCATTTCTGTTGTTTTTAGTATCAATTTCACAAATCTGAAATGTATAACATTACAAAATGCTCTTACTAACTAATAAGAAAACATTTTCATAATTTATTTACGAATACGTGTTCTTTATAAGAATTGTTCGCATATCGCTGAAAACCAATCACATTTAAAACATAATCAAGATGTTTAAAGATAGGTATGTCTCTGTTAAGGTGATGTTATCGGTTTAGTTTTCAGTGAATTTACAGTAGATTTTGTTTCACAAATACTAGACACCTAGTTGGAATCTGAACCCAATTTTTTTTTTTACAATATCTTTGATATGCTATTAGTGTCCGGAACTTATAAAATTGGAGAAAAAATGACCTGTTTTGCTCTAATAAAATCGCAAATATGCTCAAAATCACGCCAATATTAGGTCCGACTGTGCCGGCTATAGTTATAAAATTCACATTAAAGTAAGTCATGGACATTCTTTGAAGTGTTTACTATGATATTTAAAAAAGAAAAAAAAAATGCCCGATTTGTAAAACTTCATAATTTTGATTTAAAACTGATCATGTTTGAAGCTTTATTTTATTCGTTCCATTTGCTGTCTCTTACTGCGGTCTCTCTCGGATCGGGGTATAACACCCACCGAACGTTCTTTGACCGATGGGATAATTTATTACTTCCGACATCTTTTCGGTGACAAATTTAATCTTTGCATAAATTTACTTCAGTGTAGTTAGTGAACTCGTTGTGACCATTGAAATATATAAAGAGTAAATTTTGAAATGGGACGACAGTCGAAGATTCCACTTTCAAAGCCACGAAAAAGTCGAAAAAACTTTTATCAGAATTATTATGTCAAAAACCCACTAAAACTACAGACAAAAAATGCAGTTTAATCATCATTTGATTAGTTTTACTATTATTATGCTTTTATTTCCTAATTTCTGTACAAATAAATTTATAAATATGATTGTTTTTTAGACCCGCCGCTGTTTTTATACACTACATTTGACTACATAAAGTGTAAGTCAATGTTACTAATAGAAATTTTATTATTGTTACTTTATATAATCACCAATCCTATTGTTTCTCGGCTTTTTGTCAAAGATCAAAGTGTATTACCTGAAAGAATTTTATTTTGTTGAATAAAAGATTACCATAAACCTTATAATTAGCCGGATAACCATTCAGTATACACAGGTAGTTTCTATACCTCTTTAGTTTGAACTTAGCCGATACCAACCAGCTAGGGAACCAGTTATAATTGAAATATGTAAACCAAATAATTGAAGTACTTAGTTTTAAGTAAAACAATTGGGTATATTTATAAATACGCATAAATAAAAACGAAACAAATTATTGGTCTCTAGTTTATTTTATAATTTGCATTACATCATGACATATAGTAGGGGAAAGTCCCCCTTATTGGACCAGTGCCTGAATTGAACCACCCTATTTTTTTAAAATCTAGAATAGTTGCCGACATCTAGTGCATATTATTCGCAAGTATTTGGCGCCAAAGCAGTGTTGTGCAAAATTCCATTCTGTAGCGGTAAGTGTCTGCTTGTTAAATTGCAAAGAAATTTTGCTACCATTGTGATACAACTTTTCGCATGTTTTTGTAAGGATATATAGCCTAAATTATTTCATAAATACAGTGCACAAAGACTACATTGGTCAAAGCGTAATAAAATTAAGAACCTAACCTAGAAATAAGTATGTTTTATTTCGTTATAGCGTTTTAACACAAGAAAATAGTAAATTTTGTACCAGCGCGTAAATTGGACCACTTTAGATTCTCCTTATTTGGACCGGTCTAATTGAAGAAGCTCCCGATTTGACCAATCACGTCACACTATCTAGGCGCGTAATTTTAGAACTTCGTATTACAATGCCCAATAATAAATTTTCTTGTTATAATCTATTAACTATGATTTTATACTAGATGGGTCCGGAAAAACAAGCAAAAAAGAAGTAGGTATAAATGGAGCGAAGAGGACATGGATAACGCACTAACTGCTTTTCGTAAAAATCAACTAGGGTTGAACGAATGTTATCGGCAATTTAATGTGCCAAAAGCCACATTTAAAAGACGTTTGTCAGATAGTAACAGCTTACCACTACTTCTCGTCTTTATTTTTCTACACGCAAACTTCTTGTGAAGACAATAACACGGCAAAATTAAAAATCCGATAGTTTTCTTTTAGCAAACATCCCCTTAACTTTAAAACATAATCACTTCAAGAAAGAGCGGGTCAAAAAGTAGTTAAAGATTGAAGTAAATGTCGATATGACTACATTTAGCGTTAGTTATCGTACCACAACCAAAAACTTCAAATCTCTAAATTACAAAAATGAACAAAATCGATTATCAGCATTTGTACTTATTTACTAATTTTTTTTATCACGCTCCATTTGTATAAAATGTATCAAAATTTACATCTAAAGATGTTGTGTCTTGGATATTGTCACGTGCCCCCAAAAATCTTCAAAAAAAAACCCACACTCCAAAAAGATAAAAAAATGAAACTTCAAAATTAAAAAAAAAAACTTAAAAGAAAATCTATTTACCCCCAAAAAGATCCAAAAAAATTTTCAAAAAAAACCTACTAAAATTACTTACCTAGCTTATTACGCCGTGGGCCACGGCACAGACTCTATCTTCCGAAGCTCCGGCACGAGTTCAGGAGGACTCTCTAGTGCTGAGCTTGCAAAATCACAGTTCATCAATCTATGGCAAGCTCAGCATTACGGCTTCCCGTCTCCCGCCGCAACTCGCGGCTGGGCGATTTCCCGAAGAGAGGAATGTCGAAATTTTAAAACTCAAAAAGTCTAATGTGACAATACGTTGCTGAAGTGCTGACAACAATGTCTCATTTATTAGACGTTTTGTTTACACCATTACCATGGAAACCCTGCGTTTAGTCGCTGTATTCAGCTAGAATCGGGTCCTGATCGAACAGTGATCACTACCAGTAACTCAGTTGCGGGATTACATTTTCATTCTGCGCGAGTGAAATTATTTGATTTTAAATAAAAATAATTAATTCAGTTGAATATTTAATAAAAAATCGTCTTCTGTTTTACGACAGTAAACAGTTAGTGAAATATGTATTAATAAAAAAAGTGTTCATGACAAAACGAAAGACTTTCATAGATATTTTAATAGACATAACAAGCATGGTGAATTTTTGTGAATGTGCGCTTGTAAAAAAATAATAAATTGTTTTGTTTTCTGCGTCTCCTCAGTAGTGATTTAAAACCAAAGATATGTGGACAAGTAATTTTTTACTTTTTTTTAATGTATTTTTGTATTTATTTCCGTCACACAATTTCGTCTATTAATTAGTAATAATAGGCTGTTTTATATCTTCATATTTAACTTATCAATTAAATTGTGTCCTTCGCATTTCAAAAGATCACGAGCCGCCACTGGTATATTTTATCGTTGATAAAGGATACTTCAGAACTGCAGAATTTTGATTCTGTCAGCACATTTTCGAACAGATTCGGAAGATAGTGTCTTGACAGTAATAATATTAAAACGTGTCAAAAAGCTATTCCAGTTGTGAATCAAGTAAAATTTCTCAAAGTATTGCTAAAATATTAATTTGTCATATACAGGGCGAGTCACTAATAACTTGTTCCTCGATATTTCATTAATTTTGAGAAATTGAAAAAGTCCAAGACTAAAGTTGGACTGTTCTTTAAGGACCATATAATAAAATTATTTTCAACTACTTATACAAGAGTGTTTTATTTTTAAGGCGCAACACACAATTTTATTTTTTCAAGTGGAATGTCCTATATATTTTTATCTTATCTGATTGACTTTTTCTTACGCCTTTGTAACTAAAATTTATTTTTGAAATTTCAATACGATGTTGCAACGTTGGTGCAATTTTCTTAAATGTTTAATAATGAAATAAAAATCGCAATAGGGTTAGCTTTAAAATATATGTTGCAATATTTTGTGGACTGATAAACAAAGGTATTCTCTTTGTTATGATCTTAATAAAATTGAGTCTTATTATATATATTGTGTTTGTACATATTTTTATATTATTACAATTTTCAAATATCGATATCTCAGGTTTTTTTTCAAATAGAACACCCTATTTTTTATTGTTTTATTTCTCTTTTGTTAAGAATTTTCTGTATTTAAAGTTGATAGTAATTGCGATTAATAAATTTTTTGAGAGATATATCTGTTCAGTTTACCTGAACAGGGGTTTGGGAGTAGCCAATTTGTCCACCCTACTCCCACCCGTTTTAGGGTAGTTTAACTATTTGTATTTTTCATTCTCATGAGAGAGTCGTCCAGAAGTAACGAGAGGGTACGAGAGGGTGCCGACCCGAGAGACCGGCAATTGTAATATTTGTGCGTTATGAATAAACCGTGAAACGTAAAAGGTGATTTTTATTTCGCGCAAAACAATATCGATATAATGAACAAACTGTACACTACTTATTAAAGAACTTTTTTTTCTCTTTCTAATAACTAGCGACTCATTCTGTATATGTAAACAATATGTATAAAAAAATATAATTTTTGATCTTTAATAAATCGCGTACTTTAATTCGAGAATTTTTCTGGTGTAAACTCCAGAATGAATATATTTTATCTGGAGGAGTAAACTGTTTGCATTAACTGCAGAAGTGTTGGAATTTCTATACATGCTCTTATTAAAATATTTTCACTCGTACAAGTGTCAATAAGTAAATGATCCACGGAGCAAGGAGTTCCAAGCTTCTAATGGGGGACGCAGGGCGTGAAACGCCCTGTGTTTATTAACAACCCGACTACCCAACATTTCGTTAAAAACACTTACAAAAGACTACAGAATTAAAGCACATAAAGGTAAACCAGTACTATTTTTTGATTACTAGCATGCATTATAAATTATAATTGAAGAGTTCAGTAAATAGGTAATTCCTTATCTTCTCGGTAATTATAACCTCCAAAATCAACGTGTTTGTTATGATGATTATGTATGTTATAAGAGTAAAATGTGTATGAAATATATGACAACAAACTGTCTGTATTATGCTTGTCCAAAAGGTATAAGGTTATATCATTGAACACAGAGATGCGTCATAGTTTAAATCAAATGACGGTTGCGGACTCCTCAATTTATGTTGGTAGCAGTCTTTGTTTCTAACTAAGGAGAAAAGTAACTAGAAAAAATGTCATAATATTGTTAACGACGCGTTTTATTTCCGACAAATTGACACTAAATTTACCAGAATATTACAAGCTGCTTACTGTTTCCTTCACTTTCATTCTGGTCGCACAAATTACAATTATAGTGAAATAAGGCTTTTATGGGCGTCGACTATTTAAGTTTGGCGCTTGCCTTTTGCGGTTGAGAACTCCAATGTCAATAAGGGTGGTTTCGCAAAATCGGCCTCTATGTCGCATCTTATTAATCTATGGTTATATGACCATCATAAAAGTAGTTGACCGCAAATAAATACCCCCTTTGTGTGGTTCGCACTAAGCTTACCGGTTGGCAATAAATCGTCTTCTAAACATTTTTTGCTCATATTTAACAGGGCCGGCTTTCAAAGCGAGTGGTTATTTCGGAACCCTCAGCGGCTGTAAGTAGTAAATAAATAGTGGAGTGGTGGATTTTCATATTTAGTGAAAGCCGCTCGTGAACGAAATCACAACAGCCGGTCGAGCTGCAGTGGACACGTAATTTACGACCCTAAAACCTTTTCTATTGTAAACAACTTAACTTCGACACAATGGGATGATTTTATGATGGCCATACAACCTTATAGCTCTTGGTCCACTATACAACTGCGATGTCCGCTTACAATAAACAAAGAGAGAATAGTATGATATATTAGCTTTACTATACTAGACATGGGACAAAAACATCGATTTTGGCATATATCTATACTACTATATTGCGAACTGGCCTCAAAAGAGTCCGAAAACATAACGGCAGAGCAATATATCGGACCTCTCATCTCAAAAACATCAATTAATTTTTTAGTTCCCGAGCGTAAGTGAAGCAAGTATTGTAATTGAGTCCGTCGACCGACTTTCTTCTTTTACGTTTTCTTGACCTTTCATGACCCCTACAGTACGAAGAAATAGGTCTCCCGTTTCCGTTTGTCTGTCTGTCTGTCTGTCCGTCTGTCTGCCGTCACGGATTTTTATTAGACAGATAATGTCCGAAAGTACTGGGCTGATTATTGTCAAATTTTGTATATATTAGGAATATCATGTAGATGGTAATGCGCCAATCAAAATTTGTCTAATCATTCCCACCGATAATGTGATGACGTCACTTCAAAATTGTACATAGTAAATGGGTTTTAAATTGTATAAAATAACATAGTCCTATACATGCAATTTATGACTCCGTGTGGAGCTTTTACCTGAAAATTTTGCAATTTAATTTTGAATTTGCAAAACCGAATGCTTTAAAATCTTGCAGATCTTTTCAAGTTATCATAGGCATGGTAAATTTTTAGTCAAAATGTATTTGCTCATCCCCCCTAAAAAACTGATGACGTCAGCTGAAAATTTTCCTGAATAAATCCTATCTTAAATGCGCAAAGTATGATGAGACAATACTTGTGATTTATCACTGCATTAATATTTTTCAGATTTGCTTATAAGGGGTGTCTTAAAAAAATAAATGACTGAGTCAATTTATTTTATTGATTACATCAAGAATTGCAAAACTGGATATTTGAAATGTTGTTTAAATTTGCTTATACACGGTGACTGAAAAAAATTAATGAATCAGTCAATTTATTTTGTTCTTGTACTACCTTGCTATTATCTAGGTATCCTTTTTGGGCAAAAAAAACGAGTATGGTTACTTAATTAATTAGTTCTCTCTTCTGTTTTGAAGAGACAAATCAATCAAATGTCAGTTTTTTTTAATAGATATGCATGCATTTAATGCCACCGTTACGTAGTTCAATGCCGGCGCTGATACGATATGACGCGCTAATGGTCGAATTCTTGCAAATCTATATTAATAAAAATGAATCGCCGAAATGTATGTACGCCCATAACTTCAGAACGGCCGCACCGAATTGGACGATTCTTTTTTTTACGTGTTCTTTATCGTCAGGAGAAGGTTTATATGTAAGAATATTTATAAAAAATGAGACGGCTAAAAGATACAAAAAAATTTAAAAATTTTGCACGGGAATCACCACTTCGAATGAATTTGAATAGTTGGCCATTCCTAACGGACCTGTCGCCTGACTGACGTGTCACACAAAACTATTTCTTCCGTGCGATTGTGAAAAGTATTATTGCATTTTAAGTCGTTGTTTGTTTTTTCGTAACAAAAAACGTCGTTTATTTCAAGAACAGTGTTCGTTAAAGTGAATTCAGTTACGCATTGCGAAAGTGTCTTATTAATTTTGATCTGCCATTCTATTTACCTATGTTCACTTTGTTGGTTTCGACAAAACTTCAAACTTTACCGTTATTCGAGGATTTAATTTGAAGTTTTCAATATTTTAAAATTCTCAAGACAAAATTTACAGATTTGATTGAAAATGTGAAAATAATTCTGTGTCGTTTATTGAAGTTCATTACAATGCCGAGAAGACGACAAGCTGACATAGGTCCACGAAGTCAATCAAATGTGCGACGAACTACCTCAGGTGCAAACCGCAATGATTTATTTCATGGGTAATTCGGATATGGAAGTTGATCAGCGTTGTGCTCATAATCAACATAATCAAACATTGAAGCGAGACATTGGGTGGTATGAATAAAACTGAGTAGATACTCATATTCGAAGTACGAAGTACCTACTGCATTATTACTCTTATATACCTGAGCATCTACTCTATGTACTGAGTACCTACTTGGAAACATTGTATCTTCCCGGACACAAATTGAACATCTACGCGTTTTGTGAGCATTTAATCTAGAAATGAGCATCGGCGTGGCAAATAACAGCTTAGAAAACCAGTAGGATCGTTGTAAGAGTGAATTTTGACTAAACATGGCAACTTTCATGAACGTGGAGCGTCGTCAAAAGGTGCATTCAGTTTGAAAAACACATTAGGAGCGGGAATATCGAAAACTTTTCAGGTAATTAACTTTTATTTATTGTGCAGTGCGTTCTTTCTACAACTGGCCATAGAGATTCACATCTCAAGGTGTCTACCCCATACTAACTTATATTTTGGTGACTCGATTTTTGTTTTAATGGTTGAAGACTGGCACTGTTTTCCGTTTTTGTTGTATCGAGATGCTACTTGAGCATCAACTGTTACCTACTGAAGTATTAGCATCATCTAGAAAAACTAGAAATATTTTGATTTGATATTCGAGTAGATATTTCGTATTTCGAGTATGAGCATCCACTGAGTTTTATTTATATCAACCATTGTCAAAAAATTGATCGAACGTTGTTTCGACAGAACTTCCTTCCCACCAAAAGTATAATGAAACATATTCAGCATTTTCGAGTTGAGTCTTTTCTTCACACAATTTTGTGATGACCTAATCAACATTTACGATCAACACGTATACCATCTTGGATTGGTGCAGTGTGATACTAAAAATAACTGTACTGTATTCCCAAAATTATCTGCGAAAATCGAGTAAGCCATTCGATCAAGTTTTTGGGGGGAATAAATAAATATTCTTAACAATTTACCATGCTTACAATAACTTTAAAACGTCTGCAAGATCTCAAAGTATTCATTTCTGCAACTCTTGAGTTATTCTCTAAAATAAATTGACTGATCCATACATTTTTTTGAGTCACTGTAAAAGCAAATCTAAAAAATATTAATGCAATGATAAATTACGAAAATATACTGATGATATTTTGCACATTTTGGATAGGATTTATTCGGCAAAATCTTGGGATGATGTCATCAAATTTTTGGGCTTGATAAACAGATATATTTTGATTAAAAATCTACCATGTCAAACAGTAACTTCCAAACGTCTGCAATATTTCAAAATTCAGTTTTGCAATTCTTGATTCAATCAATAAAATAAATTGACTCAATGATTAATTTTTTTGAGACACTCCCTATAAGCAAAACTAAAAAATTGGTCTAAAGAGTTTAGACAGTACTTCCCTCGCTGTCGGAAACGTGACGACTGCATGTCTATTATGTTTTTTTTTCGCAGTAGATCTCATTTTTTTTTGAGTCACCCGGTATATGCAGATTCTAAAAATATGAATGGAATGATAATTTACAAGTACAAACTCATCATATTTTGTATATCCTAGATAGGATTTGATTTATTCGGCAAACTTTTGAGCTGACGTCATCAGTTTTTTGTAGAAGATAACCAAATATATTTTGACTAAAAATAGTAATAAACCCATTCATTAATTTTTTTGGGTCACCCTGTATATGCAAATCCAAAAACTATGAATGGAATGATAAATCACAAGAAAAGACTCATCATATTTTGTACATTTTAGATAGGATTTATTTAGCAAAATTTTGTGGTGACGTCATAAATTTTTTAGGGGGGATGAGCAAATACATTTTGATATAAAACTTCCCATGCTTATGATAACTTTAAAACACCTTCAAGATTTCAAAGCATTCGGTTTTGTAGTTCCTGAGTAAATCAATAAAATAAATTTACTCATTCATTAATTTTTTTGAGTCACCCTGTATATGCAAATCCAAAAAATATGGTGATAAATTACAAGTACAGACTCATCATATGTATGTAACTGTTTATTTCTTTCCCATTCGGGACTTGAAAGAAGTCCGGTTTACATTTTTCCCTTAATATATCTATATATGTACAAATATATATCAATTAAACATATTTTAACTTAAACTAATATTCTTTCTCAAAATGCTTCCTTATTTTCGTTTCTTTTCTAGTATCATTTTCATCCATTCCAGACCATCACCTGTTTCGTTTAATAGCTCATTCCTATCTTTCTCGACTTCCCGTAACTCTTCACAATCCTTTAGCCAGTGTTCAATCGTCTCCGGAAATTCCCTACATAATCCGCATCTTCTATCCTCTTCCTCTTTCCAGTAACAGTTTTCTCCTTCTTCATTTCCCACCCTAAATCTGGCTATTGTCTTTCTGTCTTCATTCTTTCTCCCTCTTATTAGATACTCCGGTAATTTTAGACCTCCTATTATTTCTCCATATTTTGGATTATATCTGGACTCTGCTATTTTTTTCCTTTGCTCTTTTCTTTGTAACTCTTCATCTAGATTTAAAATTTCCTTCCTGGGCTCTGCTCCCTCTATCCTTTTTCTCTCTACTTCTTCTGCCGTTAGACCTCTTACTTCGTAAAATTCTCTTCTTTCTTCCGCTGTCTTCTTATAGTTTACCCTTATCTCTTCCCACATTTCTTTCATTATTTTGCATTCAACGTTCTGCCTGATCTTCTCTTCAAATTTCATTGCCCTTCGTGCTGCTTCTATTCTTAGTTTTTCTCTCTTCGTTTCCTCTAATACAATGTACTCTGGTGTCTCTTTTTCCAACCCTAACGTCCATTTCAAATACTTTGCCTGTACTCGTTCTAGACTCTCCCTTTCCTTCCATCCCCAGATTTCAGCACCGTACATAATAACACTTTTTATTAAGCTGTCGAAGAGCCATATTCTTCTAACGAAATCGTTCTTCAACCTTCTCTCTGCCAGTCCCCATACCGCCTTCAACAATCTATTTGCCTTCTTTACTGTATTTTCCAAATGTTGGGTTCTTCTTCCATTTCTTTGAAATGTATACCCTAAATATTTAAACGTCGCTACTTCTTCTATCGTCTTTTCTTCCCATTGCCAAACCTCTTTCTTACTTCTCCCTACCGCCTTTCTGAAAACCATCATTTTCGTTTTTTCTACATTCATTTGCAGTTCTCTCCTTCTTACAAATGTTTGTAGGGTTTTCATCATCTCTCTTATTTCTTTACCCGTTTTTGCCAGTAGGACGATATCGTCTGCATACTGTAGTGACCAGATTTTTGTTTTCCCTAAAGTGACCCCTCCCATCTGTGCCTTCCTAAGATTTTCTTCTAATTTTGCTATATACAAGGAAAAGAGCGTTGGACTTAATGGACATCCTTGCCTAACTCCTTTCTTCGTCCAGAAATTCATCGACGTTTCTCCATTAACTCTGATTCTATTTTCTGTCTCTCTGTAGATTTCTCTAATTCTCTCTATTAGTGTTTTACTGATGCCCATGTCTTTCATTATCTGCCATAGTCTTTCCCTATTAACCATATCAAAAGCCGCTTTCAAATCTACAAAGAGAGCGTATACCTTTCCTCCTTTTTCGTTTAATTCCCTCCTTACTATGTGATCCAGGGTCGCTATGCATTCGATTGTTCCTCTTCCCTTTCTAAATCCCATTTGCACCTCTGGTAGCAGTTGTTTTTCCTCTATATCCCTTTCCAACTTATGTTGTAAAATGGAACTGTAGATCTTGTAAGTTGTATTCAACAACGTAATTCCTCTATAGTTTTCTACTTTTTCTCTGTTTCCTTTCTTGTGCAGGGGACTGATTAACCCCACTCTCCATTCTTCTGGTAACCCTTCTCCTTTCCAGATCTTATCTAACATTTTCGTGAGTCCCTCAACTATATTCTCTGTTGCGTAAATCCAGTGTTCGTTCTGAATGCCGTCTATTCCTGCAGCTTTTCCTTTCTTCATTTTCCCTATTACTCTTATCACCTCTTCCTTCCCTATTTCTTCCCTTTCTTCTATTGTGCCTGTTTCCTGTCTATTTACTTCTGTCTTCTGTTCTTCGTTAGTTTCTGCGCCTTCTAAAATTCTTATAAAATATTCCCGCCATTCTTCTATCTTGATGTTCTTACTTGGTCCCGTTTTTATCTTCCTTTCTTGGTTTATATATTTCCATGCTTCCGCTTCCGTTCTTATATCCTTTAATTTCTGGTCTTCTTCATCCTGTTTCTTTGCTTTCTTCTCTTTTATTAATTTCTTATAGTCCTTAATTTCTTTTCTATATTCCTTTTCATTACCTCTGTTCTTTAGCCATCGTCTCAATTTCCTTCTTACTTCTATTTTCTTCTGCCAGCATTCTTCGTCCCACCATGAAATTCCCCTCTTTTCTATTCCTCCCATTTTGATAACCTTCTTACGAGATGCCTTCCCCATCTCTACTTTTAGTTTTCTGGCCATCTCTTCCACTGTTCCTCCTCCTGTATTGTACTCTCTCAGTTTTCTTCTATATTCTTCAATCGACTTCTCATTCCATTCGTATATCTCTTTTTCTCTTCTGTTCTCTAACTCTTCCTTCTTAGTCTTTTCCACCTGTGTAATTGTTGGTAGGTGATCTGAGTCGCTCCTTATTCCAACCTCCATATCTCTGATGCCATGGTCCGCTATTTCATTACAGATAACATAATCTATAACTGATCTCCCTTGCCCCCCTATATATGTGTATTCACCCTCTTTGTCACCTTCTGTATTCCCATTCAGTATTTTCCATCCCTTTTCCTCTACCAACTCCAACAGTTTCTTTCCTTCTTTGTTCTCTGTTCGGTCTTTTGATTTCCTTTTTCCCTCATCCTTTTCCTTGTCCCACTTCCATTCAGCTCCCTTGTTTCCAATTCTAGCATTGAAATCCCCGCCTACCACCAAGCAATATTTTTCATCTATTTCATAATTTATTTCATCTAAATCTCTACTGGTCTTTTTTACGTTCTGACTGTATACTGTCATTATCCTCCAACTATTGTCCCCTATTTTAATTCTTCTCTCTTGTATTCCTTCAACTGATTTAATTCTCTCTTCCTCTATTTCTTCTACATCTTCCTTAATGCCTGTTATTATTCCACCCTTTGCTCTTCCCCTCTTCTTGCTTCTTTTCGCATGTTCGGATTTCCATCTATATTCTTTTGGCAATTTATTTCTAGTATTTTCCCAGTTTTTTTCTTCTACCCAAGTCTCAACCAAGCCCACCACCTCGAATTTCCTTATATAATCCCAAAAGTCTTTATCTTTATTCTTCAACCCACATATGTTCCAAAAAATAATACTTATTCTATCCTTTTCTTCGTCCAAGATTTCTTTTGTATTTTCAGTTTCTCCTGATTTCTTTCTTTGTTCGATTTTCTTTTTTCTTCCCTTTTCTTTTTCTTGTTCATATTCCTTTTCCGTAGCAAATGTCATCATCGTTCCTTCCTTTTCAATTTCTGCTAGTTTTTTGAGTCTTCTCTTATCTTATCTTCTATAAGTTTATCGTCTTTTTTGCTCCACTTCCATAATTTCCCTTCTACTTCAACTTTTTGAAATTTAACTTTCACAGAGATTCCGTGTTCTCTCTCCTTCTTTGCAAACTCTCGTATTTTCTTTTGAATTATCCTTTCTTTCACAGTGTAATCTGGGTTAATATATATTTCCTGTCCTTTGGGTCTATTCTTTAACACACTTTTCTTTTTTAGAATTTCCATTTTGTCATTCCAGTTTTTTGTTTCAATAATGCATATCTTTTCGCCTACTTTATATGCCTTTGTCACCTCTATTTGTAGTCCGATTTCCTTTTCAATCATATTTTGTATTGCTTCTTTTAATATTTCTTCATTATCTGTATTTATTTTTATTCCAGTTATTACTAGATTATTCCTTCTTTTGTCTCTTTCTAAGGTTTCCAGTCTTTCTTCCATTTCAGCTAGTTTGTCCCTTAATTCGTTTTTCTCCTTTATCCAACTTTCTTCCTTCTTCTCTATTTCTTGTCTCAGGTTTTGTATTTCTTCCTTGTTTTCTCGGGTTTCTGTTCTTAGATCTGTTAAGTCTTTCTTTAAATCATAAATACCATCCCTTATTTCTTTCTTATTTTCTTCCATCTCCTTTTTTAGGTCTCTCTTCATTTCCGCTAACAACTTTTTTATGTCTTCCATTTCTTGCTTTTTGAGTGGGGTGATTTTTGTTGGTGACCTGCTTGTTACCTTACTTTTTTGGAAAGCTTTATCTTCCAGTGACGTATCGTGGTCTGGTTGGCTCCTTTTACGGCTTCTACTTTCTTTCCTATACTTTCCTTCCTCTGTCATTTGATAATAATTTACTGTATATGGACATTTACTTGTGCCTATCTGAATTTCCTTAAGCCGTCCCTGTCGTAACAGTGTATCTTATCTTCAGTGCCGGCGATAAGGTCGTCCTCCCAATCGACTTGTCGGAGAGGATGACCTTCTCCGGCGACAACACAACGTCTCTTGTTTCTTTTCGTGCACTTCTTACCTCGTTTTTGCTTCAAACTCTGCAACTGCCCGGGTGTGCCACACTATTATCACACCTCGGCTCAACTATTGTTCATACACCAAACCGACAATATTCTTGTTGTCAACAAACGTGCAATTCTGCTTTTCCAAGCGGAGCGCCTCTCACACGCACGTTTCTGTTGCTATGCCAGGACCGGACTCCTTTGTGGTGACGTCATAAATTTTTAAGGGGTTATGAGCAAATACATTTTGATCAAAAACTTACCATGCTTATGATAACTTTAAAACACCTTCAAGATTTCAAAGCATTCGGTTTTGTAGTTCCTGAGTAAATCAGTAAAATAAATTTACGCATTCATTAATTTTTTTGAGTCACCCTGTATATGCAAATCCAAAAAATATGAATGGAGTGATATAGCACAAGCACAGACTCATCATATTTTGTACATTTTACATAGGATTTATTTGGCAAACTTTTGAGCTGACGTCATCAAGTTTTTGGAGGGGATAACCAAATATATTTTGAGTAAAGATTTATGATGCTCTTTATAGCCTTAAAACATCTGCAACATTTCAAAACATTCGGATTAGCAGATTCAATTAAATTGCAAAAATGTTGTTTTATAATTTTGATTTTTTTTCCAAAAATCTGGACGTTTCGGGTAAAAACTCAATTCGGAGTCGTAAACTACATGTTTAGGACTATATTATTTTATACAATTTAAAACCCATTTACTATGTACAATTTTGAAGTGACGTCATCACATTAGTGGTGGTGATGATTAGACAAATTTTGGTTAGCGTTTTACTACCATCTACATGATATTCCTAATATAACTACAAAATTTCACAACAATCGGTCCAGTACTTTCAGAGATTATCTGTCTAATAAAAATCCGGGACGGCAGACAGACGGACAGACGGACGGACAGACGGACAGACAGACGGAAATGGGAGACCTATTTCTTCGTCTTCTAGGGGTCATGAAAGATCGAGAAAACGTAAAAGTAGAGAGTCGGCCGACGGTCTCGATTACAATACTTCCTTTGCTTACGCTCGGGAAGTAAAAACATGAATGGAATGCTAAATCACAAGTATAGTCTCATCCTATTTTGGACATTTTAGATAGGATTCATTTGGCAAAATTTTGGGCTGACTTCATCAATTTTTTGGAGGGGATAAGTAAATATATTTTGAATAAAAATTTATTATGCTTATCATATGTTTAAAACATCTGCAAGTTTTCAAAGCATTCGGTTTTGCAGATTCAAAATTAAATTGTAGGTGAAACGAAGTTCACCGGGTCAGCTAGTAATAAACATAAATAAAACAGTTAAGTTAAACACGTACTTCGTTGTTTGCCATTGATTATCTGCTTTAAATATACTTCATAGTGTCCGCATTTGTTCGGACGGTGCCCTCTTGGAATTTACACCCTCGAGGCGCAGGGATTGAGGGGGTGTTATTTATCCTTCTCGAGCCAGGGAAGTTCTGTCGAAATAACCTTCGACCAATTTTTTATTTGTTGAATTTCTGATTATTATAAGAAAGAACACAACGAAAACTCCCTAGGGAAATTATTTGAGTATTATATCTCTGTGCAGTAATACTTAATTTTTTCCGATTTTGCTATCCGAAAAAAACGTCTCCACTCTCCTAACCGAGGAAAATTTTTATTTTAATCTTACGTAAATAAGAGAAAATGTGAAATGCCAACTGCTATCGCTGATTAAATACACCAATACATCAAATGGGATTAAACTTGTTTTAGTTATTTTGCTTATCGCTGTAATTTTACACATGGCACTGCGAATTCAGCTTAGCTCCTTAGATCATATAATAAATAGATACCACCATGCCGTGTTCTTTCCCTAGGACAGCCTGTGACGACATCCTTTTGTCACACATCTCTCTCGTGCATGGAGGGATTAGAATGAAGCTATCCTTGCCTGATCACTATTTGAATTTTGCGCGCCTAAATTTTAGGAAGTATGTCTGAACTAACTTCGGAAGAAAGATGTTGACAGCTTGATTTTATAAATAATTCACAGTAGATAACGAAAGGAATAGTAAATTATTGGGCAGTAATTGTGATCCTTTATGACTACATCACTTAAAATAGGATCTTTGTTCTAAATTCTAAAATTGTTTTTTGTACAACAACTCGAAAGAGAGGTTAGAAGAAACATCTGTCAAAAGCGATTTGTTGCGCTGGTGCGGTACAAGGACGGAAGTGAAATAGACATATACAGATGAAATGCATATAACAAAGATGAAGATGTGGTGATCACACAAGGATAGCATTATACTACTCCCCTTGACGTAGAAAACGACAACAGATAGCTTCATGTCTAGTCACAGCTTTCAGTTTGAGTATTGGTATCTATTTATTATATGATCTAAGCTTAGCTCTCGGTTTTATTTGTTTAAATATTTTTTCTGTAATTTTGTGCAACATCGGGTCCAGCAACCAGCATTTCTCTTTGCTACGAAAGTTATGTTACCAATGGTATAATCACTCAATCACTCATTACGTAATGAATAAACAAACAAAATAGAAAGGTGGGTACCGAGTACACAACCGAGTACTACCGACTGGAACACATTCAGTTGGTTGTTTACCATTTACCTGCGTACGTTGCACGGTTGAGTAACGAGCATGTGAGACGCTGCATTAAAAGAAAACAATTCATACCTGCTCTAATTTCACGTGACAGAATGTGTTAGTTGAAAAGTTCTTTTTTTGTGTTTATTGCGACTTTAATGGAACAAATATGGATGAAGATTGGTTGCTCTACTCAGTAACATCCTTCACGTTTGCTGTAATTTTTTTCTTTTGTTACATTCGACATGTTTTCACATTTTTCGAAAGAAATAAAATACCAAGGCCAGTACATCCCACATTTCCATTCGGTAACGTTTACAATGTAATTCGTAAAAGAACGAGCATGTTTATGCAGTTGTGGGCTTTCTATAGTAGATTCAAACGGAAGAAATGCACATTCGGTGGATTTTACATTTTTTTAAAACCTGCAGTGCTAGTAGTGGATGTACAACTTATTGGAAGAATTTTCCGTGATAATGAAAATAGTTGTTTTAAAGATGTGTGCGGCGATGCACGCAGTGTTTATAATTTTAACAACTTTAACACTGAATTAAGTACAAGGTTATTAAATAAAATTTCAGACAGCATTGAACAAATTTGGTTAAGATTACTTCCAAATTTTTCCGATGAAGAAGAAGTCAATTTTAGTGATATAATTAAAAATAAGTTTACTATATTGGTATTAAAAGATTTTTTCAATGTAAAGTACGACTTTTATGATTTAGAAAGCAAAAACGCGTTTTCAATTTTTCAAAAACTCTTTACAATCAGCTACCCACATTTTGGTTCATTTCTTAAAACCGATGATATCGACACAAAAATGTCTACCTTGGATGCTAGAAAAGAAGAAATAAAAAATAAATACATCTGGCAAACGTTGGAGAAGGAAGGTTTTTCTGATGAAGAAATTAAACTTTGTATTTTTTGTCTGGTCAAAGCCCTGAGAAAAATTAATAACACGTTACTGTTTACGTTGTATGAATTGAGTATCGATGAAGAAGTACAAACAGATTTAAGAGCAGAAGTCGCCAGATTTAAAAAAAGTAATTCCACTGTTACCTACCAGGACCTGAGCGAACTGGAATATTTGGAAACAGTCGTCTGTGGTAAATATACATAATACTGCATTAATTCAAACCTTTTTATTTTTTTTTCCTTTTAGAAATTTTGAGGAAGTACCCCACAGAACCATTTGTGTACAAAATTTGTGAGAGAGATTATTCGAAAAATGATGTACAATTTCCAAAAAATATGCTAATTTTTGCATCTATATTTGGTATACATCATGATGATCGGGCTTATATTAATCCCGAACTGTTCGATCCTGACAGATTTTGTAAAGAAAATTTAAAATTTGTTGATTCAACAAAGTATTTACCTTTTGGATTCAAGGATGAAAATGACTTCGGTATGTACTTATTATGAATGCAGCAGTTAAAGTTGTTTTAACCAACTCTTATTATCTGTTATTATTATTTCTTTCGGTTTAGTTTAATTGTCACCGCAGTCGTAAATTATATTATATTGAAACGAACACATGTAAAGTTTTTGACAGTGTGAATGTCGCAGAAACATAGTAATTATGTGTATACATATACACGGTTAGTCATCAACCTCGATATCTCATTACTTATTAGAAAATACGACAAAAAGTCAAACACCAAAGTTGTACAGTTCTTTAAGGACTATACTTTAAAATCATTTGTAACTACGCAGAGTGTTCTCTCTCTTCCTAGGTTTTATAAATACAATTAATTTTTGAAATTTCGATACGACGTTGCCACGTTATTCCAATTTGCTTGCATTTTTTCGCAATACAGTGTTTATAAAAAAAATCAAAAATTTTATAATTTTCAATTATTGATATTTTAGTTTTTTCAAATAGAACGCTCTGTATTTTATTGCTGTACCTTACTCTATTTTTACTTCCCGAGAGTAAGAAATAGGTCCCCTGTTTCCGTCTGTCCGTCCATCCCTCTGTCTGTTCGTCTGTCCGTCTGTCTGTCTGTTCGTCTGTCCGTCTGTTCGTCTGTTCGTCTGTCCGTCTGTTCGTCTGTCCGTCTGTCTGTCCGTTTGTTCGTCTGTACGTCTGTCTTCCGTGCCGGATTTTTTCGCTAACCACACCTCAGATAATATTCCAAGGGACTAGGCCGATCAAATTTTGTATTTATATTAGGAATATCATGTAGATGGTAAAACGCAAATCAAAATTTTTTTAATCATCCCCACCAATAATGTAATGAGGTCGCTTCAAAATTGTACATAGTAAATGGGTTCTAAATTATATAAATCAACATAGTCCTACACATGTAGTTTATGACTCTGAATTAAGTTTCCCAAAACGTCCAGATTTTTTGGAAAAAAAAAATCAAAATTATGAAACAACATTTTGCAATTTAATTTTGAATCTGCAAAACCGAACCCTTTGAAATCTTGCAGATGGTTTACAGTTATGCTAAGTATGATAAATGTTTAATCAAAATATATTTACCTATCCTCTCCAAAAAATTGATGACGTCAGCTCATTTATTTTATTGATTTAATCAGGAACTACAAACCCGAATGCTTTGAAATCTTGGGTATGTTTTAAAGGTATCGTAAGCATGGTAAATTTTTAATCAAAATGCATTTGCTCATCCCCCCTAAAAAATTGATGACATCACCTCAAAATTTTCCTGAACAAATCCTATCTAAAATGTGTAAAATATGATCAGTCTATACTTGTAATTTATCATTGCATTCATATTTTTTAGATTTGCTTATACACGGTGACTGAAAAAAAAAGAAATCAGTCAATTTATTTTGTTCTTTTACTATCTTGCTATTATCCAGCTATACTTTTTTGGACAAAAAACCGAGTATGATTACTTCATTAATTGGTCCTCTCTTCTGTGCTGAAGAGACAAAATCAATCAAATGTTAGTTTCTTTTAATACCTATGCATACATTTAATGCCACCGTTACGTGTTTCAATGCTGGCGCTGATACCATATGGCGTGCTAATGGTCGAATTCTTTCGAAGCATGGACATAAACAAAACAGTTAAAGTGAAACAAGTACTAGGAATTAAGAATGCATTGTTTCTCACTAATTATTATCTGCTTTAAATATATTTCATATTGTCTGCATTTGTTTAAACCGTGCCCCCTTGGAATTTGTACCCCCGAGGCGCAGGGATTGCGGATGTGTTATTTACCCTTCCGTAGTGAGGGAAGTTCTCTCGAAATGACCTTCGATCAATTTTTGTTCTTCTTTCAACTTTAAATATAAAAATACTTACAGCACAGAGAGAGAACAAAATTAGAATAAGATACAGTAATGAAATCTAGGTGTTCTACTTGAAAAAAACTGAAATATCGATATCTGAAAATTGTAATAATTAAAAGAAAAAATTATAAACACCCTGTATATGAAAATTTTATTTCAATTATACCACAACAAAGCGCGTACCTTTATGTATTTTTCCACAAAATATTGGAACGCAGATGGTTACAATAACCCTATTTTGATTTTTTGTGAACGCTTCCATTGCTAAAAATTTCAGTGAAATTGGATTAACGTTGTAACGTCGCATCGGTGGTTCAAAAATGAAGTGTAGTTGTAAAGTCTAGGAAGAGGTCAGTCAAAATATGTGAAAACATATAGGATGTTTCATTATAAATAAAAAGATGTTTTGTGTTACGCCCTAAACTTAGAACATTCTGTATACTTAAAAAATAATATTAGAATATAGTCCTTTGAGTTTTTCTTCTATTTCTAAAAATTTAATGAGATATCGAACAACGCGCGTTTAGTGACTCATCCTGTATATTACCACATATGGACGTATATAAAAGACTATACGCATTTTGTTTTAGGTATACTTTATTTGAAGCTCATAGTGAAGGCAACCCTTGTAGAACTTCTATCAAGGTTCAAATTTTCTCTGTCAAAGAAATCGCCAAAAACAATACAGTTTAATGAAGCTAATTTTACGAATCTAGAACTGGCTGAAGACGTATGGCTAAATTTGTGTGTTTAGAGTATAATTTATTGTCTTTCTATAAAAAGAATAATATTCTGTCAAAAATATTGGATAGGTATGTATGTGTAGTGATTGATTACTATTAGATTACGTTTGTCATTTTAAATTCCTGTACGTGTCTAAGTAACTAAATCCAAGACTAAACAGTACATATTTTTCTGTATTCACATTGATAGAGCAATAAAGTTAAATGTGTGCCATGCAATAATTTATTATTTCATATTTTCAGGTTACCAGTGGTACGTTACAGTATCATCTTTTCATTATTATTTGATCGTTTTCATTCTTAAAAGAAATACCACGTACGAGTTTCTTGGCTCAGATTTAGTTTGTAATTAATTAATTAATTCTATTTTATGACAGAAAATATAATTTTGAGAATCGATCTTGTTTCGTAGCAGACTTGGAGATTAACTGTATTTCATTTTAGAAGTAAAATATTCAGAATAAAGAATCTCCAGAATTTATTGCGTTTCGCTTTTACAACAACAATGTTACAGATTTATAAATAGTATCAAACAGAATAAAGACACTAGAGATTCAGATTCTGCATTGTTTTTAGAAATAGCAATTTTGGAGGCTAATTGTGTTTTAATTTTAGAAATAGTACTGTGATAACCCAAACTTCCCGCCTTAAAATTGACCTTGAAACAGTTTGAAAGGCCCGCGAAAAATTTAAAAATTCAAAGTTTGGCCTTGGCTATGATCGTCTAACAAATAGGAACCTACGTTGTGTTTTTTTTTTTGTTTTTGAAAAATGGCGGGAAGACGTTCTTTCATACAAGTGCATACACTGTCGAGAGCGCAAGAAATAATAGACAAAAATTGTTTTGGAGGGGGGGAAACGGCACCACCCTCACAGGGGGAAAGACGCTGCGAAGAATTACCCCTCAGCGCAAAAACCCCCTTTGGTTTTATTCCCGGACGACATATTATTACATTTCAAACACCTTAAGATATGTGAAAGAAACACACTCGCGAATTGACTGAAAGAAAAACACTCGCGAATTGACTGAAAGAAAAGCACTCGCGAATTGACCGACATACACGTATGGAAAACGAACAAACGAAAATTCTATACATCTGTTTGGAATCAATGCAAATATTGGAATATCACAAGTTTAATAAAACAAAGCAAAAACTGAATCAAGTAACTGGATGCAAATACACAAGTTATTACAGGCGTGTGGCGGCCGATCTCCTTTCCCTTTTTTTTTTGTTACGGCAGTTAACAGGAGCACAAGAAAAGTACCCCTGGAGCGTTGTAGCATAAGCGGAGTCTGAGCTACCGGTCTGGAACTGTTCTCCCCCCGCGACGATGATTCTATCTATCGCAAAGCCTACCCCACACGCATATCCCATGACGAACTTTGCCCTGCGGAACTAGGCCATTACGGTCGTCCAACCCGCAAAGATCTCGACTATTGGGCCAAATCGAGAAATTCACAACGTCGGCGGCCGCCCCCTGAATCTATCCAAACCTGTGGACTTGTACAGGTGGCGCGATAAATCTCGCCAGCTCGACTAGGAACCAAACCTCGCTTCTGCCACGTTTTCTGTGTCATTTAACCTCAATTCCATTTTAAAACATTCAATCTCTTATAACTCTGATGTTAACAACAACTGAACAAGTGTTAAAGTTTCAAAGAGCAATAAACAACATTTAAATTCGCCATACAATCTTGTGAAATCTTAAACAACAAATAATTCTTATGTGGGATTAAAGTTGGACATCAAATAATTTATATGATAGAAAACATTCATCAACAAAGTATTTACAAAACAAAACTTAGCAAGGATTTATGAGACGAAAGATCTGGTGTGAAATAAACTTGTACAAATAGAAATGTTATGTGAGGTTAGAACTGTAGAACATGAAATTTACGTTCAATTAAATTTATACAACAAATAAAATTACTGAGGTTAAGATTGTGAGATTAAGAAATATAGTATGATGTGAAAAATTGCAGAGTTAACATAATTTACAGGAGATTAATATTTGCCACACTTTATCAACAGTTCAAACAAAGAGTTTACATTATGCCAAATTATATCATTAAGTGATTGGTTACTTCAGAAATAATTTACTTTGAGAGTTTAAAATACTACGAACTGGTTACCCCAACAAAACACATAAACAAACAAACACAAAAATATCCAATCATCGCTCCGAGGAAAAAGCGTCTCGGGGATATAAATTCCAAAATCGTTGCGAGGAAAAAGCGTCTCGGTGATGTAAATTTCAAAATCGTTGCGAGGAATTGCCTCGATCATTATGATAACGATGATAACCACCTAAGGGAAGGAATTATCATAACCCCCCCGCCAGTCCGCAGTATAATGAACTTGTTTAACTGCCGTAAATGAACTATTAGCAATATTGTGTGAAGAATTTAGAAGTGTTCTAATGTAACACTCACGTATATGCATCCAGAGACCTATTCGTAATTAAACATAAGGTGTTTTTCCTGACTAAGTGAATTTCATGAAATCTTCTAGCAAATGGTTAATTTAAATAATCCTGATTGTTAAATTGTGTTTGCTCTAGCTGAGTATTAAGAAAAAGTAGCTTGATTTGTGAATTTTCAAACAAAGAACAGATTCACAACACGTGTTCGCGTCCGACCGGAAGTCTGCAATTTTCGATTAAAAGGGCGCAAGAATTTACCGCGCGGGTTGGGGACAACTGTATCATTATGAAAAATACGTTTGATCGTCGTTAAACAAAGGCTTCCTCCCGTTTTATTAACTACCAAACCAACTAATTTAAACCTAGTTCTTACCACGTGGTCACACACACACAGCCACATTCGTAATGCCCTACCATGCCGTTTTTCTACCAACCCTCTAACTGAAATTACCCTAGCGCTACGTGCTGCCATCTAACCCAAAGATCATGCAAACTAACTCCTAAGCGCTACGTGCATTAGACCATCCATGCATATTTGGTTGCCTATGTTTAAGGAGTTCCTTTTCGTGATTGAACTTTTTTTTTTCTTTTTAAATTCAAATTATTCAAATGCGATTTCGCGCCGCTGTCAATTAATTTCAGCGCGAAAATTTTGATTTAAATTCGGTCACCACAGTACACAACAAATTAAAAATTTTCTTTCGTTTTTAGAAGTAGGCGTCTGAGGGGTAATTGTGTTTCGCTTTTAGAGTTACTAATCGCAGTTGTGTTTCGATTTTAAAAATAACATAATTCAAAATAAAAACGCTTGGAGATCGCTTGTGTTTCGTTTTTAGAAGTAGCAATCTCGAGATTTTAGAAATAGTACTCTGGCGGGCTAACTATGTTTTTATTTAAAAAATAGCATACAACAAAATAAAGAACCTCGAGATCCCAATTTTGTTTCGTTTTTAGAAGTAGAATTGGAGGGGTATTTTTGCTTCACTTTTAGAATTAGCAATATAGCAGAGTACAGAATAAAGACTTTCTGGAAATCGAGTGTGACGATTCATTTTTAGAAGTAGCAATCTCAGGGAGTAATTGTGTTTCGATTTTAAAAAAGCCTAATACAGAATAAACAATTTCTAGAGGTCGCTCGTGTTTGGTTTAGAAATAGCAATCTTGGCGGTTAATCAAGTATTCAAAATTTCCATAACATCTAGTTTCCTTTATTTTGTTTGTACAATAGCGATGCGTAAACCAAATAATAAACAACTGTAATCTGCAGCGGCTGTTATCCCCTACAACATCGAAAATGTAAAATTACAAAAATTGTCGACGCGTTTCGCTAACCACCTTGGCATCATCTAGAAAATGCTAACTAGTTAGTTATCTCTACATAATGGAAACGTGGTTGGCGAAACATGTCGACATCGTTTGTAAGTTCTTATTTTGTAATAAACGCTATTGTGTTATCGTCCAGGGGCGGTTGGTGCCGGGGGGCACAAGGGTACGTGCCCCCGTAAAATTACAACGTCTACAAACACACTGGACATAGTAAAATAGTAAGTTTCAATATTTAAAAAATTATACGGGAATTTGTGTCATAATTATCAAAACTATTTTTTTTATGTCGCTGCACTTGTATAAAATGTATCAAAACTTACATCCACTTACATCTAAAGATGTGTGTCTTGGATATATGCTATGTTTAAGATATGCTATTGCTGATAAAAACCCGGCACAGAGACCGAATCATGGCTGATTTAGATGTTTTGTTTACACCGTTGCCATGGAAACCACACGACGTAGCCGTCTGATATGCGCCTGATACAACGGGACTGGGGTCCCGTTCCGACCGTGCTCGGGAGGATTGAGTTACTATCGCGGTTTTTAATTTTCATGCTGCGCGAACACACATGATAAATTTTCTTGGATAATCTTCTCGGTAATACAGATATTCGGGAACAACTACACAGCGCCTATATTAATAATATTCGGGCAAGGGTCGACAAAAATCGCCATATATTGGCCGATTGATAATGTACATAAAATTTTGTGGAGTGTTTGAACTTGCTTTACGTGGACATGACGAAAGTAGGGAATCACAAAATCCAGGTATATTTCGAGGTCTGATTGATTTTACGACTGAATTGGACTCAGCTTTATCAAATCATTTGAAAGAAGCAACGATTTTTAAAGGAACGCCTAAAATTGTTCAAAATAAACTTTTAGATGCCATGAACGTAAAATTTTTACCGAAGGCAAAAAGGTATGTGGAGAAATCCTTTTTTACTTTTACTGAATGTATTTTTGTATTTATTTTCGTCACACAATTTCGTCTATTAATTGGTAATAACAACCTGTTTTACATCTTTCTCTATTTAACTCATCAATCAAATTGTGTCCCCCCATTTCAAAAGGTCACGAGCCGCCACTGTTATCATGGACTAAGAGATCCAAGAAGATTAACTGTAAAAATGTTTTATTGCAACATTCAGAATACAATCCACCTTCAAAAAAAAAGTGCAGATAAATTAACAAAAATAGTTAACCACAGTTAACTATTTTTGTTAATTTATAAATAGTTAAGCCGTAAGGTCATATTAGCTTTCCTGTTAACATCAAATATACTTACCTTAAAAAGTGAAGCTGTAGGTATATGGTGTGAAGGCAAAATGAATGGAAACATTAATAAAGAATATCAATCAACTAATGAAACAATTCTCAGAAAGGTAATTCGATTTAATTAACTTTGAAGGGTAACGTGACTCGGCGCCAAATATTTATATTGATTTTAAATCAATCTTGCTTGTTTTTCAAAAATAATTACGCTAAATAGCTACCATTTGCGCCTACGTTTTTGCGCCTGGAAAGTTATAATTATATAAATTGTTTAATAAAGTTCCGAAAATTAATAAACCTAATCACGACTTTTATAAATAATTTTGGAGTTAAAGTGATTACTGATTCTAATACAAGGAAACAATTCTATATGGATTCAAATTTTTTTACGTAGTTTTTACGTACAAATGGGATAAAAGTAGATCAGCAATGTAATCGTAATCGATTACCTTATTCAAATGGGTAGGACACAATTTGACTTTTATTTCTTTCTTTGTATTTTAACCAATATATTTTGACAATAGCAGAACTAAGAACTTCAGTTTCACGTATTTCATTATACCTAAAGGTTTGACACGATGAAACATAGGAACAGGTGTTGAAACGAGTTAAATTAAAAATTGAGCGCTGCAAACAAACTGGGGATGGAAAGTTGTCGGAAATTCTCGGTCGTTATCTTCATAGAACTGATATCCTTTACACACCACACGCATATCCTTTGGATGCTCAGCATGAACTTTGGAGTTGTGAAAATAACCTTCTAAAAAAATACAGTTTCAATATGAAATTATTATTTATCAATACAGTCACGCAAGGTTTTCAGATTAATAATTTGGTTTTTCTACCGCCCACGTTTTTTGGTTTTCTAATAGAGTTATTAACGCACGCAAATGACGTCACAGCAGTTCGTTAATAGCGGAAAGGCGTTCTTTAATAGATCTGGTGTAATTTAGATCGGTAAGATTGGTAGCAATGACGAGAAATGTCAGGTGAATGTCAGTGGCAGATCTAAACTTAAAATTTCCCATGTTTCCGGACGCGTAACTTCTTCGCAAGACATTTTAACCAATTTTAAATTACAAAAACTCGAATTGGTTCGAATTACAATTGTTGTTGTGAAAATTCGAACCTCAAATATTTCGTGGTTAGTGTCAGACCGACCCACCACCAACCACGACAAAAGTCCCCAGATTAAAAAAAATGCAAATTTCAATTAAATTTTGGGAAAAAACGTGTGCGATAGAAAAAATAGTATAAATAACTCGTTCATAAGGCCATTGAGGCACTCATCCTTTATATAACTCGCGGCTTCGCCGCTCGTTCTATAAACTTGGATTCGTGCCTCAATATTTGCCTTATGAAACTCGTTCTTTAATATACTATTGTAATTGTTTAGGAGTTTGTATGATAAAAATGCCGTAATTTATCTCGTTTGAGAAACTAAATATATGCAATTTTTATTTTAATTATAGTAACTTAAACTCTTATTACTATTAGATACTTATTTTCGACAATATGTGCAACTTTGACGTGCTTAAGTAAGTTTATTGTTTTTCTTATACCTAGTCTCAATATTTTCCTTTAGTTAGTTTATAATTACGAAAGAATTATGCCTATTACAAGTACCTAACAAATTTTAAGCTCATTCTTGTAGTTTCTTTAATTAATATATTTGAGGTCATTTCAAAGGCACGTCTTGTTAGTTTGAAGAAGTGTTTTCTGCATAAGTGGACAAAATAAAATTAACGATGACGGCAACGTCGGTGTGATCTTATTGAATTTATTCAGACGTGAAATCTGAGTGACAGTTATTCTAAGAAGTAGCATCGAAAATAAGAGCAGGTTAGAATTTTTTTCAGTATGGTTTCACAGAAATTCAAAGATGAACAAATTCGAGCGAATATTGCGTTGGTAGAAAAGTTCTACTTATGTACGGTGTTTAATTTTTACAAAGCTAGCGTAAACAAACAAATAGCATATTTTTTGCCCTTTTTAATGGTAATATTGTTTTTTTATCGGTTATATTTATTTTATGTGCAACATTTTGACGTTTAATTAATAGTTTATTTCAAATGAAATAACGCCGAAATAAGTTATTATTATAGCCTTCACACACGCCTTCGTAATTCTTCCCGTGCTTCCTTTTAACCCCACCTTCCCCTAAATATATTAAGAGTATTTTTTTTTAATTTACGCATTATGCATCCATAAAAGAAAAACAGAAATATATTTAGCTTAAATAAATAAGATCCATAGCAATCAGCATTTTTGTAGATGAGGTTGTTTCCTTTTTTAATACTTCAGTGGCCTTTTCATTACAGTGATGTCTCATGCTACTTTCCTGGAACGACAAGAATTACGTGTTCACTGACCTGATTTTTACATCCAACCTAAGCCCGACGTTAATGCCGCAATGATAAGAAAAACCCTTGAACAAAAAGAGTTAAAGTCTCTGTGATCGATGTTCGACACGGCTAGTCCGTTAAAAGTAGAGATTGTGTAGCGATTACGGCAAATACAACCTTTCTGATGTTAATTACAACACAGTATGATTCTAAAATATGGGATTCATTCTGTAAATAATTCAGAAGTACATACTTTGATTATTTCTTATTTTATTTATTTTAGAAAAAAAGTAATGCCATTCGTGAAGGCATTGTAGACATTTTGCTTTTTAAAATATTTCTACACTGTTGCCAAAAAGTAAGGAAATGGTTAAATATTTTGAAAATGGTTAAATAACAAATTTAATAAAAGTAGATTTTCTGGTGTAATTTTTGGAGTCATCCTGTATAAGTAATTCTTTTATTATTATAGAAAATTTTAACAATTTTATTCGACAAAACTGTAAAATGACGTCCTCAGTTTTTTGGGGAAACGGATAAATTTTGATTAACGATTTACCAAGCTTCCGGTACTTTTAAAACGTTTGCAAGATTTTAAAACATTTGGTTTTGCAATTTCAAAGCAGTTAGATTGAATTTTTTTCCAACAATGTCGATGTAAACGGGTAAAAACTCAACACGGATTCATAAGGAGGAGGATGATCAAAAACATTTTGGTTAACGTTTCATCATCTATCCGATATTCCATACATACATACATACATACAAAATTTGATAACAAAAATTGACACAGTCGACATTAAAGCAGACGGCAGGCAGACAGACAGAAACAGGTGACCTATTGTTTCATACTCTAGGGTCTAGGGGTCATGAAACATCGAGAACACGTGGAAGTAGACATTCACCCAGTGGATCTTATTACAATACGCCATTTCTTAGCTTATAATAATATAATTAATAATAATAATAATAATAATATATATTTTCCAACAGACATTGGAAACACAAGGCAGTAATATATAACAAAATAAAATAAAATAAAATAAAATAAATACAAATGAAAGAAAACATAAATTAAAGAAAATTTGTATCCTAATTAGGAATAATATGCCAGAATTGTTTGTTTTACACTTTTGTTAGTAAGCTTGACATGAAATATATCTAAGTTAACATCAAGACAATTGTATAGCCTAAAACATGTTAAGAGCGGACAGTTATAGTGATGGAAAGGTACATTATAATAAAAAGTTATTGGTACTCTACAACTTAGTCGTGGAACATAAAATTGTACCTCATTTAATAAATTAGCACACGATATTTCTCCTTTTACAATTTTTTATAAAAATATCAAGCAACTTAAGTTACTTCTTGACAACATAGAGTATTCATTAACAATACTGAGAAGAGCACGCTGCTCACAGTGTCTAACCGGGTACGAACCAAACATCTTATAATAGGAGTATTTGCAAAATTTGCGTAAAACAATCTCTAAGAGATTTATGTAGATTTGCTGATAAGGTTTCCAAATTACTCTACAGTACTCCATTTTTGATCTTTGATCTTACTAGCATATAAAATAGTAACTTAATGCAGTAAATGTCAGTGAAATTATGTGTTGCCCTTATAATGAATCCCAAAGTTTTTAAAGCAGCATTGGTGATATATTCAATGTGCGAACTGAAAGTTAATTTTTGATCCATTATAACACCAAGATCACGGAATTGACAACATAGTTCAAGAACTTTACCACTGATGTTACAATAGAATTTTATAGAACGTTTCTTTCTCGTAAAACACATAGCTTTGCATTTAGAATTATTCAAAATTAGTTTGTTTCTTGTACACCATAATAGAAAATATTCAACATCTTGCTGCAATATTAAACAGTCATAATAATTCTCTATCACATTTGCTATTTTCAGGTCATCAGCATAAATAAATGTACGACATTTAAGACTACTTACTGCATCATTAAAAAATAGTATAAATAACAATGGGCCTAAGTTACTACCCTGCGCAACTCCACTACCAACATTAAATATTGAGGACTTATGACCACCAAATTCAACATATTGTTGTCTACCTACTATAACCGATTTTAACAACAATAATCATTGGTCACTAATACCAAACGATTTTAATTTATACAAAAGAATACAATGATGTACTGTATCAAATGCTCTAGACAGATCAGTATAAATAGTATCAACTTGCAAACGCCTGTCTAAAGCATTGGACACATACTGAGTAAATTCACAAAGGTTCGTCATTGTTGACCGACCTTTCACAAAACCATGCTGTTCTGGAATAATATCTCTACAAACATGAGAATATATAATACCCAAAGTAATTGACTCAAATATTTTTGCAAAATTTGGTAATAATGTTATAGGTCTATAGTTTTTTATATCACACTTTTCTCCGGACTTATAAACAGGACTTATTTTAGATACTTTCCACAGAACAGGGTATTCAGATTTTGTTAAGATTAAGTTAAATATGTACAATAAAGGCTCTATTAAACTATTAATGCAATCAACAACTAGGAAAGCAGGTATGTTGTCAGGTCCAGTTACAAAGTTGCTCTTAAGTTTTTTAACAGAATTCAGTATATCACAACGATCGATGACAAATTTTGACAATATAGGATGAGAATATAGGATGAGAATCACAGGAGTTAAAAAAATCTTTACAGCACAACAACTTTTATCGCAGAACTCACAGACACGTGAAAATAAGGAAGCATTTCTTTGACGCAGTTCAAATGAGCTTTCCAATCTCCCATACGCTCAGCTCTTAGGAACTCTTTAGCAATGGAAACCATATAAAAATATTGAATCCAAAGTTTTGCAATTGGTCCTCGTTCCTCATATTCTTTTAGTTTTTGATTTAATCTGTTAAGTAAAGCTCCAGAAACTTCATCATCATTTTGTATATCATTGTATGAAAAAGTGTTTTCTAATATACGCTCGATATTTATGATTAGATCTGCATTCAAGATGTCATCAATTTCAACCTCTTTTAATATTGTAATTGCTAAAGCAAGCTGAAGTAATGTATGTAGTATTTTACCCTATACTATATAATATTACAACTCTAGAGATGAATATACGTGGCGTACTCATGCATGTTACGACGATTACAACTGTTACAAATTTTTGCACCGCTATATCTCGGAAACGGTGGCTCGTAGGAAAAAAAGTATAAATACATTTTTTATAGATAATTTTATGATCTATAATTTTAGTCTGAAGTATTTTTATGATAAAACTTACCGTTTTGCTGAAAATCGCGAAACTCATTTTTTTGACATTTGACCTTGAATAAAATTTTTTCCATACACGGGAATGATGGGGAACTTTCAGGTTTTGTTTATAATTGTATTTTGAACAATTGTACCAAAATTCAGCTTGTTGCGAATTTATGTAGCACCGAATGTCTAATTTGACCGGACTATAGAGATTTTTATTGCTTCGACTTCCGCTTATTATATAAAACATTGGGTTTTATTTTAACTTTTGACGGTGGAATTCACAATTGGTTGATTATAAACATGTCTATACTACATTCGCGGAACCTAGTCAGCGCACAAAACAAATGCACGTCTGTAATGTTAAAGTAAATATAAATAAGCGTGCTACCCTTATGTTTCAAACGAGTTTTTACTTCACAAAATTTTGTGTCTACCAAATTGGGTTGGTCCAATGTAATACTAATAATAAGTGTTGCCTTTAATTTAATCAATAAAATAAATTGACTTCATTAATTTTTTTGAGCCACCTCTTAAGCAAATCTAAAAAATATGAATGGAATGATAAATCACAAGTACAAACTCATCATATTTTTTGCATTTTAGATAGGATTTATTCAGCAAAATTTAGGGGTAACGTCATCAATTTTTTTAGGGGGGATGAACAAATACATTTTGAACAAAAGTTTACCATGCTCATGATAACTTTAAAATATCTCCAAGATTTCAAAGCATTCGGTTTTGTAATTCCTGATTAAATCCATAAAATAAATTCACGCATTCATTAATTTTTTTGTCATCCTGTATATGCAAATCCAAAAATATGAATAGAATGATAAATCACAAGTACAGACTCATCATATTTTCTACATTTTAGATAGGATTTATTCAGCAACATTTTGGGGTGACGTCATCAATTTTTTAGGGGGATGAACAAATACATACAAAACAAAATGTATTTGCTCTTCCCCCCTAAAAAATTGATGACGTCACTCCAAAATTTTGCTGAATAAATCCTATCTAAAATGTACAAAATATGATGAGTCTTTTCTTGTGATTTATCATTCCATTAATAGTTTTTGGATTTGCATATACAGGGTGACCCAAAAAAATTAATGAATGGGTAAATGTATTTTATTGATTTAATCAGGAACTCCAGAACCGAATGTTTTGAAATCTTGCAAATGTTTTAAGGTTATAAAGAGCATAATAAATTTTTAGTCAAAATGTATTTGGTTATCTTCTACAAAAAACTGATGACGTCAGCTCAAAAGTTTGCCGAATAAATCCTATCTAGAATATACAAAATATGATGAGTCTGTACTTGTAATTTATCATTCCATTCATATTTTTTGAATTTGCATATACCGGGTGATTAAAAAAAAAAAATGAAATCTAGTGCGAAAAAAAAACATAATAGACATGCAGTCGTCACGTTTCCGACAGCGAGGGAAGTACTGTCTAAACTCTTTAGACCAATTTTTTTTTACTTCCCGAGCGTAAGCAAAGGAAGTATTGTAATCGAGTCCGTCGGCCGACTCTTTACTTTTACGTTTTCTCGATCTTTCATGACCCCTAGAAAACGAAGAAATAGGTCTCCCATTTCCGTCTGTCTGTCCGTCTGTCCATCTGTCTGCCGTTCCGGATTTTTATTAGACAGATAATCTCCGAAAGTACTGGACCGATTATTGTGAAATTTTGTGCTTATATTAGTAATATCATGTAGATGGTAAAACGCTAACCAAAATTTGTCTAATCATCCCCACCACCAATGCGATGACGTCACGTCAAAATTGTACATAGTAAATGGGTTTTAAATTGTACAAAATAACATAGTCCTACACATGTAGTTTACGACTCCGAATTGAGTTTTTACCTGGAACGTCCAGATTTTTCTAAAAAAAATCAAAATTATACAACAACATTTTGCAATTTAATTTTGAATCTGCTAATGCGAATGTTTTGAAATGTTGCAGATGTTTTAAGGCTATAAAGAGCATCATAAATCTTTAGTCAAAATATATTTGGTTATCCCCTCCAAAAACTTGATGACGTTAGCTCAAAAGTTTGCTGAATAAATCCTATCTAAAATGTATGATTAGTTTGTATTTGTGATATATTACTCCATTCATATTTTCTGGATTTGGCTCAAAAAAATTAATGAATGCATAAATTTATTTTACTGATTTACTCAGGAACTACAAAACCGAATGCTTTGAAATCTTGAAGATGTTTTAAAGTTATCATAAGCATAAGGTTTTGATTAAAATGTATTTACTCATCCCCCCTAAAAAATTTATGGCGTCACCACAAAATTTTGCTGAATAAATACTATCTAAAATGTACAAAATATGATGAGCCTGTACTTGTGATCTACCACTTCATTCATATTTTTTAGATTTGCATATACAGGATGACTCAAAAAAATTAATGAATGCGTAAATTTATTTTACTGATTTACTCAGGAATTACAAAACCGAATGCTTTGAAATCTTGAAGATGTTTTAAAATGATCATAAGCATGGTAAATTTTTGATCAAAATGTATTTGGCCGTCCCCACTAAAAAATGTATGACGTCACCACAAAATTGTGCTGAATAAATCCTATCTAAAATGTACAAAATATGATGAGCCTCTTCTTGTGATTTATCATTCCGCTCATATTTTTTCGATTTGCATATACAGGGTGACCCAAAAAAAAAATTAATGCGAAAATTTATTTTATTGATTTACTCAGGAACTACAAAACCGAATGCTTTGAAATCTACTGCGAAAAAAAAACGTTTCCGACAGCGAGGGAAGTACTGTCTAAACTCTTTAGACCAATTTTTTTCTTTAGATTTCTTTTCCTTTAATTGACGTAATTTATGTATTATTGTCTATTTATTTATGTGTGAAATTATCTGTAACTAGGACTGTAATGTCAAACAATATTTGTATTTAGAATTATATTCTCTCAGGTACATATTATTCTGTAAATGGACCAGCGTCTGTCGGATAATAAATATTTATTATTATTATTATCATCTTTATTATATACAATTTTGAGGTGACGTGATGACATTGTTGGTGGGGATGATGAAATAAAATTTGGTTAGCGTTTCACCATTTACACGATATACATAACGCACATTAAAATTTAGCAGCACTCGGTCCAGGGGTTTTGGAGATTATTTGTCTAATAAAAGTCGACACAGACAGTATAGAAATCATGAAATGTTGTCAAAACATGGAAACAGTCATTCATCCGATGGACCCTATTATACAATACTTTCTTAAATTACGCGCAGGAAGAAAAAAAATTGTCGAATTTGTAAAGAGAAGCTTAAAACAAATCAGTGTGCTATCTTCTGACACCTATTGAATATGAATCTCAATCTCAATAAAACACAAAGATATCAAATAAAAATTTCAAAATATTTACAGTTGTCCATAGAAACAAAGGTAATGTAAGATTTTAACAGATTGCCAATTTTATCTTTACAATATTTAAATTTAAAATATCCAATAAACATCAAATTTTTAAGAGTCATTTTGTTAAGAACGTGTTATATTGTTCGTTAGTTTCTTGGAAAGTTTCATCATGTAGATCATTACGGGTTTTAACATTAAGAAATTAGATCAGAGCAGTGGTGCGTACTTTTTAGGTGATTGTAAAACAGAAAAACTACTCTAAGTTTCTCAAAGTTTTATGACCTCAAGAGTACGAAAAAGTAGTTCTCCCTTTTCCATCTATCTGCCGTCTGTCTCTCGTCTGTCTGTCGTCTGTCTGTCTCTGTCTGTCTGTCTGTCTGTGTCTATTTTATTACACAGATATTCTCCGAAATTACTGGATCAATTATTATTGTTGTCAAATTTTATATGTACCTATGTTACCAATATCGTGTAGTGATCACGTCATCTCCAAAATTTACAATAGTAAATATTATTTAAATTTTATAAAATAACATACTTTTTCATGTGTAATTTATGAATTTCTGTTGATGTATTACATGCAGATTTTTTGAAAAAATAGCAACAATTTACAATTTAACTTTGAAATTGAAAGCTCTGAAATCTTGCACACATGTTGCAATTACATAGTGAATCCGTAATAAAAATTTATCTATTTACCACCTAAAAAAATTGATGGCGTCATCTCAAAATTTTACCGAATAATCCTATCCAAAATACGCAAAATATTATGACTCTTTCGTGTGCTTTTTCGAGTTCATCGATTTTAATATTATTTATACAGGGTGACACAAAACAATTAATGAATTAGGAAATCTTTTTTTTTTAATCAAATCAAGAACGGCTCACCTTATTTTCAAGTGACAGCGCTGTTGTTATTATAGTGCTACACTTCATTTATTCAAATTGATATACGTGTCCTTGTTAAAATGTTGTTGACGTCATCGTAAAATCTTGTTACGGAACAACTTATTAGAAACATACACATAAAATGCATCTATCTGTACTTTAACAGTCCACATATATATTTATTTTAACTTACAGGGTGTATCATTAAAGAATTAAATTGTCATAACTAAACTTATAATTTTTTGGAGAAGCCGTATTTGTTCGACTGTACTTTATAGATGAGGACAGTTCTGTGTTAGACTTTTTTTGAGATATTCTGTACATAAACAATCTCAGACGTAACGCATGTGCAAAATTTTAGAATAATCGGGTTTGTTGTTTTTAAGGTAAACTATAAAATTGTATTGTAAAATTTTGAATGATTACAAAAAATTAACATATTATATAGGGTTAGTCACGAGAGAATTACTTCTGAAAATTATTTTTACGCAACCCAAAATACGAATACCATGTACCATTTGATACTAACTGAATTTAAAATGAAATGCTTAATCCATGATTGCTTTGAGTTTGGCAATCTCATTTTGACAATTGTGGAAAAGGAGGTTACGTGAGTGTCCATGGTGGTACCGCAGCCAGTCGGAAATCTCCTCCGGCGCCGCTAATAAATTTGTCAGTGTGCCTCTTGATCTTTTGCAACCGATTAATCACGAGAAAATTATTTCTAAAAATTCCTTTTACGGCATTTTATTAAAAGGTTACAACACAAACTCAAACAAGTAAGTAAATAATTTAAATACTAATCTGTTGAAAATTTTGGGCATTTTGGGTGGATGCTACGGCTTTTTTGTAAATGGATGGCCGAAGAAGTCCAGAGGTGGTAGATTTGCACTTCGAAGAGGCTCTGGGTGACGCAGAGATGGCGAATTAACACATGCACATTAGCGGCGAACAACATTGGTAGAACACTTACGGCCTCAGTATAGCCCAGATTGATCTGACTGTATGTCGTCGATCCAATGGGGCTCTAGAGACGAGTCAACGATGAAAAAAAATGTTAAAAATTAATTAACGCCAAAGTGACACTGCCAAAGTCAACGCAATCATGGATTAGGCATTTCATTTTAAATTTAGATAATATCAAGTGGTACAGGGTATTAGTGTTTTGGGTTGCGTAAAAATAATTTTCAGAAGTAATTCTCTCGTGACTAACCCTGTATAAGATTAAAAATAAGGGTAGACTATACCGGGTGTCTGGGAAATGGCGGATTAACTCTTCAGTACGTTATGTACGGGGTTTCGGGAGTGCCAAAAAAATAATAAAAAAATTCTTTATGATGTTGAAAATGATGTATGTAGATTACGAAAAAAAAAACCGTAATTTTATAAAAGTAAAATTGGCAACAATTCATGCACCTAATGTGTGAACAGTTTCTGATTTCTTAGTAACGATGGTGACTGAATACCACCTTTTATTTTTTTAGGACAATAACCATAACAACCAGTAGTCATACTACTCCTATATTTTAAAATTAACTGCTGTTCGTGTCTCGCTAAAACTGAAAAACGGCTTGACTGATTTGAATATATTTTTTTATTTTGTTCACTTTAATACGGGGATGATTTATAAATAAAAAAATTGGTCTAAAGAGTTTAGACAGTACTTCCCTCGCTGTCGGAAATGTGACGACTGATTGTCTATTATGTTTTTGTTTCGCAGTAGATTTCAAAGCATTCGGTTTTGTAGTTCCTGAGTAAACCAATAAAATAAATTTACGCATTCATTATCTTTGTTGAGTCACCCGGTATATGCAAATTCAAAAAATTGGTCTAAAGAGTTTAGACAGTACTTCCCTCGCTGCCGGAAACTTGACGACTGCATGCCTATTGTGTTTTTTTTCTCATTACATTTTTGTAGTGGGAATTTAAAAAAAAATTGCGATGACGTCATCAACATCTTTGCAAGGACACGTATATCAGTTGGGATAGATGTAGTGTAATACTAAGAATAAAATTATTGTATTCCCAAATTTTCGGGAAAATGAATTGGGTCGTTTTGAATATTGATTTGTTATAATTAAGGCCAGGCGGTTGAAATTTAAATGCTCCGTATTGCTTCCCACTACCGTCGACCAGTGGCTTGTAGCCGAAGTTACGTATCGCGAAGAAAATTATGAGAAAACTAATGTGAAGTGAACATCAGTTGATGATTTCGAAATCCATATCCACGAAATAGTAATAATAATAGTTTTAATAATTTTCAAGTGTCGGTCTCGTTGAAAATAAAACTATTTGTGTACATTATCAAAAATAATGCACAATTGGAAATCGAGAAGAGAGTAAGGCAAGGCTGTAGCCTCCTGCACTGTGGATGGGTAGCGGGGATAAATAAATTTCGACCGCACAGCTCTAGTTATAATCAATAAAATAACGAAACAATTTACTCACGTATACGGCGCCGGTGTGTAATATGAGAGGCAACTGAAAATCGTTTATGTATAAACATTCTTAATTTAAGATGACAAGCGTAACAGCATACGTGAGAGTCAAACAGAAAAACTGTAAACAAAACCGATGGTCGTCTAGAAATTTTTACTGCTTCGACTTCCGCTTATTATATAAAACATTGCGTTTTATTTTAGTTTTTGACGGTGGAATTCACAATTGGTTGATTATAAACATGTCTATTCCACATTCGCGGAACCTAGTCAGCGCACAAAACAAATGCACGTTTGTAATGTTAAAGTCGATGTAAATAAGCGTGCTACCCTTATGTTTCAACCGAGTTTTTATTTTAAAAAATTTTGTGTCTACCAAATTGGGTTGGTCCAATGTAATACTAATAATAAGTGTTGCCTTTAATCTATATTAATAAAAATGAATCGCCGAAATATATGTACGCTAATAACTTCAGAACGGCTGCACCGAATTGGACGATTCTTTTTTTTAAGTGTTCCTTATTGTCAGGACAAGGTTTATATGTAAGAAAATTTATAAAAAATAAGACGGCTAAAAGATTAAAAAAAAATAAAAATTTTGCATGGGAAACGCCACTTCGAATGAATTTGAATAGTTGGCGTTTCTGACGGACCTGTCGCCTAACCGACGTGTCATACAAAACTATTTCTTCCGTGCGATTGTGAAAAGTATTATTGCATTTCAAGTCGTTGTTTGTTTTTTCGTAACAAGAAACGTCGTTTATTTTAAGAAAAGTGTTCGTTAAAGTGAATTTAGTTACGCATTGCGAAAGTTTCTTATTAATTTTGATCTGCCATTCTATTTACGTATATTCACTTTGTTGGTTTCGACAAAACCTCAAACTTTACCGTTATTCGAGGATTTAATTTGAAATTTTCAATATTTTAAAATTCTCAAGACAAAATTTACAGATTTGATTGACGGTGAAAATAATTCTGTGTCGTTTTATGCCGAGAAGACGACAAGCTGACATACGTCCATGAAGTCAATCAAATGTGCGACGAACTACCTCAGGTGCAAATCGCAATGATTTATTTCATGGGTAATTCGGATACGGAAGTTGATCAGCGTTGTGCTCATAATCAACATAATAGTCAAACATTGAAGCAAGACATTGGGTGGTATGAATAAAACTGAGTAGATACTCATATTCGAAGTACGAAGTACCTACTTGCAAACATTGTATCTCCCCGGACACAAATTGAACATCTACGCGTTTTGTGAGCATTTAATCTAAAAATGAGCATCGGTGTGGCAAATGACTATTTGTCCTTATAAATAATAAATTAAATGTAATATATTTTTGTTTCCTTAAGAATACAAAGTTAACAAAGTTAGTTGAGTTACAAAGGTCTCTTTTGCTCCACGTTGGCCACCAACGAGCGATTTTCAAGATTTTTGTGAAACTTTGCTGGTTTTGAATTTGAATTTTCTGTCCTCGATAGTTGATGCTCAGCAAGAACCACGGGAAGGTTAGGAAAGGAGAGGGCTAGGATTTGTTAATGAGGGATAGAACGTTATACAGTACAATACAATGGAAATACAATACAGGTACCTACAATCTAACTACAATACAGAATACACTACAGATACAGATACAATTCAGATACAATACAAATGCAAAGTTAGTTGCCAATACACCACCGGAAGAAATTGCACCAAAAATTGAGAATGTTGCAAAATGAAAACCCAAGCAAGCACACCCATGGAACTCGGAACGAAATCTATTGGTCGCAGCGCTCACACGCCCAAGGGAGAACGCAGCCGCATAAATCCAAGGCCGACTGACCTCATCCTTATAGGAGATGCGACCCAGCGTCTAAGGGCCAACAGAACCCCCCCAGGCCAAAGAGTCTGACGACATGGAGAATTCAGACTCTGAACCAAAGAATGCACTGTTGCAAAATGAAAACCCAAGCAAATGCACCATGAAAACAAAGCATTTGCACCACTGGAGCTAAATTGGCAAGACCCAAGTTAAGTTAGTAACACATACAATATACAGTACAAAATGCTTCAATTACAAAAGTTACAATATACAAATTTCTCCACGTTTGCCACCAAAGAGCGATGACTTTGCTCGCTCGTTGCTGTTGCCCAGCAAGAACCAAACAATACGAGGAGGTCTGGAGTGCGTCTTGCCATTAAAAGAGAGGACTAAGGTTTGATAGCATGGGTGAAGGACACCGTATTTTGTAAATTTGGACGCCGTACTTTAAAAATGATGAATACGGTATTTTGTGAATTATGAACGCAGTACTTTGTATATTCTAAAGGCGTACTTTATCAGTCCTGATTGCATGTTATTAACAACATATTTAAAAAAAAATCGGGCATTTTTGGAAAAATATCCACTTTCTTTCGTGTTCACAGCACTTAACACAAAACATTTTCGCTAATATTTATTAACAATAAATTAGAAATTCGCGAACACGTGCTACTTTTAACCCAAAACGAAGCTCCAATGTTGCTGCTACCAGACCGGAATCAAAACAACAGAAAGGATCGAAAATGTGACCTTTTATCTGGTAGCTCACGTGACAGTGACATCATCGTACGTCACGATGAGATTGCAAAAATTATTTTTCATATTTTAGATCAGAAATTGTACATTTTCGGGGTTCATTTAACAACGTTTAAACAAACTAATTTGTTTTTACTAACCTCGTGTTCTTAGGAAAACGGATTTCGGTTTAATTATCATATATTGATAGTTATCATATTTGAACATTATGAATTGTATTAATTATGTTTAAATTTTATTTAATTATATCGCGAAAATGTATAGCTTTGACCCACCAACTTCAATCGTTTCGAAAATTTATCCAAAATGTAAACATTGTCGACCTAACGAATCACGGAATCCGATAAATTAAAACTGAAGTCGTACTTACCCTGTTTTCGGTCCTTTTCGGAAAAATATCCATTTTCGTTCGTGTTCACAGCACTAACACAACATATTTTCCGTAATATGTATTAATAATAAAGTAGAAATTCGCTAAAACGCTCCACTTTTACGCCAAAATGAAGCGACGATCTTGCCGCCATCAAACAGAAATTAAAACTGAACACAAAGGACCGAAACACGTGACCTTTATACAAGTAGCTCAGGTGACATTGACGTCATCGTACGTCACGATGAGATTGCAAAATTTATTTTTCATATTTTGGCCGGGAAAATGCACATTTTCGGGGATAATTTAACATTGTTTAAACAAATTGATTTGTTTTTAATAATTTCGGGCTTGTAGGACAACGGGTTTCCTTTTTAATTATCATACATTGATGTTTATCATATTTAAACATTATAAATGATATTAATTATGTTTAAAATTTATTTATTTATGTCGTGAAAATGTATAGCTTTGATCAACCGATTTCAATCGTTTCGAAAATTTTCCCAAAATTTAAATATTGTCAAGTGAATGAATCACGGAATCCGATAAATTAAAACTGAACTCGAACTTACCCTGTTTTCGGTCCTTTTCGAAAAAATATCCATTTTCGTTCGTGTTCACAGTACTAATACAACACATTTTCACTAATATTTAAATATATAAATTAGAAATTCGTGAAAAGAGCCCTACTTTTAAGCCAAAACGGACTCTGATGTTGCTGCCACTAAACCGAAATCAAAACTAAACGCAGAGGACCGAAAAATGTGACCTTTTATCAGGTGGCTCACGTGACAGTGGCGTCATCGTACGTCACGATGAGATTGCAAAAATTATTTTTCATATTTTCGCTCAGAAATTGTACATGTTCAGGGTTAATGAATAAACAATGTTTAAACAAACTAATTTGTTTTTGCTAACCTCGTGTTCTTAGAAAAATGCTTTTCGGTTTAATTATCACATATTAATAGTTATCATATTTAAACATTATGAATTATATTAATTATGTCATTTCTGCAACTCTTGAGTTATTTTCTAAAATAAATTGACTGATCCATACATTTTTTGTTACTGTAAAAGCAAATCTAAAAAATATGAATGCAATGATAAATTTACGAAAATATACTGATGAGATTTTGCACATTTTAGATAGGATTTATTCGGCAAAATCTTAAGATGACGTCATCAAGTTTTTGGGCTTGATAAACAGATATATTGTAATTAAAAACGTACCATGTCAAACAGTAACTTCAAAACGTCTGCAATAAATCTAAAAATTTAGTTTTGCAATTCTTGATTCAATCAATAAAATAAACTGACTCAGTGATTAATTTTTTTTGAGACACCCCCTATAAGCAAAACTAAAAATATGAATGGAATGATAAATCACAAGTATAGTCTCATCCTATTTTGGATATTTTAAAAAGGATTCATTTGGCAAAATTTTGGGCTGACGTCATCAATTTTTTAGGGCGGATGAGCAAATACATTTTGATAAAAAATTTACCATGCTTATAATAACTTTAAAACATCTCCAAGATTTCAAAGCATTCGGTTCTGTAAACCCTGATTAAACCAATAAAATAAATTCATGCATTCATTAATTTTTTTGAGTCACCCTGTATATGCAAATCCAAAAAATATGATTGGAATGATAAATCACAAGTACAGACTCATCATATTTTGTACATTTTACATAGGATTTATTCAGCAAAATTTTGGAGTGACGTCATCAATTTTTTAGGGGCGAAGAGCAAACACATTTTGATAAAAAATTTACCATGCTTATGATAACTTTAAAACATCTCCAAGATTTTAAAACATTCGGTTCTGTAATTCCTGATTAAATCAATAAAATAAATTGACGGATTCATTAATTTTTTTCAGTCACCCTGTATATGCAAATCGAAAAAATTTGAATGGAATGATAAATCACAACAAGAGACTCACCATATTTTGTATATTTTAGATAGGATTTATTTAGCAAAATTTTGTGGTGACATCATAATTTTTTTAGGAGGGACGACCAAATACATTTTGATCAAAAATTTACCATGCTTATGATAATTTTAAAACATCTTCAAGATTTCAAAGCATTCGGTTTTGTAGTTCCTGAGTAAATCAGTAAAATAAATTTTGCCCATTCATTAGTTTTTTTGAGTCACCCTGTATATGCAAATCCAAAAAATATGAATGGAGTGATATATCACAAGTACAGACGCATCATATTTTGTACATTTTAGATAGGATTTATTCGGCAAACTTTTGAGCTGACGTCATCAAGTTTTTGGAGGGGATAACCAAATATATTTTGACTAAAGATTTATGATGCTCTTTATAGCCTTAAAACATCTGCAACATTTCAAAACATTTGGGTTAGCAAATTAAAATTAAATTGCAAAATGTTGTTTTATAATTTTGATTTTTTTTCCAAAAATCTGGACGTTTCAGGTAAAAACTGAATTCGGAGTCGTAAACTACATGTGTAGGACGTTATTTTATACAATTTAAGACCCATTTACTATGTGTAATTTTGAAGTGACGTCATCGCATTAGTGGTGGGGATGATTAGACAAATTTTGGTTAGCGTTTTACCATCTACATGATATTCCTAATATAACTACAAAATTTCACAATAATCGGTCCGGTACTTTCGAAGATTATCTGTCTAATAAAAATCCGGGACGGCAGACAGACGGACAGACGGACAGACGGACAGACGGACAGACGGACAGACAGACGGAAATGGGAGATCTATTTCTTCGTATTCTAGGGGTCATGAAAGATCGAGAAAACGTAAAAGTAGAGAGTCGGCCGACGGACTCGATTACAATACTTCCTTTGCTTACGCTCGGGAAGTAAAAATAGGGAAAACTTAAAAGGACAGCTAAAAATTAAAAACATTCTATGTTTGTATTGATGAGGCTGATACGTGTTTAAACTCCATATTAATTTTAATTGAAGACAGGCAGACGGTACTGTGTACCGAAACACGTGTAGCAGTGACTACGAATATATTATTTAAACTCTTTGTGATTGCTAAGATTGCTTATTAAAAAAAATTAATTGGAGGAAGTCGTGTCTGGGGTGCATAATATGTTGCCTATGCAAAAATTGTCAGGCGTAAACTGATAAAAGGAACGCCCTGTATAGTACTTGTAATTTAAGACAAATACGTCTGCAAGATTTCAAAGTATTCAGTTTTGCAATTCTTGATTTATCAATAAAATTAATTGATTCAGTCATTAATTTTTTCAGACACCCCGCATAAGCAAATCTAAAAAATATTAATGTAGTGATAAATCACAAGCGTAGACTCATAATTTTTTACAGATTTAGGATAGCATTTTTTCAGCAAAATTTTGCGGCGGCGTCATCAAATTTTTAGGGGGGAGTCACCCTGTATATGCAAATCCAAAAAATATGAATGGAATGATAAATCACAATTACAGACTAATCACATTTTGCACATTTAAGATAGGATCGGTCCAGTAATTTCGGATATTATCTGTCTAATAAAAGTCCGGGACGGCAGACAGACGGACAGACGGACAGACGGACAGACGGACAGACAGACGGAAACGGGAGACTTATTTCTTCGTCCTCTAGGGGTCATGAAAGGTCGAGAAAACGTAAAAATAGAGAGTCGGCCGATGGATTCGATTACAATACTTCATTTGCTTACGGTCGGGAAGTAAAAATGGTCTAAAATTGGTTCGACAGAACTTACAACGTAAAAACAAATACAGAAGAATACAGAGGCAAGAACCTTTTGAAAAAAGTTCAGAAGGCAAGACATTTATTTAATCTTTTTAATACTGGCTGCTTGTAAAATCTCATAAGATTTAATACAATTATTTTTACGTCAACAGAGCAAATAGGTCGGTAAGCAGGTAGATAAGGTAACAGACACGATCGTTAGGCGCACCTACCTACTAATTTATTCGTTCACCGTTTCCAACAGCTGTCATTTAGTTTGGTTTTATCCGGCGCATTACATTTCCTACAAACTCACTACAGCCAATTACATCAGAACTATTTACCATTTTGACTAAAATAAAACTACTCACAGTAATTCCTGGAATCAATTACCGATAACTGAACGATTTGCGAGACAAGTTTCCAACTTTAGTATCGTGTTGGCGACACCCGTTGTGTGGACCTCCAACTACTTTTACCGAAGTTTCTACAATTAAAAGCAGTTTCATGCAGTTTAAAAGAGTGTTAGGGTGAAACTTAATATGTTCATGTCCATTGTATAACCCAAACTGATCCGAACTTACCTGTTCCATTAACGTCAATTACTTCTGATTGCTTTAAAAGTTTTCCGAGAGATTCGAGAAAATGGGACAATGTTTGTAATTCCGGCACGAAATTAATAATTCATTTTGGGCTTGAAAATAAATTCGGTTATTTGTGGAGTAAAAAAGAATTTTATTTGCGTCATAAACGGGTGGAAATAAAGAGGATGACGTTTTCCTCTTTTAGATCAATTTTTAATAGAGTGCGTCTGACATGTTCAATTTGGGGATGATATCTTGTGAAACGAAATCGAAAGTAAAAATGCTGAAAATACTATATTGCCACTTGAATTGCGGTTTCTGTCGGGCATTTCGTATCCTAATAAATCACGTCAATGAAGTGAATAAATCCTGGTTTATGTGAATGTGCGGGCTAGACGTTGCTATCTTCGAATGCAATTTGGTAAATAGAGATATACGCATCGCTTAGCGCAAGTCTTGGGAAATGTGCATAATTTACTTTAAAGAATGTATCTACTTAGTGAACTTTGAGACAGGAACTTCATTAATTTTTTTTACACTTGAAAACTTCTTTAGGAAAGTTTACTGTGGAAAAGATGGTGAGAAAGGGGAGCGTACTATCTGATTGAAGTAGCAAGCCGCTAAAGAAGTCATATCTGGTAACTTACTGTTCGTCTAAGATATTTTTTGTTAAACCGTATTTACTTTAGAGAAATAAATTATCTTTTTCCTGTACTAATTTGTAGCTACCGGAGGCGGAGGTTTTTTTTTATGAGCACAGACTTGGCATTTGTCAGGTGGTAATACCTACTTTGTTTTCTCACTGAGTGCAACCCTCGCTGAATAATGGGGTACTGCTATCTTGATCCAAGCAGTCTTTTCGGATATTGTGAAATGTTCATAAAATTATAACTTAATACATGGAGCACCAAAAATCCATAAGTTCATGGTGGGACTTCCCTTCATCTTCAAAAAATTGGTGTTTGGGCTGCAATTAGTCAATCAAGTGATTAACTAGATTATTCAAAGTAATCCTGTCCAAGGTAACCTAACCGCTGCTATCACAAGTTTACGACGATGAAATGGAAGGAAAAGGTTACTTTCAACAAGATGGGGCTACATCTGGTCGCGTGATCTTACTCCTACAGACTGTTTTTATAGCCCTATTTAAAGAACAATATTTATCGACAACAACTTGATGAATTAAAGTTGAGAATAACAAAAGAAATTAACGATATAAACAATAATGCAGAGATGTTGAGGCATGTGATCGATGGAGTTAAACGAAGAGTTCATTTACGCTTACTACAAAATGGGCATCATTTTCAGCATTTTCATAAACTAATATTATTTCTTTAATAAAATGAATTAATCTTGTATTAATTTTCCTTTTAACTTAATATTTATTTCATTAATAAAGATCTTATTAAAAAATGTCTCCCACTTTTGCTTCTAAGTACATTTGCCATTTTTTGCCATTTATCAAAGTGGTTTAATAACCGACACTCGATATTCTTTTCAAGGATAACTCTATTGCAATTCATGTTGCTTGTTCAATAGTAGACATGCATCGCATACGTTCACCTTGCAACCTAACTTCTAAAATTTCTTTAGTGTGAAGGTGACTGCTGCAAAAATAAGAGGCCGCCGATCTTCTGTATTTGTTCGTTCTACCGCGTTAATCTGGTTTCTAGTAATGGTTGCGAAGTCATTGACACTATAGCAACAAAAAAATTGGTCGAAAATTGTTTCGACAGAACTTCCCTCGCTCCTGGGGTGCGATTTTGTTTCTCAATAGAAAAAACCCGTTAGCGATAAAATCTCGTTTGCTGATTGATCGAGATGCTACATTTCTGTCACATTTCTCGATTCTGTCACGAAATCAAGTCTTCATGGAGTGATCTTCTCTCGATAGCTCTGAGTAAAGTGATAAATTTTGGAGACATAACCTCGAAATTTATGTCAAAATAGAAGTTCAAAATCGTAATTCTGAGTTATACGTTCTTAAAATTAAGGTAATTGTAAACTTTTGAGCATTTAATAAGCTTATATGCAAAGAATAAATGCAAACTTTTGCATTTAAAAGCTACGTAATGACATTTAATTTATCACTTCGATCGAGAAACAAAATCGCATCCCTGAATCCAGCATTTTCGAAAAATTATAAAATGCGGTTTTGCGGATTTTATATTTTTTAAAAACTCTATAAATTGAAATAAACATATGTAAATATGTAATGCTAAAGTAAATTTAAAGAAGCATGCTACGCATATGTTTCAAATAAGTTTTTACGTTACAAAATTTTGTGATGACGTCAATTATCATTTTTGCATAAACCGTATTTCAACTTAGGTTGGTATAGTAATACTAATAATAATTATTGTAATGATGATTTATTTAACGGTTATACCAGTTACAAAAATGAAAAATATGCAAATAAATAACATAGACTAAACTAAAAAAATTATTAAAAACTAATTGACAGTGTAGTCCGAATATTGCCCTTGAAAGAAGTGAGACACACACCAACTATATCAATAAATATCAATTATGTTAACGATAAACGCGACATACGATCGACAGGGCAATAAAATCTATAGCAGGTACATGAAGAAAACGGGGCAAGCAGGTGAGTATGTCTGCCCCTTCTCTCACGCACATGCAACATAAATAATCTCAAAATATCAAGACAAACAATTAAGGAAGATAATATTTATTTTAAACAGAAATATAAAGTCAAACATCTTTAATCAATAAAATAAATTAATCTATTCATGTAAATCATAAATCATCATATTTTAAATGAAATAGATCTAAACACTACTCATAATCAGAATAATACACAAAAAAAAATTGGAGAACATGGTCCAAATCTAAACTTACACTTTTTTAGCACCTATTTGTGAATCTGAGTTTATTGAAGTTGTTGGTAAGTTGGTAATTAAAAAAAATGTAATTCAAATGATCATTACGATATAAACGTAAAAATTGTAAAAGAAACTTTGAACACTATACCAGCACCATTCATAATAGATCTCCCAGAAAAAAAACTTTGTCAAAGGCAATTGAAATGATGTACTTGATTTTTCTCTCTCAGAGCAGTAATCCATTAACAAAACACAACAAATTAGATTCCGAGGGACGTTTCTTAATGTTGTTTACAACAAAGTTAAATTTAAATTAGCGTTGTACCCTACAGTGTAATCCCAATTTCAGAATTTCTGAATCTCAAAGTGCCAAAAAATTAGGTGAGCTGTTGTTAAAACTATTCTTAAAAATAAATTATTATTTAATTAACAAAATGTGAGATGAACTCATTAATTTTGCATAGAGTCTTATTAACTAATTTTATTTATATATTGTTTTACACCATGTTTTACAACCATTGCTACGAAACGGGCTGCCTATTTTCTAGAATTATAGTTTGCTGTTTGGTTATATTTTGTGTAGTTATAATTTAAATAGTTTTACTATTATGACTGATTTTTTAAGATAATTGGTGGGTACTTAGAGTAATTACTAATTAGTGTATAACTAGAATTTTAATTGCAACCGTTCAACACTTTCAGATCAAAAGACTCATATACAAAGTGGTGTATTTGCTTCGAATTAAATTTTTGAGCTAAACGATATCGTTTAATTGAACTCATTCAACAATAAACAGTTTTTTGTGTTCACTTTGTCGGATTATTGGTGCTGTATTTGACATATTTTTCAGCCGATTTGTTTAAGTATTGAATATTCAGTATTCAACCATTAAATATGAAATGTTAAATGTTATTTGGTTTTAATTCCCTAAATACAAAGATAAATATATATCTGTTACTATATTAAATTAGATACATAACGGGTGTTCAATCGTAAAATCACTCATCAGAGTAGGCGTTGGAATTTCATTTGACATAAACGGCATGTCTGTTCTTATAACATCCAATTGGCAGAAACATAATCTGTTATATGTTATATGAACAGGACATGGCGTTTGTGTCAAATCATATTCTAATGCCTACTCTGAGTAATTTTTCAATTGAACGTCCGTTATTAGCTGTAATGTTACTGATTATAATAATAACCTTAAAGTACGTACAAAATTAGACGACTGATTTTGTAGTTTCTAATATAAGAAGTTTCCTTTGAATTACATTTACGTACGAATGTTTTGCGAATATCTCATCAGTATTTTGAGGGAATGAAGAGACAGATTTTATTAAAGTTTTGCCATCTACATCGTAATACTAATTTATAATTAGACAGAAGGAGATGGGAGAAACACTTTTTCTTACTCTAAAAATGTGAACCAGAACTTGATTATAGACCTTCCATGACAATAAATAAACTCAAATTTTTTTAAAATCCATTCTAAAAACAAAAAACGGATTCGATGTCGTTAAAACAGTAGCCGTTTTAGAAACATGGGTGTTCAATTCCATTGTTGAATATTTTAGAAACCATATTTCATATTTTGCGGACGCTTTATATTATTAAATATATGGAGCGCTACAAAAAAAGGGAAAATATGTATTAACCCAGTTCGGTTTATTATCAGTCAATCCCTTACTCCGTAGGACTAAATAAAAAAACCAATTCAATAAAAAACTTCCCCCTCCCACGCCCTCTATTCTTTGCTTCTCTCTAAATTTAAGTAGCACGGGGTGTTAACAATTTAGACAGTAAAATGAACCCAACCCTTTCAGCATCTGTTATTTATTTTAGGAGCAATATCGCTTTCATTAATCATTGCGTTGGAGTCGACAGGGTGTCTAACGCATTTTACGAACATCAGACGTGTGCCAACTATGTGACAATGTGTTTAATAACTCCGGTATTGGAGTTTGAAGAGTTTATAGTTGTTTGTTCACGTGAGTGGAGTTTCAATTTCTTCCCAAATAAAACCGAAGTTTGGGAAAACGACAGCGTGGCATTCTAAAGACGGGAAAATGTCCTCCAAATAAATGAGAGAATCCACTCGTTTCAAAATAGATAAATGTAGGTATAGTGACAACCGTTGGTAATTTTCAGGGAAAATGTAGATTCACGCTGAATGTTTTATGCGTTAATTTGTTCATTCGTTTATTTATTTATTTATTTTTTACGACATACGTAGTGAGGTTGTAGAAGTTCAATCAGTAGCAGGAAGCCATCTACACAATCTAAGGTAGGTACTTGATAAAAAATCCTTTGATGTCCTTCCGCAATTTTTTTCTCTAATAGGATTGCGATTTTGTTGGGATTTGTCCATTAAGAGTTGTCCTCAATAACAAAATCAGTAAATATCGATGTCTTTTATTGTTGGGAGAAGTTATCGAGAAAATAATGAGGCTTTATTGAATGAACTTTTTTGTTTTGTAGAAATACTATTTTTAGATTTGGAGGAGTACATAGTTGAAATGATAAAAGTAAATGTACATTTACTGAACGAAATAGATTTTTGAAATATTAGTTGGACATCTCTTGTTAGCTATTTATTTTTATTTTAAATTAAAGTATTCAACTATCTCATGTTTCAAGGCGGCATGTTTACAGCAGATAAAACAGTGACGAACAGAGACCGGACCCGTGAGGGTAACTTCAACTCGTTTATAAATAGGTTCAAGTCCTCGCTGCATTTAGTGAGGCCTAAGTTGCAACTTAACTACGCTTGAATTAACACTATGTTGTTCACAATTATTGTTCTCTCAATATTTTCGTCCATAAAACTGAGTTTGCAATGGGATGATTTTTGCTTTTATATTTAATGTGTAAAGTGACACTTTTTTGTGTCGTGAAAATTAATCTCTCCAACGCGAGGATCGGGTAATCATTGAACTGGTTGTTTGCCGCGTCAATATACTTGCAATTGCTTATAGGTTTCCTAGGATAAATGCTAAAAAGTGTGTTTTATCAACAAGACTTTTACTAAGTACATGAAATCATTTATTATTGTTTCATTAATTTTCAGCTAATTCAAGTGTAACGATTTTTAAATCTAAGCGCGCTCGGTAAGCAAGATCGCGGAAGAGTGGGGTCGGTTTTTATGGGCGCCGAGAAAAAGAGGAGGTGAAGAGCGTTTTTTTGAGCGAATTTAATTGCGGTGAAAAGCGAGATTTTGACAAAATAAGGAACCAATAACAGCTAGGTGAGTGCTTATTTGGCCTAGAATATTTAAATAGCAGGAGGAACTAGGTTCTATGTACGGGTGCCGTCGATACGTGGTTGGTTGCCGTCTCCGCCGTCACTGTCCCATACCCATCGATTCGTGCTTGGTTGCCGTCTCCGTCGTCGCTGTCCCATGCCCCCATACCATGGTAACCTCTTCTAGGGGAACTTTGAACACAAGAGGATCGCCCCGAAGTGCTTCACCAAAAAAGAGCTTATGTAAATTTGCGGAAAGTAGCATGAAAGATCGTAGAGGTGCTACCATTTCGCGAAGGGGGCTTATTAATATAGAGTTATCGAAAATTTGTCTGTTGTCCGTTCGTCAATTCCCCTTTCTTGTTGGGTTAACTACCCAGCTGGCGCCCAAAGGACCCCCCAATATAAAAAAGGCCGGAGAACGTCAAAATCGCCACAGAATATTGCTTAATTATGACGATTATTTAATACAACGATTCAGTTGATTATTTCTACCATCTTGCCATCAATTTCCGGGTGTTCGCTGCACCGGTAAACGCAAGCAGCCATAAAACAGGACGTACGCTTATACATATATGTACGAGTATATGGCCATTTATAATTGAAATTAATAATGTGCAGAGAACTTGCAATTTACCTCAAATTTAATGTTTCTCACAGGGATGATTCAATCCCCAGTAACATTTTATATGTAATAAATATTGAAGTTCTAACATTTAAATAATATGGGTAACGACAATTTTTTTTAGAAAATCAATATTGGTTTTAAATATTGAATATATATTTATTTTCAATGTTCAATACTTATTTAGTTCAGAACATTTAATAAATGTTCTTCATATGAAAGGGGGTATGGATATAAAAAAAAACTTGTATTGAATACAATATTAAATTTATTAAACACAAAAATACATTGTCACTGGAAATAACAGTGTATTTGAAACGTTGCTGCAATATTTATACATTTAAAAATCATTTGTCCTAGAACCAATTCGTTGAAAATTTGTACCAGGTGATTTTTTTTTAATTTCTGCTGTAGTTACCCATGACACTTATGTCAGCAGTGAAACTGAAACTGCTGACATAAGCTTCATGGGCAACCAGAGCATAAATTTAAAAAATCACCTGATGTGAAATACAATATAAATTTTTTAAACATAAAAATACACTGCCAACTTACAATGAAATAAAAATACATTGTCAATGGAATTAACAATGTTCTGCTACATTTCAATCGTTATACAGAAATATTTATTTAATAATTATTTGCTCTATAACCAATTCATTGAAAAGCGGTATAATTAATTAAAATAAAAAAAATCATAGGTACCTCATGTTTTTTTCGATGAGAAGTCATTCTTGCTTTTGTCTGCGCTTAATGAGGTCCTACCATTTTTTAAATTTCAGTAGTTGTGGCGTTTTTGTGACGTTTCCGTGTGGTACCTACAATTAAATTAACTTAACAAAGTTTGTAATTTTTAAGAAATCACATAACTTTACATATTGTAGCCTTGTTAATTGTGAGTTCACTAAAAGAGAGCTTATTTTTTTCCTTGCCCTGAAAACTTGAAAGCAATTTGGCTCATTATTAATAATTTCTTCAAAATTGCATACACGTTTTTTTACGTCTTCTCTTCCTGACAAATAAACATTATTATCAGTCTGAAACTGGTTTATATTTAAATTCTAGAAGTTAAATAATAATAATAATAATAAATGCTTACCAATTCATCCAATTTCTGCGTATCTCCCGCAATTTTTAACTCGATTTCTTCTTTTATTTTTTTTTTTGGTTGCGTCCGGACATTCATCATTTTGTCTCTACATTCATAATATGTTTATATTCAGAAATATTAAACCTCTTAAATATACTTACGTGTTGAGAAATTGCATTTTCTGCATTGCGTGTAGAAGTGAGGTTATGTAGGTTTAGTACTGTTTTCTTGACAAAACGGTATTTACTACACTATTCTGAATTTATCGCAGTACCGATAACCACAATTCACAATAGGACAAACACCATGACTTACACAAAATACTTTTTGAACCACCAACAGAAAATATGTATATGTTGCACATTGCGCAAACGCGTTCCAGCAGAGCAAGCGCATCTGTAGCTTAGATCATATAATAAATAGATACCAATACTCAAACTCAAAGGTGTGACTAGACATGAAGCTATCTGTTGTCGTTTTCTGCGTCAAGGGGAGTAGTATAATGCTATCCTTGTGTGATCACTACATCTTCATCTTTGTTATATGCATTTCATCTGTATATGTCTATTTCACTTCCATCCTTGTACTGCACCAGCGCAACAAATCGCTTTTGACAGATGTTTCTTCTAACCTCTCTTTCGAGTTGTTGTACAAAAAACAATTTTAGAATTTAGAACAAAGATCCTATTTTAAGTGATGTAATCATAAAGGATCACAATTGTTGCCCAATAATTTACTATTCCTTTCGTTATCTACTGTGAATTATTTATAAAATCAAGCTGTCAACATCTTTCTTCCGAAGTTAGTTCAGACATACTTCCTAAAATTTAGGCGCGCAAAATTCAAATAGTGATCAGGCAAGGATAGCTTCATTATAATCCCTCCATGCATGAGAGAGATGTGTGACAGGAGGATGTCGTCACAGGCTGTCCTAGGGAAAGAACACGGCATGGTGGTATCTATTTATTATATGATCTAAGATCTGTAGGTGAAACGCAAATTTAAGTAAGTTTTATAAAAATAATGAATAAAATTGTTATTTTTTGTTCGCAAAAATAAAAAAAAACATTACTTTTTAATGAGGAATTAATAGTGTGCAAAGCGAGATTTCGAATAGTGTCAATTTCACAATAGATGGTATTTTTTCAAATCAATTATTAATATTGCTCCAATAAAAACCCTATGAAATAAATTACCTACAAGTTGTCCCAACATGGTACTTTTTTTTTCATTTTTGTTGTTCGGTATCTTGATAAAAAGACATTTCATAAATATGTAAAATATGTTGAAATTCATATATAAATTTATAAATATAAAATGAATATTATATAAATATTTGTAATATCTAGGCAACATTTAATATTATATCAATCTATACATATAAAATTGTTTGTCCTGACTGACTGATTCATCAACGCAGAGCCTAAACTACTGCAGCTAGAAACATGAAATTTGGACAATAGTTTGCTTTTGTGATGTAAACACCCACTAAGAAAGGAACTTGGGAAATTCCACCCCTAAAAGGGTGAAAAGGGGTGGTAAAGTTTGTACAGGAAGACTATTTCCTAACCATTTCTGTTGTAAATATTTACGTGAAACTTGGTATTAATGCTTTTCAACACAAATAACGAAAACGTATTTCACCATTTTCCGAAATTCAATCCCTAAGGGGGTAAAAAGTGGTGGATAAGTTTGTACGGGAAAACTACTTCTGTTGCACATTTTCACGTGTAACTTGGTATTAGTGCTCTTCAACACATATAATGACACACGTATTTCAGCATTTTCCGAGATTCAACCCCTAAGGGGGTAAAAAGTGGTAACTAATTGTGTATGGGAAAAATATTTCTATTGCAAATTTTTGCTTGGAACTTAATATTAATGCTTTTCAACACAAACAATGTAACGCGTATTTCAGCTGTTTTTGAGATTCTACCCCTAAGAAGATCAAATGAGGTGACAAAGTTTATATGAGAAAAAATATTTGTATGGCGATGTTTACTTGAAATGTTGTATTAATACCCTCCAACACATTTGTTACTTGAAATTTGGTAATCATGTAAAATTGTTTGTCTTGACTGTCTTTAAATTTTTTTTTTGATATTCATCCCCAACGGAATATAATTTGGGTGGAAATGTGAGAAACAGGAGAAGTTAAGTATTAATCCAAAAGTGGTTAAAAATCAAAGTTTAAAATAGTTAAATATGTTTTTCGCATATTAGAGGTAGTAAGATTATTGGAAAAATCAGTCCTAAGCGTTTGAAATTGAAGAAGTTGTATGGAAATAGGGAGGGCGCGACGTCATCGAGTAAGCGACTGCGAAGCGAACGCGGTCTGCGGTCGGACGCGTGAGGCCAAAACGGCGTTGACGGTTGTGTTTTATGTCACGAATTGTCAGAGTATTTCTCCCGTAAGTATTCTAATTTTGTGTTTCCGTGTATAAAATGAGGTAACTATACCAAAAAATATCCTTGAATTCTCCTCAAAGAAAAAATCTATTAAATATATATGCAAATGTGTTAATAAAGGATCCAACCAGGATTATTTGGTCTTGAAAATCACAATGATGAGGTCAAATTATATGAAAGTGGTCGATATATTAGCAGCTGGAGAATCTTGGCCTTTCCTATACATGAACAATTTCCAGTGGTTTTTCATCTCGCAGTGCACTTGGAAAATGGCCTGCTGTCTATTTTAATCCTAACGACTTTAATAATGTAACTGAAAAGGTAAATAATTCACAGAAAACTATTCCTCTATCATTTTTTGAGCTTTGCAAAGCGGATACTTTTGCAAAAATCTTTCTTTATGTTGAAGTACCTTAATACTATGTGTGGAAAAGTACCAAATTTGAGAGATGAAAAAGTGGAAACAATGTAGATGGTTCGTCGGGAGTCAAAAGAGATCAAGCTTTGAGCAGAGTGTACACCGTTCACCCTAATAACGCGGTATGTTTCTACCTTGATCCTCTTCTTCATGCGCTGAGAGGGCCAACATAATTCTCGGATTTAAAAACTGTTGGTAGTGTCGTTTATTTCACATATCAGTCATTATGCAAAGCTTTGGGTTTGTCAAGTTAAGTCAGAGTGTCAAGAGAGTGTTCAGATTATAAATGAAGTGTACAACAAGTGTCTGATTTCCATTAAAGACACGGTGCTGTCTTTAGGAAGACAATGTTGAGAGTACTATGGTTTGCCTGTAAGACGTGAAGAAGTCATACAAAACAGAGACTATCTCAGAGAGATTAGCTATGACATACTTTTATAGGCACAACGAAACTTTATTAAATACAGAATAATATCAAATTTACAACCAAGTTAGATAGGTCAGGTAAATGTTTGTTTTTACATAGCTGCCTACAGCTATTAGCGACAAAAATATCCAAATATTTTAAATCTTTACTCAAACATATGTTAACATGGGGTATAAAATTTAACATGGGAATCCTTATGGTCACTTATAAAAAAAAGATGTACTGTATTATACTCCTATGTTATAGAATAACTTTGTTTCACCCCCCCCCCTCCGTCGTATTTAAAAATTCACGGGACTCTAACTCAAACTTTCAGTTTTTATTTCATACACCTAAGGGTAATGGATGCTTACATTACGAAAGGAACCTTCTGTCCAAATTTCGTGTTTCTATAGCTCCAGTAGTTATGTTGATTTGTCAGGCGGAGGACAAACACTTTTATATATTGTTATTAATGAAGACTGCACAAACTTAAAAAGTAATAAAATTGAAATAAAAAAATAAATCAGGGGATGAAAAATAATGTGTCCTAATTGCGAAATCCACGCAAGCGGAGCTGCGGGTAACAGCTAGTCTTGTATAAATATTAGAAAAATATTGCTTGCTACTGGGGATGGTTGCTATTAAGATAGGTAAATGTTTTCCAGTAGAGTTTTTAAAACTTCACTTCTTTCGTGTCTAGATTTTTATCAGGGGCGTCTCGTGATATGCGGTATAGAAACATGTGCCTGCCACAAACATTTCGTTATATGACTGTCTCATTGGTGTCGTTAAGGGTTTAATTGGTTGCCTACATTAGATTATATTTATTATTATTTCTTTAATTTGGAAATAAAGAATTTGTAAACTGTGATGTCCAAATTTGAATTAAAATTTCGCGCTGAAAAAAAAAACAAGGGCTTACCCAAAATCATCATCGCAGATTTTTCGATGCCTTTGCTTTCGGGTTTTTGCATTAATGAAAACATTGTAAGACTTGCAGATTTTTCCGAAGTTCCAGAATTTATCAATTAGTTACTTACTTTAATTCATCAAAAAAAAAAAAAAAAACTAAAACAATATTGATTTTAATCTGTGTTAATGCAGTATTAATAAATTTCTCAATTTCTATGATTTTTCTCCAAAATTATGATTCATTTTGCACTCTTCGAGAAACTTAAATGATGTTCTGACATTTAATTTAGAACCTAATTTGTTGCCAAAAATTGCCTCGAGTCTCTTAATAAGAATATTAGAGGCGTTCTTGAGTTATTTTTTTTCTGTAACAAGACGCCGCCTCCGCCGCAAACTCTATGCAAGATTTTTCATGAAATGTAGACATTGGATCAAATGACACGTTGAAGTGATGTTTTTAGCATTTTTGGTAAGAAATTTCACTGAATAAGCATCGCAATATTTCAGAATGGGAGGAGCAAAAATGTTTAACTTCCCTTGGTGGATGCTTTTTGCTCTTGACGTTATAGAAATATTGGACTGAACGGAATTTTCATATTAGAAATCTGGCGGACGTGTTAGGGTACCTGAGTATCTAATTTTATGTACTTACTTTACCCACATATTCCCGAATCATATCTATTATATTTAGAGTACTTTATTTCAGCGGAGAAGAAAAAGGAAAGCTAACGAAATAATGTCGACAACGAGTGTAATAACATTTGTCAGATTCAGGATAACAATAGCCGTATGCTTAAACAACATTTATTTTTCATGATAAGAACAGACGACAATCTTAGTAAATAACCTATATTAAGTTTATATTCAGGAATCCCTAAAATACGAGCTGAAGTTCATCTAAAACTGGGGTTCCTTTCATTGATTTACTTTTACTTACGTAGTCAGTTCTCCGAGATCTATTCTGTAATGTTCCATTACAATAATCAGACGTTACAATAAATGTCACTTGTTCCAAAGAGAACACAACTCGAGCAGGTTGGAAAGTTTTAATTCCAAACACACAAATTACTCTTTGAATTAACCAAACCTACCGAATTTAATTTTGTCTTGATAATGTCAAGTAACTAGTGACTTGATATTCATTTTGGAAATTTTGATTTACTTTAATAATTTTTTTCCAGAGAAATAAAAAACATGTACATGAGTTTAATGCTAGAGATAAACAAAAACCTTCGTGTGCTCGCCGCGTGCTCAATTTCTCAAGGATCATGAAAATTAATTGGTGATTTCAGTTTACCGAACATTAAGTGGAAAAGTGAGGATATTGAATCGATAACTATCACTCGGCTTCTAAATTGGAATTTCTAGACAACTTAGAATATTTAGGTGTTCAATAAATGAACAACGTTGTAGACTGTATCTGTTTCTTTCAAACCACGAGAAGGTTTGTGTAAATAAAATCTAATTTCACTTAACCACACTCGATATCCATTTCCAACGTACTTATATATTTACAAAACCAGAGTGATATTCATTATTGACAGTTTTATAACTTAGGAATCTTCAACTGGGAACTACTGTTTTCACTATTTAATTCAATCATTGCTTATACGAATTTCTTTTGCACACTTTCAATTTTGATTTTTTTTTCAAAAAATCTGTGTGTCTAGGGTAAAGAATTAAGACAGATTGATAAACCACACGTGCGGGGATATGTCGTTTTATAAAATTTAAATAACATTTACTTTGTACAATTTTTGGTGACGTTATCACATTGACAGAGAGATTTTTTTACCATCTACACGATATTCCTAGCATACTATAAAATTTGACAATCGCTGCGGTAGTTTCTGCTTAATAAAAATCTAAACAAACATACAACAAACGATAGATAGACAGCGCCAGATAGACTGCAGACAGATGGAAACAGGAAACCTACTCTTTCGTATTCCCGGGAATGAGACGGCGAGAATATATGAAAGTATAGCCATTCGCTAGAATGCTAGATGAACTCTATTTACGCCCAGGAAGTAAAAATAATAGCACTTCAGATTTTCACGTTTTCAACAGGTGATACGAGCCTCCTTCGTTTAAATTCAATTTCCTCAGTGTGTATATCACAGAAAAATCCCAAAAGGTCTAACCGTGTCTCGTCCAGATGACCATCACTTAACTTTTCCGGTGTACACACACTATTTGAAGATCTCGTTTTGGTTCTATTCATTTTTCTTTACGTTTCTACAAAACTTCCAACCTTGTTATAGCAGTTGCAAGAAAAGTTAAACATTCACTTGCTTTCTTTTGAACTCAATTCTCGCATAATTTAATAATCCGGTTTGTGTTTCTGACATTATTGCACATATTTTCTTATTTAAAGACGAGTAGATAAAAATTCTCGTGGACAATAAAGAGAAATAGGAGATTTTATTACCAGGCTATCAGTGCCAATACCAGATAAACAGAGAGAAAAAGCAGTTCGCTCGAAATCCCATAAACTGAAATGTGTTTGATTCGTATCAGGCTGCGTTTCAGATGGCTATTAGCCGGTGAAGCAGTGCTGCCGAGCGTTAATTATTTAGACACAGAAACAAATCGCGTGGTAAATTTTACTGGAGTGCTTTGTTAAATTTTAACACAGGATTTGGCTTTCACTGTTACGTGCGCAAGTAAGGGAAAATAACGAATTCTCGTATAATTTGCTTTGAAAAGTGCAACTGCATGTAATGGCATTCAGCCACTGTGAGCAATTGAATCAGGATAATTTAGAAGAAATCTGTTTTTGGTGAACGCTGTTTTGGGTTTCGCGGAATGTATGTATGTGCATTTTTGGTCCGAGAAATATATTAAAATATGTTTAAAATGATACTGCTCTAAATTAAAACGTCACCAAGTTTTTACTCGGCACGTTGTAGATTTGAATTATATGAAAGTTAGCAGGGTTTGAAAAGTGTCTTTAGATGTCGAATAGAAAATAACTCTTTTTACAATTTAAATTGACAAGATGAATAGTCGCACAACATAACATTTCATTACCTTGTAACTAGATTTTATCTTGGATCCTAATACAGGCAAACACATTTCTCCTAGCGCTCTGCAGAGATAAATTCAAGAGAAGACCTTCATTAAGTCGTGAAATAAAATGGCGGAAATTGTTCTAATATTAGTGAACTCACTAGGGAAAGAGACCGTAAATAACAACTAGAAGAAATTGCAAGGAGCATTTATTTAAATAAATGCTTATATTCAGTAGTTCTAGGAACAAAAATATTATAAACAACATAAAAAATACTGTTTCGCGTAAAAGTTGTAATAAATTAAACGAAAATTTAAACAACTTTAAAGATTTTCACAGTTTTAGTCAATTCAGTTCTATAACAAACAACTACAATCGTAATTTACATCTGATCTCGGATTTCCAGGTCTGAGTGGACAAATTCAAAAACCCATTTTTAACTGAAGATACACATTGACTTGCAGTCTATAAAAGCTAGTTATGAGAAACTCAAAAATATGTAAAACAACGATACAATTTTATTCCACTACAAAAATATCAAAAACGAAATGTCGTAATTATTCTGACATATTCTTATCACGAAAAGTGGCAAATCGGCAATATTTGTAAATGTCATAGGCCACTGTATCTATGACACATTTATGAAAGTCCTATTACTGGTACCAACCGCTCACACCGAGAAAAATTTTCTAACTCAGCCTAAGTGTTTTGAATAATTGAAATGAGTGATTGATCCCGCTAGTAGAACACAGAACACAGCTAATAATAAATTGGGAAAAATGCATTTGGAATCATTAATTATTATAAAACAAAGCGCAATAAACAGCATGTTTCCATTTTTGCAAATTTTTCCATGACCTTTTGAATTTACATTACCATAGTGTAGTGTTAAGCCAGTTTTCAATCCAAATGCTTGTAAAAGTTTTTTTCTAATTAATTAATATGAATTTAATAATTTCTTGCGTATAGGTAAGTCATATTTCTAAAATATAAAAGCGAATACAAATTTTACACAAAATTATATTTTTGGGTAGAACAAATGTTTTTGTATATTTAAATGTGTTTCTGCATGCCACTTTTACTAGGCTTAAAAGACAGGCCTACATTAATATGTATGCTATAAAACGGCCGAAATGTAAGTCTAATCTCCACATCGCGCATCGCACGAGAACGCGTCTGAGTACTTTGTGTATGTAAATATTAATGAGAAGGAAAAACGATATCACAAGTTAAAGGATTAAGAGATAAGCTCTGTTTGAAAAAATGGTCTTAGTGCAGCAATTGAACGTTTCCGGTTGTTAAAAAAATAAACTGCCGTCGCGTTAATTAATAAATCCTTAATTTTTAATTAAGTCATTAAGAAAAGATTTAAAGCTTTAATTACGTCATCGTAAGCGGAGAGGGAAAATTTTCAAAGTTGAGTTTTATTTTAAATATGTTTATCAAGTTTTGATCTCTACTGAAATACTAGAACTGGGTTAATTTATTGATGACTGCAATAAATAATATACTTTATATTGTAGTGATAAATATACAACACGGTCACACAGTCAATTGACATATGGCAGCCTTCATCCAAAAACTACTTTATATTCTGGTGTCAGTTTATTAACCGATGATTTATTCTACGAGTAGATAATAATTCCAGTTTAAAGCTTTTTTTGCTCAAGTACTAACAGTCGTGGAGACGGATGACAAGAAAAAGATGTATGATTCACTGAGACGACATTTTAAAAAGATGTTGAAACAAGCGTTATGGGAGAATTATTAATCATCGCTATCTTTAACAGTTCCGGTGTTATCATTAATTTTAACGCAGGAAATTATTTAGTGTTTTGCAAGACGTTGTTTATTTTCAGGGAAATTGAAATTAATTTTAATTATTTTTGCGGACACATAATTAACAAATCAAAGATAAGTGTTTTTTTAATTGCTTGTTATATTTTTGGCTGTTTTCAACAAAAATTACTTGTCATGAATGCAGGGTTGGTATTTTATTACTAACAATGCATTTAAAAAAAAATCAAACTTGAAAAGTATTTTTGTGCTAGTCTTGACGTTGTTCTATAGTTTGTGACGCTATTAACTTTTGAGTTACGACGTCACGGGCAACTTTTGGGAGGAAAAGTTAAATTTTACAGCTCTCTTGATATTTTTACACCCATCACCAGTATGAAAACTAATTATCTAATAAATTTAGTGAAGGAAAACTAATGAAAACTTAAATTTAAGATTAAGAACGAGGGAAATTTAGTAGTGGCATGTAAATTTTAAATTCTCTTGTTCGACAAACTAGTTTCTAACATTTAGCTAAGACATCGTAATACAGAACAGTTTTTCATAGACTAATTTTCATTTTTTAGGTAAGGTAGATTATTATTTTTAGACATACCAGTAACTCGAAAATGACCGGCATTTAGGCAAAGCAGCATACAAATTCCTGTGATATTATTCTCTAATCTTGCCGCATCCCCATGAGGCTGGTGTAAATACCAATCATTTATCCGCGCATCGCCTGAAAAGTGACCTACACTACACTGATCTACTTCTACTAACTACCCTGACTGACATATCAGACTGTTCGCTATATTTATTAACAATGTGACATGAACTTTTCGACAAAATATTTAATTTAACTGTTGCGTTAATAAACATTCTGAAAAATAGCACATTAATCTGAAATCTTCTTTTGGAAAGAAGGCGAAACCACAAAAAATACATTTATGGATTTGTAAAAGTTCATTACGGTACTTATCAATGGACAAATTAATAGATATACCTAAATAATATTATACAATACAACAGAAGCCCATGTCAGTGTTTGTTTCTGTACAAAAGACTTTATTCAGCCTCATAAATAAATTAGAGGAGAACGTTTGTCCCGGCGCCGCCACCATTTTTGAACACTTGAGGGAATTAGGTTCAAGGAAGATCTCTAATTAATTACAGGCTCTGAAGGGTCGCATCCTACCAACTCGACAAGATTAAACAGCCACATGTTAACCACATGACATGGACTTGTTTGCAAAAGAGTAAGGTATTCATTCATAACATTACCGCAAACTTGCCTCTGACGAAGTTGCTAAGAAATTCAGGAGGGAGCAACTTGCTTGAAAGTGTTTATTGATTTATGCAGGATGTTAGCCAACTGTAAAATATTTTTAAGAAAAGCTATTAAAGCATGAAGTATACGTAACATGCAGTGTGTGTATTTATTGTTAAGTCATTTCTTTTGTAAAGTTTTCAGATATGAAAACATTTAATACATAGTTTAATGTGCTGCTAGTTTAGCTGTAAAAAGAAACAGAGAAAGAATGGTGTACAAGAAATTGTATTATAAAAAAATACATATATATTTTCAGTACTATTGTATAAAATGATAAAAAGTCTTTTAAAATGTAGTAATGAGAGTAAGTGTGTTATATTATATATGATTGACAGATACACACTAGATCTTTGGGTTATAATGTTAAATAAACTGGTCGAAATAAGTTAAGGATATTAAAAAGTCAACTAATCCAAAAAAAAATCTGGCGATTTTATAACATAAATTAATGAAGAGCAGTATGTTGAGTATGTTTATAAGGTTTTATTCGAAAAATATATCTGCAACACCACAAGAAATAAAAAGAAAGCAAAATCCTAACACCACCGGGCAAACAGGTAGGCGTAAAATAGCCTTAATCAGGGCCTTAATAATGTGTTACACCACCGCGATTTTGGGCACACTCCTGTACACGTCTGGGCATACTGAGTATCAAGCGATCCAACATCTCTTGATCTAAATTGTCCCATAATATGGGAAGAAGAGGACGCATATCTCTTAAGTGACCAGGAGGTGGTTGGTGCTCAATGAATGCTCGGCCAAGCATATTCCAAGCATGTTCGATAGGGTTAAGATCTGGTGAACGTGCTGGAAGCGGTAAACGTTCAATACCGAGAGTCTGCAGGCGCTGCGTCACACGGCGGGCTCGATGTGGAGTTGCGTTATCATCCAGAAATCGAAAATGGGGCTCCAAATTATAGCGATAATTGTCAACAATATCGTCTATAATGTCAGCCTCATAAATTTGGGACGTCATATTGCGTTCGCAAACGTACAGCTCCGTACGACCTCCAAGAAAAATGCCTCCCCATACCATAATTGTTCCCCCTTTAAAGGGATGTACTTCTTGGACATACCGGTCATCAACTCGTCTGCCTGGGGCTCTCCATACTCGAACAGTACGTCGGTCGCTATAAAGACCAATTCTGCTCTCATCTGTAAACATTACAGTTGACCATTCATTTTGCCAATTTAGCCTTTCTTCACACCATGCCAATCTGGCACGTTTATGTTCATGAGTTAAAGGAACCGTTCTTAAAGGTCTCCTACATAGTAACTCTGTCTCTTTGATTCGATTCAGAACAGTTCTTGGCGTTACAGAAGTACCAGTGGCGTGTAAAAGCTCCTGCCTGAGTAAAGTACAGTGAGATCTGGGATTTCTCCGGGCTTCTCGAATCAATAAACGATCTTCACGTATTGTTGTAGCCCTGGGTCTACCTTGCCTTTGTCGTTCAATTACAGATCCAGTTTCTTGGTACCGATTACTTAATCGTGAGACCACACTTTGACTCACATTTAACATTTGAGCCACATCTACCTGGCGGGCACCAGCTTCTAACATTCCTATGGCTCTATTGGCAGCATCTGGTGATAAATGTCTTCTTTGCATTTTAGAAAGCTTAATTTTGACAATTACTCGCTATACTGTCACCAAAATGTAAGGAAATAAACATTTGAATGTACTGCCTCTTGTGATAATTTTGTAATTTTTTTGATAACTTTTTACGCATTCGTCCAAAAACTTTATTACTCACGGATGTGTTACACAAAGCCATAAGACACATATCCACGCCACCTTTGATACTTTTTCGCCAGTGGAAAAAAAAAATATCCTTAACTTATTTCGACCAGTTTACAAGGCGACTATAAAAGATCGGATATCAAATTCGTTTTGGAAAATCTGACATTTCTGACAAGCGGTGGATAGTCATCAATTACCATCACGAAGCAGCAAAATTTACAAAATTTCAAAGCCAACTTAATGTACTATCTTTCATAATCGTCTTGTATGAACTTTCATAATAATAAATTTTGGAACACTAAATTAACGGATTTATACAGGTATATGGAGACTATTGGAGAGTGAAATGTTAATTTGTTGAGAAGATCTTATCATTGCAAAACAAAGATGACACTTTTAAACTGGTGTTCTTTTAGTTTCAATTTTTAATCAAATATATATACTTCAATTATATTTAGGTACTTTAACGTTCACTGAAATACTTTCGTCTTGAAAATAACCCTAATGTTAACATTTTCGTTTTAATTTTTACAGTTTTAATTTAAATCAATCAATATTAAGACAATACAAACCACATGAGTATTATTAAAAAATAAATGACAATGAATTAATCAAAAATTTAAAAATACTATCCTATGATTATACATACATATTAAAATATTATTCTCATAATACCAACTTGCCAATATATCTCAGAGAATGTCGGATTCGTTTTTTGCAGTTATGACAGGACATGTACTGCAGAAAATAGGCTTTATGACTGTTCTAATTTATTGCAGAGCATTTTATCGCAATTTTTCGGAGAATTTGAAAAAAAGTTGTGTTTAATGTTCTGTTCTAAATTTTTGCTGTACGATGTTGCTTTAACTTATTTAAAATTAATAACTCTGCAAGTAACATCAAGGCTTATCTTGAAAGAGTTTTTTTTTTGTCTAACGAAACTAGCAATTCATTGATTCGAATAAGAATTTTTTTGAAATGGCTGATATTTTTTTTCACAATACTTTTCTTTGTACAAACTTTTGGATACTGAGCACTTTGATTTGTTAGCTAACGGTTTTAAACTTTAGAAAACGGCTGGACAACAACAAAATTCACTCAACATTCTTTATTACGTAGAAAACTCTTACGAAATGTTTTTCGTTCATTTCTGCTCGTGTGAAATGGACAATATTCCACACCGTTTATATAAGTACTGTTATTAAGAATTGACATAAAACGCAATGTCCATACTGTTTACAAAACACAATATTAACTTAGTAGCAAATAACGATTTTAAGGTGTAGAACTATCCAATCTCGTAGGATGATTTAAGGCAAAATCAATTATTGTTGACGATAAATTAGGGAACCCTCGCCAAAAGGATCAGACCTGAAATATCTCATCGGAAGTGCGATTCACCACTTGTGGAATAATCCAACCGACACGTAGAATTTGTGGAATGTGCTGTAAAATTATTTAAACAATAAGGAAGCAGGAAAAACGACGTCTGCCTGGAATGTATTTCAATGAGACTTCGAAGATGTATTTACACATGTAAAATTTGCAAAAAAATTTAAATTTAAAATTGGAATTACATCAATTGTTATTCAGACTATATTGGGGAACAAAAAATATACTCAAAGAAAAGAAACTCTACAATAGTTAGTTAATTTGATTTCTCGGAAGTTTCCGTAACCGTACCTACCTGATTTTGAATGTTTCACGTTTAATTGGGGTTTCTGCAATTTAATAAATCGCGGTTTGTTGGTGGTTATTTTAGGTATCATGTTATTGGCAGTTGTTTTCTTTTACAGAAGTTTGTTATTTTATTGCGTACATTGTTTGATTGTAATTTACTTTTGCAGTTTGGTGTTATAATTGAATTTGAAACTAAGTATTTAAAGTACCTAATTAATAAAAGTGTTTGCTTAAATCACGACAAATTAACTTATTTTTCTTCATAGTTAAGTAATAAGTCATGTTGAATATCAGCGAAAATTGCTGTATTGATTTCCAACATGAGATATCTGAGGGCGAATGATTACCATCTTCCCCTATTCACAAAACTTGCGAAATTTAAATTCAAATGAGTATCGAGTGCAAACATTATTCTTTCACTTTTACTTTATTTTGTTAAACATTCAAAATCTTTGGAAAATCGCAAAAACAATTTATGAAAAAATTAATTAAGTAAGTAAACGAAGCCAAGTCTGATCCTATGTAATTCCCACGTCGACTAGAGCGTAAATATTTAACGACTTTGGGAAGCAGACATTTCTCGAAGCGCTTTTGTAAATATTGCGGTCGTAAATACGTGAATATTAATCTTGAAACACTCAAAGCGTTTACTTAGTTTGTCGTTAAATTTTAAACAAAAATTCTTATCTGCTGCAACCAATTTAGGGATGACCGATAAAATGCAAACCTCAGTTATTTTTATGAATAGCTCTAGTCCTGTAACGGTCTTTTATCTGTTTTGAAAGTTTTTTAATTTCTTACGCATGTAGAACTAATTTTGAATACTATTTTTTGTTACTGTTGTAATTTACTCTTTTAGTTTCAGTTCTTCATCGTAAGCTAAGGAAACTCTTGTGGCAGGATCCTGTTGATCTTTCTGAGTTTTATAGCTTGCAGGAAACGAAAGTGTCGTTCTCTGATGTTTCTGTGTGTCGCTCGTATATTTATTGGCAAATTTATGAGGTGTATAATTTCCGAAACTAAAGCACTCTTTGCTTTAAAATTTTAATAGTAATTTTTGTACTCATGATCTTTTTTGATGAATTTTACGCACTCACCAAGGTGTGGGAAGTTGAATTTTTTGCACTAGTGTTTTTTGCTTTCCTTAAAGTTGCCTGCACACGTCAAATTGCGACGAATTGTGTTTACGGTGCTGGTAGTGTCGTTGTTTATAATAAAAGGCTCATCTTAACATCTTATATTACTGCTATATTATTAAAGTATATATTCGTTCCGGTATGTAAAGCGGTATTGTCGCAAAGGAAATTTAGTTCTTGGACTCACGAGACACGAAGGTAACATAAAAAAATTGGTCTAAAGAGTTTAGACAGTACCTCCCTCGCTGTCGGAAACGTGACGACTGCATGTCTATTATGTTTTTTTTCGTAGTAGATTTAAGTAAATTACAAGTGCAGACTCATCATATTTTGTATATTCTAGACAGGATTTATTCGGCAAACTTTTGAGCTGACGTCATCAGTTTTTTGTAGAAGATAACCACATATATTTTGACTAAAAATTTATTATGCTCTTTATAACCTTAAAACATTTGCAAGATTTCAAAACATTCGGTTCTGGAGTTCCTGATTAAATAAATAAAATACATTTACCCATTCATTAATTTTTTTGGGTCACCCTATATATGCAAATCCAAAAACTATGAATGGAATGATAAATGACAAGAAGAGACTCATCATATTTTGTACATTTTAGATTTATTCGGCAAAATTTTGTGGTGACGTCATAAATTTTTTAGGGGGGACGACCAAATACATTTTGATCAAAAATTTACCATGCTTATGATAATTTTAAAATATCTTCAAGATTTCGAAGCATTCGGTTTTGTAGTTCCTGAGTAAATCAGTAAAATAAATTTACGCTTTCATTTATTTTCTTGAATCACCCTGTATATGCAAATCCAAAAAATATGAATGAAGTGATAGATCACAAGTACAGACTGATCATATTTTGTACATTTTAGATATGATTTATTCGGCAAATTTTCGAGCTGACGTCATCAAGTTTTTGGAGGGGATAAGCAAATATATTTTGACTAAACATTTATTATGCTCTTTATAACCTTCAAACATCTGCAAGATGTCAGAGCATTCCGTTTTGTAGTTCCTGATTAAATCAATAAAATATATTTACGCATTCATTAATTTTTTTGAGTCACTCTGTATATGCAAATCCAAAAAATATGAATGGAGTGATAAATTACAAGTACAGACTCATCATATTTTGTACAGTTTAGGTAGGATTTATTCGGCAAACTTTCGAGCTGACGTCATCAAGTTTTTGGAGGGGATAACCAAATATATTTTGAGTAAAGATTTATGATGCTCTCTATAGCCTTAAAACATCTGCAACATTTCAAAACATTCGAATTAGCAGATTCAAAATTAAATTGGAAAATGTTGTTTTATAATTTTGATTTTTTTTCCAAAAATATGGACGTTTCAGGTAAAAACTCAATTCGGAGTCGTAAACTACATGTTTAGGACTATATTATTTTATACAATTTAAAACCCATTTACTATGTACAATTTTGAAGTGACGTCATCACATTAGTGGTGGGGATGATTAGACAAATTTTGGTTAGCGTTTTACATGATATTCCTAATATAACTACAAAATTTCACAACAATCGGTCCAGTACTTTCGGAGATTATCTGTCTAATAAAAACCCGGGACGGCAGACAGACGGACAGACGGACAGACGAACAGACAGACGGAAATGGGAGATCTATTTCTTCGTCTTCTAGGGGTCATGAAAGATCGAGAAAACGTAAAAGTAGAGTCGGCCGACGGACTCGATTACAATACTTCTTTGCTTACGCTCGGGAAGTAAAAATGTGTTCAACATACATTCATATTCTGCATAGAAATATGTTTTCATCACATTACAAAAAGTTTGTTACTGAAAATTCATAGTTCTATTATGATAGTTACACCTAAAATTCAATTGCTTTTTTTGGACTCTTATTTAACCTAACATTAATCACCAGTTTTTGTAAATAATATTGTTACGTTGATCGGTGAATCAAATCGACAATTTATTTCTTAATAACTCGAATTACACCACTAACTATTTCAGCGATTACGTACAAAATAATCCCGCCACGACTTGTTTGGTTCTTCTTAACATTTGCTGGACTCGACTCGGCTGAATAATAATCGTTCCCGACGGTGGCCTCTATTTAAACCCGAACTTCCTCCTAGATGTCGGCGATCGGGATCTTTCTGGATTGCCCTTCGCGACTTCCGCTTCCAGGTTTTTCTTTAGCGCTCCGCCGGCCGCTGATTACTCATCATCTCCGTATATACCAGTATAAACACACATACTTGAAGATCCATCTATATGGGTTTCTTTCGTAACAGTATTTTATAGCTTCTGTAGCAACTTTTGTTTTCATTTCAATCTTGTTTAAACAGTGTCAGTCGATTTTAAAAATTTTCCTCTTATTGATATATAGGAAATAGTTTCAATTTTCAATATAAACCAGAAAGTAAATTGATAAAAATTACAATTTCAGATTGACTGTCTGGTTCTTCCAGTATAAAAAAATAATATTGAAGTTGTGTATGATGCTAATTTCATATTAACGAAAGAATATTAATCAGGAGAGGTTAACTTAACGGAGAGTTTGTTGAGAGGTTACTGGTTCAAGGGTCGTAATTGAGTCACTTTCTAACACGGGAACGGTGACCTGAAGTCTTACATCCGCAACCTATTTCCTTGTTATGCTGCGAGTAATAGTCTCACGTTATGTTTATGTAGCGGTTTGAAAGGAACGCTAGTGAATAAAAAACGCGTTTCACGATATATAAAGAAAACAAAAATATTTACGCAAATATTCTGAGTGGAGTAAAAATTTATCCTAGATTCCTTAAAAAACAGAACTCTTTCGTAACTTCTTACTTTCTAGGGTTATCTGTTTATGTTATAAAAAAGCATTTACATCTTTCCTGAAGAATCAGGAAATGGAAACAGGGTAATTTTTAATTTAGTTTCACTTGCATGAAAAGTGTAAAATTTCATTACAACTGTTCAGCCTTATTTTCGATTTACGATCTAATTGTACTTTTATTTTGACGTCACGTTTGTGTATTCCAATTAATTTAATTTGCATGACTTTCTGCATTTATGTATTAATAATTCAAAATAAACAAGTATACATAGATATTTGTAACAATTATTATTCATAATGTTATTATCGACAAACATTTGTGTTTAATATCAATTGAGGAAACAAAAACAACAATCGACATACATACAAAATATTTATTTTGAAACCCGATGTGAAATATATAATAGTCATTAAAATATTATGATCCTGCATGGACGTCTTGTTATTATGTTACAGCGAAAATGCTGCCTTCTAATGACGTAATTGTGGAAGATATCATGCGCAAGTTGAGATGGACTGGTGTCGGGTGTATGTATTATAAAAATAACAATGACCTGATACATGTAAATTATGCTGTTATGATGAGAAATTCAAATGATATGGGCTGTTGGGTTTAAAGAAATAAAATTTTAAGTTCCAAACATGTGTATATTTAATTCGTGACAGACGTCATTTTGTGCTAATGTGCATACATTTAGGCCACGACTTCTACATTATTATGTTTTACCTCCAGTTTTAAATAAATATTATTACTTCCCGAGCTAAGGAAGTATTGCGTCCATTCGGCAAATGGCAATTCAGGTTTTCTCGACGTTTCAAGAATATGAAACGTTCCCGTTTCCGTTTGTTGTCTTAATTACTTCCTGAACGTAAGCTAAGGAAGTGTAGTAATCGAGTCCATCGGACGATGGCCACTTTTATGTTTTCGACGTTTCTCGACTTCTAAAGTACGAAGAAAGTAGTCTTTCGTTTCCGACTGTCTGTCTGGCATCTTGATCCATTTTTATAAGACACGTTATCGCCGAAACTACCGGATCGATTGTTGTCCACTTTTGTATATATATTCTTAATATTATGTAGATGGTTAAACGCTAACAAATTTGTCTAATCATCCCCACCAACAACATGATGCCATCTCCTCCAAATTTTTAAAAATACGAATTATCATTTAGTTTTAATCACAAGTGCTTTGCAGAAATGTTTTTGTAATATTCGCTGCGTGTTGTATATAGCCGATATCTATGTGAACAACTGCGTTGTAGTTGCTTAGGTTACGGCGCCAGGAGGTGACTAATTTTTGCTTGCTTTCCAAGCATTCGAATATGGTCTGCACTAGTGAGGTTCCAATCTCATTTTCATCCTCGTTACAACTTTTTTTTAATCAAAGCAAGAATCGTTCAGCCCATTCAATCGAAAATTACAGTAATGTCGCACCTCAAATAATTTTTATTACTATAACAGCTACTCACCTAAAATAATTTTTGGACCGTTTTGCTGTATTAAATAGTCCACTCTAATAAACGTTGATACAGATGACAGACGACGAAAGGACGGAAACAGGAACCTATTTTTTCGAACTCTAGGGGTCATGAAACGTCAGGGAAACATGGAAGTAGTTGTTCGTCTGATGGACCCTAATACAATACTTTTTTAGCTGTCAAGTAGAAAGTAGTGGTTTAATCTACGAAAGAATCTTCCATGAAAGTTAAAAATTTCCGAATTTTCCCGGAACAACTTCTACAATGAATCTGTGAATCTCGCAAAATGGAGACTATATAAAGAGTAGAACAAATTTTTGTGTGTATTCTGATTAGAGAACTCACGACATTTTTTACATAATGGCATGTCAAATCGAAAATTGACGTTTCTGATACGGCAACAAAAAAAAACATTTAAAAACATACATATTAAGTATTATGTAGTTTTAAATTTATTATTTATGTTTGTGTTGCAAGTAAATAGTGTATGTAATGTATTCATAAATAAAAGATAATGATTCTTAAAAAAAGAAATTTCTTCACTCCCTTTAATCTTGCACGAGTGACGACGTCAGTACTGAGTTGGTCTTAATTTTTTATTTCATATTATATCTCCATGTACTAATTATATTTATTTATAAGTTTATTCTAAGTCCACAACGACTTGCGCTTTTTAAAAGTGAACAATAATTTACGTACAAAAATTTACCATTTAAAATATGTTCTAAATTTCTAAGAAGAAAAAATCATCACAACTGAGATAGGGTGGGCGGGCGGGGTCTATATTCTGCCGTTTTCTTCTTAATATACCTAGTATTCCTTGAACAACACGATATTCAAAAACATGTTTTTAATTTCTTGTAAAGAAATAAGTATTTTGCAGTTAAGCTCCGCTGCCGTGGTTCACGACGAATAAAAAAAAATCATTACAATTGAGATATGGTGGCTGGGCGGGCCTACATTTTACCTTCTTATTTTAATATGTGTAGACTTCTGTTCACAAGACGAAAGTCAAAACATGTTTAAAATGGTAAATTTGTATAAGGAAATGTACCATTTTAACCATGTTTTAAGTTTCCTGTTAGGAAAAGATGGCTATGTAGTTATAGTGAGAAAAAAAGGCAAAATATAAACCCCGCCCACCCACCCTATCCCAATTCTGATGATTTTTTTGATTCGTCGTAAGCGGGAGGCAGATCTTAATTGTAAAATTCTTTTAGTTTTCTACGAGAAATTACCATGGGAAATATGATTGTTATCGTGTTATTCAAAGAAAACTAAAATGTATTAATTAGAAAAGAAAAGCAAAATCGATATATCCCTATACAAATTTAACACTTTTTTCAGTTTCCTCTTGTGACAAGAAGAGTACACATATTAAGAAGAAAAGGCAAAATATAGAAAGCGAAATTAAAGTTAATTCGCGATTAACTTTTAACCACGGTTGTAGAATAGATAGGTTTGTACACTAATGGCTTGGGATGGCGACGCTTCTTTTCGATCCCTATATCCATGGAAAGGACACATACAGCTAGCGCCTCTACCTTGTCGAGCGGAAATCATTCTAGTTATTTTGGGGATTTTCGTTTACATTGCTTTATGAACAATACAAAATTTGTAAATGACATTTGATCGGAGTCGATAAGTACGATTTCTTTTATTAATTACATCGGTTATAGACAGATGCCTATAGAGTTCTGTGTCCCTAAAACGTCAAAAACCAGGCGACGCGATCGGCAATTGGCGTCGCTTACCAGGGATATGCAAATGTATGCTAGTGTATCAACCTATCTATTCTACAACCGTGCTTTTAACTGAGATCTGTTGCTAGGCAACGTGCATGTTCTAGCGAATCACCCGATTTTGTTATCATTTTTAGGTTTTTTGGATTGCCTCCCTATGATAGCAAATTTAAAGACTTATTCACGTCAAAATCGTTAGTTACCTACACGGAACGCTTTCGAAAGTTTAATTAAACAAGGTTTTTTCATTACTCAAAATTTTGAAATTGATATGCGGCAAAGTAATATTTAGTACATTGAAATTATTTTTGAATAATGAAGATAATAATCAATAAGTTTTTCCGGTGATCGTTTATTAATGAGGCGATTAATGCATGATTTATGTACGAAAATCGTTCATTAATAAGGGATATTAATGCATGATTTTAGGCAACCAGATATACACGTCCTTACTTGAAATGTCATATTTCTGAATGTCAAAAATTTCCCAAATCAAGATTCAAAATGAGAAATTGCATGGATTCTTTAACTCTTCCGGAAGTAGAAAACGCAAATGTGGCGTCACTAAATTTACTTCCAGAAAGAAGCAAAATGCTTTACCAAAACACCTACGATGAGTTTGTTGCTTGGTGCGCCGGAAAGTTGGTTGTAAGGTATTCGGAATCCGTATTATTTACTTGCATCCTTCTCCGAAATTTCCTAAAAAGACTCAATAGGACGCTTGTGGCCAAAGTATTCTATGCTTCGATCCATTTTATGCATCCGTTATGATTTGGACATATCCAACTAATGTTTATTTATAAAAATTTTCACCTTGTATGTTTGGTTGCATAATTCATGTTTGGCATTTTCAGTAATTTTGTTTAAATTACGATCATCGGAAAAGTATTGTAACTAACTCGACTGTTAATTGGCGATTAATAACCTCGACCATTAACGTGCTCGTTCCTCGCGCGTTAAAATATCTCTATTATTAATCGCCTTTATTAACAAACTTGTTCGTTAAATAGCTATTTCTTTCAGTTAATTATGTTTGAAAGCAATTGACCAGTAAAGTGAATGACGCGCGAAATTTGAACTCAGTTCATAACACGAGACCCGTATTTCAGTTCCCCGTGTAATCCTTATGGGTGAAATCGAGGCGTCACTTTAACGCTTAAATTGTACCATTAAAGTAATTTTCTTATATATCCCACTACCTGTACCATTAAGACTGATATTTTTACTGTTGATCTTGATACCCAACATGAACGGAGCCGGTGGTATTTAATAAATATTTAAATTCAACTTTTACCACTACATTTGCCTCGAACGTATGTCGTACAGTGGTTCATACTGCCATTGACTTCCCCCTCCACATAAATGGCTTTGATTTTCAGATGCTATAGATACGGCTGTGAATTTAAAATAATACATAAAGGGGATCTCATATTTGCAAATGTTTTCAATCAATTGCCAAATTATGACTTAAGAATCATCATCAATCCCAAGCTTTTTTCTTTTCACACATTTTTGCTAGAAAAGGAAAAACTTAGCATTCCTGATTAAACCTTTCATGAACAAGTAAAAATCACTTTCATTTTAGTACGAATTGGGTGTGAAACACCATTTAAAAAAAATCACAATTTAAAGAACAATTTATTTCAAAACAAAAAAAATATTCTACAATAAAAAATTGCACTTCCTAATGCAAAATAATCTGATTCACTTTTGGTGAAAAACTGACCCACAAACTGTTATCTTGATGGGCCATTTAAATAGTCCTCGGACACTAATAGTTCTTCGACACTGTGAAGTAGGTTTTCATCAGATCTTTCTGGTTCAGAGGCCCAATAGCCAAAGCAGTGCTTTGCTCCCATCAGTTTGTCGTAAGCTTTCATGAAGTTCTACCTCAACATTAGCTGTTTTTAGGCTGACTTGGGGATTAAAAGAATTTTCAGAGACAACAGCTCTGACTTCAGCGGATTCACTTTTCTTCAGATGTACGTCCCAAGCACACAAATTATTGGTCCAAAATACATTATAACGTCCGTGTAGGGCAGGTGTAGCCATATGGTGACATACAAATGCACCTCTTGGGGTTTCACATGTTGCCTCTCTTAAGGAATATCTATGCATAATAAAACAAAGTACGTCATAATTTTACTTGATACAGAATTTATCAATATACATTAACTTACCATAATCTTCTCGCATTATAGCTCGAATAAACTCTTCAAGCACATTTAATTCAGTATACCAATTGACTTTCACTACATTATTTGACTGTAATGAATTTTCTCCAACAAAAAAAAATGGCAATTGCCCCTATTGTTAACACATGTCTTTCTGTCATTATTAATAACAAATACAAAAAAACCAGTCCACAGATACATACAACCAAATGTGAATCAATATCACAGAACTAATATATCATCATCATCCAAAAATTGTGATTATGATTGTTTGTTGTGATGAAAGTACGAAATCAACTGTCATATTTTGGGGATTTTCACGATCCAAACGTCACTAGCCCCGCAAAATATTCGCGTTCCTTTTCTGTTCGGCGTGTTTCTGGATTTTCCGTTTCACTCATGCGCAAGGCATTAGAAACGATGTACGTTACTTTGATGAACAACGTTGTTTTTAATTTGCGATATTTCTTTAACACAAGCTTTTTATATAGTTAAACCTTTAGTAACAGGAAGATAATTGTATAGTCTTTATCGCTTGTAGCATGAACTAGTTAAGATTCCTACCTGTGCGGTGTATTTTGTCTGTAAAATCAAGCTCCCATAAGAAACCCATAGTAGAATTTTTGAATTATGAACTGCCGCGCATTCTAAATTCTAACCTTACTTTACTGGTCAATTCGTACTTCAAACAACGTATAAATGCCGCACCTGAGATATCGCTCGGGGTTAAAAATTACCTCAAAGATGAAGATCGCTAGCAAATACTTCTTCATTACAAAAATCAAAAATTTTGTTGGTAGAAATTTAAAAACACTAGTACAGTAAAATTTACATTCTTAGAATCAGTAGTGTTTGGTCATATAAAAAAAATGCCCATTTGCACCAACGTTTAAGTCAGATACTTAAAATCTAAGCATTTCTTAAAACCAACAATGTGTTGCACCAACGTTTAAGTCTTTCTTAAACGGTTCTATGAAATCTTTAATTTAAGCGCCCGTTTACCTGAGGCTTAAATTTGTAAGCAATGCTTAACGAGACACAACAATACAACGCATGTGCGGTACGCATGGTAACAGAACAACACTTTATTTCTATTGGATAATAATTTTGGTGATTACACGAAATCGAAAATTTCCAATTTTGCGACGATTCCATCATTATTATTAGTGCTCAAAAGTGTATCTGAAGTGTAAAATAAAGTCTTAACAATTTAAAAATGAATATAAAGAAGGTATGTACCACAGTTACAATGTTTTGTTGTAAAGAATAACATGTTTTTCTTCACGTTCGTAAAAAGTGTAACATTTTTTATTAATTTTTGTTTATAAAGGATACGTTTATTTCATGGCACTAGAAGCGTGAAAAAAGTGTCATAGCATTTCATTTTTTCAGGCATTTAAATGAAAAAGTGTCGTAGCGTGTCATTTTTATCACGCTTTTATTAGCTTGGGTTGTATGTATGTAACGGAATCTTTGAGCTTAATTTTCATCGGTTTCTAAAAGTCTGATCATCTTGAAACTTTGCACACGTCTCAAGGATCGATGACAATGCAATAATTTGATAACAGTTTCCCATTATCCTTATTAGGACCGCCAGGATCCTCGATCCTACGGAGACCACTGAGTGGTTCTTTCTAGAAAAATCTAAATAAGTAATTAATTCCCCAATTTATGAATTTGTCGCAGACTAAAAAATGAAAAATAAATAATAGTTTAAAAAACTAAAAAAACACGCTTTTATTGCTAATCGAACTAAAAACTAGAAAATAATTTTTAATGACAGAGTTTAATATTACAGTAGTAGAAGATCAAACAATCAATCATAATAAATCACCTCAAATTAAAATTATAATAAAATTTAAGTTATTAACAGAATAATTCAATTCAGAGTAAAAAGCGTGGGGTGCATTTTACTGCGGTTCATAACCATCCTCTCATAGATAGTTGCCAATAGAATGATTGTAATATTTAAAATATCAAGCACCCCACGCTTTTTACTCTGAATTGAATTATTCTGTTAATAACTTAAATTTTATTATAATTTTAATTTGAGGTGATTTATTATGATTGATTGTTTGATCTTCTACTACTGTAATATTAAACTCTGTCATTAAAAATTATTTTCTAGTTTTTAGTTCGATTAGCAATAAAAGCGTGTTTTTTTAGTTTTTTAAACTATTATTTATTTAACGGAAGATATTCGTGCGGCAAATTTTCCATCTCGTGAAAAAAAGATACACTTTACTCACTAGTTGCATAAATAACTATTTTTCATATGAACACTAAAACGCGCCAGAGGGAAGCGAGAAACTACAGTTATTTGAGACACAACTGAACAAGAATACTGTGGCGTTGCGCCGCAGGCTGTTCGAAGGACCGTATAACCGTGTCGTACACGGTACGAACACGGCAAGAAAAGAGTGTTGTTTTATAACTATATATTAATAGTGTGTAAATGTATGTACAGTTTGTCGACCGATCGCGTGTACTGCGAGGTGCGTTCTGTCTGGGTCCGTACCACCCCGGTGCCGTCGAAGGGTGGGTGGTGGGGTTGTACCGCTCTTGTGCAGGGCTGTACTGCGCATTCCGGCCCCCCTTGAACCTGTGGTCTCAAACCTGGGTGTCGTCGTCGATGGGGAACGGGCAGATTCGGTTTGTGGCCCGCACGACAGGTCCCGATGATGTCCTGATGGTGGCTGTCCGGACGATCCCATCTTTTCCTGGATGTGTCTCCATGACGACTCCCATTCGCCAGCACATCGGATGGAGATTGTCTTCGCGTAGTAGAACGGGAAGTCCTGGCTTCACCTCTGTTTTAGCAGTGCGATTCCACTTCTTTCTTTGTTGCAGCGTGTTTAGGAACTCCCCTGACCAGCGCTTCCAAAAGCTTTGCGCCTGTTGTTGGACGCGTTGCCACCGTGACAGACGATTCTCTTTCACCATTGTAACATCGTCTTCGACTGAGGTTGTTAATTTTCCGCCGATGAGGAAATGCCCAGGAGTTAAGGCCGTGAGATCGCTCGGGTCAGAGGATAATGGAGTCAGGGGTTGGGAGTTGATGCATGCTTCAATCTGCGTCAAAAGCGCATAGAGCTCCTCATACGTCAATAAAGCATTACCCGCAACACGTTTTAAATGATATTTTATCGACTTGATACCTGCCTCCCAAAAACCGCCACGATGAGGAGAGCGTGCTGGTATGAAGTACCATTTAATATTATTTTTTGCTAGAGATTGAACTACTTCGCTTTCAAATTGTGAAGAATGGAATAATTTGTTTAGTTCTTTAGTTGAAAATGGACCTGATAATTTATTGTTACGATCAACTACATAGTTGTGAATAAATCTGAGACAATATGCTAGTACTGACTGGAGTTTATCGAAGGATGAATATTTTGTTAACAATGGAAGTACGTTGTTATTGGTCACCACCAAAATTTTCAACTTGGCGCGTTTTTCTAAAATTGGTACATTTTGTGCATTTGAACTAACGAATGAAGCTGGCCATTCTGACTTATTTTTTGATAACCAATGTGGACCGTGCCACCACAAATCAGACGTAATAAGTTTACTAGGTAATTCACCTCTTGAGACAATGTCTGCAGGGTTATCAGCAGATTTAACGTGATGCCAATTAGAAATACTCGTTAATGTGCTTATTTCAGCAACGCGATTTGCAACGAAAACGTTCCAGGTACTTGGCGATGATGCTAACCAAGATAAGACTATTGATGAATCTGTCCACAAATACTGCGTTGTTATGTTTAGATTTATTGTAGGTAATAATTTGTGTATTAACCGGGCTAATAGCACGGCTGCGCAAAGTTCTAGTCGAGGCAGTGTGATAGTTTTTAATGGAGAAACACGTGATCGTGCGCATAATAATTCTGTTTTGTATGAATTTGTGTTTAAGTCCAACGTTCGGATATAAACACAGGCACCATAAGCCGACATGGACGCATCGCAAAATCCATGAATTTCGACGTTATTGTATTGATTTGATACAACCTTTCTAGGTATTTGTAGTGTGTTTAATATGGGTAGTTCTTGTTCAAGTTTAAGCCACGTTTGTCGTATTTCTTCCGGTAAAGGATCATCCCAGTCGAGTTTAATGAGCCACAACTTTTGAATTAAGATTTTTCCCAAAACGAGGACGGGTGACAAGAGACCTAGAATATCATAAATTCTCGCGATTTTTGATAAGATGGATCGTTTAGTAGTATTTTCCACGGGCTTTGTTTCCACGACATATTTTAAACAGTCCGTTTTGCAATTCCACGTTGAACCTAGTGTTTTGACCTCGTCGTTATGGTCTAATTTAACTACATCGTTATTTTGACTACAATTGGGCAAAATGTCCGGACAATTAGATGCCCACTTTTGTAATTGAAAACCACCCCTATTTAAGGCGCCAATTAATTGATTGCGTAATTCTATGGCTTCTTTGACTGAATTAGTACCAGTAAGCAAGTCATCGACATAGAAATCGCGTAAGATGATTGTCGAGGCTAGCGGAAAATCGAGTTGTTCATCGATGGCTAATTTTTGTAAACATTTGATAGCTAAGTATGGGGCACACGCGTTACCATACGTTACGGTCTGTAACTCATATACCTCAACTGGTTTGTCACTACTCTTGCGCCAAAAAATCCTTTGGTAAGGTGTATCTGAAGGATCGACCCATATTTGACGATACATTTTTACTACGTCGCTACTGAATGCGAATTGGTAGGTCCGAAAGCGCGTAATGATTGAAAACAAGTCTTGTTGAATAGTTGGACCTACCATTAGAATATTGTTTAAGCTGACACCGGTACTTGTTTTGCAGCTTCCGTCAAACACCACACGCACTCGGGTGGTAGTACTCGAACTCTTTATCACCGCGTGATGTGGAAAAAAATATAATTGTTTAGTGTGAAAATCAGATTCACCTGTAACTAATTTCATGTGACCTAGAGCTAAATATTCGTCTAGAAAGTTTGTATAATCGGCTTTAAGAGAATTATTTTTGTTCAAACGAGTTTCTAGTGCCATAAAACGTTTTAGGGCGGTTACATCGGAAAACCCCAGCATGGTAATATCCTTCTTAAAGGGTAGGCGTACCATAAACCGACCGTTAATATCTCTTTTGACCGTTTCTGAGAAATGCCGTTCGCAGGTAAGTTCTTCCACGGAAAAGGAATTACTGGTGTTTACAGCTGTTTCTTCTAATTCCCAAAATTTATGAATTTCTTTGTTTAGCATATCTTGGGGATTTGCGTTTGAAATACAGGCGACAATATTGTTCTGCGAAGGACCGGAAATTTTACCTGTTAAGACCCATCCGAAAACGGACTCACGAAGGAATACTTGATTATTAAATATGTTAATTTGACCGTTACAAATTACTTGCCAAAAGTACTCTGCACCTAACAAAAGATCAACGGTACAGGGTTCATTAAAATTAGGATCTGCTAAATTAATATTTAAGGGTATATTGAACTGAGATTTTGAAAAGAATTGGCATGGATATTTTGATGTGATGTTAGGCAATACTAAACAATTGAGATTGTAAAGGGTTGGATTAAAACGAGATTTTATGGTTACCCTAGTCGAATTTTTAACTGGTGTTTCGATTTCGCCTACTCCACTAATCGGGAATTCGATTGATTGTAATTTAAGTCCCAATTTTCGACATAAACTCGTACTGATTAAATTGCTTTGTGAACATGAATCAAATATAATTCTGCAATCTTGATAATTTCCGAAAGCATCTGCAATTTTAACCACTGCTGTTGCAAGAAGTACAGTGGTGTTGATTATATGTGACACTGATAATGACAAATTGCTTGTCGATTGTTCAGGTATATGAAGCAGTGTGTGATGTCGTAAGTGACATTTTTTGCAAGTATTAGTCGATTTACAATTTGACACAATGTGATTAGATTTTAAACAATTCGTACATGATTTGACCTTGTTAATATGAGAGAGGCGTTGTTCTACTGAAAGATTTACGAATTCTGTACATTGAAATATTAAATGTAATTCTGACTTGCAGTAATTACACCTAAGGATGTTTTTGTTAATAGTTTGTACCAAAATACGTTGTTTTGTTGTAGACTCGCGCTGACAGTTTTTATTGAAATTATTATTATGTTTATTGATATCTATGCTATGTGTTTTGTTTACTGATATTTGTTGCATTGATTCCAAAAGTTCGCAACGTTTTTCTAAAAATGAAATCAGATCCGTCAATTTTGGTATTTCACTATTTAATGTTGCCTGCCATTCTTTACGACTGGTATAGTCTAGTTTTTCTACAATTAATGGAACAATTAATGCATCCCAACTTTCTACGGGTAAATTTTGTATGCGAAGTGCTTCAATGTTTGTCGTAACGTCGACACATAATTTTCTCAGAGCTACAGAATTTGTTTTAAGGATAACAGGACTATTAATGATAGCTAAAATATGTTCTTGAGTAATTAGTCTTACGTTATTGTATCTTTTTCTTAACAAGTCATAGGCCGATTTGTAATTATCTACCGAAATAGTGAGAGCGTCAATTGTCGCTAACGCTTCTCCCTTCAATGAGGATTTTAAATAGTGAAATTTTTGGCAGTTATTTAAACTATTGTTCTGAACAATTAACGAGCCAAATATGTCGTTGAATGACAGCCATTCCGAATATGAACCTGAAAATGTTGGTAAATTTAACGTAGGAAGTTTGATGGACGTTTCTAAGTGATGATTATTGTTAGGATTACTATTATTTTGACTAGACGCCGATGAAGGTGAGTATTTATTTAATTTTTCTCGAATGTCAACTATTATGTTGTAATATACTGTGTCTCGATAATTTCGCGATCGTTATCTGCGTTGTCTTGCAACTCAATTTGAGTTTGATAATTTTCGTATTCTTTGATCACGTTTTCTAATGTTTCTAACCGTATTTCAAGGTGATAAACGCTATCTGTATTTTTGAAATTTTTAACGAAGTTCTCAATGCGAGTTATTTTGGATTTAGCGATTCCTCGCCTGGAGCGTAATTCGGCTACCGTTTCTACAGTCATTTTAGTGAAATAAATGAGATTTTTTTTGAATCGGTTTATGCGTTATTGATATACGAGAACACGGTACACGCAGATTGACGCAGATTGAAATAAATATGCATACAGGGTAATAGGACTTACTTGGATTGTAGATTTGATGTTTCTTGATTCGATGATTTGTTTGATCGCTGTTCTATCGGGCTCGTAGGACCAAATTCGATGATTTGTTTGATCGCTGTTTCATCCGGCTCGAAGGACCAAATGTGGCGTTGCGCCGCAGGCTGTTCGAAGGACCGTATAACCGTGTCGTACACGGTACGAACACGGCAAGAAAAGAGTGTTGTTTTATAACTATATATTAATAGTGTGTAAATGTATGTACAGTTTGTCGACCGATCGCGTGTACTGCGAGGTGCGTTCTGTCTGGGTCCGTACCACCCCGGTGCCGTCGAAGGGTGGGTGGTGGGGTTGTACCGCTCTTGTGCAGGGCTGTACTGCGCAAATACGAAGAGAGAAAAAATATGGAATTATTGGTGCGAAAGCGAATTTTAGTGTTAGACATTGAAATAAAAAAGAAGCAGCAAAATAAATTTAAACGTAATAACATGGAGATGTAATAAAATATCAAATTAAAAAGTAATATAGCATAGATTTGTTAATATGAATTTCCCAAAAAAAATTGTTATAAAACTTCTTCTAAATTCATTTCCCGTCCCCCGGTTTTAAACAATATTGACCTGGTATTTGACTATATTCTAAGCCCATTTTTTATTAAACACCTAACCAACGTTAGCGAAAATAAATATCAGCACTATTCCAACCTGATTCCAACTACACACGTACAAACTAACCTAAAATATTTGATGTTTGTATACGAACAAGCGTCGGTGTTGCCAATAGAAATGAAACTTTTACACAATTCCCCAACTAAGTATTACTTGGTTAAGTAGAGTCTAAGCGGTGACGGTGCAACAACTGTACAATTTAAGAAGTAGTTACTTTTAAGAATTGCTTAGCTAAGCAATGCTTACTGCTAACGTTGGTGCAAATGGGCATTTTATTACAGTTAAAAAACTAAGACAAATTTTTGAAATATATATATGATAAAAACCAAAAACAGTTTTAAAATTATGACAATTCAAGACATAATTTGATTTACTATTAAAATTTAATATATAGAAATCACATTTTAACGCGAATAAGAGTGAAATTACAAAAACTTTATGATAACTTTTTCAGAAATCGGTTGGTTTTTGGATAATTGACAACACCGTCGCAAATTCTCTTATATAAAATGTATTGCTTACGGCTTCTGTACGTTACCAAGTTAAAGCGCAACGGACTTTAGACATAACCTAGAAAATAAAAAAAAAATCAACAAAGTCTTCGAAAAGCAAGTATTCTTTATTTGATCGAGGGTGGATTAATAATTACCAAATATAGAAGCATGTAATGTTGAGCATGGTAGACAGGATTCAGTTCGCACAGTAATAATTTGTCTAGTAGTTTCGAAATTTATTAGTGCACTAAAACCGCCGACAGACAGACGGAAACGAGAGATACATTTCTTCACATTCGACGAGCTATGAAATATGAAATCACCCACAAAGCAATGGATGTTACGTATTACAAAACTTCTCTAGCTTGTGCTTCGAAAGTAAATCAGAAATATCGAATCACGCCTTTCTTTTTAAAAGCAAAATAATTAAACATTTATAAAATTTTAAAAATTCCAAAGTGGTTGCGTTAATTGCTGAAAGGCTTGGATCACCATGAAAAAATCTATGAATGTTCGGCCAACAATACAGTTTATACATTTATAGGAATTTTAAGCATGCAAACTAGGACAAGGTTATGATAGAATTCAAAATTGTTGTTTGCTTCTGTGCTTTTAGAACTGTCTGTAAAAATCATTAATGGATAGTAAATGCTGGCAATTGGATAACTGTCATCCGTATTCTACAAAATAGCTTGTTCTTTCTCATAAAAACTGTTATAGCAGTTTGATTTTAGTATGTAAATGCTATAAAAATACTGTCTTCAAATTTTTGAGTAAAATTATTCAATAATGTTTACCAGTTTACAGAAAACCGCTTCGTTGTTAACTTTCGACTCATTTCGAGTTACTAAAAACGTAAAAGGTATCGTTCGGCAGGCGATTTAATAGAAATATGTTCAGAAATTTTTCCGCGTTATCGGTTTAGTGAAGCCGCACAGTTTGAATTTTTACCTCTGTTGAAAAGACAATAGCTTTGTTATTATTCTCCGAGGTCAGATTTGGATAAATGTTGATTCTGTGCAAGGTTAGGCGGCAATAAGTTACCGTAATGGCCTTAAAAGATCGTTGTTTATGATGTACGAAAAGTGGCAGATGTTCGGTATCTTTTTTATTCACTGAATAACGTCCTCTTAAGATAAATGTTTATTAATGGCGTGTTGAAGAAATTACGGTTACTATAAAGCCTCCGACTCTGCAAGCTTCAAAAATTCCCCAATTTGTTTACAAAATTCAACACGTGCTTTTCCTATATTATCGGACCGATTTAAATTCGAGCGATTTTGTAAATTATAATAAAAGCCGTTTATCGGTGTGTGAAGCTTTAACGGAATTACATGCTATTTTATGGTTATAAATTTGATGAAATCAGGCTTATAATCAGGTTTCCTTTGGGGTTTTTTGTGGACGAGTGACAGTTGAATCAATGACCTTATCGTATTTATGACCATACTTTTTACAAGATATATTACAGTTCAGTTTTTTATTTAAGTTCTTCCGCGTCATTAATCAGAGGGGGGATCCGAATACGCACCTCCAGTTTTCACCTAACACGCAACGGAGAAAAATTGTTTAAAATATTGGAGGCGTAAATCAGGATTTTATGATACTTAACAAATTTTTCTACAAGAATACCTAAAATAAAGTTTAAAGTAAGCAAATAGTACGAACATTATACAATGCACAACGTGGTAGCGAGAGGCAGTAAAAATATTTATAACTATTATTACGATTTACGGGAAAGCTGAACTTGTTTCAAAGAGTTGATTATTATTTTAAATCCTTAAAAAATTGGAAGATTATTTTTAGAGGTTATTCAATGTTTTGCAATATTCGCTCGATAAAAAAGTGTTGATTTAAAATCGTCGAGGTATAGTAAGTTTCACTTCTCGTATGGTCAGAATACCATCAACTGGTCAGCAGGTGTACAGTTATACCTTTAGTAATAGCTAAAATTATAAAGTTGTTCTTTTGATAAACGCATTCTTAGAGTTTTACAGACTGTACTGTTTGTCGGTCTGTTCGATTTTTTAAAAATTTTGGTTTTGATTGATCAATGATCATTGATTTTGATTAACCTTGTGTTCTTGTCGACAACTTTGTATTACTACCCACCTGAAGTAGTCAAATGTTTTGAAAATGGTGTTTTGTATTTGACAGAATTAAGTTTAAGATTCTTGGATAGATTAGAAAATTTGATTCTGCACATTTTACTTTTGTTATGACACTTACAATAAGTTGATATAAAAAACTGGTCGAAGTTTACTTCCACAGAACTTCGCTCGCGACTGAAGTAGGTACAAGTCCAACAAATCCCGCTTACTTGAAAAATTATAAAATTAGATTTTCTCATGTTTGTTTTGTGATAACCTCTATAATGTAAAACCAGCGGCATAAATAACACCCCCTCACGCCCTGCGCCTTGGGGGCGCAAATTGCAAGGGACTGTGCAAATTGCATAAGTACGGATAATGTAAAATAACTTAAAGCAGATAACCAAAGGGAAAAATGGCCTCTCAATAATAAAAACAAGCTTTAATTTACGTCAAATATTTGTTTATACTTCGGAAGAATGTCAAGTAGAAATTTGTTTGATATGAATGAGTTTGTCGCCTCAAAATACAGGACTAAAATTAATAGCCACAGTCGAACAGAATGTTCTGAATATTAGTAATATTATTCTTATTAAATAAAGACATCCGAAAAAATTGGATCAAAAAAATGAAAAATTTGGTCAACAAAAAAAATTACTGTGACTTCATAAACATAGATAATACACAGTGCGAGAGGAAAAAACAAACGGTCAACTTTGGCGAACGTGCGATCGCAGGTCCGCGTGTCGAGGCGAACACATTGACGTATCCTACGTTAGTGGTAATCTGCGTTATTTTTTTTTGTGAACATTAGGGAAAAAACTCAAAGCGGATTCGTACACCAGAAGTATAGGAGTAAATTGTCGTACAACATTTAAATCATTTTAAAATAGAATTCTTTGAAATAACATCATCAAATTGTTGGTGGGGATTACCAACCAAATTTTGGTCGGTATTTAACGTGACACTCTTAATATACGTACAAAATTTGATAACAATCGGTCCAGTAGTTTCTGAGATTAAAAACCCAATAAATTAACATAAAGATATATATATATATATATATATATATATCATGTTGAAATAAACGTAAAGAAGCATTTTGTAACAGAAAACTCACTTGAAACAGACGCAAAGCAGTCTGTTTCAAGTGAGTTTTCTGTTACAAAATTTTGTTATGACGTCGTCAACATTTTATCAAGGAAATGTATATCAATTTGCATAGGTCCAGTCCAATACTAACATCAACATTTTTTTTGGGTGGTTCCTTAAAAGTAATTCTAAAAAAATTAATGCGTTAACAGACTACAATCTTAGAGTTAACAATATTTTACACATTTTAGATACGATTTAGGTATTCGGTAAAATTCTAAGATCACATTATCAATTTTTGAGAGGGGGGATAACTTTAAAATATTTGCGTGCTTTCAGAGCAGTCGCTTTTGCAGTTTCAAATTGTAGCAAGTTTATACAAATTTGATTTTTTTTTACAAAAATCTATAGTCTAGCGTAAACAATCAAGACGGATTCATGAACCACAAGTATGCTAATTTACTATGCAAAAATTTCTACGTAAGGTCATATTGTTGGTGGGCACAATTAGAGAAATTTTGGTTAGCGTTCTATCATCTACACAGTATCCCTAAAATAAATATAAAATTTTACAATACAGACGGATAACAGACAGTCGATGGACAGACGACAGACAGATAGAAACATGAAAGATACTATATTTTACAATAATTTCTTCGCTTATGCTCGGAAAAAGACACTGCAAAGTGACAGATTATGATGATTCAATTTAACATGTCCAACTACAAGGTAAGAAGTTTGTAGAAAATGAGACGTAAGTGAACCAATATTATAGGGTGTTTCATTCAAGTTTTACCTCTCATTCGTTCTCACTTCCTTATTTATGAGGACCACCTAAAAGTAGATTTTGACATTCTTGTTCATCGTTTTTAAAACTCTTCTAAAGATCTGACTATAAACATTACGATAAAAGGACTCTCTACTTAATGTTGACGTAAATATTTTTTTATTTTAATAACATATTTGGATTGTTTTCTAAGTAATTTTAGAAAATAAAAGTAAGGTCACTGTACCCTATATGGCCTACCTAAGCTTTGAGATTTTTTTTATTTTCGTAAGAACTTGAAATGGAAGAGTAATGGTGGGAATTGAAAGAGGATACATTTTTGTACATGATTTTCAAGTTTCAGCCATTTTCAAAATTGTAGAGCCCAACAGTACCCGGTTTAATAAAAGTGTGTCTTTAGGCCAAATTGAGTACATAGATACCCAGTATGGCCTGTTTTAAAAAATCGAAAAAAAAAAAACAAAAATAAGCACGGGAAAAAGTTTATTGATGAACAAATTGTTAATTTTCGCAATAAGGAAAAATAAAAATATCTATATCATTTTTAGTGAGACCCAGGCACTTCTCGTGCACGTATTTCTTACATACGGAGCATATTCTCATATCTTTTACAACATCCTCTTGGTATATCGCGCAAAAACAATTTTCTTGCTTCTTTCGTGAGCTTGCTTTTTGTTCATAGTAATTTAAATCAGCTTATTCACAAAAAAAAAAATCATACGAGAACTGCAGTATGTACCCGACAGGCCAACAGCCGGTCTAGGCCATATTGATTCCACATTACAAGCGAACATGTTATCAGTAACCCAAATGAAAAGCTGTTAAGAAAGTACAACTAGTGCAGATCATTTAAAAGCGGAAAAAAGGAACTATACAATTCTCAAAATATGAAATTGATAACTTAATTGAGATTAAAACTATCCATAGAACAACTAGGCATAAAATAGAGAGCATACTGACTCGTCAAATCACCATATAATTGCATTGTAAGTAAACGAAAGGGTGTATTACTTTACTGATTGCTCCTATATGGTATAAAAACGTTCCAGAATGTATCCCAGTCGCGATATACCCCATTTTGTTTGAAACATATGAGAAACAGCCAATAGGCTATATTGGGTACTAGGTCATATTGAGTTCAAGTACCTCATTTAGTAATTTTTTGCAATGACGTTATCAACTTTGTCGAAAGGATGCTGTGTTATATCGACAGGCATTAAATCATAAGTAAACGAGCATGTACTGCTGTACATTTTGAGTAAGATTCATCTAGCATAATTTTGAGGCGACGCCGACGTTAGGAATTTTTTGAAGGTAAATTTGTCTAGCTTTGCATTTTCTACATGATAATCTTAGGATATATATAAAATTCGAAGTTTAGGAGATTATCTGTTTAAAAATCATGAACAGGATATATATTGACGGAAAACTGACACTTTTTACTTCCCGAGCGTAAGCAAAGGAAGTATTGTAATCGAGTCCGTCGGCCGACTCTCTACTTTTACGTTTTCTCGATCTTTCATGACCCCTAGAAGACGAAGAAATAGGTCTCCCATTTCCGTCTGTCCGTCCGTCTGTCCGTCCGTCTGTCCGTCTGTCCGTCTGTCCGTCTGTCCGTCTGCCGTCCCGGATTTTTATTAGATAGATAATCTCCGAAAGTACTCGACCGATTGTTGTGAAATTTTGTACTTATATTAAGAATATCATGTAGATGGTAAAACGCTAACCAAAATTTGTCTAATCATCCCCACCACTAATGCGATGACGTCACTTCAAAATTGTACATAGTAAATGGGTTTTCAATTGTATAAAATAACATAGTCCTACACATGTAGTTTACAACTCTGAATCGACTTTTCACCCGAAACGTCCAGATTTTTGAAAAAAAAATCAAAATTATAAAACAACATTTTGAAACTTAATTTTTAATCTGCTAACCAGAATGCTTTGAAATGTTGCAGGTGTTTTAAGGCTATAAAGAGCATCATAAATCTTTAGTCAAAAAATATTTGCTTATCCCCTCCAAAAACTTGATGACGTCAGCTCAAAAGTTTGTGGAATAAATCATATCTAAAATGTACAAAATATGATGAGTCTGTACTTGTGATCTATCACTCCATTCATATTTTTTGGATTTGCATATACAGGGTGACTCAAAAAAATTAATGAATGCGTAAATTTATTTTACTGATTTACTCAGAAACTACAAAACCGAATGCTTTGAAATCTTGCAGATGTTTTAAGGTTATAAAGAGCATCATAAATGTTTAGTCAAAATATATTTGCTTATCCCCTCCAAAAAATTGATGACGTCAGCTCGAAAGTTTGCCGAATAAATCCTATCTAAACTGTAAAAATATGATGAGTCTGTACTTGTAATTTATCACTCCATTCATATTTTTTGGATTTGCATATACAGGGTGACTCAAAAAAAATAATGAATGAGTAAATATATTTTATTGATTTAATCAGGAACTACAAAACCGAATGCTCTGAAATCTTGCAGATGTTTTAAGGTCATAAAGAGCATAATAAATGTTTAGTCAAAATATATTTGCTTATCCCCCCTAAAAAATTTATGACGTCACCACAAAATTTTGCTGAATAAATCCTATCTAAAATGTACAAAATATGGTGAGTCTCTGCTTGTAATTTATCATTCCATTCAAATTTTTTCGATTTGCATATACAGGGTGACTCAAAAAAATTAATGAATGCGTAAATTTATTTTATTGATTTAATCAGGAACTACAAAACCGAATGCTTTGAAATCTTGCAGATGTTTTAAGGTTATAAAGAGCATAATAAATTTTTAGTCAAAATATATTTGGTTATCTTCTACAAAAAACTGATGACGTCAGCTCAAAAGTTTGCCGAATAAATCGTATCTAAAATGTACAAAATATGATGAGTCTGTACTTGTGATTTATCATTCCATTCATATTTTTGGATTTGCATATGCAGGGTGCCTCAAAAAAAATAATGAAGGCGTGAATTTATTTTATCGATTTAATCAGGAATTACAAAACCGAATGCTTTGAAATCTTATGAATATTTTAAAGTTATTATAAGCATGGTAAACTTTTGTTCAAAATGTAGTTGTTCATCCCTCCTAAAAAAATTGATGACGTCACCCTTAAATTTTGCTGAATAAATCCTATCTAAAATGCAAAAAATATGATGAGTTTGTACTTGTGATTTATCATTCCATTCATATTTTTTAGATTTTCTTCAGAGGTGGTTCAAAAAAATTAATGAAGTCAATTTATTTTATTGATTAAATTAAAGGCAACACTTATTATTAGTATTTCACCCCAACCAACTCAATTTGGTAGACACAAAATTTGTTAAAGGAAAAACTCGGTTGAAACATAAGGGTAGCACGCTTATTTACATTGACTTTAACATTACAGACCTGCATTTGTTTTATGCGCTCACTTGGTTGCGCGAATGTGAAATAGACATGTTTATAATCAACCAATTGTGAATTTCACCGTCAAGAATTAAAATAAAACCCAATGTTTTATATAATAAGCGGAAGTCGAAGCAATAAAACCGATGGTCGTTTTGTTTACAGTTTCTCTGTTTGACTCTCACGTATGCTGTTACGCTTGTCATCTTGAATTAAGAATGTTTATACATAAACGATTTTCAGTTGCCTTTCATATTACTAGACAGCGGATTTTTGTCGGGCTACGTCACGATTATAGGTGGGGACGCGCTGGATCGCCGGGACTCAGTAGCGGGTGATAGATAATCACTGAATTTAATCAGTACTAATTCCATAAATATAATTAACGATTTATTAATCAAACGGCTAAGTAAATGAGAACGGGAATTAACAGCAGAGTGCAACGAAACAGCGTTATTCTAATCTCAAATAAACGAAGTGCAGTCCGCAACCGCAATGAATTCGCATCCCGTACGAGCCGTACCGAGTTTGGCCTTGCCTAGCCCGACAGAAATCCGCTCTCTAGATATTACACACCGGCGCCGTATACGTGAGTAAATTGTTTCGTTATTTTTTTGATTATAAGAAATCAATATTCAAAACGACCCAATTCATTTTCCCGAAAATTTGGGAATACAATAATTTTATTCTTAGTATTACACTACATCTATCCCAACTGATATACGTGTCCTTGCAAAAATGTTGATGACGTCATCACAATTTTTTTTTAAATTCCCACTACAAAAATGTAATGAGAAAAAAAAACACAATAAGCATGCAGTCGTCAAGTTTCCGACAGCGAGGGAAGTACTGTCTAAACTCTTTAAACCAATTTTTTATTTTACTTGTACAAGTGCGGATTATAAGACTTTCTAACTTAGGTTCAGGAAGAGAAGCCAATTGAACAAAAGCTTCCACTGAATTTGTTTTTTTTTTAATTGTTTATTAATTTGTTATATATTACTATCTCCCTAATAATAAATTCGAACTTATTAAGTTATTAGACAACAGGGTTCAATGTTTTATTGTTATTACATTGATTATTATTACATTTATCGTCCAACATTTTTTGCAAATAAAGGTTCAAGATGAGAAATAAAATGAAATTTTTGCACGTATCGAAAAAAATATATATGTACCTTATATTTAATTTATTTTTCAAACATTGTGTTATTATTGTAATTTTTTGCAAGTATTGTTTTCGCAGTTTTCAGCTTGCAAAATTGAAAACAAACTGTTTCTCTTGGTGTGTGCTTTAGTTTTGGATAAATCCCGAATGAATATGGATGTGTAACTTAAAAATGTACGTAAGCTTTTGATTCAGATTTGTTTGATAATAGACACCAACGAGCAGCTGGCTTTTACAACCTAAAAAATAAATAGAATAAATAAAACACAACAACACAACTGAAACAAAATCCTTACTGATAAACATGTGCCGTAAGTCAGATTCAGCACTTTTCCAGCTGTTAGAAAAATAGGAGCTTTTGAACGTTCCATTATGACTAGTAGCATTTTTTTTAATCGAACGTCACAATCAAGCCACGAACTCATGTAAATTGCGGTTATTAAGCCGTTATTCTGCAACAGGAAAGCTCAGCTATGACAAAGCAACAATTTGTGCTTTCACCTCTTCGTATAAAAGCGTCCCGTAATGACAGTAAAACAATACCTGAAAAATTTGTCCGGTGTAACATATAACAAACATTGTGCTTTCCACACTAGGGAATGGAACCTAAAAAATGCATCGCGTTTACCTCCTGAAAAAATTAATCAGCTTTTACCATTATCAACCCGACGCAGCAAAAGCACAACCCAGTCGTATCAGCAGCAATTTGAGCGAAAGCGCTCCAGGAAAAACAGTGCTCAAATTCGTCAATAAAACTAAAAATTGTTCGATTTTACGTTACGAGAATCTAGTTTATTTTACACTTACTATAAAATTTCTTGATGTTGGAGAACACACTGCTTGAGTCTGTGAAAAAGTTTTTCGTGTCTTACAACAGAAGAATTACCCAGTTTCTCAGTTTCATCTTCAACAACATTGATTAAATTATGTTTCAAAAGTTTAAACTGACTGGTTGCATGGTATGACAAATTTCCAATCAATGGTTCTAACATTGAACTTCCAAATCCCAGATAAATACATACTGGAAGTAAAAATCTGGACAAAAGAACAAAAAAAAAATAGAACAACAACCTGCAGCAATGTAACAATATGTAGTATAAAATCTCAGACGACTCGATGCATGCTCGTAAGGTAACCAAACATTCATAGGTAATCTGTATTCTTCACTAAAAAGCGGTGGAAAGTTCCAACCTACCTCAACAAGTACCATAAAGCTCCCAAAAGCGTGTACATTTCGCCGACAAACCTTGAAACAGTCTTCCAGAATCCTTTTTTCTTCGTCATCTATTGCCACAAAGGGTCGCTTTTGAAAAAACTGCATACATTTTTTAATTCTTGGACCCATTATCAGAAACGAAGACAATTTTAAGCATCCGGTTAAACCATGAGCTGCAAACAACAGCACTTGAGTGAGCTGCGTGAAATCTTTATTTTTTTCAGTTAAAACTTGAACAAAAGCCAACAGAGACACTAATACACAAGAAAAGAATAAACTGTAACTCCAGATTTTTGTTAGCCGAGATGGTTTTTCGTCGTGATAGAGGCCGAAACACCGCAGAATAAATATGTTTATATTAAAATTGTATGCAGGGACGTTTGTCATGATGTCTTTTTTAGTAAGGTTGTCGGATAAATGTCGTGGTTAGTTTCAGAGACGAGCTTTTATATGGGAGCGGTCTTTTTATTCATCCTGTAATTATTGAGTTAAACGTGGTTATTAATTATGCATTAAAGGTTTAAAACTTATGCCGACAAACGCAAAAGATGTAAAAAATTTATTTGTAATGTCGGCTTTTATTCACGTTCAGTCTCATTTTTTATTTATTATTTAGTACACTAGGAATTACTTGCGATAAATGTATATTTTTAAGGTAATCTACCTGATTTCAGCTATTGTTATGTATGTAATAATCTGAAAAATTATTTGTGCGGTATTTAATGATTGGACGTGATCTCCTAGGCTGTTAGATTTACGATTTGATACCGCATGTTTTTTCTAGGATTGTCTAGTGAGATATGTTAAACTTCAGTTACAATCTGTAATATGTATATTTTCTTGTTGAAATATTTTTCAAAGTGTTAGCTTGGTTTAATTTTGCATTAGCAGTTGTGTCAAATGCTGTGTATAAATTATTGAGGTATACATGTGACATAATAAATTTAATTTAGTACGGCAGCACAGACACCTTGCTTCTTATGTTTTTACTTCCCGAACGTAAGCTAATAAGGACATATTGTAGTAGAGTCCATCAGGCAAATACTTTCCTTCATGTTTGCTCGACGTTTAATGATCCTCGGAGTGAGAAAAAATTGATCTCCCTGTTCTGTCTGTCTATCTACCTCTCTGTCTGTCTATGTCAACTCTACTAAACAGATAATCTTCGATACCACCTCACTGCTTGTTGTGCAATTTTATACTTAAGTATGTTACAAATATCGTGAAGATGGTAAAAACGTTGTCTAATCATCCCCAGCACCAAGGCGACGACATCACCTCAAAATTTTACATAATAAATGTTGTTTAAAGTTGGTAAAACACACATTTGTGCTTAATGCATCTATCTTGATTTTTACCTTAGACATTCAGATTTTTGGAAAAAAGTCAAAAATGTATAATACTTTACAATTTAACTTCGAAACTACACAACCGAATGCTCTAAAATATTGTTGTAAACGTTTTAAGATTATCGTTGGCATGGTAAATTGCTAATCAAAACTTAATATATTTGTTGTTTATTAATGCATTTTTATTTTACTGATCAAATTAAAAACGGCTCACTCCATTTTTTGTTTTTATCATTTTTTGTTGTTGTTATGAGTGTTAAATTGCACGTATTCAAATGTCGTTATCACAAATTTTTTTAATAGAAAAAACGCACTTGAAACTATGCATGGCATGATTTTTGCTTTCATGTTTTCTCGAAGTTTCACGATACCCCCGAGTATGAAAAAATAAATCTCTCGTTTCCCTCTGTTTGTCTGCCTTCTGCCGTCTGCCATTTGTCCGCGTCTGTGTCTAATTTTATTAGATAGATAATCTGCGCAATTACCAAACCGAGTGTTGTTAAATTTTGTATGTAAATTATGAATATCGTGTAGTGTAGATGGTAAAACGATAACCAAAATTTGTTGACCACTCTCACCAATATGACGTCATCTCGAACTTTTACGACAGTAATTGTTATTTAAATTTTATGAAATAAGAAACTCCTCTACTTGTAGTTTATGAAGCGGTGTTGAGTTTCTACCCTAAGCATTCAGATTTTTGGAAAAAAGGCAAAATTTGGTAACAACATTTTACAATTTAACACTGAAGTTGCAAACCGGGATGCTCTGAAACTTTGCAAGCGTTTTAGGCATAATAAATCGTTAATCAAAATTTATCCGTTATCGCAAAATTTGACTGAATAAATCTAGATATGCACAATGTGAAGGGTTATACTTGTGGTTTATCAATTGAATCATATTTTCTAGAATTGCTTATACAAGGTGACTCAAAATACTTAAGGAATGACAAAATTTCTAGAAAATTTAAGAATATATTGTTCGACTGAACTTTAGGGGTGAGGGAAGTTTTGTCGAAATAACTTTCGATCAATTTTTACTTTTACGTGAACACGACACATACAAAACTTTATTTTAACTTATACACGTATCACAAAGAAATCAAATTTTATGATTTCTCGAAATACCTGAATATGTTGCATTGTATTTCAGGAACGAGGGAAGTATAAATAATCATAGCACCAATTTTTTAAATACATGTTATATTACAACATATAACATTTTGTTTGTTACTGAAAATAGATAAACCCAAATTTAATGACAAACTGAACAACCCACAAATTTACTATGGAAAGTATTTGTGCTTCGAGCAGTAACTCAATGTGGATTCGTAAATTAGAAATGTGGAAGTATATTTTTCTACAAAATTTAGAAAAATGTTTAGTGTTTAAAATTTTGGGCGGATGTTATTACGTTGTTAGTAGGGATGATCAGAACAGTTTTGGTTAGCATTTTATGGTCTACAATATATTTCTAATATATGTACTGTTACGATTTTTTTTTGGAGTCGAGGGTGAAAGGGGCTTAGACGAAGTCTCGCTCGATGGTTTTAATCGGTCGTAGCGAACGCCTGTCACCGATCTCGACCTCTTTTTTTATTGCGGATTGTCGCCGGCAGCTCCGCCAAATTTTGAGTTTTTTTTGCCTCTACGAAGTAGTACTGGCGGGGACGGAGACGGCCAAGCGAGAGGTGGGGGTGCAAAGTGAGAGAAGAGTGAGAGTTGGTACCGAGAAGAGGTGATTTGAGTTTGGCGAGGTTTGACCTGATGGTTTCCTTTCTTTTTTGAGAGTACTCAGTTCCATAGATTGATAGTGAGGCGTATCCCTTGTATAAGGTAAATTTCGTGCCTTTTGCCGCATGTAGGCTTATTGCTCCACCTGTAGGGTCCACGCCAGGGGCGAAGTTTCGGAGCCGTACAGAGGCGACGTAGAGGGCAGCGAAACGAGGGAAATTTGCTGGGCGTAGCGCCAGCTAGGAGACCCGGAGTTTTTGGATGATCGCGACGTCGAAGACGCGGACCTGGTGAGTTGAACATCGGGGGATCCAGGCCGCGGCAGGACTTGGTCAGCGCGTCGCCGTCGTCCTGTGGGAAGACTCCTGTTTTTTTGAGCTACGAGTAAAAGAACACGCCTTATCGCGATCGGAAATTTTCTTATCGTTTGTCGCCAGACCCAACCGTTTTTTTTTTCTGCGTCTCTCTCTTTCACTCTTTACATGCTTTTCAACGTTTTTTCAAATTTTCACGTACCCGCATAAATTTGATGGCGCCCAATTTTTTTATTTGTGAAATAGTCAGCCTTTCCTGTAACTAGCTAGTAGACCGTTGTTGCGTAGTAGTTCGTCAGTTCATTTGTTGTGGTAATTCGTTACTGACATTAGTTGTAGTTTTGTTACCTTTTACTAACCTAGATAATATTTTTTTTTGTACTAAAAGCCCTAAATATTTTAATTATTATACAGCTCGCCAAAATAATTAGTCTTTCATTCTGAATTAAAATCTCGGATCCACCTACCGGCTCTCCCGGAAGTGAGCACGGGCAAGTGTATCTTCCCTCGCTTTTATAGCAGAGACGACGTTTTAAGGTAACAGTACTTAAAAAACTTGACAATAATCGGTCGATTAGTTTTGGAAATATCTGTCTAGTAAAAATCGACACACCCGATGGACTAGCTTAGGCCTTAGATTGTAAAGATAATGATTATATTCAAACAATACGCTTGAAATTTGATAAAATTGTTTCAATACCCTAAAAAACTCATTCTAACATACATTCAGATCACAACACTTCTTTTATAAGTAGTATGGTGAATATTAACATTTCCGAGAATTGTATGACTGTGAAATTATATTTTTCTTAGTTTTTTCTTTGATGTTATTTCAAAACTTTTAGAGATTATAAGATTGTGGCAACTAATTTCTAATTAGTGAGTTAATAACTAAGAAGCTCAGAAATTAAACTGTAACTAAACAACTAAACCTTAAAATTTACGGCAAAGGTCAGAATTACACATACACGTAGACAACAGTATAATCAACTAAGTAGTTAAAAAACATCAGTTATTACAAATTTATTATGTGGAAACCTAAGTGGAGCTTAATTTTTCAGCTTTCTTTCATTTTCCACACTTGAATTTTTAATGGAATATTTTCCTTCCGCAAATTAATTGCCCTCAATTTAGTGTTACTGTAGGACCTCAAAAACTTTCAGAAAAAAGGGGTAAACGTTCTTGGCTGATTAATAATAAAATTTGAAATGACGTGATTGAGCCCGGGGCCTTCCATATACAAATCAGTTATCCTTAAAATATCGTTTCCTCGGCAACAATACTTCGTCTTTTATAAAAATGAATGATTCAGTGTCCATATTTGTAACAATTACAAAACTTAGAAAACCAAAAACTCTGATCTCAAAATGCTCGTTGAGTGCAAGAGTTTATTTTGCATTTACATAGGTTGCGTAGGCAATTTTTGAGAAGTTAAATTAATTCAACAATTACGCATACATGAAAAGTTTGTAGACCATTTAATTTTAATGAATATTCAAAATTTTGGTTGATCTTAATCTGAAAATAAATCAAATTTTATCGCTAGTTAAGATATTATTCATGAAAATTCTACGAAATTTTGTAAAACATTGACATCAACTTGACCTCATATCAAAAATTACTTAATAAATCTTTATTACTGAAACATTCGTTACTAGGATGGGTACTGCTCCAACTTTAGAGTTCTTGCGTGTAATATTTAAGCAGCTGATTTGTCAGACAAAAATTCGTTTTCAAATAAAACATAAAATCAGAAAATATTTAACACGCAAATACACCACCTTCATTAAAAGCTCCCAACACGCAGCAAAATTGTTCCCTTATGGTCAATTACAAAAAAACTGTGGTATTAAGTAAATAAAATACTAATTTGTAGGAAGTTTCGAATAACCACTTGTGGAATAGTTACTAAATTAAAAGCTAACAACATTTTGCGTGAAAGCTCCGTATACTTTAATTGTACTGTTTTTTGTGTACTTATTTCTTCTCCACTTTATTAGGCCTCTGAGCTGCGATGACACAAACAACTTTTTAGAAATGACGTAGTTTTTATTTTTTGAAAGCACTTCGGGTAATTATCTTTAGATAACAAAAATATAATTTAAAAAAAACAGTAAAACGATTAATGCATGTTTGCAGATACAAAACCGAGCTCAGTTTATTACCAACACACATTAAAAATCTGGTTGAAAGCAAACTTGAAATTTGAGAAACAATTTTACTGAATCGCTGGCATACAAAATAAAATCCACTCTTTGAACTACAACCTACACAAACTTTCTGCTTTATGCTTCTCTTAACACAGTCCTCTACTAAATAGTAGTCTCAGTGATTTCTCAATTCCCTTATTTCATTTTCCTCACGCCTGAAAATCTCTCTTCTTAGATTAACAATCTGCATTTCATCCGAATGCTTTCCAAAGTAGTTCCAGACAACGCAAATGTAGCTGATGTACATCAGTTTAATAGGGTTCGCCCTGAGAGCGTTGTAGCGAAAGTGTGATTGTTGTTTGAAAGCAGTGTGCCGAGTTTATCGAAACCACTGAATAGTTCAGGTCTGGACCATTACCACAAACTTTATCCTCTATCTGCTTGTTCATTAATTCTTGGCGGTGGAAGCAATAAAACTTCTTAAAATTGATTAACTTAAGTTTTCGCAACATTGTTGTTTGGGCTAATTCGTTAAGAGTTTCAAACAGTTGATACGCATGTTGAAAGCACAATGAAAGAGAAGTCATTGTTTTTAAACATTTTTATGTTTGACTCAATCATAACGATGTCATAATGTACCACTTTATTGGACTGTAAAGTAAAAATTCAAAACAATTCATATGGCAGCGATAACAGCAATGCCTATTGCCCTTTTATTAGCCTCGCTCGCTTCGCTCGCTGCGCCATAAAATGACGCGTCCAATAAATCTATGCATTATGTACTAGTAACGTAAATAGCTATTATTTGATTCTTTATGAAACTGAAAAATGTATGCTAGTGTGATATTCATTTTAATACCATTATATACACGAGAGAACAACAATAAGACTAAATTGATTTTATCATTTAATAAAATTTACAGAATAGTTTTTATGTACTTTTTTAAATGACCATGTTTTCTAAGGAAAGAAAAAATTTCACTATTCAGTTTTTTTTTAGAAAATTTATATATGACTTAATAGTTTCAATGTTCTTTAAAAGGAATTATAATTTTTAAACATCTGTGAAGATTTATCAAATCAGTTTTAGGGCCGTTAACTAGTTTAAATTTAACAAATTGTGCTCTACGTTACTAGCCACTATGTTTAAAATAAGTATGTATTACTGAACATTTAGTCAAACAGTGTGGAGTTTGGAATGATTTTCTACGTGGTTTTTCACGATAAGGCACAAAATCGCTTAAATCGCCCCATTTCTAACATAGTCTAAGCGTGCAGCACGTCCTGAGTAATCGCTAACTAGGTTAGTAGTGCCTGGTCACGTACAGAAGTGTTACACTCTCGGTTATACTATATACTGTATTCATTAGGATGCATTATATGATGAAAATATTTTTGCAACGCTAGCTAGATTTGATTTATTATTAAACAGTATATGTATAATTGAAATAATTTCTCACGGGTGGGACACGAACACGTGGTAAATACGTATCAAGGAGACAAGTACAATGTACATACATATGTACATGCACACTAGATATTTCCTACCATTATTACTAAAATCTCGTATATACCTACTATACAGACACTTTTTCTAAATACTTGTAAGGTAGCTAAATTGTGAAATGAATGAAGTCGCACTCGTCCCTCAGAATGATTGGAATTTTCATACGAATGAAAACTTATTATTTCGTAAGAGTTTTACACATATTTACTTTACCTAACTGTCTTGATGTTTTGTTTTATAATGTAATCCTGGCAAACGCTTTTATTATTTTAAAAAATATCAACTGAATAGATTTTATAGTGTCTGGAAATTCAGAATTAAATATGTGTGTACACAGATTTTTTCCTAAAAAGTGTAAATAGATTTTTTTCGTTTGAATCGATCTATTTTCGTCATGCGAGCAAAATAAACCAATTAAATTAACATTAACCTAGAAAAATGGTAGTCGTTAGAAGTATTGCTAAACAAGGTAAATTTGGAGAGTTTCGAATTTAATTAATATTAAATAATATATTATTCTCCAATGGGAAAATACTCTGTGTGAATAACACATGTACAAAAATGTGCTGAAAATATTTCGTATTCTTAGGTTATTAATATTGCCGATAATCATAAGTACTTCAAAGTTATTATTGCTTTTTTCTTTACGTAGTAAGGATCTAAATCTATAGATATATATGTTATGTGTTACATTTAACAAAATGCAACCACGAGGTCAAGTTTTCAAACGAAACACTCGATATATGTGAAAATAATTTTATGTATCCCGAAAGTAGTTGTGTCAAAATGTCATTCTCCGAGAATTTTTTCAATAATTCTCGGAGAATGCGTGATCATCTGCCGCCAGATCGTTGACACACCCTGTATATCCGAAAACGTCTGATGCTCCATCAAATATAATATGAATTAGAACGTTATAAATAAGTTATTTCTTCTTATTTTAATAGAACGGAAACATGATTTCCAATTTCTATAAAACAAATCTCTTTGAAGGCTTACAAATATTTCATTGAGAAATAAATGTAAAAAAGTTTTACCATAATTCAAGACGACTTTTTAATCTCCAAGACCACAACAGATTATGACGCGTAGTTCGGGAAAGAAATGTGAAGTACTTTAAACTTTTAATGATATGTCGTCTTTGTTGAATTGTGGTTTACATTTTTCAACGAAGATCCAGTGTGATCGCGAGGGTGTTGCCATTCAGCGCCTAAAATTTGGTTCGTCATTAATTGTTATCTTTTTAATGTTTTCAGACTTTCTAATAGCTAATTTTTACAATTTAATCACCTTTTCTACAACAATGAGTCGATGGAGTTAATATATTTACGTTTTCACATACCTTAGGGAGAGGAAATAAAGTTTATACACTTACAAAAGGAAGTTTTCTTTGGTGTTCTTCTTAACTTTGAGTTAGAAAAATTAATGATTAAGGGTCAAGGTTTCATGTTGCACCATTTTATGTTCTATTCCCAGTACGAAATTGAAATAGGAAATAGGTCTCTTCTTCGGATAACATTAAAACATTAATTATTATTGATTATTTTTTACGTAAACGTTTTTCGTACAGTTTTTAGCTCCTATGTTATTATTAACAAATTTGTTAAAATGGAGCTGCTGCGGAAGTGCTCGTGATGATGATGAAAAGTAAGCTTTCAGAATTAAAAGCACTTAATAAAACAGCACTGGAAGCGAAAGACAGATAGGTTAATTATTCGTTCGATAAAAATATCACATACAATTTCGTTTGTTATCCCCGTGGCTTTTCATTTATGTACTTTAGGTTATTATCAAGTTGATAAAATAATCTCTCTTTGCTCCAATAAAATTTATTATGTTGTCATTTAGGATTATTTCCGGGTTGATGTGGTTTGTTGAGTAAATATTCATGTGTTTTTCATGTCAATATTGTTTCTTCCTATTTAATGTGATGAAATCCATTACGCATCAATAAGTGGTTGTTAATTTAGACTGAATTTATCGAAATGACAGATTTCACAGCACAACGTGAATCCATATTTTTACTTCCGGAACGTAAGCTGGGAAGTATTGTAATCGAGTCCATCAGGCGAATAGCTAATTATCAGATTTTATAATATGAATATCATGCACTTAGATGGTAAAACGCTAACCAAAATTTATCATTGCATTCATATTTTTTAGAGTTGCTTACACAGGATGGTTAAAAAAAATAAAGAACAAGTCAGATAATTTTATTGATTAAATCACCACTGTCTCCACTAAGAGACTGGCATCTTCGGGACCTTCGAATGAGGAATTCGATCAGGTACCAGCAGGAGATGAAACACAGTAGCGAAAACATCGTCTCTCTTGTTCAATGTCAACTATGCAGGTTGTCTTTCACTAACGGAAGTTTCGGCGGAAACCGACCAAAACCTTCATTCAGTTCCTTGTAAAAAGGCTGCAAAATTTGGTACTTCGTACTTCAGTCGCAACTGGTACCATGCCTGGTGTGAGACCCTTGGACGATATGAATAGCCTTTGACGACTCTGGGAAGGCAGACAGCCGCTACTTACTGATCGCCGGACCGATGGTGCATATAAGGTCCCGTTCTTCGAACTGGATAAGCTTGGAGTACTTGTGAGTACTTGTTTGAGTTATCCTTACCCGTATGGGAAGCCAGGGGACAGTTGACGTGAATATAAAGTTTCTCATCAAATCCGCCTGCGATGCTTACTTAAATCTCGAATTAAAACACTGACCAGGTCGTCCAGTACCCGGCGAAGTCAGAAGAGCGATGCATTTCATCGTATGGTCCTCATGGACCCAGTCTACACAAAATTGATAAGGACCCGATGTGAAGTACTTATGTTTTCATTTGGGTAGTATGATCCAGATCGAGTTAATTCAGTAGTTGCGGGACTGCATCCCACCGACTTACTGGCTTTTCCACAACTTCAATAAGTTTACAGATCAAAATTTATTTCACATTAAATAAGTTACCCAATCTCACTCCCTATGGTACAGATCGGGTAGCGAGTGAAAAGGTTACCCCGGGACTACGTGGGCCCAGGCAGTCTGCGAGGAATTAAATTTATTAAGACGATAGTAATCTTTAGTGGGGATACCTCACAGGAGAGTCTGTTTGTCGCCCCCACATTTGGTGCGAGCCGACAAAACAGATTCACGTGTCGAAGATATTCCGCGTTTAGAGAATATACAGGGCTTTTATAAATGATTCTAAGGGCATAGTTGGCCATGGATTTCAAAAATTCCGCTTCGCTGAAATTACCCCCGTGATTATGCCTCATTATGACAGTTCTCACTTGTCACATTAATGTCTAATGTCATTTGTAACCTGTCATTTAAAGTCCTCGTTTTTATTGTTTTAACGTTTTTCAAGTGCGAATTACAGTAATTCTCGTTGATCCAAGCTCAAAACAACAAAACAGTCATTTTGAGAACTTTTGGTGGTTGCGTACGAAAATTTTGTTTTTGTGCTAGCAAGCGAATACTGTGAAAATGGTGTATTCTGTTAAACAAGAACAAGACACTTCTTTCATCGTTATGTCTTGTTATCGCAATGGGACTTCGGAAACAAAGAGTCGCTGTATCCTCTAACCGCTCGTAAGCAAGAATATCTGGCCAAATACCCTGGTTCAATAATTCAAGAAACATCGTTAGATGCTCACATTAGAGATGTAATCAACAGATTTGTTCGAACTGATAGTGCCAACAAAGATAAATCTCGTGGAAGACTTGAGCAGCATTGAACATTTGAACAGGGGTCCAAAGTTTTGACGAAAGGATGTTACAGAATATTTTTGAAATTAAAAAAGGAATGAGTTTCTTTTTATTGTAATGAATTAGTTTTATTTTTTAAAAAGATATGAAGCATTTAGGCAACCAGGTATACAGAAGAGTGTAGTCTTTGTCATGCGTCCTTGGGCACTTAGTACTTAGAGTTAAATCTGAGAGGCGGCACGTTTACATGGCCTACTGCGACCCTATAATCATTTATAGAAACCCCGTATGTGTACTCCAAAGGTCAATTTTGGGCCAAAAATTATATGTAGGTTTGTGAGTGAAGTGCCTGAGGGTTGCGTTTGTTGAAGTCCAGTCTTCTATTCTGTGGGTGTTAACTATTTGTGGTTGATCGTTGATTGCCAAGGAAAATGTGGAGTAGAGGGCATATCCTTGTTGGATTCAATTTATTTGGAGAAACCATTTAAACAATGTGTTTTTAACTTTTATTTGAAATGTTCTATGATTCAAGAAGTCAAAACCTTTTCTGGAACGACGAAGATAGCTTTTAAGTCTTGATGGTTGGCGAAGACATGATAGACTCCTGTGCACAGTAGTAATCGAGAGTAGAGATAGATGGTCTCTGTGTTATTAGTTTCTCGAAAAATTTGTATAGCGATTTATCTGATTCAGACATGGACAATATGATGGCTGTGCGTCAAATGTTGGAGAGTTTGTGTATATGTTACGGTTAAAGTGAATACTCGGCTAGTTTCCAAACTAACTGGTTGTTATGCAAACTAACCAAGTCGCTAGTTATTATAGACGAAAAACTATTTTCTCTTACATTAGCAGGGTTTCTTGGTTAATTTGTAAACTGCCCAGCTAGTTTATAAACTACCGTACAAGTTTGGATAATTTACATACTTTTTTTAAAGTACATAAATTAACCGAAATAATTGGTTAGTTTACAAACCAGCCACTTTGTTCTGGTTAAAATAAGAACTTTTTCTCTAGTACGATAAAATAACCAATGAATTGTATCATATTTTAGGCAGTTAGTATGCAAACAGACAGTTGTTTTAGTGTTCAATGCAGGCAATGATACAATTCATTGGTTATTTTATCGTACTAGAGAAAAAGTTCTTATTTTAACCAGAACAAAGTGGCTGGTTTGTAAACTAACCAATCATTTCGGTTAATTTATGTACTTTAAAAAAAGTATGTAAATTATCCAAACTTGTACGGTAGTTTATAAACTAGCTGGCAATTTACAAATTAACCAAGAAACCCTGCTAATGTAAGAGAAAATAGTTTTTCGTCTATAATAACTAGCGACTTAGTTAGTTTGCATAACAACCAGTTAGTTTGAAAACTAGCCGAGTATTCACTTTAACCGTAACATATGTAATAGAAAGTTAAAGATTGTAAGCAAAGTTTCCTGAGCTTTTGTTGATACATTTTTGAGAAAGATGGATGACATATTATTGGGACCTGCAGCTGAGATTCGACAATTAATTATTGCGGCTTGCAATTCGCTTTGTGTGAAGGTTGAATTGATAGGGTTTTGATTATTATCGGACGTGAGATATCCAAGATGGAAGTTTTTGGTTATGTATTAGGAACGCTTCGTTGTATTGTGCGTCACTGGATACTTTATAAGAGTAAATTAAGTTCTGCACCCATCGTTAAAAAGAATTCGGAGAATATTCTGGAAGTACGGATAGCTGGATGTAATAAAGTTTTTCTGCACACCTACTAAAAATATGTGAAGAGAAGAGAGAATGTGTGAAGACAACTGATATCGAGAAATTAAATGTAGCCAATATTGTGAGCACTTGTTAGCGAAAAATATCTCAATTTCCTATTCTGCATATACATATGCGGTTTCTTAAGTAATAATAATAATAATGTGCAACTTTTTACTTTCAAAAATACCATCGTATTGTTTATCTGAAATCACAGCATGTGAAATTAATTTCAGGAAGTTATATGACAAAAGTTATAAACCCGCATGTAGTGCAACTTATCTAATTGTGCCTTAGATATGATAGTTTAGTTTTGTTGTGTTGTGATGTAAGGCAGGACTGAGAAGGCTTTGTATAATTTATAAATACAATACGGATTGTGTCATTATGTATGGATGGTCTTTAAACCACAATAAATTTTAAAGTACAAAATCTACCATAATTAATTAAGTAATTCTAATTATGGATGCAAAACCACACCGAAAAAATTGCAATACACTGAGTTAAAATTAAAAGCATCTGTAAAAATCGTCTCTTCAGTGTTTGTAAAAACAAAGTAAATTTCAATAAATAGTGGTTTGATAGCCGTTTTGAATTTTTGATCTTTAGGTAAACTTTTTTGAGATTGTATTTTTGGGGATTTATTTTATTTGCTTGCTATTACATGTTTTCCTTTCTCGTGTATTAATTTTTATTTAACGAACATTTTATATAGCGTAGAATTAATTGGAGGGCTTAGAGCTCAATCAGCCTAAATTACTTTTTTTTAAACATGAGTTATTTATCAAATTATCAGTCTATATTGGTCTACGAGGGTACTATCAGTAGGTAAAAGCGCAAGCCATAAAAAAATGTTTACGTAGTTTTTTGCTTACCTTTTTTGCATTCACTGGAACAGATTGTAAGTGAACACTACCAAACCCAAGTATTTGGAAAATATCTCATTATCTCAGTTTAAACTTTTGCTGACTTAAGCTGATTGAACCCTCCAATTAATGCATTAATTCATTTCAACGTTGTGCAAATAAGAGGAATTGATAAAAGAATTCTTAATATATTTAAAGTGAGTACAAAACAATGAGTCAGTATAAAATCTGCTCTTGATTCCATTTTTTACCTATATTCATATGTAAAAAATGAAAATTTGCATGATCGCGTATAAATATATAGGTTGTAAAATTGTTTAATTTATTATAAGTTAGTCACAGTTAAAATACCTAAAAACTTTGTACCAAATTCCACACTTCTTAAGTAAATAAGTTACACCGTAATTAATTATATTGAAAACAACATATTGCGACGATTTGCCTTTAAATCCAAGTGTAACATCACAACACAGTAAAAAGTTACCATCATTAGAAAATAGCTACATGCTAATTAAAATAATATTTTACACTTAATGTTTGCAACTTGTCTCGTTAAATTCTTAATAAGCAGTAACTATAATAATTTAGCACGTGCTGTTAGAATGTATTAAATGAAAATGTAGGTAATACGCGAAGCTGTACCTGCGGAAAAGGACGGAGAATATTTCCCGAATAATTAGCTTTTATCACAGACTTGTATTTTGCATTTATTACCAACTTGTCAAATTTGGGTACCAATTACCCTCACCGTCGATGCTCAAACAAATATTTAATATGTTTCATTTTGAACAAACAAAATATTTAAAATTATTTATATAGAACTTTCCCCGTCCTTGTGAGTACAAACAGTACCATAGAACGAATAAACTTTTCGGTACGGATTTATTTCTTAAAGAATTAAAATTGTTATCATCTTAAGCTCATCGTTCTGTGACAAAAACGAAAAGTAAATGCATAAAGGTATAATAGAAATCTGCATGATTGTCTTTTCAGCTCTGTAAAACGACAACAACTATAATTTTATAAACTTTCTCATTTACAACACTTTTTAGCTGTAACATCACTGAGTCAAGAGGCACATTTGCTGAGGAAACGCCGCTAGAACTGAAAATTATTTGTGGTGTATCAGTTTAAAGTCAGACATTCAATTGTCTAATAATAATTATCCTCAATTTGTCACTCTCCAAGTCCCCTTTGCTGACCCAAGCATTTCGTCGTTTCTTAGCGAAATACCTAGCATCTGCCAAACCTCCTTTGTGAAGACAAATCGGTTTTGTAACTTGTTGCTAACCGTGACAACATGCTTGTAAATCCAAAAAAGAGACCAACCAGCCCATATAAAAATTTGCAGTGTTCCATAATAACTTTGTAGGGTAAGCAAAGAAACATGTTGCTTCTCCGGTGGGAATCGAACCGCACGTTTACCTTTTGCCGGGCGGGTGCCCTTACCACTAGACTACGGAGGAGCTTATCTTTCTACTACTACGTATTATTGTGTCGCCACAACTTGAAGGTCCCGCCTCAAAAACTTATCAGCCTGTATAGTTCACAATAATTAATTTATTATAGTAGGTTTTGCTGTAGTTCATTGACTGATAAAGAATATTTCGTCGAATTTTCAAATGTATACTTTGTGGAAACTTCTACAATGCAACAATGAGGTATTGTGGACTGATTTGTAGCAACAAGAAATATAAACAAAGCCGAATCATTAGCAAAACTTAATGTTAGTTAATCTAGTTTGTTGAAGACCCAAAGGAAAGCTTACAACAAAATTTCAGCAAATCATTTACCAAGTTGTATTCTAAGGGTATTGTGAAGTATGTAAGTAAATTAACGTTATTCATCCAACTAACAGATTTTTATTTCAACAAGGCGGCAAAAGGCAGAGAGCTTTAAATTCACAGCACGTTATGAGATGACACATTCATTTATAGACATTTTGTATAATAATATATGCATAACAAGTAGAAACTTGGCTTTCAGTCTGAAGTCGACATTATAAATCGAACCACACCGAAAGCTCTGCTGCAGCAGCACGGGATATTCAACATAACATTTCGACGAACACTGTTTAGATTTTGCATTCGTTCGGTAATAAAAATCGTCTGGTTAGAAACATTTGAATAGCGGCATCTGCCTCCCAGAAGTACAACATCGGATGACATGTGCATGTTTTGTGCTTTATTCACAAATAAAAATTACCTAATTGTTTGGTTGCATGTTAGTGAATTTCATCCAAGAGAAATCAGTAAATATTAGTTATAACAAGAATTTAATAATGGCTCATAAACATTGAATTCAGAGTTATTAAAAATTGTGTGAGGGATGTAATTACGTACCTTCCAACATATTTGAAATTAAGTTCGAAGAGCGTTCTCTGCCTGCAGAAAAATACCTGAAATTCCTTCTTTTTGAAGTGCATGATTTTTCAGCCACCCACATTTAATAAATAATGTGCGATAACGTCCTTTCATTGATTAATATTTGGAGCACAATTTTGTTATCTCCCTTTATGGTTTACTAAATTAATTTGCAGAAATCATATAACAAAAGTTGCACACGGCTGTGAATGGCGATCCTGGGATTGGTGTTTTACATTGCTGTACAATTAATTCCATTTTATAGAATCCCTGGGACCATATCTTTTTGTATTATTATTTCATTTACATAAATGTTCTCTGGAAAAACAACTTGTGTCGTAATTAACAGTGTTTTTGATTTGTAATTGTGATTTTGTAAATACCATATACCTAATAGTACTATATTGCTAGCGCTTCAGAAGTAACATAGAAACGGTGTTCACGGACAGAGAGAGACAGAAGATGTTGTTTTCTGTCTATAAGAGTACCGAGGGTCTGTGCGCATGTACACAAAATAGAAGCGAAAGTACGAAATGTCAAAACGCATCCAGTCACGCTATCCACTACAAATCAACCAAGTACGAGTGCATGCGCAGTACTGTTTGGTACCACAGAGAGACAGAGAGGTCCGATATAATGCTCTACCGTTATGTTTTCGGAATCTTTTGAGGCCTGTTAGCAATATAGTACTATTAGATATATGGTAAATACACATTTAATTAAGTTATTGATTACCACGGTTGATTTCCAAGCAACAAAAAAACATACATATATAATTGAATAAACCCTTAAAATGTCTGAAACTGGTTAAGACTAGCTGCGATGGTCAACGCATTATCCCCACCGCAAGTATGAATCAGAGATACCGTAACCGATAAACGTAACAAAACCTAACCCGTCTTCCCAAAAGTTTAAAAACATTCTAAAAAAATCCCCACCAGGAGTTTAAACTAAACAAATATGAAACAATAAATTGACAAAATAATAAATTTTACTTTTCATTTAATGTTACAATTTAAAATTATTTTCACAAGTGTTCTGATTAAAAGTTGTATTACAAATTTAATTTTTGTATTAAAAAAAAGAAAAAAATGTAATAGGATTTAAATAATTAAATAAGGTCTTTTTGACAAACACTTTACAAAATATTTGCACAAAAACATTTGTTATTTGTTTTGATTTTGTGTATAGTAAAAATTAAATAGTATTTGAATTTATTTATATCTATGAATGTTGAAACTGTCCCAAGCTATATTTTTATAATATTTTTGGACTTGTCTCTCTTTCTCTCAGCGTCAATTTTTTTTGTGGTATATCCTAATAATAACAATACCGAAGAACCTATTAGAATAAGCCACTACAAATTTGATGTCAAAATGAAGTTGAGACAAAAGCTCTAAAATACAGGATACCTTTCACGTGTTTTGTAGGCGTGCTCGAAATTCTACGGTACAAAAAAGTGACAACTGTTGTTAAAGAAATGTGTTCAATATCATTTTTGTATTTTTTGGAACGAATCTAAACTTATTATATTAAACATGATTTAACATTATTTAAAATGAATAAAATTTGTAGTAGTTTCGGAGTATATCTCTCGAATAAAAATCGACACAGACGACAGACGGCAGGTAGACACACGGAAACGGGAGATCTATTGTTTCAAGCTGTAAGGGTCATGAAAAATGTCGAGAAAACATGAAAGTAACTATTCACCGAATGGATATCACATACATAGCTTATGCTCGAAAAGTAAAAATACAGAATTTTCGTTTAACGCCATTTTAAGTGGAATTGACAGACGAACTCTCACAGGCAGTTATTTATTTACTTAATCGATTGTTGGCTGAATCAGAAGTAATTATTACGGGACCCCATTTCCATAAAAAGTAAAATAAAAAAATTGGTCAAAGGTTACTTCGACAGAACTTCCCTCGCTCTTGAAGTACAGTCCGACAAACTCCGCTTCTTCGAAAAATTGTAAAATTTTGTTTTCTGATAACCTTTATACTTATATTAGAAACCACTCGTGGAGATGCGGTTCGCAGACATACGGACAATATGAAATATATTTAAAGCAAATAACCAACGGAAGAGTGTTTTCAATGTAATTAGTATTATTCTTATTTGATCGTAATTAAATGGTTCTTAATTTGATCAATAATAAATTGGTCGAAGGTTATAAGTATAATCCGATTTTCGTTTTGCGATAACCGCTGTAAAGTAAAAACCAGCAGCATAAATAACACCCCCGCAGCCTTTGTACCATACGGACAATGTAGAATATATTTAAAGCATATAAGTAACCTGATAAAATGTCCTTCAGCACTCGGTAATAGCAATCTGAAGCTCAAGTGTTTATTTATGTTTAAGTATACATCGAAAGAATGTCACGTAGAAATTATTTTGATTTGGATGAGTTTGTCTTCTCAAAACACAGGACTAAAATTATTATTAATTAAACCACAATCGAACAAAATGTTCTGAATATTATAATTCTTGTTTTATCATTAATATTATAAAGACGTGTTTTTCACATTTTCGAGAAAATGGTGTGACTCGTTCTTAATTTGACCAATAAAAAATTTGTAATGACGTCATGAACATGAGTAATACTAGTCACAGCACAAAAACAAAGTAGTCGCAGAGTATTACCAATGCAAGATAAAAAAGTAAACGGCCAAAAGTTCAGTATCAAACCCACTACCGCATGTCGCACGGCTTCGCCGCAGGTCTTCTTGTACCCGACTTAGTCACTGCGCCACGGGGACTTCCGTCAGGTGTTGGTACTATGACGTATACTTGTCCAAAAGATATAAGGTTATATGACCATCATAAAAGTAGTTGACCGCAAATAAATACCCCCTTTGTGTGGTTCGCACTAAGCTTACCGGTTGGCAATAAATCCTCTTCTAAACAATTCTTGCTCACATTTAACAGGGTCGGCTTTCAAAGAGAGTGGTTATTTCAGAACCCTCAGCGGCTGCAGGTAGTAAAGAAATAGTGGAGTGGTGGATTTTCATATTTAGTGAAAGTCGCTCCTGAACGAAACCACAACAGCCGGTCGAGCTGCAATGGGCACGTTATTTACGACCCTAAAACCTTTTCTATTGTAAACAACTTAACTTCGACACAATGGGATGATTTTATGATGGCCATATAACCTTATAGCTCTTGGTCCACTATAATTATTATACGTTGCAAATGTTTTTGTGAAAATTCGAACATTTAGCGAAAAAGCTGAAAGCAGATTCGTATACAAGTATGCGAGTATATTTTTGTATACTCACAACATTTAAATCATTTTCAAATACAATTCATTGAAATGACGTCATGACGGTTGATAGGGATGATTATACGAATTTTGGGTAGCATTTAACCACCTACTTGATACTTCTAATATTGTCACGAAACTGCTAGTTGCCCTAGTTAAGTAAAGATTGCCTCATGCCATGCTTGTGGGATGTCAGCAAAAACCTCTTTTTGCTGGCATTACGGAAGTTTAGGTGGGGGGGAGTGCGGACTGACGAAAGGGGCAGTCGGTACTAACTAGGGACAGGGGAAGGAAAAGTGAGAGAAGTGAAGTGATGCACCATACCCCCTAAGGATGGAATTTGTAATGTAAGTTGAAATATATTTAGTTTATTTAATGTATTTGGGATTTTTATTCTTAACGTCGGATCGGGTAATTATCCTTAGCTCTACCAATCTCTTCCCCGACCCGGTCGTGACAATATACTTATAAAATTTGACAACAATCGGTGCAGCAGTTTCGGAGATTATGTGTCGCATAAAAATGGATACAGACAGACAGACGAAAACGGGAGACTACTTTTTTCGTACTATAGGGGTCATGAAACGTCGAGAAAACATAAAAGCAGCATTTCGCCCGGTGGGCTCAATTATTATACGTCCTTAGCTTACCCTCGGGAAGTAAAAATCTAATTTTTGTTTGAGCTGAAACATAAAATTTATTTAAATTTGTGTTGTATATATTTTGTTACAAAGTAATAATATACTGTATTTTAATTTATGTAATAAAAATCTAAGATATTCAAAAATATCGATGACATCATAGTTCCCTTATAACTTTCTTTTACAAATTTTGTTTCGATGATACGATGTGTACGCTTCAGTACAACTTAACTTTAACAAAGTTTTCAGAAATTAATTATTTGCCCTAAAATAGCCCTAAACATCCAATCAAAATATGTAGGTAATTTTTAAACTTGTTGACTTGTTAACAACGTATCATCCTATAAAACTCTGATACAAACAAAAATATTTTAATAAGGTTAATTTTATTATGTTTTTTTGTTATGACAGTTGTTCCGTGTTTAACTTGTGACCAAAAACTGACGTAAGAATTTTTTTCATGACGCTCTCTGTGTCTTCATTAAGCATAATCCATTGCGAAACAAGACCATAAAAACCACCACAAAGTCCACACCGTCTCAAACCCAAACAGCAAAACACCCGACCGCATTCTTGGCCTTCGCAATCCGTTCCAAGGAAATCTTGTATAATCTTAACCTACACTATTGTTTTGATAAAGTCTAAACAACCGTTAAAAATAAGCCACCATAAGAGCAAACGAAAATAAGACAAGTATTTGAATTTGTGTACTGTTATGAATGACTTACAGCTGTCGAGTAGTGTGTGAAAACCTCTGTCAAAACAAAGAAAAAAAAAGCGGCGCAGTAAACGGCACACTGGAACGATAATTTTTTTCGAAAAGAGAAACAACTGAAACAGTCTCATAACCCTTGTCTGCGAATTTCCGGGCGGACCGGAATTCGTAAATGCGTTAAGCCCGGAAGAAAAGCTCTGGCGCGAGCGCACTGTACAGTTGCGCTATCTTCAAACGTTCGGTGTTCGCAACTCAGTTTCCGCACCGTCTTCGTGAAAGCGGCGCGAAAAATGCAACTGTTTTCCGACAGAGCGAAAGTTTAGTTGCGCAAATTTGAGTGAGTTCGTTTGGAATGTCGCGGAAGGATTTTTTGGTGAGCAATAGCGGGCCATGAGCTTCAGGTGGGACACTTTCGGGAGCTTTAAGGTATTTGTGGTTTTTGAAAAAGTTTCAGAGTGTGTGAAAAGAATGCTGCGTTATTGGCTTATTGGCCTTTTACATTTATATTATTGGGCAAATGTGAATGCGGAAGAGGTGACACTTGAAGTTTAATCAGTTTTTCAAAACTGTAAATTGTAAGTAAATTTCGAAGGATTTTGGGGCGGGGGGGATTACATTGTTTTTGAATATTTTGTAGACTTGCGCTAATTTGTTTCAGTTTATCTTTGCATCCATTTCTTTTGAAGCAAGACTAATAATATGCACTTCCGGAACATTTTTTAAGAAACCTATTAATACATATTTTTTTTAAAATGACGTCAGCAAATTTTCGAATGATAGGATTAGACTAATTTTATGCAACATTTAAGTAAAAATTTCAGGGAAAATAGCTACTATAACAAAAACGATAATTTGGCAAAATTGAGACTCTAGATTATTGTATTTATGTATGTATCTTTTAATTTTTAAATTTATATATGTATATTTATTTATTAATTGCGAAACCAACAAAGTGTCTATTTTTAAACAATTCTCGACAATTAACTGTTTAAATAAAGTAAAAAAAAATGTTGTGTAAAATAATTTATTGTACATGTGTTTCGGTACAAAGTGCCATCTTCAGACAGTGACAGATTTGTGATTCTATGGGTGTAAAGAATTTTTGTGAATCGTAGTGTCGGTGTGCGTAGGTTTATAACAGATATTAAATTTATGATAAGTTTTATGGTGACCAATGCTGAGATCTAGGAAATTAATTAATTATTTTCTATTTCAATTGTAAATTTAATTTTACTATGTAAAGAATTAATATAATTATGTAATATGTCCGATTCTCTACTAGTAGCATTAAATAAAACAAACAACAATGTGATCTGCATACCTAAACCAATCCATGCATTCTTTGCATAAATTATGACTGGAAATTAATAAATGTAGTAAATTAAATATGAGTACGGTAATTTGATCCGAAATACGTGTAGCAATATTTTACGAGAAAATATTATATAATCAAAGAAGTGTTTTATTTTGTTAAAAAGTTAAGTGTCTAGTTTGGTTAACTATCTCGACAAGATTAATGCCAACCAAATTAATTTACTTTTGCAAAAGATAAAACTTTGTTTTCTTAAATAGGACAGTTTGTCAAGTTAAAAAGTTTTTTGTAAGAAAAAGTGCAAGAACAACTTTAAAAACCGAATTTGTTTAAGATTCTATAGCATGCGGTTTTTCAATCAAAACGTTTTAAGTTGATGTAACATTAGTTTTTGACGTCTTGGCAACATTCGGCTAGTCCATCTGAGTGAAAAAAATCGAGCAAAATATTTAGTTTTCTATACTTAAAATGGATACCTGCATAAATGTATGGATACAACTTCTTCGAAACATATATCATCACTAACTTCTTGAGATGCCTACTTTTTGATTGGGAAGATTTGCCAACATAAAACGCCTTTTAAAGGAGTATTAATTTTCTTCATTCTGTCTTTAAACGTGTGTGGAATTTGGACACTGTGATTCTTATTTCTAAAAAAAAATATGTGATAAATATTCGTAATTAGTAGTCCTAAGTAGTGAATTAGTATCACATTATTTCCTAGGTAACGTAATAATGCTCGTAATTATAATAATCATAGATTTACATGCATATGCCGTTAAGTGTGCGACTAAAAATAGTCCCCACATAGTTACAGCATACGAAAACATTCTATATACATAAACGTAATACAGACAAATAAATAGTCAATTATTTATATCTAGTTTGTTGAATTTACATTATTGTAAACATTTTGGGATTAATGATTTTCAATATTTTCAGTCAGCTGTCTGTGCTAATACGGTTTAAAGCCATTTATCTCTAAAACGTAAAACAAAATATTGCTTAACTTCATTTTTTTTTTCAGAAACTTCTAAAACGTTACTTTAATACATATTATTATCATCTTCCAAATTACTTTAAAATTGAAAAGTATGTCGGAAACAAATTTGTAAATTAATAATTAAAATTAATTATTTTTTCTACTTCGCATTCATAACCGAACTATTAAATCACCCAAATTGGATATATACTTGGATTAAAGCCAGGATTGTCAGGCAAAGGGATTTGTCATAACATTTTGGTGAAAATTACTTTTACCGCTAACAGTTTTACTGTGACGTGATTCATCTAATTGCACCAGTGGAGCTCTAGAAGTCTAGAGCATACCAAACATATCGGGCAATTTTCCGTATTTTGGAAGACGTAATATTGTCTTCAACTTCACGCATTGCTGATAATAAATTATTCTGAATATTATTTAAACTTCAAATATTGCCACAAAATATCTCAAAATTTTTAAAATTCCAGCTTTTATTTTAAAATGAGAAAAAAAGTGCGAAGTAGAAAAAATAGTATAAAATACACGTTTGATAAGACAGTTTAGAGCAGTAGTCTGTTGTTTTCTGGTATTCGTAGTCTAAAATAACATACTTAATGTAAAATTATTTTTTAATATACTATTATAGCTTCTGTTTTTATTATAACAGGAAACACGTTTCTGTTGGTGGCAAGTATGGAATTGTTTGCTAAATAATTCCATGGAGGAAACTTTAAAAGAATTTTTGCCGGGGTCCAATTTTAGGAAATACAATTTTATAAATAAATGTAACAAATAACTATGCTGAAATGAATTCTTAACTACATCTTTTTATTTGGAATTATTCGTTTGTGTAATTCTGATTTTGAAACAGTGAATCTTGCGCTTTACGATCAGGGTGACATTCGACCGTGAAGCTGTTTATGTATTACATACAGGAATTAAAAGTTTTATGAATGTATCTGCCTATTATTATTAGTAGGTACCATAATCCTAAAACTCCGAAGTGAAATGTTCCAATTGTCCCTATTTGAGAACCAAACTTAAATATTGCAAATTACAGTACTTATTAAATGCAAATTTTGAAGTAATCCTTTTAACACTTGTACAATTAGAGAAAGAATTGAAAATAGTTCAGTAAGTTTCACAAACATAACATTGTTGAACAAAAAAGAATTCTTGACTGTCTGAGAGTTCTTTGACGATTTTACTAGATATACAAGGCGATTGCGAAATACATGCAAAAAAAAAATGGGGAATAGCTCACAATATGATTATGTCACTGGGTAAAATTCACGGTCCTAAGTAGTAGCAGTGTCTAGAAAAAATTATTTGAAATTAAATGTAAATTGTTGTACACGCCGCTGAACTGTTTTGTGACCTACATAATTACTACAATGAATGGAATAGAGCGAGTCGGATTAAAAACCAAAAAAGTGACTTTATCAGGCACTTTTTTAATCCCAACGTGAAAAACACGAGAAGGGCCAGTTAGCATCGAGCGGTCGGTGAAATCGGTTTATGGTGGAGTTTTCCCATGCAGATTGTGTCGATATGGTAATTGGTGTGGGCGAACATTTGCATGAGTGACAGAAAAACTCCGAGATCATGGTACCTTCAACTTCAAACTCACGATCGTGGCCGTGATAGGACAGAAAGAAGAAGTTGGATTTTCACAGCTTGTAGTGCATCCTACATTAAAAGAATACGGCCACATCCATACCATGTTGACAAAGTAAAGGGTTTGGAGCCCGCTGATTGTCCACGTTGTGTAACTCACTTTTTGTCCGATCAAACTCCACATGCTCGTCCAGAAATACGATTGCAAGAGACGGTTTTCGATAAATGTGTATCGGTTGGATGAAACAGTTTGTTTGTGGAAATCAACAGTGTCCAGAAATTATCGAAGAGCTTCAACGAGTGAAAGTGGTTTTTACCTATCAACACACCTCTTGCAACGCTCTGACGCCTGTATTGCTAGTCAAGGACAACATTTTCAACATTTCTTGTAAAAAGGTAGTAGCATTCTAAGTTGCTCTTATTTCTGTTCCAATAAACAATCTAAAATCGTTGTGACAAGGACCAAACATCCATCAGAATCAAAATTACCAAAAAACTTTCACATTGACCTTTAACAATGATGAATGAGTAAATGAATGAACGAATGATAAGCAGCAAAAAGTCGGTTTTACTTTTAATTGAAACTGAAAGTGTTTAGGTCGTTTTTATTCGAACGTTTTTCCAACTCTGTTTACAAGGTGGCTCAGTGCCTTCGTATCGAGGGTCGTTCATGGGGGTTTTGCCCCATTCGATTTTTAATTTGTTTTTTCTATATTTCGGCTCTACTAGGGTGGGGGATGCCGTGGTTAAATTATTTGCACTTATTTCGCAGTCACCCTGTATAAATAATCTATAAAACTAAGAAAACGATTACTTTGATCTCCTGAATTAACTTTTTGATTACCACTTAAATGGTAAGATGCTAATCAAAATTTGTTTGTCGTTCCTCAACAAAATTTAATTATACAATTATTCGAGGAGAAGTAATTAGGTTTAGACGTCGATGGAGGCCTTTTTAAATATTTATCATCATTAGTTACTGTTGAATCTCGTAGCATATGTTAAGTTAATAAAAATATTTAATTATTCTCATTAATAATTTGATATTTTCTGCTTCGTTAATAACACAATAATATCAAATGGATTACATCATGAACACAGGACGAATATTCCGTTTGAAACAAAGATGATGGTCACTTTCGAAAAAACTCGACAGTATTTTGTAAGCATAGATTGTCAAGTTAATTTGTGTGTTCCAAGTCATAATTATTTTATAGTTCCTAAAACTGATTACCACGTTAGAGATCTTTAAGTTAAGAGAGATTGATCTCGTGTCAGGCTTTACAAGCATATTTTAGTTTTTAAATTCTGATGTTGCCAAATCATTTCAGCTTTCTTGAATAATGCATAGATTCACAAGAATCGCAATAAGTGTTGCATATTTCATGGGTGGATACATAAACTTATGTGGTTTGTTACAGTGCTAATAAAATTGATCGTTAAATTAAATAAAGTACAATTTTCATATAATCATCGGAGTTTTTTCAAATAGAAGACCCTGCAATTATTAGTGGATCTTATTCCACTCTTTCTTCTTCGTATTTTTGTTAAGTATGTAAGTATTTAAGTAGAGTTGAAAGTCTCTGTGTTTTTTTTATTATTATTTTTTTTAACAGAAAATAGAAAAAGAATAAAACATTAAGATATTCAAAAATAAAATGCAAAAACTAAGATAGGAATACTTAAAAATTATATAATATTAAAAAAAATTATTTACGCTGTATATACTAAGAATCAATTTTATTGACATTATCACAAAACTTCTTACCTTACATAGCCAACTTGTGTTGGTATTTCAGTTAAATACACATAGATGTTAAAAGTAACTAAAGTTCTTCGTCGTATTGGAAGTGAAATAAAATATGCCTCTAAAGCTTAAGATGACATCAATCAGTGTATGTACAAGGAGTTTCATTTAAAAAATCAAGTTGTATGTTGCGCATCAGAAAAGGAACACTCTGTGTAGTTAAAAATAACTTTAGTTTATGCTGCTCCAAAAGTCCTACAATTCTGACTTCTGGTAAATCTTTAATGATTAATACGAATAATAATATTCTTGAAATAAATTTTCAGAACAGAATCAATAAAATGTCTATTGCAAGACAAACACTACAATTCCATAAAAAAGAATCCAAAATTCAAATTTAATAAAAGCAAAAAATACATGTATGTAAACGACATGTTCTCTTCTCAGTAAATATATCTACCATAAGTAAATTTGCTTTTAATTTTTAAGGACTATGATACTTAAAAGAGTGTGAGTAACTTAGTACTAAAGCGTGTGCTCATATTTAAAGAGTAACAGTATTCAGCTTTACAAAAAAAGCACGCTCTTTATAAAAAAATAAACTACTAGAAGTATTAAATTATCTTTAATGAAAAGTTCCCCATGAATACGGTATCGTTTGTGCCTTTTTTATTTTTTAAACGTGTCACGAAAATGTTATTTAAAAACCAATTGTGACAATTATTATTATTAGATAATTCAATTATCTCGAAACAGCTCACCTCATTATGGTGAAATTTACAGCATTCCGTGAAATTATGTTTAGTGTTGATGAAGATAAATATACACATATTTGAATTCATTTCAAATTCAGTGTCAGTTAAATTATTAAATTCACAACAATACTATTTAAGTATGAAAAGGGCTGATTTCGGAAGAGACCATAAAAGCTTTAGAATTGAGCCCTCATGCTATGACTGGGGAAGAGAAATGATATTTACCTCACCTGCCTAGTGAGTTTCACCTGGATTTTTGTTATTGTTGCTGCCACTTTAAGATATTGTTCTCTTAAAATTTCCAATACTTGTTTTTGATGAAGGGTCTTTAAATATACGCTATATTTCTGTGACAACTAATATTTACGACATATACATATTTATTGGACCTGATTCGGTAACTGTTAATTAAGTGCGTTAAATTTGCGTTATCATAACATCAACCGAAAATTTATAGACTAACAATACGAGATAAGAAGTTCACTTGTAATCCAATTGGTTTTACAAGTAAGACTTTAGGTATTAAATTTAATTTATTGCATGTATTTAATAGTTGATAATAAAATAAGTTCTGTATGAAATGTGTAAAATATACCTACACCAGAAGACTGAAAGTACAGTGTTAAATATAAACGGTTTTTTATAGTTGTTCCACTAATGAAACTCTAAGGAAAAGAGATACCTTAATTAGAACTATTGTAGAAGCTTTTAAAGAAGCTGAATGGCACAGTGATCTCTTGTAATTACTTAAAAGATAGATTAAAGTTGAAATTAGATTAAATCACAGTTAAAAGTAGATTTTTTTCTGAAGTGGATCTAACCGGATTTAATCGTCTAATTTCACTTATTTTAATGTATTTTTTCACGCACTGTAACCAGTTAGAAAACATTTTTGTCAATAAAAAATTTTGACATTCATATAAATATGTTTTAAGTAATTTTACGCGGGGATTGTCATTATCTCACATATATTTAACATATAGAGACTTATTTTGAGAAGGGATTTCTACTTTTACTACAAAACAGAAACATTGATATTACTAAAGAGTAGCACAACATAAATTAATTACTGTGTGTTCAACTAGAGTTGGGTAATGCCAAATTTTAAAATATTTTCCAATGTAAATTTCAAACCTAACTCAGTTTTATTCCAAAGTTGAGAGAGTTCTCATCATTTTATTTTCTGTAATCCTAATCATTTAGTTTAGTTGTAAAGTTATGTTATACCACTTTTTACCAACATAGCGCCTTTTTACATGTACGTTCGTCAATTAAAATACATTTTTCATTTTTGAACAGATCTCCGCTTCATTAGTTTTTGTTGATTTGGAAAATGTATTTTCCAATAATTTAAACTTAATTAAAGTCTCCTATTATGTCAATGTACACAATATTTCATCACACTGCTCTTAGTCAGCCATCAATCTGTTTGATTATTCAGGGTCAGAGGTACGAGCTTTCCAAATATTTGTTTCGAATATCGTTCAGTTGGAACAGATTTATGTCATACAACTTGTATACCGATACAATATTCGTTGTGTTCGCACTAATCGAAAAGTTCACAAATCAAGCAACAAAGCAAAACCAATTACAAATAGCAACTGCTTATTAACTAAAAGCGATTTTATCGCAATAAAACTTTTAGGTGTTTACATAGAAATTTTAACATTTGTTCTCGAAACGAACTCGCTTCAAAATACTACAGCTTTTATTTTTTATTTTGTTAAATTTACATCAAACTTTTTCCATCTGTATAAGGAAATATTTAATATCATTCATATGTAACTATACAATAAGATTTCGTTCGTTTTATGTAAGAGGGTTGTTACCGATGTATGAATTGTACTCACGTTTGATTGAAAATTTAATAATTCCAGAATGATACGCCTGAAAAATTCAAACATATGAAAAAGTACTTGACTGCCATCAAGACTAATGCTTTTCTTATCAGTTTTTCCACAAATATGTTCGTGGAATTCCAATACTGTCATATTATACTTCCTCATTTACACACAAATTAGCTGTCTTTGATCGTGATACGTAATGTAGAAGAACATTAATTTGTACTGTGCTATAATTTGAGTTGAGGTGGTGATAATAAATTTGACTGTTATCAAACCATGTATTAATAATTTAGTTAATCCAAGGACCACTCCAGAATCAACAAGTATTGATTTTCAGATTTTATTGCGTTGTGATAAATATTTATTTCCTTGATTTTTAACCAACTTTTAATATTAAATTGGATTTATTTCAACAAACATTCGATATGTTGTTTAATTTAAAAATATAGTTTTTTGTGTTTTTTAGTTTTGTTACTGTGTTACAATGCAATATATTGTCAGGTGCATTTATTTATCGTAGAATATTTTCTAATTTAATTTACCTTATCAAAAACGTAAAAATTTAACTATAATTTGTCTCTACGAAAAATGGACAGCTGGTTACACTTATATGGAAATTTTGGTGTACTTAAGCCTTCGATTTATTTATTTATACAATGAATAAACTGGATCCCATTATACACAGACTTTGTTTTCTACGGATAAAATTTATTGTTTTGCGCAAATTATTTATAACGAAATTTCGCACTTCCAATTTAAAATCGAACGAATAACCAGCGAAAGCGTTCTATTTATGAGACGTTTTGTTTCGTCGAAAACAAAATACGCACACACTGAAGTCATTCCGAGAACATAATTAAGACTAAAAGTAAACATCTTTTGTTGAACCTAGTATCTAACTGCCCGTTTCATTGTTGACTCTGCTACACTGAGTTAATTACTAGTTAAATGTAACTCAAAACAAATTGTAGTTTATCCTACACCTCCTTAATGACAGATTAAACGCTGATTTTTTATCCTCCGCTCTCGTTGAAAAAGAAGTAAAAATAAATACTGACGTTCATCGACTTGTTCCACGAATGAATCACGATTTCGATTGCGCGTAATGAGAAGAGTGAAATAATGAAAATCACGAAATTAATTTCAGTTAAAAATAGAGCCTCGTTAAATGCATTTCTAAAGAGTCAGCGTAATGACTCATTCTTTTTTCATGCGTAGGTGCGGTTTTCATTTAGTTTTCCTGGAAATCAAATTTATAAAAGCTCGAAAATTCCACGAATTCAGCAGAGCTTACTTATATTTTTTTTTGTCACGATTTATCTGATCGTCACTGTTAAGCGGACCAGCTCTGCTTCGATTTCGTCTGGCTATTTTAATATTTCCCGTAAGAAAGTGTTAATAAATCGAACACACAATGCTGTTTTCACACATCGATCGTTTCAAGGCAGATGTTACACAGATAAATATAGGATATTCGAATGTGTTTAATCGGAAGTGATTTATTTTGTTTATAAAGTAAATAATGGTGCGAAATTGTTAAATTGTGAGCTATATCTTTGGATTTTTATCTCTAATAAATTATATGAAGTAAACAGACTTTTATAAGTTATTTGTATTCTGTATCCTCCAAATTTTATTTATTGTATTTGCTATTCGATTTCATGAAGTTTAAATAGACTTACAGCTGAGGAAAAGCAGCTTTGCGGCGGTAATAATAAATAATATTCTATTAATAGATAATAATTTATTATTATTTTCAAAGTGATTCAAAGGCGATATTAAAGCCCGTTTTTTCTGAAAGGAAATCACAAAATTGAAGAATAAGACCAAGTTTACAAAAACTCAATTAAATATTTGATTACTATTAAATTTTTAACACGACGTTAAAGTACCACGTGATCGACGCTACGCCAATCAGACGTCGCTAAATGCATGATTAACTTAATCTCAATTAAAATATTCTATAAACAGGCCCTAAGTCTGAAAATGTTAATTCTAATTGTTGTCCATTTTTTTTTAACCGAATAATCAAAACTGCAAGAAAAATTATTATTTCCCCGAACAAGCTAGTATTTCGTCAAGATTATCTGAAAATTGGCATACACATTTTACGAGAAATGTGTATGAACAAAACCACGAAATTTCAGATAGCTGAGGTTTCGAACGATATTCTCATTCCTTATCGTATAAGTTATCTAGCGAGATTGGTTACAAATGAAAAAAAATCAAACGAAAAAAAAAACATGAGAGAACAGGTGAACAATAAAAACATATTTTTACCATTTAGTTTAGACCATTAAAACCTGTTTAAGCAGATGAGATGTAGGTACAAGGGTTGCAAAAAGTTGTCAAGTCCATACTCAATTGTTATGGAGATTTCTAATTAAGATAATGATATTAAAAAGAAAACGGCCGTGAAAAAAGCTAGACCGAGGGAATGGTAACTTGTGTAAAAAGACAATGTTTTAAGTGAAAAAACTTCGTATATATACACAATTTTCTTAATTATATATATACATAAAACTAGAAAACATAGGAGAAGAAAGGGGCAAGTAACAAGTAATCAATACAATATTCACTCTTCCAAATTGTTGGAGAAATATAGAAATAATCTATATTTACCGTTTCGTTGTTTTTTGGACAATAACACACATTCATAACAGTTTTCACTGAGAATGTCTGGAAGATGAAATTTTTAAAAACAAGTAAAATAGAATACTTGTGACCTAGGAAACCAATAACCTTTTCTGAACAATAGATCTTTTAAGTTACGTTGCAATATCATAGGTCAAATAAGCCACTTCTCCAAAATGGTATCCTGTCCAAAATGGTATCCTGCAAGGTTTAGTCATTAACATTACCTGTTATTAATAGATATATAAACGACATAATGAACTCCATTACTCAATCGATCAAAGCAACTCTCTTTGCTGATAATTTATTAGCGATTTACAAGATAAGAAAAAATATTCCGTTCTCTAAAGTTTCCCTAAATATGCTACAAAGAAACCAAGATTTATCTGGTCTCATTATAAATTTATAGAAAGGCAAGATGTCTGGTGTTGATCCTCATTTAAACTAGGAATCATTGTCTCCTCCATTAGATTACGAGTTGAAGAAAATTGTTACTTATTTTCCTTAAAACCAGTTTGGAGAATACAGTTATTTTATCCAAACAATAGAATTTAGCGTTTTATTCTTCGTCCTCACCTACAATCAGCTTGTCGTAAGTAGTTTGTGAACCATAAATGATAAACGGGTTTAAATATCTTCGATTATCATATATAACGCTTGTTTTTTTATGAGAGTTAAAATGCATCGTCTTCGGGGGTTCGCTTAATATAGGTTCTCCTCCTGAGTGTTACTTACAGTTTCATATTAAATTTTCCTCTTTGTAATTTAAAGAGCCCAACATGGAATTTGCAATCTAGAAATAAGTCTCTTTATGGTGTTTGTTTTTATCAAGACTTAACTTTTTTCTACAAATGCACTCAAATCGCCAGAATGCAGATGCAGATATTTTTACAAGTCCCTTCGGTTACGTTTCCAATTTTCTTTTACTGGAGCATCTACTGAATTAAAATTTCGCTTCATCATGTGATCCACGTTAAAAGAAACGATTACACTTTATTCCATCTTATCGCAACTGTCGATAGTTTAGCTAAAGAAGCGTCTGGATGAATTCTGGTCTAATCCGACAGGTTACTCTATTTAGATTTTAAAAGTTTTGTGTCTTTTTGCTTTCTATTGGTTTAGCGGGCATAAGATTACTATGCAGCTCGCCGAGGTCTCTAGTTGGCTCTCCTTTGCCCCTGGTAGTAAATATCAGGTCATTTTCTGGAGAACCAAGAGGTCACTCATCACTTTAGCTAACCATCTGTTTAAAAATTTTATCCCAAACTGCTAATGTAAATTGTTCTATATGATTTCAGACAATTGCTACAGACCTACGTAGTTGTAGTTTTGTTATACTTATACTTATATATGTATACTATACCTGATACCAGGAATGTGCGATAGTTTTTAGGCACCTAAATTTCGAATTTTTGCTTCCCGAGAGTAAGCTAAGGAGGTATAGCAAACGAGTCCATCGCACGAATGGTCCCCGGTTTTGTGGCGACAAACTCATGCAAATGAAATACATTTTTACGCGAAATTCTTCCGAACAAGCACTTGAAATTAAAGCTTGTTATTATTGCTGAGAACCCATTTTTTCCCGTTGGTTATCTACATATTAGCTATTTGTGTATTAAGAGCGCAAAATTATACATTGCCGATTGAGAGAGCGCCGCAATCTCTCGAAATCGGTAATGAATTTGCACTCGTAATACACACAAGATTTTTTCTACAATCAAGACAGTTTGCACAATAATTAAAAACGTCCCACTTTAACAAAAAAAATAATTTTATTAACAATAAAACTCAAAAATTTGTATAAACCAAAGTTTGTTTACCTGTTGCTATGGAATGAACTGGCCAGTGAATATTTGATTAATTGGTTTAGCGAGCGTTTTGTACATTTTGTCGCGCTTGAGCGACAAAGTGACGTTCCTCGGAAAACTTGACTTTTGCGTTGTCAAGTCCAAGCGTCAAATGCCTACTTTCTATATCGATTGTAGAAAAAATATATTTTACATTGTTCGTATTTGTGCAATTTGCGCCCCTACGGCGCAGGGACTGTGTGGGTGTTATTTATGCCTCTGGTTTTCACTTTATAGAGGTTAACACAAAACAAACATTGCAAATCTAATTTTATAATTTTTCAAAGAAGCGGGATTTGTTGCACTGGTACTTCAGAAGCGAGGAAAGTTCTGTCGAATTAATAAACTTCAAACAATTTGTTAAGGTTGTACTTTTGAAATATGTAATCTGTCAATCATCTAAATAAACTAGAAAGGCCAAAAATGTGACAAGTTAGCAAACTACAACATAATTTTAACGGAAAAGTTTATTCCTATTTTGGAAATCTCTCGTCCAAAAATTAAAAAAAAATACAGTAGATGTAGTTTGTTTACTGTGGGTGCGAACAGAGTGCGACGAAATTCCGGTGGGACGGGACGGTCCGGAATCTCGCCGATAACGTGTGGTGGCGGCGTACCTGGGTGCCAAGCCTTGAGCGGGCTAGTGTCGCTGCTTTAAAAACACGTCTGCGGCGACCTTCACATCGCCGGGGGTGGCGCCTACGGTCAAGAGCAGCGGTCGCTCTCCAGGGAAGGGGGCGCCGAGATTGCTCTCAAGCCGGAGACACAGATCTCAGGTGGTGAGCGCCCGCGAAAACATGAGAATAAAATAAAACGGCAAGGAATATTTTAAATATTAACAAAGGTTTATTCCCTGCCACCAGCTATACGGCTAAAATAATACTCCTAAATCTTACGGCTAATCTTAATTATTTACATCAATAAAACAAAACAAGAAAAATAATAACACGTCCGGCACGATCGTTCCTCCTGAGCGACGACTTCCTTCAAGAGGAGCTCCTCCTGGGCCTGGGGGTGGCGACCTTGAAACTGGAAATCGCGCGAAGACGCTACAGCGACCTGGGAGGGGAGCGCGGTGACGGTAACTACAGAAAAAAAAACCGGTGACGGTGGTACGGTTTTTCGCTCGGGGGCGGCGATTCAAAAACCGGTACAAAAGCGGGCAGACGACCCAAAATGTACTTACGGAGGTGGGAAGGTCAGGTCGAACTGCACTTCTGCCACACTTTCCAAAAACTTTTCTGAACACAGCCACAGTACTTTTTCTCTCATGAATACTTCAGGCCAGAATTCTCTTCTCCCGCCGCGGCGGCGCTCTCGCGGTACGCGTCACGGTTTCCGGCCCGCGAAAATTCACTTCGTTACAAGAGTAAGAAAAATAGCTTTCTGTTTGATTTTCTCACTTATATTCAAGATTTCTTAAATTTGAAACACAGCTTCGTTTAACGACTGATATACTGATATGTCGATAATATTGTACTGTAGTTTCGATGGCTCTCAAAATCTGAAAAATAAAAATTTGACAAGAGTTACAAACTATCGATTAAACTGTGCTAAGAAAGGAATTAATGAAAATTGTATAAAAAAGGATTCATTTTTTTAAATTTATATCTGTAGTAGTTTTGAAGAACTTTCCTCTTTATTCGTATAATAAATTTCTTTAAAATGAATGTAATGGATAATAATATACAAAAAACACCGAGTTATAAATTTAAAATGTTTGATCACGTCAACCAATAGGTTCCACGTACCAAAATATATTTCTATAAATTTGGGAACGCTGTCGTTTTATATAATAGCTATTTATGTTACTAGTACATAATGCATAGATTTATTGGACGCGTCCCGTTATGGCCGAGCGAGCGAAGCGAGCGAGGCTAATAAAAGGGCAAGTTCAATAAAAAGCATTATGTACGTGTGACATACATAGCTTTATATTTGACTCAACAAAAGAATTTATTTTTTGCAACTTTTTCACCTTCATTTTAAAATTGTTTATAATATTTAGTAGGCGCTGCAGTTGTCACTATCATATGAATTGTGTTGCAGTCTAAATTACTTTACTTCCTCTTGTCTTGTTAAAGCTCGTTTACTGTCGTCTGAACTAACTCGGTAAATTAGCCTTTACACGCACCCTGCCTGTAAAGCGTTACCGTGGCAGCTTTACAGGCACCTTGCCTGTAAAACGTTATCATGACAGCACCGGAATCAAACACACATTCGCTGCGTCGGCCTTTTTCTTAATCTCACTAATACTGTGCTAATACTAACGTTAAAATCACCTTCAAACTCTTCATCTTCATCGATTTCCACAATTAACAGAGCTCAGAAACAAAATTAAACTATTTAAATTATTAATCGAATTTACAAATTGACAGTCCCGTTATTTTCAAACAATTCAATTTTCCATAGTTACCGGAGCAAACTATGAAAAATAACTACAATTTCTATGACTGTAATTTCAAGTAAAATTTCTAGAGATGCCAAAGTTGTTCATTTTCAGGATTTTCAGCAAGAGGAAGTAAAACGTTGTACGCGGCTCGCTTGCAACTAGCCTTTACTGGGGCTCACCGGATTACAGAGCTCGCTCCTACGTCGCTCGCCCTGCAAACATTCCGGCTCGCCCGTAAAGGCTAATTTACTAAGCTTGCCACGTAAATAACTATTACAGTCCAATAAAGTGATAGATTATGGACTGTTGGAAGTGTCATAAATGACATCGTTATGATGGAGTCAAACATAAAGTATTTTTATGGGAGTAACTAATTCTAAGCTGTTTTTGGCTTTTTAATAATGCCTCTGTGTATTGGAAAACAAAAAAAGATGGGAGTTAGTAATACACCCTTGTCTCACTTTCTATCCGCAACAATTTCTAATGTTGCTCTTACTTTTGGATTTTAAATACCTACCACAGTAGCACAGTACATTACAGTACACTACAGTGGTTAGGTGTTTAAAATCCAAAAGTCCATCCTCTTAAAACTTTACAGATAATCGGCTAGTGAACCCTAAAGGTACTACACAGCTTGTTTAGTATATCCATAAACTCTTAACAAATTTAATGAAGTTAAGTGTCGAAGAAACATTGTTGGAAATGGGTGGAATGAAAAAATATCGACATTTATGAAAACTTTTTCTTCATAAAAAATGAAACTTTATCCATTAAAAGTGCATATACTAATAATTTATGAAGCTTTGATGTGTTGAGTCATTACTCCACCACCGCTTTACATTCTGCATTTTAATTATAAAGAGTAATACAAAGTGTTGTACACAGAAAATATTGAAAACTGTTTTCGCTTTGATGTTTATAAACGCAGAAATTTGTAAAGACGCTTCGTTTTATCTATCAAAAGAGTTCAATATTTCTACAAGAAAAGGTCTTTTTAAGTTTTCTCTGAAAATCTGCCCGCATAATAATTTTATTGTTTTGAGCGTAGAAAATATTTCCAAAATCGTTTTTGTTTCATTAACTAATTAATCTAATATTCACTGCTCCAACTAAGTATTTTCTGTTTGACATTAAATACATGCAATAATTTTATTTCACGCGGGGTGTATATGCCTCACAAGCTTTTGAAATGCCGTCGCATTGAATTTCATAGCTTTAAATACCGTATGTGCGACAATGCAAATGGTGGAAAAGGGTCTGGTGTAAAATTGGAGCCTGTTTACAAAGCTATCCACTAGAAGATTTTCTGCCAATTTAGAACGAAAATTTGAAACGCAAAGCTGATAAAAGTGCTTTTAAATTTAAAACAATTGCAGAGGTTTTCTGTCAATTTAAAAAGAAAAGTTAAAACCCTAAGCTGGTAAAAAGGCTTTTGAATTAAAAAAAAGTAAATATTATGATTCCATCCCGTAAATGCTTTAAGAATATAGGAAATCTTTTTGAATTCAATTATTAATTGTTACATACAGGGTTAGTATAAAGTTCTGGAACGATCGCATAACTTTGTTATTTGAAAAGTTTTTTTCTGAAATTTGAGTTGGATATATAGTTAAACATTGCGATTTGATTACAACATTTTTCCTTTTTTATCGCTCTCGGTTCGACAGAGAGGGCCGCCTACTTTTTTTTTAATGGAACACGCATTTTTTGACATTTTCTGAAGTAGTATAAAAAACTACTTTTAGAAATTATCAACATGTTTATTTCTACTGATACAAAAATAGAAAAAAATTCACAAAAAAAAACCTAAATTGTAAAATCGCACATAATTCATTGAGGCATTTGGTTGATGGATTATATCACTGCCAAATTGTAGACGGAAAACACTTTGAACAATTATTATAGTCTCACTCGTAGTTTATTATTTATTAGTATTTTGAAAGATGACGTGATTTTACAATATTAGGTGTTTTTTTTTGTATTTTTTTTTTGTAATTTTTTGTATCAGTAGAAATAAATATGTTGATTATTTCTGAAATTTGTTTTTATTCTGTATCAGAAAATGGAAAAAAGAATCTGGGTGTTCCATTAAAAAAAAGTAGGCGGCCTTGTATGTTAAACCGAAAGCTATAAAAAAGAAGAAATATTGTAATCAAGTCATGATGTTTAACTATGTATCCACACCAAATTTCAAAAAAAAAATCTTTTCAAAGAACAAAGTTATTCAATCGTTCCGGAACTTTATACTATAACCCTGGATACGATATTATTAGTTTGATTTGAAAATGGATGTAAATATTTGGGATTCTTTAAAGCTACTAAAAAAATACAAAAATGTATTTTGTAACAAATCATTATTAAATATGTACGCCCAAGAGGAACTGTCGAACAAGGTTTAAATTTTGCACATCTCTTTCGTTCGTGATGAATGATGATACTGAAGGTACGGAATTTCTGACGGACGTTTTTTAGAATTCGGTTATGCAGAGGAAAATGTATTTGAGAATTAACGAAGTAAACAAAAAATTATTTATAAATTACATAAAAATTCGACAAATAAATTACTTTTAATATCATTTTAAGAAGCTTTAATCTACTGACCAATAATATTATTCCCGTATAATTTTTGCAAACGATGTTTTTAAATATTACTAAATAAGTGGAATAATATAATTAAATGAATATATTTTATAGATTGAGCAATTTGTCTTTTAAAATGAAATATTCGGAAGACGCGTTAAGTTTTAAGTCAAGTACGGTGTGCACATTCACGTATTTCAAAACTTGGAAAAATCTCTGCATATTATATGAATTAGTACATAACGCAAAACTGTTTTTTAAACAGTTTGTCAACTTTAATTAAATGTCTTACAAATACTGCTGTAAATAATTTATTTAAAGCATTTACAACCTCGACCAAGTTTTACAGCCTTTTATCTCGTAAGTAAAATGTCCTTTTTCGAAAAATAAATACAGTCTTAGATAAACGTAGAACGGCAATAATTAACCAACCTTTTAGTATTTTAGCATAAAAACATGTTTGAAAAATGTGGCCAATTAGAAAAGTGGAAAACGAGAACCTTTTTTAGATTGTATATCTAAATTTTTTCGGGTAACTCCAACGCGAGAAACGAACACAGTACGCACCCACTGTTTCAGTAGTAATTAAATTATCCCTGATGGAGATGTAGGCAAATATTGTATTTTAGCTTATAACATTTGACAACGTTTTCAAATAAGCTTCGCCACTTCCTCCCCATACTTCATTGGGTTATTTATTATCGTTGCTGATGTGTTCCGTCAAGTGGGCAAAAAATATCGTTAAAGCCGTTGAAATAACGTCTTGAAACATTCGATCATTTTTAGAATATCACAATGTTTTCCTTTTAAAATTTGATGTTGAAAATAGAATATTGCGAAAGGCTCGGAAAACTAAAAATTATTTCACATAAAAAGTAAGCTAAAGAAATTATATTATTAAACATATATGAAAAGATCACTTAAATCTCATGGAACTTCTTCCTTCTAAAAGTTTAAATAAGAGTAGTAATTTATTATTTTCTAAAACTATTAAAATAGAAAATTGGTCGAGGTTTATTTATTCGACAGAACTTTCTTCGCTTCTGGACAACGTAAAATATTTTTAAAGCAGACAAGCAATAGAAAAAATGGCCTCTCAGCAATAATAAGCTTTAATTTCAAGTGCTTATTTATACATCGGAAGAATGTCACGTAAAAATTTGACAGAAACGGGATACTATTTTTTCGTACTTTAGGGGTCATGAAACGTCGCGAAAAGTGGCTATTCGTCCGATGGATTCGATTACTATACTTCCTTAGCTTACACTCGGAAAGTAATGAACAGGCTCCTCATCTTAAAAAAATTATAATCATGTATTTAGATAAATACATTAATTAGTGGTAAAATAATATTTTGATTAAGAATTCAAATAAGTATATTTAATATCTTTGAAGGTGTTAATTATTTACAAATAGAAACCACTGAACTGAATGCTCAAAATTATAAAACCGAAACGAACCACGTTGTACATTTTATGTTCAGTGTTATCGCCAAATAATTCATGGAGGTCAGACGAAAAAAGAACCTAATTTTGCCTCTGGTCTTCTACTAATGGGGCTGGTTTGGAGCGATAAACGTCTTTCGAGTTTGATGTAATAATATGATACTTTTCTAAGTGTGTTGCTGCTCCTCCCCACTTAGTTGGCTTATAAACAGTACAAAGCGATCAGGTGAATGTGTTTGCGATTTTAATATTGATAATAATATTAATAATTGATTCGTGGGCTAATACTGGTTTGATTAAGATTGAAGAAATTTCTTTCTTATCCTAACAAAATATTAGCAATGTCTGGGTATTAGTCCAATCTTACAAATATTAAAAAAATTGGCCGAATATTATTTCGACATAACTTCCCTCGCACCTTCGATTTTTCGAAAAATTATAAGTTCTGATTTGCGAATTTAATTTTTTCAAGATAGGCCTTATGAGTTAAAATAAAGATATTCATGTAATCTTAAAGTAAAAGTGAAGAAGAGCGTTACGCGTTTGGTTCAAGAGAGTTTTCCCATTACAAAATTTTGTGATAACATTGTCAACATTTTTGCCAGGACACGTATTTGAATTTGAATAGATGCAGTGTAATAAAACCAACAGTACTGTAGTGCCAAATATTCGAGAATATGGAGTAAGTCGTTCGTCGTTTAATCAATACAGCAAACTACCTCATTCGTTAATTTTTTTTGAGTCACTTTGATAAACTACAAGTATAGTAATAGAATTTTGTACATTTCACATAGGATTTATTCGGCAAAATTTTAAATTGACGTTTACAATTTTTTGGGAACAGATACATTTTTATAAACGATTGACCATAAATACAATAAGATTAAAACGTTTGCAAGATTTCAAGGAATTCATTTCAATGTTTCAGAGTTTAATTTGCTAAATTTTATTATGCAAACTAGATATTTTTTTCCAAAAAAATCTGGATGTCTAGGGTGGAAACTCAAAATTATATACTACTAACTACAGGAGTATCTTATTTTATTAAAAAAAATTATTTACTCTTGTAAATTTTCGAGATGACGTCATCACATTGTTGGTGGGGACAACTAGCTAATTTTTGGTTGTTGGCGTTTTATGATAATATGATACTGCTAATATACATACAAAATTTGATAACAGTCGGTCCACTGGTTTCGAAGATTTTTGTCTAATAAAAATCCGAACAGACGGTAGACAGACAGACACGCAGACAAACAGACAGACAAAGAGACAGACAAACAGACAGAGAGACAGACGCAAACGGAAAACCTATTTCTTCGGATCATAAGAGGTCGAGAAAACATAAGAGTAGGGAGTCGGTCGATGGACTCCATTACAATACTTCCTTAGCTTACGCTCGGGAAGTAAAAAGAGAAGAAATTAAGACAAATATTTATATTTTAGAAAATTCAAAATGTTGAATACTACCACCCCAAAAATTCTGGCAGCGTCGCTCCATTCCAATTAAGTTTTGATGAAATCACTGCCCTCATTCATCAGTCAGCGGTCATAAAAAGACAAACAATTTTTAATCTGTGGATAGCAACACTTTGAAAACTACACAACATATCTCAAAAAAATTATTTGTAAATTTTATTTTATTTATAGATTTTCAGACTGCTTTCTTAGTAACAGATAAACGTTAATTAACACTAAGTTTAGACAACCCTGCAGCTTGATTACAGAGAAGTTAAAATAATACATGTAATTCTGTTTTGTCGACCCCGTCAGCGTACAACTAATTTTAGAACCCATATATATATATATAGGGTTTCTATAAATGATTATAGCGTCGCAGTAGGTCATGTAAATGTGCGGCCTCTCAGATTTAATTGTACGGAGATCTGTACTAAGTTCCCAAGGACGCATGACAAAGACCACAGGCATCTGCATAACTGGTTACCTAAACGCTTCATATCTTTTTAAAAAATAAAACTAATTCTGTCGTCTTCGCTGATTCAATAAAAGTAATTCCTTTCGATAAAAAGAAACTAATTTTATTGCGGTTAAACATCACAGTAAATATTGAAAATGTTCATCATTTTGTTCAAGGCATATATTCACTCTCTTTTTAATTTCAAAAATCATCCTTTTGTCAATACTTTGGGCCCGTTGTTCAATTGTTCAATTCTGCTCAAGTCGTCTTAAATCATTAACAACTTCCTCAGATACTGAAGTTTTTCACGAGATTTCTCTTTGTTGGCACTGCCATTTCGAACAAATTTGTTGATTATATCTCTAATGTGAGCCTTTAACGATGTTTCTTGAATTATTAAATGACGGTATTTGGGTTATAAGCGGTGACAGAATACACACTCTCTTCATTGCGATAACAAGACATAACGATGAAAGTGTCTTGTTCAACAGAATAAACCATTTTCACAGTCCTCTCTTCCTGGCACAATAACAAAATTTTCGTACGCAACCACCAAGAATTTTGAAAACAACTGTTTTGTTGTTTTGAGCTTGAATCAACGAGAATTACTGTAATTTGCACTTGAAAAACATTAAAACAATAAAAACGACGACTTTAAATGACAGGGTACACCTGTCATTAGACATTAATATGACAAGCTGACAAGTGAGAACTGTCATAATACGCCATAATTTCAGCGAGGCGGAATTTTTGAAAACCATGGCCATTTTGTCAACGGTGGAAAAATGTAAGTAATAAACTCGTGTTATGAATCATTACTCAGTCTTGATGAGTCTGAACTAAATTAAGTTTACTTAAATAACGGATATAATTAAGGTCGGAACCATTTACGTTAAATCGGAATTTCCGCAAGAAGTTTTGCTAAAAGTAAAATAAGGTGGACCCATTTTCAGTGCTTGCAAGTAATTCAATTACAATGTAATGTAACGAGTAATTGTAACGAATTACTTTCTTTGAATAATTCAGTCACTTTACAATCACTTTTTGCAATTAGTTTTAACCGAAATACTCAAAAATGTTATTTTGTTTTTCGCTAGGAATCGTTTACCTGACTTGCTGGGATTATTATTAGAGAGCGGATTTCTGTCGGGCTAGACAAGGCCAAACTCGGTACGGCTCGTACGGGATGGGAATTCATTGCAGTTACCGGCTGCACTTCGTTTATTTGAGATTAGAATAACGCTGCTTCGTTGCACTCTGCTGTTAACTCCAGTTCTCATTTACTTAGCCGTTTGATTAATAAATCGTTAATTGTATTTATGGAATCAAGTGACAATTAAATTCAGTGATTACCTATCACCCGCTACTGAGTCCCGGCGATGCAGCGCGTCCCCACCTATAATCGTGACGTAGCCCGACAGAAATCCGCTGTCTAATTATTATACCTGGTTCGTCCCCACAAAGAGAAAATTAACCAAGTAGCGTGTTAAAATCAAAAACGAGGTTAGCACAGAATTTGTTAAGAAACCAGGTAACGTCTTCATCATTTTAAAGGTGAGCTACAGCATATGCCAGAATAGGGAAATACACATAAACTTCTGCCCAACTTTTTCCCAAAAGTCCGATTGTAATAAACTTCGCATCGTTGAAACGAGCGTAAAAACTCTACCCAGACTGCTTTTCCGTTTTTTAATTTTGTTGTCAAAAAAAAACTACAATGCGTTAAAATTGTAATGAATGTGAAATTATCTGGTTTTCGCTATTTATGTATCAATTTTAAATTTTCAAAAAGTTACATTGGTAGAAATCGTATTAAAAAATCCATTGCACATTACAGAAATAAAATATTTTGATAAATAATTGAGTAAACAGGGGCAGAATATTTAAAATTTGTGGTCAAACAAACTTGAGCCATTTTTCTGGTTCACTCAAATCTATAAGGTAACCGATAGAGCCCGTCCTTTTAAACTCCTCATAATCCGACAATAAAATTTTATGAGAGTATCCAGCCTCTAAGGTTTTCTAAATTTAATATGTAGGTCACAACGGCAAGTAAGAGGCAATTGACCACATACTTTTAAGTTTACATTATCTTGTAGCCCCCTTCTAAGTATTTAGGAACATCCTTTTTATTAAAGATTAAAAGATTTGGGTCCGCAGGTAATTATCGGTGGACTAATATTTATATTAGTCCAAAAGGTATAAGGTTATATGAACATCATAAAAGTAGTTGACCGCGAATAAATACCCCCTTTGTGTGGTTCGCACTAAGCTTACCGGTTGGCAATAAATCCTCTTCTAAACATTTCTTACTCACATTTTCAGGGCTGGCTTTCAAAGCGACTGGTTATTTCGGACCCCTTTGTGGCTGCAGGTAGTAGTAGTAGGTAGTTAGATATTTAGTGAAAGCCACCCCTGAACGAACCGACAGCAGTCGGTCGAGCTGCACTGGACACGTTATTTACGACCTTAAAACCTTTTCTACTGTAAACAACGAAACTTCGACACAATGGGATAATTTTATGATGTCCATATAACCTTACAGATTTTGGAATACTTTACGATAGATTTACATGCAGCCAATAAGATATTTTGAAATTTCCCACCAAGGCAAATTTTTGTTTAAAAGTTGTTGCAGTTGGCATCGAACTTTTATTTGTAGCTAGAGTGGAATGAAATTGGGCGCAAAAGAATTGGCTCTTCAATTTTTGTTAAAATATGTAACATGTTTAGTGTTGGCACGGATGTTTTTAAGACAAAACGTCATGCCTTAGCTGACAAAATTTTGAATATCAATTATTATTGAATTTAAATTATGAATATAGTCCTCTTGCGTGAAGTATTTAGGTATTTATTTTATTTACTGATGTGAATATGTGACAAATGCGTTAGTAAAACTTAATAAATTACTCACTGCCTTTTTCATTCTAACACGTTTTTTCTTGATCCTTTGGACCCTTACAACAAATATCTAAAGTTGTGTCTTCATCAAATTTTCCAAAGTACAAAAAGTAATGCATTGCTTTTTAAAAGTAATGAATTCCTTAAAAAAAATTATTTGTAATTGTAATGAATTACTATTGTTACTGAATAATGACGTAGGGTTCGGAATTTATGAGATTTGCATATCGATGACTGTTCATACTACACCTAAATGCTTTCGGATCTAGGGGAATTAGGTAAATAGGAATTGATTGACGCATATTAAATTTTGCATATTTTGCATATATCAAGATTTTTCACATATTTTCATATCTTCTGTATATTTTCACATATTTTGTCAATTTTTAGATTTTCAAAGCATAACGCGAATTTTTTATTTCATGTCGGCGTTTTTAACTTCTAGGTCGAAATCTACAAGACAATGTCTTTGGTTAAATTTCGAAAATTGTCAACAACAATCGAAAATTTCAAAATGGGGTGTATTGAAAAATTGTTCAAAGTTATATTTTGTTATCAAAGGTAGCTAAAATACATAATGGAGATTCTAGTAGTGAGTTAACATAGAACCAAATTTAATTAACGCTCTTAAGTATGCACCCATAACATCAATGGATGCAGAGAGGAGTTTCTCTACCTATAAACAAATTTTGTCCGATAGGCGACGTAACTTTTTAATTGAAAACATATAGTTGCAAGTTATAACATTAATGCAGCCATTTAAGTGTTTTTTGATGTATCATTGTACTCGCTTTTAAAATATGGCACAATATTGTTTTAAATTAAACCTATTAGACTAATGGATACACTACCAATTTATACTCACTAAAAAAAAAGTACAAAATGTGTGCATATTTTTATAAAAAATTTGTATATTTTCGTAAAATTAAAACATATTTTGTTATTTTTTGTACACATATTTTGGCCAAATTTCGTGCATAAAATTCCGGACTCTAATAATGAGTAATTGTAATGCATTACTTTTTAAATAATTGTTCCCATCATTGCCCATTTTTCTTTCAAGGATTTCAATCAGTTTGTAATGTAATTTTTTCCACTAGTGGCGTAAAAGTGCACCATTATTACGCTTGTCTGGAAGTAGTGAATTCGTTTTTCTCTTCCAAAGTCAATAATGATAATTAAATTTGATCAAGGTCTATAACAAAGATTGAGGTTACGTAACGCTTAACAACCGGAAATTGGCCATTATTACCAGATTTTTGAAATTATTTTCACGAGGAATGTAAAAGTGCTAACTGCCATACCAGCATTTCGGGAGGGGTACATAATTCATTATCTGACGTATTTCCTAAAAATAATAACATCAATTAATTGATAATAATTTGAAATTACAAACCACATTACAACCCAACTTTTTAAACGTTGTACATACGTAGTGAAGACCGTTATATACCTCACGCTTATAACCCTCGACGCTTTGCGTCTCGGGCTCTAATCTGCGTTCGGTCTACAATGATTGTCTTCACTACCTTGGCGTCTAATACACTATTTTTTACTTTAATAATTCGCATTATTATATTTTTGTCGTTAATGGTAAGAATGCCCATATATGAATTCATATTTCACTGCATTTAGCCAACAGACGGAAAGTTTTATATTTCACAGGCACGTTGAGCGATTTAGAAAACAATTTTGGTTTTGTTTATTCATTTTCAAATGGATTCTTTCATTATACATATATTATCACAAACAGTGGCGTCCGATATTCATTATTATTCCTTTTTTGTACTGTACTCTTATCACTTAAGCCATTCATAAATTATAAGTGTATATAAATAATTATTTATTATATTATATTATAATGTTAGACTACCTTACATTTTGCCTCTGATTGGCATTCGAATGTGTCGCAAGATTTTTCCTGTCGTTATCTTGTAAAAATACATCCTGGGATTCTCTGTTTTATTCTAAATACCTTATTATCAAATGCGAAGTAAACACAAAATCTTTTTATTTGAAACAAGATCCTTTTCAGTAATTGGTCAAACTGATTATAAGAATAGCCCGAAGGAAGGGACTTCCATAAATAGAAGCTTGAAATTACGGCTTTGTTCTGCTCAGTCATCAATAAGTTCTTGGAAGGAACTTATCCTATTGTATGTAATATATTGTGTTTATGAGAGTGCTTGTGTGTACTTGAAACTTTGACATGAAAAGACACACTTTGAAACTTGTGGTCACTACTTGAAGCCGATTTACTTTTTTTTTGTAATGGAAACGGAATCCTAATCTTTTAGACTTTTATTTCGGTGTATTGTGTTTCTGTTTACCAAACTTTACCAGCGGTAGATACCGCTGATTAAATATTAGTGTTAGCAATAGGTGTTGATTTTTCTCATCAAGGTGCAGTGATGTTCATATGTATATTTATTTACTGTTCTAATTAGAGCTCGGCTTCGTGCAATTAAATTTTGTCACCTGCGCTTTTAGTGTCTGGAAACAAAAATTAATCACAGACATGTGGTTTTTATTGGAAAATAAGTTTGCTTCCTTTATACCTATGTAGATAATTCATTCGTTTCATGTGTCTTTTTTATTTCGCTTTGTTGACGTTTCCAATGTTAAGTCTATTTATTTTTTCTCTGAAGAATTTCTAACTCGAAAGGTTAGACATCTCAGTGAATAGCTGAAGACTGCAGTTTCGACGCCCTTTCGGTCTCATCAGTGCAGTATATTTCAGGTAATTACTATAAGTGCTTTAAGTTGGCGAGATCGACATCGAACTCGGGCACCAATTTTTTTTAATGATATGCTTGATTCCATTCAGTTTAGATAACTAAATGTAGAAACAAAAAAAAAATCAAGAGCTTACTCGAACTTAATTTTGTTTCAAAATTTACTTAATTCTTCTTCAGCATCGTCGACAATGCCCAAAAAATGTTATCAAAGCAGCAGTGATTTTGGTACTATAACTAACTGACCACTCAGGAAATCCATATGTCACGGCTGTGACAGAATGTGGACATTTTTTCCTTTTTCTTTTAAATCAGAGATATTTTAGAACAAATATCATTATCAGCATGTAGATTACAGTATCAAAAATTATTTATAAAAAAAATTGACGAGATACAATAATGGGTAAGAGACTGAGAAAACAAAATATGGCGTCACAGATGTGATTCGTAGAAAATTGAGTACAATGTTTTAAAGAAAAATTTCTATTTCTGCGAATATCAAAACCATTTTTGCTGCTCCTTTAGTACACAAACTAATGAATAGGTAACAGTTTTTGGTCATAAATTCCTTGGAATAACCCATGCAATTTTACACTGCATCATTTTAAATAGTGTCACGGCTGTGACATAAATTTGCAACGGGTGTGACTTACATACCTTGAATGTTAAAAATTATAGTAAAACTGGCATAATAAAATAAAAGAAAAACAATTTTATTAACGTTTTAATATTTTAACATTTTTGACCTGAGAACGGTTACTTTTTGTGTATTACTCACACAGTTGTAAAAACAAACAGTTTGCCTTTTGTTTCTTGATCCATGTATTTGAAATTTTGAGTACTGGAACTAAGATGAACACTCCTGAAGCACAAGAAGCGTGCAGAAGCAATGTAGACATTATTCAGTTATTTTATTTACTCCCTTTTGTCATTTTGTGGTAACTGCTAAAAATCGAAATTACATATATGTAAAGATCCCTACATATGTATACGGAATTGCAACCAAATTAAAGTAGCGGTCATTTCTACGGAACCACTCGATAAAAAGTCAAGTTGGTAGCCCTGTCATCTAGTACTTTACGCCGAACGCGGTTGGTAGCGGTAGTTGATATGGCAATCGAAACTAGCACAACACGAATGTTTCGGTTGCCCTCAGTTATGCCGCACTGTATCCCGTGCAGACTGTATGTTCTGTTCATCTATTTATTAAAATAAAATATCTACATTGACAATGGGGCCATCTAACCTGTCAAATTTTTGACACATATGTTTTCCCCCAGAAACCCGTCAAGGTCACTTACACCAAACAAATTTTGAAAATTTACACTAGGGAGTGGTTCTATAGAAAAGATCGCGACTTTACTAGATTTTCATGGCCTACCTTTGTCTAAAAACGGTTTATACTATTTATTTGCCAACAGTGTACAAGAGGCAAAGATAGAGGTCAATTTTCCTTTGTATAATTTTGTTAGAAAACCAAGGTTTGTTTCAATCCTTAGAGTTCACAGAACACTAATAATTTTGTTATACGTGCATTTCATAACACCCTGCATATATATTTTTTTAATTTCATATAAATTGCATTCACCATCAAGAACAGTTTGGAATCAATGTTAATTTCATTTAATTTTAACTTTTGTACGTTCGGAGTTGTCACACCCCTTACATTTTTTTAGAGCTTCTGCTTTTTCATTCGAAAAATTTGATGAACGCAATAGCTAGATAATCAATTTTTTATTTTGTATATCGATTTTAACTTGCGGGTGAATTGGTTTAAACCATCCCTATAATTTTTTATTAAAATACAGTCACGGCCGTGACATAAAATCTGATTTATATCCAACGCTTAAAAATACTATAGTAAGTAGATTTTAGGTGTCTTATATATGACATATTAAAATTCATCCTTCAATGTATTTATAAAAGTATTTAAGATTTTCATGTGCTTTGTTCTAGAGAAAATACAATTGAGTCAAACCAAGCACAAAGAGCTAATAAAAGTGTTAGCATGAGTATGGTTTAAAAAAAATTGGTCTAAAGAGTTTAGACAGTACTTCCCTCGCTGTCGGAAACTTGACGACTGCATGCCTATTGTGTTTTTTCTCATTACATTTTTGTAGTGGGAATTTAAAAAAAAATTGCGATGACGTCATCAACATTTTTGCAAGGACACGTATATCAGTTTGGGATAGATGTAGTGTAATACTAAGAATAAAATTATTATATTCTCAAATTTTCGGGAAAATGAATTGGGTCGTTTTGAATATTGATTTGTAATAATCAATAAAATAACGAAACAATTTACTCACGTATACGTATCCCAGGCAGCTGAAAATCGTGTATGTATAAACATTCTTAATTTAAGATGACAGGCGTAACAGCATACTTGAGAGTCAAACAGAGAAACTGTAAACAAAACGACCATCGGTTTTATTGCTTCGACTTCCGCTTATTATATAAAACATTGGGTTTTATTTTAATTCTTGACGGTGAAATTCACAATTGGTTGATTATAAACATGTCTATTTCACATTCGCGGAACCAAGTGAACGCATAAAACAAATGCAGGTCTGTAATGTTAAAGTCGATGTAAATAAGCATGCTACCCTTATGTTTCAACCGAGTTTTTCCTTTAACAAATTTTTTGTCTACCAAATTGGGTTGGTTGGGGTGTAATACTAATAATAAGTGTTGCCTTTAATTTAATCAATAAAATAAATTGACTTCATTAATTTTGTTGAACCACCTCTTAAGAAAATCTAAAAAATATGAATGGAATGATAAATCACAAGTACAAACTCATCATATTTTTTGCATTTTAGATAGGATTTATTCAGCAAAATTTAAGGGTGACGTCATCAATTTTTTTAGGAGGGATGAACAAATACATTTTGAACAAAAGTTTACCATGCTTATAATAACTTTAGAATATTCCCAAGATTTCAAAGCATTCGGTTTTGTAATTCCTGATTAAATCGATAAAATAAATTCACGCCTTCATTAATTTTTTTGAGTCACCCTGCATATGCAAATCCAAAAATATGAATGGAATGATAAATCACAAGTACAGACTCATCATATTTTGTACATTTTAGATACGATTTATTCGGCAAATTTTCGAGCTGACGTCATCAAGTTTTTGGAGGGGATAAGCAAATATATTTTGACTAAACATTTATTATGCTCTTTATAACCTTAAAACATCTGCAAGATGTCAGAGCATTCCGTTTTGTAGTTCCTGATTAAATCAATAAAATATATTTGCGCATTCATTAATTTTTTTGAGTCACTCTGTATATGCAAATCCAAAAAATATGAATGGAGTGATAAATGACAAGTACAGGCTCATCATATTTTGTACATTTTAGATATGATTTATTCGGCAAACTTTCGAGCTGACGTCATCAAGTTTTTGGAGGGGATAAGCAAATATATTTTGACTAAATATTTATTATGCTCTTTATGACCTTAAAACATCTGCAAGATTTCAGAGCATTCGGTTTTGTAGTTCCTGATTAAATCAATAAAATATATTTACGCATTCATTAATTTTTTTGAGTCACCCTGTATATGCAAATCCAAAAAATATGAATGGAGTGATAGATCACAAGTACAGACTCATCATATTTTGTACATTTTAGATATGATTTATTCCACAAACTTTTGAGCTGACGTCATCAAGTTTTTGGAGGGGATAAGCAAATATTTTTTGACTAAAGATTTCTGATGCTCTTTATAGCCTTAAAACATCTGCAACATTTCAAAGCATTCTGGTTAGCAGATTAAAAATTAAATTTCAAAATGTTGTTTTATAATTTTGATTTTTTTTCCAAAAATCTGGACGTTTCGGGTGAAAAGTCGATTCAGAGTTGTAAACTACATGTGTAGGACTATGTTATTTTATACAATTGAAAACCCATTTACTATGTACAATTTTGAAGTGACGTCATCGCTTTAGTGGTGGGGATGATTAGACAAATTTTGGTTAGCGTTTTACCATCTACATGATATTCTTAATATAAGTACAAAATTTCACAACAATCGGTCGAGTACTTTCGGAGATTATCTGTCTAATAAAAATCCGGGACAACAGACGGACAGACGGACGGACAGACGGACAGACGGACAGACGGACGGACAGACGGACAGACGGACAGACAGACGGAAATGGGAGACCTATTTCTTCGTCTTCTAGGGGTCATGAAAGATCGAGAAAACGTAAAAGTAGAGAGTCGGCCGACGGACTCGATTACAATACTTCCTTTGCTTACGCTCGGGAAGTAAAAAAGACTAAATATTTTACATTCACAAGTATTTTTTTTAGAAAAAATAGTACATTATGGAACTAGTGGATGAAGTTGAAATTTCTTCATCCGCGAGTTGCATATACTATTTTTTCTAAGAAATTAGGAAATAAATGTTTGTTTATGGTAGGTATTTTATTTTTGAAATACATTAACTGTAATAGAACAATTTGTGCAATTATCACCAATAATATTTACACTTTTATCGTAACGGCATTGTTTTCTCTCTCTCCACTTCATAAATTTTCGGTATGTTAGCTCATAAAACTTTTTAGACTTTTCGGGTATCAGATTCGAAAATGCCGCATTGGCAGCATTCAAAATTTCTTCAGAAACTTCGTCAGTCTCACTCATGTTCATTGTTTTCACTTGTGTAAACTAGCAGTATTAAACGTCAAACACTAACGGGTCGTCCAGCCTAGGCGTCATGATTTTCGAAGCGCGCGAAGCGGACGGTGTGGTCGGTGCAGGCGATACGCGACACGTTTCGCTAGCTGCGAAACGCTCAGGCTGGACGACCCGTTAAAATCGTAGACGGCCGAGTATTTTTCCACTAGAGGGTGAAATGAAATTTCATCCACTGCCAGCGATGGGAAAATGACAAACTTCAACCTTGATGAGTAGAAAAAAAATGTTATCTCGGATGATTAAGACTTTAAACTTCTGATTTTCAACATTCTCATATTTGTGCAACTTATTTAATTTTTTATTCACTCAGGAGCTAATTCTAAGTTGGTCGGCGCAATTTATCTCGAAAAATGGCGGTCGTCTGTCAAGTTTTAGCGGGTGTTGCTGTTATTTTATTCGAAAATTATAGTGAAGTTAAAGATGAAACGAAAAAAAATTACCGAGAGAGCTAAGGTGTCGTTGTTGCACCCTCGTTGCATTAATTGAAATTTTGAATTTGAAAATGCACCGTAACTGTCGGCGCAAATCGGTGGCGCAAAGGGGTGAGTTGCGCCGGTCAACTTGGAATTGGCCTCTCATAAGGCTTATTTCGTGTGGAGTTACTGCACTGTAACTCCGGAAACGCCTGTCAGAGTAATGCTTACCTCGCCCTTTAGATTTTGGTCAATAATTTTTACACCTCGATCAAGTGACTCACTTTTTATACTTAAATACATAACTCACTGTGTACCTAGAGATTTCACATATAGGTTTTAAAAAAATCTTTGCATTAAATATTATTTTTGTGCTGAATTAATTTCAAATTACTTAACCTTGCCAAACCTCTTATTGTTATTTTAAAATGGATAGATTTGCGAAATTATTACGTAATAATTTAATAAACTTAGCAAATTTTCTGTTAACGTTTTCAGTCAGATTAAGTTAATTTGACGATGAGATCTCCGATTATAAAGCAGTACTCTAATTTGTTTGTTTATTTAATTTGTTTATTTATTCAGTTTGAGTTAGTCAACAAGTATCAGTGGATACAATTACCTAAAAAGTTGGTTTGTAACTGGATTAATTGGTAACATCTTTATAGATATTAATTCACTGCAGAACTACAAACAACAGCTGAAAATTAGTAGAAATGCTCAGCAGGTTAGAAACATATAGATTCTTCATACCTACCTACAGATGTTAAACATTTTTTATAGAGACTATATTGAGCATACATGCCGTAGATAGGTGAATGTTTTTCAATATTATGCGAGGTGCCGACAGAAAAAAATAAGGAGAAAATAATCTATGCAAGAGGTTAGAACAGAATATTTTTTGGTGATAAATAGACAGCGGATTTCTGTCGGGCTACGTCACGATTATAGGTGGGGACGCGCTGCATCGCCGGGACTCAGTAGCGGGTGATAGGTAATCACTGAATTTAATTGTCACTTGATTCCATAAATACAATTAACGATTTATTAATCAAACGGCTAAGTAAATGAGAACTGGAATTAACAGCAGAGTGCAACGAAGCAGCGTTATTCTAATCTCAAATAAAGGAAGTGCAGCCGGTAACTGCAATGAATTCCCATCCCGTACGAGCCGTACCGAGTTTGGCCTTGTCTAGCCCGACAGAAATCCGCTCTCTAGTGATAAATTAACTTCCTAAGGAAGTTTAATAAAGGTATAGATCGTGTAGTGCTAAGATTTTCTAACCGAAATCTTTCTAAAAAGACAGTATATGAAAACTCCCTAGCAGGACAAATGCCATCATTATTGTTAAACCCTAGATTTTTTAAAAATTGTCTCCGAATTTTTTCCAATGAACTGATACGGATTTGCGAGAATGCAGTCTATTATATTCAAGCCTGAAACGCAACTAACCCAGTGGCGGCTCGTGACCTTTTGAAATGGGGGGACACAATTTGACTGATGAGTTAAATATGAAGATGTAAAACAGGTTGTTATTACCAATTAATAGACGAAATTGTGTGACGGAAATAAATACAAAAATGCATTCAATAAAAGTAAAAAAGGATTTCTCCATATTTGCCTTCGGTTAAAATTTTACGTTCATGGCATCTAAAAGTTCATTTTGAACAGTTTTAGGCGTTCCTTTAAAAACCGTTGCTTCTTTCAAATGATTTGATAAAGCAGAGTCCAATTAGTTGTAAAATCAATCAGATCTCGAAATATACCTGTATTTTGTGATTCCCTACTTTCGTCATGTCCACGTAAAGCAAGTTCAAACACTCCACAAAACGTTCTGCACATTATCAATCCGCCTAATATGTATATAGCGATTTTTGTGGACCCTTGCCCGAATATTATTAATATAGGCACTGTGTAGTTGTTTCCGAATGTCTGTATTACCGAGAACTCGAGAAGATTATCCAAGAATATTTATCATACGTGTTCGCGCAGAATGAAAATTAAAACCCGCGATAGTAACTCAATCCTCCCGAGCACGGTCGGAGCGGACCCCAGTCCAGTTATATCAGGCGCATATCACGCGGCTACGTAGTGTGGTTTCCAAGCAACAGTGAAAACAAAACATCTAAATCAGCCATGATTCGGTCTCTGTGCCCGGCTTTTATCAACAATAACATATCTTGAACATATCATATAACCAAGACACCCATCTTTAGATGTAAGTGGATGTAAGTTTTGATACATTTTATACAAGTAGAGCGACATAAAAAAATTAGTTTTGATAATTATGACACAAATTTCCGGATAATTTTTTGAATATTGAAAATTACTATTTTATCATGTCCAGTGTATTTGTAGACTTTGTAATTTTGGGGGGGGGCACGTGTCCTTGTGCCCCCCGGCACCAGCCGCCCCTGAACTAACCATAATATAAAACAGAAACGTATGCAGTTTTTGCCGAATGTTGTGTAATTTGAGTCATCGTTATAGGTATTGTCAATATGATAAGTAGGTAAATGTAGGTCTAGAATCGAAAGTAAATCCTAAATCCCTAACTATAATTCAACCCTCGGTGTTGGGGACACATACTTTTAAAAATATCTAGATACAGATAAAAGTATGTAGATACAGGTTGTTTTCGATTTTTTCGAAATGTATCTAGATACAAGATACAAGAAAACAGATACTTTTTGAAGCTTTGGCGAATAAAATAACTGAAAACATGTTATGTATTTTTTTATGTATTCTTTAATGAATTTTTTTAAATTAACAACATTTCGAACGTATTGTCACCTAAATTATTTCTTCTTGGTGTCAGAATTTGGTTTCCGCTACTAAACACCCATTCCACAGGTGCAGAAGAAGGGACTGTGGTATTAAATTTAAAAAATAAACATTTTACTGTAGCATAGTTGTTCAAGACTGAAAAATCTTTTCTTTTTTCCTGCAAATAGGTCGTCACTTCGCTGTTTGATGTGTCGCAAATTGTGCAATATTTATTACGTACGCTTGAAAAGAATATTTTTTTTTGTTTTTATTCCCCTACTACAGTGTCCAAATTGTGTTTGAGTATATCTAATAATTATCTCCAGCATTAAAATTAATATTTCAAAAGAATACGGGAAATGATTATTCTGTGCTGAAGGTCTGTTGTCGGCAACCTGTCATAAATTATTATTCTTCAATATCGGCTTACGATGTTTTTATGACCATGTCCGGTAATAGTCTACCCGGTGCGGCAAGTATATACATTTTAGGAAGAATTGCTGATTCCGTTTAAGTACAATTTCTTAAAAAGGTATTTAAACCCCTTATAGGATCAAAGGCTGCCTGGCAGGCCGGAATCACCAGAGTGCAACTTTAAATTTTCAGATTTTTGTTGAAACTCATTTTATTTTAATCTAGTTTCACGATTTCTGAGAATATATCACCATAAATTATTATAACGAGGGTTGTAATAATATTAATTTTATTGCCCAAGATTTACACTTAAACATAATCGGCACATTCTGGGGGAAAACGGAGCTGCCAAGCCCGCCTCGCGTTAGGTCCAACAATGAAAAAGTGATGAATACACATATGGCAACAGGAAAAGATGCTACGTTTGTCTGAAAAATAAAGATAAACAGTAACAAATATGCGATTTATGCGAGAGAAATGTATGTATTCAACATTCGATTAGTCGATTACAGTTTGTGCTAATTAAAAAAATTAATCATTATGTAACACGCAATTATTATTTTCTAAAAATAATAACATACCTTAAATATTTTTACTATGAAAATTACTCTTATTTAATAACACAAATACAACCAGCGGGTCTACCGGACCCGGGTTGCACAGGTACACAGATAAAATGCATTGCCCCGACAAGCGTAAAACGCAGTGAATAGTGAATTGTGGTTTATGATTTTTAAAATACCATCTTAGCATGTCTTAGATCTATTACTCTTCAGGATTATATTTAAAGATGTATAAGTACTGAAGGCTACAATGTAGGAAATGATGGTATTAAAAATATGAAAATTTCCGTGACAGAACACTATTAGTGGACCTCTTACCTCTATTTTTGTTTATGTGACCAAAATCACCAATATGAAATATCAAAAATTACTACTAGTATAACTCAACTAATAACTACTGAAAAAAAAAGTGAAATAAAAAAATGTATCTGTATCTGCGCCATTATGTATTATTATTATAATTAAGACAATCATTCTAGACCGAGCGCAAATTAGAACCCGAGACGCGCAGTGTCGATGCCTCTAAAGCGCTCGGTCTAGAATTGGCTTCACAAACGTAGTTAATATACTACTTTTTTCACTAATAGAAACCGCAAGACATTAAATTGAAAAAATAAACCTTGAATTTTTTGACACAAAATGATTTTTTTTTATTTCCAATCAAACCTAATTCTCCAACACAAAGAAAACCGTTTACACTTGTCGCTGAATTAATCATTTTATCTTCCACCGTCTTCCAACTACTCAAGTAATGTTAGTAGCACACATTTATTCATTTTTACCTTGTTCATTTTTTAAGAAATAAATACAAACTATTTCATGCATAACCTCAATCTCCTTTTTTAAGCTTGGTAGTAAAAGTTGAACTTTACTACCTCTAAACAAGTCGACAATTGCATGCTTCATGGATACTAGTGAAAAAAACAATAAATGACTGTAAAATCGTAGTTACCGGGCACATCAAACGCTCATGAATGAGCGCTTTACAGATCGGGAGGCCAAAAAGTTCTTTAGTCGTAGACATTAAAATTATAATCGAATGTTATTACGCGCCTGTCAAAGTCATTACTAAATTGCTTGAAACATTGAACTCTTTAATGAATAATAATTAAACTGATCGCTACTAGAAAAGGGTCTGAATTAATAGGACGAATTTGAGTAAATTGAGTTTAAAATCACTTCAGTAGCATTGGCAATGTTGAACACTAATGTCACGTATAAAGTGAGTTTTCGAGTAATTGGTAATTATTTATACCTAACGAGAATTGTTTCGTTACGAACGATCGTAGTTTGATTAATATTAAAACATTTTAAGATAACATAATAAAAAAGTAAGCTTGACGATTATTAATGATTTACAGATATATATTATATTTTACGTGGATTTGTTCGTACATGATACAAATAAAATAAAATTAAACTCAGTTAAATGTAATACAATTTTATTAAGAAACAAAAAAGTTTAAAATTTGTAAAAATAAAACAGAGCAATTTGTTGCAAACATACAAACCGGTAACTGGATACACATTAAAATGATAAATCAAGTCGTAGAAGTTGGGAAACCGAATATCGTGTTTTGTAACAAAGAAAAATTATACATCATCGGAGATAAAATCAATCCGGGTAAATCGATGTAAAGTGTTGTATTTCTAGTAAATGCCTGTTTACTGATGTAAAAAGTTAAGATCTTTTTTGTGGTGTAATGTGAATATTTTTGAACATGACAGATAACAAATTACTCAAAGTAATTGAACCAAGTTATGCTGCGGATAAACTGAAATGGTATGATAGCATACAGGAAACTCCAGTTAACCGTCAGAACCAAATAAAGTATGTGATGTTGAATATATTTCGTTAAAATATTTAGTAACTGTTGGCAGACTTCAAGCTGTTATTATTAAATTCCTCTAAAACGAAGAGAAGACCATTTAGCTAAAAAAAGCATATTAATATTTTAAAATGAGAAATTTGATAGGAGTATTATTTTAAATTTATACTTGGTTAATTTAAAGTACCTACTCTTTGATGGAAAAATAATATTTTCACTGAGTAATCGGTCTCTCTAATGTACCTACAATGAGGATTTATACATACAGCATACGTACGTTTATAGGTACTCGCACATGAGGAGTTCTATTTATTATTTGATTTCACTTATAAAATTGATAAATTAGTTTTGGCTTTTTTACTAATTCTTTCGAGTTCATGTATATTCTTAAAAATATATTCCTTGCCTTGTGTGATATAATTTATTCGTCATGAATTAATTTAGTAAATAGCATTTTTCTGGAGAAGGCATGTCAGTTTGATTTACATTAAACACACAGTGTTTTTATGAACAAAGACTTGCATGGGTAGATAACTCAGTTTACAAATGCTAAACCTTGTATCAGATTGATTGATATGTACATAATAATGAATGACGGATGTCATATTGATCTGGTAATATCATTATTGACTCACCAGTAATTAAGAGGCTGTGTTTAAATATGTCAGATATTTTGGAAGTGAAAAGCGTTTCGTTGATTAATTGATTATGCAGCATCGAATAATTACGCATATTTTTGAAACCATTTTTTTTTATCAATAATTTAAGTCTTTGTTACGTAAGTATGCCTTTTCGCATGAGCATTGTCCTAGTGTATTGTTCGAAAGCCTGTTCTTACAATTATATTTCAAATTAATTCCCTTATTAATCTAAAAGCAATTATTTTGTGGAACTAATTAAGATGAGTGATTATTACAATGAGTCTACTTTGAATACATTTCGTGCATATAAAGTGTTAATAAGATGCAGCGTGTGCATAGGAAAGCAAATTTCGTTAATTACGCTCAAGATAAAAGAGGAAAGCAAAATACAAACTGAAGCGTTTAATTAGCATTAGCGAATTTCAGATAATAGATCGAAGTGAGGGAAACTGTAGATTGTCAAATTTGATCATCAGATTTGTGTGTACCTATGCATTATTGGTTACTTTCGTCACTATTTATGCATAGAAAAGATTGTTCATTCCTTTAATTTTTAAGCCCAATTTGCAGGTAATAATGAACATTCTTTTATGTTCTACACACCACGTATAAATTGAATTTACTTTTATTTACATATACTTTTTTTTAAATAGTTATTGGAGGACATACATATAACTTTTTGAAAATTCAAATTCTATGCTCAATTACTTTTCGGAAATTGTTAATTCTGTCTCCAACTTAAACCTATTTTGTCGTCTCGCCGAGCTACAATCATAAACTAGCTTTGTGATTGTGATGCATAAATAGTGATTCATGCAACTAGTGAGTAAAGTGTATCTTTTTCTCACGAGAAGGAAAATAGGCGAGTGCGCAAATCCGCCGAATGAAAAAAATCCATTTTACTCACGAGTTGCATACAAAATTTTGTTCACGCTCGTAACAAAACTCAACAACCACCAACTTCAAAAACTTTTTATTTTGGAACATATATATTAAATGTAGCCGTATTTGCCGTCTTGACAATGTTTTCGGGGGTGCATTGTGCGAGCACACAAATTACCACAACACACCGAGAAAATTAATGCAAACCAGTTGTGTTGATGAATTATCGTAACAACGGCAGGCTTCTATGTTTTACTTCCGTTATAAATACTGCTCTAACATTTTGTGAACATTTACTTGTTACTTTAGTTGGCAAATCACATATTGTACTTTAATTTTTTTTTTATATATAACATTATTATAATAGAAAACACATGGGTATTTACTTTAATTAAGCCAATCATCATTTTGTCAAAAAATACAAAAGCAACATATTTTTGGTTTTTATTATTTTTTAAGAGAAAATTAATGACTTCGTATACTTGTTTAATTTATATAAATTGACAACGCAGATTTAAAACTCCATCCGTGTGTCCCTGGATCGACGCACTCTTTTTTTTTAAATATTTTTCACTCAAATGCGTGAAAAAATGAAACGCTATGACACTTTTTTCACGCTTCTAGTGCGATGAAATAAACGTATCCTTTATAAACAAACATTAATAAAAAATGTTAGACTTTTTTTAACAAACATTAAAAAATGTTTTACTTCCTCTTGTCTTGTTAAAGCTCGTTTACTGTCGTCTGAATTAACTCGGTAAATTAGCCTTTACACGCACCCTGCCTGTAAAGCGTTACCGTGGCAGCTTTACAGGCACCGTGCCTGTAAAACGTTGTCATGACAGCACCGGAATCAAACACACATTCGCTGCGTCGGCCTTTTTCTTAATCTCACTAATACTGTGCTAATACTAACGTTAAAATCACCTTCAAACTCTTCATCTTCATCGAATTCCACAATTAACAGAGCTCAGAAACAAAATTAAACTATTTAAATTATCAATCGAATTTACAAATTGACAGTCCCGTTATTTTCAAACAATTCAATTTTCCATAGTTACCGGAGCAAACTATGAAAAATGACTATAATTTCTATGACTGTAATTTCAAGTAAAATTTCTAGAGATGCCAAAGTTGTTCAGGATTTTCAGCAAGAGGAAGTAAAACGTTGTACGCGGCTCGCTTGCAACTAGCCTTTACTGGGGCTCACCGGATTACAGGGCTCGCTCCTACGTCGCTCGCCCTGCAAACATTCCGGCTCGCCCGTAAAGGCTAATTTACTAAGCTTGCCACGTAAATAACTATTTCCTACAACTGTGCGATTTTGTGACTATTACCTAATTAAAATTACCTTAGAAACCATTTGAAAGAAACAGTATTTCAAACTTGTTCGTTTTGCTTTCGGAAATGAAACATGTGCTTTTTGTTTTCAGAAATGTCAAATTGACACAAAGTTTTATTTTTTATAGAAATTTATTACTACACTATTACAGTGACTGATATTAACCGAACCCTCGATTGAACGTGAAATTTGAGTATCGATCGAAACAGTGTTAATGTCTAATTGTTGGTTATTCGCCGACACGCTCCCGAAATTCCAAGAATCAACGCAACCGACAATGATAAAGTTGATTAATAGGAACAAATTAAGAGTTTAATGTGTTTATCTTCGTCATTAAATATTTGGTATCATAAGGAATTTATAAAATTCCTCCCTGGTGAAAGTTTTTGATTTTTTACTTTTAAACCCATCATTCTTACGCTTCAAAAATAGTATATTGTTTTTTAAGGAACAAAAATGAGACTTTTCGTGGCGAATCTGTAGGTTTGACGGCCGAGCGCGCGAAGCCGGCAATTACAAATTAGCCACGAAAAGTCATTTTTGTCCGTATAAAACATGCTATTTTTTCTACAAACGTGAAACTGGATCCAATTTATTGGACATGAAAATGTTGAAATCTAAGAAATTGTGACAAAAATCACTTATACGATAACCAACTTGTATTCTAAGGTCTAAAAAATTCAGACACTTGATCATAAATCATAATCACCAAACAGGTAGGTACCTACCCCTTACTTTTTCTGCCGCTGGTGACCGGCAGAAAAAAAGCGAAAACAGCCTAGGCAGAAAAATTGGAGTCACTATACTCTATAACCTTGTGATTTTTTTCTTTCAATATCGATATAGTTTTTCACTTTGATGTGAAAATAGGTCAGTGGCAAATTTACTCACCGAAAGGCCTTTTCTTCTTGTTTAATATTCCAATTTGAGCTATTTAAAACAACCTTCACCTAAATATGCCACCTTTAAAATCTGTAGAGGACAAGTTCTAGCAATCAAAATACCTTTGATTCCATCACGTACTTCTACAAATACTATCATTTTACAGTATTTTAAATGTTGTTACGTCTTATAACCTCACTTTTTTCACGATATTTTTTCATGATGTCTTGAGCAAAAAAAACATGACTAATTAATTATAAAATGTTAATCATAGCAAAACTTTTCAATGATTTCAGCAAATTATAAATTTTCTTATGTATTATTTTCATATTATTATATTAAGACTATTCTTGATTGTGCATGATGATTGATTAATTTAAGTGACAGTTATAATTCGAACCTTCGCCTCTGACCACGGTGGTAGAAGTAAGGTGTGGAAACCTCATTCATAACCAACGCGCGGAATAAGATCTCAGGCGTTCGACCCAGTGCTGTCGCGTCGATACTTTGATTACAAATGTATTTTCTTTTTGGATTATATCAACATAATATAACATTTCAAGATAACAAATCGGTGGTCCTGTGGTTGAAAAATTAAAAAGGGCACCGAGTATTATTATTTGAAGTAATATAGTACTGTAAAAGTAGTATTATTATCAGCAGTGAATACTAATAGCGTGACGCACTGGTAAGGGCCTTGTGGACCAGATAAAATGTCCCCACTACTCGCCATAAAACACACCTTACTTCAACTGGGGGATTGCACCCGTAAGATATAATTCCGCGCACTGTTCATAACTTTCCTCAAAATCATTGGTAGAAAACACAAATCGCGTGGTTTGGATTATATGTCATTAGCTGTCCACACCGCAGCGACGTCTAGAGAAATCAGTTAAAATTAAGTAATAGACAACTGCATTAATTCTTTGACATTTATGCCAATGTCATTTATTACCCAATCACAAATGTCGAATCATCCACCAATCACACAATTCACACCAAATACCAGCCACAAACCGTAATGGTGTGATTTATTTTCCCTCCAACGAATCTGTCACTTAATTAATTCATAAATACACTGACAAGTTGAAATGTTAATACATAGATGGAGATACTGTGCGGGATACTATTTCGTAGTAAATAAGCCTACTGGGATGCGTGTTTTATTCAACAAATTGGTGCGGTTTGTTTTCACACCTTATTTCTACCACCGTGGCTCTGACCGACTGAATTGTGACAAATGACATATGACAGTTGTTTGTGATTGACATTGGCAGCGCAAAACACTAGTAACAGTGAGAACATCAACATCAACACATAAGACTGTTAGGCTTAAATTTCATTGGTTGATTTAGCGGCAGCAAAAAATTTTTGCAGCCAAAGCAGAATTTTTTTTTCTGTCAAGGCAGTGAAGTAGGACTTTGTATTTATCAATTGAGGTATGCAATGACCCGCATTTCTGACATTTGAAGAAATAGTACAGGGTCATTATAAAATACTGTAGTCAACTCACCTATGAAAAACAATTGAAATTTTTCTCGTGCCGCTAATCACCAAAATGATTTCAACTCTTTTGAAATGTCACGAACGTCGAAACAAATCTATCAAATGTGTCAAAAATTGAAATGCCAGGTTTGCGGTTTAATTTCATTTTAAATAGACACGAAAATACGCCAGGCCAGAGCATTAACGGTTGCAGTGTTATCGAGCATTTGTGAACGCCACTGCAATACATTTCAGCTTCAAAAATTGTAAATTGTCAGAAAAACGTTTAAGGGGTTTGTCATGAATTGCACCTAGGAAAGTCGATTGGAGTTGAACAGAATAAATCATCTGGTCTGTTCTGCAAAGAAGCAATAATTTTTCAAATAATGAAATCCAAAAAGTAAGGTTAAATTTGTCGAAACCAATGAACACGGTAATTAATTAAAAAATTACATTTTTATAGGTACCCTGAAGGTAAAAATTGTGAAAAATCACGTAATGGACAATGGCAGAGCAAGTCTTATCACAGTTAACGAACAGTACCACTGTTTTAAAATGACAATGAGTAATGAGTTTTTGCAGTAAATAATTTTGCCAAAGTGGTGATCCCGCGAAAGTTCAGTTTGTAAATTGTAAGGAATCGTCAAAACATTGTGCAGACGTGGTTTGTGACCGGTGCTTTTCTCTTGAAAAAACAACTGAAAGCCTTGATCTTCATCCCTACAATAGGTGAAAACTGCTATGTCCAAACATTACCTTCAGCTTTGCAGTTTCTAGATATCTGAAACATACTAGATCTGCATAATAGGAATGTCAAAGAAGTTCTACAAAACACGCCCACATGGCTATCCTAATATCAAGATCTTTCAAAATTTCTATAATAAAAAATATGAAAAAAACAATAACATTTCAGGAGTATAGTGTTAAGAGTTCTGTAGATGATTATGAGATCTCTTGAAACAACAGAATGTTTAATAAAGATTTTTAACCTTCCTAATAGTAAAGTTACAATTATTACTAAACAGTAAGTTGAAGTAAGTTTTAAATTAAGAGAATGCAACTAACACAGAAAGAAAAATGAAAGTTACTGTAAATAAAAAACTTTATTGCAGTACCTACATACACTTTCTACATCCAATTTTGTTTATTGATCACATTCATTTACTTTAAAAAGTATCGGGCCTATGAATCGTCGTCTAGAAACAGCTAACCACACACCAACCTTCACTGCGTGTAATGGTGTTTCTTTAAAAGGGTGAGTATTTTCTATACACCAAATTCTGAAGTTCTGTGAGTTGACATAGCCTGACAGATGAAACCAGGCTTCATCAGAAAAGAACGACAAATCGAGAATCCTGTTATGGTCCATATTAGCTTCAAACCAACAATACCCAACGCGGGGAGGAAAATCAACTGGTTGCAGCTCCTGAACCAACGAAATCTTATATGGATGCATATGTAACTTCTCTTTTACGATTTTCTGGCACATGCTGTATGGTACTCCGGACTGTAAAGAGTTTTGACAAAGCTTTATTCAGACTTTGTTCCATTCTCATCCTTAAATCTTCAACAACACTAACTTGAGGTCTCCCCGTCAGTTGGCGTTAAAAATAAAAATTCCAATATTAGTGTAATCCTTTCCACAAAACTGAAAAAGGCGGCACACAATGTCACCAAAGTCATGGCCTTCCTTGACTACAATATTTTATAATGACCCTGTATATTATTAGCCAAGGTTGCAGAGCCAAGCATTCTAGACCGAGCGCAAATTAGAACCCGAGACGCGCAGCGTCGAGGACTCTGAAGCGCGAGGTCTAGAAGTGGCTTTGCAACCGTGGTTAATATACTATTTTTTTCACTAGTAGAAACCATAAGACAATAAACTGAAAAAATAAACGTTCAATTTTTTGACGCAACATGATTTTGTTTTGATTTCTAATCAAACTTAATCTAAATCTTCAACACAAAGAAAACCGTTTATACTTGTCGCTGAGTTAATCATTTTATCTTCTACCGTCTACCAACTACCATGCGTATACTCAAGTAATGTTTGTAGCACATATTTGTTCATTTTTTAAGAAATAATCACATCAAACATTACGTACATAACCTCAATTTTTCTTTTTGAACCGGTGGTCGCAAAAGTTGAATTTGCTACCTCTAAATGAGTCGACATTTGCATGCGTCATGGCTGCTAGTGAAAAAAAGAAATTAATCTCGAATATTTGCCAATATTGGCATTATGGTTTGCACTCAAAGTAGACTTCAACAACATTGAAAAATGGCTCCATAAGGTGGAAGACTTGTAAACTTTCGACTTTTCGCTGAAGTACGCTAATAATAATAAGTAATAACACGTTCTCGGATGATTTTTGAACTTTATTGCGTTTGCACCAAGTCTTGAAATTATCATATACCATTTGGTAGCGTTCTTTTGATTGTGCGGGTAGTGTAGCACTTACTGCTTCCTTTGCTGCGTCACATAATTCGGGTGGAGTGCAACATTCACTACTACAATCACTCATTTTTGAACTAGCACAAGCGGACACGACAAGTAAAAATGGCAACTGAAAACATTGAAACACGTAAAATTATCAATAAAATACCTTAGCAACGCATAAATGGCACTAACTTGAAGGAATGTATCAATTTAGTGAAATTTAATTCTAGATTATTGTAAAGAAATCCTTCCAGTTGTGGGAAAAACGCTGTTTATAACACATACCGAAAAAGGTTACGTTCACGCGTGCAGAAAATTCTACACTTTTGCGTAATATAGTTCTTTTTCAGCACTTGTTATAAAAATAACTATTGTTTGCTTGTGCGTAGATACTAATTAGTTATTTTCAATAATATAATTTAATTGAAAATAACGCAACATCGTAAGAAATGAACAGAAAACCTTCTTAGCTCAATATTTCAATCTTATTAATTGAAAGCCAAGTCCTCATCGACTTCTACTACATTTGACAACGTGGGCGCTAAGAACCAGTCTTAAATAAACTGATTTCGGTTAAGTTCAGTCGTCTGAGTCGAAGCTAATAGCCTGTAATATCTAACACAAACCCAACCGCAACATCTACAAACTCACTTTTGCTTTCAGCATTCCGATCTACTCGCCCAAATCGAGTTAATACTTTTGCTGGGTCAATAACTGATTACGCAGATTACTTCCGCATAGTATTTATTTGCGGCTTAATTGAATCCGAACCCAAATCAAACAAAAAACCTAAAAGGCTCTCATCCTGCAAGCTTACAGCACTTTTTCAAGATTTTCCAACCTTTTATAGTTCGCGAGACACTCTTATCTGGAGATTACCACCAAGTGGCGTACTCAATTTAGCATTTTCCTTTTAAAAGTGTGGGATCTTGTGTCAGTTTAGAGCTTCCGAGTTTTCAGAGTGGCATTTTCAACAACTATACGACGTTGTTTATAGCGTGTTAACTCGGTTTTTGTTTCAGATGTTAGCCGGCCGTCGTGCTGAAAAATGTGATTGCCGAAAGTGAAGACATTCTGAAAAGACATGAATGATTCAAATTCCACCGATTTAGACGTTGAGGAACTTTTGAGAACAAACCAGTTTCTTGTGATCGGACTTTATGTACCGGTGTTTGTGACAGCGTTACTTGCGAATGTTTTGGTGATCTGGGTTGTGATCAAGGATCAGTATATGCGAAGGTAAGAAGAACCGAAAATGCCATTTTATTCTGACAGCAGACGAGAGCGAAAGATTGTTTTCATTGATAGGTTACGTCAGAGGTCTCTCAGTGATGCAATGTTTGTACAAATGCAAGGCAAAAATCACCTTAGACTAAGCAGAAATCTTCGTAGACGAGTGTGAGTATTTTGATCCCGATTTACGTGCTGTAAATATGCAAAATTTTTGGTCGATAATGCGCAGTTTTTTTTGTGCAAAATATAGTATTTGAACAGATCTGAAATATGTATATTAAAACTAGACAAAATGTAAAATTAGATCTTGTAACAGTTCGTTACTTTGACATATCTACCTAAATACCTACTTCATTCGGACATCGGAATTCTAATCCTTTTTTCTGCTATAGAAGTTAAAATTTACTTTATATCTAGAATTATTGTTTAGGTAATCCATACATAAATATTATTTGTGCTATTACTAATATGATGAACATTTAAAGAAGGCAAATTGCCTAAGCTCCTGCACTTTCGTCATGGTCAAATTCAAACGATCCTCCTGGACTTTCATTAAGATTGTTTTACAGGAGGTGGACTATCAAGCGTTGCAAATTTTAGTTGAATATCCACGCATCCATAGCAACGAAAATTTCAGTGGTAGTACGAATTTTTAGTTTTTTTACTTTATTCGTGTTGTCAATGACAGTGTGAATAAAGTGTTGCTATAATAGTATATTATTAGTCAAGGTTGCAAAGCCAAGCATTCTAGACCGAGCGCAAATTAGAACCCGAGACGCGCAGCGTGGAGGGCTCTGAAGCGCGAGGTCTAGAAGTGGCTTTGTAACCGTGGTTAATATACTATTTTTTTCACTAGTAGAAACCATAAACTGAAAAAATAAAAGTTCAATTTTTTGACGCAACATGATTTTGTTTTGATTTCTAATCAAACTTAATCTAAATCTTCAACACAAAGAAAACCGTTTATACTTGTCGCTGAATTCATCATTTTATCTTCTACCGTCTACCAACTACCATGCGTATACTCAAGTAATGTTTGTAGCACACATTTGTTCATTTCTTAAGAAATAATCACATCAAACATTGCGTACATAACCTCAATTTTTCTTTTTGAACCGGTGGTCGCAAAAGTTGAATTTGCTACCTCTAAATGAGTCGACATTTGCATGCGTCATAGCTGCTAGTGAAAAAACATTTTATTCATCCTTTCGATTAAACTATTGTTTTAATAGCGAGATTTAACATACAAAATGAACATCTTATTAGTAGAAATTGGAAAAAGTAATATAACATGACTGACATCACCTAATTTGGTTTTTCTGTCATTATTTTTCGACGTTTGAAAAATTGGTTTGTAATGACTTAATGAGGTTTGTAATTTTAAATTGGCAATTTTTTTTAGGAAATATATCAGGCAATAAACTATGTACTCCTCCAGAGATGCTGTTATGGCAGTTAGCACCTTTACATTCCTCGTGAAAATAATTTCAAAAATCTGGTAATAAAGCCAATTTTCGTTTGTGAAGCATTACATAACCCTGATCTTTATTATAGACCTTGGCCAAAAATAACTTCACTTCCATTGTTAAACTTGGTCAAATTTAATTATCATTATTGACTTTGGTACAGAAAAACGAATTCACTGCTCACAGACAAGCATGACAATTGTGCATTTTTAGGCTACTAGTGAAAAAAAATTATTAAGTACTTTTCAATTTTGAGTTGTGTTAGATAAAATTAATGCCAATATTATAAAAAAAATAACTTATTTGTGACGAAAAATAAAGCTCGTAATTTAAGTAATAATTTTGTTTTCAATTCTTGTTGAAAAGACTTAAAAACCGTTAAATACAAAATTGCAAGTATCTTGTGACTGTTGAGACTTTTCGAGAAAAGTAATCACCTAAACTACCAACGATTACTGTAGACTTTTAGGTGTATTTAAAATTAGTGTGATGTGGCTAAATACCAATCAAAATTTGTCGTTCGCACTTCCATTGGTAAACAAAGTATACAATATTTTATTAATGTTCGCACGTATGTGGTCCGTTACATACTGTATTTATTCTCTATTTGTTCATGTAAGGACATTAGTGATGCTAGTTCCAAATTAAATTTATGAATTACAGAAGATTAAACGCACAATATTTATTCACTCTCCTCAGAAAACTGATGACGTCATTAAAAACGATTAAATATCCTTGAAAAACTATATTTTAATATGCTCAAAAGTGTCTACACAGAATATTTCGAAAAAGTTATGTACAAAATTGTTTATTTTATTCGTAGTTATGTATAAATATGCGTATACGATTACCATTATATCGTCTTGGTGTTTTTTTCTGGAAATGATATTAACTTTTAAATACTCGTAGTAATTCGTTTCGATCTTCCTTTAAAACTTGCAAAACTTGACAATTGATCCAGTAGTTTTGGAAATTATCTGTCTCAAAATATTACGGATAGACGGAAATGGGAGATCTATTTTTTTATACCCTAGGGGTTGTGAATCGTCGGGGAAACATTAGTGTAGGAAAAAAGTGGGAAAAATTTTGGAGACTAAATTTTTACTGCTCTTTGAGTACCATACATTAAAATTATTTTCGACTGTACAGAGTGTTTTGTTTTCAAGACAGCACACAATTTAGTTTTTTTTTTTTAAATAGAATATCCTATATTTTCTTACATATTCTTATTACTTATTGGTCTCTTCTTAGGCTTTATAACCATAGTTTATTTTTGAAATTCCAATGCAACGTTACCACGTTATTCCAATTTTCTTGAATTTTTTTAGCAATGGAAGGTTTCACAAAAAATTGAAATAACGTTATTTTTAAGATTCCTGTTGCAATATTTTATGGAGAGATAAACAGAGATACCCATTTTGTTATGGTATCAGTTAATTCATCCTGCATTTTATTACTGAATCTTACTCTATTTTTTGTTCTTTTTCTTTCAATACATCGGTGTGTCTCTTAAAGTAAACAATCTCAATAACTATCAACTTTAAATATAGAAAATATTTAACAAAAGAGAAAAAAAAAAGAAAGAGAACAAAAAATAGAACAAAACGCAGTAATAAAATAGACTGGAAGACCCGACATATTATATAAGAGAAATTAGTAGTAACAAATAAAATATTAAAAACAAGTTGGATCTTATTTCTAAAATATTCATAAACAAATAAGTTAGTTATGGTAAAGCAATGTAATATTAAAATTTCACTTACGTAAAAATTGCTGAAATAAACTGAAATTGTAAGAATATTCAGTGTCTTATATTATAAGACTACCTGCGACATTATCTATAACAATAGGTTATTTTAAAATCCGCTTTTATGGTAAGAATCTGAAACTGATACTAGTTTACCAACTTATTTTTATTACTATTTGATGTCAAATTTGTTCATACACGGCACAGAAATAAATAAGCACATAATTTGTAAATAAGCTCACAACCTGGACCTACATTTATTTATCACTTTCTAATTTTATATTTTAAACTCCAAACGGTGCCACCTCTCACAAAAATTCCGTGATGAACATCAACATTTCGTTTTATTTTCCAATCTTTATTGTTGCTATAAAATTCCAGAATGCCACCTTCATGTTTCTAATAAAAGAAAATTTCTTCTAATCACCGAGAAGCGAACCCTATTTCAATTCATTGACAGTAAATTTCAGCACTGCCAATTAAACATTAGAAAGTGATAAAATTTTAATAGACTCCTGTTTTTACAAAACACCGAACATCTTTCATTACAAATTTTAATTACATTTGTTTTCGAGATTCCGCCGATAAAATTAGTTTTATTGACAGGGATTTTGATTCGTGAAAGTGTAATTCTGTTCCCCCTACAGAAGCAGATCAGTTTATTGCCACCTCTGACAATATAACTTCCAGGATTATTTTTATGAAGAACATAAAAATCCCACACTTTTAAAAGGTAGGCATTCGCCAGACACAAAAAGATTATATTACCCCATATTTAGAACCTTTAATTTGCTTTATTACCAGAATAAAATGGCATTCTAACGATGACATCTTTGTAAAACGAAATGTAAAACGTCAAAGAGATAATGACGACGGAAGGTTTTTCGCTAAGGGATAACAAAATTTACGTTCTTGGATATTTTAATTTTTTTAGGGAAGATAACAAACACTCATTTTTGTTTTATTTTAAATTTCAGAGGTCCTTACGACAGTTTAGCACCCTACGAAACGTATGTGTTAGGAGAAATATTAATATTGTGTGTAGTTTGTGTAACCGTTGTATTTGCTAACCTTCAGTGTGTAGTAATTGAAATATTTTAATCAAGCACAGGCAACAGTGCCAACATGTAGTCCAGCGTGTTCCTTTGATCGTTACATCGTACAAGACATGAAAAGCCCGCACTGTACACAAACTGTTCGATATTGTATTAGTAGAAATTGCAATGTGAAATGAAATGCGTTATCGATTAGGTTTTTTTTCGTAAATACGAAATTTAAAATCTAATATAATGGTAATTCCTGGCATTGCTGTCAAACAGTTATTGAATGAAGTATGTACAATATAACCGTTTTTTTGAAAAATCAAAGGAATAGGTGGATCTACTGCATTTGGCACGCCGTTTCAAGTTTTTGACTAGTCATCCTCAATACATAACGTTTTGTAAATAACACAGTTATTTTTGACAATTTTGTGTAAACACTAACATAACAGTTTGTATTTTTCGGGGAATTTTTTAAATGTTATGAATATGATTCTTGAGAAAGATTTGAATGAATTTTCTCAAACATCTAATTTTCATGATTATGCGATTTAATTTAACAGCCAATTATAAACGAGATGTAACAACCTTATTCCGGTAAAACACGGTGTCTCTGCATACCCACTGATTAAAAATTAAATGGAGGGTATTTGCAGCAAGATGGGGTCACAGTTCGTAAACAAGCGTGTAACAATAATTACCTTCAAGAATATTTTGATAACCGAATCATAGATAAGTAGAAGGAAAAATATTCCTTGGCCAGCTGAGTCCTCAGCTTTAACTCCTCTCGACCATCAATTTTTATTTTATTTCCTTTTTCATTTATAGTAGACGCCGCGTATAAGGCCTAAAGCCCAGTGATCACTTTGGGACTCATACAAGGTACACACAAACCGTCTGATAATAATAAGCGAAAGTCACCAGCAGAGATAGTAAAACTCAAAACAAAACAAAGTCACGAACAAGACAGTGTTTGTTATGGTGCTAGATGAAGGTATGTACATAAGCATTAGAAAATATAAATTTATTTTACATTTTAGTTACTATTTTGAGAAAGGAACCCTCGATATCCTTTGGTTGTTGTAGAAGTTTGTAAAGTAAGAACTGAGAAATTTTTAAGGAACTTTACGCTGGCTTACCTATAATGGAAATCGATTGTACTGTCTTAAGATCTCCGACCTATCTCTAAAATTGAGATACTGTCGTTTCGACGTGCCCATTTTGAGTTAGGTACTCATATTTAAATTGAAAAAATTGTGGTTGTTCAAAGTAAGAAGGATAAGCAAATGTTTACTTTTTGAGAGCAATGAGTGTTCATTAAAACACAATCCAGTTTCAGTCTTCTCGCTTCTCCAAAAAAGCAAATCCCGTGTGTCTTTATTGGCGTTAACGTATATAATAAGTTAATATATAATATATTAAGCGACGTCTACTATATTTGTGATACACTTGTTCTTGTTCCTGAATTATCGCATTTTCGTGTTTATGTTTATACATCGAACGAATGTCAGGTAGAAATTAGTTTGATTTCAGTGAGTTTGTCTTCTCAAAACAGAGGACCAAAATTATTAATTAAACCACAATCGAACAAAATATTCTGAATATTATAATTCTTATTTTATCATTATTATATAAAGGCGTGCGTTTTCTTCACATTTTCGAGAAAATGGAGTGACTCGTTCTTAATTCGATCAATAAATAATTTGTGACGACGTCATCAACATGGATAATTCTAGTCACAACACAAAAAAAGTAGTCACAGCGTATTACCAGTGCAAGAAAATACAAGGACACGTATATCAACTTAGATTGGTGCAGTGTAATACTAAAAATAACAGTATTGTTTTCCCAAAATTTTCTGAGAAAATGGAGTGAGCCGTTCCTGATTTAATCAATAAAATAAACTGACTCATTCATTAATTTTTTTGACCTATCTGTTTAAGCAAAACTTGAAAGTATGAATATAATGATAAATCACAAGTAAAAACTCATCATATTTTGCACATTTTGGGTAGAATTTATTCGGCAAAATTTTAAGATGACGTCATCAAATTTTTGGTGGAATAAATAGATATGTTTTGATTAAAAATTTACCAGGTTTGCAATAACTTTAACACGTCTGCAAGATTTTAAACTGTTCATTTATTCAAAAAAATATGAATACCATGATAAATTACAAGTATAGACTGATTATATTTTGCAAATTTTGATAACATGTATTCGGTAAAATTTTGAAATGATGTTATCAATTTTTTGGGGTTGATAAACAGATACATTTTGATTAAAAAGTTCCCATGCTTACAATAACTTCAAAACGTCTTTATGATTTAAAAGTACTCAGTTTTGCAATTCTTGACATAATCAATAAAATAAATTCACTCAGTCATTAATTTTTTGAGGTACCCCGTATAAGCAAATCTATAAAATATTAATGCAGTGATAAATCACAACTCATCATACTTTGCACATCTAAGATAGGATTTATTCATCAAAATTTCGAGGTGACGTCATCAATTTTTTAGAGGGAATGAGCAAATACATTTTGATCCAAAATTTACCATGCTTATGATAACTTTAAAACATCTCCAAGATTTCAAAGCATTCTGTTTTGTAGTTCCTGATTAAATCAATTGATTTTTTTGAGTCACCCTGTATGTGCAAATCCAAAAAATATGAATGCAATGATAAATTACAAGTACAGATTCATCATATTTTGTACAATTTAGATAGGATTTATACGGCAAAATTTTGAGCTGAGGTCATCAATTTTTTGGAGGGGATATTTAAATATATTTTGATTAAAAATTTATCATGCTCATGATAACTTCAAAACGTCTGTAAGACGTTCGGTTTTGCAGATTCAAAATTAAATTGCAAAATGTTGTTTTATAATTTTGGGTTTTTTCCAAAAATCTGGACGGTCGGAGTCATAAACTACATGTATGGGACTATGTTATTTCATATAATTTAAAACCCATTTACTATGTGCAATTTTGAAGTAACGTCATCATCGCATTATTGGTGGGGATGATTATACAAATTTTGGTTAGCGTTTTACCATGTACATGATATTTCTAATACAAATGCAAAATTTGACAACAATCGGCCCAGTACTTTCGAATATTATCTGTCTAATAAAAATCCGGGACGGCAGACAGACAGACGGAAACGGGAGACTTATTTCTTCGTACTCTAGGGGTCATGAAAGGTCGAGAAAACGTAAAAGTGGAGGGTCGGCCGACGGACTCGATTATAGTACTTCCGTCGCTTCCGCTCAGGAAGTAAAAAGTTTTAACACTGAACATTAGCCTAAAGTTACAAATATTCAAATGTTCGAATTTTTTTGTGTGGCAGTGTATTTCAAAAACCAATTTTGTGGAGCTTTTTTTGTTACTGTACATTTGTCGAAGTATTCATTGAATACAAAGGAAGGATTATTTCCACATAATGAGAAAATTGCAGAAAATGTTTACATTAATACTTAATCGTCGACAATGTTAAAACGTACAAAATAAATCTTCTTTTGTTCATTATTCTTATGAAGACATTGTGTCTATTACTTGGCAGAAAACAGCATTTAAACATCATTCTCAGGCATATTTTAAATTAAAAACAATTGGTCGAAAGTTGTTTCGACAGAACTTCCATCACTCCTGAAGTACAATGGAACTTATCCAGCATTTTCGAATGGGCGCACCCTCAGAGGCGCCCGTCATCGTTTCTCTGTCATAGTGAAATTTTCTACCTGCGATGGGTACCTGTACCTATTTAGATTAGTGCTTAATAGATTCATTCGCATTCGTGCTAGCGTGTTAACCAGTTCACTTAAGTTTATGTTTCCGTGTGGTATTGTTGCGATTATTTAAAAAAATAACTTTAAAAACCACCCTCTTCTGAAGTGTGCATGTTACGCAACTGACTGACAGACCGTTGTCAGATTCTGATGAAGTGATGACTCACCATATTGAACTTAAAATAATCCATCTTTAACATCCCCTGTCCTTCAACACTAGGCAATAACAATCTGACGCTCAAGTGATTATTTATGTTTATACATCGAAAGAATATCACGTAGAAATTAGTTTGATTTGAATGAGTCTGTCTTCTCAAAACATAGGACTAAAATTATTAATTAAACCACAATCGAACAAAATGTTCTGAATATTATTACTGACGTCATCAATTTTTTGGAGGAAATAAGTAAATATATTTTGATTAACAATTTATCATGCTTACCACAACTTTAAAACATCTGCAAGATTTCAAAGCATTCGGTTATACAAATTCAAAATTAAATTGCAAAATGTTGTTTTTTTCCAAAAATCTGGACGTTTCGGGTAAAACTCAATACGGAGTTATTAACTACATGTGTAGGACTATGTTATTTCATACAATTTAAAAACCTTTTACCATGTGCAATTTTGAAGTGACGTCATCACATTATTGATGCGGATGATTAGACAAATTTTGGTTAGCGTTTTACTATCTACATGATATTCCTAATATAAATACAAAATTTGGCAACAATCGGCCCTGAACTTTCGGTGATGAGCTGTCTAATAAAAATCCGGGAAGTCAGCCAGACGGACAAACAGAGAGACAGACGGAAACGGGAGACCTATTTCTTCGTACTCTAGAGGTCATGAAAGGTCGAGAAAACGTAAAAGTACTCAATTACAATACTTCCTTTGCTTACGCTAAGGAAGTAAAAATCAAACACCCGTGTACTGTACAACGTATAAATAGTTTCAATTGTATTCCTGCGATTTTTAATACGATTTTGTTCTACTTCTGTATTTTAGTGTGCATATACTATACAGTTGTACATCTTCTTAGACGGTTTTAAGATAAGCTTTTTTATCATTACTTTAGTACCTACATTCAACATGTAGGTACTAAAGTAAATATTTAACATTATAAGAGATTGAGCCCAAGAATTTTTTAAATCATTTTGTCTTTGCTCAGTGAACAGTCCTTAACATCGTGTCATCAAGTTTAAAGTAGTCCTGTAAGTTCTAACTGTACGGGATCTGTTTTTTTTCTTTTTGTGCAGATATTTTATTAATGGTAAAGCACCTAACTTGCTAATATCATCAAAATGTAAAAATTGTTTGCATTTTTCAACGCTTGAAGTTGCTGAAAACCTTTTTAAAATGGTTGCAAATAAAATAGTACACAAACCTCGTGGAAGGTTTTATTCCTTTCTTATGAAATATTTAGTTCACTACGGGCCTTCGATAATGATTTATTTGATTTATTTACAATTTATGCAGTTGCAAAATTACATAGATGAAACGGGGGGCCACATGTTATAACTACTCTAGTGTTTAAATACTGAAATTAAAATGCATCCAAAATTTTTGTAATTTAATCCTTATTTAAGTGCTTTGTATTAGTTTGCTCCGTGTTTTGTGGTAATTTGTGTTCTTGCCGAATGGAATCGGGCTGCGATGAAGATTTCTCGTCCACACCTGAAGAAACTGTCAAGACGGCAAGTACGGCTACATTTAATATCTATGTTCCAAAATAAAAAGTTTTTGAAGTAGGTGGTTGTTGAGTTTTATTACGAACGCGAAAAAAAATTGTATGCAACCCGTGAGTAAAGAGACTTTTTTTCACGAGAAGGAAAATTTGCCGCACGAGTCGAACGCGGTTGCGCAAATCCGCCGAGTGAAAAAAAGATACACTTTATTCACTAGTTGCATTAATAACTATTTTTAAATTGCACTGTGATCTTATAGCACAGAGGGTTAAGTCAGAGGTTAAGTTTTTCATAAACGAAGAGCATGTTGATAATGTTTTTGAGTCACTTTAGCTGTTGCTAAAATAGGTGATGAATTTTTGGGTGATTAGAGATTAAACTTACAGTAGTTAAAGTGCAAGAATTCTTACTATGTAAGTTAGGAATACAGTGCACACGTCCGAGTATTCAGCAAACAGAAATGATCCCACAGAATTTAGTAATATCTGTAATAAGCAACGCGCGGAATTGTATCTCATACGCTAGAACCAGTGCTGTCGCGGCGATAGTTTGATTACAAATATATTTTTCTTTTGGTCTATTTCAACATAATATAACATTTCAAGATCACAAATCTGTGGTCCTGTGGTTGAAAAATTAAAAAGGGCATCAAGTATTATTATTTGAAGTAATATAGTAATATAGAAGTAGTTTTTTTACTAGCTGTAAACACTCCTAGCGACGCACTGGCTACGACCTTGTGGACCAGATCAAGGCGTCCCCGCTACTCGCCGTAAAACACACCTTACTTCAACTGGGGGATTGCAGCGGTGAAACAAATTCCCGCGTAGTGGTAATAAGAATTTAAATTTCATTAACGTCACCTTACCAAACAAAACCTGTTATTAGAACCATTCTTTTCAAAAACAGCATTTCTAAAATAAATAAATCTGTCTAAAACATATTATTTGTTGGGATTTCGAATGTTTATGAATCGTCGGTTTACATTCCCAACCGTAATGTTACGTTTCTTTGACAATTATTTTTAATTTACATGTAATTTATTACTGTTTTTAAAGACAAAAAATAATCAGTCAAGATATGTTCACGTGCAGATGCAAATGTTTTCCCTACTGTTGGTGCAAATTCCAATGTTTTTAAGGAGTAAGAAATTTAATCACATATTTTTAATGCAACATTTTTATGCTAAATACAGCAATAAATTACGAACTTATCACTGTATCTATAAGGGCTGTAAATTCAACCCACGCTCTTCAAATAAGGTCAGTACCGCTATAACACCAATTATTTTATTTGTCAATAATACTCATATTGAGAAGCACTGTAATAATTACTGCAACTTACAGGATACGAGAAAACCAGTAGTTTATATTTAACAGGTACAATGAACGCAACTCATTACGTTACAAATGGTTTTTTCATTTAATGCAACAAGAACATGATATATTTGAGGGCCAATTAAAAGCAGCATCAGCTCATAACCGCGAATCCAACATTATTACGTTTTTTATAGATGGCATCTGTTAAGATACAGTGGGTAATTTTGATTTATGACTTTATTAAAGCGTATTTACTTACTGACTTGTTTAGTCTGTTATGGCTGTAATAACGTGTAAATCAAGCGCAAAACCTGTGGGAAATTTATTTCATTGACTTAAAGTTTCATAGAACAGCACACAAAGTGCTGAAGGTATAAAATGCAATATATTTGCATAACACACTATAGGCAAATGAAATAACACGATTACTACACTCTGGTTTCTGACGACTCATCATTTATTCAGCATTATGCTATTTACTCGAGCAAACAGCGCAACTTTGCCATAAACGCAACTCGGAAAGGTTGTACAGTTTACAAGAAATTCTGCATTATATTACAAAATGAGGGTGAATTACCTGCGCGGAACGTACCTAAATTAATTAATTCTTACATTTCATGCTGGAATCTTGCTTGCATTTACATAATCCATACTAAAAGGATAAGTTGGGAAAAGTTGACGCCTGAAAGAAGGAGCGGAAATCATATTATTAGATTTTTCCACCTTATTGTTCGAATTTTCAAACTTCTGCTGCGTTTAAAATAACATTGCTGTCAGCAAAGAAAGAAAGCTAAAATTTGTTTTTGATGTAGAGCTTCTGCACTGCACAAGAAATGGTGGGGATGCAGAATTAAAAAAAAAAATCTGGCTGTAAAAGTTTTTATTTTCTATAATACGGGGGCTATTCAGTATTCAGGTAAGACTGAGAGGGTTTTATACAATACCTATATAAACTTTTTTATTCACTAACACAATCAAAACGTTAAACCTCGACGAATAACATTTTGTAAAATACACAGAATTTTTGAACATTCTCAGATTGTCATTCTTTTGTACCAGGACCGTAGTGGTGCCAGTTTTTTTTTTCTTATGCAAATATCCCTTGTAATTTCATAACCTTCAGTAAAACTGCGCCAGTTTGCTTTGAATAGGGCACGTTTCAAGGTGCTCTCCTCATTTTTTAAGATGTTTGCTTAATAATATGTGTAATGAAGCATTGACAAGCACATGGATATGGCTCGCTGTCTGCTATTAATATCTTCTTATACAATTTTGTTGTTCGCTAGAAAAAGCGAAAACATTGTATAAACTTGATCTTTCAAGGAAAACTTTGTTCAATACTTTTTTGTAAACATTCTCTAGACCGCTGCGGACAACAATTTGCTTTTATTGAAAACATGTTTATTGAATGAGTCTGTAAGGAAAGCAAACTTCTTGTGTGTATAAAAGTATGTATTTACCATAAATAATAAGACAAGTGGTCTGACTTTCATCGACAAAATTTGTAATTTAAAGATTGAAGTAGCTTTTACAACAAAAATCACAGGAATGGAAGAACTGAGAAATCATTTTACTCACAATTTGCAGAATACTTTAACCACTTGTTGTATTTAGCTTGACAATTCAAAAAAAAATTGTTTTTACTTATCATTATTAAGCATCAGCTAAGAAATAATGTAATATAGTATATTATTAGCCAAGGTTGCAAAGCCAAACATTCTAGACCGAGCGCAAATTAGAGCCGTCGACGCTGCGCATCTCGGGTTCTAATTTGCGCTCGGTCTAGAAGTGGCTTTACAACCGTGGTTAATATACTATTTTATTCACTAGTAGAAACCATAAGACAATGAATTAACAAAATAAACGTTCACTTTTTTGACGCAACATGGTTTTGTTTTGATTTCTAATCAAACTTAATATAAATCTTCAACATAAAGAAAACCGTTTACACTTGTCGCTGGTTTAATCATTTTATCTTCCACCGTTTACCAACTACCATGCGTATACTTAAGTGATGTTAGTAGCACACATTTATTCATTTTTTAAGAAATAATCACATCAAGTATTTCGTACATAATCTCAATCTTCTTTTTGAACCTTGGTCGCAAAAGTTCAACTTTGCCACCTCTAAATAAGTCGACATTTGGAAGCTTCATGCCTGCTAGTGAAAAATAGTATATTATTAGCCAAGGTTGCAAAGCCAAGCATTCTAGACCGAGCGCAAATTAGAACCCGAGACGCGCAGCGTCGAGGGCTCTGAAGCACGAGGTCTAGAAGTGGCTTTGCAACCGTGGTTAATATACTATTTTTTTCACTAGTAGAAACCATAAGACAATAAATTGAAAAAATTAACGTTCAATTTTTTGACGCAACATGATTTTGTTTTGATTTCTAATCAAACTTGATCTAAACCTTCAACACAAAGAAAACCGTTTACACTTGTCGCTGAATTAATCATTTTATCTTCTACTGTCTACCAACTACCATGCGTATACCCAAGTAATGTTAGTAGCACACATTTATTCATTTTTTAAGAAATAATCACATCAAGTATTGCGTACATAACCTCAATCTTCTTTTTGAACCGGTGGTCGAAAAAGTTCAATTTGCTACCTCTAAATGAGTCGACATTTGCATGCTTCATGGCTGCTAGTGAAAAAAGTTTTTTTTTTATTTTCTCTACGTTTCACAGCTTCTACAATACCAAAAAGTATGTCTGCCGCTATGAATCTATTCTAATTTTTAACCTTGCGCAAGTACCCTTTATAAAAGCATGTACAATTTCGATTTTTCTGCGAAAATTTGAATTTCTCAGAGAAAATCTCAAGGCGCATTTGTAAACAACACCCATAAAATTTAAAGTTTACGAAAGTTTATGAAAACCTTTGAGGGTTTGTCGTTATTTAAGCAAATTTTGGTTAGCGAAAATGGGAAACCTATTTTATCGTATTCTAGGATAATGAAACGTCTAGAAGATATGAAAGTAGCCGGTCGCCCGATGGACTCGATGCAGTACTTCCTTAGCTTATGCTAAAAATAGGACTTACTTAGCTAATGATCAAACAACTTTTAGTTCATGTGTTATCATTTAGACGATATTCTTAGACTAAATACATCTAAAATTTCCTCATTACTGGTGTTGTTATGTCTAATAAAATCCCCAGTAAGCGACAGAGAAACCGAAATCGTCCTCCGTCAGTCAAAAAATAAGAAAAATAAAACTTGCTGTAGGGATTAAACAAGGAATCTTATTATAAGTTCTAAATTATTTGCTATAGTTATAATCAAATTTATTTGAGTTAAGTTGCAAGTTTTTCAAAAACAAGATGGTCAAATTTCAAATAGCGTTAAAACAACGAAGTTTGTTCTTTCATTTGTCAAAAATATAATAAAATTAATTATAGCTTTTTATGTTTGACGGCTACTTCACGGAAAAACTAGATATGAGTTTTCTGAAACCAAGAACTTTTAACAAGAATTATCTAAAAAATGTAATCACTTGTTATACCGGGTGTCTGGAAAATGGCGGATTAACTCTTCTGTACTTTATATATGGGGGTTTCGGGAGTCCCAAACAAATAATAAAAAAATTCTTTATGATGTAGATTACGAAAAAAACGTAATTTTATAAAAGTAAAATTAGTAACACTGCACACACCTAATGCCTGAATACCTCCGGCTTACTTTCTGATTTCTTAGTAACGATGGTGACTATCAGGCAAACATTGTTGTCAAATTTAATGGAATTTTATCAAATTATTACAAAAACAACACAACCATATCTTTGTGAATTCTAACTGAAATGGTAATTAAACGTGGTCATGGGCGAGAAAAATATTAACTAAAAGTTTTATAACTAATTCGTTATTGTGATAATGAATGAGTTGTTTAGTTCTTAAACGTAGCAAAAGAACCAATTTTAAAATCATTATAACTCCACCAAAATGTGAGAAGGATTTTTTTACTATTTTTCCGAGACTCACCAGTTGATTGTTAAGAGCGTAGCGGAGAGTTAATTCGCCATTTTCCAGACACCCGGTATATGGATTCACAATTAAAAAAATGGTTTTCACTTATCAAGTATAAGCTAAGAAAAAAATGTAGTACGATGTTTTTTTCACGTTTCGTGTAATTTTTGGATATTAAATTTAAAATTTTATCATTTACAAACAAAAAACAAATAGTTATGAAAAAATTAATGGCTTCATTTCAAAATTCATATTGCTAAATAAATCTCATTGGAAACATGCAAAATGTATACCATAGCATAGTGTTTTTGAATGTAGCATTATTTTTTAATCTTGCGAGTAAGGATTTTCGAAAAAAAATCAAAATTTAATCAAAAACCAATTTTATAAAATACTTTAAAATTGTGTAAACTCTTTAAAATTATCGTGAACTTGGTAAATCGTTGTTCAGAATGTATATTAAAAATTGTATATGTAGTTTTCACTTGACTTCTATATAATAAATAATAATGATAATAATAGTAAGCTTTATTCCAACAGACATGATCTATGGTCAATGTCAAGTACAATCCATCTAAATGCAAAATTAAACCTATTTATTTAAAATCTAAAATTGACTAATGATTTCAAAATGCTGAGAAACAAGTTCAGGTGAAAAAATTAGTCATGTCTCAGTTAGTAAAAGAGCATTTGCTTCAATACAACACCAATCGCTATAAAACTCTTGTAATTTAAATTTTAAGCCATGTAAAAAGCTAGGATGATGGAAGGGTGTCTGTTGGAATTCAGCATATGTATTCTACAACAACCTGTTTCTACACCTATGATTAATTAACTTTTACATACAACTAATTTTAACATTATATTTACGTATATGAGGATTATCCTAAAAAGTGTTCATAATTCCAAGTTAAAAATGGTCGAATAACAGAGTATGTTACTTTTTGAAGTGTTGCATTTAACGGTGTGAAGCTGTTTACAGGGTACCGTAGTTGTAAAGAAAGCTCTGGATTAATTCGGGATCAGTTACGAATAAAGTTTAATATGTATAACCTTATCCAGTTTAAATTACAAAAGGTTATCACTATCACTCAGGAACAATAGAGAAGACGTTATAATGGAAGTTTTGAATTGAGATAACTATGAGACATGGAAAGTATATAAGGAAACTATTTTAATAAAAAATGACGCTTGGGAATGTGTCGAGAAACTTGAAGAAACTTCCACTCAAGCAGATGCCGTAAAATAGGAGGCGGATGATAGAAACAAAGTTACAAATTATTTGAAGGGAGCTGAAACAAATAAAGGGCAGTTACTTCTTCAAACGCAGAAGGAAAGTAATTTATTCAGCAAAAAGATCATTTGAAAAGCGAAATACGCTTTGTTCTGACATTGTGAATCACATTTGCGAATTTTTCAGTGTACGTAGTAGGCAAAATTACAAAAAACATGTGTTATAGTATTTTATCGTTCACTTACTTGTTAAACTCTCATACCATAATTGCTGGGTATGAATGTAAAGCTACTCTAACATTCACCTCGAATGTTAAGAAAAAGCCATGTCAACACTATACATATATTTCGCCATAAAATGTCAGACAAGTTTTTTTTTTATTTTAACTATTTTTTATTAAAAATTTCGTACTCCTTTTTATACCTACGGCTAGAAGCACTGAGAAGTATTTCTGCAGTTGCTGCTGTAGCTAGAGCACGGATTTCTTCACTAACAATCAGCTCCATTTCGTAATTATTTATGATGAACGAGGGGTAATTTAGCTTAACATTTCTCGCATAAATTACCACTCTCGCTTCGCGTCGCTCGCTCAAGTGGTAAACATACGCTCGAATGTTAAGCCTAGATTACCCCTCTTAATGCGTTAATTACTGTTATTATCGGTTTCTGTCTGTTAAGAAGTATTTTACATGCACAAAAATAGTCTGATAACTATGACATAACGTAACAGTATCTGTAAATTATTACACGTACCAATATGGGTCCGTTAACTTGGCACCACCAAGTTAATACATTTTACTCAAAAGCTAGCACCTCGTTGTTCTAACCTAGCACCAGCTAGCACCACCAATCAAAAAGCTAGCACTATCTAATTACTGAAATAAAATCCTTTTACCTAGGGGGGGGGGGAGGAGTTAACGCTAGCCCCCCGACATTATTTAATTCTCATGAAAAGTTAGTCCGGGGTAGTTTAGACCTAGCACCAGCTAGCACCATTAGTCTCATAACTAGCACCACTCTGCAAATATAAAAAAAATTAAAAACCGCAAAAAAGTAGTCCCCACTTTTTTTTCTTTAATGATAAACATCAGTAAATTGATAGTCTAGAGCTAACACTCGCTGGATCCATTAAAAAAAAGTGTTAACGCTAGCCTCCCAATATAATTTAAAGACAATGAAAAGCCAGCACCTAATAGTTTAGAGCTAGCACCAACTAGCAGTATTAGTCTTATAGCTAGCACCATTAAACAAACCAAATAAAATAAGTGAAAAGCCCTGAAAAAATAACTCACATTTATTTACAAAGCATAATTCCCAATCGTGGCGGGAAATAAACTATCTTTGAAAATTAATACATTACAATTATCCTTTACTTATAAAAAGTCTCTGCATTGCACAGAACATTAATATCTACATTATCTACATATTTAATTAAATTACATCACTTGCGTTCAAATCGTTCTTCATTTATTTCAACACATTAAAAATTAGGTCATGATAAATGTGATCGTTTATTATTTTTCCACAGTCATACATTTGACTGACATTACGTACTTAAATAACAAATTTGAAATCACAAGCGAGACTATAAAATTTAAGTCATTTGTAATGTATAAAAACTCTAAATTCCTAATAATATTATTAAAATAATTTAAAATTCTAGAAACATAACAAAAAATATGTCTATAAGTCAAGTACAAACTATGAAGTTTTACTATCCGTAATAATAATCCCTATTTTGGGGCAATCGTCTATTCTTTATTCGCGCTTAGTAATAAGTACTTCAGGTAGACGAAACTGATTTTTCTATTGGTTAAAATGCAAATTATTTTCTAACATATATTTACTAACAAATTATGTGGACCAACATATTGTACAACAAAGATGTAGTTCACATAAAACCGTAAATTTATAAATAATGACTCACGTTTACCGGATATTCCTAAACAAATTTCCCACAAAAATCAATATTATAGTTTACGCGGTGTTAATGGACACCGAGGGAGTCGAAACCCACCTCTTTTGGACTTTTGTAGGATATGCATTTCATCACAACGAAAATGTTTGACATTTATTATGTTGCATGTTGCCTTTTTGATACATTATAGTTTTGTAAAGAAATCACGAATGTGTATGTGGTTTTTATAAGTGCAATATTTTTTTTGTTATGCTGTACCCTGTATTCTCCTATTTTCTTTATATCTCTTTTTCAAATCAAAAGTATTTTTAAAGTGGTAACCTCTATTACATTAGATGAGCATGTTGGAACTAGTTGTAAATTTGTATTAATTTATCGCTCCTCTAAAACAAATTTAAGTTACAGTGTGATTATTTTATCTGTTCAGACCTGGATAAGTCTGAATAGGCAACACGTTTTACTTTCCATAAATGACTTCCTCTTAAATTTCTTATAAATAATAAATAACGTGTAGATGGCAAAGATTGTACCAAAATTATGACAAATTGATTGTAGCAGTCAAATTATTTTCAATGTTTGCTAATAATGTTTTTGAATTCCGAAAAAAACCGATATCCCTTTAACTTTGGCAAAATGTGATGGAAATTTTGAGGCTGTCGTTCATCTATATGCTAGGCGATACAATTCCTTTTAACCAAGCATTTATTAAACTCGAAAAAAGCTTAAGAGAAGTTGATCAATTTAAGAAAACTAAAGTTAGGCATTATTAGTGACTCACCGTGTATATCGGCACGAAGTAGAACTAATGGAAGAATTACAGTTTCCTGGATTAAGACGAGTCCGTTTTGACGACGACAGTTATAATAGTTATTTATGCAACTAGTGAGTAAAGTGTATCTTTTTTTACGAGAAGGAAAATTTGCGGCACGAGTCGAAGGCGAGTGCGCAAATCCGCCGAGTACAAAAAAGCCACTTTACTCACGAGTCGCATACAAAATTTTTTAGCGTTCGTAACAAAACTAGTAGTAATAGCTAGCAATAATTCGACGGACCATATTGACACAGTTTCCTTTCTTAATGTTACTATAATGAATATTTCTGAAAACGATATTAAAAATGCTATAAAAAAATTGAAAAACAAATTAACCGCTGGTGACGATCAGCCCTAGTTTTTTTTGTTAAAGATTGTTCTTCTTTACTTGTTCAACCACTGAAGATATTATTTAATTTATCTCTTTCGACACGTGTATGTCCTGTCCTAAAAGGTGGCGATGCATCTTTATTTACTAATTATTATAGACCAATTTCTGTGCTCTCTAATTTTTCTAAAGTCTTCCAAATGACCAGTTACTCACATATATATACTTCTTGTCGTCTTCATATCTCTAGTTTTCAACACGGATTCATGGACCAACGTTCTACTGTCTCTAATCTTACTTGTTTTACACAATATATTGCTGATGTCCTTGATAATCAGGGGCAAGTGGATGTTATTTATACGATTTTTCGAAGGCCTTCGACAAAATTGATCACACTATTATTTTCAATAAACTTGTTTTATTTGGATTTAACTGTCCCTTAGTGATTTTTTTTAAGTCTTACTTAAACAGTAGATCTCAATATGTGACCTATAATGGATTCAAATCGCGGTCTTACATATCGACATCGGGTGTTCCTCAGGGCTCAACCTAGGACCGTCATTATTCTTACTTTTTATCAATGATATTGTTAATATAATTGATTGTGGAAAGCTCTTGTTTGCTGACGACTTAAAAATATTCACTAGGATCTATACACAGGAGGATTGTCGTCATCTGCAGAACAGTGTCAATGAAATACATGCTTAGTTTGAGGTAAATAAACTCCCTTTGAACTATTCTAAATACAAAATAATGTCATATTCAAAGAAAAAATATCCCATATTATTTGCGTACAGCTGTAACTTTCTTCCAGTTAATAGAACTTCAACAATAAAAGATCTTGGTATAACTTTTGATAATGAACTTAATTTTAACGATCATGTAAGCAGTATCATAAATGTGTCAATGAAGTGTTTGGGATTTATAATCAGGAACACCAGTACCTTTAAAAATCCATTAGTATTAAAAACTCTATATTAAGTACTCTTACGTTAGGTCTAGATTGGAATATTGCAGTGTACTATGGTTTCCCTATTGTTTTTGTTACAAGATTAGGTTGGAAAACATTCAGAGAAGATTTCTTAAGTTTTTATATTTCAGAATATTTGAGGTTTATCTCGGCAAGGGTTTTAGTCATAGTGTATTTTTAGAGACTCTGAATGTCGACTCTTTAGAATTTAGGCGGATACATTATAGTCTAAAATTCTTGTACTCTATATTTCGGGACAAAATTGATTGCAGTCACTTATTATCCATTATCTTCAATCTTGATTCCTCGATTAAATTCCAGACAAACCTTAACGTTTTATTTACGCAAACCCAATACAAATATACCTATTAAATCTCCCGTGTTTAATATAGCTTCTCATTTCAATTCTACATCTCACCTGTGTGATATAAACACATCGTCACTCCGTGAAATGATTTGCGCACTTAGATCGATCTATGTTATGTAGTTTATTATAAGGTGTACAGTGTCATAATGTATTTCGCATTATTATTTAGTCTATTATATTATATTCTGTTTATTTATTTAATTGTAAATTGTCCTGTAATTGGATTTGATCTGTAGGACAATAAAGAGTTATTTATTATTTATTTATTTATTTATTTAAAACTCAACACCCACCAACTTCAAAAACTTTTTATTTTGGAACATAGTTATTAAATGTAGCCATATTTGCCGTCTTGACAATTTTTTCGGGGATGCACGAGAAATCTTCATCCCTGTTCGATTCCATTGTCCGAGCACACAAATTACCACAACACACCGAAAAAATTAATACAAATCACTTGTGTTGATGAATTATCATAGCAACGGCAGGCTTCTGTTTCACTTCACAATAGGGATTATTATTATTATGGATAGTAAAACTTCATAATTTGTACTTGACTTATAGACACATTTTTTGTTAAGTTTCTAGAATTTTAAATTATTTTAATAATATTTTTAGGAATTTAGGGTTTACAAAGGTTTTCGTCATTAACCTCGGATTTATACATTACAAATAACTTCACTTTTATAGTCTCGCTTGTGATTTCAAATTTGTTATTTAAGTACGTAATGTCAGTCAAATGTATGACTGTGGAAAAATATTAAATGATCATATTTATCATGGCCTAATTTTTAGTGTGTTGAAATAAATGAACGATTTGAACGCAAGTGATGTAATTTAATTAAATATATAGATAATGTAGATATTAATGTTTTGTTCAATGCGGAAAACATGACCTTTTATAAGTAAAGGATGATTGTAATGTATTAATTTTCAAAGATAGTTTATTTCCGGCCACGATTGGGAATTATGCTTTGTAAATAGATGCGAGTTATTTTTTCAGGGCTTTTCAATTATTTTATTTAGTTTGTTTAATGGTGCTAGTTGCTGCTAGCTCTAAACTATTAGGTGCTAGCTTTTCATTGTCTTTAAATTATATTGGGGGGCTAGCGTTAACTTATCCCCCCCCCCTGAAAATACCCCTTATTGCATGGCTTTGTTGAATAAAAACACACTTTTTTTTTAATGGATCCAGCGAGTGCTAGCTCTAGACTATCAATCTACTGATGTTTACCATTAAAGAAAAAAATGTGGGGGCTACTTTTTTTTTGGTTTTCATTTTTTTTTTTAATATTCCCAGAATGGTGCTAGCTACGAGACTAATGGTGCTAGGTCTAAACTACCTCGGACTAATTTTTCATGAGAATTAAATAATGTCGGGGAGATAGCGTTAACTTAGCTCCCGCCGAAAGTAAAAAAGGCTTTTATTTCAATAATTAGATGGTGCTAGCTTTTTGATTGATGGTGCTAGCTGGTGCTAGATTAGAACAACGAGGTGCTAGCTTTTGAGTAAAATTCATTAACTTGGTGGTGCCAAGTTAACAGACCCTACCAATATGTCAGTTTTACAAATACTGATATGTCAATCTTACAATAATACTCAATTTCACAAATCAATTAAAAAATTCTCCCTTGCTTAAACAACATCACTTACTACCATGTCAAAATTTATTAACATTTATTCTTTCTTAACGTATAACAATTTCAAATAGAATTTCTCAACAAAGAGACAAAACAAAAATATGAGACGTCTTAGTTTATAGTTTTTCGTCTGGCTGACGCTTTAACGATGGGCACTGAACCTTCTTCTTTAATGTCATTAAAATTGATAAGTTGTATAGCTCGTCGCATCGGGACGCTCCAAAAAAAAACAAAACAGCAATAACCTAAAAAATATTTAAAATTGCTTTAAAAAAAGAAACGTAATAACATACAAATTTGCATAACAAATACTGTTCGTCGTTTGCTTCAGATAAAAATCATCTTAACTCCTTTGCAGTTAAAACCTGAGCTTTCTTTGCAACTTTGCCTACGGTTTGCCTTTTAATAAAAGCAAACAGCCTATTAAATATTTTTTTTCTAACACTGACATTTTAAATCGTTTCTAAGATTCATTTAAACTCGACTACTAAGTTATCTATAAAATCCACTGTTCTTTCTAAAGTACGTCGTCAATGGTAACGTCCTTTATACTATTTAAAGTACGCTGCTTCATTTTTCGTAACATTTATTTTTCAAATTTCTACTAATAAAATGCTCATTTTGTATGTTAAATCTCGCTATTAAAACAATAGTTTAATCGACAGAATGAATAACATGTTTATAGCAACACTTTATTCACACTGTCATTGACAACACGAATAAATTAAAAAATCTAAAAATTCGCACTACCACTGAAATTTTCGTTGCTATGGATGTGTGGATATTCAACTAAAATTTGCAACGCTTGATAGTCCACCTCCTGTAAAACAATCCTAATGAAAGTCCAGGAGCATCGTTTGAATTTGACCGTGACGAAAGTACAGGCAGCTTAGGCAATTTACCTTCTTCAAACGTTCATAATTAGTAATAGTACAATTAATATTTATGTATATGGATTACCTAAACAATAAATTTTTTGAAAAATTTTGCGAAATTGGAAAAAATATTGTGTTACACGTGAATAAACGAATTTTATCCACTAAAAACATTATCACACTCAGCTTCGCCTCGTGTGCTAAACTGTTTTTTTGTTGGATAAAATTCACTTTTATTCACTTATACCATAAATAGCTATTATTGAATACAAAACTACAATTATTAAAATATAAATTTCCATTACTCTTGAAGGGTGAAGTCTTGTTGTTGATGTTGATTGTCTCAACTACTTTCGAAGGCGGAATCCCACTTTGTACATCTAATCTGGTTGCTGACCTCTACATTGGAATCGTCGCTACTACTGTTTAAAAAATTTAAAAATGCTAAATGTATAGGTGATATATGACAGATGAGCATAAACCCAGCATAAAACTGGTACTTACGCTTGCATCAAGGAAAGTCCGAATAACGTCTTCCGTCACTTCTTTTACACCTTTTTCTGATTCCACTGATTAAAAGCCACGTATTCCTTCTCATAAGCGTTTTTTTGATTTTGCGGGTAATAATTTAGTGGGTAATTCATTGGCTTTTTCTAATATTCCGATTGGAACGCGTTCAACGCAAACAAAAATTTTTTTCAAAATTTGTTGATTCTATTACCATGACTACTACCCACGGCAGTCTTAAGAAACATTTTGCCTCACTAAAAATCTCCTGATAAAATATTAATAACAGACTATTTCGGATAAAATAAGCTTCAGTGTTAGAAAAAATTTTGAAGATAACACGATGTTTTGTAGTTGAAAGGACTCGCTCCCATTAAAACCTCGCTCCCTTCGGTCGCTCGGATTTAAAATGGGACCGCGTCCTTTAAAGTACCTATAAAGTACCTAGTTATCTTAATAGCTATTATGTTGACATTTTCATTGACACTTATGGTACTTCTTAACATCGAGTAATACGTCCATAAACATGAGCCATTTTATTTCTGCGATTAAAAAAAAAATAAATAAATACATTAATGAAACTAACACCATCCATGAAGACTTACCAGTTCACTAAAATATGCCAGCAAAACATCTTCATTAATAATTGAAACTTTATTTAGAATCTGCCACTTTTTGAGCTCTCGTAGCATTTTCGGTATCTGGCTTCTGACTTTTCTGGTATTGAACATCTCAAAGCTTGTTTAACACTATTTACTGTATTTTCCGATAAAATATGGCTCGAAACACCATTTGAATTCATTTTACAAATTTTGATGTTGCATAAACAACAAAGTGTAACTACATACGAGTGTAACGAAATATATCATGCAAACGTGATCAACCACATTTATTTATTTTTTAATTAATTTTTGGATTATTGAATTAAAATGGACAGAAACCGATAGAATCTTGAACATACCATTATGTAAAGAGCGCCATAACCGCCTCAGCCGTCTTAAAATTCTCGCTAACGCCCGGATTACAAACGGACTGCTGCGCCGGTTATGGCATTCTTTACATCCTAAGTATGATAATAGTTATAAGTTATTACATTACTAGCATGGTAAAAAGGTTTTTACTGGCGAACAGAAGGATAAGACTTCTGAAGCAAGTAAAATCAGTTACCTTACGTGTATTATTGAATATTTTATTTGTTCCTCACGTGTAAATAACTCTTATCTTATAAACTATTAAAAACTCTAAGACCTGGTTTATAGAAACCGAAGTTAAAGTTAATTCGCGATTAACTTTTAATTGAGGTTCGTTGCTAGGCGACGTGCAGGTTTTAACCAATCACGAGCTCCCATTCCACATTTTAATCCAGTGTTAAATTAATCGAGGATTAAATATTTAACTCGCGTTTCTATAAACCGGCCCTAGAAATTCTAATATTTGAAAAAACATCGTATGAGCTTCAGACGCGTTGCCTTGGAAACGCACGTCAGCATGGCACTTATTGTGTTGTCTAGTCTGTGTGTTTAGTTGTGTCATTTAGGCTGTTCGATCTATCGTTTTCGAAGTATTGAAATCAGTGTGCCGCAAGCTATATTACTGACGAAGCAGCAAGTGTGACTGCAAGTTTGCCTGAATTAACTTTGGCTGTCATTTCAAATTATAATAGTTCAAAATATACACAAGCAGAGGTGTAAAAATTTTTCTCTGTTTTGACATTGGAATGGCACTTTCCAGCACGCAAAATCATGCAATAAGAGACTGTCTTCCAATTCAATTTTTGGTGACATTTTGTTTAAGGAATTGGTACGACAGCCTTTCTTCACCGCTGGCTGGCACCAAATCGTTTGTTGCCGATGCAGTCAAATCGCGCAGCTCAAGGGGGGTGTCTGGCCTATTTTCATTTGACCATTTGAGGTCACTTACAGTTTATGTTATTAGTAAAATTTTGTTTATTTTTACCTATATCGTAAAAAAAATTCCATTTTCTGCCAAAAAATTGCAATAAGCGCTGACAATAAACAATTATTCATTTGTTTAAATTGGACGCCATGACAATGGGCAGTGACACCAACGGTAACTATTTTACAAAAAAAAAAACCCAAGGCTAAAATGTTTGCGGTTCTTATTGTAAAAAAGCTTAATTAATGTAAATAATGGTCAAAATAGAGAAAATACTACAAAACATGCGTGCAGAAGGCTATTCCAACGCTTGTTCATTCAAACACTCGCCGCTGAGGCGGTTCGTGAACTTGAACTTGCGTTGGAATAAGTTGCCTGCTGCACTTATCCTTTAATATACTATTCTATACTGGGTCTAGCTAGTTAAGAGACATTTTTAACTTGAATACAGTGACTTGATAAATTGTTGTTTACAAGTGAAGAACAAATAAAAAAATATAAATTTCTAGGACGAGTATTAAATCGGGTAGCTCCTTTTGCGTTCAGTAGTTTTATGAAAGTATGTTTATGAATGTTGGACATTAGACAAGAATTAATTTATAGTATAACTTTTAAATAAAGTTTCATACGCGTATATCATATAGCCATTAATCCAGGAACTCTGGTACTCAAATTTAATTAAACATGACGGATTTGTCCAATTATTAGGCACTAAAGTTATAGTGGTAGGAATTATATGTTAGCACAAACAACACGTCTTATTAAATCAGCTTTAACCTATTTGCACGTCACAAAGTATTAAATCACCACCAGAGTAAGTACTTCAAGCAAATGAACCTCAACAACTTATGACATGTATACTTGTTTTGCAGTGTACAGTGCACTACAAATGTGAAGTAAATTAAAAAAGTTCCCACATAAAGTAGAGCGAAAGTACAACTGAAATTTCAAAATTATTCATATAATACTACGTATGTGTATCTTTCAAATTCTGAAAAGTCTAAACTTGGGCGTTATAAAATCAAATAAAAAATTCTGTTATATTTCGTATTTGGTTAGCCAATTTCATACATCAAAATTAAAAACATTTCAGGTCTGTGGTATTTGCTTAAAACAGATATTTTTTTTTAATTAATTTCTCTTGTGTAAATAGTAGATTATATATTTTTTGTTTGCCCCGTGCTGTAAACAATACGAAAACGCTTCATTATCATTACACAAACAACACTTCATTATTGCTGTAAAAAAAACTCGGTGAAAGTCTCGTTACTTTCAGTGTGAAAGGTCAGACGCTTAAAATATCGAAGACCGTAAAACTCAAAGTTCTGCAACTGCTGCGGACGTGGAATTGTAGATCATCCTTCGGGATTTCAGGTCAACACTTTCTGTTTAAGAAATTATTGCATAGGTTACTTCTCATCAAAAAATAAGAATGCAAGCATGTCGCTTTAATATCGAGACATTTATTTTCCTTAGGTTTAAATTATTTACAAAGAAGAGCGTCAGAAAGGAGGATTATGATATAGTGGCAAGTTACGTAGTTCCATCTACTTTGTGGCGTTGACGTAAATAGTGTACTCATGAGAGTGTGAATAGGGACAAATTTATTAAAGCGAAAAAGTGAGGGTGGTGTTGAGTTTGAGTCGTTTTTCCACTCCGAAAGGATCATTAATTAAATTGGATTTCCCCCAAATTTTCGTCTACACCTACGTGATACTTATGGGCGGAAACAAGGGGCTCCTGGGCTTTAATTAAATTGCATACCAAAGAATTATTGCTAATAATTTTAATGTAAACAGAAATAAAGTTTCATTTAGGGTGAAAATCCGAAAACTTATTTACACAGAATTTCACCTCACTTTGTAGTATTTAGATTTAACTGAACCAGAAAGTCTACTAAATAATATTTGGAAAAAAGTCATTAATTCGTTAACTTTTTAATCAAAATAACACAAACGGGAAAATTGTGGTTATAAAAAGTCGAGTAAATTAGTCGCACCTGTGAAAATTTAAAGCTTAAAACATTTATTTCGCAGCAGTGTTACCCCTGTTTATTGCAAATTAGGTCAACCTTTTTAAGAGAAACTGTAATTAATATTCATGATTATCATTTTGGGAAATCCTTTGTCACCAATTAAAAAAATATATAAAGCAGATACTTGTCACAAATACATCGCTATTGAACTCATCAGGTAGACACTCGATCTTTGAGTGAATCTGTCCATCAAAATATGTTAATAATTTTTTGAGATGACGTCATCAACTTGTCAGAGGATATCAATAAATTTCAGCAAATGCGCGGCAACAAAATCAGTGTGTAGTGTCTTTTAATTGCAGCTGCCTCGTAAATTCAAGTATCTATGTATTTCCATTTAATTTTTAAAAATTGCTTATAAAAACTTCTAAAGTTTGTTGTTCTTAATATATGACTTATTTTCTAGCATAATGCGTATAGTTAGTTGAAGTAAAAAAATGATCTAAAAACTTCCCTCGAGCCTGAAGTACAGGTGAACAAAAACATTTAAATTAAATTTTGAAAATTTTATTTTATTTATAGAAGGTAAGAAAATATGTTATGCATATAATTTATGTGAGTTTTTATATAACCAAATTTTGTAATAACGTCATGAACATTTTAATAGGAGTACTGTATACTCAAATTTTCGGAAAAATGGTGTGAGCCGCATTCATTAATTTTTTTTTAACCCTGTAAAAGTATGAATGAATTGATCACCGCAGCTATAGACTTATAATATTTTGCATATTTTAGTTAGGATTTGTTTGACAAAATTTTGAGATCATGTCATCAATTTTTTGGGAGAGTATATATGAATAAATTTTTATTAACGATTTACCATAGAGATGATAACCTTAAACATCTGCAAGATTTCACGATATTCGGTTTTACAGTTACAAAGTTAAATTGTAAAATGTTAGGTATACGTTTTTAATTTTTTTTCTAAAAATCTGGATGTCTAGGTAAAAAAAAGTCAAGACGGAATCATAAACCACATCTGTAGGAGTAGGTATGTTATTTTCTAAAATTTAAAAAAACATTTACTATTAAAGTGTCGTGTCCATTTTTGTCATTATCGGCGGCCAAGCATGGACGCTAACAAAATTATTTATTTGGATGTAGGCCCATTTCCTTGGATATGGATAGCTAAATTGCAACCAGGGAGAGGTAATAAGTAAAATATGGTCTTCATTTACAATGTACATATATTAAATAGAAATTCAATCAAAATTATTAATAGTTTAGATTGTAAGTTCCAGACAAGGGCTTAATATAATTCCATTAATTCTTAAAAACTACGAAATCGAAAATCGATACTTGACGCGTCCGCTAAATATGCTCTACTTGGTAATACAAAAACTAAAATATTGCTAATCACTTGAATTATTTAGAAATATTATAATTAACAGTTGGTACACAAGGGCTAAATATCTATGTCTCCTTAAAATTATTTAAAACAAAAACGCTACCTGAAATATCCTTAAAATATAATCTTTCCCTGTCTCCGATCAATAAAATATTAGAACAAAACTTAAATTAAATATCTGTGAATAATTTCAAGTATGACCTTAAATGATTCTACGACAACTGGTCGCAAACAATTGATCGCGCGACAATTGATCGCAAGCAACTCGTCGCAGCACAATTGGTCGCACGCGACAATTGATCGCGGCGACAATTGATCGCAGCGACAATTGATTGCACGTAAATTGATCGCAGCGACAATAGATCGTACGTAAATTTATCGCAGCGTCAATTGATCGCAAGGTAAAATTCATCGGGAAGTATTTTCTTTTATTAAAACTAAATATTTTGTATTCTGAATTTTAAGTTGCAATAAATTTAGCAACCAGGTAAGGTGTAAATATCGAATTAAAAACAATTTGAATATAGATAAATGACGAAGTTTGTAGTTGCACTTTAAAAATTAAAAAATACGAGCGTAAACACCTTGTTACATAAGATTTTTTATTAATAAATTGTCGTTTTGGTTATTTTTTTTTAAGAGATTGTTTCTATTTATCTCGTTTCTTATTTTACCTATTATATTATAGGAACTAGCTTCATTATAATAAGTACTCAACATAAAAACAAGTGTTTATTGTTCTTAACTAGATTACAGTTATTTAAAAAATCATATTTTTAACAACCTTTAAATTTTAACACATTTTGATACAGAATAATAATAGTACATCTAGAGTATCCATATGCAGCGAATATAAATTCCACTGGACGGATATATAATACTTATTTTAATACCTTGTAAATTGCAACGGATCTTTTACAGGGTTTGAGAAAGGTTTACGTGTATTGTAAATATATATTGCAAAAACTTTTGTTAGAGCGTCAAGAATAATTTTGTGTTACCGGGAAATCTAAGAAATGTAGGTACTTATGCAACTAAAAACTTATTTTTTAATTATTATGTGACTAGTATTGTACTGAAGAAAAATTCAGTTGTACCATATGTGGGTGTAAAAAATACATATACAGGGTTAATCACGAGAAAATTATTTCTGAAAATTATTTTTACGCAACCCAAAATACGAATACCATGTACCACTTGATACTAACAGAATTTAAAATGAAATGCTTAATTCATGATTGCTTTGAGTTTGGCAATGTCATTTTGACAATTCTGGAAAAGGAGGTTACGCGAGTGTCCATGGTGGTACCGCAGCCAATTGGAGATCTCCGCTGGCGCCGCTAATAAGTTTGTCAGGGCTTGCTTCGAGTGCCTCTTGATCTTTTGCAACCGATTAATGACGAGAAAATTATTTCTAAAAATTCCTTTTACGCAGCAAATTTATTAAAAAATATAGGTATATATTTAATTTTTTAAACTAACAAACGTAATGAAAATAATACTTTTTCACTTAAAACTGTAACGAGAGTTTTTTCACGATTTATCTATAACTTTTTAATTTGACAGTTGTAATAATTTTAAAACCATTTTTTATTAAAGAAAAATGACGTCCAACACGTTTTGAAAGCTATTTTTTTCACTCGTTTAATTGACAAACTTTAAACTTGTGAGAAGAAAAGCTTGAATCACTTACTTGAGCGTCTAATCAATAAGACGAATAATCCAAATGAACATTACAGTAGCATACCGACGAGATGTGTCAGCATTAAAAAAAATATTTTACAATATTTTCACTTTTTTGCACTTTGGTTTAGTCGGAAATGAGCCTAATAGTTACCGTTTTTATGGAACTCGTATGTATTTATTTTGGCACTTTTTTTAGAAATAATGAAATTTTTGAAAATATAGCACATTAATTTATTTTCCTCATTCATAACAATTACTTATTTCTCTATAAACGCTATTATTTTTCGCCTGCGATCAATTGTCGCATGCGACCAGTTGTACTTGCGACGAATTGTGTTGCGATCAATTGTGACTGCGACCAGTTGTCGTTGCGACCAGTTGTCGCTGCGACCAATTGACGCTGCGATCAGTTGTTTGCGATCAATTGTCGCGCGACGAATTGTGCACGACGAATTGACGCGGTACCACCTTAAATAGGTAGGACATGGACGTACGAGGCCCACTCTGCGAATGATACTTTTTACAAGGAACATCTCCTATTGCCCTTGGTCAAAATAATAAAATTTGGGTTGATTAACGTTTACACATAATGAAAACTGCTATAATATTAGGAAAAGAAGTTTCCGGACCCTCGACCAAAAGTCAAAAAAATTGGTCTAAAGAGTTTAGAGAGTACTTCCCTCGCTGTCGGAAACTTGACGACTGCATGCCTATTGTGTTTTTTTTCTCATTACATTTTTGTAGTGGGAATTTAAAAAAAATTGCGATGACGTCATCAACACTTTTGCAAGGACACGTATATCAGTTGGGATAGATGTAGTGTAATACTAAGAATAAAATTATTATATTCTCAAATTTTCGGGAAAATGAATTGGGTCGTTTTGAATATTGATTTGTAATAATCAATAAAATAACGAAACAATTTACTCACGTATACGTATCAGAGGCAACTGAAAATCGTGTATGTATAAACATTCTTAATTTAAGATGACAGGCGTAACAGCATACGTGAGAGTCAAACAGAGAAACTGTAAACAAAACGACCATCGGTTTTATTGCTTCGACTTCCGCTTATTATATAAAACATTGGGTTTTATTTTAATTCTTGACGGTAAAATTCACAATTGGTTGATTATAAACATGTCTATTTCACATTCGCGGAACCAAGTGAGCGCATAAAACAAATGCAGGTCTGTAATGTTAAAGTCGATGTAAATAAGCGTGCTACCCTTATGTTTCAACCGAGTTTTTCCTTTAACAAATTTTGTGTCTACCAAATTGGGTTGGTTGGGGTGTAATACTAATAATAAGTGTTGCCTTTAATTTAATCAATAAAATAAATTGACTTCATTAATTTTTTTGAACCACCTCTTAAGAAAATCTAAAAAATATGAATGGAATGATAAATCCCAAGTACAAACTCATCATATTTTTTGCATTTTAGATAGGATTTATTCAGCAAAATTTAAGGGTGACGTCATCAATTTTTTTAGGAGGGATGAACAAATACATTTTGAACAAAAGTTTACCATGCTTATAATAACTTTAAAATATTCCCAAGATTTCAAAGCATTCGGTTTTCTAATTCCTGATTAAATCGATAAAATAAATTCACGCCTTCATTAATTTTTTTGAGTCACCCTGCATATACAAATCCAAAAATATGATTGGAATGATAAATCACAAGTACAGACTCATCATATTTTGTACATTTTAGATACGATTTATTCGGCAAACTTTTGAGCTGACGTCATCAGTTTTTTGTAGAAGATAACCAAATATATTTTGACTAAAAATTTATTATGCTCTTTATAACCTTAAAACATCTGCAAGATTTCAAAGCATTCGGTTTTGTAGTTCCTGATTAAATCAATAAAATAAATTTACGCATTTATTAATTTTTTTGAGTCACCCTGTATCTGCAAATCGAAAAAATTTGAATGGAATGATAAATCACAAGAAGAGACTCACCATATTTTGTACATTTTAGATAGGATTTATTCAGCAAAATTTTGTGGTGACATCATAAATTTTTTAGGGGGGACGACCAAATACATTTTGATCAAAAATTTACCATGCTTATGATCATTTTAAAATATCTTCAAGATTTCGAAGCATTCGGTTTTGTAGTTTCTGAGTAAATCAGTAAAATAAATTTACGCTTTCATTTATTTTCTTGAATCACCCTGTATATGCAAATCCAAAAAATATGAATGGAGTGATAGATCACAAGTACAGACTGATCATATTTTGTACATTTTAGATATGATTTATTCGGCAAATTTTCGAGCTGACGTCATCAAGTTTTTGGAGGGGATAAGCAAATATATTTTGACTAAACATTTATTATGCTCTTTATAACCTTAAAACATCTGCAAGATGTCAGAGCATTCCGTTTTGTAGTTCCTGATTAAATCAATAAAATAATTTACGCATTCATTAATTTTTTTGAGTCACTCTGTATATGCAAATCCAAAAAATATGAATGGAGTGATAAATGACAAGTACAGACTCATCATATTTTGTACATTTTAGATATAATTTATTCCACAAACTTTTGAGCTGACGTCATCAAGTTTTTGGAGGGGATAAGCAAATATATTTTGACTAAAGATTTATGATGCTCTTTATAGCCTTAAAACACCTGCAACATTTCAAAGCATTCTGGTTAGCAGATTAAAAATTAAATTTCAAAATGTTTTATAATCTTGATTTTTTTTCCAAAAATCTGGACGTTTCGGGTGAAAAGTCGATTCAGAGTTGTAAACTACATGTGTAGGACTATGTTATTTTATACAATTGAAAACCCATTTACTATGTACAATTTTGAAGTGACGTCATCGCATTAGTGGTGGGGATGATTAGACAAATTTTGGTTAGCGTTTTACCATCTACATGATATTCTTAATATAAGTACAAAATTTCACAACAATCGGTCGAGTACTTTCGGAGATTATCTGTTTAATAAAAATCCGGGACAACAGACGGACAGACGGACAGACGGACAGACGGACAGACGGACAGACGGACAGACGGACGGACAGACGGACGGACGGACAGACGGACAGACAGACGGAAATGGGGGACCTATTTCTTCGTCTTCTAGGGGTCATGAAAGATCGAGAAAACGTAAAAGTAGAGAGTCGGCCGACGGACTCGATTACAATACTTCCTTTGCTTACGCTCGGGAAGTAAAAACAAAAAAATTAAAATACTGTTACAAATAAACCCATGCGCCGCCCCGGTACAACGCCTATGGTTTCTAGTAGTACGGCAATGATGACTCATTGTCGATGACGCCGGTCAGAGAAAAGCCTGCAAGCGGAAGTCGCGAATGGGTGCTCCAGACAAGTCTAGAAGCGTTCAGGATGGCCGAGCGGCGTTCTCGATCCATCGAGAGGAACCTATAGGTTTAAGTAGAGGCCACCGTCGGGAACGAGGATTATTCAATCGAGTCGAGTCTAGCGAGTGTCGAGAAGATCCTGTCAAGTTGCATCGGAATTATTTTGTGCATAATCGCTCTGTAATTAGTCGAGTAAATTCGAATTACTAAGAAATAAATTGTTGAGTTTAACCCACGCCGATTTTAATCACACTTTCGACGTAACAATACTATTTTAAGATTAATGCCCGATTATTCATTAATCCCTCAAACTTAATATTAAAAATAGCATGGATTAATAGATACACACAATGTTTTTAGGCGACCATACAGAAAAATAATTGCTGCCTGTCGGTGGTCACCAATGTAGGTATGCTTTCCGGGCAAGTATCTTAACCACTGGACCACTAGGCCACTTATCTTTCTCTGCTTACCGACGTGTTATTGTGCCGCCACAATAATAATAATCATTTAATTCGCTTAAACCAGAAATGGTATAGAGAACTTGTTTTAAAACAATCAAAATTGACGAATGTCCAATTGTCCTTCCGTGTTTAACACAGAATAATATGGTTTTATTTTATTTAACAAAATATTGTAGTGTGGAATAAAACAAATCATATCAAACTTGTTCCTAAATTTTAACGAATTCTATGACGATATTTAACCATTAGGGATTAAAACCAACCAGAGAAAATATACATACGTTAGCATGTAAGCAGGTCACATTGTTATTAACTCTACATAATCTTGTTTTTTCGTAATGAACCTCAAGTATGAAGTATGAATACACACGGCGTTATTGAGCAAAACATCAGCTCTACTGTTTGTTATTGTTTAGTACCTATATTTGTCTTTGACATTCGTCTTTTGAAAGCACAGAAATATTTCCCGAATCTCAATTAAATTGTCCTCAATTACAAATTAACATTTCTCGAAGAAAGGAATTGCCACAATAAAGCGTTCTTAGGACTGAGGTATCTTTAACCAGGCTTAGTATAAGAAAGTTGAGGCCGTGCTTGATCCTCCGCAGAATATCCAATTTAAAGAAAATTCAGACTTGTAATTGTACAGCAAAATCCACTTCTCCGAGTTCAGAGTGATTACGACATGATAACTTCTATACAACCTATACAACTGCAGATTCATCGCGAAACTTTTATTTATAACAAAAACCCACTGAAGAGACGCTGAACAAACTAAATTGTCGTTTTCTAAGAATACTTAACGAGATTAAAAATTCAGATCTCTTTCAAGTTTCAATACCGTTTCGGTCAAACAGTAAAGAAATTCAGACACGGGATGTCTCCTGCGCAATAATATGTGTTTTCTTTGAAGTTTTTTTTTTAGAAACCACTACTCTTAAAATCAAATAACACCCCGCCTCCCCCGTCATTTTATATTCAACTACTTTAGATTCAGCACAAAATAAATAAATATTTCAAAAACTCGAACTGCAAACTGCAACACTATTGCGAAACATGTGATCTGCTTCAATTTCGATTTCGTATATTTTATTTTTAAAATATGCACCAGAAGAGTTATTTCACATCACGTTCATATACGTAACTTTTCGCTCGCTTCGTGAATTTTACTTATTGAGTATCTAAAAATATGTCTTAACAACGTAAGGTACCTTTGCTCTGGTGCTGATGTTTTAAATAAGTTTTACAACGCTTTTCACTTTTGTAAAAAATTAATTACTGAACTTATTAAAAAAAAAAACGAAAACATTTCGTTGACAAAGAAAAGAGAGTGCTTTTATGTATTATTAGTATACGGGTCTATTCTAAATTTATAATTGTACTTATTACTGTTTAGTTATCCTAGTACTAACTGTCACCTTTTCTTTGATAATAATTGTCTATTAATTACCAAAATGGGTATTAAACCAATGTGAAATTAAATGTACATTATTATTCAAGAATCAAATATTCGGCAACAAAAGGTTAAAAAAAAACTATTTGTCATTATAATATGAATGAAATGATAAATCACATATTTTGCACATTTTATATAGGATTTATTTGGCAAAATTTTGAGATGAAGTCATCAGTTTTTAGAGGGGGGTCGTAAACAGATAAATTTGGATTAACGATTTACCATGTTTTCGATAAACTTAAAACGTTTGCCAAGTTTTCAGAGGATTCGGTTTTGCAGTTTCAAAGTTAAACTGTAAAGTGTTGTTACCACTTTTGATTTTTTTTTACAAAATTCTAGATGCCTAGGATAAAAACTAAACACAGATTCATAAACTACAAGTTTTATAAAATTTAAATAACTTTACTACTGTAAATTTTGAGGATGACGTCATCGCATTGGTGGTTGAGATGATCAGACAAATTTTGGTCAGCGTTTTATCATCACACGATATTTTTAACATACATACAAAAATTGACAACAAGTGATCCGGTAGTTTAGAAGATTTTCTATCTAATAAAAATCAACATAGACGTCGAGAGACGACAGACAGCAAACAGCAGACGACAGAGAAACATAATTTGTAATCGAGTCATCCTTGGATTTGAATCTGTATGCCTTCTCTGACTTGATGTGCTTAACCCTGCTTCTAAATACATCATCAACAAAGATCGTTATAAACTGATTTTTAAGTTTGATTTACGTCAATTAATTATTATTCAATCTCGCTGTCACTTTAGCAACTCTAACATGAAATGTCCCTTCTAATCTTATTTGTTGTTGATTGCTGGAGAAATAATCTTTACAGTTCTTTTCAGAACTTTATTTGCGTATTTCCGTATTCATTCAAAACTGTCATCTCTATTGGAACAGAAAGTGTTTATGATTGGGTCGTATTGTCGAAATGGACAGATGGTAAACGATGTGTGGGAGCACTGGATTCAAACTGCTTGGAATGAATTCCGGGAAGAAATTCCCAATAACATCGTTAACTATGCCCTTTTTTTTAGGACATTACAACGATGTGTGACAAATTGCCAAGAAACATGTGAAAATATACAGAACTGAAAATCCACATGTTTATATGAAAGTGGATACTGGAGCCTATATTCTTTGAAGGTAACCGCAACAGTAATACTTGTGATTAAATGGCTTATTCAATGTAATCTCTCTTCAACTTAACCGTTGCTAGATATCAGCAAAAAATGTTGGCAGATTTTATGTTACAACTTTAGGACTATAAAATAGAAGTAGGTTATTTTCAACACGACGGAGGTACATACAACGTTCTCAGCTAGACCACTATAATAATATTACGAGAATTTTTTGACAATTGAATTATTAATAGAGAGACCATGTGATCTTAGCAGTTTTTTGTGGCCCTACTATATAAAGAACAGTATTTATCAAAACTTGTCAATAATTTGGAGGAATTAAGTTTGAGAATAACAGAAGAAATTAAAAAATATTACAGTGATGTTGAGGCATGTGATCAAGGGAGTTAAACGAAAAGCTTATTATATATTCAATGACATGGAAATCATAACACCCACTAATGGCAAGTATATTTTAATAATTTTGGATATACATACGTGGTTATTACGGCAATAGAAATAAACGATTAAACTTTGACGTAAATCAGACCGTCATAATGCAAGAAAACATCAATACTGTATAGCACCTCCACGATGTGTTACACACTCAGTTACACGTCTGGCTATATTCCTGATGTCTAGCATCCCAGGCTAGCTGTACCTCATGACGAAGGTCTGCCAGTCTGTGGAGAATTGGGTAAACAGAGCAATCTTCTCCCCATAATGTCTCAGACGTGTTCAATGGGTGAAAGATCCGGAGATCGAGGTGGCTAAGGCAACATATTGACGCGATTTTGTTCAAAGAATGCCAGTGGTTGTAGCTCTGTCTACATGTGATCTCGCATTATCTTGTTGAAAAAGACGATTTAGGAGGTCTTGAGAAAAAGCAAAGGAGACCTATTTCATTGGTAATCGCCCCCCACACCATAATCCCAACAGTGTGGTGCACATGCCTTTCCACACAAAATTGAGGATTACATCTTTCACCACGCCGCCTTCGTACACTTGCCCGACCATCATGCATCCCCAAACACAATCTGGATTCGTCATTAAAGACAACTGAATTCCATTGAATGAGAACGGTATAAGATCAATTCAAAACTTCGAATTCGGCGATAAACGGTTCGCATACCAATGAGCCAATGAGATTTACACGTTCTGTGACCCACCGGCCCGCAATCGCTCTTGTGGAAGTAAAGCGGTCCCTTAGAGACAAAAGTCTAAGACGGCGATCTTCGCGGTTTGTGATTCTACGGCGAGCTCCTGTGGGCCTAGCTCTACTTGTTCAACCTTCCTGGAGCCATATTTGATAACAACACACCACAGTATTCAGATTTCTGTTGATCGGGGTGGCAATATCTCTAAAAGAACAACCGGCTTCTCTTAGACTTACTATTCACTCTCTCTCAAAAGCGGTCAGTTGACGGAAATTTGCTGGTTTTCTCGTTCTAGGCATAATGGACAGCTCAAACAGCGTCTTAAAAAATGCACTTTGTGTCAATTACCAAACTGTTGCAGCTAAAACATTGGTTGAAACATCCACTTCCACCTACTGTGGACAGAGAGATAAAAGAAAACCCGACGTACCGATATGGCAGTTGAAAACTGATCGTTTACGTATCTTACAACAATACACATGTATATAATAGTACATTATGGAACTAGTGGATGAAGTTGAATTTCAACGGCGAGAGTGATTTTTTCACACGAGCGAGTGCAACGAGCGAGTGCGAAAAAGAAACTCGAGCCGTTGAAATTTCTTCATCCGCGAGTTGCATATACTATTTTTTCTAAGAAATTAGGAAATAAATGTTTGTTTATGGTAGGTATTTTATTTTTGAAATACATTAACTGTAATAGAACAATTTGTGCAATTATCACCAATAATATTTACACTTTTATCGTAAGTATTATTTGAACTTGTATCTTTGTTTAAACTTAGTTGGCTGCTTCCTGTATCAATAACTGCACTTGTATCAGATTCGAAAATGCCGCATTGGCAGCATTCAAAATTTCTTCAGAAACTTCGTCAGTCTCACTCATGTTCATTGTTTTCACTTGTGTAAACTAGCAGTATTAAACGTCAAACACTAACGGGTCGTCCAGCCTAGGCGTCATGATTTTCGAAGCGCGCGAAGCGGACGGTGCGGTCGGTGCAGGCGATACGCGACACGTTTCGCTAGCTGCGAAACGCTCAGGCTGGACGACCCGTTAAAATCGTAGACGGCCGAGTATTTTTCCACTAGAGGGTGAAATGAAATTTCATCCACTGCCAGCGATGGGAAAATGACAAACTTCAACCTTAATGAGTAGAAAAAATATTATTAAACTATTCCTACTATTACTGGGTGTACTAGTTTTCACGTCACGTAATGTATTTACAACAAAATAGACAACACTTTCAGTATTAACCATTATTCCATGTCAGTTATTTTAATAATAATTTATCAATAATAAACCAAAGGCACTAGGAAATTGGTTTACTGATGACTTTAAAGTTATGCGGGATAATCTTAAATTTTATAGTGAAGTTGCCAGTCATAATTTAATTAGTGATTCGTGTTTGAAACAACATAAAAGAAATTACAGAATAGAACTTGAAGTAGCAAGAAAGCGTTCCACTGATAGATACATTGTGAAGGCAACAAATAAACAGAAGGCTATGTGGCATGTTATAAAGGCTCATACAAAAGCAACTCAGACTGTTAATGAGGGTTTAGTTTTGTCTAATGAATTTAATACATTTTTTGCTAGTATAGGCCCTAATTTGCATTCAAATATCCCTAAATTAGACAGTCATTTTAAATTGTATCTGACGACGCATAACTATTCTAGTTTCAATTTTATAGAAGTTACATTTAATGAAATTCGTATGATAGTAAATAAAATGAAAAATACAAAAGCTAAAGACGCCTTTAAAATTGACACTAAAATGATAAACACAATATTGAATGTTATAATCGTTCCCTTAACGAAGTTAATAAATTATATGTTTGCGAGAAAATATTTTACCTAAACAACTCAAGTTAACTAAAATTATTCCCAATTTAAAAAAAGGAGATGGCAGAGAAATCAGTAGGTATAACATTTGAGATAGGGCTAAAAAATCAGTTAAGCGAACATTTTGAAATCATATATACATATTTTTAATAATTCTCAATTTGGATTTCGTGAAGGACGTTCAACCATACTTGCAATTAGCTGTCTGTGCGCTAAAGGTTTATATGCTTTTGAGAAAAAAATAAAATTGCTTAAGGTCTGCCTTTGACCTGACAAAAGCACTTGATATGGTACAGTTGTGGCCCCCCAAAAGTTCACGATTTTTAGTTGTCATGGAATTTTTTTAATTTTTAAATTAATGTAAGTCTGGCTTTACGAGTGGCGTGACATTTTTGAATAAACAAAATGTCAAATTTGACAAATTTTGTTATTCGAGCGCCCATGATTTGAAGATACATTTACAATAGAAAAAATTATAGTGCATTTTAGGGGGGCCGCAACTGTATGCCATAATATTTTATTACAAAAACTAAACATTACCTTTGCTCTGAAAGCAGTTGTGAAATCATATCTATGTGATGGGGAACAACTCGTGAACTTTAACAATGTTACATCTTCCAAACTACCAGTTATTATAGGAGTACCCCAAGGCTCTGTCTTGGGACCATTTTTATTTTTGGTGTATATCAATGATATTCTAAATTCATCTCAAGGAAAGTTTATTATAGGTATTTGCTGTTCACACTTCAATTCTGTTTTCTGGGAAAAATTTAGATCAATTAATGTACATTGCCAAGGAATCTGAAACCATGGTTAGAAACTGGTTCCTGGCAAATAATCCAATTGAAACAGTGACAAAACGCAGCACTTAATATTTTCTTTAATAGATGCTTAACATGGGAACTTCATATAAATAATAGGTACATCAAAACATTTATGAATTAAATTGTACTTCCTTAATACGCAAAGTCAGTAGTATTACTTCACAAAAAATTGTTATTGCTGCTTATTTTGCATTGTGACATAGTATAATATCTTATGCCGTATTTATATGGGGTATATCAGCTCATATTAAAAGAATGTTTTCATTTCAAAGGAAATGTGTGAGAGTTATTGCCGGATTGGGGTATAGAAATGATTGTCGACATTGTTTTAGAGACTTTTGCTATTCTTACTGGGCCAAGTGTCTACATACTAACATGTATGTTCTTCATGCATGAACGCAGTGGCGGCCACTACAGTACTGGTGAACATATTTATACCACTAGATATAAACATTTCATAAAATAGTATATTATTAGCCAAGGTTGCAAAGCCAAGCATTCTAGACCGAGCGCAAATTAGAACCCGAGACGCGCAGCGTCGAGGGCTCTGAAGCGCGAGGTTACAAAAGTCTCTTTTGCTCCACGTTGGCCACCAACGAGCGATTTTCATGATTTTTGTGAAACTTTGCTGGTTTTGAATTTGAATTTTCTGTCCTCGATAGTTGATGCTCAGCAAGAACCACGGGAAGGTCTGGAGCATATCTCGCTAGGAAAGGAGAGGGCTAGGAATTGTTAATGAGGGATAGAACGTTATACAATACAATACAGGTACCTACAATCTAGCTACAATACAGAATACACTACAGATACAGATGCAATTCACATACAATACAAATGCAAAGTTAGTACCCAATACACTACCGGAAGAAATTGCAGCAAAAATTGAGAATGTTGCAAAATGAAAACCCAAGCAAGCACACCGATGGAACTCGGGACGAAATCTATTGGTCGCAGCGCTCACACGCCCAAGGGAGAACGCAGCCGCATAAATCCAAGGTCGTCTTACCTCATTCTCAAAGAACGATGCAACCCAGCGTCTAAGGGCCAAAAGAAGCCCCCCAGGCCAAAGCGTCTGACGACATGGAGAATTCAGTCTCGGAACCAAAGAATGCACTGTTGCAAAATTAAAACCCAAGCAAATGCACCGTGAAAACAAAGCATTTGCACCACTGGAGCTAAATTGGCAAGACCCAAGTTAAGTTAGTAACACATACAATATACAGTACAAAATTCCTCAATTACAAAAGTTACAATATACAAATTTCTCCACGTTTGCCAAGTTACAATTTACAAATTTCTCCACGGTTGCCAACAAAGAGCGATGACTCTGCTCGCTCGTTGCTGTTGCCCAGCAAGAACCAAACAATACGAGGAGGTCTGGAGTGCGTCTTGCCATTAAAAGAGAGGACTAGGGTTTGCTAGCATGGGTGAAGGACACCGTATTTTGTAAATTTGGACGCCGTAGTTTAAAAATGATGCATACGGTATTTTGTGAATTATGAACGCTGCACTTTGTATATTCCAAAGAAGTACTTTATCAGTCCTGAATGCATGTTATTAACAACATATTTAAAAAAAAATCGGGCATTTTTGGAAAAATATCCACTTTCCTGCGTGTTCACAGCACGTAACACAAAACATTTTCGCTAATATTTATTAACAATAAATTAGAAATTCGCGAACACGTGCTACTTTTAAGCCAAAACAGAGCTCCAGTGTTGCTGCTACCAGACCGGAATCAAAACTAAACACAGAGGATGGAAAAAATGACCTTTTATCAGGTAGCTCACGTGACAGTGACGTCATCGTACGTCACGATGAGATTGCAAAAATTATTTTTCATATTTTAGATCAGAAATTGTACATTTTCGGGGTTAATTTAACAATGTTTAAACAAACTAATTGGTTTTTGCTAACCTCGTATTCTTAGGAAGATGGATTTCGGTTTAATTATCATATATTGATAGTTATCATATTTGAACATTATGAATTCTATTAATTATGTTTAAATTTTATTTAATTATATCGCGAAAATGTATAGCTTTGACCCACCAACTTCAATCGTTTCGAAAATTTATCCAAAATGTAAACATTGTCGACCAAACGAATCACGGAATCCGATAAATTAAAACTGAAGTCTTACTTACCCTGTTTTCGGTCTTTTTCGGAAAAATATTCATTTTCGTCCGTGTTCACAGCACTAACACAACAAATTTTCCTTAATATGTTAATACATATTATTATTATTATATTATTAATATAATAAAATTGAAATTCGCTAAAACGCTCCACTTTTACGCCAAAATGACGCGACGATCTTGCCGCCATCAAACAGAAATTAATACTGAACACAAAGGACCGTAAAACGTGACCTTTATACAGGTAGCTCACGTGACATTGACGTCATCGTACGTCACGATGAGATTGCAAAAATTATTTTTCATATTTTGGCCGGGAAAATGCACATTTTAGGGGATAATTTAACATTGTTTAAACAAATTGATTTGTTTTTAATAATTTCGGGTTTGTAGGAAAACGAGTTTCGGTTTAATTATCGTATATTGATGCTTATCATATTTAAACATTATAAATGATATTAATTATGTTTAAAATTTATTTATTTATATCGTGAAAATGTATAGCTTTGATCAACCGATTTCAATCGTTTCGAAAATGTCCCCAAAATTTAAACAAAGTCGAGTGAACTAATCACGGAATCCGATAAATTAAAATTGAAGTCGTACTTACCCTGTTTTCCGCCTTTTTCGGAAAAATATCCATTTTCGTTCGTGTTCACAGCACTAACACAACATATTTTCCGTAATATGTATTAATAATAAACTAGAAATTCACTAAAACGTTCCACTTTTACGCCAAAATGAAGCGACGATCTTGCCGCCATCAAACAGAAATTAATACTGAACACAAAGGACCGAAAAACGTGACGTTTATACAGGTAGCACAGGTGACAGTGACGTCATCGTACGTCACGATGAGATTGCAAAAATTATTTTTCATATTTTGGCCGGGAAAATGCACATTTTCGGGGATAATTTAACATTGTTTAAACAAATTGATTTGTTTTTAATAACTTCGGGCTTGTAGGACGAGTTTCGGCTTAATTATCGTATATTGATGCTTATAATATTTAAACATTATAAATGATATTAATTATGTTTAAAATTTATTTATTTATATCGTGAAAATGTATAGCTTTGATCAACCGATTTCAATCGTTTAGAAAATTTTCCCAAAATTTAAACATAGTCGACCGAACGAATCACGGAATCCGATAAATTAAAACTGAACTCGAACTTACCCTGTTTTCGGTCCTTTTCAGAAAAATATCCATTTTAATAAATAAGAAATTCGTGAAAGGAGCCCTACTTTTAAGCCAAAACGGACTCTGATGTTGCTACCACCAAACCAAAATCAAAAGTAAACGCAGAGGACCGAAAAATGTGACCTTTTATCAGGTAGCTCACGTGACAGTGACGTCATCGTACGTCACTATGAGATTGCAAAAATTATTTTTCATATTTTAGATAAGAAATTGTACATTTTCGGGGTTAATTTAACAATGTTTAAACAAACTAATTTGTTTTTGCTAACCTCGTGTTCTTAGGAAAATGGTTTTCGGTTTAATTATTATATATTAATAGTTATCATATTTAAACATTATGAATTATATTAATTATGTTTCAATTTTATTTAATTATATCGCGAAAATGTATAGCTTTGACCCACCAACTTCAATCGTTTCGAAAATTTTTCCAAAACTTAAACATTGTCGAATAAACGAATCACGGAATCCGATAAATTAAAACTGAGTCGTACTTACCTCGTTTTCGGTCCTTTTCGGAAAAATATCCATTTTCGTTCGCGTTCACAGCACTAACACAATATATTTTCCATAATATTTATTAATAATAAAGTAGAAATTCGCTAAAACGCTCCACTTTTACGCCAAAATGAAGCGACGATCTTGCCGCCATCAAACAGAAATTAATACTGAACACAAAGGACCGCGAAACGTGACCTTCGGACAGGTAGCTCAGGTGACAGTGACGTCATCGTACATCACGATGAGATTGCAAAAATTATTTTTCATATTTTGGCCGGGAAAATGCACATTTTCGGGGATAATTTAATAATGTTTAAACAAATTGATTTGTTTTTAATAATTTCGGGCTTTTAGGACAACGAGTTTCGCTTTAATTATCATATATATTTATGCTTATCTTATTTAAACATTATAAGTGATATTAATTATGTTTAAAATTTATTAATTTATATTATGCAAATGTATAGCTTTGATCAACCGACTTCAATCGTTTCGAAAATTTTCCCAAAATTTAAACATTGTCGAGTGAAGGAATCACGGAATCCGATAAATTAAAACTGAAGTCGTAAGATAATTAGCTTTTATTTATGCATAAATTGTGCAGTGCGTTCTTTCTAACACTGACCATAGAGATTCCCAACTCAAGGTGTATACCCCATACTAACTGATATTTTGGTGACTCGATTTTTGCCTTGATGGTTGAACACTGTCACTGTTTTCCGTTTTTGTTGTATCGAGATACTACTTGAGCATCAACTGTTACCTACTGAAGTATTAGCATCATCTAGAAAAACTAGAAATATTTTGATTTGATATTCGAGTAGATACTTCGTATTTCGAGTATGAGCATCTACTGAGTTTTATTTATATCAACCATTGTCAAAAATTTGATCGAACGTTGTTTCGACAGAACTTCCTTCGCACCAAAAGTATAATGAAACATATTCAGCATTTTCGAGTTGAGTCTTTTCTTCACACAATTTTGTGATGACCTACTCAACATTTACGATCAACACGTATACCACCTTGGATTGGTGCAGTGTAATACTAAAAATAACTGTATTGTATTCCCAAAATTATCTTAACAATTTACCATGCTTACAATAACTTTAAAACGTCTGCAAGATCTCAAAGAATTCATTTCTTCAACTCTTGAGTTATTCTCTAAAATAAATTGACTGATCCATACATTTTTTGGAGTCACTGTAAAAACAAATCTAAAAAATATGAATGCAATGATAAATTACGAAAATATACTGATGATGTTTTGCACATTTTAGATAGGATTTGTTCGGCAAAATCTTGAGATGACGTCATCAAGTTTTTGGGCTTGATAAACAGATATATTTTGATTAAAAACCTACCATGTCAAACAGTAACTTCAAAACGTCTGCAATATTTCAAAATTCAGTTTTGCAATTCTTGATTCAATCAATAAAATAAATTGACTCAGGATTAATTTTTTTGAGGCACCCCCTATAAGCAAAACTAAAAAATATGAATGGAATGATAAATCACAAGCATAGTCTCATCCTATTTTGGACATTTTAGATAGGATTCATTTGGCAAAAGTTTGGGCTGACGTCATCAATTTTTTGGAGGAAGTAAATATATTTTGAATAAAAATTTATTATGCTTAAAGCATTCGGTTTTGCAGATTCAAAATTAAATTTTAGGTGAAACGAAGTTCACCGGGTCAGCTAGTATATTTATATATACAGGGTGCCGCATTCAAGTCTGGATATAGGGAATTAACATGGGAATTGGTTTTTATTTTATGATATCTCCCCAGATCACTTTAAAGCTATTATTGAGTGATGCATTTGTGGAGGTCGAAGAGGGCTATCGGCCAGTATTTTTTTCAAATCGTTTCATCGCGCTCATTCACTGTAAAAAGGTTTTAAAAATCGTATTTTGAAATTCGCGCCCGATCCGATTTGTCACGAAATGTTCCGTCGCACCGTCGCATCGAAGTTCGGGGATCGCGTCTTTGGAATATCCATGCAAAATTCAAATGTCAAAGTGAAATTAGAAATTATTCTCAGAAATCAACGAACAACTCAAACTGAATTATTTTATCCAGTGTGATGATTATTGTAGGACAAATTAAGCGGAATAAATGCACAAATTGATCCATTCATTCGTCATAGTGCGCGACCCCGTCAAACGAGCCATCTCGAACTACACTCAGACCGTATCCAAAAAGCCCGAGATGAAGACTTCGAGCATCTGGTCTTCCTCAAAACCCCATCGGCAGGATTGTAACATGTCCTGGGAGCCCTCAAGCTAGGAATGTACTCGCGCTGCCTCACTCAGTAATCACTGAACGACTCAAATTGAATTATTTTATCCAATATGACGATTATTGTAGGTCAATTTAAACGGAATAAATGCACAAGCTGCACAGAATATTTTATTAGGTTATGTTGCTGGTGCTGGTCGAGTCTTTATTACTAAAATCTCATTAAAATCCCATGTTCTACTGCGATTAGATGAAAAAGCGAGGGCCCGCTTTTCTTATTGTGTGATGATAAGATTTACCATCAAAATAGCTGGCGCTTTTGAAGAGAACCTTTTAATGAACCATTTAGATAACTACAAATAACAAAACTTAACAACTGTTGATGAATGAAGTAATGAAATATTGTACGAATCTGGAGAAGTATTGCACTATTTTCAAGAATTGCTCAGAATGACTGCTCTCAGCAGCTGTACAGTAAGTAAGCCGATCTTCAAAACTTCTACGCGTGTTGATCAGCATTTGCGTTGCAATCTGAAGACAATATTTGCTGGACTGCTTGTTTCAGAGCGTCTCTATTTGTATAGCTGGTATTGTTTGAATACAGATGGTCATGAAGAAATCTCAAAAGAAAAAATTCCCAGGGATTTAGATCCGGCGAATGCACAGACCAATGGGGCGGTGCAAACTTTCCATTCCAACATTGCGGGAAAATACTGGTTCAAATAAACGACATTTATGCGAGCTATATGGCTGGAGATTTGGTCCTAGATGTAAAAGACTTATTGCAGATGCCGCACCCTTCGAGTAGTTGCTGAGCTAGCATATTGTCCCACTTCTGAGCATTCAAACTAGATTCGATGAAAAAAGGTGCAATGAGATGATGTCCTAGAAGCCCCAGTTATACACTGACAGTTGCACGCCATTGATAACGATAGTCATGGACCACGTGAGGATTGTGTTATGCTCAAATTTGATCGTTCTGACGATTATAACTTCCGCTGACCAAATGAACATTCGTCAGTAAAACAAATGTTCCTCAACAACTCTCCATCAGTCTGGATTCTCTTACGCATTCCTTCGTAAAACTCCCTACGTGGGAAGTAGTCCTCAGGCTTCAATTTTTTGTCATGATGCTTTTTGAAACTCTTCTATCCCATCTCTTTAAGATCCCTAGAAAACGTTGTGCCCACCTGATTTTACTGACTTTTTATCACCTTTGAAAATAAATGTAACTTTGTTTTGTGAAATATTATTTTTATTTTTGTTGTTGTTAACACAATAAACTAATAAAACAGTAACACAAAAGTTTCTGAATCCAAAAACACATTCGTAATAGAGAAAAATACTTTAAAATGTTGATGAGTCAATGTTCTACATTTCTCTCTCAAAAATTTCTTGTAACGAACATGCTTCCAGGTGGCAAAAATTCCAGCCCTGCTTAACGAATGTAAACCCAATTGACTTCCAATCTTTAGTGATTCGAAAAAAAAGTGTGAAATTTTCCCAAATTACCTACTAATTAAATTAACCGTTGAAGAACAAGCAGGCCCTCGCTTTTTCATCTAATCGCAGTAGAACATAGCATAACCTAATAAAATATTTTGTACAGTTTGTGCATTTATTCCGTTTAAACTGACCTACAATAACCATCACACTGGATAAAATAATTCAGTTTGAGTTGTTCGTTGATTTCTGAGAATAATTTCTAATTTCACTTTGACATTTGAATTTTGCATGGATATTTCAAAGACGCGATCGCCGAACTTCGACGGTGCGACGGAACATTTCGTGACAAATCGGATCGGGCGCGAATTTCAAAATACGATTTTTAAAACCTTTTTACAGTGAATGAGCGCGATGTAACGATTTGAAAAAAATACTGGCCGATAGCCCTCTTCGACCTCTACAAAGGCATCACTCAATAATAGCTTTAAAGTGATCTGGGGAGATATCATAAAATAAAAAAACCAATTCACATGTTAATTCCCTATATCCAGACTTGGATGCGGCACCCTGTATACAAACTTTGCTCGTTTAATAGTATAAGATATTGTTATTATTACATTACATTTGTCAGTTTTTGACATTTATCAATGTGGTGTGTAATCACCGACTTTCTAAATCTTTTCCAAGAATGACTCAATTAGAAATTATGTTGCTCGCCCCATATGTCTTAAAGGTCTTTAAAAATATTTTTTTAAACTTTAAACTTGTCCAATGTTCCAAAATACGATAGTAGGAAAAATAGTGCGGGTAATTCATGCTCATGCAAAAAAGACACTTACACAACTGTCCTATAATATTTCAGCGACATTTCGTTGAAGCGCCGCGACACGTTATTGCTACATGAATTTTACAGAATCTCGTACCTGGGAAAAATTGTAGGTTTCCATGTCGTAGTAAATGCAATGCTGCAAACATTTCTATTTCCATCAGAAGTAAGCCACCGCGTCAAGATGCGAAGTAATTTTTCAAACCTTTTGGTTTTGCGTTTCCTCTATACATTCCAATATGTTCAACTGTCAGCGCCTCAAGATGTATCCCGAGCAAGTATTGAAAACGCCAATTTATTTTTTCTTTTATTTGTCTCGTCTTTTAACTGTAAACACGCCGCTAGTTGTATCTGTTGTATATTCTGAACGTGGACAAGTAATTAAGCGTAATTCGCTTGTAGTTCGCAGAACAGTTATTCGTATCTCCTGGGCATTTTATGCTGTGTACGTGCATTGAACTTTATTATTTAGACAAAAAGATTCTACAAAATGCTGTGTTTTCTGGATGCTCATCGAACGTAATGAGCGAAAAGTTCTCCTGTGAGTTTTCACTGAATCGTAAAAAACTATGTAAAAATGTCTTTTGTGTTAAACATGTGCAGCCATTCGGATTTTTGCACATTCATACATAATGCAAAACAAAACGTTCGTTGGCAACAAAATATTTGCCCGATTTGTAACTTGTGTGGATATATTTTTAAAAATGCTAATGGAAGCCTCAATAAAGGGCAATTTAAATTAAGATGTTAATATTTTCTATTGATTAGTTGATTGGTTTACCGTGGTAAATAAATTAGAGTATTTCCAGTGTTGCTGAATGGAATTTCCGCAAATAGTGAAAAGCTTTACATAAAAAGTCGCTTTTCGCCCCGAGCGAGTAGTCGACTTAACGACTTCCCGAAACGTATAAAAACTACCATACCAAAATAATGATTTTAAAAATAAATTTCGTGGCTTACTAGACGACTTTTTTCAATCCTACCCACGTTGTCATATGGTAAAATGAAAATAGTAAAGCAAAGGTGAAGAAAATTGGGTAAAAAGGGTAAATTAAAGGTGAAACTAGAAAACGGTTTCATTGGTTAAAGTTGTAAACAATTGTATATACGTATGTTAAAGTAAAGTGACTAAAATGTTGTATAAATTTTAAACTTCCATGTTTATTATTTGAATGAAAAGCATTTGCAAGCATTAATAAAAAATATTCTTGCATATGATATCCTTTTTACTAAGGAAGTAATGGATACTTCCATGCCTTCTCAACTTTTCATGGCCATTGAAAGATGAAAAAATAGGTCTTCCGTTTCCGTCTGTCTATCTACTGTGTCGGTATTTATTAGACAGATAAGCTGCGAAACTACCACACCGATTGCACTGGTCTACAACAAAAAATCGTCAAGAGAATAAATACATTGGACATGCTAATTCTAAATCTGCAATTAGTTTTTCTCTGGTACGTCACATTATCCAGATGATCGACAAGACTCTAATAATAGGCGGCGTTCATATCTTGGAAATATTACAATCGTTACATTTTTGGCAAAAATATGACCATGTTGAAGACCTGCATGAAATTTTCGTTTAAGTTTTGGTTAACTCATAGCTGGACCAATTTTGTCGAATCTTATGCCTTGCGATGATGATGGTAATGATTTGTTTGGCATAAATACCTTATTTTTATAATTCTCTGATTACAAAGATTTTGAAAAAATTATACGTGTTAGTAGAAAAAAAATGGTCAAAGGTTACTTCCACAGAACTTCCCTCGCCCCTAAAGTACAATTTTTTTAAGTTAAAATACAGATATGTGTGAATGTTAAAATAAATGTAAAGAAGCGTGCTGCGCGAGTCTTCCAAATGAGCTATTCCTTCCAAAATGATGTGATGTGACACTTATATCTGTCAATTTAGATGCAATGGGTGCAATGATGGAATGTAATACTAATGATAACAATACTCAGTCCACCCAAATTTTCGGGAAAATGGAATACGCCGTCCCTGATAAATAAAATAAATTGGCTCATTCATTAATTTTTATGAGTCACCCTGTATAAGTAGTTCAAAAACTTTTAATGCAATGAGAAATTACAAGTATAGGCTCATCATAATTTTAAACATTTTGAATAAAATTTATTACCGCTTCTTTGAAAAATGATAAAATTAGATTTTGCGATGTTTATTTTGTGATAACCTCTATAAAGTAAAAACCAGAGGTATACATATCTCGTGGCAGCTCCTGAGCTGTGGGGATGCAAATTGCAAAGGTTTGTGCAAATTGCAAAGTACGGACAATGTAAAATACGATCGCGGCCAGAAAATCTTGGACGTCATTTTCCTGGCATTTTGAAAATTTGATGTCGTCCATGCTTTATTGTCACTTTGATATTTGAAGTTTAAAAGAAGATTTGTCACATTTGTCACGTCGCATTCAATGTTAGCATGCCTGCAGCGTCAAAAATGACAAAACTAAAAAATAAGGTTACAATACTTAAAGGTGTTTCACATTTTGTGACAGAGGAATGATACTGACGCCCAAAATTTTCTGGCCGCGACTGTATAGGTATTAAAAGTAGATAACCAATGAGAAAAAATGACCTCTCAGCAATAATAACAAGATTTAACTTCAAGTGTTGACAGACAAACAGACAGAGGGAAAGAGGAGACCTATTTCTAGTTCGAGAAAAAATAAAAGTAAGGAGTCGGCCAATAGACTCGATTACTTCCTTAGCTTACGCTGGGAAAGTAAAAATCTAAAAGCAGAAATGACTAGATTAAGAACATATATTTTCATTTCTTTTCATACAAAGTTTCATTTTATAGGCCAGTGTTTTTGTCAAGTTTTATATGTTATATCTTAGGAATGTCGTGTAGATGCTAAAAAGCTAACCAAAATTTGTTTGATCATCCCTACCAACAATTTGATGATGTCATCTTAAAATCTTGAATGTATGTAAATGTTTATTAAATTTTGTAAAGTAATATACTCGATAGTTTATGAAACCGCTTTGATTGTTAACCCTAGGTAAAGTTCCTTTATTATATTTGGATAAATTATTATAAAGAAATGCTAACCCTAGACATCCAGATTTTCTCAAAAAAAATTCAGTTTGAATAACAATTCGTGCAACACACATAAACATTATAGTAGCGAGTGTATCTTTAAGTTTCTCTTAATTACAGATATTTTATTATCTTAATCGAACAATAAGTTTCTATGCTATACAACTACTAAACCTAAAGCGAAATTTTATGATGCTCTCCCAAGTACAGTTTATTTACATTTCTAATTTTAAATTCGGTAACTTACATGAAAGATATAAGAAGTAGATCTTTACGTATCATATACATCACAAAGTTCTAAAAAATATTATTGCAAAAGCAGTAAAATCTAATAACATTTTTTTTCAATAAATTTCAAAATCTATCAAAGAAAAATAAATTATAATTCCATTTTGTTACCCTCTTCGTTAAGAACGAATTCCTGCGGCATCCCTCACTCTAACCGCCGACTTCGGTTTTCTCTAAGCTTTGCATCTTCTTACTTCTATTTTTGTTTCAGCGTTACGAACTACTTCCTCGTAAATCTGTCTGCGGCGGACTTGTTGGTGACTCTTGTGTGCATGCCAAATGCAGCGTACCGTGCATACACCTCCATTTACAGTTTAGGCGAATACACATGCAAGATATCAGCGTACTTCCAAGGTAAGGACTTCTAAATTCTGTGTATACACCAATGAGTCCACAACACGAAATATCAGTCGCCCGTTTCAGAAGTGAGAGCAATAAAACTCTCTTTGATAAACCGAATTAGCATTTCAGTTAGAGTTAAACCGATTATATGCAAATAAATGGAAATGTAAGAAAGCCGGCGAAATATGTCTGAAATAAGAGTAGAATTCTAATTTATCATTTTCAGCCAAACGTTCATCAATAGCTGTATAGCTAGCTGATCCAATCAAATAATTCCCTCGAAAACGAGCCATCTAACGTGCAATATAAAACCCGTTCAGCGATACAGACAACAATTTGAATCGTCAATAAACAAACACAATGTCGAAAATGGTTTCAATATTTTCCGCATGAAAGGGCACATGAAACAGAAATTGCTGCTTTAGTGAATCACACCAATCATACGACGACGTACAGTTACCGTCATTATTTCTAGAATCAGTTCATATTTCATCTCGAATTGACAACATCGCGTATGTTTTTATCAGTAGACTAAAGTCTCTTGCTCGTTTATGGATAGAGGCAAAGACAAATGGTGTCAAGTCTGAACAATTATGCCATGGCTGAAGGAAATAAATTTCTTTCCTGATGAACCGAAAAAATCGACGTGACTTTTAAGGGTCTCCAGAAAGGCGTGATGTACATATTAAACGACTGAAAGCACTTCGGTTAAAAGTCCTTTTAAAGGATATCGAAAACAAAGACTATTGAGTTTAGATTATACGGGAAAGATGCTCGGTAAAGAATTGAATGGCTTCGGAAAAGTACTCAGGATGAAAGACAAAAGGGGTGCAATGAAAACCTCTTATTCTATAAAATATTGGCAGAGAGTATCAAAGAGTGGGCATATTGCTAAAGTCCAGAATTAACGATACATAGTTAATTATTTACATCAAGTTTAGTGAAAATGCTTTTTTGTAAACACAGTTTACAACTAAGTAGGTATTTCCAATATTTTCAGCTGGAAAATTTTGTGATGTTTTTGTTAATATACGCTAAATAACACTCGAACGGTCTGGGATGTATGTTCTTTGTAATGAATGCGAAATGTAAATTTCTGATGATACTGGACCAGGAGTTTATACTGCCACATTATTGGCAGATTCGTTTAAAAATGCAAAATAGTATTTTTTGTCTTGCGCGATAAAAGTAAAATTATTAAGGTTGCCTCATCAATAATTAGAAGTTAATTTATTCAAGATCTCAAAGCTTTGAAGTTGCAAATTCAAAAGCATCACAGTCCAGAGATTCTAAATATAAATAACTTTGCACGTATGATAATAAATGCATTAACTACAGTTGTCAAACTTATGTATACGAATTACCATTCTTGCATTTCTAAGATACATAGTAATAAATTAATACGAGTATTAAACAGTGCAGTTAGCTATATTGCTACGAAGCTTAGAACATTTTGTTACACATATGTTACTTTCGCATTTCAATAGTTACAAAAATAACCAATTTAAATTTCACAACTTAATACTTTTAGTTTCTGCCACTGTAGTATTTTCTTCCGTCCACAACACAAGCTGACAGTTTTTGAAGAAATAATATTGCCAATAATATACTTGTTGTTTGCTGGAAACAAATTTTCTCAGGTATGTTTTTTTGGACAATTTTATTTGGAACAATTTATCTAAGATTCATCTACGTTTCGAGATAAATATATAATAATGTGCCAATAATATACTGAAAAATTGGTCGAAAATCGTTTCGACAGAACTTCCCTCGCTCCTGAAATTTCGAAATTATCTGTATAATAAATATCGACACAGATAACAGACCACAGAAGACACGGAATTGGCGACCTATTTTTTCGCTCTATGGGTCATGAAACGTCCAAAAAACATGAAAGTGGCGATTTATCGGATGGGTCCTATTGCAAAACCTCCTTAGCTTAAAACTTAAAGTAAAAAATAATAAAGCCCGATTTATAGATTGACGTCCGCTGGTCTGACGCTACCGCTATCGGACGCGAAAACGTTGACGCCGCCGACAATTCAGATTCGTACGTTTGTTAATGTACGCAGGCGTACTCGAGTGACATCTGTTAAATCAAGTGTCAACCTAAAAGCAATAATTATTTACCTCAGTAGATATTATTTTGTTAAAATAAAAACTTTTCCGATATTTATAACGTTGCTACCTTGAACGCTCCAAAACAAAAGAATTTGTTTCACTGTGCGATGTGCGTCACGCCATGTGATCCTGCAAGAAGGTTTAAAGACTACAGAATTTGCTTTATTAGCATTAAATATTAATTCATATGATCTAGGGCTAATTTAAATATATTAATCAATTAATTAATAAACTTCTGCTCAAATCTGGATGAGAGGTTCTAAATCTTTGACATACAATTGTGCGTCGTAAGAAAACCGTGTTTAAATATTTAAACTTTATAAGAAATTCTGGAGATTATAGATTCTTATGTTGCTATCACTATTGCAAAACTGACATTTTCATTGTCCTACTGTGTTCAAGTTAACTTAAAAGTTTTAATACATAACCTTGGCAATGCACATGCAGTGAACACCTTTCCTCGCGTCTAATTAATGCACGACTAAATGCACACTAAATGCATTCAGCATCCCTGTTCAGCATCGTGTAGTTTCACCGTGAGATTAAAAAATTCGATCTGATTGGCTTAAGGACGGTAGGCGTTGGTGCCTCCGCTGACGCTTTGATAAAGCACTGATGACTATTGTCTTACTCAAAAACATATTAGCACCACTGACTAATCATACTGAAGATATCCGTCTATGTGAGGCATGCCTCCGTCTGAAGCTGGCCTACACGGCGATGATCAGCGCTTATTCCTGTCTCAAGCGCGTACTTCAAAATATGTTACCAAGACGCGTTTTAATAAATCACAGTGTTCCATAAAAGTTATTTGCTATATCTTTAAAATATATTTGAAGTTAACAGATATTAAAACAAAAACTAATAGTCAATTTTTCCAGGGGAGGCACTGCCTCCCCTGCCTCCCCTGACGAGCCGCCACTGGTGGCTACTATACGCAAGGAGTGTTTCATAAATTATGTCAGTGAAATATGCATTACCAGTATCTGATGTTCCGTGCTCTCTTCTGGTCATATCACTGTATCAGATTCACAGAAAAAATATTGTATATTTATTGCAATAATATACCTATTCTAAATAAGGTATAACCTCTCCACCTCTATACCAAATTAATTAAGATGTCACATACATTTGTTTTTCTAAGATTTTTCAAAACAACCATATTTAAAGAGTTTTCTTAACTTCTGTTAGGGAATGGTTGCTTTAAAAAATTTCAAACACATTCAATATAACGTCAAAAACGTTTTTGCCCTCCCGGGACCAAAGTGGCTCTTTTTGGCACCAGGGATAAAAAGTGTTTCCATAACAACCAAACACTTTTTAATTTAAAGTGGTAATATAAACACATCGATAAATTCAAAATGGCTCGTCTTATTTACACCTATAGCTTTATTGGTTACCCGACAAAGCTTACTATTGAGATTGATGATAGGTGATTTAAAATATTTTTCTTCCAATTTAAAATTTAGTATCTTTAGTCCCTAGAGGGCAAAAAATATTATATACACCACAAGACTAAAGTGCGATGTAATCGGTCGCTAACGCTCTGGCACTAATCTCCACTTTCAGGATTACATCGTGCACTTTAGTCTCATGGTATATAATATACTATTCACAGGTTGTAAAGTACATAAAGACGCGCTTTTCTATTTCCGCTTGTCTATCGTTTGATATATAACTGTTGGTTATTTTCTTTTTCTTCTTGTTTCTTTTTTTTGTACTATTGATCCAGCCTTACTTTTAACTTTATGTGTAAATTTTTTGAAACATTAAAAGATGAAAAACTATACAAGGTGATTTCGAAATATATGCAATAATTTTAACCACGGCATTACGTAACGTAGGAGGGTGGAAATATAGAAAAAACAAATTAAAAATCGAAGGGGGTAAAACCCCCATAAACCACCCTCGATACGAAGACACTGATTCACCTTGTAAACAGAGGTGGAAAAACTTTCGAATAAAACCGGCTTTCTGCTGCTTATCATTCGTTCATTCATGCATTCATTCATCGTTAAAGGTCAGTGCGAAAGATTTTTGGTAATGCTTCATGGTGATCGACTTTTGATTCTGATGATGATGACTGGCCCTTTTCGTGTTTTTGCACGTTTCTTATCATTCACTTTTTTGGTTCTTGATCCAAGTCGTTCTGTGCTATTAATTGAAAGAAGCAGGTCAAGGAACACTACCAGCGGCGTGTATAACAATTTATATTTAATTTCAAATAATTTTTTCTTGACATTGCTGTCACTTAGGACCGTGAATTTTACACTGTGACATAATCGTATTGTGAGACTGTGACAGACATCTAGATTTTGAAAAAAAAAATAAAACGTACATAACATTTTGCCATTTAAGTTTTAAACTGTAAAATCGAATGCTCTCTTGCAAATTATTTAAGGTCATTGTAAGCTTTGTAAATCGTTAATGAAAATTTGTCCGTTTATCCCCTCCTAAAAAATTCTGTCTAAAATATGCAAAATATTATTAAGTTATACTTGTAGTTTATGAGTGCATACATTTTTTTTAGAATTACTTCTATAGGACGAGTCAAAAAAATTTATGAATGAGGGAATTAATTTTTAAGACCCACCACTGACCCGGAAATGACCGGCATTCAGGCAAGACTTCTATCATTACGGGTACTAAGACCAAGTAATGATATGCATTGATTAAATTAACAGAACAACTTTCGAGATTCTAGAATTACAGCATACAAATTAGTCTGATGAAATTTCTGTATGGAATACTTTTATTACTAGGATTATACAGCACCTATTCAAACTGCTAAAATGTTAATGACGTCATCAGAAAATTTTATTATGAATAATTTTTTGAAGAAGCTGTATTTGTTCGCTTGTACTTCAGGGGCGAACGAAGTTCTATCTGAATAACTTTGGACCAATTTTTTTGTTGTAGCAACTACCTTGATTTAATACTGAAAAAATAAGTTTATTTTATTGATCTCTTTTAGAGAGTTAATGACACCATAGCACAAATTTATTAAATAAATGTTTATTTAAAAGTGTGGTTCGAAATTCAGTACTGTTTGCGGTTAGTAATACATATTTATTTTTTAAAATTGTTTATACAGGATGTTAAAGTAATTAATAATGTAGGCGTTATCATGAAAAAATAAACATTTTGATTATCGTAAAGCTCATTGTGCCGATGAAGCATAACATAACTTTTTTTTTATGACAACCGTTATAAGTTAAAATAGAGATTCATGTGGACTGTTAAAGTAAGGTAAAGAAGCATGCTATGTAGTGGCGTAGATAAATAACATTCCAGCAGCCCCTGCGTCACGGATCGCATAGTCCACCATGAGAAATATATTAAAAGCAATGCAATGCAATTATTTATATTTGCGCATCGAAAGAATGCGACGATTAAGCAGGAGGCAAGTTGTCTGATTTGAATGATTGTGTCTGCTCAAAACTGAGGAGGCCATTAAACTTATTAATTTAGCTACAGTGGAGCAAAATGTTCTGAATATTGTTTTAGATGACTACCTAGCTGTTATTATAATTCTATTAAATTCAGGCGCGCAACGTTACTGTATTCTCAAATTTTCGAGAAAATGGGATGAATCGTTCTTGAATTGATTAATACAAAAAATTATAACTTATGAGTCAATCGGACCAGCGACCTAAGAGTTGATAATTTAACATTTTTACAGCACAACCGTCGAGTTTACCACACGTCAGTGCTGTATTACCGGTGTAAAATATAATTTTACAATTTGAATTTTTACCGACAAATATGGATACCTAAGGTAAAAAAATCATGGCGGATCCACAAACTAGAAGTATATATATATAGTATAAAATTTAAATGGCGTTTATAAAAAAAATAAGGCAACGCCATCAAATTGTTGCTGGCCATAATAGCCAACTTTTGGTTAGCGCTTTATCTTTTACGCGATATTCCTAACGTATACATATATAAAAGTTGACAACAATCTGTCTGGTAAAAAACGAGGCAGACGACAGACAGACGAAAACGGGGAATCAATTTTTTTGTGTTCTAGGGGTCATGATGCGTCGAGAAAACATGAAAATAGCTAGTTGCCCGATCGACCCTATTACAATACTTCTTAGGTTACACTGGAGAAGTAAAAATTGTTGGAATTTACTTTACGGTTATGTATTAGTTATTACTTATTCTACATTATACCGAACAGATTCTGCTGCAAGGATGTAGTTGTGCGTCCTTATTCTGGTTTCAGTTGCATGTAAAATTTAAACTGGATTTTATTATAATAAAAAACTTAAAAATGCTTCATCTCAAAATTTTTGATACAAAATAGAGAATTCAAGGACGATTTTTAAGCCCCTTCAATAATAATAATAATAATAACAATAATAATAGTAGAAACATGTATAAATATTCAGAATTTTGTAGGCAGAGATGAGTTAAAAGCTCCTCAAAAAAGAGAAAAAGATAATAATTAGTTATTGTATAACAGCAAGGACATGTTGTTACAATATAACATGGGTGCTACTATTTTTAGAAACTGACAACAGGATTAGCAGATCATAATCTTGAGTTTGAAATACATATTACCAAATATGGTGCGATCAGAAATAAAATAAAATAAAACAAAGACTTAGGGTGATACAATTTCCCTCAATGTGACATATGTTAGTTTCAACATAACCTTTAATGAATTGTATAATGTAATTGTACTCGTATAATGAATTGTATTTATTTTGTCACTGGATTAACGTAACTCAATTCTGCGGACTTATTTAAATTTTGACACTGACAGGTGACAGAAGGAGCGATGTGTCGGTTGTAGATACGGTAATATGACTCATACATTTGGTCGCACAGTCAACTCTAAATTGTTTTTATTTTCAATCGCACGATATTAATTCTGATTATAATTCTACAACGTAATATTTTGTTTCATACATAATAAAAAATTAATTTGAAGTAATGATTTATTCGCTGGCCACGTACTTCAGGACGTAATAAACCCGTCCACATTAATATTCTCATTATCACCAATAAAGAATTCTTATTCTTTTTTCCATTTGGAACCCCGAATAGACAACCTTCACGCAAAAAAAAAATAATTAGAACACACCACTGATTCATTAATGAGATTCACCCTTATTATCCGAAAAATAATTGAATAAAGCTACTTCTTCCTCCCGGGCCTCGAGTTCTTTATTAAATTAGAAACTTACTCAAGGTGGTGGCTACTTTAATACTGAATGCATCCATTAATTGATTGCCAATTTGGTAATTAACTCTTACGCAACTTTAATGACGACGCGTGACAAATTTACCAAATGCGACCTATGGAACATTAATTCATTAACTTCCTGCGGACAGAATTTTTAAAATCCATTACTTACCTTGCTCATATCTGCAAATCTAATTAAAAAAAAATAACTAAGCAAAAAATAGCTTATTTCTTAATATACAGTGCATCTTTTTTAAAAGTGGTCATAGGAATTCCCATGTTAAATTTTAGACGCCATGTTATCTTTTGTTAGGGTGAAAACCCGGAGATGATTTTTGCGGATAAAATAGCCTTATTTAGGGTTCTACTTTAATTTACACTGCAACTTTTTTCAATAATTTGTTAATGTGTGCTTTAAAAAATAAAAATTATTTTAATTAAAAAATTTTGATATGTCATAGAAGGTTTTGATTTATCATTTTAACTTGTCATTTTTGACAGCATAATTTTATTTTAATCATTAAATACCTTTTTCCAATTTCTACTAATAAAATGCTCATTATGTATGTTAAATCTCGCAATTAAAACAATAGTTTAATCGAAAGGATGAATAAAATGTTTATAGCAACACTTTATTCACAGTTCACACTGTCACTGACAACACGAATAAAGTAAAAAATCTAAAAATTCGCACTACCACTGAAATTTTCGTTGCTATGGATGTGTGAATATTCAACTAAAATTTGCAACGCTTGATAGTCCACCTCCTGTAAAACAATCCTAATGAAAGTCCAGGCACATCCTTTGAATTTGACCGTGACGAAAGTACAGGCAGCTTAGGTAATTTACCTTCTTTATGTTCATCATATTAGTAATAGTACAATTAATACTTATGTATATGGATTACCTAAATAATAAATTTTTTGAAAAATTTTGTGAAATTGGAAAAAATCTTGTATGATACACGTGAATAAACGCATTTTATCCACTCAAAAACATATTTAGAAAAGGAAACAGAATGATGGAATTCAAACATAAATGAAGAAAATAAAAGATAATTTCACTGAAATTGCATTTTTAATGTCCACGATCGAAAAAAAACCTATGTTTATAACTCTGCCATAAAATTTTCAAAATGTGCTTTTGCTGGGTATGGAACGATGTGGGAAGGGTTGGTGGGAATGCTGCAGCAAAATTTTGCGCAGTTTCTTTGTTGTCGGTAAGGCTTTAATGTATCCATCAGTGACCATTTGTACTTTTTCTTTAATTGTGTGCTGCGGCATGTTGACGAATTTCGGTCACTACAAACCAGTAATCGAACGAGTAATCAAATTTTAGAAACGTTAGGTAAATATCTGTTTTTACATGGCTGCCTACAATATTACCGACAAAAGTACCCAAATTACGTCCAGTAAAAATTTCAACTTTGAATCTTTACTCGGAGATAAGTTAACATGGGAATCCCTATGGCCACTTTTAAAAAAGATGCACTGCATAATATATTAAATGAAATGAATATGTAAACGTAGTTGAAGGGATTTTACTAACACAACTTTTAGTATTTGAAACTTCTAAAAAAGCTAATTTTCCAGGTGTGTCCGTGGCATCCAGTATTTTCACCATAACTGCCATGGCTTTGGATCGCTACCTAGCGATCACCAGACCCTTCGGTTTCATCTACCGCTGCTTCAACAGAAGGACGACCATCATGGTCATCTTAGTGTTATGGCTTTTGTCTTTCTTGCTCTTCTTGCCCATCCTCATGGTGGTTGTTACTTGGAAGGTGCCAGATATACCTTTTCAGAACAGGACTCTATATGTTGACCTCTACTTCTGCGGGGAAAACTGGAACATCTACTTCGGGGATGTTGCAAACGAGATGCGTCTGGCTTTTGGAATCACCTGGTTTATCTTCATGTTTGTCGTTCCAGGTAATAACAATAAAAAGAAGTTAAAGATTGTAATTAGAACATTTTGTTTAATTTGTTACCGCGCAGTTCTTACTGTTCTGATAATAGAATGGGTAATAAAGAAGACTAAGTATGCCACATTCGCCAAGAACGGGATAAAATTGAGATTAATGTGAGGGCGGATCAACCCTTGAACGAATCATTTGCGCATTTTCATACTGTGTTTAGCTAAACTACACAGTATGAAAATAAACGTTTAAATATTGCTGCATTATGTTATTTGTTACAATTGATGTTTCCGTATTGATTTAAAACGTGTAAATTTATCTGAAACGTCACCCTTAAATTCCAAAAAAGACAGTCGAGAACGGTAATCGTGCTCCATTTATCCGCTTTATACGAGAGTATGTTATATTTTTAGTATCTTCGTGTGATAACAATAAAAGGTGTAATTCTTGTCATGATGACGACTGCAGATGTAGATAACCTTAGGGCCGATTGCATAAACGCAAATCAAATTTAATCTCTGATTAAGAACAATTGTAACTATGAAAATAACAATCGTTACTTATTATATACTTACTTACTGTGGAAATACCATAATAAGAGCTTAATCTTCAATTGTCCTACTTACTTTCATAATAGGTGTACAAAAAGGAGAAGCTGCTCTCTAACAGTATGAATTTCACTAAGAAAACACCGAAAATGACATTAAGTGAAAATGTCAAACTTATGAAAATAATTAAATTAATGAACAAACAACAAAGGAAAAGTGATAACAACAAAACCGACGTACAATGACCGACGAGAATGTGATCACGAGACCTGCGGCTTGAAGTCTACACAACCGTATATGGAGTGGAACAGCAACTTCCAGGTTGAAGCTGTGTAATCCACGATGCGGTTGCTCAATACAACAACAATTAAATCTGACGCTGAATATTAATTTGGTCGATGTGATTACAATTCTTGCACTACAACATGGACTTATGGTCTTAGAACTTCGTATGAGAAGATTTCAATTAAATTGTGATAACTAAAAAAGTTTTTCTTCAAAGCAAACTATAGCATATGATTTAAACCTAAAAGTACTACATTTCTAGCTCTTCTAATTTTTATTGTTACGAGTACATGGATTTTATTTGTTTGCTTACTTCAACGACAGAACTTGCAGTCCCGCTCCTTTTGTACATTTTTGTTTTAATAACATTATAGCTTTTCAATTGGACGAAGTTGTGGTGCTTTTTGCTGGCGGGAAGTATAAGGCATTTGACACCTATTTCACACGTCAGGCCAAAAGACATGATTACCATCAGAATACAGCTTATACAAGGTACAGATCAAACGCTTTTTTAACCACTCATTGCTGTACATTTCAGCATTTATAGAAATTCCAGACGGCACAATATATGCGGACCCTCTTCTCTGATATTGTAAGCCACAACAAAACTTTCTTTGAAAATTTTGTGTGACGCTTAAAACGTACCTCTGCGTCAACTGAAAGATTTTCTTTATAATAATAATCTGTATGTCCAGCATAATCGCCTTCGTCTGAGGTACAAAAGAATTCACCGTCTACCACAATAAAACGGTCATTTGACGGTTTCGTTCTTTTAATATTTTATGTACATAATCTGACCAATTTTGGATATTCTGGCTATGTTTTTTGTTTGGCTGAGAACCCCTATAACTGTAACAATAACTATAACTATAAAGTATTTCTTTTCTTTTCGGACATTTTTCGAGCCTTTCAACAGGATTCTTGCTTACGGCTGGGTTGTTCTCCCTTTCCTACTGTTTCAGTAATATTATATATGAAACTTTACTTTACAAAGTGATTGACAGTATACTTTTGTTTTTTTTTCCAACCTGTTATTAGAACAACTATCTATATCAATAATTATCGAAAAATTAAATAACAAATACAAAGTCTAACGTCCTAGTAGTCCATAATTGTTTAGATTCTCAGTTGATAATAGTTACAAGAGCGGCGTATCCAAAAATGAAATTTAAGTGATTTATTAAGTTGCATGTTAATTTTGGGAGACGTCATATTTTTTTAACCATTTTTTGTACTACATAGATACTAAGTTGAGAATGCATCGCTTTACATATTATATTTATTTTGGCGGTGGCTTTATTTTTTTATTATTTCTTTAATTAATTTATCGATATCTACAGGCGACTCCAATCTCAAGAGAATTTATCCATATCATAAAGACCAAACTTTATATTTTGCTTGGAAGAAAATTTTTCAAGTTGTAAACAGCTTTAAGGATCTAAGCAGCTGCATCCGCGACAAAAAGCAAAACTTTATCTGAAAAACTGAAACTAAAAAGACGTTTTAAATTGTCATATGCTAGAGCGGTAATCGCTTCGAACTTAGTTTTATCTAAAAGTTTCGATAGCGTGATGGGCTCGGGACAATGGGTTTTAAAGCAGCAAATACTATATTTTGTGGTTGCTCTTTTAATACCTTGATACTAGCGGTCGGTAGCATCATGAACACTAATCCATGGTGATTCATTTTAATAAACGTAATAAACCAGATTGCAAGTATTTTCCGAAATGACATCTTGCATGAAAGAAAGTTTTAAATTTTATTCTTGCGTTATTTAGGAATTACATGAAGACAAAAAAGAGAGGTAAAAGAGTGTTTTTTCTACAACTTTTCCTTTTAATTGAATACCGTTTATTTAAAATTATGTGTAAAAATATCTCTGTATTAAAAACTCATCACCGCTCGGTATATTCGTCTTTTAACTGTAATTTTATCTAAATAATTTATCTTACAAAATAAAAAATTGACATAACCCTTTCCAAGTGTTGACTTACGCGGAAGCTTGAGAATATTTGATTCCAAAAAATGTCGCAATGTAGGATTTTCCAATTTACGTATAGGAATAGTTGCGAATATAAAGATCAGTAAAGAATTCAGCATAACTCTTGTCCGGCGCCAAACAATGGCCAGAGTTAGCATTAGCTTTTCTGTAAATATCTAAATTCAATGTGCAAAGATTTTACAATGCATCGTACGTCGTTCTCTAGTAATTTCCACATAAACTGCATGTCGTGCAACCCAGTAGTAAACACTCTCTTTAATCCATTATGTATTATATTTCCCTGCTCGGTAAAGGTACTAGTTCAAGTAACACACACAACATAAAGGCACAAAGGAACTCAATAATATGTTAACAAACACTCAAAGGTCAGACATCTTGGGTTTTTCACATATATCTACCAAAGGAACAGATTTTGCATTGTTAATAATTCAGCTCCTATCTAAAATTATTCCTGGGACAAATTCATGTTTTGATTGAACAAAACAAAGTTCGCGAATCTGTAAGTTTTTTTCTTAACTCATTCTTTTAAAAGCTCAAACTTAACAAGTAGCTTTTGGCCACAATTTTTGGAATTTTCAAAATTATCACAATAATAAAATAACAGCTAAAGATATTAAAAAGTTGAAATACTTATATGTATATTTAGAATATGCAACAATGAATCAGCATTAGGCACCTTTAATTATTATTACATCAATGAATCTAGCTTCTTAATAGTTTGATGGTCATCACACAAATTGGGTTAGGAAAACGACTATTTCATTTCACTTTCAAGATTATTTTCCAGTCAAGTAATGATCAGTCGTAGCATTAATCATTATAAATATTATCAGTGAAAATACAAGTGTTTTTCTAATTTAGTAAATAAACCTTATTTATTTATTTAGTGAGTTATTTGCTTGAAAGATCTTGTAGATGATTCTTTTGAACATTTTCTTCTTCTCCTAAAATTGCCACAGTCACTTTCTTTAATCAAATGCAAAGGTTAACTCCTGAAACATCGATAATGATATCAAACTTCCTGCATAGCAATGTCCCATATATTGTTCCAAACTTGTTAACTGTAAATAAGAAGCTACGAATTTTGCTACTGCCTAATGTGTTTTTATTCACAGGCTACCTGTAATTTGTCCGCTGCAGTGGAAACTTCACATTTTCAGAGAATTTTCCTTTAATATTTCCAGTTGCCACAAGAAACTCTCGTCCAATCTTTGTTTTGATGGCGTTCAATCAATCTAATATAAAAACCGTTTCTTTCGTCCTCATATGTTTTCCGCAACCAAGTTCATTAGTTCCGCTCTTTGACAATCACCACCCAGTCCAATAATCGGTATTACTTTATGAAGACTATTAAAAGAATTATTTTAACTTATCACATTTAGGATGCCTCAACAGCACCGGATTGCCTTGAAAAGAACTGTCGGGAAGTTGAGAGAATCTATTAATTCTCCTGGTCTCAATGTGCTTTTAAAAATTTGGAAACGTAAAATTTGGCGATCGCTCATCATAAAACGTACATTACTAATAGACTGGAATAATTATTTCGCGACAACAATTTTTAGATTTTGAATTGAACAGCAATGAATAATGTATTAATGATGAAGCCATATTGAAATTCTTCCAACTAAATATTTTCAAGTTTTATTACACTTTTAACAGAATATTGCTGGATTTTATTTAATATTATTTTATTTTTATTTTATATATTAAATTTTACGTCCGAAGAAAAAAAGATTAAAACAAAAAAAAAACAAATATTTTATATTAAGATTCTTGGTAAACAAAGAGTAAAATAAACAAAGAACTGTATTAATTATCTCCAATCAGAATATAACGCTATTTAAGAGTCCGTTATAAAAACAGTAAATCCCGCTTAATATGTATATTGTACGTTCCAAGAGACGTTCCCCTTTCGAGCTAAAAATAATGACGTGCAAGGAATTTCCATATGTCAGTTTATTCTTGAGATATTCCATTGGGAATTCTATACGAAATCTGATGTTTACCACTAAAATAATAAAAATCAAATTTCTTTAGACAATCAATGTCAGTAAAAAGCAGCATTATTGTAAGGGCAGTTTTACACGTCACAGTAGGTACCAAAAAATTTAAATCATGTTAGAAATTTAGCAAGAAAAATATTTTACATTTTGATGGTAAAATAAAACTTCGCACTTTACCGTCAAAAAAAATATAGAATATTTTTCTTGCAAAATTTTCTAATATTAATTTTGGTAGTAATTTTTGTGATTTTCGGAGTAATTCTGTGACATGTAAAACGGCTCTAATAAGTCAACTAAAATGTTCGATAATAATACCGTTAAAAGTATGAGTTTGTTCTCGTCATTAAAAAGTCTAGCGTGCCATAAAACTTGTAAAGTTTTAAACAGTATTTAAAGCGATAGTAAATCGATCACCAAATTAATCCTGAGGTTAAACTCTAAATTCACCTTGGCAGCTTACTCCAAACTTTCAGTTCAGTCACAGTGCATTTAGTGACTTTACGTGGTGACACTTATGCATGCGCTACTGCTTCAATTAGTGGTGGCTGTCATGCTAAATAAAGTGCAGATAATCATTTGCTAAAAGGCGCAGTTGTCTGGAATGCAAGTTACTGTTAAAAATGTGCTTTCCAGGAATGGGTTTGACGGTACGCTTTTAAGAAATCGAAAATTTAAACATAGAGTACATACATACAGGGTTATTCACAACAAGCTCCACGCCTAAAAAATTTAAAACGCAATCAAGAATACAGTGCATAGCAGTCTTTGATATTTACCATCCCCATTGTTTTTAACTAAAATATAGTTAGCTGTTCGGTTTTGATAATTTGGAAATAAACGTCAATTGTTAGATTGAAAGCAAAAACAAGTAAATTCAAAGTAAGAGTTCATCAAGGTACGGATAATATTCTCGATACAAACATGAAGCACTCAACATAGATCAAAATTATATTAGCTCTAATCAGTCTTTTTGATGTTTGAATACAGTCTGCATCAATTCTTCCGAAATGTCAAATTTAACGTGGTAATATCTGACATTACGTCAATGTTATTACACAAAACGGGTAGATAACTCATGTTTTATTTGTTTTAAAATGGTATTAAATATCAAAGGTGGTTTTGAAATTGTATTTTTGTATGCGTGTGGAATTTTTTAGGCATGGAGCATCTCGTGAATAACCTGTATATCCCATTCCAAACACGTGTGATTTAAAGGATACTTTGTGCGTGCCTGTTGACAAAAAGTTAGATTTTCTAGACTCTGAAGTGCCACTTTTGTTGTCTACTAACAAAATATCACTCTTCAGACAATAGTTTCCTTAACATTGATAACTGGAGCGATAAACAATTTACCACCAGTAGAGTGTTAGCAAGTTTAGCAGTTTGTTTCTGCATAGAAAAATTCCAACATATTGGAATATGTATTTACCTCTGTACAAACACGAAAAACTTTAAATATAAAAGCGACAAGATAAATGGTGAATTATTATGTGCCATAAAATTACAAATATACAGTTATAGTTTGTATAGACAGACCATTAGCGAACTTTGATGTTTAATTTAATAAAATAAGTAGATCAACACCTTATCATTATACAAAAATATTCTCGCAGTAAGTGATGTTTATTTTAATTTTAATAAAAGAAGTAATCATGTTAATTTACCTATGTTACGATATCTTTCACTCTTACAATCTAGTGGAGAGTTAAAGAAGACACTAGGGAAATCTCCACGTCTTATATACGAACTGATAATGTGTTTGCCAACCTTAAAGCGAAAATTTCAGCGTTAATACATGTTCGTACCCCATTTGTCAGACAATAAGGGAATTATCTAAATTTAAATAATGCAGATTTATTAAAAAGTAAAAATAGAAATTAAAACAAGAACTTGTTTAGAGATAAATTTGATCAGTTTAGTTGATGAGAATTATAGAATTTTTTAACAAAAATGTAGAGAATAATGGAATTATTCTGTTAATAGAATACCAGGGACGTTATTAAAATGTACTCCCGTAATACTAGAAAAAGTCTTAAATATCTTAAACAATAGAACTTATGTTATCATACTTACCTAAAACTCAAATGAGTATGCTTTGTAATTTTTTTGTAAATAAACCGTTTGCTATTACGGAAAGGGCAAAGTAGTATACTAGATTTTTAGCTTTAATAGTACATTATACATTAAGTTTTATAAACACCTCTGTGTACTCAAGAATTTAAGGTCGAGTAGAACGAGTGGTTAAAAAAGGAGTGCCTCAGACGTTTATAAATAACGTGCGATCAAAAATAAAACACCTCTAGTCACTACTCGATGCACAAATGTTTTTTGAACGTATGGCGTAGCTGACATCGTACAATGTACATCTGTCAGTGTCAAACTCGTTCTGTCACTTCTTATTGCTCTAATCTGTCACTATTCGATCTATCGATCTAAGCTCAAATTATTGTTACGACGGTCGCTACGCCATACGTTCAGAAAACATTTGAGTATCGAGAAGTAAGTAGAGGTGTTTTTTATTTGATCGCTCGTTATGTTACATACAAAGTTTTTTTACAACTTCAAATTAAAACCATTTATCGGAATTCTGAAATGTATTACCCTACAAAAATTAAAATACCAACGTCATGAATATTATAAAAGTTTTGTTAAACTAATACTTCTACTTGACAACACGAAACTCAGCATTAATAAGAGACCCCACATATCATTAACAAAATTTAGCCTTCTTCAGCGACTCTGGTACTGCGCCACACAATAAATATCAGCCCTAGAATCTATTAAAATGATTTGGTTTGGTCGGCAGCAAATCAGTCGTCTCCGCAGCCGTATCTCGCATTATCAGGCGGTGTGCATACAATGTTCAACTTTAAAATGACTCTTACCGACATCAAAAAGTCAATATTCACAACTGTCAATTTGATAAGAAGCAACTTCAGGCCACGACTAAAAACACTAATTTCAGTCCGTGACTTAGGTGGCTGTTTAGCCATATGGCTCATGTCTGTCAAACCTACGTTAGCACCGGCACTGGTGAGATGATAACTTAAAATGACATTTTAGATACGGAAGTAGAAAAATACTATTATGGTCAATTACGATATTTTTTAGCATCCATAATGTATTACCATTATTATACTAGTCCATAATGGTAAAGCAAATTGAGCTCAATGGTCAAGATTTTTGTTTGTTAAATTTTTCGGATTCTTAAAACAATATGTTAATACTAATTTGAGAATATTAATAAATAAGAAAAAAAATTGGTCCAAAGTTACTTCGACACAACTTCCCTCGCCTTTGAAGTACAGTCCAACAAATCTTCCTTCTTTGAAAAATTATAAAAAAAAAATTTCTGATAACCTTTATCTAGTAAAAACTAAGGGTGTAAAGGACACCTCAAACCCCCTGCGCCGCGGGGGTGCAACTTCCAAGGGGGTGCCGTCCGCAGACATACGGACAATATGAAATATATTCAAAGCAAATAAACAACGTATTATTATCAGTGTACATGCTTAACTTCGTTTGTTTATGTTTATATGTATATCGAAAGAATGTCACGTAGAAATTCTCACATTTTCTAGAAAATGAAGTTCTTAATTTGATAAAAAAAATTGGTGGAAGGCTATGCGTATAATCCGACAGATCCAGGTCTTTAAACAAACTATAAAATTTGATTTTACATCTTCGTTTTGTGATAACCCCCGTAAAGTAAAAACCAGCGCCATAAATAACACCCCCGCAGCCCCTGCGCCGTACGGATAATGTAAAATATATTTAAAGCACATAACTAACGGGATAAAATGTCCTGCACCACTAGGTAATAGCAATTTGAAGCTCAAGTGTTTATTTATGTTTATGCATCGAAAACATGTCACATAGAAATTATTTTGAGATGAATGAGTTCGTTTTCTCAAAACAGAAGACCTAAAAAATATTAATAAAACTACAGTCAAACAAAGTGTTCGGAATATTAATTTTTCTTTTCGGAAAAATGGGGTAATATCAACATAGATGATATTAGTCAAAGCACAAAAGAAAAGTAGGCACAACGCAAGTTCGGCATTGAACCCTCGACCTCAGCTCGCCGTTCGCCGAGAAAGCTACTGTGCCACGGGAACTTATATGCCGTGCTGGTGATATAACGTTATTATACCTTGCAAATATTTTTGCGAAAATTGAACGCGAAAAAACTGAAAGCGGATCATTTAATTGAAATGACGTCATCAAATTGTTACTGGAGATGATGAGCCAAATTTCGGTTCATATTTAACCATCCATGTGATATTTGTAATAATATATAATAATTTCTAATATACATACGAAATTTGACAACAATTGGTCCAGGAGTTTCAGAGATTACGTGTCTAATAAAAATGGATGCAGACACCAGACATACAGACAGACAGACAGACAGACAGACAGACAGATAGACAGATAGACAGATAGCCAGATAGACAGATAGATAGACAGATAGATAGGTAGACAAACAGACAGACAGACAGACAAACCGAAACAGGAGACTTTTTTTCGTACTGTGGGAGTCACGAACGAAGAAAATATCTGACTATAGTCAACTTGACAACTTTGTATCGTGAGACTATATTTTCAGAAATTTCATTCATTTTTCTTTTTCATTTTTAAAATTCTATTTAATATTACATAAAGAGCTTTTAACGTACTCGTAAGAAGGTTTTTGTTTCTAGTATTTTATATCAGACGTCTACAATTTAATAAAAGAATTAGTACAAAATTATAACATGTCCTTTGGTAAAACAGCTATCAATAAGAGCATAAATAAGGGCATTTAATTTTTTTTTGCATTTTTAGCTGTGTGTTTTTGAATTTTTAGTGCATATTTTCTGAGCACGTGACATTGCTACGTATTTGTCTCAATTTTAAAACCCTTTCCATTGAGTTACCATTATCTTCAAACGTTAAAACAACATTCTGCAATTCAAGGAATCTATGTCCAACTATTTACGTATGTTTAAAGCGTTATAATATGCAACGTTAGGTATGACAAATGGATGTTACACTAGACATATTCGTTGAATTAATGCATCTACGTAACACAACTGTGACCCGGACTTAACACGGGATTTTCGACGTTCCAGGATTGATTATGCTGTTCGCCTATTCGATGATGAGTCGCACTCTCTGCTCCGGAGTTCCACCTTTCGACAGCAACGATGGACTGGCCTCTGTGCAACAGGTGAGTACAACGTTAAGTATGCAAGCAAATTTGCACTTTTTGTATATTCCCAACATCCACGGCACTTCAAAGGGTGTCGCTTGAGCTTAATTGGATAACTGCATTTTGCCCCCGTTTTAGAGAATTCATCAGCAGCTAATAGCTTATTCGGCTCAAATATTTGCGTAATCATTCTTCCAGTTCCCCATCTGGTTTCGACGGAATTTGCGATCAATGTTGGAGTCTAATTGCCTTATACTCCCCTTCGATGGAGGGAAAAGTATTCTTCAATTTGAAAGGAATTTAGAGATTTATTGAAAGATGTATTTTCAAATAAAGCGATGCTTTGGATTTCGGACTCAATATTATTGTTTGTTTACCATAAGAAGTCGCAAGCAGACAATTTTTAAATTTAACATTTTATTGTAGTGTCAGCTTTATATGCTGAAACGCAAAGATTTTAAATCACACTGACTGGTCTAGAATGAAAAATCAGCAAGCCAAAAATAGGTTGATCATAGTGGGTTTGACAGGATAATGCTAATCGATGAGCACGTAAAGATTTGAGTCATCATTACGTAAAAAAGTTTGTTAATTAAAAGTACCCATAAGCACTTTCGTTATTATTTTACGTTCTTTTCATTTTAATAATGTTAATACAAAATACATGATACTTAAAACATAAAACTTAAGGTAGTGCAAATACCATGTGCACGATATTTCCATCATATATATTAAATTAGACACAATCGGTCCAGCAGTTTCGGAGATTATCCGTCTAATGAAAATCGACACAGACGACAACTAGACAGACAGAAACGGGAGATCTATTTATTCATACTGTAAGAGTATGAGAAAACGTAAAAGTAACCATTCGCCAAAAAAAAACGCAAAGTAAAATCTGTGACATCAAATAAATATAAAATTTCTGCGGGAACAGCCATTATAATCCGTTAATAAAAATAGTGAATTAGGAGTGGATGTAAAGAATAAATACCTTAGATGCACAATATGTTAACGTTCGGTACATTTAACGAGGAAAGAAAAACACATAATCATGTTTTGTAAATTCGATCCTAAATTTATTTAGCTATTTAATTCATATTTAAAATTATCAACGTATTATGCGAAAAATATGGAATGCGAAAAAACAAATATCTGGGTTCTTTTAATTTTACATTGTTTGGTAATCCGTCTGTTGACTTCGATTTCAATGAAATATGAATATGGGGCAAAAAGCAGAAAATGTCAGGAAAAAGGCACATTTAAATTCATTGTCGCTTCAAGAATTATTATTGTTCAATTGTTTAATTTTAAATTATCGTAAAACTGCAATGAATAATCTCCTGTGACTACATCAAGTTGTAAACAAAATTATTAAAAAGCTCGTAATACATTTACATTTATGTGACTGCGGGAATAAACAGTAGGAATAAATACAATACAGTATTTCCACAGAGGTTTCTCGCCCACGTGTTTCTGTTAACTTATCACTAACAGTAGTTTTTAAATATGTAGCATTGCAAGTTTTGACAACTTTTACTAAAATATTAGAACAACAAGATTATAAGTAAATTAATATACCTTTTAAGATGCTGTTTCTAGAATCTTTGCTATCTTCTGTGTTGTTACTTTGTTCTGAAGCTTAGACTAAAATTGCTGCTATCATACCACTATGGTAAGATTTTATTGCTGTACTCTAATAAAACTTATTATTTCTACTACAGTTACAGTTTTAAGTGTCAGTAAAATGCTAGATGAGTTCTTGATACCTTGGTAACACTCTGTATAACAAGTAAAGATTATTAATTTATTACTAGTGTTTTCATATTCTAATGTTAACATGAATGATTTGAGATCACTACAATGTAGTTTATATTAAACATTTAGAAAAATGCAAAACAGATTAAGACAAACAAACAAACCAGAGTTGAAACCTGTTTTTTCTTTTATATCACACCGCCAGAAAACACCCATCATATTTCGTTCTGATGCGATCATTCTCAATTAATTCCTCAACTAAATAATTAAAATTCCACAACTTGCTGCAGACGCCAGACCCGCCATCAATAAGATCAAATAAACACGCCACCAACCAATACGAAACCTGGAAATCAACCGTAACCACCGAGCTTCGCAACCTAGGGCATACACAAATTGCTCAAACATTTACAGTCTGATCCAGCATCAACAAACTTTGCTTACAATACAGGCACTCAGTTGAAACACCAAGGCACCGAGCATTTATTACAAAATTAATGACTCCTTTTCTACTTTCAGAGGAACCGACTTATACGAAGTCGAAGGCGAGTCGCATGCATCCTCCTCCTCTTGGCTTTCGTCTTCGCAGGCTGCTGGCTCCCATACCACATCATCAGTCTTGTAGATGACATCAACGGCGCTTCGACAGACGAAAGCCTAAAAACGAAGCTACTTCTACTAGGCCACGCCAATTCCGCCCTTAACCCTATTATTTATTGCGCTCTGTCGCGCAGATTCAGAAATTCCATCAGAGATTTGATCTGTGTCGAGATACACTTTACCAGACGGCGGCAAAATATGCAGGTATGTAAAATATTCGACTTCTCAAATCATCATTAAATCACACTTTTTGTAACTTGAGTGATGTATTTATAAACAATTGTTAAAGTACAATTCCATCCCATTTCAGAAAAAAAAATGTGTGCATCACGTCTCTGAAGCATGTTTTTGTCATGTAATTATGACACATTCGTTCGTGACAAAAAAAATCACTACCTTGATACACAGATAACGATTTGGCAGAGCTGAAAATTTCTGCCGGCTTTGGAGAAAATGAATTTAAATGGATTAAACTGATTTAATGGGGTTAGCGAGTGTGAATGGATGTGGGCAGGATAACATCATTTTTTACAGTTGGGTGGAAGTGTTTGCATTATAATGGGAAAAGTTTGTGTGTGCATTACGTTAGTTGGGTAAGACTTTAATTGGAGGATGCTTTAAAGTTTGCCGCGAAAATATAGGTAATCAAATATTTGTATGAAGTTTTAACACAAAAACGGATAAACTCGTTAAATACCCCGCTCCGACATTTTAGTCGCTGTTGTCAGCTGATAAACTACTTAGCTCTTAATAAAGTGACCGTTTTTACGTGGTTCGCTACAAGAGTTTTCACCAATTATTCACTTTTGCTTTCGACGGAAATGTGGAACTTACAGCTCATTTATTAACACAAGCTGATGTTTCACTAAATCAAACTTTGATAATTAATTTTACGTAAACTCTTCACATCTGATCTATTGATTTTATGCAAATTATAAAATGAAAATACAATATTCGCCCTTCCATTCACATTTTAAAGATGTTCTAACACTGAAATTTACTCGCACAAATATACGTAGCAACGTCACGAAGTCAGGGTAAGTTTAGCTGTCAGATACTTGGTAAAATTTTCATTGTTTTTGTAACAACATTTTAAGTTTAGTTTGGTTTCTATTTGTTTATGCTACTATGTATACTTGCTAGATCTACGTCAATTGAAAAAATTTTACTTACAGCAGCAGGCTTGTTAATTAATATTGAATATTTGTCTCAGAAAACCGTTGCATAAACTACTCCAAAACCGACTACTTTAAGATAAAAATCTTTTTCATTTTTAACATAGGTACTATGAATTCATCAATAAAATATGCAATATACCTACGCGGACTAACGAAAAGTTACCACACTTGTACGATAATAATTGCAACTTATGCAATATTTAAAATATGTTAAAAAGCTGTTTTTACGATTACCCAAAATTATTAAAAACCAAAATTCAAAAGTGATAATCATGGGTTAAATCAAAAAGCACCATCGTTTCACTGTTTATCAAAAATAGTTTTTTATATATGGTTTCAGTTTCTCATATGGTCGTGTTTATAAAATATAGAGTGTATTTCATTTCAAGTATACAGGATGAGCCTCTAAGCGTTCCTCTATTCCTTAATTATTAAAAACTATTAGAAAGAGCAAAGTTGTACGGTTCTTTGAAGACCATACACTAAAATTATTTTCAACTCTACAGAGTGTTCTGTTTTCAAAGCGTAACACAACCTAGTTTTTTTTTTTAGTGGAATACATTACATATTTTTATATATTTTAATTGACATGTAATGTTTTAAAATTTTATAAGCACTATGTGTATGAAAATTTGATTTATTTCATACCATAATAAGGTGCGTACCTTTGTTTATCTTTCCATAAAATATTGCAACAGAGATCTTCAAAATAATATTGCGGTTTTTTTTGTGGACCCCTACATTGTCAAAAAAAATCGAGAGAATTGGAATAACATGGCAACGTCGCATCGAAATTTCAAAAATAAACTCTAGTTACAAAATCTACGAGAATATGTAAAAATATATAAGGTATTGTATTCAAAAAAAAGCTAAAAAAAATAATAAAACACTCTGTGTAGTCGAAAATAATGTTTGCGTATGCTACATAAAAAACAAAAACAATTTTAGTAGTAGTAGTAGTAACTTTTTTCTGTCTCTAATAATAAAACAAATATCGAGAATCGCACGTTAGCGCTCACGCTGTATATATAAAATACGAGTAAATTAAGCCAAAGTGAATTTATAAAATAAGTGAGTGACCATAAAAGCCTTTTTTTTACATGGAACTACCCCTCTTATATTTCTTTGTTCAGTGACATAAAATTGGCAAAGAATCGTATAACAAAATTTAGGAACAATTTTGCAATGTACCAAAAACAGTTGTTTCGTTTAAAAATAAAAGTTGTCTTCATTTCTGGCTAAAACCCAAAGTGCTGATTCAAGTGCATGAGAGAAAAGAAGAGGAAGGAAAAGAAAAGCAGAAAAATGAAAAAAAAAATGGTTAACATTCTACAACTACACTTGTTAACATTTATAATGTTTGTTGCTGCATTTTTTCAGTAAATTTATATGGTTTATGATTATTTAAAGCACCAAAACGTCAACGTTACAGTGAAAAGCCATTCACTAATTTTGGAAATATTTTTAAAACTTTACTTTTACTTGGCAACTTCTAACGATCGAGCTATAACCCTCACAACTAACACGTAGTACATATTAAAAACTTACGTTAATTGGATAATTTTGTTTTCATGGTTAAAAGCTGATCAATTAATAACAATAAATAATTCGCACAACTTATTTGAACTAAATATCTGGTAAGAAGCATGCACATAGACACATTTGTGAAACGCCGAGAAAATATGACATTAAATATTCGTCAAAATGACCTTATTACAATTCTTCCCTCGACTTTCACTACGGAAATTAATAACGCCTACAACTACAAACTAAAATTTTATATTTATTAAAATTTTGTATCAAAGGCCTTCGCAGCACCATTGCATTTTCATCAGGAGCTAACCCTTATTTATCGATTTTAAAACGTTCACAGCATTTTATCGTGGGCTCAATCACGGCATTATTACTTCGAATCGAGTATTTTATCAAAAATGAAAAAAACATTATTGATTTAAAATTACGTTGAAAGTTATGGTAAAAACAATGCAAGCATTTAATTTCTTGAAGTTTTAATATACCGTCTGCGCTCTGTTTCACTTACCTGAAGGAACTCCTGCTAAAAAATTTCTGATAATAAATCTTGGCAACATACCCAACAAATTTATTTTATGCAAATCAAAACAGAAAAATTTGAAGAATGCATCCAAGCAGCACCTTTAAAATAGCATGCGATTAATTACTTGCAAGGGTTTATTTAAGCTTTCGTAGCTGGTAAGAGCCCACGTCATGCTTATTTTTAATTAAGGGAAGAAATAATTAATGAAAGAAAATGTATATGACGAGAAAGCTGTGTCTAAAAATCAAGAAGAATCCAAACAAAGTCACCCCAATGAGAGTTCTAACTCCAATTTATTTGAAGTACAGAAACAATATTGTTTTAATTAACTACAAAAATGCCCACAGGTGTAACGAAGTAATTTTAAATTATATAACAAGATACAAAAAAAAAACTCGTAAGTAGGGAAGGCAAATGCAGTATTAAAAACTCTGTCACCAATGGAAACTTTTCATCACCGCTGACAAATTGAACACATTTTTCACCCTACTTTTAATTTAATTTTTTTAATATTCTCAGGTAAAACGACTTGATTGCTTCCACGTGGCTACTAAATATCGTATTTTCATTCGCACTGAAGGTCTGTTGTTCAAACGAGTTATAGGTTTTCATCTCCATTTGACGTTGTAAACAAATGTAATACTAACAAAACATTTCTTTTATCCCCATATTTTGTATTGTTGAAAGGAAGCGTACGATTATGAAACCTGGTAATAAAATTATCTGAAAATACGAGTTCCTATTCCGGTGCTTCGCCCCACATACAATAGTACGGAAGAGAAATGGGACACATAAAAACTATCAAACCGTCACATGTTAAAAAAACTCAACCAATTTTTCCGCATTTAGAATAGAAAATCGCAAGGGCGGAAAGCTGCTAAATGCGTGAATTTACGACGAACAAACGAGAAAAGGGTTTTTAGGTTTAAACGATTACAGTCGAAATGAAAAACTCTTTTATTATTTTTTTATAATATGTAAAATTCCACTTTGTGCGTTTTTTGTGTTACGCCTTGTGTACCTATATGAACTGAAAAAATTAATGTTTGCAAAAAATGCGGTTATATTTACACTCGCACTGAAACTCCAGGAACATGTTTAATTAAAAAATTAAAACATTCATAAAAGTTGAAACCAACATTTTGCAATTAATATTGTTTGGAATTTCAGTTGCAATTAACCGTGAACACATCGAGTGGATAATTGCTAAATGTAGTTTAAACCATTTTGCAGTGGCCTTTTATTTTGCTATTTATTTAAAGAGCAAGTGCAGTACATGTGTTAAAACAGTGTTTAGAAAAACAAGACAAATTAAAATGAGCACATACATAAAAACTCTTAGCTTCGCTAAACGCTCAGGAATCGTCGGTGTTGCGGTAAAGTGGTAATGCTAATGAAATATCAAACTCAAACTTAAATGAGAAATATTTATAAATTTATTTAACAGGTGCAGAGACAAGTTTCAACACCATTCCATCATCCTAATTACACTTACAGTCCGCTGACGTTGATAAATAAATTCTTGTTCCCTTTTTGTCCCGAATAATTGAATCAATTTATTATTTCCTCAATCTCAAGCTACATTCAGCTCTCAAAAAACAACGCTGAATCATATTGCTTTTAATCATCTATCATTTACAGCAAGCATCCTCTCTCTTTAAATTTTTTTCGCTATAATCGAATAGTTCCCTGCATCTCTTTTACTTTTTATACTCAACCCACACGTCAAAAAACCTTCGAAACTTTCACCGGCCGCTTTATTTCACATTTTGACTATTATTAATGACACTCTGATTCTACGCAGACTGACAATAATTTAACTGGAAATTGTTTTTCAATTAGTATCGTTATCCTTTCCCCTTTTTCCTTATTTGATAAATTAAACTTTTTTGCGTCCACGAGAACGCGAGAGGCGAAATTAATGTGTGATTTAGTTAACGATGCAAACAATAAAGCGGCTGATTCCTAAGTACTTAGAGAGGGCTTCAGAACAATAATTAATGGACGACTGACAGTGACAAGTATATAAAATTGAGGTTACTTTATTCTCTCGTAAATAAAGACCTAACAAACTTTCGACGATATTATCTTTGGGGAAGTTTGATTCTGGTTGCTGGTTGCAACGTCGATGAAAAAAATTGCTTTGGCGAAGTTGCGAAGCGAATGAATGATATGGAAATAATTAAAAAAATGAAACGCCCTATTTACAGCTTTAGGTTTGTCATGAAAAAATATAAAAAGGCAAGTACGGTCGTGGACAGTGAATTTCGTCCACCCAATTTCTTTGACAGAAAAAAAACTCTAAATTAGCCCTTAGATCCTTCTAACCTTTTTTTGTCATTTTGACATAAAGGGGCAAACTAATTTACATTTGTCTTTCATAGCACTTCTGAGAAGTTGAAAAAGTTAAGTAAAACAGGTACGACACGGCCTAAATTTAGTAGCTAAATTTTCGTTTTAAATAACTCCTAACAAACATGCACTCCATCGAAGCTAATTATTATCTGCTGGTAATTTAGCCTGCTATCATACCTGCTTCTCGGGTTAGAAATCAATGCAAGACCAAACAGAAAACAAATTCAAATTATAAAAGAAACTCAAAAAACTTTATTACATGCAGCACAGTTTAGAGTACAACAGTCAAAATATTCTATTTTTCTGGCAGGTGTAACATGACCCTACAGAAATCCATGTCCACATGTTGACAGATGTTTCGCTTTGTTAACATGTTTGAAGATTATATCGTATGTTTCGAGGCCTGCATACTTTTAACTTGCCATTTGGCAAGATTGAAAAATTTTGTCGTGTGAGAAAATAACTCCAACACCCTTCAGCCTACATGAGATGTTGTAAAACAAACCCAATTTCTATTTCATTCATTAAAATAACTAATCGATGGCAGGTTCGAAGCTAAATTAAATTTGACAATACTTACGTCAGTCATCATGACAATAAAGCACCGACTACAGTGAATTTTTGTAAATTCGCGTGAATTGTGTGGACGAAATTCACTGTCCGCGATTGTACTTACAAGAGTTTGTTGTGTTGGTTACAGTTTTCAATAAATTAGATTTTCGGGCAAAAAATTGTCATTTCCAAAAATTCATAGTTCCGCCATTTGGTGGTTTCGTTTGCATTAAAATTTTTAATCATCTTGACGTAACATAGAAAACTGTACAATGTTTAAACTTATGGTCCATCCTATATTTTATAACATTTTTGAATTTATCTCGAAGTCGCGAAGTAAATCTTCCGTTTATGTCTGATTTGTTGCGATTTGATCTCCATTCTCCGATTTCCTTTAAAATATTGCCAAGAGATTTATTCCCTTAAGAAAAATATATAAATAATAACTTTAACAGGTTTAACCAGAAAAATTCTAGCTCAACTAGTGTAAATTTTCTGGACACATGTTGCTTGTTACGACACTGATTTGTGTTGAAGCGGTTATCTCAACAAAGTTCTAGAGAAAAGCAGAAACATGAGTTAGAAAATTCTCAGTCGTCGCCATTAGTTTGAACCGGCATTGTCTCTCGTGTTGACAACATTGCGGAACGCCGAAAAATGGCAGTCTGTTCGTAACGTTTCTCGCCTGTTTTGAATGGACGACAAATCAACAAAGGGCGTATAAGTAAACAAATGCGTTTTTCAATTGTTATTTTTTGGTCAAAAAGAAAATGCATTAATTTTTCAGTTATTTTCAGTGCCATTTTGTTTTGTATTTGGATATTTTTAATATCTCTTCTGTTTGGATAGCAAATGTAAGCGGCAATAAACGAGCTTGAATGACATGAAATTTTCCCAATCTGTTGCAGTATAAAGTTTCATAATTCATTTTACTTCCCGAGCGTAAGCAAAGGAAGTATTGTAATCGAGTCCGTCGGCCGACTCTCTACTTTTACGTTTTCTCGATCTTTCATGACCCCTAGAAGACGAAGAAATAGGTCTCCCATTTCCGTCTGTCTGTCCGTCTGTCCGTCTGTCCGTCCGTCTGTCCGTCCGTCTGTCCGTCTGTCCGTCTGTCCGTCTGCCGTCCCGGATTTTTATTAGACAGATAATCTCCGAAAGTACTCGACCGATTGTTGTGAAATTTTGTACTTATATTAAGAATATCATGTAGATGGTAAAACGCTAACCAAAATTTGTCTAATCATCCCCACCACTAATGCGATGACGTCACTTCAAAATTCTACATAGTAAATGGGTTTTCAATTGTATAAAATAACATAGTCCTACACATGTAGTTTACAACTCTGAATCGACTTTTCACCCGAAACGTCCAGATTTTTGGAAAAAAAATCAAAATTATAAAGCAACATTTTGAAATTTAATTTTTAATCTGCTAACCAGAATGCTTTGAAATGTTGCAGATGTTTTAAGGCTATAAAGAGCATCATAAATCTTTAGTCAAAAAATATTTGCTTATCCACTCCAAAAACTTGATGACGTCAGCTCAAAAGTTTGTGGAATAAATCATATCTAAAATGTACAAAATATGATGAGTCTGTACTTGTGATCTATCACTCCATTCATATTTTTTGGATTTGCATATACAGGGTCACTCAAAAAAATTAATGAATGCGTAAATTTATTTTACTGATTTACTCAGAAACTACAAAACCGAATGCTTTGAAATCTTGCAGATGTTTTAAGGTAATAAAGAGCATAATAAATGTTTAGTCAAAATATATTTGCTTATCCCCTCCAAAAAATTGATGACGTCAGCTCGAAAGTTTGCTGAATAAATCCTATCTAAACTGTAAAAATATGATGAGTCTGTACTTGTAATTTATCACTCCATTCATATTTTTTGGATTTGCATATACAGGGTGACTCAAAAAAATTAATGAATGCGTAAATATATTTTATTGATTTAATCAGGAACTACAAAACCGAATGCTCTGAAATCTTGCAGATGTTTTAAGGTCATAAAGAGCATAATAAATGTTTAGTCAAAATATATTTGCTTATCCCCTCCAAAAACTTGATGACGTCAGCTCGAAAGTTTGCCGAATAAATCATATCTAAAATGTACAAAATATGATGAGTCTGTACTTGTCATTTATCACTCCATTCATATTTTTTGGATTTGCATATACAGAGTGACTCAAAAAAATTAATGAATGCGTAAATATATTTTATTGATTTAATCAGGAACTACAAAACGGAATGCTCTGACATCTTGCAGATGTTTTAAGGTTATAAAGAGCATAATAAATGTTTAGTCAAAATATATTTGCTTATCCCCTCCAAAAACTTGATGACGTCAGCTCGAAAATTTGCCGAATAAATCATATCTAAAATGTACAAAATATGATCAGTCTGTACTTGTGATCTAACACTCCATTCATATTTTTTGGATTTGCATATACAGGGTGATTCAAGAAAATAAATGAAAGCGTAAATTTATTTTACTGATTTACTCAGGAACTACAAAACCGAATGCTTCGAAATCTTGAAGATATTTTAAAATTATCATAAGCATGGTAAAATTTTGATCAAAATGTATTTGGTCGTCCCCCCTAAAAAATTTATAACGTCACCACAAAATTTTGCTGAATAAATTCTATCTAAAATGTACAAAATATGGTGAGTCTCTTCTTGTGATTTATCATTCCATTCAAATTTTTTCGATTTGCATATACAGGGTGACTCAAAAAAATTAATGAATGCGTAAATTTATTTTATTGATTTAATCAGTAACTACAAAACGAATGCTTTGAAATCTTGCAGATGTTTTAAGGTTATAAAGAGCATAATAAATTTTTAGTCAAAATATATTTGGTTATCTTCTACAAAAAACTGATGACGTCAGCTCAAAAGTTTGCCGAATAAATCGTATCTAAAATGTAAAAAATATGATGAGTTTGTACTTGTGATTTATCATTCCATTCATATTTTTTAGATTTTCTTAAGAGGTGGTTCAAAAAAATTAATGAAGTCAATTTATTTTATTGATTAAATTAAAGGCAACACTTATTATTAGTATTACACCCCAACCAACCCAATTTGGTAGACACAAAATTTGTTAAAGGAAAAACTCGGTTGAAACATAAGGGTAGCACGCTTATTTACATCGACTTTAACATTACAGACCTGCATTTGTTTTATGCGCTCACTTGGTTCCGCGAATGTGAAATAGACATGTTTATAATCAACCAATTGTGAATTTCACCGTCAAGAATTAAAATAAAACCCAATGTTTTATATAATAAGCGGAAGTCGAAGCAATAAAACCGATGGTCGTTTTGTTTACAGTTTCTCTGTTTGACTCTCACGTATGCTGTTACGCTTGTCATCTTAAATTAAGAATGTTTATACATAAACGATTTTCAGTTGCCTTTCATATTACTAGACAGCGGATTTTTGTCGGGCTACGTCACGATTATAGGTGGGGACGCGCTGGATCGCCGGGACTCAGTAGCGGGTGATAGATAATCACTGAATTTAATCAGTACTAATTCCATAAATATAATTAACGATTTATTAATCAAACGGCTAAGTAAATGAGAACGGGAATTAACAGCAGAGTGCAACGAAACAGCGTTATTCTAATCTCAAATAAACGAAGTGCAGTCCGCAACCGCAATGAATTCGCAGACCGAGTTTGGCCTTGCCTAGCCCGACAGAAATCCGCTCTCTAGATATTACACACCGGCGCCGTATACGTGAGTAAATTGTTTCGTTATTTTATTGATTATAAGAAATCAATATTCAAAACGACCCAATTCATTTTCCCGAAAATTTGGGAATACAAGAATTTTATTCTTAGTATTACACTACATCTATTCCAACTGATATACGTGTCCTTGCAAAAATGTTGATGACGTCATCACAATTTTTTTTTAAATTCCCACTACAAAAATGTAATGAGAAAAAAAAAACACAATAGGCATGCAGTCGTCAAGTTTCCGACAGCGAGGAAAGTACTGTCTAAACTCTTTAGACCAATTTTTTCCTTCAGTGTGTATGTATTACGTGATATATTTTCTTTACATCTCATCACCTTTATACGTAAAGGAGGTGAATCCTTATTCAGTTCCGGTTATAACACAGTTCAAACGTCGCTTCCGATATTCAAGTTCATTAATCAGTTCCAGTTACAGTAACTTAACAATAACTATTTAGTTCGTTACGTAATTTTGATTTCCAGTTACGCAGAAGTGGATGGGGTGATATAAATATCGATCGAATACTCAGAAGATGCTCTAGTAGTGTCAGACTTTCCAAAATGTTCAAAAATAGGCAAGATAACATATTTTTTACTTTTTGATAAAACGTCAAACGTCAAGTGTGCATCTATCCACATCTGTAAACAATCACAACTTAATAAATATTAAAACTGTAGTCGCTAAATTTTTAAATTTAAATTTCGCGCCATGAACTGTAACAACATCGGAAGGGTGATCGTGCGCGATGAGCTGCGACTCTCCCCTTCGTCCTCGAGCCGTCGTAGAAGTAAGATGTGTCGTAAATATATTTTAATAATTATAAGTCTTTAGATACAAATCCTGCACGCCCTGTATAATTCCGCTACAGCCTCCTACAAATTCAGAAGTGGGATTCGTCAAGGAAGAAATTGGTTTTTGAGGAAATAAGGCGAACAGCGGGAAGATCGCCACGTGTTATTTAGAGGTTATGTTTATGGTTGAAAATGTCCACGTTGGGGGAGATTCCCGAGATTCGGGACAACATTAAGTCAGCATCCGTAAACGCTGTGAAGGCTCTGCACAAAATTGTGTTCGAAGAAGACGCAGGTAGGCAGAACCGAGGAAACTTAAGAAAATTCCCTGGGTTCAACTTCGGTGTGGATTCTGACGAATTTAAGGACAAAGTTGCGTATGTGGAGCAAAACATACCGTTGGCTGATTTAATTGCGGCGTGCAATGTTATAAAATTGGACTACTCCGGTGAGAAACCAACGCTTATACGGCGCATTTGTATGGCTTTATCAAATTTGGAGAATTTAATTACGGAAAACGAGGCTGATGACGCTGACGAGGATGAACAATCCGACCTTGAGGATGAAGTGGAAGAGGAAGACCAACAGGCCCCCGTAGCAGCGCCCCAAAGGTTCATTTTAAGTTTTAGGGATGTTGAAGACTCGCTGCGCACATTTGATGGGAAGAGTTCTTATCCGGTTGAGAGGTGGATTCAAGACTTTGAAGAGACTGCCCTTTTATTTGGATGGGATGACTTGCAAAAATTGATCTTTGCAAAGAAATCACTAAGAGGTTTGGCTAAGATTTATGTTCAAAGTGAGACAAATATTAGCACATGGGGAAAGTTAAAGAAAAAACTTAAGAGTGAGTTCGGAAAGAAGATAAATAGTGCTAAGTTGCATCAAATATTAAGGGAACGAAGTTTACGAAAGGATGAGGATGTCCACGAGTATTTTTTAAGTATGAGGGAGTTGGCTAGTCGAGGAAATGTAGAGGTTGAGGCACTTATTCAGTACATCATAGATGGGATTAATGATTCATTAACCAATAAAGTTGTTTTATATGGTGCCAGTACCTTGCACGAGTTCAAAAAGAAATTGGAGATCTATGAAACCATTAGAACAAAGACCACCCCACCAGTGACAAAAGTAAATAGAAGTGTGATGCTAACAGGACAGCGAAGCACATCAGCTGAAGGAAACAAATCATCGCCAAGAAAGTGTTACAACTGCAATTTAAGTGGGCACATAGCAGCGCACTGCCCAAGGCCAAGGAGGGAAAAGGGCTCCTGTTATAAATGTGGAATACTGGGACATTTTTCAAACAAATGTCCATCGAAACCTGAAGTAGGACGTTCCACCACTTTTACCAATACAGAGCGTCCAGGACCATCAACTCTGCTGATTGAGGAAGTGGCACCAGCAGACTGCAGCATAGCCGTGAAATTGGATCCTTGGATTTGTCCATGGGAGTTAAATGGCGTCTTAGATTCAGGTAGTCCTATATCATTAATTAAAGACAGTTTTGTGCCAGTAATATTTAGGAAGGCGTACAGTTCTTGTATTAGTTATTCTGGTATAAATTCGTCTGTGGTAGATATTTTAGGGTTATATGAGGGCACTGTTCATTTTAATTCTATTCAGTTAAGTACTTTATTTCATATTGTCAGTCCTGAGACAATGAGGGCCGATTTGGTTTTGGGAAGAAATTTCTTGTTTCAACCTAATTTAGAGGTTAAATTTAATAACCAGCAGGTAATTTTGAATAAAATATCTGACGAACCACCATTTTTCAAACCTTCTGGCTCAAATGAATTACTGTTAATAGATCCAGATATTTTTAAAACCCCAGATGAAAACTTTATTGTTAATCCTGATGTGGACCCAGTCATAAATTTTAAACTGCATGACATTTTAAACCAGCACATAGTAGCTAAAGAACCAGATATTCCTGCAATAGATTTTGAAGCCCAAATTATTGTAAAGTCTGAGCATACCCCATTTCATTTCCAACCAAGGCGTTTGTCATTTTTTGAAAGGGACAAGTTACAAGTTATACTTGATGATTTACTCAAACAGGGCATAATTAGAGAGAGCAACTCCCCGTATGCTTCTCCAATTGTTTTAGTTAAGAAAAAGTCCGGTGAATTACGATTATGTCTAGATTTTAGGGAGTTGAATAAACTAGTTGTTAGGGATCGATATCCTTTACCTTTGATCGACGATCAGTTAGATAGTTTAAAGAATAAAAAGTTCTTCACTAAATTAGACCTACAAAGCGCCTTCCATCATGTCAAGTTAACTGATGATTCGACAAAGTACACAGCGTTTGTCACACCTATGGGGCAGTACGAATATCTAAGAATGCCTTTCGGATTTTGTAATAGTCCTTCAATTTTTATGAGGTATATAAACAAAATTTTTCGTAGTCTTTTGAGTCAAAACAAGATCTCAATCTTTCTAGATGATATTTTAATTGCCACAGAATCAATTGAGGACAACATTGATATTTTGCAAGAGGTATTGGCATTAGTTAAATTAAATAAGTTGAAGTTAAGGCTGGACAAGTGTTGTTTTTTGATGACGACGATAAATTACTTGGGTTACCAAGTATCTGCCGAGGGTATCTCGCCATGTAATGAACATATTGAGTCTGTATTTAGATTTCCGACACCAAAAAATCACAAAGATGTTCAGAGCTTTTTGGGATTAGTTAGTTATTTTAGAAGGTTTGTTAGAAGCTTTTCGGAAATAGCAAAACCGTTGACTGACTTAACAAGAAAAAATGTTGCATTTAATTTTGGTCAAGCTGAATTAGAATCCTTTGAAAGATTAAAAAATTCTCTAGTCTCCTGTCCATTACTAGCGATTTATTCACCAACAGCTGAAACTGAATTGCATTGCGATGCTAGTTCATTAGGCTATGGAGCAATATTGTTGCAAAAACAGCATGATCACAAATTTCATCCTATTGCATTTTTCAGTAAACGCGCAACAACTCCTGAAAGTAAATATCACAGTTTTGAGTTAGAATGTTTATCTATTATTTATGCACTAAAACGATTTCATACGTATTTACATGGGATCAAGTTCAAAATAGTCACAGATTGTGATAGCCTTCGTTTAACGTTGTCGAAAAAAGATTTAAATCCTAGAATCGCCCGTTGGGCATTATGGTTACAAAATTACGACTATACCGTTGAACACCGTAATTCTGACCGGATGAAACACGTAGATGCCCTAAGTCGTAATCATATTTTAATACTCGAAGATAGCACCCTTGAAACGACATTATCTCTTCAACAAATGCAGGACGGTAACATAATCAAAATTAGGAATTTGTTGGAAGAGCGAGAACACAAGAAATTTGAATTAAGAAACGGGTTAGTGTATTTTAAGGGATCTAACAAGCTACTATTTTATGTACCTCAAGCGATGGAGTATCAAGTTATTAGGATGTACCATGATGAGTTTGGTCATGTGGGGAGGGATAAGGTAGTCGAATTAATTACACGGTTTTACTGGTTTCCGAAGTTGAGGGATAAAGTTAAAAATTATATTTCCCATTGCTTAAAATGTATCGCGTACTCTCCTAACTCCGGGAAAAAAGAAGGCTATCTTCATTCTATACCCAAAGGAAATATTCCGTTCGATACAATACACATTGACCATTATGGCCCTTTGGAAAAAACCCCCAGAGGTTACAAATATATTTTTGAAGTTGAAGATGGGTTCACTAAGTTTGTGAAGCTCTATCCCTGTAAAACGACTAATGTTAATGAAGTCATCAAACACTTAAATCACTACTTCGATTGTTATAGTAAGCCAATGCGGGTTGTCTCCGATAGAGGGTCTTGTTTTACTTCTGTTTCTTTAGCCGACTTTTTTCAAATAAATTCAGTGGAACACATTCAAATCGCTTCCGGGGCTCCAAGGGCAAATGGTCAAATGGAGAGATGTAATCGTGACATCACTCCTATCCTTGCAAAGATTACCCCATCCTTAAATAAATGGGATACAAAACTGCCCGATGTAGAATTTGCCATTAACAACACTGTTAATCGCAGTACGAAGGAAACCCCAAGTAAGTTATTGTTCGGACGAAATCAACGCGGCCCAGTTGATGACGCTTTAAGTCATTTCTTAAGTAATGAATTTGATGTGCGGTCTGACATTAATATGCTCCGAGCCAATGCCTCTCAGAACATACAAGTTAGCCAAAGTTACAATAAAGAACTTTATGATAAAAAGAGGAAACCTGCTCGACGGTATAAAGTTCATGACTTTGTTATGATTTCAAACACAGATGTCACGCCTGGTGTGAACAAAAAATTGATTCCGAAATTTAGGGGACCATATGTAATCAGTGCTGTACTGCCTCACGATAGGTATTTCATAACAGATATTGAGGGTTTCCAGCATACGCAAATACCGTTTAAAGGGGTTTACGATTCTTCAAGGATGAAGCCTTGGTTAGGTAGTGATGTAAATTCAAGTTGTTCGCTAGATACGCAAGAGACCTAATAAGATTTGTTTTTGTTTATAAGTTCTTATATGTATTTTGTATGTATTTGTGTTTAGGTGGGATTATTTTATTGTAGCTTGTGTTATTTCGTCATGCCGATCTCAATTGTATGTAACTTATGGTCAGCTGTGCTATGTAAGTCTTATGTATGTATCCGCTAACTTTATTATGTTGTAGATTATGTGATTACGTCACTTAATATTATGTTAGTCAGCTGTATACACGTTAGGTGCTTTTATGTATTATTTGCTAACTTTTTATGTTTTATAGTTGTCATTTTTACGTATTTATGTCACATAGTTATGTTAGTCAGCTGTATACACCTTGTGTCTTAAAGCATATAATAGTAGACTATTTTTCCATTTTCCGTGAAATAACTTTTATGTCTTGTACATATACTACATGTTTGTAACTTTAGTGTTAAGTTTATGATTCAGTTATTACGTAAAATTAGATTGGTTGTAACGGACGAGGTCGTCCTAAGTCAGAATGGCCGAACTGTAGTCGCTAAATTTTTAAATTTAAATTTCGCGCCATGAACTGTAACAACATCGGAAGGGTGATCGTGCGCGATGAGCTGCGACTCTCCCCTTCGTCCTCGAGCCGTCGTAGAAGTAAGATGTGTCGTAAATATATTTTAATAATTATAAGTCTTTAGATACAAATCCTGCACGCCCTGTATAATTCCGCTCCAGCCACCTACAAAACAATGTTTCCATTTTAATCAAATTTCTAACATGAAAATGTTTTTCCTCTGAGAATATAATTCATGAATCACATGACCCCATTTCTTCCAATAGAATTTGTTCATGCCCTTAGTTACATGTCTTATCACAGCGGTAATAATTGTATTGCCTTATTGTGGTCTGTTGCTACCTAAATTTAAAAACTGTCAAATTTGACAAATTTTAGAATTTCATAATTTTTTTTTCTATTATGCCAACGTTGGGGGCAAGCTCAAAACGACGAAATCAATTCTGTTATCAAAAAATGTGTTCATTCATTATATTCTCATGTCGAATATAACTCGTGATATGATTAATAATCGAAGATATGGCTCGTGAAACCGAAGCAGCACATTCAACTCGTGCTTCGCACTCGTTGAATCTGCAGCTCGGTTTCACTCGAAATATTATCGATAATAATCATATCACTTGTTATATTATAATTGATTACATATTAGATACGGCAAACGAAAAACGATATTACTCACGGGAAATGCATTGTTAATCCAACAAAACGAAACTGTGCAATGAAACCTCTAAAAGCAGCGAAAAGAGGGTGTATTAAAAACACTTTTGCCTGGTATGTCTACGATACATTCCCCAGCTTTATACGTTTTATGTTATGCAAAGAGGATTATCCAAAAAAAATCTCAAAAACATTTTAATGTACAAAGCTAATGTATTACCGCCACACGCCACACATATTAAAGTGTATGGTAATAGTAGATTGTTTAATAAGTAAAGAAAAGTGTTATTTTAAGGGCGTGGACAAAATTATGCAACATAATGTACACAAGCTAAGAGTGTCGTTCATTATATTTTCAATTCGAATCAAATATGTAATCCAAAATGATGTGTTAAAACAAATGAAACAAAAAGTTTCAGGTTAACAGTGATGTGACATTTTAAGAAAAGAACGTTTTGGGCAAAGTGTCAATGTTGTCGCTTTTTTATGCCCACAACAAATGGACTATAGTTTTCCAGTGAGTGTAAAAGGTTAAATGAACGAACAAAGCGAGGTGCACTTTTCTTTTCTAGTGAGTACCCGAAAATAATTTGTTATTAATGACGATTTTAATTTATTAGAGTTATAATAAAAATCGACTTTGCGTCACTTACATATAAAAACAATAATAATATTAATAATAATAACATAATTTATTTTCAACAGGGCAGAAAAAAAATTACGTTGGTAACGGAATACCAGTAATTTTACCTTTCTTAGAGGATTTCAGCCTGCTAATTGTCATCAAAGTTGAGATCTAAATTTTAAAACTCCACGGGCAAGAATTACTTGCTCACAAACAATTTAGGTTAATCATAATTCATAATTGCTTATAATCACCGTAAGCTAAGATTGAGCAATGAGTGAGTTTGTACGTAATATATTTTCTTTTGCGTTCTTCAAAGAAATTTTAAGAGGAGTCGCTACGTTTGGCTCTTATGGTGTTGTCAATATATTTTCCGAATATAATATCTCCGTTATTAACACACTTATTATTGTTATAAAATTTTAAATGTAACTTGTTCCGAAACTATTTGGTTTCAACAAAACAGTACTCCACCTCATTTTGGACGTCAAGTGGACAGTACTTAAACGAAACTTTTCCTGGCAGATGGATAGACCGAAGGGGTCCACTATTGAGTGGCCTGCCAGGTCACCGGGTTTGCCTTCGCTTGACTTTTTTTGTGGGGTTGTTTGAAGAATTGCGTTTATATCAATAGACCGATTCACATTGAAGATTTACAGGAGCGCATACGTAACGAAATTGATAGCATTCCTCCAGAAATCCTCATTAGCTCACTACAAAATTTTATTCAGCGTGTTTTTTACGGGTGAGGTTTAATTGATCTGCAAATAAAATACTATTTTGTCAGCAAAATGGCTGATTGAGTAGCAAATTTGGAGCAGCAATTTATGAGTTTGTGATCAGCTAATAATATTTTTGTGCCCAGCCGAAAAAGTGCATTGGCATAAAAAAATTCAATCAATATCGAATTTTGTTCACTATTAGGTTTAATTGATCAGGAAATAAGCACGATTTTGCCGGCAAAATGGCTAATTGAACAGCAAATTTGGAGCAGCAATTTATGGGTTTGTGATCAGCTAATAATATTTTTGTGTCCAAATGAAAAAGTACACTAGCATCAAAAAATTGAATCAATGTCGAATTATGGTCACTCTCTAACTAATTTCTACACAGCAAGCTATGTTATCATTTTAACTGCTAATAAAATAATGGTACAGAAAACAGCTGGTAACAAGGGATATCAAATAAATCGATCTACTAGCATTTTTGTCCAACTATAATATTCAAGGCAAATAACAATGTAATAAAGTACGCTAAGTTAAAATTAATATTTATTTCAAAAAATAAAAATTAACACAACTTATTGTACAATAAGAGCTCGCTTAGCTTTAGAGGGTTTGCCTCTTTTTCTTTTTTCACCGATTGGTACAGTTTTTAGCTGCAGGCAGTGGAACAAAACAACAATACTTAATCAAACAAAACAAAACAAATCATGGAAACAAGTTATCATCTGTGCACGACCTTGTAGAAAGAACTTGTCCAAATCATGGATAGATCGCACCACTACCATTTGCATGTGCCGACTGGTGCTCCATCTAATACGCTCCACCCACTCTAACCGGATTTTGCTGACTTTTCAACCAAGTAGCTGATATTATTACGAATAAAGAGTTAATCATTTATATTATCCATTCACAAAGCACTTTAGGAACGCTGATCACTTAATATTGTAGTAAATCGCTTATACTTACAGATGAAAAATAATTTATTTTGTTACTTTTGTATAAAATCCGCACATATGTCAGCCAATCTGCTGCTCAATTATCCTTTTTGCTGACCAAATATTCTTTCTACAGACATTTACTTGCCGCTCCAATATTTGATTAGTTTATCAAAGTCTCAAATTTTACTAACCATTGTTTGATGTTACCAATAATTTAATTGCAGTTGAAAAAATATCTCGCTGATCGATCATTTTATTAGCTAAAATATTATGCTCAATAAAAATTTTAATTGCTGCCAAAAAAAATATTGCCCTTTTTTACTGTCAAGAAGTAAATGGAGAGCATTTTGAGCATATTTTGTAGAAAACAGAAGTTTAATTTTAGTTTCGGCTGTTGGTTAATTTATTTATTGTTTAATGCTCCTAATTTATTTTGCCATTTCAGTCGGCAAAAAAGTATGATTGTGCTACATCAATGAATTCAGAAAAAGAAGCTCTATTCAAAAATGCATTAATTATATGGTAGTGGCATTAAAAAAAATTAAGTTGGCCTTGCATCTCGAAAATAAATGAAGGAAAATTTTTCACGAATAATTAGAGGACAACTTCTTGTACGCCTATACCTATAATTACAGTTGTTTCTTTCCGGGTTCTCAAGACATTTAACCGTTTCCATAGATTCTAGAGACCCTGCATAATGGGTATTATAATTTTTAAGACAAATTGTAAAATTGTGTGGTAGGTGTATAATTTTAATTATTTCTTTTTTTACAAAAGCCTACACGCATACGATTTAAAATAGGGGTAGATAAACCACAGGTGTGTAGCAGCATATTATTTTAGACGTTTTAAGTAGGATTTACTTGGCAACATTTTGAGAAAACCCTCTTTGTTATCAGATTAGAGCCACGAAGGAAAATTGATTTTGAACGTAGGTACTGAGAAAAAAAATCACTTTAAGAAATTTCAACAATGTAGAGCAAACAATGTGACACGAGAAGAATTCTTACAAATGTTTTTCTTTTATATCCTCAACATTTATAACTATGTCCATGTTATGGCATTAAATGTACAAAATTACAAATATAAATATTACTAATATTCGTGTACAAATTTTTTCTCAGATCAACAATAAATAGTTATATATGATCTCTTCGAGATCGCCGTACTGCAATAAATTCTTATAGATCAATGGTACGTCCAATATTTCTGTGCTGTGCTCACATTCCTTCCATCTGATGCGCCTGGAATTCCTTTGGATGCAGCTGGTTAATTGCTTCGGAAACCGAAAGGTCACTGATTAGACCTGATCACCTGCTCTTACCTTTCATACATGCTTAAAACAAGTGTTAGACATTTTCATTAAATTATAACATAAATATTAAAAAGCAATTTGGAACTTTCTTAAATCTGAATTTTAAACGTGAATTGAAATTAACAACGACTAAATCTTGTACCTCAAGATGTAAATTTTAACAAACAAGTGAAACTTAGAAAAAAGCTCATTCGTTAAACATTCTTATAGTATTTTAATACTTTTCATAAAAAGTAATATATTTTTGTCTGTAACATCCGTATCTAAGTCGAAGCAATATAACGTCATTCCGCTTCCGAATAAACAAACTCCGGGCTAGACAGCGTATGGGAACATCTACATTTTGCCCTTTAGGAGTTCCTCTACAATGAATTTAATTTTCTTTTTATAACTTTGTAGTATACTTTTTGGTAGCACACTCGTCTCCTCCAGAACAAGTTCAAAGTTTCGTACGGCTGTTACTCTTTCATATTCAGTAATTCTCCACACGTCGCACAGTGCTGAACGTACGACTTATTTTTAAGCTCAAGAACGTTCACTTTTTACTTTGACTTTGTAGGTTTCTTGTTTTATGCGAATTGTTGCACACGACTTTGGCGCAATATCACTCTTTCGCGTGTTGCTTTTTGTTTTCCTGTTAGAAGTGCTTTCATCCGGATTTTTCAGATCATGCGATTGTTCTCTGAAAATCAATCGTTCGAACCGAATGCACAGGTTCAATAATTGCGACCAGCGGAAACGGCATTTAGAATACTTTCGATTACTGCTGATTTTTTGTGTTGGTGATGTGTTAAACATGAAAAGATCGTAAATGTGAAAATATTCTGACCGAGAAATTTATTTCCGTTTTGGTAAAACCCACATTTTCGCGTAAAATTTAAAATCAAGTATCTAATACATATGCAGAAGATCATAAATATACCGAATAGTAAACCAACCGTATTTTTATATTTAATAGAAGCGAATTTTTAAAAAGGCTTTAGAAGATATTTATGTGGTGTAGTCGCACACAGAAAGAAGATATATGGCCTTAAGTGTCATAAAGTGATAAATAATGACAAAATAATACATTGAAACTGTTCTCTTTTTCAGCCCAGACAGAGGTTGGCTGTACATCGCTGCAACGTTGATTGATATTTAATATTTTGGCAAATATAAAGCTTGATTGATTCAATGATATTTTAAACTGTAAAGCTTTCATATATTGCGACCATTTCAAATCGCGGCGTTAAATAACGATGAATTCGTTTGTTTTTTTTTTAGCTATAAATGGAGTGGTAGAAATTAATGCTTGAAACCATTTACGAAAATTGGATGAAATTCGCATTGCATTTTATCGTCATTGATTGGTAACATTATTATAACATTAATTTAAAATTTAAACTCAAGGCAATTTCCTAACAAATTGTTGATTTGAAATGTTATTAGCACACAAACGATACCATAGCATATTTTTTAGTGAAGATTTATGTCATTTAATAAATTGTGGAGATGACATCATCAATTGTATATATATAATGTTTCGTAAATCAGTTTTAGAATTTTTCAAATTTTTTAATTACTTTCGATGGGCACCTTTTTTTAAACCACCTTTTAAATCAGGGATATATTGTTAACTATATAAATTATAAAAAGACATCTTATTGTGTACATTTAAAATAAGATCTATTCATCAATATTTCGAGATAACGTCATCCGTTTTTTTGGAGAGAATAAATAAGTGATTTTGGTTAACTTTTTATTTTGTAATACAAAGATTTTAAATTTGGACTGTGTCCACATTTAGCGAAAAACACCAACAGTTGTCAGCAGCGATTTACCCAGTATTACTCTTAAAGCAAAATGTAAATCGTTACATTTGCCTTAAATTGACGTGTGCAAAGTTTCATAAACTAGTATAACATTAAATATTCGAAATTAATGTGCTTCAGTCCTAAAATAGATACCTGATCTCACTTATTTAATTAATTTGTTAATGATCTTTCTCTATAAACGTCATTTTTGTTCTTAGGGTATTGGAATTCGCATCGTTAACCAAAACGTCAAAATTAAAAGTGCCTTCCTCAATATCGTCAATCCTGTATTTCAATTACTGACTGCTTTGACAATTTTGTGTAAATAAAAATCTAAAAATTCGTAAGTTAAATGCTGTAAAATAATTCACTTCCAAGTTTACTTTTTAGCTCTAAACAGGTTGTTACGACAGCAATGCTAGTTTATGTACGAAAATCGCATCTAAGTGTGATCACATGGATCATTAATACGTAGCGTTTAATTGCTTTGTAATGGGAGTGAAATTCGTTTAATGCTTGACGTTAAGATAATTTCTGTAACGAGCTGGGATTTTTCGATTTAATTTACAAATGTATAAAGCATTTCATAATTTTTTGACAGTGCAACAAATCATTCCATTATGGATAAATAAATTATTTTTGATAAATTCAAAGAAATAAACTCAGCACACTCACAAACGAATTATTGTTTTAGATATTCGTAATTTTGATGATGGTAATTTAAAAATTCCAAAATTTCGTAAAAGCTCTCTTTCGAAGTGTGTAAATTCATTTGAAATGGACGACGACTATGTAAACATTTGTGCAAAAAATTATAGCTTTTGATTTACTGGCTTCGTCTGGGAGTTAAACTAATTTGAAAAGTATCCTGATATAACTCACGAATGTAATACAAGATGCAATAGTTTTAAGTAAATATGGCTATTTTTAATGGAATTCTAACATTTATTTTTTATACCTGTCAGAAGTACATAACTTACAGTTTTACAATTTTCTTCCTAATTAAAATATTAATTTAATTTAATATTAATTTGCAACATATGCATAGACAGTGAATTCAAATATAAAGTGGTCTCATGTTGTTAACAATCTAGTGTTATTATGGATGATAATAACTATTATTGTCATTTTGATAAGGATCTTCTTCATATGAGTAATCATCCTCTGCAGAACTATCAAAATGTATGCTGTCTTCTACATCACCACTTGTGTGACTGCTTTCTAGATGACCACTTCCTAGATGACCGTTAGTCAAATAAACATTTCCAAAATAATCATTTCCAATACCACTACCAGAATTTTCACTTCCTAACTGCCTGTTGTTACGATTTTTGTGGGTAATATGTCCAGATATTTCACTCAATTTATCGAAAAATTCTCTTTCATTATAATTATCTTTTAATAGTGGTGCAGCAGCAATCCATTCAAAAGTACCTATCGAGATCTGAAAAAAAGAGAACTGAGAGAGACCGTTTTAATTAAAAAATCATACGCACAAACACGAAAAATAATAACCGTGCCATTGCAACCAGTTTGTTTTTTTATGTAATATGGGCATATCACCTCTTTTATATAGATACATTTCTTTACTGCAAACGACAAATGAGAATCACGTGATGCAGGTATTTAAAGTATCAAATCGTTGCCCCACATTAATTTAGTCAAAATGCTTGGGAAATCATAGATCCAAAAAGAGTAATTTATAATGTAAAAATTACCAATCTTACCAAAAATCTTAAATTTGTACCACTGTGACTTCACTTGTATTTTTACTAAGATGAAGATCGACTGAAAAACAATTGGTTTAACGAGTAGTGTTTTATATAATTCACAATATTTCACCAAAATTCCAATATTTAATTAATCACAATCCTATAACCTAATCCGATAAATTAGTTCTTGCTCCAAAAAAGAATTACAATAATCGAATTTTTCTATTTCATTCCTTTGGGTATAACGCATGGTTTTAATGGAACACACAGCGCCACTCGATGAAAATCACCGGAAATAAATTTCATGACCAGAACCGGAGCTTTACACTTTTCTGTAAAAAGAACATATGCAACTATTTTTGATATTATACCTGTTTAATTGCAACTAAAACAATTAACACAGTAGACCATACCCCTGTAGATATGATTAACTATAAATAAATAAATGAACTAACGCGAAGGAAAAATATTTTCGGAGCAAAGATTCACTAAGAGAAAATCAACAAATCGATTCAATAATACGCAAATTAATCGAACAACTAAAATAAAAAAAGCCGCTAGCAAACACTGCATTCGTATGTTACGTGTAGAGAACTGTTGCTCTAATATTTCTGGCAAACGAATTTGAGCGATTTTTTTAGAAGGGATTATCATAAAAGGTGGTTATCCTGTGTACGAAGACCATTGATCTCGTAAAACGAGACCACATATTTTCTTTGTGAATTGAAAATAAACAAGGTTTTTTTGATTTGGTTTATTCACTTTATGAGTTTGACGGGTGATCGTTTTAATGCTTTTTGAGGGAAAATATCGGTAATGGTTTTGCATTTTTGTTGGGTGTTTTTCTTTTCGTTACATGACCTAGAACGGAAGAAGTCTAGATGATGAGTATAATTTACGTGAATTTGACGCTCCAAGGACTCAATAATTTTGTTTACTGAAGGGCGGAGATAAATTTTTCAAGGTATCCAAGATCATTAGTTTCTCACCGAGCGAGTTTCTTTCTATCAAGGCAAATTAAGAGCTAAATTATTTCAATATTCAAGTAAATATTTTTAGTAATCATAATCCCTTTACCTCCATGAATACCATAGTATTTGAGAGTAACAATTGTTTTCCTTGCAATTAGATTTCGTACTGAAAATTATAAGTTTAATATTTTCTTGTGATCTAACTAAGATCTAACCAATTAATGTTTATATATTTTATTAATCTGAAGTACGTTACAAACATCTAAAAGACCCATATACACAACTTTGCATAAGTTAATATCGTATTAATGGATTAAGACATCACATTTATGTAATATACAAATTTATGTTTCAGTATTCCTTTTAAAAATAATAAAAATTTTATAAAACGTTTTTTATAGCTATATCATTACCTTAATTGTTTACATCATTTTGTATATCAGTTAAATTGCAAATAATGAACAACTACTTTTTATAACGCTGCTCGCAATAACATTTTTTTTTTGTTTCAAAGCAATGAATACAAAGTACACAGTCTGATAACAAATAATAACTTGTTTGAGATTTAATAAATAACAACCCGCAAGACACAATATAACATGTTCTACTTACCATATATAAGAATAATATTACGTAAGTATAACTGGTACGCTTTAACGCTCTTGAATGATTTTTAAGTTGGTTACGCCTCGAAAAAAGTTAAGAGTTTAGCCTCACAAATATTATTTTTTGCAAAAACTTTCATTACACCGAAAATTCTACAACTTACTTACTGACCTATAAGGTGCACTGAACCTCTTCAGCCATTTCAAATCGTACATACCACAAACAGCTCAGACAGTTAAGTAAAGAGCTTTAGAATTAAGATTATTTAATTGAAATATACACATTCTATAGTCCTGGAAAGTGAAACAGTGCTTGCAGCTTAATCTTCGAGTTATCAAGATCGCCATTAACACCACCATTAACTAAAGGAGTACACTTAACTTCACGTTAGTTATGATACATCTCACTTACCAAATTAACTTACAAATTAAGGAATTTTGATTTAAGTGTTACACCAAAATTGAAGCAAAATTATTTTATAACCCCTATAAAGAAAGCCTATTATTTACCATTTTTTCTAAGAAATTCTACTCCACCATCTAGGGTTCAAGGACCTACTTTTAAAATGAAATAATTAATTGTATTAATTAATTAAACGAGCACCGTATTATCTATCTACAGTGTTTTGCCTTAATTGATAATATTACTTTAAATCTGATACCTATTTTAATGTACTCGTATTTAATAATGTATATCTAAAGGGAGACTCTAAACGTAACACTTTCCGTTTTGCTGCCAGCCAGTTTTTGTTTTACAAACTCTAATACCAAATAAAAACTACTTTTTAACAAAAACATTGATCGAAGGTTATTTCGACAGAACTTCCCTCTCCCCTAAAGTACAGTCGAACAAATACAGCTTCGAAAAAATATAAAATTTAGCTTTGAGAATTTTATTTTATTTTTACTTCCCGAGCATAAGCGAAGGAAGTATTGTAATCGAGTCCGTCAGCCGACTCTCGACTTTAACATTTTCTCTTTCATGACCCCTAGAGTACGAAGAAATAGGTTTGCCGTTTCCGTCCGTCTGTCTGTCTATCTGTCTGTTCGTCTCTCCGTCTATCTGTCTGTATGTCTGTCTGTCCGTTTGTCTGTCGTCCCGGATTTTTATTAGACAGATAATCTCCGAAAGTATTGGGACGGTTGTTGGAATATTATGTAGATGGTAAAACGCTAACCGAAATTTGTCTAATTATCCCCACCAATAATGTAATGACGTCACTTCAAAATTGTACATAGTACATGGGTTTTAAATTGTGTAAAATAACATAGTCCTACACATGTAGTTTATTACTCCGCGCTGAGTTTTTCCCCGAAACGTACAGATTTTTGGAAAAGAAATCAAAACTATAAAACAACATTTTGCAATTTAATTTTGAAACTGGAAAACAGAATGCTTTGAAATCTTGCAGATGTTTTAAAGTTATCATAAGCATGGTAAATTTTTTATCAAAATGTATTTGCACATCCCCCCTAAAACATTGATGACGTCACCCCAAAATTTTGCTGAATAAATCCTATCTAAAATGTACAAAATATGATGAGTCTGTACTTGTAATTTATCATTCCATTCATATTTTTTGGATTTGCGTATACAGGGTGACTCAAAAAAATTAATGAATGCGTAAATTTATTTTACTGATTTACTCAGGAACTACAAAACCGAATGCTTTGAAATCTTGAAGATGTTTTAAAGTTATCATAAGCATGGTAAATTTTTTATCAAAATGTATTTGGTCGTCCCCCCTAAAAAATTTATGACGTCACCTCAAAATTTCGCTGAATATATCTTAAATGTGCAAAGTATGATCAGACAATACTTGTGATTTATCACTACATTAAAATTTTTTGGATTTGCTTATACGGGGTGCCTCAAAAAATAATGACTGAGTCAATTTATTTTATTGATTAAATCAAGAATTACAAAACTGTAATTCTTGCAGACGTTTTGAAGTTATTGTAAGAATCTTAACTTTTTAATCAAAATGTATATGTTTATCAACCGCAAAAAGTTGGTTACGTCATCTCAGAATTTTGCCGAAAAAATCCTTTTGGGAATGTGGAAAATATGATCAGACTATACGTGTAATTTATCATTGCATTCATATTTTTAGATTTGCTTATACGGCGTGTCTCAATGAATGACATTCCCTCAAAATTGTCTCTAATAAATAGAACCTGAATTGCATAAAATATTATATTATCACGCGTGTGCTTTATGAATCCCCCTGCTTTTGAATATCATTATTATTATTATTGCGTGTTGGTATTGCCCTGCAGTTATCCGTGCGCTTAAAACTTTCTAATAAAAATAAACATAATTTTCTATTATTATTTTTACATAATATGATACATCAACCAACACATTGGATGTCATACATCGAACTAAAGTATGATACATACATGAATGTAGAAAAAAGCTTCTACAGGAATCTCAAATAAAACTGCATTGTGTCGATTTGCTTATTGGCGAAATAACCATCCCGAAAAAAAATCGGCCATTAAGTACGTACAGATGTTGCTTGGCCCGAATAAGCGGCGGTGGTAGACAAAAAGGACATACGCATCTGTTTAAAAAGAAAATGAACTGTGACTGATTTTTTAAATTTGCTTATACAGGGTGCCACAAAAAAATTAATGACTGAGTCAATTTATTTTATTTATTAAATCAAGATTTGCAAAACTGAATATTTTTAAATCTTGTACACGTTTTGAAGTTATCGTAAGCATGGAAACATTTTAATCAAATCAAAATTTATCATTGCATTAATATTTTTTAGATCTGCTTATACAGGGTGACTCAAAAAAATTAATAAATCAGTCAAGTTATTATTGACCAAATTATGAACGAGCCGTGACTTCCAGAGTGAAAGCGAATTTATTGAACTCTAACGAGAAGAATCTATGAAAGACATAAAGACACGGTTCTGAAAGCGAGGGAAGTACTGTTTAAACTCTTTGGACCAATTTTTCTTTCATTTACGTAGACACGTTCAATTTTAGAGATTTTTATTTCCCAGTTAACTCAGTAATAAAAATTTTAAGTATTTCATGTTTTCACCGTTTATAGGACACGAAAATTCAGCTTTAATATGTGTGGCTATTAATTAGAAGTTTATTAAACAGATCATCTTCAACCTACTGAACTGAAAATCGTCTTGAAAATTTTAAGCGGCATTCAAACCCCACCCCAAAAAATGATGACTTCACCTCAAAATATTATTAAATTGTTAAATTAAAATATTAAAGTTATTCTAAAAAAAATACAGCGTTGTACTCCTAGATTTGACAATTTTTGTAAATAGACTGTAATAGACTTCTTGACATTTCTAAAGATGTTAGTATTAAATGATCACAGTCCATATAACTAAATTGTTGCCTCAGACCGTTGAAAGCGTCAACTCAAAATAATAAAAAATATACAGAATGCTTCAAAGAACGTTGTTTGTCCTTTAAGAGGCGAGAAAAGCTAAGTGTTAATAACTTTATCTGTTTTATTTTTCACTTTTCACTTAGTTTTAAAATATCATCAAAACAAACTAAAGTAAAATAATATATATTTTTCTACTGAGAAAGTGTATGTACAGAATGTCCACTTAATTCTTTAAAGCCAATGAATCCATTGCTCTAAAAAATTAAGTGTAATAATGCACTCTGAATGTTTTTAAAAATTCATGGATAAACCCATTTATTCCACCGACTGTGCCAGAAATGGTGCATTAATATCTCCGAAACAGGAAACACTGTAAAATCATCATCAGTGTTACTATTAGGTCTTGAAATAATTTTTTGAGGTGACACGAAGACGTTAACGACGAAGAATAATGTTTAAAACTCTTACAGCTTTTCACTCTACTTTCTAACTTTTTCCTTTTAGCATTGTTTTCGAAGGACAACAATTAATTAGTTTTTAAAAGATTTTGTAAGTTGTAGAAAATTGTGTTTAGTTGGTAAGCTCAACTTAAAAAGATCTAAGTGAATAAAGTGAATCGCTGCAAGAACTGTACATTTTTGTTTCTCAGTCTCATACTTTAGAAAAATATTAACCAAAACTAAACTTTTCCACTATTTCATTTCAAGAAATGAACATGTTTATTCTCATTTTGTGCGGTTGATACCAACTCATTTTTCTATCAAGTATAGTGGTTTAAATTAAGATCATAACATAAATCTTTGTTTTTCGGTTTTCCCAAGGGTAATATAAAGTGTGGACTGCATCCACTCTGTTGTCTCTTTTTAGCTTTTATTTTTATTAATCAACCTAATTAAACGCGAAACAGCGTTTCCCATGATTCATCTTGTATATAGCCGCATTCCACATCTCAACGACAAAAGCACGTTACGAAACATGAATTTAAAAAAAAAATCTTTATTTCTTTTAGAAATGCCTTAAAATTATTATCGAAGAGATCAGCCTCCGATGATAACACAATATTTTCCACCACCCTTCACACATACTGACAGTGAAGCTTTTGGTAAGTACTTTATTTACTCTAGCAGATTGGTACGTGATACTGCGATGGCGGTTCGAGATATTTTTGTCGAAGACCGAGTAAACTGAGACAACACAACCACTTTATATGAAATCTCGAGAGAGTTACTCTAAATATATCTTTTATGATGCATTCTTTTCGATTACAAGTAGAGACGTTCTGATGTTTACTCCACGTAGCGAACTAATTCATGAAAACAAATAGAAAGAGAGTAAACTAGAACAGTATAGTCATTTGGAAAAAAATCCTTCTGAACTTTTGGACGTAGAGTTTGTGTCTACATAATCATCAAAAGCACTGTTTTCTGTTTGTTCTTGATTATAAATTCAAACTTCGTTTATCTAACTGAAAAAAAAACTGAAATATTTTGTGTAGGAACCAAATCACAACTAATTTTTTATTCACAGTTGAGTTTACGACCGCAAATTTACTAAAATATGAAGAACATTTATAATTTGTAATTCTAATTTAAAAAAGTCGATGGATTAAATTAAAATCCAAAACAAACATGTTGTTATCATGTTGTTACTACACCGAAAACTTCGACAGTCAACCTATCTGTACAGGAAACACAATAAGTAATTTATTAGATAAACTTAGACACTGACAACGTAGCTGTTGAAATGCATTAAAAATATGACGACATTTTTTGCTGTCGTGGGGCAATATCCTACATTGAATGATCGTTATGAAAATTATAATACAAGTAATTAAATATATGTCGCCGTATATTACTTGTATTATTATTGTCTTAATTTTCTGCAGAATAATGGTTTTTTTTTTATTATTTTATGTTTACCCATACATTTTCTAAATTTTCATTGTCACTGACTTCTTTTATATTATATAGCGTTACGTAGTTAGTTAGACCCGAAAACAAGGAAAAAATTACTTAACAATCGCCCTTAACTAAAGACAATATTGATATTTAGTGGGGATATGACCACCATTTGCACCTCACACATTTATTTTTCTTTCTAGCCATTTTTAGTATCTTTAAAACGTCCAGAATATTCAAAAACATGTGGCCTACACTCGACGTTTCTATAAATCTAAAGTAAGCCAAATACACTTTGACCTATGTCGGGTTTGACCTTCTCGTCTATTCAATATATTTTTGATTACAGTGCTTGCAATTAATTTCGTAATTCTCCATTTTCCTAAAATTCTGGCCCGTTTGATGTTTTTAATCATCACTTGCTGACGAACCTCTCCCACGAACGGTTTTGTTGGTTCATTAAGCCAACGAATACATGCTCCTGCCCTGGCAATGAACTTCTGGATACTGTGATTATAACCTTGTATTCAAATGATTTAATCCTTTGTCGTTAATTGTTCCATTTTCAACACTGTTAATGACCTTGGAAGAGCACTGACTTTATTAAATGAACACTCGTACGTTGCGAGAGTGTTGGAGGTTCTAGAACTATGAAAATTTTCATATCCTCTCCTATAAGCCTGAGTACGAACGGCAGGAATCACAGTAGGATATAAATGCCCCTGTAGCTTAACTAATTAATTGAATCACTCCTTTAAGTTAATTTTCTTTGTGATGCTAACATTGTTGGCGAAGCGCGGAACTTTTGTGTCAAATTTCGGTCTGCTGTGTACATACATTTAAATGCGGCAGGAGATCAAACGGAAGATTCTCATATATTTCAGAACTATTTAATGGGGGTTTTAAATTAGTTGTAAAAAGAGCACTGAAGTACTTTACTTATGTAAAAAGTCAATATAACTTTGTTACATCACTTTATAATATAGGAAACAAAACGTGAAAACGAAATTTGAAAAAGAAATCTCCAGACAATAACCTACAAAACCGAACAGAAATTATCGCAAATCCGACCTTCTAATAGAACATCACTATAAAATAAAAACCTATCCTATATTTGATTTACTTTTAACAAATCGTGATGAAATGGTTTCCCAAGACGTTTTAAACGTTTTTAAAAGTAGCGCTTTTCCTGTAGACAATAATATTTTAGACGAGAATGTTTTTTAAATTTTGAGAGCTAGTGGAGTTCAAAATGGCCGTTTTACGCCAAAATAACAACCGAAATAATTAATTATATCATAATTAAAAAAAGGGCTTCTATCTTCTGCACAAAACCGATACAAGTTTGTGGTTGTCTAGATGCGAAGCAGAATTATTTTGCAACATCTGGCAACAGTTCACAGAATTAATGGACGTAGAAAATATGCACCACTTTCATATTTTCTTAACGTTTCGTAACCCCTAAATCATGGAAAACTAGATCTCGCGCTGCCATCTGTCTGTCGCCTGTCGTCTGTCATTTGTCTCTCGTGTGTCATCTATTTACGATTTTATTAGGCAGATAATCTCCGAAACTACTCAACTGATTACTGCAACATCTTGGATATAGTTTATAAATATCGTATAGATAGTAAAAAGCTAACCGAAATTTGTCTGATTATCTCCATTCCCCACCATATGATGATGTCATGAACATCCAAAATGGCTTACCTCTTTTTCTGGGAATTTGAGAATACCGTACTGGCGTTATTACACTGTACTTATCCAAGTTGATATACAGGGTGTTATTGAAATACATGGAAACAAAAAATCTGGTGAATGTAGGGAACCTAAGAAGTCAAATGAACGGTTGTTGTTTTAGTAAAATTTTGAAAGGAAAATTTAACCCCTATCCAAACATTCATTCCTCCACTGATAAATAATGGTTTCACGAAAAAATGTGAAACCTAGTAACTGAAAACTGCCGAGGTGTAACTACTGTTGCTATTAATTTATTGCTAGCAACAAATAAACAATGACAATAATTAATGAACTGACAATTAAAACTTCAAAATCATAATTTAATCAATCATAAAATGAAACAAAACGTAACGTATGCAACTAGAGCAAGTTTTCAATATGTCCACCACCATTTCGTATACACGCTTCCGCACGTCTAATCAATGATTGTTGCCTTGTTCATGTAGAGTTCTCCACACCACAAAAGGTGAAACTCCCACTCGGTAAGACAATCGTCTAATGCTTATACCTGGATCGTTTTCAACGACATTCAAAATTTCTTCTTCGGCATCAAGTGTCCATTCTGTCCTTTCACGACCACGATCACTAAAACGAGGTTGAAATTTCCCATTTTCTCGTAGACGCTGAACAACGTTAGCAAATGTTTTATGATTTGGCAATCTTCGTTCGGGAAATGCTTCTTGGTATAAACGTCGAGCTTCCAAGGAGTTTCTTAAGGCTTGTCCATACATCAGAACCATGTCAGTCATTTCAGAATTAGAAAAATTCATTTTGTTCTTCCAAAAAATTGCAAAAACGTCAAAAAATGATGGGCTAATGAATGTATTGTCATGTTAACAAGCAACAATTTTACCTACTTTAAATTACTATAGTGATCAAATTTACCTTTAACATTTTTGGAATCAGTAGCGCACACGCAAATTTTAACAGATTTTCAATCAATTTTATCTCGAAAACTAAAGGATTTTTATTAGATCAATATTTGATGCATAAATTCTCTACATCATGACCAATTACCTTAAAAAAAGTTTCCATCTATTTCAAAAATACCCTGTATACATTACATATATATGTATATATGTCCTTGCTAAAAACTGATGATCTCATTACAAAATTTTTATTACGAAAAACACACTTGAATCATATGTATAGTATGCTTGTTTAATTGTAGTTTAACAATCCATGCCTATTTATTTTAACTTATAGAGGTTATCCTACAAATAAAATAAAACTCGCAAAATCAAATTTTATAATTTATTTAAGATGTTGGATTTGTTTGATTGTACTTCATGGACGAGGGAAGTTCCGTCTAAATAAATTTCAACCATATTTTTAAACTTACTCGAAGTTCCGACAAAATAACTCCTCGCATTTACTTTATGCGTAATATGGTTATATTTTTTGAAATCAGTAAAGTAGGCAATCTAAAGTTACATTTTGTAAGCTTTCATTTACTCTATTAAAGCATGAAAGAAGAGTAGTGTTTATTTTTTCATTTATTATACCTAGTGAAAAAGTACATTTTCTGGCTGTAATAAAGTGGGTTTTTACTCTTCAGGGACCGTAAAACAATTTTTGTATAAAGAGTACAAACAATTTGTTAATAATATTTAGTGATTGATTTAATCAAAATAAAGAAAAATAAAGACTTAGTCTGTAATGGAAATTTATAAGAATCCAAAGCCTCTTTTATCCTGCCTATCAAAAAAGAGAAGATTGATAGACAAACAACAACCAAGCATTACAAGGAAAGTCCGAATTTACTGGGTTAAAACATTTTCTTTGTACAGTGTCGAAAGAAAGCGCTGATGGAAAAAATGTATAATTGAGATAATAAACTTAGATTTATACAGTAACCAAATTGCCTCTTTAAACGTTACTAATTCACGTATTTAATTTTGAAACAATGATCTTATACATTGTTTTACTAATTTATAAAGATTTGATAATCCTATCCTTGCATCTTCATGCTTATAGGGTTTAGGGGTTTTGATACGTAGCTTTAGTAATTTTTCCTCTTACATAAAGAATAAATGATAAATATTATTTTTCGATGTTTTAACAACCCTCTACAACGGGTAATTCACGATTCGTAATTCAACATTTTCAGCCTACTAAACATTTTTAACCTTCAAACTACCGGGTGGGGTCCAAATGGACCCCATTGATACATTTTCGTATTTTTTCCCGTTATTTCTGGTTTAACGATAGTGGTATTTTTAGTAGCTTCGATTAAGGCCTTTTGCTATGCATTCAAAAAATATCAATTGTATAGGTGTAACAGTCTGTTACAAAAAAAAAAGAATTAGTCTCTCGGGGTCCGCATGGACCCCACTTGGTTCTTTATGTTGCCATTTTTTTGTCTATATTTTGGAGATTTTATTGCACCTGCAGGTCTTATTCTAAGAATTTAGTCTTACAAAAACCATTGTTTTATTCTTTTCTAGTTTATAGATATCGTTGAAGTTTTGATACTGACTTGCAAGCGTTAGTATCGGTGTCAGTGTGACAATGTAATCACTGTAAAAAATTAAATTTTGTTTTATCAATGGCACCTTATCAAAATCGATATCAGTACAGTCCCGCGGACGCTGTTTCGTCTATGTAAGTAACAGGAACAGAAATCAAGAAATTTTTGCATTTCCTGCAAAAGATTTGTTTGCTGAGAACATTCTACTCGTACTGTTGAATGTCAAGAATGTTGGAACAAAAAACTGCAACGAAAAATGCTTATTTAATATTGTTATGTAATTTTTTTAACTTGGTGGTGTTTAAAATTAATAAATAATTTGGATTCGCCAAAAATTTTTGATTAATTCTATAATTTTGGCTAAATAAGGCCATGGGGTCCAAGCGGACCCCACCCGAAACGATGTGTAATTTTTCCCACCCGGTAGTTCGAAGGTTTTAATAGACCATATCAATACGATAAGATCGCTCTGATAATTCTACTTATGTTGTGTTGTGAAAAAGGACTGCTGGCGTTCAGCATTAAATTATGAATAATAATTGCGCAAACAATATGCACTTAAAATCTACAAACAAGCTATTTCGTAGCTAATTTATGCCACAACACGACAAAATGCAAACACGCACTAATATCTTACATAACTCAACACTGAACATTCACACAGAAATTCCATTCCTGTAATCAAATGTTTGCTAATACAAATACGTTCCATGCAAGTGAAATGAATTAGTTATCGTTAACTTCATCCCCAGAGAATGTTATTCTATGATTTCCCTATCCGACGCTTTATCAGATACGTGATCGGCCAACGTCAAAACTACGGAACGCGACTTTTGATAAAACTTTTATTGACGGTGTATAACTTGACCTAATTGATGCAATAACTTTAGAGTGGCTCATAAAATCACACTTCCAAACCTATTAATTATGATTTTATGGATCGTAACATGGTTAAGCTTTCGTTTAATAAAAACCAAATTGAATTTTCAGCAGAACTTAAATCATCCCCTTATTCGCCTTAATAAAAATGTGATATTTTCTTCAGGTGTTTGGCTACGCGAACGGTGAGCCTTTTTTTTTGTTTTTTTTTTGCTATTCTTTCTTTGTGTTTCTATGTTTCGTTCTTTTGACGATTTACTTTGGTGCGTTTTTTGTGGCACTTTTTTCAAAGAAATAAATATCCTGAAAAATATATATTACCACTACATTAAATGCGACTTCCATGAAACGCCGACGTCAGCGTCGTTCTTTGTTGTTATTTGACATTCGTGTGACATTATAGAATCCAAGCACAACAAAGTACCTGTTACAGGCGAGATAAGTATTCTAAATTGATATTTAATATTAAATGCTAATATTAATAAATAACTCTTATTTTTACTGAAATGACATCCTCATGACAAGTTAAATTTCAAGTCTGCTATTTTAAATCCACATGAAATACAGTTACACAGTACTTACAGTACACTGGCCATCGGAATTCCCATGTTAAATTTTATATCCCATATTAACTTATGTTTGAGTAAAGATTCAGAGTTGGAATTTTTACTGGATGTAATTTGGGTTATATTTCGTCGATTTTATTAATGGTCATGTTTTAAATTAAAGGATATTTATTTAAAAAAATTTAAATATTTGGATATTTTTGTCGGTAATATTGTAGGCAGCCATGTAAAAACAGACATTTACCTGACGTTTCTAAACTTTGATTACTCGTTCGATTACTGGTTTTTAGTGACCGAAATTCGTCAGCATGCCGCAGTACACAATTAAAGAAAAAGTACAAATGGTCACTGATGGATACATTAAAGCCTTATCGACAACAGAGAAACTGCGCAAAATTTTGCTGCAGCATTGCCACATCGTTCCATGCCCGCCAAGAGCACATTTTGTGCAAATTTTTTGGCCGAGTTATAAACACAGGTTTTTTCGATCGTGGACATTAAAAACGCAATTTCAGTGAAATTATCTTTTATATTCTTCATTTATGTTTGAAATCCAGCATTCTGTTTATTTTCTAAAAACTGCAATAAATGTATTTAATGATTAAATGAAAATTATGCTGTAAAAAATGACAAGTTAAAATGATAAGTCAAGTGGTCAAAACCTTCTATGACGTACCAAAATTTTTTAATCAAAATAATTTTTATTTTCTAAAGCACAAATTAACAAATTACTGAAAAAAGTTGTAGTGGAAATTAAAGTAGAACCCTAAGGCTATTTTTTCCGCAAAAATCATCTCGGGGTTTTCACCCTAACAAAAGTTAACATGAGGTCTAAAATTTAACATGGGAATCACTATGGTCACTTTTAAAAAAGATGCACTGTACATAGATGGTAAGATGAAAAGAATAATCTACTTCGATCTTTCTTTTTAATTACAATATTTTTTCCAGAAATCTAATTTTACTAGTTTTTTAAGATACAATATTGTAAATGTTAGTCGAGATATCCATGTATGATAAAAACCAAATTTAATAACAAGGCACACTATATGTATTGTATACTGACCTCCAAATGTTATACAATTTTCTCCGTATTAACGTAACTTACAAAAAGCGAATACAGCTCATATCAAACACGAAATGCTATAGACCACAGTAACCAGCTCTAAGAAGATATTGTGGCTTCATCATCGCTGTTAGAGTGTTGTTGCGTACGTATACCGAGATGTGATTGTTATTACTTATTATTATCAATATTATTAAAATTTTCTTCGATCTGTTATATGCCTGTCGTCTGTGTTGATTTTTACTAAACAGATAATTTCCGAAACTACCGGATCGACTGTTGTCAAATTATAGATATTAGAAATATCGTGTAAATGGTAAAAGTACAAACCACAAAATATCTAATCTTCCCTATTAATAATAATTTATCAAGGACGTCACTTCACAATTTTGCGTAGTAAATGCTACTTAAACTACGAGGATCGCTGAACAACCGATCATTGTGTCGATTGGTTGGCGCATAATGCTAATAAAGTGGAGGTCACGGGCTCGATGCCTTCATGGACTGCTATTATGTTTTTTTTTTTCAAAGAAAAAACCGGATTTGTTTGATTGTACTTCAGGGGCGTTGGAAGTTCTTTCTGTCTAATAACATGAGATCAATTTTTGTATATTTAACCCTTTGGTAGATACTGGAGAGTTTCATATCGTTATCTCACCCTCTATAAATAATAGTATATTATTTGACAAGCGCATAATGTAGCATATTATTCACGAGGATGAAAATTACACACGAGCCGCAGGCGAGTGTGTAAATCATCCGTGTGAATAATAGCCATTATGCGCTAGTTAAATACGACGTTTTATCTACGACTCTAAACAAATTATACACGTTTCACAAATAATAATTTATTTCAGAAACAATAAACAAAACAAATAAGTAATTAATTATTATTATTACTTGTCTTAGCAAGAAAATTAAATGTAAAATGGCCACTGCAGTTTGAAATCTGTATTGGCTTGCCTTTCATGTCAACACGGACATTACTACTGAGGGAATGGGAATTTTTAACAAAATTACTAGTTTCTCTTAAACCACAATTAGTTTCACTTGATGTACATGGGGGAGATGGATTCATCACAACATTATCGCAGTTTACAGCAGCATACTCCTCTATGTTTTCACAGTTTTCTGCCATTACAGGAGCTCGAATTGATGTACATGGTGTTGACGAGGGATTCACCTGTTTAAAAATTTTCTTTGATGTTTCTAGTTTGTATCTCACACTGTTATCTATGTAGCCCTCTGCCACGGAGGAGCTTTTCCATCCTCCGTGGCGTTTTAAATCGGTTATGTCCCCTCCACCATCCACCAATAAAGTAGCCGAGGATCTACGAAAAGAGTGTCCAGTAAATAATTCTGGATTTGGGAGCCCCAAATATGCTGCAACTTCTTTCGGCATACCACCAAATTTATTGATACCTATTCTCTGCATAGTACATTTACCATTCTGGTAATTAAGGAAAAACACATCTGATTGCACTTCAGCTGGACGTAAATCAAGATACTTTTTGCATATTAAATAGTAATCTTCAGTTACTGTGAAAGATCTTCTAATCTTTGTTTTAGTGTTGGGCAGTGTTACCAAAAAAGCTGAATTCAAATCTTTGATGTCTTGAATTCGCATTGAATGCAGTTCTTGAGTCCTACATGCACCCATTATGCCCATTATCAAAGCCACCTTTAAAAAAATAATAAATGAGAACCTACAACATAATTTTGAAACAATAATTTCTTACCTTCGTTGCTAGATATTTTACATCAGGGGCTTCAGTGATGAATTTAGTTATTTGTTGAGGACTAAGCGTTTTCGCTTTCTTTGGCTGGTAATTTTCTCCTTGACGCTTTAAGAATGCTCTTAATTTATGGTACTGTTCTATATTAATGTTATGATTGATGTTGAGAGTACTTCGTAGCATGGAGTAATAAGTCCACAGCGTAGAAATTTTGTATTTACTTGATAAGTCTGCAAAGTATGCTAATATCACCCGTTCGGAAAATGAGGTAATCTTCTTTTCTTGTTTCCACTTCATGAATTGATTGTACGCTATTTTGTACAATTTTTGAGATTTCTCTGGTAACAGGTTAACAGCACCAGCTGCTTCTGCCACTTCGGGAGGTGTGCCAGGAAGATTTTCAGTGTTTTCATCCATTATAACTGATGATAACCTCTTATAAAAACACTCGTCGGTAATAAATTTTCGCAAGAAATCAAAATTCAAAACAATACGCACAATGGCGGCTAAGCGTCCGTAGTAGCAGGTGGCAACGTAAACAACGTCAGAGCCATCTACAATCTACAATCGCGAAATACGAATTCCGTTTAGATTGTAAATTTAAATTTTAAATCCTACACAGAATAATAACTGTTAAATATATAACACGTAAAAAACGAATACATACATAGTTTTGACGTTTATATTTTTCTAGAAAAAAAGGAACAGTATTTTAGGACATTTTGAAATAAATCCATTATTCACTAGTGTTTAATATTCATTAAACACTAGTGATTAATATGGGGTATTATGTATCTATAGTTACGTACATAATGCGTCTATTATTAAAGAGTCGTAGATAAACTAATTTTTGGTTTAATTATTTTGTTGTCGAGGGCCCATAAATTTCGGCAGAACCACAGGGCAAAACGCTTCATTATTCTACCACAAATGCTATTGGCTTAATTCGTTAACCAAATATATTACAAAGAATTACGGCAGGATGCTATGCAATACAAAGGGCGGATGTGACCGCGGAAATTGCCTTTCAAAGCCCTTGTGCGGGTGGAACATGCCCTTATTGTCCTTCAAACATTAAGAGGTTGAAGTGATTTGTTCATTATAAGTTTAGCGGGATTATATTTGAATATACAGTTCTCTCGCAAATATTTAAGATCTTCGTTTTGTCTCTTAAAGTAAATGTCACACGAACGTAAGGAATATTCATTTCTTTTAAAGGATTTCTGAGGATTATTCTCGCGTGCGAAAGAATGAAATGTTGGATTTGAAATTAATTGTAATGTTTCATTAAAATGAAATGAATCGTTTCCGTTTAGATTAGGAGGTAAATTTAACCAGCTATCAAGTACTTGGGCAGCGGAAATGATCGTTAAATCTACAAGAGTGGAACAAAAAAAACTACTAGTAATGAAAAAACTATAATGGCTGAAATAATATCTTTTACAGAAAAAATATATCTAAAACGAGTCTTATTTAATTTACGCGTCCTGAAAGAAGTAAATAAAGAAAAATCCCGAAACTTGTCAATAAGATAAAACAATGAAAAAAGTAATAGTAATCAGTTAAGTAATAAAAAATTGTATTTAAATGTGTTTACTTAATATATTTTTGTGTCATAAAATGTCGTAAATTGATGGAATAGGTTTTAAAAGATTGATATAGCAAAAGGAATTCATTGGTTAATAAAGTGGACCAACTTTATTGATTAAAAAACACCCAGTATATCCTTTTCTGTCCTCATACGTTCCTCCATTCTCTCCACTAAACGTGGCGGACTAAATTTCTCTTCTCAAAGACCCCAAATCTCATCTCAATTCACATTGATGAACGACGTTTAAATTCTTGAACAGAGTGTAAAGTTATCTCTTAATACAACGTATTGGTTAATAATATACTCCCGTAATTTTGGTTTGGTGTCATCGAGAAATATTTTGTAAGCAATTGTTTAATAACAATATTAATTCTCCTCACTGATTTTCGTTTCTTATTTAAACAAGAAATTAAATCGTATATTTTGGAGTACCTCTATAACTATCTATATATCTTCATTTCAGATTAACAGATTATTGTTGTCAATTTTCTAGAAATTTAAATATAGCAGCTAATGTTTTGTACTACCTACAAAACTTCAAAAAAAATGTATTATACAACAGCTAATACATATGAATTATGAAAATTGATTATCCAGACGTATTCTTATATTTCAAGAAATTTGCATGAATAAAATATAAAGTCAAGTTGAATATTGCAGGTGATGTTTACTTCATAATATTTTTAAATAATAATTCTTGTTAGTGTGGTGTCGACCTAGTTTATCTACCGTTTTCATATAATATATATATAGTAGTAGTAGTACAGGAGTAGGTACAGTATGTTTTAAGATTCAGATATCTCTTACTGTACAACAAATTGAACTGCCGTCATAAACTTGTTAGTGGGGATCATTAGACAACTTTTGGTTGGCCTTTTACCATCTATATCATATTTCCAATATTATTCAGAACTTGACACAATCGGTACGGTAGTTTCAGAGATTATCTGTTTAATAAAAATCCGAACTGACGAGGGGATAGAACGTCGAGAAGACATGAAAGTAACCAGTCCTCTGATGAATCTTATTGCAATACTTCCTTCACTTACGCGCGGGAAGTAAAACTTGTCCAACATGTGCATTCTATGCTGAAATAAGTATATCCTTAAAAATTCATTTTTGTATTTAAAATTGTTCACAAAACTGACATCTACTTACGTTTAATTTGTATGAGAAAATGTAAATGTCCATCTTACGCAGCCCAGAATAACATAATATTTATATTTAAATTGTGTTTATTCATTTTAAAAAGGAAAAAATGTAAGACTTCATCAGCCAAACTGGAAATGAGACAAAGGGATTCCAATTTCGCAACCCTCTTTTCATTTGGAAATGCGACTCGAAAGGACATACTTCACACTTTAGAATTTTTTCAAGCAATAAACTGTGACGATTCTCTGATGATTTTTCGCATAATGGTTTCAACCGGTAAGAAATTGGTGAAATCCCTAGGGTCTACTGCTATAGAGATCGGGCTTTAAAGTGTTCACTCCAAAAAGCAACATACAAATTGTTTTGACGTTAATTTCTAAAAATGTTTAATAAGAATTCCGATCATCAGTAAGAGTATTTCGGTTAAAATAAGTGGCTGAATTTCATCATCGTGTTTATTACTTTAAATTTCAATAGACACTATTGTTCTTAGTAAAAATTTTTACACGTCAGCATCCCAGTTTTAACATTACCTTCAATTTCTGTATGCCTTATACTTAGTTATATAAACTGATCATTCTTAAAAACAACCATTACATTTAGAGAAGACACCAATTACCATCTTTGCAGTTTTACTTTTAGAAGATATACTACTTTTGCGATCATCAATGAATTTAGTTCTTCGCAAACAGTGGCCTGTATATCTCTTCGTAGTCTTCAGAGTACCAAAATTTGTTCCCATGGTGGAATAAATGCTTCTAAATTTATTCTTTCCAACACGCGGTACAATTCAGTGAAAAGTCTTCTCACATTACAACCTTACGGTCATAACGGCGTCATTTGTTGTCCATTTTCATTTCACGAACATTTACAAAACTCATCTTGATCCTCTATGTGATATACTTCTCTGGACTTCCACGGTTTCAGTCCCTCTTGCCGTTTTTACAAGGATCTCTGCGGGAATTAAACCAGCTTACTCGTTCATAACGTATCCTCTTGATACCGTTCTCATTATCTACTTCGTAATTAAGACATAACTTTGATTAAAACTTTATGATCGATTATTACTTAGTAATAGTCTAACCACTAGTAAAATATAAAAGTTTGAATGCACCACGGGTATTATTAAATGTTTATACCCTCGGACTAGAGGCCCTCGGATAACCATAAACAACTTCATAGTTTCCGTAATAGTAATTTTTGCAACAAATTTTAAAATGACGGTATTTTTGTTAACAGTGTGCAGCGCAAAATGAACTCCGAGTTGGATAATATGACAATTAAAAAAAACCATTCATGATCATTCGATTAAGTAATATTTTTCTTGAAATCTTTTTTTAAACAGCGGGTTTTTGGTGTGGTCTTGACATACTTTACTTTTGACTAACTTCCTAAAATATTTATGTAAAAAACGCATCACAGTTGTAAATTTTAAACTTTCCATGAAAGGTTTTACCGCTTATTATTTATGATGTTGCTTGCGCCATTATCGAGTGTGGCTCTACTGTAATAAATTCAAGGCAGCAATATGATTCGCAATTTAGAAACCATTGGCTGTAATAAAGGCCCGCTGTTCGGCAAGTGTTATATAATTTTATTGTCTTTCTTCTTGTTTTTAATCACATTTAAACTTCTTAGATGAACAGATATTTCTTAAGAGCACCCTTTACTGAATAGGTCCAAAGTTAGAAACGTGAGAAATGTTGGATGCGCCGGGAAACCGTCTCTTTTTTTCTCTAACAGTAAACGCCAACGTAAGTAGGTCTAGCAAGTGAGTAAACCAAGTTGCATTATTGGCATTTTCTAACATCTGCTGACATATCATATTTCGTTTAGAACCCATTTAATGGAATTCATTCTCACTAATATATCTTCATATCCACTTGTATCCCACCAGTTTTCTCTTAATTCGAAATCGATAAAGTCCGGTGAAATAAAAATATAAGTTCATTTTGCTCATAAAGAAATTTAGAAAAATATTTTATACTTCTTGTAATTCGGTATTTTATTTAAAATGTCTAACTGCTTTTCTTGAATACCAAAAAACTTATTTTAATCTTCATAAAAAAATTCCACTGGCGCATTTAAAAAAAAATGGCGTAATCTTTTCAGTAAACTTTGATGTTTTTATTCGTTTCTGCCCATTAAATTCTCTTAGTTGGTTGCAAAGGAACATCCCTAAGAGTTTGAAATTTCCAATAATTCTAACGTTTGACAATTGCACTTTTTTTAAGTAACTGGTTTATAGTTTCGGAGATTTTGTCTAATAATTTTCCATCTAACCGACAACAGACAGACGGAAACGAGAAACTCACTGCGAAACAGCAAGGAAACATGAAACGAAATGAATTTTAACAGCCCATTAAATTGATGCTAAATGAAACTAATTATTGTATGCGTGGACCTATCGTTGCACTCTATAAATTTGTAACCTACGAGGGTGAACTCACAATTTCGACCCTCTAATGTCTTAATTATCAATTTATATACAACACGCTAAAGCTTTTGACAGCTTTCACAAACACATCAATAATGGCAAAATCGTATCAGATCTTCTACCTAGTGACGTCAATGTCAGTAGTACAACCGTTAGTGACACTCAAAACAGGTTAAATTTAATCGTCCTTTACACTCAACTATGGTAATAAACCCTTTCGTAATAAGTTTTGTGCAAATTAGAACGGTAGTTGAGAATAATTTGTTTCAGCAAGTATTGGTGTATAATGCAATCGAAAACAATCTTAATCGAATTTATTTCTCTAAATGTCGTTCGTCATTTTAATCACTGTGTTCTGCAGAAAGATCGATATGCAGCTTTTTCAGTAAAAGTAACTTGGAACAACTTCATTGTGGATGTTTCTTCATGAGTTGGGAGTATTTTTATTTATTTTATAATTTGATTTGTGCTGACCTCTATAAATACCTACCTTACATTAAAAAATGTAACTTAGGCTTGGGAAATAAGAATATGATGGCTTGTATTTTTTTAGTGATTCCTTTAAAACTTGTTTTCTGAATTCATTAATATATCATACTTTACATACACTGCCACTGCCTTCAGTTTGAACCTATTATGTCACGAAAACAAACCCTGTTAACATGTTTACATTTGGTCTGGCGCGGAGTGCGAGGAAATCAGGTGAACCTTCAAACAATTGTTCCAAATATATAAATACGTTGATAAAGTGTAAGTTTGCGCCTGTTTCTTAGTGAACTTTTATTCTGTAAAATATTCCAATTAACATTTCAACAAGAAACATGTACCAGTTCCAACAGGTGCATTACACGTACAATAGTAATACTTAGGTAAAATTATAGATAATACCAGTCACAATATAAGAAAATGTAACTAATTTGATTATCCAAATTAGATTTTTTGCGAAGATCTAGGGTGGCCCATTTTTCGTGCCGATGAGTGTATTTTGCAGATAATTTTAGTAGTGATGATAGTCTGTTTATAATAGGAGATTTTAATATTCCCCAATACACCACTGATAAAAATGACACTCTTGTTCTTACACTTAACAACTGTAATAGGTTTTTGAATCTGTGTAGCAAATACTAATTGTAATGTCGTGCGTGATTTAATTCCTATCGTTGTAGAAGACTGTTATGATCCAGCTCTCTCAATTTTAGTTGATTTGAAAAGTGACAGCACAAATTCTTGTCCAAATAATAATGTAAGTCAAAATCTTTTAATTTTCGTAAAGTTAATTTCCCTTTGCTTTATCAGGAACTTTGTAATGTTGATTGGTCTTTTTTAAGTAATTTCAAGGACACTGATACCATGGTAGAACACTTTTACAGCTATTTATATAAAATATTAAGTAAACATGTACCAACATATAGAACTATTTCCAAAAAAAAACTAGATTCCCACCATGGTACGATAGCAACATAATCAGTAATATTAAACCCAAATCGTATTATCATAATAACCTGCAGATATATAACTATAGAAAAAATTGTGGTCCTATGTATAATCCAAAAAAGGTCTGACAAGAATTCGTGGTCATAATCTATAATGATAATTCTCTTAATATTCCTTCTGATATGGTTGATGCATTTGCCTCTTCTTATACTCAATCTTACAACAATAACTCCAACATAGATACTTACAATTCGAACACACCAACGGTCTATATCAAAGAAATTACTGAACATGATATACTTACTGCCATAAATTATCTCAAAAATTCAATTATTTTACCTACGTTTCTTTTACCTTTATTAGCAATATTTAATGCCACCCTGGTGTCTTTCCATCGAAATGGAAGCTGTCTAAAGTCATACCTGTTTTTAAATGTGGTGACAAAGCTGATGTTTCAAGACATCGTCCGATTTGTATCTTATGTAATTTCTCCAAAATTCTTGAAATTATTTTATACTCTTACAATCTTACATATATCCTCATGTGAGAAACTTTATTTCACCACAACAACATGGTTTTATTGACAAACGCACAACTGCCACAAATCTGGCATGTATATATTTCAATTTGCTCCGAAGCGATTGATAACCCATCACAAGTGGATACAGACTTTTCAAAAGCTTTTGACCGTATTGATCACAAAATTTTAACATATAAGATTGAAGCATTTGATTTTACAGGTTTGGTTTTACATCTTTTGAAATCATATTTTTCTCATTAGTCTCAGTATATCTTCTACAATGGTTTCTCTTCAGTTATATATGATTAATTCTGGTGTGCCTCGAGGAGCCAATATTGGGCCGTTATTGTTCATAATGTCTATTAATGATTTACGAACTATATTAAAATGTCACACTCTATTGTATGCTGATGAGGACCAGTTGTATAACGTTATTAGTGATTTCAAAGATGCACAATTACTGCAAGATAATTTAAATCGACTTAATTTCTAGTGTTCTGCAAATAAACTATACTTGAATGTGAATAAATGTAAAGTAGTATCGTTTACACGTAAAACCTCTCCTATAATTTATCACTATAAAATTGATAATGACCCACTAATTAGAGAAAGTGTCATCAAAGATTTAGGTATCTTTTTTGATTATAAGTTAACGTTTGTGTATCATATTAACCATATAATAGAGCGAGCAGTTTTACTATTAGGATTTATAATAAGACAAGCCAAGTCGTTTAATAATATTACAACAATTAAGGTTTTGTTTAATTCTTATGTTGTTGCATGTTTACAATATGGATGTATTATTTGGGATTCAATTTATTTCATTCATATAAGTATTATTGAAGCAGTTGAGAGGATTTCTCAAATTTTGTTTGTTCAAAAATCATGGCATCTACCCGTATCGTGGAGTCGATAATTCCATTTTGTTAGCTGAATTTGGAATGCTATCTTTGGATATTAGAAGACAAATCACCACTAACAACATTCTTTCATAAAATCATTCACTTTAAAATTGATTGTCCTGAGGTATTGCCAAGCATTTTATGTTCCACGGCTGTAGAAGAGCATTGTCGTTATACTCTCCTGCAGCTCATACAAATATATTATTGAGATCCGGAGATCCCCTATTAACTTGATCTGTATGTTGTATAATAATAAGTTTAAATAATTGCATGTCTTTTACCTCAATGAAATCAATTTCAAGAAATTAGCGACGAACATGTTAAATTAATGGCTCTAGTTTATTTTGTTAAGTACATTATTATTTACTTATTTACTTAGGATTTAATTTATATTTTTGATTTTAATTAATATTTAAATCATTAGATTGATCTTGTTTCTTTTGTTTATTTTGTAATTAATAATATTGCTCTGTAATAGGTTCTAGGAACTGTAGGACCATAAAGATTATTATTATTATTATTACTATAAACCATAGGTGCAGGAGTGTCTAATTTTATAAAATTTAAATGGCGTTTATTAACACATTTTTAGGGGACGTCATCAAATGGATCGTGGAAAGGATTAGACAAATTTTGGTCAGAGTTTTACCATCTACACGATATTTTTAACATACCTATAAAATTTGACAACTAATTTTTATGGTTCGCTGTCGTTTATTTAAATTTACGTGAAAATATCCTATGAATGAAAACTAATCACAATTCAATATAAGCTCGAATAGGAAACATATTAGTCAGTACAGAGATAAAAAGCTTTTACAATTTTTTTCCAAACAACAATATCTAGACGTTTTTCTAAACTATCCAACACGCACGTTATCTGTTTTAATGTGGAGATAGCGTTTCATTATGTTCCCAAAATTACCTATAAAAACAAAAATCTCCGCTTTAACGTCGTAGGTAACTATGATACCACAAATCTAGCGAATTCAAGAATTCATTTTAGTCTAAAATACACTCATACATCACTCTTAATTTACAGTTAGAAACACATGCTTAATGATGTGCAGTTGCCCAATAAACCAAATTAAAAACCGATGATTTACCGACCCCAACACCTCAACACAAATCAGACAGATTTGCACTGTAAAACGTTTATTTTTACTTAATAAACTGTAAGACGTCGACTTTTAAATCCTGGCTATTTAAATCGTAAAATAACAGTGTTTAAGCTCATTATTTCACTTTATTTATAACTACATTTGCATAATAAATGCCGAACAAATTTAGCTTCGTTTACCTGCAAATTATAATTTTATCTCCCATTTTCTCGAATTTATATTTCCCTCTTAAAAAGTTTAATCGTCTCTTCATGATTGAACTCAACTCACAGCCATTAACTGACGATTAAACTTTACCGCGCCATTAAATTATCACGATTCTAGCATCAGCATTCTGATATCAACGTCAGCAAGCATCTTGACATTTATGACGTCACAAATAACGGCTGTCTGACGTCAGCGCAATTTTTTAATGCTGAATTAAAACAGACCGCAACGTAAAATCGACTATTTATTTCTCTGTTGTGGGTGGAAATTCAATTTTCATAAATAATTACCTCTGCAGAGAATTAATTCATCTCCCGCAACAGAGTGAGTAATTATGAGTCCCAGTATGTTGATAATTACCAAGTTCAACACCAAACATTACGCAATAGTAAATATTTAAAATCGAACTGTGGAAGAACTTGTGTTACTCTAATGAATTTTCTTTAAATATTTACGAAACTTTAGTCAAAATAAACGTATCAATGTGTATTAATGAAAAAGTGGATCATTTTTTACAAGTATAGTGGAACATTTTGACTCGAGCAACACTCCGGATACTGAACCCAATGAACTACCACTTGTTCTTGAGATGACAGATGCAATTCTGGGGCACAATTAACAGCCCTACCAAATATGTTTCTCACTGATTCCACTCCGAATCTTCCCCTGTCCCCTGGGATCTCGCAACATGACACTAACTAGAACCAACCAAAATCTTATTAAAAGATAACAAGCTTCATATTTATATTACGAAATGACCGAAAGCAATTTTATAACGTGATTTAGAGCCCTATTTAACTCCTGCCATGTCTGCACAGAATAAAATACTCATTTTAATTTGCGGAATGGAATTTTCGATATTCGCCACGAAAATGAAGACAGTAATGAAAAATTATGTTGGCCACCGAGCAACAGGTGGTCCCGAATTGTTGGCTAATTTATACAATAAATATTAAATGCAGTACACAGTAGGTTAAAAAAAATGTGAAAACCTATTAGTACTGACCCGGCGCATCCACCATAAATAAAATCGGCTCGGATTTGTTTCTATTGTGAATTTTCTGGTGCGTGGGGATTTGTCGTTTAATTAATAATTAATTTAAAATTGAATTCAGCCATCCAAATAAATTTGTATTTTATGTTTGGTTAAATGTATAATTAGATGATTTTTTCTGAATGTGACATAAATTTACAGTGTCCTTAAAGTATAGAGTAAATTCAACATAAAATTTAGCTCAGGAATTTTCAATTTCTGGTTGTGGTATCATTGGCATTTTTCATTTGATCGCACTTTTATGTACTGAAACATACTTCAAAAGTTATGAAAAAATAACTAGTCTTGCAGTAGAAATTTTATCGAATTTATTCAATATTTTATGGACAAAGAGTATTTAACAAGAGTTTTGTCACTGTTTAATGTATGACTGTATTTCGTGATGCATGGTTACTTCACACATAAAAACAAGGAAGATGCATTTTATGAATAACAAATTTGAATATTTGTGGTAAAAAAAATGTTTTTCTTTTAGCTTGGTCTCAACTGGTACGGAAATTGCAGCCCTTCAAAAATGGGTATGACAGTTTTTTCCTTATGCTTTGGAAAGAAATGCATTTCATAAATTTTTTGGAAAAATAGTTAAGGCTGATTAAATTTAATTCGAATTATATGTGCATTGTAGGTATGCATGTATGTGTGGGCTGTGTATTATGCAAGCGCCGTTTAAAATATGAAGACCGACCAATTTGTGACTTTAATTTTTCATAAAAATTCATATCCTGTTTTGCATTTTAATGTAGTATGTAAAAAATTTGGGCGTTAGTAAGTAACTGACATATTTCATATTGTACATTTTTCAATCCTTCGTGACTTAAATTCTGAACATATTCGATAAAATAACTCATATTTTGTAAAAAATTGTCATATTATTGAAAAATGAAGTTAATGTTTACAAATGCGATTATCCGAGTAAGAGAACATTTTTCACGCATTTATTTTATAGTATTTTTCAGATCTTCTTTTTTAATTCAACAATATTCTTATTATGATATTTATTTATTTATTTATTTATTTATTATGGTCTTCTAGCCAGTTTGCATTTAGCACACCACTGACTAAATAATGTCATAATTTAACGAAGAAAAAAGATATGACTTTTTGAACACGACTTTCAACTTATTTGTATTGTTAAGTAAAAAACTGGTCATATTTAAACCAAACCATATTTAAACATGAAGTTCTGGAATTTTAGTCAGCACTAATTAACTTCACTTGACCACCGTACAATAATCTAAAAAATATTTTCACTAATTTATAAAAATTGCTCTACAGATATTTAGACCGAATTTTCCTCGCCCCTGAAGCAGACTCGATCAAATAAGTACAGCTCCTTCAAAAATTTATAAAATTTAATTTTTAGAATTTTATTTGATGATAACCCCTATAAGTTAAGATAAAAAAATGTCTTGACTGTTAAAGTACGCGTGAAGAAGCATGCTATGCAGTGGCGTAAATAACACATCCGCAGCTCCAGTAGCGTAACTACCGGTGTTCCATGTGTTCGCCGGAACACGGGCCCGCTTCTTCAAGGGGCCCGATCCAGTCACACGAACATTTTTTTATTAGATTTTTTTATACATATTATTGCCCAAATTACATCCCGAAATAAAAAATTTTAAAATGTGCGGTAATCCCAGGATCGATCGTTCATTGCTATTTACGAATTTTTTGCTGCAAAGGGCTGGACTTCTGGCGGCATCTCAATATCATGGACTCAATAAACTCGGGTTTTAGCGACCGGCGGCCGAAAATGCAGCAGCATCTGTTTCTAATAAACCTGTCGCAGTATCGCAATCCCATTGTGGCAAATCTAACATCCCATGTAGTAAATTACCAAATCTTTATAATACAAAAGTATGACTAATTTATGATGCAGGACAACAAAATACTTAAATTTTGACCTCAGATCTACAGTGAAACTTCATGCTGTAATAAGACGTGAAAAAAAATTCAGTTTTAGTTGTGTTTTATGAAAACTTTCGTATTTTCAGAACAATTTTAATTTTGTACTTGTGGTGGTTTTTTGGAATAATAAAATACATATATCTGATGTATGTTACAACTAATTTTTTAAGTAGAAAAAAAAACTGTACTGCGAAATTATTACAGAATGAGTACCTAGTACCTGCCCTAGTTTCACTGAAATTATCACAACTATGTTTCATTTTTCTTACAATACCTCTTTCGGTGGCTTCAGCGGAAAGATCTTTTTCGAAATTAAAAATAACTAAACATTTTTTAAGAAACACAATGGGTCAATACAGATTATCTTCACTGAATCTCTCAATTGGAAATCAAATTGCCAAAAGCTTAGATGTGTCAAATCTTGTATCAACTCGTGCCCATTGGAAAGCAAGAAGAAAATAATTTTGAGATAAAAAAAAATGAGCATTTTTATTTCTAACAAATATGTATAATTGTACTCCTATATATTTTAATAATATGTAATCAGGTAGTTTCTGTATTTTGTTTTTAATTTAGTTCAGTGTTTCAGGTAGAATAATTTTAATAAAACGTAAGCAATCTACTCATGCTTTACTCATTATACTCGTATTTTTAAATATTTTTATTTCACTGTTCATTAGGGGCCCCACAGTGTTGTAGAACACAGGCCCGCAGTTTGATTGTTACGCTATTGCGCAGCTCCTACGCCACGGGACCCAGAGTCGAATGATACAGACAATATAAAATATGTATATTTAAATCAGATAACCAACTTGAATATATGTATTGCCACGAAATTCCGGTGGGATGGGGATGGTCCGGAATCTCGCCGATAACGTGCGCTGGCGGCGTACCTGGGTGCCAAGCCTTGGGCCGACTAGTGCCGTTGATATAGGAAACACGTCTGGCCGACCTAGGCTTATGTGGCGACCTTCACGTCACCGGGGGTGGCGCCTTCGGTCAAAAGCGGAGGTCGCTCGAGCGCCATCTCCCTCTCCGGGGGAAGGAACGCCGGGGTTGCTCTCAAGCCGGAGACACGGATCTCAGACGATAATAAAATAAAACAGCAAGGAATATTTTAAATAATAATCGGGTTTATTCCCTGCCATCAGCTACATGACTAAAATAATAATAATTACGGCTAATATTGAAATAATTACAAAGCAAAATCTGGAAATCGCGCGAGGACGGTACGGCGCCCCGGCAGGTGAGCACGGTGGTGGTACACAACGCGTGCACGACGATTTCGACATGTGACGGTAACAACAAAGTAAAAAAAAACCGGTACGGTGGTACGGTTTTTGGCTCGGGGCCGGCGATTCAAAAACCGGTACGCCGAAAGGTAGAAAACCCAAGACGGTACTTACGGTGGTTTTAGGGCGTCTGCAAAAACTCAAACTCAACGAACTGCACCTTGGCAAACTTGTCCACACGGCAACACTATTTCTACGCCCTTTGAAGCTTCGAGGCAGAATTCCCTTCCGCCGCGGGGGTGCGACGATCGCCGCTTTACTCCCGTCTCTCGCGGTACGCGTCAGGGTTTCCAACCCGCGAAAATTCGCTTCGTTACAGTATATATATACAATATCAAAAGTTTGCATTTGTGTTAAAAGTAAATGACATTTGATTGATTTTGTCTCCTCAGAACAAAAGGGAGGACAATATTATTAATTACGCAACAATGGGGCAAAACGACCTAAACATTATTGTGGGTAAGTAGCTATTATGATGGTAATTATTATTCTATCATTTCTATCATTATTAAATATAAGCGGGTGCAACATTAGTCTATTCTCAAATTTTTGAGACATGCTGGTGAATCGTTCTTGATTTGATAAATAAAAAAAACGGAGTGACTATTCGTACACACAGTATGTACGAATAGTACAAGAGCTATTGATACACACGGTGTGTACGAATAACTACAGCGCTAATCGTACATACAGTGTGTACGAATAGTACGCGCGCTGTTCATACTCACATGTGGGTACGTCCACATTACAAATGATACAAACAACTGTTCACACCATTTTACTCTCTCTACTGTGAATATTCTGTAGTTCGATTACGTTGAATATTTCATGATCATCAGATCATCAGATGGATAAAGATTTTGTATATAGGTATCACTCAGTAATTAGGCGTACCAACACAAGTTGAAAGCTTTTGGCGCCAGAAATCTTCAATTTACCTTCAAACTCCAGTTCAAATTTAATGATTTTTACGAGCGTTGCACGTCTTTTCTAAAACCATATGGTATACTTATGCTTTTACAAATCTGTGACTATAAATCGCAAAATGGGTATAAGTGACAAAGAAAAAGCTGTATTATGTCAAATACAAGCAAAATCGTAACTGTAACAGGCATTAGAAATAAATCCAAGAGACTAAGTGGTAGGTATTTTTATACAGGGTGTTATTGAAAGGTACGTACAACAAAATTGACAGTTCTTCGCGAAGTCTAAGAAGTCTAAAAAACTTATTTTGTGTTGCAAAAATTATAAGGGGAAAATCAACCCTTATCCAATCTTTTTAGACGCTACTGAAGGATAAATTGGTAAAATTAATTTATTTTAGTAAATCCTAGCAACTGTAACAATAAAACTTTTGTCAAAACTAAATGTTGCTATAGAAACGAGAGATGATCTTTTTATCAGGGGCGTACAACGAATTTGGACATAAATTTTAATAATTTTTATCTCTAAAAGGAGAACATTTTTACCTGAACTTTTTTTAAGTTTAGCACCCCTACTTCGAGACCAATTGCCGATTTTATTTTGTACGTACCTTTCAATAACACTCAGTATATTAACATAAGAAACAAAACACAACAAAACAGTGCTAACAGACTTAACTTTTATTTTTTGTACATTTAAAAAAAAAAAAACTTTAAAACAAAACAATGGAACTATTTTTAAGAAGATTATAAGAACTAAAAAAAAGATAGTTTAATAATTAATTAATAGAGCATCTCCAAGTGTTCAGTATCATATTAAAGATTCTTGCTTTCACTGTAAACATTACAAAACCAATCACCTTTTAGTTTTCGCTTGATATTGGGACATTTCTTTAGTACTGATTCCATTCGACATCTTGTTACAAATTCTGCAGTGCAAGTTCTTGATTTTTTTCGCAGTTATCAAAAAACGAAGTAGAGCGGAATAACCGGGTGCTGCAAAATCTTTTTCGACTAAAGATACATGCACTTCATTTTAAAAAAATTCTGATTTGATTAATTTTGGCTCAGTAGGTAAATGGGAAGTAGTATATTTAATAGTGGATTCGTAAGATAAACCAATCCATTCAAAGATGAACTTCTTTTTTTCATAATCTGATTTTAAGCTGTATTTTACTGGAACCCCAAAAGTTTGTTTTTTTCTTTTTACTCCCACAGCCGTTGACAAGTGACCTTTAGGGCGCCCACAACGAATCACTTTTGAAGGAAGTTTTGTTGCTTTTAATTCAAACAAAAATTCTTCATTTAGGTTGGTTTTGGATGATGAAACAATAGTTCTTTTTGGCGGAGTAGGCTCGTTCATTTTTTGTAAAGAGCAACTATGTAAAATATGACATTTTTTACTTTGATTCTACGAGATGGTATTACTAGTAGATTTCTGTCTATAGACTTCATTGTTAGCAAATATTTTTGCAAACGTTAATTGAACAGCATTCCCTACAGCATCATAGATGTGCCAATCAGAGCCTTAATTTTCCTCATTTGTCTTTGTTGCAGTTTCTTGGTGTTCATTATCCTGATGTTTACATCGTGTACCACTGCATTTTTCATATTGCTTTCGAGTATTTTCTATTAGTTTTTTGTTGTTATTGTTTATTTCTTCCAATGAATTACTTTGATTCAAGTCTTCAACGTAAATAATCTGTTCTTCCACATTTTTTCACAGTGTGTTTAAGCATTTTCCTCTGTGAAATTCATTTCAATTTCTTCAATACCTGTATCAAACACTTCGTTTTGTTAGTGACTGCATTTTCAGACGAACTTGCCAGTTCACATATAAGTACCTCTACATTCATTTCGTAATAATTGAGAAGCAATTTGGCGTCTTGCATTTTTTGCTTATATTTTTCAGTCCCAAACTCGGATATAACAACAGCAAGTCTGGAAAATAATTTTGCTGCTTATTCATATTTTTTGTTAGCTCTAACAGCTGTAGGTGTTGGAGATGCGAAATCCAATATTGTTACTTGTTGGCATGCATCATTTGCATACAGATTTTCCATATTGCTAGACGCTCTGTGATAACTTAAATAAAAATTCTTCTTCCAACGATTAAGCATCAAATTTTCGTCAGACGGATTCAAACCCATTTTTGCTCTTAAAGCCAAAATGTGGCAACATGGCAATAGCATTTGGTTAGAAAGCGGCAGTCACATTTGTCATTTTTCGTTTAGTTCTAGGTTTTCCTTAATTTTGCATAATTTTGCACCATAAAAGAAAATTGTTGCAGTAAAGATTTCCAAGCAAAAGGAGTAATTAAGTTGTGATATTTCCATTGATAAGTATCCCGTTTAAATTTAATTATTTCCTGGTTAAGGAGTAAATCGTGAACTTCTTTCTCTTTCAATTGGTAATGAAGATAACACCTTCTTGAAATCAGTGAAAAACTGGTCCAAAGAAGACAGTTTTTCAATACCTGCTTTCAGCATTTGATTAATATTTTCTAATCTATTGGTTGCATTGGTTCCAAATGTTAGGCAGTGATGACGATATGCACAGACCCACTGTTTCTTTATGTCGTGCCAATTTTTCTCATAATATGCCGTAACTTTGGGAAAATTGAAACTTATTAAATTCTAGTTCTATATACTCTCCGTCACTATGGCTGTATGTTATCCTCTGTATCAAATTCAGGCACTGTTCTCTGTGAGCAGACGAAATCTTCATTTTATCCACAGTAATTTCCCTGCGAAACGTCTTTAGAGTGTAGTATAAGCATAATAACAGCCTAGCATCTGGAAATTCCTGATTGAAAATGTGATGGTCCTTCATATCCTTATCAGTGAAAGCAGTTTTTGTTGCCTCCCAGTTTGCATTTTCTTTTTTGAATAACTGAGTCTCTTCGCCTAAAGTAATTTTGTCCTCATCAATCAACAGTGAGTACAACGACATTCTCAGGTTATTGAGTTTGTAGGTGCCATCGCACATTAATATGTATTTCCGGAAAGTACTTGAACATTTGTTTCATTGTCTTACTTCGGTAGTAAATTGCTCTTAGATTTTTGTCGCTATTTCGGAAAATTTTTACTGAGTCTCCTTCTTGAACAAGTTTCGGGAAAATCTCTTCGAGTTTGTGTTTAATGGGCTTTAGCAATTGACTTTATATTTCTAATGTATTTCAGGGTTACGATTTTGTTTGTTTTTGACATAATATAGTTTTGTGCTTCTTTCGAATTGGCTTTCATTTGCATAAGGTGCACCATTTCTTCTTTGTCTCTTGGATCCAGTTTGCATTTCTAGCCATAAATTTGTAAGAGGATTCTTCAAGTCTGTGATTATGCATTTCTGTAATGCATAACTGATGATTATCGTTAATATTTATTTTTATACTAGCTGGACAATTATCTTGCATCGTTTTGTGTCTTCTTTGATTTACTCTTAAAATGTTTCCCTCTTTTGGACCTTGCATAATCAATTTTATAATATTGCACGTCATCACTACAGTTAGCGGCCTGTTTCTTCTTTCCTTCGGAAATTGTTACACTAATTCTTTTGTAAAAATATATATAATTCATGTCATGTGTAATTTTTTAAAGTTAGCGCCACTCTTCGTAAGTTTCGAAAGTTTTTCCGACTGTTAACATATTGTAACTTTATTATCTTGTTATAGAAAGGATGTGCAGTACTTGTAAAAATTATTAAACTCGATCTGGAATGTCTGGAGTTTGAAGGTACGTTGGGAACATTTGTGGCGGCAAAAGTTTGTAGTTATACTTATATCTGCAAAGCTATGATTGGACTTACGTTAGTACACGTAATTACTGAATGATACTGATATACCTACATACACATACCTTTTATCTATTTGATGATGGTCACTAAATATTTAACGAAATTAAACTGAAAAATAGGCACAGTCAGAATCGTTCGTGTGGGGGCGTACAATTGTGTGTACGAATAGCGCTGTAGTTATTCGTACACACTGTATGTATGAATAGCTCTTGTACTATTCGTACATACTGTGTGTACGAATAGTCACTCCGTAAAAAAAATGGAAAATGCGAATCTAGAACTAACGCGGAGTATTTCAGATTCAAAGCCAATGCACATGCTCTGCTGTTATTAATTTTTAATGATTTCTTCCATAAAAATGACAACATCTTGACAACTCTTCACCAAAAAATTTTGTACCTACATTACTTTTTCTGATTGTTCATTTGTCTTAAAATAAAAATTACATTTTTGATATAACTCTTACATACAGAAACAATAAAAAGAGGCACAGATTAAATTTTAAAAAAAGCACCACTACACAATTATTTTTCACAAAACCTGAGCTACGTTTACCATTTCCGAGATTTTAAAAATATAACTAAAACTGAATGAATAATTTCGGAAAATTTCTTGGTTAAGTATATTCATGTTACTTTCTAATCCTTGCTTTCTTTGTAAGACGTTGCACTACATTTTTTGATAGTTAAACAGGAAAAACGATTATTAGCAATTTCTTGTTAATTATAAAAAAAAATTGTGGGTATTTTCACTTGTGTAGTACATGTTTGGGATAAAATAAGATATAATAGTAACACTTTCGAATTTAGATATTTTGATCTAATAACTTGTATTAAAATCAAAATGTCTTACCTACTTTAATATTTATAGTTCGGAATTTTTTCAAAAATTTCCAGTTATTGTTTTAAAGGGGTCATGTGGAATATTCAATACATTTTCAAAGTGTAATATCTATTATTAACATACTTATTTTTACGAAATTCAAAATACGAGAATAACCTAACCACGGTTTTTTTTTAATTTTGATGAAATTTTTCAACGAGTATTTTTAAAAATCAGTTTCTTATTTTGGAAATTTCTTAACGCGCCACTGATTTCAGCTTGAATTGACATTTTTAAAGTCACGAATTGCTACCATTGCCAAATAACATAAGTATTTGCCAAAATTAAAAAACCACCAATACTGTATTCTACCTTTAAAATACAACTGACAACACCATAGCTTTAAATCTGATGTTTGAGATGGGGGGAAAACAAACATAGGTTGTAACTAATTTATACTCAATTACAGATTTTGAAAAGGTTTTGACGTTTCAAAACAAAATTTTTAATTTATCTGTGCTTGCGTGTTTCCTGATGACAGTTGACATTCTAGAGTTTTTTTTTGTTAGCAACTGAAATTAACATGTGTTTTTTTTTAATTTTTCAAACACTATATTATTATATTGATAACTCAATTTTGCTTTTAAGTGACATATTAATTTACATTCGCAGTTTGATTTTAACGGTAACTAGTAAAATAGTATGCAGAAGAACGTAACTCATGCAGTACTTTTTTCTGTAATCCTGTAATTGACAGCAATTATTTTTCGTGAAAATTTGCTTGTAATGTAATGATTTTTTTTTTTTGTAAATATTTTTAACTTAATGATGGCGTCGTAATGTTCAAATCAACAGCTAAAATATTTCAAGATCGTTGTCACATATAGGTAATTTAAGGAAAAAACCATAAACAACAATTGTTGTTAAATTCTAATTTTGATTTTTGATGGCGCATTTTGAATATTTCTTCAATTTTTTTCTCTGAAGTGCAACGAATAGCAAGTTTCATTTTATTCGGACGTTTTTGTTATTTGTTGGATACACACTTATAGGGTGCATCTTCTTCTACCCAAAACCGAAATGACACAATTCCAATAATTCAAAACAAAATTTAATTTGAACCAAATTTAGTAGAAAGTAGAAGAGTAATTCCAGCTGTTTTTCTTTCAGCTGGATCTCGATTCGTATGGAAATTGAAGCCCTTCCACAATGGGTATGGCATTTTTTAAACCTATTGGGAAAACCAAACGATGCTCAAAACAAAGTTTGTTGCCATATCACAAAGCTGCTTCGTCACGTCGTGAATATTCCATTATCTAGATGCTTTCCTCGGTAATTTCTTATATTCTTCTTCAGGAATATATTTTTCACCCTATTTTTCAAAATCATTACCTTCGGAAAAAATAGGTCAATCAGTTAGACGAGATTCTGGTTACAGTTTGTTCTATTAAATTTAGTTTGAATTTTGAATGATGAAATTTGAAAATGTCAAAACGGCAATAATATATATTCTTAACATTAAAACAACAACAACAATATTCCCAAACTATGAGCCGCAGTTAATAATACTGCGTTAAATAAGAACAGTTTGAACCACTAAGGTCAAGAGGCTTCAAATTCTCTGGTTTCTAAGTAACAACCGAAAAACGAGAACTCTGAACACATTCGACATTATTTTGTCATCAAAAAACCGTATATGTAAACTGATATATCTACTTAAACATGCAGTTTCTGTGCTTTAATTTAACAAATTTAACTCGAATTCTTGTCATTTTTCTTTCGGTTCTCTCTACAAAGAATTTGACCCAAATTTTCCTTCACTCACAAGAATACGCGCCATCTGATTACAGGGCAAAAACGAAAAGTCTCTCGGCTTTCCCTGACCGAGAAAAATGATTTCACTCAGATAATGCGATTCCTCATACAAAATTTTAATTGAATTATAAAGTGAATGAAAACATTTAACAACTTGACGAAACGTAATTAACTGTTGATTATAATCACTTAATCGAAATTGCCTGAACAAGATTTAAATTCACGCCTCCCTGTGCTATTATTCCACTGTGAAACTTCAATTTATCTCAATTAGATCACAACGATTAAAAAAGAAAATTGCTTTTGGCGTAAAACTGTTAATGCCGAGATTGCCTGATAAATTTAACTGCTTGCAAACGATTTAAGGCAATCAAATTTAATTAAAAGTGAATAATCATTACTGAGGGAAAAATGAAACGGAAGAAGGGTAACAATGGGCTTTGGACGTGCTCCGGATTTAGCAGTATAAAATGAAACAGAAGTATATTTTAAAATATGAATTAATAGACTGCTTGTGCTTACTGAACACACCATATATGTATAAAATATGGATCTGAAGCCATTTTTCTTTAATTAAATTTTTTATCGTTTTAACATATTTACCATTAATTTTTTACAAAAATATAAAGAAGAAACACCCCTATAGAAAATACCGTATTATTAAAAAAAACTAATCTGTAGCTGATCTACATTGAAAAGAAACAAGGTAAGATTACTTGTATTAACCACGACCTCCTTTTATCTGAATTTTTTTAATCAATCGTATGGTATTATAATATAATCTATTTTATACTGATTACTCTGCCCGCATTTGCTGCTATAGCGACAGTGACTTTATCAAACTTTCCATTTCCTTCTATCTGTCTATCGAGTGTTAAAAGTTTATTATATTACACAGATAACCTTTAGTGTGCTTCGTTTTATTGTTTCAATGTTAAAACACCAATAAAATTTGGTCTGTTCGCCCCTCCAAAAAATTATTAACGTCATCTGAACTCATTGTTAAGTAAATCTCACCACAAATGTATAGTATAACATATTCCTGCCTAATATATAGCGTGTTTCATCTAAATTTTTCGTTTAAATTACTTCGAGACTACCACAAATGTATTATAGAAAAAAACTTAATAAATTGTAAGACGCGGACCCATAGAATAATGTCTTTTGCACACAATATGTAACTGATCGTAATTAGAACTTTCACAAAAAACTGGTCGAAGGCTACTTCGACAGAACTTCCCCCGCCCTTACATTATAATCCGACAATTTTAGTTGTTTAAAAAAATTATAAAATTTGATTTTACAATTTTCGTTTTGAAATAACCTCTGTAAAATAAAAACCAGTAGCATAAATAAAATTATTAATTAAACCACAATGAACAAAATGTTATGAATATTATAATGTTTATGTTATCATTATTATATAAAGACGTGCGTATTCTCACATTTTCTAGAAAATGGGGTGAACTCGTTCTTAATATGATCAATAAAAAATTTGTTTTGACGTCATAAACATAGATAATATATCTACAATGCGGTAAAAAAGAGAAACAAAAAAAGAAAAAAGGGAGGCCAAATCGGGCATTGAGAACCCGGGACTTCCGGTCCGAAATCCTGTCTTACGCTAATGGTAAACTGCTATTATACCGTACATTACGTTTTTGCGAAAATTTGGACGGTTAGGAAAGAACTCAAAGCAGATTCATACACCATGATTAGTAGATGGGTCAGCATTTAACCATCTACGTAACATTTCTAGTATACTTACAAAATTTGGCAACAATCAGTCCAGCAGTTTCGGAGATTACGTGTCTAATAAAAATGGATATAGATACCAGGCAGGCAGACAGACCGACAGACAGTCGGAAACAAGAAACTACTTTTTTCGTAATATAGGGATCATGAAACGTCGAGAAAATATAAAAGTGACCATTCATCCGATGGACCCTATTACTATCTTTCCTTAGCTTACGGTCGGGAAGTAAAAAGAAAAGATTATTTTTCTTACAGTCGATGGCTTAAACAATTCTCTCCTAAAATCTACTTTATTTATAAACAGCCGATATTTTGTGAAATCCTTTTATTAATTATTGAAAATTATTTTGAAACAAAGCTTGAATTCAGGGTTACACTTTTGTAACATATTTAAAACCTTTCGTTCTTAACTAACATTTACATTTAAAAAGAGAAATTATTATTTAAAATAATATGTTAAAACCGCAAATATACATATAACATTTTTTTTCATTCATGGCTCTACCGCATTCCACAAAACAATAATAGGGTGATAAAACAAAATTGTGACGGTAAAGTTTACAAACACTTAACTCTTTGAGAACAAAGAAGAGTTTGATTGTTTTTCAATCAGTAACATGTAAATTCCACTTCACATTTGTGAGAAGCTATAATGTCGGGTAAAGCTGTAATAACTCCAGTTCGGGTGCAGTTGGTAGCACACATCAAACTCCGAAAACCAGTCCAGTAATTTTAATTAGATCTCATTGGTAAGACTGTTTGTCACCCGTAACGGTCACGAGCTAACACCATAGAAAACCCTAGTGAGGGTATTCTATGGCTAACACTTATGTATATAAATTTTATAGACTACTGCTTACAGCAGTGCACGATATATGTATATAAAACAGTTGAATCTGAAACCTGGAAAGTTGTAAACTTACCAAACGCCTTAAAACACGTTACGCATAGAGACTATTTTTTTATTAAATGTCAACCACTTGTTGATATGTTCGCAACCTGTTAGTAACCATAAAACGTAAGAATTCCGTGTAAGCATCTTAAATCAAGCAGCTGTATTTCAAATCAATTACACTCTAGGAATAAAAAAAAAAAACAGTTTATAATCATTTTGATTTGTGTGACGTTAGTCATATGATAATATAAACCTGACGCTTGTGCTTGTTACAAAAATGGTTGCGTTGGCGAACACTCTTTTTCACAAAAAGCATTACACGAGTCAAAGCCGAGGCAATCTTTTGATCAAAACTGTGCTCTCCAATTCCAGCGTTCGTCGCACCGTTCCCTACTAATTTGTATATTTTGCTCAGTGGGCCGACAGTTCCGGATCCGGCACGCAGCTCCATTACTTGCACAGGATTAAATCTGTCCCGACAGTCCATAATCAGCTCCATTTCACCGTCAGCCGCCTCCAGTCTAGCCAGAAAACGACCAAAACGTGTGCGGTTTGAAGACAACGAAAAATTCCCCAACATCCGGCAAATCGAAGTCCAAGGAGCGGATGGATCGCTTACAGATTGATGAATGGAATCGTTTGTTTTGTGCAAGTGATGAGAAAATTGCCGGACTGCCATTCAAGATTTAATCTGAGAAGGAGGTTAAATGTTTGATGAGGGCGCTGGGGTTAGCTGAATTCAATTTTGGTTAAGACGGACAAAAACGAAATTAAAACAATCAATTCTAATTGGGTTAATGGGCTTTTTCGGGAGAAAGAAACGTCACTTGAGTAAACAGAGAATTTCGGTCTCGTGATTATGTCCTGGATTTAATTAATTTGAATTTAGAAAAATGCGAATAATGTTTACTCAAGGGAAAACAAATAAGCTAATAAAATTTTGGTTTAATTAAGTATTGGGCAAATATTTACCAGGTTTATGTCTGCAAACGTTGCGCCGTTTATTGTGAGTTAGGTAGTTTACATTAAGATTTTTTAAATAAAACACCGGTTTCACTTCGCCAGGTGAAATGTTTGGGAAATTTTCCTCTAGTCCAGGCTGGCACACAAGTTTTATTTTATTTCGTAATGTTAATGGTCAATATTTAAAAGATAAATTACCACGATACTGATCATACATGTTCTACATTACGACTGTAGTTGGTCTAAGGCAAATATCTGGTGGGTATTTGTTGTTTTTATTGATTTGTATGTGTTAAATTATGACTATTCCAAAATAACGACAATGGTTTATGAAATGAAATAAAATGAAACAAAGAATGTTTTGCGTCTATTGAAAATAAAACAAAACATTAGTATTTTTTCTAAAATTTATATCAAACGCTGCCTCCTGTCGGTTGGTTGAATGTTCCGGCTGGCCGTGTTTGGTCTTGTCATATCGATTTTCATTATGCTAATATTAAAATTACTGTTGTTAACAAATTTCATTACTTTTTACACTTGTTAGGAATATTAAAATGACAGTTATTAAATGTACACTGCGCAAATTTAATTTCCTTTAGTTGTTCTGAAGTTTCTATTAAAGGAGAAATTTCTTTAGCCTCATTAAGGAGAGCTTCGAAATCCTGTCTTGTCATGGATACAATTGCTCTTCATGAACTTGGTTTCAAATTAGATAACATTGGAGCTGAATCAGAATTAGTTGCGGACGATCTTGAGCAAACATCTCCACTCTGTATTTTCAATTTTGAAAAAATGACTACTACTTCAAAGATCTTTAAAAAAATTTGTGCAGCATTGGTTAAGACATTTTATAGAAAAAAAATTTGTAGCTAATGGGCTGATACATAATGTTTGGAAAATTCAGGCATTCTCCACTGAAACAGATCTCCATACCAGTTTTTTTTTCAGTAATTTTCAGCATCGATGGATCTGCATCTCTCCACATAGTATGTATAATCTACATCAACATAATCTCAATTAAACAAATTTCAGTCACCGATATTTAAAGAGTTTCGATCAATTGAGTTTCGTTTCTAAAATTCAATTAATGCACTTCTAAGCCGACGCTATTGGGCCTGTTACATTGATAACGACTATAGAAAAAATATTACATTATACACAAAGAAAATCTGAGATCTCTACGTGACAAACCACACATTTTGCAATAAAATTTGTTACTTTTGTTGTTTTACTTGCGACTTTATGTAGATTTTTTCAATAATAAATCTCTCAGACTGAAAAAATAGAATATGACTACTAACATTTGTGGCATCATTTCAAAACCAACTTGATTGACGATTTTTATAATCACCTTGTATTTTTATATGGAATTTTATTCACAGCTGTAAATACTTAGTACCTAAATGAAACTATTTATACATATCATCCGAAAAAGTTCACTTCTAAATATAAATAAAGCATACAGACTGTATGACTATTTAAAAATTAACACCATTAAAATTACATATGTATAAATACAGAATGTTTCATATTTAACGATCAATTTTAAAACTTCAGCCTGTAAAAGGAATAAATTTAACAACAAAGAATTTACGAAACAAGGTTTTAAGTTTGTTTTTCTTTAAACAATTTTGGGAATCAGTTTTATTGTTCCATAGATATAACCAAAAATTCTAATCATGTTTTTATAATTGTATTAGATGTAATGAATTCTAAATTAAAATCTACTCTAGAATCTGAAAAATAACTTACTTAATAAAGGTGATAATTACATACTCTTCATTTTCAATGAAACTTACAATATTGTGATCAGTTTTATACTGATTATAAATCTGAATTCTCTAATACACAGTTCATGAAATACTATTTTTTTTATTGTACTAAACTATGCATAATATTTAATTACTATATGATGCTTTCCACAAATGAGCACTTTTAAAATCATTATTGTTGTACCTTCACAGAAACAACAAAATCTGGAAAAGATAAAACAATTAAAGTACTGCACTTCTAAAATAAAAACGGGGTTTTAAAACTTGCAAATTTAAAGTGTTCACTTCATTTAAACCATAGCATTAGAAATGATAACAAGTAATTCTTTAGTTAAATGAAATGTATAAAAATATGTTCAAATTTTGAAACTAATTAAACCAAAACGTTTCAAGTCTAGCCAGTGAGCAAAATAAACTAAAACAACGCAGTTTGTATTGATGAAGCGCCTACTAAACTTGTTTAAACTCCGTCATAACTTAGTTTAACTTTAGTTATTCTTCTGCTTGAACACGGCACTGTGTACCGAAACACGCGTGTAGCACTGTATTAAAATAAATAAAATATAAATAAATATATAATACAAGTTTTTCTTTTCTAACAAAGTTAAAACTACGAACTTACAATTATTTATTTAAAATGATGTCGCAGGGGCAATAGTCTTCGAATTTTTGTTTAAAATTACATGTAGGAAAAGTTTCTTTCAATAAAATACTTACTAGTAAGTAATTAATTGTCTAAACAGACATTTTAAAACGTGAAAGTTGATATAATCAGGTAATTCAGGGATTTCCCAATGGAAATCCCTGAAAATATCAATGTAAGTGGCGAATAAATTAATATCTAAGCGTCAATGATCGAACATCGACCTAAATGGCGTTGACTGTTAAATGTAAATAAATAGATACTCTAATAATTTGTAAATTGCACCAAATTGTTTATAAATATTACCCATTTCTTTAATGAAATGTAGTTTATAACATTGTCGTAAAGCAGCAGTATATAGACTTCTGTGCCAGCCTGTAGCTTATTGTCGGTTCCCACTGCAAACAATGAATCTCATTTACTGTCCAAAAATTACACATTTCACACTGTGATCCCAAATTTACTTGATTATAACGTAGCAAAACTGATAATTGATGTGAACGGTCGCGCCGAAATGTGGACTCGCCTTTTCAAAAAAGGCCAATATCAATCTGCACTTTTTCGAGGTGATCGTTCCGAGCTTCCGTAAAATCCATATCACTTGGTATTTTTGTACTTGAAAATACATTTAGATAGGATTTTTCTTTTTCGTAATGTTAGGACTTTATTTGTGTAAGATAATTAAGTAAAATTATAGAAAAGCAAGATACGCTTTGCAGTTCCAACTTCCTCGCCTGGTTCGAGGACAAAGTTTGTAAATTCACCCCATTCTTGCTATACTCTTTGTAATTAACTATCTTCGTTTGATGTTCTGTCTGTGATTTTTCTTAAGTGTAATTCTGTTTGTTAATAAAGAAACGTGTAATTTTTTTACTGGATTTAATTTGCCTGTAACCGACACGTCCTGAAAACATGTATGTATCTGGATACATTGCCCGAAGACACACAATGCAAACGCGAGTTTAAAGAGCCGTTTAAATTTAACTTTCCGAAATGCGCAACCTGGAAATTCTACAATTTCAGCACGTTTTGCAGTCATTTTCTCAAATGCGACCAGACATGCAAGTACAGGTTTGAAGAAATTTGAGTAATGCATGGTCATTGTGTATTCCTTAAGAAATAAAATAAATGTGAAGGAGTTGTTACGTGTACATGTTCATAATGTTTAAATGGAAGAGGTAAGTATAGTTGGCCCTAAGCAGGTTTTCCAACAAAACAAAAGCTTTGAGGTGCTTCTTTGTTATATTTAACAGGCAGCACGATTTATCCGCCTCTAAAATTATAACATCTCCATGTTCTGAAGGAACAACTAGATTTAGTTCTGTCAATCTTTGTCGAGTATTCAGTATTTGTCTAACATTAATAATGATTCCTTCTTGCATTTACAAAAAAATCTGAGATACGAAGATTCACGAAAAAAATGTTTAAAAAGTTATTTTCAATAATTTATTATGATATTTATATATGATTTTAAACACAAGGGAAAAAACAAGAAAAGATTACAAATGAAGGAACCCCAGACACAACAAAATTAAGCCTTAAAAAATCTTAAATTGGTCAAGATTCCCTGCGACGATCGACACCATATCCTCAGGTACGTACGAACAGAACTGATTCCTAACATTCTATGAGCACTCCACCGCAAAAAAATCTTGTTCTATTAAAAATGTACACAGTGATTCAATAAACACAGGCTCCTCGATATCTTATTAACTGTTAGAAGCGATCAAAGTTTGAACCGCGTAAAATCAAATAATATTGAACTATACCGTGGTGTCTTCCTGAGGAGTAACATACAACTTAATCTTATTGAATGGAACAGCCTGTATATTTTTACATGTCTCCTCTTAGGCTATACACGAATATTTTATGTTTGTAATTACGATGCGATATTGCCAAGTTATTCCAATTTTGTAGAAATTTTTTAACAATGCAAAGATAAATTCTATATTCTAGTTGTTTAGATCGCAGCAACATCTCTTCGTGTTATGTAAAACCTCAAGTGTAAAGAGTTTATAACCTGGGTGATTTGCTGTCTTTACACAATTATCTCCCAATTCTAATTTACTTCGAAAATTTAAAAAATCTTCCCAATTTGAAGTTGCTTTTTTTGGGTACTACAGTTAGTACTTTATTTCAATCTACAGATGGATATGATAAAAATAAAACTTCAGTTTACTTAATTCCGTAGTCAATTCTTTTCCACCTTGGCGTTTTCTAAACATTGTTTATTATTTTAGACAAGCTCCTCCTTACGGTCATTAAAATCTGCCGAAATACGGCAAAACGCCACTTCCAATATCATTCTTACGATAGCTCTTGAAGACTTGTGTGACATATCTACTTGTTTGTAAACGAAAATCTTCATGGAAATAGTTTTTATATTGTATTAGAGACTTTCGTTTTTTTAATAAAAAATAAAAACAGACAAATTTATTTTTCTCTTTGAGCCAAAGCTATAACGTATTTTGGCTTAAAAAAATCTGACAGTGTAGATAATATTATTGCTTATCTGGGAGTTGAAATTATTTTTTTGTTAAACTATTCATTTTTTAGTTGTTGTTAAAAGTAAAACCTAAAAAGGACATTTTTGTACATATAGGCAACCAAACATCTGCTTTCGTCAAGAACCAGTCAAGAAAGTGTATGGCCGCTATTGAGAGATTAGTTGTTGATAAGTTTAGAAAAGTGCTAGGTTTTCTGGGAGTATAAAAAGGTTTTTACACGAGCTAGAAAACGCACTTTTCTAACGAGTACAACATGCTATTTTTTTGTATCCTTCATGGAAAGGCCTATACCGAAGAGTTTTTTAAAGAACCATCAAGGTGCAAAACGTAGGAACCATTGAAATAATTGCAAACCTCCAGTCAATAAGCAAAAATTTTACGAAAAAATGAACAATTGTGCTAATTATTCTCAAGATTTTCAACGAGAAATTGCGGCAGCTGCACGAGAAGCAGTTAGAAATTTGCTTCCTGATAAATCAAAAGAAAAATATTTTATTCACAATCGGTATGTAATATGTCATTTGCCAACTTTTTTTAAGTTTGAAATTGAGCAATTGTTTGTCATCTTTATGTCATCCTTTTATTATTTTTCAATAACAACCTTTATTTAATACGCGTTACAATGTAAATAACGGTCTAGGGCGTTATTTTTGAAATTAATAGGCCGTAGGGCGTTATTTTTCAATATTCAGAAATTATAGTAAGAGTAATGATAAAAATGGAACAATAACGTACTTTATATAAATTTATTCTTTTTGCTTTATTTCAAAAGTACAATTAGTAAAGTGACCTGAAAAATTAACACCTTTGGAATCTGTAACACTTGAAAATTGACTTGACGTTTTGATGTCAACTGACTTGTTTACGCCAGAAACTAAACGAGCATTCTTCCGTTTGGAACATTCGCTATCATCCACGTATCTTTCTGCCACTGTGGAACTTTTCCAACCTCCTAGTTGCTTCAAATTTAATACGCTTCCTCCAGCATCGGCATGTAATGTCGCAGCAGTTCGTCGCAGGCAATGACCAGTATAGCTTTTAGCATCAGGCAAACCCAAAAATGTGGCGATCTTGGATGGTATAGCCCCTATAGTATTCTTACCCACAGGTTGTGCAGTACATCGACCCCCACGTAACATAAAAAAAATCTGTCATTTGTCTCATCTAATGGTCGACGAGATATGTAGCTGCGAATCAACCGCAAAGCATCCATTTCGTTGTCCTCAATGACCATGAAGCTTCTTGGTTTATCATTTTTCGAAGCTGGTATATTGACGAGTATGTGTTGACCCATATCACGAACATCGTTGCGCTTCATTTTTACAAGCTCATCCCTTCTACACGCTCCAAACACAACCATCACCAAAGCGACTTTAATCATCAGAAAAGATTCATCTGAAGCGTTTTTAAGGAACGTTAAGACCTGTTCCCGTGTTAGTACCTTTCATTTTTTTTGGTTGGTAGCCTTTTGAGCGTTACTTTAAATAGGCCTCCAATTGGGAAAACTTTTTAGCACTATTCACCACTTTTTTAACCATTAATTCTTTCCTTAACATAGAAAATTTAGTCCACAACGAATTCGGAGAAAAATCCGCAGTTAGCTCTTGAAAATAAGCAAGCAGAACGGTTTCATTTACGGTCTTTACTGAATGTCGTTTGTCCATTGAATGAAGCGGGAATATTCTTTTTCGTAAACAGATTTCGATTTCACTGGAATTATTCCTTCCACAGCTTTTGCAGCACTTGCCAAAACACGTTCCGGCAAGTTTTCGTCGCACATTTTGTAATATTGCACCTGTCACACAATTTTTCATTTAGTAAACAACGCCGTTGCTAGTGATCAAGGTAGATCGATTTTTCCGTTAAATTACGGGAATTAGCTTTTTTTTGGAATTTTGTGTTTATTTATAAACTTTTGCTGGTAAGGATGACATAAAATGTTGAAGGCACCACGGGGGTTATGAACATAACACCCTCGGCCGACGTACTTTCCCTCGGGCGAGACGCCCTCGGGAGTACACTGTCGACCTCGCGCGTTATTTATTTCATAACGCCCTAAATACCTTAATAACTATTACGAACCTCGTCGGAGGTCGGCAAATTTTTTGCGAACCTCCACGCCAGTGACGGCTTGATTTCTGTAGTATTATTTGATTTTCAAATAAATTGTTCCTTAGATAAACACCCACTTCTACCCCGGCGTATGGTTGGAAAACAACCTAAATAAAGCTTCAGGTGCCCATAACAAGTGTGAAGACATTTTATTTGGCGTATTTGCCTCAAACAATTTAATAAAAAACTTGACAAATTATAATGTAAATTTTGACATGGAACGCCTGCTGTCTAATTATAAAATGAGTGAAGTGAATTTTTATTTCCATTTATTTTTATTTATAATGATTGTGAATAAAATAGTATACATACACTCGGTGGACATGTTTCATTCCCGTAATGAAACACTTCCCGCCTCGGTATGTAATATACTATAAAAACAGTTGCTAACTATAACAGTGTTGCTAACGAGAAAAATGACACATTTCTTTATTAATGTCACCATAGTAAAATTAATGGTTTTCCATCAAGGATACAAAAAAATAAGTTTTTCTGTTTTTATTTTTTAAAAAAACGAAAGCCTCTAATGCAATATAAAAACTATTTCCATGAAGATTTTCCTATTACGAACAAATAGATATGTCGCACAAGTCTTCAAGTACTATCGTAAGGATGATATTGGAAGTGGCGTTTTGCCGTATTTCGACAGATTTTATTGACCGTAAGAAGGAGCCTTAATGGCCAAAAGCCAGAGTTAAAAACATGTTTGACCACAACTTTCCGTTTTCAGCAATTCAGAACTGTCAAATTCCTCAGAAGTGAATATTAATAATTAAAAAATTATTTTATAATGCACTGACACAGAAGAATCAGGCTAAATATTTCCTCCTCAAGATTTTAAAATTCATATTTGTATTAAACATTTCTAATTTATTGTTTTAGTAGAAATACTTAGAGATTGAATTTTAAGATGAGCCTCAGATACCTTACTGTTTTATTTTATTTCTTTCTCAGCGAATAGACACAACGCACTCCACCACCCACATAAAAAACTTCACGATATTTTCGTGCATATCTATTTGTTAACACAGATAGTATACAAACATACGTTTTAATTTAGGTTCCTAAAAAGAAACGTTCAGCCCTCAGTTTACTTAGTTATTGCCATAATAACACAAGATATACGTTAAATTAATAAATTCGTTAATAAAACACTTCTTTTTTTTCCTCCCGACTGCCCTTGGGCTGCGTCAGCAAAAGTAAAAAATTGTTGCCTGATTTCAACATGTACATGTTTCAATGAGGACAGAACGATATTTCAAATATCAAACAATACACCTTTCTCAGCCTCTTGTTCTTCAATACAACATTACTTATTTTATTTCTCAAAAAAAAAATATATTTGTCGGTCATCTTTATGAAATTTTCTGTCAGTAATAACAGATTAAACTTCAAGTTTAAAACACAAAAATCGCCTTTATCTGCGTACTTTTTTGAGGATAAGTACACTTTATTAAATGGTTTAACTATAGTAGACATGTTTTCATATTTTTTGAATTTGGAATAATTTCTTTATATGGTGGACACATTACGTTATAAAATATTGTGGTTAATGGTATTAAGGTAAGTAAGAATACATTTTTTATATTTTTTCCCCATCCATTTGACCCTTGAGTCAGTGAAAGTAAAAAAACTGGTGCCCGAGTTCCACGCAGCTCTGCCTTCAAGAGTGCCAGACCAGTTAAAGTGTCTGACAGACTTCTGGAGGTCACATCCAAAATGTGTTAAGCGACGTCCACCTGGATAACTGGTGCTCCCAAACCTACCCTCACTGTGACAGATGCTACTATGGTAACCTTAAAAACCACATTATATCAATGAGGACAGAACAATATTTGGTCTATTATTGACCAAAATATAGATATTTAGTGACGACCAAGTTTAAACGATACACTATACTCAGTCTGTTGTTTTAAATACATCATTACTTATTTTATTCCTCAAAAAAAAAGTATTTCTCACTTTCTGTGGAGTTTTTTGTCAATATCAAAATAAGTAAACGTTAAACTTCGAGTTTAAACCAAAAAATCGTCTTTATCTATGTAGTAACTGGTTTTGCTGTAATTTAAGAACAACAGAATTGTTGATATTTATTGAATTAGGAATAGACATCTTTTTATCAACATAGGAGATGTAAAACTTCAAAAATATGACCAAAAGACCACTCTTGGTTGAACGTCTTACAAAAAACTGAAACAAGTTTGCTCATGTTTTGGCTCTTGGTATATTTAATACCTTTTTCAAACAACAAGCAGCGGTAAATTATTTTATGATTTCCATACATCTTTCATTATCCAAGTCGGAGACAATATAAAAAAGTTAGTGAGCCTTAGGGTATATTTAGTTTCATACTTGATGAAACACACCAAAAAAGCTTGGAAAGCCTAAGTAAGAATATGAAAAACCGAGACGAAATAATCAGGACTAAAAGTAAGTAAAAAAACGGTAGAACCCTTTATGTATACATAAATCACAACATATTATTATGTTTAACAATACCCAAAAGCTCCTCAACGAGAATTCGATTTTCCTGAAGACATTGTGTGTAACACTACATTCACATCAACGCCCTAGTCACAACGTCAAGAAGAGATAATTTAGATATCAGAAAATGTAATCTAAAGCTTCTACTATTAGCACGAAATGAGTTCGTTTTACACCCCTGACGACATTCAACGAGATCAGAAATTAGGTGAGTAGAATTTTGCACACAACGTCGCCATTATTACCGAAATGAACTGAAGATGACGGCGGAGAACAGTTTCATCAGGCTTTGCAAAATTACGTTCTCCATCTTTTTGTTCAACACCCACATAATTTTGTACATGAATGAAGCACATTCTTTAGTCCAATGTTGATTTTAATTATGTAGGTAGCTAACTGTCTGTTTGACGTCCAAGAATTGGAAGCAACGTACAAACTTCGGTATTAAATATCTTGTCGAGTTACGAAGTGAAAGTCGTTTAATTTTAAAAATCAATATCTTATCATATTTTTATTCATTCTAGTCATCAAAAAGGAGTACAAAGGCGAGGGAGATTTCATCTAAAAGTGATAAATTGACGAAGTAGCTTCATTATTTGTGTAAAATAAACTCGTAAAAAGGCACACATTAGATAAACTTACAATCTCCCTTCATAAATTATTCTCTTCTTACCACTTCTTACTTAACAAGATTAAAGTTAAACATGGTGAGATTTCCAAGAAAACCTTTGAAGTAATCAGTTTCAAAATCCAGGTTGCATTATATGTTCTCACATAAAAAAATTATTTTGCTTTGAATTTAGTTTTTCGTTTGTATTCACTTGTGTTCACTTTCGAAATAACAGCTAAAGGGATGATAAATTTGTGCTCAGTATTAATCTGACCGCTAGAAGAACACTTAGCTTTGCTAAACATTTAGAAGTTAACGCCAACCACATAGAGATATCATCTTATCCATTATTCAAAGCCATTTTTATGCCAACAGTGGGTCGGGTTGTTAACGTCGAAATGGCTTTGTGTCCGCCGGGATAGCAATCGTGCAGATATAAAATTCGGAATCCTCGCACACTAAAAACAATCATTAATCGCACTTTAACCTCTCAGTCTTGTGTTAATAAAATGTGATAACGATTAAAATAGTGGCAGCTATATAACCAGAACGAAAATATATCTTTACAGTGACTACTCGGCACGTTGTAGGGGAAATGTGTCTGAGACGGCATGTTAGATTAGATGGCATACTATCGTTTTTACTAAGTTCGAATTTGAATTTAGCGCTTTGAGTAACGCCATCACGTGACTGTGGCGTAAGTAGAAAATGCTACGTAATTTGAGGTTAACTGGCGAGATGGTTTTGATGTTTGAGCAAACTGTTGAAACAGGTAAGTGTTAAAAACTTTTATCCGTCTCAGAAAAACTCTCGTAAGATTTATTTTGAGATAAGTTGAAGGTTCTAGTAGTAATTTCTTATTTTTATTGTAATTGCGCATAAATTCATGACCACAAACCCAACGGTTTTATTCAAGATAATTCTTTAAAGGTGCACTTTCGATTTAAACGTACTTTTATGTGAGATGGCACAGTAAATCTAAAGATGAGATGGCATGGCGAAATGTGGATTCAATGTCAGAAATGCAGAAAATGGAGCCACACAGAATGTGCGGGCTTAGTTCGAAAAGCAAAACACTTTATTTGTGATCTTTGCAAATAATAAAAATTGTACTTTCAGAGTTAACTAATATTTTGTTTCTTTTTCAAAAAGTTGTTTTCTTTAATTATTTAATTTTTGGAAGTGTATTTAATGTTTTTTTAACGGCATTTGAATATGTTTGTGAAAATGTTATTTTGTTTTTTGATAAATAAACGTTTAAGAAATATTTTCTATTTTTTAACATTTGGTTAATGTTTTTGTTGTAAAATTTTAATGGTATGCCATCTCACCCTTAAGTATATAGATGAGATGGCTTGTGCGGTTGAGATGGCGTAGTGTTAATATTAGTTTATGCGAAAAAGGTTATCGTTTCAAATATGCTTCAAAACATAGTTTTGTGTTAACTAAGAAAATGCCCGAGGTGAAATAAGTTAAATTTTTTTTTTTATTTTTTATGAGGCGATTACAAAAAGTATGCCGTCTCAGACACATTTCCCCTAAGTAGTGAGATGTGTTTGATATTTGACAGCGTAGCTTCGGCAGCTCCGATTCAAGCTTCAGGATTTGCTTGTTTTCTTTACAAAGTCAGTTTGTTATGTTCACACACATTCGATTTTTCGTAATTATTACTTTTGCAAATTTAAAAGAAGCCACTGGACCTTTGCGTGTCACACAGATGCTGGTCGATCACTTGATTACTGATGGACATCACGCGAGAACAGTACGACGCATTTATAAAACAGTTTATTTGACAATTATTTTACTGTAACCGTTAACCCGAGCAAGAAACACATTAGTGTTGCCAACATCATTTTTTAACACTACATTTCAATGATTTATAAATAGGTGATTTTTTTCGTGATCACATATTATTATTGTGCCGATTATAACGATAATGACAACCGTATGTTAAAATTGCTTGAATTATGTCGTTACTGAATAGAAATGTTCTAAAAATTGCCACACCACATTATTAGTATGTTTCTTATGAATATCGTGTAGATGGTAAAACACTAACCAAACTTTGTGTTAATTAACCCTACCAATAATGTGATGAATTCACCTCAAAATTGTACATAGTTTTAAATTTTATTAAATAACATACACCTACACGTGTAGTTTATGAATCCGTAACATCCAGACTTTTAGAAAAAAATCAAAATCGTGTAAAAACATTTTGCAATTTAATTTTGAAACGGCAAAAACCGAATGCTCTGAAATCTTGCAGACGTTTTAAGTTTATGGTAAGTATGATAAATTTTTAATCACAATATGTTATGTGTATTCCCCAAAAAAGTGATAACGGCATCCTCAGGATTTGGTCGAATAAATCCTATCTAAAATGTGCAAAATATGTATGATCAGACTATACTTGTGATTTATCATTGCATTCATAATTTTTAGAACTGCTTATATAAGGTGACTCAAAAAAAATAATGAATGAGTCAATTTTATTGATTAATTCAGGAATTTGGGGATACAATACTGTCATACCCACCTGCTTGCCCTGTTTTCTTCGTACCTGTTATAAATGTTATTGCCCTGTTGGTCGTATATCGCGTTTACCCTTAACATTTAGTGATATTGATATGGTGGGTGTGTGTCTCCCTTCTTTCAAGCGCAATATTCGGACTACACTGTTGACTAGTTTTAATAATTAAATGTTTAATTGCATTGTTTGTATAATTTTTAGTTTGTTTTATGTTATTTGTTCGCATATTACATATTTCCATTTTTTGTAACTGGTCTAACCGTTAAATAAATCATCATCATCATCATTAGTAATACCTTGCTCCTATCCAAATTGGTAAACATGTCCTTGTAAAAATGTCATCACAAAATTTTGGAATGGAAACACTTACTTGAAACATACACGTAGCATGCTCGTTTACCTTTACTTTAAAATTACTGAATCGGTTTTGCCATCAACAGCTGATTCTTTGTCAAGTCCGCTAGAGCGTTAAAGCAGTAGAGAAGTAAACATTAAATTCTTCGGCCGAAAAATAACTGCTATAAAATACTTATCTTGTTAGTTAGATGTTTTGGTATATTTCACATGGCTCGTGGAAGCTACTAAAGCCTACTTTTTGTGTATTACCACCAAAAATTACAAAAAATATTATTTTCACTTTAATTATAAACCATATTAATTTTACAAATTGTGTTTTCTTTTTAGGACAACACTTTGTTTTAAAATAAAAATAAGAGTAAACCCTATACTTTATATATTAAGTGACATTTTTTATAAAAGTCTATGGTGACATCATTACCTTTTCATGCAGACAATGTAACACATATTCCCAGGATTCTCAGAAAATTAGACAAGTTTATTAATTAATTTTTTGCGATAACCTCAAAACATAAAACAATGTTACGCACGTAGGCAAGGCATTATTTTAATAAAAATTTGTTAGTCCAATTTTTCAAACTAACGTCGTTACTGTTGTGGAATGAATGTATAAATAATAACGATGTTTTGTAACCGATAAAGAAATGGTAATAACAATATTTACCTTTAATTCCCGATTACCTTTCCTCCTGCTGGTCCCTGAGGAGCCTTATTGAGTGTTTAACAACAAACAGTCACGTTATAGTTTCGAATAAAAATAAATTATTTTTAATAAAAATTAAATATTTTGAACTAACCACTCTACGGATCGAACGAACACATCCATCACAGTTAAAAATGTACTGATACGCTAGAACGCATTACACTTCTTTACGCAACGTGAAGGAATAAAAAATTTCAATGTACTCTTCATCAGACACTTTTTTGTAGAACTTATTCATCAACATATCACAGAGCAAGCAAATTCTCTATTCAAGTATTAAAAACATTTTTGCAAAAAGATCAAAATTTTACAATCACAGAGATTAAATTAATTTCTTCAAGATCAAGTTAGGAAATCTTGTTTTAACTTATTATTAATATTATTATCATTATTACTACGCTTCTTAACAGGCTGAGGGCCCATTTACAAAGAGGCAAAAACAACTAGAAAAACTTTGATTAATATGTATGAACTGAAAGAGAAGCAGGATAATTGACACAAAATAGTTATTTACATTACAAGCTGCGTAAGTAAACTTTTTTGTCGAGGTGGATTTGACGGGCCGAGGCAACGCCGAGGCCCGGCAAACCTCCGAGACTTAAGAAAGGAGTTACGCAGCGTGTATTGTATTACGTTTTTTCTGCTACCGACACCAGTAACACTAAAAAGTAATAATTCTAGTAACTAAAAAATATTTAAGAAATTATCAGGAACTCATTGAACGTATTCATTTCCGTAGCAACAAGATAAAAAAAATTGTTTACAAGTGAAGTTTTCTAAAAAGTAGTTGTTCAAAGTGAAAAATGAGTGATTCAAGTCATTTACAGGCAATAGAAGAAGCTGCCAATATTGCTTGAGCATGTCTGTTACCTGAAAAATCGAAATTCCGTTATACTGAAACTTACAACGCATTTTCAATTTGGTAGGTATACATCACGAAACATTCAAGATGTTAATGAAACCGTAATGCTTGGTTATTTTAAGGAAAGATCCGAAGCCCGCAAGTCTCCTAGCAGTTTATGGTGTGAATATTCAATGCTGAAATTAACGTCGTGTCAGTTCTTCTGTTGTTACCTCAATTATATAAGAAAATGTTGGAAGCTCATGCAGTTGATGAAAATGTGACAGTTACTACTTTTGAAATAACTTCAAAGAATATTCCTTTAATAAATATTACTGAGTGTAGTGTTACAGTTAATATTAATAAATAATTATAAAACAAACTATTGCTGTAAAATGAAATTATTGACATTTCTCTGACATTCTACTACTTTCATTACTTTTTTGTCCTGGCAGCGTAAGTAACACTTACGCCCTTAGTAACCTACTTACGGAGCTAGCAACGAGGTTGCCCTATTTACTTCACTTACGCTTACATCAGTGTCACTGGAGCAATAAGGTTCATTTACGCTATCGGTAGCAGAAAAAGTGTATATGTATATTATTATACATATATAGATATATCAAAATTGACACCGAAACATAGTTCAATGTTTTTTTTTATTAAATTTGACTTGAAAACAGTTTCAAGAATTGCAGTTGTTTTTCAATTTTTTAAGATCTGACGGATTGCAATTAAATATGTCAACCTTGGATTCAATATGTCTGTAACTTTCTAGCATCTGATACAAAGAGGAGGCTTTCATGGAGTTGGATCTTGGAAACTTTTGTTCAAATATGAAATAATTTCAAGTACTTTTTAGACGTACTCAGTCTTATCATTTCAAGCAAACCTTTACATTTAATTGAGTAGTTAATTATATTTCGCAACATTATAACGTAAGCATTACGTCTTCTAGACAGCAAGCTTACAACATTCAGATGTTCGTACAGAATATCGTTCGGAACACCCCTAGGTGGATATATGCCATCATTTATATATAGTATATATTTTAACGAACGGCGCTGAATTTTTTCTAGTGCGCTGATATAATAGACCTGATATATAGGACTCCAAATCACAGAACAGTACTCCAGGCGGGATCTGACATAAGCAAAATACAATAATTTCACAATGTGAATATCCTGAAATTCTTTGGAGTTGCGGATAACAAATACCAGGGACTTGTTTGCTGACGCCAGTATTATCCTGATATGCTCGGCAAAATTTAGTTTTGAGTCAAAAGTAACTCGAAGGTCTCGAATGAATTCAGGCCGTTGTAATACAAAACCATGCAAAGTATAATTGAAAGTAATTAAAGACTTATTTCTGGCATTTGGTTGGTAACAGACCATTCATACAGTAACTCAATACTTTGCAATCGTCAGTAGATCTAATTTCATAAAACATCTTAAGATCGTCTGCATATAACAAGCAATCTCTTTTAACCTTTTGCACTATATCATTAACGTACATGTGAAGAGCAGAGGCCCCAAAACTGAACCCTGTGGGACTCCCGATATTTGGACAAACCTTTGTAAATTACATAGTGGTACCTGCCTGAAAGGTATGAATCAAAAAGTAGGATTAGTGATTTAGAAAAACCGAAAAATTACATCTTATGCAGCAATAATTTATAACTAATACAGTCGAATGCCTTCGAAAACTTATTTTTTATGCCGTTTTTTTTTTCTGTTTTTTGTAGTCAGAGCTACTTTTAGGCAAAATTGAAATTTCCAAGTTCATTATTAATGTAACAGAAATTGTATTGGTGGGTTGATAAATATAATTCATCGAACTTTTTACTTTCCGACAGGTGACTCAAAAGTACTTCAATAGAATCATCTCAAATTTTATGTTTTCTCGACGACGTTTTACAGCACATAGAACACAAAAATAAGATTTTGTCCCTTGCGTTTATCTCTCGTCTATTTCTTAACGCTTTGACTAAAATTTCTCTACAAACCATTAAACAGATTATATAGTATTTAAAATTTGAAATAAATTATTTACAATAATTTTAACCTTGAGTGAGTCCTGTCCAAAAATGGGAACCTAGTACCTATTATATCTTAAAATATTATTAGTAACTTTTTAAAATGTACCTATCTTATTTTGATTTCTTGTTTTCAACATATGTCATCACTTCTTCAATATCAAGGAAACATTACTGAAGCAATTCGAAATTTGTCACATTTATACGGAAATTTTTAGACTGTTTGGAATTTGGACCACTTGTCTTGGATATAATATCGGCATCCAGGCGTCATGTGATAAACATCTGATTTTAAAGTTCGACGAAATGTACAGAGTTAATATAAAATCCCGGAACGACTTATGGATACATAGTTAAACATGGCGACCTGATTACAATATTTTTCCTTTTTTTTATCGTTTTCGGTTTGACACAGAAGGTCCATCACGTCGTTTCTGAAAATACTAATAAATAATAAACCATAAGTGGGACTACAATAAATGTTTCAAGTGTTCTCCGTTTACAATTTGGCAGTTATATAATCGATCAACAAAATGTCTTAATGCATTATATATGATTTTACAATATTAAGACCCGGTTTATAAAAAGCGAATTAAAGTTAATCCGCGATTATAACTTTTAATTGAGGTTCGTGGCTAGGCAACGTGCATATTTTAACCAATCACGGGCTCAGAATCTACATTTTAATCCTGTGTTAAATTAATATACGATTAAATAAATTCGCTTGCTATAAACCGGGCCTAGGTATTTTTTTTTTTTTGTGATTTTTTTTCTATTTTTTGGTATCAGTAGAAATAAACATGTTGATAATTTCTGAAAGTAGTTTTTTATTCTGCTTCAGAAAATGTAAAAAAAATGTCGGTGTTCCATAAAAAAAAAAGTAGGCAGCCCTGTCTGTCAAACCGAGAGCGATAAAAATAGAAAAACTATTGTAATTAAGCCGCTAAGTTTAACTATATATCCAAAGCAAATTTCAGAAAAAAAAACTTTTCAAATAACGAAGTTATTCGACCGTTCCGGGACTTTATACTACTAACCTGTATAGTGCGTTTATGAACGTAAGGTTTCTTGGCGTTTACCATATTTCCGTCTGTCTGTTACCAGTTTATTACACAGATATTCTCAGAAATTACTGAGGAAAAAAGTAAAACTAGAAGATAAAATACACCATACAAAAAAAATAAATTCTCATTCGAATTTCTGATGGTTTAATATTTAATATTTTAATCATACTTATACTTCTGCATCCTGAATAATCTTACCTTTGCATTATCCTGACGTTGGTTCGTAACTAAGCCGAGCATAGTATATAATAAAAAACGTAATTTAAAAAAAAAACAATACAGTCCCTACAATGAAACGTTACCTATAAAGTCCACAGTCGTCGTAATTAGTGTCTATTGCTAATCTCCATTTAGAAAATTAAACTCTTGGTTAATTATTAACATAAATACATTAATAACTTCTACATAATTTGATTAATTTCTTTTAGTGGTTACTTAGTCTCTCAGTGTTTTTGTTTACAATACAGAGGCTGGTGTTCAGAACATTTACTTCTAGGAATAGCAAACAACGATAAACCGTAAAGCTACTCAGCAATTAATCTTGGAGACCCGAGAATTATTCCATCTCTCTAGAGGCTATTATAGCACTGCAATACCTACGTTCAAATTGCTAAAGTTAAAGTAACCAACTAAATTCTACTTCAAGCCAATATATTTTGCATATGTATACACAGTTTAAACTGCTGTATTCACTAAAATTATGAATTTTCAGTAAATACAGAACTTACTCTACATTTTTGCAAAACTTTTAAACATCTAAAATGTTAGTAAATAAAATAAAATATAAATTTTTGGATATCATGAACCAAATATAAGTAACTTAACTGAACCTGATCTAATTATTATTGGAGATTCTAATATTACCAGTATCACTCTTGGTATCACTTCAGAGGATTTTTTGAACGGTAGCTATATGTATTCAATTTATTGTAATTTTCTAAAAAATTTAAAGCCTTTGAGATTATATAATTTATTTACATTAATACTTGAACTGATTGAACAAATATTTGTTACGGAAAGTCACATTTCTTGTTTCAATTACGAGCATTAATTCAAAAATTTAATCAATTTCTGATTCACTTAACACATCATATTATTTGGATCAAGCCTTAAATAATATTAATTGTTCCTTTACTCTAGGGATGGGGAACTGTTACTTTTTTGAGGAACAGGAACAATTTGTTACTGTTCCATTTTAGGAACAGTTCCAAATAACAGTGATTCTGGAACAATTTGTTATTGCGTTTCCTAGGAAGAACACTTTCATCCCGTATACCTACTATGCGGCTCTGCTACAGATAAAACTGTTATTTGTTCTTTACGTACTCGTTATCGTTACGTTACGATTTTGGTCTTCGGATTTTGCCTTCGGAATCTGAAATTGTTACTTAAGATTTTTTTTGATTTAATATAAAAATTTAATAATTTTTATTTATAACCAACGTAGCCTGTAAGAGAAAATTGACGTTCCTATATGTTGTTTCTCGTTGCTGTTATCTAATTTCTTAGTTTACTATTTTATTGGAAAAAAAACTAAATTAAAAAATATATTAAATCTTGAATATTTTGTATCACTGCATCCAATTACAACAGTGCCTTTATTAAATAAAATTCTTTATTCCAAATAATTCTCTATTTTTTACCTTTCTGCTTATATGTATTATTATTTATTGTATTATTATATTATATATTTAAATTTATCATCGCAAATCGCTAGTTTCACTTATAAAACCAGTTTTGCGGACTTTTATTTTAAAGGAACAGCTTTATCCCGAATAACTGTTATTTCGAATCTTCGATAACAACTTGTTCCTGTTCCACGTTGGTAACAGTTCCGAAATACCTGTTCCGTCAAATACTCCCCACCCCTACTTTACTCTAAATTGGCTTCCAACCTCTTTTCTGTAGTCGATATGACATAATCATACATATGTATATTAAATTTCCAAATATTCCAACTTAAAATTGTTAAAATTATGAAAATGAAATTGCATAAAAAACTTGTGCAACATGCTAGATCTACTTTTTCTAAATTATTCCACTCTCCCATTAACCATACGTCTGTAATTGACCACTAGACAAAACAAAAGATAATTTGTCACATTTCACAGTAACGTTAAAGTTAAAACTCGCTCCGCCCATACAATATCCTCCCTTGTAGTGCTTTTTATGTCTCCGCCTATTCAGCGGACCATAAACCGGGCGGGTCATGTAGTCTCCAAAAAAAAAACACGCTCCCTCGGTTGGAATTGACGTAGTCTCGTTTTCAGATCAACAGTACCAACCACACGGATATATCATAAACTATTGCAACTCAAAAAGTTTTCAGTCGCCGAGTCACGCAAATGTAGATTGTTTACACAAGAATAGAATTTATACTTCGGCAACACTGAAAACGTAAATTTATACATGCATGTTTGTGACACAATATATAATACAGAGAGAGAAATAAAAACATGATCAAATAATTTGAATTTTGCCTTGTCAGATTATCGTCAATGTGAAAGTTTCAGTTGAAAATGCACCAATCAAAGACAGATCTTCAAAAATTCATAGCCGTCATTAATGGTATTGTTTATTGCTCCCTCGATATTTGTCTGAATAAAGAAAAATGTTTAGTTTTTTTTTTTGTTATTTCGGAAAAAATATAATCAATGAAAACTTATGTGTCAAATTATAGAACTTGGCATTTAAATGTAAATTTAAACTCTTCAGACATAACGGATGTTTGAATCATTCACTCTCCCACACACATTTTCTCTAACTACAGTATTGCGAAAATAAAAAAAAAGCTTTAGTAATAATAACTATGTGAAATTCAACCACCATGGAAAAGAACGGATTTTCAACCTAGAAAACTTTAGAGTAATTAATAAATAACAACTCATACCTTTATTTATTGAAAAAAAAATGTAATGTCTTGGAATTACAAAAAAAAAATCAAAATATTAGAAGTGAATATAATAAACAAGAAAACTGTTCATTACATAAGCTTGCCCAGTTTTTAAAACACTTTTACACAAACAACAAACATGACTCCTCATGTCTGTTAAATCAGTAACACATTTTCAAATGCAACAAACCAGTAAAAAAAATACTTAGAAATTGAGCCCCTGATAACTACAAACACAAATTGGTATTAATAAATTTATTACATACTATGTACATGTAAACACCCATTTAAAAAAGAGATGTTACATCTCTGAAATTGTGACAAATTATCACTAACTGGTATCTAAAACTCACAAACAATCCCCATGCAATGAACAGCTCATGACTCCTTTGACTTATTAACTATTTTCCTTCCTAACATATCCATCCTTGAACTGCTATGTTCCACTTCTGAATCTGAACTATTCTCATCAGAAGTTGATTCGTTGTAGCATCCCAATCCAGGTAGAATTCCCACACATTGCAAACCCGTATTAGGAACCACAGCTTTCCCAGAACTATGATCCCCAGTTTTCACATTTTCACTATCTGTCTTTTGGGTATTTTCTTCACTCTCCAACTTTTGGCGTTTTGTGTCTTTTTCATTTCCATTAGCTTCAGAATCGCTGCTTTTCCTCTTCAGACCTTCACTCTTTTTAATAACGACACCTTTGAGCAACTTTTGTTGGGATGGTCGATTAGAAACTGATTTCGGTTTAGTGACGGATATTTCTGCTTGTAGTCGTTCTTCCAATGTCTTTTCTTGCAGCGTGGCCACTCTATTTCTATAATCATTCAATTCCAATTCCTCCTCTAGTTCCTTCTTGCGATCAGCTGCAATTTTTGTCCGATCCACTAGGTCAAGAAACTCAATTTCGTCATCATCAAGACCTTTTATCATATTTTCTGAAAGAGGGGATTAGCGTCACGTAAGTAAATAAAATTTTGCAAAGTTTTACCTTCAGTTTGGTCATAATATTGGTGCAACATTTTGATTTTTGAAAAGTTTGAGTGCTTTCTAATCAAAAATTTGTATTTTGATAAGATATGTGCAAAGTTCTGGCAAATTCTATTGACAGTAATAGTTGTCACAGCAAGGACAAACAAGTTTTATCAATGATACACGTGCGTTTCCAGCAGAAAACACACAACACAAATAAAAACTAAAATATGGTGGACACCAACTTGTGGCTCAACTCTAGCTGTCAAAACTCAAGAATTACAGTTAATTTATCCATTATATAATGAGCCAACTAATTTAAGGTTAAGTAACACACGTAATGACTCATAAAGTTTTATATCACCAAATCAACGTCATTGTTTAGCGGTTGTTTACTACTTACTTAATTTGTGTGCTTCTTCATATTCCAAGTCCTTTTTCTGTTTCTGTTCTTGTAATCTTTCGTACAAGCTGCGATGATCATACGGTTCCTCGGGCCTGACTATACGAAAAACGAAGAAAACATTTAAAAATCCGGAAAATCGCCCAGAAAATGTGAAAGAGGTTAGATTTTAATTACCCAAGGGGTCGTCAGGTTTTCGGACTCGTTCCCATTCTTCTTGCCGTTTCTTCCTGGCTTCGGCTATTTCAGCTTCAGTGATGAATCCGGAGCTCATTTTTAGCGATCGATTGGTTTTGCAGAGGCCTTTATTGTTTAGATATTGAATAAAAACATTGTAATTTTTTTAACTTGACAGTTGCTGACAGATTTTTGACAAAAAAAGGTGACACTAGTTGTAGAGTGAAAGTCACTAATACGGAGCGGGACATTTGAAATTTCTCTAATGGATTGTGTCTAAGGATTTCTTCCATTATTTTAAAACGAATGGTTGTGAGCAGTTGACAACACGAAATTCGTTAAAGAATATCTCTTTCTTAAAACTGTTTGACAGAATTTCAATTTATGAAGAATTTACAAAGTTATCGCTGAAAAACGAAGTCCCTAAGTTTCTGTTTTCCGCCAGTTATCAGTAACTTATTGATCACTTCCACGGTACATTCTGAACAAAAATTTAAACGAGCTTCTAAATATCAGGACCGTATTACTAAAAATTTATCGTTATGAAACTGAAGAGTCTAGACGAACATTTTGTACTTACTAAACGCTATCATAAAATATATTGTTCTTGTTTGAAGGATGGCGGTAGTTTGCACCACAATGTAGCTGTTCTGTTTAAATTTGTAGTAATAAATTCCCTATGATATTTACAAGTTACAAGAAAAACGCTAAAACCATTTGACCTGAAATATGGAAATAAACTGAATAAAAAACTGCAAACGAATTTTATTAATTATTAATTTTTACAAAAAAAAAATACATTTTGCGAAGTACATAGTAAAGCAGTAATACTTGTCAGTGCCTAAATTAAGGCAAATTTCCAACTGCACAAACGGGCATAATCCCTCCTCTGTCCTCACTCCCCAACCTCGTCAAAAAACATTAAAGCGCACTATTATTGTGTCGATTTTGTGAAAATACCAGCACTATTGATAATAAATAACTAAATAATAACAAAACGCAATTCAAAATAAATATATTGTAAAAATATAAACAAAAATATAATATATATTATAGACGTTATTAACACATATGTAGCTATTTAAAGGTACATTACAAAAGTTTATAAATGAAACAAAAAAAAACGAACTAAATTTTGTTGAAAAACAAAACTAATAACAGCCTTTGGACTATATGTGCATAATATCACTTATAAGAAAAAACGTATTGCATTGCATATATGTACTAAGTAAACTAAAAGACAAATTAAAAGACATAACATAAAAATACTACACGTACACAGGATTACCGTCAGTCCCATTCTTTTGTATTACGTATATATGACCATGATTATAATAAATTACTAAAAAAAAAGTATAAAAATCAACAGGTTAAAATTAAAATGGCAGGTCATACATGCCTATAACACCGAACAGTGATGCTACAATATTCGTATGATTAATTTTAAAACTTTTTGGTGTTATATTTCACTTCTTTGGTTTCAATATGTGTCGCTGCTTCAGGAAAAACTCCCTTAAAGTATTCTTGGCGTCGACTTACAGGATTTTCGGAAGATCGCATGGACTGTCGTCGCGCTTTTATTTCAAACCATTTTTGAATGGATGGACGAGGATTCCAATTGATCAAATCTGGTCCATTGTAATGAACAAATAAATTATTTGTCTCGGTAGAAATATTCACTGACGATCTTAATGATGTTTTTATAAGATTGTTAGCGCTAATTAATCTTTCAACGTCAGCAGAATGTGGTGTAGCGGCCAAAATTCTTGCAAATGATGTTAATATTGTTGAAAACATTTCTTTTTTTCCAACAGGTAACATACTCAGATATTTCACTAACTCATGTAAACTTTTGTTTTTGAGTATTTCCTTAGTACAAATGTCGTTGTATTCTAAAGATAATTCTTCAAAATCAAGATCGTGTGCAATAAGATTGTGAATTTCATTAAGAGGGGCATTTTCGTCTAATCGTACAAATGGTGTGATCGCTGACAGTAGTGTTTGGTCGATATGAAAACGTTCTTTAAGAAATTCTTTTAAAGATAAAATAATTTCTCCCCGTATCGCTTCAAAGTTTCTATGATCTGTAACATATAAGTGATGTTTAGATCTCCGTCTTTCTGGAACATCGGTAATGTGAATATTTTTTAGCGTGATATTATTGTCTTCATCGTAGACAAGCGAATTATCTAATAACTCCTCCCAGCCACCTGCCAATTTGTCCCTAATAAGACTATCTAAAGATCTGATACAATCATTAACATTTTCAGCCATATCAATTAACGTTAGTGAGTCAAGTTGTAATTTTAACTGTAGTCTAACAAATACTGACAAAATATCAGTAATGGCGCAAATGAGTTTCAGTGATTGTAATTATGTCAAAAAAGACAAAAAACCATTTGTTTTTGCCTCTTTGTCATCCGTAGACTGAAAATAGAGCACAAGTGAGTGCCAAGATTTCAATATTATTGACAGTAAATGATGGGTATGCTGTCCCCAGCGAATCTCAAAAGATTTTGGAAAGTGAAAGTACTCAGTCCCATGCTCCTCTGCAATCAATTTCAGTTGTGAAGTGCGTACTGAAGATCTTCTAAAATAGGTGGAAATGCTTTCAGTAGATGAAATAATTGAACTAGCTTCATTAACGCATTTCCTGCCACATGTGACGCTTTTCCAAGCTAGTTGCGCTCTGTGAGCTGCACACCAAATTTTTATAAGAGGAATTTTACCTTCCATTGCTTTAATTTCTTCCTCAATAAGTTTCCATAAACCATTTTCATGCCCTGTATTTATGCTTGCTCCATCCGTAACAATGGACGATGTTTTTAAAAATATCCACTTATAATTTCCACAGGTCTCATTAATAGCACTTTTCACAGCTTGTAGAAGACCTGAAGCGCTTCTCTCTGACTGCTCCGCCACCCCAAGATAAAACGTTTTTAGTTCGCCAGATTTAGTTACAATTTTACCCAGTACATAAATTTTGTCAATTTGCGTCCTGTCAATAGAGCCATCTATTCGCAGTGAAAGGGCTAATGAATTCGTAACTTCTTCCTTAAATGTAGGTAAACTACCTTGGACAATGCAGGAGAGTAATTCACTATGATACGGTGGGGTCACGTAACGAATTTCTACTTTATTTTCTGGGGGCACCTCAGTTTGATACACAAATTGATTTGCTAATTCAGATGCACCGTTCTTGATGGCCAACTCCAGGCAGATAAAGAAAGGTGTTTTGCATCATTGTAAACACTAATCATTAATTTTCCAATGGTAGTTGCTAGATCATTGTTTAGTTTTTTCAAATGAATGTTCATAGGAGCGTTTGAAATGCTTTGTTTATCGTCAAGAACATTAAGTCGGTAAGCTTTCATTGCAGCTGTATGGTATGGAGACTTAATATGGTCCATTAAAACTGCGTTTCGAAAAATTGTACCGCCAGATAGTGTAATGCTTGGTTGTTTCGAATTTTTACTAAATCGTTTAACTATATCTGGAAATTTCAAGCAGACTTCACATGTAACATAATGTCTACCGTTGTAACGTGTGTGTTTAAAACATTCTGTAGCTTTTTCACGTCTTATATTCATATGAACAACATCAGAACTACTTGTACTTGCCAAAGACAGAGAATTGTTGTTGCTAATGCTATTAGAGCTTAATCCATCACTGACGTTCGTATTGTTCAAAGGTTTATCATCAGTCCTGTCTGTACCGCTGTTAATATTATTCTCTTCGCCGTTGCCATCATAAATTGTTTTTTCTTCATCATCCCGTAGGTTGTCGAATTTTCTTTTCTGTCCTTTGATTAGAAATTTTCGAATATCCATTGCAAAAATTACAATAAATTGCAGTTATATAGCACCTGTAGCAGTAATATTTTACGTTTTAAACGCTGCATTTTTTATAGAATTACTTCATATATGACTTACCTTTTAACAATATTTACACAGGCAAAAAAACCAAGTGAATTTTTTTAGCAATGTACAGGACGACGGCAAATGCTATACTACAGGATGGCACAAAACACAAAAATTTTTTTGTAGCAATTTGCAAATTGTTGTAACACGTGTTTGGGTTTTCTGGGCATTAACATCCCTCATCTGGTCCGATTCTCCGATCCATGAGGTACACCCTCGGCATCTCGGCCCTTCAGAGTATCGATCCGGCTTTCTTTTACTGGATATCTCAATTAGTAATAAAAAAAAAACGGTCGAAGGTTATTTCAGCAGAACTTCCCTCGCCGTTGAAATATAATTCGACAAATTCCGCTTCTTTAAAAAATTATAAAATTTGATTTAGTGATTTTCGCTTTAGCACAATTTCTATGAAGTAAAAACCGGCGGCATAAATAACATCCCCGCAGCCTCTGAGTTGTGGGAGCTCAAATTATTGGAATTTGCGCTTGCAAGTACAGTACAGACAATGTAAAATTATTTAAAGCAGATAAGTAACGGGATAAAATGTCATCTCACGCATGTCAGCCCTAAAGTTCAAGTATTTATGTCTATACATAGAAATAATGTCACGTAGCAATTAGTTTGATTTGAATAAGTTAGTATTCTCAAAACAGAGGACCAAAAATGTCAAGAACATTATAATTCTTATTTTATCACTATTAAATAAAGACTTGGGTATTCTCACATTTTTGAGAAAATGTGGTGATTAGTTCTTAATTTAACCAATAAAAAATTTGTGATGACGGCAATAACGTAAATAAAACTTGTCATAGGACAAAAGAAAATTATTCACAGCGCATTACCAATGCAAGAAAAAACTAAAGTGATTGATAAAGATAACAGGTCTGCAGGCAGCACGACTCCGTATTTGATAAATTTTTGCTGTGCGCTTTTTAGAAATCATTAAAAAGCGTTATTGTTATGCAGGTACGTGACAAACTGTAAACAGCACATCTGGGGTTTCTTGAGGATCCAACTAGGCAAACAAAGTCATAAAAATTCCTCGATTCTTTTCGGTGAACGGATGAACCGGCGTCAGTAGCAACAGCTTACGCTCGGGAAGTAAAAATATTAAAAATGTGAAAAAGTTACTGCACAAATTGCAATTTCCAGCTGCACAAATGCATTTTCGAACTGCACAAAATGTGTAGAACTGCACATTAATTTAGGCCCTGATACTTGTTATAAATCACAGACTACTTATAAATACATATTTCTTACATGCTTGTTTAGTGCTCTCTAGACAGCTACCGCATGACGTTGTACTCACGTGATCACCTACAAGTTATTTAAAGTACTTACTTTATGTGCGAGTTACATAACTTAACTAGACAAAAAATGTTTATGTAAGTAGCTTTACTGGTTTACCTACTTTACTATTAACGACATTTTATTGACGCTGGCAAATTATAGATACATATTTAATGGTTAACTTTTTTTTAATTGCTGACAAAGTAAAGTACACTCACCGGCATGAAAAACGGGCCAGCTAATATTTTTCTGAGTACAGTGCTACGCTTATTTTTGATATTGTTTCTTGCCCAGCATATTAATAATTGACTGTACCTGCACGCCACACTTTAGATGAGCTTCAGAATATGCTTTTAAAGGAATGAGGGATTATCCAACATGAATAAATAAACAATTTATTTCATGGGATGCCCTGGATAATGGCAGCAGTCTTACAGGTTCGTGGGGGACATACCCGTTATTGACGTCCTTAAACAGTGTACCAATTGATTATGCTTCTTTGGAAACTTTAATTTTTTTTCAGCTTTGTTCGATTATTGAATTTTTATCATTTTCTATTAAAATAATATATTTTTTAGTTCTTTTTGGATAGTAATATTACAATAAACGTTGCATAACAACATCAAGGTATTGCAACCGAAATCGTACTTTATTTTGCACATTTTCGGATCTTTATACGGGTGGCCCGTTTTTGTGCCGGCGAGTGTATATTTGTAAAAACTTTTTTTTTCGGTTGATGACAGGTGTTACTAAATTGAGATAAACAATTTCAGTAAAACCAATATGATATCGCTTTAAAAATAAGAAGGGTATTTCTCCAAATTTGTTTGCGAAATTACTAATGTAGTAATGTTGATGAAATTAAATTAATTTAAATCACATGACAAGCAAATAATTTAGCTTAAAATAAATTATTAATAAAAAAATCAGAAAGACTACTCAAACAATATGACCTCATAATTCAGAATTTATTGAAATACAGATCAATTATAAACGAAAAACCTGCTTAAAACAAATGTACAGGGTGACTCAGCTAAAACGGGAAACACCCCAAATAACTTTTGTAGTCATCAAATTATATAGAAAGGATAATAATGCAACTTACTGCTTTTTTTTTTGCATAGCTCCTTGGTGGTGTTATTATAGAAAATAGATTGTACTTGTTGTTAATTAAAGAAAACAGTGAAATGTAAATGAATTTTTTCTTGAATTTGAGACAAAAAAATTCAATGGTTTTAAATAGACCTTATCTTCTTTCGGTTCGGGTAGGTATTGGGTAAAACAATGAAATATAAATAACTTTCTAAAGCCATCTCACCACCCCTGTCTTGTTAACCATTTTAAAACTGGACTTTTTTAATTTGGGATAGTTGTCCGCCTCTTAAACGTAGTATATAATTAGGAGACTAAATGCTTGCAGTTACTTTACGACATGTTTCGACTTTATTTAACGTCATCATCAGGTTATGTATATTAGGGTGATTCAAAAAAAAAAAATAATTTTTTTTTTCGTGTCAAAGAGTTTCAAAAGTTTCTTTTCAACGTAAAAAAATACCAGTTAAAAGTTGAGCTCTTAATATTAATATTAAGACCGTCCGCATCGCGTTTTTCTATTTCCCATAAGAATAACATGGGAAAATTTTTGTTTGCACCTTCTGATTTTTATTGCTAGCCCGTCGTGTGTCGTGAAAAAAATTCAATCACATATTTTTATAGAGAATTGAACGCTCTACAAAAAGTGTCTCCTATGATTTTGCGAGAAACCTGACTATTATTTTTTAACCCACTGATGCTGAAAATGTTCGGAAAGAGTGTTACTGGCCTTATTATAGCATAAAATTATAAACAATTACTGTTTAAAAAACTAAATTTAAAATGTGTATAAATTTTTGTGGTGATTTATTCCAATAAGACCATCAAATTTATTGTAATGCATCAAAAACGTCAAAATTTGGATAAATTTAACTTTAGCCTAAAATAACTCTTCAACTATCAGGTTTCTCGCACAATCATAGGAGACACTTTTTGTAGAGCGTTCAATTCTCTATAAAAATATGTGATTGAATTTTTTTCACGACACACGACGGGCTAGCAATAAAAATCAGAAGGTGCAAACAAAAATTTTCCCATGTTATTCTTATGGGAAATAGAAAAACGCGATGCGGACGGTCTTAATATTAATATTAAGAGCTCAAATTTTAACTGGTATTTTTTTACGTTGAAAAGAAACTTTTGAACCTCTTTGCACGAAAAAAAAAAATATTTTTTTTTTTTTGAATCACCCTAATGTATATGTTTAACAAACTAGTAACATAGAAATTAACACTTGAAAAAAACAAAATGGATCTCCAAAAATGGATTTTTTTACTCTCTGAACGTAAGGTAATTTAATATTTCTCTGACGGTCTATACTCGTAACTCCTTGAATATGAAAAACAGGTCGCTTATTTCTGCCTGTATATCACATATTGGTAATTTTGTTAGACAGATAATTTCCGAAGTTTGTGGACATATTATATATTCAAATTTTAAATGTATTTTAAAAATATCGTATAGAATATGATAAAAGGCTCATCAAAATGTGTCTGTTCAAAATTATACAACAATTTTACATTCTATCCTCTAAACTATGACGCCGATTGCGCTGAAATTTTGCTTGAAGATGATCGAAAATAAGGTAAATCGCTAATCAGAATTTATTTGTTCATCTCTTCCAAAAATTTAATGTCATCTCAAAATTGTACGAAATAAATCTCTTTAAACATTATTATAATATGTGTGTTACTGTCCCCCATGAGTCATTTAATCTGTTTGCGACTTCACCACATTAATAATAACAATAATTACAAAATACGACGACATAATCGCACAAATTATTGCAGAAATATTTTGAAAAAACGTATTATTGATTATGTTTTGGTGCTATGTTTTTATCTTTTAGAATAGCCTACATTGAATTTCCCCCCAAAAAATATTAAATTGTTTTCCTGACTATCCCAAAAAATTTAAATAAATTGTTATTGAAGAACTAATATTCTTTTATCTTTTAGAACTGCTTTCCGAAAATAAGAAAAGTATGTATTGGTACGTGAACTCCTTCACCTTGAACAAGTCTATAATCAAAAAATGCAATCGATAGAGTCCTGGTACATTGAGAAAAGGAAGCGTTTAATAAAGGAGTAGTACTTTATAGCAACTCATCTGGATGGAAGAAGACTGTAATCATAGGGAGTTTTGTATTAATAAAATTGTTGTGTTTATGTAAATTTTGAGAGTTGATTCGAGATATGTTATAATAGTAAATGTTGTTAAGTGGAGTTCTAGTCATTATTAGTGCGAACCCAAAATATAGTTCTGTAAAACTTGATACCAAGACTAGGACTGGGCACATTAATAAGATGGAATTCGCAAATTTAATAAAAGCCAAAGAATAACATACGTAATATCTGTAATCGTCGGACATGAAAATACACGTTCCGAATCATTTTTTTCTGCTGAATACAAACCTGTTTTCAGATTTTTCTAGCATGAAATATTATTCTGAAATGAATTCCAGAAGAAAACTGAAGCATTATACACTGAATCAACAGCTGTTTAAAAAGAAATTGTAAAAATCACATTCTATAATATATATTTATTAAAAATTTTCACTTGAAAGTACATAATGGGCAGACAGTATCAAAACTTTACATGAGCAAACATTCTAAGAACAGATAAAAGATAAAATAAAAAAATATTCAAATAGAACAACAAATGCTCAGTCGGATATACATTACACTGAATGAGAAGTAGAAAAAGAGAAAGAAAAAAATTAAGGAAAGTACATAAAATATGAAGAACACTGGAATACAATTGTACACTATATAAAAGATACTGTGAAGAAAATTGAGGACTAACACAATAAAAATGAGAATTTAGAATAATATTTTTAACTTTAATAAGAGAAAATGTGCTAGATTAAATTTAACTTTGCTAAGTGAAAACGTTGGTATTAAACTTACAGAAAGTCATCAAAGAAAAAAATCCTCAAAAAAAAAAAGAACGAGAGACAATAAGTACGGGTAGTCTGGTTATTAGCCGTAGAAGAATTAAAAAATACCAGAGTACAGGAAGAAGAGAAACTCATATATTTAGTTTAGGAAAACAAAAAATGAACAGTTTCCGAAAAGAGATGAAAAGAAAGATCTTCCTAGCTAATACCTCATGTTAAAGAAGCATAAGAAAGCGTAATTAATTCTTCTCAAGAATGTATTTGAATGGCCAGCTACGCAAGCTACTCCAAAAACGTGAAGAACCATTTCCAGCATATTTGAAGGCAATTCGTTTCCTTCAGTAAGAATAGTGGCTTTACAACGGAAGTGGACTATTTATCTAGGTATAACATTAAAGTCAAACAACTGGGAATGAATTAAAGTACGCCTAAAACCTAAAGGTCTCTAAAATGCATAAAATAAAACATTCAAAATCAACGACCGAAAAATTTGCAGTTTTTGCAAAGTTTTTGACAAAGATGAAAATCCCAAATATGTTACGAAAGTACGAGTTATGAGTAGAAATATTTGTTCGGAAATGGGAAAGAAGACATTTCAAACCTAGTCCATGCAAAAATTTTTGATGTTTTTCTTGTTGAAGGTAATAACCTAACTATACCGCAAGCAAATGGTTAAAACTAAAAAAAAAGAAAACAAAACATTTATCTACATTTCACCTTCCTGTTATTGGATTCAAAGTTTTAACAAAAGACCTGAGTTTAGTTGAATAATGTTTTAAGATGGCTTTGTCGAGGATGTTATTTTCATGTAAACAGAAATAGTTTGTCAACCACTGAAATTGCTGATGCACGCTTTGTTGGACAAAGGGAGAATTAAATTAAAGCCCACATCTACCCTGTTGATATTCTTCCACAAGATGAAAAGATCACAAAAAATCGAGTAATGTGGGAGCTGAAACTGAAAACATTTTCCACATTGCCCTTACATCGTTTATGTTAAGATAAAGGAACAAAATTCATAATATGAAATTTTTGTGCGTTAAAAAGCTTTCCCTGGCGAGCAAAGTTAAAGCAACCTTTCGAATTCACCCCGTACAAATCCGTAATAGCATACCAGTGAACCCTTCCAACCGAAAAATCCATCGAGTGCGGTCCTGCGCACCTCCCGACCGTACGCGGAGGCTGCAAATGTACCAATTTTCCGAAGGTCTACCGCCGCCAAGATGGAAATCATAAAATTTTAATTTTTCCGCAGAATCACTTAGTGCAACACCAGATTCAACTCTAATCATGGTTTAAGCGGGCGAGTCATCGTGCGAGTGTAAAATCAAGTGAAACGCGAATGAATTCTTGAAGATCCACCATCAATTTTCGCATTACTATTGATTTCTACCATTGCAAAACCCATAATCCTTCCCAAAACCAGCTCTATCCATCTTGGCGGTGATCTACTTTTGAACCCCACTCGGTCTTCCAACGTTTTCTAGCGGTTTTAACGTTTCTAGTGATATATATAGTGACGTGCCAATCGACGGTCTTCCACGTAGTTTTAAGACGAGACCATGAATCGCTTGGGGAGCATTAAGCTGCCGCCGCTGGCGGCGGCGGTCAACGTGGCGGGACAAACCTTCAGGCAGATCATACCGGATAGGTCTGGGACGAGGGAGGAACAGCCGGGGGAGAGGGTGCATTTCGCCCAAATCAACCAGAACCACACGTCCCACGGTGGAACCTCGGACGAACACCACGAGATGAGTAACATGAAGAGCACTAACCCGTTTCTGAACATGCAGGAGACAAACCTGGAGGCGGAGGACAGCTTCAACGAAGCGGGGTACCAGAAGGAGAGTCGTCAGAGCAGGATGTCTTCGGTTGATTTTTCTGAGACTTCCGATTTTGTTGAAGGGAAGAGTGATATTAAGATCAACGAGTACCAGGCGGCGTGGAATGTAACCAATGCTATTCAGGTAAATGTTTACAATTACAATGCTTCATCGAAATCTTAAAGAAAAACAGATTTTCAAGTCAATGAAGTGCTTCAATTTGGTGGATGCGCCGGCAAAATTTTAAAATGTTGCCATAAGTACAGTAAAGCTCAAATATATATTCTAATAACAAAAACTTATAGTTACCAGATATAAATCACCAAGCCATGAAGGCAAATTTAACCGAGTTAAAATCTGGGACTGTACGAGTCACATTTTCGAGTCACTGTACACTGTACAGTAATCACACTTACAAACAAGGATATGTATGTTGGTATCCCTGGAATCGTCAGGATAGGTTATCTTTTTGTCAATCTCTATATTTGGTACAAAACTGACAAAAAAAAATACCCACCTTTTTGACGTCAAGCTTAGATTATTGACAAAATATACGTCAGAGTGAATTCTCTGCTTTTTAGCTAAAGATAAAATTGATTATAAAAATAAACTTTTATATAATATGAAGACATACACAAATCTACCATTGGCTAGCGCAAATTAAATTTTTCGAAATAAATAGAACACGTAAAATTTTATTCTAAAACAAAAAAAAACATTAAATATGATTAAACCATTAATATTTTGTCACCCCACCATTTGCGTCGATAACATTTTGCAGTCGACGAGGCATTATTGACAAAATTAATTGACTGGTGAATTCAGGCGTTATGTTTTGCCAGGGTTCGACAACTTTTTCTTGTAACTCTGTAATATTTTGCAATCGAACATCATGCCATTAATAAATTTTGCCATACGTGCCCAAACATTTTCTATCGGGTTTAAATATGGCTTCCTGTTCTTCCAAAAAATTTCTTACTGTATGTGCTCGATAAATTGGATAGTTATCCTACAATTATTATTATTATATTTAAATACATACATATAAACATATATGTATAAATTAAGGAATGCTAATAATTACAACTTGAAATATGAAGTTTTAATCCTCAAACAAAGATAGAACTGATGGCACTATAACTTCATCTAAAATTCTTTTATATATTACCACATTTATTCTATGTACTTTCAAAGATTAAAAAACGATCTATTAGCTTTGATTTGTGGGGACACTCTTCTTAGTACCGTTATTAAGAGATTGGAATATTTTTTGGTGAGAAAAGACTACCTTATTCCACATATCCAGAGGTTCGTTTATAAATCACCATCTTTCTCTCAAAAAATTTGCAGTACAACATTTATTACCCTTATAACACCAAAAATATAAAATTCCAAAAATTAACGGAAAGTTTCGCCAACTACGTTGGCATTATCTAGACAATGCTAACCTGATAACCAGTACGCGGGAATTTATCTCACCACTGCAATCCCCCAGTTGAAGTAAGGTGTTTTTTGCGGCGAGTAGCGGGGACGCTTTGATCTGGTCCACAAGGTCGTAGCCAGTGCGTCGCTAGGAGTGTTTACAGCCAGTAAAAAAACAACTTCTATATTACTATATTACTTCAAATAATAATACTCGATGCCCTTTTTAATTTTTCAACCACAGGACAGATTTGTGATCTTGAAATGTTATATTATGTTGAAATAGTCCAAAAGAAAAATATATTTATAATCGAACTATCGCCGCGACAGCACTGGTTCTAGCGTATGAGATACAATTCCGCGCGTTGCTGATAACGTTAGACTGTTATCGTGCACCGAAAGATCGAAGAAGATTATTTCTGCTTTCATCAACTTTAAACAATTTTCGTCTATTCTATGACCATTTTCAAAGGTATGATGAATGGCATATGCTCTTTGAATAACTTCCTCGTTTGATTACAATCTTTACAATATTAATTTCGTCATTCCTGCATTTTTTAACGTGAACTCATTTAGAGTGCTCTATATACGTGCATCAAAAAATTATCCCATTTTTAATATCTAAAAGAAACAATTGAACTGAAGGTTTTTCTTGCAGAATTTTTCTAAATGATGAAACACATACCCTACCAAGAGTTAACAGGTCATCTATATGGTAGTGGTAGGATAGCTACTTTATCAAGCAAAATAAATTTTGTATATTTACTATTTAACAAAGTGATCATTTTAAAAGTGGGAACTACTAAAGGCTCTCAAACTTTTAACAAATTATGGTAATCATAAAAAACCATTTCAATTTTAAACTTATATTTTTTCCACTTACGCATTAGTAAAACGTCAGTACCAACACAAATTCCGTGACAAACGCTATTAGATTGTGAACAAAAAAAACTCTTATTATAAGTAACGTTTTAGAGAATTTTCACTTTTCATTGGTTTTAGTAAATTTTTTGTTTTGTCGAAGATGTTTAAAAAAGCTATAATATAACGTTATTTGAAATTGTTGATTTTATTTTTCTGTAATTTTTGTTAAAACTTGCCAATTTTGGATTTTTTTTAATAATTTTAATTGAAGTGCAGTCGTATAAAATTGGAAAGTTAAATATCCGCCACTTCGCTTGACAATTTTATTTTAGTAATACATTGTTTTAAATATTGCTAGTATAAAATTAATTATCGCTTTCTGACATTGGTTTTTAATAGTTTTGTGGAATTTTTACGGTCAGTTTTTATACAAAAATTTGTACATCCTCCTATTTACGAACATTTGAAAAGTAGTTTCTTATGTTGACATAAAAATATTCCCCTAATCAAAGTCAGATTTACAGGTTACAAAAAACGTTATACCCTCACACAATGCAAATTGTCATTGATAAGTTAGTATGTGGCACTTTTAAAACCTCTTGGACTTTAACTATCTGAAATTTGTAATTTGGGAAATGTAGTTACAACAGAGCAAACATTGATATGCCCACGTACCATTTTCAAGTGTTGTTAAAATTAGAGTTGTAAATAGTTATTTTCCTAACAAGTGTGGGAAGTCAGCGATTCCGAAACGAGTGCAGGTGTTACTGAAACGAGCGTAGCGAGTTTCGGTACCTGCACGAGTTTCGGAATCGCACTTCCCGCGCGCGTTAGGAACAATGTTTTTCCTAACAGCGTCTGTTAAATCTTTCAGCAATTAAGTTTTTCGTCAAATTTTAAATCGCAGTACATTCGAAAATCATATCGTTGAGTAGTCAAGGTATTGCGAATGCAATTGTTTAAACACAAACAAGTTTTTCGCAAAATATTTGTCAATAATACCTAATCGTGTTGTGTTCTGTGTGTCCAATTGAAGATGGAAAACAAAGATTCCTCTAGCGATTCTATTCCTTCGGATATAGTTGCTGAAGCAGATCTTGCAATTCAAGACCTAATACCGACAAAATGTAAGGACCGATATGAGAAGGCTTATAAGGAATTTTGGGCATGGTGCAATGAAAAGCAAGTAAAGAAAGTTTCAGAAGTAGCTCTATTGGCGTAACAGTTGTACTATCACCGATAAAACGAAGCTGAAGTTGGATCTGAACAAAAGGAGGCAGCAAATCTTAGCAAGGTGTTTGAGATGAAAACCACTGAAGGGACAGATCGAAATGAAACCAATGAGAAAAATAACTATATAAATTGTTCTTTTACATTTAATATAAATAGTTGTAATCATTAATCAATAAATCTTTGAAATGTACTTACAATTTACTTCCCGCACTAGTGCGGAAAAGTATCACTTTCCGCACGGGTTAGCGTACGGAAACTAGTCACTTTCCGCACGCCGTTAGGAAAAAAAAAACTTATTAGTGTAAGTATTAACAATGAAAATTGCTTATTTGGACAAGCGTGGGTCATTCATTCAATTCAATTCCATACATACATATTTGTTTATAATACATGAAACTTTATGGTTACTTATTGTTAGCACTGGAAATAGTATACCCAGGCCAGAAAATGGTCGGCAATAACCTCGTGTTCGCAGGCACTCACACTAGTCACAACAACCTGTGATACTGTGATACACACTATTTTAAGGCTAAACTGTACATATATTAATAAAATTCAAATTACATACTACATACTGTATTATTTTACATTACAATAGGGAACTGCAATTCTAAGTTGGTAACTGACTGATATTTATCCTTAACAAGTTTAGTTAAAAAGTGGTACCTACTCACACACTGTTTATTGCTTATAACTTGAGAGCGGATTTCTGTCGGGATAGGCAAGGCCAAACTCGGTACGGCTCGTACGGGATGGGAATTCATTGCAGTTAAGGGCTGCACTTCGTTTATTTGAGATTAGAATAACGCTGCTTCGTTGCACTCTGCTGTTAATTCTCGTTCTCATTTACGTAGCCGTTTGATTAATAAATCGTTAATTGTATTTATGGAATAAGTGACGATTAAATTTAGTGATTATCTATCACCCGCTACTGAGTCCCGGCGATCCAGCGCGTCCCCACCTATAATCGTGACGTAGCCCGACAGAAATCCGCTGTCTACTTATAACTACTGTTACGAAAGAAACCCATACGCCGCCCCGATACGACATCTATGGATTCTAGTATGTACGGCCATGATGGGTGACTCATCGTCGGTGACGGCGGCCGGGCGGCGTTCGCTAAAGAAAAGCCTGGAAGCGGAAGTCGCGATGGGTATTTCAGAACGATCTCGACTACGAAACATCTAGAAGAGAATATGGATTTATATAGAGGCCACCTTCGGGAACGAGATTATTCAATCAACGACTCGAGTTCAGCGAATGTCGAGAATCCAGTCAAGTTGCGTCAGAATTATTTTGTACATAATCGCTGTGTAATTAGTCGTATGAATTTGAGTTACTAAGAAATAAATTGTTGAGTTTCACCCACGCCGATTTCAATAACCGATTATCGTAGCACTACATAAAGTCAACTGAATGTTTCGCACAAGAACTTATTTTTATTAAAAAAATCTTTTGACTGAATTTACAAATAGTAACAATTCTCATTTTGACATTTCAATCTCTTTCATGCATTCAAAGTCAGAGGCTGCCACCCCAAATATCACTTTGTACAGAAATATTTGTTTTCATTAACAATCTTGCAGAAAACCTTTTAAAACAAACAGGGACACCAAAAAGTTGTTTGTTCATTCCACAATTCAGAACAACTGAATTTTCCAACTTGCAAGATAAATCAACGGAAAATTTATTATTAGCAGTACCTAATGGGGGTAATAATTTGAATTAAACTGTGGCTTTGGCAGAAATATAAATAGCTATTTTTTTATTTTGCAAATCATAAATTGTAAATATTGCAGAAACAGCAAACAATATGCCAAATGTTTAAAATTGTTCTAAAAAAAATTTAGAAAGTCCAAAAAATATTTCTTTTTAATACGTTATTCTGACAAGTTTTTATAAATTTGTCTTTTTTCTTCTTAAGCGCACCTGTTTTTTTTTTAGTAAAAAAAATTGATGATGTCTGAAGAGCGTATTGAAATGTATTCCAGTTCTTCTTAAATAAAAAGTAATCACTCTCTTAACTTACATCTTATACAACATGATTAAAAAACATCGTACATCCAAAGTTGAGTTTAGAATTCCTTGAATTTTGCCGCCTAATCGCCTATCACAAATGTCAATCATGAGCTAACTTTCCTGAGCTTTTTCGATGTATTTTAGCTTGATAGGTAGACAATCAATAATTTAGATCTGCTACTCATCATAAGGAAACGGCAAATTTCTCATTAAAAAGGGGGTGATAAAATTAAAGCCATTTAGTTTTCGAGTTTGCGACAATTGTAGGAAATTTCTCATTTAGATCTAATACAATTAATGTTTTTTTTACTTGTGGTAATCTCTAAAATTTTGTAATAAGTGCATTAACTTATCTCTCCTATCTCAAGTTATTATAAAATGATTAGTCAATTTTGCTTGCATTTTCAACAACAAATGATTTTAAAAGCATGCAACATTTCTTTAAAAGAAAATTTCATAAAATACATCAGCATGATTATTATTGTTATAAGTATGCGAATTAAACGAAACACAATCAGATAAAGATAAGGTAAATTTATCTAATCAAAGATTCTATTATATCTCTAAGATTGTATTATTATAACTAATTTAGAATTTTTAACATTTTAGAAGAAAAAATTTCTACATACAACAAACCGGACAGAAATCACGTGGGCGCACTCAAATGACCTTAAAATTTAAAAATTAGTCGAAAACTAGACATCAAAAATTGTACTAAATTTCTATAACTCTATAAAAAGAATAAAAAGTTTAAATCGCACTGAATTAAAAACAATTTTTTTTAATTCGTAAGTCTAAATGAGTACACGATGTTACAAAGAAATAAATTTGGTGGATGCGCCGGGCCATTCTGCTACTACCAAAATGTTATTTAGTTTGAAAAACTTTTTTCAGAAACTAAAGCAATAAAAAATATATACACTAAATTTTTATATTACACACAACAAACTTTTAAAATAAGTTTAACACCAAATTTTTTAAAAAATCTATATTCTTTTCAGGGAATGTTCATAGTATCATTGCCGTTTGCCGTTCTCCGAGGAGGCTACTGGGCCATAGCCGCCATGGTCGGCATCGCCTACATTTGCTGTTACACCGGAAAAATCCTCGTAGAGTGTCTTTACGAATTTGACATCCAAACCGGCAGACAAGTCAGGGTTCGAGACTCGTACGTTTCGATCGCCAAAGAATGCTTCGGGAAAAAATACGGAGCCAAAATCGTCAATATAGCTCAAATCATAGAACTCCTGATGACGTGTATTTTATACGTAGTAGTGTGCGGAGACCTCATGATTGGGACATTCCCTGAAGGAGCCATCGACACGAGGTCTTGGATGATGGTGGTAGGAATTTTTCTAATCCCACTAGGTAAGCCAACTACAGTTAAGTTAAACCAATAACTTACGTATTTCTTAGCATTTCTGAAGTCTCTGAAGAGCGTGAGCCTCCTCTCCTTCTGGTGCACGATGGCTCACATCTTCATCAACGCCATCATCATCGGGTATTGTCTTCTGTACATCGGCGACTGGGGTTGGGGCAAAGTGAAATGGCATCTAGATCTGGAAAATTTCCCCATCAGTTTAGGAGTGATCGTCTTCTCCTACACCTCCCAGATTTTCCTACCAACCCTTGAAGGCAATATGGAAGACCCATCAAAGTTTCAGTGGATGCTAGACTGGTCCCATGTATGGGCAGCCGTGTTCAAAGCCCTCTTCGGCTACATCTGTTTCCTTACTTTTCAAAACGACACCCAACAGGTCATCACCAACAATTTACCATCGGCGGGTTTCAAAGGTTTAGTCAACTTGTGTTTAGTTGTCAAAGCCTTACTTAGCTACCCTCTCCCTTACTACGCAGCTTGTGAGCTTTTGGAGAGAGCTTTCTTTAGAGGTAAGCCCAAAACACCGTTTCCTACTATTTGGGCTTTAGATGGAGAATTGAAAGTTTGGGGGTTGGCGGCAAGGATAGGTGTTGTTGTTTTTACGATTCTCATGGCTTGTTTTATCCCCCATTTCGCCATTTTGATGGGTTTTATTGGGAGTTTCACTGGAACGATGCTGAGTTTTATTTGGCCTTGCTATTTTCACTTGAAGTTGAAGAGGGAAGGGATGGATAGTAGGACTGTAGCTTTCGATTATTTTATTATATCGTTAGGTATTCTTTTTGGTGTTATAGGGATTATAGATTCTGGGCGTGCTTTGATTAACGCGTTTTCTATCGGTCTTCCATTTTAAACACCCACAAGTTGATCAGTAAATATGGAATTTAGTGCTAAATACTGTCAATTCGTAAGCTTCTAGTCTACAAGCGCAATAACAAATAAAGTTCAATTATTTATGATACGAAAGAGTTTCATATTTACTGAAGTGTGAGCAAATATGTACTTTGTGGGATTTCAACGAGTCTTCCATTTACTGATAGTAAAGTTTGCCTTCGACGCCCTTACAAAACGAAAATTTGAAATTTGTCTTCCAGTTAGAGTATTATAAAGATATTAGATGTATATCTCAATCTAGTATTGCTAAGTATTTACTGATATACGTATTACTAAAATTTGACGAGACAAAGCTCGATATGAATTTTGATTTTACATGGTAGTGTTTTGGAAGATAATTTTAATGTTATGTTATGACTGACAAAAAAAATCTCAGAGCAACGCGAATTGAAAAATAAAGTCTGTTAAAATTTCCAAACCACATCATATTTGCTCCTTTTATTTAAAGGGTAGCCAACAATGAAAACCAGATCCATCTCACATTTGTAGTTTTCAATTTTCAGCAGCTTAGGGTGACGTGACAGTAACATCAGCAGATGAAGGATGTGATACGTAGAATTCTAAAAAAGAAAAACGCAATACTTCTCTTTGGTGAATTATTTCACAAAAAGTTGTTATATGCAAAAGAGTTTTTTCTAATCTCTCCGAATACTATAAGAAAACAACTATTAAAAATCGAAAAGTTTCCACTGCAAACTTTTCATTTTTAACGTGAGAAATTTGCAATTTTTTGTATAAATGTAGTTTGTTTACTCCCATTTTATATGCAGCGTGTTATTGAAAGGTACGTACAAAATAAAATCGGCAATTGGTCTCGAAGTAAGGGTACTAAAATTTAAAAAAAAATCAGGTAAAAGTATTCTCCTTCCGGTTTATCAATGCGCAGTTAAGTTAAAGTAACTGGCAGTTAAAGCTTGTCTGTGAGTTAACCTGTTTATCATTACCCGCTAGCTCAAAACTGGTGGTCAAAGTGCCTGATAAATTAACTGACAGTTCAAACTGTCAGTTAAAGCGTTATCCACCAGTTAGTGGCAACATAACCTAACAAATCCAAATAAATCTGTTATGAATTTAACAATATTTTGATGAGGACTTATGTTGTGCAACAAATTGACAGAGAAAAGATGAGAAAAACACTTATTATTAGCTGATTATTTTCCAGGTCTAATGTAGGTACCAAAAATTAAAAACCTATCTAATAATACCGCGAGATCGAAAAAGAAATTAATCGAAGTAGGCCATGCACGACAAGCCGTTTGTCGTAATCACGGTGGTAGGGTAATTTAATTTTTTTTATTAAATGTCAAATTGACAGTTTAAAATTAGAATTATGACGCCTACTTTTAAAACACATAAGAATGAATTAAAATCACCGTTTTCCAATTTTGTCTAAAATTTATCCCATTTCTGAAGATTCTAATAACAAAAAAGCTTTAATTTCGTTTGATAACAGTGCAAATTACTTTTGTCAACGTGACGATTAATAACAAAATATTTTAAACTAAGACAAACGCCTTTTCGTGCATGGCCAACTTTGATTAATTTCTTTTTCGATCTCTCTGTATTTATTTATAGGTGTACCTACTTGTTTCATTTTTAATTTCCAATACTTTTTTTCTAATGCTAAATTTTGCTTTTTCATGATTGATCACGTGAAACGCGATATACAATCGTTGAATACCGAATTCGGATCGAATCTGATGGAACTTTCAAGGTCGGGGTAGTTTTGAACTGACCAATCACAACTCATTTCCAGTGGGGTGAGCGTTACCAACTTAAGAGAGTAAGAGCTAAACTTCGAGCTACGAAACTGGAAGAAACATCGTGCATTGATAAACACTTTACCTCCGTTAACTGCTAGTTACCGTTATCTGACAGTTACTTAACAGACACTTTTAACTGAGCATTGATAAACCGGCCCTTTTTTAGAGATAAAAATTATTAAAAATTATGTCCAAATTCGTTGTACCCCTCTGATAAAAAGGTCATCTTTCGATTCTATAGCAACAAAGGGATCTCTTATTTTTTCATTATTGTAATAGTTGCTAGGATTTGCTAAAATAAATTAATTTTACCTATTTATCATTCAGTAGCGTCTAAAAACGTTGGATAGGGATTAATTTTCCCCGTATAATTTTGATAACACAAAATAAGTTTTTCAGGCTTCTTAGACTTCGCGAAGAACTGTCAGTTTTTTTGTACGTACTTTTCAATAACACCCTGTATGTATTACTTTTGTGATGCAAATTTTTTTCACAAAAATTTAAAAAAACTGAAATTTAAATTATTTTTCTTATTTTTTCATATTCACCATGAACAGAAAAAGCTGTGTGAGATGCATTAGTTTTTATTTTAAAATCTCGTAAATTCGCATGTGGTGTTTTTTTTGCACACATTTGTATCTGACATCCCGAGTTGGTTTAATGTTACAATGACGTCACGCACAGATGTCACACAACTTTAAGTTAGTGTAAAATGGAATCTATAAACACTAAAAATCTGTTTGGTAATTACCTCTTTAATTTCACAACTTTGAACATTCTTTTACAATGTAGATTTATTATCAAAACACAGAATGAATAAAATTAACCACACAATTTGGGTTTACGCCATCTTTACTTGTAAACCATAATTGTTTTATTAATCAGTGCCTTTCAAACGATTGACAATATTGCAAAAACAATAAAACAAAGATACATCAAAATTATATATACCTATCATATTTTACATGAATAAAAATATGGCGAAGTGAAATCCTATAATATCTCACTTCTAGATATAGGTATGTAGATGAGGTCTCTTTAAATAATGGTAAATATTATATTTTCAAAATACAAAATAAATTGATAAACATATTTCTTATTTATTTTCAAATGTTACAATTTTTTCTGGAGCTGAGACAATTGTAACAACTATCCTGTTTCACGTCAATTTAGTGAAGGCGCTTTGTTACAAAAATAATCATCTTGATTATGCCGGTTTTTTTTTTTAATAATAAGTGAGAGTTATGGGCAGTGTTAATTTCGTTTAGAATTTGTCGCTTCATCTAATAGTAAGGTACATCAAACCATGTTATAAAAAGACACTTCTTGTACCATGCATCAAACTGTACCGCTTTTTCTAAAATCTAAGTACCCTATAAATGAAGTTTCAGTTAAAGGAGTAAAATTGATACATATTAGCTTTACTATTGCTGGGGCTTTAAATAGGTGAAATATATAATAACTTAATGCCCATTATTAGTAATCAAATATGAAACAGTTATGTGGCACAAAATTAGAAGGTAAAAATCTCAAAAAATGTTTACTTGTCTGTGTTCTGAAAATGAGAAAAAAAAGCGTAGTATTCGATATTCATTATAGAATATATTGTTACTAATTTATAATAATTGCAAGTAATGTGTCTATTTGATATTTTTTATTTTAAAAAATTCGAACTTTTTGTTTCTTGCTGGACTCATTTAACACGACATTAAATTTTAAAATGAAAATGAAGAATGAAAACTACTGTATTAAAATTTTTATTAGAACGTTAAAATTACGTCGATATTCAGATGAGGTCAATAATATACAAAGTGACGTGTTTATAAGTTCACTCTGACGTAAATATGACAATTACTTTTAGAACGGCGTAACGAAAATAGAAAAAAGATGGTACACCGTGTCGTAATACTGTAATACACTTTTCAGTTTAATTATCATGAAAGTACAGGGACATAAAGTAATTTTCAAAACAAAAGTGGAAATGTAAAAAAAACATTTTTGACGTGACAACGTCTTATAATTCGATTGAGCCGGCTGCACGCACGAAAAAACATGACTCATGCGGCGTTACCTCGCTCTGAGGCGTTCCATGTAAGGCTTGAAGTGCAAGCGAGAACGCGACAAAATTAAAACAATAAGTTAACAGAACTATTTCACGATGAGTAAAAAATCGATGGCTTTACTATTTAATCGAAATAATTTTCGAGCGTAGCTATAATTTAAAAAAATTAAAACATAAATATTAAATCTTCCACATATCACAACAACGTGTCTGAAATTACAGGTTGGACCAGCCAGCCGTCAAAGGGAACATTTTCTCCTATATCACACACATTGAGGCGGGCTTTTTAAACACTAGATTTACGAAAATCTTAATGTTTCCAAATTTTAAATGTAAGATTTATAAACAATAATTTAATCATTGTTTATTCTTATAATGAATTATTTGAAATTATTACTGTTTTATAACAAATTACTATTTAATTTGCATAAATAATTAAGTGACTATTGAAAAAATTTAATTATATTATTAAAATAATAAAATCAAAATTTAAGAAATTTTAATAAATTATTTTCTTAAGACGTTGTCACGTTCAACTATCGTCAGTAAACCGACTTTACAGACAACCGATTTTTTTTTCTTAATGTTTCATATGTTTCATAATAAGATGTAAATTACTGTTCAAACATTTCCCTGTTTTCCTGTTACGACCGTCTCTGGAGCTGAGGCGGTTGTAACACATTTTCTCTTTTAGATAATGACAATAAGTCTCTCATAGATTTATAAGAAATTATTTTTTTAAACAAATCACGTAACAATATACTGTATTATATAAAATAAGCAGATCAAAAATTTTAAACTGAATTTCATAAAACCAAAAAAACATTTCCATTATCAAGCATAAATTCTTGTTGCAACGTTTTCAACTCTTACTCAACCCTTCCACGTAGCTGTAATAAAAGTTACCTCTCTAAAAACTCCCGCCGAAACAGACGTTCGTGGGCATTAATTCATACACTGACCTGACCTGACCTGACCTGATCTGACCTAATACTGAATCATAATTTTCGAACCAAATTTTTCGTCTAAAATTTTTTGAGGTATTGCATATTTTAAAAATAAATGTTTGTGGTAGCGCGTCTTTAATAAAAAAATACATTTTAACAGACTTTAAATCAATTTCGTGAAATTATCAATTCTGGTATAAGTGTGGATACCCTGCTTGTAATTTGTAGATTGTACATTGTTGAAGTATAGTAGGTCCTATTTTAACAGGTTCATAAGTGCATAACAATATTATCAACTCCGTTTAGTGAAAACAAAAACACAAAAAACTGACTAATATCTCGAAACTTCGGACTTTTATGATAGTGTTTGTATTAATGTAGTAAAATTACTATTTCTAAAATTTTAAGTTTCAAGATGAAAAAATCTGAATGATAAGATTTAAAACGGCTCTCTGTATGATTTTATATTTATTGCAAAAATTAAAAACAAAATATTGTTTCTAGTAAATTGTTTTTGGCGAAACTGCACATACTTGTTGAAGCCCGAGTAAATCTACAAAGATTTATTACAAGTGGAGTACATTCGACTCAAAAGTCGAACAGAAGTTCCAAAACATTCAATAAAACAACAAACATTTAAAACGTGTATACACAAATTCCTAGCTTTTGCTGCAGCCGGATGTCTTTCCAAATCTATTCACATACTTACAGGGTAAAATACACTTAAGAACTTCCAATATTAGTTTACTTTAGACAAAACAATCCAAATAAACAAGTCCGACTGCAACACTATCGAAACTTATTATTTCAAAAATTGCAACAAAATCCAAAGCTTCCTCTGTACTTAAAAATTTTTCGTGTGATAATAAACAACACTCACAGTTGTATACTTCTCCTGGAATACAAAAAAGAAGCAATAAGTAATTTAAGACAATAAGACACGTCTTCAAAACCGAATGTTATTTTATGAAAAAATTACTCACCGCTCTTGATCACAGTGTTTTTGTTGCATGGGGTATTCCTAACGTGTTTTCTCGGAGAACTTTACAATTTTAACCCATGAATGTTAATCGCGTATTGTGAAATTGCGAAATAAGCATTTCGAATATTAACGATGTCTTCCATTTAGCCTCTAGAAATGTATGTCTTCCAGTATCATTTGTAACTATTTACTGTTTGTGTGTACGTTGTAAAGAACTTTGAATTGGAAAGTCACTACACGGCAAAATTCCGTTACGCTAATGTATAACTTTATATAATTGTTAGCATCTTGTTACAAATTGTTATAAAAGTACATGTGCTAGATTAGATATCATACAATTTTGATTTAATCAAAATTCGCTCAAACATGCTATTGTACAGGAAATGAGTAACTCGTTCAAACCAGTATTCTAGATTTTTCGTGTGAGTAGACACCGCTTTCAATTACACATTTTTAAGTTGGTGTAAATTAGTTGAACTTTTATACATATCACTACACATAATTGTATGTAACATCATAGAAAGTCAACTGTACAATAAATTAGTTGTATAATTATAGTTGTTGGCGAATTGTATAAAATGTGTAAAATTAATAAACCGTGGATAATCGCCTAATGGTTTTCTTGCAACCAATACTTTTTCTATGATCATCAAGGTTATTACAGAGGTAAATTCACACACGATGTGCAAGAATAGATTTTATTGAGACTAAAAGAAATTAAGTACGATTTCTCCATAACCAATAATACATCGGTCGCCGTAGTGGAGCGTTTCCGAAGCGCTCAAAACACCAGCCAATGCTAGAACATCAAATCCGTGGATTTTAGAGTACCTATTAAAAATACACTAAAATGCACTCACCCTTTGTAAGTCTTTCTCGCGAAATCGACCAATGAAAACAAAGAAGAAAAATGTCTAATTTTGGTCAGTACAGTTATTCGAAAATTTGCAAGCTATTTAAAACATTCTTACAATACAAAGTAATGACGTAAGCATGAAAATCGTCGACACATTTTTCAGTTCTAGTTTCAATCAGACTTTCGAAGAATGTAATAAACAGCGAACCCTAAAACTAAAGCTCTACAAAGGGTTCTAACTGACAATAAACAGTTAGAGTTTGGATTTGGTGTTGGAAGCATTGGGGGCTAATTGTCAGGATGGGTTTTCGATTCTTGGTGTTTCTTCAAAACGGACGATCATAGAATTGGCATTTCCAGGTTCCAGTTTATAGCCGATGGACTTATAGAACGGAATAAGAGGATCTCTACAATCCAAGGACATCTTGTAACAACCCAGTTTCTTAGAAAGCAAACTCACGGTCAAGACAATTCTGAAATTTGGCAAATTGATTTTAGAGAACATTCTACAATTGTCAAAGAGCTTACAGTTTTCCCAGCTGTTTGCCTCTGTAAGTGTTATTGACAACGACATCTTCCAACCGAGCTCGCAAAGCGCAGTTGTGGATAAATTTGAATTCTGTGACCAGTGTTGCTGCACCGATGATTTTTCTGTTTCTGGTGTCTTCTATCACTGTGATGTAATAGCCACCAGACTGTTGCATTCTCCAGTATTGACCTGAAATGAAAAATAAAGGTGTATATATTTTGAAAGCTATTATAGATCGGGATAAGACTGAAATATAGTGTGGAAGTGTTGTTTAAAAACAAAAATAAAAAATATACAGCGTGATTCAACCAGGACAACGAGATTGGCTGACAATACAAAGTACACACATAAGATGAACAAAACACCTAATGTGTATGTTGGGTTGTCAGCCAGTCTTAATTGAATCACCCCGTATCGTCTTTTGTTTCAAATAAACAAAACGCAGTTGTTTAAAAATCAGTGATGTCATAAATACATGAATAACGTAAAAAATACCATTACAAAAACTAATTTCCTTGTATGTATCACTGTTTTTGTAAAACATGATAAATTTTTAACTTATTAAATTTATTCCATACTTTCAACAATGGATAATTTATGTAACATTCTCCACTTGAAAGTCGAGATAAAAGAATAAAAATTTCCACAAAAAAACTTCTAAAAATAACTTGTATCATATTCAGATAATTTAAGATTTTAGATTTACTTGTTATAAAAAAATATATCTTTTTTTTATGCATTTTAATATTAGTTTTAAGAATACTACCCCGCGTTTACAATTAAAAATTCGGTCCTGAATTTTGGGTTTCAACACCAACAAGATTCTATGATATCTGACAACTTTTCTTTTTTTTTTTTCAAATTTACTACAAATTCTACGTAAGAAATAATGCATTATCAGAAAATTCTCAACGTTTGAAATATATTTAAAGAAATAGTTTTCTAAATCACCTGGAAGATCCTAATAATCAAAACCTTATTTTAAATTGTTAAAAACTGGGATTCATTTACTAGAAATGGTGATTTTGTTCACACAAAGAAATTATTGGGAAAAGTACCACTCAACAAAGATGTACACGTATGTATAAGCATGACAAAAAGTGGAATCTTCAAGCGCATATATTTTGGGTACAACTTACATACAGACTACTTTAAAAATTCCAGGAAACATCAAATTCAGAATATCAAACAGTACCAGACATAATGGTATTTTTTCCACAAATTCTAAAATCAAAGTTTTCTCAGTGAATTTTCATCATCAGACAACTTTCTTTACACAACCATTAAAAAAGCAACTGCTAATGACCTTTAAAAAGAAGGTGTAACAACCTTGAGACAAGGAAATTATTTAAAATATGCCACACCTCTGACATTTTTTAGTTTTCTTTATTGCATTTGATGCAATTTAAAATTAAAGCTAAAGTTTATAAATTATAGCTTACGTTCAAAATCAGATCTGCTCACATTTCCCACAGCCGTCAACTGTGTTAAAATTTGCAGATATCCTTTGTCGAAGTCCTCAATTTGCAAAGGTCGAACTACAAGCCATGACTCCCCTGGTCCTTCATTTGTGATTGGGGGTGAAAGATAGCCCTTCACTGATCCCCAATCAAGATTTTTTAATAGGGCTGGATCAAATAAATACTGCCTTGGGTCGTACGTCTACAAAAAAAAAAAATACATCACACAAGTCTTATAACAACACAGTTGCCAACCATTGCAATGAATGCACGTAAATCACACTCACTTAATGTTGAAATATGCATAACATTTTATAGTGAGATAGTGAGTACATTTTTTATTTAATCTTATCTTTTAAGTGACGATTCAATGTCGTAATTTCCTTCATTCGGAAAAGGCATTTCTATGTATTTAGTCACAGCCAAATTAAAACATTTTTCACTATTTTTAATCTAAATGTTATGATTAAAAAAAAATACATACCCGTCTGTCGGGACCCATTTCTGCGGTAAGACCGAAAGCCAGTCACTGTAAATAATAAAGAATTTTATTTCTTCAGAAACATATTGCAATGAATTAACAACCTTGAGTAAATTCCGGTCACCAAAAAGGAAAATTAAATTACTTTCACTGCCGGCAGCCAAACGTCACGTTGACATTTTTTTGACAACTTTGACTTTGACGGTACTTACAAGTGTCTACGGCTACGTAGAACATCAAGTAATGCTAAACACAATTTTTGTAAATCCGTTTTAAACACTAATACCTGATTAAGCAAAAATAAATTTCAAGTTTTGCAACATAAAAAAAATCCTAAAAAGCAATAGCGCACTCTTTACTTCACAGATGAAAATAAAATTCAAATTTAAAAAATAAAGTTCAAAATGTGGCCGTTCAGTGGCAGCACACGTACTGATGACATGTGTGACAAGTGACGTGAATGACGTGGATCTTGAAATGTGTGCAGTGCAAAATGTTTTAATAGTTTAAGTTAAATTAAAACAAAAAAAAAATAGTATTTTGTATTTATAACTCTTCGCCAGAAACGCCTTAAAGGTATGTTTACCAAATTCATCAATTTTTGAAGCTACCAAAAAAAATCACGATGTACCCCATATCTGGGTTAATTTTTTATTTAATAATTTCAGATGGCAACGTACGAAGAATATATCCAACAAAACGAAGACCGAGATGGCGTTCGTTTTACGTGGAACGTGTGGCCATCCAGTCGAATTGAAGCAACCCGTCTGGTAGTCCCCCTTGGGTGTCTTTATCAGCCAATTAAGGAGCGCCAAGATTTACCCCCCATTCAGTACGATCCCGTCCTATGCACCAAAAATAATTGCCGTGCAATTCTTAATCCTCTTTGTCAAGTAGATTACCGAGCAAAACTCTGGGTTTGCAACTTCTGTTTTCAGAGGAATCCAGTAAGTGTCTAGTTTGATATTCCAGTTTAGTATCTTTACTCCATTTTTTGTAAATTTTGATGAATGGACTTATACTTAGTAGTTTGTTGAAATAATTTTGATGTTAAGGCCAATAATAAAATAACTTATCTTGTAAATATTGATACGCAAATATGAAAAATTTTATAAACACTAAAATTGAAGTTTCAAAATTTAAAGGTAGAATATTTTTATCTTTGCTATGACGACAAATTGACGTCATCAGGTTTTCAAGTTTGTATTTTAATATAGAATTACATAACTGTTTAATTTGACTTTAACTCCAAAATTATGTTAAGAATTTGATATAGAAGCTATATTTTACCGCAATTTGACCACTTGCATTCGTTACTATGGCGATGATATGGCGTCATCAAACATTTTTGAAATGGAATATTACTTCCCAAAACTGAATCCAAATTACAGAATATAGAAAATATGTTAGTAGAAATTTTTATGAAAATCGGCGTCAAAATGTAACTCAAATTTCTATCAACAAAAAACAAAATAAAATTTGTTATTAGTTCCCGCCGCAATATGCCGCCATCTCCGAACAACACCAACCCGCCGAGCTCATGCCCATGTTTTCGACCATTGAATACACCATCACAAGAGCCCAGTGCCTCCCACCCATCTATTTACTCGTGGTAGACACATGCATGGACGACGAAGAACTGGGAGCCCTCAAAGACTCACTCCAAATGTCTCTAAGTCTCCTCCCACCTAACGCCCTCATAGGTTTGATCACTTTCGGGAAAATGGTCCAAGTGCACGAGCTTGGTACTGACGGCTGTAGCAAATCGTACGTGTTTCGCGGAACCAAAGATCTGACTGCTAAGCAAATACAGGAGATGTTAGGTATTGGAAAAGTGGCTGTTCAGCAGCCGCAGCAGCAGCAAATGAGGGCCCCTCAGCAGCCGCAAGCTCCTATTCCTCCAGCGAGTCGATTTTTGCAGCCCATTTCCAAGTGTGATATGAGTTTGACTGATTTGATTGGTATGTTGGGTGTTTATTTTTTTGACGGTTGGTATAAATATTGGTATAGGTGAGCTGCAAAGAGATCCATGGCCTGTTGGTCAGGGAAAAAGATCCTTGAGATCTACTGGAGCTGCGCTTTCGATTGCTATAGGGTTGTTGGAGTGCAGTTATGCCAATACAGGAGCTAGAGTGATGATGTTTTTGGGAGGACCGTGCTCTCAAGGACCTGGTCAGGTGCTTAATGATGATCTTAAGCAACCAATTAGGTAATTATTTTTTGTGTGCAGTCCAGTTCATTTAATTAATATAAAATAAGTCTTCACTCCTTTCCAAAAGAAGTTAATCTTTTTGAATACGTTCATTTAATTATTATTATTTACAAGATTTTTAATTGAATCATTGTGTTTTAATTGTAATTAAAAATAACATTCAAACAATTCTAAATATCGTTGATTACAATATTTGCATTCTGACTTACTTACATTTTTTTCATTATTAACAAAAACCAGGTCACATCATGATATTCACAAAGACAACGCTAAATATATGAAGAAAGCAATTAAGCACTATGAAGCCTTAGCTATGAGGGCTGCCACCAACGGACACTGCGTGGATATCTATTCATGTGCGTTAGATCAGACAGGCCTTATGGAAATGAAGCAGTGTTGTAATTCCACTGGGTTTGTTTTTCCATTACCTTATTGAGCGCAATTTTAATGTTACATTTTCTTAGTGGCCATATGGTTATGGGTGACTCTTTTAACTCATCTCTGTTCAAACAGACATTCCAGAGGGTGTTTGTCAGGGATACAAAAAACGAATTAAAGATGGCCTTTAATGCGACGCTAGAAGTTAAATGCTCTAGAGAACTTAAAAGTATGTTGTGAAATTGACAACGATAGGGCGGCTATTTCATGTTTGTTTTGTTTTTAGTTCAAGGGGGTATTGGTTCTTGCGTTTCTTTGAACGTCAAGAGTCCGTTAGTATCGGATACTGAAATTGGTATGGGCAATACGGTTCAATGGAAAATGTGTACGTTGACTCCTAGCGCAACCATCGCTTTATTCTTTGAAGTGGTGAATCAGCATTCTGCTCCTATTCCGCAGGGTGGAAGGGGCTGTATCCAGTTTATCACACAGTATCAGGTAAAAGACCCGTTGTTTCTAATGGATTCAGTGGAATATAATTTATAATATCGATTATATGACTTCGTAGATTCTTTTGCGATGTTCTGCAAATAAATGAAACCAAAAAATAAAATAAAGGAGCATGTCACGCTATAAATTGCTTTGAGATGACGTCAAAGTTTTTGAAAAGATAAATAGACCAATTCTGATTGGCGATTTACCATATTCGTGATAAGCGTGTACAGAATTTTAAAGCAATAGGTTTTGTAATTTTGAAATTAAATTATTAAGATTTTATTATACAGTAAGCGAAAAAGTTCGTGTCATGTTTTTTTGGCAACTAGCAATACTGTTTGTGGTTGCTGTACATAATCACGAGGAAGGCTATATGTCAAAGATGATACATGTCAAGAATTCGCATTTTTTTTTTTAATGAAAACGCTAAATTTAAACATCAATATTTATAATTTTGGAAAAGTAATTGTGTTGATAAACTCGTCAATATTTTTTTCGCTTATAGTTAAAATATATGCTTGTTTTTTTTTTAAATACGGTTATGAGTATTTCCAATTTTCTGTATCGGAAATACTCATTGTTGATCTTTTTTCAAATATTTTATTTTTGTATTTTTTGTGTATTTGTTTTGTTTTCTGTGATAAAACAACGTTTTTTTCTTCTAGTTTTGTTCATATAGTGACTGTTTTGTTACTTCTAGTTCTAGTTCTAGTCCCTTATCCTCGAAGCTTTAGAATTTAAACCTTTAAAAGATTTTTACTACTTTTATTAAAATTTAAGTCACATTCATTATCACTTTATGTAGTTATTCATTTCAAAGTTCTCTTTCAGCGATAAAATAGTTGTCAAAAGCCCCTGGTGGATATTGTGTTTAGGTTGTTCCAAGATATAATTACATAGGTAGTGTGAGTCACTAAGCTCACACTCCTCTATATCTCACTAATGATTAAAAAAAAAATTAGGGATCAAAGTTGTACCGTGCTTGAAGTAGCATACACTAAAAAATAATTTTCAAATATACAGAGTGTTCAATTTTTAAATAAAAGATCCTGTATGTTATTGCTGCATCTTGTTCTGTTTTCTTTTTATCCTTTTTCTTTTTCGGTGCGTATTTTCTGTATTGTATGTTGATAGTTTCTAGGGTTTTTCACTTTTTTAAGAGACGAACCGACAGATCGAAAGAACGAACAAAAACAGTAAGATACAGTAAGGTGATCTATAAACTGAAATATCGATATTTGAAAATTATAATGTTTTAGAAAAATTACTCTCATGTTTGATTTGTAAATATGATTATTTCTTTGATAAAATATGTATAATTTTAAAGAAAATTGTATTTCAACCATAAATTAGTACTTGATATTTTAATTAAATTGGAGAGTTCAATGAATGACTAAGTGCAAATTATTAAAATGTAAGAAATGACGAATTATTTGCAGTTCTAAAAGGTGTGCATTATTACTTTCACATAACAGAATTTTATATAATAAGAAAAGAAGAAATCAAATTTTTTAACATTGGTGTACACGATTGTCCACGATTTTGTATTCACTGATTTTGTTAATTCTTCATTTTGATTTTGTTAGTTGTTTTATTTATACAATGGTTCAGATATATATTTTTAAATATTTTGAGAATCCACAATTTTATATTAAATTAAAATTGCAATAAAATAGAGGTTTACATGTAAATACGAAATCACAAACAAAAAATTGCTTCTCTACATTATAAACTTCTACTTAGCACGCTAGTGGTCAAAGACGAATCCGCGTGACGACCATTGCCAGGAACTGGGCAGACGCCACCGCCAACATCCATCACATCAGTGCCGGCTTCGACCAAGAAGCAGCTGCAGTCCTAATGGCTCGCATGGCTGTATATCGTGCAGAAACTGACGACAGTCCAGATGTTCTCAGATGGGTAGACAGAATGTTAATTCGATTGGTAAAACACCCAACCCCTACTGTCGAACCTAAGTCAAACCACTCTTTCCACAGTGCCAGAAATTTGGCGAATACAATAAAGACGACCCCAATAGCTTCCGACTTAGCGAAAATTTCAGCCTCTACCCACAATTCATGTACCATTTGCGCCGCTCCCAGTTCTTGCAAGTGTTTAACAACTCACCCGATGAAACTTCGTTCTACAGACATATGTTGATGAGAGAGGACTTAACTCAGTCGTTGATAATGATCCAGCCGATTTTGTACAGTTATAGCTTCAACGGTCCTCCAGAGCCGGTTTTGCTTGATACGAGCTCAATTCAACCTGACAGAATTTTATTGATGGACACTTTCTTCCAAATTTTGATTTTCCATGGGGAGACTATTGCCCAGTGGCGGAACTTGAAATACCAGGATATGCCAGAATATGAGAACTTCAGACAGTTGTTGCAAGCTCCGGTGGATGACGCCCAGGAAATTCTACAGACGAGGTTCCCGATGCCTAGATATATTGATACGGAACAAGGGGGGTCCCAGGCTAGGTTCTTGTTGTCGAAAGTTAACCCGAGTCAGACTCACAACAATATGTATGCGTACGGAGGGGTAAGTGTCTTTTTTATTCTTTTGGAATGATGGTCATCACATATCATGTGTTAATACTGTTTTTGTTCCATATTTGTTCCGGATAGGCCATTCCTAGCACAAATGCGGTACAGTAAACATTTTCTTTGTGGCTGGGTTGGGGTACTAAATTTCAAGGGCACGCATTTGTAGCACTGATAAATTTTGTGGGTTTGCTTTTCATGCAGTGCCACGACTAACATGGTGTAGGGTTGAATAACTGAATACACGGTGTTTTTAAACTGCACACGAAACGTTCGGAACGTTTTTTTTTTCTTTTGTAAAGGAAGTATCTTAGATCGTCATATTAATATTTTTTAATTTAAACTTAAATAGTTTAAAAACTAGATAACGTCCAATGTGTACACTTACAGTTAGCCCATAAGTAGTTGTTTTTTTCAAATCTCATTTACATTTGAGGGAAATAATTTTTTTTAGTTATGTCGTATTTTAAAAACGTTCTGAAATTTATTGATGTTACAGAGGTCAGGGGAGATTTGTAGTCTTTGTTTCATTTTGTGTGCAGACAAATTAATTGCATTAATTTTTTTCAGGACGGAGGTGCCCCAGTTTTGACCGATGATGTATCCCTACAGGTATTCATGGACCATCTCAAGAAACTTGCAGTGTCATCGACTGCTTAATTGACTATAAAAACAGAGTATATTTTCAACTATTTATTAAGTACAATAACTGTAACAAAAATATATTTCAACTAAAATAAATGTATGTAGTTTTTGGTTAAGCGTTACAATGCAATAAAAATTATACTGTACACATGCGTCTTATTCCTCCTATACAAAAATTCGCAACAAAACTCTTAATTCAAAAATCTTATGCTCATTTTTTGGGCAACATCTGTTCGTTGCAAAGCTTTGCAAAACTCCTCAAAAGAGATCATCTGATCTCCATCTTCATCTGCTTCTAAAATCGTTCTTTCAGCAATGCTAGTCAGTTGCTCTTCACTAATATTAGCGCCAACCATCATGTGTAAAATTGCCAGAAGCTCATCCTTTGAAATCATATCATCGTTATCAAGGTCGTACATTTTGAAAGCAACTGAAAAACAACTCTCAATTTAAAATTTTCACAAACTTGCCTGCCTACATCTGAGTTTCTCCTCTCTTGAATTCAGTTTGTTTTCTTTGTTCTTTTTAATCGGCCTGAAATGGGCCAAAACGTGCATGAATTGCCTGAAATTCACTCTATCGTTCAAGCCTTCATCTTGGAAGAACGAATTCACAATGCGTTCACCGAGGGGATTAATTGCTAATTCTGGAATGCGGAGAAAATCGTCGCGGCTCAAAGTACCACAGTCGCCTCTATCCAAGGACGTAAAACGTGAATATAAGCGTTCTATTTGGTTGGGGGTGACTACAGAAAAACAAATGATTACAAAGTACTGGCGAGTTTGAGTACACTTACAGCCAGTTTCTTCCTGAATTTGGGCGATTTCTTCCTCGCGCAGCAATAAGGATGATCGGTTACCCATTTTTATAAAATGATCATGAAATTTGAACTAGTAACTGGAAAAAATCTTCCACTTTGGACAAACAATCTGAACCACCTAATCGAACTTTGAAATGTCACTTTGACAATTTGACCGTGTCTGACGTGTTGATGATTTTGCTGTGGCTAAAGTAGCGTCCCTTGAGGAAGTGACCAATTAATGAGCAGTACCGAGATCACATGATCGTGGTGGTCACGTGTTGACATATTTGACATATATATCTATCTATCTATCTATCTATCTATCTATATTAATAAAAATGAATCGCGGAAATGTATGTACATACGCTCATAACTTCAGAACGACTGCACCGAATTGGACGATTCTTTTTTTTACGTGTACCTTATTGTCAGGAGAAGGTTTATATGTAAGAAAATTTATAAAAAATAAGACGGCTAAAAGATGAATTTGAATAGTTGGCGTTCCTGACGGACCTGTCGCCTAACTGACGTGTCATACAAAACTAGGTATTTCTTCCGTGCGATTGTGGAAAAAGTATTATTGCATTTCAAATCGTTCTTTGTTTTTTCGTAAAAAAAAACGTCGTTTATTTTAAGAAAAGTCTTAGTTAAAGTGAATTTAGTTACACATTGCGAAAGTGTCTTATTAATTTTGATCTGCCATTCTATTTACCTATGGTCACTTTGTTGATTTCGACAAAACTTCAAACTTTACCGTTATTCGAGGATTTAATTTGAAGTTTTCAATATTTTAAAATTCTCAAGACAAAATTTACAGATATGATTGACTGTGAAAATAATTCTGTGTCGTTTTATGAAGTTCATTACAATGCCGAGAAGACGACAAGCTGACATAAGTCCACGAAGTCAATCAAATGTGCGACGAACTACCCAAGGTGCAAATCGCGACGATTTATTTCAAGGGTAATTCGGATTCGGAAGTTGATCAGCGTTGTGCTCATAATCAACATCATAATCAAACATTGAAGCGAGACACTGGACGGTATGAATAAAACTGAGTAGATACTCATATTCGAAGTACGAAGTACCTACTTCATTATTACTCTTATATACCTGAGCATCTACCCGATGTACTGTGTATCTACTTGCAAACATTGTATCTCCCTGGACACAAATTGAACATCTACGCGTTTTGTGAGCATTTAATCTAAAAATGAGCATTGGCGTGGCAAATGACTATTTGTCCTTATAAATGATAAATTAAATGTAATATATTTTTTTTTCCTTAAGAATATAGAGTTAACAAAGTTAGTTGAGTTACAAAAGTCTCTTTTGCTCCACGTTGGCCACCAACGAGCGATTTTCATGATTTTTGTGAAACTTTGCTGGTTTTGAATTTGAATTTTCTGTCCTCGATAGTTGATGCTCAGCAAGAACCACGGGAAGGTCTGGAGCAGATCTCGCTAGGAAAGGAGAGGGCTAGGAATTGTTAATGAGGGATAGAACGTTATACAGTACAATACAACGGAAATACAATACAGGTACCTACAATCTAGCTACAATACAGAATACACTACAGATACAGATACAATTCAGATACAATACAAATGCAAAGTTAGTACCCAATACACCACCGGAAGAAATTGCACCAAAAATTGAGAATGTTGCAAAATGAAAACCCAAGCAAGCACACCGATGGAACTCGGGACGAAATCTATTGGTCGCAGCGCTCACACGCCCAAGGGAGAACGCAGCCGCATAAATCCAAGGTCGTCTTACCTCATTCTCAAAGAACGATGCAACCCAGCGTCTAAGGGCCAAAAGAACCCCCCCAGGCCAAAGCGTCTGACGACATGGAGAATTCAAACCCGGAACCAAAGAATGCACTGTTGCAAAATTAATACCCAAGCAAGCACACCGATGGAACTCGAAACGAAATCTATAGGTCGCAGCGCTCACACGCCCAAGGGAGAACGCAGCCGCATAGATACAGGGCCGACTGACCTCATCCGTTTAGGATGATGAACCTCATCCGTTTAGGATGATGAACCTCATCCGTTTAGGATGATGACCCAACGTCTAAGGGCCAAGAGAGCCCCCCCAGGCCAGAGCGTCTGACGACATGGAGAATTCAGTCTCGGAACCAAAGAATGCACTGTTGCAAAATTAAAACCCAAGCAAATGCACCGTGAAAACAAAGCATTTGCACCACTGGAGCTAAATTGGCAAGACCCAAGTTAAGTTAGTAACACATACAATACACAGTACAAAATGCTTCAATTACAAAAGTTACAATATACAAATTTCTCCACGTTTGCCAACAAAGAGCGATGACTCTGCTCGCTCGTTGCTGTTGCCCAGCAAGCACCAAACAATACGAGGAGGTCTGGAGTGCGTCTTGCCATTAAAAGAGAGGACTAGGGTTTAATAGCATGGGTGAAGGACACCGTATTTTGTAAATTTGGACGCCGTAGTTTAAACATGATACATACGGTATTTTGTGAATTATGAACGCTGGACTTTGTATATTCCAAAGCCGTACTTTATCAGTCCTGAATGCATGTTATTAAGAATATATTTAAAAAAAAATCGGGCATTTTTGGAAAAATATCCACTTTCCTTTATGTTCACAGCACGTAACACAAAACATTTTCGCTAATATTTATTAACAATAAATTAGAAATTCGCGAACACGTGCTACTTTTAAGCCAAAACGGAGCTCCAGTGTTGCTGTTACCAGACCGGAATCAAAACTAAACACAGAGGACCGAAAAATGTGACCTTTTATCAGGTAGCTCACGTGACAGTGACGTCATCGTACGTCACGATGAGATTGCAAAAATTATTTTTCATATTTTAGATCAGAAATTGTACATTTTCGGGGTTAATTTAACAATGTTTAAACAAACTAATTTGTTTTTGCTAACCTCGTGTTCTTAGGAAGATGGATTTCGGTTTAATTATCATATATTGATAGTTATCATATTTGAACATTATGAATTCTATTAATTATGTTTAAATTTTATTTAATTATATCGCGAAAATGTATAGCTTTGACCCACCAACTTCAATCGTTTCGAAAATTTTTCCAAAACTTAAACATTGTCGAATAAACGAATCACGGAATCCGATAAATTAAAACTGAAGTCGTACTTACCTCGTTTTCGGTCCTTTTCGGAAAAATATCGATTTTCGTTCGCGTTCACAGCACTAACACAACATATTTTCCGTAATATGTATTAATAATAAACTAGAAATTCACTAAAACGTTCCACTTTTACGCCAAAATGAAGCGACGATCTTGCCGCCATCAAACAGAAATTAATACTGAACACAAAGGACCATAAAACGTGACCTTTATACAGGTAGCTCACTTGACATTGACGTCATCGTACGTCACCATGAGACTGCAAAAATTATTTTTCATATTTTGGCCGGGAAAATGCACATTTTCGGGGATAATTTAAAATTGTTTAAACAAATTGATTTGTTTTTAATAATTTCAGGTTTGTAGGAAAACGAGTTTCGGTTTAATTATCGTATATTGATGCTTATCATATTTAAACATTATAAATGATATTAATTATGTTTAAAATTCATTTATTTATATCGTGAAAATGTATAGCTTTGATCAACCGATTTCAATCGTTTCGAAAATGTCCCCAAAATTTAAACAAAGTCGAGTGAACGAATCACGGAATCCGATAAATTAAAACTGAAGTCGTACTTACCCTGTTTTCCGTCTTTTTCGGAAAAATATCCATTTTCGTTCGTGTTCACAGCACTAACACAACATATTTTCCGTAATATGTATTAATAATAAACTAGAAATTCACTAAAACGTTCCACTTTTACGCCAAAATGAAGAGGCGATCTTGCCGCCATCAAACAGAAATTAATACTGAACACAAAGGACCGAAAAACGTGACGTTTATACAGGTAGCTCAGGTGACAGTGACGTCATCGTACGTCACGATGAGATTGCAAAAATTATTTTTCATATTTTGGCCGGGAAAATGCACATTTTCGGGGATAATTTAACATTGTTTAAACAAATTGATTTGTTTTTAATAATTTCAGGTTTGTAGGAAAACGAGTTTCGGTTTAATTATCGTATATTGATGCTTATCATATTTAAACATTATAAGTGATATTAATTATGTTTAAAATTTATTAATTTGTATCATGCAAATATATAGCTTTGATCAACCGACTTCAATCGTATCGAAAATTTTCCCAAAATTTAAACATTGTCGAGTGAAGGAATCATGGAATCCGATAAATTAAAACTGAAGTCGTAAGATAATTAGCTTTTATTTATGCATAAATTGTGCAGTGCGTTCTTTCTAATACTGACCATAGAGATTCCCAACTCAAGGTGTCTACCCCATACTAACTGATATTTTGGTGACTCGATTTTTGCCTTGATGGTTGAACACTGTCACTGTTTTTCGTTTTTGTTGTATCGAGATACTACTTGAGCATCAACTGTTACCTACTGAAGTATTAGCATCATCTAGAAAAACTAGAAATATTTTGATTTGATATTCGAGTAGATACTTCGTATTTCGAGTATGAGCATCTACTGAGTTTTATTTATATCAACCATTGTCAAAAATTTGATCGAACGTTGTTTCGACAGAACTTCCTTCGCACCAAAAGTATAATGAAACATATTCAGCATTTTCGAGTTGAGTCTTTTCTTCACACAATTTTGTGATGACCTAATCAACATTTACGATCAACACGTTGTCGTGCCCAAATAGTTTTGACCGCGGCCGAGCTTTTGGACACTAACAAAATTATTTATTTGGGTGTAGGCCCATTTCCTTGGAAATGGAAGAGCTAAACTGCATGTAGGGGAAGAGGTAATAATTAAACATTTATAACATTTTTATACGTATATTAAAAGAAAGCATTATAAGCATGTCAAAAGAATAATCGAGTAAATGTGTAAATAATCAACAGAAAAATAATACATAAAATAAATTCACACACATAACACGAAAAAAACAAAAACAACATGCAAAACCATCTTCTAAAGCGCTACGCAATTATATTCCACTAATAAAACTCTTAAAATCAATGAACATAACCCACATTTTTAATTAATAAACTTAATCCTAAAAAAATCAGCATGCAAAACACTAAAAATTAATTCGGTAAATCCATAATTAAATGCGATACCTTCTAAACAACATTAATATTACGAGCATGATAAATAACCAAAAAAAAAATAAACTACTAACTACTAAATGGAATCATTACTTAATTATTTAAATAAATTGCGATTGGGCATTTATATATATTAATTAAATCATGAGAACAACTAAAATAACGGGTAAAAATCATGCACTTAAATCTACGACAGCTTATGAATATAAACATGTAAAAAAAAGAGATAAATAAGTTTTTGCATACATCGATTAGCTAAATATGCCGAGCACAACAATCGTTCACGAGAAAAATTGATGGTTACAGGACAGGTAGATACATGTAAAAATAAACAGTCATAATTTATACATGCAGTTAAACATTGGGACGTTAGTATCATAAATGCGCTAATGAGACGATTAAAATAAAGTATAATGTGAGAAATATAGCAATATAATATATACTATAGCAAAATAATCAGAGAACGGAGTCATATTTAAACGGCAAAAATTCAATATAAAATAATCGATAGCAAGAAAATTAGATTAAAAGGTTTCAATTCGGGAACTTCCCAAAAACGCACATAAAATATTCATGTCGCAAGCAAAGAATTAAATCGGCAAATTTAAAGAGATATTGGAATAATTATTATAAAAGCAAATGGTAAAAATCAGAAAAATCCTCTCCAAAAAACGCATATAAAATATTTATGTCGCAAGCAAAAGAGTTAAATCGGCAATTTACAGAAATTTGGAATAATTATCATAAAAGCGAACGGTAAATTATCGAAAAATCCTCCCCAATAATCAAGAACCGACGCAAGACTAAACGTGCCACCTGCAAACGGGAACATATGGAAGCACTAAAGATTACTTTCGGTGCCGGCGCTAACTGTTCACACCCAACGTAACGGAGAAAACGCATAAATTAAACGCTACACATGTACGATTCGAACTCGAGAACACATGACTAAAAAAACGGAAAGCAAGATAAACTAAGAATGACTAAAAGGTAGACTTACACAGCTGCAGCATTGAGAATTTTTCTATCTTCCTTTCGGGCTCAGCAAATTCTTCTAAGTTCGGATTTCTTCAAAATTCAGCAAAAATTAATAAAAATCTCGACGAACGATTCGACAGGGCCTTCGGCCGCAACTGGAAACTTCTACTTAAACCGTTTTCGGCGCTATTGCTTATATAGGGATTTTTACTCATTATTCTTGTCTCCCGTGACTTTAGTGGACTATATTTCTTCATGATTAGTGTATTACTCGGTACGGGATTTTAGGTTTTATTTCGTTGTGTTATAGGGTTTAGTTTTTAATTATGGTTCCGCGGCTGACGTTTTTTATTGGTTAGTGTGTCGTATATTTTCGGGTTTTTTCAACTTGCGTCATGCTTTTCATGTCGTCATCGCTACATGTGGTTCGCTTGTTGTAGCTATTTTTAAAGAGGGCGTTTTTTCTGAGGTTGTTTATGTGTCTGGGTTTCGTTTGCAGCTGTTTTAGTTTGGATACAATTTTAGATGAAAGTAATTGCGATTGGCGATGTTTCTGGCGCATTATTTTGTACAAGTTATTTGCAATGTCTGGCAAGCGCAATGTTATTCGCAATTTGCGAATACGCGAATTTTTGTTCCTGCATTTGGGGATTGATAGTTGATTTTGTTTATCTATTTGAATGGTACTATATGCCGATTAGAACATGCGTGTTAATTAATTAAGATTTGCAAATTTTCGAGTTATGTTTTGAGGGTTTGTTATTAGTCTTTTTAGTTACAATTTTCTCGTGAACGAATTTAGTGACGGCTCGTCACAACGTATACCACCAGTGTAATACTAAAAATAACTGTATTGTATTCCCAAAATTATCTGCGAAAATCGAGTGGGCCGTTCCATCAATTTTTTGGGGGGAATAAGTAAATATTCTTAACAATTTACCATGCTTACAATAACTTTAAAACGTCTGCAAGATCTCAAAGAAGTCATTTCTTCAACTCTTGAGTGATTCTCTAAAATAAATTGACTGATCCATACATTTTTTGGAGTCACTGTAAAAACAAATCTAAAAAATATGAATGCAATGATAAATTACGAAAATGTACTGATGATGTTTTGCACATTTTAGATAGGATTTGTTCGGCAAAATCTTGAGATGACGTCATCAAGTTTTTGGGCTTGATAAACAGATATATTTTGATTAAAAACCTACCATGTCAAACACTAACTTCAAAACGTCTGCAATATTTCAAAATTCAGTTTTGCAATTCTTGATTCAATCAATAAAATAAATTGACTCAGTGATTATTTTTTTTGAGACACCCCCTATAAGCAAAACCAAAAATTATGAAGTCCAGCCCTTTGCAGCAAAAAATTCGTAAATAGCAGTGAACCATCGATCCTGGGATTACCGCACATTTTCGAATTTTTTATTTCAGGATGTAATTTGGACAATAATATAAAAAAATCTAATAAAAAAAAATGTTCGTGTGACCGGACCGGGCCCCTTGAAGCAGCGGGCCCGTGTTCCGGCGAACACATGGAACACCGGTAGTTACGCCACTGGATACACATATTTAAATGTTATTTATCTGTAAGGCGCGCAACCAATTTTAAATTTTACAAAATAGACTTTGAGCTGTTCTTAATTTTCAGTTTTAATATAAATTCAGTTTAGTAGTAATCAGCACTCGAATATACTGGTCAAACGCCGAACATACTGACAACCCAGTTTTTTCAGGACACCAGTCGAAACTTGTGATAGGTTGATCACTTAGAGTGCTGTTTTGTATGAGTGTTAATTCACCTGGTACTCCATATTCTAACCCATCAGGATCTGTTTCAACGCGTCTACTAGGATAATTACTGAAAACAAAAACAAAACATAGAAAAAAACTAAAAATGTTGTTCAACTTACTATTTCCATAAACACAACGAGCCTGCACCTCCTGTAGTCATAAAAATCTCCCTGTTTTGGGGCAAATGTTTTACCGACCAAATCGTAGAACTGTGTGCTTTCTCGACGATTTGGGCAAATCCTTTCTTAGGGTGTTGGGTTCGTACATCGAAACAAAAAATTTTTGATTCCAGTGTAGTAGCAACTAATTTATTCATCTGGATGTCTTTTCGGTCAAACTGTAAAGAGACTACCTAAAATTTAAACATGTAATAGGTACTTGTGAAATTTTGTCGAGTGACAAGTACTCCATTTTTGACACATTTTGACCACCTAACAGACATGTTCTTCAAGTCGAAGATTTTTATATCTCCGTTGTCGTATCCAGCGGCTACAACTCTTTCTTCGTTGTTATAAGAATTACCAAAAGCAACACTCCAACAGTCCCTTCCTTGGGTCCCTTCACTCTGACGAAATGTCGCTACAGGAGTATCTTTTTGTCGCACGTCCCAAATCATAACAGATCCTAATCCAAAATTTTACTTAATTGAAGACTTATTTTTGACTTTTTTACCATCTTTGCAGCCAGTAACTATTTCAGGAGCCCCGCAACCCGAGGTCATACCAGCCACACCATCAATGGCATTAATCACACCTTTATGTTTTTCGGTTTTGTAAACCGGTATTAAAGTATCTTCCAAATCCCTAGAGGTAAAACTTTTGTTTGATTTTTTTTAATTTTGTTGTTTCTCTTTACCAAATTTGAAGGCGTCCACTAAAGTCCCCGGTTGCTAAATGTCTATCTCTTAAATTAGAAGCGTGAAAAGTTCCACATTTGAAATGGTCTTTTTTACCAAATTCTGACACTTTCTCTATACCCTCACCGCTGATTGAGTAAATTTCTACAACACCAGCTCCGTTTGATTTTCCTCCTAATGAGACGAATTTTGCCGAACAAGGTATCCATTTTACGTCGTGAATTGTATAATTTAAAGCTTGCTGAACGTGGCAAATTATTTGCGGCCTTTCCAGTGCTTCCATTATCAAACTGTTGACTTTTAATCGAGGTTTGATTGATCAAACGCTGTGTCGTCGTAGCAACACTTCTAGGAAAATCTATGTATGCAGGCGATCCAGTTTTATTAGATACTAAAACTAAAGTTCCTGTAAATATAGATATGTGTAATATAGAAAGTCAAAATTATGTATTTAATATAGGTTTAAATAAACTGCAGTTAATGAAAATCGTTCTCTAATTGGCTAGACGATAAATCTTTCTATAAGCAACTGAATTAGGGTTAGTATAGCAAATTTTATATAAAAAATGGATCTAAAATTATTCAGACAGAATTTCCCTCGCCTGAAGTACAGTTCAGCAAAATAAATCCCTATATGTAAAAATAGAGATATGTGTGGTGTGGTGTCCTAGTATGAATTAAAATTTCACCGAAAAGAAAATTTGAAAAATAAATTAAGAAAGTTCGTCAATAATATAGGCAACAGTGCATTTCCAAAGAAATATCGCCCTTTTAACAATGCGACACAACAGGTAGAAAATTTGCGGGTCCCTCGGTCGACTCACGTCTTTTGGGACGAACGACAATCGGGTCACTTCTGTTATTATAATAACAGTGTACTGGTAAACACCAAGTGAAAGCTACGAGCACATTAAATTGATTTTATAATTTCATAAAATAATGGTTTAAGCTAAAACAAATCGTGCGACAGCGACGCCACAGTGTAACAAATTAATTTATTAGGGTTTTTCTAGTCGGATTGACGATGTTAACACGTGAAGTCAATTTTTGTTTGTTGTTTGTAAGTTCGCAGTTTATGTTAAGAGTTTTAACTATTCCTGATCCTAACACAATTTAACAGCCATGAGATTGTTCATATAAACTCCATGTTAATTTCTCATTCAAGTTTGCTAATTTCATTTATAGTATTTAAACTGATCTGAACGCTGAATTTGAATCAAATTTTCGCGTTGAAATCAATTAACAGCGGCGTGAAATCAGATTTGAATAATTTGAGTTTGAGAAAAAAAAATGCTATCAAAAATCGTTGTGGACGTTTAGTTCTTTTTCTGGTAGTTGGTAGCTCGCTGGGGGATTTTAGTTAGAGGGGTGGTTATGAGAGGGCGGTAGTGATAGACAAACTAGCGGCATGGCGAAAGCATTATTATCATTGTTGATTTGGTGGTGATTTGGATGCATGATGAAAAAGACGCTGTAAGTAGCTAGGTTAAATTAGTTGGTTTGGTAGTTAATAAAAGGGAGGAACCCTTTGTTTAACGACAATTAATTGTAACGACAACGTCACAGTTTTCCCCAATACGCGTATCAATTCTTGTGGCTTTTTAATCGGAAAAAGTGTTAATTTTCGAGACCGATGCTACACGTGCTGTAAATTTGGTTTATTGTTTGTAAATTCACCGATCAGGTTAGGGTTTTAATCGTTAACTTTTTCGAACACAATTTAACAGACATTAGATTAATTTAAACAGACACCTCAGGAGATTTCATGAAATTCACTTAGTCAGGATAACAACCTTTGTTTACAAGTTATGAATGAGGTTTCTGGATGCTAATACGTAAGTGTTACATTATAACACTTCTTAATTCTTCACACAAGATTGCTAAAAGTTCATTTACGGCAGTTAAATTAACTAATTCATACCGTAAAATATACTGTGCCGTGAACTGGCGGGGGGTTAAAATAATTTCTTCCCTTAGGCAGTTATCATCGTTATTATCGTTATCATCATGACCCCACCGAGGCATTTCCTCGCAACGTTAAAGATTGATTACATCACCGAAGCATCTCCTCGCAACGTTAAAATTTACATCAAGTTTTAAAATTGTATTAGTAACTATGGAAAAATGAGCTGAAACAAATGTTTTAAGTTTCTTGTTGTCGAAATAACTCTACACACACTAGAAAAAAGACAAAATGTAGCCCCGCCCACCCACCCCATCTCAATTGTGATGATTTTTTTTTATTCGTCGTGAGCCAAGGGGACGAAGCTTAGCTGCAAATTTCTCTGCGAGACATTAAAAACATGTTTTTGAGTATCGTGTACTTTAAAAAATACTATGTGTATTTAAAAAAAAAATGATTAGGACCCATCAATATCCGTCCGTAACCAATCACTTGGATCAAGACATAATTTAACATAATGTAAACTCTTTGTTTGAATTGTTGATAAAGTGTGGCAAGCATTAATCTCATGTAAATTTTGTTAACTTTGCAATTTTTCACCTCATGCAATATTTCTCTATCTCACAATCTTAACCTCAGTAATTTTCTTTGTTGTATAATTTTAATTGAACGTAAATTTCATGCTCTGCAGTTTTAATCTCACATAATATTTTTATTTGCACAAGTTTATTTCACATCAGATCTTTTGTTTTCATAAATCTTTTCTAGTTTTTGTTTTGTAAATATTTTCTTAATGAACGTTTCCATCGCATAAATTATCTGTCAACTTTAAATCTCACATAAGATTTATTTGTTGTTTAAAATTTCACAAGATTGTATGGCGAATTTAAATGTTGTTTATTGCTCTTTTGAAGCTTTGACACTTGTTCAGTTGTCGTTAATATCAAAGTTATAAGGAATTGAAAATTTAAAATGGAATTGGGGTAAATAACACCGAAATATGTGGCAGAAGCGAAGTGCGCGGTTCCTAGTCGGGCTGGCGTGATTTATCGTGTCACCTGCACAAAAGATGCAGGTTTGTATAGAATTCAGGGGCGGTCGCGATGTTGTAACACTGTCGCTTTCGACCCCAAAACCGAGACCCAACTGCGGATCTGCGACCGTAACGGCCTGCTCGTACGGCACGTCCGTAATAGAGAGATGCTTTGCGGTAGGCTTGCGATAGATAGAATCACCGTCGCGGGGGAGAATAGCTACGACCGGTAACCCTAAACTCCGCTTGTGTTAAAACGCCCTTATGGGTATTTTTGTTGTGCTCTTGTTGACTGCCATAATTTTAAATTTGCCACCACACGCCGGTAATAACTTGTGTATTTGCATCCAGTTACTTTAATTAAGATTTTCCTTTGTTTTTATTAAATTTGTGATGCTCAGATTTTTGGTTTTCATATGTGTATATCTGTCAATTCGCGGTTGTCTTTCCTTTCATATTTTTAAGGTGTTTCATTATTTTACAATGTATAATATGTCGGTGAATATACCACAGAGGGTTTTTGGGGCTGAGACATGAATGCGAGATGGCAAGTCCGTGTCGCCCTCGCTCGCAGCTCTATTCCTCCTAGAGAGGGGGCGCGATTTTTAGCCCCCTCCCAAAAAATGTATCGATTATTTCTTGCGCTCTCTACTCGCACGCAGTGTATGTTCACTTGTATGAAAGAACGTCTTCCCGCCATTTTTCAAAAATATGTACGGTTTTTGCACTTGTTCTATTTCCCATATGTGTGTGTCTGTCAACTCGTGGTTGTCTCTTTCTTTCATATTTTTATGTGTTTCATTTGCGATGTATTATATGTGGGTGCCTAAACCATGGGGGTTTTTGAAGCTGAGAATGCGATGCGGCCCCTCTTGGGCACGTCACGAGTCGCCCTCGCTCGCAGCTTCTTTTCCTCCTAGAGAGGGTGTGCGATTTATAGCCCCCTCCAAAAATTCTGTCTATTATTAGAAATAATAGACAGAATTGAATTGCACAAGTGCATCGCACGTAGTGGATGCTCACTTGTATGAAAGAACGTCTTCCCGCCATTAAAAAAAAAAAGAACATACAACGTAGGCTCTTCTTGTCAGACGATCACAGCCACGGTCAAATTTTGAAATTTTAAATTTTTAGCGGGCCTTTCCATTTTTTTTTCACATGTCAATTTAAGGCGGGGAGTTTGGGTTGTCACACGACTTTGAAAATTTGTGCTTAAATTTATACTCTCAATTTTGATCGTACTGAATATGCATGTGTTTATGTTTTTTTTTTTTTTATTTTTGATGTGAGGTTTGATATAATTAATGACTTGAGCTAACCAGAATTTAACATTATGTAGGGGAAGGGGGCCTAAAGCGGGCATAGAGCCTAAAGCGGGCACTCTCTTTAGTTTTGGCGTTTCAAAAGATGGTGCGCCCTAACCGCGCGGACATAGTGCATCCCCCCCCGCATACTTCACATCAGTCGCTCAGGTCTCCTGCGAGTACCCAATTATGTGCTGTAATAAATAAATAATTTTCACATGGTTTTGAAAAATATTGCAAAGTGTGTCACATCTGTTTTTTCTATGTTTGTGATTTTTAAGCTAAAAATGAAATTCGTTAGTCAGTTTGTGTTTATTCGGCTACCATAAGGTAGCAGTTAACTGCCACTTGTTGCATCATTTTGAGTTTAGATGTTGTTTGCAATTTTAATTGTCGAAATGGGCAAAGCGGGCAGGGCAAAGCGGGCACTTGTCCGGTTTGTCCTTCTAGTGTATTTACTAAATATCTATAGTTGTTTCGAAAAGAAGCACAAAGGCAATGTGGAGTCTGTGAAACAAATTATAAAAGAAGAACTTGCTGAAGATAAAACGAAGTTTAAGAAGTGAAAAAACCAAAAAGAAAAATACGAGATATATCGCTTTAAAAAAAAATATATTTCGAATTACCAAACTTCAGTCCAGGGGATCTTCATATTTATATTCATATCTAGTCTAGAGTTTTTACAAAAAAACAAAATATAAAGTTGAACAACTTTTACATCACACTTTAATCGGCACATTGATGCATTTTTTGACGAAGTGCTGAAGAGGTCTGCATTTTGAGATAGAAGGTCCTCTGGGGAAAAGCGTCAGCTTTCTTTTGATACCATTTATAATCCTAAAAAAATCCATGACTGAGGTAAACAACTCTCGAAAAGTCAAAATCTATTAAAATGAGCTTACTTAACTTCTGGTTTAGTTGCAGACTTTAGTATTTCTAAAATGCAATTCCGGTAACCCCGACAATGTTTTCAATGTTTTTTTTATTTTATTTTATTTTTTTTTTTATTTTATTTTATTAATTACGTCCCCCAACAGGCACTGAGGCCCAATTACAGGGGAACGGGACATACACGTTACACCCAGAGCCATGGCGGGAATCGAACCCACGGCCCAAGGTGTAGCGGGCAAGCATGATGCTAACTAGCCCACCCCGGGTCCTCATGTATGTAGTATAGAGCGAAACCGAACCAGACGCTAACCTTAACCATTGCCTGGTTTGCCCTAGCTGAATGCCCGCTTTAGGCCTCCCCGTAGGGCAAAGCGGGCAGTTGTAAAGATTTAGTTATCTGCTTCTAACTTTTTTTTTAATAAACTTTCTTCAATTTTAGTTATGCATCATTGAAAAGGGTTAAATCAAGCATTATAATATAAAAATTTAAAGGATCTAGATTATCCATAAACTACTTTTTTTAATATTTTTCCTTATGGTGCCCGCTTTGGGCCCTCTTCCCCTATTCTGACGTTCTTAGTTGCCGTCTTTTTTTTTCGTCAAGATGGAGAAATAAACGAATTTTGTGTCCTCCATATTTTGTGTTTTATTTGGGGCGCTTTTCTAACCTTGGGGTTCACCACTTTGCATTAGAACGGATTCCGCTATAAAAAAAAAAACAAAAAACACAACGCAGGGTTCTATTTTGTTGACAATCACAATTTAAGGCCAATTTTTCTTATTTTTGCGGGTTTTAAAATTTTGTTCACATGCCAATTTAAGGCGGGATGTTTGGGTTATAAGTTTATCACAGTGGATTGTTAAAGTACAAGTAAAGAAGTACGCTATGGGTAGGCTTCAAGTGAGGTTTTCTACATCAAAAGAATACGCATATCAATGTAAGTGCAAAATGTATCTAATACCAATTATAATAGTTTAGTAGTCTTATCGTACACCCATATTTTCGAAAAAAGGAGTAAAACGTTCTTGATTTGATCCATAAAATAATAAATTGCTTCCAACGATGGTCATTGTTCTAAATCCAACTCTGAATCGGCTGAAATACTAGCAGAATTTTTTGCCAGTACATATACCAGTGAAGACTCTCAAAATCTACCTAGTTCTCCCCCGACATCATCGTATCTTGATACTATAGAAATAAATGAAGCCATAGTTTATTGTGAGCTATTGAACCTTTCTGAACATAGTGCCCCTGGTCCTGATAATATCTGTGGTTCTTTCTTAAAAAAATATGCTCTGCAATTAGCCAAGCCTCTTGCTCACATAATGTCCCAGTCTTTACTTTCAACTTCTTTACCGTCCGACTGGTTAAAATCTTCTGTCACACCCATTTTTAAAAAAGGTGACAAAACTGACCGTAAAAACTATCGTCCTATAAGTTTGACTGCAGTTTGCTGTAAATTAATGGAACGAATTTTGTGTAAAAGAATAATTCATTTTGCTATTCATGAAGGTATAGTACCTGACGAACAACATGGCTTTCTCCCTGGTTGTTCCACTGAGACATGCCTTTTATACTGTTTAGATAAATGGACCAAAGCTATTGACCGTGGTGATTCCGTTGATATTGTTTATATAGATTTTCAAAAGGCATTCGACAAAGTTCCTCATCGAAGGCTAATACACAAACTGAGAGAGTAAGGTATTAAGGGTAATCTCTTGAAATGGATATCCGCTTTCCTATCTGAACGTGTCTTTTACGTCAGAGTTGGTGATTCATTGTCCAATAATTATGCTGTAAAATCCGGAGTTCCTCAGGGATCCGTCCTAGGGCCTGTTTTATTTGTTCTTTATATATCTGATTTAAGTCGTCTTCTAAAATCAGATCATGCCTTTTATGCGGATGATCTTAAAATTTTTAACTATCCCAATAGTAGTTATAATATCCTAATCGAAGACCTAAATACTGTGCTACAATGGTGCGATCTGTGGCTAATTCCTATTAACAAAGAAAAGTGCGTCATTCTTCATCTGGGTGCAAAAAATCCATGTTTAAACTATTGTATTGGCAACGATCTCATCAAAGCTGTTGATAAGTATGTAGACCTTGGTATCACGATTCAAAGCGACCTCAAATGGTCGCACCACTCTTTAAAAACTGTTAAAAAAACAAACATTACGATGTATCTGCTTCGAAAAGCCTTCCAAAGTCTATCGAAAGAGTCATTTCTGACATTGTATAAATCTTATGTTAGACCTCAGTTGGAATACGCATCTGTTGTCTGGTGTCCTTTCTTACAAAAAGACATTGAATTATTAGAGCGAGCTCAAAGACGCGCAACCAAAACGGTCGCCAGCCTACATAACCTTCCGTATTCTAAGAGGCTCCAAGAACTAGCACTTTGCACTCTGTCCGAAAGACGATCCAGAAACGATTTAGTCTGGACATTTAAAATTTTGAAAGGTTATCTTGGGGTCGACTTGTCACCTTTATTTAACATCAACAGTGACGAACGGCTTCGTGGTCACAGCTTAAAATTGCGTCATAATCAGTACAAAAGCAAGATCCGGGAAAACTTTTTAAGTAATCGAGTATTTACTGCCTGGAATGCCCTACCCGCAAACACTATTAATTCTCATAGTATCAACACATTCAAAGCAAAGCTACATTAACAGAAGATAATAAATTGTCGCCATTGTAAATTACGCTGATTACAATTTGTATTTCTCTGTTTTAGTCAAATCGTGAGCTTAATAGGCACTGCCTCAGCTCAAAGTATAATAATAATAATAATAATAATAATAATAATAATAATTCATTATTTTTTTGAGAAACTTTGTATAAGCAGTTCTAAAAAATTCAATGCAATGATTTATATATCTCATACGTAATATGTTGCACATTTTACATAGATAGGATTTATTATGGCAAAATTTTGTGATGACGTCATCAAAATTTTCGTGTAATAAACAGATACATTTTGATTGACGTTGTTGACGATTTACCATGTTTACGATAACCTTAAAACATTTGCAATATTTGAAAGTATTCGGTTTCACAGTTTTAAAGTTATATCAGTGACTATTATTATAAAATGGCGAAGACTCAACGTTTGAGGTATGCTGGATTTATTTCAATATCATACCACGGCCAACTGTATTAATATATATGGCCATTCCAATTCGTATAAAAAGTTGATTCTTTGACGTTTCCAAAATCGTTAATCAGGCAACTACACCTGTTGAGTACAGTTATGAACTTGGTTGGCAGATAATTGTCAAAATGACGTTTTAAAATATCACGTTTTTTTGAAAGTGTAAATAATGGCACAAGAACATTAATGATATTACTCCTACTATTTAGTTTTGAAATAAGATGCATATATTTTTACAAAACTGTGATAACCCAAACTTCCCGCCTTAAAATTTGACCTTGAAACAGTTTGAAAGGCCCGCGAAAAATTCAAAAATTCAAAGTTTGGCCTTGGCTGTGATCGTCTAACAAATGAGAACCTACGTTGTGTGTTTTTTTTTTTTTGCTTTTGAAAAATGGCGGGAAGAAGTTCTTTCATACAAGTGCATACACTGTCGAGAGCGCAAGAAATAATTAACAGAAATTGTTTTGGAGGGGGGGAAACGGCACCACCCTCACAGGGGGAAATACGCTGCGAAGATTTACCCCTCAGCGCAAAAACCCCCTTGGTTTTTATTCCCGGACGACATTTTATTACATTTCAAACACCTTAAGATATGTGAAAGAAAAACACTCGCGAATTGACTGAAAGAAAAACACTCCCGAATTGACAGAAAGAAAAACACTCGCGAATTTACAGACATACACATATGAAAAACGAACAAATGGAAAATTCTATAAATCTGTTTGGAATCAATGCAAATATTTGAATATCATAAGTTTAATAAACAAAGCAAAAACTGAATCAAGTAACTGGATGCAAATACACAAGTTATTACAGGCGTGTGGCGGCCGATCTCTTTTCCCCTTTTTTTTTGTTACGGCAGTTAACAGGAGCACAAGGAAAGTACCCCTGGAGCGTTGTGGCATAAGCGGAGTCTGAGCTACCGGTCTGGAACTGTTCTCCCCCCGCGACGGTGATTCTATCTATCGCAAAGCCTACCCCACACGCATATCCCATGACGAACTTTGCCCTGCGGAACTAGGCCATTACGGTCGTCCAACCCGCAAGAGATCTAGGCTATGTACAGGAGCCTAGAAATTTACAACATCGGCGGCCGCCCCTGAATCTATCCAAACCTGTGGACTTGTACAGGTGGCGCGATAAATCTCGCCAGCTCGACTAGGAACCAAACCTCGCTTCTGCCACGTTTTCTGTGTCATTTAACCTCAATTCCATTTTAAAACATTCAATCTCTTATAACTCTGATGTTAACAACAACTGAACAAGTGTTAAAGTTTCAAAGAGCAATAAACAACATTTAAATTCGCCATACAATCTTGTGAAATCTTAAACAACAAATAATTCTTATGTGGGATTAAAGTTGGACATCAAATAATTTATATGATAGAAAACATTCATCAACAAAGTATTTACAAAACAAAACTTAGCAAGGATTTATGAGACGAAAGATCTGGTGTGAAATAAACTTGTACAAATAGAAACACTATGTGAGGTTAAAACTGTAGAACATGAAATTTACGTTCAATTAAATTTATACAACAAATAAAATTACTGAGGTTAAGATTGTGAGATTAAGAAATATAGTATGATGTGAAAATTGCAGAGTTAACATAATTTACAGGAGATTAATATTTGCCACACTTTATCAACGGTTCAAACAAAGAGTTTACATTATGCCAAATTATATCATGATCTAAATGATTGGTTACTTCAAAAATAATTTACTTTGAGAAGTTAAAATACTACGAACTGGTTACCCCAACAAAACACATAATAAACAAACACAAAAATATCCAATCATCGCTCCGAGGGAAAAAAGCGTCTCGGTGATGTAAATATCCAAAATCGTTGCGAGGAAAAAGCGTCTCGGTAATGTAAATTTTCTGTAGCGTTGGGGGCATGCCTTAATTAATTAATCAATCTGGCGTTGCGAAACATGCCCCGATGAATTAATCGTGATAACGATGATAACCACCTAAGGGGAGAAAATATCATAACCCCCCGCCAGTCCGCAGTATAATGAACTTGTTTAACTGCCGTAAATGAACTATTAGCAATCTTGTGTGAAGAATTTAGAAGTGTTATAATGTAACACTTACGTATATGCATCCAGAGACCTATTCGTAATTAAACATAAGGTGTTTTTCCTGACTAAGTGAATTTCATGAAATCTTCTAGCAAATGGTTAATTTAAATAATCCTGATTGTTAAATTGTGTTTGCACTAGCTGACTATTAAGAAAAACTAGCTTGATTGGTGAATTTACAAACAAAGAAACAGATTCACAACACGTGTTCGCGTCCGACCGGAAGTCTGCAATTTTCGATTAAAAGGGCGCAAGAATTTACCGCGCGGGTTGGGGACAACTGTATCATTATGAAAAATACGTTTGATCGTCGTTAAACAAAGGCTTCCTCCCGTTTTATTAACTACCAAACCAACTAATTTAAACCTAGCGCTTACCACGTGGTCACACACACACAGCCACATTCATAATGCCCTACCATGCCGTTTTTCTACCAACCCTCTAACTGAAATTACCCTAGCGCTACGTGCTGCCATCTAACCCAAAGATCATGCAACTAACTCCTAAGCGCTACGTGCATTAGACCATCCATGCATATTTGGTTGCCTATGTTTAAGGATTTCCTTTTTGTGATTGAACTCTTTTTTTTTTTCAAATTAAAATTATTCAAATGTGATTTCGCGCCGTTGTCAATTAATTTCAGCGCGAAAAGTTTGATTTAAATTCGGTCACCACAAAACGAAAATTATTTAACAAAAAGGAAGGTACATATTCATAATTTTAAAACTTTTCTGCTGGTAGGTTTGTTACAGATCGTTATTTTCTTCGACCAGTCTGTTGGTTCCAAACAAATATTATTAATAACTTTTTCATTGTTGCTCGAATAATTATATCACAAACTCTTGATTTATGTTCCAAGCAACAAAATAATGGATTTTGGTCCAAAGAAGGATGGAGCAGATTACATATTTGTTGACATGTCTTTTTAGAGTTTAAAAACGCCAACATTTTTTGAGTTACGTCAGCCACTTCCTTCACAATGCCTACAAAATATGCATTGGGATAGGTTAATCCACCTCGATCCTGTAACAGGATGAGTCTTAATAGCGGACCAGGAACCTCTTTGGACAACAGCGGTGCAAGGCAGCTATCGCAATGAAGTTTGTCGTCTAATTTCTTTAAAATGAATCCAGCCAAAAAGGCCACAGATACCGATGAAATGTTTGCACAGGGTTCAATTAATTTACTCAGGTTTTGAATCTTTGTTCTTAATTCCAAAGGTACATCAACATTTTCTTTGTCTTGTTTTGTATCACGATCCAAAACTGAGAATTTTGCAGTACTGACAAAGTCTATATTGGAAACATTAGATGATTTGGAACATTTAACAAGTCCGCAGCGGAGGATCTGACGCATTGCATATTCTGCAGCTCTGGCATCCGTTGCATCATTGGAGCCTCCTTTTAATCTCACGTGTGGGAACGTTGCTTCCACCGCATCGGAGCTAAAGGAACGCGTAAGAACGTAGTAAAAGCCTGCTTGTTCTTACAAAAACTTAACACACAAATATGTACTTCTGGCAATAAATTTTAAAACATGTGCAGTCTCTTGAGTGAAACCACGAAAACCGGTGCTAGCAGAACTGATGGTTTGAATTTCATCTATATAATTTTGTTTGGCCACTGAAGTCTTTCATAAGAAACGTGAACATATGGAGCGATACTGCTATCTAATGATCTAATGTAATGATATCTATTAGATACATTGTGAATTCGGAAGAAGTAATAAATTGTTTTCATAAATTGTATCGTGCTTTAAACATTAACAAAATTTTTATCATTGGCGTCTTTTAAATACTGCAATGATGATGTCACTGGAGTGGAAAATATTTGCACGGCTCTCAGCACATTCATTTTTACGAAATTTGTAGGATATAAGTGCTTTTTTGTCAAATATCTAATTGGTTTTACAGGTAGCCCTTTCTGAAAATTTTGATGTACCTTTGGAATTAAGAACAAAGATTCAAAACCTGAGTAAATTAATTAAGACTCATCCTGTTACAGGATCGAGGTGGATTCAGCTATCCCAATGCATATTTCGTAGGCATTGTGAAGAAAGTGGCTGACGTAATTCAAAAAATGTTTCCGTTTTTAAACTCTAAAAAGACATGTCAACAAATATGTAATCTGCTCCATCCTTCTTGGGATCAAAATTCATTATTTTGTTGCTTGGAACATAAATCAAGAATTTGTGATATAATTATTCGAGCAACAGTGAAACCAGTAAGTTTTTGATAATATTTGTTTGGAACAAACAGACTAGTTGAAGAAAATAACGATTTACCAGCAGAAAAGTTTTAAAATTATGAATATGTAGGTATCTTCCTTTTTGTTAAATAATTTTCGTTTTGTGAAAATATATCTATCTTATTTCAAAACTAAATAGTAGGAGTAATATCATTAACGTTCTTGTGCCATTATCTACACTTTCAAAAAAACGTGATATTTTATAACGTCATTTTGACAATTATTTGCCAACCAAGTTCATAACTGTACTCAACAGATGTCGTTGCCTGATTAACAATTTTGGAAACGTCAACGAATCAACTTTTTATACGAATTGGCGGAATTGGGATGGCCATATGTATTAATACAGTTGGCCGTGATCATACTGAATCTTTTTTTTTTTTTTTTGTAATGAATGAATGGTTGCCTAGCTTACAATCTTTAAGCTTTAAGCCACAGTATAGAGTTCAATCAGTAGAGACAACACGTGTCGGCGCCTTTGATCTTTCTGACCCGAATTTTAAGCCATCATCGGTGATCGTTGCCCAAAATATTTCTAGATGTCGCCACCCAATTTAAAAAGGATCACAAACGCTTCACTTTAAAATTGATTCGTGTACACAATTTACTACACTTTGTGCAAATGAATTTTTGGAAAAGACTTAAAAATAGTGTAATAACAACAACATTTTGTAACTAGTTGATCTTAGAAACCACAGTCTATTGTAGTAAATAATTAATTAAGCGTTAAATTTAGATGTGGCCCGCTTCTCTGATTACGATTTTATGTTTCATTAATTTCTTTTTCATGATGGCTGTAAATGGTTGTAAAATTCAACGTTATTAGAAAACGCTAATATATGTATATACATTTAATTTTTTTACAAAAAAAATTAAACAGTAAACGATGGTCCTATCATGGTAGAAGGAGACATGGTATAGGCATACGCATTGAGTGTGACGTCAAGTGGGGTGAAATTAGCGCGAAATTTAAAATACAAACTTTCGTTATCCGACAACTAATTGACGTATTGGACAGAGCAATGACAACTCAAGCTGAAATTCCCTAGACTTCCCTAGCGAAGCTCACAAGAGTCACAAGGTCGTTGATGCCACCTAACGTCACAAATGGATGCGCAGACCATTTTTAATTTGGTACATCGGATGCCTATACCATGTCTCCTTCTACCATGGGTCCTATGAAATCGTGAACAACGCTTTTTAAAATGTCTCTACTGATTGATATCTATACTGTAGAGTAGAGATAGTCTGTGGTAGAGATCATTTAGTAGGAACAACTCGCTGTTTTTTCTGACCCGTTTTCATGGATGATCGTTTGGCATGTCACCGCATGAGGGCGCGCACCGCAAGGTACTTCTAAAGTCACTAGATAGATAAAGTACCGCAATTGGACGCCATATTGTGTCCGCGCCATATTCAAAATAAATAAATAAAAATTAACGGACTCGATACTTGCGTATAAAGCGTAAATGTAGATTTTTTTCAAATAAACATTTATTTATGTTTAAGCGTTATTTGTTCAATGCACTTAAATGCCATTGATAAACATAAGGCGTGAGTAAAAAATATAGATGAGAAACCTTGCAATATCAGTTTATTAACAAAATTTCGGCCACAATAGTTTCCTTCCATCTGCTCGCTTTGCTTCAAATTGTTGTTCAGAAAAATGTAACTAAAAGTAAATAGTATTTAACATTGTGCAATTACATATTCAAGCTTTAAACAAATTACTTCGCAAACTCTGGAGTTGTCGTTCAAATCGTCCCGGCCTATTAAATTCTCCCACATCACTCTTCTAGTCTAGCCCTATTACTAACACCTGCAACAATTTAAATTAGTTGAGAAAACTCAATTGAAAACTCAGTTGTAACCTACCTGTTGGAAGACGAAACAATGGGCTTTTATTTCCACACAAAGGAACACAACAACTTGGCATTTTAAAATAAAAGTCATAAAACACCACAAAAAAACACAAACAACTTTACAAAAAACACAAACAACTTTGCAAAAAACACAAACGGCGTTTGACAATTAACATTGACGTTTGTCGGTCGCCATATTGTGTCCGAAATACACGTTCTCTCTCTAACACATTGAAACATTCAATTGCGGTACTTTGGTTATCTAGGGACTTTAGGTACTTCTCTTTCTTACACATTGGAACATTGAATAGCGGTACTTTGGTTATCTAGTGACTTTAATCTGAAATATTTGAAATTTGGCAGTTTAGTTGCATTGGTTTTGATGGTTTAATACGACTGATCTTCCGGTGGAATTATTGCAGTGAAGTGTAATTTTCACAGAGACATTCTAAAAAATGTTCTTCATGTTTTGATGGGACTATTGTTTACTGTTTAATTTTTTTGTAAAACAATGAAATGTATATTGGCGTTTTCTAATAACGTTGAATTTTACAACCATCAAGACAGGGAAAATAAATTAATAAAACGTAAAATCGTAATCATAGAAGCAGAGCTAAATCGGAATTTCTGTACGTCATCTCTGTTATAGGGCGCTTAATTCATTATTTATTATAATAGACTGTGTGGTTTCTAAAATCATCTACAAAATGTTATTATTATTACACTATTTTTAATTGTTTTCCAAAAATTTATTTGCACAAAGTGTAGTAAACTGTGTACACGAATCAAATTTTCAAATGAAGCGATTGTGATGCTTTTTAAATTGAGTGGCGACATCTAGAAATAATTTAGGCAACGACCACCGATGACAGCTTAAAATTCGGGTCAAAAAGATCAAAGGCGCCGCCACGAGTTGTCCCTCGTCCCTACTGAATGATCTCTATACTGTGGCTAGATCTGTCGGACAATAAAGTTGAGGTTATGGCCGTCATTACAAGCAGGAAAGATAATAATAACCCTTTGTGATAATAATACTCCATTATATCAATTTTATGATTATGTAAGCACCGCATATTACACAGTCCTAAAACATGTCCAAGACTAACGCCTAAGTAATGTCTGTTACTGTAAAAATCTTATTTTTCGCCAAATCCAGAGAAATTGTGGGCCAAACATCTGCATCCCTTGAACTACCAACACATATTTCATACGTTGATTTATTACAGAAAATAGTGGAAGAGTTTTCGTTGAACGACATCAAGCATAGCGTTATTTTATCCCTTAACGAGGAATTTTGCCACAGTGAAGACACAATTAACTTGAAGAACGGAGACGAAATTGCAGTAATTCCACCTCTAAGCGGCGGCTAAACTGTCCACAATGAATCATTTAAACTTCACATCTGAAAAGTTGAGTGTGGAAGATTTAACAGAACTTGCGACTTCACCAAAATGTGGGGCTGTTTCAGTCTTTCTAGGCACTACTAGGGACAATTTTGAAAACAAAACTGTGGTCAAATTGGAATATGAAGCTTATGAGTCAATGGCGCTGAAGTCTCTGGAAAAAATATGTGAAGAAATACGTACCAAGTGGACACAAGTCGAAAACATTGTCATTTATCATAGGTAATTAGTTTATGTGTTCATAAGTATGGTTTTATGATTATGCTTTACAGACTGGGTGTTGTTCCTGTAAAAGAAGCAAGTATAGTTATTGCAATATCGTCACCACATAGAGCCGACGCCATACAGGCCACTGAGTGGTGTATTAACACTGTCAAAGAAAAAGTTCCTATTTGGAAAAAAGAAATTTATTCTGATAGTCAACCTGAATGGAAAGAAAACAAAGAATGTGGGTGGTCAAGTAATATATTAAGTTGAGGGTTGTGATTTTACTTTTTTATCAACTGGGGGCTTTCAAATACATTGTTATGGTTATTGGTTGAGTCCATTGCATGTTTTTTAGCATTTTTATTGTTGCACTGTTGATTTATTATTAAAATCTCATGAACTGTTCTTTTGTTTTATTATAGCCTATTATCCACCAAAGTTGAAAAAATTCAAACTAGACTTTGACCAAAAAGTGGAAGTTCCGACTGTGTCACCTCACTTGGTACAGATAAAGGCATCAAACACGGATCTAACCAAAAGAATTGAAAACTTTATGGAAAGGAAAAGAAATGACATCAATGTAAATAATGTAAGGGAATTTTGTACTTCTGAGAGAAATTCAGAATTTACGTGTGCAAGAGTGGACGCAGTTTTGCAAAAACGAAAGGACTCAAAGGGACACTTGCAAGGTAAAAATGTTGATGTTCATAGTGAAACATTATCTTTTTGTTTTTAGTTAGTCGTGTACTAAATACATATCATCGAGACCAAATGAACGCCGATTACTTAATGAAATATATTCCACCAAATGGTATTGAAGAAAGACTCCAAAATTTAGAAGTGCAACTAAGTTTAAATACAGCTGTCCCAAAAAATGTTTACACTCGTTTAAAACGACTGGAGGATCGCCTGTTGCATCTGGAATCCATTTCACCTGAATATATCAATTTTTGGGTAAAAAACACCATCTACAAATTAGTTTAATTTTAATGACTCAATGACTAAATTTTAGGACAAAACACACTTGGCTAATAAATTTGTTAAGAAGAAAATTTTTACAGTGCAGGAGATTGATTCTCTGATTTCAGATTTGGAAAAAAAGAGTTCTGAAGATAAAAAGACTTGATCTTACGTAACTAACGTTTTTAGATAGTTTTATTTCGATTTTGTATATATGATATAAAATAGTTTTAAAGTTTTATACATTTGAATAAAAAATTAACTTAATATTTTAAACATATCACGCAGTGCATTATTAACATAAAAGAGTTCACAACTAAATAAAAATAAATAGAGCCTTCAGTCAAACAAAAGTTTTTTAAGTGAAGATGTTAGGATCAGTAAATTTCGCCGTAAAAATATAAAATAAAGCTGGAAGTGGCACAAGTAAAAGTAATAAAGAATGGAGCGTTGGATCCGTTAACTGAGTAATGGAGATTAAACCATAGGCATGTAGACACCAGTGTCCTACCAAAATGACTACATTTCTCGGTTCCACAACTGTGGTTATAATGAGGGAGGAAATGGATTGATTCAGTTTGAGAGCAAAATGGTACGCACATGATATAACTGATAAAATAACCACCAAGATTGGAAAGGCATAATCTAAAAACATTAACATTAGATTTGTTAACTAGAAAAACAAAAACTTACAAAGAAGTCCTCCAATCAAGGCATGAGTAACGACTAAAATGGGTATGTAGTACATGGCGGCATATATCGACATTTTACTTTGTCTTGGAAGATATTTCCGACACACCCATGGCCTTATTAGCAGCATTGTAGTCAAAGTCAGTGCATAAAATATAAACACTAGAGTATACCTAGAACGAAAGAAATTATGAGTGTTTCAAACTTTTATTAGCGATGTACAATGGATAGACCGCCTCTTGCGTACAATGTATCTTCTCTTCATAATTTGGCGCCGGATTGTGCAATAAAGTATACCAATCAGCCAATGTTCTTACTCCGCAACTTTGTATAGTAAACTCGCCGAACGGATGTGTAAACAAAAGAGATATAATTCCAGAAATAAGCACCTCCACTAAAGCTGTGAAGTGCAAAACAAGAACGTCTTTCTTAAAACTGAAAGATATTTATTAATTACAATATTAGTATCAAGGGATCCCGTGCACCTTCTTCTCATCGAAACCATATCAATAAAGAACCAATGAAGCACCAGAACCAACAAAACCATGAAACCCAAATACAACCAGTCGTAGAAGGTTGGAGTATCCATACATGGCTCACACATGCAACTTGTATCGTTGCGTCGGAACCCTCTGGGACATGACCCACAATCGCTGATCTGCCCGTCTGGTAAAAACATTCGTCCGCAGTACCATCCTGGGCAACTGAGGTCTCGATTTACCTTATTATCGCACATTATTTACATGTAAAATGAGGTTATGTTCAGATAGATTGACAGCTAGCGAATTTGAGGTTAGGATTTGGGGTAAATTTGTTTTGTGAATTAGACGTGGAGGTTTAACTGGGGGCAAAATTTTCACGACCCGATTATAGTAAAAGGGTGATTTATTTATTTTATTAATTGCTAGTAAAGCGGTTAAATTGAAAACATTTTTTATCATAAAGATGGAGGTCGTTGGGATGATAGTCAATCGTGATTGGTCGTCGGTCGCGAATATTTCGTTGTGATTGGTGGTGGTCAGGCACTTTGGAGTCAGTTTCTTGTCTGATAGCAGTTAAATTTAGCAAATTTTGAGCTACGGAATAGCTTTGAATAGTTATAAATTCATTGTCCGTTATTCTGAAGAAACTGAGGGGTTTTGGTGGCGGAATTTGATGATTTAGGTGTGAATAGTTCGTTCATCGACGCCCGAGTACCCCCCCATCTATTTTCAGCCCTAGGTACTTACGGCATCGGCTCGTTTGCACGCAAAAATCACAGTAAAAAAAACGCGAATTTCTCGTTGAATAGTGCATAAAAGAGTGTTGCGGTACATCAAGTGTCGGATTTGAGGTGTCCTCGGCATGTATGTGTGTGCGTTTCGTGCATGGATGCGTTAAAACAGGGGATTTTAGGTCTAAGTAACCAGCTGATGGCGGGTGAAAATACAGGACTCGCTTGGCAGTTTCCCGATCTCGTCAGTGTAGAAAAGTCCTCGTCTCAGTTTTCCGTCTAGTGTTTTCTCCGATCGAAGCGCGTTTCCGATCGTCGTCCCGTGGAAAGCTCGCGTGAAAAGGCCCGAATCGGAAAATCGTCTCCATTGGGCGTGCACTCACACCTTGTCATCGATAGTCTCGACCGAAACCGGTGCATATGATGCGTTTGAAGGGTGCTGGTGCCGAGGTTTGACGTGTCCAGGTGGTGAGATGTTCGTGTAATAGTGCCCGAAGCGAGACTTGGCCGCCACCATGTCGACGACGGCGTTTGTCGATCGGATCGATCCCTTCGCCAAGCGCTCCCTCAAGAAGAAGACGAAGAAGTCGCAGGGTAGCTCCAGGTACCGGAACTCGCAGGACGTCGAGCTGCAGCCGCTGCCGCTCCTCAAAGGTGAGTCCCCCGACCTAGTGCAACTCCGCCGAGGCGCGGCCCAAGGTCGGGCTGCGGAGGCAAGGTCGATCGTGCTCCGATTTTGGGGCGAAATCCGACCGAGCGGCTCGTGATCGACTCCGACGACGGCTGATCGATAAGCGATCCTCCGGCAGAGAGTGCCGCAATTATTCGGCATTCTTTCGCCGAACACACATGCGAAATTATCATAATTGCGCCCCGATTCCACGAGGATGCCGCCAGAGGATCGCCGGGAAAATTGCCATTTCCACGGTTCGCCTGATTACAGATTTCGTGTTGACATAACGAGGAGTTTGTTATGACGTTGCGGGATTAATGCTTATCTCCATTTCCTTTTTCATTTTCACTGTGTTGCCTTACCATATCCTTGTTTACTAATAATTGTCATTGATTTCTAAATCGGTAACCTGCGGTTTTTAGTGATTTAAGGACGAATACGAGGGGTATTCAGAAAAGATGGGAACTGTCATTGTGGCCATATACAGTTTAATGGTAAGTTGCAAAAGTGCCACATTCCTTGACGTAAGACTAGCGCTGTTCTATATGCAGGCAAAATCTGGTATAGATCTGGTAATGAGCCAAATTGGTCAATTCGTTTTCCTCTTTCTAAAGTTAACATTATCGAAATTAAAAACGAGGAATATGATATGAGTACATTTTTTGTAATAATACGGAATGCATCTGTAAAATTCTAGTGAGTTACATTAATTAATCCAGTGTCATAGGAAGTTGTAAAATTATTTGTAAAGATCCACAGATGCCAATAGGACATAAATATATACCTCCTTATAGTTTGTAATGTGCGTCAAATACAAAATATAGTAAAATTACTTTATTTATCGACTGATCGCCATTTATTTTTCTGACGGGAATAATAATTTCAGGTTGTGGCACTTTTGCATCCAAACGTACAAATACAGTATGTATAATTGGCTGAATTGAATTGTTGGTTTATATTTTGTGTTTACCAATTTTAGTGATGCTATGAGTATATTTGCACAAATTGATTTAAACACTAATAATTTAATGTAATAATGATACAAAATGTTGTAAATCACAAAAAATTTTAATGTTGTTGCAAAATTTTCAACTGAAAACTTTTAAATCTCATTTATTATGAAAAATAATAAATCAATAAAATTTACACATTATCAGAATCATAAATCCCAATTATAACTTTCGAGGACCTTTAAGTTTTTTGATATAAATCTGTCGCACTCATAGTTCCTATAATTCTATAAAATGCAAGTCTTCATATATTTAATATAGTTTTTAATATGCTTTTTCCATGCATATTTTTATTTTACTAATTGTTACGCATTACGTTAATGATTTTAAGGTTATTTAGACAGAACTTCCCTCGCTCCTGAAGTATAAACATTGAAATAAATCCAGTGTTTTAGATAAATTATAAAATTTGATTTTGTGAATTTAATTTTTTTGTAATAACTCCTGTAAGTTAAAATAAAGATATGTGTGGCTTTAAGTTACAGGTAAGAAGCATGCTGTGCGTATATATCATATATGTTTTTATAAAATTTTGTAATGACGAACTTTTTTGCAAGGACACTTGCCAATTTTGATAATGTAATACAATGTGTATAAATGATTGTAAATGTGTCTCTCTATTCAACTATGTCATGAGCGGTTTATAATTGACATACAAGACAACCTCAATCATTCAGCTGTATAATTAGTCACATAATTAGAATAAATTGGATTAAAATTTTTCGATATTAAAAATTTTATTTACATTTTATTGTGAACACAATCTCATTCGCCTTCGTTTATTTTCAAAAGTATGGTTGTCATTTCTTGATTAATATTCCCACAACAAACTGCTGCAGAAACACTTCGGCTTTTAAAAAAAGTAAACACTAACACTGAAAAATATAATGGTGTGCATCCGAAGAGGGTGGAGGATATGCGGGGTATTTTTGAGAAATTATTCGACTGGTATAAAATTCTCCTAAAAATGACAAAGTGGCACCTGCAGTATGTGCTGTAGTTCCATCTTTGTAGAAATAACCAAACTGTAGTGCTTCATCGTTGAATTGATTAAGGAACGTTTGTATTATTTTTTCTGTATACCTTCTCTCAGTAATAATAATAATAATAATAAAAAAAATGGGTACAATTACACGCCTATATGTATATAAGCTAATCGTATTTCAATTTCTTAATTTCTTGAGGGGGTAACGGTGTTTTAATAAATTTATGAGGATTTTGAGAGGACCAAATTCTACGATTTTGTTAGTTAACAATGCGTCATCAACAGGATGACAGTGGTAATGTAATGGGGATGTTATTCGTTTTGGGAATGTTATGGTATCTGTTGTAACACTTTTATATCCAAATGTGCAAGTATGTATCTATGTAGCAAAATCCACTGTTGCAGGTAACTCAAACTGTATTACTGGTTGACTTGAATAGTTGATGTAAACACTGGTAATGTATATAATAATATTAAAAAATTGTGAATTTCACATTAATAAAAAATGCGCCAAAGTATAAAATATTTGTCATATGCAAAATGCAAAATGGAGTTTAAATTATCATTTATAAAAAAAATCAATAAAATTTATACATCAGTACCATAATAAATCACGATTGTAACAGTTGAGAAATTCTAAGGATTTTTTATATAAATGAGGCGTAGTAATAGCTTGTGTGATTTTTTTAAAATGCAAGTTATTACATTTTTTGTTTAACATAATTTTTTATGCACACATATTTTTATTTTATTAGTCGAAGTAACACAAAACTTGTAAGTCAGGATTGTGTATAATTAATTAAAAACCCCCAGTTTATCTTTTAGAGTAGTAATAAAAAATCTTTTGGTATTTTTACGCTAAAAGAATGTTTTTATGTATGTTTATTATATTTTATGTTTATCTCTATCTTTGTTTATCAATGATTAAATCACAATTCGGTGCACACAGCAATTAAATATTTACATTTACACTCTCAGTTTCGCTGGAAATGCATCCAACTTGTTTTTTAAGTAGAAACTCCCTAAAGCTAATAAATAATCGGATTTACAACACGGGGATCTGGTGGAGGCAAGGTCGACCGTGTATACCACAGTCTAAGATTTATTGCACAAGTGGTGTTAAATATGTGTGGAAAATTTTATTTCTCTAGGGAGCTGTTTGGCTGTGCTAGTGAACTGCAGTGTGTCTGTTTTCTTTTAATTTTTCGTTCGTAAAGGAAAGTTGGCGATATAAATTTTTAGAATAGGAGTATGTATTCAGTGGGTTGTTCATTTCATATGTTTTGATTGGCATAAGAATTTAACAGCGGCTAAACGCAATGCGATCCTATTGCAATTATTCATATATGACTATGTATAGGATACCTACTACATTTCAGACACCAGTAGGAAGTGTCCATACCCTATTACATTACCATTTAACGACGTGACGAATTTGTAGATAAACGCCAGTAGTGTAAACAGTTCACACTTTTAGTCAATAAAAGCATTAAATGTGACTTTTATCATTACCCCAAAACCAGAAGCGAATTTAGGATACTTTCTTGTAGACAGAAATTAACGCTCTAAAGAAGAAAGGAAACAACGATTTTGGCAAATTGCCAGAACTAAATAACCCTACAAATGAAACTTTGCTACAGCATAGGACACCTCTGACTTAAGGTTGTTGCTACGCTGAACTGGGCAGGAAATCGCACGGGTGGATCCTGCATTTAAAACAATAGTAAAGTGATGGCTTGCAGTGATTACGAAAAAACTGACTACTGTTTTATTTTACATATTTCTTAAATGTGTTTAATAATAATTTTGAAAGAGTGGGGATCAGACAGTGTTTGTACAGTATTATTTTTATTGGATTATCAAATAAAAAGGAGTATTTTTTTACATACTTACTATAACGCATCGCTTTACTATTGATTTGTGTTGAGTGATATCTCTTGTCCACTTTAGCGTAGCAACAGCCTTAATAATTTCAGAGTATTCCTCGTATATAAGCCTTTCCATTGACACACATACCAAGTTATTCTAATTAATTGCGCCATTTTTGCACGAGGATAGCAGCAGAGGGTAATGAGAAAATTACACATTTGCAGATTTATGATTGGTGCTTTGCCTGTGGAAATTACAGGTTTTGGGAATGGGGTTGTAAATTATTACCATCATATTGCTAAGAGATTCATGGGGATCTACGATAGGTTATAAATGGAGCTATGTCAGTGATCACTATTTCAGAACCAGAACTATGTTTTCAGTTTTTATTGTTAACGTTATGGTTCTATAACCTTTTTGCAACGATTATGATAATTGACTGGTTCTGCTGTAACGGATTTTTATTAAACAGATAATCTCCGAAAGTACTGGGCCGATAGTTGTCAAATTTGATATTTACATTAGGAATGTCATGTAGATGGTAAAACGCTAACCAAAGTTTGTCTAATGATCCCCACCAATAATGTGATAACGTCACTTAAAAATTGTACATAGTAAATGGGTTGTATGCAATAACATAATCCTACACAGGTAGTTTATGATTCCCTATTGGGTTCTTACCCGAAACGTCCAGATTTTTAGAAAAAAATCAAAATTATACAACATTTTGCAGATGTTTTAAAGTTATGATAAACATGATAAATGTTTAATCAAAATATATTTACTTATCCCCTCTAAAAAATTGATGACGTCAGCTCAAAATTTTGCTGAATAAATCCTATCTAAATTGTATAAAATATGATGAGTCTGTCCTTATAATTTATCATTCCATTCATATTTTCTGGATTTGCTTATACAGGGTGACCCAAAAAATTAATGAATGCGTGAATTTATTTTATTGTTTTAATCAGGAACTAGAAAACTGAATGCTTTGAAATCTTGGAGTTGTTTTAAAGTTATCATAAGCATGGTAAATTTTTGATCAAAATGTATATGTTTATGAACCCCCGTGAACCCCCAAAAATTGACGACGTCATCTCAAAATTTTGTCCTGTCTAAAATGTGCAAATTATAATCAGCCTGTACTTGTAATTTATCATTGCATTATTATTTTTTAGATTTGCTTATGCAGGGCGACTCAAAAAAATTAATGAATCAGTAAATTTATTTTATAAAAAAAATCAAGAATTGCAAAACTGAATATTTTGAAATCTTGCAGACGTTTTAAAGTTATTGTAAGAATGGTAAATAGTAAATCAAAATATATCTGTTTACTCCTCCCAAAAAATTGGTTCCTCAAAAGTTTCCAAATAAATTGGTTCTACCTAGAATATGCAAAATATGATGAGTTTTTACTTATGATTTCTAATTCTTTATTCTTATTACGTTATCTTATAATCCACGTACACTGATTACTGTGATTCATTGTGATACAGCTTACTGCACAAAATTTCTAAAAAAATTACACCTTTTCATTGATTCGTAGCGTTTGACTTGTGAGGTCAGTCAGTGAACGCGTCTACGTCCAAAATTTAGATGTTAAGGTTTTGTTTCATAATCTTCATGCACCAGTTATTATGATTGATTGTTGTTTATACGCATTCTTAATCAGTAGTCTACAGACAACTTAGAAACACAGAAAATAAAATTTCCAAACATTTATAATAAAAACAGAAAAATTTACACAGAAAATATCAAATGTCGATACTCCTTAATTCTAAAAATATGGTTATATACCTAACAATACAGGTATTGTTTTAAAACCAAATTTACTCTTATTAATGGGGATATCTAGATCTATGTATATCTATAGATATATATGGGGAGTAAATAATTATATAATAACCTAGAAAATATTACCGATACTAACTACAATTTTTATTTGTAAATACAATGCTGTATGACATTTTCTAAAAATAATTCGTATTTTTTTTAGCACTGTTAATCATTACATTGATATGAATTGTTAAACAATCTCACAAATGTGTTTACAGAAGGACAGGCCGTCACATCTTATCATTCAACTACTTTTTTTTTTTTCATTAAATCATATTGGTAAATTTTAGTTCACATTTTTTACATTTATTAGTATGGTTCAATTCTTATGCTGCATTTACGTGACAAGTTTGTGACGTTAAAAGTGGTGCAGATTATGTAACCCATTGAACTGGAAAATCGATGCATAGTGTATTTAGTTATATTTTTGAAAAGTTTAAAAATATTTAAAAAGTAGCTACTGTTCCCGTAATCCACTCGCGTAAAATTGCACTGTGTAATTTTTCTTGCATAAACTTTACTGAAGATATTCAATAGAAAACGGCGTTTTTTTCGCCCGTGGGGAACGAAATTTTGCACATAAGTTACAGTAGAATGTTTTATGGTTTAATCTATTACTTCTCAGACGCTTTTTATTTGCGACCCTTCGTTCTCATTAATAATTACTACCGCGACCCTTTCCATGATACGTAGTAAGTTGAGAAAAAACTTCTATCAGACAAACCTGATTTCTCGGAAGAATTAATTATTAAAAGAACACACTGCTTTAAATTATGATGTGAGCTCGTTTTAGGTTTTTTTTTTTACAAATATTTGCAAATTGTAGCTTGATACTCTGGTTTATCTAAGACATCTATAAATCATTTGTACCGACTTTGTTCTTCCAAATTGGCGGTTTATTTAACGTTCGTTTTAATGATGGATTTGTTTAATTACAAATCGACTAGAAGTTCAGAACCAGTAGTCGGTGTACTGACGTTAACACAAACACTTTGTTGTCATGACACCGCAAATTAAAAATAAATACCTTGATCTGACAACGTGACAGCGTAGCTGTTGAAACACGTCGACAATTTGTTGCTATTTTCTGTCTTTTATATTTACAATTGCAAGTCTATTGTGAAACAGGTGACAAATTTGAAGTTTTGATATAAAGTTGCAGCTAATTTGCCAGATATTTAAACACTAGTTATTTATAAATTATGTGGACTCAATAAATCCTCAAAATGAAAACAAGCACACTATTATCCAATTTAGTATAGCTAACGGCATACGCTTACAAACCTTTCAACGTTTCATTATGGAATGTAAAATTTATAAAAGAGCAATTTATTATTAATGAGGCGTTCACATACGAGGTGATATAATTAACTCTATGTGTATTAACAGAAAATATTTAAAATCCGTCGGCTTTAACTGGGTGGATTGTAAAATTGCCGTATTGATGGAAATGTGAGAAAATTAGTTCGTTTGATTAATTATGGTTTCAGCGGTTAATTAGCTGTTGATACCTATTTTAGCAGATTTCCAAAGTAGACGGAACAGTAACTCCGAAGTACTGTTCACACATAATAATGCAGGCGTTCGAAATGGCCACAAAGATATTGCCAGTCAAAGAAAAACCAAGGTTTTCGATGTATGCAATTGTCAATTCCGACGATTAATTTTGTACGATAACCTGGGGCTTCAAAACCGACGGTTTCTGACATCGCTGTCGCATTAAACAGTAATGACATTTTTTTTATCGTACATCCTCTTAGAAAAGCGTAAAGAATATCGTTCTGTGCTCGTAAATTATGAAACAAGCGCACTAGCACACCAGAGATACATCGGTGGGATGCCTTATCACAGAGGTTCCGATTACAGCTTGCTACCTACAATAGTAAACGTTAAAAAGTTGCTTTGTCGGTGAAGAAATGCCATTGAGAATCTCATTCATGTTGCAACCGCTCTCTTCAAAGTATTATTACGACGTAATGTCTGCGTATGCGCTAAAACTTTGCACGTAGGGAGAGATTCTATTCGTTTGTTTAAAAGATAAGTTTCAACCGGATGTTGTAGATGCACATAGAGGATATAATAGTTTATTATTTAATTCTATATCGAAGTAATAAATCTTTTCGTTGAAGGCCTCTGATAAGGTCAGTCCATTTTGATTCGATTGAAAATGATCGAATTCTAGTTATTATCAAAAAGCGTGAAATGGGAATGTGGTATTAAATAATTGCAGTGTAATGTAGGTCAGACGTTTTATCTTTGATTCTTCTGTTATTTGCAAATAAGGTAATAGATGTCGGTGAACGACATTGAGAGTCAGGGAGTGGCAAATTCATTCTTCTTGTTCGATGATGTTATTTTAACTCGTGTAGTCTTGAACAAGTAAAAATTCAGTAGAAATCTTCATCGTTGGGTGTGGTTTAAAAAATGTTAACTCAATTTATTTGTCATATTAATGGTTTTATGTGTTATAGAATGACAGTAAGAAACATTTTTCGTGGAATTTTAAAGATGATAGATACGAGTAGAATCTCATTTAAAACTAAAAGGTGTTTGTTGACTAGAAGTAGTTACACATTTTTTGTGGTTGTAAGGTGTCGTGTATCATATTACTCGGGAGAGCAGATCGAATTCTTTTGTATCAATTTTTTACAATAGTAGGACCTTGAAAAAAAATCTGAAGTTCACAGAGCGGGAGTTACGAAAATATTGTTATAGGATAATTTTGACAAATGTGTTTATTTTATGACTTTTTGACGTTTCGATACTTGTACAATGCGAATATGTAGGTTTCCGTTTTTATTTAATAAAATTTGTGAAATTAAATTTTGCAATTTGTCTAACCAACCCGGGGTAACGATCTTTTTTGAAATATTGGAAGACAATAACATTCATTTATTGATAACAAGAATTCGTTCCTTCAGCAAAATAGATGACGTCATCTTGAAAGTTTAATGAATGTCTATTAAAAAATATGCACTGAGATTAAATAAATGGTGCAATTAAAATATATTTGGAGCAGGCTGTGAAAATTCAATTGTTTACGGCTTTGTTACAGTATAGAAGGAATCACGGCGGTTATTGAAAATGACATTTAACAGCAAAATAATGTTCGGTTAGAAAACCCATATTTTGACTCATGGTTTTTTGAAAAAAGTCAAAGTCGTACCTTAACATTTTACAATTTATCTTAGAAACTACCAAACCAATTGTTTTGAAATTTAACACATGCTTTGCGGTTATTATCAACCTGATAGATCGTTAATCAAAATTTTTGTATCCATCCCCATCAAAATTATAATCACATCACCTCTAAAGTTTGATAAGTATGTAAATTACATTTTCCAATATTTTAATTTTAATATATACAGGGGTAGTGCGAATCAATTTATGTGGTTTAGCTCAATCTAGCAAACGTACATAAACATTGTGATTAATTAACAATATAACTTTTCACTGCTTTTATTGTACGCGTTTCCAACTTGCAATACATTACCATTTGAACAACAGAGGTTTGTTATTGTATTATCGACTGGAGTATTGTTTTAATTTTGGTGTCCCGTGTTATGTCAGAATTTTTTATTCGTTCATTTGCACTTATGTCGTGGGTACTCGGTGAATAATTCATTTAATTCCTGAATTTCCATCTGCGGTGATTTGTAGCTGCTGCATTGTTTTTGTTTGCTTTGTTTGAAAAATTTATTTTCTCATAATTTCAAAAACAAAATTTACCAAAGGGCATAAATTGCGACGTAATATAGCCGGAGCATTTAAAAAAGGGACTCACCTATGCTGCCCTAATTTAAACAAATTAGGAGAGGATTAACCGGATGCTTTGGTTTTGGTATACTATCTACTATCTGGGTCATAATCAGGGTAAACGCGAAAATGGATTTATCGAAAAAGGGAATTCTGTCATTGGGTTTCCATTTTGAGTTATCAAACAAAAACAAAACAGTCGATCGCTTAATGCAATTAAAAGCATTTGAGTCAAGGTTAGCAAATAATCGCTACTTTATGTGTAATTAAGGTGAATTGATGGTGAATATTGCAAATTTTCAGTTCCCGTTTAATCGTAAGTAGGTTATTGTTTTTTTTTAATTCCTAATTATTTTCAAATGACAGTTCTAGATCATCGGCATTTTTAATTACGTGACATGGCTCATTCGCAAGTAGGATAGGTTATTTCATCGACGAGTTCGAACAGATGCGTTCATTTTCATTTGTTTTGTTAGATTAATAGGCCCCACTAATATAGCAGAAGTCAATAAACTTGCATTGACGTTTCATTGTTATTAAATAAAATATGTCAGCCGCACATCATGCTGTCACTATCGCATCGGCTCGGATGAATACTTTATCGCAGTTTGATGATGAATTTATCATAGTTTAATTTTATTACTGAAGTGCCAAAGTGTAGTGTTTATAATCGGATAAAATTTGTTTGATGTGAGTTAGATCTCAAAACAATGTTTACCCGCCATACTAAAACACTCATCTGTCAATTCGGCTGGAACAAACGAGTACAAACGATGTTATCAAAGTTGCGTGTTTTGATTGTTTTAGGACGTGGAACAGTTTATCTGAAATGCTAAGCAACTTTTTTCGTTTTTTACTTCCCGAGCGTAAGCAAAGGAAGTATTGTAATCGAGTCCGTCGGCCGACTCTCTACTTTTACGTTTTCTCGATCTTTCATGACCCCTAGAAGACGAAGAAATAGGTCTCCCATTTCCGTCTGTCTGTCCGTCTGTCCGTCTGTCCGTCTGTCCGTCTGTCCGTCTGTCCGTCCGTCTGTCCGTCTGTCCGTCTGTCCGTCTGTCCGTCTGTTGTCACGGATTTTTATTAGACAGATAATCTCCGAAAGTACTCGACCGATTGTTGTGAAATTTTGTACTTATATTAAGAATATCATGTAGATGGTAAAACGCTAACCAAAATTTGTCGAATCATCCCCACCACTAAAGCGATGACGTCACTTCAAAATTGTACATAGTAAATGGGTTTTCAATTGTATAAAATAACATAGTCCTACACATGTAGTTTACAACTCTGAATCGACTTTTCACCCGAAACGTCCAGATTTTTGGAAAAAAAATCAAAATTATAAAACAACATTTTGAAATTTAATTTTTAATCTGCTAACCAGAATGCTTTGAAATGTTGCAGATGTTTTAAGGCTATAAAGAGCATCATAAATCTTTAGTCAAAAAATATTTGCTTATCCCCTCCAAAAACTTGATGACGTCAGCTCAAAAGTTTGTGGAATAAATCATATCTAAAATGTACAAAATATGATGAGTCTGTACTTGTGAACTATCACTCCATTAATATTTTTTGGATTTGCATATACAGGGTGACTCAAAAAAATTAATGAATGCGTAAATATATTTTATTGATTTAATCAGGAACTACAAAACCGAATGCTCTGAAATCTTGCAGATGTTTTAAGGTCATAAAGAGCATAATAAATGTTTAGTCAAAATATATTTGCTTATCCCCTCCAAAAACTTGATGAGGTCAGCTCGAAAGTTTGCCGAATAAATCATATCTAAAATGTACAAAATATGATGAGCCTGTACTTGTCATTTATCACTCCATTCATATTTTTTGGATTTGCATATACAGAGTGACTCAAAAAAATTAATGAATGCGTAAATTTATTTTATTGATTTAATCAGGAACTACAAAACCGAATGCTTTGAAATCTTGCAGATGTTTTAAGGTTATAAAGAGCATAATAAATTTTTAGTCAAAATATATTTGGTTATCTTCTACAAAAAACTGATGACGTCAGCTCAAAAGTTTTCCGAATAAATCGCATCTAAAATGTACAAAATATGATGAGTCTGTACTTGTGATTTATCATTCCATTCATATTTTTGGATTTGCATATGCAGGGTGACTCAAAAAAATTAATGAAGGCGTGAATTTATTTTATCGATTTAATCAGGAATTACAAAACCGAATGCTTTGAAATCTTGGGAATATTTTAAAGTTATTATAAGCATGGTAAACTTTTGTTCAAAATGTATTTGTTCATCCCTCCTAAAAAAATTGATGACGTCACCCTTAAATTTTGCTGAATAAATCCTATCTAAAATGCAAAAAATATGATGAGTTTGTACTTGTGATTTATCATTCCATTCATATTTTTTAGATTTTCTTAAGAGGTGGTTCAAAAAAATTAATGAAGTCAATTTATTTTATTGATTAAATTAAAGGCAACACTTATTATTAGTATTACACCCCAACCAACCCAATTTGGTAGACACAAAATTTGTTAAAGGAAAAACTCGGTTGAAACATAAGGGTAGCACGCTTATTTACATCGACTTTAACGTTACAGATCTGCATTTGTTTTATGCGGTCACTTGGTTCCGCGAATGCGAAATAGACATGTTTATAATCAACCAATTGTGAATTTCACCGTCAAGAATTAAAATAAAACCCAATGTTTTATATAATAAGCGGAAGTCGAAGCAATAAAACCGACGGTCGTTTTGTTTACAGTTTCTGTGTTTGGCTCTCACGTATGCTGTTACGCCTGTCATCTTAAATTAACAATGTTTATACATACACGATTTTTAGTTGCCTCTGATACGTAGGTATACGTGAGTAAATTGTTTCGTTATTTTATTGATTATTACAAATCAATATTCAAACGACCCAATTCATTTTCCCGAAAATTTGAGAATATAATAATTTTATTCTTAGTATTGCACTACATCTATCCCAACTGATATACGTGTCCTTGCAAAAATGTTGATGACGTCATCGCAATTTTTTTTTAAATTCCCACTACAAAAATGTAATGAGAAAAAAAACACAATAGGCATGCAGTCGTCAAGTTTCCGACAGCGAGGGAAGTACTGTCTAAACTCTTTAGACCAATTTTTTTTTATGTTACTTTTATTGATGAACAAAGAAATTTTTTCTATGCCTAGACCTAAAGTTATTTGAAAGTTTATTGGTTGCCTTGTTATATTTTTTACTACGGTACGGTAATATTTATATTTGATATGTCGTATTTGTATTTACCTATTGTTTTAAAGATTAAGATACACAAAGGAACCATGTTGGAATTAATCTTACTTCAGAGATAATTGCGGTTTAAGGCCGGGGACATATCTGGCGGAACTTCAGCTGCGTAATTCAGCGCGCGGAATTTCAGCTTCAACTACCCCTCCACAAATCAAATTTAAATTACGCGAGGTGTTAGCATCACTTCTGCGGTGTTGGGGAAAAAACGTGTAGTTTTGTTTGAAAATGGATTCGCTAGAGTTAGTATGTATCTATGAAGCTCTAGAAAATGACAAAAAAAGAAGAAAATATGGAGTATATCCATTGCATTTAAAACGTCTAAGCATTGACCAGTTCAATTGCTAATATGAAAAAAGAAGACGCCATCCAGAGATTTTTTTTTTTAAATATTATTGATTATCGATTACATCTTTTGATGAACTCTTGGAAAAATCGTTCTGTGTCAATCATTCTAAATCAAAATATTAGAAAAATTCAAACAAACACAAAATTACGCTGCGGACTTTCGTCGCTAATATGGCGTGTTCCTATACAAACCATGGGTTACATTATTGTCGAAATTACGCTTCAGCGTGCCCAAGCGCCGACAAGCGGAATGACGCGCGCGTACTGCGTTTTGTCCGCACAGGTCTGGCGCTTTCAATGTATTTTCATTTGACACCATGGAGCGAAATTACGCAGCTGAAGTTCCGTCAGATATGTCCCCGGCCTAAGGCATCACTTAAGATTTTCTGCTGAAATTTTTAGCTATGCAAAATCCTTAATTTGACTGATTTGAATTACGATCCTCTAAATTTTTTAAATGGTCACCAAATTATTTTTTTTGGATTCAGCCCATTTTTGTTTTTAAATAAGAAAAAAATAAGTAGGTATTTGTATGATCTTAATATTACAATTTTACAATACAGTTTTATGTATGTATTTTTCCAGTAAATTAACTTTTTTGGTAAATTTTCGTAGTTATTTTTAACTTTGGGTCCTCGTATTAACCTACCAAAATTGAAAAAGCAAGGCAATGTCGAAGCATTTTTTGGTACCTAAATTTTCTCTTATAAAAACGCTTTTATGTAAATTCATCAAGGGACATGTCTCAAAACTGACGTGAATTATGAAAAAATGTATTCGCGTTTCAAAACTAGTTTGCGAAAAAAAAAATCACAGAAACATACTCTTGTTTATTTATTAACCCCCGACTTAAAAAAAGGGGTGTTACAATTTTGACCCCTTTTTATCTTTCTCTGTGTCTGTGGCACCATAGCTCCCAAACGGATGAACCGATTTCAATGCGACTTTTTTTGTTTGAAAGCTTGTTCGATCGGGGTGGTTCCTAGCCATGTTTGATGGTAATCACTTACGCCACTTGTAACTTTGCAGCCTTTATCTGTCTGTGGATTTGACTGTGACACCATAGCTCCCAAATGGACGATCCAATTTATTTATGGTGTTTTTTAGTAGAAAGCTGGTGTACTCGGGATGGTTCTTAAAAACACAGCTAAGAATAAGTTGTGATTGAAATTACTTAATTAGAAGTTGTGAAATTTAGGAATGATATAATCATTTTTTCAAAATTTGGTTAAAGAAAAGATCCTTGACCATGTATAGTCGCCTCACCACTTTAAGAAACTTTGACTAAAATTATAAATCATAACGACAAAGAAACCCGTCGAATTTAAGTACTTCACCACAGTAAGTAGCTTAGGCTAAATACCTCCCTCTGATGACGTTAATGCACCCCATCCTTTTCTACCTGCTTTATTTGTACAGTAATATTTATATATACTATTCTTCAAATGCCAGTATGAGTACGACTCCACTGCAGAGCATCTTTAATTAAATTAAATTTTATAGTAATAATAGTGTCCATGAATGATCAAAGATATTACTATACAAATAAAGCAGGTATAAAAGGATGGGGTGCATTAACATCATCAGAAGAAGGTATTTAGCCTACTTACTGTGGTAAAGTAGGTAAAGTAGTCCAAGAGTTATAAGGTTATATGACTATCATAAAACTAGTTGATCGCAAATAAATACTCCCTTTGTGTGGTTCGCACTAAGCTTGCCGGTTGGCAATAAATCGTCTTCTAAAATGTTCTTGCTTAGATTTAGATATTTAGTGAAAGTCGCCCCTGAACGAAACAACAACAGCCGGTGCAGCTGCAGTGGACACGTTATTTACGACCCTAAAACTTTTTCTACTATAAACAACTTAACTTCCACACAATGGGATAATTTTATGATGGCCATATAACCTTATAGCTCTTGGACTACTATACTTAAATGCGGCGGGTTTCTTTGTCGTTATGATTTATAACTTTAGTCAAAGTTTCTTAAAGAGATGAGGCGACTATACCCTACTCATTATCAACAAAAGATAACCATAAAATCACCTACATAGTTTGTAAAAAGATCAGTGTTGGACGTAAAGGCTTTGAAAACACCTTTTTTTCGCGGCGATTTTACAATTCCAAAAAAATAATATTAAAATTTGGATCGAAGCTGACAAACGCATCAAAAGGTCACCTACCTTGTTTTGTTCAGCCTCCTGGGTTGAGGGTTTGTAGACCGCATGCACAAAGGAACCACGTGTCTAAGTTTCGCGACAACAATTCGCGATTTACGTCACACAAGATGGCAACTGCGTTCACTTAACGCCCACCTTAGCGATGTTACCTCTCTGAGGGTTTCTCGATAACTCTCTTCGATAACAGCGCCAACCCCAAGTACCGGGCCTTTTTGCTCGGTACTATGGCGCCTCTAGTGGAAAGTGACCAAAATACACTTGTCAGCAATCCGCGGGATAACAAACAAAATCAAAACAAAATTTTAAACAAACTTCGAACCGGAACATTCCGCCCACCAAAAGAAAATTAAACAAATTTTTTTTTTTTTTTTTTTACGTAGGTTCCAGCACAATATAAGGTTAATTGACAATCTAAAACTAATGACTAAAACTAAATACAATATGAATGCAAACTATTGACGAGGAAGCGGGCACAGCTTCACTAGAGGACGTGTGATCAGGCCGCTAGTGGTACGTACTTGTGCAACTCGCACTATGCCGTCTTTTCCCGGGTGCAACGCGACAATTCGGCCAAGTTGCCACTGCAACGGGGCCACCGAATCACCCTTGATTACGACCAGCGTATCTACCGACGGTAGGTTATTCGACGTGTTCCATTTATTTCGTTGCTGCAATGTATGGAGATAACCCTGTTGCCACCTATGCCAAAAATCCTGGTGCAACCGTTGCACGAGCTGCCATCTACTTAACCGATTTAACCGCATTGCCTCCAACGGTTCATCGGGAACGGCCACTAACGGTCCTGAGGTTAAAAAATGCCCGGGTGTTAGAACCGACAAATCTTCGGGGTTATCTGCGGAGACGGGACACAGGGGTCGCGAATTCAACACGGCTTCAATTTGCGCCAATACGGTACTAAATTCTTCGAAGGTTAGGAGTTGCTCGCCTACAACGCGCTTAAGATGCGATTTGAACGATTTAACGCCCGCCTCCCATAATCCTCCCATATGGGGGGCCGACGGGGGGTTAAAATGCCATTTGATGCCGCAGCTACCGGCCGGTGCTTGCATATATTTCTGAAGCAGATTATTGGCGCCAACGAAATTTGTACCGCAATCGCTATATATGTCAGTACATTGTCCTCTACGCGCCACTAAACGACGTAATGCACCCAAAAACCCTTCCGAAGTCAAGTTAGACACCAATTCCAGGTGGATGGCCTTTACCGCAAAACAGACGAAAACGCAGACGTAGGCCTTCAACCGCGCCGCACCCCGACGCCGTCCCATTGTAATGGAGAAAGGGCCAGCAAAGTCCACTCCACAGTGCGTGAAAACCTTTGCTTGCGTTACTCGCGGCCTCGGTAGTTCACCCATAAACGGCGTTATTGGCTTTGGATTTACGCGAAAGCATCTGTTACATCGTCGAAGGGTATGTTCGATGGCGCGTCGGCTTGACAGAATCCAAAATTCACGCAACAACAAATACTGTAATGTCCGGAATCCGACATGTAAGTGTGTCCGATGAGCGGCCTCTATGATTAGTTCGGTTAGACTGTGCGAGCGCGGCAACAACAAGGGGTGCTTAGTTTCATAGGGCAGTTCCGTTTGGTGCAATCTTCCGGTGACGCGAATCAAACCGTCGTTGAGGAACGGGGTCAATTCGTAGAATGGTTTTGAACACGTGCCATTCTTTTGCAATGAACGGATTTCATTGGCAAACACTTTACTTTGTGCCATTCGCACAGGTATTAACAACGCATGATGCAATTCCCTTCTGTGTACTTCAAGTTCCCTACCGGTACCAACTTCTAGGTCTACTTGTAGAGGCCACTCAATACCTGTCAACCACATGGGATCCGCCCACCATAGCGAATGTGTGACACGCTCCTGTAAGAGTAACCCCCTCGAGGCACAGTCGGCTAGGTTATCAGGGCCGCTTCCATGATTCCATGCCGAAGGTTCGAATATACCTTGTATGGGCGCGATTTGATTTGCAACAAAAGTGGTCCAATGACCGGGCCGCGACTTAATTCCCGTTAGCGTTACTCTTGAGTCGGGCCACGCACACACCCTGTGTGTGTTCAACACACCCTTGAGGGTTTCCCGGGCAAATGACAATAGGTCGGCCGCAAAGAGGCGCGACTCAGGGACGAGAAAACGGCGCACTGCTGATTCGGAGGACCGATCTAATAAGGACGGCGTCTTGTCGGCGAAAGGTAATTGAACATGGTAACTACCCTGGATGTCACATGCGATCGACGACGTGACTTTTTCCTCACACCAAGCGTCTTGCGGGGCCACCATACTGCGTTGTGGGACTTGCTCACGCTGCCTAAAGCGTTTTAATGCCGCGTCTACAGAGTTGTCTATGGACGTACAAAAGGACCTAACCGCGGTTTGTTGTTTGTTACGCTTAACACCCCCAATCAGTACCCACCCGAAAACAGTATTTAACGCGGACGGTTTCTCGAGCCCACCTTTCCTGAAGCCGGATGTCACGATTTGTCCGTAAACATCAGCACCCAACAAGACATCCACTTGTTGTGGCTTACCGAATTCCGGGTCAGCCAATTTCAAATTACGTATGTGACGAAATTGTCGCAAACGATCCTGTGACACTGCCCTTGTGGGAACGTCACCACAAATTTGAGGCACAACGACCATTTCAGCTTTCAATGAAAAGTTACGCACTAAATGTGACCTCACTTCGCATTTCAATACACCCGACGTACTGCTTGACGACATTTGATTCAAGCCTTGAATTGGTACCACCGCGTTAGTTTGAGGGAGCCCTAAAACCTTTGCACACCGCTCTGTGACAAAGGTGGCCTCGCTCGCAGTATCCAAAAGCGCCCTAAATGCGCGATATTTACCTCGCGAATCCACCACAATTATTCGCGCGGTCGCCAACAAAGTGAAACTATGGGTCGCGATCGCGTTAGTCATTAGTGTCATTACTTTGACCCCGTCGTCGACCGATGGGTCCCCAAAGATCCCTGACACCTCTTCCGGCTCGGCGCTAGGTTTGGGGACAAAATGTAACAACGTGTGATGTCTACAATCACAAACCCGGCAGTTTAATTTAGATGGGCATTTGCTAACCGAATGCACCCTCGACAAACAATTGTAACACAGATTTTTCTTACGCGCGAAAGTATGTCTATCCCGTGGTTCCATTTCTAAGAAAGCATCGCATTTCGTTAATGGGTGCTCATCCGAACAATTAAGACATTGTTCCTTGTTGATTGGTGATCGCGTGACAAACGATGACGTCACGGGACGCTTGGCAGGTACGGAAGATGCAGCTGTGGGTTTACGAAGGGCGGATGCGGAATTATGACCCATTGTCATAACGGAAGTTTCCAACGCGGTACAATGTTTAAGCAAAAATTCTTGGGGGTCATTGTAAGCAGGTACGGAATTTCCTACAATACTCAACTCAAATTTCTGTTTCCACGTGGTGTCCAGTTTTTGCAACATTAAATTTAATAACGTGAAGTCCCACAAATCGACTTCATCGTACTGCTTCAACGCGGCCAAATTTTCAGAAAACACGTTTAACAAATTTCGCAACAAATTCGGCGAATCTCCATTCACTTTGGGTGCACTATAGATCGCTTGCCAATAATTTGTCAATAATACGCGCTTATTGTTATAACGCGCCACCAGCGCATCGAATGCGATAGCATAATTTGCCGCCGAAATCGGCAAATTTTTGATGACGGTAGACGCCTCGCGAGACAATGACGTCGACAAATATTGAAATTTTTCAATTGCGCTAAGATTTGGGTTATTGTGGATAAGCGACCGAAACAAATCATAAAATGTGGGCCAGTTTTTGATCTGACCGTCAAACGTCGGAATTTGAATTTTGGGCAATTTGACGTTGTTTGATGTTAAATTGCCCCTGGGTGCGGATGACTGCGCGGCCTCGCGATTTAATTCCGCTGCAACCGATTTAATTGAATACTGCATATCGTCAAATCTTGATTGCACCTCGTATTGTTCGTCTAGCTCCTCAGGGGTGGTGCATAATTCGACAATTTGCAACTGTCGCTGCTCAAACTGGGCAACAATATGGTTTAAGTCCGCAGCTCGAATAAAAAACTCTCCTCGTACAGTTTCGTGGACTCTGGCTTGTTGCGATAGATTCACTAAAGCCTCCACGCGTTTGATCAAACTAGCGCGTCCATTACTTAGCGCGGCAACGGTAGCCATTATGTAAACTCGAATTTACGTATTCCGATAATTTAAAATCAATTGAAAATGCGTGCTAATCACGCTTAGCAAAACCACAACAAATTTGTGCTGGAATCTACAAATCTCTCGTAATTACCCTAAATCCGGCTCGAAGGACCATATGTTGGACGTAAAGGCTTTGAAAACACCTTTTTTTCGCGGCGATTTTACAATTCCAAAAAAATAATATTAAAATTTGGATCGAAGCTGACAAACGCATCAAAAGGTCACCTACCTTGTTTTGTTCAGCCTCCTGGGTTGAGGGTTTGTAGACCGCATGCACAAAGGAACCACGTGTCTAAGTTTCGCGACAACAATTCGCGATTTACGTCACACAAGATGGCAACTGCGTTCACTTAACGCCCACCTTAGCGATGTTACCTCTCTGAGGGTTTCTCGATAACTCTCTTCGATAACAGCGCCAACCCCAAGTACCGGGCCTTTTTGCTCGGTACTATGGCGCCTCTAGTGGAAAGTGACCAAAATACACTTGTCAGCAATCCGCGGGATAACAAACAAAATCAAAACAAAATTTTAAACAAACTTCGAACCGGAACAATCAGAGATAATATAGTATTTACAGATTTTCGGATTAACCATGTGTAAAGTAAATTCTTTTGATAGTGGTTAAGAGGATGAAGAAATTTCTGAAAAAACAACGGACAATCATGGACAGTCCGCAGTCCTTCGTTTCGGAAATTTAAAACTTTGCATTTCTGTTACCCATTAGGTGCAGATTAATGTAACTTGGGTAACGTATAGTAATCGCTCAAGAACTGAATATTGTAGCAAGCGTTCCTGACAATATAGGAAAAAACAAGATATGTATATCAAATTTGTACTTGTGATGTGAGTGGTAAGAACGTAGGGTTTGGAAAATCTCTAAGTGGATCTATTTGCAAGGTTTATATCTCCACTTATTAAAAAATAATAATAAATTAGCATGATTTTCACATTTTTTGTGTGACAAGTGTGACGCAAATTTTGTTTATTTTACGTCTCTCGTTATTTTGAATATGGAATCAAGAATTCTGAAATCCGAGCAGATTTCGAAACCTTGATAATTATCTGGTGCTTTGTAGTGGCAGTAACTAACGGTAATAGCAATTACACGTAATAAATAAGAACCTCTATAATAAGACGGCGTTTCTGCGTAATTGCTAAGTACAGTTCTCAGGCTTCAATGTTTTCTCAGTTTGTATACTTTAAAATATTAAAATCGCATTAAACGAAAATATGAAAATTAAGCACACCAACAAGAGTCGCTTGTTTGTCGTAACGTTTAATGAAAATAATGACACGGTAGCAGCTACTGTTCAACCTTTTCCACTTACTGTCTGTCTCCCGTTGACAGGAAGTAGCAAAATTTTTGATTGCCAGCGCATTAGCCGTCTAGCAGATGTTACACAATCAAAACATGACTCAATGCTGGCTTTGACTTTGTCCCTCCAAACCGCAAATCGCTGACGACTACCTCAAAATATCGAACAAGCTCCATAAACTTAGACCGACCCAAGAATTTCGGAATGCAAAACTTGGACGGCCAAACGCATTCTGAAAAAAATTTAAACACAGAAAGGTGCGATGACGTCAATTGCTCTAAAATAAAATGTATGGTGCGACAATCCCCGGTCCCGCAATGATGAATGTTTGGACGATTTTACAAAACCCAGCGAACTTTTCATTATTCAAAAGTTGACGTTCTATTTGCTAATCGATCTTGTCGATGAATGCGGTTTAGCACTATTGTGTCGAACAAGGAGAAGTGGAGACTCCAGCAGGAGTCTCCTCCAACGTCACCGAGATTGACCACCGCGAATTATGAATGGGGGATGACGTTTGGCACGTTTTGTCATCGATGCAGGTTGATCAGATTTGCGCAAGTCAACGACGATGACAAAGAATATGGGCTTATCGAATCTGACACGTGTTGCCCCCACATCCTCATCAAACATTCATTGTGATCGATCTATTTTCGTTGGGTCGGTGGCGGCGGCGGCGGTGCGCCGTGCCGTGCGTTGGGATGCCGACGATGACTAGATTATATTTCGAAATTGTGTGTAGGTAAGGTCTCGGCGGGCGAATTTATGCCGTTGCCGTTCGGTTTCATGAAGCTAAAAATAAGATGGCGATCGTTACGCCTTCGTGCGTAAAATGGTCCAAGAAAAATCCACAACATCCGTTTTCATTCAGGTTTTCGGAGAGACGAGATCAATCTAATGGATGTAGGAGTTTGGGATTAGAGGTTGAAAAAATACCTTCACCGGTGGAGGGGGCGGGCGGTGGGGGTGTGAAGAGATTTAATTTGGTGGTCGGGTTGTCTCGACTCGGGGCTTGGAGGGTGGGAGTAGGTGTCTGTTGGAAAAAATTCAAATTTTTCAGTTCTCAATTTATTCAATTTGTTTTTCACTGTTACTGGTAATGTGAGAATGAGAACTATTTTTGTGTTGTGAAAATGTGAATCTAGTGTAGGAGGAAAACCATTATATTAATGAATGTGCAAGCAGTCCCAATTGACATTTTCATTCATAAATATGTCTATAATGAAAGTTGTTGGTGATAAAAATAAAGTTTTTTTTTTTCTTCATTATTTTTAATATTTTATCTAAAACGAAAGATAAATTTTATCTTTTGATAGTAACTATTTTATTGTATACTAGTTTTTAGAAGCGTTGAAACTTTTATTGTGATCTAGATTGTCTCAGTTCAAAGAATGTTGATACGAACTTTTAGTGCATGCGATGAATTTATGAATTTTTACTTTTCAAGCAACAGCGGGGGACAAGATTGTGGTACATAGTTAATTTTGTAAATGTTTCATTTTTCTTTTTCTGTTGTTCAGTTGGTGAAATACGAAAATGCAGGTTGACCATGACTTTGCTCTTTGGATTTTTTATTTTTACTTTTTGACGGTACTCAAAGATGATCGTGAAATGCTAATCAAACTTGGTCAACTCGTCCTCTCCAAAAAATTGGGACACTTCAAAATTTTGCACAGTCGTATTTTACAATTTATCGAAGAAATTATATAAAGGACTTTTTTTAAGTTTCGCAAGAGCAGCGTTGATCCATTCCCTTAACACTGAAGTCTGGAGTTATGTATACAAATATGGTCAAAATATGCTGCTATTTCCACAAAAAAATGCTGTAAATATTCACAACTAAAAATGTAGTTATACGCGTGATATAGATAAAGTCATTTTACTTGTACTTGGTTTGTTGAATTTACTTTGTTTTAAAGAACAGTTTTTTAGAATAAAATGCCGTCTATACTTCCAATTTTTATTTTTATTTATTTATATATCTATTTATTTATTTTTTTGTAGCAATGCAAGGGTCCACAAGATTTGTGTTACAATATTTTATGGAGGGATAAACAGAGGTATCCGCTTTGTTATAGTGTTAATTAAAATTTAAATATACACGGTGTTTTAAAAAAAAATCAAGTTTACAATTTTCAAATTTCGATCTTTCAGTTTTTTCAAATAGAACACCCTGTATTTTCTACTCTATGCTTCGTTTTTTCTTCAAATATGCCGCGTGTCCCCTAAAAAATAAGAAATCTCAATAACTATCAACTGTCAATATAGAAAATACTTAGCAAAACAAGAAGATAAAAAATAAAATAAGATGCAGTAAAGAAGTACAGGATCATCAAAGTAGCGGTTGTAAAATTTTACTAGGTATAGTAACGTCATTTGACATACACCTGTTAAAACTTTTATGACTTTAGCGGCTTAAGCCAAACCACCCTTGTAAGTCAAACTGGCTATTGTATTACTTAAATCAGTTCACAGCTACATTATGCCAACAATGGACAGTAATAATCTTGCGTTTTGGGTCCACAAAGCTTACAATAGCCAGTTTTATTTATAAGGGTGCTTTGGCTTAAGCCGCTTAAGTCATAACAGTTTTAACAGGTGTATCTCAAATGAGGTACTAACCTCATTTGAGATACACCTGTGAAAGGACACTACAACAGTATACTAATACTGTTGTAGTGTTCTTTCTTTACTTGAAAATTGTTATAATTTTTTTTTACCCAATTTTAGTTATACTGCAATAAAACGCGTATGTTTATTTATCTATCGACAAAATATTTTGACACAGATTTTACAAATAACCTTATTGCGATTTGTTTGTGAACCCTTCCATTGTTAAAAATTTTTAAGAAAATTTTAATAACTTGGCAACGTCATATCGGAATTCCGAAAATAAACTATGGTTATAAATCCTAAGAAGAGTTTGATCAGAATAACTAAAAATATATTGGCTATTCTATTTGAAAAAAATAAGTTGTGTGTTGCGCCTTAAAAACGGAACACACTGTATAGCTCAAAATAATTTTAGTATATGGTCCTCAAAGAATTGTACAACTTTAACCTTGGATTTTGTTCTTAAATTAATGAGATATCTAGAAGCGCGCTTTTAGTAACTCGTCCTATATGTATATGTTACAGCTAATATCCGAAATCCGTTATTATGCATAAAAACTAGACATTTTAGGAATTATGCGTAATAACTAAACTTGTCAGTTATTATGCGTAATAACTGAAATTTTCAGTTATTATGCATAATAACGGAAACGTTTAGGTAATATTGATAATAACTAACAGAGGAACAGGAATTATGCATAATATTTTCAAAAAAGCTACCCACGCTGCCTCCCTTTCCCCTACATATCACATGTACAGTTGATTTAAAAAAAACGGGACAAATTACAGTAACAGAAACGTCATATTCCCATTGCTTTTCATTGATCTATGAGAACCTGAATTGCTCATCTTGTCCCGTTTTTTGTAAAATCAGCTATTATGCATAATTTCTATTCCTCTGTTAGTTATTATCAATATTACCTAAACGTTTCCGTTATTATGCATAATAACTGAAAATTTCAGTTATTACGCATAATAACTGACAAGTTTAGTTATTACGCATAATTCCTAAAATGTCTAGTTATTATGCATAATAACGGATTTCGGATATTAGCTGTAACATATATACATAGCTGTATTTTTAATTTTTCTGTTATGTTGATAAATTGCTGCAGTTTTAAAGATTATTATATTTTTCAAACAAATTCTAATATAATTTAGTAAAACAGGGACCTGATGTAGTCTCTTTTTTTTTTAATTGATGGAGTCTTAGAAGTTGCAGTATTAATTTTTACTTCAAAATCTGAAATAACTCTTCTACAGACTCAGAGTTTCCAACAACTTGATTCTGTGGAAGTGTCCCACAGTTTTTATTTTATGTCGTTAATTGTTAGGGACTTTAATATTTAAATTTTATTTATGTCTAATGTTAACATATTTTTCAATATTGTAAAATGTAGTAATAATGAAGTAAATCGAAAACAAAGTCTGTAAATATCCAAAACAATTCGAAATATGTCATATTAGTCGAAATATGTGTATAGGAAAAGGTGAATGGGCGTTACTCTCTTTTAACTAGAATTCGAACAAATCCTAAATGATTTAGTTGTCGCATTTATTATAGTAATAATTAATACACTAATTACATGTATTCCAAACTCCAGGTAATTAAGGAAGATTAACTAAAATTTATTCGTTCATCCCCTCTAGAAAGCCGATGACGTTAACACAGTAGATATTAAATAAATTTTCATTGGAAAATAAGCTGTGATACAATATTGGTGTGCTTCCGTGGTAGAATGTTCTGAAGTTCAACAATATAGGGCGAAATTTTCAAAACCGATTTTCCTATAAATCCTCTTGTTTCTTTTGAGTAAATTTAAGCTGTACATATTTTTCAAAATTGTAAAATGTAGTAATAATGAAGTAAGAAATTTCAGATTCTCTAAGTGGACAATGTAGTGGAAGTCACGTCTTACTATCTGAAATAATTATTTTGTACTTACATATTTTATCATGGTTGCTTTGTTGGCTTAAAAAGCAAAAATAATTTCTATTTTAAAAAAAGGAGATCCAGATGATCCTAATAATTATAGGCCGATTATAATTATACTGCCAATAATCTCGAAAATTTTTGAGAAAATTTTACTAAACCAGTTAATTCTTTATGTAGAGCAAGATAAATTGTTATCATCTAAACAATTTGGATTTCGAAAAGGTCATTCTATTACTTCTGCTATCTCTTCCTTACTGGACAAAATTACACAATGTTTTGAAATGAAGGAAATTTACACTACAGCTTTCTTAGATCTAAGCAAAGCGTTTGACTGCGTTTCACCTGATATACTAATGCGCAAATTGTACTTTTATAACTTCCATCCTAGTAGTATTAATCTTATTATGAGTTACTTAAGTAATCGGACGCAAAATGTTTATTTTAAAGAGTCAATTTCGGATGAATGCCGAATTGTTTATGGGGTGCCCCATTCTTGGCCCTATCTTATTTCTCCTATACATTAATGATCTCCCTCAATTCATACCGTCTGCGGATATTACGCTATATGCCGATGATACCTCCTTGGGCAATGCAGCGCCATCGGCTGATCTTTCCTTGCATGTAAATAATAGGCTAAAAGTTCAGGCAAGAGACTGATTCTGCGCAAATCGTCTGTGCTTGAACAATGATAAAACGGTTACCATGCAATTTATCTTAAAGCGTGATAAGTATTGTCCACCTGTAACTACAAAATATCTAAAGGCATATATCTACTTCGTAACTTAAGTAACAATCTAGCATCCAAATATATCAGAATCGCTTATTTCTCATTGTTACATTGTCATTTTGACCATGGTATTCTAAATTGGGCTCATTCAACTTCTTTACAAAGACTTTTTAAACTTCAAAGAAGAGCTGTTAGAATTGTGGCTGGCATTGGTTACCGAGATGAATGCAAACCACATTTTACTAAACTAAAATTTTTTACCTTACTTTGTTTGTTTATATTTCGTTGCCTTGAGCATTTAATTAAAAATTTTGGGAACTATTTTCCACTAAAGTCGTTTCATAAATATGAAACTAGAACGGGTGAAATCGCTTTTAAATTATTAAGACTGAGCAAATCTAAGTCTGGCACTTCATACTACACCATCAAGTTTTTTAATAAATTACCGAATTCCTTTAAAAAAATGACTCCTAAACTTTTCTTATTGAAAATTAAACAGCACCTCCTTGACCACGCATATTATTCCTTCAATGAATATCTGTATAACAATTTGTTTGAAATATAAAATCTAGTCTTATTGATTTCTGTTTTCAAATATATTACCCTTATTGTTATAAATGTTACACATTATTATTTTTTCCCTATTAGGCACTAACTTGTGTAAACACTATTGTGTATTAACATGAATAAAGGCATACATATTTGTTTTATATGTTCCAGTGCAAGGTTTCTTATTTTAACGTATGCTTTTTTATATTTATGTATCTATTTTTTTAAATTATTTAGCTATTATAAATATAGCAGGGCAGACGACAAAACCCTAGGAATATTATTAAACCTTATCAGGTTTGGTTATCTAATTTACAGGTTAATATAGGTATGTATGTACTTATAAAATTTAATATGCAATAAGAGAAACATTGAAAGTCAATTTGAAACTGTGTTAATTAAATAAAAAAAATGTGGTTTTGGTCCTAAAATTCCTTGTTTCTACCTGGGGTCGGTCCTCACAAGTTCTTGGATCCACAGAAATTGAAAATAGTAGCATCAACTTCAACAAAGACTTTGTGATCGATGCTTTAATTTTACGATGTTTTTGTAGGCAGTTTCCAGCCTATTTTCATTTTATGCAGATACGATAAATAGAAAACTTGTTGAAAGCTTTGGATAAATCGAAACAGACCACATCTATACAGGGTTACCCCAGATTCTCTAGAATCAGCAATATTGCAAATTGTTGCGTAAGTTGACACAAGTTTGATTACAGCGGGAGCACATTTTTTCGGAATGGCGGCAATTAAGTCCTGACGTGTGGATGATATTCTTTAATTTCATTAAGTGTACTTCATCTAGGAATTGGTATAGTGGAGAAATTTAGACAGCTTTACGTATATTTATTTGCAAATGTTCTCTCAATTTTGTCATTGTGTGTTATCAGGACATCGTTCCAGTTTCGAAGCTGTTGATATGCTGCAATTCTAGACTTTTCTTCTAGAATTATGATGCTTCCTGAACAGTAATTACAAGGAAAAGCTTAATGTTGTCGAGTTTGTTGAACATATGTAGATTTTGTGTTATACAATTGTATAAATTCAATGCTAGTGACTCAGCGTCCTAGTTAAAAGCTTCTAGTTTACAAGAGCATAGTACAGTTCCATGCAACAACACCAGATTCATCCACAAAAAAATTGAATAAAGACCTTTATTATTATTATGTATTATTATTATTATTTGTCGATGTGTCGTTTTCGTAGTTTGATGGCTGAATCACGGGTGTTGTTAGCACGTTGTCTTCAACTACAAAGTTGGATATGTTTAGCATGGAGAAATTGGTATGTTTCTAAGATGAACATATGTATATTGACTATGTGACCAACTTGGACGCAACTTAAAGCATGTGTTATCGTCTTAGATAAGGCAAACGCTATAAATGTACAATCATGTTTTATGATCACGGAGGGTAGCTACTGAATCATCAGGCGTCACGGGTATTTACCGTTTAAAACTCACCGTTTTGATTTCGCCCTTTCGGGAAAAACAAAGGTGAACAAGCTTGTAAACAAGAATCTAATACTGGAAAGGATAATATGGGCCATAGTATTTGCTGTCCTTGAAACCAAAAAATGCATTTTCAGGTAGGACTTCTGTAACTTGATCCTTTGAGAAATTATGGTGAGCAACGCTAGTAGGTGGTACAATCACAATAAAACTGGTTGCCGAGCTTTTGCCAGCCGATAACATCAGAATGTTTTTACTGACAAAGTCTACAATTGATTAATTAATGAGATTAAAAGTCACAAGAGGTGGACGGAACTTTTTGAACTTATCGAGAAAGCCCATGATTCACAACGATAACATGTTATCCTAACAGCAGACATGGCAAGATTTAACAGTCGAACATTGTGGGTTATCTTTGGCTCTTTTTTTTTACATCCTGTAAAAATTTCTTTTACAAAATTGGAAGAAATTTCATACGAGCACAGAAGCCTTTTTGTTTCTTAGGGAATCGCATGAACAGAAGAATTTGACAAATTTGCGTGTTCCAAGGATGATAATACATTATGAAGGATTATTTAAAAAAAAGGTCCAATATAGAATGTATATTATGTACATATTAAAATCTGTCGTGGTTGTTATCGTAATATTCTTGTCCTAGTTGTTCAAACATTGCTAATAATGTGATGCAACTATGTGTGTACTATCTAAATAACTCTTTGTGTGATCCTTTGTTTATTTGGGAAAGTTTTCTCTCATAAGGTATAATAAAATTGAGTACTATTTGCTTTCGTTTTAAACAGTGTTACTATGGTATTTACTTTGAAGGTATTTTTCTTATTGTCCCGGAAAGCAAAACCTCATATTGATGAAAAAGAGACTCTTGTCGAATGGTCTGTTGTTTTATTACTTTTTGCACTAATTTCAAAATATGTCCAGAATCATGTTTGTTCTAGTTTTACGATAAGAAAAACTCCCCCTGTTAAAGTATCGTTTTTCTAGGCAATCATGCCCAAGTCATACATTTTTTTACACCAGTAAGCATTTATTCCACCAGTAACTGGGAGAAGTGTGAAGTTATGCAACTGAAAAATTTTATGGGACGACTCAATATAAGTATGTATAAGAACATTACTGGTTTTTAATGGGTTTGGGTTTGGCTTTGTCCGTACAGAGGTACACTGTCTTCAACTTCAAGGTCTTCAAGATCTCAAGTATTTGTGCCCCCATCTTTATACGACTAATAAAAATTTAAAGTCTTATTAATCCTCAACAATTTCTGCAGAGGTGTACATTCATCGTTATCGAGTCGGTGACATCTACCGTAAAAATGAGAAAGGTGCATTTGTTATTTTTCGGTGGTTTCGTGTATATGTTAAATTAACTACAATTGATTTTGGTTCAATTCGCATTAAAAGTCTGATCAACTTAGTTATTAACAAGGACACCAGTCTACTCAAATGTACTAAAATATTGAAATTGAAAATCCACATTGTTCGCCCACGTCTTTTATTTGTTTTTGAACTGAAATTGATTGATATAAATTTTAGTAAGTTCAGGATATGTGATAACTGATAACGCAGTCATTTTTCTGCAGTCACCTTGGAAAAGTCGTGCAAAATTTTTCTATACGAAATTCTGAAGATGCTTCAAAGAAAGCCAAAAATATTGTACTTGGCAACTCAATCAGTTTATTAGTCGTTAACCGTCTTTTTTCCTATAATTAAAATTGCTATTACATTCATTATTATGTTATTGTTATGGTGGAGTCATTAACTTTATTATACCTGAAAAACGGCACAATTAATGATTGAAACGTCCATTGTCTGGAATAAATTGGCCCTAAAATTTAATTTTTTCTTCTTATCAACTAAGTTTGGAATAAAGATTACTTTTACACATTACATTTCTAATAGTTCCCCGACTTCAAAACTTGTGTTTTCAGGTGGGTATTACAGTGTTACGAAATAAACCCATACGCCGCCCCGGTATGACGCCTACGGGTCTTCTAGTGTGTAGTATGACTCTTTGGCTGGTCGAAGCGGCGTTCGCTAAAGAAAGACCTGGAAACGGAAGTCGCGAATGGGGGTTCCGGAGAAGTACAGAAACGGTGACGTAGGCGTAGGACCGCGTGCTGTTTAAATAGATTTCACGGGAACGATTATTATTCCGCCGAGTCAAGTCCAACGAATGTTAAGAAGAGCCAGACAAGTCGTGCCGAGTTATTAAGAAATAAATTGTTAAGTTTAACCCACACCGATTTTAATTCCCAATCATCGTAACAATAGCAAATGTGGACAACCAAAAAAAAGCTTAATAGTCTTCGATGTTTTGTGGTAACATACATTTGTTGCAAAATATTTTTAATGGAGTTTTACTTAAAAAAATTTTGTCTAAAGTTGTTTAGACAGAAATTCTTCGGCCCTTGCAGCACAGGCAATAAAACAACTTCAGTTTTTTGGATAAATTAAAAAAAAGATACTAGGGCTCCCAAGATCTTTTCAAATTCTTTTAAAAATTAGGCAAGCCTTTGCTTTTTACATAAAAAAGACACAGCGTACTTCAATATTTTCATTTTGTAATATACAGATTTCAGTATATTGAATAACTTTGAAAATATTGAAAATAAAACTAAAACATCAATTTTATTTTGTTCCGTCAGATTGGTTCAGTTACGGCATAATGATATGCCATCAATAAGAACGACCTCATGTGGAAATTAGATGTGTTCATTTATTTTATTCGACGTACTACGTATGTTACGCCTTACGTTCGCAAAGACACTGTCAAAGCAGTCGAACATCTGGTATATTACTTACATACTTACATGTTTGTAGTAATTTGCACAAACTTTTTAAAAAAGTTTAAAATATAGCGTTTAGTAATCCAAAAACTAATTAAATGTTCCAATCGCCTGACCAAAAGAATTTGTTTACTACATTACCTGCATTATTTTCATCGGTAACGTCACACTGAGTGACGTCAACTGTTCATTAGGTCATGAAAATAGTTATCAGTGAAAGGGCGAGTGATGTCTCTAAATCGATTCTAAACACTACGTCAAAACAAACAGTAGGGAGAAAATAATGCTCTCCTGTTACTCCTGGTGTAGCGTAAATCTATGTTCTTTCAAATTAAAAAATTAAAGAAAAATCCTGCGTCCCGCACATAAAAAATGAAAATGCCTTTGTCCTGTTACAATGAATGGCGGTCCTTCGCATCCGGAAACTTACATAATTAAAGAGTTGTTTGTTTTTCACTTTTGTGCTGAAACTTCTCGCAAGGAAGTACACGAGGACTAAGTGTTAATTGTTTCACTGGTGTAATTGAGCGCCCAGTTAGAACTGGGTCAAGTAATGGTTAAATCGAGTGGTCTGAATTTTTTAAAATACATTTTGTCGTACCCTATTGGTGGAACATCATTGATGAGTTCCACGTGCGAAACCGGCGAAAAGTATAGTTTTGCTAGGGTTGGAGTTACTTAGTCATCAATTAACTCTACACTGTGTAATAAGTCACATTTTCGTTGCAAATGAGTTGACGGAAAAAGATAAATATAACTTTGTAACAAAGATTAAACAGTGAATTAATAATTGCAGACTTTTCTTAACTCAGGCAACCAAGAGTTGCCATATTTACCGATTTTGGGATACATTTACTACTCCACCGATTTACATTACAAATCTAATGAAAAATCAAATTGTGGTCACTAAAATTTTTATTTTGTATATTCTTTAAATTCTTTATGTAAATAAAGAAATACAGGAAAAATCTCCAAACATCCACTTAATATGTCAAAAATATGTATTTGTAATATTTTATGAACATTTTTTTCATATTTTATGAATCGAAGTTATTTGGATAATAGTCCACTGGAGAATATACATAGATCATAGGAATACTAGAAACTGTTTCCCAGTTGTAAATATTTGTTTTATTAGTAGCTTTGTAATAGAAACAATTTCTGAAAATATATGTTAATTGTATCCAAACATCGCAACATTTTAATACATAGGTAATACCTTTTTTTAGGTTGTGATGTTTCGACTTTTTCGTCGAAGCCTGTTATACAATGACTCCCTTTAAAAATAATCTTCCAAAAATTTACGTTTAGAGATCAAGTTGTTGCAGAATCTAGAATGATTTCATAAATTTTTGTCAGCAATTTTAGTTCCATATTTAGTAGCTTTTTTTTGTGTTAAAAATTAGAGAAATTTAGACAGATATTTGATGTTTTAACTAATTTTGATATATAATTTTTTCCACATTCCTCGGTAATAAATGTAATGAAAATAAAGCAAAGAAATAAATACAGTGCAAAAACTATTTTTGATATATTGGAAACAACAATTGTAAAAAGTGACGAGTTAATTTATTGGTGTTGCATTCAAAACATCTGACAACGCTGCCCCAAATCTTCAGTTTGACATTACATTTCTTTGGTGTGCTGCTTTTCGAGCATCACAGTGTAACATTCAGCAGGAACGTGCCATCATTGTAGGGATTTTAGCATCTTGAAAGCTCGAGCTGAAGAAATAAGTATTAATTTCGATTTAGAATCAATCTGCTTCGCTTGCATTATAATTTGTCCTAAAGATATGTTTGAATTTTGTAGTGTGTTGTTATTGATCTGCAGGCCTTTATAGTTTGAGGAACGATCCAATTTTGAGTTGGTAAATAGCAATAATAAATCAATTATAGCCTGATGGTGCCACTTTACTAGGGTTCAGTGTGTTCTTACCTTCTACTTTATAGGAGACGCTCCTGTTATTAATCATAATGGGTGACATGTTTTTGATGAATTTATAAAATTCAAGGTAAAGCCAATAAATAAACTGTTTTAGTTGATACAGAATATTTAGCGTGCCTCTAAATTGGTTTAATAATCAGGATTTATTTACCAAACAGGTTGTTTTCATTAACACGTGTATGGTGATTACATATTTGATGACAGCTGAAGTATGACCGAAATTTGGTTTTTGAAAAATAAAATTATCGCGGAGATAATAACAGTGTAGTTTCAGAGTGTGGGTTGCATAAACCTGTGCTGCTTTTTTCGTAATAAACCAGGAGAGCCTATTAATATCGTTCTACATTTTAATTAATGTGCATAGATTGCCTTTGTTGTCTGAAAATTCCTGCCGTATCCTGCATAACATCATTACTTCGACACTGCCCACAGCCTATCCGTGAATAAAATCGATACACCCTAAAAGCAAATACCAGAGCTCCACTTAAGGCGGTAAATAATGACAATGAGACGCGTTTTTTGAACTCCATATATGGCTGCCATTTGACAATCGCACATGTCGTGTTTTCGGTGGTAAACAGGTGGCACTTTTTCCCAACCCGTTCATTCCCATTGTGCCCAGGTTTTATGAATAGGTGACGATTTATCTCGTCCATAAAACTCGTGACCCTTCATACGCGCCAAATATAGAACTAGATTAATCATTAAATATTATGATTGCGATCTGTAAATTCACCATATTTAGAACGTTCAACAAACAGAACCTTGTGAATTATGGCTCATGTGGGAGTCCGACAATCGATAATTTTTACATGCGAACCGAGTACTAAATCATTTTTCGAAATGGGGTGCTTCTAGAACGACCTTATGTTGTCTCTAGTGTTGAACTTGCTTCTGCCAACGTTTTGTGAGTTTTTCCGTTTTTTGTTTATTCAAAGAGAGAATGAACTTTACAGTTGGCGTTTGTTGTTGCAGATGTCCCGGCATCCGAGCAGGAGGAGTTGTTTATTCGCAAACTTAGACAATGTTGTGTGCCATTCGACTTTATGGATCCCGTGGCGGACCTGAAAGGGAAAGAAGTGAAACGTTGTACCCTGAACGAATTAGTGGATTATATAACTGGTGGTCGGGGGGTTTTAACCGAACCTGTCTACCCTGAAATTATTAAAATGGTAAGTGCGTGCATAATTAGCTAAGAATATTCACGACCAAAAGACTCGGGCGGATCGTGGACTGAACTAAAAGGGGACCCGAGAGACACAAGTTTTTCAGTGTTCTCTGGCCAAGTTAAAACTGTAATTGCTTTAACAAGTGTCTGTGACGGATAATCACACAAACAATTTAACAACAATTAGGATTTTGGGTCATTAGCCAGGTCCGAAGCTGTATTGTATCTACAATATCTATAATCCAACTTCGATTTTAGCTAAGAGAGGTTTGGTTATATTTAGAGTGGTAGTATTATTCGCTTCATGGTCCAAGAATATAACAGTAAATAATTAAATGTAAATATCGGGTGTGTGTGAAAATTTAATCGATGACAGTTGACAACGCGGAATGGTACCAGCTTACTTTTTCATGTAAAAAATATAACACGTTTCAACAACTCTGTCAAATGTCATTTAAATGCAATAGCATGGATGGATTATTAATAAAACACATTCGTTTTTTGCTTGGTTTCCTTCTGCAAAAAAAACATGTTAAATATAATTATTATTAATTATATTCCTTTTTAAAAATATTAAAATATTACATAATACTATGTTATATACAGGGTTGAATATAAACTAAACAACGGATGTTTTATAAATTAAATTCAACTTAAAAATTGGAGTTGGAACTATAAAAAAGTGGAGCACAACGAGTTAGCCAAAACTATACTAATTTGGTTTTAATTGCATTTTTTTTTTTTGTTATTAGAAAAAAACAAAAATTATTGTCCTTTTTGTTTTTTTCTAATAACAAAAAAATCTAACTAATTAAATGCTCCTACGTTATCTACTACTGTATTGTGGTTTTAATTCTTTAAATTTTTCGACTATTGGATATTTGTTTACTTCGGAATTAACGGCAATTTGAAGAAGAGCAGTTATGTACGAAGTTGATTCGGATAGAAATAGCAGAATTTCAGATCAAATTGACAAATATTTAAAACAGTGTTTAGCACTGGTTTGTCAAATTTACTTGAAAATGCTGTCTGTAAAGTTTATTTATAGACATCGCAAAGTTGGAAATGAAGACATCGTTGTATTTAAGCGGATTTGTTTTGAAGATTAATGTCTTGTCAATAACACAAAATTTACAGAGAATTAAAAACAATATTTGCGACTAATACGATTTGAAAATTGCATTCCAACAGTCCTAGAAATTCTGTTGCCATGTAAAGTAACTGTTGTGTGAAAAATATGATAATTGAAATTATTTATATGTATACTTTTTCTTAAAACGCATTTTTGTAAATGTGTTTTAATCCGTTACGAAAACAGTTGCTTCCAATACATGTATTTAGATTTAGAATTTTTTTATAAGTTGAGATGAAATTACCTGTAACATTGCAACCTGATCTCACTTCGAAATTTGTAAAGCAAAATGGAATATTAAATTAATTCTGAAGGTTTATCTGATAAACCATTGCCTTTCATGTACAATTGCATATATCTATATTGACGGTGAAGATTGTAAAAAATCAGAAAAAGTAGCTTAAAAATATCAAAATAATGAAAATTCGTTCTAAAAATTTGATTAAAAAAAATTTTTTGAAGTTCTTAATTTTGGGAGATAAATTTTGTAGGAAAGAATATAAAAAATCTTGTTATTTAACCACATCAATTTTGTAAGCTATTTTACCGTATTTAATCCTTGTTTTTAAAAGCAGTTATAAAATGAGGTAATAATAATAATAATGATATGAGTTTGTGAGAGATTTTATCAAACGTACACGAAAAACCTTCTGACTTACAAACGTTGTATTTAAGTAAGCACACTGTAGGAAACACGTATGGTTATAATAATTTTTACGCCAAGCTGAATTCAGATTGGTTTAAAATTAAATGGAATGGATGACGTGCAATTGAATTTTATGATCGTCTACCATACGGGTCCATTAGTTTATTAAAATTATTTTGGTATGTTATAAGCTCATTTTACGTTTTAATCGTGTCATAGTAATTTACCTGAGCAATTTTTATAAGATTGCACAAGAAGATATGTTGTTGCTTAGAAAATGTTCGATCATTAAAACTCCCATGTTTATATCTCTATTCTTTTCATAGGTTGACGTTTCGGTAATTTAAACCGTAATAATCAGTTATTGTATGTATACAAATCTTAGCAGTTGAGTCTGATAACTTAAGGTTGTCGACACTTTAATTGAAATATCGTTTTGTGTTTGAGAATTTAATACATTTTTTATTTTGTTAGAGCGTAAAGGAACAACTTGGAATTTTTAATATTCAACTTGCAAAGTGTGTAGCAAAACAGACGCTTAAAACGGACTTTTTGGTGCCTTTTTCTTAAAAACTGTTCGAGTTATTAAAGTTTTGCGGCATCAGGCGATGTACGTTTTAAGTTCGTTCATAAACATCGCGAAACAGCTGCAGTAATAAAAACACGTGGGCAACGAACTTATCGTTAGCATTGGCTAGGCAACACGTGACTGGAAGCTTCAACAGCTTCAGTTAGGCTTTAGCACAGGCTGTTCATGCAAATTACTACTTGCACAAGTTGAAGCACCCGGTTGCACCCATGCAGCATTTTTTCATTTTTTTTTTTTTTTTTTTCTAAAAATGTAGAGCTCTAAAACAACTATGTTAGCTTCATGTTTAAAAACCAACTACTACAGACTTTTTGGAATAATAGAATCAAAGTAAAAATTCAGTATTTCTCTCGCACCTGGAGCTCAATCGAATAAATTCAGTTCCTTGGATAAATTGTAAAATTTGTTTGATGATCGATGATGAACCCAGCCTAATATTAATAACGACTGTATTCCCAGAATTTCAGGAAAATAAGATAAGTCATTTCCGATGGTAAATTATGTTGCTGCATTCATTTTTTTTACACATCCTGTATAAGCAGTTTTAAAAAATATGGGTGCACTGATACACCACACCTAATTTGATTATAAAAGATCACAACATCAAGTTAGTTTTAAAAATCTGTCACCAAATTTAACACTAAATTTAGGACGATACAATTTGTATACAGGGCGATTTTTTTAACCTGAAACTTTCAAATATTTCGGAAAATAAGCACTCTGGGGAAAAAATGTCCAGAATCAAAATTTAACTATGCCGCATTAGTGTCTAAAATTAATCCCCCTCGGCCTCTCCTTATAGGTTCCTGTGGGTTTTTATTGTGTTGCCATGTTCTCAGTTCATGTAAAAGAAAGAGTACCTTTGAAATAATACAAAAAAGAATGCCACTTCTGTTTTTCTAATTTGCATTAAATACGTGTTTTACTGAGCCTACTGAATTCCAAAAAATAATTAAAAAAATTTCTTTTTCAAAAATATTTGACTAAATTTAGTAAGGCTTTAAAAATAGTCGTAATAAAACGATTTCATGAGGGGTAATTTTTAGATGAAACACCCTGTAGATTTCATTAACTTGTCAGGGGTCCTCTAGAGAAGGTAGCAATGTAAATACTTTGCCATCATCCTGAACCGGCAGAATAAATAATTGGATTTGTTAAACACCCGATTAAATTGTTATTTATAATTTATCTTCTACGTTTCTAAGGAATATTAATTAATAAATTTGAAATATGTTTCCGCTTTAAAAAAAACTATAATGCTATAATTAATTCGATAATGAAGTTTGAAATTCAATGACGTTTGTTCACCTTTGAAACGCCTCATAAATTTAGAAATGAAAAGATTGTTTTTTATCGAGGGCGATACTGTAAATTGATACTTCTTTTCTCACCTGTCGCAATTGTGGGTGACAGTGGAATTCAGTTTCGACTTACGTTATAGGAAGTGTATCAAAACGTCTAAAACAGGTTGTTATGATTAATTATGATTTTAATTGATTTCAACAGGAACAAAAATTGGTGGTGTAATTGAGAAAAATATGTTAAAAATTCTTATTATTTGTATTAAAAATTAATAACATCTTGACTATTGTTAACACGAATGTCTATTACAGACTCGGTCACTGCCGTGATACAATGTGAAGCGGTGGAATGTCTAGGAGAATCTGAAACATTGCGACGATTCGATGAATGAAGTCTTTAAAATAGTTTCTGTTGTATATGCGAGAAAATAATGAAGACATTCAAAAACGATGTTTTTTTACTCGTAGATGTTTCAAGTTTCACGATATCATGTAGAAATTATGCAAATTTCTGTGACGAATGGTTATTATGTTTAGACTTTTATGGGATGATGCGGAGAAATGCACGTTTTTGTTTCAAACGAGCTGTAGGTATCATAAAGTTGCAGTAAATCGTTTCCATAATTTTACGTTTCACATATGGAATCAAAACAGGAAAGCCGAGGTTGTTAAATAATAATAAAATGTTAAAATTACACGGTAACTAATACGTGTTTAGACAGACTTTACTGGCTATAATTTTCATTCATAACGAGACTCTGCTTTGATGTAATTAAAATTTATTCGAGGTACGAAATTGTAGCAAATGTCGGCGAATTGTGAAAGGAGTTACAAAGTGTGCACTTTTGAAGCGGAAAAAATAGACTCGAAAAATTTGACATCGCGTGCGGATGACAAGTGAGGTGAAGACTTTTTACAGAAAAATAATACTCAAAACGAGAAACATCTTCAAGGATTTCGTAATGATGGTTCATAAAATTCCATTTCGTAAATGATCTTTTTGGAAATAAACAATTTATGTGAGCGACCCCAAACTCAACACCGTGAATATTTCATTATTCATAATAACAACGAACACATCGATATCCTAATTATTATAATTCCTAAAAACTTTGTCGTAAACATTGTTTCGAGTTGGGCGTCTAGTATACCGGGCCATCACGAAGCTCAATGGTAATGAATTATTTATAGAACGTTCCGTATGTTCTATTTATTTATGTTCGTTAGTATTGTGCCGAACGTCTGAATACGCACGAGATAAAAATCATCATACATTACAACATGAGACAGGAATTTTGGCAAATAATCATAGAAGAAGAAAAAGGTGGAAAGTAGAAACGGAACGTCTTCTACACGGTCTCTGGCACGGTGTCAAGATGCCGGTTAACTTAATTAAACGTGAATCATCGAAAAAGTTGTCACCGCAAGTGACACGCGAATTTTCGTCTGATGTAATGCGGTTTCCGAAAGAAATAGGGTTGATTCGAGATGGGAGGAGTACGTGTGTCATGCATTAGCCGAACTAAAAGCAAACCATTTTTCAAAGTTTAAATTTTTCGATGTTGAAAGGTTGACGCAGACCAAAATATTTATGCGAGGGGTTTGAGTGGAGGAGTCGTCTTGGAATAATATTTTTGGATGTTTGATGAACTTTCTTTGTGGCGCCTATGGGTTTATAAATGTTTCATGTTTCCGGAAAGATTTATGAAATATTAGCGATGCGACATTGTTTGGGTTTGCAGCGGATTAAGTGAAGTGTACCGGAGCCAAAATTGTCTAAAATCGTGAAAAAGGTGACGTATAACTGGGAAATTGTAGTTTAAAAAAATGCGTTTCGTATAATTTTCCATCAACAAAAAAACAGCGTCAAATGGGTAATCAATGTGCAGTTGTTTTGTTCGACGTAAATTTGAAAACGGTATATCAAGTAGAGATTTATCCACGCTGTGTCGATTTTGCTGACAACGGTGTTTTATTTTTTTTCTACTCCCAAATATACAGGGTGTCTCAGAAATAAGTACATTAATTTTAATCAGTTATAGAGCTCATTGAACTCAACAACTTTTTTTAATAGAGTTTTGTCAAGAACTTTTTAATAATCAAGTTAAAAATTGTTAAAGTTTTATCCCAATTAAGGTTACCCGCTTATGGATCCTCAGTCACCCATGGGCACTAATAATTATTATAATTAATAATTTTTGGTCAAAAACAGTTACTAGGATGCGTATTTTCCTAATTTTGTCAATGTGACAAATATTTAGAGAGAAATTGAAAATCCTGCTCCCTAATGGCGTACGGAATTTCATCGGCCCAAATGTGGGTGTTGACTACACCTTCCCTCGTGTAACCGACCTCATCAGTTGATTGTATAAGAGATACAAAATTTGCTTGTTCGTTTATTTTTCTATTAACCCACTCACAAAAGTTTTGCCTACGTGGTAAGTCTGTTAGTTTCAATAACTGAACTTTCTGGTCTTGAAAGGGGTTCATTTGTTCTCTGAGTATCCTCCAAATACTACTCTCCGAAACATCACACTAGACAGTGATGCGTGCTAGTGCCCGGTCGAGTTTCGACACTCTTCAAAACAGCCTCTTCAATATTAGCAATTCTGTTACTACGTAACTTATCCCGATCCTGAGGTGCAGGTTTAAAAGATCCGTACTCTCGAAGATGCTGCAACGTTCTTAAAACTGCGCACATTTGGCAAACGACGATTTGGGAGGCTTTCTGAAAAAATTCTTTGGGCTCGAGCGCTGTTTCCCCGAGCTTCACCGTACGTTAAAACGATATCGGTGCATTCCAGATTTGAAAACAAAGCCATTTCAACACATTTCGTCTATAAATTAGAAATCTGTGCCAATGAAACTTTAAAGAGACAACGTTTAATAACATACACTTGACATAAAAATGATTGTCAGTGTCAAAACGGTTGCTAGGGTACCTTCTTCATTGTTGTAGTGTTGTTATTATTTAAGGTGAACATAGACGGCTCGTGAATATATGGGTGGGAAAATTCGAAATTCGACTTGAGTTTTCGAAAAAATGCTAGATAAAAAAGTTGTTCCGTTTCACGAGTTCTGTTACTGGTTAAAATTAATGTACTTATTTCTGAGACACCCTGTATATTCACACTTTTCTAAACTGCGTACTGAATGGATATCTATGCAATTGCAGCTAACTGAACGGATATGAAATCAACCAATCAACGTGTTTGTAATTTTAACAAAGGAAAGGAGAGGGCTAAATAAGGCAAGTTCGAATAAATTGGCTTCTTTCAGGTCAGATGTTGTATTTAGATACAAAGACAAAGTGTCGTGTGGATTTATAATTTTTTTCCCTTCCTGATCAAATAGCAATATTCAAAAGTTTATATTAAAAGCTCCTAATAATAGCGACAATTCACAGCGCTTCGTTCCCGAATTTACATTATCTTCGTTTTGCTGCGCCGACACTTTCTGCGCAAAAAAAAATGTCATTTGTCAGTTAGAAAGTAATTGATTTCATAAACTGATTTGTATGAATCTGTTTGCATATAAGTAATGTGAAAACTGTTTATTTGGTTAAATATAATTACTAGTAGGTATTGTAGCGGAGCTTTCAAAGCGCTCCGCTAGTACCCTTTCGAGGGCGCTGTCCTCGGCAGCGCCGATATCAACCCCACCAAGCTCACCCCCACTGGAACGCACCCCACCTGAAGTTACTTCATTGTGCAGGTACTCCCACGCATCTCAACCCTGCCTATAAAAGGGCAACTCGGACGCTTTCCAGGCAGATGGAACTCCACCATCTCCACCTTAAGGGTTGCACTGTCTCGGTCCCCTTCTGGTCGTTTCCAGGGCTGCACTGTGTTACGGTCCCCTGCGCTACTTCGAGATCATCACCAGGGCTGCACTGTGTTACGGTCCCCTGCGCTGCTTCGAGATATTATCACCAGGGCTGCACTGTTTTACGGTCCCCTGCGCTGCTTCGAGATCTTCACCAGGGCTGCACTGTTTTACGGTCCCCTGCGCCGCTTCGAGATCTTCACCAGGGCTGCACTGTTTTACGGTCCCCTGCGCCGCTTCAACGACGTCATCTCCAGGGTCGCACTCTCTAGGTCCCCTGTGCCGCATCGCCGACGTCGTCATCTCCAGGGTCGCACTGTCTAGGTCCCCTGTGCCGCATCGCCGACGTCGTCATCTCCAGGGTCGCACTCTCTAGGTCCCCTGTGCCGTATCACCGACGTCGTCATCTCCAGGGTCGCACTGTCCAGGTCCCCTGTGCCGCATCGCCGACGTCGTCATCTCCAGGGTCGCACTCTCTAGGTCCCCTGTGCCGCATCGCCGACGTCGTCATCTCCAGGGTCGTACTCTCTAGGTCCCCTGTGCCGCATCGCCGACGTCATCTCCAGGGTCGCACTCTCTAGGTCCCCTGTGCCGTATCGCCGACGTCGTCATCTCCAGGGTCGCACTGTCCAGGTCCCCTGTGCCGCATCGCCGACGTCGTCGTCTCCAGGGTCGCATTCTCTAGGTTTCCTGTACCGCATCGCCGACGTCGTCATCTCCAGGGTCGCACTGTCCAGGTGCCCTGTGCTACATACATCGCTGCCGTCATCCCCTACGACGCTCTGAGTCCCAGGAGCCGCCACCATCCCCGACGAGAATTGCCACCACTTCGAGAACCTATACCCTACTTTTGATTTGTATTGTTCTTATTATTAATAAACCGCTGAGCTACCACAATCTGTCGCCCTCACGTGGGGCCGCGAACAAGGGAGGATACCACAATCTGGCGCCCAACTTAGTGGCTCGAAGGAGGCAACATTCTACAAATCTATCGCCCAACTTAGTGGGGCTCGAGGTAGGCAAAATACCACAAAACTGTCTACCAACGTCGCGGCTCGAAGAAGGCAAGATTCCACGGCAAAAAAAAAGAACTCACACTCCCAGTCCGAAGAAGTCCCCGTAACTCCACAATGGCGGCTATACAGATGACACCAGAGCAGTTCCAGCAGCTCTTGGATAGGGTACAAGTTGTCCCACAACCGCAAGTGGTCAGGAACCGCCACTTTACCCACTGCCAGGCCCGTTTTGACGGAAAGCGCGCCCACGCTGCTGTAACGGAATTTATTACGGCTGCGAGTTTATACAAGGATATGGAAAATATCACGGACGAGGACGCCATAGCCGGCTTACCCCTACTATTGACTGGAGAAGCCAATCAATGGTGGAATGGCGTGAAAAATCAGATTCACACATGGAGAGAAGCGACGGAACTTCTACGAGAAGCTTTTGCCCCCAGACGACCTAACCATCGCCTTTTTTTGGACATTTTTAATAATCCCCAGGACGAAAAGACGCCAACCGATAAGTTCATAACCGTCCAACGAGAACGACTGGCACAAATGACGAGAGACTTGGACGAGGAATGGCAGTTAGACATAATCTACGGTCTGCTGAGATACCATATTCGGGATAAAATCGCCAGGTCCGACTGCAGGTCCTTCGCCGAACTTCTCGATCAGTCCCGAATCGTTGAGGAGAACGAGCGAGAAACGAGAGTTAGAAACCACGCACCAGAAACCCCAGAAAATGGCCAAACATTCCGACGGCAAGAATTCCCAAGAATCGACCGAAGACCACGGCCCAGGTGCGATTTCTGTAAGAACTTTGGCCACGAGACACAAGAATGCAGGAGAAAAACACAGGATCAGCGACGACCGGCCAATGACCAAGAGATCATTAGATGTTACGGATGCCAACGTCCCGGCGTTTTCCGCCGGAACTGTCCAAACTGCAATTCAGAGACACGACGGACAAACCTCTGTGCAGCGAGGATAAATTCTAGAGCGCAACCCACCATAGATCGCTCACAAGAAATCCTCCGAGATACGCAGGTACCGCCACTCACCGTACCGATGCAAATCGATGACATCCGGACCTTCTCCGCACCATCACCAGCCCGAGATTTTTCCGCGATGGAATACATGGGGGCTGACGCCCACTCCGCCATTGGGAATGAGAAATTCCCCGAAATTCCGCGCATCACGTTCTCCTCTTTGCAACTTCCAGCAGAGAAAGGACGGACCTTCCGCAAAGAAAAGATGTCCCGGCGTAAAGGGCGGAGGAAGATGAGGAAACCCTTTGTGCTAACGACAGATAGCAGCTACGTACGAGGAGTAGCTCCACTCCAGGGGGAGGCCACCAACGAACTCCCTGTAAAATACGGTAGCCGCTTGTTCACGAGCGCCGAAAGGAAATACACCGTCCAGTCGCGAAGACCCGCACACGAGTACCAACCCCGAGATCAAGTACTGGTAGTAACCCATCCACGAATCAACGCTCGAAAAGGAGTCAGCGCCCAAATTGCTCCTAAACGCGAGAGGCCTTACATTAGGCGCCCACAAGGACCTACGAGTTATAAGGTATACGACGCACAGCATCCCCAAGCATCCCTAGGTTTCTACCATACTCCGTTTCACGGGAGCACTACACCTACGCCAGCGCCAGTGGCCCCGCTACGAAAACGAGGCCGCCTCAGAAAGCAAGTTCAGGACCATAGTCGGGACGCCTTAATGGTCCTGAGGGGGAGATTGTAGCGGAGCTTTCAAAGCGCTCCGCTAGTACCCTTTCGAGGGCGCTGTCCTCGGCAGCGCCGATATCAACCCCACCAAGCTCACCCCCACTGGAACGCACCCCACCTGAAGTTACTTCATTGTGCAGGTACTCCCACGCATCTCAACCCTGCCTATAAAAGGGCAACTCGGACGCTTTCCAGGCAGATGGAACTCCACCATCTCCACCTTGAGGGTTGCACTGTCTCGGTCCCCTTCTGGTCGTTTCCAGGGCTGCACTGTGTTACGGTCCCCTGCGCTACTTCGAGATCATCACCAGGGCTGCACTGTGTTACGGTCCCCTGCGCTGCTTCGAGATATTATCACCAGGGCTGCACTGTTTTACGGTCCCCTGCGCTGCTTCGAGATCTTCACAAGGGCTGCACTGTTTTACGGTCCCCTGCGCCGCTTCGAGATCTTCACCAGGGCTGCACTGTTTTACGGTCCCCTGCGTCGCTTCAACGACGTCATCTCCAGGGTCGCACTCTCTAGGTCCCCTGTGCCGCATCGCCGACGTCGTCATCTCCAGGGTCGCACTCTCTAGGTCCCCTGTGCCTCATCGCCGACGTCGTCATCTCCAGGGTCGCACTCTCTAGGTCCCCTGTGCCGTATCACCGACGTCGTCATCTCCAGGGTCGCACTGTCCAGGTCCCCTGTGCCGCATCGCCGACGTCGTCATCTCCAGGGTCGCACTCTCTAGGTCCCCTGTGCCGCATCGCCGACGTCGTCATCTCCAGGGTCGTACTCTCTAGGTCCCCTGTGCCGCATCGCCGACGTCGTCATCTCCAGGGTCGCACTCTCTAGGTCCCCTGTGCCGTATCGCCGACGTCGTGATCTCCAGGGTCGCACTGTCCAGGTCCCCTGTGCCGCATCGCCGACGTCGTCGTCTCCAGGGTCGCATTCTCTAGGTCTCCTGTGCCGCATCGCCGACGTCGTCATCTTCAGGGTCGCACTGTCCAGGTGCCCTGTGCTACATACATCGCTGCCGTCATCCCCTACGACGCTCTGAGTCCCAGGAGCCGCCACCATCCCCGACGAGAATTGCCACCACTTCGAGAACCTATACCCTACTTTTGATTTGTATTGTTCTTATCTATACTTATATAATAAAGCTGAAGCTTTTGTTTATTTGAACACGCATATCTCAGAAACTACTCGTTCAAGTTCAAAAAATCTTTTTGTGTAGGATAGTCCATGTATCATATCTACATATAGGCTATATAACATCACGCTACGAGCATTAGGAGCGAAGTAGCAATGAAAAATTCGGAAAAACGGGAAAATTATTCCTCCTTTGACAGCTTCCGTTGCTTACGCTGCTTAAACGGTTAAAGTTACGTAAAAATCATGTATGACGAAATTGTTCCCCTCTAAAAGTTCTAAAGAAAAGTCCGCGACAGCATATGTCTATCTTTTAAGGTCGAGTCAGTATAACCTTTTTTATGGTAATGAAATTTGTTCTAAAATAATAATTAGAGAGCGGATTTCTGTCGGGCTAGACAAGGCCAAACTCGGTACGGCTCGTACGGGTTGGGAATTCATTGCAGTTACCGGCTGCACTTCGTTTATTTGAGATTAGAATAACGCTGCTTCGTTGCACTCTGCTGTTAATTCCAGTTCTCATTTAGTTAGCCGTTTGATTAATAAATCGTTAATTGTATTTATGGAATCAAGTGACAATTAAATTCAGTGATTACCTATGACCCGCTACTGAGTCCCGGCGATGCAGCGCGTCCCCACTAAAATCGTGACGTAGCCCGACAGAAATCCGCTGTCTAATAATAATGCTTTATGTATAAAATTCTCGCGTCACAGTGTTTGTAACCGAACTTCTCCGAAATGGGTTGACCGATTTGTATGAAATTTTTTATGTATATTTGGTAGGTCTGACAATAAGTTGTACTCTGTTTTTTAAACCCCTAAGTGATAAGGGTGGCCCATCCTAAAAAATGTTTGTCAATTTTTTGGACAAAATTTTTTATTTTTATTTTTTTAAGATTTGGCATCAAAAAATACACATAACCCTAAATTTTTACCTTTCTACCACCAACCCCCATTTTTTAATCGTCTATAAAATAAAATTCAATTGCTGTTCCTGTTAGTCTCGCTAAGACTGAAAAACGGCTTGACCGATTTGAACATTTTTTTATATTACGGGGATGGCTTATAAATAAAAAAAATAAGGATAACTTAAAAGAACAGTTAAAAAATAAAAAAATTCTAAAAATTTTGTATGGGAATCGCCACTTCAAATTAATTTCAATAGTTGGCGTTTCTAACGGACCTGTCGTCTAACTGACGTGTCATACAAAACTAATTCTTCCGTGCGATTGTGAAAAGTATATTGCATTTCAAATCGTTCTTTGTTTTTTCGTTAAAAAAAAAACGTCGTTTATTTTAAGAAAAGTCTTGGTTAAAGTGAATTTAATTACACATTGCGAAAGTTTCTTATTCATTTTGATCTGCCATTCTTTTTACCTATATTCACTTTGTTGGTTTCGACAAAACCTCAAACTTTACCGTTATTCGAGGATTTAATTTGAAGTTTTCAATATTTTAAAATTCTCAAGACAAAATTTACAGATCTGATTGACTGTGAAAATAATTCTGTGTCGTTTTATGAAGTTCATTAAAATGCCGAGAAGACGACAAGCTCACATAGGTCCACGGAGTCAATCAAATGTGCGACGAACTACCTCAGGTGCAAACCTCAATGATTTATTTCATGGGTAATTCGGATATGGAAGTTGATCAGCGTTGTGCTCATAATCAACATAATCAAACATTGAAACGAGACATGGGGTGGTATGAATAAAACTGAGTAGATACTCATATTCGAAGTACGAAGTACCTACTTCATTATTACTCTTATATACCTGAGCATCTACTCTATGTACTAAGTACAGTAGACGCCGCTTAATATGATCACGGTTAATGTTATCAACCGCTTAGTGTGATCAAAATGGCTTGGAACGGGCCCACGCAATACCAATGCATTACAGTTTTTCCGTTTATTGTGATCAATATTTCGCTTATTGTGATCAATCTCCCAATTCTTATACAAGCTTTTTTGAAGAAACGAGACGATTGAAAGTACTATTGTTTTTAATGAACTTTTATTGCTCTCAAAAGATACATGTGCTTATACTACTCACTTTATAGAGCCACAATCAGTGACAGACTTTAGTAATCAGCGCGTTTTCGTTTTCTGAATGAACGAATTTTTCCTGTTTTAAATTTGAATAGTACTTATGTAAAAATGAGCACGTCAAAACGACGAGATCTCAGCTTATCAGAGAAAAAAAATTTTCAGCCCGTTTTTTCTAAAATAACCAAAGGAAATCTAGAGTTCCTTTCTCAGAATGATAACCAAAATTAAAAATAAATTCTAATGTTTATGTACCTTCATTTACCAGCATAATAAACACTCTCTTGTTCATGATTTTGATTTGTTTCAAGTTTTCCTATCTCTGATGGTGGTTTTCGCTTATTGTTATCAGTCGGTTAGTGTGATCAATTTGTCTGAGTCCCAAAGTGATCACATTAAGCGGCGTCCACTGTACCTACTTGGAAACATTGTATCTCCCGGACACAAACTTAACATCTGCGCGTTTTGTGAGCATTTAATCTAGAAATGAGCATCGGCGTGGCAAATAACTGAGCTGTCTGTAAAGCAGCTTAGAAAACGAGTAGGATCGTTGTAAGAGTGAATTTTAACTAAACATGGTGACTTTCATGAATGTGGAATGTCGTCAAAAGGTGCATCCAGTTTGAAAAACACATTAGGAGCAGGAATATCGAAAACTTTTCATGTAATTAACTTTTATTTATGCATAAATTGTGCAGTGCGTTTTTTCTAACACTGGCCATAGAGATTCCCATTTCAAGGTGTCTACCCCATGCTAACTTATATTTTGGTAACGCGATTTTTGCCTTGATGGTTGAACACTGTCACTGTTGTCCTTTTTTGTTGTATCGAGATGCTACTTGAGCATCAACTGTTACTTACTGAAGTATTAGTATCATCTAGAAAAACTAAAAATATTTTGATTTGATATTCGAGTAGATACTTCGTCTTTCAAGTATGAGCATCTACTGAGTTTTATTTATATCAACCATTGTCAAAAAATTGATCGAACGTTGTTTCGACAGAACTTCCTTCGCACCAAAAGTATAATGAAACCTATTCAGCATTTTCGAGTTGAGTCTTTTCTTCACACAATTTTGTGATGACCTTAATCAACATTTACTATCAACACGTATACCACCTTGGATTGGTGCAGTGTAATACTAAAAATGACTGTATTGTATTCCCAAAATTATCTGCGAAAATCGAGTGAGCCATTCCATCAATTTTTTGGGGGGAATAAATAAATATTATTAACAATTTACCATGCTCACAATAACTTTAAAACGTCTGCAAGATCTCAAAGTACTTATTCATTTTTGAAACTCTTGAGTTATTCACTAAAATAAATTGACTGATCCATATATTTTTTTGATTCACTGTAAAAGCAAATTTAAAAAATATGAATGCAATGATAAATTACGAAAATATACTGATGATGTTTTCCACATTTTAGATAGGATTTATTCGGCAAAATCTTGAGATAACGTCTTCAAGTTTTTGGGCTTGATAAACAGATATATTTTGATTGAAAATAATCTACCATGTCAAACAGTAACTTCAGAACGTCTACAAAATTTCAAAATTCAGTTTTGTAATTCTTGATTCAATCAATAAAATAAATTGACTCAGTGATTAATTTTTTGAGACACCCCCTATAAGCAAAAGTAAAAAATATGAATGGAATGATAAATCACAAGTATAGTTTCATCCTATTTTGGACATTTTAGATAGGATTCATTTGGCAAAATTTTGGGCTGACGTCATCAATTTTTTGGAGGGGATAAGTAAATATATTTTGAATACAAATTTATTATGCTTATCATATGTTTAAAACATCTGCAAGATTTCAAAGCATTCGATTTTGCAGATTCAAAATTAAATTGTAGGTGAAACGAAGTTCACGGGGTCAGCTAGTTATTAATAAACCGCTGAGCTACCACAGTATTACTTAGTTAATAAGGTGTTAGTACTCGTGTTGTTAACTTCTTTAAATACATAATTGACACTTTATACTTGTCATCATTGCCATTAGGTAGGTATATCAACGACGCTGCGGTTTGCAAGACAAAAAACGTTAAATGCAGTTGGTTGCAAAAAAAAAGTAAGACTGTGCAACTCGAGTGGATTGTCCATATCACCTTCGGGTGACTTAAACTCACTCATGTCGTTACTAAGTTTACTGTCGTCCTTAGGTGATCATATCCACTCTTGTTGTACACTCTACTATTATATCCATAATCAACGTTATTTTGAGCATTTTCAAACGGTGCGTTACGCATGCAGAATTTTCCACCGTATTGCTGCTTCTGTGTGCGACAAATACGCAAACAAAACCAGCACCTTGAAGGAGTTCGATGGTATGAAATTCTTCGAAATTATTGTGTACAAAATAGTGTCACAAAAGATTCAACAACCTTGACTCTCAAAGTAAAACTGTGTTGTTTGCTAAGTAGGTACACAGTTTTTTAATTCGCACACTAAACGGATTAATCGAATTTCAATTTGATACAACCGTGATGCAACTACGGAAACTACATTTCACATTTCACTGCCCCTCTATTATTGAGTCACACTGTAGAGCTGTAGAGTAAATAAATTTCAATAAATTAGATTCGAAATAAATTTGTGGGGAAAATTTGTTCAACCGGGGTTACATTATTTCATTGTCATTAATGATATACAACTTTTTCGTCCTAAGCGTAAACTTAATTAATAATTTTAGTCCTCTGTTTTGAGGCGACAAACTCACGCAAATCAAACAAATTTGTACGTGACATTCCTCTGATAAAAATAAACTTATAAACACTTGAAGTTAAAGCTTGTTATTATAGCTGAGAGGTCATTTTTCGCGTTGGTTATTTGCTTTAAATATATTTTACATTGTCTGTACTTGTGCGGCGTCCCTTTGTAGTTTGCGTCCCCACGGCGCAGGAGCTGCGGGGGTGTTATTTAGGCCGCTGGTTTTTATTTTATAGCGGAATTTGTTAGATTTGTACTTCAGACGCGAGGAAAGTTTTGTCGAAATAAACTCCACCATTTTTTTTAAATACTGTCGAAGGCTAACTAAATAATTAACGCAAATTTCAAAATAATTAAAATTAACTGTTTTTTTTTTTCATGTTTGTACAAAAAATACAATTATCGTTTGTTGATAAATCATTTCAATACTTTATTTTATAGTTATGTTTACTTTATAATGTTTGCAAATGAGTAGCTGATAAATTCGAAAAAGTCAAATTTTTACGTGAGAAATGAGAGCAAACAAAAAAAAATAGAATGATTTGTTCTTGTTGTAAATGTAAAATATAATATAACATCTCTAAAAGTTTGAAATATGCATGTACCCATCCGTTAATGTAATCGTTTTTGCAATTTACTGCGAAGTACGTCAGTTGCTTAGAAAGTCAAAAATATATTTAAAGTTTTAAAAACGGGCACATTAAAAACACTTATAAAAACATTCAAATACAATTGCATTAGATAATTCACAACATTAACTAACATTGATTGATTTCATCTCTTTCAGAAATGTGATGGCGCTTTAAAACAGGGTCAGAAAAAAATCGGATTTTTTTAAATCAAAAGTCAGTGATTTAAGAAAATGCGATTCTTTTGATATTTTTTTATTTTTCAATTATTCTGAGTTAAAACTCTTAAAACTAACAAAAAAATCAAAAGTTGTTAGGTTTAATTAAGTCCATACAATTTTTAATAGCGCTTTTTATTTAATTTAGTGTAATTTTCATTTTGTACTATATATTTTAACACATATTCACAGCAATGCGGCTCGAGAATTTATTTTGATTTAGATTGTTAAATAGTAATAGTGTTACATATTTAATTATATTTACAATTTTTACGCCAATATTTCTAATTAATGTTTTGTTGTACGTGTTCTTAAAATAAAAAAAAGATCTAGACCGCACTTCTTTCACCTGTAAAGCACAATCCAACAAACACAGCTTCTTAGAAAAAGTATAACCTCTAAAAGTAAAAAAAAAATCCGGGCGGATTCATGAATCACAAATTTTGGAGTATGTTATTTTATAAAATTTAAATAGCATTTACTGTGCAAAAGTTTTAGTGATGTTATCAAATGTTAATTGTTTGTGGGAATGATCAGATAAATTTTGGTTAACGTTTTACCATCTACACAATATTCCTAAAATACAAATAAAACAATCAATCCAATAGTTTCGGAGATTATCTGCTTAATAAAATTGACACAGACGAGAGACGAGAGGCAGATAGACGGAAACGGGAAACGTATTTTTTCGTATTAAAGAAGTCATGAAACGTCAAGAAAATGTGATAACAGCTTACGCTCGGGAAGTAAAAATTCAAATGAAAATTAGCGTTTTATTTTGTTGGAAATATTTTATTCTAGTAAGTGTTCAATTTATTTTGATTTAAACTGCATTTAAAAAGGTCGTAATATGTAATGTATAAAATACGCTGTCATGTGATATTTTTTCTGTTTTAGTAATATACCTTTATTCCTTAGGAACACAGATAACTCCAAAAATGAATGCATAATTTTCTCGCGGACGACTCTTCAAATTCTCCAAAATCTTGGAAATATTGTTATAGTTTTTGTTACATTGTACATGGTAAGATCGGTATATGTACCTAGGTATTTATTCTCACAAACAAGTTTGGTAATGTCATTTCAAAAGGTTATTTAATCGATTTTATTTTCTTAAATTCCACGCTGATTTTAAATATGAAGTGGTTAGCAGTTATTAAAAATTTATTACAATATATAGGCCATCCACCAAAGTAGTGCTGTTACGACTTTGACTCCTTCGCCACTCTCGTCAACGATAATGCAGCTTATTAGATGAAAATTTATGAGGCCATCCCAAACTAACAGGTAGCGGTTCTTTGTTGTGTGTGATCGGCATGGACTCTTCAACTTATCTGTTCAGAGGTGTTAGTTAAGATATTATTTCTTTACAAACTGGGTGTTTGGAAAACCCAGTATCATAAAACCATAATTTTCGTGGATTGTCTATCTTTTTTTTTTTTTTCAAAAAATCGATGGAATATTTTTTGATGGACGATTCAGGCCCGGTTTTACAATGCAAGCTTAAGCGAGGTTCAAAGATAAGCCTTGGTTCAACTGCAGTTGTCCGTTTTACAATACATGGTTCAATGTTAAACCGCGCTCAAACGAAGGCTCAGCTGAGCGCTGATGTCAGGGTGGTTTTAAAGTCCCTAGATAACCAAAGTACCGCAATTGAATGTTTCAATGTGTTAGAGAGAGAACGTGTATTTCGGACACAATATGGCGACCGACAAACGTCAATGTTAATTGTCAAACGCCGTTTGTGTTTTTTGCAAAGTTGTTTGTGTTTTTTGTAAAGTTGTTTGTGTTTTTTTGTGGTGTTTTATGACTTTTATTTTAAAATGCCAAGTTGTTGTGTTCCTTTGTATGGAAATAAAAGCCCATTGTTTCGTCTTCCAACAGGTAGGTTACAACTGAGTTTTCAATTGAGTTTTCTCAACTAATTTAAATTGTTGCAGGTGTTAGTAATAGGGCTAGACTAGAAGAGTGATGTGGGAGAATTTAATAGGCCGGGACGATTTGAACGACAACTCCAGAGTTTGCGAAGTAATTTGTTTAAAGCTTGAATATGTAATTGCACAATGTTAAATACTATTTACTTTTAGTTACATTTTTCTGAACAACAATTTGAAGCAAAGCGAGCAGATGGAAGGAAACTATTGTGGCCGAAATTTTGTTAATAAACTGATATTGCAAGGTTTCTCATCTATATTTTTTACTCACGCCTTATGTTTATCAATGGCATTTAAGTGCATTGAACAAATAACGCTTAAACATAAATAAATGTTTATTTGAAAAAAATCTACATTTACGCTTTATACGCAAGTATCGAGTCCGTTAATTTTTATTTATTTATTTTGAATATGGCGCGGACACAATATGGCGTCCAATTGCGGTACTTTATCTATCTAGTGACTTTAGGTGGTTTAAGCTTCGCTCAACTGTCCATAACCTCAAATGTCTGTGCTTTATCGTTTTGGTGGTGTGACAGCATTATAATTGAAGATGGAAAATTTATTAGGAGTATTAACTGACGATGAAGACGTTTTAGAAATGATAAACATATTAGAACCGGCACGTATGCGACGACCAAAAGTTTTTCAGTTGAGAGAAAATCACTTTGAAAAGTGAAATGCTGGGGAATTTTTGAAACGATTTCGTTTTTCCAAGACTGGCGTACGGTTTATTTTGCAACAAATACAGGAGCAAATTACATCGCGAACAGAAAGAAATCATGCAGTATCACTGGAGCAAATGCTACTTGTGACTTCACGTTTCCTTGCCACTGGATCTTTTCTGCAAGTTGCTGGTGACTTTATAGGGATTAGTAAAGCAACAGCTTCTCAAATAATTAATGTTTTGGGGTGTGGAAAAGACGCTTTCCAGCATTGGCTTTTGGAATTCGTTTAAAAATGTGTAAATTAGAGGCAGTGGTTGTGGCAACAGCAGTTTTACACAACATTGCAATTATTTTAAATGAAGAAGAACCGCCAGTGGACGCAGAAGAAGAAGCAGCAGTGAATTTTGTGAACGATGTTCTAATTGAAAACATTGGAGAATATAGTGGCAATTATAATCAGAACAATTTTGTACGGAACCAGTTCATCAGAGAATATTTTACTCATTTGCTTTTTTTGATTTCGTTTTTAGTTGCAGTAAATAATAAAATGTAATGTAATTATTTATTTAAGTTTTATTATTTAAAATATTAAATTTTTGGGCAATTAATATTTCAATCTTCATTTGGTGTTCTGCTTTATTACTTCTAATTCAAGTGCAGCTTTGTCTCTCATAATTTGCATTTCTAGTTCATGTTTCTCTTTCATGGCTTTTAATTTAAACTCTTGCTCCTTTTGGATGTATTCCTTTCGACTTAGTTCGACAAGTTCTTTGGCAGCGGCACATTGCTCTAAATTATCACTTGTCTGGTTTCCTTTACCTATACAAACAATACATTAATAAAGTTTTAAGACAAGTGTCAAACATTTTTTAATATAAATATATATACATATAATACCTCTACGCTATGGCGTGAGTGCTGAAAATTTGTTTTGCTTCAAGATTTTGGGGGAGTATTTAGCCCAATTCCCAGTTTGACCATTTTCTACAAAAATAACCATATTTGATTATTATTAATGTTTACCACTTTCTTTATTGGGACCACTTATTTTATCCATAACAGGCACTTCTCTCGAAATTGCTCCGGTTTGATCTTTTGGCATAAAACAATCTGAAATAAAGAAAAAATAGTAAAAAATTTCTGAATAAAGTGTATGTAAGGATAAAAAGTATTTACCATCATTTTCGTCATCAGACAGATTATACCGCTGTTACTTTGGAATGCTGAAAAGCATCAACATTTTAATTTTACAATACATATTATTCATAAAAATACTTATTACAGGTTGTTTCGGAATCGCCATCAAATTCGCTGCTATGCCCCATTGGTTTGGCCCCGAGAATTTCTTTTACAGCCACATCAACATCGGTGGCCTCAATACTTTGTTGTGACCCTCTCCCAGTACCACCGACATAGGCTTTCTCGTCAGCAAATTTTTTCGTTGTCCTCTTCTTAATGTTGTCGTACTTTTTGTTCAAAACTTTGTGATCCCGGAAGGTCTGGCCAGATAAAGAATTGAACTCTACTTCAATTTTCTTCCAACACTGATTTTTTTTTTTTTTGATTTGCATCAGTGTTGGACAATTTACACTCCAGAATATTTCTATACTTGCTTACTAAAGATAGGAGCAAGTTTTCTTCGGATTTTGTAAAATTCGGAGCACGTGTATTACTCATCTGAAACGAAATGTTAAAAACCATCATAATCATCTACTATTAACGAGCAAATGTTACATATACACATATACGTACCCCAGTAACGCAAAAAACTAATTACTTTGCAGAATTTGTCACAAATAATTTATAATAATGTGACATGATGACATAGATGACAACAACAACACACCACAGAACACTCACTAATAGATATGCAAAGTCCCTACAAATTTCAAGAAACACAAAAAGTAGAGCCACCTGGTGTCGTAGTGGCCCAACTAACGAGCAAGCGCGTAGTTTAAAAGTCAGTACCATGTTTTTGTTTATTAAATTTAATTCTAATTTCACTCATTTTTCAATAAAACCCAGATATGCTGAAAAAAAAATGTATTTATTAATTCCATAATATATTACAATACATAATGACCTAAATAAATATATTTTCAATAAAATTAATCAAGCACAAAACGATAAAAATATTTCAAGCAAAATAATTCTTTGGCATGCATAAACAAGTATAACAAAAAATAAAAATATTAAAAAACAAAACAAGTTATTCTCTTAATATACAATATAACAAAAACAAAACACAAACGGTACAATAAAATGAACACATTTTCTAACAGTCAATATTTGGTTTAATGTCGCAGCCGAAAGTTAAGTCACAGCCAGTATTTCAGTCAAAATTGGGTTGTTCAGTCGAAATTAGGGTGTAAAGTAATGAAAAAATTTAAAAATACTTTAAGCAGTTTTCTTAAATCTTTTCATTTTGGTGTGATGACCTTCACTCAAGCCTTTCCTTTTCTTTCTATCTCTAACATACTTGTAAATCAAAAACCTCGTACACTTGTCCAGAATCATACCAAAACAATCATGTCTCTCACAAACAGTTTGCCCAAGACCACATGTTAACTTGTACTCAGATTTGAAACGACTCTCCAAATTTGTTTGATGAGCATTCTTGTCCAAAAATGTGTACAAATTGTCATGTATGTTTCGAACAAACAACATTACATTCTCATTTGCATACATCAGTCTCAAGTCATCATCGCCACGGTCTTTGAAGTACGTTAACAAATGAGATGGTAACATCTCCGTGGTAGTCAACGCACTCTGGCAAGCATCGCAAATGGATATATCTATCTGTTTTAAAATATAGCCTGAAACATGGGCTAATCCTTGACTGTCTTCGTCCGACACCTTTTCAAGGTTTTCAAAACAAATACATGCGTCCAAATTTGATGTGCCACTGACCTCTTCCTCGTCAAATTCAGTTACTTCTTCCACTTCCGCAGTTTCAGTCTTCTCTGCATATTGCAGCAGGTTTCGGAGATTTTCCAACGGCGTGCAACCATCATCTTCACAATTCCCCTCTGTTGTTGGGGCAACAAGCTTGTTTTCAGGGCGGCAGTGAACCTGTACTTTCCTTCACACTGCAAATTTCCTTCCATCTTCTATGCACTTCTGGGTCCTTCGGGAACTGAAAATAGTGCTTGTTTCCACCACCTGTGATGTATGCATTGTTGCAACCTGGAAATTTGCAGTATTTCTTCCTCTTTCCCTCCATAATTCCTGAAAATAAGTGAATGAAAATCTGATCAACAAATACTTAATTAATTGCAAAAACGTATTACAAAAATGGTGAAATTTTATACTTATCTTTACACAAGCTTCTAAAACACAACACTTCAAATCATGGCACAAAAATTCACTGACGCTAACCTGAAAACGCGGTAAACAATCAAAAACAAAACAAAACACAATGCACAACGCGTGAGCAGTTCATTGTTGGTGAAAGGAATTTTCGGTTTCCCACCAAAATCACACTGAAATCACCAAACTGCACCAAACTGTCACCAACGTCATTTCCCCTTGCCTCACTTCGTCCGTCGTGGCCCCTACAAACTCGTGTTGCTGGTTTGCCTATCTTGCTTTCACCCCTGTGCAACACACTTCCAACGTGCTCCCAACGTGGTCTCAACTGTCAGATTCTCGGGTGCGCGCTACCAACCTAAGGAAATTTGTGGTTCAGCTGAACCGGACGATAGCGGTGTTTGTAAAACGGACGCATGAATTGAACCTCAGTTCAGTTGAACTCGTGTTGAACCGGACATTTGTAAAACCGGGCCTCAGTGTAGTAGTGTACCACACACATATTTAAAAAGGCAAAAAAATATGTGAAGATATTTACGCCGAACATTATGAAAAGTAACCAATACCGATATTGGTTGTGCTACCGAGAGGAGGGAATTTCTGTTAATGATTTTACTTTTTTTTTTTTTCATATTAACCGAATCTAGGACTCTTGTCGTGTTTTAGAATCAGTAGTAGAAAATAAAATATTCGGTATATGTAGTTCGAATTTCGTTATCTCAAATTCCTGTTGTTTTAAATCCAATTACCTAGAATTCAGTTGCATCGAATCCCATTATTTCGAATCATGTTATTCTAAATTCTGTTAACAGGGTTTGAAACAACGTAAAATTAAAATTTTAAATTTTGGCATGGAATATTCAAATTTTGTTTAAAAGAATTCTGGGTAATAGAACGTCATTGTATAATTTCATAATTAAATAATGAGTTTCGAAATATGACGATTTTAATGTCAAGGGTGAGTCATGAATTTAATAAAGACAAGCCCGTTATCGCACAAAGCCACAATATTGATTGATGTTATAATTTTTCGTCTTGCTCTTTTTTGTACGCTGGACCGACACTAAGTTCCAAACTAAGAGTTCAAGATATAATCTAACCGCATTTTTTCGATAACAGCGAAGCGGTTAAACTGGACAATTGAAACTGAATAATTATAGCTGCTAGTAAGACATATTTCTCAAAATTTTCGTGAACACTCCACCAAGGGAAACTGGCAACAGCTAGCTTCTACTCAACTAGCAATTGAAGAACTCTTTAAAAGCATGAGAGTTCTTTAATGTATTATCCAAGCTATGGTTGAAAGTCAACATCGTTAATTTTCAATTTTAATTTGTGCTGCGGACACTGAAAGATTTTTTAAATTATTAAAAAATACGAATCCTGTGTTTATGTCAAGGTGTCAACGATATTTATGTATAAATGAAACAAGTTGATGGAAACATCATGATTAAAATGGAAATTCAGTGCAGTTACTGGCTGCAACTCGTTTATTTTAGAATAAAATAACGGTGCTTCGTTGTACTTCGCTGTTAATTCCCGTTCATTACGAATTAAGTTTTCGTTAATTGTATTTACGGAATAAGTAAAGTTAAATGCATTGATTATCACCCGCTACTGATTCGCAGCGATTCACGCTTCCCCACCTATAATCGTGACGTAGCCCGACAGAAATCCGCTCTCTAATAATCACAGAAGAGTCATCTTTTTGTATTTTTGCTGTATGTTATTTTTAGGATTAAGGCAAAAAGAAAAATGGAACGATTATCATATACTTCAATCATAAAAAATTGCCTCAAAAGTCCGAGAGAGAGAAAGAGAGAGAGAGAGAGAGAGAAAAGGAAAATTGTGCAGTTAAAAGTGTGCACGCTTGTCTTAAGTTACACTCGTACTCTCCTACTTTGCTTCACACATTTGCTTACACATATGTGTAGCAAATGTGCATCGCTATGCTAATGAACAAAGATATTTATTTCATGACAGTGGCGTGCATTTGTATTATTAAAAAAAAAATTGTAAAATAAAGACTGTGCACGAAAAAAATTGGCCACATAAAAAAATCAATAACCAGAAAATACTTAATATTATATTATCAACACTATCGTCAACAATTAACATAAACAATTCTGTATAACATGCTAATGCTATCATATAAATTATTTTAATCCATATCCGAACTTTCTCACTTTACTTCTGACGCTTCTCATCAAGTTACATACAGTAGTCGAGCCAAGAGCGGCAGACGCTTTATTGAACTCTTTTTCGAAGTCGGATAAGCTTGTGGGTTGTTTTTGGCTTTTTTTTAACTTCTGTTTCACAAGCGCCCAATATTTTTCTATTGGTCTTAGTTCATGACAGTTAGGTGGGTTTTTGTCTTTCGGGACGAAATTTATTCCATTTCTCTGGTACCATTCAAGAACAGTTCTGGCGTAATGACATGTCGCCAAATCGGGCCAAAACAAAGGAGGAGTGTTGTGTGACCTGATAAGTGGCATCAATCTTTTTTTGACGCATTCTTCCAGGTGAATTTCTTGGTTTACACTTCCTTTAGTGACGAAAGTCTTGCTGGTTTTGCCACATGTGCAGATGGCTTGCCAAACCAAAAATTTACCGGCAAATTTTGACATCTTTTGTTGTTTAAAATTCTTATCAACATCAAATTTATTAATACACGTAAAAAAAATTTTTGTCCCGGAAGCTGCTTGAAGTCACTTTTCACAAAGGTCTCATCGTCCATAATCACACATTCAAATTTTGTGACAATAGCGTCATACAACTTGCGTGCTCTGGTTTTTGCAGTACAGTCTTGCTTGTCAGTTCTGTTAGGGGCTTTCCGAACTTTAAATGTTCTTAGCCCTTTTCGCTTTTTTACCTTCTGCACCAAAGAAGATGATTTTCCGACTTTTTTTGCTACATCTCTCACCGATATGTTGGGATTTTTCTTGAAGATGGCAACCACTTTTGCTTCTGTTTTCTTGCAAACAGGACCCGTTGTTCTGCCCGTTTCTGGTTTGCGTTCTATAGATAAACGTCTAATAAAATTGTTTATGACATTTGCCACAGTTGATTTTCCAATACCCAGACGTCGGGCGATGGTCCGATACGATGCCGTAGAATCTTCGGTATATATGTGCAAGATTCTTTTTCAGAGAGCGTATTGTTTGGATTCCATATTCACTATTATTTGGCAGATCTTATTGCAATGACATTTCATGGAAACAACTGAACCTAAATAAACTCTCGACCAATGCCTACTCGATTATACCCTAGTTTTATGGGAATTATTATTATTTTTATGTGGTCAATTTTTTTCGTGCACAGTCTTTAAGTTAGACATTCTTCCAAAATACGGCGCTACTGAATTAAAACTCCAGCGTGCAGCGACTTGTCTCCACACACACTGAGTTATTCCCGCGCTGTTCTAACTGTGCATGCTAAAAATCAAGACAATTTTAATTCCAGCAGATTTGACTGCACATGCCACATTCTTCCCCACACATTAGGAGTTTTAACTGTACCCGGTGGCACGTACAGTCAAGTCTTGATTCTGCCCTCTGTGTGTGTGGCCACTTTTAGAAACAAGATAATATAATAAACATAAAATAGGTACACATTCAGAGTTTGGCATTGAAGAAAATAAACGAGCATGACAAGAATTTGGCTTTTCATTATTAATTTTAGGTTTGACTGGATGCTACCCGCAACATCATTTGCGCAATTTTTGTATTATTAAAAGCGACTTAAAAGACCAACGTCGATGCCGCCTGTTATCGACATTTGTAAAAAAAAAATGTGTACGTATATAGTGTTCTTTTGTAGCTAGAACTAAAGCCACATGAGATTATTTCCAAACAAACGAATGTACTGTGTAGTCCAATATGGTGTTGATAAGCCGCTTCTGTTTACAAACGTTACCGTTCTTCTGTACAATGCATGTGCAACTATATCGTAAGATGTGGTCGTTTCATTAATAAAATCTGAAAAGCCACTATTTCAGGTCGTGAGTTCTGCAACATTTTCACATCCATCCATTTAAATACTGATGCTTCAACATCTATTAAAAAATAATCAATTACGCGATGGACTATCGCCAAACTTGGCCTAAAGTTTCATTAAACTTTCCGGTAATGTTGTGTGTAGAGCTCAACATGGTGAAATTGGACAAGTCGTTGTCTTACATACTCATCAACCTTGTCTTAGCAAATGTTTAACGTTTGCACAAAACTCGCTCGTCTCTATTCAAGACCAATAATAATTGGTAGGAAATCTAATGTTAAAATTTACACCCTCTAACCAGCAAAGCAGTGTACACATTACTGAACAAGAAAACACTAAAAATAACTGAAAGCTTTTATCACGTCATGCGCTGCACCTACGTATACTTAATACAAATCTGTTTGAAATATGGGATTTTGATCTGCACTAACTTGAAAATGGTTTGCTTTGTTTGTTTGGCTCATTGGATCGTAAATCTTGAAATATAAGTGTTACACAGTTGGTGGCAAGGTTAGTTTAGGTTTAGAATATGGAGAAAACGTCGTCCAGAATGTTTTTGTCGCAAATTATAACAGAAAATTATACCGTATTAGATAATTATAGCAGACAATAATTGTACAATCTGCATGTTTTAATAGAACAGTCGTAACGATCCAGAAATGAAAGTAATTGTACATCGGCATTTAACTATTCCTTGTGCCCGAGGGTTATTTTCGGTCAGCAGTTTTTTTTTTTTTAGTTAAGCCTAGAATAAAATGAGAATGTGGTTTTGAATATAACAAAATAAACAGAATCAGTTCTTTTTCATTTATAATTTTTGGAGTTTTAATTGTTTAATACTGGTACAATGTCATTTAGAGTCTGTTCATATAGCTATTAATTGAAAGTTTTTAACTTCACAGGGCAGTAAAATTTTAGCGGATGCAAAAGTAACGTTCATAGAATGTCTAAACTTAAAGCAATCGATTCGGAAGTTCGTATATTAAATATTATCTAATAAATCTGCATACAACTGACAAACCAGTCCACGGAAACGGACAAATTTACTCTAAAAATGTAGAGCATGCGTTTGACTGGTCTCTAAGCGTCTTTGGATTCATTCCTGAATTTTTTTCATCGTGCCTATGGGCATGATGTTATTTATTGATTGATAGTTACCAAGAGCGTGTTCATTGACTCCTAAAAATGAAGCACTTTTCAGTTGTTCACGCTTTCATCCGACATCCTGCAAGGAAGCACGCTTAAAACTTCTTTGCAGGAACCGACCTAAATCAATTGCTTATTCAGAAACTTCAAAATCAGTCCGCGTTTCTTATCTCATTTAGATTCAAAGCAAGTTTAATACGTACCAACTTTTTAATTTGTGTTTTGTGTTAATACGGTCGACAACTGGGCAGAATTACCCGAAAGCAGCTTTTTGTTCTCTGACCTGCGTCTCTGACCGCTTGTAAATGATCTTCGCGATATTGATTTGCAGTTGAAGTTTTATGAGGACGAGCAATCATGTCGTTTACAAACTATGAACTTACTTGGCTCCTAGGGCAAGCAGTAACTATCAACTTTTATTTTAAATGGGTTTATTGTTTGAATAAAGTTTAATTGTGTGGAAGAAACCGATATAATTTTTATGGGCTACCAGCAAATACAATAAATGATTTGTTATTTCCGCTTTGAAAATTTTAACGTGTCAAACATGAGTGTTCCAGATAATTGTTGTTTTGCACATGCTACTATGAATGCTAAACCAACTCCGGAGCCTGAATTACGTGTCAGCGGTACGTGGTGCGGGCAATTCATATGAAAATGTGCGTCGAGCTTTGATGCATGGGGTGGTTATTTCAAGAAAACTATTCTTAGGACGGTGGGCTATATTTAAATGTGGACAGGTGACTTAATCGTAGGTTTTAATGGAAAAATCATGTAAACAAAGAAACGTGTTGGCAGTGTTGTTCATTTATAGAAATCGTCACGTTTTGTTTAACTCGTGAATTAGACGTTTTGAGTTAATGTTGTCGGATTACGTGCACAACAATAAATAAAATTTAATTAAAAAATAATGATTGGCTGGTATGGCGTAACGCCGTGATTATAATTCAACGAGCAGTTTTAGATGTGTTTTTGAATTGTTTGTTGTGATTTGTGTACCAAGCTATTAATAGGTTAATAGAAAACTGGATGAAATTCTGCTCCGTTTAATGCATTTGACAAAATAAAGCACTTACAATTTGTGATTTTAATCGTACAGTATGATTAAAAAAATTGGTAGAAAGTTGTTGCGGCAGAACTTCTCTCGCTCCTGAAGTACAATGAAACATATTCAACATTTTCGAGTTGAGTTTTGCCTTTACACAATTTTGTGATGACGTCATCAACATTTTTGCAAGGACACGTATATGAGCTTGGATTGGTGCAGTGTAATATTAAAAATAACAGTATTGTATTCCCAAAATTTTCTGGGAAAATGGAGTGTGTCGTTCCTGATTTAATAAATTTTTTCGGCAAAATTATGAGTAAGACCCTGTAAAACCAAATTAAAAAATATTAATGCAGTGATAAATCACAAGTATAAATTCATCATATTGTACACATTTAAGAGAGGATTTATTCAGCAATATTTTGAGGTGACGTTCTAAATTTTTTAGGGGGGATGAGCGAAAACATTTTGAACAAAAATTTACCATACTTATGATGACTTTCAAACATCTCCAAGATTTTAAAGCATTGGGTTTTGCAATTCCTGATTAAATCAATAAAATAAATTCACGCATTCAATAATTTTTTGGGTCACCCTGTATAAGCATATCCAAAAAATATTAATGGAATGATATATATACATACGATAAAATTCTCAGCTGACGTCATCAATTTTTTAGAGGGAATAACCAAATATATTTTGACTAAAAATTTATTATGCTCTTCATAACTTTAAAACATTTACGATTTCAAAGCATTTGGTTTTGCACAATCATAATTAAATTTCTGGTAAAAACTCAACACGGACTAATAAACTACATGTATAGGACTGTTATTTTATACAATTTAAAACCAATTTACTATGTATAATTTTGAAATGACGTCATCACATTATTGGTCGAGATGATTAGACAAATTTTGGTTAGCGTTTTACCATCTACATGAAATTCTTAATATAAATACAAAATTTGAGAACAATCGACCCAGTACTTTCGGAGATTATCTGTCGAATAAAAACCGGGACGGCACAGACGGACAGACCGACGCGACGGATAGACGGACAGACCGACGGATAGACGAACAGACAGACGGAAACGAGAGACCTATTTCTTCGTACTCTAGAGGTCATGAAAAGTGGAGAAAACGTAAAAGTATAAAATCGGCCGACGGACTCGATTACAATACTTCCGGCGCTTACGCTCGGGAAGTAAAAAATATTTAGAATTGATTAAATTATGTCAACTTCCAAATTGGTAGACGTTTTTAAACATGAATTTTATTCATACATTCACGAAATGGCATTGGTAAAGTTTCAAAATTAAGGCGATCTATTGTTGAAATTAATTTTGAACAAAAGACTTCCATTGTATGAGGGCACATTTTTATATAATCTCCCTAAGCGTGAAAGAAAGTATAAAAGTTATTTATTTTTTTATTTCATTTTTCAACTTTTCTGCACTTTCAAGTTGCTGTATTTCCTATGCTGCTGTTTGATATACATATCTTTAAAATAGTCCAAAGCAATTTTCAGTTTTCCTTTATCGAAACAAGTCTACTTTTAAGGATGTTTTCCTCAGATTTAAAACAACAATTACAATTAATTGTTCCATTAATTTGTCATTTTAATCACTTTATTACACAGGTGTCCCATTTTCTGAGAGCCTAAAAAAAGTCAAAACAAATAAGTACATTGACATTTTTACATGTACGATTGCCTTTCGAACATTATTTATACAGGGTGATTCACTTTGCAACTTGTCAGTTTTCTCATGTTTTCCAAGTGCAACAATTATATAGGTTTATTTCACAACATTTTCGATATGTTTCTAAGCAAGCTTTCTTTTGATAGCAGGTTTGTTGAGTTGTGTATCAATAATAATTAAAAAAATATATACATATTTTTTATGGGAGGGTAACTGAAAAATTTTGTACAAAATTCCAGATTTTCATCTTTAAATATGGCAGAGTTAAGAATCCTTAAATAAGACTTTTTTTAATGCAAATAAAAGACCCTTGTTTATGTGATGTTATGTTTAAAGAAATGTGTAACTTTCAAGAATTCTCTGTGTACATTTGAAAGTAATTTAAAATTGCACTTCTAAATGAGTTCGACCAGGCTGTGCGCACTCTTTTTCCGCCAGATCTTTGGAACACACTGTATATTTGCTCAATACTTCTCACATACGAAAAACATATTGCCGGCAATTATCCATCAGAAGGGTTGAGGTGGAAAACGTTTGTAGGTCCACTACATGGATTCTTATTTAGAGGGAAAAATCTCATACTCAGTGAAAATTCGCAAGAGAAAATTCTGATCAGCTTGTGGGACGCTTAAATTTTCTTAAGAAATTTCTTTTTCGTACAAGTTTGTGCTGTAATGAAGCAGCATGGGAATCCAACCCACGAACACCTTTTTCATGCCTAAATCATTATGCAAATTTTTTACTACGGTTGTCTCAGAAATATTTATTTCAAAAGCAATGTTGGCCACTTTCAGTCGCCGATCTGTCTCCGTCAAATATTAATCAGTGCTTTATATTCAACTTTCTTTAGCATCAGATTTTGCTGTAACCGATCGTGCGTATTTTGGATCATCCGGTATTGATTCTCGGGCCCTTTGAAATTGTTTGCTCAAAAATTTACTTGAAAATATGACGACGCATTTCCACACACTGCAGTGTTTTTTTGTGGATAATTTTAAGTCATTGTTTTCTGCTCAAATTACGGTTGGAAACAGAGATAAGTTGTATTATTAGTAGTAGTATTATTAGTAGTATTTGTAGTTATAACACTAATTTATTGACAGTTGATCGTTGTGCAATAGTCAACTTTCTCCGGATTTAGAAAAACCTTACGTCTATTACTTTTTCTGCTCCCTTTTCTTATCAGTTCAGTGTATGACAATCTCCTTAATAAAAATTATAGCCATCTTTCGAATAAGGAAAAATTGTCATAAGACTAGACCGTGAAAGATAGTAGCTGTCCAATTCCTCCAGGAATCAACGACACCATTTGACGCTCATTGTCATTAAAAATTTCCGCGCCAAAATTTAAACTTTGGTTTATTTATTGCCATTAGATAAAGAACTTTGTCGAATGTGTAACCAGCCGTCTTAGTTAACAGTTAAAAGTAATAATTGATAACACTTAAATTCTGTATACATGATTTCAGTATAATTTTTGTCAGTTTTTCTCTTCGAAGTGTAACTGGATACTTGACTATTTTAAGGTCATTGATTGTGTCTTCTGTGATCCTGCGAATTGTTTGTCTTTTTGAAAAATAATTCGGTTTGTCTAAAAAACCTCTAGGAGATTGTTAAAAGTTCGAAAATACACAAGTCTTGCAACTCTATTTCGTTAACTAACCATGAATGTTGTTTGTATTTGGCAGTCGACACTTGCGGTATATAACGTTTTCATTGGTCCGCATTATTTTTACAAGAATGCAATTGCTGTTCATTTCTTTCTCTGATTGAGGTTCTGAAATCAGTTTCCAACGGTTATTGATTAATTTACTTGGCTGAAGTTATTCCACAGAGGACTGACTGTTTCTGTTCCAGTTCCTGATTAATGTGTTCATTTTCGTTTGCGTATGACGTCAATTGTTTAATAAACTGTTATTGTTTAAATTTCTGATTGTTATACTTTCACGATAAGGACGAATGTGTGGGTTACTAGGCTGCCAACTGCGGCCAAACTGAGTAAGTGCAACGTAGGGTTACATTTAATTACTTCCATGTCTATTTAGTATTCACGAATTAAATTCTCAGTGACATTTTATGAAAAAAAAGTATTAGTTTTGCAGAAAGACTTTCACAGCATATAGCAAAATAGATCAAAATACATATATATGTACAATGCGTCACATAATAGTATATTAAAGAACAAGTTGCATGAGGCAAATATGAGGCACGAACCCAAGTTTATAGAGCAAGCGGCGAAGCCGCGAGTTATATAAAGGATGGCTTTATGAACGAGTTATTTATACTGTTTTTTCTACCGCGCACGTTTTTTCGCAAAATTTAATTGAAATTTGCATTTTTTTAAATCTGGTGAAGTTTGTCGTGGTTGGTGATGGGTTGGTCTGACACTAACCACGAAATATTTGAGGTTCGAATTTTCACAACAACTGTAATTCAAATCAATTCGAGTTTTTGTTAGTTAAAATTGGCTAAAACATCTTGTAAAGAAGTTAGTGAAGTCCTTACGCCTCCGGAAATACGGGAAATTTTAATTTGACATTTGCCACTCACATTCTCGTGATGGCTACCAATCTTACCGATCTAAATTACACCAGATCTATTAAAGAACGCCTTTCCGCTATTAACGAACTGCTGTGACGTCATTTGCGTGCTTTAATAGGTCTATTAGAAAACCAAAAAATGTGCGCGGTAGAAAAATGTCTTATAGAAAGCGAAATTAAAGTTAATTCGCGATTAACTTTTAAATTGAGATCCGTTGCTAACCAACGTGCATGTTTCAACCAATCACGAACTCATATTCCACATTTTAATTTTTATTAATCGAGGATTAAATATTTAATTCGCTCTTCTATAAACCGGCCCTTAATGTTTTCTTTATTTAACGGAGGATCAAATATTTAATGTTTAGCTTCCCAACAATTCCATTTTTTTCTGTTTAATAGTACAGCAATTATTTTATGGAAATGTTATTTTGCGTTAGAATTGTATATAAATTATTTTAATTTTACATGTTCGCTGTTTTTGTCTGTATCTAGTTTTTTTCTTTAAATAATACAGCAATGCTGTACCATACGCTAAATAAATAAATAAACAAATAATCGAAGGTGGTGATAATTAAAATTAAATAAAGCTATTAAACGGAACGACTGATGTATGCTAATAAAGGGGCCATTAAAAAATTATTTATTAACTGACCTAAAATTTTCTCAAAGGTGTGTAAATGATTGAATTGATTCTACACCTGAGTTTCTTCTCAGTTTTCGCTCCCAATTCTTTACTGTTTTTATTTTTGCATCAAAGTAATATCAGTCCCAGGCTTTATCCAAATTCGTCCCCAAATGTGAAGTGGTGGTATGCGAAAATTATACCACGCGTTGATTACACAAACAAAATACTGCTCTTCGAGCGACATAAAATTTGTCGAAATTCGAGAAACAAAACTCGCATTTTATTCCGCACTTATTCTGTAGTTTGCATAAAAGTATGCTAATTTGGTGTTTTTGGCGATTTTAAAGTGGATTTTGGTGTTCAGTTTATGCGTTGTAGCGTGAATACGCATCCATGAAATTGGATAAAATAACGTATAGAAACCAACAAGTGAAAAATACTTTGTAAACTTCGCACTTTATGCACCTGATGCTGGGGCTTAAAACTTTTTTAATTACATTAAGTGGATGCTAATGATATTGTGAACAAATTTAGTGTTGCTCCTACTATAATAGAAGCAGGATTTGTCATAATATAATGCCTAAAGTTTGTAATCAAGTTTTCGCTATTAAGTGTTTTAGTCGTAATTCGGAATGAGTGATGGACCTTCTTATTACAGGTTTTTATCATAATCGCAAATATCAACATTTCGTACCTCGATCATCTGGCGTTAGTATGGCTGTCTGAAGACGAAACTGTAATCTATTGCGATTTATAGATTAAAAGATTGTATTATTATTTTTTATCTTGTAGTTTTTGCAGCCATAAAATGTCAGTATCTCTAATGATAAAAACTATTAAAAAATTAATACTTCAAGAAAGCAACACGTGCTCCGTAGTTTTTACGTAACTATAAAATTAGCATTTATTACAACAAAGACATTTTGTTTTATTCGATTGTAATTGTAGCCGTACGAATGTAAATTTTTATAGCAAAAATGAGTTTTAACGAAGTATAAAACGTTCTGACACAAGTCGACATCCCTGACGACCGGTGTAATAAATTTTAACATTTATTCAATTTATTATTCATTTTTATGACTAGCCAGTGATATGGTATTAGAGAACGTGAATTTTTCCTAGCTCGGATGTTTCAAATTAAATTGTGAAGTTGAGGTTTCCACTTTTATTGTTATTGTCATGTATGATACCAAGTAAACATCATTGATTTTGTACGTCTCAAGTCCTAGCCTTGTTGACAGCAATATTATATGCATTGTAAAAGTAAAATGGAGAAGTAGGTTACAGTATCTCGGTTCTTTCGTGGAAGGTTTGGAATAAATTATTATTTTTCTAGAATACGTGTTCCAGGTTGTTTATCGATATTTGACGAGCAAAAAAAACTTTAATGTAATACTTAACAATACGCTTGCCTTGGGCAAAAAAGCGTAAGATCCGCATTAAACTTGTAAATTCAATTATATTACTTTGCAAACCGTGAACATAATAGTGTCAACATCACTAGAATGTCCAATAGTGGTCATATTCATGTCAATGCCTAAATAAATTAAATAAATTAAAAACGTGTGTACTGCATTTTTAAATGTCGTGCAAGTCATTGAATAACGTCCAAATTAATATCTGACGTACCAACAAATAAGAATTTAATTATACCAACTTGAATTTTTTCGGCTTCATAACGTGACGTTACTATGATTTATAAAGCGGCGCATTGTGAAAAGAGAATATAGCCGACATAAAAAAAGAGCATTACGTTTTTCCAAATAAATCACCGCTTGTTCGACATCACTCACGACGTATAATTTCGGTCCGATGTTTATCGTCGAAATTTTTGGTAAATCGCTGCGATATTTTAACCAAAGCGTTCGAATCAGGCGAATCGTCGAGCATTCCGAAAGTGGCGAACTGCCAATTACACGTTATTGAAATTCACAACGGCTGCAGACGTCTCGTTCGTGTAAAATGCGCTTTAGAGATGAACCGACATGCTTTTCGACAATGACAACTAATCGGCCTTAATTGAACTGATTGAATAATGCCCAGGTTGTTATGACATTATAATTCTGCTGAATGGAGGGCGTTGTTCTCCGAATGAGCATTGTTTCGAAAAATCAATCAACTTCTTTGTTATGGTGGATGTACGCCTTAAACAAATTTGTTGGAACGTTAGACGAACAGTTTAAATCTATTGGAAAATGGAGGTTTGGGTAGGTGCGCATGCGTGGGGAGGGTGCGCAAGCGCAGTAAGGTGCTGTATAAAGTATAGCGCACATATTTATTTTGTTGTAAAATCTGCAATTGCAGGTGTTAATTGGAACTTTCTTAATGGGGTTACAATTATAGAGCAAGCAATTGACTGATATGCTAAGCTAAATCATTTATTTGATAGAACACGTTCCCAAAAAAGTAATATCCTTCATGGTTTAACGGAGGCATAATCAGACTTACAAGGTAAATACATATAGCATAGTCAAAGTTTAAGCCATTAGAGAAACAAAAAAATCAGGAATCTTTCAAAATTTTAAGATCAAGAGTTAAAGAGATATTTTATGATTGAAAAAGAAGAGAATTGGAAATCCAAAATTTCGGTCACCATTATTGTCATTTATTTCGAAAGTCTAAGCCAGTGTCCATTAGGAAATTGAAAAAAAGCACGTATATCACGAGAATCATAAATCACTTTTTTTTTTCAGATTTCGGCCAATCTTTTTCGAACACTGCCTCCCAGCGAAAATCCCGACTTCGACCCAGAAGAGGATGACCCCACGCTGGAAGCCAGTTGGCCGCACCTCCAGCTAGTGTACGAGTTCTTTCTAAGGTTCTTGGAAAGCTCGGATTTCCAACCGGCCATAGGAAAACGTGTGATCGATCAAAAGTTTGTTCTGCAATTATTAGAATTATTCGATTCCGAAGACCCCCGGGAAAGGGATTTTCTCAAGACGGTGCTCCACCGCATATACGGAAAGTTCCTTGGGCTAAGGGCCTTCATCCGCAAACAAATAAACAACATATTCCTTAGGTAAAGTGAAAATTTGTAGTTTTTTCTAGCGCGAACGTCGATCGGCACGCATTATTTATTTTTGTGGCGTTTGACGAAAAGGTGAATTTTTATTTTTTGGCAGTTTTAAGGTGTCTCGAGTTTGGGGTATATTTTGAAAAAATTTTGTGCTGATTTCATTCATTTTGTTTCAACTGCGTTGGCTTATGTGTTGCTAAGCTAAATTAGAAGCTTAAATAAATACCTATCATATTACCTTAGAAAATACCATCTGTTTGGGTTTTTAATAACGTATTTTACAACTACAACGTTACCCAGAACTGTACTACTTTCCAACTCAATTAATCATAGAAGAAGTTATATCCACCTATTTTTTACAGACGTATATTTTCTACATAAACAAATTCTGATCACTCAAAATTTGTCATCAAAAATTTTTATGTTTTCAAATATAAAACACAAATGAATTTTGATCAGAAATATATGGTTACTTTTTTTGTAGAACCGTCGTCTCCACTCAAATTTATTAAAATTAGTTGACGGACGCTATAGAAGTTTTGCAATTATTTCTGGGTGCATTTAACGAGCCTATTTCACAATACTTATTTTACAAATTGCACTTTAGGTGATGAACTGCAATGGAACAACTAAGCCTTTTCATTATAATGCTTCAATTTTGTTGCTTTGGGCCGCGATTTGGTTTCTTTATTACTGTAAGTACATATTTTTTTACTTGTTGCAATCTTTGGTAACTTTATTAATGTTAAATTTACACTTTCAAATATTTGTTGGCCATAGCGGTTTAATGATTCTAGTTTTAGCCTGATGAAAAAAATAAAATAGTCAGCTAATAAATTTTATACAACTTACATTAATAATTTTAAACCATCTTTTCATAATTTTAGTACATAATACATTTAAACTTGTAGTAGTATAGTATGAGGGTCATTCGATAAAGACCTAAGGAAAGAGAGAAAAATGCGTATGTTTTTCCTATCCAAAGAATCTCTTGCTTTCATAATCGCCTTTAAACTCTTATGCCAATTGAAGGGGAGATGATGCAGTATTGTCTTAGAACATTACAAGTCAGTCACACAAACAAATTTTAGATTCCGGTTGCGAAGAACCTGACAATTCATTGTAAAAGATCGTAATATGAGTTTTAATCTTCATAGAATTCCTCTTGTATTTTTACAAATGTGGTATTACATTAATTTAGATATAAAGTAACCTCACTTAACATACACCTTGTAAAATTTTATGACTTAAGCGGCTTAAGCCAAACCACCCTTGTAAGTCAAACTGGCTATTGTAGGCTTTATGCACCCGAACCGCAAGGATTATTACTGTCCATTATTGCCATAATGTGAACCGAGTTAACTTATACAATAGCCAATTTGACTTATAAGGGTGGTTTGGCTTAAGCCGCTTAAGTCATAACATTTTACAAGGTGTATGTCAAATGAGGTTACTTTATTTATCTAGCACGGTTTAAAATAGACACGTTTTGAATAAAAAGTAATACTTCTTTGACAAAATCGGAGAGCTAAAAATTTTCTTTTTAAAATAATGGTGTGGTGTTGCAGAAGACAATATATAGACTCTAACATAAGTCGAAGGCAAAGAACTAAGTTATACCGGCATAAGAGATGTCATAGTTTTATGACTTTGACTTTTCCACTCCCTCGTCTGTGGACAAAGTGTCTTAAATCAATACCGTTAAAGATAAGCCGGTTCTGTTTAGGAGAAGTATGCGATCCAAATACAAGAAAGAACCTCTCTTTAAATTTGGAATGGTGTCATAAATTTACATCTTATAAGCTGCATTATTTATTGACAAGGGTAGTGAAGGAGTCAAAATCGTAAAACCGACATTTCTCTTGTGCCAATATACACGTTAAGGTGGGTCCTGATCTGAACACTTTAATCCGAACGAACCAAACGCGCAGTGCACGCACATACGAATTCATCTAGTGAGGACGTGTCTCTGCGCCGAACATCGGTTGTCGGTAAATGTGGTCAGATCAAAGGCATTTGTTCGTTGGTGCGCAGTCAGTACCGTCAATTCGGTGTATTCGTGCGTTTGGACCGTTTGCAGCAGTCGCAGTTAAAAATGAGTGAATTAACGGAGTAAAATAGAGAGAAATGTTAGAATTAATCAGTATGAGAAATATCCCGTATTATGAAATCCTAAACATGGTTTATATTACATTTCCAAATCTGCTGCTGTCATGCGAGTAAAATTTTTCAAATGTCCACTGTCCATGTTTCTCAGTAATGCATTGTTTTCACGCCTTGAAAATAGTCAGGGAATGAATCAGAAAAAATGCACTAGCAGCCACTATAACGTCATCCATGTTTCAAATCTGCGAGAATCCTGGAAATGCAGTGGGAACACAGCAAATGCCTCAAAAACAGGGATCATTTGCGCTGATCGGTTGTTCTGTTTGTTCGTGCCCACACTGCGCGTTTGGTTTGTTCGGACCAAAATGTTCAGATCAGGACCCACCTTTTAAGTGTACCGTTTTAAAATTCGAGAAGCATTTAGCATTTTGTAATGTATGGAGAGTCACTGCTTGTAGGAAACATACAAATTTGTTGGTTAATATATGTATACAAGGGTGATTCAGAGCACTAATGCATAATTTTAATGGCAAATTAAATGACAAAAAATAAGTAATTGATCCTAGTGGAAGTATGGTCAATTTTTTAAAATATGGCCACAAGAGTCTTAAAATTTCTTGAAAGATCAAAATTACTTTCCACTGTGGTTAATTTATTAGAAAACACTATTGTAACACCTTGGTAAATGTTCATTCAATTTTTAGATGTTACCAAAGAAACATGTATCATGATTGTTAAATGACAACAAATCGGAGGTATTTCTTGTCAGTGATTGTCAATAGATTTTTTTTCCTTTCACTTGAATAATAATGGCTAGATTCACCAATAAAGAATACTATGATATTGACTGTGTAATGGCAATGCAACAGCAACCAGCTGCTTGTTTCTTGTGATCTGCATCCTACGTTAACAGAATACGGTAAACCTATACTCACACCAACATGGGGCTATATATTATATAGTTATACTCTATAACAAGAATGACGAAAATACCCCAAGAAGCTACTGTTTGGAGAGTTCTGAAGTCGGAAATGCATCTATCATTGAATGCGTAGTAAACAGAACACCTTTTATCTGAAGATATGCAACATAAATTAAGGTTTTGTCACTGGACATGCATTAGAACTAATGGATGACACTTTGAACATCTATAATAAGACTATTACTTGCGCTCTGTTACTCCCTGTTGATTGATTAAGGAAAGTTGCACTGCTCATGTTCTATTTGCCGAGCCTGACCATTTTTAAGCAGTAGTGCTTAAATCATAATTTGGAGCTGACACCAACTGACACGTTCTGACAAGTGGCACTTCTGTTTTTTTTTTCAGTAACTAGTAATCATGGCATTTTCAAGGCAACGCAGCTGCGACAGTCAATGAAACCATGTGTTTTTTAATGTATTGAAGCAATTTATTTTGCTAATAAAATTGACGACAGTGAAAAGTATTTTTGATAACGTAGCAAATTTAACAATTGTGTATTCTGTATTTTTGAGAAATGATCATGGTTTTTCTAGACCATTTTACTTATTTTTTGCTATATAATTTGCCATTAAAATTGTGCAGCAGTGCTCTGAATCACCCTGTATACATTTTGTAAAAAAAAGTACCTGTATACTTCTTCATATGTTCCCGGTTTTAAAAAAAATTGTATTATTTGTATGACAATGAAGTTTTAAATTCAAGGATTGTTAAGCCGCTATAAATATGAATGAAAGAATTATCACATACCGGTGAACAACAACCTTAAAATCCGTTTAAGGCCGCATTTTCCTCGTCCCTTTTTCTTTCTAGCGATGGTCGAGGGAAGCATTGTGATCGGATTACATATTTCAATGAATGTCGAATATTATGTTTTTGGCGTTTTATTGTTCGAAAATGTGGTCGACTTGTCTATGTGTTATCTGCTATTTGTATGTTCACCAAGAGAAGAATCACATTCGGACTATCTTTACGTAAACCTTGTTTTAAATGTACGTGGTTTACTAATCCAACTGTTTTTAATTTTTCATTAACGGTTTGTGTTATAAATTAATTTGAATTTATGTTAATTTTGCAGTTTATATTGAACATAATATTACATACTTCGTGAAGTTTTAGCAAAACATTACCATTAATTTGGTATTAACAAATAAGTACTAATTAAAATATATTTACACGTAACCCTCGTAAAGTTCATGATGTCATATCAAAGAGTTATTAAATAAGATTTTATCAAAAAATAACCTTGTAGTACGGTCCTGTAATTTGCGTTTATTAAAAAAAATGTGTGATTACAATTGTGCACTATGTTTTATTTTATTTTTATTTTTTTTTTTTTTGCTATATTTATCCACCGAGTGAGCGTGATGTTCTCAAAAAAATACTGATTTAATTATTGAGGTGTACGCCATGTATTTATTATCCTTTAAAAACGAAGAAAGTTCGCCGTGAATAAATTTACATGTTTCTAATTTATTCATGTAATAAAATAATATTTTGTAAGGTTTTTAATATAAATAAAACGAATTAATTTCACTAAAGTCTGATACTTTTTAAAACATAAATTTATAAATTGTTGATTAATATTTTTTTGTGAAAAATGTGTATCCACATCAACATCCACGTTGTACATATTTTTTTACGTGGGAGTATTACACCTGTCGGAGTAACTTTTGGACTTTTCTAATTTGGTTACAATTCACCACGTACCATCACTAATTACTTTTCCGTGCCTAGAGGAATTTACTTAATTAACAATATCGCCGCATTGCATCTATCAAATCCTATTTCAGGATTTTAGTAAAATTCTAAAACCTCGCTTCATATTTCACCTATCCTTGATACTTGAACCGCGATAAAATATTAGTGTCATTTAAATAAAACATTCCTATCTTGTTTAATACGCTTGTTAAAAAACTTGCTAAAAGTACTTTGATTAATGGTACTCTCCGCACTAAATTTATTTTTATCTCGGCCCAAGTACGCTTGGAAACCGGTTAGAAAAGTCTCCGTTTATCCGAATTTCTCTTTTAATTGGCGCGATCGAAAGTAGGAATCCTAGGATTTCTTAATTAATCGCGCGATTTTCTCGTCACGGACAAATATTTAGCAAACACAATTTGCTCGCTAACAGTGTGTTATCCAGTATGCAGCAACATAAATTAACCAAAGTGTCGCCTGTCGCGCACAACAAAATTGTAAGGTTGACCAAAATTATTAATTAGTTTGTAGTCGGTGCTTGCTCGAACGATGCAGACTCGCACTGATATCGATTTTACCTCGGGCTGAATTTATAGTCTTAGTCAAAGTTGAGGCCTAAATGACTAAGCGTCTAACACCGACCACTTTTAATTGAGATTAAAATTACATAATTCAGAATGAGATCGATTCCTGTTAATTTTTAATGGCTACTGTACGTCGTTACGGCTGCCTTGCTTATCCGTTAACGCAAATATGTCGGACGAACGAGTTAATTTGCGAAACCAGATTGTTTTAGAATGATTCTTCGATCAGATTCCGTTAATGCGAAATAGGATTCTCCGCCGAGCGAACCTCACTAATCAGATTCGTTTCGTATTGTAAAATTTGTAAAATAGTTACCATGTCAGTAAAATTGAAAATGCATACAGGGTGTTCCACCAGTCTGGTGGTCGAAGATTAAAAATTCTTCACGCTACAATTTATAATTATTTTCAAATATATCGCACCAAAGTTAATTATATACATATATAATATTTAATGAAAGATGATATAATTTTTCATATGTACATTCTTTATTAAAAAAAGTTTTCAAAATATTTGTATATGATCATGTTTAAAAATTCCCGGCCCCACCATTTTAAAAGTTTCCCATGTTTTTCAAATTAAACTTCCTATATTTTTCAACATTTTCCAACTTGTCCAATTTTCTTTTAATACCTGGTTTGTTAAGCTTCTTTATCTAACATTAAGTGAAAAAATACCTGAACAAAGTTAGTATTAAACGAAAGCTTAGATAGAGACAAACTCGGAGTATAAAATACAGGCGACCTATTTTATAAATATGAAAAAACCGATAAATTGTTAATGTATTCACTTTGTATAAATATATAAAAATATAAAAGTTAAACTCATTAATTTTTTTATAGGTCTGTCGAGACAAGATAACGTTTTGTGCGAAATCTCAAACCTCCATCGCGAAATATGGTTGAGTTGGTTTTTTTCTTTTTTTTAAATATAACCTTTTCTTTTAGACAAAAACAAAAAATATGGCGGAATTGTTGATTAAAAAACTTAAATCTTTAAAAATGTATAGGGTGTTAAGTACGTTTAAAAAAATTTAACTATCGTGCGTGACTACTCTGTCGTTATATGTTTTGGACACTGTAAGATAGATAGTTGTAATCTATAAAAATATTTTATTTAAAAACGTTAAGGAATATTAAATGCTCAAAAACAGAAATAATTTGTTTATTTTAAAATATTTAAAAGACAGATCCACAAAAAACATCTAAAAATGTAGATGTTTTTAAATGCTCACATAAAAAGTTTACTGCATATTTTCCAGAAAGTTAAATCGTTACGATGTTTTAAAAAGCACTTGATAAAAAACGTGACTCATTTGACGATTACAATCTCTATGCTTTGATAAACATAACCCACATTTAAAGAGTTGCACTCTAACCATGTGTATGGAAGTAACTGTAATTTTGATTTAATTTTTGTAGTTGATGAAGCCTAGACCATAAATATTAAAGTGTAATCACGAACCTGTTTTCATTGAACCATATACAATTTACATAACAACATAGTTGCGAGCGCTGTTTAAAAGTGAACTTTGTGGGAAATATACTAATCGTAGCAAATATTTTTTTTAATCCAGTCCCTTTGGGAACGAAAAGTTAAAAAAATTGATGGTTTGAATTTTTTGATAAGGAACCACGTCAAGACATTACGGATTACGAACGTATTTTTCGTTCAATCAACATGCCGTAGTTCTTGTCAAAATTGTGTCTAAAAATATAAAACAAGTGTTAAGTAAAATTTTTACTGTTCGCCACTTATTTAACTTTATAATTGAAATTACGTTTTTTTGATGGACTTTCCCAAATTGAGTGCAAACCCCCTAGTTAGTTGTCTTCTAATTTTCATCACAACAGCTTGACATCGACAACAGTTAACAGCTGTAAATACTGCAGCATTGCTTTAACATGTAATTGTAACGTCACTACACACGTTAAAAACCGTTTTTTAAATTTTATTTAAAAAAAAAGTAGATTTAAAAATATTACCTGATTTTCAACTTTGATACAACCGAAAATCCTTAAATGCAATACAGCTTATAATAAGAACAATATTTTACCTGAAATAATTACGTAAGTTCGTTATGAAAGTGGAGATAAATATTACCCGAGCCTCATCAATTGTATTTAATCTTCTTAAGTTTCTCGCCTTTCTCTTGCAGCAATCATTCATCTATTTCAAAAGGGTCTGTTTTCCGAGAAGTTAAAATTCTAAATTTTCTGTGCTTCAATAAGAGGTCTTATTGGTATCGAAACAAAATTCCATGTATGCTTCATAGTTTCCCATGATGTCTTTTAAAATTCCTTCAAATATGGGTTTGTTTTGTTACCGCATTATAAACAGAAGTTGTAAGTCAGCGGTTTCAGAAGATCGGATTCGCGTCAGATCAATACTTAAACTAAAATAATTTTGTTTTCAAAACCTCTGCTTGCAAAAAGCTCCCCAATAACACACAATAAAAATGTTTATATTACATCATGGAAATATGTGTATCATAGGTTACAAGGATCACAGAACAGATATACGCTATTGATATAAAAGCGTCATTTTCGAGATTTGATGTAAGTTGATTTTACGACCTTGAGCACTCAAATTCACATTTCGTTTGGCGATCAATTTTTGTTAGCTTTGTTCACGTTTCTGGTTTTAACTTACACTTTTCTGCATATCGATGTTAAAAAGCAAATGTCACACTTACGTGATTTCTGAATTTTGCTAAAAATTTTACAATAAAAAATTAGTAAGGTAACAGTATTCATAATAAACTTTTATAGTCAAAAACTAATTAAGTGAATACAGACATACCTAAACAACATTTATGTTCTCCATTAAAACCGTATAATCTTATCCAGATATCTCGAAACGAAGAAATCTTTTGAAATCGCCACACTGAAAAGTTTATGGCTATCATTTAAACGGTCAGCAATACATTACAGTTTGGGCGAGAACAACAATACAAATTGTATGTTCAATAACATATTGAGCGGTAAAATATGAGCAGCAAAAAAAATAAAAACGGCGAGACATATTTTAAAATGAGTACCTCAATAAATACTTGAATGCGTGAAAATCTAGTTGGGTGGTAAAATAAATAAATGGGCAGTTACACGCAAGTAGTTACTAAATCAGGTTCCATCCGTTACAACTATTGAGGTAATCAGTTCTATAAATATTCATACGTTAACTATTGTTTAAAATAAGCAGTTAGTGAAATAAATGAAAACTGACAATAGTTACTAAGAAGAAAGTGTTAAGTGAGGAGGTATTCACAATTAATTAACTTTATAATTGAATTAATTTTAATTTTACGTGACTGATGAAAAATCTAGTTGTATTTTCATATATTGTCGATTTTTAGTGAAATAAAGAAAGCATTTTACTGCAAAAGTATTTATTCGTATATATTTTTAAATCAAGTTCATTATAACACTAAAAATAGTGTCACAATGAATGTCACATATAACACTGAAGTAGATTTTTGTAAGTAGAAATTTTTAATGAAATTGTGCAACAAAATACTTAAAAACAATACGCGTCTTATACAACTCGTATAATAATATGTACGAGTATACTAATTTTACGCGAGTGAATTATTTACACTCGACTTCGTCTCGTGCAATAACCTGCCACCCTGGTAGAAAAAGGTGCACCTTAATCATTTGTTGCTAAATAACACTTAATTCTAATAGCTCGTACCTTAGATTTTTCTCCGTGCACTCGCTATCAGTGTTTTTCTCCATAATACTAGCGATCAGAAGTCAAAAATAACACAAATGTACGTTAAATCTGTGCTCTAAACTGCACTAATGAACGAAACTAATCAACTGTCGCGTAAGCTCCGCCTATCCTAACGCACCTGTACCGCTCTCTTCAACCAAAATAAGATTTAACTTTTACCGACCGCTGAGAACTGTCCACTCATTTATTTAACTGTCCATTCAATCATTTTACCGTTCAAATAATAATTGCACTGCGGCCTGCCCATATAGGATTAAATGGCTAATGAAATTCTTTTATAATATTGGCCAAGTTTTACTGCCACATTTATTTAATTACTACCGAAAAAATTTAATACTGCCCATGTAAATTATTAACTGTCCAATGTAACCTCCCAGATGTTTAAAAACTGCCTAAATAATTAATCCCCAAAAGTTTATCTGATTCATATGATTTTTTCAGTTAAGAGTTGCAGACAGATGTCAAAAACTTTTGCTAGGAGCTATACAAAAAAATCTCCAACTCACAGAAATGCGTGTTGTTATATGGTCCGTAACAAATGGCTAATTTCAATTTTTTTTAACTCCAAAAATACGAAAAAGTAGGTCTCCCTGTCAACAAATTTTTACTATTCAACTTAGAAACGATAATAATAATAATCTAATCAATGCATATCATTACTTGGTCTTAGTACCCGTAATGATAGAAGTCTTGCCTGAATGCCGGTCATTTCCGGGTCAGTGGTGGGTCTTAATAATAATAATAATAATAATAATATTTATTTATGTATGCCCAAAAGTGTTTACAACTCCAATTACAGGACAAATCAACTTAATTTTAAGACAGGAAATTCGAAAATATAACTAAAAAAACGAGAAATATATATACTATATAAAACAATAACCTATAATTATATTATACAATACTAATTCTAAAAGGTAGCTAAACGACAATAATTTATGGCTCACCGCGGTCAATAATTGTTTTCTTAAACGGTAAGTATCCTAATCGAAATATATCCACATCTTCATAAACGGCATTGTACAACGACTCCATTAGATGTAAGGGAGACCTAAGAATAATGTTTGTTCTCATAACATCATACCCAAAGGTCTTTAAGCAATGTCTAGCACCTAAACGGGGAACTAAAAAATGTAACTGACCTAACATCTGCGGCAGATCAAGTTTGCCATTGATCAGCTTGTGCAATAGCAACAGTATATTTATTTTTCTTCTCACTATCACAGGAGTGAACTGAAATTCATGAAGTAAGAGTACGTGGTCCTAACCTCTAGGTGGATAGATTTTGTGTGTTTTGAACAACAAATATTTAAGAAATCTACGCTGAATATTTTCAACCATAGCATTATAGACTTGATAGTTAGAATACCAAACAATAGATGCGTATTCTAATCTACTTAAAATAAACGCACGGTATAATGCAACTAAACAGTCAATATTTAAAAAATACTTACAATTGTGTATGATGAAGCCTAGCATAGAGTTGCAGACGGAAATAATATGAATATACTGCTGATTGAGCCGAAAAGAAAAATCAAAATACACCCCAAGATCCTTTGTTGAGTCGCACCGGGGAAGAGGAGTTTGATCAATGGAGTAGTTAAATATAATTTTATTCTTCTTGCGAGTAAAAGAAATAATCGTACATTTTGGAATATTTAACCTGAGTTTATTAACAATGCACCAGTTATGTAAGATATTTAGGTTGTCTTGTAGGAATAGGGCATCTTTAAGAGAATATATGACATGAAACAATTTGGCATTATCAGCAAACAACAGTATCAAACAACGCAAAACCGAAGGCAAATCATTTATATATAAAAGAAAAATGAGTGGTCCACGGACTGATCCTTGAGGAACTCCAGAACCCGCAACATATGGCTGCGATGAAAAACCATTGTACTCAACGATTTGTGTTCTGAGCGTAAAATATGATTGTAAAACAAGCAATAAGTTTTTACTAAAACCAAAACTGAACAACATCTGGAAGATGATCTTATGGTCTATCCGGTCAAATGCTGCAGCAAAATCAGTGTAGACAACATCCACCTGACAATGTTGGTGTATAACCTCTGCGAAATGAATTGGGAAAATGTCATAAGATTAGTTGTAGTAGACCTACGATCCAAAAAACCATGTTGGTTTGTTGAGATAAGACTCCTGACTGCAGGGTATATATAGGAATGTATAACTGATTCAAAAATTTTGGCAAAACTGCACAGCAGAGAAATGGGTCTATAATTTTTGATCTCAGACAAATCACCTGATTTCAGGAATGGAAAACCTTGGAGATTTTCTATTTTGCAGGAAAAAGTCTTGTTTCCAAAGATTTATTAAAAATCAGCAATAGCGGTTCAACCAACTGAAACTTGCAGTCCTTTATGAAAAAACTTGGTATCTTATCCGGCCCAAATGTCATCCCGGACTTTAAACGTCGAATGGCCTTAATAATATCATCTTGTGTAATATTAGGTATATTTAGAGTGGAACTTCCGAAACAACCATCTCTATCAGTTAAAGCATCACAATCCATATGATCCGATAAAACAAACGCTGACTTAAAAAATTCGGCCAAAGCATTAACGATATCGATGGGAGTTTCAAAAGTATTATTCTCAAAGGACATCTTTCCGGGAGTTCCAGTACCACCTTTTTTTGCGTTGATGAAACGCCAGAATTGCTTAGGATCAGTTAGAAGATTTTCTTGAATCCTTTTTAGGTACGAGTTATAGGCAACCCAAATTAATTTTTTAATAGATGCTCTCGCTTCTTTAAATTTAACTAATTAGAAGATTTTCTTGAATCCTTTTTAGGTACGAGTTATAGGCAACCCAAATTAATTTTTTAATAGATGCTCTCGCTTCTTTAAATTTAACTAGTTCAGCGGATAAGCCGGAGCTTTTGTACTTTTTTAGATGACGATGTTTTTTCTTAAGAAGACTTCTAATCTCAGCATCAAACCAAACAGGATAACATTTCTTTCTTGAGCGAAAAATTGGAACAAATTTATCTAACAAATTAAATAATGTTTTATAAAAATAGTCAACCATATGATCAACCGAAGAAAAACTAGCTAATCTCGACCAATCAACATTTAGCAAACTGCCGTAGAGGAAAAATTTTTATAATTGTCAGCAGATAAGGTACAGTCAATTGATAAAACCGATAGAATTGAAATTTTGTGCATTCTTTAAAGTTATCGTGAATATGGTAAATCACTAATCAAAATTCATGTACTTGTCCCTTCCACAAACTTGATGACGTCACCTCAGAATTTTGTGAAGAAATCTTGTTTGAAATTTAGGCGTATCATGTTCCTTTAGTAATCCTTGAGTGGTGTAGTGATATTTACGATAAGTGTTTCGGTTATCGTAAAAAAAATAATTTTTACTGGTAAATTTTACATCTTGGATTTGAATCTAAAAAACAAGTTTATGGCAGTTTTAGCAAGAGGGGCACACTAATATTATGATTACAGAACACTGATTAGAATGCATTTTAATTCGTCCTTTCTGACAATTTAATGACGGAATCGCATAAAATTTTGCATATATCTTTGTCAAAATAACGTACTTAGAAATGATCTGTAGAAATATATGTAAATCATTTAATTTTATTGATTACGTAAATCTTATCTTATTTTCCCAAAATTCTAGGCACACAGCAATATTTTTCTGTGGACTTGTTTCAGTGTTTTTCATATGCAAGAGAGGGTTTAGGTGCACGAGTTGATCACTTTTTTTTATTATTATCGTGGTTAGCCGTTTAAAAATTGTTGTGGAAAAAGCTTTAGTTGTTACATTATTTTACTGTTTATTATACAAATTGTAGATGAAACAACAGTCTTTGAAAACAAAGAATTTTTATAAAGATGTTTAATAAGAAAAGTATGCGGATTGTGCCTATAACAGTTATTTTCTTATTCATAGGATAAAAATAGGGGTGAAATGTTTTTCTGCATTTTTCAAATATAAAAGATTGTTTATTTACCACAATTTGTAGGAAATAATATGACCTTGAGAAATACCATTTCTGCTACTACCTTACTTCATCGGAATTTTAGTAATCGCCGCAGATTTTGATATTTATAGGTCCAGATAATTATATTTTGTGCACTTTTGAAAATTCGGCTGAGACTTTATGGTCTGTGCTGCCGTTTGACGTTTTTTTCGTGTATCATAATGTAACTATGCCTACGCCTTCATTTTAGAAACCAGTTTGTTTTAGTATGATTAGGGATAGCTGTCTTTGTTTAATCAGACTCCGATAATTAAAAACGAAACGGGAACGACGAGATAATTCCGTTAGGAAATTGAGAAGAGACGTGGCGAGTCAGCTGATTCGTTCAAATATTGAACTTATTTTAATAACGTCAAGGATGGATCGGTGGATTCTTTCGCAAATCGTATGTCACAGTCGTAGGCATGCAGATCGGAATTTTTTGCATATTTTATAGTAGCATTGATTTATTTGCCAAGACCTTGTCGGCAACCGTCGAGTACAGTTTTATGGTTACGTAAAAATAAACTAGAGCTAATAGATTTAAAATGGGTTTTTTCGATTTCTGCATTCTGTTCTACGGTTTAAATATTCGAACAGAGATGAGGCAAGGGACAGTGATGCAATTTCTATTTGCATGTGTTAAAATTTACTACACCGAATGAATGAATTCGTAACATTCTTACATTAATATGCAAAGAGCATGATTTACATTAAGAACATGTGTTTGAGAGCACTCCAAATTCCACTAAAATAAAATTCGTTAGCTAGTCGAAAGGGAAACGAAAACATTTTGCAACGATTCGGTTAACAGGTAATTAAAAATGATATAACGCTAAAATTTATGCAAATCGGTTGTGGTTCATTGCCACCAAATCATTTTATTATTGTGACGATAAAGTGATTTATTGTTCGGATTTTTAAAATAACCCAACAACAAAAGAAGGTGTGCAATTTTTAATAGGCGGAGATGAAATGTGACGGGGGCATAACAATGGAAGAACTGTGAAGTAATTGCGAAATTTTCAAGTAATTTGTGTATTAAATTGACCGGCGATATTTAAATTGCGTTCGATGTGTATGCAACCAACTATACACACGTGAATGTAAACCACGTCGTCTAAATTTTATCTTGATTGAAATCTAAAAAGGACATAAACTGAAAACTTGATTTCTTTTTTATCGTGCTTTTATTAAATATAGTAATTTTAGTCTTTTGTTGGTTTAATCAGGTGAATGTCTTGCCGGTGCGTTCTATTTATAGATGTACATAAGGTTAATGAAAAAGCTTCGTGAATAGAGTACTTTGTTTACTTTGTTTGAATATGGATTGGCCGCATTGTTCTTTGGGTAGTTGTTTTTAATTTAGTTACGTTTTGACCAAGTTTGTAATGGAAAGAGCATCCAGTGTGTAAGCGACCGGTTTATAGAATTTTAAAGACTCATTTTTTCACTTTGTGGAATCTGATTTTATTTTCACGAGTGAAAATTTTCATCATCTAGAAGCTTTGAAAGTGTTTTTTCGGCACTAAATTCTGTTATTTCGGAAGTAGTTTTATTTACTTTTAACCAATTTTATTATTTCAATTTGATAGAATTGTAATTGTAATTTTAAGCAAAACTTGATAAATGTATTCCTTGGGCAAGAAATTACGGAAGACTCAAGATATTTTACATACAATATTTTTTCCATATTTCATATTCAAATGTAAAAAAAAACAATCACAAATATTAGAAAATCCATAAAGTTGAGAAAATAAATTGTTCATAATTTGTTTTACTAACCTCAGAGCTATATAGAAAAATGCGTTCAGTACTAGATGTATTCTAAACAACAAAAAACCGTTTTAAGGCAGGCATTGTGAACAATTTATTGAACTAAAAATTTGCCTATCTTTAATAGAGAATACCTATACCTATATGTATATTGTCGCTGTTAAATTTTACAATATATCTTAAATTTTGGAAAGCTTAGTTGGCATACCAAATTGGAAAAATAACGGTGAAAACAACATACGTCACTATTAATGTACACGTTACTGTAAATTTGCTACTTGATGTAGATTTAACGTATATCAAATTTCATTGTTCACGTAGTACTAATTTCCAAGAATATAATGTGTAACGCACTTTTTAGAATTTTATGGATAAGCTAAAGTGGAATTTAAAGATAACACAGAATTCTATCAATTTGTGTATAAGATTTCATTGTTTGGTAGATATTCGTACTTTTGGTTTTTTACGAAATGTGATATTTTTTAACGTTCATTATGTTTAGAAGAGTAACTTTTAGAATAATCAAGTTCCGCATAAAATTAGGAAACACGCGTGCCATGTTTTGCAAATTTTATTCATCATTTCGTTTCATTTTAGGAACAAGAAATTTTAAACATAGGATAATATAAGTCAATTAAAAAAAAGTGTGCATTTGTTAGAATGGTGATCATAAGATGTTTGTAAACTTTATATGACCTCGTTAAAAAATACATGGAAGCAATATAGATTTTTATATTAAACCAAAACCGTTCTTGATATATTTTTGAGACCTCCGTTAACCGTGTGATTCTTGTTAGTGTTACATAAAAACATTTTTGAAATTCTAAAGAACTAAAATTAATTTTTGTGTAGTCGTATTAGCTCTACATTGTAAAACAGTCTGAGCAAAATTAACATTTTAAAAATTATCCCATTTTCTCGAATATTTCCGTGAAGAGTAGAAGTTCTTAAAAAAAACAATTGCTAAATACAGTGTAATTTAATTCTCATTATATGACATTTTAAAGATGCAGGGCTTTATTCGATAATATGTTCTTTTTTTGTTTAAATTTGAGGGTATTTTAAACATCGTTCTATAACAACAGTTTATTCTAGATGTTGTATGTTATTACAACGCTGAACTGTTTACAAAGTGACGACAAATATTATACCACTATTACAAAATAATGTGCTTATTTAAAATTAGCGAAACAAAATTTTGATTTAAATCCACAACCAGAAATGCGTTTAATGCAATCGCTATTATTAACTAGTTATTATGATGGAAATTTTCGTGTTGTGCTTTTGAAATAGCAAATTAGATTTTAAATGAAACTAAAACTGCAACGTTTCCTACAATTTTCTGCATTTATGTATTTAATTATTTATAGTTCAGACTTATTTCCAATCTATCTATAATTCACAGACCAACAGGAATACAGCATTTTATATACATGGAGAAAAGTGGTAACAAATTGGCACGTGCAGCTTTTATATTTAAAACCCGAAGATTTATCACAAAGTCTGGGGGAATCTAAATGGTGGAAAGGTTTCCAAAGAGCACGAAAGGAAATATCGTATAGGGGCGTTTTTAAACGTGGTATCTGTAATGTATAGTTAATTTGCCCTTTTTTCTATTTCCCTGAGTCCAGAATAATGTACAATTTTTAAAAACAATATTGGAGAATTTTATGTTCTCACTGCATGTATTGTGTTATTTTGGTACTCTATAAATAAGATGAAATCATGCACGAATTATTAAATATTGTGAAGAGCAATTATATTAGGTCCCACAAATTGAGAGTTGACAGCTCCGGAATCTACAGTTGTTGTAGAAAGAACGATATTTTTACTGAGAACTGAAAAAATATTACTTACAGCAAAACATGAAGATATCTTTTCTGGGAAATTCATAAAAATTTCTCTCGTCCTTAATATGTACCTACCCGTATGAATAATCAAAATTTCACAGTTTCCTTTTACATTGAGTCTTATTTTATTATTAATATTTACATTTACATTTCTGAACTGGATTTACTAAATTTCTAAACCCCATTATAATCCACTGAATCCCACTGCGAGTCTTTAATCGAACCTGTGTCCCGCGCTTCGCTCTCTTGCATTAATACACCAACTACTAAGACTAGATTATTGTTACACTGGGCCTTACGTACCACTTTCTGAGTGAGACGTCCTCATTTATTAATTTTAATAATATTTTAGTTTTACCGATTGATTTTTCCTTTCAGGTTCGTGTATGAGACTGAACATTTTAACGGGGTAGGTGAACTGTTGGAGATCTTGGGGTCGATCATAAACGGGTTTGCGTTACCTTTGAAAGCCGAACATAAACAGTTCCTGGTGAAGGTGCTCATTCCTTTGCACAAGGTCAAGTGCCTGTCGCTGTACCATGCGCAGCTTGCCTACTGCGTGGTCCAGTTTCTGGAAAAGGATCCGACGCTTACGGAACCCGTCGTTAGAGGTCTCCTCAAGTACTGGCCAAAAACGTGTAGTCAAAAAGAAGTAATGTTCCTCGGCGAAATCGAGGAAGTGCTGGATGTTATCGAACCATCACAGTTTACACGAATCCAGGAGCCACTGTTTAGGCAAATAGCGAGATGTGTTTCCAGTCCACACTTTCAGGTAATAATAACGAGAAATATAATTGGTTGAGGGTAATTACGCGAGAAAAATGTTCATTTGGAACCTAAATGGCTTTTGTTTTGTGTTCAGTAGTGTGTTTTATTTAGATTTTGTTGCCAGAACGACTGGTTGTGGCTACGTTCTGGATTGTTTTTGATTTTGTAGACAAAATTGAAGTTGTTGTAGCTTTAAATTTTAACTTTTGGACAAGGTAAAGTCTTTATTTTGACAGAAATTTAAAATCAACTCAGTTACATTACAGTATTTTTATGAGGTTATTGCTATACCATACAAGACACACTTACAGTTGTCATTAACACAGAAAAAAATGTGAGTAAGTGTAGTTTATTGTTTTTCCTTGCAAAAGCATATTACGTGTATAAAGGAAATCACACGAGGGGTTAGGAAAAATGTTAAAAATACATAATTATGAGTATCGTTTTGGTAAAAAAAAAAGTGAACACGACGTTTCAACTTAAACATTTAACATTTGAATCAGTTTAACGTATTCAAAGTCCAGTGCGCATGTCCATGTTGGAAGAAGACGACTTTTACCTCATGCAAGGACCAATTATGGCAGCAAGCCATATTCTTTCTGTTCCATTTCACACACAAGAATATTTTAGTAAATTGTTTGTTAATACTTGGTGAAACAACAATGTAATATTTGATAAAAGGGAAATCAGCTATCATTCTTGATTACAAACCTTCCAGCAAGATATAGTCTTAGTGTCGAGTTGGATAAATGTACTACATATTATTTTTCAAGGTGTGGTGAATTCCCTCTACGCACAAATGTCAGAGGAACCTAACTAATGTATCAGACAAAGTAAGAATGAGAGCAATACCTTCTACCAAAAATTTACCAAAATATTTATGCACAAAATAAGACAGACTTATGCCATATTTTACGTTTTTGGAATAGGTTCTTAGAACAAAAAATAAATACAAAAATATCCGTTACTTCAAGTTTTATTATTGAAAATGAAAGTATTGAGTCATATTTTATAAAATTAAATGTATGTAACATGAGAGCTTTATAAAGACTGTGCAGCTCTTTTATGTTTGTTGATACTGGAAAATGTACAAATTGTCAGTTTTAATGAAGGACTAAACACATTCTAACTTCATTGTACGAGTATGTACATACGTTTTAGTAGAATTGAATTTGTGAAATTACTGAAAATGTTTTGCCCACAGTAAAATTAATTTTATAGAAAATAACTGATTCAGAATCGCAATTTTTGCTGAGGATTCATTAGAATTCTGTAGTAATTTACAAAAAGTGTTTAAAATTTACGAAAATTCCTTGTTATTTAGTACAGAAACGGAAATACTATAAAAAGAACGGATTTAGTAAAAACCTAACACTAGAGGCATTAACCAATAGCCTGTCAATTGCATTCTGATATGGATTCCAAAAAGTGAATTAGTATAATTAGTACTAACCCCTCTATACAAAAAATGAAAAACTGTAGTTCTGAAAAAATCGATTTGAATTAAATACGAAAATCACTCAATAACAACGAAAATCTGTAACGAAACACTGATGAAGGAATTAATAGGCTATCTACGAAAATAGTGGTTTTATGATTTTGACTTTTACAAACCCCTCGTTTGCGACTAAAGAGCATGTTAAACCGTTTAACAGACAAGCCAATCGTGTTTAAAAGAAGCATGTGGGTCAAACACAATAAAGAGGGGCTCTGTAAGTTTGGAGTGATGTAAACCTTTACATGTAATAAGCTGGATTATTCGTTGAAAAGAATGACATAGAAGTCAAAGTTGTAAAAGCACTATTTTGACGGATGGCCTATACAAAATAATAACGAACGACTGTGACGGAACGAGTGCAGTTTCCTACCTCTAAATTTGGAAATAGACCCGTTCGAATGTTTTTCCGTCATTGCGACGTTTTATTGGTGTATTCTAGTCATACTATGTCCACCTAAGCTTCAAATTTTCGTTTTGTTTTTTTTTTTAATCATTTTTTACTATGAAAAAATTAAATTTGTATAATTAAATTTTACAATTTATCATAAAAGCTGCAACCGTATCTCCTTGAAAGACACTAAATAACTCAATGACTACTAAGTAACTAAAGTTCATTTATTAATATGATTCTCAGAAAAATATTACAACATAACATTAATAAATCATTTCCCAAAAATTTGTCAAAAATCATCATGTGAAATAGGTTGCTTTGAAATGAGGTCAAGTAAATCTTTCAAGAACTTTAAAGCAGGCGTTAAAAATTAACAAGAGAGAAAGGTAGGCACCGAATCGTGGTAAATTTTGGCTATTTAATGTAAGCGCTTTAAAGGAACTCAAAGAAAAACTTCTTAACAACTATTGTCCTTAAGAATAATGTATTTGTCGTTTGCAGCCACCGTCTAAAGGAATTTAAAGCACTAACCTACGAATTCTCATTTTCCTCGTAGAGAAAACCTCGTTCTCTGCTCGAGTGTCAATTTTGACGATTTGTTTGCGTTTCAGGTGGCAGAGCGGGCTCTGTATTTCTGGAACAACGAGTACATAATGTCACTGATGGAAGAAAACAATCATGTTATAATGCCAATAATGTTCCCTGCATTATATCGTATTTCCAAAGAACATTGGAACCAGACCATAGTCGCGCTCGTCTACAACGTGCTCAAGACTTTCATGGAGATGAATTCCAAGTTATTCGATGAACTCACGGTTAGTTATAAGGCGGAGCGGCAGAAGTGAGTCGAGACGGTACGTTTTTGTTGCTCGTCTTATATCGTCGATATATTTCAGAGAGAAGAAGCGCGAAAAAGAGAGAGACGAATTATGGAAAAAATTAGCAGAACTTGAACTTAATCACAACAAAAATGTACCCGCACAAAATAATAGCCCTCCCAGCAAAAAGTGATACAACAGCCTAACGTTCCCCGCCCATTCATAGCTGTATGTTGGTAAGTTAGTTGAGAGTTCGGCCATTGGAGCATGCTTCGAACACCAAAATGTCAGTTTTTGAAACTCACCGTTGTCACATAACGACTATAGAATTAAATTTTCGTCTGTAACATTTTTATTAATAGAACTAGTCTGTTTCTGTGAATTATATTTTTCTTTTTAATTGTAATTTTATTGTATTAAGAGACTCGATTGTTTGCTTGTTTACCTTCTCGTCAGTCGTTAATTCAGTGGTCGTAAATCGTACAAGATATGCCAAAATAGATGCATAGTTTCAAGGACTGATTAATTTTCGTAGATACGTTTACTTCCACTGAACAATATACTCAATTATGTTATTTAATGATGTAATCGGAAACTGTGGATCATTGACGATTTTAATTGTTTTTGGTGTAGTGGCATATTTCAATGTGAAAGGTGCCGACGCATAAGGAAAGAAGAGTGTTGCATCATAAAGTTGGAGTGTACATTTTAAATTATTGTGAATGTCTACTACTAACAGTCTATCTATGGTGTTTTGTAGCTGTGAACAGCAGAACTATGTTAATAATGTGCTATAGTATAACTGGTCAACTGTAAATAGCTAAGCAAATGTGGTTATGGTTTGTGTTTGGACTGTGGTTGGTTGTTTCGGTGGTTTACACTTTTACTCCTACTTGTTTATATACTTTAAGGATACTTTTATGATTTTTTTAATAAACTGTAACTTTTTATTTTCTATTTTGTTTTTTGTTGTGAACTTTCGTTTGCGAAATAGGTGCCAAAGTTATTTCCAAACCAAAAATCGTTAAATTAAATTTCCCGTAAGCGCTTCAAAGTGCACCCTCCGCTTTCGATGTTCAAACAATAACCCAAATAACTTTGGACTTATTCATAAGTAAATGTGCTTCTTAAAGTTGTAAAAGGACCTAAAGAGTACAATAGTATGTTAAAATTGACAGGCCTTTATAACTATAGAAACTTTTTTATGTCTGTCAACTGACACGTTTTTACATTGACTTTTAAGATCCTGGTGTACCATCCAGTGTACAAAAATCGACCAAACTTTTCACTAGTACATGTGATTGTGATCTATCCTAGCGGTTGTAGGATTTTCCAGTGATTATGCTCCATACGATTAATTTTAGGTTAAAAGCGAAGTGTTTGACTCTCAGTGAGTTGTTAAATTGTTAAGTTTGATAATAGAACTGAGATGTTTAAAATTGTGTGACGCGTGTTAGTCCCAATCTATCTTCAAACACAATTTTAACCACAGTTATTTTGTATGTGCTAAATTGCACGAGTTGTGTGCCAGGGCGAGTGAATGACGATGTAATATTAATGTACAGATGGCTGTATAACTTGTAGCATACTTTGTAAGCTAATATAAATTATCTAATTACTTAGATTAAGTATAGTCGTTACTCATCTTAAGTAGACTCTTTTTATATTAATTTCACGGATTGTTGTATAGTGCAATTATTTTTTAACAAATTCACGTTGTTTTCCCTTTGTTTTATTTTTACTATTTATTGTTTTGGAAGTATTGCGAATAAGAGAAGCATAAGCAGGATATTGGAGAGGTCTGACGCAGCAGCTTGACGGCGCCAACACTTGCGACTTTCTTATTTTAAGCAGCTACAATAGGTGACATAGGCATTGTATGTTGACTTTACAAATTATACAGCCAAGATTTTCTATAACATGGTGCCACTTCACAAGAAACTTTTTTAGAAGCACTGTTATGTTCACTTAGAGAAAGCTTTATATAAGGAACTATAGCAAGTTGTGTTTTAGATAGAAAATTAAGAACGTACGTTCTAATTAAGTTGTGCATGACGAGCTCAATTTCTAGTTACAACCTGGAAATGTTATATTCGTAGAGCTATTCATCCCGACAATGTTTTATGTCGTTATATTATCGACGGGACATTGATATTTTTTTCTAGTGAGTTTATATGTACTTGAGGGTTATCCCAGACCTCGAACTTTCGTTGTAACGTCATTAGCTATTTTATATTGTAGACATACATGTAAGTTGATTTTGTGATGCAAAGTGTGATAAAATAAATTCCAAGTTGTGTGACACTGTTGAGTAGCTCTATGAATACTTATGCATAAACTTCGCTGCTGTATGAAGAATTAGGGCCACACTATTAAGCCCTTCCCTCATTAGAATAAAGTATGTAATATATAACTAAATCACTATAAATCTTGTAGATATATGAGAAATATATTGTTAAATTTCGATTGTTTTTCTCAAAAAAACGTTAATCTAAGTTTCTAGATTCTTAAGCATGGTTTTGGGTTTGGAGTTCTTCATTGAGAAAGAGGAACAGCGCATGAATGCTCTAAATCGAAAACCGTCATCTAACACTTCTGTTATTTTTCTTATTAATAATTTTGTGAGTGTAAAGCAAAGAACATTTATAAACCTTTCATAATAATTTCTATATGAGCTACTTATTGACCTCGTTTATTGAGGATTATAGTAACTGCAGTTTGTGAATGTACGCACTGTTGTGCGTAAATAAATATTGTCATTTTGAAAATCTTTTCTCTTTCAAAAAAAAACCTTTTAGTATAGGTTATCAAAAATACTCAAAGACAGGTAAGGCACTTTAATCACTTCACGACACAGTTAGTAGTGGACTTCAAACCAACTTAATACTTTCTGGTATGTAACAAATATGGCTGCGTTTACGGGAAATGTCCTCATGAGTGTTGCAGGCGCTCCTCTAAAAAATATCGAGAAACCGTCCATTTTGTAGGACTTTTTGAAACAATCGATAATGCCGTTGTAGTAGGGGTGCCGGGGATCGTCAGATTGAATTCGCGTTTTTACCACATCCACTGGCATTACAAACAACCACGAGGCTATCCCTAAAAAAGAAACATTAGTACTATTAACAAACCCGATCAAAAACATTCCAAGATGGTTAACAAGTGACGCCACGTGGTGACTAAATTCGGGCATAGTATAATGACCTGAAACAAACACTGCACAGAATATATGTTTAAATAATTATTATTTATGGTCTTAAGCTAGAGCACAAAGAGAGCTTGCGTGTGTTTACCTTCCAAAGCATTTTACAGTGGATAGTTGAGTAACAATTAAGTCATGGTCGTATTAAAGCTTTCGGCGAATTGTACAGAAAAAATCTGTCTTTGGTTAAACCACCTGACGATAGCAAGAAGTTTAAATTCAAGTGTAAAAAATCTCAAATGTCTCCGGTCCGTAAAATTAAATAGAAATAAGCGAATAGATTCGAAAGTGTCTAGAGATTTGTGTCTTATGGTAATTTTAAAATATTTTGGACCGTGTTAAAACAACCCAACTTTAAAGTAGTGTAGCCTTAACCTTGTGATGATGGCCTTAATTTGTCCAATATATTTTTGATTACAGCCTTTGAAGTTGGACGCGTTTTTTTGCGTGTTAACTCTTCTTCCATATGGAGTTTTTTTTTAAGTGGACGACAAACTTCAAACAATTCTTTTGTGACATACATGTACTGGTTTCAGAATAATTTCGAGAAAACTGAAATTTGCAGGTTTTTGGAGTTATTCCAAGTAATTATTTCCTACGAAATATGTTAAAAACAGTAATGATTCAACGTAAACTTTTCAACTTGGTTTAATTTAGCTTGTAAATGTTGAAAAGTTTACGTTGAATCTTTAAAATAAAATATTAATAAAATGAACTATACAGAGTGATTTTTTAACCTGAAACTTTCAAATATCTGGAAAAATAAGCACTGTACAAAAACATTTCCAGATTCAAACTTTAATCATTCCATAGGGGAAATACTTTGGTGTAAAGAACTAGTCTCCCACCCCCCTCTTTAAAAGGGGGGCGGGGGGATAACTTTGAAATCTTAAATAGGAACCCTGAATTTTTATTACAGATTCGGATTCTACGTATGTTGGGTTTGTCTAAAACATTTTTTTTTATATTCATGGCAGATGACGCTGTAATAAAAGAAATTTAATTTTTTCGATTTCTCCGAGGGGTAAACCGCAGAGGAAATCAATTGTACACGCTAGAGGAAATCAAAAAGGAAATCAGAGGAAATCAACGAGAAATCAAGAAGAAATCAATGAGAAATTAACGGAAAATCAACAAGAAAACGCGACTTCTCAAAGCGATGCGTTTAAATTACCTATTCATCCGACAAAAATCATTTGAATAACTGGGAATGGTACCAAATGGGTTTCAGTGACAGCGATCTGACATCGTATGTCCAAGACACTGTACATATTATCACAAAGTTAAGAACAAAGTTTTTAAAATCAGACTCAATATTACCTCTAGGGAATTACGTTGCTACAGTTGCTCACCTTGAAATATTAGTAAAAAATTACTAACCAAAGATCAACCTATGCTAACAATAACGGATTTGAAAGCAGACAAAATGAACTATCAAAAAAGTAATCTTACTGATGCCTTGGAAGTTTAGCTCTCAAACTTGTGAGAGTATGTTTAGAAGCCTTAGATCAATGACCTCAACTTTTAGCACAATTGTTAATTTTAGTATAAGAAATATGTTGTATCGAAGTGACAGACTGCAAACTATAAACAACATTAAAAACGATTTGGATCAAAAATTCGTTTTTCCTAGAGAAATCAGGAAAAAAGTTCAATCATGAAGAGAGATTTTGTGAAAAATTATGACTTTGGAAACATTTCAGATAAAGATATACAAAGCACCGTAGAATCAGCTTTACGGGATTGTCTGCGTGACACTGAAGATTTAGGAATGAAAGTGATGGATTTCAACTATGTATTTTTGCTCCGTGTAAAGACAATGAATGCAATGACGAAGTTGAAGATGAAATGTTTAGTGAAGAACAGTGCGATCACATTGAAAATTACAACAATTCTCAAATAGCCATGAAACGTAACTGATTTCAAAGTTTGGAAAACGATCCAGTTGACCAAGATGAAGATTTACTGAATGATCTTTGCACAATTTCGTACGAATCTAAGAAATTTGACAGAGACATACACCTTAGAAGTTTTGATAGTGACGATAATTTTGTTGAGAAAGGTGATTTAGTCAGAATACGCTTAGATATACAACAAAAGTTATAAAAAAGTCTTCACTTTGCTGGCTGTTAGACAATGAAAAGGATCGCGTCAGTGTGGATCGTCTCAAACATAAAGATGCATCTCAAATTCAAAAACCAGTCCAAATTGGAAAACAAAAAAGACGCTATAATATATCAAGTGACTCATCTGATTTGGACAACCCAAGTAGTATCGAATATGATGACAGCACGGACACCGAAAGTTTGAATTTTTCCAATTATTCTGATGATTTGAATCCTCGTTTGAATCTCAAGGCTGAAAATAGTAAGAGTGATCGTTCTAAACCAGACTTAAATATAGACGATTATATTATAGTACAATTAACAACTCAAAAACAAAACAAAAAATGTTACATTGGTAAAGTGTTAACACTTAACCCTATTTTTTGTGATTTTTTGAAAAGGAATATCCAAAAATTCCGGATGCTTTTATGTTTCTGGACATCAAAAATCAGGGAGAGATCCAAGAAAATGAATATATAATGAAACTACCTCCACCTCAGGTACTCAGTAAAGACAGTATAGTTTTTGAAAACAAATTATTGAAAAAATATTTGATTTATGGGTTTATGGAGTAAGTATTTTTTAAGAAGTTGTTTTATTTTGTGATATTTTGTTATGATCCAACAGAAATGCTTTACTTTTATGTTTAGAGTTACCGTTTTTTTTTAACATTTAATAAAATAAATGAAACTACTTGTTTTTTCTGTTTATGCTACCATAATAAATGAGTAAACCCAATTTTTAAAAAGTAATGACTTAAGTTATTATTATAAGTTTGATTTAATAGGTCAAACTTTAACATGATCTTGTATGCACAACACAGAGATGAACCTAATAGAATGATTTTGGACTATTTGGTATTCATTAATTACCTCTGTGAACGTATGAGCCAGTCGTTGTTGCCTTATGATGAGTCACTGATAAGTAAAAACTGCTGACGTAACTAAAAATATCCTTGGCTTTATGTAGTTTTAATTTCGTAAATTCAAAGGCAAAATTTCATAATATAATTTGTTGAAAAATTAATAATAATATATAATATAATTTATTTAATCTTTGAGTGATTTAAACAAACTAATTTGTACACACCAGACATTTTTAATTTCAAAATTAAAATAGACCATAAGGTTTTCTGACTGAATGTGCAAAAAATCTAGAATATTGCATATGTCCACTTTTAGAACAAACATTTGACCCAAGAAAGTGTAAAATTCGAACGTATACTTACTCTATTGATTTAGACATCTAAAACCTCGATTTTAGAGTAGCGTTCTTTTTGTAAGTAAAATCAGATTTGTTTTCTTAAACATTTCAGTTTGTTGCTTAGCAGCACAATACATTTTATTTATTTATTTATTTTTTTTTCGTCTAAAGGGAAAGCACTTCAGCTTACCTAGTCATCGTACGTTAGTAAACACTTGGTAAAAAAAGGTTTAAATTCAACATCATTATCGGGAAAACAAAAAAGTCAAGTTAAAAAAAGTTAACAATCGCCCTGTAGTACATTATGTAAACAAATTTTGAGGAAATCTAAAGGAAATCAAGAGAAAATCAGGAGGAAATCACAGGAAATCAAAAGAAATCGGGGGAAATCAACAGGAAATCAATTGTACACTTAATGGTCGGCGGTTTACCCCCCGGATTTCTCCTACTGAGAACCTATGCATAAAATTATGTAGTAAAAAATACCACGTTTTTATTGTAAATAATCAAAAATGAATCGCCACATTGTATATAGTCACTGCCGGAGGTATTCACGCATTAGGTGTGTGCTGTGTTGCCAATTTTACTTTTATAAAATTACGTTTTTTTCGTAATCTACATCATAAATAATTTTTTTATTATTTTTTTGGAACCCCCGAAACTCCCGTATATAACGTAGTGAAGAGTTAATCCGCCATTTTCCAGACACGCGGTATATATAGATAATAAAGTAAGAATTATTATATTTAGAACATTTTGTTCCATTGTGGTTTAATTAATAATTTTAGTCCTGTGTTTTGAGAAGACAAACTCATTCAAATCAAACTAATTTCTACGTGACATTCTTTCGATATATAAACATAATTAATTAATGGCGTTATATGTTGTAGTAATCTTGTTAATCAGATCAAATTTCATGTGCCTAGATTAAATTGCCGCTGTCCATTAACTTTTGCTCCAAGGATTTGTCAAACAAATCAGCACATGAATGCCCCATTAAAAAATATGTGCCGGTGTTATAATGGCATACCGGAGGTCGATGTATTTACGTACGATATTAAAAAATTTTGTTCACAATGTAAAGGCGTCCTTGGTTGTTAGTCTGTAGTTTTATGTGTTACTATTTTCTATGCCTTCTATATTGATCTTTTCTACTTATATTTAGTATTCGTTGTTACTTACTCTTACATTAATCCTGTTAGACACTAATGTCTGTTGGATATAATATTAATAATATATTTATTTAGTTATTTATTTATTTAAACACTTGAGCGTCAGATTGCTATTACCTAATGTTGAAGGACAAGGGTTGTTAGAGACGGATTATTTTAAGTTCAACATGGTGAGTCATCAGAATCTGACAACAGACTGTCAGTCAGTAGCGTAACATGCACACTTCAGAAGTGGGTGGTTTTTACATTTATTTTTTTTAAATCACAAACAATAACACGCGGCAACATAAATTTAAGTGAACTGGTCAACACGCTAGCACGAATGTGGGGGAATCTATTAGCAGTAATCTAAACAGGTACAGGTACCTGAAAAACGATGATGGACGCCTCTGAGGGTGCACCCATTCGAAAATGCTGGATATAGTAGTAGTAAGTGTAATGCTGGATATGTTTCATAGTTTCAGGAGCGAGGGAAGTTCTGTCGAAACAATTTTCGACCAATTTTTTAAATATACCTTTAAAATGTGTTCTGAAGGGACCTCACTAGTAATTCTAACATATATTTTTTTGTATTTTTTTCTGTAAAATGTCACAATTAACATATCCCATGGATATGGAAAAGGTAAATTTGATGTAAAAATGAGTTTCCAGGTCAAACTGCAATTTTTGGGCTTTATAATTGTCAGTTCTGACCCGCCTGTCTATAAAAGACACGTTCAGGTTTCCGACCGCTATAACTTAGGAATGATAGCGAGAAGCGCGAAAAATTTTAGTTCTGATAATTCCCGACAAATTTTGTAGTTGTCAGTTTTGAGCATTCTTCATTTGTAACTTTCATTTATTTAAATGCCCAGACTGTTTTTGAAATGGAGAAATGTGTATTTAGCGACAATCTTTGTTTTTGAGGTAAAAAAGTTCTGTGTTGCTGTTTATCATTACTATCATTACCGTAAAATATTTTCGACCAAAAGACAGATGTAATTACATATTTGCGCCACCTGTAGTGTCGATTAATTTTCTAGTGTTTGTTACATTATATATAGGTACTCATAACGTTATTTTGTATCCACTAAAATTTTATTTTGCTGTGAAATTAAGACAGTAATGGCTATGTAAACGGACACTAAATGGTACTGTACCAGGCAGGTAGAAGCCCCCTCTAAAAAGTTGTATATTTTAATGCAAAACAATTATTTGCAAGAACTTTAGGTATATACTTATGTGTATTATGAACAAAGCAATGTGCAAAGTGCAATGAATAAAAAAAAACATCAGAATCTTCTCTTATAATAATGATATACATATGATTAGTATATTATCGTTTCTTTTTAAATTTTTAAGACCCACCACTGACCCGGAAATGACCGGCATTCAGGCAAGACTTCTATCATTACGGGTACTAAGACCAAGTAATGATATGCATTGATTAGATTAACAGAACAACTTTCGAGATTCTAGAATTACAGCATACAAATTAGTCTACTATTATTCTCTAATCTCACCCCATCCCCAAAAGTCTAGCGTAACTACCGACCATTTATCCGCGCATCACTTGGAAAGTGACCTACACTATTCTGCCCTACTGGTGCTAATCTAATCTGACTGACATGATCAGACTGTACATTTTGTTTTTCTGTTATACATTCTGTTTTCAATCAGAATCCTCAAATTTTTACTGGATAATTTAACAACTCACAATACGTCATACAATTTTTTTATGGATACAAAAATAACGTGTCAGATACGTGTATAACGTAATCGTCGCAAAGTTTAGTTCTGTAAAATTTCCAGCAGCAAACCGTTATTAACAACTAGCTTGTCTACCTGCAGATCCTCCTGCAAAGATTTCTCTCGCGAAGTGTGGAATATCGTACGACTGAAATTTAGAGTACATCAACATATCGTACGTTAAGACATACAGCCCACTAGTCGGTATATCCCTGTAAGTAATAGTGAAGTTTTTCTTAACTTTTAATTTTCAGCTACCTAATCATCAGAGGAGCCAAACCACGAAACAATCCTGTAAACCCTATATCGCGTACAATTCCTCTCAGGGCATCAAAAGTCCCTCGATACGGTACTTCGTAGTGCTTCCTCCAAGATCCTTTTCCTTCAGTTCTTGCCTGCAAAACAGTTTTCACAACTTCAACGGGACAAATAAATATAGTTTGTGCTGTCCCTCCAACTACTCCTGCAGTAAAATTTTAGTAATATATAGGTGTTTTTTGGTAGTATGTACCTATTTACCTGCAAGAAATATATTGGTCTTTCCTGCGTCTTTATGAAAAGAACTGTGTTTAGGATGGCCACTCGGTGTGGGCTGCAGGTAAGCCAGAGTAGTTCCGAAGACTCCAAACATTAACGCATTCGATGGTCCCACTGTTAGCAGCGGAAACAGCATACCTTTAAAGTAGCCCCGGAATCCCTCATGTCTGTAAGTTCTGCCGATTGCTGTTCTTAAACTGCTTCCGTAGGCTTGTTGGCGTACTTTTATTGTGTCTAGGGGATGGCCAACAATAAGACCACATATCCCTAGAAGAAGCGGATCTTACTTTTTTATAGAATATATGCCACATTGGAACTGCTGTTTTTAAATTAATTTAACAGGATTATCGATTGTGGTTTGCTGAATGAGCCAAAGGCGAATGTGGGAGTTTCAGCGAGTAAAATATCTATTCAGCATTCGTTGAATTTACTTTTTAATTAACAATATATCTGTATTAAAAAAGACTTAGTATAGGTACACACTTTTTTTACTTCGGGTCACAAGAAGCAAATGGTAACGTTCACAACACGTTGCTTATGAAATTCCGCATTTACCGAAAATTATATATTGGATAAATTTAATTTTATATTAACCGTGTGTGTTATAGCTCTAAATCGTTTGAGAAAATTAGTCACGACCATTCTACCTTTTACTAAAATTTTCTGGTGCGATTTATAGACGACATACACTTCTACGTATGTGATTGACCACATTTGTTACCTTTAAGTTACCTACATATTATATTATTATTCTGACTTGAAAATAAAACGTTTGAACAAATAGGGTTACAATGCGACTTCATGTTTTTGTTTTTCGCTAGAAAGAACACCCTAAAGGAAAAAGCCTCCTACATAAACTGAAGAAACAGGTAATGAACAAATCCAGATCTTAGCATTAGGTACGTCGTACCAACAACTGGATCTTGAGACTCCACTAATGTGTGACAAGACTGATAAGTTTTGGTTTTGTCCTAGACTGCAACTACTTTAACTTTAAACAAAAACCATAAGAGTGTAAATAAAAAAATTATAAATATTTGCAGGAAAAACATAGCATAGAAGTGGTACATGTCAAGAGAAGAATAACTTGAGACTAACGGAACATATGCTTAAAGAAAAAGAGATTCACTACAAACATAAAAGGACTATTAATTATAAAAAAAGAAGATACTAGTGGTTCTATTGAAAATAAGTACCACTTTGATTTCGTGCCATTCGTTGTTCTGATTTTACTGTAATTTTAGTCTCAGTTAGGCAGCACACAATATTCTATGGAATGTGATGTGTTTGCATTTCCGTTCTTTGCGCAGGTCGAAAAACCAGTGATGTTGTGAAAAGAATTTGTAAACAATGGAATTTGTCTCAAACAGCAATAAACTATCGTAATTAAGTGTGATGTTACAAGTTTAGAAGTATAATGGAAAGTATTGTGCATGACAAAACGTAAAGTACCTGCAATCCACCCTGCTATGAAATCTTCTATCTGTATGATCATTTTTCTTTATTCATCGCATTGATAAGTTTTTGTGGCTTCACTTAAACAGTTCAAAGCAGCAGGAAGTCTCTGACAACCCTTTGAAACCCACATTGGCGGCCTTGATACGAAATATTTTTAACATTTATATAAGCACAACCGTATTAAAATAGAACGGAAAATTTCACATTTGAACATGCTGTCGCGAAAAAACAAGGACTTGAAAACAATCAAAGAAGGGGTGGTTGGAAAATATGTCAAAAAAGACACCCCTCCCGAAATGCCAAGTGAGTAAAAGTCACGGATTTTTGACACGCTGACATAACCTGTGTTTTTTTAAGTCATCAACGTCTGGACTACCGAGCCAAAGAGGAGACTTTCAAACCAAAGCAGGTCTTCCCTCCCCCCATCGCTGAACAGAGGGACGAACCAGAGTAGTATTACGGTGCAGAAATTCGGGAATCAAAAGACAATAATTACTTCAGGCTTAGGGGCGCATCAGGGCAAATATACACCCAGTTCTTCTGTACCTGACCTTGCCACAAGGTTGCTATTAGCTTGTTTATGCAGTAATTGTGACTTAAATAAATTTGTAGATTTGCCAATTTGTCTACCAATGAAAACAACTCATCACATAGTACACCGAGTTCTTCGACGTCTTCAGCGCAACACATTTACATGAATCAACATATCAGTCCTTCCTACAGTGATAATTCAGCAGTAATTTGTCAGTCTTGTCAAGTGTTTGTATTAGTTCATGGTTGCTGTTTTAGAATGCTAATTATGTGGAAATTGATCAAATTTATCCTTTAACTACCACTCAAGACAATAATTCAAATTATAATAGAAATCACTCCCCTATTTATCAAAATACTAGCGATAAAAGTCAAGATACGACCCCCATTTACAGCAATACAAATGTGGAAAGATACTCAAATCCCCTACAAGGTATGTCATATGGAGAATCGCTTGCTCATCATCTCCGACACACATTGGGAAGGAGTGACAGTAATCAAGGTAATTTTTTTTCAGAGAGTAATTTTATATCTTTTGGTTGGTAACAAATTACTTGTTTATTTATTTTCCATTAGAATCTGCAAATAATAACACACTTGGTTAAATTAGGGAAAACTTGAATTATTTTCGGCGATGAATCGTCAAATATGTTTTTATAAAGGCGGCCACAGACACAGAGGGAAGACTGTGCAGTTAAAAGTGTGCACGCTTGTCGTAAGTTATTAAACCCGTACTCTCTAAACGGCGCAACTAAATTACTCGAGCGTGCAGCGACTTGTGTTCGTCCACACACTGAGTTTTCCCCGCGCACTTATAACTGTGCACGCTAAAAATCAAACCAATTTTGTTTCCAACAGACTTGACTGTACATGCCACATTCTTCCCCACACACTAGCAGTTTTCACTGTACCCCGTGGCACGTACATTGATTCTTCCCTCTCTGTGTGTGGCCGCCTTAAAATTGTTTCCAAAAATGCCAGACGCTGATGTATCAACAGAACCACATTTTTAGTAGTTTCATAATTATCCTTAAAAAGAAAATTCTTTCTTTTTAAGCATTCGCTGAGATTTGTTATACAATTTTATTCAGCGTGATCCTTAGGGTGCGTGATGCATCCTGAGTTGGTTGAATCTCACTATGACGTCACACTCAGATCGCGCCACTCAGGCCACTCTTAACATGATGAATGTTAGAAAACGGCGATCTGCACTGGAATCATTACATATGTTTCTTCTGTATTCTCATTTTCGTTCATTGTGTTTCACTTTAAAAAATCAAAACTTGATACTTTTACAATTTGCTGTAAGATTAAAAAATTGGCAGCTAAGTTTGTCCCGGCTCCAGATTAAACAGTCCAAGATCAGTATTATGTGGTTTTCAATGGAAAATTTTATAGCTGTTAATAAAACCATTAATAAGTGACTATAGTTTAATATGTTGGTAACGATAACAACTCTGAAGTTTTGAGGTAGGCATATGTTTGACATTATAAACAAGCTAAAAGGTTAAGCAGAGTTTAACTGTCTCCTGAAGAATTCATATCATCTCAGAATTTTGCAGCGTGTAGAATGACATAACAGTTAAACCTATGATTTAATGATTTATCAATAGCTATTAACATACCTAGGATGTAAAGAGTGCCCTAACCGCCGCAGTCGGCCGTTTGAAACGTTCGGATTTTAAGACGGCTAATAAGGCGGGTAGGGCACCGTTTACAGTCGTGGCGTGTTCAAGATTTTATCGGTTTCTGCCCCATTTTAATTCAATAATCCAAAAATTAATTAAAAAATAAATAAATTTGGTTGATCACGTTTGCATGATATATTTCGGTGTCATAGTTACATTTTATTGTTTACTCAAAACAACGTTTTAACAGAATTATAAAAATGATGAATTTAGGCGACGTATTGCCCGAAAATGTTAAAAATGCAGTAATTCAAGCATTAAACAGTTTAAATAGAACCGGTAAAGTTGCTTACATTATTGCATTTTACAATCATTGTTTTTCAATTCCTTGACAAATGTTGACAATTGACATTTCGGTAGGTAATACATTATTTTACAGATAGGATATAGTAATGGTTTTCCTACCAGCCAACTTTTATGAATGTAAACAGGCATTTAACGGACAGAAACCGGTAATAGTTATTTACGTGGCAAGCTTAGTAAATTAGCCTTTACGGGCGAGCCGGAATGTTTGCAGGGCGAGCGACGTAGGAGCGAGCCCTGTAATCCGGTGAGCCCCAGTAAAGGCTAGTTGCAAGCGAGCCGCGTACAACGTTTTACTTCCTCTTGCTGAAAATCCTGAAAATGAACAACTTTGGCATCTCTAGAAATTTTACTTGAAATTACAGTCATAGAAATTATAGTCATTTTTCATAGTTTGCTCCGGTAACTATGGAAAATTGAATTGTTTGAAAATAACGGGACTGTCAATTTGTAAATTCGATTAATAATTTAAATAGTTTAATTTTGTAGTGCTCTGGCAGGGGTAGGCAGCTTAGCCAGGTTACGCACTATTGAAACTCACCACTTAACTACTACATATCTTTATTATTCTTCTCTCTTACACCGCTTGGTTGCCTAGACACTTACTGCTTACATACTAACTTCTTACTCTCTACTTAATACCTTTGTTAATAGTCTTATTACATACATTATTGCTTACATCTACATTAATCCCTACTCTAATCATTCACTCTCTCTTTCACACGTTACTTATTAATTACTCCATTACACTGAGCTCTGTTAATTGTGGAATTCGATGAAGATGAAGAGTTTGAAGGTGATTTTAACGTTAGTATTAGCACAGTATTAGTGAGATTAAGAAAAAGGCCGACGCAGCGAATGTGTGTTTGATTCCGGTGGTGTCATGACAGCGTTTTACAGGCACGGTGCCTGTAAAGCTGCCACGGTAACGCTTTACAGGCAGGGTGCGTGTAAAGGCTAATTTACCGAGTTAGTTCAGACGACAGTAAACGAGCTTTAACAAGACAAGAGGAAGTAAAATTTTTAACATTCTAAAAATAAATTTGTGTAGTTTGTCGCAGAAGATAAGATAAAACACTAGATAGAGATTACAGAATATTAACTACAAGTTATTTCTTTATTCCCTCTAGAAAATTAGGTAATTTTAACACTGCATGGGAAATTTGTAGTTTCAAAGTAATAAGATCCACAGATAGTTTTAAGATTTTGTTAGGAATTCGAGAACTGTTGACATTTAAAAAAATTGGTCTAAAGAGTTTAGACAGCACTTCCCTCGCTGTGGGAAACGTGACAACTGCATGCCTATTATGTTTTTTTTCGTATTACATTTTTGTAGCGGAGTATTTTAAAATAAAATGAGTATTCATTTTTTCAATTTTGCCATTATTTGGCATTGACATCTTTGTCATTTTTTTATTGTGATTCTATGATTGCTTATTAAAAAAAAAAATTAAATTGGACGAAGTCGTCTCTGGGGTGTATAATATGTTGCCTATGCAAAAATCGTCAGGCGTAAACAGATAAAAGGTAACACCCTGTATAGTACTTGTAATTTAAGACTAATACGTCTGTATTGACTCAGTCATTCATTTTTTTTCAGACACCCCGTATAACCAAATCTAAAAAATATTAATGCAGTGATAAATCACTAGTATAGACTCATTATTCTTTACACATTTAAGATAGCATTTTTTCAGCAAAATTTTGCGACGGCATCATCAAATTTTTAGGGGGGATGAGCAAATACATTTTGATCAAAATTTTACCATGCTTATAAATTTAAAACATTTCCAAGGTTTCAACTCATTCGGTTTTGCAGTTCCTGATTAAATCAATCAAATAAATTCACGCATTCATTAATTTTAGTGGGTCACCCTGTATATGCAAATCCAAAAAATATGAATGGAATGATAAACCACAACTACAGACTAATCATATTTTGCACATTTTAAATTTTGAGAGGACGTCATCAAATTTTTTAGGAAGGGAGGAGCAAATACAATTTGACTAAAAATTTACCATGCCTGTGATAACTTTAAAACATCTCCAAGATTTCAAAGCATTCGGTTTTGCAGATTCAAAATTAAATTGCAAAATGTTGTTTCATAATTTTGATTTTTTTTCGAAAAATTCGGGTAAAAACTCAATTCGGAGTCATAAACTACATGTGTGGGACTATGTTATTTTATACAATTTAAAACCCATTTATTATGTACAATTTTGAAGTGACGTCATCGCATTAGTGGTGGGGATGATTAGACAAATTTTGATTAGCGTTTTATCATCTACATGATATGCCTAATATAAGTCCAAAAGTTCACAACAATCGGACCAGTACTTTCGGAAATTATCTGTCTAATAAAAATCCGGGACGGCAGACAGACGGAAACGGGAGACCTATTTCTTCGTCCTCTAGGGGTCATGATAGATCGAGAAAACGTAAAAGTAGAGAGTCGGCCGGCGGACTCGATTATAATACTTCCTTTGCTTACGCTCGGGAAGTAAAAATTATACTCCCTCTGTGCGAAAATATGGTATACATTTTACAAAATTAGTATAATTAACGAGTGATGACCCGCAAATTATAATCAAGTAATTTTATTTGCAACTAGTATAATAATGGAACATCATATAAAAAGTGGACTGAGATCTACGTTCGTTTCTGTTAAAAAACTGACCAAGAAAATTACTACAATAACAACAAAATAAATCAACACCCGCTGAATTTATAAGAGATTTTAGAAAAATTAATTAAATTAAATAGATTATTTATTATAATAAATAATAATATATTATAATAATCTAATTTATTTATGTATTTTATTTAGTTACTTATTTATTTAATTTTAAGTATAAAATTCCTCATCTTAATAAATCCAAACTTCGTCGTGAGGGAAGGTTACCAACGAGATTGGTATGTTCTCCAGAAGCTCTAAATAAAGTCCCATTGCATATAAATTGAAATGTATTGTCGTTATAATAGTATTATTAAATAAAGTTACAAATGTATACCATATTTTCGGACGGAGGGAGTATAATTTAATTTGGGGTTGATGTCCGCCTGTTGAACGTCTGGAGACTGAATGGGTATGGTTACGACATGTTTCCACTTTATTAATTAACGTCATCACCAGGTTATGTTTAACAAACTAAAAGAGGTTATTAAGTAACTATAGATTAAGCGTCTAAACTCACCTAGTAACATGGATATTAAAATTTATAAAAATACAATGATTAAAATTAATAATTAAAATGCCCGAGATTTATAGAAAATGGTGTAAATTATATCATGTTTTTTATGAATTTAATCAATAATTTGAAATTTATCAGAAATAACAGGAAGTCATGTAAATTGTTGATGACAGTTAGGGCATAAAGTGGGATCACTAAAAGGGTGATTGACAAAATTTTATAGATCGACAAGTGTTTGCGTTTTACAAATTTAATTTAGTTTGCCCTGAATTTGCTAACTGGAAACGCTTACTGGGCTTGACTTATCGACTTTCGCGAATAACCCCCTAAAAAATTAATTAACGACTAATAAAGTACTTGCCCAACTCAGCAACTACAAAGAAAGAGGGATAGAAATACACAGAGGAAAAGGAAAATCGATAATTCGGTGAAAATATTTACATATAAATTTCCATTTATAATAAAAAATGAACTCTATTGAAATTTTAGAACGATTGTGCATTTTAATTATGCTATCAACTCGGGAAAGATTTTTTAAAAGCATTAATACACTTAGTTATTTAGTTTATATCGTGGATTTGGAGTCGATCAACTCAGTCCGATCGGATTGAAACTAATGGTATAAACGCTGCAGGTCGAATGTTGAAGTGGATTCACTATCAAAATTCGATCCGACAAACTAGTCGGATTGAATCGAACCGATCGAATCTAAAACGGATTCAAATGCTTGAAGAAGCGATGTAAACGGACTTGAACTTTTATGGGTTTATTATTTATGTTGACAACTTCACAGATAAAAAGAAATAGTGTTGCACTATTATCTTTCTCCAAAAGTCAAATTCAAACCAATTTCAAACTACAAATCAGTGGATCGAACGGACTGTTTTCCGTGATATAAACGCCCGTAGATTAAAGTGGGTTTGACAACTTCGATCGTCTCGAAAATCGATTGGATCGAAATCTACGATATAAACACACTATGTACCTAATATAATGCTCGTTCAGATCTGAACATACCTCATATTTTAAAATAGATTTACACGGTAAATGTTTTAAATACATGGTAAAAAAAGCAACTTAGACGGGAAGATATTGTTTTATTATTTACATTAATTTTAGATTTGCAAAGTATTTTCGTATTATTATTAAGGTTAAATTACGCAAAATGAAAGAAACTATTTTCCACGAACATCAGAATATATCTCTAGAAACTTTTACTTTCCGAGCGTAAGCGATGGAAGTATTATAATCAGACTTCAGCATCGCGGAAGTGATGCTCATTGCTGTTCGATCGCCAGCGCTATTGCAGTCGTGGCCTACAACTTCGGGAATTCTTAATAACAATTCTACTTTTTCTAGGTTTTCCGCAGTTACACGACTTCTCCTAGATGTTAAAATGCTTTAAAAATCAAAAAATGCTGTTCAACATCACAATTTTCGTGATGATCTTGATCAGGTAAACCCTGAATTGCATCAAATGCCACTGAGGTTGAAACTGCACAGTCGGCCAGCCATATTTATCGCCTGACGTCGCGCCGTTGTTTTTAATATTTGTCTGATTGATTTCCCATCACTTCGGCTATGCCTAACTCAGATGATAGTCGAGTTTCAAAGTTCATTTTAGAGCAAAAATGTTCAAAAATTCCTTTGAAAAAATGAAACCACTGTATAAATAAATATTATAGTGGTAGCAAACGTTTTTAGAATTTAGCGAAACATGTATGTACTGAACGAAACCTAAGTTTTTTTTTTCTGTAAATTTAGATCAATCAGAAGAACTACCCTTACCACCAGGATGGTCAGTGGACTATACATTACGAGGCCGGAAGTATTATATAGATCACAACACAAAAACAACACATTGGTCGCACCCTCTTGAAAGAGAAGGACTACCAACAGGATGGCAATGTGTACATTCTCCCCACTATGGCATATATTATGTCAAGTAAGTATCACTTTACTTAAATATAAACATTTTAACATCCAATTTTAGTCACATCACTAAACAAGCTCAATATGAGCACCCTTGTCTAGTGCCTTGTTTTAACTATCAGCCAGAAGTGAGATATTTAAATCCACCAAGGCCCACTCATTATCAACCACACAGTGTCTTAGTGCCCGCGAACCCGTATTTGCTTGAGGAAATTCCTCACTGGCTTAATATTTACTTTAAAGGTAAATTATAGAAACACTTTTTTTTACTAAAAAAATTTATTTTGCTGTTTTAGCAAGCCCTGATTTAGACCATAAACTTAGATGGGACATGTTTCGCCTCCAGGACTTGGATTGCTACAACGGCATGCTTACGCGCCTGTACAAACAGGAGTTGCAAAATATTGTAATGAGATATGAAACATACAGGTAATATCGTTAAGTACAGTGATGAAGATGACTATACCTTGTTTTTAGGTCAGCTTTGCTTGTTGAAATGGAAAAGTTTCGAAACAATCGGAACAACACAGGGGCTGTGACCAGTCAATGAAAAGTACCATGTTCCTTTGTTTTTATTATTTAACTATAAAATGTGATTTTAAGTTTATTTATTCTCGTACAGCTTCATTCCCAGTAGCATTTTCTGACGCTTCGTCATCCAGATTATTATGGATTTCGTAACTAGATACATTTAATCCTGATATTTTATATACTTTCGCATCCTTTATGCCTAGAGTTCTAGACCAGTGTTGTGCTATTAAAAAATAAATTATTGCTTTATTTTATTAATTTGGGGGTTTGCTTACCTGGTGTCAGACTCAGTTCAGCATCTGATTTATATTTGCGAGCCCAGTCTGCGTTTCCTGAGAAAACGTTGTAAAGCACCAAACCAAAAGCGTTCCATGCTAAAAGCATATAGACCAACGACAGTCTGCGTTTCCAAAAGTACGCCTTTTCTTCTGGAATGTAGTTGGTGTGGCGTCGCACAAACTCCCGTAACCATCGAAAATTGAACAAGGACATTCTGAAAAAATGGAAAAGTGAGGTTATAGTAGTGTCAAAAATTTTAGGTTAGAATTAAGGAGTTTGATAATCGTTTGAATAAAAAAGTTGAATCTATTGTAATTCGTTTTGCCGCTGTATGAGAAGTGTTGTGTCTGGCATACAAGTTGTTTACCTGCTAAATTAATTTTTTACTTTATATTGCATAATCTGACAGCTACGTGTCCTACTTTATCGACGGGTGGTTTAAAAAATAAACAAAATGGCGTTTCTTTAAAAAGTAACAAAATTTGAAGTGAGGTGTTGTAAAATTTTAGTGTCATTTTCAAAATCATTTAAATTAATATGAAGCACTAATTTCGATAAAACTTTACAAAATGTAAGTACGGTAGACTTGAATTCAAAAAATACAAGTTTTTTTAAATGTTAACCCGGTTAAAAGTTGTTACCATATTTGGTTCTATGCATAACCTAAATTTTATCCATTTACATTGACCGTTTTTTTAAATGAAGGTCAATTTTTTAGTTTCAGTTACCCATTGCTATCATCAAGATGGAAAAACACATAGGAGACACTATCGATGAAGTTTCCATTTCAAGTGGGAGCAGCACAGATTCCCTCAGGTTACGCACCAAGTTACCCCAGATGGAACTAAACCGGTAAGTGATTTTTCATGCTTTAACGTTACAACTAACATACATTTAGGATTGCTTCAAAACCTATAGTTTTTTCCTGGCGTCCATCCCAATTTCCTGAAGAAACCCCTGAAAATGTCTCCTCCCAGTGTACACTTTTTGACGTACCCCAAGATAAAAGGTTTCCTTTTTAGTATTAATTTTTAAGCGCCTTAACTAAATTGCTGAATATTTGAACATGATTATTTTTGATAGAGACACCCTTCTTCAAAAATTCAAATTATTAAAATCACGCAGGTATCAGATTGGGGAACGTGCAACCTGTTCATTGTTGTGTAATTGCCTGTCACGATTCGTTGTTTTCTAGGTCTATTTTTATGGCTGATGGGGCAAAAACTTAACTTTCTCATTTACATCCATTCATTTTGATTTGTTTATTTGCTTAATTTTCGAGATAATGATGTCATTTCTTGATTCTTATCTGTTTAATCAATACTTTGTTTAATTAAATTTCATGTTATACCCTCATCACGTCAATTAACATGATAAAAACGTTTTTATTACTTTTACATTCCTAATTGGACGATACCGCAAGCCCGCATAAAAAATCGTCTATATTTGGATGTAAAATACCATATACAACAAGATATGCAAATTGTGGTGATGTCACGAGGCGGTTCATTTCTCCGTTATCTTTTAATGCACCTCGAGTGCACTCCCGATTTGCAAAAATTTATTTTCGTGGATTAACAAGCCAGCGTTTGATGGCTATTTTTTAACATGGGCCACATGTGAAATATAAAAATAGTAGTGACTAGGACAATGCATCGCTACTTTTAGAACGTTGTGCCATCAGGGCGTTTAATGATGCTGTAAATAATAATCATCTCTTTAATGCGTTATTTGCATACCACCCAGATACAGAGAGACTAATGCGTTTTTTCTGGCACGTAGGAGTGCAGAAATCACTGATGCCTTTTTCCTGACAGAAATATAAACGTCGTAGTAAATCATCACATTTTTTGGATGTATTTGTGAATGAGCTTATTTCAAAGTGCAATTTTCACACAGTTTTGATTTTGTTGTTATGAAAAAGCCGCACTGGTGTGTTCTTATATAATAATCGATAAATTTAACTTTTATTATTTATAATTTAAACATTTTTTTATGAATCTCGTCCGCATTAGGTTTTTTCTTTATTATTAAAGTCGACGTTGTTTAGGGTGTTTTTTTAGGCAAAGGTTGACAAAACCAGTTTTCTTGGTGTTAGAATGGCAATTCAATTTAAATAATAGATAGAAAAACTGATGCATTATTCTTCCTTATTTGCGATAAAGTTAATACTATAAAAATGACCATAATTAAAGTTGATAAAAAAAAGTACAACAAATCCACAAAACTGCTTAGTTCGAGTTACCTTTTTTATAAGACTAATTTGGTTCTAATTATTGAGATAAGGAAGACACAGTTTCGGGATGTAGAGTAGGTTAAATTAGAAAAAGTTTCTATTTTTGGCATAATCAATAGCCGTTGTCAAGTACACTACCATAGTATATTTTCATATTTGAGATGTATAAATAAAAGAAGAAATTGCCAAGTTCAAGTATTAAGTAATGAGGCAATAGAATAATTTGAATGAGATATGAATATTTTATTGTCCAGGTTTATTCGTGGTTTGGTAGTAACTTCTAAATAACGAAAATTTCCATGAGTACGTGTAAGCATGGTGTAAGTTAATCAGTGTCAAAGTTCGTTTCGCTGCTATCTTGATTCCGGTGGAATATCGTTATTATTAATTTATATTTATGTGAAATATTGAATTTCTTATTTTTTTTAGAGTTGTTGGCTTTTATGTTCAACAGATTTTATTATTTCGTTGGGAAAACAACAATGCAAATTATTCGGTTATTTTTCAATCCAAAAAAAAGTTAATAAATTACATACTTCTTTTTACTGAAACCACATAGTATCCATTTTTGGTGAGTAATAAATGTTAATCGATTTTTCCAGTTTCTGCAAAGTCAAACATTGTTCGTTTCTTTGTTAATGTAGGGATTTAACAAAGAACATACTGGATATTATACTGTGTAGGTAGTATAGAAGAGAGAATGTTTTGTTTGTGTCATTGTTAAGCTTTGAACCTTGCAAATTCAAAGCAACAGCTGCTGGGCATATAAATGGAATGAATGTTAACATAATGCTGCGCTGCTATGACTGTAATTTTGTGATATTGAAAACTATTCTCAATTTTTAGAAACGGAAATATCCAAATTAACTGTAAGTTAAAAAATTATAACCAATATTGGGGAGTTGCATTTTGAAATAAGTTTTTTGTAAATGCAAATTCGGAGTGAGTAACAGATTATTATTTAATAAATTTTTAACATATAAGGTGTTTCATTGAAATTTTGTATTTATATTAGCAATTTCATGTAGATGGTAAAACGCTAACCAAAATTTGCCTAATCATCCCCACCTATAATGTGATGACGTCACTTCAAAATTGTACATGGTAAATGGGTTTTAAATTGTATAAAATAACATAGACCTACACATGTAGTTTATGATTTCCAACTGAGTTTTTACTCGAAACGTCCAGATTTTTTGAAAAAAAAATCAAAATTATGAAACTACATTTTGCAATTTAATTTGGAATCTGCAAAACCGAATGCTTTGAAATCTTGCAGATGATTTACAGTTATGCTAAGCATAATAAATTTTTATTCAAAATATATTTACTTGTCCTCTCCAAAAAATGTATAACGTCACCTCAAAAGTTTGCCGAATAAATCCTATGTAAAATGTACAAAATATGATGAGTCTGTACTTGTGATTTATATTCCATTCATATTTTTTGGATTTGCATATACAGGGTGACTCAAAAAAATTAATGAATGGTTAATTTATTTATTAATTTATTTAATCAGAAACTACAAAGCCGAATGCTTCAAAATCTTGGAGATGTTTTACAGTTATCATAGAAATAGTAAATTTTTAGTCAAAATATATTTCCTCATCTCCCTCTAAAAAATTGATGACGTCACCTCAAAATTTTGCTGAATAAATCCTATGTTAAATGTGCAAAGTATGATGAGACAATACTTGTAATTTATCATTCCATTCATATTTTTTGGATTTGCATATACAGGGTGACTCAAAAAAATTAATGAATGCGTGATTTTATTTTATTGATTAAATCAGGAATAGTTCACTCCATTTTCCCGAAAATTTGGAGATACAACACTGTTACTATTAGTATTACATTGGACTAACCCAATTTAATAGACACAAAATTTTGTAAAGTAAAAACTCGTTTGAAACATAGGCGTAGCACGCTTATTTATATTTACTTTAACATTACAGACGTGCATTTGTTTTGTTGCGCTGACTAGGTTCCGTGAATGTGGTATAGACAAGTTATAATCAACCAATTGTGAATTACACGATCAAAAATTAAAATAAAATCCAATGTCCAAGCGGAAGTCGAAGCAATAAAAAAGTCCATCGGTATTGTTTGCAGTTTCTCTGTTTGACTCTCATTTGTCTTGTCTTAAATTAAGAATGCTTATACGTAAATGATTTTGAGTCGCCTCTGCTAATACTCGTGGCGTACGTGAGTAAACTGTTTCCCGAAAATTTGGGAATATAGTACTTTTACTTTTAGTATTACACTACATCCATCCTAACTGATATACGTGTCCTTGCAAAAATGTTGATGACGTCATTGCATTTTTTTTTTAAATTGCCCCGCTACAAAAATGTAATGAGAAAAAAAAACATAATAGGCATGCAGTTGTAAGGTTTCTGACAGTGAGGGAAGTACTGTCTAAACTCTTTAGACCAATTTTTTTTTTAATTTTATTTTTAAATTACGGAAATATAATGCATGTTACGTCCTTTTTAAATGCAGTTTAAATCACAATAAATTGAACACTGGCTACAATAAAATATTTCCGACAAAATAAAACGCCAATTTTCCCGTTTCCGTTTGTTTGCCTATCCTCTCACGTCTTTGCTGATTTTATTAGACAGTTAATCTCCGAAACTATTGAACGGATTGTATTTGTAATTTAGGAATATCCTGTAGATATCCCAATGATGCATAGTAAATACTGTTTAAATTTTATGAAATAACAATCCCAAACTTGTGGTTTATGAATCCGCCTCATTTTATTTATTTAGTAGCTATGAAAAAAATAAAATTCGCAAACTTAGATTTTATCATTTTTCGAAGAAGTTGTATTTGTTGCGCTGTACTGCGAGGGAAATTTTTTGTTTTAAGAGCGAGTATAACAAAACATTAATTAAAAATATTCAGGTAAACTCTGTAAACATAAATAACATTATTACTGTTTGGCAACGTAAATGACAATAAATCCTCTTAATTGCTGAAAACTGGTAGAAGCACAATTCTAACATGGACAGGGAGTCGCATACTTTTAAATGTATGTTAAAATATGCAGAAAATGAAAACAACTCAGTACTATATAAAGTGCTATCAAAAACTTAATAAACCTAATTAAAACTTTTTTTTCTCTCTTAACTCGATTTTTTTTTTGTTACTTTTTGAGTCATAATAATAATAATAATAGTTTATTCATCCCAACAGGTCATCCCAATTACAGGAATCATACGAATAAATAAAAATAAATTCATGTTAACAAAAATCATAACTTAATTATATATAATAAAAAACTATTAAGAATACAAAAGCATATATAACTAGAAGAATCAAAGTGAATGTCACATTTATCAGCTGTCTTATTGTACAAAGAACACATCAATGAAATTGGTGATCTAAATAAAACATTTTTGCGCGAATAAGGTTTATAAAATAACCGGTATTGGCGAATACTAGGACGCGGTACCAGAAAATTTATCTTATTTAACAGTGCAGCACAGTCAACCTTATTGTTAAGAAGACTATACAAAAAACGTATAATTAGAATGTTGTGACGCACACTAATAAGAGCTGTAAAGTTAAATCTTCCTAGTAGAATGTCGTGATTAAATCCACGAGAAGTTTATGCACCATCTTCCATGAAGTCTAAAAATTTCAAAAATTTTCCCTGAACAGCCTCCAGGTTGACTCTGTGAACATCGTAAATTGGCGACCAAGTAATAATACCATATTCCAGTCGGGATCTGATTAAGGAATAGAACAAAATTTTTAGAGTGTTCTGATTGGAGAACTCACAACCATTTCGAAAAATAAATCCATACATTTTGAAAGCTTTTGCTATTATGTCGGTAATATTCTATATAGCTGAAAAAGTAAAAAAAAAATCGTATTTTAAAAAAATAATTGATTTTTGATTAAAAAGAAACCTATTTTTTTTCAACTCTGACACATAAGGAAAAATGAGGAACAAAAAATTTACTGAAATCTGTAAAAGTCATGTATTTCACAGTTAAGGTGGATAAAATTTGATTTTTTCAATGTGTAAAGAAAAATTGAAGAATTGTTTCTTTAAAAAAAGAGTATTATTTAGTATGTTTTAGCCGAAACTCTACTCTCGATCCACGTCAATAAAATTTGTCTAAAGTTATTCTAAAATTAGTTGGACAGAACTTTCTTCACATCTGAAACAATCAAGTAAATCCAATTTGTTAGATAAATTGGAATATTTAAGGCAGGGAATTCTATTTAATTTTATTTCTTATATAAAATAAAAATAAATGCGGATTAATAAACTACAAGTAAAAAAGCATGTTGATATGCTTGAACTTCAAGTGAATTTTTTGAATTGAATTTTATTGCTTCCTTTATTAATTTTGTACAAGCAACTACAAAAATATGGATGCGTTGATAAATGACAAGTAGTGTAGATACATAATATTTTGTAGAATTAAGATAGGATTTATATACCAAAATTTTGAAATGACGTCATCACATTTTTGGAGAGAATAAACGAATACATTTTTATTCGCAATTTACGATGCTTACGATCACTTTAAATTATTTGCAAGATTTGAAGTGTCTAAGCGAAATTATAAAATGTTATACAAATTTTAATTTTTTTTCCGAAAAAATAGACGTCCCATTTTATAAAATTTAAATAGGATTTACACAGCAAAACTATGGGATGGTGTCATCAAATTGTTGATCGGACAAATTTTAGCTAGCGTTTTATCATCTACACGAGGTTAACAGTTAAAACTATTAAAAACTTTTACCCAATTTAACTCAGATTTTTTTCAAAATTTTTGTTACGGGCGATTGCCAAAGTTTTTTGAATTTTACCTTCAACTTGTTATAAATAAAAATAAATATACAAATTTGCGATAATTGAACGTAAACAAGAAAAAAAGGAATTCATTCACAATGTTCATTGAGCTGGTTTTCAGGTGCTCAACAAGAATATAATTTTTTAATTTGTTATTCTATTGCTTATCACGCTCTCAATAGACACATATGTTTTTTAAATGTGCTCGTTCATTCTGACGCGGATGTGGGTTGGTAAAAGCTCGATTTGATATAGTTATAAATAATTCTTTGTGGTAGATTGGTTGACTGTTGTAAATTTCTCGCTAGCGCGTTAATTAAAATATTTTAATGCTTGAACTTAACAGAAGCCAAAATTCGTGAAAATAATTACATGGTTAAGTACATTTTACTTATCGCCTAGATCTTTCGAAATTTCTTTAAAAAAGTCAACTTAATTTAAATTTGGTTTGATCTCTTGGTGGACTTATAAAATTTAAGAGTGTTTAATACATCTTTATTGAAAATTGCTAGAATCTATAGCATTATGACTCCACTAAGTGTTGTTGGCCTTAATATTAAAGAAACTTTATTGTTGTTAGGTTTAATTAGCTTATATTTCACTCATTTAATTTTTGTAACTGGATTCAGATTTAAGACTGTTGCTTCAGTTTGGTGACTACGTAAAAAATTAATTGTGCCTCTATTATAACGGGTGTTCATCCATTTGGCAGAAACATAACCTGTTGTATGTTATAAGAACAGACATTCCGTTTCTGTCAAAAGATATTCCAACGCCTATTCTGAGTGATTTTTCTACTGAACACCCGTTGCATTATTTCTTAAATGTGTGCAATTATTTTGAAGGAAGAAGGATTGAAATTTATATGTATAGCATAAAAAATCATAAATCAAGTAATTTATCGTTAAATTTTTAACAAATATTTTAAACAGTGTATTACAAAAATAGTACTGCACAAGCACAATTTAATAATCCTCATGTTTACAAAATCGCTAAACATTTAAAAACTATTGTGATGTTAATCAACAATTACTATTTTCTATAAGCACTACCATCTATCATTTTACCATTATTGTTTTGAAAGTTTAATGATATTATTATTAATTTCATAAATGGCGGTTTAAGTAAATTATTGAAAAATATCTTAGCGATAGCGTAGCATTTGTTACTATTATTAGATGCTTAAAACCAGACTGTCTCAACATGCAAAAAAAAAAAATTGCCAGTTCTATTATGTTTTTCGCTTTACAAATAATAGAAAATTATGAAAATTTGGAACATTATTTTTTAATTGTTGCTTTTCATACTTTCAAAGAACGTAACGTAACCACTCGTTCTTTATAAATCACACAGTAAAATAATCACCCACGAGCCAACCCTGCCACCTGACACCTGGTTGCTCGGCGGCACACTGGGCTGCCGCAATGCCTCTCTGGTATTCAAAAGCTCAGCCCTCGCCAACTGCACCCCACAATCAATTCAAGAAAAACCGGGCTACAAGCTCCACATCACCTACAAAGTTTTACAAGCCGAAACTAAACTCCTTTCGAAACTCCTCGAATGCCACGGCATTGTCGAGGTGCCGCCGAATTCGATGGACTTTAACCTGCTATGGACCGGATCTCACCCGAAGCCAGGTCCGTTGACATTAACATCCGATTATTCAATTACTAACTGAAAGTTTCTGTGAAACAAAGGCGCCTTGAGAGCCATGGCCCCACACCAAAGAGTCAATCATTTCCCTCGGTCCTACGAGCTGACGCGTAAGGATCGCCTGTACAAAAATATCGAACGATTACAGCATGCCAAAGGTTACAAACATTTCAATTTCATACCCCAGACTTTCGTCATGCCGACGGAATATGGGGAGTTGTGTACGACGCATCACAGGATCAAAGGTCCTTGGATTGTCAAGCCTGTAGCTTCAAGCAGAGGGAGAGGTAAGAGCTTGCTAGATTAATATCTGGGGGACGCTTGCTCGGGTTCGTACAAAGAGTTGTTGAATGAAATTGGCCGGCTTGTAAAAGGAAACGTGAAAAGAAGTTGTTTGTTAAGTAATGATTTCAAATTCGAAAGTTAAACAGCAAATCATAATAATAATATTGGTCGTATTTGTTAACTTTTTCATTTATAAAATTGAACGAAGTTTATCGACCTGTTGTAATCAATGTCTGTTATTCGTTTGCATAAACAATAAATTTCTATAGTTCATGTTGTCTTCTGCGACATATGAAAGGCGCAGCGAATGATTATAAAATTGCGCTTTTAAAGTTATAACTATTTTTTGAGTTCTTTGTACTAAGCGAAAAAAAAAAACATTGAGGTTCACTTTGCAATATCCATTACGATAACACAATTGGATAATAATTTGATGTGAATTTTTTTTTAAGCACTCACAGGGAATGTTTTTATTGTGTGGTTATAATAATAAATCTTTATTGTTCTACACAAAAAAACCTAATTGATACATGGCCGTCAGCTTATTTGGAATTTGTTTCGTTATTAAAATTAAATCAAACTAAAGCAGTAGATTGCGCTATCTTAAACATTAGGGACCTGTTTTCTTTAACTGCCAGTATTGGTTCAGAAACTGATTCGAATCTAAATTCACATCCATTTTACTGTCTGAGTCAGTATCGTCTATATTTCATAAAGAATTCGAATTTGTATGCATGCAACTGTCCCATTTAAGTAAATATTGACGAAAAAATCTCCGTTTTAGACTTAAACTGATTAACGTTGTATGACTGAATGTGAAGTTTTTTCAATTTATTAAAAATCAGTCTTGTTGATATTGAAATCAGACTGGTAACATATGATCAAAAAAAAAATTCTGTAGTAGGCCATGAAATTTATTTTCAAAATAATGTTGTCAACACACATAAATTTCGTGGCCTACTAGAGAACTTTTTTTACGATCATATGATATTTTATGCCTAAGCTCCTATTTCTAATATTGGAGCAATTGTGCTTGTGTTCAATGGGTCAGTCTTGAGTGACAGGTAGATAGTGCAGTCGAAAACAATACTGTAAACAAGTAAAAGCATTCAAACGTTAATTATCTGGTAAGACATGTTATTTTTTAGGCGCAACTGCAAACAGTGCTTGAATTTAAGATAAATTACATTTGCCGCCAAAAATTCTCATATAGCTAATCGTTACTTCTTAGCTCCTACGTTGTTAAATTCATCAAAAAATTAATATTACAACTTTAATTGTATTATTTACTCGCTGTGAGTAAATAGACACTACTATGACGTTAGAATTCGTCGTTATAGTCTTTTATCTTTTGTTTACATGACTATAAGTCTTTTATTACAATTTTTTAGTTTAAGCTTCAAGAGTTGCCATATAGTGCTCCATAAATAAGCGTCGCGACATATAGTCTCCGTATCTAAAACATTATGGTGCTCGTAAAACTTTGATTTTTTGTATGAATAATATCGCAGCTCGAAACTTCGAAGCTGACGGTTTCAAGTTTAATCGCAACTTTTTTAAACAAAAAGATGTCTTTTGTAAGATTAAGTAATGATTAATGAGACGTTCTGTTTGAATGATCGGCATCCTTAAGGGAAACATTACAGAGAAAATCAAAATCATAATTAAAAAAACTTCAGCTTGATTTACAGTTGCCAAATACAACATGCGAAGCTCTAAAATATCGCATTAGAAAGATTGTGTGGGCAATTAATAATAATACAAAAGTTAAAATAATGTTTTAGAAGGTAAAGTTGTATATTAAAACATTTTATTACCCACATACTCTTAAGTTTGTAGAATTTTACTGATGTATAAAGTTCATTATAACTAGTTGTAATAATATATATGTTTTTATCTACGATTTCAGAATTTTGTTTAAAACCAAATTATGTGTGAAATATATAAACGAAAAATATTCTGATTTCTATTAAAAAAACGGTTATATCATTTATCGCATTCATTGGAGTAAGATAAATTATATGGTTATAGTACATTTTATATTACCGCACAAGTGGTAATGTATGAATAGGATATCTGTAGTTTTATTTTGTTACGGTTTCGATTACATTCTAGTTATAGTAGCTCGAAAACCAAAAGTTCATGAAATTTTTAAAATTGTTTTAATTCCAATGACCAAACTTTCATTATATTGACTATTTTTGTTTAACCTAAGAGATAAAAACTACAAGTGAAAATTCTACTAATTTCATTCGTTACTTATTTTGGTATCTTGAAAGAAAATCTTCTGAATTTTTTGTACGAATTGAGATGTGTCGTCCCCAGACTTACGAATAGTGGTAGAAAATGCGTACTTTCAGGTATTTTTATTGTTGAAACACCAAATCAAGTGCCTCTAGAAGAACCCGTTGTCGTGGCCAAATACATAGCGAAACCCCTTTTAGTAGCAGGTCATAAGTGTGACCTACGCTTATACGTAGCTGTTACTTCTTTTGATCCGTTGCTAGTGTACATATACGAAGAAGGCCTAGTACGGTTTGCTACCGTTAAATACGATTCTAGTCATAAACAGCTGTGGAACCCCTGTATGCACCTCTGTAATTATAGTATTAACAAGTATCATAGTGATTACGTCAAGTAAGTATACACTTCCACATAAAAACTTTTAAAACAAACTGACAAAAATATCAACCGAATGGTGACAAACTGTTTATATTTCACCATCCGGGATTATCAAGGTTGATACTTTAGCTTAACGTGCAGTGGCATTCCTGTGGGGAATTCTCGGAGGTGAAAGATTCCCACATATCGTGTAATTGGGTACTCGTGGCGGTAATAATATAATATTTACAGCAAAAAGCTAAATTTGGCGAAAATGTTGCGTTACTGTAGGTATTAGGTTGTTTTTTTTAACATGGCTTTTGCTACGGTAATCGTAGTGTAATCCCGCTCCTGACAGTACTTGCGTAATACGTTTTGAATTAGTCATTTTCCTGACAATGTTCCGCTTACTCGAAAGCGAGTGGATACGGTCTGATTAGCGTTTAATTTAAATTTCTCGGATACGTCCAATTTGTGAAGCGGTGTGAAAATTTTTGAAATTAAAGTGGTATTAATGTAGGCGAGGCTTCGACGGGAAAAAGTTGCACAGTAATTGTGCATATGTTACAAGTTGATGAGTTATTTAAATCAAAATATTTAATGTTCGTTTTCTGTGTTTAATTTCAAATCTACATATGTTCAGAAACATTATTATCATTTGTGTTCTAAATGAGTACTTACAGTGTGCTGATTTGTAAGAATTGTGGGTAGTAATAATGCATAAAAAATGTAGTGTTTTTTATTTAAAATAATATGCGCAGACTATTTGTGTGAGATGAAACATTTATATTTTTGAAATGTTGGTCATTTTCGCCTACCACAATTGGATAGATATACATCTTAGCTGAATAACCCTGTATATATAGCAGTTTAAGTAATGAAAGATAAAGATAAAAATTTGATAAATTTGGTGGATTTCATATAATCGTATAATTTTTTCTGTAGTATTTGCATGATTTTCTAAATTTGATTTTTATGTTATTTATAAATATATCAAATAAAAAACTGTATGGGACTGTTGTAGATAAAATGAATCTACAAAGTAAAGGTTCTTAGTAATATACCTATATCTTAAACTTGATCATAACACTTTCCGTTTCACTTGGAATAGATTTTTTTTTTAAATAATATTGAAAACATTAATTTCTGTATTGTATAATACACTTTTAAACTATATTGTGGCGTATTATAAATTTCGCACTAGTGCATTTTAAAAATATGTAATATATTTTTTAAAACAAAAATTGCTTTCATTTCCGAGGAAAGTAAACTATCAGGGGAGTTCGAATTGCGCACATGACCTGAAAAAATAGGAATTGCGCCCTTTCACCGCTCGGAAAATGTCCGAATTGAGCCCACTACCTGAATGCTCCCTTACCGCGTTCTTAGACTCTACAATGCAGGTAAAAATTACTCTCCATTGAAAAATGCAGTGTTTTGTGGCGTCAGTATAAGACATTTCAATTACCTAAATATAAATGATCACAGAAATGAACTCTAAAAATAAATTGACGAATGCACAGTTTTACTGAGGTGCCATTCTTATAGTAAGTAATATTACTCTACACCTACCTAAAATGTACATATCAAATGTATATTCAGTTCAATTACATAGTAGATAAATTATGTTAACCTGCTATGTTTTATGTAATCAAATTTTCCTCAGTTTGATTGTAAATTCGTGCACCTATTTATATATAATCTACACAGATGGTAATGGGCTGTTGTTTCCTCGTATCATGTGGGTCCACAGTGCAGAATTTTGAGGAGCAACAACAAATGCTTGCAAATCGTTTCACGCGAAATATACTTAATAACTCATTTAGTTCTTGTCATCCTAATAGGTTTACCTTTTCGAAATATTAAAGAAATTTGTGTTTATATAAAAATTTGGTTTTCTTTAATGAAGAAAAACGTCATTCTTAGAGATTATGAAAAGAAACCTCCGAGGAAATTTTACCTAGTTCATGGAGAATAAAACGGGGTAGGTGTGATATATCCAGGTAGCAGGCGCAACTCGAAACATTCACCTACAGTAAAATGTGCGCAATTCGGACTTTTTGAGCTCTAAAACTCAGGTAGCGGGCGCAACTCGGATACGTCCTACCACATCTTCACACCATCGTCAAAAACTCACTATTGTCATCAAACGAGTATTAAATCAGAATACAAGCTATATCACCTACATTTTTGAACTCAACGGATATGGCTGTGGTCAAAGGCTAGGTGACAGGTTGTGATGACTTAATATGTGCTTTTCATAGTATTTCCACTCTACCAAATTTATTTTCTTTGTACAAAATAGCACTTAAAAATGTAATTGGAAAGTAAGGATTAGAAATACAGCAAAAGTATTGGCTCAAGTTTATAAATAAGACCTGGTATTTTTAATCTGGGATATGCCGAATAATTTGAGTTTAGTACTCGTTAAAAAAAATTATTGCCAAAAATATAAACAGTTTTTGTGTACAAATTTCGTGAAACCACTTTTAGCTTTAAATTTTTCTGGCTCAGTTATGCTTAGTATGAATTGAAGATACACCAAAATGTCTTTAAAACAAATTTTTAGTCAAAACATAATCCAAAAATTCAATGTTCAAAAATTTTAAATCATCTAAAGATCGAGACATTTTTTGTATTTTTTTTTTTAACAAATTGATTTTATGTGCCATATGTTACGGACACATAATGTAATTAAATTTCCAGGCTGAGTTTTGCTTTCCTGCAGGAGTTTGGAAATGAAAACGATGAAATTTTCTTCACGTCTAAATTTTAATAATTTTTGAGGTTCGGAGATATGTTTTAATGAATAGTCACATCACACTGATTTTTCTTTTAGATTTTTTTAGCTTCATCGATTAATTTTTACTATCTTGTTCATAGTGTGTTTGAATTGATTTTTAACGCATGTGTCGATAAACAGTAACCTGCTGCCTATATGAAACTTTTTTATGACTAAGACCAAAATTGTTTGTATTAAAATGTGGACGTGATAAGAATATTTGTTTATATTTTTCGAGCAACAGCATTATTACAGGAAGCTCTTAATTTATTGTGAACTTGTTGATTTATTCAAGAAAATTTAAATTTAATTGAAAAAAATTAAGTTATCCGTTGACTTAGATTGTGATTCGCAACTAAATAAGTCAGTCCACTTTAAAACGGTTGATAATATTGTGACATTAAAATCAATTATTGCACAATTTTAAATGTGATGATAACGCACCTCTGAGAAATCTATAAAACTCTAAAAGCACAATCTACCTGGAATGATAAAAGCAAAATAAAAAAGAATCACTACGAACAAGCCTCTATTTCGTTGCCCTGAATTTTTTCACACATTTGCTTACGCGTATGAAGTTTACCTAAATACTTGTTGTCTGTGTACCATATGTGTATATATTATCACATCTTTCGTATGTCAAAGGAATGCACAAGGTTAAGTAAACTTTAAAAGCCTTTTTTTTGTTTGCTATAATTAGGTGTGTTAATATCTCAGTCTTAAAAAATTACAAACAGATATGAGTTGTCATATTTTATAATCGTTTGGATCATCATTTTTTTTACTTTTCCGTCGCTATTAAAGCATCACTTTTCATTTATCACGAGATTTATTTCCAATTAACGATATCTTTTCTGGCAGCTTTTCGGGGTCACATGTTTCTCTGATACAATTTCCAACGATGAGTCGACGAAAAAACTTGATTAATTACAACAGTGTGCTATTCATGCAGTATAGATTAAATTGATTGCCGCAACTTTCGCCATCTACGATAAAATCGTTTAGATAGGATAGTTGTTTTGACTAATAAGACTTAGTATAGCCACACCGTTGATCTATATCTTTCTATTACAGTAGAAAATTGGTGGGTTTAATATAGTGTGGAAATTGATTATGGAATGTCGGTGACAATATGAAGCTTAAAAATATTTTATAGAAATGGTCAGACAAGTCAATTAGGTTTTTTCTGCGTCTTGGGAAGTAGAGTTGTTTGTGACGACTATAACATTTTTGAATAACAAAATCACATATGATTTTTTGATGATAAGAGATCTTTTTACATACTCAAATAGACAAAAGTTCTGAAGCGCAAAAATTCTTATATATGGGGTGTTTTAACTCAGTTATGTTCATACACATCATAAATAAATTACGCCACGCTCTTACGCATACTTTTCCTTGTGTCCATGAACTTTCTTTTGCGCCCAAGATCATAATAATTGCACTGTCCCACGTTTTTGTAAACCATTCTCTTTTCGTGAGGTATTTATTTTGTTTTCCTTTATTATTTTTATGGTTCTGTGTTCGCTGATATCTATAAAGCTTCCAGCCAAATCTTCTGTTATTTTTTGGTTTGCATTTTGAATCTTCAATGCTCTAAGTAATTATTTTATTTCATAACCCTTTTCCTCTTAGAGCACTTACGATTCATATAGACACCATTTTTTGGAATGCTGTTTTAAGTCATGTAATGAGTTTATAAAATCGTTGATCAAAATTGTAAACAGGACAAGATTCACAACTCCAACTTATCTTTGACACTTGTTTGTTCTAAATGTTTTTATTGCACAGTTAGTTTCATAGACTTTTAATTGCTGTAATTAACCTGTAGACCCTTCGCAGTAATTTTGTCCTTTCACTGCAAACATGATTTCTGCAGCTTTCAGTCAAAACACTTATTATAACAAAGATTTATGAAAGAAAATCATCTTACCTGTTCAGGAAAAATTGATGTTTTGAAGCAAAAAACGCATTTTGGAAATGTTTTCACGAATAAGTATTACTTTATATACCCCAAAGTGTAAATAAATGAAAAATTATTAAAAATACGATGATTAAATGGATGCTCAATGGTAAATTGTTAGAAATACAAAGAAATATCGTTGGAACAAACAAAACTAGGAACAATAATTAACTTGTTCTAGTATTTTCTTTAGTCGGTTTTAAAATTAGGTCAATTTATTCTATAATCAGTTTCCACATTGTGATGGTTTGTCGAAATGGGTTTCCTAAACCTATAGACAGATCGTTCTGAAAAGATCCAATTTTTATTGTTATGTATAAATTAGAAGCAAATGTGTAAAAGTGAAAATAGGTTGAAATTCCTTTGCGGAACCGAACCGCTTTTCCAAACGAAACTTGTTGAAGCTCCATTCACCTTGAGCAAATGGGGAAAGTCATAACAGCTGCAAAATTTCCCATGTGAAAACTAGCTGTCCGTGAATTTATTGACTTCCATAAATAAGCTCTCAAGATATAACTCTTGACAAATTACCGTATCCTACCCGCATCACCCGTGCCGATACGGTCGCTTTATCATAGATCCTGCAACGAAAAGTCCCCACGTTGTCAACAGGAACGAAACTATTCGACCCATACATTTTACTGAAAATGTCAGCTGAGTCACTCTGAAACGAGGGCGAACTTTTCATGTTGTCACGAGCCTCTTTCAGAGAACACGTAATCGGATTTACTGCTCTGGAAATCTCACTCCTTAAGTGAAACACTCGACGTATTCGTGTTTCTGTCGTAACGTGCGACATGTACGCGTTGCTTTATGAAGGAATTTGCCACTTTTTGTTTGGGGGGTAATTACAAGGAACTGCCACTGCATGCCGGTTTAATTATACCTGAAAATGTGTACCAGAAGTCGTTATCGCATTTTTACGTTCTTCCTTTTTTGCTCGCTCAGATCTGATGACCCAAGTGCTGAAAACGTAGGCCATAAGTGGACTTTGAGCGCGCTATTAAGGCATTTGAAGGCAGAGGGAAAGAATACGGCTTTGTTGATGTCGCAGGTCGAAGATCTTGTTATCAAAGCGATTTTAGCTTCAGCGAATTCGGTTATTTCTGCCTGTAAAATGTTCGTGCCTAACCCTTGTAATTGTTTCGGTAAGTATTGCAGAACGGCTGGTTCTCGTCAAAGTCAAATCGCAGAATTCAATTTTGATTTTAAATGAATGTTTCGTTTTATTTAAAGTTTGTTCACTGTCGAAGTAAACGTGAACATACCGATTTTGGATGTGCTAAAACACCGAGTAAAACTTTCAAGCAGTTTTAGCCACTCTCCTACAATTTTTTAAATTATTTTTTATTTGTTTTAACGTTTATTTATTGTAATCACAATTTGCTTCAAATATAAAAAAAACACATTTAATTTTAAGAATTTAGAAGACTCCAGATTCCCGCTTCTTCCTGAGAATTTCATGGTACGAGTACATATATGTTTTTGTATAAACAAGTATTCATACAAAATAACTATCTTTCCCTGTTATTTGTTTTTTTTTACTGTTGGGAAAGATATTAATAATAATAATAATAAAATTTCGGTACTATAAGTAAAAAGCAGTTATTAATTAAAAAATACGCTGAACTGATAACCTTCAACAGACGACATTTCAAAATAATTCTTGTATATTAAAAATGAGTTATAAGTTTTCTAAGTATGTATAAGAATCAGTAAACATTGGGACACCTTTGACTACAATTGATATTGAATTAAAAATCATTTAAAATCAAAAAATAAAAAATCCTTATTTATATAACGTTCCCATGACTATTTCCTTGAAAAAAAAAATGCTTCCCACCGGATTTAAATTTCGGCCAACGACAAACAAATGATAGCAATTATTAGTAAAACACAAATTCGGTTTTAATTTCATACTTGAAGGAAATGAACCATTATTAAACGTGTAATGGCCTTGGTGATGTTCTCTATCTCCACTCAGATAAATTTTTGGGAAGATGTCAGGTTAATTTTTTTCACTTTTGCTTTCATTGGACCTATTTTTTATTCATAGCGAATTAACAGTAGGAAAAAGTCCTTTCTGTGTTGACAGTTTTTTTGCTTCCTTTCAATAGTTTAAAACGCATAAAATGTTTATAAGTCTAACTGGACATTTCTACCAGTTAGTCAGTTTTTGAAGTAGTCGTCTTTTTTCCGTTAAGCGGCTACTTCTTCCTTGTGCTATTTTGGAAAATGAGTGTTGCAGCTTATTCAAGCCGTTGGATTTCTGGGGTTGTCACACTCTCCCTAAAAATAGCTGAGAAGGCACGCTCCACACCCCGCCATGTAGCAACACAATGAAAATTGTTAGAAGGAATGTTAAAAATTAAAATATTTTCGTTTTTAGAAAATTTATTTTTGCGTGTTTGCAAAAATACTTTTTTCAGGAATTAGTCGATAGTCTCGTGTGTCTCAAATAAAAGAATTGTTCAAAATTAGAAGTCCAGTAAACAGCTCTAAAATAAAAAAAGTATTTTTTTCTTGTCACATTCACCTTGCATTAAATTTTTGTTATAAATAGTTAACTGCAGCGCTTTTTACTGGTCTTTGAAAAATAGAAATGTATGTGAAACATTAAAATAATCATCAAAACAGAGCTTTACGGGTTCGACATCTTGATCGATTCAAACCTGAAGCCTTGGCTTTTGGAAGTCAATCTGTCTCCGTCTTTGGGTTGCGACAGCCCCTTGGACGTGCGATTAAAATCCGCAATGTTAGCCGACCTGCTCACCCTTGTTGGACTTCCTGCCGTCGATCCCGTTTTGAGACCATCGACAAATAGTTTGACTTCTGCATCGATAAAAAGCAACAGCACCAAGCTCAAGCTCGGACACGTAAATTTACCCTGTCGAAAATCCAAACGTTGTTATAGTTGATTTATTGCAGTGCAGAAGGGTTCATTCGGCCGATGGCCTGAGCAGTACTTTACCGAGGAAGAGTTCTTCTGTTAATGGAGATCGCTTGTCTTCGAGTTTTTTGAATTTGTCTCCTGAGGAGACGAGAGTGCTTAAGATGGCAAAAGGGCAGTTTGAGAGGAGGGGCGGGTTTGTGAGGATATTTCCGGCGGTGGATAGCTGGACGAAATACACGCAGTATTTAGGTGAGTTTTTTGATCAATTTAATGTTTTTTTTTTTTTTACAAAAAATATATTCCTAAATGGTAGTTTTAGTTGTAAGAGTTTTGGAGAAATCGCTGTTAATTCTTTCATGGCGCGCATTTTTCCTTTTCTAATGAAGTTAATGAGTGGTATAGAAAAACATACTTGTGCAATATATATATCATCAGTATTAGATATATCGCCTTTGGTTTTTCCGGAAATGGCATAATCTTTTTCTTTTCAAATATTTTGATGTTATCGTTGTATTGTATAGCACCGGTTTAGAGTTTGACCATGAAAGAATGACATGTTGAGTCATCACAAGCTACGCACAAAAATAGGTGGGGCAAGCCGCCAGTGGCGTAGATATATTTTGTTGGGTAAGGATCTTGGTGTACGCGACAGAGAAAACGATAGCAGAAATCAGATTTATCTCTTTCGACAGATTTGCTAATTTCTAAATCTAGATTAAAAAAAGTTAAAAGATATATAAAATGTTTATAAGTCTAACTGGACTTATAAACATTTGACTTGGAGAAAATATAAATGTATAATTCTTATTTAGGCTTTGAAAAGAAGTGATTTTTAAAACTTGCAAAACTTATAAAATAAATAGTGAAACAAAAAAAAAATCATTTAGCGCTGGTGAAACACAGATGAAATACAAAACGAAATGCGGCACACGGCAATGAGAGACTGGCTCTCCTTCTTTTTGAAAATGGACTCGCCCGGTCTCACTTTCGTTCTTTGCGCAGTTTTATCGGTGTGCTATTCTTACAGCGGCCAAAGTTAAAAACATTTTTAAATTACGGCGTCCCTGTTTACCACTTCCACTATAATATTCTAAAAATTTTAAAACATAAAGTTTAAAATTTGGTACAATTAATTTATATATTAAATCGTTTGCATCGTATCTACGCTAGTTTTTCTGCAAGTGATATCATTTCTTATCAGTAATTTTAAGCTTGTGTCGTTCCTTTTCTTTTTTGTGAGACTTGAAAGTCATATCCAATTTTTCTTGGTTTACAGTTTAAAAAATAGATAAAAGTTAACGAAACATCAATAGTCCGCTTCCATCCACGTGTCATATTGAAATAATTTTTATATGTTACTCTTACAATAGGATCTTGACCAGGCAGCGGATTTACTGTGTCCATTGGGACGATAAAATTTTAAATATGACAAAAAAATAATCACAAATATGAATAGTCATTCGATAGTTAGAGGAATAGTTTGTTTTTTCACATGAACCAGGCGTAGAAAATTTTATTGGAATGCTTTCACAAGTTCGATAGACATGAGGTAAAACAAACTTCGAAGCTTTTTCTTAAAAATAGCGTTTCTACGCCCGTTGAAGTGTAAAAAGTACTATAACTCTTATACCAACTTCAAAGAAAATTGCATTTTGGTAAGTTGCATGAGGAAGTCGAGATGTTTCTCAAAGTTTTAAAATTGTTTACAGCTCAAACTATTGAATGGTGAGATTCTCGTGTATAATTTTATTACTTAAAAAGTGATTTAACGATGTACATGGAATTGGTATAGTGCGTGCATTTTATTTTTGTGCATATTTTCTTTGTTTTGTATTTTTTTCATATATGTGAAAATTGAATATTTTATCATTATTTGCATTATAGTCAATACATTTTTTTTTTGTTATATGTATGTACATATATGTAAAAATATAGCTATGATTTTCGATAGTAACGAGAAGTGCAAATAGACTAACCTTAAAAAAAATAGACATGCATAGTATTAGCAAGGGTGAAGAAATGTCGTTTCTCGTAAATTCCTCAAGAGTAAAATCGTCACGAACTGACAAGCTCATATTCAAATATTGCGTGATATCTTGAAATAAATATTGTTGAACAGAATCAACTAGATATTTTAGGAAGTTTATAATATAAAGAAGAGATGTTCACTTCTGGCGAGTTTGTTGACATTTTTACGACGACTTTTACAGAAACCGAGACGAATAAAAAACGCCAATGTGAAATTCTACATTTTTAGCGCCCGATAGATATTTTGCCTTAGTTATTTGTTCGATGGTAGCAAATAATATAACAATTTTATCAAATTAATATTTAGCTTAGTCTAAAAACAACCGCTGCGCATTCTCCTTTTACAATTTATAGATTTTTTCATTACAACTACTAGTAATTTGGATCGGATTAGTAGATCACTGTTTGACCTCCTTTTGTATAATTTTAGATCCTGCAACCGGAATTCCAATTACCGGTAATAATAATACATTCAACAGCTATAACCTCTCTGGAGCCCATAATTACAACTTACTCCTTTACACTCACTTCTTTCCGGACGTTCCTGTCCATGTTAAACCCCACGACAGGACGAACTTCAAGTTCCACTCTTTGGACAGAAAAAGAGATTTGTCTTTAGATTCAGGTATTTGTCGAAAAACACAAATTTAAACCTCAAAATAAACCGAAATTTTAAAGGCACCACTCTGGCTCGACAAGATAGATACGAAAGAATGTTAAGCCAAGGCCACAGGTCGGCGTTAATTCCCAAAAAGATCCCAAAAGAGAGTCGCGGAGTCGAGTTGAGAAAACAAATACTGGAGATGTTGAGAAACGGGAAAAAAATGACGTAATAATTATTAATTTGTCATTAATTATTATTAATGACAAATTTCAGACAATGCGAAACCCGACGAACCTTTAGCCACTATTTGGGTTGCGTATTGAGGCGCATTTCGGCAGGACCTGACCAGGAGGACCAAATGGAAATCGTCTTGAAATTTTTACAAAAAGCGTCGAGTTACCTGAGAACCCCCTATACCGTGAAGGTGGTATGTGGCTCCACCCTGTGCAAAGAAAAATAATAACCCGATTTTAGGCTCCTAGTCAGAATCTGGATAATAAAGATAGAGCGGCTGTGGTGGCGAAACAGTTAAACGATTTTTTGTATCTGTACAACAGGGAAACTGATTTATTCGTGGACAAGACAGAAAAACCTAGTCAAATTCCTTCCAAGTTGTACGCGGAATTTTTGGAGAATGCCAGGTAGCGTTACCGTAAAAATACTTTTTGGTTGCCGCCGCGTAATGTGATGTGGAAATGGAGAATATGAAAATTATTTCAAATTGTGTACTATTTGTTTGTTTTAGGGAGTGCGATTTGGAGGAGATTTTGATCCATCAAACTACTCAGACCGTGCCAACTCACGGGGGCAAGACGGGATTTCAAGGAGTGCTCAAGTGCATCCCGAACGTCCCGAAACAGTACGGATTGAAGCCCCCTTTTCACAAGACATCGGTTAAAAGCAAGGGCGTTAAAGTTTCGTCCTTGTCTTGATTGTTTTTACAAATTAAGAATTACGACTTAAGCTTCATATTTGTCCGTTGTGTAACTTTGTGAGAATACAAGTATTTATTTATTGGTTAAGCGTTACAGACTTTCTTTTTAGGTTGTTATGTTGACTTATTTATTTTTGTAGTTACGGTTGTGGTTATCATCCTGTTGTTTTATTTGATTTTTTGATACTCTATTTTTGTATGCCAAAGTTCGAAAGTTTCCACGGTTCATTCCAGACCTGCCATATTTCTTAGTCAAGAGTTAGTATTATTAAACAGAGTCAAGGACGTTGTATTAATATAATTAATATCATGTCCTTGAGCGGAGTACAATTCACGAAATTTACGTATCATATTACTGTTTGTCAGTGTTTTAAGAATTGTGATTATGCGTCAACGAATCTTAACAATTCGAGGTGATACTAATGTACTTGAATTTTGTGCTTAGGTCGATGTTTCGATTTTTGTTGTTTGTTTTATACAGGGTGAGTCATCAAGCGCGGTCCTCGATATCTCTTTAATTTATCAGAGATGGAAAAAAGTCAAAGAACGTTGTTGGTTCTTTGACTGTACTCTAAAACTATTTTTAAATACGCAGACCGTCCTGTTTTTAAGACGTGTTTTTTTATGTGAGCAGAACATTCAATATAGTTAAAAATAATTTTAGAGTATTGTCCTCCAAGAACCATACAAATTTGGTCTGACTTTTTCTAAATTTCTAATAATGAATGAGATGCCGAGGAACTCACTTTTTGACTCGCCCTGTAAATTGATGCTTTTATTGGACAATTTCACGTTTGAATTAACGAAATTGGACCTGACGTATTTTTTGATATTGCTGCCAAAACGAATGCATATAAATATTTTTAATACGTAAATGTGAAACGAATCAAGCTTCACTTTGTATTTTTAAAATGATAGTGTGAAGTAGTACCTTTAGTATCTTTTTACACACTTCTTGTGATATGAAGGAAAATGCTTTGCTATTTTCTATACTTGTTACACTGCTATTGAATGCATTTTGACAGCTAGTAGCTTAGTCACTTTTAGTTACTTTTAGATGTGATATTTATTTACACTTTACAATTGTTACTTGGAGTTCGTGAAGGTGTTCGTACTTAGCTGGATTTGCTCAAATTTGCTAAATTTCTGATTGAGATTTTATTGTTATCACAAAGCATTTGATGGGCAACGTTTTCTAAACAATCGAAAGTTACATTACATCATGTTTGTTTAGTTAGGAGATTCTCTAGAATAGTGATAATTTTGTAAAGTGACAAATCTGTACACAGTCTAAGTTTTTATACTTTGTGCACGGCAAATTGTTAATGTGGGTGAGTGTATCGCAAAATAAATTGGCACAAATAATTCTGATCAAAGCTTTTTAATTTCCACGGCTTTAATAATGATAATTTTATTTACTGTTGACACCTAAGATTTTCATGGCTGCATGGGGGTTGAGTAAAATTAGTTCGTGCTAGAGTCAAATGACCGTTCTTTCTATTACAAAAAAAAAAAAAAAAAACGAATTTGGTGCAGTTGTGAGTAAGATAGGCTTGTATTAGATACCTAGAGTGGTCAAGCAATCCCCCGTGCGTGTACCCCTTAAAATGATTACTTTTCGGGAAGTGTCAACATAATAATCGGCAGGCGAAGACGGTATATTGCCGCAGAAAGACTCCACGTGTACCGTCAGGTGTCTAGAGGTATTATACTCGGGGAACAGTTTTTCGCAAAGAACACCAAAAACTTTTCGTAAATACTAATCAAGCATTACTGGGAAATGGCTAAAAATGACATTTTTAGTCCACTAATATAAATAATGTGCATGATATCGACGCGAAATTTTCCGCTGAACGAAGCTCAGTTGATGCGTCTAGAGTTTGTACATGATGGTACATGCTCATTTTTTAGTCTATAATAAAAAAAAAACCTCGCCAAAAATTTAGAATAAGTCGTAACCGTCAACACTATAATGTGTTTTATTTTCTTACATTCGAATTATTTTCTCACAATTTGATTTTGAACAATTATCCTCCAATTATTATTGCTTTGATTTTAATCGCGTGGATTGTATGCCTTGGGTCTCTTGGACATGTGCTTTGTTTTCGGTGATGTATGAATTCTCTTGGTCTGTGATGTAATGTTGATGAACTCATTTTAATTTAGCTATCAAATTGCATAACTTAAATTAGTGCATAATTTAACGTCATATAAATTCTTGTTTGCAATCTATGTTTTACAATGTGGCGTAACGAAGATAAATTTGCTTTGCAGTTTCAGTAATTCATTTAATCTTTAAGACTTTCAGATTAGGGCAGTCTTCTGTGCAATATCGACCTAGACAAGTTTCTGAACTGTTCTCAACTTAGCACTTCTTTTACCAACAATCACAAAATAAACAAGTTGAAGGTCATCGGTCAATGGCAGCAATGTTAGGAGGGCGGATTTTAGCGCAAGTTAGACAACCATTTTTTATTCTATTCCGACTGGGGTACCTACTTTTCCGTGGCATGAGCAGGTCTTCAGGCCTGGCAGTCCGTGAGGCAAGTGAATGATGCGGTCAGTTAGGTAATAGCCCTTGCACCGCGAGGCTGAGTATGTGGTGTAGCTCGTGAATCTCTCAACACAGTGTAGTACTGCACACTGGAGACAGTGTTGCCAACTGCAGGGAATTTTCCCTTTTAAGGGAATTTTAGGATAAGAAAGGGAAAAAGGGAATTTTTTGACAAAAGTCGGCAATTTTGGGGAATTTTTAGAAGCATTCTTAAGTACGCTGACAACGCAGCAAAGAAAATGTGAAAATTGATAAATCATTATTTTTTCAGCTTAGAAAAGAGCAACATAGTTTGGTAGGTCTTGGTTGTGTGTTGAGGTCAAGAGTAGACAAAATGTACTAAATGTAAAACGTAGGTCAACTTGTCATTGACAAGACCAAAAAAAGAAACAGGATTGGGGAGAGTTCTTTAAACGCTGTTGCTGTTTTTAGGAGCTTTTTACAGGCAACAGAACTGGATGTTGTTAAGTATCCAATAACACAAGGCCATCCAGTTACATAATGTTGCAATGTATTCATTTAAACACTGATAAAGAGGCTGGATTTTTGTCCTTTATTTGTACTGTAATTATAGAACTATATTTTTGTTACTTTGTCTTGTCAATTTTGAAATTATAGTGTTTGTTTACTATATTATTATTATTAAAAGAAGTTAAAAAGAAAGGAGCGTTGTTTTTGGGGAGGAAATTAGTAGATTAAGTGTTTTCTTGATCCGAGAGAAATTTTATCAATTTGTAATGGTAGTAATAGGTAGGTAATATCCGTTCGCAAAACTCCCGCACTGTCAGAATGACATTCTGTTGGTATGAGAAATAATCCCCTAAAAGATTTTTAAGTTTATATGATTACCGCCTTGAATTTCAAATTTTCAAAATTAATGAATGAAAAATCAAATGTTTATTAACTATTTTACCTTTTTGAGTTGCTGAAGTGTTCAATGTGTTTAAAGAACTTGTCAGTAATTCAAACAAATTGTAGCACCAGAAGCGTAGAAGTGGACAGTTATTTTTAGTTACTAATTTGTCACTAGATTGCAATTTTGCAACATATTGTACAGGTTTTTCGCATCTTACCACTGAGTACACTCAGGTCATTTTTTCCAAATCTGACACTGACAGTGCGGGAGTTTCGCGAACGGATATTACCTATATACAAAAGAGAATTTTGAGGCTGAAAAGGGAATTTTTATCGTCCATGTAGGGAATTCGTCATTACAAAGGTTGGCAACACTGACTGGAGAGATCGATCGCCTTGATCGGAGCCATCGATCCCCCTAACCGTGATCTATAATTTGGCCCTCGATACTTTGGTTTTTGATTCATACTTAAATTTGCCGGCATCATTTGAGTATTTTAATTTAGGGTTACTTTCCTAACCTTGGGGTTCACCACTTTGCATTTCGCCAAAAAAGAAAAGCAACTGTTACCGGGCCAACATTTGGAGGCCTGATTAGTGCGATCATTAGGTTAAGGAATTAGATAAGTTGTTTTATTCAAATAATATTTAAGCATGTCCGAGATCCGCGGCACCGCGGTCCGAGATCCGCGGCACTGCGGTCCGCTAATCGGAGCGCGGCTGCGACAGCAGCCGCATATAAAGATACGTAAAATTAGAGCAATAGGCAGTTGAGTCGTGGGTTTCAAGGAAGTCTGTTGTCGTCAGTGCTCGCCCCGGCGGCTAAACGGCCAGAGAACCCCAATAAACCGTACCTTCTTCTTTCATCGAGGCTTTTATTCACGAAAAACCCCGTGCTCAGTTTTTTGCCGTAGCAAACAAAGCACCCACACCGGTTCTTTTCAGAACCCCATCACCCAAGGGCACTCCGACACCCTGGAACAAAGTCGGCGTACCGACGCGGGTAAAGACCGGACGCTTCCCCGCTGGAACCGCGAGGTCGCGACGACCCGGTCCCGTAACACAACGTAGGTATACATTTTGAATTTTTCGCGGGTTTTGAATTGTATTTACATATCTAATTTTGGCGAGATGTTTGAGTTGTTAGTGTTATTACACTACAGCTGCTGTGTTAATTTTTTGAAACGACAAGAAAATTAAATAAAATAATGTATGTCAACACACAATGAATGGTAAAAAGGGTTCGTCGAATTTACATCATCGTTAACTTGTACGTTTTACAGCGGCGTAAATAGCACCCCCGCAGACCTCGCAATGCGGAGGGGCGCAGACCGTAATATAACCAGGGGCGGCTGGTGCCGGGGGGCACAAGAGCACGTGCTCCCCCCCAAAATTACAACGTCTACAAACACACTGAGCTAGCTACGCCACTGACTTTTTAGAAACTATCCGAATTGTTTAACTGACATTTTCAAAGACACAAAGACGAAAGACATTTTGGTTCAACGGATGCATCATTTACTTTTTTTGGAAACCTCAGATTTCAAGACAGTAATGATTTAATTAAAGTTATACTGGATTTATCAATATGAGGTCACCTTAGAACTGGTTTGCCGCATATCCAGATCGCGTCCGAGGGATTTTCGCCTCTACTGTTTAGTGCAGATTTGCCGCATGTCGCACTTGGGCGAAGCGAAACATAGTTTAGATTCAGTGCTGATTTGCCGCATGTCCAAGCAGAAATCGATACAGTACCGTTATCCGTTTTTACGTACTTCCTTGCTGTTTTGCTTTTCAGCGTTAGGTTTGGGGTTGGGAAAGAAATCGTATTCAACTTCACGCGCAGAACAATAAGAATAATGTGAAATAAATAAAAAAGAGACTTAACAATTTTGATGAATCTGAAATTAAAAAAAAACAACTGTAATTTGTGCAACTCTTTTTCGGTTGTTATAGATGTTACAAATATTTTCAAATTATTAGATTCGAAATTTTACAAATTTAAATTTCAAATAGATTTGTTGTTCGATAAACAAATAATTTAATTTTTTACTAAACAGTAACATTTTTCTTTAATTTTTTCTCGGGAATGATTGAACTTATTTTCTCTAAAGTTTTAGTGAACAAGATTTATAACGCTGCATACCAGTAAAAGAGTTCACAATTTTTTGTAGTATTCTTATTTGTAGAAACGATATTTCTACATCAATAATCACAAATAATAGATACATTTTTAATTTTTTAAATTAAAATGTTGTAAAAGTAATATGAAAATTAAAATTTCGAAGCAAAATCTGTTTAGGTGGATTTTGCTTCGAAATTTATTACTGGAACGTTTACAAAAATCAGCTTTTGACATAAAATGCTTGCAAATTTGAAACAGAATTGGAATGTTTCTTGACAATCATGCCTAATACATTTTTGACTTGTACCTTTTAAAAAGAATTATTTCCGAATTTATAGCTATTTACAATTTACGACTTACTTCAAGAATAAATTCCGTATTAGAATTTTACCTATAACTAAATAGATGTATGTTGTTAACTTATATAAGGTACCTTACATCGAAACGGGTAATTTGTTTTTTTAATATGACATTGCCTTTCTTTATCATTCTATTTGTCTAACAATTATTGTTGTGCAATTATACGCGTGTAAATAAAAATAACTTTACAATAACTTATTTATGGGTAATTTTTTTTACCAATTAATTTAAGTGGATGGTTATATGTAATGGTAATAATAGCCGCATAAAATTGACTCACTGTTTAGGTATACCAGATATCAAAAGCTATTAAATCCAAATGTTATTGTTTATTTTTTTTATGTCTCGAGCGTAAGCTAAGGAAGTATTGTAATCAAGTTCATCGGGCGACTGGCTACTTTTATGGCTTCTCAACGTTTCATGACTCCTATAATACAAAAACATAGGTCTCTCGTTTCCGGTTGATAAAACGCTGTTTGTAATCATCCTCCCCATCATATAACGTCATCTCCAACTTTTACAGCAAAAAATGTTATATAAATTTTAAAAAATAACATACTTTTTCATTTGTTGTTTATTGAGATTTTACCCTAAGCATCCAGATTGAATTGAATTACCATAACCCTAATTTCTTGAGATTTTGGAAACAGGATATACTACATACATAAAGAAAGTTAAAAGAATTTGAAGTAATGTAATGATACTCTTTTTACATCAACATACTATTATTTATCAATTAATTGGGCATCGTCCAAAATACTGTTCATAAATTATAAGTGCAGAAAGTTTATGCAAAAACATGCAAATACAGTAATGTTCGGATATAACGAACCTCATGGGACTGGGAAAAGTAGTTCGTTATATCCGAAGTTCGTTATAAATGATCTCAAAAAAATCAATACATACTTTCATAAACTGAACTATATATTTCAGGATGCAACATTTAAAAGTATTACCAAAATACAAACATGTAAAGATAATAATATAGTAGTACATATAAGAAAAAAAAAAGATTAATAACAAGTTGATTAAAAATAAAAGTTATTACTTAAAATAATCTCAAATTTTACGTTGCTTCTTGTGAGAAAGATTAATTTAAGAGGGTTTTGGGATCGTTCCCTCTTTTTCTTCTTCTTCTTCGTTATCACTCTCATCTTCTGTTTGAATGTTGCATTGAACTAATTCTACAATAGCAGCATCATCCAAAATTTCAGACTTCACTATCGTCAAAATGGACGTATTCTTCGAAGTCGATATCAAATTCATCGTCAGAATTGCTTTCGTGCTTTCTCAGCCATTCAGCCAATAGTAGTTCGTCTTCTGGGGTGGGATTTTGTTTCTATAACGATAACATATCGGCACCGATAAAACGTGGTCGTCTTTTTCTTTCGCATCTGAAATTTATATTTTCGTCCTTGTTATTTATCGCTTCGTATCGTATCGTATCGGTAGAAACACAATCCCACTCCTGGTTCAAATTTTTTCCTCACACTGGAGAAACCCAGCATGTCGAAAACAATTAGCAATTGTTTGTTCTGATACTTTTGGCCATGCCATACTGATAAAATTGACGGGATCTAATAGATTCACACAAAAGCGTTCCTGACCATTGTCGAGATAAAGCTGACTGGTGAAAAAGTTCGTTATAAACGATTTTTTTTTCTTAAATATTAAAAATTTGGTTCGTTTTATCCGAAAGTTCGCTATAAGCGGGTTCGTTATAATCGGAAAAAAATAACACGTATCTTATGGTACTTCAGTTCGTACTTTGCAAGTTGGTTCGTTATATCAGGAAGTTCGCTTTAACTGGGTTCGCTATAAGTGATCATTACTGTACATTTTTTGCGTATAATAATATGTATTGCTTTATTATTAAATATCTACTCATTTATAAGAATTATTAAAATTAGTAAAAAAAAGTATTCAAGTCTCTGTCTAGTTTAATACCTTACCTTATTTAAAATAATAAGTTTAATCAATTATGTAGTTAGCAAACAATGACGTTTAATTTATACTTAGTAGGGTTCACGGCATGTTTAATTCGGAGTTGTTTGAGAATATAATTTACCATTTTATTTATTTTTGTAGTTTAGTAGTACTTCAGCAAATTTAGAAAACTGTATGTTATTTAAAAATACGTGACAAATCACGAGGCCAGGCAATCTAGAGATCTGACTGCTGGTTTGCGCGGGAAATACTGCATACTTTTTAGATAAAAGGAGTCTATGATAAGCGCACGTAGGAGATGATAGACAGAGAGCTAATATTTAGAGCTAATGTATTGGAAAGAAATAGGACAAGTTTACGTGCGCACACCACAGCCTCCCTTTCTTCTCTAAACAGTTTGGGATCATACCATAGTATCATAAATAATAATTGACAAAGAGTTCGCAAAGGAATCCAACGGAAATATTTATACAATTGTTTACAACTACCAGTACAAATAATTCTTTCATTTTCAACTGAAAAGCGTATAACTATATTAAGTACTAGATATTATGGAGTTAGGGGTAATCAAATAGATTTGGGTTGCAGTCAACATAATTGTCACTGATACATAAGACATGGAAACGAATGATTTATTTCCAAATCCAAATATACTGCATTTACAGTTTTAAACAGTATCACTGCTAATTTTCTCTGGTTGCCCGACAATAGCTACTTGTAGTCAATATCCACGTAATGTAATAAAATACTGGAATCTAATTGTTTGAGACAACAACCTATTTTTACCCGAGTGTTCTTTATCAGTTTGAATATTTTATATAAAAAAATTACATATTAAGCTGCAATTTTAGTAGGACTGCAGCGAGTCAACGAGCCGCCTTTACTCCGCCAATGCAAAGAAAATATCATTTTATTATCCTTTGTAAAAATAGTTCCTTTCTGTAAAACACATTTAAATTTGGTACTCCGTATTTCGTTCACAATTCACCATTTAACAATGGAAATTAACAATGCAATATTTGGATTCTACAGTTTTTAGGAAAAATGAATGACTGCAATGAGTTTTATCAAATGTAGATTTTATATAAAAATAAAGAAAAATAAGTCTCTTTATTTTAAAAATATTTAGAAAAAATCGAATCAAAACATCAATAACTTAACATTCATTGTTCGTTATACTTAGTTAACTACTTCACCACGAGATTTCTAATATCGTTTCAATTTTTCATTTATTTCACATTATGAGTCCTTGCCGTATTACTTGTTCTGCGCGTGAAGTCGATTAAGAAATCTTAATCTTAATTATCTCTGAAAAATGTATCTATTATTATCTGTAATTATTGATGTGGAAATATCATTTCTACAAATACGAATATAGGTATGCAGCATTATGAATTTTGTTGACTAAAATTTTAGAGAAAATAAGTTCAATCATTTCCGAGAAATCATTAAATAAAAATGTTACTGTTAAGTAAAAAATTAAATTATTTGTTTAACGAGCAACAAATCTATTTGAAATTTAAATTTGTAAAATTTCGAATCTAATAATTTGAAACTCAATCTTCCTTAAAAAAAAAAATCGAAAATATTTGTAACATCTATAACAACAGAAAAAGAGTTGCACAAATTACAGTTGTTTTTTTTTAATTTCAGATTCATCAAAATTGTTAAGTCTCTTTTTTATTTATTTCACATTATTCTTATTGTTCTGCGCATGAAGTTGAATACGATTTCTTTCCCAACCCCAAACCTAACGCTGAAAATCAAAACAGCAAGGAAGTACGTAAAAACGGATAACGGTACTGTATCGATTTCTGCTTGGACATGCGGCAAATCAGCACTGAATCTAAACTATGTTTCGCTTCGCCCAAGTGCGACATGCGGCAAATCTGCACTAAACAGTAGAGGCGAAAATCCCTCGGACGCGATTTGGATATGCGGCAAACCAGTTCTAAGGTGACGAAAGCTTCAATCGATTCCAAATTAAATTTCACGCTAAGGAAAAAACCAGCATCGCGGAACCTCTTTGGAAAAAATCATTTTCATAATGTGGTCCATGACCACACCACCAGACCTCTACACGTTCACATTAATTATTATCAGTAACGAAAGATGCAGGAGTATTATTAGTATTGTCTTTCCCATTTCTATTGAAACACCACCTGTTGATTTTGCTTAAAATTCAGCAATTGGTAACAGCTTTCGGTTGATTGACAACGGCTTTTAGTTAGAAAATTGTCTGAATGTGAACGTTATTATTATTATTATTATTATTATTATTAGTACTAAAAGCCAGTCTACAGGTGGTGGAACCCAATTACAGACTAACCGAATGATATGTAAAGATTATGTATTTACATGCGTTACGAAAAATTGTTCACTATTCAGGCAGCTATTATTACTACCTTATCCTATAGGAAAGTTAAACAATTTTAATTGGCTGATTCTATTATGTTGTATATCAAGTTAGGATAGCTGCTCTTAACACACAATCGTTTACTATGAATATGTCTATGTTGTCATTAACATCATGATAGTTCAGAATCATCTGATATATTGGAGACATTAGCAGTGCATTTGTTCTGGGCGTTGGAATTTCGAACGTGTTCAATTTCCTGCTGTTGAATGATGGGGTTTTGAATAAGATTTTTGACAATAAATAAGGACTATCGATTTTATTCGTTAATATTTGTGTTAAAAATTTTAACGAAAAATATTTTCTTCTTTTAATTAGCTGAGGCAGTTGAACTTCTTGTAGTAAAATATCATGTGGATAACCTCTCTCAGGATATTGGTTGTTAGAAACGAAGAAGATGAATTTAGCAAACCGTCGCTGAACTTTTTCAAGACTAGAGATATGTATTTGATGGATAGGCGACCACACAACACTGGCATACTCCAGGCGAGATCGAACCAATGTTTTGTATAATAGAATAAGAGTATCGACGCTGTTCAAATATTTACCGTTGCGTAATATAAAACCAAGAGCTTTACAAGCTGAAGAAACTGTATTTTCTATGTGATACCTAAATGTGAGCTTGTTGTCATAAATTACGCCCAAATCTTTAAAAGTGCCGGAACGATTAATTATTGTACCATCTACAGAATAATCGAAAAGTAGAACATCAGTTTTCTTAGTAAAGCTTATAGTAAAACATTTTTCTCCATTTAAAAGCAAATTGTTGTCAGTACACCACCGTTGAAGTATATCGATGTTACCCTGCAGTTTAATGCAGTCTTCCAGCGTATCAACTTGACAATATATTTTCAAATCATCCGCATAAAGTAAATGAGGAATGTTTAGTCTCGAAGATAAGTCGTCTATATACACAATGAAAAACAAAGGTCCCAAAACAGATCCTTGAGGAACGCCCGAAATTTGTTTAAATAATTTAGATTTATAACCCCGGTACTGTACATATGAAGATCTATCATACAGATATGATGATATCAGATTCAATAAATCCTGTGACAACCCGAAGTGTTCCAATTTAGCTATAAGCAAATTGTGATCGACTCGATCGAAAGCCTTCGACAAATCGGCATACAATACATCAACCTGTTTTCCCTGATCGATATGTTCACAAAGAAATTGCGTGATAGATATTAAATTTGTGACCGTTGATCTTTTTGCCACAAAACCATGCTGACATAAAGAAACCTGATTGAAAATGTGACGGGACATCCTTTCATGCATTATAAGTTCAAAGACTTTACTAAAGTTATTAATTATAGATATAGGTCTGTAATTTTTTACTTGGGACCTATTACCTTTTTTGAAAATTGGACAAACACGAGCAATTTTCCAGTCAGAAGGAAAGGTACTTGTTTTGAGTATTTGATTAAAAATTATTTTTAGAGGATAAGCTAAAGCCGATTTACAGTCTGAGACAATAAAGGCTGGAATTAAATCTGGTCCAGTTATTAAATTAGGTTTTATTTTAGAAATAGACATCAAAATTTCTTCTTCTGTTATATTATTTTTGATATGTAAGGTTTTTGGATATAGCGCAATATTATTATCAGAGATAACGGAAGAGTTATTCACCGAGAACGAATCCGAAAAACAATCCGCAAATGCGTCAACGATTTGTTGTGGCTGAGTAATTATTTCATCACCAGACTTCATAACAGAGGGGATGGATGTACTATTGTTAATCGAATTTATGTAGCTCCAGAAACGTTTCGGATTAAATTTGATATCGTTGTTCAATTTTTTAATATAAGCTGAGTAGGCAGTCTTAATATCAGCTTTTATTTTACTCCTTAATCGTTTAAACTCATTGTAATCGTCATTTTTGTTATATTTTTTAAACTTTCGCCAGACTGCATGTTTTTGTTTTATAAGCAAAATAATATTTTTGTCAAACCAGGCTGGATAGGCTCCAAGTGACGGCGATTTTTTAGGAACACTTTTGTTAAATAAATTATACAACATGTTGTTAAAGGAAGAAACCAAAATGTTAGGGTCAGAAATATTTAGAAGAAACGACCAATTAACCAGTGCCAATTCATTGTACAAGTCATGTAGTCTAGCTTTTCTAAAATTGTACTCAAGAACACCAGTAGATGAATATTTAGTTGTTTTTGACTTGAGCGATTCTACTACAATTTCGAGAGCTGGATGATAATCATTTTCAGCGAGAATTAAATCGTTTGCCTTCGAGACTTTACATTGCTTGCTACACAACACGAGGTCTAGCAATCTATTCATTTTATTTGTAACACGATTTTGTTGACTTAAATTGAAGAAAGATATAAATGATGAATAGGATGCATGGATAGAAGAGCTCGGTTGGTGATGTGACCAGTCAATAAATTCCGGGATATTGAAGTCACCTAAGATGAGCAGGTCGGAATCATATAGTTCGTGCATTGACATAAGCGAGTCGAATAAGATGGAGTAACTGTTGGTAGGACACGATGGCGGAATATATAAAACACATATATATGTGCAACGACAGTTATTAAATATCTTTACCAGTAATACATCGATAGTCGGAACTTTATGGATATCATTACAAATAATATAGACATCTAAATTAATTGCTTTAATATTATGTCGTATTCCCAATAATACCCCACCTCCTCTCCTGTAGTTTAAAACAGTAAATTTACGATCGGATCTAAATATCTGGTAAGAATTTAAATCAATGATTTCACCATCTTTTACACTATCGTGTAACCACGTTTCAGTCAGTACGATGATATCGTAAGGTACCTGAGTTGTTGCATGAAATAAGTCTTTTAATTTTGTATTAACACCTCCTACATTCTGGTAGTAACAAATAAGATTAGAATTATAGATATAAGGTTGCGGGAGTTGCAGTCCAGGTGACGTATTTAAGACCATCGAGGAAGTAGGAGGTATTGGTGTTTGAGGAGAAGCAGTTGAAGAGACTGGTTGCTACAAGTCGCTTAAGCCGAAAACTTCTGATTTTAATTTCCGAATTAAATTTTTGTAAAAACAACAATTCTCGTAGTCCCAGCTAGCATGAGAGATCTGTTCTGTATTTAAGTTATCCCTAGCCTGAATACTAGAGCAGTTGATGCATTTCCATTGATCATTTTGAACTTTACACTCTTTTAACTCATGTTCTTTAGAGCATTTTGGACAAGAAAGAGTTTTCTTACAAGTTTTTACAGAGTGATTAAAACCATTGCACTTGTAACAACGCAAAACATCTACAGCATCGTAAATATTGCAGCCGTCCAAACCAATTAGACAGTGGCCTAGGTTCAGTGCTTTTTTATATGAGGAAATGTCAACTTGCAGTATTATTTGATGTAGGTTTCGTCGTCTTTTTATAGGCAAATATTTTAAGAGAGTACACTGCGAATTATCTGAAAATATATGTTTATTTTGTTTCAATAGGTAAGGTACTATCATTTCTTCACTTATATCCTCTGATATACCTGAAATACGAATTCTTGGTAAGGGTGTCTTGACATCACGAATGTCATAATTTTCGTTTAAATTGTTATCATGTGCAAGTTTTTTAAATTCACCAGGGTTTTGGCATTTTAAAAATACGCCACCATTTTTTATGGGTTTGACTTTCGCAATTCCGATTTCATCAGAAATTCCAGGGCTGATTGATGTTAGAATGTCAGATTTAGTTTGAGCAATACTTTGAGCTCCATTTTTTGGTTTGACTACAATGGCAGACGCGTTTTTGAGGGTAACAGCATACGATGCAACTGATTCTGTGGGAATTTGTAATTCACGATTATGATAGTGTTGATTCATCATTTTAATTTCTTCGCGTAATAGTGTGTTTTCTTGTTTTAAATCCTCGATTTGCTGACTGAAGAAAGTAAAGTTTTTATTAACTGTGCGTGTAAAATCAACAAAAATATCTCTTAGACAATCTGGAAGCTTCCCTATTGCAGCACTAAAAAGTGACGTGGATGGTACAGAAGTTAGAATATTTTCCGTGTTTGTTACAGAGGTCGAAGTTGAACTGCAGTAATCACAACTCCAAGATTTTATTAAGCCTGTCTCTTTCATAGAAATAACATCATTTTTGTTTAAGTTGGCACAAGACAGGTGGTAATTAGCGCTACATCCCTTACGACATGCTATATAATCGTCATTTCTATTTATATACTTGTTGCACATTTTACATTTAACCGCCATTGCAAGGTATAATTCCCCCAAAAGGGGGAATTCGCAAAAACTGTACCAGAAAATACGTTTATAAGAACTTTATAAGAAAATGGTGTATTCAATAAACGATCTTAAGTACTAGGGTATACGAGCCACATTCAAAAGAGGCCCATACCGAAACACCCTTTTGGAACGAACTCACCACCACAGGAATGCAGAAATTAGACCAGGGATGACACCTAATAGTTAAAAATTTAAGTGAACAAATAACCTCAAAAAATCGCCGAGATTAGTGGAGCACCAAAACACAACACACGCACCGGTAATGCCAATTAGATAAAAAAAAAACGTTGCCAAATTTACGATTAACAAGTGGTGTTTCAATAGAAATGGCGAAGACTATACACTATAGCTAGAAATTATGTCAAGAGTTGTCACATATGTGACAAGCAGCAGACTGTCGTCTAATTCACGTCAATTTTTGGTCATAACTCGTCGGCGACGTCATTCGCCCAAAAAATCACGTGAAAATGACGAGATTTTTATGACTTACTTCTGACGTCAAAAGGCCGTCCTTTCTTCGTCATTTTTTATAGATTATATGATCAATTAGATGTGGGTCGTAGTATTCTTTAAAAAGTGGCCTTCATAATGCTTGATTATATTTCGAGCAAAAAATACAACGGCTTAATTAGAAATACACCAAAGACAAGTTTTTTCATTCTAATAATTTCTAATAAAATAATTATTTCTGAAAACTTGTTTACTCTGGAAGTGTTATTTTGTAAGTACCTGCTTGGCAAATTATAAATAGAACATCTGGGGTTGAGCGAAAAGACCCAACGACTCAAACAGAGTCATAAAAATTCTTTGTCCATTGTCCCTAAAACGGGACAAGGTTTTGAAGAATTCCTTCGTCTAATTTTGATTTTATAAAGACGTTTATAAAGTGATGACGGTTACCAAAAAAATTCGAGAGTGATTAATATTGAGTTTTATTAAATTTATTCTTATCCGTATTTACTATACAATACATCAGATGTTTGGGGTGGGCATTCGGACTTTCCCTTTTTTCGGTATTTATGTTTATTGCACTTCCCAGAGAAGCATTCCAATATTTCCAGTTGGTTCTCAACCACCGAAACTTTCTTGTGTATCCGTTACTCACTTCATTTTTAACGCAGTTTTGTGCAAATTTGTCATTCAGTGTGAGTTGTACTTATTTATAGTAGGTAAGTTAATATCTAATAAAGTAATTATTTTAATTTTTACGTGTTTCTGTTATTTTTGATAACTGTACGTAGATAACAAAAGCAGTTTTTTCAGATAAGCTGGAAAGACCACCATTAATCACTGAAGATACTCCCACTGATTATGAAGAACTTACGGTGATTGTTTTTGAAAATGAGGCGCTATAAAATTTTGCAAAGGTATGTTACTGCAATTTTTTATGAACTAATGCTAATTTTATTTTAGATTTGAAACAAATACAAAACACATGTGCGAAACGAAAGAAATGCTAAAGGAAACGAGTGAAAAAATCTCCAACATGGAAACGTCATCAAATCTGACAACTGAAAAAGAAAAATTATGCCGCCAAAAACACACCTAAACAAATTTTGACGAATTACAAGATTACCTATGTTTGCATATTAGAACAAGCAGATTTCTTTGTAAGTTAAAAAAATTCAATGAATTCATATATACATATATAACATTAATATTGGATATTATATACCGGTAGATGCCTGTAATACTACGATACTTTTTGGTAACTTACTATTTACACATACACATTTCGCTTCATTGTAAAAAGTATTGACAATGAGATTTTCCTGATAGGCTGTATGTTTTTGTCAATGAAACCATTTTACGATTATCCGTTAGATTCAAGTAAATTTAGCATTTTTAAAATACAGAATTTGTCTTCTGCTTTAAGTTGTAATCCCTTAAATTTAATAATAGTCAAATGCTTGCTATTGCCCATAGATGAAAAAATGATTGCATTTCCATTAATCCATGCACTCTAACGGGTTTTTCTTTTCAGTGCAATAAATTGAGGCAAACTTAAAAAACTTAGGTTATTGATATAATTGTTAAAACAGAATTAATTCTTAACGGTACTTTTTTGTGTGTTGGGGACAGTCAAGTCGTCGTGAACTAGATAGTTTTACATATCCTGTGGTTTTACAGTGCATTTTTAATCAAGTAACTTCAACAATGCAATTCCATTGTCTTTTCCCTTTATTCTAGTTTTTTTTAAATATTTTTTGTAAATAGATTTGTTTGTGTTTTTAAGACTCATCTATAGTTTATTATAGTTTTTTTTAAATATTCTTTGTAACTAAATAGATTTCTTTGTGTTTTTAACTTAGTACTTTAGTACTCGTCGGGTCGTGTACGAGAGCGGTCGTCGCTACTGTTTATAAAGTGCGAGTGTGGTATTTTTACTTATTTATTGGTTCAAAATGGGACCTAAATTTAAAAAAGCTGTGAATGCCGAAAGTGATAACATAGCAGCTACCATCAGTCAGTGCCTGGTTGATTTTTTTGATCAGAATTTGGTAAATTGTGGCTGTGCAATTAATGTTTCCTCCATGCGTGAAGAGATTAACAACTGTAAGTCTCTTATTATTGAACAAACTGCTGTAATTCGCCTATTGCAAAATGAAGTAGATAGTTTAAAATCTGAAATTATGCAGGTTAAACGATTAGCACAAGGGGGGTCCAACTCATCGAATTTTATTGGCGATATTCGCGAAAATCGAAGGCTATCTGGTTTGCAGATAAATGCTACAAAAACCAACGAAAGTAATTATAGTGCTTCTTTATTGAATTGCTAACTGCAGAAAGGGGATATATCACATTTTTCAAAATGTTGAGGAAATGAATAAAACGTCTCAGATTTTTACAACTACTTGTTTCCGATCCCCGTTTTCAATTGTCGGTTCTCTATGTTCTCAGTTATCAACGAGTGTTGGTTAAATGCATGTTTTCTTTTTTGGGTCAATTTAGCTGTCAAATTTGACACTTGGACATATCCCCTTTTTGCAGTAAAATGAAAAAAAAGGTAAAAAAAAACACAAAAAACAGCTTTATTTCAGTTATAATTTTACACAAACATGTTATATGTATATCTGATTAAAAAACTTAGTCATTATCGCGCTCCTGTTCTACAGTTGGCCAAGTAGCAATCTCCTGCCAAAATGCGTTATAAGCGTCTGGGATAAATCGTAAAGTGTTTGTTATATCCGTCATTTTCTTCTGGCTGATGGCTAGTTTTTCGGGATACGCTTGTGTTGTAGGAAAAGCCAAATTCTTTTCTGTATTTCTCAATCTAAAAGTGTCTGTGAGTAAACCGTTTATCAGCTCTCGACAAACAACTTCGCTAGGTGAGGAAATAGTTATCTGATGAAAAGAAGCAATCGCAAATGACTTTTTCTGACTGCGTGGTACGCGCTTCCCGTAAGATTCATTACTTAGGCATGTCTTTTTGTAAAATCTTGACCACCAGCTTTTAAAATCATAAATCATATCTCTAGAAACCTCAACAATTGAAAATTTCTGAGGATTCTTTGATGCTGCAGAGATTATTTGAATGTATTCAGGTACTGTGTAGAATCTTTCAGCTCGGTTTAGCTGCCTTTTAATAAGACCAAAGTCTCGATCACAAGGCATGAAGGAATGCCCTCTTATTGGGAAAAATATTTCAACCTTTTCAAATATTTTCAGTTCTATTAGGCTCATCGCAAAGCGAATCATGGTGTTGTTTTTATTTTGACCACAACAGTTGTCAAAAATGTAAAGTTTTTTAATTTTACGTTCAGCATCTTGTTCAAAATAATGTTTAAGAAAAGAACATACATCATTTGCTCCCTTGCCGGCTTCTCCTTCGTGGTAAACATAACACGTCATTGCTTTCGATTTGAGATTATGGATTCCGAATGTGCATACTGTTAGCTGGCGATAATAATAGATATCTTGGACAGGTATTTGTGGTAACGAAACATTAGCCATGTAGTCGATGCAAATACCCAGAGTATCATCATTTTGCTCGCACATTTTTTTCACAGAATCTAAGGTTGTATAAAATTTCTTACTACGTCGTTTATGTACCAAAAGTTCAGCCACCGCCACTCCCTTAGCATTATCATTTAAGGTTTCGCTTTTTATTTTGGCATTGAGTTCTTCACAGGTACTGCAAGTGTCTTTGGCTGGTCTACCGAATCTTAAATCATAGTTTTCCTTAAAATATGACCAAAAGAATTTATATGAAATGCGGTCATTTGGAAAATTTTCTTTAAACATCTCGTACATGGTCTTTACCGATAATTTGGAATCCAGATATCGCATTTCTTTGTTTGTGTAGTGCGATATTTTGACCGGGTAAGATTCAATATGGCTACGGATGTTGGCGATTACAGTTCCTTTTATAGCATTACCACTCACATTTTTACCACGCATATCTTTTGGACTTTTATTGTTTTTCAAAAGCAACACCAGACGTTCGCAACGTTTTTTAGTCACTCCGTGGATTGACAAATATGCTTGTTTGCAGACACCTATTCTATGATTCCCGTTAAGTACAAAATATTTTACAGTCAATGATTTTGGCTTTGTGTTAACCATGCCAATTTTTCCCCGTCTCCGCGAAACAGGCTGAGTCTCTAATAGTCTTTGTAGATGCAAGTCTTGTTGATCTTTTGTGTCCATATTGCAAAACAATTGCTGCATATTAAGTTTTTCGTTATCAGTAAACTTCGTCAAACATTTTTGATGGCAACTACAAAAAAATTCGAAACTGGCAATCATAAGACTTAATTTGCTAAGCAATAACTTACCATTCATTTCCAGCAATCACTTTTGCGAATATGGTCTTTCCAGCATAGTTAACGTGTTGCAAACCATGAAGCTTTGCCTTTTTAATAATGTTTCTCTTATAACCTTCACTATTCACTACACCTTTTTTCCTCTTTTTAGGGGTTTCAACCTCACTGTCCGAACTAGAACTCATTTTCTACAGTTTACTAGTTTACAACACAACTGAGGTTAAGTTTAAGTCGGATATCCCGCGCAAGACGTTGAGACCACGGTGTTTACTGCAGAAAGTCGATATCTCCTGGACATATCCCTTTTCTGCTGTAACCGTAAATTTCATCCGCTTGTAGCCCCGAGCTAAATCATTAAACATGGCCCGTTTTTGCAGTAGAGATGTGTTTAGACCTCTAGAACACGATTATGTACGAATGTTATTGTGGTAAAAAATGGGACATGTCCCCTTTCTGCAGTTAGCAATTCATTTAAAGATACTGTTTTGTTGGATCGTTCGCCTGAATCTAACATTCCACCTAATAATTACCGTCCCTTCACCGATCTTCATAAGATTTCTATTGCAAATACACCGATTGAGACTGAGATATGTTCAGATGAGGACAAGATTACATTAGATATTGTCCCCAAAACTAAACATGTTGTTGAGGCTGATATTCATCCAAAGCCACTCTCTGCTGATGTTAGTACTGTTAAACAACATTCTAATAAAAATAAGTTTGTTATCGGTGTGAATCGTTCCGATCAAGAGCACAACTTAAAAGCAGTTCCCAAAAAAGCTTTTCTTTATGTATCCCGTTTGCGAACGGATACCACGTCTGAAAACATAGTTGATTTCTTAAAAACTGACTTCCCCGAGGTCAAATGCGAGCCTGTGCCATCGAAATATCCTGAATATTATTCTTCATTTAAAATTATTGTTGATCTTGTTAATAAAGAAAAAGTGATGGAGGCCACTAGATGGCCCCAAGGAATTTATATTTCGCGTTTTTTTCAGAAAAGAAACAAAGATGTCAACAGCAACTAACAGGTATTGTTGGTACTAACAACATGGAAAATGAAGCAAATCTTTTTTTATATTATCAAAACACCCGTGGTTTGAACTCCAAACTGTCAAGTTTTTATAATTCTATGGCCGTAGGTGAATATGACATAGTAGCTCTTACTGAAACTTGGCTCCATCCTGGAGTCTATGATAGTGAATTTTCTACCCAAAACTATACAATTATACGGAAGGACAGAGATTTTTTACATACTAATAAATGTAGAGGTGGCGGAGTGCTTATTGCTGTTCGTTCTGACCTTCACTATACTGAAATTAACTTATCTAATACACCTCTTAATAATTTTCAGTATCTTGATTTTCTATGTATTAAAATGTTAATTGCTTCCACGTCTATTATAATAGTTGTTGTCTATATTCCACCTTCATTGCCTTTAAATTGTTATCAGTTATTTTTTGAAACATTGGGTACATTAGACTTTTTATATGATTCTAAGATTTTTGTAATTGGTGATTTCAATATACCGGAATTTTCATCATCTGCCTATAATCTTCGATGTGGCAAATCTATTTCGTTGCTTAACTTTATGGAATTGTTCGATCTTAAGCAATTCAACACCACTTTAAATTGTAGTGGTCGACTCCTTGATCTTGCCTTATCTAATACATATTGTTCTGTGTCGCCATCTGATGATCCATTTGTGGATGAAGATCCCCTTCACCCCTCACTTTGTGTTAAGATACTAGTATACCAAGAATCATCAGGCCATTATCTAAAACCTGTTTCTTAAGGAACCAGTTATAATTTTCATAAAGCTAATTTTATTAATCTTTACCGCGATATTCTTAATACAGATTGGACTTTTCTTCAGACGTGCTCTAATATTGAAGATGCCTCCTCCTCTTTCTATAATGAAATCTATAAAATGTTTGATAAGCATGTACCTAAATGTAAAAAGCGGAAATATAACTATCCTGCATGGTTTACACCGGAAGTTGTTAAAGATATTCGTCTAAAAAATTACCATCGGAAAAAGTATATATTTAAAATTTAGAAACATAGCTGACTTAATTGCATTTAAGGAATTAAGGCATAATATTAAATACAAAATATCAGTTGAGTACATTAGATTTATAAAGAACTCTGAATACTCCATTAAGTCAGATCCATCACGTTTTTGGCGTTATTTAAACTGCAAAAGACGACACACAGGGATTCCATCCCAGTTGACTTTCGGTGATACGATTGTAAATGGAGCTGAAAATATTGTCAATGCATTTGCGGAATTTTATGAATCGACTTACATTGGTAGCTCCACATATAGCAATTACCTCAAGGATAAGTGTAACGTAGCAAATGTTAATATAAGTTTATCAACAATTATGGAGTGTGAAGTACTTGATGCTGTTAAAAAAATCAAAACTAACTATGTTCAGGGTCCTGATAAGATACCAGCGGTCATCGTCAAAGACTGTGCTCAGGTTTTTGTGAAACCACTTACATTTCTTTTCAATTTCTGCATTAGAGCGGGTACGTTTCCAGACTGCTGGAAAGTGTCCAAAGTGATCCCTGTTTACAAAAGCAAAAGTAGAAATGCTATTGAAAATTATCGTCCTATATCCATCATCAATAATTTTGCTAAAATTTTTGAAGCCATAATTTTCAAACAGCTTTATTCGCAAGTAGCGGCTGTTATTTCTGAGCGCCAGCATGGTTTCATGCATGGACGCTCTACAGTTACTAACCTTTTCTGCACTACACAGTTTATTTCGAACGCTATTGGTAGTGGGTTGCAGACGGATGTAATATACCTTGATTTCTCAAAGGCATTCGATAGACTTGATCATGGTATTTTGTTTCATAAATTGGACGTTTTAGGATTTGGCCCCCAGCTCATTCGCTTCTTCATGTCATACCTGTATAACAGGCAACAGTATGTTCATTGTTTTGGGTATAACTCTCGTTATATTAATGTTTCATCGGGAGTACCCCAAGCAGCCCCGTAGCTAGAAAACTTATTCAGGGGGGGCAAGTTTGTCGACAGGGGGGCTGGATATAAATATGTATATATATTTTAATAATACACTCAGATAATTACTTTATTTTTTCTCAGTTTTTACATTTGAAAGAGCATTAAAATAATTGTAAACTTCGATATTTTACACTATTAAATTTTCGTAAAAACCTGTCGAAGTCCAAAGAATTGGTACGGTACCAGGGGCGGCTCATGACTTGAAAAATTGATGAGGCACAGCACAAAACGCTCTAAAATATAAATAAATCAAGATTACTTAAATATTTTCTACATATTTAGTCAAATAAACAAATTTGTAAACTCATTTAACTGTCCACAAAGAACCAACGTGAAGGTGTAAGGAGGTCTTGCAAGGAAAGGATGAGAATGACAGGACAAAAGGAAAGGGAAGCGTGGTCAGAAAAAACTAATATAACTTCTAACAAAAAACAAAATTAAAATAAACTTTAAAGGAAACATATCGAAAAAGATCAAATACAACATAAAATAAAGCTAATTTGATTTATAACAAAAAACAAAATGAAAAAAATATAAAATATAAATACGGATTTATTTTAATTTTTTTTTATGGATCAATTAACGATTTACTCTAATCAGGAACCGGCGGTTTTAATTCCTTAACTACATACAATTTATCATCATACGTGAAAGTAGAAAAAACAGAACTGCCATTGTCATTTAACGTTAGTAGAGAAAAATTCCGATTTACTCGTAATCTTAAATAACGATTACCGAAATCAAATTATGACAAGCACAAAGCACTAACGCGACCCACGCAAACGTAGGCACTTTTAAGACAAAATTCTGTTACCGAAATTTTGAATCAATTTATACACACACAGATTTGTGGCAAAACAATCAACGGCCTAATTTTGAATACTCCTGCGAATGCAGACTGCATTGCAATCGCACGTTCCCCGCGCGCAAATATTATAGTTGTCCATCTCTTTTGTAAGCACGGAAATGAGGCTAGCCTCAATTTTGTCTTTTTTCAACTCATACCGCTTATAAGTGTATTGCAGGTTGCTTGCCTATTAACGACATGATTTCTATATATGCTGTAGAGGCAAGCTTCGAGTCGGCCTCATTCGCGTCACAAAATACATGTTGTGCCGAGTGTTTAAGCGCGCTGTTTAATTAAGGGAGCAACGAGTACCTACCGAGATAAAAATAAGAATATAATTTTCTATATTTATTTTTAAAATTTTAGAAAAAAGACACAAATTATTGGCCGAAATGTGTCCGTATAAAATAATAAAAATCCCAATAAGGCGTAAAATTCATTGGTGAGGCACTGCCTCACCTGCCTCATAGGACAAGCCGCCCCTGTACGGTACTTTTCAAAAGCCAGAAAAACCAAGCATCATTTGACGCTCCGGGCGATCTATTCTGGTTAAAACAGAGAATGTAGATTCACAAACAGCTGTACTATATCCCAAAATTGGTGCAGTGGCCAATAACACTAGGTAACAACCAATTTATTTGAGTTTATTTTTTTGTATGTTTAGTAGTAGGCTATGGAATAAAATGTGACATGTCAGTTCGTTTTTTTTTTGTATGGTCAACATCAACGTTAAGGTGATATTGCCAAATAACATACCCTATAAGAAAATAAAGGGCGCGCGTGTGGAGCTAGCAACTATGCTTCGGCAAACAGCATTATATTGAAATTTTATTACTAATTTGAAATTTATAATATTGTAAGTCTTCCAGCGGGGGCAACAACAACTGCTAGGGGGGGCTCAGCCCCATCTTGCCCCCCCCGTAGCTACGGGGCTGACCCCAAGGTTCTGTCCTGGGCCCCCTTCTTTTTTTACTCTACATAACTGATGAATTGGATATTGAATACGCTCTTTATGCAGATGACATAAAAATATATAGTAGAATCAGTACAACCAAAGACCGCATTGTGTTACAGCAAAATTTAAACAAGATTTTAATATGGTCTTCTGTAAACACACTTTTATTAAATAAAAACAAATGTTTTGTCATGTCATTTGGCTTGAAACGAGAAATGATCAGTTTTGATTACAAACTCAATGCGGTCGTATTAGCTAGACCCCAGACGGTTACAGATCTTGGAGTTGTGTTTGATTGCAAGCTTTCATTTGTTGACCATATACATAAAGTGGTCACTGATTGCACTAAAACTTTAGGCTTTATTATTAGAAATTCTAGAGATTTTAAAGATTGTAATACAATTATTCGGCTTTATAATGCCCTTCTTGAAAGCAAGTTATATTATGCATGCATAATTTGGTGTCCCCACTACAATATCCATGGAGCTCAACTCGAAGGTATTATAAGGAAATTTCTGAAATATCTGACTTATCGCAAGGATGGTGTTTATCCCCCTATTGGTTTTTCACAGTCTAGTCTTTTGAACCGTTTCAATATTTCTAGTTTTATGGACACTTGTAAAAAATTCTATGCTGTCTTTCTATTTAAACTTTTACACAATTGCATTGATTGCTCCCTAATTTTAGAGCAACTACATTTTAATGTGGGCCCTAGGAGTATAATATCTCGTCACCCTGCAATATTTCATTTAACGGCTTCAAGGACAGATGTTGCCAAATTTTCGCCATTGCTTACAATGTGTCGTATTGGTAATTATATTCACAATAAAATTGACCTTTTCTCCGCCCCTTTACGTGCTGTTAAAGGATTTGATTATACCCAAACTTGTCCATTTTGTTAAATCTACATCTTTTACCTTATTTTATTCGATAAGGATCATGCCGTCTCCAAAATGGAGACGTAGTGATTTTCAGCTGCGGATCGCTGATTCTTATTGTACTGTTGGTCTGTAAGTGGGTTTTGACCTGTTGACCACTTGTTCAATAATAATAATAATAATAAAACAGATTTTTCTTTAAATAGCAACGTTTATTTTTGATTATATATTGTACAATATCCTTTTTTTTGTTTATACCAATTATACTCGTAATTACCTGTATGTAGATTTGTTTGTGTTCTTAGGAGTCTTTTATCTTTAATTTGTTTAATTGACATATTTTTTATTTGTTTATTGAAGTTCATTGTTGGTTGTACAAAATTGTAGTAAATTTAATTTTTTTACACTAATTTGTTTCAACTTTAATTAATATATACTTTGTTTTGGGCTTTCCTTGGTGATTATAACGAATTATAATATTTTATTTAAGCTAAACAATATAAAAAAAATAAAATTATTTCAGCGTTTTATTTATTGCATATTTTTTTCTAAAAATCAAAATATAATAAAAGTCTTAAAATGAACAATAAATGCCGTCTCTGGGACGTCAGTAAATCACGTCAATAATTCGTTACAAAATGACGACTCTAAGACGTCAGTACATCACGTCAATAGTTCTTCCCATTTCCTTCCTGTAAATTACAGTAAATGCAAAATCTTGTCCATCACTAATAAAAGCATGCAAATAATGTTTAATTATAGCTTAAGCAATTCACTTATAACCAGAGTGGAGACACATTATGATTTAGGAGTCTTCTTTAATTCCAAATTGACATTTGAGAATCATATTAGCAACATGTGTTCAAAAGCCCTAAAGTCACTAGGCTTTATTATTAGATGCAGCAGGAATTTTAAGGACATTGGTTGCATGCGAGTTTTATATTTTGCTTATGTTCGATCGAAGCTGGAGTATGCTAGTATAGTATGGTCACCGTTTACACAATGTACACAATGTCATATCCAGGCAGTGGAAAAAGTTCAGCGTCGTTTTCTAAAATACTTGGCATATAGGGAGGATGGTGTTTACCCAGCCAGAGGATCTCCTCATTCGGCACTTCTTTCAAGATTTGAGTTGGAGGATCTGAATACAAGACGAATAAAGGCTTTGTTAATCTTTCTTAAAAAGTTAATAAATTTTGATATTGACTGTTCTGATCTTCTCAGCAAATTATCGTTCTTCGTTCCTAGATCGTCTGCTCGTTCTCACCCCTGTTTTTATCTGCGAACACCTCGTCTTAATATAGAAAAATACTCTCCTATTTATGAGATGTGTAATCAATATAACCTACTTCAGAATTCCTTTGATATATTTAGATAAAAATAATAATATTTCTCCTCTTTCTGGCTCTCCCATTTCTCTTTCTACCTGTCCCTTTGTTTTTCTGCATACAATAGATAAATTTAATATTATACCTGCGTTTGAATTGCTTAACTATTCTTATCTGAGTAAAGCAGTAATTAATTAGCTGTTGATTATGTTTGCAATTTTATTGTTGGTCTGTAATTGGGTTCACACCTGTTGGCCAACATAACCAATAATAATAATAATAATAATAATAATAATAGTTCGTGAGAAAATGACGTCATCTAGACGAGACATTTGACCGTCATTGGTACGTCAATATCACGTGAAATCTTTGGTCACTATGACGTAAATGATGACCATTTATTCACGTGAAAAAGACGACATCATGTTGCCTGGGAAATGATCCTACTACAACGTAGATACTTGTCTTATCTAATATTTGGATCAAAATTGGTCGAAGGTTATTTCGACAAAATTTCCCTCGTCCCTGAAGTACAGTCCAACGAATTCCGCTTCTTTGAAAAAACTATAAAATTTGATAATATATCTGAAGTAAATGACCAACGAACAGGAAAAAATGTATTCTCAGTACATGCTTAACTTCGACCGTTTATATTGACACTTCGACAGAATTCGACTCTTAAGCACGTGCAGATAACCTACATCAGTGGCGTTAGATCAAAGTAGACATTAGTGCTAAATGAAAGAAAAGAAAATGGTTGATTTTGTCTCCTTAAAACGAATGAGAGGACTTATTTATCAATTAAGCACAATGGAGGAAAATGGTCCGAATATTATTTTGAGAGAATTATCTATTTGTTTGACATTACTGTATTCTTACATTTTCGAAAAAATGGGGTGAACCGTTCTTGATTTGATCAATAAAAAAAAATTGAAAATGTCTTAAGAGATTGAATCCAGAACTATCATTTGCAAAACTGGGGTTCGAATCTATATACTTCACACTACCCGCTAGTCGCACTTCGTATTACGTATCTAACGCAGAGGAAAATTAAACAATAAAGTAATAATAATAATAATAATAAATAAATAAATAAATAAATAAATAAATAAATAAATAAAACCAAGGTGGTTTCATAAACCTCAAGTACAGGAGTATGGAGTACCTAATGTACATAACTTTATGCTCGTTTGTCAATTCAGATTGATATCTTTTAATGCACAAAATCTTGAGCTGACGCCATAAAATTATTTGAAAGGCTTATTAGGTTAAATTACATTAGATTCAGAAAGTATCTCTCTAATAAAAATGTGGACAGACAGACGGAAACAGGAGACCTATTTTTTCGTACTCTCGGGGTCATAAAACGCCAAGAAAACATGAAAGGAGCCTACCATGCTATGGACCCTATTACAATACTTCCTTAGCATACACTCGGGAACTAATAAAATCGAAAGACCGTGGATTTTTAAAATTTTTGCTCTAGTTGGCCATGACGTGTACGTCAGCAGTGCAATTGAAACAGCTGAAATAGAATAGAATAGAAATTTAAAAACTCACCCCATATTTTGATAAATGGCTAATTAATTATCTTAATTAATTTCTGGGGGTTTTCGAAAATTGCAAGTACTTTTTACTTCCCGAGCGTAAACTAAAGAAGTATTGTATAGTAGCCTGCATAGATATTGTAGCCGTCCATAGAGTCGAGATTTGCGAATAAAAATAAAATAAAACCGGCTCAAACGGAGCCGACGACGGCTTGCAAGTTCTGTCACTGCGGCACGCGTCATATCACACAGGGGTGTATTTAAGGCTGTTTGCACAAAATCTTAGGGTCACTGTAATCTTACTATTTTTACTTCCCGAGCGTAAGCAAAGGAGGTATTGTAATCGAGTCCGTCGGCCGACTCTCTACTTTTACGTTTTCTCGATCTTTCATGACCCCTAGAAGACGAAGAAATAGGTCTCCCATTTCCGTCTGTCTGTCCGTCTGTCCGTCTGTCCGTCCGTCTGTCCGTCTGTCCGTCTGTCCGTCTGTTGTCACGGATTTTTATTAGACAGATAATCTCCGAAAGTACTCGACCGATTGTTGTGAAATTTTGTACTTATATTAAGAATATCATGTAGATGGTAAAACGCTAACCAAAATTTGTCGAATCATCCCCACCACTAAAGCGATGACGTCACTTCAAAATTGTACATAGTAAATGGGTTTTCAATTGTATAAAATAACATAGTCCTACACATGTAGTTTACAACTCTGAATCGACTTTTCACCCGAAACGTCCAGATTTTTGGAAAAAAAATCAAAATTATAAAACAACATTTTGAAATTTAATTTTTAATCTGCTAACCAGAATGCTTTGAAATGTTGCAGATGTTTTAAGGCTATAAAGAGCATCATAAATCTTTAGTCAAAAAATATTTGCTTATCCCCTCCAAAAACTTGATGACGTCAGCTCAAAAGTTTGTGGAATAAATCATATCTAAAATGTACAAAATATGATGAGTCTGTACTTGTGAACTATCACTCCATTAATATTTTTTGGATTTGCATATACAGGGTGACTCAAAAAAATTAATGAATGCGTAAATATATTTTATTGATTTAATCAGGAACTACAAAACCGAATGCTCTGAAATCTTGCAGATGTTTTAAGGTCATAAAGAGCATAATAAATGTTTAGTCAAAATATATTTGCTTATCCCCTCCAAAAACTTGATGACGTCAGCTCGAAAGTTTGCCGAATAAATCATATCTAAAATGTACAAAATATGATGAGCCTGTACTTGTCATTTATCACTCCATTCATATTTTTTGGATTTGCATATACAGAGTGACTCAAAAAAATTAATGAATGCGTAAATTTATTTTATTGATTTAATCAGGAACTACAAAACCGAATGCTTTGAAATCTTGCAGATGTTTTAAGGTTATAAAGAGCATAATAAATTTTTAGTCAAAATATATTTGGTTATCTTCTACAAAAAACTGATGACGTCAGCTCAAAAGTTTTCCGAATAAATCGCATCTAAAATGTACAAAATATGATGAGTCTGTACTTGTGATTTATCATTCCATTCATATTTTTGGATTTGCATATGCAGGGTGACTGAAAAAAATTAATGAAGGCGTGAATTTATTTTATCGATTTAATCAGGAATTACAAAACCGAATGCTTTGAAATCTTGGGAATATTTTAAAGTTATTATAAGCATGGTAAACTTTTGTTCAAAATGTATTTGTTCATCCCTCCTAAAAAAATTGATGACGTCACCCTTAAATTTTGCTGAATAAATCCTATCTAAAATGCAAAAAATATGACGAGTTTGTACTTGTGATTTATCATTCCATTCATATTTTTTAGATTTTCTTAAGAGGTGGTTCAAAAAAATTAATGAAGTCAATTTATTTTATTGATTAAATTAAAGGCAACACTTATTATTAGTATTACACCCCAACCAACCCAATTTGGTAGACACAAAATTTGTTAAAGGAAAAACTCGGTTGAAACATAAGGGTAGCACGCTTATTTACATCGACTTTAACGTTACAGATCTGCATTTGTTTTATGCGGTCACTTGGTTCCGCGAATGCGAAATAGACATGTTTATAATCAACCAATTGTGAATTTCACCGTCAAGAATTAAAATAAAACCCAATGTTTTATATAATAAGCGGAAGTCGAAGCAATAAAACCGACGGTCGTTTTGTTTACAGTTTCTGTGTTTGGCTCTCACGTATGCTGTTACGCCTGTCATCTTAAATTAACAATGTTTATACATACACGATTTTTAGTTGCCTCTGATATGTAGGTATACGTGAGTAAATTGTTTCGTTATTTTATTGATTATTACAAATCAATATTCAAACGACCCAATTCATTTTCCCGAAAATTTGAGAATATAATAATTTTATTCTTAGTATTGCACTACATCTATCCAAACTGATATACGTGTCCTTGCAAAAATGTTGATGACGTCATCGCATTTTTTTTTTAAATTCCCACTACAAAAATGTAATGAGAAAAAAAACACAATAGGCATGCAGTCGTCAAGTTTCCGACAGCGAGGGAAGTACTGTCTAAACTCTTTAGACCAATTTTTTATCTACGACAAACGATTTGTCACACAGCTACGAAACCGATGATCTAGAGAAAGATGGAAGTTTGAAAATTTATTTCAACAAGTGTAATAACCGTTTGGTGCAACACAATTGGTTCAAGCAAACTAAAATATGACAGGAAACAAACAGTCCACGTGGACTAGTTTATAGGCGTGTTTGCTGCTAAGATGACTAGGTTTTTCGCTCCACCTGCGCCTCCGCAACGATGAATATACCATACCACAACTTGTGTACAGTGAACAGAGCTTCGATTTTATTGACGAGATTCAGCTCAGAAATTAAACAGATTATATCATAACGGAAAAAATGACATTTAATATTAAATACGTCTCTGTGCAACGTGTGCCAGAGTGACATCAGACTTTGCAAGCCACCGTCGGCTCCGTTTGAACCGGTTTTATTTTATTTTTATTCGCAAATTTCGACTCTATGGACGGCTACAATATCTATGCAGGCTACTATAATAGTTTCTTCGGCGAATGGTTACTTTTATGTTTTCCACGGCCCCTAGAGGACGAAAAAATAGTCATCCCGTTTCCGTCTGTATGTCATCTGTTTTTACACGTATTTTAGGAGTATCGTGTAGATGGTAAAACGCTAAACAAAATTTGCCTAATTATTATCCCTCACCTCAAAAAATTGTATAATAAGTGTTATTTAAATTTTATATCATAATACACCCCTACATTGGTAGATTATAATCCGTCTTGATTTTTCACTCTTCACATCCAGATTTTGGGTGCAAACAAATTTTGGAGCAACATTTTACAATTTAACTTTGAAACTCCAAAACCGAATGATCTGGAATCTTACAAACGCTTTAAGGTTCTCATGAGCGTGGTAAATTGTTATCAAAATTTATCCGTGTGTCCCCTCCCAAAAAATTGATAACGTTCCCACAAAATTTTGGTTTGGAAAAACTGACTTGAAACATGCATAGCATGCTTCCTTACCTGAACACTAACATTTATCGTTACTTTAATTTATACAAATTAGCATAGAAAAGTAAAATTTGCGGAACTAGATTTTATAATTTTTCGAAAAATCTGTATTGCTAAATAAATTTAGACCCATTTTTTTAATATTGTCATAGACTGATTAAATGCTCCCCAAAATGTATGTACAGTTTTTGCCAAAATTACTACTAACAAGGCCCCCACAGAACACAATACATTTTAATGCTTTTAGTCTGGATTTCAAAGTAACTTGTGAAAAGTTAAAATTTTTAAAGAATTTGTCCGAGTTTTCGAACTCACCCTTTTTTAAAAAGTCAAAATTTTAAGAAATATATCCTGTTTATCAAACGTGAATATGGTTTCGGCCAAGAAAAGTTACCATTTAAAAACACTTAAAATTCGTCTTTTACCCTGTTTTTCTGTTGGGCTACTTCAGAACAAAAATGTATTGAGCCACATTCTCTTCAGAACACAACACATTTTTAATGATTTCAGCCTGGTTTTCAAAATAACTTTTGAAAAGTTAAAGTTTTTAAAGAATTTGACCGGTTTTTCCAAACGTACTCTTTTTTTTAAAAGTCAACATTTCAAGGAAAATAGCCTGTTTTATCAAACGTGAATGCGTTTTCGGCCAAGAAAAGTTACCATTTAAAAACACTTGGATTTTAAAGATTTTGTCTTATTATTAGGGGTGGGCCACTTCAGTACAAAAATGAATAGAGTTGGGGAATGCAATTTATTAATTATTATTAAATTTATAATTTAACTTATTATTCTTATTAAATTAAGCAATTGGTAGGGGCAGTCCTGGGTCTGGTGTGGAACGATTGCTACAAACATAACAATAAGGATAAAATAGATATAAGTGTTTTATTACCTCAATCCTAACAAATTTTTTAGCTCCGCCGCAAATTCTTGTTTTTGGGTCACAGTAGGAAATGTTAATTTGATGTTTTCCTCATCTTCAAATATTAGCAATATCATAGGACCACATATTTTCTTCCATTAAATTAAAAATACTTGGTAAACAAAACATTGCCAATCATTTAGATTCGGCTCATAAAAGGGAGAACTATTACGAGAAAGTTGGTGAAAATTGGGCAATTTTGAAAAGACTAATCGATGGAATATAATTTATCTGTCAACGCAAGAGTGTTCTTTTCGTGGACATGACTTCACGAGCCGCCACTGGTTTAACATGTTCCAAAGACTGGAGGGTTTCTGCAAACTTGCTTTTTCCGCAAAATACGTAAGAAATACTTCTTCGGTAAGTGAAGCAACTTTTTTCTCGACGCCAATCTTCGAAAATTTGCAATGCTCTTTCATACCGATCTTTTGATTTACACGGTCATAGATCGTTAGAGTGCCAAGCAGAACGAAAGGTGACATGGGCGGAGCTTCAGATGCGCGTCTATCTCTTACCAGTGGCGTAACTGATTTATCATAAAATGTAATTAAAGTAATAAATGCTCTGAGGACCCTATTAAACAAAATTCTTCTTGCTAATAAATACAAAGTGACAAAATAAATAATAATAACTTAAAAAAATAGGAGACACAAAACGTTGGCACTAGACATACGAACACAGTACAAAAGTAAGACAAATTAACGGCGCTACTGCCCTATATTTCCATCCCCCGAGAGCTATGAATAGACTCGACCAACGTAACTTGCTTTACTGCGCAACCCACGTGATGGGCCTTTTCGTTTTGATTGTCACTCTAGTAGCAGCAGCCGCAGCTTCACTCACATCAAATGGAATGCCTTTGCAATGATCAGTGGCGGCTCGTGACTGTCTGATGTGGTGAGGCGATGATAGAAGTTTGACAATAATAATATCAATAATAAAATTAATTAAATTAATGTCATTAATGCATATTACTAGTCTTAGTAACTGCTATCATTACTAACTAGTAATGATAGAAGTGTTACCTGAATACCGGTCATTTCCGAATCATTAGTGAGTCCTAATAATATTATTATTACTAATAATAATAATAATAATAACACCCATAACACATTTAATCAACAATGTTTTTACAAGTCAAAATTTTGTTTAAACTAGCACTTTCTTGGAGGGATTCGCCAATAGTGTTCCTTTCTAAATATTAATTTAAGCCCATGAAATTTTTAATGTCTTTGGAACTTTCATGTAACTTTGCACTTCGGATGAAATTCTTTAAATCGTTATATCCCGGAGACATCGTCCATGTGTTTTTTTCATTGCCTAAGAGTAGATACGGCCAACAATATACATTTTCAGCATAAAATATTACGGCTACGGCAGAGCCGTTTATATGTTTCGTACCAGGTTGATTTAAAAGACCTGGAGTACTGACGATTTTGTCGCTTATCAATGGAAGTTAAATTAATTAACGGTTTTGACTGCTCGATATTTAGCAAAATTTACCGACGTTCTAACTCGGTTCGCCGTGAAAACGGCGTTTCAAGAAGCAACGTGATAATATCGTACTCCGGATTCATTTTTCACTCACCTGTACCCTGTACCTATGAAAGAGACAAAAACACGAAACACCAACACGTGGGCTTTTATTCACATTTATGCTAATTATCCACGCACCCTGCACCCCTACCATTCTGTAAAATAAATAGGAAAATGGTTGAATTAGTACGCCGAAATTGGCCGAGAAGCATCGAAGATATCGCCTCAGTTCCGAGCGAATTCATGTATTGGAGTATAGCAGCTGAGTCATGGAAATCCGTGTCTGTGATTGGGCTTCGTTGGTTTAAGTGAACCGACGCTCTGGCCGCTTCAGTTAAAGAATTAGGGGCATAAATCGTACAGTATTCAACGAAAAATGTCCCCAGAACGTGTAAAAAATTAAAAATCATGTACAGATCTCCCATTTCAACATATTTTTGTAACTTAAAATGCATTGAAAGCTCTTCTTTCATCATTATTTTATGAATTAACACTGTTTTCACAACACACGCACAAAATTGATGACATTTTTTCGATGTTGTATACTTTGTAAAAATAGTTGTCAACATAATTCACAAACTTGATTTCTGTGCAATTTGTAAAAAAAATTTTTTAAATTTGTAAATTTCGTCTTTTGTTAATGATTTCCGGAAAAATTTAATACAAAACACGTCAGTAAAATCTCTTACATGACTCGGAGCTTTAAAATACTCTGCACAAAGTGCCTCGTATTTCAATTTAGCTCCTCTTCAGTAATGTGAGCTTTTCTTGACTTTTATGTATATAACTATTTTAAACTCTTATTATGTCTTTGAGTTTCCTGAATGGTTCTGATCTTCTTATTCTAAATGGCTTTAATATTGCTGAATGGGTTAAATGGCATTGTTTAAGGGGGAGTTCATCTATTTTCACCTCCTATGAATCTTTCATGAACTTTTTTTTTGCCTGTCTCAATTTAATTCAGTGACTAATTTTATACGTAGAATTAGATCTTGGTCTAAGTTGTGAGCAAAGCTAGTGATCTCCTCTGTGAAGATAAGTATCATCCTGCTCTTCAAGTAGTTACAAATTTGTGTTAGCGGAGGAGTACCTTCCCTGTGTCCAATTTGCTTGGTTATAATTTCAGGAAAGCTAATTTTCCAGGTTTATATAGTGACGTATCAGTATAGATTGGTCTTATACAATTTCTATAATGTCGATGCTTCTGTTACTGGTTTTTACACAAAAATCTATGAAATATTTGATAAACATGTTCTTACGTAACTTCCATCTCTTGGCTCAGATCCCAGACGGTTCAATAAGAATATCATAATGCTTATTAAAGAAAAATGTAAAACTTGGTTAAAATTTAAAAAGTCTGGTACTTCCGTAGATTATCCAGCTTTTAAAAAGCTGCTCTCTATGCTTAAGAGTAAAATAAAAACAGTATAGGTAAAAAATTTATGTGACTAATCTAAACCAAGATCTTAAGACTAATCCTAAACATTTTTTGGGCACATTTAAACATTTTGAGTAACACTACGTTCGTTGCTAGCATTATGAGCAACGGGCGGAATCATATCTCAGACGTTCGATCCAGTGTTGCCGCGTCGATACATTGATTACAAATATGTTTTTCTTTTAGACTATATCAACATAACATAACATTTCAAGATCACAAATCTGTGGTCCTGTGGTCGAAAAATTAATAAGAGCACGGAGTATTATTATTTGAAGCAATATAGAAGTAGTTTTTTACTTTCCGAGCGTAAGCAAAGGAAGCATTGTAATTGAGTCCGTCGGCCGACTCTCTACTTTTACGTTTTCTCGATCTTTCATGATCCCTCGAGGACGAAGAAATAGGTCTCCCATTTCCGTCTGCCGTCCCGGATTTTTATTAAACAGATAATCTCCGAAAGTATTGGACCGATTGTTGTAAAATTTTGTACTTATATTAGGAATATCATGTAGATGTGTGGCGTTGCTGTGATGTTAATGTAGGCAACACAACGCACACGTACTACTTCCTCTCGCCTACGAGTAGGCAACTCAATATGCTCACCGAACACCACTCATGATTGGTTAGCCTGGCGCCGACGCAGAGACCAACTGGGGACACAAGGAGGCGCGAGTACGGCAAGTACTCTCTTCTGCCGCCGACATCGAAACGAAGAAGATGGGTACCGTCTCCTGTTCCACGTGTAAGATATCCGTTTGTAAATAAACTATAGAGAAACCCTACCTGGTGTTAGTCATTTCCACATTGGTGACCCCGGAAAGAAAATAGGAAGAGCTAGCACCATGGAAGAAATGCAAAAGAAACTGCAGGAACAACAAGAAATAATTTGCCAGTTCCAGACACAACTGGCTACCATCTCCAACAAACAAGCCCTTGATGAGGTAAGAAGTGGTTCAAATCTGAAGCTACCGACATTCTGGCAGCGAGACCCGGTGCTTTGGTTTGCACAAGTCGAAGCCCAATTTAATTGCGCGAGAATCAGGTCCGACCAGACCAAGTACTGGACCGTGGTAACCGCCTTAGACTGCGCGACGCTCCAGCCGGTTGCCGATTTGGTCGCCAACCCCCCAACAGAAGAGACAAAGTACGAAAGCATAAAATCCAGATTGATCGCCGCCTATGCAGACACCCCCGAAAAACGACTACGGAAGCTCATGTACGAAATAGAGTTAGAGGACAAGCAGCCGTCACAACTACTAAGAGAAATGGAAGCCCTAGCGGGTAAGGGGATCAGCGGTGACGTCCTCAAGACTCTGTGGTTGCAGCGTTTACCCCCACAACTACAGATGATCCTCGCCGCAAATGATAAAGAAACGCTGGACAAAATGGCGACCATAGCGGACAAATTGACCGAAATCCACCATACCAGCGCCATCACAGCAAATATTGGTGCCCTAAATCGCGGTACCTCCGCGCACGCCTCTCAAACCGTTACATCGGCGCAAGAAGATGGAATGGCTGCCGCCATTACGGCACTGCAGAAGCAGTTCGTAACTTTATCGACCACAGTAAACCAACTCGCAGACGACAGAAGGCGCCATGGGCAAGGCGAAAACTGGAATCGCGCCAAATTTAGGTCAAGGTCGAATCCGCAGGACGATAATATCTGCTATTATCACAATCGGTTCGGAGCAAACGCCAGAAGATGCGCCAAACCCTGTGACTACAAAAGGCCGTTAAACTAGAGGCGCCGTCGACGATTGAGGTGGTCCACGACGCAGCGCAAACACAACGCCTCTTCATCACCGACCCAAAATCAGGTACCCGATATTTAATCGACACGGGGGCAGAAGTTTCCGTGTTACCCAAGAGATTGTTCTCAGGCAGACAACATCTCAGCCCAGCTGAGACAACGCTCTTCGCGGCCAACGACAGCGCGATCAGAACATACGGCCAAAAGCTAATGTTCCTTGATCTCAAGCTGAAACGTCCGTTCAAGTGGGTATTTATAGTGGCAGACGTAGGCAAACCCATCATCGGAGCAGACTTCCTGAGGCATCACAACCTCCTACCTGATCTCCGCAACCGACGCCTCGTAGACGCAGCCACCCTCTTATCAACTCGCGGAACCCTGGCTATATGCAAGTCGCCTCAGATCACGACAGTGGCCAAGACGACGCCATATCACGCACTGCTAGCGGATTTCGCAGAAATTACACGCCCACCGCCACCTGGAACGAAGCACAGGGGCAACGTGTTCCACCACATCATCACCAGAGGTCCCCCGGTCGCAGAAGCTCCTCGCAGGCTTGCACCCGAGAAGTTGAGAGTGGCGAAAGCCGAATTCCAATATATGATGGAACAGGGCTGGTGCCGACCATCCAAGAGCCCTTGGGCTAGTCCGCTTCACCTTGTCCCAAAGAAACTCCCTGGTGAATGGCGTCCATGTGGCGACTATAGGCGCCTAAACAACGTGACAGTGCCTGACAGCTACCCCATCCCTCATATACAGGACTTCACCTACAGACTCGAAGGTAAAAGTGTGTTCTCCACCATAGACCTAGTGCGCGCATACCATCAAATTCCCGTGGCTGAAGAAGACGTTCCTAAAACAGCCGTGTGCACTCCGTTCGGGCTCTTCGAGTTTACAGTTATGACGTTCGGACTACGTAATGCCGCACAGACTTTCCAAAGACACCTGAACTCTCTAATAAGTGACCTTGATTTCTGCTACGTGTATATAGACGACATCTTAGTGTTCTCCCGAGATGAAGCAGAGCACGTCGAACATCTAAAAATGTTATTTTCTAGGTTACGGGAGCATCACATAGTGATTAACCCGACCAAGTGCGTGTTTGGTGAAGCCGAAGTGAAATATTTAGGACATACGATTTCCGGGAGTGGAACCAAACCACTTGAGACGTCGGTCAGTGCAATCCGCGAATTCCCCAAACCAAAGACAGTTCAAGATCTGCGACGGTTCCTTGGCATGATCAACTTCTACCGACGTTTCATTCCCCACGCAGCCCAGACCCAAACACCACTTCACCAATATCTGAACAACGCGCGGAAGAATGACAAAACAATAGTCGAGTGGACAGAAGAAGCTGAAGCCGCTTTTGAAACGTGCAAGACAGAGTTAGCCAACGCCGCGCTTCTGGCACATCCCGCCGAAAATCTGCCGCTCAGAATTATCACCGATGCTTCTGATTACGCAATCGGGGGCGTACTAGAGCAGCACTCCAATGGGACCTGGCAACCTTTAGGTTTCTTCTCCAGAAAACTTAGCAAGGAGCAGCGCAACTACAGCGCATACGATCGTGAGCTGCTTGCAGTTTACGAAACCATAAAATTCTTCAGGCACATGGTGGAAGGCAGAGACTTTTGCATACTCACCGACCACAAACCCCTCATCTACGCGTTTCAGCAGAAAGCAGGCAAAGCATCCCCAAGACAAGTCAGGCAGCTAGATTTCATCGGCCAGTTTTCCACCAACATTATCCACATTTCAGGAGAACAAAACACAGTTGCAGACACACTTTCAAGGGTCAATGAAATCACAACTCCTACGTTCATTGACACCGACGACTTAGCCAAGGAACAAGAAAAAGACGCCGAACTAACAGCACTTTTAAACTCTGATACAACAAGCCTGCGGTTAGAAAAACTCACCCCACAGGCCGGCCAGAAAGCTATCTGGTGTGACACGTCAACGGGGGTGGTTAGACCATACGTTCCACAAGATTCGAGAAAAGTAATTTTTGAAGGATTTCACAACCTCTCACACCCCAGCGGCCGAGCGACCAGTAAGCTCATCAAGAAGCGATTTGTGTGGCCATTTATGGAGAGTCACATAATGAAGTGGGCACGAAGCTGCATCCCTTGCCAGCGATCCAAAGTTGGCCGACACACCAAAGCCCCATTACAGCATTTCGATGACGTCACAGAACGGTTCCAACATGTGCACATCGATATAGTAGGTCCGCTACCTCCCTCTCAAAGCTACAGGTATTGCCTCACTATGTCTGACCGTTTCACCAGGTGGCCAGAGATCGCACCCATGACCGACATGACCGCAGAGACAGTCGCCAAGACATTCTACGAAACATGGATTTCAAGATTCGGTTGCCCAAGACAAATTACAACCGACCAAGGGCGACAATTTGAAGCATCCACCATGAATGCCTTGGCGAAAATTTTGGGCATTCAGCGCTCTCGGACGACGCCATATAGGCCCCAGAGCAACGGCCTTATCGAGAGATGGCATCGAACCATGAAGGCAGCCATCATGTGCCATGAAGCAGAAAGTTGGCTAGACGTTCTACCTACAGTATTATTAGGGTTACGTACAGCCATCAAAGAAGACATCGGTCACTCACCAGCAGAGCTGACCTACGGAACGCAACTGAAAGTCCCAGGCGAATTCTTTTTCAGCAATATCGACAGATCCGTAGAACCCACTACCTTTGTAGAAAAACTACGGGACCACATGAGGAAACTTCGCCCAACTCCAGCGTCGCACCACATTAGGCAAAGCACCTTCGTCCACACAGAGCTCAGTAAATGTAGCCATGTTTTCCTAAGAGACGACACCGTGCGAAGACCGCTCCAACAGCCCTACACCGGTCCACACCTTGTTCTGTCTCGTACTGCTAAGACAATAAAGGTCAATGTAGGCGGTAGGGAAACAACAGTGAATATCGACAGAGTAAAACCCGCTTTTATTCTCCAAGAACCAGAACCACCACCGGCTCCATCCCCAGTACGAACACAGGAAGTTACTCAAACCACCAGGTCAGGCCGCAGGTCAACGCTCCCCGCACGTTTCAGAGAATGACAACTGACAGCCGTTTTGACAGCTGTCACCCGTTACTTGGGGGGGGGTATGTGGCGTTGCTGTGATGTTAATGTAGGCAACACAACGCACACGTACTACTTCCTCTCGCCTACGAGTAGGCAACTCAATATGCTCACCGAACACCACTCATGATTGGTTAGCCTGGCGCCGACGCAGAGACCAACTGGGGACACAAGGAGGCGCGAGTACGGCAAGTACTCTCTTCTGCCGCCGACATCGAAACGAAGAAGATGGGTACCGTCTCCTGTTCCACGTGTAAGATATCCGTTTGTAAATAAACTATAGAGAAACCCTACCTGGTGTTAGTCATTTCCACAGATGGTAAAACGCTAACCAAAATTTGTCTAATCATCCACACCACTAATGCGATGACGTCACTTCAAAATTGTACCTCCATAGTGAATGGGATTTAATTTGTATAAAATAGATGCTATACATAGACCATAGATGTCCTATACATGTAGTTTATGACTCCGGTTGAGTTTTTACCCGAAACGTCTAAGATTTTTCGAAAAAAAATCAAAATTATAAAACAACATAAATATTTGTAATTTAATTTTGAATCTATAAAATCTTGTTGAAATCTTGCAGATGTTTTAAAGTTATGATAAACATGATAAATTTTTAATCGAAATATATTTACTTATCCCTTCCAAAAAATTGATGATGTCAGCTCAAAATTTTGCCGAATAAATCCTATCCAAAATGTACAAAATATGATGAGTCTGTACTTATGATTTATCGTTCCATTCATATTTTGGGAGTACAATACTGTTATTTTTAGTATTAGACTGTCTCAATCTAAGTTGATATGCGTGTCCTTGCAAAAATGTTGATGACGTTTCATTGTACTTTAGGTGCGAAGGAAGTTCTGTCGAAACAACTTTCGACCAAATTTTTCTGTTAACTGCAAGTCTTATTTCCGGTGGTAACATTGACTTGTAATTGGGCATTACGCTTGTTAGTCAATGCATATCATTACGTGGATGATAGAAGTCTTGCCTGAATGCCGGCCATTACCGGTTTAGTGGTGGGTCTTTAAATAATAATAAATTTTAAATTCTTCGTGGATTTCCATAGCGAAATGTAAAAAACTAGTCTATATTTTGTTGGTAAAGATTTATTAGGTAAGAAGTCTGCATAAATAAAACAACATTAAACTGCAGCACTGTATTTTAATACACGTATGCATAATAAAAGAACACGTGATAAATTGAACACAAAACAGTTAAGCGTTAATTGTATTTTACATATTGTTTGCTGCATGAATTTTCAATCCATTCCAAAGCTAACACTGTTTTGACGTAGCACTAAATTTATTGCGAATAGGAATGGAAATTAAAAAATCAATAGATTAATACCGACTTGCCTCGTTTTCATGAAGTAAGCCGCGTTCGTACTTAATTTAAGTTAAATATATATTTTAATTAAAATTATTTAGTAAAATAAATTTAGTGTTGTATCTAAACAGGCTTAACCTTATAAAAACCAAGTTGCAAATTTGTACACACTGACCGGCAAAAAAACCGGCCAGCCTGAAAAATATGCATAGCGCTGACTACGACCATCTTCAATCAGAGCGACAATTTGAGAGACGTCTGTAAGAGTTTCACGTGAAAACATTTATTAACTGCCAAACTTATACTCAAATGATGAAAAACACTGTTTACAACAACAGCCCCCTTTATTGTTTTAATTAAGAAAATATCGTACTCGGTCTGTTTCTGTTATTTTATTAAATTAAATTTAATTCTGCGTTTATATGTCTTCTTTTTTTCCTAATTTGTACAACATGTGTCAATAGTGAATGGTTCTTTAATAAAATAACGATCCCTACTTAAATTAGTAATTTTTAAAGTGGTTTAGCGAAATTTTTCAGGGTGGCCGGTTTTTCTTGCCGGTCAGTGTATATACTCCCAACAAAAATCAGGTGGGTTTACGCTTCACGTACACAAAAATTAACTTTTAATGATAATGGCAAAAAGGTGGTATTTTTTGCTAGATGAACTCACCGGCACATAATAAATCACAATAAAACTTTATAAATGTTTATTGAAGACGCAGGTACAAGAAAATCTTGATTTGTGCCGTATCTTACCTTAAAAAACGACATCAATATAATAAATATCCACCTTGCGTTAATTTTTGTGTAGAGTATTTTAACAACATACCGTCGTAACTTGTGTATTACAATAGCTGCTTATTCAACAATAAAAATGATTGAACAAGTAATCACAGTCTGTATTAAATAGCCTAAATAAGTACAATAGTTTTGAAGATCGTTTAAAAATAACGTCTACTTTTAAAGCAGACACCAAAATACACCGTCTCCAAAGGCACAATAATGAACTGTATCCTCGTACCAAGGTCTACACCCACTAATACAATTTCTTTTCTAAGGCAATAATGCTTTTGTTCATGTCACCAATTGGAAGCCACTGTAAAATTGTATAAAACTGCATGGAATTCCTAACACGAAACCTATTTACAATAAACTCCCTCGCAGCGTTTCTACTCAGTTCAACCAGAAGCGGTACTTGTGGCAGTTTTTTCACCTTTTCCAGCTGCTCACCGTCGTCTGAATTTTTTAATATAAAGTCTTTAAGTTTAGGATGATTAAAATAATCCAACAGAATTGTACACAGCGAAACATCAACAACAAGATCGTCGATATTTGACAAAGGATCATAAAATAACACAGCCATCGAATGTTCATCAATATTGCTACTCGTCATAAATACATCCATGTGGAGTAAAATTTTAAACAACTCACAGTAGCCAAAATGCTGGTAGACCGCGTCCAAATCGCACGATGTAACAGTCAGGCCGTGAGAAAGCAGAAGACAAATTGTTTTCGTGAAGTCTTCTTCGTTTAATTCATCTTCATTACCAAGCACCTCCAGAAGAAGTGCGATTGTGGAAGTCGAAATGTTCGAAGATTGGATAAATTCTGTTATGTATGCGCTATTTGAAAAAATATCTACAATTTCTTTTACTCCTTTAATACCACAATTGAGAGCTATTTTAATGAGTACATCAAAAATGGGCGGGTAATTGTCAATCATGTCTTTCACGATGTATCCAAACCGCTCAATAAACAATTTCAAATGTTGGGATTTTACGTGTATTAAAGAGCTAACTAAGTATTGCAGATCTTGTACGTCATAATCGACGTCAGAAATGTGGTTTAGAATTTTTGGGAACAAGTCAGAGTTTAACATCATAGCTGCAACTAAAGTGGGAAGTTTGATTATAATTTTGTTTTCATCAAACGTGTAATTGAAAAGAATTTCCTGCAGCTGGAGCTGCTGTTTGTCTGAGATATCTTGTGAGATTACAGCTACAGGTAACACTCCTCGATCTGTGGCAATGGTTACGTCTGCACCATAGTACAAGAGCATGCAAACCCAGTCAAAATTCCCAGATTCGCACGCACAATACAAAGCAGTCACCCCATATTGCGCCTGGTAATCTAAATCGCCCCCCTTTTCGATGATTAACTGACCAACATTGAGATTGTCGTCGCTTTCACACTTTGCAGCTAAGTGCAAGAATGTGAACCCACAACTATCCGTGGAATGTATATCAGCACCTTTTTTAATCAGCTCTAGCGCGAAGTATTCATCAAAACAAATCCCACCCAAGTATATCAACGGACTCTGCTCCGATCGATCAAGAAAGTTTACATCTACTTCGTCCAAGCTCATTAAATAGTCAAAAATTTCAACTCTGCAAATAACAATTTTAGAGCGGGAATGAACAACACGAAACCTTACCTTTTCCTTCTCATGACAAAATTCAGCAAAGCGCTTCCTTTCGTGTTCTGTATGTTGACAGAATTGCCGGATTCCACTAAGGCTTTTAATTCGTTTAAATCGTTTGACAAGACGGCACGAAAAAGGGGGTTGGTTTCGCGCTGCAAAGGGAACTTATTGATCTGTTTTATTAGCGTTATTTCACCTAAGCTATAAAAAATACCCGTCGTCTGCAGTGGCATCTGCACATCCGCGAACGTGCCGTGAAGGCTTCGAACTCCATGATTTTTGTCTTTTTCTCACACTTGCAAACCAATTACTATCATTGAGACACGGAAGTTGTTGGGAGAGGTTCATTTAGATATTTTGATACTTGTGATTAGTTGACAGATGTCAAGTGATAGTCAGCTGATAACATAAGCAGGGGATCGGGAGGGTTCGTGAACTCTTTTGATGGCGAAATTAGTCGATTAGTAGCTGTGATGTATTGTTGGTTGCGTATTACTTATTTTTATTACAAACAAAATAGTACGGTAAAATTTTACAAAGAGCACTTCTCGATTTCGTACAAACTGTTTGCACAGAACTCTTCTACAGGACCCCCTGATCACGTTCCTCACCTTCAAATGTTGTGGAAATGTTTACTTTTGCCACAAAAAAATTATTAAATTTCCCATTTGCACACTCTTCAATGGAGAGTCGTTTCGAACATAACCTAACTTTTATAGTCAACAATATGGGTAGGTGTAACATCGGGTTTTTAGTGGAGGCAGGGCGCTTCGCGCCCTGCACCCCATTACAAACATACCCCTAAACGTGGCACTTCTTGCTCCGTGGATCATTTAGTTATTGGAATTCGTGCGAGTTCAAGTGTGTGTGTCGTTGGTTGCCTACATGCGGCGCAACTAATAGGGTGCAAACCATAGGGTGAACACTAAATATTTTTTTCTGACACAAGGAAGCATTTCCACAACTTTTGAAGGTAAGGAACGTAATCAGGGGGTCCTGTAGAAGAGTTCTGTGCAAACAGTTTGTGCGAAATCGAGAAGTGCTCTTTGTAAAATTTGACCAATAGTACATATATGCATACAGGTGATTATTTTATCTATAAACTGTTTACGCCTAAATATTTTCGTGTAGGCAACACATTATACACATCATAAGCAGCTTTGATCAATCTATTAATCTTTTTAAATTAGTGATCCTTGATCATAGTTAGTAAATGCGTCATCTCAAAATTTTGCCGAATATTTTCTACCCAAAATGTGCAAAATATGATGAGTTTTTACCATTGCATTCATATTTTTACTTCCTGAACGTAGGCAAAGTATTGTAGTCGCGTCCGTCGACCGATTCACTCCTACAGGACGAAGAAAGAGGTCTCCCGTTTCCGCCTGTCTGTCTGCCGTCCCGGAATTTTATTAGACAGAAAATCTTAAAGTACTGGGCCGATTGTTCTTAGATTTTGTATTTATATTAGGAATATCATGTAGATGGTAAAACGCTAACCAAAATTTGTCTAATCATCCCCACCAATAATGTGATGACGTCACTTCAAAATTCTACATATGTAGTAAATGGGTTTTTAATTGTATAAAATAACTTAATCCTACACATGTAGTTTATGACTTTTTACCGGAAACGTCCAAATTTTTGGAAAAAACAATCAAAATCATAAAACAACATTTTGCAATTTAATTTTGAATCTGCAAAACCCAATGCTTTGAAATCTTGCAGATATTTTGAAGTTATGATAATCAATATAATCATGATACATTTTTAATCAAAATATACATGGTTAGTCACGAGAGAATTACTTCTGAAAATTATTTTTACGCAACCCAAAATACGAATGCCATGTACCATTTGATACTAACTGAATTTAAAATAAAATGCTTAATCCATGATTGCTTTGAGTTTGGCAATCTCATTTTGACAATTGTGGAAAAAGAGGTTACGCGAGTGTCCATGGTGGTACCGCAGCCAGTCGGAAATCTCCTCCGGCGCCGCTAATAAATTTGTCAGTGTGCCTCTTGATCTTTTGCAACCGATTAATCACGAGAAAATTATTTCTAAAAATTCCTTTTACGGCATTTTATTCAAAGGTTACAACACAAACTCAAACAAGTAAGTAAATAATTTAACTACTAATCTGTTGAAAATGTTGGGCATTTTGGGGGGATGCTACGGCTTTTTTGTAAATGGATGGCCGAAGAAGTCCAGAGGTTGCAGATTTGCACTTCGAAGAGGCTCTAGGTGACGCAGAAATGGCGAATTAACACATGCACATTAGCGGCGAACAACACTGGTAGAGCACTTACGGCTTCGGTATAGCCCAGATTGATCTGACTGTACGTCGTCGATCGAATGGGGCTCTAGAGGCGAGTCAACGATGAAAAAAAAATGTTAAAAATTAATTAACGTCAAAGTGACACTGCCAAAGTTAAAGCAATCATGGATTAGGCATTTCATTTTAAATTTAGTTAATATCAAGTGGTACAGGGTATTAGTATTTTGGGTTGCGTAAAAATAATTTTCAGAAGTAATTCTCTCGTGACTAACGGGCCAATTTCAAGTTGGTTTGCAATTAATTGCAAGCTGCGTTTCTATGGTAACCTCGCAAAAATATAATGGTTTGTATTAAGAGTTCTACGAGATCACCATAGCAACGGCGCTTGCAATTAATTGCAAACCAACTTGAAATTGGCCCGTAACCCTGTATTTACTTATCCCCTCCAAAAATTTAGTGACGTCAGCTCAAAATTTTGCCAAATTCTAAAATGTCCATAATATAATGAGTCTATACTAGTGATTTATCATTCTATTCACATTTTTTGGATTTGCTTATACAGGTGATCCAAAAAAATTAATCAATGCGTGAATTTATTTTATTGATTTAATCAAGAACTGCAAAACCGAATACTTTGAAATCTTGGAGATGTTTCAAAATTATCATAAGCATAGTAAATTATTGATCAAAATATATTTGCTCATCCCCTCTAAAAATTGCTGACGTCATCTCAAAATTTTGCTGAATAAATCCTATCTTAAATGGGCAAAATATGATGAGTCAATACTTGTCATTTATCGCTGCATTAATATTTTTTAGATTTGCTTTACGGGGTGCCTCAAAAAAATTAATGACTGAGTGAATTTATTTTATTGAGGCAAAACTGAATCCTACTTTTAAATCTTGTTATACGAGTTATTCTCCAACTCCAAAAAACTGATGACGTCATCTGAAAATTTTACCGAATAAATCCTACCTAAAATGTGCAAAATATGATGATTTTTTTTTATTTATCGTTGAATTCATATTTTTTAGTTTTGCTTAAACAGGTGGGTCAATGGAACCGCATCACAATAATTTCTAGCAGTTTCTTCCAACAACTTCGTTCACGCAGGACTTTCTTACAGATTCCTCTATTGCTCAAATTCTTCCTTATGTCGCAAACGCAATAAGTAATAATGTCAAATGAAATTTGATGCTCCGTAAACAGCATGTTTTGAACTAGTATTTAATATCGTTATAATTCTTTTGACTGAAATTACTACATATTAACGGCTGTAATCAGCGTGCTTCTCGAGTACCTACTGTTTTCCGACTGCGACAACATTGTGTGCAGTCGGAAAGAAATTGATGAATTCGTTAATTTAAATTCAGTCCATTCAGATCTTTTTACGAAGTGGTTGGAGACATATTGGTGAGTAAAAATAATTTTTTCGGTGGTTGTCAATTAATGATAATGGCAGAACAGGTAGAACAGAACTAAGAATTAATAGTGTTTGGAATCAAACTGACATTGTCAATTTCCTATAAAAAAATTATTTTAACAAATCGAATTCTTCTTCTTATTATTATTATTATCATTATTAATGTAGCGCCCTACAGAAAAATTTCAAAAACGGGCGGCAAACCGATATTAGATCAGATATAAAAACCCCAACTACTAAAATCTAAAGAACCTTTAGATGTTTTCGTACATCCTGGCACGTAAAATGTCAGTGGTTAACGAGTAGCGGCCATATATTACGAAAATATATAACACAAAGGTGTAGAATCAAAATATTTGGCCAACCCGAAATTTTGACCCACCAGCCGCCAATGGAATTATCCATGTTGATGACGTCGTCACAAATTGTTTATTGGTCAAATTAAGAACGAGTCACCCCATTTTCTCGAAAATGTGAAGAATACGCACGTCTTTATATATTAATAAGAATTATAATATTCAGAATATTTTGGTCGATTGTGGTTTAATTAATAATTTTAATCCTGTGTTTTGAGAAGACAAACTAATTCAAATCAAACTAATTTCTAGGTGACATTCTTTCGGTGTATAAATATAAATAAACACTTGAGCGTCAGATTGCTATTACGAGGTGTTGAAGGTCAAGGGTTGTTAGAGGTGGATTATTTTAAGTTTAACATGGTGAGTCATCCGAATCTGATAACGTACTGTCAGTCAGTAGCGTAACATGCACACTTCAGAAGGGGATGGTTTTTAAATTTATTTTTTTAAATCGCAAACAATAATACGCGGAAACATAAACTTAAGTGAACTGGTCAACACGCTAGCACGAATGCGGATGAATCTATTTAGGCACTAATCTAAACAGGTACAGGTACCCATCGCACGTAGAAAAATTCACTATGACAGAGAAATGATGACGGACGCTTCTGAGGATGCGCCTTTTCGAAAATGCTGGGTATGTTTCATTATATTTGAGAAGCGAGAGAAGTTCTGTCGAAACAACTGTCGACCAATTTTTTAGCTTAGTCTCTGGGAGTAAAAAGAAAAATGTTCAAAATTGGCACAATTTTTAGAACAGAAAGATTTTCTTTTTATTAGAATATTCACACTCGCAAGTTTCTCCAAAACTATTAGGATGAAGCGATTTATCATACAATTTTTACCTGGACATTTACTTATCTTACCGACGACAATCTGATTTTTTAGGAAGTTAAATGTAAGTAAATATTTCCAACGTAATAAAAATTAATGGAATTAAGATATAGTAAAAGTTTTTCCATTTTTGCGAATTTTCAAGTTCATTCTAAAATTAAATTAAAAATTTAAATTTTAAACAAACACATCTTTGAAACGAAAATTTCTGAAATACAATAGCTCAAACAAGATATATAACTGGTTCAAATTATAAAATAATTGATCATTTCCAAATTTTGACTAAAGTCTAATGTGGTATTTTCGCAACGTTTCACAGTCTGTGTAATACATGAATATTGATTTCTTTGTTTATCTGTTGTCTAGTGTGTCTATTCAGATTTTATAGATATGTAGATAACTTTAAAACTGGGAAACTAATTACTTTGAAATGATAGATATACTCATACATATACTTCAAGATTAACTTGTGATAGGACACCAGAATTTCAACCAAAGTTGTCTATCCATTTTCTCCGTAAAACTGATAACGTAATCCAAAATTTTTTTAAGTAAATTTCATTTGAAATTTATGGCGTAAGTAAGACATGCTTGAAACGCTAACTATTTCAAATGATAACATAATTTTCAATTTTTAATTTTTAATACCCGCACGTAAATTGAAATGCCTATTTTTACCATTACCTAGTTTCATATTTTCTCGACGTTTCACAAGTTGTAGAATACGAAAATGTTGATTTCTGTTTGTCTGTCTGTTGCGTTGGACAAATAAGTAAATTTCGAAAATAAGGCACTTACTACTGCAAAATGCTAGATGTACTTTAAGATTACCACCTAATAGATAATAGAATCATAATTTGTCTGTCCATTCCATGACCTCCGCAAAATTTATGATGTAATAAGCATTCACGTTCGGTAGAAGTAGCTAACAGAAAGTTTTCTGTGGTTAAGTTGCAATCTTAAGATCACTAGAAATTAAAGATTGGTATCAACTGTCTAATTTTGTAATTCAAATGTCAAATCTGAATTGTCTGGAAAAAAAACGAAGTTTTTCTAATTTCAACACGCTTCGTTTGAAGAAAATCCTTAAATACAGCGTGGAAAGAATTTCCACAAAAGTGGTCACGAGAAAGCCCATTTTAAAGGAAAAGAAACAAGAAATATTTCGTGGTTTTCAAAAAATTACAGAGAAAAATAGACAATCTTTGGGTAAAACGCAAACAGTTAAACTGGTGGCAGAAATATTTTCCGTAAAGTTCGCTGGTGTTCTCGAGTGTTTTTCGAATTTTAAAATAATACCGATACAACGGCGTCGGTGCCGTTAATATTATACTCAGAATCAGAAAGACGACTGCCCAGATTTATATACCTACATGCTTTGTTGGGTCCGCCCTACAATTGGTTTTTAATTTTATATAATCGTTATTGTTTTGTAAACGGGAAAATACTCGGCTTGGAGAATAATTGTACGTAATACACGTATAAATTTAGATTTCCGAAGGCGAAGTTTTTCACATTAAATAACTACCAGAATCAAATTTCTAAAGCGGTATCTCTAATTGCGTGATAGTGGTGAAGATTTACTTTTCATTTTCTTGGATGAGACATGGATATACCAAAACGAATCCATGGTAAAATTGTGGATCCATGATGATGACATCGAAGCTTGTCCTCCTAAAATAACTAGTGAAGGGAAAAGATTCACAATTTTACATGCGGGTTGCTCTTTGGGCTTTTAGAGGGATACAATTTTCAACTGGATTCAAAAATAGATTCAGCAGATCACCACAAAACCATCACATTTTCGATATTTGATATTTACTTACTTACATGTCACATTTTTGATACCTACTTTCTGACATTCTAATTATACATTATACACTAGAACAATTATGTCCGCAGTTACACAGCTTAAAAAAAAAAGTTACCAAATCTAGTTACATCTACCGAACGTGAATTCCTTATAGTTCCAAAAATTTTTCAAAGTAAATGACACTTGAAATTTATAGCGTGATTTACTTGCACATCTATGTTTTAATAATAATAATATACCTATATTTAAACATTTCGTATTATATTGTTACGAAATAAACTCATACGCCGCCCGGGTACGACGCCTATGAGTTCTAGTATGTACGGCGATGGTGACTGATTATCGGTGACCGCGGCCGGAAAAGAGCCTGGAAGCGGATGTCGCGACGGGTGTTCGAGAACAAGTCTAGAAGCGGCGACGGAGAGCTTCGACAAAGACCGCGCGGCTGTTTAAATGGGAACAATCGTCGGGAGCAGTTACTGTAGTCCAGACAATGGGAGAAGTTTAGTCAAATCCATTCCAGTCGAGTCGGAATTATTCTGTACATAATCGCTATACATATACAGGGTCATTATAAAATACTGTAGTCAACTCACCTATGAAAAACAATTGAAATTTTTCTCGTGCCGCTAATCACCAAAATGATTTCAACTCTTTTGAAATGTCACGAACGTCGAAACAAATCTATCAAATGTGTCAAAAATTGACATGCCAGGTTTGCGATTTAATTTCATTTTAAATAGACACGAAAAGACGCCAGGCCAGAGCATTAAGGGTTGCAGTGTTATCGAGCATTTCTGAACGCCACTGCAATACATTTCAGTTTCAAAAATTGTAAATTGTCAGAAAAACGTTTAAGGGCTTTGTCATGAATTACACCTTGGAAAGTCGATTGGAGTTGAACAGAATAAATCATCTGGTCTGTTTTGCAAAGAAGCAATAATTTTTCAAATAATGAAATCCAAAAAGTGAGGTTAAGTTTGTCGAAACCAATGAACACGGTAATTATTTAAAAAATTACATTTTTATAGGTACCCTGAAGGTAAAAATTGTGAAAAATCACGTAATGGACAATGGCAGAGCAAGTCTTATCACAGTTAACGAACACTATGAGTACCTAATGAGTTTTTGCAGTAAATAATTTTGCCAAAGTTGTGATCCCGCGAAAGTTCTGTTTGTAAATTGTAAGGAATCGTCAAAATATTGGTGCAGACATGGTTTGTGACCGGTGCTTTTCTCTTGAAAAAACACAACTGAAAGCCTTGATCTTCATCCCTACAATAGGTGAAAACTGCTATGTCCAAACATTACCTTCAGCTTTGCAGTTTCTAGATATCTGAAACATGCCAGATCTGCATAACAGGAATGTCAAAGAGGTTCTACCCAAAACACGCCCACATGGCCATCCTAATATCAAGATTTTTCAAAATTTCTATAACAAAAAAGATGAAAAAACCAATAAAATTTCAGGAGCATAGTGTTAAGAGTTCTGTAGATGATTATGAGATCTCTTGAAACAACAGAATGTTTAATAAAGATTTTTAACTTTCCTAATAGTAAAATTACAATTATTACTAAACAGTAAGTTGAAGTAAGTTTTAAATTAAGAGAATGCAACTAACACCGAAAGAAAAATGAAAGTTACTGAAAATAAAAAACTTTATTGCAGTACCTACATACACTTTCTACATCTAATTTTGTTTATCAATAGATCACATTCATTTACTTGAAAAAGTATCAGGCCTATGAATCGTCGTCTGGAAACAGCTAACCACACACCAACCTTCATTGCGTGTGATGGTGTTTCTTCAAAAGCGTGAGTATTTTCTATACACCAAATTCTGAAGTTCTGTCAGTTGACATAATAGCCTAACAGATGAAACCAGGCTTCATCAGAAAAGAACGACAAATCGAGAATCCCGTTATCGTCCATATCAGCTTGAAACCAACTACAATACCCAACGCGGCAAGGAAAATCAGCTGGTTGCAGCTCCTGAACCAACAAAATCTTGTATGGATGCATATGTAACTTCTCTTTTACGATTTTCTGACATGGGCTGTATGGTACTCCGGACAGTAAAGATTTTTGACAAAGCTTTATTCGGACTTTGTTCCATTCTCATCCTTAAATCTTCAACAACGTCTTCACTAACTTGAGGTCTCCCCGTCGGTTTTCACTTAGAAATGCTACCAGTGTCGTTAAATCTGGCCATAATTCGCCATATAGCGTCTTCAAAGATTCTTCATCAATGACAACAGAACATTTCACTAGATACTCGTTTTTAGACGCCTCCACAGAGTAGTACACTCCATCCCCATCCTCATTTAACACCCCATTACGGTAATAGGCATGATGATTGCGCCAAAGAACTAAAAAAATCATTTGTAACACTGACCATAGTTATTCCTCTCTGTTCATTACCTGAGATTATTCCACAATGATCTGTAGTTTTGATAAAAACTGTTTTTTGAGACACTTATTAAAGTTCTAACAAAGGGGAAGACAGCAAAAATGAAAACAAGACAAGTCAATTAACGCACAAAGTGAGGGAAAACGTACCAGTACAAACGAAAAAATTATTGACATCTGACAGAATTTGATGAAGCGTTGAAACAGTGCAGCCGCTAATGTCAACTAATGTGGCGCTAAAAATAAAAATTCCAATATTAGTGTAATCCTTTCCACAAAACTGAAAAAGGCGGCACAAAATGTCACCAAAATCATGGCCTTCTTCGGCTACAATATTTTATAATGACCCTGTAGTTAGTCGTGTAAATCGGAGTCATTGAGAAATAAATTGTTGAGTTTAACTCCCCCCGTTTTTATTCACCGATCAACGTAACAATATATTGCAAAAACAATAAAATTTGGTGAATAAGATTTTACAATATTATTACGATGAGCGGACGCATAAAAATTGGCGTTAGTAAAACTCAACAATTTATTTCTTAATAACTCGAATATACACAGTTAACTATTACAGCGACTATGTACAGGGCTTTTATAAATGATTCTAAGGGCATAGTTGGCCATGGATTTCAAAAATCCCGCTTCCTTGAAATTATGCCCTATGCATCACTATGACAGTTCTCACTTGTCATTAATGACATTTGTTACCTGTCATTTAAAGTCGTCGTTTTTATTGTTTTAACGTTTTTCAAGTGCGAATTACAGTAATTATCGTTGATCCAAGCTCAAAACAACAAAACAGTCATTTTCAGAACTATTGATGATTGTATTCGAAAATTTTGTTTTTATGCTGTGAAAATGGTTTATTCTGTTGAACAAGACACTTTCATCGTTATGTCTTGTTATCGCAATGGGAATTCGTAAACGAAGAGTTGTGTATTCTGTAACCGCTTGTAAGCAAGAATTTCTGGGCAAATACCATGATTTAATAATTGAAGAAACATCGTGTGATGATTAACCGCAATAAGTTTGTATCTTTTTATCGTAATGAATTCGTTTTATTTTTTTTAAAACATATGAAGCATTTAGGCAACCAGTTATACACATGCGTGATCTTTGTCATGCGTCCTTGGGCACTTTGTACGGATCTCCGTAAAGTTAAATCTGAGAGGCGGCACGTTTACATGACCTACTGCGACCCTATAATACTCATTTATAGAAACCCTGTAGAAACACTACAAACTATTTCCGGCGCAACTTATCTGACTCCTCTTAACATTCGCTGGACTCGTGGTTCGACTGACTAATGGTTCCCGACGGTGGCCTGTATTTAAATCCCTGCATATCTCGATGGATCCCGATGGATCCCGAACGCCGCTTCTAGGTTTTTTCTAGACCCCGCAATCGAGACTTCCGGTAGCCGGCTGCAGACTTGTCTTTATGTAAAAAATTTAGATTTTCATCGAAAATGCAATTTTGAAAAGTGATGGCAGAACAGTTTTACGTCAATCATTTTACAAATTTTTTCATATGCCTTATAAATACATATATGTAACTAAGAATTTGAAAACTGGTGTGTTTTGTTTGGTTTTATCTTTTTTTTGAAACAAAGTTTGGGACAAAAAATATAAATCATATGCAAAATTTCAGATTATCTGCAACAATGTAATATAATTAATTATTATTAGGGCCGATTTAATAATCAAGTTAAAGGAGCTTTAAAATTAAAGTTGGATTTTTACCAGGGAAACACATTGTTGAGACAATGGTTTAAAGCTCCCATTAGTTAAAGGTCCTTTAAGTTTTGATTATGAAACTAGCACTTAGTGTACCTATGTGTTCGACCGCTTTGTCAAATTCCATTCAAAAATCTTCGAAATTTGTGAACGATTTTTAAAAGTTTGGCTTTAATAAATTTCTTTTTCCAATTTCTACTAATAAAATGCTCATAGTTTAATCGAAAGGATGAATAAAATGTTTATAGCAACACTTTATTCACACTGTCATTGACCACACGAATAAAGTAAAAAAACTAAAAATTCACACTAAAATTTGCAACGCTTGATAGTCCACCTCCTGTAAAACAATCCTAATGAAAGTCCAGGAGCATCGTTTGAATTTGACCATGACGAAAGTACAGGCAGCTTAGGCAATTTACCTTCTTCAAATGTTCATCATATTAATAATAGTACAATTATTAATATTTAATATTTATGTATACGGATTACCTATACAATACATTTTTTGAGAAATTTTGCGAAATTGGAAAAAATCTTGTATGATACACGTGAATAAACGAATTTTATCCACTCAAAAACATTGTCACACTCAGCTTCGCCTCGTGTGCTAAACTGTTTTTTCGTTGGATAAAATTCACTTTTTTTCACTTATACTATAAATAGCTATTCCAGTTATGCAATTTTTAAATCTATCTTTAAACTGTGGGTGAAGTGAAGAACAAACTACTGCTAGTTCGAAGTAGATCTACAGTAGTTTTTCGTATTCGCTACAGTAAATATTTTTCTGTAAGCCATGCCAAGTTTACCACTTGCAAGAATTAATAAATGCAGCAACAGATTTACTCCAAGATAAAAATTTAGGTAAAATATTCTTCTACATCGCCACAATTTCTTCATGTTTACAACGGTTGAAGTCTTTTAGTACAACAATATACGAAATATTCTGTATAATACCTTTTTTTACAAAGTGAATCACTCGTGATTGCTTGTCGCATTCTATACGCATGCTTTAATTTTACAATATTACGTTCTACAAGTTTGAAAATCGGCAAAATTTTCTCGGAACCATTCACCCACATTTTCCACGAGCACTGCCCGCCCAGCGACCGCAATCGCTCACGTGCCTAAAATTCTCAACTAGTTAATAAAATTATCAAGTGTAAGCGTAAAAATAAAAATAACCCAACTGTCCCAGCGAAAATAGCCGCCGATATTAACTTTGTGTTCGCGCCTAAACGTTTCATTACCACCCCGGCAATCACATGGTAAAAATCAATATCCGAGAAAAGTGCAATTTTTTACAAGTAATGGATGTTAATTTGAATTTATAACGTGTTCATCTTAATTGTGTGTCATCCCATTAAAGCAACTGGATTTACGCCAAATTGCCAAAAATATTTAACGTCCTTACTATTTGTGTGTTTGGTGGAATAATATTTACGCGGCAGGCGGCGGTTTTTCCCTCGTTCCTCGTGGAAATGCAGCGCATCTTGAGTCTCGAGACCAGCAGGAGTTCCAATTTGACGTCGGAGTTTGTGACAAAAAGGCTGTGCTGCAGTTTCATTCTCACGGTGGCTTTTTTCGCCGTTATCGGAGGTAAGAATTCATGTTTTTTCGGCTTAATTCCCGCGAAAATACGTTGGGAGCAATTTATTGTCAATTGTGGCAGGAGTGTCTCATTAATAACGCATAATCTTGAAAGCGTATTTATTTTTATTTATTCTCGGCGAGTTGAAAAAGTTGCTATTTCGACTGTTAAATGTACGTACCAGCTACTTGTCGGACGTTGTAGATGTGAATTAATATGAGCGTGTTGGGTAAATAAACAAACACGAAATACGAAAGTATTTACATGAAACTTTCCGGTTACTGATTTGAAGTTTTGTAAACAAAAATACTTTTTATAAACATAGTGTTTAAATATTCACTTCTGGTGTAAGTAAAATGAAGTAATTTGGAAAAGTGAGTAGTTTATTACAATCGGTTAAACGCACTATTGTTTTCGCAAAGGAAAATAAGCAAAAATAAATTATAGGTGGTTTTAAAAACAACTTTAATTTCATTTTTGAGAAAAATATTTTTAGTTCGTATCTAGGGGAAAATTTGGTTTAAATAAAAATTTTATATTTTCTGTGACAACAACCTTCAATAAAACAACTATCATAAAAAGACAGAGAGTCTTTTCTCTGTTCATATCATCAGCAATACCAGATTAACGGGAGTTGGATGTGATAAAGTACAGGAGGGAACTGTTAAATGCATAGTCTTTATTTTCTTTCATATTATTTTGCCGAATTTACGTTCACAAATTTCCTGTTAGAGTTTATACATTTTATAAACATTTAAAGAAAGTAGCTAAACTGTAAATCAGAAGTAGCCTGTATAATTCAGTTTTATCTGGTGCAAACGTGTCTGCATTTTTTTTCTCTTCATTTTTGTTACATTAATTGTGAAGAGCCAAAATTAGTTTTAAACTTCAACGTCTACATACAGAATAGGAAATACATTAGACAGTAGAGAATCTGCAAAATAAATTAATAATTAGCGGTATTCCAGAAAGAACCGTGGAAGAACTTTACGGGTGATGTAACAATATTTTTTTAATTAATTTAAAATTGTCTTTTAACCAAAATTAAAACAATTAAATTAATAGAAACATTTTTGAATTTGAATGATTCTAGGACAAAATTTTGTAACAAAATTGTAGAAATTAATCGGGACACATAGGTACAGTGTGATTTTTGAAAAAATGTACTCCTATGTTTTTTCTCTGTGCATTCAAAGCAGAAATAAACACATTTTTGAAAACTAATATTATTTCAGAATTAAGCTGAAAATAGAAATAAAGAGATTATGATTTTGCTTAAGTTTTGGTATTTATTTTTTTGCTCGCTTTTTTTCGTATGTATACTGTGAGCCATTTCTGCTTTCACAAAGAAGTCAGCCAATTTTGTAACTATGTGTTCCTGAATGTGAAAATACATTATAAGTTTGTTTTTATGGTAAGTGATTAAAATAAAACGACATCCAGTATTCCCATTTTTTCTCCACAGATGTACATGGAAATAAATTTGTTATCTACTTGTAAAAAAATTAAAGTTTCAGATAAGAAAACATTAGATTCTAAAATCTAGTAGACAATATTTTTAAACTTTTTAAAAAATATGTGTCAGTCAAAGAACTATAGTTGAATATTAAAAATGATTTTTAATAATCAACTATAAGCACCTATTAATACTGATTTATTAATACAGTAAATAATATATATATTCTTTGTAGAAATCAAAGATTTGACACTCAAACAGTGCATTAAGACTTTTACGTTCTTCTTCTAAAAGACAGTCAGATTGCTTTTGTCCTTAATTTAGTCAGAAATGGAAGCATTAAATTAAATTGTTATATATTTTTCCATTTTCAAAATAATAGCAATAATAATAATAACCTTAAAATTCTTATACTGACAGGTCAAATAAAATTCAAGGATGTTAAATTTGATTTGTAGTTTGAATATTTTAATCCTTCCATAGCTATTAACATTAGGTACTTGTAGCGATTTAGATTTTTGGTTTTTACGTAACCTCTACAGTTTTAGTTGTGTGTACAATATCTCGTTAATTATATTAAATAAAAAAAAATCAGAGACTTATATGGTTTTTTGAAGAGCAGAAACCAAAATTATTTTTGACTGTCCAACGTGTTCTGCTTTTAAGGTAACTTAATTTTTTTAACTGTTTTATATGTATCTTAATTTTAAGTAAGTGATATTCTTCACTTTCATCCATATGTCAACTAAATCTTCCTGAGTAAATTTCATTTTGACACTCCAAATATTTATAACGTCATTTTATAATGTGTGTTTATGTAAATGTTAAGTAACATTTTTCGGTTGGCGACTTTTAAAGTTTTTTTAAGAAAATTACAAATGAATGTACACTACAAAAAAAATGGATGCTCTAAATTGTCTTGAGTTGATATGACGTGATTATGTAATGCAACAATAGAATTCTTGATATTTTAAATTGAAAAGCATAAAAACTCTGAACTTCAACAAAAAAAGAAAAAGAATATAAAATAAAAAAAAAATGCAATAACAAAATACAGGATGTTCTATTTGAAAAACTAAGAATGGATGAATGGATGTTGGAAAATTATAGGAGTAATTAATTTGTACCTCAGTAATTTTCGATTTTACAATTGCTGCAATCTTTTTTTGTGAATTTTTGTATTGTTATATTACAGATTTCAAGAAAATTGGAATAACAAATAAAAATAACAAAATTTCAAAAATAAAATATGTTTGTAAACCCTGCCTAGGAAGGGACTAATTATAGTCTAGTCTAATTAGCATAGCATGTAAAAATATAAGGAGTTTCATTAAAAAAAAACTAAGTTGTATGTTTTCTCTCAAAAACAGAACACTCTGTGCAGCTGAAAATAATTTTAATTTTGCTGTTAATGGAGAGCACAATCGGTGGAGAAATTATAAGCACAAGTACAATATATACAGATTGCACAATGAGATAATAAAGATTGATTGACGTTATGGTTGTTTGTGCATCTTTATTACAGGAGCGACCAAAGTGAACGAAGTTCGGGATTGAATCTTACAAGTAGATAAATTATTTATTACATACTTAATACCTCAGGTGTTGTATTATCTATTTCTTTATTACTATTTTATTTCGTGAGCCACACGACTACTTTCGTATTAACAGTACGTTAAGTAAATGGATGATTTCATTCTAAAAAATGGCTGAAACATAATCCCTGATCATACGGCATTTGTGGTGTTTCAGAAGCACATGAAGTTTTGTGTAAATGACTACAAATTAGTTTTTTTTTTTTCCGGAACTTGTACAAATTTTTTGACGTATTTTGTTTTGTGAAACCAAGTTTACCGACTTGCAGCTCTACGGTTTATAAATTTTCTAAATATTTGAAAAAAAGAAAAGAGCTTGTAATGTCAGTGTTGAAGGAGGAATATGGCAAGCACAGAGTTTTTTCAACAACTGTGCATTAAATTTTCTAAATAAACGGCGAAAAATGTGTGAGTATTTTCGTCTACGGTACGTTCTTTTGAAGATGATGGTTGAAAAACTGAACGTTGTTTAAAATACAGTCTGGTTGTTCTACTTTACTAATACGTCAACATAGGGATTACCATCCAAGTATTCGGAAAGTACATTATGGCAGAGGTGACCGTTAATATATTACACCTACGCTGTGCAACAAACACGGGAAGTAATTGGATTTTCGTAATCCAATAAATATATTTAAGTTTGATTTGGTTTTGTGTTCGTTAAAGAAAGTGCGGGTATTTCTAGTTTTATGTAGTAAAGACATTTAAAGATTTGCAATGGATAAACGAACAGTAAGTTAAATAAACCATATTGTCTATTAAACTTATAACTACGTACTTAAAATTATATTTTCGCAGAGGAGGTGAACACGAGTTGTAACAAAAACGGAATGAGATAAAATTAAATTTTAACTGTTGTTTTTAAGTTGTTTCTAGATTGGTGAACCGATGTATATGATCGCATCTAATTAATTCACGTGTATATTGTTCTTGATTGCAGTTTTGGTTCGGAACACAGTTATGAGTTATTTGAATAATAAAATTCCCAGTCAAAACTAGTTTCATTCACTAGTTTCAGTATTGAGAAAGTGTTTTAATTTACTGCGCTGGATTGAAACCATTGATTGAAAGTTGGCTTTTGTTGGCGTTTAAATTTGGAATCACTGTTTGGTTTATAAAACACTAAAAAGCTGAGAAATTTTATGCTCAATCTTACTTTTATGCTGTGAAATTTTCTAACATAATCGACTGCATCTCGTCTGAATATGTTATAATTATTATTATTAATATTATTATATAATATTTTCAACGATTCTCTTCTTCAGTGTCGGTTAATTAGTACAATTATATTTTTTTATTGTTAGGTTGGTAAGCATATTCTTCTAAACGTTGTAGACTACTTAATATATATACTTTTTTTAATAATTCTGAATACATGGAATTATGTTTTATTTTGTTTTTATCAATTTTTTGTTCTTTTTGTCTTATTCTCTTCTTGTTATTTCTGCTACTTATATTTTTTAAATTTTGTTAATTCGGTATTTCTTCAAGTTTTTACTCCATCTCATGCTTTTTATTACCTTCAAACGAAATTTACTAGACACTTTTCGAAATTTGATGGTAATGTCTATTTTTAACTTTAATACGTTAAGATTAAATATAACATCAATTGTGCGTACTATCGCATGTCAGGGAAACATTATTACACCTGTTAGGTAAAACAGGAGAAAGTGGCATTGTATCATGTCATATATATTGATTCTTAAAAGGTGAACGAACACTTAACACCTTGTGAAAAATATCGACTTTTGACCTACCTATGTTTTTTTAATAAAATTTGGGGAAGGTTTGTAGTTATGTGATATCAGTGTATCACGACATCATGAATAATAAATGTGCTGTAGGTATGACAGGTGTATTCACAGATAGAATATAGGTTACATTCTTGAGTTACATTTAAGTGGATACTGAAATAAAAAATTAAGAATTTCTTTATTGTGTTTTTCGTTTTATTCGATTTAACCATTTAATTCTATAGTTTATTAATGTTTCGTTTTTAAATTGTTTTTTATTTTTTTCTAAACGTTATCATCATTGTAAGATTTTTAGTTGTTTGATTACTGTTATTATTGGTTATCGATAAACATATTTTAAATATTGTCTTTAATTAATTTAAAACGATTAAACTTGTATTTGCCCTCATACTTCCCCTGAAAAAGAAAGAGTATGGAATACAACCAACATCTGCATTAAACACTACATTCTCTGTTCTTATATACATATTTACAAATTTTTAAAGATGTCCTATTGCACCTGATCACATCTTTAATCATGGTGAATGTCAGAATTTGACAATTTTTTTAATAATAATTCCACTGTCTTCTCTCACAAATGAGGAAAATATTGATAGGTACCTTTAAAATATAGATATTATACTGAAGGTTTTCCTTCCTTGCAATTTTTTTCAGATCGGGATCTAAACAAAAAGAGACAATGGTTGTTATTTCACGCTGCTGGAAAAATTACCCGTTTACGTGAAAAATGTTCTATTTCATACAAACTTTTGTCTTCTATATTCAGTGTAGAGTTTTTTTTGGCACATTATTTTCAATTCTAATAATAATTTTAATCCAAAAAACTGAACTCTTATAAAAATATTTCCATCGGAGTTAATCTGGAACACTCTTAGACCCTATTATTTTCAAAATGTTTCAAGTTTGTGAAACACTGATAAGCTGAGTAAGTAAGGATGAAATAAGTATAATCATAAATTTCGGAGTAAGATGTACTATGTATTTTCAATTAATTTAATAGCAAAATTTTGAGTGCATAGAGAGTATCTTGCGATTCTAGAGTGCTTTTTGTGGGTTGGTACGTCATTTTACGACACAAGTGTAAAAATAGTAGGTACTTCTATTAAGATTTAGTTTAATGTGCTATGCCTGAAACAAGCGTCTTAAAATATATTTAGTTTCACTGCAGTTAAAGTAATAAATGGAATATTGATTGAATTTTACGATATGATTTAACAGCAGGCTTGTAACAGACATACTCGCAAAATTAGAAATGATAGTCTATCTATAATCTCTCTAGATTTTTGCTTAAAATAAGTTTTTAATTTTTAACTTCTCGTAAAAATTTTGGCAAACTGCCAGTAGCCTCTTTCCTCCAAAATATATCAAAATATATTTAAATATTTTACTGATGCCTTTGACTAATATTAAACCAATAATGGAATCGAAAGCTTTCACGGCCAGATTTAATAGCAGAAAGACCTTTTCCATATTTCAATTTTCGAAAGTTTGGACGTTAGGCTCAAAAGGAACCAACATTTTTTTGTTAAATTTAACCAAATTTTCATTGCACGATGGTGATTAGATTGATTCAACATGCCTATGAAAAATTGGAAGACGTTGAGTATGTGCCGTTTGAACCCAATGAGGTTGTTCTCGAGCCCAGTGACGACAGTTGTGTCGATTTAGGGTATCATTTAAGTAAAATGTTTCCTCATTCGAAAATGCGACACTATTTAAAACATTGGGATTGTCGTAACAATGTCATGACGCTTCCACAAAATTCCAATCGTCTGTCAGGATCATCTTCTGATAGTTCATGGATGCAGTTTCTCTTTTTTTAAAAACTTTACCACAAACGACTGGCTAACATTTTCTTGTAAAGCCATTTCCGTCGTTGTTACATTGTTGTCTTTCAAAGATAACAAGATATTCAACTTGGTATTATCGTTTATTTGTGGTCTTCCACATATTGGAACATCTCTCGCGTTTCCCGTTTGATTAAATTTTGCAACAATTCTACTAACTGTGCGTCTAGCGATTCGAGGTCATTCAAAATATACTTCCTTGGACAAAGCATACTTCTTCGTGGCTTTGAAGCCTATCGCCTTAACCTACCATCATTAGGATTTCTATATGTTCTTTTTCGGTTAAAGGAGCATTATTATGCGACTTTGACAGAAGTATAGACAAACAAAAAACATATTTGTTTACAAATCACAAACTACCGGACTACATACAGACAAACAGTACTCTTTATTTTATTAAACCAACTTAAGAAACTGACAAAAGCGATTCTCTTTGTTAGATTTTTGTTTTCATTTTTAGTTATTTGAATTTCATTTTGTTTCATGTTCATATCATGTTTATTTTGTTTTTATTAATTTTCTCAATTTTTTTGTTATGTAACCCCTACATCAAGCTACATTTTCATATGTAGAAAAATAAGCTTTATCAAATAATACAATCAAAATTAAACCTTCCTATTTAAAAAAATCATTGGTGATGTCATCACTTTTACAAATTTGACGTAATTTTTTTTACGCATGTCAAAAGATGGAGAGCAAAATGAAAGGCTTGACATGTTTTTACATTTTTTTTTTAACAAATGCTCCTCTTTTTATGAATTTTGTACATTACTTTATCATAACCCCCTGCATTTCTTTGTACTTACAGTATTTGCTCGATCACCTCCGTTGTGACATTTTCATAGTTTCGTATTTTATAATTTTTTAGGTTTCATTCTGTCTAACAGACCATCTTAGAACTTACCTGATCTGTCTTAAAAATATTAAAAGCTCTTTAGTACACAAAATTAAGTAAACGTTTTAAGCATTTGTAGAAAATAACCTTTAAGTCAGCCACGATTTATGGTTATCTGCTCCACGAAGCTCTCATTAATCAAGAACAATTCGATTTTGTGTCACAACGAGGGTCATACTCACCACCGTGCGTGAAAACCCGAATCCCTTGCCAATAATAATAACAAAATAATGAGCTTTATTAATGAGACATAGAGCCCATTAGACAAATTAAAGCTCTACTGACCTCCTTGTGGCCAGTACAGCTCCACATTTTACTTAAGGTAATTGAAAAATATTTGTGGATAACCCTGCAGTCAATTTGGCATCGCATGGTTTATTGGAGCAGAAATTTATGTTCACAGTCCAAACAAACCATTAGCTATATTGAATAACTTATTGTTTATTTAACGCGGCTAATGTTAATGTTTGTTTCTGTCTTCGAAGCCATTAAATTAATTTTAACTGACGTATTTTCAGGATTTTTCCTTGGCCGCTTTGCTACAGACAAGACTTTGCAAAAGCTAAAAATGGAAATTTCGGAAATTTCCAAGAAAATCACCACACTGGACAAAAATTTGAAAAGTACATTCCACGATAGCTTAAGTAATGCGAACTGCAGTGCGAAGATTAAGTGCGAACACTGGAAACTGCCCACACAGGTGCCTCAGGAGGTCTCGTCGAAGTCTTTACTAGACGAACTCAATAGGTGTTTTAGTAATGGATGAGTTTTTTCGATGCAATTCCATTTAATTTTAGTCTTTTTGTATCATTCGATGTTTTCGCCTTTCAATAACACGTTTCACGTTCATATTCGATGTTGCAGAAATTTTGATTAAACCTGACGAAAGATGAAAAATCAATGTTTGGATTCGTATGTCATTCTAACTAATTGGTCATTCGTTAAAAAACAACTAATGTCGGCTATAATTAGTGATTGTGATAAATTAGTGTACCTCTATTTTGTAACTATGTCTACACACATTTACTTGTAAAATAAATATATTTTTGTCGAATATTTCTTCTCTGTTTGAGCACTTTATAAATAACAATTATTTCAAAGTTAAAAAGCAGAAATATTTATTTCATGTCGCTGCGAAGTGAAATATCGGAGTACGCCGTACTGTAGACAGAAAAGTGATTCTGCGAATGCGATTTTCAATTTATCAGAAAGTGTTTGCTTCAAAAAATCTGAAGAATCCTATTTAACTTTCTTAAAATAAATACAGGTGGGTCAGGAGTATTAAAATAAAAAGTACAAGAAGCAAACCAAGCAGATTTCAGGAACTGTTAAATTTTAGTTCAACGGTTTTTTATGTCCTACACAGGAAAGATAGTACATGTATTTTTCTTATCTTCAACAATTTTAAGCATGAAATCTTTTGGTGTATTTTTGTCTGTTCGGTACGATAATGCTTTGTATCTAGAAAATCGTCGCTTGGACAAAATGCCAAAATTAAAGTTTCTCGTGATGATTTTTTTGAAAATGATCCAACACTTGTGACTCAAATTTTATAATTCCCTTGTGTTAAACAAAGGCTATTCTTCTTAAAAAGATTATTATTTTTTATTTGCTATTTCCACACTTTTAATGTGTCGGTAATTTGCTCAAAGAGAAAAACTTTTCACACTTGTCATTTTTTGAAAGGCTCTTAATTGTCAACAGTGTCTTGAAAATGTCATCGGTTAATATTATTAATTTCGTAAATAAAATTGCATTTGTCTTAAATAATGAACCTTATACGTTTGTGGAATAAACGTGGGTCGATTATAAATTTTGATGCGATCAGAAATTTTAACAGACCATATGTAATTGTCCCAGATATGTTTTTCCTAAAAAAATCTACCGGATGTTGTCCATATGTCAGTGATGTAAGTACGTTTGCATATTTGGAACTTGTACTAATTGTTTAACACTAGCTTCAGTTCACTTTACTAAATTTGATTTTTTAGAATAAAAATATTGAGGAAATAAAAAAAGTTTTGGTAATTTATACCGGGGGTACAATTGGTATGACAAAAAATGATTATGGAGGTTTGTATTAATGAATAATTTTATAGTGTTCGCTCAGAATTTACTACAACTTATGATATGTACATTCTTATATCTACCCAACCTATAACGTACACAAAGCTCATTTTTAATTGGAGAAAGATTTATTTTCACTTAATTAGTTAAAGTTGTGGTGAGTTTTTAGTGAACGTCCTGTGTATGTATGTAAGTGTTGCTTTGTTGTTCGTTGTTCTAATAGTCCTTACACCAGCTTCAAACAAGTTTCTACAGCTATTAAAAGACAATCCGCAAACTCATTCTACTCATCTAGCTGCAGTTTATGGATTTGTTAATGAGGAACAATTTTTCTTACCGTAAGTTTTAGACAAAACAAAAATAAATAGGATTTTTTTAAGATAATAGTTATCTAGAACACTAACGGCTGATGGTTATTTAGTACCTCGAAATTAGCGTCAGATTTGGATTTTGATTCACTTATCTCGTTTAGGTCAGCAAAATATGAATCCAAATCCAAATCTTAAAGAAAAGTCCGCTAGAGCAAGCGGATCATGCATGACCGTCCTATATTATGACGCCAAATTATTCTTATTTGTGATGGTTATTTATTTAACAAAAGAACAAAAATACATTTATGTGTTTTCTTTTAGAAAAACGAAAAATAATTGTGTCATCATGTATGAGCTTTTACAATACGATCCACTTTTGGATTCCTGTAATATGTCTTCTGACAACTGGATAAAAATGGCCTGTGATGTAAAGGTATATTCGATTTTAGTTTTAAAGTCACATACAATAAGGCATACGATAATACATAAGACTGAAAATAGTAGATATATACTATTTTTTTTAGTAGTAGCGCACTACAAAAAACACAGTTGGTCTATAATAAGTTTTGTAATTTCAAATTATCAATTAATTAATGTTATTTTTTGGGGAAATATGTCAGACAATGAACTATGTACCCATCCCGAGATGCTTAACACTTTTACATTCCTCATGAAAATAATTTCAAAAATCTGGTAACAACGGCCAATTTTCGTCTGTTAAGCATTACGTAACCTCAATCTTCATTATAGACCTTGGTCAATAATAACTTCACTTCCATTATTAACTTTGGTCAAATTTAATTATCATCACTTTGGTAGAGAAAAACGAATTCACTACTCACAGAAAATTATTTCTTCGCTACTAGTGAAAAAAAAATCTATATCCAGTACTAAAACTGTGACTACCAGTAAAATATAAATGGACGGATTTTGGAAAAATACTTATTTATGTAATGGATGCATAACTTGTAAATTAAATTTTATAAGACTTGATAATTAAACTTTATTCATTTAATCACATATAATTAATGTATGTATTCTAAAACTATGATAAGCAAAGTTATGTCTTGAATTTTTCCAAAAATAACCAAGTCCAAAATATCGAAATTGAGATAATTCCTTTTTAGGACAGTTATCGCATGTGCAAAAAAAATCGGTATCACAATCAATGGTCGGGTCAGTTTAGATCAAAATGAGCTTATTGGGCTTACTATAATTAAAAAAAAAGTAACATTCGCGTTTTTATATGCATTGCCCACCCTAAAATATTTCGCAAAACCACTTTAAAAATTATTAGTTTAATTGGTGATTGTTATTTTATTAAAGAACCACACATTATTGACATAGAATGTACAAATTAGCTAAAAAAAAACAACAGAAATAAATACAAAATTAAATTTAATTGAAGAAAGCAACAGAAACATAGTGAAATTTCAGGGTGGCCGGTTTTTTGCCGATCAGTATACAATAATTATATTCCAAAAATAAGTAAGTCCATATATCCAAAGTAAGACAGATATAAATAATATTTTTTTTATTAGATAAAACATATAATATTAAATCATTAATAATTTTCAGTAATTCCTTCCTCTGGGACCTCATTGGGGGTGCTATAGTCAATATTACCCAGGGCTGCATCATAAAAATTTCCTGCATTCTGTCAAATTATGTTGACACATACCTAGTTGAATGTCTTCAATAAACTATAAAAAATTAAACACATCCACTGAAAGTTTATTTTCTCCTTTGGAGTGGACTTAAATGATTAAATTTGGATTAAAATTTAATTGGCCTTAATACATGATTAGAATGAAACAGAAATTTTGGATTTTTACTTCCCGAGCGTGAGCTAAGGAAGTATAGTAATCGAATTCATCGCCGGAATTCACAGTTTCATGTTTTCTCAATATTTCATGACTCTTAGAGTACGAAAAAAGTGACCTCCCGTTTCCATCCGTCCGTCCCTCCGTCCGTCCGTCCCTCTGTGTCGATTTTATTAGACGGATAATCTCCGAAACTACTGGACCGATTAGATGGTAAAACGTTAACTAGAATTTGGCTAGTTATCCCCACCAACAATTTGAAGACTTTATTTCGAAAGGATTCTCAATTAAAGTCATTCAAATGTTATACAATAATATACAGTCGTTTCCAAAAAATTTCGGGCAAGATGGGAATATAACTTTCATCTTAATGTCATTTGCCCGAAATTTTTTGGAAACGACGATATGCCTGTACTCACGGTGTACGAAGACGCTTTGAGGTTTTTTCTTAAACGGCCAAATTTTTGCAAAAAATTAACAGTATAATAACATTTCTCCACTATTCATGTTAATTTTTTTAGACGTGCTAATAGTCGAATTCTTTCTCTAAATGTAAACATAATAAACAGTTGAAGTTAAACATGCATTGAGGAATTGAGAATATCTACGCATATTTCATACTGTTCGCACTTGTACGGATCGCGCCCCCTTGGAATTTACAGCCCTGCGACACGGGGGCTGCTGGGCTTAATTACCCCACTGGTTTTTACTTTACTGAGCTTATCACGAGACAAAAATCTTAAAATCAAATTTTATAACTTTTCATAGAAGAGAGATTTGTTGAAATATACTTCAAGGGCGAGGGAAGTTTTGTCAAAATAACCTTCCATCATTTTTTTTTATTAAGGAATTAATACAATTTGAGAAAAACTATTTGTTTCGGAACTTATTTTGAATGTCTAATATTATTCCCTAGTCAAAATTACGAAATGTGAACTTAAGGTGGTTTTGGAAAAAAATGTTTTCAATTGCACACTATTTTCAACAATATGATGCTATTTATCTATTAATTTTTCACAAGTATGTTGCAACTTGTCCGAGTTGTATATATATCAGAGTTTTTCTACGATTGCTTGTTCTATGTTTTTTATATTATAATTGTTAGTATTTCCGCGCATTTAAATTAATTCAACTCTTGTGAAATGTATTTTCATGTCAGTATTTCATTTAATCAGGAGTAAGTGCTGTTTAGATAACGATGTTTATAATCTATAGTTGTGTTGTGACACAGCACCTAGTAACTCCTAATATTACTGAGTAATTAGTCTGTTGCCGTTGTTAACAATTTTATAAAAAATAAAGTGAACATAATTAAATTTAGAACAATTTTTTTTAGAAATATTATCATATGTATAATGGAACAGTTTTTTTGCATGGTACGGATACATTAGCTTACACAGGCTCTGCATTATCATTCCTGTTAGAAGGTCTTCAAAAGCCAGTAATACTAACAGGATCACAGGTAACAGATCTAAGTTCATATAATAAAAATGCCAAAAAATCTATTTCTAATTTTATCCTTTTATTAGAATATTCTGAATCTTCCTATTTCTAGATATCAATATTTGAAACACGCAGTGACGCACTGAGCAACTTCATTTCTTCAGTAATCTTAGCTGGTTGCAATAATATTCCAGAAGTTTGTATTTTTTTCGCAAACAAATTAATGAGAGCTAACAGAACAACTAAAATAAGTTCAAGTCAGTTTGACGCTTTCCACTCTCCTAACTATCCACTCTTGGCAGAAACTGGGGCAAAACTCGTAGGTAATAATCTTGTTATACCAATTTATCTGAATCTTCTAGTAACGAATTACAGTTAATCAGTCATCGCTATGGGAATCTACTAAAAAATCTCTTCAAGTACAACACTCTTTGAATCCTAACGTGATTCTTCTCGTGTTGTATCCTACCATCACTGCAGCTGTGGTGAAATAAAACACAAACTTGATTGAAAACATACACTGATTAAATTTTTGAAGTTGAATGGTTTTCTTAATAAGTCTGTTGCTGGCGTGGTTATGCGGACTTATGGTTCCGGAAACATGTGTTCTACTTGCAAAGAAGTGATTAATGTTCTGGAATGTGCTGTATCTAGAGAAGTTTTAATAGTTAATATTACTCAGTGTCTTCATGGTGGGATAAGCGCTGGTTATGAAACTGGAGAGGTTAACAAACAAATAAATTCTGCAGAAGCTATAATTTTGTTTTTTCAGATTCTGTACACAATTGGAGTTACTCCGGGATATGACATGACTGTAGAAGCTGCATTTACGAAACTGTGTTACGTGTTAGGCTTCCCGGAGTTAAGCTATCAAAAGAGAGTTAACGTTTGTGGCCGTAGTTAGGTTGTTCTTTTTATCAAGTTGTTGTCTGTTTTAGCTCATGAAAGAGAATATTCGAGGGGAACTTACAAAGGGAGAAAATATTCACAAGGAGGGTTAAAATTTCCAGTCATTATTATGACCACTTCACTTCTGAGTGTAGGATTACGGAACTAAAATTTTATACTGCTGTATCTAACCAACTTGAGTACAATTGTAACAATCGATAAAAAATAAAGAAATTTTTTGACAAATTATCTCAAGTTGAAGGGACATTGTCTTACAGGGGAAACAATTATCGTTCTATTTGCGAAAAATTTTGAATATTTTTTTAGTTTATGAAGATTAAATGGGTATGGTTACTTGTTTTTTTTTTTTAATTAGAATTGGACGTGTTTTGAAATGTATTACGTGCACCGAACAGTGTGGTGGATTGTCCATTACAACAAAAGCAGGAATAAGCTGTTTATCCATCCAATTTTGAAAAAGTGTCCTGTCCATCGTTCTGTGGTAATAATATGTCGTTATTTTTCGAATTTAATAAAAAGATACATCGTTCTAAAAAGCGCAAATGACAACCCGCATGCAAAATTGTAAATCTTGAACCTTCCTTTGTAATTTTGCTGGGATTACTTTTCACGTTTGAATTGTGTGAACAACGAGAAATTAAATACTTAACTTTTTTTGGTAAACCCATGGTTTATCGAGGTCTTCACTAGAATTTAGAATTTAAAGAAAATTTCTTAAAAAAGTAATTTAGCTGCAACAAGTTTTGTTCACATTAGATTTTGTTACCGTTTATTACCATGTGTTCGCATCATGATATTTTCTGTAATTTCTGGTTGTCACCTGTCAAGATTGACAGATTGTTGACATTTTTAATTTGCAAAATGTATCCAAAACTTGAACCATGGCCGACTAGTATAAAGATTATGGCCTGTCCAAAGGAATGCCAAAGGTACCATACGTGCTGCCATCTATTAATAATTCAAAAACGACAAAAGCATTATTAACACTTTTTGAAAGGCACAAAGGCATTCATACCGAAACAAACCACCATTACACGTTTTGAAGTCCCATAATGTCAAGTCAAATTAAAATTTTGCTAAATTATTAAGTGTAATTATTAATAGATGGCAGCACGTATCGTACCTCTTGGACAGGCCATAATCTTTATACTAGTCGGCCATGCTTGAACTAAATTTATCGCATGTCACAATTGACGTATCTGTCACACAATTACTTCCGTTTGCCAACATAAAAGCAAGAAAAGTTTACATGTTTTTTTTTAAAAAGGACTGCCAATAGACTCAGTCATTTCTGATTACGCGGTATATCTAGCAGTTTCTCAGGAACTGGTCATATTGAGATCCTTAAATTTTCGCTTCAAATTTCTAATATAGCATTGTTGTCTATAACTTACAAATCAGTAAAAGGCAAACCTCGTCTTTCGAAACCGAACAAAATGAAAATTAGAAGCACTTAGCATTTAGCACTTGGTCAGATAAAAACCCAACCAGAACGTGTGTATTTCACTCAACGAAAACGTCATCAACGACAAAATTAGTCAAAGTGGTGCAATTATGGTGCAACATTCAACAACCAAAGTAAAAAAATATGAAAAATTTTGAGATTACGCCAGGAAAAAGAAAAATAAATACCTGCTTAAGTATTTTTTTGTATCTACCTAACTAATTGCAGAAAGAGTATTTTAAGGAGCAGCACATCTGACGATGGGCATTAATTTAAAATTACCTAGAGCTAACAAATTTGCTACCATGTAAAATCTTAAATGTAGATAAATTTTTGTATATTAAATTAAAGAGCTATAATAAAAGTACCGGGTGTCCCACGTAACACTTTCGGGCGCAATAACTCAGGTATTTTTGAACGGATTGTTATGAAATTTGAAATGTAGGTATTTTGATAGGTGAGGATTAATATGAACCGGTGAGAATAATCATTATCTTGAAAAAGTAAATTTTCCATTTTCTAATTTAATTTTGGATTAATTAAGTTTTGCATCACTTGATTAAACATGAAAAATAAATACTGTATGCAAAAATTCATCTCCGAAATACGTCTGGTTAGACAAAAAACGATAAATGATTGCGCAAATAATACCAAAAAGTATTAAAGGATAGGTAGCTATGAAACAAAAAACTGCTATCCTCGTGTTTTGGATACCCTTGCGGGAATTTGATACCCGTTTGCCAAGCGTTATTTTAAGAATTTTAAGAAAATGCTAATTTTCAGTTGCTCCGCTACAACCTTTTTGAAGGTGCAAAATTGCTTTAGGTTCAGGAATTAAAATCTAACTTGAACGGAAATAATTTTGCTAGGTGTATTTAACACTTTATTTTTTTCACTTGTTTTGGGTCTTGTACACTTAATTATTCTCTGCACTTTGAATTTGGTAAATTCGTCATCGGTATACCGTTCGATAACAGTCCTGATTGTTTCATCTAGGTCTGTACGGCATTCTCCGAAGGTTAAATGATTTCTGTTTCAATAATTAAAGAAAAGCGAACCATTTCCAATAACTTGTCAGATTTTGACAAAAATGTCAGGAGTGTACAAAATTGAACACCGACGGCAGTATTAAATTAAAAAAAAAATGGTCTAAAGAGTTTAGACAGTACTTCCCTCGCTGTCGGAAACTTGACGACTGCATGCCTATTGTGTTTTTTTCCTCATTTCATTTTTGTAGTGGGAATTTAAAAAAAAATTGCGATGACGTCATCAACATTTTTGCAAGGACACGTATATCAGTTGGAATAGATGTAGTGTAATACTAAGAATAAAATTATTATATTCTCAAATTTTCGGGAAAATGAATTGGGTCGTTTTGAATATTGATTTGTAATAATCAATAAAATAACGAAACAATTTACTCACGTATACGTATCAGAGGCAACTGAAAATCGTGTATGTATAAACATTCTTAATTTAAGATGACAGGCGTAACACCATACGTGAGAGTCAAACAGAGAAACTGTAAACAAAACGACCATCGGTTTTATTGCTTCGACTTCCGCTTATTATATAAAACATTGGGTTTTATTTTAATTCTTGACGGTGAAATTCACAATTGGTTGATTATAAACATGTCTATTTCACATTCGCGGAACCAAGTGAGCGCATAAAACAAATGCAGGTCTGTAATGTTAAAGTCGATGTAAATAAGCGTGCTACCCTTATGTTTCAACCGAGTTTTTCCTTTAACAAATTTTGTGTCTACCAAATTGGGTTGGTTGGGGTGTAATACTAATAATAAGTGTTGCCTTTAATTTAATCAATAAAATAAATTTACTTCATTAATTTTTTTGAACCACCTCTTAAGAAAATCCTTAAGAAAATACTTTCGGAGATTATCTGTCTAATAAAAATCCGGGACAACAGACGGACAGACGGACGGACAGACGGACGGACAGACGGACAGACAGACGGAAATGGGAGACCTATTTCTTCGTCTTCTAGGGGTCATGAAAGATCGAGAAAACGTAAAAGTAGAGAGTCGGCCGACGGACTCGATTACAATACTTCCTTTGCTTACGCTCGGGAAGTAAAAACAAGTTAATTAATTTTTGCGTTTTCATTAACGTAATTCTTTTAAACAAAAACAGTGATTTAATTAATTTTTCGCACACAGGCGTTATTTTGGTTGCTTAAAATTATAACGCAATTTTGCATAATTTTTAACAACAGGAACCTGTGTTAAAATTCGCTTTTTGTACGATAAAATAGTTTTTTTTGTTATCAGCCTAATCTTTACCTATTATATTACAACTGCTTTAAATTTCATAAAAATCCCTTCAAAAATACCTGAGTTACTGCGCCTGAAAGTGTTAGGTGGGACACCCGGTATAACGATTGTTTACTAATAACGCTCATAAATCTGAGAACTGAAAATAACTCTAATTACCGTAATTTACTTTGTCGTCAATCAGGTCATCTCTAAACACTAATTAGTTTTAATGTTTCCAACACCTACGTAAAGATAAATTGTTCGCGGTTTAATGTAACATAACATTCTACAAAAGGTTACGCATTACTTGGCAAACGTCAATAAAATTTGCTTCAGAAACTTTAATATCCTTCTAAATGTCAGATTTATTAAATGACGATATATTAAAGTCCATAACAATCAGTGCCACTCAGCGTTAATTCATTCGATTAGAATAATTTATATTTGCCTAGAACATAGCACATGCAAAGTGGGGCCTATCTAAAATTGAAGTGAGCGTGTTAATTTTCGTTACGTAGTAAGTACCTATTACTACTTTCATGTGCTCATTATTCATTGTTTTGTTACGCACTTCTGATTATGAATAACGTCCAAATCATTGCATAAGTTGCCACAGTGTGATATTTTTTGTGAGTGGGAAGTGATAACGTTAAGGTTTGGGTGAGTGTCTTACTACTAAATTTTATTATTAATACAAGACGAATTGTTTTCGTTCTTGCGTCACCCTTCGCTTCAACGACGGTTTTGTTACAAAAGAAAAGTAAGCCAGATTTCTTATTGCTTCGTCAAAATTTTATTAAACGGTTTTTTTTTGTATAAAATAAAATTATTGTTATGGATACTAATATTTTTATAGATTTAATACCCCAATTCGTTCTTAGAGGCTAAAAATGGCTTAGGAGGGAGCTTTGAAAAAATATTGAGTTAAATTTTTGTAAAAAGTTAATTTGGATGTTTGAAATGTTCTACTTTTTATTTAATACAGTCGTCACTCTCTTTGGAAAAAAATAATTTTGCTTGCGTGGTATCAAAATAAATATCATGGAAAGTACCACCAACGGAATTTTTTTTAATTTTTGGAAATTTACTTATCTCCGGTTGTAAAAACCAAGTACTTTGAACTTACTTATATAATATCGTGCTTTATAGCAAATTTTACCGACATTCTCGTAGGATTTCCATTAGTACTGAATCCTTGAAGGACGTTGTTTTTATTAAGATAATTCCAAGTAATTAATTATAGTGTTTGTTTTTATGGTCGACGCACAATGAAAAAAAAAGGAAAAAATTATGTTGGTCACGTTTTGCAACTGCAGTGCGTAAAGTAAAAGTTGAAAAATAGCAATTTAGTTGAAACTTTTTTCGTGAACATAGCCAAGTGCCTGGGTTAATACAAAAAAAAAAAAAAATTAAGCATTAACTTTTTTGGTTTCTATTTATTATAAGCCTAAGTTAAGTTTGTGATTTAATCTAGCTGTGACTTCTTCGTCTGTTACGAGTAGTTTAGCAAAGAGAGTACTCACATAGCAGAAATTGTCATCTTCTTCAAATATTGTCTTTGTTCTTATTACCTTTAAACCAGTTGGTATAAAATTTTGATCGTCCCAAATCCTATAATATCAACTCTGTTTTGATCCTAATATGTGTCTCTTTTATCAATATCTCTACTGTTTCTAAAAATTTGTTGTCTCGCTACGGCACTTAAACCACTTTCTATTATCCCTCTATCCAGTATAAAATAAAATAAAATTGGAGATTGTAGGTTCTCCTATCATTATCCTTTTTTTCCATAAAGTTTCTTCTATCTACTTGTTTTCTATATATTATAAATATTTCGTCTCTTATTTTCTTCTTATCTATTTTTAGTTATAATTATATAATTTCTGTTCAATATATATTTTTTTTTATTTCTTCAGTGTCTGCCATGAACGTCTCCGGCATGCCAATTAGTTCGTTCACATCTATTTTATCTTACGCTGTCTTTGTTGCAATTTTGTTTATAAACATTTCTTTGACTGTTTTTCACATATAAATTACAGTTTTCTCGCTACAAACTGCAGGTAAATTTCCTCTAATATGTACAAATGAAAAAAAATGGATTGCAAATAATGTTGCATTAGCTTTATTAGTCATATGCAAAAATGTTGAATATAATGTAATTAAAATTATTAGTCTTCATCTACAAATATTCAATATTATCAATATTATCATCACTATCATTTGTTAGTAATTTGTATACTAATAGTCAATTAAATGTGGTATTGTAGAAGATATGAAAAACAAATAGTGAGTAGATGATAATTCAAACTACTTAGTACACATAAATAACTACTTTTCATCCCAGAGTGTAATCTATAATAGGGTCCATTTGACGAATGGCTAATTTCATTTTTTTTCTACGTTTTTAGCTCCCATAGAATACGTATAGAAACAGTAGTCCCCCCATTCGATGTGTTTGTTCCGAAATTATTGATGAAATTTTTGATATAATGGCGTGATCTCAAAATGTTACCAAGTAAATTCTATTTAAAATGTGCAAAATAATACGTTTCTTGTTCCTGTTTATTAATCCACTGGAAACTGTGAAATGAAATTTTCAGTTTAACTTAAGAAATAGGTTGACCTGTTCATCCCTTTCGAAGACTTGATGACGAAATGAATCGGAAATTTTGACAGGATTCATGATTCTTTGAAATGGTGCCTCATCCTGCAACATTGTTTATATTTTAGTAATATACATATTTGAATTTTTTAGAATTGTTTGTACCACATGTTTACAAAAATGAATGAATGAATGAATTAATGATGAATCAAACAACTTTTGGTTGCATTGTTTTACTAAAATAGCATTTAATCTCAGTTTGGAATTGTTGGAACAACATTTTTGCCATTTATTCATATAATAAAGTACCTATTCTAAAAAAAAAAATGAATTTTTGAATAGAAATTTCAGGTATACTCAATCCTTATCGATTTTTCATGTCAACGGAAACAGCTTTCTAACTACTTCAAATAGGAAGTTTTTCATTTTTATGGCGCTCGTTTTACAACTGTCATAAATTTAAATATTCGCCAAAATATTTGCAGATAAACGTCTGCATCTTCTTGTTCAAACAAAATTTTGACATTGGTGGTGGCATGGTACAAAGTGCTCTCAGTGTTCTCGATATAAAATTAATTTTCTTCACCATTGCTTATTTGTATTTAGTTCGCCGTGATAACTATTACAAATTCTGACACTTGGCTCCCGATTAAGAAATATATTACAGTTTCAGTGCTAGCGAAATGACCCCTCAAATACACGACACTCCCGTCAACATCAAAAAAGTGATGGTTCTTTACGTGGGCGGTACAATTGGCATGGAAAGAAACGAAAACCACGGTAAGTGTCCAGCATTATTTTTACCTGCTCGCTACAATACTCCGTCCAAAAAGAACCAAGGGTGTGGGCCAAATTATGAGTGCAACTTCATACTTTGGCTTCGAAACAACAACGTAATTTTGCAAAGTTCTTGACTTGTGGAATTTGCATCACGAAATTTAATTTTTTGAACACTTTGTTTACCAATGATGCGTTTGCTAGACACACCATCGTGTTTAAAAACTGATAACACTGTTTGAAATTTCATTAATTAATCAGAAATTTGTCAATATTCATGCAACGCTTTGTATTTTGATAAGTAATGAAGAAACGTCTTATCAAAAACTGTTTCTGTAACGAGATTTATCCGGTTTTAATGGCAGGGAAATTTAAATAATTACGAAATGTGTTGGTCAAATTGTGTATACACATTAAACAAAAATAAAAATAAATTTTAATTATTCATAATAACGGCTTTTTTATACAAAGTCCAGAAATTGCAAAAAAGCCATTCAGTTTTTTTGCTATAAGCGAGTAGATTAGTATTATCATTAGATTCATTAGTTTAAGCATAGATACATATTGCTAGAAAATAAAATTCGACCATCCAGTTTTACAATTTGTTAAATATTTTTAATAGGTTCTTTATTTGTTTTAACGAGTGAAGAACTTTAATAGAAACTTATTCAAACATCTCCTGAGAAAAGTTGATGCCGTCATCGCGAAAAAATATTCAATTATGCAAGATTTATTATTTGCTTGTGTTTTTAATCTTCTTGTATTTTCTTTAAGATGGTTTATACAGAATGTCTAAAAAATGTGTGAATCGCTTCAGCGAGTGGTCATGAATGAGAATCTGTGAATCTGTGACCATCCTAGGAAGTAACTCGGTGTATGAATATTTTAAGTTTAGTGAATAATTATTAAACTGAGTTTCTGACTTCACCTGGTTTTAGCACCGACATACAAGTTTTTGATAAAAGATGACTTGATCACAAATTATTTTGAAACGTAAATTCATGTCATTGGTCTCAAATTAACAATCATAAGTTAAAACAAAAAAAAACTTTAGTCTCTGTCGCATTATAACCAGATGTGAAAATTTTAGAGGCTTCATAGTTGTTACTCATAGAAAGAACTAACATTGAAAAAATCTTTTTTCCAGTGTACTCTCCTTCCCCCAATAAATTTTTGAAAAAACTGGAACACAGTGCCCAAATGCACGACCCACTTCTGGCCGAAAAATATATAAAACACTTAGCCCCCAATCAGCTAGTTTTGCCGTAAGAGAAACATAAAATTATTTATTAAATACAACAACAAATACAAAATATTCTAGTGAAATTGGGAGCGATATAGTTCTCTACCAGCTCGAAGAATACAGTCCTCTTTTAGATTCCAGCAACATGTCCTCAAAAGACTGGATCCGTATAGCCAAAGACATCGAAGTGAGTGACAAATAAAAATTCCTACCTCTGAATCACCGTACAAATTTTTAGAAAAACTACACCCATTTTGACGGGTTTGTAATTTTACATGGAACAGACACTCTGGCTTACACATCGTCTGCGCTGTCGTTCATGTTGGAAGGAATCCAAAAGCCCGTTATATTAACAGGATCGCAAGTGAGTCAACTATATCATACACAAAACAATATGTAAGGTCATCCAAAATTATTAATTCTCTCGTTAAACCAAAATAAAGCTGCAACATCAATAAGTTACTCATCTCATTTCAGATTCCAATTTTTGAGACACGAAGTGACGCCAAGGACAACGTTCTATCATCATTGATTTTGGCAGGCTGTTATCGAATACCGGAAGTTTGTATTTTTTTCGCCAATAAGCTTTTACGTGGGAATAGGACTGCCAAAATCAGTTCGACTCACTTGAATGCGTTTGATTCACCTAATTATACTGCTCTGGCAGAAGTTGGGATCGACATCACACGTAAGAATTTAGACATAATTGATGAGGGCTGTCGTATCAAGTTACTGTAATTTGCAGTAAACAGGCATTTTATAATGAGACCCAGTGGTGTGCCATTCAGGGTTCACACTAAACTAAATCCGAATGTGGGACTGCTGAATTTTTTTTCTACCATGACTCCCTGCATGGCAAGTATTTATTTTTAAACCATACATTAACCTTTCCAAATTTTTGTTTACAAAAATTTCAAAATCAGATTTTCGGAATCTATCCAAAACAGGAACATATAGAAATTCTTTGGAATGTATTTTTTATTCATTTGGCCAAAGTAACTTTTTGAAATTTTCTCACTGTATTAAAATTTGTAATACTTATGTCTTGATAATTTTGTAAGGTCTGAATGTTGATTTACAGTTTAGAGCTCTTCTACAGTGTCCTTCTGTCGAAGGATTGGTCATACAAAGCTACGGAGTGGGCAATATTCCCTCAAACCAAAAAGAACTGCTCCAAGTTATTAAAGAGGCTGTGAGAAATGAGATTGTCATTGTTAACATTACACAGTGTGCACAAGGAACTGTCTCTGCGTCATATGAAACCGGAAAGGTAATTATTTGTTTTTTCTGTTGTTGGAAATTATTTTTATCTTTCATTATTGTTTCATGATGTAGCAGTTCACACTTCTCTCTCTTTCTCTGAACTTCAATTCGTGTTCGTTCATAATACATTTCCTGTTTTCTTCTGCCTGTAGTTGTTTTCAATTTTTATTTGAATTTTATCATTCTTCTTTTGTTTACATTTTTGTTTCAACAATTAATATCCCTTAGTTTAAATCAAACATACCCATAAAGTTTAAGCCCGAAGCATTCAGTTTTCTCCTAATACATTTTTACCTTGTTCTTTCTTTCTTTATACGTTTCTTGAATTCTTTTCATTCGGTTTATGCAAACATCTTTAGTGTTCTGGTTATTGACAGATGTTCATGTTGAATCTAGGAATTTAGGAATCTACGACTTCTGTCGACCGTTAATGTTTTTTGGCTTGAATATACCTACCTAAATCCTTCATCTCGAAATTGTCTTCATTCCCAGGGCAAATTCAACACGTTTTTTAACCTTTTCTTCATTCTTTTTTCCTGCGGTATTTCGCTTTTTTTCACTATTCAGTCTCGGTTACAATTAGTCCTTCGTTGTACACGTTTTCCTTGTTTTTTCATCTTTTTCATTTGATAAAACCATGAGACACTTTTTTCATGTATCTGTATTTTATTTTCGTCAAATGTCTGGTCTTCCATTTCTGTTTTGATTAAATTCAAATTGTTAAAAACTTTTAGTGTGAATTAAGAATTCATTTAACAGTTGAACAATTTCAGGGTTTTCTTCTCAGAATTAATATCAGGTTTTCAACAATATCCTGAAATGTCTGCGTATTGTTAGTTTATGGTAAAAATTGTTGTTCTAATTTTTATCCTATCAAAACGTTCGCATATGCATTAATTTAAAGCTCAAAAAATTAATTTCATAGCACTTAGTTCACGTTATATTTTTAGGCGCTTGAAAACATCGGAGTCATTTGTGGACACGATATGACAGCTGAGGCCGCTCTAACAAAACTCTGTTACGTGCTTGGTATTCCCGCACTGTCTTACGACGAACGAGTTCTGGTATAGTATACCTCTATTATCCTTTTTAAATGTAATTTTACATCAATTTATTTCTAGCTAATGAAAGAAAACATCAGGGGAGAATTGACCAATAATAATAATAATATTTACTAAGTTCATTCCCTTCACTAAAATTATTAAGTACCTATTTATTTCCCATAAACATTGTTCGTTTTCTATGTAACCATGTATTGTTAGGTTAATAAAATACTGCAAAATAGAAACTAGGTATTTTTCAAGGATAACATTTAATAATAATAATAAATCAAGAATAACAAAGAAAAATAACATAACAACAAAAATTTGAGCAAATAAGTAAATAAGTCTTTCTAAAAGTCAACCCTACTCCGCAAGTTCTTAATAAAATGATAGCGGTTTAGTTTCTCAGAGCGCTAATATTCTCGGTAAATTTCCTCGTCAACATCTGAATTGATGTCTCGCTTATCCTACACTGATGATATTCCCTCGAACAGTCCGTTCTACTAAGACCATTCTGAAGCGCCGAATGGACAGTAGTACCTTCTATAAGTTGTTGTACCCATTTGTTTGTAGCCAACCCATCTATAATCTTATCGCTACTCGAACTTCTACCCATGACTACATTTTGTGCTGAATTCCTCACAGCCCAGCAAACCATTCTTTGCATACAAGACGTTGTATCTATGTCATTTTCGGTCAAGAGTTGATCAATAACATTCAAGTATTCCAACCAGTGCTGCGACTCTTCTCCTAAAAAAAAAACAAGACGTCGGTTCAAAACAAACAAAAACTTTGACATTCAATGTCAGACTCCATGTAAAATTTGTTGTAGATCAAATTTTATGTTCGTGTAAATTGAGAGTAAATCAGTATGGAAAATCATTTATTTTTGTTGGAGCTCTTCGTGGAAACCATATCGTTCTCGTCCAACCTTCCAGAATACCCTTTACTTCAGGATGTTAAAGTTACGGCCAGCATGGGAGACTATGTTAATATAGAAATAGTTTCATTACAAACACCTTCAGGAAGTAAGTTTCGAGAAGCGTTAACACAAGTATTTGTTAAATGCGTTTTTCAGTGAATGAACCTCAGAAAGACGTAACTTTCAATTCGGGGATGTCAAGTCTATTTGCAGGCACGCAGGAGGAGCTGTTGCAGAATATGAACAAAGATACTTTTACTATTAACGTTTTCGTCAAGCAGAAATTAGTGTCGAGCGCTCCGATTGGTTTACCGAAGGACTTTTACACTCTGGTTAAACAGTGTCATGAAACTCAAGGTGTGATAGGTCCTGTTTCGATCCAAGATCAATTTTTGTTGCAAGAGGCTGGCGGCGAACGAATTATAGGCGATATCAAAGCAGCAGTACGACTATCGTCCTTTGGCGCTTGCATTAAAACTAGCTTCCAGTTGATCAAGACTGAGCAAGGCGTGCATAAGAAGTTCCTGGTTAAGGGAGCACGAGGAGAGACGACATTCGAATGCCAGAAGTAAGGGTTGGGTGCGTTCGCTATGACTTTTTAAAATGTATAATTTATAGGCTAAATGCTGGGAACTCTGCGGAACTTCTTCCTCTAACAACTCTGTTTACGGACGTTGAAAGTCCTCCTGCAAGTATTTGTCCCGTCGAAGACGACCGTGTCTCTTGGATGGCCCTGTTCAAATCCGCGATGGACCCGAGAGTTAGCGTAACCCCTGAGGAGTTCAATGTAGCCATTTCGACTCTGTTCGACAGGAAAACTGCGTCGAATATAACTTTCGACATTATTTCCATAATGGACAGACCGGAAGAAAACAAATACGTAGATCTGCGAATCAAGGGTGGTTCGCATGGGTTCATATTCGAGTTCGATATGCCAAAACAGGACGGTAGCCAAAAAACAGACTTCAGTTCACTACAGGAAGAAGAACTTACCGTAGAAAAAATTAACAAGATGTTGTGCAAAAATAAAGATTGTCCAGCTGTACGGAAATTTAAAGAAATGGGAATCGGACCCTTCGCGATCCATAAAGGTTTGGGTACGGTTTACGGCGAACCCTCGCTTCCTGTAACGTACGGCTTAACTCAAACTTACGGAGTTTTCGACGAGTACGGTCCCTATGGGTTGTTTTCGAGGCCCAAAACACCTTCACAACCGTTTATACCAAAGCAGCAAAGCAACTGGCAGTCTTCCTGCTGGAAACCCAAAAAAAGAAAAGACAAGGAATGCGTTTGTTGTTGTCAAAAGTACAATTACGGTGCTTGCCATTGCAAGCCGCAGAAGTCACCTCTGCGTCTAAATGGTGGATCAGTGGGCGAATCCGTGAGTTTCTCGCAAGAATACAACCAAAAAATCAACAAACACCACCAAGTGCTGCGATTGAATGGTGGGGGCGTGCTGGACTATGACGACGTTAAAAGCCCTTTCCACGAATGTAAGGAAATCATGGATCAATTTGACGAAGTCCTGCGCAAGTACAAGAAGGCGTTAGGTCCATGTGGGCATGTGACGTGTCCCTTTGCGCCCAACGTTACTAAGGAGAGTTGCAAGAAGATGTGCACTCATGGTATGGATGTTTACTCAGCCTCAAACATCGTTCCACAGGAGACTGAGACTGAAAAGACGTGTCCGCTGCCTTCTCCGTCGACCAAATTTAAACCGAAAGGAGCCTGTGGGTCTGCGAAATGTGCTTACGCCAAGTACAAACACGGTCTTATGGACCAGGACGTGGATATTGAAATAGCGACTCTTCCCCCTGCTAAACGTTCGTGCGGGCATCCGAAGTGTCCCGTTGAGCCGGAGTTACCACCCATACATTGGGACTGTCCAGATCCTTTACCTAAAGGCAAGTGCAAGAACCCCAACTGTCCGTACTTGCCTAAAGAAATCAAATGTTTGAACGCAGTACTAGGAAAAGGGGTTTGTGGTAACTTCAACTGTCCTTTCGCTCCTCCAGATCCGTGTAAATCTCCTTATTGTCCGTTCCAACCCAGACAATGTCCTTATGAAAGTGATTCTGATAGTTATTGTACCGATGAAGAGTGTCTTTTTCCATCTAAGAGGAAAGATAATGTCGGTAGTCAAAACCATCCCGCTGCATCCCAACAGTATGGCGACAATCGGTGTCCACCGGTGTCATGTTGGAATCCTTTATTAGCGTACTATGCATTGGCTACAGGTGATCAAAACTTACTCCAAATATGCTTTGGGGGTCCCGAATGCCCTTACAATATGCAACAAGATGTCTGTCCTCCGCCCCCTCCTTGCCCCCAAGGGGGGGGAAAATCTAAAAAAAGTGCTGACGATAGTACGTGCGCTAGAAAGATGGTAAAAAAGACACCATCTCCTTGCTACCCACCTATGGAAAGCAAATGTGGCAATCCTAATTGCCCCTACGCAAAGAAAGCTGAAGTATTGAAACAACATGGCGGTGCAGGGGAAGGAAAAGAAGGAGACATAGAATATACCTCAGACACTCGTTTGTCTGTGGATTTGGCTCCTTGTCACCCTGGCACTTGTAAATATCAAAAGGGCAGTAATTTGACGTGTGAAGCATGTTGCCCAGAAAAAATCAAAGTAAATGACCTCTGTCAAAATCCCAATTGTCCCTTTGCACCAGCATCAGCAACCTGCTACATAAAACCACCTCCTTGTTACGAACAACCTGAAAATGACGATGTGTGTGGAAACCCTGACTGTCCCTTTTCTCCGAAGCCTTCTTGCGGCGGACCTCCTTGTGGCAGTCTCATTTGTCCAGGCAGTGTCCCACCTTGCGGAAGTCCTGTTTGCCCAGGGAATGCACCTCCTTGCGGAAGTCCAATTTGTCCCGGAAGTGTTTCTCCGTGCGCAAGTCCAGTTTGTCCCGGAGGCATTCCTCCGTGCGGGAGTCCAGTTTGTCCAGGTGTCCCTGCTAATGATTGTACGCCAAACCCTCCTTGCTTCAATCCTTGTTCCATGGCTTTTCCTCCGTGCCCGTTTGGAATTGACCCAGTATCAGCTCTGCTCGCTTTGGGAATGCCAATTTCTCTATGTCCGGACGGTATCTGTCCTTTCCCTACCAAAGACACATTTCAAATCTGCTATGGTGGTCCCACGTGTCCATTTACGAAGCCTCCAGTATGTACACCAGAACCATGTACAACAGAAGTGCAGAGTGTTAAAGATGATGAGGTATGTGACAACGCGGAGTGTCCGTATGCTGCTAGAAGAGGTGCCGATGTGACTTCTCAAAGGAGCAAGCCAACGGAGAACGATGTAGGTGCGGACGTAAATGTGGGCGAAACTGCTGTAGTAGATGAAGGCACCGAGTATATCACAGAAACTAGAGTTGAAGTGGACCTGGCACCGTGTACTAAGAAAACGTGTCAATCACAAGGTGGAACTTTGATCTGTGAGGAATGCCCCTGCATGAAGGGTGAAAAGGGAGGAATAAGTAAAACTAAAGCTACCGAAAAAAAGAACAAAAGCAAAATTTCAACGACCAAGACAAAAAAAACAAAAAAAAAGGGCAAGTTTGTGTATTCCATCGGTGATAAGTATACAGGAGTGCAGGTAGGCCACAAGGAATGCGTGATGCCGGCTTTTAACGTGCCGCCGAAGATGGGTTGGTTGTGGAATATTTGGACTCCATGCAATCGATTGAAGGTAAAATATATTTGAAAACAAATCGGGGTTATCTTTCTATTCTAATTCTAGCATTTAACAAATCAACAATGACCTTTCTGGTATCTTGATACAACAACCAACTTTGTTATCTTAAGTGATGTCGTTATCTGGACGTTCTAACGAATCTCTTTTTAAATATTATAATTGTGATTCAATTCATTTTTCTTACTCTCCTTTCTTACCAATATATACCGCATATACTATCAGAATGTTCGTGGTATCAATCCGAAACTACACGATCTTTATTTATTATTATATCTTGTAACTTTAATTCCATATGTCATTCTAAAACTTGCCTTAACGATTCTGTTGGTAAATCTTAATTCAAACATACTTTCTGTTGCATGAAATGTGTTGTAATCATAATTACTGTCAAAACATGGTAGATTTATTCATATAAATAGTCTTTGCTGTACTAATATCGAGTATGTTGTGATTTTTCACTAATTCAGGTAGTAATTGTTGGCCTGTAATTGGGTAATACCGGTTGACCACCTTACACAATAATAGTGATACTAAAAATGTTTATATTTTAATAATTTTTTGTATCAGCCAAGGAGAGGATGGCGCCCGGGGGCCATCGCCAGAAGTATTGCCGAGACAATCAGAAAGCACAGAGCAGCACAAGGCCTTCCAATGTTGGAAGTGAACCGATTCCGAACAGGGAAGAAAGACTACGACCGAACCGAATCTGCCACTTCTGTTAATGTTAAACCTAAAGCAACACTACAAATAAAGAAACATGACGGGTGCTACTGGATCACGATGAACCCTTTGAAGGACCCACATACCTTGGTTGAAAATGAAAACCCGTACATGGAATGCACGCCACTGCAATTTAAGATAAGTAAAAACAAAGACAAAAAGGCGGAAGAAGAAAATGAGGAATATAAGTCGTGTTTCTGTGAAGGCGACAAAGAGTTGTCGTCTTCAGACAGTGAACTCGAGATTGAATTTACACCACCTGCTGGTATCATTCATCCTGAACGTTTTAAAAAGAAAAGGAACGTCGTGCATACTGACACTCAATATATGGCTTCTGATCTTAAGTCTGAAAAAGAGAGTAAGAAAGGAAAGAAAGAAAAGAAGGACAAAAAAGGAAAAGGAAAGAAAGGGAAAGGCAAGAAAGGGAAAAAGGGTAAAAAGAAATAAATGTAACGCGTAAAATGTAACTCGCTCCAACAAAATTATTTCTGTTATTTCTGATATTGATTACTTTTTGTATGTGTTGTTTATATGTATAATAAAGAAAAAATCGGCCGAAAACTTACTTCTATATGCCAAATTCGGTACGTCAGTATTCCACACTTTTTTCGACATGAGTACCAAAATCCCGGGAATTAGTACAGCGAAGCCAAAAGTTATAGCACCCCCGAGAATTATTGCACCTATATTCACATTGGCTATAGCTCCTTGTGCCATGTCTATTGACTTTTTGACAGGAATGGTTATAAAGGGAACATTAAATGCTAGTTCCATCTGAAATAAAATTAAATCACAATCAGTTTTTTCATCGAAAACTAAATAAAAAAAACTTACGCTGATGTCTCCATTATCCTGGGTATTGAAACTCAACAAACGACTTTGTCGCGATTGAAAGTATTTGGAATCCATTGTGCTAAACCTCTCGGTAGTATTGTTGCACAAGATTTCCACTATCAGTAGCAAAATTACAAAAGTATAATAGATAATAGACGGCATTTTAAGACACCTTTTAATCGCGAGCTCAAATATGCTACTAAGACTGAAACACGATTTGGGTGAAGATTAAAACTGGGCTTTGTTTATAGTAAATCAGGAACAAGTTATGCAAAAAGAAACCAGCCATGAAGGCTTCAAACGCATTGACTGAACACAATAGCGAAAGTAAAGTGCGAATATTATTGTTTGTATTTTTTTTATCGATTCTGTCGGTTTTTCTAGATTAATTAAGAGATTTGCGACAGATGTTCACTCAGTGCCCTATATGTGTACACCGTGTATGTAAGAAGCAAAAAATTAAAGACGATAAATTCCCACCTATTTAAGAAATTTTACGAAAAGACTTTGGTAAAAACGATCAGTGGTTTTGCATAAAAACAATTTTTAGTGATAAAATAAAGCTCCAAATACATATTACACACTTTTGCCCACAAAAAAACTACATGCGTCGTTAAACGGTAATAGTTTTATTTAAACCCAAAAACGTGGAGCATAAAGCGAATAATTGAAATATAAACATCCTTATTACTAGGCTGAATTATTTTGGCGGACGGTGATCCGCTTTTTCTAAATAATAAGTATAATGCTGGAAATTATAGGTATCATATTTATTCACAGCTGGAACACGCAAAAATTGGACGGTGAATAAAAAATACAACAATATACGTATTTTGGTAGACAACTAATAGTTATAATATAGTAAAAAATGTTTCATGTATGTCGCCTTTATAAGAGAGATTTTTAGAAAATAAATAGAATATAATATGATAAGAAGAAATTGCTTTTCAAATGAAAACTAGCCATTTTATTATATTACGTTTGTTACAAGATTTGCAAAATACGAGATATAGCGCGTCTATAGATGATTAGAAGTGAATTTATGCGAATTAGATGTTGTAAATTTCTTGGATAAGTAGAATGGGTGGCCTTATTTGCATAACCACTTTTCAATTTTAATTAATCTAAGAATAAATTCTCCACTAGATGGGTAAATTTGCTTTTTATTTTTTAATTTCAAAAATTTGATTTCAGAAACGAGACGACGAATTGGTAACTAGTTATGCTCAGCATTGTGTTCAGTATAATTATTCACGGTCATATGTTAAATTGAAATGGCGCCTTTGGTATAAAAAAGTAAAGTATCTTGATAAAGGTAATCTAATTATTATTATACAATTGTACCTTTGGAGAAATTACACCCAGTTTATTATATTTGTAATGGATTAATAAAAAATATTGATAGGTGCAGTCGCTTAAACGAATGTCTTTTCTGTAAATGTGTACTTTGTAAAATAGATTTTATGTCAAAGCATTAAAGAATGAAGGAACTTTATTCTCTTCATTGTCACAATAAAAAAAAATCCTTACCAATTTGAATGTTAAAATTTGATATTTTCGAATCGCTTTTCTATAACTTTTTTGTTAATATGGTGATCTAAATAAGCTGCTTTTAGAATAAAAAATTATATACTCAGTGATTTTTCTATGCACATATATCATATATTTTGAGTTTATTTTTCATCTTTTTTTTCTTTCATTCTGCTTTCATATTCCTTCATAAAATGTCGTCAGAGTTAAAACTAGTTGAATGGTATTTCACGAGATTTAAAACCTTCATTTATAATTACTTTAAATTCTGATTTCATGTTTCATTTCGTAATTTACTTCTGTGTTATATTCTTATTCTTTGTATTTAATTTCAGTTTCAATTTATTCCATAAACAAGAGTATACTAAGGAAGTATTGTTATAAGATCTATCCTGCGAAAGGTCCCTAGAACATGAAAAGATTTTCCACCTGTCTGTCGTCTGTGTCGATATTTATTGGGCTGATAATTTTCGAAACTACTGGATCGGTTCTCGTCAAATTTTATATGTAACATGTAAGGAATGTTCATTTTATAAAGCGGACACTGAAAAATTGCTACTAATTCGAGTACTTTGATAACGTTATTTTGAAAACAAAAATGGCATTTAATAGATATAATTTAAAGCTTTCACATATAACAACTAGAATAATTTAGAATAAAAATTAGAAAATTGGCGTTACTTTAAAGGTGTCCGTTTAATAAAATGAACACTCCTTAGATGGTGAAACGGAAATCATAATTTGTCTAATTATCCTCATTAACAATGTGGTGACCTGATAATATACTGAGGCTGAGTTTAGGTTTGTCTAGATAATGCCAACATGGGTGGCGAAACGCGTCGGTGAATATTTGTGTGTTTTCGGCGTTGTGGGGATAAACGTTATGTTATTATAGCGCACTCAGTGATCAAAAAGATGCCTGATGACCTCATCTTAAAATTTCGCATAGTAAATGTTATTTAAATTTTATAAAATAATATATTCCTATATTTGTGGTTTATGAATTCGTCTTAATTTTTTAAGTTAAATATATAGATTTTCGAAAAAATTAAAAATTTTGTAACACATTTTACAATAGTACTTATAAGAAGAACGCTAAGCAACTGCTTGTTTGCTCAGTCGGTTAGAGCGTCATGCTAACAACGCGGGTTCGATCCCCTCATAGATTATTTTTTCTCTTGCCCTGTGAATGGTACCTATTGTTTTTTTTTTAATTTGTTTAATTGTATTTCACGGACGAGGGAAGTTCTGCCTAATAACATGTGACCAATCATATTTCAGCAAAACTCACAAAACACCATCTACTTTTAGTCTTAAAATTATTTCTTTCTTTTACACTTAAAATTTCTTTAGCTTTACATTCACATGTTTAGTCCATTTTTGTTGCACAAAATCTATAGGTTCTATTCACTGCTATTATTTTCATTTTTTGTCGAAATTTTCCATAAAAGCCTCATGGAACATGATAAATACCGAATACATCAAATATCGATTAAGAAATATTAAAACAATTAATTTTTAACTAAGTTGTGACTTTTTAGCTTTTAAAAGACAAAAATGTTGATGTCTCATTTTCATTTAATAATTGCCTATTTACAATTTTATTGGGCAAATCACACTTGAAAATTAACATAAAGGTAATAAAACATTAAACTCAATTCATTTTAAATAGTAACTCTTTAAGTTTAAGGTTTGTCTCGATGATTGTAGGAAAGAATTTGTTGAAGTTTCGCTAAGATACTGACATTTATTATTTATTATTATAAAATATTAACAGAAAAATTAAATACATTTTGATTGAAAAAATCTGTGACCTGATTTGTTGATTATTGACAATATTTGACAACACAGTTACTATTTACCCCGTCAGAAAAGTTGATGGCATCATCTTAAAAAATCCTTAAATAAACTTTCAAAAAATACGCCCCGAAATTCATTCGGTATCTTTGTTGTGCTTCGAAGGAGCGGGAAATAGTAACTTTACACATTCATATAACACTTAATTGCAAACCATAATGATTTATATAATTCAAATAATATAATTGTTATTAATTATTCATCTCGTATAAGTTAAAACATGGACGAACACGAAGCCGCAAGTGTAAATAATTAGCTACATTATATTTTGGGACGTTTAAGTGCAACAACCGAAACCAGTGTGATACAAAGAAAGTGAAGACGATTTTGTTGAAATCGCATTGTCCATTGTCTCTACCCATGTAAGTGTATCACCCTCTCATATATAAAAACCATCTCAAATCATATTCTTTTAAATATCACCGAGTCTTACTACCAACGACACAAAAGCAAAAATGAAAACGTCGTGTTTTATTACTGTAGTGGCCCTTTGTATCGGTTTCGGAACTTCCAAAAAATATATTCCAGATGGAGGGTAAGTTTATTTTTTTGTTATTTTTATTTTCGTATTTAAATGTAAATGTGTAGAAGCTTCCAACCTTCCATGAATCGCTACTACGAAACTAATCTACCATCGCCCACCAACAACACGAGATTAGAAGCCAAAGAATCGAAGGAGTCGTCAGATCGTCTACGATTTGGTATTCCCGTTACATCATACGGAAACACAGGAAATGGTGTCCAGTATGGAACTAGTAACATGGGCTATGTGTTTAGTCCCATGAAAATTGATGTGGGTGGGATAGCCCTGGGAGCTTTGATAGGTCTAGGTGCTGTTTTGATTGTACCTAAACTGGCGGCAGCTTTTAGTGGAGGTTACGGATACAGAAGTAATAATTTTTTAAATGAACGTGATATGTAATTGATAAATGTTTGGTTGTTTTATTTAGGTCTTGAAACTGACGTGTCTTCGATCACTGAAACTTTGGCAAGGATAGACAACACTTTGGAACAGCATCATATTGACAGCAGCAGCTGTATGCAGAGAGTTATTTGCACGTACGTAAATGAGGCACAAAGGAATATGCAAACTGGAGAAGCTAACACAATGGACCAGCTCATATTTGCCTTGACCAAGTATGTTGACTTTTTTAAATTATGTATTGTTTAAAATGAAGTAACTGAAAGGTTCCAAAATTTTAGCGTTTTCTAAAACATATGACTGGTTCTTAATTTGTTAAATTTATTCCATAAGTAGATGTTTAGTGTACTGATTTGGAATGGAATATAATATACATCGCTAAGCCCGAAACAATCGAATTACGTAAAACAAGTGAAGCTATAATTTCCTTCATTTATACATAATAAGATTGATCTAAAAACTAAACATTTACAGTAAGTCAAGTGACAATTGTTTCAAAATTTAATAATACTACCGGTTTTTTATTACACCTGATGTAATAGACCCATATTTTTCCATTACGTAAAACAGATTTCCTGTTTCCGGCTATCCGTCGTCTATCTCTCTTTTTTATTGAAAGTATAATCTTCGAAAGTGATTACCTATTTTAAAATTTTAGGTAGGTACATTGTCTAGTCGAGGAAAACATATTTTTTTTTATTTATCCCGTTGAAAAGATGATGACGTCAGCTTAAAATAATATCACATAAAATATGGTACCTACACGAGCACTAGTTATCTCAGAAAAAAAATAGAACTTCTAATTTTATAGTTAATTTAAGAGTTTACTTAACAAAGTTTGCAAAGTTTTACTAATACCTGATATTTCTTTAGAGATACAAAGTGTTAACTAAAATATATTTATTCAGTTTCGTTCGAAAACTGATGATGATTGATGACGTCTTTCAATAAATATTGATTGGTAAATACGTCACAAAATGCGGTACTGATTGTGCTTTGGTGCTTTGTTTTTTTTTAATTGTTTACACAGAATGACTCCAAATAGTAATAATGTCAATAATAATCGGAGAGAAATTTTACAACTAATTTATATGTAGAGTATTCCTACCCAAAACCATGGTACCGTGCCCAAAACTAAATTTTTACTTAAAAAATATAATTATATTGATTTTTCAAAGCCTTTGCAATTTTATATATTTTTTTTGCAACGAAGTGTTAGAATTTTTTATTCCCTAACCGGCTTATATCATTTCATTTGATTGCATTTTGAGTAACTGTATGTGATATTAAAATGTCGTTGCTTATTTCAGTTGTTTAAAAATGGCCATACAATACTGGTTTTATTCAAATTTAAGAAAAAATATATTGCTGATGTGGGCATAGATTCATTGATATAAAATAAACAAGGGCACAAACAATAATTTCTATTTTATTACTAAAGAACTAAAAACTAAGTAAATTATAAAAAATCAACCTATATCAACCAAACGATGTAGTTAATTCTTACTTCTTTAACTTATATAAACTTTCGAATTAATTGTGTGCTTTATACCGGCTAATTTTTTGAATTTCTGCTCTTGTTAGCCATGACGCTTACAGCTGTTGTAATTTCACTGCTGACGTAAGCATCATGGTTAACTACACTAGAAATTTAAAAAATTACTCGATACAATAAAAAATACACATAATATATTGACCTTTGCTTTGGTAAGTATAATATTAGTGTCATATGAAGTTCTAGTTTTTAGTTTAGTGATATTTTCTTTTAATTCACTTTAGAAAGAATAAACATCAAAATAATATATGTAGTACTTATAAATTGAAATTTTTATCACTGGTACAAAAAAATGTATACATACTGTAGCTAAACAAACTACTATTTTCCCTTTTTTTTTTGTTCCAGTAATACCTTATTTTCCTACATGCTTGATGGAACAGCAGTCAAACAAGCCATCGACATGGGAAAAGAAGGAGACTCCGAAAGATGCTCCTCCTTATATTCCAAGTGCCCTATCAGCAAAGAAAACGTCATGAAAGTAATAGCCAGTTTGCTTCCCGCCTAATTTTAAAGACAGACGGCGGCTGACTCGTAGTTTTTATTTATTTGCAACGTTGGTAGTTCCTAAGTATTTATGTCACAATTTTACGTCAAGTCCACTTGTCAAACAACTGTCATTTACGTGGCCGGACAAATGTTTTTGTATTTATAATAAAAACTATACTGTTATTTGTGTTTTTGTATTGAGTAAGTGTTAAAAATGGGGCTTTGCAAGTGCCCGAAGCGCCGAGTAACAAATCAGTTCTGTTTCGAACACAGAGTCTGTGTTTGCGAGAACTGCATGGTAACCAACCATCCCATAGTAAGTAATTGAATTTAATCCACTTAAAATTATTAAAATAAATGAAATTTAGTGCGTGGTGCAATCGTATTTACAATGGTTACAAGACAGCGACTACAACTCAATCTGTGAACTATGCAGCAAAGAATTAAATGTTGAAGACAGTATCAGGCTCACTTGCTACCGTAAGTTTTTCATAATATCAAAACCGGTCATTAAACAAACGCGTTACAGATGTATTCCATTGGTCCTGTTTGGATCATTTCTCGAGACAGTTACCTCCAACGACAGCCCCCAGAGGGTACACTTGTCCTTCCTGTAAAAGTCCCCTGTTCCCCCCTTCAAACCTAATCAGCCCTGTTGCTGACGTTCTGAAGGAGAAACTCGCCGGCGTAAATTGGGCTAGAGCGGGTTTAGGGCTCCCATTGGTAATGCCAACCTAACAACTTAAAAAAGTGTACTTGATGTAACTTTCCAGTTATCTGAAGATAGAGAGGTGAAGGCTGTGGTTAATCACGTGACTACCTCAACCATCTCATCCTCGAGTAAGTCTCCAAACTCCACACATTCCGTCGTGAATGTGGAGGATCAAGGTGCTTTCAGCCGGACTGGGGCTGACGGGTATCAAGCTTCTTCTAACCGAAGGATCTTCCAAGATGTACGGGAAGTGAAACCAGTGGTTTTTGATCATGATGATGACAAATATAAGCGGAGGCCTGCGTCGGAACTTGTGAAAACGTGGTGGAGGTGAGTATTTGTTTTGCACTTGGGGGTTAGTACATTGCTCTTGTTGTAGGATAACTTTCGGGGGGCCCTCGAAAGTAAGAGGCGGTAGATCAATATATAAGAAGTATTGTATGTTGGGGATAATTTTAGTGTTGGGTGTTATTGTTTTAATGCTAATTATGTCAAGATTAGGGAGATATACTACTGAGAATGACCCTAATTTCGATATAAGAAATAATCCTAATATTCATGTGCAGCATGTGCAAGCTCTTGATTGATGTGTGAAATTGTATATTTTTTATTTAAGTACTTTATTATGTCAAAGGTCGTCTTTAACTTCAATTATATGATGATATTGTACATACTTAGATTGAACGCTGAATTAAATATTTCGGTTTACAGGTGTTGCGTTTTTTTGAGTTTGTTGTTAAGTTTCACTTAAATACAATTTTACGAAAAATAAATTTGTTTATCTCTACAGAATTTAATCTTAGTATCTGCACTTCAGTTCTGGAAATACGTATTAATGGATGGTAAAAATATTTATACACTTTAACAGGGGCGGCTGGTCAGCGACGGCAGGGTCGGCCACGCCGTACCAGTCATTTTAAAATACTTAGTAAGTAAATTAAAAAATAAAAAAAGAAATAAAGTTTGAATGTACGTTAGGATAGAACATATACAGGGTTAGTCACGAGAGAATTACTTCTGAAAATTATTTTTACGCAACCCAAAATACGAATACCATGTACCATTTGATACTAACTGAATTTAAAATAAAATGCTTAATCCATGATTGCTTTGAGTTTGGCAATCTCATTTTGACAATTGTGGAAAAAGAGGTTACGCGAGTGTCCATGGTGGTACCGCAGCCAGTCGGAAATCTCCTCCGGCGCCGCTAATAAATTTGTCAGTGTGCCTCTTGATCTTTTGCAACCGATTAATCACGAGAAAATTATTTCTAAAAATTCCTTTTACGGAATTTTATTCAAAGGTTACAACACAAACTCAAACAAGTAAGTAAATAATTTAACTACTAATCTGTTGAAAATGTTGGGCATTTTGGGGGGATGCTACGGCTTTTTTGTAAATGGATGGCCGAAGAAGTCCAGAGGTTGCAGATTTGCACTTCGAAGAGGCTCTAGGTGACGCAGAGATGGTGAATTAACACATGCACATTAGCGGCGAACAACATTGGTAGAGCACTTACGGCTTCAATATAGCCCAGATTGATCTGACTGTATGTCGTCGATCGAATGGGGCTCTAGAGGCGAGTCAACGATGAAAAAAAATGTTAAAAATTAATTAACGTCAAAGTGACACTGCCAAAGTCAAAGCAATCATGGATTAGGCATTTCATTTTAAATTTAAATAATATCAAGTGGTACAGGGTATTAGTATTTTGGGTTGCGTAAAAATAATTTTCAGAAGTAATTCTCTCGTGACTAACCCTGTATATTAAAAAATACATTTTATTATATTGTAGGTACAAAATAAAGCATTTGTTGCTAATTTTAAATGCTGATAAACACGCTTTGCCGGCGAGATTTCGGCACGCCGTATCCGGGAAAGCATAATGCACGATGTTTCGACTTCGTAGCAGCTTACGGTTCCATCGTTCTCTTTGTCTACTACATTGTAGTAGACAAAGACCTGGCGGAACGTATGTTGCGCCAGGTCCGGCGAGATCCTCCTTCGCCGTACCCAGCAATGCGAATTTAGTTTTTAAAACGCTTAATATTTAAGATAGCTAACAAAATTACAAAACAATAACGGTTTCGATGTTCTTCAGTGCATACTATTTTTTTTTAATAATAATTGTTGATTTAATACATTTTCCTGTGTATGAATAATAAACGAAAAAAATTACATTAAATTATCTAAAATTTCATTGTTCGTACATAACTTTGCCACAACATAAATGCGTTTTTTCTGTATTTTTAGCATCTAAGAGTTTTCAGATATTTCAGAACTGAATTTAAAGTTTTAAGTCATTTTAATTATATTTCAATAATTATTCAATTAATTTATTTGACAATTTGCCATATACATTTAAAAAAAATAAATGTAAATGAAGATAGTTAACTGTTGATACTTTTATTATTACTTTTTTTTATATCTTTTAACTGCATGCCATTATTTAATTATTATTATTTAATTATGGATGTCTGGGGTCGGCAAGCCGTATAGCCGCCGGCGCCGGTCGACGCGGAACCCAGTAAAAATAATTTTTTCGGTGGTTCTCAATTAATGATAAAGCAGAACAAGTAGAATTAAGGATTAATAGTATTTGGAATCAAACTGACATTGTCAATTTCCTATAAAAAAATTATGTTAACAAGTCGAGGTCGAAACATTTGAGATGTTTTGTACATCCTGGCATGTAAAATGTCAGTGGTTACGAGTAGCGGCCATACATTACGAAAATATATAACACCAAGGTGTAGACTCAAAATATTTGGCCGACCCGAAATTTTGACCCACCAGCCGCCACTGCACTTTAACGAAATTGCGATCTTCACGAATGTTTAATGTAGGAAAGATCAAATGGATTAGCTCGCTATTCACCAGCTTTCCGAACTCGAAAAACGGCGGGAACCTTCATTGATGATATCGGTTGACGTCACAAGTATGTGACGTCATGTGTTGTGGCCGCGTATGTTGGAAAATCATGCTTCTACGAAAAAAAGATCTAATACTCGACAAGTGGAAAGTCGGAGGATTTTACCGAATCTTTAATAATTAGATGGAAATGTTTATTTCGTTTTATCGTTATTATAACAACTGCATCTTTGTAGTCTTTGGAAAATTTTCACTATGCCAGTACAATTTAAAAAAAAATGTTACTTTTCTCCATTTTTTTGAAAAGATATCGTATCAAGGACTTAATACTCGTAGTTTGCGGGAATTTTCTATTCTTCTGTTTTTAACGATTTTTTTTTTGTCGGTTAAGGTCGATTCTAGACTCACGTTGATGTCACTCAGATGTTTTGGCGCGGACAACACACTAACGGTAGAGGCTGAATTTTGTACGAAAAAAATTGACCTAAAGGTGTTTAAACAGACCCTGATGTAATCAATTAAATAAATCCAGTTCATTAGATAAGCTATAAAAGCTGAGTCAAGGAATTTTATTTTGTAGTTATGATTAACCCTATAAGTTAAAATAAAGATAAAAATGGATTATTAATCTACAAGTGAAGTCCACACCAAGTTTAATACGCAAACTGTTCAGTACTAATTCGAAAAGTTACGCGCTGTAAATAATGTCCTCAACCTGGCGTTTGAGGTCTTCTTGGAAGCATTTTTCGCACCCATGTGCATCTCTGCTGCCAATACTGTCAAACAAACGTCATTTTGAAACTTATTTTTTGATAGTCTGTGCAAAAATTCAACAGTAGACCCCTGTAGATGAGAAAAAATGTGACCAAGTTAATATTATAATGTCCTGTCCCATGACACAAGATTGTGGAGGAGAGTTTTGCAATAGAAACACTTGCAGAAGATACAGAAATTTACAGGAGACACCAGTCAGAGACGCTCCGGTACAGTTTTCTGCACCAGGTGGTGTTCCTGCGCTTCCAGGTGGACAAGACGGAGAGTGGGATCTCCAATATTGTCAGTGGTCTGGGTGGACATGGGTAAAAAAATCCGATAAGGACGCAACTCATCAACCCGTCACACCAAATAATCGACAAGTGCAAACGACGCCACGACCTGCCAAAAGCACCGAGTATAAAATAGCCGCAATTCGCATCTTCAATCGATAACATATCATTTACAGGCAGCTGAAGGCGGAAGAAAAAAAAAAGGGCGGCGGCGGCGGCTGCTTTCGCTGTTTTAAGAAAAAGAAACCACCACCCCCCTCGCCACGAAAGGTTTCTTCGGCGAAGAGTGTGGCAGAAGTACCACCAAAAAAGTCGGAAACCAATATGAGGGAGCCTGAAGATCAGTTTGACGGTTGTTGCTGCTGCTGCTGTTGCTGCATGGACTACGAACCGTGTTGTTGTTCTTGCGGTCAGGTGTGTTGTCCTTGTATGCAGGAGCAAATTTGCTGCTGTTGCCACTCGGGCCAGAAGAAGACAGAATCGAGGTGTGCGTGTACGCAGACTGTAAAGGAAGTGAAAGAACAGTCTACCAAAATTAGCGAGATGCGCATACCGAAACCTCAGCCGAAAGTTTGCAGTTGTAATAAAAGAAGAAAGTGTAGGTGTCGAAGACCGGTCTGTTGTAACTGTGTACGGAATACTTGCCCTTGCGTTCAGCCGATGTGTTGTAGTTGCAAGCGTGACCAAACCAAAAATAAACAGATAACTACATCTGGAAGTAAACAGTCCATTAACTCTCCGGCAGGAGGTAGCAAAGCGTTGACCGAAGAAGACAGCGATAAATCAAACCAAAAATACCAGTTCGATAATGAGCCTTTAATTAACTACTGCTTGAATCGTCACCCACGAAAACCCACTGCTATCGACTTCTTGAACCTAACATCCAACAATTTCTCCACTTTACACAAGAGCTTCGACATTTTACTTAAAAATAACATCAATATCATGAGTCTGTTTGATGACAAGAAAGAGCTACGACGTGAAGGCAATTCAGATAGTTGTTACCCTTCTAACCACACCATAGCGTGTGTATCTTCTGACAACATAAAAAAAAACTCCGACACTGAACACTGCAAACTGTTAACAGCAGTATGTGATGCTATACTGTCGAGCCATAAATTCGACAACGAAAGGTACGATTCTTCGCCTCACCACCCAAAGTACGTCCAGAAACGCTGCGATAGAAAAGATTCTCAAAACTCCTTCAACATATTTTCTAGTCGAGGTTTCTTGCAAAAAATTTTAAGCGAACTGAATTTTCCAACCGTAACGAGAAGTGGCAACGACGTCAACATCCACAGAGAAATGGGTGTCCAGGCCGGTAATAATTCGTCAAAGAAATCTGAAATGGTGCAGACAAAAAGGTCTTTGACGAAACTAATAAGAACCAAAAGCAGGGTTCTAACGGCTCCGCGGTTTCCCAAAAAGGTCGAGAATTTAAAAAGAAGCATCGACTTACTAAAATTAGAAGGTTATGACGTTAAAACCCTCAAGAAAAGCTTGTTGGAGATAAAATCTAAAGCAAGCAAAGCAAAAAAGGACGAAAATAAAATTAACTTCTTTAAGAATACCGAAGACGTTGACAACAAAGTGGAATCGTCGCTTCATAATAGAGAGGACACGTCTTCTAAAGATATAAACGAAACTCCTTCGAGACTAGAAAGGATTGAACAACTGTTGAACACTATCGAATATATAACTGGCTCGACGGGCGAGTGTTTCAGAGAAGATGATGATAATTTTGGCAATACTTTGGATTCTTTGCTGCAGAATTCACACAATGGCCATTTACTGGAAACGACGTCACCACCACTTACTGATACAGAATTCCCTTTTAACGCTGACGAAGGAAAAATGACAAATGAAGAGAAAGCAGGGAAAAGAAGCTCTACACTGCTTGATGTGTCTTAGATTTGTGGATGTTGTAATGTAGTGTTGAAGTCTTAATGCAACATGTTGTATCTAATTAATTTAATGCTTTATTTTTGGTTTCATCCAGGGAAATGGGATCTCTACTACAGCATTTCTGTGTCTAGTGGCGTTTTCATTTCACCCAGTTTTGTTAAACAACTTCCTTACGACTTTGGTTCCGGCTTTAACTACTTGCGGAAATACTCCACTTAAAATTCGAAAAAAAGGTACCCCACTCTACAAAGGCAGAAAAATGTGTAGCTTCGTGCTTAATCAAACGAGGTGGTGATCTTCACTGTGTAACCGACGAATTCAAACACCACAGGGAAATACATAAATAAAACACCATTAAATTTATACTACCTACTTTTATTAAACACTTTACAAAAGCATCTAAGTTTTACAACATTCCTGAGAATCAGTTTTTTCGCAACTATCTTTCTCAGAATAGGAACGATTATATTTCAGATGGCTTTTCACTAAGTGCCCGGTAGCTAAAGCGGCCATTAACGACAATTCACCTACAAGAACAGTTGCACAAACAATTCTAGCCAACTGTTTGGAATTTGCTCCTGGAGAATCTTCATTTGGTCCTCTGACACCCAACATATCCAAACAAGCCGACTGCGCAGGAAGAATGGTTCCACCTCCTACTGTGCCAATCTCAATAGAAGGCATAGTGCAAGATATGTACAAATCTTGCCCGTTTTCGCCCCATGGCTCCATTATAGTAATGCAATTGCTGCTAGCTATATTCTGGGCCGGATCTTGACCCGTAGCAATAAAAATTGCAGTTACTATGTTAGCAGCATGTGCATTGAATCCACCTATAAACATCAGGATTGACATTAAAAAACAAGAAAACACCCGACGAGTTTCTTACCTATGCTTCCAGCAACAGCCGAACCGATCATGTTTTTAGATGTATTGAGATCTACAAGAACGTGTGTTGATGATTTTAGAACCGAAGAAACAACGTCCCCTGAAACAATCGCTTCGCAAACTACCGACTTTCCTCGACCTTCGATCCAGTTAACTGCTGCTGGTTTTTTATCAGTGCAGAAGTTTCCGCTCAAGCTTAGTATTTCCATATCTGGGAAACGTTTCTGGACGGCTAGTAGAGCCTTTTCTGTGCCTTTGGATAGCATGTTCATTCCCATTGCGTCTCCAGTTTCTGCTACGAACCTTAAGAATAAGTATCTGCCAGCCAGTCGGGTCGTGATTCTCGTCAATTTTGCAAACCTACTGGTCGAATCAAAGTTTTCTTTAACCAGCGAAAAGTTATCGGTTACTTCTAACCAAGCAACGACTTCTGTCGCTTTAGTGATGGAAGTAAAACGTACTACTGGCCCTCTGGTCATGCCATCTGCCACAATTCGACTCTTGATTCCGCAGTGTTCTACAGCACGACAACCTCGATTTGTGCTAGCAATCAAACAACCTTCTGTTGTCGACATCGGTATATAATACTGTTTGCCGTCTAAAAGGAGAGGACCAGCAACACCCAACGGTACAGGAATGTAGCCAATCACATTCTCGCAACACGTACCCATGACTTTGCTATAATCATAGTGCTTATATGGAAGATTTAGGAAAGCGTCTTCACATTTAGCGCTAATCTGGATGATCTGTCTTCTAATTTTGACACCACGTTCTTGATTGTTCACTGCCTTCTCCAAGTTGTACGACGGTATATGTTTAGTGTCTACTAAAAGAACTACTTCTCTATCAGTCAATTTGGAAGCTCCGTCCGATCTATAGATTTGTAAACACTCTTCCAAGCTCCTAGAAAGAAGAGGTTCCTCTAAATCTTCTATTTCTTCGTCGTTTATCGTTTGCACTTCTTTCTCTTCGTTTACGGAATCGCTTTTGGCGAATCGCTGCTGCCTTCTGAGGACGTGAGTTGTTTCGTCGTGAGTTTGTACTACCGTTTCTATTTGTTGTTTCAAATGGTCATCGTTTTCGAAAAAGACGAATTTGATAATAAGCGTAACAACAAGGATGAGAATGACGATATGGTCAGCGCTTAAAGCAAATTGTTTCATGAGGAAGCCATACAAAGACGAATCGTCAGCACAATTTGTGTTGTCGGTGTTTGTGTTATTGGAGACATCGGTGGTGGTGTCATCCTTAATGAACCACCGACTGTGTATATGTACAGCAGTTAGACCAATTGACATGATGAGTTTAACTCTCTGTACAGCAGGATTTGCTTTTTCGTTTTCCTCTAACAACATCTTTGAAACTACCGGCTGTTTTTCGCCGTAAAAATTGGAAATGCGCGACAACTCTAGCATGAGAGACAAGCAAGCAGGGTAGAATGTCATGAATATCACATAGTTTACGAGAACAGAAAGACAAGCAAAATATGAGAGCATCTCTAGGCGATGAACTCCCGACAATGTTCCTACACCTATGACTAGAGTTTCAACAACCGTGTCTAAAGTTATAGTAGGTCCTAACACCGACATGCCCCTAGCAATCTTACTAGTGATTTCTTCCTGACTCGAAGCAGTCAAAGCAAACTGAGCTAAAGTCGCAGCTTTAGACAAGTCAATCAAAAGCAAGAAAAAGAACAAAGCATCTTTCAAATCCACCAAGTCAATCTGAAGGAAGTTCAAGACAGTCGATGTGAAAACGAAACTAGAGAACACTATGAATAGGCCAGCGATACCCAAGATGTATTTCGATCCGAGTTTTTGTAAGTTGCGGAATTGGTGGGAACTGTATAGGATGGCTAAGCAGCGGATTACCGTCATCACGATGACGTCCACCGCTTTGAACTGCTCTTCGAAACATCCTGGACAAGGTTGAGATCGTTTTGCGTGAGAGTCGGTGTCAGTCTGTTTTTGGTCTACGGTTAGCAAACAAGTGGTTAGTGTTATCACAGCCACTATTACTTCCCATGGGTGTGTTGCGCAAAATTCACCGTACAAGCGAAATACTCGAGACATAGCAGGGTTACCTTGGTTCGCCCTCACACTCCAGAATATCGAAATAAGCACATTTTTAAGCAACACACACACGCGACGAAACTGTGATTACTGATTATTAAAAGTATGAGAAGAGATCAGGCATTTTTGGATTTTTTTCTGATGGTTTGTAAAATGCCGCAGTTAAGTAACAGCTGTCAATGCCACTAGTGACCTGGTGACATTTGCTAGTGCTAAACGAAAAGTTCCTAGATTGGGATGTCATGTCCACTGGCGGTAGATTTTTTGAAAACCTAAAATTAATTTATTACTTTATTATCATTGTTACGTAACAATGGAGCGATCTCATGAATGTCAGTTATCATCCAAGTTTTAAATAGACTAATTAATGCAGTAATAAATAATAGTGTTAATTCGAACAACGTAATAATAGCCACATACGAATTATAACCACAATATTTTTTCTGCAGTTCAAAAGTTTTTGCTTCTTCAAAGTAGTTTTTTTCAATTCGCGAAACGTGTTTCACCGCGGTGAGGTGTTTCACGACAAATTCTCAACCAATTAATATTTTCAGCACCGACATAACCTTAAAATGCTTGCACGGTTTGACAAGCTCGACATTTTTCAGTGGTTTTAAAATATACCATTCCCCATAAATATTCTGCTTGGAATACTCCAGAAATGTGATTTTTGCTAGTTTCCATCGACACGAACCTACAAGATGAGCCTCTTTTCAAAATTCTGTTTGACCGTTTTTGAAATTCTGAATGAACTGTACATCGGAGTTGGAGCAGGGTTTGTAGGCATGGTTGTGTTAATCCAACATGGTTACAAAACCAATCAATTATTAAGGACCCTCAGCCTTGCAACAATTTCCTTGGGTAGCCTAATCTATGTGTTTCAATCATCAAAAGAAATGGGACACCCCTCACTGAAGAAAATTATATTTATTTCTGGATGTGACTCTGGATTGGGGTTTTCTTTGGCTATTCACGCAGCGAAAATCGGGTTCACCGTGGTGGCTGGGTTTCTAAGTCTCGAATCTTCAGGAGCAAAGGAAATTAAAGCGTTCCACAAAAATATTACTCAGATAGAACTTGATATTACCAACAGTGATAGCATATTTGTGGCTGTTGAAACAATAAATCGGTACCTGAATACTAACCCTGCCTATGGTAATGTTAATAAACTTAACTTATTGACGTTAATTTTTATGTTTCTAGAGTTTTATGCGCTTGTCAATAACGCAGGTGTAATGGTTTTTGGGGAGTTTGAGTGGCAAACGGAAAAACAAATACATCAACAAGTTCACGTCAATCTAATTGGTACCATGAGCTTGTCAAAAGCCTTCCTTCCGCTTCTGAGAAAATACCATGGTATTCACGTACTATTGTATTACTAAACTACTTTTTTTTTTGTTATAGGAAGATTAATCAACATTACTAGTCACTGTTCGTTCGCTTGTTTGCCAGGCCTTGCAGTATATGGAGCCACAAAAGCGGCTATAAAAGCCTTCACTGATGGTCTGAGAACTGAGCTGAGCAAATATAATGTCAAAGTAATCATGTTCACGCCAGGTTCTTTTTTTACTCAGTGTAATATTATGGCAAAACACGCAGAACATGTACACGAAATGCACAAAGCTTTCACCAGAGAACAGAGATTATTTTATGATGACTATTTTCAACGATACCATTCATATTTATTGGGTATAAATCCTCCAAAAATCCCAAGTCCTATCCAAAACCCGATATTATACAAAAAATTTGAAGACGCTTTGTTGCTGAAAACGCCAGATGCAGCTTATAAAGTCGAACCTGTGAGATACGCTTTTTACCACTGGTTGTTCAAACTAAGTCCAACAACATCTATTCGAGATTATTTCATTGGAAAATTTATGAGCATGCCTGAGTACAATATTAAACAGATCTGGTAGTTTTATTTTCGTCTTATTTTTAATGTTAATAAAGAAATATTTTATCATTGGAGTTTTAATTTGTTAGTTGATAAAAATAATTGAAATGTCATACTGGCTGTCAGCAGTTTTTATTCTTTGTGTTGCGTTGCTTCAAACTAGGGCACAGGCTCCTCAAGATCCTGGACTGATACAAAGTATTAAACCTAATTTTGATGCCGTTAAGGGATTGATATGCTATCAGTGTAAATCTGTGAGCAATGAACTGCAACCCTTATGTGATAAGACTATATTTAAACTAGCAACACCAGAAGAGAAATATAACATGTCTTTGCAGTGCCCACATTACCAGGGTTTGTTAAATTTAGTGAATTATTGCTTACAATATATCTATTGTATATTCATAGGGAGTTATTGCTTTACTAAAGTTAGCAAACGTGGTAAACAAACTGAAACGACAAGAGGCTGCAGCGGACCCACTGACAAGAACGGTAATTTGATGAAAGTTGGCTGCATGACCACAAAAGATCTTGTACTGTGCTTATGTGACAAGAAATTTTGTAACAAAGCTACACCCACACTTTTGAGGAAAATAAGTGTTGTTTTCGTTTTGGCTACCATGTTCACGATTTTAGTGTAGTATTTACTACTAGTTCCTAGGTTCTTTTATGTTGACCAACTTTGTATTTGCTTTATTAGGTAACACCACTTTTGAGTTGTAACGTTTTAATTAACAATACACGAAGTTTATGAATTTGATTGTTGCAGACAAATATTGAAAATTATTTTGGCCTCAAAAAGAATTTTTGCTAATAAAGACAAATAAAATACAAATTTTGGTTTGACGTATTTTTGCGTTACCGATGACCCCATTTTAGCCATATCATCTTGGTCGTTGACGTTTGTTTGACAATTGTGACATGTGACTTTTAAAGGTTATGTTGTGTTCACTTTCATAAACAATTAAATTTAATTAAAAACAATGTCCAAAGCCGTTGCTCGAATGAAATCCTTGAAAAAGGTAGTCGAAAAAGTAAAACATGGCAAGTTAAAAACAAATATACCAGCGGGATTAGCGGCCGCAGGGCCCCCGCTAGGTCCCATGCTTGGTCAAGTAAGAACTTTAAAAATAGCTTTTTTTGTGAATTAACTGGCACATTTTGTAGAGAGGTATCAATATCGCAGCATTTTGTAAAGATTTTAATGAGAGAACCAAGGACATTAAACAAGGAATTCCTTTACCTACTCGAGTTATTGTAAATCCTGATCGGAGCTATGAGCTTGTTATACACAAGCCCCCAGTAGTGTACTTTTTGAAGCAGGCGGCAGGGATTCAGAGAGCGGCAATGGAACCAGGTGTGTTTGTAAGTTTTGATTTCCAGTATCTCATTTTTTTTTATTTGAAGGTAAAGAAATTTCCGGGAAAGTCACATTAAAGCATGTTTATGAAATTGCGCAAATTAAAAGAGAAGATCCAACTCTAGAAACGAAGTCTTTAGAAGAAATGTGTTTAATGATCTGTGGTATTGCAAAGTCATGTGGAATTGAAGTTGTGCGAGATCTTGATCCTAAAGAGTATGGAGAGTTTATTATTGAGAGGAAAGCGATAGTAGAACAACAGAAAAAAGAGCTACAAGAGAAGAAAGAGGCCAAAATGTTGCGTACTGGATGAACTGTTTTGTGTACAAATGTAGTTATTTTTAAAATATAAGAATAATAAGTAAACATAATATTGTTTACGTTTTAATAAAGTACATAATGGCTCTTGCTCTGCAAACGGAGATTTAAAACAAGTGAACATAACCTTCACAATAGCAGCGTTCAGTTTGAAAACTTTGAAATATATCATGACAGCCAACTTAACCCGTAACATTCCTAACAAAACTACGTCATGGATTATTAGATTTATTATTAGTTTGAATGAATGATTATATTTATGTTTAAAATGCGTTACTTTATGAATTACCTCTTTAATAGGTATTGTAAGCTAGTACGATGAACTAATTATTTTAAAATAAAATATAGCAGTAAATAACAGGTTGTAGTTACTTTTTGTTCATTATGTTAATTTTGACGTATTAAGAAATGTGACATTTACATTTGACAACTAACCTCTTCCGACTGCAAATTTTATTTAACAAAAAATTAAATATAGAAACAAGATGACGTTCATGAAAAAGTTTATAAAGTTTTGTAATGATAATGTCGTAATGATATCAGGGTTATCAATAATTGTAGGTGTGCATTGGGGTTGGTCGAAATTGCAGGATGTACCAGCTTTGGTTCGGCCTGAAGAAAAGAAAGATTTGCCTCTTATCGTTGTAAGTTGCCTTAATTGAAATTGCTCAGGAAACTATTACAATGAAATTCATTTAAGGGGACGCGAAAGTTAGGAGAGTTAATTGAACACAAATATCACGAACTAACTGATGCAGAACCTAAACAACCATGAAATGATAAAACACGAATCATAACTTTGTACATAGTAAATAGAAATAAATTTGTTGTATTTTTGAATATGAGACTGTTAAAGGGGTTTTTTAAAGCGCTGCTCTCATAGCTCAACTGTAGTTTGGGATAAAATAAAATTAAAATGAAAATCGTTTTTATTGTTTTCACTATGCCATAAGGACTTTTCTAAATTATTTGTTAAAATGAATAATCCATGTAAATAAATAACCCCTCTTTGTATTGTATTTACAGCAACATAGATGCTACATAGTAACTATTATGCTTAAATCTACACCTAAAATAGTAACACTTATAATTTGAATTTAGGCAAAATATATTGTGTCATATGATTAAATATTAATTTACTTGGAAAAAATTGAAAGTTTTTGTCAAATTGTAGGTAAATGATCAATTTTCGACCGCTGGCTGTTACTTTGTTTTGCTGGACTGATTGGTTTCGTTCCAGTTAGCTGAGGCAAAGAGGTGCCATTTAATGAATTCTGAAACGTTAAAATAAGAACAGCACACAAATGAGAAAATTACGTACCCGTGATCTGTCCCTTGAGAGTTTTTCAAAGTTCTGCGTATCTGTGTCATCTACTTTAAAATTAAAATTTTCAAAATAATCGTGTGTTAAAAGCATATCACAGGTCCATCTTTTTAAAGGGTCTTTGTCAAGACATTTCTGAAACATTGCGTTAAATAAAAAAAAATGTTTTAAATTTAATAGTCACTTTTAAAAAGTCTAGAGTCGTTTGGTTACACATAGGTAATTTAGTTTCCAAAGGAACCATTTGTTGCGGTACAGGCAATATAACTCCTTGGAAAAAATCGTTATTCTTGAATGCTAGCATGTGTCGTTGCAAAAGGTCACCAACCGTCGATCTGATAAGGTAAAGTTGATCCACATCAGATTTTCCAGGCCAAAGAGCTTCCCCTTTAATGAGTTCAGCCAAAACGCAACCTAGATAATTAAATATTCATGGGAGTGTTAGAACGATTTATTGTACAAACCTATCGCCCACACATCTACAGGGGGACCGTATTGGGTATCGCCGACTAGTAATTCAGGTGCCCTATACCAACGGGTTGCAACATAGTCCGTATAATTTTCCCCGGGGCCTGGAAATAAGGAATCAGTAGGTGGTAATTTCATACAATAAATTGCTCCCTAGTAAAGCGTGGAGGGTAAATTATAGTTTAAGACTGCAAAACGTTCGATAGCCGTTCTAGACAAATTCATAATCTGTATCTACATTTAAACATTTAATTTTTTAAATAGCGATTTCGCTACAAGAAATTGGTCATACATTGTCAAAAGTATTCGTTTATATGCTTCTTCGTTCTAACTTATATGTATATGACAAAGTCAAACGGCAAATATTTGTAACATACTCTTATCCCTTATCAGCTTATTTTTTAACATTAAATTAAAATATGTATTAAAATTAATAATTTAAATAATGATTCGATTTTATCTTTAAAAATAAGTAGGAAGTTTTGCAAACATAAACTTAGTTATTAGAAAGATTTTTTTGGATGATGGTTGTCATTTCAATTATTCTTTTATTACCGCTGTTAACATAATTTGTATTATTTTTGGCAACTTTCTATCTTGTTTGCTTCTTTTAAGCTTTTTTGTTTAATTTATTATTCTTTAGTACTACTCAGAACAAATTAACATTAAAATTTTGTTAAAAACATTATAATGTAATTCATACTGAGAGATTTTAAATAAAGTGCCAAAGATGGGTAGTTTCATTAAGAAGAAGCATGAGGTGAAATTTCATAGTGAATTAGAGGTAACAAGTTTTGCTGCGATACTTAGTTTTATTAGAGTCAGTTGTCTCTGAAATGTTTTATGAAGCCAAAATTAAATACACTTTGTAGACAGGGATATTAAATTCAGTTCCATCAAAATAAACATTTTTTTTGTTTAATTTACAATAAATGTACATTTAAAATTTAAATATATCTGAATATGAAGATGTTTGTTTCAAAAGCACTGCTGCGAACTAACAAAATTAGAAATATCACTTTCATTTTCTTCAGTTAGATAGATACCTTTCTAAACGAAGGAACACAAGAATAATATCAGTTATTTTACAGATATTTGATTGTGTGAACTGTTTACCCTCTTTAATTACGTGTAATAACAATTTCTGTATTATCGTCAGTTTTTGTTTACTCAGAAGTATTTCAGCTCAATTAGGAATGAACATATGAACAAAGTTCCTGTTTCCACGAACTTTACATTTATGGTGTCAAGAAAAGAAAAAATATTGTCAGTTGATATAATTTTACAAAAGCAACGAAAGGCATTTCTGAAGTGACTCATTTAATAATTTTTATTATAAATTCGAAAATTACTAAAATAATGTATTATATAGCAAGATGTTAGTGCATAACAGTGCAACACAGATAAATTATATACGTAAAAAAAATCTTACTTAGCATGCGCGCAAATCCAAAATCGCATAGCTTCACGACGCCATTAGCTGTCAGAAGAATATTTTCCGGTTTGATATCCCGATGAATACACCCGTGATGGTGACAATAACCCACAGCCTGAAGCGTTTGCCAAATTATTTGCTGAGTCAGCAAGTGCGGACATCCCCGCGGATATCTCTCCAGCTCGTTTAATACTGTTCTTTCGCAAAATTCGAAAACCAAATGCAGACGGCGCTTCCGCCTGAATACCTCCAGCAAATTCACAAGATTTGGGTGTTTCAAATTCTAAAAGACGAGAAAAATAAATAAATAAAGAAACACATTATGGTCCATTTGCTGTTTCATTATTAAAGGGAATGATCTTCAGTGTTAAGGGGAGTGTTAAAACTTCTAGATTTTAAATTTCATACAATTAGTAAAAAATGGACTTTAAAATATGAATACGAGTTTTTGAAATTGGTATGTTTCTAAAGTATAGCATGTATTGGAAACCTCTTAACGAAGCTCTAAAAGAGTCATTTCCTCCGGAATAATTTAACAGACTTCGACTGCTCTTACTTTAAGAAGTCTTATTTCTCGTAAAGCAATTTTCCTAATCAACGGATCGTCCTCGCTCTCTGCAAATTTTTTAATAGCTACAATTTCCCCAGTGTCCCTATTCCTACACTTATACACAATTCCATAACTTCCTTCGCCCAATTTCGCGATCTTCTCGTATCGTTCCATGACCTTCGATGGGGTGCGTGTCCTGAAAAAATAAAGCTCGTGTTTATATAATGAAGGAGACGTTTGGTGGGAAATGGTTGGCTCATTTAATTGATTGATTACCAATAAGGTGCGTGCGTATGAATCCAAACTCCCTCGACTTTTTCCTGATGCGTGCAGTCAACTAAGTTAGTAGGTAACGTGGTTAGAGCCATCATGAGTATTCACATTGTGCGAAGTTCACGAAAATTTTATTTTATAAGAGTGGGCAACTGTACGGAACCCGCCCCGCATCCCTCATGATTTTCGAAAACGGTTACGGCATTTCCGACGACTGTTGGAATTTTAGATGAAAAACAAACACGAGGCGCGAGTAATTTTAATACTATAAGCTGTCACAGACAGCGGAGTGTCAAGGTTGGCAAGCAACCGAGTTTTTTGTTGTTCAGTTATTTGTGAGGCGATTTCTGGGTTCCCTAATGAAAAAAATGACTATGATTTGGACAGAATGACGAGGGACGAGGGTGATTGTAGCAGCTACGGGCATACGAAAAGACCGTCGAATAGATTTAATTTTTTCCCGTTCTCAGTTTGTATGAGCAAAAATTGTGGGGTTCCTTTTAAAATTTAATTCACTTAACTGATTTTGTGTACCGTTTAAGAATACAATAGAATTCGAACATTTTGAAAATGTTAAAAAGCCGAGGAATTAAAAAAAAAAACACATTGAAGGACGAAATGTTGATTTTTATATTATTTAATATTTTTTGTAATGTAGGTTAAAATTTATGGCATCGTCAGGAGTTTCGTAGGGCTCGGCTTAGATCCCATGCTGTTTAATATCTGCGTTAATGATGCCATTAAAAGCGTTAGTTGACTTTTGACTACCTACTACACTTTTCTACCTGTCCATACCAAGGACTGACATTCAAAAATACACTCCGTTGCATGAAATGTATCGTAATCATAATTACCATCAAAACGTGTTGGATTTAATTATATATACCGTCTTTGCTACACTGAAATTGAATATGTTTTGAGTTTTCGTTTTACCTTCCTTTATACAGGGAAAACAGTGATTCATAACCGCTTGTACTGAGAGAGCAATAGAAAATACGATCAAAGTTACCCATGGATTTTGGAAGATTTGTCTTTCATAGAATTTTTATGTCAGATTATGTTCAACTTGAAAATTAGAGTTGAAAATGCAACGATCAGAGACAAACTTTCAAAAATCGATGGTTGTCGGTGATCGTCTTTTTATTGCTCTTTCGATACAAGTTAGATTAAAAGTCGATTAACCGTTAACTATTGGTCTGTAATTAACGTGCCGACCAGTAAATAATAGTATCTAATATTCAGGTAAAAAAAAAAAAAATAGTTGAAAGCTATTCCTAATAGTTGCAGCCAGCTATTTGTAACTAGATTATATGTTGGCAATAGGGATTTCTAAAGATTAAAAAATTGTTTTAACAGAGGATTTTACAGATCTTAAAGATGTAGTCATATCATTGGCTATAAACCTCGCCCAGGATAGATTCAAACATTTCATGTCTTTTGAACGGCAAACAATAGATATTTTCCTAACAAGTTCAGAACACGAGTGATTCAAACACGAACGTGAAATAATAATGTTGAATTCACGCAAATGTGAGAATATGCGTCTCGAGCGTGACAGAATGTTTTCCCTTGTGGCGTCTTTTTAAGGTCTATAAACTAGCTCGTTTTGACATTTTTAATATATGTATTTGGCTTATGAAGAGACGTAGGTATCAGATACATATTTGGACATTATGAGAAGGGATTATAATATACGAAGTATATTCCAGCAACAGTGTTTCATTTGATATAATTGTTGAAGTGCAAAATACATTTTAAAATTTAGTACTTACTAAGTCTAAGGAAAGATATGAAAGGTTCTACTAGAAATTTTCAGACTCGTCGTATAAAAAGCACGCAAAGAAGACAGTAAAAGAGTTGTCTTACTGTCAAAAGCGAATAAGTGAAATCTTCCATATTATGGAGCGATTATTCAATGTTAGCTGTAAAATAAATGTTATGTGGCAACACGAACATCGACGTAACTAGTTGATGACGTCAACACAAAATTGTGTAAAGAAAAAACTCAATTCGAAAATGCTGGATATGTTTCATTGTTCTTCAGGAGCGAGTATTTATTATTTTTGTGATTTATTTTATTTTTGTAATCGAATCCGTCGGCCGACTTTCTACTTTTACGTTTTCTCGACCTATCATGACCCCTAGAGGATGAAGAAATAGGTTCCGTCTGTCTGCCTGTCTGCCGTCCCGGATTTTTATTAGACAGATAATTTCGGAGATCTGTACTGGGCCGATTGTTGTCAAATTTTGCATTTATACTAAGTATATCATGTAGATGGTAAAACGCTAACCAAAATTTGTCTAATCATCCCCACCACTAATGTGATGACTTCACTTCAAAATTGTACATAGTCAATGGGTTTTAAATTGTATCAAATAACATAGTCTTACACGTGTAGTTTATGACTCCGAATTGAGATTTTATCCGAAACGTCCAGCTTTTTGGAAAAAAATCAAAATTAGAAAACAACATTTTGACATTTAATTTGGAATCTGCAAAACCAAATGCTTTGAAATCTTGGAGATGTTTTAAAGTTATCATAGGCATGGTAAATTTTTGATCAAAATATATTTGCTCGTCCCCCCCTAAAAAATTGATCACGCCACCCCAAATTTTTTCCGAAAAAATGCATTGCATAAATGTGCATTGTGCAAAGTATCATGAGTCTATAATTGTGATTTATCACTGCATAAATATTTTTCAGATTTGCTTATACAGGGTGTGTGAAAAAAATTAATGACTGTTATTTTATTGATTAAATCAAGAATTGCAAAACTGAATACTTTGAAATCTTGACGTTTTGAAGTTATTGTAAGCATGCATCCTTGCCTTACTCGCTTCTGGCTTTCCAATTGTGCATCATTTTTAATAATGTACTGAAATAGTTTTATTTTCAGCGAGATCGACACTTGAAAATTATTAAAAATATTATTATTATTATGTCGTGGATATGGATTTTAAAAAAACGTTCAGTTAACGTTAGTTTTCTCATAATTTTCTTCGCCATGCCTAACATCGGTTGCGAGCCACAGGTCTGGCGTTGCCCATACGCAGCGGGTAAATTTCAACCGCCTAGCCCTATTTTTTTAGTATTACACTACATCTATCCAAACTGATATACGTGTCCTTACAACAATGTTGATGACGTCATCGCAAAAATTTTTTAAAATGCTCCGCTACAAAAATGTAATGAGAAAAAAAAACATAATAGGCATGCCGTCGTTACGTTTCCGACAGAGGGAAGTACTGTCTAAACTCTTTAGACCAATTTTTTTTGTTGTAATGATTTTTGGTATTACTGTCTCCCCTCTTGGAGTTGAATTGACAAATAAACAAATAACATTAGCGATATATAATCTTCGCTAATAACGGTAATTGGGAAAATACACTGTACATCTCGTTGGTATAATGTGGAAAATTTTAATGAATACATATGTGCCTATCATCGGCTTCCATATTATTTGTCGATCAAGGAAGTGATGTAACAGCTGTAAAGCGCCACTTAAATATGAAAAAGAAAAGAAACATTAAGGAATTTTTTAAAAGCAAGGAAATTTTTTCTAAATGTGAGACTGGTCAAATTCTTGATAAGAAGAATGAAGTCAAGAATGCAAAAGACGCAGATATTTAGTTTAGTTATTAAGAAAAAAATAAGTACCTTATTTTTCATGTTCTGAAAGGACTGGCTCACTTATATTGTAAAAAAAAATATTTTACTAGAATGTCAGTTTTATCCAGATATGCTATTAACACTGAGCTGTTGTGTGTATGTTTGAGTTAATTATACACTGAATGTTCAGAATATTTTTAACTTTTGTTCTACATTTTTTATTATAACACTGGAACAATTGAATTTTGGTAGGAAAAGTTTTTAATTTGTACAAAACGACCGATTTATTGAAATAAATTGTTATTAAATTTTGGACTTAAAATATATCGGATGCCCCAGTTTACTTGCTTCACTTTAATGTCTCGAAAAACGTCATTTGAAAAGACAGAAGTTTGAAATTTAAAGTAGTTAATTAACATAAAGAAATCTATAAAATGAATTTTTTTCAGAAATGACTCAGCTTTTTCTTTTCAAATATAATAGGAGTATATGTTTCAAGCGCCTTAAATAGAATATTTTTAAGTGTTTCCATTTGGTTTAATACTTTAAAAACGTTTTTAAATGGTAAGAATCCTGTTTACTTGTTTTACACTCATATTTCTGGTAACTGATAGATAGATATTTGAAATTTGGATTTGTCAGCCGATTGAAAATATCTATATTATCAATGACATAAACTTTATGATTTTAAGTGGTATGTTTTCAATGTGTTACATTTTCACAGCACTCAAGTTAAATATGACATCGACAAAAAACTTAGTCTAAGGTTATTTCGACAGAACTTCCCTAGCCCCTAGAATCCAACAAAACCCAATGGAAAAATTGTAAAATTTGATTTATGAAATTTTATTTACTTTATGATAACTTCTATATGTTAAAAAATAAGATAATATCAGTCACAGTTTAAGAAAAAAAAAGTCGTCAATGAGGAAATCGAATCGGCGATCTTCGCGTGTTTTGCGGTTTTAGTTCGAATCGTTGGTCGATACCTTAGATCATATAATAAATAGATACCACCATGCCGTGTTCTTTCCCTAGGACAGCCTGTGACGACATCCTCCTGTCACACATCTCTCTCGTGCATGGAGGGATTACAATGAAGCTATCCTTTGCCTGATCACTATTTGAATTTTGCGCGCCTAAATTTTAGGAAGTATGTCTGAACCAACTTCGGAAGAAAGATGTTGACAGCTTGATTTTATAAATAATTCACAGTAGATAACGAAAGCAATAGTAAATTATTGGGCAGCAATTGTGATCCTTTATGACTACATCACTTAAAATAGGATCTTTGTTCTAAATTCTAAAATTGTTTTTTGTACAACAACTCGAAAGAGAGGTTAGAAGAAACATCTGTCAAAAGCGATTTGTTGCGCTGGTGCGGTACAAGGATCGAAGTGAAATAGACATATACAGATGAAATGCATATAACAAAGATGAAGATGTGGTGATCACACAAGGATAGCATTATACTACTCCCCTGGACGTAGAAAACGACAACAGATAGCTTCATGTCTAGTCACACCTTTCAGTTTGAGTATTGGTATCTATTTATTATATGATCTAAGGTCGATACACCGTTCAACCATTTTGGCTTGCTCTTATAGTGGTATAAAATGTTATTATATAATTTGGATTTTTTTTTGCGGTAAAAATCTGGATGCCTAGGGTAAAAACTGAAGGCGAATTCATAAACCACAAGTGCAGGAGTATGTTACTTTATAAAATTTCAAGCATTTGTCAAGTAACATGTTCAGGTTATCAATGAATAATTTCTGAATGGTATAAAAATGAATTGAATTAAAAAATGTGTAAGCGTTATTTTTCAACAACCAGTTGATTTCGACATATCTTATTTATTACTCGTATAAAATTTTTTTCTTTGTTTCGACTTCAGATAGACAGTAACTATTTTTGGTTTCTTAAGAATTGCGTGAGGAACAAGACCCGAAAAATTGACAATAATTTTCCTGTTTGCACTACTTTTAATGTTGAGTGAGATTTACGATTAGATGTTTGAATTTGGATAACTTGGTATTTCATGAATAGTTATTAGAGAATGTTGAACCCGTGTTAGAGAAATTTAGAGCAACAAATCGAAACGTGGAAATATGAATAACTTCGCAGATCGGTACCTAACACCTGAAATAACAAAATAAAACGAAATGATGAAAATGCACCGCTTGTTGAATATATCGATTCTGATTTAAAGTTTAGATAAAATCGTTATTTAGTAGTGTTGTAGCATCTGCCACAATTTGTTACTCAGCGATAAATATATCCCTTTCAGAAATTTATTATTCAGTTAATGCTTTCCTTCAAGCTTTATAACGCTCTGAAATTATTTTCAAAGTAAATTATAGCTTTAAAAATTACAAGTGTTGAATTTAAATCAACCCAAAATAAAAGCTGACTTTTGAGTTATTTTTATTTTTCCGGTCGCAACAAAGGATAACAAATTTATCTCTGTACAGAGCTTCGATAACTTTAAAACATTTTTGTTTTTTACTCGGCTAGTATATTCCACGGCTCGAGCAAAACACATTTGCATTATTCGCGTGCTTTCTTCCGGAATTTACTTAGTTTCTTGTATTTGCGTTTGACAAGCCATTTATTTTTTTCGTGTGTATTTTTGAGCCCCAAGGCCAGATTCAAATTTAGCTCTTTAAAAAATAGCAGTAATTTACACGATATTGGAACATGCTATTTTTTGTTTTTATTTTGAATTATGCATGGGTAAGCCGCGAATAGTACAATTAGTATTCAAGATTAACATTCGTGGGGTTTAAGCAAATCCGTTCTTGAAATTAAGCGTAACCGATTTTAGTATGAAAATAAACGAATCCAAGGGATTTGCAGTTAAAAATTATCTGATTTCAGTTTTCATTTATCTTTCAGTGTTGGCACAGTGCTGATTTTACTTACGATTGTAAAGCACTTTTTTATTAACAGTGGTGAGCAAGAGGCAGTTAAAACATCTCCAGCAAAATCCTTTAGATGGGTAAAGAACACGTTAAATTAAAACAGGCAATCAATTAAAAAACGGTATGTATTTTTTAATAAAAGTAATAAGTATGAAATACGTAGCCTCATTTCAATGTTTTTATCGATACTTTACCACGTCCCATTTACCCGGCTTATGCGATAAATTTAATAATGGTGGCAATGTGTCTAACAACATAATTGCAGAAACAGTTGTAAATTAATAAGGGCATAATTAAGGACAATTTTTTGCTGAACAACGGGTCATTGACTGAAAACTAAGGGCAAAAACAAACTGAAGATGTTGATCTAAATGTAAATATCAGGAAAGTGTTTAAAACATGTTTTCGATGGAAACATAGGAAATTTACGTGATATGGTAGGTCGACGCTGCGTTGTTATTCATGTTTTGGGATTAATGATGTTTTTTTATTCTTACAACTTACATCGATGTTTCCATGGATGACAATGTTTTATTATAAAACAGGTTGAATGAAGATATTTATTTAGACGTCAAATAGACACAAAAGCTCATTTTAGTAGTATATTAAAGAACGAGTTTCATAAGGCAAATATAGAGGCACGAACCCAAGTTTATAGAATGAGCGGCGAAGCCGCGAGTTATATAAAGGATGAGTGCCACAATGACCTTATGAACGAGTTATTATTTATACTATTTTTTCTACCGCGCACGTTTTCTCGCAAAATTTAATTGAAATTTGCATTTTTTTAAATCTGGGGAATTTTGTCGTGGTTGGTGATGGGTTGGTCTGACACTAATCACGAAATATTTGAGGTTCGAATTTTCACAACAACAATTGTAATTCGAGTTTTTGTAAGTTAAAATTGGTCAAAATGTCTTGTGGAGAAGTTAGTGAAGTCCTTACGCCTCCGGAAATACGGGAAATTTTAATTTGACAGTTGCCACTGACATTCACCTGACATTTCTCGCCATGGCTACCAATCTTACCGATCTAAATTACACCAGATCTATTAAAAAACGCCTTTCCGCTATTAACGAACTGCTGTGACGTCATTTGCGTGCTTTTTAATAGCTCTATTAGAAAACCAAAAAACGTGCGCGGTAGAAAAAATGTTTTTTCGAATATTTATTAAATATATGTTCATATAGTTATAACAATGCTGGGTATGAAGTAATTTGTCATAAACTGAATTTTGTAAGGTTTCAACTTTTTCCATTAAAAAAAAATCGCTTCTCAAGTAACGAAGATAATTGACTGTTCCAAAATTTTTATAAGGGTTTGATAATTTTAATTTACATACTACAAATTTAGTTTCAATGTAGTGGTATGGAATCTTCGGGAAAATTCTTTCTTGTTAAAGTAGGTAAATGGGTTTTTTCAACAACACTGTATTTGAATTAATTTCTACGATTCAGCAGTTTGCTACGACTTTAAGATTTAACACTGGATTCTATTACTGGTTTCGCCTATAGTCAAAAACGTATGAAAAGCATATTTCAAATTTATTTGAACTAGTAAATAAGCAAGCGATGCAAATGCTATGTTTCTATGTTAATGAGTGCATAAAAACAAAACTAATGAAGACTATGTTTCTGCTTTACTCTGAATTGGCTTTACTTACATTTGGAGACGCTAGTTTAAATGTAAATGAATTGTTTTAGTGTCTCAGTTCTGACGCAAAAGTTATCTTTATGCCGTTACTGAAGAAAGCGTATCTGCTGGTGAAGAGATGTTCCCCTTTAGAATTTTAAATGAAGCTAAAACAGTTTTCCCCTATTTAAATAAAGAAATTATTTATTCACAGTTGATAAAAAGTGTTAATAAAAATGTACACTAAGTATATAGATGGGAAAATAGGTAACAATTTGATACGATCAACTAAAAACTGTAATAAAGCTTCAATTGCATTCCATTTCAGAAACAGTATGTAATTAGAGTCTGACACAAAAGGTCAAAGTAATTTAAACGAAAGGTTACCAAAACAATTGGCGCAGAGCACAATACATAATATTTTTTTTATTTATACGCAGATATGTAACAAAACTTTTCGTCAAAAACGATACAAAATTCATTATTTACAGTCGGTAATTACCCTATAAATCAATGATGATATTTATTCATGAAATTTTGAAGGTCAAGCCGATAATTTGGAAGCAAAATGAATTGATTAGATCAGTAGACCACTACATACAAAATAAGTTTCTGGTCACTCGCAATTATGTAAATATTGATTTATCATTGTACACAAAATAAAAAAAAGTGCAATTTTAAAATAACAGTTGGTCAAATTACCTTTTGTGCAGAAGTTGAAGTTGGTTTCCGAGCAACCAAAATTTACTTCCATTAAACCATTTCTCCATCCGATGGGTTCCTCGTCTTGTCAAGTACTGCTGGCTACGCTCCAATGTTTATGTTTTGTTACCATGGTGAATACTCCATATTGGAAATATAATCACTCGTGACTTTTTTCATGCCCATTATGTAATTGCATGGTGGTATTGACGACTCGATTGACAACAATTTATGGCCTATCTCGACGAAAATCTATATTTTTCGTCACAACTTCATGCAAAACTAAACGCATAACACACGAAACAATACTCACCTTATTATTCCCATCGATTGGACTATTCACGCAACCATCGATTAAAACACTTCAATTGTAAATGAAATTAACGAGCGGCGTCGTATCAAACTTTTTTATTAAAATTTAAACTATACATCAACGACTTGTACAAATTTCTCATATCAAACAATAAATATCTAACAACATATTGCACTTTGATTGCACATGTTTTAATCACTTTTGGAATGTCTGTGTCCCGAGGACACTTCTTCGTTGGGTGGTGTGCCTTCGCTCCCCTTTACCGTGAAAGTGACGTAGTAACGTTTATTTTGATCCAGGCGATCGGCCGGCAGTGATATAACTTGTTTGTCGTTACCATGGCATAGTTCTAAAGTTACTGCTTTTTTTGGATTTATGGTAGGTAGAAAGCCTGTGCCAGGTTTGCACTGTGTTGACGTAAAACCGATCTTCGGAATGGTGTGGTGATCCATTTTTGGTACTGAAAATAGAAATTTATGGGTGAGATTTGGTGGAGGCGCCGGGATAGAGCTGCGTTATGTGGTGGAGTATGGGGTTTTGTTCGTGTGGGCGGTTGTTACATAAAATAGCTACTTAAAAATTAATCTTGATTTATTTACTTATTTAACAGACTATGATTAATTGTGGTAGAACTTTCAAGGCTTCTAAACTTTATTTCAAACGATTTGTTTGTTATCCGTCAATATTTAAAAATGAACATCATCGATAAAAAATGTCTAAATTTATTTTATTTGTTTTGAAATAAAATGAGTTGATAGTCAAGGTCATGTCACTGGATTCTTTAAAATTAGTTTGTTTGTATATTATGTGAAGGTGACATTTTACCAAGTGGCCCAGATAATACATCGCGGCCTCATATCTTGGAAACGGATAGAGATGTTGAAATTCTGCACACGCTATTGTTTTTAGTTTGAAAAATATATCTTTCAACGGATTTTGATAGACCATTAAATTACAATTACAATGATGTAACACCCTTAGGTTTTTATTTTACTTTCAGTTGATAAAAGATAAATAAAATTGATGAATATAAAAAAAATTGTAAAATTTGTATAATAAAGTACTACCACTTTATTATACAAACAATTAAAATCGATTAGTTAAATGTACTTGGGTGAACAATTTTTAAATTCTTTTGGTTTTTAGTCTGTATTTATTTCCAAGGTGATTATAAAGGATCGTACAAAGGATCAAGTTGGCTTTAAATGTTTTGAATTTTGCCGCCTCGTACTGATTGGAAATTCAACTTCTTTTCGCTTGCCATAAATTTCAGTTATTATAGCCTAACTTTTTTAGTTTGGTTGTAACCTGGTTGGCAGACAGATTTGATAAATTTTGTAACCTTCTTCACGGAAATTTGATGTGTGATTATTAATAATCACCTTTTATTTTATACAGGTGATTTTTTTAATCTGAAACTTTCAAATATCTCGAAAAATAAGCATAATAATTTAATCATGCTCGGGGGAAATACTTTAGTGCTAAAATTACCCGCCTTCCCCTCTCCTTGTAGGTGGGGCAAGGGTTAACTTTAAAACCTTAAATGGGAACTGCTATTTTTATTGCAGATTTGGAGTCTACAGCTAAAAGTACCTATGATTTGTCTGAAACATTTTTTTTTGATTCGTGATAGCGCTGAATCGACGAAATTCAAATTTTTTCGATTTCTCCTACTGAGAACCTACGATTCTTCGATTCGTTGGCAATAAAAAACACCACGTTTTATGTTAATACTCGTAATTCGTCGCCAAAAAAGTTTATTCATGTTGGAAATTTCGAATAACTTGGAAATTGTTACCTATAGAAATGTAAATGGTTGACGAATAAACTACTTTTAGGGTAAGCCACGAACAACGATGTGGACACAGCAGTCTTCTGTTCCCTTCGGGGTAGTTGATTAACGTGAGTCCCCTTGCCTCTCAGGGTGCTTGATTTAGTAGGTTCCCTCGCTTCTCAGCTCTCAGGCTGCTTGATTTATGTGAGTCTCCTCGCTTCATCATCTTTCAATTAAAGTAAGTGCTCAAAGCGATGATCTTCGAATTCAATACATGTGGAATGTACACAGAGAAATGTGTCGGTTTGAATTTGGACTGAATTTCGGATTCGCTCAATCATATTCTCACGGATTGTTGGTTCTTGTTTGTCAACTTTGTCTTTGAGATAGCCCCACAAAAAGAAATCTGACGAATTAAGATCTGGCAATCTGGCAGGCCAATCGAATAATAGTGTTCCGGACAACCATCATGTTGAAACAACATGTTCTGTAGCACTTCTAACCTCAAGTTTTCAAGTAATGTTGATAATTCATTTTCCAAAATGTCTCGGTACATTTCACCATTCAATAATGTGGCTACTCATTTTTGATTATTTAAAACGAAAATGTGGTATTTTTTAGTGTAAACGTATTGCAGAATTGTATGCATTGGTTTTCATTAGGAGAAATTGAAAAAATTGAATTTCGTTTGTTGCAGCGTCATCTGCCATAAATCTAAAAAAACGTTTCAGACAAACCCTACGTACTTTTAGCCGCAGAATCCTAATCTACATATAATAAAATTTCAGGATTCCTATTTATGATTTCAAAATTACCTCTCGCTCCACCTACAAGAAGAGAGGAGTGGGACTAGTTTTTTTATAGTAAAGTATTTTCCCCATGGAGTGATTAAATTTTGAATCTATACTTTTTTTATAGAGTGCTTATTTTTCGAGATATTTGAAAGTTTCAGGTTAAAAAAATCACCCTGTATATAATATCGATCTAAATTTAAAGGCATCGACTATGAAATTTCAAATTTCTAACTAAAACGTAGCTCTAAAGAGAAAAGTTTGAAAAATATAAGAATTTTTGTTTTTTTTTTGTGATTTTTTTATTAAATTCGTTTTGTACCAAGGAACCCTACATAAAAAATATATTTCTTGGAAGAAACTGCCGATATCTTAAAAAAAAAATGAAAAAGTAGATAATTTATAATTAGTTTCAAAATATCGGTTATTTTAGATTTTTTAAGACATTAAAATAACTTCCTTAGGAATCGAGACATCGATATGATTGTAGTAAAAACTAGATCTAATGGTAACTTTTTCATATTTATTGAGTTATAGTGTGTGTAACTGCATAATTATTTTTTTAAATTAAACACCACCGGTAAAAGTAGACGCGATTGGTTGTGTTTCAGAGATAAAGGAAAGATTAGTGGGTACAAATTAGCTAATATTAAATTTATTTAACTAATTTTTGTATGAAATATTGTGTACTAATATAATTTTTAAGGTGATACTGCTTTTGAAGGTTATATTACTGCTCTTTGATACAATCAAGAATTATATTATAATGATACAAAATGTATTGATTCCAGAAAAACATTTGTTTTCGTAACTTGTTTCGAAATTTTATCGACGGTTGTACAACAGTCTTTCTCAATTGCGAGTTAGTAATATGCGGATCTGTCCTTGAATTTTTCCGTCACGCTAACGTCACCTTAAATTAGTTTTCTTGATTTGTGATAGTGTTGAACAATAATGAGGTATTGTTGTAATCATAATGGTCAATATACGTCGTATTCAATATATTACTTTTTGTTCTTATAGTTTTAAATAAGAAATGTTCAATCTTAACTTAACAGTTAAGCTACAACTAACCAACGATAATGACTCATAATGTTTATTAAAGTTGTTATATCAAAGTGGACGTTGACCATCAAATTTGGATTTTTTTTTATAAATCCAGACATAAATTAATACAATTATTTACAAACAGTCTGTACATCTGAAGGTTGCAAATAATTTATGCAAAGAGGCCAACTGTTAAAAGTATTACTATTTATAGTACTGTTAATCGTAGAAAAGATGTATTACCCATAAGGCTTTTAAAATTTGGTCGAGATATACATTTCCGATAGTATAATTAATTACGTATAGCCAAAATATAGAATACAAAATTTTCAGTAAATATCTACACTTTTCATGAAGTGACGTTCTGCTAGTTCAAACCATAATAATTACTTGATATAGGATCCCTAAATACTAGCCTAATTCGGGCCTTTGACGTTTTAAATCAGATATAAATTTACCAATATCCGTTATTAAAATGGGAACCTACTTTTTAACAAAAATTTCATCTTCATACTCAATCACGTTTATATCCCCCCTTCACACTTACAATAAGCCGCACAGGGTATTCCTGTATATGCATGAGTAGCATGCATACATCTATGTGTACTCTGAGTGCACAACAACGGATTTGCAGACGATTCTGGAAGTCCTTTCAAGTGGTCAGCACCATTCCTTTGCAATTTTCGCAACGACAAATACAAGAACTTCTCAAAACTTCTAAAAGTGTAGTCTTCTGGAACATATCGCCCTGCTCCGACCGTTGAAGCGCAAGACTGATGATACGTGTCTATAGCACGCTTAACCAAAATGGCTTCGTTATGTTGACCTGCTCTAATCTGCAACCGCTTCAAATCGAGAAGGTGCTGGAAAATTTTTCTTTCGAGATGATACCTAAAACAAAATTTTGCGAAATATAAGCAACAAGTATATTGTTTTTTGATTACCTTCTAATGTTGGATTGTATTGACTGTGTAACTGAAGTCATGTTCACACCTCTTTCACTCATATTTTTCCATTTTGGTATTCGGCTGCTTCGTGGGCTTGGTTCGAAACCAGAATCTATCACATTACTGCTTTCATAATCACTTCCTGCACTTTTTGCCTCTCGGGTTTTTGATTTTCGCTTCAGTTTTTTTCGTCTGGTGGCACTACTTCTTTCTTGTTCTTCTTCTTCTTCTTCTACGTCGGAAGCGGTGATTTCCTCGTCACTGTAAGCAGAAGCTAGTAAAGGAGCCGACAGGTTAGAATCAGAACGTGGAGGTTCTTTAATCCTGTCTTTACTCTCGTTAATATTAGGTAAAGAAGGCACACGAGATTCCATACTAGATTTAGTTTTTCTGTCCGGGACATTCAAGTACTTATCACTTTTGGATAAGTGCGTTTTTGTTAAAGAAGCTGGTACTTTGCTTCTTTTTGTCCTGTCGCTCTCTTTCATTTTGGTTTTAAATTTTTTGCTTTCTTCGGAACGGGAACGTTGTTTTTTTGGAGGACTTCGTTTACGAGGAACTTTTTTAGTTTTTGTGTTTCTGCTTTCTAGTTCTTCTGCTTCTTGTTCGTCTAGAATTCGAAAGCTCTTGTGCTCCTTTACTGTTGCACTGGTAGATGTGCTAGACCCACTTTCGAGATCTGTAGAATACTCATCCTCAGATGATTTTGTTTCAGAAATGGTCTTCTGTGGTTTTAATTTTTCTCGTCTGAGTTTTTCTTCTTTGTCGTCTGCACGTTCTGCGATTTCGTCATCGTTTTCTTCGGCACCTAGAGTTTTGTAAATTATCTCATAAGCTTGATCTTCGGTAGACTGTCGTTTTTTTCGGTGAGTTTTCTTCTTGTGTTTCTCTTTTTTGGCTTTTTTTCCATTTGCGGCTTCTTCATTTATAGTTTCGTTTTTTTCTTCAACAGCAGTTTCTACGTCGTTTTGTTTTTCTTCGTCTTTTACTACAGGAGCAATTTCTGTATCTTTTTCTGGTTCAGTGTGTAAATCTTCTTCTTTTCCATTTGATGGAGTTGTACTTGGTTCAATTTTTACTTCTTCTGTAACTTCGTTCTTAATCACTTCTGCAGTAGTTTCGATGTTGGTTGTTTCGGTTTCAGGCGTTTCTTCCACTGTTGTCTCATTTGCTTTATCTGTCGCGGCAACAGGTTCTTCTTTATTTTCTTCCGTTTCCTTCTGAATATTTTCTTCAGCAACACCATTTTCTGATTTTTGGACTTCTGCTTCTGCTTCAACTTTTTCAACTGTTGTTGATAAATCACCATCAGTAATACCATTTGTTTCTACAACAACTGTAGTGTTTTCCTCCACTTCTACATTTTCTGCTTCAGATGCTTTATCATTTGCTTCTGTTTCTTCTTGCACTACATCTTTTGTATTGTCTACATCTTCGGTTTCTATCTTAGTTTCAGTTTGTTTGTCTTGTGCGAGATCCCCAGTTGGGGCAATTTTTTCATTTGTACTCTCTTCTTCTTTGTCACCAGCTAAATCAGCACTGGGAGCAATACTTTCTAAATTGTGATCCTGATTTTCTGTTTTGTCTAGATTTTGCTTGGAATCTACGTCTTTCTTTAATTCTCCGTTTGTACCATCTTTTTCAGGTTCTTCTTGTTGTTTTGGTTGTTCTACATTTTCTTCATTTTCAGTAGCTTGTAAGATATCAGTTTTCTCTTCGACAACTTCCACTGTTTCTGATGTTTTCGGTGGTTCGTGGATTGCCGCCTCAACTACAAGACTTTTATGTTCTTCTACATCTTCACTCGTGTTAGACAATAATGATTGTTGATCTACGAGCTTCTGCTGCGTGTTATAACTTTCCTCAACACTTACTATATGTTTTCCTTCTTTGGACCCTAAGCTATCACTTTTTTCGCTTTTATTTTCTACGTCCACTACCGTTGCTACTACTTTTTCCTCGATTACTTCTTTCTGCTTTGATTGTTCACTATTACCCTGTTTGTGTTTTGAATTTGGTCTTTCAACTTTCCCTTTTTTCTTAACGCTGTCTTCTTTCCCCGACGATTTAGCAGATTTGTCTCTCGCTTTCACATTCTTCGCGCTTTTCGGCCTCTTCTCTTTTTCAACAGCCACTTCACTCAACACTTTTTCAGCGATTTCAGTCGACAGTTTACTAGGAAGTTTCGTTGTTACTACGTCTCCACCTTCAACCTCGATGTCCTTCGTATTATGGAAATTAATTTCAGTTTTTCCATTAATCACGATCTCATTGGTATAGTCAATCCTTGTTGATGACGCTTTTCTTCCATGTTTGGGCATGTCGCTACTGGCCGCGCTATCACTTCTGCCACCTGTTCTGGCCCTCTTGTTTTTCTCACCGAATCTCCGCCGTCTCCCACCATCCAATTTCCCACCCACCAATTTATTGTTTTCGACATCGCTTCCCGATATCGAAGCTCTCTTTTTTTCGTATTTGTGCGAAAGTTTTTTTCTTTGGATTCGTTTGCTGTATCTGGTGACTTCGCCATTTTCGCGCTCGCTGTCCGAACTGGTGTCGCTCCAAAAGGTCACGTCTTCTTTGATTTGGAGGTTGACGCCGGGTTTGATTTGACTGTGGCGGAGGTCGCCGAGTCGGTTCGCCGGGACGCCTCCGTGCAGCTGAAGATATTTGGCTGTGGAGCGGAAACCTCGCTGGAGTGCGCAGTCAAGGGGGGTCATAAAGGTGTTTTTGGAAGTACGGAGGATGGGGTTGATTTGGGCGCCGGCGTCCAGCAAGATCTACAACATTAAATGGTTTTGACAAGAAGATTTTGAAACGTTTTAAGTTAAATTAAAGTAGTATAATAAGCCAATTTGATATACATTTTGAAAACTCAGAGCTTTAGTATTGGCTCTTATACTGGTATAAATTGTTATTATTTAATTTGGATTTTTTGGGGGGAAATTTTGAATGCCTAGGACAAAAATTCAAAGTGGATTCATAAACCACAAGTACAGCGAGAGGGTAAAGTTGCATTTTTTAACTCTATTCTTGTATTTGCTTACCTTTTCTTAAATTTTTTGAATTTTTTTCTTACTTCTAAATGATCATATCTACATTTCTTAAAAGGCATGTATGCCTGTAAATTCTAGGATCAAACTGTTTTGCAATTTTAAGGTATATTGATATTTAACGAAACGTTTTTACCTTAGAAATATTTTCCCTGATTTTATTCTTTAGTTATGCCCTACCCGATGTTCTTTCTATTCAAAAAACAAAAACCCAAAAGCGAAAATGCACTACACTTCTAAAAAAAACTTTAATGCAAACAAACAACAATCAAAACCAATTACAGAACGAATCCGAGCCTGACTACGACAAAATCAATCAGATGAGCCTAATAAAATGTCCATTACGTGCTTCAACGAAAACACAAAGGTCGAAACCTTCCACTAAATCCAACCTTGAACTCTTCAAACGCGCACGGAATACGGATGTTCGCATAAACATCACGAATAATTCAAAAGTTGTCAATACCTTACACATGTCGGCGTTGTCGTTAAGAGCTGCCAAATGCAAAGGACATCTGCCGTCGTTATTCCTCGCGTTGACTTGGCTGGGTCGCATGTCCAGCAGCCACCTGACCAGATCTCTTCGGCCAGAGGCTGCAGCCTCGTGTAATGGAAGATCGCCTCTTGCATTTCGTAGCCACAGGTTAGCACCGTGGGCTCCTATCATTTTGACAGTTTCGAACTGCCCTTTGGCACAGCCGCAGTGTGCTGGGGTTCTGCCTTTGCGGTCTTGGCGGTTTGGATCGGCGCCGTGGGCGAGGAGGAGCGCGGTGGCGTCTGCATGACCTGGAAAACCAAGAAAGGAGTGGTTGAAATTTTTACTAAATTTAGTATGTTGGATCTAGGAGGCGCACTTTAGATTTTACTACCCAAGCAATAGCTTTCTTGGTAGTTAATTCTAGGTGCTCAATAAAACTCCAGAGTTGAATAGTGTAGAAATAGAGAGTGGAGAGTGCTATACCTGTAGTTACCTTCATTGTAGTTTCCGGAACTTTCTATTTTTCATAACTCTGTCATTTGTTATGTTATCTTATTCGATAAGGAACTTATTAGAATGAGGGAAAATATTCTATATGGGGAATTCAACAGATCTGTATGTTTTAAATAGTCTAAATATGGGACTATGGCGAAATGTAGAGCTTACTTTGTTCATCTAATTTACCTTAAAGCTGTATTTACAACATACTTTAAAATTTGATTTGTATGGAGAGTTGTTCACATAATACTAAAAGTTAATAAAGAAAATGTTAATATTTTAGTTCACGGTTATCTCATAAATTTTATTTGAATTATTTACATCCAATTTAATGTAAATTACAATTTTATTTAATTTTCACACTTAATTTGTTTGTTAGTTTTAATTTTTTATTATCCCGGCGCACTCACCATTCTTAGACATAATTATTTAAAATCGAACAAATCGATTATAAAATCGGCCACCTTTATGAGAATTTTTTACGATCACGCCGTACGGCTTCAAACAGCGCAGAAAATATAATTTTAATGTGAAAACAATAAAGTTATTTTGATGGGTTCGAAAATATTTTTGTTGTAGACCAGACCCGTCCTTGTTTTGCTAACTTCATCAGAAATCAAGATATTTTTGTAGAAATAGGTCTTTTTGTACTTAAAAATGCTAAAAATAAATATTTAAAAGTAATATTATTATCCCGGCGCCTCCACTATTTTACTCGTAATATGAACATTTAAGTTGAACAAAGTGGTTCTAAAAAGGGTTAGTTTTATTCAAAAATTTTCTCAAAATTACCAATTTGTGCTTACTTTTGCGGTATGACTTCGAATAACAAAGAAAAATTCTTTTTTATGTAAAAAGTAAAGTTAGTTAAATTGATCTGAAATTAAATTTTTTATTTTAGTGAAAATCTGAACTTTTATTCTGTTTTATTCAGAATTCAAGATATTGTTTTTGCACAAATGAATATTTTTTTAAACATGGTAATTCACCTTGAAGTTTAAAAGAATTCTGAAAATTTTATTTTTTTTACTTCCCCGGCGTAAGCAAAGGAAGTATTGTAATCGAGTCCGTCAGCCGACTTTCTACTTTTACATTTTCTCGATCTTTCATGACCCCTAGAAGGCGAAGAAGTAGGTCTCCCGTTTCCGTCTGTCCGTCTGTCTACCGTCCCGGATTTTTATTAGACAGATAATCTCCGAAAGTACTGGATCGATTGTTGTGAAATTTTGTATTTATATTAGGAATATCATGTAGATGGTAAAACGCTAACCAAAATTTGTCATCCCCACTAGTAATGTGATGACGTCACTTCAAAATTGTACATAGTAATTGGGTTTTAAATTGTATGAAATAACATAGTCTTACACATGTAGTTTATGACTCCGAATTGAGTGTGTACCCGAAACGTCCAGATTTTTCAAAAAAAAAAAAATCAAAATTATGAAACAACATTTTGCCATTTAATTTTGAATTTGCAAAACCGAATGCTTTGAAATTTTGCAGATGGTTTACAGTTATGATAAGCATGGTAAAATTTTAATCACAATATATTTAGTTATCCTCTCCAAAGAATTGATGACGTCACCCCAAAATTTTGCTGAATTAATCCTATCTAAAATGTACAAAATATGATGAGTCTCTTCTTCTAATTTATCATTCCATTCATATTTTTTGGATTTGCATATACAGGGTGACTCAAAAAATTTAATGAATCCGCATATTTATTTTATTGATTTAATCAGGAACTACAAAACCGAATGCTTTGAAATCTTGGAAATGGTTTAAATTTATCATAAGCATGGTAAATTTTTGATTCAATTCAATTCAATTCAATTCAATTCAATTCTTTATTCATGTTAACAACACTACAGTGTTTTACATACGTCAATTTAGAGATTTAAAAAACAAAATAGTAATAATAAATAAGAACAATAGATACACATACACATCTACAAATCAAAATAATTGATCAAAATATATTTGCTCATCCTCCCTAAAAATGGATGACGCCACCCCAAAATTTTGCTGAATAAATCCTATCTAAAATGTACAAAATATGATGACTCTCTTCTTCTAATTTATCATTCCATTCATACTTTTTGGATTTACATATACAGGGTGACTCAAAAAATTTTAATGACTGCGCAAATTTATTTTATTGATTTAATCAAGAACTACAAAACCGAATATTTTGAAATCTAATGCGAAAAAAACATAATAGGCATGCAGTCGTCACGTTTCCGACAGCGAGGGAAGTACTGTGTACTGCCTAAACTCTTTAGACCAATTTTTTTCATTATTTCGGTGCCTCACAATTTTTGACCATCGGGGACACGGAAAACTGGGCAGAGGTGTCACACAAAATTTCTAAACCCTACCTTAGCTATTCATAACCACGCTTTTAATGTTTGGCGTGTTTCTCATTTTGACACTGACAAAGTCGACGTTTTATTAAATTTGTTTCAATTATATTAACATGCAGCTACTGCCCGAGATTTGTTAAAAATTGATACAGCTGGCATTTCGAACCAATTGATATACTTCAAAGTTAATTTGACAGTTTTTTCGAAAATATCAATCATATTGACGCTAGAGGTGCATTTACATTGACATTTTTTGAAATGACAAGAATAGACTGCCCAGAATTCCATGTCCCTCATAGTACATAAAAATTTCAAGTTGAATAAATCTGTCCGAAAATAGGTCAGCCAAAATTTATGTTTATTTTCACGATATGATTTCAAATAACGAAGAAAAATTTCGTGTTTTTCAAAAAAATAAAGTTGGTTACAGCGGTTCCAAAAGAAAAAGAAGTCTGTGTTTGTTTGCTACCGCTTGATTAGAAATGCCTGAGTTTGTTGGTAATCCCGGTTTTTGAGTTGTATCATGATGTTTTTTATAATTTCTGGTTGTCATTTGTCAAGTTTGACAGATTGTTGACATTCTTAGTTTGACAATGCATCCAAAATTTAACTTAAATTTTTCCCATGTCACGATTGACATATCTGTCACATAATTAGTTGAGTTTTGACAACATAAAAACAAGAAAAGTTTTATACATTTTTGATAAAAAAGTACTGTCAACAGACTCAAGTCATTTCTGATCTAAATTTTGATCGATATTTTGATCCAAAATCAAGACATTTTTGCATAAACGGGTAATAAAAAAATGCCGAAAACAATTCTTAAAATGTCTTTTCCAGCGCCACCACCATTGTTTTAACGGGACATTTTTTAACTCTGAATGGAGATGGTCTGAATCTATGAAATTAAAAAAAAACATCAATGCATTCGAAATATGCCACCAATGTTACGATAAGGTTCATTAAAAAAAAACTAAATGTCAGTTTGTTTGAATTTTTGTATAATATTGTACAGAAATGTAAACAATACTAGATGCTGAAGACATAGAACAAAAATATGTTTTCTTCGTTATTCGAAGTGATTGACGGAAGGAAACAAAGCATAAATTCGTAGTTTTGAGAATACTTCCGATAAAGCTAGGTAGAACCAATGGTTAAAATTTTAATTGAAGAAAAGAAGTTAAACATCTTATGCTAACTAGAAGAAAAGCCAGTGTCAGTTAACTTCTTTCCAACTACAATTTTTTGTTCTACAACATTAGGTCTGTATTTTTTTGTTTTATGGTGTTTGTTCGGGATTAAAAAAATGTCCTACTGTATAAAAATGAAATTTTTACCATTGGTTCTACCAAGCTTTATCGGAAGTATTCTTAAAATTACGAATTTATGCTTTGTTTTCTTTCGTCTATCACGTCGAATAACGAAGAAAAATTTGTTTAAAAAAAAATTTAAGCTTAGTTAAATCGGTTCGAAAAGAAATTTTTATTCTGGCTTAGATCTGTATTTGTTTTGCTATCTTCATCAAAAATCAAGATACTTTTGAATAAATGGATAATATCTTTTAAAGTATGTTATTTCACCTTGAAATGGCGTAAAAATTCTGGAAATACGTATTTTTAACTTTTTTCCAGACGCCCCTGTAATTTTTAATTCACGAACGTAAGCTAAAGAAGTATCGTATAGGGTCTATTCGGCGAATGGACTTTCATGTTCTCTTGACGTTTCTTGACACCTAAAGTATGAAAAAATAGGTCCCCGTTTCCTTCTGACGGTTGTCTGTTCGGTCGTCTGTTTGTCTGCCGTCTGTCCGTGTAGATGGTAAAATGGTCTCCGACCTCGAACTTACAGTGCGAAAACTCCCCCTCATGGCCTTTTTTTTTTCTCTTAACTGTTAGTGCTATTATTATCTATGTAATTTTTGTGTATAAAGGTTATCACTAATAAAATGTCGCAAAATTAAATTTTGTAATTTGTTAAAGAAGAGGGATCTGTTCGATTGTACTTCAGGAGGCAGGGAAGTTCTACTGAAATAACCTTAGACCGATAATAATAAAAATTGGACCCATCGGTTTGAAAATAATTAGTTTTATCGAAAATTTCACGAATTTGTGCTTACTTTTGTCGTATGATTTCGAATAACGGAGAATTGTTTTGCATGTACTTAAACAAAATCAAATTAGTTAAATCGGCTCGAAAAGGCATTGTTTTTAGAATGCGTCAGTATTGTTGGAAATGTTTTCAGGGTTGCGAATTTATGCTTACTTACGTCGTATTCCTCTAGTCGCGAAGAAAAATATAATAAGAGGAATTTTTGAAAAGTGAAACATTATGGCAAAATATGTTTACGTTTGAGAGATCTACTAACACTACAATTTCTACTTAAGTTTAACATCACAAAGCTTTAGAATTTTCAGTTTCAAAGTAGATTACATTTTTCTATCAAGTGTCTTATACTTGAAAATTCCGGTATAAATTCGCGTATTCCAATACGAAGAAGATTAACTAACTGGTTTCAAGATAAGACAGTAAATTTAATTGTTCATCAACTGTTCAGTATTGGACTATCCTTCATCTTGTTTGTAATGCACTTGCGTCAGTTAATACAAACTGTCAGTCAGACAATAAGGATATCGATTATGTTACTACATAGAAGCAGAATTAGAGCTGACTGTGTTTTTAGAACTTCAGATGGCAATTCTGTTAATAAACATAAATGTCATACAGTACTATTAACATATTTTTAGGTTAAGGTCATTCATTACATTAACATGTTTATGTGGTATGGACATAAAAAAATTCCAGCTAAATTAATAGTCAGATGAACTTAAGATATGTTACAAAATTTCGTAAAATTGGAAATAACACAAAATTTAAATATTCTGAAACTTTGATGATTAAAAGAAAAAGTAAACTGGTCTCTTTGGTTGTAAATAAATTGATCTGATGAGGAACTATCGAAATCTTGAACAATTGGGAGCTGTTAGTTTCACTTTCATCATCATTTTACTGAATGATTGTTGTCGCCAGATTAGAATTACTTCTATCTACAAGGAATTGTTTAATTACAGATTGTGACAAGAATATTTTTATAATTAGAAATCCATCGTCATCGTTCCTTTATTTATCTTCTAGTTTGAATATTTTAGGCTTGGTAGACCGATATTGATCAATCATTATTGAATATTCTCTAATGTTGTCATCACTTTAGTTGATTTCGATAACGAATAATGATACCATAAATTTTCTCGGTTAATAAAGATTGCTTTCTTAGACAAACAGTAAATGAAATCATTATGAAAATAGCTACATTTTTTGAGAAATGGTGAGCATTTCTGAACAGACGAATAACAAATTAAGTTCTTGGGGTGGGTTTACAGGCAATATAATTATAATTTTGAGTGCTAACTATTCCAGTAACAAAGTAATGCAACTTCCTCGAAGAGTTACAAAAATTCAGAAAAAACTATAAAATCCTTACCTAACGTAACAGCGTAATGAAGTGCCGTACAACCATTGCTATCAATGACATCTGGTGAAGCTCCACAAAGTGTCAAAAGACTGTCGATACAATCAGTATGACCCCTCGAAGCAGCACAATGAAGCGCCGTTAACCCATCTTTATCAGATGCCTCAACTGTAGCCCCAGCCCTAATCAGAGCTAGCACAGCTTTAGCAGAACCCGCACTAGCACCCCACAGAAGAGGTTGCCGACCATCCCCATCCTCCACAGACACCACGATATCACTATGAGTCAACAGAGTCTGAAGAACTTGAAGGCCAAGGCTGGAATCCTTTTCCTTTAAAACATAAATCATTATTATTAACTAGTAAGAACTAATGAGGTTATTAACATCAATCCTTGTCATTTTTGGTCTAACAATAACACCGCATTAATAGACTCTGTTTTCAGTGGAAATGAAATCGAAATTGATTTTCCATCAAAGCTCTATAAAAGTTTGACGAAGCAACGACTTTCGAAGTTCGTTGTACTTTTCGACTTAATTTTACTTACACCTCCGCACATTTGAGCGGCGTAGTGAAGAGGATATCCTCCGTGAACGTCGGGGGTGGAAACCGGGGCTCCTGCTGCTAATACGGCCCTCAAGGCTGCAGTTTCGCCGCAAACTGTAAATGAGCAAAGTAGGTTAGAATGTCTGAAGAAAAGTGTGTGGCGTGACAGTAGTAATCATTTTTTCACGTTTTGTGCTTTATGTTGCAATTTGCGTTTTATCAACATGTAATAATTGAGTTTCAGGTTAAAGAGACAGGAGATAAGGAAATAGATGTGTTTGTTGGAGAACTTCTAAATTGGTTTGGAGGTTTCGGTTTTGTAATTTAATAAGAGGGGGTATAATCGGCGGTGGAGCAGACATGCTAGTGCTGACAAGTTTATTTGGTTATTTCGTTATATATAGTTTTAGACATAACTAGAAGTTGAGTTGATTTGTTAAATTAGTCTCTGTTCCATAGACAATTAGTTTAATTCAAAAAGTAAAATTAATAATAAGCATAGAAATAATTGTAAGATTTAATTTAATACATATGAAAAAAACAAAACTGACAAATTAAATGTAGACTTTTTTTTCTTGCATATGTGTATTTTTTGTGAACGTTTACTTTAATTTGCTTAACCACTAAAAACACTGCCACGGAAATATACTTCTACAAACAACGTTTGTTAAGTTACTGAGAGTGAAATATATTTTATACCTTAAAATGTGACGCTCTTTCAGATTTTTCTTAAATTTCTTTTGATGCATATTTGATGTACAGTTTTGTTGGCAATTTAATTATATCATAAAAATTTAATAATCAAATTTCAGAAGCTACTACCGACGTCTGAAACATAAAATTTTTGTCATACCTAGTTACAGTTTTACGTCGTCGATCAAGACTTAAATTTGGGTTAGGTAATTTTGATTGTAATTTTGCTTAACAACTTGCTAAAAAAGCAATGAAGTGTGAAAATTCTGTTTACAAAAATTCGAAAAACTTTACATAATAACCGTAAGTTTTTTAGATGTTCCATAATAAAATTTAAATTACTCGGTTTCTATTGTGTTGTCACGTTTATTTTGTAAACTATGTGCATATGATAAAAATTTATTAGTCTACATTTTTATTTTCATTCTGAAAACGTTGATGTAGTCGATGCCTTATTGTCACTTTGACGTTTAAAATTTAAATGAATTATCACTTTGCATCCAGTGTCAGTATGTCCGCAATGTCAAAAATGACAAAACTGAAACTAAAAAGTAAGACTACAATACTTAAAGGATGTTTTACATTTTGGGACACTGAATGACATTGACGTCCAAGATTTTTTGCCACGATTGTAGTTGATTTATGTTAATATTTGAATTTTTAAACCATGTTTAAAAATGGTGGATGCGCCAGGTTAGCATCAAATTCTATAATATGGCCCAAGATCACTCTTCCTTTATTTCAGTATTTAAGGTTCTAAACTTCAACTCTACATATTGACATATACATACATATTTTTCAATAAATTAAATTATTTTTATATTTGTTTCAGAATTTCAAGGAAATTAGATGAATTGCCTCTACTTATAGTGGCGATTTTTTAAATAACAATAATGTAACAAAAATAACATAAATCTACTGATGATGATGTCCAAACTATTTTATACTAATGATTTCGTGATATCTAAGCGATACAGGTACATTTTTCGACTTATTAAATTTAATAATTTTTCTGTTATGGTGTCATCAATTTTTTAGTCGGGATGAATGTGTAAATTTAAACTTAGTCAATGTTATGGTCTAGTCGAAATTTAGAGTTGCGTAATATTTAAAATATACTACAAAAGTTGATAGCGAAAACTTATTTTTTAACTAACTTTTAACTACTCTAACATAACCCAGCTAACGGTAAAGACGTATATTGTGCTACATACTTATTAGATTCACTTAACAATAATTTTGCATTACGTCATCAGTATTTCGACAGAAACAGATAATTAATTGTACAATAATTTAATTAATTAATAATAATTATTAATAATTATTAATTAATTTTAAAACTAAAATTTGAGTAAACGGATTCTGTACCTTCAGTAATTATCCGTTTGATAAAACCGTCACAGGACGGAAGTTGTACCGATATTTTTCTATACTTCGATTGATAAAATGCCAAGCTCATGTAAAATTAGACACTCACAAACTTAAAATATCTGAAGACAAATACAAACTCCACAAAATGTAAAAAAGAAACTTATGAGGAATTTTAAAATAAAGAAGAAAAGTAGTAATTATATTAACGAAAAAACAGAAGCACAAAATCAGCTGGGATCACTGAACAAAAACATAAACAATGGTGAAACTAAAACGAAGAAATAACAAAGAATAGTCATTTCAAGGTTATTTAAGCAGAAGTTTCCTCGTCTTTGAAGTACAATAGAATCATATCCAACTTTTTCGAAAGACTCTAAAATTTGATTTTGCTATTTTAAATTTTTTAATAATCTCTACAAGTTAAAAGATATGTGTCTATTGTTGAACTAAAGTAAAGAAGCCTGTATGTTTCAAGTGAATGTTTCCATTAGTGACTGATAACATCATCAACATTTTAGCAAAGGGACGTGTATCAGTTTGGATAGAGGCAGTGGCAGGTGGGAGGAAAATGGGGTGAGCTGTTCTTGACTTGATCAATAAATTATATCGCTTCATTCATTAATTTTTTTCAGTCACTCTGTTTAAGCATTGTAAAAAATGTGAATGCATTGATAAACCACAAGTAGGTGTAAACTCGCCAATATTTTTTTCAAAAAAATTTGGATATCTAGGATAAAAATCAAGAACGAATTCATAAACCACAAGTGTAGCAGTATGTTATTTTATAAAATGTAAAAAAAAAATTACTAAAATTTTGAGGTGACATTATCACACTGGAGTTGGTGAGGATGATTAAAAATTTTGGTCGACGTTTTATCATCTACACGATATTTCTAAAATATATACATAACATAAAATATGTGACAACAATTGGTCCTGTAGTTCCGGAGTTTATCTGCTTAATAACAATCGACACAAACGACAAATAGAGGGCAGACATGTGACAGACACCAAAAAAAAAGATTCTCGTAATGTTAAATTAAAGTACTACAGAAAGTAAAAGGTTATTCATAAGTTTATTCAGATAACACATTTTCTAAGAAATTTCGATCGATATAGTCTCTTGCGCAATTTATTTCACACATCGGCGTTAAATTTACTCTAAAATGTTGACCTATTTTAGTAAATTTGTATGAAAACCAACCAAGAAGATATATATCATTTAGAAATCAAAACGTCAAGACCGACTAAAACACAAAAATCCCGAAACATATGCTTTTCTAATTATTTTAATTTAATACATCGGATTAACATCTAATTGACACAAGAAAGAAAATCAATCACTGTAACCTTGATAGAACTGACCGCAGTGACGTCATTTTAGATCGCTTAGACAACAGAAATTTATAAGCTGAAAACTTTCATTAACATTCTAAGCAGCTTATTAAAATATGTAAAACCTTAAGTATTTGCATATCACACACAAATATGAAAAGTAAACTACTTTCTTAAGGTTGTAGCGCAGAGGTTGTCGAATAAATAGGTCCTGTACCTAGTTATTGTTAACACATATCTATATCTCGCTATATGCATGATATATCGTTCCAATTATTCCTCCGGGGTATAATTCCAGCAGCGTGGCCTTACTTCGATAGACTGTTGGTTGTAAATTATGAAAATATGTTAATCGAATCACAGCGTTTGACCATCGAGCACGCAATAATTACAATAACGCGATCTTTAACTATATCACATCTTATCAATTCAGGTCACCTGGATAAGAAATAAACCGTGTCGGGCTTGAAATAACATGTCTATGCTATTTATATACACAGGAAATGCACCGTGACAGAATAAAGGTCATGAAAAATGCAGCGGTTGGGTTTGTGGAAATTACGTTTTCTAATTAAAATGACTGATAGTTCACATTTAAAGTGAAGTGCTCTAATTTGAAGAAATTGACTTTAGGAGTAAGAAATCATTTTGGGGTACAAATAATTCTGAACAATAATTGGTCCGATCGATGTAAAGCAAAGTCTTTTCTCAGTAGAAGGTTGTTAGAACTGATAATCTATTTATGGGAATACCATAAATAGATTATTATCATAGACGTACGAAAATACAGAGATACAGGGATTCATGAGGAATACAACTGAGTACTGTGAAGTATCTTGAAATTATTGAACGACTAACTAAAGTATAATATTTTGTTTCGCATTTTCTTTTTTAATTTAAAAATGATTATCTAAAAGTTTTATCTACATGTTGCCCACTTATTATCTGTGAAAAATAATAAAAAAGTACAAACTATTCAAAGCGGAAATATAAACACAGCACATTTTTACTTTATTTAATAAAGGTTGATTTGATGTAAAAGAAGTCATCTTTATAGTACTAAAGCAGTCGTTGACGTTATGAGTACACGGTTATAAATAAAATAATAATAAGACAGTTAGTTACACTTGATGTTGTCAGCGCTTTTATCTTGAAAATTATCAATAATACTAAGAAAAAGCTCGAATGTGCAAAGGTAATATAAATTGTTTTATTTTCCTCTTTTCATTACGCTCATTTTAACACCAGAGGATTTGCATGCCTTCGATCGTTTCAAGATAATAAACTCTTTTATAAGCATTGTAATTAGAGGTTGATTTTTTTGCAAAAAGTGTAATTTCTTATGATTAGAATCTACGGACCTTGACATTTGAATTTCATAGAATTCCTTTGAGTATGGAGCAATACGTAAAAATAGATTGTTATATCATCGGCGCCTCCACCAAATGTATTCTCTGAAGAAATTACTTGTCGGAATGAATGATTACTTCGTTTGCCAAAAATAAACTGTGATTTACACTTAGATTTTTTGCCTCATTATTATTCGGAAAGGAAATATATTTTGTGGAAATACTGTATTGACTTTATCAAGTTCGTTGCAACAAACTTAAATGGTAAAGACAAGCTGTTTATGCTATGATATACTCGTAATTTTAAAATCAGATTTAATTAACGATAATAATCTCAAAACAATAATTTTGGAATGGCGTCACTAATTTCGGGGAAAATACATAGATATATTTTAGTTAACCTTCTTTCAGACTTTTAAAATACACCAAAAGTATCTATAGGCTTTGTCATATGGAAGATGGTCTACAAAAATTACAAAAATGAAATTTTTTTAATTATGGGAAATGAAAATCTAACACATATCTTGTATCCGCACCAATGATGACTTAAACTCAATTCTTTCATAGTAACTCCCATTTAAGCTTTATAAAATAACATATTACTGTATTTGTTGTTTATAAATTCTCCTTGATTTTTATCACAATTACTTAAAAAAATAAATGTCCTATATTTTGCCACGAATGTCACATAACTGATATTTGGATTATGCGCATACGTAGCTCCTAATAGACATGAAGTCTTCACGCGTAGGTTCGAATCCTCCTTGACAATTTTTTTTCTAAAGACCATTTTACACCATCAATAATTATAGCCAGAATTGTGGCAGTAAATTTGTAGACAAAATTGTGGGTCGTATAATACATGAATTGTCGTTATGGCCCATTATGTGTTAGTAAAAATAGAACCTGTTCTAATTTTACGAACAGAATTTCACAACACAAAAGGTACCATAACGACAATTCAATTATTCATGTTTTACACGACCCACAATTTTGTCTACAAATTTACTGTCACAATTCTGGCTATAATTTAATGATGGTGTAAAACGGCCTTAAGACTTAATTTGTTTCTAGCAACTATAGTTTTCAAAATATGTACAAAATGAAGTATTTAAATACGAAATAAATCATCTTTGCAAGTATATAAAATTCATTTAGTCACTCATCCGTTAACCATAAACATTACGAAACTAAACCGATGTTCATGGTTTTGTCAAAAATGTGCTGATTCGAATATTTCCAAATCACTTATGTATGTTTTTTATTGTATCAAAAAAATTGGTTGCTTATATTTATGTATTTTCTGATTACAAAAGGACATATTCAGAATTGTAACTAAAATCCGGCCCAAAATTTCTGTAAAATATTTTCGGATTACTCATTTGTTATCGGGTTTTATTAATTTATATTATTATAGAAAACAAAATTACTTACAAGTTTTAGTTTTATTATTTGATATTTTAAAACTAACTTAAAAACAATCGGTCCCCTCCCTCCGCGTATTCAGATTAAATAATGCATAGAATTCCATAGTGTTATTTTTAGTAAAAATAGTCACTAGATTGCTCCAAACATTTGTTTCAAATGTGACTATGAGATTATTGTCATTTAGAAAATATTTATTTTTTATTATATATATTTTATTTTGTTCTTCTCCTTTCAACTTATAAAACATCCTTATGCAATATTTCAAAATAGAAAACCAGTCAATTTTTTTACGTTGCCGCTACAAGGCACTATTTTACTATTGATTCTTATGAAACTTAGCTGGATAATATTTTTGTCCTCTTTATTGTAGCAACAGCCTTAACTTTCTTTCTGCCATTGTAAACTGCACGAACTTTGCTATTCTTTTCTCTAAATCAAGAACTTTTTGTTCCTTATTTAAATTATTTTCGAAATTACTTAGTCATTTGTTGATTTATTTATCTACTGTTTCTACAGATCTGCAAATAAATTGTAGTTTTTAAGTTATTAAACCAATATTGGCGTTTGTTACCAACACTGTAAAATTTCTAAGTAAGTTTTTTTAGAGATAAACCTTATATCTATGCAAAATTAAAAAAGTAAAAAAATATTGAAGGCATTTAACATTTCGAGTTGTCGGTTCGGTGGCTTCATATAGATTATTATCAATTCAAAATATTTACAGCAAACTGAAACCGACAGACAAGTTTTGAAATATTTATCATCAAATGAATTCAGGAAAAAATACGGAAGAAAACTTACATTGGATTTTTAAAATTTCTGTGAAAACTAGCGTTGTTTTGTGAAAATTTTGGGAAATTTCTTCAGCTGTTCCTTGTTCGGGTTTCGGTTTTACCTACCAACCGCAACCCTTGTCAACAAGCGTCCCCAACTTTCTCTTCTACCTGCAATGTATCGCTTCCGATTTTAACAACTTTGTACATAGACTTCGAACCGTCAACAACAAGTAAATACAGTGTTACACAGCACATGTTTGTGTATCATTTATATCAATCTTTTTCGGTACGTATGTATGAATAACAATCATACATCCAACATTGGTCCTTCGAGCCGGATCTCTCCACATGTGTGATCCAGTGCTGTGAATTCAACAATAAAACGCGGTGGTGCCATTTTTCGACGCCTGTATCGGGAGACGTGATCTACCGGCCATCGGAGTTCCCTACCGGACAGGAGAGCAGCGAATCCAGCCCATCCAGTCGTTTCATCCAAGGTTCCAAGTGACCTTATCACGTTTTTGGTAATTTTCGACGCCTGTATCGGGAGACGTGACCTACCGGCCATCGGAGTTCCCTACCGAGCAGGAGAGCAGCGAATTCAGCCCATCCAGTCAATTCACCCAGGCTCCAGGTGATCTTATTACGGTTTTGGCAATTTTCGACGCCTGCATCGGGAGACGGGATCCAGCCATTGGAAATTCCCAACCGGACAGGAGAGCAGCGAATCAGTCTAGCCGTCCCAGGTGCCAGAGGGCCTTATTGCGGTGAGTGGGTTCCAACTATTCCTTTTCTTTATCTATTTCCGGTCAAGCACGCATTCGACCGTAATTGCACGTCATTTTATTTGAATTTCATTGGCAAGTACCATTTACCTTGCCCGAACTGTACCAGTTTTACGTATTTCAACTAAGCGGTTTTTCAAATGGTTATGACGCGTTCGCAAACTTTCGATGCTCCACACATGGCAGGCGCGGAAGGTGACGACAATGCCGAAACATTTTCGGACTCAAATCCTACACCAGAGGATGCAGGAAATTTACAAATTTTATTCTTAAAAAGAAATCGCATTCACGACGAAATATCGCGTTTCAAGTTGTGGTTTGAAACAAACAATCTAAGTACATCCGCTTCTCGACTAAGAGTAAGATTGCGCGATTTTGTACGTATTAAGGCTCAGTTTGACAAAATCCATTCTCAGATTGAAGCTCTTGATGACGCCACCCCCGATTTAGAACAAGCTACCACAAGACTTTATTTTGAAAACGCGTATTACGATTTATGTGCAGATGTCGAAGATGCTATTGAACAAAAACGCGTTAACACATCTTCACCTGCACCGCAAGGTAACGCACCTACGAGCACACCGTCACCATCGGTGCAGTCGCTCCCGATTGTTATTAAACCGTTTAGCGGAATTTATACTGAATGGCTACCTTTTTATAATACACTTAAAACACAAAAGGTGTCTACATTTACAGCGGCAGTAAATCGCAATAGTACACAATCCACTTGTTATTTTTGTAAAAAATTTCATTTAATTTACAACTGTGTTACCTTTTCAAAACTCAGTGTTTCGGAAAGAAGGTCTCAGGTAGATAGGTTGAGATTATGTCAAAATTGTCTCAAACCATCGCATACGTCCGATAGCTGTAAATCTATGTCATGTAAATTATGCCAATTGAAACATAATACACTTTTACATAGTGACCAACCCTCCCATTCAAACGAAAACCAGCCTAGTACCAGTGGAGTTTATTGCTCATCCGCCCTTTTTCCAGAAGCCGTTTTGTCTACAGCAATAATTCTAATAAAGGATTGTAAAAACAAATTTCAAAAATTCCGGGCTTTGTTAGACGTGGGTTCAGAATCGCATTTTATTACTGAAGCCGCCACTAACAAATTGGGTTTAAGTACAGAAAATGCAAATGTGGTCGTAGCAGGTATTCAATGTTCAAATACGACCGCTAGACAAAAGGTTCAGGTACAGATCGAGTCGTTGCATTACTCATTTACAACAGCTTTAAATTGTCTGGTAATCCCAAAAATTTCGAGGAACATACCTGTCCGTACCTTTTCTAAAGATGAGCTGGACATACCTGAAGCGGTAAAACTTGCCGATCCTAATTTCAATTTGTCACAGCCAATCGATCTGTTAATCGGAGCTGGATTATTTTGGCAACTGTTATGTGTAGGTCAAATTCAAACAATAGGACGTGGCCTAATATTACAGAAAACTTTATTGGGTTGGATTGCAGGGGGGCCATTGCATGGATGCCCCACCAGTAACACTCGTCAAAATCTACATTGCGTGGTCAATAATGTCAATTTAGAAAAGCAAGTTGAAAAGTTCTGCAAACTTGAAAGCCATTCAAGCGATGACAAGTCGCTCACAGCTCCTGAAATGCAACAGGAGAACTATTTTATTAACAATGCCACTCGATTGTCGAACGGACGATTTCAAGTCAGATTAACCTTTAGCAAGAGTTTCCCAATTTTGAGGAATTCGAAAGAAATCGCGCTTCAACAATTGTACTCATCGGAACTTAAGTTCGCAAAAAATATTATGTTAGAAATCAACTATCATAATTTTATAAAAGAAAACATTAATTTAGATCACATGCTTTTACTAGGTTCATTGACAGAGCAAAAAATCGAAAGTGAACCCCGTCATTTTTTGCCTCACCATGCGGTTTCCAAAAATGACGGGGTCACTGAAAAGATTTGCGTAGTGTTTGACGGGTCAGTCAAACCATTAGTCGGAAAAAGCATAAATGCTTGTCTGAGTACAGGGCCAAAAATACAAAACGACATTTCCGATTCAATAATTCGATCTAGGACGCATGAGGTCGCTTTTACTGCGGACATTTGTAAAATGTATCATCAAATTTTATTTAAACCCGAAGACAGACGATACGAAAAAACTTTGTGGTGGGATGATCCCGTGCTTTACCAAGCACGTGTCACTTTAGCCAAACGGGCTTCGAATACAAATTTGCTGAATGATTTGACAACTAACCACATCAATTTTCATTTCATTCCGCCTTCCGCGCCACATATGGGGACTATCGGGGAAGCAATGGTCAAATCTGCGAAAAGTCAGTTGAAGCGCGTTACTGGTATATTTTTATTTAATTTGCAAGAAATGCAGACGTTGCAAATACAAGTCGAAACGTGTTTGAATTCGTACCCGTTAACCGCCATGTCCAAAGATCCAAATGACCTGACTCCTTTAATTCCCGGTCACTTCCCCGTTGGAACCCCTCTAACTGTTATTCCAGAGGATAACGTCACCACGGTCTCAACGAACCGGCTCTCCAGGTGGCAACAATTCAGCCGCACTCAGCAGCAATTTTGGAAACTGTGGACAGCAGAACATATGGGCCAACTTCATCATCGCCCAAAATGGACCAAGGCCAGCCACAACAGCATAAGGTGGACGATTTGGTGGTCGTTAAGGAAGACCACACACTCCCGCTTATATGGACCACTGGGACGCGTTATTACTGTTCATCCCGGTCTACATGGCCCCATTCGCGTAGTGACAGTGAGAACCGCGCATGATGTGATTAACCTGCAAGTGACTAAGCTGTGTGTGCTTCCGACATAAACAAATGTGCAGTGTCTAAATTTACCCCTTTTTTTCTATGTGTTCTGTACTCTATTTCATTGTCAATGTATGCACCTGTCATGTAGACACATATTATGTATTTCATATTTGTAATTGTTATATTTTGTCATGTTGAAAGTTAGTTCTTTCAAGGCGCTGGACCATGTTCGGGTTTCGGTTTTACCTACCAACCGCAACCCTTGTCAACAAGCGTCCCCAACTTTCTCTTCTACCTGCAATGTATCGCTTCCGATTTTAACAACTTTGTACATAGACTTCGAACCGTCAACAACAAGTAAATACAGTGTTACACAGCACATGTTTGTGTATCATTTATATCAATCTTTTTCGGTACGTATGTATGAATAACAATCATACATCCAACATTCCTATTAAGCTCGATAAATTAAAACGCTCTGTACAGTTTTTTGAGAATAGAAGATTTTGCGATGTTTATTTTGTTGATAATTTCTATAAAGTAAAAACCAGCGGGATATGTAACACCCCCGCAGCCCCTGCGATGTGCACAAGTTCGGACAATGTGAAATATATTTAAAGCAGATAACCAACGAGAAAAAAATGGCCTCTCAGCAATAATAATAAGCTTCAACTTTAAGCGTTTATGTTTATAAATCGGCAGAATGTTACGTAAATATTTGTTTGATTTGAATGAGTTTGTCTCCTCAAAACGGTAGACTAAAATTATCAATTAAGCCACAATCGAACACAACGTTCTAAATGTTATTAGTATTATTAAATAAGAAATGTGTATTCCCATATTTTCGAGAAAATGGGATGATTCGTTCTTAATTTGATCAATAAAAAATTTTGTATGACGTATTAAACAGAGAAAAAAAAAGAAACGACCAAGTTTGGCATCGACGTGTGATCGCCGCACGCAAAATGTTACTGAAAAACATAAAGGTTTATTTCAGTTTTTAACAATGACGTCATCAACCTTTCGGTGAATGTACATCATGTTTATATCATCTCGACTGCTTTTCCAAATAACGAAATTTTAATCTTCAAATTTTCCAGTCGATAACAACCCCTACAATATATAGTTTTATATGTGTTAATATTGTAAAGTAAACAATAATCATAATATTCTGCTACTACGGGAGCAGTCACTTTGTGGATGGGTGGCCAAGATCGCCATACCTATCTGAGCGGCTCGGTGCATCCCCCCCCCCCCTCGACACCCAATGGGTAAAAGAGGGTAACAGATTATATATATGTGTGTTAAGATTGTAAAGTAAACAATAATCATAATATTCTGCTACTATTTTGTCAAAATTTTATGTACAGTAGAAGCACTATTTCTGATATAAGCCACAATAATTTTGTATAAGTATCTATATACATATTTTCCTAAGATATCCCTTGTAACAAATTTGTAATTTTTTACGCCCAGCTATATTTGTTTTTTAGATCAACTTTTACTTAAAGATAGATTCAGATAATCAAATCGTATAACAGTATTATTTACTTTATAATGCGCAGACCAGAAATACGCAGACGGAAATGAGAAACCCATCGTCGCATTCTACAATTATTATTGGACGTCGAGAACACGTGAAACTAGACATAACAAAATGGCTTTGTTAGAATTCTCAGTAAATAAGAACTACTTTTTTTACTACAAAATATGTATGGTAAAATAATACCCATCTAAATTTTGTACAGTTTTAATTGAAGTTTAAGTGGCACTTACGGAAATAATTGACATTTTGCAGTTTTAACGCAATGAATAAGCTGTGTGCGTTAACGTAGTTTGAAATATTTCTTTTTTTTTTTGCATTTCAGCAATATTTATGGCAACCTTCTGAAAAATAAAAACCTGTAACATTTTTAATGTCCTCTTTTTAAATGGTTTGTGTCTATTTTTGTAGTAGTATTAATTTATTATTTGCCTTACAGGCTTAATAAGATTCCCAGTGGGGGTACAAATTAACTTAATGTGTCTATCTTTGTAGTTCATTCTTTTAAATAATAATACTTTAATAAAGGCTGTAAGCTTGTATATTACGCCATGCCATCCATAATTATTTGTACAGTAATGAAGACGAACTGTTAAAAATATAAAAATCTAACATTGCTTACCTGTTGCCCAGTGTACAACAGTATGCTTCTCATTATCCACAGCATTCACATCAGCCTTATTCGCTAACAAAAACGTCACCAAAGGCATATTCCCTGCAATGACAGCCAGATGCAGCGGCGTGAATCCGTCTTCATCTCGGCTTTCCACCAAGTCCGGCGCTGCCATCACCAAAATATCAGCAGCTTGAGCAGCACAGATGTTGTCACTCGTGCAGCAGTAATGTAGAGGTGTTTTTCCGGTGCGATCTCGGGTCAGTAGAGTGGCCGACTGAAACGAAATTGCTTAATTATTAAGGGAAGACACCCACACTGTATAGCTTTTCTCGTGGTGTTTACCTTGATCCTGTCGAAAATGTTACAGTTAATAATTCACGGTACGACGAAACGGATTGTAGGTTCGGCTTTTCGAGCATATTGATGTTGTCGAAATTTAGTCATGAATAAGAAAATGAACTAAAACTGCTAAGGGGTATGTTTTATGTAAACGATAAGGCATCGCAACAACAGTTTATTGTCGTGACTCGCCGACAGTTGCTATGACAATGTGAAATCATTATTTTGGATACAAGTGCATTCAACTTGGATGTAGACGATTTTTTAGTTTTAGGGGGTTGTAGAGTTTCTGTGTGGGCAGGCTGTGAGTGGCTATTGATTTCTGATCACTATAACAAGTTTATTGTTTGTTACAAGATATAAGTCACTATTAAGTATGAAAATTGTGTTATTTTCAGGCGATGGCAGGTATGGTTGGCTTAATTTATTATTTTGCAGTAGGATAGTTTTCGTTTTTCTTAATTTCATTACTTAGTCGGTTGTTGGCCTGAAATGTGGTTTCTTGAAACAAAAACCACTCGACTGTGACATAGAAATTTTCATGAAAATATTATTCGAGATATAATCAACCTGAGCTGATTTCTTTTTGTGTGGTTTAATAATGATCTTAGATAACTTAGTATTTGACTTTTACACAAACGAATTTAGTCGTTTCTTCTAGTATCAACCATGGCTTAACTGCCACAAAATATTCTCTACTTACAGCAAAAATAATTTCTATACTATCTAATAGAGGCTAGCATACAGCGACAGCGTAACCTTCATAAAGCGGCATCTAGAACGTTGATACCAATTTTAGAATTACTTTGCCCTAACCTCTTTAGAGGTAGGTTATACGGTTAAACAGATTTAAGAAACGGATAATATTAGTTCAAAGTCTACTATTAAGTTCGGAATGCTACATTTTTTATAACATATTTTCTTTTAACAGAAGTTTACTTAGGAATTCTTAACATAAAACTGTTTATTTTATTAAGGCCTTTTTTCTGATGTCTAAGGTCTATTATAGAATTTTCTAAAACTTAATAAACTCATGGTTTCATAAAATTTTTAGTAGTAAAACTTTAAGTATCAGTGATATTTAGTCCTAATGAAATTTTGTAATACAATAACGCTGACGATTATTATCTGTCTAATTTTAAGTTTTTTTGGAGTTTCAAGCTTTGTGGGATACGAACATGCCAATTTCTACTTAATTTTTTTCATTCAATTTTTTATTGACGTGTGCACAACTTGTGGAATGTTGAAAAAGCTTTATTTCCATTTCTGGTTATTTGCTGTGGTTTTAACTTTTCATATATTTAGGACAGGAAGAATTGCACCACTACCGTTTAATTTTAACTAATAACACATTTTATTATTTGCAATGGTTACAATGTGTAAACAGTGACGTCAACTTGAGATCAAATTTGAACAATTAGAATTGAGTTTTTTTTTAATGTTAACCAAAAACTGAACCTACCGTCAAGAGTGTTCTCGTTCTGACATACATAAAACTTCAGAGCATTTCTTTATACTCGTATTCTGTTGATTTCATCCACATTTTTGCAACGACGCGTATATCAGTTTGAACAGATGTATTCTAATACTAATAATAAAAGTATTGTATTCTCAAATTTTCGGGAAAATGCAGTGAGTCGTTTGAAATAATGATTTATAATTAATAAAATAACGAAACAATTTAATCACGTCTGCCGTATGCAATAATAGAGGCGCGACTGAAGACTGAACAGAAAATCATTTATGGTACTCGTAATTTAAGACAAATAGCGATAATGCTTATCAACCTGCAGACGTGAGAGTGAAACAGAGAAACTAAATTAAAAGATGTTTTCTACGAATTGCAATAACCGGATCACAATGCGGACGGTCCAGACTTTTTATTGCTATGACTTCCGCTTATTACATAAAACACAACATTTTATTTTGATTTTCGATGTTGTACTTCACACTGGGTTAATTATAACTTGCCTAAATCTAGGGGAGCCTCATTATCCCTTGGCCTCTCCTTAGCTACGGTCTTATCTAGGAGTTATGAAATATCGAGAAAATATGAAAGTACCAAATTGCCCCATACACTCCTACGTCCTTAGCTTATGCTCGATAAGAAAAACAACCTGAAAGTGTTTATGTTTATACAATGGAAGAATGCCACGTAGAAATTAGTTTGATTTGAATGAGTTCGTCTCCTCAAAGCAGAGGATTAAAACTATTAAGTAATAAGCTACAGTCGACCTAGATGTTCCGAATATCATTGTTATAATTCTTATTAAATAAAGACGGTTGTATTTTCACATTTTCGAGAAAATGGGGTGACTCGTTCTTAATTTGATCAATCAATAAAAATATGAATGCAATGATAAATCACAAGTAGAAACTCATCATATTTTGCACATTTTTGATAAAATTTAGTGTCAAAGCATTAATTTTGCAATTCTTGATGTATTCAATAAAATAAATTGACTGATTCATTGATCATCAATTTGTTTGAGTCACCCTGTATAAACAAATCTAAAAAATATGAATGAAATGATAAATCATGATAAATGTTGTTTTATAATTTTGATTTTTTTTTTCAAAAATCTGGATGTTTCGGGTAAAAACTCAACACGGTGTCCTAATCTACATGTGTGAGACTATGTTATTTTATACAATTTAATTATTAGGATATTAGGTTTTATTCTTTTTTACGACCCCTTGTATTTGAATCGAAACTGCAGCCACTTATCTGGCTGCCACTAGTGGCCATTAAAGTTGATTATGACAATGATGCGGTTTGTTAGTTCAAGTTTAGGGCGATCGAAAAGTCATTTTATTTTAAAGTTTGTTATCTTTATCATACGTGTGACAATAACCAATACCAATTTGAAAATGATGGCACAGTAGCACAATACATTGTTATATAAGAGAAAAACTATATTAATTAATATGCAGTTCACTTAAATAACATTTGAAACATTTTTTTTAATCAATAAGCCTGTAATTTAGAATTCATTTTATGAAATATGTATCAACTCAGTGCTCGCAGTTACAACCATGTTCCTACAAACAATACCAGCCTACAGGAAATACATTTACAAATTAAGTGCTGTGCTACAACTTTCAAGTTTTTTTCCGAAAACTCTGATGTGGTGTTTGCCTTTTTATGGCAGTTTTGTCTGTGTTAGCCTACATTACAACCTTTCTTCAGAAAAATTATCAGGTATTCATCTGTACGTCAATTCATTAAATAATTGGAAAAATATCGCATACACAGTAACGTGTTTAATTATATTTTTTGCAAGGAATAAGCAAATTCAACGTTATGCAAAAAATGTGTATTATTTAAAATTGCAGTACACTTTCCTTTCTTCAGCTTCCTTTGATCAAAAATCAGAAGTTTCTACATCGTGTGACATTCTTCTATTTGGAACATTTCTTGTGAATTTCTTTGTTAGTCTTTTCGTGGTAGATGATAAGTTCTTTTTAATCTATGTTTGTCTGTCACGCCTGATATACTCCACAGACGTTTTATTTTTGAGTGATCTCTTAACTTATGCTAGTCAGACATTTAAGTTAATCAATCAAGATTTTGAAAACTATTTCAACTGTTTGGGTCGACTTCCTAATAAAACTGCAAAAGATCTCAGTATACAACGGGTTTACGACGCTTGCCACACTCACGTCTGTTTGATACACACGACTTCTTCTGTGAGCAATATTTTTGCAATCAGCATAATCCTGTCTTTGATTGTATGGTTCGCAAACGTCGTTGAAACTGTATATTTTTTAGTTTTTTCGAAAGGGAATAATTTAGATCAACTTTTACTCATTAATGGAGCCAATGCATCATTTCTGTTGTTCTCTTTTTCTTGGCTTTTTGTTCTAGTGAACAGTTTTACCAACACTCAAACTGAGGTAAGTGAAAAAAAAAAATTGAAAAACGTAATGTGAAATTTTGTAGGCAAACAAAACTGTGACTTCTATTCACAATATTTGGAACCACATTTCTTCCGAAAATACACCCCATAAAAAAAATCGGCACTTTCAGTTAATTTCAGCTCAGTTTCTCAATACTAGACTTGAATTTTCTGTGATGGGTCTTTTCAGTTTAAACTGGCCATTTTGTCACATGGTGAGTAACCATTTAGCAGACTTCCTTAAGATACATTTTTTCTTACAGTTAATCGCAGCGGTTACTACGTATGCTGTGATTCTCATTCAATTTTATTTATAATGTTTGTTAGAGAAAATGGTCAAAAAGTGTTGTAAACTCGAGAAAATTGTGTCACAAAGTCATTACCCTAATTGTCGATGGTATGTAATAGTGTGTATTTAGTAATAAATTATTCAAGCACAATGCGCACTTTATAGGCAACATGTCAATTTATTGGATTTGATAGGGTAATAATAGTTAATGCTGTGTCGTGCACTTTACTTTTTTTATTACTATAGTCATTTTTTATTATGTTGCATGTTTCGATAAATATTTAAATCAAATGTACCTTAATATTGAAAGTAGCGCGGATTTTATACAGTTTTAAGGACACATCTCTTTATATATTTATGAACACGCAATTGTTCTATTGCAATGTTAATCTTTTATATTTACGGGAATGAATATTTCAAGGTTATTTTATATCCATTACCCAATGTTTTTTTTAAATACGTTTGTAGATTATCCAGTTATCCTATCCTAATTATTTTAAAAGTTTAGATATCCATGTTTTTAAGAATAGGTTAAAGGCTGTATTATTATCTAAAGCCTACTACACATTTGACGAATTTCTATTTGATGCCCTGTAATCGATTATAATCTCTTAATATGACGTGTACAAAAATTGTAATATTTATATGTACGAATAAATTTATTTTATTTTCAAACGTCATATAACTGACACTTATATGACAGTCTTACCGGGGTTTAAGTGTCATTTCTATGACACCGTGTTTGAGCGGCGCTTAAGTACAACTTATACTCCGCCGGCGTATAAATAAAACATTTATACTCCGCCGGAGTACAAATATGTGAAAATCATAGTGGTTGTCAACCATAGTAACCATGGTAAGTGAAATGCAGGCAATTCCTTAATGAAGCACGAAGATAGGAAATAATCATTTCAAAAGAAGATTAATCGTTTGAAAATAAAATATTGTATTTCATTCGGAGTTTAAGTGACTTTATGTTACTCGTATGGACTTAATTCGCCTCGCTATCGCTCGGCGTTTAATCGTCCATACTCCGTCACATAAAGTATCACTTAAACTCCTAATAAAATAAATATCTATTATTTTATTTTATTTATTTTATTAATAATTAGGAGGCTAATAAAAACGTAGAAATATGTTTTGTATATGATTTATTTAATTGTTTTATTGAATATAAAAATATAAGATATGTAGATGAAAAATGATACTTTATTTAATGTAACTAGTAGCAATACAACTAAGAATGTTTGAGTAATATTTCAATAGATGTAGAAGGTGTTCCAATAGTCTGGTGACACAAATGTAGGTATTTATCATGGGGTATTAAAAATAAGTTTTATGTAATCTAGCAGAAGCCACCTAGAACTGAAAATAACAGTCATTTTTAAATATACAAGGTGTTTCTTTTAAAGGTTTCACACTCGAGTTGTATTTTTTAAAATTTTAAGCAACAGTCCTTTTTTGACATTTCTCTTTTTCTAGAAAAGATATCCCTACTTAAAAATTCAAATTTCCGCTATTTTTAAAGAAAGAGGTTTGGTATCTTGCATCTATAATTACCATTATAGAATGACATCACACATAAATGAAAACTATCAAAATAGCAGTTTTTTTACATACGGCCCTTGCAAGCTGTAATAATATGTCGTATTATGTGTGTATACAGTTGCTATTGCGACACTAAAATAACCGACACCTTTCTAAGTACGTAAATATTTGTTTGCTAAACCTTTCACAATTAAATATATAGATAAACAAGTATAAGAACACAATCGCTATGAAATTAATAACAACTAATGGAATTTCGTGTTTCTTTTGCCGTGTGATCGATTATGATGCGTGTTAGAAGAAAATTGTTGCGGTTTTTCACGTTGCGATGATGTGTTGATATTTATCATTCCATTTTATTGCCTATTTGTATCTGCATGATTTAACCTAACATGTTATACCATTTGCTATATTGTTAGTTTTATTCTTCTACAATGAATTTTAATTTTTTTAACCATAACTGACAAAACTATCCGTAGTTGCGTTAAAAAAATTAGATAATCTTCACTATTACATATTTTATATAAAATATAAGTATATACAATTACAACTGTCAAATAAACGACTATATCAAAAGTAATCGTCACGAATGGTTGTCAACATTAAAAAGGTGTATTGTATTTTAGCAAACAAATTTTAATATGAAGGTGATCCTGCGTTCATTTTTGCTTCCCGAGCGTAAGCTAAGGAAGTATGTATAGTAATCGAGTCCATAGGACGAAGTGCTACTTTTATGTTTTTTCGATGTTTCATGACCCCTACAGTACGAAAAAAGTAGTCTCCCGTTTCGGTCTGTCTGTCTGTCTAGTGTCTGTATCCATTTTTATTATACAAGTAATCTCCGAAACTGCTGGATCGATTGTTGTCAAATTTTGTATGTATATTAGGAATATCACGTAAATGGTTAAATGTTAACCAAAAATTGGCTACAATTTGATGACGTCATTCCAATGAATGGTATTCTAAAATGACTTGAATGTTACCAAAAAATATACTCATATACTTGTAGTGTACGAATCCACTTTCAGTTTTTTTGCTAAACGTTTAAATTTATATAAAAATATTTGTAAGGTTTTATTCCGGACGAAGTTTGAACCTCTTCGTGGCGCAGTGGATGTATCGCAAAGAGCAACGTACTCCGGTTGTAGTTCGATTCCGAACTTGGCTCTTTCTTTTTTTTTTCTTGCATTGGTATAACGCTGTGACTACTTTTCTTTTATGCTGTGACTAGAATTGTCTATGTTGATGACGTCATCACAATCTTTTATTGGTCAAATTAAGAACGAGTCACCCCATTTTCTAGAAAATGTGAAGAATACGCACGTCTTTATATAATAACGATAAAATAAAAATTATAATATTTAGAACATGTTGTTAGATTGTGGTTTATTTAATAATTTTAGTCTTATTTTGAAAAGACAAACTCATTAAAATCAAACTAATTTCTACGTGACATTCTTTCCAGCTTCAGATTGCTATTAGCTGCTGTTGAAGGACAAGGGATGTTATTTATGGCTCTGGTTTTTTACTTTACAGCGGTTATCACAAAACGAAAATCGTAACATTAAATTTTAATAATTTTTTCAAAGAGCTGGATTTGTCGGATTATACTTATAGCCTTCGAGCAATTTTTATTCATCAAATTAAGAGCCTCATTTTTTAGATTTGCTTATGATCACTCAAAAAATTAATGAATCAGTCAATTTATTTTATTGAATAAATCAAGAATTGCAAAATTGAATACTTTGAAATCTTGCAGACGTTTTAAAGTTATTGTGAGCATGGCAAATTGTGAATCAAAATCTAACTGTTTTCCCCCAAAAAATTAATGACGTCATCTCAAAATTTTGCCGAATAAATTGTATCCAAAATATAAGCAAAATATGATGAGTTGTTACTTGCGATTTATCTTTGCATTCATATTTTTTAGATTTGCTTAAACATGTGGCTCAAAAAAAGAGAAAGAATGAGACAATTTATTTTATTGATTAAATCAGGAACGACTCACTCCATTTTCGCAGAAAATTTTAGGAATAAAATACTGTTATTTTTAGTATTACACTGCACCAATACAAGTTGATATACGTGTCGTTGCAAAATGTTGATGACGTCATCACAAAATTGTGTAAAGAAAAAACTCAACTCGAAAGTGCTGGATATGGTTCATTGTACGTCAGGAGCGAGGGAAGTTCTGTCGAAACAACTTTCGACCATTTTTTTGATAAAAGAAACTGCAACCCTTGCTTTTTTTTTAAACAATGAATTTACATATGCACGCAGGCTATTATTCTCTCTATAGAAATTTAATATCATTATTTTTAGTTAAAAAATAAAAAAAGTTGTTCAAGGTATTTGAAGCGTCCTCTTTTAGCTGACTCATGCTTTATTTAAATTGCAAGATTTTATAGTTTTCAAATTTTCGTGAAAATTAGAATTATTGTTCCTGAGATAGAAATCTCCTTTTTTGAGATCAATACATCATCAATTTTCAAGGAAAAGTAGAAGGTACTATTGGACTTTTTTTTTCACAGATCTCAAAGCAAGTTAAATACAACATATGATTATTTATTGATTTTTTTACTGGGATTGTATATCGCGAAATCAATAAAAACACCATCAAAGACAGCCATGGGTTTTTGAAAGTTTGCCTGTGATAATTGCATTTTGAACCGAAACTTTTAAATTAACGGTATTCTGACAAGACGAAAATTCTATCAAAAACAAATCTCGAAAAATCAATGGCTGTTTTTGATCCTGATTTTTATTGCTTTCTCGATATTATTTTAGATTAGTGGAATATTTATTTAAATTATATTAAATTATAATTTAAATATTTTGTCATAAGAGGAATTTCTGTATATATTGTAAACTGCTTACTAACAAACATATTTAAAACATATCATATATGTTTGTCATTATTTTATACTAAATGTTTTAAGAATGATTAAGTTTAGATGTGTAAAAGATTTGATAATATAAAAAAATCTATGGACATCTTGTACACACGATTGAAAGAATGAAATACAATTTTTTTAATTACTTTGTGTGGAATTTTTATTTTCAACAACTAATATTTTTACACTTTGACGAGTATTTAATTTAATGGAGTTTCAGCTCTTTTCTTTTCGTATTATAGAACACGTATACGACGCGCGCCGTAATAGGATGTCGAGTTCGACACCGACACCGACACCAACACGACACCGACACCGGTCTGAAGTGAGTCTGAACGTAGGAATGTACCGCGACGCTATATTAATTTAATTAAATAATATTTCTATATGATAAATATATAAAAAAGTGTATTTTATAATAAACAACAATTGACAATACATGGACATGTACTTTAATTAACCCAATCATCATCATTAATCAACATTTTGTCAAAAAATAGAAATGCAACATATTTTTGGTTTTTATTATTTTTTAAGAGAAAATTAATGACTTCGCCGCGTATACGTGTTTAATTTATATAAATTGACAACGCAGAGTTAAAACTCCATCATTGCGTCCCGGGGTCGACGCACTCTTTTTTTAACTGTTGAACAATTTGTAGGATACGACCACTCATTATTATTTTTCGTGTGGTACAAATAATGCCCAAAACATAAAAAATATAATATTCACATTTTTCAAAATTTTGGCAATATGGTCAGATGACTTTCGAGGTTATAGGGTATTAACAAAAAAAAGATCTACATGCTCATCCCCTGATTGTCTTATAAAACTTATTTAATTTCTTTGAGATTCTAGAACCACATTAATATTATAACTTGCGTTACGTAACAGAAATTAATACGTTTATTTACTTTAAAATATATTAAAAAGCTTTTTATTGAAAAATAAATTCTAATGCCGCAAAAAATATTTCTTCAATGTTCTGAGAACACAGTAACTATGCACATATTAGTATGTTCATACCTGACAAAAAATCAGTGTCGTTATTTCTGACAAATATAAAATTAATTTTTATAGAAATTAAATGCTTTAAAAATACGTGCGATATTAATAGTAGTTCAAAGACAAGAAGTTACGATGCAAATAATCTCGCAGATTTTTATAAAAAAAATTGTATGTTACCATAATATGAACACTATGTATTTTAAAACTTGAACCTTAATTACTGAAACTATTGATATACAAGCCAACTTTTATATCTTCAACGATTGAACAGCTGATATGATTTCATAACGTAGATTTTTTTACAATAAAAGTATTAACTAACAAGACGAAAAAATTAAGTATAATTTTCCCCATTAAATCAGGCAGTGTCCGACATTTTCTCTAATAAAAGAAACAACATGCATCTAATTGCCCCACTGACCTGTTCTCGAATGATTTTCCTAACCCTTTCGACGTCACCCTGCTGAGAGGCGTACATGAGGGCCGAGACGCCTCGACTGGTGGCGGCGCGTCGGTGTTTGTTCTGTCGAGCCCCCGTCGCTGCTGCGGCGTCCGACGTCGCACTAGTCATTTTAAGGCGCCGGAACGCCAAACTCCAACTTCACCCCTCCAGTGCCGTCATCGCCGCCGTTTCGTACTGCTGACCACATGATGCACTAGAAAAACCAACCAGACACGATAAATTTCCACGAGGAGGAGGGGTTGTTCTTTGCATTTTCTAGCCTTGACATAGCTGCGGACCGTGGCTAAATTGCACGCGGGTCGATTAGCCTAGATTTAGACGGTGATTTTACGGTGGTGGATGGTTTTCTTTCAGTGGCTGGGGATGGGAAGGAAATGGCATGCGTAAACTTGACACTATTTATATTCTTGTTTTATCTTTTGGTAGATACGGTGGAAAAAATTAGATTACGTCCACGTAATTAGTTCTGTCTATATTCGGTAATTTCAATAAAACACATACAGTTTCTAGATTTTGTTAAAAACTGCGCATATGATCGTAATCGTAAACTGTGTCGAGTTTTTAATGTTAAATTACTTTCTGGGGTAACATTGAGAATAAATAATTCCTTTTGTACGATAACCTAAAATTGTAAAACCGATGCTTGACATCAGCGAATTACTAAGTGTGTACAGTGAAGTTATTTTTCACACAATTTTTTCATAATTTTTTTATCACGTGTTAAATTACATCACTTTGTTTACAAATTACAAGTTTTTAACAAGTGAATAAATCAGATTTTGTCAATTTTCTGGTTTTACAAAAGCTATGATTAAGTGTAATCTGCATATTTTACTCTGGATTCATTTAAAATTAATTTCACTACAGATGAAAAATAAAGCCGATTTTTGAAAGTTATCTTAGACTAAACACGTTTTGAAATGTTTTGCTCAGTGGCACATTGAAGTAAATAATGATTTAGAATTTTAATTTAATAATTAAATAATATAAATAAATAAATAAATAAATAAATAAATAAATAAATAAATAAATAAATAAATAAATAAATAAATAAATAAATAAATAAATAAATAAATAAATAAATAAATAAATAAATAAATAAATAAATAAATAAATAAATGAAATTAGGTTTCTTCTGTTCGATCACTTATGAATATGACATAACAGTATGCGGATACCAAACGCACCACTTTCCTGGTTCTTGAAGCACAATCCATTAAACAAAACTCCGATTCCTTAGACAAATTATAAAATTTGATTTCGTAAATTTAATTTTTCTTTTTAGTGGATTATTAATAAGCTACAAAAATGTGTATTTTGTGTATTTCAACAAAAATCGTGGTAATAAATTTTGTGAAGTTCTGAATTTTTCATTGGGGTACATATAAGTTTTTATACGTACAGGGTAACATAACAAACAATACTGTGTATCCCGAATTTAAAGAAAATTATGTATATTATTTATGTATTATACTTTTAAACATACCTACTGTATACTGCAAATGAGTTTGTCGCCTTAAAACAGGGGACTAAAATTATTGATACAGTCACAATCGAACAAAATGTTTTGAATATTATTATTATAATTTTTATTAAATAAAGTGAGGCGTATTCTCACGTTTCGAAAAAGTGGGGTAATTTCATTGAATAAAAATCGCTATGATAATATGATGTCATAAATATAGATCATACACAATGCGAGAGAAAAAGAGAAAAAAAAAAAAACGAAAAGCCAAGACTAAAATTTAACGCGCAATAATGTCCGGTCCGTATTTCTCATGCTCGACCACTAGGCCACAACCGGGATGCTTTCCACTAATGATAAACTACTATAATACCGTGCATTATGTTTTTGCAAACATTTGGACAATTAGGTAAAAGCTCAAAGCGGATTCGTAAACCACACAGTTATAGGAGTATATTTTTGTTTAACAGTTAAATCAAATAAACATAGCATTTTTTGAAATGACGTCATCAAATTGTTGGTGGAGATGATTAGTAAAATTTTGGTAAGTATCTAATCATCTACATGATACTTCTAATATATATATGTACAAAATTTGACAACAATCGGTCTAGCAATTTCAGAGATTACGTGTTTAATTAAAATGGATACAGACAGACAGACGGAAACGGGAGACTACTTTTTTCGTACTGTAGGGGTCATGAAACGTCGAAAAAGTAACCATAAAATTTGTGTTTTTTTTTTTCGAAAATTTGGATGTTTAGGGGAAAAACTCAAAGCCGACATATTTCTATGCCAAAAGGGCAGGAATATGTTATTGTATATTAACATTTAAATAATTTTAATGTAAAAATTTTTAAGATGAGATCATCAAATTGTTGGTGGTGATGATTAGCCAAATTTTGGTTAGCGTTTTACTATCTACACGATGTTCCTAGAATATATATAAGATTTCACGTAATTTCGGAGATTATCTGATGAAAATGGACATAGACAGATAGATGTCAGACAAACGAAAACGAAAGCCCTATTTTTTCGTACTTTCAGTCAGATACGTCGAGAAAACATGAAAGTAGCTAGTCGTCTGATAAACTTTAATACAATACTTCCTTAGCTGAAGCTCGGGAAGAAAACATTGTTAAAGAAATAAAAAAATCTCAATTCGAATATTGAACTAGCAAAAATCTTGTACGAAATGAAAAATGTTTCATTTCAAGGGCCACTTTTTTCAGCAGCATGAAAAAGCAATGAGTAACGCATTACTTTCCCTTGTAATTAAAAGAGTCGACTTGAAAAGAATGTGAATGAAATCTTAAAAATTTTTCATGGCATGTGAACAATTTTTGTCAGTTTGCCGTTGACCAGAATAAAAAAATTACGAATTTGTAAAATTTTAAGCAGTTGGTTTGATAGTATTAAAATATAAATTAGAAGTCAAAAATATTGTGAAAAATGTTGGCTCCTAATACTGCTGCAACACAAGATTTACAAAAAAACTTAAAAAAAAATAACGTAAGGAATATTTTTTGGCTACACACACATCCATTTCTTACTTTAATGAAATAATAACAAATTAAAAATTTAATAAAAAATATTTTAAAACGAACGACGGGATGGAAGATATTTATTGAAGTTTATTAGCGGTTAACAACAATGAATATTTAGACATATTTGAGAGTCTAGAAATATTTAAGAAAAAGGAATGTATAGGTATGCCAATTTTGTTCGAACAATTAATTTCTTGTCTCCTTCGTGGAGAGCAAGAAAGAAAGCAGATAAAATAGCATATAAATACAGGGTTTGGTGTTGTTTCAAATTTTCTATTATTGTTTTTATATTGTTTGCATCGTTACTATTTAAGTTTTTAGATCCAACTCATAAATTTTGTACAAAAATATATTTTTTTAAAAGTGTATATTATTTTGCCGTGTGATATACTTAGTAATCTCACATTTTTTTGTACAAAATGTGTTTTACAAAAATCACCAGCTTCCACCTACTTCTTCAACTTTTTGCAGAATTGGGGCAAGCTATGACGTCATAAGGCACAAATATTTTTACCTACTCTTCAAAAGGCATATAGCCTTTGAAAGTGGAATTTTCTACATTTAGGTTTACCAAAGTTTACCTTTTTAATAACAAACTAACAATAGTAGGCAAATGGCAAGTAGAACGTCCAAATTTTAATTTTACTACTTGTTTCAAATATTTTGACGTGTGCATCGAAATAAGCAGACAGATATATGCCTAAAAGTCTTATTAGAGTGTAAATACTATGAGAAGAACATTTTCATTACAACTCATCACTTAGGCTTTGACGAGTGGCGTATCATTGGCATTCCAAAATGGGGCATTCGAAAAAATACATGTCCGTAAATATTTTTCAGAGTAAATATAGGCTGGTTTAAAGACACGAATGAAAAACACGCATAAACTATGGAAAGACGCAGGGAAACACTCTGAGGAAGGACTCAAGGCCGCTGAAGTTACGACTACTTTACTCCCCCTAAATTCTCAAGTGGACCCTTCTGGATACATTTACGCCTACTCGGTCGTTTTATTGGTGTGTTTTTCTGAAAGTATTTCCACTTTAAAAGCTGAAATGTATTTTCTAAAATTTTGTCTGTTGTAATATCTCCATTAAAAATAAATATCAATAAGAGAATAACATGACGTCATCACACAATTTCAGAATTAATGGGTGTTAAAGTAGCTTAAATAAAACTAAATCGAATTTTTCTAGCGTTTTTGCCAAATTTAGATGTCCGATGTTGTTGTTGACTTTATTCCAGACTTTATAGACGCATGTAAATAAGTAATTAAGACAAGCTGACGATAAAGTATACGTGTATGTTGTTCCACCCACTCAAATTTATAACTAGAAAAAAAATGAATAACAAGCCAGTGATCTTCCTTTTGCATTCTACAATAGTGCTAAATTACCTTTTAATTATCAAACAAAACAGAAAGAAAAATATATAATCATCAGCCGAATCATTACCGGCAAACATGAAACACTGGAAACGAGTTTCATATTAATGACGTACACCGCCAATATTAATTTCATCAATTATGAGCAACCTAGTCATTTTATTATTTACGTCGTCACAATCCACCCCCTCATTTATGACCTCTTTAACGTCGTCCCCTTTTCACCATTTCTGATTTATTCCCGCCCTAAAACAACACCCAAACTTTTATTTTGACTAATTAAAAGTCGACACAACATTGCAATAACTCATAAAGCACAGACACGGCAGTCATGTACAACAACAGAAGAGAAAAGTCGAGCTTTTGAAAATGAACGCTTTCCGTGCAAAAGCTTCATGACATAAAGTAGGCGTCGATTATATGAAAGTGGAGACGACATAGCACGCGATCGTAAGCTGGAGGGATAAGAACAAGTGCAAGTACGACTTAAAAAGAATTTATTGAAGAAACTTTATTTTAAGAAGGGACGAAATTGTTTATGTATAGGCAACCAAATAAACACATTTACTACAGCTCTGCAAAGAAAAGTTGCTTTTATAATGTCGTATTCTTATGGTTGTGACGAACAGTTTATTGGTGACGCTGCGGTCGTTATTTTGAATTATGTGACATTTTCAAATCCACTGGGTTCTTATTTTGCTCATCTTTGTTTAGCGGTTGCCTGCACTTCGGATAAATTATTTCTATATACGGTAGATAATGGAAACAAATAGCGTTGTTTTCGCATTTTCCAATTCTGGATCGCTTCCAAACTGCCACCAGACACTTTAGCAGCAAAAGCTCTCACTTTAGCTTTATTACTTTGTGAACGAAACCGTTGCGTCTCCACTCTTCTATAATTTCTGCACGCGATGTAGTCGTTGTGTAAATGCATTTCAGGTGCAAAGTAAAAAAAGAGGTGACCTATATTTAGGTCAGGGATGTCTGGGTGCATAAATTACTAAAAACACCACGACTGTAATAAAAAATTATTCCCAAATTTCCACGTTTTTGTGAGTTGTGACATCCTGAAACCTTGGACTTTACATAATCTGGATCATTTGCATTGATATTATGTTTGGCACATTATAATTTTATTTGTTGTTGGAGACCTCAAATCATGTAGGTAGATGTGGCGATAGCATGAAATGTGAATATTGTTTTCAGAACAATTGCTGAAAGTTCTGTAAACACACTTATTAATGTTGTTACTGGTTCGTGTAGGGTTTTGTTTGTTTATTCCTATATTTGGATTCTTGATGTTAGAGATTTTGTGAATTGTAGTTTTCATCGTGACTATCAAGTTAATAGTAGAGCTTGAGCTCCGGAATACATCATATAATCGAAAAAACAATCATAACATCAATCATAATATCAATCAGAAAGAGATTCACATCGAATACATTTTCGATAAGAATAGATATTAAGGAGGTATACGGAAAAAAAACTAAAAAAAAATCGAAGTGTTATTTTCTGCACGTTTACGTACCTGGTATATAAAATTGACAGTATTTATTTTGTTCATTACTTAGTTTGACTGGCAATTATTATAATGGAAGAATTTAAAAAAGTGTGTTCAGTGGCATTTGCGATTACAATTTTTTTTGTTTTCAAAACAGTTTAGTCGTACCTCGTAAATAAAGGTGTCAACCAGTTTCACTTAAACTGTGTCAAGTTAAAGAATAAAAATCAATACATTTAATTATCACCTTATTAACAATTATAACCCACTTGAACCCATAACAAATTACACATTTCAACCCCCTCTCACAAAAAAATCATACCTGAAACGTCCTTCCACTCAGGAATCTTAATAAAATTTTTTTTCAATTCATACCTTGTGAAAATTTACATCGCCTGGCGTGGTGTTGGAAATGGGGTAACATAAACACGCACAACAACATGAAAACAACGTGAATTGTGAATAACTGACGGTGGTTGTATACTTCTGTAGGGGTTGTTATAGCAACCTCAAAGACTTTTGCGCATTTGCAAGCAGCATTTTTCGAAGTTGTTTTTTCGTGCATTGCAGATGCGTTTTATCAGATTGTTGCAAGTGTTTTTGTTATCAGTGGTTGTTAATCGGTGTATTTAAATAGGGGTATTACCTGGTTGCATAAATTTCGAGTCACTCGGCAGTTGTGTATAAGACGAGGTGGCCGAGTGGTTAAGGCGTTGGACTGCTAATCCAATGGGCTCTGCCCGCGTGGGTTCGAATCCCATCCTCGTCGGTTAATTTTTTTTTCGCAATGTTCAAACAATAAAAAAGATTAAACAAACAGTACCCTGATAATGCTAATACACAACATGAAAAATATGTTTTCTTTTTGTTATAAATTTCCTTTCAAATTAACTTAATAATTAAATAGCGGACGTTGTTACAAATAATTAAAAAAACTTTGTGTTCAAAAATAATTTTTTTTTTCCTATTACTTTAAAGATTTTCTTGTATTTTTTAAGTTATTTCAATGTAAATTTTATATAAAATTTTTACTGTTCATGACATTGCCGATAACATAGATTCCTTCATTATCATGATAATAAAATAAACAAACAAACGTCAAACTGATGTCACTGGGTGCATATTTTCATTCAAAAATGTAAACACATCGACTAATTCGTGCAGTTTTTTGACATAATTAAAATTCGAGCCTCCAAAGGTAAAAACTAATGAATTAACATCAGATTTATTTTGACATTTGAAACCTCCTTTTTCAAAAATCAATACTGGGACTTCAAAGTCACGTCATTCTTCCTTCCAGTTACTTCCTGAAAAATGACTTGACTGCATTAAATTATGGATGCAGCCGGTGTCACGGAGAACAAGGACATCCAGCAAAACAGTTACGTGACTGTCATTCCAGTTGAGTACCCGAGGAATCGTGGTTACAATACTCAGAATCCAGAGTATATGGTGGAACAGTACAGGTGACAAGTTGTGATATTTGTGGTAAATCATTGTTGACTTATTTGGTGGTAGATCTCATGATGACTACATTCAAACTGAAGATTTGTCTTCAAGTCAGGGGGCTTTGTATTCAGTGTCGCAAAGAGTTCCCACTGTGAGTGCTAGTTACTCAAGTTTGTGTGCTACAGATACTGGGTATGCCACTGAACAACCTACTTTTCCTGGGGTGCAGTCGGACTGGGAGAGAGAGCGTACTGTTTCAACAACGGATACTACAAAAGATGCCAGTTCTGATGTACTCAGTGATAAGCAGACAAATGGTGAGTATCATCAGTGTCACATATATTTTTTTGAAATTTTGTCCCAACTAATTAATGAACTACATTATAATTTTTTCAGTTTGCAGTTTTTTTTTTTGTTTGTTTTGAATGCAAGCAGTGGAATAACAGAAAAGTTGAATTCTAAAAATATTTTTTTTGCTTTTTTTGTTAAATTTCATAACAAGAATAACTAATTAAAAGAAATTCTGTATTGAAATTAAACATCAACATTTGCTCTTACTTTTTAAAGGATTTAGTTGTTGAAGTTTATGCACGCTCACATTACATAGTTCTAATTGGTAGAGTAGAAATACTTTGAGAAGAATCCACCAATAAAACGTTTTTGTATATTTTCCAATCTACTTCGCTTATCCTTTGATTAGATTCACAACTTGTTTTAACAATTTCGTGGACAAAAAAAATGAAACATCGTAATTTACAATACTTGATGTAAAACGGGTTGCCTACTTTCAAATAAAAGGATAGTATAGATATCAATCAGTAAAGACAACTCGCTATTTTTACTGACCCGTTTTCATGGGTGGTCGTTTGTCTTGTGATTGTATGAGGGCGCGCAACGCAATGTACTTCTCTTTCTTACACATTGGGACATTGAACTGCGATACTTTGGTTATTTAGTGACTTTAATGTGAAATATTTGAAATTTGGCAGTTTCGTTGCATTGGTTTTCATGATTTAAGGCTGATCTTCCGGTGTAATTATTGCAGTTAAGTGTAATTTTCACAGAGACATTTTAAAAAGCGTTGTTCACGTTTTCGTAGGATCATTGTTTACTGTTTAATTTTTTTGTAAAAAAATTAAATGTACATGTATTAGCGTTTTCTAATAACGTTGAATTTTACAACCATTTACAGCCATCATGAAAAAGACATTAATTTAACGTAAAATCGTAATCAGAGAAGCGGGCCACATCTAAATTTCAACACGGCATCCCTGTTATAGGGCGCTTAATTAATTATTTATTATAATAGACTGTGTGGTTTCTAAAATCAACTAGTTACAAAATGTTATTGTTATTGCACTATTTTTAAGTCTTTTCATTTGCACAAAGTGTAGTAGATTGTGTACACGAATCAATTTTAAAATGAAACGTTTGTGATCCTTTTTAAATTGGGTGGCGACACCTAGAAATATTTTGGGCAACGACCACCGATGACGGCTTAAAATTCGGGTCAGAAAGATCAAAGGCGCCGACACGAGTTGTCCATACTGATTGATGTCTATACTGTGATAAAAGTCTTAAAACATGAATAAGCACATGTATGTATATTCTGGCTTATTTGGAATGATATATAAAATCGATTAAACTATTTACGGAAATAAAAAAGTACTTTCATACTCTTTGGGTGTTATCTCTGCTGCTGCTACTACGATCAGCCAAATAGCCTGAAACTTTCCATGTGTACTAATGTTTAGAATGAATTACTTTGCTACATCAAGGGGAGACTAATTTGACTCTTCGTTAGTAACATTAAATAATAATAGTAATAATACTAATAAGCAACGAAAAAGCAGAAAGGAAAAAGGGTTAACTGGTTAACATTGCTGCACTTTTTAGTTTTGGCAATACAAATAATTCCAGTACAATTTTACAAACGCAATTTGTTGTCTTTCACAAGAATACTAAGATAATCAAGAGATACAAAGAAATGTCTGTTTAAAGCACGATTCGCCAGTGATTTGCGTACCCACTCGAACTATGAAATTTTCAGTGGGTAGTTTGACAAGGGTAGGAAATGCAATTTTACATTGTCTAAATACGTCACACCCTTTTCAGCATATTCTCCCGTTCTTGCCGCTCGTTGTTTAAAACCACCGTAGTTGAAATTGGGGTTAGTTCTTAGGTGACGTCATTGATATGAACTGACATTTGCGTTTAAATGGCGGCTTCAGATAAAAAAAATGAGAGTGGCTATTGTCGCTAAAAGTTCATTCTAAATCTGTGTAGACAATTTGACGATTTTTTTTTTTTTTCTAAACTATTAACAGTAGTATGTAATACTTTCGTAAATTCTTTAATTATATTTCATTATCATTTCTCAGTTACTTTATAAGATGGAATAAAATTTATAAAACAGTAGATACTGTACTGCTAGACTGCTACCGGTTTATCCTAGAATGTAATCTTCTTTTTGTTCCGTCGTGTATAATATGTTTTTAGATCTTTCAGTGATATAATATAGTATTTAATAGTTACTTAAAGAACGAGGTGATCAAAGAAGGTTAATAACAAAGTCTTGCATTTTTGTTTCTCTTCGTTTATCGTTGCATTTTCGGTCATTGTAATCGCCGCATGATAGTGGACTTGCAGTGATAGTGAGGAATGGGAGAACTTTTCGAGCGCTTCGACTAATTTTGCATGGCTCCGGTTATTGACAATCGGGGCTTTTCACACGAGCGAGCGAAGCGAGCGATTGGAATTTAAAAAAAAACGCCAAGATTCTAATTAACCATTAGCCACCAGGTTTAAATCTTGGTTCTCCTGGAAATGTGTCACTAATTTTTGTGCCGCAAAACTAGTCCAAGGTTTGGTGTTGCATTGTGGGAATGTAAGCGAATTTTTTCAGCGATCTTCAGTTTATTTTTACGTAGTTTTCAATATAGCATTCTGCGCCAGCTGTCGACTTCCAGCCGTTATGTCGCTTAATTTCTGCGTAAACGCACCAGCATCAGGTGATATTAGAACAGAAGACCGCCGAAAACAATGTCCAGTATACCAACTTGGTTGCTCCAATTTTAAAAGATTGCTATTTGGCAAGACGATTTCGAAAATATGTTGATTCTAATTGGTTATGTTTTTGTAGAAAACGAAAACCGATTAGGTGGCGTATCAATATATTTTTTGCATATTTGTTTCAGATGACTTAATATTCAGAATGAATTTTTAACATCTGTTTTTTCGAGTTTGAAAAGTTGGTTTTCTTAATCCCCCAGCCATTCCAGAAATTAGTGCGACCATCATTACTTTAGTGTCAGATATGAATTTTCAGAAATGCTCTTTCTCTAGTACTTTAAATTTTTTGAGGAGTGTGGCTCATTTTTTCTCGTCAGAAACATTTAATTTATGAAACTTCTTGATGTAATTTTTTTTTCAAACTAAAGGTTGATTTTAGCATTGAATATTTTGGCCATAAGATGGTTATTAAACCATTTTCTGCAACTTCAGAAAAATTAGCCAACATGACTTTTTCTGGCAGTAAACTGGGGGATGCAATTTTTGCACTTTCCAATGTTTCCTAGTTTATTAAAAAAAAAAAAATGAATTTTTGACGTGACTGTTAAATTAGTCGCCTTGATTGATGTAGGACTAAGCGTCATCTTTAAAGTGTATGTCTAGTTGCATATACTCGAGCATATATTTTTACTTTATTTCAATATTAATGAACTACTTATGTTAGATAAACGATAAAATGTTTTTTCCAATTTCTACTAATAAAATGCTCATTTTGTATGTTAAATCTCGCTATTAAAACAATAGTTTAATTGAAAGGAAGAATAAAATGTTCATAGCAACATTTTATTCGCACTGAATAAACACGACACGAATAAATTAAAAATTCGCACTACCACTGAAATTTTCGTTGCTATGAATGTGTAAACATATTCAACTAAAATTTACAACGTTTGATGGTCCACCTCCTGTAAAACAATCCTAATGAAAGGCCAGGAGCATCGTTTGAATTTGACCGTGGAGAAAGTACAGGCAGCTTAGGCAATTTACCTTCTTCAAATGTTCATCATACTAGTAATAGTACAATTAATATTTATGTATATGGATTACCTAAACAACAAATTTTTTGAAAAATTTTGCGAAAATGGAAAAAATCTTGTATGATACACGTGAATAAACGAATTTTATTCACTTATACCATAAATACCTATTATTACACTTTTTTACGTAAATCCATTAAAACGCATGCATTTTGATAAAAAAATTTATTACAAGAGCCGTATACAAAAATGTATTATTTATAAAATATGTGAAACATTTGCTAATATTACAGTATACTCAGTATACATTTAAAGCTTTTACGTAGTATTCGATATGTAACTATAGTTAAAAACAAAGTGCTTATGAATTGAATAGATATATTGATATAAAAATACAACTATTAGAGAATCGGCAGATTAGGTCACACAGATATTTTTAAAAATTTCCGTTGCAGCCATAAAAGTTCTAACCTGATTTGAATTTTGTGTCGCAACTAATTTTGTTAAAAAAATGAAAATTATAACACACTCAAGTTTACCTTCACCCTCGCTTGTACGTAACTGATCAGTCATTAGATTCAAACATTCATTAGTACGTTCGACAGAACACAGCCGATTGCAGCACTAAAACTAATCGAACACCTGTTGGTTGATTTTAAATCTGGTATTTAAAATATTTATACAAATAAAAAACAAACAGTAGTGTGTAGATTCCAGTATCAAGACTATGTCATTCAGATTAGAACGAGTAATTGAAAGAGAGAGAGAGAGAAAGAAATTATATTTCTCAAAACGATAACTTTACCAGTAACGATCATATAGACATTTTGGCATTTTGTGGTTGTAGTAATTATTTCTACGACATATCACAGCTTAAATACTGAAGAATAATAAAAAATACTTTCGTTTCTATTGCGAAAAAGTAATCTCCACTTCCTCTTTGACGGGAGCTATTTTGTCAACGTTTTTACTATTTCCTGTCGTCGAAGTACTTTTCGAATTAGGATTAGAATTCGAAACGTTAACGGAATTGTTCTTCCTCCGCGTTCTCATAATCACCGTACTAACCCTCTTTTGCACGTAAGTTCTGAAACCCTTATGCCACCACGCATAAATGATCGGATTTATCAAACTGTTAGTGAAACCCAAAATCGCCAACGGACTCGCGATGATAATCCGGAGATTCTTACATTTTTTAGTGTCGATATTTTCGCACTGATAAATGTAGACGATAGACGCTATGAAAAACGGGAACCAAGTCACGATGAAGCTCCCCGTCGTAAACAACACCACTTTAATAGCTTTCCATTTGTTGGGCGACTTGACGCTTGCAGAGGGTTTCTTCTTGAAGATTTTCGAGAAGAAGCTCTTTTCGGTTGTTTCGTTTGAGTTTTCTTCGTTTGGGATGTCGACAGATGGCCCTCTTCCTCGAAACATTCGCAGGTTTTTTGTGCCGGATTCTGTGTTCTGGTTGCCGGAATTTTTCAGTTGGATGATTTTTTGGATAGCATGGTATAAAATTATGGAGTAGAGTATCGACACTGTGATAATTGGAATTATGCCGACTAGGACTGTGAGAAGTATAAGGCCTCTGGGTGCCAGCAGGATAAACCAGCAAATTCTTCCGTTGTCGGTATCGCCGTACCATCCGAACAGTGGTATGAATCCGATAACACACCCTTAAAATTAATGATTATGGTGTATTGTGAGTCAGACTGTGCTTTCCGTTGAAGTTGGAAGTGATAGATAAATTAGCAGATTTTGGTGCTGCATCCGGTGGTAAAATTTTATCTTTGTGTCAACTGCGAATTTCAGAAATCAAACACATTTAGATATTCGTTTTTGTTCTCATTTTTTTTTTTTTTTCATTTTGGAGGTTAAGCAGTTCAGACAGAATTTAAAAAAAAACATTTGTATTTCAATTCTTTAAGATCATGTCAGGAATTTTTAGTGGGAGTAATTTTTTATGTATACAATGTATACACTGCTTACAATATTATTTTGTTTATTTCCAGAATGTCATATTCATTCCGTTCATTTTAAAATAATTTTAAGGCGCACTTAAAAATAGACGCACTTAGAATTTTTTTTAACACATGGAAATAGAAAATTAGCTTATGAAAAATATTTAAATATTTATTTTCCGTGTTTAGAAATATAATGTGCCGCGCACTCTAAAAACAATTGTACACTTTTAGTACTGCGTGTTGAGAAACCTCATGCACTATAAATGAAACGTAATTTCAAAGCTTGATCCAATATCAAACATGTGTTGTTAGTCACAGTGATTACTGATATACCATTAGTAAGTATACAACATGGTTCATTAACAAATGATCGAAAGTTGTCAGTTTTTGTTAATCGTAACTACTTTTGTTGGTTTTTGTTAACAGAGATGATCAATTCTGAATAAAAACAGACAAAAGTGATATGTGTTGTGCTGATTTTATATTACTTTGTACATATTTTAATAATAGGATTTTATTCCACAAACGTCATTGCGCCTTAGTGTCAGCTCAAATCAAATAGTCGATCTTACCTTCTGTATTTTCTAAAATTTCGTGTTGCTTTAAATTAACAGAGATATTTTGAAAATTAGAAACCGTTAGATCTTTTTGTGAAGATATTTTGACACGGATGGGCATATTTTTATAAATTTGTTATTAATGTTAGTAAATTTAAGCCATTTATCTCTTACTGTTTCCGATATTACAGAAGGAAGCAGTGAAAAACGGATGTTGATACTAAAAATTTCAATTATATCTATTTTTGCTACACTCACTGATTTTCAAATCGTCAGGAAATATAAATATAAAAAAATGTCGTACTTTCCCAGAAATAATATAAAATAATATGATTTTTCTGTAATTTTGGTTATCTGTCAACACAGATAACGACCTCGTGCAACACCAAAAAATCCACTTATTTATCCATTATTTAGCGCCTCGCCAAGTTTCCACTAATTCTATTAAGAATTGAGGCGCTGCTTGGAACTGGCTCCAGCTTAATTCATTTTATATTAGATCGTGCCACTCACCTATGACCCACGTTCCTGCGATTAATAATCTAGCTCTCATAGGGTAAACCCATTGCTGGTACTGCAGACCGTGTAGAATATACAAAAATCGATCTATCGCTATTAGCCCTACCGAATACACGGAAGTTAGAGTGCTCGACACTATCATACCTACAAATTTAATATAAATTAGATAACGCTTGTTGACAGAACGTCTCGAGTTAATACCCAGCTGGAGAGCGCAAATATTATGGTCCCGGTGCTCCCGCGGGTACAACTGTCCGAAGACGACGGCAACTCCCGTCAACAAATCCGTCATTGCCACATTGCCCAAAAATAAATACGTCGATCGCGGCTGCTGCCCTGAAAGATAGATTTAAAAATAAACAGATATTTTAAAATGGAAGGCCTCACCTTTTTTCAATATCAGTCCGCTGGAAATGACCACGAGCAAGTTCAGGAGAATTATCACGCCTCCGATTGATGGTATTAGCACGTCGTACAAGGTTAATTGGGCCTTCACCGAGGTGCTATTGTCGTCTAGAGAAAGGTTCGACTTGAGCAGGACGCTCATTTCGGTGGTGTCGGCAATGAGTTTGAAGAGCTGTGTCGTGGGTACTGAATCATTTATTTCGTTGGACATCTGAAATGAAATGGGAGTGTTGTTGATACGTGATAAGAAAGGCGGAAAGCTTTGTCATAAGTTAAACAGTTTTTGTATCCGTAAATGTGTCTATTGATTTCGAATTTTATTTCGTTTAGAGTTAGGGAGTATTTAGTGGAAGTTTAGGTTTGCGGTAATGTCGGTGGCTTAATCGGAACCCACTGAGTGCACTTAAATGACACCTGGATGATATTGATTGCTAACTAGGCATGAAATGCCGTGCAACAGAAAAAAACAAGGACGCTTTTTTGATATCTGGCGAATACTTGTTGGAAAATCATTGCATTATTAAAAGAAAACAAAACTGATTCGTTAATATAATGTAAACTAAACGAGAGTTTGATTACTTTCAAAGAGATATGGCGTAATAATTTTATGATAATCGCTTTTTTATGTTCTAAAGAAGATCGAAATTTTTCCAATAGTGTGAACATGTTGATTAATTTGTAATTTAGTAATTAGTGAAAAAAGTATCATCAATTATGTTAATCGAAAAAGTTCATGTGTAACAAATTTTATACAAATTTTCATAAATATTATATCACTAGATATTTGACGTTTTTCCTTTCCGAACCCAGGTAAAGGAAATATAAAAAGGTCCATTTGACGTGTGGCTAATTTTTGTTTTCTCGACGTTTCATAGCCTTCTATAGAGTATAAAAAAAGTGAGCCTTCTGTGTCTATTAACAATTTGATTATTGTTTAAGAATAACTATATAGCATTTAAATAGTAAAATGTCAACTAACATTTGTCTTACCATTCCCACAAAAATTTTTCAGGATACCACCTTAAAATTTTGCTAAGTAAATCCTACTTAAATTTTATAGAAGACTTTCATTATTGTTCGATATCTAGTAGGTTATGGATTTTTAAAATCAGTTGGTACTTCCTAGGCATCTGCGCATTGCAAATTCTAATACGTCAGTTACCGCAGTAGACTTAGTTCATTTTGCAATATATTATAATAATATATTACCCTGTCAAATTTAGCATAATGTTGGAATGCGTATGCGTCATTCGTTCAGGATTTTTTATCTTGATGTTTATATCACTGAAAATATTTGGCACGTTGTCAGTTTTTGAAAACGTCAAATTTTCAGATCGTGCTTGGCAGAAAAAAGAGAAAATTATTAAGACAAAATCACTTCAGTGGTTGACATGACTACTGAATCGACTTTTGTTGGTTACTTACAAGGCAGTTACTATAACTAGTAACTAAAAGGTACTATAACTTTTAGCAACCTTGGGTTACGTACACAGGAGAAGAAAGAGGAGTCAGTCATATTTCCAAAAAATATCATTGTGTGACCTTGAAAGAATTAATGTAACGTGAATCAAGCAATGCGCGAATTTGGCATCAAACGTCAAATTTCAAACTGAACTAAACAACCATTCTGTCAGTAGTGCAAACTTACAAACAAAATTAATGACCTGATTTATTAATCTACCTCTGGTTTTGACATAACGCATATAGGTTACAAAAAAAATTAAAACAAAATTTTATAAAATTGTTTATGGATCGGATATCTCTAAGTGGAGGTTTCCCTTTAGTAAAACACTAAATTCGAAATATAGAGTTCAACCTTAAACCTCTCAAACTTTGTACATGCTTTAAGTATGTCAAACTGCTGATCAAAATTCATGTACTCATCGTTTGCAAAGACTTGATGATGTTTTTTCAAAATTATGTTCAATAAATCTCGCTAAAAGTGTATAGACACATGCTTCCTAAGAAGGTATCTATATTTTAATCTCGTAGTGTAATAAGTTATCTTAAAAAAAATATGAATCAGATTTTACAGTTTGTTTTAGAATCTAGTTTAATATTTTCTGTCATTACCCAAGACAAAAGATTAACTCAACCTTTTTTTTTATGAATTTTTGCTTCCCTTGCTTCTCTAACACAGTCAGTTACTCATAATATTTTAACATGAAGTCGTTAATATTTTAGTCCTTATAAAAGCACAAGGAGTTTCAAAATGATTTTCATCTAGCCGCCTGTGGCTGCAGATTTTCATCAAGTGAAAGATAGGAGTTGAAGCGATTTCAAAGCTAACTAGTTGAAAATTATTTTGAAACACCATTTATATTAGTTATAATACTTTACAAAATAAAAAAAATGGTCTAGAGTTATTTAGGCAGAACTTCCCCCGCTCCTCAAGTACTTCCGAAAAATAACTATGACTTTAAATAGAGATATTTGAGAACTGTTAAAGTATAGGTAAAGAAGTATGCTGTGCAGTGGTGTAAATAACACCCCGCGGCCCCTGTAGCACGGAGGGCGAAGTCCGTACAGACACCGCAATGTCAAATATATTTAAAGCAAATGATCATCTGGAAAAAATATAAGTACATGCTTAACTTTGATCGAGCATGTTCATATATCGAAAGAATGCGACGATTAAGCACGTAATATAGTAAGTTGTCTCCTCAAAAAAAAGAGAAGTCGACTAAACTTATTATTTAAGCTGCATTGGAGCAGAATGTCCTCAATATTATTTTCAGTAAATATCTGTTATGAATTTATGATAATTCTTATTTAAAATGTTTTGTCGCTGATAACACCAATTTTGAACGTATTCACTTTTTACTTTTCAAGCATAAGTTACGGAAGTATTGTAATAAGGTCCATTCGGTGAATTGATAGTTTCATAGTTTTTACACGTTTCAAAACACCTAGAATACAAAACGATAGGTCTCCGACTTCCGCCTGCTTATCGTTTACGTCTGTTTTTGTCGATTTTTATTAAACATAATCTCTCAAACTACTGGATCGATTGTTGTCAAATTTTATGTGTATTTTAGGAATACTTTGTAGTTGATAAACCGCTAACAAAAATTTGTCTAATCATTCCCACCAACAATGTCATGACGTCACCTCAAAATGATGCATAATAAATGTAATCTATGCACCAATCCGAAATGATGCATGTATGTGCCCATGCTAAAATGTTGATGACGACATCACAATATTTGGAAATGAAACAACTCACTTGAAACATAGACATAGCATGCTTGTTTACCTTTACTTTCACGTTACACGTGTATCTTCATTTTTACTTATGGGAGTTATAATTAAAAAAAATGTTAAAATCAAATTTTATGATGTTTCGAAAAAGTTCGACTAGACTTCAGGAAAGTTCTGTCTAAATAACCTTAGATCAACTTTTTTGGTTACATATTGTTCTACATTTAACTTGATGTTGACAGTTTCATTTGTAAGTTCCATTTGTTTTTCTTTTTTTTTTAAGAAACACCGTATATATCGAATTATCGAATATCTAGCTTTCATTCAGTATAAAGCATGAGCACGTGCGTTTTTATAACCGTTTTAGTTTGAAATGTGTAATGAACTTTTGATAACACTGTTATAATAATTATAATGTAATAATAATAAATATGATGATCGGATTTTCAAAATATGTATTGTTTTCTCACTTTTTACTTTTGGTGGCAGGGAAGTCTGTATAATAAGGTCCATTTGACGATTAAATAATTTAAAATTTTCTTGACCTTTTTATGTCGTGTACAATACGAAATTGTCTTCTGTTTCCGTCGGTAGATCGTCTCTGTCTGTCTGTCTTTCTATATGTCGTCTGTTGGCAGTTTTATTAGACACGTAATCTCCAAAATTAAAAATTTAATTTTTATAATACATATATAGAATTTATTTTATTTTGAATACCTACATTTTTGGAGAAAAATTCAAAATTGTACAGAAAATTTTAGAAATTTGATTTGAGCTGCTATGAAGGTTTGCAAATGTTTTAGGCTTATCGTGTGGTAAATTGCTAATCAAAATGTGTCTGTTTATTTTCTTCCAAAAGCATGATGTCATATCAAAATGTTATAAATAAATCCTGTTTAAAATGTGTTTATCAATGCACTCATACATAGAGGCGTATGCCGTTCGTGCAGATTTTTACAAAAAATCAGAATTGTACAACAGAATTTTGACGAACTCAGCTAAAAACTTTTGCTTGTGTGATTCACCAATTTTTTTTTATATAAATCCCACCTCAGAGCAGAGAGAAAAATCCTGACATGCATCGGTCACGTTTTTGTGGCAACTGTGTGTATGTCCCGTTCCCCTGTAATTGGGCCTCAGTGCCTGTTGGGGGACATAATTAAAAAAAAAAAAAAACTTCTTTACATCAATTTTTTGCATAAAAAAGTGTGTATTTTGTTACTTCTCAGATTTATGTGAAACCAATCTGCATTTGATGCCTTAATAGTCTTATACTTTTTATAAAGCTTATAAAAATACATAATAAAAGCCCAACTAATTGAAATTAGTCCTTTCCTTCATTATTTTTGCATATAGTATATTAATAGTATTAGATCTCACTAATATTTATATTCCGTAACAAATATTAATTTAATAATTTTTTGAGATTATGTCACCAACACTTTTAAGGAGATAACTAAATAAAATGTTTCATAATCACTGAAACGATGTTAATTAGTATAGAACGAACAAATTTTAATCAACTCCAGTTTTATAAATTAATTATTGTAAAATTCAATTCGTTATTATTTTTATAATAAATTGATAACCTCTAAGTAATAAAATAAAAATTAGAGTGAATTATGAAGCCATAGGTGAAGCAGCATTCGTTTGTTGCATGTTTCAGTGAAGATTGTCTTAATACATTTTTGTAATGACGTCATCAAGTTTTTACTGTGGATAAACTAACAATTTTTGGTGTTGGACAGTGGACACTTACCAAAATTTATTGCTCCATGTTTTTTTAATGACGCAAATTATGATTAAAAACAGCATTTGATCTCGATTTTCGAGGGGTAGGTATGAAACAACTATTGTCACTATAGTCGGATTACATTGCGGTACAATAAACCTACAATATTTTCAAAGACAAATTTAGAACAACCGACAAAGTGCGTTGCCAACTGGATTATAATAAGCTTTTATAAAGCTTAACTTTGATTTCATACGGTTTTTCAAGTTATTATTGGAAAAAGTAATGTGTGTCTCCGGCGAATTTAACATTCGGCTAAATATCTTGGGTACTAACTTGTTCCTGGCGAGTAAAATCTAACATGATTCACTTGTACTTTTAACACTATTTGTCTTAGGATTAATTAAGGTGTATCGCATAGGACTGCATCTCGAACTCACTGGAATAATTTATCACTTTAATGTTTTGAATCAAAATGCAATACTTTTTTTATAAAAATTCAATGAAACATTTCTATTACGAATTTAGTATCTAATTACAAACGTCAACTTACCGGAGTAAATCAAGTATATTGCAGGGAAATACAAAATGTTGTGTTTTTCAAAAAATTGCCATAAATATATTTATTAAAAAAAAAACTGGGACTTACGTTGTGATTGCTTTTTACACTTGAAGGTAAACCCAATGTACAAAACCACTAACCACTAAATAAACAGAGCAACGACTTGTTTCTTCGACCAAATGTGTCGATCTCATGGGAGTCATGAGACTAGTTTTATATAAAATGATCGGTCCGGAAGCTTCCTTCCTGCTGAAACGTTCGGTTCTCTTATCAGTTTCGATAATTCCCGGGCTTCCCTCTTTACCATCAGAAACTGTCAGATGCATATTACATCAAAGTCCTTGATTCGTGCAGCCTTGAACTTTACTGAATTTTCATGTAGAAGTTAATAATGAATAAAACATGGTATTAATACATTATGCTTTTATGGTTTTTCGTGAAGTTGCAGTGCAGACATGGTAATTGAGGAACTGCCATGCCACCTTACGTGCTACGTAGATTAGACACTTCCTAATGTTTTTAAATGGCTGTTAAAGGAGAAAAAAAGAGGTTTTTGTTAGTGGCTGCTTAATTCACTACATGCCGTTATTAATTGTAATTAATTTTTTTATATAGTCTGTCGACGGCATAAATTTTATCTCCGATAAGAGTTTATTGTCATTTACACTGAACTTACCAACAATTAATTTCTGCGAAGTGCGTGTGTCTTGCAAGAGAAACAGGATTGGACTAATGTACATTGATTATAATTAAAAACAGGGAGAGGATATTTTCTAAAAATAAGATAACTAGAATAACTATTGTGTGAAACTTACAAACAACAGTAAATTCTTTCATTCACTTTATTCTCCGATCAAGTACAAAGTTGGTGCACATTTTACCTCCAAATTTTTCGATTTCGTAATTCCAAAAAAACACTCACTTTCAGGTGGATGTAAAACTTTATTGTGTTTACTGACACAAGAATCACTGAATCGTGTTCGTAAAACTTTAAATAGTCTCTTTAATGATTCAGACCGAAAACAAATATTTATGGACTCATCGACATTGATGTGTCTGTAAAACGTGCTGGTGTGCACTGTGCATCCGTTTTCATTGATTCGGAATCAAATACTAAAATGATCGATACACTATTCACATTGAGGCAATTTTCACATTTCGTATAATGTTCTGATGAATATATTACTTAATTTTATCGATTCGGTGGCAGTTTCGAAGTTTAACTCACTAGAAGTAGGTTATCTTGTTATTTTTTCATTAGTGGTTTTCGGGGGGAAGTCTTTTCAAGATAATTACATGTATTAGTTTGATGCCACGGTTTGATGGTTATACTTAAAGTTTTGTGTGTTTTACGTGGTACATAAATTTTTGTAGTTATCCGCAAGATACGTGGAACTACGTAAGTGATATACCTAGTTTTTAGTGCGGCTTGAGTATGAATCCCAGGGAATTAGTAATAATCTTGCTGGAGCATGAATCATCGTTTAATTTTTACTTCCCGAGCGTACGCTAGTTTTATTCATGATTTGTCTCAAAATTCACTGGGAAATAAAGTAGAGAAACGGTAGATACTTTCGGAGATTACAATTGTTAACCAAAAATTAGAAACTAGAGCGTGTTCCTAAAAATTACTAGAAATTTTGAAATTAGAAGTTCCTGTGTTACAAAAAAAAAATGCTGTAAACACGTGAAGATCACAATCCAAACTTAAAAAATGACAGTTTTTTAAAGAAACAACTTACATATTTCTGCTGGACATTTTAAAAATATGTTTTTTCAACTTTAATTTCATTGGTAATAGAATTGACATTGTAGATTTACTATAGGGAACTGCTATTTTAATATGAATTTTCCCAAACTTGTTTTTCCGACCACCTGTTTAGAGCATTTTCCATTATATTAATATAAAGAATTATCAATAATCTCTATCGAGGTTTCTACAAACTAGCACTATTTAATAATCGGTAATAGTTGGGATGACCTCTTTCGTTGTTAATTATAGCAAACACCTGAATGTTTGCTATTGATTCTCGATTACTCACTACTACGTTTTTGGCAGCATACATTAAAATTATTTTCAACTATACAGAATGTTCCGTTATAGAAGCGCAACATAAATCTTGCTCATTTTAACACCTTATATATTTTTCCATGCCTTGATCAGCCCCTTTTTAGTTTTACAAGTACTTTTTATTTTTTAAAATAGGAGACAACGTTGTTCTAGTTTTCTTCAGATTTATTAAAAACACAAACATTCAGCATTTTCGTGCTACCATCTACATGATATTCCTAATATAAATACAAAATTTGATACAGTACTTTCGGAGATTATCTGTCTAATAAAAATCCGGGCACAGACGACAGACAGACGGACAGACAGAAAGACAGAGAGACAGACGGACAGACAGACAGACAGACAGACAGACGGACGGAAACGGGAGACATTTTTCTTCGTACTCTAGGGGTCATGAAAGGACGAGAAAACGTAAAAGCAGAAAGTCGGTCGACGGACTCGATTACTTAAACTGTTTTTATTGTCTGTTTTGACATCTTTGTATTTGTCTCAAGAAAGTGAAAAATTTCAGAAAATTGCAACTTTAAAAAATATACAATAGTCCGGTCAAATTAGACATTCGGTGCTACATAAATTCGCAACAAGCTGAATTTTGGTACAATTGTTCAAAATACAATTATAAACAAAACCTGAAAGTTCCCCATCATTCCCGTGTATGGAAAAAATTTTATTCAAGGTCAAATGTCAAAAAAATGAGTTTTTCGCGATTTTCAGCAAAACGGTAAGTTTTATCATAAAAATACCTCAGACTAAAATTATAGACCATAAAATTATCTATAAAAAATGTATTTATACTTTTTTCCTACGAGCCACCGTTTCCGAGATATAGCGGTGCAAAAAGTTGTAACAGTTGTAATCGTCATAACATGCATGAGTACGCCACGTATATTCATCTCTAGAGTTGTAATACGAGCCCTAACAACTAAATATTGGGACACAAACAAATTCTCAAAAAAATCCGGTACATATTTTTGATATCACTCAATTCGTTTGGACTAAATGCAAATTTTGCATGGGCATCTATTTTGGCAGAGAGTGAGGTATTTTGCAAATTAATAAATTTTCTTAGAGCGCAAAAATTGTCACCTAAATAAAAAATGTGCCATTTTTGCTGACATTTAAATGTTGGGACACCCGAGAAAATTTGCCAAGTATACCATCGAAATACAAACGTAGTAGCTGGTAAATACTGCCATTATTATAGGGATTGTAGCATTTCATACTAGTGTTGGTTTCACTTAGAAGAAAATAGTTAGTGGTGGGCTAGTTTTAGTAAAATTTCTGAAAATAATAATTTCGCAGTACTGCATGGGAAAATCGATAAGAAAAAGTGAAGATTTGTTCTAAATAGCTTAGTCGTCGATGGTAAACATCGTAAAATATTACGCAGACAGAGGTACCATAGGAATAAAAGGTAAAATTCCCGGTAGGCCACCACTTGTGAAGCCCCGTGATCAACGACAACTGATGAAAATTTATAAAAGTGGACGACGGAGTACTTTAAGAGAAATTACTACTTGCTGGAATAGCGATAACCAACTAAATGTTTCAAGACAATATTGTCGCGAATGGATACACAAATCAGGCCTTGGTTTTTACATTGTAAATCTTAAATAAAGCTATCTTTGATTGACTTTATTATTTATTTATATTATGTTAGGCTAAAGTAAAACCACAATTAAAAACTGCCCATAAGAAAAATTGGTTAATATGACCAAAATAAAAATTGTAGAAAAGTAGTATATGACGCTGAGTCCAAATTTGATGTATGGGTGAGATAATAGTCGAAAAAGAGTTATTGAAATAAAAAAAGAATTTTAAAATGGATTATCCTAAACAATCAGTCAAGTCTGCAAGCGGAAAAATGGTTTGGGGGTGCATGTCTATTAATGCAATTTAAAAACCAGTTAACAACGTTCATGGAAGGGAAATTACAAATTCAAACAAATGTCAAGAGACTTTGTAAAAAAATATTAACAACTACTGAAGCAGTCTATCCTGTTGATATTTATATTTTTCAACAGGATGATGCTTCAAGTTACACACCTACAACACTTATTACAAAGAATAATAATATAAATGTTTACCCTGACCATCGAATTGCCCAGATCCTAATCTAGTAGAAACGGTATGGCGTGAAATAAAAAAATATTTAGGAAATCATCCATAACAAGCGATTGTCAATCTTCAACAGGAAATTTAGCGAGTGTAGGATACGGTAACAACTCCTGTGTATTACAGAAAATTAGTTGAAAGTATGATGGCAAGAATTCCTGCAGTTATTAAGGCAAAAGGAGATATGACCAGTTACTGAATTTGCTGTGTCCCAATATTTATGTGTCACAAAATGTTACGTTGTTTTAGAGTTTTATGTCACTGTTTGAGTTAGAAATCAGTTTTTGTTGTGCTGTAAACATTAACAGTTTTGCAAAACGAAGTAATTTTAAAATTTTAATTATCTAAAATAAATTACATTTTTGTTAAAAAGTTTGGTGATTTTTTTATAAAAATTTTTTGTTGTCCCAATATTTAGTTGTTAGGGCTCGTATTATATAGTATAGGGTAAAATACTACATACACTACTTCAGCTTGCTTTAGCAATTACAATATTAAAAGACGTTGAAATTGATGACATCTTGAATGCAGATCTAATCATAAATATCGAGCGTATATTAGAAAACACTTTTTCATACAATGATATAGAAAATGATGATGAAGTTTCTGGAGCTTTACTTAACAGATTAAATCAAAAACTAAAAGAATATGAGGAACGAGGACCAACTGCAAAACTTTGGATTCAATATTTTTATATGGTTTCCATTGCTAAAGAGTTCCTAAGAGCTGAGCGTATGGGAGGTTGGGAAGCTCATTTGAACTGCGTCAAAGAAATGCTTCCTTATTTTCACGCGTCTGGACATTTTCGTTATGCTAAGTCTTGCAGGATATGCAACAATTACAAAATTTGATTGATCCTGAAGTTTACGCAAAATTTTCGGAAGGATTTTTCACAGTTAGACGTTCAGACAAATTAAGTTGTAGAACTCCAACAGACATGGTAATCGAACAGTCTATGATGAAAGCTATGAAGACAGATGGAGGTTTTGCGTAAACTTCAGGATCAATCAAATATTGTAATTGTTGCATATCCTACAAGTAAATCTGTGCAGACTTAGCATAAGGAAAATGTCCAGACGCGTGAAAATAAGGAAGCATTTCTTTGACGCAGTTCAAATGAGCTTCCCAATCTCCCTTCCATACGCTCAGCTCTTAGGAACTCTTGCAATGGAAACCATATAAAAATATTGAATCCAAAGTTTTGCAGTTGGTCCTCGTTCCTCATATTCTTTTAGTTTTTGATTTAATCTGTTAAGTAAAGCTCCAGAAACTTCATCATCATTTTCTATATCATTGTATGAAAAAGTGTTTTCTAATATACGCTCGATATTTATGATTAGATCTGCGTTCAAGATGTCATCAATTTCAACGTCTTTTAATATTGTAATTGCTAAAGCAAGCTGAAGTAGTGTATGTAGTATTTTACCCTATACTATATAATATTACAACTCTAGAGATGAATATACGTGGCGTACTCATGCATGTTATGACGATTACAATTGTTACAACTTTTTGCACCGCTATATCTCGGAAACGGTGGCTCGTAAGAAAAAAAGTATAAATACATTTTTTATAGATAATTTTATGGTCTATAATTCTAGTCTGAGGTATTTTTATGATAAAACTTACCGTTTTGCTGAAAATCGCGAAAAACTCATTTTTTTGACATTTGACCTTGAATAAAATTTTTTCCATACACGGGAATGATGGGGAACTTTCAGGTTTTGTTTATAATTGTATTTTGAATAATTGTACCAAAATTCAGCTTGTTGCGAATTTATGTAATTTCACCCCAATTTTTTGGTCTAATTTGACCGGACTACAAATAAAATATTTAACCCGAAAGAAAGATAATAAGAAACACAGTAACACATTGTAATAAACTACAGGGTATTCAATGTGAAATACTGACATAACCAGACCTGACCTGACCATTTGAAAATTATAATTTTTAAGAATGTTTTTTGAACATTCTGTATATGAAAGTTCAACTTTATTGTTAAAGAATAAAAAAACGTAGATGTTATTTGTGATTTTTTGGTGAATAATTATTTGGATTTCTAAACGTTTTCAAATGAATTGCAATGACATGGCAACGTTGCATCGTTCAAAAACAAAATAGTTGTAAATCCTAAAGAGGGCAATCTTGAGGTACCTACAAATAAATATATAAGGTGTTCTATTTGGAAAATAAAGTTCTATGTTTGTTACAGTTCACAGATTTATATAGTTGAAAATAATTTTAATGAGTGCCGTCATATAACTTCAGTCTTTGATTTTTTAAAATATTTCTATACAGCGTGCGTTTTTAAAAAAAAACCAGGGTCGCAGCTGTTTTATTTTTTAGGGGACAGCATTGTATCTGCGTCAAATTAAAAAGTTTTAAATATGCTGCAATCAAGTTCGGAAAATTAATGTTTAACGCCTATTTGTTGTTGTGTGAAACGTTAAAGTTTTTTACTTCTGAACCATAAACTATAGGATCCATCCGACGAAAGGCTCCTTTCATGTTTCCTTGACGTTTCAACAGTACGAAAAGTAAATCTCGCGTTATTTTTATTAGACAGATAATACCCAAAACTACCGGACCAATTCTTAAATTTACATTTGTATGTTAAGAATATCGTGTAGATAGTAAGGTAACAAAATTTGTCTAATCAATCATCTCCACCAATTTTATTTAAATTTTATAAAATATTGTACTTGGGGTTTATGAATCTACCTTCATTTTGTTTATTATCATTATAATTTTTTTACTGTTAGTTTTTCTTCTTGTTTAGCACATAATACGAAATTCAGTAGGCGGTTTTCGTATTGATGTGGATAGTATGCTTGCCTTGTTCTGATCCCTGGCATTTCCATTTCTTTTATTGATCAAATCAAGAACGGTATACCCCATTTTCCAGAAATTGTATGAATACAGTGTTAAATTGCACCTATTTAAATTAATATATATATATATATATATATATATGTGTGTGTCCTGACACCATCACAAAATTTTGTTATGGAAAAACTCGCGTGAAACATATACATAGCATGTTTGTACATTAACAAATATCAGACATATCTTTATTTTAAATTAGAGGTGTTATGATAAAAAAAATAGAACTCGCAAAATTGAATTTTATCATTTTTCGAAGAAGTTGCATTTGTTCCGAACCATTTTTTTTAGTAGTACCCTATGCCTATAAATTTTTTTAGAAATGCCTGTAAGTTTTTTTTCTGAATTCATTGACGTATTATGAAGTCTTATTTTGCTAAATACTTGTGTTAATAACACAATTATGTGCATATACAAATCTAGTGACTTCATGCTAAAATTTATGTTATCAAGTTTGACAATTTTTTAAATTTTTGTTAAGGTAAAGTAGAATGCAGAACGAAAGAGGCCAGGAGCAGGGTTTATGAAGTGTGGCTTCTAGACGACAGTGTCGCAATGATTGTAGCATAATTGTGAATTTCAAAGATTAAAGAAAATCTAAATTTGATAAACACATTCTGAAAACTATTACTATTATTTATTAAATGTGGCAGAAATAATATATTCTAGATCTGGGTGCACCCACTGCAAAGACGTTCTCCCTTTCGAACGAACAATGAACTCGACCGAAATAAATTGAAACTGTGCGCAGACCACGTGATGGCCCCTTTCGTTTTGCACTAAACTCTACAATACTACAAATTTATTTAAATTTGAAAATTAAATTTCTTCTACACGAAAATAATATTTGAATAAAAAAATGTATTGGAAATTTAAAATAATTGTTAATGTTTGAAAATATTTCAGCACAATACATCAATAATTTATACAAAAATATATATAGGGTGTTATTTAAAAATTAGTTGAATGTCGAAAAAACAAAATAAACGTTAAACATTATTTTTTCAAATTACATCGTAGTATATGGCCATTTTTCGAAACGTACGGTATATAGATATACAATGTGATTCTTAAAAATGTGAAAAACTTGCTTCCTCAACATAAGTTAAGTTTACTGGAGGAACGTCTTTGCTAAATCAGCATTTAAAAAATTCAATTCCATCATAAACATAGTGATTTGACATTTATCGCGATTTGTACTTACAAAACCACTACAAAATATGATCTTTTTTACGCACGGTTTAGTTATGGAGATTTTCGTATTAAAATTAGATAATATATTGTAGCCCTCGTTTGACGATTTTCATACTAATGAAAGTATTTTTTTGCTTGATGTGTTGCGTTATAAATTACATGAAGACTGTTTTTATTACGCCTCTGACCTTTGTGAATTTCAAAATTTTATAGGCCTGTTGTTGATTACGTTACCGAGATTTATTCTCACTGTGCGCATTTTATTTATAGCAAGAAAATCGTCATTGTTAGGATTATAATGAAATTTTATGACGTGCAGTAAAATAGGATTAATGTAATTGTTTATTTTTCTGAATAAATTTTTGTAAAGTTAAAAAGAAATTTTTCCCAAATATTTTATCTTATTTTGATTCCCTTTATTTACAATTGTAACTTCCTCACAACTGGATACCAATTTATGACATTTTTGTGAAAAAATAAAATATTGATTTTTATTATTATTAAATTCTGCATATATTGTTGCACCTGAATTAATTAGTGATATTAACAATAAATCATAATCAACAGCCATATTGCATTGTTTGGTTAAGAAGAGAATGTATGTTTGTGATAAGAAACGACAAAAAGATAGCATTCTTTTTTCGGAGAATGAAGTGGGTTTTTTTTAATATATTCGTAAGTATGTCAAGTGTTTCCGACACATTTTATGCCAAAAGTCAGAACTCATAAACATTGTTATTAGTTTGTCGTAACTAAACAATTTGTTTTGACGTCTGCAACTGATGACGATGTGAATATGTATGTATCGTAAAGAATTCAGTTAAAGGAAATTTGTTTACTTAGAAACAAATTTTATTTTACGGTCTCTATAAAAAAATTCATACATTTACTTAACACTTGTTCGACATTATTTATTAGACGTGTTGTAATGACGCTGTTATTTCGCCAGAGTTGAAAAAATGACCATGAGGCGTTATCAGTATCACCAACAAGTGGAGGGCCTACGTTGTGTTTAAACTGGGATAACATGTCCGGTAATATATTGAAAAAATGAAACAAATGTAATGAAAAGAATAAAGCAACGTAAAAAAATAACATAAAAAATGTTGATTTTCGTCTGTTGATATATCCTTCTAAATTAAAAAAATAAATAAATAGAGTGACTTTTCTTTTAGATTCCAACACAACCGCCTCTGTGCCAAGCTCAATAGCAAGCGCATCCGCCATGCCACCAGCTTGCGAACAATTGCAAGGCCCAGTCATACCAACTTGTGTTTATCTTCATAGCAACACCGCCATAATGATGGAAATCGAAGATACCCCTTCAGCTACCTCTGATATCATTTGCCAAGCGATCATTAATAGCGACGAACTCGGCTTAAACAAACAACTATCATCTCAAGTTTTTACTTTATGGATGACCAGTCCACTCTTAGGTGCCCCCTTCATTCAAAAATAGCACTTTTGCATTGTATAATTTCAGAACTACAACTTAAACCAACACACAAACCCTACGATATTCGTCAAAACTGGCGAAATTTAATAGCTCATTACAGTCACGCTTCGTACAGCAGACAACAAAGAGACGAACCTAGGATTATGTTCCAAAGAAACATCTTCTTTCCTCAACACCTAGAGGAAAAAATCAAGTCGGTTTTTCCAGTTGTTGAATTTTTGAAAATATTACATTAGGTTTTCTAGGGACCAGAAGATACTGGAACTGCTGTACGAAGAAGCAAGGCACAATATTCTAGAAGGTCGATATCCTTGTGAAGTCGCCCATTATATAATGTTGGGGGGAATCCAAGCAAGGGTGGAACTCGGACCCTACAACCCTCAAGTGCATTCCACCCACTACTTTAGGGAAGAACAGTCGAAGTATTTGCCTGTTCACGTCAGAAAGAGCTCCACGTGGACGTGGTTACCCATCAGTTCGAAAAACTCTGCAGAAGTTAGGCTTTTGGAGCAGTTTAAACGCATACCGAACTCCGCCACAAACAGGAAGTTAATGAAAAAGTATTTGGAGTTTTGTTGGTCGTTACCTTTTTATGGGTACGTATTTCGGGAGCTGTGTTGTCATTGGTCGCAGATCTGCGTATTTTGAGGGGCAGATTGAGCAACCGGTGCGCGGTTTGACGTCTTTGATCACCTACCAAGACCTTCCGGTTCTGGTAGCGATTAACGCTAAGGGGGTTTACATTATAGATGACACCCAATGCGTGAGTACTACTTTCTTTTTTGTGTGTCTTTATTATTAGAAATTTTAGTCTCTTCTTCTGGGTCTACGCTTCGAGGAACTCAGCTGGGAATACGCCAGACCTTCCAAAGAAGAAGACTCCAACTGTTTACCATGTCTTTTCATACAGTTCATGGTAGTGGAAAATGGGGCACGAGTTTCAAAAATATTACAAGTTTTTTCGAAACAAGCAAGTTTGATGGACACGCTGATAACAGGATTTGTGCACCAAATTAAGGCTAAAACGAATGATGAAACCGATAAAGCGTATGAACAACAAATGAATACCGATAATGGTGAATATACAAACCAGATAATACAGTGTAAATAAGTTTTTTGTTTGCAGAAACTCACTCATCGTTAAATGTTGGAATTAATCATCATGCACCCACTTTACCATCGCTTACCAATAAATTAAGTAAACTAACATTAGCTACGTTCGATGAAGATGGACATTGCATTGGACAGATGGGTTCTTGGTCGTTTAGTTACTAAATGGGTTACTACTTAGAATTTTTATTTGTTTCAGTTCACACTGTGACATGATCTCATTTATACATAGCTTTAATTTTTTTAAATATATTGTTTTCATTCTTCTTCCTGGTATGCGTCCACAAGTGGCTTGAGTTGGGCATTTAAGTAACGCACGACGGCTTCGTATCTAAAAGAAATAGCGAAATTGTTAGTTTGACAATCTAGATCCTAAAGAGTACGTCGCAACGCCCAGGAGGTACTTTAAAGATAAGGAGAATCGGGCAATGATTTTGAAAACAAAAGAACGTCATTATTTTCATTTTTCGGAATGTAAACAAAAGCATATCAAACAAATGCGATGTATGTGGTGGTTGTTGCAAAACTAGCTTTGCAGATCTGGGTAATCTGAGCTCTGTATTTGATACACATACAAGGATACCATTTCTTACATTTGTTTTGACACAATATAGATGAAATCCTTAACAGCTTCAGCTAGGTACAACAATGTTCAAGATATCCATCTTTGAACAATCCATTTTGTTTCTTTTTAACTTTGGCGCTGTCAGATGTACGTGGTTTTAATAATCTTTTAAAAAATATGTCCATACTTATTACAAAATAATAAAATCAAAATATTAGATACTGCACTCAGTAGTTAACAATACAAGTATGAAGTTACGCATCGCTGCCAATTAAAACCAAATTGAAAGTTCCAGAAATTTCCACTGCCATCTACCACTGTTGCAAATATGGTGAAAACATACTTAGTGATAGAAGATAGCGCCGGTAACAAACAAAGAGTTGTTGTTTCAATAGTATTTTTTAGCTGTAGTCTTTTCTAAAAAAAGCTTGGCAACCAGTGATCCCAAATACTAACCTCAATGAAGAGAGATCTCGATGACGCCCTAAACGAATTTCATAGCACTGCAAAAGAAATGTCAGTTCGTTAACATCTTGAAAATATTTTATCTCGTCGTCTTCTTGAATCGTATCCTGGTTGATACTGTACCATTGCTGTTTGTCCTTTAAAAACTGTGTCCACTTGAAAAAAATATATGAGAAATTAATTTAACACTTTCACGATCTTACATATTCAAACTGTTTTTGTATGTCTACAGCTCTGTTTAGTAACATTTGTTTGAAGTCGTTCAGACATTCTTCCCGAATTTTAGCAGCACTCCGTGGACTGAGGCTCTCTGGATTCCCCAGTTTGCTTAGATATGGCGCCAAATATTCAACCCCGGCATCTTCAATTTCTTTTTCTTTGTGTTCTTGTTGCTCTCTTTCCTATGGAATTTTTTTTAAATCTGAATTAACTGATCAGTAAGTACTCACCTTCTCCAACATTCCTAATCGGTAATCTTCATTTTGTTCAATATTGAACAACGAAACGTCCAACTTAGGAAAAGCGGTTTCGTGATCCCTGAGTGCCACAAATTCAGTAATCTACAACCAACCATAAATTTTCCTTCACCACTAATTGTGCAGAAAATACTTGGTCTTCAATTTCTCGAATACGCGATATGGATACTTCTTCTTCCTGCAACATCTTTTGAAAAAGAAGAAACAACTCCAGTTGTCTGCGAGGTCTGGCCCCTATTTCCGCCTCGTACCCCGACGTCACATCAGGTGAAAATAAAACATCGTCCCCCATTTCGGCTATCGCCGGTTTTATAAAATTCCTGGTGGATGCTGTCACTTTTCCTTCGCCAAAATGGTACTGGAGGTGGATTTGTCTCTCAACGATTGCAAACTCTCGAGTCGCCACGTCATCGCGAGCCGGGATGGCTTTATTCCTGTGGAATTTTTCCACCACTTTCTGAAAAATAACAAAATAAGATTGTGCGAGGGTTGTTTGAATATTCGTACTATTATTAGTTTTCTGTGGCTTTCAGTGAATCCTGGAGGTGGGTAACCTTTGCGGGCGTAATTGACTTCTCGGAAATAGAATCTGTAACTCTTGGTTTTTGTCAAGTTATTTTGAGTGTTTTATACCTACAGGTCTTCACGGTCGACGTAATTTTCTAACATGTGTTCGCGTTCGACTTCGATTCTTTCCAAACCATCATGGCGGGCGTTCGAATTGAATATAATTATTCTTGGATTCGTTTCAGGTTCTTTGGAATGGTATCTGTGCTCTGAAACGGATTAAATAGTTGTAGTAGTAGTACTCTCAGGAATCAAAATAGTTAAAAAAAAGGTCTAGGTTTATGTGGACAAAACTTTTCTTATCCATGGAGTACAATACATAGAGGTTCTTCAAAAAATTATAAAATTTCATTTTGCGATTCTGTGGATTGTTAAGGTACAGGTGACGAAATACGCGTGACGTCATCACATTGTTGGTGGGGATAATCAGACAAATTTTAATTAGCCTTTTATCATCTACAGGATATTTCTAAAATACGTATAAAACTTGACAAAAATATGTCTACTAAATATCAATACATATGACAGCCACACAGACGGAAACAGGAGACCTATTTTTTTATACTCTAGGGATCATGAAATGTGTTGAAAACATTCTCCGGATGGATGCTCTTACAATACGTTCTTAGCTTGGAAAGTAGAAACGGTGTAGACGGTGAAGATTGATAGTTTGTTTCACAACTTTTACCTATAACGGCGTCCTCTCTCCCAGGTCCAAAGTACTCAGTAATGTACTGAGTATTATAATCAAAAACAATCTTTCGCAGCTTGTCTTGCCTATTTTCGTATAAATCCTCAACCCGTGTGGGTATAGTACAATCAAAATCTTTAAATCTTGTTATTTTGACTACCATGCCATCGTACTGTACATACGGTGCATATTCCTCCACCAGGGTTCTTTTGTACCACGTGGTCATCACACCTTCAGGGTACTTCTGCTTAAGAACTGAAACCAAACTTAACAATCTTAGGCTTTATCAATTTTTTTAATTACCGCTGTGAGTTATGTAAATTTTGGTGCTCCAAGGCATAGGCATATCCAGATGTTTTTCTTCCATTAATTTGGCCAAAGCGATTTCATCGTCGTCCATTTGCAAGTTTTCGACAGTTTGCCGCCAATGAAGAGGTTCACCAATCAAAAGGTGTTCCCATTTCGTAACGTCGTGTAAATTGTAGTCGATCGATCCTAGACCTTCTTTGCAGTCTTGCATATTTATCTAAGAATAGAAAAACCTAACAAGGCTTGTTCAAAACTCACTGGAAGCTAATTGTGTTTTTCATTGATTAAATATTACTACTGTTTCACCGAAAGAGTAGTGCTCTAGTTCTTTCACAGTTTGCTATATAGTGACTAGAGTGATTTTAAATTTACGCTTTGTCCTGAGTCCTGAGTAAAAGCTGTACACCTTAAACTAAATTCTGACATATTTTGAGTATATTTATGACCTTCCTCCCCCCTCCCCCCACATTTCTATAATGGATCACAACAGAAATCAACAATAATGGAACTCCATTCTTTAAATGCTAAATAATTTTACTACACCAGACAACTCTAGCGACACTATATCGCGTCGTCAGAGATGAACACACTAAAGCATAGGTGTTTTTCGACATTGCTAACAATTTAGTGTTGTGGGTTCTATTTGTTTATTGTGTCTACTATAAGCCTACTTTTGAGTTTGATTTAGACAGTGTGATCTTCACAACTATCTGTTCAACATAAGTTAGTTACTTCATTGCCCACTGATGTTATAGCAAGAGATTGGAACCACAATTATGTGTACAAGGCTAGTGAGACAACTAGAACAATAAAATTTGTTTAACGTCTTTAATTTTCAGAAACTAGACAAGAATTTTACCTCCAAGCAATTATAGACTTATAGTCATGTTCTTACCCCGGAAATACTGTAACACTTAATATTAAAATATTTAAAACCAAACCAAGAATCCTAAGCCACTGTTTTAGTGCCTCTTGAGTGTCAGTATTTAAAGCTGCAATAAAAAACGCTTAGATGTATACTGTGTGCGAAGAATAAACAGATAAGTTCTGATTAACGATTTACCAGCTTACGACAACCTTAAAACGTTTGCAGGATTGCAGGGCATCGGGTTTTGCAATTTCTAAGTTAAATTGTAAAATGTTGTTATACAATTTTAATTTTCTTTAATGTAATTTTATTTTATAAAATGTGCATAGCATTTACTATGCAAAATTTTGAAATGACGATATCAGATTTTTGATGAGGATGGTTAGACAAATCTTGGTTAGCCTTTTAAACAATATTCTTAAAGTGCATATGACATTAAATTTCACAAAAATCAGTCCACTAATTTTGGAGAATATCTGTCTAATAAAATCTCCAACATGCTATACAAACTCTAGGGATGGAACGTGGGGAAAACATAAAATTAACCGTTCACCCGGGGGCCCTCTTAGAAACAATTTTAACCTAATTTACACTCAGGAATAGGAAAGGAAGAAAAACAATAATAAATCCAAAAATATTATCATGATAAACCTGAATAAATTTGACACCGAAAGGAAGTTTACTGTATCTGAAAGAATTTAACTCATTTACATTTGAAAATATAAACTTTGAAGTAATAATTTTTACATGGAACACCATATATATTTGAAAATAATTGTAAATTGCAATTGCTCAGGTAATTTTTAATATCTGAGTAGTTCAAAATAATTAAGAGAATTTTTTCCAATACCATCTTGTTTCTACATCCTTTACATTTATACACAGTTTGTGGATACAGTTCAGACGACACAAACAGTGCATTTATTGGTTGACTCACTTTGGTATTCACACCTTTTATATCTTTCATCGCTTATTTAGTGATGCAATGGTTTGTAGACGATTTTTGGTTTTCCCATGCTTGTAAATCTATTTCAAGGTTAGTAGTAGTACGCTTTAAGGCAAATCTTCAGAACACTAATCGTCAACGTAAACTCCCGGCCTTGACTTTTGCAGCCTAAAACGGGCACGCCTATGGATTATTCCGCGGTGTCCGCATCCTAGTCCTTTCATAGTTGTAATTACCAGGTCGCGGACACAGTTTTTTCTGTCACTGATAATCAATATTTGCCCCAACTAGAATGGTTTTTATAACGTCAATGATAGAGTCTTTTACTCTATATTGATGTAGTCGGAATTATGTTTTTTTTTACACAATTACAAAGGAAGATTAAAATATTAAAACGAGAATTTTAAATATGTTTTCTAAGTTGTGTTCAAAATACGTTCATTGCGAAACTGAAAATAGTTTCTCAATGAAAGCTTTTGTGAAACTGCTTACAAAGGTGTTTTTAGAAACTATTAAACTATTCATAACAGATTTTACACGGCTGATAAGTTTTCAAATTTTAATTTAGATTTGCTACACACTCTGTAAATACTTCACTGTTTTATTTAAGGAAACATAATTGTTATAATCAGAGTTAGGCACAGCCGAAGTGATGAGCAATCAATCAGACAAACATTAAAAGCGACGGTGCGATGTCCGGCGATAAATTTGGCTGGCCGACTGTGCAGTCTCAACCACGTCTCAACCTCAGTGGCGTTTGATGCATATCAGAGTTTATCTAATCAAGATCATCACAAAAATTGTGATGTTGAACAGTCATTTTAATTTTTAAGGCATTTTAACATCCAGGGGAACTCGTATAACTGAGGAAAACCGAAAAAAAATAGTAATTGTTATTAAGAATTCCCGAAGTTGTACGCCACGACTGCAATAGCGCTGGCGATCGGACGGCAATGATCATCACTTCCGTAATGCCGAAGTCTGGTTATAATATAACAACTGTAAAATTTTTATTATGTTCTAAGCAAATATATAAGCAAAAAACCCTGCCAAATTTATCGCCATTTCCAGAATAACTTGGGAGTTGTAATTAATTACTTAATTAATCTGCCAATTTTCATTCGCATTCTGTATGGCATGTGAATAAAAATCGAAAAAAATATACAAAAATTTTGTACTACTCACCCAGTAATTCAAGTGGTTCCACACACTTTCAATCCCGCTGTACATCGGACTGCTCACAGGATGCGGCATCCCCGTACTAGGTTCCACGAAAGTAACTTCATCAATCGCCCTCCCTTCCGTCCGTATCATTACCCAAAAATGGAACCGCATCCCTTCCAGCTCGTCAAACGGCGGCTTCTCCTCCTCCTAAATCGGTATTTTTCCAAGAAAAAATATAATCATCGCAGTGGAACAAATAATTGGAGTAATCCCACCTCCTCCCTTTGTTTCTCCAGCTCGGCTTGCCTTTCCTCTTCGGCTTTGATCTTATCGATCTCCTTCTGCTCCATCATCAATAAAAATTTACTTCGCAGATCTCTGGGGGGTCTAACGGTGTATTTCTTATTGTCTTCACCTTCGTCACGTACTTGGTCCTTTTCCTCGTCCGGTGGGTATGGAGAATCGACGCGGCTCATTATTCGCAAGGTGACATCTCTTACGGCATAACCGAAAACCACGTATGCGTCGTAGCCAAGCCCAATCAGCAGGGAGCAGAGCGCACAGGCTATTTCGTGTGACTGGCCAGCTCTGCGGATGAAGATGGTGTGAGGTGAGTAGAAACGGTTCGGCTGGAAAAAGAATGTGTACTTAGTAATTTACGTGGATAGATGCTTAGCAATTTTCGCTTCGTAAGAAATTCATTGAAAAATATAATGGCGAAAGAGACACAATGTAGAAGGACATATTATCTTAACTATCTTTGTGATGCAATAACTTTACAAATGAAAGATGTATGCGCTGTTATCAATTTATAATAAGAAACGATTTACACAATGTACTGATTGTTCTTCTTCCGAGAGATTGGTTTATACCTCCGTTAAGTTTAATAAACGTAACGTTTTGATAGATATTTGTAGATTTGTTGATATTTGCATTATATACTGTTTATATCTTCAGTCAAATAATATTAACGCAATATTTAAAAATTATCCCGGCGCATCCACCATATTTCCATTCTGAACTAATCTAATTTTTTTAATTTTAAATCGAATTATTAGCATCAATGTGAGCATGTCAGTTCACAGTTATCAATTTTGATATGAGCAGGCCTAAAAACCAATGAGAAGATATCAACTACTGAATCGGCGTCGAAATTTTCAATTTTATACCACAGGTGTGCCATCATTAAAATTTTAAATACAAGGTGTTCAAAAAATGGCTCACCAACTCAACAGTACATTATCAAGTTTACAAGTCTAAGTTTAGAAAAATAATTAAAAAATTTCTTACGTCAATTTTACGTTCGCTTACAAAAACAAAGTATCGATTTTTTTCTTGTTACATCATATAATGAAGAAAACAGTGGAAAAAGATAAGATACCTCCAATAGCTATTTGTGCAATAAGATAGGAAAAGTGACATTTTTCCACATTCTAGACATGAGATTTTTGATCGAGACGAAGTCGAGATCAAAAACATGTCGTGAATGTGGAAAGACACTTTTCCTATCAAATTGCACACAAAATTTTGTAAAATTAGGTAAAAAAACTCTTCATTATAAATTTAATTGAATAATAAAGTATCAAGTCCCTTTTAATGCAATAAATTTGTTGTCATGGAAAATACAAACAAACAACGCAACATTTTGCAATTTTTCAACGTTTGAAGTGTTTTGGGTGTTTCTTGAGGTAAAAATGTTGGCAGATGATGTTTCATCAGTATCTTTTGATGTTGAAGAGTCAGCCACACTGGCACGCAATTCACTATTGCCCGAGAAATCAAAGAAAAATTATAAAAAGGCGTACACGGAGTTTGAGAATTGTTTTGTTTTATTTTTCCGCTCTAGTTAGGAAAAATTTCACTTTTCCAAACCCAAATGAATGTGGAAAACTAGAACAATTAACAACCGAATTTTACAAAAGTATTTTGCATATTGATGGTCCGATCGGTTTCAGCTACCCAACACAAAATAGTGAATTAAAATGTGGTGAATTTTCGAAATAAAAAATTAAATTTTTAAGGGTTTTTTTGTCTTCTACATTTGGACAAAAGAATTTTTTAATTCATTTTTTCTCTGTTCCATAAACGGTCCTGAACAACCTGTCGTAGAGTTGGTGCGCAATTTTTTGAACATCTGTATGTTGCCAACCTGACAAAAAAAGGACAAACATTAATAGTTGTCCGATATTAAAAATAAAGGCGATGGACAATTCTCCTGTGTTCAGCTGACATTTTTCAAAAGCAACAGAAAAACTGATTCCTCCAAAATCAGCAAGTTGATACGAAAAAGAGTACGAACAATTTACATATGTATTAATAATCGGTTAAACCCAGCGGTTGAATAATTGTTGTTGCTGAGTTTCTATTTAGCAAAAAAAAAATCGTCAAAATACTTTGATTTCAAGTTTTATTGTGTCAAAAATAACAGTCTCGTAAGTGTTGCTTGTAACAGTTGGGAAACTGAATCTACCTAACGGTTTAAAATAAAAATAATTAAAATATAGAGAAAGCTTTTTCAGTTGTTTTAGTTAGACTAAAATGATATGATTAAAGAGAAGTTAAAAATACAGGCAAATTTGGTTAAAGATCCAAAAGAACAAAGAGAGAAAGCAAGAACAGGACATTCCTGACTTCTCTGAATATTTTTTTAACTCTGAATTAACAAAAATACCGCTAGAAGAAAAATATTATACTATTTTATAAAAAAAAAAACTGGACAAGGTAACAAAACAATAAGTTTGTTAATAACGGAGATATTATATTTTGAAAATGTATTAACAATACATATAGTATTTGCCAAAATTAAAAAAACACCAACATTGCATTCTACCTTGAAAACACAACTGACAACACCGGAGTATTATATCTGAAGTTTGACATGGGGGAGGGAAACAAAGATAGGTTTATAACCAGAGTTACGCAAAGCCGAAGTGACGGAGAATCGATCAAACAAATATTATATATGACAGCGCGATGTCAGGCGATAAATTTGGCTGGCCGACTGTTCAGTCTCAACCTCAGTGGCGTTTGATTCCCTTCAAGATCACATCTGATCAAGAACATCACGAAAATTGTGATGTTGAACAGTCATTTTTAATTTTTAAAGCAATTTTAACATCTAGGAGAACTCGTATAACTGAGGAAAACCTAGAAAAAGTAGTAAGTGTTATTAAGAATTCCAGAAGTTGTAGACCACGACTACAATAGCGCTGGCGATCGGACGGCAATGAGCATCACTTTCGCGATGCCGAAGCTTGGTTATAACTAATTTATACTCAATTGCAGATTCTGGAAGGGTTTTGAAGTTTTAAAACGTGTTTTTGAGATATATTAAACTCAAATTCTACAAACGTTAAAACGAGTATAATTGACTTAATCTACTTTTGCTTGCGTATTTCGTGAGGACAATTTTGACGTTCGTTGAAGTTTAATACGAAAATTACCATTGGAATTTTTTTTGTTAGCAACTGAAATCAACAAGTGGTAGTTTTTTAATTTTGGCAAAAACTATACAGTCGTTTCCAAAAAATTTCGGACAAGATGAACAAATTAGGTTCTCATAGATCAATGAAAAGCAATAGGAATACCACTTTCATGTCATTTGCCCGACATTTTTTGGAAACGACGGTAAGCGGCAAACGTCAGGACTCTTAAAAAATTAAAAGTAAGAGCTACCACTATTTTACGACAGTTCGAACATAAAGTGGTGGAGAAAGCAATTCGGACATTATTTTTCTGTCATTTAAATAAATAATAGTTTAAAAAACTAAAAAAACACGCTTTTATTGCTAATCGAACTAAAAACTAGAAAATAATTTTTAATGACAGAGTTTAATATTACAGTAGTAGAAGATCAAACAATCAATCATAATAAATCACCTCAAATTAAAATTATAATAAAATTTAAGTTATTAACAGAATAATTCAATTCAGAGTAAAAAGCGTGGGGTGCATTTTACTGCGGTTCATAACTATCCTCTCATAGATAGTTGCCAATAGAATGATTGTAATATTTAAAATATCAAGCATTTTTTCATCACCCTATCACTATAATCGCAATGTAATGGTCTTTCAAAATCCGTTAAAAAATATTCCTTGCAATTTAAAAAAAATATGTTTGTGTCGCGACACATACGTCATATATGCGTCATATTTGTAATGTATCTACTAAATTAAGTTTTCCCTTTTAAGCTAAAGGTAATAGCTTTTACAAATTTTCAATACTTTCATCCGTATAACGCCACGGAATTATAACTAGAACAGCCTGTATATTACTTATATGAGACGGCCAATACGCAGAAGAAACAATAAAAAAAAAGAAGTACGGCTGGGGAAGAGCTGATTAAGAGCATAGAATAAAAGAGTGGTGAATTCAGAACTGGTGGTAAGAAACCAGAAGGAACAATGAGCAATAGAAAAGAAGAAAAATGAAAAATACCTAGCAAGAAGGAAACAGGTTTTCAAATAAAGTAGAAATTCTAGGATGGAAAAGTCTAAAGAAGTTTCACTCTCTTCAATTTAAGTTTCTGCAGGAATAAATTATCCAAAATGGATAGTGTCATTATTGATTCATGGAAATTGTTACTTGTCCCTACCATTGCTGAAATATTATTATTATTAAGTTCCACAAGCATTCGCCTAATGCAGAACTGTACCTAAATGCTTTTACTTGGTTAAAATTGCCGACTTTATGCTGCCCAAAGAGCAGTTAAATATATCAAATAGATGTTGGACTTCCTGATAATTTTGAAACATTTGCAGCATAGGCGAATATTTAAATATGTTAATTTTTGAAGAGGGGTTGTAAAATATCTGCAGATACCGACCACAATGCGATGAAACGTGAAAAGGATTTTTTCCAGTAGGTAAGGACAATCAATGATACCATTTATAAGTTTGAATAGAAAAGTTAAGGAGTATATTTTTCTATGTTCCCGCAATCAACTTTCGGCAAAATTGATTTTTCGCAGTTACTACCTGTTCGAGGATAATTTAATGAATGTTTACGAAATATTTCAATTTTTTATTAATTTCTACTTCCCGAGCGTAAGCCAGGATGTATTGTAATCGAGTCCATCGGGTGGCTTGGTACTCACATTTTCTCGATGTGTCATGACCCTTATAATACGAAACGTTTGTCTGTCCGCCGTCTGTGTCAGTTTTTGTTTAGACAGGTAATCTCCAAAACTGCTGCACCAATGGTTGTCAAATTTTGTATGTATATTAGGACTATCATGTAGATGGTAAAACGCTAACCACCAATGACGTCATCTTAAAAATTTACAATGGTAAATTTGTTTGTAGTTTCATAAAATAAGATACTCCTGCACTCTTGTGGTATATCAATCCGTGTTGATTATTTACCTGAGACATCGACATTTTCGGAAAAAATCAAAATTCTATAACAACCATTTTGCACATTTTTTTTTAAGTTGTCGTAACCATGGTAAATTTTTAATAAGAATATACTTGTTTATCCCCCAAAAAATTGATGACGTCATCTCAAAATTTTGGCGAATAAATCATATCTAAAGTGTGCAAAACAGGGTGAGTCCATACTTGTGATTTATCATTGCGTTCATATTTTTTAGAACTGCTTATACAGGTGACACAAAAAAAATAATAAAATAGGAGTAGTCAATATATTTTATTGAATAAATTAGAATTTTCACGAAAATTTGGGAATACTGTACTGTTGTCATTAGTATTACATTCCACCTATTCAAATTGATGTCGTCGTACAAATGTTGATGTCAATACAGAATTTTCTGAAATAAAATTCATTTGAAACATACGCGTAGCACGCCTCTTTACATTTACTTTAACATAACATACATATCTTATTTTAACTTATAGGAGTTCTCATAAAAAAAATTAAATTCGCAAAATCAAATTTTATAATTTTTCGAAAAAGCCCAATATGTTGTACTTCCGGGACGAGGGGTGCTCTTTTCCGCAATCTCTGCGGGGAAAAATTTTTAAAGGAGCAACTTGTTTTGAAACAGTCTGGCAGAATTCTACACGAAGGAACGTAACTAAGTTCGACAAGCGAGATATAGATGGTGCGTCCGTCCTTTAACATGAAAAATGTTTTGACTGTTTGTTTTGAATTTTAAATACTATCATTTCTTGTTTACGAAGTTTCAAATGTGAGATAAGTTTTAAATCGAAACCTCTTGTTCTACAACAAGTGCTATCGCTTTCCTAACTAGTTATTTATTAATCGTTGTAATAAAAATCCGAACTTTTCAGTAGGTACCTCTGTGCTCGCGCTCACATGAAAATCTGTCACCTGCCAAAATGTTGTAAAACGAGCCGCAGGTGCCTAATTCGTTTGTTTTTGTGTTACGCGAATTTGCAGCATCCCTTAATTACTCCTCTCGATTCGATCAACAAAAGCGAATTTCAGTTTACCTAAATCTACGCGCAACACCTCGCGTCCTCCCAACCCTTTTTCAGGCGAACCCCCTCAAGCTACAGCCACCCCCTCGCAATTTTTGCCAAAATTCGCCCCAGTTTCCCAGCAAACCCGACTTCCGCATGTATTATTTATCCCTCCTCTAGGTACATACAGCCTCCGTCCAGCAAACAACAAAGGCCGTTCGAGCGTCCTTCGTTCCAAGCCGCGCCGGACCGGCTAATTCTTGCTAATGGGTCCTCGATGCCGAGGCGGCCGAGGGCCGACTCACCCCCCGCAACCCCAAGCACGTTTCAGGGGCGCCGCGAGTTCAATAGCCCGCGACTGGCCCCCTCCCCGCCACCCCCGGACCCGGACCGGCATGCATAAGCCATCGGTGCCCCGCCGGAACGTCGTCTTCCACTGCATTGCCGATTCGAGATTAGGATATCGCTAGCGCCGCGCGGACCACCCCCCGCCGCCGCCCCACCCCCTCGCAAAGCGCTGCGGAGCAGATGGCCCTTTAGATTTGGGGCGCTGATGACGGTCGCTGGGCGCTAGGGGTGACCGGGGATAGGCGGCACATGGACCAGAAATTGAGGATAGAGGCAAGAGATTACCTTTTTGGTGGGATTTTTGCGCGTGTAGTGCAACACAGCATATCCTATACAGGATGGCGCAGATTTGAGGATTTCCGTGGATGTTTCTGCGGTGGAGGGAAGTATATGAAAAAATTAGACCCAAGTTGTTTATGCAACAAGTGAATAAACTGCCTAGTTTTTACATGAGTGGAATAATGGTCATGTCTTGTTTACTAGGCCAGTATACCGAAAAATAATGAATTGTCTTCTGACACACCCATTGTGTATTCTGACGATTTGCATAAAATGAAATAATGTACAAAAATAAGGCTCGTTAGTATAGGTTAAATTTCAATTGAATCCTCAAAAAAAAGAATCCTATTTCGTACTAATGGACTTAACTTAATATCAAGTCCTATAAGTACCTTATATAAAAAATCTACCCGGAGATTTTAAAAAAATCGATAAATTTACCTGTCCCTTAAATTGTCAGGAATTATCAACCCTTTTCAATTATTCCAATACTAAGCAAAATCCTGAAAAAGGCGCTTCAATCATAAGCTTGCATATCACTTTGAAATATATAATCTTTATAGATCTGCATAATTTCGTTTTCGAAGGTGCACCTCAATATTTCTAGGCCATTGCACAAACTGTGTTAAAAAAAAAAGTTCCAAAATTATTTAGACAGAGCATTCCTCACCCTTGAAGTACAATCCGATAAATCTCAGACAATGTAAAATATATTTAAGGCAGATAACCAACGGGGAAAATGGCCTTTCAGCACTAATAAGAAAGTTAACTTCAAGTGTTTATTAATATATTAATACATCGAACGAATGTTGCATAGAAATTAGTTTGTTTGAATGAGATTCTCCACTCAAAATAAAGGCCTAAAATTATTAATTAAAATTAAATCGAACAAAATGTTCTCAATGCTATAATTCTTATTTTATCATTTTTAAATAAATACGTGCGTACTCTCACATTTTCAGTTTGTCAGTCTGTGTCGTTTCTATTAGACAAATAATCTCCGGAACTAATAGATCGCTTATTGTCGAATTTTATGTGTGTTAGAAATATATAGATAGTAAAACGTCTAATTGTCCTCAGCAACAATTTTACAACTTCCCCTCATCATTTTTTTTATTTGTCTGATCATTCCCACCAAAATTTTAAGCAGTAAATTCTGTTCAAAATATCTAATACGCGTAATTTATTAATCTTCCCGTATTATTTAACCTTTATACATGTAGAGTAGATTCAAAAACAAAACAAAAAAAATACAAAAATTTACAACACAACTTTGCAATTGAACTTAAAATCTACGAAAATTCTCTGAAATTTTGGACAAACTTTAAGGTTACGTTAACCTGGTAAATTGCAAATCAGAATTCATCTGTTCATTCTCCCCAAAAATTAATGTCATTTCAAAATTATGTTCGACAAATTTTGAAATGACATTAATTTGCTTCGAAATGAATGTTCGCTTGCGAAGGAAATATTTTTATTTTTCAAAATCCTTAATGTTTTACAATGAGGGAATACACAACTTCGTAATGAAGTCATTACATTTTGCTGGGGATCAACATTATTCATTCGTTACTTTTTTTATAACCAATGCCCTTCACTATTAAATTATTCATTGTTGTAATATTATTTAATCATCTTTTGAGAAGACGTTACCAACTGTTTAGAGCAAATGAATAAGTAAATATATGTCAAAATGGGTTACTAAAACTTCGAAGAAGTCCGTTATGTAGCTTTAAGATAAATTCTTAATTTTGTTTTGAAACTGTAGTTTTTGTCATAACCTACATGCATAAGTTGAAAACTATAGGTAAATTATTAACTCATGAGGTAAAGGAGCCATCTTAAAATTTCAAAATGGATTTATTAAAGAAAAATAAATTTTTTCCACGACCACTATGTAATAGCGTCAATTACGCCTAGCCTAGTTGATGTCTAAATGCCTAGTTACGTGCACCCTTACGTTATGAAACAGAACTAGCACGTAATAATATTACGTGCATGTGTTGGGGAATTTTCGTTTGATGGAGATGTCAGCTGGAAATTGCCAACTGTCAAACAGTCGTTTATAACTGGCGCGTTGTGGTTGTATACAATCGGTGGACATATAAAACTGGTACAAACTGTCCTAAAAATTATGAGGAAAATGAAAAATTCATTTTATGTAAATCTGTCTTGTTGACGTTGATGTTATGTGTCATGATAGATGGATAACGCATATTTGGCCGAGAATGGTCTCGGGAATCAAGCTTGATACTCATTAGAAAAATTTCTTTGTACCAGTCTTATATGTCCACCGATTGTACATAATTTTCATTTTCTTAAAGCAGAATTGTCTAGAACTGAAAATTTTCAAGATATGCCTTCAACACCAACGGCTATATTGGCACCTACAACTGCAGCATTAGAGAAATGTACTACTACTGTTCTAGAAAAAACTGGAACGCCAATAATTACAAAAAAATGACAAAACTTTACGATTAACTTTCATGCCAATGCAAATAACTAATTGTTAACATTTTCAATGTATAATTATATTTCGTAGTTAATACATAGTTAAAATCAAATATTAACTTCTTTCACATTGAAATATTTTTGAGGTGTGGTCGTGGAAAAAGTATAGTACACGACTCGTGTGCAAACGCTCATTACGCGCTCGTTGAATTACTGCACTCGCCCCTACGGGGCTCGTGCGCAATTTTTCAACTCGCGCGTAATAAGCTATTTACCACACTCGTTATGTAATATACTATTGTCAGTGTTGTACCAGCTAGGTACAGATTTTTTTTTTAAATGGAACTAATTTCATAGCAGTTTCGCAATTTCGATGCTTATTTGTCGGATAAAACTAACACATAGACAGAGCACAAAAGACAGGCAACATTTTTAAAATTTTGGACAGGTTGATGATGAATGAGACCTCATTATTAATATTTGCCTTAAAGTCATGTTTAACGCTCACTCTCTCAATTAATTTTGTAGTGGCATCTCAATGAATACAGCATAGAAACGGTGCATGTGCAAAGGCATAGTTAAATATGCTATACAGACGTCTAAACGGAACTTACTTTTTATATAGAAATTAGACTGAAATTTCGCTACAGCGAGCTTGCAACGTTTAAAAACAGAAGAAGCTAGGTGGTAAATTAATCAAGTAGGAAAAAACTCTTGAAGCATTTAAGACTTTTTCTAGTTTGTGCAAATTTTTACGACCATCCCTAAATGACATGACATTGCATTTTAAAAACTTCGTATGCTTATATTTCGTTAACAACCCCATAAAGCTCTAAAGTGCTAATAAAACTCCCGAGTAGCTGTTTATTTCATTAGTTATCCTTTTAACTCGATAATATAGTTAAACATAATCATGAAAATCAAGTGTTTGTTGTAAGACGGCTATTTTGGGCATGCACTAATATCGTCGTTACGCGTCAACATCACAATACGAGTTCCTTCTACCCTTCCAATCTTGACACTCATCTCGCCGTCTTCGCGTGTAAATATGTCTCTAAGAAGATGTTAAGTGGCGTGTTTAATTAAAGTTTTGTGCGGATGGTTCGAATTCTTGGCTCCGCCGTGAAAGTAACGGCTTTCCGCGAACAATGGCCGTTTTTTGCTCGGTACAGCGCAGCCAGAAGCCGAGGGATGAAATCTTCCACCGTGACACAATCAACGGTGTAGCGCGAGGGCTGTAAAAACCCCGGCGTAGGGGAAGACGGGGCTAGTTAACACAAAAATTACGCTGCTTTTTTGGATCGGAGCTAAGCTCGTGCATGTGATTAGCTTTGGGCCGATGTTCCCGTGAAGCTGGACGGCCGCTGCGGTTGGATTGCGACAGGTGTGCGAATGGTTTTAGAGATAGTTTATTATAAACGGCATTCCTATTGATTGGGACTCGTCAAGGTCACAAAATTGTTAAGAATTAGCACAATTATAAGAATCAGGAAGAAAAAGTTGGGATTTCAACATTGGTTCCTGCCTTTGATGTCAGTCAAAACAGAAATTTATAGTTGGAAGAGAGTACGTGATTTGTATTGCTTTGATTTAATAGACAAATCATATAACCAAGAATTCCACTACCAGCGTGAATTCTTGAAGGACATCATCTTAATCCTGAATTACAACTCAGACATCTCTTTCCCTTTACATACTTAGATAATATCTATAATAATAAATAAAATCATGTGACACTTAATTACCAAATTTTACTTATTTTGCAGTCATTAAAAATATAAAAATGCAATTTATTATTAATTTTATTAGAATTATTTTGACGTTCTAGAATCTAGATGATGTTAATCACTTTCTAAAATTTTTTCAGAAAAGTCTGTGATAGCATCAGTGCCTTACAAAGGCTATTGTGTGACAGTTAAATGAATCAAAATCAACATTGCATTATTTATATTTTATGCAAGAGGATTTAAATTCTCCTTTATTCTGCAGCAAATTTTATAGAAGAAAAAATTGGTGGAAGGCATGATACAAGAAGACACCTTCTTGTACCATGGTCGAAGGTTATTTCGACAGAACTTCCCTTGCTCTTGAAATACAGTGAAATCCAGTTTTTTCAAAAAATTATAAGTCTTGATTTTACGAATTTTATTTTTTATGATAACACTTGTACATATATGTTAAAATAAATATATGTATGTAATCTTAAAGTCAAGGTATAGAAGCATCTAGGGTGAAAATTCAACACGTAAAATTTGGTAATTTGCATGAGATAGAAAAAGAAAATTGGGGTGAATACCCCAAGTCAAACTTAATTCTACGACTATGGCAGGATATTTAGAAATATTTGATGGTGTAGAAAAGAATAATTGATAGATAGCTGAACCATAACCTCAAAATTATGACGCTCCAATATGGGAGCGCATGCTAATAACGTAATAATAACAGTATTAATATTATTTGTGGCCTTTTTAATAGATTTGGTTTACTTATATCCTACTTTTAATTTTTGTACAAGACAATATTCTGTTATGGATAATGTGTTTATGAACATATCGAGGGTGTAATAAGAACACTATGAAAGACAGCCACGGATTTTTGAAAGTTTGTATTTGATCGTGGTATTTGCAACTGAGGCTTACAATTTGACGGTAATCTTACAAGACAAATTTTCAAAAATCCACGGCTGTCTTTGATCGTTTTTTTTTTTCTTGCTCTCTCTGTATATCATGGGTTAAAGACGTAATTGGTTAAATACTGATCTTGTATAAAAGGTATTACAAGCATGTTCCGTTAACTAAATGAATTATCTTTTGCATAAATAATCATGTTTTCCCAGATTGTTTAAAATACTCAATAATAATAATTCGAATTCATAAAAAAATATCCTGCAAAAACCGATATGCAGACGAGATGAATATTGGACATTCCGGTTCATCACTGCACGCATTGAATGTGAACATGGAAATGTTTTATCTAAATATCCAAGTCTAGTTGTTGGCTATAAATTACACTGGAAATTTATGTAGTAGGTAATTTAAAAGTTTATAAAAATTTTAAATAAAAAAACCTGTGATGGGCTGTGAACGGTGGACCTTTTGGTGTCGCACACTGGGCGTACAGGTACCTGCATAACTAAGAGATAACATTCAGGAAAAACCCAAAGGGATTAAGACCAGTGCGACAATGTCGCCTACCTGTGTTCTTCAAACATGCAAATTTTATTGAAATCGAGAAATTACACCGATTTGCGGCAAAATTAATAAAACACGAAAAAAAATGCAAAAGATGCCACAAGGCTCATTTGGCATAAACTTCAATCTTAGTAGCCGTAATTTTTTCGCGCCATTCGGCATCCATCCGCACGGCGACGACCGAATTTCCTGCTCTTAAAATCCATTCGGTCGTTTCCAAGAACCGGTACACTACCAAACCAAAACCCAAACCCAAACCTCCCAGCAAGCATGCAGCTGAGCATCTCGCGCTTCCGGCACGTAATTTGCGAGGTCATCGCGGGCCCAAGCCCAAGCCCAAGAGCGAGCTGAGCTAACCTAACCAGGCCCGGCAAATGTGCCGTCATTTCGAACGGAACTGATTTATATCGGCAGAAAACGGTCTGTCGCTCCGTTTCCAATAGCTACAGAGGACGTCCAGCCGCGTTCCTCCATGACCGTGTGACGCCATCCATCCTGTTCCTCCTCCACGCACGCCACTCACCCATCGCCATCGTCACGCCACATTCCCATTTCCCATCTCGCCCTCCGCCTCGCCTCGGCCTGCGAGCGCCCGCGAAAACCCATTATTGACCAACCAGCACTACCTACTTGGGCGCGAAACTGCTTGGCCGCCCCGAAGGGAAACCGTAGAGAGTTTTCGACGTTGTTGGGTCTTTGTTATCCAATCTTCCGAGCGGCAACCGCGGCTTTCCAACAAATGCCATTAAACTAATATAGACCGGGTCAGCGGAATTTACACCTACACCAGTGGAAAAACCTTTGGGAAATAAGCGCTTAAGGTCAGGAGTTTTTTAAATCGCGCTGCGACAAGAAATGCCATTAGGTTAGCGGTGGCGGCGTGATTTCGCTGCGAAATGTTCGAGGGGCCTGGATTCCTGGATGCTGATGGCGCTTTTTGGACAACCAAAATTAAAAGATTTTAGATTCAGTCACGTAGCGTCAAAATCAGACAAAAAAAGATACAGAAGTAGAAGTATTTATAATAATAGGAATACCTTGTGAACCCAATTACTGGAATACGTAAACTTTATATGTATATCACTGCAATAAATTTATAACGTAGAATGCTAGAGATATTTTAATCTTGTTAGCGACAGAATTAAGCGAGCTATAATAAATATTACCCAGTTGTTTCTCTTCAAGTATTTAATATGTTTAAATAGTTTGTGAAGTTCCACATTTCCTTTAACTTCATTAATAAAAAAAAAAATCGACCCCTAAAAATATTTTCTGACATGAGTTGACATCCACATCGTTAAATATAAAAAAAGAAAATGCGCCAAATTTGATTCTTTTGCTGCATCTGTATTAGGATGTTTTAACTTGAGAAGACACATATTTTTTTGACAAATCTTTGATACACTTCTAAAGTAAAAATGTGATATTTTTTAAATAATCTAAATATTGCGGTAGTAAAGCCACTGTTGCAAAAAGCAAACAAATTTCCTGTTTTAATTATTGCAATCGTAGTCCAAAAAACTAACTGTAATTTGAAAGCTGGCATTTATTTATTAATTATTATTAACAAAAAAAAATACAATCATTAATTATATAATTATTATACAATTGTAACCTGAAGGTAGGAAAAAATTCCAGCCACTGTTTGTAAAATTGCAGAAAAATAATATAACAGTAATAGTCCAGGTCCATATTTAAATCATGACGTGTTATGAGTACCTATACGAGTATATACATTTACGCATCACAGTTTATTTAATATTATATTTTTTTTTTACTCGCAAATCAAAAACCTTGTTTAGCAAACGCAAATGCACAACGCTAAATCATAATTTCACAATCCGTGGATTCATAATACTCGGACGGAAGATGCGTTCAGGCTCATTAGTCACGTCTTGAGTGTATTCGACAGTTTTCGTTAAACACGGCTTAGCTAAAAACAATCTGAAATCGAGTTAATTTTGAATGGTGACATTTATTCTTCTTACTACTTGCCGTTTCAAACCACTACCGAGCATCGAAGGTGGGTACAAATATTACTGAAAATGAAGACGTTTTCATAGGCACTAGAACTGAAATTAAAGAGGCAACATAAACAGTAAGGCAATCGATTCCTTTACGGAAAACATTTTGTTCGCGTACTTTTGAGATTTTGATAATTATGATTTTTATTTAAAGTCGTAGAAAAAGCAAAGTATGCATATAAAATTCTCTAGACATTCGTTTTTAAACACTCGCTTCGCTTCGCTCCGTTTGTGCCTAAATGAACTCGTGAATAAAGAGGCGTTTTAAGGCTTGTTACATAATATACTATTTTAGTTGACGATAGAAAACATCGGAATGACACTAATTCTCGAAAACAGTATACAAAACATTCAGATGAACAAGGGCGAAAGAAGTTATTTTCGGAAACGATGTAACTATTAGGACTCACCACTGACCCGGAAATGATCGACATTGAGGCAAGACTTCTTTCATTATGGGTACTAAGACCAAGTAATGATAAGCATTAATGAGATTAATAAAAAACTTTTGATATCCTAGAATTACAGCATACAAATTCGTCTGCTATTATACATATTCTCTAATCTCATTCCATACCCAAGAGCCTAGCGTAACTACCGATCATTTATCCGCGCATCACTTGAAAAGTGACCTACACTACTCCGACATACTGCTGCTAACCTATTCTGAGTCACCTGATCAGACTGTTCGAGAAGCTTACGAACAATATGACATGTTCCTAATAAAACAGCTTTTTGCACTTTGACAATTATTATTGAATCATTTAAGTGTAAATATTTCAAATTTTGAACTAAACTATTTGGTACTACATCTACATCGGAGATACCTAAACGTAGAATTGAAATTTTCTCAAGATTGCCTTCATTTATATTGATAATATTGTAGATAAGTGAAATTTTGGTGTAGTGTGTTTGTATTATGTTGTGCGTGTTAGGAACAGCTTCTTTATAAGTATGATATCTAGTCTGTTGGCTGTTATGTTTCTTTCTGCAAATATTGTGCCCCAATATAGCTTGTATTCACTGTTTTCAAGGAATAGAGATGGAATGTAAGTTTAATAGGGTGCCGTATCTTAGATTAAGTTTAGATTTTATTATTAAGTTTTTGTGAATGATTTTGGATACTTTGTAGCCAGTTTGTGCCAGGATACGACAGGATGAAGTTATGTTCTGAATCGTTTCGGGTTTTTTGTTTGCAAAGTCGACAACAATCGTTTCTTATATAGGGTAATTTGATATGTTCTTAGCCTACAGAAAAAAACAATTTGAAAATCAAAATATTTTTTTATTCAACGTGGCCCCCTTTCAAAGCTATATACTTGTTACAGCGATCCTGCAACTTTTCTAACCCTCTTGAAAAAAATTGGTCTAAAGAGTTTAGACAGTACTTCCCTCGTTTTCGGAAACGTGACGACTGTATGCCTATTATGTTTTTTTTCGCAGTAAATTTCAAAGCATTCATTATTTTTTTGAGTCACCCGGTATATGCAAGTTCAAATAATATGAAAAATGTATGGCCTTTTAAGTTTTTTTTTAATTGAGGAAACATAATAATCCGAGGGAGCTAGATCCGGAAAATAAAGTGGATGGTCAAGTGTTTTGAACTCCACATCATGAATAATTGTATTTATTGCAATGTGCGATTTGTGTGCAGGAGCATTGTCCCGCAAAAACAGAACCCCTTTGTAAAATTTTTTGCTCGTTTCCACAATTTTTTGGCGCAGCGTTGTTAATGAGATAATGAGGCTTGAGTAGTATTCTCCTGTTATGGATTTGCCTTTTTCTAGATAATACTTACCCCACGCGAATCCCAAAAAACTGAATCGGCAGATTTTTGTACCCGAAACTTCTTGGGCCTTGGAGAACCAGAATGTCTCCATTCCATGGACTATTGCTTTGTTTCTGGATCGTAGAAATACAGCCAGGTTTCATCCATAGTAAGTACATGAATTAAAAACTCAGGGCTCTCATTAAAAAGGGCACACGAAGAGCGCGAAGTTTCAACTCTTGCTCGCTTTTGATCGGTATTCAAGCATTTTGGAATCCATTTTGCAGAAATTTGTTTCATGTCCAAATCGGCGTGAATGATGTGATGTACACGTTCACAGGAATTCTTTAGTGTCTCAGATACCTGTTCTATGGAAATTCGATGATATGACAAAATCATATCGTGCACTGCGTCAACATTTTCAACAGTGGATACCGAAATCGGTCTTCCTGGTCTATCGTCATCTTCATTCGAAACTTTTCCCTGTTTGAAGGAAGCAATCCAATTTTTTACAGTGGCGTAAGAAGGACAAACTTCACTAAGTGTTTTAGACATACCATCATAAATTTCTTTACCCGTTAACCCCTTTAAACGGTACTTAATAAAAATCAACCTATATTCAATTTTTACTGACTTCCACATTTTCACTAGACATGACTTTTTCAAAATTCTCGTATACAGCAATGCTTGAACTTTTCCAAGTCAAATTTGACAGTGACATTTCTAATATGTTGTTGTCATGGTAATAAAAATTTGTTTTGTGCAGTGGAAAGTACTTAGGCTAACAATTTATCAAATTACCCTCGTATAATACATTGCTAAAACATTGATGATGTCATAACAAAAATTTGTTATTGAAATAGACGCATAGCATGCTTCTTTACCTGTAGTTTAACAGTGCACACATTTCTTTATTTTAACTTACAGGAACCATCATAAAAAATAAAATTTGCAAAAATTACATTTTATAATTTTTCGAATTTCTTCCACTATACTACTATACGAATAGGTTCTGCCTGTGTTTTATTAATCCAAACTGTTATGTATAATTGACATTTGACATAGTTGTTGAAAAGCGTTAATTTTATTATACGAAAAAGTGAACTTAGGTTGTACCATGTGAACTGTCAGAGATTAAATTTTAGGCTTATTGTAGACATACTCCCACATTTTCTTTTTTTTATTTAGAGTCGCATCTACTTTCTTATTTTGGAACACACATCTCTTTCCTAGGTTTATACATTTTGCATTGTTGTTTATCTTACAGTTGGGATGAAATAAATATTTTCTTGAGTTTCATTTTCAGATGGAGATCGTTTGTCTTCTGAAGTAAGTTGTTCATCTTCTGTATTTTTTCTTGCTCTTTAAAAAATGTTGGTATTTCAGGTAATCTTTCTTCATGTTTCTTTTCTTGTTCGTCTTCTCTAAATAACTGATATGTTTCAGGATTAATGTGACCATAATTTTTAGTTTTGTTACTGATCTGCAATCAATATCAGTTCCATAGATTGTATGATCTTAAATCTACATTTGTTTCATAAATATGTGGCTGTCGATTTTACTTTTGGCCATTATTCATTTCTTAAATTTACTTTAGTCATTAACGACTTCCATTATTCTACCATATGGGATTCGAATTAATTGTAATGTCTTTTTACAAATCACTTACGAATACGTTGCAAAAAAGAAGAAATCACATTTCGTGTAATGGACTGTTCTTGACTGTAAATCCTACCTAGAATAATGTTGGAAGTATTAAATGGAACAAAAACTCTTCAGTTGGGCTAAACGGAGTCCGTAAATGACCCAGGGAAAGCAAGTCTGACTGTGAAAAGATTAAAATAACAAACCGTTCTACCTTTTCGACAATAAAGTGGTTATCAAAGTCGAGATCGGCCACATTTGCAAATGGATTAGAAACACAACTTTCTTGGAGTAAACAATCCCAGAAATGAACCACCACTTATAGTCAAGAGACTGTTCCGTGTTGTCATTTTGTGGGTCTCCATCAAAGTATTTGGATTACGTTGTGTTTAACAATTGTTAGTTCACATGTCAAAAAACTGCAAAAAATGAAATGAGTCATAACTCTATCAAAATTAAGCGTATAAAAAATTCTGAAGATAGCGCATTAAAAAAAGTACAGATACAGTGTAAAACTGAAGATATTTTGTTAAAAAAAAAGTAATAATAAAATAAGTAATTAATAATTACGAAACGTGTTTGTTTTCACGCTCGTATAAAATAAACGATTGCTGTAATTATTCTAAACGAATTCATAACTCCGTAACCAGCGCCGTCCTCTATTTAACAACAGATAAAACGCTTTACAAATAAATCTTAAAAGCTCCAGCTTTAACAAGAGCCGGGTAAAGATGTTGAAAACAAGCTAAATGGAGAGAAAAACAAGCCGAAGGGGAAGGCAGTCGAGGGATTATTAGTAGATAAATCAAATCCCGCCAAAATTCCAAATAATAACGTTAATTATTCAAATCGGAATCGCAGCTTCGTGCAAATTAGGTTGGTAGTTTTTGGCGTATTAATTAGTCCCAGGTAAACACGGCTCCTGTTGTGTCCAAGCGGTCCAGTAGTTCCCCTATTTACATAAATATTTCCCTATCAGACATTAAATAATTAAGTCAGCTGTAAAACACTAAAATCGTCCGACCCCATTTACATGAATATTTAAATCAACTTTACCGAGGCACCCTCTTTTAGAATAACACTTTAAAATTGTATTAAGCCAGAGCGCTAAACGCAACAAGTGTCTATAAAAATCAGATATGGGGACAGAATTTCTAAAGAATTGTGCACCCCTGTTTGTTTTATTACTTTTATTACGTCCGACAAACTGTTGCGAGTAACAGGTGGGTAAAATAAAATAACTCGAGGCAATCGGAAAACTGTAAAGAGCTGCAAAACTCGCTCAGCACGGCATCGCCATTGCCTCGCAGATTTTATCACATAATGCCATTTTAGAGACAATTACATTAACGTCCGTCCTAAGTGGCCCTAGTTACGTTACAACGAAATAATCGGAATTAAATGCGTCGCTCAAGACGCAACAAGGCCATCGGTTTTCTATTATCCTCGCATTAAAACATTACGCCATCCTCGTTACATTATCGAGCAAAGATTCTTTTATGTGCGGCCTAATTGAGACGTCGGAAAGGCGTCGCAGAAAAGTCCAAATGTCAACGAATCCACTGTGTGCGCGTTCTTCAGATAAGTGGAGATAATGAATGGGGGGTGTGTTTGCTTTGATAAATGGAAGATAATGTTTGGCTGGTTTCGACTTTTCGACCCTTTCGAAAATCCAAGCTGTTTCATTGCCTGAAGTGCTTCAGTTTTCAATAAACGCTGTGATTGCAACCAAACCGATCAGGTTTATCATCAAAAACAAATTTAACAGCGTAATAACAGCACTAAAGTAAATAAGTAAATTTGCACTCTGTTCTCTTCGTTGTTTATACCACGTCAAAGGTTTTGTTTCTTTTTTTCTCTTCTACTTTGTCTAAACTCCAAATTTGGGGTTTTAATTTTTTCAGATCCAACAAAAGGCAAAGACACAAAATTGTCTACTTTATTTTTCCCAATAGCGTGTGGAAAAGTGAAAGTTCGCACACCCAAAGCAGTGCAGGAAGTAGTCATTAATAACAAGTGGGTATGGTTCTTTTTGTTGAAACCTTGACTAGCTGGAATATGAGAAAGGTTTGGTTGCAGCTTTATATGTTTTTTAACAATTTCAGAAAAATTCTTTGTGTTTTCAGAATTTGAATAGCTAGTTTTTATTTATTTTTCATAAATTACTCAATGGTTAGAAACTGATTATGTTTTGAACGACAGTTCGGGATATTGATCAAAATAGTCCAGTTGTAAATCTCCTGCACTAAATTGTAAAACTTTTCCAGTGGCATTTATATCAACAGGTTGTGCATTTCCCCGATTTATAAAATAAAAAGAAACGCTGATGTTGCACGTAATGCGGATTAAAATTACTCGCTGGATTTTCCTTTTAGTGTGCGGAATATTTACTATTAATGAAAGTCATTCGTCGCCGATATACACTGGGTTTCAGAAAAAATGTACTATCCTCAAGGAGCGCACTTATAACGCTGAAATTGTATAAAAATAACAATTAAGTCAAACAAATAATTAAATTTTGAAGCTGATCTGGCACTTATAAAAAATTGATATCTCGTTCATTACGTAGTGGTTTTTAGTATACTTTGTTTATCGCATTAGCTTGGCATTTTTTTTTTGTTTATTGGAATTGTCAGTGCCATAGAGAATGCCACGAGTTCGGAGAAGTGAAAATTTTCATCAACTTACGCCCTTTCAACAAGGACGAATTGTGGGTATGCGTGAGGCAGGAATAAGTTTTCGGGAATTTGGTAGACAAATTGGCCGACCCCATGTCATAGTAATACGGATCTATAGAGATTGGCAGAAAGAAGACCTAGAAGCTCATCGTACGGGTAGTGGACGTTCTAGAGCAACACAAGAACGGAAAGATCGGCTCCTAAAACATTCAGTGCTATGTAGGATCCAGCAGAACCATCCCGAGCTGTTGGATCGAACTGGACCAGAACACGTGGACGTAAAATTTGTATGAGTAAGATTTATCGCCGAATACGGTCATATGGATTACGCTCGTATCGTCCTTAATTTCGACTTCCTCTGATACGACAACAAAAAGCTACTAGACCACAGTGGAGATAAGATAGACGACAAGGAGACATTGAGTGACAAGAAAGTGTCTTCAGCGAAGAATCCAGATTTTGTTTGTGGGTTTCTGACCTAGAGGTCAAAAAAATTTACAATTGGTTCAAGAAGGGCCATACGGCTTTAATTCCCGGGGTGCTGGTGTGGGGGGCAATATGGTACGAAGACAAGTCTCAGCTAGTTTTTATTCAGGGCACATTAAATGCCCGTCGTTATGCCCGTGAAGTGCTAGAGCCCATTCTCCTTCCATCACTACAGAAGTAGTTTTTCAACAAGATAATGCTCGCCCTCATATCGCTAACATGACTTTCGACTTCCTGACCGAAAATAATGTCAATTTTTTACCCTCACTGCCATGGCCACCTGAGTTAAATCCAATCGAACATGTGTGGGACATGATGGATAAAAGACTGCGTCGTTTACCCCATTCTCCTAACACGTTACGTCCACAGTTGCAGATAGCCTGGGACGTTGCCTCAAGGTGCAGATCCATTTTTTTTAAACACAGTGTAATTTCTTTGCACATTTGTCACCTTAGCCGAAAATCAACAAAATGCTATGAATAATTAATTGACAAAGAAAATGAAAGTTTTAAAACATTACCTTCGTCATTAAATATTTTCTGTATTCTACCTCTTTTAAAAATTTGTGAACTCCAGTCTAAATTAATATTTTAGATCCTGCAGATCTGTCGCGGTCGTTTCAAAGATAAAATCAGAAAATCACTTTATTCGTTTTTTCGTAGAAAAAGCCAATAAAAAAATTTTGGTAGTGTACTTTTCATACACACAATAAAACATAATTTTGCAAAAATAAATGTGTACAAATAATAATTACTCCAGCAACACCCTGCCTACCCTGACAATCTGGTGTGTTGTAACATATGTGATACCAAAAGGAGCTAAAAATATCCACCTGTTTAAGTGCATCTAGAATGTTTTTTAGCTACATATATATGTCTTTTTACCACTATGTAAGGTTGCTAATGACCTAGCTGTCGATGTGACCAAATCTACAAATAAAAAAAAGAGCTAGTTTTCTTACCTGTAGCACACACCGTTAGGAAAATCTTGTCCTTCATATCAATTAGCACCTCAAACTTATTAGGAAATAGGGGTCAAAAAAAGACCATTTAGAAAAAACGAAATCTACATATAATATTTACTTCTTCGGTACGTCTTATAAACAGTCAAAAGCGATCAGACTGTGATATTAGTTTTGAACATTTTCAGCCTAGCGCATCATTTTATGATGTTGCTATAGATTTGTTCACAATTTGTTGATTGCTTCTTTCTTCTAAATGCCATACAAAAAACATTTAAGCTCATTTTAAAAGCAAAGAAATATCATGTTTGGTGACTTACCCCACGCAAGAAACGTGTAACAATATAGTCCTTGAAATCATTTGAAATTTAATTCTATATGCCAAGATTCGAGGGATAAATTTAAGCAAATCTAATATTTTTTGTATTCAGTACTTTTAAAATACCCTAAATCGACCTCAGTATATCTTTAAACTTAAAGTACAGCTTGTTTTTATCACAGTTTATATAGTTTGTAGAAAATAATATTAAAGTTATATTCCAAAATTTCTAGCTAAAGAGGGGTTACTAATCTTCAACATACCTTAGCTGGAATATTTTTATACTTTAGGACCATCGCAATAATATAAAATTATGTTGCTCTATATTGTGAAATCTTGCGTATTAACACAAAAATACAGTATTCTCTCTGTTTTTTAAGATCAATGCTTTATCATTACCCAAATCAAGCGTTGTTAAAGACCTTGGACAAATATTGTATTCTAGTAAATGATACTGAAAGTATATTTGTTACTAGTTAATACTGGCAAAAGTTCAACTTTCCTTCTAAGAGTTTCTGTCACTCCTCTACATGGTGCTGATTATAATTTACTATCAGAAACACACAAACCTTAGTTTTTTGAAGAAAATAACTTGGTGCCAGATTTATTTGGAAGATTATACCTTACAGGTGTGCAATTGTATTGTTAACTCATTAAAATTAATGGTGTAACTAACATTAAGAATTCCAACTACTTGAAGTAATTTACTAAGAAAAGCACCCTTAGCTACAGTGCGACAGGAAGTTAATGATTTTTACACCGACCTTTCTGTTGATAGCAAGATCTTTTTTATCTATACTTTATGTTAGGTATTCATTAGAGTTTATGTTGAGAGAGTAATAACAAACGCGATCAAAGACAGCTATGGATTTTTGAAGATTTGTCTTTGATAACATTTTCATTTTGTCAAATTACATATAGGTTTATTCGTGGTCCAAGTCAAAGTGGAGCGTTAGTCAAAAAAGGGGTTAAACATAGGTAATACGTCCAAACTCCACATGTGTAATACTGGTGACTTATTGTAAGTACATGTTTCGAAGACTATCTGTCTTCGTCTTTAGCTTCATTTTTGTTTTAAATGTTTAGATAAATATTTACTCGTGTTGCTCTTCTCTAGGCGACAATTTGTCAAACTACCCCCAATTTGAAAGCGTGAGGTGAAAATACAACGATCAAAAATAAATCTTCATAAATCGATGGCTGTCTTTGACAGTGTTTTTTTTCTGTTTTCTCGGTAGTACTTTTTGGTGTATAAACACACATGATTGTATAAGTTTTTTACTTCCGCAAACGAATAAAATATGGCAATAAGATCCATGGAACGAATGTTTTGTCGACGTTTCATGACAACTAAAGTTTGAAAAAATCAGTCTTTCGTTTCGGTCTGTTTGTATGGCGTCTGTCTGCGTCGATTTTTATTAGACTAGTAATCTCCGAAACTGATTGTAGTCAAAGTTTACACGTCCTAAAATTCTAACCAAAATTTGCCTAATCATCGCCATCAACAATTTAATGACGTTCCTTTACTTTTGTTTAGTAAACACCATTTCAATTTCATAAACTAACATACTCCTGTAGTTGTGATTTTTGAATCCGCCTTGATTTGTTATCCTTGCCATTCAGATTTTCGCCTGTTTTCTGGTTTAAATATATTTGACATTGCCGGTGCCTGTACTGCCTGTGCTGACTGTAGCCTCCGTGGCGTAGGGGCTGTGAGATGTTATTTACGCGACTGCATAGTTTGCTTCTTTATCTGTACTTTAATACTCTACACATGTCTTTATTTTAACTTATAGAGGTTGTCATAAAAAGAAATTAATAAAATTCGCAAACTGATTTTTTTTATTTTGCAAAGAAGCTGTATTTGTTCGAATGTACTTCAGGGGTGAAAGTAGTTCAGCCCCAAAGAACTTAAGATCTATTTTTTTGTAACTGTTCTGTAACAGGTGAAAACCCGTTTGACAATGCAGTCATTATTATTATTGTAGCGACAGATGCTTCGTGAAAACTAAAAGAAGAGTTGTGTGTAAGTTTATTATCATTCAGTTGTATTATTTAGTCAGTATTGACTAGAGTATTATAAGCATAAGACGCTCAGAATCAATTCTAGCACACCAACTGCATACCGTAATGAATGGACACTTACGAACAACATGCTGAGTTGTGGTAGACTGGTAGCAGGTAGAGAGCATTTTTGACTGACTTCTGCTTCGAAAGCACACAAATTTCTTCACAGCTATACCCTCCGACTTAAATCTAATTTCAGTTTTGATTTTGTTGTTTTCTTAATGAGAAAACCAAACCTTTGTTCGGCAGCTTTTACAAGTTCTGTACAACGCTCCTTAGTTAGTTGTAATTTCCGCTTCATCATATTTAGGTGTACTCGCCAAAAGTTATAGTTTTGCGAGTGACTCATTGTCACATTGTAACTACGAAAATAATTGTTTTGTTGTTTTGAATTATCCAGAACATGGAACATACATAGTTATATTGTTAATTTTCAATTTCTCTCACCATTATTGTTACATCTAAATTGCTCCACGGTCCACATGTGATGCTTACAAAAAAAAAAAAAAAATTCTTCCATTACCTTTTAGAACCTCTACGATGCACAGTACCGTCATCGGCAACCATGTTTAGTTTCTACAGTCGTCGATTATCTTTTATACTTAACTATTATTTCTATAGGTAATTGTAGATTTCATCTAGCCTAAGTTGCGGTTTTTGTTAAACATTATTTACAGTTGTTCATTGGTTAGACTTTAGAGAGTTTCTTGGATATGTGTGGAATCTACTGTCCAGAGTGATTGAATTGAAATTCCGAGAGCAAAGTTTTGAACAGCAAGCTGTGACCTGCTGTGAACTCGAATACCTCTTCTTTAGTTGTGTTTTGTTTGTATCAGTTAAATTTGCATAAAATAATTCTCCAATTAAACTACCCACATTTTTGAAATTTACAAATATAAATTTTGGAAAATAATTCAAAATTTTACAATGTATCAAGTGCTTTGAATTTGCGCTAATTAAATTACACTTTAAAAGCAAATTTTATAGTTTGTTTTAGAATGCACGAAATAAAGTTTTTTGAAACTTTCATAGACTACAGAGCAACATTTATTTATTCATTTTCCTTCCGGAGTTAATGACGTCTTCACAAAAATATATTAAATAAATATTTGTTAAAAATGTGCTTCAAGATGCAGTGTTGTTTGCTTTTTAGTAACATAATTTTATTTTTGAAAATGGTGTATACAGGACTTTTAGAAAAATAATAATGAATGAATCATTAAAACTAATTTGCCCAAAATTTTGGATCACTGAACATTTTTTAATACACAGGCGTTTTCAGGATAAGATAAAATTTTCAGAATCTACCTCCAGAATTTATTACACTTGTTTGGTTGTGCTTTAGAGACGAGAGAAATTCTCTCTAAAGAACTTCAGTTTATTTTTTTTTACTTTCACCAACACTACATACAACAACCACAATTACTTAACCCTTTGTTACGTTCAGCTTCCCAAAATACACCGATTTAGCATAAATTTGCATAATGCACGAAATTTTTGTTTCGCCGGACAATAAATTCGGCTTTATTGATTTAGAACTCGCAATTTCATCCTCCATCGCCTGTTTTAATAATACGGTTTAATTATCAACAATTATCATCAGACAGTAAGGGTTATTCCCTTTTGTGTGCGTAAAAGATAATCGTCAACTTTCAGGGTTATCGCCTCGATACCTCTAGCGGTCTTTATTGCCTCGAGCTTTCTCTACCCCAAAAATAGTATCATGTAAAGGGTTCGTTCATACCGGAATGGGAGAAAGCATCAGCGATCGATAGATGAATAACGCTGAATTCTTGTCCAAATAGATTGTGGTAGGTCAATAACAGGAAACGGTTGCTTACCCATTTTTTGTTGCGGACTCTGACGGGAAATGAGCTTTTTTTCGATTCCGGCCGGGTTAATTTTCGTTATGAAGAAATTATGTAAAAGTTGTAAGCGCCGAAAACACACACCCGTGTAATTAAAAGCAACATTGATTAATTTGTGTGACGGATTTGACGAATTTATAAACAGATATCTTAATATTTTGGTGGTTAAATTAAATGGACTGTATTTTTTCGTAATACCTATCTTTTAATTAAATCTACAGGATGGATTTTTATCTAAACTACAGAAGAAGAAATTTACACGTTTCGGGTGGTCTTTATTCAATTCTTTGATAGATCTGTCGGCGATAATTTTCGTAAATTACGACGGAAAAGGAAATTAGTGCAACAAAAATAAAGTAAAATTCACCTTAAGCGATCAAGGTTATTGTACCTTATTAAATGATGATGGTGAAACATAATAAAATGGATAAGAAAGTGAGTGAAATATTGGTACGTATTCAAATTTAAACATTTAGATTTTAAATATTAAATAGTTGACAACTTTCTCCATGTTTTGGCAATTTTGCATGTGAAAAAAAAAATTCCCTTCAATTCCATTTGTGTACTAGGCGTAAAAAGTACTGTGATGTACAATGTTCCCTCATAAGTTATCATATTTGCTTTTTATCAGTCTTCTGAAAATGTTTAGCTTTTATACGATACCAGTGAGTATAGATGTTAAATAGGTACATAGTCACTGACGATACTGAACTTTTCGACAGATACTCATAATTCAAGAAACTAAGGGCTACATTAAAATTAGAATTATCGCAAATAATTTACGAAAAATTTTACCAAATTAACCAAAGAATCCCTGTTGTGGAAAATCAAGTTCAAAATCTTCATTACTACTATTACTTGTGCTTAACAATACAGAGTTCAGCATTAATTCAGACATGCGATTAACACAATTTAACCTTCAATTCAGATCCTGCACAATGTTCCATTTTAAAACAAATCCAACACAGAACAAAACGTCAAAATTTGCGAATTGTGAATTTGACAAAAAGCAGTTTCAAGTAGTCGTAATTAAAACAGCGTCGCTAACTACAGCACGTGGCTTGGTCGAAGGTTATTTTGACAGAACTTTCCTCGCCCCTGAAGTACAAGAGAACTCATATAAGTTAAAATAAAGATACGCATATAATGTTAAAGTAAATATAGAGAAGCATGCTATGCGTATGTTTCAAATGAGTGATGACGTCATCAATATTTTTGCAAGGACACGTATATCAATTGGGATAGGTGCAGTGTAGTATTAAAAAAAAAGAGTGCGTCGACCCAGGAACGCACGGTTGGAGTTTTAACTCTGCGTTGTCAATTTATATAAATTCAACACATATACGCGGCGAAGTCATTCATTTTCTCTTAAAAAATAATAAAAACCAAAAATATGTTGCATTTGCATTTTTTGACAAAATGATGATTAATGATGATGATTGGGTTGATTAAAGTAAATATCCATGTATTGTCAATTGTGGTTTATTATAGAATATACTTTTTGTATTTATTTATCATATAGAAATATCAAAATTAATTATTATAATACTATTGTATAAAAAAAATTAAAGTACAATGTGTAATTTACCAACTAAAGTAACAAGTAAATATTTACAAATGCTAGAGCAGTAACTTATTCGATTTAAAATACACTGACCGGCAAAAAAAATCGGGTACCCTGAAAATTTTCGCAAAACCAAACTTTAATAGTATATTATGATATTAGTTTATAATGCAAAGGATTATGGCATGAATGAAAGTTTAGCACGTGAGCACAGCGAATGCGCTAATTTCATGAATGTAATTTGTTTGTGAAAATCTGGATGTTTAGGGGGAAAACTCAAAGCAGACTCGTACACCACAAGTGTAGGAGAATATTATTCCATCAAAAAAAATTGGTCGAAAGTTGTTTTGACAGAGCTTCCCTCGCTCCTAAAGTACCATGAAACATATCCAGCATTCTCGAGTGTTTATTTATGTTTATACATCGAAAGAATGTCACGTAGAAATTAGTTTGATTTGAATTAAACACAATCGAGCAAAATGATCTGAATATTATAATTCTTATTTTATCATTATTATTATAAAGACGAGTTTTTCACATTTTCGAGGAAATGGGGTGACTCGTTCTTAATTTGATCAATAATGAAGTCATCAACATGGATAATACTAGTCACAGCACAAAAAAAAGTAGTCGCAGCGTATTACAATGCAAGAAAAAAAAAGTAAATAGCCAAAATTCGGCATCGAACCACTACTTCATGTCGCACGGCTTCGTTGAACATCTCTGCGTTCTCGACTCGCCACGGGGTCACGGGGACTCCTGTCCGGTATTGGTAATGTAAGCGTATTGAACCGTAGAATTGTTTTTGCGAAAATTTAAACGTTTAGCGAAAAAACTGAAAACGGATTCGTACACTACAATTAAGTATAGGAGCATATTTTTATATAACATTAAAATTATTTTAAGATACGATTCAATGAAATGACGCCATCAAATTCTTGGTGGGGATGATTATCCAAATTTTGGGTAATATTTAACCATCTACATGATATTTCTAATATACTTACGTACAAAATTTGACAACAATCGGTCCAGCGGTTTCGGAGATTACTTGTCTAATAAAAATGGATACAGACACCAGACAGACAGACAGACAGACAGACAGACGGAAACGGGAGACTACTTTTTTCGTTATGAAACATCCATGAATGGATGGTTCGTGGGGCAGAAAATTTCTGCAGTTGAAGAACATAATGAAAATTTTGTAAATTAGTTAAGAGAAAAAGCTTTTGCCACAGTTGTAGAACCCATGACCAGGCAGCTTTTCCTGGCAGCATTCGGACAGCACGTTGTAGAGTTAAAGCAGGAAGATTAAACAATATGCTTTTTCTAACTGAAGAAAACAATAGGAGATGAATAGAATTTGCAAATAAATTTAAATGTAACGTTTTTCGATAAAAATGTTTTCATGTTGTGCGTCAATGGGCGAATAGGGTATACTCGTACAAGCTCAGGAATGATAGACAGAGTGGAATATTTTTATCCAACGTATAGAGGAGATGGATTAGTTGTGAAAAGGACCAGAAATTTGTCCTCGTGTGGAAGAAATTTTTCAACACGACAACTGTCCGGTGCATACTAGCAAAACTGTAAGAGAGTGGCTCAAAGAAAATGAATGTGCTTTTCATGGGCTTTAAGAAATGTGTATGTAGAAAATATATGTATAGGCAGAGATAGTGAAGAAACTAAAACAGGATATTTTAGGCCGCAAAATGAAGAAGAGCTTTGGGAAGCAGTAGAGCAGGGATGGTCAGATCTTGAATACTATAATATGAGAGAATTTGTGTTATCTGATGAACCGAATAAAAACGGAGTTTCAACTAAATATTAATTAAATGTTAATGTTTCTATGTAGTATACACATGTTATTATACTGACGTTTCTAAATAGTTTTGGATGCACCACTGCCATTAAATGCCATTTTGATGTAAAAAAACAAACGTTTAAACTATGGAAAGAATCGAAAAAGACTACTAGACATACAGGACTTTAAACTATCCAATGGCCTCAGCTATCTATTAGTTGACAAATAATATCCGTCATACCACTAATACAACTTAATGAAAATCTATAGACTGCAGTTTCGAGTTCATCAAGTCTCATCTTAGAACATATTTCAATGGTTGTCTAATTTTGAAAAGTATTTATAGTGTGTAGTGACCGGGGTGCCGACAGTGAAGGTAGATGTAATCCAGCGTCCGGCGGGACTCTTATCCGGGAAGTAATTGTTACCACCCATTTGGTTCGTTATTCCGTACATAATGTTTGCGACAAAATGGAATCCATCTGTAGTCATCTTTTTCTACTTATGTCTCACTTATATCCGTCTTGTTTCTATATAAATTAATACATTATACTGTATAAGTATACCACATACATGGTCAAATCTAGTGTCAATTTTATGTTTAACTCCCTAGCATATGTACATCTAAATCATCTTAAAAATTCACCAGTGCATCTGCCTCCAATGTAATAATGTACAACCATTTGCTGACATCCCTAATAGACGTAAATGTTATGATCTTGTTTTTTCTGCTCTTTTGTGAAGATTAATGTAGTTTCTCCATTATATTTAGTCCTACTTTATTGTTGTTATGTTTTAAACAATAATAATAATTGTTATTATTGTTTATCTGTAATTATAAAATAGGAGATTTCCGTTAAAACAAACAAATAAATAATATCATTGTTAACATTAAAATCGATTTAAACTGCACCCGTCTTGGCGACCATAATAACTGCAAATGAAAGTATAACGCCGCAATAAGTGATAAAAAACGCAACTCGTTGTTGCAACCACTGGCGTCTCATTTCGCTGAAGCAATTACCAATTCTATCAATCACTGGAAGCCAGGTTGCCATGCACGCACCTAGCCCAGATTCGTCGAATCATTAGCAAGCCTCCACCCAGCGACGAAATTTCAGGCCGTCCATCCCTATCCCTCCAACCCCCGTCTGCAAGCTGGCCGATTTTTCCCTTATCGACAGATCTGGCGTGAACGCTCGAGTACCGCGCGGCCGTTTATTAAAAGCTCGCCGTGAGCTTCCCGGAAAGTCCATTGTAAATCACGCTAAATCTGTCTTTCTACCTGGGATTCGACAATGGCGTACGAAGGGTTCAGCGCTCGACCTCGAGCGTCGAGCGTGGACCCTGCGAAGCGCTAATGACGAAGATTCGCTACGCAAGATGTTCCTCCGATGCCACCCCACGGGATAAACTGAAGCGTTCTCATCGATCGCGCGTTTCTTTAATCCTATAATAGCCACGGTGTCGCGTGTGTTCGAATATCTAGTACCATGGGAACCGGCGAGCGTGCATTGTTAGAGCTTATTTTGAATTCACACCCTTCGCGTATTAAAACCCTTCACGAATTTTCACCGACGCGACGCTTCCTGGTCGTGCTGGTGGCTGCTGCTGGCAAACCGCGAAAGAATTATTTATTTCGGAAAGCTGATGCGCGTGAATTTTAATGCGGGGATTTGTTGGCGCGGCCGTACTTTACATTTTCCGCCTGATACGATTTTGCGGCAGATGGACACATTTTAAAAACAGATGACAGTTTGGCAGCGCTGAACTTACCCTGTTTTCAAAACACAAACAATACCGCAACGACTTTTTCGGTAATGAATTAGTCCACTATTCGTCCGTTATGTGTCTAAACAGAAAGTGTTTTAATACGCCCATTTATTCTGTGTTTGAATTGACTATTAAATAGTTTCGTAAGACACTCTACAATTCCAGTAATTATCTTAAGTAACAGTACAACAGAGTGCTCAATATGTCTGATTCTGAAATCTATTGAGGAGGAATTCTTGAGGGTGACCTCTAGATGGGTAAATACCATCTAATATTTCTGTATGTTCTGTTTTCAAAAACCTCCGTTGGATTCGTTCAAGAGTAGAAATGTCGACACTATAAAGAGGAAACCATAGAACAGAAGCATACTCTACACGAGATCTACAAGTTATACAGGGTCTCTGGAATGTATAAAACGATTTTAAAGATTTTGAGAACCAATTGTACAAATCAACTGAAATTAGATATAGGGGTACAAGAAGTTGTGTTTTTTTTGTTTCATTTGTTTTAGAGATGCAAGGCCAACTTGATTTTTTTTTAAATAGCACTACCATATAATTAATTGTATTTTTGAATAGAGCTTTTTTTCTGAAATCCAAACTTCGTCGTGAGGGAAGGTTACCAACAAAATTGGTATGCTCTCCAGAAGCTCTAAATAAACTCCCATTGCATATAAATTAAAATGTATTGTCGTTATAATAGTATTATTAAATAAAGTTATAAATGTATACCATAATTTAGGACAAAAATAAATTCAAAATGTATACCATATTTTCGGACGGAGAGTATAAAATTGTTAATACATTGAAATGAAACTGAAGTTGAAACTTTATTCATTGAGCTTGCGACAGTTGAAGTCACCTAAATTTATTAATTCAAGTTCATGCAAATAAGACATGGAACATAGAAACTCAGAATACAGTACGGCAGTGGCGGCTCCTCAGAGGAGGCAGGGGAGGCTGAGCCTCCTCTGTTTTTTGGAGCTGAGCTTCCTCTAATTTTTTTCGATGAAAGAATTTATATTTTTGTAGACATTTGTTATTTTTCAGAATATTTTGCTGGATTTCATTTACTTTCATCATATATCAGGTTAAAATGTCGCAAAAATTTATATTTACGCCCTCACAATCATAATTCACATTCACACCACTCCGCGTTTGGTTTCAGCGGCAGAGGCTTGTTAGCCGCTAGCCTCCGCCGAGAATGCATCTTGCTATTGAGACCGTAGACCTTGACGCATCGTCAGTCTGTATTGCATTGGCTAAAACGTTCATCGGACTGCCACTCCAAGCCGCTAGCCTCCGGCCAGTTCATCTCTTTTCAGATCAAGTCGTACAGATAACTTTATCTCTTTCTTATTAGTTGGCGCAATCGGGTGTAAGAAGGAAAAACTTTGAGGTGGTTTCGCGAGCTCCCTGTTCAGTGATGGTGATGTTTAGGCTTTACGTAGGTAAGGGTACAAAAGGGGAGACCAACACCATCACTCCCATTAATTGTATTGACAGTTACAATTAGAAATAAAACAGAGCATTTCATGAAAATAATTATAATAAAACTAAATAGTTAACGGCTTCGGTTTTAAGAAACAAATTATACTGTTGGAATTGTGTATTATTTATAAGTGATAAATCTTCCGTTTGGGGTAAAACAGGCTAAAATAATTTACAAAATTTGTCACGAGCTATAGAAAGGCATGAAAAATTATAGGACCACATATTTTCTTCGATTAAATTAGAAATGCTTGTAAACAAAACAATGCCAATCATTTAGATTCGGCTCATAAAAGGGAGAACTATTACGAGAAAGTTGGTGAAAATTGGGCAATTTTGAAAAGACTAATCGATGCAAAAGTTTATTTATCTATCAACGCACGAGTGTTCTTTTCGTGGGCATGACAAAAAAAATATTCAGATAATGAAAGATATAAAAAGTAGTGCTTTTCAAATTTGAGCCTCCTCTGAAGAAAACTTCACGAGCCGCCACTGCAGTACGGAAACATGAAATGTTGCGGGAAGGTAATACAATACCAAGTGACTAAAATGTATATAGATATTGTGGAAATTAATATTACTTAATTTTCACTATGAGTAAATCTATAACAGGTAAAATTTCACAGACATTATCACATATTGAGTTATCACACATATATATTAGCAGGAATAGTACGGTCAACAGCTAGGAGAACACGTCCACACATTTTCGGAAAACGTTATAATTTGTTATATCCAATAGTTCCCCGTCATTTATACTATTGTTCAACTAAGTTTCAGTAAGTACAACTATGAGATGAATTGTGGATATATAAAATTGAGCAATTTTTGTACATAACGAATACGTTTAATATTAAATGAATGGGCACTCACCATTGAAAAATCGCCAACAGCATTATATAACTTTGCAGAATGATGTATCAATTAACCAAGTTTACGAAGTTTTTCTACTAAATAAACTAGTCTGTATTTTTATAGATTTTGTACCTCTGAATCTAGATTAGGTATCAGAATCATTCCATTTATTTAGTACAGATTTCGAGACATAAAGAAAAATAATATCTTTATTTATTTTTATTTTCCAAAGGGTAAAACCTAGTGACAGTAGACATACTTAATGTTCTACACACATTATTGTTTTAAGTAACGACTTGTAACCCTAGCAGCAAGCCTACTATTTTGTTCTGAAACCCACAAATGAAAAGACGCCCTTCGCGATCCACAATATAAAGAAGTGAATAGATAGAACTGAACTATTTCTACCACTTTAATAACACCTCATCAAATGATTGATCAATTTTTGAAGTTTACCATTTCAGCTGCAATTTTTGAAGTTTACCATTTGAACGGCTACCACACGAACTAATCCATTGTGATTGTTACAAAAGAAGTGCTTTTCAGTACTTGATAAGATAAGAAAAATTAACAGCCGCCCACACACCTACAAAGTATTTGTAAGAAACCATATGTACTCAATCCGCGAAGGTGGTAAAGTTTTCTCAGCGAGAATACAAAAAAAAATAAAACACATTTTTCCAACGTCATCATTATTCTTATTATTAAAACCCGTTTATCCTCGCACATTAACACTCTAATCCTTTAACAACGTAATACTGTGCACGACATACCCTTGCATAACACTGCCCACACCCAACCCTACTCACATTGTGCTACGTTTAAAACAATTCACAAAAGTGTACATCCAGATCCAAACAAAAGGTTCAATTTCATACGGCGCTGTTATGGTTATGACGTTTTTAAAATGAAGTATTGGCGACGCGTTTGTCGCCTCTGTTCCGGAAGTCTTTCAGATCGATGACGTTCAGGTGCAACCACCGAAACCGCTATTTTAAATTTTGAACGGTGAAGAGTTGAATATTTCTCATGCATCAAAGTTTCCATACACAAAGACCCGTTTATACCTGAGGGCACCTTCTTATTGACACTTGCGTCCTGTACGCTCGCAAGGATCGTTGACATCACCGCAAGATTAAATTAAGCTTTGGCGGCCAATTCTGACTCTACGTATGCCAGGTACATTTACAATAGCAGTTTTTCCTTTAGGCATGAGCAGAGTCTTTGTTCTGGATGTCTTCAAACACGAAGCAAAGTATGTACGGAGAAACAGAACACGAATTTGTTTTTTTCCAGGAATATGATTAATTAGTAACCCATGTCTCCCTTGATTTTCCAAAAATTACATTTAGAAGTTGGAAAATTTTACGCTTGGTTCCCACTCTGTCAACTAGCAATTTTTGGACTTGTAACACAGGTAACTGCCAAAAAATCCAAAGTTTCAGTCTGTCAATGAATTATGCAAAATTTTACAATAATTGTATCTATGTGAAATATAATGTGAAAATTTCCAAACAAACAAGAAAACCTCGAAAATCTTTTCTCCATAGATCTTGGATTCGTCGTCATCATTTATGAGCTGTTTCACAGTTCAAAATTTTGTCGTGGTTTGAATCTTATTTAGATAAAAAATAATCCACTGAGGTGTCTACGTTTTGTGATTCTTTTGTCTTGTTTCCCTTCAAGAAAGTCGCATTTAATAAAGAAAAATTGGATTTGGATTTCCGGGGAAGCCGGGAGCGCTACGATTAATTTTACGATATCTCTAAATATACTTTATTAAGTAGATTCCCTGCCACCTAATTTTATTTCCTATGCAGACAGCGGTTCTTAAAACTAATTTGATAGATGAATGACACACTTTTTAATGACTCTTTTACCAATGTAATGTCAGAAAATCTGAGTCCAATGTTTAAATTCTTGAATAAGATCTTGATAGTCCCTAATACATAATCTAGGGCATCAGAAACATTGTTGTTTTGTTTCTTACTTCGTGTCTGTTTATCAAGGAAACCGTGAAGTGCCTTCCACATCGTATTATAAGAAATTTTACTGAACTGGGTTAATATTACGATTAAATAAATCTATTAGGTAGTTTTACTACACAGGACTTGACCTCGTACCGGCGTTTCTAATGAAATGTTGTAAAAATGTTTTTGCAGTGCTGATGCCTTTTGATACATGTCCAACATCTCTTTCAGACCACTATGTTTAAAGGTTTTCAAAGAACACCTTAATATAGAAATATAACGAAAAACTGAAAAACTGTTACGCAGTGAAGGAAAATTGCCACCCTCTGAAAAAGTCTTACTTAGTTTGATAATCCAATTTGAATTAAAATAACATTTTAATACATAATTTTTCGGATATAAATAAATAAATAAACTTTATTTCCAACAGGTTTTACACCCACCTACAGGAAATAATAAAATTAAACTATATATGACTGAGAGAGTATATTAGTTACTTAATTTAGAAACTATTATAAAAAAGAAAGAAAAAAAATAAAGAGAAACCGGGCTAAACTGCACAAAAATTAAATAAGACTTCCTAAATTTAAAGACCAAATTCTTCAATAACAGCACGGCTTAACGAACTCGCCTTGTCAAAATTAATATCAAACTTCCTACATACTTGGTCATAGTAATTACACATTAAAGATATGGGGAATTTATACATAGCATTGGTTCTATTGAACGAACTATAAAAAGTATAAACATGCCGTGTGCCCTGACGCGGAATAGCAAAATTTAATTCATTTAAAAGTGATGAACAGTTAATTTTATAATTAACTAAATTATACAAAAATCGGACTAGCAATATTATTCTTCTTGTATTCAGCGAGTTAATATTAAACCTAGAAACTAAAGTCCCATGATCGAAGCCTCTTGCAGGGTACGAGCCGTCTAAGAACAAACACAGAAATTTTAAAAAAGGATCTTTGAACTGATTCAATGAATACAATATGTATTTTGTATATAGGAAACCAAATAATTGTATAACTAAAGAAAAAAACAGCAGATATAAAGTATTATGTATATCAGAAAAATCACAATTTCTACATATAAACACATAGGTTCTGAAAGCTTTTTTGACCATGTCTTGTATGTGTTCAACAAAAGTAAACTGATTATCAAACAAAATGCCGAGGTCTTTGATACACTCTAAACGATTTATATTGACTGAGTTAATATTATATGGATAGTTAACGGTTTGTTTTTTTGTAGAATATGTTACAACATTACATTTAGAGACATTTAGCGACAGTCGATTCAAGTCGCACCATCTCAAAACTGCATCAAAGTTCTCTTGTAAAGCTTCAGCGTCCTCTGTGCATTTAATTTCAGTATACAATTTATAATCATCGGCAAATCGTTAATAAACAGCAAAAAAAGGAGAGGTCCTAAACTGATCCCCTGGGGTACTCCCGAAGATGGTGAAAATGTCGAAGAAGTATAGTTGCGATATCTCACATAATGTTGTCTACCAAGCAAATAAAACTTTAACAAAGCTAGTAGTTCCGCAGAAAAACCCAAGGCATTTAACTTGTTAAGAATAAAAATGATCAATTTAATCAAAGGCTTTCTGGAAGTCCATATACACCACATCAACTTGACTATTATTGTCAATAGCATTAGATACAAATTGCGATAGGCAGGCTAAATTGGAGATTGTAGATCTTTTCTGTACGAAGCCGTGTTGAACTGGAGTGATCAATGACTAACAGATGAATAAATGCGCTTATACATAATAGACTCGAAACTGGATATACTGTTATTATACTGTAATTGCATATATGTTCCCAAAATCTTGAAAAGATTGCAACCAAAAATTAATTTTATAAATATAAAAAACACTAAATATAGAAGGATAAAGAACCCACGATACAATTTTGTGATCATGAGAGAACATGAAAATGAAATTTTATTATTTATTAAATTTTCATTAAATGATGAAGCCAATAGACAAAATGATTGGTACTGAAGTAGAGAAAACTTTAGTGCCATAAGAACGTACCCAATACAGACATACTATTAAAGTGTGGACTGGAATATGAATTGATTTAATTGAGTTCATTTAAAATAATAATTTAAAAATTATTCAAAGTTGCGTTAGAACTTTAAGCAACTAAAATAACGCCTGTGCGCGAAAAATTAATGAAATCATTGTTCTTGTTTAAAAGAATTACATTAATAGAAAGGCAAAAATTAATCAATTTGTTTTTTAATTTTTTTTTAATTTTGCTGTCGGTACAAAACAATTGCCTGCGTCGCCAAGTTCAATTTTGTACACCCCTGACAGAAATCATTTTAACCTACGGAGAATGCCGTACAGACCTAGATGAAACAATGAGGACTCTTGACCAACGGTATACCGATGACGAATTTACCAAATTCAAAGCACAGAGAATAATAAACTTATTTGAAGATACGGAAAGTGTACAAGACCTAAAACGAGTGAAAAAAATAAGATATTAAATACACCTAGCAAAATTATTTCCAATCAAGTTAGAATTAATTCCTGAACCTAAAACAATTTTGCACCTTCGAAAAGGTTGTAACCGAGCAACTGAAAATTAATATTTTCTACAATTTATAAAATAGCGCTTGGCAAACAGGTATCAAATTCCCGCAAAGGTGTCCAAAATGCGAGGAATGCAGTTTTTTGTTTCATAGCTACCTATCCTTTCATACTTTTTGGAATTTTTGTCTAAGCACACGTATTTCGGAGATGAATTTTTGCATACAATATTTATTTTTCATGTTTAATCCAGTGATGCAAAACTTAATTAATTCAAAATTAAATTAAGGCATGGAAAATTTACTTTTTCAAGATAATGATTATTCTCACCGGTTCATATTAATCGTCACCTATCAAAATATCTACATTTCAAATTTCTTAACAATCCGGTCAAAAATACCTGAGTTATTGCCCCCGAAATTATTACGTAGGGCATCCGGTATATTTAGTTCTGGACAACTTATGTTTAAAATTTCATAGCAATACGTCTGTTGATAATGGAGATAATAATATTACATACTGAAAATTACAACTGCGCTTACAGAACTTCAATATCTCTATCTGTTCTTAGAACTTTAAACGCGGAGTTGTATTTGGGACACCTGTATCGTTAACAAAGGAAAAGTAAAATGTTTACTGCTCGGCTTGTCCTAACTGTAAAATGTTCAAGAACAGCCAAGGCTTTTCCTTCTTTGTCAACACCGCTACCGCATCCTCAAAAACACTTCCTTGACGCCTCCGTAGGAAAATTTTAAGGCTCGCGTCTGGATCGTTTCGCCCTATACTAAATACATTGAAAACATCGTCGTGGTTTCCGGAGTTGCATTTTAAAAATACGGGATATATCGCTTTAAAAAAATTATATTTCGAATTAACAAACTTGAGTTCAGGGGACCTCCATATTTATATTCATATCTAGTCCGCAGTTTTTACAAAAAAAAATTATAAAGTTGACCAATTTTTACACCAGATTTAACCGGTACATTGATGCATTTTTTGAAGAAGTGCTGAAGTGATTTGCATTCTGAGATAGGAGGTCCCCTGGGGAAAAGTGTCAGCTTTCTTTTGATACCATTTATAATCCTAAAAAATTCACGACTGAGGTAAATAACTCTCGAAAAGACAGAATCTGTTGAAACGAGAAATCGCCATTAAACGCGCTATGATGCCGTAGCAGAATACAGGTTTACTTAGATTCTGGTTTGGTTGCAGACTTAATTTAATGTGGACCTTGTCCACCAGGGGGAGCTGCTGAGCTACTCAGCGATTTATCGGAATAAAATTTTGATATCGCATTTCCGATTTTACAATACCATTTCGGTTTTTAGAAGTGACAAAATAACGTATCCATCCAGTGGCGTAACAATCAAACTGCGGGCCTGTGTTCTACAACACTGTGGGACCCCTAATGAACAGCGAAATAAAAATATTTAACAATACGAGTATAATGAGTAAAGAATGAGTAGATTGCAATTAGCGCTAACGTTTTATTAAAATCATTCTACCTGAAACATTGAATTAAAAAAATAAAATACAATAATTACCTGAAGAAATATAATTAAAATATATACAATATTAGAAACTAGCCGACCCGCCAAACGTTGTTTTGGCATTTCTAGTGAATTTTTTGGTACACAGTTAAATAAAAAATTAAATTAAAATAAATACATAAAAATTTATCGTACGACAATGATTATATTCAATGGTCATCTTGCAACCCTATTGCGCATCTGTGGATGAAAGCAAAGATACTCATATCGTTATTAAAAAATGGGGGTTGGTGGTAGAAGGGTCAAAATTTAGGGTTATATGTATTTTTTGATGGCAAATCTTAAAAAAATAAAAATAAAAAATGTCTAAAAAATAAAAAAAAGTTTGGTGGGTCACCCTTATCACTTAGGGGTTTAAAAAATAGTTTACTAGACCTACCGAATATACACAAAAAAATTCATAAAAATCGGTCAAGGCGTTTCGGAGGAGATTGGTTACAAACACTGTGACACCAGAATTTTATATTAGATTATTTTAGAAAAAAATTCTTTACCATAAAAAAGGTTATACTGAGTCGACCTTAAAAGATTGACGTATGCTGTCGCGGACTTTTTTTTAGAACTTTTAGAAGAGAACAATTCCATCATACATGATTTTTATGTAACTTTAACCGTTTAATACGCAGCGTAAGCAACGGAAGCTGTCAAAGGACGAATAATTTTCCCGTTTTTCCGATATTTTTTCATTCTATAATAATTTCCCAGTCCAGTTTTTTTTTCTACTTAAAAAATTAGTTGTAACATACGTCAGATATATTTTATTATTCCAAAAAAGCACCACAAGTACAAAATTAAAATAGTTTTGAAAATACGAAAATTTTCATAAAACACAACTGAAACTGATTTTTTTTTTCACGTTTTATTACAGCATGAAGTTTCACTGTAGAACTGAGGACAAAATTTAAGTATTTTGTTGTCTTGCATCATAAATTAGTCATACTTTTGTCGGATAAAGATTGGTAATTTACTACATGGGGTGTTAGATTTGCTACAATGGGATTGCGACACTGCGACAGGTTTATTACAAACAGATGCTGCTGCATTTTCGACCGCCGGTGCCTGTCGCTAAAACCCGAGTTTATTGAGTCTATGATATTGAATCTTTAGTTGATTGTTTATTTTTTTCAACATTTTCTACAATTTCAGAAATTATGGATTCAATAAACTTATGTGTTTTTTTACTGTTTGTACAATTTTTTGTACTAATTGCACGTTTTGTTTTTTTTTTTGCGTAGATAAAATTTGTCACGAGCCATTATTATAAAATAAGGTGTAACAACAAAAATATAGTGCAAATAATTTGTAAGTGGACGACCGAAACTATGTTTTAGGCAGACACTGACAAAGTGGTAGTAACATTGGCAACTGTTCCAAAACTGAGTTTTGCCGAAAAAAGGTACTTTACGTGCATTTCAAACAATTACATTCATAGGACTCTACCATTTCTACCAGCCAGATGTAAACAACCACCTACAATAAATTTAACAACTTTTGTTTGTCACCGGAAGTGGTATTGCGGACTGAAATTATCCCTTGTACACGCTTTCGACTCCATTTGAGTAACAATTTTTTTCCGAATTTAAAATTACGTTCAAGCTGTTGTTCAAGCCTAAAATTTAAAATTAAATCTTTCCGAAACAGTATGACAAATATGTAGTGAACAAAAAATATTTACACCTTATACAAAAAAATGAGGTTTACGATGCGCAAGCATATGATATACGTAAAATTAAAAGTGCAAGTCAAAGTTAATATGCATAAAAAATAGCAGCTGCTTCTATTAAAAATTTAAAATTAATTATTTAAATCCTTACAAAACGATATACTAACAAACAGTTTAAGCAAAGTCAAATTTTTAAACAAACTGCCTTCTGCCATGCAGTTAGCCGCCAAAATAATTAACATGAATATTTTAGTACTTACATAAAAAACCACCGTTGAATGCTTAGAATTACTTGCACACAACGTACTAATGATTTACGTTGAAGAAAGTAAAAAATTTTGCTATGTGGCTAATAGCTTCAAGGACACGTTATTATTCATTTTCAAACGATTGCGGCTAATAATTTTAACAATTTATTGTTATTTACTTGGTAAATATATTTTTATTTTTATTACTATTGTTTTGTTGCAAACGATAAAGTAAATAACAAAACCAAACTCTTATACATTATTAAGTTTAAGAAAAATTTTCCGCCAAAAATATTCTATTTGTAATGAATGGGCATGTCCGACAGTGCAGATAGTAGGAAAATAATAAAAATATTTACTTATACCGGAAATATTGTTAATTCTCTTATTTCAAGTTTGGCCTACAAATGTGGAAAATCCCTCCCGTTCGTAAATAGTACCTTGGCGCGACCAATTTTTGCTTTACATGATGTTCCTGTAATTCAGACAAACAACACATCCTTGATAGGAATAAATCACATATCTACAGATAATTCCCCGACAGTAGGAGGTACTTTAATATTTACATATATTTAATATATTTACCGAAAACAATTTAAGTACGGAAACAAAATAAATAACTGGAAAGAATTAACTGTAGCCAAAATAGGAAAATGAATCAGTGAGTTTTACATCTTTCCGGTTTTGAACGGTCAAGGGTAAATTCAGGTACCCGGGTTTTGTTTGCAACTATTATGGCTAGACAGGCACTGCGGCTTGTGTACTAAAACTTATTTCCGTACAGTAAAATGTAGAATTCTACGGATCGGTGCTGCATTTATTCACATTTTAGCAATTCACTAACAGGAGGCAGCATCTCCCGGGTCGTTTTATTCTCACTTTGACCAGGCAGATATTTTGCCTCCAGACGGCACCCTTAAAGGCACCGCGCACTTCTCCGCCCCAAAATTGTCCTATTGTTCAAACCAGCCCGACCAGCATCATTGTGACGCGTCCTTGGTCCCGTCCAACGTCCATGCGTACCTGCTGCCATCGGCACCGTGCAATTGGGCCGAACAGCGGGACTCGCACAAAGCTCAAAGTGCAGCTTGCAACGTTTCAATGTACAGCCGACGTGCTCATATCTGCATCTCGCTGGCCGCGTCGGCTTATGGGGAAATCAGGCGTGACGCTGCTGCTTCATGACCGTTTAGGTTTAGGTATAGGTTGGGATTAGGCCATGCGGGCACGCAACGGTAAACCGTTGCCAGCGCACACCGCATAATGCCTTGATTACCGTCCAACCAGTGGCGTAGCAGTGCCCCGAGGCTGGGTTCGAACATTTTTTGTGGGTACCTATACCTAAACGTTTCATGTTTTTAAATGTTTCATGGTCGCGGACTCTTTTCTTACTGATTCCGCCATAAAACATAAATATGTTTTTTACCCAATTGATTTCTATTTAAGTAAAGTGATTTATAATTTACTCTGTAAATTATTACTCTAATCCACGAGTGAGTTATAACCCTAACTCACTGTTATGCCAAACCATAAGATAAACTACGTATTCATTTATTGAAAAGAAAGTTTAACACCAAACCAATATTTTACTTATTTAAGATTAATAACATTAACTTGGAAATTAAATGTAAGACAATTGTTCTGTGAATCTGTCGAAACATTTACAGTAGTTGGTGGCATAACATTCGGCAGCATATTACTTGAAATACGCCAACAGGATGTCCTCTTCCAGCGCGTTTACTTCCACCTTTTTGTCTTTGCACCATGCAACAAATTCCTTAAATTCCTTGTCGTAGACGGTTTTAGATTTCTGGGGAATAATCTTTGAAGATACTATAGCGGCTTCTTCCCGATTTTTTTCCATAATTATTCACGAAATACAGCACACATTTTCCACAATTTCACCAGGTTTTTAAAATTTTCGTTTACATTAGCAACTAACAAACACGCTTAGAGACTATTCCACTACCCACTCAACTGCAGTCCATTCTTGTCAACTTTGACAGGAAGTGTCAAATAATTTATTTATCAGTATTTTAGCGATTATTTCATGTGTTGGATAAAATGTTATATTAAACTCGCGAGTTAGGGCTTTAACAGTAACACACTCAAGAAATTTAATCCACTCGCTTCTTCGTCGCTCGTGACTAAACTTTTCTCTCGTGAGTTATATGCTATCTAACTCACTTGTATAATAAATAACTATTAATTGTGGAAAAACGAAGAGATAAAAGACATTCTTTTAATAATGTATAATACACCATATTCCATAAAAATATTCAAAAGCAAAATATATAACTGGGGATCAACATAAGTTGTAATCGGGCCCTTCCTGGAATTCAATATTATGTTAATGCTACGTCTAAATTACGTCATATAAAGGTTTTAACAACCTTTATTTTAAACATACATCCAAAAAATCACAAACGAATCCTTATAAAGTAATTTTTAACCTTGATTTAAATAGTATTACGTCAATTTATTAAAAGATTTCTCGGTGACTTTAACAATTGCTACATGAAATGTTCTTTCAAACCGTACTTTTCTTGTTTATTGTTGCTTCCTAGGAATTAAACTTGACATTAAAATCAGTTCGTTCCAGAACTTTATTTGCGCATTCACTTAAAAATGTCATTTCCATTGGAGCAGAAAAGTCAATGTCGTATTTTCGAAATGGACAGAAGGTACACGGAGTGTGGAATTCAAACGGCTCGTGATAAATTCCGGAAGAATTTCTCAACATTATCGACTATGCACTTTTTGCAACTCACTATAACGCTGTGTGGCAAAATTCCGATAAACCTTGTCCCTACAAAGCAAGCTAGCAAGAGGACTCCAGAAAATATTGGAAATGTTAGACACATAATGGAACAAACCCCTGCAACATCCATTCGACATTTGCGGCAGCAAACAAAATTACCCTATGGAACTTGTGGAGCAATATACTGCATACAAGAATTACATTAGCCCGATTTGCCAACTGTCAGTGGATTTTGGACACAATAGGTTACTTGCATGAATTTCAATTTTGCTACAGGCAGAGGTAATAAACCATTGTACCTAAGTAATTTAGTGAAATTATAAAAAACTATATAGAAAAATTTTTTCATGCATAAAAAAATTTTCAAACTTGGAGTTTTATCAAATGTTGGGCCAAATTATGTTACATCAATTAGAATAGAGTCAATACAAAAGTCACGACCAGGCTACATCGCTTGTCAAAAGGAGGTACTCGCCAAAGATTTTCAACATGCATATTAAAGTCTCTGATACTCGCTGTCATTTGGCTATCAGTGTTATCTACCTTCAACTCAGCCATAGCTCTAAACAATTCGTCGTAGAAACTCTTGATCAAAATACTAGTTATAGTTTAAAACTTGATTTTTTTTTTTTTATTTTATTTAAGATTTTATTTTTCAGTATTCAAAAATTTAAAATAAACATGTACCACGTCAATGGGTTCCATTTTTGTTTCGTCACATTGATCTCTTAAATGTTTTATATCTGCAAAAGCTTTGTCTAGTAATATTGAGCTATTCTCTCTGAAAAACTTTAAAAACCGGGATAAAGAAAATAATTCCTTCAAAAGTAAGAAGCATATATGTTAATCAATGCCATGAATACGTTGTTGGTAATCTACACAGAATAATCAAAATTCCCTAAATTTTTTGTGATTAAAAAATGTATGTTAAAATGTGATAAATGAAGTAGAAAACTGCCAAACCAGCGCGAGGTAAACGTTGCCATAATTATGTCAGAGTAGTGACAGAAAAAAAAACTACACCATCGAATCAATTTGCCCAACATGAAGAAAAAATATCAATACCCGCTTTAATTCGAACAGATCGTGAATGGACTACAAGACTTTTTCAAATTTTTTCAAATTACTTTTTAAAATTTTAAATTTTCCCTTCACAAATTTCTGATTTTGTAATAGAAATTTCAAAACTGGTAAAAATCACTTTTTAGTTACATTCTAGGATTGAATGTTTTATTTCTTTTTTCTTCATTATATTATTTATTCGCTTAATAAGTACATAGAACCCACATTTTAATCTTTTGCGCAAAAACGAGGTAAATTCTTTCTGCGATACCAAGAATTTTCTAATTTCTTCTAGTTTCATAGAATCCATTATTGATTAATAATTAAATTTAAATTATGAGCTACATAATCTACAAACGGGGTAAAAGGACACTGATTTAAACATTTTTCTTGAACATCATTATAGATGCCACTCATTTTAGTATATCGACAAATAACACTCATTAGATCTACTTTTCAAAGATCTTATCAACAACGGCAGAGTAAAATTCTAATTACTTGCTTGTTAGTTTCATTTCCTCGTTCTGAATATTGGAACTCAACAATGTCTCTAAATGTCAGATTTATTTTCTAATAAACTGTTTTAAGCTAGAGCATAATTTGACAATAATAATTTAATGATTAGTAGTGTAAACAGTGTAGAATTTTGAAGTCAAAGTAAATATGATTTTAATGACACGTTCCAAAACGCGACAGCACAATCAAATTATATTTCGAATCATTTTGCATTTACTATCTATTGTTTTAATTGTTCGCGATGTGTCATAATAATAATAATAATAATAAATAATATAAGAGTATTATTTTATTATGGTAGTCACTTGGGATTTTACGCCTCGTTACTGCTCTTTGTACACGTCTCCAATCACTAAAGCCGGAAGTGATTCTTTCGTCTTTGCTCCAAATAGGCAATAAGATTGACAATAACATTTGTTTAAAATAATAGAATAATATAACCATTCCTTTTAATCCCAATTTTGAAATTTTTGTGGAATAAAAAACCCTATTCTTCGTTGGTTTTTATCTTTCCAAATATAACAACAGTATCACAAGCCATAGCTCCTAAAATAATAATAATAATCAGTAGTTTCTTCGTTATTTCTTCCATTATCTCTATAATTAGGAAGAATGAGAAGATCGATTATAACAATGACTAAAAAATATCGTATATTGTATGTATATGTAATATACACAAATACATATCTGTATGGTATATAGCTTTAATGCTGCTTTCACAACGAATATTTGGCTTTGCCTGGTATTTTCAATATCCCTAATAAAACTACTTCCATGAATTTGTTTTTAACGGAAGCTGTCTATCTTTGGATTTTTGTTTGCAGCAACTGATTTGCTTTCCGAAATTAATTTAAAACACATAAAATAACACAGCGCTGTCAATTGGGTACTAAGGCTCCCAAGTTCTCTCAGACCTGGGTTCCTGGAAGCCCTAATGGATACGCCCCTGCGCCCAACCTCTACTTTTATTATTTTCTTTCGGTCTCGTTGTGCGAATAATCTGCGACGCGAAAAAAAGCTAAATTATGATCGCGATAAAAAGGGTTGGGTTACGTCGAAGACCAGCGGTTCGCGAAATTTTTGTAAATGAGGTTAGATTTCGGCGGAAAAAGTGGCTCGGAGGGATGGGAATGGGAGTATGCTAATCGGCTGATTGCGAACAAACGTGAAAGTTGGTCGGCGGAATTTCGTGCAGCCTCGGGGGGAGTTTTTGCGAGCCTAGCACGCGAAGACCACTGGACGATGTGCAAATTTTGGAGCTGATTCTAGTTGTAGTTATGGATGGGTCGACTGGAAATAAATAATTCGCCCCAGCGGGTATTTAACTCCGAGGCATTTTTGCTGACCCCTCGTCGCTGAACTACTGTTTCTGAATAATTTAACGCATGACTAAAGATAAAGCGTTAAAGAAAAGCTCATTTATTTCACATTCTGCGCCAGTTCTTCCAATTTGATGATTTTCTCAATTCTCCCCCTAACAGCGAGTGTTTTTATACTTCAAAATCGTAAATAAATAATATACTGTTTTCCGAATTATTTTATACCTATTAAACATACATAGACCTGACGCTTTTTCTTGAGTCTTCAAAAAAATTTTCAAATACAAAAAGTGAAATTTCACTTTGTGTTTGATTTTTTCGATAATTATTTATTTACATTACAACAAATACCAGTTTTTAGATCATGTACATGATTGTTTTTCCACTTTAAAAATTGGTACGGTCCACGATTTTTCTGACCTTTCTAATAAAATACAATCGTAAACGATAAAATTCACTGTTGTGATATTTATTTGAATTTGAGAAACAAAATTATTATCTATAGTACCCGAACCTATCTTAACTGCGCCGATTAAAACATTTTGCTTGAAACAAGCAGCAAAACGTGTAGTCATAAATTTTATGGTTTATTGCCCTGGGAGCTAACTCCGCTGCATCCTACTGATTTTAATATATCATTATTAATATTCAGCGATGAATGCCAAAACTCATAATAGGTACGTATTTGTGGCTTCTCATAAAAAAAAAACAATACATTTAGCAGTAACTTCCTTCAAAAAATATTCTCTATGGCAGCTGTCTCTGTAGTACCTTTGATGCTGTGACGTGTACGTGATTTTTTGCTTTAAAATTGGACGTTTGTGATTTTATTTGCGATCAAACTGTAAATGGAATTAGGTCAGTTGAATCAGCGCAGTTCGCTTATGCCTTATGTATATAACGTCGCGCTTTGGGTGCGGTGAAGCTTTTTATTTATGCGTCACTACCGGTTTGAGTGTTGATTAGGCTCAAATGATACATATATGCTTTGCTGACTTTACGGGAACAGTTTGAAACAGACGCATATATTACTTATTGCTTTAATTCTCGTTTTTCTGTGCTTTCTGTCTTCTTTTCAAATTGATGATGTCTGAAACTGTAGAAATTTGAAAATGAAAATGTTCTTTAAGTTTATGTTTAGGCTAAAGCATAATAATCAGAGCTTCTCTATTCATCCTTTCCAAAAAATGTATTACACATTCCACTTGCTAACGAAAATTACGGCATGACATGTTTTTACCTTTAGCTTCAACAATACAGAGGAAGTTGTTCAACAACAGTTTGTAACTGGTTTTGTTTTTTTCAAAAAACTACAAAACGGGCTTCTTTAAACCACAACTTTAAAGAAGTCCGTTTTGTAGTTCTTCTTTAAAGTTTTAGTAGTTTTGTAGATCTGAAAAGATCTATAAAATATTGTAGTATATTTTCAATTTGAAAATTGTATATAGTAGTTTATAACAGTAACAAGTTGTTTTGAAATGTATTTCATTGAGAACTACAAGCTTTACAACATTATACTTATAAATATACATAAATATTTAAATCGGTATTAAAGAAGTTGTTAAAAGAAGTCATGAAATTTGCAATAGTAAATTTTGTTTAAATTATACAAAATAAAACGCCTGGACTTGTGATTTAAGTATCCATGTTGAGTTTTTACTTTGGACATCCAAATTTTCGGACAAAAAATCAAACTGTACTACAACATTTTGCAATCTAAGAAACTGCAAAACCGAATGTTCTAAAATTTTGCAATCAGTTTTAAGATTATCGTAGGCATGGTAAATCGTTATATGTAATTAAAATTTATCCGTTTATCCCCCCCCCCCCCCCGCCAAAAAACTGACGACGTCACCACAAAATTTTGGCTATCCAAAGTATGCCAAATATCATTAATATTTTTTTAGAATTACTTATATAGGGTGATTAAAAAAAATTAATGAATGAGGCAATATATTTTACCGATCAAATCAAGAACGGTTCTCTCTAGTTTTCACGAAAATTTTAATATACAGTTCTGTTATTATTAGTATTACATTGCACCTATTCAAATTGATATATACATATCTTACCTAAGATGTTGATGATATCATCACAAAATTTTATTATGAAGAACTCACTTGATATATACACATTGCATGCTTCCTTACCTAAAGTTGTCTAAATAACTTTAGACCAAATTTTTTAAATGAAACACTCGATATATATATTTGCAGATTAGATTCTTTGTTAGAAAGGTAGCAAAATAACATCACATGTATACAAAGATTTTTGATAAGAGTTTTCAAAATTTAAGATAGAGATCTGGAATTCTGCACAAAACATGTGGTTATCTTGCCTTGACAAACGCGTGAAGAAACGAAGAGTATTTTACCTTATTTGTACAAGATAATTCAACCTATTTCATATTATTCAAATGGGATACATGTATTTTGTACGATGCATCTGTGACCTTATATTTCAGTAAGCTTGCTTTTAATATACATTTAGTAGGTTTATTCCAAGAATTATGGAATTATGGTTATGATAAATCTATGCAAAGCTATCGAAAGAAAGCTCGTCTAGAAAACATTTGGAACGTGTCATAAAATACATGGTGGTCCAACTGACTTGAGAATTTTTCTAATTATCCCCACCAACAGCTTGATGATCAATTTTATAGAATAACTAGCATACTTCTATACTTGTTATTTATGAATCCACGTTGATTTTTTGTACCTTAGACATCAAAATGTTTGGAAAAAAATCAAACATTTTTAACGACATTATACAGTTTAACTGAAATTGCAAAACCGAATGCTTTGAAATCTTCCAGACGATTTAACGTCCATGTCTGCCTTTTTCTCTTGTGGGGTGTTCAATACATTTTCAAAATGTAATATTTATTTTCTTTACTAATAGATTTATTGTTATGAAATTTTAAACATAAGTTATCTCCAACTTTCTCTATATAACACAAGGACAGTTTTTTAAGACAGTTTACCATCATCAATATTTTTAAAATTTTTGTGAAAAATTTTATTTTTAAAAATCAATACCTCAGTTATTTATGGAAATTTCGGAATGCGGTTTTCACCACTGTTTTCAGATTACAAAACTCTAGACACTGTAAAAGAAACACTATGGACTTTTTCTGTTGAAAATGAGATACAGTGGAAGTAGTTTTTTCAGCTCAAGCTAATTTTTTGATGAAAGGTCTAATTCTGTAGAAATAAGTTGTTCAGTTTAAAAAATATAACTTCTGCGTGCAACTTCAAAAAACATTTTGCACATTAAAAAATAATTGTAAACTACAGCCATCAGTCAAAAAATGTTTTCTGTAGTCTGCAATAAGTGTCTTAGTATCTCCCACCACCACACCATGGGGAGGACATCCGGTACAACTTGGTAACATTTCTTTAGCGAAAAAACAGTACAGTACTAGTACTAAAATCATGCTGGATTTTTTATGAAACTGCATCGGTATCGCAATATATATCATTAATTTCACTGGAATCACTTCCGAAATACTGGAATGATATTGTAGACTTCCAATTAGTAAGAATACTGGAATAACCGGAACCTGTAGTTAACCGGAATCGATCTGGATTGCTTGAACCCGACATCAGATCGCTACCAACTTACGGAACTAATTAGCTCGTCGTAAAAAACTGTTCCGATCCTCTAGCGAGCACGTAAGATACAAACGGACAAACCCCCGTTTGCATAGCGTCGCTCCGGAGCACTTGAGAGTCAAGCTCTACAAGAACAGACAGGTATGGCTGAAATTCAGCTGCCAATACCGCACATCACCGTCACGCGGGGGTCGTTAAGACGCAGCTTGGTCGCCTCGCTGTCGGTCCCAAAGTACAGCACCGCCAAAAGACGATGTTATCTATCGGCCGCACGCGAAATTTTCCAAGAATTAGTCATGCTTGCTGGCAGCGGCAGCGAGCGAGCGAGATTACCGAAGAAGTTCGGTTCGGCTGACGGCCGGTAATTAGCTGGTCGACCAGAAAAACTCTCGTGGGTGAGAAGCGGGGAATCGCCGATGCTGATTTGGACAACCATAAATATTTGATGTCTTCAATGGATGATTAGGAAATAATTGGCAGTTAATGGGGACGGGTTTTGATAAACGCGAGAGATAAAGCGATTGCTGGAAACGGTGTAAAATCGAAAATAAATGTACAGAAATAGACAGCAGACGCGCGAAAGAATTTTGCACGTGGACGGACATTAGTTTAAGTTAATTTGAAAACGAGGTTTCGGATTCGGTGTGGATGTGGGTTGGGTATGGTTTTGCCTGATTTGGTATCTGTATTTTTATGATGTGTGATCAACGAAATGCGAGACCAAAGCGGGGGAGATAACAATCCGTTGTTCTTTTAACGATGCAACAATCGAATGTAATCAATCTTGTTACAAATTTTTCTTGATTAATTTTACTAATTATTATAAAACCGTTGTTTGTTCAACATATTACAAATTATGTTGAAAAAAAGCCTAAGTAGCATTTTTCTTAAATTTCTCTGTTCTGTCAACAGTGTATTAGTTTAAAAAAATATATTTGTAAGGAGGCACACAAATTTGCTTAAACAGAATGCACTACAGCTGTTAAAATCCACTCGATCGCTTAATTAGTCAACAAATACTGGAATGTCAATTCCAAAGAATTCCACACAACAGAACTAATAACCACATAGATCGATTCCATGAACAAGCAGCTATTATAAAAAAAAAAATGACACTTAAGTATGCAACACTGTATGTAAACCTTAAACCATAAGAGATGGTGGAGTTAAGAACAACGTTAATTCACACGTCATTTCAAAATTTTACTCGTGGTTTAATATGATCCTCTAATTTTAAGCTTGCACCAATGTGTCATATAGTTATATGTAGTAAGTAATATAGTGGAATTTGTAAAAAGGTCATCAATACAATTATCTCAAAATTACTAAGTATTTTTCTTAAGTCTCTGAATTTCACATACAGATAAATTATTTATCAAATTAAAAATAGGCTTATTACTGAATCAAATAAAATTAAAAATATGTTCTAATATATATGTTCCTAAAGAAACCTATTGCCTTTGCTCCCTTATTTGATAATCACTCTGTATAATATACTTTATAAAATGCAAGTCCAAAATAAAACGACTTATTAATTTTAAAAAAACCGGTTATTCTAAGAAATATTTTGCATCAATAGTACTTTTACGAAATAAACCCATTCACCGCCCCGGTACGACGCCTATGGGTTTTCTAATATGTGCGGCGGACAGATGACTCATCATCACCGATGCCGGTGCTCGAGTACAGAAAAGCCTGGAAGCAGAAGTCGCGATCGGCACTCCAGAACAACCTCGATCGCGAAATATCTAAAAAGGAACGCGTGTCAGTTTAAATAGGGACTACTGCCGGGAGTAGCCAGTCGGAATGCAATCTATAAGAGAATTTGAGTCTAGTCAAATCTTTGCCAGTGGAGTCGTGTAGATTTCTATTACTGTGAACTAAACTATTGAGTTTTACCCAAGCCGATTTCCATTACCGATCAACGTAACAGTGCTCAATAGTTTTGTGATTAACTAGAAAAAAATTAACTTTCTAAAAGTTGACAGAACTCTGTGGACGTTCAGAAAATGATAATCTTGTTCATGTTTATTTATTTATTTGTTTGTTGAAATCAAGTATATTATGATCTCATCTTTTATTTATTTATTTATTTATTTATTTATTTTTTTTGGATAACGCATCTTCTACATGTTAATCTTACTTAAGTATATGAAATCACAATTTGTGATGAGCAGGCTATGTATAAAACCTCTCTCGAAAAAAAACAAAATATTTTCAATGCGTGCCTGACATACCTTGTAAAATTTTTAAATTATGAAAAACATGAGTGATTTTCCCCGTAGCAATTTATGTAAATAATAGTTGCAGAAACTAGAAAATTAAAATTCTGTGTTCTTTCTGAATAACATTATTAATAATAAAACCAGTGCAGTCTTTTATATAGCATGCAACCAATGAGTACTTGCCTGAGGTTATAAAAAATCTGCGATCTAAAACAGGCTTGATGAAATAGACGCAGTTCTAGCTAAACTGTAATTTATTTATTTTTTTTTTATTATTATTATACAATAGACTATAAACACAAAACGACAAACACACCCACGACCTCGAAATATATTTATCTACCTCTAAATTTGAGTACCACGGTCTTATTACTTTTGTAGACCAATTGGTTTTATTTCGCGTTTTCTGATTCTTTGGTACACAAAACAGAATTAATTTTAGGTTTTTAAAAATATTTTTAATTGCTATTTAGTCTGATCTCCATCAAATTTTAACTTTGAATGTCTAACGATAACCCGTGGAAAATCCATAAGTTGATTTTTCTTAATATATTTTTGATATGAGTTAAAATATACCAATGTATGTCTGTCCATATAAACATTTCGAGGGTATAGAACGAAAACCCGTTAAGTGACGAAAATTCGAAAAACTATTTTTATATTCAGTACCATCTTAACAATCAATTTGATCTTGCGTACAGACTACAAGCAAATTCTCATAGTTATCTGAATTGAGTCTGTTTTATTTTGTAGATAAATATTATTACGCAAAAATTGATTAACGCTGTTTCGAAGTTTCGCCACTTATTGGGTTTTGTTATGTACCCTCGATTTTTTTGCTAAATATTTTGTAAAAAATTGTAATATGTCGACATGTAGAGACTAACAAAAAAAAGGTAAATCGCTGTAAAGGTCAATTTGAACATCTCAATCACTCGACACGCTATTGTGTAAAGCTCAATATGGTCCTACATGTTATATAATACAATCTATATTATAGACCCTCCTGAACTTGTTAAGGTTAAATATAAAAAATCAAGGCTAAGTGGAACACAATGTACACGTTTCCAAACAGTTGAAACACTATATTGATGTTCCTCTACATTTTCCTACAATCATTACGTTGTTGGGACAAGGAAGTGTAAAGAACTTCCTCTTTTTTCTTTTGTGTTAAAGCTGACTTCTTGAGATTATCAAAAATTTTAGTTATATGTATTCACCAATCCCAAGATACTTTGCAAATCTCTAAAACGAATACCCTATTACATAAGAAAGTTTAAAATACGTAAGATTTGCGCAATTTTAAAATAGAACTCTACATGAGGTTCATAGAAATGAGGTATTTTTGTGTATCCACGAGCTTGAATCAGAATTAACCATATCATTTTAAAATCAGCTTTTATCATTTATGGAGTTGTAATAGGTAACTATTTTCTTAATAGTATTTTAAAATTTTTGTAATTTCTTTGCAGAATTGAAAAAAAAATGGTGATGACAAGTAAAATTTCAGTATTTTTTTTAATGCTGATGTGAAACGTAAAAAAGCAATTTCCATTTTTGAAATACACTTAAAAATGTGTTCAATACAGTTATAAATATTACGAAACCCAGAATGATGTTATCGTCAGTTAAACACGGAGTACATTTTCCAGCAAACATTTGATATTATTTCCTTCCCTAGCTTTGGTTTAATTTAGGCAGTTTTAACACAGCCACGCTTTGATGCAAATTAAATGAAACCTTCATCACTATCACAAATTAATTTCAATTATTACCATTACTATTCATCACAGTAGATTCAAATTTATACATCTTCAGCTAATAATACAGTACTGACCGAGAGCTTCAAGCAACACATTAATTTCAACGCTCGAAACACAAAAACGTAATCCCATTAAAAAACAGTTCGAGATGAGTGAATTATGAATTTCAAAAACTGAACGCGAAAACCGTATATCAAACTAAATTAATAATCTGTATTGACTATTTTTCAAACCAAAACAAGGATCGCCGGTTAATAATTCAGCGTAATCCTCTTCAGTTTGATTTATTTGTAGCGAGTGAAAGGATGAAGATGAACAAAAACTGCGGCTGCAAAATTACACTTCTTGGTGTCAAGTGGAATTTTTTCGTTTTCGGCAACGTTATTGAAAATATCGCATAGATTTCCTTCGAATGTGAATTTAGTTTCGTGTCGGGTTAGGAAAATGGTGTTTGTTCATTTACACGCAAAAGGCAAATGAGGTTAATATGTAATATACAAAAGCGCTGAAAGACCATAATAGTGAAAAAATCGACTTAAGTTTCTTAATGGTAACACTTCTGAGCAAACTTCTTTATTTCTATCAGATTAAGTCCCCAACTTCTGAATATTCCCATGTATAAGCAACAGCGCCACTCGAAAAATTTTTTAATAGAGCGTTTATTTCATTCTGTTGGAAAATAAAGCTAAAATACTCGTATATAAATACTTTATGTTTATGATATTTTTAAATTTATTTGTTCTTATACCTATAAATTTTAGGCGTTACATTTTAAAATTATCATTGTTGAGATCTTTTAACCCTATTTAAACCAATTAAACTGACTGAAGAAGGGGTTCTATCCCACTCGAATTATATTCTCTCTATGGTTTCCCTTCAACCTTTTGGCGTAAGAATCTAGAATATATTGCACGCTCTGTACTAACCTTTTTATTTCGCAAATAAGTGACAGTAAAGAAATGAAAATTTTATCGGGATCCGTTCAGCGGCAATCTCGTAAAACCGGAGCTTTTCACACCCTTTTTAAAGAGTTGTAACTTATCGAAATCCCTATCAGAATCCACTTTTTGTACAACTTCCGTACACAATCCCCTACAAACAACCTAATTGAAAAAACTCCAACACGGGTAAAACAAAACATAAAAAATATCCGACGAAGAAATGCTAAATGAATAAACCCCTGCCGAGATATTCCTGCTGAGCTTTACAACGCACATACATATTTTTTTCAAGAAGAAGGTGCGAGAAAAGCGGACGGCCGTAAAACGTAGGAAATTGCGCCTTGTTTTTAGATAAAAATTAAGGACAAAAACCAATAAAAACTATCGGGATATTTCGCTCCTATCTTCCGCTTTGTTTTTATTTATGATGCGGGATTTCCCTTTTCTTCCTGGCGTGTTTTCAAGAGGCCTGCGATGACTGTCACTCCAAACGTTCTTTCTTATCTGGCGCTTTATGCTAATGGCGCACGATTTCCGCACAAAGGACAATAAAAATCAAAGGATATTAATGAAAGTTATTAGGAAAAAATCCAGCGAAGAAACCGCAGCCTTAGGCCTCTTTCACGCCACGCGGGCTGCTTCGGAGTTGACTGTGCACTCATAAATTTCAGGTCATCGATTTAACATTTTCATCAGCTTGTGGTGACGTAGGATGCTATTGGACTTAAACAAAATTAAAAGTATTGCTAGAATTTTAGAATTAAATAATCCTAATGTAACTTACAAAATATAATATTAAAAAAAAAAAAAAACACTTTGTCTTATACTTAAACACTATCGGCTTACACTACACCACTTTTTTGATTATTTTAAATAATTATAAAAACAGCTTTTAATCACAATCGGCCAGTAATGTGAAACTTTCAAACTTCTTAAAAGTTTGTAAGTGAGCAATTAAATGATTTACTTCAATCTCAAGGGTGGAAAGTGACATATGTCACTTATTTGTCACTTTCCACCCAAGAGATGGAAGTGAATGTCACTTTCGAGCCTGCAACGTTACGTATGTGTAATTAATGGTAGGTGGAAATCAGCGATTACAAATGCACGGAAACCCTGTGGTCAAGACTTTGCTACTTTTTGATTGGTGTCCTCATGTTATTTCACACTATTATCACCGGCCATTACCTTGAGTTTGACGTTTGTCAGTGTTAAAAGTTGAATTTTATTAGCAATTTGCGGGATAAATCTATTGTTCTTATGTTTGATATTTATGTGGTTCGTAGCATAGAATAACTTGCCCATAGAGTTTCTTATCTTGAGACACTACGCCGAAATACGCCAGGATAACATTTTCCGACGTGATATTTTGTACTTTATTCTGGGCGCACCAATCAACGTAAGCCTTTTGATACCGTGACTTGCTTTTTTCTGGTTAAAGGTTCCAAGTCAGTTTTTTTTTTTGCAGCTTCCCGAAGTTCCGGAAGAGTAAATACAATTCATATCGTCATAAGACATTCTAAATAAAATTTTATTAATTAAACGTCGCTTGTCAAGTTATGTCAATTTTTGTATTTTTCAACGCCTGTTGAGTTATTCATATTAAACAGAAATTAACGTTTTAACTTAGGACATTTTTATTTTATTTTTTCTACCGCCCACGTTTTTTGGTTTTCTAATAGAGCTATTAACGCACGCAAATGACGTCACAACAGTTCGTTAATAGCGGAAAGGCGTGCTTTAATAGATCTGGTGTAATTTAGATCGGTAAGATTGGTAGCAATGACGAGAAATGTCAGGTGAATGTCAGTGGCAAATCTAAACTTAAATTTCCCACGTTTCCGGACGCGTAACTTCTTCGCTAGACATTTTAACCAATTTTAAATTACGAAAACTCGAATTGATTCGAATTACAATTGTTGTTGTGAAAATTCGAACCTCAAATATTTCGTGGTTAGTGTCAGACCAACCCATCACCAACCACGACAAAAGTCCCCAGATTAAAAAAAAATGCAAATTTTAATTAAATTTTGGGAAAAAACGTGTGCGGTAGAAAAAATAGTATAAATAACTCGTTTATAAGGCCATTGAGGCACTCATCCTTTATATAACTCGCGGCTTCGCCGCTCGTTCTATAAACTTGGATTCGTGCCTCAATGTTTGCCTTATGAAACTCGTTCTTTAATATACTATTCAGAGACTTTAAATACATAGACTGGCTGTTAGTAACATTTGTAATGCATTTTGGTGAAGCCACGGCGCATGGTAGTATGGACGCCATTGCTATAACTTTTATGTCAAATTAAGTGAGGTTGTGGTGGTAAGCAGCAGTAGTTTCTAGCACAGAACGTTTCTAGACCTCGAAATAAAAGTGGTTGTGTATCGGGACTTACGAGATTGTTTGTAAATATGGCCATTAAAAATGATTTGGTAACTAAAATGTTTGCCTTAACTTTGCAAAGTAGGACCATACACTTTTTTTCTACATAATGAACATTTGTTTAGTATGGATTAGTTGGACGTAAATAATTCTTATTTTAATTTATTGCTTAAATTAATTTTGAGAAATTATTTGACTCTCGGAATAGGTTATGAGTGCCACTTAAGTACTGAGCGTGAAAAAACTATCTCTTTAAGACTAAAATTCACGAAATTAATTTTATTTCAAGGACATTAATATTTTTAAAGGAATTTACATATACATATAGATATTATTATGCTAAATAAATAATTACAATTTGTTGTCTTTTTTATTTAACATTTTAAATTGCATTTTGTGACCGGAAAATTCAAATTTCGCGCACTTACGGTTATAAGCAATATGGCGGTCGAAAAACTTCACGTTTTTCCTGACACAGCCAGTCTATGTATTAAAGTCTCTGATACTATTCAACTACACTGTGTGTTCTTCCAAATGGAATTTTGATTATTCTCTTCTTAGACTTTATAATTATAATTTATTTTTGAAATTCGACTTTTCTTGAATTATTTAGCTAAGGAAGGATTCACGAAAAAATCCGAGTAGGGTTATTTTTAAAGCTTGTGTTACAATATTTTGTATATAAATAAAAGTACGCTCTTTGTTGTGCTATAAATAAAACTGAGTCTTATTATACAGAAAATTTATAAAAAAAAAAATAGATTATTAGATATTAGATTCTTACTAGCTATATGTTATTCTGGTTTTTGTTAAGCATTTTCTATATTTAAAGTTGCTAGTTATTGAGATTTTTTACTTTATGAAAGGACACACCAGCATATAGAAAGAAAGAGAACAAAGCCCTAAGGTTATTTAGACAGAAATTCCCTCGCCCCTGAAGTACAGTTCAACACTTTCCCACTTTTTTAAAGATTTTTTTTGTTGATAATCTCTATATAACTTAAAAATTTAGATTAATTTGCGACAATTCTGATGACCAGGGTAGAAACTCAAAATAGGTTCATAAACAACAAATGCAAGAGCATCCTAATTAATAATATTTAAATGGTATTTACTAAAGAAATTAGTCCAAAGTTATTTCGACAGAACTTCCCTCGCCCCTGAAATACAATAAAACAAGTCCAGCTTTTTCGAAAAATTATAAAATTTGATTATGCGAATTTTATTTTTTTTTTAAGAGAATCCTTATAATTTAAGATAAAGATATGTCTGTAATGTTAAAGTAAATGTTAAAAACGTGCTGGGCGTACGTTCCAAATTACTTGTTGACGTCATCAACATTTTTGAAAAAACACGTATATCACTTTGGATAGGTGCAATGTAATACTAATGATAACCGTATTCTATTCCCAAATTTTCCGGAAAACGGAGCGAACCGTTCCCGATTTAATCAATAAAATAAATTGACTCATTAATTAATTTTTATGAGTCACCCTGTGCAAGAAATTTAAAAACTTTTAATGCAATGATAAATCACAAGTATATACTTATATTTTGCACATTTTTTTATTATTATTATTATTATTATTATTATTATTATTACAAACATAGAGCAGAGGCTGAAGCCTGTTATGCTCTCCGAACACATAATGAGTAGCTAGGCATTTACTACTTGTCCCAGAGAGGGTGTTCGATTTACAGATAGAGTTTTATTGTGTTTTAAGGAGATGGGTCGTAATCTTGTATTTGAATGTAGCGGTACTGGCGGAATCTACAAACTCAGGATCCATATTGTTCCACACACTAAATACCCTATTAGACAGAAAATGATGACGCCAACTGGTTCTGTACTTTTCGTGATATAGCTTCATAGAATGACCGCGCAGACGTGACGTATCGGATAGGATAAAGATGTTAGCAAGATCTACGCTAAACCGGTTGGTCAGTATATTGTATGTGCAAACTAGATCATTATGGATACGACGGTTTTCTAAAGATAGGAGATTTAGTGAGGCTAGCCTATCAGAATAAGGATTCTTCCCCAAATTCTCAATGGTTTTTGTATACCGACGTTGTACTTTCTCAATTCTTGCCTTGTCTTTGATCAAGCTGGGACACCATATCACGCTGGCGTATTCAAGTATAGGTCGAACGTATGAAACAAATAGGTTTTTGAATAACTCCTTGTTAGGTTTAACAAATGCTTTCTGTAATAGGTAACTGGAAATATTCGCTTTTTTTACAATATGCGTGACGTGATCTGAGAATTTTAATTCATTGTCGATTATAACACCTAGATCATTAATCTGCTGGACAGATTGTAACATATGGTTATTTAAATTGTAAGGCATGTGGGGATTATTTTTTCCCAATCGAAGTATGAAACATTTTTGAACATTTAGAGGCATTAACCAAGAACAGGTCCAATTGTGTACAGCCGTCAGATCGTCTTGGATAGTTTGGTGAGATGTTAATGGATTTCCATAAAGTTTACCATCATCAGCATAGAATGCATGAGATGAATTAAGTATTCTTAAGAGATCCGACACATAAATGAGAAACAATATTGGACCCAACACCGATCCTTGTGGGACACCTGATAATACTTGTCGATTCGAAGATACCGAAGAGCCCACTTTAACTGTAAAGGAGCGATTCCGGAGGAAAGCGGCTATCCACTGTAACAGAAGACCTTTAATTCCGAAGTGTTCTAACTTGTGTAGCAGTCGCCGATGGGGAACACGATCAAACGCTTTTTCAAAATCCAAATAGATGATATCAACAGGTACAGTATGTTCAAGAAATATGGTCCAATCATTAAGACACTGAAGTAGGCAAGTGACTGTTGATCGTTTTGGGAAAAACCCGTGCTGATTTGTAGATATTATGTTTTGCTCGTTTAAGAAAGGTAAGAGATGGTTCCATATGATTTTGGATAGGATTTATTCGGCAAAATTTTGAGATGGCGTTATCACTTTTCTGGGAAGGGGTAAACGAATAAATTTTACTTAACGATTTACGATGACTACGATAACCTTAAAATATTTACAAGATTTCGGAGCAATCGGTTTTGCAGTTTCAAAGTTATATTGCAAAATATTGTTATTCAGTTTTGAATTTTTTCCAAATATTCTGGATGTCTAGGGTGAAAATTCGACACGGATTCACACACCACATGTGCAGGAGTATCATATTTCATGAAATTTAAGAAAACTTTTTATTATAAATTTTGGAGATGACGTTATTCCATTGGGGTGGGGATGATTACCCAAATTTTAGGTGGCATTTAACCATCTGCATGGTATTTCCAATATAAATTTACAATTTAAAATCATTATTGACTATTAAACCAAAACAAAAAAAAAACAACTAGCTTATAAAATTTGACAACAATCGGTCCATTAGTTTCGGTGATTACTTGTCTAATAAAAATGAATACAGACACCAGACAGACAGACAGACAGACGGAAATGGGAGACCACTTTTTTCATAGTGTAGAAGTTACGCTCGAGAAGTAAAAAAGAGGGAACGTCAACAAATTGTTGGTGGGGATGATCAGACAAATTTTGGTTAGGGTTTTACACTATTCTTAACATACAGATTTATAAAATTTGTCAATTTTATATTAAAATATATATTTTTTAGCTCTTTTTTGGATAAAAAAAAAATACGATAAACGTTGCATAACAACATAAAAGTATTGCAGCCGAAATTGTACTTTGTTTTGCACATTTCTGGATCTTTGAAAAAAAATACAGGTGGCCCGTTTGTCGTGCCGGTAAGTGTATAATAATCACAAAATCCCTGAAAAGTTCTTTCCTAATCCTAAACATGCAATTATTAAAACAATTTTCACCTCTGATATTTTTCTACTTCAAGTGCTGTATCTACTGTTAAAATCTAGCTCGCAATTTATGAATTTTCAGGCAACCGCGAAGCAGCCCATGTGAACGAACCTTTAGCTTACATCCCACTTAAATTTGTTGACATTCAACACCACTTTCCGATTCAGTGTGCAATAAATGGCCGCATGATCGAGCTTTACGAGCTTTCTTGAAAAGATGTTGATCTTGACGGGTCCGGTTTTATGTTCTTATTATGGAAAGATGGGGTAATAATTAAGAGCAAAACGTGTAATTCGAGCATTTGTTCTGGTGGAAAGAGCGCAGGCTGATGTTTAATTTCATAGCAATTAGAATAAAAGCTCGACGGAAATCAGGACGATATTCCGGTGCGCCGACCTTGACCGAGATATGGAATAGGAATATCAACTTTAAATTCCCCACAATAAAGTTTTCGTGTCGGCAAACTTTATTCGGGATTGAAAGAGCAGAAAATGTTTTCAAATCTTTAGATGTCGTTTTAATAAAATACAGAATCGAGGATTGCTTTCTGACTCGGGACGGAGACAGTTATGCCTAAAAATAAATACAGGTCGAAGCATAAATTGCGAATACGTTAACTCGGGCTGTGTGATTCATTTTTTGTAGCAAATTTTATGTTTCGAACGCGATACACATTATTCCTTGTTTATAATTAAAGTTCTAAATTAATTTGAACGTTACGTATTCATGGAAACAAACCATTTCCATTTTCATTCATATTTTGATAAAGTATGCAATTGTTAAACACAGTTTGCCTCACTTGTTGCATATAACATGTGTGAACTTTAAACTCGAAACATTTATGGCTGAATTTAAGGCTTTTTTACAAGGTAATTTTACACTTCAAAACAAAGAAAGTTTTCAAAGTACAAAGATGAACCATTTCGTCCATACTCAGTGCCCTTCTGACTCTATTTTTCTACACTACCCAACTTGTCCTCAAATTTAACTTTTATCGCCTACAAACAAATATCTTAAATAAAAAGGAAACAAGAACATGGGGGTGAAAGCGAAAACACTCCACATAAAAAAAAGTAAACCGAAATATGAGTAAAATTTTCCTAATTTAATAAAACATAGTTTATTTTTAATAAGAGTTGAAAAGCTTTCGCATTTTTTATTCGGGTTTACAGCTATTAATAACAAAAAAAGATAAAATTACGGTTCTGACAAGGTTGCATAGAAATTTAAATTTTACGTTGGCATTCAGCGAGAAACTTAGGTATAATTATCCAGATTCCAGATAAACCCTGCACAAATATCTGAAACTTGTATGAAATGAAATTGTTATAACCCTTTTAGCAGTTTTAGCTTTATCTCTCGGCGCGACGATTTGGAAACCCTTATAGCGAATTTAAAGTTGCAATGTAGACTAGTTGTTTGCGAAATAATTTAGTAATTGTGTGTTAAACATTACTAACTCTATCAGGGTGTTTTAGATGTGTATGTATTAAGTTTCGCTGTTATTTCTGTATTGTTATTGCAATAATTTAAGTAAAAGATTAAAATACAAGTAAAAGTTCGTCCCTACTTTAGAAACCGGGCATTAAAAGTTTTTGAAAAAATCGCATTAAGTGTGTGTTATAAAGATGACGAATTATCGTCAGCTTCAGTTTTGTTTATTTGTGTTCGAAACACATAAAGACATAATGTTTATTAAAAGTGTTTTAATTCTGTCGTTTGTCTGTATTTGGCAATTTTATCAAAAACGGAATCGATTGCTTACGAATTTATATGGATTTTAAGACTAACGTGTAGACTGATTAAACTCGAAACAAAATTGATTTGTTCTCCTCACTAGTATTTTGATGATGCCATCTCAAATTTTTCCTACATAAATTCAATTTAAATTTTGCAAAACAAAATAGTTCGATAGTTATGGTTTATTAAACTGCCCTTATTTTTTACCTTGGATATTTATATGTCACAATTTGACTGCTCTGGAATTTTGGAAACACTCTAAATCATGGTAGATATGATAAACCTCTGTCTATACTCTCCAAAAACTGAAAAATTTTTATTGTACAAATGCTGAAAAAATGGATATATATCTTCTCTACGAAAGTAGTAAATACATATGTAATATTATTTTAATCAAAATTACACACGGAGGGATAGGTGTCAATATTGAAAATATAACAATATTAAAAGTTTTGATTAATTAAAAAAAAAAATACAAACTATTTCGACACCAAATGTAGAAAGACGGAATTCTTGCTTCTTATTTTTTTTTTCTTTCGTCGTCCAATATATGAACGTCGAAGTAGTTTTTAGTTTTTCGTCCTTCAAAAAATTGCTCAAAATTTTGCATTTTAATTTCAACACGATTATTGAAGCCTACTCTTAGTCAATTAAGACTATATTTTAAGTTATTTTTTCTTTTAGACAACTAAGAAAATTTTACAAAAATTCTATTTTCCATAAGACTAACGGGAGACGAGAATTTATGTTGTGATATTGAGATTTTAGCAACAGATTTTCCTGAAAATGTTATGTCTTCAAGTTTCTCAGCCTTGACCAAATATTAAGATTTCAGGACAAACGTCTCAGAGTGACGGATGAAATAAATTATTTATGGGTTTCTGAACCAACGAAACGGGTTTTCCGATGAAATCTGTTTGAAAATATATATTTTTACACTAGACGTGGAAAAACACTGAAGTTTTCAATCCAGAAGAAAAAAAAAATAGCAACGATAATATAAAGAAAATAATCTAAAGTTGTTTAGGCAGAGCTTCCTTCACCTCTGAAGTACAGACGAACAAATACAGAGTCTTCGGAAAATTATAACATTTAACCTCTCTAAGCTAAAATAAATATTTGTGGACAGTACAAGTAAAGAAGCATGCTATGCGTGTGTTTCAAGTGAGTTTTATAACAAAATTTTATACCAATAATAACAGTATTGTATATTCAAATTTTCAAGAAAATGGTGTGAATCGTTTTTTATTTGATAAATAAAATAGATTGCCTCATTCATTTTTTGTCATTAATATTTTGGGAGGGGCTTACATATAAATTTTGAATAAACATTTACCATTCTTACGATACCCTTAAAAGGTTTGGAAAATTTCAAAGCATTCAGTTTTGTAGTAACAAATTGCAACTGGAAAATGTTAGTAAATTTTTATTTTTTTCCAAAAATTTGGAGGTCCAGAGTAAAAACTCTACTCAGATTCATAAACCATAAGTCCAGGAGAATGTTATTTTATTAAATTTACTACTGCAAATTTTGAAGATTACGTCATCTCACTGTTGGTGGAGATGACTGGACAAATTTTCTTTGGCGTTTCACCATCTAGCTAATATTCCTAACAAACATAAAATTGGACAACAATCAGTCCAACAGTTTCGAAGATTTTCTGTCCAATAAAAATCGACACAGACAACAGACGAGTGACGACAAATAACGGTCTGATAGACAGACGGAAACGGGAGACCTAGTTTTTTGGAGGAAAGCGTGGAAGCGGATGTCGCGACGGGCCGAGAAAACCCTCGAAGCGGCGTTCTCGATCCATCGAGAGAAAACGTATAGAGGCTACCGTAGGGACCAAGGATTATTATTCAGTGGAGCCGAGTCCAGCGAATGTTAAGAAGAGCCAGACAAGTCGCGCCGGAAATAATTTGTAATAATCGCTGTGAGTTAGTCGTGTATATTCGAGCTAATAATGAATAAATTGTTGAGTTTTACCCACGCCGATTTTATTCGCCCGTTCAACGTAACAATATGCATGTAATGTTGAAGTAAATGTAAAGAAGCGTGCTACGAGTTTGTTTTTTGTGCTAAAAAATAGCATCTTCTTTGAACTCTGCGAATAACACTCTGAAGAATATGTGCCGAATTCTTCATACTTCCTAGTGATCCTGTTGCTAAATGAGATTACTTAGATTATTATTAACAGATGTTTGAAAATTTGAGGTTTTTAGATAAGATTAGAGCACTGAATTTATTGGACTATGGCGTACTTTTACTAATTATTGAGTCAAAAAGCTCATGAAGTTTACAATGAAACGTACAGCAAAATTGGCTGTCGCCACATCCTGCTGAAAACATCCAGAGGGCAACACGTTATCGAGCAACTCTTTACCAAAGTGCCAATTTTCAGTTTTCAAACATGAAAAATATTTCATTGGCCGATCATCAGAAGCAAATTTTTTGATGACTTCTATTTTTCAATCCAAAGAAATAATTATAAGCAAGATGTGTTGCTTTTATTAAATAAGCTTAAAATTGTAAGTGATTATGTTCAACGTTGCCCCAAAATTTACCAAAAAGTGTTCGCTTTAGAACTACTAAGCAACATATCGGTGGATGAAAAATCAGTGCAGTAGATGGTTTTGGACTAAATAATAGACAAAGATTTATGATATTTTCTGTTAATTGAAAAGTTTTTTAAAGATAACTTAATATTAGTTATAGTATTAGATACTTTGTTACTCATCATCGCAGGCAGCGTTTTAAATAAGCAAATAAAGTGAAACAAATCTACAAAATTTGGTGATAAATTTAAAAATTTTTAAAAATCCAGCTGTGTAACTAAGAAAATTTTTTTTGAAGCAGTAAGACTGCAATATACCTTTCCACAAACCCGGAACTTTTAAAAGCATAATGATACATTTTTGAAAAGCGCCACTTCCGGCGAAGCCCAAAAACAGCTCGTCCATCAATCACCGCGATCAGAACAAAACTCCATAATCAAAAATAATCCTTCGAAAAGCGACTCTCGAGCGTCCAATTCTTTAACCGATCCCCCCAAATTGCGTATCCGCTTCCGCCAAAACAAAACCGGTGCACGAATGCACACAAACCGCCACGACCAGGCACCCATCCCTAATCGATCATCCGTTTTAAGGGACACTTTCAATCACCGCCCTTTCCAACTCCCCAAAAACAACAGGCGAGCTTTCGTCCAATTTGCAATGCGTCAAGAGGAGCTTTAATCAAGCACCGTGCCGGTTGTCCAGCATTTACCATAGATCAAAGGAGTCGTCCGAAGATGCACCGGATCATCATTTCCGATTCAGCAACATCGTGAACGCGTTTCAATTAAGCCGAAATCCAGGAGATCGATCTGGGCCAGAATTCGGGCAATTCCGAAAGGCAAGACACGACATGGTCGTGATTGCTGGTGATCCTATTGAAAACAAAAATGAATGTTGTGAAATCAACAAAAACGTGTCTTCATGCAGCAATACTGATCAAAAATAATAGTGATGATGACAATAATAACTCAACCGTTAGATGTTAGACACAGATCACAAAATAATTTTTTTTTTGTTCGACTTACGTATTGCCATATTCATAAATTTTGAAAATTTTGACAGGTAAAAATGTACAAAATGGCTATCTTATTTCGATTTTTCTGTTTTTTAGCGTTTGTCGGCATCGATGTCGAAAAATCAATTTTATTCAAAGTGAAAGTCTGAGACTCCGTTAAGCTATGGACAAAAAAAAAAAACACTGGAATCGCTGATTTCAATAAATTGTGTACCACCATTTGTACGCTCTTTATTTTGAAAATATTAAGTTAAGGCCAGTCCCCACGTTTTCTCAGCGGAATTTTCGCTCTATTTTCAAAATGTAATATCTCCGTTATTAACAGATCTATAGTTTTCAAATTTTAAATATATGTTGTCCATAACTTTCTTTATATAACGCAAGGGCAATTTTGTTAAAAACAGCTTGTGATCATATTATTTTTTTAATTTAGGGAAATTTTTGCATAACGTATTTTTAAAAATCAATATCTCAATTATTAAATAAAATTTCAGAACACGGTTTTCAACACTGTTTTCAGCTTACAAAACTCCAGAAATCATACGAGACATATCGTCGATTTTATTTTTTAGAAACGATACACAGTTAAAAAAAGCGTATATCATGGAAGTTGCTAACTTTTATTTTTACTATATCTCAGTCCCAACAAATAAAGTCAAAAATCGACCTCATAGAATTTCTCAAGTTTTGCAAGCTGAAAACAGTGGTGACAACCCCGTTCCAAAATTTCCATAAATAACTGAAATATTCATTTTTAAAAATACGTTATGCAAAAATTTCACTAAAATTAAAAAAATAATATGATCACAAGCTGTTTTTAACAAAATTGCCCTTGCGTTATATAAAGAAAGTTATGGACAACATATATTTAAAATTTGAAAACTATAGATCTGTTAATAACGGAGATATTACATTTTGAAAATAGAGCGAAAATTCCGCTGAGAAAACGTGGGGACTGGCCTTAAGTGCAGCGTAATCTAGCAAAATCTATACATAAGTTTAAATTTTAAGTTATAAATAAGTTGCCTTAAAATTTTGACAGAGTTCTAGACCAAACTAGATTCTGAATTCATTCTGCGCTGCAGCAGCCATTTTGTGTCACATCAAGGTAAAAATAAATTAATATTTTTAAAACTAGACAAAATGTCTGCTTATCGTTTAGTCGATGAGTCTACAATCGTCTACTGACAAATCTGGCAAATGTTTGTAATTTTATGTAATTATTGTACCATATCTGTAGACCATGAAATAATCACACATCTTGAAATTCTCTACAAAGACAAAACAAATTGTAGACGCGCTTGCGAACAAACCTGTCCTCCTTCGATTGACGTTCTGGATAATGAGTAAGGAAAAAGACATCTAATCTCAGATTTTATTTCTAGTTTGACGAAAAAAAATCGGAATTATCAATAATTAATTATCGTTCAGTTATTCACACTGTCACCAAATTAACTTTTGATATATTTTTTTTACTAACTTTGATGTGTACTGTAACTGTTCCTGATTCACTTAGAGCACTATCGCAAGCAAACTTGAAAATAACTGCCCATTCACAATGGACATAAGGCATAACAAGTACATAAAGCTTACATAAATACGTAAAGTTGAAACGATGGAAAACGTGTACCCCTGTTCACAGTGGACGAACGTAATTCTTATGCTTATGAACGTTTTATGTAATCCTTGTGTGCGTACACAAAGTTGAAATAAGTTCAACTTTGTGCACGAATTATGTCAAAATTATGTTAAAATCTAGGGACTTTTGAATGCTGCTATTGAATTCCCTTTGACAGTTGGTACTTGGCACTTCACACCTTTGATTATATTATATAAATTATAATCAAAGCTTCACACTGCGAGTCTGTTCTGTACTGCGAGTTGTCAAGTTCGAATATCGTATGAAATTGTAGGTTAGATATTTTTTTTGACTCAGTTTGAGGTTAGCCGTTTCTATGTTTGGCCGGGAGTTATTCCGTTCTGCGTTTGCGCAGTTTAACAATTCTTACAGAGTTCACTCTGTCCACTGTGAACGTAGATAAGCATAAGCCAGACACAGACCAAAAACGTAAATTATGTTATGCGCTTGTTCTTATGTCTTATGTCCATTGTGAATGGGCAGTAACGTTAGCTACACAATTGTCATACAGAAAATTCTTATTTTCTAAAAGGTGAATACTGCAGTAGTTTATTATGAAACCTTCAAAACGAGAAAATTACAGCGTTTACAATTTGTTGAAATTTTCGATGTTCTGGGGATAACCTGTTTGTGTCGGTATATATAATTTTTTGTTATAAATAAATGAGACTTTGCATTCTCTTCTTTAGTTACTTGTACTACAATACAATGTTATTTCGTAAACATTTCGTATTCATTTTATCCAAAATATTAATGAAGTGTAATTTACAACAATAAAAATCTTTGGATTTCTTGCATTTCACTATTTATATAATATTTAAAAATCTGCTTAAAATACTGTAGTAAAAAAACCTTAAATAATACTTAAAATAAATCATATTTGAATCCACTGAAATGTAATTAGCTTAACAACTGACCCGTTTGAACATTTTAAATTAATTATAGGGTTTATCTCCAATTTTTTTTGACATTACTTCATTAAATCAACTAATTAGCGTCTAAAACACATGTAGCTGTAAAATATTTACCTTAGATTCCAGATTCACTGACATTTTGTTTATACATCCGATGCTGTGTGTTATTATGTTTCCTGGCGCGACCTTTAATTTTATTCATAATGTTATTAATTATTAAAATTCAATAACACATACATTAAATCTGAAAAGCTAACAGTGACCATTTCGCGTTTTATTTATAAAAATGAACACTATTTTTATTTGCACTGTATACATAAAACTGGTACAAAGTTGTAATACGAAATATATAATTGACTCTTGAATCAGTCATCTACTTTTGAAATAGTTGCAAATAACAATTTAAAAAAATCTTAAACGGAGATATTTCTTATTTTCAGTGTAAGGTACTAATTGAGTCAAAGTTTTAATTACCACTTTATACTTTTGGGTAAACTAAAGATGTATTTGTAATAGAGTACATTTGACAAATCGTTCAATTTATGTTTTCTCGATGCTTCATAACTCCTAGAACATAACATAGTAGATCGCATATTTTCGTCTCTCTGTCATGTATTATTTATCTACTAAAGATTTTAGTAAACAGATAATCTCCAAAACTAACTTTTATGTGGATTTTAAAAATATCGTACAGGAAGTAAAACGCTGACCAAACTTTGTCTGTTCATCCCCACAAAATACTGATGATGAAAAGAACATAAAGAACAATATGTTTGTCTACTTATAATTAATAACTCCGTTCCTGTTTTTAACCTTATGAATCTTTAGAAAAAATTCAGAATTGTTCAACAAAATTATAAAATTTGACTCAAGTTCATCACATGACGGGTTATCGTAATAATATTTAACATTACTAGCATGGTAAAAGGGTGTTTACTGGCGGACAGAAGGATGTGACTGGCGAGCCGAAGGCGAGCCAGTCACCTTCTGGAGCCAGTAAAAACCCGTTACCTTGCGTGTATTGTGCAATATTTTATTTGCTTCTCACTTGTAAATAACTATTATAAACTATTAAAAATTCTAGAAGGTCCAATATTTGAAAAAACATCGTATGAGCTTTAGACGTATTGCCTTGGAAACGCACGTCAGCATGACACTTATCATAGCATTTATTGTGTTGTCTAGTTCTGTCATTTAGATTTTTCGATTTATCGTGTGTGTGTGGCGCAAGCTATATTACTGAGGAAGCAGCAATTGTGAGTAAAAATTTGCCTGAATCAACTTTGTCTGTCATTGCAACTTACAATAGTTTAAAATACATGGCTGTATGAGCACGAGCAGGGCTGTAGAAATTTTACTGGTAGTAAACTTTTTACAGGCTAGGGCCAGTTAAGTGACATTTTCATGTTGAATACAGTGACTTGGTAAATTGATGTTTACAAGTGAGGAATAAATAAAAATATTAAATTACGAAACTTTGTTTTTAAACATTGGCATAGTAATGTAAGGGAAATGTAATTGTGGCGAGTCACTAAAATATCGCCAGTTTTGATTTTCTTATAAGATATAATTTGACTACTATTGTAGGATACTGCCTTTACACATATAAATAACACATCCTTTGAACTAACTCCTGCTGACCCACCTACTTCGAACCACTTAGCCGTTAATATCTACTCCAAACTCCAATATCTCTTAAAAAAAACTTTGTATAAAAATATACAGACTGTGTTAGTTAATTTTTTTTTTTCATTCTATCTCTGACATTAGCAGGAATTTCATTGAATGTTCTGACAGGCATGTAGAACCGAATTTTCTACACTATATCGAAATCATTAAGCTCCATGTCAGTTTTGCTTTCCCGGAAAAAATCATTAAAGTAACGGAAACAAAGATAATCAGATTAAATGGTATCATCAAGAACTAAAATATATCAGAAAAGCCTTACGTTTTTTCATGTGATACTCATAATCGCGAAAAGACCGAGAAATCCACGAAATCAACAAATGAATATAGACATCTGTATCATCATAAACTGCAACAATCCAAACTAAATAACAAAAAATCTGTTAAATCAGCTAGCAAATAACAGAAAACCAATTGGCAGATGATAAATCAGTCAAGCAAAAATCACGTTTGTGATGAGACCGATTGTAGTATATCAAGTCATGCTTTAATATTTTTCCACAATATATAGCGGATTAACAACTGATTACAGCAGTGTCTGTATACATGTTCTAAGTTACAAAGTTTTAATATGTTAATAATAATAAATCACTCACGAATAAATGTTTGTAATTTCAATTTCTCAAAGGTACTTTGGTAACAGAAGTGACAATGAAACACAAAAATAATAATTGTTTATTTTAAAATGTTAAAGTGTGTGAAAAATTTTCAAATGCATGAAAATCTGCAAAGATTATCCCAATGCACAAAGAGGGTTCTAAATATAAATAAATAAAATAATTAAATACACTTTATTGTCAATAAGATACATGATCTATCAGACTCGTCAATAAGATAGCAGGATGCACACAACCTAGATACTATTAATCTAAATTATAAATTACCTTTAACACATCAAACACATACAAAGAAGACAAATAGTTCTAAATAATTTAACATATCTGTCGAAGTTAGTATAATTGAATAAAGACCAGCGAACAGTACGATAAATGTATATTAATAGTGACGAGTGATATGATAAATATGAATATAAAAAAATAGAATAGTATATGAACGTCCGGTCTATAAAGATGAATGTTAGTGAATGAATGTTAACTGAATGAGTGATGAATTGTGAATATTAGTTACGAATGAAGAATGTGAATGAATGAGTTAAGAATTATGAATGAATGCTACCCTATGTTCCAAAGTGGGGGTGGCTTTGGCTCCCACCCTTACGGGTGGAGAGGGGTGAAACAGGTCCCCGCCAGAGGCACTAACATAACCCCCCGCCTTGAAACAATTACATTGTTTTAAGACCAAAAATAAACTATATAGAATATTAGAATGATAACATGATATGGTAATGATAAATACAGATGAAATTACATGTATGGGATGTACATTGTTACAGAAAGCAATGAACATTAAGAAACGCATTAAACTTAAAAAAAAAGATATCTAAAACAAATTACATGTGTACAATATCAGCGAATACACATTATTTACAATAGACCTAAAAATAAATTTCCAACAATTATAAGTTATAATTGTTGTAAATTTATTTAATTTGTTATAATTTATAACGTACCAAATCAATGAATGATACGATGAGTAAGTAATATGGTGAATGCATATAACAATAATATAAACATGAATTAATGTACATAGTAAGTACAATAAACCAACAAGGAGATGTATATGTTACAGCTAATATCCGAAATACGTTATTATGCATAATAACTAGATATTTTAGGAATTATGCGTAATAACTAAACTTGTCAGTTATTATGCATAATAACCGGAAACATTAGGAATTATGCGTAATAACTGAATTTTTCAGTTATTATGCACAATAACGGAAACGTTTAGATAATATTGATAATAACTAACAGAGGAACAGGAATTATGTATAACACCTGAAACATTAGTCATTAAGCATATTGCCTAGTAGGCCAGGGCCGATAATTTTTGAGAACAAAAAAATTTAGAACAGGATGATACCCATTGGAAAAGGAAGAAAATATAACAAAAATAAAGGGAAAAATAATTTACGGGCGATCTGAGGTCCGGAAGGGGAAGAGGGTGAGCTTTTAAGGGTAGAAAACGGTTTATCACGATTTCCGGCAAAACTACAGGTCCTATCCCAAAAAGTTAAATAGCAAAGTTGTAGGTAATAAAAAGATCTACAACTTTTGTATTTACATTTTCTTTACATAACCTCCAAATTTATGCAATTAACCGAGTTTTTAGTTTTTTATTTTTATCTCCCAGAAAAAAAAATTTAACGAAATTTAGTCAAAACTTACCTATTTATGTTCCAAACTCACTGTAATTTTTTTGATTCAAAATATTTATTTTTCCCCCTTATTTTGATTTAATATCGAAAAACCACCCTAATTTTCAATCGAAAATTCTCACATCAAAATGTTTGCTTTTTAAAAAAAATCGGTGTTCTTTTTGTTCATTGAAATCTCTACTTTCTAATGGTGTAAAAAAAAAGTATACATTACTATGGCAAATTTTCACAGGAAATCCAAAAAAACGAAAAATTCGAATTCGAATTTTTTTTAATCATGTAAAATTTTGAGCTATTTATTAAAATTTACACTTTAATTAACTCGAAAAAAGTAAGATTCCATGTTACACTGATAAACTCAAAAATTTAAAATCCATGAAACAAACGCCTTCTGTTGGTGGGAGATTGGTCAATATGAAAGATGATTCTAATTTTTTTTTCACTTTTTACCATTTTCAAAAACTTCGGCACTGGCCTGTAACATATCCAACTGATTTCAAAAAAACGGGACAAGATGAACAATTCAGGTTCTCATAGATCAATGAAAACCAATGGGAATGTGACGTTTATATAACTGTAATTTGTCCTTTTTTTTTAAATCAACTGTACATGTGATATACATATAGGGGAAAGCGAGGCATTATTTATGTTTGATCCCATATTAGCGTGGAATGTTAGGTTATGGAGAAGAGTGATCAGCCAGTTTTTAATTATGGTTAATTTATTTCAGTGGTACCGCTTTCGGGATCATCACACCTCTTCCTCAGCCACCTCGTCATAAAAATTGCACAGGCTTAAAAATATCAATGATGGCTTAGCGGTGTAAAGCAATAAATATGCTGATTGTTACTCAAGTAACAATGTACATAGTTCCATTTCTAATCCTTCAAATTTTCCAGTCAAACCTTAAATATTGATGTGGATCATTGAAAGTTTTTTTTTATTAGGTTCTTCTTCATCTGATGCCTTCAGTCGTCTCTACTGGTGTTCCTCTGAAAAAACTTATTATGTAGATTCCTTCAACCCAAAGTTCCGGGTTACTTATTGCAGCGTAGTTCGAAAGACGAGAATATGTCTGGGTTTCTGCTGTTGACTCTTTCACATACAGCTTCTGGAGCAATGTTCTCGACAACACTCAGGATTATATCCTCAAAAGTTTCCGGTGCAAATCGTGATACAAACAATAAACTTTAATAAGGAACAACTTTGATAGATGGAAAGTCTACCAGTTTCTTAGTTCTAAAGGCTCTTTTTGGTTAGTTCAACCTATGTTCTCTAGGTTTTCATCAGTTACCCTGCTGTCTGAGTTGGTTGATTTTTTCACTGTATTTGCCTTATTCTTGATTGCTTTTGAGAGTTCACGAGCTGAGATGGATGCCTGCTTGCCTTTTCTGTCAGCTTTTTTCAGTTTCTGAAATTCAGGTCACTATCTTGTTTCTTTTTGGTGGTACTCGATGGTTTTTTAGTTGCTTAGCAACAGTTGTTATTTTACTTTGATTTTTTATCACTACTTACTTGTTCGTTTGGTGGATACTTAGTAGTATCACTGACCTCTCGTCGCATGAAATATTTTGATTTTGCTTCTTAATTCGAGGATCAATTCGTCCAATTGATTTACAGTGCACTCATTAATCTTCAAGTTCGTTTAAACCCAAAGAAAAGTTAAGTTTAACGTTCTCCGTTATTTTATCTCTAGCATTTGAAGCGCATTTTCAGTACACACTTCGGTATTGCACTTCCGCTTAGGTAGTCATTTTCTTATGAAATTCTCGTAGTTCAACATTATCACAATTAGCGTGAAAATTAAAAGTTTTTTGGTCATCTTCGTCAGTCCCTAAATTGCACAGAGCGCATATGACACGTCCACGCGACATGGCGGCGAAAAATATAGATCAATTGTTAATTATATTTCCGAAAATCTACGAAAAAATTCTGTTTAAATCAATTAATAACTAATCATTTTGAAGCAACTAATTTTTTCCAATTCTCAGTTTGGCTCAGAAAAAGTACATAGTTTAGTTCAAGTTATAACATCATGCTCTAAAGAAAGAACGATTGTAGTTACAATATTTCTAGATATATCAAAGACATTTGACTGTATCTATCACATTTTGCTACGTAAACTAAGTTGTTACAAGATGCACTTGAGTGGTGGTATACTGATAAAATCTTAACCTGTAAAACAAAATACAAGACAGAAGGGTGCTGCAAGGTTCCATAACTGAATCTCTTCTGGTTTTAATCTTCGTAGATGATTTACCGTCACGTTTAACATCCAGTTGTAACTTATATGTAGACGATACAACTTTAATAAGTAGATTAACGGACGAAAAAACTGCGATCGAAGTAAATGAACAGGCGCAGTCAGAAGCTTTAGACGCAAAATGTAACGGTCAGTTAAATTATTGTTACGTTTAAATTTTTAAAAACAACTAGACACTACCACGCTTTGAAGAATCTGTAACATTCTTAGGATTCGGCATAAATTGTGCTACAATATTCATGGTCAAAATGTTTTTGTTAAGAAATCTAAAAAACACATTCCAGATGTCTCAGTATGATATGTTTACTTCGCATTGTGTCAGTCATATAGGATGATTTCGAAATTCATGCAATAATTGTAACCACGGCATCACGTACCGTAGTAATTTGGAAATATAGAAAAAACAAATTAAAAGTCGAACAGGGTAAAATTCTCAAGCGCCACCTTCGATGCGATACCACTGATCCACCTTTTAAATAGTAGTTGGAAAAATGTTTGAATAAAAACGATGTAAACACTTTCAGTTTTAATTAAAAATAAAACAGACCCTTTGCTGCTTATCATTTGTTCTTTCAAGTATTCATTCATCGTTAAAGGTCAGTGCGAAAGATTATTAGTTGTAGAAACAAATGGTGGTCCTGAGAAGGACCGATTTTTGGTAATGCTTCATGGTGATTGACTTTTTAATCTTACGGATGTCCTTGCTACGATCCCACATTGTTTATTAGAACAAAAATAAGAGCAACTTAGAATGCTGCTACTTTTTTACAATAAATGTTCAAAATATTGTCTTTGACTAGCGATATAGACATCAGCACGTCGGAACATGTTTGCACGAATACTTAAAAAAAAAACTCCGGAAGTTCCACGAACTGTAGCAGCTGCCACTTCCACTCGTTGTTGAAGCTCTTCGACAGTTTCTGGACACTGTTGATTTCTATAAATTAACTGTTTCATCGAATCCAACACAAAAATCACATGGATTGAGATCGGGTGAACACGGAAGCCAAGCTACTGGGCCGTTTGCACCGACCCACTGGTCAGGAAAATGGTTATTTAACCATTCAGTTACTGGCCTAACAAAATGTGGGGGTGTTCCATCATGCAAGTACCACATGCGAACTCGTTCACCTACAGGCACTTACACGTATAGGTGCTCTTCCAACACATTGTTTAAAAACTCGAGGTACTACTGTGTCACGCTTAGTCTGCTTGGTAAAACATAACAACAACTAAGCGGTCATTTACGATACTGACCAACAAATTTATGAAAAACCGTCGTTGAAATCGTACTTTGATGAGCGTGTAAATTTTCATCGGACCAAATGTGAGTGTTTTGGCTGTTGAAACCAGCATTGCGAGTGAATCCTGTTTCATCCGTAAACAGAATGTAATTTAAAAAGTTAGGACATTCACGACATCGATGTAGCAACCATTCGCAGTAAATAACACGACGTACGATGCACTAAAAACTGTGAAACTCCAACTTCAGCTGAAAGTCGGTGAGTGCTGATGTCAGGCTTCTTCTTCGTTGCATTCCAAAATTTGTTCTTCAGCTTGCGGTATTCTTTCGTTCTTATCACGGCCACGATCGTGGGTTTGAGGCTTGAAGTTGCCATGATCTCGGAGGTGCTGTACAACTGATATAAAGGTTCGCACACACGGAATCGCGCGATTCAAAAAGCGCACAATCCACAATTCGTGGGCCAACCTGGCGTTTCTATCACACCTTAAAGCATTACCGTGTCAACACACTCTGAATTGGAAAAAATCAACGACTAACCGAACACACTGATACATGACTGGCCCTTATCATGTTTTTGCACGTTGCTCATCAGTGTGCTGCTTTTTTGGTTCTTAAGCCTAGTCGTTCGTGCCATTGACTGAGTAGTAGTTATGGTAGGTCAAGAAACACAAACCAGTGACGTGTATAACAATTTATATTTCATTTCAAATCATTTTATCCACACATTGCTATCACTTAGGAACGTAAACTTTACACAGTGCAAGGAATCTTATTGTGAGCCACTCCCCATTTTTCTTATTGCACACATTTCGAAATCACCCTGTACATAACTTATGGTTTACCAATCTGAGGCTACATTGGGTGCCGAATTTTTGACTTACGACGGAGAGCTGTATGAGTTATTCCTGACAAACTACAGGAAGGAATAACGATATTTTATTACACTAAAATTACTCACATTATCTTCTTTATCTGTATACTCATGTATAAAAGGCAATATCCCGATTGATCTATCAACGCCCAGCCCAAACCGCTAATGTTAGAAAGTTGAAATTTGGTGAAATTGTTCATTTCATACTGGAGGCACCGTTTAAGAAGGGATTTCTCGAAATTCATCCCCTAAGGGGGTGAAAGGAGGTGATACAATTTGTATAGGACCAATATGTCTACTGCAAATTTACATTGTTACGTGAACCCTAGTATCTTTATATGTGTTTATACTCCGTTTACCGAACAGATGGAGTTGTAAAATTGCGTGAGCTTCACGTGATCTTTTAAAACACTAATTGACCAAAGGATGTCGACAGTTGAATTGGGAATAACCGTTTTCACACAGCTCAACAATAGACGCTTTCTCTCTTACTTGAGGTTTCGTATCGTCGTGCTTGTATTCAGTTTCTTTTCTTTTCAGGTGTTTTGCTTTAATCGTTTATTCAATATTTTCTGTAAATCAGTCTTTTTAACGACTCTTAGTTTGTTTTGGGGCGGTGAAGTCAGAGATTATAAATCTAAAGGAATCAGATACCGATTTTAATTTCTATATAGTCATGCATATATATTTTTTTAATTATAAAAACTTTAATAACCGGATTAAAATCGTACTTTTTTTATTTTGATTAAGTATTAATTAATACTTATGTTACATTAATATCTAACTTAAAAATATAAAACTCATCAAGTGATAAAAATATTTGCAATGACAATATAATTCGATTTGAATATCGTATCGCTAGTGACCATATAATAATAATTCGATTGAAATGCCTTGAAATAAATTTATATTAAACTAAAAGTTGCTTTACATTTTGTAAATTTTTACCCATGTCTCGGAATTCAATGGGAAAAAGTGAGAGAGGCACATGGGAATTTATTTTCGAAGTCCGCTCCTTCAGATATACATTTTAGATCATACTGTATGTATTTTCAAAAACAAAGAATATAGCTGTATTTATAAACAAACAAAAATAAAGAACACGTAACCACTCTATATGTTCAATAAAAGGACTGCAGTTTATATAATGTGTCTTAAGGAATCTTTGTTGGCCACTTGGTGGGTGATAATACCATCAATGAGTATTATGGAATATTTTTTTTTTAATAAATTGCCTAATTACTTATATTAAAATTTATATAAACTTATTTTAAGAAAATGTTAAAAGAGCCAAAGTGTACGATACGGTCGATGAATTTCTGTCTGACATTCTGTAACTTGCGGTAACAATTTGGTCATATGACGTCTACAAAACTTGTACTATTTCCGTGTACAAATTCATTACTTTTATTATTATTATTACCATCATCATCATTTCGAAAATGTTATGTGCCGAAAAAACCCATAGAAAAAATTTGAAAAACTTTTCAAACTAGCCTGATTTAATTTCATCTTCAAAGTCATTACCAAAAACATCTGTAGAAAAAATCATTTCCATATACTGGCATAGAAAAATAAACTGACAATGACTACTTGGATAGATTTGACTTTAGCCTTTTTGCGGCGACGCGTGGTCGCTGCAAGACTACATCTCGCCCAAACTGCCGCGACCAGGGGACGAGGGGCGGCCGGCGGCAGTATTAAGTCGGGGGGTGGCGGGCGCACACACCCGGCGATCTACGAGGGTAGTATCTGCGAATTACTTTGACATACACACACACGCACACGTCGCGTAGGTAGATAAGGGCGGACGACGAAGGGGTGGGACGGAGGGGTTGGGATCAGTGGCGGCGACGATGGTCGGGATGCTGCGAGTTGAGCAGATGTGCGGAGATGACGGCGTGATGTTTGCAAGAGTTGCATTCGGATTGCGATAATTAAGCTATTGAGATGCGGAATTGATGGCTGACGTTGATTTATTCGAGTAATTTCACGGGAGTGATATTTAAGCGGCTGTGATTTATTCTTTGGATTCCGTGTCGAAGTGTTTGAGCGGTGCTTGCGGGGTATTTGGGGTTTTTAGACGGATATGGTTTAAAATGATGGTTATTCGTTGTGCGAAATAGCTTTTTTTTTCAGATTTTAGAAGTGCCTTAAAAAGAATGCAGTTAAATAAAAGATGCACTTGATTTGGGGAAAGGTTCTTTCAGTATTTAAGCAAATCAGTAAAAAAGACAAAATATGGTCAAGTAATTTATGGGTCCAGTAAAGTCCTTGGACGAAAATTCAAATAATTATAGTATATCTAGGGAGTAAACTTGAGCATCTACTTCCACTGCTTATGTTTAATATTTCAATAAGTCATCCAAGGGAGGATAGGATTTACTTCAGCGATATATACATAGCTTTATCTGATCCCTTTTATTTATTTCTCATAATTGTCCTTAAAATTCTAGATGAAGAAAATTACGAAAGGGGTCATTTTGGGGCTGATATTAACTGAAACTTATAGGAAATATTTTTATTTAAAAAAAAACAGAGCATTTGTCCTAATACAATTTTGACAATTCAAAAAACATACGATGACATTTGGTGGTTGACTAAGAATCGTTTTTATTAATAAGCTAGATTAATATCAAAATGCAAAACAATAATAACAATTTTTTTGAAGAACGTTGTAATCATTAGCTCTTTTCTTTAAAATAGCAATAGTAAATTACAGATTTTTTTTTAAACTGTAACTGGATTATTCGTCCTGTAATACAATAAAATTCAGTTTTATTTAAAGAAAGCGCTTTATTGTAGGTTTTAAAAAGAAATCTTACGTCCTCTTATTATTAACAATAGTTAACAATTGACAACTTACTTGATTTTGACACCTTCAAAGTGAATGAAAAAATTAGTGACATTTGAACATTCTGTTTCTTTTTTTCATCAGAACTACTAAACTTCAAAACTATAGTATGACTTTACTGAAACCCTATATTAAAAAACATAATATGTTCTATGTGAACATGTCTTTTTGAAACATGGAATTTTGAAAACGAAAAGTCAAAATTGGAAACTGTCACTACTGAAACGAGTATACAAAATGATTGGAGCAAACAAAGCTTGCTACTTTTCGTAAACAAATTTAATGTAATGAAAACGTACACAATTTTTGAATTTATTAAACAAATTGCTACAGAGCAATAAAAAACAGGATTAAAAACAGCCACTGATATTTGAAAGGTTGTAGTTGATTGTTGGACTTTCAACTCAAATTTTCAAGTTGACGTTAGCGTTAGTCTAACCAGACGAAAATTCTATCAAATACCTTCAAAAATCCATGGCTGTCTTTGTTTGTTTTTTAAATGCTGTCTCAGTACAAACTCATATATATAATACTATACTGAAATTTTGATGGAAGTTTATTTCGACAGATCTTCCCTCACACCTGAAGTACAAACCCAAAAAAAATCCGCTGTTTTGAAAAATTGTAAAATTTGATTTTGTGATTTTCGTTTTGTGATAACACTCCTGCAGTCCCTGCGCCGTGGTAGCTCCAATTCCAAGGAACGCCGCACAAATACGGACAATGTAAAATATATTTAAAGCAATAACCAACGGGAAAATATGCTTTCAGCAATAATAACATGCTTAACTTCGAGTGTTTCCGTTTATACATCGAAAGAATGTCACATAGAAATTTCTTCAAGACAGAGCACTAAAATTATTAATTAAGCTACAATCGAACAAAAAGTTCTAAATATTAGTATTATCATTCTTATTTTATCAGACGTGCGTTTTCTCACATTTTCTAGAAAATGGGGTAAGTCGCTCTTAATTTGATCAAAATATTTGTGATGATGTCATCCACATAGATAATACTAGTCATAGTGCAAGAGAAAGAAAAAGGAAACGTCCAAGTTTGACATCGAATATGCGACCGCCAGTCCAACGTACTGACACATAAGCTGCAAGACTACGAACGGTTATATCCTGAGTTAGTGGTAAAATGTTATTATACTGTGTTAATTTCTTTGCCAAAATTTGGATGTTTACGGAAAAAACTCATAGTGGATTCGAACACAAGTACAGGAGTAACATTTAAAGCATTTTAAAGTAGAATTCTTTGAAATGATGGCATCAAGTTGTTGGAGGAGATAATTAGTTAGTGTTTGCATGATATTCCTAATACAGGGTGTCCCAGAATTCGCGCCATTCCCGTGAATGACATGTTCCCTGTCCCGAACTGTGCCGTAATTCGCAAAAAGAATTGTCCAGGCTTTAACCGTGTGAGAACTGGAAGGCGATTAAGTTGACCAATAGAGAGGCTGCTTTTATGTCCGAACGTTTCTGTGTTCAAAGTTACCTATGCCAAGGACAAAAAATCCGGTAATACTAAAGTTGAATGAATTTTTTCCGAATCCCCCTCCGTCAACAAAAGGAAACAGAAGTGTGGTTATAAATTTAATCATTTTGACAATTGTTTGTCATAAACTGTCACGAAGTTCATCACTGACCTGAACAGACGCTTCTGCGCCAAAGATGACTGATTAATGTACACAGAGACGTCAAGGTTTATTTTAAGGCAAGTAGCATGGTCAGAAGTTATTTCTGCTGCCATTCTAGTTAAATTGTGTTTAACTAGGCTGTACATGCCATAAAAGAAGCTGTTTCATTTCATCGTAGGCAAATAATACATTTATTACTATTCTGCATAGTGTAGATATCGAAGAGCAGGTATTAGAAGTCATTTTCTTAGAGCCCCGTGAATAATGTGTTGTTCTTTTTAACGAAAAGTAGTGCATTTTCAGAATTCACTATGCATCATATCCCTGATATTAAGTTTATCGTTATTTCTAAAAAAGAGTACCACATGTCCATTCAAAGAACGTTATTAAGTGTACTAAAACATAAATATCGCTTTTGGTTAATCGGTGCTTATGATTTTCAATAAACAGTATCAATTTTTACCGAACAGCTTTGTTGCTGATACCTAATCTAAGCAACGAAAAAAGAAACGAGACACCACTTCTCTGGTGTATTGAAATCATAGGTATCTGCTGTGGTGTCAATCATGTGGGGGAGATACTGAAAACGGAGACTTATTCAAGAATAATATTGATGTTGCACATGATGATTTAAAACAGTCTCTTTAAAGTTGTGAGCACTTTCTAGAGATTGAAAAGATACCAATAAAAAATGTGACAAAAATCGTTTAGTTGCATTTTTTTTTTAAGAACAATACAAACTATAAACAAATCAGTACCAATACCACTAAGTTATTGATGTCTTAGTCATACTAGTACCTATAAAGAATATTTGGAAATGATGTTAATTTATGGAGAATGTAAACGCTCTGCAGCCACTGCTGTGCGCGAATATACAGGTCTTTTCCCCAACCATCGGCTCCTTGACCAGCATGTGTTTCGTCGTTTGTTGCATCCAGCAAAAGAAGATGGATCTTTTTAGCCTATTCGGAAAGGCCTTCCTGGGGCTACACGGATTATTATTATTATCCACATTTCGCTAACGTGAGAGCATATCAAGAGCAATACTATTAATCTATGGGCTGGAATCGGGTAGTCGGTTGGTCCCAGATGCTGCACTCTCGTGTAATGGTAAGGATGCAGTCTTCTCTCTTGAAGGATACGATGAGTAGTCGATCTTGAGCATCCACTCATTTGCTCTACGCAGCGGACACTTCTCCTAGGATCCGCTTCCATCAATATTATTCTTGAATAAGTCTCCGTTTTCAGTATCTCCCCCACATGATTGACACCACAGCAGATGCCTATGATTTCAATACACCAGAGAAGTGGAGTCTCGTCTCTTTTTTCGTTGCTTGGATTAGGTATCAGCAACAAAGCTGTTCGGTAAAAATTGATACTGTTTATTGAAAATCATAAGCACCGATTAATCAAAAGCGATATTTATGTTTTAGTACACTTAATAACGTTCTTTGAATGGACATGTGGTACTCTTTTTTAGAAATATGACGTTAAGTGGACTCGTGCTAAATCCAAAGTTGTAAAAGTTGTTTGTAATTCTTGTCACACTAATATAAGTCAATTCAAAGATATTAAAACTCTAATAACCGCATTTCAAGAGCAAATAACTACTAATATTAATAAGATCAAAGAAGATCTTCAAACTCAAATCAACGAGCTGAAATCCAGCTTGCCGACTGTTCAACCCAAAGATGTGCAATTTGAAAAGGTTACCCAGGAATTCACGGAACGGCAAAAGAGGAAAGTTAATTTAATAATTTTCGGTGTTGATGAAGAACGTCAAGACTCTATCACTGATAGCGGCCCAAAAGAACATTTAATCGTGAGACAGTCTGAGAAAGATAAGTCTTCCGTTAATAATATACTTTCCACAATTGATCCCAATTATAATAATGTAAATTTAAAGATCCAGAGCCTTGGTCGATTTGTTGAGGGCAGTCTTAGGCCCAGACCTTTAAGAGTTACACTAAATAGTGAGCTAGACGTACTAAACTTGTTACGTACTGCTAAAGTCCTCAAGAACAATGATTGTTACAAAAATTTATCTCTTTTTTCGGACCGCACACCTCGACAAATATCTCACTACAAACAGCTTAAAGAGGAGCTAGCTGTCCGTACAAAAAACGGGGAAGGTAACCTAAGGATACGTTATTTCAATGGTTCACCTAAGAACGTGAATTTAAACTGAACCGTTTACCCAATTATAGTACTTCAATTTCTTGTATTTACCAAAATGTGCGTGGCTTACGGACCAAGATTCAGGAAACTTATAATGCAACTTCTAATTGTAATTATGATATTATCGCACTCAGCGAAACGTGGCTGTCAGATGATATATCCAGTAGTGAGTTAATTTCAAATAACTACGTGGTTTACCGTAGGGATCGTAATTTTGAATCGTTATCAGTATCTCGAGGTGGTGGAGTTCTTTTATCTATTCGTAACTCGATTGTATCAACTTCTTTAGATCTATCTATCATTACATCTACTGTCCCTACTATTGACTTAGTTGGAGCATGTATAATTAATTCTAACAACACTAAACTACTTATATTCGTAATATATATTCCTCCCTCAAATTCCTTCAATGACTTTAATCTTTTTTTCGATCTTTTTTCAAACCTTTACGGTAACTGTGAAGATGATATTATAATCATTGGTGACTTCAATACGCCATCACTAAATGTTAATCCACTTAATCGTTACGCCTTAAAAGTTGACACTTTTAGTAATTTCCTCAACCTTATTCAATACAACAGATGTCCAAACAGTTTTGGCTCCATCCTTGATTTAGTTTATTCTAATCTTAAGTGTTCTGTTGAAATCTCGTCATCGTGTATTGTTAGTGAAGATAGATACCATCCATCTCTTGATATTTCTATTGAAGTTAAAAACAAAACTCTTAAATACTTTCCTCGCTCCAAGATTTCGCAGTCTCTTAACTTCAGGAAAGCTAATTTTCCCCTTCTCTATCAATCTCTTTGTACAGTTAACTGGTCTTTTTTAAAAGATAAAACCGATGTTGAAGATGCTTGCGATAGTTTTTACGATGTATTGGTGAACCTATTTGGAAAATATGTTCCACATGTGAATGTCAAACGTTATCACAGTTATCCACCATGGTTCACTTCAGAAATTATTGAAGCAATTCGTAAAAAGTCCACCTATCGTACTAAATTTAAAATGTATCGATCACAATATTATCTCGATTTATTTAAATCTTATCGTTCAAAAATTAAATCTTTAATTACCAAGGCTTACAAGTCGTACATTGAGGATATTCAGTCCAATCTTCTTAATAATCCTAAGAAATTTTGGGGTTTTGTGCAACAGAGAAAAGGGACCTATAGAATTCCTGGTATCATGCATTATAATGATCACACATTATCAACACCTGAAACTATTGTCGACAGCTTTAATCAGTACTTTTGTAGTGTATTTACTGATTCGAATAGCACAGGTTTAAACTCTGTATCTGTAGATTGTAATGTCAATTTCTCAATAGATATAGATTATATTTCTAGAGAAGAAATTCTGGATACCTTACATCATTGTAAAAATTCATTTACTGCAGGAAGTGACGGCATTCCTAGCTTTTTCTTGAAAGATACTCTCTCAGTATTAGTTGAACCACTATTAGGGTAAATGTGTACAAGAGTGCGAATATGGATAAGAGTACGCACTGATGATTTCTGCTTATTAGTGCCATCTGTGTAAGATGAAGTTATACCATTCAGAATTTAATGCTAAACCTGAGATAAAGGTGCAAAAGTGACCTGAATATAGTTTATAGTTTGGTCGTACTGACGATTTTATGTTCACACGTTGTGTGGATGTAATTTTTACCGCTCATAGTTTTAGTTTTTTGTAAGGTACGTACCAGTTCTTTTATTTTACAGTAATAATTTTCATTAGTTGTAACTTTTAAGGTGTCGTTATACACTAACAGTTTTACACTTTCTGTCCAGCAAAAGCTTTTAACTTTGAAAACATTAGGTTATGTACAAATGTACAAGAGTGCGCAGCGAGGTATTGTATAAGAGTGCGCATTGCTTGCAATACGTAGTCTAATAGTCTTGGAGATACATATCATACGATAATGAATTATTTAACTCTACTACTTTGTACTGCTTCTCAAGTTGTGTGGTGGTGGTTATGGTGATTTTTTTTTTATTTTTACTTCCTGAGCGTGTTGTAATCGAGTCCGTCGACCGACTCTCTATTTTTACGTTTTCTCGTCTTTTCAAGACCCCTAGAGTACGAAGAAATAGGTCTCCCGTTTTGTGTGTAGTCTGTAGTCACTTATTCCCATTTATTTTCACCTTAAAAACAAATATTTTTTCATAAATTGTAATGCGTACTCATAAGCGTTCAAATGCGCACTCTTGTGCAATGAACTGTCTAAGAGTGCGCATTTACACATCTTGACAAAAATTGAAATTACTCTTAAAATATAGTGGTGTTGGGACGTACAATTAAATATATCTGATCTCTAAACATGTATATAACGAACCTATATCATAAAATTTGTCTATTAAAAAAAATTAAAAAGTTGTTGACAGTTTTACACTAAGTGCGTACTCTTGTACACATTTACCCTACACATATTTAATCTTATCCTTAAAACATCATCTTTCCCTTCTATCTGGAAAAAATCCATTATTTGTCCCATACTTAAAAAAGGAGACGTTAGGTTGATTCAAAATTATCGTCCAATATCTCTTCTGTGTAACTTTGCGAAAGTATTAGAAACTATTTTACATAAACGAATATATACCTCTGTTAAGCAGTCAATTTCCCCCTTTCAGCATGGCTTTATGAAAAAAAGGTCAACAACAACTAACCTTATGTGCTTTACGCAAGATGTCTCTGAAATATTGGATGATAATGGTCAAGTCGACGTAATTTTTACTGATTTTCAGAAGGCCTTTGATCAAATTGATCACTTCATTTTACTCAAAAAATTGCGCTTGATGGGATTTTCTAACTCTATGGTACAATTATTTTCTTCTTATTTGATTGGTCGTGAGCAGCGTGTACGTTATCAAAACCATCTGTCGAAGTCATCGGTACCAACATCTGGGGTTCCGCAAGGATCTAATTTGGGTCCGTTACTATTTTTAATATTTATTAACGATCTGCCTAATTTATTACTAAATCGAAAATTACTATTCGCTGATGACTTAAAGATCTACGCCAAAATCACAAGCGTTGATGATTGTCTTCAACTCCAAGAAGATATCAATATATTAATTAACTGGTGCTTAAGGAATCGACTCACTCTTAATATCCTAAAGTGCATTGTCATGTCTTTCACACGAAAATTAAAACCTATCGTCTTCACGTACTCAATGGGAACTTCGAAGCTTAAAAGAACAGATATCTATAAGGATCTCGGTGTCATATACGATATGAAACTTAGCTTTGTGAACCACATACAGGATACTGTTGCAAAAGCATTTAAAACCTATGGATTCATCTATAGGAATTGCAAAGAGTTTACGAACATTCGGTCTTTATCAGCTTTATACTATTCTCTAGTTCGCTCTAGGCTGGAATATTGTGCGTGTGTATGGTCTCCGATTTACGAAATACATATTATTCATGTTGAATCTGTTCAGAGGAAATTTCTGAAGTTTTTAAGCTTTATTGTTGATAGGACATATCCCCCACGTGGCACTGATCATACGTTGTTACTTGAAAGATTTCAGTTCACATCACTTAAAATTCGTAGAATATCATACGGCATTTCGTTTCTGTGGAAACTTTTGAACAATCGTGTAGACTGCACATCGCTTCTACAAAAGATCAACTTTTTAGTCCCCAGAACTCAGCTTACTCGTCAAGTTTTTACATTTTATACACACCCCTGCAGAACAAATATTTTATGCAAGTCACCATTGCATGTAATATGCAATAATTTCAACAAAATTGCTTGGAACTGCGACATCCATCATGACGCTATTACAAAAATTAGACACTGCATCGTAACTTATTGGGACAATGGAAGTTAACTTAATTTATCTTTATTAATTTTTTTTGTTTTTTTTTTTCTTCTTTTTATTTTTATTTTAAGTAATTTCAACGTGTCATTTAACTAGCATGACTAATGTATATTTTCTGTAATTGGGTATAATACCTGTAGAAAATAAAGGTTTATTTATTTATTTATTTATTTATATAACGATAAACTTAATATCAGGGATATGATGCATAGTGAATTCTGAAAATGCACTACTTTTCGTTAAAAAGAACAACACATTATTCACGGGGCTCTAAGAAAATGACTTCTAATACCTGCTCTTCGATATCTACACAATGTAGAATAGTAATAAATGTATTATTTGCCTACGATGAAATGAAACAGCTTCTTTTATGGCATGTACAGCCCAGTTAAACACAATTTAACTAGAATGGCAGCCGAAATAACTTCTGTCCCATGCTACTTGCCTTAAAGTAAACCTTGACGTCTCTGTGTACATTAATCAGTCATCTTTGGCGCAGAAGCGTCTGTTCAGGTCAGTGATGAACTTCGTGACAGTTTATGACAAACAATTGTCAAAATGATTAAATTTATAACCACACTTCTGTTTCCTTTTGTTGACGGAGGGGGATTTGGAAAAAATTCATTCAACTTTAGTATTACCGGATTTTTTGTTCTTGGCATAGGTAACTTTGAACATAGAAACGTTCGGATATAAAAGCAGCCTCTCTATGGGTCAACTTAATCGCCTTCCAGTTCTCACACGGTTAAAGCCTGGACAATTCTTTTTGCGAATTACGGCACAGTTCGGGACGGGGAACATGTCATTCACGGGAATGGCGCGAATTCTGGGACACCCTGTATACATACAAAATTTGACAACAATCGGTCCAGCAGTTTCGGAGATTGATCAAATTAAAATCGACACACACAAACAAACAGGCAGACCGACAGACAGACAAACAGGCAGACAACAGACAGGCGGAAACGAGAAACCATTTTTTCGTACTTTAGAGTCATGAAATGTCGAGAAAAGATGAAACTGTCAAGTCGTCCGATGAACTCGATTACTATAATTTCTTAGCTTATGATTGGGAAATAAAAAGCTAATAAACGAAATCGCTTTAAAATTGACAGCAGTTTTAAAATAATGCACTCTTTTCTAAATTCTGCCAGTATTACAAAATTATTTCTGCAAATAGTTTTCGCATAAAATTCTTTAATGTCTCAACGTTTGAACATTGTTCTGAAGCTTTGTGTTTCTTTTTCCCTTGACCTAACCTGACCTCACTTGACCTGATCTGATCTGACAAGACCGGACCTGACCTGACCTATCTTAACCTGACCGGACCTGATCTGACCTAACCTCGTCCAATTTTTGTATTTAGCAAAGCATTATTTATTTACAAGGAAATATCTTTTCACAAATTTTTAAAAATTTTCTTACACTTCTCTCCTGAATTACCATCATTCTACAATAAATTGCAAACTTTTCTATTTCCCAAGTTTCAGAGTTTTATGCACATCTTGTATACACGATTTCCACATCTTTCACTGTTTTAAAACCAACTCACTCTTTTCGACCAGTCTTATTCTGACGTTTACTTAATCCAGAGTGGTGGCCCCAATCTAAATTCACTGATTTTATTATCCAAATTGCGGGCTCTACCTTCAAAATGGGAAGGGCTTCCATGTTTTTCAATTTTTATATGTTAAGAAAAGTTCAAGAGAAAATTAGAAGAACATTAGTAGGAAGTCAGGAACCGCAAAATAACAACAATTTTGTACTCAATAAGCACGTTATTGCAAGACTATAGAGGTGTGGACGAAAATAATTAAAACGAATTTTTTGAAAAAATTACCAAAAAATTGATTAGTCTGTAGAAACTCTAAACATGAGAGTAGTGGCTTTAACGTTAATAGTGGCCCTAAAACCACTCCTCTGTGGTCAAACTTGTGGGAAATACGTAACTACTATTAGATTAGAAAATAGTATTCCTGATGATGTCAACCTAGTCAATTAGTGTTCTGAGTGTGCCATTTCGTTGTTCGACAAACGTATGAAACGAATTGGCGGATTTTACTTATGTGATATTATCAAATGGTTGGTTTCGAAGTTGGTCTTTAAACAAACGCACTCTCCCTAAATTCCAGTTCTGAGTAAGTAGGTGCATTATTTTCTCAAAAACCCCCTAATATCAATACACCCCGGCTTCACATCTAACCCATAACAAAACTAACTCCATCCGATTTGCAAATCCAAAGAATCACACTTAAAGCCCCCGGGATTTTCCGAGCTTTTCCTCGACACCCGCCCACACATTCCACCCACCCGCTCCGCAAGCAAACTTTTCGCAATTGACAATTTCGTCGTCGGCACCTCCGAGCCGCCACTGGACCCTTCGGGGCCGTCGGGGGCAGCGGCGGCGGCGGCGGCGGCACAATGGCCGCCAGCGCTCGCGGCGATCGGCGTGTAGTTAGTGCACGGGTCCGCGAACCCGCGTCCTGTCCCTGCCGCCGCCGTGTGATCTACCCGCAGCTGTCGCGGTTCGGACAGGGACGGATTTAAGGAGGATGAGGGAGGGACGATGGGGTTCGAGCCGGGGGTGGGATGGGATGGGACCGGCGGGTTGCTGCTCGCTTGCTTGCCTCTGCCTGCCTGCCATTGCGACCCGAATTTCGCTTTGACCAGAAACAACACTGCTCTAGAACAAAGCCCACGGCGCGTCTTATATAATATTATACAATCTCACAGGACAGGATTGTTTCATTAAAATAACAACGGGCTTGAACTTTCAAAAGGACACAGACACTTTAGATTTTCGACGGCGAGTGGAGCTGGATTGGGATTAGGGCCCGTGGTGAGGTGATGGCCAGGGGGGTGAAGGTGGCGAGGAGACGTTCATTGGGGTAATTGAAAGTAAAGGGATTTCTAGAGCACAGCAGAAGAGTCGCTGGATACTGCAAGAAAAAACTAATAACAGATGGAAATATGATTGATGTACGAGTTAATTGTTACGGGTTTTTAGGGTATGTATTGGAGCTCAAAGATCTGCTGTGCGGTAACTCCCAAAGGATTATTCTTAAACTTTGAGTTTGAGGTTTGAGGTCCAAATGTATGACAGTGACAACTGGTAGCAATTGGATTTCTTCATTTTGGCGAATCTCTTCTAATTTTGTGTTTTCTCTATTATCTGCCAGCTGTCTAGTTACTGTGAAATGTATTACATTTGTTTTCTCGCCCTCACCAAAAATTTGATTAGGTCCTATCATCATTAAAATTTTGCCAAGTAACTAGCTCCCTTGATTATGTGTTACCCCGTACCCTTCTATCTGTGGTATTTTAAAATCTACATAACGAATTTAATAAATTTAGTGATTACAGAACATTCAGTAAAAAGTACGTTCTGAGATCCAAGATTATTTAATTTTGACAGTAATACGAGCATTTAATTTTTGGAAATATGTGCACCCGACAACAAAACAACGCAACTTTTTTCTCAATAAGTCAAAAATAGCTCATCAAATTTTTCTGGAACTCTAAGAACACAATATTGTTTTTGTTAGTGTTACATTGTACTAACAAAAATTTATTTTGAGCCTGCAACGGTCTGCGGTTTAATCATTCAGTTGTGTTTTATTTCAACATATAAAGGTTATATCAAAAAATAAATACTCTATAAATATGTAAATAATAATACACCAAAATGTTACAATTGTTCTTAGAAATTAAATACTACACCAATTGCTCCTACAACTTAGAACAGATTGTGAAATTATCATCGACCCAACTGATCGCTAGCCAAAATATTTCTATCCATCCCCACCACAATTTTGATGATGTTACGTCAAAAGTTTGCTAATCCTACTCCAATTGTGAAAAATTATACATTAATAACAGTATAATTAATAATATAGTTATAGGCCTTATCACAGAAAATCCAAAATCGACTTTTATAATTTATCTAAGAAACTGGACTTGGTTGAATAAAGTTAGGCTAAATACCTTCAGATCCGTTTTTTTACTAAAGAAAATAATTTTTTTGTAACATTTATATTGATTTTATTAAGAATATCTTGAAGTACGTTCATGAATAGTTAAGATACCGTTATGAAGTAAAATTTAAGTTAATGCCACGTTGAGCACTAAACAAACATGAGGTTAAAATTTCTATGGAAATCGCGCCGCCGCCCCTCAGTTTTAGCTTCCAAAATTACAAGAAAAAAAATTGGTAGAAAGTTGTTTCGACAGAACATCCCACACTCCTGAAGTAGGTATGTACAATGAAACATATCCAACATTATCGAGTTGAGGTTTTTCCCTTACACAATTTTGTGATGACGTCAAAAACATTTTTGTAAGGAAACGTACATCAACTTGGATTGATGCAGTATAATACAAAAAATAACAGTATTGTATTCCCAAAATTTTCTGGGAAAATGGAGGTAGCCGTTCCTGATTTTAAAATAAATTGACAAATTCATTAATTTTTTTGACCCACCTGTTTAAGCAAATCTAAAAAATATGAATGCATGGATAAAGTACAAGTATAGACTGATCATATTTGGCACATTTTACGTAAGACTTATTCGACAAAATGTTGGGGTTGATAAATTTTACTTAAAAAGTTACCATGCTTACAGTAACTTCAAAACGTATTCAGTTTTGCAATTGTTGATTAAATCAATAAAATAAATTCACTCAGTCATTAATTTTTTTGAGTCACCTGTAAAAGCAAATCTGAAAAATATGAATGCAGTCATAAATCACAAGTATAGACTCATCATATTTTGCACATTTAAGATAAGAATATCTGATTGACCGAGCTTCGCTCGGCTCGTTTGATAGTATTGGATCAGATTAGGACAGATAAATATGCGTATAGTATGCATGTTGAAGTACCCGCATTAATTAAAAATACGTACACATTAAAAAAGAAATTCCATAAGCAGTTCTTGTTTTAAACACTGATGAGTGACATGTAGAGATTAAAGAATAGAAAACTGGAATTATTGTTTGACATTTATTACAATGTCATTTATTACCCAATCGCTGCCTTCTAATCAACCCCCAATCTGTGTTTGTATGTATAAGGAAGTAAATTAAGTCCATCGGGCGAGTGGCTACTTTCATATTTTCTCGACGGGTCATACCCCCAAGTGTACGAAAAATAGGTTTACCGTTTCCGCTAGTTTGTTTATCTATCTGTCTGTCTTCTGTTTGTGTCGATTTTTGTTAGACAGATAATCTCCGAAACTACCGGACCGATTGTTCTCAAATTTTATACGTGTTATGAATTGTAGTTAGCAAAACGCTAACCAAACTTTGTCTAATAATCTTCACCAACAATGTGATCACCTCGCTTTAAAACTGAACAAAGTAAATGGGTTTTAAATAGCATAAAATACCAGATTTTTGGAAAAAAAATGTACAACAACATTTTGCAATTTAATTTTGTAGCTGCAAAATCGCATGACGTGAAATTTTGCAGACGTTTTAAAGCTGTTGTAAGCATGGAAACTTTTTGATCAAAATACATTTGTTTATCCCTCCCAAAAAATTGATAATATCTCAAAATTTTGACGAATAAGTCACATTTAAAATGCACAAAATATGATGAGTCTAAGCTTGAATCGGTCATTTCAAAAACTTAAATTTCAAGTCACGTTACTTAAATTTTACAAGAATCACTAAAAACTGAATAACATAAAAAACACAAATTATTTGGTACTTGACTTGGTAATTACAAATTTTGGTGTTCATAGCACTATGTTATTATGAACAATGTTGTGGCCCTCCTTTTCAACAATCTAGAAGAGATAAAATAGATTTTTTTTTTATATTTGTCGTTTTTGTAATTAATGACAGTTATGTTAATGTAATAACTAATAAGTGTAGAAACTTATTAGTTTTTAATATCGAGAATTGTTCCAACTTGAACACAAGAACATAACAAAGAAAATATATGTGGTATATCGGTATTTACACATCCATATATACTTAATACATATACATATACAGAAATCATGTCTAATAAATAAACAGTAGATTCGCACTAATAGCCTACACTTGATTTGTCATAATTTTGAAGCTTTAGCCACTGCATTTAAGTGTGAAAACCGCTTGACATAGGTGACAAATGTAATGTAGGTCTGATATAAGTGACGCTATGGTTTTAACCTAAATTTTTACCACACTGAATTGGGGCCACGTCGATATATAGCTTACAAAGGTGCATTCCATTTTCCCGAAAATTTGGAAGTACAATACTATTATTATTAGTATTACACTGCACCTACCCAAATTGAAATACGTGTCCTTGCAAAAATATCAATTTTATAAAGGAAAAACTCATTTGAAACACGCTTTTTTCCATTTACATTAACATTACATACATATAATAAATATTATAGTTTGTATTAACTTTTTATAAGAACCCCTTTTTCTTATAAAAAAAAAATTAAATTCGCAAAATCAAATTTTATATAGAAAAAACTGATGATGTTATATTGTTGCGTCAGGGATGATGGAAGTCCTATCGAAATAGCCTTCGACTATTTTTTTCCAACAGTGTTCCCATGCTTGTCACACGATCATTTATAAATATTACATACATTCGCCAACAATGAAAAAACTATCTATGTGGTTTATATGTATCTACAAATTTAAAAAATAATAATAATAAAAGCAAAGAGCAATTCTCTTTCGTTGTATATTTATACCATGCTCATGTGGTAGGAGGCCTTAATGTAAACAAAATGATGCTAAATATTGCGAGACACTGCATCACTTTCATATTTCGAGAAAAAAATAATAGCGTTGTATTTAGAAACAAAAAGCCTTACAACATGACTTTTCCAAAATCGGCCGAATTTTTATAATTTAGTTTAACGTTAAAATGCGTGTCATATTTATCGTTCAATGCGAGTAGCTCGTAAGATTTTATTGTCGCTTTCAGAAAAACCCATAACCGACATCTCAACAAATAAGGAAGCTATTGCTTAAGGAACAAATTCTAGGACACAAAAAATACCATACATATCTAATACGCACCGACTTTATTCAACGTAATTTGTATTACACTTGGGCGCATTTGCTTTAATATAAAACCAAAATTACAAGTTTTCTGCTTCACGACTGTCATTTTGGCCTTTTCTCCAACAGTTACGTATCACATATTCCGGACCACGCAAGGTCAGTGCGTCAAACGCGTCGTGAAAAGGTTTCGGGCGGTGTTTTCGGAAATTGATTCCGTATTACAGACGACGTAATGATAATAATACGTAATCACAAGCCGGGTTCATATAGCTTTGTTAAATTTCATTTGGGTTTTCTCCGTTTCCACATTTTTCTTCTACGAACGAAGAAGATTCGGGCAAATTGCGTCGTAATTTCGTTGGGGGCAACTTGTCGCGTGAAAGATGTTGCGGAAAATCGCCGATGATGGGATTGGATTCTCGCGAATTTTAATTTATGCAAGTTGGGACGGTTTAGAATCTACCGGAGAAATAAAGCATTAAACAAAAAAGGGAGTCGGCGCTTTGATGTTTAATTGGTGGTAAGTTAATTCGATGGTGATAAATGCCAAAACACTCGTTCCAAAGCAAGATTAGACAATTGTATGACAATTATGAAGTCATGATAAGAGTGGGTTTTTCAAAAAGTGCCAAAAATACACTAAAACTTGAAATTTCATTCATTTTCACAAAAAAAATCTAGATAATAATATTAATAGAACTTTAATGTGTATGTAAATTTAAAAAAATCATACGTACCAGAGAAATAGTAAAAAAAATAAGTTGCAATTTACAAAAAAATAAGATAAAGATAGGCACTCGTATATAATCAAATTCAGGTGAATCTGCATCGCAATTGACCTTGAAGTTGAAGTTTACGTTGGTGAAAGAAATATCCCTTTTGAAGTTAGAACAACAGAATCATATCTACTTAGACGGTGCTTTATGTTGTAACTGAATAACCCCCAAAATATCTGTAAGCTGTGAATATAAAAAAAAATTAAATTGTACACTTTTTTTGTATGATTGGGTTATTAAAGACGTTCTTGACAGCAACTGTCAAAAGCGCAAAAAGTAATGTTTAAGTCTAGTGAATTATTTAGTAACTAAATTAACGTACGTTCACACATAAAACCAACTTGATGTAGATTTAGCTAAAAACACTATACATAAGAGAAAATATACTCGTACAGTGTTGATAAAGTTACGCACAAAATTCATAATTCCGTTAGTTGATATTTTCTTAAAAAATTCTCAGACAGGCCATTTATTTTTTAAACTAGCTTCTTCGGTTCCACTGACGAAAATTTGGATTTGTTGTCGTAGTTGTCTTCTCATAATTGTAGCAGTTACTTCTACTTCTTTTAAACTTGCGTGTTGTATTGCTGAAAGTACCTACTTCTGATTTTTAGAACTGAACTAGACAATATCTCAAAAATTATGTAATACGAAGAACAGGACTAAAGAGGATTATGAGAGTCAAGGAAGAGAAATAGGTGTGCACGGAGAGGGTTCAATGGCACTCTGTCGTTCCGGTCTACCCCGTAGGAAACCAGTGTGATAATAAATATATAAACACTATACAGGATGAACCACAAAATGCACGGTCCTCGATATTTCATTATTTGAATATTAGAGAAAAAAACTTGCTCAAAATTTGTTTTGACAGAACTTCCCTCGCTCCTGAAATACAATGAAATATATCAAGCATTTTCGAGTTAAGTTTTTTCTTTACACAAATTTGTGATGATGACGTCATCAACATTCATGCAAGGAGACGTACATTAACTTTAATCGGTGCAGTGTAATACTTAAAATAACAGTATTAAGTAGTCCCAAAATTTTCTGGGAAAATGCAGTGAGCCGTTCCTGATTTAATCAATAAAATAAACTGACTAATTCATTAATTTTTTTGAGCCACCTGTTTAAGCAAATCTAGAAAATATGAATACAAATAATAAATCACAAGTAAAAAGTCATCATATTTTGCACATTTTGGGTAGAATTTATTCGGTAAAATTTGGAGATGACGCCATCAATTTTTTGGGGGGAATAAACAGATAGATTTTAATTAACAATTTACCATGCTTACAATAACTTTAAAACGTCTGCAAGATCTCAAAGTATCCAGTTTTACAATTCTTGATTTATTCAATAAAATAAAGTGACTGATTCATTAATTTTTTTAAGTAACTCTGTATAAGCAAATCTAAAAAATGGAGTTCTTAATTTGATCAATAAAAAATTGGTTGAAAGCTATAAGTGTAATCCGACAAATCCAGCTCTTTAAAAAATTATAAAATTTGATTTTACGATTTTCGTTTTATCATAGCCACTACAAAGTAAAAACCAGAGGCATAATAACACCCCTTATTCTTCAATAGCAATTTGAATTTCAAGTGTTGATTTATGTTTACGCCACGGAGACGTACAAACCGTGTCGGCAATAAAACGTTATTATAGCTTGCATATGTTTTTGCGAAAAAACTAAAAGTGGATTCGTACACTACTAACGTCGCATCGTAATTTCAAAAATAAATTGTGATTATACATACTTCATTTAAAAAACTAATTTGTGTGCTATGCTTTAAAAACAGAACACTCTATACAGAGTGTTATTGAAAGGTACATACAATAAAATTGACAGTTCTTCGCGAAGTCTAAGAAATCTGAAAAACTTATTTTGTGTTATCAAAATTGTAAGGGGAAAATTAACCCTTATCCAACCTTTTTAGTCGCTACTGAGAGATAAATTAGGTAAAATTAATTTATTATAGTAAATCCTAGCAACTGTAACAATAAAACTTTTGTCAAGACTAAATGTTGCTATAGAAACGAGAGATGATCTTTTTATCAGAGGCGTACAACGAATTTGGACAGAAATTTTAATAATTTTTATCTCTTTTTTTACCTGAACTTTTTTTTAACTTTTAGCACCCATACTTCGAGACCAATTGCCGATTTTATTTTGTACGTACCTTTCAATAACACGCTGTATACTTAAAAATAATTTTAGAGTACCTATAATCTTCAAAGAACCTTTTTACTTCCCGAGCGTAAGTGAAGGAAGTATTGTAATCGAGTCCGTCGGTCGACTCTCTACTTTACCTTTTTTCGACCTTTCATGACTCCTACAAGACGAAGAAATAGGTCTCCCGTTTCCGTCTGTCTGTCTGTCTGTCTGTCTGTCCGTCTGTCCGTCTGTCCGTCTGTCCGTCTGTCCGTCCGTCCGTCTGACTGTCTGTCCGTCCGTCCGTCTGACTGTCTGTCCGTCTGTCCGTCTGTCCGCCTGTCCGTCTGTCCGTCTGTCCGTCTGTTCGTCTGTCCGAATTTTTATTAAAGAGATAATCTCCGAAAGTATTGGACCGATTGTTGTCAAATTTTGTATTTATATTGCTAACCAAAATTTATCTAATCATCCCCACGACTAATGCGATGACGTCACTTCAAAATTGTACAAAGCAAATGGGTTTTAAGTTGTATAAAATAGCATAGTCTTAAAGATGTAATTTATGACTCCGAATAGAGTTTTTACCCGAAAAGTCCAGATTTTTGGGAAAAAAAATCAAAATTATAACACATTTTGCACTTTAATTTTGAATCTGCAAATCCGATTTTTATAACTCTTGTAATAAGGGCAGTACAGATGCACGTTTAGGTGAAAAATGGCAATTTTACGATATAAAATTACGTGTAACACAAAAATGTCACGTGATGGAAAAATTTGGAGAGCAGATTTGAAATCTACATAAAAACTATGTTAAGTGCACACAGTGTAATTAATGAGATATTGAGAAATGCGTGTTTAGTAACTCACCCTGCATATATGAAAGAGTAAACTGACTGACTAACTAAATATCATCTGCGGAGATGCCGCTTGTCATCTTATTAGAGCAGTCCTAAATATTTTTTTAAGTAATTGCGACTTCTATTCAATCTTTCATCCCCTATTTTGCCTCCTTAGGGGTAGAATTTCCAAGAACACAGGAACAGGTAAATGTAAATTTCTAACCGTAGGCTTATGGTCAGAAATTAACCTTTTAACTGTTATACTCAATTTCTCCTGTACATATATTGTTTCGAAAATTATGCGACTCACAAACTTTGATCTCCTATTTGACTCCCTCATGGATGAAATTTCCAAAAAAGCCCCTAAAGACACGATTTTCAAAAAATTCGGCTCGATTTCTTGTCTACATGATAAAGTAAACAAGCATCTGTGCAAAATTTCACGTTTCTAGGTCCAAGAATTCGGGCTGAGCTTTGATGAGTCAGTCCAGTAAGCAAGAACTTTTCATTATAATCTTATATTGATAACACTCTATGGCGAAAAAATTATCTTTTGTAACCAACTCTTTTTGCACAGTGACGTCATCAGTGCTTTTTTTAAATGGCAATCCCAACTTTTTCTTTAGAAATCTGATAATTCTTTTTATTAGTACAGTTGAAAACCAAAAACCGTGAAATGTTTTAGAAAAATCTAATTATACAAGCAACGTAGATTCACTTTTATTCAAGATCTACAGTAACCGTCCATAATGATATATATATAAAGCTACACCCCCTACAATAACCTGACTGATATGCGATATAACATTTTGAGATGTAAGATACTCATAAATTTGTTCATAAATAAGATTTCAGACATTTAGCGGACTAAAACTCCCTTGCTTCTGAAGTCCAGCGCGTACTTTTTCTAGACACTCCGAAACGCTGCAACGTTGACCGTCCGCGGCAACGCAGTATTCCGTTTAGATTCTCTCTGTTTGTGCTTTCGCTCGGGGCTTCGCGTTCGACGCGCCAGTCCGCCTCTGGCCGGATCAGGGTCGTATCGAAGGGACCGGAAATACCGCGGGTGTGTAGGCCGCCCTCGTCCCCGTTCGCCGTTTCGCAAATAACGATCTCCTCCTGTAATTAGTCCGACAAGTGGTCAGTCACAGCAGCGGCAGTGGCGGTGGAGCGGCGGCGGCGGCGGCGGTGCTCGATTAATGCACGCGGATAGAATGGACTGAAACATTCCTGCCGAACGCGAGAATCCAATTTGAAGCGCGACCATTGAAAGACATTAATTAGTTAGATTCGCTCATGCCAAGCTCAACCGACGATAAATAATCGGCTGCAGTACCTGACGAGCCATCAATACAACCGCCAAGGAAATGGTAGCACTGCGAGCCGCTTATCTGCATCTATAAATTACTATGAGATAGCGGCGGCGACCATCGACGATTTATACGGAAATCGCTCATGGGTGGGCATATCATCGAACGGTCGGAAGGGGTGAAGGTCTAATCGAAGATAAACGCGATGATGCGACAAAAACACTGGACAGCTAATGATTTATTTACTCAATAAGCGTTTTTCTTGCGCTTTCTTTTGGAGTCATGTTGTGGTGGTCGCGCTGTATTCGTACCAGAGCACGCAAGGAATGGTCGAGAATGAGGTGGGGACACATAGAATACTAAAAAAATATATATTTCAGAAATATTGTGGGTGTAAACAGAATAACAACGTAATTCGAAAAATCTGAAATAAAGAAGATGACAAACCAACGAGAAAAAGATATGATTGATGTAGATTTGATTCGGATCATAAAAAAGTGGAAAGAGTAGAATTAAAAAGTATAAGCTGTAATAAAAGAAAATATTCAGGAAGGCGCATCGTAGAAAAGAGTAAAGAAGAGGAAAGAAAAATGTAGAGACTGGCCAAGACCATACTAAAACCGACCAATTTTTTTTGCAATTTTTTGAAAATTTCCGAATCTATTATTTATAACAGTTAATCACGTATCGAGCACATAAACAAATTCTTTATTGGACGAACCCAATTGATGGACGAGCGAGGTCAATAAATAGGGCGTGTATAGTAACGCCTGAATATGTATGAGTTGCATACACAATTTTATAAGTCAAGTTTTTTTACAAATATTTGTTTCTTATTTAACAAAGCGTAAACTAAGGAAGCATAGTAATCGAGTGCATCGGCCATATTTTCTCGACGTTTCATGACACGTGATCTCCAAAATTACTGGACTGATTGTTGTCAAATTGTACGTATAGGTAACTATAAACGTATTTATTTTAGTGTTAAAACTTTAATTACACCATTTCAACATCTTTGTATCGACTGTCACAAACTTTTCCTGCTTCAATCAGTATGTATGATAAGAGTTAGAGCATAACACTTAGGTGGGATGTATCTACACAGATTTTAATAAAACGTTGATGAAACTATCACAGTCAAATTCACAAGTCAAATTTGTTCGACTTTTCTTTCCTGTTTAACCGTAATTTCTTTTTTGAATTTTTTTCTCCTATTCTGGGGGTGCCACAGGAGTCCAATCTGGGATCTCTGCTTTTCTTGCAGTGCTACTGCACTATAATTAGAAAGTTCTTCTGATCGGTCTGCTTAGTTCTGGGCTATAGTATTTTTTATCTCAATGTTCAGCATTAATTGGTAAGCATTTTACTGTTCCGCCTCCTTTAATAATTTTCCGGTAACGAAATCGTCTTGGTGAAATCCTTCTCGATGCTCCCATCACCCAAATTCGAAGAAAAGAAGTCCAAGTGAAAATCTAGGAAAAATATTTTTAGATGGTTTAAGTTACAGAGACTACACCGGCAATTTATTTCTGATTCCTGAGATGTTTTGTACTATCACTATAAAATCATTCCAAGTAGTGGGTTCTAGTATTTTGAGGTCTTTTTAAATTCTATATCTTCCATTAATTGATTTTACTTCACTTATATCGGAAAATTTTATTTAGAATCCATGTCCATCTTTGTTAATTTTTATAGGCAAGTAAGAAAATTCTTTCGGCTTAGAATATGCCTTAGTGACAATTGTTTACCAATAATTTCTTGCCCAGTTGTCGCCTTTACAATAATTGAACCAAAAAGTTATGAACTACCTTGAAGTCAACAGAAATAATCCAACAAAAAGCAAAGAATAAATATGTTCGATGTGTAGGAGCTTTTAAGCTCAGCTCTAACACAATGTATTAAAAAACACTATTCTTATGCACAGAATTCATAGCCTCATGCAAGTATTATATTGCCAATATTCGCACAGAAGGAAAGAGCATTTTTCATTGAGAAATTCTATGACAACTCATTGTGGCAAGTGCCCGATCCTGAAAGACTGGTATCTGGAGATAACAGATTTGATTCTTGTAATCTTGATTCTAATGTCTCCGTTGAGCCGTTGATAAATTCATATTGTATGATCCATTTACTCACGCCAAAAGACGACCATAGGAACTGCAGACGGCGTAGCAGTGCTGTTATCATCAATCAACGTTTTAGAGTAACAGTACAATGTACACATAAAGTTTAAAACTCCAGTAAGTATTTGTCTCGAATTTTTAATTTTAGCATCAATATAATGGTAGTACATTTTGAATTACCTGTATACTTACCTTCCATATTGAACACACACAAAAAGCAAAAACAAAGGTGGCTTCAAAATTATGATGTAAGAAATGTATGGAAACATGTTCAATTATGTTCACCTAAATTACAGAACGCACGATTTTTTTTAATTCATATATTTTGGGCGGAAACTATTGCTGAAATTTTTCAAAATTAGAAGCAGCACTTTCAAAATAAGCATGAAACAGCACATAGAGTACACATACTAGAGTTTTCACTTGGCTAAGTTAATCTAAGAAAATCGAATGCATTCACGGCCAGAATAATTACTAACCGAAGGACGTTTTTCGGTTTAAGTCCGTATCAGTTTTGGAAAAAGTTTCTAGGTTTCGTCTACAGAGCTTTCTTCAGAAGAAATTTATCTCCCGCATCGTACTCTTCTCGCAAGAATCTTTCATCTTTCTTATCCATAAATTCCTGAGGATGTCCTTTACGAAAGTAGGCGAAACGTCGAAACTCTTCGATCCAAACCCAGAAAACATTTCATCTCAGAATGGTCGACTACAAACAATTCCCCACTATCTATCCTTAGATAAGCCATTAGATTCTTGATTTTAAACTTTCTTCTAGTTTTTCGTTTTCTAGTTAGTAGTATCTTGAGGTAGCGCCTCGATGTTGTCGATTTTCAACCTTGAAACTTCTCCTTTGTTCCATTAAATTTGTGTTCTAGGACGTTTTTATTGAGGGCATTGAAACTGCCGACCAACGTCTGGATTTTACTCATTCTTGGTAGACTTGTAGTTCAGTTCAGTTAATTAATCGTCCCAATGTAAGATGGTTCTTCTTAAACAGAAGTCAGGCCAATATTTTTCGCGAAAGCTATTTGCACGAAAAATGTGTCTATTGAAAAAAGTTTTTCTGTATTTCCATTCCACTAGTATACAATAGAATATTAATAATAATAATAATATTAATAATAATAATAATAATAATGTTTTTCTGACGTGTTACTTTTTAAACAAGTAAGGTAAAATACATATGACATCCAAAGTAATTTCTAAAAATTACTTTAGATTTTTTATTGTACTGTATTTGCAAGGACGTGTTCGAAAGCTGAAATTTTAGAATGTATCGTACATTTTAAGAAAGTCACTAAAAAGTTCCTTGCAATAGCCTCGACATAATAATTTTCCCTTTTTCTTGTATTCGAATAACTGAGGAAATCGAAAATAATACTCTTACTAACATATTTCAAAAGTTACAAAAGTCTACTGCTTTTTTTCTGTTTTTTTGTACGTTAGAAGTCCAAGCAAATTTATCAACCGGCACAGAAATAAAAGAAACTCTAGAATGTTCCTAGCACACCCTAATAAATTAGTGTCTCGATTATGCTCGTTTTGCCATAACGTCACCCACCCGTCCCCTATTCAAAATCCGATAATCCAAAACCCCCTCCCTCCAGCGACCCGCATCACGCTGTGTTTGCACAGGGCATCGGTAATCCTGGAGCCGTCCCTGAGCGGGGCCTGGCGACGGTCGGCCGCGGCTTCGAGAGCAGATGCCGCGGACCCCCGCGAGGCCTCCCCCGCCGCCCCCTTCCCCGGCCCCCGGTCCCTCGCGTCAGTCACGCACACGGGGCGCGAACACTCATCCCAAAGCGTTGCAAGGTCAGTCCGGGCTGCGCACTTGGCCGGGGACGGCGATGGCGGCGGCCGTCGGCGCGGCCCCCGTCCCCGGGGGGCGGCGGTGGGACGGGTAGGCGCGCTGCCCAATTTTACAATTTACGGCGCTCGCTACACGGCATGTAATTATCGACGGTCGAACTCACCGCGACCTCACGTTCCATCCAAGTTGGCGGCGGCGGCGGCGGGGCCGGTTCCCTGCGAAATTGCGGACCTCCCTGACGTGACAGCCGCCCCTACGAATGGACGCCGCCGACCCAACGGCCCTGCGAGTTACACGGCCTACGGAATACACCTAAAATCCATTCCTGCTCTGCTGATGCTGATGTGGGATGCTTGGTTATAGGGATAATTGGTAGGAATCGATTGGGGCGGTGGGATAAAAAAGGGTATTGTGCGTAGGTCAACGTTACGAATTTATGTTTTGGGATTATGGTAATTAGGGGAAGTTTTCGTGACTTTTCGGCACGTTTTTGGGCCTTGAGTCTTGACGAGATCGAATGCGAATACGCTAAATCGATGGGGTTTGCGCTGCTGGCGAAATGAATAATTTAAAGCTCTTGTTTGAGTGTTTGGCATTCTACTTATGTTCTAAATGGTCACGCAGAATGAATGAAATATGTACTTAAAAACACTCAACTGCGACAAAGAGGCGGCGATGTATCTGTATTATGATGCGGTCGGACATCAAAAGTTATTCTGGGAGTTTTCTGCGGTTGAACTTGAATGGGAAGTTTGCTACGATTACTCGCAATTTTTTTTCGTCTCCATTAGCAAACCCGACAGCCGCGATAATACTTTTTAACACTTTTATTTGGATTTTTTCAACGAACATGCATAGTATTTCAGTGGTGAAAATAATAATAAATTTATAAATGTTCCTTTTTCAGTTCCCGTGCGAAAAAAATTTACTTTTCCACTAATTTGAATTAGAAAATAAACCCCAGGTCTGCACAAATGGAAAAAGAAAAGTAACGAACCCAGCGAAGTGAGTTCACTTGACCATTCGTTTGTTTTTGTTACAATAGTAATACAGCACTCGGAAGACACTAGTTTCGGGGCAAAGTACCGAGTTGTTTCTCTAACGACTAGCGTTATCAAGACATTTCAAGTACCCGTCTATATGTACCTAGCTTTGCTCTCCAATTTAGAATCATAACATCGAATCGAAAAAATGGGGGACAAGACCAGCATCGACGTTAAACACTCTATCCTTACTTTCAAATTTCTGTAGCCTTGCAGACATTAGAAATTTACAGTTCGTAACTGCTATACATAACTAAGTACTCAATAATCTTCGTCAGTTTTCAAAAATGTATTGTATGTATTTTATGACATCTTACAAACTCTAAATACTTTTTACTAGTGACTTTACAGCTGACTTCATAAATTATTATCATTTAATTTTCCTTTGACCTAGTTTATCCTCCGGCTTATCGCGAAACCTTTGAAGACTATCCGGAGGTGTATAAAAACTATGAACTACGAAAACTTTTTCTAAGCTCTTGATAACTTTAATCGACATTGTTTTCTTAAACTTAGTTATTAATAATAATGTTTACACCCACTTCGTGTACATTTCTTCATTAAGAGGAAACGTGGGGGCTTGTTCAGAAAAAAATGAAGATTTGTCATCTTCTGTTGCAGATAATCGTATCAGTCAACAGTGATTTGCAAAGTGCGCCGGTGTCCTTTCTGAATACACGTAGTTCTAACTTCATGTAGTAGTTCCTCCTTGTTTTCGTCGAGTTTAATCTGATGTAGTGATATTAGTATATTGTATACATTAACTATATCCTCCAAAAGTATTCTGAGGTTTTCCGGCAAATCCGTTTGAAATTTGTTCTCATGAAAAAAGTTACAAAAACAATTAGGTATTGCTTCATGTGACTGAAAAAATTCTCCGTTGAATTGAAATGTGTTTTGATTCACATGAGATATCTGTCACCTGAATATATTCATTGATAAATTCCAAGCCGCTTTGAATCAACAATTAGACAAAATAATGTAAGATTTACTGAAAAATGAAAACATCAAGCAAAACATAATAACTCGTCTTTCGCAGTACAATTTATTGAACATGATTAAAGCAAACACAGTCCATATTTATCAATTTAAGTAAAAAATTTCTGGCAACAACATTAGTATATATTTTAATTTCTTTTTCTCTCTTAGCATTGTAGATGATGGGATTCTGGAAATTGAAACAACAATCACTCTTTTGTAATCATTGTCTAATACATGTAACAAATATCTAAGTTAATGTTTAAGTAGTATTTCCTTGGTAGAATGGTTATAATTTTTTTGTTACTGTTCGGTACTTCTGTTACAATTTTGATTTGTGCTGTTTTTTCCTATTTGGTTAGCAAAATTCACCGTTCAACCTAGTAATAGAAACAACTAACTACGTAAAGAAAAAACCTACAGACAAATATCAAGAAAATCAACTGGAATCGACCACCAACCGTTTAAATTATATGTCTGTAAAAAAATCCGAAATAATCGTTGTAATGGGAGTCCTTCACGCGACAGGAACCAAGTCGTCTAGATTAAACTGTGGACTAAAGCAACGAAAAATGAACATCTTTTCTTAATGGGATAAACATGGAAAGATTAGTGTTATTCAAAGAACGTAAAAAATGGGAAGATATAAACAAAATAATCGAAAAAAACATTGTATATATCATATGAGTTTCCAAAATTAACAAAAATAACTCGAGAAAAATGACGTAGTGCAACATAATATTAGATGTCATACATAGGTACCTTAAAAACTAGATGGTAACAAAAATCTATGTTCTACCTCTTTCAGACTTTTTCTTTCCTACTGAAGAATAGAAATTCTAGAATCTTAGTTTCGTAGATCCAAAGCTGATTCTTGTGTTTTTTACTAGAGAAATAGTAGTCTAATGGTTAGTTATGATGTATCCTAAAAATTTAAATTTTGTCGAACATTGTGAAGTAAAATGCGAATGTTAAAAAAGAAAATTTTAAATCCAAGTGATATAAACAATACATAGAAAGTGTAACAGGAAACAACAAGAGGAGAGAAAAATTTAAGGCACGCTCCTTATAAAGAAGTGAAAGTTTCTCTATTTCACAAATTTCAAGACGAATCTAACTTTAGTGTCTCGTATCAGATTTGATAAAAATTTAGAACCAAACCACTAAAAACGCTCCAGATAGCTGTTATGTCGACGCCAAAATATGGTACTAGTACAGTACTACTATAGTACTACTACTACAGTACTATTTAAAAAAAATTGGTTTGGCAGATTTGGGTTCTTTAGAATATTTAGATGTTTGTAAAATCGTATAGAGACTTAGTGAAACTGGAGTTCAATAAATATTTCAAACTAGAAATTGAAGTAGAGTTGCGGATAGAAGAAACAATTACACAGTAAATATTATTACGTACAAGGCTGCAGATCTGCGTTGTTTCATACTTCAACAAGAAATACATCACAGTAAGTCTTCCAAGCACAGCAGCAGATAGGTATGCATTTGGTAAAGTCCAGTCAATGTTTACCATGACGGCATTTCCCATATGTTTAATACGAGGTGATTTTTTTTAACCTGAAACTTTCAAATATCTCGAAAAATAAGCACTCTGCGGAAAAACGACTAGAATCAAAATTTAATCTTGCCGCGGGGTAAATACGTTAGTCCATCTTCGCCTCTCCTTGTAACTGGGGCAGGGGTTAACTTAGAAACCTTAAATGGGAACTGCTATTTTTTATTGCAGATTCGGAGTTTACGGCTAAAAGTACATATGATTTGTCTGAAACATTTTTTTCGATTCGTGATAGCGCTGAATCGACGAAATTCAAATTTTTCCAATTTGCCCTACTGCGAACTTATGCATACGATTCTGCAATACGTTGGCATTAAAAAATACCACGTTTAATGTAAATACTCGAAATTACCTGTAGAAATGTAAATGGTTGGCGAATAAACTGTTTTTAGTGTAACCCAGTGATGTGGACGAAATAGTTTTCTGTTCCCTTCGAAATGCTTGATTAACGTCAGTCCCCTTGCCTCTCACGTATCAGGGTGCTTGATTTAGATGAGTCCCCTCGTCTCTCACCTATCAGGCTGCTTCATTTATGTGAGTCTCTTCGCCTCTCACTTATCAGGGTGCTTAATTTACATGAGTCCCCTCGCCTCATCATCTTTCAATTAAAGTAACTACTCAAAATGATGACTGAATGCATATTGAATGTACACTGAGACAATACATGTGTCTGCTTGAATTTCGGCATAAGCATTTCTGATTCGCTCAATTATATTCTCATGTGTTGTTGGTTCTTGTTTATTAACTTTGTGCTTGAGATAGCCCTACAAAAAGAAATCTGGCGAACTAAGATCTAGTAATCCGGACTATCTATACCGATGCAGTGACCCTTGAAATCATGATCAAGTACTTAACGTGCATCATCGAGTAGTGGGCAACTATCATGTTGAAACCACATGTTCTGTCGCACGTCTAACCTCAAGTTTTCAAGCAATATTGGCAGTTAATTTTCCAAAATGTCTCGGTACATTTTACCATTCAAGTTACCTTCAATAATATGGCGAATCATTTTTGATTATTTACAATGAAAACGTGATATTTTTTACTGCAGATTTATATGCATAAATTCTTAGTAGGAGAAATCGAAAAAACACAGCGTCACTTGTCATAAATATAAAAAAAATGTTTTAGACAAACCCTACGTACTTTTAGCCGTAGAATCCGAATCTGAAATAAAAATTCGGGGTTCCTATTTAAGATTTTAAAGTTACCCCCCGCCCCACTTACAAGGATGGGGAAGAGGGGCTAGTTTTTTGCACTAAAGTATTTCACCCATGGAATTTTCGCGATATTTGAAACTTTCGGGTTAAAAAATCACCCTGTACGTCTTTTTCCGTTTTGTGTAACATCCACTGCCTGACATTGTTTTGTAATTCTTATTTTTATCGTTCTAAATACATATTTTGATTTCACTAGTGCTTTTCAGCTACTGAATTTTTTATTTCCTTTTGCTATTCTCACCTTAAGTTCTTGTTCTTCCTAGCCTTTTTCATATATTACTACTCAACAAATCTGTTTTTCAAATTCATGTTTTTTTTCATTTTCGACTGTCACTCTTGGTTTCTCTGGTTCTCATTCTACATCCCTCATCACCATGTCTTTTTTTCTAGATCCTTGGAAAATATTCTCTGGCAGATGTCTAATAATGCAATACCCTTGTTAATTCTCTTACAGCATTTTATTTCCTTTCTTGTATTTCTTCTGAAATTTTTTCTTCTTCCACTACAGGCTTCTTCAGTCCAAACCTGTTCATCCGCAGCTGTTCTTCTCTCGCCTTCAACATTTCTGCTCCTATTTCGTTTTCATCTGAACTCTTGTCGCTTTTCAAATCTTCGATTATGTCTTTGATTTCTTCCCTTCATCTTCTGTTTTTATTTTGTCTTCATGAATTACTTGTCTTTCTGATTTTTCCTCGCATTCGCATTCAATAATAAATCAATTCAAGTATATATTTCCATTTAATCTTTATTTTTCCATGCCCTTCACTTCTTAGTAGTTTATTTCCGTAATTTGAAATCTTTCTTATATCTCTTGTATTTTGTTTACCTCAAATTGTCCCCTTTCTTCCAGCATTTATTTTTTCAGGTTTTTTCGCTGTCTTAATTTAGTTGACTGCGGAATTTATTTCTTTGGAAGGACCAAAATTTTTGCATGACATCCAAGACAAAATGTTAGAAACTGTTGGAATATCTAAACCCAGACATGTCACTGAAAATGTATTTCCTATCTTTAGTCCTAGCATCAATTTTTAAAAGTAAAGTATGATACATCCTTGAAAATGTTTAGTTTTTGACATATGTAACTTTAAAAATCAACCCTTAATATTTGCGTTTCAGTGTTGCAACCTTAGCGAAGTTTCGGACATGTCTTTAACCCTTTTGTTTTCCGACCATAGTATACTAAAAAGACAGGAAAGTCGGTTATCCTCAAAAGGACTTTCCATAATAAAAGTGCCGATAGCACTTTAAAAAAACGTCTAAAAAAAACCCATTCTGTGTTTGTCTGTGATTTTGATTTATATATAGTCCCCGCGCCGCCATAAAAACAAGCCACCCCTCCGAATTAAAATGTCCAACTCTCCAGCAATCTCTCTGGTCAAAATTAATTTACCAACGGTTTGTCTAACCTAGAATGACCCACACAACGACGCACACCTGAATCATCGACCTGACACTTCGGACGTCATCGGCGGAGCGTATTGGCGAATCGGGGGGTTCGAGGGGGAGGGACGGTGGGTTGCCGTGGGCCCTAATAACGAAAAGGCCGCGGGTTCGCGTGTGCTAAACGTACAAACACGAACGTAACTCTTCCTTCACGGAATTTTATCGGCGCGAAGGAAATGGGTGGGACGGAATGGGTCTTCGGTGGATCGGGCTGGGGCCCGAGCTCGGGGGTAATTAGTTAGACGGAAAATTTATCTAAAATAAATAAATAATTGGCTTGATGGTTCCACTCAACGTAAATGTTATTACGGTTTAAAACAATAACATCAGCGGGAAACTGCCGAGGGTTGGTTGCGAAGTCATGGCTAAATCAGCGGTATAACGGATATTTCTACCGGTAGAATTCAAATTGCACGTATTAAGTGGGCTGGGTGGGTAATTGTAACTTTTTAGCGCGATTGGGAGGGTGAGCGAGAACGTAGGGGTGGAAGACACGACGAGATTTATGAGATGCACTTCATCCAAATTCGGTGAATAAATATTTTGATTCGGTATACCACATTATGGAGTAAAATGACTTCTTTTAAGCACAGTTTGTGCCCAAATTTAGCTGTTTATACAAATACTGTTCCCAATTTTGTGTTGTAACAAGGTCATCTTCATTAATTTGAGCAACTTTTACTTTACATTTTACTTCATGACAACAATGAAATTGTCGACTAATTAAGCTCAAAATGAAGTAATATTTTGATTTGATCAGTGTTACATAAATAATAGTATAATATACGACAAGTGGTTGAAATAAAATTTCAACGTTGAGTGTTTTTTTTTTTTAACGAGCGAAGCGAGGAACTCGAAGCGTTGAAATTTTATAAACCACGAGTTCCCTATACTATTTTTTCTACGAATTTTAAAAATAAACGTAAACAATTTAAGTTGGACGCCCCGATAACGTGACATTTCTTCTGCCAACAAATTGTTAAAAATGTCAATTTGCTCCAAATCGCGGTAGTCCGATTACTTCAACTTCTAGTGGTTGAAATTGAACCTGATATAAAACATCGGCACCCTACGTAACTAGGATTTTATTCATTCTTGTTTAGTAGTGTTGCAACTTTAATTTCGGAACAAGATGCCTAACTAGACTTTTAATAAAGACTGGCGACTATTTTTTAACACAGTGTTGTACCACTCGGTCTAAAGTTTTGACTTTAGAGGGAGTTTCATTTCAAAGGCTCTCAAACAGCAGACATAAAAGGCGAAATCTCAGTCCTCAACCCTTCTGTTTTAATCAGCTCTTGCAAACGCATCCGACTCACATATTGGTCAGATGATTTATTAAGCATTGCGCATATAATTGCGGATCTCAAAGAAAACCTATAAATTTCTTTCATTTAAACAAAAATAATTATATCACCAACAATCTAAAAAGAGTATTAAATTTAATTAATCTAATTTTAAGTGTAGCGTTAGTCGTACACTTGTTACTCTTATTCTTGAGGACGTTTACCATCCTGCTCTCGAAATTACTATTCACTTTAATTAGCTATTTATTACTTCCCGAGCGTAAGCGAAGGAAGTATTGTAATCGAGTCCATCGGACGAATGGCCCCTTTTATGTTTTCTCAACGTTTCGTGACCCCTACAGTACGAAAAAAACAGTCCCACATTTTCGTCTGTTCGTCTGCCTGTCTGTCTATTTGACTGGTGTCTGTATCTATTTTCATTAGACACGTAATATCCGAAACTGCTGGACCGATTGTTGTCAGATTTTGTTTGTATATTACTTAGACATATCATGTAGATGATTAAATGCTAAGCAAAATTTGGCTAATCATCCTCACCAACAATTTGATGACGTCATTTCACTCCACGACCCCATCTTCAGTTTTTTCGCTAAACGGTTTATTCCCAACACGGTTTGTACGTCTCCGTGGCGCAGTAGGTGTATCAGAAAGAACGGCGACCTGCGGTACTGCGATTGTGGGTTTGATGCCGAACTTGGCCCTTTCATTTTTATTATAATCGAGTTCGTCGCCCAATTCTCTACTGTTCATAACCCCTAGAGTACCCATTTCCGTCTGTCTGTCTGTCCGTCCGTCCGCCGTCCCGGATTTATATACGACAGATAATCTCCGAAAGTACTGGGCCGATAGTTGTCAAATTTTGTATTTATATTAAGAATATCATGTAGATGGCAAAACGCTAACTAAAATTTGTCTAATCATGCCCACCGATAATGTGAGGACGTCACTTCAAAATTGTACATATAGTAAATGGATTTTAAATTGTATAAAATAACATAGTCCTACACATGTAGTTTTCCCGAATAAATTCTACCCAAAATGTGCAAAATATGATGAGTTTTTACTTGTGATTCATCACTGCATTAATATTTTTTAGATTTGTTTAAATAAGTGGCTAAAAAAAATTAATGAATGAGTCAATTTATTTTATTGATTAATTCAAGAACGGCTCACTCCATTTTCTCAGAGAATTTTGGGAACACAATACTGTTATTTACCAATCCAAGTTGATATACGTGTCCTTGCAAAAATGTTGATGACGTCATCACAAAATTGTGCAAAGAAAAAATTCAACTCGAAAATGCTAGATATGTTTCACTGTACTTCAAGTGCGAGGAAAGTTCTGTCGAAACAACTTTCTACCATTTTTTTTTCTTGCATGAGTATAACGTTGTAACTACTTTTCTTTTGTACTGTGACTAGAATTATCCATGTTGATGACGTCATCACATTTTTTTTTATAATTATATAATATGATAAAATAAGAATTATAATATCCAGAACGTTTTGTTCGATTGTGGTTTAATTAATAATTTTAGTCCTGTATTGAGAAGACAAACTCATTAAAATCAAACTAATTTCTATGTGACATTCTTTCGAAGTATAAACATAAATAAACACTTGAGATTCAGATTGCTATTATCTACTGCTGAAGCATAAGGGATATTATTTATGCCTCTGATTTTTATTTAGCACAAACCAATCACAAAAATCGGACCAATTTTTTTTTCATTCTTTCACCACAACTACTTCAGGTGCTATAATGTCAAAGCCTTGTCTTAATTCCAACATTCTTACTTTAAAAATATTTCTAAATAATTGGTGGAAGTTTGTTTCGACAGAACTTTCCTTGCCTCTGAAATACAGTCAAACAAATCCACTTTTTTTTTAAACCTTATAAATTAAAGTAAAGATATATACGTAATATAAAGTAAATCTAAAGAAGCGTGCTGGGCGTACGTTCCAAATGAGTTTTCCCTTAACAAAATTTTGTGATGACGTCATCAACATTTTTGCAAAGATACGTTATCACTTTGGATAGGTGCAGTGTAATAGTAATGATAATATTATTGTATTCCCAAATTTTCCGGAAATCGGAATGAGCCGTCACCGATTTAATAAATAAAATAAATTGACTCGTTCATTAATTTTTATGAGCCACCCTGTATAAGAAATTTAAAAACTTTTAATGCAGTGGCAGTGATAAATCAGAAGTATCGACTCATCCTACTTTGCACATTTCGGATAGGATTTATTCAGCAAAATTTTGAGATGACGTCATCAATTTTTTGGGACGGAACAAACGAATAAATTTTGCTTAAAGATTTACCATGATTACGATACCCTAAAATATTTACAAGATTTCGGAGCAATCGGTTTTGCAGTTTCAAAGTTATATTGAAAAATATTGTTATTCTGTTGTGGATTTCTTTCAAAAAATTCGACAGGGATTCACACCACAAGTGCAGGAGTACCTTATTTTATACAATTTAAAAAAAACTTTTTAGTATAAATATTGAAGAAGACGTCGTCCCATTGGTGGTGGGGATGATTAGCAAAATTTTAGTTAGCGTTTAACCATCTACATGATATTCCTAATATACGTACAAAATGTGACAACAATCGGTCCATTAGTTTCGGAGATTACTTGTCTAATAGAAATAGACATACCTGGACACCAAACAAACAGACAGACATACAGACAGACAAACAGACAGACAAAAACGGGAGACCACTTTTTTCGTACCCTGGAGCTCATGACATGTCGAAAAAATTTGAAAGTGGCAATTCGGCCGATGGAGTCGATAATTATACTTTCTTAGTTTACGCTCGGGAAATAAAAATTTAAAATAAAGTTTTAAATGCTCTTTCTAAATTAAAACCTAGTCTTGAATAAAGTTTTGATCCCATTCCTTATTTTTTGCCGCGAAACTGTGAGAATAGTATTCGTATTTCCGTTGAAATCTCATCTTATCAACCACTAAGCTCTCAGCATTTTACAGATTGCTAGAAATTTTCTGAAAATTTGCCCAGTTAGTTAAGAAAACTGATACGTCAGATATTGTTATTTACTTACAATGTAGCTAAATATTTTTTATCAAATTTTCAACAAAATGTTCATTAATCCACATGGTTTTATGGCTCGAATATGAACTGTTAGTGATCTAATCTCAGCAAGTCAATTACTTCTAAATAGGCTTGATGCCTTCAGTTTTTCTGGTGACTGTACGCCACTTAATTCAGCATATCTTCACCACAAATATCAGTTCATTCCCTATACAAGTTTTAGATCATTTAATTTTGTACTCTAATGTTCCTCAGGGCTCCGTCTTGGGTCCGTTATTTTTAAGGAGTACTATTTACCCAAATAATGTTGTTGACTCTCTCAGTGTGCACTACTTACTTTAAGCAGATGATCTTAAATTTACCAGTTACCAATTAAGATTATAAATGAGTGATCAGATAGCATAAAGGATCTTAGCGTCACTTTCGACTCCAAACCATCATATAGACATCAAGTTGAGGCTGTTGTTTCATCAGCGTATAGACCTTCAGATTTATTTTACGCAACTTTACAATTTTGATGAACTTTTTCCTTGTATGAAGCACCTGTGGGATCCTAACTTGAATATGCTGGTATCGTAAGATAGTTTACTTTAAACAACTCAAAATTTTAGAATTAAAGCGAATCAATAACTACCAAAATTCAGAAAGTAGTCCCGATAGCATCTGATCACCTTGATCAACACAGTTAACTACTAAACAGACTAGATCCGGTCGGTGCGCTATTTAGCGATACGCCTGTCGTTCTGAATAAATACAATGACTTAATTAAAAATTAAATCATGTTAAAGCGCTTAGCGATTAGCACAAATTCGGAAAATTAACTTAATTTTTAATTCGAGAAAGTTTTATGGCGCCATCCCCTCCTCCAACTGCTTCAACTTCTCTTTGAACTGCCCAATGCAGTGAATCCGCATATCCTCAAATCCATGATAACGCGCAAAAAACGTAAAGTTAAATGCACATCCGCTATAAAAGCAAATTAAGTTTGTGTATACTGCTCGTCCACCCTCGTTCGTGAAAATCTCCCCTTTATGCCGACGAACGTCCTTCCGTAAATAAAACTGTAGAGAACTAATCTTTTTCCTCACTTAGTAAGTTGCCAACTTCAAGTTTTCAATAACAATCATTCGGGTCAGAGAAAAGTTCGGAAGCTGCGGTGCGTTCGAGAGTCGGGACTCGTTCCGAAGTAGTTCACTTTTAAAATGCCAAAATAATTAATGTTTTGTTACCGAAGTAATTCAACGCGTTAAAACAAAATACTAACCTGTTGCTTCAAAAAGCAGCAGTTAATTTAATTGCAGCTACACTACCACCGATGAAATATGAATTTGTACAGCTATTATTTCACGTTGTTAAAGTGTAATGCTTGTCAACAATCATGTATGTAATTTGCTTGTTAATTATTCATGCTTGTGATGCTGGGATGGTCGGTTATGGTTTGCCGTTTAATGATGTATTGACAGGCGTTATTATTAATCATAATGAAGTCCGATTTTGTTTGCTCCAATACGGAAACTGTCCACTACCTGAAAATAAAAGGTAGGTCGGTTCATTAATAATAAATCTAGGACGTCGTGATTTCATTTTGATTTTTCCAAAATCGATCACTCCGGAAATTGTTTTATAAAACTGGGAAATTTCTGGGACTAAAGGCAATAAAAGACAGCTTAAGAATGAAAGGATCGTAAAAATCAGGATGACCGCGTTAAAAGATTTGTCCAAATGGAAAATTAATTTAAAATATATTTATATAGGGATTAATATACGACTTCCACTTTAAAAGCTCAAACTGGAAATTCCCGGGGTCTTTATTTCATACGATGTTGTTATAAAATCTAATCCCTCCCCATTACTCATTTTCAAAAGGAAACACTAGTTTAATATAATTATACGTTAAGTAACAAAAAATAAGGATTTTACCTCAGTCTTACTTAGATTAAAATTCACCGTGAATTAACTTGTGTAATGTAGGCATATTGGCAAATATTTTTATAGGTTCATCTTGTAATAAAGAAAACAGTAGAAATTATGTAATTTTTTTACAAATCTATAAAGAACAAAAGTAGATTTGCTGATTTTTTTTATCCCCGTACTGCTAGACTTACTATAAAACTCATGGAGCTCTACTGTAGGAGGTTTCTTACCAGCTCTGATCTTTTTGGAGATTAGTAAACTGACCATGGCGCGCAACTGACCAACACCCTAGTATACATTTGCAAGAGCTGATTAAAACGAAAATGTTAAGCACTGAGACTTCGCCATTTAGGTCTTAGAAGTTAAGTTGTATTGATCAACATGATCAGCCTATTTACCATTATTGTTAAATTGGTTGGTATTGAAAATCATCTTTACTGCATCAAGTCATTTAATTTGCAGTGGACAAAAATTAAATGAAAATATGTTAGGTAATGGAAGATTAACTTTTATGTTTAATAAATTTATAAAGCAAAAACTGTTTTTCAGTTTTTTGTTTTATTAGAAGTCACCGACAGACACCTTAAATTTATGGTAATAACAAATTACAGCCCTGACTTCTCCGGTTGCTTGCCTGAAAGCTGAAAAGAACAAAGCTTCTATGCATGAACACATTTTAGGTTGAATGATCAACGACATCCGATTCACAAAATCCTTGATACTTCAAGTAACCCAAAAGCAGACAAGCGTTGTACATCATTACTATTATAATCCTATGCAGTTTATCGAAGGCTTTCAATAAGCACTCTTGGGAGTTGAAGGTCAGAGGTGTTCACTACTCGTATTTAGTTGTCTTGACTATATTTCCATCATTAAAGCTTTTACTAATATATTGTCGACTGTTGCAGTTAATACTTTGACTGAACAGTGTATACATGTACCGAAAAATACGCTTTAACTATAACATATATTTAACATATTTTTGTTTAGTCATCATAACGCAATACTGAGAGATGAATTTACTTGCATTTATACCGACGATGTCAAAATCAGCTGCAAAAAAGCGCTTGCAATGAAACGATGTATACAATTAAAACTGGGAAATTTAAAATAAATTTCTGCCAAGAGCTTGGGACAATCAGTGTGATAGTTAAGCAATTCATAAAAAAAAATTTTCAAAAATCTGCGTTTGCTAATTAAAGTTGGAAGCTGAGCATTTTCCAATAGGAAGGAGGTATCTTCTTTTAAGTACGTTTATAAGTTTTTTACAAAAGTGCTTTGGTACATTCTCAACTGTCACTACATGAATGTTATAACCTATAAATGGAAGACCATACGAAACTGGCAAATTCAAGTTTTGATCTTACAACTGCTTTTTACCGCACAAGAAGTACATTAGAATTATTAAAGTTATAGAGTTAAATAATTCTAAAGGTCTTATATGATGTACAAATGATAGTTTGGAATCGAAAGATCTTTAAAGGTATTTTTGATCATGTTATGTTATATACTATACAGGATTAATATAGTATCCCGGAACGGACGAAAAACTTTATTTGATTTTTTTTTCTGAAATTTGCTTTGAAGACGACTTGATCACAACATTTTCCGTTTTTTTGTCGCTCTCTGTTTGACAGACAAGACCGCCTACTTTTTTTTATGGAACACCCAGATTTTTTTAAATAAAAAATTACTTTCAGAAATGTTCATTTCTACTGATACAAAAAATAGAAAAAAAACACCTAATATTGTAAAATCATACATAATTCATTGATACTGCCAAATTGTAAACAGAAAACAATTTGAACATTTATTGTAGTCTCGCTCATAGTTTATTTTTAAATAGTATTTTCAAAGATGACGTGATTTTACAATATTAGGTGGTTTTTTTTGTGAATTTTTTTCTATTTTTTTTTATCAGTATAAATAAACAATGACATGTTGATAATTTCTGAAATTAGTTTTTTATTCTGCAATCTGGGTGTCCCACAAAAAAAAAACTAGGCGGCCTTCTGTGTTAAACCGAAAGCGATAAAAATATATATCCAAAAAAAGCTGTTCAAATAACACAGTTATTCAATCGTTCCGAAACTTTATACTAACCCTGTATATATACATATATATTATACTGCCATATACATACTGATAAAGATAATTTAATAGTATCCACATGTATGCTGTAACAAGTAGTACACGCTGAAAAAGTGAGAAATATCATTCATGTAAATGGAAAAAATTACGGATTCAAGAGGGAACTCTGAGGAACACTGGTGTATTGCATAAAATTAAATAATAACAACAACTACTTTCCATAAAGATATGATGTCATAAATGTCGTACAAACACTAGAAAAAGCAAAGGCATTAAGCTTATTTAGAAGTAGTTGATGATCAACACGATCATGCACCTTTGAGAAATCGGTATACAATACGTCTGCATAAAAATTGACTTACTAGATGATGATTGATTGATCGATATTTAGCTTTGGAGTACAAAGTCACACCAAGATCTTTAAAACACGTTAATCGCCAAGCCAGTTTCAAGAAAAATTATCCCCTCGACCAGTTTAAAATTTTTGGTTAACTGGATCAACAACCCTAAATTATTTTAGGGTATCTTTATACTTACCACTTTATGAAATATGTCATTTTTATGTTTAGTTTTTCAAAAGAAAATTTATTTTCATGTCAAACCTATGTGGCCCAGTTGATTATGTTGTTTAACTTAGGGCTATATTAGTAGCAGATAAGTGACCAGCATTATTTTGTGTCGATCTGATGATCTTGTTGATTAATCATGAGTAAATTTTCAATATGTCGATTGTCAATGCATATATATCTATACATATAGCATACAAAACTGCAACAGGAAAATTATAGAAATACAAATTTTAAGGATGATTTAGTTACAAATTTGGTGAGTTTACCCAAAAAAAAAACGAACAAAATAAAAAGTGATACTCATATTTCATTTATATATTTTTTTTAACAGTTACTTTTTTTCCATGTCACCATGACTGTTTCAGTCGAAGAACCTCAACTCCAGTCCAGGTTGGGCATTCACTAATCCGACACCGTAACTCCGGTCCGTGATCATCTTCCCTCCTGCTTCGCTGCCTCGGTCCGGCAAATATATATTACTCTAATTACACTTATTTAGTATGGGAACACCTTCAACTCATTTTAGATTAGGAAGCAAAGTACCTATTTACTTAAAAAATTATTTTAATGATTGTTTATTTAAATAATATTAGCATTGGTAGAGTTACAAACTTTATTATAAATTATAACGTAATAGTGTATATAGATACATACATATAATATGGTATACACTTTACAAAATCATATCTAGAAATGCGGTTTTCATAATATTGAAAATTTTTTTGTGGTATAAAATTCTGCCGTTGTTGACCTTCTTTGCTGATTTACCGTCTACTTTCTGACTTATTTAGTTGCGGCTGTATTTCTATTTGCATGAATTTAAAAAGGGAGCAACTAAAATTTATGCAAAGTTTGCAATAGATACCCTTATCAGTTTGAACTGAAGGTGAAGGATTAAAGCACTACCTGTGTAACCTTGGACGGGAGTTGATGATCGCTCTGTTTCAGCATATATATTCTTCGGAAGCCACTTTTTTAAAATGTTAACGCAAATTTACAGTAAGCGTGAACCGTATACGGGTGACATAACTCTGACTAAAACTACCGGTGTAGCAGCGCCGGAAGAACTTCGTGATCTCGGGCACATTAGGCTATCGTGGCAATCAAAGTCCTAAAGGTAGCATTAGTAACTTTTCTGGTGGAAGATATTGCACATCATTTATTTGCATTGTTTTCAGTTCTGGATTCTACAAACATTGTTCTGCAAAATTATGCACTCATTAATTGGTAAAATTGATTTAAAATCATCTCTATGTAGTAAATAGTGCACATTAAGAGAAGTAAAAATAACATTTATGAAAATAGTAAAAAATAACAGATCCGAGACCGAGGCCTGAGGAACACCGGAGTACTTTATAAAATGAAATGATCTAAAACCCTTATAATGAACGAACTGCGATGGATTGTGAAGACATGATGCAATCAGTGTCATACAGCCACTAGAAAAACCAAAAGTATCGAGCTTATTTAGAAGGAAGTAGTTGATGATCAACACTAGTCTAGTTGCTAATGTTGGTCTACATCATTAAACAAAAAATTAGATACTAACTCTAGATTACTTACAGTTGATTTTTAAGCCATATAGTCGTATTGACTAATGAATAAGTATTTCGTTGGAAATATAGTGAAAAATACTTATTTTCATATGTGACAAATTCAAACACTTTAGCTGCACTGTTGCTTATTGTTATTGGCTTGTAATACACAATATCATGTTTCTTAGAAATTTTCCAGTGGTTAGAAAATGCTGGGAAGTTAGCAAATGATAAGTTGAGATTTCAACGAAAATGCCAATACCAAATTACACTCTCGAAGCAAAAAAGAAGGAATAACAGAACCTGATATAAGGCTCGATTATAATTTAAAGAGAGTATTTAAGACATCAATTTCAGAGCTATCTTTTAAAGTGACAGAAAATTAAGAAGTAAATTTAACATATGGTGTAGGTGAAATATAGACTTTTTAAAAAACTTTTCTTAAACTTTGATCGTTTTACATGATATATCTTTACCTTATACTGTGTTTTTAAAAAAACAGCCACGCACGTAACTATCTTAGGTATATTTTCGAGTACAGCATTGTGTGTACGTCCAATTCAACGTTCATTTATTTCTGTCTACATTCAGCTTTTTTTTTATGCCACCCTATGTATTTCTTAAGAGATTCTTAAAATTTATTCGTGTAACATATCACAAAAGGCTCAAAAAAAAATAGACAAGAAGAGACCTGGGCTTTTTTAAACGTACGGTAAATCGAATCAAGAGAGGTATGACCCAAAAGAGCGATATTTTTTGCAAACAGGTCTGTCCAATAAACAGTTTAGCCTAGCCCAGAATTTATCAACCAACTGCTTAACAGAACACATCTCTTGAAAGTTTGGTTTGCTAAAATTGTTTCTTTGACAAAGTGGGAATGAATTTTTTTTTTTTTTTTGTAAAGGGCACATTTACATGGTTTTATAAAAATTTTCAAAAATAGCCCCACGATAGAAAATTCACCTAGGTGCACTCTACAGGTCTTTTAAAATGAACCGAGGAACCACAACCTCTTTTAATTCCACCGATTTGCAAGACACCGACTTTAAGATTAAAGTACAATCGGCGTAATTCCCGTTAAGTGCCACGACATTAATTAAGCCCGCCAACGATTTTGTGTCCACAACAGAATCGAGTGTACCACGCCAGCTCCAAAAAACCCAAAAACCTAACCAAAACACCTAATCTCCTTAGTTCCGGCAAAGCCCCACTTCGCCCGTAGGAAATCAATATTAGCCAAGTAATTTGCGTGCCAACAATTTTCCTAATTAACCCCCGGCCCAATCCTTGCATCGACTACTTCCAGCCCGAGACAAATCGCTCTTCGCGCCGCGTCTCCGAGGAACCTGCAGCAGCCTCCACAAAGGCCGTCCCCGACCAATCGAGAGCGTTTAATTTTCTCAAGTCCGTCGCTGTACCGGCCCGACCATCCGCCACATGCAGCCTTCCCTCCAGGACATCGGCCCTCGCGCTGGTCCCGCGAGCCGAGTCCGTCTCTGTCTTGGTCCGCCGCGAGGGCCTGCGAGACGGAGACGGCGGCCGACGTGGCGGCGGGTCACGATACAGTCGGGGTGTCCAAATGAGCATTACGTGCTGCTGGGCATTGACAGCGTGTAAAAGGAAACCGTGTATCCTGTAGTTTGGGGGATGCATTTCAAATAAGGCACGTCACGCTTACTGACGGCCTAACTTGGACCCGCCGCCCCCGCGCCGCCCGCCGCGTCCGCGTTCGATACACGCCGTTCACCCTAAATAATATTACAGGGGCGGGGGCGGGGGCGGTGGTCGCGATGCGACGCGATGGACGGACGGAGAAGACGGATTTGGGACAGGAAGTGGAGGTGATGGTCGGAATGTGGGACTTTGCGTTTTTCGGGTGGGCGGCGGAGGGGGGCTAGGGCGGCGGAGGCTAATTTGGTGGAGTGGTTAATAGCGGGGGTGGCCCGAGGGTGTGCAAGCCGAATGGCGCTTTTTTACTTTTCCGATAAGTTTCGTGTGTACATTGACGGCTAAATTTTATAGGACGTGATTCATATTTCAAACGCGAGGACTGACTGTCTTTGCCCACCGGAATTAACTTATTTTTGGACTTGTGTCTTCAGTTTTTGGGCACATATTGGTGGAGTTTGCTCGTGATGGAATCACGTGTTCAAAGCTTTTACATTTGTAGCATTAAGTAGTGCTCAGTTAACCATTTGTCGTAATATAATATCAATAAGGAGATAACACTGCCTGTTCAAAAAAAAAAACTCGTTTATAAAAGGATCTACATTAAGAATTCAGGACGACGAGAAAGTAATAAAGTTCATTTCGCCGTGTTATTGCTCTATATATCCAAGGTCGTAGCTCTCCATAAAAAATGCACCCTATAATTTTGTTTTATGCGAATTTGCACACATAGCCTTTATGAATTTTATCTATCAATTCATTAACAGTATATGACGAGCCAAGAAATCGACATTTTTGCATTCACTTGGTGGGATAGGTAGCTTTTTAGTGTTTATTTTATCAAGAGTAACATTAACAAAACCTGGCATATCAGACGTAGCTTACATTACACACTCTCATTCCTAACATAAAACATTTTACCCCAGTATACCAAAAAGTGGTCTTAATTAATTGCAGTTACGGAATTGAACGCAATGTTAAATCTTAATAGAATGTCAATTTTGCCAGATGAGATGTAGTAACGGATCAGTTCAGCGGAAAACCAATTTTTTTGAACAAGTCAGTGGTTGTTACATTTCAAAAAGCGGTTCTGCTAAAGCATGTCATGAGACTATTTAACTCCAACCATGTTAGATCAGAGTGTTGTAGATTCATCAGACAATATGTGGATTACTGTCCAAAGATTTTATTTTATTCCATGATCAATCATATCCATGCTATAAATTCCGTTCCTCTATAGCCGTCATTTTGTGTCGTCAGTTACAGGTCCAATGACGTAGATCACTTAAAACAAAATGTTTCATTTTTTAATCAAAGTAGTGTCAAAAAACAACAAAGAACACATAAGTTAAATATGAAGCAAACATCGCACTTTGTGGCCTAAATTGGAAGCTTGTATGCCCTGTAATATATTTATCAAATATCACAATACTTTAATATGTGTAGGTATAATTATAAAAATATCCAAAGATAACTTTAACTTAAGATGTCATCTAGCGATCGTCGTTAAAAAACAATAAAGTAATTGATATCCTACTTCCCTCTGCATCTTAAAACTGGTGAAACTAAATTACAGACCGACTCTATAGGTGTTCTTAAACCTAAGCCGAAACAGACAACCGTCGGAGGAATTAACGGGATGTGTACTTACTTACCCAACAGCCCACCATAAAATTACTGTATCTGCATAATCACTTGTGCGCCCAGGTAAATTTGCAATATTTTTAAAATCTCATAAAAGTGGTATAACCACTGAAAGGTGCACACGGACTTAACGGATTATAAATAGCCTTCGGAACGGAGTTCTGTATTGGCACCCAAGGTGGACCTTTTCAAATTTACCTGCTTGTGCGGTTATCGGGTCCGCGAAATTTTACGCTGCCGTTGAGTAGAGATGGGTGTATAGATGGATGTCTTACTCATGGAGAGCCACATAGCACGCACATAATCGATTGATGTGTGCTTGCATTTTATCAGTGTACGTGGTATTCTAAACTTGGTAAAATAATGACAACATTAATATACTAAATAATAGTATACATTTTCTTCCTCAATTCACTGTTATTTTTAAACCGCTTCTATAGTCGCCTCACCACTTTAAGAAACTTTGACTAAAATTGTAGGTAAACCATAACGATAAAGAACCCCGTCGGATTCAAGTACCTACTTTACCGCAGTAAGTAGGCTAAATACGTCCCTCTGATAACGTCCTTTTTGTATAATATCTTTGATCTTTCCTGGACACTATTAGTACTATCAAATTTAATTTAATTTAATTAAAGACGCTCTGCAGTGGGGTCGTACTTATACTGGCATTTGAGGAAGAGTATGTATATAAATATTATTATACAAATAAAGCCGATAGAAAAGGATGGGGTACATTAACGTTATCAGAGGGAGGTATTTAGCCTAAGCTACTTACTGCGGTAAAGTACTTAAATTCGACGGGTTTCTTTGTCGTTATGATTTATAATGGTAGTAAAAGTTTCTTAAAGTGGTGAGGCGACTATACAGAAAAGCTAGCATACCCTTATTCCAAGAAAGTGTAATTGTTTGAAAAAAATGGGCTTTCCACAGCTCTACAGTTTTTTTTTTTTTTCAAACACCTTGAAAATATTATTATGGTTGCACTAACACTAAGTTGTTTCATGTTTACCTACAGCTTGATTATAACATCTTCCACTTGGGTACGTAATAGAAAAGACTTGATTCATCCATATTAAAAGCAAATGCATTTTCTATTGCAGTTGTAAGTACACGTCACCTACAAGTGTAAAGGATTTGCATTTAGCCGCCCTTGTATTAGGTACTTTATAGCAGTGAAGTATGAAATATCTAATTAAAATCTGATGCTTTACAAAGGAATGTACTATTTTTTTTCCTTAGTTAATGAGGTTGAGATTTAGACTGAAATGTGACTTTAAAATATTTTCTGTCATTGCCACGTTTCATAAATTTCAACATCGAATAATTCCTCACTAACTTTCATTGATAAATCAGGAATATTTTCGATGATCATATTTTTCGAAAAAGTATTTTTGTACGTTCCTTCTCTGTTTAAATCTTCTAGCAGTTGTAGGGTGGCTAATTTTTTTGGTATTTCCTGTATTATTAGATATTATTCCTATACGTTCTACGAACATTTTCCAAATATACTGTCTTCTGACCACTATCACTAATTTAACAAGCTACATGCCATTACCTTTTTGCATTTCAGGTAATAAAATGCTGCTTTTTATCCCTGCACGTGGGGGATGATGTGATCCTTCGCACCCTGGGGAGCCATGTAAACCCTAAATATTTTAATGATGAACATGATAACATCAGATAAGTAGTAATTTTATTAAAAAGAACGTTTTTATTTCCGAATATCTATTTGACAACTACTTTCATGTTTTTTCAACGGTTCATACACTAACCAGAATTTAAAAATGTATCTCAGAAAATACAAAAACGATTCATTTGAAATTTTGCAAATGTTTTAAACTTATCGTAAACAATAAATAAAAATAAATCGTTAATCAAAACTTATCTGATCTCATTTCAAAATATGTATTGTAGATAATCCTATTAAAGTGTGCAAAATATTATGCATCCACGTCTGTGGTTTATCATTTCACCCATATTTTTGACCGCACAACCTAATTCTGATATTTGCCTTAGAAACTGTTAAAACAATTGCTGTGGCTACGTTATCGTCAGATTAATAGATCACTAATGAAGATTTGTCTAATGATCCCCACCAAAATTTTGATGACGTCAGCTTAAAAGTTTGCTAAGTATTAACGCTATTTAAAATATGTAAATAAAATAATATAGGTCAGTGCCTGTTTATTGATCAACTCAACTTAATAGACTTAATAGAATCAAATTTTGTCATTGACGTAAAAAAGTAAACTTGTTTGATTGTACTTCTGAGGCAAAGGAACTTCTGTCTAAGTAACTATAAACCAATTATTCACTAAATTTTTAAAAAACAACTAGGTTTGACATTTTGTTTATTCAATAACTTATATTAAATTACCTGGAATTTTTTTTTCTTCAACCTTATCTGTGGTGGATTTATAATAAGTAATGGAATTTCATTTCATTAGAAATATTAATTCAAATATATTTACGTATTGCGATGGCAGTTTCTCCAAATCCTAACCTTCACCATATGATATGTTCGATGTTGCTACTTTATTGGGAGCTTTACCAACCGTATTTTTTATTAGAATTCCTTACACTAGCAACTAAATAGTTGAGATGTGCATTTTCACTTCCTGAGGGTAACCAAAGGAAGTCAGCCGACTCTCTACTTTTACGTTTTTTTGACCTTTCATGACCCCTAGGGTACGAAGAAATAGGTCCCCCGTTTCCGTCTGTCTGTCCATCTGTCTGTCCGTCTGCCTGTCTATCTGTCTGTCCTTTTGTCTATCCTTCTGTCTGTCTGTCTGTCTGTCCGTCTGCCTGTCCGTCTGTCTGTCTGTCCGTCTGCCTGTCCGTCTGTCTGTCTGTCCGTCTGCCTGTCCGTCTGTCTGTCTGTCCGTCTGCCTGTCCGTCTGTCTGTCCGTCTGTCTGCCGTCCCGGATTTTTATTAGACAGACAGACAATCTCCGAAAGTACTCGGCCGATTGTTGTCAAATTTTGTATTTATATTAGGAATATCATGTAGATGGCAAAACGCTAACCAAAATTTGTCTAATCATCCCCGGTAATAATGTGATGACCTCACTTCAAAATTGCACATAGTAAATGGGTTTTAAATTGTATGAAATAACATAGTCCTGCACGTGTAGTTTACAACTCCGCATTGAGTTTTTACCCGAAACGTCCAGATTTTTGGAAAACAAATCAAAATTATAAAACAACATTTTGCAATTTAATTGTGAATCTACTAATCCGAATGCTTTGAAATGTTGCAGATATTTTAAGGCTATAAAGAGCATCATAAATCTTTAGTCAAAATGTACTTGGTTATCCCCTGTTATTATAAAATAACATTTTGCAATTTAATTTTAATGTGCAAAACTGAAAGCTTTGAAATCTTGCAGATAGTTTACAGTTATTATAAGCATGATAACTTTTTAACCAAAATATATTTACTTATCCCCTCCAAAAAGTTGATGACGTCAGCTAAAAATTTTGTACTTGTGATTTATCATTCCATTCATAATTAATGAATGCGTAAATTTATTTTATTGATTTACTCAGGAACTACAAAACCGAATGCTTTGAACTCTTGAAGATGTTTTAAAGTTGTCATAAGCATGGTACGTTTTTGATCAAAATGTATTTGCTCATCCCCCCTAAAAAATTTATGACGTCACCACAAAATTTTGCTGAATAAATTCTATCCTATCTAAAATGTACAAAATATGATGAGTCTCTTCTTGTGATTTATCATTCCGTTCATATTTTTTCGATTTGCATATACAGGGTGACCCAAAAAAAATTAATGCGTAATGTATTGTATTGATTTAATCAGGAACTACAGAACCGAATGTTTTGAAATCTTGCAGATGTTTTAAGGTTATAAAGAGCATCATAAATTTTTAGTTAAAATATATTTGGTTATCTTCTCCAAAAAACTGATGACGTCAGCTCAAAAGTTTGCCGCATAAATCCTATCTAGAATGTACAAAATATGATGAGTCTGTACTTGTAATTTATCATTCCATTCATATTTTTTCAATTTGCATATACTGGATGACTAAAAAAAAAATGAATGTGTAAATTTATTTTATTGATATACTCAGGAACAAATACAAAACCGAATGTTTTGAAAACTACTGCGAAAAGAAAACATAATAGACATGCAGTCGTCACGTTTCCGGCAGCGAGGGAAGTACTGTCTAAACTCTTTACACCAATTTTTTTAATTTACATATGAGTCAAAAAAATTAATGAATGCGTGAATTTATTTTATTGATTTAATCAAGAATTGCAAAACTGAATACGTTGAAATCTTACAGACGTTTTAAAGTCATTGTAAGCATGGTAAACTGTTAATCCAAATAAATCTGTTTATTTCCCCCAAAAAATTGATGACGTCATCTCAAAATTTTAGGGAATAAATTCTACCCAAAATGTGATTTAATCAGGAACTACAAAACCAAATGCTTTGAAATCTTGGAGATGTTTTAAGGTTATCATAGGCATGGTAAATTTTTGATCAAAATGTATTTTCTCATCCCCCCCTAAAAAATTGATGACGCCACCCAAAAATTTTGCTGCAAAAATGCAATCTTAAATGTGCCAAGTATGATGCGTCTATATTTGTGATTTATCACTGCATTAATATTCTTTATATTTGCTTATACGGGGTGTCTGAAAAAAATTAATGACTGAGTCAATTTATTTTATTGATTAAATCAAAAATTGCAAAACTGAATATGTACTTTGAAATTTTAACGTTTTGAAGTTATTGTGTATAAGCATGGTAACTTTTTAATCAAAATGTATGTTTATCAACCCTAAAATGGGTCAATTTATTTTATTGACTTCGTTTTCCTGGAAAATTTTGGGAATACAACACTGTTATTTTTAGTATTACACTGCACAACAAGCTGATATGTGTCCTTGCAAAAATGTTGATGACGTCATCACAAAATTGTGTAAAGAAAAAACTCAACTCGAAAATGCTGGATTTGCTTCACTGTACTTCATGAGAGAGGGAAGTTCTGTCGACAAATTTTAATTAGTAATTATTGTAGACATGTTACGAATTTTTGTTTTTGATTCTCGAATACTTATCAGCAAAGGAGAACTTATTCCTTACATGTCTTTAAAATCAAATTCCAGCTATTCCAAAAATTAATACAACTCGTTTTAAAATCAATCATTATTACCAATAAGTCCACGGCTTTCATTGTTTCCCTTAACAGGAAAGTTCAGCAGCAATTCGTTAATTTGTTCTGTAGTTAAAATTGTTTAGTTCTTGGTTCTCTAACCATTACATTATTACAACCGTCGATGCTAACGCAGAATTTGTGCTGAATATGGTTAAAGCATTGCAAATCTTAAACTTTTCAAAAAAAAAACAAGGGGATATTTGCTCTGTAGTTTGTAATTTTGTCTTTGCATGTAACTATTTTGTGTGTATCTCCAGCGTTGTTGGGATTTTTGGCTTTTTGACGTGTTGTAGCTTTGTCTAAACGATTAGGCTTCAATTTTATGCATCGGGGCATACCCTTATACACATATAACCATTTGTCGTCACACGTTATAATAGTAGTCCAAATAAATTCTAAACGACCTTTCTTTATATATTTTTTTTGAAAATATAACGTGTTATTCATTTGGTTGGAGAAAAACCTGAAAAAAGAATGTAATCAATGAAGTGCAGAACTTCTTAACATGTTTTATGTTTTAGTTTTCCAAACTATAACGTATACTAAAAGAATCATGTTGCAGAACAACAAGAAAGACATTTAATTAATGATAAAGAAAAATGCGTGCCAACGTAGTGATAATAGGAAGCAGGATCTCCAGTCACTTAATATTTCTTGGCCACATTCAAACACACTCTACACCTACCTACACATCAAACACTGATATTAGCAACATTAAACGCAGAGTTAATTATCTCTTCTAATTTTCGTATACCATATATCCTCTGAGCCCTTTCGCGTAACTTCTGCTCATTTCCAGCACTGATTACGTGTTGCTCTCGGATGTACACACCGTTTTTTGCAAAACTCGTATTGAAATCGTACATTTGCGTCATTTTTCAAGTACAACTTTAACCCCATCCTTCAATGGTCGCGTGAGTTAGATAATGCTGGAATTCGGTCGCGGCGAACCATTAACTGATTAACTATTTGCAAATTCGATTATTTTAATTCCCAGCATCGGGCTCTATTACTAGGATTGCTGGTACACCCACAGAGCAATTTCATGCATATACACCATAAATTATTAACTTAATGTACGTGTTTCTCCAGAACCAACAAGGTGAAAATCAATTCGTTTCGGGTGGTTTCAACAACCTATAAAGAATTGTTGGAGTATTTTTGTTTTATACGTGTTCGTAAATACTTTCGTTACTTTAGTAATAAGTGAGTGTTTTAAGTATGTACACGTTTGACTGTCCGTGAAATCATAAATCACTTGCAACTTCTTTAGAAGTTGCAGTTGTGGGTGTTGAATACACTCTCGCTCGTTGGAGTCAAGTTCTGTGTCAAGGGCGAAGTTTTCTTAGCTTCAGAATAGACGCACACGAAATACAAACTTCGTCAACAATAGTATGCAGAGAGATATCTATGTGTGATGAGAAATGTAGTAGCAGTATGTCGAGTCTGATTCCCAGTCCTGTTTTACCTAATAAAGTAACAGCTGTGTGTCTATGTTTTCTGATGCGTAAATTGAAAATATCTTTAACCAATTTTTTAGAAGAACCTCCATAATCGCTAACCGTGTTAAAGCGTTTGCGCGAACTAATACTGTAATTTGTACCCCTATAATCATTTCTGTCATAATTTATGCTGCATAATGAGGAAGGTTCCGTTTATTTGTAGAATGAACTGACTCCACCTGCCCCTAAGACTTGAAAGTACTGTTAGAAGAAGAATTCACATGACTATTAGAAAGAAATGAACAGGTGCTTAAACTGGCAGTTGAGCATGAATTAAAAAATCAACATATGACGACCATACCTGTACGAAATATTTTTGCTCTTTATCTTTTATTGTTAATAAAGTCTGACTAAAAATAGTCCGGAAATCATTTCATGGTTGTTCTTTTTTATTAAAACTAAAAATTTAAACCTGTTTTTTCAAAAATTTTTAGTAATCTGGTGATGTACTTCCTGATCTAAGGAAGTATTGTACTGGCTACTTGTATGTTTTCTCGATGACCTCTAGAGTACTAAAAAAATCGGTTCCCCGTTTCCGTCGGTCTGTATGTCTGCTGTCTACCATCTGTGTCAATTTTTGTTAGATGATCTTCGAAACTACCCGACTGATTGTTGTTAAATTTTATACGTATATTAGGAATATCGTGTAGTTGGAAACCAAAATTTGTCTGATTATTTTTTATCAACCGTGGGTGACATCATCTCCGAAATTTAAAATGGTCAATGTTATTAAATTTTATAAAATAACATACTCCTGCATTTGCGGTTTATGAAACCATATTGAGTTGTTACCCTGGACATCCAAATCTTTGGAAAAGAAATAAAAATTATACAAGAACATTTTGCCATTTAACTTTGAAACTATTGAACTAAATGCTCTAAAGTCTTGCAAACTTTTTGAAATTAATTATGTCATCTCAAAATTTTGATGAATAAATCCTATTCTATGTATTTAAGAATATACAAAATACTGTGAATTTATACTTGCAGTTTATCAACGCATTCATATTTTTTAGAATTAATTATACATTGTGGCTCAAAAAAAAATTGGTCTAAAGAGTTTAGACAGTACTTCCCTCGCTTTCAGAACCGTGTCTTTATGTTTATCATAGATTCTTCTCATTAGAGTTCTGTGACGGGATATTTCAATAAATTCGCTTTCACGCTGTAAGTCACGGCTCGTTCGTAATTTGATCAATAATAATTTGACTGATTCATTAATTTTTTTGAGTCACCCTGTATAAGCAGATCTAAAAAATATGAATTTATGATAAATTACAAGTATAGTCTGATCATATTTTGCACATTTTCGAAAGAATTTATTCGGCAAATTTTGAGATGACGTAATCATTTTTTTGGGGTTCATAAACAGATACATTTTAATTAAAATGCTTACTACATAGATTAATATAAATGCGACATGCAGGCTGATTTTGCAAAACCACCCTTATTGACATTGGAATCCTCAACCGCCAAAGGAAAGCGCCAAATTTAAATAGTCGATGCCAATAAAAAAACTTGATTCACTAGAACTCGTGGCCTCGAACTTGTTTGATTTACCGACCAGAGCGCGCTCAGGCCAATGTCGACTCTAAACGTTCAGAAGCGATTTGATTGGTTTAGACTATAATTTCTGCGGGAAATAGTTGTTTGGTCGGTTTTTATAACGACTAAGTGAATATTTTTGGTACATATTTAGATGATTTTACATATTTTGTTTAACTAAGAATTAATTCTTTATTTGTGTTTTATACTAGCAAAACGTCTAAAAACTAAGAATATTGTTGAAATCGTAATGACCCAATGGATTTTTTTCGAAAAAATGTTTTGGAAACACTGTGTTCTATTTTGTATGAATTTTTTTTAAATGTTTTTAGCGACAATTTTTGTGGTTGTTTTCGATACACTGTATGATATTAACAGTAAAAAAAAATGAACAATTAAAATAATCGAAAATTCGAAAAATCGAGAAATCTAATAATCGAAAAATCTAAATCTTAAAAAATCGTAAAACCGAAACACTGAAAAATCGAAATATCGAAGAACTGAAAATCGGAACAATGTAAAATTTAATTGAATAACGAAAAATCGAAAAATCGAAACTCCCAAATTTAACAAATCGGATAACTGAAAAATCTCGAAACATCGAAAAACTTAGAAATCGAAAAATCAAAAGATCAAGAAATCGTGGAATCGAAAAGTCGAACAATTGAGAAACCGAAATAGGTCAAAATCGAAAAATCAAAAAGTTAAAAATTGAACAATTTATAAATTGAGAAATTGACAATCAAATTGTCGAAAAATCCAAATCTCGATAAATCGAGAAATCAAAAAACTTAAAAATTCGAAAAATTGAAAAATTGAGAGACTGAAGAGAGATCCAAAAAACGAGAAATCGAAAAGCGATGAAGTCGAAAAATCGAAAAATAGAGAAATCGACAAACAAAAAGTTAAAAGTTTAAAAATTGGAAAAGCGGAAAAATCAAAAAACGAAAAAATGGAAAACTGGAAAAACTGAGAAACCGAAATAGGCCAAAATAAAAAATTGAAAAAAAAAAATAAATCGAAAACCTGAACAATCAAATCTCGATAAATCGGGAATGAAAAATTAACAAATCGAAAAATTGAAAAACAGAACATCTAAAACCAGGAAGTCGGAAAATAGAAAGATTAAGAAATACTGAAAAATTAAAATATCAAAAGATTGAAAAATCTAAAATTTAAAAATCCCAAAAATTGAAAAATCGAAAAAGTAAAAAGGTTGACACATCGAAAAACCCAGAAGTCAAAAATAGAAAAGCCGAAGAATTGAAATATTGAAAAATCCTAAAACTGAAATATCTAAAAACTGAAAAATTGAAAAATCAAAAACCTGAACAATCAAAAAATTAAAGAACTGAAGAACAGGAAAATCGAAACACTCAAAAGTCAAGAAATGGGAAAATCAAAACATCGATTAATTGAAAAATCGAAAAATTGAGAGCTTATAAAAGTCAAATTTGAAAAATTAAAAAATCGAAAATTTGACAAAATGACAATCAAAAAACAGAAAATCTAAAACCGGGAAGTCGAAAAATCGATTGATTAAGAAATCAAAACATTTGAAAAATTCGAAAACTTGAAAGATTGAAATATCGAAGAACTGTAACGAAAAATCGAGAAATCAAAAAATCTAAAATTTTAAACATTGAAAAATTAAAATACCAAAAAATTGAGAAGTCTAAAATTTAAAAATCGAAAAAGTAAAAAGTCGACACATCGAAAAATCCAGAAGTCAAAAATGGAAAAGTCGAAGAACAGAAATATTGAAAAATCCCAAAACTGAAATATCCAAAAACTGAGAATCTAAAGAATCGAAAAATTGAGAAATCGAAAAATTGAGAAAGTGAAGTCGAAATATCGAAACCTTAAATAAATCGAAAAATTGAAAAATCAGAAACCTGCAAAATCGTAAGATCGAAAAATTGAATAATAAGTAAACTAAAATCCCAAAACTGAAATGTCCAAAAACTGAGAAATTAAAAAACTGAGAAATCGAAAAATCAAAAAAGTGAAGTTGAAAAATCGAAACCTGAAAAAATAGAAAAATTGAAAAACCAAAAAAACCTGAAAAATCAATTAATTGAAAAATCGACAAATAAAGAGTTTATAAAAGTCAAAAATTGAAAAGTCGAAATATTTAAAAATCGTAAAATTGAAGAGAAAAACTGAAAAAAATTGAAAAATTGAGAAATTGTAAAATCCAAAAATTGATAAAATAAATAGGAGTAAACTGAAGTCCCCAAACTAAAATTTCGAAAAACTCAGACTTCGAAAGTTGAAACAGCAGAAATTATGGTCGAAACCAGTCAGGATGTGTACAGAGCTGTTCAAAGTACTCAACAAAAGTACTTGACGTACCAAGTACAAAGTACTTCATGAAATAGTGTTCAAGTAAAGTACCAAGTACTTCAAGTCTCAAGTGCTTTCCTCATGTACTTGAAGTATAATCCAAGTACATTACTTCAAGTACTTGCATATACTTGAAATACTGAAAATACTTCAAGTACTTGAATATACTTGAAATGCTGAAAATACTTCAAGCAACCTACCTAATAATTTGAAATACTGCAGATTAACATAACTGTTTTGTTTCCTAAATAAGCGTAATGCATTTTTAAGTTGACATTGAAACACAAACTATTAATTTATAACAAAAACATCGGCGCTATATGGTATTTTCTCAGGCTTCTGTTGCCTTTTTTTAATACTTTGGATTTTGGTTCACCACCAAAACGTTCTGATTTTTTAATAAAGTTGTGTTAAAAATATATGAATTTTATGAACCGGTTCCGTGTTTAAGTTTGTGGGTAGTTTACAGCATTGTGAAAGTGCACAGGGCCGGATTTGTGAAACTGAAATTTTTCAAACAAAATTTTAAGAGCAGTGCGATACATATACATGCTCATGACATAAAAATGTTTAAGACACTATGTTGCATTTTCAAAAAAAACGTATGAATTTTTAAAATAAAAAATAAAATGCCTAAAACGAGAGTCCATTTTCAGCGAAAACTATAACTCTTGAAAAATATTAAAGTGATCAAAGTAATTAGTCGTTTATTACTTTTGCGTTTACCAAAAATGCTGAGAATTTTCTTGGAATGAATGCCCCATATTTCTGAATATATCTGTCTACCACTTACGTATTTACTATTCTAAAAACTATTAAATTAACCTAAATACTACACTAATTAAATAGTAAACACTAATCACTACGATGTTTGTCTATCTAAGTATGTAACTTTACACTGACAAATCACAAATAATAGGTTCGTAGGGCTGTTCCGTCCATTTATACAAAATTTTGTTCCTCTAATGCCACAATACTTTCCAGAATTTTTTTTTACATTTTCGATTGGCTTATTTTTTATTTTTACCTGAAAACCCAAAGAAGATGACATTAGTAACTGATGATTAACTACAATGACTTCAGGGAATGCCTAACAACGGCTTTTGCAAAAATTCAGGTAAATATGTACTAAATTTATTATTGTTAAAATATTTCGTAGGGGTGTATTTATCTAGGCAATTATACTAACTAATCGCGAATTTCATTAACTTTGTATTTTTTTATAATGTGAATATGTATTTTGTTTCATTTCCGGAAGCGGCCACTGACCCTTTTGGGTCTCTTTACCTGGTATTGTAAACAGAAATGTAAATTCAGTACTTCTGTAACCGTCTTGTATTTAAACATCGAAACCGAACGCTGTCTATTATTTCGCACACAAGAAAACAAAGGTCCCTCGAGCAATATCAAAGTACAATTCGGTACTCATCAAAACCATACAATCATGGGTTTAAAATCATTGTTTTTCTGTATTACGTCTTTTTAAATTTTTGATGTTCAAATGATACATTCAATTTAACAGATTATTTGAAACTGTAATGTGAGAAAATATAAGTAGTAATAGCAAACTAAGTTTATATGGCTGAACCATGTATAAACAAAAAAAGAGAATTTGGTAATAAACGAGTGTCTAACGTGATAAAAAAAATTATCCTGCAAAATATTTAACATAAAATTGTGTTTAAATTCTAGCAGGAAGAGGCGAGTATGAAAGTCTATACCTGCCATCAGCTATTGCTATTGTAATAAAAGGGATAATCCCCTGCCGAGTTCTCTGTCCTGACCAGGCTTCTTACTGACAAATACACGGCGGGATTAATAAACTAATGAAAGAATAAATATCTTTTTGAACGAGTACTGAATCATGTCTCAAATATTTTCAAATCCGACCTTGCACTTTAGCAGGTACGTCAACAAACCCCATCGCCTTTGGGGTACCGGGAAGGTACTGAAAAACTACCCGCAAAGTTAAGTTCCAGACCAAAATACAAAAAAGACAAAATTCATATATTCACAACTTTACATTGCTGAAAAGTTTACACAGATCTCCGACCCTTCTGCTGTCGTCATCCACTCTCAAATGACATATTTATGACATTAATTTTCTTACCTACCTATCTGCATTATGCAAGTACCTATGAAATAGACGTCGTATGGATAAAATGTCCACAATCACAGATCAAAATATAACCTCACAGGAAATAAACACGATTTTCCTATAAAAATACGTCTAATCAAATAATTGAATTAATAACTTCAAGTATTTAACAGACCCTATTTTGAGATGTGAAAACTTCGTAAAATAGAGACTAAAGTATTTGAAGTTTCCACTTTCATACTTCAAGTACTTCAAGAGTATTTAAAATACTGAGTGAAGTACTTCGAGTAAATTACTTGGCAAAATCAAGTACCAAACTCAAGTACATTTTAGAAATACTCCAAGTACCAAGCACCAAGTACCTAAATATAAAAGTACTTCAAGTAAAGTACTTGAAGTAAAGTACTTGAAGTACTGAACAGCCCTGGTCTGCCTCTTTTTCTTTTTTGCCCGAGGGGAATATTTTTGGCCTCAGCAGGTGGAATACAGTACTTTAACCGAATGGAGAGACCAACAACACGTTTACACATGTACATTTTAAAAAATAAGATTTAACTTTTATCGACCGCTGAAAACTGCCCACTTATTTATTTAACTGCCCATTCAATCATTTTACCGCTCAAATAATAATTGCACTGCTCATGTAGGATTAAATAACTAATCAAATTCTTTTATAATACTGGCCAAGTTTACTGTCACATTTATTTAATTACTGCCTAAAAAAATTAATACTGACCATGTAAATTATTAACTGTCCAACGTAACCGCCCAGATGCTTAAAAAACTGCCTAAATAATTAATCCCCATTAGCTTTTAGCATGATTAAAGTAACCTCAAAACATTTGCAAAATATCAGTGCAGCTGGTTTTAATAGAAGCAAAGAAAACTGAAAAAAATTCTCATTGTAATAGTTTAATAACTGTTGCCACATGCTATGTGTCAATTTAAATAAAAAAAAAAAACGTATGTGAAAGGTACGTCTGACGTATCGGAAAAAACTGTACATCTATGTCAGCAAACCTGCGTATTATTTAAAATATGTCATCAGAATCACACTTTATTTTTATCAGAGATCTCTCTATTCGAATAGAATCCCAGAAAAATTAAGACAAATTCTCTCAAAATAATAATTTGTTACCTAACCTTACGTTTAGACAATAAGAAAGTTTTAGTTAAATGTAATTACTAATTATAAATTTAAATTTGTATCTCAAGACTTCGAAAGTCGTAAATTTGGTGGCTCGATTACCGAAGTGTCGGATGAAAAATGTCACTGGTAGGTAAACTGTATAAATTATAATAAATTAGATGATTAAGTCGGGAAACTAATTTAATCTGGAGCTTAAAGGGAAGATATTTAAAAAGAAGATGACTGCTACATTATTAAATAGTATTTGCTTTTAACATGCTTCTCGTAAGTTAATCAAAAAATCAGCTTTTGAAATCTGTTAACGTGTGCGAGTTTTATAAAGTCAGTCGTTCATTACAATAACGCTAAAAATACAAACAATATATTGTGACAAAATGATAAAAAAACATTTCATTAATTACTTCGAAATAAAAAAGAATCGACCGGCCTTTCCCACGGACACAAAATCGCCGAGTTGGCTCCTCGTACGCACAATAGCGACATACCAAACTCCCATTAGCAAAAACATCCCTCTAAATTAATTTTTACCCAACCATAAAACGCTCAATTTGAAAATACGAATTCAGTTGAATTTTGTTTACCCCCGAAACACGAAGAACGGGAACAAGAGAAATAAACAAACAAAAAAAGAGGAGAAAGACAAACTGGAACTCATTCAATTTATCTTTATCTGTCAGGAACGTTGGTTTACGATGAATTTTGTTGTTACTCTTTCGTCGATATCCTCCTATTGGCGGCATGCCGAACATCGGACCATCAAAATGTGACAGGTCTGCATGTCATTTTATTGAAAGAGAAAGACTAAGCAAAAAACGCGACCCGTAAAAACGTCCGCTTTATAATAAGAAACTGTTGATCGTTTTTGGTCGCCGACACAAATCAAAACCCGAAAGAATCCCAAGAAGCGGAATTAATTTTACGATTTGACCTCTTAATTGCGAATCGAATCGAGCCGGATTGAGCGGAATTTTAAGCGCGCCTCCTCCCGATTATGAAATTCTGAGGCGCTCATTTTTAATAAAAATATAACAGGCAATAAATATCCTTCGTCGGGGTGAGAGATAAACGGTGATAAATTTAAAAGGCTCAGCGGTTAATTAAACAAAGTTCGCTTGTAAGTTGGTAATTCGTTTTGTACGCCTCTAAATCACCCTGGCAAAGTTCAAATGAGTCAAGAGAGCTGGAATGAAGTAGAGCTTTTTATTTGTTTTGTAGTTTTACTACGCTTACTACGAGCCATTCATATCTCCCATTCATAAAGAGAGTTTATTGTTTTTTATTCTCTCGGCAAGGTTCAAACTTTATTATCGAGTTAAACGGGACGTAATAATTTCGTTCAGAATTTGCTTGTCGGGGATCATTTTTCATTTTTTTACTTACCGTGTGTGTGCTCTTTATTCGATCGATTCGGCTGTTTACTCGATTTATTGTTGTTTGGGTTCGAAGTGAAAAGAGTCGGTCAATGTCGAAGAATTTATTTAATTTCGTACAAAAATATCAGATAAATTTATCATACAACAATGTACAAATAACACCATAATTTAGCGAAATTCGATACAGGGCTATCACTAAGAAAGTACACACCCTGTGTAACAGTAAAGATTACTTAACTCTAAGGAACAAATCATGACATGTATTGCAGGAAATCGTCGCAAAATAAAAGTAACTTTGGCAAACGGTGACATGAGATCTCAAATAGGAAACTGCCCTATAACAAACACACAGTTAGGTACATATTTGAGCAAAAATAATGCGAAATTATTTGGCACTAGTCGAGTCTTTACAAATTCTCTAAAATTCGACTAAATTAACGTATGTACAAAAAAACATAAGCGTCAATAAACTTTCTCTTCAAGGTAACATTCAAGGAAGAACGGGCGTAAAAAAGGACACGGAACTAAACTCGGATCCATGAATTAACACCCGCATAGACTTTTTTTACATAAACTACATAATATTTTAACTAATACGATTTGGTAGCTAGACAGCCTTTTTTCACTAAACGAAAGCGAATCACTTTCTTTTGACTTTGGTTTTGTTCTGGAGATCACCATTCTTTCTTTCTACACTGTTCTTCACATTACCCAACAACGCCTTGAACTGCATGATCTGCATCGCGGTCACCGAAGGATTGCTGTACGATTCCAACCACTTCAAGAATTTCTCTCCGTGTTCGACAGCCTCGCTATACGACAGACAGTCCGATTTTTTCTCTGCGGAGACGTTGTTGTTGTTGTGGAGGAAGCTGTCCAGCACGGACTTGACTTTGTTGGAGGATTTGTCTACGGAGAGGTTCTCGGCGTCGGTGTCTTTCGTCAGTTGCTGGTAAAGGATGGGTTTTTCGTTTGTAGAAGGAGCGCTGGTTTGTTGCCCCCCGCTGCTTCCCACTTTTGTGCACCAGCTCCAGAACCAGGAGTTCTGGAGGCTCGAATTGCTGTTGTTCGACGTCGTGAGTCCGTTGGCCGGTGTGGTGCGGTTGAGTATATCCTGGGTTTTCAGCCAGCCCTTGATGTAGTCTTCGGAGGACTGTTGCTCTTTGGGCGGCTTCGCCGCCGACTGTTTGGAGGTGGCGGGAGTTGTGTCCGGTGATGGTTTTTTTTGTTGTTGTTGTTGTTGTTGTAGTTGTTGCTGAACGAGGAGGTTCCATTGGGTGAGGAGGTTGAAGTTGGCGGCGAAGTCCGCCAGGGTGTTGGAGCTGGTGTTGGCGGTGGTATTCTCGGAGCGGTTGAGCCCCAGCTCGATGCTCAAGCGCGTCAATTCGGCGCGGTTGCGCTCGAAGTCGGCGCGGTTCCGCTCTTGCGATGCCGTCGACTTGGGGGTCTCTGTCTTGATGCTGAGGTTCTGGGGGGTTTTGGGGGTGCTGTCCATGTCCGTCTTCGAGTAGTCCATGGGGGTGTACAAGGACTCCGAGTTGGGGGTGTAGACGGTGGGCGTCGATCGCAGGCTCAGGTTGAAGGGTTGCATCGGCTCTTCGATTTTCTGGCGCTTGTCCTTGGGCTCGAGCGACTCATCCGTGTCTGGGCTGGACTGGCGAGAGAGATAGGAGATCTTGGACTCGTTCTTGCACCATCCCCGTAGCGTGGACTCTGGGACTCCGATGTCCCGCGCCACCGAGGCCTTGCTCTCGCCGTCGTGCACCCTCCGGATGGCCTCCAGCTTCCCGTGCGCGCTGATCGTCCGCAGCGAGCGCTTGGCGTTCTTCGTGGCCATCGTCCCCGTCGAGGCCATCGTGCCCACGTGCGTGCAACGCGGCCGGCGGCCAATGGGGGCGGCGCAGACGCGCAACTCCAAAAAACTCGGCGACGGCAAAAACTCCGCGGACGAAAGTTGCGGCAACTTTTGACGAATGTGATGACGCAGGCGCGCGCTCTTTCTCAAACACCCGGTGTTTTCGGCGGTGGCGTGGACGACATCCGCTCGCGACGGCCGGCCGGTGGCAAGTAGTAGTTTCTTGCGAGGTTGGCCAGCCGGTGGTCAGTTCCTTTGTCCAACCGATCAATACTGGCGACGGACGAACGCGGACTGAGCGCAGGGCAGCAGCGGCAGGGAGGCCTCGCGGGTCCCCGCGTGATGGCTTGACGTGACACCCTCCCACCCCCGGTGGTAGGGACGGGTGAATACTTGCGCGAAGACGCGTTCACGCAGCCCAACAGACACGAGATTCGCAACGGACCGGTTGAAGAATCACGTGCGAGAACAGCTGATGGGGCCGCCGGCACAAAGGACCCCCCCCACGTCACGGACCCGACGACTAGAAAAATAAACAAGCGCGGGGACGCGATCGAGTGCCTGATGGTTGCCTGCGTGCGAAGCCGAAACACCGCGTCGCAAAAAATCACTGAAAGACACCTTTCGTTTCCCGCGGAAATCTTCACCCACCCTAATTAACGCCAACAGAATTCGGCGAATTCGCATGAAAGTTGCGCGTAATTACGCGCTAAACAACAGTTCCCTGCGACAGAGGCTCAATCAACGGTTGAAAAATTACATTTTTTACAAAAATCTGAAATTTGACGGTAATTTCCGCAGAAAATTTTTCATGAGCATTGGTCTTGATTACGTACTGAGCTGGTCGGTTGGTTTACTAATTCCATGATAATGAGGAATTAACATTATAAACATACAATTTATGAAGTTTCTTAGAAAGATCCTTGGGATTAAAGTACAAATGGCCATTTAAGATTTTGGGTTGTTTAAATTAAATAAGATATACCTACTGCGTTAAAATAAAATACGTATGTACTGCGTTTTGAATGAAGTCTGCGCTTGAATACTGAATTAGATCACGAGATATACTTAGGTTTGTTGTATTAGTAACATATTATTTAAACATTTAAATAATCAATGTCGAAAAAAAATCTCTTTGAATTTACATCTCGCAATGTTGTAGGCAAGATTAAAAAGTTTCAAGAAAGTCATTCAAAAATTCAACGTTTGAAATTTGTCGGTACATTCCGGTTTGCCGCGTCGAAAGAGGTTTCTATTTCTGGAACGCGAGCACCGATGGGCGTTCGTGGGTCCATCGTGGTAATAATTATCCGTCGATGCCCCGACTTTCTGACGTCACGTCGATGCCGGCGATTCGAAACCGGCACTCGCAACGTGTGGATGGTATTTCTCGGAACTTTGCGAGGATAATGTAAGCGGAAACAGCCGAAATTTATCTCGAAACTTTTTAAAAGTTATCTGATAATGATGCGACAGGCGAAGTGGGAAAGTGTTTATTGAAATAAATTCCTGATACTTTTGTTTTCTTTTTAGGGCGATCATTTTTGGGGTTGAGCTTTGACAGCATTTAACCGTGTCGATGGTTATCGAATATTATCGGCGTGTTCACATTGATTCTAAATTGAGATAAACAAGCGTACGTTATCGTCGATGGGCGGGGAATATAATAATAACGGCTCGCATTGTAATGAGATGTTATGTATTACATTTATAATTTACTTGTATATCAAGGTTTGAAAAGTCATTTTCCATGAACATAAACCATTTTTGTCACTTTTGCTACCCTCATCACACGTTTGTCAAGTTTGTGGCGAAAACCTTAAAAATTAAGTTTGTAAGACCAACTCAAAAAAAAAAAATCGTGCTTGAAAATACTTATTATAAATGTTCGAAAAAGTTGATGTCCTATTGTAGTATTTCTTCATAAAATGTAATTTTAAATGATTCGTACTTTCATGAGCTTGAATCATTTAAAAAATTTAATTCATTTGAAAAATCTTTTGCTAACATTTCTACATACCTTCAGCAAGCTATAAGAGTATAACTGTGATAATTTTTGAAACCTGTAGTTTTTTCGAGGTATTTTGGTTTAATTTTCAAAATCATGACATCGAATTTTTAAGATTTCTATACATTTTCGACTGGAAATTCTACAAACTATCTCATCGATTCTTCTTCACGTGATTTCCGTTATGTATAAGTGATTATATTGACTTGCTATGAAACACAAACGAAGCGTCAACAGTTTTAAGTATGAAATTTGCTACATAAATTTTGCGAAAACATCCTGAAAGTTTATTTTGACTTAAATATCGTATTTACTTATTTACCAACATAGGAGCAATTTTTGCTCATTTAGAGTTCATTATGAAATTTTTGTCAAAATTTTTCGAAAATCATTTTAATTCATCGCATGAGCGAAAAAAACTTACCACTACGCTTTAATCAGAGTCTACTAAAGATAGTAAGAAGATTAAGCAAGTCATAAGTAACTCAAAACGCTTTCCACGTGCCACGAAATTTTCACGTGCCTTTTCTACAGGTGGTGTATTCTACACCTCTCGGTTCTAATTTTATTTAAGCACGACAAGAATAACCGCAGCGCTACACTTTTATCCTCCACAATTTTATTTTGATATTTGTTATCATCGTTTAGCCGTTATCAGCACAACGTCCTTCGTTATCAAAAATGTTTTCTGCTGTTTCCGAGTGAAAACGACGATTATTATCTATCGCCAAGCAACGACGAAGGGGCCTCTTGCCATTATGGGTCACGCCAAACAGGCACCTGCGAAATGACCCTTTCCATTTCTGGTAAAGCCGAACAACTCTCATAATAATTAAGCCGTTATCTGTATTTACCTGGCTCCCCGCGCTAAGCATTTCGGCCATCTTACCAGAAACACGTGTTGAAAAGAACAGTATTCAGCGATTTATGGCGTTTTAATGATCGCTTAATCTGTTTGAAATTCATAACAAGCAAACGAGCAAAAATCGTGTGGTACATCGGCATTGTAATGGTGTTTGCCGTAGATAGTTTTCTGGTAGAATAAATTTCGACTTTATCCCATTGTTATCCGTTATTTCCAGCGCTGTATGCGCGATTTGATGTGCATGTGATGTGCGTTATCAAATCGAATCACACACAGCAAACATTACAAATGCGTGTGTTTGAAAAAATAATTGACACAAGTGAAAAACTGGACTGCGGTCCGGTTAATTCGGGACGAATGCCTGTTGCTATCCTGAACTTGATTGAGGATTTCATGCATTTTTAATGGGCCGAAAAGGAATTTTATGAAAAATAACAACCTGTTGGAAAAATCGATTTTTCTTTTTAAAGATGGATAAGTACATGCTGGGTTCATTCATACAGGGGTGTGTTTGAGCTACAGTTCAGTTTTTTTGTTTGTTTGGCGGTGTGTTCTTTTCGAGATTTTTAAGCCCCCACTTTATTCTTTAAGCAAACAGTTAAATATAATAAACAACAGCTAAGTATAATAAAATGTATTATTAAGATTGATTTCTACAGTCACTACAGTGGCTTCAACAAAAATATTAGTGAAAGTAACTTCGTGAGTAATGGTTTAAGAACTAACCTTATTAATGAAATTATTATTATTTTAATCGAAGGGGTGCCAAGGAGGTTTATATAGTACAAGGGAGCTATAATATTTAATGTCCTTGCCCTAAAACTCTCGAATTTTGGTACCGAATAAATGTGATGCGCACCTCTCCTCCAACAGCTTTAAAAGTCATTAAAATACGATTTGTTTATAAGTAAAGAAAATAAATTCACTTTACAAACAACAAAAACTAGACATATTCAGGATCTAACCCATGGTATGTGTTCACAATGGTCTAAGGTACTCAATGTTATCAAAACTTCTTTTTTTGAAAAATTCTTGCAACCGCTCGGTGAAAATTGTTTACTTTGTTTTGAAGGCACAACCACAGTGTCTGGGCGAACATCAACTCCAGTCCAAGGTCATATCTCTTTGGCGGGTACCTGAAGTACCTTAATCCCTCACTCTCTTTTTAAATTCTAATTTTAAAATCCATGCAAATAGAAACAACCATGAAACTAAATAAGTCAGAAAGTAGGCGTGTCTCATATAAATATAGCACATTTTGTAACTGGATGAATGCTAATATTGTTTAAATGAACAATTATTAAAATAATTTTCAAGGTATTTCGCTTCCTAATCCAAAATGAATTCAATATGTTCCCGCACTAAATAAACGTAATTAGAGAACGATAGATATTGGGCGGATCGAAGGTAATGCATGTCCAAAGAACGAATATGACCGCGGACGGGAGTTGGTGTTGGATTAGTGAACGCGCGACCTGGACCGGAGGTGAGGTTTTCTAACTGTGCCAATATACCTGGTCCAAACATACCTTAATTGAACCCATTGCAAGAAATACATAATAAAAAATTATTTGTGCAGAAAAATTAGTTATAAGTAATTATTTTTAATTATGTATATAAAATTATTTTTTTATTAAAATGTGAACTTTATGAAAACTTGATTTTTTTTCATTTGGTTAGTAAGAAATAACATGCAATTATCAAATTTTGTACTCAAGTTGTCACCGAACGAACTCACAACCAGACGACAACCAAGACAGCTCAATTTTCCAGCGCCAACTTGAAGACGCTGTTGATCCCACGTTATATTCACTTTGACGCAGAGGAGGCAACACTTATTAAATGGTACTACTGTGTTCCAGAACTTCACGAAAGTTCTGGACGATTTCTGACATAATCGATAAAATAAATTTTAGAAATTCGCTCGAAACATCTTGTGTAAGCGGTTCGAAAAATTATGATAATATCACATCTGAAAGTGTAATTTTGAAAACTATTTTTTCAGTTGCTATGATATGGTAAGATTTGCATAGTGCCAGATTTTCAACTTACAGTACTCGGCCAAATTCAACACTAGAGGGAACGGAATCTGTGATACTTTTATGTTATGTCTTATTGGATACTTGTTGGCAATACAGTTGCAGGTCAAAAAGAAAACTATGACTGAAATCAAAAAACCGAATATTTAGATATTAAAGTTTGTTCCAGGGAACTTCCAATAGCTCTAACAACTACACGAAGAACCTACGGTAAAAAATAAAAATTTTCCAACGTTCTTTGAGTGTCCCCAAAGTTGAATGTTTGCGGTCTTCCGCGACTTTTGACACACCCGATAAATCTATAAAAGTGATTTTTTTTCTAAATAATTTTGTATGACGAAGTACATTTGTTTGTACTCTCTAAAGTAATGTAAAGCTTTTTTTGGAACAATAATATACAAAGTTAAAATATGGAGTACTTCCAAATTAAGATACACTTACTTGATAATATTTTAAGAAAAAAAATGTCTAAAGAGAGGGAAATAATCGAAATATTAGCAGGAAAACAAAAAAAGTAATTCACGATTTGTTGTTATAGAAAAGTGTTTTCATTTAATAAAAAATTCTTCCATATTTAGCATCTGAGGAACTTGAGAAGTTGCAGGTTCCTATGGGAAAAAATCTTGTGAATCTGTTTTTTGCGTCCAAATTTTATTAATTATTGAAAATTTTGGGTATTACTGAATTGTCTTTTAAATAGTGATTATAAACGAATTATTTATATGTGTGCAATTATGTACTCTAAACTAATTTATTTTGTGAAAATTTGCGTAAATCTTCGTATACGAAGCAAATTACCTTTTTATTTTTGAAATTTTTTCAATTGATTATATTTTTATTTCCCAAGTTCCCAAGTTCCCAAGTTCCTAAGTTAAGGAAGTATCGTAGTAGGGCCTATCGGCCGAATGGCTACTTTTATGTTTTCTCTACATTTCACTCTAGAGTGTGAAAAAATAAATCTCCCGTTTCCGTCTGTCTGGCGTCCGTCGTTTGTCTGTTTGTTTGTTAGTTGTGTTATTTTTATTAGATAGTTAACTATCGGACCGACTATTGTCAAATTTTATATGTATGTTAGGAATATGTGATAAAACACGCTTCATAAATACGTTTATGTTTTATAAACTAACATGCTCCTGGACTTGTGGTTTATGAGTCCGCCTTGATTTTGTTTATTGTTATTATAAATTTTATTGGTTAATATTTCTAGACAATACGAGACATCGGATACGTTTAAACTGAATCATCAAATTTTTGTGAAGATAAACGTACGACAATGATTTTAAAGTATCCACAGAATTTTACAGCAATTTATGTAGAAGTGTCGAAGATTATTTGTCTAATGAAGTCGCCAACAGAATTAGCCTATGTTTGGGAAGTAAAAACTGGAATACTTCCCTCGCCTCTGAAGTATAGTCCAACAAATGCAGTGTGTTCGAAAAATTGTAAAATTTGATTTTGCGAATATTATTTTTTAATGATAACCCCTAGAATTTAAAGGAAAGACATTTATAAACTGCTAAAGTGTAGGTAAAAAAGCATGTTGTGCGTATATTTTAAGTGATTTTGTGATGACGTCATCAACATTCTGATGAACCGTTCTTGATTTGATCAATAAAATAAAATACTTCACTCATTAATTTTTTGTGTCATCCTGTATAAACGATTCCCCAAAATATGACTGCATTGTAAACGAAGTATAGACTCGTAACATTTCGCACATTTAAGTAGGATTTACAATGGTTATGATAACTCTAAAATGTTTGCGTTGCAGTTAAATGTAATTTTTTTCCGAAAATCTGGATGCTTAGTGCAAAAAATCAAGGCGGATTCATAAACCGCAAGTACAAGAGTACCCATGTTATTTTATAGAAATTAAATAGTGTTTACAAGAAAAAAAAATTAAGTGACAGCATCAAATTGTTGGTGAAGATGATTAGATAAAATTTGGTTAGCGTTTTACCGTCTAAACAATATTCTTAAAATACTTACAAAATTTGACACCATGCGGTCCAATAGTTTCCGACATTATTTATCTAATTAATATTGCACAGAAAGACAGACAGCGAGATAGACGACATATAGATGGAAACGACAGTAACTGTTCATAACAATATTTCCCTAGCTTACTCTCAGGAAGTACATAGTATTGTAAAACTAGATACTACATCTCTAATTGATAATAATACTTAACATTTCTAAATTCTACAAATAAAGTTTGCCCTCCTAAAATTACAAAGTGTGCACAGGCATGTGCGTATACTTTTACCGAATTCAAAGCTCTGCCCGAGGCAAGTAAAGAAAAGGTTTGTGCCGACATTAGTGCTTTAATTCCTGATTACATACGTCGACTCGTTTCGAACAATCTAACGTTATTAAATCACAAACAGTACAAAAAGCCCGATCCCGTGACTTCAAAAATGATCAGATAATTTGATAATCCGCATTGTAAATCAACCCCCAGCTACACGGAAGCCATAAAAAGCGCAAGGTCTACACTCCACGTCCATTATCCACAACAGATTACCGAGAGAACCTTGCCTGAAATATTCGAGCAAATAAACCAACTTTCACTAGTTTGAAGCATCCAGTTAATCACGGAACTTCCAAAGAACACGAGTCAAAACTTTCTTTCAACCTTGAATGTGCAGTTTTGCCGCCTCTCCCACGTGCATCCCAATTATTCCTCGCAACACGAGGTCCCAAAACTCCCAATTAACCCGCCTCGAGTGCACCCATCAGCCCATGGAGCGATGGATTCGTCAATACCATCTCTGCATGCGAGCTTTAGGGGCGAAATCGGTATTCACCACCTCTAGCATTTCGGCTGCGTGAATCTGGCCTGAGCGGTCGTCGGTTTGGGGTGGACAGGCAGGCGGCGGGGCTGTAGGTCGCGGTCCGCGGACCCCCAACGGCCGTCGTTCGGTCGGGGGGGTGGGCGGCGGGGCGGGGGTTCGCGAACCACCGCCGCCCCTCTCGTCCCGGTCTTCGGCCGCGTCCCTGCCTCTGCAGGGCCGGATTTACCGACGCAGGCCGGGGTGGAAGTGAGTCAAGGTTTCACGAATTTGGCGGCTTGGGAAGGATGTAGCGATCGCACGAACCAAGTTTCACTGCAGAGTATAAATTTGTATTTGAAACTGTGTATAACATAACGACGTACTTTTTGGAGTTTTTTTTTTACAACACTTATTTCAAATAAGTGTGGACTTCACACCAACGATAACGGTGAAAAGTACCTCTTCTGTGGGAGAGTTATGACCATTACAAAAGAAAAAGGTGCGTTTTCCACGGGTAGGTTAACGCCTGAGTGCACGAGGTCGGTAATAACTCAAGGCAGAAACAGAATGCTTTATGCCTATGTAATATGCACAACTTTTTCTAAGCCCTCACATATTGTCATAAAGTATTTTACTCAAGTGACTGCCAGTTTTATAGATTCTAAAAGAGATTTAACCAAACTAAGTATAACTAAAAAACACTAAAGAAAACTATCTATAATGGAGTCTATTTTTTTTTCGTCTGGCAACAGTTGTATTGCAGAAACTGTTTATTCTAAGGTTATGTTAGAGCAATTTAGCAAGAAAATCAATAAATTGAATTTCTATACAACACAAATGATGTAAAGAGAACAGAAATACAAAGAAAAAAAACCCGAAATGTTTATAGAAGTAGCATTTGTACTCCTGAGCGTAAGCACCATTCGGCGAATGGCTAATTTATTGTTTTCTCTACGTTTCATGACCCCTACCCTAGAGTAAAACATCCATTTCCGTCTGTCTGGCGTTTGTGGTCTCTTGATGACTTTATTAGAACCACTAGACTGACTGTTGTCAAGTCTTTTACGAACATCGTGTAGATGGTAAAACCCTAAATAAAATTTGTCTGATCATCCCCACCATACGTTTAATGACGTTACCTCAAAATTTTGCATAATAAACGCTATTTAAATTTCGTAAAATTACATAGGCTTATGGATATCACTTGATTTTTTTTAACCTAGACGCCCAGATTTTTATAAAAAATCAAATATGCAGTACTTACAATAAAACTTTACAGTTTAACTTAGAAACTGCCAATCGGAAAACTCTGAGATCTTGCAAACGTTTTAAAGTTATCGTAAACATGATAAATCGCTATTCAAAATGTATCTGTTCATCCCACCAAAAAACATCATCTAAAAATTTTGGTGGCTACTGTCTAAAGTGTTCAAACTAATATGAGTATATTCTCCTCCTGCAACTATGCTGGTCCAAGAAAATATACATTTTGTGCGACAAATCAATTTACACAGAAAAAAATTGTATTATATTATGTTATAGAAACATTACTTGATTTTTCGAGCAACAAATTACAATTCACACACCAAGTTTCGATCATAAAATCTAAAGAAGCTCAATCAGTGTCCTCCATACTTTTCTTACAGTTTTTAACACAGAACTGTAATAAGTTGAAAGGATCAAAATAGTACGTTATACACCAAGGGAGGGATGTGCGTGGTGTTTCTTGGTATATAATTTGTAACCTGAGGTCGAAAGTGTAAACCATTAAAAAAAATTACACTTTCATATAATTAACAAATTACCCTGTTAAATAGTCTTGGAACTCCATTACAGAAGATAAAATTTTAATTTAATCTTCCCCAGCCTACGTTGTAGATTTTCATACCATGAAAATTGTAGTGGATAATAAAATTAGGTACCAATCGTTTCCGTATAATAACTGTGCATTACCAACTGTAGGTTTGGCCTATTAACCGACTAGCTGATTATTTGGCCAAAAAGTGACTAGTCGGTTTTCGCCAAAACCGTTTTATAACTGCGAGAGACAAGGTGTTTTTTTTCTATTTCTCTTAACTACCTCATGTGATCATATTTGACTTGTGGAGAACTGCAGTGAGGATAAAAGAATCAGTTAAATTTGTTTTGTATAATAAGAACAACTAGAGTTCCTACAAAGAATGTGTTAAGTTTGTTTAGTTGTTTGTTTGGATATTTTTCACTTTTTTTTTTGTAGTGATTTGATATGAAAATACATAATAAGGGACCATTACTGGAAACACATTTCGTCTTCATTTTAGTACCTATCGGATCTGTGATATTTTTCTGCAAAATCGCCTAGAATTATCTTGGTTTACTTTACCTTTAAATTAAATAAATTTAAATTTCATTCCTATTTATTTTTTTATTATTTCAAAAGAAAATCTTTACATAAGTAGTACATTTTGAAAGTTCCCGATAATAAAAATAAAATGGATCCTACCGTTGACAGTCTAACAAAATGTTTGCAATATTTGTATATATAATATAAGTGTGCAACGTTATAGTTTTAGAAAAAAAGACAAATCCTGTTTAAATCACAGTACTTACTTCATATATCGAATTTATTAACTGGGTACCCATGTACCACTACCTCTTAGATCTTTCCCAGGTCTTGTGAAAGATCAATCCACCGATGCAAAATATGTAATGGAGAATGTTCTTGACATTCTGAAATTTCAAGACATTTTATATATCGGTTTTTTGATGTTCTTAGACTATTATGTCGAAGGAACATCGATATATATCGATACGTTGGTACCTAATAACCATATTTGCAAAACAGTAAAGTGGTTTGAAATGGACGAACCTGAAGAAATTCAAGACAGTGCTGAAGCTACATAAAGAAAAGCGGTATAACTAAAGAAGATAAATGCTTAGCTAAAATAGCTAAACGACGTCTTGTGATAGTTAAAGAACAAACGACACAGAAGATGCAAGATTTAGGCCAAATTTCGTGGTTTCAGAGTCCGCAAGTACTTGGCACACGATTCATAAAATAATTTTTACAGGTGAAGGTGACAGAAACATCCGTAAAAGGTTGCGTGAACTTTTTAACTTTACATTTCCGGCAGATGGAGAGCTAATTATTCATTAAGCTTACTTTTACAGAACAAGAATTTGGGAAAAGACTAATTTATATCAGCTTACTGGTACCAAAAGATAACGATGATGATGACGATGATGATGATGATAATGGTAAAGCCGACACCGATGGCGAAGATGATGTAGACATAGGTAAAAATACCATGTAATAAACTGAAATCCATGCTGTCTCAGGTTATCAAAATTTTTTGATATCTAAAAATATAAAAAACACACCCGCAAAAAAATGATCTCAAGAGCTTATGAATTTTAACGATTCCTAGATATCAATCATGCGAAAACATATTACGATCTTTAGCGAAGTCCTTCATGAAAAAAGAAAAAGTGTGGAAGTTAATTAACAAACGTTCAACAAAAACTACACTAGAAATGTGTAGGTGTACACAAGATACAATTATGGCAAATTCTGAAAAATGTGAAAGAATTATCAGAACCTTAACCTGAATAAGAAGACTGAAAAATTCAAGACAACAACGAAAATTAAAATAAAAAAAAATACTGTACCAGATCTCTACGTTTGTTAGTAGATGTTTTAACGAAGAATTAGTTGTTGGACGAAGAAATTATAAATTACTTTAAGCACCAAAATAAAGAAAAATTTCGAAAAGGAAACAGTCAAGATTAATAAATATAGAGTTAATGATCTAGAGTTAACATAGAGAACACAATATGAAAATCGTCTTAAGGATTGAAACCAAAATTCCTGGGATCATTGAAATTAGAAACGATACTTACCATGTGATAAAAGAAAGTCATCAACGTTTACAGAAGACCTCGGCATGTGATAATTTGTCTTTATACTCATACATACGGAGAAACTGAAGAATTGCTTAAAATGAGGAATCGAGTAATACTGTCATTCCTTCGACGACTATTGCCAATTAGGAGTACATCATGGAAACTTCTTAGACACAATCTGTTTCATAAGCCACTAATGTATTGCGACACCAGGATTGGATTGTTTTCCGTAATTATTATCCAAAAAAGATAAGTAATTAATAAATTTGGATAAGTTGTAGTCACAAAAAGTGATTAACTTTGACGAAGAAAACAAGAGAAATATATTTTTAGAAAATCTAGTCTATAGCCTTACTGAACATCTAGCAAAATCAAACCCAAATTTTGTCAATGTATATTTCGAGAGATGATTATCTAATTACAATTTTCAAAAGCATAGTGTTTTCTTAAGGAAGATTTACAACGGTAAGTTTTACAAGGCTTTAGTAAACACAAGCTACAGAACATGGAAATATTAGAGTTCTTTAACTTCCTAAATGGTGTTGATGCATTAATGATGGGTCTTCAAACCGTAATTGTACCATTTGTATTTTTACTAAACCCCCTTCAATTCAAATGATAACTTGTTTTAAAACAATAACAGGGGCGAACATTAAATGGTACCTAAATGAAGTCTACAACTGTTTTTATGAAGAATTTTGTTACTGTATTGTTTTAGCGTAAATATATCAGCATCTTTCATCTTTTTCATACAGTAACAAATTTCCGGATCCGTCAACAAGTTACACAACACTACGTTTTCACCATATCAACATGTAATGATTTCATGAAACATTCCCTCTAGAAGGCAAAAAACTGCGAAATCCGGGCCTGTCCGTTCTCGCCCGGTCGGCCTTCTACGCGTGAAATTACCGGGGACTAACTATCGACATCGCTGCCACTAAAACCCTAAGGTCGTCGTCGAACCCTCGCCGAAAGTATAAAGTGCGTCAGCGTCGACGACGCCGCCGACAACTATGTGCACAACAATGCCGAGAGGTCGATCGGAGGCGGCGGCGGCGGCGGCGGTGTGGAGTCGGATCCTCGACTATGGCGATGGCGAGTTTTCGATTACACACTGAAAACTTTGGAGTACAGACGGCATGCGGGAGATTTTATAATGCGATAATGTCGTTGAGGAGAATTTACCTGGACTAACAGAGCTGCGGAAGCATGGACTAAAATTTTCGAGCAATTTTACAACCCTAACGTAAAAGTACTTCACACTCCGTAAGAATATTGTTATAGGTTAAACAAAACTTGTAATCAATTTTATTTTTGTACGCTAGGATCAAATCGTGGTTGTTTTTTTAATTAAATACAATGAAATGAGCATCTCACTTTTCTGTTAACAGCGTGACAAATTAAGAACAGCTAAGTGAACGCTATATAAATTTGGAGGAAAGAAAATTCTAAACTAAAGTGCTTGTAACTAGTTTTGTTCGTACAAGAGTGTAATTAATTGAAGGTGTGCAACTCACGTTACACACTTCGCACTTGTACATCCAATACGATTCAAGTTTAGATAATGGAACTTCCCTTGTTTTACGGCCTTTTCAAGTACTAGAAGCCTCACATTTATGATGCCAAACCTTTGTGTTAAAAAACGCTATAATTTTCGGCTGATTTACAATGCTTTGAGAAAAACGGGTTGCCTATTTGCACACTGTTGAATTGTAAATAATAAGAATAACTCGGCCCTATAAGGTAAGCTGAACAGCAAACTACACCATCAATGAAAAATACTTAACAAAAAAATGGTAGATACATTTGTGACACATGTATCTACACACTTAGATGTTTCTTTGAGAAATTTGTTCAGCTTCTTTTTATTAATGTTGCTCCCAGCAAAAAGTCCAGCATAGGTACACAATAATGTAAAAGTCTGGAAAAAGCAAGGAATAACAAGATCAGTAATTCTCTGAATTGCGAGTCTTTTAGTGCGTTAGTTGAGGTCCTGTATTGTACCGAAGAGGAGATCTCGTAAGTGTTCCCTCTGCTTCGTTAACGTTCCATCAGCTAATATATCCATCTGAAAGACTGAAAATTCTTATTCGTACGATTACACTGTCATAAGCCGAAACAACGACAGTGAAGGCCTACATGAAATAAATGATGGATGATGGCACGGCACTGATTTCAGAACATCAATGTCAAGTAATTCTTAATTTCATTACTGTTCTGCTTATTTTGCACTAACTTTTACCCGTGGCTTCGCTCGCATTTAAGTCATTAAATAAGGATCAGAGATCCTTTCAATAGAAATGAATCAATATGATAACTATATTTTATTGCTTGGCTGGGATTATCAATTTTTAAAAATTACTAAAAAAATAATAAAGTGGCATCTAACCACAAAAATGACACCTAACCTCAAAAATTCAAATAGTTTTATACTGCAAATATAAAAATGACAGACGAAAATAAAAATAAATATAGAAAAATTCCAAACAGCTGAAACTATAGTTAAAAATATTTTTTTTAATAAAAAGTATCCTATGTTACTTCCAGTACCTCCAAAAATATGTGTACAGTCGCGGACAGTGAATTTCGTCCACACAATTCATGCGAATTCACAAAAATTCACTGTAGTCGGTGCTTTATTGTCATGATTTGCTTAGCGAAGCTTTTTTAAGGGCAAGGTGTAGAAATGATTGTTATATTTTATTCTGTTTTCAGTTATCGAAGTTTTATTGATAGGCACCCGTTAACCAATTTAGAGCTCAAAAAAAAACGTGTAGTTATTGCACGAACCAATCTGAACGATAAGAAAAATTTTGCTGCAACAGTTGGACGAATTATTGACAACAATGGTGTACAATCTGAAACAAAACACCTTCATCGTCATGTTCTACTATCGAAATTGTATCTACGATTCAAGATGAAGAGTAGAGATATTCAGTTAGTAGTGCCTGCAAAAACAAATTAGGAAAACTTGGGAAAGTTTGGTTAAAGACGTGGTTGATAGATCTTGATCTCTAGGAAGACCTTCAGTTAGTAATGAAGTTGTTTAGGATATAAGGGACGGATTAGAACAAAGTCCTAATAAATCGATAAGGAAGCTCTCCTTGCACGCTAATGTTTCACCAAGTAGGTGTCATAAAATTACAAAGAAAATATTACATTTGTATCCATATCGACTACCATCTGTCCAAAAACCTCGACTGAAAATTTTGAAAGTCGCAAGAATTTGTACATTCTAGTTGACATTTAGAATTACCATGACAAAATAATCATTCGCACTAAATAATACTTCTAAACTTATACATTTGTTATTTCTAATGGATTTGATAAATATATAAGATTTGTATATTTTTTTTATAAATTGACAGATGACAGCGTAATGTTGACATTATTTCGACAGTTTTTTTTTTTTTTTTAATATTTTCGATGACATGGGGACAATAAAGTATCGGTGCAAACTGTCAACGTGTTAGTGAGATGTTTAGTAGTGTGGCGACCTATGTGTTTACCCCCACTTGCCGAAAGATCGTACCATCGCGCTATTTGTGGAAACCAACCCGTGGACGGAAACAGCTACTTTCCGGACAAAAGCCCCGCCAGACGCTGTATTACACCTGTCTGCACTGGCGTCGCCACTTTCGCGGATAACATCTGTGTTCCTCTGAATTTGCAAAGTAACTAATCACACCGAAGCCTAGACAACCCGTTGGGCAGCTGTAGACTGCAGTTTCGATCTTGTTTGATCTCATCAGTACAGTACATCCCATCGAGTTGTCTAGTATTCATTGTGTTTCGCTTATATGTGTCTCATTTCCGTATACCTAGATTTACAAGCCTACATAGGTGTAGCACTATTTAATTCTGTCATTTCACACATACTTTTAGCATTATTTACTTCTGTCATTTCACACATACTGTAATTACTTAAAGTATAAAACCGTTTCATTACTCCGAGAACAGTGCTTACGTTAGGAATCTACGACATCCGAACGACAATTGATCGCACGTAAATTTATCGCTAGTTAAAATTCAGGGCATTTTTTTTATGAAATTCAATTTTTTGTATTCACTTACAGTCTTAAATTTAAAGTAGAGGTACGATATAAACAACCAATTAAAAACGATTTGCTTGTACTAAAAAACTTTGTATGTATTTGGTATTTGTGCTTTAAAAAATAAAAAAATACGAGCTTAAATGGCATAGGCATTTTTATGAAGATTTTCATATGGGTTATTATCAGAAAAAAAATCGCAAATGTTTTTTTAATTTTTGGAAAAAAACTAGATGTGTTGTATTTCAGTAAATAACCTTGGGCCAATTTTTATTATTAAATTTTTATTACAACATTAGTTTTACGGTCCATATTTCTGAATAAAATTTTTTCTTCCGCATTCCAAAATAAAAATATGTTTGTCTGACAGTTTTCATACATTTTTAGAAATAATGAAATTTTTGAGATAATCTACTACTTCATTTTATTCCTTATTATTGTAAATTACTTATGTTATGCGGTACCTAGTGTTAGACTTTTCTCTATTAAAGGTATAAATCAAACAAAATATATTTAGATCTAAGGGGACCAGGTAATTCGTAGTAAAATTGGTTATTACAACTTCAACAAAAAGACTGACGGTCTATTTTTTCAACAATATCTAAAACATCAATTAGTGTAATTACTTAGAACTGGTAGTACGCTCATCAAGCATTATTGAGTAAGTTCTGTCACCCTAAGGACAAAGAAAGCAATTTTTTGAACGCTTGATACGTTGACACTTTTGATAATTCTGAATCAATCCTTTTAAATGCACTAATTGTAGGATAGTTGTGGATTAGATATAATAAGGCTTACGGCACCAGAAGCTCTTGGTTCGAGTCGACAGTAAAAGGCCGTTATTGATTAACGATTTGTGCTGGAAATATCGGTCGCTGATAACAATTAGTGGATGCTTTTACAATCTGTTATTATCGCTAACCTGTTGGCAAATGTAGTGATTCAGCGAGCGTTCAATGTTCGATAAAATTAGTAAATGTGTAATGCAAATGTGTTAGTAAATATGTTTTATCATTCCAGTGCCACATTTCTACAATAGTACAGTTTGTTAGCATCTTGAGTTTTTAAAATTATTGAATTAATAAGATTGTATTCAAAAGTATTCTTTTATTTAAGATTATCCACATCAAGATGTCTTAAAATAACTAACATTGTCTTGAACAAGATGAGCAATAGAAATTTTTGTTTACTCCAGTTTTAATTTTAAAGCAAATGCATATTTTTTATTACTTCCCGAGCGTAAGCAAAGGAAGTATTGAAATCGAGTCCCTCGGCCGACTCTCTACTTTTACGTTTTCTCGATCTTTCATGACCCCTAGAGGACGAAGAAATAGGTCTCCCGTCTCCGTCTGTCTGTCCATCTGTCCGTCTGTCCGTCTGTCCGTCTATCCGTCTGTCCGTCTGTCCGTCTGTTCATCTGTCCGTCTGTCTGCCGTCCCGGATTTTTATTAGACAGATAATCTCCGAAATTATTGGATCGATTGCTGTGAAATTTTATACTTATATTAGCAATATCATGTAGATAGTAAAACGCTAACCAAAATTTGTCTAATCATCCCCACCACTAATGCGATGACGTCACTTCAAAATTGTACATAGTAAATAGGTTTTAAATTGTATAAAATAACATAGTCCTACACATGTAGTTTATGACTCAGAATTGAGTTTTTACCCGAAACGTCCAGATTTTTGGAAAAAAAATCAAAATTATAAAACAACATTTGGCAATTTAATTTTGAATATGCTAACCCGAATGTTTTGAAATGTTGCAGATGTTTTAAGGCTATAAAGAGCATCATAAATCTTTAGTCAAAATATATTTGGTTATACCCTCCAAAAACTTGATGACGTCAGCTCAAAAGTTTGCCGAATAAATCCTATCTAAAATGTACAAAATATGTCTGTACTTGTGATATATCACTCCGTTCATATTTTTTGGATTTGCACATACAGGGTGACTCAAAAAATTAATGATAGCGTGAATTTATTTTATTGATTTAATCAGGGACTACAAAACCGAATCCTTTGAAATCTTAGAAACATTTTAAAGTTATCATAGGCACGGTAAATTTTTAGTCAAAATGTATTTGCTCCCCCCCCCCCCCCCTAAAAAATTGATGAAGTCACCTCAAAATCTTGCTGAATAAATTCTTAAAATCTTAAATGTGCAAAGTATGATCAGACAATACTTGTGATTTATAACGGCATTAATATTTTTTAGATTTGCTTATACTGGGTGTCTGAAAAAAATTAATGACTAAGTCAATTAATTTTATTGATTAAATCAATAATTGCAAAACTGAATACTTTGAAATCTTGCAGACATATTTGTCTTAAATTACAAATATCATACAGGGTGTTCCTTTTATCTGTTCACGCCTGACAATTTTTACATAGGCAACATATTATACACCCCAGAGACGACTTCGTCCAATTTTTTTTTTTAATAAGCAATTATAGCAATCACAAAATAAATGACAAAGATGTCAATGCCAAATAATGACAAAATTGAAAAAATGAGTAATAGGCATGAAATCGTCACGTTTCCGACAGCGAGGGAAGTACTGTCTAAACTCATTAGACCATTTTTCCATTTTTTTTAATTACCCTGATTACCTCCCGTTCGTTCTATACTCAAGCGAAATTTAATCTTCAAAATCTGAGTGTGTGATCTTTTTAAAATAAATCCACTCGTAACGACTTAACTTATTAGCTCTCGCTCTTCGTCGCAACATCTTTTATCAGCACTAGGCCATAATAATAGCAAATAAAATCGAACCACTCTTCCGCGTGCTATTGTGATGAGAAACGCTCGTTTTCAATTATGTAGTTGGAGACGAAAAGAGGAAAAGTTCGAATTGTGTTATCGGATTTGGGATTTTTACCGTTCGGCTATTAAGCAAGCAACGCGCGGACTTTTTTTTTGTTTCGGAAGCTCTCCTTTATTAGCGTCGTTCTGAGCCACTTTCTCCCGACGATAGCAGGAGAAAGAAAGGTGCTATCTTGCTAACATTTCGGTTCTAGGGAATGTGATAAGTGAGATGTAGGGGAGAGTGGAACGATAATGCAAATTGTCTTAGTACACTGATACGAAATTGATGTTGTGTTAACGGCACTCCTCTGCAAAAAATAACAACCACGATAAAAATTCACTGCCTACAATATACTTATACAGAAACTCGGGGACACGTTCCATGACGCATTTATTGTAGTACCGCGTGTCTAAACGAAAACTTCTGATGACGATGTAATTAAATATGTAGCGACCATGTTACAGAAATAATAATTTTTGAATTATCCCCACTATGCAATTTTTCTAGTGAAAGCTATGTATTATCAATACTACATAGAACTATTACTGTGTTTTAGCTAAATATGCTAACGCATAATTTTTCCGAAGCTGCTACTTTGTGATGTTCGATAGAAAAGTTGTTTTTACTTTGCACATTCCAAAAAAATCTTACATTTTTCATTCTCAAAATTTTGTTAAATGTTTTCACAAGTTAAAAACAACCTCAGTAGGACCTCCACCCTATAGGAGATTGACGACAAAAGCTTTTCCTTAAAATTTCGTTTAAAAGATTGGCACTCGATCTAAACCACACCGCATTTAATTCCCTTTCATCGCTCTCTATGTGCTAAATGTTTTAAGCTCGGTATTTCGCATCCCTTGCCGTTAACCTCCACTTAGGAATTTTTCAGCCGATGTCCTAGAACCAAATTAGACCGATCAGGGATGAGTCCCATATTCGGCAGCGGCTAATTTGATTATCGGAGGCGGTCGTGTGTGACAAGAAAATGTCAATCATGGTATTCCGTGTACGTCACAGGGGATGGACGAAGGAATATATAAGCAGAGGTCGAGTAGGAACTCTTGTCGCTGTTCATTTAAACATCCGAACAGGTCGGCACTGTCCGTCCACGCGATATAATCTTTATGTGTAATCCCACGGTGGCAGAGGCCAGTTTGGTGGCGCAAGAGCAAACTGCGCCGAGTTACTAACTTCGCCGTGCTTGCAGCAGTAAGTACAAGATGGGTCTGATCGTGATGTTGATACGAATTGCGTCAAAAACATCTTTTTTCATTATTTATTCATACTGACTTAAACAATAAATATATAATTTTGTGGAAGGGAACAATCTCAAACAGTACTGACAATATATTGTTTTCACGTAAAACAAGGGATTGACTAAAGTAGTGTACTGTGAAGCGTTTGTGGCGATTTTAGGTTCAAATTTAGTATTATTACTTTAGAATCACTATTAACTTTCAAATGATTGGCATTCAGCCAAGGCTTCTATCATTAACGCCTATAACACCAAATAATGATATGCATACATTATATTATTTTTATCACTGTTATGGAAAATTAGCTACCAGATTTTGATCCCACTATAAGCCAAAAAAAAAATACTTCGGTATTCAAAAAAATTTTTACTGTAAGTATATACAAGTGTTACAAACTGCGGGAAGTTTTTGTAATGTCGAATTAATATTATTCTTGGGACACTCACTGCTAAATACTGTTAGAACAACAGACGAAAACAAGCGGGGTTCAAAATCATCAACCGTATCATCAAACTCATGCCGGCGTAGTTTGCTCTCGTTGTCACGCGAGTTTTAATCGGCGCAGTTGGAAAACGCCGGTTCGTTAGATGAACAAAATCCGCAAATAACGCACGCCTCTGTTTCATAATCTATATAAATTGACGAAAACGGAGCTAACGAAGAAACGTTTTTGCTGCCGTTGAACATGGCGTCGTTGTATCTTTAGCTGGCGATAAATTTATGCAGAGACCCGGCCACGCTCCAGCCCTTTTGCTCCTCGCTGCGTCATGCAATTTTCGCCTAGGTACAGGCCGTACATAATTATTATATCAATTTGTGTATATTAAACCTGAGCACGAAGGGTTTTGTCAATCTTCTTATCTCTGCTAACAATATACAGCACGTTTACCCGAGAAAGGATCGTTTTCCGCCACTGCGCTGCCTAGCTTCAATGTAAAAAGTTGTTTAGCCGTTTTGTGGGGCTCTACATTATTAAATTCCTAGTATGAAGAGCAAGTGAAAGGGCTTGTTTTGAAGGTTTTAATGTTTGAGAAAAACAGACGGATGCATGCAACACGTTTCTTTGACGGAGTTTGCGGAAAAGTTGTACGAAATGAAGTGGCTAAGCAGGTATAAAAGAGTTGTGAATGTGCTAACAGTTTTATACCGAGCTTTAGGAACTTACTTATGGACCTCTTTGTTTGTTACTCTTCATAATCCAGCTGTGATATACTTTTTATGTCACTTTACTTTCGGCTTTCTGCCCCTTTTAGTTCTTATTCTAAATGATTTTTTCCTATTTCGAATATAGCAATTTTATAAATTAAGCAAAAATTCGTGCAGAATTTTGATTTTAGTTTTAATCAAAATTATATGCCGAAAAATAAAGAAAAAATAATTTTTCGAAATCGCATTAAGGGGAGTCGCTAGACGAGGTATAACATTTTTTTGGTTTTTTGTATGAAAAAATGATATTAATATAGATCAAACTGCAGCTTTTTTCATATTCTAGACCACAGAGACCAGTTCAATAAATTAAAAAAATATGGCTGAGAAATATCGTAAAAAAAGCACCATTGTATGTTTTCTTTTCAAGTTTTTTGAGTCACAACCATCATAGAATCGCTTGAAAATTCTCATATTGACAAAGCATCACTTTTTACAGGCCGCAGAGTCATTAAATGTTTGTTAGTGGTACAATTTATTTAAATAATAATGTATTTATTAAAATCAAAATATACCACAAATTAATGCAAAATACGTCGAATAATTTTAACAGGAATATCAGAGGAAAATTAATGATATATTGCTTGGCAGAGTTTTTAACAAAAACTAACAATTATTGAAAAAAATGGGTTTTACTTGGAAAGTCGCTTCCGTAAATTGTAGTGGCGCTCCTATCGGCAAAGTCCTGAACTAACGGTTCGAATTCTGTCGAATTGATACCCATTTTTTTTACGATATTTCTCACCCATATTTTTTAAATTTATTGAACTGGTCTCTGTGGTCTAGAATATAAAAAAGCTGCAGTTTGATGTATGATACATCTATATTAATACCACTTTTTCATACAAAAAACCAAAAAAATGTTATACCTCGTCTAGCGAGTCCCCTTAATAATAATCACATACATATGCATTTTTGAATTCGTTTTTACGGTGCAGTTTACTGGGAAAATTGATAAGATTGCGATTTTATCCATCAAATGTAGTTCTGCAAGACTGTCACATTTTACATAATATTAGCTGTAAATGTCATTTGTGAAGTCAACGAGAGTCTTTATCGTATTTATGGGTTTATAAAAATTATTTGCTTCCAGCATTCAGCTATATTTTCATAGTGTAATTTTTCGTAATAATAATAAATAAAAAAAGGTTCAACTAGAGTGGAAATACTTCGAGAAGAATACATTAGTGAAACAACTAAGCGGGCAAAAAGGCTTCCGGTTGGGTCCATTTGCTAATTTGGGGGGAGAAAACAGTCTGGTTAAACCGTCACCGGCGTTTGTCATTCTGTTTTGTGATTTCAGAATGCAAATGACAGGCCACAGTGACAAATTGTGATAGTTCAAAATGCATTTCCACTCTAACAGTTTATTTCGAGATTTTCGTAGTTCTGATTTTACTGTGGACCTTTAGAGTAGAATCAGAGATTAAATAGACTAATATATGATGCGGCACTAGACAAAAAGACTTTTGTTTAGTAGATAAAAAGTCAGCTTATTACATTGCAGGGTGGTGCCATAGGGCACATGCGCATGCCCCCCCAATTTACAACGTCTACAAACACACTGAACATTGAAAATAGTAATTTTCAATATTTAAAAACTTATCCGGAAGTTTGTGTCATAATTATCAAAACTAATTATGTTATCTCGCATTGTTTATATCAAATGTATCAAAACTTACACCTAAAGATGTTGTGTCTTGGATATATCGTTGGAAAGGTTTCGATAAAGCGGAGACCAAATCATGACTCATTTAGACGTTTTGTTTATATCGTTGCCATGGAAACCACGCCTCTAGTGCTGTATTTGGATGGAATCGGGTCACATTTGAAACAGTGATCGCTAGCAGTAATTCAAGTACAGGAGTTCATTTTCATTCTGTGAAATTGTTTTTGGTTTTAAGTAAAAATAATGAATTCAGTTGAATATTTAATAAAAATTCGTCCTTTGTCTTACGACGATAAAATTGTAGCGAAAAATTTAGGGAGAGCTAGCCTCGATTTATTAATAAAAAATTGGTCGAAAGTTGTTTTGGACAGGATTTCCGTCGCTCCTGACGTACAATGAAACATATCCAGCATTTTCGAGTTGAGTTTTTCTTTACATAATTTTGTGATGACGTCATCAGCATTTTTGCAAGGACACGTAGGTATATCAAGTTGGATTGGTGCTTACGTAAATACTTATATTTTGATTAAAAGTTTATCATGCTTATCATAACTGTAAACTATCTGCAAGATTTCACTTGGTTTTGTAGATTCCAAAATAAATTGCAAAATCTTGTTTAATAATTTTGATTTTTTTTCCAAAAATCTAGACGTTGAATGTTGAATAAAACGTACTTACTTTTATGTTAGAATGTTGGCAACATCACTATAGAGATAAAATTTAATTGATGTAAATAATAGAATGTAATATTTCATGGTCGTGTAATACAATCACATCTATTAAACGAGATATAAAACATAACATTTACTATATGCAATTTTGAAGTGACGTCATCATATTAGTGGTGGGGGCGATTAAACAAATTTTGGTTAGTGTTTTACCATCTACATGATATTCCTAACATAATTACAAAATTTGACAACAATCGACCCAGTACTTTCGGAGATTATCTGTCTAATAAAAATCCGGGACGGCAGACAGACGGACAGATGGACAGACAGACAGTTGGACAGACAGACGGAAATGGGAGACCTATTTCTTCGTCCTCTAGGGGTCATGAAAGGTCGAGAAAAGGTAAAAGTAGAGAATCGGCCGACGGACTCGATTACAATACTTCCTTTGGTTACGCTCGGGAATTAAAAAAGTGTTCACGGCAAAACGAAAGACTTTCATAGATATTTTAATAGACATAATTTTTTTGAATGTGCGATTGTGTAAAAAATAATAAATTGTGTTGTTTTATGTATAGTTTTGGAAATTTCATTCTACCCTATAAAATTCTATTGACAATAACGAGACGGACAGTAGTACAATGGTAAGAAATATTTACAACTCACACCAGTTCACCCGAATTTGTAGGAGTTGTACTCATAAAATTATGGTCCTTTCCGTTCGTGAGTAACGATGTTCCTTGTCCGGACCTGGATTATTCTGTTTTCTAACATCTGGGGATTACCGGCACGCGACAACTTTAAGTTGTAAATATCTCTTACTATTGTACTGCTGTCCATCTCGTTATTGTCAATACAATTTTATAGGGTAGAATGAAATTTGCAAAACTATATCTCCGCAGTAATGAGTTAAGGTTGGTGGATAAATACTTTTTTACTTTTATTGAATATATTGTTACGAAAGAAACCCATACTCCGCCTGGTACGACGTCTATGGGTCTTCTAGTATGTATGTGTATATTCTGGTATGTACGGGGGTGATGACTCATCGCCCGGGCGACGCGGCGTTCGCTGACGAAAAGTCTGGAAGCGGAAGTCGCGGTGGACAACCCAGAAAATCCTCGAAGCGGCGTTCTCGAACCATCGAGGTGAACGTATAGGTTTAAATAGAGGCCACTGACACCGTCGGGAACGAGGGTTATTCAGTAAATCGAGTCCACAAGAGTACAGTCAAGTTGCGCCGGAATTATTTTGTACATAATCGCTGTGTAATAATCAGTCGTGTAAATCGAGTTATTAAGAAATAAATCGTTGAGTTTAACCTACACCGATTTTATTCACCCGTTCAACGTAATAATATTTTCATAATTACTTCCGTCACACAATTTCGTCTATTAATTGGTAATAAATAACAGTGTTTTTTTTATATCTTCACATTTAACTCATCAATTAAATAGTGTCGCCCCATTTTAAAAGCCGCTACTGGTTATAACTTATTAATACATACTTTACTTTTACTAGGGCATGTAATTTTAAATTTACCACCCTTAGAAAACTCTCAGTTAAAATGCAAAACCTTTCAGTGTTACAGATGACTGATTAAATTGAAAGAATTTTGTCAGAGCGACGTATTTTTATATACTTGGTAAGCTTTAGTCTTCAGTAGAGTTATAAAATTTGACTTAACTTAATTACAATGTGACCGGTTACAATTCAGGTCCGCCCCACAACAACGTGGTTTCGTTGTAAGCCTCAAGAAAAATTTCTTCAGAGTTATCTGCTGATTGAAATAGCTGTTTATGTTGAAAGTGAACAAAGACGAAAAAATAAGCGAACGAGGCGAAGCCAAGGTTACAATTTCTTTATTCACGTGAATCAAATTTCTAAAATCTTGAACAAATTTTATTGCTTAGGTAATTCAGAACATCTCGTGGTATGCTTTCTTCCTAGTTATTTGCCATTCTAAAATCACTTCCAGACTCTAATAAATCTGCAAATTGAAGAATTTGCAACAAAAACTCCAAAAATAGTGCGAATTTATTTTTTTTTAATGCGAATAAAGTGTTGATATAAGCATTTTATTCATTCTTTAAACTGTTGTTTTAGCAATGAGATTTAATGTATAAAATGAGCATTTTATTAAAAGGAATTGGAAGATTTTTTTTAATTTTTGGAATTGCCTTGAACACAGTGAAATTGCTTGAATTTTGTTAGAGTTACAAGAATTTTTGTAATACAACGGAATACTTGGGAGATCACGTTTATAGAGAGAATAACTACTACCGGTAGTGTATTGTTAATGGGGTTTTAAAACTATTTTAGAATAAGTGGAATTCATTATAAAGAGGGAATTCAATGTAATTTAATTAGTGCAATTTGCTGGAAGTAGTTAGTGGGAAGTTCGAAAACACAGACGTACGTTATGATTGCCGTCTTACTTATTACAAAAAATAGTCATTGCAATGTAACTAAAAACACACAAAAAATGCACTCGATAGAATGTTTCTGTACAGTAAAGTTAAATTGCAAATTTGGTTTTGTTCAGTAATGAACAAGAGATATTTGCTTGTTTTTTAATTACAATATTATTTCAAATGGATGTAGCAAGATAAAATAATCTCATTAAAAAAATATATACCCTGAAAACTGTCAACCCTAATAATAACACAACTGCTCGGTAAATTTACAACTCCCTGTCATCTCCACACCACAAACGATCTTACATTTTTCGATAAATGTGAAGCGCTAAAAAGTATTTCGCTCAAATATTTTCATCGGAAAACATTTAAGTATGCAATATTTTCGAAGCTTTTTATTTTTCGTACCTCAAATTTTCTAACACATTTGGTAATTTCAATGAGATAGTTGTGGTAGCACTATAAGTTTGTCTCTTGTAGCCATCATATCAAAATATGATAATTATTTAATAATAACTGCGACTGGTGCAAATTTCATTAATTAGTCGTAGAAGTAGTCATTATTGTCACCCCCTCTATGTATAGTGAGGATAGTGAGTTACTGAATTTGAACAAATTTTATGAGTATATTGTGTACTTTTATGTGCTGTGAGAGGTATCCGGAAGCGAACGACGGTCGAGACTTTACTTTAAACTTTAACCAAATTCGTCATTTTAATAAATCATATATGACTTATTTCCCATTGGTTTCAATTGTTATAAAAAAAATGTCGGAAAAACATCAGTCAATGGGAGAATAGTATACGTTTTTAGTAAGGTGTGACAAGTTTGATGGAAATAAAACATTTGGCTAAAACTGAAAAAATTCGAATAATCAAAACAAATTGTTCCACCTTTTATGGAAATTATCTTTGTTTTAGCTCGGTTTTGTGAAAATAAAAAGATCTAAAAGTGATAAAAATTAACAAAAAAGTTAATGAAATATAGGTTACTACATTTTATAAATAGTTAAATCCTTGATTCAGATTAAATTCAAAACAACAATCATGATTTCATTAAACCCAAACAATTTTGTGTAAAATCGAATTTTAAAGTTTGCACACACCGCTTTGATGTTTACTGATGGAAAAAACGTACAACGTGTGATTGAAAGCTGCTAATTATCTCACTTTATCCCGCATTTTCTGCCTATAGAAGATCTAACTCTGTTGATTTAAACGTTTTTTACGGCCATTTAACGAATTGAAAATATTGTAACGAGTAGGACTAAAGCTCATGAACGTCTCAAAAATACGAACACAGAACATACATTGATAGATAAGTTTTTATTTAATATTTATAGTCTGTTTTATAGGATTGATATGAAATGTTTGGGTAAATAACAACTAGAACATGGATAATAAATGAATATATATTTTGTAAATTTTGTCTAATATTAGTATGTAGCACTATTTACTACATTAATTTACACTGACTGATATGAGGTGATCAGTATACTTTTTTCATCTACTTTTGAATGTTAAACTTACTAAAAGGGAGAAACGAGAAAAACAATTATACAGGGTGTTCATTTTATCTGTCCACGTCTGACAATTTTTCATACGAAACATGTTATACACCCCAAAGACGACTTCGTCAAATTTAATCTTTGTTTAATAAGAAATCATAGCAATTAAAGAAAAAGAAATGACAAAGATGTCAATGCCAAATAACGGCAAAATTGAAAAACTATACTCAATTTATTAATGGATCAGATTACAACGAAATAGTTACATATTTACATTATGAGTGCGGTAGGTAGCATTTTACAGGCGAGGTTGTAATTTTGAAGCGCGACGCGCAGCGGAGTGCTTTAATAAAACCGAGCCCTGTAAAATGCCCTAATGCATTAAATTTTTTGTCCGACCTATTTTTATACTTATATTAATCTTTTAAATTCAAACCCTGCGAAATTGTAGCTCGGTATCGAGTACGCTGCTTTAAACAGTTTTGCAGTAGGCGTTGCGTTCAAACATCTGCAACGAAAGAAGAACGTCAAAATATTTTGTTGACATTTCGTTTTTCTAACTAAAATGTTCTTCATTTCTGAAATATTCTGTTGAACAAAAACTTGCGTGAATTGTGTTTCTGCAGGTATCCTTATTATTTGTAGAACAATTTATTTTGTAAAAGCCTCTTAAGCCTAAAAAAATTCGAGTTATTTTACCGCACCGCAGTGTGGTAAATCAATGTATGACTGTAAAATCGTAGTTACCGGGTACATCAGACGCTCAAGAATGAGCTCTTTACAGATCGGGAGGCCAAAAACGAATTTATAATAAATGTTCAAAAAGCCTGCCTCCACTATCTTCACAAAGTCCTATCCTACGTTCAAAATTTCTACGAACTCTAACATGTCGGGAGTTACAGATCTGCATGACGCTATTACCCTTTCACGTAAGTGGTTTTCATTTTCGATTGGGACACTATAAACGTCATTTTTCACCTTCCTCCAATAATTCCTAACGTCTCTCTGATAATGAGCGGGAGCACCATTATTTTGAAACCAAATTATTCTTCTTATGTCTAGCTCTACGTTTTCCATCAGTTCAGATAAAATATTCTTTAAAAAATTTAAATACATAGGTCCGTTCAAATTTCCTTCAAAACAATGTGGGCCAATGACGTGGTTACCAACAATTCCACACCAAACATTAACTTTGAAAATTTCTTGGAAGTGCTTTTCCTAATACCAATGAGGATTTTGCTGGGCATAGTAATGTGAGTTGGGTCTGTTTACACACTCGTTATTGGTAAATGTGGCTTCATCCATAAACAAAACATTAAATAAAAAATCTTGATTGTCTCGTAATTGAGCCCTCACGAATTCGCAAAACACTAACCGTCGGATAAAATCGCTTTCTATTAAATATTGGACAATTGTCACATGATATGGATGAAATCGGTTTGTTGAAAACCGAACCCAAACTAATCTCCATTTGTCTTGCAATCTGTCTTTGACTCACGTGGGGATTTTCTGCTTCAATTTCAATTAGAGCAGCTTCATTATCCGGCGTTGTTACAGTTCGATTTCTAACTTTATTTTTTTGAATTGACCAAATTAAAGTAAATTTTTTTCAAATTTTCTAAACGCTTGATTTGAGGGAGTTCTTCTATTGGGATATTGCCTGGCGTAGAGACGAACAGCAGCATCAAAATTCTGTCACATTTTCCCAATAGCATGTCTGTTTTTTCAGAATTCGAAAACATTTTAATGCAAACGAAAATTGAAATATTTAGCTGACAGAAATAATTTGTCATAATTTTGGTTCTGATTATTGCTATCTATGCGTTCATTATTATTTAAAAATAAAAATTAATCAAAGCTGTTTATGAAACGTAACATGGGTTGCCTATGCAGAAATATTCAGGCGTGAACAGATAAAATGAACACCCTGTATATTAATTTTATTCACAAAATTAAAACTCAGTCAAAACACTTTCCAGACGTGCGCATATTATGTGTCATTTCCACGTCTGTTCTTGGCTACATTCTTCAAAAAACACCCGAAGGCAACAAAACAGCCAGCACTAATTAAATTAAACACAGGGTTTATGGCGCTAATTTTACTTGCCCATTAAGAACGCTACGTAAACCGCTCCAGATTTTATAGTATGATAATATTCACAAATTTTATTAGTCATAATGACCATTACATTTCAGCTGATAAGAACTTTACGACGCTGTGAATCTTCTGAATTTCTAAATCACAATAAATACATTTTTATATCACCACTAGTTAGCTGCGCTTATTTCAAGCTTTTAGTGTCTAAAATGAGTTGTTAGTGACAAAACAGTTATCCATTAGTCGATTAAAATTTCATTACCCTGTTGTTTTTAATTTACTTTATTATGTTCAAACCACAGGTTCAAACCGTCACCTGTCACCGCCTACAGTTTCGTTCGTATAAGTGATGCTTAACTCTTGTCAGCTCGCATAAATTAACGTCTGAAGATATACCTATAAGAATTAGAATTTTTGATATACATTGAATACTATTTCATTTCATTAAAACTAATGGTAAAAAAATAACACAACAAAACAATAAACTAATGCAAAGAGCACAAATGCACACCCGAAACGAAAATTAGTCTAGCTCTCAGCAGTGTGTGGTGTTCAAACAATTGAAGGGCAAATGAAAAATTCATAGACGTGAATTGTATCGGACGGTATTCAGCTCATAATTAATTACTACGATTTGATTAGAGCTTCTATCAGAAATTGATTTGCCTAAACGTTGAACTAAATATCTCTTTCGCTTCAATCAAATCCAGCCGTCTGCATAATAAAAGTAAAACAAAACAAAAGCAAAACAGTCCCTTTCGATACAGTCAAACGGAACGAAAATGTTCGATATTTTTTTTACACTGGAACAACTCACAACATCGACCAGTTAACTTTTTTTTTGTTTTCATGCATTTTATCAATTTTCTGTAACTGCTAAAAGTTGTGGGGCGAAGGCTATACATTTCGACGAAAAATACCTACAATTTTATTTACCACTTAATTTGATTTATATTTTTATAAGACCGTCTTGGATTTGTAGCAATACTCCAGTTTTTTTAAAATAATGCACCCTGAATTATTGCTACGTTTTATGACAGCAGCTCTCAACTTTTTTTGCGCGATTATAAGCTAGTAATATGGGTGTCTGTCGTTAGGTTTAACATAATATAACTTTGTTATTAATCACGAAAATCGCGCACGATTTTGTTTTGTTTTCGTGACCCTAGTTAAGATCTCTAGGAGTTTCATTTGGTTTATGACACCTGGTTTAAGATCACTGCTTTTCATGATTAATAAAAGCAAGAGAATGTGCATCGATTTTTTCTGTGCTGTTGATTTTGTTTTTCCATTACGTCGGCGCGATAAAATTGTTAAATTTTAAGCTTACTTTATCGACTCACAATGCACCTTTTTCAATTGTAGTACTTTCAAACATAGCTTCTAAATTTTTGCATCACATCAATATTTTAATGTGATTTTGATTACACGTTTGTCTAATCTAATTTTCGGAAGTACTCTAATCTAAATTTGCGGGATCTTTCATCTTACACCTAGACTTTTCTAAATTATTGTGAAAGTGCTATTAAATTGTTGTCTATTACAGGTAATAATTTTTCACTTCTTAGGCGTAAGCTAAGAAAGTATAGTACTGGAGTCCATTGCGCGACTTGCCAGTTTCATGTTTCTCGACGTTTTAGGACCCCAACAGTACGGAACAAGTGACCTCCCGTTTCTGTCTGTCTGTCTGTCTGTCTGTCCATCTGGCGTCTTTGCCGATTTCTTTTATACACGTAATCTCCAAAACTATTGGACCCATTATTGTCAAATTTTGCATGTATGTTAGGAATAATATGCAGATGGTAAAACGCTAACCAAAATTTGGCGAACTATCCCCATGACCAATGGGATGACATCATCTCCAAAATTTGCAGAAGTATATTTTTTTAAATTTTATAAAATACTCATTCACTTGCGATGTATCAATCCGTGTTGAGTTTTCACCCTAGACATCCATATTTTTGGAAAACAAATCAAAATATTATAACATTATGCAATTTAACTTTGAAACTGCAAAACCGGTTGCTTTGAAATCTTGCAAACGTTTTAAGATTGTCGTAATCATGGTAAACAGTTAATCAAAATTTATTTGTTTAGCTCCTCGCAAAAAATTGATAATGCCATCTCAAAATATTACCTAATAAATCCTCTCTGAAATATGCAAAATATTACGACTCTGTTCTTGTGGATAGTGCAGATAGTTTTTAGAATTACTTATACAGAGTGACTCAAAAAATTAATGAATGAGGCAATTTGTTTTATTAATTCAATAAAAAAAATTGCGCAACGGACTTTTTCAAATGTGGATAAACACTAACATTTGTTCGCTAGTCACAAAAGTGAAATTAAATTTTATTTGTTTCTTCCAGAAAGGTAACATTGTCAAAACATTGTTAAATAAGTCTTCATTAAAAAATATGCCCTGAGTTGAAGAATGTTTTATTAATATTCACTTTTTCATAATTGCGAAATATAATTTGTTAAAAGTTCTGATGGGACAGTAATATGTATTGTGATTAGTGCTAAATTTTGTATATCAAAATAGATAAACTGCGGATCAAAAGTTAACTAATTCAGTATATAATAATAATAAACATAACGATATCCCTAACTTTTAAAGCGCAGTTTAAATTTGTCGTACTACAAATTTAACAACGTCGTAATAAGTGTTAATTGAATTTTTGAAAATACATACACTCTTGGATATTGTGTTCGCTTTAGTTTTCTTTTATTCTTCTTACTGTTTCCACAGGTGTCTCAAAAACAATATATATACTTTGTCGATTTATTCTACGAGCGGTTCATCTAAATCCAAAATTCTAAGAAAACAGTTACGTTGTAAATTGTAATTAGTGTTGCATATATGTATATAAAAAATATATATTTACCTCCCTTAAAAAATTTATATCACATTAAAAATGATTAAAAAAAAAACACGTAAATAAAACCTGAAGCGTATGCGATTTGATGTGTTTTCAGAGCTTAGGGAATTTCGAACGCTTTGTTGTGGTATCAATAAAATTGAGTCTTGATGAACACAGTGTTTAAAAAATATGCTAAAATATTATAATTTTAATATACAGATATTGCAGTTTTTTCAAATAAAACACCCTGTATTTTACTACTTACTATATTTTACCCTTCCTTTCGATATAAATCACAGAAAGATGCAGTAATAATAAAATATAGGTGTTCTGTGTGAACAAATTATGAATGCCTATTTGAAAATTATAAAACTACCTACTCCTAGATTTTTTTAAACACCTATAGGTTAAGGTTTGAGTCTACTGCTACTATAATAAAAAAAATACCTTCATTTATCAATTCCTAAAATATTGCAACACAAATGTTAAAAATAACCCTATTGAGATATTTTGTGAACCTTTGCACTGTTAGAACATTAAAGAAAACTGGACTAACAGCGCATCAAAATTTGAAAAATAAAATAAAGTTTTTTAAAATAAAGACCCCCTACAATATTGTTTAATGAAGAATGTTATATTCTGCTTTATTAAAACGTCTGTTCTGTTCAATTGCTTTCTCTAACGTAGTGCTGAGTACTAAAAATAAATAATTTTCTAGAATTCTTGAGAACTATTAAGACAATTAAAAATTTTATTTTTCTAATTTTCAAAAGTTGACAGACATTTGTTCAGATGTTTTGTATTGTCTCTTCAATTTTGCCACAATTTTATTTTTGACACAATCTGAGGGGGCCCATAGTGTTAAATATTTAAAAGGTTTTCGAAGAATCTTAGGGGTATCTACTGTTTTATTTTTGACAGAATTTTAAAGAATCTCAGAGGACTTATTTTTGCGTGGGTTGTCAAGTATCTCAGGAGCATTGGTGTTAACCGGATCCTGGTACTTCAAACTTCAAGCAATGTTTTTTGATATATATATTTTTTTAATTTACTTAAATACATTTTGTCTTTTTCCTTCGTTACAATTGTAAAAATATTATTTAGATGTTATTCGTGTTGCGAATACCTAAAATAATATGTTGTTTCCCAAAGTTACACGTAAAATGCATTTACCAAAGAACAATATTTTGGATTTCAAATACAACAATAATTCATCTCAGTATTTTTTACAATATATATGTATATAATGCTAATGTCAACAATTCATTTGTCAGTCGTATGACTGTAGCACTGCAAATTTCATACTCATAGAAATCAGGAGTCTTTTTGCTTGTACAATATCTTCTGAATTAAAAGACTTTGTTTCAAATCTTACCCTTGATTAGCAATGGATTAAAGTCAGTGATAAGTCTATGGGTGTTCTGAATGTTAGTCAGTAAGTTTTTTTACAAATAAAAAAGCAGAGACTAGTTGAAGAGAAGCACTTGCATAATAATACAATCAAGAAGGACTTGGGCCACATCCATGCGATACTTCTTTTGCTGTGCACGAACCGATTCAATTAAAAATTATTTCAATAACAGTTAGTCAGATTTCTGCCTTTATAACGGCCGTTTTTATTTACTTACGATATTCTTAAAATGTGTATCAAACTTGACAACAATCAGTCTCGTAGTTTCGACGATTATTATCTGTTAAATAAAAGCGATACAGACCACAGACAGTCGGAAGCGGCAGATCTATTTTTTCGTACCCTTGGAGTCATAAAACATCGAAAAATAAAGTAGTAGGCCAGATGAACCCTATTAAAAATTTTCGCAAAACGAAAAAATTTATAAGTTTTGGAAGAAGACTGTACTTCAGGGGAGGGGAATTCTGTCTAAATATCTTTAGACCAGTTTTGAATTCAAAGGTCTTAATTATTATAAATTTATCGTTTTGGTAATTAGCGAAGCCGTGGAAGAAAAATCGCACATGCGGCCGGCGGCTCTACACACAATTTTGCATTTTCCCTCCAATTTAATGCACTAATGCGTTAATAAATTAACATTAACCGTAGCATCATTATCTCTCGTTAATTTATGAGTCAGGTAGTGCAACTTCCGGCAATACTCCATCATTTCCGATTCCGACCCTTTTACCGGTCACATTTTAACTTTATTATTTGTCCACAATCTCCGAGTAATTCAGACGGCAATAAAACTTGAATAAACAACTTCGGTCATAACATAAAAGCATCGTTTAACCGCATCGTGCCCCCGTTAAGATTTATTTCATCGCAGCGCAGGTGGGAAGTTTTTGTACCAACTCGCAACATAAGAAGAAACATCAACAACGGTTGAATGAAATCATAAAAATTCATGAGTGACGGAGTTATGAATGAAAGAAGAGAGAGAATGAGAGTGAGTGTGTGTTATGTGTTTGAGCTCATTCGATGTAAATAAAACGTTTTCAACAGGTTGCCGTTTGTAAACACATCACGTTGAGCTTTTTATTACATTTAATCGCATTAAAAACCGAACTACCACTACGAGCTTTAAATGAAAACAATTAATAAATATAGCGGCTTTCCGGGGCAGATAATGAAGCGTGTTTAACTCATTAAATTGAAAACCGCACGCCGTGCCCAGGGGCGGCGCATTGGCGAGGGTAAAACGACTTGTAGCTTCTTTCTAGCTCGTAAAAATAGATTAAATCATTGGTTTCAGCAAAAAACAAAACATAAAATCGTGTTATATTCGAAGTTAATTCAAAATTTAATTGTTATAAAAAGTTGATATTAAAATCAAACATTGAAATAATATTTATATTCTTAATGTTTTGCTTATGCAATTTTCAAAGCAGCTCCAAACGTGGCCGTTCACCAAATTTCATTGCCACAACTGATCTAATAATTTTTCGTCATCTCCCAAAAATCTCTGAAGGGTTATTCTGGTTGTTTTTCTATTTATAGAAAAAAAAAATGTCTTCTACTAAAAATTGATGATACTGGTGCTTAAGATCCCCTTCCCTTGGTCAGTACTAAGGTTTTCGTAAGAATATTTTAGTGATAGAAAACATAAGAAACATAAAAAACGTAAAAAGTAAAAGAATTTGGACTTTATTTGTGAACATACTCGTACATTGAAAACAAGAGTTACTCGTAGTTGACGTGAATTTGAGTAGAAAAATCTCAAGACGGAAAAGGAGAGGAACGAAATTTTAAATAAAAAATTATGCCACTGACAAAATTTGGTAATTTTTATTTATTATTACAGAGTTTGCAGAAGAGATGAGTAACATTTGATAAGACTTTCTAATCGCAAATGGAAACTAGTTGACAAATAATTAGGAAATTCTAAAGAAGTGTTCTCGACGCCCTAAAGTTAGAACATAATTGCAAAATGATTACTAAACAATACAAAGTCCAAGAAAATTTGGCAAAGTTTGGAAATTTTCTGCTTGCAACTAGATTATTTTCTGTTCGGTCATCCAAAAAACACTCTTTTAAAACTCCCATTCACGCTCCACAAGAACCTAAAGAGAAAAAAACCGAAGAGTGTGCTCATATTTTACTCCTAATACACTACAAAATAAACATTAATCATTAATGTTTCATATGTAGGCCATGGATTTTTAAAATCAGTTGCTACTTTCTGCGCATCACTGCGCACTAAAATTCTAATAGGTAAATACGAAAGTAATAGTTACGCGCGACTTTGACATCAAACGTCAAACTTCAAACTAAACTTGACAATCGTCAGTAGTACCAATTTACAAACAGAACGTATGGTCACAGATTACATACCCTTACGGGTATGTAATCTGTGGTATGGTCTATTAGATAGATTTCAAACATTAATGAAAGCCCTGTATAATATGAAAAATAAGCAACAAAAACTATATGGGTCCCAAAAAGCAAAAGCATGAGATAGATACCCATTTAGAAGGACTTTTTTGTGTAATTTGTCTCCAATTCTATAAGCCAAACTTTCTGAAACAGCAAGTCGTGATCAAAACAATCAAGGTTTACTCAAATTCTGTGGATGTCGTAACTACTTAATGTCCACTTTTTAATGAACTATCAGAAAACTGATGTCAACAGTAAGATCTTTACCAGGGAGCCGACCAGAAAAAAAGCCATGTTGATCATATGAGAAGTTGAGAGCTTTTGAAATTATTATTAACCCGTTAATTTTACATAAAGCTTGAGTTCTGTAGACTGGTCTATAATTAATTAGTAATATTAATAGATTTCCAGAGTAAAACGTATGAGATTTTACAAGTGGGGACACCTTTATTCAAAGGTAGAATAGATAGTGCTACTGCATTATTGGTTAGAAATATTTTTAGATATCTTTGATTCTTTGGGAAATACCAATAGATTACGTGTGTATACAATACAAAATGAAGAAAGAGAGGAAACACTTCTCTTAACAAAGAAACGAAGTGTAACTTCGTCCAACTCATAATTAATATCAGAAAAGAAGTACTTGAATGACAACGAAGAAAAGAAAATGAGGGATTAAGATAAACACAACTGGAGTGCAAAGCGGAAAGTTTACAAGGAATTCAAGTTTTCAATGACATTCCTGGAGACCTCCATTTAACCATGAGCAGAGTGCAGAGTTAGAAATATTTAGATTTCGCCACCAGACGGAATGTAAAATGGGCACGCGTCAAAATGTTGTTTCAAGTTCCGCTCAAGAAGAATTTTACCCAAGCAAATTTGGACAAGATAGAGTAGACTTTAAATTCTATAAACGTCATCCTGTCAAAACAATCCAGATGCGTGCGCAGCCAGCCCTGCACGAAAACACATCGCTGCTTACAGATCCTCTTGCCGTCAGCGATCTGTTTATCCACGAGCCGCCCCTGCCTGCGGATGATTGATTAAACGAGAAAACGCAAGCTATCATTTCATCGAAAGGGAAATTTAACAAATTTGCATATAATTTTATGAACAGCGTGTTTCTGCGTCGGGGCTGTTTGATTTAAGGGCACAGATTGATAAAAGGGAACAAATTCGTTTACTACAACTCGTCCGAGCGGAAGGGTCAAAAACCAAATGATCCAAATTCAATGACCCGTCTTGCGAAACTGATTTTTTTTCAACAAGTAGGGTTCCCAGATCTCGACTAAACAGTCGAAACGTCTAGTGATACTCAGTTCCTTGTTACGCGATGTGAAGAGGAAGGCAAAGAAAAAGATTGATTAATGAGATATATCTACCTGAAGAGTTTTAAGACACGTGTATCCTTTCTTAAATTGTAACGGCCGTTTCCGGCTTCACAGGCCATAATAGACACGCTAATACCTGCTATCAGTATATTGAACACGAGATTCGACACTCGTGGGCTGTTGCGGTTGGTAAATAACTATTCTTCGTAGGTAATAACGATAGTGAGTGTTCTTTGCTATTTAGATCAGGTTTTGAATTGATTAGAATTCTTTCGCGGCTGTTTAAGAGAAAATTACCTTATAATTTGTTATAGATTTAATACGAGTTAAATTGGGATGATATTTGTGAGGTACAGGGGCGGCTTGTCCTATGAGGCAGGTGAGGCAGTGCCTCACCAATGAATTTTACGCCTTATTAGGATTTTTATTATTTTATACGGACACATTTCGGCCAATAATTTGTGTCTTTGTTCTAAAATTTTAAAAATAAATATAGAAAATTATATTCTTATTTTTATCTCGGTAGGTACTCGTTGCTCCCTTAATTAAACAGCGCGCTTAAACACTCGGCACAACATGTATTTTGTGACGCGAATGAGGCCGACTCGAAGCTTGCCTCTACAGCATATATAGAAATCATGTCGTTAATAGGCAAGCAACCTGCAATACACTTATAAGCGGTATGAGTTGAAAAAAGACAAAATTGAGGCTAGCCTCATTTCCGTGCTTGCAAAAGAGATGGACAACTATATTATTTGCGCGCGGGGAACGTGCGATTGCAATGCAGTCTGCATTCGCAGGAGTATTCAAAATTAGGCCGTTGATTGTTTTGCCACAAATCTGTGTGTGTATAAATTGATTCAAAATTTCGGTAACAGAATTTTGTCTTAAAAGTGCCTACGTTTGCGTGGGTCGCGTTAGTGCTTTGTGCTTGTCATAATTTGATTTCGGTAATCGTTATTTAAGATTACGAGTAAATCGGAATTTTTCTCTACTAACGTTAAATGACAATGGCAGTTCTGTTTTTTCTACTTTCACGTATGATGATAAATTGTATGTAGTTAAGGAATTAAAACCGCCGGTTCCTGATTTGAGTAAATCGTTAATTGATCCATAAAAAAAAATTTAAAATAAATCCGTATTTATATTTTATATTTTTTTCATTTTGTTTTTTGTTATAAATCAAGTTAGCTTTATTTTATGTTGTATTTGATCTTTTTCGATATGTTTCCTTTAAAGTTTATTTTAATTTTGTTTTTTGTTAGAAGTTATATTAGTTTTTTCTGACCACGCTTCCCTTTCCTTTTGTCCTGTCATTCTCATCCTTTCCTTGCAAGACCTCCTTACACCTTCACGTTGGTTCTTTGTGGACAGTTAAATGAGTTTACAAATTTGTTTATTTGACTAAATAGAAAATATTTAAGTAAACTTGATTTATTTATATTTTAGAGCGTTTTGTGCTGTGCCTCATCAATTTTTCAAGTCATGAGCCGCCCCTGGTGAGGTAGTTTCTTCTAATACGCGTCGTGTGTGCGTGTGTTTTTAATTGCATTAATTCATCGTCAGCATAAATAAATACAGTATAGTAAGAAAATGTAATTAGTGCACTTTTAATGAGTTTTTAATGACCTGACTAGTATTTAGTGACTTGAATTAATTATCCACTCGTCGCTTTCATTTTAACTCTTTGATTACTTGGGCGTTGGTAAAACTCAACAATTTATTTCTTAGTAGTACTAATTTACACAACTAAACTATACAGCGATTATGTATACACTAATTCCGACTCGACTCGAACGGGTTTGACTAGATCCAAATTCTCTCAATATCGACTGGACTCCACTGAAGTCGTTCCCGACGGTGGTCTCCATTTCAACCTACACGTCCCATTCTAGATATTTCGTAATCGAGGTTTTTCTGGAGTACTCATCACGACTTCTGCTTCCAGAATTCTTTTTAGTTGAACGTCGTCCGGCCACCGTCACCGATGACGAATCACCCATCATCGGCGTACACCCTAGAAAACCCTCGACAAAACCCATAGGCGTCGTACCGGAGCGGCGTATGGGTTTATTTTTTAACAATATTTTAGAAAATTTCACTTGATAATAAAACGACAATATTTACATGTTTATTACTGTACGTGTAAGTGATAAATAGCCGTGGTGTACTAAAATAAGTTGACTTTGGCCCTTCTTGCCATAAACAATTTTGCCTTTCACACCTGCTACTATTGAGAATAATGAAGCTTATTAGATGCAAATTTATGACACCATCCAAAACTTCACTAGCGGTTCTTTGTTGTAAAGTGGCCGTCAAATTTGACTGAATGCTGCCTGGGGCGCGGTCGTGCTATCACTGATTGAAGTGATTAGGATGGTTGTAAGTTTTATTACTCTCCACTGTTTGGGCGCAGCATATCTCTTATTTAAGTACTAACTGAATGGTGCGCGGCATTCGGCTCAAATTTATGGCATCTATAAGCTGTGGCTAGGGGTTTATTAAGCGCTTGAGGCGTTCAGCTTATTGTGACACCTACTATACTTGGCTCAAACGCTTCTCCTAAACAGGGCTTATATTTAGCGATACATGTTAGCGAACGAGTGACATGGAAAAGTCAAAATCATCAAACGAGTACTATTTGTGGCTACAATCACATTAGATTTTAAGCAATGTTTTAAAGATGAAGGACGAAATTTAATGGAGGTCTTTATAATCGTTAGCATAAGACCCAGTTTTGTTGCCAAGGTTTATCAGTATTCGTTCACTACTCATTTTAAAGTGGTTCAACTCTGACTTCGTTTTTATGGCACTGTAATCTTAATTACCGCAAGTATTAGGAACTCTATTGAAAATGTAAATAGCCGTGCCATAAATCATCTTAAAGGTTTACGGGCGCATACGGTACTGTGTAGTGTAGACAGTTGGTCCCTTGATGGTTTATGACCGCTGGATTACTTGCGGTAGTGGTCTATTGTGGAACACAATAGGATGCAGTCATAAAAACGAACCAGCAGTTGGAACACTATACTTTCTAGTTTGGGTGAGAAAGCGGTACTTATAGAACTGGTAAATACTAACCTTGCTAACGGTGGATATGCGAAGGCTAAAATTCCGCTTCCGTTCAATACTAGCACATATCAGAAGCATGATAGTTTATGATAACTTGTTTTAGTATCCCAAAGAGAATCATCCGGTATATGCGGATCCGTAGCAAGCCGGAGGAGCAGTTTATTCATAAACCGATCCCCACCGATGCAGTTTTTAATCGACCCATAAAATCGTTTTTAAATCGCCTCACTTGACGGACTGCCCCCGAGTGGATAATGCTTGGTTGTTAAACATGGGATAATATAAGAACACGCCTTCTGACTAATTTCATAACCACTTATTATATTAAAATACCTCTCGCGTGTAAAGGGCTCTAACGGCCCATATTAGATAATAATTCGTCGAGGGTGAAGTCATTTTAGGGGATGCGAATCGTCCATCCGCTCTATCTGCGGATATAAAAACATCCCTTGCCAATATTAGCGGCGCTGCCCTCCATTCGACGTCCCTTATTATGTTCAAAATAAACGCCTCAATTTTCTTATTATGTCAATTATTGGCGTAGTCGGCGGTGATACACATCAGCTTTCGACAGTTCGTAAAAGGAATTCCTATTGTTGTTTCTCGTTCCTTTACGGAATTTACTTTGGATGATTAATTCTGCATGTTTTTATTGGCGCAGCGAGACAAACCAATTTGAACTGAATGTTAAACACGTCATTTGCATCTTTATCTTGGCGACGGAGCTCGTGGCGATTTGGACTTCGCTATTGACAAGCGACAAACTCGGATCGTTTTTATCTTTGTGTCTTATCGTGTTTTTGGCTTTTTCTTTGCTCTTCTTTATCGAAAACACCAAGTGAATGTTAACGAAGAATTTATCACGTCGTCAGTGAATTTCTCGAATTGGAAATAATACAGTGAACTCCGTTTTGCTAAACAGAAGTGAGGAATCATATTATTACTCGATCAAAAACTTTCCAATCTAAAACAAAAATTTTGCAAATTGTTCCAAATACGCAGCAAATTAACTCTCGTTAGACAAGACAAAACTTAAAAATAGTAGCATTTAATATTGTCATTAATCTTATTACTGCACATCACTACGTTTGCCTGAATGCCGGTGATTACAACAAAGTCTTTTAAAAAATAAAGTGCGTATGTAATTTAAGCGGTGCATCTGAATTCAGTTTTAACGGCGGGTCACGATATTATATTAACAGAACCGCAGAATTTCGTATACGGAAACTCATTTTGGATGTTCTCTAATTTTATATACAAAACGTTTCCATCTGTCTGTTGTGTTTGGACAATTTTGAACTTGATTACGTCACCAAAAATTTTTTAAATGTCTGCTTGTATTTTGATAATATATGTTTTGGGATGACCTACACAAGGTGGCTAAAAATGAATGAATAATGTAGCTTTTGGAATAATTAAATCAAAATGGTTTATCTCATTTTTTGCAAAACTTTGAGATGATGTCATCAATTTTTTGGGAGCGAATGAATGGATACAAATTGATTAAAAATTTACCATGCTTACGATAACGTTAATATATTTCAAGATTTCAGAGTATTTGGCTTTGTAGTTTCAAAGTTACATTGCAAAATGTTGTTACACCATTTTGATTTTTTTTTTTAAATTGAATGTCGAGGCTAAAAACTCAACACGGATTCACAAGAGTAATATTGTAAATTTTGGAGATGACCTTATCACATTGTTGGTTGGGATGACTACTCCAATTTTGGTGAGCGGTTTACCATCTACACGAAATTCCTAACATGCATATAAAATTTGACAATAATCGACCCAGTATTTTCCGAGATTATCTGTCTAATAAAATCGGCATAGACGGTAAACAGACAGACAGACAGAAATGGAAATAATATTGTTTTGTATTGTTAGGGTCATGAAACGTCGGGAAATCATAAAAGTAGCAATTCGTCACAGACTCTTACGCTCAGGAAGTAAAAAAACAAATATACAGGCCATTGCAAATCTTTCAAAGCCTTGTGTTGTTTAAACTCGTGTGGATCAATTTTTGTCATAACTTTGAAAAAAGCCATGATATATATCCAATTTGAAAGTTCGAGTTAAAAAATGTAGGTAACCTTTCAGTTATTGAAAGGTTACCTACATTTGGGTGTTATACCCATTTTTTTTTCAAAAATTTAATGAAACATTAAAAGGAAATGAAAAAAGTGGTACTCGTGGCAGACGAATGAATACTCGAAGTCAATTTCACGGGCCTTTCAAAACCGCGCCGCCTCATTTTTTCCATTAGCCGCGTACCAGTCCGCTGCAAACGTCGTCATTCTGATCCTTTTGTCTCGGCGGCAAATTCGTACAAAGACTTATCAGTCGTCGCGTCGGCCCCTTGACGGAACGAAACAATAACCATCTGCAGCAGCAACGAACCAGGCAAATATTGTCCCTTTTCTTAGGCCGGTATAAATCCAACGAAATTAGCGGAAGTCGTCACAGTCGGCGTGAACGGAACCAGTTTCGACCCTCCGCGGAGCGTCGCCAAGAACAAAACACGAAAAGTAAAATCAACCAAGGTCCCATTTATTGCATTATTTACTCGCGCGTCTGCTCGACGGAAGAGGCCGCGTACGTGACGCAATAGTGGAGAGAACGAATAAGACGATATATTAATTTAAAGCGCACATATACGAGTTAACCCGTCGTTTCAAAAAAATTTCGGGCAAATGACATTGACATGAAAGTCATATTCCCAATGTTTTTCATTGATCTATGAGAACGTGATTTGCTCATCTTGCCCGAAATTTTTTTGGAAACGACTATGTATTTTGAACATTTTTTAAAAATTTTATTAAATTTTTATCAAAGATATAGAGGATGTTGTCATCGCGCTTTCTTTTATCATAAGCATATTGGTCCACGAGAAACAACATTAGATTCATAAGACAAAAATATATAGGATGATCGAAGTTGGGAAAACAAAAATATTACGAACTCTACATTTCTTACTGATGCCTTTAGTTTTTCTGTTGATTGTATGACACTGATTTCATCACATCTTCTGCTGTTCCGCAAGGCTCCGTCTTGCATCCGATATTTTTTACTATCGACAAAAATGATACTGCTATTTCTCTCAGAGTGCATTACTTATTGTATGCAAATGTAGAAAACATTATTTTCTACGCTTTATTAGAATTTCTTCCACCACTGATTTCGACATCTTCTGTATAAGCACACTTTAATTGATCTCGGTACTAAGTTATGACAACTAAGCAAAAATATGTTAACATTAACAATTTGACAATAGAAGTTAGTCATCTCCAGTTAAATGAAGTGAAGATGTTTTTTAAAGATCTTATAATTAGACGTAGGTACGTATCTTAGATTACTCTCGATAAAAATAATAATACAATTAACATCAATAACAATGATTCTAGGAAAAATAGTTTGCCGGATAGATCAAACAATAAAGTTAAATGTTTAGTCTAGCTACTATTTTTAAATTATCAACAACCCTTACGTCACTGTCATCGTTACGCCACTGCCCTTCCTCACTGACACAATTTCTGCGGGCTGAAGTTTTTATCGGTTGGCTTATTGCGTTACAAAGGGAACGCAGAAAGTAGGAAAAGGGTATTTTCATAAACGCACTAGATGGTGGTAGATGACGAAGCTTTATGGAATATCGAAGTTGTCTAATTTTTTGGGGTGGTTTTCCTGGGTGCGCGCCAAATGTCGGGTCGTCACATCAAAGACAAGTTTTTATTACGTAATCAATATTAATGGGAACGTAGTTACCTGTTGCATGGAATATATAACGTCGCTGTGACGTAACGGGGAATACAGTGTGAGCTTGTTAAAAAATAGATAAATGGGTCTGATCGATACTGCGCAGTGCCAGAAGGTTATGTGGTAAGAGATATGTTGACCTTGTGGCGAAAAGGGCAGATATGATGGTGCAAAGTGCAGGCACTGTCTCGCAGAAAGTGTAAAATTAAAATACATATAATAATCACGTAAAGGCGGGATAAAAATTATTCAGTTTATATTTACTGACCATATTCTGGACTCCCGCGTCTTGTAACTTACCGTCAGACTCATCATCTTCCACCGACTGTTTTCAATATTTTCATTCCAAAAACAGCGGAAGATACCATCAACCTTGTTCACTGTCTCCGGACCATTTGTATAGATCACACATTGTAATACTTATTATAAGCTATAAGTGTTGATGCAATGATAGACAATTTTTGGTTGGTATACAAACTTGTCTTAATCATTAATCGTCTTTGTAAGCTAAGGAACAACATATTATAATAGGGTCACTCCCCAACGTATGTTAGGATTATCATGCAGATGGTAAAACGCTAACTAAAATTTGTCTAATCTAAAATAATATACTGCTGTACTTGTGCTTTATGACTCCGCTTTGAGGTTTTCCCTGAGGCATCTAAATTTTTGCAAAAAAATCGAAATTGTAGAGTCACTTTTTGTACAATGAGCACAACTCACCCAAGGATATTCGATAGTTTTTTGCTTACAGTAGGAGATTTCGGGTTTGTAATGCGAAGGTCGCGCACGTTCGATTCTCTCATGGAATTTTTTGTTTTTTACACTGTTATTGCTATTATATCTATATATTTTTTAATATATAAAGGTAATCAACTAATCACAAATGAAATTTCACAAAATCAGATTTTGTAATTTTTTAAAGAAGCGGGATTTATTGGATTCTATTTCGATTAACTTTTAATTTTTGTTACTTTGATTTTCGCAGTATTGTTCTAGTGACACTCCGTTATAGACTATACTTCTAGATCTACGAAAAATGCGTAAATATCTAACACAGTATGTAGTATTTAGTTAAAAACCAAGTAAAAACCAATAAAATAGGGTTAAAAACTCATGCAAAAAATTAAAATATATTTACCTTAAAGAGAAGGTTGCTTTCTTCAAAAAAACAGAAAAGACTATTCATGAAGTCTAAATTTAGTACTTTCCTTAAAATAATGAATCCAATTTATTATTAAACAGAAAAAAATTAAACTCTCAAATTTATCGTATCAACTGTGCTGTGAATGTAATTAACAGTGTAAAATTTTATTGATGCTTCGGATGTATTATCTTTATATAGCTGCGGGTTCTTTCATATTATAAACGTCAACTCCCTTTATTACAACTGCCAAAATTTTAAACATCTCGAATGTATAAAAATAAGCTGCTGAAGCTTCAAAAGCTCAGTGAAAAAGAACACTGCAAATCCGAGGTTATTGTCGATGTGCTACCAAGAGTACCAAGTCGTCTTGAAGTTATTTTCTGAACGTAAACCAAATATGAGTTTCACATAAAAAAAAATTGGACGAAAGTTCTTTCGACAGAACTTCCCTCGTTCCTAAAGTACAATGAAACATGTCCAACATTCTCGAGAGTCCTTGAGATTTTTCTTTACACAATTTTGCGATGACGTCATCAAAATTTTTGCAAGGACACGTGTATTGGTGCAGTGTAATTCTAAAAATAACAATATTGTATTCCCAAAATTTTCTGGGAAAATGGAGTGAGCCGTTCCTGATTTACTCAATAAAATAAACTCACTCATTCATTAATTTTTTTTGAGCCAACTATTTAAGCACATCTAAAAAATATGAAGTATAGACTGATCATATTTGGCACACTTTAGATACGATTTATTCGGCAAAATTTTGAAATGACGTCATCAATTTTTTTTAGGGGGGATGAGTAAATACATTTTGCTTAACAATTTACCATGCTTACAATAACTTTAAAACGTCTGCAAGATTTCAAAGTATTCAGTTTTGAAATTCTTGATTTATCCACTAAAATAAATTGACTTATTTATTAATCTTTTTGAGTCACCCTGTATAAGCAAATCTAAAAAATATGAATGCAATGATAAATTACAAGTATAGACTGATCATATTTTGCACATTTTAGATAGGATTTATTCGGCAAAATTTTGAAATGACGTCATCAACTTTTTTAGGGGGGATGAGTAAATACATTTTGATAAAAAATTTACCATGTTTATGATAACTTTAAAACATCTCGAAGATTTCAAAGCTTTCGGTTTTGCAGTTCTTGATTAAATCCATAAAATAAATTCACGCATTCATTAATTATTTTGGAGTTAACGTCATTAATTTTTTGGAGGGGATAAGCAAATATATTTTGATTAAAAATTTATCATGCTTATCATACCTTTAAAACATCTGCAAGATTTCAAAGCATTTGGTGTTGCAGATTCAAAAGTACATTACAGAATGTTGTTTTATAATTTTGATTTTTTTCCAAAAATCTGGACATTTCGGGTAAAAATTGAACACGGCATCATAAATTAGATGTCTAGGGCTATGTTATTTTATACGATTTAAAACCCATTTACTACGTGCAATTTTGAAGTGACGTCATCACATTATTGGTGGGGATGACTATAGAAATTTTGATTACCGTTTTACCACCTACATGATATTTCTAAGATAAATACAAAATTTGACAACAATCGGCCAAGTATTTTCTGTTTAATAAAAATCCGGGACGACAGACAGACGGACAGACAGATAGACGGACAGACAGACGGAAACGGAAGACCTATTTCTTCGTACTCTAGGGGTCAGGAAAGGTCGAGAAAACGTAAAAGTAGAGCGTCGGTCGAAGGACTCGATTGCAATACTTCCTTCGCTTACGCTCGGGAAGTACAATGGTCGTTTTCCTCTCTAACTTTGCTTTCGATCTCCTAACTTAGATTAAAGATTACAATCAAAATTATATAAGCAAAAACACACATAAGATCCTCTGTTAGAAATATAAAGGAAGCTGTAACAATAATGATAGGGCTAGAATTTTTTTTTTATTCTATTTATCGAACTTCATTTCTAGATATTCAGCTCTCATATAATGCAAACACTAAAATTAAACAAATCCATACGGTCTGAAAATCGTTTCCACACTTCTTGCTGTGGGCGTTAAACGAGTGGTAATTAAAGAAACGTCTCCCATCGATCGAAATTCATAACTTTGGTCCCCGAAGTCGAGTTCTTGCTGAAAATCAAACTCCATTTGCCGGCAATAAATCTCCAGATAGGGCGTCGTTCGAACCGAACAATGGTAATCAGATACGTATCGGTACAGAGAGTGTGCCGCGGGGTTAATTCAAATTAATACATCATTAGTTACATCGGCCGCAAACATCCACATCGTTGAAAAGACATATTTCATTGCGTACCTACGATGCTGAGATAGGTAACGCAAATAAATCGTTTCAAAACTCGCCCACTTGTCACGGGCTGATATTCTAACGGATTTATTGAATGTATGCGACCAACCAGGATAATGGCCGAAAGTGGGCGATTTCTTTGCCTATTGCCAGAAACGGACGTGAAAACGATTATTATCAAATAACGGAGTGCATTCATCCTCTAATTTCGATTCCCACGCGACGTAAACCTATCGACTATATGAACTTTTAAGATAAACTTGTCAATAGAAAAATATCGCTAGATAAACAGATGGGGTAAGCGGTGTTGGTGGATCGTAAAACGGCAGTATACTGAGGGACATGTCACGATGATAAAGTGTACTTATTCGTAGACGAGAAGATGCTTAAGGATGTAGTTGGAAAAACGTTCGTACTTGGTTTGCACGAGAAAATAAACAGCATTTAAATTTTCTAACCCTGAAAGTGCTGAGTTGTGAGCAAGTGCCCTTAATTCCCCAATTCGATATTGCTACTATTGCTGATATGGCGTTTGAATCATCTGAAGGTTAAATATCAAGAAAATTTCTTCTAGCTTCACAAAATCGTTTCTATATTCTATATTCCATCTATATTCTGGTGGTAGGTGTTACACGTGTTTTAACTTCTATTATTTTGATTTTAATCTCCGTCTATCTCTGTGTGTCAGTACCAAATGGAAACCAAAGCTAGACGAGGAAAAACGAATGTTGATTTGGAAAGCTGTACGCAAAACGAGATATGGGAATCTCGAACCGGTGGACTGGTAGCAGTTAATTTAGAATTTCGAGCTTTACGTAGACACGAACCCCAAGTTTCCAGACCGTCGCCGAAATTTTTATATGTATTTTTCAATCTGTAGTGCCGTCTCATATTTCACTTCAAGATTTCTATATTTTCTTTGTCAGTCAGCTTTGGAAACTTTAACAGTTTCATTTTTGTACATTCTAGATACCCTCGTGCCGAAGAAACTAATGGTAAATGGTTGTTTAAAATTTTAGCGGTTAAGATAAGGTGGTTGTTTATGGAATGGAATGACCCATAGATGTAGAAATACGAGGCAGGTATTCGGAATATCTGCTTAGTTGCATTCGCAAAAGTAGAACTGAGCGGATAAATTTGATGTTTTAATATTTATTTCTAGTTTATTAAGAATCCAATTGATTATTATCTCGACAGAAGTTCCAACATCATTTTATAAGGAAACTTAGTTGCGTTTGAAAAATGTATACGTAATTAATAGTTTATGTCTTTTATCTTTTTTGGAAGAAACCGAGTTTCTGTTTTGGACGAACATATTCTAATTTCTTCCGAACAGATTAGGTATTTTTTTTAACAGGAACCATTTTGTAGCTGCATTATTTCATGCTGAAGACAATTTCTACTATTTTTACTTAAAATGATTAATGAATTCAGTAAAATTTGACGGATAGTCAGTAGAACGATATTGTGAATCCAAGAGATAAATGAAAATTAAACAACATATTCTGAATATCGAAATAACATAGGATGAAACAAAGAGTAAAAATGAACAAGTAAAAAACAAGAGATCGGGGCAAAAAGAAGATCGACGCAAGGTTGTATGCCAAACACAAATTTTTTCTAGCTTACCCGTAGATGTTGAAGAATAAAAATTTGCTCTAAGGTTATTTAGACAGAAATTCCCTCGTACCTGATAATCTTAATATATAAAAGTGTTTGTCCTAACTGACAGACTGACTGATTCATCAACGCAGAGCCTAAACTACTGAAGCTAGAAACCTGAAATTGGGACAATAGGTTCCTTTTTTGTTATAAGCACCCACTAAGAAAGGATTTTTGTAAATTCCTCCCCTAAGGGGGTAAAAAACGGGTAAGTCAGATACGTTCACTGGGGATGTGGGAGTGAACGGGGTGAAAAATGATGTGTCCTAATTGCGAAATCCACGCAAGCGAAACTGCGGGCAACAACTCTATAAATTTTTCTGATGTTTGTTTGATCCATTCGGCTATTGGGTAGCACCTAATTTTTTTATTAGATTTTAGTCTAATGAGGTATTATATTTTATTTTAATATTTTATACACAGTCTAACCTCCCCGTATTTTTATTAAATAAAGTTTTTGTTTCTATGTGCAGGATGGCAGAATTGAAGGGACGTATACTGTTCAACCAGCAAATTTCCTTAACCTATCAAACCGAGAACGCTACACAGGACACAGTTTCAGGCGATCAACGGTCACTTTTTCAACCGATGCAGTTGAAGTTTCACAAAAAAAGTGAAAAAAGCATACTTTCATGAAGGTGGAATAAAAATATCTCGCCGTTAAATATTCGTTGAGGTCCATTATTGACTTTAGTCTCACTTATAGTAGTCCATATATATACCATTATACGTAGCATAGTGACAAAAACATAATATTTTGAGTTTAGCGTTAAATAAACCGATAAACTGAAGAGATGCCCAGCAATATCAAGAGAAAAACGTTAATGTTCACGTTTTCTACAATTATAAAATTATATCTTCTGTTAGACTTCAACTGGAAGCCATATTATCAATGCTGTAATAAAGAAACTCTCCCGTTACATAACATCTTTCAATAATAAACAGGTGCTATACGATTGTATCTCATTCCTTTTTCGTTTTAAGGAAGCAATTTATTTCGTCTTATTTATTTAACAAGATATTTTTTCCTCGCATCTCCGAGATGCGTGTGCGATTTTAATTACAAAAAAATTGGAACGCGTAGACATTGCGAAACATCAATTAAAATTTACCGAGAAAAGTTCGTCCAATAACTCTACAAATTCAGAAAAACCTGTACTCACGATTAAAGTGGGAATATCAAACGGCTCAAACCTGACCCCTTGGCCCACGAATTTCGCGCAGTCCTTCCAGCTTTCAATTTCCGGATAAGGAAGAGTTGTGGGCCGAACCGTGTTACAAACCATTTTCTGAAATTTGAAAAATACGCCATCAGGATATGAACTCTCGCTCCATCTACCGTAATTCAGTGCAAACTGCCACGCCGTCCAAGAAATTTACTGTACCTGCATTCCGCATTCGTTGTTGCTGGCTAGGAATAATTGCTTCCTGTTAGGATACTTGTAACTGAACTGCTTCCGGAAGTTTTCCGTGTAAAGCAACAGCAGCTTTTCTTTGTTGGAGTTGGTTAAGTAGCTTTCGGGAAAATTCACTCTGTTTTCAAATTCGACGTTCTCGATTTCGGGCCAGCAGAGCTTTATGAGGCCAAGCTCTTTGGCGAGGTGGGTGAGGTCCTTGAGGGTGAGTTCCACGGGAGGTGGTAAGTCCCGCGGGGCGTCCAAGATTTCGATGTAGTGGTATCTGATTTCTTCATCTTCTAGTTCTTCTTCTTGGTTTTCTTGCTCAAGTTGTTTTAGATAGGGCAAAATGTCAATATCTGAAACTATGTCTTCCATTTTTCGAACTCGCAGAGGCAGTGGAGAACTGACAGCTAACAATTACGGTCGTGTTTCCATGGCAACAGAATGATACCTCATGGTCGTGATAGTTGGGACGGTTTTCCTTTTTGACATGAAATTCGGTGGAAATTTATTACATAATAACTAAACAGTCGATAAACATTGGTCTAATTATTTTTGTAGTTACCCTGTATAAGTAATTAACAAAATATTAGGGATGTACCGACTAGTGGCCGACCGGTCGGATAAGCCGACTATTCGGCCGTTTTTCATCGTCGGCTGCAGTCGGCGACTGGTCGGCTAAACAGCCGATCGGTCGACTATTTTTTATTAAAATTAAAGTAGTATATAAAACAATTAAACTCGGTTTACAGAACCTCAATTAAATATTTAATTGCGATTTAATTTTTAACCCCGTGTTAAAGTACCATGTGACTGACTCTACGCCAATGAGACGTCGCTAATGGCCTTGTTAAATGCGCGATCAACTTAATCTCAGTTACGTAAAATATTGTATAAACCGGCCCTAAATTGTGTTATTGTTTATTTTTGTACTGAGTTACTAAAAAAAATTAAATGTTAAAATTATCCAAACAAATTTAACACATGTTTTGGAAAACAAAGGAACTTTAGTTATCCCTTTTATTAAAATAAAACAAAAATTTATGGTAGTCAGAGAAATAGAAAAAAAAAACACACTGTCACATTTATAAACCGGTTTTAGCAAAGCCGAACAGTCGGCCGACTAGTCGGTTTTTACTGGCCGAACAATCGGCTAGTCGGTTAGTCGGCCAGACCTACAGTCGGTACATCTCTACAAAATATATAAATGCATTCATACACTGCAAGTTTAGAATACCGTGTTGTAATATTTTGCACATTTTAGATAACATTTATGCCAAAAAATTGTTTTGCCTTTGGGATAGCTACATCGAGTTTTTTGAGGTGATAAACGGATACATTTTGATTAGCGATTTCCCATGCTCACAATAACTTTAAAATATTTGCTAAATTTCAGCGCATTCGGGTAAAAATCAGTGGATTCATAAACCACAAATATGTATAGAAGTATACATTTTTTATAAAATTTAAATTGTATTTAGGTACTCAGCAAAATTCTGAGATGACATCGAAGTGTTGATAGGAATGATAAGACAAATTTTATTTAGAGTTTTATTATCTACATAAATGCATATAAATGCATTTTAGGAATATTGTGATGGACTGATTACAGTGAAATTTTATAATTTCGCAATAATCAGTTCAGTATTTTCAGAAATTATCTGTCTAATGAAATTATCCAGACCACAGACAACAAATAGACGGAAATGAGAGCCCTGGTTTTTCATATTCTAGGGGCAACGGGGTAAATGCCACGGCACAGATTACATACCCTTAAGGGTATGTAATCTGTGGCCACGGCTTTTGTGTGAAAATAGCTGTTGGTAATAGCATTGTTTAAGTATGTTATAGTTGGACAACCTATACGGACAATCACTTTCCCATGTAGAAAAGAATGAATATATATTTTACATCTCACTCGCTTCACTATGAAGTGGCGGTACCTTACGAAAGGGGGTAAAAATAGTCCGTAAGCACGTGATGTCGATAAGATAGTAAACGGACGTATTAATCAGTACGTTGTACGGGGAGCAGTCACAAAATAAGCAAACGTACGTGTTGAAGACTTTACTGTAATATATGTATACAAGGTGACTGCGAAATACATGCAAAAAAAAAATGGGGAATAGCTCACAATATGATTATGTCACTGGGTAAAATTCACGGTCCTAAGTAGTAGCAGTGTCTAGAAAAAATTATTTGAAATTCAATGTAAATTGTTGTACGCGCCGCTGGACTGTTTTGTGACCTACATAATTACTACAATGAATGGAACAGAGCGAGTCGGTTAAAGAACCAAAAAAGTTACTTTATCAGGCACTTTTTTAATCGCAACGTGAAAAACACGAAAAGGGCCAGTTAGCATCGAGCGGTCGGTGAAATCGGTTTATGGTGCAGTTTTCCCATGCAGATTGTGTCGATATGGTAATGGGTGCATCAGTGGTACAGCATCTCCGAGATCATGGTACCTTCAACCTCAAACTCACGATCGTGGCCGTGATAGGACAGAAAGAAGAAGTTGGATTTTCACAGCTTGTAGTGCATCCTACATTAAAAGAATACGGCCACATCCATACCATGTTGACAAAGTACAGGGTTTGGAGCCCGCTGATTGTCCACCTTGTGTAACTCACTTTTTGTCCGATGGAACTCCACGTAGTCGTCAACAAGTACGATTTCAAGAGACGGTTTTCGATAAATGTGTATCAGTTGGATGAAACAGTTCGTTTGTGGAAATCAACAGTGTCCAGAAATTATCGAAGAGCTTCAACAAGTGAAAGTGACACCCGCTACTCCGGTGTTTTTTTACCTATCAACAAACCTCTTGCGACGCTCTGATGCCTGTATTGCTAGTCAAGGACAACATTTTCAACATTTCTTGTAAAAAGGTAGTAGCATTCTAAGTTGCTCTTATTTCTGTTCCAATAAACAACGTAAAATCGTTGTGACAAGGACCAAACATCCGTCAGAATCAAAATTACCAAAAAACTTTCACACTGACCTTTAACGATGAATGAGTAAATGAATGAACGAATGATAAGCAGCAAAAAGTCGGTTTTACTTTTAATTGAAACTGAAAGTGTTTAGGTCGTTTTTATTCAAACGTTTTTCCAACTCTGTTTACAAGGTGGCTCAGTGCCTTCGTATCGAGGGTGGTTCATGGGGGTTTTGCCCCATTCGATTTTTAATTTCTTTTTTCTATATTTCGGCTCTACTAGGGTGGGGGATGCCGTGGTTAAAATATTTGCACTTATTTCGCAGTCACCCTGTATGTAGTGCATACCTGTTTCAAGGTTAAGGTAACAAAAATTTAATATTATCGCAGTATACCGATTATCCATGAACTGCTTGGCTAACAAATATGCGTCCCTTCGTCCACTTTAAAGGTATACGAAATTAAACGACAAGTACTTTAATTAAAAAGTAACAAGTCATCTAATTTGCCTCCCGAATAACTATGGATTATCATCAAACTATGAACACCAAATTAATTCAATATGAACATCTTCTTACGTATTTTTTTTATTAACAGTAGTCAAATCATTAAATACATATTATTTTTGAAACTAAAATGCATTTTATCCTAAGATTGTATCACAAAATATTCATCACCATTTAAATATATACGATTAGACATCAAGAAATAAATTTAAAATTGCAAAAATTATACTAAAACAGCCTTAAATGTGTCTTGTATGTTTAAGTGCTTATCAGTATGTAGGCATTTTAACGCACAACAATAATCGTTCTTGATGAGTAGTGACTGATGACTACTGTAACACAGTAAATCCTCGAAATCGAAAATTTAAAACACTGAAAAATTCAAATATGAGAAAATTGTAAAATCGAGAAATCGAAACAAAAAAATCAAAAAAATTAAAATTGGAAAACCTAAAATTTAAAAATCGAGAAATTGAACAATCGGTTAATTCAAAAATCGAAACATCGAAAAATTGGAAAATCGAAAAATAAAAAAAAATTGGACAATCGAAAATTTAAAAATTCCGAAAATTGAAAAATTGAAATATAGAGAACTGAAAACTCAAAAAATCGAAAAAAATTAATAATTTCAAAAATTGAAAAGTTAAAATTGAGAAATCAAAAAACTGAAAAATCACAAAATTGAACGAAATATCAAAAAATTAGGAAATTAAAAAATTGAGAAACAAAAAAGTCAAAAAAGCAGAGTCTAAAAATCGCAAATTTAAAAATTCGAAAAATTGAAAAATCAAAAACCTGAATAATCGAAAAATTGAAGAACTGAAGAATTGAAAAATCGAAACTTTAGGAAATGGAGAAATGGGAATATAAAAAAAATAGATTAATTGAGAAATCAGAAAACTAAAAATTCAGAAACGTCAAAATTTGAAAAATAAAAAAATATTGAAGAACTAAAAAATCGAAAAATCTAAAATTTAAAACATTGAAAAGTTAAAATATCCTAAAACTGAAAAATGGAGAAATCCAAACATCAAAAAATCAAAAATAAAAATAAAAATCTAAAATTTAATAATCGAAAAACTGAAAAATCAACGAATCGAGAAGTCGAGAATTTAAAAAATTGGACAATTGAAAAATTTGATAAATCAAAAATCGAAACATCGAAAAATCGAGAAAATTTGAAAGTAACAAATTGCCCAAAGGATTGCGTTACTGTACGTCCTTAGGTTATCCTCGATAAGAAAAACAAGTGTTTATGTTTATACATCGGAAGAATGTCACATAGAAATTAGTTTGATTTGAATGACTTCGTCCCCTCAAAACAGGATCAAAACAATTAATTAGTAAGCTACAATCAACAAAATCAAAAATCGAAACATCGAAAAATCGAGAAACCGAAAAGCAAAAAATCGAAAAACCAACAAATCGAAAAATCGAAACATTGTAAAAATTCAAAAATTGAGACATCGAGAAATCGAAAAATCAAAAGACAAAAAAAATCGAGGAGTCGAAAAATCGAGAAGTCGAAAAATCAAAAAATTGAGAAACCAAAGTAGGCCAAAATCGAAAACTTAAATATGGAAAAATTGATAAAGCGAGAGATTGAATAATCAAAACATCGAAACATCCGAATCTCCATGAATTGAGATCTCAAAAAATTTAAACATTCGTAAATTTAAAAAATTAAAATATAGAACTGGAAACTCGAGAAACTGAAAAATCTAGAAATTTAAAAATTAAAATATGAAAAAGTTGAAAAATTGAGAAATTGAAATAAAAAACAAAAAACTGAAAATCCAAAAATAAAAAATAGAAAAATCTAGAAGTCGAAAAATGAAAGAATCGAAGTATTGAAAAATCGAAACTTTGAGAAGTGGGAAAATCAAAAATAGATTAATTGAGAAATCAGAAAACTGAAAATTTAACGCAAAAATTTGAAATATTCAAAAATTTAAATACTGAAGAACTGAAAAGTCAGAAAATCGAGAAATCGAAAAAACTAAAATTTAAAACAATGAATAATTAAAATATCGCAAAATTGAAGAATCGAAAGATCCAATTCAATTTGAAAAATTGAAAAATCGGGGCATTGAAAAATTGGAAAATCCAGAAATTGAAAAGCTCAAAAGAAAAAAATCGAAAAACCGAGAAATCCAAAAATCGAAACATCGAAAAATTCAAAAAATGAGACTTCGAGAAATCGAAAAATCGGAGGATCGAGAAATTGCGGAGTCGGAAGCCGAAAAGGAAAGTTAAAAATTGAAAAACTGAGAAATTGAACAATCAAAACAACGAAACATCTGAATTCGATAAATTGAGAAATTAAAAAATTGAATAATCGAAAAATTTTAAAAAAGAAAAACTGGAAAATAAAAAATTAAAATTCAAAAAATCGAAAAATTGAAAAATTGAAATATAGAAGAACTGAAAACTCGAGATATCGAAAAACCTAGAATTTTAAAAAATGAGATATTAAAACATCAAAAAGTTTAAAAATTGAGAAATCGAAGCATTAAACAGTCCCAGAATTGAAAAATCTAAAGTTTACAATAAATTGAAAATCCAAAAAGGAAAAAAGCGAGAAATCAAAAAAAATCCATCAATTCAAAAATCGAAAAGTCAAAAAATTGAAATATTGAAAAATCTCATAACTGAAAGAAATATTCAAAAAATTGAGAAATTAAAAAATTGAAAAACTGAGAAATCGAAAATCTAAAAAAGCAAAATTGAAAAATCGTAATCTTAAAAAATCGAAAAATTGAGGAATTGAAGATGTGAAAAATCGAAACTTTAGGAAATCCAGAAATGGACAAATAAAAAAAATACTTTAGAAATCGGCAAACTGAAAATTTAGAAACGTGAAAATTTGAAAAATTGAAAAATCGAAATATTTAAAAACCGTAAAATTGAAGAGGACAAAAATTGAGAAATCGTATCATTGAAACATCGTAAGATTGAGAAATCGAAAAATAAAAAAATCGAGAAATAGAAAATTTAAGGAATGGAGGAATCGGAAAAGCCCAAAATTGAAATATTGAAAAATTGAGACATTTAAATTTGAAAAATCGAGAAATCGACAAGCCGAAAAATCCCAATAGCGTATTTAGGTATAAATCACAAGATCAGGACTATTCTACTTTTTAAAATTTAAATACATAACATTATAAATTGGAAAATTGGCTTAAAGTCGATATTGGCCTGAGTGTGCTTTGGTCTGTAGATCAAACAAGTTCTCAGGCGACGAAAAATTGCATGGACTTCGGATTACAAATCGTGTCAAGAAAAACATATTTGGGAGAGATGGATTTTCAGGTGCTTGACTAGCGGTAATTTTAAATTGTTTGCTGTCGTTCGCGAAGTGAAGAACACAATTTCATTAAAATGATAATTATAAAGTTATCATAATCACTATTGGTATTAATTAACACAACATGGCGCGCAAGTTATCAGTTGATTTCGTTAATAAATTCATAGAAACCTATATGGGATTTTTTCATGCCTTAGAAAATTAAAAAGTAAAAAATACAATAACAAAAATTTTAAAATGCGGTTTACGAAAAATTAGTTGACCTGTGCAAAGAAGAAAATTTTGGAAACGCTGACAAATATGACATCTTAAAAAAAATAACACTTGAAGAAGTGCCTTCGGCGTAGTATTTTTGATCCTGGCGTGAACAAAATACTCTGTGTGCAAAAAGTTTTAACTGTGCAGATCTAGCCGAAAATCCGAAAACCAAATCGCTGTGTGTAGGGCCAGCATAACGGAAGTAATAAATCATCCCATCGGTTGAAGAACGTTGGGTCGGTGCACTGATGTCGGTGTTATATCCCGAGAGGGGCCCAATACACCCAGTAAAATGGAACAGACAAAATAAAGCTTCAAACATGATTATTTTTATACTAAAATTCTGAAGTTTATAAACTACACATTTTATTTATTTATTTATTTATTTATTTATTTTATCTTGTCTTCGAACGATAATAAACATTTCAAACAATGTCTGTAACTTATTTTAATGTAAATTATATTCATGTAGTTAACAAAATCAGATGTAATATTAGTGTGATTTTGACCTTATTCTAGATTTTATTACAGCAGAACGGCGTATCCTTTTTAAATTTTAGAAGTTACGGAAACTAGTTCAAGAAACAATTAGTTATCTCGTATTTTTGGAACAAAATCTACCAAAATGTTCGATAACAGCAATTGTTTTTCATAGAAACAAACAGTCTTCAAAGCAGCCTTTAACAACTAGATATTACAAACATGCCTCTTAAGTTTTTGCGTTTTTTTCTCTCTTGTAATTATTTGTAATGTTAACGCCGAAAGTTTATGTCATTCTATTATTTACTTTGAACATATATTTTCATTTTGTGTTAATATTTTTGTAACACCACGAATCTAAATTTTACTTAAAATCTTGTTTTACTTTAATCTTGTAAAACTAAACAATTATACCAGTTTAAAAACCCTTGGAAAGTTTCTGTCAGTCTTCAGATATAGTCAAATAAAAATATGCGTCAAATTCATTTAAATTCAATTCTTTCTTATCACGTTACAACGCGTTGCTTCATATTTCTTATGTCAAGTATATTTTCATATTTTGTACATATATGTTTATACACATTACTGTTTACGGAACAATGTTAATTATGGATTTATGGATAACTCCTCGTATAAGAGCAGAGTGAAGGGTGTTTGCCTTTGCTAATGTTTGATGGCGCCATCTGATTTAGAGGAAAATAAACCTAATACGTTCGCTCACTGTAGTGAAAATGCGCGTTGACGAAAAATTTGTCCCACGCCCCCTGGATTCCTTGTCCTAAAGCTCACTATTTAAGCGAAGTAAAATTTGTATTAGGTTGTCCAACTATAATATACTTAAACAATGGTAATAGGTATAAGTCTGAAAGCGTGGAAAAGTACCTTAAACGAATTTTGCACACGATTGTCATACCAGATGTTTTCAGTGGCTTTGACAAATAAGAAAAATTTCGAAGTGAGTTGTTTATTAATGTCCAGCAAATTTTGATTTCTATAGAATACTAGCGGAACCCGGCAGACGTTGTCCTGCTTGTGTATATATTTACTTTGTATATATGTGGATATAAATGTATGGTCTGGAGCGCAGAATGCGTTGTAGAAAACTGAATAATAAGATAACTCATTTTGATGCTATTCCATTTATTTTCATTAGTATACACAATGTACACATTTTTGTATTAGTAATTCACGTGAATGAACAAAATTTTTGACTATTGTATGCGCTATATATGCTAGTCCAAAAGGTATAAGGTTATATGACCATTATAAAAGTATTTGACCGCAAATAAGTACCCCCTTTGTGTGGTTCGCACTAAGCTTACCCGGTTGGCAATAAATCGTCTTCTCAACATTTCTTGCTCATATTTAACAGGGCCGGCTTTCGAAGCGAGTGGTGATTTCGGAACCCTCAGCGGCTGCAGGTAGTAAAGAAATAATGGAGTGGTGGATTTACATATTTAGTGAAAGCCGTCCCTGAACGAAACCACAACAGCCGGTCGAGCTCCATTGGACACGTTATTTACGACCCTAAAACCTTTTCTATTGTAAACAACTTAACTTCGACACAATGGGATAATTTTATGATGGCCATATAACCTTATAGCTTTTGATCCACTATAACTGAAACAACTTGAACACATTTTAATCAATACTAACATCTATCGTAACGCTAGTGGGTAAACAATATTTTTGGTTTTTCGATTTGGTGTATAGACGTACAGAGTTTTTGGAATTCCTACTCTGGAGCAAGCAACATACAGTTGACCATGCGAAAAACATGGATTTCCTAAATTTAATCCGGCAACGCGCAGAGACTGCCCTTGGGCTTTGTTGATTGCCATCGCGAAAGCAAGACGCACAGGAAACTGTAGTCGTTTGAATGTAAAGGGCAAATCAGTAGGAACCATTGGAATGCGCGGAATCAGTTTGATTTTTTGGATGGCATTTTCAATAATCTCTAGTAATTCACTCTTTGTTATTACTGAGGATTGTAGACAGTGAACATCACTAATGATTTTATTTTGCGGTCAATACGATTTTTGTTGTAATACCAACGAAAACAATGCTGTCATTGGTGCCGCCATATATCTAATACTTGCTAACTCTTCAGAAGTAACATAGAAACGGTGTTCACGGACAAAGGGAGACGGAAGATATTGTTTTCTGTCTAGAAAAGTACCGAGGGTCTGTGCGCACGTACACAAAATAGAAGCGAACGTATGAAATGTCAAAACACATCTAGTCACGTTATCGACTAAAAATCAAGCAAGTACGAGTATATGAGCAGTACTGTTTGGTACTATAGAGAGACAAAGAGGTCCGATATATTGCTTTGCCGTTGTGTTTTCGGACTCTTTTGAGGCCTGATAGCAATATAGTAGTATTCGATATATGGGTGCCGCTGATTCTCTAAGTTCATAATACTTTAACAGAGAGGCTGATGTGCTGCAGTGCCATCTAGTGGCAAGTTACAGCAAAATCGATAACGCGAAAATATTCTCCATGGTCAAATACCAACGTATATTAATTTTCATGAGGATCGGTTGATTGGTACAGAAGTTGATGTGTTGCAGCGCCATCTAGTGGCGAGTTACAGCAAAATGGATAGGGCGAAAATATTCTCCATAGTCAAATGCCAACGTGTACCAATTTTCATGAGGATCGGTTGATTGGTACAGAAGTTGATGTGTTGCAGCGCCATCTAGTGGCGAGTTACAGCAAAATGGATAGGGCGAAAATATTCTCCATAGTCAAATGCCAACGTGTACCAATTTTCATGAGGATCGGTTGATTGGTACAGAAGTTGATGTGTTGCAGCGCCATCTAGTGGCAAGTTACAGCAAAATGGATAGGGCGAAAATATTCTCCATAGTCAAATGCCAACGTGTACCAATTTTCATGAGGATCGGTTGATTGGTACAGAAGTTGATGTGTTGCAGCGCCATCTAGTGGCGAGTTACAGCAAAATGGATAGGGCGAAAATATTCTCCATAGTCAAATGCCAACGTGTACCAATTTTCATGAGGATCGGTTGATTGGTACAGAAGTTGATGTGTTGCAGCGCCATCTAGTGGCGAGTTACAGCAAAATGGATAGGGCGAAAATATTCTCCATAGTCAAATGCCAACGTGTACCAATTTTTATGAGAATCGGTTGAACGGTGTAGAAGTTGATAAAGTCACTAGATCTACTATTACTTCTAGAAAGTACGGCAAACTGCTTGTGGTCGGAATTCGACAGAGAGGAACCTAACCTATGTGTTAAACAAAGATAGCGCGAGGCTAGTAATTTTCGCTATCAAATGTAGGAACTGTCAACGAAAGTTTGATGTGTTTACGATTTGAGGTTACGACAGACTGTACTAGAATTATCGAGTTAACGGACCGGAAAGAACACTATTCCAGTCTCAAAGTAACTCCAGCCCTATACAACGAGAAAGTGTCACCGGTAACCAGCAAACAGTCGTGGAAGACTTATTACCACCAAGGCAATTGACGGCCAAATGACAGTAACAGGATCGCCATACTGGAAGCAAAAAATACCTGCTGTCGAAAAGACGGAGCATAACAAAGACACAGATATATTTCTATTTCATAAAAGTTACTAATTGCCACACATTTCAAGATCGAGTCACATTAGAAGTTGATGTGCTGTAGCGCCATCTAGTGGCTAGTTACAGCAAAGTGGATACCACAAAAACCTTCTCCATGAAAAACCACTTACATGTGCCAAATTTCATGGTGACCGGTCAAACGATTTCGGAGTCTATCGATCACAGATATATATATATACCAACATCCATTTTTATATATTAGATTATGTAATATGAAATTACACAGCAAGAATATGATATCTGATTTTTAAGAAATCAAAAACGCGGAAATTATCGTCACTTTGGAGCCAGTCTTTCAACATTGACCATGTTAACAAAAAATAGAAATGTCCATGCTAATAAGTTCTTATTAAGTATATGCTAATGAGTAATGACAAAGAAAAATATTGAATAGGCACTTTCTGACAAAAACGGATGATCAAAAATTTTTGACCATAAAGGTTAGTTTAATCCCATAAAGCACCTAAATAATCAATGTAGGGGAGTTCCAGGAGGACATACTGGGTGAAACAGTCTTTTATTAGCTGTGGAAAATTTGACGGAAAGAATTTTATGTTATGTGTTAAACACTTATCGACATCGACATTTTTGTGCTTAATCCAAGATTAACGATATTGCGATATTTGCAGAACCGCCTAATTCTTCCGAATATACAGAGAGCACTGTCTACGAAGGTCGTGGGACTCGTGGGCATCGTTTTTAGTAGATTCAAGGATAGACACTGACATTATTTTAATCACCATGGTGCATGGAATTGGAGCATTGTACCTAGATGAAGGCCACATTGAAAGTTCTTCACAAAATAAGAACAGAACAGCTGTAAGAATCGCTATGGAAAAATAATTAGTAGATAACGAACCACTTTAAGAAAGTGAAAGTATTGTTTTTGAATGTTTACGTGTTTTAACAAAGCCAAATTCATTTCACAACCTATATACCTATAGATATTTATATAGGTATAAATGCACTTTAAATGTTTTTTGTTTTTTCCGTCATTTTGATTTAAATCGGAAACTCTGTAACAACTAAATAAAGGCGTTTTTTTAGTAAATTTTCAAAGCTTGAAACGTGTTTTTCTCTCTTATTTGAACAGCTAGAATAACGACGACTTGATTCATAATCTACCGAAGACTCTGCAGTCAATAGGGTGATTACGTCCGATATCACCCACTCTTTCTTTGTACACATCTACTTCTTGCTTTTCGTACTAATGTGGAAAGAGAATTTGTTTTCACAATCAAATGAACAACAATTTAAATATATGAGTAAGAAAAAAAAGCTTTTTCTAACGACTGAACTCAGTTGAAGCTTTCCGTGAAGACACTGAAAATGACCAAGATTTTATTCTAAAAAAAGAAAAGTCTGTGAAAAAATATGACTCAATTTGATTATAAATAAACTGGTGGTAAAAACAATGGATACTGTGACAATGGTGGGAATGGAAACGCAAACAAATTTGATTTAATGTTGAAATTAGAAAGATCGTTTGATTTGTATACAATTGAAACAAATTTTAATTTAGCAACAAATTGGTATAATAACTACATGTTTCAACTCTCTTATATTTATTTACCGAAGAAACTGCGAACTAATAAATTTCAGAGAATATCAAATTGAACTGCAATGAAAATGAATAATTGAAATTAAATCGCTCAGAAGCATAAATCTTCACTCTTCTTATTAGAAATGTATATTTAAAAAAAAAAAAGTTCAACAAAGATGAGTGATGTCCATTATTTACAACGCTTATGCTTTTGGATTGCGTGGTGAATGAGATGGTTTACCATTGTAATCTAAAAATGTTTGTGTACATTTGATTCATAGAAGCTTTGTTCCTTTCAGGTAAGCAATCGGAGAGGTTTGTGTTAAAAGTGTAAATTATTATCATTACCATATGCGGTTTACGGTTAGCTTTCAATAAACATAAAGTGTTCATTATGTGGTGGACTCTATTTCTATCTATCCAAAGCATGAGACACCAAAAATATCCCTATGGTAATACATGTTTTCGAAAAGTTGCTTCCACCGAAGTTGCTATCTATAACACTTTAAAGAAAAGTTAGAGTCCCTCCTTTTTAACAAAAAAAAAAAAAAAAATTCGCTGATCAAGTTTCGGTTCAAGGTTTGTATTCCTTCCATTCATCGTTACACGATGACATATATCATAAAAACAATACAGTAGGTACAATAAAATGATCTTCACGTATTCAGGTATAAATAAAATATATTGGGATGTATAGGGAAAACATATATGTAAGTACCTACACTAAAATTATTTACGGCAGGTCCCCGAAAGAAAAAAAAACACCACGGTCGCGTTAAAATTTTTGTGGATGTACATACGTATTTTGGAAATGTACCGTTCTTGTGTAGAGTTTTTTATGAACAAAAGAGTTTTTCAAATGTGTCTGAGTTGAATATTTGAATTATCTTTTGGGGAATTACAAAATGGTTAGTAAAAGGAGGTGCAAAGTAAACCAGACAAAGTTTTAAGAACATTTGCGTACATAGGGAACTTTATCTGTCTTACCTTTGTTTCTCTGTACACGCTTATGGGTCTTTGATTGTAGGTCTGGTACCACAAAAAGTAACAAGAGTTACACAAAGACAGCTGTTTATGCAGATGCTGCTGAATGACCATCATGAATAGGGACCCAGGGCGCCCTTTACCAGTACTCAAGCGGTTGTTCATAACCACCGCGATCACAATACAAGATTAGATTTATCTGCTAGATCTCATAACCATCTTAGAATTTGGGATCTATTCTAACAGGACAATTGTTCAGAGCGTGAAGACTATTGTGGTCTCCTTTTTCGGCAAGCCTCAAGCATTCTTGAATGGGTGACGATTTTTTCTGCCGTTCCTTCTTTGCAAGACCCTGACCTTTCAGTTTTCACGCAAGTGGTTTACTTCCTCCTGACTTTTGAGTCTTTTTTGTTGTTAAAGATTCTTTTATACCTTTGCAGTTTATCTTCCTATTTGCCTTTTAGATCGCTATTTGCAAATCATTTTATTCGTTCATTTAGCATTCTTATGATTATGACCCTCTCGAAGGAACTTCAAATTGTTTATGTTACAGTAGAATTTTTTTAATTTTGGGAAGGTTTTGTAAAACTATATCAATGGACTCTTATCGTTTATAAAGTAAACGGTGTATTCATGTGCGGACAGGTCATGTTCACGCCCTAATGGTATTATGAAAAATTAGTGTGGGATAGTTAGTTGGTAATGGTTAGACCACTTATTATTAAACTTTTTGATTTAACCGTTGCAGTAGACTTTGTTTTTTGATTGTGTTGTGCCCATTTCTTTGTTCATTCCTCGTTAAAAAAAATGTTATGTTACATACGAGTAAACTGACCGTTTAATCAGTTGAGATCTAGAGGCTATGTCTAGAGAAAAATCAAGTGGTGTAGCACTGAAAAAGTAACTAGTTTTGAGTCAAAGTAGGCGTGGCATTAAGCCCGTCGCGCATGGTGTTTTGCATTTTGCTTATTAACGACATCTGGTATGTTTCTGCTCTGTCTTCGTCGGACACACTGCAGGTAAAGTATTCCTGCGTAAATACCGTGTGTCGGACGAAGACAGAAACAGAACATAGGTACTGTTTTACATCTTACCAAAATTTGAAGAATTGTACTATAGTTTTTTCACTCTACTAATTAAGTCTCAGAATCCTGTGCTGACTCCAGAGGTCTTCCTGGTGAATTAACGTTGCATTTTTCTAGTGGTCTCAGGTATTTTTTTTATTAAGGCGGTTATAAAGTGTTCCTAAGGAATTTCTAACATCTTCTTCTCTTGATGATTTCTTCCTTGTGGTTTCGGATGATTACCTCCTATTCCATCAACGCTTACCCCAAACCTCTAAATTTAAACATATACAATTTTAGGGATGGCTTCCTTCTACAACGTTAAGTATGTACCCCCTCAGACGGAATTTTTCCAAAAATAACCTGTACGAGGGTAAAAAAGGTTGAGATATATTTCTATGGATTTTTTAAACTCTTCCGTTCAGAATGTAATTAACTTGACTTATTCACACGTCTAGCATTTTGCAGACTTAGAAATAAATTTATTTTTCTAAATTTTTTAACAACTCCCAAGTTCATTAAGTAATTAGCTTGGCTTACGCAAAAGTATAGCAAAACCAACTGCTTTGTTTTCTATTGAAACTAGCTTGGAATTAAGTAAGCTGGAGTACGGAAGCCAGACACGGTCCCGAGGCCACATTGTTTAAGCATAAAACCACCAGAGAAATATAAAAATTTATTTATTCATATTGCATACATGAAAAACGATTTAATTACAATAGTCCTATCACATAACAAATGGTAAGTCAATCCATTTCTCTCATTTGTTCATCTTTATACAAGTTTGCATGAACACACGGCATCACTTACACAACGTACAAATAAATTATCAGTACAATTAAATAAACTCGTAATATTGTTAATAATCTAGGTACGAAAATATCACTTTTGTGAAATCATGCAGAAATTTTGTATGGCTCCAGTCAGCACCCGGCTGAACTGAAAATATATTGTCTTTGCAATAAAACAATCGGCAATCTATTCAGGTCCATCTTCAAACCAGACGCGTCTTTGTTTAGCTCCACGCCTGTTAAAAACGTACATATATGTTGCCTAATAATAATAACGTAACGTAGTAATAAAATATCTCTAGAAACACGTTTCCTATATTTGTAATCAAAGCACATTATGCCAAATTGTATTGACAATCTTAATATAAAATCACAAACCAGTCTTTTTATCACTCGTACGAATCGTATGTGTCTTCGTTCCTCCATTTCTCGTTGGCTTCTTTCCGCGCATCGGGAACTAGTTGGCATCGCATTCCACCTAACACGTTACTCGTGGCCTCGGAGGCTATGATTATGGGTTTGATTATGGTGGGAGGTATCTGCCGTATGACGCCTCCAACAGCGCCACTGTAGCCCTTTTGTTCGTGCTCGTGTGAGGCTACTTGAAGGATGTTATCCGCGGTCTCCTCAAATCCCTAAAAGTATATGTATGTAAAGGAGTTAGTTACAAGTGAGGACGCAGAATTACCTCTTTAACTAATTTGTATGCGTTCGTCACGCCTTCTCGTATGTCCTTGGGTTGGCTATAGCGCTTTCGGCGAACTTTCGTCTTCGGATTTATTTTCACACTAGGACCTGGCGTCAACATATCGAAAGCGGTTTCTGCTGTGATCTGGAAAAGAAGCACAAGAGTGTTTAAATAGTCCCTATTTCTTTAAATTTTAATGACCGTGGTGTGACTTACTTGGATCAAGTGGATAAGTCGGGTCGTCAATTCTAAAGCTGCCATTGCTGTGGAAGTCGTAAAACTATTAGCACCACGATGAAGGCCTCTCAAGAAGCGTCCATCTTTCTTGTACTGCTCGAAGGGTAGGCAGAATAAGTCTCTAATCCCCTGGACTATAACAAAAAGAACACGGTGATCGTCAGGCAAACCCTTAGAATTAAGATTCCTCTTTGCGCACATTAAAAGATGCTAAGATAAAGCAAAACGTCTTTACCAACTTAATCCTTATGATGGCATTGAAGAATCATATATGGTAATACGTTTCATATTTTGAAATGAAAAGTTTGAGTGATGTAAGAAGGAGATGTAATGTCGGCGTGGTCATACTCACATAACTGTACAAACGAATACATAGGACCCACTCCAACCAGCAAATTTGGTATCTGATTCTTCTTAATATCGTTAATCCATTCTTTAATAAGGAACATAATCAACTTGTCAAATCCTAAAAGTCCGTGTCTATGTGATATCCTCTTTAATCTAAGCTCGGAACAGTTCAATTGCGCTAAACCCATTAAGAGTCCCTGTAGGGGACCGTGCGTTCGTAAATCGAAACGCTTCCCGTGATAATCAAGTCGTATAGGCACATCTGGTGAAAACACAACCTTCCTGCAACCACACATCCTCAGTCAAAACACTAACCGCCAAACCAAAAACTAACCTAAAATAGATCGGGCTGTCTTCAGCACTACTACTCGTCACTTGCGGAGTCTCGTCGCTCGACCTCGGCTCTGTTTTATTCTCTTCTAACAAAATCAGCAAATTCTCGTCGACGATCTTCTTTGCTTCTTCTTTCAACTGATCTTCGTTATCTTCTTTGACGGTCATCACCGGTGGTTGATGCACTGGCGTGTTATGTTTAGAGCTGACAACTTGTAAATCATCTTAAATTTTTGGCGTGATGTAAAAACCACACTACTATCAAAAAAATCTCACCATCTTTGACGTCGGTACCCAGTTCGGTGAAAAAGGTAATCAGGAACTGGAGGGCGTCTTGGTCGATGTTGAATCGAAGAGGCAAAACAGAGATCTTCAGACAGCATTCTTGACTTCTGAGCTGAGGGTCGGGTCGCACGTGGAGGGTTTTTATCACAAGCTGTAAAAGAAACCAGTTGTTTATGGAAAAACTGGCGCCCGAGAAGCTCACTCACCATATTCGCGTTTGACTGTTTCGGCCTCATTTGACTAATATATTGATACAAAAACTTATTCATTTGACTGCTCTTCAGTCGGTCTCTCATTTCGATCTCCGCCACTATCAAGACCTGCCTCGAGGCCTTCGACGACACATCGGGGTAGACCTCGTGCTGGAATCTAATCTTGTTTAGCTGCAACTCCATCAAGACGTTGTGATTTCGATTCGGCCCACCCTTCGTTAACCACGACTTTTTCTTCACCTTCTCACTATCGATCACCACCTCCTTTTGCAAGTTCGAAAAACTAACACTGTCTTTTAACTTCATGTCCGAGAAGTTAACCGTTTTCTTTTTTTCCTTCTCCACGGGTCCGAAGTCGTTACCTCCGTACATGTGCCAGACCACACTCATCTCACACAAGGTGTACTTTCTAGTCGGAGTGGGGAAATTCTTTGGTGTTTTAAGAGGGTCACACTTTTCGCTCGGGACGGAAAAGTGGTTATCGACTATCCGAACCGGGTCTTCAGTGAGCCATTTAATTTCAGGTACGCCGTTCTTTGGGAAAATGTTATATCCTGGTTCTTCGTCAATGAAACAAAACTCTTCGTCTGAGTCGGCAAGATTCGGCTGGAAGGGTACTTGACCCAGTTCGGTGGTGACCTGAGGTAGGGGTTTCACAGGTTCTTGGGGAGGGTGTCTTTCGTCGGGGAAGTAGAACATTTTTGTACCGTTGTAACTATACAAATCCGAATGCACTACAAACTAAATTATTACAGAGTTGGGTTTTGTGGGTCGTTTTACCTTGTGTTGAAGTACTTTCGTCGACGTCTTCCAGAGCGTCTTGAATGAGATCATGAATTTGTTGGTGCTGACTTTCTGAAAGGTTCGCGATTTCTTGAGGTTCAACGGACACTAATTCTTGCTCGGGTAAGTGTCGAGGACTCGAGAAGGCACTTCCGCTTGACGTACCGTCTTCCGGTGGTACTAAATCACCGTAATTCGCCAAATACTTTATGAGTTGAGTTAAAGCCCTCGCACTATCTGCGCAGGTACGTATGTGTATTATATTATTAGCAGCCCGCAAGTCGAAATGCGGAGTATCTACGTTTTTCTGAAACCAAAAGGTAACCCCTCGCGTTCTAACTAACATCAACCGAACATACCTTATCGGACGTCTTCAAACTAATCTCAAACAAACCCAAATCGATAACGTTAACGTAGTCCCGTTTTAAGTCGACAGGACCACTGTACGGTAATCGAAATTTTTTCACACCCTTTTGACTCAGGAACAAGCCGCACTCCTCTGCTATGAACCTCAGAGTCGAACTGTTGACATCTGAGCTTAAATGAGACGAAATGCTGAAGGTCCCGAGGGTGATGACCGAACGTATCGGTAAGTAACGAGGTCTGTAATCGATTGCAGAGTCCCAGAAGTGGAGGAACATTTCCGTGAGTATCTCTTTGGCGTGGTACCCCGGGATGGGGTAGTCGTTGACGTTGAAGAAGTCAGTGAGTTGGGAGATCCAGCTGTTGGGTTCATTGCACATTCGGTGCCTGAGAGTGACTTTGTTGAAGCCGGCGGCGATAGAAACGTTCTAGAAATTTGGCATTAAAGATTTTTTTTTTAATAATGACGATTTATTACGAAATTACTCTAGAGTATAAAAGACAAAAATTAAATAACATATAAAGTAATAATAATAATATAAATTCTAATGAATTCTTTATGGATTTCTTTAACACATTAGGTTGGGAATCAAAAATACAAAATACATAATGTAGAACATGATAGCACATTTCAGATTTCAACAGTTTTCGACTAAAGTTAGAAGACACTTACCTTGACATGATGAGTCTCGTGACTAGCTTTTATTTTAACACACAACGTCACCATCTCCCTATCGCCACCTCTGTTTTTGCTGTTGGCCAGTGTTCCAGCCTCTGAGCCGTAAATCGTGGGGTGTAAATGTTTGCCGGGCGTCGCTCCGATATCCTTGAGTGGTGGACTATGACTTGGCGTCGAAATAATATCTTCAAAAAGCATTGTGAACTACCAAATTGCGAAACAAAAACCAACTTACCACAGTGATAAAGTTGAGCGTTATGAAATTTCAAACAGGTATAACCTAAATCCGTATTACCCATGTATCCGTTCACCACAAAGATAGTAGCATCTTCCACGTTAATCAAAAACTCTCCTTGCTGGTTAGGGATGACGCTGTTGGTGGTTGCATCTCTCACCGGCGTACACATGCAGAGTAATCCATTAGCGATATGTATATTAAGAGTTAAGTAACTTTCTTCTTTCGATTCGCTGACCAGCTGCTTCTGCGAGACTTTCATTCTTGAACTGTAGGTGGAGTAGAAGACGTTGGAATTGTCTTCGTTTTCTTCGTCCGTTTCGCTCTCTGAATCTAGGAAAAAAGTGTAAGTGTACCAACACAGAAATTTACATGTGAATAGTCCCATTTAATAATAGATAATAATACAAAATCTGCTTACCGTACTGGATGCCGCTCTTGCACAGAGTGAACACTTCGTGTCCCTCCACCTCGATGTTGCCAAACGGACCGTAGTTGATATTGTCGTAGGCGGGTGTGGTCGTCTTGGGTTTAGGAGCGCTGGGTTCCCACAGCAGCAGGTCGTTGTTGATCCGGTTGTAAATCGTCTCGTACAATCTTTTGGATATCAGCTGCATCGACACAATCGGCAACGATACATCTATGCGTACCCGAGACGACAACGTCGTCGACTTAATGAAATCGTTAATCTCTGATTTGTTGCCCGGTACCATCAACACTTTAGAGTCATCTAGAACGTGCAAGGAATCATCCTAAACAACGCTGACAGTCGGAGTAAAGCCCAAAAAGCGAAAAACGAAATACGTGGATACTGGTCATTCGGAAAGTTGAGGTTGATAAAAGAAAGATCGAATGAGTATCCGCGTATTGGAGCAAAAGCATTACCAAACCAACAAGCATTTTGGACTCTTCACCTATACACTTTTCGTACCTCTTTGATCCTTGTAGTGCGGTGTGTCGCTTTCGTATACTTTTTTCGAACTGAAGGGTCCTTCGGGCTTCATTTTTTCCATTAGGTCTCCCATTATGGATGTTGTGTATGGATCCTGGGGCACTGGAGCCGGTTCTTCTAAGTTAACTCGTTTCGTTGGGAAGATTTTGATGTTTAGCCTGATGCGATCAGAAGGGATCAGTGTCAATCAGAAGAGAACAAACGAAAGCACAGAGTCAAGGTAACGCAGAACTTTTAACACCTAATATCAAACAAAAATTTAGTGACCTCCGTTTGTTTTAAAGCATTTCCAACCTCTTCTTCAAATTTCAAGAACAATATTTTGAAGAATGTGCGAGGAATCGTTTATTTCGCGGCATTTTCCGGATTTATTAAGTAGTGCTAAAGATATTTAAAGGAATCTAGACACAACATCATGATGGTCATATGTTTGGCGCATTTTGTGTCCATTTGGTGTGCAAAACACTCACGAAGACTGTTTACTGTAATAAAATGTCATCCCGTCCTGATGGAAATACTCAAATGATTCATCGTCAAGCAGATGATTAACAGATGAAAACAAACTTCTACGTGTAACTAATTGTTGTCAACGTACCAAATAAAAAAGCGTTCTTTAAGAAAAAATACTCGCCTGATTTACACAAAAATACCAGAATAAAAAGTATAGACAACAATTTTATTAAATACATAATAAATTAATAATATATGTAATAATTAAATGTATTTTGTAATGGTGAAGCACTGATTTTATGGCCGTTGTGTTTTAAATTTATCAATACGATATTTGAGTGAATATTAACCGAGCCAATGTATAACTATTTTATGTTTTTTGTCAACAATTATTATTAATGTTTTATGAAATCTTTCTACGCAACGTGGTGCTAAGAAATAACGGGTGTTCAATTAAAAAAATTGGTCGAAGGTTATTTCCAGAGAACTTCCCTCGCTCCAGTAGGACAATGTGAAATATATTTAAAGCAGATAATCAGTGGGAAACAATGTATTCTTAATTCCTAGTCCTTGTTTAACTTTAACAGTTTTGTTTATGTTTATACTTCAAAAAACAAGTACGCTTACTTAATTAATTGGTCAATTAAGTAAGCGTACTTGTTTTTTTGTCCAAAAAATATACCTAAATAATAGCAGGATAGTACAAGAACAAAAAAATCTCGTGCTGGAATGGAAGGTCCGCTGTTTGTAGATGACGAGTCCGAAAGTAGGCGTAACCAACCTTGAACTATTGCATCTCTGACGCAAGTTCACTTCTACTCGTAGAAAAGGTTGACGAACAATTTTGATTTGTTTTGCAAAAATTAGAATGCCTCGGAGAAAATTTGAACTCAAATTCATAAAAGACAAACTGCACAAATATGTTATCTTATAAAATTTAAACCCTACTTATTATGAAAAATTTTGAGGTGATGTCATCATGTGGTTGGTGGGGATGATTATCAAAATTTTGGTTAGCATTTAACCATCTACATGATAATTCTAAAATACATACAAATTTTGAAAACAATCGGTCCAGCAGTTTCGGAGATTACTTGTCTAATAAAAATGGATACAGACCGACAGACAGACAGACAGACGGAAACGGGACACTACTTTTTTCGTATTGAAGGGGTCATGAAATGTCGAGAAAATATAAAACTGGCCATTCGTCCGATTACGCTCGGGAAGTAAAAGCATCACATTGGCTTTGATTCTTTGTAAACATCGTGAAGTATGTCTACAAATTAACCTCAAATTTAATCGATGACAAATCACAACGCGGAAAAATTAATAAAACACATGCGTTTTTTTCTACGTTTTCTTCTATCAAAAAAGTAACGCGAACTTCATGACTTTTTACTTCCCGAGCGTAAGCAAAGGAAGTATTGTAATCGAGTCCGTCGGCCGACTCTCTACTTTTACGTTTTCTCGATCTTTCATGACCCCTAGAAGACGAAGAAATAGGTCTCCCATTTCCGTCTGTCTGTCCGTCTGTCTGCCGTCCCGGATTTTTATTAGACAGATAATCTCCGAAAGTACTGGACCGATTGTTGTGAAATTTTGTAGTTATAAGGAGTGTAACGATAGAAATCCGTAAAATTCGAACAGCCATAAAAAATTAGTTTCCTCATGTTTTGTTTTCTCGTTGTCACAGCAAGAATGTCAAACATTTAAAATTATATTCCCTTAAAAAATTTGTGAAAATATCAGCTTTTAATATCCAAAAAAATGAATCAACTAGAACAACGTAAAAAAAATGTTGACAAATGGATAGAAAACCCTCAACGACCGAGGCATTTCATTGCAAAAGATTTAAAAATTTCTCGCAGTACGGTGGACGATGTGTTAAATCGGTACTTTAAACAATTATCTGTCTCACGAAACCCTGGTTCTGGAAGAAAGCAAGGAGCTCTTAATCCAAATCTTGATAAAAAAATAATTGCAACCATCTCTAAGAATCGCAGTATGTCCGCTAGGAACATTCGAAAAAAATGTCAAACTAACCCTACAATGGTTCAGAGAACTAAGCAACGAGCAGGTATGAAAACCTATAAGAAACAAAAAATACCTAAAGTGACTGATATCCACCTGAAAACAATTAAAACGAGAGCGCGAAAATTGTACGACTTGATTGGCAAGAAGAACATCTGCCTCGTTTTGGACGACGAAAGTTAGGTTAAGGCTGATTTTTCGACGCTTGCAGGAGCACAATATTATACTCAGTTTGAAAGAGAGATTCTTCCTGACTCAGAAACATCAATTGGTATTGAAAAATTTGGAACGAAATATCTCGTCTGGCAGGCCATTTGTGAGTGTGGAATGAAAAGTTCATCATTTGTGACTACAGGAACTGTTAATGCTGAAACTTATGCTAAGGAATGTTTGAAAAAACGGATGTTCCCATTTTTCAGAAAGTATATTGGGCCGACTTTGTTTTGACCAGACCTTGCCACCGCACATTATGCAACAGCCACAGTCAATTTGCTGCAACACTATGACGTCGATTTTGTACCTCGAAACCACAATCACAATCCACCCAACGTTCCACGGTGTAGGCCCATTGAAAGATATTGGTCGATTGTGAAAAAAAAGTTACAAAAAACGGGACAAACTGCTAAAAACGCCCACGACTTCAATTTAAAATGGACGAAAGCAGTAAAAACGGTATCACCAGCAACTGTCAAGAAAATTATGATGTCAATTAGGAAGAAGCTCCGAAAAGAATGGAGCCAAGCTTAAAAGTTCGGTTAATTTTGTGTTACATATATTTCTAAGCAATAAAGTTTTAGAAAAATCTAAAATTGTCGAAATATAATTTCATATTAAGAAGTTATGGTATTTTAAAATTTCCGAATTTCTATCGTTACAGTCCTTATTAGGAATATCATGTAGATGGTAAAACGCTAACCAAAATTTGTCTAATCATCCCCACCACTAATGTGATGACGTCACTTCAAAATTGTACATAGTAAATGGGTTTTAAATTGTATAAAATAATATAGTCCTAAACATGTAGTTTACGACTCCGAATTGAGTTTTTACCCGAAACGTCCAGATTTTTGGAAAAAAAATCAAAATTATAAAACAACATTTTGCAATTTAATTTTGAATCTGCTAATCGGAATGTTTTGAAATGTTGCAGATGTTTTAAGGCTATAAAGAGCATCATAAATCTTTATTCAAAATATATTTGGTCATCCCCTCCAAAACTTGATGACGTCAGCTCAAAAGTTTGCCAAATAAATCCTATGTAAAATGTACAAAATATGATGAGTCTGTGCTTGTGATATATCACTCCATTCATCTTTTTTGGATTTGCATATACAGGGTGACTCAAAAAAATTAATGAATGCGTAAATTTATTTTACTGATTTACTCAGGAACTACAAAACCGAATGCTTTGAAATCTTGAAGGTGTTTTAAAGTTATCATAAGCATGGTAAGTTTTTGATCAAAATGTATTTGCTCATCCCCCTAAAAAATTTATGACGTCACCACAAAATTTTGCTGAATAAATCCTATCTGAAATGTACAAAATATGGTGAGTCTCTTCTTGTTATTTATCATTCCATTCAAATTTTTTCGATTTCCATATACAGGGTGACTCAAAAAAAATTAATAAATGCGTGAATTTATTTTATTGAGTTAATCAGGAACTACAAAACCGAATGCTTTGAAATCTTGCAGATATTTTAAGGTTATAAAGAGCATAATAAATGTTTAGTCAAAATATTTTTGCTTATCCTCTCCAAAAAATTGATGACGTCAGCTCGAAAGTTTGCAGAATAAATCCTATCTAAACTGTACAAAATATGATGAGTCTCTTCTTGTAATTTATCACTCCATTCATATTTTTTGGATTTGCATATACAGGGTGACTCAAAAAAAATTAATGAATGCGTAAATTTATTTTATTGATTTACTCAGGAACTACAAAATTTTGAAATGCTTTGAAATCTTGAAGGTGTTTTAAAGTTATCATAAGCATGGTAAGTTTTTGATCAAAATGTATTTGCTCATCCCCCCTAAAAAATTTATGACGTCACCACAACATTTTGCTAAATAAATCCTATCTAAAATGTACAAAATATGATGAGCCTTTCCTTGTGATTTATCATTCCATTCATAGTTTTTGGATTTGCATATACAGGATGACCCAAAAAAAATAATGAGTGGGTAAATGTATTTTATTGATTTAATCAGGAACTCCAGAACCGAATGTTTTGAAATCTTGCAAATGTTTTAAGGTTATAAAGAGCATAATAAATTTTTAGTCAAAATATATTTGGTTATCTTCTCCAAAAAACTGATGACGTCAGCTCAAAAGTTTGCCGAATAAATCCTATCTAGAATATACAAAATATGATGAGTCTGTACTTGTAATTTATCATTCCAGTCATATTGAATTTACATATACCGGGTGACTCAAAAAAAATAATTAAATCTACTGCGAAAAAAAAACATAATAGACATGCAGTCGTCACGTTTCCGACAGCGAGGGAAGTACTGTCTAAACTCTTTAGACCAATTTTTTAAATGAACACTCGATATCTCTAAACGTAGATACAGGGTATTACACGAATGAGTACGAGCCTGACTTTGGCCTGACTGAATTGGAATTGCAACCCACAATACACCGTCGAAGCTTACATGGATATTTTTTTAAGTTTTATTTTATCAATTCTTTTTTTTCTTCAAAAATTGACAGTGGGCAATTTTGACTTTTGTTAACTTTTGAAAAAAACGTCAATTGATTTGAAATCTCAAAAAGATTTTTATTAACATCAAGAAATTGCAAAGAGCTGATCGTTGTCCGTAATCTGCGGGCTTTAGTTCTTGCACTAGGTCAGGTCAAGTTAGGTAGGGATGAAATTTGTTGACTTTCAAAATCCTGTTGACAGAGGCTACACTAACACACACTGCGGCTGCCACTGTTTTTTGAATCACGTGAGGGTCATTTTCCACCATGCCTAAGACAGCAAACTCATTTTCGGGGCCGGTAGCTGTTCTCCGCCTTAGTTTTTTAATTGGTGGTCAACTCCTCCGTAACGACATTTCCAGCTTTTTCAAGATTTTGTCGGTAGATGCTTTTCTCTGCAGATAAGGTTCCACATACATTCTAGCTGTCAAAGAAGCGTTCTTTTTACATAAATGATAGATCCGTTTTATCGTCATCTGAATACATTTCAAATGCTGACAAACAGTGACAAATTTCTAACGCCCGGATAACTACGTTTAGCGCTTTTTGAAATTTAAAAAAGACATCCAAATTTTTGAATTTGTATTTTGGGTTGCATTTTTAATTCTTGCAGGCTCGTACTCATTCGTGTAATGCCCTGTATAACTAATTCATCTCAATTTATTAGTTTGTGTTCCAGGGCAGATGCGCATATTTTAACAAAAATTGTGTGCATATACATCCATTCTCTAGTCATCAGTAAATGTAAGAATATGTGCAAAGATAACGCCAAACTATGTTTATCAAACATTAATCAACGTGATTTATTAACCTTTTAAACCAAAATAAGTTCGCTAACCTATTGCAGATAATGGGGCCCCTCTATTTCTATAAATTTTGCTCTCTTACGATTACAATTATTAAAAATGTTTGCATACTTGGTCGTGTTCTGGAGTGTTGTGGCAATTTTCTTAGGCAAGTGACAAATTCTCGTTATTGTGCAAATTTTCACAAAAAAACTAACTTATTAATCCTTTTAAGGAACCGCATCTTCAACATGTCTCTTTAACCTGGAAACAACTTTGCGCGGTAAAACGCCCATCGTATTAGTGAACGGCGACATCATAGACCCCAAGAACAGAATGGGTGATATCGAACTTCAAAATACAGACCAAGTCCAATTTTTATGTTCCGGTGAAAAAAACTTCCTCATTAATAGGACCACCGTGGGTCGTCTAGCAACCGCGACGTGCAACGCCGGAAAATTCATATTACATGGTGGACTAGGAACGTACACTTTCAACGATCTCAAATGTCACCAATTACCCCAACCCGCATTGCAAGAAGTACAAGGAAAATTATGCAACAGGGGATCAAAACTTATCCACCTTGGCTTTCAATTAGACTCAGAAACGTGGTTGCATAAAATCCTACTTTGTTTCGACCCAGTTATACTAACTACTTACTGGACGAAACATCAGTTGAGGACTACGCAATATTCGTGTAAAACAGCGGATGTAACGACTTTTAAAAAAGATTTTTTCACTGATGTGGATATCGACACGATGTACCGCCGCTCGGGTTACGACAAGGGACATCTCACACCAAAATGCGACTTTTTCTCCGGAGCGGAGAAAAGAATGACGTTCTATTACTTAAATGCCGGACCCCAGGAGAAAAGGTTCAATGAAGTTAACTGGAGGCTTCTTGAAGCAAAAATAAGAGATGCACCTCCGAAGGGCAGAATTGTACATATATATACCGGAACGATGAAAACGAAGGGATTTTTGAACAGCACAGCACACGCGATTCCAATACCGTTATACTTTTGGAAAGTGGTGATCGACGACCGTTACGGAGATGGAGTCGCTTTTGTGGGCATAAATGACGTAAGCAACAATTTGTCTAGTCCTTGTGGGCTTTCGATTTGCTCGGAACTAAACTGGTTAAGTACAGTTTTTATACGAAACATGTCCGACTATAGAAATGGAAAAATAGATTGCTGTTCAGTGGCAGTTCTAAGAGCAATACCTCAAATACAAGTTCCGGAGTTTACGGAGTTTCGGGGAGGTGTGTTAAAGGAATTTAGAAATTAACGCGTCATTCGAGAGCTCCAAAGATAGTCCCCGAACGAATTTTTTAACTGTTAATGCGATTTCCATCGTCATACAAAATGGATTTTTTAATTCTATACTTCCCCCACTCAAATAAAGAAGACACTCGTAAAACCACAAACATAAGGTCGACTTCACTTTTCGGAACTATTTCGAATTAATTACTAGCTGGATTTGACAATCACTGCCGTGTGTCTAACATACACGCTTCCAGTACATATAACACAGATATGCAGGTATAGATAAGTATCTATCGATATACATCTCGTCTTTACAATTCTCTTTCGTTCTGATTATGTATTCTTTTTGATTCGTTCATGTCTTGGCACTATCTATGCAGCTCTGACCATACTTTCAACAAAATATCCATCAATCAACATGGCTTGGTTCGATGATCAACTGTTAGTAATCTGCTATTTAGTAATCAATTTTTGTATAACAATGTGGATCGGTAAATCCACAATATGTCGTATAATCTGTTATCAGAAAAGTCACCAATGGTATCAAAAATCACTATAGGATCCAAAATAAAAGTAAAAAACGACCAAAAACCTTTAAAGATCTTGGTGTGACTTTTGACTCCAAACTAGCTTAGTTAAGATATAATGTTTAGATGACTATTTCGTCGGCATATAAAACTTTTAAACATTTTTTTTCCAGTGTTTTTACTTTACCTCTGATGCAAAATTCTAATATTAATTATGATTCGAATTCGAATAATTGGACATGTATTAACGTCGCCGTTACCATAGGTGAAGGCAAAGCAGCTATAAAAAAATTAATAACTAACTTGTGTTCGGAATTATACTCAGTTACTGCATTTATTATTTATGATTGTTTCGATTTTCTTTTGAACCATTGACCTTTCTTTTTAATAAATGGTTAACCTCTCTGGATACCCGAAAACAAGCTAAAATCTGCCCGATTCACACATTTGGTGGCGAATTTCTATTCATTCGAATTTTGCGAAGATTTTTCAACTCTCTCTATCCCCGATGTCTACTAAATAACACTGTTTTATGCGTGGAGGTTTCATTGTCACTACTCTCACCTGCATTTCACAATATTTAGACAATTCTATTGATTCTAATATCCTGGTTGATGTAATCTTCATTGACGTAACCCAAGCCTTTGATCGCATCAATCATAATATACTTTTCCACTTCTTTTATTCCTATTTAGTTTATGTATAATTGTCAGGGGTTCCCCAGGGCTCCAACCTGGGGCCACTTTTATTTCTTTTGTACGTCAATGACATTACTGATATCATAACTCATTCTCTATATGACCTATTTGTGGATGTATAAATCTATAGGATTATTAGGAATTTTCATGACTACCAACTTTTAGGAGATGATCTAAACGATATTATAAATACTATAATTTAGTACTATGTATACAGGGTTATTCAGCTGAGATGACCTATTTATGTTTTTAAAATAGGCAACACAAAATACCAATTCTACCTGAATCTGGATTACAAAAAATGTTTCAAAATTAAATTGTATCAAAGTTTGCTAAATGTATAGAAACGTCAGTGTTGACGTTGGTCAGTGTCAGAAAAACGCCTATACATTCAATAACGAGAAAACCGACATGATCCTTAGTTATGGACACGTTATGGAGAATGACACAAAAAGGCTAGGCGTACACCACAATTGTGTGCCCGAAGATACCCCGACCGTGTGACCCCAACACCCAAAATTTAGAGGCTAGAAAATTCGTTGCGTAAGAAAGTGGCCTACTAACAAGAGGAAACGGAACCAGACTGCGACTAGCTTGGAAAATGAAATATAACTTCTTGCACAAGTTAATGAGAATCCTCATATGGGAGTTATGAGACAAATTGCTATTGCTAGACAAATAAATAAATTACACCCTAACTGGTTTAACCATCTGCACCTAGAGCATGCACTTCGACCCACAAACCAACCACAAAGATTGAATTTTTATAAGAAACCAAATGCAAATTAATCCCAATTTTATTGAGTGTGTTTTGTTGAAACCAAAGTCAGCAATTTATTACAGTTGCATGACAGTCTTAAATTTATTGAATGTGTTTTGTTCACCTACCAGGCAATAAAAAAAAGACAATTTGCCCACAAAAATCTCTTTTTAGATTCGGCAAACGTGTCGGTTTTCTCGTTATTATCGTAAGAACGCATAGGCATTTTTCTGACACTGACGTTTCTATACACTTATATAAGCAAACTTTGATACCATTCAGTTTTGAAACATTTTTTTGTAATCCAGGCTCAAGTGGAATCGGTATTATGGGTTGCCTGTTTTAAAAACACATATGGGTCATCTTAGCTGAATAACCCTGTATACAGCGTGTTATTGAAAGGTACGTACAAAATAAAATCGGCAATTGGTTTCGAAGTATGGGTGCTAAAAGTAAAAACAAGTTCAGGTAAAAGTGTTCTCCTTTTAGAGATAAAAATTATTAAAATTTATGTCCAAATTCGTTATACGCCTTTGATAAAAAGGTCATCTTTCGTTTCTATAGCAACAAAAGGGTCTGTTACTTTTTATTATTGTTACAGTTGTTAGGATTTACTAAAATAAATTAATTTTACCTATTTATCATTCAGTAGCGTCTAAAAAGATTGGATAAGGGTTAATTTTTCTCTTAAAATTTTGATAACACAAAATAAGTTTTTCAGACTTCTTAGACTCCGCGAAGAACTGTCAATTTTGTTGTACGTACCTTTCAATAACACCCTGTATAAAAAAAATGTTGCATCGTATCATTTTCTCGCAAAATTAGTTTTTATCATTATTTAGGAGATGATCTAAACGATATTATAAATACTATAATTTAGTACTATGTATATATATAAATGTTGCATGGTATCATTTTCTCGCAAAATTAGTTTTTATCATTTTTAATTATATGGCTGACAATTGTGTACTACTGCGGATCTTGGAGTTATATTTTTTAAAGTCAAATGCAGAACGAAAGAGGCCAGGGGCGGGGCTTATGATGCGTGGCTTTTAGGCCACAGTGGCAGAATGATTGTAGCATAAAAAGGTTACGTAGTTGCAGTAAATATTATGTACTTTCAAAAAATCATTGTGAATTTCAAAGATTGAAGAAAATCAAAATCGTATAATCATATTCCTAAAATTATTACTATTATTTATTAAATGTGGCACAAATAATATATTCTGGGTTTGGTGCACGCCACTGCAAAGACGTTCTGCCCCTCGAACGAAGAGTGGACTCGACCGAAATAAATTGACACTATGCGCAGTTACGTGATGTTAACCCTTTCGTTTTGCAGCAAGTTTTAATCAGCACATAGACCATATTGTCAGCTCAGCGCTTAAGGTGTTAAGAAAACCCAATGTTTTCTTTAACTTCCTTCAAATCACTTTGTAATTTCTTCTACAAAATCAAGTGCGTATTTTTGGCGTTACGTTGGTTACGTAATACCAATGCATTGATGGGTGTTTTTTAACACTGAACCATCTGAACATACGGGTTAAGCCCATATTTACTTTCATATTTTCAAAGTTAAAAATAACTGGTCGAAGTTTATTCGACAGAACTTCCCTCGCTCCAGTGGGGTAAATCACACCCCGTCAGCCCCTGCGCTGCGAGGGTGTAAATTCCATGTGAGCACAGTCCACACAAATGCGGGGAAACCATGTATTCTTAATTTCTACTTCCTAGAACTTGTTTAACTTTGACTGTTTATGTTTATACAGTATATTATGCACACGGCTGTAGATTATGCATCATTATGACAGTTCTCAGTTGTTATTAATGTCATTTGTAACCTGTCATTTAAAGTCGTCGTTTTTATTGTTTTAACGTTTTTCAAGTGTGAATTACAGTAATTCTCGTTAAGGGGATGTTTGCTAAATGAAAACTGTCGGATTTTTAATTTTGCCGTGTTATTGTCTTCACAAGAAATTTGCGTGTAGAAAAATAAAGACGAGAAGTACTGGTAAGCTGGTTGAAACTCAGGAAAGCTGGGGTGTAATTTATGACACCCATAATCTCTGGTAACAGTTCGGCACCCGCTTGTCGTGTATTATTGTTCGATTTTCGTTCGTCAACAGTTCAATTTTCATATACGAATTTATAAAAATGACCACAAGAAATTAATAAGAAATAAAAATCTGAATGTGTACAAAAATGAACTTCGAAAAATTAAGACAACAAATAGTAAGACCAAACAATTATAATCTAATTGGGAAACTGATTGATTTACAACAAAAAAAGCAGTCAGCCGAATAATTATAAATGCAGTTATTTTTCGGACACAAAACAATCACTTACGCAACACTTAAAAAGATTTGTGGCAAGTAAAATAATAGTATATTGTTTTATAAGGAGCAAAAATGAGACTTTTCGTGGCGAATCTGTACGTTTGTACAGTTATAATTCGAATCTTCGGCTCTGACCGACTGAATTGTGACAAATGACATATGACAGTTGTCTGTGATTGACATTGGCAGCACAAAACACTAGTAACAGTGAGAACATCAACATCAACACATAAGACGGCTAGGCTTAAATTTCATTGGTTGATTCAGCGGCAGCAAAAAATTTTTGCAGCCTAAGCAGAAATTTTTTTTCCTGTCAAGGCAATGAAGTAGGACTTTGTATTTATCAATTGAGGTATGCAATGACCCGTATTTCTGACGTTTGAAGAAAAAATCAATTTTAAGTGTCCAAATGGTTCTACTGAGTGTGTCCCTATACTGAAATGCAACGAGAAAATCACCAATTTGTGCATCAGTACGTACCTATATGTCATGATGTAATGCAAATTATAAAATAAACTAGAGGCCAATAATTTGTTTCGTTTTTATTTATGCGTATTTATAAATATACCCAATTGTTTTACTTAAAACTAAGTACTTCAATTATTTGGATTACATATTTCAATTATAACTGGTTCCCTAGCTGGTTAGTATCGGCTAAGTTCAAACTAAAGAGGTATAGAAACTACCTGTGTATACTGAATGGTTATCCGGTTAATTATAAGGTTTATGGTAATCTTTTATTCAACAAAATAAAATTCTTTCAGGTAATACACTTTGATCTTTGACAAAAAGCCGAGAAGCAATAGGATTGGTGATTATAAAAAGTAACAATAATAAAATTTCTATTAGTAACATTGACTTACACTTTATGTAAGTGTATAAAAACAGCGACGGGTCTAAAAAACAATAATATTTATATGTACAGAAATTAGGAAATAAAAGCATAATAATAGTAAAACTAATCAAATGATGATTAAACTGCATTTTTTGTTTGTAGTTTTAGTAGGTTTTTGACATAATAATTCTGATAAAAGTTTTTTCGACTTTCGTGGCTTTGAAAGTGGAATCTTCGACTTTCGTCCCATTTCAAAATTTACTCTTTATATATTTCAATGGTCACAACGAGTTCACTAACTACACTGAAGTAAATTTATGCAAAGATTAAATTTGTCACCGAAAAGATGTCGGAAGTAATAAATTATCCCATCGGTCCAAGAACGTTCGGTGGGTGTTATACCCCAATCCGAGAGAGACCGCAGCAAGAGACAGCAAATGGAACGAATAAAATAAAGCTTCAAACATGATCAGTTTTAAATCAAAATTATGAAGTTTTATAAATCGCGAATTTTTTATTTTTTTTGAAATATCATAGTAAACACTTCAAAGAATGTCCATGACTTACTTTAATGTGAATTTTATAACTATGGTCGGCACAGTCGGACCTAATATTAGTGTGATTTTGAGCATATTTGCGATTTTATTAGAGCAAAACAGGTCATTTTTTCTCCAATTTTATAAGTTCCGGACACTAATAGCATATCAAAGATATTGTAAAAAAAAAAATGGGTTCAGTTTCCAACTAGTTGTCTAGTGTTTGTGAAACAAAATCTACTGTAAATTCACTGAAAACTAAACGGATAACATCACCTTAATTCAAGCTCAAAACAACCGAATAGTCGTTTTCAAAATTCTTGGTGCTTGCGTACGAAAATTTTGTTTTTGTGCTAGGAAGCGAAGACTGTGAAAATGATTTATTTTGTTGAACAAGATCATCACCGATCGCGGCGCTCGAATAAAGAAAAGCCTGGAAGCGGAAGTTGCAATAGATACTCCATAACAACCTCGATCGCGAAATATCTAGAAAGGAACGTACGGGTTTAAATAAAGACCACCGTCGGGCCTTAAGTCAACTCGGAATTATTTGCATTGTAGTTAATCGTATAAATTTGTATTACTAAGGAATACATTGTTGAGTTTTACCCACACCGTTTTTTTTATTACCGATTAACGTAACACTATTTTAAGATTTGACGACGAATCTCTTATGAATTCCTTTCTACGTAACGTAGTCCTAAGGAATATGTACATACAATCTGTTCTCTAGTCAAAAATAATGTCAAACTTATCAAGTAAAGTCCCACCTTAATTAATTTGATTAAACTTGTTAAACAAAAACAAGTTCTTTGATTTACTGCACTTCAATAAATGCTGCTACCTTAAAATTAGAATTACTATTAAAAATATTTCCGTTCTTCCTCATGCTTTGGACTATTGTAGCAATTTTCTTTGGTAAGCAACAAATTCTCGTTGTTGTATTATTTCACGAATAAAAATTAACTTTGTAATTCGTTTAAGGAATCGCATCTTCAATGTTATTTCAACTTACAACTTTGGGCAGTAAAACAGCCATCGCAAACGGCGACATCGTAGACCTCCACAACCGAAATGGTGACATTACAGTTCAAAATGAAGACCTGGTGACACCAGGATGCGTTGCTCGCTTAGACGCCATACATAAAAATATGGTTTCAACTGAATTAAACACTTACTTGCAGTCTGTGATAATTTCCTGCAGTGAAGTCATCGCTTTATCCTCATATCCCGCCTTACCCACCGGCACGGGGTCAGAATTAGCGTCTTCTTGGTACGCAACGTTCAAACTTTTGCACTTTAACGTATAATCTTGCACTGTCTGGTTCGTCAGTAAACAGGTTTGGAACGACATCCCGGTCAAAACAAACGAGAGGAAGTCTGGTCGCACGTGACGTTTCCACCACGGAGTTTTATTCATGTCATGGGGCGGTCGAAAATCGGGTATAGGAAACCGAAGCTTTAGGGTCATTACTGGTGACGTCACTCGCACGTCAATTTTAGACTCATTGTCGCTTGCTAATTGGGAGGTTACGTCTGCTGCCCACGGATTACTAGGTTTTGCAACAACGCAAATTTGTTGAGGATTCAAAAGCGCGGAGATTCGGTCTACAATCGTAATGTCCAATTCCACGGTGCACTTATTCAGCGCAAATCTAAAAAAAAAGTCAGTCTATGGGTGTGTCTTAAGTTACTTAACTCACAAGAGATCAGTCTTGGGTCCTGTTTTGCTACTCTTCGTCGTTTTCTCTAAATGTTTAAAAATTAACTTAAGGCTAGGTTTGGCAGTGGCAGCAGGACTTTCGAACTGTGCGGATTTAATGTCACTAAATGTAAGAAGCGGTACGTGTTGTATACTATCACTGTTCTGGTAAAGACATTCACTTAATTCTAAGCTTGTGGCTTCCAGGTGGCCACTAATCGAAAAAGCGGTGCTGGTTGTCTTTTCGTCGCCCTCTAAATGAAGTGGCGATGCTAATAATCTTAAATAACAATAATAATAACTAATTTGGCCAACACGAAGATCTAACATACCTTAAGTGGTTTAATTGGCAAGCATCATCTAATGCGGCATTAGCAGCCTTAAAATCTTTAGCTAGAAAAACAGCAGAAGACTTGTCAAAAAACTTGCTGACAGTCGCTTGCATTTGCTTAACGCTGGAAGGTACTAAACTAGTTTTGGCTCCTAAGGATTCAGTCAACAAATCTTCGTGTAACAAAACAACGGCTACCGAAGCCGAATGTATCTCGAACCGAGATATTTCCGCGGTGGGATCCGTGTCAATCTTGTTCACTAAAAGCAAAAATATTATTCCCTTTGTGACAACATATATAACACACACTTTTTTTGCGAGACCGGTTGGTAACCTCCGTACTCGTACTCATCATACTAGAACTAAAACTAGATTCCATCGTACTAGCAACAGATACTGCGCTCTCATATAAACCACCAGAGTATTTTCCAAGAGGCATGAAATTTTCGTCGATGTCGCTACCATCTAAAAATTTCGAATGATCAAAAGTTTAAGGATTGGTAACAGCGACAACCTAACGCTCCAGTTGCCCATCCATGCCCACCCGGAAACCCGAGCTGGAAATTTGGTATCGGATTTGCTAATTGTTGCTGGAGATCTCTTTCGATTCGCTCGTAGTCGGTGCTGGACATTGGTTTACCTGCGTATTTCGTGGTGAGTACGTTGCTGCAAAAAGTAAGTAAGAAAAGATATACTGGATGAGGATGGTTTGAACCTGTGGTCTTCAGTATCGGGACTGGCCAATCCAGTTGCTAGTTCAAAGAGTAAGTGTAGTTGTCGGGGTGATAAGAAGAGCAACAGGGGCGCTGTGTCCATTTCGATGGATACTTTCGGGCCCTCCAAATCTTCGGTACGTTTGAGTCTCACGACAACCTGTTTGTTTTTATCATTAAAGTGGTCTTCATGAAAAAAGGCGTTGTATAAATTCACGTTTTTATATCTATAATTGACCCTTGGAATCAGTTTCTTCGGCTATAGTTACAATGCGACAACAATACCAGCGCAGCATGTTACGTAAAATAAAAACTGGCACTCGAGACCATGCGACGTTAAAAAATTGTAATGAAATTAGACGAGTTTAACAAGCAGCAGTAAGTGCAAAAAAAAAAACAATTTTGTTATCCCATACTGACGTTACTTTCTTGATTAGCTCAGTACCTGTAGTACCCATATGTGCAATCGCAGTTTGGTTTATTTGCAAGTCTAAATTAACACAAAATAACATCACCATGGAAGGGTTGAATTAATAAATCGAAAAAAAAACTTTTTTACAAAAGCGCTATAAGAATACCTCCACTTTCCCGCCGAATTGTCCAAACATGATGACATTTCGCTCATCGCTCGACCCATATTGGTCTTGATCCGTCCCTAATTTGAACGACGGCTTCACATCGTTTCCTTCGCTGGCACTCGACCTTTCAATAATGCTAGCGAAAGAATCCTCTTTATCGAAGCAGCTAGACTCCGACATCGCGGACTGGGAGACCGTTCGTGCCTTACTCGAAAACTCGACGGTCGATACGGTAATGCCCTCTAACCGTGTAGATCTTGCAGTGTACGACTGCTCTAGATACGCCTTTTTCTCGTCCTGCTTCGAAAGATCGGTGGCTTCTTCTTTCGGGGGGTCGCTGGATGACTCGTCCGCGTAAGTGATTCTAAAAACGACACACATTTTTTTACGCCAAAAAAAAAATCGCGAACTTACTCATCGATGTTGAAAACTAGCCCGACACCCATCGGACTACCTTTGGGAAGATGCTCCAACTGAAAGACTGTGTTTACGAATCTGACTTTGATGCGGCTCAGAACTAAAAATTGGATGTTAAATTTGTAACGGATTTGCGTTGGTGCGCGTATTACTTGAGTCGATGGTTTGGGCGAAGAGTTCTAAGCCCTCGTACGATTGGCCGCCAATGGGCGAACTTCCTAGAGTTTGTTTTGCGCATTCTTCTGCTAAATGCAACGAGCTGGTCATGGATGTCCACATGGATTCGAACATCGAAGTTGCTGCAAAATACGCTTAACAACATGGTCTTAACACTGATGATGAAGCGGTAGCATGGGTAGCTGTGAGTGATGCAGGGCGTGCAACACCTATGTAAGTGTAAAAATGAGCTGGATTTTATGTGCGGTTGATGACGCCACTCTTGGAAGATTTACAGGCAACTTTTTTTGTGAGAGTAAGTGACAACTGTACCTTGAAATTAACTTTAATTTGATCTATAATTACATTACCGTAGGGTTTTTCTATTGTTTATACTTTATCTGTTTGGTTTCCCATGTACGTATAACGGTAATTTTTAATGTAAGAATCTTTGTTTAATCTGCAATATGGGTTCAATAGACTGTCTAATAAAAATGTTCACCATGTATATGTAAAATATAAACATAGATGTGAAACAACAAGAAAGGAAAAATAGAAAACGACAAAAAATGGGCAAAGATAGAAGAAGCAAACAAATACTTCTTCAGAATGGGAAAATTAAACTATGCATGAAAATTGAGTTTAGTTTTTTAAATTCCAAGATTTTTAAAAGAGTACAATATGGTACAACGTGACCAACAAATACTGTTTGAATTAACAACAGAATGAACAATTTTGAAAAATTTTCTTGCGGTGCTGTTGCCGAACCTGATCCAAATATTTGGCGTTACGTCATTTTTAGGCACTTAAGAAATTAGATTATGACATTTTAATAACAATAATTGTTCGGGCCAATGGAGAAGCCCGCCGTGCAACTACGACGGAAGGGAGGGGGACACAACTACCCTCTTCCACTCAATTTGTAAATAGTTTAGTTCTGTACGAGTTAGGTTCGAGAAATAAACGGTAAAAGTACAGACGGGTTTTGTAGTTGCTCTGAACCACATTTAGTCCAGAGTGTCACCCATTGTGACCTACAAGTAACCAGGGCCATCCATTGTGGCTTACAAGTTGGTCACCCATTGTGACCTGGTCCTTCGAACCGACGACGCGATTCACCAGGTTGAATTGCATCACAAGAATAAACCACCATTTTTTGGGCCTACAACCGCCACACCATCAATAATCAATAACAAATTTTGACTTCAATTAGAAAATTTGTTCATACCAAATGAAACACTATTTGTTGATCATGCTGTAGGGTATAGTGGAAAGAAGTTACTTCCTTGACATATTTTGTAGTATAACGCCCATGTAATGGCAACTGCTTAGTATATAAATTGAACTGAAAAAATCGTTGTCCGCGTTAATTACTGCTCTAGATTTCGAAAGATGGATGTCGCTTCGTCGTGGCTTATAAAAAAACTACAATTTTAAATAGTGACAAGTTATCCTGTTATTAATCTTTGGGTAAAAAAATACGTTCCAGTTTTTTGAAAGAAAAGAAAAAAATAGTTTGCAGCAGGTTACATCATGGTTGGTGGATACATGTATTTTGTTGCAGTTCAAATAAATAAACTTTATATTACTTCTAATGATTGGCAGCACAAAGGTAATTTAATTACAATTTATTAATGGTTTACTGACATCTGTAGACGTTATGAGTAAGTTTCCCAATATATTTTAGAATCTTAATTACAGATATCATACCAGATTTGTTTTTGTCATTTCACTGAAGAGACTTTGTAAACCGTCAATCAATCCATTTGACGGGAAATCAATGGCGCTTAGTAGATTTGAAAGACTACATTTTCACTGTATTGCTCTATATGTATCATTATACTTGTCATATCAATATTCTAATGAATGATATTTATTTGATTATTAGAACACAAGTTACAATTTACTGCATTTATTAATAGAAAAACACCTTAGAAACGAACCTCTTACCAACGGCAATTATGTTTTCATATTGACTTTGGTGCTTTTAGTGAATTTCGTACAATCAGATTGGCAATCGTACATTGGCTAGACTGCTAAAAAGGTAATTTGACAATAATTTTTTTACAGAATTTGCTCCTTTTCAAATTTTAGATTCTTGACAAAATCCTTGCCTGCCGATGTACATTTAATGAGTGACGTAATCTTTTTAATTGGACTAAATTCGGCTGAAAAAACACTATGATCACACGTAATATGTTTCAGTAAAAACGTGTAATAATTTTCTTAATGGAGTTAATATTTTTCGTTTTTATGCACGAAATTGTGAAATTTACGCTGGTCTTGATGTACATGTTGTACATGGCTTTTTCACGCCTAGGTATAAAAACCAAGACCTACACTTCGTGTCGGTAAGTAGATATTTTATATTTGAAATTGAAAAGAAAATCGCTAAAAGACGACAGACAGATGGAAAATGAAGACCTACTTTTGTATTATTCACAATTTCAAACCCAACTAAAGTAAAATGTGTATATGCAAACATTTTAAAAATTATTAGTTTCCTTGACGTATTATCGACCAACACCAAGGTTGTGTGGAAGTATGCAGGTTAGGACACTTCATTCATTTTTTTTTCGTCAAAAAATCAAGCCATGGAAAACTCTGCAGCGTTATCTTTGCCACAGCACAATTAAAAAAATTTAATTACTAAGTTAATATTGACAAAAGTGTGATAAACAAGTGACATATTTTTTCTCTTTATCATTTTTTATCGATTACGATAATTATAAAGTGATATGTATAAAAAACAAATCAACTAGAAGTATAAATTAATATCTTGATATACCCATACCCACAAAAAATGTCGCAAATTTTTGCAATTCCACCCATAAAACCCAGCAACTCAATTTTGCGATTAAATTCGGCTAACACTCACTGGGAAGACGTTACTTTTATTCATTAAATGGGTATATTTTATTTGCTGGAGTCTACAAACTCAAACATTTCGCTAAATATAAACTTCCTTAAACTGGATAACGTTTGAACAAAATCGTGGGTACACAGATTATTTTCTCTTTTTTATAAGGTTAGTAATGTTATTGACCCCGTTCCACGAATTTAAACGTAATTTTTTTGGTACCATTCAACCTAACAACAAAATATCTATTCTTTTATTTCAATAACATTAAAAGTTACACCATGCGTTACGTTAAAAAAACTGGGTAATGACAAAAGTTGTTCGACACTATTTATTTCGCAAAATAAACCTTCGTTAAAAAAATCTAAAATGGATATTCGCTATATGGAAATTCTATTGTACTTTTTTTTTAACTTAGTCACCTAAAACGTTTAACCGGTTTTGTATGACTAGTCGAGAATGAGAAATCATCAAGCAAAGAAGAATTTAATCACTTTGTTATATTCTGTACATTTTGCAACTGTAAAATGTATGACATATGATGCAACATAGAAATGATAGTTGATGCTACAGATTTTTCATTTGAAAATGTTGTTGCCAGGACTATTACATTTTAGTACATTTTATTTCTTTACGCCAAAATCAGTGTTCTAACCTAAACTTTATATCAGAACACACTGAATTTATGTTTGGTTTTTGTGGAAAACCTATACAACACAAATAAGAAAGTTAATCCCGTTTTCCTTCCGTGTACCTAGTGAAGTCTTTATCTACGTCTCCTAACTTAGAAAATGAATAGGAATATGACAATGATTCTTTAACCGCAGCTGGTCACAGGACGGTAAGTATATTATTGACAAAATTAACAATATAAAGTAACGAGTAATATTTTGAAAGGACATAGACAAAGTTTTTATAAATGATTTCTTTTAAAAATGAATACAACCTAATCCATTAATAACTCGTTACTGAAGAGTGGAAAAAATACTCTTTCTTCAAATCGCAAATGTTCTTCGGTCCATTAAAAGATAACAAAAAGTTTTGCCAAAGGGAAATCAATACAATATATTTCAATGCAACATCTGTGGAGATCTGGTAACCTCAGAGGGTATGCACAGATGTTTTACAATACTCTGTTGTATTGCATGCCTGTGGAATAGTCGATTTACAGCTGACTGTCAATCAAGCCTAACAGGAAACCATGAACAAACAATTCATAAGCCCGGAAAGATAGCCTCCAACACATTCTGCCCCTTTATTCCATGAAACCATTCTTTCTTCCTTTACATATATGCAATTAAAAAAAAGTTGCGCCGAAAAATGAATTCGGGGGCTTATGGTATTTCTGATTAATATAGAGCAGCTTTACACCGATCTGCTCAAAAACTTCGTAAGTTCCTGCCACTATATCGTGTTGCGTGTCATCAAATAAAACATCGGTACAAAAGTTTTGCCAAAGATTCCATTTCTGCTGGGAGATGTTATATCGTATTGCTCTTGAACTAATATTTATATATCATTTTTTTTATTATTATCAGTTAGCATAACATCTAGTAAACTCAAAGTTTTACACCCGTACACGAATAGGGAATAACTACCTAAAAATACCAAATATCTATGCTGTAAAATTTGTCAAAGTTTCTAAGTTGACAGTTCTGCCTCAATGTGGCGCCATGCGGTGAACAATGGAACTAAGTAATTGCGCAGGCCGTCCATAAACCTTTATGCATAAGCAATCATTCAATGAAGGAAACAAAGCACAAACACATTTCGCAATCTGCTTTGTGATTCGCATGCAATTAATAATGTATGTATTTAGGAAGGTTGCATCCACTAACCAGATTCGTTTCGTTGTTTCGGTTGCATTGTGAGCCTCAAATTTGTGACTTCGATGAAGCTGGAGTCTGTGAGTAAGGAGGTCCATGGTACTGATATGAACAAGTTCTCGATGAAACCATCGACGAATTCCAAAGGCCAGTTTTGCTTCTCAGCTAGATCGTTTAGGGACTGTGAAAAAATAACAACGGTATAATAGCAAGAAAAAGCACTGCTTTCTACAATTGCGTCGTATTATGAAATATACGGCGACCTTGTTTATTATTAATTCGGTGGACTTGACATTACTGTTAATGTTAACCTTCAGAGGTGTCATGGTGCTATGAAGAATTTAGATTTTTGGGTGAATTGCATCATTTTATTATTTTCTTCCTGACATAAAAAAAACAAACAGCGCAAAAATAAAAACATTTGGAACGTGTATACATAGTTAGTCATTCTGATAAGCGGATACACAGCAGTGTTACGTCTATTAATGGTTCATTTTTAAATAAGCTGGTTGCCTCAAAATTGAATAGCAGTCTAAATCTTAGCCCTGTGTAAAAAATTAATAGTCTTTTTTGACGCTTTCTTTGTACGACACGCGAAGCTACGAGCAAGACTTGCAGCTGTCGCCTAATTTTCTTTAAGATAACAACAGCTTAAGTGTGTAACAGCTGCTTAAAATTATTACTTTCATATAAACACGGCTGTAGAATGTTCATAAGGACGATTAATTTTGTGCATACACTAATCATGATGAATATTCTCTGTAGACAAAATAAAACCAAAAATAAAAACAAAAAACAAAAACAAGACAAAATGGAAATAAAGACTACAACTATCATATTTTTAATAAACGAGTACATGCCTAGATCGATGATTTGTTTAAACGTTTTTTAATAGTTTGTTAAGAACTAGGGTTATCCTGATTACACTATTAAATGCAAATTAATCACCTGAAATTATGCATACTGCTCAGGTCTGAAGTATTTCTATGCTAAATAGGAGTTTACGTTCTCTTGTTAATTATACATTTGCTTGTTCTAAAATCCGATAATATGCAAGTTACCGTTTTTAGTTAAAAAAAAAAAAACACTTTATTTAACCATAATATTATCTTATCACAATAACAAACGACACGACGTCAAAGTCGGTAGCCTATTTTTCGCGACAGGCCTTGGTTACAAGCTTTCTAAACAAACCTAAAAAGAAAAAAAATCACTCCCCACGAAAAAGCTATAAAACAAGATCATAAAAATCTGGGAAACAAAATATTCTACACATTCAGTGGTTTTACAAATCAGGAAAACCCCTTAGATCTACGTGTCGTGTACAATGGAACAACGGAAATAACAGCGCTGTAAACATGTCACCACGTTGATGCTTCTAAGCTACTGTAAGATTACCATGGCAATAGAAAGCAAAAAGCACGCGTGCGCGAAATTCAACTTCCCGCACCCTTCTACGTGCGTGAAATTCATTAAAAAGGGTCATGACTGCAAAAAGTTCTTTTCAACGAGACTCAAATAAGGTAATTTACGAAAATTTGGAAATTATTTCAAACTCAAATTTAGTTGAAAATATTATAATACAATCCCTGTTGTAAATTTCACTTAATGTCTTCAAAAAAAGTTATCAAAATAGTCATGAAAGGGTAGTTTTATTTAAAATACGAAACATGATGTTGCTAAAGAGATTTTATTTTATACCTCTCTATTATCGAATTTATTTCCTACAAAATCCCGCGAAAATGAGCAATAAATACTCGGTTGTCGTTCCTTGCTGCACTGCCTGTTACTTAAGATGGGTCGATAACGACAAATCATGCCCCTGCTAAGAATTTTCTCGAACCTAGTATTGCTGTGTGAAAAGAACTCTCATATGACTGAGTAAAAAGTTTTTTTTTAATGGAACTTATCCTGGCTAAGAATTTTCAAATCTACTTAATTTAAGTGGGAGAGTGGCTTGTTACGTTAATCCATATAAGTACAGAATATGAACACAATTAGTTCGTCCCACATATTTCCAATCGCGTGGAACTGACGGCAGTGTGAAATAACAGTCGCAGAAATAAATTGTAAAAATTGAGTCCTAGAATTTAATCCGGGAATTACAAAAATGACAGGAACCCGTAGACTGAAGAAATTTTGCTTATCTTGAGATATTTTCTAACTTAAATGATAAATCTCCTTTTTTCGAACATGAAATTAGCTCGTCAAATGGAACCACGAGTAGTGACTGATACGTACTAGATAAAAATTCAGAAATGAAAAATTTTTTTATTCATAGAAAAAATAGACTCGCAGTTTTAATATTAACGCACCAATTTCAAAAAGTCATGACTAATAATAATTAATTATCACAATGATGTGCAATCGCTAGTGGCTCTCAACAATTCAAAGACAATTTATCACGAAATTAAAAAAAATGTTTTAAATGTTTTTGTTCAAACATGATTCGCATTTTATTAAAGAGGGTGCACAGAGAATGATACCATACCAAATATGTGGTAAAGGAAATCGACAAGTTATGACGAGGAGGCCGTTTATTCATTTGTGAAAGATATGTCTATGACAGTTGAAGCCAAATACCCTGTATTGCTTTAATAAACACAAATAGAAAATATGCTTTAAGAGTGCAAAAAACGGACGTCTTTAGAAATATGCAACATACCTTCCACTGTTATAAATAACTAAAAATAGCTTTCCATCGACATTGAAACAAACATATCGTATTACAAAAAAGGTAAAACCATTAGCATCACATAAATAAACCAACAAGTGATTCACAACGGTAGCACTATCAATAGACCGTAAATCTATGTAACTTAAAAAAAAAGTTTAAAATAAAACACATCTGCTTAAAGCAATTTTCACATTTGGAGAAAACTTCGTAAAAATAGGACTAGACGTATTCTGCATTTAGAACTTATAAATTTCGGTCTCTAAAAATAGAAAAACTAGCCACAGATACGTATTTCCTACTCGTACAGGGCAATCACAACTCCAACGAGATCCTCAAATTAACGAAAATTAAAGTTATGACAATGGTGTCGTTTCAAGGAATAAATAAATGAACGTAATCGAAGCATGAATGATTACCCCATTGTTTTGCTAGCATTGAATAGCGATTTATGGTAAAATTCACCATTTCTGTTCGGAACGGGGCATTTTATGAGCATCAAGAAAACAAAATTAATCTGAGGACATTTACATTGTACACCGAGGTGAACATCCCACAGGCTCATCCTTCAAGGTCGGGAACAGGTAGATTTTATGGCCACAAAAGGGGGTTCTGTGGAAATGACTAAAAGGAATCCTCGCGTCCCAGAACTCTCGAAAAACCCAACGATCGAACGATCTCCCAAGCCAATCAGTTTTAAAAAAACTCATGTTAGTTTATGATAGTGAAGTGGTAAGTGGAAACTTTGGCTGAGTATTTATTGGCCTGTGATAATCAGTACGTTACACAAATCGCCTCACCCCACAACAAAGGAAACACACTAAAATAAAAAAAATAATAGTATTCACAGAATTTTGCGAAAAATAGATAAACTATTTCTAGCTAAGATCAATAAAATGTATTGATTTTAAAGGTCGTGTACAAATAATTATAAAAACACAACAATGCAAACAGTGTTACATCTCGAAACACATTTTCTAACAAATAGGTGTATTTATTTAACAATTTTTTGCTACGACATATTTAATTTTTTGTAGGGGATAAATAAACAAATTTTAAAGGTGGTGAGTCGTTTTTAAATTAATCAATAATAGTTATTTGAGATATATGGCCAGAAAACTTATTTTCCCGAATATGAATAATATTGTGGAGCCAAAACACTAGTTGAGGCGGAGAACGCGAGTACTCGCAAACACATTTTATGGCCGAGTGGTTTTTTGCGGGCGACATGTATTTAAATTTGTTTAAAACATACCGCGTGTTTGAAAAAAAAGTCCAGGCCTGTAGCTGTATCATTTTTACGAGTGTGATACGTCAAATAAACGATTTTAAACAGGGTTGGCCTGGTTTAAATCGCGATTTACATCAAGGGACTGTTTAAAAAATTATTGATTTAAATCATTCTTGTATTTTCTTTTCACATTACGAAAATAATGCATATTACGGCCTTTTTTAAATGCCGTTTAAATCAAAATAAGGTAAGTAAATTAATGTAACTTTAAAAAATAATGTTTAAAATAAAACACATCTCCCTAAAGCAATTTTTAACATTTGAAGAAAAATTCGTAAAAATAGGACTAGACGTATTCTGCATTTAGAACTTAATAAATTTCGGTCTCTAAAAATAGGAAAACACCGAAATGTTGTTCCTGTTCATATAGTACAATCAAAACTACTCCAACCATACCAAATGTAACGAAAATTAAACTCATGACAACATTGTCGTTTCAAGAAACAATACAAGTGAACGTATCTAGGCATGAACGATTCACCCATTGTTTTCCTAGCATTGCATAGCAATGATTTATTGTAAAATTTGCCATTTCGGTTCCATACGAGGCACTTTACGAGCACCAGGTAAACACAACTTATCTCGGGACGACAATCTTATTGTACACCGAGGTGAACGTCCCACAGGCCACAGGCTCATCCGTCAAGGTCGGGACCAGGTAGTTTTTATGGCCACAAAAGGGGGTTCTGTAGAAATTTCTAAACAAACCCCTTGATCATAGAACTCGCGAACAAGCACAAAATTTCCCAAACCGATCAATTTTAAACAAAGTCGTGTTAGTTTAAATGATAATGAGGTGATAACTGGCAACTTTGTCTGCGTATTATTAGCCTGTGACGGCAGTACGTTACACAAATCGCCTTTCCCCATGACAACAAAGGAAACATGAAAGCCCCAACGAGACGTATTACAAAATTTTAGCAATCTTTTGCAAGAGGTGATTGTTGTTATGGCGCATGTTTGGTCTTCCGCATAAACACTTAATTTGAAAGCTCGATTTAAGTGGAAAAACAACGACGCATTAGCTTTTGGAGTGGGCATTTTGACGGACACAAGTGCGTAGAACACGCGTGAAAGCCCCACGACGAGTGTCAACTTGCGTGCTGGGAAAACAGCCCCCTTACCTGCACATCCAGGCGGATCTCCCTTAGGAAACAAGTGCCGTTGAGTAAGTCCACTGAAAGCTGACTGGGGTCTAGTTTTCGCTCGAAGTATTGGCCCATGTACCTCTGGAGGAGATATATGTAGCACTTTTTCTTCACTGGTTCTGGTATAATGTTCTGATACCAAGGCATTGTGCCCCTTACACGTTACAACACGAAATATTTACATATACCTTTGTTTTGATGCCCATCAGCACACCACACGACGACGTGCTTGTAGCATCTGACAGCTAAACAGCTGTTTCCGGCCATGCGCAGACATGGATTGCCAAGGACGCAGGTATACTGGGTGTCGTAGTAGGGGAATGGTTATGTATCGTTAGGTTGACATAATGGTTGGATTATTGTAATTTCGACATTTTGACAATTTTGACTTCGGTGCTTTTTTTAAGACAGGTGTTTTTGAAGTGTCAATTTCGCTGAAATTTAAGTGGCAGGCAACCAGTAATACACGATTGAAATAACAGAAAGTAGTTAGTTTTTGGTTATTTACACTGGTCTTGAATAAAATCAAGTCATTTAAACGTTAAAATAAATTATAAAAAAACTTTCAAATTTCATTAAACTATAAAAATGTTCAAAATAATGACGTAGATCCAAAAATTGGCAGCATATTTTGGTTCATTCACATGCTAATACTTTAAAATTAAAGAAAACATAAAAGAGTAACGCTACAGACTGAAATTTTTGTACGAACTCCTTGAATTTCCAAACGTAGAACTTCAGAACATGGAAAATATACGCAATCGCTGAATCGTTTCCTTTTCGCCCAATTAGTCGATTCTGCATATCGCAAGTACCTACGTCAAGACGTTTAGAATTGTCAAAACAAATCGAAATATACTTAGAACTCATAAATTGCAATAGAAATTTGTCTTCTAACTAATATATTCGAATTTGTACAACGTTTGTTACCCTATAACACCGGAAATTGTACAGATTAGGATTATTTGTATAAATGATACCAATGCGGTTGGCAAAACGTGTCTTCTGTGGAGTTTGGATTTATTTTCCAATTCCTAACCTTTTTGATTAACTCTCCACTTCGAGTAGGACCAAAAACCTAAATGTTTAATAAACACCGAAGGCTAGACAACCCGTTGGGAAGCTGTAGACTGCATTTTCGATCTTGTTGGATCTCATCAGCACAGCCCATTCCATCGAGTTGTCTAGCATTCACTGTGTTTCGCTTCTGCTGTGCAGGAACCAGGTGTTAGTGAGATGTTAACATCTCACTAAAAACCTAAATGATTTAACATTTAAATCTTTGTCAAATTTATTGTTTTAGTTAGATATGCTGTTTAAAAGAGCAGCATGTGTCCATGAAATGACATTTGACAAGTCAAAACATGGTGTATTAATAAATCATTATAAAAATGAGTGAAAGATAATAGCTGCTTGAGACAGAATCCGTCCAATTTTTCTTTTCATGCTTTAAATAGGTTCCACTGTTTTGATTTCCTCACACAATTCTTTTAAAAGTATGTATGGGAATTCTAATACTTCTGGAATTTTGACGTAAGATAAACCAGTGTCGGCAACATTGAATATTACTTACTTACTTTATAGTTTTTTTTTATCATTTTACAAGTGGTATAAAAATGACTTTTCTAATTTCTTATAAAATTTAAATTTTTTTAAGCGTTAAATAGCTTATCTTGTTCTAAAACGAAAAATTTAGCAGATTTGAACGTGTTAAAAGTCGTTGATAACTTAGCGTAAACAAAAAGGCAAAATAAGACAAAGAATTGTGGACGATACAAAAAATAACTTGTTTTTTTTTTTAAATTTTGTATGGCCTCATGCAATGGACAACAATCAATGAATGTTTAAAATTAAAACAAATGTACGTTTTGGAATGGAAAGTAAAGAAAATATCCACCCAACTAAAAATAATATTATTGTCTTTTCAGTCGTGGAAACATTCACGAAGGATTACTTCCATATACCTGCACTGAAAAGATCTACTTCGGAAAAAACAGGTGTTCGGGATTACGAAGGTACTTACTTTACCTGCTCAGACATTTACAGTGTCATGAATATACAATTTTTGAAAGCTAGAATAAGTTTTCGTTTAGCCATTAAAATGCCGTTAAGAAGGGTTACCTCATTTGCATATTTTCTCGGCAGCGGCTTAAAAATCCATCCGATCTCCCGATGGGTACAGGTGAACTCGGCACCAAGACTAATCCGTCATAAAATAAACACGCCAATTCGGCACCAGCAATTTCAGGTAATTTTAAAAACTATGTATATTATGGGCATTGATAACGGAAAAAAATTGCAAAAAATTCCAGCACGTTTAGATACCTCCCCCCCCCCCTCCACAAAAAAAGAATAAGTTCAATAAAATTAAAATAGAAACCTTACCTTGCTTTGGGAGAGAAATGACTTATTTGATAGAGTTTAGTATGTTAATTACAGGAAAAATACTAACAAAATTCTATTACGTCTAAAAAAAAGATATTGTTTAAATAACATAAAAATATGTTTTTTAACAGAAAATATTTGTACAATTCATTAAATTTAAACAATTGTTCCAAAATATCTTTTATTACATAAAATCATGTATAGGTAAATGATTTTACATATAGCAGTGTTTTTTTTTTCAAAAAACTTTACAGAAACGAAACTAACCAATGGTATCACATTATAGGATTTCAACAAAACAATGTATATTATTATTATTATTATTAAGACCCACCACTGACCCGGAAATGACCGGCATTCAGGCAAGACTTCTATCATTACGGGTACTAAGACCAAGTAATGATATGCATTGATTAGATTAACAGAACAACTTTCGAGATTCTAGAATTACAGCATACAAATTATTATTATTATTAATATTATTATTGATGTCATAGAGCATTAACAAGAATCATCGAGTCATCGCCTAGATTTTTAAACGCGAGAAAAAGCTATTTAAAACATTCTATCACCTACAAATTTTAAAAAACCAAAAAATTAAGGAAACAAAGTAAAAAATAAAATCGGTCCTGTTAACAGAAAAATCACCTCATCCAATAAATTTTTGTATGCAGATTATGAAAAAAATCTATTACAATATTTCTATAATATTCTTATGCTACCTAAAAAATTTCAGTTTTAGTTTTGTTTTACAAATAAACCTTACGTGAAAGCGACAAATAGATATCATAGACGTAATCAACGCTAAAAAAAACTACCCAAGACAGCCATCAGAACAAAAACAAATTTTCAAAAGTTAAATTTGCAGACTTGTGTTACTTATTTTCCCATAACGATTTGACTAGAGGGAAGGTATCTCGCGGAGTGGGCGGATTAACCCTTGTTACCATGCCTGCTGCTGTAGTGCCGAGTTCACCGATCTTTATTTCGGACTCGGTGCCGAGTTGGCCTATCGTAACTACCCGCAAAATTTACCTGCGATTAGTTGGTGCCCAGTTGGCGTCCGCCCCTCCCGATAGTGGACTTCTCCCTTCCCTAATAAATGAAAAGCATAAATGATCAAAGAAGATGGTGCATTGCCTACATGTACAAAAAATGGGCTATTTAAGATTTGTTTAATTAATAATAAGTAAAAAGTGGACAGTTTTACAAAAAATTAAGGACAATCAACAATTTTCTACACTAACAGCACTTTAGAATGAAATTACGATATATGTAGTTTTGTCTTAAAAATAAAAATTGGTTTTTCGATTTTTATAAAAAAAAAGAGAGCCTCTAGCTGTCTAGCTCAATATAAAAATTATTTCCGTGCAGATTTTTGTATTTCCAATAAGTACGTATGTTGCGTAATAAGTCTTCAAGTAAGGATGAAATTAGAGAAGGGGGTTTACCTTAATTTCGCAACTTTTAATGACTGGAGACTGGAACATTAAGTTCTCTATGAATGTACTGTGGGTTGTCTAGGTTGGCAACACGTTGCGTATGGTTATGAAAGCAATGTCAACGTCACAAAACGTCACAGATTGTCATGTCGTATCATACCTTGTAACCTCAATAATCGTGATAAGAATCCACGTTGTGTGATTTTAAGTTCGTGCAGTATTAGCAAACATAAGAAGCAAAAAAATGTCGGGAGAAATAATAAATAACATTGAAAACTTAAGTGTAAATGAAAAAATCGACAACGGAGAGGTGGACGATGACTTCGTCGATCCGTGGAATGTAGTCAGTAAATCGGAAACTGGAATTGATTACGACAAATTAATAAGTAAGCATACTGCACAGTCTTTAACACTTTTAATTTACCATTATATTTCGGCAATAGTTTGAAATTCACCCAATTATTGCATCATTCTACAAAAAACATGTTTCCACATTTTAGAGAAATTCGGTTCAAGTAAAATAGATCAAGAATTGTTGGACCGTTTCGAAAAAGTAACAGGACAGAAGGTTCATCATTTTCTTCGAAGAGGAATTGTTTTTTCGCATAGGGATATGCATTCCATTTTGAATCAACACGAAGCTGGAAAACCTTTCTATTTGTATACTGGTCGAGGGCCATCTTCACATTCCATGCACGTTGGTCATCTTATACCATTTATGTTTTGCAAGTGGCTGCAAGAAGTTTTTAACGTGCCACTAGTGATTCAGTTAACTGACGATGAGAAGTTCTTGTGGAAAGACTTGAAAATGGAAGAGGCCATTAAAATGACTGTTGAGAACGTTAAAGATATAATCGCCATCGGATTTGATCTTGAGAAGACGTTCATTTTTTCAGATCTCATGTATATAGGGTTAGTTTTAAACTGTTATACATATTAACTTCTAACAAAAAATTGTTGTAGGCAGTGTCCTGAATTCTACCAAAATATGGTTAAAATTCAGCGCTGTGTCACCTTTAATCAAGTGAAAGGGATTTTTGGTTTCGATGACAGCACTGTTATTGGAAAAGTTGCTTTTCCTGCAGTACAAGCAACGCCGTGTCTCTCTACCTCTTTTCCTCACATATTTAAAGGAAAGAAAGTTCCTTGTTTGATACCCTGTGCCATCGATCAAGACCCATATTTCAGGATGACAAGAGACGTGACGCCCAGATTGGGCTTCAAGAAGCCAGCTTTACTCCACGCATCATTCTTTCCAGCTTTACAAGGTGCACATACAAAAATGTCAGCTTCTGATCCAAATTCCACAATCTATTTAAATGACACGCCCAAACAAGTTAAGAACAAAATCAATAAACATGCATTTTCTGGAGGTCAGACCACTGTTGAGGAACACAGACAGCTGGGAGGGAACTGTGAGGTTGATATTTCTTACCAGTATTTGAAATTTTTCTTGGATGATGATGAGAAACTTGAGCAAATTAGGAAGGATTATACCAGCGGGGCTTTATTGACAGGCGAATTGAAGAAGATTTTGATTGATATCTTGACGCCAGTTGTTAGTAAGCATCAGGAGCGAAGGGCGAAAATTACAGATGAGATAATAAAACAGTATATGACTCCACGGAAGTTAGCTTTTGATATTTAATTTATAATTTATTTTGTATTTATTATCATTGTTATCATATTGATACCTATGATTTTATTTCATTGGCGCGTTTTGCTTGTTGTGGTAAGACTAAGTTATGTGTTTCGATATTTAAATTAGGTATTTATGAAATAAAAAAGTCATGTTATTTTTGTGTGTTTGATATGGTTATATTTTCGTATTATTTGAGGTACTGAACATTAAGTTGAACCTAAATATGTGACAGATATTTTAAGCTAGAGAATATAAAAATCCATGCTTTATGAATCAGATTTGTAAAATTCTGAATATAGCTTTGGCTGCGTTATGCAATACAAAATACAATGCAGTATGGAAGGTCTCGAATTGCTGCGTATATACTGGACGTCCCATATTGTCTTTGTCAGCAGCCTAAAAACGAGAGTTTTGGTTATTTATTACTTCTTGAGTGTAATTTTATTTTAGTGCAATGTTGGACAGGTAGTTTGTCAGCATTTGTATTTTTGTTAGAAGCCTCTATCAGTGTACCAATTATATATTTCATAAAAAAAAGCTATGGAATTTTATAATAATTGAGATTTAATAAAGCGTTAGTGATATCCGATTGGCCTTGAGCCGTCACGTGGTACTTTAATTCCGCATTAAAAATTTAATTCCAATCAAATACATTTTTCTTTTCTTCTTTTTGTATGTACATATTTAATTGAGCTAGAACTCTACCTCTATGGAACTTGCGTCGATCGGTTCTATAAGTTTTGTTCTTGAACTTACTACACGCAAAGATGGTGTCAGGCGTAAACTTTGCAGTTTTCTTCCAGATTTTAATGGCGAAAATAAAAAATTAAAAATACCTGGCTACATAACCGGAGACGTTTGTTTAACTTGAGTTTACAATTTTCGAATTTCGAATGTTTGAAAGTTTGAAAAAAATGAAATAGGATTTACTGCATGAAAATATCATGTCAAATGTGGTTTTTTATATGCCTGAAATTTCAAAATTTCGTCTTTTCTTCTGAGATAAAAAAAATCCCTCTAGTTTAAATAACTCTTCCAACTAGTTCCAACTTAAAACTTGTTCAATATATTTTGTCAGAAATTGAGCAAATTGGCATCATGTGAAACAGGTTGGTGTGGAATTTATTTTAACTCTGTGAGTTTACCTATCGAGAAAAAGGGTAATGTCCGAATTTAACTGGCTTTGACTTTGGCATTATTATATATAGTTAGTAATGTTAGTATATTTTTATATTATTAATTTTCTCACTTGTTATGCGCGATGGGACATTTTTGTGTATCTAATAGAATACTAGAATTAACTGTCATGTAAATAAAGCACACATTTTTGTTGCAGTGGTGGATTTAGTTCACAGACCGCCGGGGGCTAAATTTTGGTATCGCCGCTATGATGTCTCCAGTTGAACAAAAGTCATTTCAAATGAAAGTTATAATTTTTTAATCATTAAAGGAATATGTTTTTACAATACAAATATTACACAATTATGTTGTGATAACTAACTACAAACTAAATACATTAGGTAGACCATTATTGCAAAAAAGCTTTTCTGGACTTTTTATTTGCAAACTCGTCAATGATATGATCAAAGTTTAATTCCGTTAAAAGATCACTATTGATATTTAAGGTAGCTAATGAATTTAAAGTATCTTCTGTCATAGAATTTCTTAAATAGTTTTTCACCCGTTTTAAAGTCGAAAATGATCTTTCACCACTAGCATTGGTGATCATAAGACACAGAAAGATTCTTAAAGCAATTTCCAGGTTTGGGAATGTTGTAATTATATTATTTTTGTCTAAGAGTTCTATTACAAAACTTGCACTGCGCGTTATATCTTCAATACCTCTTATCAATGCAAGCATACAAAATTTCAGTTGGATACATTCACTATCTAGTGATTTATTTAAGTCATTGGGATAAATATCCACTAATATCAAGGCCTTCTCTAAAATCATTTTGTCATCCAAAGATGAAAGTGAAAATAAAAATGAAAAAGTTGTAGCAAGATCTTCGTAAATTTTTCTTCGAGTTCTTAAATCAGTTGCCAAATGATCAATCACTTTATATAAGACTTGTGTCCTAAGTTTATTTTTCGATGTGAGTACCTCTTCTGTGTCGGCTTCTTCAAACTGTACCTAATTTTCTTTTACGATTTCTAGTGCCTTCCTTATAATGCATTTGTTGTGATAATAGTTGTTCCTTTTGCTCGTAATAATAAAATTTCTCTCTAACAGCTCTTTCGGGTACATCGTACCAGAAAACAATCAGAATACCAAACTGCAATGTTTTTCTATTAAATTATTCGCTTGGCAGCGAACTGGCATTTTCTCTTTCAAATTCAAAGAATGAGATGCACATGGTACGTATTTTGCCAAATTATTTTGAGATTTTATTCGGGCTTGGAGACCGCTATAGGCACCAGACATATTAGATAATTATGTGCACTATCATAGAATTGTCCCCTGCAGTCACTTATGTTTAAATTGAGTTTTGACAAAACTCCCAGCACTGCAACTTCCATATCTTCCACTTTGTGCCCAATGTTGTCCAGAAACTGAATAAACCTTTCCACTGGAGTACCAGTTTTTGAACAGTATCTAACAATGAACGTCAACTGATCTGCGTAAGTTATGTCTGGCGTAGAATCTATACTTTCCGTTATGAATTTGTTTACAATTTCTCCCAATACGTGTTCTGAGAGCACTTGTAAAAATTCCCAAAATATCGTTTTCCATAAATAAGACACAGAACCGAATCCTTTCGAAGCATATTTTTCAATATGTTCCTTTAAAACCGAATCATATTTTGCCAATAACTGCAATAGTCCTAAGTAGTTGCCGTTGTTGTTAGACCCAAAGTTCTCATCGGTAACTCTTTGTAAGATGCTCCGCCAATATTTTTTTTCATGTTCTAGTTGTTGGCGCAGGGAATCATCGATTTTTTTGATATTTGACGAACTTCTTGAAATATATAACATTTTTAAGATGTTCCAAATGAACCACTGGTCTTTCATGTTTTTCACATTTTTCTCTAGCTTTTCTTCAGTCGTCAAATCTAGTAGAAAACGTACGATTTTTATTAAAAAAAAATCTGCAATATATGCAGAACAGGTAACCGGTACTATTGGAGTAAACCAGCCAATCACGCCGAATCTTTTCCCCATTCTTCATAACTTTGTAAAATAATGATTTATTGCAGTACCTGTTTTGTTTTCCTATTCTTCTTTTTGAAACTTCAAAATCTAAAGAATTCGGATCTTGAATTTTGAATACTTTTAACACATCTTCTACACAATTTCTTGCCCAGAATTTTGGATCTTGTAAATCAACTGGTTTGACACTAATTTGGGCTGATGTTTGAAGTTCTGATGATGAATCTTCTGGGACTTACCGGATAACTCCGATGCTGATACGTCATCTTGAAACGATGAGGGTTTCGTTATTTCTAATTTGTTTTGTGTTAGTACGAAAGTGCGTGCAAAATATAATAAACCTTACAACCTTCTGAAACATTAAAATTTGTTGCTACTGTTGAATTTTATTTGATCATCTTTAGTGAGAAATAGAAAAATAGCTTTTTAACATTTTTTCTTATTAACAGGCAGTTGATTAGTATCACACCAGTCCAATATTTTACTTAAATTCAACTGCATATTATGACAATCACCCCATCCTTCAATTTTTGAAAAAAGCGTCAAATCATCTGCATATAACAAATATTCCACATCAAAGTCTTTAATTATACCATTAATAAATAAATCGAAAATAATCGGTCCAAGAACAGATCCCTGAGGAACTCCTGAGCTCGGAAATATTTCACGTGACAAATGTCCTGCCACTAAAACGAATTGTTTTCTGTCACACAAATATGAAGCAATCAGATTAAGTAATAATGGTGAAAAGCCTAGTATACTAAGTTTCTGGAGCAATAGTTTATTATTTATTCTATCAAACGCTTTGGAGAAATCCGCGTAAATAACACCTGTACACCATCATCTATTGATTTAGCAAAAAACTGAGTTAACAAGAAGAAATTAGTCATTGTCGACCTTCCCTTTACGAATCCATGCTGCTTTTCACAGACTGTTTCTTTTTATACGAAAATAGATAATGCTGAAAATGACGTTTTCGAAAACTTTTGAAAAGTTATTAATCAAAATAATAGGCCTACAATTTTCTATTGCGGAGCGAGTTCCCTTTTTGAATATTGGAATCACTTTTGACACCTTCCAGCTACTGGGATACACCCCACTCTTGAGTGCTTTATTAAACAAAATATGCAGAGGTTTTATTGACACAGTGGAATAGTCTTTCAACAAGGTTGACGGTACTCTGTCGGGGCCACACGTGTTTTTGTGTTTTAGCTTATTTAAGGCAATTTGAACTTCATTTTCTGTAATAGATGATATATTAATAGTACAGTTACTTGTATTGATAGGATCAACATTAGACTGATTGGAAAAAGTTTGCAAACGCGTTACCGATCTCATCAGTGCCATATATTACATCATTATTGAAAGTCATAGTAGAGGGAATACCAGTGTTACCTTTCTTTAATTTTACATAACGACAGAAATCACTTGGGTTATCATTTATATCGTTCTCGAGTTTGGTGTTGAAATTTTTATAACCTTTGGAAATACTTTCTTTAATCTGCTTACGTAACTCTTTGAAGCAGTGTAAATCATACGGATATTTATACTTTTCATATTTTTTGAAAGCTTGAAATTTGCGGGGAATCTTTTTTATCGTTTTTTATGTTGCTCTAAAATCTTATATAATATTTCATAAAAAATGTCTGAGGCAATATTAACATCAGAACATTGTTCCAAAGTTGTCCAGTCGATTTTACATCAAGTTTGATACAATGCATTGTGATCAGCTTTTTGAAAATTGTAAGTACAAGTACTGGCATTCAGAAGATATTCTTTCACGGAATTCTTAAAATTAACTTTTACTGTAAGTGATGGATGATGGGCAGCCTCATCTACAAGAATATCAGCAGCTTTAGTAACAATAGATTCCATATTTGACAGAACAAGATCAAGAATTCGATTATTTTCATTGACTACATCATCGAACTGCTTGAAATTTAGGAGATCCATAAATTCAGCCAAATAAAAAAAATCTTCTGGGAAGTCTGGGCTGATACAGTGTGGTGTTTATAATCGGGGAGGTTAAAATCACCTACAACAACAGCATTAGCATCAATAATAAAATCAAGTGAAGTAAAAGCTTCGCAAATTTGGGCGTAAGACTCGGTAGACATCGATGGTGGTACATATAATACAAAAACAAAAAAGTAACCAGAAGCATTAAAAACTGTAGCGCATAGTATATCTATTTGCTCCAGAGAGTTAGACAGCGTATTGTCAAGATCAACATTTTCAATAGCAATCAGATTTACAAACGAGGAGGACTCCTCCACCTCTAGTTGTCCCTGTAGTTGAAAAATCTCTATCCTTCGTCATAACAGTGTAGCTATCATTGAATAATTCACAACTCTCTATATTGTTGCGTAACCAGGTTTCCGATAGCGCAACAATGTCAAAATTTGTTGTAAATAAGTTGTCAAAAAAAGATACAGTTTTTGTGTTGAGGCCAGGCACATTTTGATAGTACATTGATAGATTTGAATTATATTTTGTGGATAAATTATGCAACACACTGAAATCTTGTTTTTGTTTAGATACAGTGTCTAGTTGTCATTGCTTAAATAGCAAATCTTTCTTAAATTTTTCAACAAGTCATTTTATAGATTGGACATTTTGTATCCCAAGCGGTATGATCAGGATTTAAGTCAGCTTTGTCATTTTTAATAGCTGCTAAGCAATTTACACATTTCATCACTTCAGATGTACAATCAGCTACAGAATGATGCATGGCACATTTCGGGCATTATTTCTGATTTTTACATTTTTTTGAAGTATGATGGAAGCTATTGCAATTAAAGCACCGCAAAATTTCAACAGCATCATAGACAGTACAGTAATCATACCCAATAAAAATACCTCCCGCATTTATTATACTATCATAAGAATTTCTATCTAATTGTATAATGGCTTGATATATTTTAGGTTTTTTCTTAGTGGGCCACATTTTCACAAACGTACATTTAGTTTCTAAATCAATATTGCTAGTATTACATTTCACTGCATGTTCAACATATTCTATAATCTCATTTTTAGTAAAAATTTGACTCATTCCTACTATCTTGATACGTGGTTGCACACCTTTGAGTTCAACAATATCATACTTCTGTGATAATTTGTCATTTGCAGCTCTACGGAAACGTTGGTTATCTTTTTTTGAAGAAAATCCAACTAGCATATCACCGTTCTTTGTAGATTTAACATTAGCCAAATTTAATTGTATCAAGAGTATTTATATTTTCTTTCACATCAGATTTTGTCTGTTTAATAGTTTCCTCCTCTTTAGGTTTTATTATTATTAATATTGCCGGTTGAGTTTTGTTATTTAATATTTCCGAATACGAAGGAACAGTATTTACCATAGAGTGAATCAATCAATTTTCCTTCACCTGTATTAAGAAACTTTGATTTTAAATCAGCAAAAACAGAATCAAGATCTTTTAACATCTCAGAGTACTTTTGTTCAAGCAGACTAATCAAACCAGCTTGATCAATGAAGAAGCACTTACGGGAACAATCACAGCATTTCCAGGATAAATCGGGAAAAGTATTCAGTTGTTCATGAAGTGCAGCCGATATTTTGACACATGAAGTGTGAAATCTCTTATTATACATGTTCCTCCACACAAAATGAATGAATCGGAAATAGTATCAATTGCTGCTAGGCAAGAACCACATGGAGATAACATCTTTCAGAATTTAATAGTAAACCAGAAAAGCAAATTAAAATAATAAATAGAAACAACTTTTGGAGGACAACGGCAGCGTACTCCAAATGTGCGCCTGTTGCGTATATGTTGTCACTCCGGTATTTGTTAATATAAATTAGACGATTTCCAGATTCGATTTGCTATCACTAGAGCACCAAGAAGTCAAGCTATATGTAGGCATCAAAGTAGCAGCAGCTTCATGCGTTCATCTTTACTCTAAATGATGTAAAATCCTACCTGTTTTGTTGATGATTGACAGTTATTAGTATCAAAATGTATATAATGGAAGTAAAGGAGGAGTCAATTGTAAAAATTCACTTACTTGTCACACGTCTAACGGCTAAGTACTCTATCAAAAAAAAATCACGTGAAATGTCGCAATGTTTATACAGTCTGCACATGGGGTACTTCATAAAAATGGCAAATACTTCTACAAGTACTTAAATCAAGAACAGTTTCCATATCTTTGTTTTCAATATGTTGTTATGAACTTGACTTTGATCGTATATTCACTATAACAAGCGAGATATTGCGTATTAAGTGAGATATCCATAATATTAATACGAGGATTTATAAATGTAAGTTTTTTTTCTGTCGTTTTTTATTTACTTTATTGCAGTTGCCATATTTATCTTTTTTTTTCTTAAATATTTTTAGGTTTTCCCAGTATACACACATTGCTGAACTTTTTTAACGAATTTCTTGGATCTACAAACGCCAGAATTAACCCATCGTCTTTTCGCAAAATAAGTCGCTTCTGCATATCGCCTTTTTTGTCGCTCTTTTTTTTTGAAAGAAATACCTACTCCATGTGAAAAAATAAGTACTTGACTCTTACGAGTTACGGCTTTAATTCTATTTTTTGAATTTTGTTGCTGCTAGAGTCAGTGTACTTTTCACGAAAGTTCTTTTACATTTCTTCCGTCACATTCATTTTTCGGATTCATTTTCTCTCGTTTTGGTTCACATTCTACTTCGTTTATTCTCTTTCATTTATTCTTTAAACTCTACTTAATTTTTTTCTCTTTCTCTTCTCCTGCGTCTAGGATATCCATGCTATTACGTTTATACATACAGATAGATAAATATTGTCATTGTCAGGATGTGATAATAATCTTGTACCATGATAATGATATCATGCAGTGTCACTAAAACTTTTAAAACTATGCTTCTTTAAAACAAGTGACTTTTTTTTTTGCTTAATACCGGGAGAGCAATAAAAACACGATCAAAGACAGCCACGGATTTTTGAAAGTTTGTCTTTATTCGGTGCATTTCCAAGTTAAACTTGCAAATTGACGGTAATCTGATGCAATGAAAATTTTATCAAAGACAAATCTTCAAAAATCCAAGGCTATCTTTGATCGTGTTTTTTTATTGCTCTCTCGGTATGAAAGATTGCATTTCGAGGAGGTTAACATCTTGTCATGATTGTCAAAATTTGCTGTGTCAATGACTACCGTAGAAAAAAAATCCGTGCAAAAATGTGACTGCCCTAATACTAAGCATGGTAGAGACGTGATAGTAATAACAATCGAAACCTGCTGCAAACGGCCATGCGATGGATCGGTAACCGACGATAAATCTCGACCAAAATCTGACGGTATTAGTATATTTAAATAAAAGTAAAATACGTTCTGGTTAAATTACAGAAGAACAAGGACCAAAATTCACTAGTACACCTGCACGCCAACCCTCAAGAGCAACAACTGCTGTAAGTGAGGAGAAGTTTATGAATGAAAGTGGAGCAGAAACAGAACCTGAACAAGTAAGCAAACTAGAACCGGAAAGAGAACCAGAACCACAAAAACAAACAAAACCAGAACCGGAAACTGATAGTTCAGAACCAACTCTTCAGGATAAGACTAAACCCGAAAAAGGGCACCAGAAAGTATATAAGTTGCCACTCGTGCTTGAAAGGCATCATGGGCCCGGATGTGCTATGGAAATCAGCGTGCTAGAAAAGCACGAAGCTTCGTGTATGTACAAGAAGGAAGAGAGTGATGGACGAAATATTGAAGACAGAGTTGGCAGCTACGAGTGCATTGGAAGAATGGTTTTTCGAACGTGTAATCCAACAGATCTAGAGTCTGATTCAAGCGGTAGCTAATGATATTTTCATTGTTTTAATACAGTGTAACGTATGCTTTATGTCTTACAGGTCCTACCACTTCTGCTTCGCTTAGTCCAACAAAAAAGGGAAAACCAGCTCCAGCTCCGTCTGCAGACACACAACCTCAGCCCCTTTCACCAAGTCCTAGCGCCCCAGACCAAGTATCCGCTATGTCATCTCATCCCCACAAAGAACAATCTACAATGTCAACCCCGTCTGTATACAACTCTGCTAAATCTGAGCATAGTCATTACGACACGGCAAGATCGAGAACTACGTTTTATGACGTTAATGAAGAAACAGCAGTTGAGGAAAAACAAGAGCCCGTAGAAGCTTCCAGAAGCAAAAAACATCTTCATCGTAACGAACATCATGTGCTGATGGCAACCTCTCGCACGTTTCCGGGAAGTCATATGTTTCCAGCGTCGTGGAAAAAAAATGAGAAGTCACCTTTTATTGGAGACGACTGTCAGTTGCAACCTCCGAAAAATCCTATTTTAGTACCTGGTGGGCAGTTCGATAAAATTTATTCTTCGAAGAAAACATTTCGGATTTATACAGATGAAGGCAATCAAACAGACTTTCATTCTGGAGATGAAGGAAACAAGAATTCGAAGATTTCTCTTATCGAGACGATTAGTTCATTGACGGACTTGTCAAAGTCTGCAGAGAAAAAGAAATCAAGTTTTTTGAGCTCTTTATTTCGGAAGAGTTCGACGAAATCGTCGAGCCTTTCAGATTCGAAAAAAATTAAGAAATAAAAGGGGTTACTCAAAAATTAATAAAGCTAGAAGTTGTCGTTTTATGGGTTTATTGGATATTCTTCGTTATCTTATTGTACTGAGGAAGCTTCATCAACATATCCTTCTAATCATATTTCTATGGAAGGCCCAGGAAAGATATATAGAAAATTTGGATAATAATTACTGAAAGATTGTACTAGAGTTGATTGAATTGACCTCCTTAAGATAAGGTTTCTAAAAACTGTTTTTACGTAAAGATTGCATCGAAAACAATTAACTTTTGCTGTACAAACACTTTAATATTTCATGTGGGTACAGAATGAACACTTGATTTTTATCAATACTAAAACGTATATAAGAAAATAAAGTCACACCATTTTCAAAAACATTAGCAAAATGTTGGGTGCCACAACAGTTCTTGCTCTGTTTTTCTTCATCGAAAGCATTTCCGGCCATGGAATGCTGATGGACCCTCCAAATAGAAGTTCCCTGTGGAGGTTCAACCCAGATGCACCCGTGAATTATGACGATGATCAAAACTATTGTGGAGGCATGGACGTAAGTTTTTTATTTTATTGTAAGTTTACAGTTGTTGACCTTAATCTGATACAGGTCCAGTGGGATCAATTTGGTGGAAAATGTGGTGTTTGCGGAGATCAGTTTAATAAACCTCATCCACAAGCCAATGAAAATACAGGAAAGTATGGAAGAGGGATTATCGCTAAAGAATATACAGCTGGAAGCGTAATTGATATAGAAGTTGTACTTACGACGAATCATATGGGATATTTTAATTTCAGGTAGTTTCTAATATTATAATTCTTGTAAAATATTGAATATTATGTCCCAGTTTGTGCGTTTTGGAAGACCCTAGTGCACCAGAATCTGGAGAAGACTGTTTCCAACCAATCACACTAGGAGATGGATCTCCTACTTATGTTTTGCCTAACAAAGAAGAAGTAGATCATGACGTTGTGAACACTACTCTGAAGTTGCCCGATGGCCTTACTTGTGAAAGATGTGTTTTGCGTTGGCATTATAATGCGGGGAACAATTGGGGACAGTGTGAAGACGGATCTTATGATGAAGGTTGTGGTCCTCAAGAAACCTTCCGATCATGTGCAGATATCGCTATTCGTTAAGTAGAGTGTAACAAAGATTTCAAATATTTTGTATTTAATTATTGACTGTAGTGGTCTATCAATAAATGTTTTTTTTTTCTGAATTATTTTTGCACCTACCTATGTGATAATTATGAGGTCTACAGAAGTGTCTCTTTAACGGGTTTTGAGTTCTCTCAGATTGTCTATAGTATAACAGCCTTTAGAATTAAACAAAGATTCCCTTGTCGTGTTTTAAAAGATAAGAGTTGAGTTTTGTGTCAATTGTAGTAAACTTTAACTTTTTCAGATTGGTGAGATAAATTAGAATTATCGAGTTTAAAGCATGTCTTTTGTTCTTAAGTTTTCAGCATATTTTTAAGTTTCCTGTTTGGCATGTTATAGCGCGATCGAAAATTTTCCATTGACTCAGGAGATTTACGATAAGTAGATAAAACTTGTTTAACGGAACTGGTAACGATATGTTTTTACTTTAAACAATTTAGTATCATATAAATCGCAAACCAGAAAGTTCTAGACGAAATCATTTTGTGCAAATCTTCATCTATATAAAGAACAGAAACATTAAAAAAAAGTATGGAATGTTTTTACTCACGTCATGATATCTGCGGGATTGGCTTCGATAATTTATTTTTAACTTTATTTTGGTTCATATTTCAAAAGCAAATAAGAAAATCGACGAGTAAAAATGAAATTGAAATTTATGGCTCACTGAAGCAATATTAATAAGTTTTTCATGTAAACAATCTTTAACAAAATTTCAAAAAATTGTAGTAAAAATTATGGAGGCAGCAACTTTTTTTTGACAAAAATAATATAAAATTGTGAAGGACAAAAGGCACATGCTTTTAAAATATTTCGAAGGAAAATGATGTTGTTATTTGAGAAAACTATTTGTTATGTCACAACTTTGAATAGTGTTTATACCACAAATTCTGTTCTTTTTTTGTTAGTTGAGTATTTTGTTTCTTTAATTGCCATTTTTTGTATATAATTGACACAATTTGTACCCCTCTATTGGCAGTTTAATGCTGTTGGGGAAATATATGTTTATTTATTATTTTATTATTTTTATTTCACTTTTGTTTTATTTGTAGTGGTTATTTTAATATTCAGATATTTGTACAATTTTTTATATCCTTTAAAATATGCACAGGAAAGAATACATGGAAAATTTTCGTTGCAACAAAAAGGGTAACACTTGAGAAGGTGTGCTATTGTTTACCTGTAAGAAAGAGAGTTATGAGTGTGCCCGTGGAATTTCCAGAGCCAGTGCTACCTATACATTTTTTGTGATCATTATCAAAAAGCTTAATTATCTACTCAGCAACATCATGACGTCTTATTCTACCTTGCGCAATATTTCCACATCCTCAAGAATTTTAAGAGTGCAGGTGATAATACATGTTTTTTTTAAACTACAAAAATCACTTTTGGAGCTTTCAAATACTTCTTTGGTTTTGAAGACTTGAATTGTGTCTTACAAGGTTTTAAGGTCTATCTCTTTAGAATCTATCACACTTTTAATAATGAAAATTTTAAAAATAGTTCTTCAACAGCTGTGCTAAACTAGCTTAAATGTAGATGCTAATAATCGTGTACTTTTTGTACAAGAAGTTAAAATTAGACTGTATTTTCCAACGTAGCAGACAGCAGCCGACTTCGACAAGTTAGGTTGTCTAAAAATATGTTGCAATATATGCCAAATTTTGTATAAAGATAAATTTTCTTACCATCTTCAATAGTATTTACCCATCTACAAGACGTCTTACCAACTTGGCTCAGACGTTGGTGTCAATGTTTTTGGAGTAGTTGTGCTTTACAAATGTATAAACGACAATCTAGAAGCATTTTTGTCTTGGTGTAAATTTTAATAGATTAATTATAAATACTCAGTTTCCTTAACACACGTGTCGTCTTATGCGTGGTTCTCAAAATTTAGCGAATTTAGTTACTTGCGTTTTTTTCGTAATTCGGTTGATATTGGAAACTTGTATGACTTACATATTTTGAATGAACTCTTAAAAAAATACGCCTCAGGAATAATGTCAGTCTATAAAAATCTGTTTCAAAATCTTAACGATCACTTCACGTGTCTCTATTTGAACATCGCAATATAAGTGTTATCTGTAGCAGTCATCAAATTCTTGACATTGTTTTGAATCCAAGTACGTGATTTGCAAAAATTAAAATTACAATTTCGAGCATCGACCGATCCATCCCTGGGCACGTGTTATTAAAATTTTACAAATTTGACACCTGTAAATGGATGTTTACGTCTCGAAGTTATATATTTGTTTACGAATTCTTGTTATAATCAAATACGGAAATTTAAAATTTTTGTGTGCGGTGTTCAAAGAAACTGCGTTAATTTTTTTTATACCTTAATTTTGTTATTAACGAGTTGCAACATGAACTTCACTCAAAAGATATCGTTCATTAATTTTAAAGCATACATATTTCAAAAACAAAGGCTTAAAATATAATATTTATAAATGACGTGTTGCGGAAAATATCACTAAAATGTTAAATTAATTTACTATCAAAATTGAGATGATTTGACAAATAACATGATAGCCAAGTTGTGGAGACAACTTTGAAATGCCTAATTTTGTTTCTCATTTTTTCTAATTCCTAGAATACTTATGAAAAGATGGTTTCCTGTTTCCATCGATCTGTTGTTTGTTGAATATTATAATAGAAAAATATCTCCGAAACTACTAGACTGATTGTTGCTAAGTTTTAGTTTTTAGTTATAGGTACTTTAAGAAAGAAAATGTTGTAGACGGCATCATGTCCAATTTTCCCGATTTTAGACTGTTTTTTTTTCATTTGGATCTAATTGTAAACGAAATCGAAATAGCTTTGGAAAAATCTATATAATGTCGTTCACGTAAACTACCGCTTCAGACAGAAAATTGTCAAAGCCTTGTATTGAAAACGAAATAAAATTCTGTAATAACTTAGGAACACGTTTCGTTTTTCGACATCTTCAGGTTTAGATGGTTATGACTTCGTAGGACAATTTATGACAGAAATAAAATTTGTAACTGAAATTATAGGAAACTTTTTTTACCAAAAAATTAATATGGGAGAAAGTTGTATGTTTGTTTAGAATGTTATTCCAGTTGCCGAAACTTGTTTTCTTAACGAAATTTTTGGTAAGATTAAATACGCATCTTTAGACTGAAATGACTTCTTATAAAGGATTACCTTTCAAAATTCCGTTCTAAAATTATCCATAATTTCATAAATAGATCGCGATATTCAACAATGGTTTTTCTTTTTAATGTTAAAGTAACGTATATTAACAATACGACATAGACAGTTTAAGAGCTTTTAAAAATTAATTTATCATTTTTCGATTTTGTAAACATTTATAATTCTTTGCAATGCAAGTTCGCTGATCTTTTAGTTCTATACATTTGAAAAAATAACATAAGTGCCAACAGTAAACAATCTTGTATTGAAACTATGTAAACTAATATATCACCTGATGTTTATGATGTTTATCTAATAACAGTGGTCAGTGTTTTCACAGGAGTACTTGATGATCACTATATGTTATAAATATCTATAATCCGATAAAATATAGTAATGTTTTTAAATGCAAATGCAATAAAAGTTAGATTTTATCTTTAACTTCTGGAAAAATTTAACGTTACAAAAATCACATGTAACGTGACTTCAAGATTACTGATAATGATAAGTAATCTTTTTATTACGATTAAAAGCAAATATCATTGTTAATGGTTAAAGTTTCTGATTATAATCGCCACTTGAGAAAACAATTTGTACTTTAAGCAATATGATGTTGTTAAATGTTTTTGAATGCACATGTTAATTATAAACACTTTTGTTTTAAATATGGAGTAGGACAAATTGCGTACTATGTTCGAAAATAATTTATCGAGAAATGATCTTTGATAAGCGATCATAATAATGATAATACTTTCAACTTATTAACAACGCATTAATTATACAGTCAAGAGGTTAAGATCAGATCGTGGTAGATAGCTGTGGGCAAAGAAAAATTTGATCATAAACCAAATAATTCAATATTACAGGGTTGGATCAAAAGATTCGTAGTATGTAATGCTACGGATTAATGGAAAGTAAAAATGACATTAACAACGAACAAGAGAAGTTATGATAAACGAAACAATGGAAGTTCGTGGAGAATATACGAAGATGACAGATTATTATTCAATAAACTAAGAGTAAATAAATAACAATATACAAAATTGCAAGAAATAAGAAAGTAGAACGAGAAGTGAAGATGGATATTGAAAAAAAAAACAACAATATGCAGTATTGGGCTCCTGTTCAAAATAATATTATCAGATCCTATACAATTAGGGGGTTCATTAATTCTAAGAAAAAACACTACAAGAATTTTGGATAGGTGATTGTTAACGACAATGAACCTACAAGATATCGCGAACCAGTCTTCATCTTTTTCTGGTATTGTGTATAAGCTTTCTATTTGTTCCAATCCTTCTAGTCCCGAAACAGATATCATTTGTGAAAATTTTTGTATTGACAGGTTGTGGTTCTGATTAATGTGTTGTGAATGTTGTTCATAACTCTGTATCCTATACTGATATTTTAAAAGCAACCCATCAATTCAAGGCTAACCTGACAATGGGTATTGATAATGTTCCAGAATTTTTATCAAAATAGTTTAAATTTACCACAATGTATTGTTACAGATACGCGTAACTTGATGCAAAATGTCGTCAAGGAATGATAAAATTTTATTGCCATGAGGCCGAAGATAAACAGGGTCCTTAAACTGTTAAAGCAAAAATTTTGCTGACTTGCCGAACTACTTGAGAATTCTTGAGTGAGCAACCATTTTGGCATTCTTTTTCTTATCATCTGTGATAAAAATATATATTTCAGCAAATCGAGCTGCTCCAGTAACATTACTGTACAACATGTTTTCGCTTTCTTTCAGTGTTTTGGTTCTGTGTTTGGCCATAGATAGCATCTCTGGCCATGGACGGCTCATGGACCCTCCGAACCGTAGTTCCCTATGGCGAACCAACCCCAATGCGCCCCCAAATTATAACGACGATCAAAATAACTGTGGAGGAAAAGGGGTATGTAGACGGTTTGATTAGTTTTAGCAAGAGTTCTAAAATTTTGTTTATCTATAGGTTCAGTGGGATCAGCTTGGTGGCCTGTGCGGCATTTGTGGCGACAAATACGACGATCCTCATCCCCAAGCTAACGAAAACACTGGTACATATGGAAGGGGTATCATTTCCAAAGAATACACTGCTGGTAGTATAATTGATATCAATGTGGAGTTTACTGCCAACCATATGGGATATTTTAACTTCAGGTATGTATTTCCTTGCTTTTTGTTTTGTGAATGACTTTATGTTTTTAGTTTGTGCGTGCTGGATGATCCAAATGCCCCAGAATCTGGTGAAGGTTGCTTCCAGCCTTTGACTCTGGGAGATGGATCACCGAAGTATGTTTTGCCTAACACGGAAGAAATTCACGACCTTCAGGAAGTTTACACTACGGTGAAGCTGCCTGATGGTTTCACATGTGAAAGATGTGTTTTACGATGGACTTACACTGCAGGTAGAACACAATTAAAGATATTCATAAAAAAATTGTACAGAAGAATAACTTGTTGAACTCATTGTTTTTTTTTCTTTTTTGCTTTCAGGTAACAGCTGGGGTCAGTGTGATGATGGAACTTCAGCTATAGGATGTGGCGCACAAGAAACATTCCGTTCGTGTTCTGATATTGTCATCAGTTAATATGCTTTACTTCAGACGAATTTTATTGCTAATCACCTACTAATTTTTTGAATAAATATTTGTTATTGAATGAAACTGGTTTTTCTAATTTGACAATATAAATATAACTATATATCTTATTTTAAGTGTTGACCTCTCAGATTCAATAGAAATGTATGAAATTTTGTTTTTTGTATATTTAGTTGAATTTAAATCATAGTTTGGTAATTTTGTATACAAAATTTTTAGCATTTTTTGGCTGCATAAAACTGTTTATAGGTAGTGTTTTTGTATGTAACCAAAGTAATTTTTTGATAATAATTTTTGAGGTGACGTTTCTTGGAAGAATACTATTTTAAATCTAATGTATGAAATATAAAATTATACAAAATGTTACTGCGTTCTTAACATGTTCTTAATTTGAACCGCAACCTTCAACTTAGCTTCTTTAAATGGCCCAACCTATATATTTTTACATGCACTAATTGGCCTCGCTTGGGTTTTATGAGCATATTTTGAATGTTTGTAAATTAAGTGCACAGAACCTAGAATTTCCGGATCTAAAATTTTTAAATTATTTTTGGAAAAAAAAATTATAACACTGAAACAGTAAACGGTATAAACTTGAGCTTTCATTTTCACTTTATTTTTTATTAATTTTGGGCACTATTTTGAGTTTTTATTTTTACAACAATAGTTTGTAAATCTTCCAAATAATATGCAGAAACGTCTAGCCCTTTTTGGTTGATAATAATAACTATTCGTTCAGTATCCCGGGTTAAGGTTTTAATGAAATTTTATAATCCTGTTTAACATTCCGCATAGTCCTCTAAATGCAAATGCCTTGCTTCTGACCTGCTCTGTTTAGCAATGCAGGTGTTGCTCATAAACCTTTATTTGGAGTTAGTTAGAAAATTCCCCAAGCACTGACAATCTTAAAGGAATTTAAAAATTAGAATAATTTTTTAGTAATGAATGTTAAAATGTTTAGATTTCACTGCTGACGCACGCGTCATGGTCAATTAGAACAAAAATAAAAAAAAATGGAAATGCGGTATAATCACCGAAATTTAAGTTGAGAAAATTTAGGACTCACTGAATTTGACTTAACAGTTTGAAGATATAAGTTTTTCTCCCCAGTTATTTTGATCATCGGTGTAATGTGTCGTGTGTCTAGGTTACTTAGTCACATGGTCGGACCATTATCCGTTCCTCATGAAACGGGAAACCATGTTTTTACATAAATATTGTTATCATTTTAAAAAATTAGCAACATCTTTTACGTTTTCTAGCAATTCAAAGATGATCTGTTATCAGATTGTTGATAAAATGTTTTCAACTGAACCAGAAATAGACTAGATGAAATCAGAAACTATAATTCTCGTTTGGTAATTTTCTAATTTTTTTGAGAAAGGACTACAAACTCGTAAATCAAAAACACATTTTTTGTGTTTTCAGTTGTCATTTACTAAATTAGGCAAACCAGTTGCATTAAATCTTTATTCACAAAACCAATTAGCCCATTTTTAATAAAAATATTTTAATCGAAACCACTAAATGTAGTCTAACTAATCACTATATCTGAGCAAGAACGGAATGTTTCTTGTGGACCACATCCAATACCTTGAGTACCATCATCGCAAGTGCCCCAACTGTTACCTGGAATCAAACGAAATTTTTATGTTTACTTCTTTTCCAGATATACTCCAACACACTTTTTATTACTACGCTTAAAATTTAACCTACCTACGGTCCAAGACCATCTGAAGGTACATCTTTCACATGTCACACCATCAGGCAATTTCACCTTAAGTGGAACTTCAGTGTAGCCTTGTTCTGATTTGTTGGGCAAAACGTATGTTGCAGACCCATCTCCCAAGGTAAGAGGCTTGAAGCAGCTTTCACCCGATTCTGCACCATTTGGGTTATCCAAGACACACAAACTATGAAGACAAAGTTATTCACAAAACAGACCTAAAACAAATACGTACCTGAATTCGAAATAACCCATATGATTGGTTGTTAGCACGACGTTGATATCAATTATACTACCAGCAGTGTATTGCCCAGCAATGATCCCTCTTCCGTATGTACCAGTGTTTTCATTAGCTTGAGGATGAGGGTCGTCGTATTTGTCACCACAAACGCCACACTGCCCTCCAAATTGGTCCCACTGGGTCTATTGGTACAAATATTTTAAAATTCGCCGAAGCTGATCTACAGTTTGTACTTACAGATTTTCCTCCACAGTTGTTTTGATCATCGACGTAATTTGCTGGAGCGTTGGGGTTAATTCTCCACAGAGAGCTACGGTTTGGAGGATCCATCAGCCTCCCATGACCAGAGATGCTGTCTATGGCCAAGCATAGAAGGAAAACACACAAGGAAAGGGTGACCATGTTTCTGCAACAATGTTACTGAAGCAGTTTGATGTGCTGAAGTAAATATTTTGTTTTTATAGTAAATGATAACAAATAAAACGCCGTTGCTCACTTCAGGATTGTCAAGTATGTTGAACAAATCAGCAAATTTTTAATGTTAAACATTAATTACGATTTAAAAATGATCTGTTATCAGATACATGATAAAATAGTTTCAAATAACTGTGGATCATTTAACTACTGCCAAGACAAAATTTTATGCGACGCATTTAAATCGAAATTGATTATTTGAAGTGACTTTTTCAGTTTTTTGGAATGAAGGAACACACAAAGTCTGATTAACGTTTTACCACCGTCATAGCGATCTTACAACACACTTAAAATTTCATAATAATCGGTGTGTTACTTTATATGAATAATAAAGGTTTTTTTGTAGTTAGTCACAAAGTTTTCCAAGAAATGGTGATTTCAGAGGAATTTTAAAATCAATACACTTTGTTGAATCAGGAGAGAATAATTTAATTACGAAAATTCTATTTTTTTAACATCGTCAGACCAAATATTAAAACTCTAGTAATTCTAATATCTATTATAATATTACTTATCGAAAATAAAATTGTGCAGATGTCTAAGTGCGGTTTTAGTAAGACTTCCACCAGCTGTTGAATTTTCTGCAGAAGTCATTTGGATGGATTGTACATACTACATTTCGAATCAAAATTTGGCAGCTGGTGTTAGTATTAAAGTGTTGCTTAGGTTACTTTCGGTGTTAATGTCACTTGTGTTTTCTCGGGATATTTTGTTAAATCATTTCCACAATCTTCCTACAATGTTGCGGAGGTGGTTTTTAAGTAGCGATCACTGATCAGTCAATTCTTTTTCATTGGGAAGTTTGAAAAACGGTGTCATATCTTTTCCCATGCCTCCGATCTTGTAAATCATAATCAAATTTCGAGTGCACTTTTTGTTGCCATAAATTAAAGGAGCATGATCTTCAATATTCTGGGGTTACATTTATTAGTTCATCACAGCTGTAATCTTGAAACAATAGGACAATCTGGAAAAAATCGGTTTCGATCACCTGAGTAAAACTCTTACTTTAGTTCCCAAATATTTTTTAATTGGTATCTTTGCTAAAATTTTAAGAAACAGATGCCTTGCTAGAATAGAACATGAATCAATAAAATATCACAGCAATGCAGTCTAGATGTATGTTTGTTTCTACGCTTTGTTTTCCATTTCAAAAACCTTTTAAATAATAGGCTTTGTAAATGGCTACGACGGAGAGGAATTTACCAATTAACTTATGATTATGAGTTGAAAAAGAGTAAAAATCTGTGGTTAATATAAACAATTATGCGTTATTTATTCAATTGTAATAATTGTTCACCATGAAACTATTGTAAGTCAACACAAGGCAACTTATACGTATTAGAATCTATCTTATGATTCTTATGATTCTTACATAGATTTTTTTTTAGGAGCTTAGGTTGAGTAGCTTCGGCTGGCCTTTGTGTTTAAGTTTTTATATTGTTTTATTAGAAAAACTATATGTATCAAACAAAATATCTTTATTCACAAAATTAATTAGTACGTTATTAACAATAAGATTCAAGCTGAAACAATGCATTGGTAGTTTAACTGATGACTATATCAGAACACGAGCGGAATGTTTCTTGTGGACCACATCCCATCCCTTCAGTTCCATCATCGCAGGTGCCCCAGTTGTTACCTGAAAACAAACGAAATTTTCAAGTGAGTTTACCACTTTTACAGAATACTTTCTAAGGCTATTTCTTTGTTAACATGTTTAAAATTTAACTTACCTGCGGTCCATGTCCATCTGAAGGTACATCTGTCACATGTGAGACCATCAGGCAATTTCACCTTAAGTGGAACTTCGGTGTAGCCTGCTTCTTGTTGATTAGGCAAGACGTACTGTGCTGATCCATCTTCCAAAGTTAAAGCTTGGAAGCAGTCTTCACCCGATTCTGGACCATTAGGATCATCCAGAACACACAAGCTGTAAATATAAAGTTATTTACAAAACAAACCCAAATCAAATACATACCTGAATTGGAAATGTCCCATGTGATTGGTCGTCAGCACTACGTTTACATCGATTACACTACCAGCAGTGTATTGTCCAGCAATTATACCTACTCCGTAAGTACCAGTGTTTTCATTATCTTGGGGATGAGGCTTGTCGTATTGGTCTCCACAGACACCGCATAGTCCTCCAAAAGTGTCCCATTGAGTCTGTCGGTAAAAAAATTTGAAAACTGCCCAAAAACTGACATGCATTTTGTAATTACCGGTTTTCCTCCACAGTTGTTTTGATCATCGGTGTAATTTGGTGGTGCATCTGGGTTAATTCGCCACAGGGAGCTACGGTTAGGTGGGTCCATTAACCGTCCATGGCCAGCGATGCTGTCTATGGCCAAGCACAGAAGAAAAACAGTCAAGGAACGAGAAACCATGTTTTTGCAACAATATTACTAAGGTTGTTTGATGTATTGAAATAAATATTTTCTTTTTATAGCAAACGATAACAATAAAAATGCCAAAATGGTTGCTCACTTCAGAATTGTCAAGTAGCTTCAACAAGTCAGCAATTTTTTAATGTTTTCTTACGATTCAAAGATGATCTGTTATCAGATCGTTGATAAAATGTTTTCAAACAAAGTGCCTATTTTTGGTGGAGTACTGTAATGTTTTCCTGATTTGTGGTGCATTATTGGACAAAGTACGTAAGGCCGTTGCTATGCTGAGCTGGCTCGGGTTGACGCTACATGAAAGTCAGTGTTAAACTGATTCTTTGTAGCGATTACAGAAAAAAATGATTGGTTCCTTGTTATGTATTGTTTCTTAAGTATTTTTAATAATTGACTTATAGATTGAGATCCGGTTTACAAAAGCACTTAACCACGCTATTAAATTAATAAAACCGTTAATCTATCACATGATGAAATTGATCCAATAGAATTCTTAGGTTTATGGGCAGATTAAATTTGAATGCGAATTAAATATGTATTTAATTTATCTACAACAAAGCGGACACAAGTATGAAAGTTTTTGTAGCAGAAATGTTTATTATGAGTAAAATAATTACATATTTAAGTGTTAAACCAAGTTGCGAAAAATTGAAGATAAAGATCATTTTGCGTGTTGATTAAATTTTGTGGTATTTGCATTTTTCATTGTGATCGTTGTTTTATTTCTAATAAAAGAAGAAGATATTATGAAATGATGGCAAGACCATTTTGAAGAATTAAAATAATAAGATAGGGATGATTTAGTAAAAGAAAATGTCAATGAAAATGGAACAAATAGAGAAAAAGAAAACCAGAAGAAATTGCCAGGACAGAAATGGCGGAAGCAATTTATAAAATGAAACTTGAAAAAGCATCCGAAGTAGACGAAATAACGACGGAAATGATTAAATATTCAAATAAAGAAAAAAAAAAAGAACTATTGCTTTTAGAACTATTAGTCATAAACCTAACAAAAACAGTAAAAAACTCCAAAGAAGTGAGAACGGGAATAATTATGCCATAAGAATAGAAGTAAGCAAACTTGGCGAAATGAAACGAATCATTTGGATGAAAATCTCGAGGTTAGTGCAGGATAGGCAGGAATGAAAGAACATATGGGGAACAGCATCATTCACTTTCATTACTCGGACACGGAAATTTAAGTAGACTAGGTTAAATAAATAAAATAAGAATCATATTGAAGTGTAATTCTGACCCATCAGTTACAACTTTGTTTTGTTTATGTTTATATTTCTGACTCTAAGTAAGTATGTTTACCTACTCCACAGGAGTACCACTTTTCTAATTTACATCTCCCTTGTAAGATTTTTTCCTCTATTTGTCCTGTAACTTGACGCTCTATGCCATCGTTTCTATTTATCTTCGTTCGTGTATATTCGTTCTCTGAAAAAGCTACATACAAAAACAGAAAAGAATTAATGATTTTAGTCTTGTTTAAGGAATGAGGTATATTTACTTGGTTTTATTTTAGAGGCAAGTACACATATGTATCATATCTTTCGAAAATTTTAAATCTGATGGTCTAAGTTTTATTTATTTTATTTAGAAGGAATTTTGAATTAACTTTAAGAATATTTGGGATAATTTTTAAAACTGTTTCATAATTTTTATTAACTCTATTTTTGTTTACATCATAAAATTGACGTTGATAAGTATGTTATGAGGTTATGCCAATATCATGGCCTTTAAGTGCAGCTTGATTGTTACTTTATGAATTAACAAAATCATAGATTGTGTCAAACTTGACAATGTTTTTGTTATTCATGGCGCTTGAACACCGATAATTAGGCACCAACATTTGCACACGAGTACGTCGAAAACAAAGTCTCGTGTATTTGTGTGGATTGTCTAACTGAAGGTTTTAGGCAAGACTTTTATTTTATTTGTACGACCTTACAATTTAAAATAGTAGTGCTGTGTGAAAATATTGATAACGTGATTACTTCTGATGCAGCTAAAATATAACCCAAGAAACACTTACTAAATTATTGGATTCCTAAATTTTTCATCCATACATATTTTTAGTGTAATTTAAATTTTATTTGAGTAACAGAAGCGGAAGCGATACCATGTTTATTAAATTTTTATGAATTACATTAGGTTTTTCCAAGGGTGTGTTTTAAACTGCATCCGGTTTGGCAGGAGTGTAGGAATTCGTTATCTGTTGATCATTCGTGTTCATTGCATCCACGCTAAATTTAGTTGTAATACCTAAGTATTTCATGAAAATGTGTGTATTTTTATGACATAAAATAATAATGTTTATTGTTTAAGGAATTACAATTCCACCAAATTATAAACTCGTTAAATTAAAGCTTAGATTAGATTAAAGGCAATTTGGGATTAAACGGTTATTGTACCAATTTCACATGTTTATTCATACATTCAGCCTTATTCTATTCTATTCTATTTATTGATCATTGTAATTTTTATTATCTTATTCATTTATTATTTATCTTATTTTTTCAATAACTTGATGAAATGATTGACTAAATTTAGCAAAATTGGCAAACTGCACTAAAAGTGTGTTCTAAAATGAAACCAGACTAAAATGATTGATGGATTGTTTATTTTTTTAGGTTAATGTATGTCTCGACTTCTCGAAGTGTCGAGTTGTTGATTTTATCAAAAAAAAAAACTCGTGTATTTTAAATCATTTTGCGGTAACATTTTCTTCGAATGAAAATACATACATTTTTTATGTATTTTCGACCTTTTTTACAGCAGCTAATAAAAATGTATTGCTACTATTCTCAGTATTCTGGATTTTTGCACATATTATGTGATGACGCGACTTCAGCGGAATAACGTTACCGTGAAAAAAGTTACAAAAATTAAATTAAAGTTGCTACACGTGTTTGTGTTTACACGTTTTTGCTTAAAATTGGAGTCGTGAAGATATGTTAAAATCACTATTTCACAACAGTGTAGGTGGATACAAATATTTATATGTATTTCTGCAAGTCTAGTATTAATATCCTTATCATACACATATTGCAACATTCGTCAAACTTCGATTGGTAATTTCAAAGTCATAGCTAACAATATTTCTTGCAATTGGTGTATTTTTTTTAAAACCCATAGGTTTCTACTTTTGGAAAAACAGATTCAAGTTAAGACATACTGATTCCAGTAAATAACTGGGATACCTTTTTTATGTAGGTGTGATATAAACAAGAACTATAACATTAATTCTTATTGCAGCGGTTCGGCACATAACTGGGATTGTCGGTAGTTTAGACCGCTTCAGGGTCTTTGATCTAGCCTAAGCGGACAACGCATCCTTAGTATACAAAACTCACTTGACATACACCTTGGAAAACTTTTATGACTTAAGCGACTTAAACCAAACCACACATAAGTCAAACAGGCTATTGTAAGCTTTATAGACCCAAGCCGCAAGGATTATTACTGTCCATTGTTCCCATAACGGAGGTGTAAAGTTTTACTAGGTATATGTGAACTGAGTTAAGTTATACAATAGCCAGTTTGACTGGTGTGTTTTGGCTTAAGCCGCTTAAGTCATAAAAGTTTTACAAGGTGTATGTCAAGTGAGTTTTGTATAGTTAAGAATTAAATTGAGAACATTTAATTATATTAACAAAGAATCTAATACACAATTTGAGGTTAATCTGATATTGCTTGCGAAACTAGTCCACGCTCTAATACATTTGGTGATATGTAATAACTTTCTCAATTAACATTTGTTAAGAAATTGTTTATAAACCTACTAGCATAGTCCATAATTGATCGTATAGGAAAATAAGACTTTAATTAAAAAAAAAAGTAGATCGAAAATAATGTAGTACTGAATTTTATAAATTTTATTTGGTATAATTACCAACATTTTGAATAAGTTAGCATAGTCTTATATACATGACAGTACAATTTTCTTGACAAAACATGAAAATATTTAATTTTTCATCTTTCGTTTTAAGATGTTAATGGTACAAATACCCAAAAGAAACTGCTCGTACGTGGTCCGAACAAATAATAGTGGAAATAACTTGAGAAGAACACCCCAATAAAACCACTCGGAGGCAAAAAATTATATACGAAAAAATACCTTAGAATGATACGCCACTGGCCAAAGTCCATTCGATGACTTAATATGTTCTTCTCGTAGTATGTTCACTCTATAATATCCATCGTTACTTTTTAATGGTGTAGAGATGGAAGTCTGTGATCTTATGTAACATTTTATACTGATTTCCAAAAAAGTCAAAAAAATTTCTTGAATTTTTTGTTGCTCAAGTGTAATAAATACAGGGTGTTCAAAAAAATGGCGTGCCAATTGTAGGACATGTCCTTAAGGACCATTTATGGAGCAGGGAAACAATGATTTCAAAAGTCCTCTTGTCCAATTGCATGAGATATATCTCTCCAAAATATTTTTTTTCGAAATTCCACCATATTTCAATTCACTACTTTGTGTTGGGTATCTGAAATCGAATGGACTTTTATTATTCATTACTCTTTATCTATAGACTTCTTCATTTTTATAACATTACAAAAAATTTAAAAACTTTAAATTTTCAAGTTTGAACATGAACATGATAATTTCTGTTCTAAAAAAGTTAAGGCAAGTCAAAATTTTTATAAATAGATACTGTACCTACATATTTTTCAAAAAAGTTGAAGAAATACATTTATAAAATTTATAATTAATAGATATATTTTTGCAAAAGCAAGTCCAGTGCTTTAACGCTGTCACTTGAATTGAATAAAGTACCTTTGTTTGGTTCAGCTGGAAATTTTAGAAATAATAAAAAAATTATATGACAAAACTCTTAACAAACAACTTTTTCAGGGAAAATTTTCTTTAGCAATAATAAAATTTTTCTCAGCCTTTCAAAAGTTATTGCAAATATTAAAAAAAATGCATTTCGTCTATTTTGGAAGTGATAAACAACAAAAAACAATTACAGGATGTGACACTACCACTTTTATAATGCTATTCGTCTAATTTCTAATCTCAAAAACTGCGCCAAAACAAATACTTGTCAGCTCCCCACAACAATAGTTTAATTTTCTGAGTAATTACGCGAATAGACAAACAAAAAGATAAAGAATATTTTTAAGAAAATAGTATGTCCCAATTATTTATCTTATCGTGTTACGTTAGGGGTTACCTCCTATATAAGGTGTGCACTGTGATTCGTTTAGTCAGACAAGCCAAATTAAAGTAAAAATCATGAATATGCTCAGAACCGCCAGTGTTGTGTTTTTGGTGTTTGCTTTGATCCACGAAATCTGCAGTCATGGAATGATGTTAAAACCCCCAAACAGAGGCTCCTTATGGAGGTTTAATTACAGCACACCTATTAATTACGACGATAATCAAAATTTCTGCGGTGGAGCATCTGTAAGTAATCACACTCCAGTCATTTTATTGACAAAATGCTAACATTTTTCTCCCTTTAGATACAGTGGAATGTCTTTGGTGGCAAATGTGGACCTTGTGGCGATAGATATGACTCTCCGCATCCTCAGGATAACGAAAATGGTGGAAAATACGGGAGGGGAGTTATTGCTGCTGAATATACAGTAGGAAGTGTGATCGATGTTAATGTATTATTGACAGCGAATCATTTGGGATATTTCAAGTACAGGTAAATGACAGCATGCTTGAAAACCAGTTACCTATATTAATAAGTTTCTTAGTTTGTGCGTTTTGAAAGATCCTAGTGCTCCTGAACGTGACGAAAGTTGTTTCGTTCCGTTAGGTTTGGCAGATGGTACTGTGAAATATGGTGTTTCGGCAGATGAGCGATCTATCAACAACCAAGTGAAGTTGCCTAACAAGATAACTTGTGAGAGGTGTGTCCTTCGTTGGCATTATACAGCAGGTATTTGTTTTGTTATGACTAGCGTTGATCAAAGGTTATTCATTTTCGTACATAATAATCGAAAACATATTTTGATTTTTTTTACGTTGGGTGGTCTTTTCAAAAAATGTTTTCCATTTTGTTTATTCATTTACTTTTTAAATAACATCTTTGGCACATCTGTACAGAGTGTGCAAGTTGTTTGAAACACATGTTTGATTTGCTTTTTTTTTAGGAAATAACTGGGGAATTTGTGCAAATGGAACTTCAGGCATGGGTTGTGGCGCTCAAGAAACTTTTAGATCTTGTACTGACATCAGAATAGTTTAGGTTAAGATTAAATGTTGAAAAAAATCTGTTTTGAGATTTACTAGTTTATGTGTAATATTTATTGGTTATTTTTTTAACAATGTATCTATTTTTGATAAACCATTTTTACTAACGGATAAACACACCATAAACGGAATGATTAAATACAAATATATGTACCTATGTGCTCCCTTTAAAATAAAATATAGTTAATATGATTTACATGTATTTTTTTCGTGGCCAGTCAGCGGTTATCGTTGAGATAATCTGTTTCATTATCTTTATTTTAATTTAGTTTAGTTGCATTTCATTTGTTTGTTACGTAATGTTCTCATTATGTCAAAATCGTTATCAAAGATACTGATAAAATGATTGGTTATATTGCATTTACATATTTTTTGTGATACAAAGCATGTTTTCCAATTTTCGCTGTTTTTGTTATCGGAAAAATTGCGCAAATGATTGTCGTTTCTGAGTCAGGTTGACGAGACAAACAGTCTAGTTAAATAATGAGTAACAAGAAAACTAAATAGTACACCTAAAATACATCAATATCATAATAATAATCGTTGGTATATAAAAGTCTGAATAGAAAATTACTAGTGTAAAATTATTTCTGGAAATAAATTTAACATTTGACAATAGTTTAAAAAGAAAATTTTCTATTAATAACTTTTTAGAGAAATAAAAGTATGCGTTTGTTGAATTTACTCAGGTTTACAGAATGACAGCCTTCACAAATCGGTTGAATTCTTTGACCTAAAATACAATTTTGAATTCATTATCATCAGTGAATGCTCAGTGTTTAACACAGGTGTCATGTGTAAAAACATGAAATAAAAAGTGGTAAAGTAAAATAAATAAATTTGTAATTTTCGTTTTCAAGATTTTGGTTAATAATTTTTAAACAGGAATATTAAAAAAATGTGACCTATGACATGTCACAGCGCAAAAGATTATAATTATTGTCACATTGTTGTAACACTGTAAAGAAAAAATTGGTTGAAGGTTATTTCGATAGAACTTCCCTCGCCCCTAAAATATACAGTTTAATGTATAAATTCTCGTTTGTAAAATCTGTGAATTTTATCAGCTTAAATTTAAGTTATCAACATTTTGGCTAAGTTGGTGATGATTTCAAAATCGGCATGTATCAGTTCGTAGTACATCTTAATTTTTATTTCTCGAGTGTAAGCTAAGGGTCAGACGAATGGCTACTTTCGCGACTTCTCGACTTTTCATGACCCCTAGAGTACGAAAAGTAGGTTTTCCGTTTTTGTTTCTCTGTTCGCGGTCTGTGTTGATTTTTATCTCCGAAACTATGAGACCGATTGTTGTCAAATTTTATATGTATGTTAGGGATATCATTTAGATCGTAACCAAAATTTGGCTTATCACCCCCACTAACTATGTCGTTATCTCCAAAAATTATATTAGTAAAAGATATTTGAATTTTATAATTTAACAGTACTTATGGTTTATGAATTCGTCTTGAGGTTGTTCTAAAAAAAAATCCAATCTGTATAGCAACCTTTTGTGCTAATATAAGCGCATTTCGCACAAGAAAATTCGACGGCTCATTGCTTGCGGTGGACGTCTTCGGATTTATAACACCAAGGTCGCGCATGTTCTATACTCTCATGAGTTTTTTTGTTTAATTATAAAATAATATTTTAGTAGTCCAATTTTTCAGAACGCGAAATATGCTTATTTTTATTATTTTTACATAGTACAAAATTGAATAATTCAACAACAATTTAGTTTAAAATCTTTAAGAAAAAGACGTCTAAAAAATAGTTCATTGAGTCCGACATTTTTCATAAAATTTGAATTTTATGTAATATGTCTGCCAGCTTATAATATAGGTATAAATAGCTAAAGGATAATATTCGTTAGAAATTGCCCCAGTAAATTTTAAATCTGAATTACTTTCTTTTAATTAGATAAGTTTTGTAGATATAAATATTAGGTTGTGGCAGAAGTTTAAAAATATACCTGATTTGTCATTGAAGTTGTTGGGAAACCAAATATTACAAATATTTGGCAATATTATGTTTAAATTTATCGAAACTTGATGGAATTTACTCCAACATTAGGTCAAAAATGTGTTATATTTAAAAATTGTTGTAACTGACTTTATTTGTTTCTTCATTTTGTAACGAAGCGAATTTTCGCAGGCCGGACACCGTGACGCGTACCGCGTAGAGGATTCTTGCTGGAAGCCTCAAAGGGTGAAGAAGTGTTGTGGCTGTGTAGAGAAGTTTTTTTTGAGCATTGTAGAGAGTGTCCAGTCCGACCCTTTATGGGTCGTCTACTCGTTTTTTATACCGGTTTTTGAATCGCCGCCCCCGAGCGTCACCGTTTTTTCTGTCGTTACCGTCAGAAGTCGAAACCGTCGCACACGCGTAATTACCGTCACCGCACTCTCCTCCCGGGTCGCCGTACCGTCATCGCGCGATCTCCAGGTTCAAGGTCGCCGCCCCCAACTTTAGGAGGAGCCCGTTTTGAAGGAAGTCGCCGCCCAGGAGGAACGACCATGCCGGACGTTTAATTCTTTGTTTTGTAAAACCGTTTTGTAATTATTTAATTTAAGTTTAGTCCTAAGATTATTATTTTAGCTGTGTAGCTGGTGGCAAGAAATAAACCCGATTTATTGTTTAAAATTTTCCTTGCCGTTTTATTTTATTCTCGTGATTTCGCGGGCGCTCACCACCTGAGATTTGTGTCTCCGGCTTGAGAGCAACCCCGGCGCTCCCTCCCCCGGAGAGGGATCTGGCGCCTGAGAGATCGCCGCTCCTGACCGAAGGTGCCACCCCCGGCGGTGCGAAGGTCGCCGCATAAGCTGTGTTTTTATTAGAGATGTACCGACTGTAGGTCTGGCCGACTAACCGACTAGCCGATTGTTCGGCCAGTAAAAACCGACTAGTCGGCCGACTGTTCGGCTTTGCTAAAACCGGTTTATAAATGCGACAGACAGTGTGTTTTTTTTTTCTGTTTCTCTGACTACCTTAAAATTTTGTTTTATTTTAATAAAAGGAATAACTAAAGTTCCTTTGTTTGCCAAAAAATGTGTTAAATTTGTTTGGATAATTAAATTTTTTAGTAGCTCACTACAAAAATAAAGAATAAAACCATTTTGGGCCAGTTGATGTGTGGGTATTGTTGGTGATTTAAAAGCGACGGTACGGTTTTCACATTTTATTTCGTTCTTTACTGTTCGAGAGTGTCAGGGAGAAGAAGGAAGGGTGTTTTAAAATGGTACACAGGTAAGCTCGGTTTCGAAGAGGTGGAAGTAGGTAAAGAAAGAGTATAGAAAAATCTAGAAGCGAGAAGAGAAAATGTGTAGGAGCGTAGGGCAGGTAGACGAAAGACCGGAAGTATTTACATTTTTACAATTAGTACGAATGCCCTCAGGTAGAACACCTGATTTTGTGGGAACTCTTGTTCCTACAGATGCAATATTTTAACTGAGATTAAGTTGATCGCGCATTCAACAAGGCCATTAGCGATGTCTGATTGGCGTAGAGTCGGTCACATGGTACTTTAACACGGTGTTAAAAATTAAATCGCAATTAAATATTTAATTGAGGTTTTGTAAACCGGGTTTAATTGTTTTATATACTATTTTAATTTTAATAAAAAAAAGCCGACTAATCGGCTGCTTAGCCGACCAGTCGCCGACTGCCAGCCGACGATGAAAAACGGCCGAATAGTCGGCTTATCCGACCGGTCGGCCACTAGTCGGTACATCCCTAGTTTTTATATCAGACTTGGCACCCACGTACGTCGCCACCACACGTTATTGGCAAGATTCCAGACCATCCGTCCGTCCTATCCGGAATTTCGTCGCAATTTTAAAAATTTACAGGACACAATGAATAGGGAGATTTTGGATAAAATTTTACCAATTTTGTGGTAATGTGGAAGTGTAATTAAGTAACTGCATGCGTATTCTGAAGATTATTTTTCAACAGACAAACAGATTAAAACGGGTAACCTGCATCTTTGTTCTCCATGAATTGTTAAATATCACTAAAACAGAAAATTAGACCTTTTTAATCATATACTGTAGTATATTACATACATACTACTTTTCTACAGTGGAACAAGGTGTACATAAACTCAAACTGTGAAGCTAAATGCAATCATTTTCTAGAAATCTTTGTACTATACTTTCTATGATAATTTGACCTTTAAAATTAAACATTTTAAGTTGAAAAAAGCAATGTTAAAAATAACGTTGGATAAATGCAGTGGTTAAGCAGTCGAAAGAAATATTAATAGTTATTTATAGCGCCATATAAAGAATGTCCGACAATAGCAAACAAAAAAAAAATTATGAATGTCATAAGAAACGTCACAATCAGCTTTTGATCAAAACAAAACAAAAATTTTAGGAACATCAGATAACTCAGTCCGATAATAAAACAAAATCTATAACATTCTTTCAGATGAGACAAAGGGTAGAAACTATGACAAACGGTTTCCAGGAAATTATAACCCAGATAATTTCAATAATTCCTTTCTGGAATATGCAGATTAATTAGTGCAAAAATAACTCTAAGGGGTAACACATATAAGAATTTTATTTAAACGATATGATGAATTCCATCCCAGTAGATATTCTTCCAACCACTTTTGGAAGGCGATGTACACTTTAAAAAATAAATCAACGGAAGACATATTTAATATTAGCGTTAAAGTTCTAAAAACATGCAGTGCGTCAATTGCCAAACCACTAATAGAAATTCGCTAACAGGACATTTCTCTTTTGCAAGGACATTTTCCTTCAAGGTTAAAAACGGCGAAAGTAATACCGATATATAAAAAGGGAAATATCAGTGAATTCAACTACAGGCAAATATCTATTCTGAAAGCCTTTTCTAAAGTCTTTGAAATGGTTTTATCGAATCAACTCTTAAATTTTTTGGAAAACCGTGGTATTTTTACAAAACAACAATATGGCTTTCGAAAAGGAGTAAGCACCATTGATGCTGTATTATCTCTTGTTAATTGTGTAAAACAAAGTTTTGAACAGAAGCAAGGGTGCTGTACAAGTTTTACAGACTTGACGTCTGCATTTGACTGCGTCGATCATGATATTTTATTATATAAGCTAGAACACTATGGTGTTATAAGAAAATGTTTAGAAATGTTTACATCATATTTGTCAGAACGTACTCAACATTTGATTATAAATGATCAGATTAGTCAAGAAGGCAAAATATCACGAGGAGTCCCACAGGGATCAATACTTGGTCCTATCTTGTTTATTGTCTGCATAAACTACTTAGCAATTAATATGCCACAAATAAATCCTGGTGTGATGTACGTAGATGACACTTCGTTCTGTGTCAATGTAGACAAAGAGCAAAATAACGACCAAGTATCTCAAAATACACTAGAATTGGCGGGAAATTGGTTTGCAGCTAATAAAGGAGTTCTACACAAAAAAAAAACAGAGGTTCTGAAATTTCAAACTATAACGAAATAAAATTTGTATGCCTTTATTTAGATAATATCACAATGTACACATTGAACATATCTGCAATAAACTACCTTGTACTGTTTATGCAATACGCAAAATTAAAATAACAATAAATGAAAAAGCTGCCCTTATAACTTACTATGTACTGTTTCACAGTATTCTAAACTACGGAGTCATTATCTGGGATGACGCAGCCTTTACACATCTACAAAAAGCTTCTATCCTACAAAAGCCGTTACGGTAATAGCCTCGGCAAATTATAATGACAGTTGTAGAAATCTTTTTACAAAAGACAAAATTATGACTTTATTCTCCATGATAGTGTCTGAAAATAGTAATTTACACAACTAGTTCGGGATAACCGGCTTCCCGCATGAACGCTTGTATGCGGCACTGCCTTGGGTCGTGCCGCAAACAAGTGTTCATGCGGGTAGCAGGCATCACGAACGTGTTGTGTACAACATTTTTTTGCAACGAATAAACCTTTAAACTGAAGAGATTAACTGTGAGTTATTTAGAAACAACGGCGTAAACACGTCACAATGTTGGCACTACCGGACTATTTTAAGGTTACCATGGCAACGGAAAGTTAACATGCACGTGTGCGGGAAGTTCGACCTCCCGCACCCTGGTGAATGTGCGAAAGTCATCAAAAAAGGTCATGAGTGCAAAAATTAATTTGCTTCAAGAAAAACATTTATACACATTTAATGTTCTCGGAAGTGCATACATACAGCACGCGCCACTATCAAGATACTGTAGTACCTAGACTGAGACACAAAAAGACCGAAAACCACGGCATACATTTTTATAACAGGCTCCCCCTTAGTATAAAAGCTGCTGATATTCGGGCGTTCAAAAATACAGTTAAAAATATTCTTAAAAAATAGTTTATACAATCTCGACGCATTTTACAGTATCGATTTTAAAATGTATGTATGATTTATTATATTGTCTTGTGTAATATGTTTAACGTATTGTTAATTTATTGTGACATGTCGAAATTTTGTAATGAAATCTTCGACAAAATAAAGTTGTTATTATTAAGTCACTGAACAGGACAATTGTTTAGTACAGAGAACACAAAAGTCTATTTTATAACACACAGGTTTAGGTTATGTGGTAAAGATAAATTTCCTATGAAATTTGAAACCTCGGTGTGTCCTCTACCAGCATTTTTTAAGAGAAACTGATTTTGCCTGTGTTTTCTATTTCTGTAGGTTATTGAAGGACCACTGTGATGTAGAAAAATATTTTAGAGTAATAAATCTTTCATTGTTTTAAAAACCTTCTTGTTATCACAAAGCGTCAGCGTGTTAACAACGCGACACTTATTTTAAAATGTTAATTTATTTTTATTGAAAGTAATATTTCGTATTATGATGCAAAAGTAAATCCGTTTGAGTTACGTAGTACCAAAAGAACTAGATCCAAAAAATATCTTGGTAGTGTGATGAATTAAAACAAAAAGCGTGAACTGAAGTTTCACAGCATTTTGACGGAACTACGTCTTGGAATACTTTGTTATTTCCATTGAAATAACTTATGTTAATCTTTTAACACATGTGTTGTATCCAAACGCTTAGTACGTCAAAGCACTTATTGTTAATCTTTCTAATCAATTATTTTAGGTGTCAAAATTCCAACCTTGAAAATAATTCAACTACCCAAATAGATGAAGCATGTTGATATTTTTTATAGCTGTTGGTACTTGAGATCTTAGATCTATAGATAATGACATAATATCTGCTGTTGACCTTAGGCAAAATATTATATGCTAATAAAAAAAAAACAATTTGATTAAAAACTTGCGCAAAACATGAAATTATGAGTTTATTGATTAACTGCAACAGAAATAATTATAAAAATGTACTTAATAGGTGAACATAAAACACCCGCTATCTTCAAAAGTCAATTGAACTAACTCTCTGATTAACTTTAGGAAGATAGATGCTAATCCTTCTTTTGTCCATGGGATTAAATGAAAACGTTTAGAAAATAACTGCTTGTGCTATAATCATCCTCATGTGAGACCATAAATTCCTATTCTTATCGCACGGAAATATATATAAAGACTTTTTTTTGAAGAAAACAATAGTATTCTTACTACTGACTTTGGAGAAATTTACGACCATGTTCCTACAGTTGGGTATTCTGGTTTGTTTCCTCTTCGTGGAAGAAATTAGTGGCCATGGCATGATGCTGCAGCCACCAAATCGCAGTTCCTTGTGGAGGTACAATCCAAACGCACCCGCCAACTACAACGACAACCAGAACTACTGTGGTGGAGCAGGAGTAAGAGTTATATATTTTTTTATAATTATGTATTAATTTGTTTTTTTTTTGAAAGGTACAATGGGCCACCATGGGTGGTAAATGTGGAGTCTGCGGTGACCGCTACAACGAACCTCACCCTCAACCTAACGAAAACACGGGCAAGTATGGTCAAGGGATCATTGCTGCAGAGTACACAGCTGGAAGTGTTATCGATGTTCATATTCGGCTAACCACAAACCATAAGGGTTTCTTTAATTTTAGGTACGTAACTATGAAACGATGATTTCCTATTGTTTTCATGTTTTGGATTGTAGTTTGTGCGTTTTGCAAAATCCCAATGCACCAGAATCTGGAGAAGACTGTTTCCAGGCTTTGACTTTGGAAAATGGAAATACTCAGTACAATGTCGTTCCTGAAGAGAAAGAGATTTATCCTAGGGTTAGGCTGCCAAGTGGTTTGAGATGCGATAGGTGTGTGCTGCGTTGGCATTATCAAGCTGGTAAGACAAAAGAGGTTGTGCTTTTTAAGAAATTGTCTATTTTGTGGTTAAAGGTAACAACTGGGGACAATGTGACGATGGAAGCTATGGACAAGGTTGTGGACCTCAAGAAACCTTCAGGTCGTGTGCTGATATAAGAATTAAATAAGATTAGTTTATTGTCAATAAAAAGATTCAATTAAAAAAAACATTTATCGAAAAGCAAAAAACGTTGTTTACTTTATGGTTCTAATACTTATTAAGTTATGAATGTGTTTAAAAATGCAAGGTGGAAAACAACAAAAAAATAAGATACTTATTCAAAGGAAATATTGTCCAACAGATAAATAAAACCTTACTATCGGTCTTCATGGTTTCGAATTCATTATCTAATATTCAATCTGAAAATGGTTATTAATCTAATCACAGCGCAGTGAAGTTAGCACCTATTCTCTTTTTAATAGGAATTCAAAGTTTGTTTATTTACGTAGAAAAGTTTATTTTTCACAAGATGGTGTCTTACTTATATACTGGGGAGATTTCAGATTAGATTAACCGGATTCGATTAAATAGTAGCATTATTTGCAAATAAATTTGTATTTTTACCATTAGCGAGACAAATTTCATCAGATTACTTTCCAATTGTTTTTCAAAAACGCACGCACAAAATAATAGCAGTCTTTCAAAAGCATAGGTAAGAAATAGATAAATACCTGCGCTTATGATAAAACTAAATAATTCAACTAGAAATTGTCATGGAATCGTTACAAAAAATATCGAAAGATTTCATTTGCTAGAAGGTGTTGTGTGATTAGTGGTGTTAAAAATTAATCGTCGAAGAAATTTATTGGTTGAGGAAGCAGTAAAAGCATAAACTTGATTGGAAGAAGGATATTTCATGCGTTATGTTGCTAATTTGAAAAAAAGAAGAAATCATTCCACTATAAGTGGCATGGTTGAACGCTAATTACATAGAATGGCCAGCTAACAGTTCCGATTTGAATCCCCTTGAACATCTACGAAGCACTCTTAAGGCCAGTCCCCATGTTTTCTCAGCGGAATTTTTTTTCGCTCTATTTTCAAAATGTAATATCTCCGTTATTAACAGATCTATAGTTTTCAAATTTTAAATATATGTTGTCCATAATTTTCCTTATATATCGCAAGGTCAATTTTGTTAAAAAAAGCTTGTGATCATATTATTTTTTTAATTTTAGTGAAATTTTTGCATAACGTATTTTTAAAAATCAATATCTCAATTATTAAATAAAATTTCAGAACACGGTTTTCAACACTGTTTTCAGCTTACAAAACTCCAGAAATCATACGAGACATATCGTCGATTTTATTTTTTAGAAACGATACACAGTTATTGCCCTTGCGTTATATAAAGAAAGTTATGGACAACATATATTTAAAATTTGAAAACTATAGATCTGTTAATAACGGAGATATTACATTTTGAAAATAGAGCGAAAATTCCGCTGAGAAAACGTGGGGACTGGCCTTAAAAAGCAGTTCGTAGTCATCAATCATAATCAGTTGGTAGATGCAGTAATAACCGAACGGGAGAAGATTCCTCAAGATGTTATCGAAAGTCTGATCTCCAGTATGCCAAGGCAAATAAATGCAGTAATGAGAAGTAGAAGAGGCCATATACCGTACTAGGATTGGTTCGACCACGTTAATTTAATTGATTACGTTTTTTGTGTGTAGTTCATGAATTTTTAGCATTTATTAATTACATAAATAATAAAAATTGGTCTAAAGAGTTTAGACAGTACTTCCCTCGCTGTCGGAAACTTGACGACTGCATGCCTATTGTGTTTTTTTTCTCATTACATTTTTGTAGTGGGAATTTAAAAAAAAATTGCGATGACGTCATCAACATTTTTGCAAGGACACGTATATCAGTTGGGATAGATGTAGTGTAATACTAAGAATAAAATTATTATATTCTCAAATTTTCGGGAAAATGAATTGGGTCGTTTGAATATTGATTTGTAATAATCAATAAAATAACGAAACAATTTACTCACGTATACCTACGTATCAGAGGCAACTGAAAATCGTGTATGTATAAACATTGTTAATTTAAGATGACAGGCGTAACAGCATACGTGAGAGCCAAACACAGAAACTGTAAACAAAACGACCGTCGGTTTTATTGCTTCGACTTCCGCTTATTATATAAAACATTGGGTTTTATTTTAATTCTTGACGGTGAAATTCACAATTGGTTGATTATAAACATGTCTATTTCACATTCGCGGAATCAAGTGAACGCATAAAACAAATGCAGGTCTGTAATGTTAAAGTCGATGTAAATAAGCGTGCTACCCTTATGTTTCAACCGAGTTTTTCCTTTAACAAATTTTGTGTCTACCAAATTGGGTTGGTTGGGGTGTAATACTAATAATAAGTGTTGCCTTTAATTTAATCAATAAAATAAATTGACTTCATTAATTTTTTTGAACCACCTCTTAAGAAAATCTAAAAAATATGAATGGAATGATAAATCACAAGTACAAACTCATCATATTTTTTGCATTTTAGATAGGATTTATTCAGCAAAATTTAAGGGTGACGTCATCAATTTTTTTAGGAGGGATGAACAAATACATTTTGAACAAAAGTTTACCATGCTTATAATAACTTTAAAATATTCCCAAGATTTCAAAGCATTCGGTTTTGTAATTCCTGATTAAATCGATAAAATAAATTCACGCCTTCATTAATTTTTTTGAGTCACCCTGCATATGCAAATCCAAAAATATGAATGGAATGATAAATCACAAGTACAGACTCATCATATTTTGTACATTTTAGATACGATTTATTCGGAAAACTTTTGAGCTGACGTCATCAGTTTTTTGTAGAAGATAACCAAATATATTTTGACTAAAAATTTATTATGCTCTATATAACCTTAAAACATCTGCAAGATTTCAAAGCATTCGGTTTTGTAGTTCCTGATTAAATCAATAAAATAAATTTACGCATTCATTAATTTTTTTGAGTCACTCTGTATATGCAAATCCAAAAAATATGAATGGAGTGATAAATGACAAGTACAGGCTCATCATATTTTGTACATTTTAGATATGATTTATTCGGCAAACTTTCGAGCTGACGTCATCAAGTTTTTGGAGGGGATAAGCAAATATATTTTGACTAAACATTTATTATGCTCTTTATGACCTTAAAACATCTGCAAGATTTCAGAGCATTCGGTTTTGTAGTTCCTGATTAAATCAATAAAATATATTTACGCATTCATTAATTTTTTTGAGTCACCCTGTATATGCAAATCCAAAAAATATTAATGGAGTGATAGTTCACAAGTACAGACTCATCATATTTTGTACATTTTAGATATGATTTATTCCACAAACTTTTGAGCTGACGTCATCAAGTTTTTGGAGGGGATAAGCAAATATTTTTTGACTAAAGATTTATGATGCTCTTTATAGCCTTAAAACATCTGCAACATTTCAAAGCATTCTGGTTAGCAGATTAAAAATTAAATTTCAAAATGTTGTTTTATAATTTTGATTTTTTTTCCAAAAATCTGGACGTTTCGGGTGAAAAGTCGATTCAGAGTTGTAAACTACATGTGTAGGACTATGTTATTTTATACAATTGAAAACCCATTTACTATGTACAATTTTGAAGTGACGTCATCGCTTTAGTGGTGGGGATGATTCGACAAATTTTGGTTAGCGTTTTACCATCTACATGATATTCTTAATATAAGTACAAAATTTCACAACAATCGGTCGAGTACTTTCGGAGATTATCTGTCTAATAAAAATCCGTGACAACAGACGGACAGACGGACAGACGGACAGACGGACAGACGGACAGACGGACAGACAGACGGAAATGGGAGACCTATTTCTTCGTCTTCTAGGGGTCATGAAAGATCGAGAAAACGTAAAAGTAGAGAGTCGGCCGACGGACTCGATTACAATACTTCCTTGGCTTACGCTCGGGAAGTAAAAAATGACTTAAAATAAGATCTTTTTTGCCGATTTTTGTTCAAAACAATTTCACTGCTTTATTTAAAGGTCTATGTAGCTATCAATCATATCAGTCGTTTGTAGGAAAACTTGTGGGAGTATTTATTTAGTCAAGTGGTGCGTTAATTTTCCATGAGTTTATTTTTAAAATCTGTGTTGCAATATTTCAGAAAAGGTAAAAATATATAGTATGTTTCACTTGTAAAAACAAAGCTCTCTGTTACGCCTTAAAAACAGAATACTCTGTATAGTTGAAAATAATTTGGGTCTATGGTTCTCAAAGAACCACATAACTTTTTTTTTCTAATAATTAATGAGACATCGAGGAGCGCGCATCTAGTGACTCACCCTGTATAATACAAGAACAAAAATATGTATGCGGTGTGAATTTGGAAGCTATTTTCAAGTTTTAGAAACTAGGAACTCTACAACAATAACTTAAACGAGAAGTAACAACAGTGATAAAGCTTATGAGCCTGATGAAATAATATTTTAATATTCTATTCAGGTTAAAACTACCAGTTCTTCGTTACACAAGATATACAATATCTAAATAGTAAAATTATCACATGGAAAAAGAGTTTCTTTTTCCTTTTACATAATAATTTGTACAACTTACTCTTCGAGTGATACTTTCTTGATAATAACTCTATTTGAAAAAATTGGTCTAAAGAGTTTAGACAGTACTTCCCTCGCTGTCGGAAACTTGACGACTGCATGCCTATTGTGTTTTTTTTCTCATTACATTTTTGTAGTGGGAATTTAAAAAAAAATTGCGATGACGTCATCAACATTTTTGCAAGGACACGTATATCAGTTGGGATAGATGTAGTGTAATACTAAGAATAAAATTATTATATTCTCAAATTTTCGGGAAAATGAATTGGGTCGTTTGAATATTGATTTGTAATAATCAATAAAATAACGAAACAATTTACTCACGTATACTTACGTATCAGAGGCAACTGAAAATCGTGTATGTATAAACATTCTTAATTTAAGATGACAGGCGTAACAGCATACGTGAGAGCCAAACAGAGAAACTGTAAACAAACCGACCGTCGGTTTTATTGCTTCGACTTCCGCTTATTATATAAAACATTGGGTTTTATTTTAATTCTTGACGGTGAAATTCACAATTGGTTGATTATAAACATGTCTATTTCACATTCGCGGAATCAAGTGAACGCATAAAACAAATGCAGGTCTGTAATGTTAAAGTCGATGTAAATAAGCGTGCTACCCTTATGTTTCAACCGAGTTTTTCCTTTAACAAATTTTGTGTCTACCAAATTGGGTTGGTTGGGGTGTAATACTAATAATAAGTGTTGCCTTTAATTTAATAAATAAAATAAATTGACTTCATTAATTTTTTTGAACCACCTCTTAAGAAAATCTAAAAAATATGAATGGAATGATAAATCACAAGTACAAACTCATCATATATTTTGCATTTTAGATAGGATTTATTCAGCAAAATTTAAGGGTGACGTCATCAATTTTTTTAGGAGGGATGAACAAATACATTTTGAACAAAAGTTTACCATGCTTATAATAACTTTAAAATATTCCCAAGATTTCAAAGCATTCGGTTTTGTAATTCCTGATTAAATCGATAAAATATATTTACGCATTCATTAATTTTTTTGAGTCACCCTGTATATGCAAATCCAAAAAATATGAATGGAGTGATAGATCACAAGTACAGGCTCATCATATTTTGTACATTTTAGATATGATTTATTCCACAAACTTTTGAGCTGACGTCATCAAGTTTTTGGAGGGGATAAGCAAATATTTTTTGACTAAAGATTTATGATGCTCTTTATAGCCTTAAAACATCTGCAACATTTCAAAGCATTCTGGTTAGCAGATTAAAAATTAAATTTCAAAATGTTGTTTTATAATTTTGATTTTTTTTCCAAAAATCTGGACGTTTCGGGTGAAAAGTCGATTCAGAGTTGTAAACTACATGTGTAGGACTATGTTATTTTATACAATTGAAAACACATTTACTATGTACAATTTTGAAGTGACGTCATCGCATTAGTGGTGGGGATGATTTGACAAATTTTGGTTAGCGTTTTACCATCTACATGATATTCTTAATATAAGTACAAAATTTCACAACAATCGGTCGAGTACTTTCGGAGATTATCTGTCTAATAAAAATCCGGGACAACAGACGGACAGACGGACGGACAGACGGACGGACAGACGGACGGACAGACGGACGGACAGACGGACGGACAGACAGACGGAAATGGGAGACCTATTTCTTCGTCTTCTAGGGGTCATGAAAGATCGAGAAAACGTAAAAGTAGAGAGTCGGCCGACGGACTCGATTACAATACTTCCTTTGCTTACGCTCGGGAAGTAAAAATCACTAGCTTCCAAATTGACTAAGTAACTGCACAAAACCAGTTTATCACAGCTAAACTTTCCAGAAAATAATACAATGTACAAAAACTCGTTTTTTCACAGTTTTGGTGTTGACATGTAAGAGAATATTCCAGAAAGAGTAACAGAATATGCACTGAAACAATCAGATAGAACGGATCATTTTAAAAATCTACTCGAACTATAAATAAATGATGATCACGATAACCTAATTACATTTCAGACGGTGGCTGGAAAAATTCATTGGTTGAGAGTGATGCTTATTTTCATCGAGTTCTGTAAATTTTTATAAGAATTAGAGCACGAAAGAAGCTCTTAGTTTTTTTGATTTTGCAACATAATTTTTGTGAATTTTAAATTCATGATTGTAAAATATTTATGTATATTAAAATCAGCAGCAGATGCAGTGATCACGTGACAAACGTATGAATCGCCAATCCTAAAGCCCAACTGAATCTACTGCGGCCTCAAATCACGAGTTGTCTAACTAATGGCAACTGTAGGTTTGTGATTCAAGCATCCTGTTTAATTGTTTTTTGTGCTTCAGAAAATGTGAAAAATTTGGGTAACAGAAACCAAAAACTCCAAATTTGAAATTTCTGTCTTTTTACTACAAATGAGTAGAGTACGTCCCGAAGTTTGGAGATATATTAAATCTTACAAATAAGTCTTTGTCGAAAAACTATAGTTTGACAAATACATAGTTGCTTTTATTGATGATATTTTCATATGGCTATTTTTTTTTGTTTAATCTTTCTGGAGTAGATAACTTCTTTTTGTCAAGAATTAATAATATTAATTCATAAAAATAAATAAAAAATAAATAAATTGTTTGTAAGAATTATTAATTCTCTAATAGTACTCCAGTTCATTTCTTTGAGCGCTAAAGAAAATAACAAAAGTTGACATCGTATAGTTCACATTAAAATAAATAAACGATATTAGGACAACAACAACTTCCTCATCCCATCAAACTTCACTCTGTGCGATCCCGTGATTTCTTTAAACGTAGGTATATAGCGAAATTAGATATCATAATTAAAAGCGCTACCCGATTCCCATTTCTTATTCATATAACTCATATATCATTAATATAAATCAATAAACTAATTGTGACAAAATCCGATTTCGTACAGTTTTTAAGCTTATTTTTATAGTTCCAGATGTTGTAAAGAAATACTAATATTGTGAATGTACATAAGCTTAAAACACACATTTATTTATTTGTTTATTACCGAAGCTCTATTAATAACTTTTATTACTAACTATAGGTAGCACAATTACACGTTTTAAAATCATGTACCCGAGTTGCTCTCAAATGTTTTTCTTTTGCTGACCTTTATGACCTGCGTTATAACACAATTATGCCAATCAACTAATTTAAGATCGCTTAAGATAAAACAGATAATCTCTGATCCTTATCGGTGACTTTTCTTTAAAAAATCTTTAATTGCAGAAAAACAATATTTCATTTTACGACCAAATAACGTGGTACTTCTATAACCGCTTTTAATCTTTTTATCTAAGTATTTAACACAAAATGGTACTATATAAAGAATATGCAGAGTTCGTACAGTTCGTGAAAAATATTTCATCCACAATTAGCGAAAATGTATGGTTTCCTAGCAACTTTGATTTGCTTTTCCGTACTCGTAACAGAAACTTTCGGTCATGGAATGATGTTAGAACCACCAAATCGGAGTTCTCTTTGGAGAAGTGATTCATCGGCACCACCAAATTATAGCGATAACCAGGTGTATTGTGGTGGGCTCAGTGTAAGTTTTTAATAGTTTGTAAATTTTTTGTAATACTTATAATTTTGGCTTAAGTTTCAATGGAATCAAATGAATGGCAACTGCGGTGTGTGTGGAGACCCATACAATAGTCCTCATCCTCAAGATAACGAAAATACAGGAAAGTACGGTCAAGGAAAAGTCGTACGTCAGTATTCTTCAGGAAGTGTTATTGATGTACAGGTTTATCTCAGCGGTAACCATCTAGGAAACTTTGTTTTCAGGTAATCATAACGAAGCAGATTTGCTGTGTTGATAACTTAAGAACTTGGAACTTGTTTTTAGTTTATGTGACCTGAAAAATCCCAACGCTCCAGAACCCGGCGAGGACTGCTTCCAACAGTTGTCATTGTCCAATGGTGAACCTCAGTATAACGTCTCCATGGGAGAAGTGACCATAAACATCAAGCTTAAGTTACCAGCAGGACTTACTTGTGAAAGATGTGTTTTGAGATGGCACTACACTGCAGGTGTGTGATAAATTTGATACTTTGGAATTCTTCACTAACAGAAAAAGAGCCTTCCTTCATGATACCATGACTGAAACAAAATTGTATCTCTCTTGCAGGAAATAACTGGGGAACATGTGAAGATGGAAGTTATAAGTTGGGATGCGGTCCGCAAGAAAATTTCCGCAATTGTGCCGATGTTGCTATCGTTTAGGAAATACAATATTTTAACAGCCGTTCATTAATTGGATAATTTTAACGTTCCACTTTTCACTTTTATCAACAGTTAAATTTAGAACCAGAAAAGTATAAATTTCGTTATCAAATTTTTTGTTTCAGTTGAATTAATAAAAGTGTAGAGAGTAGTTTTGTTTTTGTTATATTTTAGTTGTAATGAGGCATATTTAAATTTTGGCATAACATTTGGTGTCAAATCATTTTTTCTTGAAAATTGTCCCTTATCTATTTTTTTTTAATGTTTAGAAGTCTTTTGTAGAAAATTTTATCAATTATTTACAACATCTCCGCGCTTTCACTTAAAAGAAGACATTTGGAGTGTTTTTATTAGAGATCTTGTAAATAAATAACAACATTTTGATCATGCATGTACATACAATTATTAGAAAAAATATTTTTTTTAATTTGTTGTCGAAACTTTGTTAATACCTTTCATTGGCAGTTACATGTAGTATGATCACACGTTTCAAAACCGTGTGCCAGAGTTGCTCTCAAAATTTTGTCTCTTGTTGACCTTTGCAACTTACGTGTTTTATTGTGTGTTAACACCATTGTGCTGACCAACTATTTTAAGATCGTTTAAGATAAAACAGATAAATGCGTGAAATATCTCTAACACTTTCTTATCGGTGACTTTTCTTCAAAAAATCTTAAATTACAGAAAAACAATATTTTACTTTACGATCAAAAACATGGTACTTCTGTGTATAAGCTCTTAATCTTATCTAAGCATTTAACACAAAGTGGTACTATATAAATAATTTGGATGGGTTTGTGAAAAATATTTCATCTACCATTAGTAAAAATGTACGGTTTGCTAGCTTTGGTTTCCTTGTCCCTACTTGTAACAGAAACGCTGGGTCATGGGATGATGTTAGAACCACCAAATCGAAGTTCTCTTTGGAGAAGTGATTCCTCAGCTCCACCAAATTACACTGATAATGAAGTATATTGTGGTGGAGTCGATGTAAGTTTTCATTGTTTGATAATATTTTTTTACTTTGGTACTTACTCAGTTCCAATGGAATGAAATGGATGGTAAGTGTGGTCTGTGCGGAGACCCGTACAGTGATCCTCATCCACAAGACAACGAAAACACAGGAATGTACGGCCAAGGAAAAGTCGTACGTCAGTACTCTCCAGGAAGTGTCATAGATGTACAAGTTTATCTCAGTAGTAACCATCTAGGAAACTTCGTTTTTAGGTATAACAATGAAGCTTTTTGTCAAAGTTCGATAACTTAAGAACTTGAAATTTATTTCTAGTTTATGCGTTCTGGAAAATCCCAACGCTCCAGAACCTAGCGAGAACTGCTTCCAACAGTTGTCGCTATCGAATGGCGAACCTCAGTATAATGTAACTATGGGAGAAGTGACCATAAACACCAAGCTTAAGTTACCAGATGGGCTCACTTGCGAAAGATGCGTTTTGAGGTGGCATTACAACACAGGTGTGTAGTTTTTAACCTACATAAAATGGATTAACAAAAAACTTTCATTTATATCATTTTGAAATAAAATTTATCACTGCTTCAGCAAACAACTGGGGAACATGTGACGATGGAAGTTATGGTTTGGGATGTGGACCACAAGAAAATTTCCGCAATTGTGCCGATGTTGCTATTGTTTAAAAAATAAAATATTTTGTGCTTATTAGTTATTTGATTTGAACTTTACCCTTTTCAGTTTTATCAAAATTTTTAATTCATTAAGAAAGGGATCATATTTCGTTATCAGATTTTCTGTTCTAGCAGATTTAATACAAACAATGAATGATTTTGTGTTTGTTGAGTTGTTTTGTTTCTTTGTTCTTCTAAACTATTTCCATTATAATATTAAATTATGTTCTGGTCACAAATTATTGCTTATTCCATGCAACATTGAATTTGAATAATTCCTGAAGTGTTAGTTACTGCTATTGTTGTTATATTTTTGACACGTATGTTACTGTAGGGTTATTTGGTCTTGGTTCAAGCCAAAAATTCAATCAAAAACATACCTAAAACACGTAGAAATTTTTATATAAACAAAATGGTTTAAGCGGTAAAAGAGTTGTTTACAATGCCATTCAGTCTGAATCTTGATTCAGTAATTAACTTAACTCGTTTCAGGCTATGTGATACTAACCTGACCTGACTTGACATGATCTGATATGTACACTCAAGTACCTTGCATTTAATTACTGATGTTAATGGTTCATTTTAATTATTGTATGTAGATATGTATATATGTACATGAAAATGAGGAGAAGGATTTGGAAACTGGGATGTCCGAAACAATTCTACAGGCCGCCGCAGTGAAAAAGAACCCTTTGGAATTCAATCAGCTTCATTATTTTGTTTTTATTTTTACTATTTTTAATGTTTCCAAGGATATCCTAACATATATAAAGCTGTTTCACGTTTGATTTCTCTTTACCAAATCGCATAAAAATGGCTTTCTGAGCCCTTCGGCTGACGATAAACCCAATATACAGCAAATAGTTCATTTTATTCGTGATATTAAAAGAATTAATATCGTAAAAGTATATTCTTCGAGTTTGAAAGATTTTTTGAATAAAATATACTCCTATTTTTCCTTTTTTATAGGCTGGTGTGTGTATTTTAAATATTTTAGTAGTATTCTACCATTTTCTTATGCTATTAGTTTGTTTATAAATTTACTGACTTTACAACAAAATAAAGTCCTAAATTAGTTTATAAATTTTTGTAAAAAATATGTCAGTATGTATATTTTCTCTTAGAAAGTCAACATGAACAAAATTAAAAGAATGTCAAATTTTAAATACAATACTAAACTTACAACTATTACTTTTGTTTTTTCTAGAAAAATCGAAGATCTTAATCAGAACATTCCTGAAATTGTCCCGTGTTGAAGATGCTTATCAGGACTATTAAAGTGCACTACAAACAATGTACCGTTATATTCAAAATACTCATGTACCCCTTCACTTTATCAACCTTATCATCTCCATCTTGTAAAATATATAATTGTTGAACAAACAACATCTCCTTACATTTAATGACAAAATGGCGCAAAGTACATTTCTGCGTCAAACCGTCGTTCTTCTTCTTTGTCTATTCGTGACCAAAATCGCCGGCCATGGGATGATGCTGGAACCACCAAACCGCAGCTCTTTGTGGCGGTTTGATCCATCAGCTACACCCAATTATAACGATAACCAAAACTTTTGTGGTGGCGCAGACGTAAGTAGTTTTGAATCTTAGACTTTCTAGAAATTTTACCCTTTGTGATTTTCAGGTTCAGTGGCACCAATTTGGAGGTCAGTGTGGTCTTTGTGGTGACAAATTCGATGCCCCTCATCCACAAGAGAATGAAAACACTGGAAAATATGGTCAAGGTAAAGTTGTTAGGGAATATTCTTCGGGAAGCGTCGTTGACGTGGGAGTTAACCTTACCACGAATCATTTAGGTTATTTCCTATTCAGGTATTTTCAAATCCGATTGGAGGTAATGAAAAAAATCTTGGCTTTTTGTTTTTAGTGTGTGTGTTTTGGATAATCCAAATGCACCTGAATCTGGTGAAAGTTGTTTCCAACCCATCAATCTCGCAAATGGACAAGATAGATACAATGTTGTCAATGGTGAAAAAGGAATAAATACTCAAGTTAAACTTCCAGATGGACTTACTTGTGACAGATGTGTTCTTCGCTGGCACTACACTACAGGTGATATCTAAAGACCCTATATAAATAAATTAACGTTTTGTTGTTTTTTAGGAAATAATTGGGGAGAATGTGACGATGGCTCTTACGCTGAAGGTTGTGGACCACAAGAAACATTTAGATCTTGCGCAGATGTTGCAATTCATTAAAATTTGGTATAATATACGTTTTAAGCAAATTAATTTTGACTTTTATTTAAGCGTAATGCTTGAGTTTCTGTGTATTTGTCCTTTAGTTTGTGACAATGTCTATTTCATTGATTTTGCTCAAACTGAATAAAAATATGAATCTTTTTATTACGAATTTAATAAAAATATATCTCTGTCTTCCTTACTTTTCCGGTCTTTTACAGCAAGTATTTTTTGTTGCCTTAATGATCTGTATACTTGTCATTAAGTTGCAAATTTTAACAATGGTACCAAGCATACGTTCAAGAAATTATATTCTCGTAGTATCCTCGTCTGGTACAGTCGCGGTTGTTGAAAAGTACTACACTTTGACATGTCTAAAATTTTGTCTTTATGAACTGATCCGAAATTAAAGTTCCTAAAATGTCACTGAAAACAGTGTCGTAGAGCAACTTTTTGATCGTAGCAGCAGTCGATTACGCTTAGGAAACGTCTTGGTATTGATAACACGGCATTCTGCACATATTCTAACGGGATTAAATGTCAGGAATCTGAAATAATTTGTATTAGGTCTTCTAACAAAACCCAAAATGCAATGCGATATTTTTCAATTGTACATAGGTTAAGTTTCTCTCTTTCCAATTTTGGTCCTAGATAATTTGCCAAAATTTTTAAATGTAATAATAGATCTACTAGTCACTTTAAAGATTAGACAGGTCAAATATTCTATGGGTCAAATAAAATAAGCCTGACAGTAGTAACTTTTGCATTCTTGCTGTTGCACTAATAGTGAATATAAGGAAATAGCCCAGATTTTTTTTTTTTTTATTAAAGGCCACTATAGAAATAAAGTACTAGTCTGTAGGCCAGGAATTTGAAATGAAATCCACTGGACAATGGACACCCATATTCGAAGTCACTCTTTGAGTAAACGACTAAATCTTCACGATCAGGTCTAGTGGCTGAGAATGCCTCGCAGCAGTTGGTTCATTTTTTAGGCGTGGTGATTTCGTTCATCTTCAACAAAAAAACAGCTGGTGTGGAGGAAGGTATCATTTTTGCCATGCATTGCAGCTGCGGATTCCATTTAGATAGGAAATTAACCTGGTCACGTCTAAGCTCAAACGATTTACCATTGTCACCTTTTATAAATAATAGTCATGGAAAGGTTGAGTTATTTTCCATTTTCTACTTTTAAAGGTCTTCATCATCGTCATATTTATCTTGTTCTCTTGGTTTTTGAACAATTTTAACATTCATGATTTCAGCTGTCGAAAATTCATGAACACATGCTGCGCACTAGAGTGATGCCAACTCAAGGCGACTTCTTTTAAGTTCCTCATTGTGATGCGCGTCAAATCTCTATCTTCTGGTATTGTATTTAAGTTGTAGAACTTCAATGCTTCGAAACCACATTTTAACCGCGTCCGTGCTTTCTCCGGAAAAAAGAGGCATAGATAATTCAAGATCTCGTGGCCGCTGAGATGCGAGGTCGAGCCTAGGAGAAATGCTCGACAGGACTTGGGTAAGGCGATCGGTGGCAACACCGTCCTAAAAACGTAGACTGTCTTATAAGATACGTGAGGTGTTGGAGTTTCAGTGGCACAAATGTTTCGGACAGACAGTAGTCTAAGCCGAATACCCCTCTCTCAAGTTTTTTCTTGTGCTCAGCATAAATTTGGCGGTCACGAGATCTTGAACTATCTATACCATGGTCCAAATTTGACTACTCAGTCAACTTCATTCTACTTTCGCTTTTTTTGCGGCCCGGAGTAAGAACAAGCAGCCCGCCAACCCATGCGCCTAGGGTTGTTTTTCCTAGTCACCTGTGTTACTAATAGGTATTTCAAATTTAAAATATCCTACTGCAAATCTTAGTTTTATAATAATTTGGTGTCTTTAGACTCAGATTTCAGTTCACATTCAGCTGAAAACAATGATTTGGTAGACTCTTTTAAACCATTATTTTGTGGTTTTATGGGTTGGTATTCTTGACTGCATAATGTGGCTTATTATTTATTTCAGATCAATAGAATCTCGGATCTTTAGTTTTTGTTCTTTAGTCTATGTAATTGGGGACACCATTTTTCCAATTTAAAATCGGCTTAGAAGTGTCAAACTGAACGATTAATTTTCCATAAAGTGTCAGTAATTGAGTCTAAATAAATTAGTCTACAAACTCAAATTCTGAGTCATTCGAATCTGATTTTACCAAATTTATAACCACGGGGGAATATTGTCCATAAGCGAAGTTCCCATTAATTTCTCTTTTTTTTCCAAAACATTTTTTCTCCAAATGCTTGAAGTGCATGGTAGTATGTCTTTCAACCATTAATGGCGAACTATCTTGTGGTGCTATATGCTTATTATAAAACTCTTTGAACTGCACCCATGCCGACCATGTAGGATTGTAGGGACTGGCAATAGTAGGTCATGGACATAGGACATGGACGAATGAACATTCTTTCCACCATGGTTAAAGGTTAGTCATTTTTAGCGATTTGGAATCCCTCATAAGTAATAATTAAAAATTGACATGTAATTGACATTTGTCACCGTGGAACGATTTTCATTTTACTACTGCAACTATTTAGCACCCAAGTAAGATTGTTTTACCTAAGGTAACCAAATCTGTAATGTAAATTACAAGTTTACTTTTCATCTCAAACCTGACTTAGGTACATTCCAAACCGGCTCAGCTGTTCAAAGCATTCAGAACGAGAACAGAAATCTTTTTTTTTAATTTAACATCAAACTTGATATCTTTCGGAGCTTGGTGTGCCAACATTCGACAGTAACTTGCGTGGTTGCCAACTAAGGCTGTCAAAACAATTAAATTTATTTTGTAGTTGATTTTTTAAAATAAGAGCGTCAAATTTCCCCATTATAAAAAATAGTATAAAAACTTGTTTTATAAAATAAATACTCGTTTTTTGGAAAAACTCGCCGCAAGCGGTTCGTTTTACAAACTTGAACTAATGTGATAATAATGAACTTTATAAAACATTTTTTTACATGTATTTACTATTTAAAACGTTAACCCTTTGGCTCTGGTTAAATCATAATAATAATAATAATAGTAACGTAATCATTAAAAGGATAGTTAGTTTTAGTTGAGAGCTTTGTCTTGGGTTGTTTATATATACATTTTTCCCTTCAAAATTTCACATTTTTTAGCGAAAGGTAGGAAAAAAATAGTTAAAAGTTTCAGTTTCAGCTACTTTGAAAGTGTAGATGTAACTATAAAAGGAATGCCCAATTTTAAGTTTACAATAGCTGTGGCTAAATTATATGTTAGCAATAATTCAATGAATGTCCTTAAACTATTGATAATCAGTAAAACAACAAATAAAAACTGGTTATCTACGCAAACATTTTTCATTAGTCACCAGTTAGGAATTGTAATACATTATATTATGTGTTTTTTATATTATTATACTTCTTTAAGTACAGTTTACCTCCTTTTTAGTAATTTTGTGCACCAAAAAGATTATTTTAGGTTTTTAAGCAATTTGAATTTCGTTACTTACGTTCTGGGAACTTTCTCTCTTTATTCGTGAAATATGAAAAAGCAGATTTCTCTTTTCCGTGCGTTCGTTTTTAATGATTATTTTAAGACTAACGGTAACACAATGAAAGAGAAACAAATTTGATACATACTGATTTCCATAAAAATCCGAACACCTTGAATTAGCTGATTGATAAAACTGAAAGTTTCACCAAAAGTCCATTAAATCGAACCAAATAAACGATTAAAATAACAGGCCTAAAACTTGTAAAATAAAAAATTTATTCAATAATGTGTGGGTCCATCGTGATTTCTAATGCACTCATTTACACGGCGAGCCATGCTTGAAAGAAGATGGTTTATGTTGTCCTGTGGGATCTCATCCCAAGCTTCCTGAAGCCGTATACGAAAGTCATTTAAATTATTCGAAGGATGCTGTAAGTTACCTAGACGTGTGCCCATGATATCCCACACATGTTCGATTGGTAACAAATCCGGTGAACGAGCAGGCCAGGGGAGTACTTCAACATTATGTTGTTGAAGGTATTCCGTTGTGACTCTTGCCGTATGTGGGCGTGCATTGTCTTGCTGAAATAGAGGTCGATCTAACCCTCTGAGGTAAGGACCTGCAATCGGCTCCAGTACTGTATCGATGTATCCTTTTGCTCTCAAATTTTCTGAATGAAAACTAGAGGGGACCTGCCACTCTGTGTTATTGCCCCCTAAACCATCACGCCTTGTGTGAGAGCTGTATGGCATTCAACAGCGAAATTCAAATTTCGGTGTTCTCCACGTAATCGCCTCATCTTCCTACGTTCATCGTGAGCCCAAAGACAAAACCGGGATTCGTCTGAGAACACAACCCGATTCCGATCGTGGTCCCAATTTGCTCGGTCGTTGTACCATTGCAACCTACGAGCACTTATTCGGTGATAAACTGATGACATGGAGATCCTATGCTCCAATCAGTTGCAGTTGGACGAGTGGTAGAACGTCTGTCTCATAGGGCAGCAATTCGTAGATGAGGATCTTCGCGTGCTGATGTTCTTTGAGGACGGCCAATTTGCCGTATTGAGAAACCGGCTTCTCCCATACCGACAATGCGGCCTCTTTCAAACTCACTCAATTGATGAAAATGAACCGGCTCACGGTGTCTTGAATTTTTTGAACTAACGCAAATCAACTAGCAAAGCAAAATTCTGCTAGACGAAACGTTGTTTTCAAAAGGTAAAAAAGGTATGATAACGTTAATGGTTTTTGTTGAAATTTTAATCATTTCTTCCATGACTGTCCCCCATAGAAATAATATTATATGGAAGTAACTTAGAGAGAGACGCGCGTTGTCAACACAGTGGGACAGAGATAGGGCTCTCTGGGTGGCAATACATTGACGCGAAACTGCAGAGCACTGTGTTTCTGGAGATTTCTTTCGTGCTGTCTCATGGTGTTTGGAGGTATATTTTTGCAAATTTACGTTTTTTAGGCTCAAGTTACCTTATTTAAATATCTACAGTCTTCTTAAGTTGTATTTTATCGGAGTATTTGTTAAACATCGTGAAATCGTGTTGTGCGTATAATTGCATAGAACGTGCAAAGACAGCAATCCTGTTTCATTTCATAGGTAATAATCACATACATTGACGAAGGATTTCGTAAATAATTTAAAAAATTTGTTAGATTCCCTAAACATTCCGAGTTACGAAAAAACGGTTTATTGCTACAAAAAGAGGGAATTTCATATTTATTGATTATTGTTTTAGTTATTTGTACGTGGATTTAGAAAATAAATTTTAGTAGAAAATTCCACACAATTTAATATGTTTAATTTAATTAGGCACCCTGTCACTTTTATCGAAAGTTTAATTATTTTTATCCTAAAAATTTCAGAATTACCAATGAACGTACACTACAAGATTAGTTAACTTTAGAAGATTACTGTACTAACTGAATTCGTAATATATTGTAGATTCTCTATACATTTCATTTTATTAAAAGACTATCTCCACCACTTAACATGATTTTTGTTGTTTCACATTACACATAATTTTAATGTAAACTGTAAAAATATAGTTTTCATTAACAGACGTTTGTTATAATTGATTGTTTGAACAAATTCGTAAGAAAACGTATTAATTCCCGTTCAAATGAAGCGTTTCTTGCCACCCAGCACGTGATACGTGGTCAGCCGTCCTTTCCCCACTGATGCATAACCGCTCTAGCTATTTCTTTCTTATGTTGATTACACTCGCTCGCGTATGGAAACGTATACAAGGCTCCATCCATTCCTTTATTAGATCAATGCTGTCCCCATATCGGATTCGATAATATGAACAAATGGCTCAACTCCTTCGAGGTGTTCGGATTTTTATGGAAATTAGTATATTCATTTTCTTTAAAAAATAATGACCTGATCTCAAAATATTACTAAGTCAAGTTCTTCTGGAAAACCAAATTTTATAGCCTATTTCAGACAGTACGGGACCGCTTTTTTGAAATCTTAATATATCACTAAATCAGTATTTCGGGATTACAGATTATTAACAAAAAAAAAAATATTTTTTATTTCAAAAAATTATAATATACTCGTAATTCTTTATAAGAATTTACCAAACTTGATGTTAAATTGTGAACCATGCAGTATATAAAGTTAAAGTCTTAAGAAAGCTAAAGAACAACTTTACAAGCTTGCCGCGTATCGTTTTTCATTAGATTAAATAGTGTTTTGCGCGAAATAAAAATCACCTTTTAGTTACACGGTTTATTTAATAACGCACAAAATTATAAAATGCCGGTCTCTCGGGTAGGCACGTCTTTTCCCCTGTCGATACTTCTCGACGACTCCCCGAGAGCGTGAAATAATAAAAATTAGGTAAACTACCCTAAAACGGGTGGGAGTAGGGTGGACAAATTGGCTACGCCCAAACCCCTGTTCAGGTAAACTGAACAAATAGGGAGGAGTGAAAGTGATGCTTATATGTTTAAAACTAATTGTTTAAAGCACCTGAAATTCTTAAATAAGTATTACATTTACTTCTATCGAAAGAAGCAAAAATATTACTCATATCGAATTATCTTAACAGTTTTTCCGAATTAATTCTTCACAACATTTTAAGTTTGTGGACTCAGAAAGCTAGCTGTAACATTCCCTTTCGCCAAAAAAACAACTTTATTAGTCTTTATTAGTATCACTTTTGGTTCTTTCCATTATGTTTCTTAAATTTTTAGCACGTTTTATTGTTGTTTTCTCTAATTGGTTGTTTGATGGTACAATGTCATTGAACTAACTAAAGTTATGTTTGATGTATTTTACTAAAACATTTAGAACTGATTGTTAGGATTTTAAATTTCCTCCTCCATATTACAGTCAATTGTTACACTAAGAAGAGACAATCTTTTTTTTCCTTGTGAAGTTAGTTCTTTGGGTGATATTAAAAGAAATCTTTGTTTTGTAAGTACACAAATCATAGGTACCTATACTTCTGTACCCCTCGTTTATCACCGGATAATCAAAGAGACTAGGAGCTGATGATGATCCTTTGATCAATTAAGAAAAAAAAAAAACCGAAGAACTAGATAATGAGTAGCAAGAGAAAATTCAAAGGTCAGTATCAAGAGCTATTGTTATTATACTTGTTAGATCTTAAATGATTTTTTTTCAATCAACAAGCATACTCAAGACATCTTTAGAAAAATTGCATTGAAATATAAAAATATTCGAGATAAATTAAGAGCAGTTTAATTTTTTTTGCTGGGTTGACAATAGAATCACGCAAAAACAACGCAGTACTACTTTACTACGTAAATACTTGAACAAACCCTTCAACCGAATACGTTCTAATCTAATCAGAGTTAATAAAAACCACGAATTCTCTAAAGCATAGTTAGAGATTTGTGAAGACGTTTACAAAAATGGTCGCTGCCCCAATCACCCTCGTTGTGCTTCTATTTCTTGTAGAAAAAATTTCCGGTCATGGGATGATGATGGAACCACCAAACCGTAGCTCCCTGTGGCGCTTTGACCCATCGGCACCTCCAAATTACGACGACAATCAGAATTTCTGTGGTGGTGTAAATGTAAGTACTTCGGAGAATTATATAAAGTTTGTAAGCAAATTTTGTTGTTAAAGGTTCAATGGACGCAATATAACGGAAAATGTGGAGTTTGTGGCGACCCATGGGACGCTGCCCATCCGCAACCTAACGAAAATACTGGAACTTACGGACAAGGCAAGGTTGTCAGACAGTATTCACCAGGTAGTCTTGTTGATATAACGGTTAATTTGACTGCAAACCATATGGGCTACTTCATTTTCAGGTAAGTTTGTGAGTTTAATATGATCAGAAAGTAGAAGGGCATATTTTGGGTTTGTAGTGTGTGTGTACTTCAAGATCCAAATGCTCCAGAATCAGGAGAGGAGTGTTTCCAAACTTTGACTTTGGGAGATGGACAGGCTAAATATCAGATTGAAAGTACAGATAAGCAGTTGATTGTCAATACTCAAGTAAAACTTCCAGATGGATTGACGTGTGACAGATGTGTTTTGCGGTGGCATTATAATGCAGGTATGTGTTTTATTTTGACTAAAAAAAATATACATATGTCGTATCTTTAAGGTAATACATGGGGACAGTGTGACGATGGAAGTTATGCTGAAGGATGTGGGCCTCAGGAAACCTTTAGATCTTGCGCAGATGTAGCAATTCTCTGAAAAGTACATACATACATATAAGAATAAATGGCAATGTTTTTCCACATGCAATAAATTTGTATTTTTTGACAGTTTCTTTTAATTTGAATATGCATTAAATTTACTCGTGTATTATTTGGGCTTCCATGAGACATTGGCATCTGTAAATCTCAAATCCTTTCATTCGTCTAGTTCACGCAAAATACAATAATTGGTCACTTTAGGGATATGATAAACTGCTTGGCAACTTTTTGGAAATTAACAAATATATACAACCTTTGGTAACAGACTTGGTCGCTTACACTTACCTAAATACAATGTGTCAAATAATTCTGGTATTAACGGGTGCTTTTAAGGCGGTATCGTATCACTAAGAATTTCGACACAGGAGTTGAGCATAATAAGTCTACACGTCGTCGTCCAACTACCCTCTAGTGATAGTTAGTTGCCTTAACGTCTTTCATTGCCACCTTTGTGGGAACAAATGTCCTTTAGCACCAGACCGCATGAAGTAACAGTGGACTCTTAGCGGCGTTGTAATGAATATTGGTCTGGACCACCGTAAGAGGATGGATGTTGTAACTTTAACTGGTACCGTGATTGCCGGTACTACCAGGTGCTACAAACCAGGCGAAAGAAACATTTTATGCACACAAACGATTTCCCAACAGGAACATTACCAGTAAATCCGAATGATAATTTATAAAAGCAATGATTTGAATTTTCTATACTTAGTGATCAAGTGATGATGATGGTATGAAACACATTTTGCACAACGGTTACGAAGAAAGTATGATTTTTTCTACTCACATTGAGAAAATGTTGAATTTTTACTGCATTTTGGATTGAGAAAATTGACCATTTTTTAATCTATTGCGTTACCCTGATTATCTTTTGTTTACACGTCATCATTAATGTTAATAAAAATAATTCTTGATTTTTTTGTCTTTATTTTCTTGATTATATGAGCAGAAAAGTGTTAAACTCGTGAGAAAATGGTCATTCCACTCAAATGAGTTCCTCCACTCGCCTTTGGCTTGTTCCGGAAAATCTCGTCCTCGTGAAATGACCAACTTTCTCACTCGTTGAACAATATAACTACTATTATTGGGGGTGTCGGTGGGGAATTGTGGAGAAAAGGAGATGTCGCGTTCTGATTGGGGAAAAGCTGTGGAGAAAAGTGCATTTATAACAACTATAAACTATAAATTACTACCGTACGCATATAATCCTTTTTCTTGTGTTACTACATCTTTGTCTAAAAAAATTCTGGTAAACAAAAATTAGAAAATATTAGAATAATAGTGAAATAGGTTCACAGAATAAGAGTTCGATAAAATTTCAGTACTATGTACTAATTAATAATTATAAGATAATTACTATACAAAAACATAAAAGTTTGTTACAATTTCTTCATCAACAAGTAATACAATAAATAAAATGAACACTTTGTGTAGTCGAGTTACAATGTAAAGAATTCAAACCAGTGGCGGCTCCTCGGGGTGGGCAGGGTGGGCAATGCCCACCCTATTTGATTATTTATGATACGAAGTAAAATATTGATTTTTTTTTCTTTTTTAAAATATTTTATATATGTATACACAAATAATTATCGTCGTAAACATCATTTAAGCCAACGGATTTTCTTCATTACATCCCGCAGTTTCCGCAACTGAGAAATTGCAGTTGTAAAAAAGTGCGTCAGATCTCGGCGTTATACGGTTCATGTGAGGATGGGCTAGTCCACCCTGGTCCACCCTCTTGATTATAAGCAACGACATACGTTCGGTTTTCTATGTACGTAATTGAGAGCATTGATTAAATACATATAGATAGACCCATGCTATTGTTTGGAGCGAACAGGCCAACGGCCGGCGAACAAGAGATGGCGCACCAACAGTCGGCCGTCAAACGCCGACGAAAAGCTTGGACACCAATCGCGCGCGTAGATAACCCAAATCGCAGCAACAATACATTTAATAAAGCTACCACTCGACAGAGGGCGACGAAAACAATGTGTAAAAATCTCATAGTAACCATTTATATAATTTGCAACGTTGCCAGATGAGCCTAGCACAACTTTGCCGTTATTTCTAGTCGATTAGATTTTATTTCGTTTAAAAGTTTCTGGTGAATAAATGGAATTATTATAATGAATAAACAATACAAACAAATTATTACTTGTTATTTTAAATACTTGTTAGTGTTGATGAAAACATAAATGGTAATTAAAGTTATTCTAAATACGGTCCGGTCCGGTAGCTCAAATTTTACAGTACGAGTGATATGTTTCAGGACGAGTAGGTAGCCGAGTCTTTAATTTCGAAACGAGTACTGCGAAAAGAGTTACCGGACGTATGTTGTTATGTATTTTATTTCATACTGTCAACATACTTTTTTATTCGATAATATTATTATTATTTTGAGAAAAAATCCAAATCGAGTCACTTTTTCTGACATCGTTAGCAACCGCTCTTTGGTAAATGTTTTAATTTGTTTATTCGTGCAAATCAGCATCATATGTTTAAACACATAGTACTTATAACACTTTACAGGACTTATTGTTTTGTATAATCCGACTCGATGGACGAATGTTTTGTGCAATCCGTCTCGAAGGACCAATGTTTGTGCAACTCGGCTCGTCCTACCAGTATTTTTTGTAATCTGGTTGATACGACAATGTGATACCGAATTGTACTTTGATATTGCTCCAAGGACCTTTGTTTTCTTGCGTGCGAGATAATAGACAGCGTTCGGTTTCGATGTTTAATACAGGACGGTTACAGAAGTACTAAATTTACATTTGTATTTACAATAACAGGTAAAGCAAAAGAGACCCAAAAGGGTCAGTGGCCGCTTCCGGAAATGGAACACTTGTCCTTTTTGGCTCAATTTTATCGGACTTGTCCGTTTTTTTGATTTTACCGGAATCGTTCGATCCAGTAAAACGTCAAACTTGACATAGTATGAAGTAAAATAAATAAATTTTATTCAATTTTGACATGTAAACAAATGTTTATTTTGCCGTCAGTAGGCCACTAAAGCTTTGGTTTATCCGGTACATTGATTAAATACATATATGTATTTAATCAATGTCCGGTAGCACCATAAAATTTTTAAACCGCTAGCGAAATAAAATTTTTATTTTGCTGTTTTAAAACCATGGTTACCATTTCTGTAATTTCTCCAATGCCTTGCTGCTCTTTCCATCTAAGGAACTTTTGATACACTTTCTGATTTGCTCTTTTTTGGGAGCAAGTTTTGCCGTTGGAATCTTGCATGATTTTGCAATTTTTCGATAATTTTAGTTTGTTTAAAATAAACAAACACCGTCGCCAGAGTCACATACTACACACACACACCTGATATTGTAACCTAAATTCTACGCATATAAAACTTTTATTTGGTCGCTGTCAATTCTGACGTTTCTCGAATGTGAACTTTGAATCACCAATTTTTTCACAATTTGGGACTTGGGGTTGTCAAAATTGAATAAAAGTTTGTATTACACTCGCGGTTAAAATGAATGTGTAACTCGTGGTCTTAAGGCGCTCGCGGCATACGCCGCTCTCGCCTTAAACTGGCCGCTCATTAAACATTCACTTTAACCGCTTGTATAATAAATAACTGTTATGATGTAAATACAATTAAGTATATCGATAATTCGCTACTGAAAATTTATTGAAATATAATTTGTGTTAAAAAAAGATTTTTGTGGTTTTATGGTTTATTAACATAATTTACTTATTTGAAATTAAATATTTTTAATACATAGCACCAGTTCTTGATATTCTTTATTTTTATTCCAAGTAATAATTGTGTTTCCTTTAGTTTTAATCAAGAAAATTTTTCGGTTATTATCTAACATACTTTTGTACATTAAGAAACTCCATTCCACGTCACAGGACGTTACAGGACAATATTTAAATAAATAAAGAAGTCGTTTTATGTGTTTTAAAATTCACTCTGATTTCCGGACTTTAGACTTTTTGGTGTTTCACTTCGGCACAAGAACTAGTCGTATCTCAAAGAAAACAAACAGTGGAATATACCGTATTGTACCTATATTTCATAGTAAAAATGTCTAAATTTTTTTATGAAGAGACAGACTGTTCTAGGAAACTTTACTAAATCTTTTCATTTACGAGCTATTGAAAGTCCGCCGGTCTCACTGATACTTCTTACTTGGCTCCTACGAATGAAGCGAAAAATGCACAGATTGAAAATATAGTAAATGGGGTAGTATGTATGCGTGATATGTCGTTAGACATTAGGTATTTTGCAAATAAAATTTATTTCATTGAAAACAGAAACAATAAAAAACATATCTGTACAAGTTTGGAATCGATATGGCCAGTTGTTTAGAATAAGCAAATATGCTTTTGTTCGTATTTACAATTATTACGAAACAGGTTATCAAATAATCTATTTTCACATGGCGAGACTTTCAAGCGGCCGAAGAATTAAAAACCATAAATTTTCATTGAAGAAACAAACTCTTCCAAGAAAATTACCAAATCTTTTAGTTTACGCACTATTGGACGAGCACTCCTTAAAACGGTCAGTATACCTAATCGCATTATTCCATTGATACCTACCTACCGAAAACGTTGCCAGATGAGCCTAAAACAAATTTGCGGATATTTCTCGTCAACCAGATATTATTTCATTTAGAAGTTTCTGGTAAATAAATGGGATTATTGTAATGAACACATAAAACAAATAAATTGTGATTATTATTTGTTGTTTTAACCCATTAGACGCTTATAGGCTTATAAGCATACTTTTCTTGAAAAATCGGTAATAAATTCAGTGAAACATCTTTGTGCCTTAATTCTTATTGGTAAACTGGGATTTTGAATAGAGGTCGCAGGAAAATTTTGTATGGTTTTATGGTTTATTTACATAATTTTCTTATTTACAATGAATGTTTTTGATATATAATACAAGTTCTTGATATTATTTATTTTAATTACATTTAATAAACCATAAAACCACAAAAATCTTTTTTTAACACAAATTATATTTCAATAAATTTTCAGTAGCGAATTATTATCGATACACTTAATTGTATTTACATCATAAAATTTATTTATTTTACTTCATACTATGTCAAGTTTGACGTTTTACTGGATCGAACTATTCCGGTAAAATAAAAAAAACGGACAAGTCCGATAAAATTGAGCCAAAAACACGGAGGTAGAAGAGACACTCTTCTACCTCCGTGGCCAAAAAGGACAAGTCTTCCATTTCCGGAAGCGGCCACTGACCCTTTTGGGTCTCTTTTGCTTTACCTGTTATTGTAAATACAAATGTAAATTTAGTACTTCTGTAACCGTCCTGTATTAACATCGAAACCGAACGCTGTCTATTATCTCGCACGCAAGAAAACAAAGGTCCTTGGAGCAATATCAAAGTACAATTCGGTATCACATTGTCGTATCAACCAGATTACAAAAAATACTGGTAGGACGAGTCGAGTTGCACAAACATTGGTCCTTCGAGACGGATTGCACAAAACATTCGTCCATCGAGTCGGATTATACAAAACAATAAGTCCTGTAAAGTGTTATAAGTACTATGTGTTTAAACATATGATGCTGATTTGCACGAATAAACAAATTAAAACATTTACCAAAGAGCGGTTGCTAACGATGTCAGAAAAAGTGACTCGATTTAGATTTTTTCTCAAAATAATAATAATATTATCGAATAAAAAAGTATGTTGACAGTATGAAATAAAATACATAACAACATACGTCCGGTAACTCTTTTCGCAGTACTCGTTTCGAAATTAAAGACTCGGCTACCTACTCGTCCTGAAACATATCACTCGTACTGTAAAATTTGAGCTACCGGACCGGACCGTATTTAGAATAACTTTAATTACCATTTATGTTTTCATCAACACTAACAAGTATTTAAAATAACAAGTAATAATAATTTGTTTGTATTGTTTATTCATTATAATAATTCCATTTATTCACCAGAAACTTTTAAACGAAATAAAATCTAATCGACTAGAAATAACGGCAAAGTTGTGCTAGGCTCATCTGGGAACGTTGCAAATTATATAAATGGTTACTATGAGATTTTTACACATTGTTTTCGTCGCCCTCTGTCGAGTGGTAGCTTTATTAAATGTATTGTTGCTGCGATTTGGGTTATCTACGCGCGCGATTGGTGTCCAAGCTTTTCGCCGGCGTTTGACGGCCGACTGTTGGTGCGCCATCTCTTGTTCGCCGGCCGTTGGCCTGTTCGCTCCAAACAATAGCATGGGTCTATCTCAGTGGTTCGCAAACTTTTATTATTGATGGCACCCTAAAATATTAAACAAAATTTGACGGCACCCCTCCAGGAACAGTTTTAATTGTAACTAATTTATTATCAAAAACACTGTATCACATGATTGTATAATATGTAATTGATGTTAAGATTGTTTTATAAATATTTTTTCCATAATTTAAGCTTGTCTTTTAAAGCCAAAATTTTTTCACTGGAGGTTAAAATATTTTCATTTCTACTTTGCATACTTGAATTTACATATTTTATTTAAGTGTTCAAAAATATTAGTTAAATATGCTAGTTTTGCATATCAAACGTGGTCTTGAAGGAGGTCAAAAAATTGTTCAATATTTTCTCATTCAAAAAAACGTTTATATCTGTTTTCTTAATTCCCAAAATCGAGAAAGAACACGGCCTTTAGATAGCCATCTTACTTCAGTATGAAGAAAATGAACATGTTCAGAACACATTTTCCATTACTGAACAGTTGTACCATATTAATAAAATCAGATCATCAATTATTATTTTTTAAAGTTGGTTTTGTGCTTATATTTATTAAAATCATTATAAAATTTTCACGGCACCCTCTTGGGGGTTCCGCGGCACCCCAGTGTGCCGCGGCACCCAGTTTGCGAACCACTGGTCTATCTATATGTATTTAATCAATGTTGAGAGTAAAGAATTCGAAACGCGCGTCTTTGCATATCCGTGTTTTCTTGCTTCAAGCGGGGCAGGACGCCCTGGCCTCAACGTATATCTCAAACGCTGCAGAATCGGATCTCTCGATATTCGATTCAAGGATTCAATAAATTAATTTCGATTTTTTTACTTCTCTTGTATTGTAAAAGTATAGAGGTCATTATTTTTATTACTCTATTGAAATATGGGTAAGGTAGTAAGGAAAATAATGTTATGCGAAAATTCTTGAATACTATTGTTACAGAAAAGAGCAACACCATAATAATTAATAAATACTTTTTCATATCAAATGAAAATTTGTGATAACCATATTCTTGTATTATGACACCGTGTAAACTTTATAATGAATTATAAATTTAAAAATCCGAATAACCAATCGTCACCTTAGAACTGGTTTGCCGCATATCCAGATCGCGTCCGAGGGATTTTCGCCTCTACTGCTTGGTGCAGATTTGCCGCATGTCGCACTTGGGCGAAGCGAAACATAGTTTAGATTCAGTGCTGATTTGCCGCATGTCCAAGCAGAAATCGATACAGTACCGTTATCCGTTTTTACGTACTTCCTTGCTGTTTTGCTTTTCAGCGTTAGGTTTGGGGTTGGGAAAGAAATCGTATTCAACTTCACGCGCAGAACAATAAGAATAATGTGAAATAAATAAAAAAGAGACTTAACAATTTTGATGAATCTGAAATTAAAAAAAAGCAACTGTAATTTGTGCAACTCTTTTTCTGTTGTTATCGATGTTACAAATATTTTCAAATTATTAGATTCGAAATTTTACAAATTTAAATTTCAAATAGATTTGTTGTTCGATAAACAAATAATTTAATTTTTTACTAAACAGTAACATTTTATTAACGATATTTCTACATCAATAATCACAAATAATAGATACATTTTTAATTTTTTAAATTAAAATGTTGTAAAAGTAATATGAAAATTAAAATTTCGAAGCAAAATCTGTTTAGGTGGATTTTGCTTCGAAATTTATTACTGGAACGTTTACAAAAATCAGCTTTTGACATAAAATGCTTGCAAATTTGAAACAGAATTGGAATGTTTCTTGACAATCATGCCTAATACATTTTTGACTTGTATCTTTTAAAAAGAATTATTTCCGAATTTATAGCTATTTACAATTTACGACTTACTTCAAGAACAAATTCCGTATTAGAATTTTACCTATAATAACTAAATAGATGTATGTTGTTAACTTATATAAGGTACCTTACATCGAAACGAGTAATTTGTTTTTTAATATGACATTGCCTTTCTTTATCATTCTATTTGTCTAACAATTATTGTTGTGCAATTATACGCGTGTAAATAAAAATAACTTTACAATAACTTATTTATGGGTAAATTTTTTTACCAATTAATTTAACTGGATGGTTATATGTAATGGTAATAATAGCCGCATAAAATTCACTCACTGTTTAGGTATACCAGATATCAAAAGCTATTAAATCCAAATGTTATTGTTTATTTTTTTATGTCTCGAGCGCAAGCTAAGGAAGTATTGTAATCAGGTTCATCGGGCGACTGGCTACTTTTATGGCTTCTCAACGTTTCATGACTCCTATAATGAGAAAACATAGGTCTCGCGTTTCCAGTTGATAAAACGCTGACCAACATTTGTAATCATCCTCCCCATTATATAACGTCATCTCCAACTTTTACAGCAATAAATGTTATATAAATTTTAAAAAATAACATACTTTTTCATTTGTTGTTTATTGAGATTTTACCCTAAGCATCCAGATTGAATTGAATTACCATAACCCTAATTTCTTGAGATTTTGAAAACAGGACATACTACATACATAAAGAAAGTTAAAAGAATTTGAAGTAATGTAATGATACTCTTTTTACATCAACATACTATTATTTATCAATTAATTGGGCATCGTCCAAAATACTGTTCATAAATTATAAGTGCAGGAAGTTTATGCAAAAACATGCAAATACATTTTTTGCGTATAATAATATGTATTGCTTTATTATTAAGTATCTACTCATTTATAAGAATTATTAAAATTAGTAAAAAAAAGTATTCAAGTCTCTGTCTAGTTTAATACCTTACCTTATTAAAATAATAAGTTTAATCAATTATGTAGTTAGCAAACAATGACGTTTAATTTATACTTAGTAGGGTTCACGGCATGTTTAATTCGGAGTTATAATTTGAGAATATAATTTACCCGTTTATTTATTTTTGTAGTTTAGTAGTACTTCAGCAAATTTAGAAAACTGTATGTTATTTAAAAATACGTGACAAATCACGAGGCCAGGCAATCTAGAGATCTGACTGTTGGTTTGCGCGGGAAATACTGCATACTTTTTAGATAAAAGGAGTCTATGATAAGCGCACGTAGGAGATCATAGACAGAGAGCTAATATTTAGAGCTAATGTATTGGAAAGAAATAGGACAAGTTTACGTGCGCACACCACAGCCTCCCTTTCTTCTCTAAACAGTTTGGGATCATACCACAGTATCATAAATAATAATTGACAAAGAGTTCGCAAAGGAATCCAACGGAAATATTTATACAATTGTTTACAACTACCAGTACAAATAATTCTTTCATTTTCAACTGAAAAGCGTATAACTATATTAAGTACTAGATATTATGGAGTTAGGGGTAATCAAATAGATTTGGGTTGCAGTCAACATAATTGTCACTGATACATAAGACATGGAAACGAATGATTTATTTCCAAATCCAAATATACTGCATTTACAGTTTTAAGCAGTATCACTGCTAATTTTCTCTGGTTGCCCGACAATAGCTACTTGTAGTCAATATCCACGTAATGTAATAAAATACTGGAATCTAATTGTTTGAGACAACAACCTATTTTTACCCGAGTGTTCTTTATCAGTTTGAATATTTTATATAAAAAAATTACATATTAAGCTGCAATTTTAGTAGGACTGCAGCGAGTCAACGAGCCGCCTTTACTCCGCCAATGCAAAGAAAATATCATTTTATTATCCTTTGTAAAAGTAGTTCCTTTCTGTAAAACACATTTAAATTTGGTACTCCGTATTTCGTTCACAATTCACCATTTAACAATGGAAATTGACAATGCAATATTTGGATTCTACAGTTTTTAGGAAAAATGAATGACTGCAATGAGTTTTATCAAATGTAGATTTTATATAAAAATAAAGAAAAATAAGTCTCTTTATTTTAAAAATATTTAGAAAAAATCGAATCAAAACATCAATAATTTAACATTCATTGTTCGTTATACTTAGTTAACTACTTCACCACGAGATTTCTAATATCGTTTCAATTTTTCATTTATTTCACATTACGAGTCCTTGCCGTATTTCTTGTTCTGCGCGTGAAGTTGATTAAGAAATCTTAATCTTAATTATCTCTGAAAAATGTATCTATTATTATCTGTAATTATTGATGTGGAAATATCATTTCCACAAATACGAATATAGGTATGCAGCATTATGAATTTTGTTGACTAAAATTTTAGAGAAAATAAGGTCAATCATTTCCGAGAAATCATTAAACAAAAATGTTACTGTTAAGTAAAAAATTAAATTATTTGTTTAACGAGCAACAAATCTATTTGAAATTTAAATTTGTAAAATTTCGAATCTAATAATTTGAAACTGAATCTTTTTTAAAAAAAAAATTGAAAATATTTGTAACATCTATAACAACAGAAAAACAGTTGCACAAATTACAGTTGCTTTTTTTTAATTTCAGATTCATCAAAATTGTTAAGTCTTTTTTATTTATTTCACATTATTCTTATTGTTCTGCGCGTGAAGTTGAATACGATTTCTTTCCCAACCCCAAACCTAACGCTGAAAAGCAAAACAGCAAGGAAGTACGTAAAAACGGATAACGGTACTGTATCGATTTCTGCTTGGACATGCGGCAAATCAGCACTGAATCTAAACTATGTTTCGCTTCGCCCAAGTGCGACATGCGGCAAATCTGCACCAAGCAGTAGAGGCGAAAATCCCTCGGACGCGATCTGGATATGCGGCAAACCAGTTCTAAGGTGACGCAATGATGAGAATAAGTAATACATTTATTATTGCAGTACGTATCTGACATGTGTATTTTTTTATTATTACATATGCATTTTTGTTTCATAAATATAACTATAGCAGAGTCAACAAAAGTTAAATATACGCTTAATTTATTATTTAATTCGGACTGTCCGCACAGGTTTGTTACGCGTTCGCTCTAGCATGGGTGGGCAAATCCACCCTGAAAATCGGAAGCACTCGGCATGGTTCGTCCTCGTCGGAGACACGACTCAATTGAATTCAGTCAGATCAGAAACTGCATTGTGGACAGTGCATTTAATTATAAAATGTAGCTTATTCAAATTACCAAATAGTTAGGCGGGTACCAAAGTAGGTACTTTCTAGCAATTTTTTTTAATGGCAAATCCTACTATAAGCTGTGCAATTAATATTAGAGAGGTGTTAAAGAAGACATTAAAGACATTGAGTTTTTGTTTTTAATAAATAAATTCAGTAGTATGGAACTTGATATTTATGAATTATTTGTTTATAAATTAAGATCATGTCTCGAAATGAAACAATTGGTCATCACAAACTCTCGTGGCAGTAATAAAGGCTTTAATCAAAGTTCGGACAATAAATATTACCTACCTATTGGTTGATCGATAGTGAAACAACAAACAAAACTGTTGGAATTATCTGCTATTTAACTTAAAATTAAATTACTAACACTTTAAAATTCCACAAGAAGAGCGATATAAAATATATTGCTACTGCTTTACAAAAACACGACCAATCTGAATAAACGAAAATTACTTGGAAAACGAAGTTAAACTATAGAAAATTTTCTTAAATTCGGCGTTTATTCGATATGATAATTTTCTTGGCTACACAAAAACATACATTTCGGGGACAAGATGAATCGCAAATTTCTCTTAAAGTAAATTCGATGATAAATTTCAAAAGTTTTTTGGAGGAGTCTTTGGTAATTAGTGGTCTTCAGAACGATTATTTTGGAACTATTTTTATTTTATTTGTTATTGTTAACTTTGTTAGTATTTTGAGAATTTATTTTTTGTTTCATTTGGTATTTTTAATTTTGCTTTTACAATAATTTTCCAAATTGCTGCTTTTTCTAAGTGTAGCTTATCTCAAAGGTTTAAAATTTAACGTTTTCTCGTCATGTTATTTCAAAATCTTTACATGTTGGGATCATTATTTGAGTTTATAGTTCTATAAACTCCTAACAAATCTATTTATGTCCTGAACCTTTTTTTTGCTCCTCTTTCCTCTTCTAGCAAGAGTCTTCGACGTTCTCGTTAGTTCTTGCTGAACGACATTGTTAGTAACATTTATAAAATAATATATATGTAATATACATAAAATATTTGTTATATTATATTGATTGACATGCAGCACCAAAACAAAAACCGTTCTCACAAAGATGATTAATTATATATATGTATATTTTTTTTTTCATACATGTTATAACCTACCTATAATGCTTTGCCCACCCATCCAAAATCACCACAAGCCGCCACTGATTCAAACATATGGAACACACAATTTATTTACCTCTCTACCTCCGACTTTAATAAAAATTAACTTTTGTGATCATCCTTAATTAATTCCTTCACATAATATTTGAAAAAAAAAATCGTTCAATTTCTGATGCATTTTTTCATGAATATACCTTTTAGTATAAACTCCAGGACTTTTTGTGTAGTGTTAATCTTTACAACTATGTATGTTATAAACTTTTTCTAATAAACAAGCTAGTCAACCCAAATTATCCCACTGTATAATTAGTCACGTACCTAGATTAAACAACGCGACGAAATAATTAACAAAACAGCTATGAATTTTTGAAGATTTGTCTTTGATAGAAGTTTCGCCTTGTCGGATTACTCTCAACTCAAAAATTTCGAATTGAAAATGCAACGATCAAAGGCAAACCTTAAAAAATCCATGGAAGTTTTTAATGCATTTTTAATTGCTCTCTCGGTAGAAATGAGTAGTTAAAAAGTTAAAAAGCTATACTTTTAGTGCTACTTCCAATGTTTGCACGTGAATAAAAGTGTATTAAGTGAGTTTAATAAGTAAAAACAGTTTTTTACCTTTTTGATACGATTTCACAGCGATGCACGTTGCCTGCACTGCTAGCAGCACAATATACACCAGTGCTTTGACTGCAATGGAGACTAGAGAATCGTCAGCAAACGAAGTGGCAGCGAAAAAATAACAGTAAAATTTGAACTGGAACACAGAGAAATTCCAGAAAAATACGAAAACATAAACATGGTAATTGATCACGAAGAACGTTTTTGAAGAAGGAAATATGTAGACGACTTTTTAAAGATAAAATTTTGTAAGTCATAATTTTAGAATTCCTATATACTTACTAGATACTTATTTGAACTTTTATTTTAGTTTCAGGACTGCTTGTACTAAAATATTTCCCTCAAATATTAAGTACAAATACTAACACTGTATAATTCATAGAAGACAGAGATGGATATCATATCATTAATAATAAACAATAATAAATAATTCATTTCCAAGACAAAACGAAGGAAGGAGATTCCAGAACTTAGAAAATTTATACAAGAGACAAGTTTCGAAATTGAAGAAGAAATACCTCCTGACACTCTCAGAAAGAAAGGAAGCACTTTGAACCACGAGTCCGTAAATCTATCTAATACCTAAGAAATCTCCACACCTCACAAATTAGATAACATAGTAAGTCTGGAACAAAACCAACTGCATGGAAAATTTTTCAAAGAGCTTGACGAAGCTCACATCAACAAGAAAATGTCATTGATTTGGCTCAAAAAATCAAATTTATATGCCGAAACAGGAGTGTTTTTGTTTGCTATTCAAGATCAAGTAATTAATACCAAGAATTACAGAAACTATAATCAAAGGCTACAAATGTAAGAAACGATTTTGGAAAGAAAAACCCGAAACGATTCATCCTGTAGCATTTGGCAAAAATTAACTATAAAGCTAGATACAACAATACAGGCAAAATTATTCACAAAAACTTTGCAACAAATCTAAACTTAATCCAAGATACGAAATACTATTGTACTTAGGTTCTATCTTCATTCCTTGAAAACACCGCATACAAGTTATATTGGGATCGCACAATGCTTACAAAGACAGAAACATGAAGAAACACACCAATGAAGCCAGTGTCATTGACTGTTCCTAACATGCCAACATAATACCACACCAAAATTTCAAAATATCTACAATTATTATTATCAGCAGAAATGAAGGCAATACTAAATATTGAGAAAATTTCAATTCTACCTTAGTTATCTCCAGTGGAGAAGGACCAACTAGTTTAGTTGAGAATTTAAAATATTTACATCTAAATGATTCAATAATAGTCAACATGTAAAAAGCTGTTGTGTTAAAAACATGTTATATTGTTCGTAAACTTCTTGAACATTCTGATCATGTCAGTCAGAATAGGTTAGCATTAGTAGGTCAGAGTAGTGTAGGTCACTTTTCAAATGATGCGCGGATAAAGGGTCGGTGGTTACGCTAGGCTATTGGGACTGGGGTGAGATTAAAAATAATAGCAGACGAATTTGTATGCTGTAGTTCTAGGATTTCAAAAGTTTTTTATTAATCTAATCAATGCACATCATTACTTGGTCTAGTACTCGTGATGACAGAAGTCTTGCCTGATTACATATCAAAAAAAGCAAAAAATATATCTACTAGTTTGTTAATTGTACTTAGTGCCGCTGAATAGTGCTTTTATTTTGATGTAGGTACTATTTTAGAATGATTTTTTTTTTAATAAAGAAGTTAAATTACTATGATTAATTCGATTCACTTTCAGGTATTAAATGTTTAGATCCAGTGGTGTAACAAACGAGTAATGGATGTCCGAATGTGCTGAATTGGACAAGTTTATTGGATTTTTTTTTTTTATTATGAATAGTGGAGCTTAATTGTTTAACTACGTCAGTTAAAAGTATTTAAATCTTGTTTCCAATGTATTGTACACTGTCAAGTCAGTTTTCAAAATGTGCTTTAAGATTCTGTAAGTTTGCCGTTGGAATATGGTTGCAGATTAAATAAGATTACAAATAAATATGTGGATGTATTTCCTTGTATAAAGCTACACTATGCGGTGATTTCAAAAACATTTTTTACAAGCATTTATCAATATTGCTACACATCGGAAAATTTATCTTTAATAAATTCCAAAATATCGTGTAGTACATAAGATGTACAAGTAATAATGTCAAACATGTTTGTATATCGTGCTTTTAAAAAATGTCGGCTTTTATCATGTATCTAGAGCGGCATCACTGACAAACAGAAGCACTTTCGCACATTTTTCATCGATCTCAAAAACGTAGTTTAAAGTGTCATTATCATTAATGATTGAAAATATTTATAATTGCAGAATTAACGTTGTCGGAAATATCACAGTTTATTACACGTGGTTTATATGGTGTTGTTGGATATATGACAATAACAACATTTATACTATAATAGATCACTTTAAAGTATAAATAGTATCATTTGCCAAGACCCATGTGTAATAATTATTATTATAATTATTATGATTATCAATCTCATCAACATCAAAAATCGTCCGAGACATTCTTTTTTTCACAAACTTCATGGTGGTCCCTAAGGCTTCAGCCTCAATTTTTATCAAGTAAAATTGGTCCCTCGAATTTTGAATAAATATTTTCAAATGAAGTGTTAAATAGTTTATCAGTTTCTGTCTATTAAATGCTCGTTTGCATTTATAAAATTTGGCTGGTAGGAAAACCATCACGGTATGCTGTATGTAATATCGGTAGGGTAATATACCTATTATCTTACTGAAACGTTAATTGTCAACATTTGTCAAGGAATTGAAAAGCAATGAATGTGAAAAGCAATAAATGTAAGTAACTTTACTGGTTTTATTTAAACTGTTTAATGCTTGACTGGCTGCATTTTTAACATTTGCGGGTAATACGTCACCTAAATCCATAATTTTTCTAAATTTGTTCACAACATTTTTTTTTTATGAACAACAAAATTTAACCATGACAGGGAAACATTTCATGCAAACGCGATCAGCTCAATCATTTTAAAGCAAATTGCCTGATTTAACTGTTTTAGCTTTTTGGCTTAATGGACAGAAACCGATAAAATCTAAAACTTACCACGGATGTAACAATGTCATAACAGCCTTAAATGTCTCAAAATCCTCGCTATCGCTCGGATTTCGAACTGCCATTTGCGGCTGTTATGACATTTATTACATTCTAGGTATATTAATATAGCTATTACAATATTTTGTTGTTACTCACGTTTAAAATTTTAGTTTCCAGAAAAATTAAAAACACTTTTTTTTTTTAATTTGGCTTCATGGATCTCAAGCTCTGGTTGATTAGTTTAAATCTTAATATAGTTTTTAAAATGTCTCTGACACATCTATATACAGGGTTATTCAGCTAAGATGACCCATTTATGTATTTAAAATAGGCAACACAAAATACCAATTCCACATGAACCTGGATAACAAGAAATGTTTCAAAATTAAATTGTATCAAAGTTTGTTAAATCATGGCCGACTAGTATAAAGATTATGGCCTGTCCAAAGGTACCATACGTGCTGCCATCTACTAATAATTCAAAAACGATAAAAGAATTATTAACACTTCTTGATAGGCACAAAGGCATTCATACCGAAACAAACGACCATTTCACGTTTTGAAGTCTCATAATGTCAAATCAAATTAAAATTTTGCTAAATTATTAAGGGCCGGTTTATAGAAGCGCGAGTTAAATATTTAATCCTCGATTAATTTAACACTGGATTAAAATGTGGAATGGGAGCTCGTGATTGGTTAAAACCTGCACGTCGCCTAGCAACGAACCTCAATTAAAAGTTAATCGCGAATTAACTTTAACTTCGGTTTCTATAAACCAGGTCTACGTGTAATTATTAATAGATGGCAACACATATGGTACCATAGAACGCAAACTACCTATCTTTTTTTTCCCCCTCAAACGCTAGCACCATCTGTTGATTTGTGGAGGGTGTAAAATAGCATAGCCTGCTAGGTCTTACTGCGCATCTGTATTTAATTCTTTTTAGCAATTCTGATTTTTAAGATTTTGAAATAAATAGATATGACAATATGAGAAAAGTTTTATTTTATATTTTTCATATGCAATTTCTTTTTGTACATTTCCACGGCAGCCTTATAAATTTTGTTTTTATGTAATGAACACCTACTAGTGTCTTTACCACTTAAAATTAGATTAGCTCCTTTAACAAACATAAATATCGTTAAGTTGACTATTTTATTTACAATTTCCTCTTCAATTTTGTGTCTGTGTTCACAAGTAAATGAAAATTTAACGCGATTGGAAACTACTACTAAAATTTTGTTTTTAATATTATTGGGACAAGTTATATTACCTAATACTATTCTTGCTATGTTATAAACCTTGTTAATACTTTTTATAAAGTCGGGATTACAGTACTGCAATTTTATCCGTTCAGAATTATATTCTCTCTCATTTACTAACTTATGACACTTTTCATTCTCATTATATGGGCAAATAATTTTTGATCTGCAGTGTTCACAGTTTAAGTTTTTTAAGGTTTTGACGATCCAGCCAGAGACGTAACCTATTATGCTTTTGTGAATTTCTTTTTCTAACTGAAAATCAAGAAGTCCTGAAATATATTTATCCACATTAAATACTTCGGTTGAAATTTCATGACTTTTGCAACTGTGATTTTTTATGTTGTCTACTAAGGGGCCAATTCCAAGTTGGTGGCGCAAGTCAGTGGTGCAGCGCAACTTTATAATGCTAATTTGGGTATCAAATGCTGGTTGCTAGGGGTGACGGAATAAACAAGCGCAATTTTTCGAGATAAATTGAAATTTTCCATTGAAATTTGCACCATGGAGTTGCGGCACCTCTAGTAGGCAGTGCAAGTTGGCGCAATTTATCTCGAAAAATTGCGCTTGTTTATTCCGTCACCCCTAGCAACCAGCATTTGATACCCAAATTAGCATTATAAAGTTGCGCTGCACCACTGACTTGCGCCACCAACTTGGAATTGACCCCTTAGTTTCTAATATTGAATAAATCTGGAACATTAGTTTCCTCGCAGTTTGTCCCTATTGCTTTTGATCCAAAAAATTCTCGTATCATGAGTGATTTAAAACTATCTCTAAATTGTAATGCTGTGGGATTAATAGCCTGATTTCGTTGATTTCTAATTTTGCCAAAATAATTTTCTATAATGTCTTGATTTAGAGATCTACTTAAAAAAAATTTTGATTTTCCTTCATAAATCAGTATTTCATACAATTCTAAAAATCCTTCCAAAGTGTATATCCAATTTTTCAAACTTGGCGGCACAATTTTCTTTCCATTTTTGTCAATAAAATACATATTTTTCAAATTTTGAATCGCTTCTTTCCAAAATGTTGTATGCCCAGAATTTTTGAACACACCTCCGCGAAGAGGCTTGCGTTCACATGCTGAAACGAAGTGTGCCACCATTCACACTATCGAAAAGTTTATCAAAAAAATTGACGATTTTCGCCGTTCCTAGAGCTTGTTCTTGAAGCTGACCTAATATACAACATATTTAGTCGGATTAAAATTAAATATAGTCAAAAACATACCAGTTTTAACTAATAAAGAAATAGTTGAGGCCATAGAATGGCTAAGAACCTGAGTAGCGTAGCAGACTTTCATTTTTGGTATTTTATTGGTAATAACATGTAAGTCAGTAATCTTTTGCAGAGCTCGTAATTCACCACAAGGCTGATCATTGAAATAAGCGTCTAAAATATGTTTCCATTCCGCTTTCAAAATTTCATTATTCGTTTCCCATACCAAATCTTTAGTTAATAAATTATTTCTAACACTCTTGATAAGATGTGGTGGATCATACAGAGGAATAATTTCGTCATTACCAATTATAATTCTTCTTTTTATTGTTTCGTTACGGCTTTTATAAATTTGTTGCGATTGTTTTAATAAGAAATTTATAGCAGCTTGATTTGGTTTTCCTTGATCACAGATTATTGCTTTGACTTTTAACCCACAATTTTGAACTTCAGTGACTATCAGTTTTATTACATCGACTAAGACATTGGATTTTGTGGCTGATGACGAGAATCTAAATAACATGGGCTGTTGCCATTTTTAAAAAATCCCACGAAGATAAAACACTAGAACGTGATCTGCAATTTTCAGGTCTGACGTATTTTCATCCAAGTCTTGAAAACCATAAAACTGATCATTGCTTTTATCATAATCTAGATGCGGCATTATCGACATTTCATCGAAAACGACAGAACACATTTTGTCTCGGTTTCTCAATTTTGAAACTGCTTGTTTTAAATTATCAAATATTAGTTTATTGTAGCCTGCATTTAAGGGTACTTTGTTCAACATTGACATAATTGTATGTCGCGTAGGCAGCGCAAATAGCTGTCTTAATTTCGTGTAAGCTCTCCCAGACTGTTTATATAACGCTAGTGCTAACACTTTTTCATCAGTGGTATACCTGCGGGCTTTAGTTTTAATATTTCGTTTTCTTAATTGAGATAAACAGAAATTGACTGCGGTGTCATCCAGAACCTTGCTGTTTACCAGTGGCGGCTCGTGACTGTCTGATGTGGTGAGGCGATGATAGAAGTTTGACAATAATAACATTAATAATAATATTAATAATCAAATTAATTAAATTAATGTGATTAATGCATATTACTTGGTCTTACTAATTAGTAATGATAGAAGTCTTGCCCGAATAACGGTCATTTCCGGGTCAGTGGTAGGTCCTAGTAATAATAATAATAATAATATTAACAATAACACCCATAACACATTTAATCAACAATGTTTTTACAAGTTAAAATTTTGTTCAAACTAGCACTTTCTTGGAGGGATTCGGGAATAGTTGTTGTGTTCCTTTGTAAAGGTTTTAGGCCCATGAAATTTTTAATGTGTACTTTGGAACTTTCATGTAACTTTGCACTTCGGATGAAATTATTTAAATCGTTATATTCCGGGACGTCAAATATTACGGCAGAGCCATTTATATGTTTCGTCCCAAGTTGATTTAAAAGACTTGCAGTACTGACGATTCTGTCGCTTATCAATGGCAGTTAAATGAATTAACGGTTTTGACTGCTCGATATTTAGCAAAATTTACCGACGTTCTAGCTCGGTTCACCGTGAAAACGGCGTTTCAAGAAGGAACATGACGATATGGTACTCGGGATTCATTTTTCACTCACCTGTACCTATGAAAGAGGCAAAAGCACGAAACATCAACACGTGGGTTTTTACTCACGTTCATGCTAATTACCCACGCATCCCGCAGCCCTTCCGTTATGTAAAATAAATGGGAAAATGGTTTAATGAGTACTCCGAAAATGACCGAGAAGCACCGAAGACATCGCCTCAGTTCCGAGCGAACGCATGTATAGGAGTATAGGAGCTGAGACATGGAAATCCGTGTCTGTGATTGGGCTTCGTTGGTTCAAGTGAACCGACGTTCTGGCCGCTTCAGTTAAAGAACTAGGAGCATAAATCGTACGGTATTCATCCAAAAATGTCAACAGAAAGCGTAAAAAATAAAAAATCGTCTACAGATTTGCCATTTCAACATATTTTTGTAACTAAAAATGCATTGAAAGCTCTTTTTTAATTACAAATTAAGTCAATCTGTGCTTAAGATATATGCTGTGAGGCGCCGCCTCACTTGCCTCATCTGACGAGCCGCCACTGCTGTTTACGTTGACGATATTCTGCTGCCCGAGATTTACTTTTTCGTGCTGCCTTCTTGTATTTTAAACAAGAGTGATGAATCATTTCAGCTACAGGAGATAGATTCCTTTTCCTTGTCGATTTAGTATCTTTTAAAGTCTCACATGTTGTTTTTCTATTCATAGTACTGCTTGAAGTGGTGGTTATAGGAGCATCAGGAACATTATTTACGGCAGGCAAAGGCAACGCCTGTATGGGTAGTTGAATCACGAAATCATTTTGAATTTCAACAGATCGCGTTAAAACTGTCGAAGCTGCAGAACTTATTGTCGAATTCCCATTTTCTAAAAGAACTAATTATTGCACTATATTTGAAATTTTTTACTTTACCTGAAGGAATGTGCAACACAGGTACCGCGGTACTTTGAAGTTTATTATTACTGGAGAAATCATTGGCATTAAAGTGTAAATTACAAACCGTGTGCTGGTTATACACCTTTAAGGGGTCAATTTGTACCAAACGGGAATTACCGCATCGTTGTATCCACATATCAAAACGTGCCCGATCTTTTTTGGGATTGGGAAACCTGTGGCGCGTGCCTGTCGTGTTGTAACAAGTATGCACGCTGCAAATTCTCATTTTTTCTTGTCTAGAATGTTACTAATAGTGTAATATTGATTAAACTGACGTTAACAAACTATAACATTCAATTTTAATGACATTATTTGAATTCTTTGAATTTTTTTTTTCATGGCCAAATAGATTGCTACAATTTTGCAACTATTGCGCCCTCTGATGGGCTGTGGTTGGTTCGTAAGAGTAACTGACGACATGATTAAGTTTTCATTCTATATACGATAGTATATTATTATGTTATCTATGTACCTCTTGGACAGGTCATAATCTTTATACTAGTCGGCCATGGTTAAATAATGTATAGAAACGTCAGTCAACGTCAGTGTCAGAAAAAAGCCAATGCATTCCATAACGAGAAAACCGACATGATCCTTAGTTATGGACACGTTATGGAGAATGACACAAAAATGCTAGGCGTACACCACAATTGTATGTCCGAAGATACCTTGACCGTGTGGACTCAACACCCAAAATTTTAAACAGGCTAGAAAATTCGTTGCGTAAGAAAGTGGCCTGCTAACAAGAGGAAACGGAACCAGACTGCGACTAGCTTGGAAAATGAAGTATAACTTCTTGAACAAGTTAATGACAATCCTCGTATGGGACAAATTGTTATTGCTAGACAAATAAATAAACTTCATCTTAACCGCTCTAACCGTCTGCACTTGGAGCATGCACTTCGACCCACAAACCAACCACAAAGATTGGTGGGTTTTCTCGTTATTATCGTAAGAATGCATAGGCATTTTTCTGACACTGACGTTTCTATACATTTAGCAAACTTTGATACAATTCAATTTTGAAACATTTTTTGTAATCCAGGTTCAGGTGGAATTGGTATTTTGAATTGCTTATTTTAAAAATATAAATGGGTCATCTTAGCTGAATAACCCTGTATATACATACCTATATATAGTGCTAGAAGTGCCCATCTTTTTATGATGTATTGATAATATACGTACTCATTTTCTACTAAACCTTAGAAAATTTTAATAGCTTTCATGTTTTTGACACAATCATTAGGTATTAAATTTAAATTATTCGTTTCGAAATGTACAATTCTAGCTGACAGATAAATCGATCTTTACCTAACTGAAATAAGAAACATAACGATCGAGATTGCAAACAAGGAACTAATAAAAGAGTTGTGCGAAGTGCTGCGTTTCCTTACAAGTATGCTGTCTAAAAAAACAAATAGGGTAAGGTTGCCGATATCGCACCGGTTCCTAAATCGCACCACCAACAGTTTACAGTAAACTATCAGCCAAACTTGTCATCTATCGATAATTTTAGAAACTAAATAAAATTTGCCGCCGACAGTGCAAGAATCATATAGGAAACTTTATTCTGTCATAACTTCCAAGTGAAAAGTTTATTTCACGATAAGTCGATCAAAGTTTCAGACGGTGTATGTAACGGGTTACTGAAGAGGTGAGTGTTTATTATAAACTGTTTTTTGCGTATCACGAAAGTACATAATGTGTTTCAATTAGTACGTACACTACAATGAGTATTTTTTAAAGGGGTTAACGTTATCTATAATTTTGTATTTAAAAATGTCCAGTTTCCTAAATCGCACTTATTGGAAGTTTCCTAAATCGCACCGGTGCGATTTCAGCAAATTGCCATTTCTGTAAACATTTTTACTTCCCGAGCGTAAGCAAAGGAAGAATTGTAATCGAGTCCGTCGGCCGACTCTCTACTTTTACGTTTTCTCGATCTTTCATGACCCCTAGAAAACGAAGAAATAGGTCTCCCATTTCCGTCTGTCTGTCCGTCTGTCCGTCTGTCCGTCTGTTCGTCTGTCCGTCTGTCCGTCCGTCTGTCTGTCCGTCTGCCGTCCCGGATTTTTATTAGACAGATAATCTCCGAAAGTACTCGACCGATTGTTGTGAAATTTTGTACTTATATTAAGAATATCATGTAGATGGTAAAACGCTAACCAAAATTCGTCTAATCATCCCCACCACTAATGCGATGACGTCACTTCAAAATTGTACATAGTAAATGGGTTTTCAATTGTATAAAATAACATAGTCCTACACATGTAGTTTACAACTCCGAATCGACTTTTCACCCGAAACGTCCAGATTTTTGGAAAAAAAATCAAAATTATAAAACAACATTTTGAAATTTAATTTTTAATCTGCTAACCAGAATGCTTTGAAATGTTGCAGATGTTTTAAGGCTATAAAGAGCATCATAAATCTTTAGTCAAAAAATATTTGCTTATCCCCTCCAAAAACTTGATGACGTCAGCTCAAAAGTTTGTGGAATAAATCATATCTAAAATGTACAAAATATGATGAGTCTGTACTTGTGATCTGTCACTCCATTCATATTTTTTGGATTTGCATATACAGAGTGACTCAAAAAAATTAATGAATGCGTAAATATATTTTATTGATTTAATCAGGAACTACAAAACCGAATGCTCTGAAATCTTGCAGATGTTTTAAGGTCATAAAGAGCATAATAAATGTTTAGTCAAAATATATTTGCTTATCCCCTCCAAAAACTTGATGACGTCAGCTCGAAAGTTTGCCGAATAAATCATATCTAAAATGTACAAAATATGATGAGCTTGTACTTGTCATTTATCACTCCATTCATATTTTTTGGATTTGCATATACAGAGTGACTCAAAAAAATTAATGAATGCGTAAATATATTTTACTGATTTAATCAGGAACTACAAAACGGAATGCTCTGACATCTTGCACATGTTTTAAGGTTATAAAGAGCATAATAAATGTTTAGTCAAAATATATTTGCTTATCCCTTCCAAAAACTTGATGACGTCAGTTCGAAAATTTGCCGAATAAATCATATCTAAAATGTACAAAATATGATCAGTCTGTACTTGTGATCTATCACTCCATTCATATTTTTTGGATTTGCATATACAGGGTGATTCAAGAAAATAAATGAATGCGTAAATTTATTTTACTGATTTACTCAGGAACTACAAAACCGAATGCTTCGAAAACTTGAAGATATTTTAAAATTATCATTAGCATGGTAAATTTTTGATCAAAACGTATTTGGTCGCCCCCCTAAAAAATTTATGACGTCACCACAAAATTTTGCTGAATAAATCCTATCTAAAATGTACAAAATATGGTGAGTCTCTTCTTGTGATTTATCTCTCCATTCAAATTTTTTCGATTTGCATATACAGGGTGACTCAAAAAAATTAATGAATGTGTAAATTTATTTTATTGATTTAATCAGGAACTACAAAACCGAATGCTTTGAAATCTTGCAGATGTTTTAAGGTTATAAAGAGCATAATAAATTTTTAGTCAAAATATATTTGGTTATCTTCTACAAAAAACTGATGACGTCAGCTCAAAAGTTTGCCGAATAAATTGTATCTAAAATGTACAAAATACGATGAGTCTGTACTTGTGATTTATCATTCCATTCATATTTTTGGATTTGCATATGCAGGGTGACTCAAAAAAATTAATGAAGGCGTGAATTTATTTTATCGATTTAATCAGGAATTACAAAACCGAATGCTTTGAAATCTTGGGAATATTTTAAAGTCATTATAAGTATGGTAAACTTTTGTTCAAAATGTATTTGTTCATCCCTCCTAAAAAAATTGATGACGTCACCTTTAAATTTTGCTGAATAAATCCTATCTAAAATGCAAAAAATATGATGAGTTTGTACCTGTGATTTATCATTCCATTCATATTTTTTAGATTTTCTTAAGAGGTGGTTCAAAAAAATTAATGAAGTCAATTTATTTTATTGATTAAATTAAAGGCAACACTTATTATTAGTATTACACCCCAACCAACCCAATTTGGTAGACACAAAATTTGTTAAAGGAAAAACTCGGTTGAAACATAAGGGTAGCACGCTTATTTACATCGACTTTAACATTACAGACCTGCATTTGTTTTATGCGTTCACTTGGTTCCGCGAATATGAAATAGACATGTTTATAATCAACCAATTGTGAATTTCACCGTCAAGAATTAAAATAAAACCCAATGTTTTATATAATAAGCGGAAGTCGAAGCAATAAAACCGATGGTCGTTTTGTTTACAGTTTCTCTGTTTGACTCTCACGTATGCTGTTACGCCTGTCATCTTAAATTAAGAATGTTTATACATACACGATTTTCAGTTGCCTCTGATACGTATACGTGAGTAAATTGTTTCGTTATTTTATTGATTATTACAAATCAATATTCAAAACGACCCAATTTATTTTCCCGAAAGTTTGAGAATATAATAATTTTATTCTTAGTATTACACTACATCTATCCCAACTGATATACGTGTCCTTGCAAAAATGTTGATGACGTCATCGCAATTATTTTTTAAGTTCCCACTACAAAAATGTAATGAGAAAAAAAAACACAATAGGCATGCAGTCGTCAAGTTTCCGACAGCGAGGGAAGTACTGTCTAAACTCTTTAGACCAATTTTTTTATTTTCGTATAGATTTAACAAAATGGCCAAGAGACAGTATGGTTTATGGGATCCACAAAGTATGATGCGTTGTATAGAAGAGTATAAAAACGGAAAAATAGGGTTAAATAAATGTTGTGATAAGTGTGCAATCTATTGGTGGTACCCATACAGAAAATAAGTCCACTACCAAAGGGAAGCAAACAATATCAAACACGAAGAACCAAAGGAGCGCAAAAAGCAATGCTTTTAACTGTCAGTCCTTACAAGAAGCAACTTGAAGCCTCAAAATAGTTTCAAACGCAAAAGAACAACACGAATGCTGGAAAAATAATGAAGAATGTATTTTCAACGACCCAAATTAACAAACGTAAAAAGAATTTTAAATCCGAAGAAGTGGAACCTCAAGCAGGGCCTAGGGGCCTTCAAAAGTCCAAAAAAAATCTTAAGATAATAGTCAATAAGAACGAATGGTATTGTTTTCTTTGCTACGAGACAAACATCGAAGACATGGTTCTGTGCCAAAAATGTTCAAGATGGGCGCATAAGAGCTGTGCAGGATTTTCGGGGGAAACTTTCAAACGATCCTTTGTCTGTGATTTATGCTTATCTTTAAAGAGTTTGTATTAAAAAACAAATTAACTACCTATTCCTCTTCTATTCTGCATCAATTTAAAGATGGTGCATTTTAGGCACCCCGTGGTGTGATTTGGGAAACTAGGTTCCTAAATCGCACCAGATACAAGTCTTTCTAAAATGTCTTCAAAAAAATATTTAATACAGTTTTAAAAGTACGACAATTTTATTTTATATGCCCAATATATAAAGGAATGTGTTAGAACTAGTAACGTTACCAAAAATAATATTGTTTTTTTTTAAATGGAGATATTCGAAAAAGTGGTGCGATATCGGCAACCTTACCCTATTGTTCCCACTGGGTTGATGTTGGGTCAAACGTTGCATTTATGGTGCCACCGGAAGTAGTTTGTGCTGAGAGGGCTACAGTCAAGAGCACAGAGAGATAAAACTGAATAAAACAATGGCTGCAAGAATAACAAAATACTTTGCAGTTTATCAAAGTCACAAAATCTCTATTCGTAACAATAAGGTCCATTCTTGCAATTGCTACTTGAGTTAATGATTTTGTGACGTCGTCGATAATAAAAATTTTCTATTGTAAATAAACTTCTTATGATATTTTAAAAAATAAATACAGCCACACTAGTTGCTGAAAGTATTAAAAGTCTCTTGTCTTTTATTAAGAGTCTTTTGTCTTCAATAAAGCCCAGGCTACAATTCATTATATATACTTACATATTTCGAATACTTGAATTTAGAAATCCATGTGTTCTTTCCTGATGCTGGCAAGTGCCCATTTTAAGTTTTTTGGGGTGACGACTTTAGACGCAAATCACCATATCTCCAGAACCTCAGCTTAGCAGACGGGTCCTTAGTGAGGACCTTCTGAAGTCCATCTTTCCACAGAAGTTCTTCCATATATCTGTTTTTCTGCGTCAAATTGTAGATTAGAATTCTTGTTGAGTTCTGTTATAGAGCTCCCAAGAATTGGATGAGTGGAAAAGTCGGACTTCATTTGGCAGCCTCAAGACTCTTTTCGAGAAAGCGTTCTTTCAGAAGACCTAGTTTGGACTTGGATCTCTATGTTCGCATCGTTTTAATTTATTTTTACATCAGTTTAGTGACATAAAACTCTGTTCATCTCTACAATATAGAAACCTATAAATTCAAGCCCAATGAATTTTTCCTATCCATACTTTCCAAAAATTCAGTCACTATATATTTTACTGTTATTTAATTCTAACAAATTTGATGATTAAGAGTTCAGAAATTTATTTTTTGAATGTTATGAAAAAGTAAAAAATGGCTCTTGTTTAATTTTGGTAACACGGTTGCACACTAATTAGAAAACAAATCTCTTGTGTCTAACTTAAACCACTCAGAACGATTTGTTTGCTTAGGATGAGAATTGTGTTTTACTGAGTTCAAATTTTTCAAGTTTCCAAAAATTCCATATGAGCTTTTTATACTAAAATTTTTTAATATGTACAGGGCTCCATTTGTACGGACGCGACTTACTCGAGTCTTTCGTTTGCTTCTTTTTTTTGTTATCTTCAGTACGAAGTACAACTTATGGACGTCGTTCCTTATGCTATCTCGCTGAAAATTTTTATGTACAATGGAATGCCTGATTGTGTTTACAACAAGTGTGTTCCCTGTGATATTATAAATTTCTACTTTTATATTTTTTTCATAAATCACCATCTGTGGCCAAAAATATTTTGCATTATGTACACTTTGATGACGTAACAGGCTTTTATTTTGTTCGTCTTTTCGAGCTAAGGCGAATGAGGTTATTTATTTTAGGGGATGTTAGAACTATTATTGCTATTATTTTTTGTTTTCATAAATTTGAATGGTGAACTTCGCCGTTTCTTCTAAGTTTCATAGGTTCGTGTATACCTACGTTCCCATTTCCCTCACTATGTGGTCTTTCTTCTTACTTTTAGCGACTGTATTAAACAGATAATCTCTGAAATTACTGAACTGATTATTGTGAAGTTTTACAGATATTTTGAAAATATCGTACAAATGCTAAACCTTTAACTAAAATTCCTACCTGCCTAAATTTGGTGACGTTATTTTATTTTGTCCTCTAACATCCTGATAAAATTTGTACGACTAAATTTGGCTTTATTTGATAACAACAAAAAATACAGTTTAATATAATTTGTAGACACTAGTATTTATTCAGAATTCGGGCATATATTAGTTTTAAAGTATAATTTGTTAGCAGACTTCAGTTGTAGTCATAATATTAGTTTCGTTACGTTAATAACAACAAAAATACTTATTTAGTTTGTTGTATCAGTTTTGATATATTGTGCTAATGATATTTCTATGATATGATTTTTCGTTTTGATTTTTCATGGTGATGTCGACTTTTGATAGTGACTATCCAAAATTTTGTATAATTGTTGTGGTGGAAGTTATTTCTTTATTATCACTTGAGAGATAAAAATTTCAAATTAGCTGACAGGTTCTAGTGGTGACAAGAATCTATAATTTTTTGACGGGTCCTTTAATCCTATTATTATGTGCATGCCGCAGTATAAGTCAATTGCTCATAATGCGTCAACACTTTATCGTAATTGTAAAATAGCTCAGTCAGTGTTAAAAATATCTGCTTGTTTCTGTTTATCAATAGGCAACTGTTATAAAAATAAAACAATTTTATATTCCTTGTAAACGAAAAAAAAAAGCGGCATATTGTCAGAATCTTCAAATATTAGAAATCATTATATTAGGACAGTATAACAAAATCATTTATAAAATAAGAACGAACATATATATTAAGAGTATATACTAAGGTATAACTATAGATTTTGGAAAATAATCGATGGGGGAACTGAGTGTTCGATATTTTTTGGACGCACTATATATTAATATATATTTTTGTCTGTTACTTCTATTCATTTGGTATTCATAAAATTTAAGTAGATAAGATATCTATTTATCTCGATAACCATATAACAACTTAGATCAGTAAAAAAGTGTGGAAATATGGTGTAAAATTCCACGTCGTTTCGTCATCAGCACTTACATAAACGGCTATTGCTTGTAATTCGTCATATTACTTCGAAAAAATAATTTTAAAAATGCGTCAGAAGCGGAAAACAACAATAAAGAAAATGAAGCAATAAACATACTATAGGTGTTTAGTTGTTGTGTTTATTTTAGCAATACATTTTACAAGGAAGTGTAATTGAAAACGACCATCTTATGTAGATACAATTCATTTAACATGCAGATATCTCGATGGAAGGATTACTGGGCAGAATACAAAACATTCATTAATCAGTAACGAATGACCTATCAATGTCATGTTCAAGTGCGTCATAATGCTAAAACAAATCAGTGAACTTAGTTGATTTTTATAATGGGCAGTGATATTTTTGACAAAAAATGGTCAAAGAAGTATAAGAAATTTCAAAGCTTTTGTTGTTTCAAACCAAGAAACCTTGACCCTATACTCAATACTCTCGAAAGTTTGTTAATAAAATCTACGAGTGTCACTTTTTTTTCGTTTAAGACCATCTTCAGACCTGGCCTTCTAAGCCTACGTATATGCGCTTCGCCGCTTAATAATATTTATAAAATTTTATTTTCAAAAACTAGGTGCTATATTTTTCAAGAGGTGGTGTTTTACGTAAAGTCAACTTAAGGTTGCAAGATATATACTGTTTTTTAAGAATTACAGAGATGTAGCTAATTATTTTATCAGACTACGTTAAAATGACGTTTTCAATTTTGATAACTTTATGAAAAAATTCGGAGTGTCATAATCATAAGGGTATAATAAACACGTTCAATACACTACCGTGAAAGTTTTTTATAATTTTTTTAAGTTGAATACCTAGGTATCAGATTATAACAAAAAAAAACGCAATCTGTTGTAGTACCACAAGTAGTTAAAACTCAAAAAAATCTGGAGCATATTAGTTTAAAACTCTTTTTAGATAATAATTTTTGGTTATTAAGATACGTTATCTTTTTATAAGTATAAAAATATATTTGCGTAATATTTTTTTAAAAAATGCAATATTGGATATTTTAAAGCTTAATCTGCAACTACTGTTTTATGATTTAAGTGTAGTAGACTTCATAAACGTATTAAAATAGAAGATTAATTGCGTGACGTTTACAGAGTGAACCGCGAAGTTAATATTATTTACCTTATTAACAAAAAAAAAATACAGTTATTACTAACATTTAAATTGAAAATATAAATTAGATAAGTCGTTATTTTGACCTTAATTCTATTTCATTTACTAATTGCAGTGTTAAATGGTTAAAGTAGGAGACGTAGTGCTTGCTTGTATATTCTTCTGAGCAGATATATAGATTTGTAGATATGAAACATTTTTGTTTGTAATCAACACCGAAATGTGTCCCTAATAATTCGTAACCAAACTTTCATGAACATTGGTGGTAATTTCAATTTTTTTTACAAATTAAAAGACGCCAATTAATATTAGTGTGTTGGCTTTATAAGCTTTATTGAAAATACAACGCATACAAATTTTGAGACAGTTTCAAAAAAGCATATATTTTTTTTCAAATTATATACTTATTTATACTTATTTTAAATCATCATCATCTAATCGTTATGGATTCATGATGTTAAAAGAAAAAATGTTTAGAGAATAACCAAGGAAATAATCGTATTTTACATCATTTCTTGACTTTAAAATTACAGAATTAGTGTGTTGTTCTTCAGTTAAAAACATTTTTGAAAGTGCAGTTCCCCAATGAGTCACGTTTCTGCCCTTCCGAGTATAATTTTTGTAGCTGATTTTTATAGACAGTTTTTTACTTTTTGAATATTTTTTTAATTTCATCTAGTGAAATTAAAAAAAAAAAAAACTATAAACTAGATTCTGTTGTACTAACTTTGTAGCTGATAATAATTTGTGCAGAAATACACCTCCATACGAAACTTTAGCAGACAAGGTATTATAAGCTTTATAAATTATCATTTTTCTCATAAAATTGTAAAACTTATTACTACAGGAAGCCCCAAAACGTAATTATACTAATAAAACTATTAAAAGATTATGATAGCAAATATTTAAAACTTTTATACGAATTTTCTTTTGCATCATTTTCTTCCATTTACATATCTTATCAAGCTATATAAAGACGAAAAGAGAAGCTGTTGCTTTTATTTGTTTCTGACATGAAATTAAAAATGTCTGTACAAATTTTTCTTTTTGCCATTTCTACACTTCTTGTGAAAGAAATTAGTGGCCATGGCATGTTGTTAGAACCACCGAATAGAAGTTCGATATGGAGATTCGACCAAACAGCTACACCGAATTACCAGGATAACCAGAATTTCTGTGGAGGAGCATACGTAAGATTTCAGCTTACTAAATACATGATTCTTATTTTGCTAATAGGTTCAATGGGACCTCAATGGTGGTCTTTGTGGTCTCTGTGGTGACTCGTATTCAGACCCTCACCCCCAGGCCAACGAAAATACTGGAACTTTTGGTCAAGGCAGAATCGTTCGAACGTACCAAGCTGGAAGTACTATCGATGTCGAAGTACTTCTTACCAAAAACCATTTAGGAAGTTTCACCTTCAGGTTGGTTTGTATGTTTATTACATTGAATTTTGTTAATATGCATTTTAAAAACAGTTTGTGTGCACTTCAAAACATAAATGCTCCAGAAAGTGGAGAAGATTGTTTTGAAGTGTTGCCGCTGATCGATGGTTCCGCTCAGTACACAGTGGGTCCTAGTGATACCGATGTCAAATTGTCTCTTCAGCTGCCACAGGGAAAAACATGCGATCAGTGTGTTTTGAGATGGCATTACCGCACAGGTATGTATCATTAACCCATGGTTGAGAATAAGTAGAAAGATATTTTTTGTAGGGAATAACTGGGGAGATTGTGGAGATGGTACATGGGCGAAAGGATGCGGAGCTCAGGAAACATTCCGTAATTGCGCTGATGTAGCGATAGTCTAAGAACATTAACCTGATTTTGTAAAGTGCAAATTGTAACACAAACTGAGTAGTAACAGAATTGTGTTTTGTAATAAATTGTATACATTTATTTTGAGTTATTTATGTGTAAGCTTTATCAAAAAAAAAGGTCATCTCACTAAACCTGGACTTTATATTTATTTTATTTTTTCGAAAATTCAATTTTTTTAAAAGTGGAAAAGTATGATTTTCAATTTTACTTGATTATTATAGACAGAAAAAAACACGGAGGCATAACATATTTTTTTTAATGGACCACCTTATAATACATTTCCACACTCTCTGACCGACTTCAAGGTTTACAAAAAATCGCATTAAGGTTATTTCTGAGATCTGTGTAGGAATATTTTATGAATATATAAATAATAATAATATGTGCTTAGTTGTGGTACCAATAAAAAATTAAGCCGAAATAAACGTTGGATCTTACCCATTATTTTTTTTAGCGTCTGTTCAATTTTCCTTTCACTTTTTTTTTTTTAACACTGAAATATTGACGAGAACAGAATGAAGTCTGTATCATAAAATTCAACTTTATTTATACGACAACAAGGCGCATATCTTTACTTAGTACTCCGTAAATTATTGCAATACAAATGTTAAAATATCTTCAATATTCAAAATATTATGAAATTATACTTGTGGTTTATCAATCCGTTCATATTTTGTAGAATTAGTTAGACATGCTGACTCGAAAAAATGGATGAATGAGGCAATTTTTTGCGTTGATCAAGTCAAGAATGGATTAACCCATTTTCCTGAAAATTGGAGCGTACAGTACTGTTATTATTAGTATTACATTGCATCTATTCAAAATGATATATGTGGCTTTGTTAAAATGTTGATGACGTCATCACAATATTTTGCAATGGGAAAACTCATTTGAAAGGTATGCATAGCCATGTTTCCTTATCTGTACATTAACAGTCCATACATATCTTTACTTTATCATAAATATAGGGATTATCATAAAAAAATAAACATTTCAAAATTTTATTCTATAATTTTTCTAAGAATCTGTGTTTGTTCGGCTGTTTTTCAGGGGCGAGGAAAGTTCTGTCTAAATAAATTTAAACCAATTTTTGAAGGGTATTGTCTACAGACTTAAGGTAGTAATCTAGTAAATATCTCAGTCTAAGTGTACTTTGTTTGAAAAAGTTTTATTTGGAGGGTTGTGATGTCCATATTAAAAAAAAATGTTGCTATACTTAGTAGATAATGAAGAAAAAAAAACTATATATTTTTTAATTCAGTATTATTATAATTTAGGCTGTACTCTATTCTGACGTCTGTCTCTGTTATTTTGACTGAAATTCTAATTAAAAATTTTTATAGTGTGTTACTATTCTAGTCCATTCTAGTTTCTTTGATTAGAGTATTTAATTAATACATTTTTTTCTGTTGCTAGTAAAAAGAAGCATTGTGTAACGTACGCAGTGAAAGCTATTTACTTTTGTACTCGTTTGTCAAATTTTCTGTAAAACGCAAAAAATTGTTTATGATTTTATCGTACAATACGCAAAGATAAGTTAAGCGTTAAATAAAAGAAATAATAAAAAGATAAAAATGACGCAGTTGGTGTTTTAAAGTTTTGTGAAGATTTTTTAGCAAGTAGCGGTTACATTTTCAATATTTATAGTCCTAATTTATAGAGTCGCGACCTTAGAAAACTGGATCACTAGGTTTGATACACACTTTCAAATTTTAAAAAAATTAGTGTTTAATTAATACTTTGTTTGACAAATTAAATAATTTTGAGAATTGTTCACTGTTCTGTTTTTCAAGTCAGGAGCGTGCACTCAAATTGCTATTATGATATTTAAAAAAATTGGTCGACGGTTATTTCGACGGAACTTGCGTCGCTCCTGAAGTACAATAGAGCAAATCCAAAAATTATAAGATTTGATTTATTTGATTTTTTTATGATAACCCGTATAAATCAAAATAAAGATATGTATGTTAGAGTCAAGGAAAAGAAATATGCTACCCGTTTGTTTCAGGTGAGTTTATACGTTGCAAAATTTTGTGATGACGTCATCAACATTTTTGCAAGGACACGTACCTATATATCAATGTGGATAGATGCAGTGTAGTACTAATAATAACAGTAGCGTATTCCCAAATTTTTGAGAAAATGGAGTAGGTCATTCTTGATTTAATTAATAAAATAAATTGCCTAATCAATTCATCAATTCATTAATTCATTAATTTTTATGTGTCACCCTATAGGAGTCATTTTGAAAACTATGAGTGTATTGATAAACCACCAGTATAGCGTCATACTATTTTGCAAATTTCAGAAAGGATTTATTACATAATAACATAGACCTACACATGTAGTTATGACTCCGAATTGAGTTTTTACCCGAAACGTCCAGATTTTTAGAAAAAAATTCAAAACTATGACATCATTTTGCAATTTAATTTTGAATCTGCAAAACCGAATGCTTTGAAAACTTAGAGATGTTTTAAAGTTATCATAGGAATGGTAAATTTTTAGTCAACATGTATTTGCTCATCCCCCCTAAAAAATTGACGACGTCACCTCAAAATTTGGCTGAATAAATTCTATCCAAAATGTGCAAATTATGATGAGTTTATTGTGATTTATCACTGTATTAAAAGGTTACGAACTGCTTATAAAAACTCATAAAAATTAATTAATGGGCCAATTTATATATTTTATTGATTAAATCAGGAACGGCTCACTCCATTTTCCCTAAAATTTGGGAATACAATAATGCTATCATTAGCATCACACTGCACCTATCCTTGTCTTTGCAAAGATGTTGATGATATCATTATAAAATTTGGTATAAGGAAAACTCATTTGAAAATTTACTTTAATATTACGGACGTATATCTTTATTTTAACTTGTAGGGGTTCTCATAAAAAAATTAAAATTGCAATATCAAATTTTATAATTTTTCTAAAAAGTTGGATATGTTTTATTTTAATCTTGTGTTCAATTGAAAAATCACTCAGAGTAGGCGTTGAAATTTCGTTTGCAATAACTGGCATGTCTATTCTTATGCCATCGAGCTGGCAGAAACATTGCCGTACACTTTAAATCAGTTTCTGTCACATATTCTTGACCATTGCAGTTGTTTGTTTTAAAATGTTAAGTTATACACACAGTTTCTGTCTACCATACTAATGGCTGGATATGTGACAGAAACTGGTTGTTTTAAAATGTAGGGTTACGTTTCTGCCAAATGCATGTTATAAGAGTAGACATGCCTTTTGTGTTAAATGAAATTGCAACGCCTATTCCGAGTGATTTTTCAATCAAATAGGTACCTGTTATTTCAGGGGCGAGGGAAGTTCTGTCGAAATAATCTTCAACCAGTTTTTTTGAACTTTGAGGTTAGAAATTAATTTTGTGTGATATTTAAATAATATTACTATTATTTTACTACTATCGCATATTCACTGTTTAGTTTTGATGTTTTTTGAAGGAGGTCAGATTTGTAGCCAAAAACATGATAATTTTAATAATAATGAAAAAACTTTCAGAGTTTAAATAATATATTCTTAGTCACTGCTACACGTGTTTCGGTACACAGTACCGTCTTCAGGCAGAAGATAAACTGGGGTTTTACAGAGCTATTCCTGAATTTATATCTGATTTAACAATAGTGTTTACAAATTTATGTTAAGTAAGGGAGATTTGTTTATTTCGGTTTGGTCGTTCATTAGTGTATTAAATCTATTGTACCTATTTATTTCCAGACATTCTAACGCGTTTAATTTTGCGCCTTTATTTTCTATGTGTAAAATTTTGAATTCGTCGTTGAAATTATGCTGTTCTTGGATAAGGTGGTTCGCGTACGTAGAATTTGATTTTTTATTGACATATGCTGATTTATGTTCTTTTATCCTTTCCTCAAATTTTCTCCCTGTTTCTCCGATGTATACTAAGGGGCAGTCACTACAACTTAGCATGTAAACTCCAGAATTCGATTTCTTAGGTGACTACTCTTTACTATTGTTTATTAATTTATGTAAAGAATTGTTGGTACGGAAGGAAATTTTATAGCCTGCATTTTGCAGTATTTTTGCAGTTTTAATAGAAAGTTTTCCAAAATGAGTTATAATGTTATACTGATTGGTTTCTTTAATTAAAGGATATATTAATGCTGATGTGATTTTTTTAATTTTCTTTTTTAACATATTATCTATGATCTCGTCTGAATAACCATTGTTTTTAGCTATATGCAGGCTATAAAATTTCCTTCCGTACCAACAATTCTTTACATAAATTAATAAACAATAGTAAAGACAAGTCACCTAAGAAATCGAATTCTGGAGTTTACATGCTAAGTTGTAGTGACTGCCCCTTAGTATACATCGGACAAACAGGGAGAAAATTTGAGGAAAGGATAAAAGAACATAAATCAGCATATGTCAATAAAAAATCAAATTCTACGTACGCGAACCACCTTATCCAAGGACAGCATAATTTCAACGACGAATTCAAAATTTTACCTACACATAGAAAATAAAGGCGCAAAATTAAACGCGTTAGAATGTCTGGAAATAAATAGGTACAATAGATTTAATATACTAGTGAACGACCAAACCAAAATAAACAAATCTCCCTTACTTAACATAAATTTGTAAACACTAGTGTTAAATCAGGTATAAATTCAGGAATAGCTCTGTAAAACCCCAGTTTATCTTCTGCCTGAAGACGGTATTGTGTACCGAAACACTTGTAGCAGTGACTACGAATATATTATTTAAACTCTGAAAGTTTTTTCATTGTTATTAAAATTAATATGGAGTTTAAACACGTATCAGCCTCATCAATACAAAAAAAACATGATAGTTTTGCGTTTCACCCTATAGGAGTCATTTTGAAAACTATGAGTGTATTGATAAACCACCAGTATAGCGTCATACTATTTTGCAAATTTCAGAAAGGATTTATTACATAATAACATAGACCTACACATGTAGTTATGACAATATTTCGCAAAATAAATCCTATTTTTTTAGTAAATGATATATAAAGGTATTAGTATCATACCGTTTATAGACATTCTAGCTAGGAAATCGCCAATAAAAACCAAATAAAATACTATTCGAATCGTTGGAAAAAATATTTGAGTGCTCCGTTAATTCTGACAAACAAACAATAACTTGAAATGTCAATCATTGTTGAGTGAAATGTTTGATATCTTTTGATAGTTACAATTAGTGAAGTTTTTTTCGAACTGATGAATCTACTGAACCCGCCAGGTACCGCAAATTTAGTATTGTTTCGATGTTATCGATGATTTATTAAGCAGCAGTTTCTGGTACATCAGCTAGATTTAATTTTAATAATCAAATCCGAACCACCACTTAGTTTCAAACTTGAATTCTTAGAATATAAAATGAAAAACTTTACTTCACATGTGTGAAAAAAATACAGGATATCAAAGTACAAATTTAATCTATTAAAACTATGTTACTAATAGTCACAAAAAGTCTAGAGTTTGTTTTTATTTCTTTCTTATCAGTGTGTCTAGTTGTTGTTTACATAACTTACTAGCCAAAACTACTTCACTATTGACATCACTATTATAAAAAGATCTGAAAGTCACGAATCTAATCCCATTTAATTAAAACCACACACTTGAATCTTTCTCTTTTTGATAAAATCTTTGAGACTGACGTTCCAATGTTAGGTCCTTAGTCTCCCTTAATCTTATCAATTTTTCAAGTATCCCTACAAATATAAAAGCGAGGGAAAGACAATAGTTTTTATTCCAAGTCAGCTCTTCCACGGAACAACCTCCTAACACACAAGATGTACAAACTGCTAGTAATATCAATCTTTGCCCTCTACGTCCAACATGTTTTGGGCCACGGTATGATGTTGGAACCACCAAATCGAAGTTCTTTGTGGCGATATTATAACAACACTCCTATAAACTACAACGACAACCAAAATTTCTGCGGAGGCAGAGCAGTAAGTTTTCAGTTTTTGCTTCTAGAAGAAATATTGACCATGTTTTGTCTAGATCCAGTGGGACGTGCTTGATGGTAAATGCGGTGTCTGTGGCGACAGGTACGACGACCCACATCCTCAAGCCAATGAAAACACGGGCCAATATGGTCGGGGCCTTGTAGTCCGAACCTATGAATCTGGTAGCCTTATTAACATCACCATAGAACTCACCAGCAATCACAAAGGGTATTTTAACTACAGGTATGTTGACGGAATTTTGTTGAAAACGAAATTGAGGGATATTTTTTAGCATATGTGTTTTGAATGATCCCAATGAGCCTGAACCAGGTGAAGATTGCTTCCATGGTCTTATTCTTGGTGATGGTAGAAAGCAGTACGACGTTGCAGCTGTAGAAGAGAAAATTGAACACACTCTTCTTCTTCCGTATGGTCTGAAATGTGAAAGATGCGTTTTGCGCTGGCATTACACCGCTGGTAACTCGTGGGGACAGTGCGAAGATGGGACTTCTGCGGATGGGTGTGGGCCTCAGGAGACGTTCCGATCGTGTGCTGATATAGCTATTGTATAACATGACCGAACTATTTAATATGGAGAATATTTTTGTTGTAAAAAATAGGGGTGTTTTATACTTTAATAAAGTAGTTTTTGTATTTTTTTGTTGTCTTCTTCGTTATCAATTATCATGAACAAACTATTTCGTAATAGTATATTACCTACCGAGGCGGGAAGTGTTTCATTACCGTCGAACACCAGATTAGCGTCGAGGTCAACAGCAGGCGTGAGACGGGAATGAAACACGTCCACCGAGTGTATGTATACTATTTTATTCACAATCATTATAAATAAAAATAAATGGAAATAAAAATTCACTTCACTCATTTTATAATTATAATACCAGGCGTTCCATGTCAAACTTGACATTATAATTTGTCGAGTTTTTGTTTCAATTATTTGGGGCAAATACGTTAAATAAAATGTCTTCAGACTTGTTATGGGCACCTGTAGTTTTATTTAGGTTGTTTTCCAACCATACGCTGGGGTAGAAGTGGGTGTTTATCTAAAGAACAATTTATTTGAAAATTAAACAATACTACAGAAATCAAGCCTTCACTGGTGTGGAGGTTCGCAAAAAATTTGCCGACCTCCAACGAGGTTCGCAGATGACAAACAATTGCTCACTTTCAAACTTCAAAAAAGTTGACAAATGACATATTACATACCGATTGTGAATAAATGATATTAATGGTTTGAAATCGGTTTTCCTGATTTTAATCTTGGAAATGTGATTTAAGAATGAATTACTTTCAAGTAATTAACTACATCTGTTTTTGTTTAATTTTTAAATGCTACATATATTTTATCTTGAAATCTGAAGAGTATTAACATTGTCGTCCTTGAAAAATTCTAAAAGATCTCTTCAAAATACAGAAGAGATTTTTCCCGTCCTATCAATAGTTACTAGGCTAATGGTAAGTTGATGTTCGAAGATTAGTCATTCAAAAGAGCTGAAAAAGTTTCGCGAACTAATTAGACGGAGCGTGTATACTAAGATCACTTTAAAAGTATACAGATAATATTTTACAACTTTAGTCAAAGAACCCAAGCCGCAAAACTCTAAACCCATAAATTATGCAGGTAGGACCGCCAAAGATCGTCTGCTTGGGGCAGCACAAAAAATTATGTAGGCACGCGACAGGGTTTACAAGCTTACAAGGATCTTACGACGAAAAGCCGACTCGGCATTATTAACCAAATAATCCTAATTATGTCATTAAATTTTATTAGTATGCTTTTAAAGTGATCTTAGTATACAACTACATTTTAGCAATAATTTAGTAATGCATTTATTGTTGAATTATTACAAACTGTTTAGGCATAGAAATGATTTATAGCCATAGTCAAATATACCAAATCCCCCCTCCAAATGTTTTATTTTAAAAACTGGGGATAATAATTTATGTTCAAATAAGCAATAAATTGCATCGTCATTTTTTGTTTTGAAGTTTTTGGTACTCAAATCTAGAGATACTAGCGTTTTTTCCGTCTAGATGGAATTCTTAGATTAATTTAAAGTCGAAACTTAACATGCAATTTCAATTTCATTACTGTCACCTCTGGAGCACATGACAATGTAGTGGAATTTGATAATTCCTTTATAATTCAAACCTTGCGATTACATTGAAGTGATAAATTTTGATTAAATCAGTTCTTAGTAAAAATAATGATGAAAAAACGCGATTTTAATTAATTGCTAAGTTTAGTAAAATGTGTACGAATAGGTACCTAGACAAAGTGAGCAATTCTGAAAAAATATTGTTTCACACAAAGACAACCAGTCTAGATTTAACTTTTCGAGAAATGTGTTTTCAAGAAGAACTGATAAACCAACCACTCGTGTTGATGAGAGATTGATGCGATGATTTCATATCTGTCAAGTGTCACAAGATTTAATTAAATATTAATGACGTTTATCGACTTGATTGTGAGATTAAAGTTCAGATTAAGTTGTTGCTAACCGCTAATAATAAATTCTTACGTGTTATAATATGTACATGGTAAACACAAACGACAAATTTAGTGAACAAAAATAATAATAATAATAATAACAGAAATAATTAAATTACTGTCGAACTCCGAAACTAATAAAAATACCTTAGCAGTGATAAAAAGGTCATTAAAAGTTAATTGGTGGCTAATTGACACTAGATTTTAAAGAAAGTGATAAACGCACTTTATTAAAAAGTGCATTGTAAGTAGCAGTTTATCACAGCATCGTTTGACTTGCTTTGACAGTTATAACAATGCAGAATGCTTGATAGAACAATTGTTGTTCTGAGATAATTCAATTGCTCATTAACTGCTAATGCAGTTTTAATTAGTAATTCACAGAGAGCGAAATCGAGAGTTTGAAATTGTTTGCACTGGTTGGCGAGCCAGCACAGTAGTGAACATAACTTGCACGATATCGTTTCGATATCTACTTGGCTGTTTGGACGCAGTGACTTGCTCGTTTTACGCACGTTTTTACTTACATTTTGTGTATTGAAAAATTCGCTAAAAGCATGCTTATATATATAAGATCTCAGAAAGTGGCGCACCAACTCTACGACACCTTGTTCAGGGCTGTCTATAGAGCACACAAAGATAATTTAAAAAATCCATGTGCTCACATGTACATAGAAGACAAAGTTCTTCAAAGTTTTTTTTCGATACTTAATAATAATAATAATAAGTTTATTTGTCTCACAGAAAAAAGTTCCAATTATAGGATAAAAGTACATAAATAAATAAATAAATATACATTCTAATACTAGTTCTAATACAGATGACAAGTTATAGTAAAATGAAGTTAGAATTCTATGAAGCAATAAACGGCATTAAGAAGCAATAAATAACCAAAGACATATATGTATATGCATGTGCCTTTCAATAACCTAATCACTCTTACCAGACAATCATAACTAACTAACAGTAATTGACCCTTTTCCTGTAAGCAAAGTGAGTAGACATTATATAAATTCCAATGATACAGAGTGAGACAACATCGCGCAGGCGAAGTCAGATTTTTAGAGCGCCAAGTTAAAATTAACCAATGAGCGACCGATTACGCATGTGTAGCCGGTTGCATTCTGTCAAAGCGGTTTGTTGTCACAGGCCTTTGCTCTGCTGCCGAAGTGCCGGATACTATTTCCAACGTGGTGTTGAAGATGCGTGCGCACGGAAAGTCACTATGGAAGTTTTACGATCTTACAGGAAAAGGGTCAATACTCACTCTAAATAATAAAATCGCTCACTAATACAAAGTTTAAACTGATTTAGTCTACAAAAAAATAAATCACAATCGCATTACATTTCCAAAATACTTAAATAAAAATGTATTACATATAGGAGCGCTTTCTTTCCTACCTATGTTCGTGCGAGGAGACTTACTAAGTATATAAAGAAGTAGAGTATCTGTTATTTATTTTAGGTACATGAAAATTGACAAGAGTAAGAATGTCACTATTATCAATTATGTTATGTATAATTTTGTAAATAAATATTAGTGCATTAGCCACACGTCTGGAATGTAGGGTACTAAATTTGTATCTTTTCAATAACTCAAAATGAGAATAGTTTCTGTAAGGCCATCTTCTTTCTTCTTTAAAATACAAAAATTTTAAAAATATCTGCTGTACATTTTCAATTTGATGTATCTGATTATACCATGCCAGGGAGCAATACTCTAAGGTAGATCTCACAAGCGCGTTATAGAGTACCGTTAAAGTAGAAATGTTATTAAAATCATTGCAGTTCCTAAGCATAAATCCCAAAATTTTCCCCGCACTCAACACAATATTATTCACATGTTCTCTAAAACTATACTAGAAATCATAGCACACACCAAGATCCTTTACAGATCGTGGTCTTTCAAGAGGATATTTGTCAACATAGTAAACATATTGGCAGAGATTTTGACATAAAGAGTACGTAACCACTTTACATTTTTTATGGTTTTATAGTAAACCATTTGCTATACACCATTGTTGGATATTCTTCAGCTCCATCTGCAATAAGAAGCAATCGTCCGAATTTTGTATTTTTTTAAAGATCTTAATGTCATCCGCGTACATTAGAATATGCGAGTTATAAACAGCAAGGGCCCCATTACAGACCCTTGTGGTGGTACACCCGACGTAGAAATATAAGAGAGATATAAAGCCATTACCCATTACACATAATCAAATTTAGACGAGAAGACAAGTAAGAAGCAATTAATTTAATTAATAATTCCGAGAAACCGATGGATGATAACTTAAAGAGTAATAATTGATGGTTAATTGTATCAAAAGCTTTATTTAGGTCAGTGTATATAACATCAAGCTGACCCCTATTGTCTAAAGTATTAGCAATAAATTGGGACATGGACGTCAGATTAATTGAAGTCGATCTACCTGAAACAAAGCCATGTTGACTATTCGAAATACACCCTCTAATACTAAAAATACAAAATGGTTTCAAAAATCTTAGAAATATTGCATAAAATAGATATCGGTCGATAGTTTCTCACATCGTACCAACAATAATGGAAAAATATGAATGCGTTGTAAAGCATATGGATAAACTACAGTGTAATAATAACAATTATCTATTCTGTTATTGTATTCTCACATTGTGAAATTGGGATGTGCTGTTTCTGATTTGAAAGGAAAAACTAGTTCGGGATAGCCTGGTTCCCGCATGAACGGTTGCGGGAATGCGGGAAGCAGGTTTCACGAACGTGTCGTGTACAATATTTTTTGCAACGAATAAACTTTTAAACCGAAAAGATTAACTGTGAGTTATTTATAAACAACGACGTTGACGGCGCCGTAAACACTTAGCAATTTTAGGTTTCCGGACTGTTTTAAGGTTACCATGGCAACGGAAAGCAAAAAGGACGTGTGCGGCAAATTCGAGCTCCCGTATCCTGGTGAATGCGTGAAAGTCATCCAAACAGGTCATGACTGCAAAGAATATATTTACAACACATTATCAACGGGAGTAAAGCCACCTGAGCTATATGCATAGTACTAAAAATGATAATGTTTATACAACGGAAGAATGTCACTTAGACATTTGTTTGATTTGAATGAGTTTATCGCCTCAAAACAAATGACTATTCTGAATGTTATTATTTTAGTTCTTACCTTATCATTATTTTATTGTTATAAAGACGACAGTATTCTCATATTTTACAGAAAATGGGGTGGCAGGTTCTTAATTTGATCAATAGTTAATTGACTGATTCATTAATTTTTTTGGGTCACCCTGTATAAGTAAATCTAAAAAATATTAATACAGTGATAAATCACAAGTATCATCATATTTTGCACATTTTAGATTCGGCAAACTTTTGAGCTCGATTTAAATTTTTTGGAGGGGATAAGTAAATATATTTTGATTAAAAATTTATCATGCTTATCATAACTGTAAACCATCTGCAAGATTTTAAAGTATTCGGATTTGCAGATTCCAAATTAAATTGCAAAATGTTGTTTCATAATTTTGATTTTTGTTCAAAAATCTGGACATTGCGGGTAAAAACTCAATTCGCAGTCATAAACTACATGTGTAGGGCTATGTTATTTTATACAATTTAGAAGCGATTTAATATGTACAATTTTGAAGTGACCTCATCACATTATTGGTAGGAATGATTTAACAAAGTTTGGTTAGCGTTTTGTCATCTATGACATTCCTAATATAAATACAAAATTTGACAACGATCAGTCCAGTACCCTCGGAGATTATCTGTCTGATAAAAATCCGGGACGGCAGATACACAGACGGACAGACGGACAGAAGGACAGACGGACAGGCGGACAGGCGGACAGGCGGACAGACGGACAGACGGACAGACGGACAGACAAACAGACGAACAGACGAACAGACGAACAGATGCACAGACGGACAGACAGACAGACGGAAACGGGAGACCCATTTCTTCGTACTGTAGGCGTCATGAAAGGTCGAGAAAACGTAAAAGTAGAGAGTCGGTCGACGGACTCGATTACCATACTTCCTTTGCTTATGCTCGGGAAGTAAAAACATAGGTCAGTGACAGTTAAGCTTTAACTACATTGACTTTTTGATATTGAAGGATATTTGATGTCCCAGAAGTTATGACGAGAACTGTACAACTTTAACATCTCCACAAAAAGTAGACGTAGAACGGTATTTGATTTCACGACCACATATAAAAAATTTGTTACCTTCCACAAAAACCAATAAAACTAGGACCTTCACTTTCTCCTTTCTTTATAATAATAACGGGTGTTTAATTGAAAAAGTCATCAAGTTGGCGATGTTTTTTGATAGAAGAAAACGTAGCGAAAAACTCACGTGTTTTGTTGACCCATACATCCATATTTCATGTTTATAACAAATCAACGCTAACTTGACGCCACCTGATATTTCTCTCTTTTGACGAATATCCGAAATTTAAGCTTTCTTTGGCGATCTAAGCATAACCTCGTGATCGAACTTTTACACCTTCTTTTTTTATTACTTCCCGAGCGTAAGCTAAGGAAGTATAGTAATGGAGTCCATCGGCCGAATTGCCACTTTCATATTTTCTCGATATATCATGACCTCTACAGTAGAAAAAAAGTGGTCTCCCATTTCCGCCTGTCTGTCTGTCTGTATCTATTTTTATTAGACAAGTAATCTCCGACACTACTGGAGCGATTGTTGTCAAACTTTGTACACATATTAGGAATATGATGTAGATGGTTAAATACTAACTAATATTTGGCTAATCGTCCCCGCCACCAATAGGATGACGTCGTCTCCAAGATTCATAAAAAGTTTTTTTTAATTTCATAAAATAAAATACTCCTGCATTTGTGGTGTTTGAATCCGTGTCGAATTTTCACCCCACGCATCCTGAATTTTGCAAAAAATTCAAAACTGTATAACAATATTTTACAATACATATAACTTTGAAACTGCAAAATCGAATGCTCTGAAATTTTGTAAACATTTTAAGTTTATCGTAGTCATGGTAAATCGTTAAGCAAAATTTATTTGTTTATCCCCCGCAAAAATTGATGACGTCTCAAAATTTTGCCGAATAAATTCTACCTAAAACGTGCAAAATATGATGAGTCTATATTTGTGATTTATCGTTCCATTAAAAGTTTTTAAGTTTTTTATACAGGGTGACTCATAAAAAAGTCAATTTATTTTTTTGATTAAATCGGGAACGGCTCACTACATTTTCTCTAAAATTTGGGAATACAATACTGTTCTTATTAGTATGACACTGCACATATCTAAAGTGATATACGAGTCTTGGCAAAAATGTTGATGACGTCATTACACAATTTTCTTACAGGAAAACTCATTTGGAAAGTACATCCAGCACGCTTCTTTACAAGTACTTTAAGGTTATATAAATATCTTTATTTTAAATTATAAAATATTTTTATATTAAGTAGGTACTGTTAAAGAAAAAAAAAAAAGTAATAGTAAGAAGTCATACAGTGTGAAAAAAATATTAGTCGAAGGTTATTTCGACAGAACTTCTCTCGGCTCTGAAATTCAGTAAAACAAATCCAGATTTTTCGAAAAACTGTAAAATTTGATTATGCGAACTTATTTTTTTTCAGAAATTCTACATTTCTGCTTTGCACAATATTGTAAATTCTTTTGCAGCCTTTTGTTAGTCCGTCTACAATTCAATTTCTAATTCTCTATTTAATACCACATCTGTCTCTGATATTGTATTATCTTCAGTAGCTGAAAAGGAAGTGCTACGGCTTTAAAAAATTGATTTCAAATAATACTTGCGGTCTAGATGGAATCACGTCTTATTTTCTTAAAAAATTTTCAAGTGCCTCTGTCAAACCGCTTTTTATTATATCTATTAGGGGCGGTTTATAGAAAGGTGAATTAAATATTTATTAATCCTCGATTAATTTAACAGTGCATTAAAATGTGGAATGGGAGCTCGTGATTGGTTAAAACATGCACGTCGCCTAGCAACGGACCTCAATTAAAAGTTAACAGCGAATTAACTTTAATTTCGGTTTCTATAAATAAACCAGGCCTAAATCTCTCTTTGAAGCTGGATCTTTTTTACTTTTCCCGAAGAATGGAAGGTTTCCAAAACAATACCTCTACTTAATAACGGAAGTCCTGTGGCTATTGAGAATTACCGTCCTATTGTCTGGATTAATAATTTGATTAAAAAATTGTTGTAGGTATTTGATTATAAGCTTCAAAGTAACACAATTTCAAGACCTGAGAGTGTAATTAATTTGGGCGTTGCCATTGATAGTAATTTGGTATTTAAAACCCACATCTCCAAAGTTGTTCTTAAAGCTTTTAAGATTTTGGGTTATTTCCAAAGATTTTACTAATACAACGACTCTAATTAGACATTTTGTTGAACTTATTCGCCCTAAGATTGAATATGCTGGTGTAGTCTGGTTTCCTCATTATGCCTCTCACATAGATTTGCTTGAGGGAGTTGAGCGAAGATTTTTGAAGTTTTTATTTTTCCGTTCTGATGCTGTTTACCCTCTTGTTGGTGTTGCGCAGAGTACGCTTTTAAAAAGATTTTCTTTGAAACGGTTTCTTGAAAGAAATATGTTATCTACAGCGCAATTTCTATTTAAATCAGTTAACAATCTTATTGACTTATTGACTTATTAGCGATGATCATTTTTCTCATGGTCTTAGATTCAAGTTACTGTTCTACCTTCTCAAGCCACGTACAGATTATGTTAAGTACTTCCCAGTTTATAAAATGTGAAGTTTGGGAAATGCTGTTAATAAAAAAGTAGACATTTTCAAGGGTTCGATCCACTGTATAAAACAAATAGATTTTTGAGATATGCATTATTAACAATTTTAGAAATTACTTTCTGTTAGTGGGGTTTTCCCTGTTTAATGTACTAAACTAATAATAATAGTAATAATAACAATAATAAGGGTCCTCATAAAAAAATTAAGTTCGCATAATCAAATTTTATAGTTTTTCGAAAAAGCTGGATTTATTTGATTGTATTTCAGAGGCGAGGGACGTTCTGTCGAAATAACCTTCGACCATTTTTTTCCACTGTGTGATTTCTATGCTATTATTTTCTTTTCTTCAACAGTACTTTGTACGTATATTTTATTGTTAATCTACTGATTTCTCACTCATTAACCCCTTTTCTTGACTGCGTTTTATTTCAATGTATTCATCAGTTTTATCTTCCTTCATAAAAATGTTTTTGTTCAAAGTTTTTATTTTGCATTTAGTAAATAAGTAATGTGTACAATCTTTGATGTTTACTTTTTGTTTCAACCTGTTGCAGACCTTTTTTTTCTTTTGTATATGGACAATTTCCATGTCAAATATGAAAATAGAGGTTTTAATTTAGGAGAGTATAGAACTTTTTCCTTATTTATCTATCCTAGTCTTTTGAATTTTAATCAAAAATGTGAAGAATAAAGAAAATGTGACAAAAAATGGTGTTTAGTGTTTTATCAGAAGAACATCTGAAACGGTTAAGGTTTTTTGTTAACAGGTAAAAGTTACAAAGAAAGTGTTGAAATTGAGGCTACTCTTTGGAGTAACAGATTCTTATCCAGAAAAAATTAAAAATAACTTTCATGACAAAACTAAAAGCATAGTGTTGAGAGTCCTGTGTTTTGTAAATGTTATAGCTGGTTTGTAATCTTTCTGAACCATTTTGATTCTTCTTGACCGACGTCATTTAGATTATATCGAGATAAAAATCTACAAGATTATTATTAGTCTTGTTGTGTGTATTTTTGTATGATTTAGTAAGCCACTTGAATTTTGATTTGCAGGGAATAAAGGAACGATAATATCAGTAAGAATTTTATGTTATAAATCTCTAATATCAGTGTAATTTCTTATATTTATTCCGTCACGTTTTCAAATTGTGCTAGAGCACTTAAAAACTGTTCCTACGTAGATAGATTAGAAAAAAGTTATGCTAAAAATACTGCGTACTTCAATGTCGATGCAAGCGGAAAAAAGCAGCTCGCTTTTAAACATTTTATCCTAACTTATTTTATATGGCGGTAATTTTTTTTACATTTTGAAAAATTGTATGTTTATATTTGGACCTTCTCATTTAGACACGAGCCACATAATTATTTTCGTCTTGTTTTTACTTTTTATTAAATTAAGCATTTGGAAGATTTGTTACCGTACTTCTGTTGGGTCTTAGCATTAAGACTAACATGTAGGTTTTATTTATTTTTTACAATCGTGAATCTATTTAGCCAAAAACATTAGATCTTGACGGAATAATAAAGTATCATCCATGCGTTTACGGTAATGTTTTTATCAGATGCGGCTCTGAACCGACTTCGAAAATTGAATACGTGAAAATTGTTATGAACTAAGAATTTGAAAATTTTATGGAAAAATATAACAACCGCCTCCAAATTTAAATATGTAGGGGTGGACTTTATAACATTGTTCCCATTAATATTATAAACTTAGAGTAGCTAATGATAAGATTGAACCACTCCTTTGTTTTCTATCAAAAACACTTCATTTAAATAAAAATCATGAGATCATATGCAGCTGTGTAATAAATAACTCTCTTCATAAAATTACTATCAAATAATCTACATCAGTGTTTTCCAAGCATTTTTCGAATACGACCTTTGTTCCACTTCATTTTCGCACGTAGACTTCTTTAAAACCTTTAGTACCAGGGACTAAAATTAGTCTAGCGTTGAAAAAAACAAATGGATACATACTTTGAGCTATTCTTGCTACATGGAATAGTGGAATTTCAAACAAGCCAAAGGAAACCGGGGCGAAAAAAAAATTTCAAAATTTAAATAAAGGTGAAAAATAAGTCAAGTGTTTATTTAAAGTGCTTCATAAAGACCAATAAATTTTTTATTAGGTACATATTTCAATATAGGTGCGGCAATATCTAATTTTAGAGTGTTAAAATAGTTTCAAGAGGTAGTTACTGATACAATTTATTCTTTCACTTGTTATCTCAATAGAGTGCATACAACATATAGGTAGTAATGCTAAAGTGGTAACTTAAACGAGTTTTATTTTGATTTTACCGTTTAAAATATTAGGGAAAATGCGGCCAAAAATTCAGAAAATCTTGTAGAAAATTAAAGCATATGTGAAAAACTGTTACGTTACGAGTTTCGTCATATCTCGGTGTTATGAACTTATTAATCTTTTACTAATTTTAGTTAAATGATTATTAGCATCGAAACATTTATTATGTATTGCAAAGCCTATTTTTTTACATACTTTTACGTTTAATTGAACACTTGTTTAGCGTGCGTACCTATGTACTGAATGTTTGAATAACCCAAGTAATTTCAGTGTAAATGTACAGGCGTTTAATTAGTTAATTACAAACCAAAACTCCAATGGATAACAAAGTAATACAGCATCACGAAAATGTTAGAAATGCGAAAATAAATGGGAACACCTTTTTCTATGGCGTTATTAACTTTTTTTGGGGGAACAAATGAATTAATTTTGATAAGTATTTTTTGTAACGTCAGTTACAGTATAGTTGTGTTCCCGGAATTTCAGAAAAATTAGAAGAGCCTTCAATGAGATAACAGATAAATATTTTTTTAAACACTTGGTATATGAACTTGTATCGCGATATCTAAAAACTCACACATTTTACTGAAACAGAAGCACTGACTTATCTCGAGTCGTACTTTTTTACATTTTCATTGAAGGCACTTCTTAATCGTGAATACAAAATGTTTTTATAAGTAAGAATTTTGTCTTAAACAAATAATAAATCAACTACAAGGTACATTTTGAAATGACCAACCAGACAGATACGTGAAAGATAACTGCACAAACAAATAAATTTAAATAAACATCAAAAAGCAATTACAACTGCTCATTGTTATCGCATACTAAACTTTAGCCTATCGATGCATTAAAGAGCAAATGAATTTTTTCCTAGACTTATTTTATCACTGTTTCGGAACATCGGCATTCCATTATTTTTGAGATTTTTTTTGCCACACCCTTCTCAGCTTTTGACCTTTACTCATAAATGTGAAAAGCCGCTGTGCGAACAGGTTGTAATACGGACTAGAGATAATAAGACAAAAGTCAATTAGTATGAAGTTAAAATGGTTCAATGTTCTGATAAAAAGACGCAATTAAACACCTTTCAGTGATGCTCTTTCTCACAATGTAGGTTAAACAGAGAAGAATTTAACAACAAATGCTCAACTGTGCGAAGTGGAATTTTAGTCCCGGGCATTACGGCTGTGTAAAACCCATTTTTTTAGGTACTTGAAAGGGAAAAAAGGAACAATAATGTTTTATATTTTTATTTTTACATTCAGGTGTTCTTCTATGAGATTCTAACGAATTGTAAGGTCATATAGACAGAACTTCCCTCACCCCTGAACTGCAACATATCCAGCCTTTTTGAAACATTAAAAAAATTTAATTTACAAATTTAATTTTTTATAACAAACCCTATATGTTAAAGTAAAAATAAGTGTGCAGTGTTAAAGTAAAGGTAAAGATAGGTATGTGCGAATAGTTGCAGTGTAAAACTAATAACAGAACTGTATACTTAAATTTTCGAGAAAATGGGATTGAAATTTGTTAATTTGATCAATAAAATAAATTGTCTAATTCATAATTTTATTAAGTCACCGTGTATAAGCAGTTGTAAACAATAATTAGGTATGCATTGATAAACCACATGTATAAACTTATAACATTTTGCATATTTTAGATAGTTGGTTTAGGTAGTCAATTGTTTGGAAGGGAATAAACCTTAAGATGTTTGCAAGATTTCAGAATATTCGGTTTTGCGAGTACAAAGTTAAATTGTAAAATGTTGTTATACAATTTATTTTGATTTTTTATCCAAAAATCTGGGTACCTACGATAAAAAATCAACACGCATTTATAAATGGCCCACAGACGACAGATGGAAACGCGAGACCTACTTTTTCGTATTCTAAGGGTTATGAAACGTCTAGAAAAAATGAAAGTAGCAATTCGCGAGATGGATGCTGTTATAATACATCTTTAATTTACTGGAGAAGTAAAAATTGAATTTTGTTTGTGTGTACCTATTTAGATCTTTTAGCATCCATTGTTATTTTACTCCTATATTTTTGACTGAATGGTTATAGTTCTCTCAAAACTATGCACATTTCACTACAAATTCAGAACTATACCTCTTGCACTGAGGTTCCTATAACAAAATCTATACAAATTCGTAATATTCCGTACTTTAAAAAATGCTTTTATTATTATTTTTTCCTTCCATTTTGTGGATTCATCTAGAAACAATTTCACGGATTTCGTCGGCTCCCTTGATCTAATTAAATTGCAGCAATTTGAAAATGATCTACTAATCCTCCGGCACATATTATTAATTTTATATTCGACTATCTTATCATTACAACGTCCCTTAAAATCGGTATAAATTAAAAATCACCACTCCAAGAACCCAGTCGTTGTGCTTAGAGTTCTGTAAAATCAGAAGCTTAAAAAATGGCAGTGAAATTTGTCCTTCTTCTGGTGGTCTTCGCCTACCTAGAAGAAGCCTCAGGCCATGGTATGATGTTGGATCCTCCCAACAGAGGCTCTCTGTGGAGGTTTGACTGGCGACAACCCGCACATTACAACGATAACGAGTTTTTTTGTGGGGGCGTTACGGTATGTCTTTTTTCCAAATCAGTTACCAGATTTCAAAATTGATAATTTCCTGATCGAATTGATAGTGGAGTAATGAACTTGAAATAACGTTTTAATTAAGTTTCAAGTAGGTCCACTTGAGTTTCTTCTGCGAAAAGTGGCGTAGTTAGCAAGATTGAAAATCTTAATCGAATAGGAAATTACCATTACAAAGGAATAATCGTGTTTCGGTACTTTTGATCAATTCAATGTAGAAACACGGCTACTATCTTATCGAAATGCTGGAAAAGTATATAAGTAACATTTTTGCACTGATTGCTAATTCGAGTGAGACCTTCTGTGTCGAATTGCAATTTTAAAATTCAGTGAAAATGGCAGTGAAAGTTTTTATTTTTGTGTTGGCTGTTGCCTTTTTGAAAGAAGCTGCTGGTCATGGTATGATGCTGGAACCTGCGAATAGGGCTTCCTTGTGGCGATTTTATGCCGCAGCCCTTACAGATTATGATGACAATGCATTCAATTGTGGAGGTTTTTGGGTACGTTTAAAATTGTAGTTGGCGCATTTTTTTATAGCCCCTTAGTGGTAAAAATGGTTTATTTTTTTTTATTTTTTAAAATATCTTTTGAGTAAATTTTCGTTACGATTTATGAATCTCAAATAATAGTAAATTTAAAAATCTTGTTGTACAAGTTTTTCAAATTTTTTTAAACGAGTGTACTCGTTTAAAGAATCTGTACGCATATCGAACAAAGATTTTTTAAATGATCGGTTGTTAATCTGTCACTAGTGATTGTCGATTTTTTAATCTGAGAAAAAATTTATTTATTGCTCCTTATGTACGTTTGATGGGATTACGAATTTCACAACAATTTTAGGTATTATAGAGGGAAAAAATACGTTTTTTATAACAGTGTTGTACTTAGATAAAATGATTTGAATTTATTAGTTTACGATATACTATATTACTATCGATTGCTTTATGACAACGTTGTTTTACAAACCCGTGTATGTCGTATTTTTTACTCGTAATCTATATAAAAATATTAGTGAAACGGAAAAGGAAATACATTTACACACGGATGTGATCTTAAAATAATTAAATCTAAACGGAAATTACTTTGCAGTAAAAAAGTATAAAAAATGAAACTTTATTCTCGACAAAAATAAAAAAATATGGCTTATGAAATGAATTTATTTTTAAGAAGGATATTCGTGCTGTCAGGGCTCGATCGTCAAAATTGCATATCATTATTGAGTTGACATATCTTTTGAAGTCCTTTTGAATTTGGTGATGCAGTTTACGATTAAGTTGACAACAACCAACACTTTTATAGATTAATTTTCAATTATGTTTTTTAAGTGAAAAAATAGAGCACAAACTTCTAATTCATTTACCTAATGAACGACTTTTTTTCCAGACACAATATGGTCTCAATGACGGAAAATGCGGTGCCTGTGGAGATAACTACGCTAGTCCCGTTCCAAGAAGTAATGAAAACACCGGCACATTTGGAAATGGAATCGTATCTAGAACTTATACCTCTGGAAGCGTAATCACGACTTCTATAACTCTGACTGCAAATCACATTGGTGCATTTACTTACAGGTTAGTTGTACTTACTTATTTTTAAAAACTTTATTATATTCTTCTTTTTGTTAGTTTGTGTGTCTTGTCGAATCCTTCGCTACCTGAAACTGAAGAGTGCTTTACCGACTTGACTCTTGCGGATGGTTCTTCGTCTTACAGCGTTCAAGCTGATGATTACATTGTTAACAACAAGGTTCAACTTCCTGCTGGACTTACATGCGACCGCTGCGTTTTGAGATGGCATTACAAGAGCGGTACGTTTTGCTTTCCCTTATTTTAAATTCAATGTAATTTTGTGGTTTTGTGCAGGTAATTCGTGGGGAACGTGCAGCGACGGCACCCAGAAGATGGGATGCGGAGCTCAAGAAACTTTCAGATCGTGTGCTGATATAGCTATTGTTAGTCCGTAAATCGATCACCCTTTAAGTCTTCTACTCGCTCAACATCTCATTATGTTAACGAAAAATAATAAAAATATTAAACATACAATGATGAAGTTTTCTTTGATGGAAAGTTGTGTATGTTGTGTCTCTGGATAACAGAGGGCACGACTTACAGTGATTACAGAATTTCTGGATTAAACTGGAATATTATGCTCTGCACCGATAAACAGGTTAATTTTTTTAAAGATTTTTATTAACACCGTACTTATTCAGGTGTTAGGTCCTGTATTATAGTCGTTTGTGTTGATATAATTCAAATCTTTGAGATTGAAGTCAGTTTTGAGTAAAAAATTATGCTGAAAGTTTTAAGTTCGTTTAGGATTTGAACTTAATAAGTAGGTACATATTTTACAGCGGATTACTCATAAAATACAATAAATTCAAGTAGTGGCACTTCATACAGACGAGTGGGTAGGTCAAGTGTCGTATTGAAATAATGTTTGGTCTTTACTTTAACTACACCCCGCTGTGACGTATTTGTAAAAATTATCGCAAGTTGAGTTGCAATAAAGCTTTTGTGGAACTCTAATGTCGTAGAATTAGAGGGGGTAGAATGATAAATTCACAGTAAGGCCTAACTCCACCACTTTCACTTAAAAGTGATACAATATAACAATCAAAATCATTAAAATTCCTACTACATCTTAAAATAAAGCCAAATGATTGTAGGGGCTTTGAACATTATGCCATTAATATAATTCGTAAAAGTCAACTTACTTAGAGTCAAATATAATTCCTAATATCAAAATATCAAGATCATTCTGTAAAATCATATAATCTTCGGCTGATGAAATTTCTCTGTAAATTTTGAGGTAAATTTGATAATGTCCTTAACGATATATCTATATATTATATAATAAACATCACTGGTACCAGAACAGAGCCTTAAGGCACATCATGGCCTTGATATTTGACACATTGCAATCTACTATACAAATAATAATTTGTAAATTTAATTAGAGAATCAGAAAAAACCAAGTTAAACCATTTCGGTAAGAGCATATTATAATTCAGTTTGTCAACGAGTTTGAATTAATACATGTACATATCAACCTGAAATTTAGCATCAAGTGGATTAGCTGCAAAATGAGTACACAAATTACTAATAGAAGATCGACCATTAACAAAACCATGCCGAAATTTACTAATAACATTGCGAATGTTAAAGAGGAAATATTTATGTAACACCATTGTACTGATTGTTAACTCAAAAATGTCCTCACCAGCTGCTGTAAACAACGTGGTGTCGTCAGCAAATAGAATAAATTTGCCATTGTAACGCCTTCGTAAGTTATTGATGCAAATCAAATGTAAGAGAGGTCCTAATAGTGACCTTTGCAGCACTCTATGTTGTATATAAGCAATTTTCGAAAATTTTCCATTAATTGAAACATATTGTTTTCTATTTTTTAAGTATGATTTTATTAAACATACACTTTCCTTTGAAAACCCATAGAATTTTAATAATACAAAACGCAATCAAACGCTCTCGTCATGGAAATGCGAATATACAAAATTATTATGTTGTTGAATACTTTTGATATTTCTCTACACAATAAATTCACTGCTAGTGACGTAGAACAATCATTTGACATGGGCTAAGCTCATAATCGGAAGAACTTAACAGGTCTAAAATTAGATGGATAGGAAGAAGTTCGTTTCTCAGGAATCGATACTACTCTGGCTAATTTCAATACTTTTATGTACCTATTAATTAATTTTATTATTGGTCCAACTAAGACATTCATGAGAGATTTAATCATTTTAGCTGTAGTAATTTTAAGATTATTAACAGAACGCCCAGAAAGTTGACTTCTGTAACTTCAAATTTCAAATTAATATTACAACTGCTCAGTTGTTTCAAGACAGTTTTGTAAATTAAAAATAATTTTAGGCAATTTGTCAAATTGTTATCAGAATACAGTTGTCTTTTGGCTTAACTTATTTCTTTCGATTCATTTCGAAGCTGCTTGAGTTTTGTTATTAGAATTAATATACATTGATCACTTGATCTTTGTTTTGTCAATGACAATTGTTTTGAATGTAACTTTTTAAAAGCTAAAATTTTGTGCTGAAAAATATTTCGTTTCATATGCTTCAACAGAAAAGTGATGCTAAACTGCGTAATTCATTATCAAACCAAAATTTAGCAGCCTCTTCAATAAGTGACTAAAATTGAATAAACATGATGTTATTGTAATCAGATTTAAAATCTTTAACAAATGATGAGTTTATTTGATCCAAAAAAGATGAAACAACCTCTTTTCGTAACTGGAGAGCACCAGGTCAGTTGCTTAAGGCTCCGCCACACAGTCATTAAAAGATGCCAAAATAAGGCAAAACGCCAACCCATTTTGCGCCTTTATTTTAACAGTTGAAGAGCAGGGCGATACATGTGCGTGCTCATGATATAAAAATCTTTAAGGAAGCGTCTTGTATTTTTTAAAAAACGTAGCAGTTTTTAAAATAAAAAATAAAGTGCGTAAAACCCCAGCGGATTTTTAGCGAAAACTATAACTCGGTGTGCTTTTAAAAAATATCGAGGTGATAGAGAATTTTTTTCTACTTTAGGCGCCAGTCTTCGTTTTCTGTTAAAATTTTACTTCTTTTAGTTATTGTAAAAAAACTGCAAAGCATTTTGGGCAAATTTTGGTAAGTTAGGCAACCCAAAATATTAGCTGAGGCGCTAAGCTGTAATTTATGGCCCACACAATAGAGCACCTTTTAAATACCTTAAGCTTATTTGACCATTCTTTGAAGTACCTGAGAATAGCATTAAGAAGGATAAAGACGAGTAAAATTTTTACAGAAATATGATGACATTTCTACGTTGTTGTCTTGATTTCATTCCCCCTTTTAATTAAATGAATGATATTAATTAAATGGAATTTTATTATTGGAATACATTTATTCAATCTATATTAGGGATGTAGGATTTGTCTATGACAATATGTGCAGTAAAGCAAATAAAATTGCAGCTATAAATTACTACAATTCCTAAGAGAGGAGTACTTATACTGCACAAATGGAAACAGGTACAAACTGGCTGATGCGGTAACATCGCACACCTCTTTGGCCATTTGTATATTGTTATCAGCATATCGTGGTCGTTTTGTTGGTGATTCCATATCATTATTGTCATCAACATTATAATAGTCGTAATTACTTTCATCCCTAATCTTCTGAATATATATTGGACACATGGGTAAAGAGTTTCAAATACAATATTTCAACTCACATTTAAATGATTCTATACTAATATAGGTACTATATTAATTTTGATTATCATCTAAATTCGTGAGAACATTGTTGGGACAATAACCTCATTGAGATTTCCGTACACTTTCATGAGATTCGAATAGGTGAGTTTTCAACATATCTGCTGTCATCTGTACCAAAGTGCACGTTAAAATGTCATATTTTATTCTAGAAACATGTATATGACATTTGTTCAAAAAATATAAGTACATACCTACTACGACTGTAAATTTCAAGACATTTTACTTTAGGACGTCTATGAATAAGAAGGTAGAGAATCTCACCTATAGTTAAGCCACATACTTTTTTCATAGCCAAAATCTTTTGAAAATACTGCCAAGTCAAGTCGAAAAAGATTCATATTCATCAGATGTTGTTTAACGTTGAACCTTTTTGTATTATTAAAATTAAAATTCCTGGAATACAAAATACATATTTTTGGGAGTGGCGCAAACACTGCTAGTTGGTTCTGTTTGTTCACGCATACTGGGTTTTTTCTTATCATTTTTAGTTTTATACTGGGATCACATATTTCAAATTGATAATAAAATTAAAAGTGAACTGTATGAGTTTGGCAATAGATTTAAAAAGATTTAAACTAAAGGGACTCTCAAAAGCATCTAAACAGCAGCTAAGACATTTTTAAATCTTTAATAAATCAACTACTCCCAACCACTCTTTATGGTAGCTTAGTATTTAAAAGAATTACCATACTCTTTATTATGATGATGAAGATGAACTTATGCCACTAACCTAATCTAACTGTTGATACCTTGATTGTTTTCCATTTTCTAATAACAGTCGATTGAAAAACATGTGGAAATCGAACCAGTTCAGAAAAATGGGTGGCCTTTTTGCGAAATTCATGGTTAATCTTAACAATGGGAATGAACATCTCGTCCAATTAGAAATATATTAGCAATGTATTCTTATTAATTCAAACGATGATAGAAGAAATTTTTGCCATAACCAAATCGAATGGCTTGGAAAATGGTCAATTTTACCAATTTTGTTTCCCAATCTTTACAGGGAAGGGTTTCATGGCTTACTTCCAAATGGTTGGGTAACTAAAACTACCTTATTATTTTACGGGTGTCCCAGAAAGGATAACTTATTTGTAATAGCTGTTCATGCAAATATATACATTTAGGTAAATCGTTGTGTGTTAGCGCTTTTTTCGAAAATTTTCCTTTGAAACTCCGTAAAAATTATCACGGCAAGAAATGCGAAGAGAAAAAGCTAGTCTGAGCTTGACAAAAATTTGAATGAAGCAATGCGAGTTATGGTTTTTATATGAATCAGCCTAACTGGTTGACGTCTTCAGGACCAGACTGTAGGAGATGTACTTTTTATTTGATTCAGTTGCAAACAGCAGACTCGTGTGGTTTAAATCATATTAGCGATGTACAGAAGAAGAACATGTATGGCATGGAATCACGTTTTAGAATAAGGCTCAATTTTAATCGAAATTTAGGTGATCTAAGTGAGGTAATACCGTGAAGAGAAGTGTGTGATAAACTTGCGCATCCTGGTGACATATATTTCATGATACTCTATATTAAACTCACATATGAAGATTTCAATCGTTTTAAGTTGCCAATGACAATTATTTAGCTCTGTTATCAAGACCCAGCTTAGTTCATAAATTTATTTTAGATCAGTTTGATCAGCTGGATAACCTCGGAACTTATGTTTCTGTACCTAAAATTGAGATTTTTCCTATTTACATGAACCTTGAGAGACAGTAATATGAATAAAAATGTTTTTCCGGTTTATCTGATAATATTTTCAGATGAGTATGTTAATAAAGACACATTGAGTTTTGATCGAAGTGAAGAAGTGAAATTATCCTCGAGTACAATACAGTGGAAGTTGGTAAAGTAGGGAACTACATGAAGGTGGCTATTGAAGATTACCTATTAAAATGATTACAAAATGACATTGCATTTTTGCGCAGATGACTAAGTTTTGAAGACATTGACCTTTACGTACAGTTTTTTTTTATTTTAATTAGAGTTTTTCTTCCTAGAATATGTTTGTTAATTTTGGTGTTCTGTTTTGTGAAAAATAAATTTGATCGAATAATATTTACGTAGATAGTATTTTACCTTTCTGTCCTTACATTCTGCAAAAAAATGTAGTTGTATTTTATACTTGACCACGTTTCAAGGTGAAGTTCTCACATAATATGTATCAAAAAAAAAAAGAAGCAACTTGATGTGCACATTTATTTAATACAATGTCAACTCCGGTTGTCCTGTTTGTTGCTGAGCCTGTAAACCTTGAAGATTTTTCGTGCATTCAATGAGTATTAACGTCATAATGGCAATAATTTTGTCCAACAACTTAGACTTAAGAACTTGATTTTCATAAAACTACGAGGGGTTTGGTTTGATTAAATATTTGTTTTAAAATTAGTAGCGGAAACTGAGGTAAAATGGTGCACGGATTTGAAGCGACAATATTTGTGAAAAGTCGTTTAAGTTTCTACGTATTCGTTTTGTAGAAGCTTTATATTTAACATTTGTAACGTCGATATAAAAATAACCGCAACAGTAATAGAAAATAACCGACGAATTGTTTTTCAAAGAAACTTGGAAAATTTTATCTTGTTCCATAAACATAATTTTTATGTTGTTAATCTCAGGACGAGGTCAGGCGAAAGGAGTAAATGAACTTTTTATAATTTAAAAACACATTTTTGGATACTGGAAACACATGAAACCATGTTTACAAATCAAAAAAATGTATTAATTTTTTTCAATGTTTTGTATGTGCAATAAAAAAAATATATATTTTTCGGGGCCAGAACATTACATTCATAGGCATATTTTGTAGCAAACATTAACTTTAAGAGCTGAAGTAATAAATTTCAAACGATGTTTGGTGATCGACTAATAATAATGATTTATTATTAGATTTGTACCGAAAATTTCGTTAATCAGACAGAAACGGGGGACCAACATTTTCGTATTTTACAACTTGGGAAACGTCGAGAAAGCATTAGATTAAATTAAACATTACATTGTTGCAATACTTCTCTAATTGATAGTGGGGAAGTAGAAATGACACACGTTAATGTCGTTACCTTGGCCTACTGTTTTCTACGTAGTGTTTAATTCTTTTTTTAATCAACAATATTTATCATTATTTTTATTTTCTTACCTTGAATAGTGTAGTTTTAATTGTTCATTGCAATGTGAATGACGGTTAAAGTAACGTATACAGGTGTTACAGATAAAATTCCGCGGACTAACATCTTGGGAATGGATAGATATATTGAAGTTCTGTAAAGGCCATTGTTTGTAGCTTGACGCGAATTTATGTTTTTTTCAAATTGTTCAAATTTCAAATTTTCAACGGATTTTGATGGATTATTAAGTTACGATTATCTAAAACACTTGTATGTGTTGTATTAATTTAACTGTTTAACTGTAAAAATATAAATTATTATCTAAATGAAGAAATATCGCATTCCCAAAAAAAATATTGTCATGGAAACAGTTGTGCAACACTGTTAATTTTTTACGTCAAAAAGCTTGGACTAGTGCAATTTTTTTGCTGCTGGAGCTATGTGTGCATCGTCATTGCAATGTACTAAATTAAGTTTCCTCCCTTTAGCTAAAATCAACGGCGTTTAAAAAATGTCCCTGTCTATTCTCAAGATATAAGGCCGTGGAGTTTTATAGTGGAAACCTCTATTATAGTGGTATAGGTCGCACAATAATAGGGCAGAAAATAAAAATAAAAAGAAAATAAATATTTTTTAACGTTACAAATTACAAAGGGAAAATTTTCACAAAACTGAAAACGTAGAAGAACAAGTTTACCGTGTTTGAATGTTAAGTAACTTTTAACGCAATGAACAGGTTTCAAACCAGTAATCTAGAGAGATTTTGCATAGCGTTTTTTCAAAAGACGTATACGCTAACGCTTAGCAACAGCGTGTTTTAGACTTGTCGTACGCTATTTAAAAGACGTAATTACGTCCTCTAAATTAGAGGACGGATAATAATTTAACGTAAAATGTCCGTCTATTTCCGTTGCACTAAGAAAATTAGTTGTATTCAATCTGCGATGGGTTAAAAGTTTTTTTTAGCCATTCTTAGGATCAATATTAACATTTTTTGAATAAGATTTGTCAGGAAAATTTTGGAGCAAAACTGCAAACTTTTCAAACATGCACTATTGCAGGTATTTTCTATTGCTTGCGCAATGAAACCTGTCTGACATACGACAAAATTGTGTGAAATGAACCTACTTTTGCATTTGTTGTTGCTCCTGTACGTCGTACAGTCGTGACGTTTTGCAAAAACTCTCAATTGTAAATCCCGCTATTTAATACGTCCGTCTTGGAAGACGTAAGGTTAACGTTAAACGAACTTTGTCGTACGTAATGCAAAGACTCTACTAAGTGGAACGATGATTACTTATTTAATATAATGCTAATAGATATATATATACTGAAAATGTTTTCGACTGAATTGCCTGGATACAGACACTTATTACGGGAAGTGAAAATAGGAGAAAATTGCAAAATTTTATTAACAGCTATTTTTAATGTATGAGAGGCAATTATATTTTTTATTTAAAACTGGTGTAAACAAATCAGCTGTGACTGGTGTGATTTAATGACACTGCTTTAAAATAGTCTAGCAAAACTGGTTAAACATCTCAAAAAATATGACATTGAAAATCCTAACTTGAGACATATAAAATGCATGATCACATAAATTACACCGGTCAACATGAATTTTGAGTCTGGGTTCTGTATAGCCGATTCTTATTCTTCCAACACTGCTAAATAAGGAAAACATTGTTTCATTAGAAAAAGTTTGCGTTTGTAGCTATGTAAAAAAAACTTTTTTTATGAATATGGATCACGTTTATTCGAGGAGGGTAGAATAAGAACGGAGGGATAGTACGGTCGAAAAATGTGGCACCGACCGTCCGAAATCTAGACACCGTTTATGACGGTGTTTGGAATACGCGCTCGGCTAAACCACGCCCCCAGTTTCGAGAGAATCGCTAAACAGTGGCGGGCAAAGTTACTCAAGTTATATACATTTATTACTTACTTATGAAAACTAAGTCTCTCTTTCACAAATTGTTTACTACCATTCCACGACTTACAAAGTTTGCAGTTCACCATGTTGAATTTATTAAAAACAAAACGGCTCAAAGTATAAAGATACACAGCACGTGATGGAACAAAATAACTAAGATGTACGCTCATGGAGTACGATGGGCTTTTCTCGAGTTTGTAGCCAGCTCGCACATGCGCACACTCGACAGATCGATCGTAAACGGTGTTTGCGGTAGCTGATTTTGGGCCAAAACCGTACCATTGAAAGCATACGACATGCTCCCTCCGTTCTTATTCTACCCTCCTCGCGTTTATTAAAAAAAAAGAAGAGAAATAAAATAACTAATAACTTTAAAAGCAGATATAAAATACGAGTACTTAGTTCAGAAATGAATATTTTTTTGTATTCCTTTTGTAACCCACATTACTTGTTTTGATAAATTCTCCGCCTATGAAGTAAAATGTATCTGCATCGTGTTTAGAACTTTAGGTAAAATCGCACAAAAATTGCCTACTCTTAAATGAAATCTTGTATCCGCGCTTGTCTTGAAGACACTTTTGTATTTGGTGTCACATGAAATGTATTGTATGGCTACCACGCGCACGCGTACAATAATTATACATCACATGATTGAAATTGTCCTAGCCTTATTTACTAAAGCAATTATTCTATTACTCAAAACCTTAAATATTTTTCTATTGCGGTGAAAGTTATAAAAGCAAAGTTATCGACAAGAAAACAAAATTTTTCCTGATTTTTCAATAAGAATAGAGAATCAGAAAATAATGATTAAAATAAGGACTCAAAAAAAAAATATTTTTTTTGTCGACCAGTGTTATTAACAGTGCGCGGAAATTTATCGTACGGCTGCAATCCCCCAGTTGAAGTAAGGTATGTTTTATGGCGAGTAGCGGGGACGCTTTGATCTGGTTCACAAGGTCGTAGCCAGTGCGTCTCTAGGAGTCTTTATAACTAGTAAAAAAACTACTGCTATATTACTATATTACTTCAAATAATAATACTCGGTGCCCTTATTAATTTTTCAACCACAGGACCACAGATTTGTGATCTTGAAATGTTCTATTACGTTAATATAGTTCAAAAGAAAAATATATTTGTAATCAAACTACTGAAACGGCAGCACTGGCTCGAGCATCTGAGATATTATTCCGCCCGTTAGTTATTAAACAAAAATACAGTTTTGCATCAAAATAAGCTGGAGCAAAAATACGGATTTAAAAAATACTGCAAGAAGCTGAACATTTAACTGGTTGTGTTTAGCAGTTTTATTTACCTAGTTAAATGCATACAAAATAAATTGTATTTGTGATGTTATGTTAACCTTCATCTTTGCACTTATAATTTTATAGCGATCGGAAACCTCAGCCCAAACAACCGAGTTATTGTTCACCTTCTATGTCTTGGCCAAAAACTAAATTTGCATACACGTAAATAAATAACAAGCTTGTTGGAAAAAAATAGGTACACATGCACAGAATAAAAATAGCGCGAAGTCGGAAATGGTTTAAATTCAAGTAAACAAGTGGGAGTAAGTTACTCTTTAAAGAGCGGCTAACTCAAGACTCCGAAGTCCGGTAGTGTAATTGCTGCGGTTCGGATACTACGTGAGGTGACAAATAAATCGAATCATTAAAAAAAATGCTGATTAAATCGTTGATTTGTTTAATAGTTGTTAGTGCTATTTCGTCTTCCTACGCTCTCAATGTGTCACAGTGTCATAATATAGGTAAGCTGTTGCTATGTTTAATAATAATTATTAAATAAATTCGTATAAACCGATTAAATTCTTAGTATAATTAATCCATAAAATGTCAATCCAACAATCTGTTTTAAAAACTTGTCAGAAATGTTAAAGTTGAAATACTTATTTTAAACCTTTGTAAGTTCTATAATTTAAAGCTGTATTTACATCAGAGATTATCAGTTGCAGTCGTCCTAAATTTAATTTTATAGTCATAATCTCGATGTAATGTGTTACTTTACTACATTTCAGTTGCAAAAAAAAAAAAATTTTCCTTAAGATATTTTTTGGAGGCATGTTTCATCTGGGCGTTACAATTCTGCTTACATTGTTCGAAAACGGCAAAATATAATCTTAAGGTCAAAAATTGCTTAATACAAAAATTAAATAAAAATGTTTATATTAAACTGCAGCTGTTTTATGCTTTAGATTCTGTTTTAGTTCTGTTGAGAGACCAAAATGTTGCAACACTAACCTGCATTAAAATTCATTAGTGTCTTTTTAGTACGTGATATTTTTTATAAAGTATAAACTTCTCTGTTTTAACTCGTGTTAATAACATGTGTGCCGTTAAACAAAGCTGAATATAACGTCAGGGCAATTCATTGTTACGTACTGAACTTTGGTTTCTTTTTGATTGTTGTTTTGTTTTCTTTAATTTTATAAGAATATTTTATATCTTTTAGTTTTAAAATGCATTTCTAATTCCGAAAAATATTTGTTTAATTTTCATTTTTTTTTGTATTGCATATATATACATAATAGAGTATTTTAGTTAAAGCGGTACTTCCGTTATTTAGTTATAATTACTTAACATTATGGAGAACATTTAAGACTATTTCACTTTTTAGCTATAAATAATATGTATGAACCATCCAGAATTAACAATTCGTGGACCTACTTGAATATTTTTAAATAAAAATGTATAAATATTTTAATTTTTTGTTAGCAACTTTTACTGTTATGTTCATCCGTTTCATATGATTGTCTTCAGGATGAATGAAAAATAAAAACACTGACAATCGGCAGGAAAAAACTTGTGGACAAATTGGAAAGTGATCATAATGGTCCAAAAAATATTTGTCATTTCAAGATCAACGAACAACCGCAAGATTATTATAAAACCTAGAAATTATGAACACTACTTTATTCGAATCCTTCAAACCAAAATTTCTTTTTAAAATAAATCTCCCAAAGTGCTAGCCAATTTCATTAAACCTTCGATCCTGAATTTTGGTTGGTTGTTTCAGAATTACATTCTCTTTACTTTTAGGAAAGCACTTTCGTATTTTTTTTATCATTGATTACGTGTTTTTGCGGTTTGTCATCAGTTTTCGCAAAAAAAATGCATATAAAAATTGTACTTTTTGGAACATTTTCGTTTCTCTGCATATTTTAATTTCACCAGGTTTTTGGTATCAGTTTTCTTGTTTTTCTGTTTTGACATCGGCGTTTTTCTATATTTTCCATAAGTCTTTTAGTTATTTATTTTTCCTTTTCTTCGTTTTACTTACTTTTTGGTTATTATCTTCGATTTTCGAATTTATTAATTTTGCGTTTTTTCGTTAGTTATGTTTTCATATTTTTATGCCTTGTTTTTTGTGATTGTGATTTTTGGATTGCTAATACATTATAATGTTACACAAAAGATAAATACAAGAACGTCGTTTTTGGTATTGTACTCTCTTCCGATCTCAATTACAATACCTATATGTTTTTGCTGGGTTTCTCTCGTTAAACGCAACTTTTTCTCTTCTAATTAACATATGTATTTGCATAATCGAGAATTCCGTTATGTAATACAACATCGTGTTTGGTAACGACATCAAAAACAAGAAAGGAAACAGCATTTTTCCTTGTTTGCAGTGAGTGAGTAAATTACTATACTCAAGAACGAAACTGTTTTCTTTTCGTTGGTTTACTTCGTAAAAAGTAAGTACGCTGTTAGCACTGTTAAGAACTTTTTTTCTTTCATTTTTATCCAGGAAAAATTCTACACTAATCATCTTTATTGTAATTCACTGGAGTTTGTAACATTTTTTTTTTAAATTGTAACTCCTGCATCCTTAAACTGAAATAAGTATGGATAATTTAAAATTGTGTAGATTTTTAAATATCTTGTTCCGTTCTTTTATTTTTTGAACTTTTCTTATTATCACCATTATTATCTTTTTCATATTGATCTTGATATATTCTCCCCACAAAAATTCGATGACGTAGTTTTAAATTTTACAGTGTAACTTAAACACTACAAAACCGACTTCGTTTGACTTCTCTAGTACAATATGCTCCTCACTAAAATTGATTTAGTGATTATTATAAACAGTGACTAGAATTAATTTTTTGCACTCATGACCATTTTTGATGACTTTCGCGCGTTGACCAGGGTGCATTTTAACTTTCCGTTGCTATGGTAACCTTAACATAGTCGGGTAGTGTCAATTGTGACGTGTTTACGGCGCTATCAACGCCGTTGTTTATAAATAACTCATAGTTAATCTCTTCAGTTTAAAGGTTTATTCGTTGCAAAAAATATTGTACACAAGACGTTCGTGAGCCTGCTTCCCTTCGGTAGTGCCGCTAACAAGCGGTCATGCGGGAAGCAGGCTGTCCCGAACTAGTTGTGTAAATTATTATATTCGTCCTCTCTAAAAAGTTAATGATGTCATTAAAAACCCGTACAGGCAACATTAAAATTATATTGTTGCTATTTCATACAGGTTTATCTCGCAGTAGAGCAACCAAAATGAGTTTCGACAAAAAATAGTACAGGGAAACAAAAATAAAATTTTAGTTTACACTGATATACCTATATCATCCACATTTTTTTTTCTTAAACAATACTTACTGCAACTGTATCCATTGTTTTATATATTTTTTGCATTGTCGTTATTAAACGTTTTCTTTTGTTGTAAAATTTACATCTTGACAAGATTTTACCGGTTTCTGTCTGTTAAATGCCTGTTTACATTTATAAAAGTTGGCTGGTAGGAAAGTTATAACTGTATTCTGTATGTAAAATCGGTAGGGTAATACATATACAGCGTGTTATTGAAAGGTACGTACAAAATAAAATCGGCAATTGGTGTCGAAGTATGGGTCCTAAAAGTAAAAAAAAGTTCAGATAAAAGTGTTCTCCTTTTAGAGCTAAAAATGATTAAAATTTGTGGCCAAATTCGTTGTACGCCTCTGATAAAAAGATCATCTTTCGTTTTTACAGCAATATTTACTCTTGACAAAAGTTTTATTGTTACAGTTGCTAGGACTTACTAAAATAAATTAATTTTACCTATTTATCCTTCAGTAGCGTCTAAAAAGGTTGGATAAGGGTTAATTTTCCCCTTATAATTTTGATGACACAAAATAAGTTTTTCAGACTTCTTAGACTTCGCGAATAACTGTCAATTTTGTTGTACGTACCTTTCAATAACACCCTGTATTACCTTACCGAAATGTCAATTGTCTACATATGTCAAGAAATTGAAAAGCAATGAATGTGAAAAGCAATAAATGTAAGTAACTTTACCGGTTTTATTTAATAGGCATTACGTCGCCTAAATCCATTTTTTTTTTAATTCTGTTGACAAATTTTTTTTGAATAAACAGCAAAATGTAACTATGACACCGAAATACATATATTATGCAAACGTGATGAACCAAATGTATTTATTTTTTAATTAATTTTTGGATTATTGTAGTAAAATGGGCAGAAACCGACAAAGTCTTGAACACACCACGGATGTAAACGTGCCATACCCGCCTTAGCCGTCTTATTAAAATCCTCGCTAACGCTCGGATTTCAAATGGACGGCTGCGGTGGTTATGGCAATCTTTACATCCTAGGTGTGTTAATAGCTATTTTGCAATAAATTATTATTACTCACTAACTTGTATTGCCTCAATTAATCACAATTTAGGTCAATGTGAACAGCTTGCGTACACGTTTAACTGTCTCCGGCTGGGATTATATTTTAATAGACAGTTCCATAGAGTTTGATTTCTTAGTTTATTGTTAATGATTCTTTAATATCGCTGGTAGTTCTATATACCCTATAATTTACTTATCGACTTTTACAGAATAAAAGTTGAAAACTGATATCTTTAATGTGTAATATTTCGTAGATGAACCCATTCCTGGCTTAACGGATCGTGTTAAAGTGGGAAATTGTAAGAAGCCACCATGCAGACTAAGAAAAAACGCCAGCATTAGAGTTGAAATGAACTTCACTGCAGGTACTTGTTATTTTATTATTTATAAGTGAAAACTTTACTGATAAATATAAATAAAAAGAAGAACAATAAGTTGTTAATAAAATCAATTACAACACAGGTATATTTGTTATGTTTGTGCGGACAAAGTTTGATTCTATTCTAAAAATATCTCCTCATTTCTTTTTGTCGTACGTTAGTTAACTTAAAAAAAAGTTTTTTTATACTGTATTATTGGTGTTTTTAATATTATTTTAACTTTTTTAGACGAAGATGTCGAAAAATTAACAAATTCGATACAGGCTTATATCTCCGGAGTACCTTTCCCTTTTCCTGGATATGACCAAACGGATGCTTGTAAGAATATTTATATAAAAGACAGAGATCATCCGGCAGGGTGTCCACTTAAGAAAGGACAAGATTATCTTTATAGTACCGACATTGATGTTCTCCAGATTTATCCAAGGGTAAGATGTAAATCATTTTTGAATTTTGAATTTAAATATCGACTTTTTTATATCATCATGAAAACTATGGTTTTAATGATCACACCAAAATCAAACACCTGAGAGAAATTATTATGAGAAAAGGTTGTAATAATGCATCGAATACTAAGTACAAATCTTATTTATAATATAAGAAGATATTTAATTATTACGAATAAAATGATATGTGTAAAACAAACGTTCATTATTCTTGTATATATACAACAAGAATAATGAACGTACGTTCAAATCAAACTAAAAATTCTAATATAAAAGGATATCACGTATATTAAACAAACAAATGTATAATTCGTAATATTACGAATGCACATACATAACTATTGTGCGTAGTAAAATAAAACACAAATAATTGATACAGGTTAGAAAACTGACCGGCCTTCATCTATCATCTATCAAATTTTGAATTTAATGTGTGGAAATTTAAATAGTTGCCGGATAATTAATAATACAAAGTTTCTTAATTATAGGCAAATGTTACGTAATTCTTTCTTCTAGCATCTTATTAACACAAAATGTATTTTTTAAATTTGTTAGAGTTAGTTATAGTGAATTTTCAGTGATCATATTTTGACAATAGTACAACAGTAACATTAATTAGCTATTGTTTTTGTCATTAAAAATGGAAAAATCCACAGCAATTCAGATAATTTTCTTCAAAATTACCATTAAGACAACATTTCAAATTGATTTTATATCGTGTAAATATTTATAATATCAACAAATGTGTTTCCACTAAATTAAATTTATCTTTTTTTTTCACAGCTGAAGATTGTGGTTCACTGGGCACTGACAAAACCAAATGGAAAAGATCTTATATGTTTTGAATGTCCAGCGAGGATTACCAACTAATTAATCCTAGTGGTACAAACCTGATATTATTAATAGGAGTATTTTTTTCAAATACATTTGTTATAAAAGAAAATATAGTTGTATTATTTTGTTTCTGTAGTAAAATAAGTTCGTTTAGTGAAATTGTTCTCGCTTAAATGTAACATTTACTAGATGCCGAAACGCCAAAAAATGTTTTTTAGCATGTTTTTTGGAAAAACGGTAAAGACATTTCTTTTTTATATGTAGATAAGTGATTTTTATTAGTGATTGATAGAAAGAAAGATTTCGTTCAAATATATACGTAAACATCAAATGTACTGGTTTGTCGCAAAGTATTTATTAGATGTTTATGTGCCAGTTACGTGCACGAAATAGTATATTATTCTGTTAGGAGGAAAAGTGAGACATTTCGTGAGGACTCTCTAGGATTAGTAGTTTAGACTTATAAATGCGTCACTAAAAGTCACTTTTTACCGAATAAAACACGCTATGTTTGCTTAAAATGTGAAATTGGGTCCAACTGATTGGATATAAAAATATTGTAATATAACAAAATGTGATTAAAATCAATTAAAGCTGATTTATTTTAAATTCTTAAAACACTAATAAGATAACTAGGGTGTATTCTAAAGTCTAAAAAAAATCAAAGAGATTTGTAATCACAAACTATTTTCTGTAGATAGGCAACCAGCATTACTAACTCAATTACATGCTTTCTTACCTACACAGAATGATTCACGAGCAATAATGAGCCCAATCAAGCCGAAGATGCAACCCAAACTACATTTTTACAGGTTTCGTAGATTTATTTTTCAATTTATCAAAAATATTATGTAAGTTCTCTCGTTTACCAAGTTTCGGACGATGAAGGAACTGATGCGATTTTAATTTATGGCAAATTCATGGTTTTTCAGCTTTATGAAGAAAGTTTTTCGGATAGAAGACCACCAGAGGATACGATTTTCAAAACGCTGGAAACTTATTTGAGAGAAAATTAGGCACCTCTTAAACCCGCGAGAAAGAATAATAAGTATAAGGACGGTGAGTGAAATAGATGAAAGCCAAAGGATAAAATAATTGTCAAAACAACAGGTATTGTATTAGTGAATCATCTGTGCATGGAATATTGAAAGAAAACAAATTTAATTTCTAGAATTTAACATTGCTCCAAGAACTGAAATCCACAGCTCATTCTTCAAGACTAGCCCTTTGCAACTTTTTTAGAGAACATCATAATTTTTCGATGAAGCAAAATTAATGGTGGAGTAAACAAGCATAATTGTCATTATTGCAGCAAGACTGGATTATAGAAGGATATTTCCAAAGTGTACGAGCGTAAGCAAAGGAAGTATTGTAATCGAGTCCGTCGGCCGACTCTCTACTTTTACGTTTTCTCGATCTTTCATGACCCCTAGAAGACGAAGAAATAGGTCTCCCATTTCCGTCTGTCTGTCCGTCTGTCCGTCTGTCCGTCCGTCTGTCCGTCCGTCTGTCCGTCTGTCCGTCTGTTGTCCCGGATTTTTATTAGACAGATAATCTCCGAAAGTACTCGACCGATTGTTGTGAAATTTTGTACTTATATTAAGAATATCATGTGGATGGTAAAACGCTAACCAAAATTTGTCTAATCATCCTCACCACTAATGCGATGACGTCACTTCAAAATTGTACATAGTAAATGGGTTTTCAATTGTATAAAATAACATAGTCCTACACATGTAGTTTACAACTCTGAATCGACTTTTCACCCGAAACGTCCAGATTTTTGGAAAAAAAATCAAAATTATAAAACAACATTTTGAAATTTAATTTTTAATCTGCTAACCAGAATGCTTTGAAATGTTGCAGATGTTTTAAGGCTATAAAGAGCGTCATAAATCTTTAGTCAAAAAATATTTGCTTATCCCCTCCAAAAACTTGATGACGTCAGCTCAAAAGTTTGTGGAATAAATCATATCTAAAATGTACAAAATATGATGAGTCTGTACTTGTGATCTATCACTCCATTCATATTTTTTGGATTTGCATATACAGGGTGATTCAAAAAAATTAATGAATGCGTAAATATATTTTATTGATTTAATCAGGAACTACAAAACGGAATGCTCTGACATCTTGCACATGTTTTAAGGTTATAAAGAGCATAATAAATGTTTAGTCAAAATATATTTGCTTATCCCCTCCAAAAACTTGATGACGTCAGCTCGAAAGTTTGCCGAATAAATCATATCTAAAATGTACAAAATATGATAAGCCTGTACTTGTCATTTATCACTCCATTCATATTTTTTGGATTTGCATATACAGAGTGACTCAAAAAAATTAATGAATGCGTAAATATGTTTTATTGATTTAATCAGGAACTACAAAACGGAATGCTCTGACATCTTGCACATGTTTTAAGGTTATAAAGAGCATAATAAATGTTTAGTCAAAATATATTTGCTTATCCCCTCCAAAAACTTGATGACGTCAGCTCGAAAATTTGCGGAATAAATCATATCTAAAATGTAGAAAATATGATCAGTCTGTACTTGTGATCTATCACTCCATTCATATTTTTTGGATTTGCATATACAGGGTGATTCAAGAAAATAAATGAAAGCGTAAATTTATTTTACTGATTTACTCAGGAACTACAAAACCGAATGCTTCGAAATCTTGAAGATATTTTAAAATTATCATAAGCATGGTAAATGTTTGACCAAAACGTATTTGGTCGTCCCCCCTAAAAAATTTATGACGTCACCACAAAATTTTGCTGAATAAATCCTATCCAAAATGTACAAAATATGGTGAGTCTCTTCTTGTGATTTATCATTCCATTCAAATTTTTTCGATTTGCATATACAGGGTGACTCAAAAAAATTAATGAAGGCGTGAATTTATTTTATCGATTTAATCAGGAATTACAAAACCGAATGCTTTGAAATCTTGGGAATATTTTAACGTTATTATAACCATGGTAAACTTTTGTTCAAAATGTATTTGTTCATCCCTCCTAAAAAAATTGATGACGTCACCCTTAAATTTTGCTGAATAAATCCTATCTAAAATGCAAAAAATATGATGAGTTTGTACTTGTGATTTATCATTCCATTCATATTTTTTAGATTTTCTTAAGAAGTGGTTCAAAAAAATTAATGAAGTCAATTTATTTTATTGATTAAATTAAAGGCAACACTTATTATTAGTATTACACCCCAACCAACCCAATTTGGTAGACACAAAATTTGTTAAAGGAAAAACTCGGTTGAAACATAAGGGTAGCACGCTTATTTACATCGACTTTAACATTACAGACCTGCATTTGTTTTATGCGTTCACTTGATTCCGCGAATGTGAAATAGACATGTTTATAATCAACCAATTGTGAATTTCACCGTCAAGAATTAAAATAAAACCCAATGTTTTATATAATAAGCGGAAGTCGAAGCAATAAAACCGATGGTCGTTTTGTTTACAGTTTCTCTGTTTGACTCTCACGTATGCTGTTACGCCTGTCATCTTAAATTAAGAATGTTTATACATACACGATTTTCAGTTGCCTCTGATACGTATACGTGAGTAAATTGTTTCGTTATTTTATTGATTATAAAAAATCAATATTCAAAACGACCCAATTCATTTTCCCGAAAATTTGGGAATACAATAATTTTATTCTTAGTATTACACTACATCTATCCCAACTGATATACGTGTCCTTGCAAAAATGTTGATGACGTCATCGCAATTTTTTTTTTAATTCCCACTACTAAAATGTAATGAGAAAAAAAACACAATAGGCATGCAGTCGTCAAGTTTCCGACAGCGAGGGAAGTACTGTCTAAACTCTTTAGACCAATTTTTTGGATATGCGTACATAAAGTATTTGTATTACTGGTTATCTATCTATAGAACGTGACAAAATTTGCATTAATTGTTTATGATTCTTTAAAATTAATATTCAACATGAGAAAAATATCTTTCACATATGGCATACGGTACACACACAGGAAGATATAGTACATGACGCGAGATATTTGCAATATCTTTTTCAGTTTCGCCAGTACACCGTCTACACAGATCGGCATATTTGATCTTTTAGAGAACAGTTTTTCTTAAAAACCACCATTAAAACCACCATTAAAAATATTGTTAGTTATTCTATTACAATGAAATAAATAAATTTAAATTTACCTGTTTCATTATTTCCAACCCATTTTTTTTTTGTTGTGGTAGTTCTTTAACCGGCACGTTAAATTAGATAATAATCAAGATGGTCAACAAAAGAAGTTATAAATAATTTTGACAATGAATAACACAAGTTCGTGACTAAAGTAGTATACTTGAGGTATACCACTCAGTTTTTCTATTTTTCCATGTATTATTGGTTATCGGTTTCTTAGCCTTTCAAAGTTTTTTTTTCGTTATCACATAAAAATAATTGCATATTTTACTTTTACTTTAGTTCGTTAACATGACTTGCATTATAAACTGCATAACTATTACCATATCTAAAACTCATCTAAAAGGTGTTAACTGTAAAATTTTTGCATAATTTTTGTCATCCGCGTTTTTTGCCTAAGTTCCGCATTTTTACATGAAAACTGTCCATAAAATAAAGCAGATGTCATGCAAGAAGAATTACACTGAATGAGAAGTGGGAATTTAATCACCTTTCGTAAGCACAAAGTGGGAGTAAAGGTATTTTAGCATAACACTGTTGATTCTAGCGACCCAGTAACAATTAGGTATTTAAAAATCGAGAAGTTTGATAAAATTAATATACCATATCCACCAACATGAAAATTGTGGTATGCAGTTTACTTGTGCTGAGTGTTATTTCGTGTATACAAGCAGTCAGTGTTTCACAGTGTCATGACGATGGTAAGTTTAATTTGTTTTTGATTTTCATAAGTTACAGATGTGTTTGTGTTTATGTTTTATGTTTTTATAATAATTTATATAGTTCTGTATTTTATTTTAAAAAACAATAAATTTGTGCTAATTAGATATTTGTTATCAAATTTTCAGAAACACCTCTCGATGATTTATCAGATCGGATTAAGATAGGAAATTGCCGGAAACCCCCTTGTAGACTACGAAAGAATGCAAAAATAGCTTTTGAGATGAAACTCTCACCGGGTAAGTAGTATTTTTCGCATTGCGTCACGTTAATACGAACTCAAATTATAACCAATCATTAAAATTATACTAAAAGTTCAAGTAATATTTTTTGCAAAATTGAGTCAAATACTTCGACTAGCGTTCACTTTAAAATTTGTTGTTACCAAGGGCTCGATTTTGTTTTGAAGTGTGTTTTTATTTAAGTTATTAATTCTATACAAATGTCAATCAAGCTCAAAAATAAACTTCTTAACATGCCCCTCGTTTCTATTTTTAACTCGTTATCAAAAAATAAATCATTCTAAATACTTGCATTACAACCATTTAATCAGATTGCCGTTATTTTTAGACAGAGATATTACAAAGCTGACAAACTCAATATCAGCTTTTGTTAGTGGATTACCTTTACCTTTTCCTGGATACGATCAAACAGACGCCTGCAAAGGCATTTACAGCAGCGACGGCAAAACTCAAGTTGGATGTCCGCTAAACAAAGGAGAAGATTATCTCTACCGAAATGAGATAGAAGTCCTCCAAGTTTATCCTAGGGTAAGAACGTCGATGATATGTCAGATTAACTACCTACGTTTTATTTTATATATTACGCATTTCTGGGAAATATAATTCGGAATTCATTAAAAAAATATATATATTACTCAATAACCCTGTAATATTTTTCAAGGTCAACAAATTTCTCTATGTTCTAAGGCCTTGTTTTCAGTTTTTCAAGTAAAAAACGTGATGACAGTGTGACCTTCAGACATTTTTTGTTGAGATGTGCCATTCGAGTATTATCCACTTTTTCTCAGATAATGCACAAGATTAAATTAAGGATTTTTTGCCAGGTGTTTATCGCGATGTTGTCACGATATGTAATTATGTGTACTTATTTTCTACTTAATCATAATTGTGATGAAATTGTTACAAAGTGTATTTTTTCAGCTGAAGCTCGTGGTTCATTGGGGACTAGTGGATCAAGATGGAAAATATCTCATATGTTTGGAAGTTCCCGCTAGAATTACTAATTAACTGTGATCGTTTTAGTGTAATGAATAATACATAACTATGTTGAATTATCAAAAAGTTAATAAATTATTATTAAGGAAATTTAATGAAAGTTATTTATAATATATTCGTGAATAAATTAATAAATTACAACTTCGATTAATTTATATTTCCGAGAAGTAGTATTATTTGTTATTAAAAACGGACACAATAATCAGTATTTTGCAAAAGTTTCGACACAGATTTTGAGTAGCAAAAGTCATAAAATTATTTCTTTGAAGAATTTTTTATTAATGTTTTATTAATTAGTGTGTTTCTTCAATCCTTGTCAAAAATTTCTGGTTGTCTCGTTGGGAAAGAAAATCCTTGTAGACTTTAATTAATGTTGTCTGGAGTTATATCAGTTTACGCTCTTAAATACTATACTTTTGTAAAAATTAAAATTACAGAGAGTCTGATGTGCAACTTGCAGGTGTCTGTATGTTGTAAATACACGGGCTATTGTTTTAGACGGTTTTCTGTGCCTATACTGAAACTAACCGACTGTCTTTACCAAATAAACTTATACCTTAAACCTTAAGTGAGTTAATATAAGTGCATTCTTCTCAACGTCTCAATAACAACAAGAAACGGAGAAAAAGTTAAGGACCGACAAACAATTTAAACTTATTTTTAAATATACAAAATGTTCGGCTTCTACATATATGTGTTTACATACTTTAAACTAGGTCTTTTGTTAGGTTTTGTACAGATAATTTTTTTGAAATCCTTGTAGAATATTGCCAAGTTAGTGCAATTTCCTTGATTTTTTTTTTTTTAAATGCATAGAGCAGCAGGATTATTTTTAAAAGTGGTGTTGCAATATTGCATGGACATATTTTATTTTGAAAAGGAGAGGTATTTTTAAAATTTCAGAGTAATCGATTTTCTGATTTTGGTCGTGATTGTCTATAGGCAGAGAAAATAGAGAATCTGCATTCCACAAACAGAAAAAAAAATTAGAAATGGTCAGAATAATTCGGTTACATAAATTTTCAAAACCATCCCTTAATTGTGATAAAAAAAATGAAACCACTGGATTAAATTAATAACTGATAGTGTTTCTGAAAAGCCTGGAATACAACGTTGCTGCTAAAATGTTACTTTTAATTTTCTACTCTAATTTGTTCATATTTCTACATCATGATGTTGATGTTAAAAAGTTTTATTATTTAAGGCAAATCTTATCTTAAAAATCACGCAGATTTCAGAATTTTTGGTTACATTTTTTTTAAGTTGTTGTCATCTTAATTTTTTTTAAAGTAATCATCTTGTTACTTCAAAAATTAGTTTAGAATTAAATTAATTAATTTGTTTTTTATCTTTCCCAAAGGATAAATGTATTCAAAAGTTAGTGTAAGTAATTTTTAATAGTTTTATAGGTATTAATGTATTTAAAACAGAATTGTTCGCTCAACAATAAAACAAATAAAACAGAACGTGACATTCGTTACTTACTTAACACATTTTTATTCACCTTTCTACAAGAGAACGTACTTTGTACCTAATGGCGTGATTATGGTTTTGTGATTTATATTAATAAAAACCAGGTAAAAGTGACAGTATTCAATTTAAAAATCAAGAAAGAATCAGTCAGTTTAATTAGGATTGTTAGGATAGCTTTGTAAGAAAAAATACAAAGTAAATACATTTTCAAGTGGTTGTAAATATTAGAACTACTAATAATCGACAGATTAAAAATCGTTTTACTCAAACATAATTTGAAAAATTACATCATCGGCATGCAATTTTATTCTCACTTATAATTTGTACATGTTTCAAATGCGTGTCTGGGTACAAACATGTATCCTCCTAATACCATTGTTTTTGCAGTGTATTTCAAATGCTTAATTACTACTTTTGTAGTGTTGGAAGTTTGTCCGAGACCAAGGTCTTATTTAATATTATAACAACAAAAAACCTTTCAAAAATTAACGTAAATGACCTTTTAGATAAATTTTGTTCAAATAAATCACGTCTACAAATCCCTGTAATGTGCATGCAGCTTTGTTATGACAAAATATTTTTAAGATTATCTTTATTTTTCGGACATCTTCAAGATGAAGCACCGATAAGCTAAGCATTCAAGATTATCGATAAACAGATTTAAGAGATTACGGGTGGTTTTTAAATCTATCACGTCGAATTTGATGTTAGTTTCGTTTGGGTAATAAGGTGGTTAATATTTTGTTCACTATGTTGTACAAAGTACTGATTTTTAATTTTCTGGGTTGTTTAATATTTTGTTCGCAGTCCGCCTACTCTCTAGATATCAAGGATTGTGGTAAGTTTTTAGTCGACTGGTTTAAGTTATTCATGAGGAAGTGAAAGAAAACAATGCGATGGTAAACAAATTGCAATGTTTTTGTATTTGTTATTATATGGCTATTTGATTTTTTCCTGTTTACTTTTCAATGTATTAAAAAAGCTTAGTTTTATGTGCACGTGTTACTGTTTATTTAATTACTGTAATTAAGTGGCAAAGAATTTTTGTTGTTAAAAATATTATTTGGTTATTCGTTTTCACATACTTCTAAGAAATGCATTCTAAAAAAAGTCTATTATCCATATATGTCTAATTATATGTACTTTTATGCAGTTCAGGTTGCATTAATTCTAAAAATAGACTTAAACATGGAAGTAATTTAGTTTGTTTATTTGTTCAATAATGGATCCCAATTTCACAATTCATTGTTCAAGACAAAACTGTATCGGTTGATCTAATTCTAAATAGAAAGAAGGGAATTGTGAAGACGTGCAATTAAATAAATTGAAATTATAGCATGTACCGCAAAATGTATGTTGATATAATATATTGTACAATTTCAGTATAATTACTATGTATTACTGTAAGATCATTTTAAATGCATACTAATAAAATTTTATGACATAATTAGGATTATTTGGCTGACAGTGTCGAGTCGCCTTTTCGCAGTAGCGTCCTTGTAAACTTGTAAGCCGTGTCGCGTGCCTACAGAACTTCTGTTCGCAGACGGTCTTTGGCGGTCGTACCTGTATAATTTATGGTTTTAGAGTTTTGCGGGTTGAGTTCTTTGACTAAAGTATACTGTTGTTGCTTCCTGTTTTTTGAATAAAAACACAATTTTATAAAAGGAAAAAAGTCCGCACAACTTGCTCTAAACTTTTGAGAGTTTTCGTGTTGTCAAGTTTTTTAACACGTAAGGAATGAATGAATGAAAACATTATTACAAAATGCACTCAAACGGCGACCTACCTTTCAAAATCGGAATTAGTGAAAACTTTCTTATTTTCTCCTTTACGGTATCGTAAATAACACATTAACAATAGATGAACTGATTACGTGAAAGTCTCATGAAGAGCCCAGAGAATGAAGAACAAGGCGAAACGAACCGCCTTGTTCAAAATACTAGCTTTGAAAAATAGTAAAAACCTATACTTTAACTGAATAAAACCCCCAAAATCTCCACATCACAAATTCACACACTTGTATCTAACCACAACAAATTTCCAACAAAAATATGTCATAGTAACACTTGTCGAGAGATCGAGTTACTTTTTCGATTTTTAAGCCCAATCTCAGAATACGTAATTTTTTAATCAATTGGAATGGTAGGTTCGTAACTCGGCGGTTCAAGGATAGTCTTCTTATACAGTATTGGTGAAATTTAAAATGAAAATGTCCTTCCAAATTTTAAACTAACTCACATTACTATAGTAAAAATGGCTCTTCCTTCCAAATATAACCTGCGTTCACCTTTCAACACTTGTTCGATTTAGAGAAGAAAATTCTCTTTTTGATTATAAAACTGTACCAACCTTTAAAGCTGTTTATAAATATTTGAAAGTGATAGTTGAATGTCTAAAGAAAATAGGTGCATTTTATATATGTAGAAAAATAGAAAATAAAGGGAAAACTCGTTTGGATTCGATAAAAAAAAATGCTGAAGAAAATTATAGAAAGAAAGTGAGAAGTGTGTATTGGTAAAAAATGAAACAAAATTATTTGAATGAATCACGACAACAAAATACACAAAGTTTGGACGAAGTTCGAAAAATTTGTAATAATCGAAAACAAGGTACCACTCTTGATTTAGTGGTAATAAAATGTTTAGGTCAAATCCCGCCGTTTCCTTCTACTAGTAACGTCTCAAATAAATTAATTTGTTCTTGTAGATCATTTTATCTATTTATGAAAACAGTGGTTCAATGTCAAGTTAAAAATTTCTAAAACAAAGCAGTACAGAAGTTTAAAAGTTCTAATCTGTTACCGGTGTTCTAAAGGATTACATATTTGTTCAAAAGTATGGAAGACGTGTTTGTTTTAATAATATTTAAATTAATGTAGATTTAAAAATAAGTTTAAAGAACCATAATTGTTTGAGATTTATTATTTCAGTCAAATTAACATATCAGATATATTTGGTAAATATATTCTCATGAGCCAAATTTATTTAGACATAATTAATCTGGTGAATGAAGAAAAGCTCAGCTCAGAGCATATTGATTTTTGTATTATTTGTGTGCTGAACGTTCAAAATTTTTGAACGTATTTTTTTGCAGTATTTTTGGCAATGTTGTAGTATCTTTCATCAATGGCAATCTATAAATAATTTTGCATAATGGAAAAGATCAAACATATTCATTTCTTTCACTATGTTACCTTTTGAATGAGAACCTACAAAAATGACACCGTTTGAATCAGGAACATACAGTTTTTTTCTCCACAGTATTATTGCAATCTAGTAAACTCGAAAAAGTGATACTTAAGATACGATTTGCCCTTTGTTGATTTTTCTCTCAATCAACAAGTGTTTTTCCGCACCTACTATATGACGAAGCTAATTTTGAAAATTTGGAAAAGAATTTTTCAAAGAGTTTAGTTATTATAGACGCTATTTTTAACAGTGCGAAAATGATCTCATAGTATGTTTGACACTGAATTTAAGATTGCCATCATTTTTTTTTTATTAACATAAACATTCTAATAAAGCAAATCTTTTCAGGTTCGTATTTTTCGTTCGACGATATTGAGGTGGAGGGATGTGAGGCAGATTATGTAGCATGTACTTTATACATTGGACACACTCTGAACATATCGTTTACGATAAACACTGGTAAGGGCAAGGGTAAGATCTGTTTTAGCAAAAATTATTCGTTCTATCTTCAAAAAGGAAAAAAGAAGTTCAATATGTTTAGTCCACATTTTTTTTTTACATTTGTGAGAAGTTATTCAAGTCTCCATTTCGATTACACGATAAATTCCACTGGCGCCAGCTCAATCAAATACATATTGAGAGACCTGTCACTCTAGCAGATGAAAGTTTGATAAATTACCAAATTAGTCACGGACGTAATACCACTTATTTGTTTTTCTAAACATTTTGCAATCATAAATAAAGATTACTTGTTTGTAATCTTCCACTGTACAAAGGCCAGACGAAACTTAAAAATATTGCTACTATAAAAATAAGACTTTAATTTATTGCATTCTTGTCCACAGGAACTTTTAATATTGACGCGGATTTAATCAATGATGTTGTTTTTATCGTTAGCGGAGGACCCAAATTCAACCTAACAGCAAGCCCAGGGAACCCATGCGAGGTCCTAACATGTCCACTTGACATAAATTACAAGGCTACCTACGAGGGTTATATTTACGTAGATACAAAATATCAACCCGTAAGCGCTTAAAACAAAAACTGGAAAGAGAAATTTATTGGCATTTTTTTCAGTTGGGTAACGCTTACCTGCAATGGATTATGGAAACTGCGGATGAAGAAGAACAACTTTTGTGTTTCCAGTTCCCAATAACTTTGCAGTACTTAGATTAAAGTTAAGCTGAACTGCCTGGTATCAAAAACAAAAAAAAAACTGTTAAAAAAAGCAAACAAAAAAAAACTAAAACACCGATGTTAATATTTTTAGCAATGCTAGTGCTATATGTTTATCGTATTTATTTATTTGTGTAAGGTTTAATAGTTGTCCAAAAGACTGTTTTGTTCACTCTAGTAAAAAAGATATTACATTTTTTGACTGAGTGAGTAATAAAATTATTTTTATACATTTATTATTGTTTTCTACAATGTTCCTAAGTACATGGGTTTAGCCTACATAAAATATCACAATATTTACTTATAGCTATCTTAAAATAGTACAATAGCAACAAGTGCGTTCGAGTATTCGAAAATAATAATTAAGAGTTTATTACTTGCTGCAATCATACCAGTAATTAAAAGATATGGAGTAACGATATGCACATAAAAATTCATTGATATCGATATGTACACCATTTTAACATAAATTTAACATTTTCATTTTAACCAAACAAGTATTAACACTTATCCCCTCCCCATCATTTAATCGCGTTTTGTTGTCCACCCTGTGTGGAATTCTACATGTTGGAGAAATTCGCAGATCGTGTATGACTTGGAAGACTGCCAGCTTTTGGCAACAATCTCTCTGAGTGAAGTGATAGCAAATCAGATAAATTTGATAGCATGTGGGCAACAGAACGCGGTCGTTAGATAAATCAAATTCGTCGTTTCACGAACAGTAAAAACGATCACTTGAATTTCGTATCTTTGTCTCGTTAATTTTTATCAAAAAGCATTCAAGGATTGATTACAAAAACAACCAACCATTTTCACGATATGCAACAATGATATATACAAGTCTCATAAATTTGACTATGCCTTTTGGGTTTTCTAAAGATTGTCTATGTTGTATACAGGTGTCCACTCTCCACCGATGACACAAACACTCAGTTTTAAACATATTTACATCGCTTAGGTCTACATCAGTCTATGTTTAGACACAATTTACATTTAGAAAACGTTAAGTCATACAAATTGTGATAACGGCAGTGTGGCGATTTTTCGTAAACGTCTTACTTTAGGAACTTTTTACAAAAACCAATATAGCCAAGGTGGAAAAAGCAGTCGCTGAGTTTACCTTAGCCAGGGTTTGGCTGAGAACTGTTGGTTTGTTTTTTAACGGTCATCTCCTTTTTGTCGTTAATACATTGGTCAGCAGAAACTAGAGTCTCATAGTACTGTATAAGTTCTGTTGTTTTTTTTTTGTGACTAGAAAACAAAAATTAGTTCTGTTGTAAAGATAATATAATCCAAAATAATTAGAAGTAATTATATGAAAGCTGAGAATTTCGTTACAAGGAATTCCGAATAATAAAAATTTTTGATGCTGAAAATACTACAAGTAGCAAAAGAAACTAGCACCAGCTGTCAGGGTTTATCTAAAATAATTAAATCGTGTTTTTAACAATTAAAAGTCATGGCTTCTTACGTTAAAAATAACTGTTTACAGTTTTATAAATTTTAATTAAGAGCGCATGGCTATAAATTAAATACAATCTAAATACAAAAATTGTTGTTTACAAACTACATATTTTTCGATAGGTGCCTAAAACTAAAATTTACTTAACCCATTTTTGTGTATTATTCAGTCATACTGTGTTCGTGTTACGATCTACCTTTCACATTACACACTTTACACATGCAACAAAAATAGCAGTTTATCATTTTCTGCCTAATGTTCTGATATTTGAAACTAGTTGCCCATTGCAAAAGTGTAACTTTGTTGTATTTTATTTTTATAAATATATTGAATCTGAGAATCAAATTTGGCAAAACCACCGGGATCTAAAGTCCAGTAAAAGATAAATGCAAATGACTCCAATTATGAGTATTGCCGCTGTAAAATCTCCAGTCGTTTTCGAAGCTATACCCTGTGTAAAGCTGTCAATCAAAATTAGTCGCTGCTGTTGTACTTTTCCAGGATCGTATTTGTTCTCTAGTAAATGCATTCCTGATGCGTAATGGTTTAATTGCTAGTGCGGTCGAAAGTACTAAACACGTCTCATAAAATAATTGACGGCCTTTGCATTTATCTTTTGCTGGACTTTACTTTCTTATAGAGGTTATCCTTTAAAAAAAAAGAGACTGATTCAGGTAGTAAACGTTGGAAGATCCAAAAATGATTCTTATTATAATTTTTTTTTTGATAATAAATAAATTTAGAAGCTACTAGAGAAAGATTTGATCCATTTATGTATCAGTGTAAAAAAATAATTTTTATTTTTCATTAAAAATACATTCCCAAGCTTATCTAAATTTTATAAATTATTGTTGCATTATTTCTCGTACTTCCCTACTTTTGGTAGACATTAAATTATCACCTAAACCTGAAAACAATAGAAATAAAACCGGTATACAGCTAACAGTGCTAGAATTGACGTAACAGTACGTAAAAACAAATAGTGTAGTTATGTAAGTGTTGTTTACAGTGTTTTTTTTTTTACTTTAATTGTTACTTATCTGTTAAATAGCAAAGTTCAGATCTATTTTAGTCTGCAGTTTTTTATCAACTATACGCATTGTTCCTTTCGTTTAAATCGTTTTTTAAAACATTGTATTACAACGCAGAGTGGCCATTTAAGATTTTAAAAATAACATGAATTAAATAAACTTCAATAAAGATCGTTATTTATAAGGACTTAATATCTAAAATTATTTCTTTTAGCACCATCTCAAGAGACAAGTAAGTGTGTGTCGTTTTGAGAGAGTGAGAGACATTTAATTAAATGTGTTTGGTATATAAATGCCTTTTTTATGTGTTAGCCTTTTATTGCTGACAATTAAGTTAAAAAAAAGGACCACCTGAATATTTTTTCCAGTGTTGATTGTTTTGACTTCAAAAAGATTTTTTCGAGAACTTATAAAAATATACTTATATATTTACTTATTATATATAACTACATTGTCAAGGTCTGTGAATAAGTTCGTTTCTTATTAAAGTAGGCAAATAACTAACAGATTAACATGTTTAACATCTAATCTAATACTATTAAACGAGCAAAGTTTGTATATATATATTTATATATATATATACAGGGTGTCCCAGAATTCGCGCCATTCCCGTAAATGACATGTTCCCTGTCCCGAACTGTGCCGTAATTCGCAAAAAGAATTGTCCAGGCTTTAACCGTGTGAGAACTGGAAGGCGATTAAGTTGACCAATAGAGAGGCTGCTTTTATATCCGAACGTTTCTATGTTCAAAGTTACCTATGCCAAGAACAAAAAATCGGGTAATACTAAAGTTGAATGAATTTTTTCCGAATCCCCCTCCGTCAACAAAAGGAAACAGAAGTGTGGTTATAAATTTAATCATTTTGACAATTGTTTGTCATAAACTGTCACGAAGTTTATCACTGACCTGAAGAGACGCTTCTGCGCTAAAGATGACTGATTAATGTACACAGAGACGTCAAGGTTTACTTTAAGGCAAGTAGCATGGGACAGAAGTTATTTCTGCTGCCATTCTAGTTAAATTGTGTTTAACTGGGCTGTACATGTCATAAGAGAAGCTGTTTCATTTCATCGTAGGCAAATAATACATTTATTACTATTCTACATAGAGTAGCTACCGAAGAGCAGGTATTAGAAGTCATTTTCTTAGAGCCCCGTGAATAATCGTCGGCACCCAGACCAACATGTGTTTCACCGATTGTTACATCGAGCAAGAGAAGATCTTTTCAACCTAGTCGGAAAGGCCGTGCTGGGGCTCCACGGAATGTACGTGTAGGTGCTGAAGAGCAAGTGTTAGGAAACATGGAAGCGGATCCTAGGAGAAGTGTCCTCTACGTAGCGCAAATTAGTGGATGTTCAAGATCGACCACTCATCGTATCCTTCAAGAGAGAAGACTGCATCCTTACCATTACACGAGAGTGCAGCATCTGCGACCAACCGACTACCCGCGACGAGTACATTTTGCTCAATGGTTACTGCGACAAAATGAACTAAATCCTGATTTTACACGGCGCATTCTTTTCACCGACGAATGTTCATTTTCCCGAGAAGGAATGCACACAATTGGCATTTCTGGGCACACGAAAATCCACATCTCACTAGGGTGAGAGCATATCAGGAGCGATTTACTATTAATCTATGGGCTGGAATCATTGGTACTACTGTGGTAAAAATTTTAATGCATCTGATAAAATTATCAGATTACCTGATCGCCTTAATGGGGATGCATATGCTAATTTTCTACGACTAGAGCTTCCGGCATTGTTGGAAGACGTTCCTTTGAATGTACGGCGGAATATGTGGTTTCAGCACGACGGCGCTCCTCCATATAATTCGATACTTGTACGACGAACATTGAAAAGAGTATCGTCATAGGTGGATTGGGCGTGGCAGTACTAATATCTGGCCTCCTAGATCTCTAGACCTTTCTGCTTTGGACTTTTTTTTGGAATCAAATTAAAAATTACGTATATAGAGAACCCCTAGATATGTTAGAAGAACTGGAAGAGAGACTGCACGAAGCCTACGCTACAGTTACTCCTGAGATGTTACATAATACACAACACAACATAATTCAACGAGCTAGAACTTGCATTGAAGTTAATGGTGGTCATTTTGAGCACATTGTTTAATAACGTTACAGTACAACGATTCCAGCCCATAGATTAATAGTATTGCTCTTGATATGCTCTCACGTTAGCGAAATGTGGATTTTCGTTTGCCCAGAAGTGAATTGTGCGCATTAAATATTCCTTTTCGGGAAAATCAACATTCGTCGGCGAAAAGAATGTGCCGTGAAAAATCAGGATTTAGTTCATTTTGTCGCAGTAACCATATAGCAACATGCACTCGTCGCGCAGTCGGCTCGTCGCAGATGCTGCACTTTCGTCAATAGTAAGGATGCAGATTTTTCTCTGTAAGGATACGATGCATGATCGATCTTGAGCATCCAATCATTTGTGCCACTTGTTCTTCACCGTCTATGCGTATAATCCGTGGAGCCCCAGCACGGCTTTCCGCATAGGCTGAAAAGATCCATCTTCTTTTGCTGGATGCAACAAACGACGAAACACATGCTGGTCAAGGAGCCGATGATTGGGGAAAAGACCTGTATATTCGCGCACAGCAGTGGCTGCATAGCGTGTACATTCTCCATAAATTGTTTGTATTGTTCTTAAAAAAAATTGCAACTATTGTTATAATTTTTATTCGTATCTTTTCAATCTCTAGAAAGTATGTACTCACAACTTTAAAGAAACTGTCTTAAATCATCATGTGCAACATCAATATTATTCTTGAATAAGTCTCAGTTTTCAGTATCTCCCCCACATGATTGACACCACAGCAGATACCTATGATCTTAATACACCAGAGAAGTGGAGTCTCGTCTATTTTTTCGTTGCTTAGATTAGGTATCAGCAACAAAGCTGTTCAGTAAAAATTGATACTGTTTATTGAAAATCATAATCACTGATTAATCAAAAGCGATATTTATGTTTAAATACACTTAATAACGTTCTTTGAATGGACATGTGGTACTCTTTTTTAGAAATAACGATAAACTTAATATCAGGCATATGATGCATTCTGAAAATGTACTAATTTTCGTTAAAAAGAACAACACATTATTCACGGGGCTCTAAGAAAATGACTTCTAATACCTGCTCTTCGGTAGCTACTCTATGTAGAATAGTAATAAATGTATTATTTGCCTACGATGAAATGAAACAGCTTCTCTTATGACATGTACAGCCCAGTTAAACACAATTTAACTAGAATGGCAGCAGAAATAACTTCTGTGCCATGCTACTTGCCTTAAAGTAAACCTTGACGTCTCTGTGTACATTAATCAGTCATCTTTGGGGGCAGAAGCGTCTGTTCAGGTCAGTGATGAACTTCGTGACAGTTTATGACAAACAATTGTCAAAATGATTAAATTTATAACCACACTTCTGTTTCCTTTTGTTGACGGAGGGGGATTCGAAAAAAATTCATTCAACTTTAGTATTACCCGATTTTTTGTTCTTGGCATAGGTAACTTTGAACATAGAAACGTTCGGATATAAAAGCAGCCTCTCTATTGGTCAACTTAATCGCCTTCCAGTTCTCACACGGTTAAAGCCTGGACAATTCTTTTTGCGAATTACGGCACAGTTCGGGACAGGGAACATGTCATTCACGGGAATGGCGCGAATTCTGGGACACCCTGTATATGTAATGGGTTTCTCGAAAACGGCTCTAACGATTTCGATGAAATTTACAGGTTAGGGGTTTTTTGGGTCAAGAAATCGATTGATCATAGTTTTAACTTCTGAAAATTACAGCTTCATGCATTTTCAGCAATTTTCAGGCAGTGAATTATATTTGTTGCTAGGCAACATCACATGACACTACACGAACACGAGATTGTTTTATATGAGAAGTTTGGGTGACAGTCTGACAGTACGTTTGACGTACCTTTTTATCTTCAATTGTACGTACCGAAACATACTCCACTGTATAGAGGACGTTGAAATTCACCTCCTGAGGTGAGAAAATTTACCAAAAACTAAACAGTGAGCGGATAAAAGGCACACGAAAGTGTGCTGAATTGAGATTATTTTGTCAAACATTCATTTCAGAGGTTCCACGGTCAGTGTCAACATGTGATCGTTTTCGGGGATGGGACCGTGTTATTTGAGTTTTTGGGCTCAACGTTTCGCACACTTTCGTAAATGGCATCTTCGGGAGCAGGGTTGAGATTGAGAAATTAGGAATAACACAAAACAGCACGGTAACTCAGTATGTTAACCACACCAGAGGCGAAACTCTTCTGGCAGTAAGAATGTGGTTGTGACCTTTTTCTAGAGTCGAGAGAGAGAACTAGGAAAAAAAAAACGACAGAGAGAAAACTTGGGTAACAAATGAGATGTCAAACAATAATTCCAGTTTTCTGTTCTTTAATCTCTACATGTCACTTATCAGTGTTTAAAACAAAGACTGCTTATGGAATTTCTTTTTTAATGTGTATTTTTAAGTAGCGCGTGTACTTCAAAATGCATACAATACGCATATTTATCTGTCCTAATCTGATCTAATACTACCAAACGAGCCGAGTGAAACTCGGTCAACCAGATATTAAAAAATAATTTGTGCATGGTTTGTTACCTTCACAACAACTAGAATTGACTTTGATATGTCACAAAATGTATGCTGTACCTATTTAAGGTATAAATGGCTTATCGTCATTATTTAAGAAAATAACGATAAGCATAATCATCTCAATTATTTCAGTAGATTGAAAAAAAATTTTTTGAAGTCTGAAAGTGAAGATTTTGGAAAATTTCTACATTTGTTTTCGGCCCATTCAGGTATGATAAATTCTAAACTATAAGACTTAACGTGCGGAAAATAGTTAGTTTTAGTATTTCTTTAAATTTTTTTAAAGCTAAAAATTAAGAGATTGAATATAAATATATTAGTCTGATTTTAGCCCATTAAAAAAATCGACAAATAAACAACTAATAAAACGAACCTGAGTGTAATATTTTAGAAAACTGTTTTTACACATTTCACGAGCCTGACAAATTCTACAAAAGGTTTCAGTAAAAAGAAAAATATAATACCCATTATGTATCTACATAATGTCGTTTTGCTTATTTTAAGACCACGAAGTACAATGGCAACTAGGACGTAGATATGATAGTAACAAGCACTTTAAAGTAATTATTTATGGAATCTATAACACCTTAAAAATTTTGTAAATTATTATATATACCGGTGTACCAAAGATCTGGTGGTGGAAAAATATATAGACCGCGTTCATTAATTAAAAACATGTTTTGTTGTAGTCTGACAGAACTCATTTTTTGTACAAACCTTTTAAGTTGCATTCTCTTGCAAGTGAAAAGATGTATGCAAAATTCACCCTTAAAAATGTTGGATTTGCAAATTTTGAATTATTATTATAAAAATTAAATATTTTGATAACTGCTGATCAGAACCTACTAAGCCTCGTTAAAAATGTTTTCAGTGGCATATGAGCAAATTTTCGTCAAAAGACCGTTGAAACTGAAACAATGATAAATTAATATGAAACTGAAACAATCCTCTTTGTTTACCAACAGTTCTACATCGCCCTTTAACAACTTCCCATCCCACAAACCCGAAACATTCGCTGAAAATCGGCACACTATCATCATGTAGCGTTTGGACGGTCCTTAACTTAAAATAGTCCAACCCGACATTACAAGACACTTGCTTTTAAACACAACTCTCCGGCAACCGGTTTGCCATGAGTCTCTCTTTAATGGCTAATCCGTTTAGTTCCAAATCCGTCGCCCTCTGAAGGGTAGATGAGCTTCCGTTTCCTAAACGAAGGTCCTTTGGCCTGGAGTCCCTTGGAAACGTGCCCACCATCGCCACGGGATTATTATACAGATGATACTGGAAAAAGAATTTGAGTAGATTTCTTTAGTGGACGGACGGGGCAGAGTACCATCGGCTCGACAGCGGGAGCAACACTAACGGGACTAACCCACTGGGGTGCGGGGACATTCGTCTGAGCGTAATTCGGTGATGTGGCAAGAGTTCCTAGAGGAAGACTTTGGGGACCGTTTAGCGACCCCACGTTCCTGTCGCTTTCTCCGTCGGGGGAGCCTGGCACAGAAAAGTGCTGCTATTAACATCTGGCTTTATGTGCACGTGCGAACGCATGCAGGGAAATGGGTTAAGGAAATGAATCAGGGGAGACTTTTTCCGGATTCTTGTAATGAGACATGCGATCGAACGGGGTGGGGGCGCGACGAGGCGAGATAAGAGGAACGGGGCTGATCGAGGTGGAAACTGATATACTTATTTTAGAGAAATATTGCGAGCTGGTACTTGCGTCACTTCCAACAAGGCTGATTGAAAATTTACCTCAATCGTAAAGGTATTAAAGCAATATTTTTAGTTGAAGTTGTAACGACATATGATCAAGAAAATCTGATGTCAAGTGGAGACTCGATGTTCGATTATTTGTCGTAGGTATTTTCATGCTACGGAGAATGTCACTGTCATCTTTATTCCCTTGTGACAAACGTTGTAGTTCATGTTATCGTTATGGTACATGATTAGAAAAAATTCTAAATATCGAGTAACCATTTGACGTCGTTTGTAATATATCTGGTCCGTAGTTTCATTACAATATACAGGGTCATCAAAATTGATTGAGAGAGTTGGTAAACCTGAACTTGAATAATTTGGTTTATTAAGTTGTATAAAAATATTAGCTGTCAGATTTGAAGTTTCAAGTTTCAAACTTCAAAACTCAGTGGCGTCTTTTTTCGACTTTTTTTTGGTAAAAACATTAGTTGTCAGATTTGAAGTTTCTAATTTTTGTCACGCCACTGAATTCATTGCCATATAACCTTAAACAAATCTGTCATAAGGTTGACAAACTTCACGACAAAAACAGGGGGTACCAACTCTCTCAATCAATTTTGATGACCCTGTATATTGGTTTTCTACTTCAGACAACTTTTTTGAAAAGAAAAAGAATTATCTTAACTGTCAGCAAATATTTGCACTAGTAATTTAAACATCAACATATTCTTCTTGTGAAATCAGTGTTACTCTAATATACAGAGCTGTGGGAACATTATAATAATATGACGGATTTCTTGTTAACAGAGATTTTAGTAAAGTGGACACAACAGTTTCTAAACTACAACCTACAACGTTAGGTTGTTAATAATAATAAAAAAACAAATCGCCTAAATTTATTGTAAATTTCTGATAGATATGTGAGAAGTTGAGTAGAATTGAATATAAGAGTGAGTATTCTTGATATACAGGGTTATTCACCTAAGATGACCCATTTGTGTCTTTAAAATAGGCAACCCATAATATCGATTCCACTTGAGTCTGGATTACAAAAAATGTTTCAAAATTTAATTGTATCAAAGTTTGCTTATAAGTGCATGGAAACGTCAGTGTCAGAAAAATGCCTATGCATTCTTATGATAATAACGAGAAAACCGACATGATCCTTATTTACGGAGAATGTCGCAGAATGCTAGACGTGCAGCACAATTGTATGCCCGAAGATGGCCTGACCATGTGGCCCCAACACCCAAAATTTTCAAGAGGCTAGAAAATGCCTTGTGTAGCAAGTGGCCTGCTAACAAGAGGAAAAGGAACCGGACTGCGACTAGCGTGGCAAATGAAGTAGAAGACCTTGCCCAAGTTAATGAAAATCCTCATATGGGACAAATTGCTATTGCTAGACAAGTAGGAATTAGCGAATCCTCAGTCTGCAGAATTTTAAAAATAAATCAATTTCACCCCTACCATCTGCAGCTGGTGCTTGAACTTCGACCCACAGACTAACCTCTTTGTGTCATTCGCCATAACGTGTCCATAACTAAGGATAATGTCGGTTTTCTCGTTATTGAATGCATCTAGGCGTTTTTCTGACACTGACGTTGACTGACGTCTCTATACATTTAGCAAACTTTGATACAATTTAATTTTGAAACATTTCTTGTAATCTAGGTTCAGGTGGAATAGGTATTTTGGGTTGTCTATTTTAAAAATATAAATTGGTCATCTTAGCTGAATAACCCTGTATCTACCTTCAATGATCTCCAGGGAACACGATAACACTAACGTCTCACAAGTGGCGTTGAGATATCGAATTGGAATCTACAGAAATGAAAGTTTCAACAGCCGCATTTCACCAGCCATGCTGTCATCGAATTAAATTAACCTACTATTAGTTATTTTCTTATTTGTACTCTACCTGCGACTCCCCGCACCGCTTCTCTCTTTCTCTGTCAGAGTAAGGAGAGAGAGAATTTATTGCAGATATTTAATAATTTACAGTTCTCGGATTTCGGATTTCGAAAAATTACAAAAATCGAGAAAAAAGGAAAAAAATTTTGTTTAGAAAAGTCATGAAAGAGAATAATTTTGAAATTAATGCTTAAATATGGTAGAAGAAAGAAGATGTAAGTTTTTTGAAAACGTTCTAAAGCGATTGGTTAAAAACAAAGGTTATTTGAAAGATCAGGGGAATGGCTAATGAAGAAGAAGAATTTTATTGGGGAAAGTTGGGAGATACAAAGAATTTCCAGTTCAATTGTCAAGTTACAGTTAAAAAGAATTGTTACTCTACAAACTCTAGATAGAGTCGCAAGGGTCCACTTTAAGCAGTGCTGAACAAAAGAGGCTTCAGTAAATTTAGCGAACATGGAAGGATATACATTTATCAAAACTTAAGCTTGTAAAGTAGAGTGTAGAGGGAACTCATTATTGAGAGAGAGTGATTTAGAAAACATAGATGAAATTCAAGAAATGTGTTTGCTAGAAACAACACTTAAAAACAACAACAATAAAAAGGAACACGACACTAAAAGTGTTTCTTCAGAAGTAGTGTTATAAGGGCGTGGCTTCAAAAGATTAGAAGAATCAAGAGGCAACAGTGTAGATGAATTTTGTGTAGAGAATATAGAAGATATACGAACTTCAACTTAAAATGCCATGTTATAGTGGACAGCGACGACCAGGTTTATTCTCAAAGATGTTTGCTTGATTTTGATGGTAGATACGCAACTTTGTAATAATGATATTAAAAATCGTGTTACAAATATGAAAAATTACAAAGCAGTGAAGAAAAGTAGAAAAATGAAAAAAAAAAAAATTTAGAAAAGACCGAGATATGACTTTAGATTTTAGTTGAAAGAACAATTACTCTATTAACTGGATGTAAACGAATAGGTCCATTATACGGCAGAACTGAACATAAGAGGTCTCAATAAACTTCTAAAAGGTGAGAACTGAAAGACAAAGCTTTGGAGAAAATCTAGCAAATGAAAATTTGGAACAACTGGAACTCCTACAGGAGACAGACAAAGAAAGGATGCATAGAAAAATTTTACAATATTCTACTCGAGAATAATGTTAGTTTGGAAAATATGAATAATCTGGAACGGATCCGTTGCCGGGAGTAGATAAATGAAGAAGTTTTGAAAGAGATCTTAAAACACTTGATTATTGGCAGCGAGGTATTTTAATTGAGACGAAGAAAGTAACAAATAAAAAACTAATCTTCAACCTAATCGTCAACGATAAAAGAAGTAGACGAACAATGGAGTAGTTCATTTCACAAATTTTGTTGCATAATTTTAACTTTTTCCAAAAACGTAGCTAACTTTACAAAATAAAAAGGGATTAGTAAATTAGAAACAGTAGCGGCTCGTGGTCTTTTCGTTACGTGAGGCAACAATTTCGTTTCAAAAACAGCAGGTATTAATTAACATGTTGGCAATTACTTTTTTTAAAAGACAGATTGTTTATTCGTTTTTGTGAAAACAATACAAATAGGCCTGAGTCAGTTAACCTATCTCTATATGGGTACACTTCTCGAACAAAAAACATTTAATTGCTTCACACAAACCAACGAGAAGGTTTCAAGACTGCAGAATTTGCTTTATTAGCATTAAATATTAATTCATATGATCTAGGGCTAATTTAAATATATTAATCAATTAATTAATAAAGTTCTGCTCAAATCTGGGTGAGAGGTTCTAGATCTTTGACATACAATTGTTCGTGGTAAGAAAACCGTGCTTAAATATTTAAACTTTATAAGAAATTCTGGAGATTATAAATTCTTATGTTGCTATCAGCATTGCAAAACTGACATTTTCATTGTCCTACTGTGTTCAAGTTAACTTAAAAGTTTTAATACATAACCTTGGCAATGCACATGCAGTGAACACCTTTCCTCGCGTCTAATTAATGCACAACTAAATGCATTCAGCATCCCTGTTCAGCATTGTGCAGTTTCACCGTGAGATTAAAAAATTCGATCTGATTGGCTTAAGGACGGTAGGCGTTGGTGCCTCCGCTGGCGCTTTGATAAAGCACTGATGACTATTGTCTTACTCAAAAACATATTAGCACCACTGACTAATCATACTGAAGATATCCGTCTATCTGAGGCATGCCTCCGTCTGAAGCTGGCCTACACGGCTATAATCAGCGCTTATTCCTGTCGAACGCGCGTACTTCAAAATATGTTACCAAGACACATTTTAATAAATCACAGTGTTCCATAAAAGTTATTTGCTGTATCTTTAAAATATATTTGAAGTTAACAGATATTAAAACAAAAACTTATAGTCAATTTTTCCAGGGGAGGCACTGCCTCCCCTGCCTCCCCTGACGAGCCGCCACTGATTAGAAAGCTTCAGCAACTTAGCAGAATCTTAAGATGACGTTGTTAGATTTGTAGTGCGTATGATCACGCAAATTTTGGTTCGCGTTTTAGCATTTCCACAGTAAACCTAAAGAACACTTGGAATGTTACAGGAACTGTTCCAAAGTTTTAAACATTACTTGTTCGATGAACTCACCAATAGATAGACAGACGGAATGGGGTACCCATTTTTCTATATTCTAAGAGGTATAACACTCCGACAAAACTTGATATTAGGTGTTCGTTAAATAGCATTGTTACAATATTTCCTTAGTTTAAGCTGGGCAATTGAAAAGAGTATAACCATATACAGCTAGAAATAAACTTTCTAAATATACACAAGCAATATCGTTAGTAATTTTTGCCTGAAGTTGAAGATTAAGAAAATCTATTGGCAGGTTGAGAATATGTTAACAATTGACTTGGAAATAAAATTAATCAATAAACATGGAAATAAAAATTATATTAATTTACAAAGTGACCTAATAAAGTGCAGTCAGATAATTGTTCGTATTTATTTGAACTGAAAAGGCTCACACTCTTAGAGTAAAAACCAAGTTGGAAAAATTGACATCGGTTGAAGAGCAAATACAATTTCACCTGAGGTTATTATAGAAAAAATCAGAACTACCTTTCCTAAAGTTTAGTTTTAAAGGTTAACACTACCAAAAGATGAAGCGAAATTCCTGTTGTTAGATGTTGTCATTTTATCAAAAAATAGTAGAGAAAAAACGATGGAAAAACAAAAGGATCGAACTATGAAGGAAAGAAAAACGTTACCTTTGGAAGTAAGTGGGTCATGGAAAAGGATGATTTCGATTTAGCTTTAAAGCAAACACCATGTTTACTACAGCTGGAAGAACTGTAGAGTCTCTATTTTTTAATACATTAAATAAAATAAGTTCAGAGAGAAGAACAACCAGAAAAAATTGTTATTGCCACCACTTGCGTACAACAAACGTATTATTAAAATTGGACTGACAAGTTATGAAACGTACATTTTCCTCTTCACTTGACATACAAGTAAAATTTTAGTTACCGCAAAAAACCTTTAATAACGTTCTTCAGCACGTGAATGAAACAATAAATAAGCAACAAAAACAGTGAAAAAAGCTTTCCCTGCTTTGAATTTGTTATTGTTGAAATAAGCGGAGCAGAACAGAAATAACTAACTATCCATAATGTTGTTTCTTTTTTTTGCTGTGTAAAAACGTGTAAAACAACCCACTCTTCGTTGGTTTTCTAGCCAAATTAAAACATTTGAGCTAACAAAATCCGTAAATTTTGTAATTTTTTCCTCACTACACGGTAAACCAGAATATATTACCACATATGGGGCTTATGCAAATGGCACAAAATATGCATATTTTTCATACCAACAATACTGCCGTCCTACTTTTCATTTATGAATGTTCTTTAATCTTTTAAACTCCACCCTCCACACGCTTAAATAAGCTTCCACAGCTCCGCAACAAAATAAATTTGTAATTTTTTGCTCTCATCGTGTATCTTTTATAAAAATGCAAATAGCTGCTGGCATCGGATCAGTACAAATTGTAAGAGAATAAAACGTAATGAATATTTAAGTGGAAGTAATGCGTACCGCTGTAAACACAGTGCTTAACAAAAGCGTTATTTATACAGTAACGAAATTATACCAAGATTTATTTTGCCTTTACAAAAGCAAGCTTTACCGTATTTAGCGGGAATTACATCGGGATCCCTCTCGTCCGCGTCTCGCGGAGAGGCACTCCTCAACAGTGGCTTTGTGGAGGACATTGTGTTGTGGTGCGGACCGCCAGCAACTTTTTGTTCTATTGTCGACTCAGGCTGACTCTGGGATCTTCGAACTCTTATTATTACCAATAGGATCACGATTATTATGGTAGCGGTGGCTCCGATCAGCACTCCGAGGACGGGCGAAAACGGCAGGTCTCCATCTGAAGCTGAAAATTCAAACCCAAATTAATATGAAAGTAGTTAAACATATATAAAGAAAAATTTTAGGCAACGAGTTGTTAAAGAACGTCGATTACAAGCTTGGACAAAATTTTACGTTTGAAATTAAAAAAAATAAATAAATAAATAAAAACGATTCACCTCATTAATTTCTGTGTCCCGTTAAAAATTTAAGATTTATATTTCACAGAAAACATATTTTTACAAGAGCAGTAGGTAAAAAAGGAACAACGTGTGATATTGTATGTTCTTCTATTTTGTAAATATTTTTTTATTTCTTTTTCGTGGCCCTCATTTTTCTCAATTAATTTCTATATTTTCACCTAAAGTAATTAGGTTGGGTTATTTTACAATCCTCACTAACCCTGCTATTGTCTGAAATTTCATATTGTTATTAGTTAGAATGGTGAGTGACGAAAATAAGTTAATTTATGAAACAATTTTCATTAGTTCTACCCGTGAAACGTGAAAACAAGTAAAATGCGAAAATAACATTCCGTACTAATGGAAGAATCCCTGACGTAGAAATACGTGAATTATGGCATCAAATAATATTTAATAAATAATAAAGCCTCTACAGACAGCATCTAAAGAAGCTTATCAAACATAATAAAAAAATATGACTCACATTACTACTAAGTATAAAAATAAAACCATAAAAATAAACCTTGGCTCTCTATAAAAGATAAAAACCAGGAGTCCATTGCGACATCTACAATTGCCTTTTAACCCCATTGTAAGAATCCAATAAGGGCAAATGCTACGAGTGTTGTGAAATTTCGTTAAAAAAGTCGCAATCGCGGGTATATAAGGATTATCTGTGTTATAAAGTGAAATACCTACTTAAAACAATGCGTTTAATCTGTTTTGATATTTCTTAATTAGAAAAATACTGTATTTAAGATTTATATTTAGTTCACGACGCTTGTCGATCTATTGTTGCTACGTGGGTGCTAAAATTTAGACACTATTTCCACCAGCTTCCATTTTTCACAACACCTTATATTATCAAAGTGTTAATAAGCTCTTCAGGAGTTTTGTTTATACAATGCATTTATTGTAATGAATTTACAAATTCACAACACTTTGTTGTAATGAATTAACAAATGGCGAGTTTTTGAACATTTGTTGTAAAAAATTCAGTTCATTCAAGTCAATTGTAAGTTGACTTTGTGTAACTACAGATTCAATTTACCACATAGCAACACCATTCGGATCGTTTATAACTTGCCATGCCAAAATTTAAAGGTGAACAGTTAGACATAGAATCGAGACACATTTTTTTGTTCGATAAAAATAAAACAAAACATACGTGTACGAGACATTACTGAATTTAGAAGAAAAGGTACCTTTCCGTGACATCAAATTTACCATATACTATAAAAGAAGACGTATTGCCTTTGGATCTCGGTTGTAAGAATTTGAAAAACATATAGTTTATGAACCTTAAACCTCATAAAATCTGTGCATAATTTCACAGTTTTCAAGTTATTTCATAATTTTAATCCACCCTTTATATTTCTTTAATTGAAATTTGAAAAGTGTCGAAGGTATTGAAACCTTTTGCTTTTGAAGAAATTGATAAAAAAAATCCTAAAAAATTCTGAAATATAGATTTCGTCGTGTTGATTCCAAAAACATAACGTATTTATGCGCCCGCTGCAAGATTTAAAAATATTCAGTTTGAAAATATTTTTTATAATCCAAAAAATTTAAAAATTTGGGAAAAATGATAGGAGCTATCGAGGAAATGAGTTCGAAATTAACTTCTGGAGTTCAATATCTGTAAGAAAATAGTATTTAGCTAAATTTTGAAAATTGTAAAAAACGTTTATCGAAAAATTTTGCTTTTGACAAAAAAATACCTAAACAATTTTAGATTATAGATTTCGTCGTGCTGATTCTAAATATATATATATATATAGCCTGTTTGTGCTTCCGGTGAAAGATTAAAAATATTGGAGTGGAAAATATTTTGTTCTTAAATCCTACAAACTGTAATGTTTCAGTGGGCGATTTTAGAAAAATGGTAAGAGCTATCGATGAAATGAGTCCGAAACTAAATTTGGAGGTTGAAATCTATAAGAAAACGTTAAATTTCGAAAATTGTCGAAAATTGCTGGAAATTTCCATTTTGAAAAATGTTGCTTTTGAAAAAGTTGCCCAAAAATTTCCAAAAAATTCTGGGATGTTGATTTCATCATGCTGATCCCAAAAACATGGAGTATTAAAGCTTTCGGTGCAAGATTTAAAGAGTTTCACAGATAAAAATTAGATCGCTCTACACACAAGTGGGGTTGCTCAACACAATTATGAGGCGACATCACCAATTTTTTAATAAAATAAATTGCTTTATTTATCTTTTTGAGTCACCCCCATCTAGCAATTCTTAAAAATATAAATGCATTGATAAATCAAACTGATAATATTTGCATATTTTAGATGGATATTTCGAGAAAACGTCATCAATTGTTTGAAGGGGGGACAAATGGGTATATTTTTATCAACGACCAACTATATTTATGACCTTACTGTCCTTACTATATAAGTATTTTTTTTTGTAAAAAAATGCGAAAAACACTCATGTGGGAATATATTATTTTATGACATTTAAATAACATTTACACTGCAAAAATTTTGAGGCGACGTCATTATATTGTTGGTGTTGATTAGACCAAATTTTGTTAGAGTTTTACCACCTACAAGGTATTCAACACAGGCGACAGACATACGACAGACAGACGACAAATAGACGTTAGACGAAAAATAGATAGATGGATATGGGAGACCCATTTTTCATACTCTAGAAGTCATGACACGTCGCGAGAACATGAAAATAGTGATTCTCGGGATAGATTCTGTTACAATACTTCCTTAGTTTACCATCGGGAAATAAAGTCGTTATTAAAAATATAAAATAAGCCGTTTTGATCTGAAAAGAAAATTGTTTGAGTCATTAATTCTTTATCTTCTTATATTCCAAGACAATTAGGCATAAAAAAAGAAAACTACATTATCAAAACGCTAATAATACTGTATACTAACAATAAATTTTTGAGATGATATCAAAGTTCTCCAGGGGATAAACATACGTACTAATAAATATAATTATTAGGCGGTATTTTGCGATTGCTACACTAAAAAATATCCGCATGGTTGTAACTCAAAATATGGATAAATGAAATAAATGTGATGACATCATCAAGTTTTTGATGAGAGTGAATAAACAAATTATAAAAATACTAACAGTAAGTAATCATTTCAGTAGTTTCGGAGATTATGTCTAATAAAAGTGCCAACAGACCAACAAGTGGGCAGACAGATGACGGAAACGGCATCGATATTTTCGTATTCTACAAGTTGACCATAAAATTAGACATTTGTTAAATGACGCCACTGCAATACTTCTCTTAGTTTACGCTCGGGGAGTAAAAATAATCAAATTTGAATAAACCGGAACATTCCAGTTTAGAACGTGTAGTTGAATTAATTTGACGAGTTTACGCTAGACGAACCTAAACTAAATTCTGCAGTAATAAATTTATTTTATTAATAGTATCTGCATCCAAGGATGTTGCTCGAGAAGAATTTTAAACTACTTTGACAAGTCCGGGCAATTCCGCTCTGCACCAAGCTTAGCAAAAACCGCCTTACGTAAAATTTCCTTGAGAAGCCTGCAAAGAACAGTAGTGCGGCAACTTACAAGTTACTTAACAAACTATTGCAATAAAACTTAGTAAGACGAGTCCACTAACAATAAAGCTTAAGAAACCTGCCAAACGTCCTTTGTGGACTGCCTCCACCAGAGGATTGATGGTTTGGGGGGATTAAACACTCCCAAGTTCACCGGAATTAAATTTATTGTATTCTAAAGTCCCGGATACGCGTCGCACAGAAAATTCAAAACGGGTCCCGTAATGACTTTATTTTCGCCAACGAGATTAAAAAATTACAGGCGAATTACGTTACATTAAAGGTGTTAAAGGACTAATTTGAAAGCCATCCATGTTCGATATCTATTACGCAAAGCTTCATAAAAACAAATTTAATAACAGCATGATCATGATCATAAAGGAGGGTGAAAGTGGGCCATTAATAAGACCATCAGACTTTAAATAATCCGGGATCATGATAACAATAGGATAAAGAATTCCGGTGATAATGGGATGTGCTGCGAAGCGTACCGAAGGTTTCATTATAGCCATCGGAAATAACACAACCGCTGATAGTCCGCCAAACTACCCAAGTTACCACTACGGAATAAGAACAGGGCCGGACCGTGCTTCCTAATGCCTTATAATCACATCGTAACCCGGCATAAACGCACCTGTCAACTGTTATTTACGTCATAAACCCTTCTGAATATTATCCGCTTGGCCTCAATTCCTAACGAAGACATAAAGATTGCCACTAATAACACGTAAAATGAGCAGTTCTCCTTAGCACTTATCGGTAGGCTAGTTGGAAAGCCACAATGTGTTCCCTGATCAGAAACACACGTATCTCTCAACTATTCAGCACTCTCGAGTTTTTGATTTTCAGCGATAATTAACTCAAATCTTAATGAAGGACAAATTTATAGCAAAAGTAACTCTATTTTGTGGAATTATTTGCCTTGCTTAAACTGCAAAAAGTACAACAGTGATATAGCCCGGATATAATTTCTGTAGAACACAGTGTATGTTTGACAAATGTGCACTAACGATGAAAAAGGGGCTTAAAAAAAATTATTTTTTACTTCTCGAGCGTAAGCAAAGGAAGTATTGTAATCGAGTCCGTCGGCCGAGTCTCTACTTTTACGTTTTCTCGATCTTTCATGACCCCTAGAAGACGAAGAAATAGGTCTCCCATTTCCGTCTGTCTGTCCGTCCGTCTGTCCGTCTGTCTGCCGTACCGGATTTTTATTAGACAGATAATCTCCGAAAGTACTGGACCGATTGTTGCGAAATTTTGTAGTTATATTAGAAATATCATGTAGATGGTAAAACGCTAACCAAAATTTGTCTAATCATCCCCACCACTAATGTGAAGACGTCACTTCAAAATTGTACATAGTAAATGGGTTTTAAATTGTATAAAATAATATAGTCCTAAACATGTAGTTTACGACTCCGAATTGAGTTTTTACCCGAAACGTCCAGATTTTTGGAAAAAAAATCAAAATTATAAAACAACATTTTGCAATTTAATTTTGAATTTGCTAATCCGAATGTTTTGAAATGTTGCAGATATTTTAAGGCTATAAAGAGCATCATAAATCTTTACTCAAAATATATTTGGTTATCCTCTCCAAAAACTTGATGACGTCAGCTCAAAAGTTTGCCAAATAAATCCTATGTAAAATGTACAAAATAGGATGAGTCTGTGCTTGTGATATATCACTCCATTCATATTTTTTGGATTTGCATATACAGGGTGACTCAAAAAAATTAATGAATGCGTAGATTTATTTTACTGATTTACTCAGGAACTACAAAACCGAATGCTTTGAAATTTTGAAGGTGTTTTAAAGTTATCATAAGCATGGTAAGTTTTTGATCAAAATGTATTTGCTCATCCCCCCTAAAAAATTGATGACGTCACCACAAAATTTTGCCGAATAAATCCTATCTAAAATGTACAAAATATGGTGAGTATCTTCTTGTCATTTATCATTCCAGTCAAATTTTTTTGATTTCCATACACAGGGTGACTCAAAAAAATTAATAATGCGTGAATTTATTTTATTGAGTTAATCAGGAACTACAAAACCGAATGCTTTGAAATCTTGCAGATGTTGTAAGGTTATAAAGAGCATAATAAATGTTTAGTCAAAATATTTTTGCTTATCCCTTTCAAAAAATTGATGACGTCAGCTCGAAAGTTTGCCGAATAAATCCTATCTAAACTGTACAAAATATGATGAGTCTGTACTTGTAATTTATCACTCCATTCATATTGTTTGGATTTGCGTATACAGGTGACTCAAAAAAATTAATGAATGCGTAAATTTATTTTATTTATTTACTCAGGAACTACAAAACCGAATGCTTTGAAATCTTGAAGGTGTTTTAAAGTTATCATAAGCATGGTAAGTTTTTGATCAAAATGTATTTGCTTATTCCCCCTAAAAAATTTATGACGTCACCACAAAATTTTGCTAAGTAAATCCTATCTAAAATGTACAAAATATGATGAGTCTTTTCTTGTGATTTATCATTCCATTCATAGTCTTTGGATTTGCATATACAGGGTGACCCAAAAAAATTAATGAATGGGTTAATGTATTTTATTGATTTAATCAGGAACTCCAGGACCGAATGTTTTGAAATCTTGCAAATGTTTTAAGGTTATAAAGAGCATAATAAATTTTTAGTCAAAATATATTTGGTTATCTTCTACAAAAAACTGATGACGTCAGCTCAAAAGTTTGCCGAATAAATCCTATCTAGCATATACAAAATATGATGAGTCTGTACTTGTAATTTATCATTCCATTCATATTTTTTGAATTTGCATATACCGAGTGACTCAAAAAAAAATGAAATCTACTGCGAAAAAAAAACATAATAGACATGCAGTCGTCACGTTTCCGACAGCGAGGGAAGTACTGCCTAAACTCTTTAGACCAATTTTTATGATGTCAGTTATACGAAGAGTATGGTGCAGAGTTTGCGTGAAATACTCATTTCTCAATTAATATGCCGGCATTCGACTGATCAGTAATAGGTATAAGGTTCAAAATTCTATAAAATGATGAGGCTCCCAGAATCTGGGTATTGCATCTGATCTAGTTCTGTTTGATCTTTATGTTGTATATTTTAGATAAGTTTTTGAAAGCGAATATAATTTGGTAACTATGGGTTAGAATAAAATAAATGTTAACTCTAGTTTCAGTAACTCATTCACAAAATATAATTTACTTATTCATAAAAATTCATTTGTATATTTTTAATCAACGTTACAACACAAGGAATTTTCCAATTACCTGTTTGTTTTTGTTTATCTGTTCAACATATGGAATAAAAAATTAACCTTGGATAGGCTGAATTATATATTTTTTTTAAACACGGAGGCGTCAGTGACTTTAGAATGAATAAATTTACAATTAATTACAATTGAATGTGATACGCCTAAAATTTATTTGAAATTATCATATTTGATCCTGAATGAAAGTCAGTGTTCGATATTTTAAATGTGAAGAGTTATGCACCTGAAAATCATTGATATTTTAACAGACGACAAATTTCTTAAGGAAATGATTAATTGTGAATAACTATTAACACATATGAAGTACTCCCTTCCTAAATGAATTGATTTTCCGCTAGCTTTCAAGGCTGAATTGTTTAAATGTTGGGAGCACTGGTTCAGAACTACTGAGTGGACTATTAACGATTGGAGCAAGTTTTTTCGTTGGGAATTCTGAATTATTATTATTGCCAGTAATGCTAGCATGTCAGTACACAGTCAATTTTAACATGACCCACCTAATAAATGCGTTGAAAAGGTGGCAGCTCCTGATTTGGTGTTATAAAATAAATGCCAATTTGACAATCATGTATGTCATCATACACTTAAATATGTTGCCAATTTCACAAAAAAAATCAGAAATATTAATAGTCACACGCAGAATAAAGAATTAATTGTAAATAAGATTTTATACAGGGTTATTCACGTGAAGCTTCACGCCTAAAGAATTCAAGACGCAACCAAAAATACATTTCTAAACCATCTTTGATATTTTATGCCATAAAAAAAAGTGAAACATATATCTGTTTTGTGTAACCACATTAACGTAGTGTCATATACTATCATGTCATATCATGTTAAAACTGAAATTTCGTCAGAATTGATGCAAAGTGTGTTTAAGAGGCTGATGTGATTTTGGTAAATGGTGAGTGCTTCCCTGACGTGCTCTTGTTTTGAATTTGTTTCTTTTTAATTTTAACCTAATAATTGACGTTTATTTCCTAATTTTCAAAACCAAACAGTTAATTATGTTTAACTTGAACAGAAATGATGGTGAATATCAACGACTGTTATAAAACTGTACTGTTGGTTGCGTTTTGAGTTTATCAAACGTGGAGTTCCTCGTGAATAACCCTGGATCAGAGAACATAGAGAAGCGTCATAGTCAAAATCAAATGACGGTTGAGCACTCCTCAATTTATGTTGGCAGCAGTGTTTGGTTCTAACTAGGAATAAAATTAACTAGAAGAAATGTCATAATATTTTTAAAGACGCGTTTTACTTTCGACAAATTGACACTAGATTTACCAGAATATTACAAGCTGGTTACTGTTTCCTACATTTTCATTCAAGTCGCACGAATTGCAATTATAGTGAAACAAGGTTTTATTGGCATTGACTATTTAAATTTGACGCTTGCCTTTGGCGGTTGAGGACTCCAATGGCAATAAGGGTGGTTTTACAAAATCAGCCTGTATGTGGCATCTATATTAATCTATGCCTGTATTCAGTTGTGATTTGGACCGAGTTTTAGAATAATTTTATGTTTTGTTGGTTGCATAATCAAATATTTTCGCCTATTATGAATTTGTACTGTTGCTAGATTTTCACTGACCGATTGTTGTATTCAAAAACATGAAAATTATTTCATTGTTTGTGATAGTGCTGCCTGTTGTCGCTAGCGTGTATAATATTTTTTAAATGTAATGAGGTAAGTGAAGAATTTATACCCATAATGATGCAGGGTGTGCAAGATGTTTCTTCTAATCTTACAGTCTGTGCTGCGAAATAATATCAAGCCAAATTCATTAATTATTCTTAATATTTTTGACTAAATATCATTTGAAAATCCTGCGTTTTGATAATGCTTGGAATTGAACCTTTATACAAATTTTCATGTATAAGTAAAGCAATTTATTACTACCACCTCTTCAAGTGCTGTTATATCCAAAACTTAATTGTATAGAAATAGGCTTTCTGTTTAGAGAGTTTTGGAAGGGACTAACTAATAGAATACATTCTGATAGTGATTCATCAAGTCCGGGATAACCTTAAAGTGTGTGCATAAATTTTTTCTAAGATAAATTGCAAAATTTCGTTGTTCAGTTTGGCTTTTTTTTCAAAAAATACGTTGTTAAGACAAGAGTCGACTATTAACTTGCCCAGTTTAAATAGGGTTTATTTAGCAGAATTTTGAGATGAGTCATCATATATTTGATAGAGATGATCAGATGAACATAAAATTTTGCACTAACTTGTCCTGTATATTTTGCAGATTATTGTTATAAAATAGCCAACAGAGATATAAATGTGTCTACGGAATCTAAGTACATGATTGAATTTATCACCTGAAATGCTGCTTTTCGGAATCTATAATCTACTCAAAGTGTCAGTTCCGGCATATGCCAGTATTTTTTAGTTATTTCTGGGAACGATAAGAATACACATAAAATTTAACTAATTTTATAATAGAGCAGATTAATGTTTACAATACTTACGAAATGTACATAAGTTAGACCCTTTAAGCATGAATTGACAGCGTATGAAAGAATTGAAAGAAAATTTTTATGTGTAACTACGACATTAACATTAACATATAATGTCGTAGTAAAACATGTTCCAAATTTCAATTAAAATTCTAATATGCAAAGAAGTTTCGGAGTGAGTTGTAGAAGATAGGAAACAATAAAGAAATCGAAAATTTAGTAAAAAAAAACCGTTTTAAAATCAAGCTGTCGAAAATTGCAAATATTGAAGTGAGAAAGTAGAAATAATAGGTAATTTATCAAGAACATTTTAAATAGGATTAAATCAAATATAGCAACAGAAAATTAAGCTAACTGGTATTGGAATACAAACCAAACTGTAATTTTTACGACAGAAAATCAATAAATAAATGTATTGTTTTAGTATGTAGAATGTGTAAATGTTATTATAGTTTTACTAATTGGATGAAAAGAGTCAATGCAAAATTATCAACGAAGTGATGTAAATTGGAAAAAAGTTGGTGACAATGATGAAAAAATAAAATCAAAAAACAAATTTCATTTCTTTGCTGAGCACATAAACGCATCCGTTTTAAAACAACCACCTAAAATTCAGCAACGCCCAGCTATCAAATAACATCCTTCCGCTCTCCTCTTCGCCTTGGCGCGAAAAAATGTTTGCAAATAAATTGACGACGAGCCCTTAACCGGTTCGTTAGCTCTACAAATTGTGGTCTAGTCCAACTTGCATATAAACCCTATTTGGCCTTATTGCAGAGCTCCACATGAAATTGGCCGGAAGGTGGGCAGCTTTAGTTAGCCCAATTTAAGACGAGACTGCATCGTCCAAGATGCTCGTGATAAAAGCTACAAGTCGTGGTTCTATATCTGCTCAGCCCTTAGGTAAAAACGTGCCTCAACTCCGGTCACTACCGTCTTATTACGGAATTGCAGCATCAGCTAATGTTGGTTGGTGGAGTCGGTCTGGAACTAAATGGTCTTGGTGGAAATAATCTGAGTGAAAACGTATAAATGTCTCAACCACGTGTGCAAAAAGCGTACAAAGCTGAAGCGTTTTTTTATTCAAAATTATAAAATGAGAATATATTTTGTACGAAGCAGGAAATTTTTTAATGCTAATTCATGAAATGACAGAATGTGGAGCTGTTGGTTGAAAATTATTTGGTTCTCATTCCCCATAACACTTAATAAGTTTATGTTCACTTAGGGTGTTGAGAATAGGTTCTCCACAACACATTTTCAGGTGCGTTTTACAAATATTTTGCAGACTTTATTTCGGAAAAAGAAACTATTAACGATGATATGTCACGTTGTTATCAGAGAACAATTTTAATTTTTATTAGCTATTAAGTTTCTAGGACTAAAATTTACAAGGTCGAAAAATCCAATTTTTAGATAATGTAAAATAAAAATTGTGTTTAAGTGAACCAATCATAACTCAGGGTGTATGAAAGCGAAATCCAAAAATATCGTATTGTTGTCGACTTTTATCTGGATTAAAATTTATTGTTTTAAAGGATGAAGATAGGTATCTCACAAAAAATATCAACATGATTTTAAATCAAGTGTGAAAATGGAAGAAGATGAACTCGTAGAAAAATGAAATCTTGCTTGTTACAGAATAATCGTAAAATTTTATGATGATAAAAGTTGACATAAAGCGTCACCATCAAAAACACATATAAAATAGAATAAAGTTTTGTCTTTTAGTTTTTTATGCTTGAAGCTATATTTATATTGATTTCGCTGGTTTGTAAGTTTATTCTTTAAACAGCCACAGAAATTTCTAAAAGGTCTTAAATTCTGACTTTCACCATATTTTTTCTATAATAATATAGGTTTCCAGATTTATGTTTGCTGGACTAGTAGTCTTTGCAGGCCGCAAAATTTTAATAGTGGTACATTACAAAAAATAAAAGAATAAAAAAGGGAATAACAACTGTAAGAATGAGTTAAGTAATCTCAAACAGGAAAAAAATGCAAAAAAAGGTCAGCGAGATCTGTTTACATTATTGATTATCGAACTCGAGTTAAGTTTAGACATGTCGGAATAAAGAAGACTCAACAAGAGTAGTAAGAAGTAATGATCATTAAAGATTTGTCATATTATACAGCTTAAAGCAGAAAAAATTGTTTTATATTCTGAAATGCGAAAAAAAAACGGAGAATTAAAACTGGCGACGCTTAATTGTGCTTTGTGATTATCTGCTTTCAGCTTTAATTCTTGTTTTTTGTTTTAACGGATTCCAGAGCAAGAGAGATCGTAATTACTTAGACGTGATGTTTTATTTCCAATACAGTACACCACTGCCTGTCTTAACTCTACGGCTGCTCTTAACTAACTATTTATGCACATAATTTCCACCCCAGTTCCAGTGTTCTGAATTAACACATTGCTAACAATACACAACTGTTTCATCGAGTTTAACGTCCACATTTTATCTAGTTTTAAAACTTAAATTGCTCTTAATTGTTTAAAATTTATGAGATGTTAAAAACAGAATTACTGAAGTAAGTTTGTTCACATTGCTGTTTTATTGTTTGTACATTTGTAGTTTTTTCTTTTGCGCTAATCAAATTTCGTCTGCTCATCTTGACCAAAAATTTAATGACATGATGTTAAAATTGTGCTATGTGAACTTGGCTTAAAGCTTATACTTACATATGAATATTGCAACAGCCGTTTAATAATATATCCATATTTTAGTTCTATGCACATGTGTCATTCACTCCTGAAGGAAGTACAATCAAATCAATCTAACTTTTTAGAAAAAAGGTATACATAATACTAGTCAGAGTGTAAAAAAAACAAGGACCCGTGAATGAAGCTAATGAGCGATTGGTTGCTCAACATTCTTATCGTGTTATTGTAAAATGTTATCATACAATTTTTTGTACAAATTCTGGACATTTAGGGTAAAAAATCAAGATGGTCAACAAGTATAAGAGTATGTTATTTTGTAAAATTTAAATAACAATTACTATGCAAAATTTTGAAGTGATATTATTATGTTTTTGGTGGGGATGATTAGACTAATTTTCGTTAGCGCTTTACCATCTATAAGGTATTCCTAAAATACATATAAAATTTAACAACAGTCGGTCCAATACTTTTAGAGATTATCTGTCTAATAAATTGATTGCACATAGACGATAGACGACAGCCAGAGGGAAATGAGGGGCTTATTTTATATTCTACGTCTAGGAAACGTGAAAGTAGCCATTTTGCGGATGGATCCTATTACAATAGTGCCTTGCGTTTCAGACGTAAAAAATAAAATTTTTAGAATGAAATTTTAAAATTTTTTATAAGATAAAACTAGCATTGTTGTTCTATGATCATAGCACATTTGCAGAATTCTATTTATCTTCTGCCTTGAAGTTAGGTTCTACAGGTATTTAGTAACATGGTTTTAGTTTCAACTGCTGCTTATACAAGATGTTAAAAATATTTAATGTATAAATCAATTTAAATATGTCCTCAGTTTTCTTCAGTTTAAAAATGTAGAATAGAGTACTATGCTATTATGTAATATGTACGAGTAACATTATATCGCTTTTACGAAAATGAAATCAACTTTTTCTTTCCCTTTTATTTAAAAGGGAATATATTTTTAAAGTGCGCTGGATACAGTATTCTTTTATTTTTAATTAATTTTACTCATCCACAAATCGTTCATGCAATAAAAAAGAGAATTAAATTGTATTTGAGGCAGTTAAAGTATTTATATTATTTTATTTGAAATGAAAATGTTGATTTAATTTCCCTATAAACTAAAGGTGAAATAATGTGGGTGGTACTTTGATTTTATAGGTTTTTGCCCTAATTAGCTATTCAACGTTTAAGCTTCTATCTTTTTAAATAACTGAGATATTAAAGTGAAACCGATAAACTGGGACACCTAGTATATTAAAATTACAAAGTTTATGATTGCAAAAAAATACATAGAGGACATATTTAATTAAATAATTACACTAAGCTTTTAGTCAATTTGTTGCAAGCAACCTACGCACTGACAGGTGTAAACAGCAAAATAAATATTGGAACTAAAATCCTGTTTTAGTGAATGAAAATTAAACAATCAGAGCATAATAATAAAAACATAATTAGTTAAGCGGCCGATCGGTTTATTCCTCAATTAAAAATCGATTAGGAATGAAAATACGTGTTATTTATGTGAAAAATTAGTACCAAACCGGCAATTTAGTGGACGTTGTTCGACGCAATTGCTGACGTCAACCAAAAGTAATCAGTTATGGATTATGGAAAATACGTCCTAAAAAAACTAAATTTTTAAATCTTTTTTAAATCTGATGTACTTAAGGTGTGCTACAGGTTTTTAGTTGCTGTAGATTTAAGTGTTATAACATTTTATTTTCGATATGTTACCATAAAATGGGGTTTATTTTACATTTTGGCGTGGTTCTTCTTATCCGGTTCTGTTATTCCATTTATCCAATATTTTCAAATAAAGGGGGACTGTGTAATACACGTAAGCTTATTCATTTTTTTTTCTAATAAACACTAACTCTCTATCACGTCCTATGTGCATTGATAACAATTTTTTGTGATTAAGAATTTTTTTAATCATATTGTATTGCAACTTCAACACTAGGCAGATTTAAAACGATTTAGGAACCATAAACAGAAATATAACAAAGAATAGTTGGAACGGATTTTTCTTACAATATAAGTATTAATAGTGAGAATATCTAAAATTTGTATTGAGTAACCACCTTCTCATGTAATATAATCAGAAATGACAATCTTTTATATAAAATTTGTTGCCAGAGTTTTTTTGCTTTGTTTCCAATTTTAAATATTTTTTTTTCTGAAATTAATAAAGACGTTTTTTTTATGTACTTTGTTTAAATAATAATTTTTTCATTGATTAAAATACTTCTAATAATTTCAGAGACCTTAATTGGCGTATTGTGACGAGTGTATTTCGAACTGGCAGCTATTTTTCACCTATAGTAGCAGTGTTGTTAACATTAAAAAAATCAACCCCTCTTCTGAAAAATGTCAAAATTAAAAATATACAATTGGTCAAAGCAGAGAAAATTGAAAAGCAAAGCAGTAATGGCAATTGTGCAAGTCGAAATAATTTTCATAAATTGTCGAAACTTGTAGGATAATTATGTAGTTCACAGCTGTGGTGGACTACATATTATTAAGAACAAATTAACGGTCCCAAGGTTGTTCGGTCATCGATATTTTTAAATAACAAGCTTATTGTTGCTATATGTATTAAGAAATAAAACAAAGCAATATACGTGAATGAAAAACATTGGACGAAAAAATAATTTGCCAAAATTTTTGTAAATAGAATTTTTTTCTAGAATGCCTAAAAGCAAAGAAGAAATAAAAGTCCCAACTTATATTTAAGAACTATATAATAAAATATGAGGTTCCAAATGGAAATACTTATTATAACACTTATGTTTTCACGATTTACAGTAAAAATGTCAGCCAGTAATTTTATAATATAGAAATATTTAAATACTTACGTATTTAAATGAAAAACAGAAAACTATCAAAGAAATTTGTACAACACGATAAAATGTATAAAGTGCCAATTGATATGGAGTAAGTTATGAACTGAACCATTTTATTGTATAATAATATATGCAACCATTTCTACAAGAGTGTTAAATTTTTGGTTTACATAAATTAGAAAACCAGTTCAACAGCCACAATTTTATTTTAACTTTGAAATTTTAATGTTTGATTGTTAAATCTGCCATTCTTAAGTAATAATTAAGTATGCTAATAATAATGGGTAACTTCATAAGTAATTTCTCACCAATTTAATTTTTAAACTTACATTACGATGAGCTACCTGTCTGTACCATTTGTTCTTACCAGTTTCGAAAACTTCGACACAAAATCAATTTCTGTTAAAAAATGAATGCATGAACCTAAACATCGCGTTAAACCAACAGTTTATTCATTCAGTCCCTCCTGGAACTTTCCCTATTTAAATATACAAACGCGATTAAACGGAATTCGCTAAGAGCAATAATGCATCTCGGGAAATAAATAGGTAAAGTAGTTGAGCTTAAAACGAAATAACAAATATAGTACCAATCCAATCACTGTAATCTGAAAATGGTCGTGGTGGAAATTCAATGCAGGAAATCCAATAGAACGGAGACCACTCCTTTATTGGCACGTTCGGGAAACTATTTATATTCGCCACTACAATTTCTGCCTGTTTAACTTAACTCGTTTTCCTTTTTGCTTAAAATATTTTTCTGGAAACGTTTGCAACATCACCTTGTTTCGTTGTACCGCAAAAATGAGGACTTCTGGTCCGATCTCGAGAGGGAAATGTCGTTTATTGATCTTTTTGATACCTCCTGTTTTATCACGTTACAGAAACGTCAGTGGAATGACAAGCACGAGACGTCCGACGAACAGGAAATTAGAAAAGCCGCGTCAAAAGTGGAAGCCTGAAATTATCAGGACAAATTTCCCATAATGGCACATCACAACATGTCTTCATTAATTGAATTTTTTGATGCCCTGACATAACGCGAACGTTCTGCCCTGTATTCGATCGAGCAGCGATAATTTTGTTTTTCGCGGAAAATTTCTCTTGTATGTGGGGGTCGGCACTTGGACGCAGTCGGAGGTTGAGGAGATTTTTAAATATTTTACGTTCGTGAAAATTTCAAACGGGTACCTTTGAGAAAATATGCAATGATCAAAGGCTTAGCTAACCCGTCCGTTCGACTATGGAAGATACATACAAATTTATTTATATTATACCAAGGAGTGCACAAAGCAGGAAAAGGTTGTTTACAGTATCGATATCCTTCTTTGATTACTGTTCGGAAAAATGAAGTTGCTTTCAGTTTCATAAATAAGAGATAAGTCCAATATGTTTTCCCGATGTTTGTTTACGTTTTTACATAATTTACTAGGACCGTGTTTGTACCAACCTGTTTTAAAATTCAAAAACAACCTCTGAAAGTAGGTTCCCTATTTTGGTTAGGTTGTGCCACCGAATATAAAGAATGCGTCAAAAGTCGGTGCACATGTTTCACTTTTATTTTTAACAAAAAGGATATTGTATTTTAATCAAATTGAAGATGATTTAATGCATGATGAAATAGGACCGCGAAAATGTCAAACTTGTCACTAAAGCTGATGCTTTACTAAAGTTCGGCTATTTAAAAAGTTTTTAACTTTTGATCAGTTTGAAACAAATGTGACAGCTTATATATGAATCATTAAAAAATAAACTTAAAAAGGGAAAGCATTATAACAGTTCTTTAACAACGAGGGACATGTTTAGCACTGCATATAAAATTAAAAAATTGTATATACAATTTTTCAATTTTTTTGGGGGTTAGTTGGAACGAAAAAACTCAGATAAAAATGATATTCTTCAATTTTAATATGTATTTGTTCTCTGTTCATTTGATTTCTCATAACTAATTTACGTCGCCTGCGTTGACAGTTGCGCTGATAAAGCCTGCCGAATAGCCACCTTTGACAGATAATCCAGTAGTTACTTTCGACGCCATTTTCCTTCTGAGGGCGCTAGTTATCATTGAATGACAGTTCAAATTTGAATTTGACACATTTGTTTGTATATGTAATTTTCGTAATTTTGAACTAATAAAATACGATTAAAAATGCATTGTTGTATACCATCCTGTTCAAACAGTGATTCAAATGTTACCTACCACGAGTTTCCAACGCAGAAGCAGAGGTTTTCTGCGTGGATAAAAGTATCACTCTTGGGAAAAATTTGAAAGGTTTGCATTCTTTAACTATTAAAAAATAAATAAAATTCTTGATATAACGTAATAATGAACGTTAATTTCATTTAAGAAAACTTTGAACCTCCTTCGGAGAGGCCAAAAGTCTGTATTCTTCATTTTAATAAAAATTATTTTTTCTACGATTCTGTGGGTAGATGCAGGCTAAATACCCATGCAGTTCCCAAGTTTAACAAAGGTGTAAGAGAGAGGTGTAAGAAGGTGTGTAACTGATTAACCGAAATCATTTTCATCAATCAATAATAATCAATGAAAAACTTCACCAACAATCCTAAACCTACACGGAACATCATAAACCAACAATTTCTTCTGTACATTCAAATTGGTCAACTGTCAACGAAGGATAACTAGCGCCCTCAGCAAAATGTGTCCAAATTTTGCATATCGTCCAATTTCGCTATTCGGCAGGCTTTATTAAAGTCCCTAGATTACTAAAGTAACGCGAATAGGAGCCATTTTGGCTCAAATAAACAACCGCCAACTTTGAAAATGAGGACAATAATTGCTGGTATAATCAGTTATGACTACGAGAAATTACGAGTGTCTAACAATATGAATGTATTCTACGTGTTTTGGGTGCCTAAACTTTTATCTTAAAATAAAGTCAAGATTTCAAATTTTAATCATTCTATTTATACACTAACTAAAAACAAAATTAAAAATTAATTGACCATGTCAACAAGGTTTCGCATTGCAAGACTACGACTACTTTTATTGCTTTTATTTTTTGTCTCCAGAGACTTATTTTTTAAAGAAAAATGAAGCCTACACTTCAAAAAAAAACGTTGTCATCTTGTGTATAATATTATGACATGTAGGGATGCGTAATTTGAGATTTTTCAAACAGATGATTAGAACAATTTGATGCAACACCCAGGCATTTTAATTGATTTTTGTAGAGCAAACACTTTGACACACTTGTTCACAAACGGCCATTTTGGCTCAATTTGTGTCTGTCTTTGTCTAACACACGGGCCTAATGAATCGCGTTACTTTAGTAATCTAGGGACTTTAGGCTTTATCAGCGCAACTGTCAACGCAGGCGACGCTAATTTATATACAGGGTGCCGCATCCAAGTCTGGATATAGGGAATTAACATGGGAATTGGTTTTTATTTTATAATATCTTCCCAAATCACTTTGAAGCTATTATTGAGTGATGCCTTTGTGGAGGTCGAAGAGGGCTATCGGCCAGTATTTTTTTCAAATCGTTGCATCGCGCTCATACACTGTAAAAAGGTTTTAAAAATGGTATTTTGAAATTCGCGCCCGATCCGATTTGTCACGAAGTGTTCCGTCGTACTGTCGAAGTTCGGCGATCGCGTCTTTCCAATAACCATGCAAAATCCAAATGTCAAAGCGAAATTAGAAATTATTCTCATCAGAAATCAACGAACAACTCAAACTGAATTATTTTATCCAGTGTGATGATTATTGTACGACAAATTAAACGGAATAAATGCACAAATTGATCCATTCATTCGTCATAGTGCGCGACCCCGTCTAACGAGCCATTTCGAACTACACTCAGACCGTATCCAAAAAGCCCGAGATGAAGGCTTCAAGCAGCTGGTCTTCCTCAAAACCCCATCAAAGCCCATCGGCAGTATTGTGACATTTTCTGGGAGCCATCAAGCTAGGAATGTACTCGCGCTGCCTCACTCAGTAATCACTGAACGACTCAAATTGAATTACATATTTTATCCAATATGACGATTACACAGGCCTGCGATGGTTTTCCCCCAACAAAATCAAGTAGTAATTTCGGTAGGCCTTAGATACTCATGTATAAAAAAAAATTGCAAAAATTTCTATCACGTACAGTTTCTGCAAAAAATATTTTTTTCAATTTTGTTCTTAGTACCATAAAAATTAACTTCTAGATTTTGTGGTAATAATATGTATGGATAATGGTGTTGATATTTCATTTGCTGTTTAGCTTAGTAAGACTTATTTGTGTCGACTATGCGCTTACTACTCTGAATTTAAACAAAAATTACTAATGTCTTCTCGGAAATGGGTTAATTCTTCACATAACTTCTGTTACATTTGTAGAAGTTATTTAATCAAAAAACAACAACTAATAATTTCTGAATTTATCGAACAACTATGCGAAAGTTATTTTAAAGTTAATATAAAAAACCAAGACAAAAAATGGGTGCCTCATAAAATGTGTTCATGCACCTCGCAAATGGTCAAAAGGAAAAAAAAAATCCTTAAGTTTGCTGACACCAATAATTTGGATGGAGCCACAAAATCATACAGACGATTGTTACTTTTGCTGTTCAAATATAAAAAGATATAATGCGAAAAATGTAACAGCAATAACATATCCTATCGTGAATACAAGAGAAAATGCTTAAATCAGAGCTTTGAAGAAAGAAAAAAAGAAGCTTCTTGAATTATTTGTTTTTTTAAGTCTTGTTTATAACTAATTTAGTTCATTTAATAAATAAATATTCAATTTTATATTTTTTATATTCTATTTTTTCATAAAAATTGTTTGAAAAACTATGAATATTTAGGCCTACATAAAAATAAATCTCGATGTGCTACAAAAAAACTAGAGTTATATTTTAATTCGGCATAGATAAATACCTAAAAAAAAAACAATATTATTTAAAAGGGAAATTAAAAGTTATATTTCGCAGGCCTGTGTTATTGTAGGTCAATTTAAACGGAATAAATGCACAAACCGCACAAAATATTTTATTAGGTTATGTTGCTGGTGCTGGTCGAGTCTTTATTACTAAAATCTAATTAAAATGCCATGTTCTACTGCGATTAGATGAAAAATCGAGGGCCCGCTTTTCTTATTGTGTGATGATAAGATTTACCATCAAAACAGCTGGCGCTTTTGAAGAGGACCTTTTAATGAACCATTTAGATAACTACAAATAACAAAACTTAACAATTGTTGATGAATTAAGTAATGAAATATTGTACGAATCTGGAGAAGTATTGCACTATTTTCAAGAATTGCTCAAAAACACTGCTCTCAGCAGCTGTACAGTAAGTAAGCCGATCTTCAAAACTCCTACGCGTGTTGATCAGCATTTTAGTTGAAATCTGAAGACAATATTGTTGGATTGCTTGTTTCAGCGCTTCTCTGTTTGTATAGCTTGTCTGAATGCAGATGGTCGTGAAGAAATCTCCAAAGAAAAAATTTCTCAGGGGTTTAGATCTGGCGATTGCACATGCCAATGGGGCGGTGCAAACTTTCCATTCCAACATTGCGGAAAAATACTGGTTCAAATAAACAACATTTATGCGAGCTGTATGGCTGGAGATTTGGTCCTGGATGTAAAAGACCTGCTGCAGATGCCGCACCCTTCGAGTCCCAGGAAGTATTTGCTGAGCTAGCATATGATCCTACTTCTGAGCATTCAATCCGGATTCGATGAAAAAAGGTGCAATGACATGATGTCCTAGAAACCCCAGTCCAGGTTGGTACACTAAGGGAAATTTGGTGGAATAAAATTTGGGTGTCCTAGGCGGCTTTGGCGCGCATTAGATCGTTTCGCCATCTGTGAATTACGATTACACACTAACATCTTTATGAATGAAATTTTCCACTACTGCAATGGCAAATTGACAACTGACAGGCTGCCAAAACTGTCATTCTACTTCTAGTGGATGTATTATGATAGAAATTACTGTTTAAATTGGTTTAACGAGATCGCCAACTCAGAGAGGAACGTACATTTATACATAACAAACCTCGGCAACCGCAGGTTTGTTCGATATTTCTAGCACTATTGTTTCATGTAAACAATCATTAAACAAGCATGTGCGATGACCAGATAAACACAGATTCCTTCGAAAAACAAGTTGACAATGTACTGGTTAAGAACTTTTCGGTAATTGATTACATTAGCTACCGCGATTTTGCCGAATCCGCCCCCACAAAAACCTCATACAACACCCCTGATCACGTTCCTACCTAACCTTCAAATATTGTACAAATATTTCTCAGAACATTTGAAGAGTAGGAACGCGATCAGGGCAGGGGCGTTGAATGAGGGTTCTGCAAAAACGGTTTCAGAGAAGTCGCATAGTAGCTAGTGTAAACAATGGTCAAAGACGCTTCCAAAAGATTGAACGTTTAACATAAAAATTATTATTAAATGCTTTGATTAAATGTCAAAGTTCTCATTTATGTCGGTATAATCGTGTTCTTTTGATGTGGCAAAAATTAATGCCTCTAAATACCGTAAGAGGGACCCATTTGAAAACGCGCGTCATGGCCAACTGGTACGGTAAGAAATTATTCCACCTACCGGAACGTGAATGAATGAAAGATACTCAACCTATCTATTCTACAGCCGTGCCCCAGTCATACACTGACAATTGCACGCCATTGATAACGAAGGTCATGGACCACGTGAGGGTTGTGTAATGCTCAAATTTCATCGTTCTGACGATTATAACTTCCCTTAAAACCAAATGAACGTCAGTAAATCAAATGTTCCTCAAAAACTCTCCATCAGCCTAGATTCTCTCAAGCGTTCCTTCGTAAAACTCTATATGTGAGAAGTAGTCCTCAGGCTTCAATTTTTTGTCATGATGCTTTTTGAAATTCTTCTATCTCATCTGTTTAAGATCCCTAGAAAACGTCGTGCCCACCTGATTTTATGTAATTTTTATCACCTTTGAAAATAAATGTAACTTTATTTTGCGAAATATTATTTTTATTTTTGTTGTTGTTAACACAATAAACAAATAAAACAGTAATACAAAAGTTTCTGAATCCCAAAACACATTCGTAATAGAGAAAAATACTTTAAAATGTTGATGAGTCAATGTTCTACATTTCTCTCTCAAAAATTTCCTGTAATGAAGATGCTTCCTGGAGGCAAAAAATCCATCCCTGCTTAACGAATGTAAAATCAATTGACTTCCAATCTTTAGTGATTCCAAAAAAAAGGGTGAAATTTATCCAAATTACCTACTAATTAAATTAACCGCTGAAGAACATGCAGGCCCCCGCTTTTTCATCTAATCGCAGTAGAACATAGCATAACCTAATAAAATATTTTGTGCAGTTTGTGCATTTATTCCGTTTAAATTGACCTGCAATAAATCATCACACTGGATAAAATAATTCAGTTTGACTTGTTCGTTGATTTCTGATGAGAATAATTTCTAATTTCGTTTTGACATTTGGATTTTGCATGGTTATTGGAAAGACGCGATCGCCGAACTTCGACAGTTCGACGGAACACTTCGCGACAATTCGGATCGGGCGCGAATTTCAAAATACGATTTTTAAAACCTTTTTACAGTGTATGAGCGCGATGCAACGATTTGAAAAAAATACTGGCCGATAGCCCTCTTCGACCTCCACAAAGGCATCACTCAATAATAGCTTTAAAGTGATCTGGGGAGATATTATAAAATAAAAACCAATTCCCATGTTAATTCCCTATATCCAGACTTGGATGCGGCACCCTGTAGTACTAACTGTAGTGGATGGTAATTATTTCAATGTTCAAACAATTTTTAATTTAAAACAAAATACAGTGGAGCAGATTTCACAGATTTAAAAAGGAAGACAGCTTTTAAAAAATAAAACAGCATGTGATGTCTCTTAGGTTTTTTCAGATTCCTTCAAATACAAAACACAAGGAACTTCGAAGGTTCTTTTAAATTCTTTTAAAAGTATAAGATAAAAATTCGTCACATTCTTGGACATTTTATAATCAAAATACAAGGGGGCGCAAAGATTCTTTCCAACTTCTTCGAAAATAACACAGGGAACTTTTAAAATTCTTTCATATATTAAAAAAAAAATACAGACACGACCCCGAAGAGATTTTTTCACATTTTAACATCAAAACAAGATAGGCCCCGAAATTCTTCTAGATTGTTAAAAAAAAAAGAATCTAGAAATTCCTACGGTTCTTCAAACACTTTCAAGAACAAAACACCAGGAATACCTCAGGTTTTTTCAAATTGCTTAAAAAATAAAACACAAGAACGAAGAACAATCAAGATTCGGTCAAATTAAAAAAAAATGCACTGGATGCCAGTGACATTCTTTCAAAGTCTATCAGCAACAAAATACTAGACATCTGTTAGGATTCCTCAAATTCTTTTAAAAACAACACAAAACAAACTCTTTCAGAAACAGAACACAGGGAACTCCTAACATTCTTTCAAATATTAAAAAAAGATCCTGAATTTTCTTTTACATGTTAAAATCAAAACAAAAGGGGTCAAAGATTCCTTCAAACTCTTTCAGAAACAAAACACCAGAGGCTATTGTCAACGTGTTGTAATTCATAACCATAATGCATTCGGTTGTTAAAGGACATTGGTGAAAGCAAATTGTTTAGGTCGATTGCTCGAAGCTGGTCTATACCACACCAAGGCCAAGAAATCAAACTAAATAAACCTTTATTGACAATAAACTTGTAGTCCAATTGTTCTCCAGTTTTGTGATGTCTTATTTTTTTTTTAGTTTTATTATCTTAACACAAAATTTATAAATTTGTTATTTAGGAATTCTAATTATAATACAAGAACGTCACTGGAGTTAAACCCAATTTTTAAATTAATTAAACACAAGACAAATGTTGCAAAAGGATGTTTTAATTTGCAATAATTAAATTATTGAAATTAATTGTTCTTATAAAATTGTATTAAAAAAAAAAAGAAATCAAACGAATTATTAAAATTATTGTAAGTTTCTATTTTATCTAGTGTCTGGTTATATTTAAAAAAAATGTTTTAACATTAATAAGTTAATTAATTTACAATGAAATTAAATTCAATTTTAGAAATGCGTTTCCACGTTGTCTGGAATCAGTGGTTCGATAACACACGCTGAAGCTATCACGACTCCGTGGCGCAACGGTAGCGCGTCTGACTCCAGATCAGAAGGTTGCGTGTTCAAATCACGTCGGGGTCATCACTTTTTTTTTACCTCCCTAAACTCTCTGAACCCTCTTAAGCGGCACTGCACTACATAAAACGGCAAAACACATGGTGAAACTGCTAATTTACATTGAAACTAGAGCAAAAGTTTAATTACTTTCCGCTCCCACTCAATTTGTTAATTCCCGATCTTTCTTTTTACTTGTATTCTTCGGTCTTTCCACCCCTCCTAAAGGAAGGGTGTGGTCATAGTTTAGCGAGAACAATTACACAGTTTAGTCTTATCGCCAGTTCCATTATATTCAAGTTCCATTCAATTCCGGCGGGTGTCAGAATCATTCCAATACAATTCAAGATGGATGGTTCCGCCACGAATTATGGGTCCGCCCTTTTCTCTAATGCAAATATCCTGTCGATGAGATGTCCAATTCTAAGATAGAAGCCGCTGAAAAAATATATAATCGCGGCATGAATATCGTGTGAGGAGTTAAGCGCGAATATTTTACGTATGAGACTGGGCTGGTTCCGTTTATCATTTCGGTTTTCATATGACTGCAGGAGACTGCACTATGGGGGAAGTTAGGGTTAGTTATGACTTCTTTGGACGCTTATTGTAGGTGAGAAGGGATTCATTTTTTGTTTTGTGCAGTGGCGACACAAGAATTTAACTTTTGAATTATATCACCATTAATATGGTGGAGAAATGTATATACATATTTTACACGTACCTTACATAGTCAACAATAAAAAATCATATTACACAGTAGATTTCTATCCGGGTTATCATCTCGCTAGAACTTAAGTTATTCTAGGGTAAATATTAATTCATGAATAACAATTTTACAAGTTTCATATCCTAAAATAGTGCAGGATATTCTAAACATTCTTAGAGTTTCATGTGTTTGAACTAAAAAAAAAAAAAAATTAAATTATCTCCATGTTTGCTAAAACTTTTTAAATATATTTTTGAGATGAGTTCATCTCATGCCTTTAATTTTCTAAACAATTGCTGGTGGGTGATGTGCTTTAATTGATATTTTCTACTTGTTTACTTAATCCTAGTCCCCTTCCTACATTCCTCCTTATTCTGCGCTAACCTCTTCACGTTTTTCGGGGCCTCTCTCTTTTAATTTTTCCCATTTATTTTGCTTCATTGACCTGCTACCATCTTCCGTTCTTCAGATGTGTCGCAATCAGCGTTGCAGGTTTTGTTGGAGGTATTTTTAATTGTATCTATATGTTTTATTTCTAATGTTATCACATCTAATTTATCCTTCTATTTTTCTTAAAAAGCCCACTTCCATCCTGTTTAGTTGTGACCCATGTTTAAGGAGTTAAATAACTTGTCTGTTTTTCTATTTTTTCATTTATTTAGTCTCCAATAGTTCTTTCACTTTAACTTCCCAAATATATAAATTTTGTTATTTGTTCCATTCTTCTGCCACTTATTTTCATATCGTGCTTCTTATTTATATTCCAAATTATTTTTTTTTCATTTCTTCATTGAAGCTATTTATGTTATGTCGTAAATCACTTCCATTTTCGACCAATAATTTCTCGATTCCATTTTCCATCGATTCATCTACTATCGGATTAAAGAGGAGACTACTCCAGATAGAACCTTGTTTTAAACCTATTGCATTTAAAAAAACCTCTAATCTTTCATTTCTTAAATCTATAGAGTATGTGGTATCGTCATATAGGCTTTAAATACAACTGATTATTTATTTGTCAATGTCCCTATTTCTTAAAGCTCTTCTAGAGTTGTTAATAATTTTGGTTAAAGTCTTTTTTCTAGTATCCTGGCATTTTTTCCTCCTAGGTATAAATGTTAAAATCACCGTCTGTAGTTCCTGTAGTTTTTTATTAGTAATATTTTTTCTTTTTACAAAATGTTCAGTTCTGTTCTTGTAATTTCACTTCCCCTATATTTCTGCTTTTTTCTTACTCTACTTGTTCCAATTTCATTGCTGTTATTATTAACTACTTACATTCGTATTTTTAATTTTTTCTTCTTTTGTAAGTTTATTATTGCACTTTCAACTTTCACATTTTTTTAAATAACCATTTTAAATTTTGGGTTTTTTCACTTTTTTCATTCGTTTTAATGCCCTATAGAATACCTCCATATTAATTTTCATGGAATTGAGTGGATTTTAATTTCAAAATCTGCCTGTCTTGTTTGTTTGCTTTATTATTGTTTGAAAGCGATAAATAAATTATCAATTTATTATAAATAAATACATAAATAAATAAACCAACCAATAAATAAAAAAACAAACTGATTTCATCGTATTTTATGAATAAATATGAATTAATACAAGTCAAACAAAGCACTAACTATCCATACATATAAATTGTACATGAACATGGACTTCAGACATCAAAATGATTTTAATTTATAAACTTATATTAATAATAATGGCAATAATGGTCTATTAATGGAATCTACAACAGACATTGATAATAATAATAACTATAAAATATATTTACGTCTTCGTTACGTATATCATAATTATCAATGTCAGAAAAGGTTACAAAGTACAATCGTCAATATCTTCAGGAATTTCCAGTAAACATAGACGATAATGTTTGGTTTCTCATAATTCTAAATTACATCTAAAATTTTAAGGTAAGTGGTCCAGTAGCTCAAAGAACATATATCTAATGAACAGGTAGATCACATCTGTGAGTTTCAAATTATTTAGGAAAGAAGGCAGACGGTAAAATAAATATAGGTATTTAAAATATTTTTGGCAGTAAATTAATTCATATGAAACACAAATTTTGCTACGGTCTGTGTCAGTTGTTTTTTTAATTGAGACTTATATAGTTTAGTGATTTACAAAAATAACGAATGTTCAAATAAAAACACCTGTAGTAAAAAGAGGCGAAAACTTTCGTCTGTGTTATCAACTTATCAAGCATTAGCAACAATGTCAGTTACTGAAATAAATACAATTTTTAGCCCGAATTTAAACTTTATTTAAACGGAACTACCCTTATGCCCGACTCTGAAGTACACTCCAATAATATATCTATCTTTTCGAAAAACGATACATTTTTGAGACGGCCTATATAAGCAATTCTAAAACACATTAATACAACGATGTACAAGTAACTACAACTATAAGTACAAATTTTGAGATGGCGTCCCCAATTTTCAACAGGGGGAATAATGAATAAATTTCGATTAACGATTTATTAAGCTTACGGTATTCTTAAAACGTTTACAAGATTTCAAGAGCATTCGCTTCGCAGTTTTGCTGTTTCAAATTTAATTTGTAGAACATTGTTATATAATTTTATTTTTTTTAATTTAGGGAAACAAATCTAGATGTATCCATAAACCAGAGGTGCAAGAGTATGTTATTTTATAAAATTTAAATAAAATTTACCATGCAAAATTTTGAGGTAACGTCATCACATTGTTGGGGTAAAGATTAGACAAATTTTGATTAGTGTTTTCCTATTTACATGATATTCCAAAAATACATGGAAAATTTGACATAGACGCCAGACGACAGTCAGATACACGGAAACGGTAGATCTCTTTTATCATAGTGTAGGGCAGTGGCGGCTCGTGACTGTCTGATGTGGTGAGGCGATGATAGAAGTTTGATAGTAGTTTTAATAGTAATATTACTTGGTCTTACTAGTTAGTAATGATAGAAGTCTTACCTGAATACCGGTCATTCCCGGGTCAGTGGTAGGTCCTAATAATAATAATAATAATAATCACACCCATAACACATTGAATCAAGGATGTTTTTACAAGTCAAAATTTTGTTGAAAGTAGCACTTTTTTGGAGGGATTCGGGAATAGTTGTTGTGTTCTTTTCTAAACGTTTTAAGCCCATGAAATTTTTAATGTGTAGGTACTTTGGAACTTTCATGTAACTTTGTACTTCGGATGAAATTCTTTAAATCGTTATATCCCGGGATGTTGTGTAAATATTACGGCAGAACCATTTATATGTTTCGTAGGTACCAAGTTGATTTAAAAGACTTGGAGTACTGACGATTCTGTCGCTTATCAATGGAAGTTAAATGAATTAACGGTTTTGACTGCTCGATATTTAGCAAAATTTACCGACGTTCTAGCTCGGTTCGCCGTGAAAACGGCGTTTCAAGAAGCAACATGACGACATTGTACTCGGGATTCATTTTTCACTCACCTGTACCTATGAAAGAGACAATAACACAACACACCAACACGTGGGTTTTTATTCACGTTCATGCTAATTACCCATGCACCCCGCAACCCTACCGTTCTGTAAAATAAATGGAAAAGTGGTTTAAAGAGTACGCCGAAATTGGCCGAGAAGCACCGAAGATATCGCCTCAGTTCCGAGCGAACGCATGTATAGGAGTATAGGAGCTGAGCCATGGAAATCCGTGTCTGTGATTGGGCTTCGCTGGTTCAAGTGAACCGACGTCCTGGCCGCTTCAGTTAAAGAACTCGGGGCATACATCGTACGGTATTCAACGAAAAATGTCAGCAGGAAGCGTAAAAAAAAATCATGTACATATTTCCCATTTCAACATATTTTTGTAACTAAAAATGCATTGAAAGCTCTTTTTTAAATATAAATTAAGTCAATCTGTTCTTAAGATATATGCTGTGAGGCGCCGCCTCACTTGCCTCATCTGACGAGCCGCCACTGGTGTAGGGGGTCATGAAACGTTCAGAAAACATGAAAGTAGCCATTTACCGGATGATGGACTCTATTACAATACGCTCAGGAAGTAAAAAGTGATAAATCGTTTTGATATTTGTGATAAAATAAAAATAATGGGTCCACATTTTTTTAATAACAACTGCAAAGGGGTTCATTTCTTCAAGATTCAGAAAAAAAATTAATAGTCTTTGTTATTGTGATGGATATAGGCAGTTTAATTAGCTGAAAACCAAACGTTCAATTTATCCTATATAGCTGTTTCCACTTTGGGCATTATTTTAGACATAAATACCTTATTTAATTAATATATTCATGTTTCTCTTCGTCATCACTAGAATCATATTGACACCAGATTTATGTTAAAAAAATTGGTGGAAGGTTATTTCAATAGAGCATTTTGCACATTTTCGACAGGATTTATTCTGTAAAATTTTGAGAAGATGTCATCGAGGAGGATAAATATATATGTTTTGATTAAAAATTTACCATGCTTACGATAAGTTTAAAGAGTCTGCAAGATTTCAAGGCATTCGGTTGTGCAGTTCCTGATTTAATCAATAAAATAAATTGACTCTTACAATGATTTTTTGAGTTACCCTGTATAAGTATTTCTAAAATCTATGAATGTGATGATAAACCATAAGTATACAGTAATTTTTTGCATATTTCAGAAAGGGTTTATTTGGCAAAATTTTGAGATCACCAATTTTTTGCGAGGGTATAAACGAATAAATTTTGCTTAACGATTGATCATGATTACGAAAGCCTTAAAATATTTACAAGATTTCAGAACATTCGGTGGTGTAGTTTCAAAGTTAAATTGCAAACTATTGTTATACAGATTTGATTGTTTTTTCAACAATCTGGACGTCTAGGGCGAAAATTCGACACGGATTTACACACCACAAATGCGGGAGCAAGTGTCTTACTTTATAAAATTAAAAAAAAAAACTGACTGTTATAAATTTTGGAGATGACGTCATCCCATTGGTGGTCGGGATGGTTAGCCAAATTTTAGTTGGCGTTTTATACATTTTAAAAAGAAAATAAAACATTACTTATTATTATTATTATTATTAAAAAACCATCTAAAGTTGCGATCTTTTCTATAGAACCACTCCCTAGTGTAAATTTTCAAAATTTGTTTGGTGTAAGTGACCTTGACGGGTTTCTGGGGGAAAACATATGTGTCAAAAATTTGACAGGTTAGATGGCCCCATTGTCAATGTAGATATTTTATTTTAATAAATAGATGACAGGAACATACAGTCTGCACGGGATACAGTGCGGCATAGCTGAGGGCAACCGAAACATTCGTGTTGTGCTAATTTCGATTGCCATATCTACTACCGCTACCAACCGCGTTCGGCGTAAAGTACTAGATGACAGCGCTACCAACTTGACTTTTTATCGAGTGGTTCCGTAGAAATGACCGCTACTGTACACGATATTCCTTATTAAGTTACATGCAATTTGACATCAATCGGTTCGGTAGTTTCTGAGATTACGTCTAATAAAAATTGATACAGACACCAAACAGACAGACAGATGGGAATGGAAGACCATTTTTTTCCTACTCTAGATGTCATGACACGTCGAGAAAATATGAAAGTGGCAATTCGCCCGATGGATTCGATTATTATGCTTTCTTAGCTTACGCTCTGGTAGTAAAAAAGAAATGGAAAAATGAAACATTTTTATAAATAACTTTTAACGTTTCTGAAACTTTGAATTAAATTTGTTATTAAATTTCGTGGATATTTGCCTAATATCAAGGCAGGGTAAAGTGTTTAATGATAATAATTAATCATGTGTAAATGTTATCCCAGTATTTTCTGGTTTTTGTTTGTTTAGTGACAAATTTTGTGTTCTTTGAAGATAGAATTTAACATTCACGTTATATCTTTGAAGTTTTTTTTTTAACTTTTTAGTTACTTATTAATTTTACAGATTTTTGTTTTGCTTTATTTCTGATTTATTTATGTAGAAACCAAATATTTCAGTTTGCGCTGTTTTGCTTACCTCTTGTACCCTTTACTTTTAAACGTCAAATTATATGGAACACAAACATTATTTCAAATAAACGTTCATATAAAGTCGACTAAAATAACGCAATTTTCTAAAACTCGGTCTGGTTTTAAATATATGGAGATGCGAGTCTAGGAACACCGTCTGATAGGTATACTAGGAAATTAGGCGGACAAAAGTAAGTTTTGCACCGAGTTCTATGACTTGTTAGCTTCTGTGATGTTAAAACGTGTTTGTGTATTTTCCTGTACTTGTTAACCATCCGAGATTTAAAAAAACCACGGTATCGTAATCTAAATAAAAGTTTTTTATCTTCTAAAAGCACTGCTAGTATTTAAAAATTGAAATAACGGAATACGAAAGAGCTTTAACCTTTTTTAATATTAAAGCAGAATCAGAACAGAAATATAAATAAAACACTATAAAAACTTATACAGCACGGATGAGAAGTAGAATTTTTTGCTTTTACCATAGTCAGAAAATTTTCCACCATTATTTTTAAAATGTCCTTTTGAAACATACTTACGTGGTTCGCCGCATTTATAGAATCCTGTCAAGGTTTACACCATTTATACATATCCTGCGGCGTCATGAATAATACATTCCATTACTCATTAAGAAAATAGCGGCGAGATTCATTAATAAAACAGGGCAAATTAAAAATATCTAAATAATTAACGTTTCTCCATCACCGCAAGATATTTACTTTCTTTACAACGTCTAACATTTATCCCTGGCTTTTATGTACTTAAATATTACATTTGTGATTATACTTTATGGTTGATTTGAGACGTCTTTCACACATAAAAGTGCAGAATAAAATTTTATAGAGACTTTTACATCACTCGTATGATCATATAGAGTGATTCCATTCTTGTTGCTCGAAGGCACATTTTACAAGATATATAAGGAAGTAGATGCTTTGGCTGTATTGGATGATGAAGATTTACGTCAAGAACAATTTCGAAATTTTACAACTTCACCTCATAAATAGCGACTTTTATGCCACGGATGAGATGAGGCATCAAATTTCTAAAAATAACTTCCTTGTTGCCTTTTAGTTTGGCGACTTTTCAGAGATTAATTTTATTCGAATCAAGAACAGGAAAATTTCGGCTGTTTATAACTGTATTCTAATAAGTCTTGCAGCTATTGCGCATGTGGTTGATGTGGTTTATGCACACTGAAAGAGCTTACTTCTGGTAGTAAACTGACACAAAATGTATCAAAGATAAAGGCCTGTAGTTATTACACAATGTTGCATACAAGAATGGTAGAAAGCGCCATTATTCGCTTTTCCGACTGAGCGCTTAAGTTAATAAATTCTGGAAAGCGACCTAAAATGAGATTTGTGGCTAGCGGTTACTTAGCAAAAATGCAGCACGACAGTTAAATATATCACTTAATTTAAGGTAGTGGATTTGGAGGATATTTTAAACACAGTGAAAGGAAATGCGAATCACATTCGTTACTCGGAAATAAGAATCTCGTCTTTAATGAATGATTAATTCTTGTCAAATATTAACACAATCGTGAATTTTAATGTAAATTGCTAGGTCATGTCAGTCAAAACTATTAATAATGCAGCTCTCATCAAATATTCACGTTGTCTTTCACTTTTTGTTTTACAGCTCCTCTGGTTTCTTTTGTCATTAATCTTTATCAAATCAGTTGACACGAGGATCTCTTAAATATTGACGCTTATATCGTCTGAATCATTACCTTGTCACACTACGGTGACTCACCCCTTAACGTTAATGATAGTGACAATTAATAATGTAACAAATTTCTATTTTAGTGGCCGCCTAACACAATATTCACCAAAGCATAGCCAGAAATCGATAATGAAGCTACCCCACAACGACAACAACATTCGAGCTTTCATCCGCCTACATTTAATAGAAAACTAATATGTGCTCGAAAAGTCTCTTAAAGGTGAATTGGCAATTCTGTTTTGAGGTTGTTATTACTTCGATATGAATTTGGGGAGGTGGAGAGACAACTGGAGAGAAATATTGGAAATATATGAGCGAAATTTTCATGCCTCGGAGTCGCAAATGGACTGATGAGGTTCGGAAGCAAACCTGGGGTACAAAAAAGCGTATTAACAGGGGTTAGAATTTGCTACTCATGATGCTCGAAAGCAAACTTGGAGTCAGAAAATGCGTTTTAATGGGGGTTGGTTGTTCCGAATTTGCCTACTACAATGCATGTTAATAAAATAACAAGCAGAGAGTAATAATGAAATTTTGTATGTGGATATAACCGGATTACGCATATCTAAGGATGGGTAAGGCATCGTGGTCGAAAGGATAATTTTGTTGCAAGTAGTTGGCAGTTACTGCCAACATAAGCATTGTGGAAATCTGTTACGGAAGAATTTAGAATTCAAATTTTGTTAGCGTGAAATTTTTTAATCAATTTTTTATTGCGCGAGCTCTCTAAATTTTACGTTTTTCCTGAAACTAATGATAGCTTTCTGCTAATTACATCGCATTGCTTACCGCTACAAACTTGTCGAATTCAAACATTTTAGAAATTTCTCTGTTCAAAAGCTACCTTTATTATGAAGTTTTCGTTATCGGAGAAATACGGAGATTTAATTGTGTCCAAATTTCAAGTAAATTAATTTCTAGTCTGAATCTGAATTATCTGTAGTACGAGCTGAGGATTTTCCGTGATAAGTTTTTGATTTTCTACATATCCAAACAAAAACTCTATCAAAGACAAATCTTTAAAAATATTATTATTGTGTCTAGGAATAAAATTCGTCAGACTCCATCGTAACTGTTTTTGATATCTGTATTATATTTTATAGGATTTTTTTCACCTTTTACTTATTTTTCGTCTTCATATTTCAGCGTCTTATAACAGTAGAATTCTAACAGAATAAAAAAATAAAAATAGAAACACCTCTAAGTTTTTGCTTGAAGTCTCTTTGTTAGGTTTCCCAGGCTCAGTACTCAGTACTTGATTTTTTAATTTATCCAATCTCTTTTCCATTATATATACATACATTACTACCTTTTCCACTTTTCTAGAATACAAAGATCAAAGTTTTTCTTTTTCGCAAATTTTTTATTGTTTTTTATCGGCTCTTTTGTTCCAGTTTCCTCATTTATTAATATATACTTAATATACAATCTGAACACGTCAGCGTCCGGTTTTTGAACGTTTTTACAATAATTCTCCCATAGTATTCATTCCTTATAACTTTCAGCGGTGAACTTGTAGGCAAAACACGTAGAACTGAAGGAGCAACTTTGTATTACGCTTGGGTTTGTTCAAAATTCACAAAATTTTGCCCTTTCCGTTTTTTCTTCGTTAGTTATTGATGATCATTTTTAATTTGATCTGAACTTCTTTTAAAATTTATTCAAATTTTTTCCTCGCCTTACTTTCGCCTTTTGTGATTTTCTTAATACGAGTTGTGATATTTGCACCTTCCTCCCTGTATTGGATTTTTCTTCCTCTAATACGTTCATAAAGTATTTTTAAAGCAGACAACCAACGGGAAAAATGGCTTCTCGACAATAATATAAGCTTTAACATAAAGTGTTTGTTTATACACCGGAAGGATGTCACATAGAAATTTGTTTGATTTGAATGAGTTGTCGCCTAAAAAGAGAGGACTAAAATTATTAATTAAGTCACAGTCGAATATGATGTTCTAAAATTATTGTTATTATAATTCCTATTAAATAAAGATTTACGTATTGTCACCTTTTCCAGAAAATAACGACAGTAAAAGAGATACAGCTAAATTTGTCATAGAAGGTGCGAGCGCCGTTCATCATGCTTACGCCTTGACCGCATGCCCATTAACGATTATATCCTGAATTAGTGGTAAAATGTTACTGTACTATGTTAATTTTTTAAGTACATTTGGCCGTTTCGGAAAAAAACTCAAAGCCGTTTCGTATGCTACAAGTATAGGAGGACGTTATTTTTTACATTTAAAATAGAATTCTTTGAAATGATGTCGTCAAATTGTTAGTGGGGTTGATTAACCAAACTTTGGTTATTTTTTACTATCTACATGATATTCCTAATATATATACAAAATTTGACAACAATCGGTCCAGTAGTTTCGGAGATTACGTGTTTAATAAAAATCGACACAGACGCCAGACTGACAGACAGACAGATGGAAACGGGAGACTACTTTTTTCGTAATCTAGGGGTTATGAAGCATCGAGAAAACATAAGTGGAAGACACAACTAACTATAAATTACCCAGGAACTGAACTTGTTTAATGCATTTTCCTTCAGGGGCGAGGAACGTTCTGTATAACTATATCTGCACGAATTTTTATAACCAACATATTTTTATTTAACTAAATATGCCATTCAAAGTTCTGGCAGATGTCGAATTTTCAGAGATCTAATAATTTTTTGAACAAGTGACGTTCTAGATTGCAGAGAAAACTTTAACATAGGACAGTGTTTTACTGTAGAATAGGCTAAAATTTTATGTGGAAATTTTAATAAACCTCCCCGTATTGAGTTCTGCTAAGTGTTCTTGGTGATTTGTTGTCCAGATGTTTATTAAGAGAGTTGTATATGAACGGAAATTTTAAGGTGATATTTAATCACAAAAAAAAGGTGTAGATACAGTATGTCCGGAATGTCGCGAAAGTCCCTAAGGGTATATTAGGCCCAATTCTGAATCAAACCTGTTAAAATTTAAAGGTTGTTAAAAAATAAACAGCCAATCAGATTTACGAATTTAACTCGTTACTATGGAAATTTGCAATTTAACACCCTTTAAATTTAACAACTTTCATTCAGAATTGCCCCTATTATCGAGGGATGTCCATATTAAAAAAAAAACTTTTCGCATTTTGGCGGATAGATATGAGCTTATATTATAGTTCATTTGTTATGTTTAACAATAAAATACCGCTTCAATTATCACAATAACTGATAATCAAGAGCTCTACTACCTGCGGCTTCTCCACCTTTCTCGGTACCTTGACTTATACACATTTAAATTCTAAAATAGGACATACACATTCATAAGTAGGATTAGTTTGCTTCACCAAGTTTAAAGAAGGAAATTTAATTCAGTACCTACCCTGGTACTGGTTCTCGAAATGTATTTTTAGGGCATTTTGACCATCTTGTTTCATGTCTTGTCGGCATGATTTTACGTTCCTGATAAAATAGACAGATTTACATTGAAAAGTTCTACTTCGTTTAATCTGCTGTCTACTGAAGGTTAGCAACACGTATTGACCATTCGATAAATATTTAAATTGAAATGTTAGGGATCTGTCGTAACATTAAATTAGAAACTTGTTTTGTATACAGAAAAATCTTCCTCTAAGTCATCACATCATAGAGAGCAGGCAGTTTGAAAGTCCACAACCTTAAATTAATAAAAATTTCTAGTGGTCCAAGAAACGGAATTCCGCTATAAAATTCTGAAAATGTTCTAAAATCGCATAAGAAACAATCCTTGGTTTATTTATTCCGATAACAAAGCTTTCGCTGTAACATTTCGTCATTATCTCCCCCACGCGCAAGTGTCGCATGAACGACGACAATTACCCCGACACCGAAGTGCAGAACGGTTATAAATAATGCGGTGTTATCAACTCCATTGTTTATTCCCTAAGCAAATTAATCGTCCTATTAGGATTATGTAAATGGCAATAAGTTTCTCCGTGGAGAAAACGTGCATTCCTTTAAAAATAACATTAATTTGAAAGAAAGAGTGATTTTTCCCGTCAGTTCACATATCCGCGATAAGAGGCGACAAACGTATCGCGTGAGGTCAACTCTTTTGCGCTCGACGTTACAAATGCGTTCCATAACTCTTGCTAAATCTCATATTGTGAGGGAGTTTATCACAATCCGTCGGCCGTTCGAAAGCAATTATCGGTCAGAATTACCTATGCAGGATTGATTTTAGATTAGAGCTAAGCTCCTATGCACAAACTGCAAACGATGCTATAGTTCTGCACTCCCGTAACGATTAGTTATCCTGTTCCGTTGAGATATCACGAATCGTTCGTGCATCAGCGGCGTTGACAGAACGGAATTGGGCTATTGTTTAAAGGCAGGGTTTTGTGTATTATGAAAGCTCATATTCATACCATAAATTTCTTTGATTATGTTTGGAAGGATGAGTTAAGGTAAGTTGCAAAAGTTGAGAATGAATTCAAACTATTACAATTAAAACCACATCTCGCAGACTTTTTCTTGATGGAACATATGTACATTCAAAAGTAAACTCGTTTAAATGAATGCAGTTGTAGTAGTTCATTTTTCATATATATTACTAAATTAACTATGTAAACTACTAGTTTACATGTTTTGGAACTTTCCTCTAAAATTTATTATAAACGCTGCAGCAAACTATGTGCATAATAAATCGCTATATGACACTGTTATTAATATTTATTAACATTTTCAAACATCCTATTTTGAAAACCTAAATGATAAATGCAGCAAAATAAATAATTGCACCTCTTGGGTTAATTAAACAGGTAAATATTAATAGTAATCAGTGACGCTACTATATATTGCACCTGGTTTCATTCAAAATTTGTTTATTACAAATTTGAAAATTAATTACGAATATGGTGTGGTATGATACTATTAGATTTTTTGAAACTTATTTATCAGAAACTATACCCCCTGCAGTCCTATAGATTAGAGCACAGAACAGATCTTTCGTGGTGTTGCGATATTTGTAAAAAATCTCTAGCCAGAAATATAATTCGTAATTATTTTGTTACCATGAACGGCATTGACCACACCTCGTTAAACTCCTTTGGTAGTTGGAATTATTTGTGGAACATTAGATAGCAGTTAATTATTACCCTTCATTACCCCTCAGTTTACTAACACAGATATGTTTGGTAATCGTCTTAATGTAAATGAATAAATTAATAACAAATTAATTACATCACAAATAATTCTTAAACTTTGTTAAATTTATCCGTTTACGACCTCACTAAAAACTGATGATGTCATCTCAAAATTTTGCCAAATAAATCCTACCTAAAATATGCAAAATATGATGAGCCCATACTTGTGATTTATCATTACATTAATATTTTTTAGAATTGCTTACACAGGGTGACTCCAAAAAATTAATGAATGTATCAACTTATTTTACTCATTAAAAAACTTACTCCATTTTCCCTAAAATTTGGAAATATAATATTAGTGTTATAGCTATCCAAATTGATAACGGGTCCCTGCAAAAATGTTGATCATAAAATTTTGTAAAGGAAAAACTCATTGGCAACATTTCCGTAGCATGCTTTTTTACATTTACTTTAACATATATTATCTTTATTTTACCTTATAGGGATTCTTATGAAAAAATAAATAAAATTCGCAAAATTCAATTTTATAGTTTTTTGAAGAAGCTGGATATGTTTTAGTGTACTTCAGGGGCGAGGGAAGTTCTATCGAAATAACCTTCGATAACATTTTTTATTATAAAACATCGAGATAGTTTATATGTTCAGGTAAGATAAGCTTGATAACAAAAAACTATTAGTAGTCAATGATGTGACAAAGCTTCTAGATTAATGAAGATTTAATATGTATTTAAAAATTAAAAGTATAATAATAACTTTTTAAGTTTCAAAACACAAAAGAAATATATGAAAGATTGGTTCTGTCAGTTCTGAATTACTCTTCAACAGTTTATTATCTTTATCTTCATTATAAAACTAAATGCAAGGTATAAAAAATCAAAACTGTTGTAGTCGATTTATTTACAAGCTTAGAAAGTAAGTACGATCACAAATTTTTTTGTTGTGCTTAGATTAATCATCGAAAATACTTCCAGGATGAAGATTGTAATGATGCCTACATACGAGTGGATATGTTATATTTGTGTAGTTATATCAGAGACTTTAAATACATAGACTGGCTGTTAGTAACATTTCTAATGCATTTTGGTGAAGCCACGGCGCATGGTAGTATGGACGCCATTGCTATAACTTTTATGTCAAATCAAGCGAGGTTGTGGTGGTTAGCAGCAGTAGTTTCTAGCACAGAACGTTTCTACACCTCGAAATAAAAGTGGTTGTGTGTCGGGACTTACGAGATTGTTTGTAAATATGGCCATTAAAAATGATTTGGTAACTAAAATGTTTGCCTTAACTTTGCAAAGTAGAACCATACATTTTTTTTCTACATAATGAACATTTGTTTAGTATGGATTAGTTGGACGTAAATAATTCTCATTTTAATTTATTGCTTAAATTAATTTTGAGAAATCATTTGACTCTCGGAATAGGTTATGAGTGCCGCTTAAGTACTGAGCGTGAAAAAGCTATCTCTAAGACAAAACTTCACGAAATTAATTTTGTTTCAAGGACATTAATATTTTTAAATAAATTTACATATACATATAGATATTATGTTAAATAAATAATTACAATTTGTTGTCTTTTTTATTTAACATTTTAAATTGCATTTTGTAACCTGAAAATTCAAATTTCGCGCACTTACGGTTATAAGCAATATGGCGGTCGAAAAACTTCACGTTTTTCCTGACACAGCCAGTCTATGTATTAAAAGTCTCTGAGTTATATCAACAGTTACGCTCACACCCCACAAGTACATATGTGGTCTGTGGCTCACATAACCACAAAAACCACTAATTCAGATGTCAAGATGATGTCTTATTTATTATAACAAATTACAATACATCCTACTGGCGATAGGTCAAAGATTATTGTTATGTTTTTGAAACTTGCTCACCAGAGGAATACATTGCACATGTTTCAGAAGGTTTTCTACCTCCTTGCTAGCAGATTTATAACGCAGATCTTCTTGAAATTCAACGTCATGGAGATTGGAAAAGCAACTGTGTTGTAGAGGGATACATAGAAAATCGCATCGATAACAAAAAAAAAAAAAAATTGGCAGCAAATTCAAAAGCAAGTATACAAACTAATGTACAAGTTAATGAAAACAATCCAAGATTTTCGATACCGATGCCGACCTCTAGTGACATTGATTTGTCGATTTGTTAAAACAGCGTTTTCCGATAAGTTTGTGTTTGTGTGATTTTTGAATAAAATTGCTTTATGATTAGTCTGATTTATCTATTTTAATAGTATTGAACAGTATGGATTTTATTATGGTACTCACTACTATAATGAAGATGGTTATGGTTTTCAAATTGCCTTTTGTAATGTTGTCAATATGACATAGTAAAAGATATATATTTTTAAGTATTATTATTATCTTTATGCATTACGTTGGACTGCGTAGTTTTCGTATTATTATTATTTTTATCAAAATCAAAACGTCAACATTTCAGAGATGTTTGTCCTATAATTAAATAAAATTATTCAGTTCAATAGATTCAGTCTTTCATTAAATAACTTCCGTAAAAAAATATTTCTTTTTGTTTTGTTTGCACGTGTTATTGCATTACCTAGTTTGAAAAAAGACCTAATTCTCACGATTTCTTTAAGAAAACAAAAAGAAAACATGCAAAACACATACTCTCCTGAATGACCACCCATCATAACACGTGCCACCTTCCGTGCGTTTTATCGCCGCCGTCATAATGGCACTTTTAACCTCTCCATACTTAATAAAACTCACCTGTGCGTTTCTCGGCGTCCCTAAACGTGACCTCTTCCAGCACGACTCCGTGACTCCTTCCCTTCGCATTCACGGCGAACACGACGATCCTGAAGGTAACATCTGGCTCCAAGTTGTCTAGGAAGAAGTAGGGCTCGTTCAGGCCCGTCATGTTGTATCTGGGACTGGTGGAACTAGCCGAGTACAACTCCAGGAGAAAGTGTTGCGGAAGACCGCCGTCAAATCCTGCTAAGCACATCACCTCCACCGAACTGCTCGTTTGGTTAGACAAGGAGCAGTTTCGTACGGGAAACGGCTTGCCTGTGGAGAGATTTCCGCTTAGTTTATCGCGAGAAAATGTGCCTGAAAGGGTTAGGAATTACGCGGAGGTCGTTCGAAAATGATGCTTGTTGCACGCGAAAGAGCTGATATTTTTTGTAAGCGATTGAATGGGATTTTTAAACGATTTAAGAAAACTTTGAACTTTTTACAGTACAATGTAAAAAATTACAGTCGCATTCTAAAGAAAGTTGGTTCATCTTGTCATACTTCATTATGCTTCTAATACTTGCTAGTATCTAGTATCGAACGAAAGCACAATTTTAGCTTATGGACGTCAATCATTAACGGAGCATTTATTAGAGTTGTGAGTAACTGCTTGCTCGACTGAACTAAAAAGTAAAACGAGTAGCGAACACCTACTGCATGAAGCTATTTATCAAAATTGGCTTTTATGCTAAGCATGTACATAGAGACCACATGGCATTTTATTTTACATTCAAGCAGGTATCAGAAGCATAATAATTTCCTAAAAAAATTGGCGCTCGAGTTCAACGTCATCAAATAAAAGGCAATACGACTATCTTCCTATTTCCAGCACATAAATTTAATGATACCGGCCAGGGAGTTGCTTATAGTACCGATTCTCTACTGATGTTAAAAACAGTAAAGGTATAGTTAAATTTCGGAATTGCAGTTAAAATCAAGAAGATTGCAGTTTTAGAAAAATTGATGCGTTGACGACAGAAAAGTCATTTGCAACCAAAATACTTTTAGATGAGGGTATGGCGCACTTGAGCCCCATTTAACTCCTCAAAACGTTCTAGTTTCCTTCATCCGGGAACACAGGCCGCAAGTTAACAGCACGAGCGTTCACTAACCTGCTGCGACAACCTGGAACACGCAAGGATTAATCTGATGTCCGATGGCGTTGACGGCCCAGCAGGATAAGGAGCCGTAATCCAGTTCCGAGACGGGCGTATACCGCAGGACACTCACTGTTCCGTTACTTGTCTTGGCAAATCTTTCCGCCGCCACATCCAACGTTTCCCCCGAGTTGTTGAACTTCCACCGGTAGCTTTTAGCTGGGGGGTCGGCGTCGATTTCGCAGACGATGTCGACACTCTCGCCTCTGGAAGCTCCCACTACCATGATTTTTTCGAAGCGACACGTGGGGACGTCTGTACCGAAGAAAAACATGCATTATTTTACTATTACTCAGAATATCATATTTCATATTTCATATATTTTGCCAATGAGTGCAGAAAAAGAACACTGCATACGATAACAAGACAAGTACGTAGAAGTCCAATCTTTAGGATTCAAAATGCTCAAAACAAGGCAAAACATAGTTAAATATGTTAATTTCAAAATTAGTTGAAGTTTCATCTGTAGCTAAAATTTGAATGTTTCTTGGTATGTTCAACAATTCAATTCTCAAATCATTCCTATGTCTAATTTTGGTAATATTTTGTTCATAGAAGTCAGTTTTTAATAAAAGTCTGCTTAATTTTCTCAATAAATATAAGTATAGAGCAGAAATATATACAGACATGGCAGTGGTAAGATCATCGTTGGAAGGCTTTGAAGCACATATGTTCCCGGCGGTTTGTAATAAATATTGTGGAAAGGACGCTTATTAAAGACTCTCTAAATTTTTGATGGAGTTTCCTTCTTCGTTACATACAGTGCATCTTTTTTTTTTTTTAAAGTGGCCATAGGATTCCCATGTTAAATTTTATAACCCATGTTAATTTATGTTTGACTAAAGATTCATAGCTGAAATTTTTAGTGGATGTAATTTGGGTCATCGTTTGTCAATTTTAATACAGGTTATGCTTTAAATTCAAGGATAATTATTTAAAAAAAATAATATTTTTGGATATTTTTGTCGGTAATATTGTAGGCAGCGATGTAAAAAAAAAACATTTACCTGACACTTATAAAAGTTGATTACCCATTCGATTACTGGCTTATCGATCAATAGAGAAATGGAGCAAAATTTTGCTGGAGCATTTCCACATCGTCGCATGTCCGGCAAGAGCATATTTTGAAAATTGTATGGCAGATTTATAAATACAGGTTTTCTCGATCGTAGACATTAAAAACGTAATTTCAGTAAAATTATCTCTTATTTTCTTCAATTATGTTTGAATTCCATCATTCTGTTTCCTTTCTAAAAACTTTCACAGACTTGGTTATTGCTTGGAACAGGGGGGTCGTCATTTCGAATATTTGTTATAAAATTTAGTTATTGTTTTATAAAATTTTTATCGTGTTTATGGTTTTGTTTATTGATTAACATGTGCATAACACGCTGTAGTTTCAGTGAAAAAGCTCTGTTTTACTCAAATGATTTATCTTGGCTTGGCAACCAACAATGTTCCTGTGTTGACAGCGCCCTTTCAAAACTGAACGTAGGCCTATCTTATAGTATATACAAATTTTGAGCTGTGTTGTCATAGAATTGTTTCCAATTTTCCTGCGAAAATGTTGCTTTTATGGTAAGAATTTTTTGTCCTATAACTCTTATTGCTTCTTTGTTGTGTAACAATGGCATTTTAAATTCTACTAATTGCAGAAGATGATCGGACAGATTTACGTCAACTAGCAATTCAGAAGATGAAAAGTACTGAATACAATGTCGATATTTTCTATACACGTTCCTGTGTTTTGACTATATCGAGTATGTTCATTCTTTAATGTAATAATTTATAGGTATACCATATGCGATATGCAGATTTAGCCAAAAACTTTATGTTAAAATCTACACATTTTCAAAATTTGATGTGTTCACATCTTATCACTAGAGTACGTACGGATTTAATGTATTCAGTTGCGATTTGATCGTTTAAGACAGACCTTAACATGTTCATCGAGCGTGTACAGGTCGGCTCGTAATGGTGCCCCGGAAGAAAACGCAGAACATGAATGACCTTTAATAATGTCCTGCAAGATTATAATTCCGCGTTTGTTCCGCTCGTATATGACCGAATTAACCCTTTTGCGAAAGTCCATATTATTTACCCTCGCATTATCATGGAAATATTAGGACCGACCGACAAGTTGGGTATCCGTCGAGTTTTGTCTCCCATTTTGTCCTACAATCCGTTTAATGACTTCTCAAAGTTGGGGCCGTTCATTAGATCTCAGTTGTTTGTGCGTGCAGGTGAAAAAGGTCCGAAATTTAAATCCCTGCTACTTTGAATATTTATAAAGGCAAAGTGTAGTTTATTTAGTGGGAATTATCAAGGGATAACGGACTGTCGTGGACACGGCAATACATCACTTGTGTTGTGACAGCTAGACGCCTCTTGGGTCTTGGGACACGGACGAGCGCAGCTACCCTAATGGACCACTCTATAAAGATAATAAATGAAAGAAGATGAAATAGCCGCCAAAATAGATGACACTGTTATCGGCCCGGAAAAATAGCATGGGAATTTGTTCCGGCAATTAAAAACACGATATATGACACCCTGCAGTTGTGGAAAAACGATGACGTGCATTCCGCTGCGATCCACTAGATATAAATTTTTGGTTTGTGGGGCTACGAACGGATCGCAAGAGCTACTTTACTTTGATGTGTACGGTTTAGGTTCCAATGCAGTAATTGGCTAATGATTTTAACAAAAATAGTGACAACCAGTTTCAAGCCCTTTGTATCAACTTACGTGGCACAACATGTAGAGTGTTAATAATAATATTACTATGTTTATTAACCCCAATCCCTTTACATTATAATAGACACCTAGATATATAAGTATGATTTTAAATATAAAGGAAATGAAGGAATCAAAGTATTAATGGCTGTAATTTGGCTTTAAATGGCTATTAACATACCTACCATACATCCGAGCGTCAGCGAGGATTTTAAGATGGCCAAGGCGGTTATGGCACCGTTTACATCCATGGTGTGTTCAAGATTTTATCCAAAAATGAATTAAAAAATAAATAGTTTGATCACGTTTGCATGATATATTTCGGTGTCATAGTTACATTTTGTTTTTTACTCAAAACATTTTTTTTCGTCATACCTCTTTGTTATTTGATCATATCCGTAGTGTCTCCATGGAAGTTATGTCATCGAGAATATAATTCATGAATCACATGACCCCATTTCTTCCAATACAATTTGTTCATGCCCTTAGTTACATGTCTATCACAGCGATAATAATTTTATTGCCTTATTGTGGTCTGTTGCTACCTAAATTTAAAAACTGTCAAATTGACAAATTTAAAAATTTCGTAAATTTTTTTGTCTTTTATGGCTTGCCAACGTTGGGGGCAAGCTCAAAACGACGAAATCAATTCTATTATTAAAAAATGTGTTCATTTATTATATTCTCATGTTGAATATAACTCGTGATATGATTAATAATCGAAGATATGGCTCGTGAAACCGAAGCAGCACATTCAACTCGTGCTTCGCACTCGTTGAATCTGCAGCTCGGTTTCACTCGAAATATTATCGATAATAATCATATCACTTGTTATATTATAACTGATAACAGCCATGGACGTTATAATAACAGCCGTGAACGTTATTTATTTAACAATATGTGGTCACCTACATTTGAAATTTCAAATTTGGCGCTACAACTAGATGGCAGCAGTGAGGGGGAAGCAGTACGGGACACGAGGGTATCTAAACAGAATTTTAATAAAACCGCTCGTTCGAAGAGTAAAAATTAGTTTTACTAAAAAACCGACTACAATTTCAGGTGTGGGATGAACGACCTTAACATCGGAATGACCAATGTCCGATTTGTGTTTGTGAAGTGCTGATTCATGGAATAGTTACACGGATCATGGCCGACTAGTATAAAGATTATGGCCTGTCCAAAGGAATGCCAAAGGTACCATACGTGCTGCCATCTTTAATAATTCAAAAACGACAAAAGAATTATTAACACTTTTTGAAAGGCACAAAGGCATTCATACCGAAACAAACCACCATTACACGTTTTGAAGTCCCATAATGTCAAGTCAAATTAAAATTTTGCTAAATTATTAAGTGTAATTATTAATAGATGGCAACACGTATCGTACCTCTTCATAGATAAATAATACTACGTAAATAGAATGCAAACTCCCACTTGATTTTTGGTCTCAATAAACGCCCCCTGGTGCCTTGTGGCCGGTGCTAAAGCATGAACTACTAGATGCGTCATTGCTGCATATTTTATAATTAATATTTTATTTTTATTATCACTAATAATATCAAAAACACAAAGTAGAATAATATACAATTTATTAGTATTGTCTACGATTTTTTGACTTTAATTTTTTTTGGTACATTATACAAGCGTTTTGATATAATGCATTTTTATGTGTGGAAACTCTTGTATCGCGACCGCTTAAAATTAAATTCAAACCTTTTACAAACGTAAAAATTGTTAAATATATAATTTTATTACATATTTCATTTTCAATTAATTCCTTATGTTCACAATGAAACGAAAATTTGACATGATGAGATACTATAAACGAAATTTTGTTTTTGATGTTGTCGAAAGATGTACAATTGTTTAAAACGATTCTTGAAATATTATAAATTCTGTTAATGTTTTTTATAAAATCTAACTTACAATATTGCAATTTTCTGTTATTACAATTGTATTCTCTTATACGTATTAATTTGTAACATTGTTCGTCTTCCGAAAAATTGTTTAAAATTTGGGTTTTACAATATTCACACTTCAAATTTCTTAATGTTTTCGCAACCCAGCCAGACACATAACCAACAATATTTTTATGAAGATCTTTTTCTAAATTATATGGAGACAGTTTTGAAATGTACATATTCACGTTTAAAATTTCGTAACTCGTTTCATTTACTGAAGGTTGATTTGTGTTTTTATCCACAAGTCTTTTAATATGAAATAAATCCGGTATGTTCGTTTTCTCACAGTTTGCGCCCACTGAATTTGAACTATAAAAATTGCGTAATAATAGAGATTTGAAACTTTCCTTAAATTGGGCTGCCGTTAGATTAGTTGCTCGATTTCTTTGACTTCTGATTTTGCCAAAATAGTTTTCAATAACATCTTGATTTAAACATCTAGGTAAAAAATATTTGCACCTGCCCTGTTCTACTAAAATTGTATGTAAAACCACAAAACCTTCTAACGTTGCAATCCAGTTTTTTATACACGGAGGTACTACCATTTTTCCGGCCTCATCGACGAAATACATATCACCCAAAATTTTGATAGCTTCCTTCCAAAAATGTTTATGACCAGAAGATTTAAATACGCCCCCAGAAAATGGTTTTCCGCACCGTGGTTGAAAAGTACTGCCATTTCCACTGTCGAAGAGCTTGTCAAAAAATTTTATAATTCGTGCTGTTCCCATTGCCTCGTGTGTTAAACTGCATTCGGCTGTAAAATTAAATTGTAAATGAATCTGTTAATTATTTTTAAATTTGTATTTACTAGATTTAACCAATAGCGTAATAGTCGATGCCATTGAGTGACTCAAAACTTGTGTCGCATAGCACACCTTCATCTTTTGAATTTTTTCCGGAATTACGTGGAGATCCGTAATTTTGTGTAGAGCCCGTAATTCTCCACATGTTTGATCACTGTAGTACGCATCGATTATATGTTTCCAATTTGCAACCAAAATTTCCTCGCTTGTTTTCCACACTAAATTTTTAGTAAGCAGATTGTTCCTAATACATTTAATTAAATGAGGCGTGTCATATAATGGAATAATTTCTTGATCCCCTAATAAAATTCTTCTTTTAGGTTCCATCCCTTTATGTATATAACGTTGTTTCGACTCCTTTAGCAGAGAATTTATAGCTGCTTGGTTTGGTTGGCCTTGATCACAAATTGTAACCAGAATTTTGAATCCACAATTTTGTATTTTTTCAACCAGAGTTTTTATAATAGTTGTCAATATGTAAGATTTTGTAGACGAAAAAGAAAATGCAAAGTATATTGGCTGTTGCCATTTTTTAAACACTCCGCGAATGAAAAAAACAAGAACATGATCTGCTATCTGTAAATTTTGTTCAAATCCAAAATTTTGAAATCCGAAAAATGTATCCGTATATTTGTCATAGTCTATGTGGGGCATTATGGACATTTCATCAAAAATTAATGCACATATTCTATCTTGGTTATTTAATTTTGAAGCAGATTCTTTAAGATTGTCGAAAATTATTTTGTTTATACCAACGTCTACTGGAATTTTGTTCAACATAGACATAATTGTTTGACGTGAAGGCAGTGCAAAAATCTGTCTCATTTTTCTATAACATCTCCCAGACTGTTTATAAAACATTAATGCAAATAATTTATCTTCAGTGGTAAGCCTGCGACCCTTTGGTTTGACATTTCGTCTTTTTAATTGTGATAAACAAAAATTTATAGCATCCTGACTTAAAATTTTGCTTTCTAATTTTACTTCAAATTTGGAGTATAATTTCAATCGTTGGCGATACGAAGCTACCTTAATTTTGTTTCTACGGGCTGTACGCGAAATATTCCTAGAATTTGAATGTAAATTTAGTATTCGAGAAGATTCTTGGTTTAAAGTTTCGTTTAGGGTTTCTCTGGAATTTCGAGATACTTCAGTACAAAATTTTTGAGAATCCGGTATAGAAATAGGGTTTACGGGATCATGGGTGTGTCTTTCGGGGTCGTTCATATTATCTGAAATTATTGTAAAAATTATCTATGGCATTCACTTGCACACAAATATTTACCATGCATAATTTGAATTGTAGGAATGGCAGTATTTTTAAGTTTTTGATTGGGGCCAAAATCCGTTTCTTTAAAATGTACATCGCAAAGAAAATATCCATTTTTATATATTTTCGTGGGATCTAATTTGCCTAAATTTGGATTCCCTGTCCGTTCCAACCAAATTTTAAAACGCTCGTTGTATTTGTAGGGGTTGGGAAAACGATGGCGTTTAATAATTTTAGTGTTTAGACATTTCAAAACACTGCATAGTTTCATATTTTACGCTCTGTTATCACGTATAATCACACAAATGACACTTTTATACTAATCATAAATGACATTAGTTTTTTTATTGTTTCTTAAAATTGGCTGTGGAAGTTGTCGCCAAGTAATTTTTGGAAAAAAATACTTTACTGCTATCAGTGCTATCTCTTATTATGTGGCCGGTACATAAGCCTAGACACAAACCTGGGACACGCATTACAGCCGAGTTTGCATTCTATTTTACGTAGTATTATTTATCTATGTACCTCTTGGACAGGCCATAATCTTTATACTAGTCGGCCATGCACGGATAAATGGTAGAAGAGTCAAGCACGTGGGAAACGTGAGGTTATGTCAACTCATCACGGTTTTCATAAAAGGAGAAGATGGCAAGAACCCTCCAAGAAGTGGAGTTGTGTGACGACGCTATTAAGAATGGTCCTTATGCATCGGTACGTACGCTATACGGCCTTGCCTTTGACGACGGTAGTCGGTTGAACAGAAAGAAGCTGTGTCAATGGACGGGTTTCCCTTTTGAGATCGCATCAGATGACTTCAATGAGAAAGTGGATGAGGTAGTGCAGAATTTTACGATCGCAGAACTTTGTGGAGTCGGCCTTCTACTGGGGTTGAATTGTGTAGGTACTCACCAAGAAGTGGCCGAGAGAATTTGTTCAGTGTTGACTGATTTTGATCTGTTTACACAAGAAAGAGTTGTTCAAGAACAAGAGAGTGAAGACGAGGACGACGAAAATGATCCGGTAGACAGTGATGATGGTCGAGCAGGCGCGGCAGCAGTCCCTACGTTCACCATGTCTTTCAGAGACATCGAAGATTCCGTACGCACTTTTAGTGGTGATGACAATTATGCAATCGAGACTTGGGTCGCAGACTTTGAAGACATCGCTAAACTTATGAAGTGGTCGGAACTGCAACGACTAGTTTTTGCGAAGAAATCATTAACTGGGCTTGCTAAGTTATTTATCCAAAGTCAGAGGAATTTGGGTACATGGAAGGACTTGAAACGCAGGTTATTGAGTGAATTTTCCAAGAAGGTGAGCACTGCTGAACTGCATCGCATGCTGAATAATAGAAAAATGAAAAAAGAAGAATCTCTCCAGGAATACTTGTTGAAGATGCGTGAACTCGCTTCAAAGGGTCAAATTGAAGAGGAGTCAGTAATCGAATATGTCATTCAAGGTATCAACGATGATCCTGAACACAAATTTTTGCTGTATGAAGCTAAAACTTATGTCGACTTAAAGAAAAAAATTGAAGTTTATGAGAAGATTAGAAAGATCCGTACACCTTCGACTCAATCTGTTGGTCAACGTTTCCGAAAGCATAACGAAAACAAAGGAACTTATTCTCCGGGGTCTGTAGAAGCGAAGGGCAGTAGTAAACCCCCTCCAAATCAGAACATAATTAGAAGATGCTATAATTGTAATGGTGTGGGCCATTTCGCCTCAAATTGTCCAATTCCGGTGAGGGAAAAGGGTTCCTGTTACAATTGCGGTCCAAAGGAACATCAGAAGAGGAATTGTCCAGGGAAGAAAAAGGAAGACAACACCACCAATGTGATATCAACCGAGACACAAGATCCCTATATGGTAAACGTTAAGATTAATGTTAAAGATGATTGTCAAACCGAATGTAGCTATAATTTGAATTCATTAATCGATACAGGTAGCCCAATTTCAGTTGTAAAAGTTCGGTATGTCACCGAAAATAATTTCAATGAAGGTCTAAATCCAAATTTAAATTTCGTGGGTGTGAATGGATCGAAGCTTGATATTTTGGGTATTTTTAACACGGAAGTATTTGTTAATGAAACTGTTTTACCCATAAAATTCTATGTAGTTCCTAATAGCACCATGTCCTTTAACGCTATATTAGGTAGAGATTTTCTCAATACCAAGGGTTTCACGTTTACGTTAGGAGATCATTTAAAAATTATTTCAAACGAATTTGAGAAAGTAAATAACTTTGACGAAATTTTACATGTCGATTTTAAGGTAGGTGAAGAAATAAAAAGTAACAAAGAAGTACAGATCAATCCTTGTTTAGATTATGATAAAAAAGTGGAAGTTTTGGAAGTGTATGATAATTTTTATTTATGTAATGACTCGCCAAAGATTGATTGTAATTACGAAATGAACATTTGTGTTAAGAATAATCAACCAATCTCTTTTAGACCACGGCGTTTATCCTTTTCTGAAAAAGAAAAATTACAAAACATGTTAGATGATCTATTAGAACGAGGCATTATTAGACCTAGTAGCTCTGATTACTGTAGTCCAATTGTACTGGTAAGAAAAAAGACAGGTGATTTAAGGCTTTGCGTTGATTATCGCGAATTAAACAAAATTACTATTAAAGACAACTTTCCTACTCCTTTGATAGAAGACAATCTGGATCGACTTCGAAACAAAAGATATTTTACGACCCTTGATCTTAAGGATGGTTTCCATCATGTTCGTGTAGCAGAATCGTCGATTAAATTTACTAGTTTTATCACACCTTTAGGGCAATTTGAATATCTTAGAATGCCTTTTGGGTTAACTAATGCCCCAAGAGTTTTTAACAGATTTATTAATTTAGTTTTCAATAAATTAATTCGAGCAAACAAAATTATTTTGTACTTAGACGACATTCTAATAGCGACCAACAGTTACGAAGAACATTTAGATATTTTGAAAGAAGTATTTGGTGCAGCCTCCCAACACAATTTGCTTTTTCGAATTGATAAATGTGCTTTTCTTATGTTTGAAATTTCTTATTTAGGATATCTAGTAAACAATGATGGCATCAGACCTGATCCGAAAAATGTCGAAGCAATTTTGCAGTATCCAATTCCTACAAATGCTAAGGAAGTTCATAGGTTTGGTATTGCTAGTTATTTTCGAAAATTTATAAATGGGTTTTCCGTCCTTACAAAACCTTTATATGACTTGTTAAAAAAGAATGTTGAGTTTCGGTTTGGTGAAAAAGAACTTGAATCCTTTGAACAAGTAAAAAATCAATTAGCTTCTTATCCTCTTTTAGCTGTGTATGATCCGCATACCCAAACAGAGTTGCACTGCGATGCATGCACATGTGGGTTTGGAGCTATTTTACTTCAAAAACAGTCGTCGGGAAAGTTTCATCCTGTTTTTTATTTCAGTCGTAGGACGACCGAAACCGAATCTAAATATCACAGCTTTGAATTGGAATGTTTAGCCGCTATTTATGCTATTAAACGATTTCATATATATCTCTTCGGTATACATTTTACGATTGTCACAGACTGTGATAGTTTTAGGCTTACTCTGAATAAAAAAGATATTAATGTTCGAATTTCTAGGTGGGCACTATTCTTACAAAATTATGACTACGAATTGCAACATCGTCCGGGAACACGGATGATCCATGTTGATGCTTTAAGTCGAGCCAACAATATTTTAGTACTAGAGGAAAATACACTGGAACAAAATTTAGCTATTTCTCAAAATTTAGATTCGAGTATTCAAAAGGTTAAGTCTGAACTCGAAATCCGCGAAAGTACAAAATTTGAACTTAGGAATGGACTAGTGTATAGAAAGAGCAAAGGAAAGCTTTTATTTTACGTTCCTTCGTTGATGGAAAGTCAGATCTTAACTATGTGTCATGATAATTTCGGTCACGTTGGCGTGGACAAAACTATGGAGTATCTAAAACGCAGCTATTGGTTTCCTAGTATTAAAGAAAAAGTGAAAAATCATGTTCGAAATTGTTTGAAATGTATCACCTTTTCACCAATTGGTGGCGCTGTGCCGAGTGAGTTACACAATATCCCTAAGGGAAATAAACCCTTTGTCACCATACATATTGACCATTATGGTCCATTAGAAAAAACTTCGACAGGTAAAAGATATATTTTTGAGATCATTGATTGTTTCACTAAATTCGTAAAACTGTATGCAGTCAAGAGCACCAAAACTTGTGAAGTAATCAATGAGTTAGAAAATTATTTTAGGCACTATAGTGTACCATTACGTATTGTATCCGATCGGGGATCCTGTTTTACCTCTAATGAGTTCGAAAAGTTTGTTCAAGAACATATGATTCAGCATATTAAAGTCGCGACGGGGTCACCAAAATCAAACGGTCAGATAGAAAGAATCAATCGAGACTTAACGCCAATGTTGTCAAAATTGACTATTTTAACAAACAAGTGGGAGAAAGCTTTGGGAACAGTTGAATTTGCTATTAACAATTCGTTTTGTAGATCCACTGGTAATTCTCCATCCGTTTTATTGTTCGGTATTAGTCAAAACGATCCTAGCGATCCTTTAAGAAATTTATTGGGCGCTGAAGCTGAAAAAGAAGATGACTTAGCCGAGGTTCGAGAAAAGGCTCAGTCTCAGAATGAAAAGTTACAAGCATACAATAAGCGCATGTATGACCAAAAACATAGACCTCCTAAACCGTACAATGTCGGTGATTATGTGATGATAAAAAACATAGATGTTACACCAGGTATTAATAAAAAACTTTTACCTAGGTATCGTGGTCCCTACGAAATGAAGAAGTCATTAGGCAATGATCGTTATTGGATTACAGACGTTGAAGGTTTCCAAGTAACGCAAATCCCATTTGAGGGAGTATGTTGTCCTGAGAATATGAAGCTTTGGCTTCAATAAGTTACAAAGAGATTAGTTTCATTTGTTCATTATTTCATAATGTTGTGTTTCTTAGTTTTGTTTCCACCTCGTTCTAGTTTTGACGCTAACATGTTCGTCTTTTAAGCCGTCTTTTAAGCGATTGGGTTTTCTAATTCATCTCTAAAGCCCTTATGATTTTTATGTGTCCTAATTACTTATGTGATTTATGTACTTTAGATACTTATGTGCGTCTTATCATTATGTTATATAGGCGTTATATTATGTATTGGATTTATGTGACTGATGTTTTTAACATTTTATGTTTCACTAACTTATGATGTTTGTGTGACTGAAGTTTAAGCACCTTATGTTTTCTGTCACTTATTATGTTATGTATCTTATGTTTTACTTTGTGTATATGATCGGGACGATCATAATGTCAGGATTGGCCGAATTGTGGTCACCTACATTTGAAATTTCAAATTTGGCGCTACAACTAGATGGCAGCAGTGAGGGGGAAGCAGTACGGGACACGAGGGTATCTAAACAGAATTTTAATAAAACCGCTCGTTCGAAGAGTAAAAATTAGTTTTACTAAAAAACCGACTACAAATATAATTATTTTTAATGAAATTTATTCCATCACGTTTTATAATAAATTACAAATTACTAGAACACTAAAATAACCTTCTCCAGCAAAAAGTAGTCATCTGGTGCTTTCAGAAGAAATCTGATGATTTGCTCATTTGTTAGGATTTTTGCCCTTTTTGGTTTATAAAATTCAGATTTGCGTTTCAGGAACATAAAAAGTTTTCCATTTCTGTAACAAACGTAACTTTTGAGCAATAAGACGTAACTAAAAATGACAAATACTAGCCCAGAAATGTCGATACTTTCATGTAATTTCAAGCATGTCTTTAACATAGAAATTTTTGTCCATAAGCTGTTTGGCGAAAAATTTTTGCTCAAGTGTGACGCGTAGTAGAGCAAAATATCGTCACTAATCCCCTCAACGCCTCTCTTTTCACCCCATATTGTAAAATTCTGATATTCCTTTTCATACCTGACACTTGCCTTCAGAGGCAATAAATCCAAATTTGCAGAGGCCGCTTCATCGCGAATATCTTCGGGAATTTCACAAACAACTACATTTTTACGCAACATGTCAAAATTTTATTTTTGATTTATAAACATACCGTTACTATGGATAAAAAGTTAAGACTATCTGATTAGTTTCTTGAATTTGTATTTTTTATGAGTATTTTTTTTAATTAACCAGTATTAGGTATGACGAAAAATAGTGAACGAAATACGGCCGATAAACCGTATAACAGTCTCGGATAATATTTATACGCCTCGGCTTCGCCTCGGCTATCAAACAATTATCCTCGACTGTTATACGCTTAATATCGGCCTAATAACGTTAAATACTATAACAGAATTAGAAAAATGATGGATTTAGGCGACGTATTGCCTAAAAATGTTAAAAATGCAGCCAGCCAAGCATTAAACAGTTTAAATAAAACCGGTAAAGTTACTTACATTATTGCTTTTCACATTCATTGCTTTTCAATTTTTTGACAAATCTTGACAATCGACATTTCGGTAGATAATATATTATTTTACAGACAGGATACAGTTATAGCTTTCGTACCAACTAACTTCTATAAATGTAAACAGGCATTTAATAAACAGGAACCGGTAAGGAAATTTATTTCGTTGAAAGAAATGCAACGCATAAAATTGGCTGCAGGCTTCATTGTAAAAAAGAGGACAGGTTCTGGTTGTGTGGTGTTGAACGTTAAAATAAATTGTTTAAAAATGTGATCATAGAACGGTTGTAAAAAACTGGTAGTAGGTTATTTTGACAGAACTTCCTTCGTCCTTGAAGTACAAAATTCTGCTTTTTTAATAAATTATAAAATTTGATTTTGCAATTTTCGTTTTGCGATAATCTCTATAACGTAAAAACCAATGGCGCAAATAACATCTCGGCAGCAACAAATGGGAGAAAATGTAGATATTTTCAATTTCTCAGTACACGCTTAACTTCGACTGTTTATGTTTATAGTTCGAAGAATTCGATGTGCTTTCAGATTACGAGCATCAGCGGTTAAAGAAAATGAAATTTCATCGATTTTGTCTTCTCAATGCAGAGGAAAGGACTGATTAATTAGCCACATTTACCTAAGCATAAAGTTGTAAAAAATGTAAGCCATCATTAATAAGTTGCCAAGCAGTATTGGGTGGATAACATTGTGTTATATTCAACAAACTAATCACAGATGTCAGTTATGGTCTTTACGTATACCTACCTATTTATAATTTTATCGACATTAACTGCTTACAAATGACAAATGAGCACAACTTTTACATATATTCAAATCGATAATAGTTCTAAAAGAAAAATGTATGTGAATCGGTGCAGGCTTGAATAGTTAGTGTCAAATGATGACATAGTCAATCGATAATTGTAACGACACAATAATTATTACTATAAATAATTCTTGACTTTGCCAAAGTAGAAAATAACATCCACACGGAATTATATTTCAGTGTCAAGGTCTGAAGAAATTTATAATAAGTAAGTTTTCAGATTTCTGTCATTACCTTCTTGTTTACAATATTTTTTGTAGTCTTATTAAAGATAAAAACCGCGAATTAAAATAAAAGCCATAATATATTTTACTACCGGGGATTATTAGCTTTTATTGAAAAAAAAACCTCATTTAGTTCCATTGTTGTTAATAGGTTCTAGACTGGTTTTATCGATTCTAGTTTATATTTTATAGTTGTCTTCCATTTTCATACGTTTTTTTGCATTATGTTTATCAAACATTTACTGTTTATCACTAATGAGTGATAAAACGGTGAATGTAATGACGTTAGTCAATAGAAGTTTTTTTCTTATATTATGTTTCGATTTCACATCAGGGATCTAAAAAGTTGGCTGCCGAAAACGGATTGTAACTTAAAATTGACGCAAGTTGTCCAGTAGACCAGTAGAGCGGCGCTTTAACGTCGTGCTACTACGTGAGTTGGTTCGTTGTAGCGGAGTATAGTAGTATATCGATCAGTGGCGTAAATATTTTTTCAATAATTCAGAGAATGATCATAAAAAATCATACATGTACCTACATATGTTAAACATTTAGAACCTCTCATCCAAATTTGAGCAGAACTTTATTAATTAAGTAATTGATTAATATATTTAAATCAGCTCTAGATCATATGAATTGATATTTAATGCTAATAAAGCAAATTCTGTAGTCTTTACATCTTCTCGTTGGTTTGTGTGAAGCAATTAAATGTTTTTTATTCGAGAAGTGTATCCATATAGAGATATGTTACTGACTCAGAGCTATTTGTAGTGTTTTCATTAAAACGAATAAACTATCTGTTTTTTAACAAAAGTAATTGCCAACATTTTAATTAATACCTGCTGATTTTGAAACGAAATTGTTCCCTCATCTAACGAAAAGACCACGAGCCGCTGCTGCTAGAAAACCCAAATCGTACTCACCAATATTAGCAGTTATTATGTGAAAATTTTAAATGAATTTCTTCAGCAAAATAGGTGTTGGATGTATTATCAAGTGTTTACTTTTATTTATTAATATATTTCTTTTAATGGGGTGTACATTGGTTGGAAGTAAACTTCATTTATTTTTACTTCCGAGCGAAAGCTTAGGAAGTACAGTAATCGAGTCCATCTGCCGAATTGCCACTTTCATATTTTCTCGACGTGTCATGACCTCTAGAGAACGAAAAAAGTGCTGTCACGTTTCCGTCTATCTGTGTGTATCCACTTTTATAATTAAATAATCTCCGAAACTACTGGACCGATTGTTATCAAATTTTGAATGTTTATTAAGAATATCATGTAGATGGTTAATTACTAACTAAAATTTGGCTAATCGTCCCCACCACCAATGGGATGACGTCATCTCTAAAATTTATAATAAAAAGTTTTTTTTTAATTTCATAAAGTAAGATATTCCTGCACTTGTGGTGTGTGTCAAATTTTCAGCCTAGACATCCAAAATTTTTGGAAAAAATTCAAAACTGAATGACAATATTTTGTAATATATATTTGAAACTGCCACACCGAATGCTCTGAAATCTTGTAAACATTTTAGGTTTATCGTAATCAAGATACATCGTTAAACAAAATTTATTCGTTTATCCCCTCCCAAAGAATTGATGATGTCATCTCTAAATTTTGCCAAATAAATCCTATCCAAAATGTGGAAAATAATAATGAGTCTATATTTGTGATTTATCTTTGCATTTATTTTATTGATTAAATCAGGAACGGCTCACTCCGTTTTTCCGAAAATTTGGGAATACAAAACTGTTATCATTAGTATTATACTGCACCTATCCAAAGTGATAGTGTCTTTGCAAAAATTTTGATGAAATCATAACAAAATTTTGTTAAGGGAAAACTAATTTGGAACGTACATACGCCCATCACGCTTCTTCACATTTACTTTAACGTTACATACACATCTTTATTTTAATTTATAAGGGTTCTCATAAAAAAATAAAATTCGCATAATCAAAATTTTATAAAAAAGCTGGATTTGTTTTATTATATTTCAGCGACGAGGAAAGTTCTATCGAAATAAGCTTCGACCAGTTTTTTTTTTATTACATTTGTTCCTTATTAATTCAGTTCATAATTATTAAACTTACCTCACAAAATGTTGAAAATTGATAATGTTGTTTTTCCAAAAATTCATTTCACCCAATTCTCCCCGGATTAATCACGACTCTAATAGTGCCCTCTGTTTGCACTAGTTGGTGTTTTTCCTTACTGGGAAAATTCCAATAAACAGCGCCACCAGAAAGTTAATTGCACTCGGCAATGTCTGCGGGCCAGCTTTGATTATTATCAAGAGATGGACAGAATTCGTTGTTTTCGCAACAGTCTCCCACTGGCCGCAATTCACACACACATGGCAAACTCCGGCCCCTCCACCCCTTCCGACAACAGCCCTGGTGTGCAATCAATAAGCTATATCGGTCACTAATAGCTCTGGAGTTAGCCCTAATCTTTTCGGGAAGCTCCGAGATAAGTGTTGGCGCTGTTTTCATAACAGCTTTTGTTTACCTGCTACGTGTTATTGATTCTTCCGGATATCCGGAGTCTAAAGTACTATTTTATTGAGTAGGGAGGCTGAGGGAATGCCGCCACGTAAGGTGATTCGGGCGACTTCTTTTTTTAAATCTAAATCTACGTAAATATTAAAAGCCTTTTTAAATTTGAGACGACGTTCTGATGAGATAAAATTGTGTTTGTTATATTTCATACTAAAACGAAGTTTTGTCACTCAGTTATGTAACAATTTCGTCAAATTTTATTTCGTAGAACGTCGCAATGTTTGGTTTTATGTATCAATTTTTACAAAAATATTGTTAATACTTCAAAAAATTATTTAAACATTAATTATAAACAAACGAGGACTCTCAAATCAGACGTGTATGTTATCTTTAGGCTCATGTTTATTTTTATTTTCGTTCTCCTGTGGCGTAAGCTAAGGAAGTATTGTAATAGGGTCCATTCAGTGAATTGCTACTTTCATGTTATTTCGACGTTTTATGACTAACAGTCATGAAACGTCATCTGTTGCCTGACGTCTGTCTGTGATTAGCAGGCTTCGGCGATTTTAAGTTAAAATTCGCCGAATAACCCCCACTACAACTACGCACTGCATTTCATAGGCGTCCGAGATACAGCATAGCGCAAGACGCTATCATATCTACCCGTTAAATCATTTATCCATTCCCTTCCAAGAAAAGTGAATGATTTGTATACATAATTACCAATGGTTTTACTACATTTTCATGGGTCAGACGAGTGCATTTTGATGTTAATAAGTCCTTGAATAATGAAAATGATCGTTCAACATCGACGCTACCAGCAGGTGGATGATCGAAATACTATTTAAATTGTTGTCTATACGGATCATTATCGTCTAAATCTGTCAAAATCAAATCTTGTAATACATGAAGGTCCAGATTTTTCTGTATTTTTGTTGAAAAGAGTTTGTACTTTTGTTTTTGTGTGTGGTTAATCTTTGAATTGGGCTTCAATATATTTCAATTGCTCCTTTACATCGGCTTTGTTGAGAATATTTTAGCAGTCTACAATGCTACCGGCATTGTCTTTTAAATTTAAAATAACAGTTTTTACTGCTTCAGATTGTTGGCATAAAACAACCCGACCTGCAACCACACACCCTAACGTGTAATGACATGTACAAGGGACAAGGGAAGATGTGGACTCATATCTTTACATAAGTCTTGACAGCAAACACTAGCAATCAAAAGCCAAACAGCAACTGCCAAATTGCTGAAGTAGGAAGCACTGATGCCTAACATTCAAGCACAACTCTCGCTAGTATATCTACTATGCGCTCCGCGTTCTACGTTCGCCCGCACGCCTCTGCGGACTAGTTGGTGGGAGTAAATCACTTAAAACCGCCGAAGCCTAGTGATTAGACAGATAATCTCGGAAACTACCTGACCCATTGTTGTGAAATTTTATACGTATGTTAGGAATATCATGTAGATAACAAAACACTAAGCAAAATTTGTGTGATCATCCTTAGCAACAATTTGATTTTTTTTAGTAAACGCCATTTAAATAAATAACACTCTTGTACTTGTGGTTTATAAATCGTTCTTGAGATGTTGCTCTAGATATTTAAATTTTTGCAAGAAAGTCCAAATTGTGTGATAACCTTTTTTAGTAGCGCAGACTGTACGAGAATGATACCTCAACAGCACAAAGAAGCGGGATTTATTGGTGTGTACTTCAAAGGCGAAGGAATTTCAGTCAAAATAACCTCAAACGAACTTTTTGTATAACAATCTTGATTTTTATTTGGTCATCGTCTGTTTTTAGATTATTACCGTACTTAACGTGCTTCTCCTTAAACTAAATTTTCGTTCAAAAATGTTCAAATTTGAGTGATTTTCTTATGAAATTTCAGTTTTTGGGATTTATACATGCGATTTTTGATAATGCTGAGTCGTCAATAAGATACCACAATGCGATTTAAATGTCTACTATTCAGAAAAATATGAAGTTTCTTTTTGGTTTAGGTATCTTATTTTTTAATCATAGTGGTAAATATGGTGCACATAATTTATAATTTTTGTCGGTTATATCGATCACCTCTACATAACAAACTATCCGGATAATAATTTTTAAATAAAAATTGATTGAGGTTTTTGAACGTAAACAATCGGAGCGGAGATCTGGAGATGGCAATGGTTGTCAATTAAAAAAAAGCTGTAAGTACCTACTAAAACGTGTTGTTGCCTTATTAGCTTGTAAATCAGAAAAATGTAAAACTGTAATAGACTCAACTTTTTGATAAAATTTTCGTTGAATGCTTAATTTCTATGACACGTTTATTAATGTTTGAACTTCTTAAATTTCAGATTTATTATCTATATGTACAGAAACACTACTTTAACACACCCAATGAAATTGTCGAAGACTTCGGGATAATTGTTTTAAAACAACAGCTGTTAGCTTAGATGTCTAAGGTGTAAGTATTATTAGTTAGGATGTATATTGTGTACATGTATTTTTTGTAGGAAGGGTACTTTTTCTATAACCAGACAGTTTTACGAGTACCTCCTGTCCATTATTGACGAACATATTGTTCTTAGTTATGTCGCATGTGCTTAGTCATTACATTCATTACCCAATTACGACCTATTTTGTTTGAGAACCACTCTAAAACTACTCTGACTGGCCACTTCATTTCTTATTTCTCTTATCTGGAGACTCCATACCAACAAAAATCTAGAAACCATAATTTAACGATATCAAACTGGGTCACAATGCAGGGTACAATTTTCTTTAACGAGACAATCCGAGATAAGACTTGTTTACGACAGCGCAAAGTTCATTAGAAGTCGATGGAAATTGCATTGAACAAAAAACACAAATGTATTTTAACTACGATGTGAGGGTTCGCAAAAAAGCTACGTGATGTCTGCGATAGTTGAGCACCTGAGCTTGTTATACTCATTATTTCAACTAGACAGTTGTAAACGAGGAGAAACAACGAACACAGAGATGTACAAATATATAGAATATTGAGTCTGAAATGATGATTGTATCGATTTTCTTCCTTCGCCTTGTGTTTTCAGTTCTACAACAAAATGAATAAAGTGAATAAGATAATCAGCCCTTTCATAATAATTATATACAGGGTGATAAAAATTGACGTATATGCTCGATGGTACGTTGTTAATAAGGCTTTGAAGAACTCGAAAAAAATGATTTCAAAAGTCCCTACACCAAACTTTTGAAAATATTGCACATCAGATTTGAAGAATTAACTTTGTAATTCTGAGTTGTTTTAATGAAATGCATTGTCTAATAGACAGATAAATAATTATTTATTAATAATTTAATAATAATTTACTAGAATACAATTCACAACGTTATTTGTTTACTGTCGACAGATGTCATTTTTGAAATTAAAATATATCAAAATTACGAAGTTAACTATTTTTTGTTGAATGTTTTAAAAATCCTCTAAAATTTTTCTAATTCTGATTCTCTAATTAAATAATTATCACGCCATTGCCATAAAGCAGGATAAAGAAACTACACCCAAAAATTTGATCCGATCTGGATTAAGTGTTCAGGAAGTTTTTTGAGTGAAAAGTATGTAAATATCTGCTTTAGACCCATTTAGAACTAAATTATATTGGACAGGATAATTTTACTTTTGAAGGTAGTGGAAGTTCGTTATACTCAAAATAGAATTTTGCAATTTATTTAAAGGGGTAGAAATAAGATGGAGTTATTGCCGATACATATTTCGAGAGCCCACTGCTCTCATCTTTAGTTGAACATTACTTTGTAATTAAACGCACATCGAGATCCAATAAAAAAACACTCTGAATGTTTTTAGGACAGCAATGACTTTTGATTACTTGATAACAGACTTTTATTTGCTATCTCTTAGAACCACCGTCTATTTGCACTTTTGTCTTAAGTTTGTAAATGATTTGTGTTGAAGAATTGTTCAGGCTGTAGCAGAATCCAGTGAGTTTTAAACAGGTAAGTAAGTCATTCTTACTCGCTGTGCGTGGTAAATCTTTAGTAAATTTGATGAAAATATTTACTAAATAATAAAGTAGGAGAACACCCTAGGTTTTGGGGACCAATTTTTTGAGTGATTTATTAGTTGTCACATTGTGGACGGCTGGTCTTTTGTATTAGAAATTAATTTATTATAAGCTTGTTTCTTTGCAAATTGCATTTCAGCTCTATAGTGCTCTTTCGTCTCTTTTAGTTGAACAACTGAGTTACTATTTGCTTTTTCTACTGCCGTATCTAAAAGGTAATTTTAAGTTGTCATCTTGACGGTGCTAACTTAGGTTTTAGTTTCTAACATGAGCCGTGACTAAACAGCCACCTAAGCCACGGACTGAAGTTAGCCGCGCTGTTTCTAGTCACGGAAGTTGGTTTTGTCAAATCTATAGTTCGTAAATTTTCACATTTTGATCTTTGTTGGTTTTGTTTTAAAATAGAACATTGTACACCGCTTGAATTGCCAAATGCGACTGCGGCGACAATGAATAATTTGCTGCTGACCAAATAAAAACGATTTTGATAGATTCTGTGGTTGACATTTACTGCCCTTAAACAAAGTCCCTGCAGGCTAAATTGTGTTAATAATATGTTTGATCTTTTAGAATCATCAATGCTGAGCTCTGCGTTGTGAGTAGAATTAACAGTTTAACAAAACCATAATTATTGATGTTCATGTTACTAGAAAAAGGATGCATGTGACACACCTAGAAACTTGTCTAGACAATTGTCTTTTCAACACTCACTTCGCTTGTACTTAAACAATCTTGTGTATAAAGAGATGCTTATAAAACTTGTAACATAATATACTATTACCAAATTCATTTAAAAATTAAGTTCATTTCTCATATGCTTTAGGTTTTCATTATAGCAAGAAACTGGGAAAACTTCTCACTAGGTAAAATTCGTGGTACAATGTTTTGTTAAACAGCCCTTCCAAGCAAAAATAAAAAAAAAATCAAATTTATCATTAACCGTTACATGTATACGGGTGTTGTTAAAAGGTACGTACAACAAAATTGACAGTTATTCGCGAAGTCTAAGAAGTCTGAAAAACTTATTTTGTGTTATCAAAATTATAAGGAAAAAATTAACCCTTATCCAACCTTTTTAGACGCTACTGAAGGATAAATAGGTAAAATTAATTTATTTTAGTAAATCCTAGCAACTGTAACAATAAAACTTTTGTCAAGACTAAATGTTGCTATAGAAATGAAAGATGATCTTTTTATCAGAGGCGTACAATGAATTTGGACATAAATTTTAATAACTTTTATCTCTTTTACATGAACTTTTTTTACTTTTAGCACTCATACTTCGAGGCAAATTGTCGATTTTATTTTGTACGTACCTTTCAATAACACGCTGTATATTAGTGCCATAAACGAAGGACTAGTCAGTCCATTCAATAACCTGATGAAGAGTAAATAAACCATATGCAGTAAGTGCATAACCAATTATTTGTTGGATGTTACCATCCTTTACGGCACAGAAGCAAAAATTAGTAACTAAATTGATTCTTTTAACATACCTAATAAAACATATTCTTAGTCGAAAGTAGTTGAAAAGTTGGCAAGACAAGAATTCATGTGTACTGCAATGTATATATATAATGGACAGAAGATTTTAATTAATACCAAAATTATGAATTTGGATAACTTTCGATTTTTTCATTAAAATCAAGATTAAAATCATCTGTTATGACTACAAGTTGCCAAGAATAACAGAATAATTCAACATAATTTTTATTGTTTTTTAACTCCGAAAATACAAATTACAATTACAAAAACTATGGACGCGTTTCACAAACCACGTTGGCATTATCTAGACAATACTAACCTAAAGAGGAACTTATTAGTTTCGTTTGATGTTAGTTCTTATTTTCCAAGTGACATAAACTTTAATCTATTTAGAAGAATTACTGATCAAAAACAGCTTTGAACAACAAATTGTAACAAAGAATATCTTCAATTAATAAACGTCTATATACTTATATACGTATGAAGCGTTGAATCTATAAATGCCAGAATGTGAAAAATTGACTCGATCGTCTCCTTTTGGCAAATTAAGTCCATTCTGCATACCGGAAGTACATCGTGTCGATCAAAATCGTCAAAAAAAAGTCGAAATATACTTCAGAACTTATAAAATTGAACCAAATTATGTAAATATGACTTTAAAAATTTTGTCAACAACTTAAACAGTCAATTCAGCAGCATTAGGTACACTGAAAAAGAAGGGAACAACGGGAAATTACCTTTCCTTGATAGACTAGTACTAAGTTAGAATTTGGTTTTTATAGAAACGACACCACTATATTCTCTGACTTCCAGAAAAAGACAAGCCTCAGTTTTTTTATTTTTTTTTATTTAATCAACGGGATATCCCTTATAATAAGTATGATTAAATGGTAAAAGACCCAAGACATGAAAATTAGACAATAAACACAAAAATGACTAAAAGTTAACTTCCCAAAAAAGCAGAAAAAAAAAACAAAATAGATAGAATGAGCTGTTTAAATATACCTAAATTTAGCAAACCATTTTGTAACATATACATAGAATTGAATATGTATTTTCTAACAAGTTTAGAAGAAGTTAAGAGGTTAGCAAATTTCTTACTTTATTCTTAAACTTCCCTTTGGTTGTATTAAACAATGGGAAATTACACGCAGCGAAAGGTGTTTTCCAGATCTAGAAGAGCAGTATATAGGGATACGAAACAGAACTATGCTACGTGTATTTCTGGAGTTTGCTGAGGCCACCCTAAACCATAATTTACTTAATAAATCAGGATTGTTAATGTAGCCATTGATAATCCCATGCAAAAAAATTACACCGGCCATATTGCGGCGGTCTTTACGAAAATTCATATTGAAAGTACACATAACACCTTAAGCTTGTCCGCTTGCTTCTTTTTCCACTCTTCTTATTTCCAACAATCGAAGCCATATCGTTCCTGTATATCAATTTGACGTTAGATTCACCTACTGATTTTCTCATATTAAATTCGTTAATTAACGCAGAATTGTTGTCACGTTGTAGTTCAGTTAGGGCTGGAAGGCAATTTTTTGGATAGATTCAACAAAGAGGTTAAAATCATTAAAGATGTCGGCAGAGGTAAGTGTCTTGAAGGAGGACTAGTCGATAAATTATTAAATTTAAATTTAAGAAAATGGTCATTGAATTATCTACTCTTAGGTAGAAAACCTAAAAGAAAAGTTTTTTGTGACAATCCTTTCTTCCTCTTTAGTAACAGAAGGACTAGAAAAAGTTTTCAGAGGATTTGGTATTAAGGTTCTGAGAGAATCTTCAAACCCGTCTTGGAAACCTAAAGGATAAAGTACGGCCTAATGAAAAGTTGGGGATTTATGAAAAAAAGTTGTAAGGATTGTAACCAAAAATATATTGGGTAAAGAAAGAAATCGTTCATCATGCGATTCAAGAACACATGGCTCACCTCAAGGTCGAAAAGTTTGAATAATAAAGAGTAAATCAATCAAAATTCCATGTTTTGGAGAATGGCCACTGCATAGACGTACACTGTTTAAAAAAAGTTAAGTATGTTAAAATATATAAATTGCTAGACATTCACCAAAGTCTAGAAATATTTGAAAACAAATATTATGTAACGAATTCAGATTGCGGGCCCATGCCGAACTAGTCTCACTGCGCCTTTGTGGATTCAGAGAAGGGAGAGAGTGGAAGGAACTACGTAGGTAGGACAGGATAGCGTAGTTGTAATTCCACTTTAGGTTAGTATCGTCGAGATAATAACAACATAGTTGGTGAAACGCGTCGACAATTTTTGTAAGTTTGTGTTTTCGGGTTACAATGTATCGTGGCATCGAGTGATCGAAGAAGATTCCAACTTAAATTTATTTATTGCCTAATTTTTCATATTGAAGGTTTTCAATGAACCGAAATTTTGAAAATTTTGCAATCAAGAAAACTTGTTGCCGCCATTACAACTTAGTTGTTTGTCAATTACAGTTTGAAATATTGGAAATAAATATTTAAAAAACATATTAAGAAAGCTGTTTATCCAACAGACCTTTCCTCCCAGTTGAAAAAAGAATCACTTTCCTTAATTTGTTTTTTGCGTACTCACATTCACCCCGGTGACGCCATTTTAACGTTTCTAATCGTCAATGGAGTGTTCTCATTTCACTAATCCATCAATAATGTAAGGCTGCGGCGTACATATTGACGGTCAGGACGCTATTACATTCAACCTAAATGCATCAAAACTGATCTACAGCGAGATTAATCGGCACTAGCATAAGTGCGTTTAGCCTGTTACCCAGCTTAGCCGCGTATAATAAGTTCCGAAGTTTGAACCAACTTAACGTCCTTCCTAACGGTACACCGCTAATCTCCTAAGATCGTTTAAACTTCGCAGAGCACCTATCCAGTGTCCGAATCGAACACACATAATGATAATAATTGGTTTACGCCTTCGAATCCGCTTTGTTGTTAATAATTTAATGCCGAACTAAGACGCACTTACATTGTACTCTGAAGTTGAGTTCGTTGCTGAGCGTTTCTCCCTCGCTGTTCACCACAGAACAGACGTATCGGCCGGCGCTTTGTCTGGTTACCTTTTGGAGAACCAAACTTTGGTTGCTGTGGATGATGCGACCAGACATGTTGTGGTTAAGTACGAAGCCCTGTAACAAAACACGCGTTGCTGTTAATGTACCGGAGCTGGAATACAAGAGAAGGCTTTCAACAGATTATGTGAGGGGTGAAGGACGGTTCGGTAATCGATATCCCCAACTATTTATGCAAAGTCGGTAAACTGCCTCTAAGCAGATTTTTTGCCCCTCGCTGGCATTTATCATAAAATTTGTCGGCCCACCTATGGTGTAGTTTCACAAAATCGTCTTTCATCTTTACGATACCTTGAAGCTATCGAGAGAGAGGGGATTTAAAAGAACATGAAATTTCTGCATATTTCGAAAAAAAGTGTTGCTTTAGAGATAAAACTAAATAATTACAGTAAATTTAGCGTGTATTTATTCTTTTGCACTGTACTCTATTTTTAGTGCATTTGAATCAACTACACTAGTTTAAAAGGTTGAGCTCTTTTATGGCTCCTTTGCGAACTAAAGTTTTCGAGGACCTAGAGAGCCGTACTTGAGATAAAGAAGTGGATGAACTATTTAGGAAAAGGAAATTAACAAGAATAACATCATCCATATCACGACAGGAAAGCAAAAAGATGTTACTAAGTATGGCATGATAAAATGTTGAAGAAAGAAAGGACAAAAAGAAAGTTTAGTTGCGATTAATGAACTGAAAGAGAATGAACTTAATGAACCAAAACAAGCTACAATAGAAAGAGATATAAAAATATAAACTTAGTGATCAAAGGGTAACAGTAAATACAAATTATGTCAAAAGCAGAGCTTTAGAAGAGTTCATAAGAAAGCAGTTAGAAATAAACATCAAATTAAGAAATGTGGGTAAAATAGGCAACAAAATGTGTGATAAAGGCCGAAGACATGATAGACAAACTAAACATGCTCGACGATAAAAACATGCTAACAGATATAAAAGATCATGAAGTAACCATAGATTTAGGCAAGACAAAAAGAGAGACCGAGATACAAGTTTACATCAGGAAACGGACAAAAGAACAAGGATAACTATGTTAAAGTCGCGCATATAGCTACCTAGCTACAAACATTAAAAATTGGGACTGGGACGAAAGGAAAGACGAATTCAGGGAAACTTTAATAATAAGAAGCTAAAAAATTGATTATAATTAAAAAACGAAGCGAAACAGAAGACCTAGCAGCCAAACAAAGAAGGAACAAAAAAGAGGAGGAATAGTATACATGGGATTACAGAAATAACAAGGAAAGGTAAAGTGCGTAAAGGAATACACAATGGGTACTGGATAATATGGAGAGGAATGTAGAGCAAGGAGAACGAGGCAGGAAAAAGGGAAACATCAACACAACTGGTGAATTAAAATAATAATAAATTTAACTGAGAAAAAGAAGAAAGTGTTATGAATTTTAGGAGTTTAGTTCCCAAACGTAATTTATGATGTACTTAAGTGAGAAGATCTAAATGGAAGAATGGGTAAAAGTAATAGAGGATTAAAATAGGCACCAGCAACTATATATAGCATACCACATTCAAATATAAGACCACAGTTACACAAGATACCATGGAAGAAAAAGGGGAAAACGAAATGTTACTCATTCTCTGACAAATTGAAATATGTCAGTGTTTGTTGTGGTCACGAAACTGGAAGTGATCATTATTTGTTAAAAGCAAAATTACGATTAGAAAAAAACTTGAGCCCCGAGAAAATGAACAAGTAAAAGAGAAAAAGTAAGGAGTTATGACTTGAAGAATATAAATAGAACTAGAATTAAATAGCAAAAGCAAATAGAAAAAGCTCCCAACGAGATCAGATCTGTAGGGAATATTTAAAAATTCAATAACAAAATCCGAATAAAAATATATGTAATAAACAAGAATAACCACAGCTTACAAGGAATTCACAAGGAGAGCAATCAAAAACAAAGAAGAAAGACATCTATGTTACACAGGTTTAGACTAAGGTTTCGACAGGCTGAAGATGATATGGTTTAAATGAAAGAGGAATACCACAGAAAATTATACTTACAAGCGGTCAAAAATCGGTGTAGAGGCAGTAACTGCACCCCTTCTGTTTTTATTTTGGTAACAGATGCAATGAAAAACACCAAGCCAGGGCTAACAGATTATCAGGTAGGATATTGAAAGTTGTAAGCAATACAAATTAACGGGTTGGCATTTGCAGATAACATGGTGTTAATTGCAAATTCTAAACGGGAACTTCAACCAATTCAAGCATATAACAAGAAAATGAAAAACAAAAACAATAATTATAGCGGAACAAGAAACGGGAAACTAATATTTGTAAAAAAAAACAAAGTGGAACAAGTGGAAAATACAACTACTGAGGGCTCATCATAAATGCTGAAAATAGAATTGAAGAGGAAATAAAGAAGAAAGTTGAGCCATCTCCTAGACTAGTCAGAGCAAAAAGAAGAACATATATGGCAAAAAAGGCAACATCACAAAGAGTCACAAAAGGAATTTATCAAAGTTGGACTATGACCAGTAAAATAAGTAAGATATATGCAGCAGAGATGACGTTTCTGAGAAAAAAAGTAGCAAAAAACCGAGAACAGTTAACATGCATATTAATGTATTCAGTTGACATTTAAACATAACTCCAATCGTAGAAGGAATTGAAGAAAGACAGATTGGGTTGGTATGGACAATAAGAATGCAAGAAAATAATAGTCAAAAAAATAAAAGAAGTGGAAAATGTGGAGGTAGGAGATCAAGACGAACTAGGAGAGGACGATATCACAGATTAGTTATCAAAAAAGAAGCTTAGATGAAGACAGATGAGGGCAGGAAGAAGTGAAAAAATATTTAAAGTACAAACTCAAGTCCGGACAGCGTTACACCTAACGACAGATAGGCTCAACATTCAAGTAAGTTGAAAACTGGGGCAAATAATAAAATTTGTTTCCACATAATTAGAAAAAAAGAAGACTAATTTAATGTTTTTAATAAATATTGTTCAAGTTTAAATGTAAACTGTGATCGAACGAATGGACACTTTTATGTTGTCTCGACGTTTCATGATCCCTAGAGTACGAAAAAAGTAGTTTTCCGTTTCCGTCTATCCGTCTGTCTGTCTGTCTGTCTGTCTGTGCCAGTCTGCCTGTCTGGCGTCTGTACCCATTTTTATTAGACACGTAATCTAGGAAACTACCGGACCGATTGTTGTCAAATTTTGTATGTATATTATATATATTAAAAACATCATGTACATGGTTAAACGCTAACCAAAATTTGTCAATTCATCCCCACCAATAACGTAATGCCATCCCCTCAAAATTTTTAATAAAACATATTTTTTATATTTTATAAAATCATATACTCCTACACTTGTAGTTTAAGAATCCGCATTTAGTTTTAATCATAATTACTTTATAAAAATGTTTCTGCAATATTCGCTGTGTGTTGTATATCACTGGTACCACGTACGCGTGTAAACAACCGCGTTGTATCTGCTTGGGTTGCGGCGCCAGGAGGTGACTAGTTCTGCTTTAAAAGCGTTCGAATACAGTTTGCACTAGTGAGTTCGAATCTCGTTCTTACTTTTTTTTTTTAATCAAATCAAAAACGGTTCACGCCATTTATTCGAAAATTACAGTTCCTCCCCCAAAATAATTTTCGGAGCCTTTTGCTGTATTAATCAGTCCACTCCTCTGGCTTACAATCAAATTTCATTTCCTTTTATACGGTCGCTGATGCTTGTACGTGATTATAGTCGAATTCTTTCGAAGTATAAACATAAATATTCGAAGTTAACCAAGTAATTACTAAAAGTTTACTTTACTGTTGGCTATCTGGTATATACAGCTATTTTAAAAATAGATGGAAACTTTTTTTAAGGTAATTGGTCATGATGTAGAGAATTTATGTATCAAATATTGATCTAATAAAAATCTTTTAGTTTTCGAGATAAAATTGACTGAAAATCTGTTAAAATTTGCGTGTGCGCTACTGATTCCAAAAATGTTAAAGGTAAATTTGATCACTATAGTAATTTAAAGTAGGTAAAATTGTTGCTTGTTAACATGACAATACATTCATTAGCCCATCATTTTTTGACGTTTTTGCAATTTTTTGGAAGAACAAAATGAATTTTTCTAATTCTGAAATGACTGACATGGTTCTGATGTATGGACAAGCCTTAGGAAACTCCTTGGAAGCTCGACGTTTATACCAAGAAGCATTTCCCGAACGAAGATTGCCAAATCATAAAACATTTGCTAACGTTGTTCAGCGTCTACGAGAAAATGGGAAATTTCAACCTCGTTTTAGTGATCGTGGTCGTGAAAGGACAGAACGGACACTTGATGCCGAAGAAGAAATTTTGAATGTCGTTGAAAACGATCCAGGTATAAGCATTAGACGATTGTCTTACCGAGTGGGAGTTTCACCTTTTGTGGTGTGGAGAACTCTACATGAACAAGGCCTACACCCCTATCATGTACAACGAGTTCAGCATTTGAAACCAGAAGATCTGGCACGTAGAGTTCGCTTTTGTGAATGGCTATGCCAAAAAAATAGAGAGGACCCTCAACAGAATAACAAATCTAGCTGCTGAAATTAGAGCACAGCCCGAAATGATAACCAGAACCCAAAAATCATTGATTAGACGTGCGGAAGCGTGTATACGAAATGGTGGTGGACATTTTGAAAACTTGCTCTAGTTGCAAATATATATATATACATGATACTCACAGTTTGGGTTCACGGAAGCAAATTTATTTAGTTCCGGCTTTGTGATTTCAAAGTGTACAAGACCGTTTGGAATCAGTACTGTATTTCAAAAATATCTGTACAGTTGGTTGTATGCCAAGAAAAATTGCTATTATGCACATTACGCTATAGTTGTAATACATTATTTAAGTTGTTGAGTTTTTACTAGTCGTTTTTACTGTGCATTTTTTTAACGCTAGCATAGAGATTTACGTGCTAAAAATTTGAGTCGTGTTAGTAAGTTGTTAGGAGACATTTTTAAATGAAATTTGGATAAGATTAGTCTAACATTTTATAAATCAATCTGAGTTTTGTTTATCGTAAAGAACAAAATATTATAATATAAAAACATTCAATTTGTTACATATTGCTTGTCAGAAGGCCATGTGCCAAAATAATTGTTTGCAAAGCAATATGTAATGAACTTAACATACATTTTACTTTCTGAGCATAAGATAAAGAAGTATAGTAATCGACTTTATGAGGCCACTTGCCACTTTCATGTTTTCTCCACGGTTCATGACCCCTAGTGCATGAAAAAAAGTGGTCTTCCGTTTTCGTTTGTCTGCCGTCTATCTGTCTACCCGTCCGGTTGTCTGTCTTTCTAGTCGATTTCTATTAGACAGTTCTTTTCCGAAACTACTGGACCGATTGTTGTCAAATTTAGTATGTATATTGGGATTATCATGTATTTATGACAAAATGCTAACCAAAATTTGATTAATCACCCTCACCACCAATGGTATGATTGTGTATGTCACGTCCAAAATTTATAATATATTTTTTTAATTTTATAAAATAAGATATTCCTGCAATTGTGATGTATAAATTCGTCTTGAGTTTTCACTTTAAATAAATTCAAATTTTTAGCATTGCTGCACTTGTAGTTCAGGTGCGAAGCAGTTCTGTCGAAGTAACTTCGACCAATTGTTTTATTGTATACTGATTGTATGTTGTTATAATTTTTTTGTTCTGTACGATAAAATAAACTGGAATTGATTTTTAAAATACCAACCTGGTTCCTATTAGAAAACTTAACATGACCTAAGTAAGTTTTGTAGTAGTAGCTTATCTGCTCAATGCAAAGTCTGAGGTCTTCGAACGTTTCAAAGAATATGAAGCCATGGTCAACAGCCACTTTGAAAGAAAAATAAGCAGATTTCGATGTGACAATGGGCGAGAATATCTTTCAAGCGAAATGATTAAATATTTCAAGAACAGAGGCATTCAGTACGAATTAACCATTAGATACACTCCACAACAAAACGGAGTAGCGGAGAGAATGAACCGCACTCTGATGGAAAAGGCGAGATGTATGCTACTTGGTTCTAAGATGGAAAAATACTTGTGGACTGAAGCCATCTTAACAGCAGCGTATCTAATAAATAGGTCTCCAACTTTAGCCTTAAAAGATCAAGTGCCTGCAGAGCTATGGTACGGTAAGAAGCCTAATTTGAACAAACTTAGAGTGTTTGGATGTATAGCATATTTACGACTGCCAAACGAACTCATAAAGGGGAAGCTAGACTCTAGGACCAGAACCTGCTTCATGCTAGGATATTGTTCAAATGGCTATCGACTCTGGTGCTCAGAAGAAAAACGTGTTGTTTTTGGTAGAGATATTACATTTGATGAAACGAAGTCTGCAGTCGAAGAACCAACATTCTATGAAGAACAGAAGCCTGAAGAAAAAATCGAAGAAGTTGCACAAGAAACTATTGATGAAGACATGGAGCAAGCCACTGAAGATTTCGAAGAAACATCAGAAACTGAACGTAGACACAGTAGCAGGAAGAAAACTACACCAAAGTATTTGGAAGACTACGATACTTCCACAGTTGCCCTGGGTGCATCCGTTGATGATGTACCACTGACATATGACGACATCCAAGGAAGACCTGACTCTGAGAGCTGGTACAAAACAGTTAGTGAAGAAATGACATCACTATTGAAAAATGAAACATGGACACATGAAAAATTACCTGAAGGAAAAAGAGCAATAGACTGCAAATGAGTGTTCAAAATAAAACAAAATGGGCTTGGAAGTTTAGGCAAATATAAAGCAAGGCTGGTCGTTAAAGGTTGCTCCCAGCGACCAGGTCTTGATTATGGCGAGACGTATGCGTCAGTAGCTCGTCTGAACACTGTGAGAATATTGTTGTCACTAATAAATGAAAAGGGTTTAGTGGCTGAACAACTCGATGTGAAAAATGCTTTCCTACATGGCTACATTGATGAAGAAATCTATATGAAACCTCCCCCAGGACTCAACACTGCCTCAAACTCAGTGTGCAAGTTACAAAAATCCCTGTATGGGTTGAAGCAAGCCCCTCGCGCGTGGAATTCACGTTTTGACGACTACATAAAGAAGCTGTCGTTTAAAAGGTCAGAGAACGACAAGTGCCTTTATATGAAGAAGACTGACCAGAATGAAATTTATCTTCTTCTGTATGTTGATGACATTATCCTCGCGGCAAACGACTATGAATCTCTGATTACTGTTAAGGAAAAACTTAAAGAAGAGTTTAACATGACAGATCTTGGAAAACTGCGAATGTTTCTGGGCATTGAAATAAATCGATCTGATGACGGTATGTTCCTGAGCCAGCAAGTGTACACTCGACAAATACTGAAGAAATTCGGGATGGAAGAGTGCAAAGCAGTAAGGACTCTCGTGGTAATAAAACCTGGAGATGACGGTGGAGAAAATGAATCTGTTCCAGAGAAGCCCTATCGAGAGTTAATTGGAAGTCTCATGTTCCTCATGCTAAACACCAGACCCGACATCAGTGCTGCGATAAATTTCTACAGCCGATTCCAAAGTAATCCAAAACGTTGTCATTCTGCGATATCTCCAAGGTACAGCAGATCATGGTCTCTTCTACCCAAAAGAAGGGAGACCACCATTAACCTGTTATGCAGAATCCGACTGGGCAGGAGGAGCAGACCGGAAGTCCACCTCAGGCTTCCTAATTGAAGTTTTTGGAGCCACCGTTTGTTGGGCAACCAAGAAACAGACCACTGTCGCCCTATCATCTACGGAGGCTGAGTATGTAGCCCTAGCAACTGCCACTACTGAACTCCTGTGGTTGAGAAATATTGCGAGAGATTTAGGCATACATGTGGAAGAACCAATTGTAGTGTACGAAGATAATCAGTCCTGCATTCATACTTTGTGCAAGTGGGAACACCAACGTCTGAAACACATTGACGTGAAGTACAACTTTTTGAGAGATTTGTACCAGAACAAAACCATTGATGTTCGATACATCCCATCCGAAGATCAGAAGGCCGACATCCTTACTAAGGCGCTGGGAACGAATCAATTTAGTAAACTTTGTACAAAAATAGGTGTTAGGCCGCGGTAAACGCAATTACGTTTCTTTTTGTTTGTCTTAATTTTAAGGTTAACTGTTAACGATAAAATGACATGTAAATATTATTTAAGGTTATGAAAAATTAAATTGAGGGAGGGTGTTGACAGGTGCATGTTTGGCGCCACAATTTGAATTTCTGTATTTAGGAACTTTAGTAATAAGTAACTGGTGTAAGGATGCCCTGTGATCGGCACCAATGAAATTACTTCCCTCTCTGATATATGGTCCGTTGTAGAAAGAAGATGTAACGGGTGAACTGCTAAATTCTGTTTCTTACTAATATATTGTTCTTTTACAATTTACTGCCTCTGATTCTTATCAAAAACTATAATATCTATATTATAATATATTGCAAGTAAATTGTTTCATATCTACCAGCGGCTGCAGGCGAGGTAATGCTCATTCTTCAATTATGAAACCAACAGATTTGCAAAAGCAAAGAACACTAGTTTTGCATTCTAAACAATTTTTAGTTAAAAAAAAACAACAAAGTTTAAAATTGCTGTTCTTCTGTTTCGAACCATTATTCGAAATTGGTTTAAAAATGTATGTATGAATCTTTATCAAATATGCATTATATATTTTGCCTCAACGGAAATTTCCATAGTAGACTCATTTGTAACCAACATTTCTTTATTCATGTCATGTCATGTCATGTCATATTCCTATGAGTCTTATGACATTTCTGCAGGCGAGGTAATGCTCATTCACCAGTTACGAAAGCAACAGATTGACAAAAGCCGTGAACACTAGTTTTGCATAACATTCTAAACAATTTTTAGGTAAAAAAAAACAAAATTTAAAATTGTTCTTCTGTTTCGAGTCATGATTCGAAACTGGTTTAAGAAAATATGTATCAATCTTTATCAAATATGCATTACATATTCTGGTACAACAGAAGTTTTTACTCTAGACTCATTTATAACCCACATTTCCTTTTTCATGTGTTCTTATGACATCGTCTTGCAAAATTTATTGTTTTATAAATCGTATGCTCTGAATAAATTATATCAATCCCTCAGACGCTGAAGGTGAAGTAATGGTAATTCGCCAGCCAAAGACATAGTTTCACAACAGTTGTGAATACTAGTTTTGCATTACAGTTTTTACAATTCTTGTAACTAGTAAATTTTTTTTCTGTTTCGAAAGTGTGTTAAAATATTGGATTGGATTTCCTGATGCAACAGAGGTTTGCACAATAAATTTTTTTTTTATTCCATGTTTTTCATTTGATGTGTCCTTCTGACATCTTGTTGGAAAATTTATCGTTTTCTAATAAACATACTCCAGCTAAATTGTTTCATATCCATCACAGGCTGAAGGCGAAGTAATGGTATTTGTCAGACATTAAACAAATAGCTTTACAATATTGCTGAAAACTAGTTTTAGATAAGATTCTACACAATTGTTGGACAAGGAAGACATCGCAATCTAAAGTTCTTGTTTTTCAGTTTCGAGTCATGATTCGAAACTGTATTTAAAAAAATATATGTTAATCTTTATCAACTCTGCATTACATGTTCTAATAGAAAAGCAATTTGCGTAAAGACTCATCTTTAATCCATACTTCTATTTTCGTGTGTCCTTATCACATCTTGTTAGGAAATTTATCGTTTTCTAATAAACATACTCCAGCTAAATCGTTTCATATCCATCACAGGCTGAAGGCGAAGTAATGGTATTTGTCAGACATTAAACAAATAGCTTTACAATATTGCTGAAAACTAGTTTTAGAGAAGATTCTACACAATTGTTGGACAAGGAAGACATCGAAATCTAAAGTTCTTGTTTTTCAGTTTGGAGTCATGATTCGAAACTGTATTTAAAAAAATATATGTTAATCTTTATCAACTCTGCATTACATGTTCTAATAGAAAAGCAATTTGCATAAAGACTCATCTTTAATCCATACTTCTATTTTCGTGTGTCCTTATCACATCTTGTTAGGAAATTTATCGTTTTCTAATAAACATACTCCAGCTAAATCGTTTCATATCCATCACAGGCTGAAGGCGAAGTAATGGTATTTGTCAGACATTAAACAAATAGCTTTACAATATTGCTGAAAACTAGTTTTAGAGAAGATTCTACACAATTGTTGGACAAGGAAGACATCGAAATCTAAAGTTCTTGTTTTTCAGTTTCGACTCATGATTCGAAACTGTATTTAAAAAAATATATGTTAATCTTTATCAACTCTGCATTACATGTTCTAATAGAAAAGCAATTTGCATAAAGACTCATCTTTAATCCATACTTCTATTTTCGTGTGTCCTTATCACATCTTGTTAGGAAATTTATCGTTTTCTAATAAACACACTCCAGCTAAATCTTTTCATATCCATCACAGGCTGAAGGCGAAGTAATGGTATTTGTCAGACATTAAACAAATAGCTTTACAATATTGCTGAAAACTAGTTTTAGAGAAGATTCTACACAATTGTTGGACAAGGAAGACATCGAAATCTAAAGTTCTTGTTTTTCAGTTTGGAGTCATGATTCGAAACTGTATTTAAAAAAATATATGTTAATCTTTATCAACTCTGCATTACATGTTCTAATAGAAAAGCAATTTGCATAAAGACTCATCTTTAATCCATACTTCTATTTTCGTGTGTCCTTATCACATCTTGTTAGGAAATTTATCGTTTTCTAATAAACATACTCCAGCTAAATCGTTTCATATCCATCACAGGCTGAAGGCGAAGTAATGGTATTTGTCAGACATTAAACAAATAGCTTTACAATATTGCTGAAAACTAGTTTTAGAGAAGATTCTACACAATTGTTGGACAAGGAAGACATCGAAATCTAAAGTTCTTGTTTTTCAGTTTCGAGTCATGATTCGAAACTGTATTTAAAAAAATATATGTTAATCTTTATCAACTCTGCATTACATGTTCTAATAGAAAAGCAATTTGCATAAAGACTCACCTTTAATCCATACTTCTATTTTCGTGTGTCCTTATCACATCTTGTTGGGAAATTTGTCTGTTTCTAATAAATATGCTTTAGGTAAATTATTTCATATCTACCAGAAGCTGAAGACCAAGTAATGGTCATTCACCAGTCATAGAACCACAATCTTTAGAACTCAGGTGAATAGCAATTTTGCGTAACAGTTTGAAGAATATTTGCGCAAAAGATATGTATAACAATGTAAAATTATTATTCCTCCGTTTCGAGTCATGATTCGAAACTGTATTAAATAAATGCATACGAATCTTTATCAAATATGCGTTATACATTCTGATGTAAAAGAGATTTTTACACGAAACCTATTGAAAAAAGTCGTAAACACTAGTTTTGCATAACATTCTAAACAATTTTTAGGTAAAAAAAAACAAAATTTAAAATTGTTGTTCTTCTGTTTCGAGTCATGATTCGAAACTGGTTTAAGAAAATATGTATCAATCTTTATCAAATATGCATTACATATTCTGGTACAACAGAAGTTTTTGCTCTAGACTCATTTATAACCCACATTTCCTTTTTCATGTGTTCTTATGACATCTTCTTGCAAAATTTATTGTTTTATAAATCGTATGCTCTGAATAAATTATATCAATCCCTCAGACACTGAAGGTGAAGTAATGGTAATTCGCCAGCCAAAGACATAGTTTCACAAACAGTTGTGAATACTAGTTTTGCATTACAGTTTTTACAATTCTTGTAACTAGTAAATTTTTTTTCTGTTTCGGAAGTGTGTTAAAATATTGGATTGGATTTCCTGATGCAACAGAGGTTTGCACAATAAATTTTTTTTTTATTCCATGTTTTTCATTTGATGTGTCCTTCTGACATCTTGTTGGAAAATTTATCGTTTTCTAATAAACATACTCCAGCTAAATTGTTTCATATCCATCACAGGCTGAAGGCGAAGTAATGGTATTTGTCAGACATGAAACAAATAGCTTTACAATATTGCTGAAAACTAGTTTTAGATAAGATTCTACACAATTGTTGGACAAGGAAGACATCGAAATCTAAAGTTCTTGTTTTTCAGTTTCGAGTCATGATTCGAAACTGTATTTAAAAAAATATATGTTAATCTTTATCAACTCTGCATTACATGTTCTAATAGAAAAGCAATTTGCATAAAGACTCATCTTTAATCCATACTTCGATTTTCGTGTGTCCTTATCACATCTTGTTGGGAAATTTGTCTGTTTCTAATAAATATGCTTTAGGTAAATTATTTCATATCTACCAGAAGCTGAAGACCAAGTAATGGTCATTCACCAGTCATAGAACCACAATCTTTAGAACTCAGGTGAATAGCAATTTTGCGTAACAGTTTGAAGAATATTTGCGCAAAAAATATGTATAACAATGTAAAATTATTATTCCTCCGTTTCGAGTCATGATTCGAAACTGTATTAAATAAATGCATACGAATCTTTATCAAATATGCATTAAACATTAAGAGTAAGTAAGAGTAAGGGAGGTTTGAACAATAGAACTATTTTTTAGCACATAATTTTCCTTTTATGTACTCTTATGATATATTAATTGTAAAATAACTATACCATAATATATTATAATATACTGCAGGTAATTTGTATCACATCTACCAATGGCTGCAGGCGAATGCTCATTCACCAATTACCAAACTAACACATTTGCAAAAATCGTGAATACTTGTTTTGAATAACAATCTAAACAAGTTTTAGATAAAGAAAAAACAACAAAATTTAAAGTTGTTCTTCCGTTTCGAGCCATGATTCGAAATTGTTTAAAAAAAATATGTATGAATCTTTATCAAATATGCATTTATAGATTCATGCCTTTACAACAGAAGTTTCCATAGTAGACTTTAACCTACATTTCTTTTTTCATGTATCCTTACGACATCTTGTTGCGAAATCTATTGTTTTCTAAAACGTATGCACCGACTAAAAAAATAAAATAAAAAACAGTGATGAATACCTACTAGTTTTGCATTACAGTTTGCACAATTGTTATGCAAGAAGAACAATCATTGTAAAATTGTTATTTTTTTGTTTCGACTCATGATTCGAAAGTGTTTGTGATTTTTTATCAAACATTTATTAAAAGTTTGAATTTTTTATTCATCTTTAACTTATAATTCTCTGTTCAAGTGTTCTTGTAATATATTCTTGCGAAATCTATCCTTTATAATAAATAAGTATACTCTGGGTAAATTATACCATATCTATCAGATACTGAAAGCGAAGTAATGGGAATTCGCTATCAAAAACCTATACTTTTACAATAGTGGTGAATACTAGTTTTGTGTAACAGTTTGTATGTAGAATTTTTAGGAAAAAAACATGGAAACTTAAAATTGTTGTTCATCAGTTTCGAATCATGATTCGAAAAGATATTAAAAGAATATATAAATCTTTATCAAATATGAATTAGATACTCTCATGTAACAGAGATTTGTACAATGGACTTATCTTTAATCCAAATTTAATTTTTCATGTGTTCTTATTCCATCTTGTTACGAAAGCTATCATTATTAACAAATATGCTCCAAGTATTTTATTTCATATCAACCAGCGATTCAAAGCGAAGTAATGATAATTCACCATTTATAGAACCAAAATCTTAATAACTAAGTGAATTGTATAAGAGTTTGAACACTACTTAGACAAAAAAAACTTCAACAATTTTAAATTGTTATTTCTCCGTTTCGAAATTGTATAAAAAATATCTTTGAATCTTTATCAAAAGTGTATATGTCACTTTTATGTGTTACGAAATCTATTTTTTTAACAAATATGACTTGAATAAATTATTTCATATCTACCAGAGGCAAAAGCGATCCAAAATCCTTATAGCACATGTGAATACCATTATTGCACAACAATTTGGACAATACTTAGATAAACAAAAATATTCAACAATTTAAAACTGCTATATCCCAATTTCGAGCCATGTTTCAAAATTTTATTAAAAATATCTTTAAATCTTTATCAAATATGCATTGTAGAGAGCGAGTCACTAAGCACGCGGTCCTCGATTTCTCATTAATTTTTAGAGACAGAAAAAAATTAAAAGGCCATAGTTGTACAGTAATTTGAGGATTCTAGACTAAAATTATTTTTAACAGTTTTGAATCATGATTCGAAACTGTAAATAAAATCGGTTCCTTACTTCCTTATCAACTATGCTTTTTGTATGTTGATAAAATATAAATTTACAACGGACTCAAGTTTAATACAAATTCTTCATAATACATATTTAAAGTATTACTTCTCGTAACAAAATCTATCTGTCTTAGATAATATTACTTCCACTAAACTACGAAGGAAAACGAGAAAATAATATTTTCTCAGTCATAAAACTGATATCTTCGTGATACCGCTGAATTAATTCAGATTCTGATATAATGATTCGAAATTGCATTAAAATAAGTTGTGGTGCTTTTCTTTTAGCTGCTGACCGGAAGTTATAATGCGTGAATTATTTACCTATCTCTCTCTATCTAGGTACTTATTTATTTTATTTTTAATTTCGCTTGATCTCTCGGCCCGTGTACAAACCATGTTTCATGATCTGCAACCAGTATTACAGCTGAGAAGATGGACCGGAAGTACCGGAAGTTATGGGTGGGGCTAACGTGTAGATGAAGCCAAAATGTAAACTCGTAATTTGTTTCGTGATGCAAAACTGTTAGTATAATATATATATACTTTCGCCTCATGATGTAGAACTGTAGTTGTGATGTCAAACTGTATGTAAGATATAAATTTTGAAGCAGAACTGTAAGTATAATGTATATATATATATATATATTGATACCTGTTAAGTTGTTACCTCCGACATATGGAACAGACGACCTGACCTCCGGGTTACCCCCTTCGGCTAGCGTCATATATGTGATATATTTGGAATGAGGGGAACCTCTACTATTCGAATCTCAAAAGAGGGGAAACGATTTCTAGTATTTTAAAAGGCCATATATAAGATATACATAAGATATACAAAAGAGGCGTTCTTACCTCCATATACGTATATGAGTGGGTACTCGTAGTTTGTTGTTACCTCCAACAGTGTTGTCAAGTTTATACACAAGCTATCTTCTTTTACGTATATAGCTATTTCACACCAAATTAGATATCTTGATTTCGTACGATCATTCAAAGAAAGTGTTTAATTATATTACTGAATTTTTTGGAAATTTTTGGTAAAAATTGCAAAATGGCTCCAATTTTTTTATAGGAATAGCAAGACATCATCCTAGAAATACATACAAAAATCGGTCGAAGGTTATTTCAAGAGAACTTTCCTCGCCCCTGAAGTACAATACAACTCCAGCTTTTTTGAAAATTATTTGATTTTGCGAATTTTACTTTTTATTTTCAAAATGTAAGGAAGTATTGTAACGGGTCCGTCGGCTGAGTCTCTACTTTTACGTTTTCTCGACCTTTTATGACCCACAGAGTACGAAAAAATGGATCTCTCGCTTCCGTGTGTGTATCTGTCCGCCGTCCGTGAGGATTTTTGTTAGACAGATATTCTCCGAAACTAGTGGACCGATTTTTGTCAAATTTTATATGTAAGTAAATTACGAATATCATGTTGATGGTAAAACGCTAACCAAACTTTGTCTAGTCATCTCCACCAACAATGTGATGATGACACCTCAAAATTGTACATAGTAAATAGGTTTAAACTGTGTAAAATAATATAGTCCTACACGTATAGTTTATGAATCCGTGTTGAGTTTTTACCCGAAACGACCAGATTTTTGGAAGAAAAATCAAAATTATATAACAATTGTGTGTTGCATGTTAAAACTTACATTACAAAATATACAATTTTAATTTTTTTTTTCCAAAAATCTCGATGTCCAGTGTGAAAACGCAGTACGAATTCATACACCACAACTGCAGGAATATCGTATTTTATAAAATTACTATTGTAAATTTTGGATTGTCAGTCATCCCATTGGTGGGGGGATGATTAATCAACTTTTGGTCAGCGTTTTGCAATATACACGATATTCTTAACATAAGTATAAAATTTGATAACAATTGGTGCGGTAATTTCGAAGATTATCAGTCTAATAAAAAAAAACACAGACGTTGGAGAGTCAGGCGTCAGAGAGACGGAACCGGGAGACCAAATTTTTCGTACTCTAGACGTCATGAAACGTCAAGAAAACATGCAAGTAGCAAGTTGCTTGATAGACTCGATTACTATACTTGTGACTGTATTATAAGTGAAAGTAATTCGAAGTCCTGGAATTTAAGACTAGACTTTTCAAACTGTATGCTACTGTTGCTAAAAACTCACATTTCATCACTCGCAGGCTGTAAACCAACCTGAATTCTAATTCTAAGGCGATTTTGACATGTTTCGAACGCTATTACTGACAGAAACGTCTTATAATTTTTGTAATTGTAATTGTAATCGAGTCCGTCGACCGACTCTCTACTTTTACGTTTTTTCGAGCTTTCATGACCCCTACAGTAGGAAGAAATAGGTCTCCTGTTTCCGTGTGTCTGTCTGTCCGTTTGGCTGCCGTCCCAAATTTTTATTAGACAGATAATCTCCGAAAGTACTGGGACAATTGTTGTCAAATTTTGTATTTATATTAGGAACGTCATGTAGATGGTATAACGCTAACCGAAATTTGCCTAATCATCCTCACCAATAACGTGATGATATCATTTCACAATTGTACATAGTAAATGGGTTTTAAAATGTATAAAATAACATGTAGTTTATGAAGCCGTGTTGAGTTTTTATCGAAACGTCCAGATTTTTGGGAAAAGAATCAAAATTATAAAGCAACATTTTGCAATTTAATTTTGAATCTGCAGACCGGAATGCTTTGAAATCTTGCAGACGTTATAAAGTTATGATAATCATGATAAATTTTTAATCAAAATTATTTACTTATCCCCTCCAAAAGATTGATGACGTCAGCTCAAAATGTTGCCGAATAAATCCTTTCGGAAAAGTCCAAAATATGATGAGTCTATATTTGGGAACAACAGTTGCTCCAAAAACACGTAATATACCTGAATACATGTGATATTTATGTAAATTTCTGTGCAAATCCTATCCTTCCTCTTATCCTATCTTTCGTCTACCTGCCCTATGGTCCAACTTTCTCTTTCAGTTTCTAGAATTTTCTAAACGCTTTCTTTAAGTTCTTCCACCTCTCCAAAACCGAACCTACGTGTCGACAATTTTTAAACACCATTCCTTTTTCTTCCTCGAGCTCTCAACCCGTAAGCATCTAATAAAAATCTGAAAACCGTGACCGTCGCTATTTCTTATTAAAATCCCCACCGATACCCACAATTCCATTCATATTTTTTGGACTTACTTATACAAGTGACTCAAAAAAATTATTGATTAAATCAAAAATTGCAAAACTCAATACTTTGAAATCTTGTAGACGTTTTGATGTTATGAAAGAATGGTAAATTATTTATCAAAATATATCTGTTCATCAACTCCAAAAAATTTATGACGTCATCTCAAAATTTTGCAGAATAAATCCTATCTAAAATGATCAATCTATAATTGTAATTTATCACTGCATTCATATTTTTTTAGCTTTGCTTATAGAGGGTGACTCCAAAAAATGAATGAATCAGTCAATTTATTTTATTGAATAAATCAAGAATAGCAAAACTGAATATTTTGAAATCTTGCAGCCGTTTTCAAGTTATTGAAGCATGGTAAATTGTTGATCAAAATATATCTGTTTAGGTCCCCCAAAAAACTGATGACGACATCTCAAAATTTTGTAGAATAAATTCCACCCAAAATGTGCAAATGTGTTCTTATTTGTGGTCGATCATTGCACTCATATTTTTTAGATTTTCTAAAACAGGGGACTCAAAAAATTAATGAATGGGTCAAATTTATTTTATTGATTAAATCAGGAACGCCTCACTCCATTTTCCCAGAAAATTTTGGGAATAGAATACTGTTATTTTTAGTATTTTACACTGCATCAATCCAAGTTGATATACTTGTATTTGTAAAAATGACGTCATCACAAAACGTTGCTTTTAGCAACAATAGCAACTTAAATTCGAATTTGAAGACGATTTAAGCAACAATAGCGACTCGAATTCTAATTTCAAGACGATTTTGAGACGATTCAAACACCATTAGTGACAGAATGTTTAATGAAACACAGGTTCAACACATAGAACTTTTATAAACACCTATATGACGTAAGTGAAAGAATTCGAAGATGCTGAAATTTTAAATACAATAATCAGGGCTAATTGAGGAAATCGAGCTTGGAATGTCCTACATAAAAAAGAATAAGAAAAAAGAAGGGCTCGGACTGTGTCCAGAATGGAGGGCCATATCTCGAAAATCTTGTGTGGTTACTATAAACTGGCATCAAATCGGCTCTTTTCAGAACCAATAGTAATTTCGACAAATAAAGTAACAGTAAATTGGTACTAGTCAATATTTTGGAGAAGAATGTGCACTCTGCACTAATGTTGGTTAGTGGTTACACGAAAACCTAAATTCTGCGATCCCATATTACATACGACTGCAACAACTGTATAATCACAAATAAATTTTTCAATTTAAAGCTGGTTAGATGGTTGCTAATCTTATTATTACTGATACAATGCCTCAACAGAGTGAAAACTCCAATTACACTAGTTTACAAGGTTTTATATCCAAAGACAAAAATAGTTGAATCTGAAGGATTTGGGTTCAGGAAAATCAAATCTGAAAGCAGAGAAAATCCATCACGTCAGGTTTTTGAGATATTTATATAAACATATCCCGTATTTCTCTTCTTTTATACAACTCTTGTTATTTTTTTGTTTTTAAATATATATGAACATATAGTTCTTTTAGCAAATTTGTTTCATTTTACAAGATCATCTACGTCAATAAATAACATGAGTGTCAATTTTTCAAGCTACTAGATTGTCATCAATATTTTATTTAAAATTTTTCAAGTATTGATTTTAGAATAATTGGTTGCTTTTGATTTCTCTACGGGACGTGATAATAAAAATGTGAGCTTGGTCTCACAAAGATCTTTTAAAAGGATATAAATTTGCTCAAAGAAATACAGGTTTATCTTTAAAAATAAAGTAGTTACAGGGGTTGCATCAAATAAAAGCAACACCTAGTATATATTATAAACATTATGACTGAAAATTAAAAATGATTAACACTAGCGTTTCTTTTATTGACAGTACTGTCAGTTTTCCTTATAATAGACCAACAGTAACACATTTTCGTCCCAAAATCCTTGATACCTTCTTTTTAAGCATATTTGAACAGGTCTTCCCGCTTTAGGTACTATAATTTTACCACAAACGTAACAAAACTGATTTGTACTTACTTTGCACGATTTCGAAGACATGTTTTATGCCACAGTATTAACATGAATCAATTTAACCTAACGTGAAGGTAAAAACAAAGTTCATTATTTTGTATTAAAAGCTGACGTGATAAGGATTAGTATCCATTTTTGGATTTGTTATCAGTAAGTAATTTAGAAGTAAAAAATATTTTTTTTATTTTTGGATATGAAAAAAAGTTTAAATTTGTAAATTAATGTCATTCTTAGGCAAGGAGCATAAAGATTAACAAGAAAGAGTGGAGTGAAATTAGCAAGTTTAAAATCTTAAGCACATAAACGAAACACAATGAATGCTAGACAACTTGATGGAATGTGCTGTACTGATGAGATCAAACAAGATAGAAACTGCAGGCTACAGTTTTCCAACACGTTGTCTAGTCTCCGGGGTGATTGCAAATTAATGTATTTTAAATTTGGCCCTAATTTGATGCCTTTGGACGTAACCAGAGACTTTAAATACAGTATGTATTAAAGTCTCTGGACGTAACAGTCGATACCATGTTTCCTTCTACCATGCGTTGGACATATGTATGACGGCGACGTTGCCAAGTTTCAGAGGTCAGAACGTACAGTTTATATGCCGGAGGTAACAACATACTAGCAGTGTATAAAGGTAAGCGACGCCAGCGCCAACGGTCTACAGCTGAACTAAAATAAAAAGTTGCGACTATGGGATGCACGTTATGACCTCCAGACGAAAATTGAAAATCAAGCTCCTAGCGCCCCCTAGATGATTAAAAAATTATTTACAAGGCAAAACGTTTCTACCTCCGAAAACGGAGGTAGGAACGTTGTAGATGAGGTGACAACGTACTATACGTATATACTTCGGAGGTAACAACATACCGTGCATACATATATATATATGTATATATATATAGTTGTTATACCGCTTACACAGTCCCGACTCGCTATATCTAGTAAACGTTACCAGACCTTTTGAGACGTTACCAGACCCGGGTTCGGGTCTAATAACGTTTAACCATGTATATCGCCTTCTTGGGCCCAGTACAATTAAAAATTGAAATAAAAAAGTGGGTCTGGTAAAACTGTTGAACGTCAAATTTTATACAGAAATAGTTCATTCCCCTTTTCTGCAGAGGGCGTCGTGTCGCTTAGCTGTATATAATATCTGCCTGCATAAAATCGTCCACATCGGACCAACGTTATCAGATCCGTAAATCTGCAACACTGCATTCTAGCAGATCAGTTCAGTATTTAAGAAAATCATGAGTACTTTTCTTATTCTACTTGTATCTGACTGCTTGCATCAAGTAAAAATATGTTACTTGAATTAATAAAGAATTTTTACAATGAATCGTTTGAGGAATGGCTAGTTTCATGTTTTCTCGATGTTACATAACTCTTATTAGACCTAGAATATGAAAAATTATGTCTTTCATTGCCATTTGTCCGCCGTTCTTGTTAGAGACAATTTCCAAAATTATATACTATACAGATTATTTTGAAATTCAAGATACAGTTTAGGATTATCGTGGAGACGGGGGTAAAATGCTTATTAACTAAATACATAATTCAGCCTTATGTTTAATAAAAATAATAAAAATAAGGTTTTTTAGTTGAAATATACCATATGTTCGAAAAAAAAAATAGCCCGGGACCGTAGCTATCTTATTTTTTTGAATAGATCAAATTAAATCATTTTAAATGTATTGCGATCTTAATTGTAAAACTGATTTTTAATTTTCTTTTTTTTGCCTATGACATTCAACTTTTGTTTTTTAAATGACATCCTAGATATTTTTTTTAATTCTTGTGATGTTTTTTTCTGAATACATTGATGTACTTACTATGTTTCGCATTTTGTTAAAAAGCTGTGGTAAAAATTAATTTAATTTTTATAGCAAGGTAACTGTAACTGAAAAATGTACCAAAATTTTTGTTACATAGCAAGTTTAACACGGTTTATAACACTTATTAATGTATAGGAGTTTTAAATTTGAAAATTAAACTTCTATACGAAAACATTATTAACTCAAGACATTTTATTGCAAATATGATGTATTAAATTATTAATGTTTGAAAATATTAACGTATTATGTTATAAATTTAGAAAAAATCTCTACATGAATCTTAAAAAAATATTCAGGGTGTTTGGTGTAATTTAAAAAACAAAAGTTGTATGTCGTAGATAAAAACAAATGGAAGTTAAAAAATATTTTTTTTAAATCAGATCGTTGTATTTATATTTAGTAGACGATATATGTAAATTTTTTGAAAAATTATAAAAATTATACAACATTTGACAATTAATTTCAGAAATTAGAAAACGACTCCTCAAAATTTTGCATAATTATGCCTTAGTGCTCATTCACAATGGGCATAAAGCATAAGGATGTCATAAGCATTAATGCATATGGATTTATGTTTAGTGCTCTATGGTTGTATTCGTTCACAATGAGCATAAGTGCTCATTCACAATAGACATAAAGCATAAGGATGTCCTAAGCATTATGCTCATTGTAAACGAATAGAAGCATAGAGCACTAAACATAAATTCTTATGCATTAATGCTTATGACATCCTTATGCTTTATGCCCATTGTGAATGAGCACTTACAGTTATAATGAACGTGGTCAGGAGGTCACCAAAGCGTTTAACTGAATGTAATTTGAAAAGTGCAAAATTGTATACTTCTGTAAGTGTAGTTTTTTTTAATCCTCTCTTATTTTCAAATTCGCTATAATGATCTACGTATCCATATTTTACTTAATTTTTGTTTGAAGATAGGAACTTGATTATATTCTAAATTAATTGATCCTCACTTAATATTAATTGAAAGAGATCATTCTTTTAGCTACATCTAATTTGTACATCTATTGGTAGATTTCGACAACAATCTTTTTAAAGCAACATTTAGTTTTTATTCAATTTTTTTTAATGAATATATTTGTCGGTAAATGTTTTATTTATTTCTGTTCGTTAGAATTTCGCAATTAGTTGATTTTTTACTTACTGAGCGTAAGTAAAGGAAGTATTGTAATCAAGTCCATCGGCCGACTCTCTACTTCTACGTTTTCTCGACCTTTCATTACCCCTACAGGACGAAGAAATAGGTCTCCCATTTACGTCTGTCCGTCTGTCTGCAGCCCCGGATTTTTATTGAGCAGATAATCTCCGAAAGTACGGGGCGATTGTTGTCAAATTTTGTATTTACGAGTATATTAGGAATATCATGTAGATGGTAAAACGCTAACTAAAATTTGTCTAATCGTCCTCACCAACAATGTGATGACGTCACTTTAAAATTTCACATAGTAAATGGGTTTTAAATTGTATGAAATAACATAGTCCTACACATGTAGTTTATGACTTCGTATTGAGTTTTACCCGAAAAGTGCAGAATTTAAAAAAAAAATCAAAATTATGAACATCAAAATTTTGCGGTATAAATCCGCATTTTATTCATATTTTTTGAATTTGCATAAACAGGATGACACAAAAAAAATATTGAATGCGTGATTTATTTTATTAATTTAATCAGGAACTGCAAAACCGAATGTTTTAAAATCATGGAGATGTTTAAGATTATCATAAACATGGTAAATCTTTGATCAGAATGTATTTGCTCATCCACCCTAAAAAACAATTGATGACATCACCTCAAAATTTTGCTAAATAAATCCTATCTTAAATATGCAAAATATGATGACTTTATACTTGTGATTTATCACTACATTAATATTTTTTAGATTTAGTTATACAGCTGTCTCAAAAAAATTTATGACTGAAAATTAGTATTTTCTTAAAATTCAAACAATAACGCTTGGCAAACAGGTATCAAATACCCGCAAGAGTGTCTAAAATGCGAGGATAGCAGTTTTTTGTTCCATAGCTACCTATCCTTTAATAATTTTTGAATTATTTTCGCAATAATTTATCGGTTTGGCTAACCAGACGTATTTCGGAGATGAATTTTTGCATACAGTATTTATTTTTCATGTTTAATCAAGTGATGCAAATTAATTAAACTTAATTATTTCAAAATTAAATTAAGGCATGGAAAATTTACTTTTTCAAGATAATGATTATTCTCACCGGTTCATATTAATCCTCACCTATCAAAATACTTACATTTCAAATTTCATAACAATCCGTTCAAAAATATCTGAATTATTCCGCCCGAAAGTGTTACGTGGGACACCCGGTATACTTAGATGGGAAACAGACAATCTAGAGAAAGATGAAAGTCTTAAAATGTGTCTCAGCAAGCATAAGGATTATTTTGCAGAATTCAAATGGTTCAGACAAAATATGTACACGAAAACTAAAATGATACATGGACTTCACATGCACTAATTTCATTGTAGCGTTTGCCACGCTAAGTATTATTAAGGGATCGAGATCCTTCGAGGGTCTGTAAATTTGCAAACGTTTTATGCATTGAGTTTTGACACTAAGATTACCGATAATTCATGAAATTATTTTTTTCTATTTAACAACATAGACAGAGACAAGCTTAAAATTACAGAAAATTATAGAGCATTTTGTTGTGCTTCTAAAGTTGCCAGCTAGGCTTAAAAACATTTTTTGGTGATTCTGTCTCGAAATCATTCATTAATTACGGCTATTAATAAGTGAGATATATATTAATGGGTTAATACAGCAATCAGATATACCCCCGCGCACTTGATGTGAAATTTTTTATTTAAATGTTCTAAATATCATGAAATTTGAAACTGATTTTCAGCAGTTTCGTGTATGAAATTGCAATCACCGGAGAAGTATTGCAACCAACTCGTTTGTTAATAGGCGATTATTAATCGCCCTTATTAACAAGTATTGATTAAATAATTGCTATGGAGCATTGTAACTTTTTTGAAGAGGGTCTTTTTATAACTAGTTTAGCGTTCTTAAATTTTTTAATTAATAATTTGAAATATTAAAGTTACTCTTTAAAAATATGCAATTTTAGATCTGTAAATCAATCTTAAAGTTTCTAACACATATTGTACCATTTTGTGGTTAAAATTTCGATTTTTTTAGGATTTTAATATTAAAAAATCTTAATTTGTGATTTATGTTATGTGTAAGAAAAGCTTAGATATCATTTAAAAATTTTATGAAATAAACTAGAAAATTTTTGTGCTAACATTTTTTTTACAAATCTGTAAGCCTAAGGTCAAATAAAAATTGCATTAATAAATCCCAAGTGTAAAATTATGTTATTTTATAAATTTTCTTAAAATTTTAGGTGGGAATAGGTATCCAAATTTTGGTTGAACTAACTCGATAGACATGTACAACTAGTAAAAAGAAAATGTTACTAATGTCTATCAAACTTGCATATCTGTTAATAAAAAAAATCGCCTTGGCGTTAATTTTATTAATGAGTTATCCGTTTGTCATGGCACTAATGGCGTCAAAAAGACAGGCAGATAAGATATATTTTTGGTTTTTATTATTTTCTTTTGTGACACTTTTGCATATCCACTGGTTGTAAATTCAACTTTCAAGATACACAAGAAATTTTACAGATCAATACAATGTGAAGCGATTTTCCATAAATTTAATGTGGCAACAATGTCGGGATTGATAACGTCGGTTTACTGTGCTATTTATACTGAAACGGGACTGAGAAAGCTGTTGAACATAGTGGGTCTGGTAACGTTGAATGAATATGGTGTTAACATTTTTCAAGGAATAATTTTACCCCTCTACTTTTTTTTAAGTTTGTTATTGCAAAAACCATTAAATTTATTATATTATACTCGGAAAAACAGCCGGGCTTGGTAACGTCTGTTTAATATGTTGGGTCTGGTAACGACGGTTGGATACGTATATATATATATATATATATATATATATAATCAAAAACCTACAATACCCGAAGGTGTTAGGTATATTACATGGACATGTCCTTCGTACACCACGTTTCTCCACTTTTTCTTATCTTTTGCGAGCATCCTGGCTTCCGCCCACCCTACTCCTTTCTGCTGCAGAGTTTTTCCAATATTTTCATTCCACGTTACGGTCGGTCTTCCTCTTGGTCTTTTGTGCTGAACTCTAGATTCCCATACACTTTTTACTGGAGTCTCTCTGTCCATTCTGATTAGGTGTCCATACCACCGTAGTTGGTTCCTTTCTATTTTATTCACGATCGGTTCTATATCTAATTCTTTCCTCACTTCTACATTTCTGATTCTATCCATTTTTGTTATACCCATTACTCGTCGCAGAAATTTCATTTCCATACTTTGTATTTGGCTTATTATTTTCTTTGTTACGATCCAACTTTCACTTCCAAATATAAGTATTGGTGTAAAAACAGCTCGGTACACGCTCATCTTCACTTTCCTTGATATTTCCCTCTTTCCTATGAATGTATTTTTAATACTGTGGTACAATCTTGCTGCACTTTCGATTCTCGCCTTGATTTCCACCTCCTGATTGCCATTGCTGCTCAGCAGTACTCCTAAATACTTAAAAGTTTCCTCTTGTTTTATAGCTTTTCCATCTATTTGTACGCTAATGTCATGACTAGCTTTTCCCATTACCATGACCCTAGTCTTTTCTACATTTATTTTCAATTTTCTGTCCATTAATGCTCTGTTCCAAATCTCAACGTTCTTCTGTAGATCCTGCTCCGTTTCCGCGAAGATCGCCAGATCATCTGCGAAAGCACATTGCTTGATCCATACAGGTTTTAAACATCTATGACCTACGTACAGTTTGCTCGTCTTATTACCCGTTTCTTTTATGATGTCGTCCATAACTAAGTTAAATAACAAGGGGCTTAGAACCCCTCCTTGTCTTAGTCCTTCTTTCACTACAAACTCTCTTGATTCCATGTTATCGGTCCTCACATAGTTTCTAGTTGTTCTATATAGGCTCATAATTGCTTGTCTCAATTTTGTACTTATATTTCTCTTTACCATACTTTCGTTGATTGCGGACCTTGGCACCCTGTCAAAAGCCTTTTCTATATCGATAAATGCTGCATATATATTTTTACTTGTTATTTTCGCCCTTTCCGTAAGTTGTTTAATTGTAAAGATATGGTCCTGGATGCTTCTTCCTTTCCGGAATCCACTCTGCGATTGATCAAGTTGTGGTTCAATTATCCTTCTTATCCGCTGTTCCAAAATTCGCTCATATAATTTACACGCCACGCTGAGTAATGTAATACCTCGATAGTTTGTGCACTGAGTCTTGTCTCCTTTCTTGAAGATTGGTATTATCACTCCAACTTCCCAATCTTTCGGGATTGTGTTTTCATTCATTGCTTTGTTGAATACATCTGTGAGCAATATCAACCCATTTCTGCCCAGATTTTTCAGCATTTCTCCCGTAATCTGGTCATATCCTGCAGCTTTACCTTTTTTCAACATCTTTATTGCCATCTCCGTCTCATTAATCTCTATTTTTGCTTCTTGTCCCCATTCTTTATCGTCTCCCACCACATCGACGGACCTGTCAGTTTCGTCGCTGCTCAGTAGTTTCTCGAAATACTTTTTCCAAGTTTCCATAATCTCTTCTTCCTTTTTCAGCAAAATACCCTCTGCGTTTCTTATCTGTTTAATTGTTTCTTCTTTCTTGTTTGTTCTTAAACTCTTCAGAATTCTGTAGAAGAGCTTTTGGTTATTATGATAATCCTGTTCCATTTTATTTCCAAAGTCTACCCAAGACTTTTCTTTTGCCTTCTTTATTACTTCTTTTACTTTGTTCCTTTGTTCTTTATATTTATTATAATTTCCATTTGTTTTCCATTGCAGCTCTAGTTGCATACGTTACGTTTTGTTTCATTTTATGGTTGATTAAATTATGATTTTGAAGTTTTAATTGTCAGTTCATTAATTATTGTCATTGTTTATTTGTTGCTAGCAATAAATTAATAGCAACAGTAGTTACACCTCGGCAGTTTTCAGTTACTAGGTTTCACATTTTTTCGTGAAACCATTATTTATCAGTGGAGGAATGAATGTTTGGATAGGGGTTAAATTTTCCTTTCAAAATTTTACTAAAACAACAAACGTTCATTTGACTTCTTAGGTTCCCTACATTCACCAGATTTTTTGTTTCCATGTATTTCAATAACACCCTGTATATATTCTTTATCGATCGCACTTGTGCGGACCACGGTACCTTGCAATTTGTGTCCTTGTGTAGGGGCTGCGGGGGAGGTTATTTACCCCATGATTTCTACTTTATAGAGGTTATCATAAAACAAAAATCTCAAAGTCAAATTTCATAATTTTTCAAAGAGGCAGGATTTGTTTCAGGGCGACGTAAGTTCTGCCGAAATATTTTACATTCTGGGGGTTATGGTTATGATTATGAAACGTCGATAAAACATGAAAGTAGTCAAAAGGATTCTATTACAATACTTTTCTAACTTACGCTCCGATAGTAAACATACAGCTTTGTTGTGTAAGTTAAAAGGAACACACTATATGTTTGAAAATACTTTTAAATTATGGCTCTACTAGATTGTGTTGAAGACTTTTTTCTACAGTCTACAGCGAAATAATTTTTCACCCATCGACAGTTGGAACACCCCGTATGAATCTATTTTACATGAGTATTTCGGCAGAAATGGTGAAAAAAAACTGAATTCTGTGTTGCATCATTAACGGCCGAAAAATAAAATATTATCGAAAGACATAATTAAATCAAGTTTCCTAATTTGTTTTTGTCGAATTGTACTTATGTAAAATTCATAATTTCTTATTCGTTCACACTGTGCGAAAATTATGTTCTGCTAATAATGCAAAATGTTGCAGTATTTTAATTAAGATTCATTTACTGTGCGCCGCATCGATGAATAAAATCTCTGCAAAAAATGTCTGATAAGAGTGATAAGTAGTGACAAGGCATCGGTCAGAATTTTTGTGTTCATTTTTTTGTAATACGCAAATGATTTATGTCGGTTTTGACTTTACCGAGAGCGTGCGAGGTGTCTAAATTAGATTGTTTAGGTAGTTTATTTTTGTTAAAAACAATTTGGTTTTGAGCTTAAAGTGAAAGGTGAGTGTTGTGATGTGTTCATTAGAAAGGAGTCTGCAAGAATCGGTGCGGAAGGAAAGGCCATCACATCAGGATTTAAAGGGTAAGTGTTGCCATTAGACTTTATATATCGGTCTATTATTCAATGTACTGTACCTTATTTCTTCAGTTCTTTTATTCTATATTGATAGAAAAATACGGATGTTAAGGAAGAAGTAGTAGTATTGTACAAATCGGTTACTTAACGATTTAATAAATGTGTTTGTTTCAATACGGACTCAAACGTTAATATCACGTCAGATATTTATTCTTTAAAATTGGCCTTTTCGGCTGAAAGAATTTCGAATATTTAATAGGTTTTTATCATTGTTAATTATTTAAAAATTAAATCCAGTTTTGATTTTTATCTCATTACGGACCGTCTTTACGTTTTACGCATCACTGCAATTAATAATAGTATTCGTTATTGTTCTGTGAAACATTTAAATTTCAGAATTGTTTTAAAAACATTTTTGTATTTGGGATATACTTAACTACAACTAAAAGAAGCTCATAATTAAATCAGCAAAACGTTTCAGATAATCATTTTAATTGAAAATAGTGGTCTTCCATGTTTGAGTTTATTGGGAAGTGTTTATTGAAGTTTCGGTTAAATTAACTTTTTAGAATGTTGTTACGTTCCAAATTAATGTAGTGCAGCAGGGTTTTTCTAGACCTTTTCCAGTTTATGGAGTGAAAATACTGATTTTTCGTTTCCGTCTATTTGTGTGTTCATGAATTTTTGAGGCAAATATTCTTTGGAATTCTTTTTTTTTTTTTGGTGTATTTTGAGTCTGTTATCTAGATGTTTTCTGTTCACCTTCACCAAGAATCGCGTGATGTAAATGTAAAATTTTGCTTACAATTTATATTGTGATTTCAAAACTTCTTCTGTTTAGTGTTTTTTAAATTTTGTCTACTCATTAAACCTGTGTAATATTGAATTGCACCATTATTAAAAATTAGTATGTATAAAGGTGATGTTAACTGCTATGGTATTTTTCTTTGTGTACCCAAACATTTCATGTGTTTTTGTTGCAGTGGGTTCTTAAATGCAGATGAGGGGATTCGCTAAATTACAGCAGAAGAAGCCTAAACGTTTTTTTTAAGTATTTTTACTTCCCGATCGTAAGCAAAGGAAGTATTGTAATCGAGTACGTCGGCCGACTCTCGACTTTTACGTTTTCTCGACCTTTCATTACCCCTACAGGACGAAGAAATAGGTCTCCCGTTTCCGTCTGTCTGTCTGTCTGTCTGTCCGTCTGTCCGTCTATCCATCTGTCCGTCTGTCCGTCTGTCTGCTGTCCCTGATTTTTATTAAACAGATAATGTCCGAAAGTACTGGACCGATTATTGTGAAATTTTGTATTTATATTAGGAATATCATGTAGATGGTAAAACGCTAACCAAAATTTGCCTAATCATCCCCACCAATAATATGATGACGTCACTTCAAAATTGTACATAGTAAATGAGTTTACGACTCCGGATTGAGTTTTTACCCGAAACGTCCAGATTTTTGGAAAAGAAATCAAAAATATAAAAAACATTTTGCAATTTAATTTTGAATCTGCTAACCCGAATGCTCTGAAATGTTGCAGATGTTTTAAGGCTATAGAGAAAGATTTATGACTTTAGTCAAAATATATTTGGTTATCCCTTCCAAAAACTTGATGACGTTAGCTCAAAAGTTTGCCGAATAAATCCCATCTAAAATGTACAAAATATGATGAGTCTGTACTTATGATCTCTCACTCCGTTCATATTTTTTGGATTTGCATGTACAGGGTGACCCAAGAAAATTAATGAATGCGTAAATTTATTTTACTGATTTACTCAGGAACTACAAAACCGAATGCTTTGAAATCTTGAAGGTACTTTAAAGTTGTCATAAGCATGGTAAATTTTTGATCCAAATGTATTTGCTCCTCCCCCCTTACAAAATTTATAACGCCACCCCAAAACTTTGCTGAATAAATCCTATCTAAAATGAATAAAATATGGTGAGTCTCTTTTTGTGATTTATCAATCCATTCACATTTTTTGGATTTGCATATACAGGGTGACTCAAAAAAATTAATGAATGCGTGATTTTATTTTATTGATTTAATCAAGGACTACAGAACCGAATGGTTAGCCGAAATGTATTTGTTCACCTTCCCTAAAAAATGTATGACGTCACCTCAAAATTTCGCTGAATATATCCTATCTTAAATGTGCAAAGTATGATGAGACAATACTTGTGATTTATCACTACATTAAAATTTTTTGGATTTGCTTAAACGGGGTGTCTAAAAAAAATAATGGCTGTGTCAATTTATTTTTTTGATTAAATCAAGAATTGAAAAACTGTATACTTTGAAATCTTGCAGACGTTTTGAAGTTATTGTAAGAATCTTAACTTCATTGCATTCATATTTTTTAGATCTGCTTATACAGGTTGACTCAAAAAAATTAATGAATCAGTCAAGTTATTATTGATCAAATTACGAACTAGAAGAATCTATGATAGACATAAAGACACGGTTTTGAAAGCGGGGGAAGTACTGTCTAAACTCTTTAGACCAATTTCTTTTTTAATACGAAGAATGTTTTCGGATGGAACTGAAAGTCTAGAAAAGAGATCGTAATGCACTTTAACACACAATTTCTGTAATATTTTTTGTATTTGTCATCTTTTAATAATTCTACTTAGGTACATCAAATAAATTTCTCACATATAATAAATCTAGCGCATAAGATGTTATCTGTGTCACTAGTAGCAAGTAATGCATCACGAAATCTAAAAAATGCATACACGTTTCATGAAAATTTTGTGCATACAAATGCGCTCTTTAGCTATAAGTTTCCACATTCCTACACAGCTATCGCAATATCTGCCATCGTCTGAATACTCCTCAACGTTTAAAAATCTTGCATTTTCAAACATTCGCCTGGAGGCTCAAGGAAATTGTTAATCCAGAAGTTGTTAGAGATTATGAATTTTTTACCGACCAGAAGTTTTTCACTCTACTCATTTACACAATTAAAACACCCGGACGAAAGACACCCAGCACATTGCACTTTAATTTTCCCTGCGGTTCATTACATGAACCCAAAACAAATAACCGAGCTGGAAGCAGCAACCCTTTTTGCAACCATATTCACCAACTTTAGAACTTTGCGGGTTTTTAATGATTTACTTAGGAAATATTCACGCAAAGATGCAATAAAGCGAGCCATCGATGTTTTAAGCTTGTTTTGTGGCAAACTTTACTTTCACAAAGTTTGCAGTAAAATTTTTAATAGGTTCTTAAAAATATTGCCTGCATTCTCACCTTTCGTGGCTTTTCGGAAGCCGACGCAAGGACCAGTATCGAAAATTTCGCTCGATTTGCGAGACCCGGCGGGTGTAGGCTGTGTTTAAATGTAGGAAAAAGTAAAATAAATGTGGGTACCGCTTTGTCAACAAGTTGTAAAGTTGACACTCTCTTTGTCGGCGAAACCTTCTATTGACTCAAAGTTTGTGAATAGATCTGTAACACTAAATGCACTCCCGCATGCATATATTAAAGGGTTCTGTTGACATAAAAGGGGTTTTAAATTGGGTCTTTTGTCATTTGGACCCAACTTGTGTTAACATTTCCATAACAATAATAAATGATAGTATATCTTCATGAACAAGCAGCAGAATTATTACCAGCATAATCCGCGTTAAAAAAGGGTAAATCTAAGTGTGACCATAGTTGTTGGTCACAGTATGTTATTGGTCAAAATTACAACATTTACATGTTATCAAGAATTATGCTATAGTCAGAGGATGGTATATTAAAGTCATCTAGTACTAAACCATTTTCATTGTGAGTTTCATTTACAGCACAGAACAAATCTAAGAATGCCTTAATCCTTTGTGAATGTACACAATACAAAAATGTCGTGTCTATTTGTCATTTAATGTAATGTATTTGTTATATAAATAAGGTCCAACGGAGTAGATAAGTATGCAGATATTTATCTCGTCAAGCTAAAAGTACGCTATCACTTGTCATGAATCGATTTACCGTGCTGCCCCATGATCCGATAACGGAAGGCTTACTTTTTCATACTCAAAGAGTTATAGGGCGTCAAGTGGACCCTATTATAATCGTTTCTTCACTCCTCCACCACAAACGTTGAAGACTTGATATTCTAATAAAAACCCACTCGATAAAAACATAGACTTGCTGCTGTTGAGTTGCGTTAGTTGAGCAGTTTGTCACGTGTTGGCGGTTAGCCCTTTTAGTTATAATAAATCCGCTGTTCTATCGGTTCCATCTCCTCTTCTAACGTTCGAAAATCTCCGAAATCAGGCATTGCGGTGGAAAGGGCTGAAAAATGCGTCCGCACCCTGATCAGAAGTCTCCATTTCCGTGACACTCTTTTTTGCTGGCTGGGGTTTTGCTGGGACACAATTGGAGCTGGCATCATTCGATGTCTCAGATAATTAAAGATAATCCGTCTTTCCGGCGTCCGTGATGAAACGCGTGTCATGGACTCTGATAAAGTCACGGACATGCGGGACGTAATTGGTGGCGCTGTGCTACGTTCCACTGATAAAAACCACCGTTCGAGCACCCCATAAATAGTGATGGAGGAGTTAGATCCAAAGCCCTTATTTATATTTTTTATCTGGGGAGGGTTGTTTATAGAGAAAACATGCCACATGCTGAGAAGGAGCGCAGATTTTTAATACGTAATTGATGATAATTATCTACAATCGCCAAGGGCAATTTCATCATTAATCTTAATTTTTTCTGACAAGGACAGCTCGTCACGTTCTTGTTTGTTGTAATTTACGCCAGTCTTCTTTTGATGCATATTTGCAGTCTCAAAAAACGTATTTTCAGTTCTAGTTTGACAAAATAACAAAAAAACGGTTTGTTCTTGGACATATTTCAAAGAAAAAGAAAATCAAAGAACATTTTTAAATAAGAACTGTATAAGACGGGTTGTAACTATCAGTTCAGGTATGAATATTTTTTGTCGGTGTTTATACCTGTTGAATTTATTGTTAATTTGGTTTCCAAAAGTTGGAATGAAATGTAAGTTGTTTTCAAACCAAGCTAGTTATCTTTCATAACGTTTGTTAGCAAAAATGGGTCGACTTTTGTGTAAAGTTTCGTGTTTTGGAGTATTTTGTCATTCAGTGGCTTCCATAGCTATTCAAATTTACTATCATACAATACAAGGAACAATGACAAACGAAAATTATACAGAAAAAGCTGATGAATAAATCCTGTTGAAATTTAAACAATTTTATTATTAAATAAAAAGCGCATAACAAGGTTTGTGACGTTTTTCAAAAATGTAAAAAATATAAATAAAATTGCAGAAATTCAAAATCCTTTACAGGGTACAAGAGAGTTCAAAGATGTGGGAATATATTTTGCAAGCGCTATTTTTCATTGAATCATTTCTGAAGCAAAAACGTGGATTAATAATTTTCTTTCTCTCCTCGTAGATCAACGTTTAGCTCAAATCAGAAAACATAATCTTTGTCAAAATTCTTTACGAGCTGAACATCTAGCAAATAAAGATTTTGCTGGACACTGTAATTCGTTTAATATCAAGCAGAATTCATTATTGGATAATGCAATAGACTCATCATAACCACAGAAAAATTCTGTTATCAAAAATGTTCCTGATAATCGCTTCTCAAATAATTGAGTGATATGAATGAATAGACTCAGTTTCAACTCAAAACGTTTATAGTGTTTCTTGATGCTAACACTTGAATAGCTCAAGTAGCAACTCAATACAACAAAAATTTATAGATTCCTTCGACAGAACTTCCCTCGGGCATAAAATACAGTATATCAGATTCAGCTCGTTCGAAAAGTTAAAAGATTTGTGAATTTTATTTTTTTATGACAACCATTATAAGTTAAAATAAAGATATGTATGGATTCTGGATTCTTAATTTATGGGGGCTGACCGTAGCCAGTCGGCACTTAGGCCTCGCCTTTGGGCCCATTGCACCGTCCCCAAGTCCATATCAGGGTGTTTTCCCGCTCCTTTACTCGTCAAGCCACCCGTAGATATGTATGTAGTGTTCAAGTTAAGTTAAGTTAAGAAACGTGGTACGCGTGCAACTGAAGAATGAACTGAAAATCATTTATCGTAATCGTAATTTAAGACAAATAGCGATAACGCTTGTCGAGATTGTCTACGTGAGAGGGAAACAGAGAAAGTGTACTAAAATATGTATAGTAAAAGATATTTTATACCAACTGCAATAACCGGATCACAACGCCAATGGTCCAGACTTTTTATTGCTCTGACTTCCGCTTATTAAATAAAACATTGCATTTTATTTTGATTTTCAATGTTGTAATTCACATTTGATTAATTATAACGTGTCTGGGTCTAGGGGAGACACAAATTTCTCTAGGGGACGCTCAGCATCTCCTGGCCTCCCCCTAGTTACGGGTTTGTCTAGGGGTCGTGAAACGTCGAGAACTAGACTACTACTAGACGCCCTTAGCATACGCTCAATAAGTAAAATAACTTGATAGAGTTTACGTTATTACATCGAAAGAATGTCACGTAGAAAATAGTTCGATTTGAATGAGTTCTTTGAGTTAAAACAGAGGATTAAAATTATTAAGTAAGCTGCAATCGAACAAAGTGTTCCGTTATTATAATTATTATTTAATCCATATTAAATAAAGACGTTCGTATGTTCACATTGTCCAGAAAATGGGGTGATGGAAATTCCTATGGCCGCATTAAAAAAAGACGCACTGTATATTAAGAATATTGTGTAGATGGTAAAACGCAAACCAAAATTTCCCTAATCATTTTCATCAACAACATTATGATGTCGTTAACTCTAAAATTTACAATAGAAAATGTTATTTAATTTTTATAAAATAAAAAATAACATAGTCATCCACTTGTAATTTATTAATCTCTGTTGAGTTTTTACTCTAGGCATGCACATTTTTGAAAAAAAAATCAAATTTGTGTAATGATATTTTGCAATTTAACTTTGAAATTGCAAAACTGAATGCTTCGAATTCTTGCAAAAGTTGTTTAATGTTATCGAAAGCATCGTAAATCGTTAATAAACATTTATCTGTTTATCCCTTCCCCAAAAAATTTATGACATAATTTCAAAATTTTACCGATTAATTCTAAAATTTGCACAATATTAAGAGTCTATACTTGCTATTTATTAATCATTAATTTTTTTAGAATTGCTTATACAAGGTGACAAAATTTATGAATAAGGCGACATGTTTTATGGCCGATCTCATTTTCCCCAAAATTTGAGGATACTGTACTATAATATTATACCTGCACCTATTAAAACTGATATACCTTGCTAAAATGTTGATAACGTTATAAAAAAAAATTATATGGAAAAACTGACTAGAAAGATACATACAAAATTAGGTTTTATAATTTTTCGAAGTCGTAATTCTTTGACCGTACTTTGAGAGGTGACGGAAGAATGAGTAATAAGTATTCTTTCACATGGTTTGACATTTTTGATCAATAAAATCTTTATTATCTTTTTTTTTTAATTTCTATATTGCATTCGCCTTGTTTTCCTACATTTGTTTTCTAGTTTGATTGTTCTCATTGTGTGGCTAATTCATAATTTTTTCTAGTTTTAATTTTCATTTACTTCAGCTTTTTTATTTTTAATTTCTTTAGTATTTTTGCTTCAAATATTTTTCTGATCAAATTTTGCAAAAAAGCTTGCTTAATTTGTCTCTACTTTCCTTTATGGCTGTAATTTTGCTAAAAAACTAACTTCTACTAGTGTCAATCATCTTATTTTTTGTATATGTTTTATGTCTTTTTAGATACTACTATACAATTTTCAGATGACATCATCAATTGTTTGTATGGGATGAACAGATGAACACTGATTAACCATTTACCATGGTTTGTGAAAAATTTTACAATAAACGATTTTGTAGTTTCTAAGTTGAACAGTAAAACTGTTTCAATAATTTTAATTTTTTTTTTTTTTATAAAAACAAATAGGGGTGGAATAATAAGTCACAAATATACAAGCACATACTTTGCACATTTTAAGTAGGATTTACTTAGCCACATTTTAAGATCAGACATAATCAATTTTTGGAAGGGCTAACAGATCAATTTTAAGTAAGTAATATTTACCATATTCACCATGTTTTTAAAATAAATCTAAAATCGTACACTCATGTTACCTGTCTAATAAAAGCACCAACAGGAGACAGATATACAGACATAGGGAACAACTTTTTATATGCTAGAAATAATGGAATATCGAGAAAACATGAAATTAGACATTCGTCAAATAAACCGCATCACAATACTTCCCTATCTTACTCTCGGGAAATGTAAAACGTTAACCTCCATTCGGTATCTGCACTAGTCAGTGGTGTAGAGACTGGTTCTATTTGATAATAAGATTAATAAGTAATTAATTATTATGTGTAAATGATATATTAAACAAATGATAATTTACTTTAATAGATTAATATCTACTACCCAGCAAAATTAGGTGATGTACTCATTGTAATTTGTACCCTAACCGATAACAAGGCGAAATGATACGCTACTGGGAACTAATTATTACTAGTGTACGTAGTCTCCGGTTAATTGTCATTGTCGACATCCAAATTGTAGGTTATGTTAACATTAATGTTTATCAATTAATTGTTGACCAACTGGGCACTCCAAAGGCTTAAAGGAGATTAAAATAGGATTTGGAATGGAATTTAAAGAGCCGGATTAAGTTAAGATGTGCTTCAGGGGATATCGAATAACAATAATTAATGACAATAATAGTAATAGTAGAGAAATTTTAGGATACTTATTAGAGTTACATCTGCGTGGGTTTCTATTAGTAGCAGTAATTTTTTTTTATTTTTCCATGTCTTCACTTCCTGAATTGTTTTCGTACTTTTTATTTTCTTTAACACATTTAGGATGGTTTCATGCAGTTATCTCGTTCGTTCTGATGATTATATTTCTGTGTTCATACTTGTTATGTTACCAGAATAAATAAAGTTAACCTTACATAATGGTAAAACTGTTATATTTTGTTCAGCACAGTCTTATATGTTTATGAGAACTTCAAGAATGTTACTAGGAACCATTTCCTTACATGTATTGGAATATATAAACTAAATATATAGATACATAGTGAATACGGTTACGAAAATTATTATTTTCAAAGCTTTGGCTAAAACACCAAGTTCCTAAACGCTTCAGGTAATTTTGTGACCACTTTTGTGTCAGTTGAGAAAAGTAAACGTAGAAATATCAGTTTGGCAAATGTCCAATTATGTGTTACATTGATACCGTAAAGGCGAGGAAAGTTCCGTAAATAATAGATTTTTTGTTATTAGCGGCGTTAGCTCGGCGAGATTCGGCGAGTCAGTTCTTTTCTGGCTGAAAAAGGCTCTGATTTTCAATTAAGCAGAGTGCATAGGGTCCATTAGAATAATTTAGAGCTCCTCGGTCCTAATGGGGCATTTCAATTTCATATCCGGATTTAAAAATATAAATCTACGAATTTATACCCGTGCTTTATGTTCTACAAAAATTAATAGTCCATTTTTCTTCGGGAAAATCGAATAAAAATCATTACACCGGCCAGGTCAGGGCTTCTCGATTATCGGGTTTAGTGTATAACGTGAACGTTATGAAGCGGCACAGAATCGATAGTCATAGATTGATAAAGGAGATGAGAAATTTAATGAGCTATGAACGAACAGAAGGAACGAATGATGCAGAAAGATGACGCTCGAGGCGTTTGTTGCGAGACGATGACAGATTGAATGACAACAGTTACAAGACAATTACCTCTCCGGGGAAACAGTAGAAAATGAGGGTAATAGGTTGCGGAATACAGTGGACTAAATACAACACGAGTAGACGCTGAAAAACATTGTTTGACAAAATTGTACGATATACGGGTGTTCCAAATAAAAATTTGTGGACCTGCATCTTGAAAACGGATAGAGATATTGAAATTCTGTAAATGCCATGGTTTTTAGCATGAAATGGGAAGCTTCTATCCTGTTACATTTTAACAGAAGTAACAAAATTGGAACATTTTTGTGGTATACAAAGACTAGAAACTAGGTGCGACAATAAAAATGTTATAAATAAGTAGCAACAGTATAAAAAAGCAACTTTTTTGAAAAGTCTAGTTATATTGAAGAATTCAGATTAGTACTCTCACAGACTAGATCAGAGTATCGCAAGTCACTTCTCTGGTGATGTGTAGAGTTGCGGTAAATTTCGTTTAGAGAGTTTTAAAACCAAATGACATTTCGGATGAATCTATTTATCTATTTATTTTATAAACTCTGATGTTTTGTTTGAAGTTGTGTGGAGTCCCTAGCATTTTCATATGCTACCAACACCAATTAATTAATATACCTACTCGTTAATTATTTGCACAACCTAATAAACTCGCACAATGACAAGCAAGGAAACACAATTTACTATTATTAAATCGTAAATTTAATCAGCACCCAAAGTAGGTAATTAGAGCAAAATCACATTCAACAGAGAGAATAATACATTCATATTCTATAAGGAGCATAAGGAACCCCTCGAAGCCACATGACTAGCTAAGTTTAGCACCAAAAAGCCATTAATGTAATAATAATTACAGTTAGATAGTAGTTGTGTCAGAGAAATCATTTTAGAATTGACAATTAAGTTGAATGGACTTGCCAATAACAGTAGCTTTAGCTACTAGAAGCTTCCATTATGTGGCGTCGGTCATTACACATTAGCAGCATTTGTGTCTGGCGAACGGTGATTAAAAACAACACCCATTGTGTGTTAACTTATCCGCTGTTAATTAATAATGATCTTAAACAAAACGCGGGCAAAAATCCGGCAAGACGTAATTGCCCTATAACGGTTTTTTGCAACTATACGCTAAAGCGGCGAACGAAGAGGGTTTGGAAAAGAAGCTCGGCAAATTTCCAGAGTAAATAGGGTCATCAATTTTAATAAAAGAAAAACAGTTTTAAAGACGTCGGTAGGTAATTTATTAAATGAAAACCGAAAAAATTCGAACTTCCTGAAATCAATCTTACGCCGTAATAATACCCTTCCTAATATCTCAGCATGACTTTTGTGTTTCTTCCACTGTAAACAGTTCGAAGCGGTTTGCTTTAGCCTGAAGGAATATAGTAAACGGTTTTGCTACTCATTCCGCTAGTGTTATTTGTAATGTTGAATTATGAAACTTATGTAGCCGAAACTTTGATGAATGTGAAAGTGACAAAACTGTTGTAGTTTTAATTTTCAAACGCTACACACCTATATCAATATGAGTGTTAGTGACATTCACCATGCATGTAGAAAATAGAAGTCAAATTTTTCTGTGGGTCCGGATAATATTCGAACATTTTTAGTCAGGGATTGTTTACCATTAATTTATTGAAAAATTAAAGTTACGTCTTACATATGATACATGGAAGAAGAGTATTTATTTTAACTATTATATAAACGGGGATCTGGGCATAACAATGGAATCGAAACTGTTGTAGCGGCACAATAACACATGGGTAAGCAGAGCAAAGATAAGTTGTCTTGTGGTGTAGCGGTTAGCATACCAGCCCGGAATGCTTGGAGACGTGGGTTCGAATCCCACCGAGGCACAACATTTTTCTCTGCTTACCTATACTGTCATTTGTGCAATTTACGCCTTATAACGAAATGTGTTGCTGGACTTATTTAATTAAATATTAGATCAAGGGAGAGTTTAGAAATAGAAAATTGTTGTTTAGTACCTACCCTAAGCAACTCAAATCTTGAATATGGTTGTGTAGTTTGGTCACATTTTTATATTGCATCTGTTTAACTATTAGAATACGTTCATAAAAAATAGGTCTAAGGTTATTTCGACAGAACCTTCCTCGGCTCTGAAGAACAATAAAACATGCTTTTTCGAAAAATTATAAAATTTGATTGTGTGAATTTTATTTTTTATGAGAACTCTTGTAAGTTAAAATAAAGATATGTATGTAACTATAAAGTAAATAAATGTGAAGAAGCGTGCTGCGCGTACCTATATACTTCAAATGTGTTTCTCTGTAACAAAATTTACTGATGACGGCATTAATATTTTTGGAAGAATAGATCAATTTGAATAGGTGCAGTGCAACACAATGCCAACAGTATTGTATTTTTAAATTTTCATGAAAACGGAGCGAGCCGTTCCTGATTTAATCAATAAAATAAATTGATTCATTTATTCTTTCGTTTCTATGAGTCACTTTGTAACGAAATGACATAGCACAAATATAGACTGATTATCATTTTAAATAGGATTTATTCGGCAAAATTTTGAGATGACGTCATCAATTTTTTTGGGGGAATAAACAGATACAATTAAAAATTTGCAGTGCTTACGATAACTTTAAAACGTTTGCAAGATTTAAAGGCATTTGGTTCTGTACTCCTTGATTTAATTGATAACGTAAATTTACCCATTCATTAATTTTTTTGAAGCATCCTGTGTAAGTAATCCTAAAAATTATGATAAATCACAAGTAAAGAAGTCATAATATTCTGCATATTTTAGGATTTATTCAGCAAAATTTTGAGGTAACCTGATAATTTTTATTGGAAGGGGATAAACGAATCAGTTTTGAACAACGATTTACCACGATTACGATAACCTTAAAACGTTTTTCAGAGCATTCGGTTTTGCAGTTTCAAAGTTAAATTTCAAAATATTGTTATACAATGGGGGAAAACTGGAGACGGATTCATACGCTACAAGTGTGAAATATTTTATTTTATAAAATATAAAACTACTATTGTACATTTTAGAGATAACTGACGTCGCACCGTTGTTTTTAATATTTGTCTGGTGGATTCCCCATGACTTCCACTGTGCCTAACTTTGTTAAAAACAGTGTATTATCATTTACACTCTTTTTTTTTTAATCTATGTGTTAAAAAATTATACTAAAAATAAAATACAGAATATAGCTTAAGGCGAATCTACACTGAACGGCAAGAGTTTGAGTCAAATCCTTGATTTATGACGGTAGGCTTGAACCGGTAACCGGCCGCACAAAAGGAAATATAAGATCGCATTCTTAAGTTTAGTGGCCATATAACCTTGTAGTATCTGACAGACTATACATGGAAAAAATGTAAAGGTAGCCATGGCTTTGTTAATAACCCGGAGTTTTAGAACAGGTAAAATTATATGTTCGCAAAGCAGGTATTGATCATCCCCAACTTTTTATTAACATGTTCCTAGAACTAATGTACCTAAGTAAATCAATTCTCTAACGTTATCAATGTTTCACCTTTATAATTCAGTACAAGATGATGGATATTTTTCCACTGAAATATCTTACTAATATTATTATTGAATTATCCATTAGGCAATCGAGACTGTTACTCGATTATATTAAACCCAAATGCAAAGCAAAGTAAAGAAACTCATTGTATGTATAAGTATTATATCACTAAATGAGTTTGTCACTTTTTCAAAATAAAGTTGGAAGTAACACAAATGTTATAAATTGATGATTTTATTAACTGCCGACGAAAAAATAGGAGTGTTATAATTTTGAAGTCTTAATTTGTTTGTGGCAGAGTATCTCCTAAACGGATGAACCGATTTGAACAATTTTTTGTTTTGTTTGAAACCTGATTTAATCTGGATGGTTCTTAGCTATGTTTGATGATAACTACTTCAGCAGTTTCAGCAATTTCAAATTAGTTCATTTCGTGCAAAGGTGGGGATAGCGCGTCGACCGTCGCAGCGAATCTTAACTGATTTCAGTCTTTCTAAGGATTCATTTTTTTTAACCGCCGAAGCAAAAAGAGGGGTGTTATAACTTTGAAGCCTTTGTCTGACCATCGCAACGTAGGTCCCAAATGGATGACCCGATTTCAATGGGCTTTTTTGTTTGAAAGCTGGCTTAATTGGGATGGTTTTTAGTTTTGTTGATGATAGTCATTTCAACCACTTCAAGATCATTAGCTCATAAAACAGTTGGTCTAGGAATACCACCTCGACCGTCGCAATGAATCAATTTTACACCTTTTTAAGATTTTTTTTTGTGTCTACGGTTTTTAAGTTTCTTCACTTGTTAAAATATTTATCCGAGGTCTACTGCAGTAAAATAAATACTTATTTATTTCTGGTTTCAAATTAAGGCAGTGCTAGATTTAAAGAGTCTAGTAGCTCAGGACAATGAAATTGTTTTCTTGCTTGTCATTGCATCCTGGAGAATTACTGTTTTCATTAAAAAAGTGTTTTCAGAATTTTATTTGCGTGTTTGAAACTATTCGATTCAAACTGCTTGGGATGAATTCCGGAAAGAAAATCCCCCTCGTCTCTACAAAGAAAGGAGGGAAGTGGAAGGTCGAACAAGGTAAGAGAATATTAGAAAAGTTAAACGGATAATAGAGCAAACCCTACAACATCAGTATGACATTTAGCGCAGCTTATTGGAATTGTCGTATGGAATAATACTGTGAAAAGTTTTAGCACTGTTTCTATTTCGAGTAGCGTGTCTGCAAGAGTTATATGAAGTCTATTTTCCAACTAGGGTTGCCTGTTGTCAGTAGTTTTTCGATAAGTAGCTATACCGAAAATCTACACAGACTCTTTTTTATTTTCAAAAAACTGCTGTTTGAGTTGCAATTAGTCAACGACGGATAGTAGGACCTGTATTCTTTTAAGGTAATCACAGCAGTACTAATAATGTTATTAACTAGCGTTTTCAATCTAATCAATCTTGTAAGGCAATCTACCCGCTGGTAAACATCAGCAAGAAATTTTGGCAAAGTTTATACTACAACTTCACAACGTTGAAGTGGAAGTATATTATTTTAACAAGACAATAGCACAATGTTATGAAAAATAAAATGAGTTAATCTTGTCCTACAAACTTATTTCATTACACATCTTTTTAAAAATGTCTGCCGTTTTTGCTTACACATTTGTCATTTTTAACAATTATTAGGTAGTTTAATCAACGATATGCTAAATAATTTCCATGGATGACAGCCTTACAATTTTTTTGGACCCTCTTATAAATATTTCGTGTCTGTTGTGTTCTAATAGACATTATGAATTTATTATTTATTATTCATTTAAGGATCGCTATGGACAGGCTGTGGCTCGGCTCGCATTCGTATTTCTTTATGCTGGTCGCGTTTTATTTGAAGCATAATTAACAAACGAAGTTTATAAGAAGCATCCTTTGAATAAAACGATTAATAATAAGGCGCCGCCGAAATCGGATTAGAGGAAGGGCAGCACGGGCGTTACATGCTACAAGAAAAGAAAAACGTTAACCATTACGACAAATCCCCGGGGATATAAAATTTCAGAAAAATTACTTCAACTTCTCGTGTTATGGAGTTTCCGGTGAAAAAAAGTTTCTGCCACCGCTAGCTTAATTATCCCATTTTTCTGGCAACAAATTGAACCATGGGCATGCAGCTGGCGGTTATTGTGCGAGTCTGCTGCGATTCCCACTGTCCCTAGTCATTAAAAAATTATGCCCAATGCTCGGTTTGATCATAGCAAGGTAATTAGGAAAGTTTTCGTGTCGTGCGTCAGGCGCGGTGACTAATTGCACGAGCTGAGTGGATATAGAGATGGGGAAAGCGGAAATGATGAGCTCGCTGCGAAGAGGACTGACAGAAAAATGCGTGGGCTCTCGAGGGTATATTCTTGTGACAAAATGCAACAGAGAGGAGGCGATGATGTTTACTTTTGTGATTCATTAAAACGTTATTAATTACTTTCAAATTAAACACAAAAAGTGGTCTAGTTAATTTTCTACTGACGAAGCTCACCGGGCGCGACGTTTACATTACTTAGTAAAAGTTTGGAATGACGCCACGATTTGATTTCAGGAAATGAAAAATATGCACTGTTTATAATTGTGTTATTCAAAATTTTTCCGGTAGGTAACTGTATTTTTCGCTTTCAATTTTTTTTTTATTTTGCCGCCTCATTATGATGATTGATAAGTACTCGTGATCGATAGGCAACCAATAATTCTACGAGAACGAAGCGGCAAATTCAGTTTGATGCATGATCTTTTGTAATCACTTGTACAAGTTAATTTAAATCGAGTTAATCTTTACTTGTGGGTTTTAAATTTTATGAAATCACATAGGTACACCTACACGTGTAGTTTATGAACCCCTGTTCAGTTTTTACTCAAGGCATTAAAATAGTTTAACAACATTTTGCAATTTGATTTTGAAATGTTGCGGACGTTTTGAAGTTATCGTAACAAAATATATATGTTTCTCTGCCTCAAAAAATTTTTGATATTGATGACGTCATCTCAGAATTTTGCCGAATAAATCCTATCGAAAATGTGCAAAATATGTATGATGAGTCTCCACTTGTGATTGATTGCTGCGTTCATAGTTTTTGTTATACACGTTAACTAAAAAAAAAAGAGTGAATCAATTATTTTATTAATTAAATCAGGAATGGCTCACTCTATTTTTCCGAAAATTTACGAATACAGTACTGTTATTATTAGTAATACACGGCACATATCCTCGTACATTGAAATACGTGTCCTTGCAAAAATATTAATGTCATCACAAAATTCTCTAAACGAAAAACTCATTTGAAACAAACGCGTAGTACGCTTCTTTTACATTTGCTTTAACATTACATGTACATGTTTCTTTAAAGATATAAGTGTTCTCTAAAAAAGTAAAATTTGCAAAATTAAATATGTTAATTTTTTCAAAAACCCTCATTTTATTTTATTATAATTATTATTATGTTGAACTACTTTTTAAAGTATTTCCTCTCCTGAGTAACAATTGTTTATTCAAAAATTAACAAGCACAGGATACACAGAAACAAGAAATTATTCAAGAATCGCGTTAAATGGTTAAATTAAACGACTTAGATGATATGCCATAAACGAAGAATAATTAACTTACAGATGTATAAATATTAAATTAACAGAAATTGAAATGTTTAAAATATCAGCAAAGTTGAGGTTTAGACGGCGGTCTAGAACCGAAATAAATAACAGTACAGCAAAATAAATGCACAAGGCTCTAAATTTCAAAACCAACAAATTTTAAATGAACGCACTTTATTAATCAAATAAATCAGTTACTAATGATTCCATAACCCATTTTGTATTTTTGATATACTTAGGTTAGAATGATTGTCTAGAAATATATTTTTGCAAGAACAGAGGAATAAGAATCAATTATTATGCCCTCAATAACGTGAAATTTTGGTGTAGCGTTTTGTAATTGATATATGGACATAATGAACAAGGCTTGCTATTAAAATTAATTGTCAAAAGTGACATTGCTGGTTCATTCAAGAAACGATTAATTACTTTAATGTCAACGTATAACACCTGTAGTGTATAAATTGTTCTAAAAAATCATTATGAATGAATTGCAACGACAAAATTCTTGTAATTACTTTGTTGTTCTAAGCCCTTAAAGTCCATAAGGTGTTTCCCATCCATCCAATCGCTGGAGAAGTTTTCGATTTTGAGTTGTAAGAAAGGTTCTTGAAAAGTACACAACGGTGAGAGTGTAAAGAAAATTCTAAGGAACCATTCCTAACTAATATGCCTCGTTTGTTATCATCTATCTGTACCTAGCGATCTTATAGAAGGGGTTTTCAGGCAAATTATTGTCAGGATTCTAAAATTCATAAAAAAGTAAATAATAAAAATAAATGAAATAATAAATTGAATTGATAAACATCCAGAAACAATTTTTCCGGGAAGCGTTATATGAAACAATTCTAAAAATTAAAAAGTGTATGAAGAACACAGAAATTGGGTAATATATACATTTAAAAAAAAATGATTTTTAACATGGAGTGGATATACCTATTCATAAATGTTGTGAACAAAGTTGTGGCTCAAATATCCTCGCACATTCTTAGATTAATTGGAATAAATCTCTTCATGTTTTCAATAATTACGTGTTCACTTAAATTTAACCTGAACAGTCTGGCGAATTTTCAGAAGATTGCATTGAGTTTTACCTTTTATAGAATCTCTGTGCAATATTGCGGTAATCCCAATTTGGAATATTCTCTAACTTAAAACGGATTTTAAACTGAGTCCAATCGTTATAAGCATATTAAGCACCGATCAGTTAGTGTTAAAACGTGTGTGCTGACTTAAAGATTAAAAGTTCAATTCAGAAAAAGAATCCCATTTTAACGAGGCGGATATTTTTTTATGAACGAAGCGACAATTTCGATGGAATAGAGGTTAACTAATTGCTATTTGCTCACTTTTTTGTTGTCTCAGGAAAGTTTTGTTTAAATTGTTGTTGATATATTCCTGAATGTTGTTATACTCGTAGATCTAATCTGTCGGTTGAAAATATTAATTTATTTACTCATTTTCATCCGGTGATATTACGTCCGTAATGCATACATAAATTTGTCGTTTATGTTAATTTAATATTTTACTTTTTACTTTAACTTGGATTTTTTAACATAAGCTGGCAATAATGTGCTTTCACATATTCTGCAATGCCTCTTTAGTAGACTGAAATGGAAAACATTCTTTCTATTGTGCGGCCTCTACTTCCAGAAAAAAGAGGGTGAGGATTATGTTAAATTAAAATTGTTAAAATACCATATTATGTTGCTCAGTTGTAATACGACTTAAATAAAAAAAATCCACGTAGTTACAATATTTCGTTTTTACCTTTTGGTGTTCGTTTGAACTTTTAGGCTCCAAACACTTAATCACCAGTTCATGTAAAGAAAATTCTGGAAACTTATTCATTATAATTTGCTTTTCTTTTCTTTGCCACTTCGTGTTTATAAGTTTATTACTAGAAGATTAGCCTGCATCAGTCTTTTCTAGTCCAACAAACTACAAATTATCTAAGCACTGTAGCAGCGGCATTTATAAATCTAGCTCGGTTTAGGCAATGCATTCTGTTGTGGCTGCAATTGGCGAGCTAAGCCTTTGTTAGTGCACCAAACTGTTGTATTTGCGGTTTTGCCAACACGCCTGCATTATCAAAGGCCTCCGTTAACCCACGAATGAAAAATTTAATGTAGAAACACCGGTTAATTGTTGTGTCTTGAGTGCTTCTCTTTTTAGAGTATACTTGACTACCAGTTATGAAATTTTTGTGATAAAAAGGGTCATAATCCACAGTATATTTAGTACTCAATTAACGTTCTTTAAGTGTCTATAATTAACCACAGCACTTTTATTTTCTAGTGTGGTACACTTTTATATTATTTAGTATTTTTGCAACTATGCTTCATTAAGTAGTGTTAAAATATTATTAAATTTGCTCCTACTGAGTTTTATTTTCTGTACGCGTTGCTTAAAAAGAAGGAAATTCGAATAATTGTGCAACATCACATTAGAACTTAAAAATTGCAACTTTTTATTAATCAAATCAAAAACGCGTTCACCTCATTTTCCCGAAAATTTGAGAATACACTGTTATTATTTGTATTGCACTGTACACACAAGGATATTGTGATTTCTGTGTTCTTGCTAAAATGTTGATAACGTCATTACAAAATTTTATAATGAAAAATTATATAGAAACATAGGTATACCACAGGTTTTTACCTGTATTTTAACAGTGCATGCATTTTTTTAGTTTAACCAATAAAGAAATAAAATTCGCAAAATTAAAGTTCATATTTTTTCAAAAAAGCTTATTTGTTAGACTGTACTTGTACTTTAGAGACGAAGAATATTCTGTCTAAATAACCTTAAACCAATTTTTTCTATCTCTAGTAATTAATGAGATATCGAGAAGTGAGCGAGCTTATTCACGCCCTATTATCAGTTATCACAAGAAACATTGATTGTAAAGATATTTTAAAGATTCAAGAGACGTGGTAGCCTCTATACATTTTAACAAAAGCTCGGTACATTTAACGATAAGTCTGACTTAATTAAGTTAAGTGGAAAATTTTACTCAGAAAAGCAAACAGAAGTCTCGAACCTGAGGCGATAGAGAGTAAAACAAACCTAAAAAACAACGTAACAAATCCTTGCAAAGTTCTCTTTCACTTCCATAAACTTAATTCCCGTCCTATTTGACCATGTTGTATGCAATATTTACGGCGTAATGAGGCAGTGCAATTTAATTATGTTATTTTTAACAGCTTTCATGTAGTGGTCTTTTGGATGTATAATATTGATATAATTGATATATGCACGGTTTAAATTAGATGGAACGGGTAAAAATAGAGTGTTTTGATGTTTATAGAACAATGAATCAATATTGTTTCAAAACTACTGCTTTTATGGGTAAAAAAATTGTGAAAAAAACCATATAATGAAACTCATTCGACAACATTGTAGTTGAGAGTAGTCCTTTCAGTTTTGTCGGTAATAAAAAAATATATCAGTTTACTTAACAAAATTTTCGCTGTGCTACGGTGGGAAGTTGGGAACATTTATTTTTAGCAACATTTAGAGCTCTGTTACTATGTAAACTGTCTGTTGTTGGAATAGACTTATTAAATAGTCTACTTTTCCAAACTTGTCATAATTTTTCAACTGCAGCAGCAAATGGATATTCTAGAAGTTGAAATAAACGCTGAATCGGACTCAAATTTCCGTAAAGTTACTAATGTGGATTTCGTAAGAATTCAGAACTGAGTTTCATAATTTAACACGTGTATTATTTCCTACGTCCTGTTGGTATCAACAGAAGTTTATAACAGCCATTTCGAAATAAATACACAGTCTGAATCAATCAATGTCGCTTTAAAGTGCCCAGGGCATCATTCAAAATTAACTGTGTACCAATGTCATTGTTGAAATGTCACCGTACCGCTAAAAACACACTGCAATGAATTGTGTTATCAGTTAACGTTCTTTTCGAATTATATTTTGGCAAAAATTTAGCGTCTCTTGGTTTTTGTGGGATTAAACAACCCACAGCCAGATTAGTCGATTCTTCCATATTTGCGGGATTTTTGAGGCAGAATCCATTTTTAAACAATTTTTATCCAGCGACTAATTTTTGTTCTGTATTTGTAAATTTTCCCATTAATCATTTAATTTTATAGAACACATCGTTACGCTAATACAATATCGTTTGACGTTAAATATTTACAACGACGAGTGCATTAATGGTGCACGGATTATTTGAATAGTGAAACATACAAAAGCTCGTCAAAACGTAATCAGATAAAACTTTAATAAATGTACTATCTTGTGAAAAATCGTTATTGTTTGAATCGTGTAATTTACAAAACTGACGCTAATTTTGTGTTTTTTACAAATTTGCTTATTCTTGTAATACATTTTTAATAAATCGGTTCACATGGAAATTTTTTTGAATAATAATATTAATAGTTTGTGTTTATTTCCTATCAGACGAACCTTAGCAGCAGCAAATTTGCATCGCGCAAAAATAGTTGTAAAAGTACAGAAATGTTACGACTGTCAAAAAATAAAATAAGGTGGTTAGTGCGTCTTTTCGGATGGATAGCATCTTTTATATAATTAATGAATTTTAAAAATTTACGTTGAATTGATTTATATTAGATATTATTTTAGGGTGGCGTATTCTAATTTAGACTGTATTGATAGATATGAAATTATAGTAAGCATAATGTTCTAAGAATTTTAAATCATACTGTCTTACTTACGTGGTTAACAAAACTGAGTGTGTCATCAAATAAGTTTTAATCTAATTTAAAGTAAGTGAAAAGAAGATTTTAGTCGGTTTTATGAAATTAAATATATTAAAGAATGAAGTAAATTATTTTTTGGCCTCGACAACTGTAAAACTGACATTTACGTATCGTAGATAGCCATGGTATTTTGATTTTTACACATTGAACTGTGATTTACCAAATTAAGTGCGGTAATAAACACAGACATTTTCAGAGTTATAAAACCTTTAAAAAAATTGACACCTCATCATTAACAAAGCTTGTGTTCACCAAAATAAGATACCGCATAAATGCATCTATTAAATGTTTTGAAATAATAGCAATTGATTTTTTTATTGAGTTTGGAGAGCGCCATCTGGTGGCATAAGCAGCAGTCATATCGAACTATCTGTCACGATTTTAATTTTATCTGACGTTTGACGCTGGGAAAGCCTACTTACAAATTCCACACAATTTAAAAAAATGTAAAAAATGACGAAAACAAGCACCACTAAGTCATCGGCCAAAAAGTTGCATACATTATTCATGCGGTAGGCATTTTACAACGCTCAGATTTATTAAAACACTCGGCTTTGCCTCGTGTTTCAATATTAAATCTTCGCGTTGTAAAATGTAACCTACCGTATTTATAATGTAAATAACTATTTTCCAATTTCTACTAATAAAATGCTCATTTTGTATGTTAAATCTCGCTATTAAAAGAGTAGTTTAATCGAAAGGATGAATAAAATGTTTATAGCAACACTTTATTCACACTGTCTTTGACAACACGAATAAAGTAAAAAAACTAAAAATTCGCACTACCACTGAAATTTTCGTTGCTATGGATGTGTGGATATTCAACTAAAATTTGCAACGCTTGATAGTCCACCTCCTGTAAAACAATCCTATTGAAAGTCCAGGAGCATCGTTTGAATTTGACCGTGACGAAAGTACAGGCAAATGTTCATCATATTAGTAATAGTACAATTAATATTTATGTATATGGATTACTTAAAGACTAAATTTTTTGAAAAATTTTGCGAAATTGGAAAAAATCTTCTCTGATACACGTGAATAAACGAATTTTATCCGCTCAAAATCATTATCTCACTCAGTTTTGCCTCGTGTGCTAAACTGTTTTTTCGTTGGATAAAATTCACTTTTTTTCACTTAATTATACAAATCACCTGAAATTAGGTATAGGGCTTCAGGAAGTTGTGCTCTAATTATACGTGAAAAAAAAATTGTTTGCTTCATTTTTACTTCCCGAGCGTAAGCAAAGGAAGTATTGTAATCGAGTCCGTCGGCCGACTCTCTACTTTTACGTTTTCTCGATCTTTCATGACCCCTAGAAGACGAAGAAATAGGTCTCCCATTTCCGTCTGTCTGTCCGTCTGTCCGTCTGTCCGTCTGTCCGTCTGTCCGTCTGTCCGTCTGTCCGTCTGTCCGTCTGTCCGTCTGTTGTCACGGATTTTTATTAGACAGATAATCTCCGAAAGTACTCGACCGATTGTTGTGAAATTTTGTACTTATATTAAGAATATCATGTAGATGGTAAAACGCTAACCAAAATTTGTCGAATCATCCCCACCACTAAAGCGATGACGTCACTTCAAAATTGTACATAGTAAATGGGTTTTCAATTGTATAAAATAACATAGTCCTACACATGTAGTTTACAACTCTGAATCGACTTTTCACCCGAAACGTCCAGATTTTTGGAAAAAAAATCAAAATTATAAAACAACATTTTGAAATTTAATTTTTAATCTGCTAACCAGAATGCTTTGAAATGTTGCAGATGTTTTAAGGCTATAAAGAGCATCATAAATCTTTAGTCAAAAAATATTTGCTTATCCCCTCCAAAAACTTGATGACGTCAGCTCAAAAGTTTGTGGAATAAATCATATCTAAAATGTACAAAATATGATGAGTCTGTACTTGTGAACTATCACTCCATTAATATTTTTTGGATTTGCATATACAGGGTGACTCAAAAAAATTAATGAATGCGTAAATATATTTTATTGATTTAATCAGGAACTACAAAACCGAATGCTCTGAAATCTTGCAGATGTTTTAAGGTCATAAAGAGCATAATAAATGTTTAGTCAAAATATATTTGCTTATCCCCTCCAAAAACTTGATGACGTCAGCTCGAAAGTTTGCCGAATAAATCATATCTAAAATGTACAAAATATGATGAGCCTGTACTTGTCATTTATCACTCCATTCATATTTTTTGGATTTGCATATACAGAGTGACTCAAAAAAATTAATGAATGCGTAAATTTATTTTATTGATTTAATCAGGAACTACAAAACCGAATGCTTTGAAATCTTGCAGATGTTTTAAGGTTATAAAGAGCATAATAAATTTTTAGTCAAAATATATTTGGTTATCTTCTACAAAAAACTGATGACGTCAGCTCAAAAGTTTTCCGAATAAATCGTATCTAAAATGTACAAAATATGATGAGTCTGTACTTGTGATTTATCATTCCATTCATATTTTTGGATTTGCATATGCAGGGTGACTCAAAAAAATTAATGAAGGCGTGAATTTATTTTATCGATTTAATCAGGAATTACAAAACCGAATGCTTTGAAATCTTGGGAATATTTTAAAGTTATTATAAGCATGGTAAACTTTTGTTCAAAATGTATTTGTTCATCCCTCCTAAAAAAATTGATGACGTCACCCTTAAATTTTGCTGAATAAATCCTATCTAAAATGCAAAAAATATGATGAGTTTGTACTTGTGATTTATCATTCCATTCATATTTTTTAGATTTTCTTAAGAGGTGGTTCAAAAAAATTAATGAAGTCAATTTATTTTATTGATTAAATTAAAGGCAACACTTATTATTAGTATTACACCCCAACCAACCCAATTTGGTAGACACAAAATTTGTTAAAGGAAAAACTCGGTTGAAACATAAGGGTAGCACGCTTATTTACATCGACTTTAACATTACAGACCTGCATTTGTTTTATGCGTTCACTTGATTCCGCGAATGTGAAATAGACATGTTTATAATCAACCAATTGTGAATTTCACCGTCAAGAATTAAAATAAAACCCAATGTTTTATATAATAAGCGGAAGTCGAAGCAATAAAACCGACGGTCGTGTTGTTTACAGTTTCTGTGTTTGGCTCTCACGTATGCTGTTACGCCTGTCATCTTAAATTAACAATGTTTATACATACACGATTTTCAGTTGCCTCTGATACGTAGGTATACGTGAGTAAATTGTTTCGTTATTTTATTGATTATTACAAATCAATATTCAAACGACCCAATTCATTTTCCCGAAAATTTGAGAATATAATAATTTTATTCTTAGTATTACACTACATCTATCCCAACTGATATACGTGTCCTTGCAAAAATGTTGATGACGTCATCGCAATTTTTTTTTAAATTCCCACTACAAAAATGTAATGAGAAAAAAAACACAATAGGCATGCAGTCGTCCAGTTTCCGACAGCGAGGGAAGTACTGTCTAAACTCTTTAGACCAATTTTTTTTTCTAGATGCAAGGCCAACCTTATTTTTTGTTAAACTGGACTACCATATAGTTAGTGAGATGTTTGGTGTGGCGACCTATGTGTTTTTACCCCCACTTGCCGAAAGATCGTACTTTCGCGCTATTTGAGGGAAACCAATCAATGGATGGAAACAGCTACTTCCCGGACAAAAGCCTCGCCGGACGCTGAATTACACACACCTGTCTGCACTGGCGTCGCCACTTTCGCGAATAACGGCCGAGTTTCTCTAAATTTGCAAAGTGTTTTTAATCTCACACCGAAAGCTAGACAACCCGTTGGGAAGCTGTAGACTGTAGTTTCGATCTTGTTGGATCTCATCAGTACAGCCCATCCCATCGAGTTGTCTAGCATTCATTGTGTTTCGTTTATGTGCTTAAGCTTAGCAACCAGGTGTTAGTGAGATGTTAGTGTGGCAACCCATGTGTTTACCCCCACTTGCCGAAAGATGGTATGGGCTGTACTGATGAGATCGAATAAGATCGAAACTGCATTCTACAGCTTCCCAACGGGTTGTCTAGCCCTCTGTGTGATTAAATACTTTGCATACCATATAGTTAATGCATTTTTGAATACTTTCTTTTTGGTTGAAAATGGCAAAATAAATTATTTTAAATAAGAATAAGTAAAAAAAGAAAGATGATATAGTTACCTTTGAAAATAATTTTAATTTCGAATTTATGTTCTGTTTAAATGGTCATGTGAACAGACACAACCACAAGTACTGGTTTAACACAAATCCATGCTGGATAGAGCAAATCCATACACAGCGTGCAGGAAAACTGAATGTTTGATGCAGTATTAGTATTGATTACCGTGTAACTGGTCCATTTTTATTAATTGGAATTTCAATTCTGAAGGATACTTAAGGCTGTTGCGGGAACGTATAGTGCCTAGACTTAGACAATTGTTTCCCAATGACCAAAATCCGAAGTTACCAGCAGAAAATATTTGGTTTCAACAAGACGGTGCTCCACCCCATTATGGACGTCAAGTGCGACAGTACTTATCTGAAAATTTTCTTGGCAGATAGATAGGTCGAAGGGGTACTATTAGAGTGGCCTGCCAGGTCACCGGATTAGACACTGCTTGGCTTTTTTTTGTGGGGCTATTTGAAGAATCTCGTTTATATCAATAAACCGATTCACACTGAAGACTTACACGAACGCATACGTAACGAAATTGCTAGTATTCGTCCAGAAATTCTCATTAACTCACTACAAAATTTTATTCAGCGTCTTTTTACTGCGAGGAACTAAATGGAGAGTATTTTGAACATCTTGTGTAGAAAACAGAAGTTTAATTTTAATTATTAATAACAAATTAATAATAAAATAAATTTGTAAATATTAATTTATTTAATTATTGTTTAATAATTTGTTTTGCCATTTCAATCAGGAAGAAAGTATACTTGTGGTACAGTGCATTCAGAAAAAAAGCTCTATTCAAAAATGCATTAATTATATGGTAGTACCATTTAAAAAAAAAATAAGTTGGCCTTGCATCTCGAAAACAAATGTAGCAAAAAAAATTTTTTTTGACGAATAATTAGAGCACAACTTGTACCCCTATACCTAATTTCAGTTGATTTGGTTCTCAAGATATTTAACCGTTTCCATACATTCTAGCGACCCTGTTAAAAAGTTGATGGCGTCAGGACAAAATTTGGTTATGAAAAACTAACTTGAAGTATAACACACAGCATGTTTGTTTACCTGTAGTTTAACTTATGAAGATTATTAAAAAAAAAATTCAAAATGCGATTTTATGATTTATCTAAGAAATTGGATTTGTTTGATTGTACTTCAGGAACGAGAGAAGTTTTGTTTAAATAACCTTAGAGAATTTTTTCATCTAGCTTTACCTTTATTCATCGTTTGTATAAATTCGTTGTTACTGAATTTACCTTATAAAAACAGATATTTCTTTTGCTAAATCTGCAGTATTGCAAAAAGTGTATTAAACATGAAGTTTTTACTACTTGTTTACATAATCAGTTATGAAAGGCACGATATTAACCAACACGACTTTTGCAAATTACATTATCGACTTTTCATAATGCATTATGTATAAAATTTTATCTGATTACGTTTTGACAAGTTTTTTACTTCTTTTATTATTACAGTCAATTTTGCCTCTTTTATTTATACGATGGGTTATATACATAAGTATTTTATGACGAACGTTGAATTATTATTAAAATATAGAATTCTTAATTTTAAATATCCCTAATATAAAGAAAAAATAGTAGTTTAATGATTTTGTTTTTTGAATCTTTTGCTGTGGTTGTAAATTTGTTTAAATTTAACTTAGATAGTTTTTTTTCTTTGCCTTTGATCTTCTTGTTAAATTCCACTGTAGGAGAAAATTAATACTAAGCAATGAAGTAGTGCTAAATATATAAAAATTTAATTTATTAAGGTGGAATTATGCAAAAACAAAAGAAATAAAAACCGCAATGTGTAATATTTTACATCCCTTTTAAAAATAGTTTAAACTCTAGTCCTTTTTTCGTCGACATTTCGTTTTTATTTATTGGGTAAATGTCGAGGAATCCCATAATCTGCGCCTGCTGCGACATCATTCTTCATTTGAATGGTGTAAAAACAGCTACTAATCTTGACGGTTGTCGCTGTTTGTCATCTCTATCCATTGGATGTGATGCTTTGTTGTGCTCTTGTTTGTCTTTGAGCACCCTGCGGGGCTTTCGTATAACGCATATGCTTGTTCAGTGAGAGATAATCGTGAAACATGTTTACGCCTCCAGCAATCGATATCTTCATAAACGTTTCGTATGCCATATACGTGCACCGCCCCCAATTTTCTAATGCATGTTAATTTACTTTGTTTATCTTTTGTACTAGTTGCTGCTTTCTCTTCAAACTCACTCAGAATTGACGTATTCTAGGTGTACTCACAATGGAGTTCCAGCGGGAGTTAACGAGGATTAGAGAAATACGGATTCGTTTTGATTAAAATAGACTTAACAGTAAACCCAGGAAAATTATTGTGGCGTAAAATAAAAAAAGTGGGAAATGTAATTTCGAAGTATGGATTTTACTGACGATATAAGCTATATTTATAAAATAAAAAATGTAAATGAACAAAACAGAAAAAAAATAATACATTTTATGAACATTTTACTTTGAGTTAAAAATTGTGCGGACAATTAAAAAACAAGTTTTTAATTTGTTGATTATAGTTTGTATAAAATAATAAAATACCAGAAAAATACATAATACTTAAAGTTTGTGTTTTAGTTCTGTGTACTTTTACAGTTCGCCATGATTGGATTTCTCTTTGAAAGAGAACTTTGGTTATACTGCATTGTTAGCGTTCTGTGAAAGCTTAACAATGTAACTTCGAACAGAATTTTATTGGCTAAAACATGAAAAGATGAGAAAATCGAAGGCAATAGTTTGCAAAATGCAAACATCGAGCGTCATTAATATTGGTTAACAAAGAGAACATAATTAATGGTTAAAACAGCGCGAAATTTACATGGTTAAAATTTATAATTCGATATTTAAAAAAATTGTCTAAGTTCATTTGAATAAAACATTTCTCGCTCCTGAAGTACAATACAACATTTATACAGCTTTTTTGAAAAATGATAAAATTTGATTTTGCGAATTTATTTTATTTCATGAAAATCTTCCTAAGTTAAAATAAAGTTACTGCACAGATAACTTTATGAAATTATAAAATGTTGTTATGCAATTTTGTTTCGTTTTTTTTTTAAGAATCTGGATGTCTAGGGTAACTAATCAATACGGATTCATAAACTGCAAGCGTAGGAGTGTGTTATTTTTAGAAAATTTTAATAACATCACATAATAAATATTTTATAATTAATTGTTGATAAACATTTTCCGTACGAAACTGTTACAAATAATGTGTCAGTGTCGGGCAACAAAATATAAATTTTTAAAGTTAGCATAAAATAGTGGCCATCGGTGGAAAAACACATTTGGAAAATATTATCGGCTCACCGTGGCCTACACATCTTCCCGGAACTTGGAAATTTAATAAAGAGCATCTGCTAGGTTCCACATTTTTAATAAAAGCAAAATCAATATTCGTTATGTATGATATAAAAATTCAGCTTATCAAAGCAAATTACTTTCGAAATGCTATATTTCTTCAGACAAACAAGAGGGAACAAGCTATAAAAATAACGGGAACTATGTTGTAAGCTGTTTTAAAACGTCAAGAGCATCTGATGTCAATATGTTTCATCTTCGACCTTTCGGCAGTTAAAGCACAAGTCAGGCCAAAAGCCATTCCTTTTCCTGCAAACTGACAGAACCGTCAATACGAGTTAGCTTCTGTGGTAGCAATATGACAACAAACATCTGCACGTATAACAGATTATTTCTGCAGCATTTTCCTGTGCCATCGTGATTGGATCAATCGTGAAAGGAACGTCACGTGTTTTATGTGCATTATCTGTCGTTTCTCGTCTCGTTTATAGCGAATTCTTGCTTCGGGTCTACTCCGTCGAGAGGAGACGGTTCTAATACAAAGTACGTAAAATGTAAACTTCCTGTCGTGTATGCAAAGTATCCGAGTAAAAATTTTATGGAGTTTTATCTATAGTGTGGTACATAAAGGTAAATAACACGAGATTCGGTGGCAACGTGAGCCAGTTCGTCATATTTTAGGGCACTAGCGCAATTTTAAAATATAATGAGAATCCGAACAAATGTTGGTTTCTTAACATCTAGTTGTTATATATTTAAATATACAGCAATTTTTTATAATCTCACGTTAAATGGATCTTATAGAGGGCGGTAGTGTTCATCTGTTTTATGTGGCGTTTTTTCCAAACCAGCCGCAAATTGAATCGTGGTGATAAAGTAGCGCAGAAAACTCAATAGAATCTTTATGAGTAAGGACACTGATAAGAGGCAAACGTAACTCCACAGGACATATTAAGAGCTTTATTTTCCACCGATTAAACGGCTTATATTGGTTGCTGTGGCAACGATGTGGCATCATCAAATACTCTTTCAATTAAATTGTACTATTTTCTTCTAATGGCTTCCATAAATTTGAATGTTACCTTACATACAATACCTTAAATCTAAATAATTGCGAAGGTTAATATAATATAATGTCAAGAAATTATTTGTTATATAAATATTAAAATTTCTTTAATATATCACTCTATTTAAAATTTAATTTAGATGGTAAAAGCAAAATCTATTAATCTCATTTTCTTTCCTTTTTCTTTATTACTGTCTGTCAATTATAAGTTAAATACTTTTTCGAAGTTAAAAATTCTAGGTTTGTATAGAATTCCCTTTTTGATGTAAAATAGTTGTAGTGTTAGAGGTGTTTCATAATTTGAAATCCTACTGTTGAAAATTGTGTATCATTTCCTTTATGGCGAAATAAGGTATGTTACGTATAGTTCAAACTCTATTTAGAGTCGAAATAATTTGAGAACAACACACAAGTGAAACGTCGCACTAGACGTAAAAGGATTCCGACGAGTTTACTTACGAACATTAGGGACGGAAACTCTATTAATCTATCCGTCAGTGGTGTTCGTGAGTCTTTCCAATCCTTTCAAAAACAAAACACTGTGGACCCTTAAATTCCTTGCGCATATAAAAAAAGATACTCAAACAAAAAGCATTGGGGGTTCAAAGTGTAGAAATGCCCGTTTTCCTTTAAAATATCATTTTTGGTGTCTTACTTTTTTAGTTTTTTATACATTACTCTGAATAAATGTTATATCTTGAACTAAGGCTTTCAGCAACTTTAGTTCTATCAAAATTTGTCCTAAATTAAAAATCTGTAAAATCAATGAGTTCCGCACTTTGAAAATATACAAAATACGGCATTGTTTGTTATGATGTTATGACGAATTTATGAGAGCTTTATTGAATACTATTTTAATAGGACGTAAACAAATTTCTGGCAGTAATAAACACATCAATTTTGATGTATACAATGTAGCACTAATTATTTATAACGTGACTGTGTTTTCAGAAATTCAGGAAAACTGGACGACCTTTTCATGTATTAATATTTTTTGGAGCAATCTAAAGATGTACGACTTGAAATGACGTCGATTTTTGGAAAGGGTAGGGGCGGCAAGAACTAATCTGATAAATTCAATGTAATTTAAAAATAGCTTTTCGATGTTTTTGAACTAAGTATAAGCAATATCACTTTTTGCTATTTTATAAAGTATTTGTTATTTAATTTTTGAAATGAGGTCATCAATTTTTAACGGCAAAGATAAAGCTCCCTAGAACTCTGTCACTTAATTTTGAAGACAAACTCTCATGGTTAAAATTATCTACGAGATAATTTTAAAACACATAAGTCAAAGTAGCCGGTTCGGTAGTTTTAATTGTTATAGTACGAGAATGAAGTCCCTAACAGGCAGACGAAGGATGTACAGACACTAGGTAGATGGATATGGGAAATGCGTATTTTCGTGTAATATTAAAACGCCAAAAACAAATCAAAATAAAATTTTGGGTTTCAGAGAGTACATTATATCTTAAAGTTTCATCAATAAAAGTTTCTAACAAAAAAATAATGTTAATGTTGGCAAATCTTAAATGAAATTAAAAAAATTTAAATATTACTAGAAGAATATACAAAATATACTGATTTCAATGAATTATTAGAAATTTGAAGACATTTTTCAAAGATGTTGACTGGTTAATTGCGTATTAAAGTCGGACTATTTAGTATGGTAACTCCTGAGTGATTGAAATTAAAAATGTGTTTTGTAAGTCTTTTAATTATAAACTTACTAATGTTTGAGAAAATGTAATGTCTTTACTAGACTACAGGAGAAATGAAAACGTACCTAAAAGCAATGGCGTGAATCATACAACAAAAAGAAATTGCAGATTCAGTGAAAGTGTCAAGAAAAATATTAACACCAATACTAAAGCAAACACGTTATTCCCCGAAAATTTAAACAAATTACTTGATCGACTAAATGACAGCGTTCAATTGTATCGAGAATGTTTTAAAATTATTGGTGTCACTGGGATAATAACATCTTTGTGATGTCTTCGTAAATGGGTTAATAATTACCACCCAGTAACTTTGGTAATAACAAGAGAATAATTGAAAAACCTGAAATAATTATAGATTTCAAAAAAAAACATCAACTGTGTTTGAGAATGTCCCGATATCAGAATACAGCTTCCGTTATATCACGGTAGATCTTTTTTATTTATTATTCTGCAGGCTATAAAATCCGCATCAATTTTCCTCATTTCCGGAATCATTAAAACAAAGTCTACTTTGTGTTCCCGTAACAAAAGAATTTCCTCGGAATCTCTCTTCTCCGAGGTAATTATCTCGCGTTAATGAGATTCAGAAACATCCATCTAGAGCTCGCAATTAATCAAAACAAAAGCGCAGGTGCATCGCTTTGTTTACACTTACGTTATGCAACCAAGTGAGTTTTCTCCACTGGGGGTTGGCTGTAACTCGACACTCAAAGTAGACGTCGTCTCCTTCCTTGATGTCATCAGCATTGAGCGTACTCCCCAAATGGAGCGACACTTGCGGGGGGTCTGAAACAATACGCCATTGTCAACACTGACAGCAAAAACTGCTCCCGGAGATATATAAATCATTGATAGACTGTTGTGTGTTCTGTCTCAGATTCATAAACAATAGACCAAGAAAATGAACAGATTCTAAGGAGAGGTCGACCCGCCTCCGTCAACTCCAGGATTACTCGAAAAAGGTCGTTTGCAACTGCTCATTGTTCGCGGATGCTCGCGGAGGTGATTTTCGGCTTGCAACCAGGAGGAAAAAAGTATCTGGCGGGTTATTCACGTAATGGAACTTCCCTCGTTCTTTCAGTATCTGTGTCAATTTTTTGTGAAAAGTTTGGTAGTTGACTACAAGACAAAAGTAAAGGTTAGTTAGATTAAATCACAGGTAGTGGTTGTGATGTGCTCTTAGAATTTCAGAGAATTTAAACGAACTGTTTGAAAGTTAATCTATAAAATTGTAGGTTAATGGAATTACGTTGAATCGACAAGTATTCTAAATTCTGGCGCAACTAACTTTTTTACCAGAGATGGCGCAGTGTGGGCTGTTTGAATGTAACGCAGGCGAGCTTCATTGCCTAGTAATTTCTACTATTTAGATCTTTCATGATCTCGTAACACAAGTTAAATTTATGAAAATCAGCTTTATTGTTATTTTATATTATAATTAAGTAGGTAGATATAAAAATTGTTATTTTTGTGAGTTGGTTGACGGATTTACAATCTAATTACTGGTAAAATTTGAAATACAAGTAGTGGGTCTAAAGTACAGGTTAGGTTAACTTAGGTCAGGTTAGGTCATGTTAAAAGGTTAGAAACAAATAACTACAAAGTAATGAAAATGTTGAAAACAGTTTCATATCACATCCAACAAATGGAAACCCCTTGTGTTGAATTTAATAGCAAAGAATTAAAAACGAGGACATTTCAAAGCTTGAATGAGCAATGAGAGAATGGTTTGTGATACAAAAAGAACAAAATTTATCAGTTAGAATTTTTTGACAGAAAACAGCAAAATTTTTTAATCTTTTAAATCAGGTCAGCTTTAAAGCAAATCGCTTAACAATTGGAAAAAATTTTGTGTTTTAAACTAAAATCATCTAGTGGTTATGTATTTCAATTATGGAGTTTTCCTCAAAAAGTGTGTACAGAAAATATAAACATAAATGAACAAGAAAGAAAACAAAATGTTTCGCCTAAGTTATTAGTAACCACACGAATGACAGCAGTAAGACCAAATTTTATTAATTTTAAAGAATGGGTGACAGTTCAATTGTTCGAAGAATGGCTTAAATTAAGTACAAAATTCTGCCAAGGAAATAGAAAAAGTAAATACGTTTTACAAAATGCGAAAAAATTTTATTTTATTCCTGACATGACAGTTAAGAACAAAGTACAGGTCCCTGACCAAGTCAGGGTATAATACAAAACGACTGCAATTTTGCGATTAGTTTGATCAAACGATGGACAATAATTTTCTTGATGTAGTCTTTCTTTAGTAATGAAACTTGGTTTCCTCATTAGTTTCAAGAAATACCTCTAGATGCAAAAAACATTAATGTATGTGTTGCTGTCTGAAGGAGACGTTTGCATGGTTACATTCAGGAATTAATTAACCAACTCGACTTTGCCAGGAACTACAGAATGGCTTTTTTCAACATGACGCAGCAACAGCTCATACAGCAAAAATGACTAAATTTCTTGATTTTATGATGACCGCTTAGTTACCACAATGACCAGATCTACTCATTTCGATCACCAGATTTGACGCCTTTGGAATATTTCGTGTTCCCGATATTGAAACAGATTATTTTCAAACAACCGGTGCATACGATCGACAATTTAAAAACCCGAATTCGAGAAGAAGTTCTTGTCTGACTATTCGAAAATATGAAACGAAGAGTCAGTTTGTGTCTAGAGGCTGAAGGTCAACATTTCCAGCAGTTATTGTAAAGTAGTTGTGATATTCATGATTCAAATTGTTATAAATAAAAGATTTTGTATGATTTTTACATCAACTTTCAGTAAGGTTTTCGAAATGACGCTGGATATTTAGACAACCCAAAATACACCATTCAAGTTCAAGTTACACAACAGGTTTCACTGCTAACATAATAAGCATCGTGGGTAGCTAGAGCAAATAATTAAAAAAAATCACCTGATAACAGTTGTGTGATAAATAAATCTGTATTAACATTTTCCCAAAATTTCAGAAATTTATTTGCTGTTTATTTTTTAACGACAACTCATGTACGTATTACTAAAAACTTGTTAAACCAACCTCGGCTGTCGCTATAACTCCAATAAAAATTCGTAATTTGTCAAAAATAATCTTTTGGCTGTGTTTGTTTTTTTTTTTACTTAGTTTTCTCACCGAAGGAATATTTTCACTGTTTCTGTTGAGTGCTAACCACTTTGAGTCTCTACATTTTTCAGAACCACCTTATTACGATGGTATTGCATTACATTTTGCCAGAATTCGTTATGCCATGGTTATCAACTTTTTCCTAAAGTAACAGATTGTGCAGTTTTCATGCCACAATGTCAAGACAGTATTTTAGAACCCTTTAGATGCACAATTTTGCCCTTTCAGATATTTAGTTTTTGTAAGAGTCGTTGAATTTGTTTTTGCCTTTTTTGTTTTCTGTGTTTCTGGCATCTCTTACCCCATTAAATCTAAAACTGCAACCGCGTCAATAATTGAAATGATTGAAGAATTTAATCTAATGACCATAGAATAGACGTAAATTGTTTAAAATTAGTTAAATCTGCCAGTAACTGTCAAATTATAGACATATTCACAAGAATCTAGAAATATAAAAAAATATGTAATGCATAAACTCGACACTCTGCAGTCTACGCTCTTGTGGAGGCACAGAAGGGGGAGAGTAGGTGAAGTAAAGTATACAGGATATAAATGGCAATCCACTTTAAGTTAGTACTGTCTTGAAAATGTCAGCGTGGTTGGCGAAACGTTTCGACTATTTAGTGTTATGTTATAGGGGTAATCAATGCTGAGCAGTTTTCACTGATTCCTCTTATTGGAATAATATCAGAAATTCACCAGTGTATTTACTAATGTTCACAGCGAATGATGCGTTTTCACAGTTATTAAATCAACTGGAGGAATATATATGAACTAGAAAAAATACATGTTTAGAAAGTGCCTTAACAGTTTTCTCGACAATATTTGTACCTTTTACTATTTGAGTTCCAACCGTCGTAGTATTTCCAATAGCATCCGCTAAGAGAGGTGTAGAAGATCTGTATAGGCCGTGACCGGTGTATGTATTTGCATTGGGTAAATCTCCGACACCCACTCGGTATATGATGAGGTTGATTCTCTACCTGTTATACTATTATCTCTTGCTAGCTTTCCTTTCAGCCGCTGACAAAACGTAACATTCATTTCTCTTATGGAGAATTTTGCGAAGAAGATAAATTACCCATAACATTTCAATATTATTTCTTTCGGTTTGAGATCCATATAAATTTTTAATAAACCTTTCTAGCAAAGGTATAATTTTAAAAATGTTTCCTTATATAACATTTTCTTAGCGTGTTCTACTGTTGAAAGACTGTCTTCTGACTTGAATAAATGAAATAGAACAACTTATGGGACGAGAACACAGATTTAACACATCAGCGTACAATAATATAGATAATCTGGTGGTGTCATCACTAGCACGGTGAACGAAATGCATCAAGAACTTCTTGCAATACAATAATATATGATACAAATTTCCAACAGCCGTACAGTGTCCCATTATTCCATGTTTTACCCTAGCTAGCAAAAAATTACCATCTCGTAAGGATCTCATTGATTTATTGTGGAAATACTTGTGCTTTTTTATCAAAGTAACGACACCATTTATGTGAGAACGAATTTTTACAGGATTTAAATTATTTTCTGGCATTTTATGTGACATAATTCGCTTGAACGTAAGTACATAACATCAACATAAAATAGTTATTACTCCTCCTTTTATCTTTTGACATCCAGACACGTACAGCAAAAAATACAAACGAGTTTACAGTTTCTTGTTTACTCCACGTACAAAGCTGACGTTCATAATTACGAATGTAATTTAAATTCGAATAACAAGCCCATTTTTTCCTTATTTTCTGTTTCTAGTAATTAGAAAACACGAAACCGCGGTTTGGCATCGTTTCAACTCTGCATAAAGAAAACTCGTCAAACTTTCGACTCCCCATATTTTTTCTTTTAAGAGATAATCACCTGTACGCTCAGATTAATGCTCATTTTATTCTTCATAAAGCTAAACTTTATTCATTGTTCCGAAAAGTTTGCTCACAGGTCGATAGCAATTTTTCATTTGGAACCAGGGTATAATTAAAGTTTCATTAGTGTACTTTTCAAGAAAGGTTTTTAATTAGTCGAACGTATTGCGAAGTAAAAGCACTTTTTTAATTATCTTCATACGGTCGCCGTAATTGCTTTGTATTTCATAGAATATGGCTGTCTACAAAGCAAAGAATGTTGATAATTTGTAACAGTGATATGGAGTTTTAATTACAAGACAAAGCGTTATTGCTTCCTCGCATTTTTGCGTCGTTTAGAAAACGCTCAAAAAAGCAATTCGTGCTGTTTCATAAATTAGATTAACGAAGCTGTTCCGCTTTCGTTTTACTCCAATTAAACGTTTTTTATTAATTTTTCGACAACTCCGGCAGACAAATTTTGCGAATAAAACTTTAAAGCCTTTGGCAAAAGTTTATTGTCGTCGTAGTCCAAACACACAGGTCATTAAGATCAGTTCGAAAATTCTATTAACACGGCACAATTCTGCTTCCAAAATAAAAAAAATCAGACCGTTCTCTTTATCTCATCCCGATTTCTTTGTCCCCTTAACTTCCTTCGGATACATCAGATTTCACGATAGTTCCTCGTTCGTCCAATTTCTGTTTCGTATCGCCCATACATAGACTCCCCCAGCTTTAATTCCTATTAAGAAGCCTCGACTATATCGCTCCCTTTCGTCCATTATTGAACTCAAAACAAGTAAAAAAGTAAAACTCCTCCTAAATTGCTTCAACTTTGTAAGAATTTCCTTTACCTTCTCAAACTGGATTTTCCGTCTTTTTAAAAAGAACCGTCTGAGTCTCATCTGGAATTGTTTTATTTTCCCATCTCCTTCCACACTCTACTTTACAATTGCCTGAAACTGTCACCTCCAACTCCGAAAACACGGAACTTGACGTTAATGGAGCGCCAAAACATTGTGACTGCATCAAAACGCGCATCTCCGTAATTGGATACAGGCGGCCGGGAGCAGCATCAAATTAGGATTTTTGCTTTCCGGTTTAGGAAAAGTATAGCGAGAGGGCTATTTTGAGAAATGGCCAATTTGATGTTTTATTAGCATTTCACAGGCCGTAGAATATTAAAATGCGAGATTTCTGCTTCCGTCAGTTTGTCTGGTTATCTGTACGTTGGGAATTTTTTACACACGTAAAAAATGTATCTACTTCTTTCTTTCAAAAAACATATAAATTAAATTGTTGGTCGTTTATAAGTACATTTGTTCAAAAATGTTGACAAAAGTATACAGATAAAAATTTTTGTTACGACTCATTTATCAATACAAATCATTTATCCCATATAGTTCGATTACCGAGAATTAACTTTAATTAAATATGACAAAATTGACCAACTGTATTAGATATCAAACTTACTAGAATATTCTCCCTCTAGGGTTGGTTTTAAGGCTAATAGTCTTCCAGGCATAGAAAATAGAAATTTAGTTAATCGTCTGTACAAAAAGTTGACGTTTCAAAAATTGTTATCAAAGTTTTTATTAAAAAATGAACAAAAAAATGGTTCTAAATAAAAAAATGCCTTAAACACGAAAATATAAACGAGTTGATAGACTTCAGTAACATATAAAACACAAATTTTAGCAAAAATAAATAACCAATCTTCGATTTGTCAGCAATTTGAATTTTTTGCATAAAACCAAATGTATTTGCAGAAGTACGTTAAAAATAAGTACCGTTTCTTGATTTTGAGATATTTTTACTTCCCGAGCGTAAGCAAAGGAAGTATTGTAATCGAGTCCGTCGGCCGACTCTCTACTTTTACGTTTTCTCGATCTTTCATGACCCCTAGAAGACGAAGAAATAGGTCTCCCATTTCCGTCTGTCTGTCCGTCTGTCCGTCTGTCCGTCTGTCCGTCTGTCCGTCTGTCCGTCTGTCCGTCTGTCCGTCTGTCCGTCTGTCCGTCTGTTGTCACGGATTTTTATTAGACAGATAATCTCCGAAAGTACTCGACCGATTGTTGTGAAATTTTGTACTTATATTAAGAATATCATGTAGATGGTAAAACGCTAACCAAAATTTGTCGAATCATCCCCACCACTAAAGCGATGGCGTCACTTCAAAATTGTACATAGTAAATGGGTTTTCAATTGTATAAAATAACATAGTCCTACACATGTAGTTTACAACTCTGAATCGACTTTTCACCCGAAACGTCCAGATTTTTGGAAAAAAAATCAAAATTATAAAACAACATTTTGAAATTTAATTTTTAATCTGCTAACCAGAATGCTTTGAAATGTTGCAGATGTTTTAAGGCTATAAAGAGCATCATAAATCTTTAGTCAAAAAATATTTGCTTATCCCCTCCAAAAACTTGATGACGTCAGCTCAAAAGTTTGTGGAATAAATCATATCTAAAATGTACAAAATATGATGAGTCTGTACTTGTGAACTATCACTCCATTAATATTTTTTGGATTTGCATATACAGGGTGACTCAAAAAAATTAATGAATGCGTAAATATATTTTATTGATTTAATCAGGAACTACAAAACCGAATGCTCTGAAATCTTGCAGATGTTTTAAGGTCATAAAGAGCATAATAAATGTTTAGTCAAAATATATTTGCTTATCCCCTCCAAAAACTTGATGACGTCAGCTCGAAAGTTTGCCGAATAAATCATATCTAAAATGTACAAAATATGATGAGCCTGTACTTGTCATTTATCACTCCATTCATATTTTTTGGATTTGCATATACAGAGTGACTCAAAAAAATTAATGAATGCGTAAATTTATTTTATTGATTTAATCAGGAACTACAAAACCGAATGCTTTGAAATCTTGCAGATGTTTTAAGGTTATAAAGAGCATAATAAATTTTTAGTCAAAATATATTTGGTTATCTTCTACAAAAAACTGATGACGTCAGCTCAAAAGTTTTCCGAATAAATCGTATCTAAAATGTACAAAATATGATGAGTCTGTACTTGTGATTTATCATTCCATTCATATTTTTGGATTTGCATATGCAGGGTGACTGAAAAAAATTAATGAAGGCGTGAATTTATTTTATCGATTTAATCAGGAATTACAAAACCGAATGCTTTGAAATCTTGGGAATATTTTAAAGTTATTATAAGCATGGTAAACTTTTGTTCAAAATGTATTTGTTCATCCCTCCTAAAAAAATTGATGACGTCACCCTTAAATTTTGCTGAATAAATCCTATCTAAAATGCAAAAAATATGATGAGTTTGTACTTGTGATTTATCATTCCATTCATATTTTTTAGATTTTCTTAAGAGGTGGTTCAAAAAAATTAATGAAGTCAATTTATTTTATTGATTAAATTAAAGGCAACACTTATTATTAGTATTACACCCCAACCAACCCAATTTGGTAGACACAAAATTTGTTAAAGGAAAAGCTCGGTTGAAACATAAGGGTAGCACGCTTATTTACATCGACTTTAACGTTATAGATCTGCATTTGTTTTATGCGGTCACTTGGTTCCGCGAATGCGAAATAGACATGTTTATAATCAACCAATTGTGAATTTCACCGTCAAGAATTAAAATAAAACCCAATGTTTTATATAATAAGCGGAAGTCGAAGCAATAAAACCGACGGTCGTTTTGTTTACAGTTTCTGTGTTTGGCTCTCACGTATGCTGTTACGCCTGTCATCTTAAATTAACAATGTTTATACATACACGATTTTTAGTTGCCTCTGATACGTAGGTATACGTGAGTAAATTGTTTCGTTATTTTATTGATTATTACAAATCAATATTCAAACGACCCAATTCATTTTCCCGAAAATTTGAGAATATAATAATTTTATTCTTAGTATTGCACTACATCTATCCCAACTGATATACGTGTCCTTGCAAAAATGTTGATGACGTCATCGCAATTTTTTTTTAAATTCCCACTACAAAAATGTAATGAGAAAAAAAACACAATAGGCATGCAGTCGTCAAGTTTCCGACAGCGAGGGAAGTACTGTCTAAACTCTTTAGACCAATTTTTTTATAATAATGACTCAAGTTTAATTTTGCGAGTATAATTGGTGGAGGCGCCGGGATAAAATTAAATTTAAAAGTAATTATTCAAAAAATTAGTGAGGGATTTTTCTTTCCAAAGTCTGTGTCAGAACAAATTATGAATTTCGTTAAGTACTTTCATATCTGACCAAGGTACTAAATACAAGTGTTCATTTATACTAAAAAAGTGAAATAATTTTGTGTCAACAATTTTAGTGTTTGGATTCAAACGGATTTCTTTAAAAGTACAGCGACAGTAATCACAGATACGTGTAATGAAAAAGTATACGAAAAGAGCGATTCTTTTCAAACTAATGAGACTAACTTCTCAATTTTTTTCATAAAAATGATGAAGACAACGGAATATAATTTAACTTTCAACATATTTATTTTAAGCGTTTTTTAAAGAAATGTGCATGAATTAAGATACATATTTTAAGAAAAATAATCATTTGTTTAAATATCTTGTCATCTGAATAAAATAACACAGCAAGCACAGACTTTGAGACACAATAAATCACCTTTGTTGGCTTCGATTTCATCAACGTAATTTTTCGAATATCAGCAAATTTTACTCGATTACTTTCAGAGATACAACTAAGATGAGCATGGTTTAGTGATTTTGAGAAAATTGACATTAAGCAAATGCCTTTTCAGACTAATTTGACCAACTTTGATTTTTTTGTATCACTATATAATAATAAATATACTTAACTAAAATGTCTTAGAAACTTCTACTTACAATAATCTACTTTAAAAAATATGTTTTATTTTAAATGTCTTCATATGTAAACAAAACGACAAAAACACATACATATTTAAACCAGAATCTTAAGTGATCTCTTTTCTTACTGATTTCACCAAGTTTAGTGTTTGGATTGTCCGGAACCAGTTAACGAAAAGAGTAATTTTTTTAAATGAATTAGACTAATTTCAATTTTTTTTTACCTACAATGGTGGAGACACCTGAGTACAATCGAAGTCTCAATGTATTTATTGTGGTATTTTTACAAAATTTCAAAATGAAATAAGATATTATCCTAGAAATAAAGCATTTAAGTATTTAAATATCTTCATAATTATCTGAACAAAATTAGGAGACAAGTAGATATTTGCTTGTTTTGATATGGCTTATGTAGGTGTTTTGCAAAAAATTAGATTTCTCTCCATTATTTGAGGATATACAACCAAAATGAGCATAGTTTCGTGACTCCGAGAAAATTTCCGATAAGAATCACCCTTCAGACTAATTTAACCCACTTTAATTCTTGTGTAAAAATAACGAAGGCGCCAGGATGAAATTCAAACGTATTCCGTTTAAATTAAAAAAAAAATCCACACGAAACGAGATATTTTAGTAGAAATTATGCATTTGTCTATATAGTTCGATATCTGAACAAAATAACACAATCAAACAGATATTCGGTGAAGATAAACAACCATTGTTCGGTCTGATGTCACCAACTTAGATTTTTTGCACAACACCATATTTTCGGCTGTTACTTACAGAGGCGTACCTCTGTAAGCACAGTTTCATGATTCTGATAAACTGTCCTTTAAGGGCGACCATTATAAATTATACGTAAAAAGATTAGAGTATGTTAAAAAAAAATCGGAAGAGCCGGTTTTAATATATTTTCGAAAAATTTCTGTTTTTACTTTCCGACATATTATGTGGTTTTGAAAAACGATTTTTTTAAATCAAATGGCATATCAAATTTTAAATTCGGTCTCGCAGAATACACAGCCTTCAAAATTTTTCCGAAACACGAACAGTGACTTGAACATTGAAAATTCCCACTAGAGATACTTATGTTTTTGAAGTTCAGTCAAAAAAAAGTGAGCGATTATATTATTATTATATTAGCCAATTTCAACTAAGAATAAACATAACAATAATAAAAAAATTAAAATAATTTATTCTCAATAGATAATACACCCAGTTACAGGGAAACACTAGAATACAATCTACACTATTAAAAGCAAAACAATTCATACATAATTTCAAAATAAGGTTGTTATTTTAATTTTCTTTTAATAAATGTTTAAGAGGAACTTTGGAATTAATTAACTTGCTGTGTTGTTGACGAGCGGGTAATATAATACTTCATTTTTGACTTTTAAATTGTCAATGTAACAAGCAACGGTCATGCGAAATGGAAGGACAACGTATCCGTTATTCTGCGGTACCAAAACAGTGTGACCCCTATTTTCAAAACCATTTTTTGAGAAAACTATGCACTTTTGTAAAAAACGGTATAAAAACTTTTGAGAACATTTTTTGTCAAAAATCTGTCCTGAAAGTTTAGCCAGACCATTCCTTAACACCCTGTATAATTCGTTAATGGAGTTAACTGGCGATTAATGAATACATTTGTTGTGTTTGTTTGCCAGTAAAATACGAAAAATTCCCTTGAGTTACTTCTTGCTACTATTCCGAAAAAACTGCTGTTTTTCCGTTTTGAATTTCCAGATTGTAGAAATGTGATTGGTTGAAGAATTAATGTTAACACATATAACACAGCTGTCTGTGACTAAAATAGTAATTTGACGTTTTTGATGTGTCAATTTATATTTAAACGCTGGCTGCGATATGAATGCTAGATGAACCGTTTCGGAATTCGAAAGAACCAATTTAGAACAAATCGAGAATATTACAAAGAATAGTATTTCAAAGATTAAATTAAATCTATAAACTCGATTTGGAATTAGTTTATAATATTTTGTGCTGCAAATGACTTCGAGTTAGAAGCTTGAATTGGTCAATATTTTGAAGCTATGGGTTTTCAACATGACAAAGACTAATAGAACAGAATATAAAGAAGGGGTTGTAAAAGTATTGTGGAATCCAACTACAAAGTTAACTGAAGAAAAATATTTTAATAAATTTAATGTAAAAATCCATCCATTCACGGATATCATATTTATCAAAAAGTGGACGAGAGAAAAGTGTTACAATGACAAACGAAGAGGAAACGCGTAAAACCCATACAACGGAACTAAATATAATGGATATACTTAAAATTTGTAAAATACGTGATGAACATTCTCCGTCTGCTCTACAAAAAAAAAATGATCACATTGCTGCTTACAAACTGACGCGGAGAGATGGAGCACGATGTTGAAAATCATACTTAAGAAAAGAAACTGTCAGTTATGTAAAAGAGACAGGAAGGTTAGAATACAATTCTGTATTTGACACAGTACAAGGTGGCTCCAAAAAATTATCAGAATGATTATCCTCAAACACTGTAAATGTGTATACAGTGCATGCTTTTTAAAAATGGCCATAGGAATTCCCATGCTAAATTTTAAACCCTATGTTAACTTTTGTGAGGGTGAAAACTCAAAAATTATCTTTTCGGTGAAAATAGCCTTAGGGATCTACTTTAATTTCCACTGCCACTTTTTGCTGTAAATTATTAATTTGTGCTTTCAAAAATTAATATTATTTTGGTTAAAAAATTTTGGTCCATCATAGAAGGTTTTGACTTATCACTTTAACTTGTCATTTTTTATGGCATAATTTTAATTTAAACCATTAAATACCTTTATTGCAGTTTTTACAAAAGACACAGAATGATGAAATTCAAACATAAATGAAGGAAATAAAAGAAAATTTCACTGAAATTGCGGTTTTGATGTCCACGATCTAGAAAACCTGTGTTTATAAATCTGCCATAAAATTTTTAAAATGTGCTCTTGCCGGGTATAGGACGATGTGGGTATGCTGCAGCAAAATTTTGCGCAATTTCTCTGTTGTGGATAAGCCTTTAATGCATCCATCAGTGATCATTTCCACTTTTTCTTTAATTGTATTCTGCAGCATATTGACGAATTTCGGTCACCCAAATACCAGTAATCGAACGAGTAATCAAATTTTAGAAACGTCAGGTAAATATCTGTCTACAATATTACAGGCAAAAATACACAAATATTTTAATTTTTTTAAGAAATATCCTTTAATTTAAATTGTGAGCTTTGATAAACTCGACAAAAGATGACCCAAATTACATGCAGTAAAAATTTCAACTTTGAATCTTTACTCAAACATAAATTAACACGGAGTATAAAGTTGAACATGGGAATCCCTATGGCCACTTTTAAAAAAGATGCATTGTATATGTCCCATTAGATTACACAAAAAAGCATCGATCAGGTGATATCAAAACTGGCTAAAACTGGAATAGGTTAAGAACGAATTACCAAGATCACAGAACATAGTTCTAGTAGTTCCTTAAAACCATATTTACATTTAGATAATGTACGCTACGGTAAGTTAATTAATGGCAAGAGCGGTTCAACACCAAATGAATCCTCCAAAGAAGAATCACCATCGACTAGTAGTAATTGTGCAAACATTTGTGAACGGCAAATTGTAAGCCATATAGGTACTTTGAATTGTACCTATTTTAATTGTTTCAATAAATAAATAATGCTAATTTATTTTTAAAAAGGTGTGTAATTTGTTCATGAAATAATCGTGCAAAAAACCACTAGTGGTTTAAAATTAACAGGGAAAAGTTTTTATATTAGAACACTCAAACGCTGTCACCTTTCAGCAATTTGGTTCAATCAAACTAACAAAAAAAAATCATCCGATCTCGTGATTTTTTCAGTTAGTTTGATTTCACCAATTTACTAGGCAACAGCGTTTTGGTGAAAATAAAACTTTCTCCAATAATTCTAAACCACACGTTATATTATTTACTATAATTCACACCCTGCTTGAATTATGAAAATGTCAATTTTTGGCAGTTCCACCTCAACAACCGAAGCGCCCTCTGTAGAAATAGGAGTGGGTGCGTCGTGCGACGCCGACCTTAACTCATACTGAAAATTGTACTTACAAACGACGTCGATTTTCCACGATGTTTCCAGAAAGAGTCCCGTGACGTTGGGATTTTCAGCTCTGCATGTTATGGATTTTCCATCGTCCTCGGTCGTCGGAACGAAACTTAACTCACTTATTGTTACATTTTCTCGCGTTTCTTGCTGAAAATAAATGAGGAATTATAGACCAATTAATTTAAATTTTAAAGTAGGCTATAATATTTGAATATTCTTCGCAACGGTACGAAATGAAAAGTTTACTTTAACACAGGGATTTCGCTAAGAGTTTGGATATTAAAATAAGAAGTTATGATGAACAGCCAACGGAAAACTAAAGTTTGTTTGGACGTTCTCCGAAATTTACGATCGGCAAGTGCAAAATCGAAATGAGCGTTCAACTTATGAAATAATGCTCTTCTTCGGCAATATATTGAACACAGTTTACTCGTAAATAATCGAACTTTGCATTAGGGCACGGTCCAATTAAACTTTCCGCAGACGAATCTAACCGCTGCATCTCAAAACGAGAGCTTTTTCAATTGCGTAATTACGGCGGTCCCGTCCGTGACGTCATCACAACAATTATGCTTTGACTTTGTTCTTTCTCTTCTTTGTTCTCACTTAAAGTTGTAATTATTAAATTTGTTAGAGGCAATTATCGACACGGGCGTAATATTAGGGCACGCCGGATCCCTGTTTAATAAAGTTCTGACGCCGTTTTTAGGATAATATCCATTTTGGAAGCTTTCAAATTGAGATGGACGGACGAAAGGAGGAGAGTTCCAACAAGGATTATTAATTGGAACCGATTTTTCAGAACATGGCTATTAATTTTTTAACGCCACGTTTTAACATGGAACAGTAGGTACTACGGAAGTTAGAACGGGTGCTGAAAAATTTACAACTATGTTTTTGAAATTTTTATAAAATATAACAAAACGAAACAAGTTTTCAATGTTTTTAGTACTGAACATACCATATTCAGGAAGATTTATAACAGACACAATTTATCGATTGTCTAAGATTAGGTTTTCTAGATTTTTAATTGCTACTAAAATATGAAAATTTAGGTCTTCCTTTTGTTTGTCTGTTTGCGATTTTGCTAAGCCAGTAATCTCTGAAATTCTCGACTGCTTGTTATAAAATCTTAATGTGGAATGTTTCTAGATTTAGATAATAAACGTTTTAACGTTTTACAAAATCTGGAATTAAATTGACCGACATTTTTGTCTAGTTAATACCTTAATGATTGTAAAATGTTGTACAAAAATAAACTCAAAAAGCCTCAAGCATGGAAATATATTCTCGACTCTTCATATTATTAAAGAAAATGGAATCACATTTTAAAACAAAAATACGTTTCACGTTAATTATTTATGATTATGAATGAAAGACTAATAAAAATCTTTTTTAATTTCATCGTAAATTTAATTCCAGTAATGTATGAGCTTCCGCCACATCAAATTTCTCCACAATCCCCTCGCATCTTACCCCATTTCATTATTTATTAATTTTCATTACTGCAGCACGCCATTGTTCTGAAACCTGCAGCACCTGCATAACAAGAGATGCATCCAGGTCACAAAGCTTTATCAGAGAATTTATTAATCGGCGTTAATTACAAATTACGAACGTTATTATGTCGCGGCCGCCAAACTTCCACTCACAAAAAATATAAATTTACAGCTTCCTCTGTAATACGTGCCATAGCAACTTTTTAATGATTTCCACCAACTGAACAAGTAAAAACTTTCGAATAATTAAAAGCAAATTACACTGTATACGTTGTCCGCCAACAAAATTTCAGCGCATTATTTGTTTTTCAATTTCGGACTAGATAGAGTTGATTTTGCTGTTTTATTACATATACATATGTGTGTCCTAATTTTAAACACGTGAACATATGCTTTATTTGAACCTATTAAATTAAACCCTAATCACAGCTCCAAAAACAGCGTAAATATGCGCACATGCAAACCACTAGTATGATTTTTATCAAGGGTGCCAACAATAAATTTTTGAATTCATTAAAAGCTGTTCGTGTTAGTAATTTGGCAAAACCGTAATTTTTCTACTTTACCAGAAATAAAAAAAATGGAACCAAATTAAATATACGTATATAAGTTTTTTTTTGTTTAATTTGGATCCTGTTAATGGATATTTTTCAACCGGAGTGTGGACATATAAACAAATAACTTTGTGTTTTAATTTTTGCTACTTTATTAGGCAGTTACCAAAATCATGACGTTCCACATTTTATAAATTAAATATTGGAGATTGCTTACATCCTAACGGAATCATTGCATAAGCAGAAGTTACGCTAAAGTGATGGTTTTTGTTAATAAAATTGAAAGCAAAGCATGCAATTCTGCACAATATAAATACATCGAAATGACGTCATCAAATTTTTCGAAGGTATGCCCATAAATTTTGATTATAGCCATTTATCATTTCCGACAAATTATACAATTTTGGATTAATTTGGAAGCTAGATGCGTAAAGTTAAAAATTAGAATGAGTTCAGAAACCATAAGTATGATACAAATTATTTTGTACCTTTAAAATAAGATCTATCTAGGAAGGTTATTAGACTACCTTACCACAATTTAAATGGGGATGCGTTTTACAGTTATTTGTCCAGTAGTTTCGAAAATTTTGGAACTGCTGACTGAGTCACTTGTTGTTGATTATTTGGAGAACATTAACTTTAGAACTGACTGTAAAAATGAAATAAACACCTAAGTGTTTTACTGTAACCGTAATTTAATGATGTATCAAATTCCGCTAAAACAAATATACATTACAATTTAAAGAAATACGGGTTCGTGTCACGACACCCACACTATATATGCGTCATATTTGTACTGTAGTAAATTAAGTGTCCGCCATCAATCTAAAAGCAATAGCGTTCACAGAATTTCAGTATTTCTATGCGTTCTCAAGGTATAAGGCCGAAGAATTTTTTTTTGGACATTTGTATATTTACTTACAATTTACTTGTCTCGCATTCATAAATTTGGCTATTGGATTAAGACCCGGTTTATGGAAAGCGAAGTTAAAGTTAATTCGCGATTAACTTTTAACTGAGGTCCGTTGCGAGGCAACGCGCATATTTTAACCAATCACGGGCTCATATTCCACATATTAATTCTCTGTTAAACTAATCGAGGATTAAATATTTAACTCGCTGTTCTATAAACCGGCCCCAAATGTTTTAATTGTGTTAGTATCAACATTTTCAACGAAAGAGTATGACATGTGAGGCAATTGTACCTACGTCTTTTCATCCGAATACTCTTCCATTATCTAAGTAGGTACTCGTTTTCACGCAGAAATTTTAAAGGGATCACATCCTCTGAACAATGATGATCATCTCGTATTTCCACCAGCTTGTCATTACTGTTTTGTGGACGTACACACACACACGATTTCAGGTAAATTTACGAACTCTTTTTTAGGTGTTATTCACATTTCTTTAGCAAATGGATAAAATAAAATGTTGCAGTCTATTTCCTGCCGTCCTCGAGGGAATCATCCGGATTTTCATAACTGTGCGTTGTTCATCTGGTTAAAAGTTGGAACAGCTGATCACTGACCGCCATGCCGTTGTAGACGTTCATGATCACGTTAACCATCACCATCATAATGCAAATTTACCCGTTCTGTTTCTGAGTATGAGTATTTGCAATCAAATGGGAAAATTTGGTGATATTGTCACAATTCCTAGAAAACGAAACACCTCTCCGATGGAGTGTTTCGCCGGAATTGTCGCATTCGCACCCGAGGAATTCCTCATCTCAATGTCACCTCACAATTTCATCACAGCTCGAATGTAGACCGGAGCAAAAGCGACATTGAGGTCTCAGTATCAGATTTCGCATTTACTTAGTTAGAAAATGAAGAGTGTTTGGATAACAAGACATAAGCTCCCAATCCCTGTTGGTAATTGAAAGTGAGATCGTTTTTCAGAGGATGTGATCACTGATCAGTTTAAAATGTGTGCGTAGGAACGAATACTTTGTATTACTACTCAGTTAAATGAAGAGGGTTCGGATGTGTAGACTAGTACAATTAAGTTGAATATCATAAAATCATTTGATGTGTTTAGCTGTATTTTCCAGTAGTGAAATTATCACCAGTATTATTAACTTTCAAAGTGTGATAATACCATAAGTGTTAATTTCCTTGTTCAGCGATATGATCAAAAATATGAGTCACAAGAGGTACATGTTCTTTATCTTTTTTTTTGTAAAGAAATTTGATCGAGTGATTCGCATACGTTAATGTTAGCAATTTTTGGTAAAGTTGCGTAACGATTTCCGCAACAGTCACTCCGAAAATGGCCACTACTTTTACGAATTTAATTTTTTTATATTTGGATTTTCTGAAAAAATATCATTAACTCATTTCATTATATCGCCTCTTTTCTACAAACTCAATATTTTCAAAAATGGTGTTTAAGTCGGGATGATGCTAAAGATGAAGAATATAAAAAATTATATAAGAAAAGTAATAATTTTAATTTCAAATTTATCGTGAATTGTGGTCTTGGTGCTATTTGCGTTCATTACACATATACAAGGTTTTTTATAAATTATTCTAAGGGCGTAGTTGGCCATGGATTTCAAAAATTCCGCTTAGCTGAAATTATGCCATATTATGACAGTTTTTACTTATCATTAATGTCATTTGTAATCTGTCATTTGAAGTCATCGTTTTTATTGTTCTAACGTGTTTCAAGTGTGAATTACAGTAATTCTGGTTGACACAAGCTCAAAACAACAAAATAGTTGCTTTCAAAACTCTTCGTGCTTGCTTACGAAAATGCTGGTTTTCTGTTAGAAAGCGAAGATCGTGAAAATGGTTTATTCTGTTGAAAAAGACACTTTCATTTTTATGTCTTATTATCGTAATGGGACATTCGCAAATGAAGAGTTCCTGTATTCTGTGACCCTGATTTGCAAATTCAAAAAAGTAGAGGCTTACATTCGAGATGTAACGAGGGTAATCTCCTGGAAGACTAGAGGAAGTTGTTGATGATTTGAGACGACTTAAGCAGAATCCGCAAACATCTTTGTCTCAGCAGTCAGGAGTGCCTCTTGCAACATGAAATTGAACAATGGGGCCAAAGCATTGACGAAAGGATGTTACAGAACATTTTTGGAAATAAGAAAAAGAGGGTGAACATGTGGTTTGAACACATAGGTGAACATTTTCAACTGTGATGTTTAACCATAATAAATTTATTTATTCTTATTGTAATGAATTAGTTTTATTTTTTAATAAGATATGGAGCATTTGGGCAACCAGTTATACAGATATTTGTGGTATTTGTTAAGTCCATATAAAGTGAGAGGCGGTATGCTTCCATGGCCTACTTCGATTCTATAATCATTTATAGAAATTCGTTATTTTCGTAATGTAAATATAAAGGGGCTTTTCTAAGTCGTAGATAACAATGTGTTTATTTCTCACTATAAAGTTAAAAAACAACATGCCATTGGTCATCGTATTACAAAGCTATGAAACATAGAACAGTACAAACCAGCAATAAATTGATTAAGTGCTCGTTGAGAAAAGAAACACCATTTTGTATATTTTGAAGTGATATTAAGCAGGTAGCAATGTCTACACTTTCTTTAGAATTAGTTGTCTCTGCTCGAAAGTGGTATTGGTCACATTCAAACCAAAAGTAGATCAACAGACAGACAGATAGACGATAGGCAGCCGTAAACGTTCTCCATTTCATAAATAGAGGCAAACGGTCTAAAACAAAATGGTTTGTTTCCTTATATTCTACGAACTGTGAGACATCTAATAAACATAAAATTAACCAGTATAACTGTTAATTGTTATTGTTTTTTGTTAAAAAATGTTAGAAATTCTGTGTCTCAGCGCAGAATAATTTATTTTGATCTAGTGCAGTTCACAATAACCTATGGATTAAGTTTCTGGTAGCATTGGGATCTGCGATCACATCATTTTTCACAACGTAGTAGGGATCGGCTATTCGGTCTCCATTTCTGATGATTGGGTGTTTTCTACTAGTGTTTGAAAGTAGGTCACATTTTCATTTATAACACTATTAGGTAAGTTTCCTGTAACGGAACTGATAAAGATGTAGCATTAAGTAAAGTAACCTAATGCAACTTACATATAGCACGTAGTGCATTCTACTTAAAGCAATTTCCACTATCCGGGAATGTGTCCGCAGAGGCTGTATTTAGCTCGTTCGTGTTTTCATATTTCCCCCATCTAAAAATATTGTAATGGTGGTCATAAAGTAAATTGCCTGATACAGTGAGGTAGTGCCGAACGTTAAAATAATCCTCTAGGTATATCCGCAAAGCTATTTAGATACCTCTAATGCACTTCGTTTGAATTGAACCGTTCCGCCGTATTAACCATTCCCCTCATTTGCATACAAAAAGCGTCATTTAATATCTGATCTCATTTGTATCTTTATTAAAAAACGTTAGCGCAAAAGAAAAATTTTCGTATTGAGCGTTGTTAAGCGAGGCGGGAAATAACTTTTTAACGCAAACGCCAATGTTTTGATCGCTACTAAAATCGCTTTGCTGCCAACTTTCGTTACAGCTGCCGGGCCAACGAACAATATCCGATTCTTTCAGAAATCGCTCCGAAATATTGAGTGGAAATGAGCGCGAAAAACGTAATCGCCGCAATTTTTTCTAAGTGGACCGCCGGATCCGTTTTGCAAACATATCTGCACGGCTCTTTTGTGTTTTTAATTAAATCTGAGTTGTGCGCACATAAATCATGCCTTTGAAACAATTATTATGAAATACGGCTTCGGCAAAACTCTAATGTCGTCAGGGGCGAGCGCACACGTAAATGTCAACGTTTATTTTGAAAGTTGATCCTTTGTTGCGGTATCGTCGACTTGGTCTGTTTCTAAAGATCTATCGTTGATAAGGTTGGCATGAAAGCAATTATTTTTAAACGGTTTCGTTATTTGCGCTTCTTTGTCGAGCTGCAATCGCTCGGAAGTCAAGACTGTTTTGCGCTAATTGCGCACCGTTTCTTTCGACCCACTTCTTTTGCGGGAATAGCTCGAGTAAATATTAACTCGGCTTGTTCTGCGTTTATGATTTTCGAGTTCCATGTCGCAGACGGCGAATAAAAGCAGTCATGCTTATTTGTGGGGAATATTTTTGCAAAGCCGGTCTCGATACTTTCAAGAATTCTTTTTAAAAACTCCGAGCTTATTATTGTTTTCAGCATTGTTGTATAACCCAGTAGCGGCTCGTGGTCCTTTCGTTAGGTGAGGCAACAATTTCGTTTCAAAATCAGCAGGTATTAATTAACATGTTGGCAATTACTTTTGTTAAAAGACAGATTGTTTATTCGTTTTTATGAAAACAATACAAATAGCTTTGAGTCAGTAACACATCTCTATTCTATATGAGTACACTTCTCGAATAAAAAACATTTAATTGCTTCACACAAACCAACGAGAAGGTTTAAAGACTATAGAATTTGCTTTCTTAGCATTAAATATTAATTCATATGATCTAGGGCTAATTTAAATATATTAATCAATTAATTAATAAAGTTCTCCTCAAATCTGGATGAGAGGTTCTAAATCTTTGACATACAATTGTTCGTCGTAAGAAAACCGTGCTTAAATATTTAAACTTTATAAGAAATTCTGGAGATTATAGATTCTTATGTTGCTATCAGAATTGCAAAACTGACATTTTCATTGTCCTACTCTGTTCAAGTTAACTTAAAAGTTTTAATACACAACCTTGGCAATGCACATGCAGTGAACACCTTTCCTCGCGTCTAATTAATGCACAACTAAATGCACACTAAATGCATTCAGCATCCCTGTTCAGCATTGTGCAGTTTCACCGTGAGATTAAAAAATCCGATCTGATTGGCTTTAAGGACGGTAGGCGTTGGTGCCTCCGCTGGCGCTTTGATAAAGCACTGATGACTATTGTCTTACTCAAAAACATATTAGCGCCACTGACTAATCATACTGAAGATATCCGTCTTTCTGAGGCATGCCTCTGTCTGAAGCTGGCCTACACGGCGGTGATCAGCGCTTATTCCTGTCGAAAGCGCGTACTTCAAAATATGTTTTATACCAAGACGCGTTTTAATAAATCACAGTGTTCCATGAAAGTTATTTGCTATATCTGTAAAATATATTTGAAGTTAACAGATATTAAAACAAAAACTAATAGTCAATTTTTCCAGGGGAGGCACTGCCTCCCCTGCCTCCCCTGACGAGCCGCCACTGGTATAACCACATTCGAGCTAAATTAAAATTTCAGTTCATTACGGATTAAAAACGCTCTACAGTACGTAATATCGAAAGAAAATTCGTTCATAACAAAGCTGAAACCTACAAAATAAAAAATATAAAAGGCTGTTCTAAAAAAATACTTCTATATTCCTTTTAAAATAAGTGTAACTCCTTCGTGGAATGATTATTTTAAGACATATTACTCATCTTTAGTTATTCACTTCAATTTATGCAATAAAAATGTGTTTTATTTTTTTGGTCAAAACTGATGCGCAACAATATGCACATATTGATAATAGTCGCTGGAATAAAAAGTTTATTATCTTTAAAAACTGAGAAATAATGAAAGGTATCAGCACAACAAAAAAATAACTAAATAAATGTTTAGAGGTGTCGAAAGAGAAAAACGAAAATCTAAGCAAGAAACAAAATACGCTAAAGAAATTATAGAAAGCTAGGCAGAGACAAAAACAGTAAATAAGAATGTTGTTAAAATGTTTGCATAGTTTAGATAGGATTTATTCAGCAACATTTTGAGATGACCTCATAAATTCTTTGGGATACATTAAATTTAACCACGAACATTACTCGTCAACAGAAAACATTTTTCTATTTGGCACGAATTTTTTTGTCACAGTTTTACCCCCCCCGCCCATTATTTAACGAGCCGGTCATGCATTTCTTCAATTGTTGACCGTGAATTTCACTTTCGATGCATCAGTTGGAAAGTGTTTGTTTTTACCCAATTTTTTGGTGAGTTGGCTAGCGATAACGTTTTATCAGCTTCAAAACAGTTAGTTCCTTTTCGACTTTCCTTTGCGATGTTTTCACTTTTCGTTGTGTGAAGTTATGCCCCGCTATTCGGACAGTGAATACACGGACATGGTGTTAGTGTATGGAGAAGCCCAGGGAAATGCAGTGCAAGCATAAACAATTTTGATATTCTTGAAATTTTGCGGAAACGAGTGATACGTGCTGCTGAAACAATTCGAAACAATGATATTATGTCACAAAGAGTCCAGGACTCATTTCGTCGCCATCTTCAGTGTTGTCTAGAGAATAATGGTGACCACTTTGAACATTTATTATGAAGTTTTTGGCGATTTCAAGGTAGGTCTCCATTACCTATTACAGCCTTGCATTCAAATGTTTACATTTTTTGTTCCGTGTTGAGCTAATTTCTTATGCCTCCCCGCAAGAAACTGCTTTGTTAGCCATGGGCGGGTAGGTGAATTTGTATTAAATTTTTGACTAATTTTAACTTGATCACGAAAGGGTTTACGACAAAATGTTATTTACAAATTTAATTGCTTTCGACTAGTTTTAATACCAGTTAAAATTAATGTACTTTTTTCTGTAACAAGCTGTATATTTCGATTAAAATTTTACCATGCTTACAATAACTTTAAAACGTCTGCAAGATTTTACAACATCCGGTTTTGTAATTCTATATTTAGTCTATAAAATAAATTGACTCTAATTTTTTGAGTCACTCTATATAAACAAATTTAAAAAATATGAACGTAATGATAAATCACAAGCATAGACTCATCATATTTTGCACATTTTAGATAGGATATACATATTCGGCAAAATTCTGAAGTGGCGTCATCAAATTTTTGGGAGAATAAGCAAATATATTTTGATTAAAAATTTATCATGCTTATGATAAATTTTTAATCTGCAAGATTTCAAGGCATTCAGTTTTGGAGGTTGAAAATTAAATTGCCAAATGTTATGTAATTTTGATTCTTTTTCCAAAAATCTCGACATTTTAGCGGAAATCTCAACACGGATTCATAAACTACACGTGTAGGACTACGTTATTTTATACAATTTAACAGCTATTTACCATGTACAAGTTTGAGGTGACGTCATCACATTGTTGATGGAATGATTAGGCAAAGTTTGGTTAGAATTTTGATATCTACATGATATTCATAATAGGCATAAAAAATTTGGCAACAATCGGTCTGTTAGTTTCGGAGATTATCTGTCTACCAAAAATCGACGCAGACGGCGGACAGACAGACAGACAGGCAGACAGAGAGGTGGAAATGGTAGAGCAGTCGCCCAGTGGACTTAATTACAATACATACTTCTTTAGCTTAGGCCCGGAAAGTAAAAAGAGGACCTAATCAAGAAAATAAAAAAGGAGGGTCGAAGGTGGATAATATGGGTGTTACATAATACGAGGTACCAGGAGTAGTTTTATTCCATCAATGCTGTTGGTGGAATAAAGCACGTATGTGGAGGGATGTTATACTAGTTCAAGTTCAGTTGAACAGGCGGAGAGGATTTTGAAATCTAATAACAGTCTATGGCCCAATAAAGACCAGTGAAAAGAAGAAAAATTCTATGGGCAACTCCAAAACGTAATGGATGGTATGAATAAACAGATCATCGTCATAGAATGGTAATATGTAGAACTATGTAAATAGCACCAACTAGACAACATGGAGAAGAAATATTAATCGCTGACCACATTCTTGTGGACAAGCAAATATGGAATAAATTAAAAATATAAAATATGCCAGAGCTTGTCGTGAATACCACATAGTAAGTGTTTATTACCTGATAAAACAAAATTCTCATTAGAAAAAACTTGATCCCTGAGGAGATGAAAAGAAATAAAACCAAAAAGTAAGCAGTTATAAACTGAAAAATATAGAGACAAGAACTAAATGCCAAAATATGCTAATAATCTCTGACTGAAATAAGAGGTAGCCACTAAGAAGAAAGTGATAGGACGAGAACTTTCTGTAGAAAAGGAAATAAATCTAAACTGGAAAACCCTCATGAAGAAAGTCAGAAACATTTCTTTAACATTGGGACCAACAGAAAAATCAAGAATATCCACACTTTCCAAGAAGTTAACTATACCGAAATTAGAACACCAAGATACAAAAAAGATATGAAAATATTCTGCTTCATATTCGAAAGCCGGCTCTGCGAGGGCGCCTAATTGGCCCCTCCGACAATGCCCCTTGATTGTCACTAATGAATAATATCTTAATTCGCTCAATTTTCCTCTGATAAATAGTACGTTGTAGAATACAGGCTTAGAATTTGCTCTTGTGGGGGCGAGACTGACATAGATGCTAGATATATAAGCTTCAGGGTGGCTTGGAGCCCTCATTCGTGTCCAAGACAACCAACCAACAACCAAAATGGAGCTGTTATCAGTATTATTGGTTTTAGCTGCGCTACAACTGTGCCACTCCACAAGACTGACCGGCGACATGGACAACGAAATCCCGGTGGTATCCGGCAACCCCGGCGCCTTCCGGGAGCAAGACGAGTGGATCAAGATCAGCGCCGCCCCCAAGGCCGTTATCCGCAAGATGACCGGTTCGTACGTTGAGGTCGAGTGCGAGGCCATGGGCTCTCCGCCGCCGACGCTCCAGTGGTTCCGAGGAAACCAAGCTCTCACCGAGCATCAAAGCTATGACACCAACACCATCTCCGAAGTACCCTCTCAAGGCCTGGGCAAAATCCGCGGCCGCCTCGTCATCAACTACCTCCTCCCCGTCCACGCAGTCACCTTCACCTGCGTCGCCCAAAGCGGCTCCAAGGTCGCCACTGCAGACACCACCATTTACGTCATCAAAAATGAAGGTTTCGACCGCAACTTCACCCAACTTTTGACCACTAAAGTTATCGGAGTACACCACGTTCCCAGAATCTCCCTCTGGGCTCCCACCTACATGGATGTGATCGGTACCAATGTGGTCCTCCCCTGCCGCACCTTGGGCAACCCTAAACCCAGCCAAATGTGGATTGATCCCCAGGACCAGATCGTAAGCGAGGGTGATGGCCGGGTGTCCGCTCTGCCTGATGGGTCTCTTAGTATTAGGTCGATCATTTGGGCTGATATGGGTGTGTACACTTGTATGGCACGCAACATGGTCGGCCAGGACTCAGTTGAGACCTTCCTCTATCCCATGAAGGAATCGAAATAGGGAGAATGGGGGGCACTTTATGTTAATTTACTCATTGTTCAGTTCGAGAATATTCATAGGGTAGTTTGTTGTACGTTATTTATGTAAATTAGTATTTATGACTTAGGTATTTATATACATACTAATTCAAGACATGTGAACTTAGTTATACTACTTAATACATAAAATAGAAAAAGTTCTTCTAAGTACTACTCACCAACAAGGAAACTAAACAAAGAGAAAAATAGAAAATATCACTAAGACAGGTAGACGCACTAGAGGAAATAGAAAAAAAGAAGAAATTTAGTAAGCGGTTAAAACTAAGAACCCCAATTAAATATAATTATTATATATATTTCCAACAGACACACATCTCCAGTGGAAACAACGCAGTAATAAGAATAATTAGGAATAATGTGCCGGAATTTTGTACTTAACACTTTTCTTGTTAAGCTTGACATAAAATGTATCTACATTAATCCCAAGACAGTTGTATAGCCTAAAACACGTTATGAGCGGACAGCTTACACGTGGAACATAAAATTGTACCTCAAGTAATAAGTTGGCATACGATATTTCTCAGCTTAAATTTTTTGTAAAAATATTAGGCAACTTACATTACTTTTTGATAACAGAAAGTGTTCGTTACAGAGCATCCTGGTCACAGTGTCTAACAGGGTACAAACCAAACATTTTATAATAGCAGTATTTGCAAAATTTACGTAAAACATTCTTTATGAGATTTATGAAAGCTTGCTGATAAGGTTTCCAAATTATATTTCAGTACTCCATTTTTAACCTAACTAACGTATAATAGTATATTATTAGCCAAGGTTGCAAAGCCAAGCATTCTAGACCGAGCGCAAATTAGAACCCGAGACGCGCAGCGTCGAGGGCTCTGAAGCGCGAGGTCTAGAAGTGGCTTTACAACCGTGGTTAATATACAATTTTTTTCACTAGTAGAAATCATAAGACAATAAATTGAAAAAATAAACGTTCAATTTTTTGACGCAACATGATTTGGTTTTGATTTCTAATCAAACTTAATCTAAATCTTCAACACAAAGAAAACCGCTTACACTTGTCGCTGAATTAATCATTTTATCTTCTACCGTCTACCAACTACATCAAGTAATGTTAATAGCACACATTTATTCATTTTTTAAGAAATAATCACATCAAGTATTTCGTACATAACCTCAATCTTCTTTTTGAACCCGTGGTCGCGAAAGTTGAATTTGCTACCTCTAAATGAGTCGACGTTTGCATGCTTCGTGACTGCTAGTGAAAAAAATAATAACTTTGTGCAGTAAATCTATTCACCAAGTTCACAAAACTGACAACATATTTCAAGAAATTTTCTGTTGATATTATAATAGCTATTTATGACATAAGTGAATAAAAGTGAATTTTATCCAACGAAAAAACAGTTTAGCACACGAGGCGAAGCCGATTTTTTCCAATTTCGTAAAATTAAAAAAAAAAATTATTGTTTAGGTAATCCGTACATAAATATTAATTGTGCTATTACTAATATGATGAACATTTAAAGAAGGTAAATTGTCTAAGCTGCCTGTACTTTCGTCACGGTCAAATTCAAAGGATGTTCCTGGAGTTTCATTAAGATTGTTTTACAGGAGGTGGACTAAGCGTTGCAAATTTTGGTTGAATATCCACGCATCCATAATTTTCCATTCAAATTTAGTTTATTTTTTGTACACCATAATAAGAAATATTTAACATCTTCTTGCAGTTTTAAACAGTCATAATTCTCAATCACATTCGCTATTTTGAGGTTCTGAGCGTAAATAACTGTGCGACATTTAAACCGTCTTCATCATTAAAAAATAATATAAATAGCAGCGGCCCTCAATTGAGGCCCTGCACAACTCCATTGTCAATATTAAATATTGATGACTTGTGACCACCAAATTCAATATCTTGTTGTCTGGCATCACTGACTCTAACTGCAAAAATAATTGACCACTGATACCAAATGAGTTTAATTTGCACAAAAGAATACAATGACGTACTGTGTCAAATGCCTTGGAAAGACAAAAGTAAATAACATCAACTTGGAAACGTTTAATATTCTGTAATATCCTTTCGTCAATGCTTTGGACCCATTGTTCAATTTCATGTTGCAACAGGAACTCCTGACTTCTAAGACAATTTTGTCAAAGCTGTTTGTGGATTCTGGCTCTAGTCGTCTCAAATCATCAACAACTTGCTCTGATACTGAAGGTCTTTCAGGAGATTTCTGTCTAAAGTATTCGACACATAGTGAGTGAATTCACAGAGGTCCGTTATTGTTGACCCACCTTTCACAAAATCAGGCTGTTCTGGAACAATATCATTAGTCATTACAAACAGGTGAATGAATATATAGTACTTGAAATAATTGACTCAAATAATTTTGCAAAATTTGGTAGTAGTTTGGTTTATAGTTTTTTATTTCACATTTATCTCCAGTCTTATGAACATGACTTATTTTAGATAGCTTTCACAGAATTAATTTTATTAGAAAATTACGTTAAATATATGTAATAAAGGATCTATTAAACTATTAATACAATCCACTACAAGGAAAGCAAATATGTTGTCAGGGCCAGTTACAAAGTAGCTCTAGAATTTTTTAACAGAATTCAGTATGTCCCTGCGGTCGACGATAAATTCTGAGAATACAGGGTGAGAATTACAAGAATTAGAATAATCTTCAGTGACACAATAATTTTTATCACAGAACTCACTTAGGTCACAGTTAGAGTCACATACAGGGTTTCTATAAATAATTATAGGGTCGAACTAGGTCATGGACGTGTGCTGCCTATCACTTTATGCGAATTTTACTAAATTCCCAAGGACTCATGATAGATAGCACACGAATCTGCATAACTGGTTGCTTAAAGTCTTCATATCTTATAAAACTAATTCATAACAATAAAAAGAAACAAATTTATTGTGTTCAAATGTCACAGTAAATGTTGAAAATGTTCACAATTTTGTTCAAGGTACATGTTCCCTCCTTTTTTAATTACAAAAATGTTCTGTAATATCGCATTTGCATCCAGTGTGGGCATCCAAATATTTGACAGATAATAACCATATTCTCGGTTGATGTTATGAGGACATTTATGGATTTCAATAGCTTCACGGATTTTCCTGTCATAGAAATGTGGTGCTTTGGACAGAACTTGGAAATTTTCAAACAGAATGGTGTGACCGGTTTCATGTTGGTGTTCAGCTACGGCAAAGTGAGTCAGAACACCTGTTCTGAGACAACGTTTGTGTTCTTGAATTCGAATTTTTATGGACTAACCAGTTTCTCCTATATATTTTACACCACAGGAGCAGGGAATGCTGTATATTTCTCTTATTATCTGTCAAATATTTGGAAGGCCACATTGGGTGCAAATACTCGTTTATCTCCCTCCACTCGGCCCGGAGCCGGCTAATCAGCTTCAACCAAGACGGTTTCCCCCACCACGTCTCTATAAATAAGTCATAACCAAATTCTTCCCGCCAAAAGAGTTTCGCCTCTGGTATGGTTGACATACTGATTTACCGTCCTGTTTTGCCTTATCCTTAACCTTGCTCCTGAAGATGCCACTTACGAAAGCGTGAGAAACGTTGAGCCCAAACACTCAATTATCACGGTTCCAACCCGGAAAACGATCACGTATTGATTCCGACCGTGCAAGCTTCCGAAATTTTTTATTTAAATAGTTGTTCATATCAAGATATCGGAGGAAGCCCTCATCAACTTTTTTAAAAGTACCTTGACTCTAACCAAGTCAATTTGTTGTACAATAAAAGAAATAAAATTTTAGCGGTTGAACTGAGATCTTTATAGTATTAACAGCAATCAGAACACCACCACCTCTGATGTTCTGACGATCACTTCGGATATACTATTTCCAGCGATATATTGGAAAATATACTAACATTATACGGTTAAAGCAGTTAAAGAGTTGTAGTTTAAGTTGGCAACCAACGTTCCTTTTCCCGCGCAACGAATTTTCTACGTCTCCATGCCTGCGCCAGTCGGCCGGTTTCGTTTAACCTGTGTTTTGGACGATCAGCTGATTGACGTTAATTTAAAATTTTGGTTCCAAAAATAAAAAAATTGGTCTAAAGAGTTTAGACAGTACTTCCCTCGCTGTCGGAAACTTGACGACTGCATGCCTATTGTGTTTTTTTTCTCATTACATTTTTGTAGTGGGAATTTAAAAAAAAAATGCGATGACGTCATCAACATTTTTGCAAGGACACGTATATCAGTTGGGATAGATGTAGCGTAATACTAAGAATAAAATTATTATATTCTCAAATTTTCGGGAAAATGAATTGGGTCGTTTTGAATATTGATTTGTAATAATCAATAAAATAACGAAACAATTTACTCACGTATACGTATCAGAGGCAACTGAAAATCGTGTATGTATAAACATTCTTAATTTAAGATGACAGGCGTAACAGCATACGTGAGAGTCAAACAGAGAAACTGTAAACAAAACGACCATCGGTTTTATTGCTTCGACTTCCGCTTATTATATAAAACATTGGGTTTTATTTTAATTCTTGACGGTGAAATTCACAATTGGTTGATTATAAACATGTCTATTTCACATTCGCGGAACCAAGTGAGCGCATAAAACAAATGCAGGTCTGTAATGTTAAAGACAATGTAAATAAGCGTGTTACCCTTATGTTTCAACCGAGTTTTTCCTTTAACAAATTTTGTGTATACCAAATTGGGTTGGTTGGGGTGTAATACTAATAATAAGTGTTGCCTTTAATTTAATCAATAAAATAAATTGACTTCATTAATTTTTTTGAACCACCTCTTAAGAAAATCTAAAAAATATGAATGGAATGATAAATCACAAGTACAAACTCATCATATTTTTTGCATTTTAGATAGGATTTATTCAGCAAAATTTAAGGGTGACGTCATCAACTTGTTTAGGAGGGATGAACAAATACATTTTGAACAAAAGTTTACCATGCTTATAATAACTTTAAAATATTCCCAAGATTTCAAAGCATTCGGTTTTGTAATTCCTGATTAAATCGATAAAATAAATTCACGCCTTCATTAATTTTTTTGAGTCACCCTGCATATGCAAATCCAAAAATATGAATGGAATGATAAATCACGAGTACAGACTCATCATATTTTGTACATTTTAGATACGATTTATTCGGCAAACTTTTGAGCTGACGTCATCAGTTTTTTGTAGAAGATAACCAAATATATTTTGACTAAAAATTTATTATGCTCTTTATAACCTTAACACATCTGCAAGATTTCAAAGCATTCGGTTTTGTAGTTCCTGATTAAATCAATAAAATAAATTTACGCATTCATTAATTTTTTTGAGTCACCTTGTATATGCAAATCGAAAAAATTTGAATGGAATGATAATTCACAAGAAGACACTCACCATATTTTGTACATTTTAGATAGGATTTATTCAGCAAAATTTTGTGGTGACATCATAAATTTTTTAGGGGGGACGACCGAATACGTTTTGATCAAAAATTTACTATGCTTATGATAATTTTAAAATATCTTCAAGATTTCGAAGCATTCGGTTTTGTAGTTCCTGAGTAAATCAGTAAAATAAATTTACGCTTTGATTTATTTTCTTGAATCACCCTGTATATGCAAATCCAAAAAATATGAATGGAGTGATAGATCACAAGTACAGACTGATCATATTTTGTACATTTTAGATATGATATATTCGGCAAATTTTCGAGCTGACGTCATCAAGTTTTTGGAGGGGATAAGCAAATATATTTTGACTAAACATTTATTATGCTCTTTATAACCTTAAAACATCTGCAAGATGTCAGAGCATTCCGTTTTGTAGTTCCTGATTAAATCAATAAAATATATTTACGCATTCATTAATTTTTTTGAGTCACTCTGTATATGCAAATCCAAAAAATATGAATGGAGTGATAAATGACAAGTACAGGCTCATCATATTTTGTACATTTTAGATATGATTTATTCGGCAAACTTTCGAGCTGACGTCATCAAGTTTTTGGAGGGGATAAGCAAATATATTTTGACTAAACATTTATTATGCTCTTTGTAACCTTAAAACATCTGCAAGATTTCAGAGCATTCGGTTTTGTAGTTCCTGATTAAATCAATAAAATATATTTACGCATTCATTAATTTTTTTGAGTCACCCTGTATATGCAAATCCAAAAAATATGAACGGAGTGATAGATCACAAGTACAGACTCATCATATTTTGTACATTTTAGATATGATTTATTCCACAAACTTTTGAGCTGACGTCATCAAGTTTTTGGAGGGGATAAGCAAATATTTTTTGACTAAAGATTTATGATGCTCTTTATAGCCTTAAAACATCTGCAACATTTCAAAGCATTCTGTTTAGCAGATTAAAAATTAAATTTCAAAATGTTGTTTTATAATTTTGATTTTTTTCCAAAAATCTGGACGTTTCGGGTGAAAAATCGATTCAGAGTTGTAAACTACATGTGTAGGACTATGTTATTTTATACAATTGAAAACCCATTTACTATGTACAATTTTGAAGTGACGTCATCGCATTAGTGGTGGGGATGATTAGACAAATTTTGGTTAGCGTTTTACCATCTACATGATATTCTTAATATAAGTACAAAATTTCACAACAATCGGTCGAGTACTTTCGGAGATTATCTGTCTAATAAAAATCCGGGACGGCAGACGGACAGACGGACAGACGGACGGACAGACGGACGGACAGACGGACAGACGGACAGACAGACGGAAATGGGAGACCTATTTCTTCGTCTTCTAGGGGTCATGAAAGATCGAGAAAACGTAAAAGTAGAGAGTCGGCCGACGGACTCGATTACAATACTTCCTTTGCTTACGCTCGGGAAGTAAAAGTGTGTTTTCTGCGTTTAGTGTTTGTGCTTTTTTACTTGTTTTGATTTGTTAGGTATGATATTATAGACCTTTGTGCTGTTTTACTTCCCGAGCGTAAGCAAAGGAAGTATTGTAATCGAGTCCGTCGGCCGACTCTCTACTTTTACGTTTTCTAGATCTTTCATGACCCCTAGAAGACGAAGAAATAGGTCTCCCATTTCCGTCTGTCTGTCCGTCCGTCTGTCCGTCCGTCTGTCCGTCCGTCTGTCCGTCTGTCCGTCTGTTGTCCCGGATTTTTATTAGACAGATAATCTCCGAAAGTACTCGACCGATTGTTGTGAAATTTTGTACTTATATTAAGAATATCATGTAGATGGTAAAACGCTAACCAAAATTTGTCTAATCATCCCCACCACTAATGCGATGACGTCACTTCAAAATTGTACATAGTAAATGGCTTTTCAATTGTATAAAATAACATAGTCCTACACATGTAGTTTACAACTCTGAATCGACTTTTCACCCGAAACGTCCAGATTTTTGGAAAAAAAATCAAAATTATAAAACAACATTTTGAAATTTAATTTTTAATCTGCTAACCAGAATGCTTTGAAATGTTGCAGATGTTTTAAGGCTATAAAGAGCATCATAAATCTTTAGTCAAAAAATATTTGCTTATCCCCTCCAAAAACTTGATGACGTCAGCTCAAAAGTTTGTGGAATAAATCATATCTAAAATGTACAAAATATGATGAGCCCGTACTTGTCATTTATCACTCCATTCATATTTTTTGGATTTGCATATACAGAGTGACTCAAAAAAATTAATGAATGCGTAAATATATTTTATTGATTTAATCAGGAATTACAAAACGGAATGCTCTGACATCTTGCAGATGTTTTAAGGTTATAAAGGGCATAATAAATGTTTAGTCAAAATATATTTGCTTATCCCCTCCAAAAACTTGATGACGTCAGCTCGAAAATTTGCCGAATAAATCATATCTAGAATGTACAAAATATGATCAGTCTGTACTTGTGATCTATCACTCCATTCATATTTTTTGGATTTGCATATACAGGGTGATTCAAGAAAATAAATGAAAGCGTAAATTTATTTTACTGATTTACTCAGGAACTACAAAACCGAATGCTTCGAAATCTTGAAGACATTTCAAAATTATCATAAGCATGGTAAATTTTTGATCAAAAGGTATTTGGTCGTCCCCCCTAAAAAATTTATGATGTCACCACAAAATTTAGCTGAAAAAATCCTATCTAAAATGTACAAAATATGGTGAGTCTCTTCTTGTGATTTATCATTCCATTCAAATTTTTTCGATTTGCATATACAGGGTGACTCAAAAAAATTAATGAATGCGTAAATTTATTTTATTGATTTAATCAGGAACTACAAAACCGAATGCTTTGAAATCTTGCAGATGTTTTAAGGTTATAAAGAGCATAATAAATTTTTAGTCAAAATATATTTGGTTATCTTCTACAAAAAACTGATGACGTCAACTCAAAAGTTTGCCGAATAAATCGTATCTAAAATGTACAAAATATGATGAGTCTGTACTTGTGATTTATCATTCCATTCATATTTTTGGATTTGCATATGCAGGGTGACTCAAAAAAATTAATGAAGGCGTGAATTTATTTTATCAATTTAATCAGGAATTACAAAACCGAATGCTTTCAAATCTTGGGAATATTTTAAAGTTATTATAAGCATGGTAAACTTTTGTTCAAAATGTATTTGTTCATCCCTCCTAAAAAAATTGATGACGTCACCCTTAAATTTTGCTGAATAAATCCTATCTAAAATGCAAAAAATATGATGAGTTTGTACTTGTGATTTATCATTCCATTCATATTTTTTAGATTTTCTTAAGAGGTGGTTCAAAAAAATTAATGAAGTCAATTTATTTTATTGATTAAATTAAAGGCAACACTTATTATTAGTATTACACCCCAACCAACCCAATTTGGTAGACACAAAATTTGTTAAAGGAAAAACTCGGTTGAAACATAAGGGTAGCACGCTTATTTACATCGACTTTAACATTACAGACCTGCATTTGTTATATGCGTTCACTTGATTCCGCGAATGTGAAATAGACATGTTTATAATCAACCAATTGTGAATTTCACCGTCAAGAATTAAAATAAAACCCAATGTTTTATATAATAAGCGGAAGTCAAAGCAATAAAACCGACGGTCGTTTTGTTTACAGTTTCTCTGTTTGGCTCTCACGTATGCTGTTGCGCCTGTCATCTTAAATTAAGAATGTTTATACATACACGATTTTCAGTTGCCTCTGATACGTAGGTATACGTGAGTAAATTGTTTCGTTATTTTATTGATTATTACAAATCAATATTCAAACGACCCAATTCATTTTCCCGAAAATTTGAGAATATAATAATTTTATTCTTAGTATTACACTACATCTATCCCAACTGATATACGTGTCCTTGCAAAAATGTTGATGACGTCATCGCAATTTTTTTTTAAATTCCCACTACAAAAATGTAATGAGAAAAAAAACACAATAGGCATGCAGTCGTCAAGTTTCCGACAGCGAGGGAAGTACTGTCTAAACTCTTTAGACCAATTTTTTTGTATAGCGGCTGAAGTTTGGGCATTTTAAGTTAAGTTGTTTGTGTCAAAAAACGTTTCATATGGACCCCATGGAAGGCATTACGAATAAAATTCATAATTACGCAAGAGTGAGTTGTTGATTTATTCTGTGCAATAATTATATACCATTATATTTTGTAGCGCTCTTCTACCCGTGCAATTGGACTATTGTTGACAACATCGTGGCACAGAAAACGATTGCCAATGCGTATTCATTTTTCAAGAAGGAAAATTTCAATTTAAGATGGCCCACAGAGGTTGTTACTTCAATATAATTGTCTTTGTTAAACTTGTTTATTTGTGCTGCATTTGCTTTTATCTTAAACACAAACTCAAGGCAGCTGTAGTTCCTTGAGTGTAGCGCAAACAATTTAATTTCAATTTAATATACATATTTAATATGTTAACCACTTTTGCTGCGCAAAACTAAAACAGTTGTTGTTATATTTGGTAATGTATGTACACATTTAGTGTAGGTACGTAATGTTATTCGAAGTGTATGTTGCAGTATAGATAATATTGTCTGTTGGAAATAAATTGTGTTATTATTAAAAGTAATTTTACGTAGTTCAACAATAAATTGCCTTTGGCACTACTTTTTATAGCGGTCTATTTGGTGACTTTTCTGTCAGCTAATCTATCGGTGGAAATACTATAACATTAAATTGGTTGGTAAATAATTCAGTTGACGAAATGTCAGTATGTAACCAGGTTTCGGTTAGGTATCCATTTTAGAGGAACGAACGTTAAGAAAAAAATTCAGTGTATTTGAACTTAAGCCTCTATCTAACATTTTGATACAAAATTTCAAAAAATGCTGCACGATAAATATTTGTCTAGTGGAAATTGACTGATGTTTTGTAGAAACAATTTGCGGTATACCTACCGTTCAAATATTTAAGTTTTGTATATTTATCTCCGGTACTTAATCTTCTCTTGAACTCCTTTCTTAATAAATAAACCATGTTTTCTTGCATTTTAGTTAAATCTCTGTCAACATTATCCACACGAGGGAGCGTAATGAGTTTAGTTACAGCATGTATATCAACTTGTTAATAACAACATCATCCATCCACGTCGTTGCCTTTCCTCAACTTCATCAAACAGTTGATTGTCATTGATGATATGACTCTCATTTATGACACCTAGTGAAGAAGACTTCACTTTGATGTTTTTTATCCCATTCACAGAACGAAATCGGAGTATCATTTCTCAGTGTACTTGGCAAATTGTATGCAAGACTTCTCGAGAAAAAGATCAGAGTGCATGTGGACTAGTTAATGGAAGAAGCACAATGCGGTTTTACAAAACAAGAACGAACACAAAATCTGATATTCACGATGACCTAGTTGCTAGAGAGAACAATAAAAACAACAAAGTACCACATATGCCTTACATAGGTTTAGAGGAAGCTTTCGACAAGCTGAAGAAGATAGAAATATGAAAAGAGGAATTACTCATATAATATGTTGAAGCGCTTAAAATCCAACTTCGAAAAATTCACAACTTGGCAAGGAATGACCTTGGCCCCCGTGTATCTTGGCAATAGACGATGAGGTAATAATTAAGTGGGGTATAGAAAATTAGAAGCAACTGAAATTAGTGAGTGGGTATTTGCAGAGGACACAATGATGAGTGTAAGATTAGAACGGGAATACAAAACAATTTAAACATAAATCAAGAAAGGGAAAATTAGGTCATGAAGCTGAGCGTGGACAAAAGAAGGACATCCATTATAACAAAACAACAACGAACAAGGAACATACAATAGTATATTATTAACTAAGGTTGTGAAGACAGACATTCTAGACCGAGCGCAAATTAGAACCTGAGACGCGCAGCGTCGAGGGCTCTAAAGCGCGAGGTCTAGAATTGGCTTCACAAACGTGGTTAATATACTATTTTTTCCACTAGTAGCCCATTTGAGGTTTGCGAATTTTCAAAATGTTTTTTCTGAAGTGCATCAATAAAAACGTGTACTCACGTCATTTTAGTAAGCTTTGGAATTTTATTATTTTTTGACAATCCAGAAATGGTCCAGAACTTTTGTTTTAATTTCCTCCATATTTCCCGTTTTTAATAAATTTTTGTGTGAAAAATGTTGTAAAGTGAACCATCATGTACCCCTCCTCATTCCGTCGTACTTACGCGACCGCGACAAATTTGGCTGAAAAAGGTATGGACCTTTTATCGTTAAAGCGACACGGGGAATGGAAATCCTCCAGCATAGCAGAAGGATACAACGACGGGTCGATCTTCAATAAAAAACAAAATCGCCGAAATCGTCCAAAGCTCATCTACGGCAAATCAAGTCAAACCAAATCGGAACCATGATTCAGTTTCAGTCCCGTAAACTTCATTTTCACTCCCATCAACTTCATCAACTTTGTTTCACCAATTTATCTTCAATTTATAATCAATTCAGGGTTTGGAAATCATTCCAGGGCATAATTTAAAAGCAAATTTTCCAAAATGATCGTTTTCAGGTTGTCTCAGTTTTTCTGACAGTTGTGGACAGTTGTCACATTAGGTGGCCAACTTCACGTTTACATTATTGACCAAGGTTCACAATTTTCCAAATTACAGACCTCTAGACAAGTCGACAATTAGCCATTGTAATGCTACTAGTGGAAAAAATATATATAAAGTGGAATTAAAGCACCGTTCGGCGGTTGCTTAGTTACCATAGAATTAAATCATTTTAATTTCTTTCCATTTCTGTGCAGGTGTGTGTTGGAGTTCGAAAATAGGGAGAAATAAAATATATTTGTTGATTTTATTCGTGGAAGCTCAGGATGAACTTATTTTAAATAAAACGTATTCCTTAGTGGTACATTTTAATTAAAACAATAATTACCGCAAACAGAATACCTGCAGCTGAAGTAAACTTACTTCCACTTTGAAAGCCGCAACCGACACCGAAACCTTGTTAGTTTTTCCAATTAATTCTGTTTTCACAACAAAAGATGTTATCTATAGACACAATGAATGCCCCAGTACATAAATCAAGTTAAGAAACGATGAAATAATTCCTTTTATATCCACAAAACTTAATAAATTACACTCAAAGGAGCGGATTTTCTTTGAAAAAATAATGCATATTTAATGGGCGCCGCTAAATCCGCGGATTTCACTTTAACAAATATTAGCGAAAGTTCCTTCGACCGAGGAAAAAATTAATCTAGTCAAGACATAAATTGGCACGTTTCGAGATAAGTCACGGAAAGAAAAGACTCGTTATTACCTTCGTCCTGCGGAGAGGCCGTTTTCCTTTGTACCAGGTGATAACTGCAGGAGGTCGGGATCCTGCCGACTCGCAGGTCACTTCGTATCGTTTTTCGGCCACCAGAGGGCTCACAGTCTTCAGGATCCGGGCCGTGAGGGGCTTAACTGTAACGAAATAAAAGCAATAAAGACTCTGATGGACACGTGTTTTTTACTACAACGCTAATCCGGATTTATCGGTCTTTCGACATGACAAATCACAATAATTTTTCCGCCAGAGATGAAGATAGAGATTTGTCAATGGGACGGCGAAAACAGCCCGATCGATTGGGAGGGCTCGAGAGCGTGGTGACACGAGTTAATTGAATTTTTATTCTTTTATGATGGAGCAAAGAGGCCGGGGAGATGAAAGCAAGGAGACGGGGCGCGCTTAAAAAAGATAATAAAAAGTAATTATATTTTTATTTTGGGCTTTCACCGAATCGCAAACGGTTTATCTAGATTACGGAAAATTATGGAGAGGTTCGGGAAAAAGTTATGGCTGCTTGTTTTGTTTGCGATTTGGCCAATTTGCAACACAAAAGGCTAATTGTTATCAGGGCGGAGATTTAAACTCAAGCGGAAAGATGGCGGTTTTGCAGTACTTCGAGTTGACCGGATGTAGAAAAAGCACGGTTTTATCAAACATTTTTGTTTTCCTTCAGCTCGTGTAGATGCATAATTTGGTAATAAAAGTTTTGCTAATTCACAAATGTGGCAAATGTTTGGTGTGTACCTACTTCGAAACGTTTTATTGATTCGTTGTTAAATTTATGTACAATGTTTTTGAAAAATACGCACATAAGTTTTCGATAATGGACAAACTAAGAGGGAATTTTTAAATATAAAATTACGTTTTGCATCTGTTTATCTAAATTTTGTTACGACTTCATTAAGTCCAAGAAATATTATTAAAAAACCACCGAAGTTATATTTCGAGTACTTTATTAGGCGTACTTTTAAAAGACGTCGAGCATTGTTTGACTAAATATTGTCTTGAACCATGCTTGATCTCCAAGCTCCTATGTCCATCATTTAATATAATCTTACGACAAATTTTAAATTCGTACACAAAATCTATCTACATGTACAGCGTGTTATTGAAAGGTACGTACAAAATAAAATCGGCAATTGGTCTCCAACTATAGGTGTTAAAATTTAAAAAAAGTTCAGGTAAAAGTGTTCTCCTTTTAGAGATAAAAATTATTAAACTTTACGTCCAAATTCGTTGTACGCTTCTGACAAAAAGATCATCTCTCGTTTCTATAGCAACATTTAGTCTTGACAAAAGTTTTATTGTTACAGTTGCTAGGATTTACTAAAATAAATTAATTTTACCTATTTATCTTTCAGTAGCGTCTAAAAAGGTTGGATAAGAGTTAATTTTCCCCTTATAAGGGTGTGGGGACAAAAAATCTGCACAAATTTCAAACTAGAATAACTGTATTATAAAAGCATGTATTAATAATGTGATCAACAACATTTATAAAAACAACTTTAAAGAACACAATCTGCACCATATCTGCTTGCTTTACGAATTTTTGTTTTAATACGGCGCATTAAATTTGTAAAAGCCGATATTTTTGTTTGCCGTATTTTCAGCAGTATACGCTTCTTTAATTCTGCATGTGTCGAGGCTTCCCATCCATTTTCGTACACATTCCTCTTTAGATTTCTCCAAAAACGTTCAATTGGGCGTAGTTGAGGTACGTTCGGAACATTTTTATCCTTAGGGATAAAAGGAATGTTTAACTAATTATATGCAGCAATAACGTTAGCTGCGTAATGAGCTGTTGCCATGTCTGGACAAAATACAAAATTGCCATCTGAATGCTTTTCTCTTATAAAACGGACAAGTCGAGACCTAATGCACTATTTTTCATAAATATCTGCATTAACAGAATTTCCAGATGGGCAAATAAACGCAGTAGAATGTCCACGTGAAGAAATGGCCAACCAGACCAACAACTTGGACTGAAATTTTTTGTGACGTTTGAATTTCACTTTCCCATCTACTTCTTCTCCTTCCTTACAATAGAAATGTTTATTGTTAGCAGTATCGCTACCATCAAAAGTGAAGTAGGATTCGTCATCGATGATTATTTCAGTACCATTTGAGGGAAAAAAAGCGGATTCAGAAAGATGCCTTAATTTTCGTTTTTGTTCCAACTTTTGTTTTTCTGAATATTTGGGAGCGGATTTTCGAGTTGCAAGTTTAATATTATTCTCCTTTAATATGTTGCTAACATACTTTTTGTCGATTTTAAATTTCCGTCCAAGCTTTCTTAGTGAAATACCAAGTTTACCGTGACTTTGATTGACTAAGGCTTCTCTCTTCTTCTGGGGCATTTTTCTTGCTGGTCTTCCGCTTCCTACTTGTCTTTCTACCGAATTCCCATTCTCTACTCTTCTGCAAATGCTATAAGTTGTCCTTTTTTATATCCCTATTTGGAAGAAGTGATTAACGGTGAATGACTTTTTTAAATGCATATGCTTTCTATAAAATTTGGCAATCACAGATCGGCGATCATTTTCATTTAAGTCTTCCATTATTACAAAAAATATTGAAACTTTCAAGAGGAACTAGGCATAACAATTTTTAATAACTGCCAAAAAATGTCATAACGTCAACCGTCATTTTTCTCAAAGCTAACTCGATTTTCGGTAAATTAAAATTTGTGCAGATTTTTTGTCCCCACACCCTTAATTTTGATAACACAAAATAAGTTTTTCAGACTTCTTAAACTTCACTATGAACTGTTAATTTTGTTGTACGTATCTTTCAGTAACACCCTGTATATGCTAAGATCACTTTAAAACTATACAGATAAATTTTTTTTGACAAAAGTAAAAGAAATAAACACAGTTTATTTTTCTGCACAAAAATGGAAAAATTATAATATTGAATAACTATATTTTTCAAGGGGTTCTAAAACACTTTTTGTAGAAGTATATTATTTTGGAAGTGATGTTCTTTATTTCTCTAAATATTTTGTTATCTAAACGATATAACTAAAGAAGCATAGATTTACGCTAAGGAACAAGAGCTTTTTTCGGACAAAATTAACTAGGTCGAATTTGTTTCACAAAAAAAAAGTTTTCCTTAGTTAATTCGGATGATAGTCCAAAATAAAAGCATATATAGGTACTTAGTTCGGAAAACATTTTTAAAAAGAAGATCGCCTCTTGCATAGCTTGACGAATCTTAATTTTCTAGGCAAAATGGTGATGGTGCCAGAATAATCATTGATTTAAAAACTTTTATAAACTTAGGGTAAATTATAATATGTCTCTATAAATATTTTATTAATTGATGAAAATATGAAAACTAATACAAATTTGAAATAGACTAAAGAAAACTTTTTGGGCAATACATTCGCCAACTGTAATATTTTACGTTTCTAAAAGTTGTGGTTCTCAGGATAATAACTGACGTCAAAGATTTTCTACATGAAATAACGTTATACAAATCAATGTACATTTCTTTATACATCTTGATGTATAAAGTAAAAGTAGTACAGATTTAAACCAAAACAAACGAGTTTGTGTTGAGCCTGAGTTGGACAATTTAATTTTTTGCAACGAAAAGTGTTTTTTCCATGGTTTGAGAAAGTGCACCAAAATATTTAGAGCTGTTTTAGGATTATGAAAAAAGTTCCTCTAAGAATAATGAATTTTCAAAATAATAATGTATAAAATGTTCTTTGTACCTATCTGAATAAAATAACGAAGCGAGCATCGAGTTGATTTGATACAAATAAACCTCGCTAGTTAAAGGAAATGATGCCGAAAAGCCAAAATGAGCACAAAAAAAAATCGTATACAAATAGTTGTTTTTGAGATTGATTTGAGAGTATTCTATTGAAAATGGTGGAGGTGCCGTGGAAATTAATTTTGAAATTGCTTTTTCGGAAATTTTCATAACACTTCTAGATGAAACTGTATGCTGTAGAAGAAATTATGCAGTTTTTAAATTATCTTTATCTCAATGGAATAACAAAACGAACGCGCATGGATATTTGTGACGAATCAGTTTTCTGTAAATATTTTGATCCTTCAGAAAACAAGTAATTTGATCTAGACTAACTCGAAGAATGTTAAGAATGTTTCTACGTTTTTCGCAAAGATGTCTCAAAAATACGTAGACAATCTTGAGACGGAAAAAATATATGTTGTCCAAATTTAATAGTTTGTATAAAAATCATCAAAATACCATGAAACTAATTAACTAAAAAAAAATCAAGAATTTTTAAAACACTTCTTAATGAAATTACGTATGTTTGACAAACAATCGAAACATTGAAACGAGGTAAAACCGCGCCAGCTAGAGTCCGTTAAAGAAATTAATTTTATTTAAAGAAGCCTAGAAAACCAGTAGAAAAAATTTGAAACTGAAAATGCTATGACCTTATCAAAAAAAAAAACTTTGAGGTAGTCAGATTTATGTTCGAGTTTGTCATTTAAGGCTATACACTTTGCACAATTCAATCATTTCCTTATTATCAAACCATTATGGGCCTGACACTTGACGAACGTCACGACGACAAGCACATCCCTCTTTCCAAATCTCACTTTGAGCGAACAGTCGTCGTAAAATATTCCCGAGTAAACTTCGCTCCTCAAACCGAACATATCCCAAACTTTATGCACATTCCGCACACATATCTTTCTTTAAAGCTGTCCGTTTTATTGTCAACCCTTTATCACAATATCCGTCATCCCAGCCATTGTAAATTCCCAAACTTACGTAACAAATCCAGGACGACCGAAGCCGTTTTCGGTTCGGTCAGCACCGTGTTGACAGCTTGACACGTGAAGATGGCATCCAGATCCTTTCTGGTGACGCCGGCCTTCACCAGCCTGTTCTCGATGACATCGCCGGCGTTATGCTCGTACTGGTCGTCGACGATGTCGGCGTTGATCAGCCAGCGGACCACCGGCTGAGGGTGGCCGCCCACCGTCCGACAGGTGAGAGTGATGTCGTCGCCTTCTTCGTGCGGCCCCACGGTTCCGTTTAACTGACGGCCCCACTTGTCCAAGATGGTAGGCTGTTCCGGCGGGACTGTAAGAAGAACGAAGTGGACAATTAATTTCTTTGGAAGGACGAGGAGGGCGATTCCTGACCGCTCGTTGACGCTAATTGAACGAATTAAGTCTACCGGAGTGGAAGGAGCGGATGGGTATTTTTCTTGGAGGATTTAATAACGGGGATGGTCTGGGAAGTGGATGTGTTTGCGAGAGAGACATGGAGAAATCCGGGGGATGAAAAGATCGGGCTTGATTAAGGTTGTTTATTGTTGGCCGTCTGACGAGTAATTAATATATTTTTAATGGGACGCGCATTTCTGGAAGGCTTTTTAGTCCATATGGCTGGGTGAAAGAGGGACAAAAGAAAATATAGTCTATTTCAAGTAAAATTTAATTGTACGTTATGTGGCCAGAAAGTTGCAGAAACTGTAATTTTATTGAATATGGTTTATTTTTTTCAGGAATCGTTCGATTAGGTCTAGTCAAGCCAAGTCAGGTCATGTTACGTCAGGTCGGAACAGGTTAGGTCAGGCTAAATCAGGTCAGCTCAGCTAGGTCAGCTAAGGTTAGGTCAGGTCAAGTTAAACAGGCACTGAAAAAGTGCAAGAACAAGAAAGCTCCCAGCCTGGACAGCATAAAAATCGAAATTATTAAAGCGGTGGCTGGAGGAAACCATCACTTCCAATTCCGACCAATATGCATATGAAATAGTATTAGCAAACTATATGAAAGGCTAATAAAGGCACGGCTGGAATCCGAAACACGAGATAACGGGGATCTTTCGGAACACCAATATGTGTTTAGATGTGGAAGGAAAACTTTAGACGAATTCTAATACGTGCTACAAAGAGCTGAAGAAACAAAGTGGGATATAAGAATAAGCCTCCTTGTTACGCTTGACATTTCTAACGCCCTTAACTCAGTCAGCTGGGAAATCATAGTGGAATAACTAATAAATAAAAAGATAAGCAATCATATAATAAGATTCATCCAAGAATATTGCTAAACAGACAAATAAAAACAAATAGAGGACGAGTGTTTAAAATAACATGCATAACAAGTTCTACAAGGGTCAGCATTAGGCCCAATATTGTTAAACATACTGTATGACAAAATATTAAAAAAAATGCCCCAAAGGAACTAGCTTGGTCGCTTTCGCCGACGACTTGATCGTTGTAGTCAGCGCAAAAAGCGAATTACAGCTACAAGAAAGTGCAAAAAACACAATCCAACTTGAAAGAGCTGCACAAAATGGAGTTTTCATTAAATTTTAAAAAGACGGAGCAGTTCTATTGTCTGCTAGAAGGAAACTGCTTGAATTAGAAGTGACGATCTCAGAAAATTTCCAGTTTAAAACACAAAGACAAATAAAATATCTTGGCTTGATACTTGATAAAGATGTGAGAATGGCTACACATGTAGACCATGTGACTAGTCATGCAGAAAAAAAAGGTGCAACACTAATACGAGCAAACATTGGAGACCTCGAAGAAACAACGAGAAGGATTTACGCAATGGTGCCCAGATCTGTAGTCATGTATGCAGCCCTTCTCTGGTTAAAAGTATGGAAAATAAATGCCTACAAAAAAAATTAGAAAGACTCAATCGACGCTTTGCTATAAGGATAGCTAGGGCATATCCAATCGTCTACCAACCCTTGAAGTAATGCTAACATGGTTCCGGGGGGGTAGGAGAAAAGCTGGCCGAGGAAGGGGTTTCAGCCGGTAAAAGTCCTGGCACTGCCAGGGACAGTCGAACCTAAGTCCCTGGTGGCCATGGGGGTTTCCCCTTTCACAGAGAAAAAAAAAAGGTCAAGTCAAGTCGGGTAAAGTCGGGACAGGTTAAGTCAGGCTAAATCAGGTCAGCTGAAATCACGGCATACTACGTCAGGTAAGGTTAGGTCAGGTTAAGTCAGACCAGGTCAGCTCAGATCAGTCAAGTCACATCAAGTTCCATAAAACAATGTTGCAAGCGGTCCCGGGGAGAAGAAGAGTTATGGTTATGACTTTTACACTGAATAATGTTTTATGAAATCTAAGTTTGGGTTGAAACTCTGTAGTGCTCAGCAAATAAGACGACTTCAAAAGAAATGTCACTGTTAATAGTACCGCTGCCATCAATAAAAGTTTTGTTTGGAGAAAGAATGAAAGACATAAATACCGGAAGAAGAAAATGCCCTGCTACTAAATAAGAAGAAAGAAATGAACAAACGAAAATTGAAAAGAAGTTTCGAATTTCACAAAATGGAGCGTAACGGTGTAAATGATTTATCATATTAACCTCATTATTATTTGGGGATGGGCGTGTCGGTACTACGTAAACCGGACAGGAGAAAAATTAGCGACAGAGATCTTAGTACAAATTATGGTGGAAGCTGGAGATAAGAGAATTTGAGACAAGAAAAAATGGACGTAATGGATGAAGATGCAAGTGGCAACAATGAAATTAGAGGCAGTGGAATGATAATCGCAAGATAAATTCTGAATAGGGATTTACCATGTTCCTGGTAATCTTAAAAATTTGGAAGATCTTAGATCGGTTGGTGTTGTATTTTCTAAAATTTTTTCAAATTCTTTTATACAATTGTGAATGTTTTTTGCAAAAACCGAGACATGGAAGGTAAAAAGCAAGGAAAGATTAATAAACTAGAAATATAGACGAGTATTGATTTATGAAATTTAAATAGGGGTTAAATGGCGAAGTTTCTATATGACGTCATTAAAATGGGAATGGCAAATAAAGTCTGATTGGCGTTTAACCATCTACACGATAATCTCAGAGGACACCTAAAATTGCACAGCACTCGATTAAATAGCTTGGCAATTACGTGTCTAGTGATATCGCCAACAAACAGACAGACGGAAATGGGTGACTGAATCTTCCCATTGAACAAGCTGTAAAACACGGGAAAATTAGTCGATCATCCAAAGGACGGATTTTGCAATATATACTTAGTTTATTTTTTTGCTATCGTAAAATAAAAAGTATTTCCCGTTTTTATTTGCATATAATATGCACTCTATGTAAACTACTATATATATTTTGAATTTACTCCGTAAATACAAAACCGTATGCTATAATCTGCGAGATAATCAAAATCGTTATTTTTATTCGATCTACAAAATTAATGACTGTGTTTCATGAGCTCATCTGAAAAAGTTTTGCTAGAAAACCTTAAGTAATTAAACCTTCTTGGTGTTTTCGCAAAAAAATGTGTAGAAGACGTCAACACCATTAAGTAACCAAGTTGCAGTGGCTTCTACTTGATAGAGTCGATAATATTGCTGAAAAGTTTAAAATCATGAAACTGATGCCTCAATCTTCCACTTTCCAAACAGAGAAGTTAGAGTTGGGAAAAAATTTCGGGATGAACTTTGTTGGAAACTAATTCACACTTCTTGACACTTATTAACTTTCCTTTCCAAACATACAATAGGGTTAACTGAAAAATCGAAGATTTTTCGAAGTTAATTGTAAAAGTCATAACTAATATGCGGCAAGCGAAACGGGCAGCAGTCACCCTATTCAAATAGCATGTCGGTGTTTCAAACTGAATTGCCTAAATAAGTCAATCTTGGGAGAAGATGACAGCATAATTGTTGAAAAGAGCCGAAAGTTTTTTGAAATTTTTGCTGTGGTGGGACTAACAGTGAATTACTATTATTAATGTAAACAAAGTTTTACCATATTCATACATTTAATTGTTAATGTTGAAAATAAAAATTGCGAAAATGTATTTTAATTTTAAGTTTTATTTCAGTTAATATTTTTTGCTTTTGAAATAGTAAATAGTTGGTAATTTAAAAATCATTACTTATAATGACAATTAGGTTAAGTGTTGGAAAAAGAAGCTGTATCGTACAAGATTTGCAGTTGACGCTACGAACTTATCTAGAAGTCTGAACCAATAAATGATAACGAGAAACTACATTTCACTGGATTTACTCGTCTCAGCTTCCCTCCTGAAAACAGAGCGCCGTTATTACTTCCTGCAGTCCATTCGGATTATAAAAACTAAATCTGCTATTTCCTGCTGACAAATTTTCGCGTTTAGTGTCGGACGCATATGTGCGCAGTTGATATTTTTCCGGTTTTAGAGCGCATAAATCCGGACTCAAGTCACCTGATCTGCACAGTGCGGCGTCTAAAGCTTTTACGCAAGTGTGTATTTGTCGCGGTATTTTTTCATTAAAATTATGAAATATTCATTAAACAGTCGACTTGAAGTTAGCCAATATTTCACGCAACGTTATTGCCAGGAACAATCCAGATAAATCGCGACCAAATCCCCATAATTTAATATTTAAAGCTGTTTCAAATGAAGCCTCAATTTATAAATGGCCGTAGAAGTTTCACAAAGGGGTAAAAGAAACGCAACGATAAGGGCTGCTGCCGAGGTTGCACAATACAAAACACAATGTTTATATTTAATCCGGGGCTATTTATCAGAATTACACACCGAATGGCTGAGCGCTGCCTGAGAAAGATGGACGACCTTGTTCGGAAAAATGAAAATATGATTCCGAATCATTTCTCTCTGACATTATTTAAAATGTCCGGACGTGATTAATTACTTTTTACGTAATTCCCCATAAATATCGGCGCTTGCTACATACACATGTTTCGCCGTTAAGGACGATACTTAAATGATTTATTCTATAGATTTGTTTCCGGTCGGATCGATCGCGTCGACGCAAATTGTTACGACGGGAGAGGCTATTGATAAAAATTTCAAGTTTTTGCAAAGCGCGCCGTTCTGAGTAATTAGATATTAATTTAGGAATCATTAATTAAGAAGATAAATGACCGTTTTAAGATATTAATTAAGTGAAGGGCGTGAATTTAAACGGTTTTCGCGTCTTGGAACTGAGCTCGGTTTGCTTTTGTTTGGGGTTAAAACGCAAAAATTAAATTACCATCAGTTGCAACCGTTAGTGGAAATACTTGCGACAAACTCGTCGTTTGTTACAGATGTACGGCATGTTGCTATTCAAAAGGTTGATACTGAGTTCAACGATTTTCTACAAAATTTGATGCAGCGACCAACACGACACGAGGATCTCCTATTATGAGTCAATAAGAAATTTATACTTATACTGCTTCAAGAACAACATTTGACTTGTAATGAAAATGAAGTGAAAATGAAAATAAGTAATAGGAGTGTTCTGAATTTGACAAACGGCAATTGAGTAAACTGTAGTGTAGAATTACCAAAAAAGTTTGAAATAAATATGAAAGTAACACAAAATAAAATCATTTGTATACAAACACGACATTCTCAAAAAGTTAAAAAATACGGATGTTTCCAAACCATTACCTTGTTTGATAGTCTAGAAAAGCTCCTACCAATACTAAATGTACAGGCTGTCCCATCACTTATGGCCGACACTCAGCTTATTTATAATAAGGCACAGTATTCACTGTCCTAGGGCATCAAAGCTGGAGGGGCCCCAAAACCTTTGGAAATGTATATTTAAAATTAATAATTGCAATATTTTATTATTATCTTAGTACTCATTGACAAATTTTTAATTGTTCGTGTAATTCTTTGTGGTGGGTCATCGCTGCCTACACAGGAAATCACATGTGCAGAGGCTGTCAGTTTGCGTGCAAATCATTACGGAATACTGAACCTTATAGAACCCGTATCCCTATGCTAATAAAGATTGGTTTGCCGTACAAACCGTGTGCAAGACCATAAAGTAGTTTCCGAAATTCCTGAGAATTTAAATAGGAGATTTTCTAAACAGATCATTTAAGAAACAATATATTTCAGCATCGTACAGTAGCAGATTTAGTAGCTTTCGGCGCTTATCAATTTGTGCAGTAGCATTACAATTTGATTTTTATTTTAGTACCTTTGTACTGTAAATGTTATTATTGTCAGTCATATTTAGAAAAGGTAAGTGTTCAGTTCTTGTAATTTTCATAAAAGTGAACGCCATTTCATTTTTTATTGAAGAATTTTTTACGTTTAAAATAAAATTAAAATTCGTAAATTATTAATAAATTTAAAAAGGCCCTTTTGGCAATGCCATAATTTAAAAAAAAAAATGTCAAATTGCTGTTAATTTTTGTTCTGTTATACAAACAGTGTATAATTTTTTTTCGGTTTCGGCAGGCGGGTAGAATCTTACGAAATCTGCTATTCAAAATGACAACATTTTGAAGAGACTTTCGGGCACCCGTTGGGAGACTCATGCTGTGCAACTTCAGCAATCTTGGAATCATGTAATAAGATAATAAATACTTTAGACTATATATTTACAAGTATAAATTGTAAATGAAGGTAGATTCTTGTTCAATAAAATTAATAAAGGCGTTATGCAAACACTCCCTTATTCCTGGGGAGGGTTGGGGGCATCACCAGTCTTTGTTGCCTAGGGCATTAGAATAGTTAAATCCGGCCCTGCCGACACTGAGATACAGTTCAAAATTTCTATCTAGCTACACTAGAATTCTATTTCCATAAGTTGTTGATTTTTTAGTTTGCGAATTGTAAAATATTAACCAAAATTTGAATTTTTGTTTATTCCTGCCAAACATAAAGTCATAGCAAATCTTGATTCAAATTTATATTCTAACATGTTCCTTTAACTATTTTTTAGTTATGTGGCTATAGACCAAAGTTGTACGGTTCTGTCAGGACTATACTCGAAAATGATTTTTAAGTATACAGAGTGTTGTTTTTAAGGCGTACCACACAACTTAGGTTTGTTAAATGAAAAATTAAATTAATTTAATTGACCTTTTCTTAGGATTTACAACCACAGTTTATTTTTGAAATTACAATGCGATATTGCCACGTTATTACAATTTTCTTAGAATTTTTTGGCAATGAAAGGGTTCACAAAAAACTTACAGTAAGGTTATTTTTAAAAACTGTGTTACATTTTGTGGGAGGGGGGTAAAGAGGGGTAGATACGCGGTTTGTTATGGTATGGTTTGTAATTTTTTTTTTCAAAAAGAACACTCTTCATTTTATTGCTTTTATTTATCCTTCCACAAAATATTGTAAGAAGACTTTAAAAATAACTCTACTGCGATTTTTTTTGTGAACCCTGACCAAAAAAATTCAAGAAAATTGGAACAACATGACAACATAGGATCGGAATTTCAAAAATAAACTGTTGTTGTATTGCTTAAGAACAGGTCAATCAAAATATGCAGAAACATATAGGTTGTTTCATTTAAAAAACCATGTGTTGAGTGTTACGCCTTAAAGATAGAACACTCTGTACAACTAAAAATAATTTTAGAGTATAGTCATTAAAAACAGTACAACTTTGGTTTTTGACTTTTCTCTGCTTCTAATAATAAATGAGATATCGAAGTCCGTGCACTTAGTGTATTAAATCCAATATTTATAGTATACAGCGTGTTCTTTGTACAATAACACCCATACAGAAATTATTGTGTTCCAGAGGTAAGAGTAGTTCTGTCTAAATAACTATAGAATATATATATTTTCTGATTGTCAATCTTATACTTTGATAAATTTAAATTTGAATTTAATGTGGTAGTTGCGGCATACATTGGTAACGTTTTGGAAATTTCTAGATATTTTACAAGAAAGGTAAAGTCCGGAAAAACTTATATGATTAACATGGCGGCAAGTTTATGAGACTTATAAGCATCCAAAGCCCGTCTCAAATTCAGAAAAGAAATCGTTTTTCGTTAGATTTTACGTTGGATGTTTACAAGTTCTGCAATTTCAGAAAGTGTTAGCCAAAATTTCGAGTCGTTTTCTTAGGTTTTAGGTATTTTACAGAATTGAAAATGAAAAGAAAATATTGTAGATCTACCAGACACACTCTGAGGTGGTCAAATTGTCTCAAATTAGAGAAAAGATATGATTTTGTGTAAGTCTGTACGTTTTAAGAACTGTTGATTGTGTATGAACAGAAAATACCGCAAAATATTTTTTCATAGATTCAAATTTGCTCTAGTAGAAGCTCAAAACTAAATTTCTCGATCTGGAAGAATATCAGTACCATACAGCGTATATTTGGTAAACTAACGTGATGCAGAATTGATTGTACTCCAGGGGCTATGGCAACTCTAGAACTTCTAATTTAGTTTTCAAATTGTAAATCTTTTGCGGGCATAAACTTAAACCCAGTTTATAATTCATAAACCATATGTTATAAAGTTTAAATAATATTTACCATGTAACGTTTTGAGGTGACGTCATTACATTATTGGTGAAGATAATCAGACAAATTTCGGTTAGCACTTTACCATGTACACGATATTCCTAACAAACATATACACGTTGACAACAATCGGTCCGGTAGTTTCGAAGATTATCCGCCTAATGAAAGTCGATACCGATAGATGACAGATGTCAGATAGACAGACGGGAACGAAATATACGTATAACATACTCTCGGGGTCATAAACCGGCGAGAAAACATGAAAGCAACCATTTACCGGATGTACTTACGATAATTACTATATTTAAATTAGGGAAGAAAAAAAAATTCATTGAAAATAGTTTTCTTGGTGTGACGCTTTGTGGATCTAAATTTTATTTCAGATGACGTGGGTCCGAACCATGCAGTTTTGACCTTTTCAAGTGTCTCCGTAGTGTATTTAGAGTTATTAAAAAATGAAAAACATTTTCCTCATTTCAGAAAACATAAAGGTTACGGGTAACCTACTTTAATAAAGTTTTTACATAAACCATGACTATGACCTCTTCAGACACTTTTCTAAGTTCTCGTGGTAACAAAAATTTCCTTTGCGTGTAGGAAATATATGTAAAATTGCAAATATTGGCAGCCATAAGTTCATGTCTTACTTATGGCATTGCTTGCATGACATTGTGCAGCTATTTGCGAACTTGAATGCTTTGTGGATCTACTGAACGATTGTATTCAATTACTTTCAGTTATCTTTGTGCGTTTTAAAATTGATTCGAGTTACCGGAGAGTTATGAATTATTGTTTACCAGATTTTGTAATTAAAACAGTTTAAGATTTTCCAACGAACAGGAATTTCATGACTTTTTTTTTGTTGTTTTGGTACGACTCAGGAAAATCGGAGGCAAAATTGGTGCCCGAAAATTCTTATTTTGGACAATACGCTGCATTATATGAAAATCAAATGCGACAATTATTTAAGATGATAATTGCAAAAATTTGTTTTTGCGCAGAAAATAAGATTCGGAATACTTTGAAGGATGATCTTAAAAAATTATGGCGATATTATCGTAATTTTCTGAAAGTCGGGATACTACCACATCCACTTATAGCAAAAAGTAGGTACATGTCATTTCTTGCTTCATTACGATCTAAATCAAGTAACGATTATTATTCAGTGTAACAAAAGTCCCAGACCACGGAAGAAAAATGACCTCTGCACAATTTACTAATAATATGAGACCACATAGAAAAACAGACACACAGAGAGGCGGAAACGGGGTCCCATCAAATTTTAAATAAATTCCTGTGGATACACTCACCGGCAAAAAAAGCGAATCACCCAAAGTTTGTATTGAAAATGGTTCCTTTTTTAAACGTTTGGCTACAGTCAATATCAGTTTTGAAAAAATCACACAAAATATACTAACACTAGGTTTTTGGTTCTTTTTTGTACATGATATGAACCTCAAATCTGAAGATGATAAGTTTTTTCCAACAATGAGATTTGCAGTTGTGACGTTTAGAGGGCATTAACAGACGGTTTGTCATTGTGATTTGATGAAAACTGTGTTTTTGTCAATTAACATGAGTATTGTGGCCATTAATGCAGCACGAGCAATTGCTCTTATTCAGGATGGTCGAAGTTAACGGTACGTTGCCAATACGTTAGGGGTATCACCAGTGAGCATTCACAGAACTGTACGACGGTTTAATGAGACTGGATCAAACAGCCGAAGACCTGATTCGGGTCGTCCAAAGAAAACATCGGCTCGGGATGACCGTTTTTTAACGCTGGCCGTGTTCCGTAATAGGGATACGACCGCAGTTGAGGCCAGAAATCAACTTGAAGAAACACGAGGAGTTAGTGTAAGTGAAAGAACTGTAAGAAAAAGGTTGACTGCAGCTGAATTGAGGGCCCGTAGACCTGCAAGTGGTCCAGAACTTCTCCCACGACACAGAGTAGCCCGACTTGCATTTGCTCGAGAACACGTTAACTCGGATCTTGCCCAATGGGGCCAAGTACTCTTTACAGATGAGTCGCGTTTTTGTCTACGTTCTCCTGACGGCCGTCAAAGAGTATGGCGAAGAAGAGGCGAAAGGTAGGCTCAGTGCAATATTGTTTCCAGACAAAGTTTTCATGGAGGTTCAGTGATGGTCTGGGCAGGAATTTCTCCCGAGGCTCGCACGGAACTTGTAGTGGTGGATAGAGGCACAATGAATGCTGATCGATATGTAGCAAATATTCTTCAAGAGCATGTCGTACCTTTTGCTCCTTTTATTGGCGATAATTTTATTCTAATGCATGATAATGCTAGACCACATATCGCTAGAGTTGCACAAACCTACCTCGACGAATTCGGGATTTCACGTATGGAATGACCAGCACGCATTCCCGACCTGAATCCAATTGAGCATGTGTGGGACATGTTAGGTAGACGTATCAGAGCACGTGTGCCGGCCATACAACACATAAGAGATCTTGCAAATGCTCTAGTTGAAGAATTTGACCAATTAGCCCAGGCTGAGATTAGACACCTCATAGAAGGCATGGCAAGACGTATGGCAACCCTAATGCAAGCTAGAAGCGGCAACAGTCGTTATTAATGATATGTTAAGTAGTCTTTTGTTGGTTTAATGTAATGGATTTTCTGGTATTTTTTAATAAACTCGTAATTGTTGCAACTTCAGCGAAGGTCCCGTTACCTTCTCATCTCCTTTGTCCTAGATAAACTAATTTGTCTTATAAATGTGACGCACACCAGAATTTATTGAAGATTTCTACAAAAATACTAATGATTCGATTTTTTTGCCGGTGAGTGTATAAGACAGGATGGAATAAGTGCTAACTACGTTTTTCGTTATTAAGTAGTTCGCACTTACAAATCTTGTGTCGTTTCACGTTAAACATGTATACAATTCAATACAATTTTGTACAGTCATAGGGTTAAAATGCAAATTTGTTATTTTTGTTTATCACCAAAGGAGCAATCCTTCTTGCTTAACATTTCTACGTACAAAACCTCTAACTCACACAAATAGATGGATGATTTGAGTTCCAAATGCACAATGCGATGCAACGGCAAGTCATACACGTCTTCCCTAAATAAGATAGATAACGCAGTTTCAGCTTTAGCCGATAAAAGCTTTTGTTCATTCACCGTACCGAATATTATTAAAGCATGCTTGTCGAACACGATGTGATATACCAGCGACGATACACAAATTAATTTAGTCCCGAACAGTGTAAAACCAGTATGTCTGCAAAATTCATAAATAGAACGGATTTATAATCAAGTAAAATTAGTTTCTCTTTAATCAATAGCACCTGGATTTATTAATTTTATTATCGCCTTTTGAATACCTGCAAATTTAATTAGCGGTTAGTCAAGAGTAGTTTTGGAAAAAGTGATGTTTAATAATATTAAACTCTGAGCCAGTGTGGCTTTGATATAGGACCAGGGAAAATTATTAAAGCACTTAATCAATAGTCCAGACAACCACTGGCGGTTTTAATTAAATTCGAGGTCGACAATAAGGAACGAACAAAAAAAGGCCTGTATGTATACGGAGCGCTCAAAAACGGTAACTGACGATCAGAGCAGACTAGAATATTGTAGGAAACTTAAACTGAAGCGACATCTATGTGCTGATGCTTTAATTTGCAAATACATTTCATGACGTGTATAAATCTTTGCCACTCTAATAAGGGTGTTGGTTTCAATTTGTTCTGCGGTCGCATGAGAATTGTCTCTTTTATTATTAAATTAAGTAAAGGTGAAAAACCTTCACAAACTTTCTTGTTTTAAGAACTAAAATTTTCATGGTGGTAAACTATTAATAAAAGTTATTAATTTCCGAGCCTAAGCTATTTTATGAAGTTATTTCAAAATATTGCTAAGTAAATTCTGATTAAAATGTTTCCATAATTGTGATTTATTAGTTCATGTCTCTAGAATTACCGACATGTACCTAGGTATGTAGATTTTTTTTTTTAAAGAATAAAAATTACAATACCGACTGTTTTTCTCATTAATTTTATTAAAAAAATTCGGAGACTATATGCACCGTTTTTTGAGTAGCATACATAAAAATTATTTTCGACTATACAGAGTGTTTTATTTTTGAAGCATGGCAAGCAATTTAGTTTTTTTTTTAAGAACACCCTATATACTTTTACATATTTTCATTAGCCTTTTCCTAGGCTTTAGAACAGCGATTTACCGTAATGTTATTTTTAAGTTCTATGTTGTAATATTTTATGGAGAGATAAACATAGGTATGCGCTTTGTTGTAGGTTGTAGTACATTAAGCCAAATTTTAATATACAGAATTATTATAAAAAATCTGAAAGTTATAAATTTCAAATATAGATACTTTAGTTTAGATCGAACACCCTGAAGAAAATTACTGCATTTTTTTCTATTTTTTGTTCACTTTCTTTCAACATGATCGTAGTAACTGTAAGTTTTAAATATAAAAAATACTTAAAAAAAGGAGGATCAGGATTACGTGTAGCAAAAAATACAGTGAAAAGACTAAAATATTGATAACTGAAAGTCGTAATAATTTTTTTTATAAGCGCTCTGTATTAATTAATTTTATTTAAACCACCACAAAGCTCATACCTTTGTTTATCTCTCCATAAAATATTGTAAAACAGGCTTTAGAAACAACCCTATTACTATTTTTTTGCTAAAAAAATTCAAGAAAATTTGAGTAACTTGATAACGTCGGAATTCCATTTCAAAAACCAGCAGTGGTTATAAACCCTAAGAACAGATCAATGAGACTATGAGAAAATGCATAAGGTACTCCAGAAAAAAACTATGTGTATTCTGTCTTAAAAACAGGACACACTCTACAGTTCAAAATACCTTGCATGATTTTCAAAGAATCCTACAACTTTAGTCTTTAATTTTTTTTTCTATTACTTCAAAAAATTAATGAAATTCCAAAATTTGGAACCATTGAAGTGTTGTTATAAGGACTACAATGTATTTATTAGTAGCGATATATTTATCCTTGTATAATTTGAGACGTCATCACTAATTTTATTAAGAAAATCTCTGGTGGAACATGCATATAATATCGGTCATCTTAAAAAAAAGTTAAATTTGCTATACTTCTTTACTCGGTGGGGAAAGATCCGTCTACATAAGTTTAGATCAATTATTTTTCGTTTGCGGCAATACTTTTCACCAGATTTTTCGAATTATAATGAACTTGACGCAAAGTTGTTATTTAAGAAAAAGACAAACGATTTTAAATGTTCTACGTAAAATGTCAGCTTTAATATATAGATCCATTTACTATCCATTTAAAAGCAAAACAAGTATCTACACAGAACTGAATAATTGTTAGATGTTATGCTGTAGAATCTAGTTAAAAATATTTTCACGTGATGCCACCAGTCTTTAGGAGGGACTTAATATTTACATGGTGTTCGGCATTCTATCATCTATAGAGATGATACCTAACCTGAAATGAAATGTCTAAAGAAATCAGTTTGTTGTTGAACATTTTTTAATAAAGTCGGTAGGTAATAGAAAATGGAATTTTCGTATCTTTAAGCGTTAGAACGTCAGAAAAATGTATAATAATTAGAGATTTATCAAAATGATTTTATAAAAAAAGCCTTAACTAATCGTTAAAAGCTTATGCATATTTTAGATAAAGCAAAAAATAAATCGGTATGAAAAAATATGTAAAGGTAATTGAAGACCACATATTCAAAATAAGATTCTTTTTATAAGTTTCCGGAGGAAATGAAGAAACAATTTTTTCCCGTCCGATATAACAAATAGTCGATTGGAGCCTTGTTTTTAGAAACATAAGCTGATTTTACGCCAGGGATATTTGGTTGATATCTAGAAGGCGAAATATAAGTTACTTATTTCCTACCCGCAGAATGTTCAAGATGTGTTAAAAGTTATTGCAAGTCTCTTCCAATAAAATGTGATAATTTCCATCAATAAAATTGGCCCTATTGATCATTTTATAACCATTCATTAAAATCATATTCCTATTTACTTTTGTTACTATTTTTAATTTCAGTATTACTGACAGTACGGAAAAATTGATCTCCCGTACCCGTCTGTCTGTCTGTCTAGCGTCTGTGTCGATTTTTATTAGACACGAAATCTTCGAAACTACTGGACCGATTGTTCTGACATTGTGTATGTATATTAGGAATATCATGTAGAAGGTTAAACGCTAACCAAAATTTGGATAATCATTCCCACAAATAATTTGATAACATCATCTCAAAGAATTCTATTTTAAAATGATTCAAACGTTTTACAACAATATACTCTTATATTGTGCTGTACGAATCCGCTTTGAGTTTTTTTCCTGAACGTCTAAAATTTCTCAAAAACACTTGCAAAGGATAATAAGATTTTACTACCAAGATGGGATATAAGCCGCGGTGCCCCCCCCTCGCACGATGCCAAACTTGGCCTGTTCTTTATTTCTCTTGCTTTTGCCTTGCATTGGTAATGCGCTGTGATTGGTATTACCTATGTTAATTACGAAAATAGAGACAAACTCCTTGAAATCAAACTAATTACTACGTGACGTTCTTTCGAGGTACAAACATAAATACTTGAAGCTTGTTACTAGCGCTGAGAGGGCATTTTATCTCGTTAGTTACGTGATTTAAATATATTTTACAATTTCCGTACTTGCGAATTTGCGCTTCCACGGTGCAGGGGATGTGGAGATGTTACTTATTCCACTGGTTTTACTTTATAGAGGTTATCACAAAACCAAAATCGCAAAATCAAATTTTATAATTTTTTAATGAAGCGGGATTATACTTTAAGAGCGAGGGAAGTTCTGTCGAAATAATCTTCGACAATTTTTTTTTGCAATTAAACACGTAAGTAGCTTCAATGTCACACTTTCTTGATGGAAAATTAATTCTTTGTGCCTTTTAAATGCAAGAACAACAACTTTGACATCCGCCAGAAATTAGTTTCCATATTGTAGATTTAATATTAAACGTGCGGACTTTGGGTTGTAAACGGCAAGGCCGAGAATTTGCATTGATGATGATTGTTCAAATCACGAAATAAGTGAAGAAGTACTTACCAAAAGCAAGCCTGTGGTATTTATATTTTTATAGCGCAAAAACCAAGGTGGTAACACTGATAAAGTTTGTACAGTCTCCCAGATAATTAATGCGAATGACCTGGTTTAGTTACGTTGACTAGTGTGCTTGCGATCCAAGAATTTACTCTCGTACGTTCGCGCCCTGCTAATAACTGCACGAAAGAAAATATATAATTTTTATTTTACTTCTATAATAATAATTTATGCCTTGTTCCTGATTTGTCTAGTAATATCATCTAAAATAATATTTATATTATTCATATAACCTTTGCTACTTCAATTGATTACGATCCACTTTGGTCGTGCAGTTTTAAGCACGCCCATTTTTTTGCTTTTACGAAGTATTCAATAAATGTTTCTCTGCCAACGAGTTATTAAAATATTTTTGTGCTTGTTATCTCGTAAAAAAAACGGTAAATTTACTGTAATCTTGGATCCTTTATTCGTAATTGTTAGAAGAATTTGTATAAAGCACATATTTTTCTTCATCGACAAAAATAATGAACATACGTGACATTCCATTCTTTGAATCTGGAATGCGGACCACAATAACATCACTTTATCCTCAACCTCTTGAACTTTCTCGTATGTTGCAAAGTTCATTAGACCGTTAACAGATATATGGACACATTTCTATTTGGTTTGTAGAATTTTCGGGTCACAAAAATGAAAAATTGTTACCTTTGTGATTTTAGGCATTGTTGATGTAGAAAATCATTATTTCCGTTTTAAATAAAATAGTAGGTAACTAAAAAAAGTGATCCATGAAATAAAGTTTTGTCATGGCTTAGATTTAATTCTTTTAAGAAAATCCACCAAAAATAGATAAAAGATACACAGAGGTACATACTTAGCTACGTAAATGATTGCATTTTCGAATTATGTTAAGTAAAACACGAAATTATTATATTATGTTTCTCCTCCCTATCATTTCGTTAACGGGAGTAAAACCGAGCCAATAAATGTGCAGTTGTCTCATTTATCGCACAAAAATTGAAACCAGTCGAAACTGAAAAGAAAGGCAACGCTAAATACCTCCAGCGTGCTGAAAATAACCAGTGATTTAGATGTTTTACAAGCCAGAGTAAATTTCCTTGACGTAATGTGTTCCTAGTGGAAATTACGTTTAGTTTAGGTGGCAGAATTGTGTAGTGGCGCAGTCCGACACTGCTTCCCGGCTTGTGTGTGCTTGAGTGAGAATGAAGAATTGCTGCGGAAGTCGGCCAGGTCCACGTTATCTTGTAAACGAGATTTACATGCGAGCTTAAACATGATTTAAATCTTGGTTTTCGCATGTATTGAACGAGATTCGGACGAAATCTGCGGGGATTTCGGGATTTCATAGCTTCAGACAGGACGAAAAATACTCGTTTATTAAGTCAATCACATCCTGCCATAAACATGCTGCTGATATCAAATGGGATAAAATATTTTTACATGTCGGCGGGGCTGGGAATATTTGTCTTGGTGGAATTTATTTGTTTGGAAAGGTTTATGCGAAATGTAGAGAAAGATGGGGGCTGCGAGGGGAGTAAGTTTCTGGGTAAAAATGGGATCATGCGGTGGTGATAAATTGGAAAGTTGCTGAGGTTTGCAACGGCTTGACAAGATGTATAATCTAATGAACCTAGGTAGTATTTAATTAAAAAAAATTATCGTTTAACTCAGAAAGTTCTAACTAACCAAGTGACATTTTTTTTTAAACTTTATACATTTACGTTGGGTTTAATTTAAGAAAGAGTCTACTACAACCAAGTTAAAGTTATTCTAAAACCAAATAACAAGAATCGCTGAAAACGTATTTTGGCACTTTAACAAATTTTCAGGTGAGAAAAACTTTTGCAATCTTGGGAATAAGTTTTTTTACTTTGATGTTATTATGCTATGTTTTTTGTATGTTTTGATCCAAAAAGAACTAAAAAATATATATTTTAATAGAAAATGATAAAAATTCAATAATCAAACAAAACTGAAAAAAATTACAGTTTCCAAAAAAAAAACAAAACCAATGAGCATTGACACACTCTTTAAGGACGTCAGTAACGGGTATTTCCCCCACGAACCTGGAAGACTGCTGCCATTCTCTAGAGAATCCACGAAATAATTTATCTGTTTATCCTTGTTTCATCTTTATCTTGTATCATTTTTATTCTCAATTCTTTAAAAGTACATTCTGAAGTTCATTTAAAGTGTGGGGTGCAGGTACACTCAATTAATATTCTGGTCAAGAAACAATATCAAAAATAAGCGTAGTAAAAACTCAGAAAGATATTAGCTGGCCCGTTTTTCAGGCCAGTGAGTGTAGGTATAGTTTCTAGACTGAATGTGACAAGATATTTTACAAAATTTGTAATCTTTCCAGTTTCATGACAAATTTTGTTTCTTTTTCTTAATTTTAAATGTAACTTTGCTAGGTATAAATATCATTGTTAATGGAACCAAAAATTCAAATTCAAATTCAATTAATGATTGAAGAAATTTTTGTGTTGGCAGTTCTGAATTATTCCCAGGAAAAGTAGGAAAAGTGTTGAGAAGATGACAGCTACTAATTTGATGTCATAAATGTCTACCTCACAAAAAAAATCACAAATATTTAATTGTCACTCGGTACTTGAAGTTGTCAGCAATGAAAACTACCGACAGAATTTTCAAAAATGGAACAATCAAAAGACCAGATATCCAGCTGAAACTGCTTCTTTACTAAAATTTAAAGAATAACAAATATTAGCACAGAAAATATAAATTATTTTGTACATACAAGCTATAATTAATGCACCGTCGTTTTGGAAGCCTGTTTAAAGTGAAGTTCCTCACCTCATTTTCTCGTCAAAAAGTAATCACTTGAAACATTTTTTCTGCAGTCGGAGACATGGTTTCAGCGATATTAAGCTCACTGTCTAGTAAAATTATTAACTGAAGTTAAGTTTGGATCTGGATTCATAATTTAAAAATTTAATGTTCTATATTCAGCACATAGGACTTGGATTACAGATTTTACAAAAAATCCTCCACTCATCTCGGTAAATAATTTTCTCTGGAGACACTTGGGGGCGAGTGTAGAATGCCCATTTAAACTTACGGCCAAAGCAAAAATCGAATACTTCAAGATAATTTAACATTTCTCAAATACATTACTTTAAGAAAACCCCAAATTAATAATCCTGTAAAAATATTCATTTCCTTGTTTCATCTACGCTTAGGGTTTAGTTTAGTTTAGGTAACTGTATCACATCAGTGTTTTTGTTTTGGGTTTGCTGTGTGGGTTTTTTGCGCTAGCTTTATCTTATAATTCCTATGGGAGGAGGCATTTTGTGTTTGTCTGTTCCTCTTTCATTTCTTAATCATTCTAAGAGTGCCTATTTGAGGAGTGGCTGTTTTAATGTTATTTCCACATCTTACAATTTGGACAAACGAAAATATTTGTCCGAAATTAGTGGATCAAGTGCCATCGAATTTTATTTTGTGTGCATTTGTTTGTTTTTTCTCATCAACAACCTAATGACGTTATTTCAAAATTTTAGCATAGAATTCCCGCCCGAAGTTTATAAAATAAACATATATAGTTTATAAAATAGCCAAAACAGTTAAAATAGAAGTCAAGCATCACTCGTTTAGAATAATTTTTCATAATTTTAAACTGAAAATAACATAGTGGCGCTTTCCGTAATAATTAGTTTCAGCGTTAATTATCTTGTCACCAAAGAATTACCATTTTTAACGACCAACGGTACGCTTCTAATAATAAATAGTGTTTCCACTAGTTCCGACAAAAAGAAGGCACTTGAGGGCGACTGTAGAAGATTGATTTAGATTCACTTTTAACACGAAACAAACACTCGAGTATTTCATCGGCATAATATAACGTAACATAGACATATCAAGTCTATAAACTTTTTTTCAGTTTTATTTTACTATTTTATTGGTACCGTTTACGTTTAAAGCAAATTTAGATACACGTCGTAGGTTTAGCCTTTTTTGCAACCCCCTCTTCTAATCAGATCTTGAACACCTCTGTGTGAATCCGTGATACTTTCTCACCGATTTTTTGTATTGTTGTAAAACATGTTTCCAGGTTTTGAGCGCTATTTGGATACTATTGAAATAGTTTCTAAAAGTGATTTAAGTTTGCAACTTCTTAAAAAGCAATTTTATTAGTTCTCAACGATAGCAGTAAAACTCGTAGCGCCATCTAGTATTGCTAATACGATAGTGTAAAAGTGCGCCAACGTGGCGATGACATCTTCTGGAACTCCTCCAAACAACCATTTCACTAACAAAGCACACGAACACGTTTGTTCGTCTCAATTTCCAAGGCACTTAGCAAACATTTATGGTACATTAAGCATGGTCTTATTTTAGGTAAAAGTTACAGTAATAGCTGCAACAATAATTACTTTAAAAGCATTTATAAAGTTTTTAAAAACACATCCAGTCTAACATTCGTGCAAAGTTTTCAACTTAATTCTATTTCCTCGCTCTTAGCAACATAAAATAGGCGGCAGCTCGAAGCTGAAGTTTATGTTTATACAAAATTAGAGTCTCCAGTAAGCCCCGATAAATATCATTGCGACAAATCCCCCGAGAAGTGCACACAGTCCTGTCGAAGCAAACAAAATTTAATAACATTTTATTCATGGCGATGGTGCGAGCGGAGTTGTAAAAATCGACAATGGCAACCTTCCACCCCTTCACGCAATACATATAAATACGTTCGAATAAGAAAATTATACCGTTCGGTGAATAAAAACAAAATTGGAAAAATGAAATTGGCTGGCGGTAAGGAAGAAAGATGTGCGAAAAAAGACGGATCTGCGGCGTACATCAGACGTTTTAGAGTCAAGTCACAGCGCTATTTGGATACGACCACATTACATATGAAGTGGCAATGGCCGCGTCTTCCCTCAATATGTAAGGAAGGCGAAGGACGAAGGAGGAATGGGAATGAGGGCCGATCAATGCCGGACTCGGACAGGGCAAGGGTTAACGCCGAAACCGTTGAGTTTGACAGGGCTTTGATGAATTGCTCTTTTAAATGGGATTATTTTCATAACAAACGTCCGCTGTTTCGGGGGTCATTGATTTACTACGGAATTGTGCTCGGGGTGGATTCTAAGTAATTATTTTAGCCTGAAATGTCAAATATATTTCATAAGTAGCTGGGTTAGAGCCAGACGACACACTTTCATTAAATGATAGGCTCAAAATTAAGAACGAGAACAGCAATGATTTTAACATCACTTTGCGACATTAGACTTGAATGTCATACGTCTATATGTGAATAAAAAATATTTTCCTCTTATTTTTTCAACGGTGTAGTAATTAATATTACTTTGTTTGATAATACTTCAATTATTTGAAAAACCTATATTTTGAAAATTCCGGAATTTTTCGAAAAAAATATATAATTTTTACTTCTCGAGTTCACCTTGGGATCTATTTGGCTAATTTCATGTGGTTTTTACCAAAAATTGATAATGTGATCTCAAAATATCATGTGCTTACATAACCATATTTTTGTAACTGTTTGCAGAAGACCTCTCAAAAAATGAATACATAAAGAAAATTATTTTGTAATTAGCAGCAATTAAACATCGCGAAAATATTTTTAAAAGAATTAATTCTCTTTGTAATATACATAATCCTAGTGCTTTCATGGGTTTTTTTAAAGTGTTGTGGGGATCTGGGGATCTTTCTGTCCCCACTAGACGGTCTGATAGATTCAGTTAGTCGAAGCCTCCAGTGTGTGGTGTTCGAGGTCACATTTGCTTCACGTTTTTATATGCGTTATTTGTTGAACTAATTATTGCAGTGATGTAAATGTTAATTTAAGACACGTGCTAGAAATTCACTGATTCAGGTTTAATATTTTAATTGTGATATGCCTAAAGCTGGATTTTTTCCTAAATTATTATTTACATTTAAAGACTTCTCATTTAAGATTTTTAAAGTAGTAAATTGCAGTATTCAAGAGTAAATTTTAAATATTGATCCGTCCTGAAAGTTATCAGTTAAAAATGTGTCCTACGACTTGAGTTTTGAACATTTATTCTCTAACACCCTAGCAGCGAAGGGCGTACCAAAACCACGTTATAATGATTTTGGGCATATTTAATATGTACTTGACGTTCACGATGTAACCTTGATGAATTAATTTTGGTTCAACTACTAACTTGTGGATTAATGTGTACTTTAACAGTTTGTTATAGTGTGCTGCAACGAAATTTTGTCTGCTTTGCAGTTTTAATTGATTGAAAATACAGCCTTTTGATAAAATCTAATAAAATTGTTCTCTCCATATTTTTGTATTTTAATTCAGGGTAGTTCACAATTTTGCATTAGAACACATTTCGCCATTTAAAAACACATCGATTTAACGATTACAGCTCACAGTCAATTTTTAAAAAACTTTCGCGAGTTTAAATTTTTGTGTCCATGTTTCAATTTATCACAAATTTATTAATTGGTTTTAGAAATACACTATTGTTATTACTTTAATAACTAAGTATTTTTATTTTAATTTATAAGGTGTCGCCGCTTAAGCAAATAATGCAAAATGTGCGTGATGTTTTTGCATAGTTAGTTTCATAATAGTTAGACTAATTATTAAGTTAGTATTTTTTTTTTTAGTTTAGTTTAATTTAATTTAATTTAATTCAATTTAGACCTCAGAATTAGCTGTAATTTGCCCTGTAACTGGATGTAAGTCTGTTGGGCAATAAACCATTATTATTATTATTATTATTATTAATATTATTATAACAGCGAGGTATTTGATGCGTAAATGAGATATTGGCTACATGAACCACGTGGATAAAATCGCACAAAGAAGTTTTTGTGAAGTAGTTCTGATAAAAATCAAGACGGATTCATTAACCATGAGTATAGGAGTATATTATTTCAGACAACCTTTACTATGCAAAATGATGAGAGGACGTGATAAAATTGTGGGTGGAAATAATTGAACAAATTTTGGTTTGCAAACATATGTATAAAATTTGGCAACAAAAGATCCACTAGTATCGGAAATCATCTGCAAATAAAAATCGATAAAATCAAACATAGACTCGATTGAATGATACTGCAAGAATGATGGGAAGAAGTAAAGAAGAATGGGAAAAAAACTGACAAGAGAAGAATAAGAGATTTTCGAAGAGATGGCTGTTGCAGAAATCAAGAGAATGGGAGGGATTTGAAAAGCGAAATTTTGAGAGAGAGGGAAACAATTCCTAACCTGAAATCTAGATACAATGAATAATAAGGAAGAAGAATAAACAACACTTGTTCAGTAGCAATCTGACGAGAGGTAGAGAATAAAACGAGACGTGGGTGAATATTTATAGGAAGTGTGAGAGGCATTCTGCGGAATGTACACCCATCTTAACTCGACTATATTTTCCAAAAAATTTCGCTTCTAGACATTCACCTAATTCGTTTAATGTTTTTCGAGTAGTCAAATTTTCTGCACATCAAGTCGAATTATTATCACTACGAAAATAAAAATGTCAGTAACATGGCCACAAGAAATTCATTTTTACATCGCGTCCAAATAAATTAATGTTTCCTTTTTGACTCTAATTTGCAGCTTTCTGTGTACGTAGGCGTAGGTAGAAAATAACTTAGCAACAATGTTTGTGATATACATATTACGCCACATTTAGCAATATAATAGCAGCTGACGCCTGAAATAATATTATGGAGAATCCAGTCTGCGCGCACCCAAGTTTCATCCACATAAATTATTCAGAAGAAAGTCGTTAAGTTTATTTTCGCATTTAAATTTCCGTCTCAGAAAAAATTAACACCGTCGCGCCAAGGTGAGGAGAAACGTCTAGGAATATAAATATTTCAGCACCTCTTTATACGTACAAAAAGCTTGTTGCTGTAAATAATTTCCTTAGTCGCAGTTCCACACAAGAAGAATAAATTGTTTGCCCAAATAGACGCAAGAAACCTTTAAATAATAACAGCACTTGCTAGTAACGATAAAGTTTAACAATTATTGGTGCTCTCGTACATCTTCAACTAATTAATGTCTAATTTAAGTAAATTTTAGCTGTTATCATGTAAAATAAATATTTCATCGCCTTGTGTAGAAAATCACGTCACGAATTTCATCCATCATTTAGCATGGATGAAAATCGAGATAAACTTAATTATTACCTGTCAGAAAGTTGAAGTGTCGGTTAATTGCTTATTTCAGGAATCAATAATCATTTTATGCTTGGAGAGGAGTACATACAGGAAGCAATCTTGAACAAATAGCACAGATAACGTGAGACAACGACGTGGAAGAACAAACAATGAAACTAGTTCTACGAGCATTAATAAAAACATGTAAAAGTAAACTTCACAACAAGATAAATAAAATCAGGTGAGGATATATTGGTTTGGTGCACGCGAGGATGCACCATTTCTGTTATTCTAAATGTTATGCTTCAATTATTGATTGGTTGCTGAACAAACCGTGCTGGGAGTTCATAAACGGTGAATTTCTGGCCAAAGAGACAATTGTACCCCAGGCATACTGAAATAACATGTTTATGATAGTTGGTGATCGAACTCTTTTCAAAAATAAACGGTACGCCCTGTGATCGTTACGTTTAAAACAACTTTTTATTGATAAAAAGAGCGTAATTTCTAAAAGAAAAATAGGATTGTTACACCGAAATTACCTGTCTACTACTCAATTTTTCAAATGCAAGAAATAAATTATTACTTCCATTACAATAACGGTCATTAAAATGGATGTTGTTGCTTTTTCCTTTATAATTTATTTCTATTATAGTGACACACCCCCCAATTTTTAATTTTTTGGAAGTATATCAATAAAATCTTGCATTTTAATTATTATAAATTAGAAGGCAATTCTTTTTGAATTTTGTAATTTTCCGCAGTTACAACGTAATTTATTACTTAATCAACGAACAAATCATTTCACACATTCCTACGTATTTATTACCCTACTTCGTGTTTTGTTTTATTGCCAGTGGCGCAGAATGTATAAATCAAATTTGGACGTGACGAGATGCTATCTCTGCGTATATGGTTGCAATTATGTCTTGCTACATAAAAATTAAAATAATTTAAAAAGGTAAATTAGTGGATTTCAGAAATGTATGGCGGTAGCAATAGCACCGCCCACAAAGAAAAATATGAGTATGCCTTTAATTTAAAAATAATTATTTGCACAATTATTTAAGAAAATCACGACATTCAGTGTGTAATTTGGATATTAAGTACCCAGAGGAAAAATCATTAGTTTTTATATACAGTACGATACGAAACATTTTAAGTAGCAGTCGATATGTTCGTAAGATAAACCTTATAGTAGCTACGGTTGATTTGTAAAAATCATTACGTGAAACCCAAATATGTTTGTTTCGTTAGATAGGCCAAATTTGGGTAGACTCTTTTTTTTTAGGTAAACAGATAAGTCGATATATAAATCGTTACCGTACTGACTTGTCAAATGATGTGACTACCTAGACGTCATTCATCTAAAAAACATTATGTTTGAGATCCATGTAGTGTTATTTTCACAAGTCAATGATATAGGAATCCGATGACGTATGCAATGGCCTACTGCAACCCAAAAAGTTTTTGATAGCATCGTTTATACCGATTCTATATGGCTATGTTATTGACGAAATTTTTTGTTGCATTTTTTTTTACTATACTTTTTAAATAATTAACAAATGTCGTTTATTTAAGCTAAAACTCATTTATAAAAAACTCTGACTGTAATTAATTCCATCAGTTAAATACTGAGGCGAGTAGTAAAAAATAAAATACCTTTTAGTGTGTAGTTCTTCTGAGTGCCCTTAGTACGATTATTTAAATGCGGGAAATGTGTTACTGCAGTTTATTTAGTACAGCTTATTTAAAACAAGTTCTGTGAATGTGACATTAATTTTAAATTGTATGTTCGTGTAATACAATAAATCAATCTACAATCCAATTTCATTGTTTTCTCAGGCTTTATAGTAACAATTAATATTATTTACATATGGAAGCCTAATTTTATCTGACGTCACGCGTAAAGCTTTGTTTGTTATTTCACATCTATTTTAACATTACATACATATCTTTATTTTAACTTATAGGGGTTTTCATAAAAAAAATAAATTTGCAAAATCAAATTTTGTAATTTTTCCAAAAATCTGGTTATCTGTTATTGTACTTTAGGGGCGTGGGAAGTTCTGTCGAAATAACTTTCGACCACTGTTTTTATATGAAGCCAATCTGGTCATGTGACTTGATGCCCCTGAATACAAGTATAATTTACAAGACTTAAATATAATTCTGATGCAATTATAATTATTATTTGAAAAGAGTACTTTCTGATGAAAATGTACAGAGTTTCATTCTTGGGGCAACAGGTCGATATATAGCTCCGAGGCTAATTATTATTGACCAATGTGTAAATTCTAACAATCGGTTCTGATTTGTAACATTATTGACAGAATGAATGAAAAAACAACACATCGTGTTTTTATTTCATTCATATGGAAATTATTTGCAGTTAACCATTGTTTCTAAGGTCATTGTTACACGTGAAATGAGTTTAATGGTTAATTTTAATTGTAACGTACTACAAACTCCACAATAATGTAGGTATATGTTTTCTAGAGACAAAGCCTTTATCATTTGGCTATCGAAGTCAATGATTTAACGTCATCATCCTCATCAGCAAGTTAGAACGTTGTAACTTAGTGAAACATCGAGTTTAAGATCATCTACAAGAAGATGAGAGGCAAATGTTTTACCTTAAAAACCCTGAAGGACATTAGAAGTGACTGAAGCACTTTTTTGAAAAGAAAGTTGGTTGTGCTCATGAAATTTAAGCAATTAAATCTAATAAATCTAGTAGACTGATTTTTTTTAATTAACGATGTTGACATTGCAACTGTTTGAACACTTATTTCATGGTTGTTTGAGCGTAATTGTCAAATTAAACAAGAAAGGCGTTAGTGTTGCCAACATGATTATTTTAAAAATAAATTTAATTACCTACCGGAGATTTGTTTTTGTGATCATATAGTACATTTTTTTTTTGTTAAATTCAGGAAAACAGTTTTATAACAGCCAAGATTATTATTTCACATAAAAGTTCTTCAAGTGCACTTCTAGCATTTTATATCACGCAGATAGATATCGGATCATCTCCTGCCGTGAACTTGCTATACCTTGAAAATTGGTTGTGAGGTAAATGACATGACAATCTCTTATATAGGTATATCGGGAGTATCAGTTTTTTTGGAAGATGTGTATTGAAAACTTATCTTTAAATGCATCTCCTTTGGACTGTCGTATTACTTTGCAGTTTATGTTGCAGGAATACATGTGGTTCCTTGCTCAAGGCAATCAAACTTTTAGATATTTGATGGGTTTGACGGAATAGTACTTTTCACATTAAGTAACAACCTCTAATCCTTTGAATTAAATTCTCGCCACTGTAATTTTCGTCTGAATCTATCTGCAACGTTGCTTCTTTGGAAGACTGATTGTTAGTCGATTTCTGATCTTTTTCGTTGAAACATTTAATTGCATGTCCTGGATGTTTGCATTTTGTGTCAAATGTTAAGCAAACTATATAATTTGTGTGGTCGTGTTTAATTATCACAGAAGACGGAAAATCGATTGCGTCGTCTAGCTGCATATAAATTTATTTAGTTATTGTAATTAGTAAAGTTATGTTGACATTGAAACATTAGAATGAAAAGGTCTCCATTTGCCTCATTTTTCTGAAGTAAATCCAAAAGTTCGAAATACACTTTCAAAACCTCAATTCATGCTACATTAAAGTATTATACAAAGATTATTTTGATAAACATTTCTGTTTACGAAATGAACAATATTTACAGTTACACCTTCACATGTTATTTTAGCGGAGTTATGAAAAAATAACTAGATACATTATATGATAATAATAAATAACATTAATCATTTCTTCTCTACAGAATTGGTAGCCTTGCCAGATCTAAATAGATCGTTGTTTTGGAAACACCTATTAGGTGCCCTGTGCTTGAAAGGGCGAAAGGAACAACAAGAAGTACTCATGAAATTATAGTGTTTTTTCGTGTTATATGGCACGTGTCACACGATGTATTACACTATAATATATCAAAAAAAAAAATCGCTGCACATGCTGTATATGCCCACAATCAATACTCAAATCTATCTTCGCATATTAATTAGCCGATTCGACCAACGCATAGCGTTTGTTATTACAAGAATTAAAATTTAATTAGTTCAATGCAATCACCAATTTCCGAGATTAATATCCAATTTCATGCCCCTCACAATGCGAATGCACTCAGCTTTAAGTAAATTATTGTTCAGAAATCTAATAAAAATGTCCGTTACGTTTCACACACTTAAATACCTTTCGATAGATTTCACAAAATTAAATTTATCCGGGAGTTGCATCACAGAATTGGAAATTGATGCCTTTGTAGCGAAATGGATATCCTAGTTTGACTTCGTAACAGCCGAGATTATAAAAAGAGAAATGAATAAGAAGGCATTTCTAGCACAGAACTTTTATTAATTTGTAAACTAGACACCTGTTCGGGAACTAACGCCATAAATCTATTGATTTATTAACATTCCTGAGACTCATAAATATTTTATGAAGACGGAGCAAGACAAATTATGTGTGCACCGAGTGCAGATTTCGCACGAGGAAATTATTTTCTGGGCTAAGTGCAGTTTGTAACCATTCGTTTCAGAGAACTGTGCACTTTGTTATTTTAATTATTTAATTGTAGAAATATATGGGGCATTCTTACAGCTAAGTGGATTATGAAACACAGCTTAGAAAGGGATTCTACAGTGAACATTTTTAAGTGATTGTAATTTTAAGCTGCTTCGATTAATCTGGAACGTATTTTACCAGCTCAGACAGAAATTTTCTGAACATGTTTCAATCATCAACATGCTGCTAAGCATAAACAAACGATTATGAATATGCATCGTAATTGTCTATAAACACGAAAATCCTCACGGAAGCGAATAAATTAGTTTTCATCCATACACAAATTTATTCAAACAGAACTAATAATCTCTTCTCGAAAACCAATAGGTAAGCACGCACACAACCGGAGACACGTTTAAATAAATAATTGGTTTAATTCTATTTTCTAAAAAGACACATTTCGATTTTAAACTCCGAATAGGTTATAAATGGGGTGAACTTATCTGTCAGAAAATTGGATTCGATACGCGGATTATTTAAAGAGAGATGGAAGGGGTTCTGAAGCAAGATCTCAAATCCGTTAAAGCCGAAGCTGAATCATATAATGAACTTCTTATTGATTTCCTTGTAATCCCCCGGCAGATGGGTATTCCCATTATTCTAGTTACGGAAATTCTATTAAATAAAAATATGTATTCCTTTTTAAAACCAATCTTCTATGGTTCACAATTCCAGGGAAAGCGTGTCCTTTTATCAGCAGGAACTCTGGAATGAATGGAAGGACGATTTGTCGTTTTTTCATCTTTTCACCCAAAAAATTCCTTGTGTTGCGAGACCAAGGAAGACGACTAGATTTACTTTTTAATAAATCCTGATTTTTCCTTTTGTGCTGGTACCACTAGAATAAGCAACATATTCACATCCCCATCAATTACCTACACAGTAGTAATTTTCACTGAGCTAAAAATAGTATCCTACTTGTTTGAGTATGGATTTTTTTGTTATTTTATAAGTTAAAACTGACCACTAAGTCGGTTACCCTTGCAGGCCACACAGTGTTCCTGCCGCAATCGTCAGGGTCAGTCTGTCGACTCGAGCACCATCTGGTCGAGCACAACGCTAAGCTATACGTAATTAAATATATCTGTCAGACATTAAAGCACTGTATGGATGAGTAATTTGACGAGTGTGTGTAATTTGGAAAGGAAAATTTGAATTATTAAAGGTTGGTGTATGGATTAGTTTGGGATGCAATGCGGACGTTAGGTACGTCTGACTATACTAAATCGGATTATCTTATTAAATAGTGTATGATACGGTATATCGGGAATTTGGATTGGGTATTGGCTGTAAGTGAGCCTTTATATATTATTGCAAGAACAGGACGTGGACAAATGGTGGTGTTTTGTCAAGTTGTTCGTTATGGAAGATATTAAGCGTGTTAGTTTAATAAGGGTGTGTATTTGTATACGTATCTGCCAGATTTATGGTGATTTTGTTCGCTAAAAATCTCTGAGTAAGAAATTTTTGCATATCTGACTTTTAGCATTTTAAGTAGGAAATTTGTTAAAAGAACGTAGCCGGAAAAGAGGACGAAAAATAGAGAAAATTTGATACTGGAAAATGTGCATAGATCATTATTTAATTTAAGTGTCCTAGATATAAAGATATTTATTTTATTAGGAACACAATATTGATACCACATGAGTGAAATTAATGATGTTGGCACTGCAGGTACGTGACATTTTTGACCTTATTTTTCATTTTTTTTTTTGAAAATACAGTCTAAAGAATATGAAAGAAAAAAAGTCCAAAAGCAAATCCAGCTAAAAACGAAGAACTACCGCATTAAACTTTCCCACACAAATGGTCCTCGGTCCCTCAAAATTTTAAGCAATCAAAGAATGGGAAAACTCATTGGTAGAAACAGATTGTAACATTGTACAGAGTTTTCATAAATTTTTCATATACAGCGTGTTATTGAAAGGTACATACAAAATAAAATCGGCAATTGGTCTCGAAGTATGGGTGCTAAAAGTAAAAAAAAAATTCAAGTAAAAGTGTTCTCCTTTTAGAGATATAAATTATTAAAATTTATATCCAAATTCGATGTACGCCCCTGATAAACAGATTATCTTTCGTTTCTATAGCAACATTTAGTCTTGACAAAAGTTTTATTGTTAGAGTTGCTAGGATTTACTACAATAAATTAATTTTACCCATTTATCCTTCAATTTTCTTGTAGGTACGTAACTACGTACCTTTCAATAACACCCTGTATAGTATTAATTTCAATTTAAAAACCTCATGTTAATCACATGACGTCGCTTCTGTTATTTTTATAATAATAATAATAATGATAATAATGGTTTATTTTCCAACTGGTGTGATCACCCAATTACAGGAAAAAAAAATATGAACGTATGAATCCAGATATAACTAAACTAAAAAAAATTAGTATACAAAACTAAAATATAATTAAATCTAAAGACAAAAAAGTAACAAAAAAGTAACATTTGCTTAAGATAAAGAATGTTGCATCATACTACGAACTGTTTGGAAAGAGTCAAAAAATAGATCTACACTATTATAGTAATTACTCGCGTTGGAGCACATCACATACTCGTAGATAGGACTTTTCATATTTGCATTTGTTCTGGCTTTGTCGCAATAACATAATAATAATAATAATAAGTTAACGAATTTCTCGCATTATTTCTAGGCACAAGTAGATTTAGTTTGGCTAACATGTATGGGCAATCAAGTCGGTTGTGAAGTAAGTCATAAAGATGCTTAATAGAAACTATAATTCTCCTATTTTCAAGGGAGTTAAACTGAAACCTATCTAGCAGTGCTTGGTGGTCAAAACCTCGCTATTTTTGTTTTGAAATGAAAGTGTTTTATTGCCCTTTTGAGATTTTTATTTCATTTTAACGTTAATCGATTACAAATCAAACAGTTTGTTTTAAAACTAAACTCGTGACATTACGTTCAATCAAAAAGTAATTTGTGTGTTTGGAATTAAAACATTCCAGTTTATTTGAGGTATCTTTCAATAAAAATAACATTAGTTATTATTTGCAGAAAGACACATTTATATTATCATAACAGAACATTCTAGAGTGGTGAATAAATCTTCTCAGTGATGATTTTTAGAGATAAGTAGGTTGCAAAGTTCCCAGAAATTGAAAGTCAGGATTACTTCTTTATCACATTCGGGATTTAATTACTAGATTTGTAAGAAATGGTAACGTAATAAAGATAAATCAACGAGAAGGCCTCCACTTTTACACGATATTGTTATCCATTTGATAGAACAAGTTGAGAAAACATCACAAACATGTTACGGGACGTTTTCAAATATTTGAAGAAATGAGTGAATGTGCTGTTACTTCTCGTTTTCTAGATGTTTTATATCACTTACAATATGAGACAATAGGCCTCGCGTGTCCGTCTGTCTGTCTGTCTGTCTGTCCGTCTGTCTGCCGTTTCGGATTTTTATTAGACAGATAATCTCCAATTGTCAAATTTTGTATTTATATTAGAAATATCATGTAGATGGTAAAACTCTAACCAAAATTTGTCTGATCATCCCCACCAATAATGAGATGACGTCATTTCAAAATTGTACATAGTAAATGGGTTTTAAATTGCATAAAATAACACAAACCTACACATGTAGTTGATGACTCTGTATTGAGTTTTTACCCGAAAGATCCGGATTTTTGGAAAAAAAATCAAAATTATGAAACATTTTGCAATTTAATTTTGAATCTGCAAAACCGAATGCTTTGAAATCTTGCAGATGGTTTACAGTTATGATAACCATGATAAATTTTTAATCAAAATATATCCACTTATCCCCTCCAAAAAATTGATGACGTCACTCCAAAATTTTGCTAAATAAGTCCTACCTAAAATGTACTAAATATGGTGAGTCTGTACTTGTGATTTATCATTCCATTCATATTTTTTGGATTTGCATATACAGGTGACTCAAAAAATTAATGAATGCGTAAATTTATTTTCTTGTCCTGTAGACTGTAAAACGCTAACCAAAATGTCTTTAATTATCGCCATCAACAACGTGATAACTTCCCCTCAAAATTTTCTCCAATAAATAGAACTTGAATTGCATAAAATATTATATTACTACACATGTGTTTTATGAATCCCCCTGCTTTTGTGTTTTATTATTATTAATATATGTAATTGTTATTATTTAAACATCGTTCGTACGATAAATATAACTAATACGTGGCCGGTGGCTCACTGGAGGTGGAGTGCATTGCAATTGGAAGTCCCGGTTACGGATCCTGGCACTTCCAATTTTTTATTGGTCAAATTGAGAAGGAGTCACCCCATTTTCTCGAAAATGTGAAGAACAATATTCAGAACATTTTGTTCGATTGTGGTTTAATTAATAATTTTAGTCCTGTGCTTTAAGAAGACAAACTCATTCACATGAAACTAATGTCTACGTGACATTCTTTCGATGTATAAACATAAATAAACACTTGAGCGTCAGATTGCTATTACCAAGTGTTGAAGGACAAACGTTGTTAGAGATGGATTATTTTAAGTTCAACATGGTGAATCATCAGAATCTGACAACGAACTGTCATTCAGTAGCGTAACATGCACACTTCAGAAGGGGGTGGTTTTTAAATTTATTTTTTTAAACCGCAAAAAATAACACACGGAAACAGAAACTTTAGTGAACTGGTCACTATTGGGCACTAATTTAAACAGGAACGCATCGTAGGTAGAAAAGTTCACTATGACAGAGAAACGATAACGGACGTCTCTGAGGGTGCGCCCATTCGAAAATACTGGATATGTTTCATTGTACTTCAGGAGCGAGGGAAGTTCTGTCGAAACAACTTTCGATCTTTTTTTTTTTCCTTACACTATATGACTGATGTTACCTGCTTTGTTTTTCTTATATAAAATAGATTTGGTTAATTATACGTAATGGGCAAATTGGTTTAATAACATTAAATCGTTTTATTTTTTATATGTAAACACTAGTTTACAGATAAAAATTGTTTATTGTCAACTTAAATAAAAAATGTATCGTAACATTTTAAGTGAATAAGACGGTTTTTATTATGCATATAATATAAAACTATCAATTTTCAACTTAATGTCTTAGAGTTTATCCAACCAATTAATCGCTTAACAACAGCAAATGAGACAGTTACACTTGGTTGTATGAATCAATTACGTATAATGAACGTTTTATAAAGATAATTTCGTTTTTTCAACAAGTGTATAAACTTGTTGTGCCGTTTGTAATAAAACTCGGACCATATTTCTCCGCAAAGACCACTTGTAGAGAGCTAAAAAGATTTCTAAATTCGCAGCGGCAAAGAACTAATTAGTTTTATAGCTCTAACTGTAGCGGTTATGTGGTGAAAACTGTCGTGCGTGTAATTTTCAGTAAATGTAGCAAATCGCAACGAGCTGACACTTACGCAAGCAAACATTAACATAATAGTGATGTGGGATCCGGGTATTTCAAAAGGGCATCCAGTAAATCGTGCTTTTTAAACTAAATTACGCCTGTTAGTTGCGGCTAGATTGAAGCGAAAGCTTGCTTTCCACGTAAAATTAACTCTTCGTTTCCAGCAAGTTGGCACTCAGCTAGACAAATACTAGACGAAGCTGTTTTTTATGGTCAGGATCCACTAGCCGGAAAGTGGTGTCCTAATTAAACGATAACTTCTCCTCTTTACGTTGTGCCAGCTGGGCACACCGAAAAAGCCATAAAACGCTCACATCGCGCCCATTCCTCCAAAATGGAATTTGCTTATATGACGTCATAAAAGTAAACTTGCAAATTTACATGCATAATGACCACATTTCACGTTATATTTACGAGATTAACCGAAATTAGTTTTTATAGTTCCACAAACGACAGCGAAAATTGTTAAGTACGTAATTTTGCGTAAACGCTCCAGGGCTCATCGACACAACAGTTAGCCCGGAAAGCACCAACATAATAGTGATGTAGAGAGCCGGAAGTTCAGCAGGGTGTAATACAAATGGTAATTTTTAACGTGTTAGATGTTTAGTTGGGTCGATCGACGCGAAATTGCCCGCCGACAGATTGTTTCGACCTTTCGTGACGTAATGTCGTGCTAATCGATTCACTTTTTCGCCAAAAACGACATTTCGTTGTCGGACGAAGCCTATTTAAATTGGCGGGTGGTCGAAAGTACGAGTTTCGCGGCTTTTAAGAATCCCCGGAGACGTGCTATATTGAGTAAGTCATCTTGACATTATGTGTCCCACTATGCTACTTTACACGTTGGCTTCTGGGAAAGATATTAAGGCGATTTTCTACGATGAATTGTGGGGGTTTTTGAGCGAAGAGCGAACGAGAAATAACCGAAGTTGCGAGTTTAAGAAATATCTGAGATGGGCTAAATTACGAGTTATGGCGATGTTTTTTTCGACACGAAATTGTAGCAGCAACATTTATGACCAGTACTTTTTAATATTGTATGGGCTGTACAAATAATGAGGACTTTTGTTGTTTTCCTTTACTTGAAAATAAATTTCATGTTAGATTGTATAACAAACATATAACATAACCTTCCATCAGGTAATAAGGTATATTATTTTCAAAAATTCAGTGCTCTTCAATATATCCACTAGCTATTTTTAAATTAGATACATATTATCAGCACGTATTATTGCTTCAGGTTTCCTAACGGAATCTAATTATTATGGGGAAAACTTAAGCCTGCAAGAACTAATATATTCTCACAGTGACTCCTGGTGATAATTATAATTAAGTATAATATAAAATCGAAATCGTCAAAGATTTAGATTCTCGTTGTAACGTGAATACTAGCGGGCCTGCACGCTACTTATTATGGTAGACGTAATGTTTATGCGTAGAGGTAGTGAAGAACATATTTGTTGTTCATAGTTATTAGTCAACTAGATCATCAGAAGGTTGTATGAAGTAGCGCTTCTAATAACGACCTAATAAATTCAATAATGTTCGTTATTATTTTGAACTTTCTCCGTCTTTTGCTTTATACTGGGGAGTTCAGCATAAATCCATACACATAAAGCCTAAAATTCCTTCCATTTCACAAGTCCGCAACCTTGACACGACCAAAATTAATGAAGGCGCCCCACGTCTTTTCAATTAGAAAAGCAAAACACGCCACGGGGTTGTTGCTCCGATAATAACAATAATTACTCAAGATGATGGCGGGAGCAGGTGTCGGTACACTTTTCCCTCCCCACTGAAACAACGTTGGCCTGCCCATATCAATCAAGATAATGTACATAGCCGCGAAGAAGCTCTGTCGGCGAAATATCCACTTACCGATGACTGTCAGGTTATAGCGGACGCTGCGGGTCTGTGCATTGCGGAAGTCCACTCTGCACCGGTAGACGCCCTCATCGTGGCGCCGGATGTCGTCGATGACGAGCTGTGCAGGTTCAGACACCGTCCGGAAGTAGGCTCGAGTGCCGAACAGATCCGGTGCGGACCAATGACTCGCCCTGGATAGGGGCTTCCCGCGGACGTCGAAGCTGTAAGGAAGAGGAAAATTAGTGCGCGATTTTCCGGGATGCACAACCGATAAGCGGCTAGACTTTGGCAATTAAGATAGTGAAGAAAATTTCTTCATTTTTGTTTAGCACCCTTCTGGTGGGTGCTAAACAAAAATTTTCAAAAAAGTCAGCAATTTTAACTATCTCAAATATGCCCAATATTTGGGACCGTTCGCTGGAATCCATTATAATGGAAGCAGCGCAGAAAATAAAATCTAGCATTTTAAATGAAACATCTGTCTAAGCCAATTATATAAGGATGGACAAATAAAGCATTTTCATAAGTTTCGATATAACTTTATATTTCTTTTAGTCGGATATTATTTTAAAATCCTGTAAATATTTGGATTGTTAAGAGTGGGTTTATTTTGTTTTGTAAGGTACCCTTTTATATTATCCTTCTTTATATTTTTGTATATGTGACTGATGTCGTATATTTTAGCAGAATCAATTTTGAACGTATGTTAAATAAAGAAAGCCTTCGTTTCTGATCTGGGGAAGGCATTATTTTTGTCACATTCAACTCTGAAGTTTTAGGTTTATTCCAAAGAAAATGAGTTTTCATTTTCTTTGGAATAATAATGCCCCACAATATATTATTTTGGTTGTTTGTATGAATAACTCACCGGAAGCCCCCACTCTTCCTCTTGCATACGTCACACTCTGCATGTCAGCGAAACCTATTTTTATATTCCGGACAAGTCGACTTTCCAATTCCGGAAAGCATTCCTTTATTATTCATGTTAATATCTTGACGTATAAGGATTCAAGACTGATCGCATGTTCCTTATTCCTTCCGGGTATTTTTTCGTCCTTATCGTTGATATGGATGCATCTTAATGAGCCGGATACTCAGAAGAAACAAGCACAAAAAGAAAAACACATATAAATCGGCTTATATGTACTATCGGAACAGAAACGTGAAGATCCCAGTCGGGATTGACGTACGTTCTGCACTTAGACTTTTTGATTGTGCTTTAAGGAGTGCGTAATCCACATAACTAGCGCTGAAATTTTTAAAGAATGTCTGTGTGTATTTTCAACTGGAAATATGCTGCTCCGGGAAACGTACTGGAGGCTTCAACAATAAATAACATGTAAAAGAAGTTTCAAATATTTTCAAGTCGTAAATTTTTCAGATAGATAATTTTAAAATACATTTAAGTACAATTAACCACCTCGCTCTGTAGAAAAACTCGAAACAATTCACTGGCAGAAAAAAGCTGGTTATCCATTTATTGAGAAACCATAAAATCGGAGACACCAAGGAACGTGTTTATAACATATTTGTGGTGATGAATACGATTTAATATTATTGGTTTTTAAAGAATGAAGGGCATATGTTGACTAGATATTTAAAAACTCTTAAAATAGAACTAGATACCAAGATTGTAGGATGTAGGTCATATCAAATGTCTAATAATGTAATGACATAGTTCTCTTTTTGGTACGAATTTAATTGATTTTTCATTATCTCCGCTGGACCGATTGTTGTCAAATTTTATATGTATAGTATGTCATATAGATGGTAAAACGCTAATCAAACATTTGGCTGATCGTCTCCACTACCAATGGGATGGAGTCATCTCCAAAATGTATAATAATATATTTTTTTTAATTTCAGAAAATAACATCCTCCTACACTTGTGGTATATGGATCCGTGTGGAGTTTTCACCTTAGACATCATGATTTTTGTAAAAAACAAAATATTTTAACAATATTTTTTAATTTAAGTTTGAAAGTGCAAAACCGAGTGCTCCGAAATCTTGCAAAGCCTTTAACGTTATCGTATAATCATAGTAAACCTTAATCAAAATTTATTCGTTTACTCCCTCCCAAAAAATTGATGACGTCATTTCAAAATTTTGCCGAATGAATCCTATCTAAAATATAGTGATTGATGAGCTTATACTTGTGATTTATAACTACCTTCAAAGTTCGGAGAGATTTTTCAATTAAATACCTGTTATTTCAGGGGCGAAGAAAGTTCTATCGAAATAACCTTCGACCAATTTTTTAATTTTGTTATGATAATTAACACTGTCGTAATAAGAGATCGTAAATTTGGATTCGGAATCAATTACAATCTAAATGATCTCTCAAGTCTTCATTCATTCGTTGGTTCTTGATAACATTTGAACAAGAAATTTAAAATATTTTTCTGTCGTACAGCATCACAATACCAACATTTGCAATAAAGTTGTGGACCTTCTGGAAGTAAATTACTGAGTAAATACTTTCTTATTCATCCACGGTTCCTCCACAACAATTCTCTCTGTCGGCAAGGGCGATGATAAATACTTAGTTCTCATTGAAATTACACTAAAATTTTATTTATAATTTGTTTGTCAAATCAGCAAATCACGTTAGACATATTGTTTTATACGACCATGAGTTATACATTTTGTTCAATGTAAGTTCTATTTTTCCGAATACAACACGCCTTGGGGCAGCAGATTACTGAGCAGGGTAGCTTAGTCTGGGAATATTTCAGCGTGGTTGATGAAAAGATTTTGCGTAAAATTTATATTCTGACATGCTCTTTATTTTATCATTCATATTTTTAAATTTGTGTAGAAAACTAAACATATACGGAGATAAAAAATAGATAACGAAATATAAGAAATGTAAGATCTAAAACATCTTTAATTTAAGTTTAAATTACTGGAATAAAAAAGATCCATAAACTTAAACCATTTTTTTACGAACAGTAGATATTTAAAGGTCCAGGTTCTCTAAATATAATAGTATATTAATATATTCTACCAGTTTTATAAACGTCACGTAAGTGACGTTTTAATCACTTCATTTTCACAGGAAAAGTACACAAGACACTTTCCGTGTAAACGACTGCGTTTTTTTGGTAACACCAAGTAATAATTTTTTTTAAAACTGCTTCGCAAACAATGTTTGATTTTATCGGAAGAAGTTTTTTAATTGCAGCTTTCGCCACTTCAGCTATTTCAGACATTGTCGCAAAAAATTGTGAACACTTTTTTTGTTTGATAAGTTTCCATAATAACAATGAAAAATGTTTGTATAAATTGTTATCAGCAGTTATCACGTTTTCCGAAAATAAATTAGAATGCATTTCTAAATCATTGATACGTTGTTATTGATATAATCTTATAAATCTGAAGAAACAAATAGCATATAGGGTGTTATTGAAAGGTACGTACAACAAAATGGACAGTTCTTCGCGAAGTCTAAGAAGTCTGAAAAACTTATTTTGTGTTGTCAAAATTATAAGGGGAAAATTAACCCTTATCCAACCTTTTTAGACACTACTGAAGGATAAATAGGTAAAATTAATTCATTTTAGTAAACCCTACAACTGTCACAATAAAACTTTCGTCAAGACTAAATGTTGCTATAGAAACGAAAGATGATCTTTTTGTCAGAGGCGAACAATGAATTTAGACATAAATTTAAATAATTTTTATCTCTAAAAGAAGAACACTTTTACCTGAACTTTTTTTAACTTTTAGCATCCATACTTCGAGACCAATTCCCGATTTCATTTTGTACGTACCTTTCAATAACACGGTGTATATTTTTCAGAATATAAGTACAGGGTTTCTTTAAATGATTATAAGGTCGCAGTAGGTCATGTAAACGTGCCGCCTCTTCGATTTGAACTCTACTAAATGCCCAAGGACGCATGACAAAGACCACGCGCATGTGTATAATTGGTTGTCTAAATGCTTCATATCTTTTTAAAAAATAAAACTAATTCAATACAATAAAAAGAAACAAATTTATTGCGGTTAAACATGACAGTAAATGTTGAAAATGTTCACCAGTTTGTTCAAGGCCCACTGTTCAATTTCATGTTGCAACAGAAACTCCTGACTACAGAGGAAATTTTCTCAAAAATGTTTGCGGATTCTGTTCGAGTCGATCCTCAGGTACCTACTCAACGTCTTCCCCGAGATTTCTTTTTGTTGACTCTGCCAATTCGAACAAATCTGTTGATTAGGTACATTTTTAATGTGAGCCTCGAACGATGTTCCTTGCATTATTAAATCACGGTATTTGGCCAGATATTCTTGCTTACAAGCGGTTACAGAATACAACCACTCTTCGTTTACGAAGTCCCTTTGCGACAACAAGACATAACAATGAAAATTTCTTATTCAACACAATAAACCATTTTCACAGTGTTCGCTTCCTTGCACCAAAACTAAATTTTCGTACGCAACCACCAAGACTTTTGAAAACGACTATTTTGTTGTTTTGAGCTTCGATCAACGAAAATTACTGTAATTCACACTTGAAAAAGCTTAAAACAATAAAAACGACGACTTTAAATGAGAGGTTATAAATGCCATTAATGACAAGTGAGAACTGTCACAGTAAGACATAATTTCCATGGCCAATTACGCCCTTAGAATCAACCATAAAAGCCCTGTACTTTATGTGCTCACTACGTTCGTGAGTCAACAGAGTCCATGCTCAAGACATAAAGCTTTATTTATACTCTTAATAATATAATTTACTACACCCACCGGCATGAAAAATAGGCCAGATAATGTTTTTCTGAGTACAGTGCTTCGACGTTTTTACTACGGTTATTTTTGATGTTGTTTCTTGATCAGCATATTAATTGAGTGTACCTGCACCCCACACTTTAGATGAGCTTCACAATATGCTTTTAAAGGAATGACAGAATATCCAACAAAAAGAAATAAACAATTTATTTCATGGGATGCCCTGGAGAATGGCAGTAGTCTTACAGCTTGGTGGGGGAAATACCCGTTATTGACGTCCTTAAACAGTAGTGTGTGATCATTGATTTTGCTTTTTTGGAAACTTTAATTTTTTTTCAGCTTTATTTGATTATTGAATTTTTTCATTAAAATAATATATTTTTTAGTTCTTTTTGGATAAAAATATTACAATAAGCGTTGCATAACAACATCAAAGTATAACAACTGAAATCGTAATTTATTTTGCATTTTTTCGGATATTAAAAAAAATAAGGGTGGCCCATTTTTCGTGTCGGTGAGTGTATTATTCATTTTTTTAGACATCTATACAAGCAATTTTAAAAAATATAAATGGTTTAACAAACCAAACATTTTGGAAGTTTCTGCCGACTTTAGAATCAGATCACATCATCAAGTTTTTGGGGGAATAAATAAAAAAAAATTAACGGCGTTTTGATAGGTTTATGATAAGCCTAAAATGTTGTCAAGATTTGAGAGTAGTGTGTTTCATAGTTTCTAAATTAAATTGTAAATTGTTCTTAGAAAAAACAAAATAGTGAGATGTGTTCATAGATATTGAAATAAACTGGTTAATTTATGACGAAAACAACACCTAAGTAGCTGCATATTCCTAAGTGAAAAGTGTGATATTAAAAATTTAAGTCGTGTTTCTTGGAGCTGTGCCGAGTTCGCAGAGCTATACAAAGCAGTGACACAGAACCAAAATTCCATATCCACATTCGGTGCATTTTCCCCACTGTCAGCAAAGCATAAGCTACGGCGCGTGTAAAAGCTGAGTACAACATTCCTGGGAGACTCTTATCCCAAACGATCGGACTAGAATAGTGCTTTCGAGGTAAACGGCAACACTAGTTCGGATATTGCATCGTATATTGAATCGGAAAATGCGTTTGCCATAGCGATCAAATATACGTCGCGCTTGATATAAAATCCCGATTGTAAATATCCACTAATAGATTTATGCATCGAACGCATGGTATGATATGATAATTGCGATCTAATATAAATCATATTAGCCAGTTCAACGAATGTAATCACGAAATGGTTCATAAATATTAACAATACTTGTCAGAGATTCCCATAAAATACTTGCCTGTATTGGCATCGCATTACCGAATCGCTGAACAATGGCGATGTCAACAAGCTGGAATCAATTGCGAGCTCGATATTACGAGTTGGTTACTTTTGATATTTTCTACTTGCTTTGGAATTTATTTTGTGTAGACGCAGAAGCGGTTGTTGTTTTTTGATACTGTCAAGGAGCTTTCATGTCTGGCGACGTGCAATTATTATTATAATGTGCATTTACAAGTCAATTTATAGGTGGCACGTTGTAATTACCGACGTACACATTCATAATGGCATAAAGTGAGTTTCCTCGTAAGTTTCCTTTCGACCTGTGCTGGGGAATTTTGAGACACGAAAGGTTAGTTTATGCTGTTCGCTGTTTTGCATGATGGAGTTTCTCGATAGCGACTTGACCATATTTTAGAATTGCAGTAGATGTTAATTTACGTCTGATGACGATAAGGCTTCTGTTTTCTTTGTTCAGTATCGTGTAAGACAATTCGATTTACTGAAACTTCAAGATTGAATGCACTTTTGTTTTGCTAGCATGAAGCAAGCGTCTGTGTCGGGTTTCCTTTAATTCTAATTCAAAATTACTACCAACAGTACGGACTTTGTAGTTAGATTTGAATGGCAGAGGTCTCCTTATGTTGGAAAGGACTAAAGGTGGTAATTAAATTAGAAAAAAAAACGCACTAACTTTTAAATAATCGAAATTTCAATAAATAGCGAAGGTACTAGCTAGCTTCATTTTAAGAATCGTTACAAAAGAGTTACGTTATTTGTTTTAACTATTGGAGAACTGTAAACTTTGCTGCAACTAAAGAAAAATAGAAGATGAGTTAAAATTTTTACATTATCACTATCATGAGATCCCTGTTTATCGGTTTTCCATACGAAACACAAAACCATCATTAGTAATAAATAAGCCTTTAGCAACAAATTCTGTTGAATACCAGAAAACATAGAAAACATACAGGGTCACAGAATATCAGATTTAAATGAATAAAAAAATTAATACCCCCCACTCTTGTCACACATTCGTCTACAAACTCGTAACAGACACAATTCTAATATTCATAACAAGTATTTCCTCATAATCCCTTTTTTTTTCAAATATTGTTCAGTTAATACCATTTTCCCTCATGGCGCACAGGGAAACTATAAGTTTTTTCGATTCTCTTCTATCTTTAACAATATAATTCATTCAGTCTGTAGTCATCTGTCCACTTTTTTTGTACATTTCAAGTTCATATAATTAGTTCTCTTGGTAGCAAAACGTTTCTTCTTTCTTGCGGGTTTCAATGTATATTGCATAACCAATCCATCTAAATTTCCTCTTCCTTGTTTGGATGCCAATTCCCTCTTCGCCTGTTTTTATCAATAATTCCTTATTTGAGCCTGCTTCATATTCTAGACTATCAAATTTTTAAGATAGTTGTCAAACATCTACTAATCTGTAGATGATAAAACTGAGTTAAGAAAATAACATATTATATGTTTCATTTCACCAGTTTTCTATATATGCTAAACACAAACAAAGTTTGTGAGAAGAATGGATTTCTATGTCTAAAAATTAGCTTGAAGTTATTTTGAGGAAAATTTTTTTGCCATCAAAGACCTCCCCTTAAAATTTTTCAAAGTAAAGTAGGATTTAAATTTTATAAAATAACATACTTTTGTAATTGTTTTTTCTGTCCATTGGTGTCCTTGCTGATCGGAACATTGGAATTGTTTCAAATAGGAAAATCCATTACAAATACAGCCATAGCCTGGCTTATCAGTGCATTCATATTTTTGAAACAATTGTTAATCCGTTTCTTGTCCTGGGTGGAGGAGAAGGGGAATTCAGGTCAAATATAAATAAGTTAACAGAGTGTTTTCGTTACATAATGGAATCGAATTATAGACAGTATGGGTGATAAAATATGATACATTAGTGAATTCAGAACAACAAACTCAACAAGAGTCTCTAAAAGAATATAGTGCCGTTAGAAAGAAAGTTGGATGTAGACAAACAAACAAAATATAGGGAGTGAAAATATATTTATAGGATGTTTTATTTCTTACACTGTTAATTTTTTAACATTTCAAACAAGCTGTATTTGTTGGACTGTACTTCAGGGGCGAGGGAAATTCTGTCGAAATAACGTTCGACATATTTTTTTTGTAAATCCTAAAATGTAAAGTGAACAAAGGAGGGTAGATTAATAAACTGCTTGGATAAAACCATATATAAAAGGAATCCATTGCAATGCTTTCCTATTTCACGAGTATATTCACTCAGGAAGAGAAAACATGTTCAACCTGATGAATGGTTTATGATGTTTTTAATTGTAACAAGTTATTAAAACAATTCCAAGGTGAAACAAAAAAAAACTGATCATTGATTATTATAAGTGTGGGAGTTATCAGAGGTCTTTGGAATTTTCGCCAACAGAAATGAGAAAATTGCAGCTATGAAGTACAAAGAATGAAATTTCCCATTTTCTTAAATACTGTAATTTTATAGTTCCAAAATTTGAAATTCCTGAGTTTTTGCTATCTATTTAGTGTTCACAAGAAAATTCCATTTACTGTAGAAACTCACGCTTTCAATTGTGCGACAGAACACTGTTACTATTACACAAAAAATTTTGATAAAAAAACAGAAGTAGGAGATGTCGTTTGGAGCTTTGGCATTACAAATGATTTGATTTTGGACAAGGAGATTTGGTGGTAGATTTTTTTTATAAAATACGACGACAGTCAGCTGTAAATATATAATATGAAAATACTGTAGCATGTCCACAACCATATTCTATTCTAGTTTATAATATAGAAATTCGATGTTTCAGTTAAATATGTCTGAAAAATAAATAGAAATATTCTGCATATGTTGAACTTGCAGAACCCATAATTCATAACTACCGACTACTTTAGTTAAAATGAATATTACAACGAGAAGGATTTTAATGCTTCGGTGTGGAAATTTTAAAGGGAATTTTGATTGACAAAGAAATTAGAGTGTCTATATGGAAGTCCATATTTTCGATTTTTTTAAGGGTTTTCTTGATAACTTAATAACGTTAGAAACTTAAAGTCTAGGAAAAAGAACAGCGGGAAAAAGCGATGGTAGAAAATTTATTAAAATAGTATTTTTTATGCCTGTTTCAGAATTAGTAGTAAATAATTTTAATATTCATTCGTTTTTTTTTTTTATAAATCGATTTTTAAATATCCTTAATGTCGAAAAAACTGGCGGAAAATGGTAAAATTGACTATTTCTGAGGTTATGTTATGATCTATATCAAACTTAAATACGTAGTTTAGAACATCGAAATGGCCCAATTTGTCTTTTTGAGAAAATGAAAAGCCATGAGGGCGTCTTTAAAACTCAGAATGTGCAGAACTAGTAACTGCGTATTTTGATTTAAAAACTAGACGAAGATATTTACTCCTAGTGTAAATTTGACCTATTTCTTGAGACTGTCCACAGCCTGTAACTTAAACTATATACATTTTACCTTGAATCTCTTGATATTTCCGTCTCGTAGGCATTTAGAACAGTCTCAAAAGCAATAAAAAATTCTGAAAATAACATTTTCTGAGATTCTCATCACTTTTGATGAAGCTATAACTTTTTGAATGAGGTAACTGGCCTAAATGTTCTATTTTTTGAAACTTGGAACAATGTGGGCATATTTAAACGTACCGAGGAGATCCAGAATGCTCAAAATCAGCTGCTCCATAGTCCAACTACAGACATTTCTAAGACTTAATTTTTAGTTTAAATTTGAGTATTTTTCGGAATTTTCCTTCCATTAGTGTGTCAGAAACTTCGAAACATTGTTCAAAAATATTAAAACTAAATGTTCTGAAACACTAAGAGTTGTCATAAAAAATACATCAGTATAAAATGAGAAAACACCGGATTTTGACACGTTTCTAAAAAAAATATGTTACACAATCTCAGGTAATAAACTCATTATGTTAGCTTCAGATTAACAATTTTGTAGTTTCAGCTGGCAAGCAAATTGCAGGCCAATTACTGGGCGGACTAACTCCAATACAAACACGTTATTGTCCCAGCGACACCAAAAATTTCCACAAACTAACTATCCATTTCAATACGTATGTTGACAAGAAAAAGTAAGTTTAGTCGGAGATAATGACAGCGTATGTGTTAAAACGTTAAAATTCACTGGTTTCTAAAAGTGTATAGCAACTAAACTAGGTTACTTAAGCGATATCGTTACATATACTGTGTTGAGAAAGTAAGAATCATTTTCTTTGGGCAAACCACCAATGTAATATTTTATTTTGTGTTGCATACAGCAAAAAACATAGGCATAAAGTGTGAATGTATCTATAACTTCGATCAAATTTTGTGCACCTCCCTTCTTGTTCCTTCTTCTTTAATCATGTTAACCCGGCCGTTGACGTTTCGTGTGAAACGAGCATAGCGGCATCTGTCGGATGACAGGTGACAGATGGAGTGCCGTCCCAAGTAATAGCCCTCCTTCGCCCGTAACGTAAAATGTGGTCGAAACTTAGTTACCACCAGAAGCGTCCATGCATCAGATTTCTCACAGCTTCACGTTGTATCCTTAATCGTGTCGTACGGATAACCTGTTGGTATCAGCGCCACGGCTTCTAATAACAATAACAGTAAAAGTGGAAGAGACAACTCGACGGTGGGAAAAAGATGAGCAATTGAGTGACAACGAACCGCAGGAATGGAACGAAACGAGAGATAACGCGATAAGGCGGAAAGTGACCTGTTTGTGTTTGCAGTTTCGATAAGTGGAAAGGGCGAAGGAAATTTTTACTTTCAATGAGAGTCAAGACAGCAGGTTCTGTAGTAGGCATTTAACTGAAAGTTTTTTTGTTGGTCTGGCGTCATAGGAGTGTATTAGAGTCAAAGTTCTCGATAATATCCTGTTATGAGTTTGTTATATACATTACATTTCTCATGCTCCTGAAAGATGTAGGTAGATGATGAAGGATGTAGATACATTATTTTTACCAAATCCTAAAACATTCTTACCACCCCCGGATGATGTTTAAACTCGGCTAGCATCTTTACTTCGCCTACTAGTGGCACGATGTTTCAAGTGGCAAAGCGAACAGTTTTTGTGCAATTTTGCACACTGGTTTTACTAAATTAAGTAGGGTATATAAAAAAACAAATCATTAAATTGAAATATGAATATAAAGTTTTAATTAAATATAAAAACGTGTAGCGGCACATCGATCTATGATTTTTAATATAATACATTTTAAATGAGGGTTATTGAAAATTTAAATTTATACACATGTGCCAATGTTTTTTCAGGAAACACTAGTTAATATATAAATACTTTTTTAATTTAACGAGCGTTGTTGGAAATATAAAATTTAACTAACACAGTTATTGACTTATAAGTACTTGAATTATTTGTTTGGTTATATTATTGTATTGCCGTTGTACAAAAACGATAATATTGTTCATTCATTTATTTGTATGAATAATAATAATACGGTTAGTATAACGGCAATGCCTTTATAATATGATACATAGGTATAAAATTTTAAATATAAATGAATTAAATGTAATAGGTTCTTTTTTCCATCTGTTAAGGCTAAATTATGACTATTGGAATAATGTTCGTAATTTAGCCTTAACAGGTGGAAAAAAAAACCTATTCCATTTCACACAGATTACAGAATGCAAGTAAACTATTTAAAGGAGAATGCCATACATAGCATAGATCATTGGCTCCAAAGTAAAAAAGTGGATAGGTCCTGGTTATAAGTATAGTGTGAAACATTAAAACGTATATTAGTAAGAATATCTCGACAATCACATTTTATTTAAAAATTTGAACATAAAATGTATTAAAACAAAGTTCTGGATTCTTGTAAAAGATTAAGACCTAACAAGTAACATTTACACATATCTTAACAGTGAAGCGATAATCCGACACATAAAGCACGTGGAAAATATTGTACAAAAAAATTGTAAAGTAAATGTGAAAAAAAAAGTATAATGAACTTACGTCATCAAATTGTTGGTGGGAATAATTAGACAAATTGTGGTTAACGTTTTACCGTCTACATGGTACTCCTAAAGCACATACAAAATTTGACAACAATCGGTCCAGCAGTATCGGACATTATCTGTTTAATAAAAGTCAACACAAACGACAGACACACAGACGAGAGACAGACAGACACACACAAGACATACAGAGAGACACACAGAAGACAGACAGTCAGTCGCTCGATTAGACCCCAGCCTAGTAAAATAAGAATTTGGGAGGTATTAGGTGGAGATAATTGATTCAATAATTTTAGCTAGTGTTGATTAAATTAATACGGATTTATGCCTTGTTTATAGATTTTATAATGACCCAATTTCCGTATAGGAGTGAATTCTTCTGTTGAAAGTATTAGATTAAAAATATATAACTCTTAAAAATTCAGCTAGTAACTTGCCAAATTTTCCATACAACATAAATATAATGACTGCTTAACATGTCAAAACTGTGCATAATGTAATTGGCTTATTTAATATAGTCAAGTGCGCAGTAGGTGGCATATTCATACAAAGTAGAAAAAAAGCAAATAAACTGACGAGTGGCCCAAGTGTTTGAGACTTTCATCATTCGAATAAAAATAGAAATCAAAACAAAAAGAGAATATTAAAGAAATTCGGTAACGTAGAGTATTATGTATGACACTTCAAAAATTAACCACCCTGAGAAACAGCCCAAACAGCGGCGACTGCCCACCACTTTGTTCTTATGCTGTCAACACGACCATTGTTCTATAACAATACTTCTCATCATTTTAGCCCCCATTATTTGTCAAAACTTCAAACAAATATTATTTATTCTGTTTCCCATCCAGGCCATTAATTTACACCCACAACCATTTAAAAATTTCACACTTTTAATTTTCATTTCTGCGCGGCGTGCGTAAAATAAATGCCTCGGCTTATTTAGAATTCATCTTCGTTTTAAAACATCCCTAAATAATTTTATTCACGAGCGTGTTTGTTTGCTTCTGTTTTTCGGGGCCCGTCCGAATAATTTCACGCCGAACCGGCAAAGTCTGTATTATTTAAAAGTTCGCATATTTAATTTCCAGAGTTCAATACCGACTTGATCGAACTCGGGCGCACAATTTAAGTTTGGTAATCTTCCGCTGACTTACTTTTAAACAAGAATTAACACCGACGGGAGGAAATCGGTCGAAGCGAAATTTCGGATTGTATTTTTTGGAGGGCAATTAATAGGCACACCTCTGCAGCGTTTATTGTTCGCCAACTCATAATGGAAAATCGAGTTTCTGCCGGAACGAAATCCGAAAGCTTTGAATAAACCTCGTGTCGTATTGTTTATGGAGCGGGGTGGATTCCGGTGAAATAGGCGAGATATTTTGTGCTGGGCAGATGCGTTAAAATCCACAGAGTGGCCCGAGTATCTCGTTTATTGGGCAGAAAATACTTTTGTACACTTTAATTGGAAAGTTTGCCTGGTTTCAATGGTCGTTTTTTGTAAAATGGGAGCTTCTTTCAGGTCCTAGCATTGTTGGAGGCGAAGAAGCGGTTAAATAAATTAAGTTTATCGTTTACAAAGTTTCTCCATTTTTACGTCCCGAGCATAAGCTAGCATAATATGATGCATTTTTTTTAGATTTAAATTTTTACACGAGAAAGCTTTAGATTTATATAAATTTAAAGTGATAAAAAAGCAACACGTATAAATATAATAATAATAAAAATAACATGTCAATATTTCGCGGACCCCTTGGGTATTTAAAAAAAAATCGGAAACTACTGGTGTTTCGTTTTTTCAAAAGTCTGACAGAATTTTTTGTATCAACTTATGGAGTCTAAACAAAAAATAAAATTCCCAAAAACAAAATATACACTTTATCTAAGAAACTAAACTTGTATAATTGCCTGTGATGCAGGGATATACAAAGTTCTGCTTAAAACATTTTTAGATCATTTTTTTGGGTATCTTATAAGAATAACATTTAAGTTAAGTGCCACGATTGAAATATATTTCCCAATTTAATAAACATCACGAACACTTTTCAAACTTGTTTAGATTTTAAACGTACCTAACTGCGGTTTGTGTTCGTTGCGTTAACAACCAACACTGAATAAAATAGAACGGTTTTAAACTTTTGCTATTCAGAGATATCATTCTATTAAATTTTCCACCGTGTTCATGCAGGCATTAAACCGCAAATTAGAAGTACGTCATAAATTAGCACTTTGGGCTTAATGAGAACCGTAAATGTTACCATTTTAACGCGTTTCCTTTTCAGCTAATACTGTTTATGTAATTGAAAATCCATGTTCGCTTTAGGGTTTAGCTATTAATGCACAAAACCCACCCACCACTATGAGAAATATCTTTCCAAATATATTATTATTTTTACCCAGTTTGTGCCACTTTGCGACCAAATTCGTAACAATACAGAATAACTACCTAATTTTAGTTGCAAATATTCATTGACTTATTGTCTTTTTTTCACATGCAGGGTCGCTAAGGAGTATGGAAGTATGGAATCTTTTTGAAATTTCTACTGTCCCTAGGAATACTAAAATTCGTTTCGTTTTTAAATGAATCGCCTGTCACACTCCTGCCGTGGGACACTTTATTCAAAAATTATACTAATGCCCAATCATTGTAAAAATGATAGAACTGAGGGTACATAGACTGAAATAAAAGTGACAGCGTAAGAGATTGATTTAAATTTTCAAATAATTTACAAAATATACTAAAAATAAAAATGCTCTGATTTCATGATTGTAAATAGTGACTACACTGTTAAGAAAGCTTTTTGGAAAATTTAACAAAAAAGTTACATTACTGAAAAAAGATCAAATTAACATTTAAAAAACAATAATTGTACAAATACGTAATGTTCGAAATGTTCACCATTTACTTCTTGGCAATATAGTAAATACGTTGCACAAAGTTTTCAAATTAATCTTTCTTAGCGTTCTCCGATGCTTTGGCTTCATTTTTTACATAATCCCACAGAAAAAAGTCAAATGGGGTAAAATCCAGTGATGTAGCTGGCCACTGAACTGCTCCTCTTCGTCCTATCCACCTTTCAAAGTTTCATTCAAGTAATGCCGCACTTGACGTCCGAAGTGAGGTGGTGCTCCATCTTGTTGGAACTAGATAGACTCTGTAGGTAAATCTGGGTTTTCATAGTTGGAAAATACTTGTCTAAATCTAGGAATAATATTTGATTCTGCGGTCAAAGTCATCCTCACTCAATTCTTGTAGTAAATGAATTTTGTATGGATGATATTTTTCCCGTTTGAGTATTTTTTTAACTAAACCTCTACTCATATTGTGTTTCAGTGCCAATTACTGCACTGAAGTTTTTAGATTTTCAATTACATCTAACATGATACTAAAAGAGTTCTCGTCATTTGTAACATTTTTTGGTCTTCCGGGTCTTTGAAGATTTATAACATTCAAAAAATTACAGAACATAGAGTTTGAGTAGTTTTAAGTAAGTATAACTCAAATTTCAAGAAGATCCAACTAAGCGTTCCTGAGATTTTCAAGTGCTTCCCTACTTTTTAGGAACCCTGTTGTATGTTAAAGACGGAAAATCTATCGTTAGTAGGGGTAATTTTTAATAGTAAAATCACAGTTTGGTGGTAAAATTTCTACCCTCATTATAATCTTGATATTCGTCCAAACCCACAAACACCGCCCAACCCTGTCAAAAATAATAACTTCAGCATCCCACCAATCAGCCCTTCGTGCCGTTTTTCCCAACTTGATACCCTTGAGAAGGGTTAAAAGGCATTTAACGCAATCAGAGGGGAGGTTAAACGACGTGTGTGCAGATGTCCTGCGGGCGGGCGATATTTCTTGTCCGGTATATCCGTGGAATCTATTCTCCGGATTGTAATTCCTTATCTTGCGGATGTATCCGAGATAAAGCGGCAAGAACAAGGAGTGAAACAGTGAGAGGCGATCATGCGATGCAATTTCGTGCCGGCTGTATCCGTTAAGAAAATGCAAATTGTGCCTTGCATATCAACGAATACAATGCCACTAGAACGAAATGTATCGCCTGTTTTAAGTGGAATCAGGCTCATTCCGCAAACAATGTAGATGCGATACGTGGCTTAGCCAGACGATTCCGAAGATGGGAATGTAGTTAGATCTGTTTTGTCCTAATCTGGCTTTTTTATTTACCCATTAATGCCCGCGGGGTCGATAAAGGACCTACAAGTTTTGAATTTGCCCCAAGTAGTGCGATCACAGGAAGGGGAGTTTGGTAGATTTTAGTGCACTTTTATGCGTCGCTTGAGGTGAGGTTTGTATTGGTAGTAGATTAGGGATTGTGAAAAATGTGATAAGGAAACCAATAACTTAGATTAGCTAATTCGGGGTTTAGCTCGAGATTTTGACAGTTTGACACTTATTCGCAATTCTGCTAGATTTTCAGTGCACAGCTGTTCAAATTATTCTATAATAAGAGTACTTGAAGTGTCAAGTCCAAGTTTTACTTGAAGTATTTTTCCAAGAAAGTCGTCCCCTTTATCAAAAATCTTTCAAGTAACGAGTGCTTCCCATGTGTACCTAAAGTACAGTGAAGGCACTTTAAGTACTTTAAAGTAAGATATTTCAATGTTTGTATTGATGAGGCTGATACGTGTTTAAACTCCATATTAATTTTAATAATAATGAAAAAACTTTCAGAGTTTAAATAATATATTCGTAGTCACTGCTACACGTGTTTCGGTACACAGTACCGTCTTCAGGCAGAAGAGAAACAAGAACAGCATAATTTCAACGACGAATTCAAAATTTTACACATAGAAAATAAAGGCGCAAAATTAAACGCGTTAGAATGTCTGGAAATAAATAGGTACAATAGATTTAATACACTAATGAACGACCAAACCGAAATAAACAAATCTCCCTTACTTAACATAAATTTGTAAAACTATTGTTAAATCAGGTATAAATTCAGGAATAGCTCTGTAAAAACCCCAGTTTCTCTTCTGCCTGAAGACGCTACTGTGTACCGAAACACGTGTAGCAGTGACTACGAATATATTATTTAAACTCTGAAAGTTTTTTCATTATTATTAAAATTAAGATATTTCATGTATTTAATAAAGATTTGGAGTCCGTCAAAATTACATATATTGTCTTACTAAGTATATGTATAAATAAAAATGACACATTTAAAAACTCTGACTTCAAAAAGTATTTCACTATCTTTTAACGAAAACATTGCGACTAGACAGTGTTCTGAGGCAGATTTTCTTTCAACTTTTCTTTAATCTTAATTTAAATATACTTCAACTCATGTTAAGTTAGATAAAAATACTTTGACAAAAGAAAAGAAATTGAATCAATTTGTTCATATATTTAAATTAATAGTATATATATTAAGTATCAAGGGATTAAAATGTTTTTTCTTCCTGAGAGAATTGTTTAAAGCCCGAGGCTTGTCGTTGGCTTTTAAATTCTCGAGGGAACAAAAAAGAGTTTAATCCCGTATTCCTAATGCTATTTTTTCCAGTACCGACAGATTTATTCTAAATCCAATTTGGAATTACTTTGGTTGTTGTTATTTCTCTATAAAAAAATTAATCTAGACCAAAACCTATTTACGGTGTTACGGTGATGCTTGTTTATTGCCGTAAAAAAATGACAAATTTTGTCATTTTTCCTAAAAATGTGTAAAAAAGTTTGGGAAGATATGAGCAAGCAAAGAGAAGATGAAGCACATGTTAGTACAACTGAAGATTGTTTCATTCTAAAGGATGCCCTAAAAGAAGTTGATAAGGTATTAAACAATTTGCTGCCGAAAAAATCCAAATCTAAATACACAAAACAATCAGTAGATTACAAGAAATCAAAAATTTTATGTGCCAAGGAAGTCAGCAAGTTCTTATATGAAGCCCCTGATGAGACCTACTTACAATTAATAAAGAAAATTAATGTTTTTTGTTCTTTTTACTCATTTTTGACAGTCGAGGGATTAAAAAGAAATTAATTGTGGGGATTAAATATTAGTTTAAAAAATTAAGCATTAAATTTAATAACAACATGTCGGTGTTGGAAACATTACTTAATTAATATATTGAAAAATTTTATTTTTCTGTGTCATTAGACACATTATTTATTATTAAAAGTTCGTTATTTAATTTGGATACTTTTGCAAAAATCTGGGAAAAACTCAATGCGCATTCATAAACTACAAGTAGAGGAGTATGTTATTTTAAGAGATTTAAAGAGTACTTATTACGAATAATTTGAGAGGACGTTTTCAAAGTGTTGGTGGAGATTATGACAAATTTTTAAGTTGTTTAGGAGATTATCAGTCTAATAAGATAAACACAGTCACTTGACAAACAGACAAATGGAAATGGGAGACCTTCCTATTACAATACTTCCTTCGCTGACGCTCGGGAAGCAAAAATTTTAAGTTATAAAAAAGTAGATGTTGCATTAAAATACTGTACAATTTTTCGTTGGAGTGACCCCCGTTATTACATCGTAAACCCTGTATAAGTGCAATACATACAATTCTTGAAATTATTTTTCAAAATAGGGCATGCGACTTAAAATCCAAATAATTTAATACATTTTTTCACTGTTGAATATTTTATTTAATTTCCATCTACAGAAAATTGAAAAAACAATTTTTCCCCAAAATCAAATATTAGTATTATTCGGAAAAATACCCCCTATGTGGTTGTGTTACTAGTTTTTTCTATTACACATGTTCTTTATGTCTTAACATTTTTTGGAAATATATGCTTTCACTAATGTTTGATATTTTGTAATCCATGGATTTAGCGCATCACTGTAAACTGCTAAATTTTTGATACGTCAAATATCACACCGCATGACTTTGAGATCAAATATGAACTTTCAAATTAGAGTTGACCAGTTCTGATAGCACCAACTTACAAAAAATACGTATTCTTCTAGATATCAAATATTAATGTACACATCGTTTGAAACAGGATAGATTCAAAAAGTAAGTTCATGCAGAAAACGAATAGTTTTTTCCTTCAAAAAATATTTATCTTTATTAAGCGCCTGGGAAAGTGCTGGATTTATAAAAGAAATGGTCTAAGATCATTTAGACAGAACTTCCCTCGTCCTTGAACTACAGTATGATTTGTTCAACCTTTTTGAACATTTATAAAATTTGATTTTGCAAATTTTACTTCTATCATAACCTCTGATATGTCTGGACAGTTAAAGTACAGGTAAAGAAGCATGATACGTGTTTGTTTCAAGTGAATTTTTCCATTATAAGATTTTGTGATAATTTCGTTAACATCCTATACGTATATCAGTTTGGATAGATGAAGTGTAATACTAACAATAAGAACAGTACTACCTATGTTCTCAAATTTTCTAGGAAATGGGGAGATCTAATCAATAAAATGAATTGTCTCATTCATTAATTTTTTGAGCCATCCTCTATAAACCATTCCAAGTAAGGTATCAGTCACAACAACCATGCACATCGAAATATCAAAGAAAACAGTGTATTGTTACCGGCTCTTCTACTATCGAGGACCCACTTATACATTGATACAAACACATTATTCTAAGAAACCATAAACTGAGAACAGAAAATGGAGACGGCCTACGGTCACAATGTAGGATTGTTTCTCCTTGTTTGTTAACTTGTCTTATTTTTTTTAGAAAAAAAATGTTCATTAGTATTTTGTAATTAAACGAAAAACCAGATTTTCTTAATTCAACAAAAAAGTCTAAGGTTATTTATACCCCCTGAAGTACAGTCCAAAAAATTCAGCTTCTTAGAAAAATTATAAAATTAAATATGTAATTTTTATGGTTTAAAGTAGGTACACGTAAACGAGTCACAAAAATTGTGTTAGTAGTTTCGAAGATGATCTGTCTAATAAAAATCCACGCTGATGACAAACGGGCGACAGAGAAAAGACAGTCCGAAATGCTAGACCTACTTTTTCATATTCTAGACGTTTGTAGCATACGCTCGCAAAGTAATAAACGCGGTTAGGACACCATAAATCCTTAGCTACAGATACCTCACTCTACGTTTTGAAATAATTCTTTGAAAAATGTAATCATTACGTATGTCGGTACTTAAGCGGTACACTTATAATAAAGTGAAATTATTGCGGATACTATATTAAATTCGCTAGATTTTTGCAACATCGCTAAATCAACTTGAGATTTGCCCCTTAGAACATCCAACTTGTGTTGTATACAATCTCGCGTTTTAACGTAACCTAAATTGTGCTTTGTTGTCATTGTCGCAAGTTCAAGTTACAACCTACTTTTCGGCAAAATTTGCTCGGTCAACAAATTCTTGGGTGACTAGATCAAAAATTAAAAATCACCTCGTATATTGCTGACTTGTGACGAAGCCCGTACATTTTATATATATAAAGCAACTAGTCAGTTCAGTACATACCAAATATTGCGATGTAAGAGAACCTCAACTAAAATACTTGAAGTACTATTACAAATATTGCACAACTCTGTTTAAGTGACAGTTTAATATTTTGGTACTGGACAACTAGACTAAAATCCGTATAGTTTAGCGCTAGTATTGTCACAGTCATTGGTACAAAGTAAAAATTACTATATTATTTTACAGATTGTAGTTTAAAATATCTACATTTCATTATTGGGATAAAAGGTGATATTTAGTTTACAAAGAAACTGTATTGACGACGTTATTTCTGCACGTGTATAAAAATGTAATTATGTACTGCGGCAGTTTGTGTAAATTTTGGTCTCGTTAATACTGCTGATAAAAAGTAGCAAGAAGATTAAATGGAAATTCACGAGAACAATTTGCGCATTTTTAATAATACTGAAAAATACTCGACAAAACAAACAAACACTAAATTAACTTTTTAAGCCCAAAAAAATGATTCAAACAATGCATCAAATTCAGCCAATTCGTCTGCCTGAAAATAATCTCCCACAAAATTTTCACGACAAAATTGTAACAAACATTGTTTATCATCTCTTTCCTTTAATGATTAATCCCTCCTCGTGACAAATTATCTCGCCCACATCGAAAGTTTCATAAACCTCAAACGAAAGGGTAACACAGTGCGGCGACTAAACATTTTGAGAATCCCCAGAGGGCAGTGGTCAAATGGTGCTAATCTACAACACGATACACGTGCGATAAACATGTGAATATCAAATTACGACAGAGGGCGGCACAGCTTTATGTTTGACACTGTTCGTGCAAAATCACCATAAATGCTTGATTTTATTACTGAAAACTGTACAACCACTGGAGCTACATTCACATCCGCCGTCATTCCTAAACTCTAACGACTGGACTAGAAGAGCCACACCGAAACAGTAGGCGCAATAACTGCTGCATTTTCAGCGTGAAGTTGTTTGAAATTCAGCAATATTGGATCGGTGAAGAGATTAGAGTTGTTTGCAGACATGAAATGAATATAGAAGAAAGACAGAGTAGGGTGAGATGGTTCAAACTGTGCTAAAGAGATATCGCCTTATAAATTAAAGATATCGTATATAGGGTTATTCACAATAACAAGATTGTTGTAATTTTGAAATGTAGAAACAAATTGTGTTGAGCATGTTTTAGGGTTATTACAAGCACAACTTTTTCTGGGCAATTTCTATAGATGAGTGATATATGTCTAACGGTGATCTTCAGCTACAAGTATGGATTTCCAGCTTCTATGGCGTTTTAAACCCGTAATATCGATGTAAAACAAAAGTCGTCGTTATCAACAATGTGCTTTTTCACTATTTTTGTTAGTTTACAAGACATATTACCAATTTTTTTTTCATTTTCTTTTGTAGAAAGTTTTATTGTTGCTTCAGATTCAGTTTCCAAAGATGTGAATATGAGAATTTCTGAATGCTTTTTATTATTCCTGGAAGGAACTTAATTACTATGCTTAAAATTGGCAGCCAGCCTTTTTATATCGATCCTAGACGGTTAAGACTTATCGGTACAAAATTTAGATAAAATGGTCACCTAAGCAATGTGACGAGATTGTAACCTTGGTGGATATATAGATTTTATTTATTCCGCTCCACCAAGACAAAACAAAACATTATTTACGTAACGACACCACTCGTTAAGACTGAGCACTTCCCATTTTTTTTTATCTGAGATTTCGATATCAAATAAAGGATATGAATTTCTTATAATTTGATCCCTTGAGAGTTGCAGACAAAAAAACAAAACAGATTACACGATTACATCATTCAATGAAACATTAACGTAGAAGGTCATGCAAATGTCATTAAATGGGAACATCATCTAGCTTTATTGTGTGCCCGAATTATGAGTTTATTTGGTTGTCATCTACTCGTAAGTTAAATATTTCAGAATACCTGTAACTACTTGGATAGCTACTGAATAGTATTTGAATATCAAGGAAGGTCTAAATTTTAATATAAAATATAGTGTTATAGTTATATATTATATTCGTATATGTAATTTATTACAATAAAAAATTAAAGAAATTCATTTTAAGGTCATATAGACATAATGAAAACACAAAGCATAGAATAGCTATTTGTAAAATTCGGTTGTTAATAGTTCTAGTTTTCCACATTCATTTGGGTTTGGAAAAGTGAAATTTTTCCCAATTGAGCGGAAAAATAAAACAAAACAATATCAAACACCAGTTCTCAAACTCCCTGTACGTCTTTTTATAATTTTTCTTTGATTTCTCGGGCAATAGTGAATTGCGTGCCAGTGTGACTGACTCGTCAACATCAAAAGATACTGATGCAACATCATCTTCCAACATTTTTACCTCAAGAAACACCCAAAACACTTCAAACGTTGAAAAATTGCAAAATGTTGCGTTGTTTGTTTGTATTTTCCATGACAACAAATTTATTGCATTAAAAGGGACTTGATACTTTACTATTCAATTAAATTTATAATGAAGAGTTTTTTTTACCTAATTTTACAAAATCTTGTGTGCAACTTGATAGGAAAAGTGTCTTTCCACATTCACGACATAGCTATTTGTGCAATAAGATAGAAAAAGTGACATTTTTTTCACATTCATTTCACATGAGATTTTTGATCGAGACGAAGTCGACATAGTTCACAATAAGATTATTTCACTGTGTAAAATTCACGTTCCTAAGTGGTAGCAATGTCTAGAAAAAATTATTTGAAATTAATAATAATAATAATAATAATAGTGACCTTTGGTTGTTCGTAAATTTCTTAACAAGGCGGAATCTTTGGATAAAACTCGATTCAATACCTTTATTTGACTCAAAAGGACTCATAATAGTGCAAGGTACTGTATTTACTATTAAAACCACCTATTTAACTCGATATTTGCACTTAATTTCCTTTTTTCATAATCAACTGTCAACGCTGACATTTCCAACTAAAAAATGAGTCTAAACCAAATTGTTTCGCCTACAACGGAGAATGTTCAACTCGAAATCCGACGAACACCTATTACTGCAGTCTCCGAAGAGGTCGATGGAGCAAGTGGCATCACCTCGGGAAACACTACCACAAGGACAATTAACAACGTATTAGTCTCTAATGTTTCTCAGACAAATCAGCCTCAGACCATTAGAAGACGAGAAGAACCGAAAAAGCGTAAAAAATGGTCTCTAGACATGAATTTACATATTATGCGCTTATATTATAAAATTACAAACAATGAAACTGATGTAAGTAATTATCGTACAGCTCTACACGAAGCCTTCAGCCGTGAGTACCCAAATTTTCCAGTTACCATTCAAAATTTAGCAGATCAACGTAGAGCTATAGTTAAAAATAACTACATACCTCAACTTACTCTAGAACAATTAAAAAATGAACTTTCTAAAACCATTAATCCACTTCCTGAAGATATCAACAACACAGTACCAAATACATTACTGACTGACACATCTGTCACCAATTTGTCAAAAACAACATCTCAAAATAAGATCCCAATTATACCACAAAATAGTAATAGTAGTATATTAAATACACCAGAGACACGAACTGACAGATTTACTAAAGATTTATTAAACAAAACACCTCAAAATAAGATCACAACCGTAACACAAATTACCAACACATTAACTGACAAATCACTTAACAATTCATCAAGAACAATCCAAAACAAAATTAACATCACAGATAATCTACAAAACACGTACTACAACACAGAAGACACATTAATCAAAACTGTAAACAAAAATTTTAAATTTCACATTAATTTCCAAAATGAAATTGAAGACCAATTTAAATTAACTTTCGAAACATGTTCTAAATTAAAACCAAATGATAGACAATCACTTCCCCGCCAGTGTTATTCTAAAAAGTTTCTGGCAATTGTAGAAATAATGAACTCCTTCATTTTACCAAAATATCTCACAAACTCGATCTCTTTTGAAAAACTTCATACAATTATCTACTGTGCAGCTTTAACTTGTATTCAAATTAACACATGTAAAGATAACATAATAAATACAAACAACAATCGCATACCCTCCACCCCTCATTGGGAAACACGGTTAAATTATAAAATTAATAACATTAGAAAACAACTGGGTCAAATAACACAGTACCTTAGAGGAGTTAAAACACCACACATCATGACATGTATGCATTCGATACTGACCAACAATAATTTTCATCAAACTGATTACGATGAGTACAACACAACACTATCCGAAATTAAAGATACACTATTACAAAAGCTTTCCTTATATAGCAAAAGACTTAAAAGATACAAACAATCACATCTCAGAAAAATTCATAACACTAAATTTTTAAACAACGAAAAACTATTCTATCAACATTTAACTAATTCAAGCAAAACTCAATTATCCGGTGAACTACCAAGTTCACAAGATGTAACAACATTTTGGTCAAAACTTTGGTCTCAAGAATTTGAATTTAACCAATCTGCCAAATGGATTCCTCATATATATAATAAACTATCCACAGTTACACCAATGAATGATCATCAGATAACACTTGCCGAATTAATAAATACCATCAATAAGACACACAACTGGAAATCACCAGGACCAGACAAAATCCATAATTTTTGGATAAAAAAATTAAATTGTGTACATATTCATTTACTACATCACTTAAATCAGTTCCTTCTTGACCCATCCTCTTTTCCAACATTCTTATGTCATGGTGTAACATACTTAAAACCTAAAGATAACGACACAAAAAATCCATCAAAATACAGACCTATCACATGTTTACCGACAATCTATAAAATATTAACCTCATGCATTACACAAAAAATATATCAACACTGTTTTAACTCTGACATCATTAATGAAGAACAGAAAGGATGTATTAAAGGATCCTTTGGCTGCAAAGAGCAATTAATCATAGATTCCATCATCTGTGAACAAGCTAGAGAAGAAAACCGAAACATATATACTGCTTTTATTGATTATAAGAAAGCTTACGATTCTGTCCCTCATTCCTGGCTATGCAAAATTCTGGAATTATACAAGATTGATACTAAAATCTGCACTTTTCTCAAATGTTCCATGGAATTTTGGAAGACAACCCTCCAAATAACCTTAAATGAACAAACAATTCAGTCAGACCCAATAATGATCCGAAGAGGAATTTTTCAAGGCGATTCTTTTAGCCCGTTATGGTTCTGCTTAGCAATAAATCCCCTCTCCGATATCCTGAACAGCTGCAATTATGGGTTCAATATAAGAATTAACAAACAAAGAGAAAACAGAATAAGTCACTTGCTGTATATGGATGACATAAAAATATATGCAAGTACACAAAATCAGTTAACAAACCTATTAAATCTGACTGAACAATTTTCCGGTGATATTGGTATGTCCTTTGGTATTGAGAAATGTAAGACCCAAGCAATCAGAAAAGGCGTGTTTCACCAAGTACCACATATAACACAGAATAAGGAAATAATTGAAGCCCAAGAACGAAACGATACATACAAATATCTGGGTTTCTGTCAATCCTCCCACATCAATCATACCAAAACGAAAACACAGTTGAAAGATCAATACGTAGCGAGATTAAAATTAATATTGAAGACACAGTTAAATGGAAAAAATTTAATGAAAGCAGTAAATACATTCTGCGTTCCACTGCTAACATATTCTTTTGGAGTCATTAAATGGTCCAAAACTGATCTTGAAAATTTAAACATCGCAACAAGGAAAATCTTCACACAGTATAGAAGGCATCACCCAAAATCGTCGATTGAAAGATTCTCATTACCAAGACAGAATGGAGGAAGGGGTTTCCAGAACTTAGAAAACTTATATCAGAGACAAATCTCAGATTTGAAGAAGTATTTCTTGAAACGAGCGGAAAGAAATGAAATGTTTCGCACCATCACAAGAGCAGATTTGAACCACACACCCTTAAATCTGTCGAACACCTAAGAAATCCACACCCCCCCACACAATAGATAAAATAATAAGTGGGCTAAAACAAAAACAACTACATGGAAAATTCTACAAAGACTTAGAAGAAAATCATGTCAATAAGAAGATGTCATTGATTTGGTTAAAAAAATCAAGTTTGTATGCCGAAACAGAAGGATTTGTGTTTGCTATTCAAGACCAAGTAATCAATACCAAGAATTATAGAAAATACATCATCAAAGATCCGAACATAAAAAACGACTGCTGTCGCCTATGCAAAGCAAAACCTGAAACGATCCAGCACATAATCTCTTCTTGCAGCATCCTAGCACAAACTGATTACAAAGCTAGACACGACAACGCAGCCAAAATCATTCACAAAGAATTAGCAACACTTATGAACTTAATCGAAGATACGACACCCTATTACACTTACATTCCGTCTCCATTCCTTGAAAATAACAAATACAAATTATACTGGGATCGCACAATACTTACAGATTTAAACATTACAGCTAACAGACCAGACATCATACTTATCAAAAAACACACGAACGAAGCCATTCTCATTGACATTGCTATTCCTAACACAAACAACATTATTCAAACATACGACACCAAGATTTCAAAATATCTACAATTATCGATAGAAATGAAATCCATGTTGAATCTTAAAAAAATTTCAATTCTACCCCTAGTTATCTCTAATGTAGGTGTAGTTCCAAATAGCTTAGTTGAGAATTTAAAGTCTTTGCATTTGAATGATTCAATAATTGGCAAAATTCAAAAAGCTGTTTTGTTAGGAACATGTCATATTGTTCGTAAGTTTCTTGAACAGTCTGATCATGTCAGTCAGATTAGATTAGCACCAGTAGGTCAGAGTAGTGTAGGTCACTTTTCATGTGATGCGCGGATAAATGGTCGGTAGTTACGCTGGACTTTTGGGGATGGGGTGAGATTAGAGAATAATAGCAGACTAATTTGTATGCTGTAATTCTAGAATCTCGAAAGTTGTTCTGTTAATCTAATCAATGCATATCATTACTTGGTCTTAGTACCCGTAATGATAGAAGTCTTGCCTGAATGCCGGTCATTTCCGGGTCAGTGGTGGGTCTTAATAAATATATTTAATAAAACATACATAAAATAATACATATGTTACATTCGTCAATAAAAAGAATATATATATATATATATAAAGACAATACATACATTAATTTATACATATCACACATAGTAGTCAGCTAAAGAATAGCAGTTCTTGTCTAGGAGAAACTGTTTCACCTTTTTTTTAAAGATCGTTATACTTGTTGTGTCTTTGACCGACATTGCTAAAAAGATAAAAAACTTACAAGCCGAAAACATTAAACTTTTTTTATAACGCGAGGTACGCGATGTCTATTTGGCAGTAAGTCTTTATTGAGCGTTTCACATTGATGTCCCTGACCACAAGTTGCAAAATGGCTTATATTTTTGAAAGCATAGGATAATACTTGATATAGATATAAGTTAACAAGTGTTAAGATTTTCTGTTTCTTAAAAAAAGGACGACAAGAATCTCTTCTTCTTATGGCTACTAGAATCCTCAAAGCCCATTTCTGTATTCTAAATGCTCGAATCAAGTACGATTGGAACCATTCAAGTGCTACAACGTGGAAGCCGTATCTCTCTAATTTCTGAAGTAATATAGTATGCGACACACAATCGAATGCCTTTGAATAATCTATAAAAAGTCCTAGAATAATTAATTTATTCTCAACAGATGAAAATATGTTATTAATATAATTGCTTAATGTAGCATCAGTCCCTAGATTTTTTCTAAACCCATATTGAGTTTTATTAAAAAGTTTATGATTTTCAAAGTAGGATAGAAGTCTATCATTGACAATTAGTTCAATTACTTTCGAAATACTGGACAGCAGACTGATCTGTCTGTAATTGTCTACCAGCTGCTGGTCCCCTTTTTGAGGAATGGAATAATGAAAGCTGTTTTAAGAGCATCTGGAAAAATGCCTTGAGAGAATGACAAATTTATTATGTGGACAAGTGGTGGGGATATAAAGTGCATAACATTTTTTAGTAGATTATTGAATATACCGCCTTCACCGGCAGATGTGGTATTTTTTAATTTGCAAATAGCATCGTTTACATTGAGGCTGTTTACAGGTTTAAAGAAGAAGCAAGTAGAGCTCAGAGGAATGTTGGACCTAATAAATTTAGATTCAACAACGTCACTTAAAGAGTTCGTCGCTTTATTAGCAGCTTCAGAGAAGTAAGTGCTGAACTTATTCACAGTATCCGCATGGTTCAGGATAATATTTCCTTCAGTCAGAAGGGAAGGCTCTGCACTAGTTTTACCAGTAGAGTTGTGTATAACATACCATGTTTCTCTGTTTTTGTTACTAGCATTTCTAATGCGCTCATCATTTGCGGATTTTTTAATCTCACTTAATAAATTCTGATATTTATTATTAAGCTGACCAAAATTCTAAATTCATCGTATTGCTTGGCTAAATCACCAAAAAGTACAACTTGTTTTTATAACTCTGTCAGTTCTGGTGATATCCGATAAATCCTATTGTGGCTCACACAATTCTGCCATATGTTTTTTAAGGGAAGAGCTTCCACAAATGAAGCCTGCAAGATGGAATTAAAAGCGTTATATGAGCAATTGACATCATTTGTAGTATAAACAATATCCCAAGTCTGTTCAGATAAATTGGTTTTAAAATTTTCAATATATTTTATGTTTCAAAGAAAACTTGGACTTAGGCAATTTTTTTAAGCACATGCTCAGAAATTGACCCGAGTGGTCTGAAATATGTTCATTAAACACAAAGCTAAAATATTTCGTTGCTTGGTCTTTACATAGCAATACTTACGACTCATCTGCAGGAGCCGATTCGATTTTGTTAGGTGCTTTTCCTGTACGTTTATGGGTATTTTTCGGGGTTTTTCCACGTCCTCCTAGAAGGCCTTTATTATTTTCAATCAGTGAGGGTTCATCGTGCGGTGTGTTATTGATGCCGATTAGTGTCTGTGGGTTTTTATCAACGTTTATTGAAGGTGATCTCAATTTCTTGTTGTCAGCATTGCTTTTTTCTGGTTCGATTGATATGTGATTTTTAAAATCCTTCAACTGACGTTGCAGTTCGTCTACTCCCGACTTGAGAAGGGCACTTTCAACTTCTAAATCCGTAACTTTCTGGGACATAGCACTTTGTTTAGCTTCATCAGATTTACGTAATGTAATTATTATCTGCTCGCATATATAACTACAGAGATTTTCTTTGAAGTCCTTGGTGGATACAACTTCCATTTCAAGATTCTTTAATTCGGTAGAACTTCGAGTGACCTTTAAGTTAGCCATAGTCTCCAAAGCACAATATTTATCACAGTAAAGGTAAGACACTTTAATGCACGTCTGCACGTCTGAACACCCACTAAATACACCGACCGGTAAAAAAACCAGCCCCCTTGAAATATTTCGGAAAACCATTTTAAAAATTATTAAATTACCTAGTGGTTCTTATTTTATCAAAGAACTCTTGACTACTGATACAGGATGTAGAAATTGACCTTAAAAAGGAGAAAATAATTGCAGAATTAAATTCAATTAGAAAAAGTAACAGAAAAAGTGCAATATTTCAGGGTGGTCGGTTTTTTTGCCGGTCAGTATATAAATTGTTATACACGTCGCTGGTACTGTTTCTTGACCTACTTCTTTCAGTGAATGGCCCAGAACAACTCGGATTAAGAACCAAAAATGTAACTGATAAAAAACGTGCAAAAACACGAAAACGGCCAGTCATGTTGCAGTTGCTTGCATCGAACTGTCGGGTGTTGGTTTATGGAGAATTTTTCCAATTCAGTGTGTGTCGATATGGTACTGCTTTATGGTGCGTGCGGACATTTGAGTCAGTGGTACAGCATCTCCGAGATAATAGTACCTTCAACCTCAAACTCACGACCGTGGTCGTCATAGAACAGAAAGCATACTGCAAGCTGAAGAACATATTTTGGAACGCGACGAAGAAGAGCCCGACATCAGCACTCGCCGAATTGTAGCTGAAGTTGGAGTTTCACAGTTTGTAGTGCAGCATACATTAAAAGAACAAGGCGACATCCATACCATATTCAAAAAGTTCAAGGTTTGGAGCTCACTGATCATCCACGTTTGTAAGTTACTGCAAATGGTTATTACCGCAGTGTCGTGAACGCCCTAAGTGTATTGTGTTTATGGATGAAGCAGGATTCAATCACGATGCTGTTTACAATAGCCACAACACTCACATTTGGTCCGATGAAAATCCACATGCTCGTCAAGAAGTACGATTTCAACTATCGGTACGAAGAAATAGTTAGTTACTGGAAACCAACGGTCTCCAGAAACTATCGAAGAGCTTCAACAACAAATGGAAGTGGCAGCCGGTGAAGCCTGTATTGTTAGTCAAGGACAACATTTTCAACATTTCTTGTACACGGTAGTGGCACTCTAAGTTGCTCTCAATTTTGCAAAAATAATGATAATGATAAGGAGCAAAAAGTCGGTTTCACTTTTAATTGAAAATGAAAGTGTTTACACCATTTTTATTCGAACGTTTTTCCACCTACTGTTTACAAGGTGGATCAGTGATTTCGTATCTAGGGTGGTTCATGGGGGTTTTGCCCCATTCAATTTTTAATGTTTTTTCTATATTTCCACACTATTACGGCGCGTGATGCTGTGGTTAAAATTATAGCATATATTTTGCAATCACCCTGTATAATGTTAAAGTAAATGTAAAGGAGCGCGTGTGTTTTGGATACATATATCAATTTGATTAGGACAGTGTAATACTAAGAATAACAACAACATACACATGTATTCTTAAATTTTCGGGAAAATCGGGAGAAAATTTCGAGATGACGTCGCCAATTTTTTGGGAGGGATAAACAGATCTATGTTAATTGAAAATCTGCCATGCTTACGATAACTTTAAAACGTCTACAATATTTCAGGGCATTCGATTTTGCCGTTTCTGCTTTAATCAATAAAATAAATTGAGTCATCCTGTATCAAGCAATTCTAAAAAAATATGAATGGAATGGTAAATCACGAGTATAGACTCATCTTAATTCGCACATTCGAGATAGAATTTATTTGCAAAATTTTGAGTTGACGTCATCAGTTTTTAAGGAGGTCGTAAATGGATAAATTTTGAATAACGGTTTACCAGGCCTCCAATAACCTTAACAAATGTGCAAGGTTTCAGAGCATTCCGATCTGCAATTTCAAAATTAAGTTGTAAAATGTTGGTAAACAATTTTGGTTTTTTGCAAAAATCTGGATACCTAGGGAAAAAATTCAACACGAGTTCATAAATTACAAATGGAGGAGTAGGCTATTTTATAGAATTTAAATAACATTTCCTACTGCAAAAGTTGGAGATGAGGCATATCATTGTTGATGGGGATGATCAAAGAAAAATTTTGGTTATCGTTTTACCACTACACGATATTATTAATGTAGTACAAAATGTGACAACAATCGGTCCAGTAGTTTAGAATATCTGCAAATGACAAACAGCAGATAGAGAGACGGAAGCGAGAGACCTTTATTTTCGTAATCTACAGGTTATGAAATTTAGAGAAAACGTAAAAGTCGCGACTTACTTAGTTTATGCTCGGAAAGTTAAAGAAAGTTAAGAAGAAGCACGATATCAGACGATGAGGTAAAAATTAGTTATTTTTGAAAAATCTCCGCTAGAATTATTTAAAGGAAGTGTAGAATTTTACATGAAGCAATTGAGTCACGTACGAAAAATTGACGGGTCCCTTGATTTTTTTATAATAATCGAAATTACAGATTGTCAGTATTTTCACGTTTTTCAAATGGGACGCCCTGTATTTCGTTGCGGTTTATCTTTAGTTTTCTTATGACTATTATTACGATAAACCCCAATAAAGCAGCTATGAACTTAACTTGCTGAGGGTTCGAAAATTTTAGAAAATACAGAGTGTCCCAGAAAATAATGAGAAAAGATAGAATTTACATATTCGATAGTTGTGCATTATTAAATAAATAGATAATTGTTTTAAATAGGCTTAAACTTTTTCCAGTGTTTAACATGTATGTGAAGGTAACTGTACTAAAAGTTTGGTGTAACCGCCATCTTTAAAAGAGTTTTAAATATGAGTATTAAAGAAAATTCTGTTGTATATGATTTTTTTTTCTTTTTTACAAAAAAAAATTTAAAAATAAATAGACTGTCTAAAAGAAAATTAACTTTGGTATGTAGCCTTTAAACGGATGATCTTGTGTATTCCAAAAATATTGTTAATTATAGGTTCAAATTAGTTCTGAGTAAAGAATTTTTTTAATAACTAGTCCTCCTTTGTCAGACCTTGCCGACACCTATAAAAACATTACAAAATTTGACACAAATGGTTAAATGTGGCAAGGATCGGAACCAACTATTGATATGTCTAGGATTACACTAATCTTTGGTAGAATACTTGATGCATTGCTGTCATTGTTACAAATCCCGGCATAGCAGTCAGACCTACATACCTACCGCACATTATATAAACATAGGGTCTTACAGTTAGTTAACACGTAAATCCATATTTAAACACATACGTATACGTACATCTAACTCATGATAATCCATCGCCGTTAAAAATCGGTGGCCATGTCGTTAAAAAAACAATAAAATAACCATCTCTAATTTGCTTCAATTCAATTCAACAACTGGACTAATCATGTTATAACTTTTAGTGTTATCATTTAATATATGAAAACGTTGCCTCATTTTAAGTGAGCCGCTCAAGCGTTTGGTAGCACCAGTGAGCGCAGAAAAACTATTATATTTAATTCATATAGAAAATGTGCCTTTAGGACTTGTATAATTACCGGGTAGACACTAATTAAAGTCGCAACTATATTTTGAGTAGCCAGTACGTGTTATAATTCTAACAACTTCTTCGCATAAATTCCTCACTTACATAATGAAAGTCTGTGATTATCCCCTTGTCAAATATGCTCTTTGTCCGCACTCGCCACAGTATCATAGTAATAATTACAGTACTTGCCGCAATACTATTGCGGTAATAAATGTAATGTTCACACGAACCGCATTCCCTCGCACCTACTCCACGACCCCTTTAATTCAGCGTAATTCCACTGAAAAAATTTCACTTTGTAACATGAATTTTAATACTTTAATTATCAGCCATTATTCTAATATCGTGCCGATTACATCAAGAAAAACCACAGAAAGTCATTATTTTTATTGATATATTGACGATTCGCGTGCAAAATCGCCTTGTGTATTATTTCTTATAAATTCGAATAATCCCGTATTGTCGCATTAATTCCGTGAATTTCCCTGCAATACCCGTGTGCTTGATGGTTAAGTCGTTGCCGAGAAAAATTCCGCTGTTTGCGAAGAAATCACGGGAATTACCCATCATTACGTCTCACTGAAAATCAAAGGTTGAAGATATGCCAGAATATCGCGTGTAGATCCAATAACGGCCAGAATATTTTAAAAGGTGGCAATCAACGGTGTTGTGGTTCGGGTAACGTGTTGTTAGCTGGCAGTGGTGTAATTGAATATTTGAATATTTCACGTGAAGCTCGCTACGATCTATTGGAACGGAGCATGTAAACTGTAAATTGGCGGATTTTACAGCTGGGAGATCAATAAATAGGATGCGTTTTGAATTATTAGTTGTCCGGTGGTCCGGTTAGAAAGCTTTAAATTAGTTATTGGAGTGAATTGAAATTCTTTAAGCTTTTCTGAGTGTCTTTATGTTTACTGATAAGAATTCTTAATTTTCGAATCTTAGCTTAGGGGAGACAGGGGCCGAGTGATCAACCGGACTTATGTGAAGTTTTGTTTTAGTTCAAGAACTAGGGTCTTGGAAGCAGTAGTAAATGCATCAATACTTTGTAAAATGCTTCAGGGATTGAAAATTTACCATGACCGTTTCCTCCCAACCTTCTCTATATAATGTGCTCATAAAATATTCAAACCCTTAACATTCTCAGTTGATATACATAGAAAGACAATACATAATGTATGAAATAACCAGCCCGTACACATTGCTATATTTAACATCTAAATAGTGTAAACATGTAGCATTTCAGTTTGCAGATGTAAATTAAATATTAATTTCAGACTTACGTGAGCTAACACATAACTCTGTTTCCTCAAAAAAGTCAATATGATGATTAAATATTCACGAAGTTTTTGAAAAATTTAACACTTCAGCTTCGTTTACGTCACTTGTCTGTCAGTTAAGCGTCATAGCTTTGGGTACTGATTGCTTCGATTAAGCTTGTCTTTCAGAATATTAAATGGGTGTATGCTTTGTCTAATTTAATCCCTCGCGGGTAGGAGGATAAAAATAGATAATTTAATGATTAATCCTGTGGACAATATTAATTGACGGAACTAGATCCTGCCAATAGAATTAGTTAATTTTTCACTGTTTGTAACATCTTTGACACCAATGAATATTTACAGTGTGTTTTAAAAGATATTTACGTTTAGATGACGTCGATAAACAGATTGCAGGCAAGAGAAATGTAATAGTTTGTTCTAAGGTAAATAAAATATTGTGGAACTTCCTTATATGACGAGACATAATAAAAATAAAATATTAGTGTTCCCCAGAAGATTTACATCAGTAATGACTCATTTTCGGAGCGATTTGACCAATTTTTGCTTTTCCTATAAAAATGGCGGAGGCGCCGGGATAATTGACAATTTAAAAATGCTGACTTTATATTCTGAAATGAATCATATATTTTTTTAATATCTTCAGTTTAAACAAAAAATACAACAATTGACAAGATAAATATATACATTGTTTTTGGAGCAATTTCTTAAACGATAATCTTTGGTACAAAGACGCCTTTTTCTTCTTTAATGGCGAATTATGAAAAAGATAAACACATATTCGTGATGCTGAAAAAATTTTGGTTCATTCATTAATTGTTTGCAACATCCTGTATAAGTAATTTTAGAAAATATGAGTGTGCTGATAAATCATAAGTGAGGATACAATATTTTGGTACAATATTTAGAACATAATTTTTGGATACAGGGGCTTAATAGTTTAAAAATATTGTACGTAGCCTCAAAAATTATTTCAACAGATTATTGACACATTATCTAACTGTTACTTTGAAAAATAACATTCTGTATGCTCAAAATATTAACAAATAAGTTTTGCAAATTTTAGAACGGCTCCTTCACGGCTAATAGAACTCAAGCAATTAATTCCTAAGGATCAAAAGAAAGTTTCTGTGTTTGGAAGTTATTTTATTCTACATTTTTTACGTGCGTGAAATTTAGCTATTAAACAACTGAGTTTAATCATGCGTCTGTAAATTCCACAGCGAATATTTCTGCAATAAAAATTGTTTATTAGGGCATCACATGTTGACCAAATTTAATTAGTATAACCGCACTTCAAAAGTTAGTTTAGTCCGAGAAATTAGAACCCCTACATTATCATGAGCAAAATGTCGAAAGTTTCCAGGCAAGTGCTGTTTGAGACGATGTGACAAATGCTGAAACTAAAAGGGTTGGCACGATTTAAGAAATATTTTCTTTACGAACATATATATACGGCGTGATTCATTTAAAATCTACAAAATAATAAAATAAAGAATAAAAATAACATGATAGAAAATTTCTAAACATAATGTTCCCACTTCATTTACTCATATTTCCGCATTTCGACGAATTCATTCAAATGAAACATCCTGTATACAAACTCTATTCAAGTCTCCCAAGACGCCGAGTGATATCAACTTATTTTTATAACACGCTCCCGCAAAAAGGACACCCACAAATACCCACATTTTACGATAACAACCATCCACAAAATACAAAAATAGGGAATTCCACAAGATGAAAACTAACGTACAACAACGCCTCTCGAGACTCATCTTAAAAACTTCAAACACAAGTAAAACCACAAAAACGAATAAAACTAAAATAAAGCACACTACAAGCAGCGAGTGTCTCGATTTTCTGTTAAAACTCATAAAGTTGGTGCAAAAATGGTGAAGGTTATCGCCAGTTATTGATTCTTTATATCCCGCTCCGAAGAGCCTCGTTGGAGTATAGTACGAGATAGGGCAGTATTCGTCTGGCCAAAGGACACTACAACAATGTGTATTCAGCACTGAAATGTGTTTCTTCCTTTATTGCTAGATTTACTGTCTTCGATTCAGCCCTCCGGGAGTCCATCGGACGAGACTTGGCAAACACCGGATCAACTACACTGCATCGAGTGGGTTCTTATAGGATCACCCTTAAAAGATTTATGTATATTGAACATGGATTCGCCGGTAGCTAAATTAGGAAGTCGTCCGTCAGTGCTCGGAAACAAGAACGAAATTCGAAGTCGAATTTGAAAAGTTAAGGCCGGAAAGGGGTCAAAAATGAACCAGTTTCCTTTCGTTTGCTTTAAATTAGGTCTTATGTTACAGCGGAACACTCTGTATATCCTTGCCCCGAGCCATATAGCCCGATAACCGAAAACTGCAAAGTGCGGCATAAATCCGGCGAAAAAAATGTCGAAGGCCGGAATTTAATAAAGACAAAGCAGAGTTCGATCTAAAAATTATGAAAATTTACAGTAGCAAAGCTAATATCAGTGTGTCACTGGCAAATAGGGATCACAGGATAAGCGGGCCCGAAAGTTTCGGAAGAGGGAAAGGAGAGAGAGCAATCAACGCCAGATTGCTATAAGATTGAACAACCACGAGAAAACACGAGGACAAAATATGTTTTCAATAATGCATCTGTTGGCTTACAGGAGGAAGTTTATTTGTCGCTTTTTATACATGAAATTCGCCCTCTCTTGTTCGCCGGTATTAAAAACGCATTAGGGAAGAGGATGGCGGGATCATCATTGGAAAAAAGGGAGCAACTTGGAAAAAATTAAGGGAGACAATTTGGGAATTACGGAAGGATTCATTTTGTATAACGGAGGGGTTTTTTAACGCAAGCCGAGTAGATACATCGCTATTTTTTTTTCTGGAATGAAATGCATACTGGTAAGAACGAAACACGCTTGCAGGCGATAGCAAATAACTAGGAGACGAATCCTTAGATTTAATAAAAGATACGAACACCTTGCAATTGCATTTGACTTTTAGATTACCCAGATTGGAACAACGGAACTTGGATGGGGATGAAAATTTTCAAAAGAAAAGAAAAATCGGCATTCACAGACACGTAAAGAGCTGAAGTGAACATTAAAGTACTCGTAACAATGAAGTTTTCCGTGAAATTTTACAAATGATCACGTAGTTTTTAGGACAGACATAAATACCATGGTAAAGCAAGTTGACTTTGGTCGTTTCAGTCATAGAGCATTAATCTTCTAATAATAACTGCGAATATCATAATAATAATATTGATTTGTCCAATAATTACAACCGAAAATTGTTCTTGAAAATACAATATTTTATTCATTAAATATTTTTTAAGATCTTAAAAATATAAAATGTACAATATAAAACATTGTAAAATGAATCTAATATAAGGATCTAATGTGGATCCTTGAGGTATGCGAACATACGTTGTGTCCAAAAATTCATGTCGTAGTAGTACTTTCTGCAAACAGTTACTATACGATTTGATTAAATCAACAGTATCTGATGCACATTTCTCAAAATAAAGCTTTTGCAAGAGGATGTCATGACACTGTGACAAAAGTCTCAGGCAAATCATGGGTACCGAGTCAGTTAGTTGCAACGATGGTAGGTAGCATTTACAAAAAACATAAGTACTTTTCATTCATAAGGATTTTTGGATATAATGAAGTACTAAATCTTCATAAACTTCATTATTTCCAAAAATGTGTTAAAAACGTCAAAAAATCAATAAACCACATTATTGTACACCACACTTTCAAAATAAAAACATATCGAGAAAATAAATGTCGATTTTAAAAGTAATGTTGCAATAAAAATTTAATAAGCAATTGGGAATAATTACGTGTACAATAAAAAAAATTGGTCGAAGTTGATTTCGATAGAACCTCCCTAGCACCTTTGAAAGCTTATAAAATTAGATTTTGCTATGTTCCTTTTGTAATAAACTCTATAAAGTAAAAACCAGCGGCATAAACCACATCTCCGCAGCCCTTGCGTCGTGGGACTACAAATTGCACTGGATTGTGCAAAGCAAATTACACAAGTAGGAACAATGTAAAATGTATTTAAAGCAGGTAACCAACGGGAAAAATAGCCCCTCAACAATAATAAGAAGCTTTAACTTTAAGTGTTTATGTTCATACATCGGACGAACGTCACGTAGAAATTTGTTTGATTTCAATGAGTTTATCAGCTCGAAATAGAGGACAAAAATTATTAATTAAGCCACAATCGACATAATGTTCTGAATATTATTGCTAGTCGAAATTTAAACGCTGCGAATTGACCCCTACCTCGGCAAGCCAGTAGCTCGCAGCCGATGTTACGTATCGCGAAGAAAATTACGCGAAAAATAATGTTAATGGAATGTCAATTGATGATTTTAAAATCCATATCAACGAAATAAGAGTAATAATAATTCTAATAATGTTCAGATGTCTGTCTCAATAAAACTATTTTTGTTTAATAAAAACTAATAAGTAGTTATATTTATAACAAAAATGTTACAAACGGCAAAAATTCAATAACTGCTAGAGGTCCATAATCTCTTACCCAACGTAATTTTCCTTGCATCTCTCTCATTAGGTTTTTGGCGAAACGACGCGTTCTGAGTCTGCGATGACATGCAGGAATTCATTTTTTTAAACTTTTGGGGCAGTACTCGTATATTTTGGACATTTGGTTCTTTTGCGAAATTTAAGGTCGTTTCTTCTCAATTTACGACATATTGTTGCATGAGAAACTCTAATTTTACGGTCCAAAACCATCAAGGCGGATTTCATGTTAAAAATGCTTGCACTACGATAAAGCAACATTTTCGTCCAGTAAATTTCCACAACACTGCGAGAAAAACGAAATTAAATTTAGTCCGAAAATCCAATAAATCTGTAACACACCCGCGTTTTTTCGGCGAAAATACGATAGTTGTATAGCTAGCAGTGATCTGCTAAAATATGATTATCACTTTTTCATCGCGGATTTACTCCGTTTTACAATCACTTCCCTATGAAAAATTCCATAAAAATATATTTTAAAAACCAATGCGATTTATGAACGGCGACAAATCGCGCATGTTTCACGCTGTTCTCAACACCGACAATTTCACTGTTTGCCATTTCGTACAAATCATGAACGCAAAATATATAATCGGTAATTGGGGGTGGGAGCGGTAATTGGGAGCATCGATTCCGTTTCGGTGCACTTTATCGTTCATAAAATAGGCCCGACTAAATCGAGTTAATGTATCACGGAGAGTTTGCTGCTTTGCTGTAAATATGACTTTTGTGTGCTGAAAAAGTGGCGCGCCCGGAGCGCCGATGAATATTCAGGGAGATTCCGGATTTTTTTGCATCCTCTTTCACGACAGTTTAGGGAGGATTTCAGGAAAGTGAAATATCCGGTATCCAGATGTAGTGTTTCTCGTCAACAAGACCCGCATCATTTCGGTATTTACTACACAAACAGGAGGCTCAATGGCGCGGCAGATGGCGCTGTTGTGGGAGTTTACATCCATATGGGGATCGAGGGAGGATCGCAACGGAATTGCTTTTAGATGAAAAACCACATAATTAAAAGGTCGGTCTAAGACTACACTATGCACATAACATTATTAAAATAAACTGAAACAAACGTGTGACTGTAGATATTTTGCTGTAAGTTGTTGGTAACCACTAACTTTAATATAAAATCTATGGTGTAGTTAGCTATACAAGCAGGTGTAATTGTAGCACCTATTCCTGATTAATTTATGATAACGTGTTCATTAATCAGCTGTTTTTTTTGTGGTAACTTCTATAAATTAAAAAATATATATATAATAAAAGTCAGAGTTTAACGAAAAAAAAAGAAAGCCTCATGAACGATCCGAACGCGCGATCTTCACGTCATCGACATATGATCCCCGTATCGCTTATATTAATATAAAAGATTATTACAAAATTTGGGAATCCCTGCAAAAATTCGGATGCCTAGAGTAGAGACTCAAGGCGGTTTCATAAACCCTAAGTACAAGAGTATATTGTTTTATAAAATTTAAATGGATTTTAACAAAAAAAAGAAATCAAGACACCAAGAGACGTGGTAACTCAAAAAATGAAATTGTTGGTGGAGATCATCATGGTTAGCATTTTACCATCTAGACGATATTCCTAAAGTACATATAAAATTTAACTGTCGGTCTGGTAGTTTCTGAAATTTTCTTTTTCAGATTCTAAGGGTCATGAAGTTGAGAAAATCTGTAAGTGGCCATTCGTCGGACCTTATTGCAATACTTCCTTAGTGGTTACACTCGGGAAGCAAAAAACATTAAAACATACAGTTGCCACAAAAATTCTGGAAAATGTCCGTCAGAAACCGAAATACGAGCTTTGGAATTAAAAATTACCAAATGTTTTCTTTTTAGAAAACATGACAATGACCTCAATTTCTCACCTGACGGAAATAATGAAAAATTTGCAGTCAATTTAGGAAAAGCAACAACAGACTATTAATTACATCTGTACGTGAAGAAACTATGATAAACACATTTCAATACCGTATACTTAAAATTAAAAAGTGTTATGGCATATATTAATGTTCCTGAATCTGTATTTGTTTACTGATGGTAGCATAACCGTACAATAGGATACAATAAAAATGTAATTTTCAAAATATCTATTTACTGAAGACTTATAGGTGTTAGCGAATGTTTACAAAAATTGTAACATTACCTAAAAATGTTAATGGCTTCAAACCCCTAAAAATCACCTGTAAAATACCATAAAATTAAAATTAAAAAAAAAAAGGTAGTGCCAACAATTGCATGAAACCAAACAGATCTTTTAATCCCTTTACAACAGAATAAATTGAGACAGTTAAGAACAAATTATGTTAAAGGAGTTTCGAAAATTATTTAATTAAACAACCTGCATAAAAAACAGAAGTTGCATAAAACATATAAATTGATAAAAGCTCGTACAAATTACTTTGAAATCCCTAAAACTAGAAATATGTGTAAAGGACTCGTTATAAAATGTTGCAATAATGACCGATAATAATCAGTTTGAAAAGTTTGGCAAAATAGTAATTCTCTATGGCTATAAAATTTATTATTATTATTAATGATTCCATTTCTTATTTAGATTCCGATGGTGTAGCTAATAATAACTTACCTATAGTTTTTTAGACTCCATTCCAAATGATACTATTGACTTCAAAAACCTTTGTCAAAAAAAAAATTCTTGTAATACAGTTACATTGAAGAGGGTATCAAATAGTATTTTTTAACTGAAATTATCTGAAACTGACCCGCCTGATGCCGTATCATTACAGTTTTTAATTCTGTGTGTGCACAGTTTTTCAAAACATGTTCATTATTTGCTTAATCTTTAGGTAGGTTAGGTTAAATCTGGCATATTTCCAGAGCTTTGGAAAAGCAGATATGTTTTTGTCATTTTTTAAATTTAGAGAAGAAAGCAGTTGTTAATAATAATAATTGCAGATATATCTACTTACAATTAACGATACCAAAACTTCAATCAGATTAAAGTAGTCTGCAATTGATTATTATTGATGGTTTTTGTCAATGTAGACCTCCTACAATAAACTTAAGAGAAAGTGGTCTTCGAGTTAATCCCATCTATAAATACTTCTCTAAAGTTTTGATCAAGTTAATGATACAATTTTAATTTATACATTAAAATCTAGGGGTTTTAATGATCTTTTCTTAAAAACCATAGATTTTTTCCTTCAAATCTTAAATCTATCAATTCAGGTGTACCCCAGGGACCATTATTACTTATTATAATTCTAACGATATTAATTGAGCCACATCGTTGCCCAAATTACTCTTGTTCACAGACGATTAAAAATTTTTCAGATTAATATATTCGTTACAAGACGAAAATTTTGCACTGCGACATTTATCCGCCAAATGAATATGCACCTCAACTTCCAGCAATGTTATGAAATTTGACTTTATCGGGCCAAAAACTTTCATAATCACAATTGTAATTATAAACTTACCAATTTAAATTTAAAAGGTAGTATCAGAAATAAAAGATTTTGAGATTATGTTCGACTATAAGTTTAGCTGACGTTCAAAGTCCCTACATTAGTAACTGTGACGTCATCAAACTGGCAAGTTATATGAAATATTAATTTTCAGTTACACTTGAGTTAATAATGATAAATAAAGAATGAACACATAATAATCAATAAACTTTTGCATTCGGGTTGAATTTTTTACGCAATTTGCAACTTTTACAACTATGAATACAAGGGACTTTTGTTGAAAATGTTTTTGTTTTATTTGCGGCATTTTATAAATACAGGGTTTCTACAAATGGTTCTAAGGGCGTAGTTGGCAAGGGATTTCAAAAATCCCGTGTCGTTGAAACTATTCCTCATTATGACAGTTCTCACTTCACATTAATGCCATTTGTAACCTGTCAATTAAATAGACTGCTTTTATTGTTTTAACGTTTTTCAGGTGTGAATTACAGTAATTTTCATTGATCCAACCCCAAAACTACAAAGCCGTCGTTTTTAAGACTCTTGGTGCTTGCGTATTAAAATTTTGTTTTTGTGCTGAACACAGTGAAAATGCCTTATTCTGTTGAACAAGACACTTTCATTGTATGTCTTATTATCGCAGTGGGACATTCATAAACGGAGAGTGAGTGTATTCTGTAAGCGCTTGTATGTAAGAATATCTGGCTAAATACCCTCATTTGCAAACTCAAGAAACGTTGAAACACCTTCAGTATTTGAGGAAGTTGTTGATGATTTGAGACGACTCGAGCAGAATCTGCAAACATCTTTGACAAGATTGTCTCAGTAGTCACGAATTTCTGTTGCAACATGAAATTGCACAATGGGTCCGAAGATGAAAGAATATTACAGAACATTTTTGAAAACAAGAAAAAGAGACAACACATCTGCTTTTAACAAAATGATGAACACTTTCAACATATACTGTGATGTTTAACTACAATAAATTTGTTTATTTTTATTGTAATTTTTATTTTTTACTAACATAAAATATGTAACATTTACGCAGCCATTTATACAGATGCATGTGCTATTTATCGTGCGTCCTTGGGGATTTAGTAAAATACATATAAAGTGATAGGCGGCACGTTTCCATGACCTACTTCGACCCGATAATCATTAATAGAAACCTTGTATAAAAACGTTAACAAGTTAGAACACAGTCACAGAGTAATAAACGAACAGACGTCACTTCGAGCGTTACTCTGACGTTTACTAACATAGGGACTTTGATTGACGTTTGTCACAATCTGGAACCGATTTTGATGTTATTTCTGGGTGTCTTTTGCACCCAAGTAAGATTTTATACCTCTGACGATTAAATTTGTAATCTAAAGTTACATTTGATCTCAAACCTGATTTAATATGCAAATCTACTCAGTTTTTCAAAGCACTCAGAACGAGGAAGGAAGAACGGCAATACAAGTCTTATTTCTTTTTAATTTAACGTCGGACTTGACATTTGTAGGAGTTCGGTTTACCAACATTCGACTGCGGCTTATATGGCTGCCAACTAATGCTGTTAAAATAACTATTTTTATTATGATTTTTTTTAATAAAGACGTTGAATTTCCTCAACAGAAAAGAATTGTAAAAAACACTTGTTTTACGAGGTCATTGTCACACTCATTCTTTGCAGAAACTTGTTGCAGGCGGCACATGTTAGAAACTCAACTCGTTTCATTAGACGATTTTTTTTCACCCACAATAGCAAAATTGACAAAAGAAGCTCACTGTCATAAGTTCATAACCAAAGTGATTTAATTCTATTTTTTTGTAGTTATTTTTTTTCATTACATTATATGTATATATCCACATATAAATATATCTTATTTAGTATTCATGTAAGGGGTTTCCTCAGTTATTAAGTATATTACAAAAGGCCACATGTCAGAGAGCAAAATAGGAAATTTATACTTCTGTGTTCTATGAGTTTTAAACACCCAGAAAACATCCTCCAAACCAGCTTAACTAACGTGAAACAAGTAAAAAATCTCTTCCTGTTCTTAGCCACATTAGTCGTTGCAACTACAGCAAAATGCAACATTAAGCAGTAATAACCGGAATCATTAACGCCCTCCGATACAGTCTACAAAAAACAGATAACGATCCACTAACAATTAAACATCGCGTTAAATTCAAGCCCCATCAACCGTTATCATTAACGATATCAGCATTAAAGTAGAGCTGCGTTGTTACCACAACTTCCAAGTGTCGGGAGGTAGTTTCTTGAAAAAAGTTGTAGGTGTTAAGGCGTAACGACAACTAAAGTAGCAGACAGTAATGCCGCAATATATCTCGGCCTTAATTGAAACCGCAACGTCCCTGCAGTAATTGTCTTTCACTGCAACTGCATTCTTCACGAGACGCCGTATAGTGTAAACCGACAATTAGAAAGGCATAAATAAGGCAGATCGGGGGTTGGCGAGAATTCCCTTTCAGGAATGCGACTTTGGCTTATACTTGACTGTTTTGAATATTCGCTCTGTTAATTTTACATGAAGAAAACACTCGGGAACTACTAACAAGCGGTGGTTAAAAGTTTTATACTTGTTTTAAACGCTACGGTTAGTCAAAAGGTAGCATAGTCAATTCTAATTATCGCTTTTAAATTGCCGAGACGTTCTCAAAGAGTTGGGGGAGTATTGCGGGTTTCGAAGGAGAGTGGTTAAACTTGATGGAACAAAATTGCTGGTGGGGTTTGCACCAGCGAAGCAACTTGAAGGAGTTTATAGAAAAAAGAAAATTTTCTTGAAGTTTTTGAATTTTTTCATTTGACATTTGCGTCAATTACATTACACCCAGGATTAACAGCAGCAAATTTAACTTTTTTAGAAAAGGTTTTAATAGCACACTTAAGTGGCAACATTTAGTTCTCCGCAAAATATTTACTAAATTACCGCTAGATAATATGAGTTGCTTAGAACAGTTTTATAATACAATTTAGTGGTATTATACACAGCAAATTTTAACCGAGACATTAATGATTCTTAAAATTACAGAAATTACACACAACAGTACACTTCATATAATGTGATGGGTCAATGCAAAGTTAATAATTTAATTAAATACGGTATACACTTCAACAAAATATAAGAGCTGGTTCCATAATTTCACATTTATGAACGACTACATTAATTAAATGTGGCGTTTTGCGCCTTAATTTGTATACTAATTTAGACAGAACTTTCCGCGTCCAAGAAGTGCAACCTATACCACATACATATTCTGTAGCAATTTTCAAAACAGTTACGAGTATTACATGTATTAATTTTGATTTTTGTTACTAAAACTTCTTTGAATGCTATTTTGTAATGTCTTAGGTTAGCTGCAAAGTCTAATTGTCCAATCTTGTGTCTTTTAAAATTATGAATACTAAATATCGGATCAAGCAAAGGTTTATGAGCTTTACTTAGCAATATTTTAAGATGACGTCATTGGTTTCTTGAAGAACATTAATAAGCAAAGTGCATTTACTTTTCAGGCAAATTTATATTATATTTAAAATAATTGATTTGATACCTACGGAGATAATGTTTTTAATCAATTTCTAGAAAAGAGGGTAAGGACAGATGATGAACAGACGGTAACGGAATACCTTCGTTTTCATATTCTGTGAGTTATGAAGAGCCAAGGAAACGTGAAATTAGTCATTTGTCAAAATGAATCTATTACAGTGAAAAAGAGAATACAGTTTGGATGTTTAAATCCATTTTTCCCCTATCAGAAAATTAACTCACATAATGCAATTACTAAAACACGGTATACGTTGTAATATAACGGGTGTTCAATTGACTAAGTCATCAAGTTAGCGTTGTTTTTTTGATAGCAAAAAACCTAGCGAAAAACGCATGTGTTTTATTTATCTATACTATTGTGTATAAATGACACATGACAGACTTGGAAATAGTGACAATTTTATTATACACAGAAGTGTACCAATTCGCGTTGACAGCATTTACTACTGATTGAATCTTTTTTATTTTAGATACAATTTATAATGTTTATAATATACTAGCTGACCCCGTGAACTTCGTTTCACCTACAATTTAATTTTGAATATGCAAAACCGAATGCTTTGAAATCTTGCAGATGTTTTAAACATATGATAAGCATAATACATTTTTATTCAAAATAATATTTACTTCCTTCAAAAAATTGATGACGTCAGCCCAAAATTTTGCCAAATAAATCCTTTTTAAAATATCCAAAATAGGATGAGACTATACTTGTGATTTATCATTCCATTCATATTTTTTAGTTTTGCTTATAGGGAATGTCTCAAACAAATTAATCACTGAGTCAGTTTATTTTATTGAATGAATCAAGAATTGCAAAACTCAATTTTGAAATATTGCAGACGTTTTGAAGTTACTGTTTGACATGGTACGTTTTTAATCAAAATATATCTGTTTATCAAGCCCAAAAACTTGATGACGTCAGATCATCAGTATATTTTCGTAATTTATCATTGCATTCATATTTTTTAGATTTGCTTTTACAGTGACTCAAAAAAATGTAAGGATCAGTTAATTTATTTTAGAGAATAACACAAGAGTTGCAGAAATGACATAATTAATATAATTCATTATGTTTAAATATGATAACTATTAATATGTGATAATTAAACCGAAAACTATTTTCCTAAGAACACGAGGTTAGCAAAAACAAATTAGTTTGTTTAAACATTGTTAAATTAATCCCGAAAATGTACAATTTCTGAGTTAAAATATGAAAAATAATTTTTGCAATCTCATCGTGACGTACGATGACGTCACTGTCGCGTGAGCTACCTGATAAAAGGTCATATTTTTCGGTCCTCTGTGTTTAGTTTTGATTTCGGTTTGGTGGCAGCAACATCAGAGTCCGTTTTGGCTTAAAAGTAGGGTCCTTTTCACGAATTTCTAATTTATTATTAATAAATATTAGTGAAAATGTGTTGTATTAGTACTGTGAACACGAACGAGAATGGATATTTTTCCGAAAAGGACCGAAAACAGGGTAAGTACGACTTCAGTTTTAATTTATCGGATTCCGTGATTCGTTTGGTCGACAATGTTTACATTTTGGATAAATTTTTGAAACGATTGAAGTTGGTGGGTCAAAGCTATACATTTTCGCGATATAATTAAATAAAATTTAAACATAATTAATATAATTCACAATGTTTAAATATGATAACTATTAATATATGATAATTAAACCGAAAACCATTTTCCTAAGAACACGAGGTTAGCAAAAACAATTTAGTTTGTTTAAACATTGTTAAATTAACCCCGAAAATGTACAATTTCTGAGTTAAAATATGAAAAATAATTTTTGCAGTCTCATCGTGACGTACGATGACGTCAATGTCACGTGAGCTACCTGTATAAAGGTCACGTTTTTCGGTCCTTTGTGTTCAGTATTAATTTCTGTTTGATGCCGGCAAGATCGTCGCTTCCTTTTGGCGTAAAAGTGGAGCGTTTTAGCGAATTTCTAGTTTATTATTAATACATATTACGGAAGATATGTTCTGTTAGTGCTGTGAACACGAACAAAAATGGATATTTTTCCGAAAAGGACCGAAAACAAAGTAAGTACGACTTCAGTTTTAATTTATCGGATTCCATGATTCGTTTGTTCGACAATGTTTAAATTTTGGAAAAATTTTCGAAACGATTAAAGTTGGTGGGTCAAAGCTATACATTTTCGCGATATAATTAAATAAAATTTAAACATAATTAATATAACTCATAATGTTCAAATATGATAACTATCAATATATGATAATTAAACCGAAATCCATTTTCCTAAGAACACGAGGTTAGCAAAAACAAATTAGTTTGTTTAAACATTGTTAAATTAACCCCAAAAATGTACAATTTCTGAGCTAAAATATGAAAAATAATTTTTGCAATCTCATCGTGACGTACGATGACGTCACTGTCACGTGAGCTACCTGATGAAAGGTCACATTTTCGATCCTTTTTGTTCAGTTTTGATTCCGGTCTGGTAGCAGCAACACTGGAGCTCCGTTTGGGGTTAAAAGTAGCACGTGATTTATTGTCAATAAATATTAGCGAAAATGTTTTGTGTTAAGTGCTGTGAACACGAAAGAAAGTGGATATTTTTCCAAAAATGACCGATTTTTTTTGAAATATGTTGTTAATAACATGCATTCAGGACTGATAAAGTACGGCTTTAGAGTATACAAAGTACAGCGTTCATAATTCACAAAATACCGTATGCATCATTTTTAAACTACGGCGTCCAAATTTACAAAATACAGTGTCCTTCACCCATGCTATCAAACTCTAGTCCTCTTTTTTAATGGCAAGACGCACTCCAGACCTCCTCGTATTGTTTGGTTCTTGCTGGGCAACAACAACGAGCGAGCAAAGTCATCGCTCTTTGGTGGCAAACGTGGAGAAATTTGTATATTGTAACTTTTGTAATTGAAGCATTTTGTACTGTATATTTTATGTGTTACTAACTTAACTTGGGTCTTGCCAATTTAGCTTCTGTGGTGCAAATGCTTTGTTTTCACGGTGCATTTGCTTGGGTTTTAATTTTCCAACAGTGCATTCTTTGGTTCCGAGTCTGAATTCTCCATGTCGTCAGACGCTCTGGCCTGGGGGGGTTCTGTTGGCCCTTAGACGCTGGGTTGCATCGCTCTTTGAGAATGAGGTAAGACGACCTTGGATTTATGCGGCTGCGTTCCTCCCTTGGGCGTGTGAGGGCTGCGACCTATAGATTTCGTCCCGAGTTCCATCGGTGTGCTTGCTTGGGTTTTCATTTTGCAACATTCTCAATTTTTGGTGCAATTTCTTCCGGTGGTGTATTGGGTACTAACTTTGCATTTGTATTGTATCTGAATTTTATATGTATCTGTAGTGTATTCTGTATTGTAGTTAGATTGTAGGTACCTGTATTGTATTTCCATTGTATTGTACTGTATAACGTTCTATCCCTCATTAACAAATCCTTGCCCTCTCCTTTCCTAGCGAGATCTGCTCCAGACCTTCCCGTGGTTCTTGCTGAGCATCAACTATCGAGGACAGAAAATTCAAATTCAAAACCAGCAAAGTTTCACAAAAATCATGAAAATCGCTCATTGGTGGCCAACGTGGAGCAATAGAGACTTTTGTAACTCAACTAACTTTGTTAACTCTATATTTTTAAGGAAACAAAAATATATTACATTTAATTTATTATTTATAAGGACAAATAGTCATTTGCCACGCCGATGCCCATTTTTAGATTAAATGCTCACAAAACGCGTAGATGTTCAATTTGTGTCCAGGGAGATACAATGTTTGCAAGTAGGTAGTTCGTACTTCGAGTATGAGTATCTGCCCAGTTTTATTCATACCATCCCATACCATCCAATATCTCGCTTCAATGTTTGATTATGTTGATTATGAGCACAACGTTGATCAACTTCCGTATCCGAATTACGCATGAAATAAATCATTGCGATTTACACCTGAGGTAGTTCGTCGCACATTTGATTGACTTCGTGGACCTTTGTCAGCTTGTCGTCTTCTCGGCATTATAATGAACTTCATAAAACGACACAGAATTATTTTCACGGTCAATCAAATCTGTAAATTTTGTCTTGAGAATTTTAAAATATTGAAAATTTCAAATTAAATCCTCGAATAACGGTAAAGCTTGAGGGTTTGTCGAAACCAACAAAGTGAATATAGGTAAACAGAATGGCAGTTCAAAATTAATAAGAAACTTTCGCAATGCGTAACTAAATTCACTTTAACGAACACTTTTCTTAAAATAAACGAAGTTTTTTGTTACGAAAAAACAAACAACGACTTGAAATGCAATAATACTTTTCACAATCGCACGGAAGAAATAGTTTTGTATGACACGTCAGTTAGGCGACAGGTCCGTCAGGAACGCCAACTATTCAAATTCATTCGAAGTGGCGATTCCCATGCAAAATTTTTAAATTTTTTTTATCTTTTAGCCGTCTTATTTTTTATAAATTTTCTTACATATAAACCTTGTCCTGACAATAAAACGTAAAAAAAAGAATCGTCCAATTCGGTGCAGCCGTTCTGAAGTTATGAGCTTACATACATTTCGGCGATTCATTTTTATTCATATAGATACCTTAGATTAGTGTCAACTTGTTGACTTTTTCAATTATCTGATATATATTTTTAAACAACATGTTTAAGAACCGAAAAACTGTTTCGAATATGATTATGAACCGCAAATTTTTCTACTAATCGTATTTTAGCAGCATTCAGTTTACTATGGACACAATTAATTATTTTACGAGGCCATACACTCTCTTCTGGATACTTCATGAAAAAAAAAACAAAAAACGGGATGGTGTAATCGTGGGAATAACTTTTCTCAATGTTTCATAACCCCTAGGATACAAAAACATAAGTGTCTCGTTTCCGTCTGTCTGTCTGCCGTCTGTCCGCGTGTGTCGATTTTTATTAAACAGAAATCTTCTAAACTACCGGATCGATTGTTGAAAAATATTGCATGTATATCAGGAATATCGTGTAGATGATAAAACGCTGACCACAATTTATATAATCATCCCCACCAGCAATGATATGACGTCATATCCAACTTTCACAACAGTAAATGTTATTTAAATTTTATAAAATAACATACTCCTCCACTTGTAATTTATGAAACGGTGTTGAGTTATTACCCTAGGTATCGAGATTTTTGCAAAAATATCAAAATTGTTTACCAACATTTTACAACCTAACTTTGAAATTGCAGATCCGAATGCTCTGAAACCTTGCACATTTTTTAAGGTTATTGGAGACCTGGTAAATCGTTAATCAAAATTTATCCATTTAACCTCCTTAAAAACTGATGAGGATGACGTCAACTAAAAATTTTGCAAATTAATTCTATCTCGAATGTACGAATTAAGATGAGTGATTTACCATTCCATTCATATTTTTTTAGAATTGCTTGATACAGGATGACTAAAAAAGTAATGAATGAGTCAATTTATTTTATTGATTAAAGCAGAAACGGCAAAATCGAATGCCCTGAAATATTGTAGACGTTTTAAAGTTATCGTAAGCATGGCAGATTTAGGAATACATGTGTATGTTGTTTTTATTATTAGTATTACACTGTCTTAATCAAATTGATACATGTATCCAAAACACACGCGCTCCTTAAATATTAATTAAATTGAATAACAATATTTTACAATTTAACTTTGAAATTGCAAAACCGAATGCTTTGAAATATTGCAAACCTTTTAAGATTAACAGTAATATGGTAAATCGTTAATCAAAATTTATTCGTTTACGACCCCAACAAAATCTGACAATTTTTACTAATAATTGTTATTTAAATTTAATGAAATAACATAGTCCATCTTGAGTTAATACCGTGTAGAAATGAACGTTTTTGAAAAAAAAAAATCAAAATCGTATAACAACGTTTTACAATTTAACTTTGAAAATGCAGACCGCAAGCATAATAAACCGTTAATTAAAATTTATTCGTTTATCCCATCCCAAAAAAAGTTGAGATGTTGAATCAAAATTTTCCCAAATCAATCTAAAATATGCACAATATTAAGAGTATACTTGTGGTTTGCCATGCATTTATATTTTTTAATTGCTTATACAAGGTGACTAAAAAAAATAACGAGTAAGGCGACATGATGTTTTTTTGCCCATCACATTTTTCCAAAAATTTGAACACTATTACACTGCACATATTCAAATTGATATACGTGTCCTTTCTAATATGTTGATCACGCATTAAAAAAATGTTATATGGAAATACTCATTAGAAAGCTAGGAGTACGATGTTTCTTCACCTGTACTTTAACAGTCCCCACATACATATATTAATTTTAACTTATAGGGGTCATCATAAAAAATTGTCAAAGTTAAATTTGATCATTCTTTAAGGGCGAGGAAAGTTGTGTCAAAATAACCTTTGACCAATTTTTTTGGTTAATTTTGATTTTCTTTGAGAGTTAGTGGTTTCGGCTGACCGCCATCATTTCTTCTCAAAATTCTGCCACTAGAAAACAGAAAAAACTAACGACAGGAATATCGTCAACGCACCAGGAGTAAAATGCACAGAACCCTCAAAAAAAAGTGTCAAAATTTGGAAAAAACTGTCAATGAACATAAGAAAAAGAATTAAAGCCAAGAAAGCTATCCAAGGGAGGATAAAAAAAGAATGTAATTATGAGAAAAGCAAGCAAAAGATATAACATAGTAATCGTTGACAGAGATGATAACAATAAGAAAAAAGTTTCAACAAAGTGTTCAAAATCATTAAAAATGTATCCAGTTATAACGGGTTTAAAACAGGACTACCTAGTTGATAAATTAATTAATGAATTTAAATTTATGAAACTGATACCCGAATCATTTAATTTTCAAACACAAAACCCAGAGAAAAAGTTTTTGGCTTCTGGCTCTTCAGTAACAAGAGGATTAGAAAAAGTTTCCGGTGGACTCAGTGTTAGGGATAGTCTATACATCTGGACAGATCTTCCAAGTGGTCTCGGAAATCATGAGGAAACAGTAGGGCCTAATGGAAAATCGGGCATTTATGAAATAAGCTGTAAGGATTGTAATTAAAACTATATTGGGCAAATAAAAGAGTCAACCATCATTCACTTCAAAGAGCACATGGGACCCCAAGTTCGAATTGACAGATCACGTATTGTACAACATATTTGTCAACATATTATCTTAATATATATAAATCTCGTGTCACAATGTTGGTCCTCAATGGACTCCTAAACTACTTAACCGATTATAATAAAATTCGCACACCATGTGCAGTTCGATCCAACTTGAGGGATAGGATAGTTTAAATCTCAAATTATAGTCGCAATTTTAATTTATTGCTAATTATTTGTCTGCTATTATTTGACAGTCACAATTATCTGTTAACTCCAAATGATTCTAACAGATGTCGATACCTTTCGACTGGGTTTCTAATATTTAAACGATTAAATTATTATTATCAGTCAAATGCCACCGAAAAAATCTAACCTCAACAACGCGAGCAGCGAAGGGTCACGACGCAAACGTGTTGAAAGAGCTCAGCAATTACCAGAACAAATCGAAACAAGAAATGCAGCTGAAAGAATCAGGACTGCAGAAAGTCGTGCACAAGAATCTCAAGAACAGTGTGACGAACGTCGGCAACAGAATATTACGAGAACAAGAGCGGCACGAGAACGAAACATAGCTACAGTACGAGTACTAGATCGACAAAGGCAACGGATCAGCCGCTCATTAACACGTGCATCATTCATTCGGCTTGCCTTTGAATATTCACCAGATATTAACTACTCAGCGCATTCAAAAATTGCTATCGGTGGAATGGATAAAGTATGTCAATATTGTCAGGCATTGAAATTTCGGAATGAAGCAGCCGGCATGTGCTGCGCATCAGGAAAAGCTGTGCTGTCACCTCTACCCGCTCCGCCGGAGCCTTTATTATCCCTTCTTACTGGCAATTCAGATGATTCCAAATTATTTTTGCGTAAGATACGCAAATTTAATTCTTGCTTCCAAATGACGTCATTTGGGGCAACTAAAATTTGCGATCGTGCATCCGATGGACGTAATTTTGAAACTACATTCAAAATTCAAGGCCAGGTGTACCATAAAATCGGATCACTGATGCCAATGCCTGATAACAATCCGAAATTTCTTCAAATTTATTTTATGGGCGATTGTGAAGAGCGCGTGATGACTCGGTGCCTGTATAATTTTATTGAACAAGCAGAGGAAAGAGCAATTGTGATATTATTGGAAAATTTTTTAGAAGATCACAATCAACTAATTCAATTGATCAAAAGAGTTTCGCCACGACTGCAAAATGACAATTATCAAATCGTCATAAAAGCCGACAAAGTACCATTAGGTGAACATGCTGGTAGATTCAACGCTCCAACTGTTGATGAGGTTGCTGTTATCATGGTTGGTGATCCAGTTGACAAAAGATCTATAAAAATTACACGGCGAGACAACACTGTCAGTACGATTTCGGATCTACACCGTTCATATGACGCACTACAATATCCATTGATATTTTGGCAAGGACAAGATGAATATCACCTTAATATCAAACAGTATGATCCAAATACCGGTAAATTTGACAATTATCTATTTACTTTCTTACTAAAGGGTTATAGTAGTAGAAAGTCAAATAAGGAGATCACCATATTTTTTTATAAATACCATCTGTGTGAAAAAGCATAGTGGACTCCGTGACTGATGTTCTCTTATTGTTCCTCTTAGATTGTTTACTATAATGTAATATAACAAAAACTTTAGCCACAGCAACGCGTGGCCGGGTCAGCTAGTATAATAATAATTATTTAAATTCGTTATTAATTGTAAATTTCTAGATATTCACGAAAATCTAGAAGTATTAAAAGCAAAAATCATGTAATACATTCAGATTGGGGACCCTCTCCCCAATTTGTTCTTGTGAACTCAAGGTGGGAGAGTGGTAAGAGAAGTGTAGATAGAATATAAACTAGCATAGATGTATTCCACTTAATGATAGTATTGTCTAAATAATGTCAATGTGATTGAGGAAACGCAGAGACAATTTTTGTGATTTTGAATTTTCAGTGTTATAATTATATGAACGTTATAGTTGGATTCATGTATCTTTTTACACACGTGACCAAAAGCTAACGTCCGAACTACGAGCCCTAACAACTAAATGTTCGGACACGTATTCTTTTATACAAAAAAATGTAATTTAATGAAAAAAAATGTATTTTACAAAAACAAAACTAGAGTAATATATAAGTAGGTATCTTTAATGCAATATTCTCAACAAAAATTGTAATATTATTAACTTAACAAAATTATAACACAACAAGAAGCTGATATGAACGAATAAACTTGGCAACTAAATATTCGGACATGAGTATTTTTTTTTACTTAGTATGGTGTAACATCTCCTTTTGCTTTGATTACTGCGCGTATCCTTGCAGGCATAGTACTTACAAGACTTCTGCAGTATTCAGGAGTAAAACTTGCCCAAACTTCGTCGATTTTTGCTTTTAAACCTAAGAGTGTTCGTTGGGGGTTGTTGCGCAAAACGGATTTTATGTCGTGCCAAGGTGTCTCAATGACATTTAAGTCAGGGCTGTTCGCAGGCCATGAAAGGACTCTTATATCATGATCCCCAAACCATTTCTTAGTACTTTTTGCGGTATGACATGATGCATCGTCCTGTTGAAAAATATAATCGTTGTCCGGATACAGTTTTTCAACAGAGGGCAACAAACTGTTTTCTAAAATTTGTTGGTATTTCATGGCGTTAACAGTCGTTTCCACCAATTCATAATTCCCCAACCCTTTAGCTGATATGCACCCCACACCATTATTCCTTTAGGAAACTTTACAGTTCGTTTTAAACAGTCTTTATTGAACGCTTCACTTTTTGATCTTATCACTCTTCTCCGCAAATCTCCCACGCCCACATCAAATTTTGACTCGTCACTAAAAATGACCTTTGACCAATCTTCCATGGTCCATGCCAGCTTAGACTTTGCCCAGTTGTACCCATTTTTCTTTTGATTTGCCGTTATTAAAGGTTTTTCTTTGGCCTGTAACGGCACGGTGGAACAAATGTAAACCAAAAACTTAAAAATTACCTTATAAAAACTTAATCCTGACTTGTGAATCAATTTCCTACAACATTCTCGTGACAGCTTATGCCCTATTGCATCCGTCCATTGTGCTGTTATGTCCCGCAATGTATTTCTTCGATTTTTTTTACAAAGTTTTACAAGGAGCCTTTGACTTCTTTCTGAAACTAATTTCGGTCTTCCTGAACTTTTTCCTTTAACGTCTAGTCCACCAGTTTCGCGATAATGTGAGATTATATCCGCTACAGTGGACTTTGCTAAATTCAGTTCTTCACTAATTTCCCGAATTTTTTTACCTTGGCAATACTTCTTTACAATAAGTGCACGTAATGATTTTTCAAGTGGACGTCCACGAACCATTTTGTTAAAGAATATATATATTTTTCTATGGATCTTACAACACAGTTAGGTAAAGCAGGAAGAGGAGAATCATATTTATTAACAATCAAACAATTCACACCGCCTACTTAGTGAAAATTAATTTTTTTATTTATTTGTCCGAATAATTAGTTGCCAAAGTGTATTCACTTTTTCTGAAAAATCCACAGTCATATTTGAATTAAAATTTTATGTAAAGTAAAACATTCAACTTTTTTATTAAAAACTATTCTTTGAAATCTTAGCTTCCTATTTTTATGTGATTTGATAATAAAAATTAAAAATTAATTCATAAAGAGTGGTTTTTGAACGCTCCGGTTAGTTTGTCCGAACATTTAGTTGTTAGGGCTCGTAATAACTGTTACTTTGTAGTAATTAGTCAAAAAGATGACAATGTTCATAACGTCAACATGACACAAATGTGTAAGATCAGGCAGGTCTTTTGGTTTCGGTGCTTTCCGATTGGGTCGTGATTTTGCCGGACTGGGAAGGACGCCGAGTCTTTCTTTTCGAGTTTTAATCTTCGAAACCGTTCGGCGAGTAACGCCTATAGCATCTGCAACTCGGTGAAAATTTGAACGAAATTATTAACCATGAACCTTCAAGTGGTTTTTACTTACTTACTCGTTCTGTACCATTTAATGAGATTAAAGGACCACCGTTTTCCTTCTCAAGAGCAAAATACTCCATAAAGTTGGACACGATATCCTGGGCACGGGAACTCAAACGTTTGCCCGTCATGTTGTAGACCAAACACGAACAAGAAATAAGATAACAAAACATAAAAAACAGGACAACGAAACAAGAATCCTAACAACCAACGAACTTGACGAAGAACTGAATAGAAAACTTGAATAGAACAACGAAAAACTGCGATTAACCACTCTGAGTAAAACCAAAAATGGCAGTGACGTTTGATGAAAAATCGATGAATTATTATCAGTCACTAGATTGACTACATCAGTGCCTGTCGCACTATGTGGACGCATTTATTACGTATTTTATCTTTTTCTAATTCAAGGAACTTTGTGGAAGAGAATAACTGACGTAAAGCGTAATTTGGCCTAATTTCGGTAGACATACTATTTGTCTGGCTCTTCGTTTTTGTAATCCTTAAAACAAAGATTCTTATGGTAGGTGCTGTCTGAGCTTGTACGATACTTCGGTCACGTGTGTCAAAAGATACATGAATCCAACTATATAGTTAAACTAGCTGACCCGGCCACGCGTTGCTGTGGCTAAAGTTTTTGTTATATTACATTATAGTAAACAATCTAAGAGGAACAATAAGAGAACATCAGTCACGGAGTCCACTATGCTTTTTCACACAGATGGTATTTGTAAAAAAATATGGTGATCTCCTTATTTGACTTTCTACTACTATAACCCTTTAGTACAATGAAATTATTTACGAACAAAGACGAAAATGTTGATGTTGGTATACAAATTCACTGGATTGAGATTTGAAGGGGAAGTACGTTGAACACAAATAATTAAAATGTTCTTACACTTGATATTAAGCAGAAATCAATAGGTACAAAATAAAAATTTATCAGATTTATTATTTCCATTTAATTTTATAACAAATATAAGTATATTACAGTATAATACAGTAAATAACATGTGACGCTTAAACTCATGAATGAGGTAGGCAAGGCAGACAGTCTTAAAGTTTTAAACATTAATATCTATTTTTTTGAATTATAAATACTTTCAATTTCAATTTAATTTAACACCAATCGGTGCACAATGTTTTTGGTTAACCTGTCTTTAGCTAACACAAATATATTCGACGGTTTCCCAACACGTGAACACGCAACATATAGTTGCCCATGAGAAAAACATGGATTTTCCAAATCTAAACCACAAATGGACATTGTTTGACCTTGAGATTTATTTATAGACATGGCGAAAGCTAAACGAATTGGAAACTGTAGCCTTTTGAAGGGTATGGTAGAATCTGATGGTATCATCGGAATACGTGGCAGCAGGACCACTTTTCCTTTAAACTTCCCAGCCAAAATGGTTGCTTCAAGAATGTTTCCGGTGATCTTTTTGATGACCAAACGCGTACCGTTACATAATTGAGGTGGATTCAAATTACGGAGGAGAATAATAGGGTAACCAATCTTTAATCGAAGATTATGTGGTGGCATTCCAGGGATATCTAATGAATTTAAAAATTCAATCGGAAAATTTACACTTTCATTTTCATCAACAACAGTATCGATTGATTTAAAAGACATCAGATCACCTGGTAACAACTGTTGTATCTGGAAGTTAATTTCGTCAACATCAACGTTTTTGGCTGCCAAAATCGCCCGTTGACTAAGCCATTCATGATTCAAATAATTATTCTGTATATCCGGGAAAATACTCTGAATCAATTCATTTTTATCCTGAACAACAGTGCAAAAATTGTCTGGTAGTTTAATGCATTGCGTATTTGGTTGCAGTTCTATTTTACCGTTCCCAATATCTAGTAGTTGTTCGGAAAATATTTGTGCTGATGGATCATTTTGCAATTGTACTCGCATATTTATGGTCAATCGAAGTGTTTCAACACTTCGCCATAAGAATGATTGTTTCAAACATGCATTAATCTCATCCGCGAAAGTAGAGCGTGGTATAACCGGTAAGGTCTGCCGGAAGTCACCAGACAAAAGTAAGATAGCACCACCGAAAAGTTTATTATTGCTGTTTAAATCTTGCATAGTTCTGTTTAATGCTTCAAGTGAATATTTGTGTGCCATTGTGCACTCATCCCAAATTATTATAGAACTCTTCCGCAACACTGCAGCTATTCCACTATTCTTTTTGATGTTACACATTGCATCTGGTTTATTATGAACGTCCAATGGCAGCTTGAATGTTGAATGTGCTGTTCGCCCACCATCCAGTAAAGTAGCCGCAATGCCTGACGATGCTACTGCTAATGCGATTTTTTGTTGCGACCGTATTTTGGCAAGAATCAACGATATTAAAAATGTCTTACCGGTTCCACCGGGTGCATCCAAGAAAAAAAAAACCGCCTTGTTCAGCAGCAACAGCCAGCATAATCCGATCATAAATAATTTTTTGTTCTGCTGTCAGTAATGGTTCACTGTTCATGATAATTGTTGCTAAACTTCCATGGTCATATTGATTTTCTCGTTGTAAATCGGTATTGACTAAGTCGGTGGCTGGACGATTAGGTGATGGCATACCATAATGATCAAGTGGTAAATTTGAAATAAGAACACATAAATCCTCGATCAAGACCAATGCTTCATTGTACATCTCTGGTGTATAATCTATGTTTTGGCATTGATATGTTTGTCTAATTCGGTGCAAGATGTCTTCTGTCATACAATTTTTATATTTTTCCCACAAAGTTTGTGCTTGCGAGGGATAACATGTCGTTCTTGAGATTCTTGTGCACGACTTACTGCAGTCCTGATTCTTTCAGCTGCATTTCTTGTTTCGATTTGTTCTGGTAATTGCTGAGCTCTTTCAACACGTTTGCGTCGTGACCCTTTGCTGCTCGCGTTGTTGAGGTTAGATTTTTTTCGGTGGCATTTGACTGACAATAATAATTTAATCGTTTAAATATTAGAAACCCAGTCGAAAGGTATCGACATCTGTTAGAATCATTTGGAGTTAACAGATAATTGTGACTGTCAAATAATAGCAGACAAATAATTAGCAATAAATTAAAATTGCGACTATAATTTGAGATTTAAACTATCCTATCCCTCAAGTTGGATCGAACTGCACATGGTGTGCGAATTTTATTATAATCGGTTAAGTGGTTTAGGAGTCCATTGAGGACCAACATTGTGACACGAGATTTATATATATTAAGATGAGATAAAATGTTGACAGCTCATGTAGCACAACTGAGATGTTAAAAATTATAATTATTTTCGCACAATGTAATCGCAACAACACATGTAGTATGTCATGCTCATAACATTATCGATATTACTGATTACACTTCCGCCCGTAACAGTTTTAATGCACATTTGGTTTAGTGACGTTATCCAGTCGCCATTATCTCATCTCTTCTATTAATCACAGCAGATTTATCTCAAACAACGTCACTTTAGCTCCAAAAAAGGAAGGAAAAAGTGCTTCTCATTTTCAGAGCATGGAATTCTTTGCGTTTGATTTAATGGAACGACACGAGGAGCTCACCATCCCAGAAACGCTTACTCTACCCGTCGTCTGCTCTAAGACGGCGCACTTGACGAATATGAATAAAAGATGGCGCAGAAGTGAAAATTAGGTCACACCTTGCTCTACTGACTTTCACTTCAGGTGCGGATTAGAGGCCTCTAATCCAGCAAAGTTTCCTCAACAAGTACAAAATGCTCCAGCGGCTTACTCCAGTCAAGGTCCCATAACAACCGTGCCACGTTAATGTACACAGGAAAATCACGGCCACGTTATCTCATTAGCACCCGGCCGTCTAATTTTCGAAAAATCGGTCAAACTCCCAACTTCATTAAAATTAATAAACACAATTTAGATCATTCCAAACATCAACAGAACAAACTTTTAAAATCCATTTAGCAAGTTCGCCTTCCCTCGGTCTTTCTTCTTCCGATGAAGTAGCAAAATTAAATTCGCTAAATAAATAAAATACTCTCGGCGCAACACAGAAAGAGACGGATGGAACCGTGCAGAATACAGTCGGTTGGCAATTACTGGCTGAACGACGCGCCCTGAATCGCCGATGTCATTGTTTTAGATCAAAGTGGAACAGGGTGGGGCCTCAAACAAAACTAAACAAAAATTGGGGAGATTAAAGTCTTCGTTTTTGTGTGCTAACGATTTTGCGCTGTAGACACATTAGGATCGCCTTTTATTTTTGCGCTGAAGGGGAGACTCGGAAATTTTATAATTATGGCGAGAGTTGGGTTCTGGTGGATGCGCCGGGAAAGGTTGCCAGAAATTCCCGCCAACATACACAGTTCTGTAGCTCCATTGTTTGAGGGGACGGCTTATTGCTACCTTTATTGTTTAAACCATAACACAACATGACGAAAAAACAAAGTCGAAAACTCATTTAATTTTCGCCAAAATAACTTCAACTGCAACTGATATGTTTATTTTGTCTTCTTGCCTTCTTGTCAATTTTTTATCCATATATTTGGGTTGATTGGATAACTAGAAGCAATTCTGAAAGTTTTAGTTTTATGTGGTAACGATTCTACCTGGACACATTGCGTTTTTTTTTTATTTTCATTCTGAAAGATCTGTTGCAAATTTCTATAGTCACTATTAATTTCTTTTATTAGAATCGTCGGGATACGTTCAACATCCTCCTTGAAACTTTTACCGTGCTCTTTAGCTTGAAGTGTTATCTCGATAAATGGATTTTTTGTTTCTTTGAATTATATTACAACAAGACCAACTTCATTCAGTAAGCTCGTTTAAATTTCAACAAAGTACAACAATACTTCCGAATACCCAACTACTACAAGTTTGTTTAAATTGCGAATTTGTTGTTTTTCTTCAGCAAATATTAAACTTACCCCGAAAATTTTACTCTTTGTAAGCATTACGGTAACAGTTTCAATGGTGTTGAGCTGCGCTGAATAATTCTAAAATGCTACTAAATAGTTTTGTTTTCCTGTTCAAGTTTCAAATTAGTTTGGCATAATTGCCCCATAATTAGATAAAGTATTAGAATAATTTTGCTGACTTAGTCTTAAACATAGTTTATGTTTGTCTTGAATGCTGTTAAAAATTGTAGATGTTATTTATTATTCTCCTGTTTTTACTTGCAGCGTTAATAAGAATAAAATGTTTGTTAAAAATATAGCTGTTTGTTTCAAGAGTTCATATTTTTAATTATAAAAATGTCTTCTTTAAAATTAACTTTGCTACTTTGACAGCAGTAGTCAAATCGTTGCTTAATTATCCCTTTGATTTTTTATTATTTTTTGTTGTCTTTATCTGCATTATTTGTTTGACCAGGTAAAGTTTTTAAAATACAGTTCACCATTTATTGATCGAAATTTATCGTGTCGTTTTCTCCTTAGCTTTTTTTATAGTCTTGTCAGAATTATGTGTATGTAATTTTCCAATATCTTCTCAATAAATAATTCTTCCAGCTTATCTGATTTTTCTTTGGTAATTTTTTTTGTCTCCATCCATGTGATAGAACAGGTTCTTTCGTTAAACCCCAACGTCTACCTCACATATTTATCAGATACGTCTTCCAACGACTTCCTTCCGAAGTTCCATCTTGTATATTACTATGTCGAAATTCCTCTGTTACGTTTATTGTTGATTAGATTTGTTTGGTCTTCTTTTATTGAAAGCTTCCACAGTTTTTATTAAGTAAAATACCAGAGCTACTCATTTCTGACATTTTTGTTTATGATGACCACGACGAAACATATATTATTTAATAATACAGTTTTGTGAACAATGTTGTTTTTAAATAATTTTTGTCAGTCAGGAATTTCGTGGCATATCATAAGAAGTTTTCATTACTCTAGTCGTCGTTCTTTCCTAATTTTAGCGTTTATAATGGCGTTACTCATGGATCAAACCTGATTCTGTTCGTGTTAAATAATTTTTTTGATATTGTTATTCGCAATAGACTCGTATGTATGCTGAAGACCTGAAAGAGTTAAAACGAACAACTTTAACAAAGAGGGTTGAATACAAATTTTCATATGAAACTTTCCATAGAGTTTGTGAATGAAAGTTGGGAAATACATTTTTCAGTAAACGCTGGCAAAACAAATTCGCAGCAAAATTTCTGTCAGGTTTTTTTGACTACCGAGTAGAATCACAAATAGTCACTTTTGTATCCCGTCTCATAAAGAACAAAATATTTTTTCTCTGTGTGTATTAAATTTGTTTGTTTTTATGCACGTAAGTGAGGCTTCACTTGGGGCAGTTTTTTTTTTAAGAATAAAGCTTACTTTAAATTTTGGGATTCGGTGTTTTATTTATGCCTTTTAATTCGGCGAGTGCGGAACCGAACCCTGTCGATGGCTTCGGCTTTATTTCTCGGCCAAAAATCCCAAGATAAAAGCGATTCCCGTAATGCCGGTTCACTAACGTGCAGCATACAGATTTAATGAAGGGCCGAACAAGTGGCGGTTTTTTCCCTTTTATAAATAAATTATATCGGGTTGTAACAAAATCCCAACGAATCAGGTTTGTATTAAAACATCGCTGACCCAAACTCCTCTCCATTCTCCGCACAAGATTGAAAGACATTCGAGCAGTCGAGTCCTTCAAGAATGACAACGTAATCACAATAAAAACCACCCGTGTAGGTAACGCAATAATGAGAACCAACCCATGCTATAAATTGAACGTTTAACAACCCCATCAATTTTTCACGAGACAATCAGCAATTCTCATTCGTCCGGCCGATGTTCGCGTTTTATGTCCTTTTATTTAATTTTCCCTCAAACGACGTTAGATTTATCTTTCTGTATATCATTTTCAATTTTATAAGGCCGTTCGCTTACGCGAAATTTCGTAAAGGAAATGGCCGTAATTAGCTTAGTGATTCTGGGAAAATGCATTTGACGAAACAAGAAATTGTGACTCATTAAAATGTGCTGTTTGGGGATTTCGGTCTCATTGACTTGATGGACTGGAGAAAATATGGAAAATCTATAAACTCCTTGCTGGGGTTGCTTTTGCTTCATCAGTTGCGTACAGGGAGGATCGATACATAAGGCAGATTACTAAGGGCGGCCTTGAACCTTTCGCACGATTTGTTTTTGTCGTTCGTGCAAGATTTTCTTGAGACTCGGCCACAGATTTTGGAATTTTATGATATATAATATAAAAAAGAAAAAATGGCTGCACAATAATGTAATTGATACTCCTGAAGATTCTGGGTTGGTGAAAAATACGTGCACATCCTACTGGAGTTATTAAAATACACAGAAAACGTCCACGATGCACAAGACAGATCATATTCGTGCAAGGCAATAATTAATAGTAATACTCATCAAAGTAGTAAAAAATAAACCAGAAATCCTGCACCAAACTAATCCTTTAATAAAAACCTGTTTTCATAGTTCCACATATATCCATTTCTTTGAAAGCGCCGACTGCGACAAAACTCTTGGGGCGCGTTTGTTTTTAACATTTTGCTTTGCAAAATCACCTAATCAACGTCCCCGTCAACAACTTGAATGCCTTCCGCAACTTTTAAAACCCCATTCATCCAACTACATTTACACAAACAATAAAACCACGTAAGATAAACCGTTTAGAAGCATTTGCCTTTACGTTTATTCCTTCCGACAGATCTCTTTCTGTACACACATCCAGTCGTCATTTACCTTCGTCCAGCTATTCAATTCATCCAAGTTATCATTTGAAAGAGCCAAACATTAACCGCAGCTGTTAACGCGCTAAAATAAAATTACAATGACCAAGAGATAAGCACATTTGAGCAGCTATAAGCCATATGGCTGTTATAAGCAACATTTTTTATTACAAGTATGTACACACTCGTTATTTTATTTGGTTTTTTAATGCAGCGAAGTGCAAATGTGTCAGAGCGGAAATGAAGGATAGGACAGTTGCGTACGTTTTTCCTGAGAAAAGTTTTACTTTATCTGCATGAGATAATAATTCGCAAACTCCATAGTAACGATTGCTATTATGATAGTTACAATTGTTCTTAATCAGAGATTAAATTTGATTTGTGTTTATGCAACCGGCCCTACATCTATCAATTCAAATATAATTAAGTTTAATTTTTGTAAAATGCCCTTAGAATTTTTTTTTCGACTGACAAAGTGGTTTTTTGAAATAATTTTGAACGAAAACAATTATTAAAAAAATTTTGCATTTGAAAATTAAGTACATACATATTTTTAGGAAATATTGATCGTGCAGGTTTGTCTTCCTGAAATTTCCTCTCACGTTCTTTTTTCTGACGAAATAATATTTATTTGTTGTTTAGTATGTGTTCCAAAAAATGAAATAATATACTTTAAAAAATGTTTTACTAAGATACTTAGTAGCAAATTTATAAATTTGTAGAAAGATAATTCAGTATACACTTTTGAGGAAAAGGTCAACTAGAGTGTCAGGTGCAGGATTCGTACCTGCGCTCGTTTTTCAAGCCAGAACTTAAATCCAGGCTTTAGTATTTTAAGCAAAAGTATGCCCGATTCGAACTGAGGAGATACGTCTACAGTTGAATAACGAATGGATTTAAGGTTCTTTTGAATTTGAAGTCACTCCACTACATTTTAAATATAATATATTATATTATATTATATAATATACATAATACGCCGACGATTTTGTTGTTGTTGTTGTTTAACACTTCTAACATTTTTTATTATTGTTTAAATTATGATATCAGTATGCCATTTTGTACCCAAAGAATATTACGAACCTCTAAATTTAAAACAAATTCAGATGGCATATCATTTTACTTCATAAGATCATAAGCGTGAGCTCCGGAAGTATTGTAATCGACTGCATTGGTAGACTGGCTACTTTCATATTTTCTCGATGTGTTACGACCCTAGAGTGCGAAAAAATATGTCTCCCGTTTCTGTCCGAAACTACAGGATCAATTGTTATCAAATTGTGTATGTGTATTATGACATCATGTAGATACTAAAACGCTAACCAAAATTTGTTTAGTCAACCCCACCAACAATGTGATGACATCACCTCAAAATTATACGTAGTAAATGCGTATGGTGTATGAATTCGTGTCAGGTTTTTACCCGAGACATTCAGATTTTTGGAAAAAAAAAAATCAAAATTATGTAACAACTGCAATTTAAATTTGAATTTGTAAAACTGAATGCTTTGAAATTTTGCAGAAGTTTTAAAGTTATCATAAGCTTGGTAAATTTTCGAAAAAATTCTTCTATTTAAAAATTGACGTTTTGACTAGTGGTGCTAATTAATAAAAATCAAATTAGCTTTGCATCTTGAAAACAAATAAAGTTTAAAATTTAAAAAAATTACAGACAATAGTGCTTGAGTATTTTTAAGCACTGCCCCAATTTCAAGAAGATCCAACTAGCAGTTCCCGAGATATTTAACTGCTTGCATACTGTTTAGCAACCCTGTATATAAAAAGAATATCTGAAAATTTTCCAGTAGACTGGAGATCGCCACATGAATTTCTTATTTATACAATGCATAATAAATTTTGTTTCGTGAAAGTGTCCACAACCATCTTGTGTAATATTACTGGTTACTACGTTTTATATTTGTGGAATTTTGTTCAGGCACATTTTATTTTTTGCTGTTATAATATTCTGGTTTTAGTAATTACATTAATACTCCTTCATTTATACTAATAGCGTCAGCATCTGCGTGTAAATTAAAGTTAACTTTTAAAAATAGCACCACAAGCACCCACTAAGTTCTACGGATCCCTTCTTCGCATCAGTCTTCGCTCCGGTGGCTCCAACGCAGCGCACTGCAATTGCATTCCCAGTAATTCTATTCACAGCCGGAATTAAAACATCACTCTGAATCACATAAAACACGTCGGATGACGTAATTTAATTTATATCAAGTACCCTTCTATTCGACTGAAAGTTGAGCAACTTTTAGACTTTGCCGTGATTGGTTTTTAGATGCTTTGAGCGCACGTAACGTTCTAGTAATTAAACTAAAGGAAGCAACATAATGGAAAGAAAACCTTCAATCGGGACATTTCCGCCCGCATTTACACGAACATAAGTTTTTAATGTAAGAAAGAAATTGAAAACGAGAACGCCTTTTATGCAGTTGCAAGGTGCTAAATGAAATCTAATTTCCTACTGCGTTGGCGTGCATTTAATTTTGCGCGGTATGCAGAATGCCAGCAACTGAAATTTGAAGTGTGATTTATTTTCAATTTTTGTTATTAAATTGAGTCGAAGGCTATTGTGAGAGAAGTATTTCGGCGCATGGAATGGCGGACAGAATTTTGTGGGTGTTTTCCGCTTTCATAATATATGTACAACGTTGCATATTTACCAGACCGTAAAGTTTTGGTCCAGAAACTTGATGTTTATTCATCCATAGAGGCTTACTTGCCTTTGAAATTTAAAATTTTACACGACTGAAGTAAGCTGCGGTAACGCGACTGCCAGTTGCCAAATAGGGAAATGGAAAAAACGAGTTTGCAACTGATGGTGGTGCAGCGGGAGATAAAATGCGATTTTTTACGCAAGAATCTCTTGTACGAATTTTCTGACTTTCTACTGATTTTTTATTGACTCGATTTTATTTATATTTCATAAAATAACATACTTCTGTACTTGTGGTTTATGAATCTGCCTTGAGTTTTTACCGAAGGAATCTATATACTCCTATGAAAAAAATTCAAACGGTATAATAACATTTTATAACTGTATAAGAGCAAGGCAACTATAACCGTCGAATGGAGCTGCTTGCTAATAAAGCGTAGCATGCAGAGGTCGCAGTGTATTATCTATATTTCTTCACTTGTAAAAGTTATCGGTTATCACAAAATGTTTTCTGTTTATTTATCTAGGGTTACACATGTTTCGGTATTTAAATTATGAGTACCATTATCAGTTCAAATAACTGTGTTTGTTTGTTGTAGTTATTGAAAAACAAAATCCAAAACCCATAACCACAACAAACACGTACACAAATATTTGACCTGATGATGGTACTCATAATATAAGTACCGAAACAAATGTAGCCCTATGTAAATAAATATAAAAGTTCGGAAAGTTATTATATTAAAGATTACTGAACAGTGAATCTCAACATATTATTGGATTTGTTGAACTATACTTCAGGGACGAGAAAAGTTTTGTCTAAAGAACCTTACACCAATTTTTTTCTTAAGTTTTTTCGTCGTAAATAAATCAATTTTCAGCGTAGTGTTTTCAAAAACTGGTATTTCAACATTTAATAAATGTTGCAGATTATTTGGTAGAGACAAATTTCACGATGGTATTAGAATACTGTAATTCTAACATATAATAAACGCTAGGAAGAAAAGAGTTGTTAAAAAGCATGAAATTGCATTAGCACCATTTTCTTCTGAAAATACAAAGTATGTAAAGATTGCTATTGAGGAAAAAATTTCTATTAAAAAGAATCATATTGAAGGAGCATGGAAACGGGTAATAAATGCAGCAACAACGAAAAAAAAACGGATGGTACCACGTCAGGGGTTTTCGGGGGAAGAAAAGTAGAATAACCGAAGGCCTTCGAAGTATGGAAAAGTGGGGCTTTGGACTAACGCGCAAAGAGATTTTGGAGATACTGTGTGAATATATAATAGCGAATGGAATAAAAACACCTTTTAAGGATAATCGTCTAGAAGAGGATTGGCTTCTTAATTTTAAGAATTGGCATCATCTGAGCATCAAGAAACCGCAAGGTATTGAATATACAAGAAAAAAAAAAACTGATCCGTTTGTAGTCAACGAATATTTCTATCTTTTACACAAGACTTTAATTAAAAATCACTTAACTACCCCTGAGCAGATCTGGAATCTTGATGAAATGAGTTTTCAACATGATCCCTCTAAAACTAGGGTCGTAGAGGCCAAAGGTAAGTTAAGTTCGAGGACAACTGCTGGGATCAGGTAGAGAGAATAAAACGGTTTTGCCGGCTGTGTCTGCATCAGGGATGAAGGTACCACGCCTAATTATTTTTAAAAGGAAAAATATTTGGGATGCGTAGGTGGCAGAAGAAAAGAAATCGTACCTCGAAACGGCTTACGCAGCTAGTCCCAATGGTTGGATGGACAAAGAAATATTTTCAAAAGACTCTCATCCCCATATTAGGACCAAAGAGACCAGTCTTGGTGATATATGATGGTCATATTAGTCACATCAATGTGCTCCTAGTCAAGTTAACATTAACAAACGACATAATCATACTCAAGCACATACAACACACATTTTGCAGATATTAGATCTAGCAGTTTTCAAATCCCTTAAAGACGCCTGGGATTTACAATTGGTCGTTTGGAAAAAAAAAATCTTGGCTTGAGAATTCCTAAACACACATTCTCTGAACTTGTTGGCAAAGCGTGGAAGGATCTACGACCAGATGTCATTGAGAGCGGATTTAGAAAAGCAGAAAAAATATTAAGTTCGCTAAAAAACTAGATTGTAGACATTTTATTCTGTTTTCTCACTTGCCTCAAAATTCTTATTAAGTAGTTATATAGCAGCAACCATAGACCATGGTCACACTTTCCCCAAACGTCCGGTCAAGTGTGACCTATGTGCAATGTTTAAAAAAAAATCGCCAAGTTAAAACCAAACATACAATTATATATAAAAATATACATCTCATAGCTAATATGTAAGACTCCTTACAAAAAAATATCAACTGGAATGGCTCAACACTTTTCAAAGCTTTTTTCCCACAAGTACAACTATCTCGAAAAGCCGTCACACTTACCCTACTTCACCTTAGTTCTAAGGTTTTCTACTAACAGTTGATATGATTTAGAGTTTCCCAAGTGGAAATTGTTTAAAATTCGTATGTGACCGAACTGAACAAGGTGATATTTTTAAGTTCTAATCTAGTAGGCTAAGCATCGTTACGTGCTGTTAAAGGAGTTGATTATTCCCAAATTTTTCCATTATTTTAAATCTACTTCTACTAATTTCTTTTCTTATTTTATTCGATAATGATCATGCCTTCTCCAAAATGGAGACGTAGTGATTTGCGGATCGCTGATTCTTATCGCACTGTTGGTCTGTAACTGGGTTTGACCTGTTGACCACTTGTCTAATAATAATAATAATAATAATAATAAAACAAATTCGGCCGAAAAATGGATCGTAACTGGAACTTATTAATAAAATATCAACTTTACTAACTGGCCAGCTGTTTTCGTTTCCAGTTTCTTTATATTTTAAAACAACTGTCTATCAGGTGTTCTACTAAGGCCCGTCGTCCTCTTGTTTAATTACATGTTAACTAAACACATACATGTATACAACTTAAAAATAACATTACTGTAAAAAATCGAGAGAAAAATTTAGGTTACTAAATGTGTTCGTTTGCTGCAGTTTAGATCAATGCTTAAATGATTAGATGTGAAAATTGGTTCCCATTAAACTTCTTTGTCTAAAAAATAACTAAAAACAGGTAAAGTAACAATTTTCCGTATCAGGAACCTAAATTTGCAAATCGATCATTAACTGTCAAATATTGTTCGGTTTTAAGTTGTGTGGCTATACGAATATCAGCTTAATTCATCTCGTCATCTGTACTTAAGTTACTAGATGGGGAAACTTACAGATAATTCAAAAATGCTTGATAAAAGCAGAAAGAAGTAGTATAGTAATACACTGGACCCTAAATCTATATAAAATTCTAATTAAACTCTTACCGAGGATAGAGTTCATGCTAATTGATAAACTAAAAACGCGATTAGTAGTTTGGATTTTTTTATTGAAAGTTTTTCTGGGCTAAAATCAGGGAATGCATTTTGAGCCCCTATGGCATCACCATTTTATTAAAGACAAGAAGATTTCGATGTTTATCACTATCAGAATCACAAACTAAAGTTGGTCCACAAAAGATAAGGCAGTTAGAATGTTGGGTATACAATTCTAGACCTATCTCTCAATATGGCGAAGTTGGGAATCTTTAAGTGTGACGACTTTTTGATGCACAATTGCAAATACGTATAATGAAACAGCTGTGTTTAACTTAATTTTTCTTCTTTTTTAATAAATGATCTAATTCTGCTACGTTTAAAAAAATGCAATTGTTGTGTAATAAATTTTAAACAAACCAGTATGTATATTTGAAGTCCATTGTAAATTGTAGCCTTAAATAGGTTAGACGACATTTCCCGAAAAAATGTTTTACATAATTCACCAAGGATGTGGAATATTTCGATTCCAGATCACTGGATCACGTGCTTTTAATTCAAAAATTAAAAGAATCGTTTTTTAAAAATTGAGTTTTTTGATAATACTTTTTGTCAAGTTCTCAGTGTCAGAAAACTAAGATTAAGTATTTGGCGATTCTAATATAAAAAATTATTTCAACTTCGGAAACTTACATTTAGTACATACCAATGCAAATAGAAAATTAACCAAAAATCATCCACTACGGCATTTTGAGAAATTTTTCGAAAATGGAATTGTCTGTGAGACACAGAGTCGATACTACTTAGTACCTACATTTGACGGTCTTGATATTACGGCTGGTCTTTTTGGGAACATAGACAGCCTGGTTGACAGTGTGAAAATTCCCAATCAGTGCGACTGGAAAAATGCTGTGAAATAAAGACACTGTTATTATCATCGTTGTTGTAGTAGTTGTGGTAGCAGTAAAGCTAACAATAAATTTAGAAACCTCGGGAATAAGACGTTACGTCAATCTCAACAACTGCCCGTCCCTTTCTCTTTAACTCATTTTTTCAACACCGGGAAATTCCCAGCGGTGACAAATAGTTTTTGGTAAAAATAAGGGGCCAAATCGGAGAGGTCACTGATAAAAATGCCGAAAGAAGTGCAGAGCATTGACGAATTTCAGACAAATGCTGGCGTTTTTCAGGAGGCGGCTGCTGAGTCCTGTAAAAAATACTATAAAAACTTTCCGGAAACGAACGGACGGCATTAGAGCTGATATATCGTGGAGAGTGTTGGAAAAACCGTTCAGAGACGAAGTATCTTGAAAATTTTATGCGCAATTTCTTAGGAACAGAAGGTGCAGCGCAGGTTTTACCGATTACTTCGCTACTTCTTTAACTACTGAATGTTCCATCGTTGCGGTTATTTATTATTTCCAGGCGCTCTTAAAACTTTCACAAATTGCCTTTTAACTATTTATGCACTTTGCCTAATGCATCCGAATGAAGACGAAGCTGCAGCGGAGCTCGGCGTTAATGTGCACCTATCTAATCGGGATCAATTACGAAATTGGGCGGATTTTTCCCGTTTTGGGGCCGAACGTTGGGGAATTTAGGATTGGGTTCGTACTTTGTTTCACGCAATGTTGCCCGTTCGGACAGAAATGTCAAAATAAAAGGCAGCTTCCGAGCTGCCCGTGTCAATAACGTGTGACATTTATCACGCCGTTTTGTTTCAAGCCTTTCGTGTTATGTAACTTGTTTTGCTGAATACATGATGAATTTTGTAACGAGTACGCCTTCCGTATTGCTGTATTGGAGGAATTTTTTCGGTGTAAACAGACTTGAACGGTCGGCATTTACATATCCATCACCGCGTATGTCTGCGGTCAATGGGGTCGTCTTTGTCGTAATGACAATAAATATTTAATGAAGCTTTGCGATGACAAAACATCCAAACTTCAAAAAAATGTTTTAGTATATTATGTGAAATATTAACGAGAGTGACGGAAACTGAGGCGGCGTTTTATGCCAGATCAGGTTCGAATAATGCAGGCATTCTAAATTGTTTATTTATTTATATTTATTTAAAATTAAATAAGAGTCCAAAAGACACATCTGCAGGTTTTCTGTGTCACGTTTAATTATATTAAAAATAAATTAAAATTATATTAAAAAAAATGAACACGTTGTATGATTTTACTACTTAGTTGCTTAAATTTATTACCACTTGTTTTACACTTTAACTGAATGTAGCAAAAACTGCTTTATGCCTCAGCAACACTAGTTACCAAGAAGCGTGGAATAAATTTTTCAGTGTAATTATGTCGTACAATTGTAAAGTGTATAAATGTATTCAAGTTAGAGTCTTAATTACTATTTAAAAACACCCTTAACCCTTCTGACTTAATTTAACCCACTAATCAAAAACACATTTTTATATTTAGGGTTCAATTACTACTCTTTCCAGACAATTTTGAATTTTACCTGAACTGGAGAATTTTAAAAAAGACTGCAAGCACTGAAAAAATATTTGATAACTATTTAAAAATCGAACTGAAACATGGACAGAGCTTTACAAACTATAAGAAACGAGACACTCACCGAACTGTGTATAAACAGTTTAACATGAGCCTGCAACTTTTAATTATCTTTTTAACTGGTATACAATAAGGATTAAGTAAAGTAGCAGACTACACAAGTGAAATGCAAATTTTACGATAATCTGTTTATGGTGTCCTAACAATTTCCGACTAATCTTTTGGTTGATACCGTCATTTCGGAGCTAGCAAGCCAAGAAATGAAACATTTTAATAATAATAATAATAATAAATTTAATTGCCCAACAGAACAGTGTTCCAATAACAGGACAATATATATATATATAAATTAACAAACAATTGATAAATTAACTTAAAACTTAACTATATAGTTTCTCTAAGAATACACCATTAAGCGACTCATCTAACAAACAAAATTAAATTAAATAATCTTAAAACAAAATAAATTAAATTAAATCAAATTTCAATATACTTACGTGTCTCAAAGAATTATTTGACTCGGTTTACTTTTAGTTTAGATCGTACGCATCAAAATTGTGTACACAATCGTTTTGGTGTTTGTACGGAACAATAGAACGTTCTCTAAATTCTTTGAATTTTTGCTGGTAGAGCAGGTATGTGTGGGTCATTGATTTAGTTCGAACTACGAGTAGGGACACTAGAGGCAGGTATTTAATTTAATTTTAAATCACAAGTGTTCTTGCATTTCTAATTTAATTAATTTGCACTTGGTACTAACAATAAGTATACATATACTCTTTATTAAGACAAATATATAGATACAAGATGCTAGAGACAATTTTTGTGATATGCAAATCACACTGTATATATAATTTAAGTAATAAAGAAGATATGACTATAGACTATTGCATTTAATTATTTCCAAAATAGCTTTCAAAACTAAGTTTGTCATTTGAAAACTGGTGAATTCTCTCGTAAATTACTAAACACAAGAACTGTCAAAGACAAGCAGTTGTTGTGACAATACTAAAAGTTCCACTTAGTTAAGATAAAGATTTAGCCAAAACGTAGCTTTTCAAATATCTTTATAGTTTCCTAACTATTTTATTTTGAGATGATAAATTTCTATCGTTTCTGGCAATTTAAACCAATAGAAGCCTCATTTTAACAACCTTAGTTGTTTGACGCATGTTCAGAGACCGAAGTGAGCAACAAATCGATTTGTTGAAGCCGTGCAGAGACCGTGCGTCCGATTACGATTCAAGTAGTTAATAACATTTTTCGATCAATTTATAAGTAATAAACGAGACATTGTTTTCATTACTTGTTATATTCGATAACCCAGAGAAAATACGAAATTTTATTTATTTTGCAAATGTAAATGTTTTAATTAAAATTAATGATAAAACAAATGAGGTCATTTATACCAGTACCACATCACAACAAAATATACATCAAGTAAATATATGTAAAACATTGTCACTATAACTTTTCTTAATTACTGTTTCTGAAAATCTTTCCTCACTTCTCAGTTTTGTTAGTTTCAGAAATACTCAATATTAAGGGAATACTTAGTTTTGGATTCATAAGAGTTCCTATGCTTCTGAGTTGGGTTTAGTAATAACAATACTTACGGACACTAATTTGAATAATTTAGAGAAATTTCTAGAACTTGTATGCAACTAGGCAAATATTTTTCGCTTGGAAAGTTCGTTTTTCATGTAATAAAGGAATTAAGGAACTCATATTATTACAAAGAGCTGGTGTTAATTATTTTAAAATATAAAACCACGACCTGTAGTAGACACCACTGAACTCAATCTCATGTGTTTGGCCACTAATTTTTGTCGTAAACAATGGAAGTGTAATTGTAATGATCAATAATTATAACAATTTATGATTTTTACTTCCTGAATGTAAGCTAAGGAAATATAGTAATCGAGTCCATCGGACGAGTTGCCACTTTCATGTTTTCCCGTCGTTTCATAACCTCCAGTGTAGAAAAAAGTGCTCTCACGTTTCCGTCTGTCTGTCTGTCCAGCGTCTGTGTCTATTTTTATTAGACACATAATCTGCGAAACTACTAGAACGATTGTTGTCAAATTTTGTATATACCAGGTGTCCCACGTAACACTTTCGGGCGCAATAACTCAGGTAGTTTTGAAGGGATTTTTATGAAATTTAAAACAGGTGTAATATAATAGGTAAAGATTAGACTGATAACAAAAAAAACTATTTCATCGCACGAAAACACAACTTCCTTGTTAATCCTCATCTATCAAAATACCTACATTTCAAATTTCATACATAACAATCCGTTCAAAAATACCTGAGTTATTGCCCCCTAAAATGCTAGGTGGGACACCCGGTATATTAGGAGTATTATATACATAGATGGTTAAATGCTGTCCAAAATTTGGCTAATAGTATCCACCACCAATGGGATGAGGTCATCTCCAACATTTACAGTAATAAATTATTTTTAATTGTATAAGACACCTGTTCACTTGCAAAGTATGAATATCTGATGAGTTTACACCCGTAATTAAAACTTATTCGTTTATATATATATGTATTGGCTTATAAGGGTTTTTATAAAAAAGAATAAAATGCGCAAAATCAAATCTTATAATTCTTCGAAAAAACTGGATTTGTTCTACTGTACTTTAGGAGCGAAGGAATTTCTGTCGAAACAACTATCGATCAATTTTTTCGTCTAATGCCGTAGTAAATGTTTGTGAACTCTAGTTCACCCGCTATAATACGAACATTTTTGTTTGTGGATTTAGATCAGGCAATGAGTAGAAAGTTTTGTCTTTAAGTTATTTTTTTAAACGGCTCTTTATAATGGTATATTAGAAACGTATACATAAATCTGCATAAATTTTTCCTAGTATATGACCGTATTTGTTATGAGAAAAGAAAATTAATTTCCTATTGGTGATTAAAAATCGTAAGAATTATGCTTTTCAGTTATACTCGTACTGACCTTAAGTCGATAGGTATAAAAAAACAACTAATTGGTTCTAAATAGATTAACAGCTGTTTCTATACTCAACATTAACTTGTAACACTTGAAGCCAAATAATGTCAACAATTATTAACTTTTATCTCAGAAACGTGTAGTCGTCAATGACTCATCATCATCATCAGCCATCACAACCAGGCGGCAAAATTTATGAAGTTGCAACTAATGTACGATCGTTTAAAATCGTCCTGTAGAACAAAATCTCAAATTTTTTATGTATTCATTGTGCTTAAAACAACAAATGAAATTATTTTCGGTCAGCAATAACAATTTTTGTGTTATTATTTCCCGCGCTTGTTTATAATAATATTAAATTTGTTATCGTTTGAATTAAATTTTAAAATTTAAATATATAACAAGTTAAGAGAATTTTCCTCTACGCTATATTTTTAAAATACACTGCTTTTATATTTATTTCTTGATTTTAAAACGATCTTTGAAGGTATAAAGTTTTAGGAAAAATATTATATAAAACTATTGCAACTTTTTTATTATTTTTGTTTTCTGACAAAAGTACAAGAAGTTGTGAGTCGAGTTCATTTTAAATTTATGCAAAATAAATCAAACATCAAAAGTTCTGATAGAGTCAATATAATTCAAATAACGCTGCATCCGTAAAGACTATTTTAGAAATGAGTGCAGTCACACAAATTGATATTTGCTATCTTTTGCTATTTTGAAAAAAATCACACCTAATTTACTTTTACAGATATTCTTTGGCTATACTATAAGCTATATATATTTTAAGATAAGAAAACGTATTAACTATGAAAAAATCTTTATCTGCAATAATAAACACAAAAGTAAAAGCACTAAACGTCTCCTAAATTTGTAACATTTTTCTCTTGCCGTTAAAAGCTGTCACAAAATTTTAGACACAAAAGCCTACAAAATCAATGTCAGCTTTGCAAGAACTAATGAACTGTCATATTTCCACATCACTCCGACCATTTTCCTAATATGCCATCGCCGTATTTTCGTTACAGCGATATCATAATCTCGAGCTGACCGAGTAAAAACATCTGCATCTAATTTATTTTGCAATTTTTTGTATCTCATTAAGTAATTTGAAATGTATATTACGACAGACGAAATATTGCAGTTATATTTCAGCTTTTTATTACCAGCTGGTCCCCTCGCAGGCAAAAGTAAAGTAAAAACGCTCTAGATTACTGTAATATACGCGTTAAAATAATTAATTTTTAAAAAGCTCCATGGCCGCTATGTGCACTCGAAATATTAAAATTCATTTAGATAACAATTGTAAATATTATGCCCTAAATGAACAGTTTTTGCTATAATTTCCCCCTTGAAAGCGCTCGGCGATCGCTTTATTTTCATTTCTTTTTTCAGCATTAGTACAGTGGGTGTGTTTTTCGCAACGCCGTAATTATCGTACTTTGATTAAACTAATGGAGCGCCCTTACGTACAGTCTAATTTATTTTAATTTAAATCCGCGAATTATTGAAAAGTCTCAGCATGCGAGCACTATGCCCGACTTCTAAATAATTAAAACGGTTGTCTTTTAAAAGCTTTTAACAAAGTATAAAACAGACAAAAGATTTTAAAGTGCGTGCACTCGATCAATTCTACTTTTCAATAATCTGGACGTTGTCTTGAACAATGTCTCTAGCCATTTGATCTCCTTCAAAACTTATCAAAGTTTTACTGTAGGTAAAACCTTTTAAAGCTTTTTGAGCCGGATATTTCGTATTCTGAAAAAGGAGGATTCTGTATATTTTATTCACTGCGTCTGGTTGGATCCGAGTAATCGATACACACTTCTCGAAAACACAAAAATATGTACAAAGCAATTTAAAATAAAATTCGACAAAAGGTTTCGTCTTCCTTGAATGCGTTCCATGTTTTACTAACATACTGGGCGAAGTTTTTCAGCGCACGTTACTTACACAGGCTTAAGACGAGAAAATGCTGATTCAGCTAGAGAGCGTACCTGAAACAAAGAAAATTAAATGTAAATATATACGGTAATACTTCAGTGCAGTCTTAAAATAGGAAATTACATAAACGTAAATCAAAGTAACTCTGAAAAAATACTTTTAACCATGTCTAAGATTTTAATGTATTAATTAGTTTCTATTTTTGAAAATTATGTGAAAGTAAATTTACATTTGTATTGAACTATTTAAGTCGAGCTTTCTTATTTGTACAATACTCAGACCCTGTTGTCAAGAACGTAGTGAATTTGGTTTTATCTGCATTTAATTTTAAATATTTTTTTTCAGTATATACGTTATCACATAGAAGATTAAAACTTTTGCATACTGTACAGTACACACTATTGTATCCCCCCAAAAGTACACGATTTTTCGTTGTTATGGAATTTTTAAGTTAATGTAAGCTTGGCTATTACCAGTGGCGTAGCATTTTTGAATAAGCAAAATGCCAAATTTGACAAAGTTTGCTATTCGGACGCCCATGATTTATATATACATTTACAATATAGAAAATTATCGTTTACTTTTTGAAAGGGCGTAAGTGTACGTGGTGAAATGACAAAATATGAAACGTTAAGTTTAAATTTCAACACAATTTGCAACGGTAATATAAATTTATGTTCAGGCATAGAGAATTATTCAAAAAAGTCTTTAATGAAGTGAGATCGAATTCATTGAGGCAGAATAGTGTATTAAAAAACATGTTTGATAAGGTCCATTGTTATCACACGAGTTCAGGTTTGTAAAACTTGAGGATACTTTGCATTTTTATAAAAAGAAAATACTAAAATGATTTTTTATTTTAACAGCCTGAATTGGCAGCCATGCAGGATGTTATTACCATAGCAGTTACTATCAATGTTGTTGATTGTTTTGTTTTTGTGGTTTGCGCATGTAAACGCATGAAAATGAGTGATGATCAAGAAATACAGTGCACTCTTTCAGAACTACGTAAAATTGCAAGTGCCAGCGATGTCGAAGCCTGCTTATGAAAGAAAATACCAAAGATTTTTAAGCTGATGCTCACAAAACAATGTGAAGATTTTGAGTAAAAGTGTATTGATAGCGTACTTTGAGACTTTAGGCAACCAAGAAAAGTTCAACAACTTTGGATAAATTATTCTATGCTTCGTACGATGTTAAATATCAAAATTCAATAAACTCATTGCATTATTAAAAAGATTTTCGCAAGGTTATCAGCCAAAAAATAAAAAATTTTAGGTACAGTTGATATAGAGTAATTTATAAAGGAAGCCACAGACAAAACATATCTTTTAACTAGGTATGTTAAAGTAAGTTACACGTTTTTAGTTTTACCATGTTTTTATTTTAGGTTCTTTAACACCATTTGTTAAAGTACTGGAAGCACCACAAGCCGATATTAATGGCACTAGGGCCAATACCATAACTAAGATAAATATTCGGTTGTTAAGTTTTGAAAATTTACCTTCGTTTAAAATTAAAGCTGCAGAAAACTGTGTTATAAACATAAATGTCTATGATAATTGCTCTTTTGGAAAAGAAAATAGAGAAAACTAGAATGTCCTTTTGTTTCAAATATCCAAAGTAGGAAAAAAACACTTAGACATTGCATTCAGCACAAATAATTATTTATTCAACTGGTGAGTTAAGTGTATCTCTTTTTACGAGGAGGAAAATTTGCCGCACGGGCCGAAGGTTAGTGCGCAAATCCGCCTAGTAAAAAAAAGCCACTTTACTTACGAGTCGCATAAAAAAATTTTTTCGCGTTCGTAACAAAACTCAATACCCACCAACTTCAAAAACTTCTTATTTTGGAACTTTGATGTTAAATCTAGCTGTATTTGCCGTCTTGATAATTTTTCGGGGGTGCACGAGAAATGTTCATCGCTGTCCGATTCCATTGTCCGAACACACAAATTACCACAACACACCGAGAAAATTAATACAAACCAGTTGTGTTGATGAATTATTATCATAGCAACGGCAGGCTTCTATGTTTTATTTCCGTTAAAAGATGACACGCTACGACACTTTTTTTCACGCTTCTAGTGCGATGAAATAAACATACCTTATTCTTTATAAACAAAAATTAATAAAAAATGTTACACTTTTTTTAACGAACGTTAAAAAATTAATTTTTATTAAGTTCACATTACCTTGATGTATGTAGTGGAAAACTGAACATGCATATTGATTTAAAAATTCAAAGTGAATTCCTTTACCTAGTAGTAGTTCAAGCAAATGAGATATTTACCCGAGAAAATGGGCAAAAAATTTTACTTTGGTGAGAACAAACAAATGTCAGTTAACTGTCAAGATTGAATTATGCAACGTGGATGCCAACCCACAAAACAGTGCTTTAAGAGAGTCGATTAAAGAATTGTTTTGAGCTGAAAACAGTGCTTTTTTTTTAATATAATTGCTTCTACACTGTTGGAATATAGAGTCTTTTTTTAAGAAGAAATATAGTATGAGACAAAAATTTTTGATCAATTTGAAAAATAGTCATACTTAATAATTTAATAACCGCTTTTTCATATTTTTCAAATGGGACATTATCTAAGAATTTTATAACGTTTTCCAGTTTATTTCTAAGTAAACTTTTTTTGATACAGAATTTATTGAAGTATGTCCTATTTTTTTTTAATTAGTGCTAGTAGCTAGTAGCAAAAGAAAATTTACTTACAGAGAAATTTGAAACGTTTCTAAAATGTTGGTGTTTCGTATGAAAATTATGTGAAAACTGAAAAATTACCCACTTAATTCATACATAAATATGTGTAACCCTTCTTTAAATTTACATGTCTGTTACCACCAGGTAAATTTTGTGAAAATTTTCCAGCCGATACATTATTTTGTTGTTAGTACTTCAGAGACTGTTTATAAATGTGTGTTTTTCGCTAAAAGACCTTTTTCTCTTTATTCAAAGTTTTAGAGAAAATTGCTTTGAAAACTTTCAATTAACGCAACCTGGAAGCTATAGTAAGTACCTTTATATAAGATATTTTCTTTACAGTTTTATTTTGTATTTCTATTGTAGTTGTTTTGTTCTTGAAATTTAATCTCGCTTCATTGACTTGAGTTGGCAACTCGATGTTAGAAGTATAGCAAAAAGTCACTCTAAAAGACTCTTATAATCTGTATCGCAGTATGAGTTGGTTTAAGAAGTTTTTAATACACTGTATAAAAAGCCACCGAAAAAACTTCCATCCAACTTTGCAAAAACAATCTCTTTTTTCAACTTTTGTATAATACCTAGAATTCCAAATTCCATTAGATTACACTTTACCCAAACGCTCCTAAACTTTTTGCGAAAGAAACTGCAGGGTTGGAATTCATTAAAATCGTAACTTGTGCCACACAGAAGGGAAAAAAGTTGATACAATATGTAATTTAAACGTAGAAAATTAAATTTCATTTATCAGTTAATTTTACCAATGTTAGAAACAGCATGCAACTACATAACATTAAAACACAACAGTCTTGATTAAAGCTCGTCAGCCGCATACACATTTTCACAGTGTTTTTTTTTAAATCCAGATCTGATTCGAACGAAATCAGCATTCATTATAAGCCATTCCCATCAAGCAATAACTAATCTCTGCCGTTAAAAATGCATTAAAAGGGCATCCAACTGATTTCTCTGGAGAAGTTTTATACCGTTGTAAAGTACAACTATCGGTTCTGGACAGAATTAAATTTATCGCATCGAATTGTTTGAATCCAGTTGTAGGGTAATAAAGAGCATTTCCATGTAATGTGTGTTGAGAGATATCATCGCACATTTAGTTGAAACGGTAAATGAGTACAAATTACCCAAATTAGAATACATGTTTCATACATAATTACCAGCACCAGCAAAAATACACCACACATAATCACAACATGAAGTTAAAATGCTCGACCTCAACATCCCTACATTGCATGTTCATGTATAAATAATTAGTCAGTAATGAATGAAAGTTTTAAACGGGGAGGGTAAAAGAATCGACGGAATCCAGTTAAATTAAAGGGGACTCTTGCATTTTAATGGAAGATGGTTAAATACCAACGACATTCTTTTTCATTCAACGTTTTAGGGTTTATGCGCGTTCATTCATTTGAGTGGTTTGTAAGGGTTAGAGTGGGTGGCTGCTCCGGCTTTTGGAAAATAACGAACGAGTTTTTGTTAATTATAAAAAAATACGGATTTTTATCTTCTGTATGCATTTCAGTCAACGAAAAGGATGTTTCATTTTATTCATATATTTTAACATTCAAATTTTCCATTTCCTCGACAGATTTTAATAAATCGGCAGGCGTTTTGGGAAAGGTTTTCATTGGGACAATTCTCTCTTCGATGCCCTCCACGGTCTGAATAAAGAATTTTCTGTTTTCTCCTTACGTCAGTCATAATCATAATTTTCAAAACCCTAAAGATTACAAAATTGTTCTTCACAGCCATAGCGTTTACGTCTGTCAAAGTTCTATTGGAGATCAATCTCTAGCAGTACTAGAACCTGTAGTCACTACTGACACGAGTTCAAGATATGGAACATTTTAATGGCTTAAAGTAATACGGAAGTAAGGATTCTGCTTTAAAGGCCACGTACCTATACGGTCGGGTATCTAGATGTATTGCCGCGTTGAAAGGGTATAGGTGATACATTCTCATACTATTCTCCATATATTTTGCCTTCTAAGACAGCAATTCTTCCTTGTTTTCAAATTCCGATATAACACTCTACCACGTGGGAGTCTACAGAATATCTTGTCGGTCAGATCAGGTCAGATTAGATCTTAACTAATCAACTATTGGAACTTCACCAGTTTAGTCCTGGGGAGAGTAGTATAGTGACCCTTATTTAAGAAGATATTTCCTAACCTCTGATTAGTTGGTTTCTTAGGGGTTGTCTAGTTTTTCCTACTTATGGAAATCCACTAAAATAGAATTCATTTCGCTTTTTCATTTAGGGCAGATGAGCGGGATCACGTCCCGGAGACAAGGCTAACTTCCCTTGGATAATAATTACAGGCTCGCCTTTCGGCTCTAATGCGTTTCCAAGGCAAAAATCACCATCAAAAAGGTTTGCGTTACCCCCTGCACATGGCATGCTATCCAGTCAACATCACTGCAGAATAGATGTTAAGATTGCCAGTCCATAGACGTTACAATGTAATACATCAAAACCATGTAACACCATGTAGGTACCCGCAAGGCTACTCAATTTACTTCCGTGGTAGAAGGGGCAGCTTCCTTTGGGTCCTTATGCTCCAATGGTTTTCAAGTGTGAATTACAGTAATTCTCGTTGATCTAAACTCAAAACAACAAAACAGTCGTCTTCAAAATTTTTGTTGTTGCGTATGAAAATTTTGTTTTTGAGCGAGGAAGCGAAGACGGTGAAAATGGTTTATTCTGTTGAACAAGATACTTTTATTGTTATATCTTTATTATCGCAACAGAACATTTGTAAATGGAGAGAATATCTGGCCAAATACCCTAATTTGCAATTCCAGAAATATCCTTAGAAGCTCACATTAGAAATGTAATCAACAGATTTGATCGAACTGGCAGTGCCAATAAAGGTAAATCTCCTGGAAGACCTTCAGTATCTGAGGAAGTTTTTGATGATTTGAGACGGCTCGAGCAGAATCCGCAAACTTAGAAAAATAGTAACAGAAGATGAAAGAATAGAAGAAGGAATAAAAGAAAGCAAAAGAACAGAAGGCAAACTATGTAATAACTTCAAAAAGCTGGGAAAGAAAAAAAAAAGAAAAAGAAACAAGAGTAAATGTACCGCAAAATATATTAACACCATTACTGATACATAAAACGGAGACCGGCACTTTGATAGCTAATCAAAGAAAAAAGACGACAGCTGCGTCAATGAGATTAATAGGAAAAATATAAAATAAGACTAAAGTGCATCGCCAATGATTTGAAATTAAATTACTCCCTCCTATGGATGCTTTATAAATAATTGCTTGACACCAGTTTGTAAGAATGGACATGAATACAATACAAGTCGTTTTAGATAGAGACTTGCTTTAAATTTTGTACTAGAAGTAGTTACTAAAGCTACTAAAATAAAATATTTTTAATTTTTCAGCCAATACATCCATCATATTTAACAAAACCTAAAATGCTTCTCGATCTAAATATGCATTTTATTTATTAGTGTTTAATTTAACAAAATAACACAATAATTCGATAAAATTGATTTAAAATTTGCCAACAAAGTTGATTCTATTTTTAGATACTTGACCCGCTGTTCCCAAATAGCAAATTGTGTTCATCATTAAAATGAATTCCCGAAACCTTTTAGTATTTCAAATACATTACTACTTCCCATACTGAAAACAATAAATATTTTATATCCATTATCTTCCTGAAAATCCCAACGACACCCCAGCTGCATTCTGAACAATCCGGCGTTACATATATCGTCACCAACACTTGACAAAAACTGATATGCATTAAAGCAACGACCAAATTAAGTTAAAATCAGTTGCGACTAAAATTCACGTCACTGCATCCCCTTGGAAATTACTTGCATTTTGCTGAAGCTTCCTGCATCTAGGATACCCAACTTTACAAATTTGCCTCATCCATAAAATGATAAAAGACGCAAAGTTCAAAATTTTCGTGCGCTTCGCGTAACTACCAGCAACAAACTTGAGTGATCAGTGGCAGATAGGACCTGCTAATTAATTAACATCCAACATGCAGAAACACGTTACGCTTCTCAGAACAATGTAACGAAATGAAAGCACTTAATTACGACCGCTGAAAACGTACCCGTCTCGCAAAATCGAAACGCCACGGCAAACAATAAACACCTCGTTACCATACGACGCAATTTTCTTGAAGGTTTGCTAGAAATTCGGAACGAAGGGCCGCACTGCAGGATTTAAATATTTTATTCGGGGTATAAAGGCCACACGTACGTCGGTCTGCAAATATTTTGCATAACTTTATCAAAACGGACCAACATAAACGGGCCATTATTTGTACCCCGGGACGAATTTTGCCCGAACATAAATGTGTCTAGTTGTTCCTTACCGCGGGGTCACTTGTGTCTAAAACTCTTATTCCCTGTTTGCCGTATATCCTAATAACCTTCCAGATTGCCTACGCAAAATTTTAGTAGTTTTATATGGGGTCTAATTGCGCTGTTGCTGGAATTTAAGCGACGTGTTTCGCCGTCAGATTACAAAGCTGTGCAGGGGATGGGCGAAATCAGTTAGCGAAGTTTCCGAGGGGGATTTTTAAGGATTATTCGGCCAACACCGATGGGGAACTTTTAACATTTTGAATAATCGTTATACTGTTGCAAATGTTCGTAATTACTGGTGATACATAAAAATAATTGTAACCAAAAGTTCTTAGATAAATTTTGTAAATCAATTGTTTTAGAACGAACATCCTAAAATTCTCGACTATTAATCGAATTCTCTAGCAATGAGAGAAGCAAAATTCAAACTAAGGATTTTGGCATTGATTTTGAAGAAAAAACTTTTTGCATTCAAATTTATAGCTTGACGACTATTTTTAGACCAAATTGGATATCAAATGCTGTACGATAATTGTAATAGAGTTAAGTTAAACACTGGTTTAACAAAATTTTCCAAAATGCTTATAGTTAAATGTAGATTTTGTAGTTAGTAGTTAGCATATCACATAAATCTTCACTTGCTTTAAAGTTTATCTTAAATAAACACAAAAATATTTGTTTGGTGGTACATCCAGTTCAGGTTCCTCATCCAATTAACCTGACGATACAATGCATTAATCAATCGTACACTCAAAATTTTTATTCTTCTTTCTTGACTTGCATTATTTACAAAAAATACATAATACAGCTTGCTTAGCTCTTAAAGGAAGGAACAAATTGCAGTTTAATTTGTAGTTGCAAATTAAATGGAAAGTGGCATCATTTTTTGATAGCAGGATATAGTCGCTTTTGGTTATGTCTTTAAAAATTGTTATGCCGTGTTTCAACTAGTAGAGACACAATCTCGGAAAAATATTGTCGCAGAGTTTTTAAAACTAGGACTATAATCAGGTATTTATAATTGTACCACTTTCAAGAAGTATAAAATATAATACATTCGGATTCTCTCACAAAATATTTTCAACAGAGAAATAGTTTGTTAATCTCTCATGTAATGTAATTTCAACTCAATTCGATCGCAAAAGCAGCGTAGGAGAAACCTATAACGCTATTTTTAAACTAAATAAGAGGAATACTGTTCATCTTATGCTTAGAAAGAACCTTAGGGAGAAATTATGACACCGATTTTAGAACTGCAGAAATGCAGTCAGGATGAGTTGTCCAAATTTTCAAAAATTCTACAACCCAGCTAGATTTGCGAAAAAATTTCAAGGTACAAATTTTTAAATATTTTTTAGTTAAAATGTAATAATTACAGATCTTGGCTTTCAGCAGTAAAAAATTTGTAAGGCTGCAAATTTTGGCGGACAATAACTATAATAAAGGTACCGCGAGCAGGGACTCGATTGACACCTACACGATCGGAAACGCTATTTAAACATTTTCGCGGCTAAAGAAAACGAGAGCTGAGTAACAGAGGTGTTTATTTCCAGAGCGTAAGCCAAGGAAGTATTATAATCGAGTCCATCGGGCAACTCGCTATTTTTTGTGTTCTCAGCGTTTCGATCCCTAGAGTACAAAAAAAGTGGTCTTCCCTTTCCGCCTGTCTATCTGCGGTTTGCCGTCTGCGGTCTGCCGTCTGTCTGCGTCTGTGTCAATTTTTATTGTGACAATGTAATCTGCTAGACTACTGGACGGATTGTTGTCAAATTTTGTACGTACATTAGGAACATCGTGTAGTGTAGATGATATAAACGTTGACCAAAATTTGTCTGATCATCCACACCACCAATGCGATGACGTCATCTCCAAAGTTTACGATATAAATATTATCTAAATTTTATAAAATAACATAGTCCTTCCACTTGTAGTTTATGAAATTGTGTTAAGTTTTTAGCCTTGGAATTAAAAAAAAATTAAAATCATAATTTTTTTTTTTCAATTTAACTTGAAAATTGCAAAACCGAATGTTCTAAAACCTTACAAACATTTTAAGGTTGTCGGAAACAGGGAAAATGGTTGATCAAAATTTATCCGTTTACGATCCCCCTAGTGATGATATAAAAATTTTATCAAATAAATAAATAAAATATAAAATTTGCAAAATATGATAAGTTCGTAACTGTGATTTGCGATTCCGTTTATATTTTTCAGAATTGCTTATGCAGGGTGCCTCAAAAAAAATTAACGAATGAGTCAATTTATTTTGTTGATCAACTCAGAGATAGCAAAACCGAAAGCTTTGAAATCTTGCAAACGTTTTAATGTTTTCGTAAGCATGGTACATTTGTATTCAAAATATACCGGTTTATCCCGTCCAACAAATTGACGATGTCATCTCAAAATTTTGACGAATAAATCCTATCTTAAATATGCAAAATATAATAACTCCATGCTTGTGATTTATTATTCCATTCATATTTTTTAGAATTGTTTATACAGTGTGACTCAAGAAAGTTAATGAATAGGTCAATTTATTTTATTATGCAAATCAGAAACTGCAAAACCGAATGCTTTGAAATCTTGTAGACCTTTTAAAGTTAACGTGTGCGTGGTAAATTTGTAATAAACGTGTATCCCTTTCAAAATTTTGTAAAGGGGAAAATAAATTGAAACAGGGGCATTGCACGCTTCTTTACATCTACTTTAACATTACATACATATCTTTATTTTCATTTATAGAGGTTCTGAAAAAAATTGGAAAAATCAGATTTTGTAATTTTTCGAAAAAGCTAGATATGTTTCTATTGAAATAACTTGCGACCAATTTTTGTGAAGACAAAAATAGGCAAGTGCTCTGACAACCGTTTCGACGCACCACCCCCAAAATCCTGCCAAAAAACCTCCACCGTACCTGTCTTTCTTCATACACGCGCATCCAGGACTTGAAGCAGTCCCGTTTAATGAAGTGCCGAGTCGGTGAGATCAAAGCCGGACTGTGACCGAATTTTATTTATTTTTATCGTGTCCACTCAGGGGACCTTTGGAGATCCGTTTCTCTGGTTTAGAGTACCTCAAGGCACTCCCTTTCCTGAGAGTTTTGGCGCCCGAGCAAACTGCCCCGTCGAAGGCGGCACCCCCCTGACGTGAAAGTGATCTCATTGCCTAAACCGGCGTGTTTCAGCAGCATTAGTCTGTCCAGGAAACGGCGCTGACGTACGTCACGAACGCTTAAGTTATTGGGGAGGCTTGGACCGTCACCATTACCTCACCTGTTGACCCGTGGGTTTTCTCGCAAAGCCTATGGAAAACAGTTGCGTCAGAATTGTTAAGCTGACAAATATATTTTTTGGCCTCCTGACATGTAAACGTCAAATTAACATTCAAATGACATCTTCGGAAACATCAAATTTACAGTCATCCTGGATGTTTACCACCCGGCGTGCGTAAAAATTGCCCAAATTGTCCGCTCTTCCTAGACGTTTATAAATAAAAATCTCTTTACACAACGAAAATATAATGATTAAAACGCCAAATACATAAGTTATTTATTGTTGAACAGCAATGTATCATATAATTTCGAACATTTTTTAGTTCAAACGGAGCTACGCCATCTTGTGTATTTTTGTGCACCAGTTACAGATCACTGTAATTGACATATTCATTGACAGTTATGTTTGTTTTATTTCTGACTTTATGTGAAATTTAATAAAAAGTATAAATAATTTTTAAAAATTGTCGGCCAAAAAGTTTAATACAAATCTTGTGCGTTAACCATTTTACAGCGCTCAATCATTAAAGCACTCCGGCTTCGCCGTCGTGCTTCAAATTTATTTCGCGCTGTAAAATGTAAGTTACCACACGCGAATGTAAATAACTATTTTCGCCTCCTGACATGTAAACAAAACATTCACACACCTTTGACATGCCACGTAACAATGACTTTACGCACCAAATATCAATTTACCGTTGCTTTACCCCCTTTGGGTGCCAAAGTAATTCAATATGCATTAGCCTCTAGAAGCCCTAATAAAAAAAGTTCTGTATAAATACTAAAAGAAAACATGCTAGAATACTACTTTACATCATGTTTTGTTCGATCAAAACTTTTGAATTAGAAAAAATGAATTATTTAAAAAAAAATTACATGGCGCCATCTCGTGGTTGTCGGTATTATAGATTCCTTCAGTAAACGTCATGTCTAGAAACTGTCACCATTCATTTCCATTTCGAAAAATATTTTTAAAAACAAATATTTTTTAAAATAAAATCAATGTCGGCGAAAAAATTGAATACAATTTTCGTGCGTTAGGCATTTTGCAGGTTTCGGTCCCATGCCACCCTCCGCTTCGCGTCGGGTGGCAAATTAGGACCTCAACCTGCAAAATATTACCTACCGCACTCATAATGTAAATAACTATTGTTTCATGAGTAGAAAGAATATCGACCCGATTTTTGGAAGTAGCGTTACATAACTGGTTCTGTCATTTTCAGGAGTCACATATTTCAACTAGGTTCTCTCTAAACATAACCTCAAGGTACAGTTATGATACTATTTTTGAACTAGCAGAAGTATAATTTGTTTCACGCGTAGAAAGAATTTCGGAAAAATTATGTCGCCGTTTTTGAAAGTGGAAGCATGCACAAATATATAGTATATTATCGTTTTCCCGGTTGGGACAATGTCAGTAGAGTTTTTGGGCTCGATGTTTCGCATACTTTCGTAAGTGGCATCTTCAGAAGCAAGGTTGAGAAATTAGGAAGAAGGCAAAAAACCACGGTAACTCAGTATGTGAACCACACCAGAGGCGAAACTCTTCTAGCTGCAAAGAATGTAGTTGTGACCTTTCTATAGGTGGGGAAAACCGTCGTGTTTGACGTTGATTGCAGGTAAACGAGCAATTGCATCCAGTGTGGGCTTCCAAATATTTGACAGATAATTGTCTCGGTTGAGATTCTGAGGACATTTATGGATTTCAATAGCTTCACGGATTTTCCGGTCATAGAAATGTAGTGATTTGGACAGGACTTGGGCATATTCAAACAGAACGGTGTGCTCGGTTTCATGTTGGTGTTCAGCTACAGTAGAGTGGGACAGAAGACTTGTTTTTAGACAACGTTTGTGCTCTTGAATTCGAAATTTTACGGATCGACCAGTTTATCCTATGTATTTAACGCCACAGGAGGAGGGAATACTGTAGATTCCTCTACAGTCTACAGTTTGGCGAGAAACATTGACGGAAGGAAGAATTTGTACAATTTTAGTTGCAGGTTTGAAGACTGTTTTAACTTTTTGTCTTTGGAGTATTTTGGACACAGGCTCGGTGACCTGGGGAATGAATGGGAGATATGCAGTGGATACGAAATCAGTTCTCAGATCTGAAGTTTTGTCAGAGTTGAGATTAAGCCGACGTTGAATGGCAGACTTGATAGTGTGGTGTTCGTATCCTTTTTGTTGAAGACATGTTTGGAGATGTTCTAATTCTTTTTGGAGTTTGTCCCGTTGACAAATAGTACACAATGACACACCGTTTTTGGGCGGGGTGAGACGTAGCGTGAAGATATCGAATGGTCTGGGTAGGTTTTCGATCAACTGTGTGACCAAGTCTAGTTTCAAGTAACTTGGTTACCATAACATCAAAAAAAGGAAGACAATTGTTGGTTTGTACTTCCATGGTAAACTGAATCTCGGGGTGTTGGCCGTCGAGATGGTCGTGAAAGACTGAAAGGGCATTTTGACCATGGATCCATATGACAAATGTGTCATCCATGTAGCGGACAGACTTTGGGTTTGAGTAGGATGGATTCAATCGCTGTGTCTTCAAAAGCTTTCATGAAAATATTGGCGACGACTGGTGATAGAGGGGATCCCATGGGAGTGCTAGAGATTTGTTTGTAGAATTGGCCTTGGAAGGTAAAATATGTGGAGGTTACACATTTTTCCACGAGATCGCCGAGAAGTGGAGGTTGCCCGTCACTGGAAAGCAATTCACGGATTAATGTTAAGGACATGGCTACAGGGATTTTCATGAATAAAGATGTTACGTCGAAACTAATGATTCTATCTTCGGGGTCAAGAGAGATTTCGAAGTTAGACAAAATGTGAGGAGTTAAAAATATGTGAGGAGGTTTTCCCGGCATATTCTTTCAGAACACGGGCGAGATATTGGGCTGTATTATAAGTGGAAGACGCTAAAGAACTGACGATGGGTCTAAGAGGCTAATTGCTTTTGTGAATTTTGGGCAGACCGTATATACGTGATGGTTGACAATTTCGGGGTCTTAGACGTGTAAGTACATCGGTTAGGAAATCACCCGATCTCAAAAGAGTTGTGATCTTATGTTCAACGCTGGAAGTTGGGTCGCGAGGAAGAATAGAATAGGAACCGTCTTGTAACAAGGAGTGTATTTTGCCGACTTATTGTGTCTTGTCCAAAAGGACAGTGGCATTTCCTTTCTCAACGAGCAGGATGACTAGGTCGGTATTGGTTTTAAGAGAATTGAGAGCGGCCCTTTCTTCTTTGGACAGACTGTGCTCTTTTGCATTCTTCCTAATTTCTCAACTCTGCTTCTGAAGATGCCACTTACGAAAGTGTGCGAAACGTCGAGCCCAAAAACTCAACTGACACGGTCCTAAGCTGGAGGACGATATATAGTAAATTCATTTTTAGATTTAAGGTAATTAGAGCTTGTTTCATTAGGCGTAGAAAAAGTCCCCGAAAGAAATGTGACGTCAAAACTGCGGGAATATAGTCATACTTGATATCTATTTTTGCATCATTTTCAATAACGTTACTTCGCTCACCAAAGAACGTCATTAGTATTTAATTTTTAGTTGGAACACAATTACAGCTTACTTCGCTAGCAAAAAAAATCTGTAATACATTGCAAAGTATTTTTAAACTAGCAGGAACATAGTTCGTTGGATAAGTAGAATAGATCTCGAAGAAATAGAGACAAACACTGGTTGTGCCGTTTTTCAAGAATTATATAGTACAGGTGTATATCAAATGTTCTTAGCCTCCTCAATTTATGGGCGTTACAGCCAACATTCGACAATGTATTTTTTTTAAATTCATTCTCTTTTACAAAAATCAAAAATGAGATACAACAGTGTTTATCAAGCTACGAAGGTTAACAGAAATAAAAGCTTATTGAGTACTTGAAAGGACACATTGACGGATATCAAGCCAAAAAATCAAGAGTTGCTGGATCTTCGAAATTCAACAGTTATTGAAGAAAATAATGTTGTTATAAAAAATAGGAGCACTTTGTCTAGGATTAACATGTTCAATGTACAAAATACAACTATAAATATCAATATTAATTAAATAAAACCGTTTAAATATTCCCTTGCCTAGGCAGGGAAATACAATTGTCGCTCGGCATTTGCGGCGCGAAAATGGTACTTTCACTCGGGTTTCAGAGAAAATAACATTTTTAGAATATCTACATAATGAAGGCAATTAGTTCTCCAAAATTTGGGACTTCAAGAGAGAAGGTTATTTTATTTTAGGTTTTCATTACACTGTCGATATTTTACTTCTAATGTCATATTTTGATTTGAGTACCTAACACTTTTCATTTTGGCTAGTTGGAAAGTTCATTTAAAGAACTAGCTGTGATGGGACTTAACTACTACCGTTGATTTAAATAACACCGGACCTGCATCTCCTCGCAAACGCTGCAGCAGAGTATTAAAACCCCTTTTTTCTCACACAGCGCACAACCCGTCAGTTTCCATTTATCATCCAACTTTAATTATCATTGAAATTAAAGGTATGCTGCATGTTAATTAATGCACCTTCCACAAAAGCTCAGGTATTTTACACAGTTTTCCTCTAATGTGCACGCTGACGTTCAGCGCTGCAATATTCCATTTTCTCCAGTCACTTTGTACATATCTTCCCTGTGCATCTATATTAGTTTGGAAACTCTGTCAAGACCACTCTCCTGAAAATTACATTTAACAAAAAACTCTTTTCATCAGAAGCTCTTTTCCTACTAGACAGCTACCAAGTTTTTCCATAAAATATACGTCCGAATTAAAAATGCAACAAGTTTTACCGATTTTCCTCTTGGAATCGTGCAGACTGCTACGGCGAAATCCAATATCTTACATAATTACCATGTTTCAGCTATAAGTCGGATTCGGGAGTTGTAACGTACATAGTTTGGTGGCAATATCTGGCTTTACGACGTTCGATTGTAAGCCGGCTTGGGGTCTTCGTTCTGAATGCGGTTGCTATGTGTAAGTTAGGACCTGTAATTATAATTGCTAGCACAAACTCTAACAACGTTCTATTTTCTAGGGCGAACTCCAACGATCTTAATATAGAGTTGCGTAGCTGATGCAGCACACATAGTTTCCAAACTATACTGGATGTGGCCCATTAGGATGTGTCTAGACTGTCACGCAAGAATGTGGTTGGTGCATGCGGTGGCTGCAATACCGCGAATGAAAGGGTCAGGAATCACAGCATTTAATATTATTAATATTACAGAACTTTTTGTTGGGTAAATACCGTACCACTTTTAATCTCAACGTTTCCATATTTTTGGTGAAACTTAATGCTCCCTTATTGTAGAAACTTGTTAAAGAAAAAACTAAAAAGATGAGCACGCCTGCATAATGAGAAGAACAATATACCAATTACTTATAATTGCTTACAATTCGTTTAAAAACAACCGAAATAACAAGATTTCAGTTGTGTAGAATTTTGGGGTGTGGATTTCTGTGGTCTCCTTGGAGGGTCTATTTTTTCCATGTGGTTGTTTAACCTGATTCGCCACATCGGCTGAACATTCTTCATAAAGATGGCTCAGCCCTTTACCAGGAGCAAAAAATGTGGTGTCATCAGCAAGAGAATAAATCTGCCGTTGTAACACAACCGACACTGAACCAAAAGTTTGTTATTTACAAGATACTTGCTATAGATTACTATAACTTTATTACTTATTTTACTTTATTCCTCTTGGTTCCCTTTGAAACAGGGCACTCACAGATCCTTTCCATTTATTTTTGTTCTTGACCATATTTTCGATTTCGACCCAGCAAATGCAAATTTAGTGTAATTTTTATTAATTAATTTAAGAAAATGTCAATCGTGCAGGCCCTACTAGGTGTTAATATTTTACCGAAATAAACCACACGTATTATTATGGAGGTAGGTTTTTATTATTGTATTGCTGCTTGTAGTATTAAATGATTGTGAATAAAATAGTATTCAAACCTCGTCAAAAGCACCATTCCTGTGTCCAGAACTATATTTCTCTCGACAGGAATCAAATACCTTCCACCTCTCTGTGTAATAAACTAATTCTATATTCTCTAGGCATTCACCGTAGAAACTGATGTTAATATTAGCTGCGTTAATTGACATGATTTTAGTTTTATTCCTGTGAATAATAATCAGTCCACTAGCTTTTGGTTCATGAGTCATCTCTTTGTCTTTTCAATAAGATGTTTTCTAGTTTGTGATACTAGATAGATATTATTCGTAAAGTCGATTATAACTTGACTAATTACTCACAAATGTTGTTATAACACACGCAAAATTTGACGGATATACTTTTTTTTGGAAAAGGGACTACTCTAGCTAAGTTTCAATACATTCGGTACTACTGAACCTTTTGCGCATGTATTAGTTAATTTCTTTATTGGTCCAACAAAGAAAGTAATAAGAAATTATGATTATTTTAGAATTCATACCACAAGCTAATATTTTTAAGTACATTAATGGCTTCACGTTTCACGTAACCCTTTAACTTCAAATTCCCAACTAAAATTACAGCTACGGTTACCTGAATACCATCGTTTATTGGTTTAAAATATTCTATTTGATTAATTTATTTTCAAGCTTGTTTAGTCTTGTCATAACAATTTAATATAAATTGATCATTCGATTAAATTTTTGTTGTGCCAGTGACCACTTTTTAAAAGCTATTAATTTTTTTTTTAAGAATCCTTTGACACATATGCTTGAACATAAAAATAAAAATCATATTTCATAAACTACCTAATTCAACATCAGACCACTTATTCTGAGTGCCATAAGACCTTTTCTTTAAATACCGTAAATCGAGTAAACCTTAGATTGATAGAAAAATTAAAATCTTTAATAAAATTAATCAAGAACTATCAACTTGATCTAACAATTTTTAAAGATGGAACAAACTTCTTTAAATATTACGAATAAGAACTTGAAGGACCAAGTTCGAAAGAAAAATAAAATAACATAATAAAAAATTGGTCTAAAGAGTTTAGACAGTACTTCCCTCGCTGTCGGAAACTTGACGACTGCATGCCTATTGTGTTTTTTTTCTCATTACATTTTTGTAGTGGGAATTTAAAAAAAAATTGCGATGACGTCATCAACATTTTTGCAAGGACACGTATATCAGTTGGGATAGATGTAGTGTAATACTAAGAATAAAATTATTATATTCTCAAATTTTCGGGAAAATGAATTGGGTCGTTTGAATATTGATTTGTAATAATCAATAAAATAACGAAACAATTTACTCACGTATACCTACGTATCAGAGGCAACTGAAAATCGTGTATGTATAAACATTGTTAATTTAAGATGACAGGCGTAACAGCATACGTGAGAGCCAAACACAGAAACTGTAAACAAAACGACCGTCGGTTTTATTGCTTCGACTTCCGCTTATTATATAAAACATTGGGTTTTATTTTAATTCTTGACGGTGAAATTCACAATTGGTTGATTATAAACATGTCTATTTCACATTCGCGGAATCAAGTGAACGCATAAAACAAATGCAGGTCTGTAATGTTAAAGTCGATGTAAATAAGCGTGCTACCCTTATGTTTCAACCGAGTTTTTCCTTTAACAAATTTTGTGTCTACCAAATTGGGTTGGTTGGGGTGTAATACTAATAATAAGTGTTGCCTTTAATTTAATCAATAAAATAAATTGACTTCATTAATTTTTTTGAACCACCTCTTAAGAAAATCTAAAAAATATGAATGGAATGATAAATCACAAGTACAAACTCATCATATTTTTTGCATTTTAGATAGGATTTATTCAGCAAAATTTAAGGGTGACGTCATCAATTTTTTTAGGAGGGATGAACAAATACATTTTGAACAAAAGTTTACCATGCTTATAATAACTTTAAAATATTCCCAAGATTTCAAAGCATTCGGTTTTGTAATTCCTGATTAAATCGATAAAATAAATTCACGCCTTCATTAATTTTTTTGAGTCACCCTGCATATGCAAATCCAAAAATATGAATGGAATGATAAATCACAAGTACAGACTCATCATATTTTGTACATTGTAGATATGATTTATTCCACAAACTTTTGAGCTGACGTCATCAAGTTTTTGGAGGGGATAAGCAAATATTTTTTGACTAAAGATTTATGATGCTCTTTATAGCCTTAAAACATCTGCAACATTTCAAAGCATTCTGGTTATCAGATTAAAAATTAAATTTCAAAATGTTGTTTTATAATTTTGATTTTTTTTCCAAAAATCTGGACGTTTCGGGTGAAAAGTCGATTCAGAGTTGTAAACTACATGTGTAGGACTATGTTATTTTATACAATTGAAAACCCATTTACTATGTACAATTTTGAAGTGACGTCATCGCTTTAGTGGTGGGGATGATTCGACAAATTTTGGTTAGCGTTTTACCATCTACATGATATTCTTAATATAAGTACAAAATTTCACAACAATCGGTCGAGTACTTTCGGAGATTATCTGTCTAATAAAAATCCGTGACAACAGACGGACAGACGGACAGACGGACAGACGGACAGACGGACAGACGGACAGACGGACAGACGGACAGACGGACAGACGGACAGACGGACAGACAGACGGAAATGGGAGACCTATTTCTTCGTCTTCTAGGGGTCATGAAAGATCGAGAAAACGTAAAAGTAGAGAGTCGGCCGACGGACTCGATTACAATACTTCCTTTGCTTACGCTCGGGAAGTAAAAAGAATAGCCATACAATAGCGCATGACTCAGCACCCGACTACAATTTGATTATTTTATTATTATCAATAAGCTCCTCGAGTGTTCTGTAACACTTTTAGAGACAATCCATAAAATTTGAACAGTTGAGTTTCCTCAAGAGGCCTGCTTTCAGGGCCGCACTAAGAAGTATCAATAAATTCAATAAACTAGAGGATCTAGGATCACACACGGGTTGAAGCACTACTAAAGAAAATAAATCATAAATTAGTTAATATGGATGAGAAATCCAAAAGAGAGGAACAAAGTGACTAACTCAAAAGAGAAATAAAAATCCTGAAAGAAGAGAATGCACAAATCAGAAAAGAAAACGCAATACTAAAGCGATAACTGGAAGAGCAAGATAACAGAATAGGGAAACTAGAAAGGGATATTAAAGAAAAAATTGGTCTAAAGAGTTTAGACAGTACTTCCCTCGCTGTCGGAAACGTGACGACTGCATGCCTATTATGTTTTTTTTCGCAGTGGATTTCAAAGAATTCGGTTTTGTAGTTCCTGAGTAAATCAATAAAATAAATTTACGCATTCATTAATTTTTTTGAGTCACCCTGTATATGCAAATCCAAAAAATGTGAATGGAATGACAAATTACAATTACAGACTCATCATATTTTGTACAGTTTAGATAGGATTTATTCGGCAAACTTTCGAGCTGACGTCATCAATTTTTTGGAGGGGATAAGCAAATATATTTTGACTAAACATTTATTATGCTCTTTATAACCTTAAAACATCTGCAAAATTTCAAAGCATTCGGTTTTGCAGTTCATGATTAAATCAAAAAAATAAATTTACGCATTCATTAATTTTTTTGAGCCACCCTGTATATGTAAATCCAAAAAATATGAATGGAGTGATAAGTTACAAGTACAGACTCATCATATTTTGTACAGTTTAGATAGGATTTATTCGGCAAACTTTTGAGCTGACGTCATCAATTTTTTGGAGGGGATAAGCAAATGTATTTTGACTAAACATTTATTATGCTCTTTATAACCTTAAAACATCTTCAAGATTTCAAAGCATTCGGTTTTGTAGTTCCTGAGTAAATCAGTAAAATAAATTTACGCTTTCATTAATTTTTTTGAATCACCCTGTATACGCAAATCCAAAAAATATGAATGGAGTGATAGATCACAAGTGCAGACTGATCATATTTTGTACATTTTAGATATGATTTATTCGGCAAACTTTCGAGCTGACGTCATCAAGTTTTTGGAGGGGATAAGCAAATATATTTTGACTAAACATTTATTATTAGAGAGCGGATTTTATGAAATTTGCATATACGTTATTTTTTGCATATAAGACTTGATATTTAATATGTGAACGAATCATGCTAATTAAAAATGAATACAGCTATAAAAAAATTGCATATTTGCATATATTTGCCTTCTGCTGCATATTTCACGGAACAGGTGCATATTTTGCATTTTTATCAATTTTTGTGCTAATTTGAAAAAAAAAAAATTGTCATTCTATCGGCATTTATTTAAAAAGACGAAATTTGATGAATCATATTGCAAATATTGTTCTAAGCTTCAAATAGCTAGGAAAGGTTTGGGTTTTATGGTAGTTTGCAGACGCCATCCTTCCAGGTAAATTCGCTCCCTAATTACTTTGGGAAATACCGTTCACTCCCAATATTTTTGTTCGTGTATTAATGGTACGTTTAGTGGTGGTCGAAGGGACGTTATACTATTATTTTTCATCTTGAGTTTGTATTGAAGCATTTAAAGGGATACAGTTGTATCAATATGTCGAAGATAACTCAAATTAATTTATGGGTTAAACCTTTTCCTGAACTTATTCTTCAAGAACGAACTGTGTTTTGTCGCGCCTGCACTAAACCGGTAAGTATTTTTATATCTGTGGACGTAGTACGCAGTTTTTCTATTTACAAATACATATACTTTAGAATCAGCGGAAAAACTTTTTGTTAGAATATTTCGAAAAATATTTATAAATAAATTGTTACGAAAAGAGTAGTTACATAATGGATTACTACTATTTTTTAATTTGTTCTGTTTTTATTTATTTTTTGCTATAAGAATATTATCTTTAAAAACGTGATTTATGTGTTAGTGAAATGTAATTAAACACTTTGCAATGTGATTTATGTATTTTTTTTAATTAAAACGTAAGCTCGGGAAACCTGTTTTTTGTATTTTATAAATAAATTTAGTTCGCTTATTAAGCTTTTTCTTTATTTTTGGAGCATATGCAACTGCATATCTCTGCATATATTAAGAAAGTTACTGCATATTTGCATAAATTTGGTGCATATCATATGATCATATTTCTCAAAATTTTGCTGCATATTTTCCGCTCTCTATTTATTATGCTCTTTATGACCTTAAAACATCTGCAAGATTTCAGAGCATTCGGTTTTGTAGTTCCTGATTAAATCAATAAAATATATTTAGGCATTCATTAATTTTTTTGAGTCACCCTGTATATGCAAATCCAAAAATATGAATGGAGTGATAAATTACAAGTACAGACTCATCATATTTTTACAGTTTAGATAGGATTTATTCGGCAAACTTTCGAGCTGACGTCATCAATTTTTTGGAGGGGATAAGCAAATATATTTTGACTAAACATTTATTATGCTCTTTATAACCTTAAAACATCTGCAAGATTTCAAAGCATTCGGTATTGTAGTTTCTGAGTAAATCAGTAAAATAAATTTACGCATTCATTAATTTTTTTGAGTCACCCTGTATATGCAAATCCAAAAAATATGAATGGAGTGATAGATCACAAGTACAGACTCATCATATTTTGTACATTTTAGATATGATTTATTCCACAAACTTTTGAGCTGACGTCATCAAGTTTTTGGAGGGGATAAGCAAATATTTTTTGACTAAAGATTTATGATGCTCTTTATAGCCTTAAAACATGTGCAACATTTCAAAGCATTCTGGTTAGCTGATTAAAAATTAAATTTCAAAATGTTGTTTTATAATTTTGATTTTTTTTCCAAAAATCTGGACGTTTCGGGTGAAAAGTCTATTCGGAGTTGTAAACTACATTTGTGGGACTATGTTATTTTATACAATTGAAAACCCATTTACTATGTACAATTTTGAAGTGACGTCATCGCATTAGTGGTGGGGATGATTAGACAAATTTTGGTTAGCGTTTTACCATCTACATGATATTCTTAATATAAGTACAAAATTTCACAACAATCGGTCGAGTACTTTCGGAGATTATCTGTCTAATAAAAATCCGGGACGGCAGACGGACAGACGGACAGACGGACGGACGGACGGACAGACGGACAGACAGACGGAAATGGGAGACCTATTTCTTCGTCTTCTAGGGGTCATGAAAGATCGAGAAAACGTAAAAGTAAAACCGACGGACTTAATGTGACTCGATCTTGAAATGTGTGGCAATTAGTAACTTTTATGAAATAGAAATATATCTGTGTCCTTGTTATGCTCCGTCTTTTCGACAGCAGGTATTTTTTGCTTCCAGTATGGCGATCCTGTTACTGTCATTTGGCCGTCAATTGCCTTGGTGGTAACACGTCTTCCACGACTGTTTGCTGGTTACCGGTGACACTTTCTCGTTGAATAGGGCTGGAGTTACTTTGGGACTGGAATAGTGTTCTTTCCGGTCCGTTAACTCAATAATTCTAGTACAGTCTGTCGTAACCTCAAATCGTAAACACATCAAACTTTCGTTGACAGATAGCGAAAATTACTAGCCTCGCGCTATCTTTGTTTAACACATAGGTTAGGTTCCTCTCTGTCGAATTCCGACCACAGGCAGTTTGCCGTACTTTCTAAAAGTAATAGTAGATCTAGTGACTTTAGACGGACTCGATTACAATACTTCCTTTGCTTATGCTCGGGAAGTAAAAATTGGTCGAAATCACACATAAAATACAATCGCACAAACACAGCTTCGAGAAATTATAAAATTTAACTAAGGGAATTTAATTTTTACTTCCCGAGCGTAAGCAAAGGAAGTATTGTAATCGAGTCCGTCGGCCGACTCTCTACTTTTACGTTTTCTCGATCTTTCATGACCCCTAGAAGACGAAGAAATAGGTCTCCCATTTCCGTCTGTCTGTCCGTCTGTCCGTCTGTCCGTCTGTCCGTCCGTCTGTCCGTCTGTCCGTCCGTCTGTCCGTCTGTCCGTCTGTCCGTCCGTCTGTCCGTCTGTCCGTCCGTCTGTCCGTCTGTTGTCCCGGATTTTTATTAGACAGATAATCTCCGAAAGTACTCGACCGATTGTTGTGAAATTTTGTGCTTATATTAAGAATATCATGTAGATGGTAAAACGCTAACCAAAATTTGTTTAATCATCCCCACCACTAATGCGATGACGTCACTTCAAAATTGTACATAGTAAATGGGTTTTCAATTGTATAAAATAACATAGTCCTACACATGTAGTTTACAACTCTGAATCGACTTTTCACCCGAAACGTCCAGATTTTTGGAAAAAAAATCAAAATTATAAAACAACATTTTGAAATTTAATTTTTAATCTGCTAACCAGAATGCTTTGAAATGTTGCAGATGTTTTAAGCCTATAAAGAGCATTATAAATCTTTAGTCAAAAAATATTTGCTTATCCCCTCCAAAAACTTGATGACGTCAGCTCAAAAGTTTGTGGAATAAATCATATCTAAAATGTACAAAATATGATGAGTCTGTACTTGTGATCTATCACTCCATTAATATTTTTTGGATTTGCATATACAGGGTGACTCAAAAAAATTAATGAATGCGTAAATATATTTTACTGATTTACTCAGAAACTACAAAACCGAATGCTTTGAAATCTTGCAGATGTTTTAAGGTTATAAAGAGCATAATAAATGTTTAGTCAAAATATATTTGCTTATCCCCTCCAAAAAATTGATGACGTCAGCTCGAAAGTTTGCCGAATAAATCCTATCTAAACTGTAAAAATATGATGAGTCTGTACTTGTAATTTATCACTCCATTCATATTTTTTGGATTTGCATATACAGGGTGACTCAAAAAAATTAATGAATGCGTAAATATATTTTATTGATTTAATCAGGAACTACAAAACCGAATGCTCTGAAATCTTGCAGATGTTTTAAGGTCATAAAGAGCATAATAAATGTTTAGTCAAAATATATTTGCTTATCCCCTCCTAAAACTTGATGACGTCAGCTCGAAAGTTTGCCGAATAAATCATATCTAAAATGTACAAAATATGATCAGTCTGTACTTGTGATCTATCACTCCATCCATATTTTTTGGATTTGCAAATACAGGGTGATTCAAAAAAATTAATGAAAGCGTAAATTTATTTTACTGATTTACTCAGGAACTACAAAACCGAATGCTTTGAAATCTTGAAGATGTTTTAAGGTTATAAAGAGCATAATAAGTGTTTAGTCAAAATACATTTGCTTATCCCCTCCAAAAAATTGATGACGTCAGCTCAAAAGTTTGCCGAATAAATCCTATCTAAACTGTACAAAATATGATGAGTCTGTACTTGTAATTTATCACTCCATTCATATTTTTAGGATTTGCATATACAGGGTGACTCAAAAAAATTAATGAATGCGTAAATTAATTTTATTGATTTACTCAGGAACTATAAAACCGAATTCTTTGAAATCCATTGCGAAAAAAAAACATAATAGGCATGCAGTCGTCACGTTTCCGACAGCGAGGGAAGTACTGTCTAAACTCTTTAGACCAATTTTTTTGATAATGACTCCTATGAGCTAAATTTAATATATGTGTGGATTATTATTAAAGTCTAGGTAAAGGACCATAGTATGCACATGTTTCTGCTGAGTTTTTCCACATACAAATTTTTTGATGACGTCATCAACGTTTTAGCAAAGACACGTATATCAATTGGACTAGGTGCAGTGTAATACTATTAATAACAGTACTGGAGTATCAAATTTTGGAGAGAATGGGATGGGCAATAAAATATGTCGCTTCATTCATTACTATTTGAGTCACCTTGTACAAGCAATTGTAAAAAAAAACTGGTCTAAAGAGTTTAGACAGTACTTCCCTCGCTGTCGGAAACGTGACGACTGCATGCCTATTATGTTTTTTTTTTCGCAGTAGATTTCAAAGCATGCGGTTTTGTGGTTCCTGAGTAAACCAATAAAATAAATTTACGCATTCATTTTTTTTTGAGTCACCCTGTATATGCAAATTCAAAAAATATGAATGCAGTGATAGATCACAAGTACAGACTCATCATATTTTGTACATTTTAGATAGGATTTATTCGGCAAACTTTTGAGCTGACGTCATCAAGTTTTTGGAGGGGATAAGCAAATATATTTTGACTAAACATTTATTATGCTTTTTATAACCTTAAAACATCTGCAAGATTTCAAAGCATTCGGTTTTGTAGTTCCTGATTAAATCAATAAAATAAATTTACGCATTCATTAATTTTTTTGAGTCACCCTGTATATGCAAATCGAAAAAATTTGAATGGAATGATAAATCACAAGAAGAGACTCACCATATTTTGTACATTTTAGATAGGATTTATTCAGCAAAATTTTGTGGTGACGTCATCAAGTTTTTGGAGGGGATAAGCAAATATTTTTTGACTAAAGATTTATGATGCTCTTTATAGCCTTAAAACATCTGCAACATTTCAAAGCATTCTGGTTAGCAGATTAAAAATTAAATTTCAAAATCTTGTTTTATAATTTTGATTTTTTTTCCAAAAATCTGGACGTTTCGGGTGAAAAGTCGATTCAGAGTTGTAAACTACATGTGTAGGACTATGTTATTTTATACAATTGAAAACTTATTTACTATGTACAATTTTGAAGTGACGTCATCGCATTAGTGGTGGGGATGATTAGACAAATTTTGGTTAGCGTTTTACCATCTACATGATATTCTTAATATAAGTACAAAATTTCACAACAATCGGTCGAGTACTTTCGGAGATTATCTGTCTAATAAAAATCCGGGACGGCAGACGTACAGACGGACAGACGGACAGACGGACAGACGGACAGACGGACAGACGGACAGACGGACAGACAGACGGAAATGGGAGACCTATTTCTTCGTCTTCTAGGGGTCATGAAAGATCGAGAAAACGTAAAAGTAGAGAGTCGGCCGACGGACTCGATTACAATACTTCCTTTGCTTACCCTCGGGAAGTAAAAACGGCCAAGTTTGGCACTGAACGTGCGACCGTAGGTTCGCGTGCCGGTATAGAACCCATTACTCTATGGAGTTTCATACCTTGTGTTAGGAGTAAAATGTTATTATACTTTGTAAGTCTGTTTGCGAAAATTTGTATTTTGGAGAAAACTCAAAATGTATAATATTTAAATCATTGTAAAATAGAATCCTTTGAGATGACGTCGTCAAATTATTGGTGGGGATGGTTAACCAAATTTTGGTTAGCGTTTTACCATCTACATGATATTCCTAATATACATACAAAATTTGACTATCTAACAAAAGTGAACAGAGACATCAGACGGACAGACAGCGGTCAGACGGAACCGGGGAACCACTTTTTTCGTACTCTAGAGGTCATGAAATGTCGAGAATACATGAAAGTGGTAAGTCCCCAATGGACTCGTTTACAATACTTCCTCAGCTTAGGCTCGGGAAATAAAAATAATGTGATTTTCGGCATTAAAGAAAAAGCAGAAATAAACCTGGACGAAAACAGAAAAGAGATTAAATGATAACCGAGCAAGTAAGAATAACAATAAATACAAAAGAGGACATAGACAACTGAAGCAAGAAGGATCAGAAAAACAGGCTAAATGAACCAATACACCAAGACCAATGGCAGTGAAATTAAGAGCAGTAAACTTGAGGAATGTAATGCTGAGAGCATCCAGGAGAGTGAAAGATATCACAGTTTTTATAAATGAAATGTACTCAAAGTGAAGAGGGCAAGGGTTTAGTGCAAATGTTGCATTTAAGTAATAGATTACACAGGCCTGCGAAATATAACTTTTAAATTCCCTTTTAAATAATATTGTTTTTTTTTTAGGTATTTATGTATGCCGAATTAAAATATAACTCTAGTTTTTTTGTAGCACATCGAGATTTATTTTTATGTAGGCCTAAATATTCATAGGTTTTCAAACAATTTTTATGAAAAAATAAAATATAAAGAATATAAAATTGAATGTTTATTTATTAAATGAACTAAATTAGTCATAAACAAGACTTAAAAAAACAAATAAATCAAGAAGCTTCTTTTTTTCTTCCTTCAAAGCTCTGATTTAAGCGTTTTCTCTTGTATTGACGATAGGATATGTTATTGCTGTTACATTTTTCGCATTATATCATTTTATATTTGAACAGCAAAAGTAACAATCGTCTGTATGATTTTGTGGCTCCATCCAAATCATTGGTGTCAGCAAACTTATCTGAAGAATTAATCCATTTCCGAGAAGACATTAGTAATTTTTGTTTAAATTCAGGGTAATAAGCGCATAGTCGACACAAATAACTCTTACTAAGCTGAACACGAAATGAAATATCAACACCATTATCCATACATATTATTACCACAAAATCTAGAAGTTAATTTTGATAGTACTAAGAACAAAACTGAAAAAAATATTTTTTGCAGAAACTGTACGTGATATAAATTTTTGCAATTTTTTTTTATAGATGAGTGTCTAAGACCTACTGAAATTACTACTTGATTTTGTTAGGGGAAAACCATCGCAGGCCTGTGTTATTAATCATGAGATAAACATTACGTAGGCTTCAAAAGAACATACAAAGATTTAGGAGGATGAAGAATTAATGACTCGGAAAAACACAACACGGAAGAGGGAAAAAAGGAAAGGGATACAGTGACTGTGACAGTTGATACATAGGAATACAGAAAATAAGAAAAACAAGAACATACATACACCGGAATCGTTCCAAAAACGAACAGGTTAACGAAAAAAGAAATTGAGGGGAAAAATGATAATAAAATGAAGAAAGTAAAAAAGAAAAGATTAATATAGGCACTTACTAATCGATAAAGTAGAGATAATGGACTAAATGAGACAGTAGAAATTAGACATGTCAGCCATTAGCGACACTAAAAGCCAGCAACTAACACTCGAAGAGAGAAAAAAGGAAAATAGATATTTTTATAGTTTTATCGAAAGGACTGAACAAAAGAATAATAAAGAGAAAGAAAAGAATAAGTGAACTCCAAAATCATTAGAATAGAAGTAAAACTAGACGTCGTTATCAACATAATACTCATTTCTACCCACGACAAAAAGTTGTCGAAACTTTATGAAGAACTATAAACAACTGTCGATAAAATCAAAGACGTTATTGTCATAATCGGATCATGAAATGCAAGAATTGGTAACGATAAAAGTAAAGAAATAAGGTAGTATGGGGCTGTACGGAGAACAACTTATGAATCCGAATGGAAAGAAAATTATTTTGCAAAGCAAATAACATTATAGTCGGTAGCTATTTTTGGAGACAACCACTGGACGACAAATACGCTAAAAGTACGTACTTATAATATACCACATCACATACATACAAAAACTTTAGACCACAATCGAAGTCGTGACAACAATAATCGAAGCGGAAATAGTAAACAACACCGAATAGTAAAATCAGTAATGAACTATGTGCAAATAGATGAAGAAACAGAAAAAGAATATTATGGAATAGCAACATATTAACTGAAGTTAGAAAATAACGCCAAGAGATGCTACAAAAGAACTAGAGAGACGTAAAAAAATGAGTCACAATTATAACAAATACGTACCAAATCGTATAGAGTAAAGTTCAAATTGCAGTACAGAAATCGAAAATATTGAGGATGGAAAGAGGCATTAAACAAGAGGGCAGTTCGAACCTTTTGTTTATTCATAGTAGTGCTTAATGGACGCGATCTTCAACACCAACAACTACTAGTAAGTTTTTCGGTACTTTTGTTCGCAGACAATCTTAATAAAATGAAGAAAATTTAACGAATAGGAATTATAAAGTTAGCGGAAATGGGTATACAAGTTAATGTGCTATAAATATTTAAGGCGGACTTAAAAATATCAGGTCGACCAGAGACCTAGCATATATATATAGATGAAAAATGGATCGATACCCATGATGAAGTAAAAAAAAGAACATAAGAAGCTCTCCGTTTTTCACCATACCACTGCGAATTTCACCTCAAATAAAACAGAAACGCAGTAAGTGAGTAGGTACTTTGTACAGCATAAGTAAAATTTAAACCAATAAACTGAACGCTTGTATTCCTCCATCTTGTCAATTCATTGAAATACAGAAAGCAAGTTCGTAACATTTTTATGTTCGTTTCTACATCAATCATTCCGTTTAATCCTTCCATCGGAAAACTGTCTGCACAGATACTTCGTTAAAAAGTAAAGTACACTCAACAAGCGCAAGCATTGTTGCGAGACTTTATTAAAAGCGAAAAACTAAGACCCGCAGCAATTCAATGCAACGAATTGAAACATAGATAATAATAATAAATTTAAAGTGGAATTTCGCTTCCAATTAGATTTGCTACTAAATTATGTTGAGGCAGTAAATTGAAAGAGAATTATTTTTATTATGATTGCAGCAATAACTAACGGAATTTACTGATTTAAAATCACAATGCAACTAAATTATTTTTAAATTATCTTCATCGTTATTGGTGTGTTTGGTTGATGACAGCAATCGGTACCAAATTAGGAAGGGAACATCGATTTCTTTGTGTGGTGTTATGAATATGTATGGCATGTTACTTGGTTTAACGTCGTTCGTAAGATATGTCCGGAGGGGAGGTCTTTGTGTGTGTAGATGGTTTAGATTATGTCAGATTTGAGTAGTGCAGAAACGATATTAATTTAGGAATTAATTAATCAAGAGCTATAAAATGTACTTCTAATTCCACACATGAACAGAGTGTGTATTTAAACGATTAAAATCAAACATTCCTGGTGAAATAAGAGAAACCAACAATTACTGAAACATTGTTAAAAAACTGTTATTCTCCGTATTAAAAGCAACAACGACGTCACCAGTTTTTTTGAGACAACCAGTAAACAAAGGGCGCTTTGAGTTTTATTGTTCAGTATGGCATTAAATTAAAAATTGAGTCTGTGGTTTTGATGCCGATTAGCACCATTTGTTATTTTGTAATAAAATTTGAAATTCTTGAAAAAATCGTCACGAAGGCAATACAAATAAATACATCAAAATTTTAGAAACTTACCACCACATCCATGTGATGATTATTCATCACCATAAAACATACCTGCAAATTAATTAGTCATGTTAGTTAAGTATATTATGAAAGTTTATTCTATCTACAATTTTAAAATCGAGCTACTAGCATGTTTGCGCAGAACTTTTTCTTATACATTTTTTCTTATGCCTACACTTATCCTTATAACTAAGTATGTCTTGTAATTATTACACTCATAATCGTTACATCTTATATTGACAACAATAGAATTTTTTTACAATGTCAATCAGTGTCATTTAGAACTGTAATTATGTCGCAACTGAAAAAGAAACTCCTTTTGTATTAACTGATACACTAAGTAGTTCTGAACATCTTCTACATTGCCACAAGTCGCCAAAATTTCTAAATTATTCATGTGCAAAATTTACGTGACAAAGTCAGTTCTGCTTGCCAATGTAAGGTCCTAAGCCGTCAGCATAACTGTTACAGTTATAGTTATAACTATAATTATAAATTATAAGTGTAAGCATAAGGAAAACTGTTTTGCGCAAAAACGCTACTATGAGCCACTTCTCAAAGCAACATACTAAATGTCAAGGGACTATAATTACGCCTTTAGGCCTGAGGGACGAACTTAATATTTTCACAACCAACAAAAGAGCAAAGTGAAAGCACAGTAATAATATCTTTAAAGTTTTTTAACAAATATATGTTGCAGTATGTAGTTATATGTCTAGAAGAGACTAATGGAAAAATTACCTTACATTTGAATGTCTGTTAAATTAATATTAATGTTAATTAATTTTAATATTCGCAGTGAAACAAAAATAATATTTGGTTTTCCAATTTCAAGAAACTTATAGTTTTAGCGACAAATTAGAACCAGTTCTAAATTCTTGTATACAAGCAGGCGAGCGCATTCTATCGCATACAATTTAGTACGAAAATTAGTCCCGTGTCAAACGGCTTCTACACTAAATGACTCCAGGTCAACTCGAGTTGCAACTAAAAACTGAAAAATGACTTTGATTGTGTGTGTTGGTTAATATGTTTACTAAACAAATATATTTAAACAAAAAATGTAATTTTAAACAACGAATTTAATTTCAAAATAAATATAAGCTATAATTTTCATATGAAATTTGTAAACATAAATAGTGGTTATTATAATAAATTATTACATCAAACACAGTTGTTTATAAATATTATAGCTCATGTTAAACCCTCTGAATATATTTATTTACAGTTCTAGTTTTGTTTTTTAATGTTTCCAGACGGAAACACAGATTATGGTCATAAACTACATACTAGAAAAGTGGGTGAGTGTAATTTAACAATTGTGGAATGTTAATCTATTAAAATAACACAACCAACTAACAAATAATTTGCAACATCTGCTGTAGTTTCTGAAACATATTGTACAAACAACAACTACAAAATTTGTAATGTGTGTAGGACTAGCGGCGAGAATCCTAAAGAGAGAAGTTTTAACTATGTTTGTTACAAAATATAACGCAATTTTATTACAATTAAGAAAATAGTGTAAAATTATTTAAAGAGAACTCCCCCAACCTCGCAATACAGGCAATCGAATAAGTTTGGTTGCGTAGATAAGACATAAAATTTGATTTTGCGAAATTAATTTTTTTGTCATAGTACCTATATGTTAATAAAAAACCAGAGACCAAAAGCCCAGATTAATGTTTGAAAAATCTGCCAAACAAAACGTCAGAATGTCCAAAGATCTTTTTCACTCTTTCAAAAATAATTCACAAGTGGTATCAAACATTTTTTCAGATGATAAAAAAACATTGGTGCAAGATTATTTCTACAGAACTTTCCTCGCCCATAAAAATATAGTACATCAAATCCAGCTCTTTCGAAAAATTATAAGACTTCATTTAAAATTCAACATATTCATAAATTTTACGTGTAGGAGTATGTTATTTTATACAACTTAAAACCCATTTACTATGTACAGTTTTGAGACGCGTCATCACACTGTTGGTGGGGATGATTAGACAAAATTTGGTTAGCGTTTTACCATTTTTCATAATACACATAAAATTTGACAACCATCCGTACGGTAGTTTCGGAAATTATCTCTCTAACAAAAATTCACGCGCACGGCCGACAGACAGACAGACGACGAATTCGATTACAATACTTACCTTTTTCAAAAACAAAACACAGCTACCCTATGATTTTTTTCATATTCTGTCAATAGTACATAATAAGGCACATCTAAGATTCTGTAATTTATTTAAAATCCTGAAATGACCCAGTGTACACTCTTTAAATTTAGCGTACTCTTTAAAAATATATAGCTTTGGAACAATTTTACTCCCTTAAATTTCAGTTAAAGTATTTTATAAAAGGACGATTATGGGGAGAAAAACGTGCCACAGATTGAGCCAAGTGCCCTAAAACTATGACGTTTACACGCTTCGAGAAGCTTTAAAATGCCCGCATTTCTCCCGTATCGCGTAAATACGTCCACGATGAACACCAGCCCGAAACGTCGCCTAAAAGCTGTCCCAGAGCCCCCAAACGCGCAAAATTTCCACCGACACCTCATGAATTTTGCATATCATTGCAACTCGCTAATTGATAATCATGAATTTTAATCGTCAATCCAGGAAAATGGCATTCATCAGAGATGATAACATGTAAATCGCGGTCCGAATAGAAATTGTTTATAAACAGTCCGCGTTGATTGCTGATTAGCAGCGTCACCCTCGGAAATATTAGTTTCGCGATTCGTTAAATATTAAAATGTGGTGCGGTTTTCGACTGCATAATTCGCCATCCGAAACAATCGGAACTAGGAGTAATAGCGATACAATGGTGTTAGAGGAGCGCTGAGGGTTCGTGGCCTGGCAACGTCATCTTATTTGTATGTAAATCCTTGTGAGCTGCTAGCTGCTAATCGCTGGGGGCTTATTACAGGCTAGCGGTTGAGGCATAACAAGTGTTGTGTATGTGGATGTTTGCGGCATAACAACGTTGAGTGTGCGAACTGTTTTTGAGTGCGTAGCGACGTACGCTCAAGGTCAAAAATGTGCTCTCTAAACTCGTTCAAAAATTTTGTCATGTCACACTAATTATTTGTAGTTAAACATGAAAAATAAAGTGAGGGGTGATGCATGTATGTTTCCATACAACAGTTTTTAACTCACGCATCTGCGAGTAAAGTGGTTAATTAACTATGTATTAGATCTTTCTTTCGAAATGTGTGCAATAAAATAAGTGGGGAATAGCTCACAATAAGTTTTACTGCACTGTGTAAAGTTCACGTTTCTAAGCGGTAGCAATGTATGAAAAAAATATTTGAAATTAAATATAAATTGTTATACACGCCAATGGTAGTGTTTCTTGACCTACCATGACTACTATTCAGGCACGTGTGTGCGTGAACATTTACATCAGTGGTACAGCATCTCCGAAATCATGGTACCTTCAAGTCTCAAACTCAAGAGATCGTGCCCGTGATAGGAACGAATGAATACTACAAGCTTAAGAACAAATTTTGGAACGTGTGGAAGAAGCGCCCCACATCAGTACCCGCCGACTTCCAGCTGAAGTTGGAGTTGCATAGTTTGTAGTGCATCGTACATTAAAAAAACTAGGCCTACATCCATACCTACTACGTTCAAAAAATGCAAGCCTTGGAGCCCACTGATTTTCTACTTCCCATAATTTACTGCGAATGGCTGTTACAGCAATGTCGTGACCGCCCTAACTTTTTAAATTGCATTCTGTTTACGGATGAAGTAGGATTCGCTCGCAATGCTGTTTTCCACAACCACAACACTCATATTTGGTCCGATGAAAATCCACTCGCTCGTCAAGAAGTACGATTTCAACGACAGTTTGCCATAAATGTGTGACCGCTTAGTTGGACCTTATGTTTCACCAAACAGACTAAACGGGCACACTACCTTGAGTTTTTAAACAATGTGTTGGAAGAGCACCTAGATGTGAAAGTGCCTCTAGGTGAACAAGTTCTCATGTGATACTTGAATGATGGAGCACCACCACATTTTGATAGACCAGTAACTGAATGGTTAAATAACCATTTTCCTAACCATTGGGTCGGTACAAACGGCCCAGTAGTTTGATCTCCGCGTTCATCCGATCTCAATCAGTGTGATTTTTGCCTGTGGGGTTGGATAAAACAATTTTTAATGTAGCCGTGTAAACATGTTGCGACGGGTTGAAGTTTGTATTGCTAGTCAAAGACAACATTTTCAACAGTTATTGTAAAAATGTAATAGCATTTTAAGTGGGACTTGTTTTTGTTCTAATAAACAATGTGGAATCGTGGAATAAAAATTCGGTCACCATGAAGCATTACCTGAAGCATTACCAATAATCGATCTTTCTCAAGACCACTATTTATTTCTACAACTAACAGTCTTTCGCATTGACCTTTAACTATGAATGAATACAAGAATGAACGAATGATGGTTAGCAAAAAGTCGGTTTTACACTTTTGATGGAAACTGAAAGTGTTTACATCGTTTTTATTCGAACGATTTTTCGCCAACTGTTTAAAAGGTGGATCAGTGGCATATCATTGAGGGTGGTTCGTGGGGGTTTTGCCCCATTCGATGCTTAATCTGTTTTCTCTATATTTCCACTTTACTTCGGTACGTGATGCTGTGGTTACAATTATTGCATATGTTTCGAAATCACCCTGTACAATGGGCAATAACAAATGTTTCCTCTGTAGTCGCAAAATGTCGTCCGAACACATAAAACATCGAATGTTCAAGTTGCCGGCCATTTGCCCATTCTTCATGCGTGAATAAATTTAACAAAAGTCGTTTTGTTGATGGCAATGGTGAATAAATTCGTAGTTTATGTTCTCCAACAAAGAACGACAATCCATTCGCTGGTTAATCATCTGGGGCTTCCCAATTTTTAATCCAGCATCATTGCTAAATACATTTTCACAATTTAGGAACAATGTGTATCAAATAAAATCATGTCAGTCGCAGTTTGCGATATAGTTCGAATGGCGTAATGCTACACTTGGTAAAGTTTTTGAGACATTAAATAAGCATAAAGTTGCGTTTCAATCTTACTTTAAATTAAATTTCGGATTTAAATTCAGTTCATTAAGATTTGTCAGGAAACTATTGGAAAGAAATGTTTACAGAATAAATTTGCCTTACTAAAAACCGAATACAAAAATCTCGTAAACTCTTATGAGTCCAGTGTTGAAGTCCATTTCGGCAAGAACTAAATTATCGTTAGTCCAAACTGATACATTTAATTGTTAAATTCATTACAGATGCACTGTCAAAATTTTCCACTCCCAGTCAAGAAACGAAATAAATCTAATATTACAGAATTACAATTTGTTTATACTGATCTTTAATCCTTCATGCGATTTTTTTTCTTAATGTTAGCCAGGAACTCAGTTCTCTCAAAAGGCAAACGATTTTCAAAAAAATATATTACTTCGAAAAATTTCTTAATTAGTCGATACGTAAATAATCCACATATATAAAAGGTTAACAATAGCAATAAAACAACGCTCTTGACTCCAAATTATGCTTTTAGTATGTATTCTAATAATTCTGTAAAGAAGATTATCAAAAGTATCGTAAAACGTGTAAGAATTCAACTGGTTGTAGTTTCCTGTTTTCGACTTGGCATCTTTTAAGCAACATTGGACTATCCAGTAGTCCAACTCAGTATTTCAAGAAAAGATGTTTTTTTTTGGCAGACTTTTATGTGTAGACAGATTTAAACAACCTTCATGGTAAATTTTTCGATATTAGACCTAAAACACACATAAAGGATTTTATTCTCACATTTTTACACATATTAACACTTATACATATCAAGATCATATACGATACATACGATAGGAAAATAAAAATGGAGTCTGTGTTCTGTCATTTCACTGTCAATCAGTAGTGGAGTAGAACATATAGAACGGTTGATTTTCGTGATAACGTGCGATCAAAAATTAAACACCCCTAGTTACTACTGGTTGCGCAAATGTTTTTTGAACGTATGGCGAGCTGACATCGTACTATGTACATCTGTCAGTATCAAACTCGTTCTGTCACTTCTATTACTACTCTAATCTGTCACTATTCGGTCTATCGATCTAACCTCAAATTATTCTTACGACGGTAGCGACGCCATACGTTCAGAGAGGTGTTTTTTATTTGATCGCTCGTTATTTAACTTGAACAATCAACAAAAACAAAATAAATGCAATAAATGGGAGCAAGTCAGTAACTGGTATGTTTCTATTTTGTTTTGAAATATTGTATTATTTTTCGATACTTTTTCTTATAGTTTGAAATGGCTCCAAGAAGAAAATGCATTTTAACGAAGCACTGAAAAAGCATAATAGAAGAAAAAATATGTAGGTATTATAAATATATCCAAAATGATGTCACTCTTTGTATATAAATTTAATTTTGGTAATTTATAATGGCCCCTGTTTCATTAATTCCCCTAAAGGCATCTTCTTGTTGCTTTGTTAGAGACCCTATAAACACTTCATTGTAACACAACGACTTGATTGCTGTTTTCAAGCCACTGGGGATCTTTGCGTGTGCTAAATACTGTATTACGTTCTTTCGTAAGTATAAGACCGGAATGTTCTTCTTAAGACTGAAATCTTATGTACTTTTTTTATTTTCCATTCCAAGAAGGATTTTGAAGTTAGTACGCCGCCTTTGAGAACACTATGTACTATGTTTGTGCTTTAGCTTACTTATTTGCGATATCCCATTTCCAAGGTAATTAATTAAATCTAATCTCATAATTGTTAAATGTTTCTCCATAATCTCTCAGTTCTGTCTTTTGATATTTCTGCTGTACGTTTTGACTAGTTTTCTTGCTGATTCGATTATCTGGCTGTTTATGATTCTTGCATTTTTAATAGCCTTGTAAGAACGAGAGATATCATCTTTTTGAAAAACTAATACATATTAAAACTCAACGACCTCGGAGCCCCACATATAAATTTTCAGTCTGTAGCGGTGTACTAGATTTTTTCACGTTTTTATCCACTGTCATAATCATGGTAAATGATTCGACACTTTAACTTCCTTTAAGTGTCCATTCCAGTATCTCTTTTTCTGGACGCCAAAAAAATTTCTTCAAATAACTAGACAATCTAATTTAAATAAAAAGTATTGACGAACATGGTTCTTTTAGTTCTATCGGTAGATTTCATAAGAATTTGACATCTCGTTATCCATCAATACTTTGTTTGGAATATATTTTAAAACTTAGATAGTTAAATTACTCTATTCTTTAATTACTGGTAGATTTGATTATGCTAATTACCAAGGTAGTCAATAACAATTTTAATAACATTTTTAATTTTTATTATATGATTAGGCTTTCAATGGAAATCACATCTACATAGCGGTGATGTTATGATTTAACAATAGTAAAAGTTATTAATAACACTTTGACTATAAGTTTCTTCAGCACTGTCTACGCCTAGTCGTCAGGTAGTATCCAAAAAACTACTTACAAATAAATTACAAAAAAGTTAGGATTATGACAGTGAGCAGGAAATTGGAAAACGTGCAAACAGTTTTATCTTGTCGATTTAAAGAGAGAGAGTGGTGTCAACGTACTTTTGAAAAAAATTGGATTAATAAATCTTTTACCGAAGCTCTATTTTTTTCAAGAGCTATAATTGAAAATATGGAGATTTTCTTGGCTTGCAATCTCATAGTTAAGGAACTCACACATCCTGAACAAAGTGGAACGAAACCTAGTCTAAGGGGAAAATTTCATTAAAAAAAAATCATCAATCAGTGTTATTCCACTCGAATCTGCTAATTTTTCGATTACTTTTTTTAAACCACCGACTTTAATCGTCACACATCCCCAACAGAAATTGTTCATAACCAGTCCTGCTGCTTGTTGATTAGCAACACCATTCCTCCGGAATATTAGTTTCTCGATTCGTTAAATATTAAAATGTGGTGCGGTTTCGACTGCATAATTCGCCATCCGAAACAATCGGAACTAGGAGTAATAGCGATACAATAGCGTTTCGAGAGGAACGTCGAGGGTTCGTGGCCCGGCATCGTCGTCTTATTTGTATGTAAATCCTCGCGAGCTGCTAGCTGCGAATCGCTGGGGGCTTATTACAGATTCATGGAGGACGCCACTGTCGCTGACAGAGGTGAGATCTGGGGTCGGCGGATTCATCACTCCAATTAGTGTTTAATCTAGGGGGCAGACTGCGGCCGACCTGTTTGTTATTATCCCATTTCGTTTCGGAAACGCGCGCCGACATCATCAGTCAGATCTAATTAACTCAAATATCGTTTAAGTGCGATTAAAGACGGCGATTATGGATCTCGCAAGGTGCGACCGCCGCTGGGCGAGTCCATGTTGAAAGGGATCAATTTTAGGACCTTTGCTGTTTGGCTGATAGAAGACGTTCTGCTTTTGAGTATCCACATTTCGAGAAATGCTTTCTTCTGATCTGAGACGATCAGAAATAATAATAATTTTATTAATGTCAGGCACAGTTATGATAATACTCTTCACATAAGTATATAATACGTATATCTATATACATAATGTATACAAACGATTATCACAATATACCAACAGTTTTTACCGTGATACAAAAGAGTAAACATTAACACATGTTAAAACTGTATCATAAGAATATTTTCAGTAGTAATATTTCAAGTGCTATCAAATTGTCGACAATTTTAATTTTCTCGTGTGCGCGCGAACGAAATTTTGTACACAACTTATTTACAAAGTTCTTTATACCGGGTGTCTGGAAAATGGCGGATTAACTCTTCAGTACGTTATATACGGGGGTTTGGGGGGTCCCAAAAAAATAATAAAAAAATTCTTTATGATGTAGATTACGAAAAAAAACGTAATTTTATAAAAACAACACTGCACACACCTAATGCGTCCGGCTTACTTTCTCATTTTTTAGTAACGATGGTGACTGAAATCCACCTTCGCTTATATCAGGCAAACATTGTTGTCAAATGGAATTTTATCAAATTATTACAAAAACAACACAACCATAATATCTTTGTGCATTCTAACTGAAATGGTAATTAAACATGGTCATGGGCGAGAAAAATATTATACTAAAAATTTTATTACTAGTTATTGTGATAATGAATGAGTTGTTTAGTTGTTAAACGCAGCAAAAAAACCAATTTTAAAATCATTATAACTCCACCAAAATGTGAGAAGAATTTTTTTTATTATTTTTCCCAGACTCACCAGTTGATTGTTAAGAGCGTAGCTGAGAGTTAATCCGCCATTTTCCAGACACCCGGTATAACGCAAAGGCAGTATTTTTAGAAAGAGTTTACCATCGACATTCTTTATTTATTAAATTTTTGTGAAATGTTTCATCACGTAAAATGACATACAGTTTTTTCGACACAAGCTGCTTTTACTGATCTCGTCTTTGCATATTCAAATAGCGATTGCCGTAGTGTCCTCAACACAGGATTTCATGTTAAAGAAATTATGAAACAGTAAAAAAAACGGTATTATTCAAACGAACAACCGCTTGGTCAATCTTCAGTTTGTTTATAATAACCTGGCTTAATTTGATTTTTCTGGAATACTTGGAAACAGCAAATGACCCTGTGTTTTTAAGGTGGAGTGGTACATGCGTACAATGCAAATGGTGCAGAAGAACAGCAGTGTTAAACCTGCCTATTCAAATATAATTACAATGGGTTTTGTGTCACGGAAATCAAGATATTACTTACCTTTTTAATTATGCACCGACATTATCATCATCACCAGTCATAAAATTTCTAAATGTGATGAAACGCCGTCAGGATCTATACGAGGTCACGTCATATTGAGTTTGTGAATTATGAACATTAAATAAAAGCATACTCACGAATTCATGAAACCGTGTTTTCAGGAATGATGGCTTATCGTGGAAAATATTATGACCTTTAAGTTTATTAAAGGTCCTACATTAACAGCAACGATATTGTTAATTTATATGGAACCCTCCCTTTGCGAACGCCAGTGCGGATTCGGCTGCTTTATAGTGATTAACCAGGCCGATCCAACATTTTCATTACAAACATCAGTTGGTCTTTTGTTCCGTGAGGAAACAGTCAGACGCGGCTTTTGCAACAAAATTAACACATTCTCTTGAATAATCCGCTCTTTGAACCGCCGGATTCGCTTCGAAATTGAGCGAAAAATGTGTGGGCTTGATGCTTACTATGGTTTCACAAGAAATGGTTTCCGGTAATACTTAGATATGACGACAAGAATGTAAGCGGTAAAGACTTCGACGAAGCGCGGCTAGAAAATATTATTTTAATTAAGTCTAGCCCGGAAGCTACATTTTATTTTATAAATTTTCCCATTGCGCGAGCTCTAATTACTCACACTACTTTATCATCCAGGTAATTACAGACTTCGTTTTGAAGTTTCCTCGCAAAAAGTGTGGGTTTCCGACTTGCAAAAATTTGAATACATTTACATTTACATGATCATTTCTCTCCAAAATGTTCCAAAGACTATATTTTCTTTTAAAATATTATCCAAACGAAACGTGGAGAAACGATTTCCTTCAAAGAGTATCTAATTTAATTTTCCACGGCGATTCATCGTTTGGTTTTGTTTGCAAAGGCTTAATAAAGGTAAAAAGAAATACAATAAATTCCCCTACGGCAGTAATGAAGTACGAAGAAAGAAGAAAGAAAACACAACAGTGGAGACGTGATAGACCAGCATTAATAAGTTTATTCAAGAAGACAGTGATTATGTAAAATAAGCGCCGCTAACTTGGGGATATATTTTTACTATTATAACAACCACGCCGTCAGGGATAAAGCGCTCAAATCAGTTTTCAAAAGTCTCGTGGGCATTTTTTCCAAAAAATATCTAACGATGCACCAATATTTACGTAAATTATTATTATTATCCAGCCACTAGTTAGATAGACTAAATACAAAATAAAATCAAAAACCTTTTAAGAACACTTGAGAAATATTTAGGAAACATTTGAGATACATTTTGACGAACATCAGCAATATTTTTCTTACAGTTGAAACTGCAGTAGAGTAAAGCAAATGACTTCGACTTCTGTGGCCATAAAATATAATACTTCTAATACTTGCCAATATTGAACTAAAGTAGAGTTTTGGTCTAGGCAAATCAATTTATCAAAAGCCTTTATGGGTTCCATGGCTACCACTTTGTCACATAACATATCAACATTTCTAAAAACAACTTGGTGTAAGTAACTAATCTATAAAGATTTGTAGCTGTTGTCACAGTAAACATTAACAGAAGTGTACTGGCTGTTGGTATAAAGCATTCATTAAATTTTAACTGAAAGTTGTTTTGTGATAAAAATATCGAAAAGTTTTACAAAGTACCACAATATGAACAACGAAATTTAGTGATACATGTGTATAATGTTTTGTGGGTGAAAAAGAATCTGGAATGACCGTTTCCATCCAATACGCTCAAATACGTACTGCTGTCACATGTAACATTAGTAGTTGAATTTTTATTTCCAGAGTGTAAATTAGGAAAGTATTGTAACATAATCTATTAGATGAATTAAATTATTTAATATCCCGGCGCCTCCACCTTTTTGTGCAGAAAAAAATTGAACGATCCGACAATGAGTCAGTGTTATGAGTATTTCGTCATACCTCCTCAAATAAGAAAGAAAATACCTCTTCATACAAAAGATTTCGTCAACATATATGATTCCTCGTAGAATATAAAATATCTTTTTTAAGAAATCTTAAACTGAATCATTTTTAAAACATTAAAGGAAAAACGACTTTATAAAAATCCTTCGTCAAATCAGTTGAAAAACAATTTATTTACCTACCTATCAAGCTATTCACCAATCGTTACCGCTTACGAACCAGACGTAGCCGAGTCCGGAATAGCAGATGAGTCCGCAAAAACTGTATTTTAGGTACTAGTCTGAAAAATAACTATTAACTATTTTTTTAGATTGAGTCCGAAGAAGACTTATTTTACTGACTTAAATGAGTTCTATTTTTGAGAGCATATACTAAAAAATGTATCTATTATTCCAACTAGAACATACAGAATTCTTATCGAAAAAGAATTGCGAATCCGTATTATTAGTATGTATACACATCAAGAGAAAAAGTTTTTATGGAAAAAAATGATCTTATTTAATATACAGGGTGAGTTACTAAGCGCAAGTTTCTTGATTTCTCATTAATTAATAGAAATAGACAAAAATTGGTAAGACAGTTGTACAGTTCTTTGATGACTATATACCAAAATTATTTTTAACTGTATTGTCTCTGTTTTTAAGGCGTAAGACACAACTTAGTTTTTCCCAACAGAATGACATATATATTTTTATATATTCTGCTTCACTTCTTCTTAGGCTTTGTAACCGTTGTTTAGTTTCGAAATCCCAATGCGACGTTGTCAAGTTATTAAATTTTTTTGAAATTTTTAGTAGTGGAAGGCTCCACAAAAAAATCTCAGTACGGTAACTTTTAAAATTTGGGCCGCAGTATTTTCAGGAGCGATAAACAAAGATACGAGTTTTATTGTGAAAAAAAAAGAGTTTTATGGTACATAGTGTTTACAAAAAGAATTAGACTAACAATTTTTAAATATCGATATTTCAGTTTTTTGAGTTGGAGCATCCTGTATTTTATTACTGAATTTTATTTGTTATTCTTTCTATTTTTTTATTAAGTATTATCTATAGGTATCTAAAATTGATTGAAAGGTAGTGAGATATTTTACTTTTTTTTTATATTTTTAAAAGACACATCGGCATATTCAAAGACAAAGAACAAAAAATTGCGTAAAATGAAGTAATAAATTTGAACGGAATTAAAATGAGGAAAACCGCTTCAACAAGTTACGGATGGTGTGAGTATCAAATATTTAGATCATACGGACAAAATAATAATGTATACTTAACTTACGAACAACAAAGAGTTATCGATGAAGCTGGGCCATTAATAATTAGGTGAATAATGATGAAAGCGACGACTCAGTCCATGGCGACTGTGCTAATCAAAGTAACGGCGAATAATAATAACTACAAAATAAAAATTCCATTGTGAACAAATTGACATTAAAGTTACATTATGTTTTTTTTGTCATATTAGTGAAGAATTATAAGATTTATAAGTAATATTTAAGTTATTATTTTTTCATTACGCTTGGATTAAACAGTAGCCACGAAAGCTAAACTTCGACCCACATGCCTATTTTTAGAATAAAGAATTTATCATGTGGTTAGTATTTTCGTTTTTATCTGATAAAATTCGAGGTCACGTAAGATGGTAAATGTCGAGAATTGCAGTGTTACATTTCCAGTTTTGAACCCCTTTTGTTAGAAAGATAAGCGTTTAAGTGGTAGGCGTTTCCTTCTCGCTTTACTGTATTCATAAAAGCTAGGTTAAATAACAAGTTGATACACACAAATAACAACAAAAGTTTGCACGATTTACAGTCCCTAAATTTCATCAATAATCTATTTCTATACACTTTCTGAACTCGATGTCACACAAAATCCCCCTCCTTGCTTTGTGCCCGCGCCCTGGCGGTTACGAAGGGGGCCCTGACAGTCGCATTAAGTTCCTAATAAACCGCAATTAACCATTCAAAGCGAGATCAAATATGGCGTGTGTACGGATACGAAACGGACATCGGGATTTGGCGAGCAAGTTTGGAGAAGGATTAGCTCACCATTTAGGGAATTTGTAAAGGTGTTCATTTATGACGCGGTAGTCGCAGCAGGACGAACGAACCCTTCACGCCGGCTAACTCGGGCATGTTTTATTAAAGTCGGACACGCATTACCGTTTTGAATTAAACGCCCCTGTCCAAGGAGGACGCTCGCCTTGGTCCTTGAATTTTTTAGCGAGCGCAGGACAAACACGCTCTAAATTATAAATGCAGCTGGTGTGAGTTTCCACGCTGGCGTCATCGCAGGCTGAGCCGGAGCTGACAGATCTCTTCCTGCTTATGTGCCAACTGTTCTTTCAGTTCCGCAACAACTAGCCCACTTTAAATATGTATGCGCTTTGCAGGATTTGTGCGAGCAGAAAGAGAGGTCGTCCGCCGCCACCGCTACCGTTTTATTCTATTTCGGATGTTTTTACAGACTACCTACGTTTTTGTTTGGAAATAAATTGAAATCCTGTTATTTCAGCGGCGAACACTAGAGGCTTTACTACAAGTCCTGTATAAATAAACAGCTTGAACAAGCTAATTCTGGCCTAATTTGTACCGAACTAACTGTACTGGCTATATTTTGATTGGTAAAAGGGCAATGGGCGGGAATACAGCGAGGATGCTCGATGAACGAGACGGCAACAACTATCGAAATGTACCAAAACGCTTTGGAGCAAACAGATGTGTTGTGTTCTAGTAATGAGAGATCTTTTTTTAAAAGGTGTTTCCACAGCAGTTATCACATGTTTTTTTTTGTGCTATAAATACAGAAAATTCTACAAAAAAATACAAAAAATGTCGAAGTTTATGTGGACAGAACTTCCCTCGCTCTTCTTTGAAAAATGATAAAATTAGAATTTGCAATGTCTGTTTTGTGATAACCTCTATAATGTAGGAAAAGTAAAAAGCAACAGCATAGATAATCCTCAGCCTCCCCACCGTGGGGGCGCAAATTGGACAAGTACGTATAATGTAATAGTTATTTACATTACAAGTGGGGTAGAAGCATCACTATTGATTACACAACAAGTGTGGAGATTGTCACGACGAGTCGGAAAACGAGTCGTGGTACCCACAAGAGTAGTGTAATATGCTCTAGCCCACCAGTGATGTACAACATTTTATCTGCGACCGCTTAGATAAAACCCAAAACTAACGAAAAAAAAAATTTTTACAAAAAATTCAAATGCACCACATTTTTAGATACCATGGTAACTATTTGAATATTTTCAAAAACGCTTCATTGTGGTTTAATTTTACGTTTTTCGTGACACGAATTTTAAGAATGACTCGGAGAATGTTCTCTCACTTATGGAAGAACATGCGACCAGTGTTCTATGTGCGTTATTACCAGCGAAATCAAAATTGAAGTATGAAAAACCTTACGAGCGGTATCTGAAATGGGGTAACGAGAAAAAAGTGCAAAATGTAACCAATGAGAAGGTTCTACTGGTGTGCTTCGACAATCTATCGAAAAAGTACAAATCCTACAGTGTTTGGGTTTTCTATACAATGCTGCTGGCGACGATTTCTACGAAAAACAATGTTAACATAAGCAAGAGCAAGCAATTGATTGAATTTTTAAGATATGCCTAAAATGTCTTTAAATTATTTTAATTAATATTTTTCCTGGGTTGCATTGATAAATGGCATCGCTGGAGCTTGCAGAAAAGAAGAGCTCACTAATTTGCTTGTACTGATTTCCATAAAAATTCGAACACCTTGAATTAGTTGACTGATAAAACTGCAAGTTTCACCAAATGTGCATTAAATCGAACCAAATATATGATTAAAATAATAGGCCTAAAAGTTCTGAAATAAAAAATGTATGCAATAATGTGTGGGTCCACTTGTGGTGGTTTATGGTGTCCTGTGGGATCCCATCCCAATCTTTCTGATTCGGGGGATGCTGCAAGTTACCTAGATGTGTGCCCATGTTATCCCATACATGTTCGATTGATGATAAATCTGGTGAACGAGCAGGCCAGGAAAGAACTTCAACATTATGTTGTTGAAGGTACTCCCTAGTGATTCTTGCCGTATTTGGGCGTGCATTGTCTTGCTGAAATAGAGGTCGATCTAACCGTCTGAGGTAAGGAACTGCAATCGGCTCCAGTACTATATCGAGGTACCCTCTTGCATTTAAATTTCCCTGGATGAAAACTAGAGGGGACTTACCAACCTGCGTTATTGCCCTCCAAACCATCACGCCTTGTGTGAGAGCTGTATGGCGTTCAACAGCGAAATTCAAATTTCGGCGTTCTCGACGTAATTGCTCCACCCTCCTACGTCCATCGTGAGTCCAAAGACAAAACCGGGATTCGTCTGAGAACACTACCCGATTCCATTCGTGGTCCCAATTTGCTCGCTCGTTGCACTATTGCAACCTACGAGCACGATATCTTGGTGTCAATCGGAGGCATCCTGTCATATGTAGTGAACGAGCAAAAATGAAGCCTTTATTATCCATGTAGCAATTTACCACATGATTTTGAAGCACGTTGTCATCCCCCACGATCTGACGTGGTTAGATACCTATTGAACTTTCTGAACAATTTATTAATCAAATTCTCGATGACGAGTTGGAATTTGGACATTTCCAGCAGGAGGAGATGAATCAGCATGACTCAGTTGCTTTATATTCTTTAATTATAAGAGAAAATCTAGGGATCCGTTTTAATCGCAAAAATACGGTTCCCAGCCAACTTTTCCGAATTCATATACAGTTCTCGGCGGGCAATTTCTTTGCCGTAACTAGTAGGACCTAAAATGTTACTACTGGACCAGGATATTTGGTGTCTTAAAAAACACGGTAAAAACCACACCAATCAAATTAATAAATCAAAAAGGGAAATTGTATAAAATGTTTGAAATCTCAAATAATACGACCCATTATAATTCAAAATTCAAAGATATTAGGTCCCAAGTGAAAATTCACATTCGGACACATACCTTATAAAAAGTGTCCATACAAAATTGAAAATGACTTGTCAAATAATCTTTTCTCGAGAACTATTACGAAGTAAAAAAGATCAAATTTGAATTCCCGGAGAAAGGCTGGTTCCATTTTCTAAAGTTTTTATTTTTCGTGTGTAATAGCTTCAAATGCCTTTACTTTCAATTTCTCCATTACTTAAACTTATCTAGTAAACCGTCCAGTTCTACTGAATAACTATTCCTATTTAAAAAAGATCTTTTGTGGATCGGCACAAATCTTAATTCAAGTTTAATAAACTTGAATTGTGGCGGCATTAGGACGTCGTTTCGGCCACCATTGTTGGCGTGTGACGTAAGCGGTGGGCGAGGCGGCTGGTTTTCATTTTCACTGCAAGGGTTAACGATTATCGGGGGTGTATTTGTCATTTTCTCTTTCGGAAGCAAATAATTACGTATCAGTTAATTATTAAATTATCTGCATGACTGTTTTTGTTTTTGTATGTTATATGAAATTGTGTTGGATTGTTTCTAAAAATTAAACATTTTTTTAAGTTTCTTAGATAAATTTAGCAAAATGCTGGCTTTGAGTGAGTATTTTCCATTCTATTAATTACTTTTTAGTTTTTTATATAATAAGATGTGGTTTAAGAAACTAAAAAGATCTTAGATTATGTTCAGCATTTTGGTAAATAAACAAAACTAACTTTCTTTAAGGGGTTTAAGAATACCATACGTGTGCCGAGGGTATATGGCACACTTTTAAGAAGTCGGATTTTTTTTATAGAATAAATTTTTCTAATTAGGGTATGTATTGGTTGTATTGTATCGTGGTTTAATAAAACGTATGGCTTATTTTTTAGGTAAAAGAAAACAACTGAAGAATATAGCACCTCAGGCAATATAATTGGATTCATGTGTCTTTTTACACACGTGACCAAAAGCTAACGTCCGAACTAATAACTGTCACTTTATAGTAATTAATCAAAAAGATGACAGTCTTCATAACGTCAACATGACACAAATATATAGGTTCAGGCAGGTGTTTTGCTTTCGGTGCTTTCCGATTGGGCTGGGCCTTGATTTTGTTGGACTGGGAAGCACGTCTTTTCGAAACCGGTCGGCGAGTAACGCCTAGAGCATCTGCAACTCGCTAAAAATTTGAGAGAAATTATTAACCATGAACCTTCATGTGGTTTTTCCTTACTTGTTCTGTAGCATTTAGTGAGATTACAGGACCACCGTTTTCTTTCTCAAGAGCAAAATATTCTATAAAGTCGTACACCATGTTCTGGGCACGGAAACTCGAAGGTTTGCTCGGCATGTTGTAGACCAAACACGAACAAGAAATAAGATAACAAAACATAGAATAGGACAAAGAAACAAGAATACTAACAACCAACGAACTTTACGAAGAACTGAATAGAAAACTTGAACAGAACAACGAAAACCTGTGATTAACCACTCTGAGTTAAAACCAAAAATGACAGTGACGTTTAATGAAAAATCGATGAATTATTAACAGTCACTAAATTGAGTACATCAGTGCCTGTCGCATGATGTGGACGCATTTATTATGTATTTTCTCTTTTTCTAATTCAAGGAACTTTGTGGAAGAGAATAACTGACGTTGAGCATAATTTGGACTAATTTCGGTAGACATACTATTTGTCTGGCTCTTTGTTTTTGTAATCTTTAAAACAAAGATTTCTATGGTAGGTGCTGTCTGATACTTTGGTCACGTGTGTAAAAAGATACATGAATCCAACTATATCTGATGAAGAAGTAAAACGCTATGTGATTGTATGCATACAGCTACGAAGAATTGGGTTAAATTTAGAAAAATTAGATAAATGCGTAGAAGTAGTGCTTCGTACAAGAAATCAGAGCGCCCACCCAGTTGTGAGATTGCATGATGCTTTATAGTAGCTTATGACGGCGCCCCGGATTCCGCGGAGAAACTGTCATTGAACAATATTATAAAACCCATTTCTAGTTTATTTTTGTAACTTGTACCTATGTTTGTAAAACATGTTTTTTACCTTGTAAGGTTTTTCGTGTGTTCAATTTCTGGTGGTATATAATTTGAGTATTTTTGAGGTGCATAAAAATGAGTGATTTTTGAACGATTTTAGATCTTTTTGATTGTTTACTTTCGGAAAACAGCTAAATTTGTACGATTTCTGCCTTATTTTTTAAGACGCCAAATGTCCTGGTCCAGAGGTAAAAAGCCATTTTGGGTTGTTTAAAAATAAATTATTTTATAAGTTTTTTAGGGGGCTCTTGAGATAATTATCATTGATTTTGGATGATTTTCGATGGTTTTTTCGTGTGTCCATTTTCTGGTGGTCTACAGATACATATTAGTTTGGGTAATTTTAGGATGCATAAAAAATTAATGTTTTTTTAATGATTTTCGATCTTTTTCGGGAAACAACTAAATTTGTAGGATCCTAGCTTGTATTTTAAGACGCCAAATATCCTGGTCCAGTAGTAACATTTTAGGTCCTACTGTAATTATTCCCGTAATTTTCTGCGACCGTTTTTGTAAGACAAACACATCCCACCTAGACAAATATTCCCTATTTCCCCTTAAACCTGCCCAGCTTTGTCGACGCCGAAAGCCCCGACCTAACACATCAGTTATTTATATTGCCGCAGAATTTGCCGTTCCACCTGAATGCACGTTATTAACGTAAACTAACAGCTCTCGCCTAAAAGGTTTCAAATTGGATTGTGGTGATTGGGGACTGCGTCTCAAATTGGAGAACCGCCATCGGAAACATAAAGACTAAATTGCGAATGTCTTTCTCCATTAAGCTCTTCCCCGATTTTTTTAATTCATTCTTGGGGCGTTTAGAGTTAACTTGGTTGCAGGTAACATATGGGAAAAGGCACGTGTTCCGAACAATTCCGTGGGCTTGCTGCGGCGTTTACTGCTTTGTAGTTAACCGACCATCGACCCATGTTTGCAGAAAATTAGCTGCTGTGGTCTTTTAATTATTTAAGTTGAAACCGACTAAGCTATTTTAAAACATATACACATACCTGCATACTGCCCGGCAGATGTGTGTTGAATTAACCAGTTCGCCGATTTGAGGATCGAGTTATAACCTTTATTGATATATTGGTGTGAGGGAGATACATCGAAACGTTAATTGTGGTTGTGTGTAAAGTCTGGAGGTACTGGCAAGTATATTTTTAACCAGACTTTGTGTCACTGTTTTTATTTTTATGTACAATATACGAGCCTCATTGGTGAATTAATTAACTCCACTTCTTGATGGCATTAAAAGGTCATCAATACTTTAAAAATTAATGAGACATGAAATAGAGGATTTGAGGCAATCTTTTATACCAGTTAATACAAGAGGAACACAATGGACCGGATTAATTTTTCTTGCACTATAACTCGTATCCCCTAAGTTCTGTCTAATAAGTAATAACAGATCAATTTTTGATACTTATCATGTATGTTGCATAAAAAAGTCAATAATTAATACGGGAGTAATTAGTTTCTTATAACTTTTTTTGTGAAATAATAGTTTCGAAATTTGGGAGTCAAAGTTAGAGTTTCATGTATGTTTCATTATTATCCAAGTGCCAGATAATATACTTCAACCACAGTTTGACTCCTTCTGTTAGGACTAGTAAGTTAGTAGCAATACAGAGTGAAGACGATCATGTCACAAATGTAAATTTGACATTAAATACAGCCGCGGCCACAAAATCTTGGACATCAATAGCATTCTACTGTCACAAGTGTGAAATTCCTTTAAGTATTGTAACCTTGTATTTTTAGTTTTGTCATTTCTAACACTGCATGCGACGTGACAAATCTTTTAAACTTCAAACGTCAAAGTAACAATTAAACCTAGACTACATGCAAATTTTTGAAATGACAGAAAAATGATGTCCAAAATTATTTTTACATTAATCTTCGGAAGTCTTCTTTGTTTTCTGTTCCACCATCCATCATTTGCACTAGGAAACGGATTTCAATTGTTTTGTACAGTTTGTGTCTCATTTTTAAAAATCGAATAATTTTGATAGATACTCTTCGTATGCTCCTCTTGATGTCGCTGTTTTGATAATAAGAAAGAAACCAATAAAATACGAGCAATCACGAACATATTTACACTAGGGAAATTGGCTATAAGTAAATACAAACAGTTCTATACCCGTCTGAAAACGCGACAATGACAGTGTCAACGCCGAACAAGCGATCCGGGTCAATAAACATGCGCCAGACATATCGATTGACTAATTCCATCATTTGACTACAAATTTGCTTTTATGAGCTACAATAAATCAAAAATTTTCCATATTGGAAATTGGAATGTGAAGATGTACGAAACTTCGAAACAGTTCGAACAATAGTCTCAAGCAGCACCAGTATTGGAAGACACTCGTCGCCAGCGGTTAAGCAGCAAACTATCGCAAGTTCCCTTAATTTAAGCTTCCCTTGTAATTATCAAAGTTATTATTGTAACTCCAGAACGACTCACTTTACGTGGTCGTTACTAGTCCCAACTACGCCCGCCCTTAATAACTAAATATATCCTAATATAGCTAATTAATTTAAACGAAGGGACACACTCCATCTTCGAACCATTAACATCAACTCGATTCCCACCTGAACCCTTGGGAACCTTTCGAATAAATTCAGATTCAAAGATGGCTTTCGCCAGTCGACGGCGAAGATATTAAGTGTTTAAACTAACACGTCTTGGGAGAATTGGGCGCTACTCATTACATCCCATAGGAATGCGGTGTGTTGCAGTAAAAGTCTTTAATTTGGAGAATAAGACCGGGACAGCCTACAAACTAACTAAAGCGAAGGAATCTCCATAAAACGACGAACGTTTAGCAGGAATGGAAGCCGTCCTTTAGGACCCGAATAAGCGGCTGTACTCAAATAACTGTCCTATAAAGTCCCGCCTAATGAGTTTTGCGTTCACAGGTGTTTGCGTGCTTCTATATTTTAGTTTACCTAAACATTAAGGTTTGTTTGATAATTATGTCACGATTATTGAGGGCAATGAGCTGCGAAAAGGAAGCGTAGTGTGAAAAAGTAAAACCAACGGTTTTAGATTTCATCGAATCGAGTTGAATTAGGAAAACAGAATTTTATTGTGTGGGCGTACATTTATTAATAACGAAACCTGTGGGCGTTCCGGTTAACCATAATATTTTACCAGAATGACAGCTATATTAGAACATACATACACATCAAGGTATGTGTCAACAATTCAAAAAAATGTCTCGTATCAAACCTGACCTGTATCAGTAATATGTCGCTAGAAATTAATTGTGAACTTTCAAATATTTTTATCCGAACATATGTAGAGCTTAATTTTAATAGTGGTATATCTATCTCTTTTAGGCCACTTCTAAACATTTAATGATATACCTAATAACTAAAGTACTAAAAATTATTGTATCCTCGTCACCTCATAAAAGGCGACTTTGAATGTACACTCTGAAGATACTAATAATAATAATGTAATTTAAATTTGCGATAGTTCTAGAATATAAACCAAATCCTTTCCTATGGTTGATTATTGACCCTTTTCCTGTAAGATCGTAAAACTTCCATTGTGACTTTCCGTGCGCACGCATCTTCAAAACCACGTTGGAAATAGTATCCGGCACTCCGGCAGCAGAGTAAAGACCTGTGACAACAAACCGCTATGACAGAATGCAACCGGCTACACATGCGTAATCTGTCGCTCATTGGTTAATTTTAACTTGGCGCACCAAAAATCTGACTTCGCCTGCGCGATGTTGTCTCACTTTGTATCATTGGAATTTATATAATGTCTGCTCACTTTGCTTACAGGAAAAGGGTCAATTGCACAAGACAAAATTTCGATTATCGATAATATGTTTATAAAAATATCTCATGAGATCTACGTGAATCCAATTAATTCCAGACTTATTTTCTCATTCTAACATTTCAGTCGATCAATAAAATACGTAATATACCTACCAAAATAAGGGCACCAACATAATTCCAAATTTCAGTGTTCAAAAATAGAGAAACCCTTAAATTCATTAAAGAATTGTATGAGCTGTCTCGAACCGTGGAATTAATGTCCTTAGGTTTTTGCCATTCTATGTAGTTCGGTAGTTTTTAGTTTCTCTCATTGGGCATATGTTGAATATCAGTGATGTGAGCCGGAGGTACAAAAATAGTATATTATTAGCCAAGTTTGCAAAGTGTAGCATTCTAGACCGAGCGCAAATTAGAACCCGAGCGTCGAGGGCTCTGAAGCGCGAGGTCTAGAAGTGGCTTTACAACCGTGGTTAATATAATATTTTTTTCACTAGCAGCCATGAAGCATGCAAATGTCGATTCATTTAGAGGTAGCAAATTCAACTTTTGCGACCACGGGTTCAAAAAGAAGATTGAGGTTATGTACGCAATACTTGTTGTGATTATTTCTTAAAAAATGAATAAATGTGTGCTACTCACATTACTTGAGTATACGCATGGTAGTTGGTAGACGGTAGAAGATAAAATGATTAATTCAGCGACAAGTAGTGTAAACGGTTTTCTTTGTGTTGAAGTTTTAGATTAAGTTTGATAAGAAATCAAAACAAAATCATGTTGCGTCAAAAAATTGAACGTTTATTTTTTCAATTTATTGTCTTATGGTTTCTACTAGTGAAAAAATTTTTTTTTTCCATGTTTAAACAAAATTTTGGACGGAGATCGGATCTAACAAAAAAAGCTTCTAACAAGTCTGTTGTAATTAAAACGAATCCTTTACATGTGAGTATAGTTCCCCGAACAATTAGGCCCTTAATGACCCACCTCTCTACACGGAAACTCAATTTTAAAGATCCATTTTTTCTGGCGACTTAAAACCATGTAAATTTAGACAAATTAGAACTGGTCGGACTGTATTTTACCTCATCAACCCGAGTAAGCAGAGTCGCATCTGCAAATTACCCGCTTTAATTAGATTTAGCTGGTAGCACGTTTGTTGCAATTCATTATTAAAGTCCACCGCACGCACAATATCGCCGTCTCCGTCAACGGCGGGTCGTCAGCCGCCCCCGACGAGGACGGCCGCCGCCGCGTGCCCATTCTGGTATCGTCGATGGTAGATCCGCGATTGACAGTCGGTAACGAATCTCGGTTTAATTGCCGACTAATTCGCCGTTTAGTTAGTTATATATTACCTTGTCATTTCGCAATGGTTCAGCAATAAATTGTATATGTGACGGAGTTCATCCGATTACTGTTAAATTATGCCGCAGAAGAGGTGCAGCAGTCATCGTGCAGATACCTGTAACTATTGTGTCGATGTAATTGGAAAGCGATATTAGGCTAGATGTCATTAAATCCTCTTTAGGCAATTAGCCAAATTTAGAGGTGGGCGTGCCGGTGGAAAGCCCGTTTATGTGTCATTCCGTTAATGCATAAACAGGGATGAGCTTCATTATTATAGCGTAATGGATGGTGGATGCACCTGATCGCAGCCTCGGTCTTAATTGTGGCGAAGGATCGATCTGATTACGGGGTTGTTGGTATTAATTGAATTTGGAAATCAATCATACGAGAAAAAGTTAATGGAGTGAGCTGTTGGGGCGGGAAAGGAGTGGGTTTTGTGTTAAACGGCTTTTACAAGTTGCTTGATAAGCTTCCGGGTTAATGCACATCGCTTGGGCGGAGTAATCAAAGAAAATTAAAGTTGGCAAAAAAATAAAATATCGTTTGACAGGAAGTAATGATGCTGTGAAACCTATTTTTGGATTTAAAAGTGACACACTAATTTAGCTTTTCTGAGAAGAAGAGTGGGTTGAAAATCACATCTATGTCGTGTTTGCGAGGGGATACTGATATGTAACCGGTATTGGTGCTTTACCATAAATGAAACCGAACGTCGTTAGCGTGACCATGCGTATGTTGTTTGACAAATAGTTTTTTTTTTTTTATTTTAGTAATCAAAACTGTAGCCAATTCTACGATGCAATTTCTGCTATAGATATCTGGAGACAAACCAGTTTTTACAAAATTCCAGCACCTCATTTATTTGTGGTGGTTGCTGTTTCAACTGCAGTTGGTTGCTTTTATCATAAATACTGAAATACATAAATCGGCTTACACCAAATAGACAAACAGTTTTCATACAACAGAGAAAAATATGTATGTGCTCTGGTGGACTTGACTGTCCTGAAAACTGTAGAGCAATTTTCAAAAGTTTTTATATCTTATCATCTCCTTGCGTATATGAGGTATTTTACAATGATTGCTTTATTTTCATGCCATTATCAAAAAATACACAGCATTCTAATACCACCAGATTTCGTCATTTTTTAAAAAATGAGAAATTCCTTGTATTATGAATATAAGTAACTAATCATCATAGACTCGATTTAATTTTGTGTGTATAGCATTGCATTTTTCTGTTTATAATGCACAAATAAAACTACACCGATAACCTAATGATAATAAATGAATTGTCGAATTTCTTCTATTCTCAAAAAGATATTCCTCTCCCATTTTGATATACTAGAAAATAATTTTGCCCCCGGTCAGAAACAAAGAATTTAAGTAAATGTACTGTGTTTCAGTTTATATAAATAAGAGAATTTTATTTAAAAACCCATTGCTTATACAACCATTTAAACAGCCAAGAAAATTAAATTTATTAGATTATATTTACAGAATCAACTTACAAGCAGATCAGTATCTGAGCAGATATGTTAATTAATTCTAAAAGGTATATGCCTTGAAGAAGGAAACACAAAAATCGCAAGCGGGGGGCGTGTGGTTCGATTCCCACCGAGGCAGCAAAATTTTTCTTTGCTTACGTTCACCAGTAATAGTGTAAAAAGCAAATGACATCCTATAAATGTGTTTTGACATTTTAGATATATTTGTTATTTAAGATCTTCAACTTTTTTTTAGTGATTTAGTGATAATTTTTTTTTTTGAGATTTATGTAGAGCTTGTTCTGAATTTACTAATGTATTATACTTTCATTACTCATAGCATGCCACTTCGCATTCGAGCGCATTGTGCTACGAAAACCTTCCAAGCACTCCGCTTATACTAGTATAAACGTTTGCGGAATAATTTAGATTTTTTTGCGAAAATTTGGATACTCGGGGTAAAATCTGAAGACCAATTTATAAAGAACAAGTACAGTAGTATGTTATTTTATAAAATTTAAACATTGCTTACTATGAAAAATCTTGAGGGGTTATTATCACGCTCTTGGTGGAGATGATTAGAAAAATTTTGGTTAGTATATTACTATCTACGTGATATTCCTAATATACGTACAAAATTTGGCAACAATCGGTACAGTAGTTTCGGAGATTACGTGTCTAATAAAAACGGATACAGACACCAGATAGACAGGCAGACAGACGTCGAAAAAATGTGAAAGTAGCTATTCGTCAGATGGATTCGATTACTATACTTCCTTAACTTACGCTCTGGTAGTAAAAACTAAATGTCATCTTGTTTGAATCATAAAATATTTTACAAAAATGTAAACAATATTCGATGCATGGAATATAAACACCTCTACGTAAAAGAAGTTAAATATTTTATGCTGTGCAGAAGAAAACCGAAATGTCTTCATTAACTTCATTCCAACTACTTTGGAATTTCTTTTTCTTTAGAATCAGGTTGCATACTTCCAGTGTACTGATGCGTGTTTTTTTTTTTCAGAATAAACATAGAGACTTTCTGATGTATGCTCAGAGTTAAAAACATGTCCCAGTATAATAAGAATAGTGAAAAAAGCAAAAAACCTTACAGTTTTCGTCAGTTTTAAGGTACGTGACAACCTAGAGGTGTAGGTATTCAGTCATGTCTCATCTGGAGCCCCTCTTTCGGGATAACTTTCTGTTGTGTTGAATCAAAGGTATTTTAAAAAATTACGTTGTAAGTTTTCCATTTGAATTTTGTAAGTCACGTAGAATGGATTCCATATAAGAACGCAATATTCTAATTTAGATCTAAAGAGGAAAATAAAACTTTTAGTACCAATACATCTTCGAATTGGCCACATTTATGTAAAATGAAATCCATAGTTTTATACGCATATGTTATGAAAGCAATGTGCCTTGAAAAATTATGAAATATGAAACCTGATTTGTAAAACTTTATTATGGGGTATTTATTTTGCACTATGTTAGTCATATCTAACTTATGGTCACACTGCTAAGACTTCCACGTAGAACCTGAAAGATCGTCGTTAATATAAATTAATGACGGTTATTAGTTACAGTTAATGGTTTATTTATGTGTTCAAATTATGGCAATTATAATAAAAGGTAGGTATCTTTGGTCTAGAATAATGTACATTCATGATTCATGATTGTACAACACATGCAATAATAATAATAATTTGTGGGTAATGTCTGGAATATAATATTTTACATAATTTTATTTGATCCTGCCTGGTATATCTTTATTACTTCATCAATGTGAAACCGTTAATGGAGTTATTACGGTGTTAGAGCCAGTATAGTCCGGTCAAATTACACCAAAAAATTGGGGTGAAATTACATAAATTCGCAACAAGCTGAATTTTGGTACAATTGTTCAAAATACAATTATAAACAAAACCTGAAAGTTCCCCATCATTCCCGTGTATGGAAAAAATTTTATTCAAGGTCAAATGTCAAAAAAATTAGTTTTTCGCGATTTTCAGCAAAACGGTAAGATTTATCATAAAAATACCTCAGACTAAAATTATAGACCATAAAATTATCTATAAACAATGTATTTACACTTTTTTTCCTACGAGCCACCGTTTCCGAGATATAGCGGTGCAAAAAGTTGTAACAGTTGTAATCGTCATAACATGCATGAGTACGCCACGTATATTCATCTCTAGAGTTGTAATATTATATAGTATAGGGTAAAATACTACATACACTACTTCAGCTTGCTTTAGCAATTACAATATTAAAAGACGTTGAAATTGATGACATCTTGAATGCAGATCTAATCATAAATATCGAGCGTATATTAGAAAACACTTTTTCATACAATGATATAGAAAATGATGATGAAGTTTCTGGAGCTTTACTTAACAGATTAAATCAAAAACTAAAAGAATATGAGGAACGAGGACCAACTACAAAACTTTGGATTCAATATTTTTATATGGTTTCCATTGCTAAAGAGTTCCTAAGATCTGAGCGTATGGGAGATTGGGAAGCTCATTTGAACTGCGCCAAAGAAATGCTTCCTTATTTTCACGCGTCTGGACATTTTCGTTATGCTAAGTCTTGCAGGATATGCAACAATTACAAAATTTGATTGATCCTGAAGTTTACGCAAAACCTCCATCTGTCTTCATAGCTTTCATCATAGACTGTTCGATTACCATGTCTGTTGAAGTTCTACAACTTAATTTGTCTGAACGTCTAATTGTGAAAAATCCTTCCGAAAATTTTGCGTAAACTTCAGGATCAATCAAATTTTGTAATTGTTGCATATCCTGCAAGATTTAGCATTACGAAAATGTCCAGACGCGTGAAAATAAGGAAACATTTCTTTGACGCAGTTCAAATGAGCTTCCCAATTTCCCATACGCTCAGCTCTTAGGAACTCTTTAGCAATGGAAACCATATAAAAATATTGAATCCAAAGTTTTGCAGTTGGTCCTCGTTCCTCATATTCTTTTAGTTTTTGATTTAATCTGTTAAGTAAAGCTCGATGAACTTCATCATCATTTTCTATGTCATTGTATGAAAAAGTGTTTTCTAATATACGCTGGATATTTATGATTAGATCTGCATTCAAGATGTCATCAATTTCAACGTCTTTTAATATTGTAATTGCTAAAGCAAGCTGAAGTAGTGTATGTAGTATTTTACCCTATACTATATAATATTACAACTCTAGAGATGAATATACGTGGCGTAGTCATGCATGTTATGACGATTACAACTGTTACAACTTTTTGCACCGCTATATCTCGGAGACGGTGGCTCGTAGGAAAAAAAGTATAAATACATTTTTTATAGATAATTTTATGATCTATAATTTTAGTCTGAGGTATTTTTATGATAAATCTTACCGTTTTGCTGAAAATCGCGAAAAACTAATTTTTTTGACATTTGACCTTGAATAAAATTTTTTCCATACACGGGAATGATGGGGAACTTTCAGGTTTTGTTTATAATTGTATTTTGAACGATTGTACCAAAATTCAGCTTGTTGCGAATTTATGTAGCACCGAATGTCTAATTTGACCGGACTAGTAGCCGCTGCTAGACAACACTTGTTGGATCTCTGTTGTTTGATACAATAAAATTTCATATTGTGACATTTTAAACAAATTTTGTTAAAGAAATACAAAACATCAAGGCAACAAAAAATTCTAACGTAACTATGTGTACAGAGAAAGGATTAATTCGTAGAATGTAACGTGTGGTTTAGCTAGATAATTTTCAACATTATATTGCTGGAATCAGCAGCTAATTTTTAGAATTCAGAAATATAAACTCAGAAACATTGATTACTTTGGTTATCTGATTTTATAAAATAAAATAAATCTCGTTATTTTGTCATCGCGTTTTCTAATTGATTCCATTTGTTTAATGAAAAAGTATACACTTTAAGCTCTCAGTCCAAGAAATTAGAAATATAAAACTTTCTCGTATTAAATTAGAAATGTGGTTTTAAACCTGAAATCATCAATAAAATAAACATCTTGGATATTAACATAATTATAAATTTCTTTCGAAGCAGCCTATTGATTGTATTCGATACACAGCAAATATTTGCTTACCCGTAATTAATTAAATTTCCTCAAGGAAAAAGAAATCCAAGATTAATTAAAGTCTCCAAACATTACTTTCTGTTTGCACAGTGTGCCAAGTCGGCAATTTCCATCTTGGTGCAAAAATATTTTAATGAAACCGTAATCATTATTCACTTAAAAGATAAAAATAACAATAGCTTGCAAACCTCGATTTTAATTAAAACCACATCACAACGTCAAACGGTTTTTTCGCTATGCAATAAATTTCATGGGTCGATAAAAAATGGTATTGCTTAAAGCGCGCTTTTTGAGGGATTATGGATTAATGATATTTTTTATTCAGTTCCGATGAAGCTATCTCTCTGTGTGCTTTTTGCGAATTCAATTTTAAAGAGAGAGGGCCGCAGACTCGCGAACGGACTCAAATAAAAGCCAATGTTAACCCAGCTGCTTTTTCTCACGAGCAATGCTAATGTTTTCGCAACTCCCCTTAGCGATATTTTAAGCTTTACTGGATAATATTAAAAGTTTATTTAACATTTATATTCCCGTAAAGTAGCTTTTCACACCTGATTTGGAACAATTTGATTGGAGACAAGCTGGCAAGTGTGCATGGATTTGCTCGGACGGACGGAAGCAGCCCGGGGATTTTAAGGAATACGAGAAATATGGTTTTTATAACATTAACATTTTTTCGACGCAGGAACGAGACAAGAAAATTTAACAACACGATCGTAAGATTTATGTCTCTGAGGGATTGAGCTGGCATGTGAACTCGTGCATTTGAGGAAAATATAAACTGTATTAGATTCCGGAATAAAAAATATTCTACCTCGTTCGAGGGAAATATTATTTTATTTTGATTTTTCATCCAAGTTGTGTACGTACGAAGAAGCGAAAACGCGACAATACTCGTCGAATTCTGCCTACTGTCAGAATTCTGCAAATGCCGAATATATTTATTTTGTTAATATCTTTTCGAGAAATTTAATATATCCGGAAAGGCGTAATTACTTACATTCTTTCCTTATCACCGTGTCAACACTCAGAACAAACAAATTAGCTTTTGTATTATCGCGAAATGAATTCTTTCAAATTCATTAAACAGAGATTTTTTCATAAAAGAACCTAATATTAATCTTGCCCAAGGGCGCTAACAACCCTAATGGCGCACTGTCAAGAATAATAAGAGAGTCGCTATTATTTTTCTGATTTAATGATGCTAATTATTTTATTTAAAAAGGCCGTTATCGCGTCGCGAAACATTTTAAACTTAGTTAGAGACGTCGGCTTCTTTAATTACGTTCAGGAAATTAGCAAACGCATCAAACATGCAACGGTTAAGTGAAATGGTAATTACCGCCCTGTATATAAAGTTTTTTATATATCCGTAGTTTTTCTTTAACAAGGGGGGATTTAATATTGGTTGAAAGTAGTTAATGCTCAACCATGCTTTTTAGCTCTTAAATAGGTACAACGTTTTATGACTAACGTAAAAGTTTAATGGCTTGTAGGTAACTGGAAATTCAGTTGTTGATTTAGTGATAGAAATTTACTGTTCATTGAAATTAAATACGAGTTAACAAAGTACTCTAGCTTGTTACTCAGTTTTATAGTTAATTATGAACTCAGCATTATTGTAAATGGTAGATTTTGTCTGATTAACTGGACCATAAATGGAATAGTTAATTGTGTAACTACTGAACAAAATCATTCGAAAGGTTTAAAGACGTAGTATTAGATGTTATGCATAAGTACAATATTTTGTAGAACTGGTGCGGTCAGACAAGTCAAGTCGGGTCCGATGAGATCAAGTCAAATCAGGTATCGCTTACACAGAATGGTAAAAAATAATTTGGAGGACAAATCGTTTAAACGTAGATTGAGAATCATAATAATAATAATCATAATAAAATAATTTATTATCAGATATCGAAGAGTTTATAACAGGGCCTGACTGTTTTACCCACAAAAGGAAGCAACCGTATTTAAAATATTTGTCTTGCTAGATACACCGGCCATTGTTTCAATGGGTCTTCTCCTTCTCTTTGTTGACGGACTCTGGAACTGTCATACTAACGAGTGGAAGTACGATGAGTATTTAGTCAATAAGATAAAAAAACCTGTTAGTCGATTGTGTAAGAGAACTTATATGAATATTTAACGTTTGTACGATATATTATCATACATAATAGGTGGAAAAATAAGTGAGACACTTATCGATGTATTGCTACAGTGAAACACAAATGTTCTATACTAGCACAATATTATGATCTTTTGTAATTATAGTGTACAATTCTTGATTCTACTGTTTTTGCAAAACTGATGAAGTCAAGTCAGGCCGAGTGGATAGGTTCAAATCAGGTTCAGTTGAAATGAAGATATTTTTTCTAATTTTTTCTAGTACATCATATTATAAAATCTGAGTTCTTCTTTGTAGGATAGAGAGTAAATAGAACTGTTTTCTTGACTTCAGTGTTTCTTTTTTCGCTTAATACTGACAACAGTAACTTAGCCCAAAAATTTATCTGTAAATTCTGATAAATCTGATTCGGTTTTAAATAAATTACTGCTTCGTTATTTAAGTTATTTAACTTTAATTGATTAAATTTTCCTTCTTAAAAGATAATATAACATTTTTGATAAGGATATACATTTAAATTATATTATTTTAAAATATTTTCATTTTGTTTTGTTATACATGTCCATAATAATTTTAACTTAGTTAACATTATCATTACCATCTAATAAGGAAGTCTTGTCAGGAATCATTTCTGGATCTGTGGGTGTTAAAATAATAATAATAATAAATTTTTAAATCAATAAGATTTTCTAAGTACCGAGAAAGCAAGAAAAACAGGATGAAAGGCAGTCATGGTTGTTCGAAAACGCAAATTCTAGCCGAAACAAATCTCAAAAGACCATGGTTGTTTTCGATCATACTATTATTGCCCTTTTTATACAACACAACAGTAAAAAGACAAAATAGTGCAGATGGCAACTAGGAATAGATAAAAATTATTACTGTAAAGTTAGCTTAAACCTTATGCTAACTGCAAGTTAATTTTATTTAAATAAGTTACGGGCAATAAGGTTCTAAGTACAAGTACATTAAAAATATTTTTTATTGCGCTAAAATAAGATAGCTTTCAGCAGAATACATTAAAATCTTACAGAAACTAAATAACACATATAAGCGGAAAAAAGCGAGGAAATCTAAAACAAGAAAGTTATTTAAGTTAATAATAATCGCTTGCTTATTAAAATATAAAATAAAAAAATTTGAAAAAAAAATAATGCCGAGCTTTTCTACCGAGTTGGGCCAAATAACATATTAATTTAAATGGCTTGTAAAAATATAAAGCGAAAAATCTTCTTAAACTTAAATGAAAGTAGTATATTTAAAACAATAACTAAGTTTAATAGTTTAAAAACAACACTGTTGAGAAACAAGTAACAAAGAAAAAAGGGTACAAAGGAAAAAAATTAAGCAAATATTTATATATCTACATGAGGCAAATTTTACCATTTTTTTGTGAAAACCTGAATAGATGAAGTAACCCATGCAGCTTACTATTTTACCTCGAACGATCTGTATGTTTTTAGATCAAATAAGTATTTGTTTGTTTTCTACTTGTGTAATTCCTACAAATACGCATGTAGCACTTGATTTAGCCCTCAGTACGCAAATTGAACTGATCCCTCTACAAAAGCAAATAATAAAAAAAAATAATGCCATTACTTTCATCCCTTTACATCCGTGGGCGTGCACCCTTCCGTAAACCCCCCGACTTTTAATTTTTAACCCATGACTAAGCAGAATTCATCTCAGTGTCGACGTTTACGATCAGCTTTAATCTGATGTTCATGTCTACTGCATTACCCGAGATTAGAAAGCGGAAACACCCTTATAAAACACGTACACCGCCATTGCTGACAACGTCATAAATTCAAAATTTTACTGTCCAATAACCACATTCACGTCAAAGACGACACCCCCGATCGCGCAGAGTATATCAGTCCGGGATTACTCGTACGTAGTTTTTTTATTAAGTATTAAATTTAAATATGATTGGGTTAGCGTTCCCATGCATACCAGACGAGGGGTTTTAGAGCTAAGGTGTTTTTATTCGAGACATCAAAGTTCCGCTTGATCATGCTTTATATGGTGCCGTTGATGGGCCATGTATAAGCAGAATTTTTCAGATATCTCCCTTGGCGGAATAAATGAAGCAAGGAAAATGCTCACCCAGAAATATCTAACTCGTTTAATGTTACTCGCACGCAGAAATTCCAAGTGCATTTTACTCGATGAATAAAATATCGTGCTGCTGTTCGATACAAAATGGAAAACATGAGCCAAGATTTGCAATTTATTCCCTGTGCTTGCATGCAGGGAAGTTTCCTTTGAAAATACAAAGTGTGTATGCGAGAGTTTTCAATAACGCTGTTATCATAATTGACGTTTTCTCCTTATTACTGAGGATGAAATATTCAACAATAGCCGTAAAAGTAGGTAATATTGCTGTGTTTACCGAAAACTAGATATGAACAACTCGTGCGCGAATTTTACAGTATGTAGCGTTTCAGAAACTTTCATTATAATGAGACGGCCCTTTCAGAACTTCACCAGCTGCAATAATCATCATTTTCAAATAATACAACTGGAGATTCGCACTTTCGTGGCCTGCGATATTTCGTATATACTTAAATTGGCTTCAGTTTGTGTCAAACACGCTCTTAATCATTGGTGAAGAGGAAACGTTAACTTTTCGGTCGAAAATGTTACCTATTAATAAAATGGTGAATATTATAGCTGAATTAAGAAGTTCATATTCGTACCATAAAACATAGAGTAGATGACATGAATATAGATACTTGTGTTATAGAAGATAAATATAAAAGATCGTACATGAACATGAAAGTTCATGAATTTTGCCGCTCATTCTTCTGTCACACATATATATAGTTCAAGTTTCCTACGTTTTTTTTTTATTTATTTTCCATATTCAAATTTTCCCTATATTCGTAGTTTTATCATTATTGTAAAGTGTTTTTCAAGACTAGGTACGAGATTAATTTACGTGGTTTACTTTCTCATTCAATCGTTGTAAAAAAAAAATATATTTTTTTCTTCGAAACTACAGAACCGGTTGCTTTGAAATTATGCATATGCCTTCAGAATTTGTTTGATCATGACTTTCGAAAAATTGATAATGTCGTTTCTAAATTTTGGGTATTAACTAATTTCACTTTAAATTTAAAGAATAGCATATTATGTATGCAACTTTTTAGTCCACTGTTACTTTTTCAAATTCAAGATTCGCAAAAATAAACTAAACAAGCAAACTTTTTTACTTCTCGGGAGTAAGAAGGAAGTATTGTGTTAGAGTCCATCCGACTTTCCATGACCTCTAGAGTACGACACAATAGGTCCACCATTTTCGTCTGTCTGTTTGGGGTCTGTTCGCGGTTTTTCTCCATTTTTGTTAGACAGATAATCTCCGAAACTACTGAACTGATTGTTGAAAATTTTGTATGCAAGTATATTAGGAACATCATGTCGATGTCCAGAATTTGTCTAATCATTCCCACTAACAATTTTATAACGTGAGGTCTATATTTTCCGCAGTAAAAGATGTTTAAATGTTATAAAATAATGCACTCCTTGTATTGTTATTATTAAATTTTTCCTATACTTTGGACACATAATACGAAGTTTCAGCAACGGGCCTCGTGGAGTAGTTGATAAAACACCAGCTTTATAAATGAAAGACCTGGATTCCTAATCAAGAATGTTCTCAATTTTCTCGAAAATGTTCGAAAAATAACATAATAATAATAACAGCTAGTCGCCCAAAATAATGTGCTCCACTGTAGCTTAATTAATGAATTACTCCTATATGAGTTGAAGAGACAAAGTTATTCAAATTTCATATAGTTTTAACACAAGTGCATTCTTTGGTCTGCCGCCGCTGGTACTGGTTATGAACGTGCTAATAGTCGAATTCTTTCGAGGTATAAACATAAAGAGCTGCTCAGCATGTGCTGAGAATACATTTTTCCCGTTGCCTGCTGTCATAAATATATTTCAAATTTTACAGATTTTTACTTTACAGGGGTTACTATGTAACAAAAACCGCAAAATTCAAATTTTAAAATTGTTCAAGGCGGGATTTGTTGAACTGTACTTCACGAGCTCTGAAAGTTCTGCAGTAATAACGTTCTAACATTTTTTTTTATTAAAGACGTAAAAACCGAGTACAAACTTTTTTCCAACTACAGAATGTGACTTGTGCAAACTTACGCTTCTTCACTGAAATTAAATTCTGTTAATTAATAATATTATACGAGTAATAAATTTTACTGATTATTAATATTATTGCCAATCTGAAATTATTCGCTGGTAGTTTTCCGAATTGTTTATACATGATGTGCCAAAAAATAAATTCAGCAATTTTTTTTTTTTATAAAATCTCCAACACAAACCTCCTCGTTCTCATATGTGATTAAATATTATTGTGTGATTTTTACGGAGTTACAGTATATTTTTATTCAAAAATTTTTATTACTGAACCACTGACATTTAATTATATATATATATAAGAGATTATTAATACAATTTTTAAACTGAAATTATTTTTTTCTGTATTAAATATCAAATTAGCATATAATAGTAAATTCTCTGGAACCACTAGGTACTCATGAAAGTGCTTACAAATACTTGAATATTTTAACCCTGGAAAAGCATTAATTGTCTTCACTTTTTACTTTACTGCATTTGTTATTTTAAGAAAAATAAGCATCAAGCTTTGTCTTTTTAATTTCATTTCAACCTACACCTATTTTTTCGTCTGGCATTTAATTGAATGTTTCAAGAAGTTTAGAATTATTTTTAATTTCTTCCGTAAATCCACTAATAAAGACATTTTAAAAAAGAAATATTAAAACACCCTAAAGAAACTTTATTAAATCACCAAGCTTTGAATCTTTAAAAGGATCATTACGCCTACTGGTATTAAATTTATTCTTGATACTAATGCAGCGAATTCACGGGAGTTTTCTAATTGGAGGAATTCCTAATTTAGCATTAAACTAAAACGAAATAAATCTAAATTTTAATCGTATTAGTAAATCACTATGAAAAAGGACCTTCCAGACAATTGTTGTAATAGACAATGCGTAATATTTGATTGTAATCCAAAATCCAAATTGTTCTCAATAAGCTACTATAGTTTTAGCAAAAAAAAGTTAGAAAAAGACATAAATGAATTAGAGATGAATTGAGCAACAAAGTTAACCTCAGGTCTTATTCCATTTAGTTTAGAATTTACATTTATCAACAACACAAAATGAAAATCAGACAATGCAATCGTGACAAAGGATGATTTCAAAATCTCTTAAAAGAAATCCGATTATTATTTATGGCCAAAACAAACAAACAATTCAGAGCAGCTGCCAAAATAAATTATTTACGTTTTTTGCTGTGACAAGTTGCAGTTTCAGATTTCACATGCCACGTTTGTTTTATCTCCAGAATGCATTTTTTCCAAATCCCGGCTTCATGCATCATGAATGACTCATATCAGAAGACGCTTCTATGAAACGGTCATAAATGTAGCGGACACTGACAGTTCTATCTCTTTACACTACCCTACGTACAGCTGTACGTACATTCGTTACATTATGATAACGCCCTAAAAAGGGGTTTGCGGATATGTTCAGAAGATTTACTTCATTACAGTGAATAAATATGCAGCTCACATAAAACCCAGCTTTTTACTCGTAAATAATGCAGTTGACGATCAGGGTTAGAATGGAATATATGAAAGTAAAACCGGGGGAAGGGTAATTCAGTTTCGGTCCCAGGGTTATGATCTAAGTTACTTAGTGTATGCTTATGAATAAATTATCGCGTTATTTGGGGGTGCTGTCTAATTATGTGATGCCGACCGGAATTTTATACGTATAGATTTGGTAAATAACTAATTTGTGTATGTTAGAATTTAGTCCTTGGACAGTTTTGGAGTAAGGGAATTTAATTTTAATTCAAATACAGCAGACTGTCTTCTGCTTAACTATTCTTAGTTGCTTGTTTGACTGTTTCTTTTCTAGGTTTTCTAGTTTTATTTTTCGCATTCTTTATTCAGGTATTTTTAGTTTGCTCTGTGGAAGCACATTTAGGTTTAAATAAAACGAATTCAGAGGCCAGTTGTAACATGTTCATTAATTTTGTTGCATGCATTGCATTTTGGTTCTTGACGTCAAAGCTAACCAACCCTAAAAAAATCGCAGACACTTGAATCACCAAGAGTGTTGGCGTGACACATTAAATTAAACTTCATTTTCTGTGTAAGCAATTAGCAAGTGTTATATAATTTATAGCCTGGGTTCATTTATTATAAGTTGTTTTAATCCTGTAACATCTAACTTTTTATCAGCCACATACTTACAATTTTTTATCTTCGCCTGGTAGCAGCCGGAGAAACATGTTTCCACATAAAACATATTTTTTATACAAAATTGCTTAGCGAAGCAATCACGAATTACTAAGTGCAACAAACTTTCGCATAGGTATGTGCAAAGGGTCTGAATTGAATCGGCTATTTTCTGTTTCAATCCATCCGAATAAACATAGTTGCTAAGTTTATCGAGTCTTGTCCGAATGCTTGTGGTCTAGCAACAATTTCCAACAATCTATAAATTTAATTTGGGTTTAAAACATGTGGGGAAAATTTAATCGGAACGAAATGCAAACTTAGGTACAATTATCTGATGCAGTGAGTTGTATTTTTTTACAACGTAGCACTTTTAACATCGCAGGAAATGAAAAGTTGATAATTTGCTTCTCTATGAAGAACAGGGACAAGCGTTCTAATAGATTTAAGCATCTATTCCTCTATAAGCCTTTGGAAATGTTCGGAAACTCAAGCAACTCTTTGGATAGAGTAATAAATATCTATAAAGTTTCCCGAATTTGCAAACTTTTGTGTACCTGAAACGCTTATTGCTTGCTGTAGTTTCATTGAATAACACCTTAAAGTTTAATTTTCTTACAAAACTACATAGCTCGTAACTTTTGGAACTTCCATTTACACGAAAAGATGATTTTGTACATGTTTCTCGAGCATCCCTAATGTAAGTAGCGAAGTCGTAATATGAAAGCAATTAGAAAAAATGTGGTAAGTTTGAGTTTCAAAATAAGGGTAATGAAGGTAATTAAATTAATTAAAAAAATGAAAAGAAAGAAATCTATTCTATACATTATTTTTTGTGTCAAATTCCGACCTCTAGATCAAAATTTGGAAATTTGAAACAAACACAACTAAATGCAGTTGAAAAAAATTCACTTTCTTGTCTCATAATGTAAAAATGGTTTCTAAAAATCTAGCCAACATTGAATTCATAAAACGTCGTATAATAGATAGAAAAAAACACAAAAGCAGCGCACGATGGTCCTCAAAGTTAGACCTCTTTCAGTGCAGAGAAAACTTTGGTTAAAGAAACGAAACATCTAGAACCGAAAAATTTTGAACAAAAATAATCAGAATGTTGTTTTGAGCAAATATTGGAAAAAGAAGGAACTTGTGTGAATGGTTTTAACACAGAAAAAAGTAAAATGATTGTATTTTTCTTGCATACTAAATGAATATAAAATGGGAAATTATAAATCACTGCATTTAGAGCAAAAACAAAGATATCCACACAATTTTAAAATGTTTTGGAATGATTTTTGAAATGTCTGCGTTTTATTGGGCTAATTTGAGAACTTGGACTTTAAAATGTTTTCAGTGGATGAGCGTTTTCAACAGTAGACGACTATAAAGGAAATAATCTCTAATAATAATAACTTTAATATATTGATTAATGATTATTAATAATATATTATTATTGTTATTTAATCTTTAGACATAATATGCTTATATCCAGTTTCTACGGTGAAACTCTTGCAGCTGCTTACATTTTAAATGGTTTTGAAATCCTGAGATTACTTTCCCTCTTCTGCTGGAGTAAAGTGAAAAGTTTGTTGCCTAGAATATTAAGTCATTTCGTCTCCTCTTGACAACATTTAAATCTAAATTTATTTTGTCTAAAATCTATAGCCTACCTTTATTTGTTAAAATATGTAGAAATCCTCCAATATCAGAGCATGACTCAAATATTCGCATACTTAAAGTACATAATTGAAAATTATTTAAGTTTTTGATATGATTTTTTTCAAATCGTTTCAGTTGAAGGTGCAGGTTACAAGATAAAAACAAATTACAACTAGAGAGCTAAGATCAAAAGTGATTATTACATTACTTAATAAAAATAAAAAATAAAATGAAAATGTGTCGGTCCTTTCAAACATCGTTAGCTGAACACATTTGATACATAGTTAACATTCCAGAACGCGTATTAAATTTCACGTAACTGAAACACTTGAAATAATTGCTCAAAGTTATTTGCACAGGAGAACTTCCATCGTTCCTGAAGCACATTCGATTTTGTTTTATTATTGTAAAGGCGTCCATCAGGCGAACAATTAATTTCATGTTTTCTCGATATTCATGATCCCTAGAGTATAAAAAACTAGACAGATTCACGGTTTCCGTTTGTCTGGCGTTTATCGGTCGCGTACTTGTTGCCTGTTGGTGATTTTATTAGACACAGAATCTCCGAAACTACTAGACTGATTATTGTGTTATGTATTTTAGGAATATTGCATATATAGAAAAACGGTAAACAAAATTTCTCTGATCCTCCCCACCAACAATGATGGCGTCATCTCAAATCTTTACATAGTAGTGAATAAAAATATAAATAAAATAAAAAAATAACACAATTTTATATTTGTAGTTTATGAATCCGTCTTGATGTTTTACCTTGGACATCCAGATTTTGGAGAAACAAATGAAAGTATTATAACAACACTTTACAATTTAACTTACAAACTCCAAAACTAAATGCTTCGGAATCTTGTAAGCATGTTAAGATTATCGTAAGCTTGATTACGTATTAATCAAAATGTGTCTGTTTATCTCCCGTAAACACTTGACGACGACATCCCTAAATTTTGTTGGATTAATCCTATCTAAAATGTGGAAAATATTATTTATGTTGTATATTCTGTACTTTATACTTTATCTGTACGTCGTTCATATTTTTTATAACTCGAAAAATTAATGAAATAAGGAATTGTATACTGTATTGATCAAATATCAAGAACGGCTGATCGCAATCTCCCGAAAATTTGCAGTACTATAATTATTTGTATTACACTGATGAGTGATGACACATTTACAAATTTTTGTTATGAAAACGTAAGAAATTTGGTTTCACAGTCCACACAGACCTTTATTTTAACTTATAGGGATTACCATAACAAACAAAATTCACAAAATCAAATTTTAAAATTTTTCTAAAGCACTGCATTTTTTTTATTATACTTCAGGGGCGATGGAAGTGAATATTTGGGCAGCTCATCTTCAAACTTTTGGTGGAAATGGCTACACAAATCTTGCCCACTGTTTTACAATCTACACAATAATCTTAAACCACATCAAAATTTTTGCAGTAATTCGTCGTGTAACTTCGGAAATGACATATTTATAGAAACCACACCACACGTTGTAGTATTTTACACAAAGTGTGAAATGTAGCAAAATATGAGACCAAGCATTCGTTAAAAGAAACCTATTATAGCGCTTCCAATTTTGTGAATCATCAGAAAACAATATATATTTGTAACTTTGGGAAATCTAATTTTTTGGTTTTTATCTCAAACATTTCAATATAGCTATGAACGACAGTCGTTGTACTTTTTTGCACTCAACCTGAAGTTTTAGTCGAAAATGTTGAGAATAAATTACAAAAAAAAAACTTCAACCGTTTTCACAATGAAAAATTTGTATTCAAGGTGTACAACTGCCAGTTTTAGCATTAGCTCTAAAATGACACAGAAATTCAAGTTCAGCTCTGTTTTCGGAGATTATATAGATATTTGTGTACATAATAAAAAAAAACCGTAATTGCGCCAACATTTTTTAAAGAGTGACGTTGAAAATACCTAAGACTTTGCATTATCAACATCACATCTTAAGTAAGTCGTGGATACACCTCGTATATGTTCAACTGCCAGGATTTTACGTTAATTTTTACTCTTAATCTAAAAATGTTAAAAAAATGTTCGAGTTCAGCTATTAATTATAATTTACAAGTTTAAGATATACTTTTAAAAGAGTCAGAACAGAAAAAAAGAGAAACAAAGTGTAAAACATAGAATGGCGTGACCTTTTTTTTCAGTCCAGAAGTATATTAAATGATATATTAAACACACCACCATTTTATTTACTCTATAAAGTCTTGAGAACTTCGAATCAAAAAATCAACAAACTTCAGTGTTGTAACTAATATACACGCGATGTATACAAAGTAAATAAGCCTACCTCCAAAATTTAACAATGTAGATTGTTTATTACTGTGATGGCAGCCGTAAAAGGCAGTGTAATCATAATTGTGTGAAAACTCTCTGTGATTACATTCGTTTTGTTTAACAATCCAGACAACAAGAGATGTTTTGTAATATTCAAGTTTTACAACAGATAATTTTGTGTTGTTTGGACGACTAAATAGATTGTTATTAATTTAATTAAAATTACTCTTAAAGTTTTCAACAACGGAAAACATGCGAGCTGTTGTAAAACAAGAAGAGAATGTCAAGGTTCTGTCAAGGTTACATTTCAGTTAGAATTTACAGTTTTCGGTTCTTATGTGGACACACGCTATAATGCTTCTCACCCAGTAAAAAAATAATACATTTAAAAACACTGAGCAAAATATTTGTGCCCAATATTTCCTAATGTTCAGGCCGTCTGTATTGTGTAGAGGTTTGAGTGTAATAAGTAATACATTTTTTTTGCGGTAACCCCTCACCACTTTTGCCACCGTTTCGTCTCTCACCCCGTCCAGTATCAAATCAAAACTTTCCGGTAATTTCCCTATATGCGAAAAAAAAACCCGCACATAAAAATTACACGGCTCCGCCGAAGCAATCATTCGCTGCCAGAATTAATTAAAATTACGACACAGTTTAATCTCTCCGTTCCCGCCCGCCGCCGCCCTCCTCCCTCGTAAAATTTCCTGCCACCGACCCATTTTTCAGACAATACGTAGCGCCAAGCACCGCGTATGTGTCCCAGAATCTTCCCCGTTTGCGGCATTGTGAACTACCCGGAAATAGAGTGAAATTCTGCCGCATATGAACCCCGAACTGTGCTTTCTTTGCAATGCGACGTGAGCTCGATGAAAAGACGCAGAAATACCAGCTCCCGCACAACAAAAGGCTCCGGAGCCGCTAAGCTGCGACTTAATGAAGCAGTAACGAGTTTTCGAAATTGATCCGTGATATGTTTTAATGGGTGCAGAGGGCCGATATGTGACGGTTATTTCTTTCGCATGGGAGTTATTTTACGAGTGGGGCGCAGTTATGTGCACTTAGAGGGATTTAATCACTGGTGTTAGCACGCGAGACAAAGACGTAGGAGATTAGACATGTGCTGTACATTCCTCGCCGACAATGGGGTTGTTTCTTTTGCCGCATCTATAACGTGAAATGAAATACCAACAGAAGAATTCCTGCTCCAGAGTCGTGTGTGCAGTTGGAAGAATGCTCGGAATTCATGCAAAACGTAAATAAATACGACGTGCTGGGTAGGCCCCGGTGATCAGGATTTAGGACAGGGGGTCATGGCAACTGGACGCAGCTAAGGACGACAGATACACTGAAAAACTGCGATTCAGCGGAAAAAGAATGCAACAAATTTATTATACGATGGATTTACGAGTATTAATAAGCATAACCATACCGAAGATTAACGCAAAATACATTTTCGGAGGTTTTCTAGATACATTTTTCAGTTTATCATGGTCATGTAAGTTTTGAGCTATATTAACACTTAAATGTCGTGACCAGAACAACAATCAGATCAGCAGGTTTTAGTCAATCATCTGGGTATCGAATATTGAAAGGAAAAAAATTCATCCATATTATTAGCATTAGTACAAAAATTCAAACCTACAGATCATCCTAAAAGATTAGCCTCTGACAATTTTTTAATAACTTAAAATTTTACGATTTGATTCTGTTTTCGGTTGAAGCAACATTTTCAAATAATGCTGAAATTAACAGGAATAACTGTTACTATTAACAGATAACTTCCGAAACTATTGGATCGCTTGTTGTCAAATTTTATATGTATGTATTTTAGAAGAATTGTGTGGTTTGTAAAACGGAAACTAAAATTTCTCTGATTGTCCCCACCAAGAATTTGAAGATGTCCCGCCAAAATATTTTCTATTTAGTAATGATCATTTAAATTTATGAAATACTTAACATACTCCTAGATTTGTGTTTAGTAATGCGAAGAACCATAACCGCAGCGATGGTCTAGCGGTAGGGTGCCTGCTTCCCAGATGGGAAGTCCGCGGAGCAATGCCGGGCCGCAGCTTTTTTATTGATCAAATCAAGCGGTTCATGAGTACTATTTTTTATAGTACTGCACTGCACCTATCCAAATTGATATACGTGTTTTTACTATAAATTCGATGATATGATCACAAAATTTCGTAATCGAAAAACTCTGGCAACGTTCTCATAGCACGTTCTTTTACCTTCACTACACACGTGTCTTTATTTTTAACTTATAACTGCACTTAACTTTTGGAAAAATTAACTCTAACACTGTAAAATCGAAAACTCTGAAATATGGAAAACGTTTTAAGGTTTAAATTTGAGTTTATCCTCTCCCAAAACAATTAATGACATCATCACAAAATTTGGCCAAATAAATGTTCCTTAAATTTGATAAAATAACATATTCCTGCATTTGTGGTTTATGAATCCTTGTTAAGTTTTTACCCTAGAAAGCCATATTTTTGGAAAAAGAGTTAAAATGGTATAACAATATTTTACAATTTAACTCCTAAATCTCAAAACTCAATGTTTTGAAATCTTGCAAACGTTTTAAAACTATTGTGAGCATGGTAAACTATTCATCAAAATTTAACCATTTATCCCTCCGCTTCCAGAATTGATGGCGCCACCTCAAAAGTTTGTCGAATAATATCTAATCTAATATGCAAAATATTATGAATCATACTTGTGCTTTATGAATGCATTAATGTTTTTTAAGATTACTTTATACAAGGTAAGTCAAAAAATTAAAAAGGCAATTTATTTTATTGATTAAATCAAGAACGGCTCATCTCGTTATTTCAAAAATTTAAGCATACAGCACTGTTATTATTAGTATTACACTGCATCTATTGAAATTAATATGTGTGCATTATAAATGGTGATGAAGTTATCCCAAAATTTTGTTATGGGAAACCTACCTTGAAACATACGCATAGCATGCTCCTTTATCTATACTGTAATAGTCCACATATTTCTATTTTAACTTATAGGAGTTATCATAAAAAAAAATAATTTCATAATCTGTTTGCTTGTATTTCAGTCAGGGTGGAGGGAAATTCTGCTTAAATAACTTTAGACCAGTTTTTGTTAAAAAAATCACTCTTGGGTGTAATTTAAAATATTATCTCAAAAAGTTCTCTTAACAGTTGTCTTCCCATAAGTCCAGATATTGGGCGCTTTTAGATTTTTTCTATACGACACAGTTAAATAAATTTTGCGAAATAAAATAAGAGAACTAATAGAAGCAGGTGAAAATTTGATTTTAGGATGGGATTGAAACAAGTGAAAGAAATAGTGGCTAGAATTTTGAAGTATGTACTAGTAAAATCAAAAAGAACTCGAGCAGCAGTATTCCAACATCAAGTAAATGATAACACAGAAAATTACCAAATTACCAATAAAAACTCAAAAATTATATCATATCTTGAAATTACTACTGATTGAGTTGAATCCAAAGTCAATGTTTTTATTTAAGAATATATTTCAAGGAAAAGCTAGCTCGGATTAACCAGTTTTTTTTTTTAACAACGTTGCTGCAATGCATCCAAAATAAAGCGTCTCGATTACCGTCTTTTTATGCAAGCGCCGGTCGCCACTCCAGCACTTAAATATTTCTAAATACAAAATTTATGCAAAAAATTTGCAATTTGATCGTTTGTTTTGCATGGAAATTTGCAAGCGACAAGTTGATGAATAACGTCGAGACAGTTTGAGGGATTATATTTCAAGTTCAACACTTTATAAAATCTCTTAAAGATTTTTTCACCGAGGACGAAATTGAATTTTCGGAATTGATTTCTCAGTGACAGGATCGTCTACCTAGCAAATCAGCTAAATCTGTTAGACGCAAAGCTTTTTTGCCGGCGAAACGCAAATATTTCGTCAGGATCATACCTCTCCGGCGCATTTATTTTCCGCCCTCAAAACTCGTATAAAAGAATAACACGGGCGATGTCAACTTTGTTTTTCTTTGTGAGTTTCTGGAAGTCGGCCTAAGAGTTTTGCCATTAAAAGTGGAATATAATATAAATCAGAGAAAGTGCGATACGCCTACTTACTTCAGTACGAAATCGTGCCAGAACTTTTGCATTATGACGTTATGTGCGTTTTTTGTTTATCTGCGGCTGAAGTTTGCAGTCTTAATAGTTTCAGAACTCGCTCGAGTTCAATTATTGAGGTAATTTAGAACGACTAAGGAGGTGCAGCGAGGTTTAATCTTTATCTTTGTAGAAACGGCGAGAAATGGAATGGTAATAAGAATTTTAGAGGTATGAAGTTCTTTATTAATGTTAATTTTTTAATACATATTCAAGAACTGCAAGAACCTAATTTGTGGTTAACTGATAAGAAAAAAAGCAAACGTGCATATACTCGTATATTACTTACTAAAACTGAGTTGATTTCTTTGTAGTTTATAGATTTTTGACACGTCGGAACGTTATTTGAATTAAACTGTAATTTTAACGAAAGACACAGAACAGTGGCATTAACGGTGAATGGAACTTTCAGTTCATCTGTCACGTGGAAGATTATTTTCTAGGAGAAATTTAAGATTGAAATATAGTAAACCGATATTTATATCTATGAATTTTATTGTTGCATCCTTAGCTAAAATTTATTTTATACTTATTACACCTAACCCATGGTGAAACTGTCAATTAAATAAAATAATGGTGTTTGTTGCTTTCTCAGAGTAGGATTTAATGTGCATTCGCTTCACCGAAATAGTATATTATGTAACAAGTTTTATAAAGACCGTTTTAGAGACGAGTTTATTTAGTAATGAGCGGAGCGAGTGTTTAAAAAAACGAGTGTCTAGAGAAGTTTATAAACGACCTCAAATTAAAACCATAATTACCCAAGTTTCGAAAATACGTGAACAAAACGTCTTCCGCAAAGGAATCGTTTTTATGTTTATCGTTATCTTGATTAACCTGAATGTCTTGAATAGTGCATCATTTAGAAAATATACTCGGTTGTGTATATATTCATTTCTCTGTTTTCTTCAAAGATCTATAAAAATATCCCAATCACCGACATTACTTTTTGAACAAAAAACTGTTACTTAGACGGCTATTACGGCTGTATTAACAAATATAATGAAGTTATTTGGGCATTCAACGGAATTTTGATTGATTTTGTAATCGTGTTTTATTTTTAACTGTTTGTGTGTTGTTTAATATTGTGTGTAGCTAGATCTATTTATCTATTACAAGATTAGTGCTTTGGTAAGGTTGAGCTTCAACCCATTTGCATTGAATAATTGATATAGTTTTTCCAACTATTTTTTTCTTGGAACTTACTTGTTTTTCCAGCAATATTTTCTTTAACCGTTGGTGTGATGTGGCCAGTATAAGTGAACGCATAAGTAAACAAATAAGAATATTTTGTTAGAAACTTCAGTGTTTTTTTTTTGCTAATATTGTTCATTTAAATGTGCTGTAATAATAAACTTATTAATATGTTTACAAATTACAAACACCAGAAAACCGTAACTACTATAGCTGAAACAAAGTTTGGATTTTCCAGAAATTTGTTTATTTGTTGACTAGAAGGAGGTCTAGGACTAAGACATAGGTCAACCAACAATAAAAGTCAAACCTACGATGCAATTAGTTTTTACTAATCCTTGCGGCATGCGACAAATGGTAAAATTCGTTATTATTTAAATTAAAATTTGCGTTTTAAATTTAACCACGAAAATATAAGAATTTTGATTGATTAAATATTATATCTATTATTTTGTAAATATATATACAGGACGATTTAAAGTCATGTTCACTGTATAAATAAAATATAATAAAAAATAAAATAAATAATGGAGTTCTCCCAAATGTAAAAATTGGTTATTTATTTGCTTGCATGTAATAAATTCGGTCAAATTTTTTCTTGAATTATTTCAAAAATGAACTACTTTTGAATATTGTTATCTCAAGCATTCTCTTTCTCCTAATGTGTTGGTGTCTACCTTAAAAAAATTGAAAAACGAATAAGATACGGTAATAAAATAGTGTTTTTTATGAAAACACTGAATACTATTTAAAAATTATATTTTAGATTTTTTTGTATATGTACATTTAAGATAAAATTCAATTTTATTGCGCCTAGAACAAAGCTCTTCATAAAGTATTACAAAAATGTTGTTAAATAAACTTTACTGGACGTTTTTGTGACATTTTGTATTATAAATAAATAATGATTTATTGTCCAACATATCCAATAATAGGACAAAAGGGTACAAATATTAATCTGGTCTAATACACGAAATTGTTAACATTGCGAGTACAGATTCCTGAAGAGCTCTGCCGAGTCCATACTCCACACAGGACCCGCGAACTCCAGAACAGGTCGACAATAAATTTTATATGGTGTAACAAGAATCTCAAGAGATGCGTTTTTGAAAGCTCTATATATAAGAAACAAGGCAGACTTGACTTTAATACAAATTTTTGCAATGTGTGGAGACCAGTACAAGGTGTGAGTATTGGTGACCTCTAGATCAACATGCGAATCAACTAATAGTAGTTGATTCGCATTATTTTATCAATTATTTATTATTTATTTTATCAACAATTTAAAATTAATAGTAATTTTAAATTGTTGATAAAATAACTAGCAGCAGGATTATTTTTTCCAAGGTGTAATACAACACCTTTAGGCACATTTAATGGTAGTAACCAACCACTGAGCTAGGAAGTCAAGATCATTTTGTAGTTACTGAGATGAGGTGCATGGATTAGAGTATAGTTACATATCGTCTGCGAAAAAAGATTTCCTCGATTTTATGCAGAGACAGATGGAATACATGTAGTATAAAAAGTAAACCGAACCTTAAGAGACACCGCTATACACCTCGGCTTCATCAGACAGATGACTACTGACTCGTACTCGAAAAATACGAGACCTTAAATCAGAAGATAGCCAGTCCCATCACTCCGAGGTGCTCAAATTTATATAGAAGTCTGCGATGGGGTACACGGTCAAAAGCCTTGGCAAAGTCAAGGTAAATTACGTCAACAGGCAGTTAATTGTCTAACATTTTAGTCCAGTCGTCGATGCAGAGCAATAAATTAGTGATTACAGATCTCCCAGGAATAAATCCATGGTGTTCTTTGGGAATAATATTGTGATCAAAACAGAATGCTCTTAACTGGGTGACAGTTATAGGTACGTTCCATAATTTTGACAACAATGGGAGTCAAACTAATTGGTCTATAGTTGTTAGCACTGTACTTGTTCCTTTTTTTAAAATAGGCGTCACTGCACAAGTTTTCCAGACTTTGGGCAGCACATCCGTAGGATAAGAACGTTTCATAAAAGGGCAGAGGGAAAGAAAGAAATTTGAAACACTTTTTTAGTAAAACAGCGGAAATACCGTTAGGACTAGGAGAACAAGAAGAATTTAGACTTTTCTCGATCAACGATTGGTCGAAAGTAATGTGGGTAAGTGTTTGTGGACGGTGCTTTAGTAAACGCACTTTGAAAAACATCCACAAACATACTAGCAACCTGCGAGTGATCGCCGATTATTTTGGAGTTGCTACTGTCTTTTAAAACTGGCATATATGCCTTACTTTTCAATGAAAATCTAACATTTTTGAATAATTTTATATGATTAGCACCATTAGCAAGCTGTTGGATGTAAGATTTTTTTTTGTTTTTAATCAATAGCGACAAATGATTAGAAACGGTTGCTCAATGTGGTCGACAGGATTTCTAGTTCGTTTGGATTTGTGCCATAAGTGTCGTTTATTTATGATCAGTGTTTGAACATCGCCATCAATCTATGGCTTGTGGAGGGAAAATAGTTAGTTTTTTATAGGAGTAGTTTCTCAAAACCACTGACCTAACGTTGTCTAAAAAGTAATACTAGCACCCAGTAACAACATTATCTGAAAAAACTAGTTTCCAGTCGGTGCAATTTAGCTCTTTACCTATAACGAGACAATTAATAATTTGTCTACGTATAGAAGATTTTGCAGGGCAATGAGTAGGAAGCACTTGTAGTTTGCTTTCAAGAGCAGTGTGGTCAGACTTACCAATAGGGGGTAAATTTACGGGAACCGTGACAATATCCGGATCATTAGTTAGGACCAAGTCAAGAAGAGGAAATATTTCCAGCTCTAAATCGGGTAGGTTCTTCAACGAGCTGCACCAGCTTGTTTTTATTTAAGAAGTACAAGAAATGGTTACAAGAATGGGTATCACTTGAGAGATAAATAGTTAAAATCACCAAATATGACAATGCTACTAATGATAGGTATTCATAATAGAATTTAAAGAGCAGAACAATTCAAGATCAGAAACGGGGGAATAATAAGATGGGCGATAAATGCAAATTAAGAGAATAGTAACAATTTAGTCACAGTGCAGAACAAGAGTTTCTGAAGTTCCAGCGCAACAAACAGCAGAAGTTATTTGATAGGAAGAAAATATATTATTACTTATTTAGGTAAATACAAACTCCACCACCTTTTCTGCCAGAACGATCTCCTCTGTACAATTTATAACCAGGAATGTCACATTAATACATCAGGAAAAGGGGAGTTAAGCCAGGTTTCAGTGATGCACATACAGGCCGGCTTGGAGAGGAGCCCATTAGAGTGCAAAGCTCGTCAAATTTGGATAGCAGAGAACAAATGTGTATATAAGATTTTAAAATCGAGATAAGAGAATTTAGTTTTTTGATTGGGTATTAACAATGAAAGGTGCATCATTCAGATATTTAATTGTAATGTCACGCTTACCATTCTTAAGTCTGTTGTTAATTTCTGCGCGCAATTTGGTCAAAAAATCAAGTTGGAAACATGTTTTGTCGTCCGATAGCTTTATCATAGAGAATTCGCAATTCAGTAATATTGTCTTATTTTGCAAGATTTGTCTACGCGTGCGTGGACTGTTAAAGGATATTCTTAGAACTCTGATCTTATTAGAATTTGTTGTTGAACCAATTGTAGTAACAGAGGTAAGCATCGAAAGGTTAACTGAGAAAAAATTTAGAAGACGGTGGACGAAACGTTCATCATGGTTAGTGTGGACTTCAGTTACACCAAAAATAACACAGTAGAACAGTGTTTTTGTTACATATATTTTTTAAACATGGTCGGAAAGGTAATTTTGTTCTGAACAACTCTTAAACGAGATAATATACCCATGTCGTCAAAAAAAAAATATTCAAATTTTTATTGTCGTCCGGTGAACAATTAGAAAAATGAAGTGATTTCTAATTTTACATAGAAAAACGCGCAAGAAGCACTAAAAAATTGTTGCACAAATTTCTGTCGACAGATATTTAATTACGTCTACGATTAGATAACCTGCCTAGAATATGTAGAAGGATCTAACTCTTTATAAAAGCCTCAGGTATTCGGAAAGAATGGATACTTGGGTCTTTCTCTTAAATCTTTCTTGGACTTTCTTGATTTCTCGATGACAAGATTATCAGCCAAGAAATTTAAATAAGACATAATTTGTGGAACGTTTGCTTCCTAAAAATTCACTGATCACTAAGCTAATTGCTTCCCAAGTAAATTTTTCCCTATCATTCAAATAGGCGTAGAACATTTGATCCTTCATTCGAATTTCAGGCTCAATGAAAATTACTAAATATAGGAAACGTACATAATATGAAAACTGAAATTCACTGTAATATTTTAGTTTTTACCTTGGTTTATGTTAGCACCAGAAAGCTTGGGAAATATTGTTTTCAGATGTTGAAATGCTTTCTCTCTTGTATTTCACTTGCATAAGAAGCACATATGATTGGTATATCCAGATTGGAAGCCATCAGTTACTAAAGCTACAATTTTTATATCGTCTATCAAACTGTACTCAAACTTTTTGTCGTTAATACAGTTTAACAAGTGTTGAATATTCTCATATGTTTCTGCAGTTTGTATGGAGAGAGTCGGCAGTACTAGATATTTACTCCCATCATGCAATAGTAGTACACCTTTAACTGGAACTACCTATGAACAATCTCTAAAAAAAATTTGTTTTGACAACGTAGGCATAATGTCTTATTAGACAGTTATTCAGCACAAAATAACCTTTCAGAATACATTTTCAGAATGCTTGTAAAAAGAAATTTTTCTAAAATTGTTCGACTGTGTAATCAATAAATTGTTATGAGCCCTGCAAGCACCCTCGGTAGCTTCATTTATGAGTACATCAGGAGAAGAAGTATTGGTAGTTGAAGATTTAGAAGGAGTGTTATGTCTGAATTTCCCAATTTCGTTTGCGATGCTTTCTAGATCACTTTGCAAAGTTTGTTGTGAAGACTGGAGATTGTTGATAATCCCGGAATGCTCACATAAGTTGTTCGAATGGGCGTCAAGGATCGTATTGCATTTAGCTATATTAATGGCAAGTTGATTTTGGCTGGTTTTAATGTCAACTATATGCCTGCCAATTGCATTAATTTTTTCAAGTACAATGTTGAGATGAATGGTGGTTAATGGTTCAGGTTTTAAGGCAGACGCGGTCGCATTTTTTGAAAAATCTATGCAAGTAGCACATAGCCAAAACAAGTTAGACGAATTGGTCAAACGTTGCATGTCATGTTTGTCAATGTTGGCACAAGTTCCATGAAATGACTTTTTGCAACTCAAGCAAGAGATTTTTTTTCTTGACTTTTACATTTCTTTGAGCAGGAAGAACAACTTTTGCCGGCCATACCTAACCCGGCCGTTTGTAGTCTTGCAGTACGGCGGTTAAGAACAAAATTACTAATTAATTCGTTTGGAATAACGTATAATTAACCGAAAAACAGCGGAGCAAACTACAAAAGCGTTGGGCACCATTCGACACTCGATAATGATGGTACCGTTTTATATCATTTTGTAATGAAAAGTTGTTTACTGGTTGATATTTGAAATTCCATACTATATTATGTGCATTAAAATCACCTAAAATTTTTACAGGATGTTTGCCACTTGCGACTTTATAATTTTTCATAATTCTATAAAGCATTCAAATTCCGCATACGTTTGGAGGTACATATAATGCGAATAGATAAACAGCTCTTAGATTGGATCTAATTTTATAGCCCATAGTATCGATGATGGGTACAAACTTGTCACACACATCAAGATGAAGTACTTAATTCAGAAGTAAAATTTGCCGTTATAAGAACCTCACGACCACGATGTCTATTATTTAACACGTGAAAATTTTCTATCACAACGAAAAACTAGATAATTATCACCAAAGTATTCACGACCGGAGACTTCTCTACATAGCCACGTTTCAATAAGAATAATGCAATCAAAATTGCAAGTCGAGCAAAAATTATTAACTTTTTGTCTCATACCATGACATTTTGGCAATTCACACTAAAATTTTTGGCAGAACGCAGGCTTAAATATATCAAATTTTGATGATGTAAGATTTGTGATATGAATATTATTAGGTAATGGGGAGACGAAATCAGCTGATTGCTATAGGTATAGAAGATAAACAAAAAATCATGCTTAAATTTGTTGACTGTATTTTCATGGACATAGCACTTACCATAATCCCACCCAATATCAATAGTGGTAGATGGTTTTTACAGTCTGAAATTTACACAGTTTGGATGCTTGAATTTATCACTCGGACATTCTTTAATACTATGTTCCCCTCACAACGAAGATAGCTTAATTTATTTTTGCAATGAAACGGCGAGTGGTTGCAACCGTTGCACCTACAGCAACTATCCAAACCTTTTTTATACAAAGATAGACTGAGCTCAACTACAGCTTGAAGATATATTATTATTTTTCTTAATTGTTCCTAGTCTCAGTAATTTATATGCTAATATATTATCAAAGATATATTCATTTTGTTTAACGAGATACGTTAAAAAGGAGCGTTCTTGTATATCTTCCGAAAATCCAGTCATTCCAACTCGAGGACGCAAAGTTCTGAATTTCTGTATATCAGATGAGACTGACAACATCTTGACAGGCCAATAATGAACCAACATCTTTCAAGTTTTTAACCTTACCTATATTTAACTCAGCATCTACAGAACTGATATTGTTAATAACGTCAGTCTTAGTTCTAGGGGGGTTGGCTGTCTTTTGTCCTTAGGTCTAACAATGAGGGTATCCTTAGAGTTTAATAACTGATGCAGCATAAGAAAGTTGAGCATCTAATTTATCCTTACTCTAATTTCTTTCTAAGATAGCGCGTTTTTCCCAAGATTTATTTAATTTTGCAATTTCTATACGTACTTTAGAGTTTTCCTTAGAAAGAGTTTGAACTACAGTAAACAATTCTGCAATTTGGTTAGACAGAGGTTTTATTTGATTCTTGAAAGTTTACGCTCAAGTTGAAGTTTTCCATAAGTTTCCTCATTAAGATAAACACATATTACATAAATGAAAATTTGCATTATATATGGAACAAACGATGTACAGTCATGTCGCATAAATCCCGTACAGACGACAATCTGAAATTGTATCCATGCTATTGGTTTTTTATTAATTTTGACACAACGTAAAAGTGAGGTTGTACGGGATTTATGTGAGCATGACTGTACGATTAATAACGTATTATTGAGATACTAAATGTAGGTAAATTATTTGAAATTAATTGCCACTACATGAAATGTGGCCCCATAAAAAATTAACGAGGCAGCAATATACAGTAAAAAAATAATGTATTGAATAATAATAAATTAAAAGTCGAAATAATAATTGTCTGTAACCAGTGCTGAACTTGCACTCATTTCCAATGGAGGGAACAGCAAATATAGCCAGGGACTTGAAAAAGTTTCTGACAAGTTTACCTATACGCAAAAAACAGACAAACAGGTTAGGAAATACAAACTAACGAATTTCAACAAACTAATAGTTTTGTCTACTTACCGAGAACCGAAAGTAAGTCACAACCAGCATTAAAACTTAGTTGGTTAAACTAATATTTTATGATAAACTGATCGCTGAATTCAAACAGTGAGAGCACACTTACATACATATATGATGAGGACATGTAACAATATTTGTATAAAGTGCTCTGTTTACAAAAGTTAAGTTCCAAGTTGTTCCTTACTCTCTCTATAACTAAAAATGATTTTATCTTATGCCGCTAAAAAATGCACAGCGTTTTGAAGAGCGAACTACTGATATTTCTGTTATTTATGCAAATTTGAAACTAATTCATCAGCAAACCAATTATTTTTAAAACAGCTACTCCGAAAATCGTTAAAAGCAGAAAACATTGTGCCGTTAATACATCAACTGCTGTTTTGAAAGCTGTCCGCCAAATTACTACATCGAACAAATGTACCTCCATGAAAAGTTAGCTAGTTTCAAAGCAACAAGTAAACACGACATTGTTTTAAAAATATTTAATGTAGATTGACATCTGTCCATTGATAGGTCCAGCGATAGTTCAGTGTTGTATGTTGATGGATTATTTTTAATTATGTATACGACTTTTGATAGTCACGTAATTAAATCAGTTTGCTTCATAAGCTAGGTAGATAAACGTGACTGTTTTAAGATAAACGTAATGTGGACAGTCTGCAAATAGTCTGGGAAACCCGGAACGTGTCTGACCGACAGCTTTAATGAAAATCTTGTCACTCGTTCCCTGAGAACCGATTGCACAAAACTAGGATTAAAACTGTCAAATGGTTTTAAGATACTTCATCTGTGTGTTTTAAATTAGGCCTGAGAAAAATATTGGCTACACTTTTCAAGCTATTTATACATAGCTTGCAACGGAATGCTGACGTCATGAATTATTTAATATTCTCATTTTATTTAAAAGTGCTTAGAAAGATCTCATCGATTTTACCTGATATTTGAACAATAAAAGAATGATATTTAAATATTATGATTAGTGTTACAATGGACATTGTTGAAAGGCATTTTACTTGTGGATTGTCGTTATTTGTAATGTTGCCAATCACGCAACTGATAAACAAAAACAAAAACACTAGTACGCATTTTAGGAAAGTATTTTTTTCAAAATCGAATGCACTGCATCAACTGCATTAAGTGCATACTAGATAGATATTTATCACTTAAATTTAATCTAAAACAAAAAACGCTTATTAAAGCAGAATTCCAGGCAGATAAGTTTCCTAGTATACTTGTTTTTAAATTTTACATTACAATTAAGCAAATCTCTCACTTAATTACACCCCTGATAAATACACAAACACCGACCCAGATAAGCCCCATAAATTAAAAATAATTATTTTAGCAAGTACTTTTATGGCATCACAATCACTTAAACGTAATCTAATGTGAATATCATTACTTTAATAGCAGGCCACATAAGTATGCACGACATGTACTGTTCTCGGTGTAACATAATGTTCATGCCCTCAAGACACCCTCTAATCATTTCGTGTGATTGATCTCTCCATCGATACTACGTTTTCACGCAAATAAATCGTCTACACCTGAAAAACTCAATACTGTATGCTTGCAACATCAAAAACGCTATTAAATTTATTGCGGGGAAAACGTACCAACTTTCATGAGAAAAATTGCCAAGCAGTGCATACACTGACCTTTAAAGGCCAACCTAATATATCAAAATCGACGTACTAAAATCGGCTATGCAAACTAATGGTCAGCTAAATGTTTCTTGACGAATTTTTCGCGACTTTTTTGTCTAAAAAAAAAATAATTTAAGTGGCAGTGGCTAAAACCATTTTTTTTATGATGGAAACGAACAAGGACTTTAATTCATCTAAATTAATACGCCAGTTATTTGTTTAAATATTTTCATTTGAAATTCGAGCGGTGACCAACAGGCGAGATTAAAAGAATTGTGAGTAGTGTTGCTTAGGAATTTTTCGCCAAAGGGCAGTGTACTTTTTGTATTACTAAAAAATTGGTCGAAGGTTATTTCGACAAAACTTCCCTCGCCCCTACGTACAGTTGAAGACATACAGGTTCGAAAAATAATAAAATTTAACTTTGAGAATTTTTATTTTTATGATCATCTTTATGAACTAACATTAATATAATTATGTGAGGATTGTTAAAGTACAGTACAACATCGCATCCATATATGTCTAGTGAGTTTTTCCATATAAAATGTTTTTGATGACGTCATCAATACTTTAGAAGGACCCGTATATCACTTTGAATAGGTGCAGTGTTATATTATTATTAATAATAATAACAATACTGTATCTTCAACTTCTAAAATTATCTTAAACCAAGTCGACTTTCTTGGCATAATCCATTTGTTATAGTTTTAGTACGTGGTAGTGTCAAACGAAAGCGGAATTTTAGCTTCCGCACATAAGTCGATAACAAACTAGATATTTACCTCTACAGCACTAGTTTCTACACCGAACTAGACTATAAAACGAGCAATAAATGCCTACTGTTTAAATTTGTCTAACAAAATTGGCTTATGTCCTAAATGGGTATAAAGACCTCTATCGGTTGCAAAATTTTATGTGCAGCTTTGTGAACTTCTCTGTTCTGCAGTGTCCAACATTTACTGGTTTATTTCCAACATTTACTATTTAACGTCACCTGATGTTTAATTCCCGGAATTAATATTTGATCCAGTTTTTACTTGCCAAGCGTAAGCTAACGACATAACAAGGGTTTATCCGGTGAATGGCACCTTCATGTTTTCCCGATGTTTCCTAACCTCTAGAGTATGAAAAAATTGGTCTCCCGTTTAAATGTCTGTCATCTATCGCCCGTCGTATATGTCAATTTTGTTTATACTTATAATCTCCGAAATTTCTCCACTGGTTGTTTTATTACATACATAAATATGTTGGAAATACCGTCTATACAGTAGTAAAATTTTAACCAAAATTTGTTCAATCGCCCCCACCAATAATCTGATAACGGCACCTCAAAGTTTTGCATTTATTTTACTTGTTATGTAAATTATTTGTTTCCCTGTAATTGGGCCTCCGACCTGTTGAGAAACTGATAGAATAAAAAAAACATGTATATATGTAACAACATATTCCAGTATTTATCGTTTATGAAGCTTCCTTGATTTTAACGTCTCGAGCTTTAGTTAAGGAAGTATTGTAATTGAGTCCATTGGGCAAATAGGTACTTTAATATTTTCTCGATGTTTCGCCATGCCTATAGTACGAAAAAGTGGTCTCCCGTTTTCGTCTACATGTCATCTGTGTCCATTTTTATTAGACAGATAATCTCCGAAAATACCGAACTGATTGTTGTCAAATTTTTTACGTATACTAGGCTGATCATCCCCAACAATAATGATATGACGTCATACCTAAAATTTAGGTTGGTAAGTGTTATTTAAATTTGATAAAATAAGATACTCTTGCACTTGTGGTTTATGAATGGTTGTTCAATTTTTACCCCACACTTCCGGATTTTTGGAAAAAAAAATTCTAAATTGTATAAAAATATTTTCGAATTTAAATATGCGGAACTGAGTGCTGTGAAATCTTGTGAACGTTTTAAGATTATAGGAAGAATGATAAATTATCTTTTTTTAAACAATGAATTTGATTGTACTTCAACGATGAGGGAACAAAAAGTCCACATTTACGTTTGTAAAAATTAAAATTCCTTTCTTTCTGCCTTTCTTTTACAAATACTAATGTCACATTAGGTATGAAAATGGTCACCCAAAAAATGTCACAAATCCTTATTTCCTAATTTCGTTTTTCGTTTTCTGTCATAACAAATACGTTAACGAAAATATCTAAAACTGTGATCTTCTTCATGACGTTAATAATGTTGAGGAGTGGATGATTGAGGAGGTAAAGTAGTGTACACGACGAGGTTTATACACCCGTTTGCCTAAAGAGCCAAATTTGTTTCAAAGCTTTAAACATTAGGCCGCCTCTACTCGTTTAACTTTATAGTTCGGTTAACAAAGCGGTACTCATAGACTCATTGCATTCGCAAATGCTTTGGTAATGAATAATGATCGACGTGCGAAAGATAAATTTTCGGTTTCGTTCGATTTTAACAGGCAGTGGCGACTCGAAGTTTACTCTGCTGGAGGGTCAATTTACATACATATGTTACCGGAAATCTGTATAATTCGATATTCTATACAATACCTAGGCAACGTATAGAATGCCTAAAACGTTAAGGTAATGTATGAAATATTATTCATTTTATACTTTGCCTAGGTATTCTATATAATGCCGAATGCGCAGCCGGTAATGTGTGTAAGAGATGAGAGTAGGTAAGTGTGAGATACGCGGGGAGACAGTTAAAATTAGTATATTATTATACAAGTTGCATAAGACGCTCTATTGGCGCACGAGTATTTTGAAGCACGACGAGCGAAGCGAGGAGTGCTTCAAGGACACGAGTGCGACGATGCGTTTTATGAAACGAGTATAATACACTATTTTTTCTACTTTGCGCGTTATTTAATCAAAAATTTGGTAAAATAAAAAAGAGGGGATTTAGGGATTTTTTGTCTACATTATTATGGGTGGTCACCATACATTGTTTATTTTCAAACATTTGACCAACGAAATTTAATTTTGCGAATAATTCTTTAAACAAGGGTTATGGAAAGCGAGAGAAATTGTACCCCGTCCGAATTTCGCGAAATTGCCGAGGATACAGTTACAAAACTTTTGCCCAAGAAGCCTAAGGACTTGTATACAAAAGAATTTGAGCACTTTAAACGGTGGTGTAGTGAGAATAATGTGAAAATTATAGTAGAAAATGTTCTCATTGCATCCGAGCACAAGGCACAAGCGCCAGTACATCAGAGATAGACGAGCAATCCAACAAAACTTTGTTCCCGGTCAAATTTCCCAGGCATCACCATTACCGCTCAGGATTCTTGTAATCTTACCATTAATGTTTGCAATGATTCCAAGGATCTGGGCGTACATTGAACAATTAAAAAAGTTTTGACAGTTGTGAGGTTATGCAGTTTTGTACCAGCGTCGCGGGTACCACCAACCTAGTAAAATAAAAAATCGCGTTTCATAATGAGATCTGTTTCGATACCCAAATGGGTTTCGTAAAGAGTTCCTTAGCGACGCAAAGTAGAAAAATAAGATTTTATGCACTTCAAAATGTCGCAATAGTTCTTTATGGAAGAATAAATAATTATTTTTTTTTCTCCATTCTGAGAAGCCAGTACATCTATTTCTTATTTTTATAGAACTGTTTTGTTTCCTAAGTTTTTAATACTTGGTAGGTATACTAGTCCAAAAGCTATAACGTTATATGACCATCATAAAAGTTGTTGACCGCAAATAAATATCCCCTTTGTGTGGTTCGCACTAAGCTTACCGGTTGGCAGTAAATCGTCTTCTTAACATTTCTTGCTCACATTTAACAGGACCGGCTGTGAAAGCGAGTGGTTATTTCGGAACCCTCAGCGGCTGCAGGTAGTAAAGAAATAATGCAGTGGTGGATTTACATATTTAGTGAAAGCCGCCCCTGAACGAAACCACAACAGCCGGTCGAGCTGCAGTGGACACGTTATTTACGACCCTAAAACCTTTTCTATTATAAACAATTTAACTTCGACACGATGGGATGATTTTATGATGACCATATAACCTTATAGCTTTTGGTCTACTATACCTACCTGATTATTTTTGAGAAACATTTTATTATCTTAGTTAACCTAGAAGAATTTTGAGTTTAACATAATTTATTTATATGTTACAATCCCTAGGAATTGTATACATTACCTAGGCAAAGTATGTAATAAACAATCATATTCGTAATATTTCATACATTGCCTAGACGTCCTCGGTACTCTACACATTGCCTAGGTATTGTATAGAATACCTGAATTATACAGATTGCCGGTAACACACACATAAAAACAGGGTCATTATAAAATATTGTAGTCAAGGAAGGCCATGACTTTGGTGACATTGTGTGCCGCCTTTTTCAGTTTTGTGGAAAGGATTACACTAATATTGGAATTTTTATTTTTAACGCCACATTAGTATGACATTAGCGGCTGCACTGTTTCAACACTTCATCAAATTCTGTCAGATGTCAATAATTTTTTCGTTTGTACTGATTACTGGTACGTTTTCCCACACTTTGTGCGTTAATTGACTTGTCTTGTTTTCATTTTTGCTGTGTTCCCATTTGTTCGAACTTTAAGTGTCTCAAAAAACAGTTTTTATCAAAACTACAGATCATTGTGGAATAATCTCAGGTAATGAACACAGAGGAATAACTATAGCCAGTGTTACAAATGACTTTTTTAGTTCTTTGGAGCAATCATCATGTCCTATTACCGTAATGGGGTGTTAAATGAGGATGGGGATGGAGTGTACTCTGCGGATCTGGTGAAATGTCCTGTTGTCATTGAGGAAGAATCTTTGAAGACGCTTTAGCGGCGAATTGTGGCCAGATTTAACAACACCGGTAGCGTTTCTAAGTGAAAACCGACGGGGAGACCTCAAGTTAGTGTTGTTGAAGATTTAAGGATGAGAATGGAACAAAGTCTGAATAAAGCTTTGTCAAAACTCTTTACAGTCCGGAGTACCATACAGCACGTGCCAGAAAATCGTAAAAGAGAAGTTACATATGCATCCATATAAGATCTCGTTGGTTCAGGAGCTGCAACCAGCTGATTTTCCTCCACGCGTTGGGTATTGTCGTTGGTTTCAAGCTAATATGGACCATAACAAGATTCTCGATTTGTCGTTCTTTTCTGATGAAGCCTGGTTTCATCTGTCAGGCTATGTCAACTCACAGAACTTCAGAATTTGGTGTATAGAAAATACTCACCCTTTTGAAGAAACACCATTACACGCAGTTGGTGTGTGGTTAGGTGTTTCTAGACGACGATTCATAGGCCCGATACTTTTTAAAGTAAATGAATGTGATCAATAAACAAAATTGGATGTAGAAAGTGTATGTAGGTACTGATGCAATAAAGTTTTTTATTTTCAGTAACTTTCATTTTTCTTTCTGTGTTAGTTGCATTCTCTTAATTTAAAACTTACTTCAACTTACTGTTTAGTAATAATTGTAACTTTACTATTAGGAAGGTTAAAAATCTTTATTAAACATTCTGTTTTTTCAAAAGATCTCATAATCATCTACAGAACTCTTAACACTATGCTCCTGAAATGTTATTGTTTTTTTCATATTTTTTTGAAAAATCTTGATATTAGGATGGCCATCTGGGCGTATTTTGGGTAGAACTTCTTTGACATTCCTGTTATGCAGATCTAGTATGTTTCAGATATCTAGAAACTGCAAAGCTGAAGGTAATGTTTGGACATAGCAGTTTTCACCTATTGTAGGGATGAAGATCAAGGCTTTCAGTTGTGTTTTTTCAAGAGAAAAGCACCGGTCACAAACCACGTCTGCACAATGTTTTGACGATTCCTTACAATTTACAAACTGAACTTTCGAGGGATCACCACTTTGGCAACATTATTTACTGCAAAAACTCATTACTCATTGTCATTTTAAAACAGTGGTACTGTTCGTTAACTGTGATAAGACTTGCTCTGCCATTGTCCATTACGTGATTTTTCACAATTTTTACCTTCAGGGTACCTATAAAAATGTAATTTTTTAATTAATTACCGTGTTCATTGGTTTGACAAATTTAACCTCACTTTTTGGATTTCATTATTTGCTTCTTTGCAAAACAGACCAGATGATTTATTCTGTTCAACTCCAATCGACTTCCCAAGGTGTAATTCATGACAAAGCCCTTAAACGTTTTTCTGACAATTTACAATTTTTGAAGCTGAAATGTATTGCAGTGGCGTTCACAAATGCTCGATAACAGTGCAACCCTTAATGCTCTGGCCTGGCGTATTTTCGTGGCTATTTAAAATGAAATTAAACCGCAAACCTGGCATTTCAATTTTTGACACATTTGATAGATTTGTTTCGACGTTCGTGACATTTCAAATGAATTGAAATCATTTTGGTGATTAGCGGCACGAGAAAAATTTCAATTGTTTTTCATAGGTGAGTTGACTACAGTATTTTATAATGACCCTGTATATAAATGCATACCTTCTACACACTTATCTTTTACTTTTTAGAACGACTTAAATTTTAGCCAATTCTTGAATTTTTTTGTTTGAAAAATGTCATCACTACATCATTCCCGTTACATTACAAAATTTAAACGATTTTTCAATACCTAACACTGGTAAAGATATAAGACTTTCGTATCGCACATTATTCCGTAAAAATATCTTTATTCTCTTTAAAGTCAGAAAACCGTACACTTTCCGCGTAATGTACACAAATTATTGAATAGTTTAACACACTCTGAGAAAGGTCATTGTCCGAAAAGAACTGGAAAATCACTATTGAATCTCCGAAAACAAAATGCAGGCGAAACAAAAAAAAAAACGTATTATTCTCACTACACCCACATATCGAATCACATAATTTATGCATGGATCCGCGAAAGTATCACTTAACGTCTTTATATTTTCTTCTTTGATTGATCACGATAATCACTTTAGGTAAAAGCCACTCACTGTTTTTAAATTGTAACTGTTTCTAAAAATTTAACTTTTTTCAACTTTGAGACGTAGTACTTCTTGAATTACAGGTGACATTCCGAGTTTGCAGTTATAAAGAAATTTATGAACATGAAATGATGTGCTGCTTGTAACTGCGCACTCTGTTGTCCCTGGTAACCGCAGGGTGTAGAGAAGTTGTCTGTTGTCGTTTTTCCAAAAGCACAAAGCCGAAAATTTAGAAAAATATCTAATTTGCTATGCAAATTTCAACGAAGATTAGGATTGTCGCTTGCGTAAAATTATAAAACAACTGTTGATGTCAAAAAAATTAGACGTTATGTACAATTTATTTTTACTAAAACTTGCTTAAAGCGTCTTTTTTTCCTGTTTGGGGCCAAAATCACCCGTTTTTATAGCCTATTTTAGGGCCCATTTTGGCTTTTTTTGTTAACGTAAAATCCGTTCTTTAAACTCATTCGTCTATTATTACTCTTATGTTCCTGTACAGCAGCACCAGTAACCAAACCCCAACATTCTCATCTCCAACTTTTGACAAATGCGACTACAACATCAACATTGACATCCATCCACTGAAATTCTGTCTTAGTACACTGTAGTTAGGAATTTATTAATAAATTCTTGTTCGATATGCGCTGTTGAACAACGTCGGCGACCATAAAAACGCTGCAGTCACGAAGAGGCCCTTCTATATATAAATGGATTGATAAAAGCTTCGTTTGCCAAACTACCCGAGTTGCGGTGTCGTAAAACTCCAAACAAGCCCGAAATTTTACACACTACATTAAGTAATTAGCACAAAATTGAATGTAAAGATAATAAAAAATTCCGGACGCGTACTGGATTGAAGTACGAAAGTACGCAATAAAACGCAAACAGCAGGAAAAAATGGTTAACAAGGCCCGCGATAGTTTAATTTAGAGAGCCGTTCGTGTACGTTCTAGCTTAGTGCCGCTGTTATCGAATGCAATATGTGCTAGTCGGAATTTTAATTGACCATAACTTTTTTTATGAAGCACGTATGTCTTAATAAATGATAATAACAAAGCATAAACCGGCGATTAACGGGATGATAACGATAATGATAAGGATAATGGCCTGGTATGACGAAGGAGAAGTGAATAAAATTGCTATTTACTTGCTCGGGAATGATTTATTCCATGTGGAGTTTTGAGCTGGCTGGCGTGAACACCTTGTTGTGGTAATAGAGTGGCGACTTTGTAAAGCATAAGTAAATATTTGCGGAAATTTGCTTTCTCATAAGCGGAAAGGGATTGTGCTAGCAAATAGATGAAACCGGTGGTGTTCATTTGCACATCACGGTTCGCGCTTCATAAATTAATTCACGAACTGCTTACATATTCCATTTAAAAAGTGAACAATGGGATGCGTTTCGTGTTTGAAGTGGAAAGTGGGGTAAACTGTATGAGGTTAAAGCAGGTTTTGCAGCTCTTAAGTTTTCAATTACATAATGGTCAAAGCGGAAAAACAAATGTGCTTTGTCCTTTCAGGAAATTCAAAGCAGGATTGCATCGCAATTTTCTCTTCGATGAGCTTTACTGATTAGAATTTTAGAAGCAGACTTTTTTAGTAAATTGGAGATCTGTTCAATTTTTAAATTATACGTGAATCATTGTTTGGGCTTACTTGTCATTATTGTTATTATTAATATTATTACCCAACTGATGAGGACACAATTACGGAACACATTATTAAGTACAAAATTAAGTAAATGTATGTTAGTAAATAATATTAAACTTGCGTGTAATTAAACATATCAAAGGTATTCTCTAGTTTATTCAATTAAGTACAAATCATTTGCGTTAAGGGAGGATCACTTCCATTTTAAATCTGTCAATCACTAATTCTTGAAGATAACCTATAACCTCTCTGTGGATGCATCTTCAAACACCTTCGTTGAATTCTCTCATAAGAAGAAATTGGGGCGTTACAAACAGAAGCCTAAACAATCATCTATTATATTCAAAATAAGATCTAATAAGCAACTAAGACGAATAACGAAATTTAAAGATTTAAAGGCAGACTCAGTGACAGTTTGAATTGGGAATTAAATGAAACTTGCGTACCAAAAACAACACCAAGTTTACGTATCACCGGGCTAGTGAATACAATGCTATCAATATTATTTTTGTTGTTAATATTTTCTTTTTTAAAAATTTGTGTTCACCATTTAGAATTATCTCTATCTGTACACCTTACTTAGGTATTGTGCAAGCACAAAGCATCACCGCATGTGTCAATTAGACTGTAGATTAGATTTTCAAATTATTGTATGCAAAAAGAAGGCAATGCATATCCATAACCCCAGCAATATCATTTATAAACAATCTGAAAAATAATGGACCTGAGACGAAACCTTGGGGCGCACCAGTTTAAACAATTCTGACTTAAATCCAGTCCATTTTCGTAAATAGATACATGTTTTTTAACTACGAACATAACGAAGTTAAAAATCTGAAAACCCAAAACTTTCTAACTTTTGCAGAAAAAGGTGATGATATGATATGATATGATTTATTCCAAACAGGTTACACCCAATTACAAGGAATTAACTTAATATAACATTATCTAGAATATTGTTTAACTGTAATATTAAATAAAACATAAATTCCTACAATATGCAAAAATTAATAATAACACATCATTACTGTAATAGAGCACCATTAAATAAATAAAGCATTATATCCACAATACAATGAAAAATTTAAGCACTAATTATATTTAAAATATCTTAGAACTACTTTGATTATACTAATGAGTGAGTCTGCACACAAGTCGCAATCCTTCGATATTCTGTTACAAGCATCAGTCATAAGGGTTACAGAAGATTTACGTAGTACATTTTTTCTGTAATTCTGACCATAAAACATAATTCTGTTACGGGAGTTGCTACGAGGAACTGTAAACAAAAGTTTACTTAATAACTCAGGACAATCTATCTTATTGTGCATTAAATTATATGTAAACTTTACTACAGCAACAATTCTTCTTACTTCTAATGATGTAAACCCAAATCGATTCAATAAGTTTAGATGATCAGTGCCTCTTTCAGGATAGAACCCATCCAAACGGTAACACAAGAATTTTAGGTATTTACGCTGTACGGTTTCCAGATGAGTGATATGAGTATTACATAATGGATACCATATTATACACGCATATTCAAGTCGTGATCTTATCATTGTAAAATATAAATTGTTAAGAGCTCTTAAGCTGGTGAATTCGTTACAATTTCTATACACAAAACCGTATATTTTAAATGCTTTTGCTATTATGTCATACATATGTTCCACAAACATAAACCTTGAGTCAAATATGACACCTAGATGTCTTATACTCTCTTTCCTGACCAAACTCTTGCCGGTAACTTCATAAGAAAAACTTATAGGTTCCTGTATTTTGGTGTAAGTGACTATATAACATTTATCTTTATTAAGAGTTAAACAGTTTTTTTTACAATATTCTGCAATGTGCTTTATATTATTCTGAAGTGTCATGCAGTCTTCTTCACTTTTAATTTCTAAAAAGTCGTCAGCGAAAAGTAGTGTTTTACAAGATACCTCAACTGTGATATCATTGATAAATATAAGAAACAAGAGTGGTCCCATGTTGGATCCTTGGGGTACTCCGGATGTTGGATAAATTGGATTCGAGTAAAAATTTCGATATCGTACTCTTTATTCCCTTTTGGTTAGATATTCACGAAACAATGAAATCAGTTGATCAGAAAACCCATACGCTTTTAATTTACTCAGTAATATAAAGTGATCAATCTGATCAAAAGCCTTGCTTATGTCCATATAAATTGAATCCACTTGACCTCTATTGTCAATTATTTCAGAAACATATTGTGCAAAACAACCTAAATTAGTGACCGTTGATCTTTTTTGAACGAAACCATGCTGACATGAATTAATGAAAGGACTAACTCTAGAATAAATATGTTTATACAAAATTGTCTCGAAAATCTTCGCAAAGTTGCACAACAGGCTAATGGGACGATAATTTTTAATCTCCGTGACATCACCTGATTTATACACAGCACAAATGCATGTTTGTTTCCAAAGAGCGGGCATATTACTCTTTTGCAATATAAGATTAAATAATTTTAGAAGAGGTGAAACAAAAAGACATGCACATGATAAATTTTATCGAAAATATTCGAAAATTCAATAAATGCATGAATCTACGTTAACCCTCTAGCTACTCACAGAAACTGATTTATGGAAAAAAGATTTGTCTTAAACAAGCGTCCTTTAATGAACGATTTGGAGAAAGCATTTGAAAGATACGACTGGAGACACTGGAGAGAAAATATGGAAGACTACTTGAAACACTTTGAAAAATTAGAAATTATGTCCAATGGTCTATAATGCCATATTTTTGGTTTGTCTGTTGTCTCCAATCTTAAAGATGGGACAAGTTCTTGACAATTTCCATTTTTAAGGAAATGTACAGGTTTTGTACACTCGCTCACAGCAGGACTAAGGCTGCATTTTAGTCAGGTCCACTAGTCATTTTGCGTTTTCACTTTTAAATGGCACCGTACACACTCCTCTTCGTGACGCAGCTAATATCTAGAATATTTTAATTTTAACTAGAACAGTTTAAGTTATTGAACTAAATTTTATTTAGAATTGACTGAACAAAGTTGTTAGCAAAATTATTGATTACGTGCGTGGTGTCAGATAGGCTTAAAGAATTATGGATTATATTAGACGGTATAAAGTACGATTTTTTTGGAGCTTATAAATAACCAAAACTTTCTGAGATCATAATTAACAAAATTGTTGATTCTTTGCATATCAAGTTTACACACATTTCTAGTTTCAAATTTTATCCAAGTTCTCAAGATTTTAAATGTTAAATAATAATCTGGTGATTTAGCTATCTTATGCAGATTTTATTTAATAATTTTGATAACATGACAGTTAAATCAAATTATATAATTTCTAGGATTGTTTCTTTTTTTGGGAATACAAATCTGGAAAATTTCGTTCAACACCTGGTAAAAGTGGAAAAATGCACATCAACATTGGAATAGTTTTTATGAAATAACCAGTTTATGAATAATAATGTTTCATACAACATAGAAAATGTACATTTTCTGAAGTTTTAATCAGATTGCACTGAAAACGCAGGATGATTGTCTCGTATCACTGATTTTTTCTAAACCTCTTCGAATGATGAGGAATTGCAGTTTGGTTATTTCCAACAAGGTAGGGCCGCACCCCACAAAACAATGGAAAATTTAGGATACTTGCAAGAATTTTGTGGTAAGCATGTAATAAATTAGACTGTTAATACAAAGTGGCCTGCCCGTTCATCTGATTTGACCCCACGTGATTATCCACTCTTTGGATGGATAAAAGGTATATGCGGAAATTGTATAGCAAAAGTGATTCAGGAAATTTACTTTAATAAATGAAATATCTAAGTAAACACCCTTTGCTGACATAATATAATATTCAAAACGGCTAGGGCAGCCCGGAATGCTAAGGTAAAAACTCTTCAGGCGGCAACTTTTACAGAAGGAGATTTTTTTTGACGAGGAGACTCCTTGAAAGTTTGCAAACAATTTTTTCATGATAGTTTCATATATGAAATTGTTTTACATGGTGGCAGTGCAGCAGACTGTTTAACCCATTTCTTCAAGGGAGAAAGCGATAATAGCAAATCTCTAGCTGGTAGAATTGAATATAATTAAATTTTTTCTAAAATCATGCAAGGTCTTCACTGAAAACAAATGGGTAATTCAGAAGACAGTCAAATCTCTGTCCTGTTCGATATGCTAATTTTTAATGTAGAACTATAAGAAGCATCGTTTTTCTTTTAACACCAAATTCCTTTCGGAGCTGGGATAAAAATAACTCCTGATACAAAAAGTGCCCAGTAGATATAAAGGAAATTAATAAATGGATGATTCTGAAAAAACGCAGGCCTGGATGTGAAGATAAGACAAATCTCGAACCACTCCTTAGGATCAATCACAGTATCTACGCAAATTTCTTCATTGAATATCGAAATGCCAGTAGCCTATAGCCTATACATATTAAGAAAAGAAAAGGAAATATTTTACGAACCTATCAAAATTTTAACCGTCCAAAAACCGGGTCTTCTAATGTAACAGCCCAAATAAGATTATTACAAGAAACCACATCTACTTTAATAATATTTCGTAATGAATGGAAATTTGGTACTAAAGAGTGATTTATTTTCCGACATAATGTAATGCGTTATTGCTTCCTTAAGTATTCAATCACACTCGACTTACTTTTTCACGATACACGCAAAATGAAGCTGTAAATGGTTAAGTTTCGGATATTCTGAGTTACTACTGAGATAATTTTTCCGAAGCCTGAGAACAGTATATCTACGCACCTCTCAATCTTCCCCATGCAGCATCTCCGTCTCCTATTTTTCCGAAATACCCACCCCCGGCTTACAAGCGGCTTTCGCTCCACATTCCCCGCTCCAGTTGCCCCGATGAAGTGGATTTATGTCGTTCTCACTTTCAAAAAAAGATAAAGCGCCTTCAATTTCCTCTCTTATTTATAAATTCCGCCGAAATGTCGTTTAGGGTTGTCGTGCATGTATGGGTTTAATCGCGGTAGCACGCCAAGCAATTTCCACGTGTCTATTTGGTTGTATTATGAAATCGCGTAGCGTGTAATGGTCTGGTGTAGATGATACCCGTACCTAACCTATTTCCACAAACACGTATAAACGATCGTCGGTACCAAGTGAGTGTTTATGGGTCTCGCAGGGACAGAAATACGCGCTCTTATATCAAATAGATACGCCATTATCTTAGTCCTATTATGCGGACGAGAACAAAAAGTGGGTTTCATTTTCCATGCACTGGCTAGACTCAATTTTACTCTTATGTTGGCCGCTATTTATTTTAACGAGTCTGACGCTCGTCCCACTTGTTTGTCGAGTTCTTCTAAATATCAAATGTCAGAGAGAGATGCTTTCTCTAACTACTCGCAACGTGACAAGTTCGTTTCATTTGGGGGGAAACGGCACAAAGGTGGAAAGATAAGCTTTCGTTCGGAATAGGGCTTACGTTTGTCGCATTAACGATTTCTGAATGAAGAGAATATACAGATGATTTTAACGGCGCAAAATTAACGAAATGCAAATCCTATTCATACATTCATGGTTGTTGTTCAGGCTGTATGGGCGGGGGTTTTGCGGTTTTTATTTACTGCCGATTAGTCAAGTAGGTTAGAACGCAGCAGTACAAATTGTAGCTCAAGTTTTTAGGTAATTAATCCCCTGCGAATACTAGTTGTACATAAGACGGATGGAACAAAGAACCGGATTTAACAAATGAGTTTATTTAGATCATGAGATGAGGTCAGCAAAACCTATTTAGTAAATAATACCATTTACTACTATTATATGTAAACTGAACAAAAACTTAATTGTAAAAATAATTCTTCGCCTTTAAAAAAACACAAAACCAACTCTGGACAACAATAAAAGCATAAACATAGTACCATATGATCGAGAAAAAAAGAAGGATAGTAAGCTATGACATTATTTTTAAAATAATGATGTTGCCATTATAACTACTTGACAGTTATGTAGCTGTCAGCCGGACAATGAACGCGTTAGTGTGGCCAACATAATAGTTTTAACAATCGATCAAATAGAAAAATCTAAAAATGTCAGGGCGTTTTTCTTTTCGTGGTTCGTAGAATGCTTCATTTTTTAAATAGGAAACATTGAATATTTTACGCTAAGAATAAAAAATTAATTACGGGGACAGGTTAATGCTTTACCATGGAAAGAAAGCATATGTCATTAATAAATTCCATATAAATTTTGAAATTAAAAAGTCAACTCGTGAGGTTCACAGCTAAATCAGTGTTACAATGTATCTTAAAACCCCATTTTATTACATTTCATTAGAAAATATCAATTTTAAAATGCGCCCAAAGCTACTACAGATAATATTCTTTTGTAATACAGTATAAAATTCCTACATTTTTTATAAATAAATGTCTTCATTTTTACTTTTCGAATGTAAGCCAGGGATGTACTCTAATAGGGACCATCTGGCGAATGACTACTTTCATGTTTTCTCGAGTACGAAAAAATAGGCTTCGCGTTTCCGTCTGTGTCTATTTTATCGACCGATTTTTGTCAAATTTTGGGTGTATGTTAGCAGTATCGTGTAGATGGTAAAACTCTAACCTTTAGTTTTCTAATGACATCCCCACATCATTTTGCTTAGTAAGGTTATCTAAATTTTATAAAATAAAATACTCTTAAACTCATGGTTTATGAATTCGTCTTGGTTTGTTTCATAATTACTTTACAAAAAAAAATGTTTTTGTTGAGTATGATATTCGTAGTATGCATACAAAATCTGACAACAGTCGGTCCCGTACTTTCGGAGACTACGTGTCTAATAAAAATTGACATAGACTCCACACAGACAGACAAACGGAAACGGGAGACTCCTTTTTTCGTTTCTGGGGGTCATGAAACGTCGGGAAAACATAGAAGTGGCTATTCGTCTGATGGACTCGTTTACTATATTTCCTTAGCACACGCTCAGGAAATAATAACTAACTCATTGAGTTAATTATACAAACGACAGGAGCCAAAATAATTGGTCATAATAAAATTTCTTCATATTTTCAATGTGAAGCAAAATATTCAGGTTTCGAAAATTTGGTGCACAAACTTATCTGGTCTTGAAGGTGAAATTATATACTTTCAAAACTCAGATCGGCTTAACAACAGATAATTAATAATTAAGTGTTGCCACTTAAATTGAGACACACAGTAGATTTATAACTACATCCTAAAAATAATAAGTTGACCGAAATAGAGTGGGCATTAATTGTTAAATAAAAAAATAATTTTGGAGGCTCTTTAGTTGTAAGATGTGGTACCAAATTATCACAACAAATTTTGCTACACGAAATCTCTTCTTTCCCAAGTTTTAGTAGTTGTTCTAAAATCGTATCCAGTGAAGCTAAACAATCAAATAATAATATACTCGTACATTTCGAACGTAAGCCAGGAACATTTTAATAAATATGCAAATACATTCTACAAAGGAAAGACCACCGAGGGAGTCAGTCAGATTAAATCTCCTGTGTTTGAAGTCGAGCTTCACGTATTTGAAATATTGAGTTGATTGATAGTATTTAGTCCCAAGCAATTAAGCAAGTACTACCCTCTGAGAAAATAAAGTGGGCGGGGCTAGTACTTGCTAACACAAGTCTTATTTTGGAAAATGATATCGCCTGAGAAAATAGGGGGCGGGTGGGCGGGGATAGTACTTGGTAAGATAAGACTGAAAGTAAAGGGTGGGTGGGCAGGGCTAGTACTTGCTAAGGTAAGACTTAATTCGGCAAATGACGCCCCGCTCAAGGGAGTCGATTCCCCCTCACTTGTGTGAAAACGGGTTTTAACTGTAACATATACAAAGATATACAACTATCAATACTGAAAAAATCAAACTATGTGACAGACATGAATACCACATATATATTTTTCATCCCCTACAAAGACATTAAATTCTATCTATGAAAAGCATCTTTTAAACTGTTACTCCGTCCAACGAACCAGATTTACCTTGTTTCGTTCTGTTTACAAAGTTCACTCTCGAATCAAATCAAATTGTGCTTGCGTACAAAAAACCAATTTAATTTTTCTAATGCTTGGCGGTTTGGCGTTGAACTCGTTTGACGTCACTGTTTAAAGTATCAATAAAATTTGTTTTATTTTTGAACTGCAATAATCCACCACAGTACATTACTCACGGTAGCAATTATAGAAACGATACTCAGGAATGAAATGTGTTTTGAAACCGACGCGTTTGCATGGCATAATGACTTTGTTCTCTCGTGGTGCTGAACGTTGATGCGACGCGGTTTTATTTTACAATTTGATATGCGGTTTGGCAAAGTGATGTCATTATTGCGGTCATTGATGTCATGTGAAATTTCAAATTCTATCTTGAATGACTTGACAGCTGCATTACGAATTATGAATGTTATTGTTTTTGGATAAAGTGGATATATGTGTTGCAAATGCAATTTTCGCTAGCTCTCTGGAACATTGATTTTATGTTTTACGTTGTTGATTTTGATGTTTTTATTTAAATTTATTTTTGAATGCATTTGTGTTCGTGACAACTAGTGTGGCATTCCAGACTTTTTATTTTTAGATGTGCTGATATTTCATATATGGTGAGGTGAGACGAAACATTTCAATTTTTAATTTATGCTACCAATAAAATACAACGTTTAAGAAAAGAAACTTGTAGTGCAATTTTTAAAAGTGGGACCGTATTTTGAGCCAAAGTGCTTTTTATGTTATGTTGAAAGATCTTTAAATAATTTTCTAACAATTACTAGTTAAGAATAGTAAGTACATTAACACCGAATTGTGCATTATACGCTTGAATAATTGATTAAAACTATCAGTATTTAAATTGAATTCGCAAATTATTTACGACTCAAAACAGTTGTCAGAACCAGGTATTTCTACTCAGTTAACTAAAAGTGTTTCTCGAGCCTCTGAACATATTCGTCTTTGTGTACGTGCAATGTGGTTGAGAGTCGGACGTTTCATTCATTTTATTTTTGTCTATAATCTGAAACAAGTATCAGAATAAAGAAACATCATGGAATTTCAAAGTGGCTAAAATTTAAATGTTTACAAACCCACAAAGACGAAGCCGTTGTGGAACTGTAGTGGAATTTGTCAAAAATGTTCACGTATCCTAAAGACATAAAACTCGTGTCTATTGAGTACGTAAGTAGGAAACATCTAGGAACAAATCTCATAAAAAAAAATCGCCTACTGTGATGGTCTAAGCGTTTGACATCTATCCAACCGGGTCTATAACAGTGAAAACCTATTAAGAAGTAATTCTAAATTTCCGCTATCACGTGATTTGAAGTTATATTTCAGCAAGTGAAATCTGTCAGACTGCATGTGAAAGAAGAATAAATTATATACATTTTTAATTAGAATTTTCAGAGCTGTCAACTCCTGGATATTACACCGGTCTAAACAAAAATGTGGACGCGAACCTGCAAAAAAGATCGATCCAAAACAATAAGAATAAGTATGGTTTACATATGTTCTAGTCGAGTAGTTCGGATTTAAACACAAAATGAAAACTGAAACTATCCGATTTTGGTTTATACTGTTCGACAAGAATCAATAATTCAGGTTCCAGGCAACCATACAGGACGTCACATATGATAGAAATGATGGAATATAATTTCAATAATCCATATGAAATTTCTGGTCATCAGCCACAAATAACTTTAATTAACTTAGATTGTTATCTGGGGGCGCAAAAAAATATCAAAACTTGACTGTAAATGGACACGAAGAACTCTTCCTGCACACATCCTTTGTAATACGTCATATATAATAGTATAATATCTGGTTGACCGAGCTTCACTCGGCTCGTTTGGTAGTATTAGATCAGATTAGGACAGATAAATATGCGTATAGTATGCATTTTGAAGTAGACGCGCTAATTAAAAATACACATTAAAAAAGAAATTCCATAAGCAGTCTTTGTTTTAAACAGTGATAAGTGACATGTAGAGATTAAAGAACAGAAAACTGGAATTATTGTTTGACATTTATTACAATCTCATTTGTTACCCAAGTTTTCTATCTGTCGTTCTTTTTTTTTCCTAGTTCTCTCTCTCGACTCTAGGAAAAGGTCACAACTACATTCTTACTGCCAGAAGAGTTTCGCCTCTGGTGTGGTTATCATACTGAGTTACCGTGCTCTTTTGCGTTATTCCTAATTTCTCAATCTCAACCCTGCTCCCGAAGATGCCACTTACGAAAGTGTGCGAAACGTTGAGCCCAAAAACTCAAATAACACGGTCCCATCCCGGAAAACGATCACACATTGACTCCGACCGCGAAACCTCTGAAATGAATGCTTGACAAAATAATCTCAATTCAACGCACTTTCGTGTGCCTTTTATCCGCTCACTCTTTAGTTTTCGGTAAATTTTCTCACCTCAGAAGGTGAATTTTAACGTCTTCTATACAGTGGAGTATGTTTCGGTACGTACAATTGAAGATAAAAAGGTACGTCAAACGTACTGTCAGACTGTCACCCAAACTTCTCTTATAAAACGATCTCGTGTTCGTGTAGTGTCATCTGAAGTTGCCTAGCAACAAATATAATTCACTGCCTGAAAATTGCTGAAAATGCATGAAGCTGTAATTTTCAGAAGTTAAAACTATGATCAATCGATTTTTTGACCCAAAAAACCCCTAACCTGTAAATTTCATCGAAATCGTTAGAGCCGTTTTCGAGAAACCCATTATATATATATATATATATATATACAAACTTTGCTCGTTTAATAGTATTAGATAGATAATAAGCATTTCATCGTAACTCGGAACCGAAAATTTATTAACATTGTTGATGGATCGTACGAGTACACTTATCTCCAAATGGAGGTTAAACAGTGTTTTATTAAAACTTTATTCATTTTTCAGTGAAACATTTGTATACATTATAGTTCATTTCATTAGCTGTAATTACAAATTTATTTACATTTAATTGCACGCTGTTCCACACACGGTTAATACATTCTTGCTTATTTTGCTAATTCTCTGTTTTCAATATTATGTTTCAGCGCATTTTTTAATTTTGTTTTCGATGCAAAACAACTGAAAATGGTGGTCTACAGCACTAATTCTTTATATAACTTAAAATTTAAAAACAAGGGTATTAAAATTTCGCATTCCGACTTTTTAATACTTTTATGCCTCAGCAGCCCACAACAACGATATTGTTATGCTGCTCGTTTAATTTCTTAGTCACGGATGATTTCCCTTCGAAAGAAAACATTGGATATCGAGGTAAATTTTATTCATATACTTGAAATATTGACGTCAATCGAGCTTAACGAGACAACGCAGCCATTAGAAAAATTAAATTGATTTTTTTGTAGGTAAATACAACTTGATTTAATTCGGGAGTGAGTTTTGTAAACACAGTGAAACAAGATAAATCTGATTAATTGCGTGCGAACAAGACCTTAAAAAATGCTTTTTACGATTTATATGTCAGCAATAAAAAACGTAAGCAATATTTTATTGTGTTTGCTAATGACGCCTTTTCCCATATATTCTATTTTATTCCCACGGTATTTCTTCGCATGTCGTACGCGCATTATAACGACTTTTTCGTTTGAAATTTTCACAGCATTATATTACCACGGCACGTGTTATTAATTTCTTCTTTTCGTACTTGTAATGTAGATTTAATTCCGAAACTAGCGATTTTTGTAGCTGCTTTGCCCGACTCACAGAATCAGCTTTTGAATATATTAAAACTAATACGAAATTCTTACGAAATATCACTAATTTGTGCCATATATCACAATATTTATGTCAATTTTATGACTCGTGCGTGTTAAGCGTTTTAGGAAAATTACGTTATCGCCTCGCCGCGATTTTGGCTGTGATATTATAATGTTATTTTAGTTGAAAAATTTACCTGTAAATGGGGAAGCCGGAGCCTTGTTGGAACCAGAAAACCATGTACACTTTGTCATAGTTGTTGGGGGGTGTCACATCACACGGCAAACTAACACTTTTTCCCTCGACGGCTTCAATGTCTTGAGTCACAACCACTGAAACCAAAACGGAAAGTTACAAAACTTAATCAAAATTTTGTCGATTGAAGTTTTCTAATTGGTGCGAAACTTTAACTCGAAAACACCAACATATTCTATAAGGCGTCAAATGGTTTTGTGGTTTTGTTTAAAACAGATTTTTTCAGTACCTATTGTAACAATGTACAATACAGTATGTTTACTATTTTTTCGGTTTAATTAAAACTCAAACACAGCTGTTTGTTTAGTGGATAATTGGGAAAATATTTCAGATACGTTCAGCAGAATAATTTACGCCGCAAATGTACGCAGTTTATCAGTGCTTTAATTAAAAATATTTAAATCGATCGACAGGCATGAATAGTGTGGTTGCTAATTGATACTATTTTGCTAAAAAATACATTTTCAACACTGAAACAGGATTTTCGTACTAAACGACTGCAAATTTTGGGTAAGGTAATTCAGTAATTAAACTATAATATTGTCTCGTTGTGTTCTTACTGGTACAGAAAGAGCTATTTATGTTACAAGTGGGAAAAATTCATGGTTAAGCTCGGTTAAACTACATATTCATACAAATGCTGTAAATTACTGTAAAACAGGAAAACTGTAGATATAACAAAAATATGGATATTCAGTTGACTACACAATACAAAAAGGATTCAAATCCTCGAAGATAATTTAAAACTATTATTGAGAAATATCTAAAATATATTTATTTGCACAAAGACACGTTGAGGATATCGGTGCATACTCTAAGACAGCTTGGCCCATATGTCTTTAAAATCGATTCTACATGTAACAAGTTCGCACTTTGAATATTTCCTCGAAAGAACGAGATCTATATAATGTCGTTGAAGTAATATTCTAATATCAGAATTTCGCCCAGGAATCGGCCCCCTCAATACAATGGTCAATATGGTCTTAAAAATACCTTGATTGTGACAAAATTTTTACATTCGTTACAAATCCAATAATTTATAGTAAACTCAGTTGACTTGTACCTAGTAAAATTTTACAAACCCATTAACCGACAATAGCGAAAAATTATCTCCTAAATCAACTGAGTTTACTACACTAACAACATCGGTTATTTGATCAGTGTGGGTGTAACTTTAGCGAATGAACGAAATATACAAATATTTTCTTTTGTTTAATATGAATATATTATTACTAGCTGTTCGCCTGCGGCTTTGCTCACGTAGACGATTCGTTGTGTTGAAGACCATTATCATCAACATTCAAGTAAAAAATGCGTTGAAGGGTATTAATACAATTTCGAGTAAAAATCGACATAAATAATTTTTGCTCATAAAAACTTTGTCACCCCCTTTCATTTTCTTAGGAGTGGAATCTCGAAACAATCTGAAATACGTGTTTCATTATTTGTGTTGAAGAGTTTTAATACCTACCAAGTTCCCCGTAATACATGTTTCGTATTAATACCAAGTTCTCCATAAAAAATTAAATTTACAGTAGAAATATTTTTCCTATACAAACTTCGCCACCAATTTTCACTCCCTTTGGGATTGAATCTCGGAAAATGCTTAAATCCGTGTTCCATTATTTGTATTGAAGAGCATTAATACCAAGATTCACGTAAAAATTTAAATTTTCAATAGAAATATTTTTCCCATACAAACTTATTAGCCTCAACATTTCATTTCCTTAGGGGTTGAATTTTAGAAAATGCTTAAAGTCGAGTTTCATTATTTGTGTTGAAGAACATTAACACCAAGTTTCAAGTAAAAATTTCAATTTATAGTCGAAATATGGTTCATATACCAACTTAGCCGTCCAAACTTAGACACCACTTTTCACCCCTTTAGGGTCGAATCTCTGAAAATGCTTAAATACGTATTTTCTTATTTGTATTGAAGAGAATTAAAATGTACCAGGTTTCACGTAACAATGTAAATTTTACAGTAGACATATTGGACTTATACAAATTTTATCACCCCTTTTTAAACACCTTAAGGGATGAATTTCGAGAAATCCCTTCTTAAACGATGCCTCCAGTATAAAATGAACATTCTTTCCAAATTTTAACTTTCTAGCATTAGCGATTTGGGCGGGGCATTGATAGGTCAGTCGGGACATTGCCTTTTATTGTAACGAAGCGAAGGAAGTGCTGTGGCTGTTGAGTTTTTGAGTATTGAAGGGAAGTGAGCAGTTCGACCCTCCGACCACCGTAAGTATCCTTTGGTGTGGTCTGCCCATCTTAGTACCGGTTTTCGAATCGCCGCCCCCCCAGCGAGAAACCGTGTCAGGGTCACCGGGTTTTTTTTATTCCCGTCAGAAGTCGAAACCGTCGTGCACGCGTCGTTACCGTCATCGCGCTCCCCTCCCGGATCGCCGTGCCGTCTTCGCGCGATTTCCAGGTCTCAAGGTCGCCGCCCCCAGGGCCAGGAGGAGCCCGTCCTAAGGGAAGTCGCCGCCTAGGAGGAACGACCGTGCCGGACGTTTAATTCTTTTTTTGGAAAACCGTTTTGTAATTGTTTAGTTTAATATTAGCCGTAAGATTTATTATTTTAGACCGTGTAGCTGGTGGCAGGGAATAACCCCTATTTGTTATAAAATATCCTTGCCGTTTTATTTATTATTCTCGTGTTTTCGCGGGCGCTCACCACCTGAATTCCGTGTCTCCGGCTTTAGAGCACCCCGGCGCTCCCTCTTCGAGGGAGCTGGCGCCCGAGCAACCGCCGCTCCTGACCGAAGGCGCCACCCCCGGCGGCGTGAAGGTCGCCGCATAAGCTTGGTCGGCCAGACGTGTTTCTGACATCAGCGATACTAGTCGACCCAAAGCTTGGCACCCAAGTACGTCGCCACCACACGTTATCGGCCAGATCCCGGACCGTCACCGGAATTTCGTCGCAATATATATAGAGAAGATTATCACTATTGTGTAATTAAGCAGATCAAGATGAAATTGAAGTCGTTAAGCATAATTAATTTTTATACGTACCTATTATAATAATTTATACATTAATAAAATAGCAGCGATATACGGTTTAACCTACCGCGAAACTCCAAAGTTGGATAAAAAGGAGGAAAAATTTCAGTCCATTTTAAAATACGTAATTAATGCAATTGTTAATATAAGACTCTATTAACTGTAGGAGAGTTAATGAGAAAGCAAAATCATTTAGCTTAAGAAGTAAAATATCGTGTGGAATACAAAATCAAAAGCCTTTGAGAAAGTCTGTCTTTTGCGAATCCATGTTGATGTGATGATAAAATAAGAATAAAGTTTGTAAATATCTGGTGATTTTTTAAATTTCTTCTCTAGTTGGCCGTGATGCTTCGTTTGCACTGCTGACGTATGCGTGATGGTAGAAATGTAAAAAGTCACACAGTTTTAACGTATTTGTTGATACAAGTATAATTGGTAGAGAGTTGATGGTTGCCCGTTTTGAATATAAATATAAACATTTTCTGCAGTCTCGAATCAACAAAGTAGGTATCACACATTTTTAAAATTAAATCTTCCTGATTAATTGGTAATAAGGACTATAAAAAGAATGTGTAATTAACACTATCAGGTGCAAATGATACCGCTGTCTTCTTTGTAAGAATGTTTGAAAAAGTGTTTGCAAATGCATTTTAACGATTTCCTGTGGATGCGTTAATTCTGTGTTCTCTTTGTTTGCGTTGTACTAGGAATTATACATGTTCCTTTTTTCGGTTCATAAAATTTCATACTCTAATTAATTTCGTTAACTTGCTCTATGAGCTGATTACAGCAGAATGTGGTGCACTTTTTCCAAGAGAAAATTATTCGTTTGCATTTTTCAGAGTTTAACATCATGCTGATATTAGCACACCAGCCCTAGGCTACATTAAATGTAATTTGTAAACCAAGAAGGTTTACTTAGCTGCTAACATTAGAGAAAATTATTAGATCATCACAGTTAGCAATAGGTGAAGAAGTTAGCTGATCAAACCAAATCATTTATGAATACGAATACATATTTTAAAGTGGGACCAAAATAGTAACCGCGAGTCTTTATTCAAACTATTTGGAGACGCTTGGTGTCATAAAAGGAAGCCCAAGCCTGTATTTGACCATTGACGCCGAAATACTTAATAAAAGGGTATAATTTACTCGAATCAATCTGGAAGTCGTTCACGAAAGCAACTATCATATATTCGATACAGCCAGCAAAGATAATTGCTGTACTTCTACCAAGGAGGAACTCGTGCTGACCGAGTGATACAATTCTGACAAGTGGCTCATTAATAATTTACTTCAATCCTCTGGATAAAGTTGGAATAATGGCAATAATGCCATAGTTTTATGTAAAGGAATAATATAAAACTGCTTCCAATTACTCGGGCTAGGATACAGAGCTAGGTATATGAATAGATTTTTATCAATAGGTGAAGAGGGTAATCATTTTTTTAAGCTATGAATGGCACAATTTTGTGAAACCATTGCGATAACTCGAACATATTGAAATATCAAACCAAAAAAAAATCTCTCTGTCAGTTTTTACCACAGAGCTAATACGACTAGCTGATAAAAAAATGTACCTAACTATAAGGAACTTCAAATAAAACAACAATTTTTGGTCATTTTTCAATATACATTTTTTTGTTCCCGACTGTAAGCTAAAGAAAGTAACAGGATCCCACTAGAAGAATGGCTAATTTTAGGTTTTCTCGACGTTTTATGACCCCTATAATACGAAAATGTAGGTTTCGCGTTTTAGTTCGTCTGTCGTCCCTCTGTCCTCTGTCGTGTGTGTCGATGTTTATTAGACAGACAATCTTCGAAACTACTAGATCGATTGTTGTCAAATTTTTATGTGTTAGAAACATCGAGTAGATGGTAAAAGAAAATTTGTCTAATCATCCCCGCCAAAAATTTGATGACGTCGCTTAGAATTTTTATTTTTAGCAAACGCGATCCAAATTTTATAAAATGATATACTTTTGTACTTGTAGTTTGTGTATACATACAGTAATATAACAACCTTTCAGAAACGATGGCGAATGAGCCTTTCTTTTTTTCTTACACTGTTACTGCTGTGCTAATTCTAGTTTAATCAAGATATCAGCATAATATTTTCCTGTCTCTGTAATCTGATGTGGTCAAAATTCTATTTTCTCTGCCTGAGTCCCAAAAAACCGTAATCTTGTTTTTATGCGCAGACTTTTGTAATTTAAATTTTTTGCTGTCGGAGATCCATTGTGTTTTCACTGTATCGATTCTTGTTTGTTTTCTGGATTACAATGATGACGTTGTTTGTCAAATCAAATGAGAACCTGTGACATTTACTTTAGGCATGCCTAAATGATAATGGTCGACAGTCAACATCCGTTCCTTATTAATCGGCAAGCTTCCATCTACTATATGAAGTTTGAATCATCTATTTTCCAGAATAATTTGTTTCACTTTCTGAATACTTTCGAGCAGTACGTAGATAGTTTTCTAAGGCTTCTCTTCCCCACTTGAATTGTTTAGCCCAAGGCTTGATAGTTTTAAAGGATGGCAAACTGACGTAAACATCGGACATACGTTTATTTATTTCGATAGGATTCTTTTTCGTTTGTGGGGAATTTAACAACGGCGTGTTACCTCTTTTAACAATAAATTTCAGAGGTTGTTAATCGGGTTTTTTCTCACGTGCTAATTTGCATGATAATCTAGATGGATAATATCTTGTTTAGACACTACTTTGAAACACAAGACTGTTCGCAGGCATTTTTCGAAAATTTTCTCGCCGCCTTTATGTAGTGCAAACGGCAATAAAATTTAATTCTCCCCTCATGCATGTTATCATTTTTCCATCAATGGCCCCACATTTAAATCCTTGTGCGAGTCGGACCCTCCTAAGTCTCGGAAATATTCAGGTTTAACCTCCAAACAACTCGAGTCGAATTTCAATAGGGCCCCGTTCGAATATAAAACAGGCAAAATATCCATCGACCGGTTGGCGTAGTAAAAATACGCAATTCTGCGGCCAGCCCATACGACTCTCGGCCAGTTTATGATATCTGAAATTTCTTCCAAACACCCCCTCCGCACTCCATGACGGTACTTTATGGAACATCACACCCGCGCTTTTATGGCTTTTCTATTTTGTTTGCCTATATTCCGATGGAAACTTAACAGCGGAGCTTTTTAACGGCCGCCGGAATCTCTCGTGTGTATATAAAGGAAAAGATTTGGAAATGGATGAAATTTATTGCCGACACATTTTTTTACATACGCACACACACGGAAACGGGAAAAACGGGATGCGACGGGATACCGCTGACCCAAACAATTTCAATTAAAATTCCGGGCTGAAGCTGCTTTTTGTACTGACAGAAGACGCCGGAGGAGTTATCGGAAAAAGCGACGGGGCGGGACGGGGAAGGATAAACTGAATAATAAAAGTGTTTGCAATCGTAACTATATTAATAAATGAAGCTTAAGCTCGCTAGAAAGTCGATAAACATGAAAACAGTCTTCTTATCAAAAATTTAAACTTGCTTTCATTTACTAAATCCAAGACTAAGTTTCCATGTGCTATTGATGCATTAAAGAATACGCGCAAACAGCAAATGCAGAATCAAAACAGCTTCAGGGTCATATTATAGGCAGGTACAAATCAAATACCTGCCAATAAAAGGTGACAAGTGATACTAAAATAACGTTAATTGTAAAGACAGTGAAGAGGTTCTTTCGTCGGCGGAACTCACGTAGAGTAAAACGAAGGGAAATAAGGGTCTTTCCGATAAAAGAAGACGCGGAATTGTCAGGAAAGACAACAGAAAAGGCTAAGATATTTTAGAATGACACCTTAAGTTTGTAGCAAACACAAATTTGGTGATTTATAGAAACTACCATGTTAAAGTTGTAGGAACTAGTAGATGTGACATTAATGGTTTCAGTTACATAAGCTACAAATACAGAATTCATTAGCAGAATATTTTATACAAACAAGAATTACCCAAATCAATACAAAATTTAATTTATTTGTTTTGCAGGTTTCATGTTGCTTTTGAACTGGTTAACACCGATATTTAGTATTCAGGAAGATGGAAAGGCCTCAAACTTCTTAACCCAGCTCAAATTAACAAGGCGTTACAACCAACAATGACCATATCGATTGGGAAACCCGAAATTTTCTAAAAGGCTTAGGAGTTAATTGTTATCCTTTGTGTAATAAAATTGATTATATTATTTATTATGCAAGAGTTAAAAAAAAACTGTCGTTATAGTTTCATACTCTTTTTGATGATTTGATACTAGTTAAAATTGACGTGACATCTGAAGTTGAAGTGCGAGTATATGTATGAATCGACATTATCGAGAATTGCAAACATTTCCAGCAACTAATGAAAACATTTCATGGCCCGTTAAAATTAAAAATAGTGATAAAATACTATTTTGACGTAGTACTTATTAACTGCTATAACATGGTATTTGAAACTTTACCTGTGAATCTGCTCTCGAAGCACTTAGTTTTCCCTAATTACATTAAAACTGATATGTTGTTAGTTAACACACATTTACTCCTACACATTAAATGTAAATTAATCATTTAGAGGAAATGAGGAGAAGAATATTTCAAGTTTGGTGTATTACCTTACTTGTCATTCGTTCCTACTACAAATTTTTAGTATAAATTACTGCAGTAACTGAAAAATCTTTTATCATCAAACTTCTCAAAGAATGAGATGTAGAATCCATCTTTAAACAAATAAATATATAAAGTGGTGTAGTGAAAATGTTGTAAAACCTAGAACGTTGTGGATGGGTATAACCTAGAGCAGAAACGCAGTAAAATTTGCAGTGGTGAAGGTCATAGCCAATTATACTTTAACTTCGCCAACTAGAGCAGAAATAAAAAAAAAATCACACGGTACTATAAATTCTAGATACAAAAGAAAACAAAGACAAAGTACTTGCGAATATGTAGGCATCAATTAGTTATTCATGACCGCGGATGGGAACACTTTTACGAAACTTTTGAAATCAGTTGCTTTTCGTATTTCATAATGAAAAAACGTATCTTGTGTATTTAGGGCGTTTGAAATTAACTTCCCATAAAATGTGGCTTTTCTGAATTTTAACAGTCTTGAAAAGCGAAAACTGTGATACCGATGTAAGTACACCAAAACATACAACCATGGACAAAAGTATGGAGTATTTAGATTCGTGTTAATACACAACAACGCAGGTCCCCATGCCGCTGGGATGAATTTTTACGTCAATGAAGTTCAAATATAAAGATTGGATTAGCCACCACATAAACCGAATGTAAATTTAACTGGTCATATTGAAAAAATTTATGAAAATTTCAAAATACCTACATATATATTTTCGTCAATGACTTTATTTTAAATAAAATTTTTGTTGAAAATTACAACAAAAGATACTATTTTAAATAATCATCACTTCATCAGACAAATTTAAAATATTTCATATTTTAAAACATACCGTCGCGAGCAAAAAATTCTGGTCGTCAACGTCAATGTCTGCTATTAATTGTGTGAAAAAAAATTACATTGACGACCAGAATACTATGTTACTGAAAATACATTTTAAAACAATCACAAATAATTTACAAAAAGGAACATGCCTATTACACATTTATGTTTAGCATGTTAATGTACCGCAGGGTCCAGTATTCAAAAAATGTATTTAAACAAAATATTTTGTTTAATAAATTTAAAGAAAACATTACTTTTTATAGGCAGTGGTGAAGATCATTTCTAATTCCACTTTCTTTCGAATTTCGCCATGTTAATTAATAAGGAGATGCAGTTTTAGGCCAGGCGCCTCCCACCACTTTCCGTCAGCAGCGTCCGCTGTTATTGCTTCGCTTCGTCCGTCGGTGCATGTTCGGTCATTTTAATATTGGTGATTGGGATAGCAGGCATCGCAGTTGAAGAGTTTGATTCACCAATACGTGAGGGTTTGGCAGTCTTTAAGCTTTAGTTATACATTATTTGTGGTTAATTGAAAAGAATTTTTATTTCCGTTTGTAGTTTTTAATTATTAATTGAACAAGTCGAGTATTTATTTTGCATTTCGCCGCGCGACACTGGAGTGGCAATGATAATGAGGAGTGGGAGTTATAACCGCGTCCTTGAACTATTTTTGCATCTCTCTATTAATTAAGCAGCCTCAAGGACTCAGCATTCACTATTACTCATGGTCAATATTGAACTTCTATTTTACGTTACAAAAATGTTAAATAATTAACTATGCAACATATACATAGAGACGAATTTCGTATTTACTAGTCAGGTCTCCTGTTGTTGAGAGGTCTATACATTATAAATAGCCTCCCGCTCTTCCTCCTTCTAAAAATGATTGTGTAACTGATGTTTAGTTGATTATTTAATCAATAAATGTTGAAATTTTGCTAATGATAATAAGTAATTACATATTCCCTTCCGGCTAATTAACAAAGGGAAAATGAATGTGTAATTAACGATGACCTTCACCACTGACGGTCTTACTACTCAGAAATTGTAGGATGAAAAATGTGCACAAAAAACATTTAAAATATTGGGATTTTCATTATTCCAGAAACGTGCAGCCAGTGAAGTGAAAAAAAGGTCATGTCTTTGGTAGTAACATAAAGAGCATCTGATACTGATTCAAACGAGGAAAAGAAGACTAAACTATCGCTACAATAATTGGTTTATTTTCATTAGAAAAAAAAATTTAACCTAAAACTCCAAGGGAGGGATCACATCTAAACTTCGACTAAAAACCGCTTATTTGAGGTAAATTATTAAGTTTAAGGTTAAATTTTATTTAGTAATTCTTTCTCCACTGCACTTTTAGGTCAAAATCAGTATCTGAACATGATAACGTATAAACCACTTCAGAGTAACCAAAGTATTTTCGTTGTATCATGTTCACATGTAGTATTAATAGGATTACAAATTTTCGTTCGACAGGAAAATTAAATTTAAATTAGCTTTGTTACATAATTTGTTTTCGTTTTGTGTTTGGAATTTTTAATAAAGCATAATAACATGAATCTAACGATAAACGTTTTGCTGCTCTATCGCTGTATATTTCATGACTTACTGTGGCCAACTCATTCACAATAATTTTGGTCTTCCCAGTATAAAATTAAGAAATTTTATTGTGGTGTTGAGTAAATATTATTATTATTAGGACCTGCTCTTGTAATGTTGAGTAGGTAGCAAATTCAAGCAGTTTAAATTTCCACTGTAAATCATCCTCAACAATCTGAAAATAGTCCTTGAGGTAGCAAGAATAACATATCTGAAAAAATGTAAAAATTTGCTCTAGAAAGAAAGTGAAAAATTTATCCGATTGTCCCCACCAACAACAATTTGCTTTCTTGCTATTTAAATTTTATAAAATAACTTACTAGCTTAAACGATCAAATTATTGCAAAACATATATTACGAGGGTCAGTCAAATATAAACCGGAATTATTTTTTATTAATTTAATAATGCAAAAGAAATGTACAAACGAAGTCTAGAATTTTTCTAAGTAGTCCCCCTGAAGGGCTACACATTTTTGCCAACGTCTAGGAAGCTTTTTAATTCCTTTATCATAAAATGTTTGAGGCTGTGTCACAACCCAGTTGCGCACGAACCGCTCCACATCGTTGTCGCTTTCGAAACGCTACCCTCCTATTGCCTCTTTCAGTGGACCAAACAAATGATAGTCACAGGACGACAAATCTGGGCTACAGGCGGCATGTTTGAAGACTTCCCAGTGGAAGTCAACCAATTTTTATGACGTTAAAAGGGCTGTGTGCGGTCGAGCGTTATCCTGAAGCAAAGTTACGTTTCGGATTGGAATTTGGCGTCTTTTGGATCTGTACGCGGCTTTTGCATCGTCCAAAGCTGGCAATAGTATGGAGCATTTACAGTACGACGTTCATGAAGAAGTCGACAAACAATATTCCTCTCCAGTCCAAAAAAAAAAAAAATGGTTGTGAGGACTATGGTGACTCTCATTTTCAACCTTTTCACGCCCCTCTTTAAATTTTCTGGACCATTCGTTCACTTGAGTTTTTGACAACGTTTCTTCCCCGAACTGTGCAAGCAATTTGGTTAAAATTTCGGAGGATTTGACGCCCTCTTTTGCGAGAAATTTAATGATAATGCGTTGTGCAACCGACGCTGGCACTGCTTGCTTCGACATGATGCTACTGCTCATTGCAAAAAGATATCGGCTGCCGCTATGGCCACATCCCTTCTCTACATTCCTACCTTCATATTCTATTTATGGGAGCTTATTAGAATTAGTACAGTTTTCGAAAAAACAGAATTCCGGTTCATAATTGACTGACCCTCGTATAATATAATTTTACATCGTAACTTGGAAACTGCAAAACCGAATGGTCTAACATCTTTTAAATGTTTTAAGGTTATAAAAAGCGTGATAAATCGTTAATAAAAATGTATCTGTTTATCACCCTTAAAAAGTTGATGATGTCTAGCAATTGTGATATTAAACTGATCTTCTCACTCAGGTCAAGACGTTTTACTGTGTAATAGGTTCAAACAAATGCAATTGTAAGATCTGTTTTAATAAACTACAGTGCAAAAAGCAGAAAACAATGAAATAAGTTCTTTATTTTTAACAAAAATACGCTCTGAAGTGCATGAGATTTTAACGCACCGTTTTTGTAGTATTTTATTTAAAAATTATTAAAAAAAAGGAAAATCACAGGTTTCAAAGGTGCAGTCTTATTTCAGGCGTTGCCTCTCGAACATGATCCTCCTCTCATTTTAATCTCAATGACTGTAACTGGACGAATGAAATTTGACCTAGCTAATTTGCTAGCTTACATGTCATGTTACGAGCCAAACAACAAGTACTCGAAGTAAGTTGATAGCACTATGACATCACTTTGAAGAGGTCGTTCCAGTTGTGTTCTAGACTATTACAATTTTGGATTCTTAGGTTAAATTTCCTAAACACCCCCAGCTATAATTAAAACTCTGAAAGTAAATAAAACATTTAGTTAAATACATCTGTCCGTCTTTCCGACTTTTCTTCTTCCTTTGCATGCCTCCGCTCTCCCGTCTAAAATGTTTACGACGCCATGCTTTCTATGGACCCTAATCGATCCAGTTTTTTATTTGGCGCCCCCTTTTGCAAAACGCTCAAATCGCTGTTCCAATTAAGCCATTTTTCGGTTCCGCGCTGCTCCATTTGAGAGTGTCGAAGGGTGAAGCAGCGTCTATCGACTTTCGATTCCTTTATCCGAAATGAGATAGATCTCGGCGGATAGTATTCCAAAGTTTGCAAAAAACATATAGAGAGACACTTTCCCCCAATACGTAAATATACTGACTACGATTGGATGTAAAGAAAGAAACGAGATACTAGGGTGAAATGTTTAAGGTCCCCAGGCAATGAACGAGGATCATGGCCTGCTTGAAATATACTTTCTTTTATGAAGTCCCTGTCGAACTTGTGTATGCCCATTGCTGTATTTTCCTTCTGGCCCCCGAGGTCGTTACAATCTTTCCGAGACTGAATTATTTAGGGTTTTATTTCATTTTCTCGGCATTGTTTTCGGCGTGATTCTTAACGGGGGACTCTTCTGGAGGAATATCAGAACAGCCACGACAGCCTCACATGGGCTAATTCCGTCCCATATGACCACAGGAATCAGCGGCTGATGTACCGGTAGTCTACAAGGTGTGCACCACTTCACGTCGTCGATATTGAATATTTGCTCGTATCATGTTCCTGAATTGGCCTGAAAGTTCAGGGCTTTGTTTTATATGTAGGGGAGAAACAAATTTAGATTGGTTTCCTCAAAAGAATATAGTTTAGCAATATTTCGCTTCACAAAGTCAATTTCGGAGTTGCAAAACAAATTACATTTGTGATACAGTTTGACAGTTTGCTGAATGTACATTGGGATTCGGTGAATGTTCATGAATCAATTGAAACGGAGACTAAGCGGAATCTGTTTCTAATAGAATGTTGGCGTTTAAGGATGTTTATATTATTTGAGAATTTAATTATAGCCTTTGCAAAGTTTGTCAATTACGATGCTCGCTGCTCTTTTCAACAGCCAGAATTTCACGTTGAAATCCAATAAAACTATATTTTACTCAACGGAAGTTAATATTTGAACTAAATGCGTACGATATAAAGTGCACCGAACTCTATTAGACCAGAAAGTTTCACCGTATTGAGTGATCGTGCAATCTGGAAAAAAACTACTTGATGCTGTTTACCTCGCTTTTGGGTTTAGAATTGCCGTCAATGGAGGCTGAGGCAAAAACATCGTGAATAGAACTTTTGCGCTTGTTATTCATTTTATGAAAGTTTTAACAAACAACATCCCAATTAAATAAGAATTTAGGAGCAAGTATGAGTTTTTATTATCTCCGTGGGTTCATAAGGGAAAATACATTTTGTAAAAAGAAATATTTGTTCAACAATAATTCGATAAAAAAGATGAAACATTGGCTAGCACGACCGCCACTGAAATATCATCATTTTAATGAAAAACAAGTTAGCAGCACAAAAAGAAAAGTCTGTCAACAAATGAAACGAAGAAGAAAGAGGCAAGAAACGTATTCGTAAATTGGAAAATAACTTATTTCTTCTTTGATTTCATCAGTAGTTGTCCTAAAGAATAGCGTGGACTGACGCAAGGTCTGCGTATGATTTCCACCGATTTGGGATGTTAATGCAAAATAGAATACATAAAATCACATATCGATTGAAAACTACAAAATCTACTGACCAGTCTTTTCTGTTCCGTCTGAACACTTTTTTCACTGCTTACGTACAAACGCGTCATGGTCAACTAGATCAGAAATTTAAAAAATCACAACATGGTAATATTCGTAAGTTAAAGTTTCTTTTTGCACTTAATTTAAATATACTCATATTATTAAGTTGATAAAAATACTTCGAAAATACTTAGACAGAAAGAAAGAAGATTGAATAAATAATATTAATAATTTGGTCATATATTTAAATTAATAGTACATACATTAAGTATCACGGGATCAAAATGTTTTTTGTTCCTGAGAGGATGGTATAAAGCCCGAGGCGTGCCGTGGGCTTTTAAATTCACGAGGGAACAAAAACAGTTTAATCCGTGTTACTTATACTATTCTTTCCAATACAGACAGATTTATCCTAAATGCAATTTTGGATTAAATACTTTGGTCGTTGTTATTTCTCTATGAAAAAACAAAGGTAGACTAAACACTGTTCACGGTGTTATGGTCACGCTAGTTCATTACCGTACAAAAATACAAATTTTGTATTTTTTTTTTGAGAATGTATGAAGTTTGCTAAAACTGGAAACAAGCCAAGTTGTAGGTTCAGGCTTCCTTTTTGCAATCCTGGAACAGCTACAGCTATAACTTTGAAATTTTGGAAATATTTGTGACGTCATAGCGACCTGCTCTGACCATAAAACACCGAAATTATGTGAAATAAACAACAAAATTTAAAGGATCTTTTTAAAAAGAATTAGAATTTTAATTCTGAAACACTAAAATAAAAAATCTGGCCTAAAGCTATTTAGAGAAAATTTACCTTGTCGTTGAAGCATAATTAATTCAACAGGTCCAGTTTTGTGAACAAATTATACAATTTAATTGTGGACTAAAATAAATTTGTCAAATTTAAGATATCATGTATTAACAATTTAAAAAAAAATAAGGCAGGTTAACAAAAAACATCTGTAGAAGCATGACTGGCATAACAGGATATTGTTTTTACAAAGAATTGGCCGAAAGTTACTGTTACAGAACTTTCATTTCCCCTGAAGTACAGTCCAAGAAATCCCACTTCTTGATTTTGATTTTGCGAGCTTTTATTTGTGATAACCTTTACACCGGGTGAGTCACTAAGCCATGCGTTCGTCGATAGCTAATTAAGTACTAGAAACTGAAAAAATCTAAAGACCAGTGCATCGTTCTTTGAAAACTATACTCTAAAGTGTAGGAAGTATTCTGTTTTCAAGCCGTAACACATAACTTGTTTTTTTTTTAATGAAACATCTTATATATTTTTACATATTTTGATTGATGTCTTCTTAGGCTTTACAACCGCAGTTTATTTTTCAAATTCTGTATGACGTTGCCATGTTATTCAAATTTTCTTAATATATTGTCACAATATTTTGTGGAGAGATAAATAAAGGTACCCGCAATTTGTAACATAAAACATACATATACAATTTAACAACAATCGGTCCAGTAGCTTTGAACATTAGACGAAAACGGGAGACCGATTTTTTTCATACTATAGGAGCCATCAAAAGGTCGAGTAACATAATGTAACAATTTTTCGGATGGACCCTGTAACAATACTTGCTTAGCGTACGCTCAGGAGGAAAAAAGAATATTTCATATATTGGTTATTTGGTTGGAAAACTTGTTTCAGTATATAAAAAGTCAATGATAATTGATAATAATTCTTCGCAATAGAAATCTGAAGTAGAATAAGAATATGAAAGATACCCTAACTCTAAGTGCTAGTGAAGGAGCAATTGATCAAATATGGATTGTAAGAAATTTCGTGAAATAATGAAGGATGTTGAAAAATAAAACACCACGGATAGACGAAGTGGATGTTAAAAATCATCATCGAAAGATACAAACGTTATCGTGAAAATATCACAATTTGCTGAGAAATTAACCTAAGATAACAAACTTTAAGATATTTTGGACAGCACGTATATAACAAACTAACGAATATGCAATAGCACTGAAGTCATCGTAAACAGCATCGTTTATTCAGTTTTTTAAATATACACGTGTATTAATTTTTTAATGTTAGAAAGCAAAGTATATTTCACGTAAACGTGACGTATAATCTAACAGACAAAAAACGAAACCGTTTTTCCAAATTTTTGCATCGTCAATAAAAGTTGTTTGTTTGATTTTGTCTAGTAAATGTTGAACAGGGCGATTTATTTTATTGGGATGTCACATACAGAATCGATCGGATGTCACTATGACGTCACCCGTAAGTCTTTTGCCACTTTCCATCTGCCAACTGCAGCAGCTGCTAGAAATATACGGTTCCCATTGTTGTTGTTTGATGTTTTTCTCCCCTTCTTACTTCTTGAGCGACGTTTCATGACTTCTAGAGTACGAAAAAAGTGGTCTCTCGTCGCTGTCTGTCTGTCTATCTGTGTGTCTGGTCTTTGGGTCGATTTTTATTAGATACGTAATCTCCGAAACTACTGAGCGGATTGTAGTCAAATTTTGTATGTATATTAGGAATAAAATTTAGATGGTTAAACGCTAACCAAAATTTGGTTAATCATCCTCACCACTAATCGGATAACGTCTTCCCAAAATTTACAATGATTTTTTTTAAGAAAATAAGATACTTATTGTTCACTTGTGATGTATGAATCGGTTTAACTTTGAAACTACAAAACCGAAAGCTCGGAAATCTTGCAAACATTTTAAAGTCATCGTAATCAATCATGGTAACTCATTAATCAAAATTTATTTGTTTGTCTCCTCTCAAAAAATTGATGAAGTCATCTCAAAATTTTGAAATAAATCCTCCCTGAATTATGCAAAGTATTATGTTCTATACTTATGTGATTTATCAGTGCACTATTAATTCTTACAATTACTTATAGATTGTACTGATTAAATAAAAAATTACTCACTCCATTTTCCCGAAAATTTGGAAATATAGTACTCTTTTACACTGCATTTATCCAAATTGATATATGTTTTCTTGTAAAAATGTTGATGACGTCATCACAAAATGTTATAACGGAAAAAGTCACATTACAACATTACAACAGTAGATCTTTATTTTGATTTATAAAAGTTATCATAAGAAAATAAAATTCGTAAAATCAGATTTTGTAACGCTCTGAAAGCTTTAAGGTTTTTGGGATTCATTAAGAAATATTGACTGGTCGCAACTAACCAAATGACCTTGTAAATTTTGGTCAGATCAGTGTGTTTACTACATTATATTAACCTTGTCATTGTTCATGCGTTGATTCAATATTCCAATATCAACATAAATAATTATAAATAAATAAATAAAAATAAATTTGGAGTCATAAATAAACACTACGAATTCTTGCTAGTAAGGTGTTGTAGTAACAAAGAAACTTGCATTTCCAAATTGTGAGTATTTGTGTTTTAGACTCCACAGGAACATATTACTTGTCCATACAATTTTGTACTTATTTTTTTTTTATTTCATGCTTAACACTGTTATTCATCACTAATAACCAAAATGAATTTATCCAAATGTATTTAAACTTCCAGTACACACAAAATAACTAATAAAACCCGCTTACAAGTTATAATAGTGGCAAAAAATGAGCTTTGAGTTCTAAAAGAACACATTATTATTAATTGTACTTAATTTATTAGTATGCAGTGCTGGAATTTCCAAACGACTTTATATATTAGTGTGCACTCGTGTGCACTTCATTAGAGCTAGGAAAATCTAGCTTACAAAGGATTTACAAACAAAATTCTGTACCTTTGAAATGTTAACGCTAGAAATTTTGTTTTGCGACAAATGGTTATGTTATTAAATTATATCTGTGGGTCACATTGCCAGCCATTGTGAAACTTCTGTTTGATCACTTTGCACTTTAACACAACACAAACGCAATGAACTAAACCTGCAACATTGGGACTGAACAAACCGTATTTATTTCGATGATAACCTTAAAATAACAAAATTAAAAGCGAAGTAAATTGATCACTATTTACAAAATATGTTTTTTCTAATAATTGATAAAAATAAAGCACACAAATATATATTTTTTTACTATTACGGCTTGACTGATTTATTTAAAGTTAATTGTTCGCTTTTCGTGCGCCGCCTGCACGTTCGGCATGCTATGTGTCACTTGGCCACACACGATTCAAAGTTTAAATCATCAGGGCGTTCAGCACATTGTATGACTAATAAATTCACACAATATCTTTGTAATGCAAACTGCTTTGTATGCAAATTATATACTGAAATGGAAAAACTTTTCCCCAAAACGATATCGGCGCACTTTCAGCAACAAAAACTTGCCGCCGAAATCCACAGTAATCGATTCACAATTAGCATTCAGATCAGGCCCGATGACAATGCCCCCTTTGGGCCACTAATCGTGTTATTCTCTCGTGTGCTGCGGTGCTAACAGCCGCCCTGTGGCACCTAGCTCATTTGGATTGAAGGCAGCGCAGTTTTTTATTGGCTATTAATGTTTTAACTATTGTTAAAGATTTCCCTCCGATTAAATTCGTTAATTCTACGTTTTGAGCGGTGTCGACCAGCGATTTGTGGTTTTATGGATTCACTGATTACATCGACAATTTCGGTGGGTTGATGCAAATTTTTGAAACTGCGGTTATGTGTAATTTAATGAGCGTTTGTAGCCGCAATGAATCAGTGTAATTAATGCGTGGCTATTTTGCTGGATTCTCTGTACTAGAATATTACCAAATTACTAAACTCGGGGAAACCCCGAACTGATATATATTCATCAGTTGAATTAATTTAAGCGTTCGGTGGGGAACGCGGACGGTGTGTACCAGATATTGCTATGTAATGTAGGCACAACGGTAATTAAACGTTATTGTTTGTAAAAGCGCCAAGAAATACAGGATATAATATTCCCTTGTGGGGGGAATGGATGTAACGTTGCGAAAATTACCACTTTTGGGTAAATTTGGACGTTTAGAATGTCCACTGTGAGGTTTGAGAAAATTTTAATTGCAGCTATTGTTACAGTTATTTAGCAGTGCGTCACACCGGCTAAGGCTATTATGTTACAGCTAACCAAATCGAAATAGACATGTCATTAAAACTAAATTATAATTAATCGCGACCTGCAACAGAACATACTAAATCTCTAGAGTAAAACAAGTTGACTTTGGAGCTTCTTACCATATTCTACTATGTAGCTAATACAGTAGTGTTACACTACTGCATTAGCTTGTTCTGTACTACTTGTACAGTACAAGTAGTACAGAACGTAAGCGGTACTTTATTCTCTGCACACCCATCACCAGCCGACCATTTGCAAGTTCTATGGATATCGCTTTATTGACAGCATTGGAAAGTAAAACGAGTAGCGGAAGTTTACAGCTTTCCTAAAAACGTGATTCTTACGCTAAACGTGTATACTATTCTCTGGCCACTACAATATTGTAAATGCAACTCGACAACCTCCTTCTCATTAGTGGGGTTCTTAACATTTTTAATATCATTAAGACAGCTGAGTATTTTAAATATTTAAGAGTGATGAAGGTGAGAGCGAATAATAACGCCACTACAACACAAACTGTGTAAACAAATTTACATTTATATTATGACCTTTCTGTTAAATAATGGGTAATAAAAATGAATTATTATTCTTCTGTCTGTCCGCCGTCCGTGACGATTTTTGTTAAACAGATAATTCCCAAAACTACTGGACCAATTGTTGTCAAATTTTATATATGTGTATTATGATTATTATGAATATCATATCACCAAATTTTGTCTAATCCTCACAAATAATGTGATGACGTTACCTCAAAATTGTACGTAGTAAGCGGGATTTAAATTGTATAAAATAACATAGTTAGTAGTAACATGTTTCAGATGTTTTAAAGTTTTTACAAGCATGGTAACTTTTTAATTCAAATATATTTGCCAAAAAAAAAAATTATGAAGCCACCTCAAAATTTTGTCGAATAAAACCTATATAAAATGTGTAAAATATGATGAGTCTGTACTTTTAATTTATCATTCTATTCACATTTTTTAGATTTGCTTATACAGGGTGAAGGAGTTCATTTATTTTATAGATTAAATCAGGAACTGCAAAAACGAACGCTTTGAAATCCTTCAAAGTTATCGCAACCATTGTAAATTTGTAATCAAAATATGTCTTTCTAATCACCCGACACCTTTTTTTTTTCATTACATAAAATAAATTTAATAAAATTAAATTTTTATTGATCGAGTCACCCCATTTTCTCTAAAATATGAGAATACCTACGTCTTTATTTAATAAATGTTTCAATAAAAATTATAATAATAAAATTTAGAACACTTTATTCGATTGTGAGTTAATTAATAATTTTAATCCTGTGTTTTGAGGCAACGAACTCATTCAAATCAAACTAAAAATAAACATAAACACTTCAAGTTATTACTGAGAGGCCAGTTTTACTTATTGAGAGTAAACTAAGGCGGCTTGGAACTTTCATACTTTCTCGACGTTTTATGATCCCTAGACGGGGCTGTAGCTAGGAGGAGGCTGAACCTCTTGAACTTGGGTAAACAATAGAAACGAGAACTAAGCATCGGTTCTTATCTTTATTTTAGGTTTTTTTCGGCCAAAATTCTAAGATAACCTAAAATAATGGTAAATGTTGTGAACTACAAGATTGAGGAATCACAGAGTTACATTTAAAATTTTCTAACCGACATAGATCTTTATACTTGTTTGGCGTAGGTATAAGAGCCAATTTTGTTAGAAAGCTTTAAGGAGTAGGCGTTCATTGCTCTCGTAGTACTAGCAGATACTTTTCTAACCACTGATAAGCAGAAGTTAAAATTCCGCTTTTGTTAGAATGATACTAACAGGTATCAGACGCATAATGTTATATGGTAAGACGGACCAAAATAAACTTGCTTTACTACAGCATAACATGTAATGTGCCCTTTCGAATATATGGGTTACTGAAAATTGATCTTGAACTAACCAATTAGAGACTATATATGTTTCTGCAAATGTTAGAGTTCCTCGATGTCGGTTATTTGTGCAAAAGCTTTTCCCTTCAACGAATTTAGCTCAAGGTATACAAACAACGACAAGCAATCTTCGATGCTTATCGTAATAACAATAAAATCAAAATATAAGTACCTATATATATGAAGGTGCGTTAGCTTTAAGAGAAATAAATTACAATTTTATTTTACTTCCACGGCTCATATTTATTAAACATCAAAATCTCCTTGGGAAAAAGCTAATTACCAATATCACCCTATTTCATTCGATTTCACACCACCGCATCAAAGCAAATAAATTGGATGAAATGTAAATTGGAAATTCATACAAACACAAGAGCGATACACAAACCAATCTGTTTCATCCATCAAATATTTAATGTTTCCCTTATTCCACATCAGGTGCTTTTCTTCCAGCGCGGAACAATTTTTTCGCGTCTCGAGTTGCATCCGCACTGGATATTTTTAACGTAAATCAGAATACAAGCCAAGATCCGCCTCGCGTTACCATGTTTTCGTTCTATTGAAAACCAGCTCCACAAGTTTGCGGTACATTATGCCGACAAGGTTTTAACGAAACGGGTAACTTGTGAGAGTTTTGAATTCTCTATTGTGTATACTTAATAGTTAACTAAGTTTGGAAATGCTCACAACGAGCCATAACCTCAATCGTAAACTCCGTTGTAGGCTAGGAAAAGTGGGTAGTGGTTGTTGTGAAACTTTGCTCTCTGTGGGAACCGTCTGGGCAGGGACCGAGATGTCGTTTAATAAATATTCAACTGGAGGTTTTTTATTAGCGTCCGGGCGCTTTTGAGGGTTTTTAAGAGAATTTTAATGACTTTGGGTGAAGTCGTGACCTTAGAATTAAAGTAACCAAAAAATTTAAAAAATGGTCCAAAGTTATTTAAACAGAAATTCCCTTTCCCTGAAGCACAATCAGACAAGGGCAGATCACCATTTTTCATTCAGTAAAATTAATGGAACCATTTGTTAATTTTTTAACGTTCTGAACAGTTCTAATAAGGAACCAAAACATCTTGCTAAGGCGCACTTCAGTAATTAATTTTTACAATGGCGTCATTAACTTTCTAGAAGGGACGAATCAATAAATTTGAATCGTTATCCTTTCATCACGAATCAATATTAATGCATAATCGTAATTTCAAAACAGTTCCTTTTATAGATTCTAAAGATAATGAATAAATAATCTTTTCGTGGAGTTGCATTAAAATCCACAAAAAATTCTGGGAAAAAGGTTTCGACAATCTAAATCGAAAAACAGTTAATGGTTCCCGACCAAGATTGTAGTCGAACACTAAGAATCCCGAAGCAATCGTAACGCTTTTTGTTAAAGACCTAGGTAGTCAAAAATTATGAAAAATCTGTGTTGCTTAAGAAAATACGTCTAACAAGGAAAACATTTGCCGCATTTAATTTTGGCGAAATTGGTAAAGTAGTAGGAATATTCGAACAAATGAAGCTGGAAAAACTTCTAAAAGTTCTCTAGAAAAACTCAAAAATTATATACTGAAAAATTGAGCAACTGTCAAATCAATCGTAGCATTTATACTAAAGAAGTATTTAGTGGAGCTCTGGAAAAACTGATAGGTGTATCGGGAAACAAGATTAAAGTCTATACAGTGACTGGTTTTCGAAATATTCAGGTTCAAACTTATATTTCTAAGTAAAATATCTCAAAATTTTTCATAAATTTTATTTTAGGAAATAGTAAACATTTTCGAAAAAATGAAGCGCTAGAAAATTTCTGGACGTCGGAAAATTACAAATTATTTCTTGTTGAAGGAGACGTTACGTAGCACTTTCAATGGCAACAACTAAAAATTGTGCAAAATCCCTAATTCAAGAAACACAGATAACAGATAACTCACTAATAATCTTGTTGCAGCCAACAGGGAGGTTCGGTGGTTTTTCGATAATATTGCTTTAAATTGACGTTTGCGGGTACTTCTGCCCCGCAGCCATTCAGATGTTGCTGTCCTCCCTTACAAGGTACGTATTTTGCGTCAGTTCGTCATTACATTAAGCATGTGCCCATTCCGAAAATGAAATGTTAATAGAATCCTGCGGGAGCGCGCAATTTTAACTTTAGGGCTTTTAAAATTTAAATTTCGCCGACAAGCCGTTTTTAAGGTAATAATTTTTTCCCTCACGGTTTACGAGATAAATTATCTTCGGGACGCAAGAAGTAATTCATTCATTTCGCTATTTAACCGTAAAGGAGAAGATAACGAGCAGACGCATAAATCTCAAACCATTAACATTACCCGAACTTATTGCCTATAACGCTTGCAGTTAAAAAAGGAAATATTAATATTTCCCGCAACGTTTCCTTTAATGAACGTCCTAATTACGATTCTTAATTAAGCGAAACTGCATAATCTTCGCAGTAATGCATCCAAATCCTCGGAACAAATCTGCGGCGCAACTATTCCTCGGGACGTGGATGTGACGCGGTACTTTTAAGCAGATTCGGCGTCGTAATTTTGCATTAGTTTTGGAAAACGGTAGCAAAGTGGTGTGAAATATATTGCAGCGGTGTCATAACTACGGGATGTCGCAGTATTTTAGCGTACGTGCAAGAGGTCCGGAATTGTGGGAGGTTTTATTCCGGGAAATTACAAAATTTAATTGCACTTGCACTCATCCTTTGCCGGCAGGAATTTGCATGCGTGCTCTCCATTTAAAGTCCATTCTTGCAGAAACACTGCATAATTTCACCGTGTCGAGGAGTTTTCCGCTTTTTTCGCTTATGCAGCGACAGGCAAAGTGAGGTTAACGAGGTAAACGAATTCCGGAATACTATCCAAGGAATTAGGAGTTAGCTGTTAATAGTTACTTCGAGGTTTAGGTGGGCTTGTAGTTTTGGGATTTCTTGACGTTTTCTCGTAACTAAATATCTTCCTATAAAAATACGTCTGACAGGTGAACGGTTAGTCTTTTTAGTCAAGGTGCACCCTGTCGGTTGTTTGAGTTTGTTAAGTTTGAGTGATGTGCTTTTAATGGAGCCTCATATTAAGTCAAAAATAAAAATATTTTGAGAGGCATGCTAAAATAATAAAAAATAAACTGGCTTACCAAATCGTACGTTATCCCAAAATAATTGTAATTTAGGGCTGTTGGTTATTTAAAACAAATTTAACAGGAGAATGTGGGAACATAGCTTGATCCGTTTTCACACTGGTCTAGATTTTTTAAATTGATACATATCTCTTGGTCTTTTATGTGCTTTGGAGGGATGGTAGTGGCCTAGATTCTGAAATGTATGCAGAAGTCGTTCCTTGTTTTTAATTATTTCTTGTTTACATCATGTTTCTATGGAAGTTGGTTGTAACTCGTTTTTCACATCCCAACGAATACTATAGATTCCTCTCACTTTTAACAAAAAAAATTAGTAACATACGATGTTAGCAATTCTGGCCACATAAAAGTTAAACATCTGATGGTGTTAATGTCCACTTTTCCTAATTTGATCAAGACGACTTTTCCAAAATCTACCGTTACCTACTTATCATGTAGTGCATTTACTAAGTTATTTTTTAACATGTCCAAATTGCCATATGCTGTCGAAATAATCTGTTGCACTCAAATTGTTGGATTGATAAAAGTCTATTAACCTGCTGGCAGAGGCGGTTGGGACCATGGGAATCGAAATTTTCCAGAGGTACTGGTGGGCGTGGTACACCAGAGCGCCGATGCCTGAATCCAAATTTGATATACTTTTAAATGAAGTAAAATTTAGACCTTTCAGGCGACAGTCTAAATTTTTCCCGTGCTGGTACAAAAATCCCATCCGCCCATGACTACGAGACCCGAAATTCTTCACATGGTGCCCTCGATATTCTTTCTAATTATTATTTACGAAGGGGTATTATTGTATAGTTAACCTTGGTCACTTCTCATAAAAAAAAGTGACAACGGTTGCTATGACAGTAACAAAAAAAAAAACAAAACAAGACAAGGGATACGCAAAATTCTTTCAAACTACTTCAAAAAGAAAACAGAAGGGGCCCGAGATTTTTTAAAATTATTTCCAAAACAAAAAAACAAAGGGATCCTTAAGATTGTCCAAAGTACTGCAAAAATAAAACAAACGGAGTTCCTGAGATTCTTCCAACTACTTTAAAAATAAAACAAAACGGGTCCCCGAGGTCATTTCAAACTAATTATTTCAAAAACAAGACAAGCGATCTCTGAATTTCTTTCAAACTATTTTCAAAACAAAATACAAGGAGTGCCGGACATTCTTTCAAACTGCTACAAAAGCAAGACAAGAGATCTCTGAAATCCATTCAATTTGTTCAAATTACTTCAAAAACAAAAAGCCACTGATCTCCAAAATTCTTTAAATTTACTTCAAAAACAGAAAAAGTGATACACAACATTCTTTTATACTGCTTCAAAAAGAAAACACAAGGTGCCCCGAAATATTTTCAAATTACTTCCAAAACAAGGCGAGAGACTCCCAAGATTTTTTCAAACTACTGCGAAAACAATACAAAAGGGGTCTTCGAGATTCGTTCAACTACTTCAAAAATAAAACAAAACAGGTTCCCGAGATCCTTTCAAACTAATTACTTGTAAAAGAAAACAAGAAATCTCCGAAATTCTTTCAAATTGCTTCAAAAACAAACACAAGGGGTTCCCGAGATTCTTCCAAATGTCTTCAAAAACAATACATAGAAAGATCCCCGAAATTCTTTCCAGTTACTTCAAAGACAAGCAAGCCATCACGACAGGGGCGAATGGGATCATGTGGAAGTTCGTGTACACCAGCAGAGCGCCGATGCCTGAATCCAAATTATATAAAACTTTTAAGTGAAGCAAAATTTAGGTCGTTCAAACGTCGGTTTAAATTTTTTTCGCGCTGGTTCAGCAGGTTCCATCGGTCCTTACCTTCCATTATCAGAAATAATTGTTTTCAAAAATTTGTTTGCAAAGTTTGAAGAAAGTTTAGAGACATTACTAATAAACATTACCCTTCGTACATTGGTCCTGTAGGCTCAGCATATATATGGCTTTCAAATTTTTGTAAAAATATGAGTAATAAGTGATTGTTGGTTACATTCTGACGCAAATACTTGTACTATTTACTCGACTATTTATAGTAAGATTTAGTTATCATTCACGTCCTAGAAGAAAACGATTCATGGATTCGACTTAATGATCATTGTTGCATTAACTTCTACGAGAATGTTCCCCTAAATTTTGATATTATTTTGAAAGAAACTTCAAGTTTTTGAAAGATTACGATTTACATAACTTGGTGAACTGTTCATTACCTATGCATAACCGTGATTTATGCTTGACACTCTGCCCCCATTTTGTCCTTGTCCTGTACTTCCAAAAAAAATTGATTGCAAAATCCTTTACAATCTTTAGTCGGCAGTAATATCACTCTAACGATATTTTAGCGATTTTTACTTCCCGAGCATAAGCAAAGGAAGTATTGTAATCGAATCCGTCGACCGACTCTCTACTTTTACGTTTTCTCGACCTTTCATTACCCCTACACGACCAAGAAATAGGTCTCCCGTTTCCGTCTGTCTGTCTGTCCGTCTGTCGGTCTGTCGGTCTGTCGGTCTGTCCGTCTGTCTGCCGTCACGGATTTTTATTAGACAGATAATCTCCGAAACTATAGTAGCTGTCACAGTAAGCTGAACGCCTCAAGCGCTCAATAAACTCCTAACCACAGTTTATAGATGCCATAAATTTGGGCCGAATGCCGCGTACCATTCAGTTAGTACTTAAATAAGAGATATGCTGTGCCCAAACAGTGGAGAGTAATAAAAATTACAACCATCCTAATCACTTCAATGAGGGGCAGCACGACTGCGCCCCAGGCAGCATTCGGTCTAATTTGACGGCCACAATACTGGGCCGACTGTTGTCAAATTTTGTATTTACATTAGGAATATCATGTAGATGGTAAAACGCTAACCAAAATGTCTCAAATCATCCCCACCCCTAATGCGATGACGTCACTTCAAAATTGTACATAGTAAATGGGTTTTAAATTGTATAAAATAACATAGTCGTACACTTGTAGTTTACGATTCCGAATTGAGTTTTTACTCGAAACGTCCAAATTTTTGAAAAAAAAAATAAAAATTATAAAACAACATTTTGCAATTTAATTTTGAATCTGCTAACCCAAATGTTTTGAAATGTTGCAAATGTCTTAAGGTTATAAAGAGCATAATAAATGTTTAGTCAAAATATATTTGTTTATCCCCTCCAAAAAATTGATGACGTCAGCTCGAAAGTTTGCCGAATAAATCCTATCGAAAATGTACAAAATATGATGAGTCTGTACTTATGATTTATCACTCCATTCATATTTTTTGGATTTGCATATACAGGGTGACTCAAAAAAATTAATGAATGTGTCAAGTTATTGTTGATCAAATTACGAACGAGCCGTGACTTCCAGAGTGAAAGCGAATTTATTGAAATATCCCGTCACAGAACTCTAATGAGAAGAATCTATGATAGACATAAAAACACGGTTCTGAAAGCGAGAGAAGTACTGTCTAAACTCTTTAGACCATTTTTTTTTTTTAATTTTTCGTTTTCAAGCAAACGAATTCGATGTCCTTGCCTTTTATAAAAATGCCAAAACAAGTTTTGCTTGTAATTGTTACAATGATCGGTGAATTAAAATCGGTGTGGGTAAAACTTAACAATTTATTTCTTAATAACTTGAATTTACACGACTGATTACACAGCAATAATCCTCATTCCCGCCGGTGGCCTCTATTTACATCTATACGTTCCTCTCGATGGATCGAGAACGCCGCTTCGAGGTTTTTCTGGGTTGCCTGTCGCGACTTCCGCTTCCAGGCTTTTCGTTAGCGGACGCCGCCCGGCCGATGAGTCATCACCGCCGTACATACTAGAAGAAACACATACACAATAGAAGATCCATAGTCGTCGTACCGGGGCGGCGTATGGGTTTATTTCGTAACAATACAATCGCTCGCTACGTGGTCGAAATATTGTTGTCTATTTTTTTGCTAGTATAAACTGACAATGTTTGAATTATTAGGATTGTTAGATTTAAGGACTTTGAGTTTAGTAAGCAAAAGACCTACAATGTACCTGCATAAATCGATATCTAAGTGCCTAGATGTAATTGATTCGAGTCCTGTTCCAATAATTCTGTGGACATAGCCTTGTTAATAGCTACTTCCAGTGACTGATCCTTGAGTTCTATAATAATCTGGTCTTAATTCTCTTGTTGAGAAGATCAAACAAACTGATCCCTTAGGGCAATTTTCAAATAACTTCCAAATTTGCAATTAACATTACGTAAGTTTATGTAATGTTGCTAAAAGTTCTTAGTAGGAAGGATTAGTTTCGTTATTTCTGCGTTTCCAAAGGAATTTGTAGTTTTTGGAAAATTCCATTGAAACTGGCATATATTGTTTTCTTAATTTCTTCACAGAGGAGTGAGTACCTAAATATGGAAATTTTGAAGCTAATTTGTCAATAATAAGTCGAAAGCTGCACTCATAAAATGACGACGGTGAGAGCCTCTTTAACTATGCTTTTAAGTTAAATTTTTGTATTCATTTTATAAAAAAAGTATAGCATATTGAGTCAAAATAATAATAATTAGAAGATATTTATTATGACATCAAACTGACTTTAATTGTCCTTTTTTGCGTGTAAAATAATGTATTAATCTAGGCGTGATTTTCACATCGGAAAATTCTGTTCAGCGTGTAAGGTTTTTTTGCTCGTGTTCTCTAGAGCAGCTCTAGTTTTTTTCTCCGAACCCGCTAAATCGATGTTTCGTTCCAGATTTTGTAAAATCCGCCCATGTCAAAACTTCCCTCCATTCTCCACATTTCACCAAACCCCTAAAAACAAAGTTCGCTTTTCGCCGCCGATGGCGCATTCAACAGCTTTAATCCCTGATTTTTGCAATAACAGTTACCAACTAAAATCAATAGCAGCAAGCCACAGTAGGTAGGAGAATTAGAATATTGCGCGTTTAAATCAGCCAGTGCAAGTTATGGATTTTCATTTCCTCCCAGTTGATCCGGTTTTTACTTTCCGTGCTCTTCTCGTGGGAAATTAACTGAATGTTAAGCTCGGTGCGCTAATAACGCCCAAACCCTTGATTTGTGTGATTACCGAAATCTTAAATAATTATTATTAATTCAGAAGCGAACGCTCTCGGTTCTAATTCCACCTGAACTCTGATAACGTAAATTTCAATAGCTTACGTAGACTTATTGAATTGATTTATCGGGGGCCGTTCGTATGAACTTGGCTATTCATAACTCTGCCTGATCAGAATTGGACTGATAGAAAATGTCCCAATGGCATGCGTTCTATTAATATTCAGTGGACGAGGTTATTTGTGCTTTTGCTATTTATACCGGTATCAATCAAAGGGAATTTGAGAGGACACGGCTGCGGTGCGTGACGGAGTTCATAATAAAAAGTAAACACAACTGCAATGCATAGTTGAAGAGGGAGACGTTTTTAACTTGGTCGAATAGATGGCGCTGCAGGCAGTATTTGTTTTTGTGACAAAAAATATTTTTACTAGTTTTCTATATTAACGTACTGTTTGGAACAATGTCTCGTATCTCGAGAAATTTTTAATATAAAAACCAAGAGACAGCATGTATAATGAATAAAAAATCCACTATTGAAGCAAACATAATTATATAATCCCAAAATATAACAATCACAGGTCTTCTGGATAACGGCATTTCCAAGTATTATATCAAATTTTGAGGGGAAAAGTGGTTATGGTCTTTGTTTTTTTTTAATAAGTATCTGTGCCACAAGAAGGGCAATGTAAAAATATCGCGTCATTTAATAAACAAAAATAATTTAATTAGAAAACAATGTTACATATTACGTAACAACATTTCCCAGAAATTTAGTGACCGCATTAGCTGGCACTTAAAAACCAACAGAATATTGGTCAATGAATCATTGGAAAACTAAAATTCCTGGCGATTTTCTTAAATCATTCTGAATTTGAATTTAACTTAAACATACTGTAAGTACAATTTTTTTGTAACATAGTACGTACATTTTGTAGAACTTTGTTTGTCATTTCATCAAAAGGCAACTGTTTAAACTAAATGAAATCGCATTTGACACCATAATCCCACTTCAACGAATGTAATTCTAATTAGTGTAAATCCAGTTAATTGGCGATTTTCTTTATCTAATGTATTGTGAAACTTTAGCGAATTCATCAACACGTGTTATTTTTCCTTTACTGTTGATAAATGCACATTTCATGTTTTAAGATTTTTAACTGTTTATGGTTCTGGAAATTTTTTTATCAACAATAACTAAATAAACGAGTTGAAGTTCAGCGGTCAATTGCAAGGAAGGAAGAATTTTAGCGCCAATTTTTCACCATCTTTCTAAATTCTGTTCCGATCTGGGATCTCCTTCGTGAAACGAGCAGGTCGTTCGACCTGGTATTTTGCGGAGAAGTGGTAAATACAGTCAAGTCTATAATCCAGCGTGTTCTGCTTGTGGATCTCGTAATATAACATAACGCCGAAAACTGAAGAGAGCTCGATCGCCTTGATCAGAGCCGTCGATTCTTAAAAGGAAATGGAAAAATAATCTTCAAAACTATTAACTATATTCTGAGAAGTATACATGAAGTTACATTCTTGCTTGGCAGTTAATTGTAAGGGAGATTTTTAGATTTTTGGGTGAGTTATAATTATTTATAAGAATGATATTAATTCTCAGGTTCCAGACTTTCAGCAGGCCTAGGTTTCGTATGAGATTTATTGGGAATTAGTAAGTCAAAAAATCTAGCTAATTATTAGTTACAGAATTACATTGGCACAAGTCGGAATACATTTAGAAACACATAAATTAGTCAGGTTTAACTATATAATGGTTTCCGCATCTCATATGTTTTACTTTTTCCCCGACTTTTGTCCATTTCAACTACTTGTAGACCACCCATAAAACTTATCGCTCCATTATCACACACATCTAAAGTCAAAATTGTCGAAGCCCTGGGTGCACCCTTTCGGTTAATTAACCTTTCGCCTCTCCACCCCCAACAATCCCGTTAGTAATAACTCCAGACGAAAGCAAATGTTATGCATAAACCTCTGTTACATAATTTGATAGTTTGAACCCCTGCCACGAGCCCAAGCAAGAGTTTCTACGGCCGGAGGCGGGGTAAATGGCAATTGGCAGTGTTTTAATGAGAGTTTCCAGCATCACGTTGACAAGTCTGCTCGACCTCCATTCCGAGCGTGCAAAAATTAGCCCGTGTGCCTACAGTCAACGAAACAGCAGGTATCACGACGTTTTAATGGGTCGCTGCAAACGTGTGAATATTTTCGTGTTCTGTTTTTGCACACCTATTTGTTGTACTCGCGTACGGGGATCGTAAATTTGCGAATTTATCGTTGATTTGATGCAGATCATATACGTTTTCTCGTAAAAATTTTATGACTTGGCATCGGAAGATAGCTCTTCTTAGTTGAAACAACATTTTCATCTTACGAATAATATATTGGACGTAATAAAGCATTCGGAATGCGTCGGCACGGCGTATTGTAGCTCTGTTTGCAATATTTCTGGTTTGCTGGAAATTCTATCGTATTATAAGGGAGCGATGGAGCGGGGATTGGGGTTTTATTTGTTTTATGGTTTGGGAATGGTGCAACTGTTGTGGAATCGTGGGAGATGTGCTGAACCAGATATCAGATCTGATAGGTTAGAATTTGGGTTTAGCTTAAATAACATATTAACAATTATTATTTTTGGGTTGTTGTATTTGAATGCAGTGAATTTGAGTGAATGAATTTATTGACTTGCAGAAAATACACATTTTCAAACAAGTCAATAAAACTGTAACAGAACGTAGCATATACACTTAGAGGTAACAAGAGGTAAAAAACTAGAAAAGCTGTGGAGCGATTAACAGTAATTGTTTATCGCCATAAAAAGTACATATATTGAACCAAAAAGACAAATCGAGATAATGTAGGTAGGTACATCAGTTTTATCGATTCTGAGAAAATTTTATCTATAATAATTTTACGACATCTGATAATTATAATTATGATTGAGTTAATCGCTTTTTAGTTTGACCAACAACTTCTAATGTAATTTAACAAAAAGTGTTAAGAGCTTTTGTCTTTGAGGCAGCAATTTATAAAATGCATCGACTGGTGCGTAGCCCGGTCATTATTTTTTCATAAGAGAAACACTCTTTGTAAGTAACAGACAGAATGAAATCCAGCAAAATGTTAAACAGGTTTAGGTAAGTACAGAATCAGACTATAAATTGCATAAATTTGGGAAAATAATTTACTGTCCATATAATTAATATGTAGGTTCCACTTAAGTGACTTTAAAAACCAGATTATTATACTAAGAAAGGCACTAATACCAGTGGAGCATAGTTTTGGTAGGTTCTCAAGTTGACAATATTGTGATGTCAAAAATAAGGGTTTTGAAAGTTCGATATTGATTCCTTAATTAGTACTGTACAAAAGATTTTCTTAAGATCCGATATACCGGAAAAATTTACCTGGACCATATTTTCCTCCTGAACACGTGGTCACTAACTGAACAACTGGGTTAAAAGCGGCAATTTTTGATGTCGAAAATTTTTAAATTCGATGGTACTTACCTGTAAACTTTATATGTATAAATAAGTGTCAAAAAGTTCGACAAAATTCTGCATCGGCCAACCAGCTTCATTTTGTCAAACTACATTACAATTTTATGGTGAAAATCATACTACACTTGGGTGAGAGAATGAAGATGGTATCATGGCACAATAGTTTCCGCATCCGTCATATTAAATACTAATGCATTAATATATATTAAGAACAGTAGGGGCCCCAATACTGAACCTTGAGGCACCGCTCTCATAATTATTTTTATGACTATTAAGTACTTGCAGAGTTTTGTTACCCGAATAAGATTTAGATAAATTTTATTCTAGACAGATACCTCGATCTCCGTAATATTCAAATTTTTATATCAACTAAAAGTGAAAACATTGTGAAACGTTGTAAATAAATCAGTGAAAATTCCGCAAATTTTCTATTTATTGTTAAGACTTCATGTTGCAACAGTTTCCATAGCGCACAGCTAACTAGTGCTAACACCTCTTAATGTTATTATATAGGATTTACTCATAAAGTTCAACGCATTAACACTCGTTGACAACATAAAAAATCTTTATGCAATATTTGATGCAAGTCTCACTTATTCTCAACATAATTGACAATTTAACTTGAAATTTCTCTAAAATGTTGGGCTTTATTATGCATTCTTCGGCGTATTCTAAAAATCCATTGTTATTAGAACTCTTGTATTTTGCGTTTATTGCTAGTAAAGTGGAATAAGAATGCAGCAATAAGAGATCAAACGTACTGAAAATCGGTTTTGGAAATTTCCTTCAACTGCTTCTAGATCAATAAGAGTTTTAGTCTCTAATTGAAAGAAGAAGAACGCTCGTTTATGTGAAAACTAATTCAAAACTATGTAGACCGTGTCCGGCTTCTTGTCAGTATTAATTATAATGTGCCACATTTACATTCATGCATCAACATTTTATATACCAACACATAAATCATGCCAATAATGAATGTATATGTAGATATAATTTTTGAAAATGAAGTTTAGTTAGAGTAACATTTATGTGGAACTGTTTATTGTTAGAATATTATACAGGGTGATATGGAAAGGTACATACAAAATAAAATTGATAATTGGTCTCAAAATGTGGGCGTTAAAAGTAAAAAAGTTCACATAAAATATTTTTTACTTTTAGAGATAAATTTGGGTCCAAATTCGTTGTACGCCTCTGATACAAGGTTAGTTTTTCCGTTCTTTAACAACGTTTAGTATTGACAAAAATTTTTTTATTGGATTAATAACAATAAAATGCTGAGAAATAAAATTCACGTTTGTCAAATAAAAATGGCTCGTTATACATTTAGAAACACTTACTTACAAATCCCTCAACGAAGATTACCCTATCATCGTACTTATTGTGATTGACCAACTTCTTTGGGGAAACGGCTCGTTTGGTCTAAATATTCAGGATTGGGATATCTAATGAACAGAACGTGCTCTAGATGCGAAGACAGAAATTCTGGACATCGTTGAAGAAGAACCAGGCATCGGTGTAAGAAGATTAGTAGTAGTGGATCAGTGCTCTAGCCACCTTGCTCTCCAGACCTTAATCAATGCGATTTTTTTCTTGTGGAGACATTTGAAACAATTGGTTTATGCAACTGCAGTGGAGACCACGGAAAATCCCGACATGATAGCCCGATTACAGCCGTCATTAATACGACGTGCTGAGGCACGTCTGATAGTTTACACAACTGATTTAATTCGTTAAATTTATTTTTTTGCAATTTCCGTGTTGCATTGTATTTATTTTTCAGTTGTTCTTCACCAGTTTATATGCTTTTCCACTTTTTATTTATTCTGTTTGCTCTTAAAAAACTTGTTTATCTATCTCTTATTTTTAATTACAGGTGCAGTAGAATTAGCAAAAAAGATAGTTCTTCAAAATTTCACTCACTATGTAGTATTACCAAATCAAGAGGAAAATATGTATTAAGTAAACAGGTAGAATCTGAGCTCTTATAGAATTTTCTTTCGATTTCGGGATACATGCTGTCACTTGGATTCCAATCCGTTTCTCAAAAAAATATCCAATTTTCATCTTCCACGCTTGACAACATTTAAAACCTAAACTTTTAAACGCTCAATAGGTTGTTGGTTCTACCCTGAATGATGTTCTGATTTTCATGACTTGCGGTGTGTCTGAATCAGCGAATAAGTACAAAACTTATTGTTCTGCAAGTATTTAGTAAGTCATGGTCTTCTTTCTTTTTATCTACTGTCATTACTTCCTTTACTTTTGCTAATTATGGAAAGTATCTTCCCGAATAGAAGTATTAATTATTTGAGCCAGAATTTCTGCAACATATTTTTTGCATAATTTTCTTAGAAATGTATTGACTGTAATTAAATCAACTTAACAATCGTTTGAAAAAACAGAAGAGCAATGTGTCTTTAATGCTTACTTGGACTTTTAAGAAGAAAATGTTTAAACTCGTCTAGAATAATGTTATAGTTGTTTAACTTGTTTTTTGTTCTAGCTAATTCGCTGTTGATAACTGAAAAAGTGCTTTGTTTTTATTATCTGTAAGGTGTAATTTATTTCCAAGCCAATTTATTTTTACATTAAAGTTGTTATAAATTACCTTACACGCGTTTATTATCTTCAGTTGATTTGCCTTTAGTTGCTTCATATATAAACAGTAACACTTCTTTGGCCTTTAATAACAGTGGATCATTAATTCTATAATCAAATTTCTTGTCTTCTTTATGCCTGAAGGGAAACACCGTTCATAGTAAAATATAAAAATTTCTAAAAATTTATGGAACTTCGAAAGTCTTGATTCAAACAGAAAAAATATTTAGTAAAGCAAATATATACCGGGCATTTTTTTTAAAACTGAACATAGGCCTATGGTCAGTTTTAAAACGACGCTGTGATTGCAGGAACATTGTTGGTTGCATAACCACGAGAAATCGTTTGAGTAAAGCAGAGCTTTTTCACCGAAACTACAGCGTGTTATGCACATGTTCAACAATAAACAAAACCATAAATACGACAAAAATTTTATAAAACAAAAACTAAATTTTATAACAAATATTCGAAATGACCGCCTCCCTGTTCCAAGCAATAACCAAGTCTGTGATGGAATCCTTGCACTGCATTTCGTACGAAATTTGGATTCAACTCTTGGCAAGCTCTGACTATTCGTTCCTGTAACTCCTGAATTATTTGAATTTCTACGTGATCATAAATTGTATTATGTAGGTGTCCCCAGAGAAAAAAATCATTTGGCGAAAGATCTGGTGATCGTGCAGGCCAAGCTAGCAAAGCTGTCTATCCAACGTTCACCAAATACATCATTTAAATAATTCGTAACTATTCTACACGAATGTGCTGGTGCACCGTCCATCTGGAACCAAATATTCTCAATATTTAGTGGTTCAATTTCAGGAATAATATGGTCCCTTAAAAGTCTAAGAAATTTATTTGCATTTAAATTGCAATCCAATGAGCCTATTGTTTATTAAGCCAGCCCACACATTTAGTCTTTCTTGTACTTGATGGCGAATTAAATTTTGCACATGAGGATTTGTGCGGGCCCAGTATCTGTAATAAGAACATTTTGGCATAAATAGCATTGAATAATAAAATTGTAGAAAATCTGACCGATAATTTTGTGAATTAACTTCGCTATTCCTACTAAATGATGCCTCGTCTGTAAACATAATGTTTTCTAAAAGTTGTTCATTAATGTTCAGTGAGTTAAACATCAATTCACAAAAATCCGTCCCCCTAATTTTATCCTCTTCAGTGAGGTATTGATGATTCCTAAATTTATATGGTTTAAATCGACATTCCTTCAAAACTTTTCGAATTGAGAATCTGGAAATACCGAAGTAGTTACTCATTTGCGTTATGGTGGATATTGGTTCCTCTTCAGCGTAGCATAATACGTTTAATTTCATCTCTTCGGTTAAAATGTGACATCTCCCATTTCTTTGATGATGGCTATTGACGACACATCCTCTTGCATTAAAATTTTTAATTATGTTCCAAATTGTTGCCAGAGACGGAATTGGCCTAGTAGGGTACTATATGGAAAATAAATCCCTTACATTGCGCATGCTACTACCAGCTTGGTACCATTGCAGTATTTGATTTTTTTCTTGTGTTGAATACATTTTGTGCAAGCAGTTTTGACATTTTAGAAAACATTTCAAAGCATTCTATTTGATTCTACTTTTTTAAACGATGGAGTTGTTCTAATGTTGGTTGCATTACAGTTGCAATTGACTGCGTCGTTTTAAAACTGAACATAGGCATATGTTCAGTTTAAAAAAAAAATGCCCGGTATATGCAGATACACGTTATCACAGAAGACGTTCATTTTTAAAATACCCGCCAACAACATATAGTATGTATGCTGCATTTAATACATTGTCAATTATATTTAGGAATTCTGGAAAACTATGCTTGAAGAGACATATTTCCAAACTACTATTACTAGCGTTTCAGTATGAATGGTAAATCATGATAATTAGCATATTAATTCTTTGGATAGACTATTAATTGCTGGGGCCTTATAACATTTTAAAGAAACATATCAATCTTCAGTTGCACAAATCAGATTATTTACCTCAATTATTTCATTATCTGGTTGGAAGACTGATTGATCCATTAGAGAAACAAACCTAGAAGGATGTACACTTGATTTTATCGTATTCGAGATCTCTTCACTTTATAGAAATATTTAACGAATTTAACTCTCTAAGTGTTTAGTATTAAGGCTCTCGTTGCTTCATCTAAACACGACTTCGAGAAGACATCATTAAATTGATAGACATAAAGTTTTCGTTAGCGTTTTGTCTGATAAAATAGTCAACAGATGAACACCCAGAAGAGAGATATTGTCTAAGAAGTCGATTTTGGTTAGGTGATTATCTTGCAGAGTCTAACAAAATTCTTTTTAAATAACCATGGACTGATGTAAATTATTCTTTATACTTATATGGGGTAAGCCAGCTGCTGGTTTCTCTTTAAATCACATGTTACTTTGACTCAGACCGCTCCATCGCGCTCAAGAAATTGATGGAAACACAAATTTATGGTTGAAAAACGTTGGGAAATATTGAAAGCATATTTCCAAAGTGAGTGCCGTGTTGCAGAAATTGGAAATCAAATTAGACTTAGACGACCTTTAGTCTGACAATCTATTTTTTGCGGACTAAGTTCAATAATCGTGTTATCTGCCGTTTTTGTCATGTTGGAATGTTTTGTAGGGTGCCGTTAAAGATCGATATTATGCTGACAATTCAGAAACAATTCAGGCACTTAGGCACAATATTGCTCGAGCTATTCGTAAATATTAGTACTGCAAGAATTTTTATTTTTATGTGCGTGTTCGTTTACTCCTGATCTAAAATTAAAAAAAAATAAGCAAATACTCCAAAGAATCTCAAGAGATGCGACGTGAAATGCACAAGAAAACAACACACAAATATGATCTTTGTAAAACCCACTAAACGCATATATAATCCTATTTTAATTACCCAACAAAGCCGTCGCGACTAAAGAAAATAACAGAATACTCCACTCGAGCTAAGGTGTTTCATTTCCGACATGAAAGGCAACCTCTTAGAGCTTGATGTATAGCACAAAGTGCTGACTACGTATTCGGAGTGTCAAGTAATTAAAGATAATGTCAGACGGAAAAAAAGAAACGCTGCAGGTAAAACACTTTTTGCTTTACCTACAAGGTTCTCGCCTCGAAGTAATCGGAATAATATTCTCCACCTCCAGCATCTGGAGCGCCTACTTGGAAAATTGAATTTTTCCATTGACCTCTGAAGTCGACTGTATACCTACTAACTTATGATGTGCAATATCAGAGGTTCGCTATCGAAATTCCCCGTCTCTCCATATGAACAGGATATTACGGGGAGTATCGCTTTTGTGTGAGTTATGTTAGTGTACACAAGTATATGAGGAACGATTGAACGTATTTCGCGTTGACATGCTTCGGTAGGGCTTTTGTCGACTTGGAGGTGTATTATTTGCGTCGTTAAGGAGCTGGACGAGGGCTTTCGTACTTGACCTAGTTCAGGTGCAATCGGAGGCGTTAGACACTCGGGAAACCGGGCTGAGACGGTTTTAACGCAGGGGGAGAATTGTAATAGGGGCGGTTTGATCAGGGGCGATTCCAGGTATTTGTCTGCTCAGGTGTTTTGATGCTTGGTGCTTGTAAGACGGCCACACTTTGCCTTCCAATACAGTTTTTTTTTTTTTTAATTTAAATTTAATATTATATGTACAAAGTAAAAGTCAATAAAGAAAAATTAACATTACCAGATAATTTACAACAGAAGTAGGATACGAATTTAAAATATTTAAATAGGTATGTAAACACAATTACCTAACACCTTCGGGTATTGTAGGTTTTTGATTATATATATATATGTAAACACAAAGTGACGAATTTTTTCAAACTATATTCTTAAAAATGTTCTCATCCACACTGAGGTCAGTCTCAGAGATAAAAAGTACCTTACAAAAATACCTCCTTATAGAGTAATAGTGGACACTACAGTTAGTATCTCATCTGTCAAAATATTTACGACGTTTGCTCTTTTCATTTGTCTTCAGATCGAGATAAAATTGTTTCAGTATTTCATTCTGCCTTCGAGATCCAGAATTACAAAAGAAACAGTTTATTTCAAAGCTAAATTAGTGAAATAACATTAATCTGAAGAGTAATTTGTTTTTGTATTTAAAATATTTCAGGTTATTGAACTTGTGTTTTGGCAATAACAAAGATCGGTTCTTTGGAATAAAACACATTAGTTACTGACAATTAACTGCGTGCTGGTAGTTTCGAACATTGCCCTCCATCAGCTCTAAACGACAGACATAAATTTGGCGAGACAGAAACGATAAAAGAAATCTTCTCTGATCACTCGGTGCACGAAAAAATCATGACTTATTAATAAACGCCGAAAAACATAAAAATTTGTAAATGCGTTTCGCCACCTACGGTGGCATTATCTAGGCAAAGGTGATTTGAGTTTCTGTCATTTTGAGTACCATAATCTACATTATCTAGACAAAACTAAACTAACCTGTTATTTAGGAAGTCAACAAAGAGGAAAAACTTAGTTTAAATTCTAACATTCCTTGTCAAAAATTTCACTTTGTAAGTTGAAAGTAGATACAAATACAAAGCGAAACAAAGAACAAAGTTGTTAATTTATTTTGTCTGCATCTAGCAGAATATTTCAATTTTGCAAAATTTCAAAGGATATTACATTAATCACTGCTCTTGAAGATTTGTTACACTACACATGAAAAGGTGGGTTATATTATGGGATTGAAATATCACTCAGACTGGGAATTCACACCCGTGTCAGAAGGATGTATAGATTAATCAATCAAAAATAACATAATCACAGCCGGTACGATTTCAAAACAAGTGAAAAATCCATGGGAGTGCTAATCATACTATAATATCAACTGTTCACTTTATCAACTGTAGAAACATTTACTTACATTTTGTTGAAATGTAATTCTAATGGAACACGATTGAATAGCTGTTATTACATCTAACTGTTTCAACATCTGTTCGCTTCGCTCGCTCAGTTTGTAATCTCTCTACTCGGTAATAAAATTTCTCATTCACACCTTGGACAAACGGCCGTAATTTTTGTAGGAAACAAAATTCCTATGTATCGTCGTTCTTTTCAGGCAGCAGACAGAAATATTCAACAAATCCCAAAATTTGTCCTTCCATCTCTTGTACTCACACTTAAGCTATTTGCCACCGTATTGACACTAACACCAAACGATATAACACACATTTAATTCATATATCGTGTATTCATTTTACAGAGTCCAAGGCTTTCAAAACATAAGGACTCTATCTTGAAACCACAGGAAGTGAAAGAGAAAATCAGATTTTTCTTTTCCTTTCTTGTACATTTCATACCCAAGTTTTACTTTAGTTTAATAAACACGTGGATTAATCAGTTCTTACACGCTAACGCATCTGCATGTAGCGACTTCTACAGCTGCTTGCAAAGATCACTGTGTTGAAATTATTTAGAGCTCTGTAGGATACACATTCTTTCCCATACCTTGCAAATTATAGCATTGGCGTCTTGTATCTGATTTGAATTCTCAGATTATCCAACATTTCTTTAAACATTTACCTAGTTAGATAAATAAACAGTGTTCGGATGAGAAGATGTAGCACAATTTACTTTAAATTTAATGACAAGTGATAGTGTCCCTGTAGGCAGAGTTCCGTAATTGCTTTACTCACTACCTTGGAGTTAAAATGGCGGCTCGGCGTCAGCTGGAAGAAAGTTAGGTTTGCTAGTTGTTTTTTTGAACAAAAACAGAGCTCGAATATGTGTACAGTGCGTGGCCCACAATGCCATTATCAGGTAATCGCGACAGCTCCAACGAACTGGCGACACATGCCTTGGTATTCATGCTGGGAGGTATGACAACCAGATGGAAACAAGTTGCGGTTCTTAGTTAGACGGTCTGTTAGTATTGAAGTCACAGTTAGGGTGATCATTTCTAATATGGGACCTCAAAATTGGAGGCTTTTTAACATTAGCGCACAACGACATGGGAAAATCCATAATTACTGCCACCACCCTATCGATAGCAACGAAAAATTGTATATAATGCCTGACCCCGTGCACCTTTTTAAAAATATTACTAAGAATAATAATCTTTTGAAAAATAAAAGATTTTACCTAAGCAATGAAATTGTGGTCAAATATGGGTTGCCATGCAAATACGTTGACATTGCGCCTCTAAAATACCTTTTTCGTCGACCACTTATTAATGTGAATATTAATGATTTTTTTTTCCGGAAAAAGGATGCGTTAATGGACGTCATTAACGATCTCTTTTTCATTAACGCATTCTTTTTTAGTTCGTCATTTTCACGGTTTTAAAACGTGATCTGTCATGATGTTAGATAACCAGATATACTCATTTATTTTTCTTTTAGTTTTATTCATTTTACAAGAAACTTTTATTACAATTAATGAAATATTGTTATAACATAATTAGAATTATTTTTGGATATTCATCACAAAATTATTAAAACTACAATTGTTAAAGGTTACGAAAGAACAGATAAATTCTTTGTGTTGCTGACGTCAGGATTTATGTTGATTTGAACGTTTTCGGAGGTGGTTGAGGTTATGTTATTTATCGAGTTGATCGAGTTATTTATTTCTGTTTCTGCTGGCGAATTAGAAGGAAAATTAGCAGTGGCTGAGCAAAACAATTGTGTATAGGTCTAGGGGGTGGTGGAAGAAGTTGCTGTCTCGTTACAAAACAATTGCTTGGCAATATTAACTTTATTTTGAACTGAGTCTTCTATGTATGACTCTGCAACCATTGTTGATTTCCACCCACCGTGCCTCTTTATTGCCGCAAAATCAGCCCCTGAGTCAGATAAGATTGTGGCTGATGATCTACGGAAACAATGTCCCGTATAGAGTTTTAACTGATCTAATTTTAAAAATTGTGCAACTGTACATGGAATTTTGGAAAATGTGTTGATACCAACAGGGTTTGTAGTGCATTTATTGTGTTTGTAGTGTACAAAGAATCGTGTATGTTTTGTATGGTTGGGTCTCAGTGTTAAATACCGTCTGATTAATTTTAAAAATATACTTTGGTCATCATCTACAATGGTAAAAACTCTTTTTTCTTTTGTTTTTGTTCTGGAGCGAGGGATAGTAACTAAAAATTTTGATTTCAAATCTTCAACATTGTTGGTTTGCAATTCTAGAAGTTCATGCTTTCTTAAAGCTCCAGCGATGCCGAAAATGAGTGCCACCTATAAAAGTTGTTAGCTTGTACAAATTCAAGTTCTTGGTCTTAATTTACCTTGGCCATTAAAAATACATCATTTGGAGCTTCAATACTAAATTGTTGTACTTGCCCTTTCTCCAATATTTTTGATTTTTTTGGAACATGTCCTTCACTTTGTCTTTTAATGTACATTATCAATTTATGATAATTGCCAATGTCAATATTTTTTTTAGACGTAGAGTAGACTTCAACATTGAAAATTTTGGCCAGAGGCTCGCAATTAATCCTTTTTGTACGATCTCGGCAAAATACGCCAGCAAGACGGGCTCAATGTCATCGTTTACGTGTTGCTTGGTACACCAATCGCAGAATTCAGAGTATGTTCTTTCGTATAGCCCTTTACTTTTAGCCGGTAATAAACTTCCACACGCATCGTTCGCACTTGCTATTACTGCAGCCGGAAGATCAGCATTTTCTAGTCCCATTTCTCAATTTACAATTTACAACCGCAATGGCAAACGCATCTTACACAATGAAAGTCAACGTTTGTGATTCGCTTGTCATTTTTTTTTCCAATGATAACTATGTTAACTGTTCAAAATTAAAACATACAAGAATGGGCAAGTTTGTGGAACTATGTTAACTGTTCAAAATTAAAACACACAAGAATGGGCAAGTTTGTGGTCAACGAAAAAATGTTGTAATAAACTCGTTTGTTAATGGGCGATTAATAATCTCCACTTTTAAAGGCACTCACTCGCTACGCCCGTTCGTGCTTTAAACAGTGTCGATTATTAATCGCCTTCATTAACAAACTAGTTTATTAAATAACTATTTTGACACTGAATCAGACCAGGAGTTAAAATCTGCACCGAAACTCAAGAAGGAAATGTTCGATCCTTCCCACTTTTCAAAAGTGAATGTGAACACCGCGTTTGCCTTGCTAAACCACGATACAGCAACTTCCATTATATATTACATGGCAAAAGGTAAATTAGCGAAAGAAGCTGGGACAATTGCTTGGTTTTGTGCCACATTATTTAAGTGGTTTTCCTTAATAACTGCCCGCCATCCAAAGCTGAGGCTGTCCCAGAAAAATGCGGCAATTTATCAGGAAACATTTAAATTTTTAATGGACTTCATTGATATTGTCTGTAACCTCATCAACAACCAATGGAAGCCTTTTCAAACAGGTCTTCTGTTGTATTCCAGACGGCACTGGACCTTCAGGGGCAATACCTGCATAAGGATGACTTCCATTTTTTTATTAGGGCGTCTAACGGAAGATGCTAGGGAATTCAAAACAGCACTCAGGCTCATTACGTTATCCCTGTATGAGTCCCAGATTGTCCACGGAAATTATTTTAAGGGCAATAATGCGCACATCATGACGTATTGTAAAAACATAATTTCTGAAGCAATTATTGAAGAAGAAGGTTCTGATGAATTTGTAGCTTTGATTCCCCAATTAATATAAAATGTTGAACCAACTAGTGATGACATCGAATGTCTTTAATAGTAAAGACATTAACAAATAGTTGTTAGGAAGCATTTTAGCTTCTCTAAAAAAGATGAGTTGCGAAAAATCTTTCCTTCAATTAATATATATAAAAGAGGACGAAGAACTAAAAAAAAACACATTAGGCTTGTTAACACGCTTAAAAAGTTATAAGGAAAATATTCTTCACTTCCCCAAGGTGGAGTTTTTTAATTATATTGTTAGAGGAGAAATGTATTTTAGAGGCAACAAACATTTGCTGTCCAAACAATAAAAAAACATTTGTTGATGTTTCCAATGAATTTTTGGTAGAAAACCAGTATTCGGCTTCGCCCACATGACATCCAATTGTCAATAAAACTATATATATTTTTGTCAGATCGCGATTTTTTTTTTTGTTTACGACATGGGAATAAGTTTATGTATAAACACGTGCCGACCTAGGCTTATGCGGCCTTCGGTTAGGAGAGATGGTCGCTCGGGCGCCAGCTTCTTCTCCGGAGGAGGGAGCGCCGGAGTTGCTCTCAAGCCGGAGACACGGATCTCAGGTGGTGAGCGCCCGCGAAAACACGACAATAAAATAAGACGGCATGGAATATTTTAAATAATAATCGGGTTTATTCCCTGCACCAACTACACGGCTACAATAATAAATCTTACCACTAAATTTAACTTAAATAAATAAATAATGGTTTTACGAAAAGAAGAATAAGACGTCCGATACGGTCGTTCCCTCCTGGGCGGCGACTTCCTTCAGGACGGGCTTCTCCTGGACTTGAGTGCGGCGACCGTGAACCTGGAAATCGCGCTAAGATGGTCCGGAAACCCTGGAAGGGAGCCCGGTGGTGGTACACGACACATGCACAAGTCTAAACCGACTTATTCCGGTAACGACAAAAAAAACGGTGACGGTGGTACGGTTTTTCGCTCGGGGGCGGCGATTCAAAAGTCGGTCCACAAACCGGCAGATGACCTCAAAGGTACTTATGAAGATCGGAGGGTCACACTGCACTTTCCAAAAACTTTTCTAAACACAGCCACAGGACTTCTTCTCCCGCGAAGATTTCAGGCAAGAATCCTCTTCTTCGGCCGCGGCGGCGCGGCGTGGCGATCGCGAATTTATCCCCGGCTCTCGCGGTACGCGTCACGGTTTCCGGCCCGCGTAAATTCGCTTCGTTACAACATAATCTAAAAATGTTTATTGTACAAGAATTTATTATTCATACCACCCATCAACTTGGCCCGTTCAAAGTTGGCGCGTCGTGTTCGAGTTAAAAGGGCGAAGGTTTGCGGAACTCTTTCCATAGGGACACTAACAAGTGACAGGTTGGGGCGACCTCTAGTGACAAATCGCAGGTGAAATCGTTCCTCAGAAGATGTGATCGCTTTAGACATTGTGCGTGGAAACGAGTACTACATAGTTAGATGAAGAAAGAGTGTTCGGTTGAGAAGACTAGCATCATCAATGTCGAACGTCATAAAATCGTTTGACCTGTTTAATTATAGCATTGTTGTATAACATATGTACTACTTTATTCGCTTGATTCCCTTGAATTGTAACAACAGGAAATAGGTATAGAGCCGCAAACTCTAAATGTGGATCTGTAATAAGCAGCAGTAATCCATGAGCGTGTGGGTCTTGGGTTGCAAACATTAAGAATTTACGTTGACGATTATTGTTCTGAATATTTGCCTTTTAAAAATTACTACCACCCTTGTAATAGATTTGCAAGTATAGCAAAAGCAAAGATCGCCTACAAACCAGTACATCACTAAATCAGTGAGAAGTACCTAAAGCACGGCTGTGGTATTTATATTTTTATAGTGGAAAAAGTAAAATGATAACGCTTATACAGTCTGGCAGGTCATTAATGCAAATGATTTCTCTTAGTTACGTTGACCAATATATCGGCGATCCAAAAATTCACTTGCATAAGTTCGTGCCCTGATAATAAATGAAGCTTTCGACAATTTGTTGTTAATTTCTAATAATTTTTATTGTAGGAGTACAAGTTAACATATTGATATTTGGTGTCTCACGTTGAAGGACAAATACCGGCTTCGATTTTCTGCAGTTACAAAATAAACAACTTTATTTTTTTACATGTTTGGGCAACAGAAAAACCTATCAAATAAAATGGTTTACAGCCATGTAGCCTAGCAAAGGAATAGAGCTTTGTTGTGAAAAGCGCCGTTTAATTGTGGTCTTTCTAACAGTGGTCCCTTTTTATATACGTAACAGTCGTTACCGTGGTGGTTTATATTTACTCTTCCTTAAGAAACAGATCCGCGAGCCCGGTTAAACCTTCAATAAAATATTTTACGAGATGGCAAGTGCTAATCAAAAGGGTGATATTTGCGCGAGTTAGCTCTTCAAAGCGTGGAAATAATTCACCCTCCTCGAGCCAGGATTTCGTCGTAGGAATAATCATTATAATTGCGTTATAAATTCCAAATGATTATTTTAGAGGCAGTGCGGCAGAGTAACCGCGGACAAGGTGGTTTCGTGCTCGACCTATTTCCAGCAGCAGCTTTCAGAAAGATGAGATACGACTCTCGAAACTTCAAAGATGTGCAAACGCAAATTGTTTTAACGAACGCAATTCTAGCGACGACAACGACTTCCAAAACGCCAAGCAAAAGGACAATACCGGAAACAAATTTCTCGTCGAGGTAAATTCGGTTATTATACACGGAATCATGCCTGCGTTGAATCCCTCGGAGAAAGTTTCCATCTAAACGAGTCATTTTGCCATAATTAACCCTCTTGCTCGCGATACAGCGAAACTTTTACAAATTCCTCTTGTATCATGTCGAACTGGAGAAAAGAGCGCTGAATACCGGAGGTAGGTAGTGTTAGGCAGGGAGAAGTTGATGAAAGGGACAAAGGAAGAGGAGGGCTCGAACTCGCGTCATAAAAGGGCGCCAACACAAAACATCTTTGTGACTTACGGCTGCCGCCTACGCGAAAATATATATGGAAGTTTGAGGCCTATTGCCTCTCCTGCGTCTTGTTTGATAAGGAGCGGTGCTGCTCGCTCATGTGTGCACTTGTACTTTTATTAGTCGGGACTCATAAAAACATTTTCAATTAAGGATGTTCACGAGGCGGTTTCCGAGGCGTCCTTGAGATTTTCATATTGCTTTTAAGAGCCTGACGGATCCAATCCAGGTTGTTAACTACAACGGGGAACTTTCTTCGAATACGTATGACTGACTTCGTATACTGACAACAGAACTTCTACAACTTTACTGAGTGGAGATGCGCAATATTACGGTCAACTTCGGCACGAAAGTGTGATATAGATTTCAGTTTTGGTGCCCCGAAAAACAGATCAAGGCAGCATTCTAATTAAATCGTTTTTACGTTTCCAACACAAAAGATTTCCGCTTCCGTTGGTCTGTCTGTCTATGGCCTATATTATAATGCAGATTTTATTCATTTTCGAAAATAGGTAGGCAACTAACTTTATAGGTAAAGGGTTGATATAAATTGTTGTTTCTCTATTATGATAAAATTTGTATTTTCACTCAATGAGAAAAGAAAAAGTAAGAAAAACAACGATTTTATAGTGCACCCAAAATATAAAAAGCAAAAAACTCTCACACACTCTAACAGAGCTTAATTAGTGTTATACTTTTCAATTATTTTCAGATAACTATATAATAGATTCCATTTAAGGAGTATACAGTAAATATCAGTTTTTTAAATACACAATATATTTTTACGAAGTCCTTGTAAAATAAAAGAAACAAACGATCCCCAATGTAAGAGTTTTCAAGATATTTAAATCTATTGGTTTTGCACAACTTTCGAGCTTGCTTTTAAGTAAGTGTTCTTGGGACCCCAGTTTTGTTAGGATTTATCTTAAAAATAATCCCCAAAAAAAACAATTAGGATAAACCTTAACAAATGTGGTAACCAACGAAAGTGTTGATAAAAACAATCTCTTATAACTCATATCACTTTTAATTTTTTCTAATAACGACCTCAAAAAAACGTTTTTAATAATTCACACTGTATATATCCGAAGTGGACATTAAAAGATCTACCTCAGTCTTTTTGTGCAAAATATACTATTATCATTTTCTCCCAAAAATGCATGACGTCTTGGTTTATTCACCATATACTATATCAAAAAACGGAATGGGACTATTAGGTGTGGCCGACTTGACGCGAGTACGTCGGCAATTCGGCATATATTATAAAAAATATTTATTGTTCGTACTGTGGTTGGCACCCTGTTATTTATGCTAAGTGTAGGCAACCAAATACACAGTTTCATTCGCACAAATTCCAATAACTAAATGATTCACGGAGCAAGAAGATCCATGTTTAGGAGTATGTTTATAATGGGGTGCAGGGCGCGAAGCGCCCGTGTGTCCATTAAAAAGTAGACATTACCCCTCCACACGTTGGAGACTATAAAAATTAGGTTATGCTAACAACGGGTGCAATTTTTGTATATTTATATCAATTTTTCTTTCTGCGAGTTCCTTCGCGCCAAAATGGCCCGCGCCAAAGTGTCCCTGCGCCAAGTTGACTTTGCGCCAAAATGTCTCGCGCCAAGTCGGCCGCGCCGAATTGTCCTAGACCGATCAAAAAAGGCCAAATTTCTACATCACTCTTGTCATGTTTTGTCCAGTTCGTGAAGTTGGTTGTGGGTCAAAAATGAGAAAAGAGCGCACTAAATGAAAATCTGGTGAATGTAATTTAAACGGAGTGTGAAATTTTCTTAACTGAAACCGAGTATCTGCAAGTAGTTCCATTATTAGTGAAATTGGATATAATAATCGGTTTAAATCTAGCTACATTGTAAAATTTAAAATGGAAAACACGATATCGGTCACCATTATGCATAGGCTTAGTTAATGTAAATGGACAAGTTATTTTTACTTTTGCAGATATTTCGTCTTTACTTCACAGAGGTACCAAACTTTATTTGATACTCCAGGGGATTCCACGTTAATTTATTTATTAAGAAGATAGTTCTACAGTATGACTATTGTGTTGTGTTTAAATGGGACACTTACAACTAAATTTTTTTTTTTGAAGGAGATCAAATTGTATCAATTTGTTAGCGTTTTGGAGTAACCTATCCAAGTTATAGCCTCGACGTTAGACCACATTTTGGTGGGAAATTTGAATTGTGTACTTTATGTTCATGGCTGCAAATTTGGTTCCTTGTTGTTCATTCGGAGATGTCTCTTTTGCTTTTTGGTGTATATATTCAGAATTATTAAAAAATATATATATAATTATTTTAGGTCAATTTGTTCACATCCAAATCATGTCTATTAGTCTACTTCATTGTTCGAGATTTGCTATTTAGTTCAAAATTTGTTTCACACATACATTGAAAGGACTGAGAGTTCAAGAAGATGATTCATTCTGACAACTACAGCCGCCATAAAAATTACCTGAATGTTGCTACCGTTTTCGGATGAGACAGTGTATAAAAAAGATGAAAGAGAGTTGTGTCCTTTATCTGAATCATGCAAGTAAGAAGAAAAATCATACTATCTACAATTTCGTAACAAAAGAAAAACTCCTTGAAGTATTTATACCGAAAAAAAGGCGTAATTAGTTTCTTAATATTAAATAATTTATTAGTAGGCACTGCTACACGATTTCAAAATTTTACACATGCACTCCTATATCTAATTTCAATTGATTTGTATAACTGGTTCTCAAGATATTTAACAGTTTCCATACATTCTAGAGACCATAGATAAAGGTTATCAGGAAACAAACATTTTTTATATTTTTTCGAAGAAACGGAAATTGTTGAATTGTACTTCAAGGGCGAAGGTAGTTCTGTCGAAGTAAATTTAGACCATTTTTGTTTTGACTCTGGGATTCTGATACAGAATACACATGTAAGCTGAATTTTTAGTGCAGGTCTTAACGGTGACAAAACCAACCAGTTTTAATTTAACCCCCACTTAAGAGACATATCTCAGATGCCGAGGATGCATTTTGAGGGGATATGAGTTGTGATGGTCTGAGAGAGGCGGACTCGGGTTGGGTGATAAGAGCAAAGAGTTGGGTATTAATGTGTTGATAAGAGAAGGTAGCAGTGTAGGGTGAACCTGGCCATGAGAGCAGTGTTGACGCCTAAAATTTCCGGCAGATTCCATGATATGTACCTAGGTACTGAGGGCGAGCCCAGGTGGGGCGTCTTTGGCCCATGACACAGCAGGTTGGCGAAAGGCGTGAAAGTGGTATCCTAGCTGTCGACCGACCGGTGGTGGCGGTGGTGGCAACCGAATGTAACAGAGAATACGTTTACTGGTTTAGGTTGGGAGATTAACCTGGTTTCTGGAGGAAACATAGTGACGTATGGACGTGGAGGTGTCCTATCTACGTTGGCTGTGAACGTGCTGGTTCTGAGGGGGCTGTGGGCGGGCAGTACATCCCAAACTGTACGGCTAGGACCATTTCAGATAACTCGACAACATCACCAGGAGATCGCCCCAAAGACGACGCCGTGAGTTGAAACCGCTGATCTACACGGAATGAGCTAGGGGGTGCAGACCCACCAGTGAGCGAATCCATTCTTAATCATTAGCGACAGATAAGTCAGGTGTGTCTGTTTTCATATTCATGGTTGGGGCCGAATTGTCGCGGGGCCGGTCCTGTACTAGAGCGTCACATGTAAGGGTGAATGAATCTGCTATTGGCTGCAACCGTTTGACCGTCATTGATAATGAATATGTGTTGAGCATTTTCGCTAAAACCGCTATGTGGCCAAGAATCGTCTTACACACTAACATAATGTCACGAATTTAATTAGAAAAACTGTTTTGATTTGTAATCGATAAACTCCAGTGATAAAAATCTCAAAAACAAGACGAAAATAGCAGAAACGAAGTTACAAAGGTCATGATTATTCTGACAAGTGATATATTAATTACAATCTCAATGTTCATAACACGAAGAGTGGCAAAATTTTTAAAATTCAGCAAACTTTAAATGAATATGTCCAAACGAGAAAATACTTCAACGTCATAACAATAAATGTCGAAAAAGGTTTTTGGAAAAAGAGCACCCGAACATAAAGCGGTAAAATTATATGGGATTTCTGGGCCAAATTGTAGAATTTGGCTAGAGAAAAAAAATATTTAATCGCAATATATTATGTTACAACATATGTAAGTCGTAACTTTAGGAGAGAATGCTGCTAAAAAAAAACCTTATCGTTGCTGAAAAACAGTTATTTGTAAAACGTGTTTGGAAAATATAACGTACACAGCAAACTTGCGAAACGTCCAACATTCTCCGAGCAGATTAATGAAGCGTTTACCACTACCTGCACGGCTCGCTTGCTTTGTTGATAGCCTAATTCTCAAACTCACTTCTGCTTATTTTATCCACAGGCCGCTTATACACAAAATACACTTTCTAGTAAAAAACACGGAAACACTAAATCATCCCGTCGAGCTTTTTCAAACTTGAAAACATTAAGTATCAAAATAAAGCTCCTAACGTAAAATATTAGCAATTTTTCCTCTAACGACAAGGAGCTAAGTGAGATCTCATGGCGTATAACCTAATTTGAAAACTTTGAGAACATTTTACGATGCAACACGTTGAAATCTCTCCCTGCTGAAAGTGGGCCATCCGCCGTTGTTTAGCTTATCTCAAAAAGCGAAGTGACATTCCGGGATTTCTTTTTGACTTCGGGAAATAAAAAAGGAGGCAGTCAAAGCCAACAGCGGAGAGTTAACGAGGTTAGGCTATCATCTCCACTTTAGTTCCTCCAGAACTTCCTATGTGATTTGCATCGAAACCACTGCTTCTTGCCCTCATTTAAAATTTAACCTTCTTAGAGAGCATCCATCTCTTTAAAAAGTTCGTGTTCGAAATTCGCACCCATCGAAAAAACTTCATTCACTTTTACTCCTCGCATTTTCCTTCTAACGCACCGCAAGCGGTTTGTTTAATCGATACTTCAACTAATTTTTATACAGAATTGCCTACAGTGTACTTCGTAAAGCAGCTGAAGACGGCTCCGTGAAACGCCAGAAAAAACTAAATTACGTCCTTTTTTATTAATAAACTTGTAAAAGTTCACCACTTACCTAAATCAAGCAAGAAAATGTTCTATAAGAACTCGTATTACGTGGCAGGCTTGTCAAAAAATTCCTTCTTTTAAGTTATTAAATAATAAAGAACATTGAAGTTTCACTTTGTTAAGAGTGAGCAAACTTAAAATTTGATTTATATGTGCACAATTTAGCCGAGTGCTCGGTAAAGTGTAATACATAAAAGTAAAAAGTGGCTTGTCTTAAGGCACGATGTAAACTCCGCAACAAAATAAAAAGAGTCCTTTGGAGCGCCAAGCTCCCTCAAAAGAAGTAATAGGCAAACGCAACCTGGCCATAAATAAGGCGCATCAGCAAAACTGGATTCGCCCGAGCGGATCCTCGGCCTCAGAACTTCTCTGGAACGAAATAAAAACAGATCGATATCCACAATTAGTTAGTTGACTTTCCGAAAGCGTAAAACGAAACTTTCTTTCCTACTGTCAGAGACCGATGTGACCAGGTCCCATTATGACAGCACGATATGGAAGAGAACGAAACATCCAATCTAGAAATTGCTGCGTGCCACATTTACACCGCACTTGTAATTAATGGAAACATCGCAGCTACGTGAACAGAGATATTAAAATTTACCGGAATTAATCCGACTCCGGAGTCTCTCCCGTTCTTTGTGCGCCCTCTTGCATATATGGTTAATTAACAATTTATGCGCAAAGAGATGCGAATTGTAGGTATTTCTAAAATCTTACCCTTTCAGTATTTACACCGACTGAAATAAGTTTTTCATAATACGGAAAGCCGGCTTGGAGCTTCAGGAAGCCTATTGTTTTATTGCTGAGGTGTCGAAAGTGGAGCTGTAAAATTTAAGGTAATTGATTTTCTGAGTATAGTCGTAGAAGTTCAGCGACAGAAGCCGGGAGATTTCTAATTTTCGACAAATAGTGGCGAGGTCCGTTAAAATTTGAAGACGTTGGATCAGTTTCGATGTCGAAATGGTTTATTGCTGGAGTTTTACAAACACTGCAGCTGCGGTCGTTTCAGAAATGTCAGAGATGATTAATTTTTAACGTTCAAGTGTCATTCTAAAGGAATTTAATTCCAAATTAACTTACAATGAGACAGTTTGTGCGATTTTATTGTCGTTTATGAATCATAATAGATAAAGGAGTTCCAATATGCAAATTTGGTATGTGTAACGTAAAATACGATAAATAAGAAAATAATATTCATGTCACAATGTGGTTCATATGATCCATATTCGAAATTATAATTGGAACAAATATTAAATGCAATTAATCGACATTGCAATGAATAGCAGTGGGCAATTAAATCCTTCAAAATGTACACAAATTTATATCTACAAATATGTGCCAGCTGTAATAACGAATTTATTAGATGTTAATTAGTTACAAAAGTATTAACAACAATTAAAAATTATTCAAATTACTGCTACCTATTTTCAGTTGCACAACAACTGTTCACCCCATTTTTCCGAAAATTTGTAAATACAGTACTATTATCTAGTAAGTATTAGAATTACGCTGTATCTATTCAAACTGATATAAGTGTCCTTAATGAAATGTTGATGACTTCATTATAAAATTTTGGTATTTAAGAACTCAGCTGAAGCATACTAACAGCATGTTCTTTTACCTATACTTTAACAGTCCATTACACATATCTTTGTTTTAACTTATGTGGGTTATCATACAATTTTATAATTTTTTGAAGAATCTGTATATTTGGTCGACCAATTTTTTGCCAACAACTTTATGATCTGTAATGTCACAGAAAAGACAGAGCGTCCAAAAATAAATTATTATTAGAATAACAGATCTAGAAATAGTTCACACTGACTTTCTGTTCCAAAAGCATTTATTGGCAGTTCTTAATAAACTTTCTCTGATCTTCTCTTCGACTGCTTGCTTGAAGAGAACAAAGTTGTATGAATCGGACATGCATAAACACATTTTAAGCTATAAAGTGCAATTTAAGATATATTTAGAACCATCAGAACAGGAAAATAATCTTAGTATATTCTAAATTTTCTCAGAACAAATCAAAATCGATTTTATACTAAACTAAATTTAAAATCAAACAACTTATTAAAATGTTAAACAATTCATTAACTACCTGCAGCAAAACAACCCCCCCAAAGGACGCTAGGTACTTTTTTTCAGTCCCAACACTAACTGAACTTGAAATACTTCTCCCTTCAGGAGTACCTACATCTTTTTTAAATCTCTTTCCATAAAGACCATTAAGTCCCCTATTATCATTATACAATTTTATGATCAGAGCTTGTCCTTTCGGATAAGCAACCCAAAAGCAGACAAGCTTTTATAATTCTGATCCGTTTATTGAAGGTTTCCAATAAACAACTTTGGAAACAGTAAGTCAATCTTCGCTGTTTCTCGGACTTTACGCATAATCCATGCATGCATATGGAATTTGTCAAAGATTTGCATTCTAACGTAGATAAGTTAACAGGTTTTACAAGAATGTGTTAATGCCAAATCTACTCTTGGGTTCATAATTAGTTGAACCAGTACTGTGCAAGGACCAACCAGTTCCTGTTGCTAGTAGACTAGATTAAAAAAAATTAGTTCAAGTTTACTACGATAGAACTTCCCTCGCCTTTGAAGTGTAGTCTAACAAATTCCGCATCTTTGAAACATTATACAAAGTTTTTGTTTTCTGATAACCTTTATATATTAAATGGTAAGTATAAAGGACACCTCGAACTCGAACCCCGAGCCCGTGGGGCCGCGAATTCCAAGGGGTGTCATCCGCAGACATACGGACAATATGAAATACAGGGCTTTAATAAATGATTCTAATGGCGTAGTTGGCCATTCCGTTGAACAAGACATTTTAATCGTTATGCCTTGTTATCGCAATGGGACTTCTGTAACCGCTTGTAAGCAAGAATATCTGGTCACTTGACTTAATAATTCAAGAAACATCGTTAGAGGCTCACATTAGAGATGTAATCAACTGATTTATTCGAACTGGCAGTGTCAAAAAAGGGAAATCTCGAGGAAGACCTTCAGCATCTAAGGAAGCTGTTGATGATTTGAGACGACTTGAGCAGAATTGAACAATTGAACAACGGGTCCAAAGTATTGCCGAAAGGATGTTATAGAACATTTCTGAAATTAAAAAGAGAGTGAACAAGTGCCTTGAACAAGATGATGAACATTTTCAACATTTACTGTGATGCTTAACCGCAATAAATTTGTTTCTTATTATTGTAACGAATTAGTTTTATTATTTACAGAGATATGAAGCATTTAGGCAACCAGTTATACAGATACGTGTGGTCTTTGTCCGTCCTCGGACATTTAGTACAGTTAAATCTGAGAGGCGGCACGCTTACATGACTCACTGCGACCCTATAATGATTTATAAAAACCCTATACATTCAAAGCAAATAACCAACGGAAAAGAGTGTATTATTATCAGTGTACATGCTTAACTTCGATCATTTATGTTTAAACGTCGAAAGAATATCACGTAGAAATTAGTTTGATTTGAATCAGTGTGTCTTCTCGAAACACAGGACTAAAACAAAAAAAAAAAAAGTAGATGTGGATGTTACAACTAAAGTTAGATCTTGTTGTCTATTTCTTACTGTCCATTTTTTCGCTACTTAAGGAATCTGTCTAATATAGGTAGTGCTCAAAAGACCCATAAAAGACCCATGTTCAGATAAAAACAGGTCATCAGTGTCCTAACCAAGGAGTAAACTGCTGAATCAGGGTTTTCATCCATACGCTTTTTCGATCAAATTCCAAATTTATTACAACTTTTCTGCGTGTTTTCCTTGTTCCGATTTTATACATTTGTTTTCTTTCTTCGACGTTCATTGATGGCAATTCTGGTACTAGTCTCTTTTTCTTTGAAATTTTTCTATATGCTGAACCCAGTCAAGTTGCCTTTCAACTCTTTTTTCTCCCAATTTTTCCTTCTTGCTTTTCATCCATTCAATACAAACTCGGGCTTATGAATGTAATATTAATTTAAGAATTTAGTTAAGTTATCCAGTTATTAGAAAATGACATTTGTTAACACTCGAAGAACTATGGATAGAAGTAAAATCATCATTGGCAGTTAAAATAACTGTATTAACATACATGTGCTCTTCTCAATGATGCAAATGCAACTAACTGTTTTTTTTCCACTCTTGGCATAACAGGCCTATCGCTCAAAGGCGCCACTATTCCTGTGGAGGGGTCCACCAAAGCCACCCGACTTATTTAGATATGTTGCTAGGTGATCTGAACAGCACTAAATAATAATGCATTTCACAATACAATTAAACCTAGGTAACAGTGGAGAACATTGGTCTTTGCTTTTGATTCATTTAGGTCCCGTATCAATCTAGTCAGTGCAGCACTGGCTTTTCTTACAGAGCTTGTCAAGGTTTTTGGGTTTCCCATCCGTCATATTTGTGCCAAGCATAATGCCTACCTACTTTAAGTGACACTTTGGGCACATTTTATGATCTTTCATCTTCCAGAGAGATCCAGTTCTTTATTCTTTATCTTCTCTTTGACCTTTTTGATCCTGTGATTTATTTTATTTTGTAGAACTATTTTAATCTTTGAGACACTTAGAAAGCAAAAATTAAATATTTTATAATGTGGGAACTAATATCGATTCTTGCGGAACTCCGCTTAACATTTTGGCGGTCTCGATCTTATCGCCTTCATCTAGAATGGACCTTCATGCGTAAAAATAATCATAAATGTTATAAGTTCTGAAAAGAATTTTCTGTCCTTTACTTCTTGAAAATTAGCTTCCCCTAATAACGCAGAAGTGAAACCACTTCTAATGATGCCATACCCACGACCTTCTATTACGCCTAGTTTTCCCTTTTCTGTTATTTTCGCAATGTTCATTTGTTTTATCTGACCTAACCTGACCTGATCAAGGACGCATATAGTACAAAATTTTAATTGTTAATCACTGAAGAAGAAGGAGAGGAACACAAAAACAAACGTTTATTAACATTTTTAATACAAAAAAAATGTTGACTTGCTTTGTGCATAACGAGCCCTAAGTACTACTTGTACTATATTTCGAGAGCTCATTATTATAACACACAACAGAACAACTTTAAAGAAAAGTACGTACTACTCAACAGCTTTAGAAGTTATGGTCATAAAATCTTATACCTGTTCTGTATAAGTTAATCTCAAGTCCTAGATAAGTCTTTCTTATAAATATTTTCAGTTTATTAAACGTTCTCAAACTAACTTGTAGACAATTAAATGACTTGCTCCTGAAAACGTGTATTACTGAAATCCTTTGGGAGGACATACATTAAATACGGCTCTGGGAAAGCAATAAACAGCCTCATTTTGTTTGACTGTTCCACAGTGGGTAGAGAATAGGTTTGCTATAAACTACCCAAAAAGTTAAAGAAAGTACCTACTCGACCATAAAATTCATATAAATATTGCTTCATCATTTTATGAGCGCGGACAGTAAACACACTCTCTATATAGGTTCTACTAAAATATGAAAACTTGATCCAAAATGTCTGAAATAAAACCTTTCTGTCTCCACGTCAGCCATGAGAGAGCATTGCTGCCACCAACAGCAGTAAACATGTGTTTGTTTTTAAAAATCACGGAAGCAATTCTCCCGGGTCCCGAAAGTAAGTCATTCCAAATTCATGCAATTCTGCACACAAACACAACCGAACATGTTACAGCCGCAATGAATTTTACAACATCCAGCCTCATGTGGAATTTAAAGAGAAACAATCCATAATTCGGACCGCAGCAGTTTTCATTTCCAATCGTCACTGTCGCACCGTGCTGCTGATTCAGGAACTAACTGCAATCTATTTTTCCGATGATAAATAGCGAATATCTAGTACAACGTAATGAACGAATATGGCATCAACTTTATAAATGGAACAGAGTCCAGCAGGACCGTTCCCTGTGGAAGTCTCTCTGTTCGCTTGCTGGCCGACTGTATATGAGCTCATATATCATGAGGACTGTACGCTGTTTTAATTAAGAGCACCATGAATTCGAATACGGATCTCTGTATAAATATTCATAAATTATCAATCCCTTAACTTGGAGTGTTCTAATTGCCTTTTTCTCTGAGGGTGTCGATGATAAAATTACCATCAATCATCTCCTCTCGACTCTAAAAGTTGTTTTTGATATAATTTCGATTTTATGTGGCGATTGATTCTGGGTAGGCGGTTCAATCGCGTGTACCTGCCGTTGATTAGCTTGTTATTTGCATGTATGTATATGCATGAAGCGAATTAAAACCGCAAAAAGATTAACAGACAACGAAGTGCTTTAATTGTGAGTTAATTTTTGATTGGACTGTAAACAGATTGGGAAAATCGAATCACACGCAGATTTTCCTGGCAGCTGTTCTAGCGGAATCTACAGTGTTGATCAAGCTCCTACATACAGAATAAAATACAAAATAACTTTTTCGCTGGTCTCATAGTTTACACTAAATTTTGAAAAGGTACAAATTTGACAATCTTCTTATCTACTAACTCGTGGTTATTAAATCATTTTGTAATTTATTTTCTAAAAATTTTACCCTTTCTATTATTATTATTACAATTAATGTAGTTCATTTTCTAATTTTGTTAAAAATTTGATACCAAAATTTGCATATTAATAACTCGTACCTCGAAAATTGCAGGAGCTGCAAGTGAAAACAAATTTACAAAATTTTACCTAGCCTTTCTGACTCCAAGAGGTTATATTTTGACGGTTATTATATTAATAGAATATGGCTATTTAGATAAGTCGATGACATTTTGAGAATCTTTAATTGGTTAGACAGAGAATGTGATAATCCTTTTATGTTATGCTAATAAATTCATAAACATTTTTATTAATACATGTTGATTAATAAATAACAACTTTCACGCTTTACGTATTACGTCATTAACATTGTCTCAAATGGCAGTTGGTAAAATTATAGTGGATTTCTTCTACATTGTAGAACAGTTTGTTGCATTTTTTTTAATTCAAAAGACCTTTGCATAATTTCTAACGCATTCGTCTCGACGCTTTGAGAATCTGAATTTTTCATAGAGCTCTGAAACTTTTTAACTTTTAAAGAAACATAAACGGGGAAGGTTTTCAGCACTTTTTCACTTTGCGAGTGCAAGCTAAAGAAGTATTGTAATAAAATATGTTTGTGGAATGGCTAATTTCATGTTTTGACATATTTTTATCTCAATTTATCGGGATTACCGTCAAAAAATAAAATCCGCAGAATCAAATTTTGTTTTGAAAAGTTTGGAAAAAATCTCCCCTAGCGTCTTTTTTATAAAGTAAAAAATTTCATGGAATCTGGGATGTTCTTGGTCTTTTTTTCCATATTAGTATATACCAGATATCATAACAAATTAATATGATTGGCAAAAATTTTATAATTTACCTAAGAAACTGAACTAGTTTTGGGGTTTGTGGTTCAGTAGCGAAAGAAGTTCTATTTAATAAATGAAATGCACGCCAAAAAAGGAAGTATAAAAATTCCTTTTTTGAAATCTAGACCAGAACTCAGAACTTATTTTATTCTGTTTAATCATGGATTAAAATCTAACGTTTTTTAGTAATTTATCTGATTTATATGGCCTTTAAAGGATTTGAAATACATTTCCAGAATATTTCTTAGAAATTGTTGTAAAGTCGAGAAATTTGACCAAATCTTGAGTCAGAACAAATTTATTTAGGTATGTGATTGTCTTCGTAGTGCCAAAAATTATCAACGATGTTGGCACATTTCATTAGCTACGGTGTTCTCTCGTACTAAAATAAAATTAAACTAAACTCGTTTGTATCCCCTGTGTTTCGTGGTGTATAAAAAAAAATCGTTGAAATTGAAAAAATAAAATCCTCTGTCTTTCGCTCTATATGTTCTCATATTTTCAATATTTTTGTGCGTACATACAATTGCGCGTAATTTAGATTTTTTTTTTTCTCGGAATAAGTGGTAGGAATCCACTTTAACTGGTAACATATTTCACTACAAAAAAATAATTTAAATGTAAATTTATTAACGTTTTGCGTCAAGGAACAGCGCTAAACACTAAAGTCATTTTTTGCTTGTTTGCTTTTGAATGTATAAACCCAGCATTCTCGTCCTTACGCCATTCTCATGAAAACTGGGCCAGCACAAAATTAAATCCCTATACCTTCCAGACAAAACAAATAATTATCATTTTTTGCCGACCTGTATCTCTATACCTCGGCGAAGTTGATTTTAAACAGTTTGTTTAACTAAGTACATTTCGGAGCTTATTGTTGAAATAACCAAATTACAGAACAAGCACGCAGAAACACATTTCATTATTTAGAAACATTTTTTTAATGTGCGCTTCGGATTTAGGCATAAATAAATGTATAAGACCGGCTCAAGTCGTAGTCAAAAACAAATTAATATCGTCAGATAAAAAAGATGAAAGCGGAGGGCGCTTAATATAATTACATTACTTTGTAATGAAGCTCTCTTTAAAAAATATGGGTAAATTTTTTACGGCCATTTACGTTGAAGGGATTGTTAAAGCCGCCTGCAAGCTCCGAACATAAAAAGTTGTCTAGTTACCCTTTCATAGGCGAACTTTTTCGTCAAACTGAGAGGTCGCTCACTATATTATTTTGTTGCAAATATCAGCGAGTTGATTATTATATATATCTCTAAATATAAAAAAAAAACAACTCACACTAAACTCAAAAAATTTAATTTATACCAAAATATTTTTTTGTATTTTACGCCTGAAATATTGGCCCAGGACTGAGTAATCAATTTCCACATTTACAAAGTTACTACTTTATTGCAAAAACTACAAAAATTAGCTTCTTTATGGCGCTTTTATTTACTTCTTAAGAACGAACTTATTGTTTATTCTGACATGCAACGTAATCGTGCGATTTTATTGTTGAATTTGTGGAACGTTTGCACTTTTAATTACCCTGCTTTATTACGACCGTATTTTTACGGTGCACCTAAATGAGGCCACGAAATATTAATTTTCGCATAAATCCATCTTACATCGTTCTAAACTTATAGTTCCCATTCATACAACCCGCACAAAATCAAAAACAAAACTAATTTGCGCTATCCGAAAGCCGCAAAATAATAATGGGCTTTGCGGTTTAGCTCGTCCAATAATCAATGTTCGTAGCATCAGTTTCGTGTTACTTTTTTAATAAACCAATCAGTTGCGAACATTTTATTAGTCCTGGCGAAGTTGGATTATGGGTAGTTTGCATGTCTCCAAGGTCGTGGTTATACATACATAAAATTAAGATATTGTTGTAGTATTTTTTAATTATAGTTTTCATGCGCTAATAGTTGTGTTGTATGCGGTACTTGATTAAGAGAAATGGGTCACATGTAGAGAAAATGGTCGTTTTTATTGCGACCGCAATTTCCATGTTAAATAAAATTTTTGTTACATGATGAATGTTCAGTTTTTGTTGTATCTAAATGGATAAAATATTTCACGTGAATGTGTTGTTATGTAATTGGAATTGTATTCTGCGTGTGTGTTTATGAAACGAGTTTTCTCTAATATGCAAAGTTCCCGAAGTACGGGGGAACGCTGGCTCATTATGTTAGCAAAAAATGACTAATTGTAAAATCTGATTTTTAAACAGACTTGTTAACCAGTGATTCATTTTCAAAATTATAGTGTGACGTTCACGGCAAGGCTGTGACGTGTGGCATCAAAATATTCTGCATGTTAACTTAAATGTCAAAGAAAAAAATTCGGTTCTTAATTTAGAGAATGCGTCGGTGCATAATTGTTTAAGTCATAAACAAAAAAATCCCAAATAATAACACTGCTGAGTTATAAAGTATAAACAAAATTTATTGTTTATGCTTTTATATTATTTATTGTAGGTCCGAGACATCTGTAAACCTGTATCAAACAATTTCACTGTGATTTTAACAACTCTCACATGAAACGTGGCTTCTAATTTTACTTGTCTTGTTTTCTTGCTTGTTGTTGCTTCGTGGTGAAATAATCTTTACATTAAAAACAGTTCCTTTCATTACTGTGTATTTGTGTATTTCTTTAAAAATGGAGTTTCCATTGGAGCAGAAAGTGTTTATGGTTGAGTCGTATAGTTTGGAAATGGACAGAAAGTAAACATTGTGTGGGAGTACTCGATTCAACGATTTGGGATGAATTCTGGAAAGAATTTCCCAGCAACATCGTTCACCATGGCCATTTTTGTAACGCATTGTAACAATGTGTGACAAAGTTGCGAGAAACCTCATTTCCATAAAGAAAGGAGGGAGGTGGTAGTTTGAAAATTAAGAAATTTCCAGAAAATATTGAAGATGTCAGGCAGGTCATGGAGCAGGACCCTATAACATTCACGTTAGATTTAGCTCAGTAATTATCGTCTGGAAGATGCTGAGCAACTGCAAAAAGATTTAGCAATGAATTCCTCTTCAAGGTAACCTAACCGCTACTAGATATCAGCAAGAAAATTTGTCAAACTCTTTAGACCACAATTTTAAGACAATGAAATGGACGTAGATTATTTTAAATAACACGGGGCTATAACGCATTCAGCTAGGAACACAATAACTACCAATGTTACGCGAATTATTTGATATTAAGATCAATAGTGAAAATACAGAGTATATCTGGCCCTCGGGATTTTGTAACCTTATTCCTGCAGTCTATTCTGTGGCCCTATTTAAGGAATACTATTTATCGACCACCTGTCAACAATTTGGAGAAATTAAGGTTGAGAATAAGAGGAGAAATTAACGACATAAACAATAATGCAGAAATGTTGGCACGTCGCTGATGGAGTTAAACGAAGTGTTCATATATGCTTACAGCAAAATGAGAATCATTTTCAGCATTTACTGGATTTTAATTGTATGTTTTTAATAAAATTAATTACTCTGTGCAGCTTCACACTTATTTTATTAAAAACCTTATTAAATTTTTACTTTTACATTTGGAATTTTTTGACATTTATCAGCTTTAATCACCGATGTGCTAAATTCTCTCCAAGCATGAGTCGTTTACAAATTGTGTTGCTCAACCCAGTCTCTTTAAAGGATGCGTCTTGCAAATGCGTATTTTTGAAGGGAATTTTCTTAGACGGTCGTAAAAGGCAAATTTAGACGTTTGTAAATAACTTTACTGAATAACATAAATTAGAAAAAAGGCAGAACTTCCCTCGCCCCTAAAGCACAACGAAAACAAATTCAGAAAACAGAAACAGATTTAGAAAAAGTAGATCATACCAGTCAAACTGTAAGAAAAATAAAAATACCCCATGAAGAGATCGAACCTGTGACTTTCACGTTGGTAGCATAATACTTTAACCAACGCAATCTATACGATCAATTTTAAAAGCTTGTTATATAATTTGGATTTTTTTGGGAAAATGTAAGGCAAAAAAGGCGGATTCAAAAAACACAAGTTCAGGAGTATGTTTTCTAATAAAATTTAGATAGCATTTATCATGCAAAATTTTTAGATGACGTCATTGTTCGTGAGGATGATCAGACAAATTTGATTCGGCGTTTTACCGTAAACGATATTCGTAGAGGAAGGTAAAATTTTACGCAGACCTAGTAAGTTCGCTAGTAGTTAAATATCGACACAAACGCCAGACGACAGAAGACAGAAGACAGAAGACAAACGACAGACGATCGATGACTGACGGACGGAAACGGGAACCTTTTCTGATATTTTAGAGTTTATGAACAAAGTAACTTTTCGACATATGGACCTTATTATAATACTCCTTAGCTCATGTTCTGAAAGTTAAAATAATAATAGTACGCTTTCTTTCAACAAATGCTAGTCTATTTTGAACAGCAACTATGATACTCAATGAGATAAACACAATTTTAAACCTTACATCTAAACTATAAAAAAATTTCGTTCAATGCATTATTTATGGGTGACTATAATATCGTACTTTTTTAAAACATGGGATACGAGTATTATAATGTTTAAACCTGACCCGTAAATGCAGGACACAAAAATTAATATTATTTAATAACACTTGACAAAACACTTTTTCAGGTATCAGTTTTTTCACAAAAATATAAAACAAACACATTACGTGTGTGCACTAGAAAGTTTTCATTTATATATTAAGAAGAACAGTATGGTGACAACGTCTCCCAGTGTACCAGTTGTACATTTTAAAAGTAAAGGTACTTATTCTTATTAGCAAATGTCATGTTAACATGTTCAAGAAAGTTAATATAAATTTCGTAATGTCTTCAAATTCTAGAGCAGTACTCCAACTTTGAAGTAACAAGATTGTAATATAGCACTATAATATCCTACATGGAATATTATTGAATTCTTTCAATTTCTACATATTAAGCCAAGTATTATTTTAAGTGGTAATTTTATAACATCAGTGGGGAACATAAGATATAGTAAAGTCTAATAAGATTACACTTAAATCACCTAGCTGATTTATAGTTGTCTAGCCCCATTGATATTGTAAAAAATTAAAGTTTTGTCTTTTCTACAGACTAATTTTTGCATTGTTTTTTCTATGAAGATTTCATCTATTTTGCTTACACCACAGCGTCAACATGTATAAACTACATATCTTCTAAACTTGAACGATCCCCAGTCGTAGTTATTATTTCAGTTATTTTCAGAGCTTCGACAAATATAAATACACTAGAGCGAATAACATTGAGAACATCATTGTAAAAAATAAGAAACAATAGCCGGCCCACGTTTGACCCTTGAGTAACGTTGCTGTTAACAGGGAAAAGTGTTGCTTGAACTCTATAAATTTCAGAAAACTATTCCCTATTAAACAAAAGACTTTTAAAGCTAATTAATACCCCATTCTGTCAAGTGTGTTTAACAATTATGCAATAATTTACCCTGTCAAAATCTTGGGATAAATCAGAGTATATTGCACTAACCTGAAAACGATTATCGAAAGCTAATGAGATTTACTCCGTGAATTCAGATAAATTAGTGAGAATCCATGTTATTTTGAAGCAATTCTAGAAATACAGTGGGAATAAAGAACATTTAACACGACACAGTCAGATAATTCTGAATGATTTGATATAACCGGGATCATCTGTAACGTACAATATTAGTTTTATTACCAGCTTCAAATACAGGAACTATTGGAGAGACTTTCCACATTTGTGAATACAAAGACGATTTTAAAATTAAATTGTATATATTTATGGTTTTATGGCTTTTTAAAATAATACAGTCAGTCATTACAAAGATATTTAGCATGGGGCTGCTAACCGAGACAGTTCTTACAATATATACAACAGTTTTTCCAGTTTATTTAGATCACTTGTAATAATAACCAAATTTGAAAAATCAATGATACCTACTATAAATATATTCTAGAAGTTGAATATATCCATCAATGCCTAAGGTTAGCAGAATGTACAAACACAATGCAGACGATATCATCATTTCTAATTTGGATTTTAATGCCCATGAGGTAGATTATATATCCCGAATTTTCAATTACAGCTAACGTCCTATTCTGTTGGAATTTTGTTAAGTCTGCTTTGGTAAAGACTATTCTAATTTTAATTAATAACGTATGTAGACCAATAGATCTATTATAGTCTCTAACGTAACCCATTTGGTTTACGGTATTGATAAGGAAATGACCAGAAGTACTTTGAGGCATCTCTCTTTATTTTCGTGTTTTGAAGGGGTTTTTCATGGAGAGAGTGTTTTTTCGTAGTAAAGTCTAAAATTAATTTTTTTCTTTTCTTTCCTAAATGTTTGCTTTATTATTCCGCAGCATTTTTTAACTTTAACGCATGGACGGCTAGTGCCAGCGGGCGCAAGGAACATACTCCTCCAAAATTACAACGTCTACAAACACACTGGACATAGCAAAATAGTAATTTTCAATATTTAAAATAATACTCGGAAGTTTGTGTCATAATTATCAAAACGAATTTTTTTATCCCGTTCCATTTGTGTCAAATGTATCAAAACTTACATCTAAAGATGTTGTATCGTTGATAAGGTCTCCATAAAGGCGGAGACAAATCATGACTAATTTAGACGTTATTTTGTTTACACCGTTGCCATGGAAACCGCGCCTCTAGTCACTGTATTTGGCTGGAATCTGGTCATATTTGAAACAGTGATCACCAGCAGTAATTCTGCTACGGGAGTTCATTTTTATTCGGCGCGAGTGAAATTGTTTGATTTTAAATAAAGATAATGAATTCGGTTGAATATTTAATAAAAAATCGTTCTCTGTCTTATGATGTAGTGAAAAATTTAGGGAGCCCCACCCCCGATTTATTAATATAAAAAAATGTTGATGACAAAACTAGAGATTTTCATAGATATTTTAATAGACAAAACACGTACCAACCATACATTTTTGTGGATGAGCATTTGTGAAAAAAAATGTTTTGTGTGTCTCCTCAGTAATGAGTTAAAACCAAAAGTATGTGGACAAATATATTTTTACTCTTATTGATTGTATTTTTGTATTTATTTCCGTCACACAATTTCGTCTATTAATTGGTAATAACAGCATGTTGTAGATCTCCATATTTAACTCATCATTCAAATTGCGTCACCCCATTTCAAAAGGTCACGAGCCTCCACTGCTTTAGCGGTCACCACCAACAACAGGATATATTTTTTTGTAAAGGGTGACAATATCAATAATGTAACAAGATCCGTAAGTATAATTTTTGTGGTGAAGAGTGCAGTTCGGGAAACTCAGTGAAGTCAAGGTTTTCTAAAGCATGTAAAAACCACAAAAATATTTAAGGAACGAGATGCATATACTATTTTTTCACCACCTGCGGCAAATATTAAAATGACTGTCGTATAGGTACCTACTCTTAGTTTACTGTAATACGTAATTTTATATGTTTCGTTGGCATAGATGTTGAAGAAAAATACGAAACATGAAAAAGTCACCGGAAAACGTTGAGGAAAGAAAAATTAAGAAGTTGGTGCTTCATTGATAAATATTGGTGCAAATTTAAAATTTTAGTAGTTGCTTTAGACTGATGCAGATTAGTTGTTTTTAGAAAAACAATGAGGCACGTATTCGTTACTTTAGGCACTTAAGAGTGATTTCCTGGATGGTTTGAATAAGTTTTAAAGATTTAAAGTATGTTGTTAAGAAAAAATCTTGGATGACACTCATGTATAAAATGCGTTTAAGGCACTGAGTGGTATGTATCATAAATAGCTATTTTTCCAAAATATTTTTCTGCGCCACCTACATATTTAATTGTAATTATAATTATTGTTTTTGTTCGTTTAACCTTCGCAAATTAGCATAGATCCTGTAGGGCACCTCCACCTTAATTTTAATTCTTGCAGTTAGTGGTAGAGATAATTACTCTCAAGAAAAATGTTGCCATCGCGTGCTCACCATCATCCCTACCCAGAACCCTCCCATATTCGCTGAAATTAAGCCGATCCTCCCACCGTTTGTTTGGCGAATTCTTTTTCCAATAAGTGTCACTTCTCGAAAAACGCTCGAGCAGCTGCTAAAAAACGAATTAAGGAAGTTTGTCAACAGGTTGATCCGTTTAATTATGCGCTTCTTGCGCCACTGTTCCAACTTAGTTCGTAATCTAATAAATCCAACTAGTTTTTCCCACCGTAAATGAAACGGTGCATACACACAGCCGAGTTTATCAAACGAGTTTTAAAGTTAATGCCGCGAGGGATTTGTAAACTTGACTTTGAATTCAGCGGAGTGCTGGCATTCGCGATAGTCTTACGAAAAACGTTATGAAATTTATTGAAAGTGCATAGTCATGCATTGTGCAGGTCACGTCGGGGGGCGGCGGATGGATCTGAAGTTGTTTATTCGAGTTAAATGCAATAAGTCTTGGAGACGTTTACGGGTGTTACAGTTTTGAAACAATGAGAGGGAGTGACGTTTCTTTGGAGAAGTCGTAAAAATTGCGAGATGGTAGATTTATGGTAGTGGGCAGGGAGAGTGAAGTGTGCTTATGTAACCTACTAACCATTATGACTATAGGGTGGTCTTGGAGTAAGAGGAGTACACAAAATGTCTGTAGCGAAATTTTTATATTGTCAGTCGCTTACCAGATTAGACCGTACGTAAACACTCTTCATACTTAGTAACTTGTGATTACCTGAAACAAATAAAAAAATATGTTACAAGTTTTGACACAATGATGTCCTAAAATAAGTAGCAATCAGAATCGATTTAAGGTACAGAAATACATTCTAATTACAGTTATAGTTTAGTGAGATACGTGAAGATATTGTAACCCATTTTGTTTAAAATTAGATACTTAACGCTGGCAATACTGCCTAATTTATATTGCCATTTATCTGATTTCTAAACTACAGTTGTTTGACGGCGTACAGTAAAATAATATTTCCACAATCAAGACAGTGCGAAAACTGGTCTATTCCTGCAGCAGTGCATATAACACTTCAATCATTGACTTCAAAAATGCGAACATTGACTGATTATTATTTATGAGCCATAGTCAGAACGCTTAACTTCGTTCAAAAAATATAGGAGTATTTATAGTATTTCTTAGAATTCAAAGATAACCGAATACCAACTGTATATTATGTGAGTGTCCATCTTAAGCTCTATAGCGTCATAGGTATATCTAGAAGATAATTTCGAAAGTTTGTGATTATGCGCATACAGCAAGAAATCAAAAAATGACAAAAATTTATACATATAAGTTATCAGAACACTTACGAATCAGAAAAACGAAGTAATACTCCACTTGGATAAAGGAGAAAGGTTCGTGAGCCAGGCCAACAACAACAGGAAATCATGGCAGAAATTACAGCAAAAAAGTGCGAAATGTGTGTGTTCCAAGAGGCAAAGAAAAAGGAACATGCCAATACGAGCAATCAGTTTATACATTCTGTAATAGTTGGAATACTCATGCATACACAAAAAGCAAGAACTACAAGAAGTAATCGATCTAACACCCAAAAGAATACATAGCAATAATGGGCAAGAATTGGAGCACATATTATCCCTAACATAAAATAACGCTTCAATGAAGACACACAGAATGAAAAGGGAGAACTACAAGTAGATTTATGCTGTGAAAATAACATGCGATTCAACAAGAGATTCTTCGGACACCATGAAAAATATAAAATAACATGGCAAAACCTCCGTTACAGATGACATAATAACTAGTCGTTCAATAGACCCAAAACAAACATTAGACGTAAGGATGCTAAACTCCACACACATTGGAAGCGACCACAGTCTAGTACTCTGAAAATTGGGACGAACTAGCTGGGAAGAAACTGACAACAAATACAATTATATGTGTGTAAGCGACGGAAGGGGCATGCAGGAACAGAAAAGTACAAAACAGAGTCAGACAAGTTCCATGGTTTAGACAATATAATAAGCTGGCTTACCTAAAATACAGAACGACAAATACCACAAAAGATCTAAAGTGTTGTAGGGACACACGAATCTGATAACCAAATTAATGTTCAAAAATTGGACAACTTAATTCAGAACAGATGGGATACAGAACAAACAAATCAACGAACCCACCTACATGAATTAGAAGGTAAGAAGTCGCTTTATCAAAATTAAGCACATGTGTTTTAGAACAGAGTTTGAATCGAGATCAACTAGACCATTATTTGCCAGTGAATTTAAGAGCAGATCAGTACCAATTCAAAGAATAGGAGAATTAACATCTCCAGTTTACGAAAATAAACTGTGAAGAGTTTTCCTTAAAACTTTCGTTAATCTAACCTAAGATATCACCACTTTTTCTTTTTTAGGGGGAGCACAGATTGATCTTTTTTAAAGCTACATTCTATTCATTATTGGCTGAGGCAGTGGATTTTTGTAAAAAATAACTTTCTAATTCCATTAAAACGAAAACATTCAAATCTGGATCTATCTAACAAGCGTGTCTAGATAATTATGATATCTCGAAATTATTTGGTACAGTGTATTTAAAAATATAGTCTGATGAACTAGCCCCTAGCGAATTTCGACTCGCAAGGATCCATGTCTTTTAAAAGAAAATATCTTCTCTAACTTAGACTTCTCGACAGCAAAACAAGAAATGGCAAAGTGAGAAATTATTAACAACAAAAATCGCTAGTGTTTCGACAAAATAACTTTCTATCCTAAACCTGCTTGTGTTTTCTGAACTTTCACGTGACATCGTGCGTTTTACGTTTTGATCTCACTGTGAAGAATTCTGATAGAGGGCCTAGATTATAACACCTCCACCGATTGAAAAAAATTTGGGAAACAAAAGTTCTCATAACAAAAGCAAATCTGACTGTCATAAAGTACAAAGGCATTATTCAGAATTTGGCTGGAAAAATCTCGAATCCGGTTACCTTGAATTCAATGATCTCGAAACGCGTCGTGCTGAAAATATATACTTACATAACTATTTATTCTTTTGGAAATACCACTTTGTTACCATGGTAATGATGTGGTAACAATAAGTTTTCAATTTTCATTAAAAATAACTCCAAAGATAAGATATTTACCGTCTTCATACAAAAATTACTTGGTCTACAAAATTAAGTTATTACCAAAAAGGTGCGCAAATCATACGCGTATTTATTCAAAGCTTAGTGCCATTTCAAAACTTGAAAACACAATTTATTAAGTTAAAACGTCGCTTATAAAACACGGTGCCACTAAAAAAATATTTAATTCTGTACAGTACTTCTTGTTCATGTCTTTTTTTGTTGAACTTACACCATCACGGAATAGGAGTGAGAGAATTATTCTTCTCATTCCTAGGTATCGTTCGGATTGTAAGTATGCACCACAAAAAAAGGAAATAGTTTAAAAAAGAAAAAGGCATAACGAAAATTTTCGTACTTAAAAAACACCAGAAAGGAAACAAAATTCTTAATATCTATACAATCTTATCAATTACTTGTTTTTCTGATAGAAAAAAGGTCTATACTTATTTACACAGAACTTCATCAATTCTGCAAGCATGTTAGGGTATAGTTCTCAATAAAGATTCATTTCATTAATTATTCGTTTTTTATAACGAGATAAATTTTAATTTTAATATATGTAATTCAAACACTATTATAATTTTACTGTGTCTTGTTGAAGTAAAAATATTAGCTAGTTAACAAAATTTCAAGTAAGGGCTTTATGTAGTATTTTATGTAATTGGTAAAATTTCTTCGTAACAAATATTTTTAATTTTTGACATTACTGTAAAGCTAAAGGGCACAGTTCAAGTATATATAAAATTTTGAGATGATGTCATGAAACATTCGAAGGGGACTAGCAAATTATTCTTATTAGCGATTTAACATGTTCGTAATAGATTATAATCTTAAAGCGTGTACAACATTTCAGAACAAGTGTTTACAGTTTTTGGATAACTGAACCCATAGACAGCAATAGTAGCATATTAGTTTTCACATTTTAGGTTACTTATATTAAATTTCGAGATGATCTGTCCAATACAGATAGACGAAAATGGGGTACCTACTTATTATATTCTAGGAGATATTAAATGTCTAAAAAATATAAAATAAGTCATACATCATTTTTGTGTATCCACTTTGCAGGATTAGTAATCGTGTTTTGAAAATCAAATCTTAGACTAAGGTTAAATTTTTTGATGCAGGTAAAAGTAATTACAAATATACTTTGCAAACATATATGTAAGTATGCGAATGTATGATGCCAACAGAAGTAAAAGTGGAATTAAGTTAATTACTTAATTAATTAACTTTGTGGAGACAAAAAGTAGAAATAATAACTAAAGTAAATAGGATTGTAATTATAGAATTGTTCGGGCTGACACACTACAAACGATATGTATTTTTTTATGACACTATAAAAAATAATTCTTTTTGAAAATGGATGAAACACTCACATAAAGTGCAGCAATGAATCGTGTAGAAAAACCAAGGAATCGCAAGTATTTAAATAAGCCAGCAGATGACAGAAATTAGAGATTATAAATAGTGTTTCAACCTCAATGAAATAAGTGTTGCAAACCATAAATGAATATATGCAATTTTCCAGTTAACTAATTGAATTCCTAGTCCATTTATTTAATGGAATTAAGGCTGGATATGTACTTAACACTATCAAAGACTAAAATAGTCATCCTCTACACGGAAAAAGATGTGCGTAAGATTTTCTTTAAATGTCGAGTCATTAAAAAACGTTCTCACGTTTCTACATGAATTTCTACCATTTAGCTACAAGCAATTTCATCATGGTCGATTCCCATTACACTGTTGGTTATGAAAATTACCAGCTAGATAAAATCACATTGTTACAACCGACCACTGGAGCTCGAGCGATCAGATTTTATTACCTACCGGTCTGTGTACTAAGGAATTAAGGACTAAAACTTCAAATTCTACATTTAATGCACCCGAGTAGATTTTTATTAACCGTCATAAAAGAATCGTGAGGTTTCTAAACTAACCAGTTGGAATTTCAACTAAATGACGCATTTTATTTAATTTCTAAAGAAGCTTATTAAGACTTACTTTGATACATTTCTAGAGGACACAAATGCGCATGTGCAGTAGATCACAACCATCGAAAAAGCGACTGGCTTCATCCGAAGAACTATCTAATATTATGTATAATATCAAATAACTATGTCCAGACTCGAGAGAAATTTAGAATAGGTTAACGCAAGACTAATTAATACTGAAAAAAAAACCGGTGATATTATTTTTATTGTAACATATTTCCGCGATACGACCAAAAAAACTTCATTTAAGATAAAAAAATCCGTAGTCATGCTTTCACTAGAACTCTAACGTGACAATTATTGTATAATTAAACAAACTGAGGGCCTCTTCCTTGTTATTTATCAAGACAATGCCACCGTTTCCAACCCACGTACCCTTTGTGAGCTTAATGGCATTATCAGCTTTATCACCCACGAAAAAATCCATCGCCTTCTCGAATTAAATTTTCCTATTGATTGAAACCACTTGTCGTTGTCAGAAGCACATGCTCACGATTTTTCAAAAGTTAATGCAATTCCGATCGTCACGTTTTGTGTAAATTTATCGTAATAAACGCCTTTCATGCAATAATTGCTCGAGTAAGTGCGGTTTCAATGGAAGTAAATTTTCAGAGCCGTGTCACTTTTCCGCAGATCGCCTCGTTAAAATGAATAATGCATTGTTGATGGCCTCTGTTTGATTTCTACGGCAATAATATTTGCGGAACGTTGTCTTCAATACAGGTGCATCCGTTCTACGAAAGTATCAGTAATCAATTGGGAAAATGAAATGTCGAGTATTAGTAATATGTAGTTGTAAAAATTAGAATTTTTGTAATTTTATTCACGTAAGATACAAATATTTGAAGATAAATAATAAGTATGTATTTGTTTACACCTTAAGTAATAAGAGAAAAGTTTTATCTAGGAATAACGAGGCGAATGCCGAGTTCAACAATTAGACGAGTACCAAATTCGGAACAGAAATTTCAGGAGATAAAATTCAAACAACTTCTCTAGGGCGTTTTCATTAAGTGTTCTTTATGGTAATGCGATTAGAAAAATTAAATCGTCCCTCAAAAATGTATACTGCTGCAATTTTGTTTATTGGTTTAGTTATTCCGGTTCCTGTTGTAGTGATGGAGATGCACATTACACATTTACAGAACTCGATGAACTCTAAAATATTTAATAGTTTTCAAGGTGACATCCAAAACAAATTGAAGTTAATTCCATTGTTTGTTATTTATTTACGGTGGTAAGAGTATATGCTTGTACAAATAAAAAAGTGTGATTAATCCATAATAACATTTGAATGTTCTTGTTGTTTGCCCACGAAAGCACAGAATACAATAGACGTTGCATGTTCATCCTACCTACTGTTCGGTTTTTTGTGTATCTTTGTTAGTGTTTTAAATTTGTTAATTTATGTTTACACGTTCAGCGATTTGTAATTGTTATTGCATTTGTCGCGGATTATTGTTTGTTGTGCGATTAATTATAGTTATTTTTACGGAATTCATAAATCATTTGCTCGTGTCCAATAAATCCGGAAATGAATGTTTAGTTTTCCAATAAAAATATAAATCACAACTGATAATAATTAACGCAAATTGTACATATTTTAATGAGGCTTAATAATAATTACAAATTATTTGTGCTGGTCAACAAACAAAAACAGACATATTATTAACTAACGAACATTAAAAAAAAAAAATTCAAATTCTCAGTTAGCGATAAATTGAAGAACCCGCTTTTGTTTTTAAGAACGGGGAAACCACGAGAAAAAAAGCAGAGAATCAGAGTTAATTCTATCCTCCCACGTGTAAATTCCACTGCAGCAGCACACTGTTATTAAACTGAATGATACCGGTATATTATGACCGAACCAACAAAGTTCTTTAATACATTCCAAGAAACGATTATTTTATTATATATTTATATCAGTCTTCGATAATATTCACTGATACGATTTAGCGAAATTCGAACATAAAATATTAACGACTTTTACGTGAGGATAACGTGGGTCGTACAACACAAACACGTTTTAGAAGTACTCACTAAAAAAAAAAATTCCAAGAAAACTAGTACTTATCTAACAAAAGTCATTTGTTAGAGTAGAGGTCATGATAACAAAATTAGCTTCAATGTTACTCCATATCGGTGTTCTTAATAGAGAAATAAATATGTAAAACTAGTACAACCACTGTGTTTACATTGGTTTATTTTTTATTGGACTTTCCGACCGCAAACATTCTGAGTTTCGTCAATACAATCAAAACATGAAGCTTCTACTTTGTGTACCACTGGACAACTCACATCAAAACATTTTTATGCGAACGCATTAACTACTAATCTCTAATTCATGTAGTCAGCCAACATTTGCTTTGTCATCGTGTCACTAAACTTCGCTTCTCGTAATCGTAGATTTCCCAACCTCCTCGAATACTAAAATTAAGATTAGTTATGAATAAGAAATGATATACCGGCGGTTTTACCGCGCAAATTATTTCATAATGTAATACACACTAACACTATCGTGAATAGTCAAGGTTATGTCGATTATTTGAGGGGGGGGGGGGTTACGAATGTCCATTGTGCTTACCAATTCAAAAATTGATCGAGAGCTATTTAGATGGAATTTACGTCGCCCCTCAGGTACAGTGGATTCTACAAGCATGTTAGAGTGTACTTTCCAAGAAGAATACCGAAATTTTATGGACTGACTGCTTCAAAACAAAACAAGTTCGTTTTCTGAAAATATACATTAACATATTTTGCCGAATTATTTGAAAACTACTAGTCATCCTCATTGTGGTCGTTTTATTACAAGTGGAAAACTATTTTGAGAATAAACCACGTTTATATTGCCATGATCTTGTGGTTGTGTGACTCTTTCTAAATTTAGTGTGGCAGTACTGAGACAAATAAAACATTACATTAAGACCTGAGACCCACAGATCATCTTAAAGATTAGCCCTTTGTAACGTTTTTGAGGGATATTAAAATTTTAATCACCATTTTTATGATTTGATTCTTTTTTCGGATCAAGCAAAATTTTCAAACATCCGCACTGGATTAAATAAAGACATTTTCAAACAGTTTAGTCCACAAACATTTGGTGTGGGATTCTCGGTAACAAATGATTGGTCTTTACTTTTATAGGAACAGAAATTTTAGAACAGAAATTGTTATTTACAGTGTATTACCATTACTTCTCGAGACTGTTAGTTTGTAAGTACGGCAAAATTTATTACGCGTTATCATAGAAAGGTGCGGGATTATCTCGATGTAGTGTTCTGTAATAGGTAGATTGCAAAGAATCTCTCAGGAAAGAACAGTCGGAAACGACATTATGCTATAATAACATCAGAAATGGGGTTGAGGTAATAGATCAAATGGCTCGAAAGTACATCGTGAAGACGCCCTCAAGATGTCCAGTCCATGTTCCTTTTGCTTTCGCACCAATCCAATAAAAACGAAGATTATTCCCAAAAGAACATCGAATTAAAGATTCCTCAAAAAGTTGCAGGCTGGACAAAACTCACATCAGCAGTCTTGCACAAAACAAGAACAAGAAAGGTAATCTGGAAACAAGACTAATGAATATGAACTGTGACAAAAACATGTGAAAAATGTGAATTTAAAATAATTTAAGAAGAAAACCTTCAATTTACTGCTAGACACCATGTTCATTGAAATTGATGAGTTTTCAGCTACACATATTTAGATATGTTTTGATAATTTTGAACGTCTTGAATCGCGTGCGAAATATGCAGCATCGACTTATTTTGTGAAAAGGAGACGATTAGGAATAATTTCTAGATTCTTTAAAAAAACTAAGAAGTTAACTGTAGACACTCTTTTATGATTTCTAGCCTTTTCTGCACCCTATGGCCTCAGTCGAAAATGCTAAGAAAACCTTCAAATTTTGAGTCTATATTTTGTGTCCTATCAATTTGACAGGAGCAGCTGTTTTGGTGATCTAAAATCAGATAAAACTTTACTAGTCGAGGAAAGACCGGAATTACTGAACGAAAATACACAACAAGTAAAAACAGAAGTTGATTGAATAAAAATAACATTGGAAGTTATGCAACGGGAATAAACCATGCATTAGTAGGTAAAAGTACTCCAATAGTTTTGTAATTCTTTACAAGGAAGTATTCATTAGAACCGGCTCGGGGAAAGAAATAAAGATCGTTGTATATACATTATCTATACTAAACTGAAGAAAATCCCGGTTTTAATCTGTTTGTCCAAATTGGTCAAAACACGTCAAAGAAGACACTTTTAGCTGCTGGTTTTCCCAAAATCTCCACATCTGCCTTGCGTATGCCTACAATTAATCTCACTAATTACGGTATTCTTTCCTTTGTTGTTAACGCGGAGTTAATTTTACTAATGGATTCATCCTTTTAGCAAATTCCAATTTTACGCTAAAATTTCCCGAACAGTTTCACGAATTATTTACTTCCCGTTCCTCTTATGGGAATCGTTAATCTTTAACAAATTAAACAATAATCGCGTAATTCCGGTGCATTTAAAGATGAGAACGCACCTGGCGTGGCGTTATTAAAATACAGTAGGACATAAAAGCACGCACGCATAAAATAGTTCTGAAAAACGTCGTAAAAGCGGTATAGGCATTGTTATGGCTGTGGCAGGATACAGCATCCATGTTAATTTAATGGACCAATAAAAGTCTTTCACACCTGTGACGACTATTAAATGAGAGCACGTTGGCCACTTTTTCTTCGCATATAAAACTTGATTCGGAGCTGGATAGTTTTAATAAAAAAATCGGCAGACCATGAATATGTATTGGTTTGGTAGAATATTTGCGGCCTACGCAGAAACGGAGAATTAACATATCAGGATCAGCGGATTGATTTTAGTCTGGCAGCGACCGTTAGGCAGAATAAGAAATTATGCTAAGTGGACTGTCGTTGTATACGTGTATTTTAGGAATAAATTAGTTTTTGCTTATACCTAAATATTAGGCACCTTTTCAAAAAAAATCACTAAAAATGTAATTATTGTTTTGCACAGCAGGCTTTAAAAAAAGAAAACAATTTTAAAAATTCCTGAGAGAATAAAAGTGCTTGTCAGCCTTTTAAATTATGGTTTTTCAGTACAATTTAAACAAAAATCTTGATGATTTAAAACTACAGGAGATAATGCCACAGGGTTAGTTTACTTTTAAACATCTTTTGAAATTTTCGTTATATGTACCCGCAGTACAAGTGAATTAAAATAAAAAATTTACCATTCTTTGCGTCATGCAAAACTATGTTTTAAAAGCTGCTTGCGAAACTGGGAAACCGACTCAGAAATAATAAATAAGCAATATTTTTGACTTGTGAATAAAAAATTCATTTAACGTTACTTTTTGACACTTTCATTATTTTCTAAATGGCAAAGCAAAGAATGTACGTTAAAGCTTATCAAAATTCATTGTCAACAATATTCAAAAATCCCGGACGAGTGAACTAATGAAAATAAGAATGAAAATATGAGAATGTGACCACCTTTATATACGAGTATCAATTGTGTCAGCTATTATTGTAAAATAATTTTTTCTACAATCGTGTAAAAAATGACTCATATGTCAATGGTTTAGAGTGCAAAAAGTGGCACTTTCTTGCACTAGTGCAAGAAAATTTTTATTGCACTTTAATGTCAACCTAATCAACGTCAAATTTGATGTATATCCATATTTTCTTTCACTGAAAAGGAAGCACGTATCATGGAATATTCGGACTAGAGGGTAGAAGACTTTACCTTCGTTGACCGATTGGAAAAATAAGCCAGAAGCACGGTTTCTGTTAACTGCACAACATTTTTGTCTGCACACCATTCTTTGAACCGGTTGTATGTCAGATCGTATTGTTTTGTGGAATTTCTCGGGCAATAAATTAAATATTTCCGCATTGGCCCTCTCGGTAATTTCATTTTCGCTCGAATCGCTCTTTTTGGGGTCAGCACGGTTCAAAACACTCACTCACTACTTATTTATGGCGTTTTATTTTATTTTGCAAATTGTTTTTTTTTGGAAACATTGTTTGGTTGTCATGGTAGTCACGACTAACTAACATAAGACAGCATGATGATACCTTTTGGTTGTTGTAGAATTTTATTCAAATCTCCAATAAAACTGGTGCATTATACCCACGATTGTAGAAAAAACGTTGTATGCAACACGTGCAAAAGTGTTCTTGCACTTGACGTATTGTCCATATTTGTTTCGTCTCGTCGGACAATTGTTACGTCGCGTGCAAGAATCAGTCACTTTTTGCACTTGTTGCATAAATAACTATTAAATTGGAACTTAATCAAACATTGTTTATGTAATCATTTCAAAGAAACTTTAAAGGGGCATGTTTGTCAAGAATTCAACCAAAAGTGATCTAATTATGTCGGTATGATATCATTAAAAACATTTTATTTTGTCGATTTTTTGTTGTCAACTTAAATTTTTGTGCAGGTAGTGTATATGTACTCAAATGGAGCAGTTGATGTTATTTCACTAACAAATATTTTCAATATAATAACAATAGAAGCAAATCGAACATTACAAATATTTAAAAGGAAAATTTTATCTCTATCGGGTAAAATTCCAATCTAAAAGAAATTATGGGCTAAAACTATTTATCTACATTTTCATAAAAATTTTGTCTTATTTACATTATACGAGTACCTCGTAGAGATTACATGCGATATTGTTGTAAGAAAAGTTGTTACTATGTTACCAGTTGCCCCCTTATTGTAAATGTTTGAATTAGGTTCCTTCAAATATTAAGTTGTTTCTTACAAAATAAAACTCAAATTAATTCTATAAAAGGAGGCATAGCCATTTAACCACAAAACCGGAAGTTAAAATACACATTCATGAATAAAATATCCCTCGACATTCTTGATGTGACCACAACTTTAAGCAACCACACAAATATTCCAGATACACTATCGTTTAGTTGTGGCTTACACTGAATATAGTATAAACATAAAATATATAAACACAATAGTATAAAACATGACGATAAAATTTATAAAGTAAAAAAGCTTGAGGATTGAGCATTGAGTGTCACAGTGTGGCAGTAAAAAAGATAATATACTAGAACTGGCATTTTCAATGGACAACTGTATAGTGTAAACATCATATATTTTACTCTCAACGAGTTTTCAGGTTAATAATATTAATTGGTATACGTGACGTAGAAGTAATCACATTTGTTTAGATTTTTATTGCTACAATTAATTTTAAACTGTAACCACAGTGACAGCATAATATAGGATGATACAGCAATTACGGCGGAATAAAATTGTCCTGTGAGTTAAAAGTCATTTTGAGGTGAAAATTATTCAGTTTTTCATTTGTAGCACATATGTTGGTTAATAAACTTTAACTTACACTTGAAAAATGTCATCAGGTATTAATAATACTATATTTGGTTGTGGTATTTATATGTTTGATTACTATCAAGTTGAGTTAGTCCAGCGAAAATTTGGGGGATATTTGAATTTTCTTAATTGATGGAAGATAAGCAACTCTAAAGGATAGTATGTAGCTCTGAATTACTGTTGAGCAGGTATAGATACAATTCTTTACATGTGCACCGCTCTGTAATTATGTTAAATTTTTATATGACTTGATTAAAGGCAATATCAAATTTTCATTTCTATAATGGCTACAAAAATTACTGCAATACGTATAAAGATTGCCTTATGTTCTGTTATTGTATTGTTGATATACCTATTAGAAAAATAATTTTTTGTGTACTTATGATATTAATCTGTTCATTTGGTATGGAATTTTAATTCAGTGTTTAATTGAATATTAATTCTCATAATTAGCTTCGCAGACCTGGAAATGAACGTGTTCTTATAATACCGTATTTGAGTTACGTGTTTTTTCAGGTATTATTAGTAATGACCTTTATCTTATAAGTTATTTTCTAGAAAATCGTTCGCTACATTTGAATTACACTGTATGTGAATCGATTTCTGTAATAGTCTAAAATACTTATCTCTAGAAATGTATTTTGCATGTTAATTCTCTTCTCCGAAAATAGACAATATGTTCTTACAACAAAAGTTATATATGGATTGTAGCCTAATTACAATAATATTCAAACTTGAAAAGCATTAACCTAACATTTTCTTGGGTTGTAATTCTAAGTACAAATGCCATTCTTATAAACTGAGCTCCATACCTTTTATAAATTAATATGATACCTAAAATAAAACAAAAATTAGCTACAAAATATTTATTATAACTTTTTTTCTACAAACAGGTGCTATACTTAGTTAAGATATTTCTAGCTACTTGTTTGTTAGACAATTCAAGAATGTAGTTGCAAAGACAGTGTAAGTCAGTAATAATCTGAACATCACCTTATGAACCTAAAGTAGACACAACCAGCTCGTAACAATACATTATTTCAGTTTTCCTTGAAAATAAATACTGAAGTCGTGACAAAAAAAACTTACGTATATTACAGCAAGAGAATAAATTGAGTCCAGTTGAGTCCTCAGTCTTGCTATACGTAATTAAAAATTACTCCAACAAATTATACCTATGATGACGACTTCTACATTAATTATGCATAATTAATGTTAGATTATAGTTAATTTTGTTGTTAAAAGTTCACATATTGTCCTTTTCCTGTCGTTAATTCCCACAACACACGGTATTCAGCGTCCTAGGTTCAAGCAGTTTCTCACTGCAACTCAACACTTCAAATCTCGTCAACGTTATCTCTCTTAACATCGCGCTTAACCCACCAACCCCCACAGAATTTCTCCCGATCAACCTCCTCTCCCCGATCGCCACTCTTCTCCAAAACTCCGGTCGCATCTTCCCGTCCGGACTTAAACTTAGCCAATGATGTATTAGTCCGGCAATAAATCGCGCGCATCCGACTGGATAATCCGCACTAAGTAAGTCCGATTGTGGAGACGGGATGCCCCGATGACGTAACAAATCTCGATAAGAGACCGTCGCGGCTTTGACCAAATAACAGTTCACTCGCTGACTATTTAACGTTAATACGAACCTGTTTTTTGAGCAGTTGGTCGAGCGAAATGGACTGCGGATGTGCGGCGCCCTACATCGGTCCGTCCCTGGAGAATACCTGCGGGGGCGGCGCCTTCGTACTCTTCATGAGCCTCTTGGACACCTTCATCCGCAATAAGTGTGATTTGTCGGAAATCTGCCAAAGAGTGACCCCCAGGAGGCAACCCGATGTAGAGTACGACTTTGTGGTGATTGGCGGCGGCAGCGGAGGGGCGGCAGCGGCTGGAAGGTTGTCGGAGATGGCGAACTGGAAGGTATTGCTGATTGAAGCTGGTGGCGACGAACCCCCGGGCTCACAGGTACCATCAATGGTGATAAGTTACCATGGGAACCCTAACATGGACTGGAACTATAGGACGGAACCAGAGAAAAGTGCTTGTCTTGGGTTCCCGGAGCGACGGTGCGACTGGCCTAGAGGAAAGGTGCTGGGTGGGTGCAGTGTGATCAATGGGATGATGTATATGAGGGGGCACCCAAAGGACTACGATAACTGGGCAGCGCTGGGCAATACTGGGTGGTCGTACCGGGACGTGCTTCCAGTTTTCAAAAAATCGGAAGACAACCAGCAGATTGGTAACGTCGTGGAGAGTGCGTACCATGCCACTGGAGGGCCCATGACTGTGTCCAGATTCCCGCATCATCCCGAGCTGGCAGATGATGTTTTAACGGCTGCCAGAGAATTAGGGTATCCTGTTAGCGAAGATCTCAATGGTCGACAGTACTCAGGGTTTACCATAGCCCAAGCAACCATCAGGTGAGCCTCTTATTGTTCTTAGCAACGAAAAAACACCGCTGGTACTCTTGGGTCAAGATCAAGGTTAATCGTTCTCATTTCAATACAATACATATTACTCAATTCAGCATTTACCGGTAGGCATTCTTCGCTTGTTTGTAATAGTGTTTATTCACCAACGAAAATTGTAATCATCGATTTGGTAATTTATTATCACCACGGGCTGTTGACCCATTTAAAATATGTTAGTACCGCATATAACGAGTTTTAAATTTCCTCACTATTAAAGGCTGACATCAACGAATGCCGCTTGATTATAAAAATTATGCTCGTAAAAGTATATTAACTAATGTTAATTTTATAAATACCTGGATTCGTATTAAACGAAGTAATAGAAAATTGATGAGTGTTGGTATGTAAACGCGGATTATTACTGTGCCATATAAAATTTCAACTACATGCTTATTGTTTTAGAGAATTAATTACTCTTGTCTATTTTTTCCGGTAATTAAAATGTAAATTTTATCGACGGGTTTTCAAAAAGTGTTATATGACATCATTCAAATTACAGATATCTCTTGGCTATAAAAGTAAAATTACCGCCTGCATATTAAAGAATGCAGAAAATAATTAAAACTAATGTAGTAATAACGGCCATAAAAAAAGTGTGCGCAGTATTTTTCAGTTAGTTTAATGAAAATTTAAGCTCCTTGATAACTACGAAAAGTTTATCTCTGAGTGACGTCGAGTTACCGGTATCCCACGATTAACCTTTAATAATGATCAAAACAAAATTTAAAAAAACTGAAATTTAAGTGTGAGTTATTATTTGCGACTCTTATGGCATGCGAAGATTCGTAATTGCCATATGCATATTGATAACAAACCGCTAAACCCGAAACCGCAATCTAAAGTTGCCGCAACGGTCTTGACCTTGCTGCGCTTATTTACATACCCACACATTTTTTGCGGGATGGGTTCTTGTAACATACTGATACTAAAACAGTTACGTCCGTTAAAACTTGTCCATAAAAATTATAAAGTTACTACTACAGGTGAGACTTTATTTTTTGCTTTGTAATAATAAGTTCTGGAAGTGATAATTAACTACAAATAGGATGATTTATTTATATCCAATCAATATTATTTTAATTGTAAGCTGTCATGCAAACCATATATTTTTAACACTGTATTAATTATAGTCTATTATGCAAAGCCATACATTTGTCAAATAGCCATGTTATCAGGTAACCTGTGTGCATCAAAGATTGATTAATGATTAAAATACGATAAAATATGGAATATCGCCGGGAATTAATGCTACTATTAATATCGAAGTTGATTGCTCTACTGCACATAGTGGTTTACATTAAATCCTTTTTTTATTTCATTTACGAGTATATATTATGTTTGATAAAAAACTTTCCGCTTTCAAGAATAAAAGGAAAATTGTCTTTTAAAATTTATAGGTATATTTACATTAGATAAAGTAGTAATTTAAGGGATTATTTGTATCTCAAATGAACCTTCTGTATGCTCTAAACAAAACTGACTTACCTAGAACACAGAACAGTGGTGTCCCTTGTCAGTTGTAAGTCTATACGTCGAAAAATTATTATACTTTCAAGGGAACTTTATATAAATTTAATAAAATATTCACTCTTAAATCTCATGTCAGATGCTTTAAAACATATTGCTATTCATAAGCATAATTTTATTATCTTTTCTAAATATTTATTTATAATCATAAAAGAAATTTTTTCTAAAGCACACAAATTATGATTTCTGAATACTAAAAATCCAACGCAGAAAGTAGAAAACAATATTTTTATTAGTGTAATGAGAACTTTTCTCTAATTTTGTCTTTTTTCGTGGGCACTGGAACACAATCACATATTTCAAATTATGGTCAAAAGATGGTGATAATTAATTCTGCAATAATTCCAACCACGTCGTGTTTCAGCTTCTCGGAAAGATCTTCGTAAATTCGATATGATGCAGTTTTTTACTAATATTTTTCTACTTTAATTCTAACAATAACATATTCTGGTTTTTACTAAAGACCGCTAAAAAAATGTTAGCGTAACACACTTGAAATTACGAGTAAGTATTGTATACATATTTATTAATATTTTGATTTATTCAAATTCTAAAAATAACTTTGCAAAGGAAAATTTAACATTATTTTTGGAGTGAAAGGTCAAAAAAAAATAGCAATAGACTCAAATAGTAAACAGAGTGAAAGTCACAACAATAGAAAATACGAAAATGAATCAACAAGGGAAGTGGGAGTTGGGAATCTCAAATTGTGAAACCGACGTTTTCGCAAAGTGTGTTCAAAATCCTAGTCGTAAAAAGCAGCAGTTTCATGGTCATACATGACCATATTTTCTATCCTATTATATTAAATCAATCGTTTTTTTTTATTTAGCCTCAAATACACTAAACTAAAGTTGAAACGAAATTTGGACAGTTATTTGCAGAAACTTTTTCGCTTTGGAGCATAATGAATGGCGTCATCAAATTTGTCACTAACATAAACATATTAATTGTTATAAGTGCAATGTAAGAGTAATCATAGAGTAAGTTGCGATCCCAGAATTTCCAGGAAATTGAATGACTCAAATTTGGTTTAATGTTTTGTAGCGATCTGGCATTATTTAATAGAAAGCTGACTATTCTGACAGTGTCAATAATGTTGCTTGTCCATACATTATCTCGACGATTTATCAACCTTGTTTTCGTATCTCTCATGTAATAGAGAATATGCCCAATAACAATGTCCCAATCTCTATGGGACACTTGTATATTAATTGTAGTTGTAATTTTGGAATAGTCACCATTTACAAAATAAAGAAAATGGGTTTTATCAATCTTTATAGACCTGACTTGCATATTGAATTATTCTACCCTTCTTACACGCTTCTATTTTTCCAGAAACGGCTCGCGCCTCAGCAGCGCCCGTGCGTTCCTCCGCCCGGCTCGCTACCGCCCCAACCTGCACATAATGTTGAACTCCACCGCCACCAAAATTCTTATCAACCCCAGCGGCAACCAGAAGACCGTCAGTGGCGTCGAGTTCCTGTACAACAACAAACTCCACACCGTCCGAGTAAAACGCGAAGTCGTCCTCGCAGCCGGCGCCGTCAACTCTCCCCAGATCCTCCTCCTCTCTGGCATCGGCCCCAAAGCCGAGCTCGACAAGGTCAAGATTCCCCAGGTACACGAGCTGCCAGGCGTGGGCAAGAATCTCCACAACCACGTCACGTTCTACCTCACCTACCAAATGAACAAGGAAAAGGCCGTCAACGACCTCGACTGGGCCACCGCCCTCGACTACATCCTCAACAGGAGAGGCCCAATGTCGTCCACCGGGATGTCGCAGGTGACGGCGAGGATCAACTCAAAGTACGCGGATCCCTCGGGAGTACACCCTGACCTGCAGATTTTCTTCGCTGGGTATCTGGCGAATTGCGCTCGATCGGGGGAGGTGCGAGAGGCGAAGGATCCCGAAAAGCCAGACGCTCCCAGGCACTTGACTATCTCGCCGGTGGTGTTGCATCCCAAGAGCAGGGGCTATGTGGGACTGAAGTCGAAAAATCCGTTGGATCCGCCGCTCATGTACGCTAACTATTTGAATGAATCGGAGGACATCGCGACGCTCGTTGAGGGGATAAGGGTTACACAGAGGCTGGCGAATACGAGGGTCCTGAAGGAGAAGTACGGACTGGAGTTGGAGAAGGAGGAGTATGGGGATTGCGGCACGAGATATGCGTAAGTGTGGGGATTTTATTGTAGCCAGGGTTGGGACCAAGGGGTTGTAAATGCATGGAAGGAAATAATGAAATACGCGCTCTTTCTGAAAAATTAGTTCTAAAAAGACGCCGACGCGACGGTAAGGTTTATAGTGGCAATTTACATATTCTTTTGGCTAACTCAATGATGTTGTTAACGCCGTAGACAAGAAATCATCATATTTTTAGAGCATGTCGTTAGCGGGTTCATATTTTTATTTTAATTTTTGCTTATGCTTAATAATAATAATAATAATTGATTGGTGTTGATATTACAAATGTGCTTGCAGATCCATAAAATATGAGTACAGGTCATTACGCATTAAGCAGTCTTTATCACTAAAGGAGTCGTTTAAGAAGTAATAGGTTTTCTGCGCGACAACTTCTTTTCAATTTTATTAACGCGATGTTTTGAAATGAGGCATATGCTTAGTTTACTATAAATAGTTCCAGTCTAAGATTGAGTTGAACTAAAGTTCATGACGTCATCCACCTTTAAGTCCTGATTTGACACTCATCTCATTGTTTTTAATGAAATGCTGTAGTTTCTGTTTTAGTTTTGAATAGCACTCGTAAGGACTTTTATAACAAATCCTACATGAGATCTTTATCTTCAATAGTGTTTGAAGTACTAACACTTTATCTAACTATATCTGACATAAAGTCGTTAAAAGTCAAAGCAGTTTACACATTTTTAGAAGTTCCTGAATATCAGAACATTAATAAGAGTGTCTTATTACAGATACGACTCTGACGACTTCTGGCAATGCGCCGCCCGCTATTACACCGGTCCAGAAAACCACCAAGCCGGCTCTTGCAAAATGGGTCCTTCCTCAGATCCCATGGCCGTGGTGGACCCCGAGCTCAGGGTCTACGGCATCGAAGGCCTCAGAATAATGGACGCATCAGTAATGCCGGTTCTAGTTTCTGGTAATACTCACGCCACTGTTGTCATGATTGCTGAGAAGGGTGTGGACCTAATCAAACAGAAATGGTTGGGTGGAAATACGTTAGCTAACAGATTTGGTAGTGGTAGTGCAGGAAGTGACAACCAAAACAGAAACACTGGGACTCAAGGGGGTTATGGTGGTGGTCACCAGTATCCCCATCACCACTACTACCACAATAATCAGCAACATGGGGCTATGGGCTCAGGGTTCCAGCATAGCGAGCAGTTTCACAAAACCCATCCGTATATGCCTAATCCGTTTGTGACGCAAAGACCACAGAGAACTTACAACCAACAGACTGCCTCTGGCTACCCGCAGAATTATCAGGGATATCAGCAGGGTTATCAGGGAGCTTACCAGGGAGGTCAGCAGAGTTCTGGTGGACACTATCAGAATAATGCCAGGAAGGGTCAGAGTTATTCAGGGTATCAGAGCGATCAGGGCTACTCTAATGACGGTAGTTACGATTATAATGGATAATGAGGTCGTTGTTGCGATGAAATGTACTTTGGGATTTAGTTATAGCTTAAGAACGTGATTTAATTGTTCAGTGTTTGTGTCACTAGATGCAAATTTGTATTTGCTGAGTATAGAACAACATGTGTTTTTTAATGTAGGTAATTAAAGTTTTCTCCACACGTTGCACTGTGGACTACTAAAATCTATAAGTTTGTTAAATATGACGAAAATATTACCTTTGTGATATGTTTTAGTAGGTATTCAGTTAGAGCAAAGTATTTGCTAAGGATTGACAGCACTTTGTTTTAACTTTTGCTAGAATTTATTGTGAAGTACAATATAAAAGGATAAATCGATTGAAGTACAGATTTCTATCCTTTACGATTAAAATACTCCATAGAATTATGATAGCTTGATTTTCGCCTTCCATATCCAACTTTATAAAAAAAAATCTAAGACAGACAGTATTTTGTATGTATGGGTAACAGATCTAAGAATGCAAGAAGCTGAACATTGATACTTTAGATTTTTACCTTTGTTCATTAAATGTAACAATTCTGCTTGAGTTATTCGGTATTGTTAAATTATTTCAATTCTCATAATTATAAATTATTTTCTCTGACACTACCTACGTAAGGAAGAAAAAAATACTAGTTCGAAATATCGTTTCAATCTTAGGATTTTGTATACAACATAGCCGGAATTGGACTAATTGGAGTTACATCGTGTATATGTAATTTAATTAGACACTAGTAGGTGATAATAATTTAAATGTTAACAATGTTTTAATTGAACAAAAATGCAAATAAATATATTTTTCGAATTAAATATTTTGTTCATTATTTCTTTATTTAGTGAGAAGGCCGTGTATTTTAAATATTTACTTTTATTTAGTTAATTATAAATGTTTTCTACTTTATCACTCTTAATACAAAACTTTCTACCATGATTTCCATCCCCTAGTTACGTGTTAATTGTTACATTTTTGTTGAAAAAAATTATAACTAAGTTACTTATAATGTTTCATAAAGCTTTCTTGTGCCTCCTTTGAAACAATAAAATATATGTACCTAAAGAGGCTTTTTTTTCAATGTTTCTCTTTTATTTTCACTAGCAACAATATCAGCGATGTTAACAAGCTTGTATTGTATTTTAATTTAAAGCAAAATGCTTTATGTTGAAATTATGGTCCAAAATATAAATAGTTGTCTGTATTTGAAATTTAGAAAAAATATATACCGGATGTCCCAAGTTATTCGTTCTGACATTTCAGAAATTTTAAAGTTAAAAATTTTTAGTTAACACAAACAAAATTTGTAACATGAGGGCACTCTTTTTTGTTTCCGGAAATAACATTGGCTGTTTATTTTTAATAAAAAAAAAATCTATTTTTTGCACAAAATACTTTTCAGTAGTGTAGACTTAATATCTTATTCATTTGGTAATATGTTTTAAACATTTTTGAAATTGTGACGTCCTAAGTTATTTACTGTCTGTTCTGTTATGGGTTAAACTACGAAGGAATCAGAAACACCGCTGATTAAAAGTCCGATACCGTTCCTCCCCTTAAATTCGCAAATGAACCCGTCCGGATGTGTTTACGTCTACTGTGACATTGTATTAGTGTCTTCTCAAAGTAATCGACTTCGAGTTGCCGCCCCTAACATTGTCTTGCAATAAAGTTCGAACTATAGCTTACGTCAATTAAAAAAAAAAGCTATGCATTAATATAGGTATATTTTTTTAAGTTCGAAACTTCAGCTTACAACTACATGTTCAACTGGACCATTTTTTTTAAATCACAACTACGTGATAGGACAACTCATTTTTGTTGAAGGAGTTCATTATGCTTTGTCCAGGTGACATGTGATCAATGATAAAATACAATTTTTTCTCGTAATTTGTGATATAGAAAAAAATTTTAAGAGAAAAATATGCATCCTATAAAAATAGTATTCAAAATGCTGTAAAGTAATCGAAAATACTATTTTTTATTAAAAGCGCGGAGGTCAGAGAATGAAGTCTATCATAATATGCTACTTTGTTTTTGTATAGAACTCAACTTCTTAGTAAACTTAGTTGTAATAGCAAAATGATGTTTCTTTACTATACCATCGGATGAGCAGAATTTTATATTTTTAACCTAATTGTTATTCTAAATATATTTTTTCAGATGCACATGTTACATATGAAGCAGCTTTGAAGAAATTTTAAACGAAATCATATTTTATTATTTTTTACAATTTAGCATTAAAAATTATAGAACAATTTTTCGAAATAACGTAGTATAACTTGAAAAATAAACGTGTAAATACATGCAATTATCAATAAGAACAAGAATCTTTATATTTTACTGAACACTAAATATATAAAGTAACTACAAGTATATATTTAGAACGTCTCACAGTGATATGTGTGTACGTTTTCCAAAACTGTCAAATTTTGACAGCTGTAAGACGACCGATGAGTCTAAGGCACGCATCAAAAGCCTCCTGCGCCTAAAATATTTGTTGAAAGATATTTCATACAACACTAAATTGCTGAAGTGTTTAATTAGTTACACATCATTAGAGAAAATTACCGGAAAGATCGAGTCAGTATCTATTTCGTGCATTTTGAAATTTTTATTGCCTGCTAAAAAAAGCACAGTTTGCGCTTGCATTATAGCTAATCATTGCAAATTCTTTCTCCATTCCGGACGTCAAATCATTTGAAATATTTAAATTAGCGTTAACTATTCACAGGCAAAGGTTACAATTTCGAAAATCACATTCCGATAGACAAATGAAAAAATTTTTGTCACGTTCAATAAAAGTACATGACGCTGAAAATCGAACAGGGATTTAAACTGGATTATAATTCGGTGTTCAAATCAACTGAACAGTAAATTATGACGGACAGCGTATAATTAGATCAACAGGCGAAATTCCTATATATAGAGCCTTCATTTAGCTAAAATAGATCGTTATTATACAGTTGTCAATTTGACGAGTAAATAAATAAAGTGCTGATAGCAGCGTCCATCGGTGTTTAATAATAATTATTGGAAATAAGCTGACTCTGGCCCTTATTTAGTGGAAAAATTAAGAGAAATAAAGAAAGTGTGTTAGTGGCCGGCGAGGTGATTAAAATAGATAATAAATGAGTGTGTTAATTTCACAAAAGAAAACAAAAGCGAATTGACTGTTCATTCAGTATTTGTGAATGAATAGTGTAAAAATAAATCGGAATTTCAAAAATAGAGATCATTTATTGCGTAGACTCATTAGCTGTCTGTAGTATTGCAAGTAAATAAATATATTTCACAGAGTATTTTTTTTTTCTTTAAAAAAATGTATCTGCTACAAAATTAGCGTTATCATACGTGCATACATGTGTGTAGAATACATCAAATGTATAAAAATATGTTTTTCTCGTATTTCCACTCCACTCCTGTCATTAATTAAGCAAACGAGAGACATGTATAATTGACAGCTTGTTTACTTTTCTGAGTCGCCGTGCGCTTTAGTTATTAAAAAATTGCAAGTGATAGTTCGGATACGGTGCCAGAATATTAAAAATATCCACACATTTTTATGATTGGGTGGAGAATTTCAGGTATTATTAAAACCGACACGACGAATACTAACATCTGCTATTAATTCCAGAAAGTCCAGTCTAAAAATTTAATTACAGCCACCACTTTTATTCGCTGTTTCCACAGAACAATTCCAAGAATTTGAGGTAATAATAGTAGCATTGCGGCTTTATTGCACGGGATGTCCTCATGTGGCTTAGAAAATGTGCACCAGAGTTTTATTTTTTTCGAAAATAAAGCGATCCGACCCAGAATAGTTTTCCGATTTCGTAAAAATTTGTCAAATTATTTGCAGCCACCTACAAATAACCAAATCTTAAAATACTGCGACAGGCAGTATTAGGAAGTATTAAAATAGACCATGGTGTGTACACAGCATGAGGCTGAAAGGCACTCATTCAGATGAAGACATTTAACATTTAACACGAAATGGTCCGGGCGTTCGTGGAGGATGAAAATTCGCAAAAATTTTCTGCTATCCTTGATAGTGTGTGCTGTCTCTATGGATATTTTTGTGTGTAGGAGTGCCACCACCATCAAAATTGGTAAGTGTGATCGGCTAGGTTATTATTGGCTTGACCAATGTATCCATTTTGATGTGATTGATTTGCGGGTAAAACCAAAGGGTTTAGGTACATAAAGTTTCATTATTACTTTTTTTGCAAGTTTAAGTTTATTGTGCGTGTATGTAGTGGCTTAAATTTTATTCTGATTAAGCCAATAACTGCCAAGCGAGAATACTTACGACGTAATAAAAATCGTCAGTTAGATTTGGAATTCTTTATTATAACCTTTAGTTGCTTAATTCAATCGTGTTTAAAATATGGTACATTAACTGCTGATAAAAGAGAGTCTATACACCTAGAATTTGTGTCTGTATATTTTTAGTCATTTTAGTGTGTTACATGGGTGCGAAATTGGTAAATTAAGCTAGTATTAATAAATAACATAACGATCATTTTCAAAATATAATTTTTGGCCGAATAAAATGTTAATTTTTAACATATTAAGCTTGTACTAAAGTTTAATGCAATTTGTCTATTGGTTTCTAAAATAAACTGTAAAATCTTAAATATTTTTATCAAAGATCTACAGCTGGCCTAAAGAAACGTCTACATTTTTCCTAATAAGTATGTCGTTTTTACCTTAAACTATATGAAATATATACAAGGAGAAACAAGTTCTAATAGATATTTTTTACCCTCTACAAAAATTGTTGATTTATGTATTTTCACTACATTCAGACGTTTTCTAACCAAAAATTGTTTTCGAAATTTAATTTTAAAATAATTTGGATATATTCGCTGTAAACCATAACTGGACTTCGTAAAAAAAACAAAAAAGTACCATTTTCTGTTTACTGTGAGCACGGAACATCATATCGATAATAATTCTCTAATTCTAGATTGCTATTACATTAACAAATCCTCTGACTTAAAATCTAATTTATTGTATTGAAATATGCTACAAGCGGTGATCAAGGATAAAAAAATAACCCAGAGTCTATTTCAGTGTCTAACTTTCAACAAAAATGTCCAAAATATGTACAAAAATATATATATTTTTTATTTGTCATTTGGACGGCAGTATTTCTTACTGAATAATATTTTCGAAATTTAAAATAAATCAACCATGCGTCACGATTCAAGTTAATTTTTTTCGTCCTAAAAAAAGTCGCCACACCTGTACGTATTATATATTTGCTTTTGAGATTTATGTCTACTATTTTCTGTAATAATAGTATAATTTTTGGCATTGATCCCAAACATATGTACCACAAAAAAATAAAGCAAAAACGATCAATTTGAATGCTTTTTGGTGCAAAATTTTGCTGTACGTAAGTGAAAAATATAACACAAATACATAATCAAAAAGATTTTTTTTGCATTCAAATCGTTGAAAGCATGATATTTATAGAAATTTTTGTCAGATTAATTGTATTTCTTCTAGTAGACTTTGAAATTTATTTTTAAAACAATTGAGGTTGTCCGTACTATTGATGTAGGTAATCATAATTTGAATGAATGAGGTCATGTTATGTCTAAAATTTATTTAGTAAGAAAAGACAAACATAACTACATAACAATATAACAAGTGTTCAATATGTTGCCCTTCAGTTTGAATACAAGGGCCAATTCGTCGTTTAATATTATAAGACATTCCACAGCTGTTGGAGAGTAATTGACAAGCGTTCTGGATAGCTGGTATGAGTTCGAAAACTAGGTGAATGGAATTTTTGAAAATCGTATTTTTTAGGTGTGGAAAAATGAAATATGGTCAAATCGGGTTATCGGTAGTTCAGTAGTTTTCATAATCACAAACAGACACGGAAGGATGAAATTTAACATTTTAAGATTTCGCTTAGATATCACGAGTTAAAACGAAAAAATGACGACTAAGTTTCAAAATTGTCAAATTAATACTAATGTATCATAAATGTTTTAAATAACTTTACACTTATATGAGAACGACATGTTGTCTTGAAAGAAAATTGTTTTGTTGTTTCATATTGTTTTTCAGATTTTTAACTTGTCGATTATAAATCCAACAGTTTCTTTTTTTATCAACTCGTGACATTATGTTAATTCAAAGAGTAATTTGTATGTTCAAAATTAAGACATTTCAATTTACTACAGTTGTATTTTAGTAATGAAAATGGTGTATTCTTTGGAACAAAACACATTTACTGTGAAGTCTTATTATTATAATGGAACATTTCAGAATAGTGAATGAATCTACTCAATGTAAGCGTACAGAAACGAGTACGTTAAAAGATTTCCAGAAATTGAAATTCAGGAGGCTTCGTCATTTAATCAGATTTGGAATATAATTAATACGTACATTCATCAGAAATGGTGTAATTTCAGATGGATCAACGGGAAGGTCTCCAGTGTTAAAGTACATTGTAGATCATTTGAGACAATAACTTGAACAAACCACTCAAACAACTCGGTCAAAATTATCTTTGAGAACTGATGTACCGTTAAACACAAGCCAGAAACTTATTAAAAAGAAGCTAGACATACATTTATAGAAAACTACCATACCATTGTCGATCAACTTTTATCTGCAGATATCTCTTGTTGCCTTGCAGTTTGTAAAATAAGCTCAATGCTATCTGAATAATATTCTATCTAACATTTTTCGGTGGTGAAATTGTGTTCCTTTTATCCGGGTATGTTAATTCGCAAAATTTGAGAATCTGGAGTGGATTAAAAGCCTACAAATTTTCTTGAGAGCATGATACATTCCCAGAAAGCTGTAGTAGGATTACTATTATACTATTATAGTAGGTACTTGACCCATAACTTCCACCACATTCCCCTCTTTTCATGGCATTAGAATTGTATTTAAAGATTAGGTATGTTTTATGTTAACTTAACTAAAGGATACAATATATGATTCTAAGCGAATAGGTACAATGTTTGTTCTTTTGCATGAACAAAATTAACAACTTTCAAGTTAACATTTTGTAATTTTATGCAACCAATTAAACACTTGTAGCAATAAATTAGACATTACACGATGTATAATAAATCAATATCCATTTAGATGTATGAATCATTTTTGAAAGCCCTGTACACGAATAACTATAAAAGTAAACTTTCCTGTTAACATATCAAAACACTTAGTACAAAAGATGATGATCAGCTTTATTATTGCCCGAAATTACAAACATGCCGTAAAAATATGTAACATAGCTAAAACTGGTTCCAAATTTATTCACCCTTCCAGAACAGTGGATTGTTCAGGTGGCAGTTACCACAGCCCAGAAGAGTACCCTCCTGGAGGAATTCGAGTGCGTCGAGGTGTCGGTTTTGGCTCTTTCTTGACCTCTTCCTTGACCCCCTCATTTTCGGTAGCTGTTTCTTTTTCGTGTGACTCCTTCGATTCAGGGGTTTCGGTGGAGGTGATGTTTTGCTTCGAGCTGTCTTTGGCGACAGTTTCACAGGCTGTGGGCTCTTCTGGTTCTGTTGGAAAAGCTAAAATGTTGGTATAGCCGCCACCAGGAGGTCTTAGTACCCTACTTGAGTTCCGGGTGTCAGAGATGCCAGTGAAAATATCAGTGGAAGTCATTTTTGCGAGGAAACTGATGTGAAGGTGGCTTTCCTGGAATTTGATGAATAATGCGAAAATTTTATTGAAACTGTCAATTTGTTGATGTTTTTGTTTCCATGTGTGTTGGGATCTATACAGATATATGTGGTGCATGTTTTTAATTTTTTAACCCCCGACGCAAAAAAGGTGCATTATAACTATGATCACTTTGTCTGCGTAGGTCTGTGTCTGTGGCAGCGTAGCTCTCAAATGGATGAACCGATTTCAATGCGGTTTTTTTTTGTTTGAAAGCTGATTTGATCGGGAAGGTCCTTGCAAGAGTCGTTTGATGAATAACTTGGTTCTTCGAGGATGAAAGACAAAAAAGTATTAACTGCATATGTAGATGGAACGGTAACTTAAAACAACAGTAGTAGTGAATGAGAATTGTAAAAGACAGACAAGAGCGGAGGCGTCGTGGGAGGGCATATGTCCAAACATGGAATATTTAAGCTGAAAAGAAGAAGAAGTTTCAAACAACAAGTCTGCAATTATTACCTCAAAAAAGATTTCAAAACAGTTATGACAACTGTAGATGGATACTGAATCCTTTTTTAGAGAATTCTTTTCAACATGCTGAAAGTCGAACAAACAAAAAGGAATAACTTATTGAAACATCTAATGCTGCAATGTTGAAATTAGATTTTTTTTTAGAACTTTGGATAAGTTCTGGGGGGTAAATTCATGCAAGTATATCCCCAATTCGTGAACGAAGTAGTCGGTTCCAATTGCAACAACACATTTAAAGTATGAGTAAATTTTTTCGTCCGAAAACAAAAGTGAGAAATCGCTTCCAAATTGAAAATGATATCACTGTGTGCATTAAATACAGCGATTTGCGATTTATTTTTTGTTTAAAAATGTTAGTGATTGCGTTTATATTCCGCAAGATGGAAGTAGTAATATTGATGTTTCTGGATATGCAATAAACTTACTAAGTTAGTTAAGTCTTAAGGCTATTTTTATATAAATATTTCTTTATTTACGTACAAAAGATAAAAATAAATGTCTTGGTGGCGTTTTCTTTTTTATTTTCGAAATCGTTTCACGATCCCCCTTTTCTTTAACCACCTACACTTTGGGGATCGCTATTCGATGCAAATGATTTATGATATTATTTTTTCAATATAACATTGCAGGTGCCCTTTTCGATGCCCCCGACCCCTACAAAGAGCGAGCTTTCGCCTTGGTCATCAAAGAGCTCAACTCCAGACATGTGCACAGCACGTATAAAATCCAAGCAGTTGTGGAACATCTAAACGGCGACGATCCTCTGGAGGCAATGACAGCAACTTGCTCATTAATGAAACAAGGCGTTGCCGGCATTTTAGGGCCAACTTTGGAGCACAACTTCAGAACAGTGCAATCGATTTGTGACGATAAGGACATCCCCTATTTAGATGTAAGATGGGCTGATGATCCCGGAACCCCCACAATTAATTTTTACCCATCTCAAAGCGCGCTGACACGACTCTACGTAGATGTTATCGCAGCTTGGGGCTTCGGAGACTTCGTCGTTTTATACGACAATGCACAGAGCCTCAGACGAATCATGAGCTTTCTCGAGACGTACGACGAGAAACATAAAATCGTGTTGCGCCAGCTAGACCAGCCCGACAGCGGAGATTACAGGTAATTTCGTTGCAGTTTTGCATTGCCACGTGTTATTAACTCAACATTAAGGCCGGTTCTGAAAGAAGTGAAAAAGACCGGGGTGATGCAAATGGTCTTGGACTGTTCGGTGGGGATTTTGCGGGAGGTTTTGATACAGGCGCAGCAAGTGGGCCTGATGTCGGATAAGCACACGTTTTTTATCACCAATCTGGATTTGCACACGCTGGATCTGGTGCCGTTTCAGTACGGAGGAACCAACATTACTGGGGTGAGAAATCCTTTAAAACGTTTTTTTCTATTTGATAGGGTTAAATGATGCTTTAGTTCTATAGATAAAAAATGCGGATTATGTAAGACCGGTTGGTCTTGGAAATATTTCATCTTTTAAAACTTAATTAAATGCGACTGTCTTTTTAAAACTTGTGTCCATAATTTTGTGAAATGTCAAGAAGTGTGTTTAACTCGTGATTGTGACGGTAATATATTTATATCACATTTCATTTGAAAATATCAATTAATAACTAACAAAACTCACTGACGGATACTATATGTTCACAATTTCGTACCTATTACATTGTGCATTTATAGAAGTTGATGTGTTTTTGTTTCAATAGAAACAGGACTTTTCTTGCTTTCATATTTTTCGATCAAGATAAAACATTTTTCCGTACATTAAAATGATATATGTTCATGTTTCGTAGCACTAATTGCCTAAACCATTTGTGGAATTATATAGGGCTTCCGTAAATATTCCATATATTCCAGTGAACCCTGATTTACTTCTTCTCTTTCGAACTTGTAACTGCCTATTTTGTTGTTGCTAATTATTTATTTAAGTGCTTGCATCACCTCGAGCATATTAAGCTGTAAACTGAGAGTTTTATTCATTCAAACGAAAAAAAGTACATATTTTTGAAGCGAAAAATTCTTTGTTTAAGTTATCCATATTATAAAAAATATTTATACAGGAATAGCACTGCAAAAAATGTTGACTCTTGTTTTTTATTAATTTTGTCATAAAAGTGTTTCAAATGTGTCAAAGGTAAACCTGCTAAGTATTCTGTTGTTCCATCTTGTTGGTAGTAGGTAGTAACCCAAACGAAGCTCTTCATCATACAAAAAACCTGGCCTGTATCGTTCCCCAGTGATGATGAATATCTCAAAAACACAACGAAACAACAAACAATTTTACTCTAAAACAAAAAAATTGGTCTAAAGAGTTTAGACAGTACTTCCCTCGCTGTCGGAAACTTGACGACTGCATGCCTATTATGTTTTTTTTTCTCATTACATTTTTGTAGTGGGAATTTAAAAAAAAAATGTGATGACGTCATCAACATTTTTGCAAGGACACGTATATCAGTTGGGATAGATGTAGTGTAATACTAAGAATAAAATTATTGTGTTCCCAAATTTTCGGGAAAATGAATTGGGTCGTTTTGAATATTGATTTCTTATAATCAATAAAATAACGAAACAATTTACTCACGTATACGGCGCCGGTGTGTAATATCTAGAGAGCGGATTTCTGTCGGGCTAGGCAAGGCCAAACTCGGTACGGCTCGCACGGGATGCGAATTCATTGCCGTTGCGGACTGCACTTCGTTTATTTGAGATTAGAATAACGTTGTTTCGTTGCACTCTGCTGTTAATTCCCGTTCTCATTTACTTAGCCGTTTGATTAATAAATCGTTAATTATATTTATGGAATCCAGCACGTCCCCCCCTATAATCGAGACGTAGCCCGACAGAAATCCGCTGTCTAGTAATATGAGGGTCAACTGAAAATCGTTTATGTATAAACATTCTTAATTTATGACAAGCGTAACAGCATACGTAAGAGCCAAACAGAGAAACTGTAAACAAAACGACCATCGGTTTTATTGCTTCGACTTCCGCTTATTATATAAAACATTGCGTTTTATTTTAATTCTTGACGGTGAAATTCACAATTGGTTGATTATAAACATGTCTATTTCGCATTCGCGGAACCAAGTGACCGCATAAAACAAATGCAGGTCTGTAATGTTAAAGTCGATGTAAATAAGCGTGCTACTCTTATGTTTCAACCGAGTTTTTCCTTTAACAAATTTTGTGTCTACCAAATTGGGTTGGTTGGGGTGTAATACTAATAATAAGTGTTGCCTTTAATTTAATCAATAAAATAAATTGACTTCATTAATTTTTTTGAACCACCTCTTAAGAAAATCTAAAAAATATGAATGGAATGATAAATCACAAGTACAAACTCATCATATTTTTTGCATTTTAGATAGGATTTATTCAGCAAAATTTAAGGGTGACGTCATCAATTTTTTTAGGAGGGATGAACAAATACATTTTGAACAAAAGTTTACCATGCTTATAATAACTTTAAAATATTCCCAAGATTTCAAAGCATTCGGTTTTGTAATTCCTGATTAAATCGATAAAATAAATTCACGCCTTCATTAATTTTTTTGAGTCACCCTGCATATGCAAATCCAAAAATATGAATGGAATGATAAATCACAAGTACAGACTCATCATATTTTGTACATTTTAGATACGATTTATTCGGCAAACTTTTGAGCTGACGTCATCAGTTTTTTGTAGAAGATAACCAAATATATTTTGACTAAAAATTTATTATGCTCTTTATAACCTTACAACATCTGCAAGATTTCAAAGCATTCGGTTTTGTAGTTCCTGATTAAATCAATAAAATAAATTTACGCATTCATTAATTTTTTTGAGTCACCCTGTATATGCAAATCGAAAAAATTTGAATGGAATGATAAATCACAAGAAGAGACTCACCATATTTTGTACATTTTAGATAGGATTTATTCAGCAAAATTTTGTGGTGACATCATAATTTTTTTAGGGGGGACGACCAAATACGTTTTGATCAAAAATTTACCTTGCTTATGATAATTTTAAAATATCTTCAAGATTTCGAAGCATTCGGTTTTGTAGTTCCTGAGTAAATCAGTAAAATAAATTTACGCTTTCATTTATTTTCTTGAATCACCCTGTATATGCAAATCCAAAAAATATGAATGGAGTGATAGATCACAAGTACAGACTGATCATATTTTGTACATTTTAGATATGATTTATTCGGCAAATTTTCGAGCTGACGTCATCAAGTTTTTGGAGGGGATAAGCAAATATATTTTGACTAAACATTTATTATGCTCTTTATGACCTTAAAACATCTGCAAGATTTCAGAGCATTCGGTTTTGTAGCTCCTGATTAAATCAATAAAATATATTTACGCATTCATTAATTTTTTTGAGTCACCCTGTATATGCAAATCCAAAAAATATGAATGGAGTGATAGATCACAAGTACAGACTCATCATATTTTGTACATTTTAGATATGATTTATTCCACAAACTTTTGAGCTGACGTCATCAAGTTTTTGGAGGGGATAAGCAAATATTTTTTGACTAAAGATTTATGATGCTCTTTATAGCCTTAAAACATCTGCAAGATTTCAGAGCATTCGGTTTTGTAGTTCCTGATTAAATCAATAAAATATATTTACGCATTCATTAATTTTTTTGAGTCACCCTGTATATGCAAATCCAAAAAATATGAATGGAGTGATAGATCACAAGTACAGACTCATCATATTTTGTACATTTTAGATATGATTTATTCCACAAACTTTTGATCTGACGTCATCAAGTTTTTGGAGGGGATAAGCAAATATTTTTTGACTAAAGATTTATGATGCTCTTTATAGCCTTAAAACATCTGCAACATTTCAAAGCATTCTGGTTAGCAGATTAAAAATTAAATTTCCAAATATTGTTTTATAATTTTGATTTTTTTTCCAAAAATCTGGACGTTTCGGGTGAAAAGTCGATTCAGAGTTGTAAACTACATGTGTAGGACTATGTTATTTTATACAATTGAAAACCCATTTACTATGTACAATTTTGAAGTGACGTCATCGCATTAGTGGTGGGGATGATTAGACAAATTTTGGTTAGCGTTTTACCATCTACATGATATTCTTAATATAAGTACAAAATTTCACAACAATCGGTCGAGTACTTTCGGAGATTATCTGTCTAATAAAAATCCGGGACAACAGACGGACAGACGGACGGACAGACGGACAGACGGACAGACGGACAGACGGACGGACAGACGGACAGACGGACAGACGGACGGACAGACGGACAGACGGACAGACAGACGGAAATGGGAGACCCATTTCTTCGTCTTCTAGGGGTCATGAAAGATCGAGAAAACGTAAAAGTAGAGAGTCGGCCGACGGACTCGATTACAATACTTCCTTTGCTTACGCTCGGGAAGTAAAAACAGATTTGAATGTTCAAAAGTAATACTTTTACCGACATATGACATATCAAATGCTCTACAAATCATTTATGAAAGCCTTATAGAATAATACCCTTTTGTAATTAAAACTATGAATTATTAAAAATATTGCGACGACCATATTTTATTAAGTAACGGTACAGTACAGCTGAAGTTCTGTTATTTATTTTCTAGATTCGCATGTTTGATCCACAATCTCCATCAATTCAAACGCTCAGTCGTGGTATTTTTGCTGATGAAATACAAAAAGATCCCGTTTTTGCTATGCTTGCTCCCTACCGACTACCCCTAGATGTAGTTCTAGTAATAGACGCAACAGAAGCATTCGTCGAGACTTTGAAAGAAATTCCTGATGTTGCTATACCCATAGACTGCCTGGACAGCGAAAGATGGCTTTCTGGTTTAACAATCACAAATATATTGAAAGGAGTAAGAATTAGATCGACAACAAATTACATACAAGCAGTTTGTTTTTCAGAAGCAGTTTTCCGGTCTCAGTGGAAAAATATCTTTCGATAGTAAAGGCTACAGAAATAAGTTTGCTATTGACATTTTTGAACTGAAGGAAGGAGGAATAACCAAAGCAGCAAACTGGAGCGACGAACGATCAGTCCAAAAAATGATGATTACTCGTCCTCCTCAAATCGAAGAAGAAGATACCCGAAAAACGTTGAAGGATACTTCGTTTCGTGTCCTTATTAGTTTGGTTCGTATGAACGAAAACACTGACAATTTACTAATTATTAGTACAGGTAGAACCATTTGCAAGGTACAAAAAAGTGAGTAGCGTGTCGTCATCGAGGAATGATGAATACGAAGGATACGCCATAGACTTGATTCATGAGTTGTCATTGATTGAAGGGTTTAATTACACTTTCCTTATCCAAGTTGATAAAAAAAATGGGGAGTTTAATCCTGCTAAAGAAGAGTGGGTAGGCATGATAGGTGCTATAATAGCAAACGTAAGTGAAAACATTCAGTGGATGAAGTATACTAATTTTTAATATTTTCAGAAGGCAGACTTGGCTATTGCAGACTTAACCATAACATCAAGTAGACAAAAAGCGGTAGATTTTACAACGCCGTTTATGAACTTGGGTGATTTGTCATAAGTGTGTTTAACTAAATTTTGAACCATCCAATTTTCAGGAATAAGTATTCTCTATCAAAAACCGAGAAAAGCCCCACCCAGCTTTTTCTCATTTGCAGACCCATTCGCGTTAGAAATTTGGAGACTTTTAGCTCTCGCTTACTTCTCAGTTTCATTGGTGCTATTTGTTCTTGGAAGAATATGTGCTTCAGAGTGGACAAATCCTTACCCTTGCATCGAAGAGCCCGAATTTTTGGTCAACCAACTGAGTTTACGGAATTGCTTTTGGTTTGTGTCTGGAAGTATTATGCAACAAGGAACAGAAATTGGCCCCTTGTATGAAAATTTAGGATTAAGTGAAGAAACATTTTACGAATATTGTTTTCAGAGCTTTATCCACACGGCTAGTAGCGGGAATTTGGTGGTTCTTTACACTCATTATGGTTTCGTCATATACTGCAAACTTAGCTGTTTTTCTGACAAGAGAGACCCCCATACCTCATTTTAATGATGTCTTCGAATTAGTACAAAACGCAGAGGCTAAAAATATTAAATGGGGTGCGAAAAAAAGCGGTTCCACGGTGGATTTCTTCAATGTAAATAGTATAGAGTATAGTAAACTGCAGTATGTATTTGTTATTTTGGAATTTTAGGCTTCGAGAGACCGGTTCGCAGAATATGGTCAAATTTATGACTACATGATGGCACATGCTGATGATGTACTGGTGGAAGATCCCACTCAAGGTGTAGAGAGAGCAGAACGCGAAAACTATGCTTTCTTCATGGAAATAACATCAATAGAATATGAGATTCAAAGACGATGTAATTTAACAGGTGTCGGAAGGTTACTCGATGAAAAGAGCTATGGAATAGCAATGAGAAAAAGTACTCGCCTTTATTTTTGTATCAAAGAGTGTTAAATGTTTTTTTTGTTTTAGACTCAACATACAGAAACGTCTTAAGTCGAGCGATTCTGCGGCTACAACATTCCGGAAAACTGACGGAGTTGCAGAGAAAGTGGTGGGAAGAGAAACGTGGTGGGGGTTTCTGTGAAGTACGTAATCATATGTTGTATTCTTTTATATTCATATTTTTTTTAGAGTCAAGATTCTCAAATGGAAGCTACTGCGTTAAATCTAACGAGTGTTGGTGGTGTGTTTTGGGTTACAATTGGAGGCGTTATTCTAGCAGTCGTATTAGTAGTTGCTGAATTAATTTTACATGTGGTCAAGGTTTCCATACAAACAAAAGCGCCGTTCGGACAACTGCTTGTGGAAGAATTCCGATTTTATTTTAAATTCTCAGGGATGGTGAAACCTGTACCTAGGGCGCAGTTGGAAATGGCTAGCAGAAAACCGAGCGAGGAAAGATTGTCACGGGTGAATAATTAGTTTGAAAGTATTTATATTATTATGAATGTTCCTACTATATTAAATTTATTTTTGTTTTAAATGGGTTGGACTATTTAACAAGAGTAGAATAATATTCGGATAATGCCAGTAAGTTATTATAATAAAAAAAAAACTCAACTCAGTGTATAATTACTAATTAGATAATTATTTCAAATAAATAATTTTCCAGATACATGAATTTAATTATCGACTCGCCCCAGGGATGCTTATTAATGTGAATTATTTACAGTAACAACAACTTATTTAATATTACTTTTAAACTTGCTCTTGAATCCTAAATACCAAAGGGTTTTTACTAACGGCAATTCCAACATTTAATTAAAACCAACAGTATATATTTTCCAGATAGTCTAATACGCTAAGGCTTTTGCAGTTGACACATGTAAAAACACTCGAACTGAAGAGGAAGACTACCAATCTTTTTATACACTCACAAACAAGTACAAACAAGTACTAAAAGATATGAACATGCTCTGATGAGTTGATACAGAAATATGCCTTGGTTTCAATGTAAATAATTTTTGAAATAATTTCTTTTTTGTGGTGGTTGCATAGACGGGCAGCTTTGCTGACTCTCGCCAAAATGAATTTAGATAATAAAGACATTATTATTATTACGTATATCCACTGCATAACTAAATGTCTAAATCTTTTAAATGCCTCGGTAAAATTGTCAAAATTTGTGTCTCGATCACTTTGGCAATAACTTAGAGCAATAATTTTCTGAGTTTGCAACATTTCGTCGTTAATTTTCACCTAATCAACGTTCGTAGTTGCTTCAAACACCCCACAACTGCCATGCAAGTCGACTCGGTATTAATTTTGTTTCTCTGTGTGCTGCAACATTATAAATTTGAGCATTTCAGCGTTCCCATCTTTCATCATTTGCGTCATAACAATTCGAAAGATGCACCGCCGAGCTCGATATTGTGCAAGTTTATGAGTTGTCTGGCGAATCCAGTTAATTTCCGTCGTATTTATTGCAAATGAACGTACTTATTGGAGCAAGTTTTGACAAGCTCTATTAAATTACTGAGCCAGTGCTGTGCTAATCAGAATCAGTCTGTCCCAGGATGGGTCAGTTTTGAATTATCCGTCCTGCACAATTCTCTGCTGCAACAGACATCTTTAATACCACGTCCTAGTTTCCGGTAGAATGACTAAATTCCAAACCTCATTTATTCTTATTGTGGCATACTCGTGTGGCACCGAGCGGAATTACCAAACAGGAAGACATGAGGAGCTGTCTTCTAAAGCGAGACTTTATTGACTGGTCCCTTTGTGGTGGGCTATAAAATCGTTAGAGTACTAATTAAATTCATACTTAATTGAAATTCCTGCTGGCTCATGATTGGCATGAAATTTTCGTTTTGTTCGGAGAACCGAGCCCGGTATGAATTTAATAAAGGGAGTTTTTCACGTGCGGCGGTAAATAAATAAAGCAGAATAGTCGCCGACCGCAAAAAATTTCGTTTTAATTACAACAATCTCTTTGGATTATGCTCGGTTCGTGCTACATAAAATTTTATGTCGTCTTTTTTCGGTACAACTTTATGAATGGGGGGAACATTCGCCAAATATAGAGCAGGTAATCAGTTTGAAGGATTTTGATAAATAATCTAAATTTTTTAGAGTGCTTTCGTTCACATCCACGTATTCAGTCAGTTTTTGACAGATTTCATAAAATGGCTTCGGTATGAAAACCGGCATGTGGAAGCATAACCGTAACGGGGAACATTTCATTTTATGCCTACTCACTTACCTTGATAAAACTCAATTTCTTATTCGCGTATTCTAAACGAATTCACTTACCTGAAACTAAAAAAGGCATGCGTTAGTTCAGAGCAATTATGCGACGTAATAACAATAAATTGATGTATTAAAGTGCATTTTGTTTGCATTTTTTCTCTGGCGGCGAACAAGAGACGGATCGATAGTTCGCTTATCGGACGATAAATGTAATCTAATAGTGTGACGCAACAGCTTTTGTAGCAGCAAAGACATTAACAGAGTGGATAAATTATTCATTCTGTGTCATTGTATTGATTTCTAAAATATGTATTAAGCACTACATATTTTATCAGTTCGTGGTGGCTGTTTCAGATTATTATTACTTGCAAAGTGCACTTCTACTAATGTCATGGCAAAATTAGATCATTTAAATGAGAGATATATTATTAATTTTAAAAAATTACACAAATCTGTGTAGAAAATACATATATCTATTAAAAAAAAAAAAACAGAAACTCGTGTTAACAACAAAATGCTTGTAAGCAAGGTAGTGACTAATTTAAAATATATACATTGATTTATTAAAGTATGTTCAGTGAGAATTAATATTACAAAAGAGTATAGCCCGCTGATGAAAATTTGAGGCAGAGTGGAAATATATTTTGAGAAAAATAAACCAGTAAAACGACTATAAAGTGGGCCTAAATGAGTATGTAGTTATATTAGATATTAATACATTTTTACTTTCCGAACACAAAGGAAGAAGGCATAAGCCGTTCAGAATGTTTGAGACAACAGTGAGCCATCAAATTTTTTCTTCAACCAAAATTCGCAAAATGTTATGTGCACAAATACATGTTGTTGCACAAAAATTACTTTTTTGACAAAATTCCTCCAGTTTCAAAATTCTTGTGGGCATTTAACATTCGTGTACCTCGACGGAATTTGGATTTACCAAAATGGTTCAATATCATTTCGTCGTTGGATGCACGAATCAGATTTAAGAAGTAATCCCAAAATTAAAAATGAAGGATCAAGATTTACAATTCTACACCCACGAAGTCAATTTGAGTTTTTAAATGGTTATAACTTTTTATTAATTTCGAAAAACAATGATAAAGATCATCACAAAACAATGGACAGGACACTTTTTCAAATTATATAGGTGGTTAATCAATTTGTTCCTGCTTTGGCTAAGTTGAAGAAAAAATGTGTGGTGGTTATGGACAATGGACCAGTATCATTCAGTGCAGTTGGAAAAGCCAGCAACATTTTCTAATAAAAAAGTCAAATGCAAGAATGGCTGCTTAATCATAGTATTGAATTAAGTATACTATATTACAGTATATTTTTGATCTGAGGACGGTTACCTTTTGGATATTATTCAAACAGCTGTAAAAATACAGATTTTGCCTTTTGTCTTTTGATCCAAGTATTCCAAATTTTGAGCACAATTAACTGGAACTAGGATGAACACTCTTGAAAGACAAGAAAAAATGTTGATACAGTTTACTAAAATTAAAGCTTAAATCATTACTTATTCTAGTGTAAATTTTAAATTTGATTATCCTTAATATGCTTCAGTATTTAATACTGAAATAATTGTTTACTTCAGTGCTTTGAATCGTACTTATTGGAATGAACAGACAAAGTATGAAATTACTAGCAACTGTGTTACACTTTTTGTCAGATTTTCTAACTTTATATTAAAAACAACCTGACTATGACTTGATATGATAAATTTCATTTTTTATTACAAATCTTTGCAAATACGAAATTGTTGCCAAGCAAATTAGTAAGATTACACAAACTACCTTTGTCGAAAAACATTCCCGAACGGTATATAGATACATATTTGTAATACGTTCCATCGTACTAATGGCTACTTTCATGTTTTCTCCACGTTTCACAACCCCTAGAGTACGAAAAAAATAGGTTTCCCGACCTTTTCCAGACCTGTCGGTCTGTTGTCTGTTTAATTTTATTATTTCCAAAACTGCTGTACCGATTATGATTGTGATTACTTTTTATATGTATGTTAGGAATAACGTGTAGATGGTAAAATACTTATTAAAATTTGTTTAATTATACCTATCAACACTTTGATGGTGTTCTGTCAAAATTGCGTTAGTAATTGTCATCGAAATTTTATCAAATCACATACTCCTACTCTTGTAGTTTATGAATCCGCCTTGAGTTTTTCCTAAAAACAAAATCCAAATTGAATAACAAACTTTTAAATTGATATAAGCGAAGGCGCTTACAATTTTTTTGTGGGGTGCAGAGTAGGTGTTATGTTAGCAACGCAAAGATCTTACGCGGCACTGTGACTGGAATTAAGTATGATTTTTCATTTGTAGGGTTTTTCATAATTGAAATAATATTTCCGAAAATTATATTATATAATTTTACGAAGTAGCAGATTTGTTGGATTGTACTCCAGGAGCAAAAGAAGTTTAGTCAAATAGTAAAAGTCAAAATTACAATTAAATTGCAATAATTTAATTTAATTATTAGTTACTATTTAATTTTAACCATTATCTTTTTCACGAGTTTAGTGATTTAATAATTACGAAATATTGAGGAATATTCATGAATTTTTATTTTAACTTTATTACTCTTTTTCCAGGAGCAAAGTTACTCCGTAAATACCATCACATCAAAGCTACAAAACATGCAATAAATATGTACGCTCAGCAGTATTGTTTACCCAGGTTTGGTCACCCGCATTTTCATTTTTTTATGATTTTAAAAATAACGCAATCATTTAATTTTCCCGAAAGTCGCAAAAAAAGTGAAATGGCTACTCGGTTTTGTACGATTGTAACTTTGATTTGCCTGTTCAGAATTAATGACTGTTTCTAATAAAATGTACCGATAGGAGTATTTCTCATTTAATTTTCCAGAAATCCATTATTAAAACTATTGTTTTTGCATCTGTTATTAGTACTCGCATCTAGGAATACATCGTAACAACGGCACATAGCCAATTAAATTCTTACTACATCACTAGATTTTTTTTCTGTAGCCACCAAGTACCCGCTTTGCCCGGTCTCCCTTACCGTTAATAATATCTCCGTCTCCGAATAAATGATTTATGATCACGACGTTTTACGTTGGTATCACACTTGAAGTGGTTTCGTATGTGCCGGTTTAAAAATCGCCTGTATAGGGCGGGATTAGCCCAGTGATGGATGGTTTCTTCATTCGCGGAAATGACATATGAAAATGACCTGTTGTTGTATTTCGGTAATGTCATCAGCAGAAATGGAGAAATAAGCAGGTGGATGGTGGGTCGAGACAGTTTTACGTCCTGGAAGCGTTCGAGTTTTTTTGACACTCGATTATAGGGGTTGTAAACTTGTCAATAACATGAGAATGGAATCGGTTAAGATATACAGCCGCGATGCTAAAGAGATGATTTATTTCTGCGACGAGATGGGGATTTGGGCGGATTTATTCGAGGGGCGAACGAGGCGTTGCTTCTGCTAATTGGAGGCGAGATCTAAAAGTAGTGGTTAGTTGATTGGGGTCCTGTATAATGTTGTTGCCATTTCGTTGACGCAAGCAGCAAGCGAAGTTTCAATCAGATAATTAGTGCCTTTATTTTAGCAACCATGAATACAGGAGTGACGTCAGAAAGAGGGAATTATAGGCGCGAACAATGGAAGCATTTGGAGAATTTCAATGGGTGATAGTTAATTGGAACTGTGTACAAGGAACACTTTTCTTAGATTGGTGGAGCAAAATTGACGTTGATGTTTAGATTGTTAATAACATGATAACATTTAACTGATAATAATTATTGTATATGTTACTATTTGATTTTTAATAGAGTTGTTACTTGAAACTAGAACATCTTAATAAAAAATATTCTTCCACTGGCTTATCTATTAAAGCACGCAGAGGAATTCGACTTGTGAAACAACCTAGATCTCTAAGAATAAGGAAATGTTTCCGAATATTGGCTCAAATCTTTTGAACTAGAGAACATAATTTTATATTTTGTTCGTCATCGTCTTTATTTTGTACGGAACAAATTCTACATGCTGAGGTTACTCTATTTATTTTTAAACACGTTAGGAAACTTTCCTGGAGTCGTCCTGACGTAATTTCTAGTGTAGAATTATGTACTCTTGAATGCAAAACAGTTAATCTAATAGTTGTAACTTCCATAGCGCCTGACAACTTTTTTATATTATTTTCCCACTGGCATTGCCTTTAATTTAGTGATGTTTCTCAGTGTACAGTTTTTATGTAGAATCTACTGTCTGATCATTAGTATACGATTTTAATTTATATATATTAACGACAATTTGAGACTTTTCTTAAGTTACACAAAAACCTTTCACTGTGTAGAGCTACTGAATAATCATAATCTGAAAAGTAAAACATAGGGAATAAACTTATTGCATGAATTAAATATATGCTAGAAACACAGTTCGCTTTCAGAAATAATTTAGAGGGCCGAAAAGCACTATTTAGTATTAAGGTTTTCCCACAGGACGCAGGGACAAAAATAAAACTGTATATGCCTGTTCTTTTGGACTAAAATAATACTGCCCAATACGAAAAAATTATATCAAAATTGAACTCTTGAAATTTTTATGTCAGAGACACAAAACTCGTAGGCAACCTGTACTGGAACCCCAAAGGTAAAATTAAAGCAAAGAATCAAACATCGGAAGAGAGTTTGAAATATTTAAGAGGGTGCGCCAAGAATGTATTTTATATCCACCATTATTTAATTTATAGTCTCAGATAATACTTACAGAAGCACTTCATTTACATGCAGGTGGTACCTTATTGTTAACTGACAAAGAGAGGATAGGCAAGATTGGCTAAACGTATCTGATAATACAAAAAATGCAAATTACATCCTAACGAGGTTAGCTGCGACTGTACAGTTGAAATAAGATCTAGAATTGAACAGTCAAGACAAGTGTTCATGTAAATTAAAAAAGTAGTAGTAGTAGTTCCCTAAATCTGGACCTATAAAATCCAACTGGTGCGTTGTTATGTATTTCTCATTATTTTGAGGATTAATGCATTTGAAGTGTGGGTTTATCGCAAGGTATTCAAAGTATAATGGAATGGAAATGGAAATAGAATTTACCATTCAAAATTGGTCTAAGGTTGTTATTTTGATAAAATAAATTCAGCTTTTTTGAAAAGTAAAGAAGAATGCTGTCTGTATGTTTCAAGTGAGTGTCTCCAGTACAAAATCTTGTGACGACGAGATATCATCAACATTTATGCATGGATACGTATGTCAGTTTGGATAGGTGCAGTGTGCAGTATAATATTAATAATAACAGTATTGTGTGTTCTATCTTCAAATTTTCGGGAAAATGGAGTAAACTGTGGATGATTTATTCAATAAAATAAACTGAGTTGTTCATTAATTTTTTTGAGTCACTATGTATAAGCAGTTCTAAAATAAATGAATCATTAATAAACCACATGTAAAATTCATAATATTTTGTAAATAATATTCTGCTAAGATGACGTGATCAATTTTTGGGGATAAATTTTGATTAACGAGTTACCATGCTTACGAGAATTGCGAATTGTGAAATATTGTTATTTAAATTTTGACTCCCTTTTCTAAAGTCTGACGTCGAAGGTAAAAATCAGGACGGATTCATAAATCACAAAAGTAGGGTAATTTTTTTTATAAAATTTAGATGGCATTCACTATGCAAAAGTTTAACATGACTTCATTACATTGATGGTGGGGATTATCTGGCCAATTTTTTTTGCGTTTACATTCTAAACAATATTTCTAATAGATATACACACAAAAATTTGATATCAATCGGTGCGTGTTCAGAGCTTATCTGCCTCATAAAATTCAACACACAGACAGACAGACGGAAACGAGAGATCTATTTAAAATTTTATTATTTCGTATTTTACCGGGAGATCCCAGGTGGCAATACTAAATAATCAAGGAAATAATTATTTTCCAGTTAAGCACACTGTAGGGCCCTGCTTTTAGTCACTTGTTCCTTCTCATTTATATTCATGACATAAAATATGACACTTCTGACACTAAAATAACACCATATGCGAATTACACTAATTTTGTCAAAAACTCGTATGATGTACTCAAATTACGCGAAACTTTAGGTAACAAAGACATAATCTTACTGTAATCTATTCCATTGGGCGACTGGCTACTTTCATAGTTTCTCGATGTGTCATGTTCATGACCCGTAGTCTTCGTTTGTCTGCCGGCTGTCTCTGACTGTTTTTGTTAGACAGATAATCTCGGAAGCTACTGGACCGATTTTTGTCAAATTTTATGTGTGTATTGTTACGAAGTTGGGTGACTCATCCTTGGTGATGGCGGCATTCGAATAAAGAAGCGCTTAGAAGCGGTTAGGGGAAGAAATCTTGCACTACTGCCTTGTGGCCTGTCGAAAATGGTTTGTTTTTGTTAATTCAAAAAAACATTTATTATGAAAACTGAATCGGTAATATAGACCCTACTAGATGGTCACCTCGCAGCCCAGATTTTAAGTCCTTAGATTTATTGTTGTGGCGATAAGTACAAGATTTGGTGTACAACTACACGCAATCAACTCTTGTGCAGAAAGAAAACATGGGTTGGCATTGCGACACCGACGTATGTGAGTCATATTTGCATGGTACTAACTTAAGGTTGCCTCTTCAAGCTAAAAAGAATGGCGTTTACAAAATTTCAGCATCTCCCACTTTTTCCAAGATATAATCCGTTGAGTTTTATCTGGGACACCTTTATATGAAACTACTTCTTAATGACTCTAAGACATTACATAATACTTCTTAATAAAGAATTATCTCAGTACCTATCAAAGTCAAAGTGCATACACATTCTTGGCATACACATCAATTCACAACTTGTCTGAAATACTCATGCTGATAACGTTATCGTCAGTAACCTTAAATACTTGACACATTTATGCATTTTATAAATTCATTACCAAATGTGGTTTCATAAAAAGCACTTTTGGGTATATATTATGACGCACATGTACACTCTAAAACAGGGTATACAAAGCTATTACAAGAATTTGGAATGTATGCTTCAGGGACGATTGTCAGTAAATATTGTTTCCAAACTATATCTATACTCACACTTTCCAGCTGCTATATTTCTTTGATTTATATCAAATCTAATCCTATATGATCGAAAAAATAAGTCTTCTAGTAGACCGTACATTTTTTTTTAAATAATGATGTTTGCAACACAAACGTGATGATCTACACATAAATTTTCACAGAACATATAAAAGTCGCTACACAGTCAATTACTTAATCAGAAGTTGGAATTAAATTTCTCTAAAAATGAGATTCAAATTTTACTACCCAGGGAAATTTAATACTCTCTTATAGAATTCTTAAATGATAAATGTCTTGTACATTGACATGTGTAAAGATATTTAAAATGTGTCTTAATACAAATATACTTTATTATTATTACAAAATGCCCTACCCTATTTTCATACATATTAACAATACAGAATATAATGTCCTATTTATATGAAAGTTCATGGAGCGTCAAAAATAAGCTCGCTAATAAATAAAAATTGACAAAATTGGTTTCGTCACTTTGCCGTAGTTCCCTTACGTGCCTCAACCCCAGATCGCATTAATGATGGCGGCCGTGGGATCCATAAATTTGCGGCTTATTTTTTCCGAGGGGCAAAAATGCCTCTGGATTCGTTGTAATTAAATCTACGGGTGTCGGTACCGTCTTTAATTAGAGTAAGTGAGGATGTAGTTCATCAAAGAGAGATATATGGTCGGGAGTTTAACCGTTTCGCTGAATAAAATGCCCCAGAGATTCGACCATTTACATAAACAGGATCCAGGACGCTGGAAGCTGAAATCCTTTTAAATCCTGATGGTGCAACGTTTGTTGTGCGGTTACAACGACGCACTTGACACAGATGGGTGTTTGAACTTGCTATAGACGTCACGTAGAAACAGTCGAAGACAAACAGAGGGCTAGATGAAATTGTAGTTACGGGAAGGTGTTTGTGTTGAGGGATTCTACGTCCGTGGTCCATTTTTAATGAAAGTAACCAAGAATAGCTTGGATAAATCTCTGCCGTTTTTCGTTTAAGTATTTCCACTTTGCTTATATATTTAGGTATATTTGATAAAACTAAGTGCCACTAAAAACGTTCCACGCCTAAATATAAGATCTTTCCAAAGATTGAGGTAATCTCAGAACGTTATTTTTGTATCCACTAAAATGTTATTTTTCCGGTGAAGTTAACGACAGTAATAACTGTAAACAGGTCCTAAAGGAAACTATATTACTAACAGGTATAATATTACGATAGCGACGTATTTTTGCAATATAAAAATATAAGTACAAGTATACACTCATCATATTTTTCACATTTGCAATAGGATTGATTCGGCAAAATTTTGAGATGACATCTTTATTTTGATTAAAAATTTAATTTACTATGCTATGATAACTTCAAAACATCTGCAAGATTTCAAAGAATTCGGTTTTGCAGATTCAAAATTAAATTGTAGAATGTTTTTATATAATTTTGATTTTTTTTCAAAAATTTTGTACATTTTGGGTAAAAACTCAACATGGATTCATAAAGTACACGCGTAGGATTATGTTATTTTATACAAGTTGAAACCCATTACTTATGTACAATTTCCAGGTGACGTCATCACATTATTGGTGAGGATATTAGACAAAATTTAGTTAGGCTTTTACCATCTACATAGTACACATTTGACAATAATCGGTCCAGTAGTTTCAGAAATTATGTGTCTCACAAAAAACATTACGGACGGTGGACAGACAGACGGACGAAAACGGGAGAGCCATTTTTTCGTATTTAAGGGGTATGACTCATCGAGAAAATATAAAAGCAATCAGTCGCTTGATGGACTCGATTACAATACCTTAGCTTATGCTCGACAAGTAAAAAAAGGGGCCCATAAGAGAATTAAACCCGCAATCTTCGCGTTATTAGTACCACCTGAGCTAAAAGCAGGTGTTGAACGTTCCTCCTATGTTACCATAAAATATTAATATATATTTAGATTTTGTTTGTGAAAATCTGGACGCCTCAGGTAAAAACTCAAGGTGGATTCATAAACAACAAATACAGGATGATGGTATTTTGTAAAATTCAAATAGAATTTACCATGTAAAATTTTGACGGCAAATTTTACCGCTATATAAAAAATTTTTGCCATTTGTATCCTGTGTAGGTACCTCAATTCTCTTAATTACAACCGCTCCATTTTAACCAAAGGCAACCCGGCTAACTTATGTGAAAATGTCGCTTTGGCACTTTCAAAGATTGCAAGGTTTCTAAAATACAAGCTGCAGCTGCACAAGTTTTAATTAGCTTCAACCTCCCTTCAAGAACCTCGCAACGATTAAGCTACAAGCCAGTACAAGCCCATGAAATGATCATACAGGGTGATTTCGCCAAACACACCCCATTAACTTTTAAACGAAACGAGATAACCCTTGCTGAAAGTTATAAATCATAGACGTTGATGAACTGTTGGAGATTATGGTTGAGCAAGGGTCCTGTAGAGGCAATTTATCCCCACTGTGAAGGTTACACTAAATAGGCAATAATCTTCTCAGTAATATTCTGAGTGTCATTTAGCGTAATATCAGGGGAGCGAGCGGCGGCTCGGCCCGCTTCCGCCCAAATCGACCTTCTTATATTTCTTTTCGCTCTATTATTTATTTCCATTCCCTTTATTTTCCCGTCGCATTATCTGTTCAAGTGATCGCCATTAGCCTAAGTAACCGCCGAAGTTAGGTTAATGTAGATACGTAATAACTCGGATTGCGTCAGTTTTCACTCGCGTGTAATTCCATAATCCCGCTTTTTATAAAATTGGGTCCGGTTCTCCTGGAATAAAAGTGCCGACCGCGATTTCCGGCAATAAAGAACGTTGCCGACCAATTATCTCGCTTGTTGTGTATTTGCTTTTGAAATTTGTAAAAACCAGCTTAAAAACTCGGCTGCGGGTGGGTTCCGATGCTTTGCGGATATGTTTATTTAAAAAATAAAATCGTAAGAGCGGCGAATTTGTATTCCGGGAAAGCGATGGTCGTAGTGGCACATACATAGAAACAACAATCGACGCCGTTTCTTTCCCGGCGATAATTGAATTTTGATTAAATTTTTTTTCGTTCTATCAACGCTGACGGATACACGTGGAAAGCGTCGCGGCGTTTGTAAGCCAATGAATTAATTATTTCTTTGAAGTCGATAAATTAAATTTTTCATTCATCTTGTTGCTTTGATGGTATGTACTGACATTGATGGCGGAATCGTATATTGAAAGAAAAATTGGGGGTATGTGTGGGTGGTGGTAAATTACTATTTGATTAACCATCATCTAGTAAGTAATTGAATAAATTGTCTAGCGAAAGTTTTAGACGCTGACTATTCTTTACCAGGAATTCCGAGTAAGAAATTAAGTTTGAATGATAAATCAACTTTTTTTAAGATTTTTTCAAGAGCCACATAAATCAATGTAGCACCTACATATACTAAAAATATCCACGCAATAATACTGTACAAAAGTTTTTTTTTTAATATTGTTGCAGTGCAGAAACTTAATTTTTTTGTTTTAACATCTTTATAGTATCAACCTGCACAGAATTAATCTTAGCCATCGAAGTACCAGTTTAACTCTTTTCTTGTCGTAATATAGAACACGTATACGCGCCAGAATAGGAATATCGAGTTCCAGCTACGAGCTTGGTGTCGGTGTCGGTGTCGAGGTCGTCGAGACCGGTCGGAACATCGGCATATAACGCCGCATTATAGAAAGAAAGAGAAAGAGAGAGAGAGAGAGAGAGAGAGAAATAAAATAAAGTATCAAAACAATATGTACATGAAACGCCTTATAAAGTGTTTTTCTTTCTATATTTTTGAAAACAGCAAAATTAAAATTGTCAAAAGAGTGAAGTGCAAATTTATACAAAAACCCTTACAGAACGTAGAATTCTTTTACATTTCATCGATATAGTTTTTGGCACTTTACTGGACGAACAAAATGTAATTTGAATTAAAAAAAAACGTCTTTATGACAGCCATTATAAGTAAAAATAAAGACATGTATGTAATGTTCAAGTAAAGGTAAAGAAACGTGCTACGCGTTTGCGAGTAAGTTTTTCTATTACAAAATTTTGTGATGACGTCATCAACATTTTTGCTAGGACACATATATCAGTTTGGATAAATGCAGTGTAAGACTACTAATAAAAGTATTCTATCCCCAAATGTTCGGAAAAATGGAGTGAATTGTCTTCATTTATAATAATAAAATAACGGAACAATTTAATCACGTCTACCGTGTGTAACAGCAGAGGTGCAACTGATGAATCAACTGAAAATCAATTTAAGACAAATAGCGATAGCGCTTGTCCAGATTGTATACGTGAGACAATGAAAGAGAGAAACTAGATCGAAAGATATTTTTTTACGAATTGCATAAACCGGATCACAATGACAATGGTCCAGGCTTTTTTATCGCCTGACTTCCGCTTATTAAAGGAAATATTGCACTTTATTTAGATTTTTGTTGTTGTAATCCACAATTGGTTAATTATAACTTGTCTAAATCCAGGGGAGGCAAAAATTTCTCTAGGCGAGGCTCAGCATGCTCGATACGTAAAAATGGCTTCTCAGTAATAACTTGAAATTGAAAGTGTTTATGTTGATTTGAATGAGTTCGTGCCTTAAAGCAGAGGATTAAAATTATTAAGTAAGTTCCAGTCAAACAAAATGTTCTGAATATATTATTACAATTCTTATTTACTCCTAATTGAAAAAGAAACGTTCGTATTTTTACTCGTTCTTAATTTTAATCAATAAAAAATTAGATAGTGATTAATTTTATTACATTTATTTTATCTAATGACAAAAGGTATTACTCCCGGTGGTTCCAAACTGTCGACCCCTGGGTTTCTGAAGCAGACACTCTACCACTAAGCTAAATCTCCTATATGAGCGTCACCATCTATCTTGGTAAAGAACAAGGCGGCTTAAACAATAAAAAAATAGTAATCATAAACAAAATCAAGATACTTATTTCATACAAACTCGGCAAAATCAGTGATGTTAATTATGCCATACAATGAGCGGACGTCATCAAATCGTTGTTGGAGATGATTATCCAAATTTTGATTAGCGTTTTACCATCCACACGATACTCATAATACAGATATAAAATTTGACAACAATCCGGACAGACGTCAGAGAGACAGACAGACAGACAGACAGACGGAAACAGGAGAATTATTTCTTCGTATTCTAGGAGTCATGAAGAGTCGAGAAAACGTAAAAGTACGCACTTACTTTTTTGCTGCTATATACATTTCTTTAACATTTTTTGTTATTTACTTTAAATACTTCTTTAAATGATATTAAACCAGTTGTTTAGAAATTTGTGCCTTGTGCATTTAACTAACCTAATTTAATATGGTCAGCTGTTAAAGCACCCTAACACAGGGGGAAGGAAAGAACACACATCTCATTTATTTCTAATTTAACGTCAAACTTGTCAGTTGTCGGAGCTCGGTGTGCCAACATTCGACAGTAACTCCCATAGATACCAACTAAAGTTGTTAAAATAACTAATTTTATTTTGATGATTTTTTCAAATAAATAATTTAAATTTTCTGAATAGAAAAAAAATATAAAAAAAAACTTGTTATACTTGCCCATTGTCACACTTGTTCTTTGTAAAAACTCACACCGCTTAGAAACATACCAGTTCTTACATTTAACAATAAACGAAAATAATCTTACTGCAGTACTTCATTTAGCATACACACGAGAAATATAATAGGAGTAGTTTATAAAATTACACACGTAAAATTTAAACAGAAAATTATTGGCATACAGTCACGATACATTATAAAATAAATACTTTCAATAAGCGACCACAAAATCCCAAAGGATCTTTGTAGAAGTCTTAACATTTAAAGTGGTTTTGAGAGTGACACCGTGACTTAGAGTCTTTGAACAAATTCTCTAAAAAAGCCAGTAGGTATCGACAAAAAAATTAAACATTTTTATTTTATCTTGTCAGTAACGAAACTTGGTAGGTTTCGCTGCGAAAAGTTGTTTCTGTATTAAAATAAAAGTTGTAAGAACTTCAAGTCTCTTAAAATATTTAATATGTTTCATTTCACACTTTTCTTGTAACCGGGAAAACAAAACCTTTAAAGTGAAATACCCAACTTGTTAAAAAAAAATGCAAGGTTTTAAATATTATTAATAAAATTGTCGCCGCACTTCTCACATTTGGAGCAAGTAAAATGTTTAACAATGTGAAAATTAGATATAGGTTTGTAAAATATCAACCTGATATCTCTGTTCTATAGAGGTGATAAGTGCAAAAGTGGTGCGAAAATTTTGACATAGATACAGGTACCTCCAAGCATAATAATTTTTTGTTTCCTAATCCTGATCTAATCAGAAAATTTCCTGTCACTGTGTCACTTTTTTTAAGATTTAGAAGAGCCATTCTATACAAAGACCAATGACGGTGTAGTAGTAATATTTACCCAAGGACACTCCCTGTTTGCTTATTAAGGTTAAGTGCGTATGTCGAGCCAAGGGTTGTTAATCCGCTTTATGATAAACCTCCGATCAAAGTTATAGTTCTGCTTTATGCCGTTCGGCCCATGTCACTTACACTTCGTGCAACAGATCTTCTCATGGATAAATTATTGCGGCCCAAATGCTTATAAATTACCTTAAAGAGGCTAAAGCTTCCCCTCGCTCATCGCCTGCGTAATAATAGTCAAATATTGGTAAAAGCCAGCTTTTGCCTTTCGTTTGTGTGATAATCATTACCTGGAGGACGGGACCTTGACTAGTACGTGGGCCGTCATTCAGTTCGATAGATCCGTCGGAACGTGCTTTTTTATGATAAAAATTCATATATTATTTACGGAGCTAAGTATAAGAAAAAAGAAATAAGTTAACCATATAATCCTCCTACCTTTAAATATTTCGCTAGTGTCTCGAATCAAATAAGAAAGGCGTTTTTCTTCAAATTCGATGAGATTGTTCCGACAAAAGGTATGTGATAGTGAAAATAACCCCTGAATTGTTTAAATTTTAGTGAAAGCTTAATTTATAAACTAAGTGAATGCGGTATTTCAGTTTGACTTTGATTACTTTGTCTTTGAAACCCCTTTCTGACAATCACCTCAGCACGGCGTTAATTTGATATATTCCCCGAACGTAAAACCCGCTTAGCTCCTGTATCTGGCGAAAAAATAGGATGTCATTTCCGGATCAGGCCACGTCAAAACGGCGTAAAAACGCGTAGGCGCGTTCCATCGACGCTAAATCTAAGATTCCACTTTTTCACTGGCAAATATTTAGCATTGAGGTGCCACAAGTCATTCATATCACAGTTGCGAGCCCGAGGTATAACAATAAATGCCGGAACAAAAAATGGATAAAATTCCCTCGGGAGTCGCATAACTCACGATTTACATATTAAAGTGTGTCAGCATCTACGACTCACGGCTTTCTTTTGGTCCTTTTATATTTTTTCGGAATAGACTGCCTCCGGTAAAGTCAATACGTTGCGTTTCGACGTCTCGGCTCGGAATCGATGCTTTCGTTTTAGCGTTTGCGTTCGATTAAGTCCGTTGATTTGAATAAAAGGGATTAAGTTAGGTGGAATAAAAAATAAAGTGGCTAAACTAGTGGGGGAGGGATTATGAGATCGCCGGCTGAGAAGTTTGGTTGGAATTCTTAGGAGCGATTTTTTATTTAACTTTTTGCACAGTGTGTGACTTCTGTCATAACTGGAGCATTTCTGGTTCTAGGGGAGAGTTTTTGCAGCGAATACAATCTGGGTTTTATAAAGCAAATGAGATGTTTTCTTTTGAAGAGTACAGACGTCTGATAATATCGAGGTTTTGCTCTGTGCATTTTAGTTTACATGACTGATTCTTGACTGCGGAGAATCCGTTTTAGTAAGGGAGGTTGTTTTCCTTTAATGGTATAACCAGAAATATTTTTAAAGTAGATAGGTAAAATTGTTGCAATTGAAAAAATATATGCAATATGGGAACAGATTTCTTTCGAACTTATAAAAAGTGTTTACACATCTTGGTCGTTTGCAGTGCCACAGGAAACATTTATTTCGTAAATATTATGTGATAGTGCTATTCACATTAAATTTTAGAAAATGAATTATAATAGCATTCATGGTCATGACATGTCTACAAGCGTTTTTCTAAAATGGTTCATTCATATCTGTACACGATTACTTCCAAGAGACAAATATACAGGTTCTGCCAACAATTTAGTGGCAGAAGCTTACACATTTATCATGGACCATTAAGAAAATATTTGACCCGCTGTATCATAATTCATACATTTTTTTCAATATACAATAATATACAAGGTGTGCCAAGTCAATGTAACACCCCAAAGTTCTATTAATTTTTTTTAAAGAAGAAGTAGGATCAGTTACGAGAATTTTGTGATTAACAGTTTTCAAGAACTAGTGGCAAGACAACGAGAATGTTGGACTACTCGAAAAATAAACACAATTTTTTCTTTTTTAGGCAAAAAATTGTGTTTGTTTTGATTCACATTTTATTTTTCCAAATAATTGAGATATTAAACCTTAACCAAACGAGTTACGTATCAAGTGTTACATCACTGGAAATATAAAAATAGTATATTAAGAACAAGTGTATTTTATACTTATTTTCTCTACTTCACATTCTCTGTCCATTTTAAAATTAAAATTAGACTTTTTTAAATTTTGGGGCATTTTATTTTAAGTGATACGTGTGATGATGATGGAGGTTCCAACGCTCCATAGGTATAGTTAGATAAATCAGCAAAATCAGCATTAAGCCAGGTGCCCACAACGCATCGAATGTTATGATTAATGTACATTTCATGGTAAAATTTTATTCTAATTGAAAATGTCATTCCGTTATTTTCACGTTTATTTTATTTGTTATTTGATAGTAACATGTACAGACTAAGAATCTTAAAAAACTATTATCAGTGGAGTAGAAAAATATATTTAATCCGTTTAAAATCATACTACATTCTATTTAAATAGAAAAAGTTGACGTCATTTCAGCAAAAACCAAAGGTAATCTAATAATGGTCATGGTATATGCATTTTGTAAATTCTTTTGTGTAATTAACCGTTCTAAATTTTAAACTTTCCAAACAACGAAGATAACAGTGTGGAACAAGTCACTGGGACAGGCGGTATATATAAAAAATTATATTTCTAGTGTTTTTAAAGATTGTAATTTTGAAAGTAACATTTTAATCACCTTTCCGGGATAAGGATTAAACTTAGTAACTCTGGGGTGTCGTAAGAGTCTCACATATGATCTTTACCTTTTTTTGTTTTTTATTAATGACTTGACACAGCTTTTTTAATTTGTCGGTTTCTACTTTCTGCAGATGACCTTAAACACTTTTATCGTATTCTTAGAGTTCAAGACAGTGTATTATTACAAGTTGATCTTTCCAGATTCTTGCTATAGTGCGAAGCTAACGACTTAATATCAAATATCAACAAATGCTAAGGAATTGGATTCTCTGTGAAAAAAATATCTGATCCCATTCTATAAAAGTAGGAATTGTAGATTCAAGAAATTACCTAACGATTACTTTTTCTTCTAAATTTGACGTTTTAGAATATTGTACAACAATTTGGTCCTCGTACCATGTAACACACATTTTAAGATTAGAGAAAATACAAAAGGGTTTATTAAATTGCTTTATTTTAAATTTAATGAAGATTATAATGCCAATTATTACACAAATCTTCTGAGTTATTTTGGTTTGTCGTTTTTAAGGAAGTCTTTATTCAGAGTGTGAGAAAGTGCTTTCCCGTTTCCGTTTGTCTGTTTGTCTGTCTGTCTGTCTGGTGTCTATATCGATTTTTATTAGACAAGTAATATCCGAAACTACTTGACCGATTTTGTCACATTTTGTATATATATTAGGAATATTATGTACATGGTTAAACGCTAACTAAAATTTGGCTAATCATTCTCACCACCAATGCGATGACGTCTTTTCGAAAATTTATAATCAAAAGTTTTTTTTTTATTTCGTAAAATAAGATATTCCTGCACTTGTGGTGCGTGAATCCGTGTTAAATTTTCACTCTAGACATCCAGAATTTTTAGAAAAAAACTGAATAACAATATTTTGCAATATAACCTTGAAACTGCAAAACGGATTGCTCTGAAATCTTGTAAATATTTCAAGGTTATCGTAATCATGGTAAATCGTTAATCAAAATTTATTCGCTTATCCGCTCCCAAAAAATTGATGACGAATCCTGCCGAATCCTATCCAAAATGTGCAAAATATGATTAAAAGTTTTTCTTAACTGACTGACTGAGGTGACTCATAAAAATTAATGAATGAATCAATTTATTTTATTGATTAAATCGGAAAAGGCTCACTGCGTTTTCCCGAAAATGTGGCAATACAATACTGTTATCGTTTGTATTACACTGCACTTATCCAAAATGATATACGTGCCAAAATGATATACGTGTCTTTGCAAAAATGTTGATGACGTCGTCATCAAATTTTGCTAAGGGAAAACTCATTTGGAACGTACGCCCAACACGCTTCTTTAAATTTACTTTAACGTTACATACATATCTTTATTTTAGCTTATAAATATTCTTATAAAAAAAAATAAAGTTCGCATAATCAAATTTTATAATTTTTCGAAAAAGCTGGATTTGTTTTATTGTATTTCAGGGGCGAGGCGAGTTCTGTCGAAATTGGTGTTCGACCAATTTTTTAATAAATTAATTTGATCAACCCTATATGTGTTCAGCTGTTGAAGGAAGACACTCCGGCTCTTAGTAAGTTACAAACATACTAACTCAAAAATACTATTATCATTTGAGTTGAAAGAAGAAAAATTTCAAAATATTCAGCAATAAGGAAATGATGAACATGATATAGTAAACAGAAATAAAACTGTATAATCACGAACAAAAATAATTTATAAAATTTCTATACTCAACAAATCAGAAATGAACGCCGAGACAAACAGAAGAAAAAAACGGACTCATCAACAACACTAAATCTAACACAACTTCTTAAAAAAAGGGTGTCATCGACAAAACCGATATTCGTCACACCAAAAAGGCCAAAACAAGTGCGTTCACGACAAAATTATAGAATTAACGGTGCTACTTTGGCGGGGCAACAAAGAAATAGGACTCAATAAAATCTACTTTACAGATAAGTCCTTCAGACGCGCCTTTTTTATATATTCACATAACTTGCAATATTACCATTTGACAGGACTTCTACCCACGAATCCAAATACATTCCTCTGACGTAAAAAACCTTTTTCGAGCAATCGTAAGTCTTAGTTTCGGATTCTGTTCTAGAAGTTGAAAAGTTTATCGTGGGTTTGATTTATACTGTCGTGGATGTAACCGATAGCGTCCTAAGATGCATTTATTTAACGGTTCGAGATTTCCAGTTCATTTAATTAATTTTCTTGTGCTACTAAGTAGTTCTCATTTTTAAAACTATTTTTTGTTCTAATTATAACACAGGTTTCCAGTTAAAGAATAACATACTTTTTCGTATCGATTGTAAACGGTGTATTAGGTGATTGCTGTTCCAGAAACTTTAATCTATAAAGAGAAATTACTGATTCGTACCGATGTATAACAGTAATTCATCTAGCAGCATACTCAACTCGTGACTGCCTATCTGAGACATATTTTTTCAGTTTAACGGCCAATTTTTCCAACGTCATAGACAATAGTCTCGTCCTCTTCTTGTATGAAATTTTTCCTCTTCCACGAATAAAAATAGATGATAATTCGACATAATTAGGCAGAAAAAAACAACAATATTACTTCGTTTCCGATTTGCATCGCTATCTTCAACAATGAGAACGTATACGGAAAGAAGAGAATTTTAGATTAGTGCGATCAATAAAAGTCATACAATGTAAACCGTAATGAATGAGGAAAACTATTCTAGAAAATAAATAAAGTATGATTAATAATAAAAAGCATCTTCTAATCACATATTTTGTGCTTAAACAAGTTGCCCAACTTTAGCGTTAGGCCTACCTTATAAATTCTTAAGTACGAAAATCAACTACTTTCGCTTTATGGGTTACGTTAACTTAATAAAACTGTTAACAACTATCATTAGATATTTATCTCACATCTATAAAACATCTCACGTAAATTTGTCATAACCGTGTCAGAACCGAGTCACTCCTCCGCTTTCTTTCTTAGAAAATCTGATACTAAAAACAAAGCAATCCAGGCTACACCTGTAGGAAATAAAAAATTAAAAATACGTACATAGATTGTCCACTCCATTCCGAGTACATTATATTTTAATGAAGTCCCGAAGTGGTTTTTATTGATTGTGACGTCAATTTCCCTGCTAGAAGAGATTAGTTTTCCATTGAAAAGTTTCATATCGTGGCAATATACGCACAGAAAAAGTAATTAACACGAAATAAAACAGAAACCCATCGTGAATTATTGATGGCGAACCGACAACCTCAAACCTGAGGAGAGCTCGTAGAAGAATAATTACGATCTAAAAGTGAATTTCTAATGGTTTGTTTAACAAGCATTAAATTCGCCCTCTTAATTCACGCTAGCGTATTTATTAATCACCTTATCTGATACACAAAGTCTGGCTCTTCCAGCTTTCTTTCGCATACTGAAATAAGGCCGCAGATGGTAGATAGGACTTTGTGGAAGTTGCTTGACTGGATAAGTTATTATTTAAGGTGCGGGCGAAACTCCAGAGTTCAAACGACATTTTGGTGCGAAGTGGAGACATTTTACACCTGACGGTCTCCAAGAATCATAAATTAGTAAGAGATTTGGCTAAAAGAATTTTTGATTTAATCAAAGTTGTCAGGGTTTTATCTCGGGAGTACACGGGGATTTTTTACGCCGCCTGTCACTGACCATAACTCTAAATGAACATGTCCAGCAAATGAAGTTTTAGAACACGCAATGAACCGAATGCATGTTTAATGGTAGAACCGTGCGTTGAACGTTCTTTATGGGTCGTTCTTTCGGAGTTTTCTCTCGCAATCTAAACATAATCAAGAAGTTATATACTTTTACAAGGCACGAACATCTCCCATTGCAGATATTTTGTGTTCGGATAGGGGAATAAGTCAAATGTTTCGGTGCTAACAAAAAGCGGAGAAACAGCGGTTTTTCACTTTTATGCCAACTTTTTACGTCAGAACACACTTTTTTTCTTCCAATCTGATTTCATGGGCGCTTTAGATGAAAACTGTAGTATTAATTAAAAATCCATGTTTAATAAAAACAAATATGGCTTTCATTTCAAAGTGATTTTAATTTTTATCGTAAACTGCAGAAATTACATGGTGAGGTTTATCTACTATTTGACCACTATGAAACTCCACATTTCTTTCGTAAATAAACCTTAAAACCACTTATGAAATTGATTAAAAAATTCGTTTTGTTCATGTTGCATCGAGTTACCAAATGAAAGTTAAGCAAGTTATAATGGACGCATATGGATCAAAATATATTTGAAAATAATTTTAATGGTTTTTAAAAAGTTTTATTTATTATTTTTTTTCATTTTGTTTGTTATTTATTTAATTGACAGCTGTCACTAACAAAACAAAGGTCATCTTATTTGAAGGTCGTGAAACCATCAATATTCTTAAAAAATATTTACAGTATCACTACCGATGCCTACACCGTGAATTCTAAAACTGTCAAATTTCTTGTTAATGAGCCATAAACAAAATTAATTAATACATCCATGAAAGTCTCAGTATTTACGGCTTTACTGTTAGCCAGATTATTCCCATTTTCTAACAATAGAAATAATTCCGATTCGTTGAATATTAGATGTGTTAATATTCTTCTAGTTCTAACCCCATGTTATTTAAAGGTTATTTTTATTACTTAATAGTGAGACATGTTTCGCGGAGTCCGTCCTCATCTTCAGTCTATGAAAAAGAAATTAACAAATGAAAGGGAGTTACAATGTTGGGTAATTTTACCAGACGGAAGAAGGATAGAACACATGTAACTATACGAAGTTGTGGTCATGGTGAAAGACTGGGGGACTATGATCACATTTGGTTTTGCGGGTTAGTATTCTGGTTTTTATAAATTTTAAGGGATTGTGAGGTTATGTCGGGCATCATTAGATTGGGAAGTATTTACCTCTGGGCTGGAGAACGCAATAAATAATAATTGGGATGTCGAAATTCGACTGATCATTTAAGTAGATCTGATTGTCGTCATGGAGAACATAGTAGTTATTGATTTCAATATTCTCTAGGTAACCAAGTTTGATACTTTTGTGGAGCTTAACTCTACTGGGGTCAAAAGTGTCACCTCGTGAGGATCTGGAGGTTACAAAAAGAGGCAGGTGTGTTCACGGGGAGGTCCTATGTGTTTGTCGTAACATCTGCAGGATTCTTTGATCCTGTCGGAGAGTTTTCGACCTGCCTGTTGGAGATATGATTTATCAAAAAGTGATTGAGGTCTTTGGTCTTCACTAAGTGTGTGTACAAATTATTGTTTGTCTTAAAATACAGGTTTATGTTATTTTCTTTTGTTGAGATGAAAGTTCAATTTGATGACATATGAAACATTAATTTTTAATTCCACACATAGCCCCTCTAAACTGATTAACTTTAATGATCTGGTTCAAATTCATTCTAATTAAGATGCAACACATTGGTCTGTTATTATTCTGTCAGCTATCAAATCAAGCAAAAAAGAAAAATTAAAAAATTATCCACCAATTGAAAGTGGTAGCAAATCGTTTTTCTCATGAAAATTAAATTTATGTCTATTGTAATATCTAATGTATACTTTGTTGAGAATTTTGATGGCAAAACCATTGTGTGAAGTGATCTGTTTAATTGTATTAAGTTCTTTTTGAAAGACTGTTTCTGAAATAGGGAATGAAAAAAGTCTGTGAACATAGAATGAAAGGCTGCATTTGTGTGTGGGGGTGCTGGAATTGAATGGGATGATAGAATTGGTTACAATTTGTTTCCTATATATCTCAAAGGGAGGTATATATTCTATTCTGATTAGAATGTGTAAAAATGGTTGTTTCATTTTCTTTTTGTCTGATTATCCCTACGACCAACGAGATGACATCAACTCCAAAATTCACAATAGTAAATGTTATATAAATTTTATAAAATAACATACTTCTGGACTTATGGTTTATGAATCCTTGTTGAGTTTTTACCTTAGGCGTCTAGATTTAAAAAAAAAAAAAATCAAAGTTATAGAATATTTTGCAATTTAACTTTGAAAATACAGAACCGAATGCTTTGAAATCTTGCAGACGTTTTAAGGTCATAACAGTCATTGTAAATCGTGAATTAAAATGAATCCCTTTTTTTATACCCTCCAAAAAAATTGTTCACATCATCACAAAATTTTGTCGAATAAATCCTACCTAAATTATACAAAATACTATCAGTCGATACTTGTGGTTTATCAATGCTTTCGTAATTTTTAGAAATACTTATACAAGGTATTGATAAAATCATAAAAGACCACATTTTGCCGATAATTTCAGTTTAGAATAATATTATTTTACTAGTATAACACTGTACCTATTCAAATTGATACACGTGTTCTTGCTAACATGTTGATGACGTCATCACCGGTACTTTAGCTGTTCACATCTATCATTTTTGCTTCCTGCGCGTAAGCAAAGGAAGTATTGTAATCGAGTCCGTCGGCCGACCCTCTACTTTTACGTTTTCTCGACCTTTCATGACCCCTACAGAACGAAGAAATAGATCTCCCCTTTCCGTCTGTCTGACCGACTGTCCGTCTGGCCGTCTGTCCGTCTGGCTGTCTGTCCGTCTGTCCGTCTGTCCGTCTGTCCGTCTGTCCGTCTGTCCGTCTGTCTGTCTGCCGTCCAGAACTTTTATTAGACAGATAATCTCCGAAAGTATTGGATCGGTTGTTGTGAAATTTTGTATTTTTTTCATTATTATTATTATTATTATTCATTTCAGAGCTGAGGTAGTACAACCTATTAAGCTCCACACTCTTTCGATGTCTCAAAAAGAATAAAACAGAAAAAAAAACGAGAAAAAAGTAAACATTTGTGCATAAAGAGATGCTAGACAGCTACATCTATCTCAATAGAGTAATACACAATCATGCAGATGTTTATATTAGGAATATTATGTAGATGGTAAAACGCTAACCAAAATTTCTCTAATCATCCCCACCAATAATGTGATGACGTCACTTCAAACTTATACATAGTAAATGGGTTTTAAATTGTATAAGATAACATAGTCCTACACATCTAGTTTATGACACCGAATTGAGTTTTTACTTGAAACGTCCAGATTTTTGAAAAAAAAATTAAATTTATGAAACAACATTTTGCAATTTAATTTGGAATCTGCCAAACCGAATGCTTTGAAATCTTGCAGATGGTTTTTTTTAATCAAAATATTTTTACTTATCCCCTCCAAAAATTTGATGACGTGAGCTCAAAAGTTTGCCGAGTAAATCCTATTTAAAATTTACAAAATATGATGAGTTTGTACTTGTGGTTTATCAATGCTTTATCATGTTTTATGTTTTCTCGACATTTCATGGCCCATAAAATATGAAAAATTAGGTATCGTGGCTCAGTCTGTGTGCCGTCTGTTCAGATTTTTATTAGGTAGACAATCTCCAAAACTACCGGACCGATTCTATTTTATATGTATGTTAAGAATATCGTGTATATGGTAAAACTCTAACCAACATTTGGCCAATCTTCCAATTAATGTCATTACATCTCAAAAATATTTATAATAAATTGTATAAAATAGCATACTCCTGTATTTGTATTATTGAATAAAAATTCGCAAAATCAAATTTTTTTATTTTTGGGCGAAGCAGGATTTGTGTCACTGCACCTCAGGGGCGAGGGAAGTCCTGTCGAAATAACTTTCGACCTTTTTTTGTAATTCAATTATTAAAAAATAGTAAAGTTCGCAAAATTAACTTTTATAGTTTTTTGAGGAATCTGTTTTTGTTCGTTTATACTTCAGGAGTAAGGAAAGTTCTGTCTAAATAATTTTAGACCAATTTTTTGTATTATCTTCTTTATGCTTTTGTATAGAACTATAAGAAATATATCAATCAAGAAATCAATTATACCTTGTTCGTCGTTGTGTGCCAATGAGGCAGTTTCAACAAATCAATTTCTCCAATTATTTTTTCTAGAAACATTCTGTTTAAAGTTGTGTAGGTACTACACAAGTCAGGCACAAGAGTTAAACTTTCCTTGGAAATGTTAACATAGTGTATGAAAATTTGGTAGTTCGTCGTATTTTACAATTGAAGATGCAAGTTATATTAACTCTTTAGGTAGGACATATAAATCCGTAGACGGAAGCTTAAAACGTAAGTATTTGTATTTGCCGTTTTATATACCTGACCTAAGAAATTACAGAGAAGAGGCCGTTCCAAAATCTAATTGCTTGACAAGGTCTTCTATTATATAACAACGCACATTAGTACCGTTGACATTAAAGGTAAAATATTCAGAAACAAAAGGTAAATGTATACGCGATCATTTCACATGTTTGTTGCGAAAATAACATTTTCCAATGTAATTACAACCACACCATATGCTGTAAGTTTCAGCGACTTTGAACAACATTCTAACAGTTTCTTAACTCGTTTTCAAATTTTCCCTTAATGTATATTTGTTATGCCTGACAACTTGGCACAGCAGTTACAACCAAGACTGGCACATTATACGACCAATACGTTAAGTTCTTCGTTTAGGAATAATTAATTGTAACTGAGTGACACAATAATTGGTAATTTATGTCACCTGACAAAAGGATATGATGCTAATAATGAAACAGAGTATTTAAAAATGTTGCACAGAAATTGAAAAAAAAATATATATATATTTTTTAAAGTCACCTATCAATTAAACATTTTTATCTACAGCCGTGTATTCTGACAGCGAGAACCTGTCACTTTTTAAAATTTTCGTTTTTTGGTTCAACAAAAATGATCCTCTGTTTTACAAGCAAAAATTCAAACTCAAATATTGATTACTTTAACGTCTTTTTAAAATTATTCATTTACTACAAGATGGAAGTGAACAAATATGATGATTTGTTCAATAATGATGGGTTACTAGAATATTTATTCATTAAAGACAGGGTTTTCAACGATCGAATTACTTAAACACTATTTCCTTCATAAGAAATAAATAATGCAATAGACTATAGCTAAGAAAAGTATATTAGGAACTAATAAAATCGATCATAATAAGATGTGGAAATGATTTATGGTTTATAAATAATGCAGAGAGTACAACATAAAATTTAATTAAATAACATGTTGACTGGAAAATGGAATAGTAATTCGTCTTCAGTCTCTTTTTTTTTTAATTTAACACTACAATTTGATGTTCCAACAAGTCAAACATGATGTGAACCTGCGCTATTTTCACCAGAATTACTTCCACAAAATTAAAAAATTTGCCCTAAAGATTTAGTAGGAACTTTTAATATTTTACTGCGTACTTTTAAGTAGATGGACCAAGAGAAATTTATTTCTTGGTACTTGATAATATTTAACTTGGGCGATTAATGGGACAACGTTATAATTATCCCTTTATTTATGACGAGATTATTATGGTCAAGGAAGTACATTCATTTATGTATTATGGAGCTCATAATATAACTAGTATCCATTATTACTACCATAATGATATTCACTTTTTCCGAAACTATAACAGAGCGTTCCTTTATTAACAAAATTTTAAACTTTTTTGAATATTAACTAGATTATTCCAGCTGAAAATATAGTCTTCGGCTTGAACTTCCGTCTGCTATGCCCCTTCGGTAAGTCTGCGAGATCGTCAATAACGATCAGGATTTGAGAGACTCAAAAAGGAAGCAATAGCAGTTGGGATTTTCCATTTTTATATGGCAGATAAAACCAGCGTTTTCTGAGTTTCTAATTACTTCTACCACGATCATCCCTTTAACATTTACACTGCGAATAGTACAAATTCCATTGAATATGTTTTTGACAAGCAACTAAGATACATCGAGTTTAATATTAATTTCAGCAGCTGCACTAATTTATACAGATAATTTATATAAAGGTGTAAGTTTCCAATTTAGTTTGCTACATTTGTGTATGTACGTTTATATTCTAATGTGCATACCACTTTACAAAGCCACTACACACAAGCAGAAAGTAGTGTGATATGAAACACGAATGTGTACTAAAGTTTTTAAATTGAAACCTCTTTCCAACAATTCAGTGTATTTCCCATCATTATTTTCTCATACCTGTGTATTATTTCTTTTTTGAAATACACATTGGAGCTTTCCCGTTATCCAGTCGAGTTTTCTTTTTACTCAGTTTTTTTACTGAACATTGTTGGGAAAACTGTAGCTTTGGAACATACAACGTTTTCAATTACCATGTAAAAATCAAACCCAAATATTTGCGGCAAATTTATTTTAAAATTCACAATTTATGAAAACTCAGCCGTAAAATACTCCTTGTAAATATTCATTTTCGCAAATTATCTTGGACATCGAGTCGTAAAATCTGGATTAGTGGAAAGCCGGATTTTGTGTTTCTAAATAGAGTTTTCGTGTCTTTAATAAAAAAGGTATAATTTTTGCATCGACGCCACCTGCCGAGTTTAAATTTGATGAATTTCGCTGCAACAAAAAATGCAGCTTTAAATGTTCTATTTGAAAAACGCACGACGTGTCATTTGATTTGCGCGAATTTTTAGCGACCCTGAAGTCGGCAGGACCGGTGTCGATGAATGAATGCTCGAAGTGTGCTTAAAAATACTCGGCAAATCTTTCATCTAGGGCGGGTATTTTCTTTCTCTGCAGTCCGTGATTAATCTGTACGATCTCGACATGCAAGAGAATAGAAAAGTATACAGCTAACGACTTTTCCTCCGCGGTGTCATTGATTAATTTCATAATTACAAACTCCAGAACTCGTCCGGGTAAATAATGGCTTAATTAGGAAAATACAGTTTTCTGACTGTAATATTCAGATACTGACAAATCTTACGTGTAAACAACTTATAATTCACGGTTATGAATATTCAGAAACTTACCTAAGTCGAAATTCGGAATGCGTGAGGAATGCCATAAAGATTTATAGAATTTCCGGGGGCGTTAGCGGGGACTGACGCTGGCGGCTTGATTGTCGATTTTAATAACATCAATAATCATCATAATTAAAGTTCGCTTAGGGATAAATGGAAACAAGGCTGGGGAACTACGTACGGTTGCAGGGTTTGACAGAGTTCAGAAATCGCGAATATAAAATCGAATACACACAGAACGCGAAAATGGCGCAGCAAGCGAATGTATTTTTGTCAGATATATAGAGAAGATCCTAGTAACTCCTTCTCTACGTCTTACTTTACCATCAACAATAACAATTTCAGAACCGAGGCAACTAGCAAATAATTAAAACTCGAGTGTAAAACTGGTCTTAATTCCTAAAAGCTGCTGCGTAAATCTGTCCAACGGGAATGAGACGAGGGTAACTCGGTTTGGCGTGTTCGAGCTAATTGATGTTTGAATCCAAGTTTGGTAGATAATTCTTGAAAGATACCAGAACATCAAATAATTATTCTTCTCCGCGAAACCTTATTATAAATTGTCACAACGATGTTACCGAGCCGCGCTATAATACCATTACAAAGACACTCCTGGCCAAGAAGAAAATTATTAAGACAAATTAAATAAGAAGCTAAATGAATTAAGCTGACTGTGTTTAGAGTTCTAGTGCAAACAATAAAAACGCTCAAAAATCAAACCAAGAATTCTCCACAAAGAGCGCTCGTCTTTTGATTAATTTACCTCTGATAAAGCCAAAATACATTTTCTTGTTAGTTCAGTAAACACAAATATTTATCCTCAATCAATTGTCTTCCAAATTTCCAAATTCGTTAACGTAAAAACGCCTTTCGCATGGTGAAACAATAACAATAACTGGAAGCAAGCATTTTGGAGGTTATTTGTTACGCAAGAGCCAATCGAGTTGGTTTTAGTCGATAGTTCGCTGCCTCCATATGGCAGGTTGTTTCCTGGTTAAAGACAAGAGTTTGCTAAAGTGGTAGTATTAATTCAGGATTGGCGATCGCTGGAGTTCGGAGTCTCAACAAGAACAACTAAGTAGCACAAGTTGGCGCTTAAAGCATCTTAATTGAATCAGTGTGTATTTCGCCAGGTTCTGAATAATGGGTGCGGAGCGACACACCAACTGTCGGGTCGCCACCCTCCTCACAAGACATCGAGGAAACTATAAACATTTACATGTGAGTTTCCGCTCAGTTCTAAATCTAAATGAAGCTACCTATATTGTGTTCCGTGCGATGCTAACAAGCAGCGAGAACCTGTTAATTGTAGGGAGCAATGGCAAGTTTTCTTAATTAGAAGATTTCCTGACGACTGGAAAATATTGTTTGGAGTTTTGTAAAAAGAACGCCGAAACACTAGAAGTCTAATAATTGTCTCTTATTTAGAGTTTCTGTTCTCTCGATTCAGCCTGTAAACAATAAACACTCGGAAGCACAAAAATAACTTAATTATTACATGTTTTTAATTACTACTACGGAAAAATAAAAGGTTCCCTTCAGAAACAGTCTTCAAGGAAACGGTGTTTTTAGTAATTGTGTATTAAGTCTAGTTATCATCTTTCCATGATTAAGTAGATTAAAGAGTCATGGAGTAGTCTGCTTTAAATTAATACACTTAGTTGTTTGTAATCTTACAGTTTTACAGCTCTGAACAAAAAACAACAAAAACACTAATTTGAAATATGTGATAATTAAATTGTTTCAGAAGCCGTTTTTTCTCCATTATGGTGCAAGATATAACGAAATTAACCATAGAATCGTGATCTCGAGAGCACTTCTTATACGAATGACACATTTTAAACCTTTTCGACCGAATTTCTGATAAAAAAACATAATTTGGTATCAACTTAATCACTTTAATTTTTTCGTTGAAAATTGTGAAGGCACCAGGATAATAAAAATGTATTTCAAGATGTCTTAAGAAAACTTGATAAATGATTTTATATTCTACAAGGAATAATATATTCCTTTGAATAACTTAAATTCTGAAAAAATGTATAAAACACGAAGAAATTTTACGTAAAATAAATGAATTACTTTTAAAGTGAATTGACTAATGTTTTTCGTAAAATACAGTTTTTTCTGCCTTATGTGGCAAGAAGAAAACGGTCACATACTCCTAATCCTGAGAATATTTTTGTTAATAATGATCCATTTTCAAAGCAATTCGAAAAATCAGACAATAAAAAAAAATTAAATTTCTTCAAAAGTTTTATCTTCTGTAGAAACTTAGGTTCCTTGAAATATCTTAACAAAATAGTAAAAGAAGTACAAATTTGTACCAAGACAAACAAACAATTTTTGTAGAAATTTAACGTTAACATATGTAAAAATTTATGACCAAAAACCACTACAAATTTTGTGAAAGAATGTCGAATATTAGGACTAATTTGATCGACTTTAACTTATTGCTAATGATGGTGGAGGCGCCGGGATAATATAAATTAAAATATATTTATTTTCGTTTTTACATTCTAGAACCAATTATACATATATATTCATATTGATGATTTTTGTTGGAGAAATTAACTGGCTTTGTTTTAGCACATACACGATATTCCGTCAATCCCATTAAAATTTGACGATTTGATTTAACAATCATTTTCTGAGATTATCCGTCTGAAAAAATCAGCAGACGACGGGTACACCCAAATTCTAATTTTTCATTAGATGCCAAGAAACACCAAGAAACCAAGAAATTAGCCATTTGTGAAATGGGCCTTATAGCAATACATCCCTAACTCACACTCGGGAAGTAAAAATTCAAATGCTATCTGGCAAATATTTTTTGTGTGTTTGTGCGAATAAATTATTCTGTAATGTGATGCAACATAAGATAGCCAGAAAAGAAAGCATAAATAAAATAAAATTTTAGACAAGTATGATGTAAAGTGCGTATAAATGTCATTCGGAAAAATTGGACAACAGTGTAAAATAAATTAAAATAAAAAAGAGAATCAAGTGTTTAGTTTAGGATGTTACTTTCTCACTTTTAGAATTTAAACTTCGCTTTAAGTTCGTCGCAAACCTAAAATTTTTCTTGGAATTCCTAAGCCCCACCAGAGATAGCTTTAATGGTATGCAGCTTTAGACTAACGCAGAACTTTTCCGGAAGACAGACCAATAATTCCTCGTCCTAATTTACTATCACTTGAACAGATCGCGGAGATTCCCGGAGAGTTACAATAAAGTAATGGATTTTTCGCTGGAGAATAATAAACAGAAGTAATTACTCAGTTCTCCCGGCTATCGACTCCAGGGACAAAAGCTCCCCGGTCGAGACCCGCGGAATAATATTCCAGCAGCGCAAAGATAATTTCCAAACACCTAAAAAAATCGACGTTTTAATTGTGACAAACGCTTCCCTTTATCATTCCGTTGCAGAATTTCAAGCACGCCCCCGCCATAACACACAAAAATCCTATTCGAACAAAAATAGTATATTATACACAGGAGTCCTATTATCTAAATCTACCTACAGCACTGCTACCAGCCTTCATTTCTGCCTCAGTGCTTATAAAGTGGAAGTTTCGCATTCCTGCCGGACTTTTAAAATATTTCCAACTCGCGTTTTGCCTCGAATTAAACTGGAATCAGAAACGTCGACCTTTGAACGCCTTGTTTGGAACAATGGGCATTATTGATACGGTCGAGCCGGAGTAGTCATTTTCTTCTTTGTAACTTCGGCAAGACAACTTTGATGTCGCCAGCATCAAAGAACACATAATCCATAAATAAGTTACAACGTACCACCTGCCGTCCTCACCTATGTCTTGAGTGCCTTCAGTCAGCAGAAACGATGTATCTGAAAGTATACTGCTGGAACGTGACCAGACTGAAGAGTAAAGTATGCCGGAGTGAACCCGGAAATCTAGAATCGCGATTGATTCAACGGCTTGCGAAACATGCTTGTGTTATGCCAAAACAAGTAGAAAAAGTATGCATTTATTGAATTCCTACTTAACGAAATTTTATCTTTGAACATCCACAGAGTCCGCTTATTCGATAAAATAAATCGACAATATTTAACGGCAAACAATTTTTAAGTTAAGAAAGTATGATTACAAAAAAGTCCAGTCATTGGACAGATTTAGACATATTAAGCTAATGGTGAAAAAATAATAATTGAACAATACTGATACCAGAAGCGCTTATTTCCGTCAATTCTGATCACATAAGAGAGAAAAGTTTTCTTTATGCAAAAGGTTATCGTTCATCAAATAGCTTCGAAAACAATTTAACTTGGCTCAAATATGTGTTCAGCTTGTTATTTTCTTCAAAGCTTAAGGCATTTAAAAGAAAATATGGTTCCTTGTAGAATATTAAAATGCGTAGGAAAATACATTTTAAATTATTTATTATTCCGATGTATTCAACATTTAGGTATAAACAAAAATTAAATTTGGTCAAACCTATCGAAAAATAGATCATTCTTACGAGGGAATTTTGTCATAACGGTGAAAAAGTTAAAGTTGATCAAATTGGTGCGCCAAGGGTTCATTCTTATCGGAAATTTTCTACGGATAACGAATCGTTAATTATTTCTAGCACACAGAAGATAGAAAATGGCGTCTTTATGTAAAAGTTTATAATCGCTCCGAACGTAATTTAATTATTGTTAATTCAAATTTATGTTTAAAATGTTATTTGCATCGGAACTCAAAATATTTAAAGGATTATGTGATTGATTATTATAGAACATAAAATCTTTTATAAAAATTTCTTAAGAAATCTTGAAATATTTTTTAAATAATCTGTTGTCCCGGCGCATCCACCATTTCTATTCAAAAAATATAGTTGATCAAATCGGCTAGAAATTAGAGCATTATTCTTCTGATAAGTTTTCTCTGGAACACGAATCTGTTGTTATCATCATGTTTCGCCACATAAGGGAGACGAAGCGTCTTTATGCAAAAGATTGTCGGTTGTTATATCATTAAGAAAATAACTTATCGGAGTTATAGGTAACCTGGTTTAAATTCAGAATATATCAACTAAAATTTCTTAAGAAAATTCGAAATAAAGACTTTTTAAGTTATTAATTTGTTTTCCCGGGGCGTCTGTTAGTTTTATACAAGAATTAAAGTTGGTCAAATCGGCCTATAGAACTTGATCGCTTTTATCGGCAATTTTGTCAGGATCATGAAAATGTGCTTGTTTTCGTCATATCTTGATATTTGTTCAATTATCGGTCACACCAAGTCTTTTCATTGTTATACAGCAAATATTTGCTGATTTAATTATTATACTTATTAAAATAGTTCCTTACTTTTAAGAGCAGTATTGTAATGGACGCATGCTAAAATGTATTACATTTATTTGCACAATAAACATATTATTACTATTATTATTATTATTATTATTAAAATCCATCAAATTGGCCGAAAATGGGTCATTCTGATCAAAAATTTCCTCAGGGTCATTCATGTATCATTATTTGATTATTTTCGTCAAATCTTCACACATAATGGAGAAAAAAAAAGAAGGATCTTTATGTAAATTGCTACGAAAACAATGTTTGGTTCGATTCATGTCTCTTTTATTAATCTGTTCGAAACTCCATATATTTTAAGAAATGTATGATTCTTTACAGAATATAAAAAATCTCTAGCAAAATTTATTCTTTGTATTTTTTCGTATCGTTTTTTATTTCCCGAACATAAGATAAGAAATTATTGTAAAAAGGTCCATCCGGCCAATGGGTTTATTTCATACTTTCTCGACGTTTCATGTACAAAAAAATTGCCCCGACGACGTTTCTCTATCGTCTGTCTGTCGTCTGCTTGTTGTCTGTCCGTCGTCCGTCCGTCTTTTTTTGTTGTTTGTCTGTCGTCTGTTTTTCTATCTGTTTGCCCGTTTGTCTTCTGTATTTCTGCCGTCTCTCTGTCTACCTGTGTCTATTTTTATTAGACAGATAATCTCTAAACTATTGAATCGTATCTTAAATTTTATACGTGATTTAAGAGAGATTTTAGATAGATGGGAAATATAGGTGGTAAACCGCTCACCAAAATTTGTCCAATCATCTCCAGATACAATTTGATGACTTTCTTCGTTATTTTGCGCAGTAAACATTATCTAAATATTCTAAAATAATGTACTCCTACACTCGTGGTTTATGAATCCGCCTTGAATTTTATCACAATTACTTTACAAAAAAAAAATGTGTGCAATATTTTCCAAGTGTATGAATTGGCTCGTGGCTTGGTTGGCTAGGTAAATGAAGGTTGAACTTACTCTGCCGCCCACGTGGGGTTGAATCCCAACCTTATGGAATGTTTTTCTAGACTGTGCCTGGTATAATCTATATTTTTATTTCCAAAGTGTAAGCTAAGAAAGTACTATAATCGAGTAAATCGGGCGACTTACCAGTTTCATGTTTTCATGTGGTCTCCCATTTCCGGCTGTCTGTCGTCTGTTTTGTAGATTTTTTTACACAGATAATTTCAGAAACTCCTAGATCGATGGTTGTCAAATTTTAATTATATATTAGAGATATATCATGTAGATGGTAAAATACTTAACAAAATTTGGCTAATCATCCCCACTAACAATTTGGCGACCTCCGCTCTTTGAACTGCATAATTAACATTAACAAAATTGTATGAAATAATATACTCCTACACTTGTAGCTTACGGATCTACTTTGATTTTCTTTATTATTATTGGATTTGTTTATTGTTTAATCGGCCCAGTCCTTTAGACACATAGTACAGAATAGCATGGCACGGCTATAATTTTTTTTTTATTCTATGAGGGGGTAAATTAGTCTTGACTTTTTTAGTGTTGTTTTATTATTAAGTTGTTAAGAAAAAAAAATGCAAAATAAGGCACCTCCTTGCAATCTAAGGTCGAGCATTGGAAGCTGGTGGGCAGCATCTCCTTTTTTTCATTAGATAAAAGAAATGTTATAAAGTTAATCATTCTTTAACTTTTTATTGACTAAGTTAAGAACGAGTCACCCTATTTTCCCGAAAAGATGAGAATACGCACGCCTTTGTTTAATAATGATAAATTAAGAAATCTAATCATGTTCAGAAAATTTTGTTCGATTAATAATTTTAGTCCCTCTGTTTTGAGGAGATAACTCAATTAAATCAAACAAACTTCTACGTGACATTTTTTTAATGTACAAACATAAATACTCGAAGTTAAGCATGTTATTATTGCTGAGAGAACATGTTTCTTGTTAGTTTTCAGCGGGTGTTATAATATTGTGTAGTATATGTAGTATAATAGTTGTTATAGAAAAACTTGATTTGAACGACCGTATTTTAGGGGACGAAGGAAGTTCTGTCAAAATAACTTCAGAACTTTTTTTTTATTTTGGAGTTCCTAGGATTTTATGTTTGAAATAATTAGAAACAAATTTAGAGGCCCTGTGTGATTTATTTTTGAAAGAATTGAAAATATTCTTGACGATTCCTTGTGTTTTGTTTTTAAAAAATGAAATAAAATAAATAAAATTTTTTATCAAAGGAACTAATAAAATGCCTGAAAGGAAATTGCAACTTGCATGTGCTTCAGGAGCGAAAGACTCTTCTGTGTTAATACTTTTAGACGAGTTTTTTCACTAAAGTGTTCTATGTATAATAATGAATTTTGAATTAGATTTCTTAGAAGGTCGTTTAAGTAACAGTTTGGACAAGGCATGATATAATGTCAATACACCACATGCCATAATGGCCACAAGTAAGCTTATAGAGTTCCGTGTTTGCAATTCACGCTGGCTAAGAGAGGATTTAAAGTTCCCGTCCTCAAAGCCTCGAATATTTCCAGTTTCGTCGAATGCAAATGTGCCCTCACCGCAGTATCCTCTCATTGTTTTGTTAATACATTTATTTAACGGCCTTAGGTTTGTCCAGAGCGCGCCTTAGCGACTTGCTAACTTACATTAATCATCCCGGGTCGTATTGACTTAATCATTTAAACAGTTGTTTGACCATTTGGCCAGCAAAGGAAACTGGCTCTGAAGGTAAACCATCGAAGAAGATTAGGAGTGGTGCAGCAGCGTCCCGCCCCCGTCCATCGGATCCAAGTCCAACACAACTAATGAACTAAAACTCGAACAAAGCCGCAAACTAAACACAATACAGATCTGCTTATCCCCCAAGAAACATCCATTATCCTGGAATCAATGGACCACTAGATTAGTCCGAGGTGGCGTCTTAGAACTCAATGGAGCAATTACGGGACCGATTACAGTCCTATACTCTGCACCACTGTCGAGCAAATTACTTGATACAACTGTCCTGAGAGCTGCTCGTTAAGACGCCATTGTTTCGGAGGTGAGGCGAACTTGCGGACGTTTGTATCGGCATTAGCATCTCGGGGAGTTCAAGAAAGTGGAGACGGTGCTGCTTGAGGCGGAAGCAATCGTCTTAAACTGCGGTCGGAGCGGTTACAGACGGAATTGGAAACGGAACTGAGAAGATTCGCTGCAACGTGTGGGAAGGAATGGAGGTTGCAAGGATTCAGACGACCTGAACGAATCGAACTGCATTTTGGTTATCGGGAGAGAATTGAAAGAGCGAGGGTAAACTTAATCTAACGAGGCAGCCGAAGATGTATAGATGCGAGAGAAAAATTTTTCACTATAAAAGAATGAAAGTGGTCAAGATGTTCATTTGTGTAACATTAATAGGCAAATTTTTGTAAGGGAATTAATGTCTATTTTATGCGCTTATAAGGTCTGCCTGTTGTTGAGTTTCGTGATTAAATATTTACAAAGGGATAATTCATTCAGTTTTTAGAAACATTAGTTCAGAGTTTGTCTGTAATAAACTTAGTTTACTCTTGCAGATATATTAACAGTTCTACAGGGTGTTATTGAAAGGTACGTACAACAAAATTGACAGTTATTAGAGAAGTCTAAGAAGTCTGAAAAACTTATTTTCTGTTACCAAAATTTTAAGGGGGAAATTAACCCTCATCCAACCTTTTTAGACGCTACTGAAGGATAAATAGGTAAAATTAATTTATTTTAGCAAATCCTAGCAACTGTAACAATAAAACTTTTGTCAAGACTAAATGTTGCTATAGAAACGAAAGATGATCTTTTTATCAGAGGCGTACAACGAATTTGGACATAAATTTTAACAATATTTATTTCTAAAAGGAGAACTCTTTTACCTGAACTTTTTTTTACTTTTAGCACTCATACTTCGAGACCAATTACCGATTTTATTTTGTAATTACCTTTCAATACCACGCTGTATATGACGAAATATGTCACCTAATTGAGTACAAATATCGAAACATGTATTTGTACTCACGAGCTTTTTTGATGAACATGTTTAGTTTTAATTTTAAAAATTTATTCGTGGAAAAAATTCACAAGCAGGCTTTCCCAAACTAGTTGTGTAAATTAATATTGACATATTCGTAAAAGTTATAGGCAAATACTTGAAAATAGCGTAAATATACAGGCTGTCCCAATAGTTTGGCAGTGAAAGGTTCCACAAACTGTTCTTGGAATCAGACCGATAATAGTATATTATTAGCCAAGGTTGCAAAGGCAAGCATTCTAGACCGAGCGCAAATTAGAACCCGAGACGCGCAGCGTCGAGGGTTCTGAAGCACGAGGTCTAGAAGTGGCTTTGCAACCGTGGTTAATATACTATTTTTTTCACTAGTAGAAATCATAAGACAATAAATTGAAAAAATAAATGTTAAATTTTTTGACGCAACATGATTTTGTTTTGATTTCTAATCAAACTTAATCTAAATCTTCAACACAAAGAAAACCGTTTACAGTTGTCGCTGAATTAATCATTTTATCTTTTACCGTCTACAACTACCATGCGTATATTCAAGTAATGTTAGTAGCACACATTTATTAATTTTTTAAGAAATAATCACATCAAGTATTGTGTACATAACCTCAATCTTCTTTTTGAACCCGTGGTCGCAAAAGTTAAATTTGCTACCTCTAAATGAGTCGACATTTGCATGCTTCATGGCTGCTAGTGAAAAAAATACATTTAGGGCTACTGAATTTCTGAAATTTACAACTATTTTCAGTCAGTTTCAGACAATTAAATATCTGCACAACGCTTCTAAAATTACAGGCGACTAAATTTAGTAACCAATTTCTAATAAACTATTTTAAACAAAAGCCATTTCTCTCTTTGCTGCCGTTACGGGTTAATTTCCCCAAGGAAACAAAAATATAATTGACTAGTCGAAATTTCTTCAAATTGAAAATCCTTAAATGAAAGCTGTGCATGATCACTCTGAAAAACATTAGCATTTAGACGCCTGAAATAATAATTAGTAAGTTATCCAGTGAAATATTTATCTTTTCACACTCCATTGCAACAGTGATCTGAAATCGGCGTTTCTCGGTAATTGCTAGAATGTTGAACGAAATAATTTATTTGCTAACAATCTTAATGTCAGTTTGCTGAAAATTTAATAATGTCACTCTTCAGCAGAACGAAGTTTCATTAACTTTTGAGTCTTAATAGAGTATTTTCTAGATGTTTATTTTCTGCAACAATATGTATTTGTGTGACGTGAAACTTAAACAGCAGTAAAAACTTGAAGTTTTGGAAGAAATATCTATAACAAATTGTTATTAGTAGTTTGTGACATAATGTTGTTAATAATGTAAATTATTAAACGCTGATGGACAAATTACAAGCGTGTGCATATTTACATTTTAACGAAGGTAACTTCGCAGAAACGTAACAACGTTATTATTTACTATTACTTTCACAATTAAATTTATTTAAAAGCTCGTTAAATACAGTACTCTGTGTCCATTGTCTTTATTAATTTCCTCCTATTTCTCAGGCAATGCATTCGTCTGAACACCTAGGGCACTAATGTCTGACATTACAACCCGCTTAATGCAGTAACGATGTTATACTAAAACCTACATATAGATATTTAATTAACGTCGCAACATACATTTGCAGGTACAAATCGCATTCATAAACGCATTTATGTCTTTTTGGGGACCGATGACAACTAATAATTTTACAATACCCTGGTTAACTATTTGGCGAGATTAATATAATTAATGAAATTTTGTTCGGACAGGTAATAGATGGGAAAGAGGCAATTTCGGTGATAATGCAAACACGTTTTGATCATTAGCGTAACACGATTTTCGAATTGGTTTTATTTATGTCACATATATCACCCCGCAATATGTTCCCTAATATCCTCCCTTCGCACACAACTAACCGCAGTTTAGGGTGATTGCTTTGCACGAGGGAGTAGTCTTGTGTTGTTCGAAGGGAAATTTTAAAGACGAGGAATTTATCTTTTTAAAGTTACATTATTTATGCTTCGGTTTATTTTACCGATAAAATATGTTGCATTCATCACCTGAAAGATTAGACTTTCTAGTTTTTGAACGAAAAATCTATGAGTAAATTTATAATATTAATTGGTATTGTTGACATGAATATTATTATTTTAACTAAGAACATAATTTTGCCAATTGCATTGTTCAAAATGAAATGTGACAAAATAGTTTATACGCATTGACAGTTTAACAATTTATTTTTTATATTTGAAACAATAAGTGATGCTGAATTCATTTAGACATTTAGGAGCTAAATAGGAAAAGTCACACTAAAATTTAGAGCTGTGGAGATTGAGTGTAGTTATTCGAAATATTGTTTCGTAGTATAAGATTGTGAACATTTTTTTTGTTTATAGGTTTTTTGCATACACATAATTTAAATGAAAAAGTACATTTTTATCATGAAATCTAGATTAATTTAAGTAAAATATTGTACAAGCGTTGTAATCCTCCAAAAGCCACTTCGAAGTGGTATTAGCACCATATTCTTAGTCATGAATAGTTTACCAGGTTCTGTTATAAATATTGGACAAATCCTTACACGACCATCTGGCCATCTAAAAACCGCGTCGTCGCTGCACGATTACCCGAGAATCCAGAAAAAGTCCATCAGGATAATAGCTCATAGTCAAAGCGGAGGAAATTGTTCAATAAACCTAATTTCCGCCGTAAAGGCGACCCTCAGCCTTCGCCGAGACCCTTAACTCCCAAATCAGTGGACAGTTTCAATTTTATTTAAAAGTGCGGGAAATCCCTCCTCGACGTTTTCGACCGCTCATTGAAAAACGTCCCTGAATATTCGACAAAAACCCCCCTGATGAAACCCGAATACAATAGATCAACGTTCAATTTATCACTGTTATGATGACAAATTCGAATTGAAGAGTGATTCCAACCGTTAACGGTTTCCAGCCGGATTTTGGCGGGTCCGTTTTGCATCGGAAATTAAGTTTATTGGCCAATCTCCTGCACTTTGACTATAACCTATTATCATGGTAAACATTTCGAGGCCTGATGCTGATGTTTGAATCTACCCTTACGAAATTAAATTTCCAAGTTTTCAATTCGATTTGCCCGACTATTGTTTAAACCGAAGATGGGATTAAGTTTAGTAAGTTGTCGGCTTTATTAAGGGGAATTTTTATGTAATTGGGAATAATTGGCCGCCGGTGGCTTGTGAAATGAGGTTTTTAACTTTGTTAATAAGTTGCGTTTTGTTTGGGCACAAGTTGCTTCGGAAGTTGTGGCGCCGAATGAGGAAACTCGTGTCTATAGAATTTTTTTTCTGTTTTTTTTTTCAAGTGTCTCTCCAGTTTTCTGGCGATACAATGAAAAGTTTTATAATGTCATAGATTACTCACTGAACTGTTCTACGGCAAATCGACAAAACTTCCTTCACTAAATACTGATTAGTAGAGAGCGGATTTTATGAAATTTGCATATCCGTTATTTTTTGTATATAAGTCTTGATATTTAATATGTGAACGAATCATGCTAATTAAAAATGAATACAGCTATAAAAAAAATGCATATTTGCATATATTTGCGTTCTGCTGCATATTTCACGCAACTGGTGCATATTTTGCATTTTTATCAATTTTTGTGCCAATTTGAAAAAAAAAAGATTGTCATTCTATCGGCATTTATCTAGAAAGCCGAAATTTCATTAATCATATTGCAAATATTGTCCTGAGCTTCAAATAACTAGTAAAGGTTTGGGTTTTATAGTAATTTGGAGGAACCACTGGGTGTTAAGCCATACTTCCAGCTAAATTCGGGTCCTAATTACTTTTGGAAGTACCGTTCATTCCCATATTTTTGTTCGTTACTTAAGTATATATATATTATGGTGGTCGAACGGACTTTATCCTATGATTTGTCATAGTGAGTTTGCATTGAAAGCGATTAGTGTCAATATGTCGAAGGTAACTCAAATTAATTTGTGGATTAAAACTTTTCCTGAACTTATTCTTCAAAAAGGAACTCTGTTTTGTCGCGCCTGCTCTAAACCGGTAAGGATTTTTACATCTATGGACGTAGTACGCCGTTTTTCTAATACATACTTTAGAATCACCGGAAAAATTTTTTGTTAGAATATTTCGAAAAATATTTAAAAATAAATTTTTACCAAAATAGTAACTAAATAGTCGATTACTATAATTTTTCTATTTGTTCTGATTATATTGTTTAGTATAAGAATATTATTTTTAAAAATGTGATTTATATAGTTTTTGTAATAAAAGTTAAGCTCGGGAAACCTGTTTTTGTAAGTTATAAATAAATTTAGTTCGGCTTTTTTTATTTTTGGAGCATATGCAACTGCATATCGCAGCATATATTAAGAAAGTTACTGCATATTTGCATAAATTTGATGCATATCATATGATCATATTTCCCAAAATTTCGCTGCATATTTTTCTCTCTCTACTGATTAGTAGGCGAAATTACGTTAATAACTCGCAATATCTCTTTGAAAACGACATTTTTTATATATATGTACGTGGACACAGCTAATTCAATATATATATGAAGAAATATCTCTATCTTAAAGGTAGGATTTAGTATGCGTTACGTTTTGTGGGTTAAAGTTAAAGAACACAGTTAAAATAAGTAGACCACAAAATTTACATTTTTTCATATCGTTAATTACAAGTGTCGATTTTTGTCAACCTGTTCATTATATTGGTGATCATCAAATTGATATGAATCACAAACTATTTCCGTACTCTTCTAAAAAAAACGAAATCGATTTTTTTTTAATTTGCAACGACAATTTTACCCCTATTCTTGACTAGATCTATAAAAATTAGGACAAGAAAATTGTCTCCGTTTGTTTCATTCTTTGAATTTATTTATTTTGATGTTATGGGATTCTTTTTTCTATAGACAGTCTGATTGAATCGTCATAAGATATCCATCGACTGTCAAAATTAGCGTCAACTATCAACGCAAACAATTCCTGGCTTGGTTTTCACAAATTCTGAGACGTCTCGCCGCTTTAAAATCTCGCCAGGACATTTCACTTTTCGTGTCAGTATCGCTTGCGCTTTATCTTTATTTCTCGCGCTCACTTTTTTTTAACTTCAAGTAAATTACGTCGGCGGCAAAGTCGTATCGGACCAATTCGCTATCGCCGTTATCATCTCGGCCAAATGCCTAACGCAGGCGAATTTGTGTTCTCTGGCAATTTCCAGTTTCACGCTTGATTTGATTTATCAGCACGATAACACCTTTTGTATTAGTTACAAGTCATTGCAAACATTCATGTGCACATTTCGTGTGTGCACGTCGATAACCTCCACTGCCAGTTTTAATATGTCTTCAAAGATAAGGTTGTGCTCCCAGTTGTATCAATTCATTTTCGTTTAAGGCGAAACTACCCGTGTATTAGAAATGTAGATTCGGCTGGAACGGGAAATGGGAACGCCACTTCATCAGCGATGACTTCGTTTCCAATTTGGTCGAAAATAAAACCGACAAAATGTATTATATCTGCATAAAGTGTTTTACACGAAGAAGCCATACCATATGCAGATGAGGCTGGAGTTACAAACCGTGTATAGTCGATGACTCGTCGACGGTGTGTTTACATTTGGAGCACCGAATGTTGTAGAGGGTTTAGAGGACTCGCTGGCGTTAAACAGAATTGTTTTGGCTTTATCGGTGTTTTGGATTGATCTATCGTAACTGTCAGGTCATTTTCCGTACATCAAATAATCTCATAAAAATCCTTACAAGATTACCACAAACATATTATTTTATTTATGTATCGAATCTAAGTCCAAGACAAACTCTAGAAGACGTGAAACTGTCCTCAAAAAACTGTATTTTCAATCTGATTTTATTATGGTCGAGAAACCAGAACGTCCTTAATACGAAGAATTCATAATTCATACTGTATTTTCACTTTTAAAGTACCTTATGTGTTCAAATTTGTTTGACTTAAGAAAAAGAAAATTTTCACGAAGGAATCCCACTCACAAAACTAGTTAGATATTTGAGTACATCATCTGAATGTACAAAGCTTAAAGAATGAGGTTGAGAAAATTAATGCTATAGTTTTTAGTTTTACAATTCGCTGTGTTTCCGAACATTGGCTTAAATCTTTTGAATTAGAGAACGTAGTTTTAGCTAATATATCGTATCTTCATGTTGTAGGGAGAAAATTTTAGATGGTAGATTGTTCTATTTATTTTTAAACACGTTATTAAACTTGTTGATCATAAATTTGGCAATTCAGTATTCAGACAATTTTCTAACTAAAAGCCGTTCTTAATCAATCGAAAGCTGTTACCAATGCTAAATTGTAAGCAAAATTAACAGGTGGTGTTTTAATAGAAATTGCAAAGACAATTACTTAAGTATTTGCTTAGATAATTTCTTAATTAACGTAGATGTCGAATATTACGCAGTGTATTAATCAATCCATGCGTGTTTTACATTAAAAATATAATTTCAATTAAATTTTGAGTCGGAACCTTCACGAAAGATCATTTACCCAAGAACATCTGTGGGACTGTACAGTTTATGTAACGATGTTGAATTTTCTGACTGGGCGTTTATATATGGTTTTTATTCAATTTTACAAATTTTGAAACAAAGATGAGCCATTGAGACCAAAGTTTAAAAAACTAAAATTCCGCGGGAATTTTTCGTTACATCACATGATATTCCAGAACTAAATTTGGTACAACTTGTTGGAAAATGTCTTGTAATGCGACCAATCCATGTTGGCCATGGTCGATTTTTTGTCTCATTTAGAAATAATGTCACAAAGAAAAGTTTCAAGGAACCACAAGGCGCGACAAGAATACCGATAGACAGGGAATTTCGTGACAACCGCGCCGCGCCGACATTATGAAGATGTCACAGAGGTCTGGTGAATTAAGTGGCAGTCATCCTGGAAGTCTGAGGAAAGTGAGTTTGTTTGAAGTTCTACGCCCGCAAATACCGAGTAGGGCATGTACTGCATGCAGTTGGCCCAAGAACCCAGACCGTATAGCTCCTTTTTTTTTACTCGCATGCGAGATAAACCGTACGGGGGATAACTTACGTCTCCGTTTACGTCCCGTTTTAGCGTCAGAACCGTAGCAGTACCGTCCAGCGAGGAGCCGCCACCAGGAAGGCACCAGGGTGACCTTGAACGGGTTTAGCTACTTTCTCATACTTGTTGCAGGTTGACTCATCATCGATGTCGACTGTTTTCGAATAGAGGAAAGCCTGGAATGCCTGAATGCTGTGCCGGAAGTGTCCTTGGCGGACTCCAGAACAACTTTGAAGGCGAAGTTCGCGAATTTTCCACAGTTTTAATGTCATGATTAGTTACATTAAGCGATGCAACAATTTTTATTCCTGTCATATTTTTTGAGAAAATTACAATTACATTATTTTCCTCTTGTAAATTCAACTTACGATATTTTAGTTGCAATTTGACAAACGTTGGTTGTGCGAACATCGCTAGGTATCTACAATGGACCAATCTTAACCAATTTCCTCAGAAATTTGGGTTTAGCTTGGTCATTGTGATTCTGCAGAACGTTTATTTAAAGTAAGTAAAACACAGACTTATTAGAATAGTATGTATTGTAAGTTTAACATTTATGGTGTCGTTTCAATTTTGAAAAAATCCGTTCTCTAATGATGATAAAATCCATCAAAATATCATCACTAGCCCGAACGAACACCCCGCATTATCGTACATGTTTGTCCAACTCTAATATCACTTAGCTCCACTGGATCCTGGAGGCCGTGCGGCCATCGATAAAAACTATTAATTTACGACATAATTACAGCAAAAACGAACTGGTAACGCCAAGATTAGTTCAAGGATTAACGATCCGTTAAGCTTGAAAAATCGCCATAATCCCGTTTATTAACATTTCTTTAATATCGCTCGCTCCTCGCCGTGGGACAAATCGATTTTAGTTATTTACAAGTAATCTACTCCTATTTATAAGGTGCGCTCGCCTTCGATAAATAGCAAACTAACGGGGTAATGAAGTAATTAAGAATCACGTAAGCAAATGCTGAAAGACGAGATAAAGCGGAGTGGCTGCAAATAAAGCGAGTGCTAAGTAAATCTCTCCAAGTATTCGTGGAAGAAGTGCAATTAGCGTCGACGTTGGACGTGATCGGAATCGAAAGTTCGAAGCTCGCCAAAACTTGGAACTCGTGACAGCAAACAACCACCAGTCTGCTCACAGAAAGCCGACTAGTTGTGATTTAGGGTCGACCCGTAATGTCCTCCAGGATTTTTACTGACCCGAAGAGGGAGAGAATGTGGAGCAGACGAGGCGCTAAAGAAAATTCGCGGAGATAAAGTAATGTGAAACGCGGATGTCTGTCCTAATTTAAGAATAACAACTTTTAACGACAGAGACTACAGTGCTTCTACCAAACACTAAAATTTCAAACTTCTAACGTTTCTGTTGTTGGGAGTGATGCAAAAACGCTGCCATATTTAACATACTTACCCGGAAATTGTGGATCAAATTTGCCGACTTCCCTTACCTACTTTATTCTGGTGGCTAAAGGCGCTTCATCTGGACATCGTGTCTGCACTGTCTAATCTTAGTGCTCACTCTTGTGTATTTTATTTGCGACATAATCGCTTCGCAGCCATGTGTAATACTAGATATAGTAGATCAAAAGCTATAAGGTTATATGGCCATCATAAAATCGTCCCATTGTGTCGAAGTTAAGTTGTTTACCATAGAGGAGGTTTTAGGGTCGTAAATAAGGTGTCCACTGCAGCTCAACCGGCTGTTGTGGTTTCGTTCAGGGGCGGCTTTCACTAAATACGTAAATCCACCACTCCACTATTTCTTTACTACCTGCAGCCGCTGAGGGTTCCGAAATAACCACTCGCTTTAAAAGCCGGCCCTGTTAAATGTGGGCAAGAAATGTTTAGAAGACGATTTATTGCCAACTGGTAAGCTTAGTGCGAACCACACAAAGGGGGTATCTATTTGCGGTCAACTACTTTTATGATGGTCATATAATCTTATAGCTTTTGAACTAGTATAAATATATGTATATAATTCACAATTTTGAGTAAATTCAAATTTAAAAGTTTAAATAAATCACAAACTTAGTCATTTTGCTATCAAATCATCCGGAAACTTAATATCAATTCCTTCTTTCTTCTAGTTGAAACTACGCCTACAGGTACTGTAATATAATTTGAACTGAAATTTGGATACTGGGTGGTGGGTGGTGCCATAGACGCTTCATGCTCTAATTTAAATATGTTTCAAGTATTTAGACAAGATCATGATTTTATGTGAGACTGAGAATTACAGTATTCTTTTTGATTTTTTCGATGTCCTTAGATTTTTGGTTGAGTGTATGAGTTATTGCATCATATCTTGATCACAGATCTCAGTTCTGTCAACATAGGGATTTTAGTTATGTACTTTTACCATAACCATACATACATAAATCGCGTAATTGACTCCTTCAGTGTGTACTACTGACTGCATACAGAGTATCTTAAGTTATTTTTACCTTTTAAGAGTACAAATGACTGTATAATTTGACAGAAAAACACTGATGTTATTCAGAATGAGAGCACTGAAAACAACTTCAATCTTAACAAGGTAAATGCCGTATAAACTTTTCACTAGAAAAGTCACTACTGATAAAAAATCTGACTATACGATTAAAAATAGGAGTAAAAAAGTATAAAACTATCACATACTTATAAAGAGCATTATGTGACTTGAGACTCCACCTATCAATTTGACATCTATTTGAGGTTATTGTTCCGTAAGCATATAAGTATCCATTTTAATAATACGTAATAGCAGACATTATAAACATGTTTATTGCGAAATAGAAATATAACCACAAAGTTAGTTATTGATATAGTAATAGCGCCATTACGCAAGCCGTGCTGTAAGCAGTACTCCTTCGTGGCAAAAAAGAAGGAATGAACCTACTCGATTATTTCAAATTATAATTTAATTCACCCAAATCATTGAAAATCAAATTGATATTGACAGACCACAAGAAGTTTTTTAATAAAAAATGGTGGCAACATGGGTACACATGTTGAATAAACTCTCAGTGTCACATCGAATTCTACACCGGCCTGATAAATAAGAGCTTCGTTCCGTAGAAGTGATAATTAGTCTCACTCATAAAGTTTATTTTCTGGAAGAACCCAACTTATCACTTAATTGAAACAAATGGCGTTTGTAAATCTTTGTGCTATATCAGCGTCTGAATCCATTAGGCATATTAAGAAGATGACAGAAGCTGGTAGATATGTAAAATAAGCGAGTCTCGTTGGGATCCCCGAATAATAATGCTCCCGTAATGCCTTTTAATTAGCAGAGTTGATGGCAATTAAAGAAGCGGCGGCTCAGTGGCCTGATTACGCTGCAGAATGCATCCATCTTCATTATAGTACGGCTGTTTGATAAGGCGCCAATTATCGTACAAGTAATTCGGCTTTAAGACAAATCTCCATTTGACGGACTCTCATAAAAGCGGAGGTTAAACGTCAACGAACAGGCGAAGAATGAAAGCTTGATTCCGGGCTATTGATTACACTATGCAACACTAAAAAATTCACAGAAAGTTCAGATAGTGTTTGAGGTAGGGTATACTCCATATACTAAAGAAAAAAATGTTTTATACTCATATCACATCACAAAACATAGATAACGGGTGTTTTGTTTTTCTTACTTTTTGAGACACTTGATTGCATTTAATCGTAAAAATATCGCTTTTATGTATCCACCCATGCTTGCAGACTTCTGTTGGTGTCTTTAGAGGGATACTGCGAGATCTGGCTACAATAGGAATGCCAATCGTTCGAAAAAAAAGACCTTTTCTAATGAAAAATGAAGTATTGTTTCATTAATTTTGTATGATTTCAAAAAATTCAATAAACACTTTTCATTGTGATACCTGATGTGATAGGTTGGGTACCTATACTCCATATACTAAAGAAAAAAATGTTTTACACTCATATCACATCATAAAACATAGATAACGGGTGTTTTGTTTTTCTTACTTTTTGGGTCACTTGATTGCAGTTAATCGTAAAAATATCGCTTTTATGTATCCACCCATGCTTGCAGACTTCTGTTGGTGTCTTCAGAGGGATACTGCGAGATCTGGCTATAATAGGAATGCCAATCGTTCGAAAAAAAAGACCCTTTTCAATGAAAAATGAAGTATTGTTTTATTAATTTTGTATGATTTCAAAAAATTCAATAAACACTTTTCATTGTGATACCTGATGTGATAGGTTGGGTACCTATACTCCATATACTAAAAAAAAAAATGTTTTACACTCATATCACATCACAAAACATAGCTAACGGGTGTTTTGTTTTTCTTACGTTTTGGGACACTTGATTGCATTTAATCGTAAAAATATCGCTTTTATGTATCCACCCATGCTTGCAGACTTCTGTTGGTGTCTTCAGAGGGATACTGCGAGATCTGGCTGCAATAAGAATGCCAATCGTTCGAAAAAAAAGACCTTTTTCAATGAAAAATGAAGTTTTGTTTTATTAATTTTGTATGATTTCAAAAAATTCAATAAACACTTTTCACTTTGAAACCTGATGTGATACGATTCTTTCAAGCATGATCCTCAATTGAGTTTGAGGTAAGAAATTTTAACTACATACTGTGCATTCTGTGAATTTTATTTTTTTTTAATTTGTTGCATAGTGTTATCAGTCCCATGTGATAATACCGATAATTGTTCAAACTGGGTCAGGGGCATTTTGTCTACTCCTTGAAGTTATTGACATTCCAAAGTAAAAATTTCTGTATTTAAAAGTAGTTGAATGCAGTTTTAGCTACTTTGTACGGCAACACATTTAAATCTGTCTGTTGGAAGATGTGCATTGTTCTGATTTCCGCCTCCGCGATAAGTCGCATAATGAAGAGTTAATTCCGGCTTTTATGCCGTGAGTAATTGCACCGATTTATAACTACTAACAAGAAATAAGGAAATGCGCTGATGCGGTTAAGTTATAAACTAAAACTAAACTTTCACGACAACGCAGCGCATTTATCACCGCTCCGCTCTCTGCGACAAACTGAGCAATTTGTCATAATTGCCCAAAAATAATTCCGCATCAAGTCTATCTTGACGTAGGCTAATCCCTTCCACTTCATGGTAATTTCAGTCTTTTTCAATTTGAGGAGTCGTAGCGTGCAGCCGCTCTAATTTAAGTTTCAAATTCTCGTTTTTACTTACCCTGAAGGAGCGAAGAACACCGACATGCTTTTAGGGTAAACGACAAGTACAAAAGTATATATTACAATATAAAAATTTTAACAGCTCGCTGCAGCGGGAGAGAATCGGAGCGATCTGTTCTCGGTGATGATTTATGGAAAGCCACGGAAAGAGTGCGAATGCGAAAGGTATCCATTTTCATTAGGAAGCGTAAGTTGTGTTGTTAGGAAGTTGTGATAACTTCGCGTTACCTCAGGGTTTTGCTAGCGAGAGAGCGATTATGAGGGCTGGGCCCATCAACTGAAACTTTTTTGAATAAGCGGTTTTACTTCCGGGCGTTAGGTAATAGGGTCATTTTGAAGAATGTAGAAGTTGCGCTTGTTTCCGTCTGTCTGTCTGTCTACGGCGGTCTGATTATGGCTTGTTGGAAATTTATTAGGCAGAAGTCTTCCAATACTAATCAACTACTTAAGACTCGAAATTGTTGTACATTTTTTTTTAAACTTAGTGGTACAACTTCAAAACATTATTAACAACTTCTGGATAGGTTGTTGTTATTATTATTTTTAGTAATATTGTTACTGAGTTTAATGCCGAACGGATAAGGACTTACTTACGGTACATGAGAAAATAATATAAATATTATTATGTACAAAATTAAGTTATTATAGTTATGAATATGATAAATAGTTATATCAAGGTTATTCTGCGGATTCATGCAGTTGGAAAGCATTTGCATTAAGGGAGAACCGATTCCAATAACTGTACATACTCTGGGTAAATAAACGGTGCTTTTACTATGTGCTTTTGCTCGACTCACGTTCGTAGATGTATTATGCACCGTCATAGGATATTCTCAGAATTTTAAATAAATAATCAGATGTTCTAAACTCCTATTTAACAAGGATCTATGACAATCGAAATGCAGATTTTGTAGATCTTCTAAAAAAAAGAACGCAATGCACAGCAAAAACATTTTAAACATAATGAACAATATGACACTTAACACTAACCTAACAAAGTACCTTGTAAAACACCAGTTGCCTGACTCAAATCTATTCAGGTTAACAATTCATTAATGTGTTCATCCTTTCCGTAAACTTCATGACGTCGTCTCAAAATTTCGCTATTTAAATCTCCTGTGTATATTACGTCCAGAGAAATTAGTTGCTCTTTAGAATAGAACAATACTCGCATAATTAACTTTACAGTTTTTTGTGGCTTTGTCTGCTTTGAGCCGAAGGTCTGTTAGTTAATAGTTGCGTAGTTAATTTAATAGATTTTAACGCAACTATGTTTAGAGTTTCTGTGTTAGAGCTTACATTAAAGCAATTGTTTGATGTTTGATAGCGTATTCATCCTCTTTCTGCCACACAGGTTCGAATAACAGAGCTTCAAATTTTTGTCTCTTCAAAGTGTTTCGGTAATGGTATTAGCGCTTGTCACCAAGGGCAAGGACGTGATGTGGCCTTTGATGTTAAATTTTCGATGTGAGTGCGGCAACTCGTTTTAATTAATTTCGTTATACAATCAATAGTTCGATACCCATAAACTGCTAAATGAATATCACATGCTAACAAAAATGTATATAAATATTTTATGTCACGGTAAAAGTTCCAATGTACTGGTTTGAATACTGTTAATTGACACGACGACATAGTTTAACAGAAATATTTTACATTCTGATGAATTATTCATGATGGCTGAAAATAAAAATGTATAGATATATATTTTGTTTCACAAATTATCACAGCTTGCTCTTGCTGTTTATTTTTCCTTAGTTACTTCATTTTCTTAGTGTGACCAGATGTCTTTGAAATTTCATAGGTCCTAAGATATGAAAATGTAAGTCTCCCATTTCCCAATAGAAAGAAAAAAAGTGAATAAATGAATCTTTTTTGAGGAACTCGCTCTAACATATACGCAGAATTGATTGTGCTTTAGGGACCAGGAAAGTTCCTGTAACCTTATTATGTTTCAAGTGTTGCTTTGGTCCGTAGCACACAAGATGCTCGCAAGTTTAAATAAGTACAAGTGGAGTTAAACTACGACTCGCGTAATGTACTGGAACACTATTTAGTTTTTTGCTAGTTCCATTAGACATTTACATTTTCTTTGTTGTCGGTGTTGTTTACATTTTAATGAGGTTAAGAAATTTCATATTACAATGCAAATTACTAATGGAGAATGTATTCTCTCCACACTGTTACGACTGTATCCACTGTTTAAGATTTTAATTGCTTTTATAACTTAGATTGTCTTTGCATGTAGATTAATATAATGCTCAAACAATGATAAAGCATGTCTAGAGTCGTTACAGCTAGAAAAACGCTTGTCGTTAGTTGTTCATTTGTGGAAGCATAAGCTCATTAAAGTAGGTAAACTTTTAATAAGGGAGTTTCGTACCTACTTATTAATTATTGTTAGGAATTGTAACCCCGAGTATCATTCTTGGAAACTATATATTTACGGAAATTATAGGTGGTTTAAATAGCTAATGAATGTGAGATCGATAGCGGAAGGTAACAACTTTATACTTCTATTTCAAGCGTGTTCTTGGAAGTTTGTAATGCCCATAATAGCGCCACTTTTACCAAGTTATTTAAATTATGGGACGCCAAAAAGGCCCGGGCATTTTTTTATTTTATATAACCCACCATTTTCGGAAAAGGAAGTGACTGAACGTTTAGTAATTAATTTTAATGCAAAATAATTTTTTTAATCCAGGGAGGGAAATATCATCAAGTAATTGTTTTCAATTAAATGACACATCTTTTTAATAGCTTCAGGGAAGAGAACAACGCTTGAATACTTATACTTATTTAATGTATGTATATATGTATATGAATATGAATCCCATTGTAAAGAAGATTGCCAGTTGCTCTTACAATATTCCACACTGTTGTCTCGGGCAAGTTGGCAACCACTGTACAAACTGAGAAAATTCACAGAAAATCCGCAGCAATTATTTTTGTAAACAATATGTCGATGTAATTTGTTATCTTGACCCTATTGCGCAAACTTAACAGAAATATAACAAAAAGGGCTGTTTTATCAAATTCTGAACCAAAAAGCCAAATAAAAAAAAATCTGATGTTATTAGACATGATTTTGCATCGCCCCTAGTACAATTAAACAAATCCAGTGTTTTAGAAAAAAAATTATACCAGTCACTGTATATAGGACAAAAAAGGTATATGACGATTAAACAAGCAACTTTCGCATTGTTAGCACGAAACCTCAACCAACTGAACTAGTGAGATTTTGCGTAATGTTCCTCTTATATTATTGTAAAATGTTACATAATTTTGATTTTTTTTTTGGAAATTTTGTATTGGTAAACATAAAGGAAGATTCATAAACCGCAAGTACAGGAGCAAGTTATTTTATCAAAGTGAAATTGAAGTTGCATTTACCATGCAAAATTTTGAGTTACCATCTAAATGATACACCTAAAATATTGACAACAATCAGTTTAGTAGTACCGGGGATTATCCGTTTAATAAATATACATATATCGACACAGACGACAAACGGAACTGGGAACCTATTTTTTCGTACTCTAGATGTCACGAAACGTCCAGAAAACATGAAAGTACCCGTTCGCCAGATGAACTCCAGCACAATACTTCCTAAGCTTACCCTCGGATAAAACATGTGACACTGCAGATGCAGTGGAGCTGAAAGTTTTCATAAGAAAACAAAGTTGCAGGCAGTTTTATGATACTGCGCATGCAAGAATGATCGTCATTTTTATTTTATTATTTGTAATAAAGAACGTATGTATGTACATAATCGTAAAGTTAAAATTACTATAACATTTTCATTTTCTAAAACTATTTAGACGAACGCGTACTGAAAATTATTCACGTTACATAGACTGCAATAAATCCCCTATCAGGAAAGGGGTATAAATTTTATATCTTTGGAAAAATGCCAATGTAGACAAACTCATAAAATAAATAAGTAAGTTTCTCGGACTTCTGAAGGGATTAGACGACATCTGCTAAATTTTGTATGAAACTGCCCCACACTTTTAAAATTTTATGGCAGCATTACGTGACTGTCAGTCTAAAATAGACTATTAGAAAAAAGTGCATTGTGGAAATAGATGAGTTATAACTTAAAAAGTAAACATAGCCAAATTTATAGCCATTTAGAGACCGTTGACCAAATTTTATTCTAAATAGCTAAATATTTTTAGACAAAATTGAAAATTAAAAATTAATGATGTCCTAATAGTAGGTTGTTCTCAGCTGCGTAACGTTTCCTTTAACTTTTAGGAAAATAGTAATTGATATTTACATAAAATAATAACAATATTTTCAGATACGATCCTGGACCTTTCTCGGTAGAGAAGCTCTTCCGTTGCTTTAGGAGTGTTATAAACGACCCAAAAAGTTAAACAGGGTACGAAGCTGTAAAATTAATGTAAATATGTGTTCACTATACACTACACACTCATACAGGATTAATTTTTCATAAACTTAACGTATCATAAATTTTTGTAAATTTGAAGAATGTTGCGCACTTCATGGGAATATGTTTGTTCTAAAAAAGGAGGAATCAGGGTGTGCTTCTTTTAATGATTCTCCAAAACAGGTGAAAAAATTGTCTAAAATTATTTAGATAGCACCGTTCTCGCAAAAATACAGAATACAGTTAAAAAAATTCATCTGCTTAAATATACCATAACTTTTGTTTTGGCGAATTTTATTTTTTTTTTTTATATAAACACGACTGGATAAAGACTACAAAAAATATACAAGAAAAGTGACCAAAATATGACAAAAGACTCAGACTACAGAAGAGCCGACAAAAAAGCAACAAAAACAAGGCGAAAAAATCCACAAAAGAGACTGCAAAGAAAACAATCAAAAAGGAATAAAAAAAAACAAAAAAAGCCACAAATGTGGACACATTATATTTGGGCATTTCATATTTATCTACCAAAATTTTCAGTTGATATCGCGTTTTTGGAGCGGATACGCAAAAAATTTGGATAACCCTAAAATACCGTATTTGCAAGATTTCAGAGCAATCGGTTTTATAATTTCCAAGTTAATTATTAAAATGTTGTTTTATAAATTTTTCCAAAAATCTACCCCTGTAGCTTTTTTATTTTTAAAGATAAACATCTATTTCTTTGAGCAAATTTGTATCATTTAAAAAATCACTTATGAAAATATGAACTTTTTGTCTATTTTATTGAACAACTTTGTAAGAATTGATTTTAGAATATCGGTTGCTTTTTATTTTTAGAAAAAATTAATCTTTCCATTTATGAAAAAATATACCTAGTGCTCCATAAAAAAAAATAAAGCTGACGTCATTTCCGGTTCTATTGGAAGTGATAATAAAAATGTGCCATTACATAGATGTTTTAAAGTGATACAGATCTGCTCAAAAACTACAGGTTTATTTTTAAGAATAAAAGAGTTAAAGGGGTTGTATCAAATAAAAGAGACACCCTATATATCTTCAATTTCATAGCAAATGAGTCCAGTAGTTTCGAAGAATATGATGTTTAATAATATTTTCAAACAAACGGCAGAGGACACACGACACGACAAGCAAACGGAAACGGGGAGCTACTTTTTCATTGTTTAAGGGTTTTAGGAAACCAAATTGACTCTTACTCAAGTGTTTATCTTTTAATTACAGTAATACGTTACTGAAACATTTTAATGTGGTTAGGGGTATGGTGCAGCACAAAGATTCTACTGTATATATTTTCACGGAAAAATACTGTTGTGTATAATTTCCATGTTACACTCTTACTGACGTGCTGTTTTTTTGTTTTTGTTGAAATTGTTAATTTTTTGTTTAAAATACATAATATAACAATATTTAACATAACCGAAAACATAAATTTAAATTTTAGACAAAAGGATAACAAGAAAATGAAACTTAGAAAGGTCAACTCGACCCTCGCCGCTACCTTTCCAAGTTACACAGTATTAATCATTACTTAGTTTAGGAAATTAATGGATGGTCAAACCTAAGTTTACTTAAAGCGAAAACTCGGCGAATATCCATTTAATTATAATGTGTTGCTTTCCGAGCACGTCGCATGTTGTAGCAGCAACTGACTGAGTGACTTCCATCTGTGCATCCGCCAAAAATAACCACTCAGTTTAATACTAATCGATCCGGAAAGCCCTGTGTTCTTCCCACTCTCATCATCATGCAACAATTCCTATCGAAAGGATCCAAAGCGCTGACCCGGCACCCTAATGACTCGAGCGGCCAACTTGAGGAATGTAGTAACAAGTCAGGCATACCAACCTTCAAACGCGAACACAATTTGACTAATAGTTTTATAAGTGTTCGTTCCCAGGGGAATTTCGCCGAATTTCACTGACCGGGGAACGTATCGGGCACAATGCGCGAATTGCTTGTGTTGTGCCTGGATATTGTCCTTGGTTCAATTCGTCCTATTCAGCATGTCCAGGAGGAAAGTTCGCCCTCGGCGACACGACAGTTTTATTAAAAAAGCAAGTGAAACGCGCGTAAAAACACAAACATGATGCGATGGTGGAGCGAATCGAGGGGAATAATAGAATTTGCTTTTAATTTATCGATCGACACGATGAAAGGACTTCTTTGCATTCGACTTGGAGCGGAGTTAAGCGCGAATCGAAGACTAGGACCTTTATTTGGGAAGATCAATCGTTTTTGTGTATCAAAGAGCCAGATTTCAATTACATGCACAAAGAGATTATTGTAGATTTTAATTGCGAGGAAATTGACCGAGACAAAGGAAAACTCGCAATTGTTACGAAAACACTTTATCCGAAACGGCGAAGATACTAATTTAAGGACGAGCCATTTACCAGGACATATTATCTCCTCCTCCGCCGATTCGAAATTGTTTAATTTCTGGATTAGGGAAATTTTCGGAAACTTTTCAAATAAGTGTCAAGAAAAAATGGAGAGGCCTCCTGCCCGTTTCATCACGTAACTCATTAAAAACTAATTTTCCAAAGTGAAGAAAGACGTGACGGTTAATTATGAAGTATGTTCACTTCGACATTAAAAATTTAAATTAAATTGACAAAACTTCCATTCGAATATATAAAACTTCCGGCGACTTCCAAACGTTCCATTTATGTTTTTAATTATCAGCTGCCGATGGAGGCAAGGCGACATTTCAATCTTCGATTTTCAATTTCGCCCACGACAAATATTCCACTACAGCTCAAGATTTTTGTTAAAAATCGACAATAGCGTAATTATTAGGAGGAAGCGCTGGCTGGCGCAACCATCCCGACCAGCAACGGCTCCACAAAGACCCAAGTTTCAACCCTATACACACGACGACAACGGAACACTAAATTTAATTTATTTGACAACTAGCTAGTAGAGGCTGCGCTGTGCTAATTTCTACATAATATGGCTTTGTTCTAATTATAGACAAAAATCGGTCTCACAGCTCAAACGCAGTTCCTGTTTCCAACTTTGAGTTATACGAAATGCGACACCCGACCAACAGATCGATTATTATTATCCTGGAGTGTTGATTTTTGATTTTATTCAATAAGTGAACGTGCTAGATTATTGAAAATATTAAGTTATTGGAAATCGAGCGTGTGTTAGTAAAAGCTTAATGAACGTTTTTTAATTTTGCCATTAATTTTGAAAACAATTACAGAATTGAACTAAAGTGCAATCAAGTCTTTTTTCAAATTCATACGGCTTATCACGTGCAAGTTGGAACCCAGCCTAAACGTGTACCGCGTTCCGAAAATCGGAAGCTATTTTAATAATAAGAATTCAAAATCGATTGTAATATCTCAAGTTATCCACTTGATCGTGATATTGCCTACTGTATTCACTGTTAAAATGCATTTTAAGGCAGGTGGTATTGACTCATGGAAGCCAACTACTAGAGTGCCTACTTAAATTGTCGATAACATGCACCCAAGGGCCAAAATATATTCCCTGTGGCAGAATATTTCACGCTATTTGGATATAAAGACTTTCACCTTTGATAACTGATGAAACGCTGTGAAAACTTTCTAGCGACCAGAGAGAAGTGTAAAAGTAATGGCCACCATCAAGTTCTTAAAAAGCTGAAATTCAAATTTTGATTAAGGAGACTGAACATCTGAAAATAATAAATATGTTCTTCTTGAAAGTAGTAATTCAATCTGTAGCCATTTTAGAAATCCTTGAATGAGCGATTTTTTTGAAAGGAAAAAGAGTTGAATTATTTCCAACAGATCATAGCACAAAACTAGTGCAAATGGTCAAACATGATAAGCGTAGTAATTCTAATCAATATCCAGCGCTGAAAAGGCCCTAAGCCTCAGCAGCGCCCCATTGACATGTAACATATCTTAAGGAAACATTGTAACCAAGAACGCTTGAATAAATGTATTTTGACCTATAATCAATATAAATATCGTCGTTCATTTTTAGTGGAACACTGGCTAGGTAAAAAAGAGTTGGAAACATTTCACTTAAACAATTTATCAGTGAAAACAGCTTGCAGCAGAGATTCTTTGTCCACTCACGGTGAATCTTCCTTCAGTTAACTTGACAGTATTCTCAAGAGATTTTGTCAGTGAAATATGTGACTTAACTGTAGATGAGACTCGTTGTATTACGAGTATGTTATTTATAAATCTCCTAAATGAACTTTTCTTGAATGCTCACAAAAATTGGACAGCATTTTGAACAAATCATGGGCGATTGTAACATGTACTTTGGTACCGATGACAGCAGCAGAGCTGTTGATGTCATCAGATATTCCAATCTATGGATTTTCTCTGACAGTATTACAGAATTGTCAAAGGGGTTATTACCTCGACAAAGATTTTATGAATGTGGATGATAATAAAATTAGAGCACAGAGAGGCTAACCTGGTGAATTCAAGTCGCAAAGATAGATCTGTTGTGCCTTTATAAATTATTGGATCAAGTAGAGTGATCATTTATTAATTTTGATATCGATAGCAGGTTTACTGGCATTAGAATAGCTACTGAAGACGGCATTAAATGTTGATTCATGAAAAAAAAAAAAACAATAAACGATCAGGGGCGACTGGTGCCAGGGGCGTCTACAAACACAGTGGACATAGCAAAATAGTAATTGTGTCATAACATAATATTTATTATCTCGCTCCATTTGTATAAAATGTATCAAAATTTACATCTAAAGATCTTGTACTTTGGAAATATGATACCTTGCTGAAATGCTGATAAAAGCGGAGACCAAATCATGTCTCATTTCGAGGTTTTGTTTACACCGTTGCCATGGAAACCGTGCGTCTAGTCGCTGTATTCAGCTGGAATCGGGTCCTGCTCGAACATTAGCCACTACCAGTAAATTGGTTGCGGGTTTCCCTTTTCATTCTGCGCGAATGAAATTCTTTGATTTTAAATTAAAATAATCATTCAGTTGAATATTTAATAAAAATCGTATTCTGTCTTACGACGGCAAAATTTTAGTGAAAAATTTAGGGAGAACAACCCCCGGTTCATTTATAGAAAAAAGTGTTCATGACAAAACGAGAGGTATTCATAGCTATTTGAATAGACATAACAAGCATGGTAATTTTTTATGGATGTGCGGTTGTGAAAAAAATAAGAAATTGTTTTGTTTTTTGTGAGTAATGATTTAAAACCAAAGGTGTGTGAACAAGTATTTTTTTGCTTTTCTATTATCATTATTATTTCTGTATTTATTTCCGTCACACAATTTCCTCTATTAATTGGTAATAACAGCTTGTTTTATATTCACATTTAACTCATCAGTCAAATTGTGTCCAAAACCAAAAATTTCAAAAAGTCATGAACCACCAGTGTTAACTACAGTTACAGTATTTAAATGTTTTTATAATGAATCGCGTCGTTTAAGAAAAATGCTTCTTTTATTCAAAACAACTCTCTACCAAAATAAAGATCACTTTATATTAAATTCTAATAACAAAACTCGAGCAGCTTGTAAATTAATAAAGAAAAGTAATTTAAGATAATAAAACGTAGTATTCAGGCAACAGTTGAATCATTTTCTGATTACGTTGCTTCAGTTTGTCCACAAGTATTCCTCCTTCACAAAATTGTCTATAAAAAAGTGTCTCTAATATGAAGCCGGAATAAAGCTAAGAGCGCACCTCTCTTGAGGTTCTTGAAACTGTAAATAGTCTTAAAAGTGCCATCAGTAAGTATGCGTATGACATGAATTCTAGATTTGTCAGATCATTTATTAATGTCTCGGTTGAACCAATTACAAAATTAGTTAGCAGATCCAGAAAATATTATTAAACGGACGAGAGTAGAATTTTAGACCCGTCATTTTTCTTCCAGTTATAAACGAAATTTTTGAACAATTAATAAAGTTACAGAGACTTAGATAAATATTTTAAAAACAACAAACTTTGTAGTCAGTGTCAAGTGACTCTTCTGCAATTAGTAGCCATGAATTTAATCTGTCGAATGTTTGAATAAGGCGGTTTTTCAGATTCGCCTTTCTAGGATTTCAATAAGCATTTAATTGTTGTTCACATGAATTGTTGATTAATAATTTAAAATTCTATATATTTCCGAAGGCAAATTTATGTTTTATGCAGTTAGACTTACAAAATACAAATTAATATATTTCAATCAATAATTTTTCTAAAACTACCTATGTAAAACATGGAGTGCTGCAGAAGTCATTGCTAGAACCCTGTTATTTTTTATTTACATCAATGATCTACCAAAGTTTTGTAATGGCAAATTTATTCTATTTGTCAACGACAACCCAGTGGTTGCAGCCGTTGAAGAAATTATTGATTTGAACAATCATTATCAGAGACCGGACTAGTTCAGGTAACCTTCAAGTCGCCCATAGACCGTGTCCTGGCTGCATTTAGGGAAAGTTAGGTTGTAGTTGAAGTAATTAAGCCTGAAATAACGCTATATACCTTAAAATTTATTGTTTTTAAACTGTTTTATGTAAAAGTGAGTTTGCAGTGCAATGATTGTTGCGTTTTATATATACATATATATATGGTGTAGTATGAACACCGCTGGATATGCATGAACAAAAATTATTTTTTTTTATTTTCGAGCGTAAGTTAAGGAAGTATTGTAATTGAGTCAATTGAGCGATTGGCAAGTTTTATGTTTACTCAACGTTTCATGACCCCTAGAATACGAAAACATAGTCTATCGTTTCCGTCTGTCTGTCTGCCGCCTGCCTTCTGCTGTCTGTCGTGCGCCGTCTGTCCCCGTCTGTGTCGATATTTATTAGATAGATAATCTTCTAAACTACCGGAGCGACTGTTGTCAAATTGTGTAAATATGTTAGGAATATCGTGAATGTGGTAAAACGCTAACCAAGATTTTTCCCATTATCCCCACCAACAATGATATGACATCATCTCCAATTTTTATAACAGTAAATGTTATTTAAATCTTTTAAAATACCACCTGTAGTTTATGAATCAGTATTGAATTTTTGCAGATTTTTGTATAAAAAATAAAAGATTTTATAATTCAAAACTTTGAAATTTCAAAATCCAATGCTTTGAAACCTTACAAACGTTTTAAGGTTATCGGAAACACCCTAAACCGTTGAGCAAAATTTATCCGTTTATTACCCCTTAAAAACTGATGACGTTATGTTACAATTTTGCCGAATAAATGTTATTTAAATTAAAACATAATATACTCCTGAATGTGTGACCTATGAATCCATCTTGAGCTATTAGTCTAGATATGCAGATTTAAAAAAAAATCAAAATCTGTAACATTTGGTGTGGGACATGAAAATAGCATCATAAATAATTTTTGATATTCGAAAAACATATGTAACTTTAGTATTGTGTGAGTTATAGGCCAGATTGTATGGATAAATTTATTTTACTATGATTAGTGACGCTACCATGCTTGTTCATATTTGAGGCAGTAATGTTTGTAAAACAGTATAAATTTGCATACCTATAGATTTACTGATATGTACTTGAACTGAAATTCTTTAAAAAAATCCAAGTATATGTACATTTTTTATAATAATGGAGACAATGCTGTAGAATCTTTATTGCTGTAACCAGTAATGTATAAATCGTAGATAATTAAAGTCTTCCTAGTTTTCCAAACTGCTTTGGTTCTTTTATTCAGACTTGAGTCAAATGAGTGGTTTAATTACTATAGTTTGTAAGGCAACTGGTGACAGTCTTGTAGCACAAAAACAGTAGCAACCACAGCAGAGCAAACAAACGGTTCCTCTTTGTTTACAATTTCCATCTCTTCTACTTTGGACTATAAAAGAAAAACACCTACCCAAAACAACTATTGTCTCTGTAGACGACAAAATAACAGTCCCCGTCAAACAACCCGTCTCGAGCAGTTAAGTGCTGTTCTGGTAAATAAAAATCATCTAATTAAGATTTCGGAACGAGAGCAGCAATAAAATTTATACGGATCTTGTTTAGGTGAATGATTAAATTAATTAAGACGTTCCAATTTAGTCGGCGGGTTTCTCTCAAATAAAATTAATACAAATAGCACATGGGAAGACAGACGTTTTCTTTTATTGCAGTCGTTAAGTTAATTTTACAACCACTTAGAATAAGTTACAGACCAACAATCCGTTCTTAATCCCGGCAACTCCTCGCTGGAAAACACTTCCTTTCTTATCCCTTTCCGCATTCTGTCACTGGAACCACCCTCACGAGGGTGAGCGCTCAACCAACTATTTACTTAATTCCAACCAATAATGAATGCTCTGTCGATTTCAATATCGAATTTTACAAAACAACGGCAGCGGAGCTTATTGCATTTGCCGGAATTGGCGACCTTTGCCACCTCTTGGCAATGAAGCCCCATTCACACCACGTAGACAGGATCAAACGGGAAATTATTCGATCATATCTACATGTCCTTTAGCGTAGTAGCATTTAATTTAATCCAAGATGCTTTAGAGGTAAAAAGGAAGCACTGGTACTGTTTGGTTGTCAATTTGCTTAAGGGAGTTCTTAAACGACGTCACAATGGCGTTACTCTTTATTAATTATTTAATTTTATAACTATACATATATAAAACATACATTGCTTAATTTTTCGATACACGTTACACTTGTGTGAACGGCACCTAATATCTCGATCAGACACACCGAAGCGCCGAGAAAATGATGATTTATTAGACCTTTACAGACACTGACATTACTACTTGTTTAAAGATAAATACACGACGTGACCGAAAATTTTTTGGGCTAGGGAAATTCACTGATAAGTGAAATAAATGCGGAAGTAAATTCGTTTGATTTATGGTGTTAGGTTTCGGGACGTTCTTTCTCAGAAAGCAGTTTCAGTTGCGTTGTTGCTTGAATAGCAATCAAAAGTCTGAAGTGACATGTAATACAATCCTTAATGCGATGGAGCACGTGCTCGGTTTTGTAAGGAGAATTATTGTGTGACGATAAATTTTCTAGACGTTGAGGTCCACAAATAAATGTAATTTTAACGCGGTCATGAACAAAGCCCGACTTGACTCCCTATATGACCATGTGGCGCAAAGTGAATGCACTTGATCTTGTTGTCGTGAGAAGTCTATATCGATTGCCACAAGCTATGACTCACCGCTTTCGAAAATGTGTGCATCCTCGGCTTAAGTGATGTTCACAATACATCAGTAACACGTAAACTAATAAATGATGGAGCAGTTCTATGGGTTTGAAGATTACAAAATTAATTTTATATGCTCGAATTTGCATCTTGATACAAAATATATTATGGTCATTCGACGAGTAGTCTTGCTAATCCCACCAACTCCATCTTTTGTGTATAATTATTTTTACGAGTGGTTTACCGCAAGGTTTTGTTTTAGGTCCTACATTGTTTTCGTGTTTATTGATAATAAGGCGCTTATTAGTTTTTGTTCCGCACTTGCTAATAGTAAATCGAAATATTGTTCAATTATATGAAACCCTTGCAACAATAAACATATTTATATTTTAGAAGCTGTTCGAAAAAAAAAACATCTATCCGTACTAATAGTTAAGTTAAAAGGAATTCACCGATACTTCGTTAAGTAATCGTAGAATTTTGGATGAGTAGTTACAAATATTACTTCTGATGGGTACTTATCAAAATGAATTATTTAAGTATCTCGAATAAACAGCAGAAATTGTGGTATGCATTACTTGCCCAAGGCTTCTGCGAGGCATGATTCTCAATCACCAGTTGTTTCTATATGCAAAAATACTAATAAAGTAATAAGTTTATTTGTTTATTTAGATACTACATACTGTATTACTGTTAACAAATTTCATGTTTATATCTAGTAGAATACTATTTTTGGATAACAAAATATTTATTATTATTATTAAAATATAACTCAGAAACTTAATATACTTTTCGATAAAGCTGTGGTCCGATAGATGCAGTATTTTATTTCTAAGTTTGTTTGTTTCTCGATAATCGGAGTGTGGCTTGAAATTATTAATTTCAAGATTAACCCAAGTCCACAGGTAACTGCCTCCTACCACACATTTCTGCCTGTAAACGATATAAAAGGACACGAGCAGCGCTCTCCATATAATAAAACCCAATAAGAAAAATTAGAAACCGGCGTTATCTAAAAGTGGTGCCATTTCAAGATGTTATCTGGTTGATGAGCAAAGGAAGAAAGACCTTTAAGGACTCCGCCAGGATATAAGTAACAGTGAGCAGGAACCTGGCAGCGATCTAGAAGTTGCGCTCATTATCCGGGTCATTCTGGAAGCTGCCAGTCGTTAACTGCCCCTCGTTAGAAGGTCGCCGATAAGAAAATATAGTTGGGAGGACTTTTTATTAACTCTGTCCATGCAAAGCGCTTTCTTTGGATGCTGTCGGCGCAGAAACGACGAGAGATTTCTCTAGTTGCTTGTTGTAGTTGACTATGTAAACAATTGCTCATTCTAAGGAAACCGAGCGGGATATTTAAAAGTTAATGTGATGTGACGGTTGGGGGATGATGTAAAGGGAAGCTTGGAAAAACGGTCTTTCGTATTTCTAAAAAGAAAAAAGTTAAATACATCTGTGTCATATATATACACTGGTTAGAGTAAAAAAAAAAAATGTTGCGACAAAGCATGGCATGTAAAAACATCTCTTTTGTAGATAAACCTACCCCGGAGTCAAATATTTTGTAATAGTATATTACGTCGCGAGCACATTTCGTATGAGAAGGAATTTCCCGCATGTGGCTTGCCGGGGTAAACGAAAGACGCTTTTGCGAGTTTTGTAATTTGCAGACTAGTTTTTTTATTCCAAATTAAAAATTTATTGCTATTCGTAAACATTGCTGGTAAAATTTATAGCAACTTTTAGGAACAAATAAATGCGTTCTGGAGCTTCATGGAAAAAAAATACTCATATTATGTACAGCGTACCTCGCTTTAGAAGTGGAGTTTCAAAGCATAGGTTACAAAAGCACAATTAATGAATTTTTGGTTGAATTTTGTTTTATATATAAAATTCCAATTAACAATATAGTAAAGACCTTAACACTACTAACTAAAATAAATAATCATTTATTACGGCTTTGTAGAAAAATTTGATAATTTCCGAATGGCAGCACTCTTGTTTCTCCATTATTGACTCATACATGAATAATAAATAATTAACGGGGGCAACAACACATAGCATACAATATGGCAAGTGCCAACAGTAAAATGTTCATAGTTTGTTTTTGTTTCAAAAGAAGTCAATATACTAAGTTATATATGTAGAGGAGCAGTGACTATTTGTTTATACGATGTATATTAATTATGCAGGGTATTTCGCTTGAAAGTTAAAAGTCATTTTTTCCATCTTTAAACCGTCCTGGATATGTTACAAGATTTTTTTGAATATCAATATACCACCATGTATTTACGTCATATTAAAAAAATCTTAAGTTCACTATGTTTAAGTATGGAGGTATGGAAATTTACATAGGGTGTTTCGTTAAAAAAAGCGTTAAAGAATTTTTTCGATAGTTAGATAAATGCACAATCTCCCGTTACAAGTCATATTGGTATATGTATCTTTTAGGTAAAGAAGATCTGTAAGCGACAATGTGGATTTTACAAACAGTTGAACTAATGTAAAAAAAATAAAGCTGGCCCTTTTATGTTTTGTTTGAAAATCATGAGAAAAAGTGTCACAGTAACGGATTGGGAAAACGTGTTGGATGAACTCAATCAAGTTAACTGGGATATGCTTCTTAAATTAGATAACGTAAATGAACAATGGTCTCGGTTCAAAACAACAGTTAGTGAATCTCTTGAGAAAAACAGTCGCACAAAAACAACATTATTCAATCCTCTAAAACCGTGGATCACCTCCGACCTCCTGAAGAGCATCAAACTGAAAAAATACCTGTGGAGAGCATATTTGAGAAATCCAACACCAGACAGTCTTCTTCGCCATAGACAACACTCGAATACAGTCAGCAAACAAATCAGACAATCTAGGCAAAGCTCCGAAAAGAATATAATAAACAGCAACGACCCTAAAAAATTTTATAAGTATCTTAGAACAACTATGTCATCAAAAGTTAGCATTCCCTTACTCAAAAAACCAAATGGGAACTTATGTAACTGCGATTTCGAAGTAGCTGAACTTTTGGCAGATACCAACGCATTATCATTTACCGACGAACCAATCGATGAGTTACTCGTATTCAGAACAAGCATTGTAAACCAACTTAGTAATGTCGAATTTACTCATGACATTGTTTCAGCATATATTACCAAATCAAAGAGCAACACTGTCTCAGGTGTAGATGGCATACCACTTAATATTTTGAAACAAGGCAATCTTGTACTATCCAAACCATTAGCCACATTAATGACTTCATCTTTCAAATCTAGTAATCTAACTGACGACTGGAGATGTGCTATTACTACACCAATATACAAAAAACACGACAAGCTACACCCAGACAATTACAGACACATTAGTCTATTACCTAGTTGTTCTAAGTTGATGGAAAAAATCATATTTGACAAGTTGTTCGCATTCGCCATCGACAACAACATAATCCCCGATGATCAACACGGTTTCATTACTGGAAGATCGGCAACAACCAATCTATTGCAGTGTATCGACGACTGGACTAAAGCCTTCGAAAGTCGTATCCCTGTTGACGTCATCTACTTAGACTTTTCGGAGGCATTCGACAGAATTCCCAAAAGAAGACTGCTTCTCAAACTCAGATCATACGGAGTAACCGGAACACTTTTAAGCTGGATCAAGGCTTATCTGTCAACAAGATCATTTAAAGTACGTGTGGGACAGACTTTTTCTATTTTAAGACCTGTCACAAGTGGGGTTCCCCAGGGTAGTGTCCTAGGACCGCTTCTTTTCATCATATACATTGCCGACCTTCCCAAATTCATCTCCTCCAAATCTCCCTTTTTCGCTGACGATTCAAAAATCTACGATCATTCAAGTAATCATGACAACATACAGGAAGATCTAAATATAATCTATCAATTGTGCGAAACCTGGCTACTACCTCTCAATACCGACAAATGTACAGTGCTGTATTTCGGTCCCGATAATCCCAAGAACAGCTACTGGTTAGGTAATCATCGCCTAAAAGAAGAAACGTCACACTGTGACCTAGGTGTAACTGTTACAAACAAGTTAGAATGGTCTACTCATATTGCAAACATTTGTAACAAAGCCAACCGTCAACTGTATTTGATAAGCCGAACATTTGTCTCATTGAATATTGCACTAACGAAGAAGCTCTATATAACTTATGTTCGACCAATTTTAGAGTACTGCGGTTCAGTATGGAGCTGCGACTTAATTAGGGACACCAACCAATTGGAAGCTGTCCAGCGGCGCGCAACCCGCTTACCATTTGGTAGGACAAGACCATCATATGAAGAACGGCTTGAAATGTATGGATTGGATACAATAGCCAACAGAAGATCCCGTGGCGACCAAATTTTCACTTTCAAAGTACTGCATAATATCATAGGATCGAACTTAGCGTACATGTGTCGTTTGAATATCAATGATAGACTCAGAAGACATCAGTTCAATTTGATCAAAGAAAGAACTTCTTCCAGGTCTCGCTCAAATTTTCTTGTAAACCGTGTGGTGAACTAATGGAACAGCCTTCCTGATACAATTGTTAATTCTCCCAGTGTTAACTGCTTCAAGAACAGATTCGACGCTTTCAATTTATAAGTTCTAGTAATTATTATTTGTATTATTTAGGAGTGCAGCTTTTTTTTTTCTTTTGTTATTGAAATTGTCTCTTATTTCTATCTGGATGCATAGGTTTTACCTCCATACTTATTTTTGTACTAATAATAAATAATAATAATAAAAAAATACCTTTGCTTCGTATTAAAAAAAAAAAATCAAATAAGCAAGGTTGAACTAAGTAGTACCTAAGAAAATTACTTTCATAAATACTAAGATCCAATTTAAAAAAAAAATGATTAATTTTATTATACATACTGATTCAAAGATTTAATTTAAGGCTGAACCAATATAAGACGAGAGATTTTTCATAACATGTTCTGTATTAAATCCACTGGGAAGAAAATCATAGAATCGTACTAAGCTAATAAGATTACTCTATATAGTTTCGTAGGTATTAAGCTAATGAAAAATTTTCGTATTGAATATAATATCAATAAATACGACTCTTAATTAAATGTAGCCAAATGCTGAAACTGGCAACGACAGATTTTATTGAATTATAATTAATTTAATTTGTTTTATGTGTTTTTAATGTAATAAAAATATCCCAGCTTAATAATTGTCACTTACATGTTTAAATCAACCAGTGTTATGTATGATTTGCTATAATTTTATTAATAAAATGTGACCAAATTCTCTTTCGTCTTAGGGAGAAAAATGAATGTCTTTAAATAAGATAATAAAAAGCAAAACTATGAGCGGCAGTTATTTTGGACTCATGTGAGGTCACCTGAAGGTTATGGATTTCCAACTTACCACGCGGCATAATTAAATTTAAAGTAAATATTGGTCTTATTAATACCGAAATTATTTTCAACAAACATTGTGGGCAAACTTTTTATTATATGATCAGTTTATTGAAAGCAAAACAAAGTTGCGTATTCATATTTTTGCGGTAGTAGGTACTTTGTTTACTTTTTTCTGCCTATTTCTTTCTTTCTGGCCATTTTACGTTTTTCTGCTTATTTTGTTCTAAAATCTGTATTTTCTATGACTTAAGCACATAAATGTTTCTTGCTAAGGTTACATTTAATATTTCCGGTACTATAAAGAAAGATAATCCAATCCGAGTTTTGGGTAAAAGTTTCGCGAGAATTCAGCCAGCAAGGAATAAACATAATTGCACAGCTAAGTACGTAGGTAAGTTTTAAAATAATTAAAGCACCCATTTACACAAGTTGTCTCTTGCTTTCTAGGAAGAGCGTTGCCGTGTTAAATACACCAAGCCCACCTACAACTTTCTTTTCGAGTTCTCTTCTTGTATCAATTAGTTCGTGTTGGGTTTCAGCAAAGTAAAGTTCAAAAGTGTAAAAGTGTTTCAAACATTGTTTACCATGTAATATTTTGTCCATTTTGTCCATTTTTAAAAACGCCCAAAGTCAAATCGTCTTTAAAGGACAAGTTAAGGAAATGGAGGGAAAGGAAAAACTTTTATTATTAATTATAAATTATTATTAATGTTGCAGATTTCAAATGGGAAAACTAGTTGTGAAATTAATTCCACAAATTCAAATAATAATATATTTTTGAAAAATTAATAAATAAATAATTAAGTAAATAAACTGTGTTCTTATAGAGTTCATGCCAAAAGAAGTGCCATGTTCTTCAACATGAAAATACTGACATGCACAAAACAAATCTTACTAAAGATACCAACCAAACTTTAATTTCCCCATGTCATAGCGAAGACCGTAAGAAAAATTTTTACAATGAATTATGCAGTAAGTTTGTTGGGGCAAATATATCGTTGAAGAACCTTAACAAGAAAACATTGCGCTTATTTTTGGAGAGAAACTGCAGAAATAATATTCCTGAGGAATCAACCTCAAGGAAGAATTACTTGTCCACGTTTACGATGACGTAAGTATTGTGTGATTGTATAGAAACTTAAGATTTGGAACATCCTAATTTTTGCTATTTTATTTATTTAGTTATTTTACACTTTATTTTTGGAGGTGATTCATAGAGTTAGAACAGATATTGGGGTTCACGATATTTGGGCAGCAGTAAGTGAAACTACAAATTCTAATGGGCAATACGTTGCAAACGTTGTAATAAGAAAATTATCTGTAGAGCAGCTGGTACACCATTTACTAGCATTGAAAATATTGGGAAAAAACCAATAATGTAACAGTGGCACGTTTTGTCAATAAGTCGTTAGATAATTCTATTAGTTGTTAAAAAAAATATTTTTCTCGGATCGATATAAATTAACTTCGACTTGCATTAGTGTTTAAATTGCTTGTTAGTAACGTCAATCAGATCACGGTTGCGAAGTTGTATTAACATTGTTTTTGCAACTTTGCTATGTGGTAAGGTAAGTAATCTAATGTAAGCCGAACTTAAATTTGGTATGTGACCCAATTTCTGTAATGATCATGTTGATTGAAATATAATAAACAGGTATGTTATGGCCAACGGGAATCAAATACGAAAAACTAAAACTGCCACTAACGGACGATGCTGCATGCATCTGGAATCGATGTGAAGAAGTCAATGCTTTAATTTCCAACGTATAGAAAGAATTTCTTAAAGCTCATTTGAGGATCCAAGGCTTCCGAGGATCCTTACCGAGTTGTCTATTGCCTCCAGAACCTGTTCTGACAAGATGGGGTTCATGGATAGAAGCGGCAATATACACTGCCTTTCAAAAAAATTGCAACACAGAAAACGTTTCTTTTTTAATGATTTATATCCACCCATCCAAGCACCATGTTCTCCGGAAAAGATGATGAAAATATGGTGGTAAACAACGCACTCCTTGGAATATTTTTCTGGTTTTCCTTGGCGAAGAAGTTAAAATTTTTAGCTTTTTTTTTAACAAACTTTATATTTTATTTTTATGGTTGTCTGTCAGTTGTGTTACTTTATGCAATAAAATGCCGTCGTTGCGAAGAAATGTTCAATTTGAACAAACTGACGCCTTTGACAGAGATCGAATTGTGGGTATGCGAGAGGCTGGTTTGTCGTACCGTGAAATTGCAAGAAGAATTGGTGGAAATGATTCGATAATTTTACGAATATGCAGCGAATATGCAAGGCGTGGTAAATGAAGGGCTCAGAGCACGTCGTAGGGGCAGTGGGCGCCGAAGAGTAACTGGTGAACGTATTTTCACTGCTACTCTCTGTTGCAATTTTTTTGAAAGGCAGTGTATTATTGCGATTGTGGCGGCACAATAATAGCTAGGTAAGCGAAATAAAGATAAGCCGCTTTCTAGTCTAGTGGTCAAAGTACCCGCGCGGCAAGTGGGAGATGTGTGGTTCGATTCCCACCGGGGCAGTAAACATTTTTCTTCGCTTACCTACATTGGTGATCACCGATAGGCAACTCGCACACACGCAACATCCTTCTGCTACCGCCCTGTGCCCGCTGTGCTCGGGGTCCGTAGCGTCGTCAGGAGTACTATGGAGCACAATAAAGGTAAGCCGCTCTGTAGCCTAGTGGTCAAGACACCCACCCGCCCGGCAAGTGAGAGATGTGTGGTTTGATTCCCACCGGGGCAGCAAACATTTTTCTTCGCTTATCTACACGATCATTTAATGATATAAGAAAATTTATTCATTTATTGCTATTCATAATTTTGTTGTGTAAGTCAAAATTAAATGGAACATTTTGGGTTATTATGGAATGAGACTCCACAGCGTCGAAATGTTTCGCCGATGCTCAATACGATTTCCAACAAAAGCATCTCAAACATAATTTGGCTTATGTACATATCTAAAAACCCATTTTACCATCCTAAAAACAAGTACAACTAGATAAGAGACCATTAGGCTGACCTTAAGTCAGTCTGTGGATGGGGTAGAGCAACTGTATAAACGATTGGAAGATACCTCGGACAGCGTAGGTGCAATGGCATTTAAAAAGCTGCAAGATACTTTACAAAAGAATACCGGGTCCGGGTACCAAAAGCTTAAACTTGTCAGCAAACTACTACAAGGCGAAAATTTCGAAAAATATCTAATTTGTTATGCAAATTTCAACGAAGATTAGAATCGCTGATTATGTAAAGTAATAAAATAAATGTAGATTTCAAAGAAAATCACACGTTGCGTAAAATTTATTTTTCCTAAAACTTGCCTAAAGCGTCTATTTTGCCAATTATTATCGGATCTAAAGTCCTCGTTTTTATCGCCTATTTTACGGACTATTTTGTTTTTTTTTTTAACTTAAAATCCGCTCTTTAAACCATGAGCATTTACAAACACATCGTTTGTGACACAACGAATCCAAACACACACGTTTCTGACGCAGAGTATATTTAAATTATTATTATTGTTTCTTTGACACGTATACAACAGTCTCTCTTTGGTAAACATTCCGCTTCCTTGGTCGCGTAAATTCGCGTTGGCCTGTATACGTAGTTTCACAATAGAGTAAACAGCGTGAATGCAACCCCGCGAACTGATTTAGACTTAGCATCACATATATTTACTTTCCCGCAGTTGCTGGCACTGCTGTTGATAACCCTATTCAAAATCATGTCCAAAATTGAGTATATTCAGGGTAGATAATTGCAACACCGCTTTGTTTACGGCTATAAATTTGTTTAAGTACCTCGGGCCGAATTACTCGGGAATCTGTCTTAGCGCAGTGTAATTTAGTTTAGGGGTTGTATGGGGTCGGAGGCGCGGAGGCGGGCATAAGAAAAGGCAACGAATGACAGCAATATCTCCGCGTGCGAGGCAGCTACTTACAGATATCCTGAGCAATTTGCTCTTTACGACGTCACTTAGTCTGCTGCTGGTGGCTTCCACACGCTGCTTCCTCGAACCAAGAATCTGCTAAGCCTTATTGCTATACCGAAACCCCTACACTTTTATTTCAATTAGAGGAATGTTTTATGCCGACACTCGCCATCATGTTCGGATTTAGGAGATGGCCGAGGGAACTTATTTGCCATGATTTTTTACCTGAAATTTTAATCAGTTCGCCAGCAACGTGACGCTCATACCAACCAACCATAAATTCGTAATTTTTCATTTGGAATAGAGAACGAATTTAATTATTGATTAAACATTAGTATCTACATCAACTGTATCATGCAAGTTGCCCTATTGTATTTTGATAAATACACCTGTGGTGTGGAAATTAAAACATTTCTTTTCTTGTAGCTGGCACACGATTTCATGGTGAAAGCGAAATGTACTATAGCAATTAGCCATTTAACTTTGTTCTGCATTTTCTAACAGCGAAAGTGACTTAGACTTTAATTTGTGACATCAAAAATTAATTAACTCAACTCCTTTCGATTTTTTGTGAAATTTGTGCTATTAAATTTCCAGTTCGATCACAAAAACGTAAATCTCAAAGAGAATAACGGTCGTACTCGTAGCCAGTGGACCAGTGGAATACATCGATCAGTGGCACATTTATGTTTCCAATTATTATTATAGTATGATAATAATTTTTGATAATAATTTTTAACTTGAAAAAATTCACCTTCATATTTACAGCAATGTTATCTATTGTGCATTCTGTTTAACTTGGCACCCGGCAGCGTACAAAACTCCTAAGCAATACATTTAAAATGGCAGAATTCGCGGCGGTGTTGTCAATTATCCACAAACCTACCGATTTCTGAAGAAGTTAATACATGAATCTTACACAAATTATCATAAAGTTGTTGTCATTGTGCTTCTATTTAATAATTTAACAGTACTCGTAAATCGAATTATTTCTTGAATTTTCATAATTTTAAAATAACTTTTTTGGTTTTTTATCACCTCATATTTCAAAAATTATTTAAAATTTTGTCTTAGTTTTTTAACTGTAATATAACCAAACACTACTGATTCTAACAGTGTACTCTTAATAAGTGGTGTTTTTAATGTTCTATCAAAAAAACTTTCTTTGTTACTTGCACAAAAGTTCTATTAGAATTTTTAACATGCAAGTTGTTTCCTTCTGGTGAAGAAATTTACAAGAAATTTAGCACATAATTGGCCATAAAATCGAAAATTCGTTATAGTGAAAATTATTATTGACACTAAAAATAACATTAAAATCACCAGACACCATAATATATTTCTAAACACCAGAGGCGGCTTGCGCCGGGGGTCACAAGGGCACGTGCCACCCAAAATTACAACGTCTACAAACACACTGGACATAGCAAAATAGTAATTTTCAATATTTAAAAAATTATGCGGAAATTTGTGTCATAATTATCAAAACTAATTTTTTTAATCTCGCTCCACTTGTATAAAATGTATCAAAACTTACTTCCACTTACAACTAAAGATGTGTCTTGGATATATGATATGTTATTTTTGATGAAATGCTGATAAAAGCCGGGTACAGAGGCCAAATCATGGCTGATTCAGATGTTTTGTTTATACCGTTGCCATGGAAACTACAAGTCGTAGCCACGTGATATGCGCCTGATACAAGTGGACAATGGTCCCGTTTCAACCGTGGTCGGGAGGATTCAGTTACTATCGCGGGTTTTAATTTTCATTCTGCGCGAACAAGTATGATAAATATTCTTGGATAATCTTCTCGGTAATGCAGACACTGGGAAACAACTACACACCGCTTTTATTAATTCCGAGGTCTGATTGATGTTATGGCTGAATTGGACTTTATCAGATTATTTCAAGAAGCAACGGTTTTTAAAGGAACGCCTAAAACTGTCCAAAATGAACATTTAGATGCCATGAACGTAAAATTTTGTCCGAAGGCAATAAGGTATGTGGAGAAATCCTTTTTTATTTTTATTAAATGTATTTTTGTATTTATTTCCGTCACACAATTTCATCTAATAATATTGGTAATAACAACCTGCTTTATATCTTCATATTTAACTCAACAATCAAATTGTGTCCCCCCATTTCAAAAGGTCACGAGCTGCCATTTCTAAATACGTAGATTTGCTCAAAGAATAGTATTTGAGTAACTCTTATTTTTTCAAGGTTTATTTAAGATAATTTTTTGCCATTGCAAATGGCTCTTGGAGTAAATTCCAAAATATAAAACAAATGTATTACTAAGTAAGTATTCCATTTTTTTGTAAATTGACAGACTTTGAATAACAAAATCCTGCAGTAATACACAAGTTACTGCACCGGTGCGGTAACGTGCCTCATTTCCCAACTCAAGCGTGTGCGGTAGATGGAATTTACTCACCGTCATTGATAAAGCAATTTAACATACTTCCATTGCATTGTTCTACATGGCATACGAATTGCTTTTTACCGCATCGCTTAGACCGTCGGTGGCTTCCACACGACTGCCTTTTTAGAACCGAGAACCTGCTAAGCCTTATCGCTACACAGAAAGCCGTACACTTTTACTTCAATTAGAGGAATGTTTTATGCCGACACTTACCATCATGTCCGGATTTAGGAGATGGCTAAGCAAACTTATTTGCCATGATTTTTTACGTGAAATTTTAATCAGTTCTCCGGGAAAACGTGACGTTCATACGAGCCGACCCTAAATTTGTAATTTTTATTTCGGAAGAGGGAGAGCGGATAGAGTTTGTGAGTGCTCTACAGTTAAATAAATTTCCTGCCAACATGCGATCCGGTTTATAAAGTAATACCTGAGGCGTGGAGGCTCTTAATGCAACTGTTAATAATACAAGTTTCTTTTAATTTTTTAGTGGAGGGGATTTATATTTTCGAAAGTTGCTGTTTTTGGAGTGTGTTCAATGCTTGTAAAGCGGAATTAAAAATACATGATGATGTTTTCCGAGGACGTTCTTCAGAATGGGAATTCATTAGCGCTTTTCACGCTTAGCGACAAGACTAAAAATCATTTCTAAATGGAAGTATGATTGACAGCTTTTCCTAGTAATTTAATATTCGACGGCCGGCATAAAAGTGTCAATTATGTGTCACACCTACTAAAAATTAAATGAAAAATGTTTAAGAGCTCTGTGCTATTTTTGATTCCTCATTTTTTATTAAAAAACGTAACTCATCGTTTGAGGGTCACTAATTTGTGCTTTGTTGCTAATACATATAAACTAGAATTTGTCTTTATGCGAAATTTCTGTTTCTACTACCATAATTTAGCAATTATAAAGTATCGGACTTAGTAATTTTTTAGTAATATTTCTGTTCATTTTTTCGAATTACAGAAAAAACAAAATCCCTTGATGTAAAAAATGAATAATTTTGAACCAAGTATGCATTCTTGTGATATTCCACGTGTGATTTGAACCTCTCTCAAATTTTCTTTAGTATACTGTACTATTTTTTTCTGTTATGAGTAATCAGAACATGCTAACAGCGCCAATGACGAAATTTATAAACATACATTTGGTGATAGAGGTAAGTATAATAGCACCGAGGAAGACAGCAGACAAGGTATGCCCATTTGATGTCTTAAACACGGAAAAAAAGAAGAAGGTAATGTAATGATGGACAAACACAAATTAAAATAAATGAAAGATGGGAAATATTATCAACGATGATCGATCAACATAAGATAGAGAAATCAAGGGACTAATGAGGAAAAGGTCAAAAGAAGAAGAAGAAGAAGAAGAAAGTATGGGATACAAGGAGGGAGAATCTGAAATATGAACCAAAACTGGAATGATCCAAAAAACTAGGTTTAAAAAACAAATCATTGGTACACGGTGATGAATAAGGCATTAAAAAGAAAAATGAGTAGATTAAAAAATGTAAAGGAAGACAGATAATCGAGATAAAGGAGCAAAAAAGGGTCAAAAACTAAGATTTGCTACATGAAATGTCGGGGAACCTTTGTAAAAGGATCATTTACGCAGTTAGCAGGGGAGTTTATCAGATGTGTATTAAACCTACTTGCGATTCAAAAAACAACACAAAGAGGAGTTTTTGCGACAGAAATAAAAGCTAATATCTTCCTTAACAGAGGTGGAAAGACAAGAATTCTAGGACTAGGATTCATGATTTTAAAACTATTTCGGATAGAATGGGTTATTGACAATTTGGTTTAAAGAACGTTCATGCACTAACCAAAGAAGGAGGAAAAGTACAACTCCTACGAGCAACTAAGAGAAGAATGATTTAACCGCCAAAATTGGAAAAAAGACGACGTACACAAACCAATCATGGGGAAGCCCAGTAAGCACGAGCACACCAGTGACAACCGGAGAAGGTTAATAACCTTCACCTCAGAGCAGAATCTAAGAATACCGGGTACGAAATTTCAACAAAAAAATATACAGAGGAACGTGGGCGTCTTCCAACGGAAAATATGCAAATCAGCTTGGACACGTGCTAATATACCAAAAATAAGAATGAACTATAATGAATTCAAAAACTGTAGGGGCGCTGAAATAGGAAGCGACTATTTAATAATGACAAAAATTAACGTGGAAAAGGAAGACAAAAGAAAAAACTGTCCAAGGAAAAACATCAATTGAAAAGATAGGAAGAATAGCTGATAAGATCTTACTGAGAAAGAAAGAACAAACAAATAAAATAATAATTGCTTTGACGCAAAACGGAAGTTGGGAACAGAAGAACACCCAAAATAAAAAAGCTACAGACAGACAAAACGAAGAAAAAAGAAAATTCAAAGCACAGGGAAGAAAGGTCAAAGAAACAGAGAAAAAACAGAAGTGGAGAAGAATTTCATGAACATGATAAAAAGAAATTAAAAGAAATAGTAACACCGTATTTGTTAAAGATAGAGAAGACAGAATAATAATCGCAGATTAAGAAGATGCAACTAATAGGTAGAAGAAATTCTTCGAAGAGATAAAAAGAGAAAAAACCTATAGAAAAAATTACAAAAGTACATTAGCAGTAAACAATAATAAGAAATAGTACCACCAATAAAGGAACAAATAGTAACTCTAGTTCATAATTTAAAAAATGGGAAGATTGGAGAGGTTAATGGACTTTGATTCGCTAAAAAAGGAAAGTCCAACATCTGCATTGACATTGTGACGCAGATCACCATTACCTGCGATACACCCACTGCGTCACCGAGACGTTCAAACCGTGTCGGAAATAAAACGTTATTATACATTGCAAATGTTTTGCGAAAATTTGAACGTTTAGCGAAAAAACTAAAAGTGGATTCCTACACTACCAGTATATGAGTATATTTTTGTGTAACATTCAAATCATTTTAGAATACTATTCATTACAATAACGTCATCAAATTGTTGGTGGAGACGATTAACCAAATTTTGGTTAGCATTTAACCATCTACATGATATTTCTAATATATATACAAAATTTGACAACAATCGGTCCAGCAGTTTCGAAGATTACGTGTCTAATACAAATGGATACAGACAGACAGACAGACAGGCAGACGGAAACGGAAGATTAATTTTTTCGTACTGTAGGGGTCATGAAACGTCGAGAAAACATAAAGGTGGACATTCATCATAATGATCCCCTAAAACAGGAAAAGTATGCTATATTCTTGCATTTATTGATGGATGATTTAAATAATAACGAAATTTAAAGAAAATCTGTCAGCACCATCTGTTGGCAATTTGTAGAATGGGGACACACCAATTGCTTTGGTAAGAGACCAAACGAAAACTACAGTGTCGCTACTATATCTTTCTTACATTATGGTAAGTACCAAGGCGGATTGGTCATAGTTCAAATCTTTATGTTGAAATAAACACAGGAAATGTCAACACAACGATATAATTATACCGCATTTATAGACTTCCCGAAAAGCTACATATTACATAATAAGTAAGTCAAAGTTGTGTATGACATTGAGGGACCTGGACCTGACCGAAAAATTGATAAAGTTAGTCAAAATGACGCATTAATACTAAGATGAAAATAAAGGGTTACGGCAGAATATCAAAGTTAAATTGAAGTTAAATGAGAAATATTCGCACTATATGATAATGGGAGCATATCATCAAAGAAGGGAAAATATAGAAGAGAGAGAGAAAAAGAAGAATAGATTGAGAAGAACGGAAATAAGCGAAATTCGAAAGGGTACCAGGGAAAATGGAGAAGAATACAAGAAAAATATATATAAGATTATTTAAAAAAAAAACAGCAAAATACTTAGGAGTTTTGAAAAATGTGAGAAGATCTAAATTAGTCTCAAAAAAAAAACACAAATATGCAAAGCACCCGAAAGCAAGGCAGATCGAGAAAGAGATGGCACGCTTAAATCCGAAGGGACCTTACGTAGAGTGTTTAGAATTAGAATGAGAATGTAAGAGATACTTTAAATTTGCAAAAGAATTTTCAGCATTCAGCTCTACCCTAAATCACTATTACAATATAATATTAATAATAACAACAGCCCTTATTATTTATTTTCGCCATAACCATTTGTGAATGCCAACTTTTCACTGATGAATTAATCACCCTGGAACACGTTCAGGGAAAATCTCGGAAATGTTGCTACATGAAGAAAGGTTTACAATCGCAGTAAAAAAATCATGACCTTTACGAAGCTTTTCAAAGTTAATTTCTATAACCAAATTACATACAATGGCTCTTTTGTCTACACCCCAACAACAAATCGAATTGCGATTTCTTTTTCGGCATCCTGAAATAGCCCACAATAAACATTTTCGATTTATCGAGCCCGCCGCCCACTCGCCCTCCAAATTAGCAATTTTCATCCGAAAACAAAGAATAAAGAAACTGGATGAAATTTAAATCTGCAGCTCGTTTGTGCATCAACAAAGTGTGACATCAAAGGTACCCGTAGGTAATTTGTAAAAAACACGAAAACATTCGCCTCCGACACATTAAGCAAACATCGAACAAACGAAATACATAATCCAAATAAGATAACAGACACAAAAGGTTCGAGCCGTTCGGGTTTGTTTTGAGTGTAAGCGCGAATCGAATAAAACCCGCTGTTCGCACAGCTAATAAAAATATAATAATAAAAATAAATAAACAGAATCTCGAATAAAAGCCGGCGGGAGGTCGCGACGAACGACAATTTACAAACCAATTTTTATATTCGGCCTCATCTCGGCACAATAGTGCTAATGATAAAGTGGTGCGTTCGAGTTGTCCATTATATTTTTAGTGGAGTGGAAGGACAATGAGACATGAAATGGAATCATTTTTTGTCCTTGCTAAACAATGTCGGCGGAATTTATGAATTTGCGAGATAGACTTGGGTTTCGTTCATGCGGGGCCGCGCTGAAAGAGTTATCCTCTCTGATAAATGTTTATTGAATTTATATTTCACGCACTTGCGATTGTTGCGACAGCACAATGCAAGTTTAGCCTGACAGGCGTCATTAAAAATAACAAGATTCCGCGGAATTTTATGGAAAATTTTACGCGGCGGATCAATGGGGGTTTTACTTTTATAGGGAGCCACATAAAAAGGAAGTTTATATCCTGATACAGGACTTCATGGCATTATTTTAATCTGAGGTCTTATCGAACTTTAAAGCTCGCAAAGAGGTTTAAATTTCATGTACATGTACTTGACGATTTTGGTTTCAAGAAACGTTTTAAAGTTCAGTATCTGGTGCTCCTCACCTTTCGCTGAGGCACCAATTTGTGCAACCTCTTTCCGACTGGGTAAGTCAGTACGCATTTGATTGGTTACACAAAGTATAGAGCATTAACTGACGGTTTTATGCATATCATATGCAAAACTGGTCGAAGGTTATTTATTTTCAATAAATCCCGTTGTTTGAAAATAAAAATGATTTCGGGATACTGATGTTATTTGTGATAACCTCTATACATTAAAACAAATATAGATAAGTAATACCAGTACCAGTGTAAGAACCTAAATAATATCCAAATATTCTGGAATTTTAAAGTGAATGCGCGTGAGTACATTAACTGCAAAGTTGTGAAAATTCTGACAGCAAATAGTGATAAAATAAAACAAATCTAAATATTTAAATATCTGTTAATGTAATGCAATAAAGAGTAGATATAATATTTATAATCAGACATTGGCATCGCGAAAGTGATGCTCATTGCCGTCCGATCGCCAGCGCTATTGCAGTCGTGGTCCACAACTTCGGGAACTTTTTATAACAATTAGTACTTTTTCTAGGTTTTCCTCAATTATACGAATTCTCCTAGATGTTAAAATTCTTTAAAAATTAAAAATGACTGCTCAACATCACAATTTTTGTGATGATCTTGATCAGATAAACCCTGAATTGCATCGAACGCCACTGAGGTTAAGAATGCATAGTCGGGCAGCCAAATTTGTCTGCCGTCGTGCCGTCGTTTTTAATATTTGTCTGATTGATTCCCCATCACTTCGGCTGTGCCTAACTCTGTTTATAATACATCAAAATGTCTGGAACGAAATGCTTACAATGCAAAGAAGATTTAGGACCTGATAAGGAAATCAACTATGATATCATTCCGCAAGCATGCCATACTTTTCATCAAGTGCGCGGCTTATCCAGGGCCGAAGTTAATTGTTCCAGTCAAAAGATAGACAGATTAAGTTCATTTGCGAATTTTGTAATCCGTACGTAGCTACTCTACGGAATAAAGTTGATGATCGGTCGAGTCAAGTAAAACAAGCTAAATCATCGCAACTTCATGACGGAAACATTAATCTCTAAAGTGAGAGAAAGGTGGTAATGAGTATCTAATACCATCATATTTAACCAGGAGGAATCAAGATCAAATTCAGAAAACGAGAAAAACCAACATGATATCGCTAAATGTGAGGAAATAATTAGACATTTCACATGTTATTATATCAAAACCGGAAGACGGAGTAAATCTCAAAATGACAAATGTTGTTCTCTCATCTATGCAGTGGGATTATTTCAAAAAGATAATCCCGGGGTTTGAAATTCCCCAATCGGAGAAAACATAACCTTAAGATTTGATAAAAAAATTCCAAGGATTGTGGAAAAATTATCAAAAGATAGAATCGAAAAAAATGTATAAAAAACTAAATATCTGCCACGTTAACATATCCTCACTGAGTCGATGCTTCGACCCTTTTTCTGATCTGGTTTATACTAAAAGTTATCACCTCTTTGCGATTACAGAAACTTGGAGGAGCCCAATTATCCTTTGTCATCAGTTCAACTCCCAAACTATCATAAACTATGCCGTCTAGACCGCCTTTCTAAAGGAGGACGTGTCTGCTGGTAACTACATTTGCAATCAAATCAGATTAAAAAAAAATAAGGTAGTGTACATGAAAATGGTGTCGAACTCTGGATAACAATAGTTACAAATAAATAAACGTAAAATGAGAGCAAGAGTATTTTATAAACCTCCGCCTCTGCCATTAATCTGCTCTAGCATCTCTGAAGGAAGAGGTGGAACACGTTATCATGGTGGGCGAGGCATTAATATAGAACTCTTAAATCAGACACCTACGAATCATGTACATTTCCAAAATATTCTGAAATGTTTCAACCTAATCCCAGTTATAAAAGACCCTGCTGGAATAGGAAAATCATCTTCCACGCTGCTGGATGCAATATGCAAAATACCAAAGGTTTGTGATCTGAAGTTGAAGATAGATATTGTAATACTGACCCTTTGCTGACCCAATGTCAACTCGATTTTGATGTCTTAAAACCCGAAAAAAAATCAAAATGCGATCCTTCAGATTTTTGGACGGTAATGAATTTAGGAAACACGGTCAGAAAATAGACTGGTTATTTATAATTCAATACAACGACATCGACGACAAATTAAGATACTTGTGCGGCGCTATTACTCTGTTGTTTGATATCCATGCTCCTACTGAAACAATAAACCCACATCATAAAATCGCACCTTCCATTACCCAAAATTTTAAGACACTCATTAAAATAAAGAAGAAAGCTTATCGGAAATACAAAAGAACCAATAAGCAACCGGTTCTGCGATATTATAAAAATACAAGAAATTATTTATCAATTATGAGTGTCAACGGAAAATGAAAAAACGGTTTACTTTAAGAACAAAATTGAAATCAATCGATATAATCCAACTGGATTTTGGAAGGACTTTAGAGCATGGCATGTCCATGCCAGTGATTACAAAACTATCAACGAGCAAATAAGTGATGTAAATGAAACTAATAACTATTTACTTAAAAGCATTCAAAATACAGCAGTTAGTCAAGACATTCTCTGAATTTCTACGAAAACAATCTTCGTTCCAGTGTTAGAACTCCGATAACCTTGGAAGAAGAACATGAAATTGATAAAGCTTTTTCCTCTATCAAATCAAATGCAACAGACATAGATAATATAAATTTTAACATGCTAAAGTTGATTTATTCATGCTGTAAACATGTACTCACACATATTATTAATTACTCACTAGAAACAAAAACATTTCCTGAAAAATGGAAAACTGCAGTAGTGACCCCATTATCTAAAGTGGCAAACGCAAAAAAAACTTTCTGAATTAAAAGATCTCAGCAGGTTAAGCTGGAAAATAGAAAATATAAAGAACTTGAAATTTCCCACGGTGTACCACAGGGGAGCATTCTGGACCCGATTTTGTACCTATGTATACAACTGGATTCGATGAGTCATGGATAGGGACTGCAAGTTTCATCAATATGCTGACGACACTCAAATATCAATTCGCTGCCGTCCTGGTAAAACAAACCATCCTAGATTTGAACGAGAACGTTTAGAAGCCTGTGAAGCTGCACGGATCACGGACTTATCATCAGTTCAGTGGTGAGCAAATTAAAAAATGAATTAGTGTATAATGTATTAATGTGGAAATAAATCGGGATGCACTTGTTAGCTCTAGCTACTTTAAGCTGAAATCCTTATATACTTAAGTTCAAAGATGTCCTACCAAATACAGTTAAATGACAAATTTGTCACTCACAAGTTCTAAGTTTAATTTTCTAAACTCAAAATCGATAGGAAAATTACAAATGCTGCAAAACTTTTGCTTAAATTTTGCTTTTAAGATAGGTACCTCATAGATCACATGTAACTCCGTACTTTAATAATAACAAATTTCTAAAGATTGGGGATATGCGAGTATCCTGTTTAACATTAAAAAAAACTAATCTCCAACCCACCTATATTACATAACTATTTACATAAAAAAATGAGCACAGCCTAAATTTATGTCATATAAATAAATACGTTTTCTGTAGTCCCTCACACAACCATCAAATTTGAAGGATATTTCGAATACACTGCTTATAAACAAGGATATTATTATGTTATATAATTGTTTTGAATTAGTTAATGTAAGTTCCTTTAATAAAATTCTATTTAGTTTAATTTTAGACGTTCAAAAATCATAGGAAATATGAGTAATATTTTATTACATCACAATTTACTGCTGTTTTGGATCATGTCGTGTTGTCGTGTATATACAGGTGGTCCTGAAAATCGGCTATGCCTAGGACCAACCTTTTTGGGAGCAATAGTTTTAGTTCGTGCAATTTATAATTGAGTTTGCCTTTATGCGTTTTAATAAAGTTTATTATTGTTCTAAAACTGACCACTGACGCGAAAATTACCGGCAAGACTTCGATCATTATCGTGACTAAGATTAAGTAATGATTGTTATTATTTATGCTAGTATTATCGTTATTATTATTAAATGTTTTTCAAATATAAATTTTTGTGTGTTTGTCGACGACATCAAACTTTTTTTTAATGACACTATCTATATATTTTTTAGAATTAGTATCATATTTTAATCACCCACATTCCGCCACTGTTTATGATTCGAACCCATTATGTTACGAAAACACACTTGTTTATATGTTCAAGTGCACTTGTCTTTAGGAAATGGATAGAGGCGGTTCTCGAGTTGACAAGTTGATAACGTAGAGCACAAGATGCTTGCGTTTTTAGGACTTCACATGGAAATTTAATTTTTAACATTAAGCAAGTCAAAAGTGTGTAATTTTTCGATGCCAGAAACTCTACTTTGAGTTTGATTAATTATAAATTACATATAATATCAATAATTTGTGAAAAGATTTGCTTCAGTTTCTATTGTTTATCATTCATTTCACTTCCTTTACAATGTTTGGACGGTAAAATATCAATGTCGAGTTTTCCGTAAATTTTGTTTACATTATGGTCATTGCTTCTAAATTCGAACTTACTTTGTAAAACATAAAATACATTATCAGAAAATGGGGCTAGCCTTAATTTTATTTTTGTTCAACACGTACCACTTATGGATGCATTACAAACAGCCCATATGTTAAACATCATCATTCATCAGTTTTGCGTACACTGCAGAGGTAAGATTCCAGTCTTTCTTTATGTGGTGTGTTGAACCGCATTGTTTATTTATGGGAACAGCAAATACCCACCTACTAAGATAAGAATAACAATAATTTTTCACGTTTATTTTTAAAACGTTAAAAAAAATATTGGCCGGAAATGTATTGCTCAGAAATAATAAAAATTCTAATGGAGCCAAATTCATTGCTGAGATTTGCCTCCCCTGCCTCATAGGCCCTGTTCAACAACATGAATCCATTGGTAAAGAGCAGGGTCATGCCTGTATTTATAGCGAGTTTTCTCATTTGAAAATGTCCTGACCAATATTATTTCAGCAAGGACACGTATGTCAATTCCTACACGTCCAGGACGTACTAATAATAAAACAATGAAAGGTGAACCATTCTTGATTTAATGAATAAAAAGACATAGATAATAAAAGTCACAATTTAAGATAAAAAATGAAGCCACGTAGTTAGCTTTGAACGAGAGACTTTTCAGGTCTGAAGGCGAAGACGAAGTCAACACTGCTACGCAGATATAATTCTACCGCCGCTTATACTAATATAAAGTGTAATAATAAAACTTAGATTTTTTGCGAAAATTTGGATATCAAACGGAAAAACTCAAAGCGAATTCGTACACCACAAGTGTAGGAGTTTATCACTGTAAAATATTTAAACCATTTTAATGTAGTATTTATAGAGGTGACGTCATCAAATACTTGGCGAGGATGTTTAGCTAAATTTTAGTTAGCGTTTTACAATCTACATAATATTCCTAATATGCATACAAAATTGGAGAACAATCGATCTATTAATTTCGGAGATTACCTGTCTAATAAAAATTGACAGACGACACACAGACAGAAACGGAAGATCTCTCTTCTCGTACTCTAGTTATTCTAACAGTTTAGTATTTTGTGTGTAAAAGATCTAACCTTTAATTATAAACACCAATAATAGTGTTTCAAATATTGTTACATAGTGCTGTTGTATTTTGATGAATGCGAAAGTCTAGACCTGTGACCTGCTCTTTACTTCAAATATTTGTCTTTACTGTAACTTGCTATCCGCAGCACAGTTGACATAAACTCCAAATTTCAGCGTTGTATGTAATCAGTAGGATTTTTTGAGCACTTCCATTAAATTACGTATTTACTCTCGAAAATTTATTTCTTACTCCATGAAATAAAGTGTTTTATGTCCAGGCTTGAGGTTACGTGTTTTAAATACAAAGATTTAAATAACTGAACATAGATATACACATTTGCTCCGAATGTAATAAGAATAACTATTGCGTCATGATGATTAGTCCGTCGATAAGAATAACTGACTACCAATAATAAGGCATCGATGATTAACCCCCTTATTGGTGTATAAATGGTCCTTACGTACCTTCTGCCATTTCTAATTGCGTAACCCTCGTAGGGTTTCAGATAACAATGCGTTCAAAAATGACTCCTCCTCGCAGCGTTCCCCTTCATCAATACCCGCCGAAACTTTTCCCCGAGTAAGTTTCTTCTGGGCGTATCATTGCCTTGATTAGAATGTAAGAATGAGGTTCCCATTAAAAAAGTGCGAGATTTACGAGTGCGATTTATCCGGGCCGACCTCGCCCGAGCAAATGCTGGCTATAATTTGAGCAAATACAACTTATGGGCTTCCTTTCATGGCGGCCTCTCACCCCCTCGCAGGGGAGGGGCTGCACAATTAGTCTGTCAGTTGATTACGCACTATCTGACACTCGTGTAAACACACACTGCAAATAGCGAATAATGCGATTCTGCACGCGATATCATTCCGAAGGAAGGATATACGGCCATAAATCCGCCATGCTTGGTATCTTCCGTCGGCCATTCAGTCACATTGACCCAATGTTTAAGGTAGATTTGTGGCGAATACAACATGGTAATTATCGCAAGCTGACGTTTCACAATATAAATCTAGCGCAACGTGCTTATTTTGTGTATCGTTCTGATAAATTGCTGAGCTTAAGTTTCGGCTCTATGTATTGTAGTAAATAATCCCGTCGGTCAGGTATAATAAAGTTTGGTAGAATAACGCCATTCATTAGCTGGGACGCGGCCCTATTAATACACCACCCACTTTATTCACACGCCAGCTCGGGATTTGCTAAATTTAATGAATTGCGCTAGTTTTCTAGCTCTGCAAGACCACGGATGGTGATTTATGAAAAAACTTCGCACAGGTCGATGCAGGTTTTCATCGGAATTGTTTTAGAGATGGAATTGATTGAAAGTTTCGTTTTTGAAAAAGGTGGAAAGTTTCAGGGCCACAGTTGGTACGTTCGTTACAGGAAACCACCTAGATCTAGAGAGATATGTCAGTTTTAGCTAAAACCTAATTAAGCTCTCTATAACTTTACACTTCATAATTCTTGGTAATCCATCATCCAGAATTGATGCTTTTGGTATTAAAACTTACCCAACTGATAATCTATTTTTTATATTATTCTGTGCAGATAAATTTCTGTCCTAGCGAAAAATGCAATTATTTCTAGTAAAATCCGCCTGAAATCTGTTATTGGTTCTACCTGCATTTCCAATCATTTCCCTTAATTATGGTGTTCATTACCGGGTCATGCTATTTAAATTTTCTGTAGTTTTTCTTTTGACGGGAAGGTTCATAATTATATTTTCTAGTGGAATTCTAGTCTGTTATCACTCTGTCTCTAGTACGTCTGGTTAGAATGTAGAATGAAGAAACTACATATGTATACAATAAAAGTTATCGACTTGTTAGAGTCATTTAGGCCATCAATTATTGAACAACCTTCCGATAGAGCTCTCTCTTATAGAATATGCGTGTTGTGTTGAAATCTACGTAAATCTGAGAATTGTATTTAGGAAGTTAAAGTTAGGAGAGTTCACTCGGTAAATGTTTTAGAAAGTGCTAAAAAATTTAGCGCCATCAGCTTGATAAACTGCTAATCGAAAGTGGTCTATCAATTTTCACCAAAATTTGGATGGCCTCATCTCAGAACTTTGCTAAGAAGATCCTGTTTTAAAACTATAAAATACTATACATCTCTCGTATATGCGGTTTATTAATATACCCATATAGGAGTATTTTATTTTAATATGGAAACGCTACATTAAAAAAATTACAAAAGGTTATTGTTTAATTATCCTGCAAGATTCCCACTACCATTCCTGTTTGCCTTACATTTACACCTCTACATCTACGTTTCTTATCTAATATGTTATTCTTCTCCCATCTCTCATGATTCCTTTAATTTTTGGCCTGCGTTCTTTTTATCTTTTCGTGCATCGATTCCTTGTTTTTGGTTATTTTACTATCGTCTAGTTGTTTACTACTATGAATTTTTCAAAACGTCTACATATGTATTAACCAGTACTAATACGCAATTGGATATAGATGTAATAGTAAACTCAGAATTAACATGAAGTAATCACATCGTGAGTGTCATTAAAAAACCTAGGGTACTTACTACAAAGAACTTTGATAAGATCGAGTGTAAGTATCACGTTAAAGTTGTATAAAAATTTGGTATGACCAGTACTGAAGTTTGCAAATACCGTTTGATGCCCTGTGCTAATTGGAGATCAAAATCGTTTGGAGTCAGTACAACAAAGAATGACTTGTCTTTTATATGGTAATTACCCATTCAAACTGTTTTATTCTGAGCGTTTTATCATAATGTTGCGACCCACATTGAAAGACAGAAGAATTAGAGGAGATGTAATTTTCACCTTCAAATCGTTAAGGCTCGAGAATCCATTGATGCAGAATTTATTCACCTTATGCTCATGTTCCAGAACTAGAAGTCATAGCTTCAAACTGGAAAAAGAGAACTTTCACACAACTGTAAGGCAACATTTCCTAAATAATAGAGTGTTCGACACTTGTAACAAGCTACTGGAGGAAGTCGTCCAAAGTCCTAATGTTAATATTTTTAAATCGAAATCTGTTCCTTATAATTTGTTAAAATACTGTGCAATATACAGTTCTATGGGCATAACAGGGCTTGTCCTCAGCCCTTTATTTGTCATTAATAATAATGATAATTTGCACCTCATTCTGAAGATAATTTACCAAAGAAATATTTTCTAGCGAAAAACAAGACGCTTTTATGATACTTCAAGTTCCTTAAAATAAGTAGAAGTATTATATTTACTTTTAGTTTTTGAAGAAAATCAAAGAAATAACCAAATGTAAACAAAGGAACAATAGTATTTACTTTTTCATTTCTCTTGCAGATTTGCTTTCTCAGGGTCATTTACTTATTTAAAGGGGGTACTTTGTCAATTCCAGTTTAGTAGGTTTCTTTTCCTAATGATGAAACCTGATAAGTAATAAGATATCAAAACCAGTAGGGCACGGAAAAACAGTTTTATTTCGTCTGATGGACTTTGAATTTTTTATTTCTTAATCTTCAAAAATGGACACCAGTTCAACTTGACAACTTATAAATCATAAATAAATGTGAAAAGAGACACATTTTTTATAAGAGATGGACGAAAATGGATATACGTCTTCAATAACGACAATATGAATGATGAACAGAATGATAGACAGCAGTAATTAATAGCTAACTAGAATCTACTGAACCATGTGAAGACAATGAAGACGTTAGGCCTAAAGCGAAAGACAATTATCACAAATACACATGTGTTATATCTATATATATATGTGTAGAAATGACAAGTAAAAAGCGTCAATTCAGTTTTTGAAACACAAACATACAATACATGAATTGTTCCAATGTTGAATGTAGTGTAAATTTCATCAAAATGTTCACAATCCACACTAACTTATATGGTGCGCCTCAAGGAAAACTATTGGGGTCTTTGATATATATTTCATACCTACAGCAGTGGTGTAGCTTCATTATTTCATAGTTCATTACGCCTACTGTTTGTTAACGATAAACTTAAATTCGATTTATTTAGAATTTCCGGGTGTGGTTACAGGACATTTAAAAATTTTGGAAAAATGGTGTAAGATGTTTCTACGAGCTATAAGTGAATGTCCTCAGCGAAAAATTTCGTCACAGGATGTAATTGCAGCTGTTACTATAGATGAAGAAATACAAAAAAGAGGAACAAGACAATAGAAGTGTGGAATAAAGAACGCAGTTTCATGAGTAACACTAAGAACACGTTTTAAGCGTTTGAAAGACGAGGAAGCACCAAAGGAAAAATACCTCAGAAGAAAGAATTGGAAAAGTTGAAGTACCAAAAAAAGGTAGGGAGATCGATAAACTGCAACAAAAGTGAAAGAAAAGAAATTGGCACAAACATGAGTGCAGATTAAAAAACAGTTTAGCCACGAACGTAATTCCTAAAACAAAAGTAATAAGGGAAAGGGACATGAGAAGATGACCTGACCTAACCTGATGTGACCTGACTACCTAACTTTGTTTTAGAAATTTAAAGAGAGAATATGAAAACCTCACTCGATCTTAGAAACTTTGGGGGTCATAAAAACTTCACCTGTCCTCCCTAACCTGATGATCTTGGAAACTCAGAGAGTTATAAACCTGACCTGACTTGGTCTGACCTGTTCTGACTTCACCTGACCTTACAGACTCAAAAGATTATGAAAATGTGACCTGGTCTGATCTGCCTTGATTGTAGAAACTCAGGAGGTTAGGTTTAGTTTACTTAACTACATCACATGTAATTAGGTTCTCCAATCCATAAGAAAAGTCTGATATAATTAATAAACGACTGTTTTTAAAAGTAGTATACACAGAACTTTCGTGGACTAATACACTAAAGTTGTTTCGTTTCAAGGAAATATTAAACATTACCGAAACCAAGTGCCGAAAAAACAATTTCGACTGAAATTGTGAGAAGACAAAGTGTGAAATTGAAGAAGACTGTTGCAAAAAAATTTGACGTGTAAAAGCGAAAGAAGTTATGTTTTGTGTGAAACAAACTTAAAACTAAAAATAAAAATAAATAAATTTGTCACCAACAACAGAGCATAGTACGTAAATAGTTTTATTCAAATTGTTGTCAAAATATTAAAAATTATGTCTAAGCAAATATACCTAACTAGTTTTGAAACAGCTGCCATCATCGGAATAAAACAGCAAGAGGTTTTCAAGTGTTGGGATTAAAAGAATATGAGACTTGCAGCATGAATGATCTTTCCAAACTGAGAATGAAATAGTATGAATTTCAGAATATTTGTATTATAGAGATTAGATTTTAGCGAAAAAAATCTACAAAGTGAACACACTGTGTTCTCAAAATTTGCCATAAGACGCCGCAAATATAGAATCCATATTTTATATTTTCCTATACCATTAAACTTACCTTCTGGAGATGTTCCGTGGGATTCTGAAAAAACAAACATTTCATTTAATATCATAATATAGAAAATATTACGAACGGTAAGTACATCTAACCTTCTACTATAATAATAATTGCCGAACCAGCGTGTAATGTTGTCTGTTTTGACATACGGATTTTTTGAAATAATTTTTTTCAAGATAATTTGAACAAGTTATAATTAAGTTAATTATTGTACGAATAGTTAGTTTTTAAGCTTGTCGGGTTTCACTATTGTCAAAACTGTATAATTTGTTTGAAATAATTATCCAAAATTAATTCCCAGAATAATTCGATGAGCGTTTATAATACCAAAACCAAATACAAATGTGAACATATTATGTAACACTATAATCACAAAAACAACTCGAGTGAACAAAATGCGTGTTAATTAATACGTACCCAATAAAATTAAATTACTAAGCTTCAGTAAATAATTAATATATGTTGTTATACTAGAACTAATTTAATTAACTTTAACGAGCAGAGCAACAAATTGCAACGAAACGAATTAAACAGGAACGAATGACTATTCGTTGGAAAAGATCGTATTTATCATACGTAATGAAATAGTAAAAACCTATCACTACAAATACAGAATCAATCAGCTCGTGCCTCTCCCAATTCTCACAGCAAATATTTACACCCACCCCCGTTGACCTCCAGCTCAAACAAGCAAACCCCGAAAGAGAAAATAAAACAAAACGCCATTGTCTCTTGCTAGAAAAGCCCAGCATTGAAAACAAGCAAAGAATTCCCCGGCTAATTCGCTCCGTTTCAAGGTAATTATGTAGAGTGTGAGAGCAAGACTACCCTACCATTTAATAAACACATTTGATTAATTCACAAGAAACGTAACAAATGGATTTAATATTCTGATAACATGACAACAAAGTACGATACAATCGGAACATGTCAACTGAAATTAATTTCGCTTAATGCATATCACAGCAAAAAGCAGTGTGCGGAATAGCAACTAAGGAGGACCTAACCTAGAGGGTGAGTAAATTAACGGCAGGGAGTATATCGTAGGTAATCAGATATCTTTGACGACGTGGATAATGTTACAGGCGTTCCAAGAAGGGGAGGAATCCCAGCCACCCGCCGAGTTGGGAACTATGTAGAAATCGTTCGACGTGCTTTTGTACATGATTGATTTAGGTTTGTTGGGGTCAATCTTGCCGGGATCAGGCTCTCGACAACAAAATCGAAGGCCATATTTTTCGGGGGAAAATATTTTCATAATAATAGGGGTCGCTGCAGGAGCGCAAATCCTGCTTTTGGGTAAAAGTAGATAATTGCGCTGCAGAAGGAAACGTCTGTTAGAAGAATTCTGGCCTAGAGTACGTCGTACTTTATAGCCTTTGTTTTTTTTTATGTGTTCTGTGGTAGCTGGAATATTTTGTATTTAAGCTACCCTGCGCATATTCTTACCCAGTCTGACTGTTCAAATGTTGTTGCTTGGAGCCTTTTAACCCTTTTACGTCCTCTCTAAAACATCTCTTTCTCACCAAGTTCCATCGTTAAAAAATACATAAAGTTCATTAAAAGCAAAAAATCTCTTATTTTCACGTATTTACTCTTCCCGGAAATGTCAAGCAGACTATGCTGGTTAAAATTTTCGAGTGATTTTCCTGCACAGAAGTCGGGTATTTTGATAATTGTAAAGTAAACTGGAGACCTGCTTGTATCATGACCTCGTTTCATTGAGTAAATAGTTTATCAGCAGAAGAGGGTTTGCTGAAACAAATAATTTACGGGCGTATTGTTCGTGGAACCAATTTCTTCCAAGTCTGTATAGACTTGAAAGCAATTTATTTCATTGTCTGATAAATAATGACTTATATAAGAGTTATCAAGTTTTGTTATAATAATTATCTTCATACAATCGTTTGATCGTTCCGATTCTTGGTATTGTCAGCGATTAATGGAGCATTTTTATTCGAAATGAGTTCCTCGAGCTTATAACACGTGTCTGCTAGGCCAGGAAAATTGTAGCACACATTATGGGAACAAGATTTCAGCGTTTTATTAAAAAAACATACTTTGGAAAATTTATATTTTTAATACTAGCTAACACAGTCATGAGAATATAGTTGTTTCAGACAAATGCAAATTACTAAAGTGAGGTTTAAAACCTGAAGAGACAAAACGAGTGGCGAAATCGTTTTTGATCGAATAGACCTTTATTTTTGTGTCTCAAAAACTGGATTCTGAAAAATATCAGATGGCACTTAAAATTCACGATAACCTGAAAATTGTAAGAGAATACGCTAACTTTGGAAGAAGAGATGAACTACGTATTTTAGATCATTATGTAATAAAGATAAGCTCAAAAAATAGATTACAGAAAGATATACGAAATTATCTTTTAGAAAACAATAAAATAAAATTAGAAAGATATACATAAGAAGTCTTACAAATTCTATTCCAAAAAGAAATACTAAAAAGGGGACAGAAAATTGGTGGAATAACACTGTTGACAAAAATGATAAATAAATCACGCAGTGGGATGAAGAAACAAAAGGAGAAATCTAGCTAAAAAAGGACAAGTGGGCAAAGTATTTAAAAAAACAAAAATAATATGTACTGTTACGGTTCGAAAATAAGGGGTTGCCTAGATAACAGCGAGTCAGGCGCAAGTGAGAGACTGCGGTGAACGAGTGGCGTTTTGAGCAGGGAAAGCGCGATTGGTCGCCTAATCGGGAATTTCCGCAACTCGTCCGACGGGATCGTGTTAAAACAGAAATCGAGTAACGGTCGGCAGCGGACGCACAAAATAAGGGGTTGTAACTTTTGGGGGAGCGACAGCCCGGAAAAGTTACACAGGGGGTGCGAGTGAGTGAGCGATAGAACCGTAAGTAAGTCACCCTTGCGAGATCCCGTATAAACCAGGTTTTCCTTTGCACAGAGACAGCCAAGTTTTCGGTTTCTTTTCTGTTTTTTTCTACAACTTTTTTTCCTCCTCGACGTGGCGTGTTACTAATTTCTTTTGGAAGAAGAACGAAAAACCCCATTGGGGAGACCGTAAGAATTCCTCAGGCCTCCAAACCTCCCGACTCGTCCCACTGAGCCGACAAAGGGGCGTCACGAAAACAAGAGAAACCGCCGTGCCAGATTTTTCCCCCCCACGAATCCTCCCGCAGGACTAGCCTACAAAGGAGGGAGGAAGCAACCTGTATGGTGGTAATTCGTATCGGAAAGGGCGCTGTGTGCGACCCACTGTGTACATGTTAAGCTAAGGTCCTAAGGTGTAGTTTGGTAATTAATCTGTGATTTGAAGGGCGCTGTGTCGCGTCCAGTGTATTTCCTGTTTCATTAGATTTAAGTAAGTTACCGTCTTTTTTGTATACCCCATCTCCACCAGCGCATAGGTCGGTCGGCACAAAGGGTGTCGTAACATTTTGGGGGCTCAACCGGGATCTAGGAAAATCCGACCTAACGTGGAGCTGGAGGAGATAGGATCGGGTATCTGTTGTTGTACTTGTGGTTATAGTATGGAGGGGAAATCTGGAACGTGAGGATCGATCTCTAGCGGTGAAGACGAGGCGGGAGCTGGAGAGACCTGAGAGGTAGGAGCGACGTAATAGATTGAGGAACCAGGGCGACTATCGGGGAGAGAAGGAGAGGCGAAAACTTGGCTGAGGTTGGAAAAAAAATTGTGTTGTTGGTAAGATGGATAATGATAGCGTAATGGTGGAATACCTGGAGAGGGACGAGATTATTTATGAGCTACAGCTCAGGGGGGCAATAGCGAGCGATCTAGACTCGACGGACGAGTTGTGTGAGTTCCTGAGGGAGCGGATGATTGTAGAGAGACAAGGGGTAGAGTTGGAGGAATGTGGGCAGCGTGAATGTGGTAGAGAGTTGCAGACGTGTAGCCTCAAGGAGCACCGATTGAGGCAATTACTCCGGGAAGCCAGGTTAACGAACGACTTGATTAACCGTGTCGAGGCGCTTTTGTGGCACTTATCCGGCCGGGTTCAGCGGATTTCGGCCCTAACGGAGGGACAACAAGGTGACAGGGCCGAGTTGCAACTACGATTAAGGGAGAGCAAGCGGTGGTACCGGGAACGGTTACGGTTGGGCGCGGTACAGGGAGTACAACGGCCAGAGTCAAGCGATAGCGGGGAGAGAGCACGAGCGGTGGGAGAAAACCCGGACGCAATACCGATCTCCAATTGGGGTGTGGTTTTAACACCAAACATTTCATAATTCTGTTATTAGGACCGGTAAAATAAAAATAACGAGAAAATACCTACGCATACTTGTAAAACATGTTTCGTCAAAAAAAAATGTATTCAATATTTGTTTTACTACATCATCAGTTGCCCGAATTCACTCATAAAACAATAACTCCGATAATACCAAACCCACTAAAAACAATAATAATTAATATTTTTAATAGCAATTCCTAACTCTGTGGGAGTACTTCCTCTGTAAATAGCTTTTATGAATCACTAAATTAATAACCCCAGTAATTGTTGGTTCGTGTTTGATTTTGAAGTGTACCTGCCAATTATCGGATTTATATTAAACAACCAACCTTAGAGTTAGACAATTCAAAATCAATAAGCATTTTTCGAAGCGCTGCGGTATAGAATTTCCCATTTTAATTTATATTTGTGTTAATTTTAGGGTATACACAATTAATAACCAATAGTACAACGGAGGGGCGGCTCATGACTTGAAAAGTTGATGAGGCAAACACAAAACGCTCCAAAATATAAATAATGCAAGATTACTTAAATATTTTCTACTTAGTCAAATAAACAAATTTGTAAACTCATTTCGTCACCTTAGAACTGGTTTGCCGCATATCCAGATCGCGTCCGAGGGATTTTCGACTCTACTGTGTGGTGCAGATTTGCCGCATGTCGCACTTGGGCGAAGCGAAACATAGTTTAGATTCAGTGCTGATTTGCCGCATGTCCAAGCAGAAATCGATACAGTACCGTTATCCGTTTTTACGTACTTCCTTGCTGTTTTGCTTTTCAGCGTTAGGTTTGGGGTTGGGAAAGAAATCGTATTCAACTTCACGCGCAGAACAATAAGAATAATGTGAAATAAATAAAAAAGAGACTTAACAATTTTGATGAATCTGAAATTAAAAAAAAGCAACTGTAATTTGTGCAACTCTTTTTCTGTTATAGATGTTACAAATATTTTCAAATTACATATTAGATTCGAAATTTTACAAATTTAAATTTTAAATAGATTTGTTGCTCGTTAAACAAATAATTTAATTTTTTACTTAACAGTAACATTTTTATTTAATGATTTCTCGGAAATGATTGAACTTATTTTCTCTAAAGTTTTAGTGAACAAGGTTTATAACGCTGCATACCAGTCAAAGAGTTCACAATTTTTTATAGTATTCTTATTTCTAGAAACGATATTTCTACATCAATAATCACAAATAATAGATACATTTTTAATTTTTTAAATTAAAATGTTGTAAAAGTAATATGAAAATTAAAATTTCGAAGCAAAATCTGTTTAGGTGGATTTTGCTTCGGAATTTATTACTGGAACGTTTACAAAAATCAGCTTTTGGCATAAAATGCTTGCAAATTTGAAACAGAATTGGAATGTTTTTTGACAATCATGCCTAATACATTTTTGACTTATATCTTTTAAAAAGAATTATTTCCGAATTTATAGCTATTTACAATTTACGACTTACTTCAAGAATAAATTCCGTATTAGAATTTTACCTATAATAACTAAATAGATGATGTTGTTAACTTATATAAGGTACCTTACATCGAAACGAGTAATTTGTTTTTTAATATGACATATTGCCTTTCTTTATCATTCTATTTGTCTAACAATTATTGTTGTGCAATTATACGCGTGTAAATAAAAATAACTTTACAATAACTTATTTATGGGTAAATTTTTTTACCAATTTATTTAAGTGGATGGTTATATGTAATGGTAATAATAGCCGCATAAAATTCACTCACTGTTTAGGTATACCAGATATCAAAAGCTATTAAATCCAAATGTTATTGTTTATTTTATTTATGTCTCGAGCGCAAGCTAAGGAAGTATTGTAATCAGGTTCATCGGGCGACTGGCTACTTTTATGGCTTCTCAACGTTTCATGACTCCTATAATACGAAAACATAGGTCTCTCGTTTCCGGTTGATAAAACGCTGACCAACATTTGTAATCATCCTCCCCATCATATAACGTCATCTCCAACTTTTACAGCAATAAATGTTATATAAATTTTAAAAAATAACATACTTCTTCATTTGTTGTTTATTAAGTTTTTACCAGAGATTTCTTAGTAACCTAGATACGGTGATCCTATGCAAAAGCGAACATACGTTCTTGGCCAACATGTACACTATGCGTTTTGCTTTCCATCTTCTTTTACAGCATGGGAACGCAGGAGTATGATTTTCTAGGTCTTTGTTTAAACCTAGCAATTTACGATTTTGCGCAGTAAACCCTTAAATTCTGCTAGCGCAAGTCGGTTCTTAATTCATACAATGGCCGGTGTTTGTGTGCTTGTTAGTTTGTTCTAAGAGATTTCTTAGGTTATAAGATTTATATTACGGTTATAAGTTTAAACTGCATAGAATTTCTAAAAATGGGTTACAGAGTATGTATTGCATGCAAAGAAAGATCTAATAATTCTTTTGTTTCGCAAAAATATTACAAAGATTTTTAATAATCCCGACATGAACAATCAGTGCATTTCTCAGGGATTACTAGATAATCACTGAGAAAATCACTGTAATCACAAAATACAATTGATGAAGGCAATAGCGCAAATTTAAAATTATTAATTTAAAAGTCCGCTTGCAACACGAAGCAAAACTGGTAAATTTTGCTTCAAAACAGGCGAAAATAAGAAGTAAATTAGTAAAATACATTTTATTTAATAATGAGTAACTAAGATTACATTAAATCACCAATATTTAATAATAATGTTAATAAATTTATACCACAGCTGTACGTCTTTTTGCTTTTTCGTTTTAAGCTCTCAACATTGTGCATGCAAATAAATACAATACGATTCTCTATTTATGTTAGAAACGTTCGTGGCAACAAAAACTTTTGACTCTAAGAAAATTGTATTATGTCATTTTTCAAGAGTTTCGCCGGTGTGAATGATAAAGAAAAAGTACGAAAAAAGGGAAGTCGACAGTCAAATTTATTCCAACGATCTTGTCCGTGTAATATTTTAATCTTAACATTACAAATCATTTTGGAGATTGCTTAGAAACTTTTCGTTTGCCACTTGTTAAAAAACTCGAGTTATGATTCTCATTTATACCATTTTAAATCAGTGCGCCAAATTATCAACCAATGTTAACAGTCGCTAGAATTAGACGAAGATAACACTAGTATGTAGTGCACATTACAACGAGTAAGAGAAAGACAGAGAACTAAAAATATGTCGACACTATTTTCATACATGTTGTTCCACTCTTTGCTGCCCATAGCCGTATCTAGGTTACTAAGAAATCTCTGGTTTTTACCCTAAGCACCCAGATTGAATTGAATTACCATAACCCTAATTTCTTGAGATTTTGGAAACAGGATATACTACATAAAGAAAGTTAAAAGAATTTGAAGTAATGTAATGATACTCTTTTTACATCAACATATTATTATTTATCAATTAATTGGGCATCGTCCAAAATAATGTTCATAAATTATAAGTGCAGGAAGTTTATGCAAAAGCATGCAAATACATTTTTTGCGTATAATAATATGTATTACTTTATTATTAAATATCTACTCATTTACAAGAATTATTAAAATTAGTAAAAAAAAGTATTCAAATCTCTGTCTAGTTTAATACCTTACCTTATTAAAATAATAAGTTTAATCAATTATGTAGTTAGCAAACAATGACGTTTAATTTATACTTAGTAGGGTTCACGGCATTAACTTTTCACATTGCATGTTTAATTCCGAGTTATAATTTGAGAATATAATTTACCCGTTTATTTATTTTTGTAGTTTAGTAGTACTTCAGCAAATTTAGAAAACTGTATGTTATTTAAAAATACGTGACAAATCACGAGGCCAATCTAGAGATCTGGTTTGCGCGGGAAATACTGCATACTTTTTAGATAAAAGGAGTATATGATAAGCGCACGTCGGAGATGATAGACAGTGAGCTAATATATAGAGCTAATGTATTGGAAAGAAATAGGACAAGTTTACGTGCGCACACCACAGCCTCCCTTTCTTCTCTAAACAGTTTGGGATCATACCAATATTTAACTGTCCACCAAGAACCAACGTGAAGGTGTAAGGAACTCTTGCAAGGAAAGGATGAGAGTGATAGAACAAAAGGAAAGGGAAACGTGGTCAGAAAAAACTAATATAACTTCTAACAAAAAACAAAATTAAAATAAACTTTAAAGAAAACATACAGAAAAAAATCAAATACAACATAAAATAAATCTAATTTGATTTATAACAAAAAACAAAACGAAAAAAATATAAAATATAAATACTCTGGATTTATTTTAAATTTTTTTATACATCAATTAACGAATTACTCAAATCTGGAACTGGCCGTTTTAATTCCTTAACTACATACAATTTATCATCATACGTGCGAGTTGAAAAAACAGAACTGCCATTGTCATTTAACGTTAGTAGAGAAAAATTCCGATTTACTCGTAATCTTAAATAACGATTACCGAAATCAAATTATGACAAGCACAAAGCACTAACGCGACACACGCAAACGTAGGCACTTTTAAGACAAAATTCTGTTACCGAAATTTTGAATCAATTTATACAGGGTCATTATAAAATATTGTAGTCAAGGAAGGCCATGACTTTGGTGACATTGTGTGTCGCCTTTTTCAGTTTTGTGGAAAGGATTACACTAATATTGGAATTTTTATTTTAAACGCCACATTAGTATGACATTAGCGGCTGCACTGTTTCAACGCTTCATCAAATTCTGTCAGATGTCAATAATTTTTTCGTTTGTACTAATTACTGGTACGTTTTCCCACACTTTGTGCGTTAATTGACTTGTCTTGTTTTCATTTTTGCTGTCTTCCCCTTTGTTCGAACTTTAATAAGTGTCTCAAAAAACAGTTTTTATCAAAACTACAGATCATTGTGGAATAATCTCAGGTAATGAACACAGAGGAATAACTATAGTCAGTGTTACAAATGAATTTTTTAGTTCTTTGGAGCAATCGTCATGTCCTATTACCGTAATGGGGTGTTAAATGAGGATGGGGATGGAGTGTACTCTGTGAAGGCGTCTAAAAACGAGTATCTGGGGAAATGTCCTGTTGTCATTGAGGAAGAATCTTTGAAGACGCTTTAGCGGCGAATTGTGGCCAGATTTAACAACACTGGTAGCGTTTCTAAGTGAAAACCGACGGGGAGACCTCAAGTTAGTGTTGTTGAAGATTTAAGGATGAGAATGGAACAAAGTCTGAATAAAGCTTTGTCAAAACTCTACAGTCCGGAGTACCATACAGCACGTGAAAGAAAATCGTAAAAGAGAAGTTACATATGCATCCATATAAGATTTCGTTGGTTCAGGAGCTGCAACCAGCTGATTTTCCTCCCCGCGTTGGGTATTGTCGTTGGTTTCAAGCTAATATGGACCATAACAGGATTCTCGATTTGTCGTTCTTTTCTGATGAAGCCTGGTTTCATCTGTCAGGCTATGTCAACTCACAGAACTTCAGAATTTGGTGTATAGAAAATACTTACCCTTTTGAAGAAACACCATTACACGCAGTGAAGGTTGGTGTTGTTAATGAGTTGTTGATGGAAATGAAATTTTAATAAGAGTGTTAATTTTATATTGGAACAGTTGCTATGTAAAAAAATAATAATAATTATAAATAAATGATTAACAAAAGTTAATTTTCCATTTTTCTAACAAAAAGAAGTAAAAGTAAAAACCAGAAATCACAACAGGTTATGGGCCCAGAGTACTCGCAAGTACTGAGGCAGTAAAGCTAGAAGAAGAAATTTTAGAACCTTAACGAGAGAAATAAAACTCGAAAAGGAAGAAAACGTATTTGACAGTGACATAAGAAGAAAAAAAAAACAAAAATAATGGCGTTGACAGAAGAGGTGAATTTAATAGAAAAGCTCAAAGATGAAACCACGTATCAGCTGTGGAAATTTCAAATAGCAGTAACATTTAAGGCTTATGATCTGTTTGGAATAGTAAATGGAGACAAGCTTCTATCTAGTGTGGAAAAGGAGGAAGATAAAACTAAATGGGTGAGAAATGATGCAAAAGCGCAAAAACTAATTGTGACGTCAATAGACAAAAAGTACATGATGCACATTATGGACTGCACCACCTCCAAAGAAATGTTCGAAAAAATCAAAAATATTTTTGAAAGAAGCACTTCAGAACAAATATGTAATTTGCTGCAAGAGTTCTACAGCTGCACATTTGGAAAAGGTACTGATATGGCTACTCACATTAGCAAAATAGAGAGTATTGCACACAAATTAAAAAGTCTAAATCAAACAGTTGATGACAACATGTTAATGTCAAAAATACTGTCATCTTTACCTCAAAGTTATGGTTTCTTCAGGATTGCCTGGGAATCTACTCAAGATAATGAGAAAACCTTACCAAAATTGATAGCAAGACTACTATCCGAAGAAAACCGCAGCAAGGAAAGTGAGAGAGATATTGCATTTAAAAGTTCAGAAAGATTTTGTAAACATTGTAAAAGTAGTTCGCATGATACAAGATTTTGCCGAAAATGGAAAGAAAATGGTGCTGGCGAAGTAAAATGTTTTAAGTGTGGATGCTCTGGACATATTGCAAATAACTGTCCCAAAAGGACAAATAACCAATGCAAGATTTGCAAGAAAACAAACCATAAAGAGCAAGACTGTTTCTTTAGAGATAAGACAAAATCATTAGAAAAAAAGAAGATAGCCTTTCTTACAGAAGACAGAAGACTGACAACGCAAGATTTTATAGTTGATTCAGGATGTTCATCCCACATGGTCAACTCGAAAGTGATGTTTACAGCATTTGAAAATATCGAAAGTAGCATACAAGTTGCAAAGAAGAATGAAAAAATGAAGGCAGAAGGGAAAGGAACAGTTGAAGGAAGTTCATGTATACTGAATGATGTACTTTTTGTACCCGAATTAAGCAAAAATCTACTGTCAGTTAATGCTATAACAGAGAATGATGGTGAAGTAACATTTACTAAAGAAAAGGTAGTAATAAAGAAAAACAATGAAAAAATACTTGAAGGAAAAAAAATTGAAAGTGGTTTATATATGGTTAGTATAAATCAAAGTAAGGAAGAGAGTTATCTTGCAGAAAATACTTCAGTAAAAGACTGGCATAGAAAGCTAGGACATTTGGGAACAAAGAATATAAAAAGATTAATAGATCTATCGACAGGCATGAAACTGAATAAAAAGAAGTGTCAAATGGGTTTCTGTGAAGTCTGCATGGAAGCAAAGCAAACAAGACTCCCTTTTAATACAACGAGACAGAAGGCAAGACGACCACTAGAAATTCTACATACAGATGTATGCGGCCCAATCGATCCTGAAACTTGCGATGGAAAACGATACATTTTAACAGTGTTAGATGATTATACTCATTATTGTAGAATTTTTCTATTGAAGTATAAGAGTGAAGTATCAGAATATTTAAAAGATTTTATTAGAGAAGCAGAAGCTTATCATAATCAAAAGGTAGTAAAAATACGTTGTGACAATGGTGGTGAATATACGTCATCGAATTTTAAACTCTGGACAAAAAATAAAGGCATTGTTCTGGATTATTCTATACCCCATAGTCCACAACTAAATGGAAAAGCAGAAAGATTAAATAGAACCTTATTGGAAAAGGCAAGAGCGATGATATTTGACAGCAAGCTAAGTAAAGATTTTTGGGGCGAAGCTGCGTATGTAGCAGCGTATCTGTTAAATCGAAGTCCTACAGAAGCAATAGACAAAACACCAATAGAATACTGGACCAAAATGAAACCTGATCTGTCCAGATTACAAATATTTGGTTCTGTAGCATATGCAAAGACACTGGGAAATTTACACAAACTTGACCCTAGAAGTAAAAGGTATCTTTTTGTAGGATATGCACCAAATGGTTACCGCTTATGGGATGAAAAATCTAAGGAAATAAAAATACACCGAGATGTTATCTTCAAAGAACCAGGTAGTCAATCTTTGGCTGATTACAGAAGAACAAGCAAAATAAATGTTATAGAAAGCGACGAAGAAAATCAGGAACAGAATGCAGAACTAGAAGAAAACAATACAGGTGAAAATTCAGAAACCGAAACTGAAAATGAACAAGACATTAGACAAAAACCAAATCAAATAGAAGTACAAAATATAATTTTGGGAGAAGGAGAAGGCATCACAGAATCAAGAAGAGGAGAAGGCATCACAGAATCAAGAAGAGGAGAAGGCATCGCAGAAACAAGAAATGGAAGAAAATTAAAACAAACTGTAAAACTTAAAGATTATATTGTAAACTTTGTTGAAGAAGAAGCGTTATTGACTTATGAAGAAGCAGTCAAGGGACCAGAAAAGGACAAATGGCTTGAGGCTATACGTGAAGAAAAAGAATCTCTGAATAAAAATCTTACATGGAGTTACGTGAATATAAATGAAGTAGACAAACATCGCATTCTGACAAGCAAGTGGGTATTCAAAGTTAAAGATAATGGAAAATATAGAGCAAGGTTGGTAGTAAGAGGGTGCCAACAACATAAGGGAATAGATTACAACGAAACATTCAGTCCAGTTGTGAACATAAGCTCAGTAAGAATAATGTTAGCACTGGCTGCCAAGTATAATATGTCAGTTACCAAATTTGACGTAAAAACAGCATTTTTGTATGGAAGTATTTCAGAAGAAATTTTTATGCATGTACCAGAGGGGTTCAAATGTGAACAAACTGAAAACAAAGTGTGTAAATTGTCGAAATCGCTATATGGCCTAAAACAAGCTCCTATGAAATGGAATGAACGTTTTACTACATCTTTAAAACTGAATGGTTTAAAACCGCTGATTAGTGATCAATGTTTATTTACGAATATAGAAAAGACCATGTTATTAGCAATCTTTGTAGATGACGGATTATTGATCAGCAAATGTGAAGAAGAAATGAAATCGTTATTGAAAAATCTTCAAACCGAATTTGAAATGACAAGTGAAAAAAATCCTAATAGGTTTTTAGGAATTAGTATTCAAAAACATGATGGAAAAGTTATACTTTCACAACAAGATTATGTACAAGCAACTTTAGAAAAATTTAATATGCAAAACTCCAAACCTGTACCTACGCCCATGGTCAAACAAGATATAAGTTCAGAAGATAAAATGGTAAAAATTAATTATCCATTCAGAGAAGCTGTTGGAAGTTTATTATATTTAAACAACAAGACCAGACCAGACATATCATATGCAGTGAATTACTGTAGTAGAAAAATGGAAAATTTTTCAAATCAAGACATTGTAACAGTAAAAAGAGTGTTTCGCTATTTAATATCTACAAAAAATGATGGACTGTGCTACGATGGCCAAAACAGTGAGAGATTGATTGCCTATTGTGATTCAGATTTTGCAGGGGACACTGAAACACGCAGAAGTACAACAGGGTACATAATATTTTTTTGTGGTGGACCCATATCGTGGTGTTCCAGGAAACAGCCAATAGTTTCACTTTCAAGCACAGAAGCTGAGTATATATCTGCTGCAGAATGTGTTAAAGAACTTCTTTACTTCAAATCTCTAATTGATGAACTTACCAATGGTGAAGTGAAGATAGATTTGTACGTTGATAATCAGAGTGCAATCTCAATAGTGAAAACCGGACAGTTCAATCGACGGAGCAAGCACATAGATGTAAGATTTCATTTTATAAATGAAAAGGTGCGAGAAGGTATTATAAACATAAAGTATTGTTCAACTGAAAAACAAATCGCCGACATATTTACCAAACCTCTTGGAAACATTAAATTTGAAAACCTGAAAGAACAATTTATGTCAAGCATCAATTGACAAGTAACAAGTGACATAACCTTAAAATTTGGAGAAGGTGTTAATGAGTTGTTGATGGAAATGAAATTTTAATAAGAGTGTTAATTTTATATTGGAACAGTTGCTATGTAAAAAAATAATAATAATTATAAATAAATGATTAACAAAAGTTAATTTTCCATTTTTCTAACAAAAAGAAGTAAAAGTAAAAACCAGAAATCACAACAGGTGTGTGGTTAGCTGTTTCTAGACGACGATTCATAGGTCCGATACTTTTTAAAGTAAATGAATGTGATCAATAAACAAAATTGGATGTAGAAAGTTTATGTAGGTACTGCAATAAAGTTTTTTATTTTCAGTAACTTTCATTTTTCTGTTAGTTGCATTCTCTTAATTTAAAACTTACTTCAACTTACTGTTTAGTAATAATTGTAACTTTACGATTAGGAAGGTTAAAAATCTTTATTAAACATTCTGTTGTTTCAAGAGATCTCATAATCATCTACAGAACTCTTAACACTATGCTCCTGAAATGTTATTGTTTTTTTCATATTTTTTATTACAGAAATTTTGAAAAATCTTGATATGGGGATGGCCATGTGGGCGTGTTTTGGGTAGAATTTCTTTGACATTCCTGTTATGCAGATCTAGTATGTTTCAGATATCTAGAAACTGCAAAGCTGAAGGTAATGTTTGGACATAGCAGTTTTCACCTATTGTAGGGATGAAGATCAAGGCTTTCAGTTGTGTTTTTTCAAGAGAAAAGCACCGGTCACAAACCACGTCTGCACAATGTTTTACGATTCCTTACAATTTAGAAACTGAACTTTCGCGGGATCACCACTTTGGCAAAATTATTTACTGCAAAAACTCATTACTCATTGTCATTTTAAAACAGTGGTACTGTTCGTTAACTGTGATAAGACTTGCTCTGCCATTGTCCATTACGTGATTTTTCACAATTTTTACCTTCAGGGTACCTATAAAAATGTAATTTTTTAATTAATTACCGTGTTCATTGGTTTCGACAAATTTAACCTCACTTTTTGGATTTCGTTATTTGAAAAATGATTGCTTCTTTGCAAAACAGAGCAGATGATTTATTCTGTTCAACTCCAATCGACTTTCCAAGGTGTAATTCATGACAAAGCCCTTAAACGTTTTTCTGACAATTTACAATTTTTGAAGCTGAAATGTATTGCAGTGGCTTTCACAAATGCTCGATAACACTGCAACCCTTAATGCTCTGGCCTGGCGTATTTTCGTGTCTATTTAAAATGAAATTAAACCGCAAACCTGGCATTTCAATTTTTGACACATTTGATAGATTTGTTTCGACGTTCGTGACATTTCAAAATAGTTGAAATCATTTTGGTGATTAGCGGCACGAGAAAAATTTCAATTGTTTTTCATAGGTGAGTTGACTACAATACTTTATAATGACCCTGTACATACACAGATTTGTGGCAAAACAATCAACGGCCTAATTTTGAATATTTCTGCCAATGCAGACTACATTGTAATCGCACGTTCTCCGCGCGCAAATATTGTTGTCCATCTCTTTTGCAAGCACGGAAATGAGGCTAGCCTCAATTTTGTCTTTTTTCAACTCATACCGCTTATGAGTGTATTGCAGGTTGCTTGCCTATTAACGACATCATTTCTGGATTTGCTGTAGAGGCAAGCTTCGAGTCTGCCTCATTCGCGTCACAAAACACATGTTGTGTGGAGTATTGAAGCGCTCTGTTTAATTAAGGGAGCAACGTGTACCTACCGAGATAAAAATAAGAATATAATTTTCCATATTTGTTTTTAAAATTTTAGAAAAAAGACACCAATTATTGGCCGAAATGTGTCGGTAAAAAATAATCAAAATCCTAATAAGGCGTAAAATTCATTGGTGAGGCACTGCCTCACCTGCCTCATAGGACAAGCCGCCCCTGGTACAACGTATTATATGTGTGAATGGTACACTAAATCAATAACTATTTTTGTAACTAGAGCGCATAGTGATTTTATAACACATGAGAACAGAATAATACATATAAAAAAATTAGAGTTGCAGTTTGCAAATTGTCTGTTTAGATGTGTTCATTATATGTTCAACAAAAATACACAGTTTGAACAAAATTTCAGCAACAAATACTTAAAAATTAAAATTTATTTTTATAAGCCAAACGAGCTTTCTCTTTTTTTGTTTACTGCTCAATTTAGACATTTCTCGTTTAAAATAAAAATTGTTTTTTTATTCAGTTCTTTTTCTCTAAATTGAAGTTGATTGCTCTTAAAAATTTTCATTATTACAATATGACCTGTATGGGCTATTTTAATTTATTTACTTAAATATCCAGGCATTTTTTTATTTAGGTTACGTGATGTGTGTCGAATGTTTACAGTCTCTACTGAAAAATAACACTTGTGGTCTTTCGGATAAAAATAACTGCTTTACCTCGTCGGTGTTATTTTTCAGTTCCTTGAGCTTGCGTTTCTATTTTAAAACTGGGTTTCCTTTGAACTACTGCAACATATCCTTGCATAACGGTACAAACAGGTGTCAGATAATACTTTCAGAAATTATCGAATTCTTGTTTTATTTTGCGCATATACATGTTTGAAATATTAAAGAAGGGTGCCTTGAATAGAAACGAGTGTCAGTAATTTCAGTAGATTTTGTTCAAGATAATATGTAGTTCAGACAATGCTGCCGCCACAATAAAATATTTACACCGGATATCATATTCCATCGCCACACGCCTCCGTTGTCCCGCATCGACTTTCTATGTTCTCCGAATTTATTTATTACGCGAAGAATAAAATAATTAACGTCAATTACGTCCCCATAAGAAATTCATGAGCTATTGGTTGCCGGCAAGATTAATCACTCGAAAGTTTCTCGAGTGGTCCCGTTCCCGGGATAATTCGCTTACGGCATCCTTCTAAAGATGTCAGGATCGCGTGAAGAATCCCAAATTCTTAGCTTTTCAAACGTCCTTATTTATTATGAATGCTGGAAAGTAAAAATCCTCCTCCATGTAAAGGCGGAGCGCTCGAAACTTCATCCGCGACAAGAAAACAAAAGGACCTCGCGCAACTCCAGTATCTTATTTCTGTGCCGACGAGTTCCCGCTGTTTAGAATCCAGCGAAATAAGAAATGGATAAAGTTAAGCTGCCACAGTCGCGTTCTGATTTGGATTTGGAGGAGTCGGCTGCACCAGTAATGATAAGTTTGGACTGAAATAACATGTGAGTTATGTTCGCCAGGCGAGCGGCCCGACAGTTGAGGTAATATATGGAGACAGAGTGGAGATGTGATAACACCTGATCTAACTTGGCCCGCCGGGTCACGCTACCCTACGTTATTCGCGAACATTCTTCATTCTAGACGACTAGTTAGTGCAGGCCGGGTTAAGCCCGACCAGCTGAGCGCTACGAACGGCTTACGAGCTATAACAAACCACGAGTTCATTTGTTAAATATATATTTATGGAATAGTTACGAGCAGTGTTGGCCACCGTAATTTGTTTTTGTATTAATAGAACGTGGATACTTGAATGTGACCACCGTTGCCAACCAGTAGTGTATTTTAAACACTAATTCCTATCAAATACAATATTTATATTTTTTCATATCTTCTCACACACATACAGATATACAAGGTAAACTGCCAAACGTTGGTGGCATGGAGATAGCAGGTCGTTTTTCATTTTCTAACCGGAAGTTTAAATTATGAAAACATCTCATTTCTAAACATGTGGTGAGGTCATAGAATTCTTGCATTCATGTAAGAACAAAATATATAGGTTTTGTGTTGTTGGTCATTTAGCAATTTTTTCGACTTGCATGTAAAGAAGATTCTAGGGCAAATGACTTTTCATTTTGGTTGTATGCAAATACATGAAAATTGTAGGTATATAAATGTGTATAAGAAAATCCTTATATTTGAGCCTTGTCTATATATTTTTTCTATGTGCCTGTTTTTGATTATGAGTGTCTTTTTTGCATTTTGTCGACCTATTTTATATTTTTCTGCTCGCTTTGTTCTAAAATTTCAATTTTCTATTCCTCGAAGCACATCTTACATTTAGTTTTTTCGTTACTGTAAAGAAAGATAATCCAACCCGTGTCTAAGTTTTACCCTAAGGTAAAATATCAAAATTTTAGTGCACAGCCAAGTACGTAGGTAGGATTTAAAATAATTAAAACACCCATTTACAGAACCCGACACAAGTTGTCTCTTGCTTTTTTAGGAAGAGCTTTGATGTGTTAAATACACCAAGCCTTCCTACAACTTTCTTTTCGAGTTCTCTTTCTGTATCAATTAGTTCGTTTTGGGTTTTCGTAAAGTGAAGTTCAAAAGTGAAAAAGTGTTTTAAAAATTGTTTATCATCGTCTGGTATTTTGTGCCATTTTTAAAAATGCTTAAAGTAAAATCGGCTTAAAAATCAAGGTAAGGGAATAGACGAAAAGCGAAGTGGTTTTTCAATTAGAAAAGGGCGAATTATTCTGTAAAATCGGTGAGAAAATTGTAACCATAAATTATTAATGTTGCACAATTCAAATGGGAAAACTAATAGTGATATTAATTCCATAAATTCGCATAACGATATATCAACTTTTGAAAAATAAATAAATAAATAAAATGTATTGTTGTAGATTTCATGCTAAAAAAAAGTGCCATGGAACATGGAAATACTGACATGCACAAAACAAATCTTACTAAAGATACCAGGCACACTTTAATTTCATCGTTTCATAGTGAAGACCATAAAATAATGTTTACTATAAATTATGCTGTGAATTTGCTGGGGTAATTATACCGTTGAAGAAATTTAACAACAAAATACTGCGCTTCTTTTTGGAGAGAAACTGCAAAAATAATATTCCTGAGGAATCAACTTTAAGAAAGTATTACTTGTCCCAAGTGTACGATGACGTATTATGTGCTTGCATAGAAACTTAAGATTGGAAACATCCCAATTTATGCTATTTTATGTATTTAGTTGTTTCACATTGTACTTTTGTGGGTGATTAATAGAGTTGTAACAGATATTGGGGTTCACGATATTTGGATAGTAGTAGATTAAACGACAAATTCTAATGAGCAATTCGTTGCAAACATTGTAGTAGGAAAATTATTTGTATAGGCAGCTGGTACACCACATTTACTGGCATCGAAAATATTAGAAAAAAACAATAATGTAACAGTGGCACGTTTCATCAATGAGTCGTTGGGTATTGATTATTATTATTAAAAAAATATATATTTTTCTCGGATCGGTTTAAATTAAATTTTAAGTTATTGTGGAGTTGAGCCTACAGTGTCGAAATGCTTCGCGGATGCTCAATACTATTTCCAACAAAACTATCTCAAACATAATGTGGCTTATATAAAAACCCATTTTACCATCCTAAAAACTAGTACAACTAGATTAGAGACCATTGGGTTAACCTCAAGTCAGTCTGTGGATATAGTAGAGTAGTTGTATAAACGATTAGTAGGTGAAATGCCATTTAAAAAGCTGCACGATATTTTACAAAAAAATACAGGGTACCAAAAGCTTAAACTTGCAGCAAAGTATTACAAGGCGAAAATGTAGAAAAAGATTTGAAAAGAAAACCACTGAACTTTCTAATTTTAAATATTTTCCTTTTACACCGTGTGATCTTCCTCTAGGTATAAAAATGTCCTAACAGACAAAAGGAAAAATTTTCCTGCCAAAAATTTAGAAAAATATCTAATTTGTTATGCAAATTTTAACGAAGATTACGAACGATACTTTATAAAAAATACCGGGTATCAAGAGCTTAAACTTGTCAGCCAAGTATGACAAGGCGAGGATTTAGAAAAATATCTAATTTGTTATGCAAATTTTAACGAAGACCAGGATCGCTGATTATGTAAAATAATAAAATGAATGTAGATCTCAGAGAAAACCCGACGTTGCCTGAAATTTATTTTTCCTAAAACTTGCCTAAAGCATCTATTTTGCCATTCTGGCTTTTTTAAATCTAAAATCCGCTCTACCACAAGGTAGAGCGGATTTTACTTATTGTAGACGAATTTGTGACCAAAAAGATTATAACTGAATTCAAAGATTTTCACGCTCAGAGTCATTGATATAAAACGTTTTAAAGATGTGAAATTTAAGTTAACGTTTCGCCCATTTTCATAAGGAGCATCCTCAAGAAGTGAAGGGCCAGAGAACGAAAAATTCAGTGCACAGAGAGAAACCGAAATTAAACCTCTTCTAAGCGGAAAGATTATGCGGGGACTATGTACACGTTTTTCCAAATACTTAGAGGAGAGACGCAACCAGTCCTTCTGTTCATTTGGGTGTTTGTGGATCTCTATAGCTTCTTGAATTTTCCTACTATAGTAATGCGAAATTTTAGCTATGATTTTTTGTTGTCGAACAGAATTCGATGACGCGTACCGTGCTGATGTTCTGCTACAGCTGACAATGAGAAGGAACTGGATCAAATGTAACGCTGATGTTCAGATAATCTAGTTTTAATGGGCCGAGCATTTTCACCTATGTAAACTGTACCACATGAACAGGAGACACTATAAAAACCTTTAGGCGACGATTCCGGAGGTCTGTCCTTCGGAGAGGGTAGACAGTGGACCACTTTATAGGTGGTTTGAAAATGATTTTGGCGTTTTGTTTTATGGAAGTTTTCGCCACACGATCCGTAATTGGGTGAATGGTAAGCCATGGATATAGGGAAGATAAACATTGTATGTTGGGGTTATCGGGAGTGTGAACGTGTGTGACGCTGAATGGTGAACCGAATGTCATTTAATTTGTAGCCATTGTTAACCAAATTTTGTTGAACGTGATTTAGTTCGAATTTCAGGGTCTGAAATTGAGAATGCTCTGTGTATCAGGGAATTCACGACAGAAAATTTTTGGGACGGATGATGATGAGATTCTGCATGAAGATTGTGGTCTGTGTATGTGACTTTTCGTTAGACGGAATAACCCAGACGACCATTGAGTAAGCGTTTCACTAACGCATCAAGAAAGAGAAGACACCCATTGTTTTCAATTCTCATTGTGAATTTGACACAGCAGTGCTGACTATTGAGATGACTCAAGAAGACTGGGAGTGTGTCTTTGGCATGGAGCCAAATATTAAAAGTATCATCCACATATCAAAGTCATAATTTAGGTTTCAAATCTGACGATTCTAAAGCGATTTGTTGAAGAGTATCCAAGAAAATATTTGCAATGAATGGAGAAAGAGGTGATCCCATTGATGTACCAAATACCTGTTGGTAGAATTGCCTACGAAAAAAAAAATATGTGGACGTTAGACATTCTTCTACTAAATCAGTTAGAAAATCCGGTTTACCATCCTGATATAGAGTCTGACGAATAATGGACACCCAATCTGGAACAGGAGTGGGATTTTGTTTCTACCGATACGATCGAAGGGATAACGAAGCGGTAAATGACAAGGACGAAAATATAAATTTCAGATGCGAAAGAAAAAAACGACCACATTTTATAGGTACCGATATTTTATCGTTATAAAAACAAAATCCCCCCAGGGACTTTGGTAAATAACGATCTGACATCAAAGCTTACTAGATCGTCATGCGATCTAATGACCAATTCGACAGCAGTCCATGTTTGGAATACAGCCTAATTTCGAAATATGTGCAATAAAAAAATGGGGAGTACTTCACAATAACATTCATGTACTATGTAAAGTTCACGTTCCTAAATGTCTAGAAAAAAATAGTTGAAATTAAATATAAATTGTACACACGCCGCTGGTAGTATCTCTTGATCTATCTCTTTCGATGAATGGCACAGAACGACTCGGATTAAGAACTAAAAAAGTGACTGATAAGAAACAAGCAAAAACACAAAAAGGGCCAGGCTTTTTGCATCGAGCGGTCGGTTAAGAACAAATTTTGGAACGGGTCGAAGAAGAGCTCGACATTAGTACTCGCCGACTTGCAGCTGGTGTTAGAGTTTCACAGTTTGTAGTGCATCGTACATTAAAAGAACAAGGCCACATCCATACCATGTTCAAAAAGTGCAAAGTTTGGAGCCCGCTGATTGTCCAGGTTGTGTAATTTACTGCAAATGGTTGTTACAGCAGTGTCGTGAATGCGCTAACTTTTTAAAGTACATTCTATTTACGGATAAAACAGGATTCAATCACAATGCTGTTTTCAACACCTACAACACTCACACTCGGTCCGATGAAAATCCACACGCTCGGCAAGAAGTACAATTTCAACGACGGTTTTCCATAGATCTGTCGGCCAGTATCGGTTGAATGAAACAGTTAGTTTATGGAAATCAACAGTGTCCAGAAACTATAGAAGAGGTTAAACAACAAGTGGAAGTGGTAACCGCTACAGTGCGTGGAACTCCCGGTGGTCTTTCACCTATCAACAAACATGTTGCGACGTTCTGAAGCCTATATTGCTATTCAAGGACAACATTCTCAACATTTCTTGTTAAAAGCTAGTAGCATTCTAAGTTGCTGTTATTTTTGTTTTAATAAACAATGTGGCATCGTTGTGGCAAGGACCAAACATCCGTCAGAATCAAAAGTGCATCACCATGAACCATTACCAAAAATCGGTCCTTGTCAGGACCACTACTTGTTTCTACAACGAATAATCTTTCGGACTGACTTTTAACGAATGATAAACAGCAAAATGTCGATTTTACTTTGAATTGAAACTGAATGTGTTTTCATGGTTTTTGTATTCGAAAATTTTTCCACCTATTGTTTAAAAGGTAGATCAGTGGCTTCGTATTGAGAGTAGTTCATGGGGGTTTTGCCCCATTCAATTTTTAATTTGTATTTTCTATATTTCCACACTACTACCGTACGTGATGCCATGGTTAAAATTCTTGGATATATTTCGAAATCACCCTGTATAATCCTTAGTATGTTTACCAGATATTTACAAGTGCCTACTTCGAGGAATCAATGGTGCTGACAATAGGACTTTGGGAATTTTTGGCAGATCATGTAGACGAGGTGCACATTGAAGGGATGCTATGAAGGAAGACGTTTAATACGCTAAAATTTGTTTGAAGTATAAAAAGTTTCATGGATGTTTAAGAATATATATCTTGGTTTGATAGTAATTTATTACTTTTATGGTACTTAATGTATAACTTTGTACAGAAACCGACTTTTAAACGTCGTTTTCCATTAAATTTTCTCTTCTGAATCAAAACATCTGAGAAATGTTGTTGGCAGAATTACAGTTTTTGGAATTTCGAGGTGTGGTTAACCCAAAGAAAACGAATAATTTAAAGCAAATGTTACACTTAAAAATGGACAAAACGGAGAAAATTAAATGCTGGAATTAATGGCAAGTCATGGAGACTTTTTAACTAGTTGTTAGAACTGAGACTTCGATCGATCCGTTGAAATAAAGCGGTCTTAGAGCAATTAGATTAAGTTTAACATGTTTGAAATATTTAATCACCTTTTAAAAGTTTAAACTGCACTGGACCAGACCGTCAATATAACTACAGCGAAACTTCTCTACAACGGACAGCTATGGTGACCCAGAAGGTGTGCGTTATTGAGAGGTGTCCGTTGGAGACAGGTTGATAAAAAAATATGTATTTATTTTTGTATACATATATTGAAAACCTATTTGGTATATACACATACATTAATTATGTATACTGTGAGATTATCTCAAGATAGGTAGATATTTATACTTTCTCACTTAACCTTTATGTGCCTGCCTTTCCCATGTTTGAACGGAGTTTTTTCCTATCTCTACTGTTGTTTTTTCCTCTAGATTTTTGACAGTTCCAATTCCGATTTGAAGCAAAGATTCACCAATTTTCAGTTAGTTTTGATGACTTGTCCGCCGTAGAAAAAATGTCAATGTTTTTGAACCTTTTGTTTACGTCGTGGGTACCCGGGTACCCTAAGTGATTTTCCATGTGATAACAGCTATAATATATAAAATAAAAAACTAAGTGGTTTTCTAGTACATTGAAATGATAGCAAAGTGTACATAACTCTAAGATAAAACATTTATTTGGAGGTTTTACAATAAACTAACCAATATTGTGTTCCTCATTGACACATCTATCAGATACAGCCTTGTTCAGACAATGTTCATTGCAAACAGGATTTTTGCAAATATCACATCTTTTCCTTGTCTTTCTACGTCGTTTGCTGAATTGTGAGCAAAGAAAACAGCTCGAAAGAAACCGAATACCACTGTGTACCGTCTTTTCCAATTAGATTTGATGGTGGTACTGTTGCGTCTTCTTCATCGTCAGTTATGTTTGAGTCATATTCTTCTTCTTTTTTAAGCATTGGCTCTTTTTCTGCATCGGATTCTTCGTTCTCGCTTGTTCCTGCTCCTGGAATGTAATCGTCATCATCTGAAGGATCAAAAGGCTCACCTTCATAGTGCAATTCTGACAATGCTACTTCTAATTCTTGATGTGTCATCCTGAAATGGAATCTTTGCCAAAATTCTCTTCATAACAAATAATGTGAAATTAAACATTATAATACTTAGGTACATGTTCTTACAATAAGGGAACAAAAATTAAAAATGACTGAGAAATATAACATGCTTCTACTTACCATTTTTTCCGCGAACTTTTTTTTTTGGCCAAATTCTCGGCTTGGTCCAGCTTCACATTCAGCCATAACAAAGAAAAAACTAAAATATCTCGACGCACTATGCAACAGGTCTGCACACTGTAACGACAACCGTACAAATGATTTTAATTACTACAGGTGCAGGTTGTGCACTTGTTCAGACTTGCATGAACGTGTTTAATGTCGATGATGTAATTCAGGTCGCTCCAGCGAATGTACAAGATGTCAAATGATTTTTATATGATATATATTACTAAATAAATGAGTGCAAATCAATAATTTTTCTATGGATACCCAGGTACTCAACCCGTCACATGAAGTTGTTCTTTTTCCCAGTCACACAAAGGTTAAGCCGCCATTTTTTTGAAAGGATTTAACATACAATTTTAAAATTCATTATTGGGAAAACCGGTATATAAATTAAATGGAATAACGACAATATCATTAGTATGTCCTAATAGAGTACCGCGGGTGGTACTCAAAATTAGTTAATCCGTTAACAGTACCTGAGCTGTTTACCAGGTAAAATCTTGGTAACAAATAAATCTGTCCGTTGTGTAGAGGTAAATTTCTATTAAATTTATTAAAATTGTATCAAATTTTACTGTCCGCATCCGCTGTTGAGAGAGTCCGTTGTTGGGAGGTTTAACTTCATATTACGTTTGCTAGACACACTTTCGGTTTTTTTAAAATTGTCCGTTGATTAGAGGTGTCCGTTTTGTAAAGGTGTCTGTTAAGGGAGGTTTTGCTGTACTGCAAATTTATTAATTCATTAGCGAATTTATTTTGGTTATGTTTTTACAGAGAAGATACATTTTCTGGTTGCTACAACGGTTATACGTTCTTAATTTTTAATATTATATATATAAAAGTATAGGTCATGGAAAAATTTCACAGCCGCATCTGCAAAAAACTCAAAAAATAAATTCTTGCAAATTGTGTCTAACGAACATTGCCATTCACATAGAAGTTGCAGACATGTCATTTAATATTCAATAGGAAAAGAACTTTCTGATCAAAAATCAAGCCCATTACTAAAATTCAATAAAAAAATTATACGCCAGAAAACATAATGAACATATTTTTTTAAACTATCCAAGGCATGTTAGTAAGTTGGATTGTTTCAATTTATTTGGAAAGTTGTCATAAAAACAAAGCCCTACACATAAAAAGTACAACAGCAGTGCTTACTTCCTTTACAAATTTTAAAAATAAGAACTCTAATCTTTGAGAACAAGATCGCTACCAAAGTGGCGTTCCTAAAGACAAAAATGTAAATTGTGGAAAAAAAGCAATCGGTACGAGAAGAATGCAGTGATGAACTCGGAAAACACATATACCTATTTTCGGGAAATTGTTGAGGGTGAAAAATGCTTCCTTCTCACATGTTGTCAGAAAAAATGGTTCAAAACGCTATAGAACAGCGATTCTCAACCTTTTCATCTTCGCGACCCATTTGCCAATAACAGTTTTTATCGCGCCCCCCCTCGGTTTGCGGGTTAATAAAACGACAATCACTGATTCTCAATTGCTTTCTGTCTCACTTTCTGTTGGTACGTCCGCCATGTGTGTATTATTTGCGGCTTTGTAAAAATTTCCGAATTCTCTCGAACGATCTAGAACGTCTCCGAACCATCCAGCGCATATAAATGCAGTATTTCGTTCGTTGCTAATTAGTGCCAGCCAAACACAGCGTTGTAAGGTAAGACACACTCAGTGATCCGGTCAATGTTTAGCGAATCATGGAAAAATTTTTAAGTGGGCGTAAACAGGTATTACACGATGGTGAAGCATCAACAAGTGCATTGACGAGCGTGGTTCCAAAAAGCAAATCGAGAAAATATTCTCTAGAATACATAAAATTTGGATTTACTAGTACGGAAGTAAATGAAGAAGAACGGCCTCTGTGTGTCATTTGCTCAAAAATTTTGGCAGCAGACAGCATGAAGCCTAATAAACTTAAACGCCATTTGGAAACGCTTCATGGCGAATATGTTAACAAACCTCGACAATTTTCCGAATTAAAATTGAAATCATTTGAAAAGCAAAAAACATTTTTTAAAAAATCGTTGTCTGTACATGAAAAAGCTTTACTTGCGTCGTACAAAGTTTCATATAGAATAGCCAGATGTAAGAAGCCGCATACCATTGGCGAAGAACTTATTCTACCAGCTGCAATTGAAATTGTAGAAACTATGTTTGGAGATAATTTTACCAAACAATTACAGTCTATACCTCTATCAAATGACACTGTTGCACGTCGAATTAGCGATATAGCTAACGATGTACAGCATCAACTTTTTGAGAAATTGCATGATAAATTGTTTTCAATTCAGCTTGATGAGGCAACAGATAGCAATAAAGATGCTCATTTAATTGCCTATGTTCGATTTTGTGCTGATACGTCAGCAGTAGAAGAACTGCTTTTCTGCAAACCAATAGAACTCAAAGCAACAGCACTTGCATTATTTGCTATTTTAAATGATTTTGTAAACGAAGGAAACATAGAATGGAAAAACTGCGTCGGAATATGCACCGATGGTGCTCGTGCAATGTCTGGAAGATTCCAAAGTATGCAAACACTTGTGAAACAAAAATCTCCACAATGTGAATGGACGCATCGTTATTATTTTATTGCGAGACGAGATGGTTATGACCAGATGGTAAAAGACAATTTAGTAACAAACCACTCTTTGAATTTTGGGCAAGCTTGGATAATCAGTTCTCTGCGTTGAAAATAACAGCCCTACGTATACTACTACCATTTTCAACATCGTACCTTTGTGAAACTGGATTTTCTGCGATGGCTGCAATGAAGACAAAATATAGATCTCGACTGAATGTAGAAAAAGAACTTAGAGTGTCAATTTCTCAAATTAAATCGCGTTTCGAAAACCTTTGTGCGGCTAAACAGGCTCAAGGGAGTCACTAATAATAACCATTATTTCTGTATTTTTATTTAATTATTCAGAATGAATTTTATTTACTTTTTTTTAAATATTTTTTTTTTTTTCAATAATATATTTTATTTTTTCTAAATGATTTATTTTATTTTTTCTAAATAATATATTTTCTTATTGGCTGGCGCCCCCCCTCTGGTGTTATCGCGCCCCCCTAGGGGGGCGCGCCCCCAGGTTGAGAATCGCTGCTATAGAATAAAACACCATGTAAGTTACGAGATTTTAAGACTTCTGGAAGCAAGTGATATTGAAGTGTTGCGGATAAATACAGAATATGACACTGCTAAAGATGAAAAGCTGAATCACGTCTACTCAAAAGGAAACTAAATTAATATTGTCACGTTGTACGGGTATTCAAAATCGGAGTAGGTAAAACTCAATTTATTTCTCAGTAATACAAATTTATACGACTAACAACACAGCAAATGTAATTCCGGTGGTCCCTATTTAAATAGCCAGCTTCGCTTCTGGATGGTTCACCGACATCGCTTCGAGCTTGTTCTGGAGCCCGCCGCCTACACTTACGCAGAGTCGTTTCTAGGCGCTTTCTTACTGGGATGCCATACGTACTAGAAAACCCATAGGCGTCGTACCGGCTCGACGTATGGGTTTACTTCATAACAGTATATTTATTCAATATTTATAATTCATACCAGAAATTAGTAACTTTCTAGTGGTAGATCCAATAACTATTTTTAGTGAAGTTAACGGAAGCATATATGCGAAGAAGTTTATATGTAGACCTTAAACTGCTTAGCATTTAATATGAAGTGAATTTACGAATTATTCACACACGAGATAAAGCTTTAAGTACAGCTAGTCTGTTATTTATAAATGGCGGTAAGTACGCCGTTGTAAACACAATGAATTATAGTTTCGTTTGATCATAATTTTAATCTAATTAAATTGTAAAGTAAAATGTTATGTAAATTACTTAGTGTGTAGCAGTGTTATTTAATCTTTATATGACAAAGTCATGTTTCCAGTCTTATAAAGGGAAAGTGAAATTGCTAATTTGCTCGTATGTCACGATACTTGTTTATTAACTACCTCTTCACAACTGTTAATCCAGGCTTATTTAATTTTGTGTTTCCATACTATAGTGGTTACGCCATCAGATGTGTGGTAAAGTATATAACAAACAAATTAAAGTGTATATTAACAGAAGTTTCTTTAAAAACTTGTTCTTACTATGTACATTTTTGTATTAAATTACAATTAAACAGTTAACCAACAAAAATTAAAACCCTTCACGTCCTGATTATAAAATTCATTGTGTGCGCTGCTGTAACCGTAACTTCCCAACATACGTCTTCTTGAAGTTGTTTGTTATTCAGCAAACCCACCCACCGAATACAAACAACAAACTTCTTAGAAGTTTAACTTTTGTTTCATTGCATAAAACTGCACCAGCCTTATCGATTCGCCACCCCTAGATTGCGACTTTTAAAATGCAAGTTGCCGACTTTAATTTTACATCTAATGACTCGTACCTTTCCGAAAATAAAAAAGATTTATTAGTTTGCTACAAGTCCACGTCCGAACTTCTAAATGAATTTTTAAGTAACGCGTTCGAGATTAGCGAAGTATTTGTAGCGATTGAATTTAACTCTAATGAAAATCCATCGACACTAAGTGACTCTTATTGCGTGTCTGGAAGGTGGTAAGGATGGCGTTGTTTAGGCACACGTAAGGGTAAGGAATATCGTGTACATTACCCCACAAATAAATTACCCAACAACTTGCCAAACTGTATTAACGAAATTGAGTATTGCCATAAATTTGGTCCTGCCACGAATCAGGGTTTCCTTTAAGTCGCAGGGACGTGGGTTCTGGCATAAGCCGACCAAAAATTTGCTTACTAAGGTGTTTACATTCGGGCTGGCTGATGCTACAATAGATTACAATCTGTAATTTATTATGTCATAAATTCGTAGGAACGTGAATTTTAGATAAAAAAGGTGCGAAGATTAAAAGCGAAAGGTTTGCTTGCAATAAAAGTGTCGTCAGCGTTCAGAAATTTTTGCGTAACAAACGGCTGAGAAATCCGTCTTTCGCTAATACGGAAATACTGAATTTACATTAGGCTAGTTTCATTTATTAAGGCTTTTCTTTGCGTTCCAATAAGAAACTATATCTTTATGGGTATAATTATTTTCAAAATTTTACGCAAATGGTATAGGCCCGGAAGTTGGACTGGCACAGTCTTCCCTAAGATGGGTAGTAACATTTAAAAAAATTTGGGTGGTGGAGCTGGTTCAAGAACGGTTGACTACCTATCACTGCCCTACTACAAATTTTAAAAAAATTGCTTTTGTGGATAAGAAAACTATTTTGTGGAAATATTGTGTCTAGCATGCGATTAATATTTTTCTATTGCATTATATTTTTGTTGGTACAGATATTTCCATGAATTTTGTGTTTTACATTTTTACAGTGTTTTCACGGATTTGGTTTTTGTTTTGCGGAAATAAAATTCCTATTTCACAGGGATAATATAAATAGACGGTTTTCATTTATTTTAAAATATCCGATACGAGTAAATGTGTAAAAAGGATGAGCGATGAATTATTGTTGTCGCTTTTCAGAGTGTGATTGTAAAGCAGCAAATCAATAATACGTTGATTAAAAATGAATAAAAGGTCTCTGAAAGATAATAGAATTTTATTTTACTATTTCCCGGTTAGAAAGCCGATTAATACAATACGCTCTTTTTTGTAACAAAACCGTGTCTATATGTTGTAGACTTTGCGCAAAGTTACTCCACTGAAAAACTTTATTTCTCCGCGACCACTTTCAGGGGCTTTGCTTTGTCGTAACGAAAATCCTGATTTCGACCAGCCACCTAAATTCGACGGATTTAAACTTAAAATTAGGGAAAACCTATCAATAATGAGGGATTGAGATTGTCAGAGTAGCTGCGAAAGTATTGTTTACTTTTATTCTAAGATAAACGTTTCAGCGCTCCCTTGGTCGTTCTTTGTGGCTGTTTCGTTCAATCTTTGTTCAACTTTCGTAGATTTTCTATGGAGACAAGGATTCGCCGAGTTTTGCCGAGTAAATAATGAATCTGATAAACGGAACTAATTTCTGCGAAAATGGCATTAAATTGAAAATTAGAATAGAAGCCAAAATATTAAATTAAACTTCGGTATGCTGAGTCGAAGAAACTTTATTTGTGTTTGCTTTATTTTTGTTTATATTTCCACTTTCAGGAAGATGCTTGTTTTGTATTTTTGATAAGCCGTTAGATTAAAGCTCAGGAGTGCCAAAATGAGAAATCTTGTGTTCATCAAGGACAGATAAATCATAGAAAATAATTTCCCTTAACTCATTCATTAGGACGAATACAACACATTACTAACACAAATTGAGAGCACGTTATAGCAGCGGCTAAAGTTAAATAGCAAAAGTCTTAAAAACAAACACATCTCAGAGAACTTCATAAGACTCCATTTTTTAGCAACTTTTTTTTATGACTTTTAACACCAGTGTTAAAAGTAATTTCACTTTTAGCGCAAGTGGCATGAAGTGACACTTTTAACGTTTCATGACAGACGCCAAAAAGAACTTTTAATAGTGTTCCTATAAAGAAATTATTTTATCGAAATTTAACTAGTACTCACAAAACTTAATTAACCGTCAAACTTTGAAGCTCACATAATAACTTTCTAGTCAAAACCAGAAAACTTGACCTCGAAAATGTAAATTAGATCAATCTGACCAACAGATTCCTCGCATATTCGATAAATTGTCACTATCTAGGAAGATTAAAATTAAGTTTGCAAACATAATTAAGCAATAAAAATCTGATGAAAGCACTAATCACATTTTGTGTTTCATTGTTGATATACAGGGTGAGTCACTATTATTGTTATTTTTAACTATACAGAGTGTTTAATTTTTTAAGGCATAACACACAACTTAATTTTTTTTAATGAAACACCCTATATATCTTTAGATATTTTGAATGACCTTGTCTTTACAACCACAGTTTACTTTGGAAATTCGGATGCGACGTTGCCACGTTATATTCAATTTTGTGGCAATGGAAGGGTTCACAAAAAAGTACAATAGGCGTCGTTTTAAAGTCTCACTTACAATATTTTGTGGGAGGATAAACAAAATTATGCGCTGTGTTGTGGTGTCAACGAAATCAATTTTTAATATACAGAGTGTTTATAAAAAAATCTAAAACTTTAAATTTTTCAAACATCGATATTTCAGTTTTCTCAAATGGAACACTCTGTATTTTATTATTGTATCTTAGTCTATTTTTTGTCCTCATTCTTCTAATATGGCGATGTGTCCCTTCAAAAAATTAAAAATTGCTAGAACTATCATGTTTAAATATAGAAAATAAAGAATAAAATATGAAATAAAAAGCAGTAATAAAATCTAGCGTGTTCTATTTGAAAAAAATTAAATATAGATATTTAAAAATTGTAATAATTAAAACACTCTGTTCATGAAAATTTAATTACATTTATGATTGTGAACCCTTCCATTTCCAAAACATTTCAAGAAAATTAGAACAATTGGGCAACGTCGCATCGTAATTTCAAAAATAAACTGCGTTTCGTTTAAAAAAACTAAGTTGTGTGTTACGCTTTAAAAACAAAACACTCTGCATAGTTAAAAATAATTTTAGAGTGTAGTCCTCAAAGAACCGTACAACTTTGCTCTGTGACTTTCTTTTCTATTTTTAATAATTACTGAGATATTGAAGAACGCACGCTTAGTGACTCTCCTTGTTTTTTTGGAATAATTAACTGAGCAACAACTGATGTAGAAAGGTTGAACATTACAACAAGAAAAAAATTTTCTAAAGTTATTTATTCAATTGTGTGAATTTTATTAATTTTTATATGACTATCACTTGAAATAAACGTATATGAGTTCCTGTGCCGAGGTGGGCGCTGTCCTCACAGTTACCGACAATATTAGATATATGATAACAAATGGGATATATTATCAGTCTATGCTTAACTTCGTTTGTTTACGTTTATAAATAGAAAGAATGCGACCACTAAATACGCACCAACTTAGTTGATTGGAACATGCGGAAGAATTTGAATGATTTTTTCTCATTAAAACGGAGGGGGCAACAAAAATTAGTAAGCCTCTATGTTACTGAAACCTGATTATAAAAGGTACCTGAGTATAAAAGTAATTCATTCAATTTGCACTTTTTTGCGAAAACTTTGATGTAAGGGAAAAACTTGGGGACGATTAGCCAAATTCTAGTCAGCGCTTTATCATATGACAGTTTCAGATATTATCTGTCTAACAAAAAGTGACTTAGACAGACAGTGGATAGACGATAGATAACAGACGACAGGCAGATAGAAACAGGAGACCTATTTTTTCGTACTCTTAGGGCAATGAGACGAGAAAACATGAAAGTAGCCATTCGCCCGATTGACTCCATTACAATACTTCCTGAGCTTACTTGCTCGAGAAGTGAAAATTGTTTCTTAGATTCGCAACAATTGCTTTTAAATTTTTTTGGTAACACTCGTATTATTAAAACTATTATTAAACCATCAACGAAGGACCACGTGAAGCTATAATATAATATTTCATTCAGACAACATTTACTGAAACAACTTTTGAGATAACGTTATCAAGTTTTAGGAATGGATGCAAATATGAATTCTAATAATCGAATTATCACGCTGACAATAACATTGAGACAAATGCGAATTTTCAAAGCAATCGACTTTCGATTTCTAAGTTAAATTGGAAAATTTGGTTATAGAATTTTCGTTTAGCAACTTGCACACTTTAAGCTAAATAAGCGTAGATTAATAAATCGTAGAAGACGTAAACGACATACACACGGAACCTAGGGATTTGAATTCCTGGAGCTATGAAAGGAATGAAAACTTCCTTTGCTTACTCCAGAACTAATCAGTACCTACTATAAATAGGGAAAATATTATAAGATAAGATTATTTAAAACCAAAATCTTCATATTTTGAAGGTTTATAAAGTTCAAAATTTGGCACGTTAACAAACATAATTTAATTTAAAAAATTGGTCCAAGGTTATTTCGACAGGACTTTCCTGCCTCTGAAGTACAGTCCAAAAATCCCTTTGAAAAAAAAATGATTTCGCGAAATTTTATTTGTGATAACTTCTACACATTAAAATAAACATAAATAAGTAATACCAGTAACCGTATAAGAAGGTAAAGGACATCCTATGAATATGTTTTGGCACCTTATAATTTTTTTGTTTTTATACGGGATATCCCACTTACTTTTTAACGACACGCTATATATCTTTTTAGAGATTCTAGAACTTGTTTTTCTTAATGGATTAATGTAAGTACCATATTCTAATCACCCACACCCCGCTATTGTCCAGCACTTCAACGTATTATGTTACGAAGTGTGTTAGTCCTGAATTCTGGAGTGTTAAACCATGACAAGAACCGGATTAACAATTGCCCCAAAAGTATTGTTACGTTAAACTCAACAATTTTATTTCTTAGTAAGTCGGATTTGCGCGACTAATTACAGAGCGATTATGTACAAAATAATTCCGGCGCAACTTGACACGCGTTGGACTGGACTGAATGGATTTAACTAGACTTCTCCCATTGTTTGGACTACACTAACTGCTCCCGACGGTGGTTCCCCATTTAAACAGCCGCGAGGTCCTTCTCGAAGGTCTCCGTCACCGCTTCTAGGCTCGTTCTGAAACAACCATCGCGACATCCGCTTCCAGGCTTTTCTCCGGCCGGCGTCACCGACAATGAGTCATCATCGCCGTATATACTAGAACCTATAGGCGCCATACCGAGGCGGCGTATGGGTTCATTTCATAACAATATCAATGCATTGATAAAGTGCTATGTGATGTGATAAAGATTATGTGTATGCTGTATGTATTGGTGAAATGTTCTGGTCAGCGTTACTTATGATAAAACACTGGAGGATACCGTTTTAGAGATTTTATCGATAAGAAAAATATGATAGATAGTAATAGCAGTAACTATGCAAAAAACGAAAACCCCAAAGAACACTTGAAAATGAGCAATTTTCGGTTCCGAATGCGAACACAACACTATAACCTAGCGACTAACCTTGTGCAAACTTCCCATGTACTGGAATGAAAGATTGCCGTACAATTTCGATTTCTTTGCGAAAATTTTGATGCCTTGTGGAAAATATAAACACGGATTCATAAAGAACAAGTATGGTAGTGTGTTAATTTATTTGATCAAATTTAAATCCTACTTACTATGAAAAATTCTGAAGGTATATCGCAAAAATTTGGGTTAGCGTTTTATCTAAATGTGCTCGAGACAGAGAGTAGACGTGTTTTCTATACGCTGCTGTATTATTTTATTCAACTGTAAAGTTATTCGTTATCTCGCTTTTATTGTTACTATTATTTGTTTTATCAACTAGTGGTGATAATGTCTTCAAAGTGCCAAGTTTGTAAAAGAGTCTGTAAAGATGGGCTAACGTGTGATATCTGCGGGCAGAGCTTTCATCCCAGTTGTGCCGATGTCTCACCACAAGAGGCAGAATGCCTGAAATCTTCAAGCAGGAAAGTCCGCTATTTTTGCGAAAAATGTAATATTGTAGACGTTGTTTCGAACCTGCAGCAGGAAATCAGTGAGTTAAAAAAGCAAATCACCGAATTGAAAAACTCAGCTGGAGGACGCTCCGATGATAATACCGCGCTCATTAATGCTGATAAGCAGTCAAATGATGAAGATCTAATCAATGAAATATTCGATCGTCAACAAAGAGCCAACAACCTTATTATTTACAACCTTCCGGAATCCAATGTTAATGATGGTAATGAAGAAATTAGCGACACAGAAAAACTTCTATCTTTAGTCGGAAATCACATAATCAATGAGACTTCAATATCTAAGTGTGTTCGTTTGGGGAAAGATGCCAGTAAAATAAGACCTTTACTGTTACGACTCAGAACTCCTGACGGCGTATTAAAGGTACTCAAAATGTATCGGACGCGTAATAATGTATATATTAATAGAGACCTTACAGTGCGCCAAAGAAATTTTTCTTTTAACATCAGGAAAGAATTTAAGAACCGAAAAGAAGCTGGAGAATTAGATATAAAAATAAAGTACACAAACGGTATTCCTAAAATTATTAAAATAAACGAGGCGAGAAAAAACTAAATTTTATCCAACGGTCAAATCATATTTTCAAATTTAATGCAATATACCAGAACGTACGCGGGCTGAATAGCAAAACTAATGAATTTTACTTAAATGTTCTTAGCATCGATCCTGATTTTATATTTCTTACTGAGACATGGCTTGATGACAATGTATCTTCTAGTGAGTACTTTACAGATAAGTACAATGTATATAGATCGTCTAATGGTCGAAAAGGTCGTGGTACATTGATTGCAGTAAATCACAAATATGCTGTAGACACAATAATGTGTGAATCTCCGTACCCTGAAATTGATTTATTGATAGTTAAAGTAATAATATGTGGAGTTCATATCTTGATTATTAATCTCTACTTTCCACCTTCAACAAGAGCGGATTTGTATGAAGAGATATTCGAATTTTTAGAAACATCCTACATTTTGACTAACAATTGCATTATCATTGGAGATTTTAATATTCCAGAATTTCAGGCTTGCCTTGATAGAAATCAACAACTTACAACTATTTTCACTAGTTTTATGTCCATTCTAAACTATTTCAATCTGAAACAAAGCAACCGCATACTAAATAATAACTCAAGAATTCTGGATCTTGTTCTTTGCTCTGAGAATATTACATGTTTGGTTTCTCGAAATAATTTACCTCTTGTTAAAGAAGACGGCCATCATCCATCTTTAAATATGTTATTCTCATTTTCTCTTAACTTTTTTGAGAGTGTAGTGCCTGAAACCAGTACTCCGACATATAATTTCAGAAGAGGTGACTTACCAAATTTGTATCAAGCAATTAATAATTGGAACTGGAATGACGTCCTTCTTCTTCAAAGCACCGAGCAGGTATGCAGGGGTATAAATGATACTATTCTTCAACTATTTGATATTTATGTTCCGAAAAGCCAAAAATCAAACAAGAAATACCCTATTTGGTTTACACCAGAGATTATCAGTTTGTTAATTAAAAAACAACACCATTGGAAACTATTTAAAAAATGCGGTCTGTTACATCATAAAGATACAACAAAGAAACTGAGTAGCGAGTTACCGTGGTTAATACGACGTGAATTTAATCTATTTGTTACACGTTCTCAGATTGATATGAAAACAAATCCATCAAAATTTTGGGCATATGTCAATTCTAAAAAGCAAACATCAAGAATCCCAGGGCAAATGAAGCTCCACGACAACGTTTTATCGGACCCACAGTCTATTGTCGATGGTTTTGCACAACACTTTTCTAGCGTTTTCTGTGATTCTTCTACAGCTCCTCTATCAGGTGATTCCAAATGCTGTGATATGTCCAATTGCGATCATTCTGTCTGTGATATGTGTAACTGTGATATGTTGATATGTGACAAAATTCTTGGTTGTGATTTTAATATACCAGTGCTACACAAATTTCATATCACGGAAAATGACATTATTGAAGCTAGTCGGAAGATAAGACCTAACTTAACGATGGGTACTGACAACATTCCTGCTTTCTTTGTTCGTGACTGTATTTCATGTTTAGCAAAACCTTTGTGTTATTTATTCAATTATCTAATTGTTGAGTCGGCGGTTTTTCCATCTGTTTGGAAGACAGCGAAGGTCTGTCCAATATTTAAATCAGGATCAAATAAAGATGTTACTAATTACAGACCGATAGCTATCATACCTAATTTCGCAAAACTGTTTGAGACCATATTATCTAAGATTATTTATAGTCATGTTATACATCAAATATCCAACTTTCAACATGGATTTGTTCAAGGTAAATCAACCAGTACTAATCTTTGTGAATTTATACATTTTGTTTCATCCTCTTTAGACCTAAGATTGCAAATTGATACTGTTTATACAGATTTGTCAAAAGCATTTGATAAGGTAAATCACAGGATTATGTTACACAAATTAAAATCTTTTGGCTTATGTAATAATTTAGTGTCTTTGGTTAGATCTATACTTGCTGATCAAAAACAGTTTGTAGAATATAGTGGTCACAAATCTTTTGTTTACGATTGTCCATCCGGAGTGGTGCAAGGCTCAAATTTAGGTCCCCTATTATTTGTCATATTTATAAACGATATTGTTAAAAGTGTAAGTCCCGACTGTAAAATCTTATTATATGCAGATGATCTTAAAATAGTCAAAGTCGTGGATAACATAAAAGATTGTCTAATTTTACAACGTAACATAGATAGTGTTGTCGATTGGTGTAATGTTAATAGGTTGTTTATGAACAGAGACAAATGCCGAATTATGACTTATAGCCGCAAGAATTGTAATATTTCTTTTGATTATAATATGCTAAATGGTTCTTTAAAAAGATGTACGGAGTTTAAAGATTTAGGTCTCATTATGGATACAACTTTGTCTTTTGTACCTCATGTACATTATATTATTAATAAGGCCATGCGTACGTTGGGTTTTATTGTAAGAAATTCTCGTGAATTTAGTAACATTAACTGCATTATGCAACTCTATAACTCATATGTAAAATCCATCTTAGAATACAACTCAGTTGTCTGGAGTCCTTATTATATTGTCCACATAACATCTTTAGAACGAGTACAACGAAAGTTTTCTAAATATCTTTATTTTAAGAAATATGGTACATATCCAACACTACATTATCCTCATGATATACTTTTGCGGCAATTAAACTTAGTACCACTATCTGCAAGAAGAGACTATTATTTACTTATGTTTTTATTCAAAATTTTTCATAATATCATACAAGATAGCGCTTTACTAGAATACATACATATATTAGTGCCCAGATCAAATAATGTAAGACAACCTATGCTTTTCCATTGTAATATAGTTAAATCAAATCAACATTTTTATTCTCCATTAGTTCACATGCAACGGTTATATAATAAGTATAGACAGTCTCTGGATTTGTTCGGTATGACATTGCATCAATTCTCTGATAAATGTAAATTTTTGTTCTTTAATTTTTAGTTTGTTGATCCGTTGTAAGATTTTATTTCTTTATTCATTTTAATGTTTATGTCTACTCTTAAAGTATCTGTACTATATTACTATTTATGTGATTATGTAGCTAGAAACACTTGTACTATTTTTTCCTAGATGGGCTTCTGCCCGTTGGATAATAAATTACTAATTATTATTATTATTATCATCTACATGATATTTCAAAGTTACACGCAAAATTACAGCCAGTCGCCCGATGGACTGGACTACAATATTTCCTTATCTACACTCGGGAAATAAAATACTGACACAACATAGAAGACATCTCCGAAATTATCCATTGAGAAATTTTCATTACCAAGAAATAATGGACGAAGAGGTTTTCAGAAAATTCACTTATTACATTTACGCTCACTTTTTCTCGAAAACATAGACTACAAGTGATATTGAAATCGCACAAGTGTGTTCTAGAGCGAGTATGATATTATGACCGTTAGGTCCAGAGATTGAATATAAAGATTATGTTAACCGCTTGAAGAGTGCTTGAAGAGTGAATGATGTTCCCTGTGTTTCAAAGTGGTGGTGGCCCTGGCTCCCACCCTTACGGGTGGAGACGGGTGAAACAGGTCCCCGCCAGAGGCACTAACATACCCCCCGCCTTGAAACAATTACATTGTTTTAATACCAAATAATAGAATGTTAGAGTGATAACATGATATCATAATGATCAATTCAAATGAGAATACATGAGTAAGATTTACTACAATTAACATTGTATAGAATGGATTAACAGTGATTATACAATATGGGCAATAAACTAAGAATAGCGATTTACAACAAGTTGCCCACATACGATAAGAATGAATATAATTTATAGGTACTTGGAATACACCTGAAAGAGAGATTTACAACTCTTTATCAGGTACAATACGAGTGGACAAACTTTATTTACAATAGTGTGTAGATAACCAGAACCCGAATTAGTAAATGGAAAAGCCGTTTCCGAATAGGCGCACTTTATGATGCAATTTCGACACTGCACTACGCGAACAAGAACGTCTTTGCCACGATGCACTTGCACTATTCGTTGTAATAGCCACCGCAACGGGTGCCGGTTGTCTTCTTTGATCGGTAGTACCAGCGCTCCAGTGCCGGGAACGTTTCTTGAGAGGGTTTGCCACCTGGATCTCCCCTGCAGCGTCGTATGATATTCCACGGACCAGCGCTTCCAAAAATGTTGGCGGCAGGATTCACTCAATTGCCAACTGGAAAGCATGTTGACAGGAGTGTGGTCCTTTTCTATTGGAGTTGTCAATGGATGGCAAACAAGACAATGGCCCGGAGTCAGCGCGGCTGAATTAGTAACGTCGCTGGAAAGCGGCGTCACAGGGTGCGAATTCAGGACAGCTTCAATCCTGACCAAAAGCGCACACATCATCTCGTACGTTAGATGGTTGTATCCGATAATGCGCTGGATGTGAGTTTTTACGAATTTAATCCACGCTACCCACAAACCACCAAAATTGGGCTCACGCGGGGGAATTAAAGTCCATTTGATATTTTCTGGTTTTAGCTTATTCTGAAATTCTTTCCCTAATAGCAATTCGCTTAGCTTGCGCTTAGTGCTTACGAAATTTGTGACGTCGTGACTAATGAATGCTGCATATAAGAACGATTCTTTTTGGTTATCCCACCTGATATCTAAAGTTTTATTATTGTATTGTTTGTCAGTTATTAAACGATTACTATTGGATGTAGCCTGAGCGCATTCTTGTATATCGGGACAATTAGACGGCCATTTACTTATCTTGAAACTTGCCTTCGCTAGAACGGTCTTTAACTCATCTTTGGGCTCGATTAATTTGACTATAGAATTTGAAACGAACAATGCCTTATCGACATAAAAACAATGATTGCGTTCAGGAGATTCTAGCCACATGATTTTTTGATAATTGCGGTCGTCAGAGCGAAGCCAACCGCACCGGTACATCTTCGATATATCACATGTGATGATAAATTGGGGCAAGCGAAATTGAATTAGAATTGTGAAAAGTTCGGACTGCAAAACGGGGGCTGTTAATGAGGTGTCATTTAGGCTTGAATTGTTTGAGCTAAGATTTGAACGGTCAACAACCTTGCAGAATTTATTGGAAGAAACGTGGGGATTTGAAACACAATTGTGTGGCAGGTAAATAGTATTATTTAAGGAATTTCCGTTAAGTACCTTCAGGTGTACAAGGTCTAGGTACTTCCTTAGAAAGACAATAAAACCCTTGGTAAGTTTATGATTACGACCCTCTGCGAACAATAACGGTTGGAAAACCCCTTCTCCGGAATTTCTTAATTGAAGTGGATTTTCGAAATAAGGGACTGTGGAACGACCCAACTTTCTCTCGACTGATAATAGCCACTTTGGGTGCATTTTTACGGAATTCTCTAATTGTGGCTGGTTTTCCGAGAAGAGGAGTTTAATTACGAAACGACCATCGGGTGAATGGCCGGTGGTATTTTGAAAAGGGGTTGCACAAAGAGAGGTTTTAAAACCTTTGCTTAATAACCTGGGGTGCGATTTTGTTTCTCGAGTGATAATTTATCACGAATGAAAAGTTTTCACCTAGGTTTTTCACTTGTCAGTCAAATTAGCATTTTGTTTCTTTTCACGAACGAAGTGAGACGTGGATTGACAGTTCGCGCCAAGTGATAAAATTGTGCGGTGTTGCCGCATGTATTTTTGAATTGTTACCAACTTAACTGGGTCGAATTTCGTGACATTTCGGTCTCAAATTCAAATTGGACTTGCTTTTTTGAAGTTTAAACAAAAATGGCTCGATTTTTGCCTGTGCTCGAGCACGAGCGAGAGGAAAATAATTATTTGAGACGTATAAAAAGACGGATGAGGGAAGAAAACGACCCTTTTAATTTAAGAGACGATCGGTAATTGTTAATGTTTTATTTAACTATTATTTAACAAACAAATAAATATGTTTAGTTTTATGGAGTTGTTCCGATTTAATAAAGCGACAATGAGAGAACTAATCGAATTATTGGAACCACACTTAATCCTTGGGGCAAGAGTACACAAGACTTCCAAGCAGCACCGAATTTTGGCCGCAATTAGGTTTTTCGCTAGCGGTAGTTACCAGCGTTGTGTGGGGCAAGATTGTTTCGTCAATTTGTCCCAATCTCAGATTTCCCTCGCCATAACTGAGGTAGCTGCCGCTATCGAGAACCGTTTGGGCGATTTCATCGCCTTTCCAAACCCAGAAGAATATGCTGCAATAAAAACAACGTATGCATACCATCAGCTTTTCAAAACAACTTATTCCCCTTATTCATACAGATTCATGGAACGTTATAATGTGCCGGGTGTAATTGGGTTTGTGGATGGCACCCATATTGCGATAACGAAGCCAACTTTGAATATTGAACACCAGTACCTAAACCGCAAAGGTTTCCACTCAAAAAATGTTCAGATTGTATTAATTATCTCTTTTTGATGATTTTCTTGATTTAAAAGTAAAATTTCCTAGGTCTGTGGTCCAAATAACAAAATATTTGGAATTAATGCCGCACATGGGGGTGCAACCCATGATGCGTTCATTTGGCGGCAAAGCAATATTGCTCGTATTTTGGAGCAGAGATTCACAGGGGGCGATAGAACGTCTTGGCTCTTGGGTAACTAACAAAATTGCATTTGAAATGTTATGGCAATGAATTCTTCAGGTGATAGTGGTTACCCCTTACAACCATATGTTATAACACCAGTAAGGAATCCTGCAGATGGTACCCCTGAACATCGGTTCAACATAGCACACCGACGTGCAAGATCATGTGTTGAACGGTGTATCGGTGTATTAAAGGCCAGATTTCGGTGTTTAATCCAAGAACGGGTGCTTAAATATGCACCAGTGAAAGCGGGCAGTATCATCAATGCGTGTGCAATCCTACACAATTTTATGGTTGCACGAAACGTTCCACTACCTCCAGAGCATGAGATCCTGGAACACATGGATGACCCAGGCGACAACGACGACGATGATTTGGTGCCCGAACAGCCCCCAAATGAGGCACGAATGATAAATGTAGCCCTTGAAACAAGAGCCAGACTAATTAGGCAACATTTCAATTAAAATATACATCATTTTTCGTTTACCTTGTTCGTTATAATTCACTTTTCTCTTCAGCTTATACATTTTTTGCAACAAACACGTGCTTTTTCCCTTCTTCGCAAATAAACAATGAAGTAGAGTGAAAAATCTGGGAATTTTACGATCTTCAGATGGCAAAAGCAGTTTTCAAGGCGCTAAATATAAACTCCTGTACCTTTCCGATAGATTTAATGAGAATATAATAAAATAACAATAACTATAGGTAACTCAGAAGAAACATTGCATAAATTACGTAATTGCCCATTTACAATGTGTCAACTGAATTGTATTATTTTATATTCTTGAAATACTTTTTAAATCTTACACCTTCAGAGTACAATACACAGACAGAAGTGGCCTCAAAGCACCTGTGTTTAAAGAGTTGCATTACTTGCATTAGTATCTATTCTAGCTTTTCAACAGTCGAAGACCTCGTATTCACGAATGTTATTGTTTAACTTTGAGAAACTGCATCGTTTGGTTTAATAACAGTTATGCTTGGGAGTTATGTAGTGTGTAACGTAGAGAAGCGTTTTGGAGTATAAGGTAGAAAAAAGATAAGTAAACTAAATGTTTTTAATCAGAAGCATTTGCTTCACATAATTCTTCGATTAAATTACGAATACGGCTATTTACAGCCACAAGCTGCTCGGAAGCAGCAGCCTGTCGTTCCATAGCCACCGCTTGTCGTTCCATGGCTACCGCTTGTCTCTCTCGGAGTACATTAGCCCTTTTTTCTTCTGCGAGAAGGTTGCTAATGTTGTCTAGGGGAGGAGCGCGTCGTTTTGGGGCCCGACGTACCAATTGAGTTCTTTCCGCAACATTGGATTTTTTCAACGTCTTCCCCACGGAAGAGCATGTCTTCACAGAACTGGTAGAAGGTTGGGTTAACAAGGAGGGAATCACGGACGAAAAACGTGGAGGTGGACAGCCAGGATTCTACAAACGTAATGTTAACTTCGGCTTTATACCAAATTATGAAGAAATTAGTACACTTTCATCATCTGAGTTTTCTTCAAAAGAAATTGGAGGGTCAGGAGATGGGGCTTGAGGTGAAACTGGTGGATTCTTAAAATGGCCATGGTATTAATAGTCAGTAATAATCAATTCTTAATTGATAACTTTATTGAATGAAGTATATCCTATAAAAGTAGTTAGATGATGAGTAAGAAAACAATAGTTACCACATCAATTCTCGGGAATTCCTGTGTATGCCCGTCCCCGTTATAATGCTGCCCAATGACTTGCAGAACCCTATTTTCGAGCTCTGTTAACTCAGGCAAACACTCTGGATCCTCTGACGGCCCGGGACCTCCAGTCTGTCGCGTTTTGGTCTTTATTTTCGCGGCTTTTCCTTTAACCGCGCTTTTCAGATCACTCCAACACTATTCAAATAATTGGAATTTAAAACGAAATGGATAATTCCCAAAACAACTTCCATATATATAATGTGAAACATGTGTAGAAAGTGTTATAATTTTGGGTGTACAGACATGATGACTGGTGTAAGTAAAAATACAGACCTTCTTCCATTGACTCACGTCCTTACAGGCACCCCCATTAGCATTTAGTACAGCTGTGATCGATTTCCACAACTTTACTACTCGACCTGTATTTGTCTCTTGGGACCTGGCTAATTTTAAGTTTTTTTCCATAAAACTCACCAGGATCCCTTTTTGCTCAAACGTAGGCCTTCCGACGCGTTTCTTTTCCATCTAAATTGGATGGGAATTATGGATTTTTAGGGAAATAAATGTTAAGTGAATAACTTTGTTTTTTTTTTATAAAATACGGGAGTATTAGTCATAATAACTCTGCTATGAATAAAAGTATTATTAATTATTATTACCTCAACAACTTCCTTAAAAATTAGTCGCTTATCTTTCCAAAAAACTGCCAGCTAGCAAAATCCTACCAATGAATGATGCATATGCCGTCAAAAATTTGAGGTTAAATACGATTTATCATGGATTTATCGCTAGGGTATGATGGCGTGATAAGTTTTCATTGATGAAGTGATAAAATGGCGAAATAAAATCGCTTTTACGATGACAAGTGATATATTTGACGTATGAAGTGATATTTTATCACTTCACTCGCTTTTCACGAGAAACAAAATCCCACCCCTGCTTCCGGTTTTGACGGTTTCAACTTCCAAGAAATGAGAAATGATTTTATTCAAACTAATATTGCGATGACGGGAATTTCTTAAATGCCCAAAACTGCCGTTAAGAATCAACCCCAGCGCGGTATTTTGATGCGCCGGTGGATTTTTAATAAAATGATTTTGTATTTTAAGTTCGGCATTTTCTGAATGTTTTTTCTTATCGAGTATTGCTACGATTGACGTGTCGATGCTATGAATATGTAATTCCAAAGCCTTGCCCAAATTTTCGGTGATGAATTGAGATTGACTCCCGATGTCCAAGAAAACGCGACATTCTTTTACTTTACCTGATTGGCCCATTACGCGAATCAAACCGGTGGATAAAAGTACACTAGACGGAATAGCTAAATTACATTTCGAGGTGTCTTCAGGATTATCGGAATCCTCATCTGGTTTATTTTTGATTTCATTCTTGGGAAGGTTATTGTTTGTTTCTGTGTGCAAAAGCGTGTGGTGCTTCTTATGACATTGTTTACAACGCCTTGATATGTAACAATTTTTCGCAACATGATTACTTCTTAAACAATTGAAGCAACGATTCATTTTCTTTATTTGTTCCACTCTATCGTTGGGCGTTAAACTTAAAAAATTTGTACAATTGAATATGTTGTGCATTTGGGAACATATAAAACACGGGATTGATTGATTATTGCTTACTTGTACCTTGTTTGTGTTTGATTTTAATGATTTACCCAAATATTTGGTTTTGGATTCACATTGCTTACAGGTATCCAATAATGAGCTACAATCTTTCAAATTATCTGTAGGATTTTTTATTGGAACTAACGCGATGGATGATTTTGGATTGGATGTGTTATCTATCTTAGTTTGGGACATGCCCACAGAGTTGCAAGAATTATTATCAGGATGATTTTTCGGTTTGTTGGATATTGAATTTGATAATAATTTGTGAGAATTCGGTATTAACTTATGCGTTTCTGAAATAATGACTTTTTTGTTATCGATAGTTTTATACTTAATGAATAGTGCAGGGGTAAACCGCACATTAACCGGAGCATTGGTAGTCTTATGAAGTTTAATGGGTTCTCCATTTAGCATGTTGTCCACTTTTATGGGTTTTAGATTTTCACAACGTTTTTCGAGAAGAGCATTGTTAGTATTTACGTTAAACGAATTCGGGAAAGGAAGATGATACAACAAATCGGCTTTTTTGATTAGAGCAGTATATAATTCCGATATTTCATGGATATAGGTTTGCACGGGTCCGAGATTATAAACTGCGGGTTTATTAGATTCTTCGCTACTCGTGTCATCTAAAAATACCACGATTTCCGATTTATGTTCAACTATAAGATTTTGTACGTTAGATTGTACCCGTTTCAAATCTTCCAACCTGCATCTTAACTCGCCTATTTTTTGGTGGTTTGTAACTTCCGAGATGAACTCCGCATGTGAATGTATATCATTGACAAGAACGATAAATTTCCAGAGAGATTTGTTATTCGACATCGTCAGTACGAGAATAATGCACTACGCAAAATGGACAAAACTAAAGCCTACCTGAGTTTCTTGATGAATGACCCTCGATGATTTGCACTGCACTCGCGGCCGTTATCGATTTTTGAATACTTGATGATTTAGGTGGAATGTTGAATTCCAAGCGATGATGATTTATCGAACTACACTTATCACTTATCACTGTTACTGATTTTCTGTCGCTGATCCGGCTCGAAGGACCATGTTAAGTTTGATGGATGATGAATAAGAGCAGCGGACAGTCGTATTATAGTTTTATTAAATAAATAACAAGTGTGTTCTAGAGCGAGTATGATATTATGACCGTTAGGTCCAGAGATTGAATATAAAGATTATGTTAACCGCTTGAAGAGTGCTTGAAGAGTGAATGATGAATAGTGAATGATGTTCCCTGTGTTTCAAAGTGGTGGTGGCCCTGGCTCCCACCCTTACGGGTGGAGAGGGGTGAAACAGGTCCCCGCCAGAGGCACTAACACAAACATTACAATCAAAACCAGTACCATATTTATAAAGAAACACACAATCAAGCCATTTTGATTGATATTACTATACGTAACACAGGCAACTTAACAGAAGCATATCATACCTTATAAAATTTCCAAACATCTAGAGTTATCGAGAGAAATTAAAGCAGTGCTAAATTTTCACGAGTTGCTCCTTAGGATCATTTCATATACTTAGTTTGTAAGTTTCTCAACAGTCTGCTTATATTAATCACAGTACATCAGTAGAATTAGGATCACGAACGTTGTTTTATTTTATTAAAAATCTCATCAATGCATATCACTACTTGGTCTTAGAACCCGTATTGACAATGACGGGAGTTTTGCCTGATTGCAGGTCATTTCTGTGTAAGTGATTGTGTACAAAATAAGAATAATAATAATGCACCCAATCTGTTTCAGTATTTCATATTTACCGCCTACGGGCATTTTGTATAGCCTTAACAATCACGATTAATTACTTTTCAAGAAACAACGTCGGCAAACGTTCAAGGCAGACCGATGATGGAAAACACGCTTTTATTTCTTTTGTTGCCCCAGTAATGCAGGTAGTTTAATCCCGCATAATGAGGAAAATACGCTGTAAAAACTAAATTAAAACTGTGGCTTTTGTGTCGCATCGCTGGCAGTTTCTTTGTTTTATTGCATTCTGCTTTGGCCGTCTTCTTGTTGAAGCCTCGGTTTTGCCAAGCGAGTGAAAAATGTAGCTTCCAAAGCAAGCTTCGTATCCCGGAGCTCGCTATTAAGGCAGCGGCATGCCATCAAGAAATGAACTATTGAATAAACGTCACAACTAGAAAAGAAGGAAATAAACCAGAAGCCGGTCTAATAAATAGAAACAATCACGGCCGTGATTTCTCGTTCTATAATTTAATAAAATGCGACTGACATTTATTTCGCTTTTACAGTTGCGTGATTCGGAATGAATTCAAAATTAATCAAAAATAACCCAGGGCGGGGTTCGACGGCAAGATCTTCTTGTTCGTGTTTCTATTGTCGATAAGACATTTGCATCGACAATGAACCAAACTCATCAAACATTACGTCCTCATCTCTTGGAAATTTAATTCGATCGACATGGCTGTACTTATAAGTTGGTGTATATTTGTGCCACCGCGGCGGTAAATTGACTTATTAATTATTTGAAGCGAACTAGTGTCGGACGAGGAAAAATTAATGACGATTGATTTTAGTTACTCAGATGGGGGCAAACATGCTTTCTTCTCCGGAGAGCTAATTTAGAGGCACTATCAGTCGATGCATTATTTCAGACAACCGCTCCATCTCCTTGTTATTTATTCAGCGGTTTTAATTGTTAACCACTTTTCGGGGATGGATTCAAGTTTTGGCGCGGCTATTATTAAGTATTTTGGTCATAATTAAATGCCTTGACAGCGTAGGGGTAGAGGAAGCTGCGTGCTTGCTGAATATTTATGCACCGGTTGAATGGATTTGGATTTGAAAAGTGACCTTAATTTGTCGTCGCATGTATTTTTTACGAGAGAGCAACCCGGATTTTTTTTTACAATTAGTACGTCTGAAATTCTGCAAACAGCTCCATTGTTTGTCTAGTCGAGAAAGGAATTTTAGCTGCCTGTAAGAAAATTTTCAGATGAAGAGTAAACAGCTTTTTAAAATGTTTGAGCAGTTTCCAGCAGCAATTATTCTACTGTAATGGCTTATGTTCTCAATTAATGTTTAATATATATGTAGACTGATTTAGCATATAAATGACGAATATGACCTGTCCTGCACCCTAAAATACATTATTCTTCTATTCCTTGATTCACAGTAGAATTTTAAAAATATCATGAATCCAAGGATGCATTTCTTATGTCACTGTCAATAGTGTCAATTTTGAGCAAAATTATTTTCAAAAATGCCAAGATACTCGCTTAACAATACCAACAAAACGGACATTAATTTACTGAGTGTCAAAAAAATGCCCTAGTGGTATTTGTACGCCCAAAAATATCCCAAATGTATTAGACATCCAAAATATAAAATTTACATTATTACGTAGAAGAAAATCCACGATGGATTCGTGAAACTCATTTTCAAAGAATTATTTCTATCGATGTATTGACTGACAATGACACTTCGTTTTGACGTTTTTAAAACCCCGGACTTCGTGGATTTGTGATATATTTGAAATTTTGGTGTGAATCAAAGAGCAAATGAGTAATGCATTTTAGGTTGCCGCTAACTACAAATCATATCACCAGTCATCCTGTATATAAACATTCTCAAGACTTGTAGTTTTCCAAAAAAGCATCAGAGCATCTAGGACCAAGGATATTGTGTTACATTTAATCAAATTAAAAATGCAATTAAAAATAAATTACTCTTGGTCGAAAACCGTAACAAATGATGGAAACAACCGTTAGTCCTTTGCGTACTGAAGTTTTAACCAAAACAAATTTATTTAATGTCTGCATCTGATTTGACTAAGACGTTTGCCATGTTTTTTTTGTTATTACAATACATGGGCCAATAATAGCTAACGTAGATAACTACATTCTGAAAACAGTATACAACTGAACAAATTATATTTATGTGACAGGCAACAATTTGTGTTTTCTAATAAACCAGCAGTTACTACCGGAGTTCTACAAGGCTGTCTAAAGGTTCTTCTTATTTCTGCTTTATATCAGTGATACTGTTGCACACAATGTTATAGTGTAGTGTAGAAGTTAAAAATTGTCTTGTATACAGACGAGTGCTGATTGTTATAAATTTTAACATAATAAACTATTGTTATTACTATCATTTTACTAGAGCCCAACAGCAGAAAATGAGTGCATATTATTGTAGCTTCCGAGTAATATTTTACTCAGATATCGTTACATTACAGGTTGTATTGTAATACGTTTGCTATGATTAGCTACTAGCTATTAGAACTAAATTAGAGTATATTAGTCGCTCGATAATTTAGCAAGTCTCTTAATAAACCCGTCGCTACAATGTCCACAAATTTATAAATTTCAAACGATGTTTAATAAATAGCCGTATTTTTATGGATTTTTATATCAGTGTCACAAACGCAATTACTAATTATAATTATCCGACCATCAAAAATTAACTCACTGGTTTCTCGTGAACCGGTATAACAAATAAATTATTGAAACTAATAACAGCGTGAAAAGGCAGTAAACATTTTTAACCGAGAACTTAATGACCACTGTAGATAAAATCAATAAATTAAACAGCCGCACAAGATTTATTATTCTCTTTAATTAATTTCCATCAATAATTGTATAACCATGAATTATTATTCACAAAAGAACGCACTTCTCGTGTCGTTCGAATAAAAATACTTAATTGTCGTGTCAAAATTTGTCATTAACTCTTTGTGCCTAAACAAAAATAAAACTACTGCATTCCGAAAACAAATACAGAGTAAGAAAACCGCTTCATTGATCTTTCAATAGCGCTACACTGAAAGTTTTAACGCTTTAATAAAAAATTATACCCACTTCTTAGTGGAATTTCCTACAGCGCAACTAATTAACACAATACGAGACAAAAAAATCAACACCAAATCGTCCTTTCGAGTTTTCGCTCGTCTCAAATAATCACAGAGAATCCTTTGCTGTTACGCAGGCAATAATTAACCAGGGAAAGCAAAACGGGTTACACTTTTTAAATTTACGATGAATCATTTTAATGCTTAATGCCGAGGACACAAATTCCGCCAACGCTTGTATTGTCGACCCTTGTTCTTAGTAATCTACTTTGAGGCATGGTGCAAAGAAGGGGAGAACCGAGCAAAGTGTCTTTAACTAACCTAGCCTAACTTTAAATCAATATCGCCGTTTTGCTCCTGTTGCAATGGGTGGAATTTGTTTTACAGGAGCATCTGTAAGAGTGTGTTTCAGAGGAATTACAGAATTACGATAGAAACGTAGTGCATGTTAGTGCTAATTTCTGTATTACTGTCACCAGACGAGTCAGGATTCTTACTGAGGCACAAACATGTTTTTTATAAAATGTTTATCCACTAGGCACTCTCGGTAAGCCTCTTTAAACTTTAAACATCTTATTTTACCACATTATTACAGTTATATTAATGGCTGTCTAAAATTCAGGCCATGAAATAATTATTTTGTCTACAACAGAGAGATAAATTTCAGTTATTCCACTCATTTAATGTAGGTGTTGAATTACATTACTGTACGATTGTAGTAATATTATATTATGTACGCGTCTCTAGTCCTAAGTTCTCACACTTCAACTTGTGGGATAAGTTACATTTGAGCGAGCATTTATTTACATAGACATATTTTTCTTCCTACAAAAATTGTGACTATTTTTATACTCATCTGACTGCACAACTCAGCTCACGCCTCGTTGTAAGAAAATTTTCATTCCATTTGTCACACAAAGTAAGGGGTTTATGCACTTTTAGCATCCCCAAGAGTAAAATGCTACTTTTTAGCTTACACATAGGGTGCGACGTGACTATTTTGTGCTACAGTCCCTGAAGTATAAGCCCTACTAGTAAATATTGCACTGTAAAGGTAAGGTAATTTTTTGTCGATATCTTTGTACTAACAGCAAATATTGCCGTTTTTACGGAGACAGGTTCCTCTAACATGTCTAAATGAAAATGGTGGTCTTTACTCAGCTTGCTATTGCAATTAAGTACGTTAGAATCAGCCTTACCGTGTTTGTTACAATCTAATCATAAAAAAAATGTTACAGTCGAAGAGAAATTAGAGCTTATGTTCCTTACAAATTTATATGGATATTTGGCGTAATTAGTTCTTTTTATTCTTCGAGGTGTTCTAGTTTTCGCTAGAAGCTCAAGCTTTAACTTTACACTTTAGAGCAAAAACAACTACTTCACGTTTTGAATACATAAATAACTCTTTTATGCTTTCTTATATGTCATATTTGATTTTGTAGTATTATTTTGTTTTAGGTTTACATCTTTCTGTTTATTAGAGTTCAAGGACGTCAAATAAGTATCGCTATTTTCGCGTATAGCACCAAACAACTACATTATTCTTAACCCCTTTTATGCACTTTAGTACCAAACTCTGACTTTTAAATTTACAGAAACAGGAAAGATCTAAACTTGGCAATTGACTCGAATTTAAGCAGCCCGTATAGTTTAGTGGTGAGGCACCCGCCCGACAAGTGGGAGACGTGAGTTCGAATCCCACTGTGGCTGTACATTTTTCTTCGCTTACCACACAACAATTTAAGCCACAGCAGCTGTACAGTTGAACATAAAAACCAAACTAAATTTCAATACATTAAGAAAATTAGTTTTTCTTCCTACATTTTGTGTTAATTTTACACTTTTTAAAAATTGATGAAAAGGTATTGATACCGATACGCGAAAATTCTGAAAAAATGTTTCCAAAAAATTGTCAGATATTTAGAAAATAACTAAAATAATTTTAGAAAAAGCAAATTTTTTCATCTCATTTTCTGCAAGAAGAATAAATAACTAGAAAAACCAATTTTAATTATACAGTCATACGAGTGTCTTTCAAAATTTTGGAAAACACAAATACATAAATGTGGAGGAACATCTTTCTTAACTTGTGCTATATCTGTTTCGGTTTATTCACCAAGTTTTTAAGGATCAACAGAAAAATCTGTTTTATTATGTTTTTTTTTTATTATGTAAATGATAATGTTAAAGTATTTGTAAACAGAGTAAAAGAAACGTATGGTTCGAACATGTATATCAATTTGGACAGGGCATTGACGCAGTGTGATACTACATAACAATAACAGTATTGAATTCCCAAATTTTCGGGAAAATAGGATGAACCGTTCCTGATTTACTTAATAAAATAAATTGACTCATTCATTGATTTTTTTGGAGTCAAGCAATTTTAAAAAATATTAATGCAATTGTAAATGACACGTATAGATTCATCACATTTTGCACAATTCCTTAGGAATTACTTGTCAAATTTTGAGATGACGAATCTTTTGGATGAGATAAACGGATGTATTTTGATTACAAATTTACAACTTACGATAAGTTTAAATTGACTGATTCGTTTTTTTAGTCACCCTGCATAAGCAATTAAAAAAAAAATGAATGGAGTGATCAATCCCATTATATTTTTCACAATTTCGATAAGATTTATTTGTCCAAATTTCGGCAGGTCATCGATTTTTAGGGAGTCATAATAAAGGGATAAATTTTCATTAACGATTTGCCATGTTTCCGATAAGCTTGAAAAATTTACAATCTTTCAGAGCATTCGATTTTGCAATTTCAAAGTTAGATCGTAAAATGACGTTATAGAGTTTAGATTTTTTACAAAAATCTGGATTCCTAGGCTAAAAATTGAACACGGATTCATTCATTCAAGTGAAGAAGTGTGTTGTTTTATAAAATTTAAATAACATTTACTAATGTAAACCTTCTACAGGATATAATATACGTACAAAATTTGACAACAATCGGTCTGATAGTTTTGAAGATTACCTGTCTAATAAAAATCAACACAGACGTGGATAGACAGATGGAAATGAGAAACCTATGTTTTAGTACTCTAGGGGTCATGAAACGTTGAGAAAATTTAAACGTAGCCAGTCGCCAGATAGACTCGATTACAAAACTTTCTTAGCTTACGCTCAGTGAGCAAAAATTCACATTTTGTATTCTAGGAACATTAAACTTCTAGCAAACATGAAATACGTTCATTACAATCCTCTCTTTAGATTTCGCTTCGGTACTAAAGGTGGTATTACCTTTAACTGGACTACGAGATTACTGTCTTCTGAAATTATGATATCGTTATATTATAAGATATTATTATGAATATTTTTATTGTGATAAATTTGATGACGAGTTACATTTTTTACATTTACATTTAAAGAGAATTTTCAGTTGTTATGCAATTGACATTTTTTTCTGATTTGACCGTATACCTACCTCTTGAATTTTACGAGATTTTAGAGTAATAAATAATTATAAACCTCTCTACTTAAAACTCTTACCGACTGAGTTTGAGAGCCTTTAATTTTTACTTCCCCAGCGAAAACAAAGTAAGTATTATAACATGATCCAACGGTTACTTTCATCTCTTCTCCATGGTTCATGTTCCTCAAAGTATGAAAAAATTAGATCTCTAGTTTTTGTGTATCTGTATTTGTATTAGATAGATAATCTCCGAAACTACAGGACCGATTGTGGTCAAATTTGATATGTATGTTCGATTATCATGTAGATGGTAAAACGCTAACCAAAATTTGGCTAATCATCTCCATTAACAATTTGTTGACGTCACTTCAACCCTTTGGTGGGTAAAAACTAATTAAATTTTATAAAATAATACCCTACTGTACTTGTAGTTTTTGAATCCGCTTTCATTTTTTAAAAAATCCAAACTGTAAAACAAACGCCCTGAGTTGGTTTAAGTGTAATCTTTATAGCGACGCCAATCCTGTCGCTGGTTCGACCATCTCATGGGTCACTTGATTTTTTTCTCACGCTGTGACTTGTGTTATTGATATATTTTTTTCTGAAACACTAGCTTTGTTCGACTGTACTTCGGGGATAATTGAAGTTCTATTTAATAACAGAGTTTGTCTATATTGAAAACAAAATATTTTACTTGTAAATTATCAAGTCAAATTGATTAGTGCAACTCCATAAAAATTCATTAAAAAATATATATTATATATAAAATTAATAAAGTAACCGACACAAGGTTCTGTATGTGTTAAATTACATGTTGATTTACTATTAGGAGTTTATTTATTTTTTGACTGCATTATATTTTCATGTTACATATTTTAATTCCATCATTTCTTTCGGTAGTGTTATTCAATGTATTATAATGACTTTTATCTATCTTATTTATTATTCTCGATATATGTGGTCGATTCATTTTTTCTATAGAAATTTCCAGTATTTTTTCGCATTCATTCTTTCCCTCCAGATATTTAACTGTTGCCCGCAACATGACCTTTTAGCTCTTTTAAAAACATTTCTGAACAATACTCGCATTCATACTAACTGTGGAATAATTAAATTAAATATATTGTCAGAAAATTCACTTTAAAAAGTCACTTTAAAATCTTATGACTTAATTCCATAAAGTTATTTATTAAACCTATTAATTGCTTCTAGTCAAGTTTTTTTGATGCAGTAAGTTACTTTAATTATTATTTGAAAATTTATATTTTCTTTGTTAGTTAGATTGACTTATCATTTTTATTTTTATATTTTACTTTATTAATTGAATTTGTGAAACAAAAATACACAAAAGTAAAACTAACGAAAGGTATAAACTTGCGTCTTCTCCGATCCGTCCTCATTCCCAGGTCATTATTCACCAGCCCCCGCTCCAAAATAGCCCAATTACCCGAAAGTCATATTTTACACGAATCCAACTGATTTACAGCTCGCACCGCTATCACGATCATATTCAAATTTCTCTGTTTGCCGATATTAAGAAAACTCCAATACAAACCCGAATATTTACAACCCACTTAGGTTAACCGAACGAAAATTATTTGCTCCATAAATCCAAACTTTTACAGCTCATAATTGTGCATTACTCGATGAAGTTGTGCCTCAGGAAAATGCGAAACCGCTTTCCGTGACATAAATTTTCCACTTTAAGTGCATGCGTTTTTAGATTTTAATCTAAAATTTTCGAGTGTGGAGGTGCTTTGAGAGCCTGTCTGAGACGAAAGAATGTTTAACAAACAGGTTAAGTTGTAAAGGCAAAGAAATTCCTTTGACTAGAAATTTCATCTTCAAAACCCGTTAGTACGGCATAACTAATTTCATTAACCGTCCTTTTTGTCAACATGTTCTTTGCACTACAAAACACATGAATTGAGGCAGAATGTAATTAAAAATAGGGGTTGGTAGTTAGGGCAGAGTGTATTTTGTACATGTTAATGCAAATATAAATATGTTGTTAAATACAAATAAATAGTTCTGTGCGCACATTTGGAAAACACTTGATAAAAACATGTGCTAAGAATGTATACACATTTTAAAAATTTGTACATTTTTTTATTAGCAACAATATGAGAATTTATACATACAAATTGATAACAAATTTTAAAAATATTTTTCAAAAATTTTAGTGTCACAACGTGGTCAAATTTTGTGGACGAACATATATTCATTTCCATTTGCACAGAGTGTCTCAGTGGTATATTGCCGGAAAATTGAAAAAATTGTTGACACAATCCAATAAATCTAGGTCGGGCGACAATTCACAATTACTATTAATGATTGAAGCAACTTTTTGTGTAGCAATTCTGAATCATTGGAAACGATGTTGAAAGATGTAACAAATAACTTGTTGCAATAAATTTCAATCTGACGGTCAGGTATATGTCAACTTTTAAATATTTTGTCAACCAGATAAAAAAAGTCACAAACATTAAGTGAGTATTTTTAAATATAAAAAGTTTAAAAGTGCCACATCATCAAAGTTGTTTCAAAGGAATACCATACATAATACAATTTCAAAAATTTAGGTTCCTTACGAAAAATAAAAAAATTGATTGAAGGTTATTTACACAGAACTTCCCTCGTCCATAAAGTACAGTTCATCAAATCCAGCTGTTCCGAAAAATTATAAGATTTGATTTTGCGAATCTTATTTTTTATGATAACCCTTATAAGTTAAAATAAAGATATGTATGTAATGTTCTAGTAAGGATAAAGAAGCGTTCAAGTGAGTTTTTCTATTAGAAAATTTTGTGATGACGTCATCAACATTTTTGTGAGGACACCTATATCAATTTGTCGCCTGATGTGCTCGATTATTATACCTCCTTAGTTTACGCTCAATAAGTAAAAATGGCCGTTCAGCAATAATAAAAACTTGAAGTGTTTATGTTTACACATTGAGAATGTCGCATAAAATTTAGTTTGATTTGAATGAATTTGTCGCCTTAAAACAGAGGATTAAAATTTTATTAATTAAGCCACAATCGAACAAAATGTTCTGAATATTAATATTATAATTCTTATTTTTAATTACTATTAAATAAAGATGTGCTTATTCTCACATTTTCGAGAAAATCGGGTGATCCGTTCTTAGTTTGATCAATAAAAAATTAGAGAGATATTAATTTTTCAAAATTTATTTTAACTAATAAAAAAGGGTAAATTTTTAATCAAAATATAACTGTTTAACCACCCTACCGTTTAGACAGTTACATTTTGATTCAAAATTTGCCATACTTGCGATAACTTTGGAACGTCTACAAGATTTCAAAGCATTCAGTTTTGCAGTTCCTGATTTAATAAATAAAATAAAGTGACTCAATCATGTTTTTAAGACACCCAGTATAAGCAATTTTAAAAAATATGTTATATTTGTACATTTTTGCTATTATTTATTCGGTAAAATTTTGAGATGATGTCATAAATTTTTTAAGGGGTAATAAACAGATATATTTTGCTTAAAGATTTATATGCTTACGATAACTCTAAAACGTCCACAAAATTTTTAAGCAAACAAGTTTTTTGCAGTTCTTCATTTTATCAATAAAATACATTGACTCATTAATTTTTTTTTTAGTTATGCTGTATAAGCAATTCTAAAAATACCACGGCAATTATAAATGACAAGTATGGATTCTCTTTTGCACATTTTCCATAAGATTTATTCGAAAAAATGTAGAAATGGCGTCATTTTGAGGGAGGATAAACTTATACATTTTGATTGAAAATTTACCATGCTTACGATAACTTTAAAACGCCTGTAAGATTTGAAAACATTCGATTTTGCGGTTCCTGATTTAATCCAGAAAATAATGGATGCATTCATTAATTTTTTTGGGTCATCCCGTATAATCTGTCCTAAAACTATGAAGGCAATGATAAATCACAAGTACTTATAGACTCATCATATTTTGCACATTTTCGGTAGGATGTATTAAGCAAAATTTTGTGATGACGTAATCCATTTTTGAAAGGAAGGGGAGATAAACATCTATTTTGATTAAAAATTTACCGTGTTTACAATGACTTTATAAACTCTGCAAAATTTCAAAACATTCGCTTTTGCAGATCAAAATTGCAAAATGTACGATTTTGATTTTTTCTTTGGGTATAAATTCAACACGTATTCATAAACTACACGTGTAGGAGTATGTTATTTTGTATAATTTAGAACCCATTTACTATGTAAAATTTTGAGATGACGTCATCACACTGTTGGTGGGGATGATTAGATAGTTTGTTTAACGTTTTATCATTACATCACATTCAAACTATACGTATAAAATTTGGCAACAGTCAGTCCGGTAGTTTCGGAGATTGTCTAACAAAAATCCACACGGACGGCGGACAGACAGACAGATAGGTGGACGGACGGACAGACAGGCAGGGGGAAACCGTAGACTCTATTTTTCGTACTCTAAAGAACACGACCCATGGAGAAAATATGAAAAGTAAGCGTTGGACTCGATGAGAATGCTTTCCTAGCTTACGGTAGGGAAGAAAAAAGAAAGATGTAAATTTTCTGAAACATACGTTGAAAGATTTTTGCTTTTTCTTGAAGATGGAGGTTTGAATCTTATCCAACATTTTTTTCACCTTACCGTAAGCATAAAGGATCGAGTTTAAACGTATGTACACAGGGGGGGTAGGTTTGGAAATTATCGGTTTTGTCATATTTTTCAAATGAGACTCTGTATTTTATAACAAAACAAATTTAAGCTTGTCCTTGCGTAGGCTTTTTTTTGTTATGAATTTTGTTGAAGGTTATTTAGGATATTTAAAAAAAAACTGTCTTTAAGTTGTTGGAGCGACACCTAGTGTCGGCCGTGCGAGGCTCGTTCGTGTAGTCGCCTTCACGAGATGGCTATATTGCGCAGAGCGACACAGCGCCACTTGAAGACGCCATATTTTTAGACACTTCTGGTACGACCGTCCGCGTGGCTACCAGCGCGACTATGTTACGCTCGTCGAATATTCTCTTGTAATGTGCCATAATGTAATATACGTTAGTAACCGATTCCGTGGTGTTTTCATTTCCGCCAACATAAGTATGGTTTGTTTAGAGATAAGCTTGCAAACTGTATCTCTAAGTGAATCGGTTTAGAGCGTCAAAAAAATTTGTCAATAACTGACTGGAAGTGCGTACTCATCCATCGCCATACCGTAACACTGTGCATAAAATTACTCTGATCATAGTGAAGCACAAGCAACATCGTAGTTTGTAAAAAACATACAGGCTGAGTCACTAAGCGTGCCCTGCTTGATATTTAATTATACGGTTTTTTGTAAAATTATTTAACTGCCTGTACAGAGTGTCCTGTTTCTAAGCCGTAATACACAACTTATTTTTTTCAAATGAACTAGCCTGTATATTTTTACACATTATGATTGACGTCTGTGAGACTTTATGACTACGGTTTATTTTTGAAATTTTGCTAACTTTGTTTACAATTTGATTTAAATGTAACGGTTGTTTCTTAATTACGTCTAGTGACGGTAAAGTAAAATTTTTTCAGCAAGAAAAGTTGTTTGCACTATAATGAACACATCACAATCATAATGATTCAAAAATGATTCATTGTCTGTATAATTAAATAAGAAGGTAGTAAACTTTCAAACTTTAAAATTTTGAAAGCGGCAAAAATTAAATGTAAGGAAAGTACTGTCGCCTTCAATAAGTGAACAATACATTTGAAATACGTTTATTACATGCCTAAAGGTCGTACCTACCATTAATATTAGCTGCGGGTTCAATTGATTTCAGAAAGGTCGTAACTGAAAATAATTCGAAAATTAGAACTTGACATGGTTAAAGATGATTAATTAGTTAATTCTAGTAGTATGTACTTTGGAAAGATAAAAATTTGGTTATGACAGAAATTGTTGTAAAGTATATCTACTGTTTATACATATAGTCCACATAGTTCTTTCCAGTACTAATAGAATCAATCTCTGAATGTTCTCTCTGATTTAACTCAAATAAGTTATTACCTGTCAATAACGTATCTGAGTTGGATTAATATTAGATCCCAAATTTGTTAAAGTACATAGCTGCCACATGATTTATATAACTATATCATCTAATATAATTATAACTTATAAGTTATCTAAAATTATTAAAAAAACATTTAAAGATGTTAGTGCAAAAAAAAATTATCAAATTTGTATTGGTTCCGTATCAAAAAATATGAAGTAAAATTTCTGAGGTAATGTCAGTTATTAGGTTATTGTTATTACACAAAAAATCCATGGTCATTATTTTACGTATTTTTGTATTTAGTTAAGTCTCTACATTCTTTTTTCTACGACTACTACAATATTATCCTTAATGCAACTCTCAGTGATAGGTATCCATATATTATTCATGTTCCTAATATTAACTGGATTTAAAAGGTAATATCGATATATGGTTTGAAAATAAATTTAGTTAATTATAAAGCAGCAATCAAACAGTGAATTATCTGATTACTTACTGTTAATTAAAATAAGTACATAAATACAGTGTTTCATTAAAGCAGTCACTGAATATTAATTATCTTGTAATTGATTATGAATTGTTTAATTACGACCAGTAATTAATTAATGGATTCAGTGCACAATGCTCTCATTCGTTGCATTCGAATTTGTGAGAACTAATTATTTATTAATATTAATTAACTTCCAATAACTCAATAGTTAAATTACAACTACAACAGTTGAGGGCTCTAAAATCAGCAAATACATTTTGAACCGGTATTTGTGTATCGTAATTTTAATATATTTTTTTTATAAACTTAACTATGTGTAATTAATCCAACATATTAAGCAACGGATTATAACTGTTTAATTAAAGTACGTATGTTTGTGGTATATAATTAACGATAAGTGGGTCGAATTATTAATAATTAGTTACAAGTTCAGTGGTGAGTTAGCACTTAATTTGTTTTAACTTTCCTAATTTCCATCAATTAGACCCGTGTGTAATTAAGTAATTAAAATTAATTAAGTTAAGTTATACTTAATCACACTTGCCGATTAAGTTTCAATTATGGTTCATTATATATTTTTGCATTTAACTGCAGTTATCTATTTCTAACTGGAATAGCAGAGATAATGTCTGCTTTCAGATTCTCGGAAATTGTGTAGCATTACCTACATGTTCGTTGTACAACACACTTTAGTTTATTCAAAGTAAACCTGATTTCGTTTCTTTTCCTAAAGCATCTCAATTACGATTCCTTATATATTCTTGTATGTAGCTGACATATCTGTTTGCTAGGTTTGCCTCTGTTTAAAAAAATATAAATAAGATTATCAGATGGCGCTGCAAGCAGAATTTTGCAAATTTTTGTTTGAGTTTGATCTTACCTTTAAACAACATTCAATATTCTGTGTTAATTTTTTCTTGTATATATTTAGAGATCAGACCTAACAAGATGTCATAAAGAGGATGCACTTTAAGGGCGTCGTTTCGTTTTTATTCCAATCTCTGCGCTAGACAGAAATTATGTAAGCTTTCATCTGGCGTCTCCGCCTCTTGTGAGAAATTTTTAGCCCATCTAAATGTAAAAATCGAAACGGTCGAATAAAACGCACAAAATGTTATCTCTTCGGAGTTAATTCGCAGGACCGGCGAAAATGCAAAGGTGTTTAATATTCGTTAAGAAAATGAAAGGTTCTGGCGCGTTTCCCTTTAATTATCATAAATTCGGGCGCAATTTTTCGCGGAATTATTAAACAGGGCAAATTAAGCTTTCTTGAGTGTCCATAAATAAAGGCGGACAAAAACACTCGACATAATTCTTTTTAATCCTGCCGCAACAGCCGTTTAAACCGAGTCGAGTTTCATAAACATCTGCTAATCTACCAGAATAGGAACTTTTGAAAAGTTTCGAAAGGCGGTCCAAGGATAAATCCTGCTTATAATTGGACGGCATAAATGACGCAGGTTTTGCGCTTATGGCCCAACTCATTACTTCCAATTCGCCATAAACAAAGCCAGCCAACTTTTAATATTTTCTTGGAAGCGCACTCTTGCCCGCGATGGCCTAACTTGGACCAATTTGAATTTCTATAGCCCTACATATAAATAGCTTAGCGAAAATATGTCCGAGCTAATGGCGGCCCGGATTAAATGTGCTTATTAAATATGTACAAAGAGCTGAGTTGGGAAGTTTTTTAATTACATTAAATTTTCTGAAAGGAAGACGGTTTTTAATTTAAATTTATGCAAAAAGAGAAACTCGAATATCTGTTTTTAATACAAGAGAAACGTCTTTGACATATTTTCTTTTAATTCGTCTTACATAATAAGGCAGATCTGATTTTTTTTTCGAAAAGGAACAGTTTAAAAGTTAATTAAAAGTCAACCTGTACGTCAGACCCAATTTAGTCAGAATGAAACGACGTTCAATTTTTCATGCTTAAAAAAAACGTGCAAATTGTTGACAGTGACAGTATAAACTTGCTAGTATACTCTCCCGTGCAAAAAAATCATCGTGAAGTTTAGAAATTGAAATTAATTTGTTCGGAACTTTTTCAGCGCAAATTAGAAAACTGTATATTAACAAGTAAGAAAGTAACGTTGACGATTAAGTGTGAGAATACGGAAATGTCGAACTCCCGGTTCTGTACCACGTCTGTTGTTTGTTCGCGATATTGATGATTTCCTGGACTACAGAACCGATTATTGTGAAATTTCAGCTGGGTTTTTAGAATATCGTGTAAATGGTAAAACGTTAACTAAATTTACTTGATTTTGCCCACCAGCAATGTGATACTGATAACGCTTTCTCAAAATTTTTGTAAAGTAACTCATACTTAAATTTTGCCGTCCGTGCCGATTTTTATTAGATAAATAATCCCTGTATAACCGAGTGTTATCAAATTTTATGCGTAGATTAGAAATATCGTGTAGACAGTAAAATGTTAATCAAAAGTTTTTTAGTCATCCTTACGAACAATGTGATGACCTCACTTTATAAGTTTGTGTAGTAAATGTTATTTAAATTATGGAATTTAAAATAGAGAATAACATACTCCTACACTTGAATCTTATAAATCACTCTCTATGTTTTCCTTAGACGTTCAGAATTTTGAAAAAAAATTACTTCCCAAGTGTCAGTTAAGAAAGTATTGTAATCAAGTCCATGGGGCGGCTGGTTACTTTAATGTTTTTGTGACGTTTCATGACCTCTAGAGTACGATGTAATAGATGTCCCGTTTTCGTCTATCTGTCTGCCGTCTGTAGTCTGTGGTCTACCATTTGTCGCCTGTCCATGTGTGTCGATTTTCATTACATTCTTAACTAACCGGACCGATTGTTGTCAAATTCTGTATGTATATTAAAAATATCGTGTAGATGGTAAAACGGTAACCAAAATTTGTGTGATCATCTCCACAAACGAATGATATGACGTTATTTCCAACTTAGACAATAGTAAATGTTATTTAAATTTTATAAAGTAACAAACTCTTCCGCTTGTAGTTTATGAATCTGTCTTGAATTTTTACCCTAGGCATTCAGATTTTTGAAATTGCAACACCTAATGCTCTGAAACCTTGTAAACGTTTTAAGATTATCGGAAAGGTGGTAAATCGTTAATGAAAATTTGAAACCCCCCTAAAAACTAACGACGTCATCTCAAAGTTTTTCCGAATAATGGTGAGTCCACACTTACGATTTATCATTCAATTCATATTTTTTAGAATTGCTTCTACAGGGTAAAAAATTAATGAACGAATTAATTTATTTTATTGATCAAATCAGAAACTGTAAAACGGAAAGCTTTAAAATGTTGCAGACGTTATAAAGTTATCGTAAGCATTAAATTAGCGGAAATTACTGGTAATCAAATTATATCTATTTATCCCCTCCACAAAATTGATGACGTCATCTCAAAATTTTGACGATTAAATCTTATCGAAATTGTATAAAATCTATTCTTGTGATTTATCAGTATATTCATATCATTACTTCCCGAGTGTAAGTAACTAAGAAAGTATAGTAATCGAGTCCATCGGCCGAATTGCCACTTTCATATTTTCTCGACGTGTCATGACCTCTAGAGTACGAAAAATGTGGTCCCTCGTTTCCATTTGTCTGTCTGTCTATTTTATCTGTTTGTCTGTCTAGTGTCTGTATACATTTCTATTAGACAAGTAATCTCCGAAACTACTGCACCGATTGTTGTCACATTTTGTATGCATGTTAGGATATCATGTAGATGGTTAAACGCTAACTAAAATTTGACTAATCATCCCCACCAACAATGGGAGGATGTCATCTCCAAAATTTACAATAAAAAGTTTTTTTTTAAATTGTGTAAAATAAGATACGCCTGCACTTGTGGTGTGTGAATTTCACCCTAGACATCCAGAATTTTTGGAAAAAGTTCAAAACAAAATAACAATATTTTGCAATATAACTTTGAAACTGCTAAACCGATTGCTCTGAAATCTTGTAAATATTTGAAAGTATTCGTTTATCCCTTCCAAAAAAATTGATGACGTCTTGTCAAAATTTTGCCGAATAAATCCTATCCAAAATGTGCAAAAGTCTATACTTGTGATTCATGATTGCATTAAAAAGTATTAAATTTCTTATAGTGGGTGGTGAATGAGTCAATATTATTTTATTGATTAAAGCGGGAACCGCTCACTCCGTATTCCCGAAAATTTAGGAAAACAATAGTGTTATCATTAGTACTGCACCTATCCAAAGTGACATATGCATCTTTCCAACAATGTTGATGACGTCATCACAAAATTTTGTTAAGGGAAAACTGATTTTGAACGTACGCCTAGCACTCTTCCTTACATTTACTTTAAAGTTACATACATATCTTTATTTTAACTTACAAGGGTGTTCGTAAAAAATAAAATTCGCATAATCAAATTTTATAATTTTTCGGAAAAGCTGAATCTGTTTTATTGTATTTCAGGGGGGAGGGAAGTTCTGTCGAAATAACCTTCGACTAATTACTTTACTTTACTTTAGATTTACTTATATAGCGTGACTCAAAAAAAATGAATCATTCAATTTATTTTATTGATTAAATCAGGAATGGCCCACTCGTTTTTCCGAAAATTTGGCAATGCAATACTGTTATTCTTAGTGTTACATTACCCTATTCAAATTAATATACGCGTCGGAAACATACACATAGCATGCTTATTCACATTTATTTTAACATTACATATATATCTTTATTTTAACCTATTGGATATATTTTATTGTACTTCAAGGGCGAGGGAAATTCAATTTTTGTATGAAGTTGTATGAGGTGTCATAACAAAACAATAAGATTGGCACAATAAAAATTTATAATTATTTATTTAAGAATCTTAATTTTCTTTAATTCCTGCCTTGGTTTAGGGAGATTCTATTTAAGTAGCTTTAGACATTTTTTTTAGTTATGTATTTGTGAAGTCACAAGATCGTCCACCTTATTAAAAAAATTAAAAACACTTCCTACAGTATTATAAACTGTGCCACTTATATTGTCTGAATTTTGAAACTGTCAAAATTGCGAAAAATATTAATCATAACTCTTTTATCCATAATTTGTGCACAGAATCCAGTTAAAACCACTATTACAGAAGTGTACAAATTTATTTACATAGAACCTTCCTTATCTGGAAAGCACAATAATCACCTATATTTTTAGGAAATATTTTTCAGTAAATAAATATTTGTATTCAGCTTTCCGAAATGATAAAGTCTTTAGAAAATATACGATTCTTTAAAATGACCATACTCCAACACTTAAATTAACTGACAAAAACACACGCCTTACCACGGCAATTATCTTATTCACGAATAGCATTAAGTAAAAAAATCTACTTCGTTTCTATCGTAAGCAGTTCACCGTTCTGAGCCTCAAATTGATACCCTTGTTAGATGAATTATTCGAATTTGTGGAAATGCCACCCAGCTGATTGGTTTTTCGTTTATTTACCATGACTAAAACCGAACCTATTTGACGATCCATTAAAATAACTTCAGTCCATTTGGTGCAAGATGGTGTTGGAAAGTTAGATAATGGAAACACTGTTCAACGCAATTTGAAACGCATGTATTTTCCGTACAAGAATTTGATGTGTGTAGATTGAACTATTTAGTTTAGGTGAATCGGTTTTATCTGATACTGCTGAGTCAGCAAATTCCACTTCATCCAATAGACACTGATGAAAACTATACATATTTACAATTTGAGGCAGCTTTGGAATGATAATTTGATAAAATATGTAGACATAGTCTTTATTGATTGTAAAAATATTTTCAAAATTTTATTTTAAACGATAACGTGCATGAAAAATTTCAGTGAGTGTGGAAATAGACCTTAAACTTGTCTGATTAAAATAATAATATCAAGATAGAAACCTTATTGAATGAAACTATTTGGAAGCATGAGTTCACCAGCTATCTATTGTGTCGAAATAAGCAAAGGAAAAGCAAAATGAAGCTGAATCAGATCTTCACGTGACAATACATAGCGAGACATCGAGAGTTAAGATGAAAGTGTATACAAACTTTGTTGACAATAATCAACACTTTGCTCTACAGGGATCTTTTGAGATAATGTAATACCAATTCAAACATATTTTTATTATATCATAATAACACAATTGCCCTCAAGCACTCCATTCCATACATGTACATATTCCAATTACACAATTTAATATAACAAAATTTGTTATATTAAAAAAGTATGTAACATACAACAACAGTTCTCAAAATAATTACCTAACATTCTTGGAAACACCAAACAAATACTCGTATTTTGAATAAGTAAAACAGTATGGTTATATTAGCCTGTTTGATGTTAGTCTTGAATTAAAGAGTAATCTTTAATTAGATTAAATGGCGAAATAACTATGTTTATTCGATTGACATTATGAGCATTTATTGGTGTTGTAATTATTTGCTCGTAGAATGAATAGCCACAGTTTTGAGTGTCGTGCCTACGCTAATTAACACATTCACTATTTCGTTACCAGGAAAACAGTTATTATTTCTCTGATATACTAATCTCCGTTCTAAATCAGTACAGTATATTAAAGCTTCGGCAGCAAACAGGTAATTTAAAGCAAATTTTTGTTCATTACTTCACTCCGCCCCACTGAAAATATTCCGTTCTGGGTTGGCTTTGGGTAGTGTATGACACTGCTTATTTATTCTCATGTGACATTAATTAGCTCTTAGTTTAAGAAAGAAATGTTGTTTGTTTACAAATTTTATTATATTAAATACATCATTTTTATTCCAACAACGAATCCTAAAATGTCATTCCATTATAATTCTCCCCAGCTTTCAACGAACAATAAAGCACACAAAAATAAAGTCACAAAATTCCTAACGAACACTAAGTTTCCCAATTTGTTTAAGTTGTGCATAACAGCAGAGACGCAAAGATGCACGTTCGGCAAACATTAAAACAGAGTTACGCAAAATCGTTTCAGCAAGTTGGCACGTCTGTTCGGCGAACACCTGCACAGGACCATCTAGAATGTGTAAAGTTGGTAGCGCTGGAAGTACGTGAGCTACATACGAAAAACTGCTTTCTCCGTCGAATGATAAGAACAATAGACTTATTTTTTCTCCTCGTTATCCGGTTAGTATGTAAATAACGATAATTACCAGAGTAAAAGGGGTCGAAGGACTAATGAAGAATTATCTCTAATGGATTTTCGCACGCACAATTTTTAACAGAGTTATGAGTTTCGCAAGGATAAGTGAATTAAGGTGGGGTAGGTTAAGCTGCAGTGGCTTAGAGCGACGATTAAGCGGGATGTGGCGCCTCGAGAATACTAAATGAGGTATAGGTGGTTGCGTCAAAAATGTTCTCTGCTCGGATTATCGGTTTGTAAATTTTAACGCAGCCCCTGACTCCGGCACTGGCTCTGCTGCGCAAATTCCCGCTCCAAAGTAACAAAGAATGCCATTTAAACGTCCAGACTCTACAGGTAGCTTGTACGTCGTATTTGAGTGTCAGCCTGTAAGTGCTCTGTACACAATCAGTTGCAGACATAACAGAAGAAATTAATTACCTACGATGAATATTCATAGAGGGTTTAAAAGGGTCCTTTTCTATGTTTCTATCCCACTTCTGGCGCTTTGACACGGACAAACAGACAGGTGGGTTTATGACTTTAATGAACGTTACTCCAAATTTAATTAAATGCGGGTATAATTACCCCTCGGGACAATAGTAATGTCGCTTACTTCTTAAATCATGGTGAATTATAGGTCAATCTAAAGCAATATGGAGTGATAAAAAGTGCAGCGGGGGTGTAATTAGTCAGGTGATGGATGTTGAGGAGGGAAGAGTAACCAAGTAGGCCGCTAGATGGGGATTTATGGAAGGCATAATTGCCGATCTGAAAGAGTTAAAGACCTAGTTTTTTATCATTCTGTGTCAGACTCATAATAACTATACATCACAATAATATTGCTGACTCTCTAGAAAATAAAATTATACGTACATTTTTTACACAAAAACTGATTTGAGAATTTTGAGAAATTTTTCTGTCTAAAATGGGCTGACAAAAAATGTATTTGCTTTTAGAGGAAATGTTTTTGTTTCGCTTTGAAAAATATTTTTCCAGTCAAAACAACCAATGAAAAGTATATTAAAATTTAAATCATCGAGAAAAAATTACCGGTAGCACAGAAAAGTGTTTTCATTTGGTTAACGTGAAGATATGTATTTTACCCTAACATAAAATATAAAAAAATTAAATGAATGTACATATACTGCTTTTGTTTGCATTTCATTCACTTTTTGTAGCAGGTTCTGTGAAATATTGGTTTAATTTTTTTTTTCAGGTATATGCTCTAACCTATCTGAAACAATATTTTAATAACCAAAGATTTTAATTGAAAAAACTGCAATTTTTTAGCATGTTTTCATGATTCCGGCTAGTGCCATCTACAGATTTTTTTTAAGTCAATTATCATTTTCTCTACAATTTTTTCAGTTAATTTGAATTTAAAATGAAATCGTAAATTTGTTAAGAAGAATTTTGGAAAACAATTCAAGGGCTTTTGAAATTTTCGAAAATCTTTGTCGTTTCGTGATTTATTCTGTTCCATATACGACTGCTGTGAAATAAATTCTAGAATTTTTAGTGTTATCCATACATTTGAAAACTCAGTAAACTATAAAATTTAAGAACTCTTTTTTTATAAAATCCGTTTCAGAATCCTGTGTTAAGTACTCCGCTTATATTATTAATTTTCACATAACTCTATTCTAGTTTCCCCCGGGATATAAACCCATGTACTTAAAAATATAACAACCAGGAAAAAAGAAAGACGAAGATAAATATGACAAAGAAAATACAATAGGTAAATATCTGAAAACTAAAACGATAAATCGAGTGTTGAAGACAAGCTCCTTCTTGCAGAAATTAATCGTCTCATACAAGCTACTATAGTAGTCCTTTGTGTATCAAGGCCATAAAGAAGATCCATTTCGGCCGATCTGACTGAAGTTTGAGGCCGATGTACACACAACGTTTTTTAGGCCACCCCACAGAAAAATAATTGATTATGTAAGTGATTTTGAGGGTAGAAAATCTTTATTCGTTTTTGGTGGAAAGTCCTGCAGATTTGGTAAAAAGCAAAGCTATTTTGCTCCTCTACTAAGAAAGAAATTGGTACCGTTATGTTCCACAACGATAGTCAGTTAAGGTGGGATTCATTAACAGCGCTTCTGACCATTTTGTTTATAAAAAGGTTGGTCAAAAATATAAAGCCAAGGACGCAAAAGTAAGTTTTCGACATCTGAGTACAAAAATGTGACACTTTATAATAATAATAATAATTATTATAAAAATAATGATATTTATTTTCTACAAGTGTTATCACCCAATTACAGAAAATAACTTAATATTAATTCCCACTTTAAAACCTACCTTTTACTCAAATAAAGTAAAATACTTAAATTCCATAAACCTCAAAAATTTTTTGTTTTATAACATTAACGTTATCAAAATTAATATCACACAAATGAGATACACTATTAAACATTTTACGCATGACAAAAATAGGCGATCTAGCTAGTGCATTAGTTCTACAAGTATCCAGATGAAAACAGATTTTATATCGCGCATTAATTCTTGGAACAGAGTAGCAAATTTTGCTAATTATATGAATACAGTCGATTTTGTTATGTAAGAGCTTAAATAAAAAAGTAATAATCTGCGTTAACCTGCGTACTCGTCGCGAATTGAGAAGGAATCTAGTTAACAAGTTAATTTCACTGATGCCCCTTTTAGGATAGACTCCATCTAATTTATAGCAAATAAATTTTAGGAAGCGTCTTTGTACTGATTCCAAGTGATCGATATGTACGTTATATAAAGGTGACCATATTAAAGCGCCGTATTCTAATTTAGAGCTCACAAGAGCAACAAATAACATTATTAATGGTTGAATCTTGGTGAAATCTTTACAGGAACGATGAATAAATACTAAAGTCTTCAGTGACCTTTCAACTATATTTATGGACATGATTGGAGACGTAAAACGAGTAGATCGTCTAAAAAAGTATCTGATGATAATGAACATCGCGTTAAATCTGGAGGCACAAATAATACAGGGTGTTATTGAAAGGTACGTTCAACAAAATTGACTGTTATTCGCGAAGTCTAAGAAGTCTGAAAAACTTATTTTGTGTTATCAAAATTATAAGGTGAAAATTAACCCTTATCCAACCTTTTTAGACGCTACTGAAGGATAAATAGATAAAATTAATTTATTCTGATAAATCCTAGCAACTGTAGCAATAAAACTTTTGTCAAGACTACATGTTGCTATAGAAACAAAAGATGCTCTCTTTTTCAGAGGCGTACAACGAATTTGGACATAAATTTTAATAATTGTTATCTCTAAAGGGAGAACACTTTTACCTGAACTTTTTTTACTTTTAGCACCTATACTTCGAGATCAATTTTGTTTTGTACGTACCTTTCAATAACACGCTGTATATTATGATCTAGTAAGAAACACTGTTTCCAAATTTTATACTACCAAGATCATCAAGAAATAACAGTCACTACGAAACATCAGAAACAGTGCAAATTAACTGTTAATTTTTTCTTGCAAAATGAACACAGCGCACATGTCAAAGGTCATTCTTCCATTATAATAACCAATAAAGTTTTAGAATGAGAATTTGAAAATTAGAAGACAGGATGATTTACCTCTTGTATATTTGTTAATTTAAACTAACTGGACGTCATTTTGCATCCTTTGAATAAAAAACATGTTGCTCTAAAATACCATGACGATTAATGAATGCCTTAGAAAATATTAATAAGAACTAATGCAGTTATATATCGTTGTTATAAATACCCAGATATGCTTAAATTACTTACTAAAATTTAAAAGAACAGTATTTATTTAGTACACCGTGAATAGTATTTCGATCGCAAAAATTATTAATCACTTCTTGGAAACGAAGGTTAAACAGCCATCATTCGTTAACCACAAGTTGGTCAAGGGTTAAGGATTCGATAAAGGCAAATTACGTCTTCTCCCTACGCAGAGAATTTTCAGGTTAGAATCCTGTGTATCTATCAAAGAAGTGTAAATACCTACACCATGATTCATGATCATAATATTTATTGGTAACTGTTTCGATGCACAGTAAAAATTATTTAAAAATTAAAAAGTTGGTGCAATGGTAGAGAAAAATGTCATCGCCGGTGTTTTCGGGAGTTTTGATTGTTAATAGTATTGAGAAACGTGGCACTATTTTCTTAACTTTGTTCACTCTGTTAGTATGTATTATTAAAAAAATCACTTCATGAATATTTAACTCATACAACCTTCAGGGTGTTGCATTTTTGATGTCAATCAGTATGTTAATAACTACGGCAATAATTGTCAATATTTTATGCGACCTAGATAAAGTTTTTGATAATTGTAGTTTTCCGAGAATATTATTGTGTAACGCTTTCAAGCAATGAAAGTGCGGAACGCCAGTATAGAGTTCAGAGAATTAATGAGAAAATAATGTATAGGTACACACCGAATAATATCAATAATAGTTGAAATAGCTGTGTAGTAAGTAAAAGCATTGTGGATTATGTCGAAGTGCTATGTTTGTCTCCGTAACTCTCCACATGTTCCAAACTTAATTAATGTTTTATAAGTATCGAGTGCCACGAATTTATTAAATTTATATGTTAAATAAATTATTCATTTCAATATTCTGCACGTTTAATGGAGTTAATAGTAGGAGAGGAAAACTGTGTATCTGCCAATGAGTAGTAGGGCAATGGTTTCAGATGAATACATATTTCTGTAAAGCTAACTTAATAGTGCTTTCATAAATATTATACACCAAGTGAATCAAACATACGTTTATTCACGAGAAGATGTTGATATCACGAGCACGCAGTGCGAGTGAGATCATTTCTTCGAGTGAATAAATATGTTTGATTCACGCGGTGTATATATGTGTTTATTCCATTTTGACGAATTTTATTAATAAAATTTCAATAAATAAAAATTCGAATCGAGAAATCGCGTAAACTGCGAAACTAATTTTCGTGACAACCAGCTTAACAACCAGTTGTTTACATTTTTCTAAATTTGTGACACTGGCGGCATTTGTGTTTTCCTAGACAAAAATGTCTGGAATTTTGGAAGATAAAGACGAAAACGAAGTGTTTGTACCCTCAGCAGTCCTAGACGAAGCTTTGGAAGCTATTAATAAGGTGGTGCCAGCAAAATCCAAGCATTCATATGAAAAAGAGTATACGAATTTTTGTGAATGGAGGAAACGAAAGCATGCAAAAGGAGTAGATGAAAGAATAATTTTGGCTTATATTTCGGAACGGTCAAAAAATGCTAAATCTTCATCACTATGGTCGTATTATTCCCAACTGAAGAAGATGTTATCTGTGAAGGAAAATATTGATATAAGCATGTTTGTGACATCGCAATGATTAATATAAGGTTTAAAATATTCATTATTATAGATTTCATCAAGTGTCAGCTTTCCTAAAACAACAGTCTGTAGGGCACAGACCAAAGAAATCCAAAGTGTTCATGCTCGAAGAAATGGAAAGGTTTTTAGATAATGCTTCTGATGATGAATATTTACTGCAAAAAGTAATTTTTGTCGTGGGAGTTTTTGGAGGATGTAGAATGGGTTAATTGGTGGCCATGTCAGTTGATGATGCTGAAGACAGGGGTAGCGTACATGTAGTCCAAATTCCAGACACGAAGACTCATAAACCCAGAACATTTACCATCATCAATGGAAGTAACTCTGTTCCTGCTATTGACGTTTTTCGGAAGTACAGAATATTACGGCCTGAAAAGATTTCCCACAAACGGTTGTTCATTAATGACAAGAACAAAAAATGCACGGTACAACCAGTTGGAGTGAACACTTTTTCAACAATTCCCAAAAAAATTGCCCAATTTCTAGGACTCCAAAATCCACAAGAATACACCGGTCATAGTTTTTAGGCGTTCGAGTGCAACTCTACTAGCAGACTCTGGGGCAGATTTAACAGTTGTAAAGAGACACGGTGGCTGGCGTTCGAATAGTGTTGTGGAAGGATACATAGAGGATTCTCTGAATAATAAAATCGAAATTTCGAGAAAAATCATTGAGCGATCATCAACAATAATTGATAATAGATCTGCCTTGAATCCCGTAGCAGGCTCCTCTGCGTCAAATTCCGTGTCACAACAAGAAACTAATCATCAAGACATTATTTTGCCCATTCATCGGAAATTTGATATAAATTTTAATAATTTGAATAATTGTAACTTTTATATTTCACACTACAATGACAAAGACTAATTCAATGTTAATATTTTTGGAGAAGAAATAAAAATCTGTTCTTAATTGAAATTTTTTAATTCACTGAACGCTTTGATTCTACTAGTGAATTCAAACGCTTTGATTTCACTAGTGAATCATGAACTCCTTATGAAGGTTACTATGGAGTTAATAAAGTCAGTTTAAATTGTCAAAATGGAATAAAATATTTTATCTTAAATAAGGGTTTGCACAAATTTCAAAACGATTAAAATTTGCTGAGACTTTGAAACTAATATAAAGATTTTCATTGTCGAAATATTTATTAATAATTCATAATCTATAAAGTAGTACATCTGAGCGCAACATTATTCAGTGTTAAGTTTTTAATTAAGCCAAAAAATCCGGTTTCAAATTATCGAAACAGAGAACTTCCTCGAAAACTGTTTCAAGTTTTTATCTAAGATCACCATCCAGTCTAGACTTTTTAATAAACTCTTTCCCTCGGCAAAAGATAAACACAGCCACAGACATTATTTTACGCCCTTGAGAAAAAACAGTTCTCTTGCGTGCATTAATTAAACCCACTAACAAACAGTTCCCTATATTATCAAGCCTTGCTTAATTAGTTCGAGTAATTAAAATTTTTGTTGGCTCACATGACCACATACCCGAGATTTAGTCTTAAATTGCCATTAAACATCCCGCCGTGTAATTAGAGTTTAATAAAATATGCTTGGTGAAGGGTTCATCCTTCATAAATCACTTTCACCAATTATCCATTGCCTGTAATAATTAGCGCTGGGTTTCTTGTTAAATAAACTACCGATTTGGCTTTGGCTTGATGTCTTTGGGGGTTGGGTATTCTTGACACGCACCAATCTCGGCCTTTAGTCATGAACAATTTAAAGGCATTTAGTGTTAATTGCCGGGGATGCGACGTCCTAAACAGAATATAAATGGATGTCGATGAACAGTAATATATTATGTAAGGGCGATACTCAGCGTCGTTTTCTCTATTTTTGTTAGATGTGCAGATTTGAGCAAACGTTTTTCTTTGAATTTTAAAAAGAGTGTAATACACAAATGTTCAAATGATTTCCCCATTTAGCTAAATAATAAAAAGTTATACGAAAAGGTCGTCTTTTCACTCCCCAAGCGTGTTTCAATAGGATCCATCCGTTGAATCCGTTGGTCTACCTGTCGTTCACAGACTGCGTCGATTTTTATTAGACAGGTAATCTCTGAAACTACTGGATTGATTGTTCTCGAATTTTGCAGTATTTTTAGGAACATCGTCTAAATGGTAACATGGTAACCAAAACTTGTCTAATTATCCAAATCAAAATTTTTATGACTTCACCCCAAAATTTTGTCTAATAAATACTATTTAAATTCTATAAAATGGAATACTACTGTACTTGTAGCTTATGAGTCCGTCTTGATTTTTATGATACTTACTTTACAAAAAAGCATCTATACAGATGACACATGGAAAGGGTAGATCCATTTTTCATATTCCAAGTGTTACTAAATATCGAGAAAACATGAAAGTATCCGTTCGCTGGATAGAGCGTATGGAAAATTTCCAATTCTTTGGATGTTAAAAATGGCAAATCTGCGAATTTTTGAAGAAGACAAATTATTTTCATGAAAATTATTTTTTCGAAAAGAATGAAAATTTGTAAAAATACGGCAGCTGCTCTATTTAAAAAAAATAGTTTAAATGGGACACTATATGGACATCTGAAAATAAATTTTAATTGTAGCCCTAAATGAGTGTGTTAGACAGTGTGGAAGATTTTTTTTGAACCCCAAAATAAATGTCATTTTCTGTGCAGAGGACACCCTGTATATTCGTAACGACAAATATAAAGCCGATCAAATTGGTGGAAAATATAGCGCGAATCTAGTGAACGGAATGCCGAAGGTGTTTAAGGTAGGTAGAAACATGGGCTCTCGAAATTGGAATCGACAGTTTTAAACATCGAGTTGGAATTTATCGACTTTTTCAGGCGGTAGTGCACTTTGAAGTATGTCATTCGGCTGCATAAACGGAGTAGAAATTGTGAGTTTTAACGTTAATAAATTGGAAAACTTGCCTGAAAAATAAGCAGCAATTTCCCGTTTGCGAAAGCGCAATTTGCCACACACGTATCGCGCTCTCATTTAATATTCCGGTAAAATTTCGTTCTGAAGTTAGCAATTATTACAGTAAACGTAAAGTATCATAATTAATTTTCATACATAATTTCAGAGATGTCAGTGGAATATGAAATTAATTGCGATGTTTCAGAAAGCGCATTCTTTAAAGAAGACATTTGCATGCAAGACGGCTCGTGGAACGCCTGTAATTTTATTAAGACTGCTTTATTATCGTATAAAGTTGGAATTCGACTCTGTTCAGATAACGACAGATTGTCTTTGATTTTACTGTTTCACTGACAGCGTAATATATTCGCGTTCTATTGAGAGTCGACGCTTCGACAACTTCGGCCGAACTTTTCAACAGAAGGGAATAATTATGAGGTATCTTTTACATGGACGCATTCCTGTAGAAGAGATTTGAACTATATTTTGACTAAATTAATTAGCATTGTGTGTGTGATTTGTCTGGAAGTGATAGCAACCCTACGAAAATGGTTAATAAAACTATATAGAATAATAAATATAGGTACATTAAAATAAAATAGTGATCAAATTATGTTAAACTTTAGGATCACGGATAGAAAGTGAAATAAGTTCTAAAAAGAGTAAATTGACTTATTGTAGCAAAATATTCAGAGAACTATTTCCTTGGATTCATTTTCATGTTACTAGAATCTCGTTATTAGAATTTAACACAACTTGATCATTTGTCTTGTTTGTAACTCTTTGGCTAAAATTTTTTTAAATCTATTAAGTTTCTTTTTTAATACATTTCGACTCAAATGCTTCATTACAAAGGTGAAGTGTGTTTCTTAAAGTAGAACCATTTATTTTAATCTTTTTTTTTTGTCGAACAATGTCTAACAGCTTCTTATATAAATCGAGTAAACCTAATATTGTTATCAGAATTAAAATCTTTTGTAGATAGCCAATGCACTGATACTGGTTTTTAATTTAAGATCATTAAAAGAGTTGTATACTTATGGAAGAAAACTCTGAAATTACATGTTTTTGTAAGTTTTCCGTAAAGCAAAAATCTTGTTCTCGACTTGACTTAAAATAAAACTTGCCACTTGTACCACAGTTAAATAAGACAAAAGCACAAGATACTGATAATTCTAGGCGTAGTTTTATCCCCTCTAATTTATTGTCCGGATACAAAGCAAACCAAATCAGCAATACCCCTGCTGCACCTCCAATCGATAGACCGTTATTAAGAATATAAAGAAAATCCCAACGAGTATTTAGTGTCACGCGATGTATACCCACCATTTATTCCCTTTTAAATTAGCCCTATCCCCGAAAAAATCTTTATACATCTATTCATGAAAGCTATCACCGCCATAAAATACTCCCTGAGGACCATTTCCCACAAGTTTTTCTCTAGCCCCACATTTACTCGTGTTACTTCACTCTTTAGAATAATACATTTAGAGAATCCTTTTTTGCGAAAAGGACATTTTTCATTGGCAATAATTAAAACGTCGCTCTGTGTCAGGTGCTGCTTACAGTGATAAATTTTAAAAGTATGCAAATGCGGAGCGAAATAAATAAAAAATGCTACCCCCTAGTTTTGACGTTAGTATTTTACTACATATGTTTTATTAGCTGCCACATAAATCCAACAGAGACGCCATACGCGGAAACGTGTCCATATGACAGAAACAGGAATGTCATGTGACACGTGTACATCGGGGGTTTAAAAATGAGAGTCACATTCGGGCTCAAGTGGCAGGGGTTAGTAATATTCGTGATAAAATACGTGACGCTGGCCCGACGCATCCACCAATTCTGCGACATATTTTTTAGATTTACCCTTCAGACGATAATTATTCGTTGTTACCGCAGGTTTCCTTATCGGTATCCAAGTAATAATACTTTCAAAATGGAAATCATTTTCATACCTTCTACCTTCTCTTTTCTTATAACATTAGTGGTAGAAAGAGCAAGTTCTTCGGTTTTGTCCTTCCGCCAACCCTTTTGACATTTCAAGTTTTTTTTCAAGGTGTGCTCTAAATTGTGAAACCGAAAGTATTTTCCCAAATAATTGTAAAAAATTATAGACAGCAATAGCCCGGCGCATCCACCAATTTTGGAAAACTCTGGATGAGATTAGAATGCTAGATAGATGATGTAGGTCGTGTTTAAATCAATAAGAATAAATCATTGTTATCGCGGGTTACATTATCAATAATACAATTATTTTAGTATTTCAGAAAAATGAGAGAGCTTAAGAAATATTACTAACGACATGTTTGTGATATATGGATGGAGCTCACGTTATACCACTATTAAAATTGATTTCTGCTATGCTCGAAACAAAAATAATTTGGACACTTAATGTTTGTGCGTCAAGAGTGGGAAAAAATATTTTTTGTAAACTAGTATCGAGAACACTACTTACAAATTTATTATCCATTTGGACTGATGTTCAAAGAAAGTTGTGGAAAGCTTTACGATTTTGTTAATATTTTAATCTGCTTTTAATCGTCAAATGCTGAAATAATTCCATATGTAGATTTTTGAAACGAAGTTTATAAATCTTTAGAAAGGATTAATTACGTAAATAACTCTATTGGCATGATTCTAACGTTCCAACAAAACAGGAAATATATACCTGGGCTTACAGCAAATATTTGTTCGCTTTATGAGAGTTTATTTCAAAAGATACGAAAAAACGTGATATAGAGTTTCTGTTTATATCGAGATAATTCCGCGCAAAGCAAAGCTTCATGATAAATTGCACGCTATCCAATAAAACTGCGATAAAATATGAGTGATAACTCCGATAATCTACCCACTTAGGAATGTTTATGAATTCCAATATACAACGGTAAATTTGTGTATCTACATGGATATAATTTTTAACAGCAATTTTCTTTTTGTCATGGACGAGGAAAGGGTGTTTTATTCATTTCCGGCTATTCGTAAAAATGTGTTTATATTTCTGGTTGGTATTCATCATGCTATAAAAAAGTCATAACGAGTACATACACGAATTGTTCGGTATTAATAACCTCAGTGATTTATTTAAGACTATTTCCAAAAGTGGGTCCGAGCAATATTTGAAATGGAGTTGTGGTTTGTATGTGGTTTTAACAATCAAGCATTCTTGTTGTGAATAAATGGATTGTCAACGAGTTAGCGAGGTGATTTTGGGGAACAGCGGTAAGTGGAATATATGTATTTGTACCTTTAGTTTAAGTTAACTTTGATTGATGGGAAAAAATTTGAATTGTTGAAAAACTTAATTCAGAATTCGTATTGCATTTCTCGCCTCGAAATTATGCAAAGAAAACAACCAATACTAAAAAAAAATACACAAGTACAACATTACCAAAGATTTTTTGTTCATTTACTAAGATAGAAGTTAAAGCTAAGTGTTAATTGAAAGTTCCTATTAAGAATCGCTCATCCGAAAAGTTGGAGATTTGAAATTAGTTTGATTTCGTAGAATATAAAAAACTGTTTGCGAATAATGAAAAAGAGAATATCTCAGAAAAAAATTTAATTTTAAAATTGTTGAAGTTCTTTAAATGCTTGTTCAGTGGGAGTATTATTTTATCGTATGAGATAGGTAGAAAGCACTAAACTGCATTTTAATTGGGAAGCGAAAAGGATAGTGCACTTGAAGGATAACGAAGTGTAGATAGCGTATCCTGGATGAAAGGACTCTTTAACGGAATTAAATATAGAGGTTGTTTTTTTTTACTTTCTGTGGAATTCTGTATCCTCCTTAAAACACTCATTAGGAAAATCATATTTTGGTAGATTACTTTTCTCGAACCCACTCAACATTAGTAAATTCAAATTAAAAATATTTATTTATAAGTGCCAATACTTAGTTGTTTAAAATATCATTATCTTATTTTTACTTTTTTTATATTTGAGGATCGTCAAGTTGAACCGAAAATGGTTAATTTTTTATCACAATTTAAAAATATAAACGAGAAAAAGACGTCTATAGGCAAAAGGTTATAGTTATCCTGTAACAACCATGTCACTGTTTAGTTCTTGTGTTCAGAACGCAAGATATTTCAAGAACTATATCGTTTTTTTTTCGTTTATAATCTACTGCACAAAGATAGTTTTCGCAAAATTAAAACTATTTAGTGCCAGGGAAACAGTTCAGTGCCAGGGAAACAGTTCACAATGGGCTACATTTAATACATACTTCCCTCAATAATAGCGTCTTATGATCCCTAGAGCATGAAAACTAGGTTATTGGTTTCTGTCTGTCTGTTGTCTCTCTGTCTATCGTCTGTGTCTATTTTTATTACACAGATAATCTCCGAAACTACCGGACCGATTGTTGTCAATTTTTATATATATTTTAGGAATATCGTGTATATAATAAAGTGTCGACCTAAATTTGTCTGATCATTTCTACTAACAATTTGATAACGTCAAAATTGTGGCATAGTAAATGTTATTTAAATTTTATAAAAGAGTATATTTCCTACTTGTTAACTGATTTTTTCTACCGTAGATATCTACATTTTTGGAGCAAAAAAATGAAAACATTTTAATTTAAATTTAAAATTGAAAAATCGAATATCATGACACCTCAGAAACCTTTTAAGATTAGTTTCAGCATGGTATATCGTTAAGAATCAAAATTTATCCATTTATCCCCTACCGAAAAATGTGTGACTTGTTTTGTGGTTTATTAAAGGATTAATGAAAGAAATAACGACTGACGCGATTTATTTTATTGGTGAAATTAAGAGCGGCTCACACCATTTTCCAAAAAATTTGGGAATACAGTATCATTAGTACTATTAGTATTACCTTGCTAAAATATTCATGACGTCATCACAACATTTTGTAATGAAAAGATTCACTTGAAACATAAGCTTAGCATTATTTTTTGCCTTCACTTTAAACCCCCACACAGGTAACTTTTTTTGAAGTGATAGGAGTTATCTTAAAAAAAAGCACAAAATCAAGTAATATAATTCTTCGAAAAACTGGATATGTTCATTTTTCGTTAACATTGAACCAATTGTTTATGTATCAATTTCATTCAACTTCTCCAAACAAAGAAGAAAAAATCAAAACGGTAAAACTACTTTTTCTAGAAAGTAATTAACTCCCAGTGGCTAAGCGTATCCGAAGAAGTTCTAATGTGCAATTCATTTTTGTAAGCAACTTTATTACTTTTGTAATCTATATCCTGTACATGTACCTCTACACTTAGATTATTAAAGATCCGTATCAGAAACCTTGTACCACTTTCGTAGGTAATCGTATAAATGAATTTTTAATAAAATCATCGGATATATTAATGCCAGCCCAAACTTTTTCTTTTGTGGGGTGTTCAAATACATTCTCAGAATCTCATCTACATTATCAACAAACTTATTATTATTACAATTTTAAATATAAATATATTATTAAATTTCAACAAGTTTATCTATATAAGTATCACAAGCGCAGTTTTTTTAAAACACCTAAAATTGTCTTCACGTTTTTTTTGAAAATCAATGTCTCAGTTATTTGCGAACATTTTGAACGCAATTTTCACCACTATTTTCAGATTACAAAACTCTAGAAAGTACAGAAAAAACATTAGCGACTTTTTTGTCGGAAACGAGACAGAGTGAAAGCAGGTTGTGTCAAAAGAATTGTGTGATGACAAATTTCACGAAAATAGTAAAAATAATAATGATGGTAAACTCTTTCTGAAAAAACTGGTTCTGCATTATACAGAGGAAGTTGTGGACAAGTTACATTTAAAATTTCATAGCAATAGATCTGTTTGTTACGGAATTCTGAAAATGTATTGAACACCACGCAAAAGAAAAAAAATAGGGATCAGAAATAATATTTCAATTCTGTCCAAAAAAGTCACAATGTATATTTTCTTCACCGCTGTTGAATTTCTGTTTAGTTTTAATATTATAAGTTCAACGTATAGATTTTCTTATCATTAGATTTTATTTCTAGCGCAGCAGTTCCAAGATTTGACTTTTCTACTATAATATTAAAAGATGTATAGGATTTTATAGTGATTCTGTAAGGCATTGGTCAAAATTACAAAGTTAACCACTCTTGTTATAACAATTTCAGTTGTTAAAAAATCTTCTTTTTTAATAATTTGAACAAGACGAGTCGAGTAAGTAATTCTAGAATGTCCTATATCTGGTATCATAGCTGCATTATAAATATTTCGCCCTGGAATGACTTCTTATTACAAAACGCCCCTGCAATAATCTACCAGATCTCAGCTAACCTTCTTTTCTTGGTATTGTAGTTATTCTTTTTCAGAGGCGAGAATAATTTAGTCTAAATAAATTGATTTTTTTACACCGCTGGGTTAAACTTGATTAAAAAATTAAAAATATATATCATTTTCTTAATTATTATCCAACCTCAGTAAAATTGTTTTCAAATTTTAAATATGTTAAATTGTTTATGCAACAATATTATTTAATAATTATTTTGTATTAATAATAATGACATACACTGTGATAATATCCACGTAGAAGAAACTATTTGTGAGTTCTTAACTGATAGTGAGTGACACAACATTTACCGAACATTTGATATTTTCCGTACTTACATGTGAAAATAAATCGGTAACAATGAAACTCCGACTGCACTCATATTGTAGAATAGAATCTTGTGAATACCAGCGTTCCAGACATACATCACCTTCTCCACGTAAATTTGACGAAATTGTGACTTGTTTCCACCCAACAAAAAGCCCGTTCGACATAACCAAGCAACTTGGTAGCAATGTAGTCAATTTACTGCAAAATTTTATGCATGACGGATCGTTCCTCTCAGGAATGTTCAATAGCAATAATTTGCCTCCATCCTACAGAAAGGCATAAACACAAATTTAATATCGAAATTCACGACGAAATACAACACCGGCTATTACAAGAAAAGCTTTGCGAACTGTTTCCACTCAATAAACATCCGATATTTCGAATCGCAAAGAAACGAGGAATCAAAAAGTGAAGAATTTATAGAGTAGAGATCGACAACATTGCTCGCAAGAGCGTTCCTATTGATTCAGACGGTAATTTGATAGTTCGTTCAGATGAATAATGAGGACCCACATTATCAAAAAAAAAATCGTACTGGAAGTGGAATATTGCAGAGTCCGATTCTCCAGAGCACTTTAATAAATGCGGGGATATTTTAAAAGTTTCAAGATTAAAAAGAGGCGAACAGAAATTTTTCGTCGGATTGGAGAGCAGAAACCGCGTACGGCGCTTCTTATCCTCGAATTGTAATAAGCCTTCATTTTTTTAATTACATTTCTACAAGAAAAATCGGGGATTTGAAAGAGGCTGGGGTTTTAATGGAAAGGAAGTAAATGAATTGGGCATTCAAGATGTTGTACCAAATTAAAAGTTTTTACTCAAAAATACATTACCTCTAATACGCTAAAATGTTCGTGGAGGAGGGATTTTTGTGAGTTGCATTCGTAAATACTGCGTAAAGTAAATACAACACGACAGACCCCCATATAACAATCATTCAAAAATTTAAACTTTGTAGAGTCGTGATATAGTTTCCAAGTTCCTAAATGCTCGTTCCTCACAATGCCATTATTTGAAATTTGATCTTTTGAACGTAATCGGGCGAACACATCTCGGTTTGCCTTAGGCCTTTGTACAGATTTCGGCTAACTAACCGAGCCTTTGGGTTGACCTAAAAACCCTTTAGTCGTTTTTTAGCACTTGTATGAACTTGTGTAATTTCGCTATCGCTCTACTCCCAAACGCTTTAGTTTCTACGATAACGCAATTCCCGAAACTCCGCGCTTTATTTTTATTTATAATACTTCCAACTGGCTCAAAAGTGAAAATTTCGTGACTGCGATATCGCGTTCAGTTCGCTCCGGAAAATTTACCTCCAGCTTTTGCTGGAATATACTTAATTGTTTATTGCTACGTTTACGGCAGGTCACATCTCCGAACGTGCGTACACGTTTTTTATTTTCACTAATGCCCCTATTCATAAAAGTTACAAACAGTTATTATGCATGTGACATTTCATAAATTTTTTTACGGCATTTTACAAAACTTAATTATTGTCCATTCTAAAAATGGTATGCACGACACCCCGTCGCGAAACTGTGACCACAACACATTAAAGCGACACGACAAAATTAACAACCAACAGACACGGACGATTATTTTAAATCATTGTGGAATAATTGGAAATTTTGCGACGGACTAGAAATATGTTGTCGCAAATTATTTGAAAAGAAATGTCTTCTAGAAGTGAAACCAAAGTTTTCTACGAAGCTTAAATTTCAACTAATTCATCTTTTCCAAACCGATCCAATTCACTGCGCCAATTTTGCGGTATTGTTTACAAATGTGCGGAGCATTAAACTTAGTGTCCCAAATCCGATAGAGGTATTTAAAGACACAGAAATTAATAGATGGTTTTTTACATCAGTAAAACCGATAAATTAATTTTCAAAAATTCATCCCACTTGCTGCGTCATTTTTATGACAACACACATACTTTGTCACTTTTATAAAACTTGTGCTTCTAGTAGAGTGTATTAGACCTTTCTGTAATGATTAGCAAAGTGAAATCGCGTTTTACATAAGTGATGTGAGCTGATAAACATCAAAAACTGTCAGTTCGTTAAGTTGGGCTAGTTATTTGATACCTTCACTGCAACATGCAATCTGACTATCTATTTTAGACAGTTAATCTTATTTTCTGCACGATATTATAAATTATTGCAAACTGTAATGCATTAAATTTCATTGCGTTTTGTTTCCTTGGTCTTTTGTTCTATGAACAACCCAGGGATACTTTATATTCATATTTTACCTTAAGCTGAAAATGAACACGCGTCAAAGTTAAAAATGGTTGTAAAAGCTAGGAATGGGAGGTAGGAGTAATTCATTAATTATTCTTTCAGAAAAGAAATTACTTTTTATTTTCCCGTTCTAAATTGTTTGCATAAGATAAGAAAAACATTGTAAAGTTGACGTCTTATACTCAGATTTTTTACTTTATGTATATACCTATATACAGTGCATCTTTTTTAAAAGTGGCCATAGGTATTCCCATGTTAAATTTTATACTCCGTGTTAACTTATGTTTGCGTAAAGATTCAAAGATTAAATTTTTACTGGATGTAATTTGGGTCATCTTTTGTCGATTTTATTAAAGGTGACGCTTTAAATTAAAGGATATTTCTAAAAAAAAAAAATGAAATATTTGGCTATTTTTGTCTCTAATATTGTGGGCAGCCATGTAAAAACAGACATTTACCTGACGTTTCTAAAATTTGGTTACTCGTCTGTGGTTTCTCGTTCAATTAGTACTGGTTATTAGTGACCGAAATTCGTCAATATGCGGCAGTCCACAATTAAAGAAAAAGTGGAAATGCTCACCGACGAAATTTTCTTTTATTTCCTGCATTTGTGTTTGATTTCCGTTATTCTGTTTCTTTTCTAAAAACTGCAATAATGGCTAAATAAAATTATGCTGTGAAAAATGACAAATTAAAGTGATAAGTCAAAACCTTCTATGATGTACCAAAATTTTTAATCAAAATAATTGAAATTTTTTAAAGCACAAATTAATAATTTACTGCAAAAAGTGGTAGCGAAAAATAAAGCATAACCGTAAGGCTATTTTCACCTAAAAAATTATTTCTGGGTTTTCACCTTAACAAAAGTTAATTTGGGTCCAAATTTAACATGGGAATCCCTATGGCCACTTTTAAAAAAGATGCACTGTATATATATTTCGAAAATAACTCTAATATCTTGTGCTGACTGTTTTTGTCTGTAGAACTTGGAATAGTTCCGACAGACATATTTTTTTTATATCACTTTTTGTCTGATAATTTTATTCACTTTTGGAAAAAATTAAGAGTTATTTAATATTCAAAGCTGAAATTAAAATTATGTGACGATTAGACATAAAAAAACTTGTTTTCCATCAATAGTTTTTGAGTCTTTTAAAAAAATCACCATAGGGATATATTAAGACACATTTGTTTTAATGTTTAAACTAAAGCTTAATAGTAGCAAACTTTATGTATCGAATGTTCCATAAGAAAAAACATTTTAATGGAAAGTTGGCAATGTTGGCATTTCATACTGAAGTTTAAAGGGTTATTAAAAATGCATTACACGTGTTTATACCAACCATTAAAATACAAATCATGTTATAGACTCGATAACATCGATATAGAAAAAAAAAAACAGGCACAGCTTTTTAGTGAGTTTTAAAACATTTTTTTTATTTAAACACGTGCAGCTAGAGAGTATAACGAAAACTTTTACATTTTTTTGTGTAACATTTAAAAAAAGTTTTTTTGTCAGCTTTTTTACGGACCTTCTTATTGAAAATTTTCCAGTAATTCTATTGTCGTTAAATTAATGTTTGTCACTAATTTCGGTAGGCTTGAAGACTTATGTGAAAATTTTATATAAGTAAATTTTTCAACACAATGTGTTCAAAAATCAGATGTTTTTTAAACGAAAAATTTACCCTGACTACGTATTGAAACCCTAAACTCAGAAATTATGAAAATTAGTTATTAGTTTTTGATACGCGGAGATGCAAGAAAAAGAAAATTGGTGCCATAGGTTTACTTAAATTTTAATGGTATATTTTGTAATAATTTTATAAACGCCTCTTTAGACACGAGTTTATTTAATCACGAGTGGAATGAAGCGAAGCGAATGGTTAAAAAACGAGTGTGTAGAGAAGTTTCTAATTTTCGAAAGTAGGTGAACAAAAAGTCTTACCTCTTTGATTTCCGGTGGAGTGCCTATAAAAATGTCTTGATTTTTAGTAATATTAGCATTCACCTTCATTAACCCGTATTAAACAATGCACTTTTTTTGAGCAATGCCCGATAGGGATTTGAAATGACAAGTAATGACAAGAATAAATGTCGCTATCCAAAAGTAACTCAATTTGCGATTGTTTTAGCCACGCCGTGTTTAATGAACACGAAAATTGCCGAACGCGCTCAAGACGTGATAAATGAGCCCGAATATCTTTGAACACGTATTTAGATAAAAGAGTGCTATGGGATCTATTTAAACCAAAAGTAAGGGTTTATACTAGCCAAATAGTTCGAATGATTTTACTAAAAATATAATAGATGTTAAACTTATGTACTATCGGTATTTGATTGTAAAACTGTAGTGAAAATCAACAACAGATTTATATTCACATTACTAAAATAATTTTAAAAAGTCTAGCCACAACTCTTTCTTACCTCATTTTTGATAATAATCAAATTAAAAATCTTATCTTTTATTGAAGTTTTTTACTACACGTCTGTCTGAATTGTAGCCTTACGTGTGCGTTGTTTATTATATTATCTCACAATTTGTTTATTGTCTTAAATAAGCAATTAAAGGTGTGTTTAAAAGCTGAACAAATTATACGCCACAGAAAAAAACAAGTCAAAAATAATTAAGAACGAAATTGGAGAAAGATAATCAATAGAGACAGAAGGTCACGCACAGTCAATGAACGAGGAAGTTAAAAGGAAACGCAAAACACGGTACACACGATCACGGAAGTTCCGCGTATAGAAAAATGAAGATTGAAGAGCACATAAAATGCAAAGAGAAACACCTAATTTTAAATCTAGCCTCAATTAAAATTAACTAGCGTCACATTTTACTTCAGTCGAAATAAATTTCATTAGCGACTCGAGCTGTTTAAAAGTGACTTTCAAACAGTGCGCTCTGTATAATTCGTTTCCCTTTTCCCGTCTTAAATCTAAACTCATTTTTTATCACTCATCCGAAAACAGTTACTAAAACCTGTTGCCTCACATCTTCCGCCCCTCAAATATTTGTCTGAAATTTACCATAATTCCTCCATAACTTTTTACGTTCGCATTTGTGCCCACCCAGCAGGAGTTAGATAAATAGCAATACTTTATTCTACTTATTTCGCGTGCGTTCCAGAACGGAATAAGTTATCGCATTCGCATTTTTACCAATGCCTTCGAACCAAAACACGTTATTTATTATGGAGGGTAAAATGAACAAATGGCGGCACGCACGCAGATTCTCTCAGATTTGAAAAGCGGCTGGAAGACGCACGACTGAAAGCCGTATTTGTTCTGCAATAACGATATTTACTTAACTTAGTTTAACTAATGGCTCAGAACGGTTTATTAAATCATCGAATAATTAGCAGGGGAAATTAGTTGGCGAAAGTCGATGGAGCGGCGGTAGATTTAGGTCGCCTTGACCGCATCGAAATTCTACACGTGTTCGAAATAAGCAAGGACCTACGCAGGATTAGTTTCGCACTGAAGATTGAAGGAGAGGCGTTCGAGAGAATACGAAATCGAGGGTAGTTAAAAATAAGAGACAAAAGTTTTATAATTACACAAACGTGGGCCAAAACCATAAACTTCACTTTTTATATAGGAAAACTCTCTTTCAGTTTAGTTTTTAAACACGTGTTTATCTCAAAATGTAGTATATTATTCACCAAGTTTTGTAAACATGACTTTACTCACGAGTTTTTTTTAGGCCCGTGCGAAGTGAGTTTCTAGACTGTTTATGGGACGTGCTATACTTTTTCTATAATCATAAACTGAAAAAACGTAATATTTTATAAACGGGTATATATGATAAACTTAAAGTCGTGTTTAGGAAAGTAAGTATTCATTAATAGTCAAATTAGGAAAATCTTGAGAATTACTGAAAAAGAAAGTAGTAGATCTAAAAATAATACTTCTGAACCAGGACATTTGTCACGAACAAACATCATTAGAAACAATCAAAAAAGAGTCCAAAAACCTAATTTTTATGCATCCCAAAATCTACAATCGTTGAAAATTACTCAAAATCAACCAAAATTACCCTAAAAAACTTACAAAATCCCTTGTTTTAAGACCCCGAATTGGCTTTTTATTTCTGGACCAGGAACATGTACAAAAATTTGCTATACAGGGTGAGTCACGGTGCGCGCTATTCGATATCACATTAATTATTAGAAATAGAAAAAACTCAAAGATTAAAGTTCTACGTTCCTTTGAAGACCACGACTAAAATTTTTTCCAATTAGGAAGAGTGTTGTTCTTAAGCGTAACACAGAAATTGGTTTTTTCAAATAGAATGGCCTACATACTTCTACATATTCAGATTGACCTCTTCTTAGGCTTCATAACAACTGATTATTTTTGAAACTTGGATTCGACGTTGCCACGTTATTCCAATTTTCTTGAAATTCATTGGAAATGGACGACTTCCCAAAAAGTTGAAATATGGTTTTTATTTAGTGGAGAGATAGGTAAAGGTACGGGCTTTGTCGTGGTACAAATAAAACTGAGTTTTAATGTACAAAGTGTTGATAAAGTTAATACAATTTTCAGTTATCGATATTTTAATTTGTTTTAAATAGAACACCCCGTATTTTATTATTATTGCATCTTAATCTGTTACTCTCTTCCTTTTTTATTTAGTCGTTTCTATATTTAAAGTTACCTCATAGTTACTGTGGTTTTTTACCTTTTTAAGAGATTCTAATTTATTAATCTTAAAGAAAAGGCACAAAAAAACAACGACCACAACATCCATGTCAGTTATCAATAAGCATATTTAAGGAAATATTAAGAAACTTATTATTAAACATTTGAAGGAAACAATGTGTACATCATTCTTTTCTCGACCACAACCGCGTATAAGCTGACCTGGATTACGTTTAATTGAAACAAAAAATTATCAGCTAGTTCCGGAGCGTTATACAAAAAACTCGAACAAAGTCTCGATTATCGGTTTCGAGTCCTAGTAAAAAATGATTTAATTTTTAAGCAGTGAAAATTATTTTATTTATATTTTTCAAATTCAAATTGTTATTGGGAATTCTATTCCGCTGCTAAATGGCATATAATATTGATAAATTATTTATTGTTTTTGTATTGCCTTAATTAATTAAACAGTGGGATCAAACTGTTATGTTAACCGTGTGCCCTTATTATTGCTACTGCGAATATTAATGTTTTAATTAATATATATATTGACAAGTATTGGCGTCGAACAAAGTGTACTTGTTTTCGTTGTATTTGTATACTTGAACAAAATAGTTAAAAGTTAATTACCTGCAATACCTGCATAAATAACAAGAAATATTGTTTAATTTTTAATACACATTTGAGTGCACGATGACTCTTTCCAATTTAAAATTTTTGACACGCTTTGCAAATTTTATAGGTAGATAAAGTAAAGATTGCTCTTGTTTATAGTACCAGTAAAACTGAACCTTAGTATTTCAAAAATTGGTGACGAATATTTGCAATAATTTTAATACATTTTTACAAACACTCACTATATTAAGACATGGTTCTATTCACAAAATTCAACATAGTTAGTTATAAAAAATAAACTCATAAATCTCATTGCAAAATTTTTGCTCATCCTTGCATTGTCACAAAAATTCAAGTACCTCTCTAATTTGGAATAATTTTGCCTAAAAGAAGATTTAAAGTAGGGCATGTAAAAATATTCAGGGGATTTCTTTTAAAAATACCGAATAGCATACTGAGCTTCAGAATCAGAACATCCCCTAGAGGTGAAAATAATTTTGGCTTATCCCAGTCGAAGAACCATAAACCTTTGATGCCACACATTTTCCAATTTTTATTAATTTGTAATCTGTTAGTAATACATATATAGAGTAGCGTGCTTCTGTTGACATACACTTTTGATGGACTTCTTCAATTTTATTACTACAGGTAAATTCTACAACAGAACCTTTCAACATCGTCCATAGTCGAAAAGTCAAAAATTGCAAAATAATATAAAAACATACGCAGAACATCTGGCCGTAGGCTGCTTAGATTTTGACATAATTTCATTTAGATATTTGACATTCGCCTTTATAAATAAAATCAGGACTACTTGTTTCAGTATATTCAAACACCCTTGGCTAATTTTTGTTCTTGACAAGTGAAAGAATCATAAATTACGAAAGCATGGTTTGGATAAACACATTTTCGGCTAGTAATACTCAGTTTACATATTCACATGGTTACAAGCATTCTGTGCAGAAATTTTTCAACCACTTAGCAATTATAGATATAGAACAAATTGTGTTACAGTATCAGATAAATCACCGAAACTTATTACTGTAACTTTAATGAGTCAAAAATCCTATCTGGTTTTCCGAAGGTTCTAAAAAGACAATAAAGTTTCCAGCACTAATCAAATTAGAATTAATATCTATATTTGTTCCTACAAGGAATGTTATTATTTCGTGTTAAAGTCTTATAGAGTAAGTTAATATTACATAAAACATATACCGTTGTTTTATTATTATTTTTTTATTTAATTCTGCCCTGTTTTACCGAGCACATGTCGCTTGATTTAAAATAGACTGCTTTTTCAGTCACAATTGAATTTCACTATTTCACTCTAGGCTGGTTTATTATTCGATACAGAATTTTTTTATTTTTTCCTTCAAAACATCGTTCATCAATTTTTAATCTTTAGTATGACACCAAAATTGCATTAAATGAGAACCACAACACTAGTATTTTGTCGCATTCATTTAATCGATTTAAATACATGCGACTCTGTGCCACATGAATTAATTAATTGTTCAAAGCATCATACTTTTAAATATGTTGCCAATAATAAAAAATATTTCCTATCAAGTTACTAATTTTATAATTTCCATTAAATGCAAAATGAGTTTATAAAGCAAAACATATTTTTGTCACATTGCAGCTGCATTATTATTTTCAAACATTGGTAATTATGCCAGAACAAAACTAGAAATAAAAACTGTGTGGACAGGTTTAGCATCATTTTATATTACATCAAGTGCCATTGTCTCTATTTAGTTATTTTACCTATGCATTTGTCAATGCACCAAATGCAAATTATGGCACCTGAAAAACGTTTAAAACTTTATTGACGATGACACTTTATACTTCATTTATTTTTGTCGTAAAATTAAAATTGATGTTTTTTTGGTTGTCAAATTGAAACTTTGTAGCGATGAATTTATTCCACCTCATGTTTGTTACACATTTGAATACTTGTGAATAATAACTAAATGTTTAAATTTAAATGACTGCCTGTTACAAATTTTGGTTAACATTTATGCAAATTAATTATTATTAAGAAGATAATGCATCACTATTGAATATTCTTTTTACTACCACAGCGTGAGCTATTGTACTGTAAGAGGGTCTGTCGTCTGTTTGTGGTCTGCCTGTCCGTCGCCTGTCCACACATATTTTTATTTTAACTGACGGGTCATCATAAAAATACTAAAATTCGCAAAATCAAATTTTAGAATTTTTGCTGCATTTGTTCGATTGTGCTTCGGGGGAGAGGAAAGTTCCATCTTTTTAGACCAATTTTTTATAGCATTGATGTGAGTATAAATAAATAAATTAACCAGTATCATTGTCGTGTAATGGGATTTTATTATTTGGCGGACAAAAACGATTATTTACTATTTATTTTAATCCCCTTCTACAATAATTTGTATAATATCTTACGGGTTATCCAAAGAGATGAATCTCGAGTTAGATAGCAGGATGAGTACAAATTAAAAATACGATAAAAAACATAGAAAACAAACCGGCTTTTAAGCTTTTAAATTAACCAGTCGAACTCGAGCACCCCCAGCTCATCGTCTCAGGAATTAAGCGTCCCAATTTCCTTATCACCCCCCAATCGCACAACAACATAAACAGTAGATAACGTCGAGCCGAAAATCGTTGTAACGCAAATGAGTGATAAATTAATTATCTAACTTTTGAGTATCACGCATCGTCCATGGGGAAGCAGGCCTAAGGCCGGCTAATACTAAGTGAAGGAATAAAATCCACACGCGATTTCAAGCCAGAGGAAGAGCATTAGCACCCCTAACACAATATTACACCTAACCGCTGTGCTTACAAACCGCAGCACGCTGCTCTCGATTCTACGACGGAGACCGCAGAGTCTTCGATTAAAGTGTCAGTTTTAAAGTTAGCTTGGCATAATTCTGAGGCCGTCGTACTTTCGCACCAGTTAAGACAACAAGCGGAAGTTTCAGCTCAAAAAGCTTTTCAGGTTTGTGCGGTACATGGAAGTGAATTTGGTTTGTTGTGGGAAAAGGTTGAAAATGGAATACGCATGACAAGTGAGTGAATGAAGTCTACAGTAAATGATACAACTTAGATAACATTTTGAAGTTTTGACAAGGCTGTAATACTGATTGGTAATCACCAGTGCTCGGAATTAAATCTCACTGTTGCAATCCCCCAGTTGAAGTCAGGTGTGTTTTACGGCGAGTAGTGGCGACGCTTTGATTTGGTCCACAAGGACGTTGCCAGTGCGTATTACTAGGTGTGTTTACGGCTGCTAAAAAAACCTACTTCTATATTACTATATTATTTCCAATAACAATAATACTCTGGTGATCACCGAACAAAAACTAAAATTTATTTATTCATAAAACCTAGAAAGTTACTAACGTGATCGCAAAAAAATTGTTGAGTAAGAAGATATGGGGAACATTAAGGAAATAAAAGACAGAAAAATTAGATCGAGAGAAACAAAGTGCCAAAATTTTTAAACAACAAGTAGAAGAAGAAAAGAGTTCCCCTGATGTACACAATAAGTAAAGGGTGTTTCAAAACGATTTTCATCTAGTTAGCTTTGAAATCGCTTCAACTCCTATCTTTCCCTTGACAAAAATCTGCAACTATAGGCAACTAGACGAAAATCATTTTGAAACACGTTGTACAATAACACATATTCAGCTTTTTCGAAAAGTTGAACAAATAGATTTTTCGAATTTTATTATTTTATGAGAACCCCTATAAGATAAAAAAAGATACGTATGTATTGTTAAACCTAATGTGACATCACAAGTGTAAACTCATGATATTTTGTATAATATCGGCAGGATTTTTTCGGCAATTTCTTGGCAAAATTTTGAGAAGACGTCATCAATTTTGGGGGATAACCAAATATATTTTGGTTGAAAATTTACCATGCTCAAGATAACTTTAAAACGTCTGCAAGATTTCAAAGCATTCGCTTTTGCAGATTCAAAATTAAATTGCAAAATGTTGTTATACAATTTTGATTTTCCAAAAATCTGTATGCTTCAGGTGACAACTCAACGCATCGTGAAACTATGGAAGTAGGCAATGGCTCGATGATCTCGAGTACAACACCTCCTAAGCTTAAGCTCGGGAAATAAATTCCAGAAAAATTAGTAATATAATATGTGGTGGAGGACAAAGACATGACAGATAAACTAAACATCCTCAAGTAAAATTAGACTCACAAGTATATAGGATGGTGATGTATGTGTAAAATCAGATATGACAAAAAGACAAAGAAAGTTATCATAAGGAAACAAGCGAAAGATGTTTTTGAAAAGAACAAGGGCAACCAAGTTAAAATCGGGTACATGAAGTTAACGATGAGTGGAAACCGTAAAGATTGGAAGTGAGACGAAAATAAAGAGGAATTTATAAGAGGACCTTAACAATAGGAAGCCACAGGAATCCAAAAAACTGAAATAATTAAAAGATAAATCGAAACACAAATGACCAAATGAGGAATCAGGCAATTTAAAAAGTTATGAATTAAGAACAAAAGAGGCAAACAAAGAAGCAAATATAAAGACAATAAACATGACAACATGGCTTGGAAGAGGACCAAAAGACAAAAGAGAGAACATAATAAAGTAAATAATAAAAGGAGAACATATACACAACAGAAAGAAAAAGGGAAGGTAAAGAATGTGATAGGGTAGACAACAGATAAAGAATGGGAAGACGAGAACAACCGGAATACTGCTTCTAACAACAAAGGAATAAGGTAAATTTCTACTAACGAAGATCCAGTTTGACGGACTGAGAGAATTTTGTTATACGGGTCTACTGAAGTTTTGTAAGAAAGTAATACTTTTTCCAGCAGAGTTTCCATACCAGAAGAGTTTTGCCTCTGGTATGGTTGACATACTGAGTTATCGTGCTCTTTTGCCCTATTCCTAATCCCTCAACCTTGCTGCTAAAGATGCCACTAAAGCGTGCGAAACGTTGAAGCTAAAAACTTAATTGACACGGTCCCAACCAGGAAAACGGTCATATAAAATAGAAGCTGACTCATAAGTCACAACTACAAAAGTATGTTATTTACTTATCAAAATTTTGAAGTGACGTTATCAATTTGTTGGTGGAGAAAATCACTGATCAGACATTTTAGGTTAACGTTGTACCATCTATACGATATTTTTTAAAAATGAAATGTCAGTCATTCATTATTTTTTTGTGGACAAGCAGATATAGAACAAATTAAAAGATGCAAAAATCCATCGTGGTCAAGGAGCGGAAGTGATCATTATTTGTTAAAATCGTCAGAAAAAACCTGTCATTGGAAAGAAATCATACAAAAAATTATTTATATAGATTGAAGAATATGGAACCAAGAACTAAATATAAATGAAAAAACTAGAAAACCTCTGATTGAAATAAGGTCTAGCCAACAGGGACAGATTAATTAATTGATTGAACAAAAATTTCAAATATGTATCTGGAACCATTATAATTAAAGAAGATAAGCTTAAAATGAATCAATGGTGTTAAAAGCATCGTAAAAAAGTTGCAAGTTATGTAGACAGTAATTCCCTTTGTGGTATGCTCCAACAATTGTATGTTATACTAAAAATTTAAATCCCTTTTACTAAAAAAAAATTGAAGAGACGTCATCAAATTGTTGGTGGGGATGATCAGAAAAATTTTGGTTAGCATTTTACCATCCATAGGATATTCCTAACTATATATAAAATTTGACAATTGGTCCGGTAGTTTTGCGATTATCTATCTAATAAAAATTGACACCGACAAACGGCAGACGACAGGGAGATAGACAACAGGTAGACAGACGACAGACAGACGGAAACGTTACTTTTTCATACTCTACGAGTCATAAAATGTTGAGAAAATCTGAAATTAGCATTCGTCGGATGGACTCTGTTACAATACATCCTTCGCTTACGCTCGAAAAGTAAAAGAAGAAACGAAATGGATTGAATGCTTGAGCAAAAGAAGTGAAGTCAGTTGTAATGAATCAAAGTGATGAAGGCAAGGTTTTTTAAAAATAAAAATTGATCCAAGGCTATTTAGACAGAACTTCCGTGGCTCTTGAAGTAAACTCCAAAAAAGCCTGATTATTTGAAAAATTATCAAATATGCTTTCGCAAAATATTATTTTTGTTAACCTCTATAAATTTAAAAAAAATATAGACAAAGCAGTAACTATAGATAAAAAAGCCCATGATGTTCGCGTTGGTACAAGTTCGAAGTCGCCTACAGTAATGGTTAGCGTATATGTACCATCTAGACGAAATTCTTAAAATATATACATATAAAATTTGACAACAATCGATACAGAACAGACAGGCAGACGACGGGTAACAGACGGAAACGGGAAACCCTTCCTTTTTTCATTCTTATAGGTTCATAAGATGTCCAGAAAACAGGACAATAGCAATTCTTCAAAGGGACCTTATTACAATACTTCCTTAGCTTATGCTCGGGAAGTAAAAATGGCAAAAAGGGTCACTTAAGAAACAATTGAAAACAGACTGAGAGACTCTTACGAAGAAAACCAAGAACAATTCTTTAACTTACACGTAACGACAAAAATAATCAGAATCACGCTTTCCTAAAATTGAGAATAAAGAAGGTACAAAAAAAATTAACAGATAAGAAAACTTATATGCCAAGATGGTACAGATCAGCTCACAGACGAGTAAACTAAACACGGAGAGAAGCATGAAACATCATTAACAAGGAAATCAAGGTAGAAGAAGTTGATGAAGCGGTTAAAAACTTGAAGATAGTAAAATCTGTGCAGCCAATAGCTGAAAGACAGGAGTAACAATTGTATCCATATACAAGAAAATCGATAGTAGGAAATTATATGCAAGTGTTTTGAGACAACATCATACCTAGATTTAGAGAAAGCCTTTGACAGGTTGAAGAGGCTAGAAATATGGAATTAAAAATATGGAACAGTTTAGACAAAAGAAGAATCCGAAAGAAAATAATACAAGTGATTAAAATTTGAAAAACTGCTGCACCGTTAGGGCCACATACAAACTTCAGAAAAATTCAAAAATTTGAAAGGAGTAGGACAATGCTGTAACCTCAGTCCTTTGCTGTTCGCTTTGGTAATAGATGCCGTAATGAAAAACGCCAAGCCGGGATCAAGAGATTGTCACGTAGAGTTCAGAAAGTTGCAAGCAATGAAAATGAACGAGTTGGCATTTACAGACGACATGATGTTAATTACAAACTCAGCAAAGACTCTTCAGACCAACACGAATAAAACAAAAATAATAATAATTAAAATGAAACAGGGAACACCTCATATACTGACTTTTCTAAAAATCATCTTGAAGGAGTTGACTAAGGTAACTTAAATTTTCACCAAATGTGTATTATAACGAACAAAACCAATGATTAAAATAACAGAGCTGAAACTTATGAAATAAAAATGTTATTTAATAACATGTGGCTCCGCTACGATCGTTTATGCACTCATTAACTCGGCATGCTGGAGATGGTGATTTATTGCGTCTTTTGTGATCTCGTCCCAAGCTTCCGCAGTCGCAGACGGAGATCATTCCGATTATGCGGGGGATACTGTAAGGTACCAAGGTGTGTACCCAAGACACCCCACAAATGTTCTATTGGAGATAAATCTAGTGAACGAGTAGGCCAGGGGAGAACTTCAACATTATTTCGTTGAAGGGACTCTGTTGTTACTTTTACCATGCCTGGGTGTGTATTATCGTGCGGAAATAGGGGTCGATTTAACCTCCTCAGGTACGGAATTGCAACTGGCTTCGATGTACCTTACTGCAGTTAAATTGCCCCGAATGGAAACTAGCGGGGACCTGACTTATTGCCCCCCAAACCATCACTTCTCGTGTGACAGCCGCATGGTGTTTAACAGAGAAACTCAAATTTCGACTTTCTTCTCTTATGGCCATCGTGACCCCAAACACAAAACCGAGATTCGTCTGAGAACACCAACCGAGTCCATTCGTGGTCCCAGTTTGTTCGCTCGTTGCACCACTTCAACATACGAGCACGATGTCTTGCGGTTAAAGGGTGACAAAGAAATGGTCAGTATGAACGAAGTCCAAACTACCTTATTCGACGATCAATTGATGCCATGGAGATGCTATGATCTAGCTCATTTATCCAATATTTGCAGTGGTTCGAGTGGTGAAAGAACTGTCTCGTAGAGCAGCAATTTCTAGAAGACGATCTTCACGTACTGGCGTTTTTCGAGGGCGACCCGATGCACGATTTCGTGCATTAACTCCATCCTGAGAACATCTAGTTCAATTTATATCGCGATTGAAACACTACGGTCTATACGATTTGCAATTTGCTTTATTGAAAAATTGGCTTCCTCACGCCGACAATACGACCTATTTCAAAATCATTTAACTGAACCGGCCCACAGAGTCTTGGCATTTTTCAAATTGAGTTTTGCACGATAGTCTGTTTGGAGAATTTGAACCAAAACGCTCAATTCCTTAAAGGTATTCGGATTTTTATGAAAGTCAGTATATATGCCAAAGAAACAAACTTGGAGCAAGTAGAAAAATACAAAAAGTGTTAAAAAAGAAATCTACAAAAAGTAGCAATCGCAATTTCAACTTACGGATATGAAAGCTGGACTAGCTGGACACGTTATAGTATTTATAAAAATGTTTGTCTTGACTAACTAACTGATTCATTCATCAACACAAAGCCTAAACTACTGGAGATAGAAACATGAAATTTGTGTACTAGGTTACGTTTGTAATGTAAGCATCCACTAAGAAAGGAGTTTTGGAAATTATAAGAAATTCAACGTTTAATTAAGTACGTCTTAAAATGATTAATCTAATTTGTCCGAAATTCTTGGAATACAGTACCATTTTCACCTTATACTTTATTAGCTATGCAACACGTTAAATATTTGTTTCAAAATTTGTAATCACAAGAATGCAAATTATCTAACACAAAGGTATACACTGAATTAGTAAAAAACAATTTCTTGTGCTAATCTAACTGCTGTCTTCCAGTCACAAAATTCAGTATAGTGTTTTTTTAGACTACTAAAGAAACGTCCTTTTCTGTTTAGATTAACAAGAAAATTATATACAATTTTTCCAAAAAAAAAACAAACAAAAGTTTAAAGCTAAACTTAAATAGAACGCCTCATTTAATTTTGCCTCAAACAAACCGCCCTTCCCAAACACCGATAATTATTTACCATAGCAAAAACCTGTTGTGACTGCCTTAATTTAAAATGATTACAGTAATTTTGTGTTGACAATCTTAGGGTTCCACAATTTTCGTCGGCGTTATTGATTCTCCATTATGACTTGTTTCCTCCTGGGATAAAACATTTTGCTCTCAACTAAGTTACCCTGCTTATTAGATGTTCGAACTAAAACACGAATTATTTCGCGAACTCGTTTTAAACCTGTCGTTACAGTCAGCACCAGTCTTTGTAGCGAGGAATGAGGAAATGAGTGGCACTGATGCTGCAAGCGCCTCGAGCCGACTCTAATTAACATCAAATACACTGATTATACTGATACGGCTGATATCTATTCTCGAGTTTAGAGTAATTCGATAATGGCTGGTGTTATTCTGATTAAATAACGAGGGTTGCAGATGGGAGTAGTCGGGATGGATGCGAGAAGGGTTAATCATTTGTATCGACAAGTCTTTAGCAGTGCGGTCAGCGGCTAACTTGGAAATTTCTAACATATTGAATTTACCAGTAACAATAACGAAACTGAACTGATACTTTTTTGCCTTTGTCAACTAAAAAGTCAACTTTTTTACTGTCGTTGTTCATGCCATAATGACGTAATATTTTAATACCAATAATAATTTTATTTTACATCATTTTATAAAATTTAAACAAGAAATTAAGGACCCGATAGTAATACTTAATTAGTTAGTCCTAGCGATAGTCTGAATGAAAACAAAACATAAGAAGAAAATAAAGAAAGTAATGATGATGAGATATAAATTCAGACAAAAAGAAAGATATAGAGAACACGCAGAAAAAAGTGGAAAACAATAAAGGAAAATATGTGAAGATCTACCCACTTTGGAAAACCTATGGACAATATTTAACAAGACGTACGAAAGCTTGTGTAATACTGATGAAAAAATACAAGACATGAAGCAGTTGGTGGAATGACGAAACAAAAGAAGATCCAAGGTAGAGAAGGATAAGTAGAAACAGAAAAAGGAATAATAATACGTACCTTACATTTAAGGTTTTTGGAGAAGCAAAACAAAAAGTTTGTAAAATTTCGGGTAAAGTAGGTATCCAACGTGAGATACGGAAACGAGAAGCATTTTTAATAGGAAAAAAATCTAAGAAGGCAACTCAGCACTACATTAATCACTTCTGAAACTTTTCTAAATTTGGGCATAAACATTTTAAAACGATATGAATTTTTTAACGGAGCTCCAAAATTTAAGTTTATAAAAGGGCCGAATATCATATGATTGGGAAATTGAGGTAATTATATCAATATATAAAAAGAACTAACAGGGAAAAAACACAATAGTATAGCCTTGAAATTATAATGAAAGATCATTACATAACAGAGTGAAAGCCATAACAGAAACACAAATACATAAAAGAATCACCAAGCAGTTTGAATAAAGGAAGAAGCATGGAGGATCAGATACACTCTATACAGGAAATAATGTAGAAGAATCGAAATAATAAAATAATTGCAACATTTATAGATCCGGAGAAGGCCTTCTGTAGATTACCAAGAAACAAGGAATGGAACATGATGGGAAGAGGAATTAACAGTTAAAAATAAATACAGAAAAGACCAAACTATTGACAATAGGGAAAACAATACAGAAATAGGAGCATAAACATTAGAGAGAAAAAGCAAACAATACATGATGACGAAACAATTGAAGCAGCTATTCTTTCGTGTCCGAAGCACAAGTAATACATGTATAACCTACAAAAATCGGTACATTCATGAGTGTCGAAACAAAACTGAAACTAATAGAGACATCCTTCCTTCGTTTACCATGTACCTTTTGGTAGATTTAGACCTCTATAGCCTGAAAAGATTTCGTTGATGAAACTACCAAATTATACGAGACGTAAAAGAGATTACTTAATTATGACTTTACAAGCTTTGTTTCAACACGCAACCTCTTAGTCGCCATTTGTTTGAGTTAACTCTGACTAGCAAACGATGACGGAAATTAATCCAAGAAATTGTTTTAAATGATCAACGCAGAGCTTGTTGATGCCAGTAACATATCAATGTTGACAAATTTGAAAACAACAGAGAGAAATTTAATCCTTCTAGAATGCTAGTGATGTTCAATACTTAATCTAAGCAAGTTTTTTTTTTGAAGAGTTTTTGAATAAGGTACAAATATGATTAAAATATAAAAGTAAGTAACGAGCGACAACAAAAATCTCTAGTTACCAGTTGATCATTTTTTGTCACTAAAATGATTATGGTTACATTTTGTGGTTTTCTGGAACCTACTACGTTCCAAAAAAATTACTAATAACTAGAGGGTTTTTTCTACTGCTGATTATAAGTTGCATCAGTGTCTACTGAGGTCGAAAGTTTCTTTAAGATATTTTTTAAAACAGCTGAGACTAGCTCCTATTGAATATATTACATACTCAGAATGTACTCACATCTCTTCAATAATCTCAAGACAAATTCGGTTTTACTTCAAAGCTTATCACCGATTATTATGTGTTTCTTTAAAGTGCCATCGCTTCTACCCACGAATTAATTAATTCTGCTAAATATAAATCATTTCACGTTCTCGCTGGCAGGGCCAAATATCATACCTGTGTGGGTTAACCAAACTTGTTACTACCACACACAACATGTATAAAGGTGGGTTATGGCATTAAAGTTTCATTAACGGAATAATTTCTGTTCGTGTCAGTTTCTAATCCAATTTACCACAGTGGTGTTGAAGCCGTAATAAAAATTTATGTAGTTTTATGCCATTCTTAATAACCCCACCTACCTCAAGTAATTGTTACCTATTATCTTTCGATATTATCTATAAAGTGAAAAATATTCGATGCATGTTAAATGAAATCTGATAAGAGTATTAATAAATCAAATTACAGGTTTCGCTATCCCCTCTATAATTTCCAAGTGTTGTTGAAAATAATAGCATATTTCCACCTCTGCCGACTCGAGGAAAAAATTAATAGCGACCACCCTAATTCGGGGGTCGAATTCATGTCCAGTTCCGATTATAATACATTTAAGACTTAGCCCGAAGCATGGCTAATTTATTTTTTTAATATTTTGAAGTGAGCAAAAGTATCGAGCACAACGTAAATTTTGAAGGCAACCTTTTCAATTATTATTTGCAACCTTCCGTTAGTAACTGCGAGATCCCGTGGGTTGAAAAAGGCTGAAACATTATCATTTAGAACTAATTTACAGCCCTCGGCGTAAAACAAGTTGTCTACTTTCAAATCTGAATTCCGGACGTGCTTAAAGCAATAACGACATCCTAAGCATCAGCAAGAAATTGATTTTGTAAAATTGAATATCCACAATTAGGGGAGAAAGGAAGGAGGGCGCTGAACTCATTAATTCGAAATTTACTCAAAACTAATTTGTAATAACGCAATTTTCGCACGTTCCTGCCGTCGAACATTTCCAACTACTATAATTTTTCATTTCTCTCTCTTAATTTAGATAGAATGGATATTTCTCCCGGGTAATATGAAGTCCAAAGTGAGTTATCCGCACCGGACGAAGCACCTCTCCTGTTAATTTTCGCCGATTAAAATAAATGCTCGGCCGCTTTAAGTCGCAAGTTTGTAGGCGATTCTGCGAGCGTTTTTTCGTTTGTCGTTTAGGACAGCCAGCAGGACTCAATTCCCGGTACGTGTCCTGAGTACACAAGGAAGGCTAACCGGTTTAGAGTAAAAGTGCACGTGAGAAAAACACCTAAATCCTTGTAGACAAAGAATAGAACACCATGTTGAAATTTAATAAACGCAAACACTGTAACGCAATGAAGTGTGTTAACGGTAGCTCATTCTGAACTCTACGCTTGAAGTATCCTTGAATCTTGTCGGGACGCTGAGGATTCAAGCCAACAGTTTCGAATCGTTTCTAACGTAATAGAATCTGTTTTATCGCTGCTTGCAAAGCAGATAGAGTTTTGCAGAAATTAGAATTTTATGGCAGTTTCCTTGTGGATTTGATGGTGCAGGAGATCATCGTATATGGAGCCAAATAATGGCACGACTGAATATGGCGACTAGTGACAACTTCAACTTTAAGGCGTTTTCTGAAGGTCAAGTGAAAAGCACAAAAAATTAAAATTCTAAATCTCGGTATCTAAATTGTCCTACATTTAGTGGAATTAAGTTTTAAAGAACTTTCGCGTGGTACTATTACACGATTTAATAAGCTGTGAAATTTGACATTACGACATAGTTAGGAATCTATTAATTAGCTAAACATTTCCTGTTAGAGGCAACATACAACACTCGGTATATCATGACGAAAATGACAAATGTAAGCAATCTGTAATATATAAACAACACTCAAATTCCGCTTTGTTTATCCGTAAGAACATCTCAAATCTCTCGAACTCGGCTTAGCTTTTTTTTCCGATAAATTGCTCATGAGCCCTTAATTAAATATTTCTCGTTACCTCAACTTCCTCAAACTACAACAACAAGCTCGAAGCGTGTAACCCCTAGAAACCAATCATCTTCTTCCCGACATATTTGTCCCGAATTACCCGTCCTTCCCTTGTTTTTGTGGCGCTTTCTCGATGTCGCCGCAACGCGAAAATAGGCAAATACCGCTTATAAAGAGGAAAGTTTTCGCGTTATTAAGGATTCTTCTCTGTTTCGTGCCGGTGCATGTTGTCGGAGATCGCGAACGTAAGCTGCAACGGGATTTGGAATGAAATACATGGATTATGACAATGTCGACAGGGTAAACACAGACCGGGGCGCCGAAGACAATACGCTCAGTTAATTAGAGCACAAGTGTTATATGCACATGTCAATTTAAAGCTCTCCACGTCACCGTGATATGGAGGTGATCGATGGCCCGAATTACGGCTCGATCTAAGTTTGATGGTGTTTAGGAATTATGCAGGGACTTTATCTCTAGTGACGTTAAAGGATTGCAACTGTCAGTGCTTTCTTCGTCGGTGTGTGTCTCTCCACCAAACTAAAAATACAGGGGCAAAATTGTGAAAATAAATATTTGTTTTTCTAAAAACCATGTCTGCACTAGACCCCCAGACGTCTGAGACATTGTTTACTTTTCATTATTGTATCTTTTAAAACTGTTTAGATTATTCTAGGGCGCATCAACTTTGTATTTATTGTTCACACATTCGAAAATACTGATATGTGTAAATCTCCTTGAATAGGCAACAACCAGGATTCTTCTAAATAGACTTTTTGTGTGGCATTTGAGCCCTTGATAACGTCTTTAAGAAAAGTCCAACCAAAAAAATTGAAAAATCCTTAAAATTTCGAAAAATTTAGTTTAAAAAGACAGTTTCATCAGTTGAAGAAGATAGTGAGATAAGTCTCGACAGTGATAATTATAATAATAATTTATAATTGTATAGCATTATTATTTCGGTTTCTTCGAACCAGCCAAGGACGATTTTTGCATTCGAACGAGAGAGGATTGGCAAACTAGTCCGAGAGTGGCCAATAAGACTACATCCCGAGTTGAACATAACATGTTTTCCGCTTGCGACCATAACTTTAAGTAAAAATTGTTTATTAAAAACACATGACACTTACGCAGGGTCGCTTTATATTACCATGGTTTTCAAATCAAATCATTAGTTTGTCAGTGTTAATAAAACGGATATTATCGAAAATGAGCGAAACATGCAACTTAACAAATTCAGAGGTTCGCCTGTTCCTCGGTCTTGGAGAAATCAAAGGGTGTTATAAATTTAAGGGCTTGTTTCAATCTGAAATGTTTTTCCCCTTACTTCCCCCAGGGATGAAAGTTGTTAACTTATTTCCCAGTGTCAGTAGCAACCAAAACCCATTTAGCAAAATGAACTTATTTCCGTCACAATATCGCAACGGTATACTTACGTTATAGTAAGTATAAAACAACAAAAAAAACCGCAGCATTTAAGAAACTATGTATGTTGTAAAATTAAATCAATGCAATACAAACGATTTGATGATACTTTTTGACTGATTCAGGCTGATTCTGAATTTTGGCCACGTATTTTCGACATCGTCCCATTGTACTATCTAAGCCCGCTGTAAATATTTTTTGTCTGTTTGTCGACTCTGGATGTGTTTGCCTGATCTAATTGAATCAAAGACGTTAACATCAAAGTAATGTGGCTGAATATCTGAAGTGCTCATGCATAATAAATTCTGAGCGAAGGTCAGGAGTACGCCATTCCTGCGACATTACGAATAATTCGGTTTCTGATGTATATAGCAGGAGTCAACGTCGCGTTATTTTCGTGTAGAAGGTGTTTTTGCTTTAAATATTTTATGTGAAATTAAGTTGATTCTTCACAATCTAGGAAATTTATATTTTATTACGGGCGGATCTTTGTTTTTATTTTCGTTTTATGGGGACGTTATTTGAAATGTGAAATGTGGCCATAACGACTTACGAAGTACGTTAGGAGTTTATTTTGCCATATACGTCGGAAGCTTATTATCTATTCACGAACGAAATAAGTGGTTACCTAATCTAGAGATGGAGCCACTTTAAAAATATATATATATTTTGTGAGATACTGTCAAACGTGGCTAGGAAACACGATAACTTAAAGTCAAATACAATTTTCTGAAGAGTGGATACAATATATGCACATATTACATTACAACGACAAAGTTACTCACAGTCTGTGTTTAAGATTATTGCATATTGACTTGGTTAACATTGATATAAAATTATGTGATAATCTGTATAACAAAATGGGTCCTTCACAGTATATTGACGTACCCTAATCTTAAGTAATTGCAAAATTATGCCATTTAGACTACCAAACACACTTTTTGTATAAAACATATATCCGTAGTTCGTCAAGAAGTGACCATAAGTAATCTAAAATGCCTAATCCTTCCTCTGTTTTTTTTTTTCGAGTTTATAATAATACAGGGTCGCCAGAATGTATCGAAACGGCTTGAGACCTAATCGTACAAATCGCTGGAAATTAGCTTAATTAGGGTATAAGAAGTTGTGCTCTAATTATACGCCAAAAAAATTTGTTTGCTTCATTTATTTTCGAGATGCAAGGCCAACTTGATTTTTTGTAGATGGCACTACCATATAATGAATGCATTTTTGTATAGAGCTTTTTTTGAATTCATTGATGTAGTACCATCATACTTTCTTTCTGATTGAACTGGCAAAATAAATTATTTTAAATAGGAATACATAAATAAACAAGAAAGATGACATAGTTACCTTTGAAAATAATTTTAATTTGACGACTAAGGTGTTTCTTGCAAAAACGGTGCATCTAACTGAAATTGAGCGCATGGAATTATTAGTGATTATCGGTCACGGTGACAAAAGAGGAAGTTTGCTCAAGTAGTAACACACTTTTTCAATGAAATTGATCTTGAGCTAGAAGCCGTTTCTAGGTCGACGGTTTCAAAAACCCTAGGAAGATTTAATGAAACTGGAAGTAATAACGCCCAAAATTTGGCAGGCCAAAAACTGCTACAACTGATGAAAATGCCCTTAATCTCCTCTTAGACGCAACAGAAAATCCCAAAACGTCAGTGCAACAATTAGCGCTAAATCACAATATTAGTAGAAAATCAATTCAAATAATAATGAAAAAGGAAAAGTTTCACCCATACAAAATCCATTTGGTACAAGAGCTAAACGAATATGATTTTGATCGAAGAGTTGAATTTATCGAAATTATTATGAACAGACAACAAGACGGAAATTTTATCAAGAGGATTTTGTTTTCTGACGAATCTACGTTTTGTTTAAATGGTCCTGTAAACAGACACAACTGCAGGTACTGATCTAACACATATCCATACTGGATGAAGCAAATCCACACAGCGTTCAGAAAAACTGAATGTTTGGTGCCGTATTATTGGTTGCCATGTAACTGGTCCTTTTTATTAATGGGAATTTAAATTTTGAGGGATACTTAAGGCTGTTGCGGGAACGTATAGTCCCTCGACTTGGAGAATCTTTTCCCATTTACCAAAATCTGGAGTTACCATCAGAAAATATTTGGTTTCAACAAGACGGTGCTCTACCCCATTTTGGACATCAATTCCGACAGTACTTAAATGAAACTTTTCCTGACAGATGATCATCGGGTTTGACACCGCTTGACTTTTTTTGTGGGGTTATTTGAAGAATCGGGTTAATATCAATAGACCGATTCCTATTGAAGAGTTACAGGAAAGCATATGTGACGAAATTGCTAGCATTCATCCAGAAATTCTCATTAACTCACTCCAAAATTTTATATAGCGTCTACAGCCAGGAACTAAATGGAGAGCATTTTGAGCATCTTTTGTAGAAAACAGAAATTTAATTTTGGTTTCGGTTATTATTGGTTAATTTATTTGTAAAATAATTTATTTTGTCATTTCAATCAGAACGAAAATGTAATTGTGTTATATGAATTCGGAAAAAAAGCTCTATTCAAAAATACATTAATTGTATGGCAGTGCCATTAAAAAAATCAAGTTGGCTTTATATCTCGAAAACAAATGAAGCAAAAAAAAATGTTTACGAATAATTACAGCACAACTTCTTGTATCTCTATACCTAATCTCAGTTGATTTGTACAATTGGTTCTCAAAATATTTAACTGTTTGCTTACATTCTAGCGACCCTGTATACCTAAATGCGAAAATAGGAATACCAAATTATCACACAATATTCCAGCATATTCCTATCATGCGATTAACTTTTATATGCTTTCACTTTCACTTTCATTTTTATAAAATACTTATCACCTCCAAAAAATTGATGACGTCAGCCCAAAATTTTGCCAAATGAATCCTCTCTAAAATGTCCAAGATAGGATGAGACTATACTTGTGATTTATCATTCCATTCATAATTTTTGGTTTTGCTTATAGGGGGTGTCTCAAAAAAATTAATCACTGAGTCAATTTATTTTATTGATTGAATCAAGAATTGCAAAACTGAATTTTGAAATATTGCAGAAGTTTTGAAGTTACTGTTTGATATGTTAGGTTTTTAATCAAAATATATCTGTTTATCAAGCCCAAAAACTTGATGACGTCATCTCAAGATTTTGCCGAACAAATCCTATCTAAAATGTGCAAAACATCGTCAGTATATTTTCGTAATTTATCATTGCACTCATATTTTTTAGATTTGTTTTTACAGTGACTCCAAAAAATGTATGGATCAGTCAATTTATTTTAGAGAATAACTCAAGAGTTGAAGAAATGACTTCTTTGAGATCTTGCAGACGTTTTAAAGTTATTGTAAGCATGGTAAATTGTTAAGAATATTTACTTATTCCCCCCAAAAAATTGATGGAACGGCCCACTCGATTTTCGCAGATAATTTTGGGAATACAATACAGTTATTTTTAGTATTATACTGCACCAATCCAAGGTGGTATACGTGTTGATCGTAAATGTTGATTAGGTCATCACAAAATTGTGTGAAGAAAAGACTCAACTCGAAAATTCTGAATATGTTTCATTATACTTTTGGTGCGAAGGAAGTTCTGTCGAAACAACGTTCGATCAAATTTTTGACAATGGTTGATATAAATAAAACTCAGTAGATGCTCATACTCGAAATACGAAGTATCTACTCGAATATCAAATCAAAATATTTCTAGTTTTTCTAGATGATGCTAATACTTCAGTAGGTAACAGTTGATGCTCAAGTAGTATCTCGATACAACAAAAACGGAAAACAGTGACAGTGTTCAACCATCAAAGCAAAAATCGAGTCACCAAAATATCAGTTAGTATGGGGTAGACATGTTGAGTTGGGAATCTATCTCTATGGTCAGTGTTAGAAAGAACGCACTGCACAATTTATGCATAAATAAAAGCTAATTATCTTACGACTTCAGTTTTAATTTATCGGATTCCGTGATTCCTTCACTCGACAATGTTTAAATTTTGGGAAAATTTTCGAAACGATTGAAGTCGGTTGATCAAAGCTATACATTTGCATGATATAAATTAATAAATTTTAAACATAATTAATATCACTTATAATGTTTAAATATGATAAGCATAAATATATATGACAATTAAACCGAAACTCGTTGTCCTAAAAGCCCGAAATTATTAAAAACAAATCAATTTGTTTAAACAATGTTAAATTATCCCCGAAAATGTGCATTTTCCCGGCCAAAATATGAAAACTAATTTTTGCAATCTCATCGTGACGTACGATGACGTCACTGTCACCTGAGCTACCTGTATAAACGTCACGTTTTTCGGTCCTTTGTGTTCAGTACTAATTTCTGTTTGATGGCGGCAAGATCGTCGCTTCATTTTGGCGTAAAAGTGGAACGTTTTAGTGAATTTCTAGTTTATTATTAATACATATTACGGAAAATATGTTGTGTTAGTGCTGTGAACACGAACGAAAATGGATATTTTTCCGAAAAAGGCGGAAAAGAGGGTAAGTATGACTTCAGTTTTAATTTATCGGATTCCGTGATTCGTTCACTCGACTTTGTTTAAATTTTGGGGACATTTTCGAAACGATTGAAATCGGTTGATCAAAGCTATACATTTTTACGATATAAATAAATAAATTTTAAACATAATTAATATAATTTATAATGTTTAATTATTATAAGCATCAATATACGATAATTATACCGAAACTCGTTTTCCTATAAACCCGAAATTATTAAAAACAAATCAATTTGTTTAAACAATGTTAAATTATCCCCGAAAATGTGCCTTTTCCCGGCCAAAATATGAAAAATAATTTTTGCAGTCTCATGGTGTACGATGACGTCAATGTCACGTGAGCTACCTGTATAAAGCTCACGTTTTACGGTCCTTTGTGTTCAGTATTAATTTCTGTTTGATGGCGGCAAGATCGTCGCGTCATTTTGGCGTAAAAGTGGAGCGTTTTAGCGAATTTCAATTTTATTATTAATACATATTAAGGAAAATTTGTTGTGTTAGTGCTGTGAACACGGACGAAAATGAATATTTTTCCGAAAAAGACCGAACACAGGGTAAGAACGACTTCAGTTTTAATTTATCGGACTCCGTTGTTCGTTTGGTCGACAATGTTTACATTTTGGATAAATTTTCGAAACGATTGAAGTTGGTGGGTCAAAGCTATACATTTTCGCGATATAATTAAACAAAATTTAAACATAATTAATAGAATTCATAATATTCAAATATGATAACTATCAATATATGATAATTAAACCGAAATCCATCTTCCTAAGAACACGAGGTTAGTAAAAACAAATTAGTTTGTTTAAACATTGTTCAATTAACCCCGAAAATGTACAATTTCTGATCTAAAATATGAAAAATAATTTTTGCAATCTCATCGTGACGTACGATGACGTCACTGTCACGTGAGCTACCTGATAAAAGGTCAATTTTTCCATCCTCTGTGTTTAGTTTTGATTCCGGTCTGGTAGCAGCAACACTGGATCTCCGTTTTGGCTTAAAAGTAGCACGTGTTCGCGAATTTCTAATTTATTGTTAATAAATATTAGCGAAATGTTTGTGTTACGTGCTGTGAACACGATGGAAAGTGGATATTTTTCCAAAAATGCCCGATTTTTTTTTAAATATGTTGTTAATAACATGCATTCAGGACTGATAAAGTACGGCTTTGGAATATACAAAGTGCAGCGTTCATAATTCACAAAATACCGTATGCATCATTTTTAAACTACGGCGTCCAAATTTACAAAATACGGTGTCCTTCACCCATGCTATCAAACCCTAGTCCTCTCTTTTAATGGCAAGACGCACTCCAGACCTCCTCGTATTGTTTGGTTCTTGCTGGGCAACAGCAACGAGCGAGCAGGTCATCGCTCTTTGTTGGCAAACGTGGAGAAATTTGTATATTGTAACTTTTGTAATTGAAGCATTTTGTACTGTATATTGTATGTGTTACTAACTTAACTTGGGTCTTGCCAATTTAGCTCCAGTGGTGCAAATGCTTTGTTTTTACGGTGCATTTGCTTGGGTTTTAATTTTGCAACAGTGCATTCTTTGGTTCCGGGTTTGAATTCTCCATGTCGTCAGACACTTTGGCCTGGGGGGGTTCTTTTGGCCCTTAGACGCTGGGTTGCATCGTTCTTTGAGAATGAGGTAAGACGACCTTGGATTTATGCGGCTGCGTTCTCCCTTGGGCGTGTGAGCGCTGCGACCAATAGATTTCGTCCCGAGTTCCATTGGTGTGCTTGCTTGGGTTTTCATTTTGCAACATTCTCAATTTTTCGTGCAATTTCTTCCGGTGGTGTATTGGGTACTAACTTTGCATTTGTATTGTATCTGAATTGTATCTGTATCTGTAGTGTATTCTGTATTGTAGCTAGATTGTAGGTACCTGTATTGTATTTCCGTTGTATTGTACTGTATAACGTTCTATCCCTCATTAACAATTCCTAGCCCTCTCCTTTCCTAGCGAGATCTGCTCCAGACCTTCCCGTGGTTCTTGCTGAGCATCAATTATCGAGGACAGAAAATTCAAATTCAAAACCAGCAAAGTTTCACAAAAATCATGAAAATCGCTCGTTGGTGGCCAACGTGGAGCAAAAGAGACTTTTGTAACTCAACTAACTTTGTTAACTCTATATTCTTAAGGAAAAAAAAATATATTACATTTAATTTATCATTTATAAGGACAAATAGTCATTTGCCACGCCGATGCTCATTTTTAGATTAAATGCTCACAAAACGCGTAAATGTTCAATTTGTGTCCGGGGAGATACAATGTTTGCAAGTAGATACACAGTACATCGGGTAGATGCTCAGGTATATAAGAGTAATAATGAAGTAGGTACTTCGTACTTCGAATATGAGTATCTACTTCTAGTTTTATTCATACCGTCCAATGTCTCGCTTCAATGTTTGATTATGATGTTGATTATGAGCACAACGCTGATCAACTTCCGTATCCGAATTACCCTTGAAATAAATCATCGCGATTTGCACCTTAGGTAGTTCGTCGCACATTTGATTGACTTCGTGGACTTATGTCAGCTTGTCGTCTTCTCGGCATTGTAATGAACTTCATAAAACGACACAGAATTATTTTCACAGTCAATCAAATCTGTAAATTTTGTCTTGAGAATTTTAAAATATTGAAAACTTCAAATTAAATCCTGGAATAACGATAAGTTTGAAGTTTTGTCGAAACGAACAAAGTGAACATAGGTAAATAGAATGGCAGATCAAAATTAATAAGACACTTTCGCAATGTGTAACTAAATTCACTTTAACTAAGACTTTTCTTAAAATAAACGACGTTTTTTTCTTACGAAAAAACAAAGAACGATTTGAAATGCAATAATACTTTTTTCACAATCACACGGAAGAAATAGTTTTGTATGACACGTCAGTCAGGCGACAGGTCCGTCAGGAACGCCAACTATTCAAATTCATTCGAAGAGGCGATTCCCATTCAAAATTTTAAAATTTTTTTTATCTTTTAGCCGTCTTATTTTTTATAAATTTTCTTACATATAAACCTTGTCCTGACAATAAGGTACACCTAAAAAAAAGAATCGTCCAATTCGGTGCAGTCGTTCTGAAGTTATGGGCGTACATACATTTCGGCGATTCATTTTTATTAATATAGATTGAAAAAAGTTTTAAGCAATCAATAAATAGTAAGAACTTTGATAGGTTCAATTTCATTTAAGTATGCCGTCGATGTCGATTTGTATTAGGCAGATAATCGTCAAAACTACGGGACCGATTGATGTTAAGTATGTTAGGAATACATATGTACCCCCACCAATAGTTGTATGGCGTCTCCCGTTATTTTGCGTAATAAAGTTTATCCAAATTTTATAAAATAATATATTCCTGCACTAGTGGTTCGTGAACTACCCGTGATTTTTATGGCAGTTACTTTACAAACATTTTTTTTTATGCAATATTTTCCACGTGTTTAATGTAGCCGGAATTTCGTTTATGCATTGAATACCTCGTGACCTGATCTGCCAAAGAGGATTGGAATCCCATCCTAATCGTGTTTCTTCTACATTCTAACTAGTATTATCCATACTTATTTATTGATCAAATCAAGAACGTACAGTAATATTAAGCCCGTCTACATTTAATAGTAATAAAATAAGAATGATCATAATAGTGGCTACTTAATCAAAATAATATTCAGAATGTGTGTTCCATTGTAGTTTAATTAATAATATAATAAGGTCGCAGTTTTCCAGCGTATAAAGATAAACAAGTATATTAAGCATGTACTGATAATAGATGTATCCCCGCTGGATATCTGCATTGAACATATTTGATATTGTTATTGCCTATGCGAACTACTCCTTTCCTGGGCTAGGAGGTGAGAGGGTGTTATTTACGCCACTGCATAATATGCTTCTTTACCATCGGGGACATGGAAAACTGGGCAGGGGTGTCATACAATTGTCAAAATTTCTAAACTAGACCTTAGCTACTCATAACCACGCTTTTAATGTTTGGCATATTGGTCATTTTGACAGTCGAAGTTTTATTAAATTTGTTTCAATTATATTAACGTGCAGCACTGTGTGCTTTCAATGATTCTCGTAGTTGCAAATGCCAGCTGTCCTCAAACGACGACGAGGAGTTTTGACATTGCCCGGAAAATTGCTAATTATAGTTGCTTCAGCAGCACTAGTACAAGGGCTTTCTCTGATCATATGAAGCTAAGCTTCGTCTTCGTCAAGTGTAGAAACGAGATGCTCCCTGAGCCTGTACGACGTTCCACAGTCTGCTCTCGTCTCCATTTCTGCAGGATCAAATTCACCGTGCTTTTTGGAATCGCCAAAGTCACGGTGACTTATCGCTGTGACATCCCGCTTTGAATAAGGGCTACTGCTGGAGATTTGTTAAAAATTGATACAGCTGGCATGTTGAACAAATTAATATAATTCAAAGTTAATTTGGCAGTTTTTTTCAAAAATATCAATCATATTGACGCTAAAGGTGCATTTACATTGACATTTTTTGAAATGACAAGAACAGACTGCCCAGAATTCCATGTCCCTCATAGTACCTGTAATTTGACAGTCCACATATATTTTCGTTTCGACTTATAGAAATTATCATAACAAATAAATAAATTTCGCATAATTATCTTTTTTATCTTTCGAAGAAACTGTATGTTCAAATGTGCATCATGGGCGAGAGAAGTTCTGCCTAAATAATTTTATGTCAATTTTTTCTTTAATTATATTAACTAACATAATAAGTTTATGTTTCATTTTGAACTATAGAGTTATTACTAATATTATTATCAAAGAAACAGCCATTTTCAAAATAGTTGATAATAAAATTTATAAAAATGAATACATTGGATATTAGTAATATCCAATGTATTCATTTTACCCTTATTTCGTGAATATGGATTTTAAAATCATCAACTGACATGCCGTTAACATTATTTTTCGCGTAATTTTCTTCGCGATACATAACGTCGGTTGCAAGCCTCTGGCCTGCCGGAGTGGGGGTCAATTCGCAGCGTTTAAATCAGGGATGTTGCGGATGCAGATTTTTCAACATCCGCGGATGCGGATGCGGATGCGGATTTTTGGGAGCTCACATCCGCGGATGCGGATGCGGATGCGGATCTCAAGTTTTTTTTTAAGAAACTAAGACCCGATTTATAGAAAGCGAAGTTAAAGTTAATTCGCGATTAACTTTTAACTGAGGTCCGTTGCGAGGCAACGCGCATATTTTAACCAATCACGGGCTCATATTCCACATTTTAATTCTCTGTTAAACTAATCGAGGATTAAATATTTAACTCGCTGTTCTATAAACCGGCCCTTAGTATATGTACAGAAATCAGTTAAAAAAATGGGCCTTTTTAATATTTTTATTTAATAAACAAATTTTTAGTACGAAAATTTAAAAATTGTTGAATTATATTTAATAAAAAGTAATATTGCGGCCTTTTCAGATTCGAGTCTATTTCTCAGAGGTTCATAAATTAATCCTGCACTACTAAATAACTGTTCACTGGGAACACTAGCTGGTGGAGGCGATAAAAATCTACGTGCTATTCCAGATAAAATTTTTAATTCGGTACGATTAATCAGATGATTTTTCAAAGACGAAGTGGTACGACCCTTGCGAGAATATGTTTTATTACATATTATACACTGAGCTTTATTTCGATCATCATCTGGTTTAAAATAAGTCCAAATCTCACTTTGCATCGTTGGTGCCATTGTAGATTCACTTGTCCAATAACACAAAAACAAAACGTTCACAATTCGCGCAACCCCGACTAAACACGTTCTGATGTGCGAAACGGAACACCGAAAGTAGAATTCTTATCTTCCTATTGGTCAATGCATCACGAGTGCACGCTATGCGTCACTCGTCGGCTCCAACTAATTTCTTTCTTGTCGCGACTTGCACCACATTTACATCCGCATCCGCATGAGTTCCGCATTGATTATTGCGGATGCGGATGCGGATGCGGATGTCCAAATCAATGCGGAAGCTCCGCATTTGCGGATGCGGATGCGAATATTCGCAACATCCCTGGTTTAAATTTCGACCGCATGGCTCTAGATATTACAGAACCCCTGCTCTTCCTCAATTAACACTTATTTACTAAATTTTGAAAAATACTCCTCAATTTGTCTATAATGTTTAGAAAACACCAGAATACAGAATAGTAATGGCGGAGTTCAATGCATTCGAAAAAAATTGATAACTAGAATTTTATTAATTTATAGTGAAACAATTTGATATAACATAGCAGTGCTGTTTATCGTGATGTGAGGAACTTTATTTCTAGATCTGTGCACTCTTTCACCAGAGAGTGAACTTCAGATCAGAAGAAAAATACTCATTACTGCTTTAAATTTGTTCCTAGATCTTCCTGAAGAACAATATTCTTCAATGTTTAAACCACACACTAACTTATTGTAAGATACTGAAAATATTTAGAAGCATCACATATGTACAGAATAGTAGCATAAAAACGATTTCGTCTTCATCAAATTACATTTCGGAAGGGCTTCTATAGTCATATAAATATATGATTACAGATTACAGTAAAGAACATTTTGTTTTTAAAAATTTTCAGTCCTGTTATAAGCTGAAAAATGTTTAGTACACATGTACCAAACTATCTATCTCGAAACATGGAAAAACATACTCTCACCGATTGATACAAATTGCTGAGATAAGATCCTCTTTTATAAATACAAATCCAAATTCAGATTATTGGAGTTTTTTTGTTTTCTAATACTTATTGCGAAAATATAAAGTACAGTTTGTAAGAGTACGTATCTAAAGACATAAACGAGATTTGAAGGACTCAAAATATTAAAACTTAATCGCAGACATCCAGCTTGACTTTGTCCAAACAACCCATTTTCATTACTGCACAAAACTAGCAATTGTGTTGGGTCAAACTACCCATAAATCACTTTCATTGCACTTATTACATCTAATGAAAACCACACTCTCTAATTAACAACAATGTATTACGGAAGCTTCTTATTAACACACTCACTTGAAATACTTAATTATGTATTCAAAAACTGACTCAGAAAATTTAATTACAATAAGAAACTTGTCACCCAGATGGAAGACAACTAAAGTTTTCGTTAAACCATTGTCTTTGACAAGACATAAAACAAAACTTAATCAAATACGTTGCCAGAATGGATCCGGAATAATTTAGCCATTTCTATATAAAATATGACAAAAACTCACAGAATACGTATTGTTATTACGTAAATAATATTGTACAAATTAATGGCAATTAAATTCGATTTTCGCTAATGCGACCTAAATTGCACATAATACCATTGGGTAAACAAAATTCTCAGTATTGGTTCTCCAACAGTATATACAATTACCTCAAACACACATCAAAGACAATGCACAGCATAAACTAATTAACACGTCCAGCGGTCAATCGTACCATTAAATGGCTGTAACGTAATTACATTCGCAATAATAATCAATTCAATGGCATATTCGTGGCATTCGGAAATGTGTTTGTGTATTTTTGACCCAGTTGTTGTTAACGACGTTTCGAACATAAACATTTCAAACTTTTCCTTGCAGTTATGAAAACAACTGCCTGAAAAGATCATGAAATCCAGCGAAGTCTGATAATTAACTGAAGCTTCCAATATTTGGTTTAATTATTCAATGGCTTTTCTCTTGTTGAGCTAATCAGATTAAATTCAATTAAACGAGTGGATATTTAATCTAAACTGCTGGAGGGTAGCTTTGATTTGGTAATTTCAGGAGAATCTTTCGGTGTTATTCTTCTCCAAGCTGTGTTTGCTCAGTTTTGAATGTCCCAAGTTATGAAAGTCCGACATATATAATGAGCTGTTCGGACTTAGCCTTTAACCTTCATTAGCATAACTCGCAGACCACAAATTAACGCAGGGTTACATAGTGTTATTCTCCACGGTCCAACTATCTATTCGAATAACACTAAGTACGACCTAATCGTGATGAGCCGATAAAGCTCTTTAATCACACGCACCAGAAAAATGTTTCAGATTGTCGCTAGTTTTAAATTCTAGCACGCACTCTACCCTAAATGCGCAAATTGCATGGCGGCAAAAATTCAAACTTTATATACGCGATCTCTGATAAAGTTTCGAACCGACCGCCATCTAAATTACGATACCATTAACCCGGCAATCGCTCGCAATCTAATCGCTGGTAAATAAATCGGGGCTTTATTGCAAAATTTTCAATTTTTGGGGTCTATAGTTTGGCGTGATATTGGGGAATTGATAAAACATAGCATTGTTTTTAAAATCGTTTAGGATGCAACAAGTGCATTTCAAAACAGGGAAAAAATTATTGAAAATCAAAAAATCTGTAAATCGGACCAGACGGTTAACGTTCAGTGTTTCATTAACTTGTGTTTATGATCATGTTCTCTACATTCTGAAGACAAAAAATTGCAATATCTAGCTTCAATAGAAACACCTACTCCAAGAAGGAAACAAGATAAAGTCATGGTATATTCCGTTTAGGGCAAATATATTCTATTCAGAAAAGGGAGAAAAGGGTGTCATTTGAACAGTACTACAGTCAAAACTCGAGAAACACTGGAAATATTTCTGCGTTTTCGAATTTTGTTGAAACGCGCAAAATCTCCATGAAAATAATGATTTTTTTAACTGTTGGAACACAACATTATGGACTGGATTTTGTTGTAAAAAAGCGAATAAGCGCGTAGCAATGATGGAGTAATAACGCAGCAAAAGTGTTGTTGTAATGGACAATGCGGGTTACCACTCCCACCTGAAACTAAAATTTCCAAACAAATAAAGTAATAACGATGAAGTTTTATTTTTCGTGTTTAAAAATAATTCACAATTTAACATTCGTACGCAAAAAGTCGATTAGTAGAAATAGTTAATATCAAATAATTGCAAAAACACTGCTACAAAAGAGCTTGTTAAATTCTATAAACCCACTGTTTTATGTTTGCCGCCATAAAATTGCGCATTCAGCCCAGAAGAATTTATATGAAGCGAAAGCGGAATCACACATTCGACGAAACCGTATTAATCTAAAATTCAGTAAGGACGCATTCGCCGATAAAGCGGAAGAAATGAGAAAAGTTTATCAAAAAATTAGAACAATTGTCTGCATCATGTCGAAACTAATGAAAATTCATGGGAAAAATTCAGTTCCAGAGTTTGTAGCTCTTTCATATTTCAGCAGGGCCAATAATGATTTAAAATATTTTTTCTATTTGCATTCAACAGTGAAACAGCGATTGCGTGACTATTTCACAACAACAGAATTTGTGGTAAAAGAGTGGGTAAAAAAATGTGGCGAAGTTAAATACTCGCTGGAACGGATTATGCATTTAAGTCCATCCGTCTGAAGCTTTGAAGGTTATTTTTCTAATAAATTTCCATTAGAGGAGCAGACGGAAATTGCTTTGAAAAGTCAAGAAAGCATGACGTTTGACATTTCCCGAAATGTCCCTATTACATTATTCTTTTTAGCTAATGCCCTTGACGCAAAATAAAAACAAATCAGTTATATGATAATTTTAAAGACTTTCTTAGTTAAGTATTATGCGTGGTTTCTAAAACTAGTTACTTTCGAATATATTTCAGTTCTTAATTAAGCAATAGCGGAGCAGAAAATATCTATCAGAATACACAGCAGGAATGTTTTACTCAGGTTTTAAATAATGAAGTAGGCCAATACACAATACTGTGTTAAACGTGGTTCAAAATATCATTACCAGAATGACATAAAAACAAATTAATTGAAATCAGCAAGAAGAATGCTAGGTTAACAAGTTATTGAATTTTAGGTCAACAGGTTCTCATTAGTGATTTTTTTTTGACTTTGGAACTTCATATCTCTCGAATATGCTTATCTACATGAATAGCGAGATCGGGTGGAATGAAAATCTCTTTTGTTATGATTTAATTGTGGTTTCAAGGTCTCAGTCTTCGCTGCCCTGAAAATGGGCTAATGAATCAAAATCTGTGTTACAAAAGTAAAACATGCATTAAAAGAAAATGAAAAAGGCAAGAGGATGGAAATTGGTGAAATTGTTAAAAATTTTGTTGCTCGTAGGTATTTCATTTACAGATCAAAGTAAATTTTCATCAAGTCGTAACGTCACCATACAAAATTATCAACACTGGAGAACCAAAAGTCAACATTGATCTTATGAGACCGTATCCAGTATAGAAGTACTGTCAACATATTTGTTACCGTATTATTAGACTATTTTTTACACCAACTGAATTGAATCGAAATTTATTGGAAGAAAAATTTGTATTACTAGTGGAAGTGCTCAAAATACAATTTGGTGCAAACAAGATGGTTGTTCTACGCATTTCACCACGAAAGTCCGAAAATATCAAGACCCTCTGTTTCAAAACCATTGGACCAGGTCATGGTGGTACAAATACGTGGCCTGCAAGGTTGGCAGATTTCTCCCAAATACTTAATTTCTTCTAGTGGGCTTGTGTCCAGAATCCTTTTAACTCTGTTTGAAGCTGAAGATGTTTTTAAATATTAAAAGATTTATTTCTTACATTATACTAAATAATTTTTTTTTAATATCTGTACTTGTTAATTGTTAAAAGCTAATTTATTGAATATTTAATATGTTTGCACCAAAAGAGCTAAATAAATAAGTATAATGCAAATTCATCAATGGAGAAAAAAAAAACAGTATAGCAATTTTTTAGATTAATATATATTAATCTCTATCCAGTATCAGATATCGAGGCTTTCCTAATATAGGATGGCTAAATAGTTATATCCTAATATCGTTTAATATTTTAGCAGTTGCATGACAATCTCAATCAATTAACGTTTCAAAATAATCCACTTGGTAGTTTTTGGAATAATACGATAAGTAAAATCGTCATCAGATTGTAGACAAATCTGCATATACAAAATAATAATAAAATACAAATTTTGATATTTGTAAAAATGGTCCAATTTATCGATCTAGATATCGCTCCAGGAAAGAGATATAAAAATGTTTGAAAGTGTGTAAATCTTATATTTTTTCTAAATTTATATTAACCAAAGTTGTTCGTATTGCTTCCACTTTGCAATGAAGTAAATTATTTGGCAAGATTTTGAAAATTTTTAAAAATATTTAGAAAATAGTAAATGCCATTCCTTTGTGAGCTTAAATTTTGTCATAATTATTTCAAAGCGCACTTAGTATAAATATTTTTTCGCGTGTTTTCCATAAGTTCATGTCAGATAGTTTAAAATTATGAATTTCAAATTAAATTCATAGTGTAATTGTTATTTAATGCAAAAAACAAATCGTTTAATTTATTATACTCGTATGAATACGGTAGTGAAAGAATCCATATTAATTACAGATCTTAACCATCAGTCACTTTTTGTTAGTACAAATTTTTAAAACTTAGTCCAAATATTTTAAATTATGTACGTAATATTATTTTTTTTTTGTAAAAGAATTAACACTCAGTATTATTTTATTTCTTTTATCATTTAGATTTTTAAAAAAGCCATTGTATTTCATTAAGTACTTAGCAACATTTTTGTTACAATTTTTTCATAGATAATAATTAAAACATTTTCAATCTAAATTAATATAATTGAATTTTTGTATAATGCAAAAACATAATTTTTAATTTTGTTAAAATATTGTATAAGTCTCGAAAACAAAATATTATACAGAAAACAATCAAACATTTTGATTTTAGTATGTAATATGATGCAACATAAGCCAGTACAATTACAGAATGTGAAAGAAAGTAACACTTCAAATGAAACATTCTAAAGTAGATTTTTTAAATTTCAACCGATAATTAAATATTAATAAAATAAATTTTCATTCTTATAATACACAAATAATTTAAATATTAAAAAAATTATTGTTCCATGCTTCACAAAAAAAAAAAACGGATATTTAATTAAAGCATGAAAACGTTATCAGCAACCGTCCTTTTAAATTTTGACATCATTATTTTAATGTGAAAATAAAAATATTTAGCCAAGTTGTAAAAGATCATTTTTACCAAATTTCTTTCATAAAAGTGCTCTATTTATTACAACCAAAAAATTTTTCTCTTTGACCTAGTAACATTTAACATCCGTTCGAATAAAATTTGCAGTTGCATTAACTGTAACATTCTATTCATTCTTAAATTTTTAATCACATCGATTTTCCTCTTCTATAGCGCCTGAATACACGCAAAACCGCAAAAAAGCACAAACAGTCTCGACAATCTCCAAATATTGAAGTGTCACACTCGTCGCGGCGCTTCCGACTGAAACAAGACAAGTTAACTGACCTTCTTTCTGAGAAACGCCTATCATGCTCTGCCCCAGGGAAAGAAAAGCGACAAAGCAGAAGAGCATCACGATTCGAAGTGTCGCCATTGTCAGTCTCCTAATTGTACATCGACAGTAATTAACTCTATTTACATCAGTACAACTGGATTTCAGTTAGCGAACAATCACACTAATTTAACTCGAAGCACACTTATTAGTTAAGTTCGCAAACAAACTTAATAAATTTAATAAATTTTTACTATTACGAATTTAATTCTGACACCAAGTTTCACGTCACATTGTGGTTAGCGAATCACTGGTTTTACGTCTTTGAAAAATTTCGCCAAGACGCACTGAGATTCCTGCTGCGGCTTTACCCGGAAAGCTCTCGTAAGCTTTCAGTCGCGCTCCGAGCGTGGCTTCAGCACGAGCTTCGCGGAACGACTGCAGATACCGAAGCTTCAAAGCCCTGAGAAGTTTTGGGCATGCGCGTGGTGGGTGATAAGAGTTGGACTGAGCTGATCGGGTATTTGTTTATTTAGTTTAAATTTTTCTTTTTGTGTAATTCCGTGAAGATTTGGCAGTCCTATTCATTACGATTTGTTTGAGTTTTCGAGTCATAAAGTTGATCAATAGGATGCTTTTGAGGTTTTAAGCGCGAAATGCAACTGAGAGATGCGAGTGCTGGCGGACCGAAAAATAGAACTGTTGAGGTGGTAACTTTAAATTTGATTGTTAAAAATCCAAGATAAAAGCTTAAGAAACGAAAAGGATAAGTCGTGGGATGTTCAAATATGTAGATGCAGATTTAATAATGATGTTTCCATTAAGTATAAAAAAATCCCTCAGTTCATATATGATTAAAACTTCAATTTACTAATTTAAATATGAGAAAAATGTTAAAGGTTTTTGTTGATATAACGTATTTACATAACGAAATTTTGATATCTGATGATTACCCTTTAATGTTTAATGAAAACTGTCGGTTTGCTTAACTAATTAATTAAAATTTAAGCAATTTTCAATAATAATTATTATTAGTTTCTATTTTATTTACATTAAAAAATCGATTTGAGTTAATTTTGATAAGACATAAAAACTTGTTATGTTAAAATAATAATAATGGAACTGAACGCAAACCTGCATTAAAACATATAAGCCTTATTTGTCCATCAAATTCATTATAGAGAGAAGAGACGAATGTTTCTGAGAAATTATATACTATATATTTTTAGTTTGTAATTCAACAATTTATGGAACCTACGAAAGTGTGTTCAGCTGAACTGAAAAAACTGAAACTGAAATTTTTTTTTGCTTTGAAATTTGAATATATACTACACTCATGACACTTACAACAATATTTTCGACTGACCAAGAACACTTTCTCTGCTGTAGATCAATTGTTAGGTTGAAATATGTACAAGAGTTTTCACACTTGTTAATTATTATTTACAAGTATATTTTTTCATCGTGTTTATAATAATAGTTTCAAATAAAATAAAATAATATAAAATATAATAATTCTATGGACGTATAATTATTTTAATCGTTGTTACTAGCTTTGCAAAATTTGGGTATAAATAAATACATTGATATAAATTGGTATAGGTATTTCAGAAACCAGTCTGGCACCGATGTGTCCAGTATTCAGAATTTTAAACAATACCTACACACTCAAAAGCGTTAATATGAGATCTACAATACTCGGATCTAGTTACCTCGGAGCTAAGATATTCACATCAACATTATTAAAGTGAGAAATTAACAAAAAATGTAAATAATAGAAATAGATGCATTTTTGACTTTGTACAGGTGTTTTTTTTTAATTCCTTCGTGAAAGTACTTCTTGACGTCGAAAATTTGTTTGGTATGCTATGTTCGAGAAACCTATTTTTCTTTCATTTCTTATGAATAATTTTCTTATTGTATAATTAGTTTCGTAAATCTCAGGTCGGTTCGTGTTATTTTGTTAAAGGTGTTGCCATAGAGGCTTTGGAGTGTCAGCACTGAAGTATAAACCTTTTTATAACGAGTTTTTAAGATTTGTTCTACTCATCTGTAAGCTAGGGAAGTATTGTAATAAGGTCCATTTGGCAAATGGCTAATTTCATATTTTCTCGAACTTTCAAAACCCCCAGAATTGAAAACGTAGTTCTCCTGTTTCCCTTTGTCATTTGTCATCTCTTGTTGATTTTCTTAGGCAAATGATCTCCAAAAAAAAAAAAAATAAGATCTTGTAAAATTTTAGAACTTAACCCAGAAATTACCACACCAACTGCTCTGAAATCTTCGGGAAATTACTAACCAGAATTTTATTTCTTCAAAAATTTTATGGCGCTATTTGAGAATTTTTCTGGACATATCTGATCAAAAAGGTAAAAGATATTATGTCTACACTTATGGTTTATCAGATTCATATTTTTTGTAATTACTGATACATGAATACATGATATATCCAAATATTAATAAAAAAAGTGATGTATTACAAACAATTAACGTTGGTCAAATCGGTCCTAAAATCAGCCATTCTTAACAGAAATTTTCTCAGAATCACGAATCTGTCTACTTTCATTATACCGTGTCACCTGACGGTGAAAAATATGTTTTTACACAAAAGATTTCTCTTTCATGAAATCGGTCCGAATGACATTAATTTAATTTTCATAGAACAAACCTAATTGTGTTGCTATTTTTTTTCCGAACACAATAAATTTAAAGGAAAATATAAGTGTTTCTATAATATAAAACCTCTGATCGAATCTTGAAGGAAATTAATTTTTTATGTTTATTATCCCGGCACCTCCACCTTTTTTACATTTATAAAAAAATTGAAGTTGACCAAATTCTCAGAATCACGAATCTAATTATGCTTATTTTTGTAACATCCCATCACATAAGCAAAAAATGCGTCTTTATGTTAAAAACTACTCAAATTTCGCTTACAATTTATAGTATTTGAGTTATTAATAAAATATGTAAAAAAACTTGGTCTTAAGCAGAATTTGCGTCGCCCTTAAAGTTAATTCGAACAAATACAGCTTCTTCAAAAAATTAAAAAATGAAATGAATGCGATGATAAAATGCATAATTAATCAAGCTAAAATGGAGAAACACGTTCTGAATATTATTTTGGATAAGTAGGTGTTATTATGATAATACTTTTTTATTCATACAATGATGACCCATGAATCAATCAAGCCTGCCACATTCGCGTCAGCATTCCAACATTTTTACGGCACGACCACCGAGTTTTCCGCACAGTACTGTTATACCTATTAGTATAAGGGTAAAGGGTAAAAAATCAAGGCGGATTCATAAACCACGAGTATAAGAGTATCTTATTTAATAACCTAAATGGCGTTTACAGGGAAAACTTGAGGAGAAATTATGAAATTATTAGTGAGATTAATTAGCCAAATTTTGGTTAATGTTTTACCATCTGCACGATATTCCTAACATATACATAAAATTAGACAGCAATTGTTCGGTTAGTTTAGAAGATTATCTGCCTTATAAAAATCGAGACAGGCGGAGGAAAGGCAGCAGACGGTAGACGGACAGACGGAAACGGCAGACCGATTTTTTCGTAGTTTTGTGGTCATGAAACGTCGAAGAAACATGAGAGTAGTCCTAATATAATGTTTCTTAGTTTACGGTCGGGTAGTAAATAAAAATGTTACTAAAAAAGTTGACCGTAGGTTATTTCTACAGAACTTTCCTCGCCCCTAAAATACAATAAATCATATGCAAATTTTTCGAAACATTACAACATTTGATTTTACAACCTTATTTTTTATGAGAAGCCTTATAAGTTAAAGACATGTATGCAATAATAAAGAAATGTGAAGGAGCATGCTAAGCGTTGTTTCAAATGAGTTTTTTCTTTTACAAAATTTCGTGATGACATCATCATTTTTTAAAGAACATGAATATTAGTTTGGATTGCAGTATAAGAATAAAAATATCAGTATTATTGTATTCCCAAATTTTCGGAAAAATGGGGTGAGCTATTCCTGACTTAATCAGTAAAATAAATTAACATATTCCTAAATTTTTTGAGTCACATTGTATAAGCAGTTCTAAAAAATATTAATACAGTGATAAATCACAAGTATAGACAATTTTGCACATTTTCGAGAGGATTTATTCGGCAAAATTTTGAGATGTGTCATCAATTTTTGGAGGGGATAGATAGATATACCTGGATAAAAATTTATAATGCTCACAATAACTTCAAAACGTCCGCAAGATTTCAAAGCATTCGGTGTTGCAGTTCCTGATGTAATCAATAAAATGAATTGAATCATTCATTATTTTTTGAGTCACCCTGTATAAGTAAACAAATTTTAAAAAATTTAAATGCAATGATAAATCACAAGAATAGACATATCACGTTTTGTATATTTAAGATAGCATTTATTTGACAAAATTTAAAGGGAATAAGCACATACATTTTGATTACCAATTAACAATGCTTATGATAACTTTAAAATACCTGTAAAATGTTTTCAATTTTTTTTCCAAAAAAATCAGGACGTTTCGGTTAAACTCAACATAGAATCATAAACTACATGTGTAGGACTGTTTTATTTTATACAACCAAAAACCTATTTGCTATGTACAATTTTGAGGTGACGCCATCACATTGTTGGTAGGGATGATTAAACCGAATTTGGTTAACGTTTTACCATCTACATGATATTCATAAGACACATATAAAGTTTGGAAAAAATAGGTCCAGTAGTTTCTGAGATTATTTGTCTAACAAACAGATAGACGGAAATAGGAGACCTATTTTTTCGTAAACTATGGGCCATGACAGCCAGAAAATATAAAAGTAGCCAGCACCCAGTGGCCTCGAATACAATACTTGCATAGCTTATGCTTGGGAATTAAAAAAATCCTAATTGTTAGATGCAGAAGAGATCCTGATGCTCCGTTTGTCTATATATTTTAAGTTGAGGGTAACCACACAAGAAAAATGCTTAACATGCGTTAGTTAATCCTATGGGGGTGAAAAAAGTACTCTCGAAATTTTTTACACCGATTGTTTTTTAACACTCGGATGACACGAAACGAAAAACTGTACCTTGTTTAGTGTTTTTTTACAAAGCGAAAGATTTTGTTCTTAAATTTATGAAACATGTATAATGTATAATTATTGCAACCTCCCGTTTAGGATACTTGTTAATACTTATTATCTTACTCTAATATTCTAGAACAACGTTATTTCAAAAACGGTAAATATTCCTTCAGGTTGAGTGAAAATTTCAGTAAATATTATTCAAGGTTTTCTTCGAAATTATAAAAAAATAAGTAGAGAAAAAGATAACCGATTTTTCAATTTGTCGATTTTTGAACTTTTAATTTTTTTATTTTTAGCAAGTACTAGCGCCGCCCACCCAGCCTTTGTTTTTTAGAACAATAAGTCATCTGCCAAAATCAATCTTATCTAGAAAGTACCACCCACCCTTTTTTTCTTAGAGAATGTCATTTGCAACAATCAGACTCATACTTGACAAGATAAGATTGATTTTGTCAGATGACTTATTCTAAGAAAATAAGGGGTGGGTGGGCGGGGCTAGTACTTTTTCTTAGAAGAGTAGGTCATTTGCCAAATTGAGTCTTATTTTGGCAAATACTAGCCCGGCCTGCCCGCCTTTTATTTTCTTACAGGGTAGGTTATTGGGCAAGTACTAGCTCAGTCCACCCAGCCTTTATTTTCTTAGAACAATAAGTCATACGCCAAAATCAATCTTATCCAGCAAGTACTAGCCCCGCCCACCCTCCCTTATTTTCTTAGAGGATATGTCATTCACCAAAATCAGTCTCATCTTGACAAGTACTAGCCCCGCCCACCCACTCTTTATTTTCTTAGAAGAGTGGGTCATCTGCCAAAATCAGTCTTATCTTGACAAATACCAGAACCCCGCCCACCCACCCTTATTTTCTTAGAGGATATGTCATTTACAAAAAGCAGTCTCATACTTGACAAGATAAGATTGGTTTTGGCAGATGACGTATTCTAAGAAAATAAATAGTGGGTGGGCGGGACTAGTATCTTTTCTTAGAAGAGTAGGTCATTTGCCAAAATGAGTCTTATTTTAGCAAATATTAGCCCGGCCCACCCGCCTTTTATTTTCTTAGAGGGTACCTTATTTGGCAAGTACTAGGCCCGCCACCCACCCTTATTTTCTTAGAGGATATGTCATTTACCAAAATCAGTCTCATCTTGACAATTATTAGCCCCGCCCACCCACCTTCTATTTTCTTAGAAGATCCGTCATCTACCAAAATCAGTCTTATCTTGACAAGCACTAGCCCCACCCACCCACCCTTATTTGCTTAGAGGATATGTCATTTGAAAAAATCAGACTCATACTTGACAAAATAAAATTGATTTTGGCAGATGACCTATTCTAAGAAAATAAAAGGTGGGTGGGCGGGGCTAATACTTTTTCTTAGAAGAGTAGGTCATTTGTCCGCCCCGCCCGGGCTTTGTTTTCTTAGAGAGTAGATCATTTGCCAAAATCAATCTTATCGTAGCGAGTACTACTAGATTTTTCAGTTTTTAGATTTTTCAACATTCGAAGTTTTCAATTTCGCAAGTACTAGCTCCGCCCAATCAGCTTTTATTTTCTTAGAACAACAAGTCACCTGCTAAAATTACTCTTATCTAGCAAGTACTGTGCTAGATAAGAGTGATTAATGTTTGAAAAATCGTCCGTTGAATTGAAATTTATTATTCCATGGAGAAATCCATTAATCAGATATCTATTTCCAGCTTTTATTCGCAATTGTTTTGTGTAGAATTGTTCAAATTACACAAAGGGTTACATAAGTGGAACACTTGGTTCAACTAGTATTCAACAAAACTGAAAGCACGTCTTTTAAAATAATTTAGAAATTTAGTGCAAGTCAGGAAGAGTTGACTGTATATTGTTTGTTTCGGGAGCAAACCAATGTTTTATGTGCAACTTTTGATGAATTTTATTAGAATATCAGAATAAAAAATTTTGAATGCTAAAGGCTTGTAAAAAAATCAAATGAAACTTTGTGCGATGCATTGAAAAAATATAATGATCAAACTGAATATGTATACAAACCCGTCATTCTAAATGAAATAAAACATTTTGAAACAAGATAGCTTCGAAAACAATTCCGTCTATAGGAATAAAGTAAAAAGCATTAGCTGAATCTCACAACAACTTCTAAGAATCACTTGCAGTTTACTTATGTTTCAACAGTAGTCAGGGAGCATTGTTGGGGTCCATTTTAGGTTACGTTAAATATCTGATGTTTTTTCTCACGACTACTATCGAAAGTTGACAATTTCACATAATCAAGATGTCACGAAATTTGGCTCTAACCTACGCGTGTGATAGTACACATATCGCACAGCGATTTACTTTCGCGCGGGTTCAACATTAAAATAGTTGGTGGAGTAATTCCCATGCTCATCACTTGCTGAATCATAGTTTTGCGAAAAAAAGGTGGAATGATTTTCTTTGGTATATTCTTGTTAAATGAAATCAAAATAATAAAAATCCGCAACATTTATTTACGAAGCTCTTTCATAGTAGAACAGTGTAGTTAATAAGTAATGAGATATCGAGGAGCACGCTTATTGACTCAAGTTGTATATACAACACAAAAGATATTTAAATGTAGGTATTTCCACGCTGGAGCCGAAATTAGTTTTATGTTGTGACACTTTTGATATACATACAGCGAGTAAAATAATAAGTACCTCTTATTAATGGTTAGTGCAATACTGAATCAACAAATATTTGTTTATATCTGAGATAATTTAATATGTAAGTTACCATAGCTTAAGGGGCGTGTATTCGATAAACGCAAGGGAAGCAGCGTTTCCCCAACGTTCGAGAATTTAAATAGAACTTTGTTATTGAACCTAGATATTCACCGTTTAAACGTTTAATACATAGCTCTCTTTAAAAGTTTTTTATTGAATTAGTATTGTAAAGCACCGAAATAACGAGGAACTCATTTGTAAAATTTTTTAACTTTCTAAGATGTCTAGAAATATACTTAGGTATATTATATTATATATAATTAAGTAGTCTTGCAGTATTTTAAAGTTTCCAAGAGAGACATTCTGATTTCTCCAGTCAATTTTGATTAGAGATTTATGATCTTGTCAACATGTTACACAGTTTTTTATTTTATGAAAATTACTAGTTGAAGTTTCAAAATAAATGAAGAAATACTACGAAATATGTTCTAGAATATGAAAGCAAGAATGCGAGGGTGTTTGCATAGCTGAATAAAATTCAACTTTTTTGTATTATTATAAACAATTCTCAATATTAATTTAAAAAATAGAGTATCAGGTAAGTTCAAGTAAATGTAACTTTTTGTTTCTGTTAAAAAAATCAAAAAATTAATAACCTAATATGCAAATAAATACAACATTATTAACAATAACCAAGATATAGTCATTTGGTCTGAAAAGGGCGGAAAAAATCAGTGCCTACTTAGATGAATGCCGTGTAAATATTTTCACAACATATAATTAAAAAAAATCGAAAGCAGGCACACACCCATATTCCATTTTATTATGCTAATATAGTATCAACTGCCACATAAAACTAATTACATAATATAACAAAAGGCACAACATAAACTAATTAAGTTCAGCTCTCATAAAGCACCATTACATGGCAATAAATTGTTTGTATGTTGAGTTTTATAAAACGGAATATATTAAACAACCACTGCACACTAATTTTCACAATGTATTGCATTATTACTACATTAAAACAACAAATAATAGTCGAGTATATTCTTGATATTTCCCCCACCGTAAACAAAAATGTAACCTCCCGTTTAGCCATTCTGTTTTAACGGGCATACATTCGCCGAATTCGTTTCCAATATCCCTCCGAACTCCCAGAAAGCATAAAGCCCTATCGTTTCAATCACAATACTCTTTCCTGTCCAAGAGCAAAGCTCGGCAATTAATTATTAATTAAATAGGCAATTTTGTCGGACGGTGTCGCCAATGCGTGCAAGTTGAATATTAAATGGGTATCATTCATCATGAGAACAAGGGTTACTTTTAATTTGTGTAATCTGACTTGTTACATTGGTTAACCACAGCGTAAGGGCTCTTTGAATGCAATTGAGGAGGGTCTCTCATTGATTGATATCGTAACCACATACAGCCCTTTACCTAATTCCAGTCACATTTATTTCGGATTCCAACGTCATTCAAAACGTTTTGTGTACACGGGTTAAGGTGTGGGCGTGTGTTGATTTTACTCTTTTCTTATTCAGGTTTAGTTGTTTGTAGGGTAGTGTAACCAGCCTAACTAGGCTGGGGCGTGAGTTATATAAAAAAATAATATTTTGAAAAATTAACTTATCTTTAATCGGGTAGCGTGTTTTAATCTGGTCTTCTACCTGAGAAGTGTTAATCACACATCACAGAAAAATGGGAATTCTCTTACCTTTCGAAACTTCCCTTTTCGCTGCTCGAGGGCACGGAGTCACTCACTAGTACCGCTGTTTCAATGCACTATTATTTTAGACGCAAGGGTCGACCGCAAAGTCCGCAAAAAGAAAGTCAAACGTAGTTGAAAATCGGTCACCCTTATTTATTTACACACACTAATAAATGAATCAAAAATTTACACAAAAACCAAAAGGAACAAGTGGATCACCGCTCACGGTGACTTCCACAAATTTAGAAAATAAAGCAAATGAAAATTTAACACTGAACCAAAAATGAATACTAAGACACTTTGAAGCAAAATTTAAAACAAAGAACGCGACGAGAAGGAACGAGGTGCACACTACAAAATCCCGACCAGAGAACTGACAAAAATTGACCAAACTACTCTTTTTATAATTTCGCCAAGAGTGGAGACTCCACCCGACGTCAAGGGGCTAACAAAGAAAAACCAATGGGATGAAGAAACCCCCTGTGTTGGAAAGAAGTGCTTTCTCGTTCTCTCTCGTCTATACCAGCAAACCGCTCAAATCGCCGTCGATTTACATATTCTTATCAAAAGTCCCTGACAATATCATTTACATTATAAAATAACTCTATCGAACAGCTTTTTGGAGTGGCCACTGGCTCGCGACTTAACTAGGATAGCCAGACATAGATCTCGAACCCATCAAACGTTCTTTTACTTATGACTCGGCTGTTTCTCACAGGTGGAACTGCAAACTTTATTCCACCTGTGGTAGGCTAGATCTATGTCCGTCATCCATCCGAATTTCCAACCTTTTGTTTTCTCAAAACATCTGTACACAGTTATTTACAAAGTGAGGAATCGCATCACGCCATTTCGATAACGGGATCTCTCAAACAAAGCCCTTCTCTGCCTCTGTCCCCATCCATCATGGTCGCTATAAAACTGTGCCGTTTCTTGAAATTCGACAAAAGGGCTAGGCACGCTTGAAACTCAATTTACTTTTTTAACGACTCCCTCGGAAAAGATCGGACATGTGGTACTATAAAGTTAACCCGAGGGTCCAGTGCCACATGCAGAGAGGACAGGATATAGCTAGATGGGACAAAGGAAGTATATGGATCTATTTGTTGGGATTTTCTGGGAAGGTTTGGAAGAAGTGATTTTTAAGGGGTCGTTAACAAGAATTTCGACCCATGATGAACAGCCGAGACAAATCAGCTCGCGACAATGACCTTTTTGAGGTTGCACGTGCACTCGTACAAATGCACTTGTTACAATACCCCCTCCTTAAAACGAATCAATTTTTTTCCCATTACCTAAATAAATTGAGGCGTTCCCTCTTACATAATTACATCCGTCGCCAGGTTGACAGACTTCCAAAAATTACAGGAGCATTCGGAACTTTCGTTAGGTCTACAATCCAGTACCTATTTCGGCGTTATTTACAATGATCATTATCGGCAACCATTGCTTTGATAATAATCGACACATTCATACTCGAGTCTCGAACATCAGGAATTACAAGTCGTTCTCGAGAAAACCTCGGTGTTCCGCGTTGAAACATCCATCTGGGACGGGTTGGTTGGTGATGAAACGGTGGAGTCCGGCCTGCTAGGTCTGCTGTTGATGAGTTGATCACCTGCAACAATACACACAAGGAAATATCTGGCGTTATCATACTGATATGCTGACCTGATCAATTTTTCCTTGTCGCTGGTGACTCTCATTGTGACCGTGGCTTTTCCGATTCCACGACAACCGGTGGTTGATCTCATCGTCCTCTTTCTCGCTTCTGAGCGCGCTTCCTGACTCCATTAGTTCACTCGTGTACGACATCATATTCGGCTCCTACTGGTCCATGGTTCATCTCTGACTGGGCCTTGGCTACGAGTGTGTCTCCTGGTAATTCCTGTCTGTTTGGCATTGACTCTACGAGTCGCATAATTGACACAATTTCCGTGCGGGTGTTCCTGGGACTGAAATTCCTAGCATATTTCTCCTCACTTCCGGTACTTGTAGCCTAGCTATCGATACTTATCTGAAACATACTAAGATTAGCTTTTTCTGCACGAGACTGTGGTTGACTCTTGGTACTCTAGACCATGTGTCTTTTCTTCATTTAAACCTCGGGACTATGGATGGGACTGTTGGATTAGCTAAACTTCATGCAAAACAACATGCAAATTGCTTCTACTAAATTACTGGGCATTACAAATCGCTGCGTTTGGCTGTCTTCGAGCATTCTCTCGATGCGATCGTGCATCGCTCGCTTGCGGACGAACAGGACTCGGTACGGCGGCTTCGCGATCGGTTGGGCATCTCCTGTATAGATACGATGCTTTACTAGGCTCCTTGCCATCATCGGTCTCCCAAATGTCCTGAAGATTTCCGGACAATCTCTCAGAACTGAATCTAACTTGGCCCGTACTTGCGGCTGGAGAAAAACTTCAGGCCTACCCTATCGACCTGATGGGCGTCTCTGGAACCGCAATGTCCAGTGCTAGACGACCCCTCAACATCCGGCTCCCTCACAGAGGTCACGGTTAAAATTGGCGTGTGTCGTTTGATGATCAGAGGTGTTGGGTTTATATTCAAGATTCTGATGACTATTGTTCTGACTGATTGATCGGTGGTTGGTTGTGGCACAGTCGCTATGCTGCGTGCGATGCAAATATTGGGGTTGAGATGGGGGACTGGCTCGCAGATTACAGTTCCTGCAGGAACCCGGGTGTTGACAGGAATCCTGCAATCGCAGCCGTGAAATCCTGGTATTTCTATGTCTTCTCTTGTGCTGAGCAGGTTCGGGTGCTTTAAGCTATTCTTCGAGCCCTCGCGAACTTTGAAACCGGCCGAATCTCTCGGTTCGGCAGCACTTGGAAGATTTTCGTGACGGTTTTCCGGGTAGTCATCAGAATCGTCCGGTCTATTGTTTTCCAAATTCATACGGATGTGCCTCCCAGGCTTACCTGCTTGACTGCTGGGGTTGCTACCAACAGCACCGTGTGGGACCGAACTATCCCCTTGTAGCGGCAACTCAAGTCCACATATCCAAAAGCGTTTCTTCCCAAAATCGATCCGCGGTTTGAACTCGTCCAAAAAATCTAACCCAATGAGTCCGTCGGCTTCATACTTTAATTCTTCGCCGCAAATGACAAACGAATGCGAAATTGCCTTATTCCCTAGATCGAAAGTTATGTGAGCTTCTCCATGATTTTCTAACTTGTTTCCCGAGATGTCGGTGAGAAACACTGTGTTCTTGTGCGACACAGGGAGTGACAAACGTTTTATAATACTAAGTTTGACCAGCGACACGGATGCGCCACTGTCCAAAAGCCAAGTTGTTGGGTGGTTGTTGGTTTTTAGTTTGATGTACATGGCCGAATTAATCTTCAGAATGACAGAATTTAAACTTGTTTCGGCTAATTGCAACGCAGTTCCGAGGCCTCTCTGGAGTTTAAAGAGCACTCCTTGGTACTGTGCCTGCCTATCGAGACGCAATGGTAACAAATTGGCCTCTCCGTCGGACTATTACAACCTCTCGCCACATGTCCAACTCCGAGACAGTTCCAACAACGTCCCTGCATTTTCGGATATCTCTGGTTGAACGGCGTTGGGGCTTCTTTTCCTGGGGCTGGTCTACGTGGCCGTGTCGTGTTTCCATTGTTTCTTGTTCTTCCGGTTCCACTTGCATTGGCGTCTTCCGCCTGAACTGCTCTAATGGAACTTCTAACTGCTTCATAGCAATTTTCTTCCATTTGTCTTCCGATCACTGCTTCGTAGTCCTCGGCTATCGCTATGGCTTCTTCGATTCTGTAGTAATCACCTGTGCTTAGTATTTTGTTGGCTAGCCTCAGGTCGATGCCTTGTAAAAATTGTTCGACAATCATCCGGTCTCTATGAAACGTTTGCGCTGTTGTTAATACATCTTCCGGGAATACTCGATTAGAAATGACTTTCAACCGATGTACGTACGCTCCTAGTGTCTCGTCTGACTGTCGAATGCACCGAGCTAATTCCCTTCTCGCTTCTTCGCGGCTGTGTGGCTTGCTGAAAAGGCTTTTCATCCACGTTCGGAATCCTTCCACAGTCTGAGGACGTTCCGACAACTTTAGTGCCAAATAGTACTCTTTAGCACGACCACGCAGCTTTGTTTCTATCACCTGCAGAGTAACCGCTCTAGACCACTGATGTTGTTGTGCTACAAACTGAATCGCGTCAATGAACATGTCGTAATCGATTCCTCCCGTGTAGTTCTCGATTCGATCGACGACTTGCAATCCCGTAATCGACGCTCTTAATAGGTAGGTGTTGACGTCTTGCGGATTGTTTGGATTACCGTTGGGGCTGGCACTGTTCGTGATAGGTGGATTCCGCATTTGGTCAAGTTGCCGGCTGTCACTTGCCAGTAAATCGGCCTGTGCGTCGTATTGTGCCTTCATCGAGCGTAGCTCGCTCTGCAACGTTTCGATTGTTTGTTGTGTGGTTTCTCTAGAGGTTCCAGGGTCTTCTTCGTCGAAATTAATTCTATCTCCAATGATGTTGTTCGTTGGATCGTGGAGGTTAGTCATGGTGATTTAATGCGGAGCAAATGTAAGGAGCGAAATTAAAGAATAGAGTCGCCGTGTAATAGATGGAGCGAATATTTTTAAATTATATGAAAAATTCCGATAATTTGGATAATTTGGGGAATAGCCGGGAATTAAAAGCTCTTTGAAGTGTCTCACAATCTAAATTTCTCTGGCTCGCAGCCACTGACAAATTCTTAATCTGATCCAGGCAATTTCGAATGATCGATTTTGGAAGTTCAACACAAAACAAAAACAAAACAAAAACAAAAACTAGTGGAGAGAGTGACAAGACCAAGTATCTGAGACCGACCTTCCAAACAAAATTGGACTAGCACTCGCTCTATGAGATGAAGATTTCTACGTCGTAACCTTCAGTGCACTTCCGCGTACACGTACCCAATTCTCTTTCCGATTTCCAAAAAAATTTCGATGTGGTCTTCAGTGTACTCCTTCGTACACTTACCCAAGTCCAAAACTGTTCCACCGTCGTCCGTTTGCCTTTTCTAAATCGCAATTCCACAATTGCAATTCCAGCGTCTCGCCGACCAAAATTGTATCAACCCTAATTTCAACAACAATGACTTCGCAAAACACACAAATTACCCTACCTTATTAGCTACCTAAGAAAAAAAAAAAAAAAACATTAGCAGTTCTAACTACTCACATAAAATTTTCATGCATCAACTAAGTCTACAAATTCGGGGTTTCGTGCACTCGCACACTACGCGTGATTAATGCAAAACGCGAATTATCCAAATGAGATGTCGAAATCGCGACCCTGTCGATAGGTATCGTCGGTCTTAATCCTGAAAGAAATTCCTTTTAATGCTGCGTTCAACTATTGTTATGAAATGATGGATCACTAATTCGTCATTAATTAGTTAAATCTGTCTCTACTGGGCTAAATTAAAAATTAAAGAGCAAAAGAAAAATTAAATGAACCCGAGCTGTTGTGAAAAAGAAACCAATGAACTTTAAGGTCTGAATATCACAAAGAAACTGTATCTATCCCATTGACCGTTTCACTTTCTTTACGAGAACATCTGTTTCTGAAGACGGGTACGCTACGCACCCTTCTAGTGGAATAGTGACCCAATTTTACGCAAAATTTGGAAGAGCAATAAACTCTGGGGGCAATACTACTACTACCGTTCCGAAATTCTCGACAATAATAGGGGTGGTTGACCGATCCGTAGTACCCTATAAACAGCTGGTGGTCTACTTTACGTCGCCCGTCGATCTCGGTACAAATGCGTTTCCCTAAATTTGACTACTAATGTCGTTATTAAACTCTTTTAAATCAAAAATGTGCAATTACTCGGTAAGTCAATTCTTGCGAAATCAAAGGTTCTATCAAAATTCTAACAAAAGAAAAATTTACTCTCTCTATTGTTACTAACAGCTCATATTAACAAATGAAAATCCCGCTTTTTAACGACAAGCAAGAGGTGTTAAACTTGCCGGAGCTTCTGGTAAGAAATTGTAGTGATCTTCTTAAAACGAAAGCAGAAAACAAAAATTGCGCGTTCCTTCCCGATATTCGTTCGCGACAAAATGATTCGAGTGCGTACCTGAGTTAAACCCAATTGATTAACCTCCTCAAGTAGAAGAATATTAAGTACTATCACACACCAAAGTCAGTCTGGACCTTTACTTATCTAATCCCTAAATTACCAATTTCTCTCTCTAATTAACGCTCATGAAAGAAAATGAACACAAATCAAAGCAAAACAAAAATTGCAATTAACATTAGCAAAACAAACCTTTTTTTTTTCTAAATTATCAAATCTTACAAAACATCATTCTCCAGAACTTCTCAATCCTGATTATACTATCATCAAACAACCAAATCTGCTATTGGAGTAAAAATTATGCTTGCTTACTGATAATTAACTCTGTTACTATAATTATTATTACTCTGATTGCTAACAAGATCCGTTACCCTAGCTATAATGACGCTCTGATCGCGAACAATCAAATCTCTCACTATAGTCAGAACTATGCATGATTGTTGCTACTGTTGTCTTTATCAGATATTGTCCAAGCAAAAAGCAAAAAAAAAAATGAATTTCTCAGTACTACCGAAAGTTATTCTAATTCCATCAAATTTTGTCTATTGTATATTTAAAAAAATCTAATTCTTTCAATTAAAAAGTTTTTAAGTACTACCGAAAGTTATTCTAATTCTATCAAATTTTGTCTATTTCGTCAAAAAAATTAATTCTTTCAATTTTAGCAAAAAAAGTTTTAATTTTTCAAATCCTTTAGCTGCCACCATAAATTTGTAACCAGCCTAACTAGGCTGGGGCGTGAGTTATATAAAAAAATAATATTTTGAAAAATTAACTTATCTTTAATCGGGTAGCGTGTTTTAATCTGGTCTTCTACCTGAGAAGTGTTAATCACACATCACAGAAAAATGGGAATTCTCTTACCTTTCGAAACTTCCCTTTTCGCTGCTCGAAGGCACGGAGTCACTCACTAGTACCGCTGTTTCAATGCACTATTATTTTAGACGCAAGGGTCGACCGCAAAGTCCGCAAAAAGAAAGTCAAACGTAGTTGAAAATCGGTCACCCTTATTTATTTACACACACTAATAAATGAATCAAAAATTTACACAAAAACCAAAAGGAACAAGTGGATCACCGCTCACGGTGACTTCCACAAATTTAGAAAATAAAGCAAATGAAAATTTAACACTGAACCAAAAATGAATACTAAGACACTTTGAAGCAAAATTTAAAACAAAGAACGCGACGAGAAGGAACGAGGTGCACACTACAAAATCCCGACCAGAGAACTGACAAAAATTGACCAAACTACTCTTTTTATAATTTCGCCAAGAGTGGAGACTCCACCCGACGTCAAGGGGCTAACAAAGAAAAACCAATGGGATGAAGAAACCCCCTGTGTTGGAAAGAAGTGCTTTCTCGTTCTCTCTCGTCTATACCAGCAAACCGCTCAAATCGCCGTCGATTTACATATTCTTATCAAAAGTCCCTGACAATATCATTTACATTATAAAATAACTCTATCGAACAGCTTTTTGGAGTGGCCACTGGCTCGCGACTTAACTAGGATAGCCAGACATAGATCTCGAACCCATCAAACGTTCTTTTACTTATGACTCGGCTGTTTCTCACAGGTGGAACTGCAAACTTTATTCCACCTGTGGTAGGCTAGATCTATGTCCGTCATCCATCCGAATTTCCAACCTTTTGTTTTCTCAAAACATCTGTACACAGTTATTTACAAAGTGAGGAATCGCATCACGCCATTTCGATAACGGGATCTCTCAAACAAAGCCCTTCTCTGCCTCTGTCCCCATCCATCATGGTCGCTATAAAACTGTGCCGTTTCTTGAAATTCGACAAAAGGGCTAGGCACGCTTGAAACTCAATTTACTTTTTTAACGACTCCCTCGGAAAAGATCGGACATGTGGTACTATAAAGTTAACCCGAGGGTCCAGTGCCACATGCAGAGAGGACAGGATATAGCTAGATGGGACAAAGGAAGTATATGGATCTATTTGTTGGGATTTTCTGGGAAGGTTTGGAAGAAGTGATTTTTAAGGGGTCGTTAACAAGAATTTCGACCCATGATGAACAGCCGAGACAAATCAGCTCGCGACAATGACCTTTTTGAGGTTGCACGTGCACTCGTACAAATGCACTTGTTACAGTAGGTTTTTACGGAATTTCACGGACGTATATTCAGACTTCACCAATATTAATAATGTGAAAAATATTTGCATATAATCCCTTGATCCGGCTTAATTACGAATTCAAGTTATAACTATATTCCAAGCGAAGCACTGCTGTCACTAATGAGCTGATTATAGTAATTATAGAGATCAAAGTCAAAACACCAAAACACATAACAACTACCGTTTTTCTTTACAATGATTAATGACAATTTTAATGTGAAGTATTTGTACAAAAATTTCAAACAGTATACTTTTCATTATTTTATTTGTAATTTGACACTTTTTAATCTTAAATTCTCAAGTAACATAAAAAAGGCAAATGATGAAACGAATATGGTAATAAAGAAGGCGTAATCAGAGTTACAGAAATGAGTTGTACTCAAACTCAGCGCTTTATCCATTTAGCACATTTAATGTCTCCACACTTCAACTACTTTCAAATTCCCGTCAGAGTTGAGAATTAGGACTAAGATTTTAGAGACAAGAGACTAAGATTTTACGTGTTAAGTCAAAAAAAGTTGGTCGATGGTTATTTGGACAGAACTTCCCTCGCCCCTGAAATATAGCCCGACAAATCCCGTTTCTATGAAAAGTTATAAAATTTGATCTTGCGATTTTGTTTGTGATAACCTCTATACTTAAAGTAAAAACCAGTGGCGTAATTAACGCCTTCGCAGCCCCCACAACGCGGGGGCGCAAATTCCAAGGGCGCGGTCCGCACAATTGTGCCTAATATGAAATGAATATTAAGCAGATAACCAATGAAGAAAAGGTGGATGTTCTCAGTGTCTCAGTACATGCTTAACTTCGACTGTTTAGGTTTATACTTCGAAAGAATTCGAATAGCACGTTCAGATTACAAGCATCAGCGGTTAGAAGAAAATGAAATTTGACTGATTTTGCCACCTTAACGCAGACGAGAAGACCGATTAATTAATTAACCGCACTCAATTTTTTTCCCAAAAACATTCAGAAATCTGAAAATCATTTATTCGGCAAATTTATAAGATAACGGATAACTGTTGAACATTAGTCTTCAAATATTTATAAGATTTTACAGCATTCGGTTTTTGTAATTTCAAAGTTAAATTGTACGATATTGTTAGACAAATTTAATTTTTTCCGAAAAATCTGAATGCCAAGGGTAAAGCTCAACACGAAGTCATAACATAAAACACACATGCAGGAATTTTATAAAATTTATTCGGCAGAATTGTAAAATGACGTCATCATTTTTTGCGGGGGCATGAACTAATATATTTTTAATTAACGATTTATCATGCTTCCTGTAACTTTAAAAGATTTCAGTGTAACTATTCGGTTTTACCATTTCAAAGTTAAATTGTAAAATACAGTTTTGATTATTTTTTTTTAATCTGAATGTCTAAGGTAAAAACTTAACACAGATTTTTAAATCACACAAGCCGAAGTATAACTTTATGAAATTTAAGAAACAGTTATTTGGCAGAATCACAAAATGACGCCATCATTTTTTAAGGGAGCACAAATGAAAAAAAAATTAACGATTTACCATATCTACGATAACCTTAAGACGTTTGCAAGATTTCAGAGAATTTGGTTTTTTGCTGTTTCAAAATTAAATTGTAAAATATTGTATACAATTTTGAGTTTTCTTTTTTTAATCTGGATGCCGAGGGTAAAATGTATGTACAGTACATGTACAGGAATATCTTGTTTTACAACATTTAAATAATATCTACCAATGTAAATTTTGGGGATGACGTCACCCTATTGTTGGTGGGGATGATTAGCCAAATTTTGGTTATTTTTTTTACCATCTGCACAATATTCCTAGTACACATATAAAATTTGACAAGAATTGTGTCTGTGTAGGGGTCATGAAACATCGAGGAAACAAAAAATAGCCAGTCGTCCCATGGCCTTAATTACAATACGTCGTTAGCATACGCTCAAGAAGTAACCATGAAAATGGTTACCAAAACTAATGTCCAAGTTTAGTATCAACAAGATGGTGCTTCGATTAATTGTGGTGTTGATCTTTCGTACTGACTTGGCTAGGCATTAAATGGACTCAGTTCTTAAAAATAATTTAACTATTCTAAGAAAAAGTAGTCCAAGGTTATTGAGTCAGAACTTTCCTCGTCACTGAAGGACAGTACAATATATAACACAAAGTGTAAATTAATGTCGCAATTTCAACGTGTTGGAGTAAAATTATGACATACATATTTTGCAGAGCAAAATTATTTTTAAATATGCAATATAATCAGAGGACGTCATCAAATTGTTAGTGGTGAGGATTAACCAAGTTAGCCTTTTATCCTCTATTTGATTACGTGTCTAATAAATATCGATACAGATGCCAGACAGACAGTCCAACGGAAGCGAGAGATCATTTTTTTCTTACTCTAGGGGTCATGAAATGTGGTGACAACATGAAACAAACACGTCGTCCACCGTAAGTTTTTTTGAACAATTATAATTTGTGATTTTACTGTCCATTTACGATCGAAGGAAGAACACTTATAGCCGTAGACACAAGGTTTCCAAGCGAAAAAATTGATCTATATAGATTGCCCTATAAAAGAAGTTTAAATAATAGCAGTTAGGTATCATTTTGTAATAAGAGTTTTAAGTTCGTTAACGTGTACATTCCAACATTTCAAAGTGAATTAATATATGAACAACTGTTTGAGTATCTCGAACAAACGCTGGTACTATCTGATGCAAAAGTCATTGCAAGTGATTTTAATATTAGTGACCTTCAGAGTTGTTATAGTTCCAATAAAATGATATTGTTATGCTCGCCCTTCATTAACTTTCTCAATTCCAACTCATTACATCAACATCAGATTTTAAACGGTGATGACAGAATTTTGGATGTAATAAATGTATCTAATGATATCAGTTGTGTAGTTAGCAGTAGTAAGAGTCCACTAGTCCCAGAAGATCAGGAACATCCCAGCCTCACGATTGGACTAAGTTGGTTAATAGATAGTTATAAAAAATTTGGAAGCTATATCTAAAGTAATGTTATATAATTTTCAGAAAACGAATTATCGGGAACTGTACGGAGCTCTTTGTATATACACTTCTAGAATATCCAATTTCACACTCTCATTACCCTATATGATTTACAAAGGATATTAGATTTTATATTAAAGAAAAAAATCGATGCATAAAGCTATACAAAAAAATTTAATTTGGAATGTATGTATGGCTTACGAGTAAGTCGCTAACATCGCTCCAAGAAATTGTGGACATGTTCGCCCAGCACTTTAGTAGTGTTTATAAACCGAATAATGATAGTGGCTGTGATAATGCAAGTAATACATCGATTTGCGATAAATGGGCACCAATAAATTACGAGATGTGATATCATCAGTTGTGATGCATACCTTTTCTGTAACTTTCAATGATATCAATATCACCAAGCTGGAAAAAAACTGAAGAATTCATTCATCATGGGCCCTGACGACATACTAGCGTTTCTTGTGCGGAATGGTTTACCATGTATTGTTGCGCCACTTTCACACATTTTTAATCTTACTCGTATCATTAAAAATTCACACGTTCCAAAGAGTTGTAAAATTTCCAAAATTTGCCTTGTGGATAAATCAGGCCAATTACTAATTACAGGCTAATTAGCTTACGATCGAATTTATCAAAGATGTTTCAATCCATATTATCTAATCATATTTATAGTCATGTAGATAATTTAATTGTTGTAGAACAATATGGTCTTTACAAAGTTCGATTTACTATCACAAACTTATGTGAGTTTCCTCAATTTGTCTCGAACGCATTGAACAGCGAGCACCGAGTAGATGTAGTGTATACCTACTTGACTAAGGCTTTTGGGCGAGTCAGTCGTGCTATTTTAATTAATAAGCTCGAAAATTTTGGATTATCCTTACGCAGTACCGAAACCAGAGAATATTTAGGTATAGGCGAACCTTCCGTTCAAAATAAAAAAGATTAATATGACAAAATTTTTGGTTAGTACAACATAATTTTTGGACGAATTTGGCGCCCCTAGGCAAGGGCCTACTCCGCCTATAGCTAGTTTCGGCACTGCCCTTACGTTATGAACGTGCTGAACAGAGAGGTCGACTCTCTGTTAGCCCTAGGTGTCATTGAGCCTTCTTGTAGTCCATGGATCTCGCCCGTGTTGATAGTCAATAAAAAGAACGGAGATCCACGGTTCTGTTTCGATGGTCGTCGTTTAAACCAAGTCACCAAGCATGATTCTTATCCCCTACCTCGCGTAGATCACATTTTGAGCCCGCTCGGAAATGCTAAATTCATTTCATCTATCGATCTGAGCAAGGCGTTCTGGCAAGTGCCACTTGATGACGCCTCGAAAGAAAAAACAGCCTTCTCTATACCGGAACGTGGTTTGTTCCACTTTAGAGTTATGCCGTTCGGTTTTTTCAACAGCACAAACACTTTGGACGACATTATTGTTGTTTCGTCTACGTTCGAACAGCGGATCTCGCTTCTGCAGGAAGTTCGTAATTGTTTAGTCGAGGCCAATCTAACCATTAAGTTGGGCAAGTGTGAATTCTTCCGCGGGTCGCTCAAGTACTTAGGTTATGTGGTGGATCGAAACGGTTTCCTTGAAATGTGTTCATGTATAGGCGCTTTATACCTCATTTTTCGTCCGTGTGCGCGTTAAGCTCTAAGCGGTTTATCATACAGTACTTACAATGTTTCTGATTGTGAGTTAGGTGACGTTTTAACGCAAATAATCGCTGGAGAAGAAAGAGCGATCTCTTTCATCAGCCGTATTCTCCCGCAAAGTGACAAAAACTATTCAGCCACAGAGAAAGAGCTTTTGGCTCTCCTGTTCTGTATTGATAAGTTTCGACCATTCGTCGAGGGCGCCCGCTTCTGTTATTACGGACCACTATTCCTTACTGTGGCTTAATCGCTTAAAAGACCCCACTGGTCACTTTGCTGGTTGGGCCATGCGGTTACAACAATATTCCTTTGAACTTCTTCAGGAAGGGTGAGTCTCCGCCGATGATTTGGATGCCTGGTATACTAATTTCCGTTCGAGAATCGAAAATGAGCCCAATAAATTTGCGGAATGGTCCGTGAAAGATGGGAAAATCTTCCGATATTTCCCTGTAAACGCCACTCTTAGCAATAATATTCTCTCCTGGAAGTTACTGGTTCCAAAAAGGACAGCCCATCTTGGTTTCTTTAGAACCTTATCTAGACTCCGTGAACGTTGTTACTGACCACACATGAGGTCAGACGTGCGTAAATATCTGGCCGCTTGCGAAGTTTGCGCAAAACATAAGGCGCCCAATTTCTTACCTTTTGTCCTAATGGGTTAAGGAAAAAACGTGCGATTTCCCTGGCAAATTATAGCTATAGACTTGGTGATAAAACTATCGGTGTCGCCATAAAGTCTTTCATCGGTGAAGACCACTGCGAGTGGGACGTAAACCTATCTCATATCCAATTAGCGCTAAACACCGCCGTCCCTGAGGTGATGGGATTCACCCTATCTTTTTTTAACTTTGACCGCATAGTTCCTATAGCAGGTGATTTTTACGGAGAAGTTGTTTCGCCTGATAATATACAGTTGCTCCCCGAGAGTCGCGAGCCGTATGCGAGCGAGTTGACGAAACTCCCTGACCTCTACAAATCTATGACAGACCGATTACATGCTGCTTATAGTAAGGCAGCCCAAAGATATAATCTCCGACAGAGACCAATTTCATTTCGACCGGGGGACAAGGTTTGGAAAAAAAAAATAGTTTTGTCTAATGCCGCCATTATACCAATAATCCAAGAACAATGGATAGTAAAATCCATGATCGCAGGTTTGAGCAATTTAAATGGCACTGTTGTTTCAGGTACCACAAGTCCAAGGACTTGTATCAACATTCCCAGGAATATTAAAGCCGTCCTCCTACCTCAGGTCAGCTCCAGGGATGTGACTGCGGTAAATGTTAAGGGTAACATAGGAAGAGGTGAAGAGCAACTGGTAATAGCATCCGTGTACTTACCACGGGGTACAGGGAGCACATGAACCATATCCAACATGGAAAATGGCGAACTTGGTGAACCACTGTGACACCGGAAATATAAACCTCATCATCGGTACCGATGCAAATGCCCTCTGTTTACTATGGAGAAGCAAAGACACTAATGATAGAGGAAGAACAATAGCTGAATATCTTTTATCAACAAATCTAGAGATTCTCAACCGAGGCTGCGAACCAACCTTCGTAACATCGCGTAGTCAGTCAGTAATAGATATTAAACTGGCTACATGCGATATCTCACAATGTATAAAGGGATAGCAGGTCTCTAAAGAGGCGTCAGTGTCAGACCATAGACGGATTATGTGTACATTAAAATGTCTAGACATGGAGACAAACTCTTATAGGAACCCTAGGCTGACAAAATGGGTTTTATACAACGAAAAACTGGACGACAGACTGGGGACCTCCGTACAGCCTATACAAACAGAATATAAATCGACAGAAAACAGAGAAATCCTTGACCATTATCAACGACTCTCTAATGTCAGCGTATGCGAAAAGTTGCCCCCTAAAGAAGGAGGGTTTGAGCAAAGGTACACCATGGTGGAACCGAAGGCTCAGCCTACTTCAATCGGGGCTAAGAAAACTTTTCAATAGAGCAAAAATACTTTAAGAAAACTGGGGACTGGGAAGCCTATAAAGAGTATCGGAAAGGGTTTAAGAAAGAATTAAGAAAGAGAAAACGGGAAACGTGGAGATCCTTCTGCAGCGACATACCGTCGACTGCTTCGGCTGCAAGGCTGAAGAGAGTTCTCTCGAAGGACCACACACGTCAACTAGAAGATGGCACCTTTACAGCCACCTTAGAAGAGTCCGCAGAATTTTTGCTGCAGACCAAGTTTCCAGGCAGCACAAAGACTACCTCCCATTCCAAAACTGATGTAGCCGGTATTCAACCTTCCCCGAATGACTGGGCGCTGGCGGCAAAGGTAGTCACGGAGGCAAGACTGGAGTGGGAAGTGGACAGCTTTTCCCCATATAAATCTCCGGGAGTTGACGGTATTTATCCCACCCTCCTGCAGAGGGAAATGAGCAGACTACGTCCTATTTTGTTGCCAATGCTTCAGGCGTGTCTAGCTTTCAGCTACATACCGAATGCATGGCGAAAAGTAAAGGTTATCTTCATACCTAAGCCAGGACGACAAGATTACACCTTGGTGAAATTCTACAGACCAATTAGCTTGACATCATTCTTGCTGAAAACGCTAGAAAGACTAAGCGAAAAAGAGATTTGGGAGCCTGCTTTGAGCAAGCAACCTCTACATCCGAACCAACATGCCTACATCTAACGAAGATCCACGCATACGGCGCTACACACAGTTGTAAACCGTATAGAGTGGGCGATGGAGAACAAATTTTTCACCTTAGGAATGTTCTTGGATATTGAAGGAACGTTTGATAAAATGACCTTCAAAAGCATAGGACTAGCCCTACAAGAGCACGACGTGAACCCCACCCTGAATAGATGGGTGGCCGGTATGCTGAGGAATAGAGAAGTACTGATTAATGTAGGTGGCATTGAGATCGAGGCTGTTGTAGACATGGGATGTCCTCAGGGAGGAGTTCTCTCTTCTGTACTGTGGGATACTGTCGTTGACAGCCTGATACGACGCCTCAATGATATTGGCTACCACACAATTGGATACGCAGACGATCTAGTCATTTTGTTAACAGGAAAAAACGCAGATGCATTATGTGAAATAATGCAAGCTGCAGTAAAAATAGTCGAGGAATGGTGCAGCAGGCATACTCTCTCCGTTAATGGAGAGAAGACGAAATTAATCCTGTTCACTAGGAAAAGAAAACTTGGCACACAACAGATGCCAAAACTATTTAACACAACGCTCCAACTTTCGGACGAAGTCAAATACCTGGCAATTATATTGGACTTAATTGGAAGAAACATATAGATGATAAAGTGGAAAAAGCACACTCGGTTCTTTGGCAATGTCGTAGGGTGGTAGGAAGGTCGTGGGGTTTAAACCCCAAGATCGCCCTCTGGATCTACACGGCAATAGTCAGACTGATGCTGTGCTATGGAGCTTTAGTTTGGTGGCCCAGAGCCAAACAAAAAACAACAGCCCTACAACTTGAACACGTTCAGAGAATGGCGTGTCTCAGTGTTACAGGAGCAATGAGAACCACTCCCACAGCGGCTCTGGAGACAATGCTTTGCTTAGCACCTCTTAACCATTACATAGAGGAAGCGGCAATAAGGACGTCTCTACGACTTCACTCTCTGGGAATATGGAACAAGCAAGGCCGCATAACGAAGCACACTCGTATCTTGACGGAGGCGTTCAACAGAATACCCTTGTTAAGGATTGATTGTGACAGAATGGGCACAAAAGAAATACATATATGAAAAGACATATAGAATATCAATGAATAATAATTCAGAAGGAAGAGCCGACATCGATATCTATGTCGATGGTACCAAAACAGATAATGGTTCAGGAGTCGGCATCTACTCCGAATTGGGAGTCGTTCAAAAATATATTAGGTGACATAGTGGGTAAACATTCTAGTATTGTTAAAGTCAGCAGATCATCTGTTAAGCCATGGATAAGCGGTAGCTTGCTAAAATTAGTCAGGAAGAAAAGATCGTTATGGCGTGCCTTTAAACGTACTTCCAGTGCTGCTGACTATCAAGCGCATAGGGCATTTTCAAATAAACTTTCTAATAAAATCAGAGAAGCGAGGGTTGAGTATGAAAAACGAATAGCGGAAAGTAAGGATCCCAAACGCCTGTTCAAGCACATCCGCGCTAATATATCGGGCCCAGTTAAAATTCCTCAACTTAAAGATGCTACTGGTCGCCTTCTAAACGACTGCAAGGTCATAGCGAATATTTTTGCAGAAAACTTTTCCCGAAATTTCACAGTAGAGCCTGATGCAAAGATTGCTGACATACCTTTTGAACCAAATTCCGTCCACATGGACGAGATTCAGTTTACTCCTGAAACAGTATTGAAGCTCTTGCAAAAATTGAAAACGACAAAGTCTCCAGGGCCGGATTATATAACTGCCAAAGTTCTGAAAGAATGTGCTACCTCCTTATGTGAACCGATTAGTTTTTTGTTTACTCAGTCTTTTAACTCTGGTACTTTACCTCCCGATTGGTTGACAGCTTTCGTCAAGCCCATATTTAAGAAGGGAGATAAATTTTGTCCCGACAATTACAGGCCTATCAGCTTAACATCGGTGGTTGTTAAGATCATGGAGACAGTTGTATATGACAGCACGTTCAAGTTTCTTTTGGACAACAAAATTATTCCCGTTGAACAACATGGGTTCGTTCCTGGTAAATCAGTTGTTACCAATTTGCTTTGTTGTTTATCAAATTGGACAAGGAATTTTGACTTGGATATCCCGACTGATATAATATACATGGATTTTTCCCGGGCGTTTGACCGTGTACCTAAACGTCGTCTTCTCCACAAGTTGCATTATTTTGGAATACGAGGGAATCTTTTGCGTTGGATCGATGCATTCCTCTCTAATCGTAGCTTTACAGTTAAGGTTGGGGATGCTTGCAGTTCAATTACTAGAGTTTTAAGTGGTGTGCCGCAAGGATCAGTGCTTGGTCCACTCTTATTTACAGTTTATACAGCCGACTTAGGTGTTCGACTGAAATCTCCTTTTGCGATGTTTGCTGATGACTTAAAAATTTATAATTCAGCGAATGATCATCTAGTTTTGTGTAGGGATCTTTTAACCGTCTATACCTGGTCAAATGAATGGTTACTGCCACTTAACGTCGACAAGTGTAAAGTGTTGTCTGTTGGAGCGAACAATCCAAGACATCTGTATTATATTAATAATCTTGAGCTTAGAAGGTATGAATCCTGTACTGACCTGGGTGTTCTGGTAACTTCCACATTATCATGGTCCGACCATATTAGTCAAGTTACAAGAAAAGCCAATAAAGTACTTTACCTCATAAGTAAAGTATTTACTAAAACTGATCCGTTAACTTTTTCTAAATTGTTTAAAACATATGTTAGGCCGATCTTGGAATTTGCTAATGCAGTGTGGGCCCCCATATTCCAGCGCGACAAAGATCTTCTCGAGTCTGTTCAAAGACGAGCTACGCGTGTTCCTTATGGCTACCATAGACCCCAGTATCACCAAAGATTATCAATTATGCAACTTCCGCTGCTTTCGAATCGGCGAGTTAGAGGTGACGTGATAACTGTATACAATGCTCTGACAGACGATAATTCTCCGATAAAGCATATATTTCCTCTCAATACAGACGGACGGACACGAGGGCATTCATACAAACTTCTTAAAGACCGGTTTCGTACCAGTGTTAGACAGTTCTTCATTGTTAACCGTGTGTTTAATGCCTGGAATTCTCTACCTGCAGAAGTTGTACAAAGTACAAGTACAGCCACCTTTAAAATGAAGTACGATAATCATATTGACGAAAACCTTAAGAGTAGTTAAACATATTTACTTCATACGCTTTATTTATTGAGTACTCCCATTAGTGAGCGCGGGCATAACAGGTAGTAACCTCTGCCCGATCGCATTTTACAATAATAATAATAATAATAATAATAATTGAACGCACAAATCAGTGTACTTCTTGGCACCCACACGTCTGTCTTACAAACAGAACTGATGGGAATAATGCTGGGAGCTAGAAACGTGAAATCGGCAACAAATCAATACGCGTAAGTACTTACTGACAGCATGTCTGCACTACTAACCATGGACAGCTGCATGGTTCCATCCGGGCTGGTTTGGGAGTGCAGACAAACGATAAGGTATGTAACCCGCAAGCATGCCTTCGGTCGCCCACTCGAACGAACTCGTAAAGCAATATACCAATAGACGCCCATAGACGCCATGAGCAAATATGGACAACGTTGAGCAGCTGTCGGCAAAGTAGAGCTTGTATGGCGACACCGGACCGTAAGTTGACGAAATTTTATCTCTCACTTTCAAGGGACAAATTGCATAAACTGGTAGGATTCCTCGCGGGACTTTACCAGTTTAACAAACATCTACATACGATAGGAGTGGCAACAGACCCAATCTGTCGTGGATGCAATGAAGAAGAAGAAACAGCTGAGCACATTCTTCGTGAGTGTCCAGCAGTAGCCTCCTACAGGAAATCCATACTAGGGGACATCTGGCCTAGTATGGCAAAAATCAGGGAGTTCCCACCCTCTGCATTACTCAAGTACATTCAAGCAATTGGGTGGCTTGGTGAGGAGCGGAAAAACATCCTTATATGGACTTGGGGAAGGTACAATGGGCCCAAAGGCGAGGCCAAAGTGCCGGCTGGCTACGATCAGCCCCCATAAATTAAGAATCCAGAATGCCTCCACGTATTTTTCGGCTAAGTTAGCCCCCCGTTATGTGGCCTGCACAATTCATGAGAAAATTTCCAATCTCGTATATGCTTTGAAACAGCCTGACGGTACCCCTGCTGGAAATTGGCCCGTCCAAGATTTAAAACCATTTACAGACACTGAATAACGCCAACAATGAATAACGCCACGCCGTCGTGCACCCCACAGAGTTACCCAACCAGACCTGAAATCGCTAGTATGACGACGATGACCTTCCCCTTACCGTGGCCCCTCAACGATTGTGACTATACCCGGCTTAGACTTTCCCACATCAAGACGCCATTCGGCCTTATAATACGCGTAGGTATCAGAGACCGTGTCATAACTTTTGTTCAGCACCGTACCTACGAGTAAAATTGGGTGAACGCATTCGATGCTACGAGTAACTCTTGGTTAGTTGATCCAATTTTCTTCGAGCAAACGGGGTGGTGTAACGGTTGGATTTTTTTGTTATTTCGTATTTTTTTTAAACAGTTGGATTGTCTATTTTGTTAATATGCTTTAACTGACGTGTTGTTGGTTGCATTCTCCGCCGCTTTTTGCTATTCTATGCTTTGTTCCCTCCACCCTGGTGGTTGGTTTTTCCGTGGTAGCGCAGGCGTGTTAGGCGATCAATAACCAAAAATTTGCTCGATAGGATTGATCCCTGGTTGATTGCTAATTGTCGAACGGAGGAGTAACCGTTTGTTCTTTTGCTCTCTCGTTTTGGCTGCGACGCCATACTGCCATTTTTAAAGACTCGTAGTTTTTCCTCGTTTCTTCCGCCTCCGCTTCCGCCTGTTCTTTGCGAAACCCTTTATAATAAAGGGTACTAACTCCCGACTTGAGCTCTCGGCTTAACGCCCTGCGAGGTAACTTGGCCCCTTATTTGTAGCCTGCCCATTTTGCAAGCTCCCCAATGTCTGTCGACCGTTGTCTCAAAGGCCGCCGCCGCCGTCAAGCCGCAACTCTGCGTACCACCACGTTTATCCTGCGATTTTTTCAATCACCATATTGGAGTAGATAGCGATAAGTTTTATCTAAGACTCCGTCATGTATCACCGTAAGTCATGCTTTCGATAACAACGGTGACGAGAGATTCGGTTTTGCGGTTTCAAACTTAGGTAGATTGTAAAATGTTTTAAAATTTTGATTTTTTTTTCAAAAATCTGGACGTGCAGTTTAAAAAATTAATTATACTCGTAAACCACAAGCGTGGGAATACGTTATCTTCTAAAATTTAAGTACCGTTTACCATGCAAAATTTTGAGGTGGCGTCTTCACATTGTTGGTGAGGATGATCAGAGAGAACTTTGGTTATTAGTCATATTACAGAATGAGAAAACAGGGGCAAATTTGAACTAGTGTCATTGTCGCCTGGTAAAAAGTTGCTACATAGTGGTAAATTGTAGCATACAGTACTGAATTAATAAACTACAATTCCGTGTATCTGGTTAGATCTAGCTCTCAGTTAATACACACACACGTGGATTTGAAGCAAAACTTTATTACGTCTAGCAATTAGATCCCAGCAACGGAGCAAGACAAATTGAACGATCGCTTTCATAATTTGTTCATATGTTCGTAGCAGATTATTGATACTCTGGTTTGGAGCCGAATGAGTAATTTCCATCTCCGCATCAAGCAGGAATTTATGGGAGCACTTTGTATAGCGTCTCGAACGAATTACGATCAAAACTACACACAGCTGCAATAAGGATGGAAGGCGCTATTCAGAGGAAGCAAAATTAAGTATAGGTGTAAAGTTAATCCAGATTGATGCCAGCGGAGCGATGGACGTGCGATCAGCTAACTGAATTACTGCAGCGTTACGGGACTAATTTATCGTTGTGCAGATTTAATGTGCTTTGTTTTCAGGCGCCGATTTCAAGTATAATGGCTGAATTTATGTCTATTTTGTACGCATAATCACGTACAATTAATTGCGACGCGGCGATCCCTTCTTATTTTTACTATTTTCGGAAATTCCGGTGATGTATTGTCGGCCATTCGTTTTCCGGACGACTGCAATGACACGCCATTATTTTTTTGCAGTTTTTGTTTAGACGGAACTCGTTTATTATGAATTTTATGTTTTACGAACTTTTGGATTTGTATTCATCTTTTATCGCGTGCGCTTTATTGCCGAATTATTATCTATTACGTCCATTCCACATAATACCTCGAGTGCTAACAAGATGCTCGGCCTCATTTTTCGAATAGGTGTGCAGAGGGGGTTTATAGCGCATAAAACTTTCATCTCGAGTTGCGGATTCTTCGGTATTTAGCTAAATGTGACGAGCGAGCACTTCCGAATTATGTAAGTCTTAATTAAGCTGCGACCGCAGTGTAGATTATGTCGTGGTGAGTTAGGAAAAATAAGCGGAATTTGGTGTAAATATTACATAATTAAGTTGAAAACAAACAATTTTCATCCACATACAAAAGAATTAAATTTTATTATGAAGAACACCACGAAAAACACATTGTTGCTGCTGTTGCTATATAACATAAAATTTCTGTTTAAATACTTACTTAATGTTTTAACTAGCCAAATACTGAAAAATCTACCTATTGGTGTAAGGTCAGGGGAATATGGCGATAATTCCGGATTAAGCTCCAAGCTTTTAACTGGATTGTCATAATACTGTTACAAATAAGCCAACATTAAACCTGATGTGTGTGCTGTTGCTCTATCCTGTTGGAAGCAACCTAAACGAAGTTCTTGATCATCCAGTATAGTATAAATGGTTACGAAAACTGCTAGATCTTGCAAAAATGCTACAGATCCTTTTTCGAGAAATTGCTAACCATGTTCGAACTTTCTGAGAGTGAAGATGAGTCTTAAAAAATGCTATGAGTTTTCAGTACCCGAAATTCTAAAATTTTGGGAATTGACTTAAACAGATAAATGAAAATATTTTTACTGGTGAAGAATTTTAAATCCAATCTTCTGCCATCATTTTGAAATTAAATACAATGCTCAAAGTAAAAATTCACGCACAGTGGTAATGTTAATGCCATTTTTAATAACTGCGACATATGTTTAACGATAACTACTTCTCAACAACTTGAGAGGTTTTCTCAAGTGGTTGTCTTAAATGATCAACAACATCTGAAATTGGAACTGTTCCCACTGATTTACTTACGCTACCAGTTTTCACAAATCTTTTAATTACAACCCAAATGCGATTTAAGGAAGAGACATTCCGAATTTTAATTTCTGGGAACCTTGCAATATACGCATCTCCACAAGCTTGCATTAAATAGATCCATTCATCATTCTAGAATATTTCATTCTAATAACAAGACATAAAAATAGATGTGCCTTGTTCCAAAAAATACATCATGTTATTGCTGAAATACAACTGGAGTAAAGTGGAATAATTTAACTCCAAACACACAAATTACTCTTCGAATTAACGTAATATGACGAGTTTAATTAAAAAAAAATCATTTGATTGGTAATTGATAAACGATATTGATAAAACTCTCAAAAACACAAGGAAACAACGAAACAATTTTACTGCAAAACGAAAATAACAGAAACTAATTTTTAAATCTCATAATTATTCTGAGATATTAATTACAACTACAAAAGTATCTAAGTATCACATGATTTAGATGTAAATATTTATCAGCCCTGTATATGTAATATGAATTCAATTAATTGACTAAATAATGTACTGTCAATACATTTTTTTAAATATTTATCAGTGTAATATTACTAATATTCAAATACATTTTGATGACAAGAGATGATACATGACAATGGTCTTGCACAATGAGTGATAGATTTGGACCTAGATAGCTAGAAATCATTTTTTGCAAGGTGTTAGCTCCACCATTTTATTGGTGCGTGTTGCCTTAACATACACCACGAGTCGCTACTGAGCGCGATCATAATAAAGGCTGAAAATGGTTGCACGTGCTACAAATTTCATGGGGTGGTGGGTTATTTGATGACGTATTAGCAAGAAAATTAATTTAAATTTTACATTGAGCGTTCTATCAATTACAATTAAATACGAAGAGTAAATTCATTAACGCTGATTTAATTCCGATCACGCCGTTATTTAATGTTTTATACTATAAACAAATCAATACTGTTGAAATGGTGGCAAGGTTTAAGGGTGTTTGTCAACGGATGCTGAAAATAAAGCATAATTGTCATGCTGTTGTTTTTGGGAATAGTTATGTGCATTTGAGTGGTCTTTGGTTGTTTATACCTACGCGGATTTGTTATGAGTATGACAGCTGATTCTAAGCGTGTATCGCCACATAGGAATTAATCTCATCTTAAAAGTGTTAGGTAGCTAAATACAGTTTCACGTTAGTTTGTAACGAACAACACCATTTGATCGTATTCTTACCGAATTCTCGTAATGTGTACATCGTGAGGGATTATTTGGGTGATACTGGCCACTTTAGTCTAAAGTAAAAATAACTGAGATTTGGCTATATTCTTGTCTAATAAATGTTATTCCTAAAGTCGACATTCCCACACAATAATTTTTTTTTATCCTAATACTACATTATTAAAAATTTGGAAGAACACATTACCACATTAGACACCCAAAAAAATCTTACTTGAAGTAACGTTTGCACTACTATATCTATATGTTCACTTATGTTGATGCACATTTTTTCAAAATATATAAGTACAACAATTTGTCGCTAAGGTAAACAAAAGTAAAATTTCTCGTTATTGCTTCCTGAAACAAGGTTCAGCCAACCCTAGTGTTAAAAGTTTAGAATATTGCGCACATTACTCAGATTATGTTTCTAGTCCATTCAAATTTCCTGTTGATGAAATCACAGTTTTAAGGGTCTGCAACTAATTAATAAGTAAATACTTGTACGTTTTATTCTCTTTTCCAAAACTTAGAGTAATAAGTATATTATGGAATTTTGTTTTGTTCTTATTTGATTGTTGCGAAATAAATGAGAGCTTGTCTTTCAATTTTTAATGTAAATCTTGTTGTGAATACTATTGTTAAATGGAACATAAATTTATAATTTAATTAACATTTATACCAATAAATAGAAAGTCGAGTCATAAATTGTTGTTAATAGTCTTGTTTTATCGTCACGTTTTCTTTTAACTTTAATACTGTTACGTTAAAAAATCACTCTAAATATGTTTAGAAGTAATTTTCCTCTTCCCTTAAACGTACTCATTTCGAAAGCTCTAACTTTTACTTCCCAAGATTTAGTTAAGAACGTACTGAAATATAAGTATATTTCGACTTGTTTTCGACGATTCTCATCGACTTAATTTGCCAAAAGGAGATAATTGGGTAAATTTTTCACATTTTGGCGTTAGTAGATTCAAGAAACTCGTTAAAAAACTTCAGAAACGTTACTTTTCAAGCGTTTTCTTGTGGTTTCAAGCCTATCACACACTCTACGGGCCCGAAAATGCCAAGGAAACCATCAAATTTTAGCTAGAAATCACATTTTGGTCGAATTTTATGAGCTCCATCCGAGATTGACTACTTTCATATTTTCTCGAAGTTTCATGATCCCCGAGTTTTCCGTTTCGTTCTGTCAGACGTTTGCTAAGTAAATAGTACTTTAAAATATGGATAAACTCTTCGTTTCATTTATGCTTAAAACCGATAAGGTTTATGACTTCGGTACGTACTCTCTCGTTATCAGGGACGGATTTTTTTTATTACTTCCCGAGTCCGTCCACCTTTCATGACCTCTACAGTATGAAGAAATAGGTCTCCAGTTCCGTCTGTCTGTCCGTCTGTCTTTCTCTATAACGTCCCGTATTTTTATTAGACTGACAATCTTCGAAAGTTCTGGGCCGATTATTCTCAAATTTTATATTTATTTTATGAATATCATGTAGATGGTAAAAGGCTAACCAAAATTTGTCTAATCCTTCCCACCAATAATGTGATAACCAGGAGCGGCGCACCCCAATTTCCCAGAAAATTTTGGGAATACAGTACTGTTTTTCTTAGTATTACACTGCGCCAATCCAAGTCTAAAGAAAAAACTCAACTCGAAAATGCTGGGTATGTTTCATTGTATTTTAGGAGCGAAGGAAGTTCTGTCGAAACAACTTTCGAACAGACAGACAGACAGACAGACAGACAGACAGACAGACACACAGACAGACAGATACACACAGGGAGAGTGTCATTTACTTTAAAACTGGAAAAACGGAATGCTCTGAAATCTTGCTAAATCATTAATCAAACTTATCCGTTTAACCCATTCCAGCAAATTAATGACGCCATTTCAAAATTTTGTCGAATAAATTCTATATAAAATATACTGGGTGTACATAAATGATTGTAGATCAAGTGGTCTTTGGATGCTGGTCACATTTTGCTGCTTCTTTGAAACTGTGCATGTGCTAAACTTATTTTGGAGAGGACGTGTTAGTGAGATGTAAAATCTGTCAATTGAAATAATCTTGTGAAATGTCCTAACCTCCTAACCTAGAAATTTGGCTACGTTACAATGCTCGCTATATGTTTTGTAATTTTTTTATGAGTTTTATAATGAAATCGCTAAATAAAAACCTTTGTTTCAAAACGACAACATTTGTACAGGAATTTTTTCAAGTAATTCGTGTTAACATGTTGGAATTGCAAGCTAAAATCAACAAATTGCACTGTAGAGCAAAATACTTTTATTGTGATGGCGTACTATCACAATGGAGGCTTTGAAGATGCAGCATGGCACTATTCACTTCATGCTTGCTGGATTTAACATTCTTTAGCGATGAAGCTTGGTTTCATCTTTCCACGTATGTTAATTCACAGAATTATCGAATATGGAGCACTGAAAATCCGTTTTTAACTTCCTTCAACGTACTGATATGTAAATAATTTTTCTTATTGGATTTGTTAAAAAAGTTACTAAATAGCGCCCGCGAGGTAGAATAACAAGTACTTCAGAGTTTAATAATAATAATCCCTATTTCTTGAAGCGGCAAATTTTGATCACTACAGTTTTGACAAGTTTTCCATAAGTCACTTGATCTACAAACATTTATAGACACGTTGTACAAAGTATTATGAGTCTATACAGGGTATTTTTGAAATAGATGGAAACTTTTTTTAAGGTAATTGGTCATGATGTAGAGAATTTATGCATCAAATATTGATCTAATAAAAATCCTTTAGTTTTCGAGATAAAATTGATTGAAAATCTGTTAAAATTTGCGTGTGCGCTACTGATTCCAAAAATGTTAAAGGTAAATTTGATCACTATAGTAATTTAAAGTAGGTAAAATTGTTGCTTGTTAACATGACAATACATTCATTAGCCCATCATTTTTTGATGTTTTTGCAATTTTTTGGAAGAACAAAACGAATTTTTCTAATTCTGAAATGACTGACATGGTTCTGATGTATGGACAAGCCTTAAGAAACTCCTTGGAAGCTCGACGTTTATACCAAGAAGCATTTCCCGAACGAAGATTGCCAAATCATAAAACATTTGCTAACGTTGTTCAGCGTCTACGAGAAAATGGGAAATTTCAACCTCGTTTTAGTGGTCGTGGTCGTGAAAGGACAGAACGGACACTTGATGCCGAAGAAGAAATTTTGAATGTCGTTGAAAACGATCCAGGTATAAGCATTAGACGATTGTCTTACCGAGTGGGAGTTTCACCTTTTGTGGTGTGGAGAACTCTACATGGACAAGGCAACAATCATTGATTAGACGTGCGGAAGCGTGTATACGAAATGGTGGTGGACATTTTGAAAACTTGCTCTAGTTGCATACGTTACGTTTTGTTTCATTTTATGGTTGATTAAATTATGATTTTGAAGTTTTAATTGTCAGTTCATTAATTATTGTCATTGTTTATTTGTTGCTAGCAATAAATTAATAGCAACAGTAGTTGCACCTCGGCAGTTTTCAGTTACTAGGTTTCACATTTTTTCGTGAAACCATTATTTATCAGTGGAGGAATGAATGTTTGGATAGGGGTTAAATTTTCCTTTCAAAATTTTACTAAAACAACAAACGTTCATTTGACTTCTTAGGTTCCCTACATTCACCAGATTTTTTGTTTCCATGTATTTCAATAACACCCTGTATATGTGGTTTATTAAAGCATTAATATTTTTAAGAATTACCCAGATAGAGGCTGATTCAAAACAATTCATGAACGAGACAATCAATTGATCAAATTCATTCATTTCATTTTCCCGAAATTTTGAGTATATGTACAGTACTATTACTGTTAGTATTACACTCTACTGCAAATTGATATACGTATCCCTGTTGAAATGTTGATGACAGAATTTTTTCCTAGGAAAAGTCATTTAGACAAACGAATAGCATGCTTTTTTACCTGTACTTTCTCTACATATATCTTTATTTTAATGTATATCTGGGAGTTACAAAAAAAAGTAAATTCTCAACTTTATTTACAGTTTTTAGAATTTGCTCGGTTGTATTGTAGAGGTGAGTGAAGTTCTGTCTGAATAGCTCATAAACATTTTTCGTTAAAAAATTTGTTTGGGGAAAAGTCTGAGGTAGAGGGAAGTAATGATAACACCTATGTATTAAAAGAAAAATAGTTTGTTGGTGGTTTGTTAAACTATAGGTAAATGAGCAGACTGTGATGTACGTTTTAAAAAAGAAGTTTTTTTCAATACAATTTTGTTTTTCCAATACAAATGGCGTCATTTCCTTTTTAGTATCAGTCTTTAGTTGTACAGTAGTCCTGAAACACATTTGGAATTTTACAGTAATTTATCCAGTAGTTTTAAAAATTACTTGATTAATGAAATTGTCCAAGAAGCATATAGACAGGCCGACGACAGACAGAAGGAAACGCAGCATCTAAGTTTTGATATTCACGGTCATTACTCAAATGAACTATATCATAGTGCTTCCCCAGTTCAACCTTGGAAGCTAAAAATGATTTGAATTTTAATGCAAGAGATTTTATAGCCAAAAAAATTCAGGAAATATTCAGTTACTAAGGCATTTCAGTAAAATATTCTAATGGAAACGTTTATGTAAAAAAGTGATTTTTTTAGAAAAAACAACTTACAGTCGGAAATACATCAACACCCAAAATTTCTGAATCTTTTTCATAAGTCTCAAGCCGCTTTTATACACAAATTATAATTTCTATAACTACATATATATATACTTTACCATAACTGTAGTCTCTAGAACTATACACATATAAACTAGATTTTATCTACAAGCTTAAGTAATTTTCATAGCTGCAAAAATTTGCACTTATCACTAACACTAACTTCCAATTTTTTTTCAAACATTTATTTTTAATAACGCGAAAACAAAAATACAGGGTGTATATTAAGTGCGATACAAATTACCAATTACTATAACAGTTTAAAACATACTGGAGCTTAAATGTCCATTCATAAACTTTCTCACTGTTACAAATAGCTCATTTGAAGAGGTATTAAACGGCACTCCGTCCCAACTCTTAACTAACCCTAAACATCCAAACACCTCTAGATGTTCTCCATAAAATGCATTATTTATTTCCCTTTTTTCTCCTCTTCTTATTCAAAATACATGTTTCCGAAGCAGTGAGGTGACGTAATGAATGAAATAAAACTCGGTGGAATCGAGGGAGACCAAGTTTTATCATTTGTAGTGTATTTCTGTCGAACTAAGTCCCTTCTTGTGTTCGTTGGAGCTGAAAATGGCCATCACTGCCTCCGGTCATTCAAGACACCCTCCGCTCAACTTCGGATAAGGTCACCGCTTTTTTTTCCTCCTTCGACAATTACGCAGGCTAAAGTAATTAGACAAATTGTTACTTTTTAATTGAAACGCTCTTATATTTTGAGGGCTACTAATTCCAGCTTTTAATTAGTTCCGTTCTGAAAAATGCACGGGAAAGAATGGAATTACATTTTAAATACCTTTAATGTTATTCCAACAGGCTTAAAAGAGAAAACAAATATAGTTAATGTAGCCTCCGGCAAAAGAATTTAATTGCAGCAATTCATTAATTATTTCGTACTTTTTTTTTTCGAGCGGCTGGATTAATTTCGCCTCACGGCCAATGTTTGCTCTAATTTTGTGCACACAAAATTATGCAGACTCGATCCGGAGTATTCCGTTGAGGTCTGCAGGACACTGCAGAGGTTGCTTTTAATAAGATCAACACGAAACTTTTCAGCAATTAAGTTTTCAAGCTGCGTGTCTGCCAAGAAACTTAAAGTTTGTTGTTAGGTGTGCTCAACTTAACGAATTGTATTGAAGGCTTTTCTATTAGAAGGTTTGCAAGATAGGAACAAGGAGAATTCGGGCACTTAAGTTGTAAAAAAGTATTTAAACGAAAATCCCCAATTCGTAAGAGAACACTTGCCGTTTAAATAAATATGAAAGGCCAGACTGTTTTACATTTTCTTTGTTGGATTTCCTTTTGTGCATGTGGCGGAGAATAATTTTCTTTAATAGGTTTGTTGTTTAGGCGGTTTGTGAAAACAGTTCAACACTATTATCTTCGGCGGCAAATAATGAGGCATTGTTTAGGCGGAAGCGGCGGTGTTTTAGAGTCTTCAAAGGCCTTGATCATTTCCTTACACAATTGAGGAAATAAAATGAATCAACTTCAATTCTTGGATTACATATGTATCTTTTTATAAATAGAAATACGAAGAAGAAGTGCTTGTACTGTTTACATCTTGAAGACGACTATTTTTAAAAATTACATAAAGTGCATGTTTCTGAAATTATGAGAAACTTTCGAAGTATTACAATTTTGCAACCGTTAATACCAAATTTGATTTAATTACTACTTCAAATTAAAAGAATCACTCCAGTCGAACTCTCATTTGGTAATATTTATATTATTTCTAGACTTTTTAAAAATCTAGAAATCATTAATTGATTCCTACTTGCAGTGGAATATAAAGCAGTGGGGACATAATTTCTAACTCTACTTTTGATTTAGATTGTCTTTCTTTAAAAGTACATAGTATTTTGCAAAAACTTTGGTTTGCTTTTTTAATTCTTAATAGTGTGTCATCTAAAAGTAACAATTTGACAATTTTCATTGACCCTATAATAACATTGTTTTCTATACATAAATAGTTTTACTTTAAAAATGTGTTAGGAAATCATTACGAATAATTTTTTAAAAACTTTTCAAAACTGCGATCAATGAGTAACTGGTTTTCAGCGCCTGAAACACATATACAGACCAGATATAACGGATAAACAATTATTGAAATACTTACCCAAGTGAAGATTCCATAATCTAGATTGACAACCTTCCCAGCAGTAAGAGTAATTGGTACTTTTGAACGTTCCATGATAATTAATAGCGTCTTTCGTATTTTAACATCGTATCGGTACCAAGGACCTAGGTAAATGGCATCTCTCAATTCGTTGTTCTAAAAAACAAAAATAATTTAGTAAAACATATTTTTTAACTAATGAAAATCTTCACAGACAACAGAGTATTAAATTAAATCACGTTAATATGGATAATTCTACCGACATAGCAATAATAACTCGATCAACGAAGCCATGGACTTTTGGAGATTGATTTCTGATAGAATTTTCGTCAAATTACCGTTACTGTGAAAGTGTGAGCTCAAAATGCAACAAAAAGAGACAAAATTTCAAAAATCCATGGATGCCCATGGTTATGTTTGTATTGTTCTTTACGTAAAATAAATATCGTGTGATTAATTAAAAATCTGCTCTCTGTGTCTCTCTCTCTCTCTCTTTCTTTTTGACAAATTTTATGTGTGTTATGAATATTATAAAACGCTAACCAAACATTGTCTAATCATCCCCACCAATAACACGATGACGTCACCTCAGAATTGTACATAGTAAATGGGTTTTAAATTATACCAATACAAAGTCCTACACGTGTAGGTTATGAATCAGTGTTGAGTTTTTATTCGAAACGTCCAGATTTTTTGAGAAAATATCAAAATTATATTACATTTTGCAATTAACTTTGAATCTGCAAAATCAGATATTTAGAAATTTTGCACATGTTTTAGAATCATTATAGCACGGTAAATTTTTAAAGAAAATATATTTACTTATCGCATCCAAAACATTGGTGACGGCACCTCAAAATCTTGCCAAATAAATCCTGTCTAAAATATACAAAGTATGATCAGTCTATACTTGTGATTTATGTTTTGAAATCGTGCAGATATGTTAAAGTTGTCATAGGCATGGTAAATTTTCAATCAAAATATATTTGCTTATCCCCTCCAAAAAATTGATGATGCCAAATAAATCCTATCTAAAATGTGCAAAATATAATGAGTCTTTACATGAGCATCTATTTTCCTCTGTGTCTATTTTATTAGACAGAAGATTTCCAAATTCCATTGATTGATTGGCATCAAATTTTAGATTTAAATATTTATTACTATCTATTTTATTGTGTGGTGTTTTTAGTTCATCTCCTAAAGTATTTAATAATTTAAACTGAGAGGCTATCTTATTAATTTTGGAAAATTCCTTATTCACAAATATAGGTTTTCTTTGCAGATTAAAACATACCAGTTTCATATATTTTTACTTCCCGAGCGTAAGCAAAGGAAATATTGTAATCAAGTCCGTCGGCCGACCCTCTACTTTTACATTTTCTCGACCTTTCATGACCCCTAGAAGATGAAGAAATAGGTCTCCCGTTTCCGTCTGTCTATCTGTCTGTCCGTCTGTCTGCCGTTCCGGATTTTTATTAGACAGATAATCTCCGAAAGTACTAGACCAATTGTTGTGAAATTTTGTAGTTATATTATGTAGATGGTAAAACGCTAACCAAAATTTACCTAATTATCCCTACCAATTATGTGATGACATCACTTCAAAATTGTACATAGTAAATGGGTTTCAAATAGTATAAAATAACATAGTCCTACATATGTAGCTTATGACTCCGAATTGAGTTTTTACCCGAAACGTCTAGATTTTTTGAAAAAAAAAATCAAAATTCTGAAACAACATTTTGCAATTAAATTTGGAATCTGCAACACCGAATGATTTGAAATCTTGTAGATGGTTTACAGTTATGATAGGCATGATAAATGTTTATTCAAAGTATATTTACTTGTCCCCTCCAAAAAATTGATGACGTCACCTCATCTGGATTATTCTGCTTTCTAACATTAGGGATTACCGGCACACGACAACTTTAAGTTGTAAATATCTCTTGCTATTGTACTACTATCCGTCTCGTTATTGCCAATAAAATTTTATAGCGTAGAATGAAGTTTCCAAAATTATACTAGCATACTTATCAAGAGTCAGCCCCTTTTTCGTCGTTTGATTGTATTTGGCAAGCAATCTGAGAACAATTAAAGCTATTGCTAATAGAGTGTCAATACGTGTAGTTTCAGAACAAAACTAGAAAGGATATTTAGATAATAACTACAGGATGATAGCTCTGGCGGTAAAAGTTCTAGTGCCTAACGAAAGATTTAAAATTTTAAAAAAATGTTATTAAATCACCCCGAAAACAGAAATCTGAAAAAGCTTCGTTATTGCCAAATTTAAGATGTTAAGAGTAAATGAAATATGTCAGGAAGTTGTTCAATGGAAGAGGGTAGTAGATAATACTTGACATCCTCAATAGCAAATCAGAAATTTGATATTCCAAAGAAAGCGAAAACAACTACTGATACAAAGTTTTTGGAAGTTCTTCTCTCAAAATTCTTGAAAATTTACAGCAATATGCTACTCGTAGAAAAATAAAAAAATATTTTTACTACACTGTGTGTTTTTATAGGAATTACTTAAGTAGGATAAGAAGAATATCTTTGTAGGTAGCTTTTGATCACACGTTATTTTTTGGTATAAACACTTTTCTTTATTTCTCTTTTAGAACAAAAGCATATATATTTTTTTAACGTATGATAATTTATATAAAAATGGAGGTCTATTAATAGCTGCTGCAACTGTTATCAATGTATATATAACGAATAAGTTTTAATAAGCAAATTCTTCTTAATTATCAAAAATACTTTTGGACTAGTGTGCTAATGCATGTCTACCTTTTTGGTTAAGTTATTTTGAAAATATTGCCTTGAAGGAGTCTAGCCTAGTTAAAAAGATGGTATGAATACAATACAGTGGGATTACTATAATACCAAATGGAAATCATCTCTTCAATTCCATTTAAATTCAATATTCTCATTAAGTCATTATATCCTTTTCTGTTCTATTGCTTTTCTCCAGACATCATTATTTTGCATTTTGTGCAACTGATCCTTATACCAAGTAAGTAGATATAAAAAATTGATCTAATCTTATTTAAATAGAACTTCCCTTCCCCTACAGAACAGTCAATAAAACAAGTTTAGTTTTTTAAACCATAAAATTTGATTTTGCGAATTTTACTTTTTTGTTGTGCCACCTCCAATTAATATAAAAAAAGAGACTAAGAACTCTTAGAATTCTTTGACACTCTTTAAGCTAAAACAAAATACCAGGTAATCCCAACTTTCCGAATTAGGAGTAATTTTTTCACATCCAAAAAAGAACTCGAAGCATCTCTGAGATTTGACCACACTCTTTCAAAAACAAAACACGATGATCCCAAAAGTTTTTCAAATTCTTTCAAACACCAAAAAGAAAAATAAACCCAAATTTTTTTATATATATTAAAATGTCTACTAGGGGCCCCAAAAATTCTTTCAAACTCAGTACCCGGCCTTTCCGGGGGTTTTCCAATTTTTTCAATAGGTCAGCAGTTTTTGAAATACTCGAAAAAACACAAACTGCCTAAAGATTCTTTCACACACTTAAAAAAAGAGAAAAGTCCTGAGTTTCTTTAAACCACTTTCAAAAGTAAAACACCTATTCCCAATTTTCTTGAAAAACAACACCACTTTCGGCCTCACCTTTAAATGGAACACCTTGTATATTTAATTATAAATGTAAAATATTAATGTGTCGGTTTTTTAAGAATTAAATTTTTAATTGCTGTTAAAATTTTGATTTTTTTTGTCAACAATTTACGCCTGAAGTAAAATTTAAGCTCAGATTCATAAACAGTATAGAAAGAAGCATCATATTTTATAAAATTGAAATAAGTTTTGAGCTGTAAAATTCTGTAATGATGTCATCAAATTGTTGGTTGGAATATTCGGACAAATTTTGGATAGCATCTAATTAATATTATCAATAGTAATCAAATTGATATATTTGTTCTTGCTCAATTGTTGACGACTTCACCAGAAAAATTTATTTGGAAAGTCTGATTGATATAAGTAGCATAAGATGACGCTTGTCTGGTTTTTTGTAAATATCTTTCGTCAAAGAGATCTGTACTTAAGAAACCATGACAAATATCGTGTGAAGATTCTGAGTCTCGACAATGGTACTGCCTAAACTTTGTAGACCAATTTTTCTAATTATTATCAATTTAATGCTTATCATAATTTTAGTAAATAATACCCGTACTACACTAAAAAGTGAGTAAAACTCGCAGATATCAAATAATATAATCAAAGCATAGTCTTTTTCAATTGACACGCTTGGTAGAGAAATAGGAAAGAAGTGAAGAATTAAAATTCTACGTTTTTTGGTATAACATATACTCAAATTCTCGTTAACAATACAGAGTGTTGAGTTTTAGAGGTATGACATATTTAGTTTTTTAAATGGAACACGTTATATGTTCGTCCATAACATTTTAACTTATTCTGAGAAGCATCGTCTTAGACAAAGGATAGCTTATTTTTGAAATTACGATGTGACGTTGTCCCGTTTTATTCCGCTTTTGTTGAAAAAGATCATAAAAGTGTTATTTTGGCTGTTTTACATATTTTGAAAGCGGTAAGGAACGCCTTTTGTTATGGATCAATCAAACTTAGTCTTAATATGCAGAGTGATTATAAAAGATATAAAATATTATCATTTCCAAATATTGATATTTAAGTGTTTTCAAATTTTACTCTTAGTCATTCTCCTCAGGTATCTGCAGCATTTTTTTGAGAAACAAACTAACATATTAAAAAAAAAATGAAATATGGTTATTTCAAAGCTGTCTACTTACGTAAATATATTAGAATTTAATTGATACTACAATAAAGCGTGTAGCACTATTTATCTTTTTATACAATATACATATATTGTACACATATCAAATATAACAAAAAATAAGTCGTCCTAACATGGCATCGTTACAAATGAATATCAAAAATAAATTATGAACATGATTATAAAGCCTGAAAGCGGTCAATCAAAGTGTGTGAAAATATATGCAATATTACATCTGAAAAAACTGATTTGTATATTACTCATCAAAAACAGAACACTCTGTGTACTGAAAAATTATTTTAGTCGTTGTTACTCAAACAACCATGCAACTTTAGTCTTCAACATTTTTTTCTATTTCTAGTAATTGTGTATACATATAAGATATCGAGAACTGTGTGCTAAATAAATCACCTCATATATGGAATATCATATAAAACAGAATGTAATCTTGTAACTTTTCCGCTTTACCAAAATTTTCCACTTTTTACAAAATTGCGGCTAGTGTCACAGTTTTGAAAATGCTTAAAATATTGTTCGTTATCTTAAATTTTATATCATTAATTATAAACCTTCTTAAGATCATTCAGAGTATTTATTCTTACTGGGAATACTTTTCGACAAAAGTTGTTTTAGAAAAAGCAACATCTTACCGTTTAGTACTAAACGAAAAAGAAATTCAATTAACGGTACATACCTCCTGTGTTAAGATCGTAGCAAAATGACAATAAAATAACAACTGGCAACTTAAATATGCGTACGCTGGTACGAGAATGAGACAATCTGTAGCAATTGTGGCAGAGCCCTATAGATTTGTCTAAAATAGCAATCAAATGTCAACAAATACAATTTTTACGAACCGAGACATATCCAAGGCAACAAAAGCATAAACCCAACGTAGTCGTTACAATTTGGAAAAACAGAGTCCAGGAAAAACAATCCTCAAATTCGGCAATGAAGCTGAAATTTATATAGTCCAAATGAAAAACCCCTTGTTTGTACTTTACGGGCCCGTTTATAGAAACGCGAGTTAAATATTTAATCCTCGATTAATTTAACACTGGATTAAAATGTGGAATGGGAGCTCGTGATTGGTTAAAACCTGCACGTCGCCTAGCAACGAACCTCAATTAAAAGTTAATCGCGAATTAACTTTACTTCGGTTTCTATAAACCAGGTCTAAATCTTGTATTTTTCGCTTACTACAAAATGTTGTTATGAAGAAAAATACATTTTCGTAAAACTTTGTCCGCATCTTCAAATCTGATTATTGAATCAGTTCCGTTTTGTGGTAGGTCTGGTACAAGATTTTGTAGATTAGACTTTAAAATTTTAAACTGGCCTGTCGCATGGTACGGTAAACCAGCCAAAATTAATTCAATCATGGTCGTGGTGATACCGTTATAAAAAATCACTGAAAACCGTTAAAACATGCAAGCAAATTATTCTAGATTAATTATGTCGTAAATACCTGCAGAACAGTACAAATATGCGGCACAGAGTAACACTGGCTTTGCACCAGCTGGTAGCCAAATATCAGCTGGAAGTTTTTGTTTCTCGTCTAACAAAGGCATTATACTCCAAGAAAATTCCAGTAATATCACTAAACTGACGTAAATGAAAAAATTTCGTTTGCAAATATAAACGCAGTCTTCTATGATTTTTTTCTCTTGATTATTTTTCGGTGCAAATCGTTTGTTACCAAAAAAATTAATGCATTTCTTGATGCGTGGTCCATTTACCATTAATGGTATAAATTTAAGATGGCAAGACGTAGAGGTATTTAAGTACATTAAAGACCTACTCCACTGATCAAAGTCATCATTTTCTCCAACGAATAATTTCACAACAATTAATATTGTGAGAACTATAGTCAAAAAATATAAAAAGTAGGTTCCAATCTTGTACACTATGCCACGTCTGTTGCGATCGTAGAGACCCACAAATTTCAGAACAGTTATATTCACATGGAAACTTCGAGTGATAATGTCTGTCATCTTCACCGTTCTTACGGCAACTTTGTACTGGAAGTTTTTGCGAGGCTTCCATAAATAAATTATTTGTTCTAGTGAATATCATTAAGTATTAATAGTGGGTTGCAACGCTTAGTTATGGATAAAACCTTTGAACTCTGTGCAAAAGAGAATGCATAAAAAATGTTGTTATAAGTTACCCATCTTTTATTCCACTGATGTAACAAAATATTACCTATTAATTATCTACATACATTTAAATAATTTATTTATAAATTGTGAATTGTATTTCTTTTGAAAAAGCTTTAATATTAAATTTCTAGGGGTATGTGACAATCCCAGCTACACGTTAATTCCAAGTATGTACCGGGTGCAAATGGTCCAGTTTTTAGTGTGAATTTCGTAGTCCCCCCAAATATTTCTATAAGTGCAATGTTTTTTGTTCAGTTTTTGTTAATTACTGAGCACTATGTTAAAAACTGAATAGTTGCGAAAACAATAAGCTATTGTATTTGTTTTTAGAAAATTCTACCAGACGATTCGATGAATAATGATTTTGTGTGTTCTTTTTTAAGGAGGTACAATAAAGATGCATAGACTGAATTTTGAATATAATGACATTAAATTATTAAGAGGATAATTTTAGAGAAATTTTTTATTGTGAAAAATAGTTAAAATTAAGGATACTGTCAACAGTTTAGTTGTGAATTGAGTTCAGATTTAAAATTAAAACTGTACCCGCTTTGAAAGTTGAAAATATAGAATTGTTTTGAAACGAACGTTCATAGATTTGTTTCAGAGCAAGCATATGAAACATAGCTTACAACAAAATTCGCAAAATATGCTTTCACATAGAAGATATCAGTGAAGTACATATCTAAATACACATGCATTTTAGAGTGAGGAGGAAAATGTATAAACAATATAAACCTAATACATTAAATAATAGTAAATTATTTTAGCGGCAAAATATGCGATAAAATTCGACACTTCTTTCTAATCAACCTTGCTTTTGAAACTGTTGACTTAGTTTAGTTTTTGGTTTTCTTAATCACGCTTTTGTGGAGTTCACAACGCAAAATTATTGAAGTTTATTAAAAAATGAGCACCACGTTTTTTTAATCTATCAAGAGCTAAGACGATTATCTGTGGTTTTTCAGTTGAAAGAAAATCACTTTAGAAAGTATACCTAATCCTGGAGAATTTTTGAAAAGATTTCGTTTTTTCAAGACTGGTGTACGGTTTATTTTACAACAGTTTCTCAAATAATTTATAAAATCACCAGAGTAATAACAACTTTGCATTCTGTTTTTATCAAGATGCCGGGAACAGAAGACGACGACTTTCAAAGGAATAGTCATCAATTTCATAGGATCGCTAGATTTCCAAAATGTATAGGGGCCCTAGATTGTTCACATGTTAAAATTCACTCACCAGGTAGTGAAGAGTCTGAAATTTACAATCATTTACTTTTTATGCAAAAAATGTTATACAGGGTTGTTCACCCACTTTTTTATGTGATTTATTTAAATTATTTTTATTAGTTATTGTTATAAGGTAAATAGCTTTGTTTTTTTCCTCCCATTAATGTACGAACTGGATTATAATAAAATATTATTATTATTACTTGTAATTTATCATTCCAGTCATATTTTTTGGATTTGATTAGATAGGGTGACTCAAAGAAATTAATGAATGCCTGAAATTAAGATTTTATTGATTTAATCAGGAAATGCAAAACCAAATGCTTTGAAATCTTGGAGATGTTATAAAGTTATCAGAAACATGCTAAATTTTTGATCAGAATGTATTTGCTCATCACCCCCAAAAAATTGATGACGTCATCTCAAAATATTGCTGAATAAATCCTATCTTAAATATGCAAAATATGATGAGTTTATCGATATTGTCTAACTTTTCTAAAATCTTCAAAAGAGTCAGTTATAACTAAATTTATTTTGATATAAAGGAGCATATCTCGATTTATCAACATGGTTTTACTTCTGGTAGATCTACTCTAACGAATCTGATATGTATGTCTCAATATATTGTGGACGTGCTCGACAATATGGGTGAATTAGATGTTATATATTTGGATATTTCAAAGGCCTTTGACAAACTTAAACATAGGACCTTGCTGGAGAAACTATCGAACTTTGGTTTATCGCAGAGGCTGCTTGAGTTTTTTGCATCTTATTTATCCTCTCGCAGGAACTTTGTTCACTACAATGGTTTCAAGTCTAGTTGGTATATTGCGACGTCTGGTGTTCCGCAAGGATCCATTCTTGGGCCTCTATTGTTTTTAATATATATTAATGATTTAGTTGATGTCATTGAGAATTCTAAAGTAGGTACTCATATTTGCGGACGATGTAAAAATTTTTGTACAATAGTTGATGTGGAAGATTGTGTTAAAATTCAGAGCGATATGAACAAGCTGTAATTCTGGTCTGAGCTTGAAATATTGCTCATTGGCCTGATTCCTTTATTACCAAAATCAGATCTTATCTCTAGAAAAAATTCAGCGGAAGTTTTTGAAGTATTTGTAGGTATTCAAAGAAGAGAACAGATGGCCAGGTAGAAACCAAGCAGAGACTGCACTTTTAGCCAAATTTAATTACAGTCCACTTGAGTGTAGGCGTATAAATTGTGCCATTCAATTTGCGTTCAAAATTTTTAATAATTTAATAACTTGTCGTGAACTACTGCAAAAAATAAACATTTGCGGGCCTAGATTTAATTGTAGATACTCGGTTACCATTTACAATAAAACGCCACGAACTAATATTGGACGCAAAGCCCCACTATACATATTGTGATGAAGTCGATATTATTTAAAAGTATTTGCATTTATTTACTCTACCTACATGATAAAGGAGAACGATCGCTTCGTTTAACAAATAAATAAATAAATAAATAAATGAATAAATAAGTAAATAAATAAATAAATAAATAAATAAATAAATAAATAAATAAATAAATAAATAAATAAATAAATAAATAAATAAATAAATAAATAAATAAATAAATAAATAAATAAATAAATAAATAAATAAATAACAAGCATCATGGGTGACATTTGTGTTCAAAGATAATGAAATTTGATTGGTTTTAGCTTCTCAATGCAGGGGAGGGGACATTAGTTACAGTTTCTTGTTCAAAAAATTGAATGTCTAGCGTAGACAGTCATAAGTTTGAAGAATATTTATTCGACGAAATTGTAACAATAATTTTGGGAAGGTAAAAACAGACAAATTTTGACTAACGATTTATCATACTTCTTGTAAGCTTAAAACGTTCGTAAGATTTCGGAGTATCTGTTTGTGCCAATAAAAAGCTGATGACATCATCTTAAAATTTCATTGGATAAATCGAAAATAGACACACCACTAAGAATCTATACTTGTAGTTTATAGATGCATTCATATTTTCTAGAATTGCTTATACAAGATGATAAAAAAAAAATAAAGAATGTTATTTTGCCCATCGCATTTTGCGGAAAATTTGAAAAACCTGTACTCTTGTTAACAGTATTACACTACACATCAAACTGAGATACTTACATGTCCTTGCTAAAAGATTGATGACGTCGTCGAAAAATTTTTATTTGAAAAACTCACTAGAAACAAATATATGCATAGGATGTTCCTTACCCGTACATTAAAATCCACACATACATTAATGTTAGCTCATAGAGACCATCATTAAAAAAAATCTGAAATTTAAATTTTATACTTAATATCTCAAAGCTCAATTTGTTCTACTGTATTTTATGGCCGAGGTAGGTTCTGTCGAAATAACCTTCCAGAGATTTTTTCTCATAAGTATGGATATCCAGGGTAAAAACTCAACATGGATACATAACGCTCACATGTAGGAATATACTATAAAATCCAAAGAACTTTTATTCGACAAAATTGTAAAATGACATCATCAAAAATGAACCAGTTTTCTTTAACCATTTACTGCGCTTACGACAACCCTAAACCGTTTGCAAAATTTCATTCTTTTTTGCAGTTTTGAAGTTATATTACAAAATATTTTTATAAAATTTATTTTTATTAGATAAAAAAATCTCCGAAAGTACCCACTTGTCCTATTGTTATAAAATTTTGTATTTATATTAGAAATATCATGTAGATGCTAAAACGCTAACGCTAAATTTGTCTAATCATCCCCATCAATAATGTGATGAATGACGTCACTTCAAAATTGTGCATAGTAAATGGGCTTTAAATTGTATAAAATAACATGGTCCTACACATGTAGTTTATGACTCCGTCTTGAGTTTTTACCCGAAAAATTCAGATTTTTGGAAAAAAATTCAACAATATAAAATCTACATTTTGCAATTTGATGTTGAATCTGCAAAGCCGAATGCTTTCAAATCATGCAGATGTTTTAAAGTTATGATAAGCATGATACATTTCTGTCTGCCTGTCTATATGGTGTGGTTAAAAGGCTAACCAAAATTTCTACATTAAAATTATTTAAATGTTTTACAATAATTTTTTTTTTTGAAAAATTTTTCACCGATTAAAAAATTTGCTATTGATATCAAAATTTCAAAAAACACCCAAGATTCTGAGATTAACTACAAAAACATAGATTGCTTTTAAAACTGTATGATTTTTCCAGTTTTTATTAAGAATAGGAATGAAATTTTTGAAACATTCAATTTTAAACACAAATTTAAAAAGAATGATCTTAGCCTTTCAGTCATTTATTTCCAGGATCTGTTTTTTTAAATAGACAAAATTTGAAGACATTAAATTGAGTTATAACACACTTGCATTAAATGCATTTTTTTTTAACGAAAGGACTGTCAGATTAGAAACGTAATTATATAAAAATTTTTTGGGAAATAAAATGGTATAACTGACCTAAATTTTATACACGTTTTGTAACGGGTGTTCAGTTGAAAAATCACTCAGAGTAGGCGTTCGAATTTCATTTGACACAAACGGCATGTCTATTCTTATAACATATAATACTTCTAACATACAACAGGTTATGTTTCTGCTAAATGGATGTTATAAGAACAGACATGCCGTTTGTGTCAAACGGAATGCCAACGCCTACTCCGCGTGATGTTCAGATGAACGAAAAAACAGTTTAGCACACGAGGCGAAGCCGAGTTGTGATAATGTTTTCGAGTGGATAAAATTCGTTTATTCACGTGTATCATACAAGATTTTGTCCAATTTCGCAAAATTTTTCAAAAAATGTATTGTTTAGGTAATCCATACATAAATATTAATTGTGCTATTACTAATATGATGAACATTTAAAGACGGTAAATTACCTAAGCTGCCTGTACTTTCGTCACGGTCAAATTCAAAGGATGTTCCTGGACTTTCATTAAGATTGTTTTACAGGAAGTGGACTATCAAGCGTTGCAAATTTTAATTGAATATCCACGCATCCATAGCAACGAAAATTTCAGTGGTAGTCCGAATTTTTAATTTTTTTACTTTATTCGTGTTGTCAATGACAGTCTGAATAAAGTGTTGCTATAAACATTTTATTCATCCTTTCGATTAAACTATTGTTTTAATAGCGAGATTTAATATACAAAATGAGCATTTTATTAGTAGAAATTGGAAAAAAATCATTGTCTCCTCTCCTCAAATTATCGTCCTTATAAGTGCATAATACAAATTCTGTGTTTTTACTTCCCGAGCGCAAGCAAAGGAAGTATTGTAATCAAGTGAGTCGGCCGACTCTCTATTTTTGCATTTTCTCGACCCATCATGACCCATAGAGGACGAAGAAATAGGTCTCCCGTTTCCGTCTGTCTGTCCGTCTGTCTGTCCGTCCGTCTGTCCGTCCGTCTGTCCGTCCTTCTGTCCGTCCTTCTGTCCGTCCTTCTGTCCGTCTGTCTGTCCGTCTGTCTGTCCGTCTGTCTGTCCGTCTGTCTGTCTGTCTGCCGTCCCGGATTTTTATTAGACAAATTCTATATTTATATTAGGTATATCATGTAGATGATAAAACCCTAACCAAAATTTGTCTAATCATCCCCACCACTAATGTGATGACGTCACTTCAAAATTGTACATAGTAATTAGGTCTTAAATTGTATCAAATAATATAGTCTTACACATGTAGTTTATGACTCCGAATTGAGATTTTACCCGAAAAGTCCAGATTTTTGGAAAAAAATCAAAATTAGGAAACAACATTTGGATATTTAATTTGAAACTACAAAACCGAATGCTTTGAAATCTTGCAGATGGTTTACAGTTATGATAAGCATGATAAAATTTTAATCACAATATATTTACTTATCCCTCCAAAAAATTGATGACGTCAGCTCAAAAGTTTGCCGAATAAATCCTATCTAAAATGTAGAAAATATGATGAGTCTGTACTTGTAAATTATCATTCCATTCATACTTTTTGGATTTGCATATACAGGGTGACTCAAAAAAATTAATGAATGCGTGAATATATTTCGTGGCACAAACACTGATATGCATACTACAGACGTGCCGTCAATGATATAAGCCGGTATATACAGGGAATTACACGAATGAGTACGAGCCTGCAGGAATTAAAAATGCAACCCAAAATACAAATTCAAAACTTACTTGGATGCCTTTTTTTTAGATTTCAAATAGCGCTAAACATAGTTATCCGGGCGTTATAAATTTGTCAGTGTTTGTCAGCATTTGAAATGTATTCAGATAACGATAAAACGAATCTATCATTTATGGGGAATGTAAAAAGAACGCTTCTTTGGCAGCTAGAATGTATGTGGAACCTTATCTGCAGATAAAAGCATCTACCAACAAAATCTTTAAAAAGCTGGAAATGTCGTTACGGAAGAGTTGACCACCAATTAAAAAAAAACCTAAGGCGGAGAACAGCTACTGGCAACGAAAATGAGTTTGCTGTTTTGGGAATAGTGGAAAATGACCCTCACGTGATACAAAAAACAGTGGCAGCCGCAGTGTCTGTTAATGTAGCCTCTGGCAACAGGATTTTGAAAGTCAACAAATTTCATCACTAGTTGACCTGACGTGATCTAGTGCAAGAATTAAAGTCCGCAGATGACGGACAACGATCAGCTCTTTGCATTTTCTTGATGTAAATAAAAATCTTTTTGAAATTTCAAATCAATTGACGTTTTTTGTCAAAAGTTAACAAAAGTCAAAATCGCCCATTATATCTATTTTTGAAAAAAGAATTGATAAAACTTAAAAAAATATCCATGTAAGCTTGGACGGTGTATTCTGGGTTGCAATTCTAATTCAGTTAGGTTCGTACTCATTCGTGTAATACCCTGTATTCCTTGTATTTGACTTTTTGTTGGAACTTAATTTATACTAAAGGCTAGACAGCTGAGGCACATAATTTTATAGTGTCACAACTCACAACCAGTAGTAGCTATATTTTTGAAATATATTTCTATGTGTCTGCATGACATTACGTTCGAACTAAAATCGTTGCTGGTAAATCCTTACTGTCTTTACACCGGTACTTTCACCCAATTTCTCATTTGATTTATTTAAATTATTTTTATTAGTTATTGTTGTAAGGTAAATAGCTTTGTTTTTTTCCCTCCCATTAATGTACGAACTGGATTATATGTATTAAATTATTACTATTATACATATTATTATTATTATTACTTGTAATTTATCATTCCAGTTATATTTTTTGGATTTGCTTAGACAGTGTGACTTAAAGAAATTAATGAATGCGTGAAATTATTTTATTGATTTAATCAGGAAATGCAAAACCGAATGCTTTGAAATCTTGGAGATATTATAAAGTCTCCTCAAAATATTGCTGACAATTTGGAGGGGGTTAATTCAGAAGCAAACCATCCCAAAGTTGTATTCATAAAAACCCAAAAAAAATGCTTGAGTCACGCTGAAAATTTAATAGCGTAATTAATAAAATAAAAAAAAAAAAAAAAAAAAATATTAAAAAAAGTGCAAAAACACAAGTAAAATTTCCTCATATTTTGAACATTTTGGGCAGAATTTATTCGGCAAAATTTTGAGATGATGTCATCAGTATTTTGAGGGGAATAAACAGATATATTTTAATTAATAATTTACTATGTTTACAATAGGGGTAATTCTGAATCAAACTTGTTAAATTTAAAGGGTGTTAAATTTCCATTGTAACGAGTTAAATTCATAAGTCTGATTGGCTGTTTATTTTTTAAAAACCTTTAAATTTTAACACGTTTGATTCAGAATTGGCCTTAATAACTTTAAAACATATATATGCAAGAGTTCAAAGAATACAGTTTTGCAGTTCTTGATTTATTCGATAAAATAAATTGACTGATTCATTAATTATTTTTAGTCCCCCTGTCTAAACAAATCTAAAAAATATGAATGCAGTGATAAATTACAAGATCATATTTTGCATATTTTAGGTAGGATTTGTTCGGCAAAGAAGTTATCATTTTTTTAGGGTTGATAAACGGATACATTTTGAAGTTACCATGCTTACAATAACTTCAAAACACCTGCAAGATTTCAGAGTATTCAGTTTGGCAATTCCTGATTTAATCAATAAAACAAATTGAGACAGTCATTCATGTTTTTGAGACCCTGTATACGCAAACCTAAAAATATTAATGCAGTGATAAATCACAAGTATAGACTCATCATATTTTGCACATTTAAGCTAGGATGTTTATGATAACTTTAAAACATCTCCAAGATTTTAAAACATTCGGTTTTGCAGTTCCTGATTAAATGAATAAAATAAATTCACGCATTCATTTTTTTTTGAGTTACTCTGTGTATGTCAATCCAAAAAGTATGAATGGAATGTCAAATCACAAGTACAGACTCATCATATTTTCTACATTTTAGATAGGATTTATTCGGCAAACTTATAAGGTGACGTCATCAATTTTTTGGAGGGACGTTTCTGGAAAAACTCAATATGGAGTCAGATACTACATGTATAGGACCATGTTATTTCATACAATTTAAAACCCATTTACTATGTGCAATTTGAAGTGATCTCATCACATTATTGGTGGGGACAATTATACAAATTTTGTTTAGCGTTTTACCATCTATGATATTCCTAATATAAATACAAAATTTGACAACAATGGGCCTAGTACTTTCGGAGATTTTCTGTCTAATATAGTCCGGGACGGCAGACACACGGACAGACGGACGGACAGACGGACAGACGGATAGACAGACGAGAGGCGGAGACATGAGACTTATTTCTTCGTACTCTAGGGGTCATGATAGGTCGAGAAAACGTAAAAGTAGAGAGTCGGCCGACGGACATACTTGCTTTATATACGCTCAGAAAGTAAAAAAAATGAATTAAATCATAAATCACAAGTACAGACTCATCATGTTTTGGATATTTGAGACAGGATTTATTCTGCAAAATTTTGAGCGACGTCTTCAATTTTTTGGAGGAGATAACACATATTAATAATATATTTTGATTAAAAATTTATTATGTTTACCGTAACTGTTAAACATCTGCAAGATTGCAAAGCATTCGGTTTTGCAGATAAAAAATTAAATAGCAAAATGTTAGTTTATAATTCTCATATTTTTCCAAAAATTTGGACATTCTGGGCAAAAACTCACAACGGGGTCATAAACGATATGTGTAAGACTATGTTATTTTAAACTATTTAAAACCTATTTACTAGGTACAATTTTGAAGTGATGTCATCACATTATTGGTGGGGATGTTTAGAGAAGTTTTGGTTAGTGTTTTACCATCTACATGATATTCCTAATATAAGTGCAGGATTCGACAACAATCGGACTAGTATTTTCGGAGATTATTTGTCTAATAAAAATCCGAACGGACAGTCCGTTTGTCTTCCGTCCCGGTATTTGTTAAACAAGTCATAAAATTTTATTTTAGTTTTTATAACACCAATATGTAAAAATTAATGCAGGAATCGATCATGAAATCTAAAAATACTTGCTACGTTATATGTTTCAAGACTTTCAAGTCAATTTTGTGATGAAGTCATCAACCTCTTAGTGGAGTTAAAGGACTCCATTTTGAAGCGTACAGTGTAATATTAAGGACAGTATCTATTGTTTCTTTTAAATTAGGTAAACAAATCTTGATTAATTTAATAAAATAAACTTCTTCTCCCACTATTGTTTGGAAACATCCTATATGTAAACAGTTACAAAAAATTGGTCTAAAGAGTTTAGACAGTACTTCCCTCGCTGTCGGAAACTTGACGACTGCATGCCTATTGTGTTTTTTTCCTCATTACATTTTTGTAGTGGGAATTTAAAAAAAAATTGCGATGACGTCATCAACATTTTTGCAAGGACACGTATATCAGTTGGGATAGATGTAGTGTAATACTAAGAATAAAATTATTATATTCTCAAATTTTCGGGAAAATGAATAGGGTCGTTTGAATATTGATTTGTAATAATCAATAAAATAACGAAACAATTTACTCACGTATACCTACGTATCAGAGGCAACTGAAAATCGTGTATGTATAAACATTCTTAATTTAAGATGACAGGCGTAACAGCATACGCGAGAGCCAAACAGAGAAACTGTAAACAAAACGACCGTCGGTTTTATTGCTTCGACTTCCGCTTATTATATAAAACATTGGGTTTTATTTTAATTCTTGACGGTGAAATTCACAATTGGTTGATTATAAACATGTCTATTTCACATTCGCGGAATCAAGTGAACGCATAAAACAAATGCAGGTCTGTAATGTTAAAGTCGATGTAAATAAGCGTGCTACCCTTATGTTTCAACCGAGTTTTTCCTTTAACAAATTTTGTGTCTACCAAATTGGGTTGGTTGGGGTGTAATACTAATAATAAGTGTTGCCTTTAATTTAATCAATAAAATAAATTGACTTCATTAATTTTTTTGAACCACCTCTTAAGAAAATCTAAAAAATATGAATGGAATGATAAATCACAAGTACAAACTCATCATATTTTTTGCATTTTAGATAGGATTTATTCAGCAAAATTTAAGGGTGACGTCATCAATTTTTTTAGGAGGGATGAACAAATACATTTTGAACAAAAGTTTACCATGCTTATAATAACTTTAAAATATTCCCAAGATTTCAAAGCATTCGGTCTTGTAATTCCTGATTAAATCGATAAAATAAATTCACGCCTTCATTAATTTTTTTGAGTCACCCTGCATATGCAAATCCAAAAATATGAATGGAATGATAAATCACAAGTACAGACTCATCATATTTTGTACATTGTAGATACGATTTATTCGGAAAACTTTTGAGCTGACCTCATCAGTTTTTTGTAGAAGATAACCAAATATATTTTGACTAAAAATTTATTATGCTCTTTATAACCTTAAAACATCTGCAAGATTTCAAAGCATTCGGTTTTGTAGTTCCTGATTAAATCAATAAAATTAATTTACGCATTCATTAATTTTTTTGAGTCACCCTATATATGCAAATCGAAAAAATTTGAATGGAATGATAAATCACAAGAAGAGACTCACCATATTTTGTACATTTTAGATAGGATTTTTTCAGCAAAATTTTGTGGTGACATCATAAATTTTTTAGGGGGGACGACCAAATACGTTTTGATCAAAAATTTACCATGCTTATGATAATTTTAAAATGTCTTCAAGATTTCGAAGCATTCGGTTTTGTAGTTCCTGAGTAAATCAGTAAAATAAATTTACGCTTTCATTTATTTTCTTGAATCACCCTGTATATGCAAATCCAAAAAATATGAATGGAGTGATTGATCACAAGTACAGACTGATCATATTTTGTACATTTTAGATATGATTTATTCGGCAAATTTTCGAGCTGACGTCATCAAGTTTTTGGAGGGGATAAGCAAATATATTTTGACTAAACATTTATTATGCCCTTTATAACCTTAAAACATCTGCAAGATGTCAGAGCATTCCGTTTTGTAGTTCCTGATTAAATCAATAAAATATATTTACGCATTCATTAATTTTTTTGAGTCACCCTGTATATGCAAATCCAAAAAATATGAATGGAGTGATAAATTACAAGAACAGACTCATCATATTTTTACAGTTTGGATAGGATTTATTCGGCAAACTTTCGAGCTGACGTCATCAATTTTTTGGAGGGGCTAAGCAAATATATTTTGACTAAACATTTATTATGCTCTTTATAACCTTAAAACATCTGCAAGATTTCAAAGCATTCGGTTTTGTAGTTTCTGAGTAAATCAGTAAAATAAATTTACGCATTCATTAATTTTTTTGAGTCACCCTGTATATGCAAATCCAAAAAATATGAATGGAGTGATAGATCACAAGTACAGACTCATCATATTTTGTACATTTTAGATATGATTTATTCCACAAACTTTTGAGCTGACGTCATCAAGTTTTTGGAGGGGATAAGCAAATATTTTTTGACTAAAGATTTATGATGCTCTTTATAGCCTTAAAACATCTGCAACATTTCAAAGCATTCTGGTTAGCAGATTAAAAATTAAATTTCAAAATGTTGTTTTATAATTTTGATTTTTTTTCCAAAAATCTGGGCGTTTCGGGTGAAAAGTCGATTCAGAGTTGTAAACTACATGTGTAGGACTATGTTATTTTATACAATTGAAAACCCATTTACTATGTACAATTTTGAAGTGACGTCATCGCATTAGTGGTGGGGATGATTAGACAAATTTTGGTTAGCGTTTTACCATCTACATGATATTCTTAATATAAGTACAAAATTTCACAACAATCGGTCGAGTACTTTCGGAGATTATCTGTCTAATAAAAATCCGGGACGGCAGACGGACAGACGGACAGACGGACGGACAGACGGACAGACGGACGGACAGACGGACGGACAGACGGACAGACGGACAGACGGACAGACGGGCAGACGGACAGACGGACAGACGGACAGACGGACAGACGGACAGACGGACAGACGGACAGACAGACGGAAATGGGAGACCTATTTCTTCGTCTTCTAGGGGTCATGAAAGATCGAGAAAACGTAAAAGTAGAGAGTCGGCCGACGGACTCGATTACAATACTTCCTTTGCTTACGCTCGGGAAGTAAAAATATGGATACATTATTAAAACACACATAAAGTAGCACGTCTTGTCTTAAATTCTTACATTTACTTTTACTTAATATTTTCTTAACAGAAGTTTGATTTGGCCTTCTGAGGTTTTTGAAAACAGGGAACAGATAAATTGTGATAAGGGATTTATTTTTTTTTCTCGATAATTTTAAAGGGGTTAAAATTATAAAATTTTGTTTTAGATTGTGATTGGTTTCTAAAAAAGGCACATGCATAAGTTTAAAAATAAAACACAGGGTCCGAGGTCATTTTAAAGAGGACTTAGAGATGTTTAACTAGCATATTTAGTAACATTTTTAGGTAACGTCGTCAACTTATTGGTCAAAATGATTAGGCAAATTTTGGTTTGGGTTTATGCTATTCAGAATGTTATTAAAATAAATTACCTTACTCTAGGGAATTAAAAACGTTCTTTGCATCACAATTTCGAAAATGACAGTTAAAATTCTTAATGCAGTTTTTATTAAAAACGATTTCATTTGTTGGCGGTTTTCATCAAATTTGTTGTCTTTGTGGACAGAATATTACAGCACAAAAGTGAGTTTTACATCTTTTTGTAAAATGCTTAGTAAAGAAGCTATTTATAGGAGGATACATACCTCCTCCGTTAAGAGCGTTCCATAATGGCAATAAAATAGTAATTGGAAGGCTAAATATATGTAAGATGGTATGAGTATAAGACAGTCTGTAGCTATTGTCGCAGAATCCTACAGATTTGAATAAAATACCAATGAAAATTTAAAAGCAAAATTTTTCCACTAACCGAAATAAATCCTATGCAACAAAAGCATAACCCAAATGTAGTCGCCGCAATTTGAAAAAACAGAATCCAAGAGAAACAGTCCTCAAACTCGTCAACGAAACTAAAATTTATAAAACAAATAAAAAATCACTTCCTGGTATATTCATTTTTTCACTTACTACAAGATTCTATTATGGAGCCAAACACAGTCTCGGAAAACTCTATCTACACTTTCAAATCGGATTTTCAAATTCTTTTCATTTTTCGGTACCTGTATATTTTAAAATTTTAAGCTGAGCAGTTGCATGATACGGTAAACCTGCCAAAATTAATTCAATCATGGTAGTGGTAACCCCAAGATAACACATTACTGAAAACCATCGAAACTTAGCAACACTATTTTAGACGAATTGTGTAAATACCTGCAGCACAATACCAATAGATTGCGTAGAATAACACTGGCTTTGACGATAAATCACATGGCAGCCAAATGTCTAACGGAAACATTTGCTTTTCTTCAAAAAATGGCATTAAGTTCCAGGAGAATTCAAGTACCACGATTAAACTAAAGTAAATCTTAAAATTTCGGTTACAAACGTTAACACAATCTTCTTCGATTTTTTTTTCTGGTTCATTTTTCGCTGCGAATTGTTTGTCACCAAAAAAATTAATGCAGTTCTTAATTCGTGGTCCATTTATCATAAATGGTATAAATTTCAAATAGCACGATGCAGAGGTCGCGAAGCTAATTAGAGGACGACTCCACTGGTGAAAATCGTCGTTTTCTCCAACGAATAGCTTCACAGCAAGTAGTGTTATAATAAATAACGATAAACAATACAAAACATATGTCCATATCTTACGCAATATAGTATGTTTGTTGTCATCGTAGAAACCCACAAATTTCAGAATAATTATATTCACGCGGAAACTACGCGTGATAATCTCTGACATCTTCACCGTTCTTATGACGACTTTGTACTGTGGATTCTAATAATGCTTCCTTAAATAAGTTATTGGTTCCAGCGAACATCATTAATTATTAGTGGTAGGTTGCAGTTCTGTAATGGATAATTCCTTTGAACTCCGTTCAGCAAGATGTAAGTAATAAAGAATGTATAAAAATCGTTTTTATTAGTTGAAACTCATAGTTTATTCCACCGATGGAAGAAAAATGTTGCCTATTAATTATCTGCCGTCATGTACGTATAACTAATAAATTTATAAAAGATGAGTGGCATTTCTTTTAAAAAGCTTTAATACTAAATTTCCAGGAGTTCGTAAAGATTTCAAAAAGCTGGTAATATTCTATCTCACGTGTGTATGTTAAACTTATAGAGCATCCACTTTTCAAACAAGACAAAAACCATTACACAAACTTTTGCAGAAATGTTGTTTAAAGTTTTCTGGAAAATGCGCTAACAGCTATGATGACAAAAACATTTCGACAAAAACCATTAGTGGTCAGCATTTTTAAATCTTTCGCATTCTGTCATTATATGTTTGGCAAGCAGCCGAAAGAATGATTTACGTAATATCTATACGATTACCTACAATTAACTTCGATAAATAGAGATGCGCGAAAGAGTCCAAAACTGTTAAGGCAAAAGCTGAAACGTGTGATGAACATTCACCATTTTTAAAATGATAAATGATAACCAAAAGAAACATAAATGATAAAAAGCTGTATAAATCTTTATTACCGCCAAAGTTTTAAAAACTCAATGAAATGTATCAGAGTGTTTTTTCTATGTACCTATCTAGTAAAATACCTAAAGCATTATTTTTACTGTCACCGATTTTGTGTATATATGAAGGAATTACTTATGTAAAAATTGGTCTAAGGTTATGTGGACAGAACTCGCCCTGTCCCTGAAGTACAGTCGAACAATTGCAGCTTCTTCGAAAAATTATAAAAATTTGTTTTGTGATTTTTATTTTTTAATCAAAACCCTTATATGAAAAAAATAAAGAGCATGTTTGCATGTGATTCAAGAGAGTTTTCAATTACAAAATTTTGTGGTGACGTCATTAACATTTTTACAGGGACACGTATATCAACTTGGATTGTGCAATGTAAGACTAATAATATATATTGTATTCCCAAATATTCGGGAAAATAGAGTGAACCGTTCCTCATGTAATCGATAAAATAAATTGACTCTTTCATTAATTTTTTTTGAGCCACCTGTATAATACGTGGACAAAGTGTTTAAAAAAAAAGCAAATTTGTCAATTTAATTCATGTCGATGAAACAACCGATTCATGTGGACGTTATATGCCAATTTTTTTGATTGGAACTTTGAGCAGTAAAAAATGTGGCAATTCGTATTTGAATACCACAAAAGCTTTGAAAAAGACAAATAATAATATCATTACAAGATTTATTTATGAAGGTTTAATGAACTATTTCCTTCCGGAACCAGTTCCAGTTGAAAAAATTGGTCTAAAGAGTTTAGACAGTACTTCCCTCGCTGTCGGAAACTTGACGACTGCATGCCTATTATGTTTTTTTTTCTCATTACATTTTTGTAGTGGGAATTTAAAAAAAAATTGTGATGACGTCATCAACATTTTTGCAAGGACACGTATATCAGTTGGGATAGATGTAGTGTAATACTAAGAATAAAATTATTGTGTTCCCAAATTTTCGGGAAAATGAATTGGGTCGTTTTGAATATTGATTTCTTATAATCAATAAAATAACGAAACAATTTACTCACGTATACGGCGCCGGTGTGTAATATCTAGAGAGCGGATTTCTGTCGGGCTAGGCAAGGCCAAACTCGGTACGGCTCGCACGGGATGCGAATTCATTGCCGTTGCGGACTGCACTTCGTTTATTTGAGATTAGAATAACGTTGTTTCGTTGCACTCTGCTGTTAATTCCCGTTCTCATTTACTTAGCCGTTTGATTAATAAATCGTTAATTATATTTATGGAATCCAGCACGTCCCCCTCTATAATCGAGACGTAGCGAGACAGAAATCCGCTGTCTAGTAATATGAGGGTCAACTGAAAATCGTTTATGTATAAACATTCTTAATTTATGACAAGCGTAACAGCATACGTAAGAGCCAAACAGAGAAACTGTAAACAAAACGACCATCGGTTTTATTGCTTCGACTTCCGCTTATTATATAAAACATTGCGTTTTATTTTAATTCTTGACGGTGAAATTCACAATTGGTTGATTATAAACATGTCTATTTCGCATTCGCGGAACCAAGTGACCGCATAAAACAAATGCAGGTCTGTAATGTTAAAGTCGATGTAAATAAGCGTGCTACTCTTATGTTTCAACCGAGTTTTTCCTTTAACAAATTTTGTGTCTACCAAATTGGGTTGGTTGGGGTGTAATACTAATAATAAGTGTTGCCTTTAATTTAATCAATAAAATAAATTGACTTCATTAATTTTTTTGAACCACCTCTTAAGAAAATCTAAAAAATATGAATGGAATGATAAATCACAAGTACAAACTCATCATATTTTTTGCATTTTAGATAGGATTTATTCAGCAAAATTTAAGGGTGACGTCATCAATTTTTTTAGGAGGGATGAACAAATACATTTTGAACAAAAGTTTACCATGCTTATAATAACTTTAAAATATTCCCAAGATTTCAAAGCATTCGGTTTTGTAATTCCTGATTAAATCGATAAAATAAATTCACGCCTTCATTAATTTTTTTGAGTCACCCTGCATATGCAAATCCAAAAATATGAATGGAATGATAAATTACAAGTACAGACTCATCATATTTTGTACATTTTAGATACGATTTATTCGGCAAACTTTTGAGCTGACGTCATCAGTTTTTTGTAGAAGATAACCAAATATATTTTGACTAAAAATTTATTATGCTCTTTATAACCTTACAACATCTGCAAGATTTCAAAGCATTCGGTTTTGTAGTTCCTGATTAAATCAATAAAATAAATTTACGCATTCATTAATTTTTTTGAGTCACCCTGTATATGCAAATCGAAAAAATTTGAATGGAATGATAAATCACAAGAAGAGACTCACCATATTTTGTACATTTTAGATAGGATTTATTCAGCAAAATTTTGTGGTGACATCATAATTTTTTTAGGGGGGACGACCAAATACGTTTTGATCAAAAATTTACCTTGCTTATGATAATTTTAAAATATCTTCAAGATTTCGAAGCATTCGGTTTTGTAGTTCCTGAGTAAATCAGTAAAATAAATTTACGCTTTCATTTATTTTCTTGAATCACCCTGTATATGCAAATCCAAAAAATATGAATGGAGTGATAGATCACAAGTACAGACTGATCATATTTTGTACATTTTAGATATGATTTATTCGACAAATTTTCGAGCTGACGTCATCAAGTTTTTGGAGGGGATAAGCAAATATATTTTGACTAAACATTTATTATGCTCTTTATGACCTTAAAACATCTGCAAGATTTCAGAGCATTCGGTTTTGTAGCTCCTGATTAAATCAATAAAATATATTTACGCATTCATTAATTTTTTTGAGTCACCCTGTATATGCAAATCCAAAAAATATGAATGGAGTGATAGATCACAAGTACAGACTCATCATATTTTGTACATTTTAGATATGATTTATTCCACAAACTTTTGAGCTGACGTCATCAAGTTTTTGGAGGGGATAAGCAAATATTTTTTGACTAAAGATTTATGATGCTCTTTATAGCCTTAAAACATCTGCAAGATTTCAGAGCATTCGGTTTTGTAGTTCCTGATTAAATCAATAAAATATATTTACGCATTCATTAATTTTTTTGAGTCACCCTGTATATGCAAATCCAAAAAATATGAATGGAGTGATAGATCACAAGTACAGACTCATCATATTTTGTACATTTTAGATATGATTTATTCCACAAACTTTTGATCTGACGTCATCAAGTTTTTGGAGGGGATAAGCAAATATTTTTTGACTAAAGATTTATGATGCTCTTTATAGCCTTAAAACATCTGCAACATTTCAAAGCATTCTGGTTAGCAGATTAAAAATTAAATTTCCAAATATTGTTTTATAATTTTGATTTTTTTTCCAAAAATCTGGACGTTTCGGGTGAAAAGTCGATTCAGAGTTGTAAACTACATGTGTAGGACTATGTTATTTTATACAATTGAAAACCCATTTACTATGTACAATTTTGAAGTGACGTCATCGCATTAGTGGTGGGGATGATTAGACAAATTTTGGTTAGCGTTTTACCATCTACATGATATTCTTAATATAAGTACAAAATTTCACAACAATCGGTCGAGTACTTTCGGAGATTATCTGTCTAATAAAAATCCGGGACAACAGACGGACAGACGGACGGACAGACGGACAGACGGACAGACGGACGGACAGACGGACAGACGGACAGACGGACGGACAGACGGACGGACAGACGGACAGACGGACAGACGGACAGACGGACAGACGGACAGACAGACGGAAATGGGAGACCCATTTCTTCGTCTTCTAGGGGTCATGAAAGATCGAGAAAACGTAAAAGTAGAGAGTCGGCCGACGGACTCGATTACAATACTTCCTTTGCTTACGCTCGGGAAGTAAAAATTGGTCTAAAGAGTTTAGACAGTACTTCCCTCGCTGTCGGAAACTTGACGACTGCATGCCTATTATGTTTTTTTTTTCTCATTACATTTTTGTAGTGGGAATTAAAAAAAAAATTGTGATGACGTCATCAACATTTTTGCAAGGACACGTAGATCAGTTGGGATAGATGTAGTGTAATACTAAGAATAAAATTATTGTGTTCCCAAATTTTCGGGAAAATGAATTGGGTCGTTTTGAATATTGATTTCTTATAATCAATAAAATAACGAAACAATTTACTCACGTATACGGCGCCGGTGTGTAATATCTAGAGAGCGGATTTCTGTCGGGCTAGGCAAGGCCAAACTCGGTACGGCTCGCACGCGATGCGAATTCATTGCCGTTGTGGACTGCACTTCGTTTATTTGAGATTAGTATAACGTTGTTTCGTTGCACTCTGCTTTTAATTCCCGTTCTCATTTACTTAGCCGTTTGATTAATAAATCGTTAATTATATTTATGGAATCCAGCACGTCCCCCCCTATAATCGTGACGTAGCCCGACAGAAATCCGCTGCCTAGTAATATGAGGGGCAACTGAAAATCGTTTATGTATAAACATTCTTAATTTAAGATGACAAGCGTAACAGCATACGTGAGAGCCAAACAGAGAAACTGTAAACAAAACGACCATCGGTTTTATTGCTTCGACTTCCGCTTATTATATAAAACATTGCGTTTTATTTTAATTCTTGACGGTGAAATTCACAATTGGTTGATTATAAACATGTCTATTTCGCATTCGCGGAACCAAGTGACCGCATAAAACAAATGCAGGTCTGTAATGTTAAAGTCGATGTAAATAAGCGTGCTACTCTTATGTTTCAACCGAGTTTTTCCTTTAACAAATTTTGTGTCTACCAAATTGGGTTGGTTGGGGTGTAATACTAATAATAAGTGTTGCCTTTAATTTAATCAATAAAATAAATTGACTTCATTAATTTTTTTGAACCACCTCTTAAGAAAATCTAAAAAATATGAATGGAATGATAAATCACAAGTACAAACTCATCATATTTTTTTAATTTTAGATAGCATTTATCCAGCAAAATTTAAGGGTGACGTCATCAATTTTTTTAGGAGGGATGAACAAATACATTTTGAACAAAAGTTTACCATGCTTATAACAACTTTAAAATATTCCCAAGATTTCAAAGCATTCGGTTTTGTAATTCCTGATTAAATCGATAAAATAAATTCACGCCTTCATTAATTTTTTTGAGTCACCCTGCATATGCAAATCCAAAAATATGAATGGAATGATAAATCACAAGTACAGACTCATCATATTTTGTACATTTTAGATACGATTTATTCGGCAAACTTTTGAGCTGACGTCATCAGTTTTTTGTAGAAGATAACCAAATATATTTTGACTAAAAATTTATTATGCTCTTTATAACCTTACAACATCTGCAAGATTTCAAAGCATTCGGTTTTGTAGTTCCTGATTAAATCAATAAAATAAATTTACGCATTCATTAATTTTTTTGAGTCACCCTGTATATGCAAATCGAAAAAATTTGAATGGAATGATAAATCACAAGAAGAGACTCACCATATTTTGTACATTTTAGATAGGATTTATTCATCAAAATTTTGTGGTGACATCATAAATTTTTTAGGGGGGACGACCAAATACGTTTTGATCAAAAATTTACCATGCTTATGATAATTTTAAAATATCTTCAAGATTTCGAAGCATTCGGTTTTGTAGTTCCTGAGTAAATCAGTAAAATAAATTTACCCTTTCATTTATTTTCTTGAATCACCCTGTATATGCAAATCCAAAAAATATGAATGGAGTGATAGATCACAAGTACAGACTGATCATAAGGTATTTTGTACATTTTAGATATGATTTATTCGGCAAATTTTCGAGCTGACGTCATCAAGTTTTTGGAGGGGATAAGCAAATATATTTTGACTAAACATTTATTATGCTCTTTATAACCTTAAAGCATCTGCAAGATGTCAGAGCATTCCGTTTTGTAGTTCCTGATTAAATCAATAAAATATATTTACGCATTCATTAATTTTTTTGAGTCACTCTGTATATGCAAATCCAAAAAATATGAATGGAGTGATAAATGACAAGTACAGGCTCATCATATTTTGTACATTTTAGATATGATTTATTCGGCAAACTTTCGAGCTGACGTCATCAAGTTTTTGGAGGGGATAAGCAAATATATTTTGACTAAACATTTATTATGCTCTTTATGACCTTAAAACATCTGCAAGATTTCAGAGCATTCGGTTTTGTAGTTCCTGATTAAATCAATAAAATATATTTACGCATTCATTAATTTTTTTGAGTCACCCTGTATATGCAAATCCAAAAAATATGAATGGAGTGATAGATCACAAGTACAGACTCATCGTATTTTGTACATTTTAGATATGATTTATTCCACAAACTTTTGAGCTGACGTCATCAAGTTTTTGGAGGGGATAACCAAATATTTTTTGACTAAAGATTTATGATGCTCTTTATAGCCTTAAAACATCTTCAAGATTTCGAAGCATTCGGTTTTGTAGTTAATGAGTAAATCAGTAAAATAAATTTTGCGCATTCATTAATTTTTTTGAGTCACCCTGTATATGCAAATCCAAAAAATATGAATGGAGTGATATATCACAAGCACAGACGCATCATATTTTGTACATTTTAGATAGGATTTATTTGGCAAACTTTTGAGCTGACGTCATCAAGTTTTTGGAGGGGATAACCAAATATATTTTGACTAAAGATTTATGATGCTCTTTAGAGCCTTAAAACATCTGCAACATTTCAAAACATTCGGGTTAGCAGATTCAAAATTAAATTGCAAAATGTTGTTTTATAATTTTGATTTTTTTTTCCAAAAATCTGGACGTTTCGGGTAAAAACTGAATTCGGAGTCGTAAACTACATGTGTAGGACTATGTTATTTTATACAATTTAAGACCTATTTACTATGTACAATTTTGAAGTGACGTCATCGCATTAGTGGTGGGGATGATTAGACAAATTTTGGTTAGCGTTTTACCATCTACATGATATTCCTAATATAAGTACAAAATTTCACAACAATCAGTCCAGTACTTTCGGAGATTATCTGTCTAATAAAAATCCGGGACGGCAGACGGACAGACGGACGGACAGACGGACAGACGGACGGACAGACGGACGGACAGACAGACGGAAATGGGAGACCTATTTCTTCGTCTTCTAGGGGTCATGAAAGATCGAGAAAACGTAAAAGCAGAGAGTCGGCCGACGGACTCGATTACAATACTTCCTTTGCTTACGCTCGGGAAGTAAAAATTATATTAATGTCATCAGATGCTGCTACGTACATGTGCAAAGCTTCGTCTAAATTAAAAATAATTCTATTCACAATTAGTCAGTAACACACAGCTTTTCTGACCTCTTATAGGTTAGAAAGTCAGCGATTCCACGATACATTCTTCAACGAGTCGGCAAACCCTGAAAGCGGTCAGTAATGACGCGTAAGCGGTCAGAAATGACCTACTTTCTGCGCCAATGTCGATTTGAACTTTGAATGTCAAATTGTCAAATGAAAATCATGGTTATGTTGACAACTGAATGACATAATTGACATATGCCGTCGTTAAAAGTTTTGTGCGACATTGTGTGACGGCTGATGGTTAATTTTTCTGCAGATTCCCGCAACTCTGGAGGAGTAAATTCTCTTTCACCATCAGACATTGTATTTGTTAACAAACGGAGAAAAAGCAAATTTGGTTACAAATTTGGTGTGATTTTTATTAAATAATTTAACGAAATATCAATCGTCCAGCGCTTACTAAGTGTTAATATCTTACCGAAATAAACCGCACGTATTATTATGGAGGCAGGTTTTTGATTATTGTATTGTTGTTTGTATTATTAAATGATTGTCAATAAAATAATACAAACCTAGGCAAAAGTATCATCTCTGTCTCGAGAACTAGTTCAACTCGAGGCTGCGCCTCTCGGTGATGGTATACTTCTCTCGATAGGAATAACATACTTTCTCCCTCGGTATGTAATATACTATTATCTGTCCAGTCCCATAAACATTTTGACGACACTGTCGTCGTCTCAAATAAGTAATGAAGTCAAGTTTATGAACAATTTTATTTTATAAAAAGAAAAAACATATATTAAAAAGTATTTAGTTTATCATGAGAACGAAAATGCAAGACTCACACTTACACAAAAAAGAAATGGTGTCAAGTTATTTCGGGAGAACTGCCCATTCCCCTGAAGTACAGCCTAACAAATACATACTTTTCGAAAAATTATAAAATTTAATTTTGTGAATTTAACTTTATTGTATCATAACCCCTATAACCCCGGATTGACAGTTCCAAAGTTAAATGGCAAAATGATTTTTTTTTTATTTTTATTGTCCAAAAATCTGCATGTCTAGAGTAAAAACTCAAAATGGATAGACAAATCACAAGTTCAGGAGTATCCAATTCTATAAAATATAGAAAAACATTTATTGTTATAAATAAAGATCCAATTGTTACTGGGGACAAGTAGATAAATTTGGGTTAATATTGTACCATCTCCTCGAGACCTATCTAATCGTTGGGGGTTAAATGAATATACCATAACACAAGGGTGTTAGCATTGGGAGAAATTCAAAAAACAGTTACAAAAAAACAAACATTTGAAAACCTTTAAATGATGCATCGTTTAAAATGAGCTCTTCTAAGTATTTATCGTTCATCACATATTTTGGCGCACAGTCTTGTTTCTTATACATAATTTAAATGATTGTGTAAATAAATTGTTCGAAGAATATTTCGACAAAACCTCTCTCGCTCCTAAAGTACAGTAGAACAAATCCAACTTTTTCGAAAGACTGTAAGGTTTATTCAGCAAAATTTTGAGATGATGTCATGAATTTTTTGGAGGGGATAAACAGATACATTTAAAATACAAATTTACCATGCTTGCGAAAACTTTAAAACTTCAAAGTAATCGATTTTGCGGATTAAAAATTAAATTGCGAAATGATGTCATAAAATTTTGATTTTTTTCCAAAAATCTGGACGTCTTGAGTCAACACGGATTCATAAACTAAAGTGTAGGAGTATCTTATTTTTATACAATTTAAAACCCATTTATTATGTACAATGTAAAATTTTGAGGTGATATCGTACATTGTTGGCAGGGACGATTAGACAAAGTTTGGTTAGCGTTTTACCATCTACATGTATTACGAATATGACACGTATAAAATTTCACAACAGTCGGTCCGGTAGTTTCGATGGTTATCTGTTTAAAAAAATCGGCATAGCCTGCGGACAGACAGGTAGATAGACGGAAACGAGAAACCAATTTGTTTGTACTGTATGGGTCACTCATGACCCGTAGAGTACAAATGAAATATGAAATTAGTCAGTCGCCTGATAGACACGATTAGAATACTTTCGTAGCTTACGCTCGGGAAGTAAAAAGTAACTAACCTTAAAAATTATTTGAAAATTTACTGCTTTTGTTTCTTTTGAAGTAGAACTTGAAGAAAAATAGTAACTGACGCAACTAGTTCGGGATAGCCTGCTTCCCGTATGAACGCTTGTTTGCGGCACGAACGAAGGAAGGCAGTGCCGCATTTGCGGGAATGCGGGAAGCAAGCATCACGAACGTGTTGTGTACAATATTTTTTGCAACGAATTACCTTTTAAATTGAAAAGATTAACTGTGAGTTATTTATAAACAACCACGTTGACAGCGCCGTAAACACGTCACAATGTTGACATGTTGACACTTCCCGACTATTTTAAGGTTATCATGGCAACGGAAAGCAAAACGCAGGCGTGCGGGAGGTTCGACCTCCCGCACCTTGGTGATTGCGCGAAAATCATCAAAAAAGATCATGGGTGCAAAAAAATAAATTCGAACGCGATTGGAGAGGTAAAACGAGTATACTTGTAATGGTGGCTTAAAAAAATATAATACACACATATTTAAAAAAAATAGGTTTAGAGTTGTTTAGAAAAAAGTCTGTTCATTCTCAAAACAGTCTAGTAAGTCCAGTTACATTGATACATTCAAAAATTTTATTCTGTTATAAAGATTTTTGGTACCGATGTCTTTAACATACCCACATTTTAAAATTAAAACAAAACTGGACACTATTGTTTTGAAATTTTGGGAGGTCCAAACAAAAAAATGGAAGGAAAGGGTGTATACATGTTTTAAATAATTGCAAAGAAAAAATATCACAATCGTTTTGTCAAAAATGATTCAAAAAAATTTTTTTAAATTGGTGCCATTAAACATTTAGCAGCAGTTATTTTTGGATCAACTTTGTATAATTCGAGAATTTAGCACAGCCAAGACTGCGAGTTATTATTATTTCTAATTTTGTTATGTTATTAACATGCTAAGATAACAAATGATCCCAAGATTGTTCAGACCCAGCATCCTTGACGAGCAATATAGCCGAAGTTCGAGATTAAAACATGCCACATGATTGACTCAAAATAAAAGACATCAAATGATTGCTACTGAAACGTTCAAGAAATTCTTGAATGTAAATAGCAAAACATTATTTTATCCATATTAAATAAATATTGTAATACTGTTAGCACTTTTTGAATGAGCGTGAAAATTATTTTGGCACCTAGATGAATGAAACAATCACTTTAAATGTGCTGGTACTTCTACTATGTGCGCGTGCGCTCCGATGTAAGAAGGGACAGAACTGGCTTGTAAATTCACAGTTCATGTTAAGATTTTTGACTCTCGTGGTTGCAGTACAGTAATCTACAAGTGTAGACAACACATGGCTAAAATAAACTAACCGAAGCTTCACTCATTTTTTTTGTAATGATCTATGGTAAAGTACTGGATGTTTTACTTAAGTTATTCTGCACACTTTACAACTTCTCACTTGAGATTTATAGTAGTTGACCTATGGCATTTAATCTATTTTTAAAGTTTGGTTCATTTTGAGACAAAAGTCCTTGGAAATTATCATCAGTTAAATTAATGACATCATGGAGTAGAAGTGAGAGGTAGTAACATGTTTATTATGTGTTATATTAATGTATTATCTTGGAAGTTGAGAATTATTTTCTCACAGCTCGAAATTGTACATTTATTCTCGAATTATAATTTTGATTTTGAACTTATTTTAGATGTGCCTTGTGTTTATTGTATATTTGATTTGCCTTATGTGTTGTGGGAATTTGTTGAGGCCATGGTGTGATTTTGATGAATTAATTTTAATTTAAGCATGCAGTTATCGTTATAAAATCCAGAAATATAGTTTGTTTTTTATTTTTAATCGGAAAAGTGTACAAGAACTCTTTGTGAAAGCAAAGCACATGGTTTCTAGTCAAAGCTGACCTTTTTCTTTTTATTTGCTCAAATTGATTTTTAAAGCTTAGCCTAACAGCTGCACGTTTTGCGAAGACGGGGTGGGGCGTATAATATGCGGCAGATTTTTTGGACATAGAAATATGGTGTGCTTGTGTGTTATACTTGTTAATCGAGTAAGTCATAGAAGAGGGGAGACAGACTACCCGGAAGTATTTAAAATCTGCTCTCGTTATAACTTACTTTGAAATAATCGAAATTTACTTCTCGAGCCTAAGCGAACAACTTCAGGTTGTAATTATTGTTTTTTTTTTTACTTATTGAGCGTAAGCTAAAGAAGCATAGTACAGCGAAACGTGCCTTAACGGACACCTCTACATAGCGGACCCTTCTAATCAACGGACAGTTTTTAAGAAACCGAAAATGTGTTCAGCAAATGTAATGAAGTAAAACCTCTCAACAACGGACCCTCTCAATAGCGGACGCAGACAGTAAAATTTGGTACCATTTTAATAATTTTCATAGAAATTTACTTCTACACATCGGACAGATTTATTTTTTACCAAAATTTTACCTGGTAAACAGCTCCGGTACTGTTAACGGATTAACTAATTTTGAATACCGCCCGCGATACCCTATTATGACATACTAATAGTTTTGTCGTTATTCCATTTAATCCATTGTACAGTTTACCGGTTTTCCCAAAAATGAATTTTAAAATTGTATGTTAAATCCTTCCAAATGATTCCCAGCAACTCTGCACTAGTAATTCATTTTTTGCCTCAATTCTTAAATCTGACAAGTTTTTGTAATTCGATAAGCTTCTTATTGTTAGTTATGTTTCTCGCAAATTTCCTAATGAAAAAAATGGCGGCTATTTCACTTAAGTGGGAAAGTATAAATATCTACCTGTCCTGGGATAATCTCACAGTATAAATAATTGATCTATGTGCATACATCAAATAGGTTTTCAATATATGTATACAACATATAGTTATATAATTGCAGTGTCACCACAGCTGTCCGTTGTAGAGAGGTTTTGCTGTAATTAAGTCTATCGAAAGACTTGGTACATTCTATTTTTTTGCCTACAATTGAATAACCGAAATTTATTTTTCTACGTAAACCACCAAAGAACAAATGTACAGACCCCAACACCCTGTGGGTTGAGCTACCTATCAGGCGCGTCCCCAGGGTTGCGGATAGGGGGAGACCGGCATTGTCTGGGGAAGGGAGGTCTGGGGAGGGCGGATATGCCCCCCGGAACTAAACACTCCTGGGGGTGGTGGAAGTCCGACCTGGATTTTTTTTTTCCCTTCTCCAGATATGTAGGTTAGGGCTGAGGCTCGTCTTGCCTGGACATGCCTTGATGGTTGTCGGCTTAGACGGCCGCGAAGGCGGTTCAGTAGAGGAGGGCTGGAAATAAACGTGCCCCCCCGGGATTAAACCCCTGGTGTGGGGTCGTCAAAACAGCCCCGCGGACAAGCTCCCGCGTGTTTGTGCCGTGCGTGGAGACCCGTAAGGTGGGATGAAGGAATCCTGGAGGTTGAGCCCCCCTTGGTGCAGTGTGTCACCAAGGCTGGGCAACACGCCTCTTTGGCCTGGATTTCCACCAAAACGGGAGGTCGAGACTAACCCATCTCAGATCAATCGGCTGTGTCGTCGGGTCAGACCGCCGACAGGGTGAGTCCTTGGGGGAAGTGTAGTCTGAGCACGAGTAACCTCACTAGTTGAGGCTGCGTACTGCAGGATGAGCTTCCCTGGGGGCTATATCCTTCTGCTAGCCCTGACGTCGAAGTTCGACGTCCCCTTGTTGGACTCCGTGGTGGGTGGGGACGCAGGAGGACGAAATCTAAATCCAGATCATGGAAAATAAAAATAATAAAAAAACCACTGAGGAAGTGCCTTCGGGTGCACCTCAAACAGAAAACCCGGCCAATGTGGGGTCGCAGCCTCCTAGGAGGAAGCGAATCTGCGGGGCTGAGGTAAAAAGGCGGAGGAAGGCTCGTTTGCAGGCGGAGGCGGCGAATACCGACCCGCCGAAACCGGGTCCATCCTCCTCCGGGATAAACCCCAAGGGTAAAGGGCAGGCTACGATAGCCAACCCTAAACAACCTGCGGGGAAAAAGACCTCAGGGTCAAAGAAGAGAGTGAGGTCTTCAACCTCCACACCTCCGGCAGCTGAAAAGCAAAAGAGGATGAGGAGGCAGGAGACTACCTCTAGAGAACAGAGCTACAGGGAGGCGGCTGCAAGTCATCTCCGTGTAGCTGTGATTGATGTGCAGCATCCACTTGGTAAGCTGACTGCTGACCAGGTGGAGATAGTACAAAAGAGCCTGATGGGAGCGCTGGACAGGCAACTTGACCAGTGCTTGGCATCGGGTAGACAAGCAGCCACTTTCAGGGGCATGAAGTACACAGGGGAAATCCTAAGGATAACCTGTGAAGACGAGTTGTCCCTGAAATGGCTACAACAAACAGTGCGCTCCCTTACACCCTTGTGGGAGGGCGCACAACTTAACGTGGTCTCCTTGGCTGAGCTACCAAGGCTGGTGAGGGCGACCCTGTGGATACCGGGACCACCGGTGGACGCAGGAGTCGTACTTCGCCGCCTGGAGGGTCAGAACCAATGGGCCCACGTCAAAAAATGGCTTCTTTTCCATCGCGAGGCCAAACCCGAGGCTGCCTCTCCAGGCAACCTCTTTGTGTTTGGTCTTGGGATGGAAGAGGCCAAGATAATCAGGGAGAGAGAGGGCAGAATCAATTATATGCTGTCCTCTTTCAACCTGAAACTCAAGGAGAACGAGGCGTCGGCTAAGGAAGGGCGGACCCCTATGGAAGAGGTAGAAACCCCAGGGGGTGAAGCCTCTACCAGTGGGGGCGGGCCCGCCTGAGACATGTGCCTCGTGTCTCCTAGGACAATTATGGGATTTTTGGTTGCAGAGATGGCGCTGCAGCAGATAAATTTCATTCAGATTAACCTGCAGCATTGTCGCATGGCGACGACTGTTTTGTGTCGTCGTCTAGACAAGATGCAGAACACTATAGCAATAATCCAAGAACCATGGATAGTAAAATCCAGGATCGCAGGGTTGAGCAATTTAAATGGCACTGTTGTTTCAGGTACCACAATAGAATCTCCAAGGACATGCGTCTACATTCCGAGGAAAATTAAAGCCGTCCTCCTACCTCAGGTCAGCTCCAGGGATGTGACTGCGGTAAATGTTAAGTGTAACATAGGAAGAGGCGAAGAGCAACTGGTAATAGCATCCGTGTACTTACCACAGGGAGCACAGGAACCATGTCCAACATGGGAAATGGCGAACTTGGTGGAACACTGTGATACCGGAAATATAAACCTCATCATCGGTGCCGATGCGAATGCCCACTGTCTGTTGTGGGGGAGCAAAGACACTAATGATAGAGGAGAAACACTAGCTGAATATCTTTCATCAACAAATCTAGAGATTCTCAACCGAGGCTGCGAACCAACTTTCGTAACATCACGTAGTCAGTCAGTAATAGATATTACACTGGCTACATGGGATATCTCACAATATATAATGGGATGGCACGTCTCCAAAGAGGCGTCAGTGTCAGACCATAGATGGATCATGTATACATCAAAATGTATAGACATGGAGACAAAGACGTACAGGAACCCTAGGCTGACGAACTGGGCTTTATACAACGAAGAACTGGACGACAGACTGGGGACCTCCGTGCAGTCTATACCAATAGAATACAGATCGACAGAAGACATAGAGAAAACCTTGACCATTATCAACGACTCTCTAATGTCAGCGTATGAGAAAAGTTGCCCCCTAAAGAAGGAAGGTCTGGGCAAAGGTACACCATGGTGGAACCGAAGGCTCAGCCTACTTCAATCGGGGCTAAGAAAACTTTTCAATAGAGCAAAAAACACTAAGAAAACTGAAGACTGGGAAGCCTATAAAGAGCACCGGAAAGAGTTTAAGAAAGAATTAAGAAAGAGGAAACGGGAAACGTGGAGATCCTTCTGCAGCGACATAACGTCGACTGCTTCGGCCGCAAGGCTGAAGAGAGTTCTCTCGAAGGACCACACACATCAACTAGGTTTCCTAAAGAAAGAAGATGGCACCTTTACAGCCACCTTAGAAGAGTCCGCAGAACTTTTGCTGCAGACCATGTTTCCAGGCAGCACAAGGACTACCTCCCATTCCAAAAGGGATGTAGTCGGTACTCAACCTTCCCCGAAGGACTGGGCGCTGGCTGCAAAGGTAGTCACGGAGGCAAGACTGGAGTGGGCAGTGGACAACTTTTCCCCATACAAATCTCCAGGAGTTGACGGTATTTATCCCGCCCTCCTGCAGAGGGGAATGAGCAGACTACGCCCTATTTTGTTGCCAATGCTTCGGGCGTGTCTGGCTTTCAGCTACATACCGAATGCATGGCGAAAAGTAAAGGTTATCTTTATACCTAAGCCAGGACGACAAGATTACACCTTGGCTAAATCCTACAGACCAATTAGCTTAACATCATTCTTGCTGAAAACGCTAGAAAGACTAAGCGAAAAAGAGATTCGGGAGACTGCTTTGAGCAAGCAACCTCTACATCCGAACCAACATGCCTACATCCAAGGAAGATCCACCGATACGGCCCTACACACAGTTGTAAACCGTATAGAGTGGGCGATGGAGAACAAACTCTTCACCTTAGGAATGTTTTTGGATATTGAAGGAGCGTTTGATAAAACGACCTTCAAAAGCATAGAGCTAGCCCTACGAGAGCACGACGTGGACCCTACCCTAAGTAGGTGGGTGGCCGGTATGCTGAGGAACAGGGAAGTAATGATTAATGTAGGTGGCACTGAGATCGAGGCTGTTGTAGACAGGGGATGTCCTCAGGGAGGAGTTCTCTCTCCTGTACTGTGGGATACTGTCGTTGACAGCCTGATACGACGCCTCAATGATCTTGGCTACCACACAATTGGATACGCGGACGATCTAGTCATTCTGCTAACAGGAAAAAACGCAGATACATTATGTGAGATAATGCAAGCTGCAGTAAAAATAGTCGAGGAATGGTGCAGCAGACATACCCTCTCCGTTAATGGAGAAAAGACGAAACTAATCCTGTTCACCAGGAAAAGGAAAATTGGTACACTACAGATGCCAAAAATATTTAACACAACGCTCCAACTTTCGGACGAAGTCAAATACCTGGGAGTTGTATTGGACTGGCGACTGAATTGGAAGAAGCATGTAGATGATAAAGTAGAAAAGGCACGCTCGGCTCTTTGGCAATGTCGTAGGGTGGTGGGAAGGTCGTGGGGTTTAAATCCCAAGATCGCCCTCTGGATCTACACGGCAATAGTCAGACCGATGCTGTGCTATGGAGCTTTAGTTTGGTGGCCCAGAGCCAGACAAAAAACAACAGCCCTGCAACTTGAACACGTTCAGAGAATGGCGTGTCTCAGTGTTACAGGAGCAATGAGGACCACTCCCACAGCGGCTCTGGAGACTCTTCTTTGCTTAGCACCTCTTAACCTTTACATAGAGGAAGCGGCAATGACGACGTCTCTAAGACTTCACTCTCTGGGAGTATGGAACAAGCAAGGCCGCACAATGAAGCACACTCGGATCTTAACGGAGGCGTTCAACAGAATACCCTTGTTAAGGATGGGGTGTGACCGAATGGGCACAAAATTAATATATGAGAAGGCATATAGAATATCAATGAATGATAATTCAGAAGGACGAGCCGACATAGAAATCTATGTCGATGGTGCCAAAACAGATAGTGGTTCAGGAGCCGGCATCTACTCCGAACAACTGAACGCACAAATCAGTGTACCTCTCGGCACCCAGACGTCTGTCTTACAAACAGAACTGATGGGAATAATGCTGGGAGCTAGAATCATTGCTGAACGTGAAATCGGCAACAAATCAATACGCATACTTACTGACAGCAAGTCTGCACTACTAGCCCTGGACAGCTGTATGGTTCGATCCGGGCTGGTTTGGGAGTGCAGACAAACGCTAAAGTATGTAACGCAGAGGAATAGTGTGGAACTTTGTTGGATCAAAGGACACAGTGGCAACGAAGGAAACGAGAGGGCAGATGAGATGGCGAAGCGAGCCGCGCGCATGCCCTTCTGGGGACCCGAACCGGCAATCACACCTTCGGTCGCCCTCTCGAACGAACTCGTAAAGCAATATACCCAGAGACGCCATGAGCAGATATGGGTGAAATTGAGCAGCTGTCGGCATAGTAGAGCTTGTATGGCGACACCAGACCGTAAGTTGACGAAATTTTATCTCTCACTTTCAAGGGACAAACTGCGTAAACTGGTAGGATTCCTTACGGGACATTACCAGTTTAACAAACATCTACATACGATAGGGGTGGTAACAGACCCAATCTGTCGTGGATGCAATGAAGAAGAGGAAACAGCTGAGCACATTCTTCGTGAGTGTCCAGCCCTAGCCTCCTACAGGGAATCCATACTAGGGGACATCTGGCCTAGTATGGCAAATATCAGGGAGTTTCCACCCTCTGCATTACTCAAGTACATTCAAGCAGTTGGGTGGCTTGACGAGTAGAGGAGCGGGAAAACACCCTGATATGGACTTGGGGAAGGTACAATGGGCCCAAAGGCGAGGCCTAAGTGCCGGCTGGCTACGGTCAGCCCCCATAATTTAAGAATCCAGAATCCAGAGACCCCAACACAAGTGATCTCTTGCTTTCAAGAAGAGCTTTGATGTGTTAAAAACACCAAGCCCCCCTACAACTTCCTTTTCCAGTTTTAGTTTAAGTGAAGTTCAAAACTGTAAAAGTGTTTTAAAAATTGTTTATCATCTAGTATTTTGTGCCATTTTTAAAACTGCCCAAAGTCAAAGCGTCTTTAAAGGACAAGTTAAGAGAGTGGACGACAAAGACGTTTTTCAAATAGACATTGGCGAATTGTTCTGTAAAGCCTGAGGGAAAATTGTAAGTATAAATTATTATTAATGCTGCACAATTCAAATGGGAAAACTAGTTGTGAAATTAGTTCCATAAATTCGCATAATAATATACCGTTTTTGAAAAATAAATAAAAATTAAATAAAATGTGTTGTAGTAAATTTCATGTCAAAAAGAAGTGCCATGATCTTCAACATGAAAGTACTGACATACACAAAACAAATTTTACTAAAAATTCTAGGCAAACTTTAATTTCCTAATTTCATAGTGCAGATAAATAAGAAAATTTTTTAAAATGAATTATGTAGTGCAATTATTACCGCAAATTTACCGTTGCAGAAACTGAACAACAAAACATTGGGCTTATTTTTGGAGAGAAACTGCAAAAATAATATTCCTGAGGAAGCAACTTTTTTTCCTAGGTTCACGATATTTGGATAGCTGTAGATGAAACTAGAAATTCTACAAACACTGTAGTGGGAAAATTATCTGTAGAAGCAGCTGGTATAGCATATTTACTGACATCGAAAATATTGAAAAAACCAATAATGTAACAATGGCACGTTTTATCAACGAGTCGTTAGGTAATTCAATTGATTATTATTATTTAAAAAAAATGGTCGAAAATTGTTTCGACGGAACTTCCTACGTTCCTGAAGTACAATATCCAGCATTTCCGAGTTGAGTTTTTCTTTATACAATTCTGTGATGACTTCATCAACATTTTTGCAAGGAGCCGTATATCCGCTTGGATTGGTGTAATGTAATATTAAAAATAACAGTATTGTATTCACAAAATTTTCTGGGAAAATGAAGTGAGCCGTTCCTGATTTAATCAATAAAATAAATTGACTCATTTGTTAATATTTTAATCACCTGTATAAGCAAATCTAAAAAATTGGTCTAAAGAGTTTAGACAGTACTTCCCTCGCTGTCGGAAACGTGACGACTGCATGCCTATTATGTTTCTTTTCGCAGTGGATTTCAAAGAATTCGGTTTTGTGGTTCCTGAGTAAATCAATAAAATAAATTTACGCATTCATTAATTTTTTTGAGTCACCCTGTATATGCAAATCCAAAAAAAATCAATGGAGTGATAAATTACAAGTACAGACTCATCATATTTTGTACAGTTTAGATAGGATTTATTCGGCAAACTTTCGAGCTGACGTCATCAATTTTTTGGAGGGGATAAGCAAATGTATTTTGACTAAACATTTATTATGCTTTTTATAACCTTAAAACATCTGCAAGATTTCAAAGCATTCGGTTTTGCAGTTCATGATTAAATCAAAAAAATAAATTTACGTATTCATTAATTTTTTTGAGTCACCCTGTATATGCAAATCCAAAAAATATTAATGGAGTGATAAATTACAAGTACAGACTCATCATATTTTGTACAGTTTAGATAGGATTTATTCGGCAAACTTTTGAGCTGACGTCATCAATTTTTTGGAGGGGATAAGCAAATGTATTTTGACTAAACATCTATTATGCTCTTTATAACCTTAAAACATCTTCAAGATTTCAAAGCATTCGGTTTTGTAGTTCCTGAGTAAATCAGTAAAATAAATTTACGCTTTCATTAATTTTTTTGAATCACCCTGTATATGCAAATCCAAAAAATATGAATGGAGTGATAGATCGCAAGTACAGACTAATCATATTTTGTACATTTTAGATATGATTTATTCCACAAACTTTTGAGCTGACGTCATCAAGTTTTTGGAGGGGATAAGCAAATATTTTTTGACTAAAGATTTAAAACATCTGCAACATTTCAAAGCATTCTGGTTAGCAGATTAAAAATTAAATTTCAAAATGTTGTTTTATAATTTTGATTTTTTTTCCAAAAATCTGGACGTTTCGGGTGAAAAGTCGATTCAGAGTTGTAAACTACATGTGTAGGACTATGTTATTTTATACAATTGAAAACCCATTTACTATGTACAATTCACGAGTCCTAACAGTTTGCCAAAACGACCGAAGGGAGTCAAACAACAACCTTTTCATAACGTGTTATGTACCAAATTTTATCAATTTCGTTGAATTTGACCATTTAAGTGCGTTTTTAATTTTGTTATGACTAACCTTTATAAATATGGTAAGTATTTAGGCAGTCGTCTGAAAAACAAGTGAAACATTGTTTTGAACCAAAAGTCAAGAGTGGCAATTGGTTTTGTAAAATGAACGATTCTGACTGTGAATTGCCTTCGGACCTCGAAGAAAGTGCTAATGTAGACTTTTGACAACTGTCAACAATTTTGAAATAACCTAACTTTCATAACGAGAGTGAATAAATATTGTTGCACAACTAGGGCAAATTTGCAAAGTTGCTATGTGGTAACGGAAGTCATCTGATTTAAGCCGTATTTACAGTGATAAAACGTACCTACCACTGTAACAGTTTAATGAATGAGTCGGTAGGTACTGCTATTAATTTAAAAAAAAAAAAACATTTTTACTTCCCGAACGTAAATGAAGGAACTATTGTAAGCGAGTCCATCAACCGACTAGGTATTTTTACGTTTTCTCGACTTTTCATGATCCCTAGAGTACGAAGAAATAGGTCTCCCGTTTCCATTTGTCTGTCTGTTTGCCGTCTATTTGGATATTTATTACACAGATAATTTCCGAAAGTACATAAATTGTACATAGTAAATGGGTTTTAAATAGTATAACACATGTAGTTTATGACTCCGTGTTGAGTTTTTACCCGAAACGTTCATATTTTTGAAAAAAAAAGTCAAAAGTATAAAACATTTTGCAATTTAATTTTGAATGTGCCAAACTATATGCTCTGAAATCTTGCAGATATGATAAGCATAGTAAATTTTTAATCAAAATACATTTGCTTATCACCTCCAAAAAATTGATGACGTCAACTCAAAATTTTGCCGAATTAAACTGTGCAAAATATGATGAGTTTTTACTTGTGATTTATCATTGCATTCATATTTTTTAGATTTCTTCTAACAGGTGGCCCAAAAGATTAACGAATGAGGCAATTTATCTTATTGATTAAATCAGGAACGGCTCACTCCATTTTCCCATAAAATTTTGGGAATATGTACAATAGTGTTATTTTTAGTATTTCACTGCACCAATCGAAGTTGATAAACGTGTCCCTGTATTATTTTACTTCCCTGACAGGAACTGTGCTACTACTTCATCCTACAATCCATTTGAGGAGCGGCTAATATACAACCCAAAAATTCCTATTTCCGTCTGTGTATTTGTTGCCGATTTTATTGGACACATAATTTGCGCAACTACTAACCTGATTGGTGTGGATATGCTTTAAAATATATTTCTTAACACTCACCAAAAATGTGGTAATGTCATTTCAAAATTTTGTTAAATAAATTTTGTTCAAATTTTGTAAAATATTGTATGGTTCTATATTTGTGTGGCTTAGTAGTTGCCCCTGTTTTTCAATTTACGTATCAGAGTTTTACGAAAACTTCAAAATTGTACTATAAAATTTAAACATTTATCCTAGAAAGTCACCTACTCCAAAATTATGCAAACGGTTCAAAGTAATCGACGACAGTACATGGTAAACTAGTAAAACAAAATTTATCTCTTCATTTTGTCTAAAATATTATGATGTTATATCAGTGTTTTGCTGAATCCTATTTAGGATATGCAAAGTATTATTTATGTGATTTATTACTGCAGCCATACTTTTGACCCGTATGTGCAGATTGTTGAAAAATAATTTATAATCGTAGAATAAAGGTTACCGTTAGGCCAATAGCTAACTACATGTGTTCAACCATTCGTCCAAAAATGTTGATGATGTTATATCAAAAGTTTCGTAAATAATCGAGGAAGATTTAGAATAATTATTTTCTACAAAAAGATCTGTTAAAATTAAAATACGATTCATTGGTTGTTTGGTTTTTGAAAAATAATTTATAATTGTATAATAAAATTTTACAATTTAATTGGGAAAATACTAAACAAGCTTTGTAGCAACCGTCAGCTTGGCCATTAGTCAAAATACACATTCTCAGAAAAATTGTAAACAAATAGCAATTAATAACTTAAGCAAAAACAAGATGTGGCTAAATATGTTTCAGACTTTCAAAATTAAGTTATCACAAAATCTTTGACGGTTAAATGAAGAGTTGCGTTCGTCGTGCCCTACAACCGTGAGTGCGACAAAATGCTTCTTATAAAACTCGTATTATAATATACTCTTTTCTACTTTGCGCCTTTTTAAACAACACTATGAAATTTCGATTTCGAAATCTAGGGAATTTTATGAGAGTTGGTAACATTTGCAGAATGTAAGAAGGACAACTATGAAAAAAGATGATAGACAGTTATAACATGTAGCAGCTAGCTCCTCCGTAATGACAACAGTAAAAAAATAAACTTCACTGCGTTTAGTGAAATTATTAAAGCACGTACCGTCCTCGCGCGATTTCCAAGTTTCAAGGTCGCCGCCCCCAAGTCCAAGAGGAACCCGTCTTGAAGTAAGTCGCCACCCAGGGGGAACGGCCGTGCCGGACGTTTAACCCTTTTTGCTTATTTAATTTGTCTTGTAGTTATTAAAGACTTAGCCATAAGAAATTTTCAGTTATTATGCATAATAACGGAAACGTTTAGGTAGTATTGATAATAACTAACACAGAAACAAGAATTATGCATAATATTTTCCAAAAAGCTACCCACCCTGCCTCGCTTTCCCCTACATATCACATGTACAGTTGATTTAAAAAAAAAAGGGACAAATTACAGTTATATAAACGTCATATTCCCATTGCTTTTCGATCTATGAGAACCTGAATTGCTCATCTTGTCCCGTTTTTATTTTGAAATCAGCTGGACATGTTTTAAGCCTTTGAAAATGGTAAAAAGTGAAAAAAAATTAGAACAGGATGATGCCCACTGGAAAAGGAAGAAAATATAACTAAAATAAAGGGAAAAATAATTTACGGGCGATCTGAGGTCCGGGAGGGGAGCTCAAAATTTTACATGATTAAAAAAAACTTCGAATTCGAGTTTTTCGTTTTCTTGGATTTCCTGTGAAAATTTGCCAGAGTAATGTATACTTTTTTTTACACCATCAGAAAGTAGAGATTTCAACGAACAAAAAGCACACCGATTTTTTTAAAAAAGCAAACATTTTGACGTGAGAATTTTCGATTGAAAATTAAGGTGGTTTTTCGATATTAAATCACAATAAGGGAGAAAAATAAATATTTTGAACCAAAAAAATTACAGTGATTTTGGGACACAAATAGGTAAGTTTTCACCAAATTTCGTGAAAAAAAAAATTTTTTGTGGTAGATAAAAACAAAAAACCAAAAACTCGGTTATTTGCATTTTTCACATAAATTTTGAGGTTATTTAAAAAAAGTCTAAATACAAAAGTTGTAGATCCTTTTATTACCTAGAACTTTGCTATTTAACTTTTTTCGATAGGACTTGTAGTTTTGCCGGAAATCGTGATAAACCATTTTCTACCCTTAAAAGCTCACCCTCTTCCACTTCCCAACCTCAGATCGCCCGTAAATTATTTTTCTTTTTATTTTTGTTATATTTTCTTCCTTTTCCAATGGGTATCATCCTATTCTAAATTTTTTTGTTCGCAAAAATTATCGGCCCTGGCCTATTACAATGACTAATGTTTCAGGTATTATGCATAATTCCTGTTCCTCTGTTAGTTATTCTCAATATTACCTAAACGTTTCCGTTATTGTGCATAATAACTGAAAAATTTAGTTATTACGCATAATTCCTAATGTTTGCGGTTATTATGCATAATAACTGACAAGTTTAGTTATTACGCATAATTCCTAAAATATCTAGTTATTATGCATAATAACGTATTTCGGATATTAGCTGTCACATATATACTATATTTTGCCCTCTCGTAACACCAGATACTAAATTTTAAATTAGAAGAAAATATTCGAAATTACCTATCAACAATCGCGAGAGGAAGCCTTGCCGCGTAATCAAGGGTATAGCTGTAAATAAGACGAGTCAACTTATTTGGAACGTACGCCCAGCACGCTTCTTTACATTTACTTTAACGTTGCATACATATCTATATTTTAATATAAAAGGCTTCCCAAAAAGAATATACAGGGTGTTATTGAAAGGTACGTACAACAAAACTGACAGTTATTCGCGAAATCTAAGAAGTCTGAAAAACTTATGTTGTGTTATCAAAATTATAAGGGGAAAATTAACCCTTATCCAACCTTTTTAGACGCCACTGAAGGATAAATAGGTAAAATTGATTTATTTTAGTAAATCCTAGCAACTGTAACAATAAAACTTTTATCAAGAATAAATGTTGCTATAAGGAATGTTCATTTTATAAAGCGGACACTGAAAAACTGCTACTAATTCGAGTACTTTGGGCTAATTTAATTATTTTTGTTATAAAAATGTTTAACAATGTTAAATGAAATAATTATTCTTATTCTCTAATCAATTATATTCAGAAACTATAAAATTTTCTAACTATTGCGCGAATACCGCGAATCACTGTTTGCACAGGTTTGTTTGTGATTTTCTTCGTAGCAGGAGGCCACATTTTTTTAAATTCTCCAAGTCATGATGTTGTTCGGCCATCTTTTCTTAACACTGATTTCATATTTGCCCATTATCGCTCAAGTGGACGAAGCTCAGGACAGTTGGGTGGTTTATTTTCCTTTTTTAAAAACTGTACATTATTGGCATTAAGAAGCTCCTGAGTGGCACCAGCGTAGTGAACCGAAGCCAAATCTGGCCAAAACAATGGAGGGTTATGATGTTTATGATAAACAGGCGATAATCGCGTTTTTAAACATTCTTTCCTGTAATCATCGCCCCGAATTGTTCCAATCATAAAAAAAAACTAAAACTTTTTAGCCCACAAGAACAAATCGGTTGCCACACTAAGACTTTTTTCCCAAACTTTTCAATTTTTTTTTGTTTTCATGTCATCGAGGACATCTTCCCCTACGACTGCATTATAAAACTGGGAGCCGGGTAGTGTATTGCAGTCCATTTTGATCTTCGTTTCGTTGTCCATCAAAACACAACGATTTTTGTTCCTGACCAAAATTGTTTATAACTTCCTGCTTTTTTTTTGAAACTTTATGCGCTGCTTTTCGCTTCTTTTTGGGATTTTTTGCTTTAATACGTTCTAATGTTATTCCGAGTCTTTATATTTTGTACAGTACCTACGGTAACACCTTGCTTCTTCGGTATTTCCCGCACAGACATACATTTCGTTAATTTTAGCAGTTTAATGATGTTTTCCTCAATATTTTCGTTAAGCGGGCCTTTTCTCGGTCTGGATTTGAGTAAATCTTCTAAAGTATTAAACTCCCCAAACTTTTTGATTATTTGGAACACTGCTGATTTTGAACATTTAGTTATTTTAGGCAGTCCCCCCAACGGAAATTTTTCGTAGCATCACTTTTGCAAAGATAATTTTCTTGCCCCAATGGCGATTCGCTTCATTTTAAAAAGAAATAACGTTATTTTGAAAACAAAAATGGCATTTAATAGATACAACTTAAAGCTTTCATATATAAAAACTAGAATAATTTAGATTAAAAATTAGAAAAGTGGCGTTACTTTAAAGGTGTCCGTTTAATAAAATGAACACTCCTTAGAAGCGAAAGATGATCTTTTTATCACAGGGGTACAAAGAATTTGGACATAAATTTTAATAATTTTTATCTCTAAAAAGAGAACACTTGTACCTGAACTTTTGTTTTACTTTTAGCACCCATACTTCGAGACCAATTGCCGATTTTATTTTGTACGTCCCTTTCAACAACACGCTGTGTGTAAAATTCGTATCCAAGTTTATAATTTTTCGAAAAAGTTGGATTTGTTTAATTATATTCAGGGGCGAAATAATCTTTGGATAATTTTTATTTGCTGAGCGTAAGCAAAGGAAATATTGTAATCGAGTCCGTCGAACGACTCTCTACTTTTACGTTTCGTCGACCTTTCATGACCTCTACAGTACGAAGAAATAGATCTCCCGCTTTTGTTTTTCTGTCTGTCCGACTGTCCGCCTGTCTGTCTTTCTGTCTGTCGTCCCGGATTTTTTTTTATTGGACCGATAATCTCCGAAAGTACTGGGCCGATTGTTGTCAGATTTTGTGTTTATGTTGGAAGTATCATGTAGATGGTAAAATATTAACCAAAATTTGTCTAATCATCCCCACCACTAATGTGATGAGGTCACTTCAAATTGTACATAGTACATAGTATTGGTTAAAGTAACAATGTGTGACTCCATTTCCTCGAAAATGTGAAGAATATGCACGTCTTTATATATATATATATATATATATATATATATATAATAGTGACAAAATAAGAATTATAATATTCAGAACATTTTGTTCCATTGTGGTTTAATCAATAATTTTAGTCCTGTTTTGAGAGAACAAACTCATTCAAATCAAACTAATTTCCGCGTGACATTATTTCGATGTATAAACATAAATAATCACTTGAGCGTCAGATTGCTATTACCTAGTGTTGAAGTACAAGGTTTATTACAGATGGATTATTTTAAGTTCAACATGGTGAGTCATCAGAGTCTGACAACGGACTGTCAGTCAGTAGCGTAACATGCACACTTCAGAATGGTTTGCTTTTATTTTTTTTAAATCGAAAACAATAACATACGGAAACATAAACTTAAGTGAACTGGTCAACACGCTAGCACGAATGCGAATGAATCTATTAGGCACTAATCTAAACAGGTACAGGTACCCATCGCAGGTAGAGAAGTTTACTATGACAGAGAAACGATGACGGACGTCTCTGAGGGTGCGTCATTTCGAAAATGCTGGATATGTTTCATTGTACTTCAGGAGCGAGGGAAGTTCTGTCGAAACAAATTTCGACAAATTTTTTTGAATTTTGATTTACGGTCACTTTTCCAATCTTGGTGTGTACAGTTTAAGTAGGGTTCCCATTTTGTTTACGATTACAGTTCAAGGACACATTTTCAATTTTCACGAGTTTTTAAATATTGCAGCAGATGTCCATTTTTGGCGGATTGTTTGGGTTTTCACTGTCATGGGTACTTTCCTTATAACACGTAAGTTTTATTTTGTGTTTTTTTAAACCGGCTTTACCAATTATGTCAGCATTCTTTAAAATGTTCTCCTGATTTAAATTTTTAAATTTGACTCCTAACTGTCTTACTTTGACTCTTAAATTTAATTCGAGGAATTTAAACGAAACTTTTTACATTACACAAAAGATTGAATTGGAATTGTTTTTTTAAATAAACTTTGCAACAAAATTAGCACTATGTTATTTTACTTCCCTGACAGGAGTTATTGAACTACTACTACTGCATCCTATAAACCATTTGACGAATGAATTATTTCATATTTTTTCTGCGCTTTACGGCTCGTACAACCCAAAAATGACTATTCCTGTTTCCATCTGTATAGTCTATCTGTTGCCAATTTAAATTTTTGAACATCCATTTCCTGTTCAAGTATATATGATCTGGAGTTGTGTTTTTCCGTCTCTTAAATGTTTGAAGATAATCTGCACAATGACTAACCTGGTTGTTGTGGAACTTTGGGTGTGCTTTCAAATATATTTCTTTATGCCCACCAACAATGTTGTGATGTCATTTCAAAATTTTGATAAATAAATTTTGTTCAAATTTTGTAAACATTGTATATGTCTATATTTGTGTCGCTTATTAATTGCCCTTATATTAGAGTTTGACAAAGACATCGGAATTGTACTATAAACTTTGAACATTTATCCTAGAAAGTCAACTACTCCGAAATTTTGCAGATGGTTCAAGGTTATTTTTATTTATTTATTTTATTTTATTAATTACGTCCCCCAACAGGCACTGAGGCCCAATTACAGGGGAACGGGACATACACGTTACACCCAGAGCCATGGCGGGAATCGAACCCACGACCCAAGGTGTAGCGGGCAAGCATGATGCTAACTAGCCCACCCCGGGTCCGGTTATCGAAGACATGGTAAAATATTAAATCAAAACTTATCTCTTCATCTTCTCTATAAATATGATGATGTCATATCAATGTTTTGCTGAATCCTATTTAAGATATGCAAAATATTATGCTTCTGCATCTGGTCTATTACTGTATCTATACTTTTAACCCGCATGTGCAGATTTTTCAAAAATAATTTATAATCACACAATAAAGGTTACCGTTAGGCCAATAGCAAACTAAAACGCGTTCAACCCTTCGTCCAAAAATTTTGATGATGTCAACTCAAAAGTTTGCTAAGTAATCGAGAAAGATTTAAACAAACTATTTCCTATAAAAAGAACTGATACATTAAAATATGTTTGGCTGTTTGGTTTTCGAAAAACTATTCATAATTGTACAATACAATTTTGAGAAAATACCAAACAAGCTTTGAAGATACCATCAGCTTGACCGTTAGTCAAAATGTTGTGTCTATTTTCAGAAAACGAGTAAACAAATAGTAGTAAATAACTTCAGCTAAAATAAGATGTGGCTAAAGACATTTCAGGCTTTCACAATTAAAGTATTAAAATCATGAAAATGTAAAGAAATTATGTAATTACTGGAAAAAAAAATTGATCGAAGGTTATTTCGACAGAACTTCCCTCGCCCCTGAAATACAATAAAAGAAATCCAACTCTTTCAAAAAAATTTAAAATTTGATTATGCGAATTTTATTTTTTAGGAGAACCCTTACAAGTTAAAATAAAGTACAAATGTATGTAACCTTAAAATAAATGTAAATAAGAGTGCTGGGCGTACGTTCCAAATAAGTGTTCAATTAAAAAACTTTTGTGATGTCGTTATTAACATTTTTGCAAAGATGCGTATATCACTTTGGATAGGTGCAGTGCAATACTAAAGATAACGGTATTGTATTCCCAAATTTTCGGGAAAACGGAGTGAGTCGTTCCCGATTTAATTCATTCATTCATTCATCTTTATGAGTTACCTTATATAAGAAACCTAAAAAAACTATGAATGCAATGATAAATGACAAGTATGAACTCATCATATTTTGCACATCTTGGATAGGATTTATTCGGCAAAATATTGAGATGACATCATCAATTTTTTGGGAGGGGATAAACGAATAAATAAATTTTGCTTATCAACTTAACATGATTACGATAAACTTAAAATGTTTGCAAGATTTCAAAGCATTCCGCTTAGCAGTTTCAAAGTTATAATTATGTATTGCAAAATATTCATTTTCAGTTTTAAATTTTTTCCAAAAATTCTGGATGTCTAGGGTGAAAATTCGATACGGATTCATACACCACGAGTGCAGGAGTATATTATTTTATGAAATTGAAAAAAACTTTTTATAACAAATTTTAGAGATGACGTCGTCCCATTGGTGGTGGGGATAATTATCCAAATTGTAGTTAGCGTTTAACCATCTACATGATATATGTACAAACACCAGACAGACAGACAGATAGACAGACAGACAGGTGGAAACGGGAGACCAGTTTTCTCGTACTTTAGAGGTCATGACACGTCGAGAAAATATGAAAGTAACAATTCGGGCGATGGATTCGATTTTCACTTACGCTCAAGAAGTAAAAAGAGCGCTTTGATATTTTAACCGATATATTTTAAGAAAAAAATGTTCTGGTTAGCATTTGTCATAAGTTTTGGAGCCACTTACAGTTTTATAAATAACTTAAAACACTGTATCCAAAGTAACATGCTTAGAATGGTTTTGACTGCTTCAAAATTAATTCAATATCATTTTACCACTTTTTGATTTATTTCACGAATTAAAAAATTAAAGTTTGCGTCAAAATTTGAGATTAATTGTAAAAATGTAACTTGCTGTAAAAAACTTGTAAGCTCATAGGGTTAACGATTTTATTAAACCTTAAGCACAACTTAAAAGAAATTGTCTTCCCTACAGCGATAATTATTTACAAATAAAAATACATACCTCCTCAGTAAGGAGCGCGCCATAATGGCAGTAAAACAACAGTTGGACAGCTAAATATATGTAACATGGAACTATTATAAGACAGTATGTAGCTATTGTAGCGGAGCCCTACAAAATTGCATAAAAGAGCATGCAAAAATTAAAAGTTAAAATCTTCACTCACCGAGATAAATCCAACGCAACATAAACATAAACCAAATGTAGTCGCCGCAATTTGAAAAAACCAAATCCATGAGAAACAAACCTCAAATTCACCAACGAAACTAAAATTTATCATCCAAATTTAAAACCATTTATTTGCACTTTATCTTTCACTTACTATAAAATTTTGTTGTGAAGTAAAATACATTCCCGTAAAACTTTATCGACATATTCAAATCTGATTCTAGAAGCACTTTCATTCTTCCGTACATTCCGTTCAAGAGTGCGTAAATTATATTTTAAAATTTTAAGCTGGCCAGTGGCATGGTACGGTAAACCTGCCAAAATTAATTCAATCATCGTAGTTGTGATTCCAATATAAAAAATTTCTGAAAACGACCTCAAACTAAGACAAATTATAATTGGTTATTCTATAAATACCTGCAGCGCAGTAGAAATATGCACCATAGAATAACACGGGTGTTGAGGTTAAATCACAAGGCAACCAAACATCCACCGCCAACTTTTGCTCATTTTCAAAAAATGGCATTAAGTTCCAGGAAAATTCAAGTACCACGATTAGACTAAAATAAATCCTAAAATTTCGCTGACAAACTTCAATGCAGTCCTCCACGATTTTTTCTTCTTGTTCGTTTTTCGGTGCGAATTGTTTATCTCCAAAGAAATGGAAACACTTTTTGATTCGTGATGAATTTACCATAAATGCTGTAAATTTTAAATGACAGGATACTGAGCTGTTTAACATAATCAAGGAGCGAGTCCATTGGTCGTAATTATCATTTTCTCCAACGAATAGCTTCACAACAACTAATAATGTTACAAGTATCGATAAACAATACAAAGTGTAGGCCCGTATTCTATATAATACACCATTTTGGCTGTGATCGTAAAAGCCCACAAATTTCAACACGGATATGTTCATGTGAAAACTTCTTGTGATTATATCTGCCATCTTAACCGTTCGTATGGGAACTGTGAATTTTTGTTATGCGGTCTTTAATAAATACAATTTTTCTAGTCAATACTATTAACTTATTAATGGTGGGCTGCAACTGAGTTATGGGTAAATCCTTTGAACTTCGTTCAGAAAAACGTAACTGAGAAAGAATAAAAAATGTTTTTATTAGTTTGTCTCATCGTTTATTCCGTTAATGGAGGAAAAACTATTACTTAGTAATTATCTACCGCGGTATAATTAAATTCATAAAGGCTGAATTACATTTCTATTTGAAAAATCTTTCATATTAAATTTCCAATTATGACGTGGTTTCAGAAAGCGAGTAATATTAAAAATAACAATCAATTCCAATGTTGTAGCAGAAATTATATGTGCATCTTATATTCTTCCTGTGGTAGTAGTTTGTTATTTATTGTCATTAATGCTTTTCTTATTTTTGTATTTGTAAATGGACAATGGACATACTTTAGATTTGATTTTTAACTTGGATGATATTATGCCTCGATGGTTAAATGTGGCAAACTTACATTGGAATAGTGTAAATGACAAATTTGAATCAGCTTGTGGGTTCATCGCTAATTAGATGATGCATAAAAAGGTACAGAAAAACTTAAATATGGGTGCTTATGACATTTAAATTAGACAGTATGTTTAAAAATAGTATGATAATTAGGAAAAAATTTGTAGAAACTTAATGTCGACTGAAGTGAGGCGAGGATCTAACTTTCACCCACTTATATTTATTATTTTTATAAATGAAATAGTTATGTATTTAAGACAATAAATGCAAGATTTTGTCATATACTCAAGGTTTTGTATAATGCTACATACGGAGATTGTTTTTTATTTCAGAAAAATTATAGACACTGTTTCAAAGGTGTTTTTGTAATAACTTAGTTTTAAAATGAATTAGTTCCCTTATAAATATGTCTAATTTAATTATATGGTCATTTTGAGATAGATAGGAAGACCAAAAAATAATGAAGAGTGTACTAATTATTCCAAAATATTGCGTTTTCACACCACTAGACAATTTCCTCTTTGGCAATCGTCGTAGTGAGTGCTGAGTATTATACTAAATAAACCAAGTTCTTTTGAGATTTATGCAGGTAATGAATCTACTCGACGGACCAACTGTTTTGTTTAAATAATTAACTCCCTTTCAATTTAAAGGCATTTATTGGCAACCGATGTCAACTCGGTGAGGGTAGAAGGTATGTACAACAAGTGTTATTTTATTACTGTTGCATCTTGGGAACTAGCGTCAATTTATTTTATCGTAAAAATCAAGAATTGTAAAACTGAATACTTTGAAATCTTGTCAATTAAGTAGTTGGAAACTGAACCCAACTTTTTTTTTTGCAATATCTGTGATGTACTATTAGTTTCCGTAACTTATAAAATTAGAAAAAAAAACCTGTTCTGCTCTAACAAAACCGAGAAAATGCTCAAAATCACACTAATATTAGGTCTCATTGTGCCGACCATAGTTATAAAATTCACATTAAAATAAGTTACGGACATTTTTTGAAGTGTAGGTACTACATTTCAAAAAATAAAAAAAAAATTTTCAGTTTATAAACTTCATAATTTTGGTTTAAAATTTATCAATCTGTTTGAAGCTTTATTTTATTCGTTCCATTTACTATCCTTTACTGCGGTCTCTCTTGGGTCGGGGGTAACATCGACCGAACGTGCTTCGACCGATAGGATAATTTATTACTTCCGTCATCTTTTTGCTGACAAATTTAATCTTTGCATACTTCAGCGTAGTTAGTGAACTCGTTGTAACCACTGAAATATACAAAGAGTAAATTCTGAAATGGAACGAAGGTCGAAGAATTCTTTCAAAGCCACGATCAAAATGTATTTGCTTATCTACGCCAAAAAATGCATGACGTCATCGCAAAATTTGATACGATTAGTATGTGATGTATCATTGCAGTAATATTTTTTAGATTTACTAAGCAAATATATTTTAATTATAAATGTATCATGTTTATGATGACTTTAAAACATCTGCAAGATTTCAAAGTACATATTCGATTTTGCAAATCCAAAATTAAACTGCATGTATGAAAAAAATATCAGTTAACAAAAATGCCACATTTTTATTATTATGTTACATGTCACTCAACGACAATATCGTTTTTTTTTTATTTGTTCATTATGAACATTTAAGAGTATTTTATTTGAAAAAGTGATGAAAATTTTTTTACGGAACAATTGGTCGAAAGATGTTAGAAAGCAAAATAATCCAGATCCGGACAGGGACCATCGTCACTCACGAACGAAAGTGACCATTATTTTATGAGAACAACTACCTGCTAAATCTTCTCCGACAAATTCGGGAGAACTGGTATGAGCCATAAATATTGCTTACCAATTGTACTACTGTCCGTCTCGTTATTGTCAATAAAATTTTATAGGGTAGAATGTAAATTTCGTTGTAGTTTGAGCCTACCTGCAAATTCTGCCCTTGAAGGATTTGGACCGCCTTCCTCGGTGACGACCGGCAAAAATGATCCGCCCATAGGCTCAAAACATTTGCTTGCGATTGTACAACAAGTGTTATTTTATTACTGTCGAATCACCCCTCCACGCGTTGGTGACTATAAAAATTAGGTTATGCTAACAACGGCTGCAATTTTTGTATATTTATATCTATTTTTCTTGGTGTGAGTTCATCCGCGCCAAGATGGCTTGCGCCAAAGTGTCCCTGCGCCAAGTTGGCTTTGCGCCAAAATGTCTCGCGCCAAGTTGGCCACGCCACGTCGGCCGCGTCGAATTGTCCTAGACCGAGTTCCTACACTGCAACATGCAACAGTACCTAGTAAAATTTTATTGGTATTTTAAAATTAACCATCGAGTCTTGGACCCACAAAACCATAAATCACAAATTCAGGCGCAAGAGTTCAATTCGTAGAAGGTGGATACCGGACGGATGATTGATTCTTTTAAGATTTTCATGGCCAATATCTCTGTTAGTTATGGACGGATGTGTATAAAATTTAAAATGTAGATAAATACTTATAATGTGTGAAGACGAGATTGGTGACAATAAAATTACTTTATCTCAAAAAACGCATATTTTATTCAGATCAATCTGTATAATTGTTTTATGCAATATGAGTCTTTAGGTACTACCTAGTTTATTAAAAAAGTAGTAAGATAACCGATTAAAACACAATAAACACACCTAAAGTCTTAGCGAAATTAGAAAGTTGAAAGTCTCGCAATTTTGAGAAATGGTACGCGATTGACGAAATGGCACAAGCAAATGGGCACAAAGTATTGAGACTTTCGCCATAGTTTTAAAGCATATTCAACCCGATCGATCTAATTTGGGCGATCTTAAACCGTCAAAATTTAACACACGTCCAGAAAGTTCAGCAGCGGTTATCGAGTTTTTTAGAGACTAAGTTTCATACATTACACCAAATAAATGGTACAAATATGTGAAACATCTTAAAAATATTGAAAAATCATTTATTACCACGCCACTGACCAACATTAGTATTTGTTTGAATAGTGAAGATTCTTCGGATCTTAGCAACTAGTTTTTTGTTTTATGTGTAGTATTATCCTTATATAGCTATTTAAATAACTGCATTGTCCGACAATCCCTCAAAGTAGCGGTTGTAAAATTTTACTAGGTACAGTTGTAGTGTAGGAACTTTACAATGAAACAGCATTTTCGAAAAACTATAAAATTTGATTTTGCGGGTTTTATATTTTTTATGGAAACCCCTATAAGTTGAAATAAACATATATAAATATGTAATGGTAAAGTAAATGTAAAGAAGCATGCTATGCGTATGTTTCAAATAAGTTTTAACTTTACAAAATTTTGTGATGAACTCGATTATTATCATTTTGCAAGAACACATATTTTAATTTGGGTCGGTACAGTAATACTAATAAAAACGTATTATACTCCCCCTCCCTCAAAATTTTGGGGAAAATAGAGTGAGATGTTCTCGATTTAATCAATAAAATAAATTAATCTGTTCATGCAAATTTAAAAAATGTTAATGCAATTATAAATCACAAGTATATCATATATATTTTTTTCGGCAAAATTTTTTGAGGGGGATAAAGAGATATATTTTGATTAAAAGCTTACCATGCCTGCAATAACTTCAAAACGTGTGTAAGATTTCAAGGCATTCGGTTTTGTAGTTTTTACTTAGATTAGATTAAATCATCAATAAAATAAATTGAGTAATTTTTTTTTCACCACCCTGTATAAGCAAATGTAAAAAATTTGAATGCAATGTAAATTGCAAGTATAGATGGGCGGACGCCAACTGGGCACCAACTAATCGCAGGTAAATTTTGCGGGTAGTTACGATAGGCCAACTCGCACCGTACCCCAAATAAAGATGGGTGAACTCGGCACTACAGCAGCAGGTATGGTAACAAGGGTTAATCCACCCACTCCCCGAGATACCTTCCCTCTAGTCAAATCGTTATATGCAAATAAATATCACAAGTCGGCAAATTTAACTTTTGAAAATTTGTTTCTGTTTGTCTTATGTTTTGTTATCTCTATGACATCAATAATAATAATAAATATTGTTTTGTTGAAATCCTAGAATGTGATACCATTGGTTAATTTCGTTTCTGTAAAGTATTTTGAAAAAAAAAACCACTGCTATATGTATATGTTGGTAAAATCATTTACCTATATATGATTTTAAGTAATAAAAGATATTTTGGAACAATTGTTTTAATTTAATGAATTGTACAAATATTTCCTGTTAAAAAACATATTTTTATGTTATTTAAACAATATCTCTTTTTTTTAGATGTGATAGAATTTTGTTAGTATTTTTCTTGTAATTAACGTACTAAACTCTTTCAAATAAGTCATTTCTCTACAGCCCAAAGCAAGGTAAGGTTTCTGTTTTAATTTTATTGAACTTATTTTTTTTTGTGTCGGGAGGGGGGGGGGGGTATCTAAACGTGCTGGAATTTTTTGCAATTTTTTTCCGTTATCAATGCCCATAATATACATAAGCTGCTAGTACCTGAAGCGGGTGGTTGGTGTCGAGTTGGCCTATCATCAAAAGGTAGTTTTTAAAATTACCTGAAATTGCTGGTGCCGAATTGGCGTGTTTATTTTATGACGGATTAGTCTTGGTGCCGAGTTCACCTGTACCCTATAGATTGATCATATTTTGCAGTTTTAGACAGGATTTATTCGGTAAAATTTTGAGAAGATGTCATCAATTTTTTGTAGTTGATAAACAGATTCATTTTATTTAAAAAGTTACCATGCTTACAATAACTTCAAATAGAAACTTACCGTTTGTCCAAGAACTTATATCACATAAATTGCGAGATTGTGCATCATTGATTAAAATGTAATTATTTATTCCTTTGATAAGTTTGACGACTCATGTCGAAAGTTCGATAAATATTTCTTGTTTGAAATATGCATGATAACTTGCCTTGATATCTGTGATTTATTTAACCGTTTAAATCATTATTTCCTAAAAAGTATGAAAACAAATTTGGTGATGATCTCATCAACTTGTTTGCAAGGACACTTGTATCAATTTCGATGGCTGTAGTGTAATACTAATAGTAACAGTATTGTATTCCCAAATCTTCGGGAAAATGGAGTGAGCCGTTTCTGATTTAATCAATAAACTAAACTAAAGGTTATTTTTTTTGTATCACTCTGTATAAGCATTTCTAAAAAATATTAATGGAATGCTAAATGACAAGTACATTTAAAGTGAAAACTAAAAAAACTGGACACTAGTGTTTTGAACTTTTGGAAGGAAAAGATGTAAGCATGTTTTAAATAATTGCAAAGAAAAAATATCGGAATCGTTTGTCAACAATGAATAAAAAATATTTTTTTACATGGGACTTACAAGTAAATGTTTTGAATATTCCAAAACTTAAACAGTATAGTTTTGGCACATTTTCGCTTTGTAAAACGCTAGACGAGAGACAAGTTTGAATTGGGCGCCATTTTTTGCCTTAAACGCAACCAGCAATTCTTCTCTAAATCTACCTGACGCGCTGGGATAGACGACTACGGGACGTGGGTCATAAAAACATCTTAAGCCGATAATCTAGAATAATGATAATTTATGACAGGCGCCCGACAACATACCTTCAGTACAGAATAATCATTTCTCCTATTTTTTTGACATATTCATTTTAATATTCGAGATAATTATTATATTATTCAAACACAATTTAGACACTGTAGAGCAAACAAGGCTTATCAAGCCCGTCTATTACTTTATTCGCCTAATAAATGTATTATTAATACCGTTTTCTTGTTATTTAGATAAAGGAACAAATTAAATTCACAGTTCTATTTTTAAACGCTCTGTATTTTTGCTCGGTAAAAATGATAAATGCTGAGTTATATAATATATGCTTGGTGAAATAATAGCTGCTTAGTTAAATTAATAAATAAATAAGGAATGCTTAGTAAGAACTCTACGTGCTAAGTATAAAAATTGGTCGAAGGTTATTTCGACAGAGCTTCCCTCGCCCGTCAAGTGCAGCACAACAAATAATACTCCCGCAGAAGGCGCAAATTGAAAAATTAAATATACTTAAAATAGACAATAAATCTGAAAATTCGAAAAATCAGAAACTTTAAAAATCGAAAAATCAAAACACCCAAAAATCGATACATTAAAAAACTGTATATTAAAATATCTGAAAATTGAAAATCCAGAAATTGAAAAGTTCTCAATATTCAAATCCTGAAAAAACGAGTATTGAAAACTTGAAAAATTGAGAAATCCAAGCAACAAAAAATAGTAAAATCGAAAAATGTAAAATTTAAAAAATCCAAAAATTGAGAAATAAAAGAAATGAAAAATCAAAAATTTAAAAATTCGAAAAATTGAAAAATTAAACTATCGAAAAATTGAAGAATTGGGAAATCGGAACACCAAAAAAATCAAAAAAACAAAAATCTAAAATTCAAAAATCAAAAAATTGAACACTCGAAAAGCCAGAAAGTCGAAAAAATCGAAACATCGGAATGTTCAAAAACTGAAACATCGCAAAATCAAAACATCAACAGTAGAGGAGTCAAAAAATCAAAAAATTAAGAAATCAAATTAGACCAAAATTGAAAAATCGAAAAGTTAATAACTGAAAAAACATAAAAAAAAAATCGGTAAACCGAAAAATTGAAAAATCTAAAAATCGAGAAATTAAACAATCTAAAAATTAAACAATTTAAAAATCGAAGAATTGGAAAACCAAAAAATCTAAACCGAGAACTTGAAAAATCGAATAATCCACAAGTCAAAACATCAAGGAAAAGAAAAAAATTAACGGAAAATCTAGAACTTAAAAATTGAAAAATTAAAATAGGTACCTATCGAAAAATTGAAAAACCGAGAAATCGAAACATCAAAAAATGCAAAAATTGAATAAACGAAACATTGCAAAATCCCAAAACTTAAATACTGAAAAACTGAAAAATAGAAGGAAAATTGAAAAATCGAAAAAGTGAAAAAATTCAAAACTGAAACATTGAAAAATTCAGAAATCGAAAAATTGAAAAATCACAATTGAAGAAAGAATTGAAAAATCGAGGAATGGAGAAATGGGAAAATAAAAAAATCAGTTAATCGAAAAATTGAGAAATCGAAAAATTTAGAAACGTCAGAAAGTGAAAACTGAAAAATAAAATAATTTAAAAATCGTAAAACTGAAACATCCGAAAACTGAGAAATCGAAAAATGAAGAAATTCGAGAAACCGAAAATATGAAGAATCGAGAAATGGAAGAATCGATAAATTGAAAAATCCCAACAGTAATATGTCAAAAAATTGAGAAAAAATCGTATCAAAAACTAAAAATTCAAAAAATCGAGAAATTGAACAATCAAAAAATCAAAACATTGAAATCGCAGTAAGTTGATAAATAGGAAAATTTAAAAAACAAAAATTTTAAAAATCCAAGAATTTAACAACAACAAAAATCTAAGCCTGAAAACTCAGAAAATCGAATGATCGAGAACTCAAAACATTAAAGAAAACAAAAAATCTAAAATTTAAAAATTCGAGAAATTGAAAAAACATGGAACTGAAAAATCGAAAAGTCGAGATAGTGAGAAATCTAAAAACCTAAAACTTTAAAAACTGAAAAATTAAAATATCGAAACATTTAAAAACCTAGAAAACACAATATCAAAAATTGAAGAAACGGAATATTGCAAAATTCCAAAGCTGAAATATTGAAAAATTGGGAAATGGATAAATGGGAAAATAAAAAAAATCGGTCTAAAGAGTTTAGACAGTATTTCCCTCGCTATCGGAAACGTGACGACTGCATGCCTATTATGTTTTTTTTTTCACATTAGATTTCAAAGCATTCGGTTTTGTAATTCCTGATTAAATCAATAAAATAAATTTGTGCATTCATTAAATTTTTTGAGTCATCCTGTATATCCGAATCCAAAAAATATGAATGGAATGATAAATTACAAGAAGAGACTCATCATATTTTGTACATTTTAAATAGGATTATTCGGCAAACTTTTGAGCTGACGTCATCAATGTTTTGGAGGGGATAAGCAAATATATTTTGACTAAAAATTTATTATGCTCTTTATAACCTTAAAACATTTGCAAGATTTCAAAGCATTGGGTTCTGTAGTTCCTGATTAAATCAATAAAATAAATTTACCCATTAATTAATTTTTGGGGTCACCTGTATATGCAAATCCAAAAAACATGAATGGAATGATAAATCACAAGAAGAGACTCATCATATTTTATACATTTTAGATAGGATTTATTCAGCAAAATTTTGGGGTGGCGTCATCTATTTTTTAGGAGGGATGAGCAAATATATTTTGATCAAAAATTTACCATGCTTATGATAAATTTAAAACATTTCCAAGATTTCAAAGCATTCGGTTTTGTAACTCCTGATTAAATTAATAAAATAAATTTGCGATTTGATTTAAGAAGAAAGAGGAACCTGCCTTTGCGAGAGATTTTTTAAAAATAAATAAAATTTGTTTCTATTTTTTTATGTACTTTAATAATTTATTAGGAGTACATTTTTCATCACCAAGACCTGCATATTTTTATTATAAATATATTTTGAAAATGATCTCTCGGCAAATGAAAATATATACGAGCACTTTTTTCGAGTAAACAATGAAGGAAGAAGTTACTGGGCGTAGGGCTTTTTTAAAACACCTCCTTTCTGGGATAAGTAGTAGATACTCTTAGCTACTTATACGTGTTAAACAAAAGCTGTATTTTATATATTTTTTATTATTATTATAAATATGTTTATTAGTTTTATTAATTAACAAAGCAAAATATATATCAACAATAATATTACAATGAATTTTTAGTAATCATGTGTATTGAATTCAGAATCCTGAGTTTAGTGAAAATATTATAGTTCCTCAGTTTTAATTCGGTTTTATGATAGTACCTCATTGCGTAAAAGTTAATTTTCTTAACAATAGATTACTACGGCCGGTCCAGGCGGCTTGTTAAAGAACTGAGTTCCTTGCCATAAATTAGAAAAATCAGCCGAGAACGCTAACAATCAGCTTATGGTAGAGCAGGCGATAAGGGTTTTACCTAGAAAGTCGCTTCCGTAAATTTTAGTGGCGCTCCTATCGGCAAAGTACTGAACTAACGGCTCAAAATCTGTCGAATTGATACCCATTTTTTTCAATAAGTGTTAGTTTTTGTTAAAAACTCTGCTAACCTGTAGATCATTAATTTTCCTCTGATATTCCTGTTAAAATTATTCGACGTATTTTGCATTAATTTGTGGTATATTTTGATTTTAATAAACACATTATTATTTAAACAAATTGTACCACTAACAAACATTTAATGACTCTGCGCCCTGTAAAAAGTGATGTTTTATCCATGTGTAAAATTTTCAAGCGATTCTGCAAGTTCAAAAATGATTATGATTCAAAAAAATGTTTTGTGCAAAGGACATAGGGCTCGAGACTGTACATAAAAAAAAGAAAAAGACAAATCAGAAGCAGAAGGAAGAACAAGAGTTGCCTTAATAACAATAGCTCTAATTAATAGTGAAGAAGTGTTTTCAGAAAATTGGTATGCTGACTCAGGAGCCACACAACACATGAGTAGCCATAAAGAATGGATGGAGAATTATGAAATATTAAATGAAGCTATAGATATAAAGATGGGAAATGGCTCAATAATTAAAGGAGTTGGATAAGGTGATATTAACCTACTGATATTTGATGGCAACAACTGGAGAGAGAATGAAGTGAAGCAAGTATTGCATGTACCAGAATTGAAAATCAATTTATTTTCAGTGACCTCTGTAACAGATAAGGGATATTAAATCGAGAAGAGTGCAGAATATCTGAAGGTGGAGAAGTATTTGCATTAGGAAGGAGAGTAAACCAGTTGTACCAGTTATTATTTCAAGTAGAGAATAGTGAGAAGAACGAAAGTCAAGTTTATTTGAGTACCTATCAGAATAAAAAAAAGAAATTGAAAGTTTGGGACGAAAGATTGTCACATCAGAATGTTGCTCAAGTAAGATCAATTTTGAATCAGCTTAAGATTTCATTTATTGATGATAGAAATGTTTTCTGTGAGGATTGTATGTTAGGAAAACTACATGTCTTACCATTCAAGTTAAGTAACAGTAGACCTGATCAACCAGGAAAGATAATACATGCCGATGTATGTGGTCCAGTGGAAGAATAGTCACTAGGTGGAGCTTATTATTTTTTAATGTTGAAAGATGACTATAGCCACTATAGAACAATATATTTTTTGAAGAGAAAATCTGAAGCCAAGCAAAAGATAGTAGAGTTTCTAGTGTTAGCTGAGACTCAAACTGGAAGCAGGGTGAAAATAATGAGAACAGATAATGGATTAGAAGAAGTTAATAAAGAGGTTGAGAGTTATTTAGCGAGTAAAGGTATTATACATCAAAAGAGTTGTTCATACACTCCACAGCAAAATGGAAGAATAGAACGCGAGAACAGAACAATTGTAGAAGCAGCAAGAACTATACTACATTCAAAGAATCTCGAAAAGAAGCTATGGGTAGAAGCAATCAATACAGTGAATTTTGTCATAAACAGAAGTGGATCTAGTTCACTAAACTATAAGACACCATACGAATTGTGGTTTGAAGAAATACCAGATATACGTTTCTTTCAGATATTTGGATCAGAAGCGTTTGTTCATCAGTCCAAAAATTTATGAAAAAATTGGATCCTTGTGGTAAAAAGGGAGTTTTTGTTGGATACGCAGAAGAGTCTAAAGGGTTCAGAATATATATGAAAAATAAAGGAAGAGTTATAATATCGAAAAATGTGATATTTAAACCAGAATCGAAAGAAGAATCTGAAGAGTTTACGAACATTCAAGAAGATCAAACAGAATATATTGAAGAACCAGAACCAACAGTGAACGAATTTCTAAATGAAGTTGAAGAAACAGAAAATGAAGTTGAAAATATTGATATCAATAATGAAGAAACTGGAGCAAAGCAGCAGAACGTCAATGAACAAATAGCAGAAACTGAAGACGAGGAAGAAGGTCAAAATGAAGCCACAAATCGTTATAATCTAAGAAATAGAAGTTGCTTGCGACAGCTAGAAAACTAGAGGTGTATGATATGGATTCATCATATGAAGAAGAAGACTATGAGACAGCCCTCATTTGTAGGTCAATCTTAGAAGATAATTTGTCGTATCAGGAAGCTGTGACTGGACCGAATAGTAAGCACTTGAAAGAAGCAATAAAGGAAGAATTTAAAGCTTTAGAAGCGAACCAAACATGGATGATCGTAAGAAAACCAATAAGGAAAACTATAATAGACACGAAGTGGGTGTTTAAAATGAAAAGAAATGAGAAGGGTGAGCCATCAGTATTTAAAGCTAGACTAGTTGCAAGAGGGTTCCAACAGAAAGAAATATTTGATTTCTCAGAGACTTATGCACCAGTCGCAAAGTTAACAACGTTAAGAGTGTTGTTGTCATTAGCAAATCAGTATGATTATAAAGTACACTAAATGGATGTTAAGAGCGCCTTTTTAAATGGAGAAGTTGGAGAAGAAATTTTTGTTTATCCACCAAAAGGAATGGAGTTGCCAGCAAATCAAGTTTTAAAGTTGGTGAAGTCATTATATGGTTTGAAAAAAAGCCCACATTACTGGAACAAGAAATTTAATGCATTTATGGAAGATAGTGGTTTTGAAAGATCAAAGGCCGATTTTTGTTTGTACATCAAAACTGAAAAGCATGGGAAAATTTACGTCTTACTATATGTGGATGATCTGATAATATGCGGAAATGGTAGAGTAGAAGATTTCAAGGGGAGATTGCAAAACCACTTCAAGATGAATGATTTAGGACCAGTTTCAAACTATTTGGGATTACATATCAAGCAAGAGAAATAAAGTGTTGTAATCCATCAGATATCATACTTAAAGAGAATACTGAAGCTGTATGGTATGGAAAATTGTAACCCAGTCTCTACACCTTTAATACCAGGAATTATGTTTCCGAAAAATCCATCACCAGACAAGGAAATGGAGCACAAATGCAAAAAGCTTATTGGATATATTATGTATGCAATGTTAGGATCTCGACCGGATCTGTGTGCTGCAATTAGCATTCTTAGTAGATATCAAAACAGAGCCAGCTTAGAATTATTCGGAGCACTCAAAAGAGTTCTTAGATACATAAAGGGAACTCTGCACCTGAAATTGACTTATCTAAAGAGTAACACCAACAATAGAATAATAAAAGGTTACGTCGACTCAGATTATGCTGGAGATGAAGATAGAAAATCCACAACAGGATATCTTATTAAGGTATTAGACAACATAGTATCATGGGCAACAAAGAAACAGTCTACGACGGCTTTATCATCATGTGAAGCTGAATACGTTGCGTTAACAGTAGGAATAAATGAAGCGTGCTGGATCAAGTCTGTTTTGAGGGATTTGAGAGTTGGAAGAACCGAAAGAATTTTAATTTTCCAAGACAATCAGTCTACTATAAAAGTATCCCAAACACCAGCAAATACGAAGCGACTGAAGCATATCGATGTAAAATATCACTACATTAAGCAGTTAGTCGAAGAAGGAACAATAGAGCTGAAGCACATTTCAAGCAAAAACCAAATAGCAGATATACTAACTAAAGGAGTACCAAGACATCAATTTGAAAAACTCAGAAGCGAGTTAGGACTGAAATGATTTGTAGTTTACGATCGGTATATTATACTGTATGTCAGAATTTAATTAATTTGTTTTAAAACTATTTTTATTGAAGGGGAGTGTTAGGTTGGCAATAAAAACGTTTCTTAGAGTGTCATTGCAGAATGTTGTCATCTGCAATGACACATTATGTTTCGTTGTATTGTTTCTTGATTATATTACTAGTTTATTTGAGAGTGAATTCTTTTCCCGCTGCTTAACTTGCTTCAAGTCATCAGCAGCAATTGTGAGTGAAAATTTACCTGAATCAATTTTGGCTGTCATTTCAACTTATAATAGTTTAAAATGTTTAAAATACATGGCTGTATTGGCACGAGCAGGGCTGTAAAAATTTTACTGGCTAGCCAATAACATTTTTTACAGGCTATAGCCAGTTAAGTGACAATTTCATGTTGAATACAGTGACTTGGTAAATTGATGTTTACAAATGAGGAACAAATAAAAATTGTTTGAGGTATTGTCGGTTTTGCCTGATTTTGAACTCAATTTTTCAAAGGAATATATTTTGAGCTTATTTTATTTACTTGTAAGAGTGGTTGTGCTCAACTGGTCAGAATTTTAAACATTAATCTGAGACTTGCAGAGAAAAGTACCAAAAAGAATTGTCAGTGAAAAAATACACATACCTCATCAGTTAGAAGCGTCCCATAATGGCAATAAAAAAGCAATTGCCAAGCTAAATATATGTAACATGGTATCATTACAAGACAGTTTGTAGCCATTGAGGAAGAATCCTATAAATTGTTAAAAAATGTTATTCAAAAGTTAAGAGTTTCAATTATTACCTACTAACCGAGTTAAGCGCAAGGCAACAAAAGCATAGGCCGAAGGTGGTCGCCGCTATTTGAAAAAACAAAATCCAGGAGAAGCAAAGTTCATATTCAGAAACGAAACTAAAATTTACTCCTATATTACAACTTAACAGCTACTTTAGATCTTGTTTTTTCCTTACTCCAAAATACTGTTGTGAAGGGAAGTACATGTCCGTAAAACTTTGTCCACATTTTCAAACCTGATTCTGGAACTTTTCTCAATATTCGGTAGGACGTAGAGTTCGAGATTGCGCAACCTATGCTTTAAAATTTTAAGCTGACTGGTCGCATGTAACGATAAATCTGTTAAAATTAATTCAATCACGGTAGTAAGGATCCCAAGATAAAATATCACTGAAAGTAGCCAGAATATAAGAAGAAATATGTATTTTGGATGATTTTGTAAATACCTGCAACACAGCACAAATAAACACCATAAAATAACACAGGTCTTGAATTTAAATCAAATGGTAACCAAACATCTAACGAAAGCTTTGGCGGCTTTTCAAGAAATGCCATCAAATTCCAAGAGGCGTCGTTTAATATCGCCAAGGTCATGTAGATTCTGGAATTACGTTTACAAACTTGGATGCAGTCCTCTATTATTCTTTGTTCTTGTTGATTAGTCGATGCGAATTTTTTGTCTCCAAAGAAATGAAGACACTTTTTGATTCGCGAAGACTTTACCATAAACGTTGTAAATTGAAAACAACAACCCAGAGAACTGTTTACGAAAATCAAAGACCGACTCCACTGGTCGAAATCGTCATTTTCATCAACAAGCAGCTTCACAACCAATAATGTTGTTATAAACAAAGTTAAAAAATACAAAGCATAGGCCCAAATCTTATGTAATAGACCTTGTTTATTGTAATCGTAAAAACCCACAAATTTTAACAGCGTTATATTCATGTGAAAACTTCTCGATATAATATCTGTCATCTTAACTGTTCGTGTTACAACTTTGCACTGTGAGTTTTGATCATACGGTCTTAAATAAGTAAGTATTGATTCCATTAATTATTAATGGTGGGTTGCAATTCAATACTGGATAAAAGCTTTGAATTATATTCTGCAAGATGTAATAGGGGAAGAATAAAAAACGTTTTTATTATTTAGTATCATCTCATTGTTTATTCTGATGATAGAGAAAAAATATTGCCTATTAATTATCTGGTACACTCGCATATATCAGGCGGTCTTACTTTCTAAGTTTAATTTACTATCTTTGTGAACTTGAAGAATTTGCGTTAGCATAAGATTTCTTTTTAATTTAAGAAATAATTAAATTGTTCTTGGTTTTTGTCTAAAATAAATTTGGTAATATCAAAAATTGACACTCGTCTGAAGTAAGTCTCTTATCCTGATATAAATGATCGAATTAATAGACTAACTAAGTCTCCTGTCTCTGAATGTGCCATCATTTCAGTAAATTTGCTCATTATGATTGGCTCACAAAATTGACAATAATTATTGTACTCCTCACAAGGTAATAAAATTCGGTATTAGTCTATTCGGTTATATTACTTTTTTTCTTTTTATTGTTTAGTGAATATATTGGTTTTAAATTTCCTTTTATAGTCTAGCTGCTATAATGTGTATATTTCTCATAGTTGGACTCCTCCAAATACACCGTGTTATTAAAAGGTACGTACAAAATAAAATCGGCAATTGGCCTCGAAGTGCTAAAAGTAAAAAAAAACTTCAGGTAAAAGTGTTCTCCTTTTAGAGATAAAAATTATTAAAATTTATGTCCAAATTCATTGTACGTTATCCTTCAGTAGCGTCTAAAAAGGTTGGATAAGGGTTAATTTTCCCCTTATAATTTTGATAACACTAAATAAGTTTTTCAGACTTCTTAGACTTCGCGAATAACTGTCAATTTAGTTGTACGTACCTTTCAATAACACCCTGTATATTTAGATCTACTGCTGATCCGAAAATAACAAGCAAGGCTACTAAGACAAAGGAATGATAGATTACTAAAATATCTGTCGAAATTCTAGAAATGCAGCAGAGTGAAAAAGTCAGCTGTGAATCAGGATTTTAAAGGTTTCATTTTTAATAAGACTTTGGTCATTGATGTAATGAGTAAGCCTTCGATAATATAATATAACAAGAAGAAATCCCATGTTGGAACCTTGAAGTAGGTACACCTGACGTTGAAACATATTGTTACGATTGACGGGCGTATAATAAATCGGGCGTTGGTGAAACTCAAATATTTATTTCTTTAGCTCGAATTACAACACTATCTATTGCAACGAATATGTACAGAAATTAATCCGGCGCTCTTGACTGTCTTCACTGACTGAATGATCTCATTACCTACGGTCGCCTCTATTTGAACCCATATTCTTTGATCGAGATCCTTCACGAACATCCATCGCGACTCCGCTTCGCGATTCCCCTGGACGCTGCTTCGAGACGGATCTGAAATCTGTCTTTATGCGCCCGCCTCTCGGCCGTCGACACCGTCAGCAGCGATGATTCACCCATCAGCGCCGTGCGTACGCCCAGAAAGCTCTCGACGGCCATAGGCGTCGTACTGGGGTGGCGTAAGGGTGTATTTCGTAACACTGCCCCCCTCTTCAAATCCGATCGTCCCGATCGGAAGCGTCTTCGTTGTTTCCTTCGTACCGTTTTAGTCGATCGAGATGAACGATCTTCATCTTCGTCTTTGGTCCACGTTGGATCCGATAAACTACGTCATTTATTCTAGTGACGATAGTGTATGGACCTTCCCAGTCAGGAGCCAGTTTTGGGCAACGTCCCTTCTTCCGTCGGGGGTTATACAGCCACACCAAGTCATCTTCCTGGAATCCGCCACAGTTGGCCTTCACATCATAACGGGTCTTCATTCGGTCACTGGCAATCTTGATCCGGCCCCTCACTAGTTCATGCACGTCGACCAACTTCTCTTTCAGTTCGTCCACGTAGTCACGTACTTCCATTGGTTCTTCGGATGGCAATCCAAAGACTAGGTCACAGGGTAGCCGCAGTTCTTTCCCAAATACAACGTGAGCAGGTGTTTGACCCGTGGTGTCGTGGATAGCTGCGCGGTAGGCCAGCAGGAATAGTGGAAGGTGCTGGTCCCAATCCCTTTGGTGCTCTTCTACCACTTTCGAAAGGTGTTGCTCCATAGTCCGATTGAACCTTTCCACCATGCCGTCGGACTGTGGGTGTAGTGGCGTTGTCCTTGTCTTACGTATTCCCAGTAGCTGCATCACTCTTTGGAAGACGTTGGATTCGAAATTGCGTCCCTGGTCTGAGTGAAGTTCCAAGGGGACGCCAAACCTACTGATCCAATTGTCAACCAGTACTTTCGCGACCGTGACGGCTTCCTGATTTGGAATGGCATAGGCATCTGGCCACTTGCTGAAGTAGTCGCTAGCCACCAGGATAAACTTGTTGCCGTCGTTTGTTACAGGGAACGGACCGGCCACATCGATGGCGATTCTTTCGAAAGGTGCCCCAACATTATATTTCTTCATTTTTCCCCTCGCCCTGGTATGAGGACCTTGGCTGGCCGCACACGTCGTACACTTGCGACACCAACTTTCGACGTCGTCACGATAGCCTACCCAATAAAACCTCTCCCGGATTTTCGACAAAGTCTTGTTCACTCCGAAGTGGGCTCCAGATGTTCCGGCATGAACTTCCTCTAAGACCTTGGAAACCTTTACCTTGGGGAGTACCAGCATCGTCTTAGAGGTACGCCCATCAGGACTCTCCCACTTCCGCTTCAAGAGCCCATTTTCCATGACCAAGGAATCCCATTGGGCCCATAACGCCTTCAAACTGGGAGATTGGTCGGACAATTCTGCCCAGCCGGGTCGTTCGACTCCTTCCTCCTTCCACTTTAGTATTGGTCCGATTATGTCGTCTGCTTCTTGCTCACGCTTTAACCGCGCCGTTGTCCATTCTTCATCTTGCTCAAAAATCGTCCGACGAACGGGCAGGTTCCCTTCTTCCGCGTCGATCCTGTCGCAGTGCTTGCACTCTCCACACGGACGTCTTGACAAAGCGTCAGCGTTGTTGTGAAGTCGACCCGCTCGGTGTTTGATCCTAAAGTGGTACTGCTGTAGTCTTTCCAGCCAACGCGCTACTTGGCCCTCGGGATTCTTTATCCGCAGTAGCCACGAGAGGGCAGCGTGGTCGGTTCTAATCAGAAACTCCTGTCCGTATAGATACTTGTGGAAGTGGTTGACGGCTTTGACAATGGCTAGCAGTTCCTTCCTTGTGGCACAGTAATTTCTCTCTGGTTTGGAATGTAATTTACTAAAATATTCGATAACCCTTTCCTCCCCATCTTGTATCTGCGACAATACGGCCCCAACTCCCGAGTTACTCGCATCGGTATCGAGGACGAACATTCCTTTGTCCCTGGGGTAAGCCAAAATGGGGCTGGTGCACAAAGCCGTCTTCAGTCTCTTAAAGGCCATCTCACATGTACTGCTCCACTTGAAAGTCGCCTTCTGCTCCGTCAGTTGGTGTAACGGTGCTGCGATGTCGGCATACCCTTCTACAAATCGTCGGTAATATGTGCAGAGTCCCAAGAAGCTTCGTAGTTCATGCTTGTCTCTTGGTATGGGCCAATCCCGGATAGCAAGAACTTTCGTCGGGTTGGTTTCTATTCCTTTCTCCGACACGATATGGCCCAGGAACTCGACTCGTTTCTGGAAGAGCGAGCATTTCTTGGGATTCAGTTTCAAACGAGCGTTTTCCATTCGTTCTAGCACCTCCTCGAGATTCTTCAGATGGTCGTCAAACGTTTTGCCCATAATCATGACGTCGTCGAGGTATACCAGACAGGTCTTCCATGTCAATCCTTTTAGCACCATCTCCATCAGCCGCTCGAATGTTGCTGGCGCATTACATAATCCGAAGGGCATAACGGTGAAGTGATAGAGGCCACTTCCGGTGGAGAACGCAGTCTTTTCTTTGTCGTCCGGGTGCAAGCCTACTTGCCAGTAGCCACTCTTCAAGTCCAAGGTCGAAAACCACGCCGAGCCGGATAAGGTCGTCAAGGTATCGTCTATTCGAGGAAGGGGGTAACTGTCTTTCTTCGTGACGTCGTTCAGTTTCCTGTAATCGACGCAAAATCGGGTAGTCCCGTCCTTCTTGGTAACCAAGACTACTGGAGATGACCACGCGCTGTTGGATTCTTCAATTACCCCATCTCTCAACATGTTGTCCACGAGTCTTGTAGCTTCTTCTTGTTTGGCTAGGGGTAGTCTTCGAGGAGCCTGACGGATCGGTTGCGTGTCACCAGTGTTTATTCGGTGTTCTACGATGTTGGTCTTCCCGAATGGTTCCTCCTCTGAGGCGAAGACATTACGGTGCCTACGAATGAGTCCTTTGGCCAGTTTTCTCTCACGAGCAGACAGCTGGTCCCAGTTGACCTCCAAGCCTTTGGTATCCCCTTCCCAAGATTCATTCTCAACTTCTTCTTCCTCGCAGTTCAATACTCGGGCGACTGGCTCACACATTCCGATAATCTCCCCTTTTCTAATATTGACTGCATTGGGAAACACGTTTGCCACACGTAAGGGTATGTCACGATCGGTTTTGACTAGGGTGCTCGCGATCAGGAGCTTGTGGGTCGAGTCACGTGCCGGCTGCACCATCCCCAAACTGTATCCGGGGTTCGTCTCTACTCTGGCGGGGACGATGACTTCTGCATTACCATCTACCTTCGTTGTCTGACAGACCACTAGTCTGACCGTTGCAGCTTCCACATTCGGACGTCCCAACACAAATTCTTCGGCTCCGAAACGCAGAATTTTCTGTTCTGGGTCGATCATTAAACCATACCGGCTGATTAGGTCCATACCCAGAATGAAATCGTCAGCGATTTCCGCCACCAGAACTTCATGCCTTATTCGGAGTCGACCGAGCTCTACATTCACCACCGCTGTACCCAGAACCGGTGTTGTTTCTCCTGTGACCGTCTTTACATTCGTGGCGGTACATACTGATTTAATTTGGCAATTTTGTAACCTGGATCTGCGTGCAAGGGACACTTCGGCTCCTGTGTCGATGATGATCTTTGATTCCCGTCCATTGATTTTTCCGCTGATTGTCGGACTGTCGACGCTCCCCGCGATACTTCTAACCATTATAGTAGTTGGGGCTTCTCTTTTAGCAGCCAGTACGCGCCCCGAGGTACCGACTGCCTTTAGTTTTCCTGCTCGTGATGTAGAGGAGGTCGCGGCTGCGATCTCCTCATCGGCGCTGGCGATCTAACACGGCAATCCCTCCTAACATGCCCTTGACGCCCACACCTGTAACATTCTAGGCGCCCTCCATGTTGTCTAGAACTGCCCGTCTTGATTTCGGCAATTATTTCGCGGGCGAGTTTCTCAAAGTTCTCGCTCATTTTGTCGAGACTCTCTTGAATAGGGTTTACTTCGCCCTCAACCCCAATGCCTCGTATCTTAACGTTGGAACGAGGTGAGCTGTTGTATGCGGCGTCCACTTCTAACGCTCGAATCAGCGCCTCGGATGGTTTCTTGAACCCAGAGATTTGCAGGACTCTTCTTACCTCACTATCTCTTACGCCGTTTACGAAGGTTTCTGCTGCCAGTCTGTCTTGGAAGTCTTGCGGAGCTTCAGGATAGGCGAGGTGTACCAAGCGTTTAACATCAGCCGCAAACTCCTGAAGAGATTCACTACTCTTCTGAATCCTAGATTTAAGCTGCGCTACGAAAACTTGCCGGAGGTGTTCATCTCCAAATCTGAGTTCAAGGGCGGTCGCCAAGGCGGTATAGTCCTTCTGGTTCTCTTCTGATAATGTCTGTAGAATCTCCAGGGCCGCACCTCGTAGTGCTACTACCAAAGCGGTCGCTTTCTGTTGGTCATTCCAGCTATTCGACAAGGCCGCAGATTCAAATTGCTTCTTATAAGTAGTCCACGACGTCTGCCCATCGAAAATAGGGGGTTGAACTCTCACCGGACTGAATTCTGCAGGGGTCGTAATTGTAGGTCGTGATGTTTGCAACGTTTCTTCGAGCTCCTTGATCTTGTTTTCCATTTCATTTCTCACCTCGTCCACTTCATTTCGCATGACTTGGAGGATTTCACTTCGGCTGTTCAAAAGTGTAGTTTGCATAGCTTTTAGATTTTCTTCCATTATTCTTCGATCTTCTTTTCTACTTTCTTCCATTATTCTTTGATTTTCTTCCATTATTCTTCGATTGTCTTCCATTATTCTGCGATCTTCTTTTCTACTTTTTTCCATTATTCTTTGATTTTCTTCCATTATTCTGCGATCTTCTTTTCTATTTTCTTCCATTATTCTTTGATTTTCTTCCATTCTTCTTCGATCTTCTTTTCTATTTTCTTCCATTATTCTTTGATTTTCGCTCAACATTTTCATCATTTTGGTCAGTTGTTCCTCCATGTTGGCTGTTTGCGCTCTTGTGGTAGTCGGCATAAAATTTTCTTCTAGAAACTTCTAGAGTCTTGACGGACGTCGCGCGAGAGAATTTTCTCGAAAGTTCACTTTGTTCCGGTCTCCCCTAGTAGCACCAACACAAATTCGAATCCCGATTTATTTCACAATTAATCCCACTCTGACACCAGTGTTACGATTGACGGGCGTATAATAAATCGGGCGTTGGTGAAACTCAAATATTTATTTCTTTAGCTCGAATTACAACACTATCTATTGCAACGAATATGTACAGAAATTAATCCGGCGCTCTTGACTGTCTTCACTGACTGAATGATCTCATTACCTACGGTCGCCTCTATTTGAACCCATATTCTTTGATCGAGATCCTTCACGAACATCCATCGCGACTCCGCTTCGCGATTCCCCTGGACGCTGCTTCGAGACGGCTCCAGATCTGTCTTTATGCGCCCGCCTCTCGGCCGTCGACACCGTCAGCAGCGATGATTCACCCATCAGCGCCGTGCGTACGCCCAGAAAGCTCTCGACGGCCATAGGCGTCGTACTGGGGTGGCGTAAGGGTGTATTTCGTAACAATATTAATGTAATATGTAATTATCTTTATACATATATATAAAAGGCAATGTCGCGACTGACCTATCAACGCCCAGGCCAAACCGCTAATGGTAGAAAGTTGAAATTTGGGGAGAATGTTCACTTTATGCTGCAGGCATCGCTTAAGAAGGGATTTCTCGAAATTCATCCCCTAAGGGGGTTAAAAAGGGGTGACAAAATTTGTTTAGGACCAATATATCTACTGTAAATTTAGATCGTTACGTGAAACCTGGTACATTTTAATTCTCTTCAATACAAGTAAGGAAATACGTATTTAAGCATTTTTGGAGATTCGATGCCTAAGGGGGTGAAAAGTGGTGTCTAAGTTTGGGCGGCTAAGTTTGCATAGGAACAATATTTCTACTATAAATTGAAAGTTTTACGTGAAACTTGGTATTAATGCTCTTCGACACAAATAATGGAACACGTATTTAAACATTTTCCGAGATTCAACCCCTAAGGGGGTGAAATATGGTGGCTAGGTTTGTGTGGGAATATTTCTATTGTAAATTTAAATTTTTACGTGAAACTTGGTATTAATGCTCTTCGCCACAAATAATGAAACACGTATTTAAGCATTTTCCGAGATTCAACCCCTAAGGGGGTGAAAACTACTGGCTAACTTTGTGCAGGAAAAATATTTCCATTGTAAAATTAAATTTTCACGTGAAACTTGGTATTAGTGCTTTTAAACACAAATAATGAAACACGTATTTAAGCATTTTCCGAGATTCAACCCCTAAGAGGGTGAAAAGTGGTGTCTAAGTTTGGGCGGCTAAGTTTGTATTGGAGCAATATTTCTACTATAAACTGAAAGTTTTACGTGAAACTTGGTATTAATTGTCTCAACACAAATAATGAAACACGTTTTTAAGTATTTTCCGAGATTCAAGCCCCAAGGGGGTGAAAAGTGGTGACAAAGTTTGTATGGAAAAATATTTCTACTGTAAATTTTTACGTGGAACTTGGATTTGGATTAATACTCTTCAAAATAAATGAAATACGTATTTCAGATTTTTTTCGAGATTCCACCCCTAACAAGATGAAAGGGGGTGACAAAGTTTATATGAAGAAAAATATTTTTATGTCGAGTTTTACTGGAAACTTTGTATGAATGCTCTTGAACACAACGAATCGTCTACGCGAGCGAAGCGGCGGGCGAAAAGCTAGTTATAATATAAACAACATAGGTGATTCGTACCACTAAGTATGGGATTCAATAAGTTTAATAAATGATGAAACTTATTCAGCAGCAGTTTGTGATAAACGTGTCTCTTGGTGTCTCTCTATAAGTATGTTGGCTGTAATGTTTTTGTCTGTAAGTATTGTGGAATGCCAGTGTAGCTTGCATTCCGTGTTTTCTAGAAATGGAGATAAGTGTATTAGGGATAAGTTCAGAATCGTTGCTAAGTCTTTGTCAATGGTTTTGGCTGCATTGTCGTATCTAGCTTTGTAGTCAGTTTGTACCAGGATGCTACAGGATAAGAGTTATGTGCTAAATTGTTTCAGATTTTTCTTCATAAAGTCGACAACAAACGTTTTTTAAAATATTTGGATTTTTGATAATATATTTTTTGCAAGTCTTGGTATTAATTACTTGGTTTTGAATATAAACGAAAACCTTTCGGTTTGCTTGATTTATTTGAGCCATATCAAAAATATTTTCTTGTTGATGTGAGTTTTATCTAGGTTTTAGAACAATTTTCCATTCAGTTTACTTATTATGTTGTCTAGTTTTTGGGCAGTGTGGATTTTTTCGATATTATTTAGACAGATTTAAGGGCGCGTGGTTCAAATCTGCACTTGCCATGGCGCCAAATTGATCATTTCTTTCTGCTCAGCTCAGGAATAATTTCTTTAATTTTGACTTGTCTGTTCCATAAATTTTGTATGTTCTGGAATCCCCTTCCTTCACTCTGTCTTGGTCATGAAAATCTTTTAGTTGATGATTTCGGATGATGTCTTCTGTTGTAGCTTTACCAGCGAGAGAAACATGGACTTACCGATGGGCACTTAGGTGATCCGTGCTTCTGGGGGCTGTAGCGGGAACGTTACGTTTCCCTGTAAACGATTCGGGGAAGCCTTCTCCCTTTTGCTCCCTTTTCCGCTGGTACGACTTTCCACAGGAGCCGCGACGAAACAGGAATTGGAAAAGAGCGAGAGCGAGATTTTCTTCTAGTCAACCAAACGAACGAAAAACGGTTACCGTGTCGGTTCGAATTCAACTAGGGCAGGGAAAAGACTCAGGTGTCCAATCTCTCCGACTACATGTTGGGAGGCCGCAACACAGCACATTATGTAGCGTTTAGTGAGGGTTACGAACATTAGTACTAATAAAATAAAATTAAGAAAAAATACAGACAAAACAACTTAAGGGTTACGCGGGGACGGAACATATCGCCACCAAAAAAAAGAAATCTTTTTTTTTAAGCAAATGAAGGGAGTAGGCAAATTTTTGCTACTGGGCGTTTCAGTACTCCCCCTGCGGTTTTTAAAGTGACTACCCGTACTACGCCATCTTGTCCTGGATGAAGCAAGAGCACTCGGCCTAGGCGGCATTGGAGAGGTAGCACTAATTCGTTCTTAACGAGCACGAGAGTTCCTACTGTAATGGAATTGGGTTTATTGACGGACCATTTTGATCGGCGGTTCAAAGTATGGAGATACTCGGTAGACCATCGAGACCAAACACATTGGAGGAGGTTTTGAACGAGTTGCCGACGAGTTAGTCGATTTATCGGCACGTCCCCAAGGCCCGTCTCCGGGAGGGCAACCAATGGAGCAAACGCAAGAAAATGGCCCGGAGTCAGTGCGGTTAAGTCGGTCGGGTCCCTGCTTATAGGACTAAGCGGGCGTTAATTGAGCATCGCTTCGACTTGAGTCATTACCGTTAAAAGCTATTCGTATGTCAAAATTTGGTAGCCTATAACCTGGAGTAGGTGGGTCTCTATCTAGAAAATGAGAAGCAGATTTTAGAAAAGAAGATCTCGCCCACCATAGGGAAATATTCAGCAACAACTCATGAGGGTATGCTCCCCTAGATCCAATGTCTGCAAGGTTCTGACCAGATGGAACATAGGACCACAATGCAGAGGGCAGATGCTCCTGAATAAACGAGACTCGATTGGAGACGAATGCTTTCCAGCGGTGCGGAGGCGATTTAATCCAAGCTAAAGCTTGCTACCTGTGAGTCTGTCGATGCACAAATGCAAGTGAACAGAAGTTTGTCTTTGTAAATTTGACAAATAAAATTAACAAAACTGCGGCAGAGAGCTCAAATATCGGAATAGTAATCTTCTTGAGCGGTACTACTTTGGATTTAGCACAAACAAAATGAGTACGAGCTTCCTGCGATGCGAAACTAAACCAGAAATAAACTAAGTGGCGTAGCCCTTTTCCGAGCTAACAGCGAAACCATGATGAAGTTCACACGATTGAAAATTATCGCAAAAGACGCGGCGTGATAATGAGGACCTTGGGAATTATCATCAGTTCAATTAATATCATCGTGGACTAGAAATGGGAGATAGTTTATGTTTACTTTGTGTTATTTATATTAATGTGTTATTTCCTAACTTCTGAATTATTTTCTCACAGCTCGAAACTGTATTTTCGAATCACTTATTATTTTTATTTTGATCTTATTTTAGATGTGCTTTGTGCTTATTTCATCTATGCCTTGCTTTATATGTTATGAGGATTTGTTGAGTGCATGATGAATTAATTTAAATTGAATCATTATCTTGAATTTATGCATAACATCCTGTAAATTCTGTTTTTTAAATTTTTTTTTCAGAGTGTAGCATAATTAAATGTTGCTTGCTTCATTTCTTATAATTCTAAAGCTCATCCAGTTATCGTTGTAAAATCAAGACAGATTTTTTTATTTTAATCCAAAAAGTGTTCAAGATCGTTTGGTGAAAGCAAAACACATGGTTTCTAGTCAAAGATGACGGTTTTCTTTTTATTTGCCCAAATTGATTTTTAGTTGCAAACTTCATGGGGACACCCACGCTCGCGTTAAGCGTGCAGCTGGGTCCAATAGCTGCTTGTTTTACGAAGACGGAATAGAGCGTGTAATATGCGGCAGATTTTTTTGATTAGAGATGTGGTGTGTGAGTTATATGTACTTGTTAATACAGTAAAATCATCGAAGAAGAGTGTTAGACTACGACGAAAAATTTAAAGTCCACTCTCTCTACAACATCCTGTGTAACTCTTACTGATTTCTCGACTGCCATAATTTAAATTTGTCTGTACATGATCGCAATAACTTAAGTATTACTATCCAGTTACTTTTATTATTAAAATTTCTCTTTTTCGTGTTGTTCAGTTTGTTATGTTCAAATATTTGCAGTGATTTGTAACATTTGGTTTCATTTTTTAAAGCTGGAAACAGTTTTTGTAGCTGATTTTCAGATTTTTGCCTCTCCAAAATGAAGATATAAACAACTTGGTTACTATATTTTTTCGTATTTTCATTTACGCAGCTATTTTTCCAAGCTCGGGGTTTACCACTGTGCATTTAAACGCATTCTGTCATTAAAAAAAAAAACATAAAATGTAGGGTTTCCACTTTGTTGACCATCACAGTTCAAGGCCAAATTTTGAATTTTCACGGGTTTTTAAATGTTTGTGCACATATCTAATTTTGGTGGAATGTTTGGATTGTCACTTATCAATTTATTAGCTTATCACTAGAGAGCGGATTTCTGTCGGGCTACGTCACGGTTATGGGTGGCGACGCGTGAATCGCCGGCACTCAGTAACGGGAGATAGTCACTGAATTTAATCGTCACTTATTCCATAACTACAATTAATGAAAACTTAATTAGTAAAACGACTAATGCAACGAAGCAGCGTTATTCTGTTCGAAAATAAATGAAGTGCAGCCCTTAAATCCACTGAATTCCCATCCCGTGCGAGCCGTACCAAGTTTGACCTTCCCTAATAAGCCAACGGTCATCCGCTGTCTACTTATCACTCTGTCATGAGTAGTTTATATCACTAAGTTTTATTTCTGTTTTCTAGAAGATGTTTTACCAATTATGTCAGCATTGTTTAAAATAAGTATACATGTATACTTCCGAAAAAATTAAAATTAACTCCTAATTGTATTACTTTGACTCTTAAATTTAATTCGCCAAAACCAAACGAAACTTTTCACACTACACTAAAGATTCAACTGTAACTGTTTCTGAAAATAAACTTTACAACAAAATTAGCAGCATCTAATATTACTTCCCGGACAAGAGCTAGGGAATTGCTACTATTGTCCGTTTGAGGAGTGGTAAATTTGATATTTTCCTTCCGGTTTACGACTCGTACAATCTAAAAATGGCTATCCGTGTTTTCGTCCCGTTTATCTGTTGTCGATTTTATTAGAGAGATAATCTGCGCAACTAATAACTTGAATGCTGTGGAACTTTGGATGTGCATTAAGACTATCGTATTAAATATTGATCAAACTATATTTCCCTATGCCCAACAATTTGGTGATCTCATTTCCAAATTTTGTTAAGTAAATTTTGTTCAAATTTTTGAAAATGAAAATAAAAATGAAAATGAAGTTTATTGAATTTGCCCGAAGGCCTCATCACGTCATACAAAAGTACAAAAGTACACAAATACAAAAACATATAATTAAATTTTCAAGTATTAGTGTTGATAATGGAACCTTTCGAATTTATGAAATGAATAGAATGAGGCATCTGTTAATATAGTTTTTATTTTTGTTTTAAATTTGTTGATGACGCCTGTTTGGTCAATATCCTGATGATAAAGATGACTAAGGCTAATTTTGTTTAAACATAGTCCACATGTTGATCCCGTATGAGGCCTTAAATACCCAGAAATTTGACTTGGTTGTGGTTTTACTATATTTAACGGTCTTAGGGTAAACATCATATTAAGAGTTTTTGTGTCGTCCAATAATAGTTTGTTTTCCTGAACCAATTTTCAGCCTGATCCATAGAATCGTCCATTTTCTGTGTGAGTTCAGCTAAGCACAAATTCTATTTACAATTGTAGTATCGTCAGCAAAATGGATGGCGAAGGTATTTGTGGCTTATTAATTGACATCGTTCTCCACTTTTCATATAGAGTTTTGTAAAAAATCAAAAATGTATACAATTTTAACATTTATTTTAGAATATCAACTACTCCGAAATTTTGCAAACGGTTCAAGGTTATCGAAGACATGTAAAACAGTAAATCAAAATTTATCTGTTTATCCATTCCATAAATATGATGGCGTCATGTATAGTATTTTTCTTAATAGATCACATTTAAAGTATTATGCTTCTACACGTGGTTGCAGTCATACTTTTGACTTGCATGTGCAGATTTTTCAAAAATAATATATTATAATGGTATAATAAAAGTTAACATTAGGCCAATAGCTGCAAAAATTGTGATGATGTCATTTCAAAAGTTTCCTAAGTAATTGGGTAAGGTTTAGACCAATATTCTTCTATAGAAAGAACTGATAAATTAAAAATATGTTTGGACGTTGGGTTTCGAAAAATAATTCATAATTGTAAAATAAAATTTTACAATTTATTTGAAAAAGTACTAAACAAGCTTTGAAGCTACCATGAGCTTGGTTATTAGTCAAAATACCCATTCTTAGAAAAACTGTAAAAAATAACAGTAAATAACTCAACCTAAAACAAGATGTGGCTAAATATGGTTCAGCCTTTCCAAATTAGAGTATTACAAATATTTGACGTTTAAACGAAGAGAACATAAACAAATTATATAATACGGGAAGAAAGGAATACTTGGACACTTTAACCGATTATATAAAAAACAAAGTTCTAGTCAGCACGTGTCATAATTTTTGAAGCCGCTTACAATTAACACAATATCATTTTATCATTTTTTTCACTTTTTTCACAAATAAAAAAATCAAAATTTACGTCAAATTTCAAAAATGGCAACCACGTTTTTGAAATTAATAATTATAAATATATAGTTTGTTATAAAAACTGTGTAAGTTCACACAGTTACCGATTTTATTAAACTTTAAGTTCAAGTACAACTTAAAAGAAATTGTCTTGGCGTTGCGGTTCTTTACTTCTAGGATCAGATTTACTCAACCAATGAGTACTTTAATGTCTTAAACAGAATTTTACACCGTTTTCTAAAGTTCTTTACAACAGCAATAATTATACACAAATAAACATACATACCTCTTCAGTAAGGAGCGTGCCATAATGGCAGTAAAACAACAATTGGAAAGCTAAATATATGTAACATGGAACTATTATAAGACAGTATGTAGCTACTGTAGCGGAGCCCTATAAAATTGCATAAAAGAGTATTCAAAAATTAAAATTTCAAATCTTCACTAACCGAGATAAATCCAATGCAACATAAACATAAACCAAATGTAGTCGCCGCAATTTGAAAAAACAAAATCCAGGAGAAACAAATCTCAAATTCACCAACGAAACTAAAATTTATCATCCAAATGAAAAACCATTTGTTTGCAGTTTATTTTTCACTTACTATAAAATTTTGTTGTGAAGTAAAATACATTCCCGTAAAACCTTATCCACATGTTCAAATTTGATTCTAGAAGCACTTTCATTCTTCCGTACATTCCGTTCAAGAGTGCGTAAATTATATTTTAAAATTTTAAGCTGGCCAGTGGCATGGTACGGTAAACCTGCCAAAATTAATTCAATCATTGTAGCGGTGACCCCAAGATAAAAAATTACTGAAAACGATCTCAATGTAAGACGAATTATTTTAGATTATTTTTTAAATACCTGCAGCACAATAGAGATATGCACCATAGAATAGCACAGGTGTCGATGTTAAATCACAAGGCAACCAAACATCTATCGCCAACTTTTGACCTTTTTCGAAAAATGGCATTAAGTTCCAGGAGAATTCAAGTACCACGATTAAACTAAAGTAAATCCTAAAATTTCGTTGACAAACTTGAATGCAGTCTTCGACGATTCTTTCTTCTTGTTTGTTTTTCGGTGCAAATTGTTTTTCTCCAAAGAAATGGAGACACTTTTTAATTCGTGATGCATTTACCATAAATGCTATAAATTTCAAATAACAGGATACTGAGCTGTCTAACAAAATCAAGGAGCGAGTCCACTGGTCGTAGTTGTCATTTTCGCCAACGACTAGCTTCACAACAAGTAATGTTGTTACAAGGAAGGATAAACAGTACAAAATGTAGGCTCGTATTCTGTATAATATACCATGTTGTCTGTGATCGTAAAGGCCCACAAATCTCAACTCGGCTATGTTCATGTGAAAACTTCTTGTGATAATATCTGCCATCTTAACCGTTCGTGTGGCAACTGTGAATTTTGGTCATGCGGTCTTTAATAAATACAATTGTTCTAGCCAATTCTATTAATTATTAATGGTGGGTTGCAACTGAATTATGTATAAAAGCTTTGAACTTCCTTCCGCAAGATATAAGCGAGAAAGTATAAAAAATATTTTTATTAGGTTGATCTCATCATTTATTCCGTTAATGGAGGAAAAATTGTTACCTATTAATTATCTACCGCCGTATAATTAAATTCATAAAGGCTGACTTGCATTTCTATTTGAAACAGATTTCATATTAAATTTCCAATTGTGACGTGGTTTCAAAGAGCGAGTAATATTAAAATTAACGGTCAATTCCAACGTTGTAGCAGAAGTGAACTGTATATCTTGTGTTCATCGTGTGATACTCGTATGTAATTTATTATCATTAATGTTTTTTTTTATTTTTGTAATTGTAAAGGGACATATTTTAGGTTTGATTTTTAACTTTGATGATATATTATGCCTTCGAGGGTAAATGTGGCAAACTTATGTAGGAACAATATTGAAGACAACCTTGAATTAGTTTATAGTTTCGTTGCTAATTAGATGATGCATAAAAAGATAGAGAAAAACTTAGATTTAAAGATATTAGTATCTAGTCTTGCTAACTAACTAGACCCCTACCAACAATCAAAGGCGTGCATATAGCATTAAAATTAGACAGTATGTTTAAAAATAGTGTAATAACTAATAATTAAGGAAAGATTGGTAGAAATTTTTAGAGCGGGATGTTTTCACCTCATTTTAAGTGTTGAGTGAAGTGAGGCTAGGACCTAATTTTCACCTACTTATATTTATTTGGATCCGTTAACTTGGTACCACCAAGTTAATGAATTTTACTCAAAAGCTAGCACCTCGTTGTTCTAACCTAGCACCAGCTAGCACCATTTAATTATTGAAATAAAAGCCTTTTATTTTCGGGGAGTTAACGCTAGCCCCCCGACATTATTTAATTCTCATGAAAAGTTAGTCCGAGGTAGTTTAGACCTAGCACCAGCTAGCACCATTAGCCTCATAGCTAGCACGACCCTGAAAATATAAAAAAAAACTTAAAAACGAATTCTGAACGAATTAAAGAATAGACGCTTGCCTCAAAATGGGGATTATTATTACGGATATTAAAACTTCATAATTTGTACTTGACTTCTAGACACATTTTTTGTTAAGTTTCTAGGATTTTAAAGTATTTTAATAATATTTTTAGGAATTTAGAGTTTACAAAAATTTTCGTCATTAACCTCGGATTTATAAATTACAAATGACTTAAATTTTATAGTCTCGCTTGTGATTTCAAATTTGTTATTTACGTAATGTCAGTCAAATGGAGGTATGACTGTGGAAAGAAATTAAATGATCACATTTACCATGGTCTAATTTTTAGTGTGTTGAAATAAATGAAGAACGATTCGAAAGCAAGTGATGTAATTTAATTAAATATGTGGATAATGTAGGTATTAATGTTCTGTTCAATTGATGATTGATGATTGTAATATATTAATTTGCAAAGATATTTTATTTCCGGCCACGATTGGGAATTATGCTTTGTAAATAGATGCGAGTTATTTTTTCAGGGCTTTTCAATAATTTTATTTAGTTTGTTTAATGGTGCTAGCTATAAGACTAATGGTACTATTTGGTGCTAGCTCTAAATTATTAGGTGCTAGCTTTTCATTGTCTTTAAATTATATTGGGGGGGCTAGCGTTAACTTAGCCCCCCCCCCCCAAATAACCCTTTATTACATGGCTTTGTTGAATAAAAACGCACTTTTTTTAATGGATCACGCGAGTGCTAGCTCTAGACTTTCAACCTAATTTTTACCATTAAAGAAAAAAAAGTGTGGGCTAGCTGGTGTTGAGTTTAAACTACCTAGGACTAACTTTCCATGACATTTAAATCATGTAGGGGGGCTAGCCTTAACTTGCCCCCGAAAGTAAAAGGCTTTTATTTCAATAATTAGATGGTGCTAGCTTTTTGATTGGTGGTGCTAGCTGGTGCTAGGTTAGAACAACGAGGTGCTAGCTTTTGAGTAAAATTCATTAACTTGGTGGTGCCAAGTTAACGGACCCTATTTATTTTATTATATTTATAAATGAAATAACTATGTTTTTAAGAAAACAAATGTAAGATTTTGTCATATACTGAAGGTTTTGTAGAATGGTAGATACTGACTTTTTTTTATTGTAGAAAAATTATAAACGCATTGTTTCACAGATAGACACGCAGTGCTAAATAGTTGACTAGCAGTACCAACGCACTTCGAAATTTAATCGAGAAAATAGTGCAGTAAACAACCCGGGAATTGAGGCACGAACTGGAAATTCTTCCAAGGGAGATTACTAAGCTTCAAGACACGAATAATGTTTTGGTGAAAGCAATTAGTAAATCCACATATGCAGTAATTAAGTCATTCCAGAATCAGGCCTTAAAATGTAGTGAAGCGAAAAGTGAAGGTACTCTATATCTAAATCCAAGTACTGATCCTAACATATTGCAAAAAAAACAATCGTGAAAAAGACAACGATAAGAACTATGGAAGAATGCCAAGAAACACTAAAATAATGGCACAAAAACTAATACCGGGAATTATAAAATCATCGGACCAAAATGCCAAACATATTGGCTACAAGTGTTAGCGATGACTAAACTTTTAGCGCAGCGACCCGTAAAATGTGGATATATGCAAGTAAAGTGGCCTTAGACACAAGCCTTGACCAAATAAAATGTCACTTAACAAAATTTCCCGACAAATCTTTTGTCATAGAACCTCAAGCAAGACGTGAGGAAGCACGAAATTTAGCTTTTAAGGTTGGAATACGACATGGATTTACTTGACTAAATTTACAACCCAGAGAAGAGTTGTAATAGTAAAAAAATTTATGTTTTTTCGAAAACGACCTGAAACCGGCGCCAACTTCGAAAAATAATGACAACCAAAAAAGTAAACTCCAATACCATACAGTACTGAACGAAGTTATTACACTATTTTGCATTCATATACAGTACATACGCAATAAAATGCTGGAACTGGAAGCTTATTTAGAAGAACAGGAAGTTAGTATTTTGTGTGTAGTAAACATTGGCTCCATCCAGAAGAAAATAAACTAAGTATACAACTTTAGAAATTATACGCTCGTCAGCGTGTTTGGTCGTACTGAAGTGCAGCGGGGAGTAGGAATTTTCTCGTCGGAATGCCACGTGGAATATTTCGCAAAGAAACTTAATATTACAAATTTTCAGCTAAGGAAACTGGTTACTTACTGTTCCTTCAGTGCAGCCAAAACATTCTAATGTACATAGTTTGGTGTGTTACTATGGGGAAGCTCAAGCCACGCAACAAGAATCTTTGCTTTCCAAATCGGACTATTCGCACGGCCAACGTACGCATTGTCGTCCCCTGTTCAAAAAACTGAAATAGTAATTTACGCAACTAGTTCGGGATAGCCTGCTTCTCGCATGAACGCTTGTTTGAGGCACGACCGAAGGGAGTGCCGCATTTGCGTGAATGCGGGAAGCAGGCTCACGAACGTGTTGTGTACAATATTTTTTGCGACGAATAAACCTTTAAACTGAAGAGATTAACTGTGAGTTATTTATAAACAACGCCATTGACAGCGCCGTCAACACGTCACAATGTTGACACTACCCGAGTATTTTAAGGTTACCATGGCAACGGGAAGTTAAATGCACGTGTGCGGGAAGTTCGACCTCCCGCACTCTGGTGAATGCGCGAAAGCTATCAAAAAAGGTCATGAGTGCAAAATTAGTAATTTACGCAACTAGTTCGGGATAGCCTGCTTCCCGCATGAACGCTTGTTTGAGGCACGACCGAAGGGAGTGCCGCATTTGCGTGAATGCGGGAAGCAGGCTCACGAACGTGTTGTGTACAATATTTTTTGCGACGAATAAACCTTTAAACTGAAGAGATTAACTGTGAGTTATTTATAAACAACGCCATTGACAGCGCCGTCAACACGTCACAATGTTGACACTACCCGAGTATTTTAAGGTTACCATGGCAACGGGAAGTTAAATGCACGTGTGCGGGAAGTTCGACCTCCCGCACTCTGGTGAATGCGCGAAAGCTATCAAAAAAGGTCATGAGTGCAAAATAGTAATTTACACAACTAGTTCGGGATAGCCTGCTTCCCGCATGAACGCTTGTTTGCGGCACGACCGAAGGGAGTGCCGCATTTGCGTGAATGCGGGAAGCAGGCTCACGAACGTGTTGTGTACAATATTTTTTGCAACGAATAAACCTTTAAACTGACGAAATTAACTGTGAGTTATTTATAAACAATGGCGCCGTCAACACATCACAATGTTGACACTACGCGAGTATTTTAAGGTTACCATGGCAACGGGAAGTTAAAATGCACGTGTGCGGGAAGTTCGAACTCCCGCACCCTGGTGAATGCACGAAAGCCATCAAAAAAGATCATGAGTGCAAAAATATTATTCCTGCCTAGTGTAGTGTAACGATATTGCAAGCCAATGAACCCGGACGATGAACCGACAAAAGCAGCACACTTTAAGGAAATAACTAAGCAATATTATAAGTGCTCATCGGTTCATCGACGGGGAAATGGTGAAAATGCATGATCTACAGAATAAGCATAAATTGTTGTTAAATAGAGTGAATTAATAATGTTAAAAAAGTTACGTGTAAACCTCCACCAAGAACACAATAAACGTCTTATTAAAAATGTAAGTGTTTATCTGCAAGTCCTGGGACACCCCAACAAAAGAACGAAAGGAAGAATATTTCACTAGCTTATATACATTTACTTCAGGTTCTCTTACATGGACACGAAAATGAAGCAACGTTTGTAAAAAATGAGGACGTCTATAATTACAACACACGTAGCCAACAAAAAGTTGTCATTCCGTTACATCGTTTAAGTAAGACACAACTGCCAATCACTGACATGAGTATCAAACTCTTTAATATATATATTATCACTGAAATTAAGGCGGTTGAATCGCATTAATGCCAACATTTCTGGAGTCAAATTGTTTTTACAACTGCGATGAATATATGTCACCGCCAATCTGTTTAGTATGTAGTATGTACATATGTAATTGTTTCATATTTGTTTAAATATGTTGTTTGTTTATTATGTAAATATGTTATCTACACAATATATTTAATATAATTTATTTGACGCGCCTAAGCAATAATACACATGTATTCTTGTGTATGGCAAATATACATGATTATTATTTATTATTATTATTTCATTTTCACACCACTAGAAAAGATCTTTTTTGCCAATCGTCGTAGTGGGTTGCTGAGTATTACACTAAACAAACCAAGTATGAAAAAAACTTTTAATTTTTGAGCAAGACAAGAGCTGCTTACAGCCAATTTCCGAAAGTCTTTTAAATATGTACACGGCGAATTAAAAAAAAGACAAATCGAAATTTTTGTATATTTTCTCAACCCTAAAAAAGAAGAACTGTATAGTTTGATAATAGATATATAGCTGAATAATTTACTTTTGCAGCAAAAATTCAGTGACTGAAAAAGTTAAGTTAGCATTTAACAAATTTTTATTAGAAGAAACACCACGGTCATATTTCACATTAATTGAGCCATCGTGCCATCGTATAACATTGATTAAAATCTAATTATTTATTCCCCCGATAAATTTGATGACGTCAAATCAAAAGTTCGCTAAATAATTCTCATTTGAAATGTAAGTACATAATAACGTGCTTTGATACACGTGATTATTTAACTATTTAAATAATTATTTCTTAAAAAATATGACCAGAGATGCAAACCCTACTAATCAATAAATATATTTCATTGATTAAATAAAAACTATATTATCTAACTAATATCTGCCTTGATGTTACTTTACAATTTACCATTTACCCGATGGTAAAACGACAATTAAAATTTTTTTGTATACTCCAACCTAAATTTATGAGTTATAAAATAATGTTATAATAAATATGCCAAATATGTTTCCTTCACGGAGGTAATATGACAAGAAGGAGCGTCCCTCATTTAACCACCGAAACGCCGGCAAAGGAGCTCCACGCAAGTCACTGATAACCCTTTCCGTACTACATGGGAAACGGTCGGTTGTCAACAGCTGATCAGAGGTGGTGTACTTTGGTTACGAAAGGGTTCACAGGTAGCAAATAGTAAAAGAATTTGACCTTTACCCATTCATGACTCTTACTATTAAAATCGATTAAATATACAATATTGTACTTAATCAAAGGAATTAACTTGCTACATGTTAATTTTTGTATGTCCAGCCTCTTGACAAGCCCTTTTGAGCACTCTAATGGAACAAGGAGTTTCTAGAAGGAGCTGGAACCGCGAGCTATTTGTGATCCTATAGCCACTCGAATACACATAGTACCGTCCCCTGGGTCTCCTGGCTGGTCCCAATTTGTGTTGGTTGCACTTAAGTAACTAAATGTCAGAATTATATTTCACGATGCGAGCGTGTTTTGTGTTATCTACACTGATGTAAACAACACAACACCCAGAGGCAGAGCGGGAATCGAACCCACGATCCAGGCTGTAGCGGTCAAGCACGATGCTAACTAACCCACCCGGGTCCTTGTTGCTGTTTTGTGTATCAAATTTTAATTTTACAAATTTTTAATTTAAAAGGGGCACCCTTTTTGGTCTGGATTTTAAGTTGGCAGCACTACTGGGACCAGTTAGTGACTCGATGACGGTACTATGTGTAATCTAGTGGCTATATCTGATCCCAGTCGAAAGAGCGGTATCAGGCGCTTTTTCAAACTATCTTCCCTCTTCTTATTCTTTTTCCATGGTTTCCTTAAAGAAACTGAAAAACGGGTTTAACTAAAATTTTGAAGTTCGTTTTTGCATAAGTTTTCGAAAAAGATTGTAATACTAATTTTTATCCATCCAAAAACTGCTAAAATTGTTTATTCAGGGTTTATAATTAGAATTTTTTAAGACTTACACGGAATTTTATACGTACCTTATATTTTAAGAACTAAGTAATTTTAAAATTTGGTTTATTTAACGTCGTATAGTTGAGACATATTTTCAAGAAAGATCGACGCCTTGGATGGTTAAACAAAGAAAATTTAAAACAAAAATAGAAATACAGAAAAAAAAATTATTACAAGAAATTTAACCATTTACCTTAAAAAGTACGTGACAGATTTCATGAACCCTATTGAGTTATTCATAATATTCATAAAATAGAGCAACAAAGACAATATTTAAATTACATGTATTAAAATTTTAGGTAACTTGTTCATCAGGACGATAAATAAAAATCAAAAAATCCATTTAAATTCCTGTCCGTACAGCAGCACACTGTTCTAAGTTTCAACGTGGTAAATTATTGGAGCAATTTACTTGTCGCGCCACTGGATTAGTTGTGACATAACCTCACACAAAATCTGTCGTAAGGTTGACAAACTTGACGACGAAAACAGGAAGTACCAACTCTCAATCAATTTTAATGACTCGATATAAATGTGATTCATTGATCAGTGGTTATTTTTTAACCCAAGCATTTACATTTTTTTACAACTTTGACAAGAAAATTTTAAAGGATATCTCAAATTATAAAAGTAATTCTTCTGAAATCTTTCAAATTTTGCTATCAGGCTAACGTAAGTATTGTAAATCACTAATCTAGATTTATCTGTTTATTACCTCCAAAAATATGATGACCGCATTTCAAGAATTTGGGAAACAAATGTTGACTAAAATACACAAAACTATTACTGATCTGTAGAAAGTGTTTAATCCCTACCCATATATTCAATGGATGTTTAGCATTCAGCAAAAAAATAGTATATTGTTTTATAAGGAGCAAAAATGAGACGAATCTGTAGGTTTGACGGCTGAGCACGCGAGTTTGCCAGTTGCGCCGGCGCAAGTCACTGGTGCAGCGCAACTTTGTAATGCTGATTTGGGTATCAAATGCTGGTTGTTAGGGGTGACGGAATAAACAAACGCACTTGTGTCGAATTTTCCATTGCAATTTGCACCATGGAGTTGCGGCACCTCTAGTAGGCAGTGCAAGTTGGCGCAATTTATCTCGAAAAATTGCGGTCGTCTGTCAAGTTTTAGCGGGTGTTGCTGTTAATTTATTCAAAAATTCTAGTAAAGGTGAGGATAAACGACGAAAAATTACCGAGAGAGCTAAGATGTCGTTGTTGCACCCTCGTTGCATTAATGGAAATTTTGAACTTGAAAATTTACAATAACTGTTGGCGCAAATCGGTGGTGCAAAGTTGAGTTGCGCCGGCCAACTTGGAATTGGCCTATAAGGTCTAAAAAATTCAGACACTTGATCATAAATCATAATCACCAAAGAGGTAGGTACCTACCCCCACTTTTTCTGCCGCTGATGACCGGCAGAAAAAATGCGAAAACAGCCTAAGCAGAAAAATTGGAGTCACTGTACTCTATAACTTTGTGATTTTTTTCTTTCAATATCGATACAGTTTTTCACTTTGATGTGAAAATAGGTCAGTAGCAAATTTACTCACCGAAAGGCTTTTTGTTTAATATTCCAATTCCAGCTATTTAAAACAACCTTCACCTAAATATGCCACCTTTAAAATCTGTAGAGGACAAGTTCTAGCAATCAAAATACCTTTGATTCTATCACGTACTCTTACAGATATTATCATTTTACAGTATTTTAAATGTTGTTACTTCTTCTAACTCACTTTTTTTCACGATATTTTCTAATGATGTCTTGAGCAAAAAAAACATGACTGTAATTAATTATAAAATGTTAATCATAGCAAAACTTTCAATGATTTCAACAAATTATACTTTTTCTTATTTATTATTTTCATTTTCATATGATTGGTTAATTTAGGTGACAGTTATAATTCGAATCTTCGACTCTGACCGACTGAATTGTGACAAATGACATATGACAGTTGTTTGTGATTGACACTGGCAGCACAAAACACTAGTAACAGTGACAACATCAACATCAACACGTAAGACGGCTAGGCTTAAATTTCATTGGTTGATTTAGCGGCAGCAAAAAATTTTTGCAGCCTAAGCAGATTTTTTTTTCTGTCAATGCAGTGAAGTGGGTTTGTATTTATCAATTGAGGTATGCAATGACCCGTATTTCTGACGTTTGAAGAAAAACAAAATTTTACGGTTTAAGTACCATATAAACTGTTAAACTGATGTATCGCTAACCAAAATTGATCAATCCATTTTCATAAAAATTTTGACGTCATTGCAAACGTTTGTCATGTTTTCTATTATAATAATATAGGAGTTATTATATAAAAATAAAATTTATTTCTAGAAATTACTGAGCTAGTTTTATGTAAAAAATTTGGACTATAAAATAAATATCAGGTGGAGGGCATTATAATTTAGAAATTATTTGGCAGTTATCTAGAAAACATTTATCTCACTAGATAGATTTTTAAATGCTTTTTTAATGTTCCTTCTTTACTAAAAAAAACCCGTTACTTTTTATAAAAAGTATCTTGAAGTCTTAAAATTACCTCTCAAAATTTAGTTAGTTTGAAGAATTATATATCGTAATTAAAATTCTCCTTTTATTTATTTATTTTTTGTACAAAATATAGAATCGTAGATATTAATTGGCAAATAAATACAACAGAATTAGAACATACCTCTTGTGTTAGAACTGTAGCATAATGGCAGTAGAATAACAACTGACAAGTTAAATATATGTAACACGGTATAAATATAAGACATTCTGTAGCGAATGTAGCCGAACCCTACAAATTTGCTCAAGGCAGTAAATCTGAAACCTGAATTTTAAAAAATTTTACTAACCGATGTAAATCCAATGCAACAGAAACATAGACCAAATGTGGTCGCGGCGATTTGGAAAAATAAAATCCAAGAGAAACAATCTTCAAATTCCCCAACGAAACTAAAATTTATAACTTAAAGGAAAAACTACTTTTAGGTAGACCCGGTACTTACTTCAATATATTATTGTGCAGAGAAATACATTCCCGTAAAACTTTCTCTGCGTTTTCAAATGTGATTCTGAAATCGCTTCCATTTTTCACTATTCCAAGATTACATAAATTATGCTCCAAAATTTTAAGCTGGCCAGTCGCATGATATGGTAACCCTGCCAAAATTAGTTCGATCGGGGTTGTGGTAAGCCCGAGATAAAAAATCACTGAAAGTCGTCCAAAAATAAGAAAGCAATTAGTGGATTAATTTTCTAAGTAAATACCTGCAGCACAGAAAATATATAATGTATAGAATAATACTGGTCTTGTAGTTAAATCACACGGCAACCAAATGTCAATGGCAAGCTTTTGCTCCTTTTCAAAAATAGGTGTTACATTCCATGAAAGTACAGTCAGTGTAAATATACTGAAATAAATCTTAGAATTTCGTCTACAAACGTAAACGCAATCTTCCACAATTCTTTCTGCTTGTTCGTTATTCGGTGCGAATTTCTTGCTTCCAAAGAAATAGATACATTTCTTGATTTGTGATGAATTCACCAGGAATGGTATGAACTTCACATAGCACGATCCAGTATTGACCAGCAGCATTAAAGACCGACTCCACTGCCCGAAATCGTCATTTTCTCCGATACATAGTTTAACAGCAGCCAACGTCGTTATCAGTATTGACAATAAGTAACAAAAATAAGTCCAAATTTTTACTAACACACTTAGGCCCGGTTTTACAAATGTCCGGTTCAACACGAGTTCAACTGAACTTGAGTTCAACTGAACTGAGGTTCAATTCATGCGTCCGTTTTACAAACACCGCTATCGTCCGGTTCAGCTGAACCACAAATTTCCTTAGGTTGGTAGCGCGCACCCGAGAATCTGACAGTTGAGACCACGTTGGAAGTGTGTTGTTGTTGTCATCTATGGTTGTCATTTGTGTGGGCTGATTCAAAGTTGTTCACATTATTATAAATTATTTGTGACAAACTGACAAATTCTGCAAAGTAATTAGTTTTCTGCGTTAGTGGGGTACGTATATTTGTATATGTAACATTTGCTCCTTAATAAGTAGATGATTATGGTGGTTTTTAATATTTCGTTTCAGATGAGTAATACACGTGCTCCGAATTTTACAAAATCCGAAGAAAACTTGCTCCTATCTTTAGTGAGTAAGTATAAAAATATTCTGGAGTGTAAATTGTCCAACACTGATGCAAATAAAAAAAAATCAGTGTTGGAAGAAAATTGAAGTAGAGTTCAATTCTTTATCTGGCCAGACCTTCCGGGATCACAAAGTTTTGAACAAAAAGTACGATAACATTAAGAAGAGGACAACGAAAAAATTTGCTGACGAGAAAGCCTATGTCGGTGGTACTGGGAGAGGGTCACAACAAAGTATTGAGGCCACCGATGTTGATGTGGCTGTAAAAGAAATTTTCGGGGCCAGACTAATGGGGCATAGCAGCGAATTTGATGGCGATTCCGAAACAACCTGTAATAAGTATTTTTATGAATAATATGTATTGTAAAATTAAAATGTTGATGCTTTTCAGCATTCCAAAGTAACAGCGGTATAATCTGTCTGATGACGAAAATGATGGTAAATACTTTTTATCCTTACATACACTTTATTCAGAAATTTTTTACTATTTTTTCTTTATTTCAGATTGTTTTATGCCAAAAGATCAAACCGGAGCAATTTCGAGAGAAGTGCCTGTTATGGATAAAATAAGTTGTCCCAATAAAGAAAGTGGTAAACATTAATAATAATCAAATAATTCGTTTTGACTTGTACCTATGGTTATTTTTGTAGAAAATGGTCAAACTGGAAATTGGGCTAAATACTCCCCCAAAATCTTGAAGCAAAAAAAATTTTCAGCACTCACGCCATATCGTAGAGGTATTATATGTATATATATTTATATTAAAAAATGTTTGACACTTGTCTTAAAACTTTATTAATGTATTGTTTGTATAGGTAAAGGAAACCAGACAAGTGATAATTTAGAGCAATGGGCCGCTGCCAAAGAACTTGTTGAACTAAGTCGAAAGGAATACATCCAAAAGGAGCAAGAGTTTAAATTAAAAGCCATGAAAGAGAAACATGAACTAGAAACGCAAATTATGAGAGACAAAGCTGCACTTGAATTAGAAGTAATAAAGCAGAACACCAAATGAAGATTGAAATATTAATTGCCCAAAAATTTAATATTTTAAATAATAAAACTTAAATAAATAATTACATTACATTTTATTATTTACTGCAACTAAAAACGAAATCAAAAAAAGCAAATTAGTAAAATATTCTCTGATGAACTGGTTCCGTACAAAATTGTTCTGATTATAATTGCCACTATATTCTCCAATGTTTTCAATTAGAACATCGTTCACAAAATTCACTGCTGCTTCTTCTTCTGCGTCCACTGGCGGTTCTTCTTCATTTAAAATAATTGCAATGTTGTGTAAAACTGCTGTTGCCACAACCACTGCCTCTACTTTACACATTTTTAAACGAATTCCAAAAGCCAATGCTGGAAAGCGTCTTTTCCACACCCCAAAACATTAATTATTTGAGAAGCTGTTGCTTTACTAATCCCTATAAAGTCACCAGCAACTTGCAGAAAAGATCCAGTGGCAAGGAAACATGAAGTCACAAGTAGCATTTGCCCCGGTGATACTGCATGATTTCTTTCCGTTCGCGATATAATTTGCTCCTGTATTTGTTGCAAAATAAACCGTACGCCAGTCTTGGAAAAACGAAATCGTTTCAAAAATTCACCAGCATTTCACTTTTCAAAGTGATTTTCTCTCAACTGAAAAACTTTTGGTTGTCGCATACGTGCCGGTTCTAATATGTTTATCACTTCTAAAACGTCTTCATCGTCAGTTAATACTCCTAATAAATTTTCCATCTTCAATTATAATGCTGTCACACCACCAAAACGATAAAGCACAGACGTTTGAGGTTATGGACAGTTGAGCGAAGCTTAAACCACCCTGACATCAGCGCTCAGCTGAGCCTTCGTTTGAGCGCGGTTTAACATTGAACTATGTATTGTAAAACGGACAACTGCAGTTGAACCAAGGCTTATCTTTGAACCTCGCTTAAGCTTGCATTGTAAAACCGGGCCTTAGGTTGCTGTGGTCGTATAACCCAAAAAATTTTAAAATGGTTATGTTTACGTGGAAACTTCTTGTGATAATGTCTGGCATCTTAGCTGGTTCTGTGCCGACCTGATACTGATGTGAATAGGAGTAAGCTCCCTTAGATAAATACGTTTGTTCTATCGTAGTCCATCCATTATAAATTATCGGTTGCATATCAATTATGTATAAAGCCTTTGAACTTTATCGGACAGATACAAAGAGAAAACGTAAAAAACAAATTTGTTAGTTTGATATCATCTTTTATTCCCTTCATAAGGTGAAAATGCTACCTATTAATTATCCAGTTTAAAGTACAAAGATTTAGCTGCATTTCTTTCGAAAGATATTTAATAATTAAATTTCATATAATCGCGTTACTATAAAAAATTATGAATTTAAAACGTTGACGCGAAGATTTTGTATATTCAAATACAGATAAAACAAAATATTTTTGTTTTAGCCTCGTTTTATTTTTTTGGCGACACAAACACACATTTGTTTGAAATACGATTGTAACAGTATCTGTTCAATAAACTGTACACAATTTGATACTACACTACACATATAAAATTTGTAAATTTTTTTGTTCAAAACTATTTTTTAGGAGAAGAAATACCTACAGTATATGTACATATCTAGCAACCATATTTTTTTGCATAGTGACATAGTTCTCTTCTTACCACATAAGTGAACATGAATATAACTGGTTTTATATTTTATACATTCTTTTCTACAAATTTATGATCTATTATTATTAAGATCCACTACTGACCCGGAAATGACCGGCATTCAGGCAAGACTTCCATCATTACGGGTACTAAGACCAAGTAATGATATGCATTGATTAGATTAACAGAACAACTTTCGAGATTCTAGAATTACAGCATACAAATTAGTCTGCTATTATTCTCTAAATCTCACCCCATCCCCAAAAGTCTAGCGTAACTACCGACCATTTATCCGCGCATCACTTGGAAAGTGACCTACACTACACTTATTTATTATTTATTATTTCTTTAAAAAAATTATTTACATTTTAAGAAACTTGTAAAATTATACAAACAAAATAATCCTCGTCTCTGCGGAACAAAGTGTGACTAACATATTAAGACGCAACCATTTTGATGAAAATAAAAATATTGACTTATATGTATAGTGCGTAATAAGTATATACTGCACCTACATAAGACTGATACCATTGCGTTCTCAAAAATCAATAAAGTTATTAAGTCTATACATCTATTTTCTGAAATAACTTTGGTAAGCAATTCTAAAATAGACAAACATCGACCATCTTAGGCCATACTTTTAATAAAAGTTTGGCGAATAATATTTTGAAAGGACATCGTCAAATTTCTGAAGGGGGTAATTAAAACTCATCAAATGTTTGAAATAAGAAACATTCTTAACGCACACCTGTAGGGGCACTTTTAAAACACATATCGATCAAAATACAGTTTAGTGACATGTTTACTACCAGTTTAGAAAATTCTTATCTCCAAAAACAGACAGACATACAGACGGAAATGAGAGATCTATTTTTTCATACTCTAGGGTCACGACACGTCGAGAAAAAATTAAAGTAGCCAGTCGCCCGATGGAACATAATATAATGTTTCCTTAGTTTACGCTTGAGAAGTATAAATAGTACTGTGTTACTAAGATTTTCTAAAATTTAAGAAAGTCGTTGCTTTTTAATTGACAAAATTATATCAAGGCCAAGCACTTTGCATCTCGCAGCACATTTTTAAATAAACATTGATTAGGCAAAATTGTCTTAATGAGGCTATTATTATAAATTGGACGAAAATAGTAATTTACACTAGTTTGTGAAAACCTGCTTCCCGCTTGAACGCTTATTTGCGTAAATGCGGAAAGTAGGTTTTACGAACGTGTTGTGTACAATATTTTTTCTAACAAATAAATTTTTAAAATGAATAGATTAGTTGCGAGTTATTTATAAACAACGAAGTTAACACACGCGTGTGGGAAATTCGACTTTCTGCGGCCTGGTAAGTGCGCAAAATTCATCAAAAAGTTATTAGTACAAAATGCATATATTTATCGTTTTGATGTCATCACTAGAACAATGTTAATATATTGCCGAAATTTCAAATTCTAAGTGTGGCATATGTGCTCTTGGAAATATTATATTTTTAATGATTTCTCTAGTTTTCATTATAGAATTTTCAAAAACAAATTTTATAAGAGGTTATTTTAGAGTACGAATCCCAAAATTGGAAAACGAATCGTCAGACGAATGTTCTGTTTTTTCATTTTAAAATAAAAATAAGATTTTTTGTAATTTTAGGGTCTTTTGTCGTAGTTAGTATTTTGCAAAAACAGCAAATGACAGAATAAAATAGAAAAACTTTGGGTCAGCAAGGCTTGTTTGTGCTTATATACAGAGTTAGAGAAAATTATTTCTGAAAATTATTTTTACGCAACCCAAAATATCAATACCGTGTACCACTTGATATTAAGTAACTAAATTTAAAATGAAATGCTTAATCCATCATTGCTCGACAATTAAACACATCCAGCATTTTCCAAAAATTATAAAATTCGATTTCGCGGATTTCATATTTTTTATGACAACTCCTATAAGTTGAAATAAATATATGTTAATATAGTATAAATAGAAAATTGTTTCGACACAATTTCCCCGGCTCCTGATCTACAATGAAACATATTATTGTAATTATAAAATTTGATTTTGCCGGTTTTATATTTTTGATAACTCTTATAAATAGAAATAATAAACATATGTAAATATGAAATGCGAAAGTAAATACAAAGAAGTGTACTACGCGCATGTTTCTAATAAGTTTTTACTTTACAAAAGTTTTGAGATGACGTCAATCATCATTTTTGCAAGAACACGTATTATATCCCCTCTCAAGTTTCGGATAATGGAGTGAGTCGTTCTTGATTTAATCAATTTAATCAATAAAATAAATCAATCTATTCATGCACATGTAAAAACTATTAATCATATCTTGAACATTTTGGGTAGAAATTTATTCGCCAAATTTTAAAATAGAGCCATCAATGTTTGGAGAAATGAACAGATATATTTTGATTACAAATTTACCATGCTTATAATAACTTTAAAACGTCTGCAAGATTTCAAAGTTTCCAGTTTTCTTGATTTATTCAATAAAATAAATTGACTGATTCACTACTTTTTTGAGTCACTCTGTATAAGCACGTCTAAAAAATATGAATGCAATTATAAATGACAAGAATAGACTCATCATATTTTGCAAATTTTAGATGGGATTTATTCAGCAAAATTTTGAGCTGCCGTCATCAATTTTTTGTAGGGGACGAATAAATATATTTTGATTAAAAATTTATCATGCTTATTATAACTGTAAACTATCTGCTAGATTTCAAAGCATCCGTTTTGCAGATTCAAAATTAAATTTCAAAAAGTTGTTTCATAATTTTGATTTTTTTGACTAAAAAGTTACCACCTTTGCAATAACTTCAAAACGTCAAGATTTCAATTTTGCAATTCTTGATTTAATCAATAAGAATAATAAATAAATTGACTCAGTCGTTAATTTTTTTCAGTCATCCCGTATAAGCAAAGCTAAAAAAATATTTAATGCAGTGATAAATCACAAGTAGAGACTCATCAATTCATCATACTTTGCACATTTAAGGCTGTACGTTCCGAGTATCAAGCCCTATACCAAATACATGCAACTTTTAATGACTTCTCATTCGAACAATATCGAATTTGAAGCGATGCTGAACTTTTTTTAGAATAGCCAGTGTATAAATGTATAGCAGAAAAATTTTAGATTAGAAAAAAAAAAAATTTAACGAAACTTTGATTAACATACTTTTTTCTAGGGAATTTGTACTGGAGTATAACTTTAATCAGTAGTTATTTGCCCAAAGTTTTGTGATAATTGAAAAAACCGAAATCAAAGAATTTCAGAAAATAGGCAATCAATACATCCAACATTAAGATTAAGATTTTTACAGCAAAATTGTTGTGTGGCGTCATCAATTTTTTATAGGGGATGAGCAAATATATTTTGATCCAAAATTTATCATGCTTATGATAACTTTCAAACATCTCCAAGAATAATTCATTAATTTTTTTGAGTCACCCTGTGTATGCAAATCCAAAAAATATGAATGGAATGATAAATCACAAGTGCAGACTCATCATATTTGGTACATTGTCGATAGGATTTATTCGGCAAACTTTTGAGCTGACGTCATAAATTATTTGGAGGGGATAAGTAGATATATTTTGATTAAAAATTTATCATGTTTATCATAACTGTACACCATCTGCAAGATTTTAGACAAGTCGGTTTTGCAGATTTCAATTAAAATTCCAAAATGATGTTTCAAAGTTTTTATTATTTTTTTTAATCTGGACGTTTCAGGTAAAAACTCATTTCGAAGTCGTAAACTACATGTGTAGGACTATGTTATTTTATACAATTTTAAACGCATTTACCATGTACAATTTTGAAGTGACGTCATCACATTACTGGTGGGGATGATTAGACAAGTTTTGGATAGCGTTTTACCATCTATATGATATTCATAATATAAGGACAAAATTTGACAACAATCGGCCCAGTACTTTCGGAAATTATCTGTCTAATAAAAATTCGGACGGCAACAGATGAATAGACGGACAGACGGACAGATGAACAGACCGACAGACGGACAGACATACAGACTTACGCTCGGGAAGTAAAAAACTGACTACTTAATATTATGCTGGCATTTATGCGTCAAATGTCAAGTCTGTCAATTCAAATACAATTTGAATTTGAATCTAGTAATCAATTTTGAATTTATTTCAAAAGTAATTAAGAAATAACATTACGTACCTAAGTAACTAAATTCTTCGGAGAATAAACTGCAGCTTTGGAACTTAACGTAAATATCCTACGTTCCTAGGTGTTTAATCGAATTAAGTTCTTAACACAAATGTTGCTTACCTTATTTTAATTATTAATTAAAATTGCTGTAAAATCTATTACTTGAGTGAGTTATCGCATTAAACGTTATTATTCTGAAATAATTCAAACCATTTTGACATTTCATAAAGTCAGACCAGTGTAGCCAACACGGTGTCATATGAGTCCCCAATCTCATAATAGTACATTATGGAACTAGTGGATGAAGTTGAATTTCAACGGCGAGAGTGATTTTTTCACACGAGCGAGTGCAACGAGCGAGTGCGAAAAAGAAACTCGAGCCGTTGAAATTTCTTCATCCGCGAGTTGCATATACTATTTTTTCTAAGAAATTAGGAAATAAATGTTTGTTTATGGTAGGTATTTTATTTTTGAAATACATTAACTGTAATAGAACAATTTGTGCAATTATCACCAATAATATTTACACTTTTATCGTAAGTATTATTTGAACTTGTATCTTTGTTTAAACTTAGTTGGCTGCTTCCTGTATCAATAACTGCACTTGTATCAGATTCGAAAATGCCGCATTGGCAGCATTCAAAATTTCTTCAGAAACTTCGTCAGTCTCACTCATGTTCATTGTTTTCACTTGTGTAAACTAGCAGTATTAAACGTCAAACACTAACGGGTCGTCCAGCCTAGGCGTCATGATTTTCGAAGCGCGCGAAGCGGACGGTGCGGTCGGTGCAGGCGATACGCGACACGTTTCGCTAGCTGCGAAACGCTCAGGCTGGACGACCCGTTAAAATCGTAGACGGCCGAGTATTTTTCCACTAGAGGGTGAAATGAAATTTCATCCACTGCCAGCGATGGGAAAATGACAAACTTCAACCTTAATGAGTAGAAAAAAATTTTTCAAAATGTTTTTTCTTATTTTTATATAATTATTTATTAGCTATTTGAAAATGATATTTGTCATTAATACTAATCTTAAAAATTGGTCTAAAGAGTTTAGACAGTACTTCCCTCGCTGTCGGAAACTTGACGACTGCATGCCTATTGTGTTTTTTTTCTCATTACATTTTTGTAGTGGAATTTAAAAAAAAATTGCGATGACGTCATCAACATTTTTGCAAGGACACGTATATCAGTTGGGATAGATGTAGTGTAATACTAAGAATAAAATTATTATATTCTCAAATTTTCGGGAAAATGAATTGGGTCGTTTTGAATATTGATTTGTAATAATCAATAAAATAACGAAACAATTTACTCACGTATACGTATCAGAGGCAACTGAAAATCGTGTATGTATAAACATTCTTAATTTAAGATGACAGGCGTAATAGCATACGTGAGAGTCAAACAGAGAAACTGTAAACAAAACGACCATCGGTTTTATTGCTTCGACTTCCGCTTATTATATAAAACATTGGGTTTTATTTTAATTCTTGACGGTGAAATTCACAATTGGTTGATTATAAACATGTCTATTTCACATTCGCGGAACCAAGTGAACGCATAAAACAAATGCAGGTCTGTAATGTTAAAGTCGATGTAAATAAGCGTGCTACCCTTATGTTTCAACCGAGTTTTTCCTTTAACAAATTTTGTGTCTACCAAATTGGGTTGGTTGGGGTGTAATACTAATAATAAGTGTTGCCTTTAATTTAATCAATAAAATAAATTGACTTCATTAATTTTTTTGAACCACCTCTTAAGAAAATCTAAAAAATATGAATGGAATGATAAATCACAAGTACAAACTCATCATATGTTTTGCATTTTAGATAGGATTTATTCAGCAAAATTTAAGGGTGACGTCATCAATTTTTTTAGGAGGGATGAACAAATATATTTTGAACAAAAGTTTACCATGCTTATAATAACTTTAAAATATTCCCAAGATTTCAAAGCATTCGGTTTTGTAATTCCTGATTAAATCGATAAAATAAATTCACGCCTTCATTAATTTTTTTGAGTCACCCTGTATATGCAAATCGAAAAAATTTGAATGGAATGATAAATCACAAGAAGAGACTCACCATATTTTGTACATTTTAGATAGGATTTATTCAGCAAAATTTTGTGGTGACGTCATAAATTTTTTAGGGGGGACGACCAAATACGTTTTGATCAAAAATTTACCATGCTTATGATAATTTTAAAATATCTTCAAGATTTCGAAGCATTCGGTTTTGTAGTTCCTGAGTAAATCAGTAAAATAAATTTACGCTTTCATTTATTTTCTTGAGTCACCCTGTATATGCAAATCCAAAAAATATGAATGGAGTGATAGATCACAAGTACAGACTGATCATATTTTGTACATTTTAGATATGATTTATTCGTCAAATTTTCGAGCTGACGTCATCAAGTTTTTGGAGGGGATAAGCAAATATATTTTGACTAAACATTTATTATGCTCTTTATAACCTTAAAACATGTGCAAGATGTCAGAGCATTCCGTTTTGTAGTTCCTGATTAAATCAATAAAATATATTTACGCATTCATTAATTTTTTTGAGTCACTCTGTATATGCAAATCCAAAAAATATGAATGGAGTGATAAATGACAAGTACAGGCTCATCATATTTTGTACATTTTAGATATGATTTATTCGGCAAACTTTCGAGCTGACGTCATCAAGTTTTTGGAGGGGATAAGCAAATATATTTTGACTAAACATTTATTATGCTCTTTATGACCTTAAAACATCTGCAAGATTTCAGAGCATTCGGTTTTGTAGTTCCTGATTAAATCAATAAAATATATTTACGCATTCATTAATTTTTTTGAGTCACCCTGTATATGCAAATCCAAAAAATATGAATGGAGTGATAGATCATAAGTACAGACTCATCATATTTTGTACATTTTAGATATGATTTATTCCACAAACTTTTGAGCTGACGTCATCAAGTTTTTGGAGGGGATAAGCAAATATTTTTTGACTAAAGATTTATGATGCTCTTTATAGCCTTAAAACATCTGCAACATTTCAAAGCATTCTGGTTAGCAGATTAAAAATTAAATTTCAAAATGTTGTTTTATAATTTTGATTTTTTTTCCAAAAATCTGGACGTTTCGGGTGAAAAGTCGATTCAGAGTTGTAAACTACATGTGTAGGACTATGTTATTTTATATAATTGAAAACCCATTTACTATGTACAATTTTGAAGTGACGTCATCGCATTAGTGGTGGGGATGATTAGACAAATTTTGGTTAGCGTTTTACCATCTACATGATATTCTTAATATAAGTACAAAATTTCACAACAATCGGTCGAGTACTTTCGGAGATTATCTGTCTAATAAAAATCCGGGGGCAGACGGACAGACGGACAGACGGACGGACAGACGGACAGACAGACGGAAATGGGAGACCTATTTCTTCGTCTTCTAGGGGTCATGAAAGATCGAGAAAACGTAAAAGTAGAGAGTCGGCCGACGGAATCGATTACAATACTTCCTTTGCTTACGCTCGGGAAGTAAAAACATAAATTACATGAATTCTCTTAAAGTTTTCAAATTTCTATTAACTCAGTCAATTTATACCATAACCGCTAATGATTTCTGAGCTTAAAATATGTGCGTGTTCCTCATCGGAAATTATTAAATAAAATAAAATTTGTGAAAACAATTTTTACAGATTATCTAAGAAACTGAATTTGTGCGATTATGTTTTAGGGGCGAGGGAAGTTTTATCTAAAAAAAATGTTTTATAAAATATATAACGCCGATGACGTTGCAATTTAGAAATTATTTCCCAAAATTTCTATCACATTATGTCAATTGCCGAATCATTCATTAGTTTTACCTAACCATTTAGTAAACATTGATTAAATCATTAAATAGTTTTTTTGCATTGCCTCTAACATATTGTTTACTAACAACAAAATTCACGCATAAAAATATATACAATTTTAAAAATTATGTCGCAAAATTTGACTAGTTTAAATTATTTATCATAGTCAAAGATCTTATTTCACTTTTTTTGTATAAAATACATAAAACTAAATTGTTAATTAACAAGTAGATAAATATTTTTAAATCAAAACATACCTCTTGTGTTAGTACCGTTCCATAATGGCAGTAAAATAACAACTGACAAGTTAAGTATATATAACACGGTATGAATATAAGAAAATCAGTTGCTATTGTAGCGGAACCCTACAAGTTTATACAAAGCGGTAAACGTCAAAGATCAAAATTTAAAATTTTTACTAACCGATGTAAATCCAATGCAACAAAAACATAAACCAAATGTGGTCGCAGCAATCTGAAAAAATAAAATCCAGGAGAAGCAATCCTCAAACTCGGCAACGAAACTAAAATTTATATTCTAGATGGAAAACTACTCCTAGGTAAATTCTGCCCTTACTTACTTCAAAATGTTATTGTGAAGAGAAATACATTCCCGTAAATTTTTCTCTACGTTTTCAAATGTGATTTTAGAATCGTTTCTATTTTTTGCAATGTCTCGTCCAAGAATACATAAATTATACTTCAAAATTTTAAGCTGACCAGTCGCATGGTATGGTAAACCTGCCAGAATTAGTTCAATCGTGGTAGTAGTCAATCCAAGATAAAAGATCACTGAAAGTTATCCAAAAGATAAAAAAAAAATTATGTATTAATTTTACAAATACCTGCAGCACAGTAAAGATATGCAGCACAGAATAACACTGGTCTTGTTGTTAGATCACATGGCAACCAAATATCAATGGCAAGCGTTTGCTTTTTTTCAAAAACGGGCATTATATTCCACGAAAGTTCAATCAGTGTGATTATACTGAAGTAAATCTTAAAATTTCGCCTACAAACGTAAATACAGTCTTCCAAGATTTTTTCTGCTTGTTGGTTGTTGGGTGCGAATTTTTTGGCTCCAAAAAAATTGATGCATTTCTTGATTCGTGACGAATTTACGAGAAATGGTATAAACTTCAAATAACACGATACAGAATTAATCAACAGCATTAAGGACCGACTCCACTGATCGAAATCGTCGTTTTCTCCAACACATAGTTTAACAGCAAGTAACGTCGTTATCAAAATAGAAGATAAATACCAAAGGTAAGTCCAAATTTTTAATAGCACACCTAGGTTATTGTGGTCGTATAAACCTACAAATTTTAAAATAGCTATGTTTACGTGGAAACTTCTTTTAACAACGTCTGTCATGCTAGCTGATTCTGTACCGACTTGATACTGCAAACGCAAGTCAAGCTCCCTTAGATAAATACATTTATTCAATCGTACTTCATCCATTATAAATTATCGGTTGCATATAAATTATGTATGAAGCCTTTGAACTTTATCCACCAAGATACAAAGAAAAATTATAAAAAAATATTTGTTAGTTTGATCTCATCTTTTATTCTGTTCAGAAGGCACGAATGCTACCTACTAATTAGAGAGCATTGTGTATTTACAGTAAAAAGATTTATCTGCATTCCTTTTAAAAGACATTTATTATTAAATTTCGTGTAGCCGCTTTACGGTTGAAAAGGGCGAATAGCGACATGAGTGACGCTTCTAAAAATTGATGGGAAGATTTTTTGTTATGTGTTTCACGAAGTAAGTACACATTTGTTTGTAATACGACCGTGTTTTTAAGTACCTTTTGCACACTAAGCTCAGACTAGTTTTAGAACAAAAATATATCAATAAAAAATTAGTATGGTTATGTTGTTATCAAATTTTCTTTTCCATCTCTCAATATATCTTAATATTGTTAGCAGAACGCCAGATTTTTCTCAATTAAGTATTTTAGTACGGGTGTGCAAAAAAAATCGTAACAAAACACATTTTATATGTCCAAAATAGTAAGCAGTAATATAATATCTGTATAATGAATTATATATGTGCAACAAATTTGATACCTCTATATTATATACAAAATTTGCTTTTTTAATTGAATAATACATATTTTCTAGAAGATGACCGACAACAGATGTACAAATATCTTAACAAACATGTTATTCTCCAAAAATGAACACACCGTCTCTGATACGTAGGAAGAGTGTTGTGTCTGAACACGGTGGATTAATTACACTGCTTATTTTTTTCAAGATCTGAAAATTTTAAGGCGTCAATTTTTTTTACACACGATAAAAAAGTATGCCTTTAAAAACCTGTAAAATTGTTACGTGGAAACAATCTTGGTTTTTACAGAACAAAATCTACTACTAAAAAAGATAATAGGACGCAACCATTTTTAAGTATGCAATAAAAAATATTGACTTTAAATCTACAACTCGTAACACTAATGCAAACCCTAAAGTCACTGCGTTCCCAAAAATCGATAAAGTAATTGAAATAAAAAATTGAAATAACATCAACGACTTTCTGAAATTATAAAATTTATCACTAAAGACCGGATTCTAGGGCAAATGGCTTTTCATTTTGGTTGTAGACAAATGCATGAAAGGTGTATACATATAAACGTGTATCTGATAAAATCCTTTTATTTGAGCCCTACTTGTTTCTGCTTATTTGTCTATTTTTGATTAAGTGCCTTTTTCACATGTTTTGACCTAAGTATTTTACTTTTTTCAGCTTATTTTATTTTTTCTGCCTATTTTGTTCTAAGATCTGAATTTTCTATATCCCTAAGTAAATAAGACAAAAAGGCTCGAGGGAATTCCGTTAGTAAAATGCCAATAATAATTCAATAACCCGAATCTATTTTTCTGCATAAACCATCAAAGAACATATTTTATATGACAGCTAAGTACGTAGGTTTTAAAATAATTAAAACGCCCAATTACAGATCCCGACACAAGTTTTCTTTTGCTGTTCTAGGAAGAGCTTTCATATGTACACCAAGCCCTCCTACAACTTTCTTTTCGAGTTCTCTTCCTTTATTAATTAGTTCGTGTTGGGTTTTCGTAAAGTGAAGTTCAAAAGTGTAAAAGTGTTTTAAATATTGTGTGTATCATCTAGTATTTTGTGCCATTTTTAAAAATAGCCAAAGTCAAATCATTTTTAAAGGTACAAGTTAAGGGAATAGACGAAAAACAAAGACCTTTTTCAAATAGAAAACGGTGAATTGTCCTGTAAATCCTGTGGGAAAATTGTGAGTATTAATAATAAATGTTGCACAATTCAAATGGTTGTGAAATTAATTCCATAAATTCGCATAAAAATATATGAGCTTTTGAAATATAAATTAATAAATGAATAAATAAATGATTAAATAAATACATATATAAATAAATAAACGAATAAATGAAATAGATGATCGTTTTCCGGATTGGAACCGTGTTAATTGCGTTTTTGGGCTCAACGTTTCGCACACTTTCGTAAGTGGTATCTTCAGGAGCAGGGTTAAGAATAAGGCAAAAGAGCACGGTAATTCACTATGTGGCGAAACTCTTCTGGTGGTAATAATGTGGTTGTGACCTATTTATAGAGACGTGGCCGGCTCCGGGCGGAGCGGGGGGAGATAAACGAGCATTTGCATCTAGTGTGGGCTTTCAAATATTTGACAGATTGCATAGAAACTTATGATTGTGAACATCCTACTTTAGGCTATTTTATTTATTTAGTTATTTTACACTCTACTTTTGTAGATCATTGATAGTGTTAGAACAGATACTGGGGTTAACGATATTGGGATAGCTGTTGACTATTTGTTCCAAAATTCAGTGGTAAAAAATTGACTCAGCAAATTTGAAATGTTTATCTCCTTAACATAAAAGAAACATCCAAAGCTATCGACTGAGGAAGATATCATGGCAAAAGGAGTGTCCTTTGCTGGTGTGCATTTCATGAAACTGGACCGCCAGTTGATAATCAAGGCACAAATTTTGTTCAATAAAAGTCAAAATTTACACGTTCATGAAGTGGCATTAAACTCAGAAACAGAGATATAATTTTAATTTCCTCTGTACTGTTGTTAGCAAAGTGATTTTGATCTAAACTTCAAAAGCTAGTCAACAGAGAACTGTTTATCTTGAACTGTACGGAGTATATAAAATTTCACACAGAGTGAAAAAATGAATTTTAAAATTTATTCATGCAAGCCAGTAAGTTGCCAATTAATTCTAAATCTTTGGATACTCTACAGTAACCCATATGCGTAAACTTAAAAATCACAACAAACTTCTAAACCACACATAAAAGATATATTTCATTCTAGACATTTCAAATTTTGGAATTACGAATAGTAGTGTATCCAGAGATAGAAATTAGATATGCGCTTTTTGATTTAATCTATAAAAAAATTGTTTTATTAGTTTTTTGAGAAAAGCTATACAAACATTTCTAAAAAATTGGTTTAATTGGCAGAACTTTTTTGTGCACTTGAAAAACACTCGTCTAGTAAGTCTATTTTTTTTTATAAATTATAAAGAAACATTTTGCAAATTGCTTTTATAATACAGTATGTCCCCGGCTTCAGTTTGCAAGGGGATAAATGTTCCAAAAAAATTTCAAAGAATTAAAGGTTATGGCCTAGCTTAATATAACTAATTCTGCAATGAAAAATATAGAAGTATAAAGATGTGTTTAACTAAACAAAAACATTTTTTAATAGTTAAACTTTCTGGACAAAGATTGATTTATTTAAAAAATCGGCATTATTTAAAAGTTTTTTGATGTGTGAAACACTTGTTTTAAGTGAAGTCAAAATTAGTATAATTAAAATAAAAACCGATACTATCGTCGACCGGAAGCGTACTTATATGCATCAGCAGTGTCACTGGATTGAGTTTAGAAGAGGATTAAGTTGTTTGTTATTTTACAGAAAAAAGTCAAACCAATACAAGTTTCGACCTAATTTAGAACAAGTATTTCACCTACAAAAAACTCTTGAATAATGCAGATTTTTTTAGATATAATATTAATTGTTTTCCAGAAAATTACATATTTAAAAAAAACTTTTTTTTGTATATTTAAGCACATGTCTATACTTCTGTAGTTCTAATTTCAGAATTAGTTGTATTAAGCGAGATATCAATTTTTATTTTCTTGATATATTTTTTTTGAAAATAAAAATCATACATTTTTTTCTCTCTTGCGAAATTAATCCTGGGACCTACTGTATATTACGATAAAAATAATAGATCAGATGTTTTTAGAATTTTAGAAAAAATGAACAAGTCATTTTTTATTTAGTTGATAAAATTAATTGATTCATCGCTTCTAAATGCCCTGCATAAACAATCCTAAAAAATAAAAGTATGTAATTCAAGCGCACACAACTTTTCATTTCGCATCACATTTATTTAATACAATTTTGGCGTTACAATACATTTTATTTTATTGGAACTTTAAGTTATGTAATGGAGTATGGATGATTAAACACAATTTTACATAATCGTATTCTATGCGTACTGCCGCGGAGTATAAGTCCTACTTATACGTCGACCAAATACACTGTTATAGAAATAAGACTTATATAAGTCCTATAAGTGTCAATTACATGACCTTTGAAAATAATAGCTGTATATTTTATTAGGAGTTTAATTGATACTTTATGTGACGGTGTATGGATGATTAAATCCGTATGAGTCACATAAAGTCACTTAAACTCCAATTGGAATACAGTACTTTATTTTCAAACGATTGATATTCTTTTGAAATGATAATAATAGTATATACTTTATTTCCATGGACTATAAACATGATTATTTCCTGTCCCCTTGCTTCATTATAAAATTGCCTTGCATTGAAATAGCATGATTATTGATTACTGTGGTTGACGACCACGATGATTTTCACATAAACGTATTCTATTTGTACTCCGCCAGAGTAGAAGTAGTATTTATTCGCCGCTCAAACACGCTGTCGTAGAAATGACACTTAAACTTCGGTAACAACGTCATATAAGTGTCAATTGTATAACGTTTGGAAATACTATTGATTCAAAAATTAAACAACCACCATCTGTTGAACTGAAGTTGGTACCAAATAAAACTCTTCTAGAGTTTACTGTTACCCTGACAACTTGGTAGTAAAAAACTTCAAATTTAAAATTTCATGACAAAAATGTCAAAAAAAATAAAAACAACCTGTACTGAAAGAAAACCATAATCATCCTAACATCAATATTTTTGATAGCACATCTTAAATCTCCCTAGACAATGTTGTCATTTGAGTTTTCGTACTATGTTGCTGGTTGAGTGGTCTTTTAATTTTTGAACAGATAATAAAATATAATTTATTCTTTTTTTTTCTGTCATTGCTAACTGAATGTTAGAATGTTTCCAAAATTTCAAAAGGGAAATAAGTTTCATAAATTCTAAGATAAACTGTAACGAATATATCAGTCCGGAGCCACAAGTCAAAGAAGAAAAATAAATAGGTATTACTATATTTTTGTCAGATTTTCTACTAAACTTTATTCAATCAACGTTTGAGATGACGTCACCAATTTCTAGTCGGAACGAAGAGAGACATTTTGATTAGTGCTTTCACATCTAAGTGACAGTGACTAAGTGATTTAAACTTAAAATTTCACAACAATTAGTATTATTAAAAGCATATTAAATTTTAGAGTGTAGGCAATAAATTTCTAAGATAAAAGTGCAAATCGGATAGAATTACCTCTCCAGTTAGGACGCTCCCATAATGGCAGTAGAAAAACAACTGGCAAGTCAAATACGTATAACATGGCACGAGCACAAGACAATCCGTAACCACTGTAGCTGAATCCTATAAATTTGTGCAAACGAGTAACAAAAATTTTTACTTGGAACTTTTACTAACCGAAATAAGTCCAATGCAGCAGAAGCACAAACCCAACGTAGTCGCTGCAATCTGAGAAAATAGAATCCAGGAGAAACAATCTTCAAACTCAGTGACAAAACTAAAATTCGTTTCCAAAGTGCACAAATAAAGAAAAAAAATCCATTATTAAGTACGTACTCCAGAATGTTGTTATGGCGTCAAATATACTCAATTAGTACTTTGTGCACATTTTCGAATGTAACAGTGGGACTTTTTCGGTTGTTCGTTTCGTATTTCTCAAGATTACGCAAATTATATTTTAAAATTTTTAACTGACCGGTTAGATGATACGGCAAACCTGTCAAAAGCAGTTCGATCGCAGTGGTTGTAATTCCAAGATAAAAGTTTGCTAAAATCATCAAAATATAGAAATCAATATAGTGGTACTTGTTTGGCACCTACTTATAAAGCAATAAAAATATGTGATGTAAAATAACACCGGTCTTGACGTTAAATCACACGGCAGCCAAATATCCACCGGAAACCTCCGTTTACTTTCAAAAATTGGCATTAAGTTCCACGAGAGTTCATTCATTGTTATTATACTGAAATAAATGTTAAAGTTTCGTTTACAGACGTAAACACATTCTTCCAAGATTTTTTCCTCTTCTTCATTTTGTGGTCGAAATTGTTTGTGTCCAAAGAAATGGATGCAATCTTTGATTCGTGATCCATTTATCAAGAATGGTATAAATTTTAAACAACAGGATACAGAACTGTTTACCATAATTAAAGACCGACTCCACTGATCGAAATCGTCATTTTCTTCAACGATTAGATTCACAATCAATAATGTTGTTACAATCAAGGATAAGAAATACAAAACGTAGGTCCAGATCTTATGCAATACACCATGTTTATGGTGATTGTAAAAACCCACAAATTTCAGCACGGCTATGTTCAAGTGGAAACTTCTCGTGATAATATCTGTCATCTTAATCGTTCGCGTGATGACTACGGTGTGGATTTTGATCAAACTACCTTAAATAAATTCACTGGTTCTAAGAAAACCCGTTAATTATTAATGATGGGTTGCAATTCAATTATTGATAAAAGGTTTGAACTTTGTTTAGCAAGACATAAAAGAGAAAGTATAAAAATGTTTTTGTTAGTTTGATCTCATTGTTTATTCTATTGATGAAGCCGAAATGTTACCCATTAATTAACTGCCCTCTTATATTTTTTTAAAGCTTTAATATTAAACGTTCGGTAGTGGCGTCACAGACTTAAAGTGCGCTTATAATTAAATATGTAATTAAAAATAAAACCTTTGTAATGAAACTGAGTATTTATATTCATCCTCTGTTAGTGGTATCGAATTTGTTCAGATAAATGTTCTTTTTCATTATTTAAATATTGGTAATCAGAGATTTGTTATATCTTATTTTTATTTAGGTGACGTTACAACTTGTGCTGTTAAAGATGAGAGAACAAGATACAAATACTAACCAAGGATGTGAACGTGTTTTGTATGTATTTGTATATAATTTTATATACATTTTTCTGTGTATAATTCACGAAATAAAAATCAAAAAATGTAAATAATTTCGATTAACATAAAATAAAGAGTCTGTTTGGACTACAAATAAGTTTATAATTGTGGCTCAGAAAACTGTTAGAAGCAACACAAAAAAATTGTTTTGACAATCTGGTGTAGGGAGGTAGATTATTAGAAAATATACTGAGTTTTATTGACTAAAGATTAGGTATATATTTGTGAGACCCTTGAAGCAATTCAGTTGTTAAAAAATGCTGCATTTGATAGGAAATAAAAGTGTCACATGCTTTAAAGCATTATTGATGGATTGTTCAACTGGCGTATTTTTGACAACTTATTATGAACACGTGTATAGTAGATGCGAACTAGCACCGGAGGGGGAAGATCATAAAAATTAAGCAACAAAGACGATCCTAATCGAATTACAATGTACGAAAATTTATGACGCTACCTCTTTTAGACGGTCGCCGGCTGGTTTATCTAGAAAATCCTAGAAACGATACTCAGGGCAATACTCTATTCTATGTTGTAAATTTGTCATTATATACATTTCTACTTAGCTAAATACGTGATTGTAAAGTTGTAAATAAATGTTTTATTCTTTTATACTCGTACAGTATAATGTTATTATAATTATTATTATTAACGCTAAAATTGTAAAACCAGTTTAAATGTTTTTATCATTCGTTCAGTAAAACTTGGTGAATACGGACCTGGCGGAGCCCCGAATGCAACTTAATAGCAAGACAGATTTTATTTATAGTACGGTCTTGGTACCTGCCGCCTTTCTTAACACCTAATTGACGTTTTCATTGTTGCTTAATTTTTATGATCTTCCCTGTCCGGTGCTAGTTTGCATTTACTAGGTATATACTAACCTCATTTGAGATACACCTATTAAAACTTTTATGACTTAAGCGGCTTAAGCCAAAGCACCCTTATAAGTCAAACTGGCTATTGTATTACTTAACTCAGTTCACAGCTACATTATGCCAACAATGGACAGTAATAATCTTGCGGTTCGCTTCCACAAAGCTTACAATAGCCAGTTTGACTTATAAGGGTGCTTTGACTTAAGACGCTTAAGTCATAAAAGTTTTAACAGGTGTATCTCAAATGAGGTTAGTATAAACTAGCAACTATTAACTATATAGGTATAATAAAAATTCATTGCTGTTCCTGTTAGTCTCGCTAAAACTCAAAAACGGCTTGACCGATTTGAATAATTTTTTATGTTACGAGGATGGTTTATAAATAAAAAAATACGGAAAACTTAAAAGAACAGCTAAAAAATAAAAAAAATAAAAAAAAAATTGTATGGGAACCGCCACTTCAAATTAATTTCAATAGTTGGCGTTCCTGACGGTACCTGTCGTCTAATCTGTGGTGTAACTGACGTGCCATACAAAACTATTTCTTCCGTGAGATTGTGAAAAGTATATTTCATTTCAAATCGTTCTTTGTTTTTTCGTAAAAAAAAACGTCGTTTATTTTAAGAACAGTCTTGGTTAAAGTGAATTTAGTTGCACATTGCGAAAGTTTCTTATTAATTTTGATCTGCCATTCTATTTACCTACATTCACTTTGTTGGTTTCGACAAAACCTCAAACTTTACCGTTTTTCGAGGAAGTTTTCAATATATTAAAATTCTGAAGACAAAATTTACAGATCTGATTGACTGTGAAAATAATTTTGTGTCGTTTTATGAAGTTCATTACAATGCCGAGAACAGGACAAGCTGACGTAGGTCCACGAAGTCAATCAAATGTGCGACGAAATAACTCAGGTGCAAACCGTAATGATTTATTTTGCACTCATGATCTTTTTTGATGGCTTTCGTGCATTCACCAGAGTGCGGGAGTTCGAACTTCCCGCACACGTGCATTTTAACTTCCCGTTGCCATGGTAACCTTAAAATACTCGCGTAGTGTCAACATTGTGATGTGTTGACGGCGCCATTGTTTATAAATAACTCACAGTTAATTTCTTCAGTTTAAAGGTTTATTCGTTGCAAAAAATATTGTACACAACACGTTCGTGAGCCTGCTTTCCGCATTCACGCAAATGCGGCACTCCCTTCGGTCGTGCCGCAAACAAGCATTCATGCGGGAAGCAGGCTATCCCGAACTAGTTGTGTAAATTACTATTTCATGGGTAATTTGGATCAGCGTTGTGTTCATAATCAAACATTGAAGCGAGACATTGGGTGGTATGAATAAAACTGAGTAGATACTCATATTCGATGTACGAGGTACCTACTTCAGTATTACTCTTATATACCTTATACAGGGTTAGTCACGAGAAAATTATTTCTGAAAATTATTTTTACGCAACCCAAAGTACTAATACCCCGTATCACTTGATACTATCTAAATTTAAAATGAAATGCTTAATCCATGATTGCTTTGACTTTGACTGTGTCCGTTTGACGTTAGTTAATTTTTACATTTTTCTTCATCGTTTACTCCGCTCTGCAACCCCACTGGATCGACGTACCTCTCTCAATCTGCGCTCTTCTGAAGCCGTAAGTACTCTAGCAATATTTTTCCCCGCTAATGGGCATGTGTTAGTTCGCCATCTCTGCGTCAACTAGAGCCTCTTCGAAGTACAAATCTGTAGCCTTTGGGTCTCCTCGAGCACCCATTTACAAAAACGCCGTAGCATCCCCCCAACATGCCAACATTTTCAACAGTTGTTGCAGTAGTTAAATTATTTAATTACTCTTTCAAGTTTACGTTGTATCCTTTGAATAAAATATCGTAAAAGTAATTTTTAGAAATAATTCTCTCATAACTAATCTGTGTCATTGCAAAAGATCAAGAGGTACTCGAAGCAAGCACTAACAAATTTATTAGCGGCGCCAGCCTTGTCTATCTCCGAGTGGCTACGGTACGACCATGGACACTCGCGTAACCTCCTTTCCGGAATTGTCAAAATGACACTGCCAAAAGTGCGAAAGTCAAAGCAATCATGGATTAAGCATTTCATTTTAAATTTAGTTAGTATCAAGTGGTACACGTTATTAGTATTTTGGGTTGCGTAAAAATAATTTTCAGAAATAATTTGCTCGTGACAAACCCTGTATACTCTATGTGTTGAGTACCTACTTGGAAACATTGTATCTCCCCGGAAACAAATTGAACATCTACGCGTTTTGTGAGCACGTAATCTAAAAATGAGCATCGGCGTGGCAAACGATTGAGCTGTATGTAAAGCAGCTTAGAAAACGAGTAGGATCGTTGTAAGAGTGAATTTTGACTAAACATGGCGACTTTCATGCACTTGGAACGTCGTCAAAAGGTGCATTCAGTTTGAAGAACAAACTAGGAGCAGGAATATCGAAAACTTTTGAGGTAATTAACTTTTATTTGTGCAGTGCGTTTTTCCTAACACTGGCCATAGAGATTCCCATCTCAAGTTGTCTACCCCATACTAATTTATATTTTGGTGACTCGATTTTTGCCTCGATGGTTGAACACTGTCACTGTTTTCCTTTTTTTTTTGTATCGAGATGCTACTTTAGCATCAACTGGTACCTACTGAAGTATTAGCATCATCTAGAACAACTAGAAACATTTTGATTTGATATTCGAGTACATACTTCGTATTTCGAATATGACAATCTACTCAGTTTTATTTATACCAACCATTGTCAAAAAATTGATCGAACGTTGTTTCGACAGTACTTCCTTCGCAGCCAAAGTGTAATGAAACATATTGAGCATTTTCGAGTTGAGTCTTTTCTTCACACAATTTTGTAATGACCTAATCAACATTTACAATCAACACGTGTATCACCTTGGATTGGTGCAGTGTACCCAATACTAAAAATAACTGTATTGTATTCCCAAGATTATCTGTGAAAATCGAGTGAGCCGTTCCATCAATTTTTGTGGGGGAATAAATAAATATTCTGATTAACACTTTACCATGCTTACAATAACTTTAAAACGTTTGAAAGATCTCAAAGTATTCATATTCAAACTCTTGAGTTAATCAATAAAATAAATTGACTCATCCATACATTTTTTTGAGTCACTGAAAAAGCAAATCTAAAAAATATGAATGGAATGATAAGTCACAAGTATAGACTCATCTTATTTTGGACATTTTAGAAGGGATTCATTTGGCAAAATTTTGGCCTGACGTCATAAATTTTTTGGAGGGGATAAGTAAATATATTTTGAATAAAAATTTATTATGCTTATTATATGTTTAAAACATCTGCAAGATTTCAAAGCATTCGGTTTTGCAGATTCAAAATTAAATTGTTGGTGAAACGAAGTTCACCGGGTCAGCTAGTCTATCATATACATAGAAATGTCATAATTAATTATTATAATAATAGACAACTAATGGCCCTCGCGTTAGGCAATTTCAAACTCGATACGGCTCGTACGGGATGGGAATTCATTGCAGTTACGAGATGCCACTTCGTTGCACTCTGCTGTTAATTCCCGTTCTCATTTACTTAGCCGTTTTACTCATTACGTTTCCGTTAATTGTATTTATGGAATAAGTGACGATTAAATTCAGTGATTATCACACGCTACAGAGTCCGGCGATCCAACACGTCATTATTACATTTGTTCAGAGTGGTGTCGGTGTCGGTGTCGAACTCGACATCCTGTTTCGGCGACTTAAAACTCCAAAAAATAAATGTAGATCTCAAAGAAAACCAGACGTTGTGTAAACTCTGTTTTTCCTAAAATTCACTAAGAGCGTCTATTTTGCAATTTTTCGGACTTAAATCTCCCGTTTTTATTGTCTATTTTAGGGCCTATTTTGGCGCCTAAAATGCGCTTTTTGTTTAGCACATATTTGTAAACTTATATTTTAAAACAACTCATATTTGTAAAGTTAAAGATATGAAAGATTGTTAAGTTTTAATGCACATTAGAGGTATGTGATAAAACATTTCTCATTTTTGATTTCGAAAAACGAAAAACCAGCGGTTTCCTGTAAGGGAACAATTTTCTATCAACACAGCAATGTCCACTTCCTATCGGATTTTTAAACATTTATTCATCTAGCAGAAAACAGAAATTGAAATACCAAAATCTCTCCAATTAGCTTCAAAGGGAAAATTAAACGAAAGCGGATCTGATGGAATCAGTCAACATATTTGCATTCCTCTGTTAACTAAGTATTTGTTCGAAAATTCAGTGTTCAAAAATTGACTCAGCAAATTTTAGATGTTTATTTCTTAACATAAAAAATTTATCTAAAGCTATCGGCTCAGGAAGATATCATGGCAAAAGAAGTATCGTTTGCTGATGTGCACTTCATGACACTGGACCGCTACTTGATAATCAAGGCACAAATTTTATTTGATAAAAGTAAAAATTTACATGTTTATGAAATGGCATTAATCTCAGAATCAGTTACTTACATAATCTTAATTTCCTCTATACTGTTATTAGCAAAGTGGTTATGATCTAAACTTCAAAAAATTTTTTATTAACCCTTAATTACTCGCGCTTTGTCTTGTTTATTAATTGGTCGCACAGTGTATTTTATACACCATCACGTTTTTGGACTTTTTAAGCTTTTCTTTTATTTCAGTTTTATAATTTTTATGATTTTAACCAACTTGTACAATAAGAAAAATTCAACAATTCAAAATTCAAATTCAAAAATACTCTAGGGTTTTATTTAAATTTAGAACATACAACATAAAATAACTTTAAATTCACAAAAATGAGAAACAAAAAACAAAAATTCAATTCTAAAACAATGAGAATAAGACTTTATTCTTGCTCTTCTGTTCTACTTTTACGACAGCTTACGCATTCTTGTGTTTTTACTACGTGTTCTTTACATGCTAGTCTACCACACAAGTCGCATGTGATGGTTGTAACGCGATTTTTCTTACTTTCGCAAAAGACACATTTACCTCGATTTCTTGTAACATTCCTCTCAATGTTCGTTGAAGTTTTTTTATATTTAGAAAGAAAGCCTTTTATATCTATAGGAAGCGTCTCAATGTTTGCTCGAGTTTCCAGATGAGGCTTCATCAAAGACAATGCAACGTTTTTCAGAAAAATACGTCGTGGCTGTTTATTGGAGTCTATGTGAAAGTATTTATAAATTATGTTAGAGTTTATTCCCGCAATATTAATCATTTGGAAAAAAAGAACCAGAGGCCAGCGTCTTGTTCGTTTTTGTACCGAATAATTACCACACATTTCGTCAACGGTGTCAATTCCGCCTTTAGTAGAATTGTAAAACAAAACGATATCAGGCTTATTTGAAGATCTGTCGACAATATCGTCGGCGTGCATAGTCGAGAGTAGTATCACAGCTTTATTTTTTTTTTGGCAATAGGATACTAGCGTCATATCCTTCCGAAACGCAAATATTGAAGATGGAATTGGTCGTGATTTATTAGGTAATAGTTCGGCAGGTATCTCTTTTTTATTTTTTCTCAATGTGCCAACTAATGTGGTTTTTTTGTTTAGTAAATCCTCTGCAAGTGGGTAACTCGTGTACCAATTGTCAGTCGTCAAGTTTCTATTTTTTCCAACGTAGTCGTTTGTCAACCTACTGACAACTGCTTGTGGAGAATTTTCACAGACATAAGGTCCGTCTGGCTGCTTGCCACAGTAAAGCTCTAAATTAGACAAGTAAAATGTTTTGGAATCGCATAAAGCAAAAATTTTTAGTCCATACTTTGCCGGCTTGTTTGGCATATACTGAATAAAACTGCATCTTCCTCGGAAAGGAATCAGCATCTCGTCAATTGTCATAAACTCTCCAACGCAATAAGAGCCCTTGCAGTTTGCAACAAATGCATCAAATATATGTCGTATTGCTGCCATTTTGTCGGTTATGCGTCTGTTTTCTCTAGTGCCCACATCGTCAAATCGGACTACAGAAAGAAGAAACAAGAAACGGTTTGCGCTCATACAAGCTCGAAATATTTCTATTCCCGTTCCGTCGGCGCTAAACAATTCGTGAAAATTGGTATGACCTTGTTTTTTTACACCGGAGAGAATCAGCAGTCCCAAGAATGCCAAAAATTCTTCCTTATTTGTCTCACGTGCATCTCTCTCTCGCGCATAATTTTCCTGTTTTCTTCTGATAAAAATATTTGTACATCTTACAATCTCTTCAACCATCGCAGCATTTATAAATTTCTCAAAAGCAGATATTTCGTTTGATATCTCACTTTTTGGGACGAGGGGATGACAACGTTCTTTACAAATGTTTTTTGCAGGTGTCTTTGACTTTTTCTTCAGAGGCAATTTGCTCCATTCCAAGTTATGCTTTGTTTTGTAAACTGGACCATCGCCATCGTTTGCATTTTGAAGAGCTGTTGTTGCCGTAACTGAATAATCTGAATGTTCATCTTCATTTACCAAATTATCGACATTGTTATCGCCACTAGCCTCTTGTTCTGAATTGCTTTCATGTTCACTAAGTTCGAATTGTTCTTCGGAATCTGCTGAATCGTCTCCACCCACTATTTGTTCTTCAGATAGATCTTCATCATGAAAAGCAGCTAATTCTTCATCAGTCAAACAATTGGGATTCCTCACTTGGATTGGAAACCTGTTTTCAAGTGAAAAAATATTTTTGTAATCAGTTTTTGATCAAATTTTATTCGATGTATGTTTTATACTTTACACAATTAATACTTACATATTAAGTCGCACGGTGTAATTTGTACACAGGACAAAATCAAACTAATTTAATTAGCAATAACACACTGTACGGTCGCTGTTCTTAACCTCAAATGCTTATAAGAAAGATAAATGAGGAATACCTAGAAGCGCTTGCGCATTGAAATAGTTTTTAGCAAATGGCCGACAAAAACGTCAACTGCGTGTATTTTATACACGCATGCGAGTAATTAAGGGTTAATTAAATTTTCTGGAGAAAAATTGATTTATTAAAAAAATGGCATTAATGAAAAGTTTTTTTTATGTAAATCACTTGTTTTTAGTGAAGTCAAAATTAGTATAATAAATAAAAACCAATCTTCTTGTAGATTTAATCCGGAGACGTACCGTATATATGCATCTACAGTATGTTACTGGATTGAGTTTATAAGAGAATTTCTTTATTTGTTATTTTACAGAAAAAGTCAAACCAATACAAATTTTGACTTAATTTAGAACAAGTATTTCACCTAGAAAGAACTCTTGAATAAGGCAGTTTTTTTAAGACATATTAATTGTTGTTCAGAAAATTATTTAATAAAAAACTTTTTTTTGTGTATTTAAACACATGTTTATACTACTGTAGTTCTAATTTCTAATTTCAGAATTAGTTATGTTAAGCGAGGTAACAATTTTTATTTCCTTGATATATTTTTTTTTTTTTGGAAAATCACAATCATACATTTTTTTCTCTCTTGTGAAATTAATTCCGGGACATACTGTATATTACGATAAAAATAATAGCTTAGATGTTTTTAGAATTTTAGAAAAAATGAAGACGAAATTTTTGTTTAAATTGATAAAATTAATTGATCTATTCATCGCTTTTAAATGCTCTCTATAAACAATCCTAAAAAATAAAAATGTATAACTCAAGCGCAAGCAACTTGCATCTCGCATCACACTTATTTAATACAATTTTGCCGTTACAATACACTTTATTTTATTAGAAGTTTGAGGGATACTTTATGTGACGGAGTATGGACGATTAAACGCCGAGCGATAGCGAGATAAATTAAGTCCATACACGTCATGGTTGACAACCACAATGATTTTCACATAATCGTATCCTATTTATACTCCGGCGGAGTACAAGTCGTACTTATACGTCGATCAAATACACTGTCATAGAAATGAGACTTAAACTCCGGTTACAAAGTCCTATAAGTGTCAATTACATGACCTTTGAATATAACAGCAAATAAACTCCTAATGAAATAAATATCTATTATTTTATTAGAAGTTTAAGTGATACTTTATGTGACGGACTATGGACGATTAAGTCCATACGAGTTACATAAAGCCACAAATGAAATACAATATTTTATTTTCAAACGAGTAGGTAATATTCCTTTGAAATGGTAATCACTGACCGGCAAAAAAAACCGGGCACCCTGAACAATTTCACAAAACCACTTTAAAAAGTATTAATTTAACTAGTGATCGTTATTTTATTAAAGAACCATTCACTATTGACACATGATGTACAGATTAGCAAAAACAAAGAAGACAAATAAACGCAGAATTAAATTTAATTTAACAAAATAACAGAAACAGACCAAGTACGATATTTTCTTAATTAAAACAATAAAGGAAGCTATTGTTGGAAACAATGTTTTTCATCAATTGATTATAAGTTTGGCAGTTAATAAACGTTTTCACGTGAAAGCAATGCCGTTAACTCTTACAGACGTCTCTCAAATTGTCGCCCTGTTTCTGTTATTTTGTTAAATTAAATTTAATTCTGCGTTTATTTGTCTTCTTTTGTTGGTAATTTATAACGGTAGCCCGCCGACTTTAATTAATTCTCAAAATGGGGACTATTACCTATAGTAAAACTTCATAATTTTTAGTTAACTTTTAGACACGTTTTTTCTTAAGTTTATAAGATTTGAAATTATTTTAATGATATCTTTAGGAATTTACAGTTTACAAAGGTTTTCATTATACACCTGGGATTTATAAATTACAAATGACTTAAATTTTATACAGTCTCGTTTCTGATTTCAAATCTGTTATTTACGTAATGTCAGTCAAATGTATGACTGTGGGAAAAAATTAAATGATCACATTTATCATGGCCTAATTTTAGCCTCTTTTTAGTGTGTTGAAATAAATGAAAAATGATTTGAATGCAAGTGATGTAGTTTAATGAAATATGTAATGTAGGTAATAAAGTTCTGTTCAGTGCAGAAAACGTGATATTTTTTAAAAGTAATGGATGATTGTAATGTATTAATTTTCAAAAATATATAGTTTATTTCCGGTCAGTATTGGGAATTAAGCTTTGTAAATAGATGCGAGTTATTTTTTGGGGTTCTTCAATAATTTTATTTAGTTTGTTTAATGGCACTAGCTGTAAGAATAATGGTGCTGGTAGGTGCTAACTTTTCGTTGCCTTTAAATTATATTGGGGTGCTAGCGTTAACTTAGCTCCTCCCGAAAATAATCCTTTATTATAGCTGCTTTCAAAATAAGAGAGTAAAACTACCTGAAAACTGACTTGACTATTAGGATATCATAATAGGCCCATAAGCTTAATTCATTATACCTGGTACAAGCTGTCAATCATTCCTATTGCCCCACCTACCGCTTAGGGTTGGAAAACTCTAAAAGTCAAGCTAGTTTTCCAAGTAGTTTTACTCTCTTATTTTGAAACCAGCTATACATGGCATTATTGAATAAAATAGTATATTTTGCAACAAGAAGTGAAAGTCATACTTTTTTCGTGAGTTGAGTATTGTTTCACGAGTCGCGCAGCGACGAGTGTAACACACTCAACGAACGAAAAAATTGACTTTCAGTTCGAGTCGCAAATGCTATTTTTCCTACGACAAAAAACATACCTAACTACATATAAATTTCAGGAAATTTTATTTTGTAATATATTGAAAATTACAGTTATAATAATTATGTACAACACCTGCTGCTTTAGCATTATTTTCTTTTTTATTAATTATTGATGAAGGCACATTGTCTTCAAGTGCATGTGATGCAGGAGGAACCTCTGCTTCTGTTATTTCTGTCTCCTTAGGTGACAACGAACCCTCAATAGGTGGTAAACTTCCGATATTTTCTTTGCTAATCTGTAATGAATCAAACATTTTTTTCCCTCTATTAATTTTGTTAGTAATCGAATCTTCGATGTATTGTTCAGCTACAGAACTCGATTTCCATCCGCCGTGCTGCTTGCTTTATTTCAGTCATGTTAGCACCCGTGTTTGCAAGAAGTGTCGTGGAAGATCTCCTTAGAGAATGGCCAGTATATAACTGTGAATCTGGTAATTTGAGGAATTTAGCAATTTCTTTTGGAACAGATGCAAATTTATTAATTCCAATAACTTGTCGGGTGCACTTGTTGTGTTGGTAATTCAAAAAAAATCTACGAGTCGTATTGTCTATTCCTTGTGGACGAAGATTGATGTATCTCTTGCAGATTTTATAATGGGTATTAACAATTGTAAATGAACGAGGTAAATTTGTTTTTGTCTTTGGAATAGTCACAAATAAAGTGCTTCCTAAATCTTGAACATCTTGAATTTCTAAATCTTTCAATTCATGTGAACGACAGGCCCCACAGATCCCAAATATTAGAGCAACCTTCAAATAGTCTAGTATGAAACATTATAAGACACAACCCCAACTCAACTTACCTTCGTGAACAAGAATTTTTCATCATTTGTTTTATCGATAAACAACTGAATTTGTTCCGAATTCAATACTTTTGCCTTTTTAGATTTGAAACCCGTCGACTTCCTTTTTAGAAAAGTTTTTAATTTGAGGTATTTAGAAATATCAACATCATGTTTCAGACTTATTACACTTCGTAGCATGGGATACATGCTCCATAATGTGGAGGGCTTCAGACTGTTTGACAATGTACCGAAATAAGCCATCAAGACATTTTCGGAAAAAGATGTCACTCGGTTGTCCTTCCGCCAAGTTATAAATTTTTCGTATACAAACTGATATCTCTGTTGGGATTTTTGTGGTAAGATATCATTTGAAGCGGATGTTGCTGCTTGTATCACACAAGGTGGTGTGGAACTACGCGATTCTTCTGAATCAGACATGGCTTTTCTTTTTCAATAAATTAGGAACACAATTTGAAACCTAATATGTCAATACGAAATAAAACAATCGCGTAGAATAAACAATATGACTACTTGACTAGCGCTACTGGTTGCTTAGGCGTATGCAGATCTTGCTGCGTCAAACATTTTTGTTTAATTTTTATTCAAATTTATTAATCAGTTTTAATCAATTTAGTTTCAATTTAAATAGGTAGTCATATTTCATTTCTTAACAGTTGATCAAATTAAAAAAAAGATACTTAAATTTTCAGTGGATTTAAACTTTAAATTTTCACTTTTCACATAGCAGTCCATGGTTACTTTCACTTCTAGATGTTTTCGTTAAGGGTAAACGATGGGAAAAAGTCTACTTTCATATATAGGAGTAGAAAAACACATTTTTTTTCAATGGATCTAGCGAATGCTAGCTCTAGACTATTAATCTACTGATTTTTACCATTAAAGAAAATAAATGGGGGCTACTTTTTTTTGGTTTTTAATTTTTGCAGAGTGGTGCTAGCTATGAGATTAATGGTTAAAATTCATTTACTTGGTGGTGCCAAGTTAACGGACCCAGTCTTCGAGCGCTTCGGCTGACCATTGGCTATAAACATGATTATTTCTTGTCCCCTTGCTTCATTAAAAAATTGCCTTGCATTGACTTACCATGATTACTATTGTAGACAAACCATGATGTTTTTCACATAAACATACTCTATTTACACACCGTGCGTTTACACATAAGCACAATGAGTCATCATCATCATCTGACAAGTAGAATTCCACCAGTGGCGGAACCTACTTTCAAACGTTAGACTATAAACGCAGTAGTTCTGAAAAGAACTGTTTTCTAAATCCCAACTTATAGCAAAAGAACACAACATAAAAACATAAACACAAGTGAACATTTAACGAATAACGTGTTGACAACAATTTATTTACTGAAGCTAATGCACGCCAATGGGGGATGCGACCACCCCTTAAATTTAAAAATAGACTTGTCCCGACTCATTTTCGTTTGCTGCGCAAGTTTATAGGTATGCTTATCTGAAAACGCACAGACTCTAGTACTTATCCGCCGCTCAAACACGCTGTGATAGAAATAACACTTATATTACACTTATGGTACATACAAGAAGACAGGGTATGCTACTCCGGTGGATGAATTCTCGTCTGCTTTGCGCACCAGCCACGTGACGTCACATTGCCTTGGAAACAGTGCTTGAAACGCTCTTCTGACAACTTCGAAAGCTGTCAAATGGCAACTGATATGTGAGGTTATAACTGAGGTTGAGATTCGGTTCAGTTCTTAATCGTGGGTTACCTAATATCAAATGTTCAAAATTTGGCATCATTCGTTGTTTTGTTAGTGATAATATGAACATGCAACAAGCCAGAATTTAAAGTTGGCGGTCATGACGCCCACATGACGCCACACAAAATTCACAATATCATGCTATGTCTTCTTGTACCATGCTTATGCCCTGGCATTGATTAAATACATATGTATTTAATCAATGGCCCTGGTATATATAACAACGTCATTTGTATAACGTAACGACCTGTTGAATTAAGTTGGTACGAAATAAAACTCCTCTAAGGTTTACTTTTACACTGGAAAGTTGGTAGTTAAAAAAAACTCCAAATTTGAAATTTCATGACAAAAATGTCAAAAAAAAAACAAAGTGTGTTGAATGAAAACCATAATCATTCTAACCTCAAATTTCTAGGAAAAGCCGTTAATTATTAATGATGGGTTGCAAGTCAATTATTGATAAAAGCTTTGAACTTTGTTTAGCAAGACATAAAAGAGAAAGTATAAAAAATGGTTTTGTTCGTTTGATCTCATTGTTTATTCTATTGATGAAGCCGAAATGTTATCTATTAATTAACTGCCCTCTTGTATTTTTTAAAGCTCCTACATTAAACTTTTGGTAGTGGCGTCACAGAATTAGACAGGGCTTATAATTAAATATAGTTAAAAGTAAATACTTTGTAATGAAACTTAATATTCATATTCATCCTATATTAGCGCTATGGAATTTATTTAGATATATGTTTTTTTTACGGGTTACATTACAACCTCTGTTGTTAAAGATGAGAGAACATCGGCTACAGGAAAATGTGAATTACAATAAAAGCAAATTTATAAAATATGAAAATCTTTCCATACAAATTGTATCTACTAGATTAATCAAGGATGTGAACATAAAATAAAGAGTCTGATTGGAGTACAAATAATGTTATAATTGTGGCTCAGAAAACTGTTAGAAGCAACACAAAAAATTATGGTTTAAATAGTAAAAATGGCATTTTTAGCAATCTGGTGTAGCGAGGTAGATTATTAGAATATATAGAGTCTTATTGATTAAAGATTATATATTTGAGTGAAACTCTTGCAGCAATTCAATTGTTAAAGAATTCTGTAGTTGATAGGAAATAAAAGTGTGACATGCTTTCAGAACATTATTTATGGATTTTTCAACTGGCGTATTTTTGACTTCTTATGAATACGAGTAAGATAGCAACTTTTATATATTTTTTAATTTTCTGTGACAAAAACATTCGATAAACGAAGTCTAGTGGAAAAATTATGATATTATTTGTTATTATTATGATTTAGCTAATGATTAGGAAGATAGAAAGCCTGCTTTTGTGGCAGAATTACATTTGACTGAAGTTAAAAAGAATCCAAGATTAATCTGTTTTCAAGGTATCATGGTTGCTTTTTGGTGCAATTGATGCTACAAATATCACTTTTGATTGTTTAAAGCAGCTGATAACAAAATGTTTGGAGTGTTTATTTTTCTCTCAGGACATCATTGTACAAGGAAGAAGATATTTGTTAATTTAGTAGTGTAAGTTTCACATTCGAATTCTGCAGTTTTAAAAAATTGGTCAAAAAATTTAAAAATTAGATTTTGCGTTTTTTTTTTGATAACCTTAATAATAATAATAATAATAATGTAGTCGGCTTTTTAGTAAAACTAATTTTTAATCTTCGAACGAGTGGTTTTATTAAAATTCTGTTTAGATCCCCTCGTGTCCCGTACTGCTTCCTCCTCACTGCTGCCATCTAGTTGTAGCGCCAAATTTGAAATTTTAAATGTAGGTGACCACAATTCGGCCAACCTGACATTATGATCGTCCCGATCATATACACAAAGTAAAACATAAGGTACATAACATAATAAGTGACAGAAAACATAAGGTGCTTAAACTTCAGTCACACAAACATCATAAGTTACACAAAGTAAAACATAAGGTACACAACATAATAAGTGACATAAAACATAAGGTGCTTAAACTTCAGTCACACAAACATCATAAGTTACACAAAGTAAAACATAAGGTACGTAACATAATAAGTGACAGAAAACATAAGGTGCTTAAAACTTCAGTCACACAAACATCATAAGTTAGTGAAACATAAAATGTTAAAAACATAAGTCACATAAATCCAATACATAATATAACGCCTAAATAACATAATGATAAGACGCACATAAGTATCTAAAGTACATAAATCACATAAGTAATTAGGACACATAAAAATCATAAGGGTATTAGAGATGAATTAGAAAACCCAATCGCTTAAAAGACGGCTTAAAAGACGAACATGTTAGCGTCAAAACTAGAACGAGGTGGAAATAAAACTAAGAAACACAACATTATGAAATAATGAACAAATGAAACTAATCTCATTGTAACTTATTGAAGCCAAAGCTTCATATTCTCAGGACAACATACTCCCTCAAATGGGATTTGCGTTACTTGGAAACCTTCAACGTCTGTAATCCAATAACGATCATTGCCTAATGACTTCTTGATTTCGTAGGGACCACGATACCTAGGTAAAAGTTTTTTTGAATTTCTTAAAGGATCGCTAGGATCGTTTTGACTAATACCGAACAATAAAACGGATGGAGAATTACCAGTGGATCTACAAAACGAATTGTTAATAGCAAATTCAACTGTTCCCAAAGCTTTCTCCCACTTGTTTGTTAAAATAGCCAATTTTGACAACATTGGTGTTAAGTCTCGATTGATTCTTTCGATCTGACCGTTTGATTTTGGTGACCCCGTCGCGACTTTAATATGCTGAATCATATGTTCTTGAACAAACTTTTCGAACTCTTTAGAGGTAAAACAGGATCCCCGATCGGATACAATACGTAATGGTACACTATAGTGCCTAAAATAATTTTCTAACTGATTGATTACTTCACAAGTTTTGGTGCTCTTGACTGCATACAGTTTTACAAATTTAGTGAAACAATCAATGATCTCAAAAATATATCTTTTACCTGTCGAAGTTTTTTCTAATGGACCATAATGGTCAATATGTATGGTGACAAAGGGTTTATTTCCCTTAGGGATATTGTGTAACTCACTCGGCACAGCGCCACCAATTGGTGAAAAGGTGATACATTTCAAACAATTTCGAACATGACTTTTCACTTTTTCTTTAATACTAGGAAACCAATAGCTGCGTTTTAGATACTCCATGGTTTTGTCCACTCCAACGTGACCGAAATTATCATGACACATAGTTAAGATCTGACTTTCCATCAACGAAGGAACGTAAAATAAAAGTTTTCCTTTGCTCTTTCTATACACTAGCCCATTCCTAAGTTCAAATTTTGTACTTTCGCGGATTTCGAGTTCAGACTTAACCTTTTGAATACTCGAATCTAAATTTTGAGAAATAGCTAAATTTTGTTCCAGTGTATTTTCCTCTAGTACTAAAATATTGTTGGCTCGACTTAAAGCATCAACATGGATCATCCGTGTTCCTGGACGATGTTGCAATTCGTAGTCATAATTTTGTAAGAATAGTGCCCACCTAGAAATTCGAACATTAATATCTTTTTTATTCAGAGTAAGCCTAAAACTATCACAGTCTGTGACAATCGTAAAATGTATACCGAAGAGATATATATGAAATCGTTTAATAGCATAAATAGCGGCTAAACATTCCAATTCAAAGCTGTGATATTTAGATTCGGTTTCGGTCGTCCTACGACTAAAATAAAAAACAGGATGAAACTTTCCCGACGACTGTTTTTGAAGTAAAATAGCTCCAAACCCAGATGTGCATGCATCGCAGTGCAACTCTGTTTGGGTATGCGGATCATACACAGCTAAAAGAGGATAAGAAGCTAATTGATTTTTTACTTGTTCAAATGATTCAAGTTCTTTTTCACCAAACCGAAACTCAACATTCTTTTTTAACAAGTCATATAAAGGTTTTGTAAGGACGGAAAACCCATTTATAAATTTTCGAAAATAACTAGCAATACCAACAAACCTATGAACTTCCTTAGCATTTGTAGGAATTGGATACTGCAAAATTGCTTCGACATTTTTCGGATCAGGTCTGATGCCATCATTGTTTACTAGATATCCTAAATAAGAAATTTCAAACATAAGAAAAGCACATTTATCAATTCGAAAAAGCAAACTGTGTTGGGAGGCTGCACCAAATACTTCTTTCAAAATATCTAAATGTTCTTCGTAACTGTTGGTCGCTATTAGAATGTCGTCTAAGTACAAAATAATTTTGTTTGCTCGAATTAATTTATTGAAAACTAAATTAATAAATCTGTTAAAAACTCTTGGGGCATTAGTTAACCCAAAAGGCATTCTAAGATATTCAAATTGCCCTAAAGGTGTGATAAAACTAGTAAATTTAATCGACGATTCTGCTACACGAACATGATGGAAACCATCCTTAAGATCAAGGGTTGTAAAATATCTTTTGTTTCGAAGTCGATCCAGATTGTCTTCTATCAAAGGAGTAGGAAAGTTGTCTTTAATAGTAATTTTGTTTAATTCGCGATAATCAACGCAAAGCCTTAAATCACCTGTCTTTTTTCTTACCAGTACAATTGGACTACAGTAATCAGAGCTACTAGGTCTAATAATGCCTCGTTCTAATAGATCATCTAACATGTTTTGTAATTTTTCTTTTTCAGAAAAGGATAAACGCCGTGGTCTAAAAGAGATTGGTTGATTATTCTTAACACAAATGTTCATTTCGTAATTACAATCAATCTTTGGCGAGTCATTACATAAATAAAAATTATCATACACTTCCAAAACTTCCACTTTTTTATCATAATCTAAACAAGGATTGATCTGTACTTCTTTGTTACTTTTTATTTCTTCACCTACCTTAAAATCGACATGTAAAATTTCGTCAAAGTTGTTTACTTTCTCAAATTCGTTTGAAATAATTTTTAAATGATCTCCTAACGTAAACGTGAAACCCTTGGTATTGAGAAAATCTCTACCTAATATAGCGTTAAAGGACATGGTGCTATTAGGAACTACATAGAATTTAATGGGTAAAACAGTTTCATTAACAAATACTTCCGTGTTAAAAATACCCAAAATATCAAGCTTCGATCCATTCACACCCACGAAATTTAAATTTGGATTTAGACCTTCATTGAAATTATTTTCGGTGACATACCGAACTTTTACAACTGAAATTGGGCTACCTGTATCGATTAATGAATTCAAATTATAGCTACATTCGGTTTGACAATCATCTTTAACATTAATCTTAACGTTTACCATATAGGGATCTTGTGTCTCGGTTGATATCACATTGGTGGTGTTGTCTTCCTTTTTCTTCCCTGGACAATTCCTCTTCTGATGTTCCTTTGAACCGCAATTGTAACAGGAACCCTTTTCCCTCACCGGAATTGGACAATTTGAGGCGAAATGGCCCACACCATTACAATTATAGCATCTTCTAATTATGTTCTGATTTGGAGGAGGTTTACTACTGCCCTTCGCTCCTACAGACCCCGGAGAATAAGTTCCTTTGTTTTCGTTATGCTTTCGGAAACGTTGACCAACAGATTGAGTCGAAGGTGTACGGGTCTTTCTAATCTTCTCATAAACTTCAATTTTTTTCTTTAAGTCGACATAAGTTTTAGCTTCATACAACAAAAATTTGTGTTCAGGATCATCGTTGATACCTTGAATGACATATTCGATTACTGACTCCTCTTCAATTTGACCCTTTGAAGCGAGTTCACGCATCTTCAACAAGTATTCCTGGAGAGATTCTTCTTTTTTCATTTTTCTATTATTCAGCATGCGATGCAGTTCAGCAGTGCTCACCTTCTTGGAAAATTCACTCAATAACCTGCGTTTCAAGTCCTTCCATGTACCCAAATTCCTCTGACTTTGGATAAATAACTTAGCAAGCCCAGTTAATGATTTCTTCGCAAAAACTAGTCGTTGCAGTTCCGACCACTTCATAAGTTTAGCGATATCTTCAAAGTCTGCGACCCAAGTCTCGATTGCATAATTGTCATCACCACTAAAAGTGCGTACGGAATCTTCGATGTCTCTGAAAGACATGGTGAACGTAGGGACTGCTGCCGCGCCTGCTCGACCATCATCACTGTCATCTTCGTCGTCCTCGTCTTCACTCTCTTGTTCTTGAACAACTCTTTCTTGTGTAAACAGATCAAAATCAGTCAACACTGAACAAATTCTCTCGGCCACTTCTTGGTGAGTACCTGCACAATTCAACCCCAGTAGAAGGCCGACTCCACAAAGTTCTGCGATCGTAAAATTCTGCACTACCTCATCCACTTTCTCATTGAAGTCATCTGATGCGATCTCAAAAGGGAAACCAGTCCATTGACACAGCTTCTTTCTGTTCAGCCGACTACCGTCGTCAAAGGCAAGGCCGTATAGCGTACGTACCGATGCATAAGGACCATTCTTAATAGCGTCGTCACACAACTCCACTTCTTGGAGGGTTCTTGCCATCTTCTCCTTTTATGAAAAACGTGATGAGTTGACATAACCTCACATTTCCCACGTGCTTGACTCTTCTACCATTTATCCGTGTAACTATTCCATGAATCAGCACTTCACAAACACAAATCGGACATTGGTCATTCCGATGTTAAGGTCGTTCATCCCACACCTGAAATTGTAGTCGGTTTTTTAGTAAAACTAATTTTTAATCTTCGAACGAGCGGTTTTATTAAAATTCTGTTTAGATCCCCTTGTGTCCCGTACTGCTTCCTCCTCACTGCTGCCATCTAGTTGTAGCGCCAAATTTGAAATTTTAAATGTAGGTGACCACAATAATAATAATTTATTTGTCGGACGGTAACCCAATTAGAGGGCAAGCATACACAATAAAAGTCTTAATAATTGATACAAGAAAAAAGACAAAAAAAAACAAACTTAAATATCCATGCACATTTTATTAGTAACCTACATAAAAATATCACTATACAATTCATTGGCCTGTCTAGATACTCTAATCATTGGAGAATTGTAACAAATTTGCTCTAGACTAGGACAGCGCGAAAGTGCAACCATATCTAGCACTTAACCGAGGCACATGAATATTAACATATTCCAGAAGCTAAGAACTATCCAGTTTGTTATGTATCAATCTTACGTCTGGCAGAGAGTCATTGTAATTTGCGAGTTTGCAGTATATAGTTGTAGTCAATATGGCGCACAGGATAAGTACCAGAGATTTTAAAACTCACGAACTAAGTTCATGCCGCAAATAACACGGCGACCTTTAAGTAAAAACCGGTGGCATTAATAGTAACCCCGCCATGGGGGGAGCAAATTGCAAGGGATTGTGCAAATTGTACAAGTACGGACTATGTAAAATTGACCAGTAAAGTAAGGTTAGAATTTAGAATGCGCGGCAGTTCATAATTCAAAAATTCTACTATGGGTTTCTTATGGGAGCTTGATTTTACAGACAAAATACGCCGCATAGGTAGAAATCTTAACTAGTTCATGCTACAAGCGATAAAGACTGTACAATTATCTTCCTGTTACTAAAGGTTTAACTATATAAAAAGCTTCTGTTAAAGATATATTGCAAATTAAAAACAACGCTATCCATCGAAGTAACGTACATCGTTTCTAACGTCTTGCGCATGAGTGAAACGGAAAATCCAGAAACACTTGGGAAAGAAAAAGAACGCGAATATTTTGCGGTACTAGTGACGTTTAGATCGTGAAAATCCCCAAAATATGCCAGTTGATTTCGTATTTTCATCACAACAAACAATCATAATCACAATTTTTGGATGATATATTAGTTCTGTGATATTGATTCACATTGGGTTGTATGTATCTGTGGATTGGTTTTTTTGTATTTGTTATTAATAATGACAGAAAGACATGTGTTAACAATAGGGGCAATTGCCATTTTTTTTTGTTGGAGAAAATTCTTTACAGTCAAATAATGTAGCGAAAGTCAATTGGTATACTGAATTAAATGTGCTTGAAGAGTTTATTCGAGCTAGAATGCGAGAAGATTATGGTAAGCTAATGTATATTGATAAATTCTGTGTCAAGTAAAATTATGACGTATTTTGTTTTATTATGCATAGATATTCCTTAAGAGAGGCAACATGTGAAACCCCAAGAGGTGCATTTGTATATCATCATATGGCTACACCTGCCCTACACGGACGTTATAATGTATTGTGGACCAATAATTTGCGTGCTTGAGACGTACATCTGAAGAAAAGTGAATCAGCTGAGGTCCGAGCTGTTGTCTCTGAAAATTCTTTTAATCCCCAAGTCAGCCTAAAAACAGCTAATGTTGAGGTACAACTTCATGAAAGCTTAGGACAAACTGATAGGAGCGAAGCACTGCTTTTGCTATTGGGCCCTGAACTAGAAAGATCTGAAGAAAATCTACTTCACAGTGTCGAAGAACTATTAGTGTCCGAGGACTATTTTAATGGCCCATCAAGAAAACAGTTTGTGGGTCAGTTTTTCACCAAAAGTGAATCAGATTTTGCATTAGGAAGTGCAATTTTTTATTGTAAAATACTTTTTTTTTGTTTTGAAATAAATTGTTCTTTAAATTGTGATTTTTCTTTTAATGGGTGTTTCAGACCCAATTCGTACTAAAATGAGAGTGATTTTTACTTGTACATGAAAGGTTTAATCAGGAATGCTAAGTTTTTCCTTTTCTAGCAAAAATGTGTGAAAAGAAAAAAGCTTGGGATTGATGATGATTCTTAAATCAAAATTTGGCAATTGATTGAAAACATTTGCAAATATGAGATCTCCTTTATGTATTATTTTAAATTCACAGCCGTATCTGTAGCATCTGAAAATCAAAGCCATTTATGTGGAGGGGGAAGTCAATGGCAGTATGAACCACTGTACGACATACGTTCGACGCAAATGTAGTGGTAAAAGTTGAATTTAAATATTTATTAAATACTACCGGTTCCGTTCATGTTTGGTATCAAGATCAACAGTAAAAATATCAGTCTTAATGGTACAGGTAGTGGGATATATAAGAAAATTACTTTAATGGTACAATTTAAGCGTTAAAGTGACGCCTCGATTTCACCCATAAGGATTACACGGGGAACTGAAATACGGGTCTCGTGTTATGAACTGAGTTCAAATTTCGCGCGTCATTCACTTTACTGGTCAATAGACATATAGAAATTTGTTTGATTTTAATTAGTTTGTCGTTTCAAAACAGGCTACTAAAATTATTATAATTAAATCATAGTCGAACAGGATGTTCTGAATATTATTATTTTGTACACCACACATGTAGGACTAATATAGGAGTATATTGTCACAGTCACATAAATATGTGACCTATAGTTACGATGGGATTGCCAAACACCCTGCTCGCAATGATTCCATCGAGGCCATGGAGTGTCGACACATACCGACAGTAGGGATAGTTGCTGACACTGCAAGGGCTTCGTGGGGTTGACGAGAGCGGGTGGACGGCAGTTGGGTTGTGGCAAGAGAAAGAAAAAGAACCTGTGACATGTTTGTCCCAACAAAACAGTAAGTAGTTTTTTTTGTATTTGAATTATCAGTAGAAATAACGTAAACTCACGAACTGGGCTTTTTTACCCCGCTCTACCAACCCCTTAGAACACCTCAGTCGTGACATATGGTGGAGGCGCCGGGCATTTTATTTTCCACATGGGCATTTTTCCGTAACAGTCATAGTAAGGGGCCGTCCACAGTCCGTGTTGTAATTGTGCTCCTCTGTAGTAATTGGGGTATCGTTCGTATTTCATTGTTGTTTCACCCGCTTCGTTGAAACGAATTTTGATCTTCATGTAAAATTTCTCTAAACTGTCGAAGTTCGTTAACCACCTTTGCTTCAGGGTTAAAAACCACGGCTTATTCAAATATACTTCATCTGACTTGTTGAGCCGGGCAAGATCTTCAACACTGAATTTCCTAGTATTAAGCTGTGTTTTATACGCATACGGTGCAAACAGTGTTCGATTAGTAAATTTATTCCTCTCCCAGTATGTTCCTGCCGACCAAATTCGACTATCACCCATAACAATAGCCAAAGTTTCTCCAATCATTTGATCCTCGGTTAGTGGTCTATCCGCAACTCTTTTCCCCGAATAAACTTCATTCGGATCCGACACTTGCAAAAACGCACTAATAAAGTTAGCCAACCTCAGCGCCATCTTTGCTTCGTTTTGGAAAAACTCATAAGCACCATACTCAACACCACCATTTAGAATCAACTGCTCATGTTTATATTCACGGCAGTTGTTTTTATTCATTCCCAAAATGAAATCTAAAGTTCTGTGTACATTAATTTTGGACTGGCCTAAGGCTGCAGGACCAGAAACAGCATGACGATATTCCGGATAACGGTCCAAGTAGTAATTTCGAACTGGAGATGTCGCTTTTTCCCACTGGACGGGCATTTTTTGTACCCATCCTATTTTAAGGCAATTGAAACCATTGTAATATTGTTCAGATGTTGCTCGTTCTACTATTTCGCCTAAATACGGTCTACGCATTTGCATCGGAAGGCGGTAACCAGGTCTACATCGGCATTGGTAACCACCACGGCGAAAACCCCAACCGTGGAGTGGTTCACATTCTGTCGTTTCTTTTTTACATCGAGCTGTGTCCGCGAAAATATTTCCCCCCTCTTTGTTGCCCAAACCATAAGGGCATTGGTTAATGTCTATACGGTCATAATCCATCTCCACCACTGATACTGCCGTGTAAGTTGGATATTCAATATGCCTATATCCCGTGTGTCTTGGATAAATATCAGCAATGGGTACTACAGCTGCCACTAGCCATCTATTAGATCTTCCACAATCAAAGTATGGTCTAGTCCAATTCACAGGCCCCGGATTTTCATCCGCTCCTGGGGGCCCATGAAACGTGAACGTCTCATTCGTATTATTAGCATATCTAATGAAAATCTGATATGTAGTTTTGATATCATGCCTCTCAAATACTTTATCTGGCAACCACCTCTTATACCACTCATTTATTCTATAAAAATCCGACGTATAATCCTCACTGGTATCAATAGGCACAGCCCCTAAATCCCTCACAGTAAATGTATTTAACGTCGAAATGCGTTCCAAATGTATAGGGTCATTAAAATCATCAGCTCTGAATGTCCTAGGGGCAAATCTTGGAAATGTCTTATTGAAGAACCCTCTATATGAAGAGGAATAAGACATATTAGGCGAAAAGTAGACAGCACTAGCGTTGACGTGTTTGTTGGTGGAGACGTCAGCTACAGTCGAAAGAAAATAGTACATCATTCCTGGGTCATATGTATCATTTATAGCTGGCCGAATGAAACGGCTCTGAAGAATGTAACTCCAGAAGAATGCTCTGCTCAGAGCTATATTATGAATATGCAAAAGTTGCGTTCTATTGGGGAATACAGGGTTGATGTTCACATCTTTGATATCTGGGATGTGAGAGACAGAGTTTTCTGGTAAATATAAGTCTCCTACGTGTTGAATTTCGCAGTTATACTTGTTGACTCTGTCCATGGCACGACGCACTTCGTCGAAAGCATCCCTTGCTTGCCATTCATTCTGGGCGATCACACCCAGAGCTAGTAAACAAACACTTAAAGCACACAAACGCCACATTTTTAAAGGAAACACTTGCAGGCTAACACGTCATCTTACTAATGAGCTAAGGAATGATGAGGGTGGTTGGAATGGGGGTTAGGAATGCTTTGTTTTGACGGTTGCACGAATTTTGAGATTCTTAGGTTACGTTAAAACTGCCCTGCCCACTGTACGCTGCAGGTACAGTCATCAACTGGCCCCACCATTGGTTGTTTACTATTAATTAATTAAGTTAAGAAGTTAAAATTGTAAGAATTATCAGGGTTAGGATAATCATTAGTAGGTAGTCAGTAATAATTTTGGTTCATATTGTTTCATGATTAATGGTTGCTCCCTGGCCCCTACATCCAACCGAGCACAAAAAGGAGGCGGGAACACCAGTCGATGGCTGTAATCCCCAGAGATCTCTGCACCTCAGTACTCTCGAGCTGTCTCATGGTGCCGGAACTTCCAGAACCGAAGCACTAAGAAGTCCAATTGCCTCTTCATTGCCTCTCAGCAGTGTGATCTTCTGGATAACCTCTTCTTTGGACTTAAAAGCCGTTGGAGGATATGCCTCAAACATTGTTGTGTGTACTGGCGTCCTCTTCTCCGACGATGATGTCTGTATCGGCCTCAGAAATAACACTGGAAGGGATGTCCACGTTGGCAACGCGATTCTGAAAACTGGAATTTTCTCTACGTTCGCTCATTCTGCTGATATTCAGCACGCTGCATTACCACCACGACTGTGCGATTGGACCTACAATTCAGATAAGCTCGTAGGGGAACGGGTGTTCAGGGTCGAGGGTTCACCCACTCCCATGTGTCAGAAGTCGGCCAGGGAAACTGTCATCATTGTGATTTGGTTGCTTTAATTATTGTTACCCTTAGAATATTTATATTGTTGTTATTAGTATTTAAGATTAGATTGTACAAAAGGAACACTGGGGTCCAGTGTTCTCTAGGGGGGGGAGATATGTCACAGTCACATAAATATGTGACCTAGTTACGATGGGATTGCCAAACACCCTGCTCGCAATGATTCCATCGAGGCCATGGAGTGTCGACACATACCGACAGTAGGGATAGTTGCTGACACTGCAAGGGCTTCGTGGGGTTGACGAGAGCGGGTGGACGGCAGTTGGGTTGTGGCAAGAGAAAGAAAAAGAACCTGTGACATGTTTCTCCCAACAAAACAGTAAGTAGTTTTTTTTGTATTTGAATTATCAATAGAAATAACGTAAACTCACGAACTGGGCTTTTTTACCCCGCTCTACCAACCCCTTAGAACACCTCAGTCGTGACAATATTACTGTATAACATTTATATTATTTTAAAATAGAATTCTTTGAAATAACGTCATCAAATTTTTGGTGAGGATGATTAACGAGATTTTGATTAGCTCTTTACCATCTACATTATACTTATTCCTAATAGACATACAAAATTTGGCAACAATCCGTTTAGTAAATTCGGAAATTACGTGAGAGAGAGAGAGAGAGAGAGAGAGAGAGCGATTTTTATTAAATCTGAACTATATTTCCACATTTTTTGATGATTCTGAACGACGAAACACACTTAGAGCATGCAGAATCGTCTCAGATTAGGAAAAGGAGACGTTTAGATCAATTTTATGCATTCTGGCGTTCGTAGAACCAAGAAAATTGTTAAAATTCTTCAGAAACGTCACTTTTGAAGTGTTTTCTTGTACTTTTAAGCCACTCAGATACCCTACGGGCTCGGAAAGAGCAACGAAACCATCAAATTTTAGCTAGAAACTGTATTTTTGTCGATTTTTATTGAATTTGAACTATATTTCAACGTTTTTTGATGGTCCTGAGCCACCAAACACACTTAAAGCATGCAGAATCGTCTCACATTAGGAAAAGGAGACGTTTAGGTCAATTTTATGCATTCTGGCGTTCGTAGATACAAGAAAATTGTTAAAATTCTTCAGAAACGTCACTTTTGAAGTGTTTTCTTGTAGTTTTAAGCCAATCAGAAACCTTACGAGCTCGGAAAGAGCAGCGAAACCATCAAATTTTAGCTAGAAACAGTATTTTTGTCGATTTTTATTAAATCTGAACTATATTTCAACATTTTTTGATGATTCTGAGCGACGAAACACACTTAGAGCATGCAGAATTGTCTCAGATTAGGAAAAGGAGACGTTTGGGTCAATTTTATGCATTCTGGGGCGAGAGAGAGAGAGATCAATCTCGGAATGAGAGATAATAAGCTGAATTTTTGTATATACCTTAATTTTGGCGTTTTAAAAGTTGTGTCAAAAGTCTCATAAAATCTCGTGTCTGCGTCGTAAGTTATTCAAGGTCAAAGATGAAGAAAAACAGTTTTTTGCGATTATCTCGGTTTCTATTGCTCCAGTGATGTTAACATCTATTATCATAATTGTAGAGCACAAAATTTGGAACAAATTTTATTTGAAACATTTTTTCATGCGCTCAATCGTTTTTGAGATAGAGGTCAGTGAGCGCGCAGCGCTCATCCATACGTACTGTAATGCAATCAACCGTGAATATCTATGAATACTACCTTGAATTTTGAAAAATTTGTATTATTTATCAATTAATACATTGTATTTAAACATTTTATATATTTTCAACATATTCATTGAATAATACTTACCTACTTTGTGTAATTAAAAACGCATTTAATGAAATATTTATTGTATATCTCAATTTATTTATATCTTTAAAATGTGTAAGGTTTTAAATACTTATTTTTCTATCATGATTATAACTGGAAGGTCTGGAAACAACGATTCAGGGCACCGAAGATGATGACGATGAAACAGAAATTCCCGAACGTCCAGAAGATGACGGTGAAGAAGAAGAAAATTAATACTTTTGTTCTTTAAATTATTAAAGATTTCTAGATTTTCACTGCCATTCAATTTCAATCGTAAGAAATGTACAGGTACTGAACAAAGATAAAATTAAAATACATTAACTCGTTTTACTTCCTTAAATTTTTACTTTGAAAAAATTAATATAACTTTTAGATATATAATAATATAACAAGTATAATATATTGTCTAATATATAAAAACTTACACATTTGAAAGATAAAGTACTTAATTATTTTTCTACTTAAAATCTACTTTCAATAAATTAAGATATACCTACATGCAATAAGTATTTCATTTAAAGAGTTTTTAATTCCACAAAGTAGGTAAGTATCATTATCATTAAATGAATGTATTGAAAATATGTAAAATGTTATTAAATGCAATGTATTAACTGATAAATAATACAAATTATTCAAAATTAAAGGTACTATTCACAGATATTCACGGTTGATTGCATTACAGTACGTATGGATGAGCGCTGCGCGCTCACTGCCCTCTATCTCAGAAACGATTGAGCGCATGAAAAAATGTTTCAAATAAAATTTGTCCCAAATTTTGTGATCTACAATTACGATAATAGATGTTAACATCATTGGAGCAATAGAAACCGAGATAATCGCAAAAAACTGTTTTTCTTCACCTTTGACCTTGAATAACTTACGACGCAGACACGAGATTTTATGAGACTTTTGAGACAACTTTTAGAACGCTAAAATGAAGGTATATACGAAAATTCAGCTTATTATCTCTCATTCCGAGGTTGATCGCTAATTTGACTGGACTATAACATGCATGAAAAAATTATTTGGCTTAATGTTAGCGTGGTAGAAATACATCCAAGATTTACATTGATTTCCAGTTTAAATATTAATCAGTTAGAATGAAAAATCTTAAAAATTTGCTTTAATTTTGGTCTTTAATATTGAAATCTTACTGTAAACGATGTTTTAATGGTAAGTGTATTTCTTTAACACATATTTTAGAAGAAGATGAAAATACTACGTTTCTAATGGATATTATCCAAAATGTGATATTGCCAATGTTTTTCTAAGTCACTTATGCACATGATATAATTTAGAAAATGTTTTCTTTTTTCATATTTTAAATATTTTGCATTTAACAAATTAGTGATTTCAGTTTTCCACGTTTCGTATCAGTGCTACGACACAAATTAGTAAAAAAATGTAAACCAAGTTATATTTACAATTTACAAACATAAAATACGTTTTCTAATTTTGAGAAGACATTGAGAGTCGACTCGGTGGACTATTATTCCAACATATTTATATAAAAATGGAATCGTCATTTAAAACATATTTTCAAATTTAAAAGTTATTGCTGACAATGTGGCTTGACTTTTAAAGTAAATGCAATAAATAGAATAATAATAATTAATGAATTAATTTACAAAACAGAATTAAAACATACCTCTTGTGTTAAAACCGTCCCATAATGGCAGTAAAACAACAGCTGGCAAGTTAAATATATGTATATATAACATAGTATGAGTATAAAAAAATCTGTAGCTATTGTTGCGGAACCCTGCGAGTTTGTATGAAACAATAATTAAATTTTATTCTGAATTTTTACTAACCGAGGCAAATCCAATGCAACAAAAACACAAACCTAATGTGATCGCAGCAATCGGAAAAAATAAAATCCACGAGAAACTATCCTCAAACTGGGCAATGTAACTAAAATTTAATCCAAATGAATATCTTACTCCTAGGTACGTTCTATTTTTCTCTTACTCCAGGACTTTGTTGTGAAGTGTAACACAATCTTTGAAAATTCTTTCCGCGTTTTCAAATGTAATTCTACAATTACTCTTAATTTTCGTTGTATCTCTTTCAGGATTAAGTAAATTATACTTTAAAATTTTAAGACGACTGGCGGCATGATAAGGTAAACCTGCTAAAATTAATTCGACCATGGTAATGGTAAACCCAAGGTAACAAATAGCTGGAAGCCATCCAAAAATAGGGTCGTAAGTTCTTAAGCAGATAACAAAATTCAACACATACCTGTAGCACAACAAAGGTATATGGTATAGAAAAGCACCCGTCTTCTTGTTAAGTCACACGGTAACCAAATGTCCATTACAAGCTTTTGTTTCTTTTCAAAGGATGGCATTAAATTTCAGGATAATTCGAGTATTACGATCAAGCCTAAGTAAATCCTAAATTTTTTTGAAAGCAGTCTTCCACGATTCTTTCTTCTTGTTCGTTTTTGGGAGCGAATCTTTCATCTCCAAAAAAATTAATGCATTTCTTGATTTGTAATGAATTTACCAGGAGTGGTATAAACTTCAAATAGGACGACCCAGAATTGACCAATTGACGACCAATTCCACTGATCGAAATCGTCGTTTTCTCCAACACATAGTTTAACAACAAGCAGTGTCGTTACCAGTAAAGAAGATAAATACCACATACAGGGTGACTGCGAAATATATGCAATAATTTTAACCACGGCATCCCCCACCCTAGAAGTGTCGAAATATAGAAAAAACAAATTAAAAATCGAATGGGGCAAAACCCCCATGAACCACCCTCGATACGAAGGCACTGAGCCACTTTGTAAACAGAGTTGGAAAAACGTTCGATTAAAAACGACGTAAACACTTTCAGTTTAAATTAAAAGTAAAACCGACTTTTTGCTGCTTATCATTCGTTCGTTCATTTATTTATTCATCCTTAAAGGTCAGTGCGAAAATTTTTTGGTAATGCTTCATGATGATCAACTTTTGATTCTGACGGATGTTTGGTCCTTGCCACAACGATTTTACATTATTTATTGGAATAAAAATACGAGCAACTTAGAATGCTACTTCCTTTTTACAAGAAATGTTGAAAATGTTGTCCTTGACCAGCCATGCAGGCGTCAGAGCGTCGCAAGATGTTTGTTGATAGGTAAAAAAACACCGGAGTAACTTGAACCTAATCCAGCAAGATATAAAGAGGAAGTATAAAAAATGTATTTGTTTGTGTGATATCATTTTTTATTCCGTTCATACGACAGAAATGTTACTTACTAGTCATACAGCGTCGTGTAATTAAAATAAAAAGATTGAGATATTTCTTTTGAAGAATATTCAGTATTAAATTTCATCTACTCGGCTTACATGAATGACAAGTCTTAAAAGTTGATGCCAAGATTTTCTGTAAAATAAAATATTTGCGATTAAGCGTATGTAGATATTAATTTGAAATATCATTGTGATCTTTAAGTACTTGATCCACTTAAATACTTACAGATTTAGCTAACAAACAACACTCGCGGAATGAAAATGTATGACTAAGACGCTCATTTTTACTGTACTAATACAGAATATCTCATTCTTTGTGTGTCAAAAAGACAATATTGTCAAATGATTTTGACAGAAATATGTGTGCACAAAATCTTGTACAAAAACTAATTCATATGCTATAAATAATAATGTCTACCTTAGAAATTATATACATATAGCCCACTAATTTAGTATTTCTATAAAATTGCCTCAACGCTTAGTTCCAATGTTCCACGAGCAGAACATAAACACAAAAAAATTATCAATTTTTTAAACTGGGAAATCTTTGCTAGGAAATGAAAGACATTTTTTTTCCGAAAAGAGATACATCTTCTCTGATATATAGCCACCAGCCATGAATATATTGGACATATTACAGAGGTTTTTTTAACACTTGAAACATTTAAGCCATCAAAAATTTTGGTCCTTAACAGCAGGTCCTTGAAACCCAGCTATATCACGCTACACGCTGTATTGTTTAATAAAAATTTGTGGAATACCTTTTTGAAATGAGGTCGTCGACTTTGTAAAAGGGACGACCAAATTGTATCATATAAATATAAAATTGATGAATATAAACTTATTGTTCCAGAGAAATTAACTTAACGAAATCATATTACCAAAAATTGTTAACAGACAATTACAGAGACAAGTAAAATGACACATTGAAAGCACAAATACATCAAATTAGAGTCCAGGTATATGTTATTTAACATTTTACAAATTTCTGTAAAATTAAATTGTAAAATGTTGTTATAAAATTTTGTTTGTTTTCCAAAAATCTGCCTCTCTATGCCAAAAAAAAAGACGAATTACTAAATCACAAGTGTTGGAGTATGTTATTTTCGGTCTAAGACAGTTCGGCGCGGCCGACTTGGCGCGGCCAACTAGGCGCGGCCGACTTGGCGCGGCCAACTTGGCGCGGCCGACTTGGCGCGGCCAACTTGACGCGACCGACTTGGCGGATCAACTCGCACCAAGAAAAATATATTATATAAATATATATAAATTGCAGCCGTTGCTAACATAATATAACTTTTCATAGTCACCAAAGCGTGAAAGGGTAATGTCGACTTTATAATGGACACACGGGCGCTTCGCGCGTTGCACCCCATTACAAACATACTCCTAAACGTGGAACTTCTTGCTCCGTGGATCATTTAGTTAATGGAATTTGTGCGAATGAAATTCCGTGTATATTTGGTTGTCTACACTTGGCATAACTACTAGGGTGCTAACCACTGTACGAACAATCAATATTTTTTATATTATACACCCACCTACTCGCGCCAAGATAGCTTGCGCCAAAATGGCTTGTGTCAAAGTGTCCCTGTGCCAAGTTGGTTTTGCGCCAAAATGTCCCGCGCCAAGTCGGCCGCGCCAAGTTGGCCGCGCCAATTAGTCCGTGTTATTTTATAAAAGTTAAATACCATCCACTACGCAAAATTTTGAGGTATTGTTATCACATTGCTGGTGGCAATGATCAGTAAAGTTTAGGTTAAAATTTGACAACAATCGATCCACTAGTTTCGGGGATTCGAAAATGTCTGATAAAAATGGACAAACGGAAACAGAAGACCTAATGTTTTATATACCAGGGGTTATGAAACAGCGCGAAAACATGAAAATAACCATTCGCCAGATGGACCTTATTACAATATTTGCTTAGATTATGCTCCTGGAGTAAAAAAAAAAAATGGAAACGCCGGAGAGCGAGAGCGGTTTTTCACTGCGCCACAGATTTCTTCGTATTATATATCCAAACAAGAGTTAAAAACATTTAGATAGATTAAACAATAAAAATTATAGTGGTAAAAACAAAATCAAAGTTAATTCATAAATAGTAAGTGTAAGAGTACATTATTTTAGAAAATTCAGACAACATTTACCATACAGGACATCGAGGTGGAGTCATCAGGTTTTGGTGGGCATGATTAGACAAATTTTGATAGCGTCTTAGTATCTACATTATATTCCTAACATACATATATAAAATTCGAGAACAATCGATTGAGTAGTTTCGGAGAATGTACATACAGGGTGTCCCAGAATTCGCGCCATTCCCGTGAATGACATGTTCCCTGTCCCGAACTGTGCCGTAATTCGCAAAAAGAATTGTCCAGGCTTTAACCGTGTGAGAACTGGAAGGCGATTAAGTTGACCAATAGAGAGGCTGCTTTTATATCCGAACGTTTCTATGTTCAAAGTTACCTATGCCAAGAACAAAAAATCGGGTAATACTAAAGTTGAATGATTTTTTTCCGAATCCCCCTCCGTCAACAAAAGGAAACATAAGTGTGGTTATAAATTTAATCATTTTGACAATTGTTTGTCATAAACTGTCACGAAATTCATCACTGACCTGAAGAGATGCTTCTGCGCCAAAGATGACTGATTAATGTACACAGAGACGTCAAGGTTTACTTTAAGGCAAGTAGCAGTTCATTTCATCGTAGGCAAATAATACATTTATTACTATTCTACATAGTGTAGATACCGAAGAGCAGGTATTAGAAGTCATTTTTTTAGAGCCCCGTGAATAATGTGTTGTTTTTTTTAACGAAAATTAGTACATTTTCAGAATTCACTATGCATCATATGCCTGGTATTACGTTTATCGTTATTTCTAAAAAAGGGTACCACATGTCCATTCAAAGAACGTTATTAAGTGTACTAAAACATAAATATCGCTTTCGATTAATTGGTGCTTATGATTTTCAATAAACAGTATCAATTTTTACTGAACAGCTTTGTTGCTGATACCTAATCTAAGCAACGAAAAAAGAGACGAGACTCTACTTCTCTGGTGTATAGATCATAGGTATCTGCTGTGGTGTCAGTCATGTGGGGGAGATACTGAAAACTGAGACTTATTCAAGAATAATATTTATGTTGCAAAGTTGTGAGTACTTTCTAGAGATTGAAAAGATACGAATAAAAATTATAACAAAAATCGTAGTTGCATTTTTTTTTAAGAACAATACAAACTATAAACAAATCAGTACCAATACCACTAAGTTATTGATGTCTTGTTCATACTAGTATAAAGAATATTTGGAAATGGGTAGACGGTTGGTCGCAGATGCTGCACTCTCGTATAATGGTAAGGATGCAGTCTTCTCTCTTGAAGGATACGATGAGTGGTCGATCTTGAGCATCCACTCATTTGCGCTACGTAGAGGACACTTCTCCTAGGATCCGCTTCCATGTTTTCTAACACTTGCTCTTCAGCACCTACACGTACATTCCGTGGAGCCCCAGCACGGCCTTTCCGACTAGGTTGAAAAGATCCATCGTCTCTTGCTCGATGTAACAATCGGTGAAACACATGTTGGTCTGGGTGCCGACGATTATTCACGGGGCTCTAAGAAAATGACTTCTAATACCTGCTCTTCGGTAGCTACTCTATGTAAAATAGTAATAAATGTATTATTTGCCTACGATGAAATGAAACAGCTTCTCTTATGACATGTACAGCCCAGTTAAACACAATTTAACTAGAATGGCAGCAGAAATAACTTCTGTCCCATGCTACTTGCCTTAAAGTAAACCTTGATGTCTCTGTGTACATTAATCAGTCATCTTTGGCGCAGAAGCGTCTCTTCAGGTCAGTGATGAATTTCGTGACTGTTTATGACAAACAATTGTCAAAATGATTAAATTTATAACCACACTTATGTTTCCTTTTGTTGACGGAGGGGGATTCGGAAAAAAATCATTCAACTTTAGTATTACCCGATTTTTTGTTCTTGGCATAGGTAACTTTGAACATAGAAACGTTCGGATATAAAAGCAGCCTCTCTATTGGTCAACTTAATCGCCTTTCAGTTCTCACACGGTTAAAGCCTGGACAATTCTTTTTGCGAATTACGGTACAGTTCGGGACAGGGAACATGTCATTCACGGGAATGGCGCGAATTCTGGGACACCCTGTATATCAAATGAAAATTGACACACAGAAGAGACGGATAGCCGACAGACAGAGACAAACAGATGGAAACGTCACACCTAATTTTTCGTACACTTAGGGTTATGAAACTTCGAGAAAACATGAAAGTAGCCTTTCAATTGATTAATCCTATTAAAATACTTCTTTGGCTTACGCTCAAGAAGTAAAAATGGATTATTCAAGGCCTAACAACTTCGCACCTTAAAAAAAAAGATTTCTTTTTGATAGAGAACGAATAAAGAAATTTTTTCTGCTACCGATAGCGTAAATGAATCTTATTATTATTATTGCTCCAGTGACACTGACGTAAACGTAAGTGAAGTAACTAGGGCAAGCTCGTTGCTAGCTCCGTAAGTAGGTAATTAAAGGCGTAAGTGTTACTTACGCTGCCAGGACAAAAAACTAATGGAAGTAGTAGAATGTCAAATAAATGTCAATAATTTCATTATACAGCAATAGTTGAAGTTCCTTTTATAATTATTTATTAATATTAACTGTAACACTACACTCAGTAATATTTATTAAAAGATTATTCTTTGAAGTTATTTCAAAATTAGTAACTGTCACATTTTCATCAATTGCATGAGCCTCCTCCTCCTTTCTTTTATAATTGAGGTAACAATAGAAGAACTGACACGACGTTAATTTCAGCATTGAATATTCACACCATAAACTACTAGGAGGCTTGAGGGCTTCGGATCTTTCCTTAAAATAACCAAGCATTACGGTTTCATTAATATCTTGAATGTTTCGTGATGTATACCAATTTGAAAATGCTTTGTAAGTTTCATTATAACGTAATTTCGATTTTTCAGGTAACAGAGATGCGCAAGCAATACTGGCAGCTTCTTCTATTGCCTTTAAATAACTTGAAACACTCATTTTTCACTTTGAACAACTATTTTTTAGGAAACTTCATGTGTAAACAAATTTGTTACCTTGTTGCTACGGAAATGAATACATTCAACGAGTTCCTGATAATTTGTTAAATATTTTTTAGTTACTACAATTATTACTTTTTAGTGTTACTGGTGTCGGTAGCAGAAAAAACGTAATACAATACACGCTGCGTAACTCCTTTCTAAGTCTCGGAGGTTTGCCGGGCCTCGGCGTTACCTCGGCCCGTCAAATCCACCTCGACAAAAAAGTTTACTTACGCAGCTTGTAGTGTAAATAACTATTAAACATTTTTGGTCTGTAATTAAGTAGTTACTTACTGTTAGTTTTTTAACCAAAATTTCAAAAACGTTTTCCTTTTTGTAAATTATCCAACAAACTGTAATATTTTCTGTTAAAATTTTTACTTTATTTAAGAAGATGAACACACTGACCTATAAATAAACAAGCATATAGCACAAAGTTCAAGCAGAATTTGCTGAACTAAATTTTCAATCAGGGTAGTTTTGGAAATCTTTTTGTGGTAAACACACGCAAGAAAATTAACAGACAGACAGAAACGGCAAAATTAATGTTTAATATATAAAGCTATAAAATGTCGAGCAAACATAAAATTAGCCCCTTATCAACTGTACCACTTTCCTCTCTTACTTTCTGGAAGTAAAGGTAAAAATATATATGTTATTAAAATATATATATAATGATAATGAATATGTCTTCTAACAAATGGTTATTTATTAAAGATGTGAAGTGACGTCATTAATTTTGTGGAGGAGACGAATAGATACACTTTGACTTATATTATTCATTGACTAAATTATTATGTCTATCTTAATAAAATTTAAAAAGAGTCGTTTTGTGAATTCGAAAATCAGTATTCTGTATATTTTAGTTTTTACGCATTGTTAAACCACATACAACGGAACATTTCACACTATAAATGTCAAACAAAATTTGATTAACAAAATTTTGATATGACGTAATCAGTTACTGGTAGCAATGAACAGATAAGTTGTTTTGAGCGCATTATCATTTGTAATTTTTTATTTTATCACATTAAGGGCATTTAAAATTCGGAATTTTGACAGTTACATTTGCAATACAAATTTTATATATTTAAATGTTTTCCTTACCTCTCCGGTCAGAACAGCCCCATAATGGCAGTAGAAAAACAACTGGCAACTCAAATACGTGTAAGCGGGCGCGAGTACAAGACAATTCGTAGCTGTTGTGGCGGAATCCTACAAATTTACACAAACCACTAACAACACATTTTAAACGCAAAATTTTACTAACCGAAATAAATCCAACGCAGCAAAAGCATAAACCAAACGTGGTAGCTGCAATCTGAGAAAGTAAAATCCAGGAAAAACATTTTTCAAACTCAGCAACAAAACTAAAAATCCCATCCTAAATGAAAAACTAGTTACAAAAATCCACTATTACGTACTACAGAATGTTGTTATGACGTAAAATACAATCCACTAAAACTCTATGTGTATTTTCGAATGTAACACTATGGTCTTTTCGGCTTTTCGTTCTGTCTTTTTCAAGATTACGCAACTTATACTTTAAAATTTTTAACTGACCAGTCACATGGTACGGTAAACCTGTCAAAAACAGTTCAATAATGGTAGTAGCGATTCCGAGATAAAAGTTCACTAAAAACCATTAACACAGAGAAATGCATAGGTATAGTTATACTGGTTTTAAAAATACCTGCAAAACAATAAAAATAAGTAATGTAGAATAACACAGGCTTTGACGTTAAATCATATGGTAACCAAATATCCACTGGAAGGGTTAGTTTATTTTGAAAAAACGGCTTCAAATTCCATGAAAGTTCAAGCACTGCAATTATACCTACATAAATCTTAAAATTTCGTTTACAAACGTAAATGCAATCTTCTTGGATTTCTTCTTCTCGTGTGTTATTGGGTGCAAATCTTTGGTCCCCAAAATAACGAATGCACTTCTTGATTTGCGATATTTTTACCAAAAATGGCACAAACTTCAAACAACACGACACAAAACTATCTAGCGAAATTAATGACCGACTCCACAGATCCAAGTCCTCATTTTCTTGAACGAAGAGCTTGACAGCAAGTAACAATGTAGCCAGCACAGACGAAAAATATAAAGTGAAGGACCATATTTTAAATAATATACTCTGCTTTTCGAGACCGTATAATCCCACAAATTTCAATACGGCTATATTTACGTTAAAACTTCTTGTGATTATGTCACTCATCTTTACTGTTCTGGCGACGAGTTTACACTGCGAATTTTGTTCAAGTTACCTTAAACGAGCGTACTCTTTCTTGGAAACTCATCAATTATTAAAGTCGATTGCATGTCAATTATGAATTAATCCTTTGAAGTTTATTCCGCTGGATGTAAAAGAAAAACATTAAATATGTATTTATGAGTTTATCACTGCACTGTCCAGTTAGAGCAGAAATATTAACCTTTTAATTATCTACTATTTATAATTAAATATAAATATCAATCTACAGGAAAATTTCTTTCAACATGGATTGAATATTATTCAGACAAATTTTTTGTATTTAAAACACTGTTATTTTTTACCTTTAAGCACAATTTCAATTATATGTATATAAAATGCCTGTTAAAACAAATATTATGTTAAAAAGTAAATATTTCAGAAATACTGATTTGAACGTTAAGATATGGTTAATAACGCGTGTTCAATTGAAAAATCACTCAAAGAAGGCGTTGGAATATCATTTGATCGAAACGGTGTATCGGTTTTTATAACATATTAACATACAAAAGACTATGTTTCTGACAAAGATATTTGGAAGTAATTAAGAGCTTGAGCAGATAAATCTTGTACGGTCCTGCTAAAATTTTCACGTCAACACAACAGAAACAACGTTACTTCAAATACAATTTTATTCGAAACTGCCGGAACGGTCAGTCATTTTTCTTATTTTTATAGCAATTGTTTTTTTTTTATTGTGCCATGTATTTTTTTCACCCCGTTTTAATAGGAGACGAGACTAATTTAATGTTTCTAAATATACCAACTTGATTGAATCACTTTTCATCTTATTCTTCCATTTTTAGCTGGTTTAGAACCGTGTTGATATCTCCCATTTACACTTTTTTCGGTGTTCTTTTCCATTTAGCTCAGATTTTCTTTATCCGGTACTTTTAATATTTTTTTTACCACTGTTTTCAGCTTGCAAAACTTTAGAAATCGTAGCATATCTATTTTTGACTTTTATTTGTTTAGATATAGTAAAACTAATTGTGAGCAGCTTTTTTTTTACTGTGTATCGTTTCTAACAAAAAAAGATGAAACCGTGGAACCATGTTCCGAAATTTCCTTAAATAATTGAGATATTGATTTTTAAAAATACAAACTGTTTTTAAGAAAACTGTCCTTGCATTATATAAAAAAAGTAATGGTAAGCATATATTTAAAATTTCACAACCATAAGTATATTCATAACCGTGATATTACATTCTGAAAATGTAACGAAAATTCTACTCAGAAAACGTAACGACTGGCCTTAATAAAAGAAAATAGGCAGGAATTCTTGATTACACCATTGAGATAGATTCACATATAGGAAACAAAAAAATGTCTATTAAATAAACAATGTTCTAAAAGTACATCACCTGATGTTTGTTTATCTGATTGTCGGTCAGTACTTTCACAAAACTATCTTGTAATCACTGTGTGTTATACATTAATTCTATAATCTGATAAGTTATAGTACCCTAATTCATTTTTAGAGTATTTTTAATTCAAATATAACCAAAATTAGATTTTATCTTTTTCTTTCGGAAAATTTAGCATTAGAGAAATCACAGGCATGATGACTTTAAGATTACTGATAAGATATATCTACTCCGCACTAACAATGTTGCTGTTGATCATTAAACCTATCTGCCACTTGAAAAAAATGTACTTTAATCAACACTGTGCTGTTCCTGTTAATGAAACAAAATTACCTTTCAAAGATATTTTTGTTAAAGCTGAGTAGGTACTACTACAGTACTACGTTGAGAATTTTTTATCGCGATAAAATCCTTGATAAAAGGTCATCCATAAATTTCTAGAAAAACATAAAATTCTTGTGATTTCTTCAAAATACTTGACAGCTCTTAAGTGAAGAACAATGCTTATCATTCGCTATAAAAGGCCTCGTTTCAACAATTGTCGTTACTTTAGTCGTCTCTCAAACAAAAACATGTCTATCTTTCCAATCAGCATTTTTCTCTTGTGTCTGGCCGTAGACAGCATTTCCGGCCATGGAAGGCTAATGGACCCTCCAAATCGTAGCTCTTTGTGGCGGTTCAATCCCGACGCACCCATAAACTACGATGACGATCAAAACTACTGCGGAGGAATGACTGTACGTACCATTTTTTAAAACACTTGCTGTTGGTTCAACAATTTTTCCGTTCCATAGACCCAATGGGATGACTTTGGCGGCAAATGTGGAGTTTGTGGTGACCAGTACGACGATCCTCATCCCCAAGACAACGAAAATACTGGTAAATACGGAAAAGGTATCATCGCCAAAGAATACACTTCTGGTAGCGTAATTGATGTAGATATAGTATTCACAACCAATCACATGGGATTCTTCAACTTCAGGCATGTAGTTATTTCTTTTAAGTTTGTTTTGAGAATAATTTTGCGGTTTCAGTTTGTGTGTATTGGCAGACCCCAATGCTCCAGAGTCAGGCGAAGATTGTTTCGTCCCTGTAACTTTTGGAGATGGATCGGCGAATTACATTCTGCCCAATAAGGAAGAGACAGATGATGATGAAGTTAAAACTACAGTCAAATTGCCTGATGGTCTGACATGCGAGAGATGTGTACTGAGATGGACTTATACAGCAGGTACGAAAATTATTTTAGATATTTTTATTCTTAAAGTTGTATTGGAGAACATATTTATTATGGGTAATTTTACGTGGATTTTTCTTGTTTCAGGTAACAACTGGGGCCAGTGTGATGATGGGACCTATGACGAAGGATGTGGTCCACAAGAAACCTTCCGTTCTTGTTCTGATATAACCATTAATTAATGTACACATATATAGATGTAAATAAACTGTTGTTAATAGCACATAAGGCGAGTTTGTAAATAAAAATCTGTTTATAGAAAGTAGTGATTCGAAAGTGGCATGAGTACTTTCACTAAAAATACGTAAAATTAAGTAAAGTAAAATATACCAGTCAAATGACTGCCTTTAATGGAAACTGACCAATCGCAATCAGCCTACAAATTCTTAATGCAACAATAACGTACGAGTGACAAGTGGATCCGTGCTAAGTGACAATACGTCTATGAGTATTTGCAATACTTCAGAAAAACAAATAAAAGATAAAACAATCTAGTTATTTTATCAAATTTAATTAACATTTACTGAGTAGAATTTGGTTAAAGTATAACTGTCTATACGATATTTCTAAAATACATGTAAAATTTGACAACAATTGGTCCAGTAATTTTGACGATTATCTGTCTAATAAATATCGGCACAGATGTCACGCGAGTATGAGATCACGGACATACAGACGTAAACGAAGACCTATTTTTGTATATTCTAGGGGTCACAAAACGTTGAGAAAACATGAAAGCGGCCATTTACCGAATAGACTCTATTACAAAAATCCGGTAGCTTACGCTGGAGAAATGGTATTTAAAAATTATTTTTATTATTTATTACAGAACTTCCCCCGGCCCTAAACTGCAGTCGAACAAATATAGCTTTTTACTTTTTTCATGATGACCCCCATGAGCTAAAATTTAAATATGTGTGGTTTATTAAAGCACAGGTAAAGAAGCATCGTATTCATGTATTTCTAGTGAGTTTTTCCAAATAAAATTGTTTTGATAAAGTCAGTAAAATTGTAGTGACGACACAAATATCAATTTGAGTAGACAGTGTTAATACTTCTAATAAGTGGGTCTTAAATCGATAGATTTTAATAAATCATTTACCACCCTTTCGATAACTGTTTGCAAGATTTCAGAGCAATCGTTTTTTGCAATCAAAAAGTTAAACTGCAAATGTTACAAAATTTTGATTTTTTTACAAAAATCTGAACACGGATTCATAAACCACAAATGAAGGAGTAGGTTATCTTATAAAATTTAAGTAGCATTTACTACTCTAGAAGTGGCAAATGACATCACATCATTGTTGGTGGGGACGGTTAAATAAATTTTGGTTAGCGTTTCACCATCTACACAATGTTCCTAACATACAAAATTTTACAACAATGGGTCCGAGAGACCTATTTTATTGTACTATTGGGCTCATAATCATGAAACGTCGAGAAAATATGAAAGTAGCCAGTCAATCGATACACTCGATTACAATACTTCCTTAGCTTAAGCTCAGGAAGTAAAAAAAATAATTAACATGAGAGTGGGAAAATATTGATTTTCTCCTAGACCAAGTAACAGCTAACAAAATTGTTATATTATCTGTCCATTAAAAATCCAGGACGGCAGACAGACGGAGAGGCAGACAGACGGAGAGGCAGACAGACGGAGAGGCAGACAGACGGACGGGCAGACAGACGGACGGGCAGACAGACGGAAACGAGAGACCTATTTCTTCGTACTCTAGGAATAATAAAAGATTGAGAAAACGTAAAAGTAGTCGGCCGACGGACTCGATTACAATACTTCCTTCGCTTACGTTTGGGAAGTAAAAAAGTGACTGAAGACTAAATCTTTCCGTAAGATAGTTCTTATGGTTCGATCTCTTTTTACTCTAGAATCTATCATAATTATTATTAATATTAATCTGTTATCATAAGCATGGTAAATTTTTGTTCAAAATGTATTTGCTTATCCCCCCTAAAAAAATGATAACGTCACCTCAAAATATTGCTAAATAAATCCTAAGTGTGCAAAATATGATGAGCCTATATTTGTGATTTATCACTGCATTGATATTTTTTAGATTTGCTTATACAGGGCGTCTTAAAAAAATTAATGACTGAGTCAATTTATTTTATTTATTAAATCAAGAATTGCAAAACTAAATGCGGTCAAATCTTGCAGACGTTTTGAAGTTATTGGAAGCATGGTAACTTTTTAATCAAAATGTATTTGTTTATTAACCCCAAAAAATTGATGACGTTTTCTGAAAATTTTGACGTATAAATCCTACCTAATATATGCAAAAAATATCAGTTTATACTTGCAATGTATCATATTTCATTTTCATATTTTTTTAGACTTGCTTATACAGGGATGTACAGAGTGAGTCAAAAAAAATCACTGAATTAGTCGATTTATTTTGATGAATAAATTAAGAACCGTAAAACTGAATTCTTTGGAGTCTTATAGACGTTTTAAAGTTATTGTAAGCATTGTAAATTGTTAGTCAAAATATATCTGTTTATTCCTTCCAAAAAATTGATGACGTCATTTCAAAATTTTGCCGAATAAATTCTACCTAAAATGTGCAAAATATGATGAGTTTTTACTTGTGATTTATCATTGCATTCATATTTTTACTTCCCAAGCGTAAGCGAAGGTAGAGCACTGGATGTAATAAACAAAACTAAAGTATGATTGCATAAAAAAGTTTCTCCCGGAAACCTTACAAGAATATTGTTTAGGTACTGCATCAGTTACTTATCGGCGGAGTGATCGTCGCGGTCGCGCCCAGACATAATAATAATTCGTCCAAATATGTAAACAAGTGTGATCTGGATGCTGTAGCGACGTAAAGTGTATTACATCACTGAATGTTGAACAAAAATGTGGTTTAGTCTTACTTATACAACTTCCTTCGCCCTTGAAATACAGTCGAAAAAATACAGAATTTAGCTTTGTCTAGATAATGCCAACGTGGTTGGCGAAACGCGGCGACAAATATTTTGTTTTCGGTGTTATGGGAATAAACGCTCTATAAAATGCAAAATTATAAAATTTAATTATACGAATTTTATTTTTAATTCCTCATCGTTAGCAAAGAAAGTTGTGTAATCGAATCTATCGGGGGCCTACTGACTACTTTTATGTTTTCTCGACATTTCATGACCTATAGATTTTTATTAGGCAGATAATCTCCGATTTGTTAGGAATATCGTGTAGATTTTAAAACGCTAACCAAAATTTGCCCAAAAGTATACTGTTCATTACTCCTGCTTTATCACAAAAATAGGTATGATTCACACTTAGAATGATCACCAAAAATGTAACGTGGACCATTCAGAATATCTTTTTCCAAGTTATTTATTTTTTCCTACCATGATGTTGCTTCCCCTTTGCGAAATTTTATTGCACCTACAATTGCACTAACGAAATTTTTAAATATTATGGTCGCATATCAATATTTCCTCCACACGTTTTTGATAGTTCTCGTAATTTATTGCAATAATTCCGCAATATGTGGTTCCGGCATTCAACTTTTTGCATTCAAATGTTTGGACCGTATGGTTTATTGTCTCGAATTTTTTCATGCACACTTACAATTTTCGAATAAATTCCCCCCACATTTCTACTGATTTTTGGAATCCCTCTAAGATAATACTACTCTCCATTGTTGTAGAGGCCTAGTTCCAATTTTTGAAACATTTATGAGGTGTATTTTTTTTTAAATTTTATTACGTGTGTATGTGAGGCAATATTTATTTTGTACACTCACATATAAAAATTTTCTGGTCCTAGCACCTAAAAACATGCTACCCCTGTTATACGAGGCTTTTATCTCTTTAATCTTTTCTCCTAAATAAAATTTTATGAAGGTCCCAAGCGACCGCTTCCGCACAGTCAAACTACCTACCTAGTGATTGACAGCTTCCAACATTCTCCAGAGTGCTTGCTTAATTGGTTGCATAATTTAGAAAACAGAAATACGGGCTCGGTCCGACAGAGCCTTAAATGATCTTCTTTTTGTGTTATAAAAATATTCAAAAATCTTACTGTACTATTAACTTGAACTGAGATTTATAATTCATCGAATTTGCTGTTGTTCAATGCACCTGTAGCTGAGATTTATTATGTTTTATTTCTAAATAATACACTACAGCCCTGACATACGGCACACAAAATTGGTAATAGGAGACAAACTAAACTGATGCATGTTTGAAGTCCAAATATATAAAGTCAAAGTTTTAAATAAAATTTCGTTGTAAATTTGAAAAATAATTAAAAAAAATGTTACTTTTATTTGTGCATTACTTTGTATTTAACACTACAAATTTCCATAGTTTTACGGTGTATATCTTTCAAAATCTAATATTTCTTGCTATAAATGACAAATTACCACATTTTGAATTTCAGTTATTAGAATTAACTATACTTACATATCTAGAAAGTTACATTTATTCTCAAAGAGAAAATTTTGGCGACTATGTACTTTTTCAATCTTCGTCAGTTTTATCACAAGAGAAAAACTAGAAAAATTTGTCTAGCAATAAAAAGAAACATAGTGCTATTTATGCAAGTTAAGTTTGTACTTTTGTACTATTGCGTGCTCTTTCTTTTTATACCTTTTTGTTTCTCGATAAATTTAGTTGATAAAATTAATAAATAAATTAACTTTTACTACTTTGAAGTATAATTTTTTTTTAATATTCACTAATTCATTTCGAAAACTGGCTCGAAATTCTATTTCCTTAGAAAAGGCACTAAAATTAGTGATAATTATTTAAAACCGCAATCAAAGAATAACTCGTTTTTAACACCTAGAAAGAATTCTACATCTTACATTAGTGTAATAATGTGAACTGGGATACCGTACTGAAGTAAATGTATCGTAAGTTAATGTAATTATTTTTCCTGTAGTTAAAGTAATGGATACCTTTGAACATTCCATCATGGTTATAAAAATCTTCCTGGTAGCAGCGTCATACTTGTACCAAGGACTCATATAAATAGCGTCTATTAGTCCATTGTTCTACAAAGTTTAATATATGTAAATATCTAAAGTAATAAAATGGAAACTATTGAATTCAACTACATTTATTTTGATAAGTTGACGTTCACAAATTGATTTAATGAAAGGACAACTTATGGAAAATAAACGAAGCACTAGATTTTGTTTTATTTTATAATACTTTAAAAGTTTCATAAAAATTACCTCTTCGTATAGAAGTGTTCCATAATGGCAATAAAAGAATAATTGCAGAGATATAACAGCATAAGTCACAAAAAACATCATGGCATTTACGCTTGTCGGAGAAACCTGAAAACAGCCTTCAATATATATTATTGTGATTAAAATTTAACTCACCCATGTCATTCCAACTGAACAAAAACATAACCCGAAAGTAGTTCCTGCTAGTTGCCAAAATATACACCAAGAGAAGCAGTTTTCGAATTCTGCAACGAAACTAAAATATTAACTATCGTTAAAATCTTGATGGACGTATGCTATATAGCGCTCACATCAAAATATCGTTATGATGTGCTATGCATTGTATTAATTTTTCACGCACTTTTTTATAGTTAGTAGTGGAACGGTTTCCTATTTCAGTTTTTGCTGTATTATTGCCATCAAGGTAAATTATATTATATTTTAAAATTTTAATTTGAGCCGTAATATGGTATGCTAAACCTCCTATTAATGGTTCCAGTGACGTGGTAACGATTCCATCATATGTAAGTACTACAAGAAAAAAAAACAAAGATGGACAGTTAAATAAGTTTGACACTCACCTATAGCAACATAAAATCGCGCCAGGTATAAAGTCGGAGATCCTGGGATTAGTTCAAACGGCAGCCAAATTTTCACAGGAAGCGCCGATGCCGGATTCCAAAGTGGTAAAATATTCCAGATAACATCCGTAAAAGCCAACGCACCTACAATGATCTTCACATTTCGCCGACACAAACGGACGCACTCATCCAAGATTCGTTTTTCTTCCTCGTTTTTTGGCTCAAAACGTCGATCACCAAAAAAGTGGATGCATTTCTTAATTCTGGAACCGTTCTTCATGAACAACAAAATTTTTACTACCCCAGATGAAGCTTCGGCTAAAAATACCACCAGCTGGTTCAACTGGAGCATGTCGATGTTTTCTTCGACGAAAAGATTAAAGAGAGCAAGAACTACCATGACAACTGATAGCAAATATACTGAGTATTTCCAGATTTTCATCGCTAAAGATTGTTTACCGTTATAATACAAGCCGACACATCGGAGAATTAATATGGTTAAGTGAAAACTATCTGTTATAATGCTTGTCATGGCGGTCTCTGCAGGATTGCGGAGAGTTGCTTTGTTTCAACTCTTTTATGTTAGACGCATCTCTCTTAATTACAGGACTCAAGATAGATACATTATTTATGTATTAATGCCTGAGACCGCTTAATGTAAAGTGAACTAATTTATTATGCTGATTGTTATTCACTTTTATGTTTCATTTTTTATTTAAGTTGAATTCTTTTTCCTTGCCGTTCAATTACTTGCAACTTTAAATTTATTAATTATGGATGAAACGATAAGTGTATGCGTAGCATTGTTACGGTATAGATTCTAGTATTTCAGGCTTTTAAATTTCCAGAGTGAATTATTGCTAAGACGTTGTAGAGGGAATGCCAACTGATTTAGTAATCAAATATTTCATAAAAATAGACCGATAAGATGTCATATTTGTCAAAATTTCCTTTGAGGTTATTATACTCCTTTTTTAACCGCTCTGTGTCCTACTGAAATAATTTAAGAGGAGTCTTCAACACCTTGACAATGGTAAATGAAATTTGTTTGATTGTAACTCTAAAAGGAAAGGTTGCTTTCGAGTTACATACGTTAAGACAGCAGAAGCAGTTCCTAAGTTTACAAACGAATAAATCTGGTTATATTTTAATCATATGACAACACACGTGTTAAAAGAATCATTAACCCTGAAGAAGTGAAACGTCGACCCATACAAGAAAGCGCTGCTTTTTTGCTGTTTAATACCGACCCCTCCTTCGAGAAATATGATTAATATTTACAATAATTTTGGAGCCGAGAATGACACTGAAATTGCTATCTCATTATATGTATATTTATTTTATCAATTAAAGAAATTCTTGGAGTTGCCCATGTCACCAGCACGACTCTATTCCATTTTTAGGGCACTATTTACCAAATATGCTCATTTGACAAATATCTTAGGAAAAGATGCTGTCGGAATTTGTCTTTTTTGTAATTTCTTTCCCTTTTTTACTTCCCCAACGTAAGCTAAGGAAATATTGTAATGGGTCCAACCGGTAAACGCCTACATTCATATTTTCTAGACTTTTCATAAATCATCATAACAGATAAAATATGAAAAATATGTTTACCGATACCGTCTTTGCATCTGTCTGTCTGTAGGTCGTTTGTCTAGGATAACTTGTATCAGACAGACAATTTCCGAAACTCAGATAGTAAAGTACTGTTACTATTGTTATTGTACACTGCACCTATCAAAATTGATATAATGTGTTCTAAAATTTTGATGATCACAATATCTTGAAACGGAAAAGCACTTGAAGCATACGCATAGTATACTTCTTTACATACTTTCGTTTTGAGGTATTTTCATAAAATAAAAAACAAAATTTTAAAAATCAAATATTTCAATTGTTGGAAAAGTTAGAAATGTTGTAATGTACAAGTCAGTGCGCAATTTTATGAAATTTAAATTACATTTACTAGGCGAAATTTGAGGTGACATCACATTGTTAGCACGGATGATCAGACAAATTTGGGTTAGAGTTTTAAGATGTACACGATATTGTTAACATACATATTATATAATTTGACAACAATAGGTCCAGGAATTTCGCAGATTGTCTGTCGAATAAATATCGATACGCATGACAAAGATCACACGTATCTGTACAACTGGTTGCCTAAATGCTTCATATCTTTTTAAAAAATAAAACCAATTCATTACAATAAAAAGAAGCAAATTTATTGCGGTTAAACATCACAGTAATTATGGAAAATGTTCACCATTTTTTTCAAGGCACATGTTCACTTTCTTTTTAATTTCAGAAATGTTCTGTAATTCTTTCGTCAATGCCCAGTGTTCAATTTCATGTTGCAACAGGAATTCCTGATTGTTGAAGAAATTTTGTCAAAGATGTTTTGGATTCTGCTCAAGTCGTCTCAAACCATCAACAACTTCCTCAGATACTGAAGGTCTTCCACAAGATTTCTCTTTGTTGACACTGCCACCTCAAACAAATCTGTTGATTACATCTCTAATGTGAGCGTCTAACGATGTTTCTTGAATTATTAAATCACGGTATTTGGTCAGATATTCTTACTTACAAGCCGTTACATAACACACACACTCTTCCTTTACGAAGTTCCATTGCCGTAACAAGATAATGATAGTGTCTTGTTCAGCAGAATAAACCATTTTCACAGTCTTCGCTTCATAGCACAAAAGCAAACTTTTCGTACACAACTACCAAGAGTTTTGAGAACGACTGTTTTGTTGTTTTTGGCTTAGATCAACGAGAATTACTGTAATTCACATTTGAAAAACGTTAAAACAATAAAAACAACAACTTTAAATGACAGGTTACAAATAATATTCATGACAATTGAGAACCGTCATAATGAGGCATAATTTCAGTGGAGCAGGATTTTGATTTTGCTAACCAAAATTTGGCTAATCATCCCAACGGGATAACGTCATCTCCAAAATTTACAATAGTAAATCTTATTCAAATTTTATTAAGTAAGATACTCCTGCAGTTGTGGATTATGAATCCATGTGAATTTTTGCCCTAGACAAATTTTTGGAAAAATCGAATAACATTTTGCAATTTAACTTTGAATTTGCAAAATCGAATGGTCTGACATTTTGTAAACGCTTTAAGGTTAGCATAAATGTGGTAAGTAGTTCATCACAATTGATCCATTTAATACCTCCCACAAAATTAATCACGTCATCTCCAAATCTATACTTTGGCTTATCAATACGTTTATATGTTTTAGAATTATTTATTATAGGGTGACCCCATAAAATTAACGAAACTATTTTATTGAGCAAGTCAACAACGGCTCACTCCATTTAATCGAAAATTTGAGTATACAGTATTGTTATTATTAATCCTTACGAAAATGATGATGACGTCATCACATTTTGTTTATAGAAAACTCGCTTGAAACATGGCTAGCATGTTACATTTACTTTAACGGTTAAGTATATCTTTATTTTAATTTAATAGGAGTTATCATAAAAAAACCAAATTCGTAAAATTTAACTTGCAACTTATCGAAGGATCGAATTTTGTTCATTTGTTATTCATTTGTATTCCAAGGGTGAGAGAAGTTATATCTAAATAACTTTAGACCAGTTTTTTATGTCTTAAGTTCATTATGTGACTATATAAAGTAAATTCTATAAGAAACTATGATCTCTGTGTACCTCAGTAACATTATTGTTAATATCTTTCAAAATATAAATCGTTAATTGTACAAACGTCTTCTCATCTGAACATTTCTTTATTTAACTAGGTAGGACTGCACCGGTACTAGGTCCACGCACAAATTTTTAAACTGATCACGTCCTCTGAATAATCGCGACCTCGCTTCCTATTTTAGGCTCTAGTTGACGCTGCGCGTCATTATTGCATTTGTGCGCTTCCACGTACCACGTTACCGCTTGCAGACACTTTTCTGGTACTGTCAATTATTTCCTTTCGGGGTTCTAATACTTTTTCCTGCCTTTAAGGCAGCCACATACACAGAGAGGAGAGTCAAGACTTGAACGTACGTGCCACGGGGTACAGTTAAAACTCCTAGTGTGTGGGGAAGCATTTGGCATGTGCAGTCTGTTGTTATCGTGCACAGCTATAACTGTGCGGGGAAAACTCAGTGTGTGTGGAGACAAATCGCTGCACGCTTGAGTTTTCATTCATTAGCGTCGTATTTTTAAATGACGACCGACTTATTTTACAATTGTTTTTTTTTTTATCTATATATATAAAAATGGATGTTGGTATATATATCTGTGATCGATAGACTCCGAAATCGTTTGACCGATCACCATGAAATTTGGGACATGTAAGTGGTTTTTCATGGAGAAGGTTTTTGTGGTATCCGCTTTGCTGTAACTAGCCACTAGATGGCGCTACAGCACATTAACTTCTACACCGTTCAACCGATTCTCATAAAAATTGGTACACGTTGGCATTTGACTATGGAGAATATTTTCGCCCTATCCATTTTGCTGTAACTCGCCACTAGATGGTGCTACAACACATCAACTTCTATACCAATCAACCGATCCTCATGAAAATTGATATACGTTGGTATTTGACCATGGAGAATATTTTCGCGTCATCGATTTTGCTGTAACTTGCCACTAGATGGCACTGCAGCACATCAACCTCTCTGTTAAAGTATTATGAACTTAGAGAATCAGCGGCACCCATATATCTAATACTACTATATTGCTATCAGGCCTCAAAAGAGTCCGAAAACACAACGGCAGAGCAATACATCGGACCTCTTTGTCTCTCTATAGTACCAAACAGTACTGCTCATATACTCGTACTTGCTTGATTTTTAGTCGATAACGTGACTAGATGTGTTTTGACATTTCATACGTTCGCTTCTATTTTGTGTACGTGCGCACAGACCCTCGGTACTTTTCTAGACAGAAAACAATATCTTCCGTCTCCCTTTGTCCGTGAACACCGTTTCTATGTTACTTCTGAAGAGTTAGCAAGTATTAGATATATGGCGGCACCAATGACAGCATTGTTTTCGTTGGTATTACAACAAAAATCGTATTGACCGCAAAATAAAATCATTAGTGATGTTCACTGTCTACAATCCTCAGTAATAACAAAGAGTGAATTACTAGAGATTATTGAAAATGCCATCCAAAAAATCAAACTGATTCCGCGCATTCCAATGGTTCGTAATGATTTGCCCTTTACATTCAAACGACTACAGTTTCCTGTGCGTCTTGCTTTCTCGATGGCAATCAACAAAGCCCAAGGGCAGTCTCTGCGCGTTGCCGGATTAAATTTAGGAAATCCATGTTTTTCGCATGGTCAACTGTATGTTGCTTGCTCCAGAGTAGGAATTCCAAAAACTTTGTACGTCTATACACCAAATCGAAAAACCAAAAATATTGTTTACCCACTAGCGTTACGATAGATGTTAGTATTGATTAAAATGTGTTCAAGTTGTTTCAGTTATAGTGGACCAAAAGCTATAAGGTTATATGGCCATCATAAAATCATCCCATTGTGTCGAAGTTAAGTTGTTTACAATAGAAAAGGTTTTAGGGTCGTAAATAACGTGTCCAATGGAGCTCGACCGGCTGTTGTGGTTTCGTTCAGGGGCGGCTTTCACTAAATATGTAAATCCACCACTCCACTATTTCTTTACTACCTGCAGCCGCTGAGGGTTCCGAAATCACCACTCGCTTTGAAAGCCGGCCCTGTTAAATATGAGCAAGAAATGTTGAGAAGACGATTTATTGCCAACCGGTAAGCTTAGTGCGAACCACACAAAGGGGGTACTTATTTGCGGTCAACTACTTTTATAATGGTCATATAACCTTATACCTGTTGGACTAGCATATATAGCGAATACAATAGTCAAAAATTTTGTTCATTCACGTGAATTACTAATACAAAAATGTGTACATTGTGTATACTAATGAAAATAAATGGAATAGCATCAATATGAGTTATCTTATTATTCAGTTTTCTACAACACATTCTGCGCTCCAGACCATACATTTATATCCACATATATACAAAGTAAATATATACACAAGCAGGACAACGTCTGCCGGGTTCCGCTAGTATAATACAAATGCAATGTAATAACTTACGACAAGCGTGCACACATTTGATTGCGCAGTCTTCCCTCTCTGTGTGTGGCCGCCTTAAGTTTTAAAGATAACTACTTAGCAGATCATGTATCTCGGTCTCTGTCGAAAGAAACAGAATGGGAACTACCTGAAAAGGCGTATCGATTCATAACAGCGACATTTGGTAGTCCAGAGATAGACCTATTTGCATCCTACCTAAACCATAAATGCACGACATATGTATCCTGGTCTCTAAACACCGGTTCGCTAGCGGTTGACACATTTAGCTGTCATGGAGCCAATGCTTTTTCTATGCGTTTCCACCTTTATCGCTTATATTGAGAATATTACATAAGATAATTCTTGATAAAGCAGAGAGTATCTTGGTAGTTCCGCAATGGCCCACTCAACCGTAGTACCCACTGTTCCAAAAATGTTACTTGTTAATCCTATATATTTGGGACCTAGTTCTCAACTACTTTCTTCTCCTTTCAGTCTAGTTCACCCACTGGCAAATTCCCTTATGTTCACAACAGCACTTGTCTCCGGCAGGCATATAAGCAACGAAATTTGCCAGAGTCAATCATCGAAACAATGATAAATTCCTTTGCTCCAATCACATTAAAACAGCATAAAGTCACGTACAAACTGTGGTGGTCTTACTGTATTCAGAAAGGAGTAACTCTATTATGTGCTACACATGTTGAAATCTTGAGTTTCTTTCAACACTTACTGGATACATCGGCACACAGGTATGGCACATTTAATTCTCACCGTTCTGCCTTTGCTCTACTGACATAACCTTTTCAGACTCCATTTCTGCAGTCCATTTTTTGATAAACATAATATAGTTTATTAGTTTTTTTCTGTGTACGCGTATATGTATACATACTTTTCAGATGCACAACAATATTTCTTTAAACGTCTACCTAGTTAGATGAAGAAATGTTCAGATGAGAAGACGTTTTAACAATTAAACAGGCCAAACGATTTTATGACGTTCAACCTTAATTGTATTAGTCTTCTCATCTGAACATTCGGTCCCAATCACCATAACGTGCAAGAACAGCCCTTCCAAATATTGTTGCACGCGCACTTTAAACTTAATAAAACTCAGCGCCAACTACAGTTTAAAATAGGACGCGAGATCGTGGTTATTCAGAGGTAATCAGTTTAAAAATTTGTGCGTGGAAGTAGTACCGGTGCAGTACTACCTAGTTAGATAAGGACATGTTCAGATGAGAAGACTAGTACAATTAAGGTCGGACATCATAGAATCGTTTGACTTGTTTAATTATGCAATCGTTTCTGTATAGGGTAAATGATATCCTTTCATTTTTCTATTTACGTCTCCTAACACAGGAAAAATATTATAGTGGTTGTAAAAAAATTAAAATTTTCAAAATTTTTATCGACATTGAAATGTGTATAACTGTTAACGTTTCAAACAGCATATGTTTGTTTACTTTTATACGTAGAAAATTTACTCAAAACAAAGTGGTATTAATATATACGAACAAAATACAATAATTTTTTCTGTTCCTAAAATTTTCACATCAAATGTTTTAAGAACAGTTACACATTTCATTCAGTCAGTAAAAACATTAATCCACCGAAAACAAAATTTTAAAAAATCGTGAAATTTTATTCAAAATGCCGAAAAGAATACTCTGCTGGTAGTTTGAAAGGAAAATTACATTTGATTTTTTATTTTAGTTATAAAATCTGCGATGACTGTAAATGTAGATCAGTTGTTTGATGTCAGTAATCGACTTCACGTGTTGATTTTTCCCATTTTGACATAGATTGGCAAACCATTGCACTCCTCCCTTCATATAAAATTTTACTGCTCATGTTATAAAGATGATATAATTCCACAAATGTCTATAAGTTAGAGTCAAAATTTGTCGCTTCATTCATCAGGAAAGTATATTTCAACATAATGTTGTAGTACGTTTTCTACCACTGGTTACATGGTAATTTTCAAAATACGTATTTCAAATTTTGACACGTAATTTCTACCTTTATATTCAAAGGTTTATATTTAACATTTAATTGATACTTTTCGAGCGTAAGCTAAGGAAGTATTGCAACAGGGTCTTTCCTTTCATGTTTTCTCGACGTTTCATGGCCCCTAGGGCACGAATAAATAGGTCGTCCGTTTCCCTCTCTGTCGTCTGTCGTTTGTTGGTTTGTGTTTATTATAAACTAGTAGACCGATTGTTGTCGAATTTTATGTGTATTTTAGGAACATCACTATCCAAAATGTGTCTACTCACCCTCACAATTATTGGCAAATAGGAGTTAAATTTTATAAAATAACAAACTCCTGAAATTGTGGTTTATAAGTCTGCCTTGAGGTTTGCCCCATGGTATCAAAAATTTCCCAAAAAATATAAATTGCAGAACAACTTTTTATCCTAATATAAGCAGAGCTTTCACAATTCACTAGGATATTCGATAGCGGAGTGCTCATATTGGGCGACTTCGGACACGTGACGCGAAATCCGCGCGTTTGATTTTCTGGTGGAACTTTTTGCTTATGATACTGTTACTGCTATTATCTAGATATTTTTCAATATATAACGAGAGGTTAACAGAAATAAAATTTCCAAACATCTTTTTTCGTAATTTTACTTAACTTCATGATATCTACAGTGTTACAGTTGAAATTTACATAATCTACTAAGTAGTGTATTTTCGACAAATCTCTTAAGTATTACAATTAAGGCAAGAACGAATCATTTTTCGGCTTACAATACCACATTCACGCTGAAATATGCTTAAAATTAACTAATAACTTAAAGAACATTAAATAAAAAATGTAACCTGACAGTTCTTCGAGGAAAATAAAACCAATCTCTGTGAGATCTCGAAAAGAACCAACTAATTTTGACTCCAGGTTAATGCACACGTACAAAAAAAACAACAGAAAAAATGCGAATTTTAAAAAATCAAGAATCAAACCGTTTTTATGGGTGGTTGTTTTTTAATTAATTGGTTTAATGTACTAACATTCCTCTTGGGATAATTTTTCAAAGAAGCTGGATTTATTGGACTGTATGTCCCGAGAGAAATTCTGTGCGACCACTTTTTGCTTTCTGAGGTTCGAGTCCATTGGGCAACTTGTCGTTTTCATATTTTCAGGAAGGGTCATGACATCATGACCCCTAGAGTACGAAAAAATAGGCCTTCCGTTTCCGTCTGTCTACCTCTCTGTCTTGCTGTCTGTTTGCCCGTTCGCCCTCTGTATCAATTTTTGTTGGACAGATAATCTCCAAACTACCCGACAGATTTTTGTCAAATTTTATATATGATGATGTCACTTCATAGTAATAATGAATGGATTTTAAATCATATCAAATAACATAGTCCTACACGTGTAGTTTATGAATCCGTGTTGAGTTGTTATCTGAAACGTCCAAATTTTTTTTGAAAAAAAAAATCTAAATTAAGTAAACAACATTTTGCAATTTAGTTTTGAATCTACAAAAGCGAATACTTTGAAATCTTGCAATTGTTTTAGAATTGTATTATCAAAAACATGGTAAATTTTTATCAAAATAACTTAACTCCCCCCAAAAAATTGATGAAGAAATAATATAGTGTAGTTTATGAATCCGTGTTGAGTTTTTTTTTACTGTAACGTTACATATTTATTTATATTTACTTCAACTTACGGGGGTCGCATAAAAAAAATAAAATTCGTAATATCAAAAATTTTTCGAAAATGCTGGGTATGTTTCATTGTACTCCAGGGGTGAGGAAAGTTCTGTCGAAACAACTTTCAACATTTTTTTTCTCATGGCACTGCACCTTTTAATACAAGAGTTGTTGAAAATTTGTCATATCTAGAGCTGTAGTTGCGGTTAAATTGACTAGGAATTAAAAACTTATATATTCTTTTAAGTTATTTTATTAAAGAAATTCGCTCTAAATGTGTGAAAATACAAATAATAGCAATATTTTTTGGTAAGTTACTTTTTTCATTGTCCATTAATATAGTTGCTAAAACTTTTACGAATATCATAGGTTTATGTTCGCAATTTCCGTCTCTTGGAATGTTGCTGTTCTATCGTTTACCAATCCTTTTTGAATTTCCTTATCAACATTTTCTCGAAAAAATCTTTCTCATTTAATGAAATCAGCATCAGACCACTTAAGCTACATGAGCCATGTATTTGGTAGCATCGTAATATAAATTCCAGACTTAACAATCAATTGGAACTATTGTTGGCTATTCACAAGAAAAAAAAATTTGTTGTGACTTTACAACTAATCAAAAAAAATGTCTTTCGTTCTTACTAAGGCAGTTTCATATAATATCTAACCTCCTAATTTGGTGTAAGGTTATAATAGTATATTATTAACTAAGGTTGTGAAGACAGACATTCTAGACCGAGCGCAAATTAAAACCTGAGACGCGCAGCGTCGAGGGCTCTAAAGCGCGAGGTCTAGAATTGGCTTCACAAACGTGGTTAATATACTATTTTTTCCACTAGTAGCCCATTTGAGGTTTGCGAATTTTCAAAATGTTTTTTCTGAAGTGCATCAATAAAAACGTGTACTCACGTCATTTTAGTAAGCTTTGGAATTTTATTATTTTTTGACAATCCAGAAATGGTCCAGAACTTTTGTTTTAATTTCCTCCATATTTCCCGTTTTTAATAAATTTTTGTGTGAAAAATGTTGTAAAGTGAACCATCATGTACCCCTCCTCATTCCGTCGTACTTACGCGACCGCGACAAATTTGGCTGAAAAATGTATGGACCTTTTATCGTTAAAGCGACACGGGGAATGGAAATCCTCCAGCATAGCAGAAGGATACAACGACGGCTCGATCTTCAATAAAAAAAAATCGCCGAAATCGTCCAAAGCTCATCTACGGCAAATCAAGTCAAACCAAATCGGAACCATGATTCAGTTTCAGTCCCGTAAACTTCATTTTCACTCCCATCAACTTCATCAACTTTGTTTCACCAATTTATCCTCAATTTATAATCAATTCAGGGTTTGGAAATCATTCCAGGGCATAATTTAAAAGCAAATTTTCCAAAATGATCGTTTTCAGGTTATGTCTCAGTTGTGGACAGTTGTCACATTAGGTGGCCAACTTCACGTTTACATTATTGACCAAGGTTCACAATTTTCCAAATTACAGACCTCTAGACAAGTCGACAATTAGCCATTGTAATGCTACTAGTGGAAAAAAAAGTTTTACAACAATGCATTCTTCAAGTAACTTCCAAGTATGGTTCCTAATAATTATTCATTGGCATTTTCTGTAATTAAGTATCTTTACGCATATTAGGTTGTGGTATTTTGTTTGCAAAAGCCTGATTCTTCACGAGAACTCTCTCGTTGTCTCTGCACTTAAAAATAGCACCAACGCTTGCTATTATTTGTCTCTCTCAGAACAAACTGTACGAATTGCATCAATTTGTTTAAATATTTTTAAAAACTTAGCTACACAATTTCTTGCAAAACAAAAACTTTATTCAGAAATATTCAAGAAAAAGGCTTAATTTTTTAATAGTAGATAGGTATTTCCATTTCAGGAGTCATCATCTTCAACACAAAGTTGGAAAACGAGGTAAATTCTAGGTGAAACCTCTTGTACAAATTGGATGTTTCAATGTTTGCAAACAAAACTAAGCACATATTAAAAATATCATTCATTTGAGTTTTAAGAGTAATCTAAATAGAAACTCAAATTCTGGTGGTGTTAAATTTGCTAGAATATACGTGTGCCTTAATTAGTGAAAATTGTTCATAACTGCAATCAAAGAGTAACTTGTTTTCAGCACCTATATGAATAAAAACATTTAATAAAATTTCAAATTATATAAAAAATATACATACCGAAATAAACGTTTGATACTTCAGTTCTATTACCCTTCCAGCAGTTAAAGTTATCTGCGATTTTGAACGTTCCATAATGATTAACAATATTTTTCTTACAGTAACATCATATTCATACCAAGAATTCATATAAATAGCGCTCATTAATTTTTCATTCTAAAAAAGGAACATGTAATACAAATCTTCTATTCGACTTACTTACTTCCTCGTATAACAATGTGCCATAATGACAGTAAAAAAATAATTGAAAAGATATGACTACGTAACTCATGACAAACATAACAGCATTGACGCTAGTAGGAGAAACCTGAAATTTATTTTAACAAATCTTTTATATTAATTTTTGTTTTACCATTGTCAAGCCAATACAACAAAATCCCAATCCGATCGTGGTGCCCGCAATTTGACAAAACGTACACCAGGAGAAACAGTTTTCATACTCCATAATAAATCTAAAATTTAGAATACAACATATGAAGCCACGAATTTTGTATACTTACTCCAGAATGTTATTATGACGAACTATACACTGTTTTAATGCTTTAGATAAAATTCCATAACCAGAAAAACAGTCATAATCGTTTGGTATTCGATATTTGTCAAGACTGCTTAAATTGTGCTTCAGTATTTTGAGTTGACTTGTCGCATGGTATGCTAAGCCCCCTAACAGTGGTTCTAACATTGTAGTAACAACTCCAAAATAAATCATTACTACATAAGTATATCCAAAATAAAATTTTATATTCACGCAAATTTTGTACTTACCTGTAACAACGTAGAAGTACGTTGTATAAAAAATCGCCGGTTTAATTGTTATTTCATAAGGTAACCAAATATTTATAGGTAGTCTTGGTTTCTTCTCAAAGAAAGGCAAAATGTTCCAGCAAATATCAGCAACAAACAATATGCTGCCGTATATCCTAAAATTTCGTTTACAAACTCGATGGCAATCGTCTATAATTATTTTTTCTTCGTTTGTCTTGGGGGCAAAACGGTGGTCTCCAAAATATTCAATACACTTTTTCATTCTTGAACCATTTACCAGAAACAATAACACTTTCACACAAATCGCTGCCGACGATACTAAAAATACCACCATCTGATTTATTTGCATAATATCGTCGGTTTTTTGGGTTAGAAACCCAACAAAAGCCAATGTTGTCCCTAACACGACCGACAGATACAAAGACAAAGACCAGATTTTTAAGATTTTGGCCTGTTTTTCGTCATAGAATAAACCGATATATCTCATTATCGTTAATGTTGTTTTAAAACTGTCTGTTATGATGTCCGTCATGTCGAATACTGTGTTCATTTTTAGTGGTTGATTCATTTTTATTCTTTACTTTCGAGTTTTCGAATGGGCGTTCTTTAACAAACCTATAATTATTCGTTTCAGTGAATTTTATATTAAAGCGTTGGAAATACTCGTAGTGTCGCTAGATCAAAAGAGAATAATATAAAAAATTCATTTGTGTTCCCCAGAGTCGAATTCTGTCTTTCAGTTAATGGAATTTTAATATAAATATTAATTACTAGACTTTAAAGAAACGTTTTCCAATAATTGAGCTTTTGTAAAAAAAAAGTAAAGTAAGTCTTTAGTTAGTAGTTAAATAATTTCTTGGGTTCATACAAATTAAAACTTCATCATTTCCTAAACGGTTTTACTTTTAGCAGCTTATGTAACAAACGACAACAAAAATTGTATTATGAAAATTGTATTATGGCAAATTTATTCGGAAACTCTGAAGGTATTAATTCTTCACAAAACCGTAAGTAGAGTTACAAAATTTTCTTTATCCAGTTAACGATCCTGTTTTAAAAGTACTATAGTTAATGCGAGTTCTAAAGAAAAATTTAAAACTACCAACACCCAATTTGAACAAAAATTATTATTAGCAGGTACGGGATTAAAGCAGTATAAAACATAACATGAAAAAGTGAGATTCGTGACGGATAAATGATTGTACTAGTGCTAACTGAATATATTAATTAGTGTGATATATTAAAAGTGCGACTTTGCAACATGAACAAAATTCACCAGCAGAAAGCTAAGGATAAACAAACAATAACTGAAAAACTGGGTGTCGATCCAGTGCGTACAATGATGACCAGTGACGGAGCGTACAGAAAAACACATGCGAAGAAGAAGCAAGCAAAATAACAAAAAGATCGCCAAATAAAAACAAAAACCAAGGTGAGGAATTAATTATTAAGAAGATGCAAGAGATAATGGACAAAAATGAAGAAATGATGAATGGAATCGCTACGTAATGAACGAAGATAACGTTGGAAGTTGATAAAGACTTGAAAAGAGAATATGGGGAGATTTAAGAGAGGAAAATGAAAGAATAGAACAACTGGAGCGAGATAAGAGGGGAAATTAAGTACTTTAAAATCAAGGAAACACTGGAGAATTTTATTGAAAATAATCAGGATTTACAAGTCCAACTATTAAAGAGGGGTTGAAAATATGGGTGATAAACCCTTTATAATCGAAATGGTACACACAATGCATAAGGTAACTGTCACAAAGAACGAGAGTGAATTTAAAGATACACAGGAAAATAATACGAATAGATATTTCATATTACTAGCTAGAACAACAGCGTTAAAGGCAATGAACGACGTCAAAGCTAAGAGAGGGACAGAAATGAGATTGGATCACTTCCTAGTCGAGGAGAACGGCAGACGACAAACAGGTAGGCGGAAACGGAAACCCGTTTTGTTATACTGTAGAGATAAAAAAAAAACATGTATTACAACACTTCCTTAGCTTACATTCAGAAATTCTGGAAGTAAAAAGGTTTGGAAATACCTAAGATCAAACCAGGGCCCACATACATTTCGTAACATACGTACCTATAAAATTTCACATGAATCGGTCCATAGTTTCGAAGATTATCTGTCAGTCGACGGGCAGTTTGAGCACTTATTTAAGGCGACCTACCTATTTATTATTTTATTTTCTTTATATTCGTTTAAGGATTAAATAAATTATTTCTAATTTGTTTGCATTTTATTGTCAATTTTTACACAGTGCGATTTTTGTGTTGTTGTATTTAGTAACTGTGATTGCTAATTTAAAAAGCTCAATAGATTAATCAAAATTGCTTATAATGTGTATAATGTGTTGCCTAAGCGAAAGTATTCAGGCGTGAACGTTAATGCAGAAATAACAAAAAGATCCATGTTTATTTCTTGTTTTATAGAAGGAATTATTATGAGGTGCTTTTTATTTTTAATCAGCGTTATTGTCATTTATTTTGCGTCAGTTAATTATAAATTTTATTGATTATGATTCTCAGAAGTGCTGGATACGATTTGTTACATTTTTCTTAGTAGTATATTACAAAATTAATAAATTCATAGTTAACACTTAAATCTAGCTTCACCTGGAGAAGAAATTTTATTGATTTATTTTGATATTTAGCAATAGCATTCTCTTTTAGCACACATTTTGTGCATAATTTTTTGGTGAAAAAGGTAAAGTTACTATAGATTCATAGAAATTGTTGGGTAATACCAGTAATAACATAAAAACTATATAGCACTGAAACCTGTTTGAATTATGAGCAACCTTTACGTTTCGGCGGTTACAATGTGGAGACTTCGACGATACGTCAGAACAGTTAGACGCTGTTGCATACTTGAAGCACATCTTTCAATAAATTTCGAAGGATTTATGAGCTTGGTCGAAATATTTTAGTAGTGTGAGCTTCAATAAGAAACACGTGAATAATTGCTTTTTTGAAACGTAAAGAGGGGTTTTCTTCATTTTGATAACTGAAAAAATTGCAATGAGATTGTCGAAGTATTATCGAGTTAAGCTTCAAGAATTATTTTAAAAGTATAAATTTTATGTATTTTCTAAAAAAAAATCTGATGGTCATACCTAATGTTGCGCGAAAACTAAAAAGTTATGGTACCTACTTATGGCAATTTAAAAATTTTTATAAAAAAAAGACAACAACTTTTTGATTGTGCTTCTAAGATAATTTTTTAGAAATTTCTGGAAATATGATTTCGGAAATGATTTCAGTAGTCATACTCATAACTCAGGTTAAATAAATTTGATTGTAAGTACTAAGTAGGTAGATTTTAAAGCAGATAAAAAATATGTTAGACTGTTAGCTCTACAGAATTAACTCAACACAATAATTGTAATGTCCAAATTTTCTTTGGATGGGAAATCAAGAGATTCGGGGATTCATTCTATTAGGTTTTTTTTTGTGTATTGTCATATCTTTGATGAATATATATTTTTTCCCTTATGTAAATCATATGGCGTTAATGGATCAAGATAAATGAAAAAGTTCTGCTTGAAATACAATTATATTATATTTCAATAAAGTTCAAAATGTTACTCTAAATTTATCGAAACAGATTACATTCCTTTAATGTTCGTGAAACACATATTTTCCACAATTTCTAAAATAAGAAATATTTTTATTTTGTCCATTTTTCTTTAGTTTTTCTGTCAAAAATTGCACAAACACATGAACGTGAACTGATTGGCTTCTTCATTTATTTCTTCACATGTTACGAAAAAAAAAATATTTCCCACTCCCAACATCGTAAGTCTTACCATTATTTCAATTTATTTATTTAACCACATAAGTTGATTTTACGTTGAAGGCAATAATCACTATTGGTAACGAGTAACAAAGAAACTACTTACGCCCCTAGAGGACAAAAACTCAAATTCGTTTTATACACATTTAATTTATATTAATAGTAATAGTATAATTACAACAATTCGTAACATTATTGATTAAACTAGGACAATTGTTTTGATTATAATTTTTGGTTAATTCCACATTAACTTCATCAGCAATGGTAGGTATACAAGGAGCAGAGTTTTCCTCATTTGACGAGTTACCAGCACGGGATGTTCCATTTTTCGAATCACGAATAAGTGTCCTTATTTTCAATGTCTTCGAGTGTCATTTTGCATAGTTCATCGGTGCGACATGCCCCAGCATATTATCATAACTACCTAAAATACATAAATTATTTTCCATATAGATGTAATACTCTTACAATACCTTAAGAAGTAAATAATAGAGGGGGAGGGCTAAAGCGGGCATTCAATTAGGGCAAACCAGGCAGTGGTTAAGGCTGGCGTCTGGTTTAGTTTCGCTCTATACTAAATACATTCAAAACATCGTTTTAAAAATATTGAAGTCAGCAACCAAACCAGAATCTAAGTAAACCTGTATTCTGCTACCGCATCAAAGCTCGTTTAATGCCGATTTCTCGTTTCAATAGATTCTGACTTTTCGAGAGTTATTTACTTCAGTCATGGATTTTTTAGGAATATAAATGGTATTGAAAGAAAACTGACACTTTTTCCCAGGGGACTTCCTCTCTCAATGCAAACCATTTCAGCACTTCGTCAAAAAATGCATCAATGTGCCGGTTAAAGTGTGATGTAAAAGTTGGTCAACTTTATATTTTTTTTTTTTGTAAAAACTGCAGACTAGTTATGATTAAAAATATGGAGGTCCCCTGAAGGTTTGTTAATTCGAAATATAATTTTTTTAAAGCGATATATCTCGTATTTTTCTTTTTGGTTTTTTCACTTCTTAGACTTCGTTTTATCTTCAGCAAGTTCTTCTTTTATATTTTGTTTCACAGAGTTCACATTGCCTTTGTTCTTCTTTTCGGAACAACTATAGATATTTAGTAAATACATTAGAAGGGCAAACGGGACGAGTGTCCACTTTTCCCTGCCCGCTTTGCCCATTTCGACATTTAAAATTGCAAACAACATCTAAACTCAAAATGATGCGACAAGTGGCAGTTAATTGCTATCTTATGGAAGCCGGATAAACACAAATTAACTAACGAATTTTATTTTTAGCTTAAAAACCACAAACATAGAAAAAACAGATGTGACACACCTTGAAATATTTTTCAAAATCATGCGAAAATTATGTATTTATCACAGTGCATAATTGCGTACTCGCAGGAGACCCGGGCGACGGATGTGAAGTATGCGGGGGGAAAGCACTATGTCCGCGCGGTTAGGGCGCACCATCTTTTTAAACGCCAAAACTAAAGAGAGTGCCCGCTTTAGGCCCCCTTCTCCTAATTATTAATTTTTTAAGAAATAATTACATCAAGTATTTCGTACATAACCTCAATCTACTTTTTGAACCTTGGTCGCAAAAGTTGAACTTTGCTACCTCTAAATGAGTCGACATTTGCATGCTTTATGGTTGCTAGTGAAAAAAATTGGTCTAAAGAGTTTAGACAGTACTTCCCTCGCTGTCGGAAACTTGACGACTGCATGCCTATTGTGTTTTTTTTTCTCATTACCTTTTTGTAGTGGGAATTTAAAAAAAAAATGCGATGACGTCATCAACATTTTTGCAAGGACACGTATATCAGTTGGGATAGATGTAGTGTAATACTAAGAATAAAATTATTATATTCTCAAATTTTCGGGAAAATGAATTGGGTCGTTTTGAATATTGATTTGTAATAATCAATAAAATAACGAAACAATTTACTCACGTATACATATCAGAGGCAACTGAAAATCGTGTATGTATAAACATTCTTAATTTAAGATGACAGGCGTAACAGCATACGTGAGAGTCAAACAGAGAAACTGTAAACAAAACGACAATCGGTTTTATTGCGTCGACTTCCGCTTATTATATAAAACATTGGATTTTATTTTAATTTTTGACGGTGGAATTCACAATTGGTTGATTTAAAACATGTCTATACCACATTCGCGGAATCTAGTCAGCTATGTTTCAACCGAGTTTTAACTTTAAAAAATTTTGTCTCTACCAAATTGGGTTGGTCCAATGTAATACTAATAATAAGTGTTGCCTTTAATTTAATCAATAAAATAAATTGACTTCATTAATTTTTTTGAGCCACCCTTTAAGAAAATCTAAAAAATATGAATGGAATGATAAATCACAAGTACAAACTCATCATATTTTCTGCATTTTAGATAGGATTTATTTAGCAAAATTTAAGGGTGACGTCACCAATTTTTTTAGAAGGGATGAACAAATACATTTTGAACAAAAGTTTATCATGCTTATAATAACTTTAAAATATCTCCAAGATTTCAAAGCATTCGGTTTTGTAATTCCTGATTAAATCGATCAAATAAATTCACGCATTCATTAATTTTTTTGAGTCAGCCTGTATATGCAAATCCAAAAATATGAATGGAATGATAAACCACAAGTACAGACTCATCATATTTTGTACATTTTAGATAGGATTTATTCAGCAAACTTTTGGGGTGACGTCATCAATTTTTTAGGGGGGATGAGCAAATACATTTTGATAAAAAATTTACCATGCTTATAATAACTTTAAAACATCTCCAAGATTTCAAAGCATTCGGTTCTGTAAATCCTGATTAAATCAATAAAATCAATTGACGCATTCAATAATTTTTTTCAGTCACCCTATATATGCAAATCGAAAAAATATGAACGGAGTGATAAATCACAAGTACAGACTCATCATATTTTTCACATTTTAGATAGGATTTATTCACCAAATTTTAGGGTGACGTCATCGATTTTTTTAGGGGGGAAGAGCAAATACATTTTGATAAAAAAATTACCATGCTTATGGTAGCTTTAAAACATCTCCAAGATTTCAAAGCATTCGATTATGTAATTCCTGATTAAATCAATAAAATAAATTGACGCATTCATTAATTTTTCTCAGTCACCCTGTATATGCAAATCGAAAAAATTTGAATGGAATGATAAACCACAAGAAGAGACTCACCATATTTTGTACATTTTAGATAGGATTTATTCGGCAAAATTTTGTGGTGACGTCATAAATTTTTTAGGAGGGACGACCAAATACATTTTGATAAAAAATTTACCATGCTTATGATAACTTTAAAACATCTTCAAGATTTCGAAGCATTCGGTTTTGTAGTTAATGAGTAAATCAGTAAAATAAATTTTGCGCATTCATTAATTTTTTTGAGTCACCCTGTATATGCAAATCCAAAAAATATGAATGGAGTGATATATCACAAGCACAGACGCATCATATTTTGTACATTTTAGATAGGATTTATTTGGCAAACTTTTGAGCTGACGTCATCAAGTTTTTGGAGGGGATAACCAAATATATTTTGACTAAATATTTATGATGCTCTTTAGAGCCTTAAAACATCTGCAACATTTCAAAACATTCGGGTTAGCAGATTCAAAATTAAATTGCAAAATGTTGTTTTATAATTTTGATTTTTTTTCCAAAAATCTGGACGTTTCGGGTAAAAACTGAATTCGGAGTCGTAAACTACATGTGTAGGACTATGTTATTTTATACAATTTAAGACCTATTTACTATGTACAATTTTGAAGTGACGTCATCGCATTAGTGGTGGGGATGATTAGACAAATTTTGGTTAGCGTTTTACCATCTACATGATATTCCTAATATAAGTACAAAATTTCACAACAATCGGTCCAGTACTTTCGGAGATTATCTGTCTAATAAAAATCCGGGACGGCAGACGGACAGACGGACGGACAGACGGACGGACAGACGGACGGACAGACGGACGAACAGACGGACAGACGGACGGACAGACGGACGGACAGACGGACGGACAGACAGACGGAAATGGGAGACCTATTTCTTCGTCTTCTAGGGGTCATGAAAGATCGAGAAAACGTAAAAGCAGAGAGTCGGCCGACGGACTCGATTACAATACTTCCTTTGCTTACGCTCGGGAAGTAAAAATGTTATAAGCGCCTCGGAGACTTCAATTTTACTATTTCCGTCAATAAATAACGAGTCTCGGCACTGCTGCCTGCCCCCGCAAAGCTCGGGTGCAATAAGCCTTGACTCGTAAGCATTACCTACGTCCCGCGGTGCTTAAATAACCATTTCCTACTCCCCCTATCATAATCATACCATTAATACATGGTTTTCATGGACGTAAGTTTGTTTTACGAAATGATTACGGTTGTTAATGACGACGGGACGTAAGTGATTTACTTACGTCCCTTAGGAAAAAAAGTGCATCAAGACACGTGCTCCGTTAATTTATATTTATGGTAATGTTACAGTTTGTACAATTACTAACATTGTTAACAAAATTAGGGTATTTATTTAGTACATTTTTTGATAATTCAATGTTATTATCACCTTCTTTATCCGCAACAATTAGTTCCGTAGTTTCATTTGACACTATCATCGCCGAAGATACTTCAATGTTGTTATCACCATTTTTATTAGCAAAATGTAGTTCCGTGGTGTCATTTGACACTATCATCGCCGAGGAGGCTTCAGTAGAATTTGTACCCTGATTATCATATAAAACTTTATTAGCAATCGCTTTTTTATTAGTAATAGACTCAGCAACGTAGGTTTCCGCAATACTACCGGATTTCCAACTCCCATGTCTCTTTAGTGTGAAAACTTCTGCTCCCGTATTTGCTAACAAAGTTGTCGAGGTTCTTCTGAACGAATGGCCTGTATAGATTTTAGGGTTGTCTAAATTCAAATATGTTGCTATCTTACAGGGGATTTCAGCGATTTTATTTTTGCCGACGGGTTGATTAACACATCTCCCTCCCTGATAACGCATGAAAAAACGTACATTTACAATTTTGGATCTAATATTGATATATTTTTTGACAATTTGCAAATAGCAAACTTTATTTTCTCTACAGGCCGTAATTGTAAAGTTAGGCGGCATTCCATTTTTCGAATTTGGTATTTTAACAAAAATTATTTCGTCTGTTTCCTTCACATCCGTCAATTTCATTTCGCACAACTCCTGGCCACGACATGCCCCAGAAATTCCCATAATCATGACTACCTAAAATGTTTGATTTAGGCGAGAGTACAATAAAAAGTTTAGCATACCTTCATAAGTAAGTACATATCATTCGGAGCGCCTTCAAGAAATAAATTTATCTCTTCTCTTGTGAACACAGAGGTCTTTTTCGGCATGTATCCATCATTTTTTCTTTTCAAAAACGCACGTAATTGGGATACTTTGATATGTCGATATTTTCATTTATGAATAATGTACTCTTAAGCATCCAGTACTCACACTACAAACTGGATGGAGCCTTGAATTTTTTAGATTTCTCTAGAAAATACGCTAATAGCAAGGACTCTGAAACGATGGTGGTGCCTTTATCGGTACACCATTCTTTGAACAATTTGTATGTGAACTCGTACCGTTTCATCGACTTCTCCGGAAACAAATCCAAACAAGCCTCTTTCGCTTCGTCTTCTATGTTGAAAGCACTCATTTTTAAACCACCATGACCACAATTAACACAATTTAATTGAAATTGACAAATTTCCTTTTATTTGTGTTTATAAACAACTGCATGTAGGTGCTGCCTAGTAACGTTTCAGATGTATGCTGAGGCTGACTAATAACGTTTCAGTTGTATTTGTACTATCACAATAAATTAATTAATTACTTTTCTTCATGAAAATTTTATCATCTGGGGAGTAGGAAAAATGTTATAAACAATTCGGGAGGTAGAATATTAACCAGCCTCGAACTCCATTGCTTGCCCTCGGGGTACCCCGTCGGGCGCAATCACGTTCTCGTCTGGTAAATATTACCTACCTCCCTTAATGTTTAAATAACTATTTATTGACGGTAATATTAAAATTGAAGCATCAATCGATTTGTTGCTAAACAACTCAAACAATTTTCAATTTGATTGTAACTACTATACAAAGTTAAGCAATAACGTACTTTATGATAAGTGAAGAATTGGCAATATTTCGTCACGATCTTAAGTGAATTTTGGTGACACTTGGCATATATGTTCATAATAGCCAAATTTAAAATTCAGTTCTGAAACAAACAATACATTAAGGGCCGGTTTATAAAAAAATGAATTAAATATTTAATCCTCGATTAATTTAACAGAAGATTAAAATGTAGAATATGAGCTTGTGATTGGTTAAAACATGCACGTTGAACTAGGAACAGACCTCAATTAAAAGTTAATCGCGAATTAACTTTAATTTCGCTTTCTATAAACCAGGCGCTGCAAGTAATTTTTTTTTCAAACTTTGAATCTTATCTTGATCTTATATCTTAACTAGCTTTCCGCCCGCGGCTTCGCTCGCGTAGACGATTCGTTGAAGAGCATTATTACCAAGCGTCAAATAAAAGAATGTGTTGAAGGACATTAATACAAAGTTTCCAGTAAAACTCGACATCAAAATAATTTTCCTTATACAAACTTTTTCACCCCCTTTCATCTTGTTAAGGGTGGAATCTCGAAAAAAATCTGAAGTACGTATTTCATTATTTGTGTTGAAGAGTACTAATCCAAGTTCCATGTAAAAATTTACGGCAGAAATATTTTCCCATACAAACTTCGTCACCACTTTTCACCCCCTTTGGGGTTGAATCTCGGAAAATCCCTAAATACGTGTTTTATTAATTGTGTTGAAGATCATTAATACCAAGTTTCACATAAAAATTTTAATTTACAATAGAAATATTTTTCCTATACAAAGTTAGTCACCACTTTTCATCCCCTTAGAGGTTGAATCTCCGAAAATGCTTAAATACGTGTTTCATTATTTGTGTTGAAGAACATTAATACCAAGTTTCACGTACAAATTTAAATTTACAATACAAATATTTTTCCCACTCAAATATAGCCACCACTTACACCCCCTTAGGGGTTGAATCTCAAAAAATGCTTAAATACGTGTTTAATTATTTGTATTGAAAAGCATTAATACCAAGTTTTACATAAAAATTTAAATTTAAAATAGAAATATTTTTCCTATACACATTTAGCCAACACTTTTCACCCCCTTAGGGGTTGAATCTTCGAAAATGCTTAAATACGTGTTTCATTATTTGTATTGAAGAGCATTAATTCCAGGTTTTAAGTAAACATTACCATAAAAATATTTTTCCCATATGCACCCCTTTTCACCCTCTTAGGGGTTGAATCTAAGAAAATACTGAAATACGTCTTTCATTATTTGTGTGAAGAACATTGATACCAAGTTTTCCATAAAAATTTAAATTAACAGTAGAAAATATTGATCTATACAAATTTTACCACCCCTTTTCACCCCCTTAGGAGATGAATTTCGAGAAAGCCCTTCTTAAACGATGCCTCCAGTATAAAATGAACATCCTCTCCAAATTTCAACCTTCTAGCATTAGCGGATTGAGCTGGGCGTTGATAGGTCAGTCGGGACATTACCTTTTATATATAAAGAAGGTCAGTCAGGACATTGCCTTTTATATATAAAGATATATGCTCAGTATTTTGTAAAGGTGTGGATATAAGATTGAAGAAGACCAGACAAAGCAAAATAGTTATATATTTGGTGCAAGAGTTACATTAGGAGTAATTACACTGCAATGACATCTAAAAATTATTATGTATCCACAACAGATGCTTTTTTAGATTTGGAGGAAATTTACTGACTGAAGTAAAGGAAGATATTATATATGAAAATAAGTAAAAAATATGGTTGTAAATCTTAAATTTGCTGGTGAAATATGAAGATAATTTTAATAAAGTTAGCTTTGTTTTGGGAAAACTGTAAGGTTGTGCAGAAAATTAACGTCCAGTCTCTAAACAAAGAATAACTGTATTACGACACTAGTTGTAAAAGCAGGCGAACGTTTTCCAGAAGGAATAAAATTAAAATGCATACTTCAAATAAAATTTTCCGTATTTATTCTTCCCAGAGAGGAAAATATTTTTACGTTGATCGGGTATTGGGTAAAACTCAACAATTTATTTCTCAGTAAGACAAATTTACACGACACAACGATTATGTGCAAAATAATTCCCGCACGACTTGACTGAATTCTCTCGCTGACTAAATGAATCGTTCTTGAAGATGGCCTCTATTTGAACCCATAATTCCCTTCTAGATATTCCGCTATTGAGACTTTTCTGGAGTACCATAGCGACTTTCCCAAAAAAAAATATATCTCAGAAATTATTCTTCTCCTTTCACACTTAAATAATGTTACTAAATTATGCTATTTTTTTCTTAATTAACAGGCATTACTGCTGAAACAGTGCTGTTATGGCAAACGAACAATTACTGTCACAGTTTTACGATTTCATAACAGCAATTAACGAATAACTATGCTTCACAACCTACAAATTAAAAAAATAGACAGTAAATACATATCTAATTATGCACACTTACGGAAATAAATGTCTCATAAGTTAATTTTATTACATTTCCAGCAGTAATAGTTGTGGGTATTTTTGAACGTTCCATAATAATGAGTAACATTTTTCTTATTTTTACGTCATAGTTATACCAAGGACTTATATACACGGCATCCATTAACCCTTTATTCTAAAAAAGTATATTTAAAATGGAATAATACCAGAAATATTTTACATATTAATCTTACTTCTTCATATAAAAGCGTACCATAGTGACAATAAAAAAATAATTGGGAAGATATAACAACGTAGCTTACCAGAAACATGCTTGCATTTATACTAGTGAAAGAAACCTAAAAAATATTTTTTAATAACCAGGTACTTTTACAATTTCCTTTACCGTTGTCAGCGCAAAAGAACAAAACGCCAGGCCCAATGTGGTTCCAGCAATTTGACAAAATATGCACCAAGAAAAACAATTTTCGTATTCTACGAGAAAACTGAAGTGAACAATAAATAATTACTTACTTACTTACTTTTACATGCATATACTTACTTTAAAATGTTTGTGTGATGAAGCATACATTGCTTTAGTGTTTCGGATACATCTCCATAGCTAATTACGTCGTCGTTTTGATTAAAATGATCCCTACTAAGATTGGTTAAATTATATTTTAGAATTCTAAACTGACTAGTAGCATGATACGCCAAACCCCCCAGTAACGGTTCCAGAGTCGTAATAATAACTCCAAAATAAATAAACACTAAAAATTGCAAATAACACGGCGAGTAGTTTAACAACTTTTAAAATACCTGTAGCAATATATAAAAATGTCGCATAAAAAAGAACCGGGGTTGAAGTCACATCATAAGGGAGCCAAATTTTTACAGGAAGTCGGTGTCCACCATCCAGTAAAGGCACAATATTCCAGCTAATTTCAGCCATCAGCAGTACAACGGCAAAAATTTTAAAGTTTCTTTGGCACACCTCCCGACAATCATCCATAATCCTTTCTTCTTCATCGTTTTTCGGTGCAAAATCTTGAGCACAAAAAAATTCAATGCATTTCTTAATTCGGCGTTCTTTCACCATAAATAACAAAAGTTTCAGGCAAACCGAAGCCGACTCTGCTAGAAACACAACTATTTGATTGAGTTCTAAAATATCGTCAGTTTCTTCGACCAGAAGATTAACGAAAGCTAGAATTGTTATCAATATGCACGAAAAATATAAAACGTAGATGAACATTTTCACCAACTTTGGTTGTTTTTTGTCACTGTACAAACCGAGATATCGTAGCACAAGTAGTAATGTTTCAAAACTGTCTGCGATAACGTTCGTCATAATAACTGCTTTGAATATTTGGAGATTTGTCACCGACCGAATTTATAGAGGAATTTTTGTTCACATTACAGTTTTAATTACAGGATCGGGTAATCGTTCATATGAATTTTATATCAAAGCTTTAGAACTTTGGAAGGATGTAAATGGAAAAATATGAATAATTAACTGTTGTGTCGATCTTGTCATGTTGGTTTTATTTTTTATTGAGTGAGGGTGATTTTGTGGAAGCTATCAATTAGCAGGAATTTTTAAAAGTGTTTAGTTGGACGAATTATAAATTCATCCGTGTTGGCATGACGTTGAGTTACAGTGTAAACGCAGATTTGTTCGATGAGGTCAGGTTGTTTAAATAAAAGTGATTTTCTCTAAAATCACTAATTCTGCTCAAATATAGTTTGTGGGGAAAGTTACAAGATGTAGCAAAGTTTTCGGTAATAAAATCTCAACACTGTTCATGTTTGGTCCACTGAGGATCAAAGAAAGAGAAAAGGTGCAATTTATTTTAATATTTTTTCCGTTACTGTCTAATATTCATTCTACAAAATGTCATAAAAATGAAACGAGCAGCCGTTGGAATTTCTGTAACCAACATATTGTAAAGTCATAAAAAAATTAAATGATTGTTATTATTCTGTAATGACATAAATGTACAATTTTGCCATTTCAAAAGCATTATACAAGGAAAAATTAAAAAAAAACAGCCGAAGGGACTTAAATCAAATCCATTGTTTCGATATGATAATTTACAACCACATACAATTTTATTGAATTTAATCAAAAATTGATGACGAACACTGCGGAAATTATTTCAGGATGGATTCAGGACGCTGGGTTTGAATTAATACTGAGAACTACAAAATCACAATATTCAGGAAACCAAAATGTGTATTGATGAAATGAAATAACTCTCATCCAGCTTTAATTAATTCATTGTATTTATAGTTTTTAATTTATTATTTCTATTATATTGTAATGATTCCATGTATTTTTGATGGAGTTTTAAATTTAGCTTGAAATTTTGTTAAAAAACCACTGGTTTGATACTCGAATACATTAAAGTTCTCTATTGCTTTTTACAGTTGTGGTATACTTTTCCACAAAGTAACCACAACTAAGAATAGGAAATAAGAATAGAGCAAATTTCTAGGCTTAAAATCCAACTGTTCTTAATAATTTAAGGTGAACGCTTTGTTAAGGTCACTATCTGTAATTACTCGTTACACATAAAAATGGATTTAAGACAAATTCGAACACCTGTCCCCTAAGACCATGTGTCAGGTTTAATCTATCGACTTTATTGTGCCCACTAAAGTATGTAACAAAATAATAAGGACACTTCTGTTTCCAAATCGACTTCTGGAATTTTTCTTTGCACGAATTAAAACGTAGATAGTAAATAACGAGTGATCAAAAAGTTTTTAGATTAGAGTTGGTCATAGAAATATTTGTCATGCCTTTGATTAAAATGCAAATATAAAAAATCCAAATTATTGAAATACAAATGAGGTTATGCATGACATTTACAGTTTAATCAAAGATATGACAAATATTTCGATGGCCAACTCTAATCTAAAAACTTTTTGATCACCTATTATAAGTTTTTTAGGAAATTAAGGAATTGTGTTATGTTGTGAAACAAAAATGGAGAAAAAGGTTTTTGGAACGAAAAGGGTTAAATAAAATAAAATTGGGTGAAAAATTGTATTCAGGGTAGAAGAAAGATACTTTGTGGAGCGAAATTCAAAATGAAGATTTAAAATAGGTACTTGTTTTATATGTAGAATATAAAATAAAAAATAAAATTGTAAGAAATAGTTAGAAAAACCAAATTGTTTAGAATATATGGACCAACTGCAGGAGTGAGAAATTAATACAAGATAACGGAAGAAGTATATTTTGAGTCAGTTATACGTGTCAAGGACGTAGGTAGTATACAAGCGCAGATTATTTAGCAATGTTGACATGACCAGTGTTTTACACAGAAGATAACAAAGTTTATTTATTTAAAATCTTTAATAAATGAACTTCTAACAAACAAATATTTTGCACAAATACTAAAATTTTCGAGAAGTAATCTAAAATTCAGAAAATATCAGTTCAGAATATTTTGGTTAGTATATTTGGACAAATTTCATTTTATTTCAGTATTATTTCCATATAAGTAATCTAAAATATAGGAAATATGTAAAAAATGTTGTTTGATAAAATTGCCGGGGCGCTATAAAATTGGAATAGAGTACCTACTCTAAATTATTATACATTTAGAATTTCCAAATTTAACATTGATCCATTACCGCTGGTAAATTATCTGAACGCATTTACAGCGACCAATTTTAGAGACGTTAATTGTTCCTATGTTGAATAAACAAATAAACAAATAAATACGTAGATAAGTACATAAATAACAAATGAATATTTTGGATTGCACTAAAATTATCTATAAAACACATCACACTGCAAATTTCAAGTTTGTCTATTTAAAAAAAACCTGAGATGACGCCTTCAAGTTTGTGGACGGAACAAATAAATAGTTCTAATTAGGGATTTGTCATATTTACTGAACCTTACCCAAAACAATGGGTTTTGTATCCCCAGAAACAAAGGTGGATTAATAAATTACACAAATAGAAATACATACATTATTTTGCATACTGTTTTTACAGAAAAACTTTTTTTCGGTTTCCATGTGATGCATGTTGTACCAGTTATTTCTTTTAAATATGTTGTCACCCTCTGACTATTTCAAATTGTCCATGATGGCAATAAAAGAGTAACTAGTTTTCACGACCTAAAAACCGATATAATTGAAAGGTGAAAACAACGCTGGAAACTTACAGAAATAAATGTTTGATATGTCAGTTGTATTATTTTTCCAGCTGTTAAAATAACTGGCGATTTCGAACGTTCCATAACGATCAGCAATATTTTTCTAATTTTTATATCATACCTACTGATGCCAAGGACCAGAATAAATAGCATCAATTAAATTTTCATTCTGAAATGTTTATTATAAATTGAAAAAAAATCAATTTTTTCCTACCTCTTCATATAACAGTGTTCCATAATGACAGTAAAAAAATATCAGTGCAGCCAGAGCCACGTAAGTCCCGGAGAACACGACAGCATTTAAACTTGTGGGAAAAACGTACAATTTGCAATGAACAAATAGCAAATAATGAGTGATGACAAGAACAAGAAAGCAAGCAAAAACAAAAAAATACAACATACATATAACAACTTATGTATGCATTTTTATGCGGAAAGCAGTCATTTTTTTCCTCACCGACGACACGGTTATGCAACAGAATCCTAAACCCAATGTAGTTCCTGCCATTTGACAAAATGTACACCCAGAAAAATAATCTTCATATTCTACCACAAAACTAAAGAAACCTAAAGTAATGAACAACACACCGTTTCAGAGTTGCACAAAGATTTTCATAACTCGTAATAAAAAACCCTTTATTGTTTTGTTGTGCGCCAAGGTTGCGCAAACGCTGTTTCAAAATTTGAAGTTGACCAGTTGCATGAAGTGCTAAACCTCCTAGCAATGGTTCCGTTAGTGTTGTAATAATTGCAAGATAAGAGAATACTACGGTAGAATAAAATATAATTTAAGGTAGTTAGTAAAACTTATTACTTGTGCCAACGCAGAAGTAGGTACGTTGCATAAAAAGTTATAGGTTCTTTTGTTACTTCATATGGCAACCAAATGTTGAGAGGAAATCTCGGTTTTTCATCAAAAAATGGCATAACATTCCAAAAAACATCAGCCAATAATAAACTAATGCCGTATATTCTGAAATTTCTTTTACAAATTCGATGACAGTTTTCTACAATTATTTTGTCTGTTTTAGTTTTAGGGGCGGAGTGCCATTTTTTCATTTTCGGACCATTTAGTAGAAAAAGCAAAATTTTTAAACTAATGGCGGTAGATGATGCTAGAAAAATTACCAGTTGATATATCGCAGTAAAATTATTATTGTGTAAAAACTGTAATTAAAAACGTTGGCCAAATTAACTGGGGAGGGCTATGTCTTTTGTCATAAATTTGTAGTTGAATTTCTTTTATATGCCGCTTCGGCTTAGTTATAAATCGATTGGATAATATTCTTATAATTGTCCGGTACAAAAGAATACTCCTGTTATATTTTAAAGTTTTTAAATTCAACGTCTACATCAAAAGAAATATATTTAAAATATTAATAATTATGTCATCATATACAGAGAGTTCATTAATGATCGAGAACCACGTGACCAGTTAATTATTTGTAACTAATAAATCGATTGGCATTATTGATAATGATAAATTATTTTTACTAATTGCTATTGTTTATCTGCCATTAGTGTCATTTACGATCAGTAGCGTCCTTGTAGTAATAATTCCCATTCTCGTTCTGTTTTTAGTGTTTTCTAATTGTTTACTTACATACAAATCAGTTCTTTTCAGAACTAACTACTTGAAATTAACAACTGTGTGGTACGTAATCAAATTTGGTAAAATTTTACAAAACGCAGGCACTGTTCGATTTCACACAAACTGTTTCCACAAAACTCTTCTAGAGCACCCCCTGATCACGTTCCTCACCTTCAAATGTTGTGCCACAAAAAATTGTTAAATTTTGCATTCCTGCACTCTTTAAGATCAGCCGTTGCTAATATAACCTAACTTTTTACAGTCACCAACGCGGGGATGCGCGGAAGGGTAATGTCTGATTTTTAATAGACACACGGGTTCTTCGCGCCTACAGACTATCCCCTCGCGCCATACACCCCAGCACAAACATACTCTTTAACGTGGAACTTCTTGCTCCGTGATCATTTAGTTGTTGGAATTGGTGCCAGTTAAATTGCGTGTGTAGTATATGGCCTATATCGGCCGCAACTATAGAGTGCGAACACTGAATATGTTTTTCTGACACAAGGTGTCATTTATACACATCTGAAGGTTAGAAACGTGTTCAGGGGGTGCTGCAGAAGAGTTCTGTGGAAATGGTTTGTGCGAAGGCGAATGGTGCGTTGTATGAAGTTTCACACCAAATGTCTATATAAAATTAAGTACGTTTACTTTGACATTTTCAGGAAAACTTGTTGTTTGACAATGGTTTTCACACCCGAACAGGATGCTTTCATTCTGATGGCTCACTTTCGAAGTGGAACCCGAAACCCAGACGGAACCTGGTCTTATTCACTGCAGTCGTGTATTGACCAATTTACGGAAGCCTTTCCAGATGCCAATGTTGGATATCAAACATTTGCAAATCATAAGGGGGTCCTTGTTCATCGTTTTGAGACTAAAAATTGTATTTGCAAAGGAAAGACATCTGGCAGAAAAACTGTTTTGACTGAAGAAATTACAGAAGACATCCAGCATCGGTTAGAACAAAGTCCAAATAAATCTATACGAAAATTATCAGCACAGACAGGTAAAGATTGGTTGTCAGATTTTTTATTTTTTAAAGGCGTTAAATATTTTCATAAGAATTAAAGAGATTTTATGATACAGTTTAAAAGTTAAATTGTTGCAGGTCTTTCAGTCGGAAGTTGCCATAAAGCACTACATAAAGTTCTGCACATGCACCCATATAAAGTTTCAGTCGTCCATGAATTACTTCCACCGGATTTTGAGCGAAGAATAAATTATTGCCAATGGTTTAATAATAATTTAAATGATGATGCCTTATTAGACTTAACATTTTTCACTGATGAGGCATGGTTTCATTTGAGTGGATACGTGAATAGTCAAAATTATAGAACGTGGGCTACTGAGAATCCTCATATTTTTGTAGAAACTAGTTTGCATCCAATAAAAGTTGGAGTTTGGGTAGCCATTTCAAGAAGAAGAATTATAGGACCGATTTTTTTTCACGATACGGTGAATGCTGACAGATATCGCACTAATATTCTACAACCCTTTTTCGAACAACTGCATGATGACGAATGCCAATATGGTTACTTTCAGCAAGACGGAGCGACGGCACATACAGCAGGAAGCACACTTCGTTTCTTGCAGGAAGTTTATGACGATCGAATTATAAGTCAAGGACTGTGGCCCCCAAGATCGCCAGATCTCACCGCGCCGGATTTTTTTTTGTTTGGTCATTTGAAGAACAATGTTTTCAAAAATAGGTTGCATACCATTGATGAGCTACAACAAGCAATAACCCATGAAATTGAAAATATAACTCCTTACACTCTTCAACGAGTATTTGATAATATGAAAAGAAGAGTTAATATGTGTATTGCTAACGAAGGAAATCATTTTCAACATTTATTGTAAATACGTAAATAAAAACAATTTATGAAATGCTTTGTTTTTTTTATTCTTAACTCATTTGTGACGCCAATGAGTTTAGGGACATTAATCTGCACTATTGCCAATTGTGTATGTTTGGTTGCATACATTTTTGATCACGTGGTTCTCGATCATTTATGAACTCTCTGTATATATTCCTTTTGATGTAGATCCTATTAATAATAATAATTAATAGGATCGACACGTATTCCAGGCTTACTATATCATCATAACATCGAGATCTCTGATCATCTTGAAATAGTTAATGCTTTCGGCCATTACTTTAATAGTGTTTTCATTCCTCCGTCTCCTCTTGATGCTGACAGCCTCTCTGGCATCGTCGATAATCTCTGTAGATCATATTTCCATATCTGATGTAGTAGCACACTTGCAACAATCCAAAAACTCGTTAATGTCGGGAATTGATAATGTTCCTAGTTTTATACTTAGAGACTGCGCTCATGTCCTTGTTGATCCTCTTTGTACTATTTTTACTTTAATTTCGCAATGCTCAGAGTTTCCTGGTATTTGGAAAAAAAAAAAGTCATGATTTGTCCAATTTTCAAAAAAGGTAAAACTAATCAAATTTCGAATTACAGACCTATATCCTTGCTTTGCAATTTTGTGAAAACTTTTGAATCAATTTTATATAAATACATCTATAGTTCAGTTAAACATTTAATAGCTCCTTACCAGCATGGATTTATGTTAAACCGTTCAACGGTCGCCAACTTAACAGTATTTTCACAGTTCGTCTCAGAGACGCTCGATGCCAAAGGACAAGTTGATTGTATAATACCGACTTTTCCAAGGCTTTTAATCAAATCGATCACCATATACTATTGCAAAAGCTTGGTATTCTAGGTTTTTCTGACTCTTTACTAAAATTATTTTTGTCTTACCTTTCTAATCGTGCATTTAGGGTCAGATATCGTAACTTCACGTCTTCTGCTTTTTCTCCCACATCTGGGATACCCCAAGGCTCTAACCTGGGGCCCTTGATTTTTCTTTTATTTATTAATGACCTTGCAGATGTGGTATTGTGTGACAAATTAATGTTTGCCGATGATTTTAAACTGTATTCGAAAATTGAGTCTGTACATGATTGTGCATTGCTTCAACAAAATATCGAATATATTATTATTATTAAGACCCACCACTGACCCGGAAATGACCGGCATTCAGGCAAGACTTCTATCATTACGGGTACTAAGACCAAGTAATGATATGCTTTGATTAGATTAACAGAACAACTTTCGAGATTCTAGAATTACAGCATACAAATTAGTCTGCTATTATTCTCTAATCTCACCCCATCCCCAAAAGTCAAGCGTAACTACCGATCATTTATCCGCGCATCACATGAAAAGTGACCTACACTACTCTGACCTACTGGTGCTAATCTAATCTGACTGACATGATCAGACTGTTCAAGAAACTTACGAACAATATGACATGTTCCTAACAAAACAGCTTTTTGAATTTTGACAATTATTGAATCATTCAAGTGCAAAGACTTTAAATTCTGAACTAAGCTATTTGGAACTACACCTACATTAGAGATAACTAGGGGTAGAATTGAAATTTTTTTAAGATTTAACATGGATTTCATTTCTATCGATAATTGTAGATATTTGGAAATCTTGGTGTCGTATGTTTGAATAATGTTGTTTGTGTTGGGAATAGCAATGTCAATGAGAATGGCTTCGTTCGTGTGTTTTTTGATAAGTATGATGTCTGGTCTGTTAGCTGTAATGTTTAAGTCTGTAAGTATTGTGCGATCCCAGTATAATTTGTATTTGTTATTTTCAAGGAATGGAGACGGAATGTAAGTGTAATAGGGTGTCGTATCTTCGATTAAGTTCATAAGTGTTGCTAATTCTTTGTGAATGATTTTGGCTGCGTTGTCGTGTCTAGCTTTGTAATCAGTTTGTGCTAGGATGCTGCAAGAAGAGATTATGTGCTGGATCGTTTCAGGTTTTGCTTTGCATAGGCGACAGCAGTCGTTTTTTATGTTCGGATCTTTGATGATGTATTTTCTATAATTCTTGGTATTGATTACTTGGTCTTGAATAGCAAACACAAATCCTTCTGTTTCGGCATACAAACTTGATTTTTTTAACCAAATCAATGACATCTTCTTATTGACATGATTTTCTTCTAAGTCTTTGTAGAATTTTCCATGTAGTTGTTTTTGTTTTAGCCCACTTATTATTTTATCTATTGTGTGGGGGGTGTGGATTTCTTCGGTGTTCGACAGATTTAAGGGTGTGTGGTTCAAATCTGCTCTTGTGATGGTGCGAAACATTTCATTTCTTTCCGCTCGTTTCAAGAAATACTTCTTCAAATCTGAGATTTGTCTCTGATATAAGTTTTCTAAGTTCTGGAAACCCCTTCCTCCATTCTGTCTTGGTAATGAGAATCTTTCAATCGATGATTTTGGGTGATGTCTTCTATACTGTGTGAAGATTTTCCTTGTTGCGATGTTTAAATTTTCAAGATCAGTTTTGGACCATTTAATGACTCCAAAAGAATATGTTAGCAGTGGAACGCAGAATGTATTTACTGCTTTCATTAAATTTTTTCCATTTAACTGTGTCTTCAATATTAATTTTAATCTCGCTACGTATTGATCTTTCAACTGTGTTTTCGTTTTGGTATGATTGATGTGGGAGGATTGACAGAAACCCAGATATTTGTATGTATCGTTTCGTTCTTGGGCTTCAATTATTTCCTTATTCTGTGTTATATGTGGTACTTGGTGAAACACGCCTTTTCTGATTGCTTGGGTCTTACATTTCTCAATACCAAAGGACATACCAATATCACCGGAAAATTGTTCAGTCAGATTTAATAGGTTTGTTAACTGATTTTGTGTACTTGCATATATTTTTATGTCATCCATATACAGCAAGTGACTTATTCTGTTTTCTCTTTGTTTGTTAATTCTTATATTGAACCCATAATTGCAGCTGTTCAGGATATCGGAGAGGGGATTTATTGCTAAGCAGAACCATAACAGGCTAAGAGAATCGCCTTGAAAAATTTCTCTTCGGATCATTATTGGGTCTGACTGAATTGTTTGTTCATTTAAGGTTATTTGGAGGGTGGTCTTCCAAAATTCCATGGAACATTTGAGAAAAGTGCAGATTTTAGTATCAATCTTGTATAATTCCAGAATTTTGCATAACCAGGAATGAGGGACAGAATCGTAAGCTTTCTTATAATCAATAAAAGCAGTATATATGTTTCGGTTTTCTTTTCTAGCTTGTTATTAATATTAATATTAATGTTAATATTATTATTATTATTGAAATACGGGAACTCAACAGGTATGTAACCCATTTACCGAGATCCACGACTACCAAAAAGAAAACAAATTTAATGAAATAAACATAAAAAATAAACAAAGAAAACCCAAACACATAGAAAGAACTAGATAATTAAGACAAAGTTTGGAGTTTCTTTTTAATATCACCTGGTTTGCAACAAAATATGTCAATACTTTCTTCAACATTCAAATAGTTCTTAATTGCCAAATACAAGGGCGAAGATTTTAATATATTACTTCTAGAATGAGGGAGTTCAAAAATTCTGCCACTCCTTAAGTTGGATCTAGGCACACGTAAGTAAGTTTGGCACACGAAAGCAGAACAGTTAATGCCATTATTAATAATGTTTGATAGAAGAACGATAGTATCCTCCTTACGTCTTATTACCAGACTTGGCATTTGAAATCTAAACAGCAAAAAATCATTTGGAAAACCTTGAACAGAATAAACTCCATCCTCCAAAAATGCAATAAATTTAAGAAAGCGTCGCTGCACTTTTTCAACGTTGTTGATATGAATATTATAAATAGGATTCCAAACTACAGATGCATATTCAAGTCTAGACCGAACAAAACTAAAATATAACATCTTCAACGAATCTGTCACCTCTATTCCTTTGGAGTTGCGAATGATAAAGCCAAGAGATTTGTATACCGACGCAACGATACATTCAATATGCTGTATGAAATTCAACTTAAGGTTAAATGTAACTCCTAAATCTGGTGTAGCCTTTCCAAAACGTTACTAGCTATGGAATAATCAAAATCGATAGTGTTTTGCTTTCTTGAATAAGTCATGACATAACACTATAATTTAGTGGAAGATTATTACTTACAGACCAGTCACTTAATGTATCTAGACTACGTTGGAGATTAAGGCAGATTTTTAGATCATCAGCATAAATTAGGCAGTTCGCTGTTAAATGTAAAGTTATGTCATTAGTAAACATATTAAACAATAGAGGCCCAAGAACCGAGCCCTGAGGCACGCCTGAAAGTTGTTCATACCATTTAGACCGATAACCATTCAAAAAAACATACTGAGTTCTACCCAAGAGGTAAGAATTTATTAAAGTTATCAAATGATCTGAGAAACCAAAATATTTTAGTTGAGTCAACATAAGGTGATGATCAATACGGTCAAACGCCCTGGAAAAATCAGTATAAATCCAATCCACCTGACCCTGTTCGTCTAACACCTCAGATAAATACTGTGCCTTCAGCACCAAATTAGTCACCGTAGACCTACCCTTCACAAAATCATGCTGACTATCTGTGATCATATTCGAAACATGTGGATAGATTAAAATATAAAGGACATGTTCAAAAACTTTTGCCAGATTGTTAATTATTGTTATGGGTCGATAGTTGGTAACATTAGATCTATCGCCATGTTTATAAATAGGAGTAATCCTCGACTGTTTCACACATCAGGAAAAGTGGATATTCGCAAAATTATGTTAAATAATATTGTCACCGGTTTTGCCAAAATTGCCGCACAACCTTTTACTAAAAATGATGGTATTAGGTCCGGTCCTGCAGTCATAATTGGTCTCAATTTACGCATAGCTCTGTATACAATTTCCTCATCAAATTTCTCTATATTGAGGTAGTCGATACTTACATCAGTTGAACTATTGTAATCATAAGTTCGAACAGAATTACAGATGTTAAAAGCTGTTCTAAAGAAATCTGCAAAGGCTTTCACAATGTTCTGAGGACTGTTTAAAGCATTTTCTTTATAAGACATCGTAGCATGAATAGATGAAATGTTATATATATAATATATTGTGCAGTGGTGTTTAAAATATCGTCTGTCTCTGAATAAAAGCAAATGTTATGTAGTATCTTATTCAAGAAAACACATAAATATTATTTACGGGTATAACATTAATGGTTCCACTATTGAGATATGTCATACAGTCAAAGATTTAGGTATAATATTTGATAGTAAACTCACCTTCGTGCAACACATTCATGTGTCGATTGCTGCTGCACTTAGAACGTATGGTTTTATATATAGGAACTGCAGCAATTTTTGTAATATTAGAACACTTAAAATATTGTTTTGTTCCTTGATTACGTCGAAATTGGAGTATGGTACTTTAATTTCGTATCCGATTTATGAAATACACTGCCGTCACTTAGAATCTGTTGAAAGACGATTCCTCAAATTTTTAGTATATTTGGAGGATGGTGTTTATCCCCCTCAACGTTATGAGCACTCCCAGTTTCTTTCTCGTTTTAATTTTTTGTCTTTGGCTGAACGACGAAAAGTAATAGCGGTCAGATTTTATATAATTTATTTCACAATAAAGTAGACTGCGTTGATATAAGTAGATTTAATATACTTGTACCTAGACTTAATTCTCTCCAACAAGTTCTGTTTTATACTGATTTTAGCCGTATAAACGTCTCAGTTCGCTCTCCAGTGTCGGTTATGTCTAATTTATTCACCAAAATTGCATATTTATGTGATATTAATTTTGATTCTAGTTTTAGTATTTGTAATTGCATTGTAAATTTGGGTTAATGTTTAATTAGCTAGAGATACTAAACTTGTCTAATCATCCCCACCACTAATGCGATGACGTTACTTCAAAATTGTACTTAGTAAATGGGTTTTAAATTGTATAAAATAACATAGTCCTACACATGTAGTCTATGACTCCGAATTGAGATTTTACCCGAAACGTCCAATTTAATTTTGAATCTGCAAAACCAAATGCTCTGAAATCTTGCAGATGGTTTACAGTTATGATGAGCATGATAAATTTTTAATCAAAATACATTTATTTATCCCCTCCAAAAAATTGTCAGCTCATAAGGTTGCCGAATAAATCCTCTCTAAAATGTACAAAATATGATGAGTTTGTAGTTGTGATTTATCATCCTATTCATATTTTTTGGATTTGCATATACTCAAAAAAATTAATGAATGCGTGAATTTGTTTTATTGATTTAATCAGGGACTACAAAACCGAATACTATGAAATCTTTGAGATGTTTTAAAGTTATCATAGGCATGGTAAATTTTTAGTCAAAATGTATTTGCTCCTCCCCTCTTAAAAAATTGATGACGTCAACTCAAAATTTTGCTGAATAAATCCTATCTTAAATGTGCAAAATATGATGAGACAATACTTGTGATTTATCACGGCATTAATATTTTTTAGATTTGCTTATACGGGGTGTCTGAAAAAAATTAATGACTGAGTCAATTAATTTTATTGATTAAATCAAGAATTGCAAAACTGAATACTTTGAAATCTTGCAGAAATATTTGTCTTAAACTACAAGTACCATACAGGGTTTTCCTTTTATCTGTTCACGCATGACAATTTTTGCATAGGCAACATATTATACACCCCAGAGACGACTTCGTCTAATTTATTTTTTATTAACAAGCAATCAAAGCCATCACAAAAAAATTGGTCTAAAGAGTTTAGACAGTACTTCCCTCGCTGTCGGAAACTTGACGACTGCATGGCTATTCTGTTTTTTTTCTCATTACATTTTTGTAGTGTGGAATTTAAAAAAAAATTGCGATGACGTCATCAACATTTTTGCAAGGACACGTATATCAGTTGGGATAGATGTAGTGTAATACTAAGAATAAAACGATTGTATTCCCAAATTTTCGGGAAAATGAATTGGGTCGTTTTGAATATTGATTTGTTATAATCAATAAAATAACGAAACAATTTACTCACGTATACGGCGCCGGTGAGAGGCAACTGAAAATCGTTTATGTATAAGCATTCTTAATTTAAAATGGCAAGCGTAACAGCATACGTGAGAGTCAAACAGAAAAACTGTAAACAAAACGACCATCGGTTTTATTGCTTCGACTTCCCCTTATTATATAAAACATTTGGTTTTATTTTAATTTTTGACGGTGGAATTCACAATTGGTTGATTATAAACATGTCTATTCCACATTCGCGGAACCTAGACAGCGCACAAAACAAGTGCACGTCTGTAATGTTAAAGTCGATGTAAATAAGCGTGCTACCATTATGTTTCAACCGAGTTTTTACTTTAAAAAATTTTGTGTCTACTAAATTGGGTTGGTCCAATGTAATACTAATAATAAGTGTTGCCTTTAATTTAATCACTAAAATAAATTGACTTCATTAATTTTTTTGAGCCACCTCTTAAGAAAATCTAAAAAATATGAATGGAATGATAGATAAATCACAAGTACAAACTCATCATATTTTCTGCATTTTAGATAGGATTTATTCAGCAAAATTTAAGGGTGACGTTATCAAAATTTTTTTAGGAGGGATGAACAAATACATTTTGAACAAAAGTTTACCATGCTTATAATAACTTTAAAACATCTCCAAGATTTCAAAGCATTCGGTTCTGTAAATCCTGATTAAACCAATAAAATAAATTCGTGCATTCATTAATTTTTTTGAGTCAACCTGTATATGCAAATCCAAAAAATATGATTGGAATGATAAATCACAAGTACAGACTCATCATATTTTGTACATTTTACATAGGCTTTATTCAGCAAAATTTTGGAGTGACGTCATCAATTTTTTAGGGGGGAAGAGCAAATACATTTTGATAAAAAAATTACCATGCTTATGATAACTTTAAAACATCTCCAAGATTTCAAAGCATTCGGTTCTGTAATTCCTGATTAAATCAATAAAATAAATTGACGCGTTCATTAATTTTTTTCAGTCACCCTGTATATGCAAATAGAAAAAATTTGAATGGAATGACAAATCACAAGAAGAGACTCACCATATTTTGTACATTTTAGATAGGATTTATTCAGCAAAATTTTGTGGTGACATCATAAATTTTTTAGGGGGGGACGACCAAATACATTTTGATCAAAAATTTACCATGCTTATGATAATTTTAAAACATCTTCAAGATTTCCAAGCATTCGGTTTTGTAGTTCCTGAGTAAATCAGTAAAATAAATTTTGCGCATTCATTAATTTTTTTGAGTCACCCTGTATATGCAAATCCAAAAAATATGAATGGAGTGATATATCACAAGTACAGACGCATCATATTTTGTACATTTTAGATAGGATTTATTCGGCAAACTTTTGAGCTGGCCTCATCAAGTTTTTGGAGGGGATAACCAAATATATTTTGACTAAAGATTTATGGTGCTCTTTAGAGCCTTAAAACATCTGCAACATTTCAAAACATTCGGGTTAGCAGATTGAAAATTAAATTGCAAAATGTTGTTTTATAATTTTGATTTTTTTTCCAAAAATCTGGACGTTTCGGATAAAAACTGAATTCGGAGTCGTAAACTACATGTGTAGGACTATGTTATTTTATACAATTTAAGACCCATTTACTATGTACAATTTTGATGTGACGTCATCGCATTAGTGGTGGGGATGATTAGACAAATTTTGGTTAGCGTTTTACCATCTACGTGATATTCCTAAGATAACTACAAAATTTCACAACAATAGGTCCAGTACTTTCGGAGATTATCTGTCTAAAAAAAATCCGGGACGGCAGACAGACGGACAGACGGACAGACGGACAGACGGACAGACGGACAGACGGACAGACGGACAGACGGACGGACAGACGGACAGACAGACGGAAATGGGAGACCTATTTCTTCGTATTCTAGGGGTCATGAAAGATCGAGAAAACGTAAAAGTAGAGAGTCGGCCGACGGACTCGATTACAATACTTCCTTTGCTTACGCTGGGGAAGTAAAAATGACAAAGATCTCAATGCCAAATAATGAGAAAATTGAAAAAAACAATACTCAATTTATTTTAAAATACCCCGTTACAAAAATGTAATACGTAAAAAAACATAATTGGCATGAATTCGTCACGTTTCCGACAGCAAGGGAAGTACTGTCTAAACTCTTTAGACCAATTTTTTCAATATTTATACTTTTTAGTTACTGTCATGAATTAGTTTAATTGGTTTAATATTGTTCCTGTAATTGGGTGTTACCTGTACGAATAAATATTATTATTATTAATATTATTATTAACAAGTGGTTACTGCTAACCTGGGTGGGTTTTATTTGTTTGTCTTTTTCTCTGAAATTATTAATAACTTTCTGAAAATGCAAGTGTTCGTAATTCAGCTCTGGTCACAATATTTTATTATTTATGAAGAAGACAATAATATCGTGGTATTCTTTATTTTGTAGCAGTTAACACGTAGGTATATACGTGGAAATCAAGGGCCGTGGTTGAAGTTGCTTTAAATTATAATACTAAGAATAAAGTGATTTATCAAGTCAAAAATTCTGCCTGACACATATATAAGAAAAACCACATACTCGTATGCACCTGGTGTCCTAGATTTTATTTACGCAAGTAATAGATTTCCAACTGGTTTTATGAATTTCGATAAGTACTTAATAAAAGCTTAAAAATAAATTGGCTTCATAGCCAATTAGAAACTCAAACACTAGGGTGATTACCGCCTTCTTTTATAATGTTCGACGCAAAAAATACACTTTTTTTCGTTCCCAATTTAAACGTAAGTGTTTAGGCTGTTAACCGGATAATCGTTGCAAATTTTATTGTAGATATTAGTGGTCCATTTAAGAAACAAAACTTGTAATTTAATAGAATGTCTTCTACAGAGTTTGAACCAATAAAAGGTAAGTATTGCCCAACTACTTACCAAAATAAATACTGCAACTATGTATTATATTGGTGTAGTTTTCAACTCGTAATAAATACATTACGTTCACGCTTATCTTGTATCATCACAGCACCGATTCTAACGTTAACACATGAAAAGGATTGAAATATAATACACGAACACTGTACATTATACGTACTTAAACAATTTACAAAGACGCTTGTTACATTTCTGCGTACCGAGTGAAGTAAACGTACTAGTTAAATTACATGCAAATGCATTTACCTCGATTCTGTATTTTAATTATAAGATTAAGCCATGCATGAATTATAGATTAAAGTATGTTTTTCCAGATGCAACTAACCGACATTAAAATCAATATACCTATCTCATTGATTACAATGTAGTGCAAAGTCCGAACTTTTTTTCTGTAAAAAATTCAGTTTAATCTCATCGACATACGGGGTAACGATTAACTGCCTTGTCTTGTTTATATTTTTCTAAATAGTTACACGTAATTATGAATGATATTCGTGTGCACGTCGTGCGTATATAATACTGCAGGAATTGATGGAGAGACATGCAAATTACTGCGATTGAATATTTGGAATCGGACGCAATAAAAATAAGATGCTATAGCGGTTGGGTAAAATATTATTACATATTATTCGAAGTAGTTGTCACGATTTCTCTTGCTAGCAACATATAACTATATCTGTATATAATTAATAAGTTAATTGTTTTGTACCATCTGTAAATCTAAAACCTTTTATCTTAAAATTTATCCATGGAAGAGTTCATTAACACAGGTCTTGATACGAAAACCATTTTCTGTGCGAAGCATTTTTAAGTTTTGAATTTTCATGGCGGTTGCCTAAAATTCTATTTTGATTTGACAGGGGTGTCATCCACAGTCTGCAGTTCCATCACTGTCAGTGTACAAAAATTACTAGATGTATGTATAGGATAAATTTTTTGTTACCAACAGAAAGCAACAGGTGGTGGACTTTACAAAAAAAACACGTACTTTACGTCACTGGAAGAAATATAAAATTCAAAATTTCTGTCAAATTCAATTCACATGAAAGATAATATTACAATTCGAAAAATTTTTAATTATGTTCTTCAGGGTGCCCAGTAGCAGATCGAAAAATGAGTTAAAGAGAAGTTCATTGCATGGGCGTAATTTTAACTTTGAAAAAAAGATCGACGTTTCAATTGATAGATTACGTCTAAATCTCTGAGGAAGACACAATATTTTTTAAAATAAGTGAGAAATAAGTTGACATTTTTTTGTTAACTCCACAGTGCGTTGACCAGCAAACAAAATCTCGCTGGATGCAGAAGGCACGGAATATGTTAGGAAACATAGATGGAAAGCGTGTTCGGCGCTAGTCTGCGCGACTGCGCCAGCGATGACGTAGCCATGACGAAGACGAACGTCACACTAATGGCTGGTCGGTGGTCCGCGCGCGTGTGTCTAAGTTCACCGTAATGTATATTTACTTGTGCTTGTATAATAAATGTGTTAACTGTTGTTCGTGTTTTCGTTCCACGTGCCTCATATAACTAACAGAATAACCTTTGATCGGATGCCTTTATTCATTTGAGCTGTTTAACCACCACAGATCTCCTACTTCTATTACTTCTTCGTCTGCAGAGTTAACGGTAACTTCCGTAATATTTTTGTTGTACAAAATTTTATACGCCATGTCAGTTTTGTTTGACAGTGAGTCTGCGACGTAGCTTTCAGCCATATTAGAAGATTTCGACGATTTTTTTGCAAGACCATAAACTCCTATAGCCGTCAATAAAGTTGTTCCGGTTGAAATGAATCTAGATTCTCGAATTCAAAAATTTTGCAATTTTACGTAGCATTCCAGCAAAAGTGTTTGTATCCATTGGTTGGTTAAACCAGGTCCCCATCTCATAAAAAACGTGAATTTTAGCTGACTATATTAGCCCTCTTATTTGTACGGGGTAATTACAAAATGACTGATAAGCTCTATGGTACGTTATTGAGAAGTCCCTGAAAAACTCGAAAAAAGGGTTAAAAAAACCCGCACCAAACTTTTGAAAATATTAATCTTCAAATTTGAAGAAATAACTTCGTAATTCTGATCTGTTTAATGACGTGCTTACCTAATACTTACACAGTTAAATATTTATTTATTATTAATTTAACAATAATTTGCCTTCACAAATTTTACATTCAAACATATCAGAGTTAGGAAGTTAATTCTTCAACTTTGAAGTTTAATATTTTCAATAATTTGGTTTTGGTTTTTTAACCATTTTTACTTCCCGAGCGTAAGCAAAGGAAGTATTGTAATCGAGTCCGTCGGCCGACTCTCTACTTTTACGTTTTCTCGATCTTTCATGACCCCTAGAAGACGAAGAAATAGGTCTCCCATTTCCGTCTGTCTGTCCGTCTGTCCGTCTGTCCGTCTGTCCGTCTGTCCGTCTGTCCGTCTGTCCGTCTGTCCGTCTGTCCGTTCGTCTGTCCGTCTGTCCGTCTGTCCGTCTGTCTGTCTGTTGTCACGGATTTTTATTAGACAGATAATCTCCGAAAGTACTCGACCGATTGTTGTGAAATTTTGTACTTATATTAAGAATATCATGTAGATGGTAAAACGCTAACCAAAATTTGTCGAATCATCCCCACCACTAAAGCGATGACGTCACTTCAAAATTGTACATAGTAAATGGGTTTTCAATTGTATAAAATAACATAGTCCTACACATGTAGTTTACAACTCTGAATCGACTTTTCACCCGAAACGTCCAGATTTTTGGAAAAAAAATCAAAATTATAAAACAACATTTTGAAATTTAATTTTTAATCTGCTAACCAGAATGCTTTGAAATGTTGCAGATGTTTTAAGGCTATAAAGAGCATCATAAATCTTTAGTCAAAAAATATTTGCTTATCCCCTCCAAAAACTTGATGACGTCAGCTCAAAAGTTTGTGGAATAAATCATATCTAAAATGTACAAAATATGATGAGTCTGTACTTGTGAACTATCACTCCATTAATATTTTTTGGATTTGCATATACAGGGTGACTCAAAAAAATTAATGAATGCGTAAATATATTTTATTGATTTAATCAGGAACTACAAAACCGAATGCTCTGAAATCTTGCAGATGTTTTAAGGTCATAAAGCGCATAATAAATGTTTAGTCAAAATATATTTGCTTATCCCCTCCAAAAACTTGATGACGTCAGCTCGAAAGTTTGCCGAATAAATCATATCTAAAATGTACAAAATATGATGAGCCTGTACTTGTCATTTATCACTCCATTCATATTTTTTGGATTTGCATATACAGAGTGACTCAAAAAAATTAATGAATGCGTAAATTTATTTTATTGATTTAATCAGGAACTACAAAACCGAATGCTTTGAAATCTTGCAGATGTTTTAAGGTTATAAAGAGCATAATAAATTTTTAGTCAAAATATATTTGGTTATCTTCTACAAAAAACTGATGACGTCAGCTCAAAAGTTTTCCGAATTAATCGTATCTAAAATGTACAAAATATGATGAGTCTGTACTTGTGATTTATCATTCCATTCATATTTTTGGATTTGCATATGCAGGGTGACTCAAAAAAATTAATGAAGGCGTGAATTTATTTTATCGATTTAATCAGGAATTACAAAACCGAATGCTTTGAAATCTTGGGAATATTTTAAAGTTATTATAAGCATGGTAAACTTTTGTTCAAAATGTATTTGTTCATCCCTCCTAAAAAAATTGATGACGTCACCCTTAAATTTTGCTGAATAAATCCTATCTAAAATGCAAAAAATACGATGAGTTTGTACTTGTGATTTATCATTCCATTCATATTTTTTAGATTTTCTTAAGAGGTGGTTCAAAAAAATTAATGAAGTCAATTTATTTTATTGATTAAATTAAAGGCAACACTTATTATTAGTATTACACCCCAACCAACCCAATTTGGTAGACACAAAATTTGTTAAAGGAAAAACTCGGTTGAAACATAAGGGTAGCACGCTTATTTACATCGACTTTAACATTACAGACCTGCATTTGTTTTATGCGTTCACTTGATTCCGCGAATGTGAAATAGACATGTTTATAATCAACCAATTGTGAATTTCACCGTCAAGAATTAAAATAAAACCCAATGTTTTATATAATAAGCGGAAGTCGAAGCAATAAAACCGACGGTCGTTTTGTTTACAGTTTCTGTGTTTGGCTCTCACGTATGCTGTTACGCCTGTCATCTTAAATTAACAATGTTTATACATACACGATTTTCAGTTGCCTCTGATACGTAGGTATACGTGAGTAAATTGTTTCGTTATTTTATTGATTATTACAAATCAATATTCAAACGACCCAATTCATTTTCCCGAAAATTTGAGAATATAATAATTTTATTCTTAGTATTACACTACATCTATCCCAACTGATATACGTGTCCTTGCAAAAATGTTGATGACGTCATCGCAATTTTTTTTTAAATTCCCACTACAAAAATGTAATGAGAAAAAAAACACAATAGGCATGCAGTCGTCAAGTTTCCGACAGCGAGGGAAGTACTGTCTAAACTCTTTAGACCAATTTTTTTTTTTACTGTATTGACTTCAGTATTTGGAAAAAAATCTTGGACATCAATATCATTCCACTGCCACTTTTAAATATTTTTGACACGGCGAACATGCTGCCACTGGATGCGATATGACATATTTTAAATTTCAAACGTAAAAATTTTCAAAATGACAGAACAAATGATATTAAAGCTATTTTCGCCTCAACTACAAATAATATATCGGGTGTCTAAATAAAAACCTGGGCAAGAGTGTGATGTTATCAGCTTTTCATTTTTCCGTATGTCGTTTCCGAAATAAATTTTAAAAGGTGCCATCGGCTTGTCACATAGACTGTTGTGAATTCATAAACTTTAAACTGAATTTGCCATAAATGACAACTATCTAGAACACGCTGACAAACACTATGCCATACGGAAAAAATTGGTCTAAAGAGTTTAGACAGTACTTCCCTCGCTGTCGGAAACTTGACGACTGCATGCCTATTGTGTTTTTTCTCATTACATTTTTGTAGTGGGAATTTAAAAAAAAATTGCGATGACGTCGTCAACATTTTTGCAAGAACACGTATATCAGTTTGGGATAGATGTAGTGTAATACTAAGAATAAAATTATTATATTCTCAAATTTTCAGGAAAATGAATTGGGTCGTTTTGAATATTGATTTGTAATAATCAATAAAATAACGAAACAATTTACTCACGTATACGTATCCCAGGCAGCTGAAAATCGTGTATGTATAAACATTCTTAATTTAAGATGACAGGCGTAACAGCATACTTGAGAGTCAAACAGAGAAACTGTAAACAAAACGACCATCGGTTTTATTGCTTCGACTTCCGCTTATTATATAAAACATTGGATTTTATTTTAATTCTTGACGGTGAAATTCACAATTGGTTGATTATAAACATGTCTATTTCACATTCGCGGAACCAAGTGAACGCATAAAACAAATGCAGGTCTGTAATGTTAAAGTCGATGTAAATAAGCATGCTACCCTTATGTTTCAACCGAGTTTTTCCTTTAACAAATTTTGTGTCTACCAAATTGGGTTGGTTGGGGTGTAATACTAATAATAAGTGTTGCCTTTAATTTAATCAATAAAATAAATTGACTTCATTAATTTTTTTGAACCACCTCTTAAGAAAATCTAAAAAATATGAATGGAATGATAAATCACAAGTACAAACACATCATATTTTTTGCATTTTAGATAGGATTTATTCAGCAAAATTTAAGGGTGACGTCATCAATTTTTTTAGGAGGGATGAACAAATACATTTTGTACAAAAGTTTACCATGCTTATAATAACTTTAGAATATTCCCAAGATTTCAAAGCATTCGGTTTTGTAATTCCTGATTAAATCGATAAAATAAATTCACGCCTTCATTAATTTTTTTGAGTCACCCTGCATATGCAAATCCAAAAATATGAAAGGAATGATAAATCACAAGTACAGACTCATCATATTTTGTACATTTTAGATATGATTTATTCGGCAAACTTTTGAGCTGACGTCATCAGTTTTTTGTAGAAGATAACCAAATATATTTTGACTAAAAATTTATTATGCTCTTTATAACCTTAAAACATCTGCAAGATTTCAAAGCATTCGGTTTTGTAGTTCCTGATTAAATCAATAAAATAAATTTACGCATTCATTAATTTTTTTGAGTCACCCTGTATATGCAAATCGAAAAAATTTGAATGGAATGACAAATTACAAGAAGAGACTCACCATATTTTGTACATTTTAGATAGGATTTATTCAGCAAAATTTTGTGGTGACGTCATAAATTTTTTAGGGGGGACGATCAAATACGTTTTGATCAAAAATTTACCATGCTTATGATAATTTTAAAATATCTTCAAGATTTCGAAGCATTCGGTTTTGTAGTTCCTGAGTAAATCAGTAAAATAAATTTACGCTTTCATTTATTTTCTTGAATCACCCCGTATATGCAAATCCAAAATATCTGCACTTACCTGGCAACAATTATTGTAACTTGGTCCAATTTTTAAAATTTGGAGATATATATCCTCAATGACACTCACTCTTCAACAGTTTTTTTCGAATTGGCTTCGCATTTCGCAATCGCAACTGTTTCGTCTCGCCACCCAAACAAGTGATTCCCCCCGCGCCCCTCGTCGTTACCAACTTCCGCTTTTTGCTATGGCTGGGAGTTTGTTTATATAAACTATGTCTCAACGTGCGATAAAGAAATGACACGGTCAGTGGCGTAACTGAAGCAAATGCATATGTACTTTTTCTCTGCTTCTCTCGATGTATAAACATTAACAGTCGAAGTTAATCATGTATTGACAATATATGAAATGATTAAGAGATATTCTTCCGATCACAAAAAAAAATTTCAACATTTGCTATTTATGGTGCTTATTCACGAACACACAATAACAAATAAATAAATATTATAACATTATTGTTGCGAAAATCGGAAGTGCTGTTCTTGATTTGATGGGCGAAAAAAGTTGGAAGTGCCGGGATCTGTTACCGGAACTTCTAATTGCACTGCACACTCCACCTCCACTAAACCACAGGCCACAGTTGCTTATGTTAAAACTCATCATATTTTGCACATTTTGAGTTAAACTTTTTTGGCAAAAATTGTAGATGACGTCATGAATTTTTTCGGGGGAATAAACAGATATATTTTCATTAACAATTTACCATGCTCACAATCAATTTTAACCATCTGCAAGATTTCAAAATATTCAGTTCAGCAATTCTTGATTTATTCACTAAAATAAAGTGACTGATTCATTTCTTTTTTTGAGTCACCCTGTATAAGCAAGTTAAAAAATTTGAATGCAATGATTAGTTACAAGTGTAGTCAGATCATATACTTTATTCAGTAAAATTGTGAGAAGACGTAATGAATTTTTTTTGGGGTTGATAAAGAGATACATTTTGATTAAACAGTTACCATGCTTACAATAACTTCAAAACGTCAAGATTTCTAAGTATTCAGTTTTGCAAAATCAATTCACTCCGTCATTAATTTTTTTCAGACACCCTGTATAAGCAAATATCAAAAATTTTACAAGTATAGTCAGATCATATACTTTATTCAGCAAAATTCTGAGAAGACGTAATGAATTTTTTTTGGGGTTGATGAAGAGATACATTTTGATTAAACAGTTACCATGCTTACAATAACTTCAAAACGTCAAGATTTCTAAGTATTCAGTTTTGCAAAATCAATTCACTCCGTCATTTAGGGGGGACGACCAAATACATTTTGATCAAAAATTTACCATGCTTATGATAATTTTAAAATATCTTCAAGATTTCGAAGCATTCGGTTCCTGAGGAAATCAGTAAAATAAATTTACGCTCTCATTTATTTTCTTAAATCACCCTGTATATGCAAATCCAAAAAATATGAATGGAGTGATGGATCACAAGTACAGACTGATCATATTTTGTACATTTTAGATATGATTTATTCGGCAAATTTTCGAGCTGACGTCATCAAGTTTTTGGAGGGGATAAGCAAATATATTTTGACTAAACATTTATTATGCTCTTTATAACCTTAAAACATCTGCAAGATGTCAGAGCATTCCGTTTTGTAGTTCCTGATTAAATCAATAAAATATATTTTCGCATTCATTAATTTTTTTGAGTCACTCTGTATATGCAAATCCAAAAAATATGAATGGAGTGATAAATGACAAGTACAGGCTCATCATATTTTGTACATTTTAGATATGATTTATTCGGCAAACTTTCGAGCTGACGTCATCAAGTTTTTGGAGGGGCTAAGCAAATATATTTTGACTAAACATTTATTATGCTCTTTATAACCTTAAAACATCTGCAAGATGTCAGAGCATTCCGTTTTGTAGTTCCTGATTAAATCAATAAAATATATTTACGCATTCATTAATTTTTTTGAGTCACTCTGTATATGCAAATCCAAAAAATATGAATGGAGTGATAAATGACAAGTACAGGCTCATCATATTTTGTATATTTTAGATATGATTTATTCCACAAACTTTTGAGCTGACGTCATCAAGTTTTTGGAGGGGATAAGCAAATATTTTTTGACTAAAGATTTATGATGCTCTTTATAGCCTTAAAACATCTGCAACATTTCAAAGCATTCTGGTTAGCAGATTAAAAATTAAATTTCAAAATGTTGTTTTATAATTTTGATTTTTTTTCCAAAAATCTGGACGTTTCGGGTGAAAAGTCGATTCAGAGTTGTAAACTACATGTGTAGGACTATGTTATTTTATACAATTGAAAACCCATTTACTATGTACAATTTTGAAGTGACGTCATCGCTTTAGTGGTGGGGATGATTCGACAAATTTTGGTTAGCGTTTTACCATCTACATGATATTCTTAATATAAGTACAAAATTTCACAACAATCGGTCGAGTACTTTCGGAGATTATCTGTCTAATAAAAATCCGGGACAACAGACGGACAGACGGACAGACGGACGGACAGACGGACAGACGGACGGACAGACGGACAGACGGACAGACAGACGGAAATGGGAGACCTATTTCTTCGTCTTCTAGGGGTCATGAAAGATCGAGAAAACGTAAAAGTAGAGAGTCGGCCGACGGACTCGATTACAATACTTCCTTTGCTTACGCTCGGGAAGTAAAAAGCAATAAAATAGGAGGCAGCCCTCTTGACTAGGTTTCTATTTAGTTACTCGTTATGTTCATTTTATTGCAGTTGTGTACCAACTACAGTTATAAGCAGGCTGATTGCAAAATTTTTATAAGCAGGAGGTTTTCGCTTTGGAGTATTGCAAACATTCTTCTCAGTTTATTTTCCATGATCTGGTAAGTTACGTATGAAAGTATAGTTTCTTATTGGTTTCAACAATTTTATTCCCCAATAAAATATCGTCACAGTAGATTTTGAGAAATTTTAAATTCATTTGCTTCTTAGAAAATTAGACACAACCTTTACAGAGGTTTTCATAAAACATTAAATTCGCAAAATCGAATCATTTATTTAAATAGGAAACTATATTTGTTTAATTGTACTTCAGGTTCGAGGGTATTTTTATTTATATAACTTGATACCAATTTTTAATATGTATTCCCAACACTGAAACTGTCGTAAGTATAATGGTAGCCGATCTCCTTAAATAAGTAAAAATCCTATCGAAAATCTGCAGAATATAGTGGATCTATACTTTTCATTTATCATTGGATTTTTATTTTAGAATCGCTTATACAAGGTGACTCAAATAAATTAAGGAATGGGTAAATTTATTTTATTGAATAAATCAGGAATGGTTCATTTCACTTTCCCACAAATTTGGGAATACAATACTGTTATTAACAGTATAGTATTACACTGCACTTATCCAAAATGATATACGTACCTGCCCTTTCAAAAATGTTGATGACGTCACCACAAAGTTTTGTGGCGGATAAACTCATTGAAATATACGCGTAGGTCGCTTCTTTACATTTACATATCGCATACATATCTTTATAACTTTTCACAAAAAAAAATAAAATTCGCAAAATCAACTTTTGTAATTTTTCGAAAAAACTGGATATGTTCTATTATATTTCAGGTGCGAAGGAAGTTCTGTAGAAATAACTTTCGATCAATTTTTCTTTATAACAAAATAGTTGATTGTTTTACTCTTCTTCCATTAATTATCTATTGTCTTAACAAATACTGAACTAAATGGCTCTAAATTTTTGGTTTTAATTTTGTTCAAATCTCTACATCCAAAAATGTTTTCAACCATTTTGGCACTTTAAATTTAAGAATGCTATTAACTAATTATTTCCAGAGCAAATTTCTTTATTTTTCATGGTTTTATTCGCAAATGGAACTTCGCAACAAGGGACGACGGAAAATGGGGCCCAATTTCTTCAAGAATGAGAAAGTGGTATTTAAAAGAAATTACTCTATACCGATGAGTAGGAGGTTTGTATATTTTGAAGTTCTGAAAACTATGATGCAGGAGCTAAAATAATGATCTTTGATTAAGGATTTTATTTATAAGCTACAAAAATATTTCCAAGTACACAAAGTCCTAGAAATATGTAACTAAAAATTGTCAGACACATAATTTATTACTACCAATTTAAAAATTTTCACACGCCATGATTTTTTTAGAATTTATTTCAAATTAAATTACAACAAAGTAATATTTTAGTATTAAATCAAGTGGTAAAACAATCAAATTACACATCTTGTAACTGAAAGTTTTTAGCCGAAATGTCTGTGCTCTGTGGTAACTGAGATTAACTAGAACGTTGAGATTCAAATCTGAAGAGTGACTATCATTTCAAACACATTCACTTAATTCGGTATGTTTTATCATTTTAGTGAACGATATTTAATGACACTGGCGGACTTTAGTCACTGCGTGTTTAATTAAGATTATTCATAATAGCAATAAACGAGTAACTGGTTTTCAATACCTAAAAAAAGAAGTCAATATTTGTTATATGAGAAACTGTGTCGAAAACTTACAGAAATAAACGTCTGATACGTTAACTGAATTATTTTTCCAGCAGTTAAGATAACAGGTGATTTCGAACGTTCCATAACTATTATCAACATTTTTCTGGTCTTAACATCATATTCATGCCATGGACTCATGTAGATGGCTTTCATTATTTTTTCGTGCTGAAAAAAACACATGAAAGGAAGAATTCCAAAACTTGTCTTATACCTCTTCATATAAAATTGTCCCATAATGACAATAGAAGAATATTTGAGCAGCTACGGCAAGATAGCTCACAAAGAACAAAACGGCGTTCATACTTGTGGGAGAAACCTGTATTTGTTTTGTATTACAAAAATTAGCGAATAAAAAATAATATATGTGTACCAACGTTAGACCGATGCAACAAAATCCCAAACTGAGTGTGGTTCCAGTGATTTGACAGAAAGTACACCAAGAGAAACAGTCTTCGTACTTTTTAACAAAACTAGAAAAATACATGATAGCAGCAGTAATAATAGTAAAGTTCCTTACGTCAAAATGCTGTCATAATGTACGATGCACTGCTTCACGGCTTCACACAAATTTTGAGAGCATGATTTAAGATAGGTGTTACGTTGTAGATATAATTTTCTTTTGCCAACATTAAGCAAATCATGCTCCAAAATTTTAAGCTGACTTACTGCGTGATACGCTAAACCTCCTAGTAACGGTTCCAACAAAGTAGTAACAAGTCCAAGGTAAACAATCACTATTTTATTATAAAATATGTTTAAAAATGGTAATAATTGTAATAATGAATTATTTAGGTACCTACGGCCACATAGACGTACGTCATAAAGTAAACTGCGGTTCCTTTTTTCGGTTCATAGGGTAACCAAATGTCGACGGGAAACCTAGCTTTTTTGTCGAATAGTGGCAATGTATTCCATGAAATAGCAGCAAACAGCAAAACTGTAGCATACACCCGAAAAGTTCTCTTGCAAATTCTGCGACAGTTTTCTAAAACCAGTTCATCTTCCTTGTTTTTTGGGGCAAAGTAATCGTCACCGAAATACTCGATGCATTTTCGCATCTCCGGGCCACTCATCAATACCAGGAAAACTTTCAGACACACTGCTATCGATGACGCTAAAAACACTAACATTTGATTGGTTTGCCTGATGTCGTTGGTTTTTTCTTTCACGAAACCGACAAAAGCTAACGTAGAAACCGAAGCACACCACAAATACAAGACGTAGGACCAAATTTTTGCTAGTTTAGTTTGTTTGTCGTCGTAGTACAAACCGATGAATCGTAAGGCAAATATTATTATGTTAAAACTGTCTTTGATGAGGTTCGTCATGGTAGCTGCGACTACGCCCGTTTATAGAAAATTTTAAGAAAGTATTTCTTTTATAGAGCTCTTTGATCTTCGTTTCCGATGAAGTTTTTTATGAGATAGTAATTATTCGTTGCAATAGAATATTACATTAAAGGTTTTAAACCAAACGGCTACATCAAAAGGAATGTATGAAAAATTAATTAATTGATGGCTACTGTTAAGTGCAGACGAGTTTCATTTTTTATTCATTTGATAAAACTAATATCCTTTTATTATTTCAATAAACTAAAGCACGCAATGTCCGTTCGTGACAGTCATGCTTTCTCAGCCAAGTAACTAATATTTTTTTCAAGTCATCTAAATAAAAAATAATGAATGTTAAAATTTTGTGACGTACGTTTTAATTGTGTTGTGCTAGCAAAAAGAGAAGGAATTCAAGTAGACCATGCTTTTCCATTTTTCGCTCACAAGGTATTTTTCATGGAAGTACTAGTAGTAAATAAATACAAATTTTTAGAAAAAGCGCCAAATATTTTAAGTAGCTTACATCAATTTCGGAAGTTTTCTGTTCAAGTTAATTTCTCACATTAAAAAAGATATTTATAAAGAGATTCTAATACTGTTGTTACAAAACGTTGTTAAAAGCGTTGAATATAACTATATTTTACTCAGTTGTCATAGCATGCTTATTTCTTTTTAACTAGTTCGTCACCTTGACGAATTTTGAATTAGATATTTTTTGGGTCTCATTATTTCTAGAATAACTAACTGCAATTTTATTTCTATAAGTTGTAGGCCTATAGGCTATGTTTGAAAGAAACCGTCTAGTTGATTAGTGTGAAATATTAAGGGTGCCTCAAAAACATTGCAAAAGTGGTAAACTTTAACACCACATGTATATTTCCCTTGAGAATATTCAGCATAACTTCTATGTACAGAAACCATACGTGCAAAATCTATTTTAACATTTTACATATTTTTTAAAAACCTGTATAACAAAATTCTTTGATGTTTTGCAAGATCGTTTCAGCAAAGTGAATACATTTTTTTACGGTTTTTGAAAATGTTTGAATGACTTTTGGTCTGTATATTTAAACATGTACCATAAAATCTGTGTTGTAAAGAAACTTTTTTTGTAATTATACATAAGTATATGCAGGATTTGTGGAATGTGGACCAAGTTCTCTTTAATATAGGGTATGAAAAAAATTCATTTAAGTTAAATCCTGTATCCACAGGAACGTCGTGATTAGCGTTATACTGCACTATCAAAATTTATAATTTTGCCCCAGTCAAAAATTTTTGATATGTGGTACAAAATTCACCCAAAATATTTAAACGACAGTTTTTCATTCGTTATTATTTTTTTAAACAGATAAATATTTTCAATTTTCCGAAAATACAATTTAACCCTGATTTCTGTAGGTTTGTTCCGTAAAATATACAAATTCAGAAGTGTAAATTAACAAAAATGTGCAAAACCAAGTTTATGTTTTGTTGAGCGATATGATATGAAAGTGTAATAACCCAAACCTTAATTCAAAATGGACGATTAAGACCCGATTTATAGAAAGCGAAGTTAAAGTTAATTCGCGATTAACTTTTAATCGAGGTTCGTTGCGAGGCAACGCGCATGTTTTAACCAATCACGGGCTCATATTCCACATTTTAATCCTCTGTTAAACTAATCGAGGATTAAATATTTAATTCGTTGTTCTATAAACCAGCCCTAGGTGTATTAACTTTAAACCGAAAATAAATTTGAACCCTGACATCTGATAACCTCATGTAATTGGAAGTCGTCAAAAATATCTACAACAAAATTGCTCTGTTTATGCAAATGGTGTCATTTGTCCTAATTGTAATCAAACGACATTAATAAGTGTCGATTTTCCTAATAAACTTCATCATATTCTTAATTTCAAAAATTGAGAAACATAACATATGACCATCAATTATAATTTATGATTTTAAAATCTAAGTTTGAAATCGGAATACAAATCGATTAAATAAGATCATTTAAGAATTAAAAGATTTTTTTCGGTAGGAATCATTAACGTTTTTAAGCTACTTGTTCATGTTAAAAACAATACGAACTGATTTAAGTGTATTATAAAGTAAACCACAAAACTGTCAAAACCAATATTGTAATAAATTGAAAATCTAACGAATTATTTAATAGTTTACTATTATGGTACAAACCCGTCCCACTCAATTTCAGTCGTTAGAACTGGTTTAATTTACTTTTATAGTACACTTATTTCAAATTAATTGCTGTCTGAAGCTTTAACTGATCGTTGGAAGTGAAAAAGTAGCAATAGAAGAAAAGAAATATTTAAAATAATAATTTATGCAACAAGCGAGGCATTTTTTATTCACAAGTACGGGCATTAAGAAACTATTAATGAGAGAATCAACTGCAGACTGTTGAGAAATTAGGTCTTAGATTAAATTTTTGTTCACAGCTGCATAATAAAATAAATTTAGCTGTTCCTACTGTGTTATTATTTTATTACGATTAATTATGCTGCAGAACATTTAGATACTTCCTTGTCTACAGTCACATAAAATATGTAAATATGCCCCACGAAGGATGGAATTGAAGCGTTAAAAATAAATTTTCGTCACTCGTGAAGTTCTAGGATGATGTACACAAAATATTTTTTGACGACTGCTATTTAGAAGCACAACAAAATCGAAAAAGACAGTTTAGATTTTCCAAATTTAGAAAAATGAATGTCAGTAAAAAATATCTTTCTGTATAACTTGTTTATTAAAATATTTTTGTAACTTTACAAAATTTTCTACTTTATCTTGCTTTCGACACAAATCCTCTTTTACTTCAAAATAACAATACATATTATAAAGTTGTTCTGCCAAAAATGTCAGTCATGCTCATTACCTAACTTCCTAAACCTTTGTGGTGCGTTACTGTCTGATTAGTAGGCAACCAATAATTCGGTTCCAATAATACATTTGCTACCTACCGTAGGAAAAGAAAATCCTTATTAAAAGACTATTCATAAATTTTTGAAGTCTGACTTAATGTACGATCTTCTGTCATCTCATTGTATTATGACATACTGTGATTTATATATAACATGAAACTCTTGTACATGGCAATAAAATTCTAAAATAATTTTTTTTTTTTTGAACAAGGAACAAACAATTTCTAAATTAATCGCATACAATACATGGTTAAAAGGCAAAAAAAAGGGTGTAGTGTTAATATAGTGTCAAAATAATTACACATAGAACTATGAATATAGTGAAAATTTATAAATGTTAAAACAAGTAAAATACCCAGACAAAAATCAATAGTGGGGGGTCAGTCAGAAAAAAAACAGTAGGAGTGATAACAAATCAAAGAGTTGAAAATAGATAAAAAAGGCAATTATTTTAGGAGCACGATAAGAATTTGACATTGCAAAAGATATGAAAAATCAAAATTGACATGTGTAATAAAGAGTGAACAATTTGCTACCAATTATATCACTGCAAATATAGACGAAAGCAGAAAAAATAAATAAAATTAGATGATGGAGAGAATCATAGCAGTAGCACTTACTGTAAAAAAAAATGAGAAAAAGAGTTATCTGCATAGAAATATTCGTGGCAAAATAAATAATTAAAAAATCGGAATTATATTAGCCTAGATATTTCAAAACAAAGGTAGACAAAGCGGAATTTAAAAACCTAATGTCGATGGTAGACTAAATGTGCTGAAGAAAGTAAAAAATATAAAAACGAAACATAATGAAAACAACTGGTAAGATAGTAATTATGAGAAACTATTCAGGTCAAAAAATATGCACTAAAAGAATTACTGCAAGGCGTTTATAAAAGTAGACGGCAAAATGAATAAAAGAGATACAAAAAAATCAATAAGAGGGAACCGTATCGGTAAAAAACTAATAACTAATGAATTATGTATTCACAACCTGGTAGTAATAGTTATATAGGTGTGAGGTGCAAAGAAAAATCGAAAGTTATATTGTGAGGAAACGGATGCAGAAAATGCACGAGGCTACAATGAAATAACCTTTCTGAACGGTTGTAAAGTTTGTCTAGAATTATAAGAATTTTATGGACTCCCAAAGTTAATTCGTTTTACAGCCCTGTTGTCAATTTTATTGTACAGCTGAAGAGCGGGACGAACTCAGGTACAGTAAGCATCGGCTTTCCCCTGACAGGCTCTTTACCTGTACAATAGAATTGATGCCTGGGCTGTAAAACGAATTAACGTTGGGAGTCCATAAAATTCTTATCATTCTGGACAAACTTTACTTATAAAGTGTGTGTGAGGCTACCTTACTAGAAAGGCTACGGGTTTTTAGAAAAGGGATTTACCAAAATCAATATCTAGGGAACGAAAGAGAACCAGTGTGTGGGTGTTTTGTCAAAATTTATTTTAAAATACGGGACAAGTGTACACATGCCAAGGGATATCTTGAAATGTTTACAGGTAGACGGGTTGAAGATGCGGAAAAGAGAGAAAAAAAGCAGTTTGTTACGTGAGTAAGTGTTGTAACGATGACAAAGAGAGGAATGAGATAAATCTTAACAAAACCACAAAAATTGATGCAGAAAAAGATTTACAGAATGATTAACTTACAAATGGTAAGACAGAGAAAATATGATGAACTAGACAAATGGCAGGATGCAAGTTATAACTGAATGTGATAAATTTTGGAAGATAATAGAGTTGAACAAAGTGGCTGAAAAATAAGGAAAGGATCGGACAAATAATTTAATTAGTATACTATATTTTTATTTATTTATTTATTATAAACAATACTTAGTTCATTCAAGGAAGGAAAAGGTGCAATTATTCAAGGTAAGTCACTAAATGTGCGCTCCTCGATATGTCATTAATTATTATTAGAAGTAGAAAAAAAGTTATAGAATAAACTTGTACAGTTGTCTAAGGAGCATATTAAAATTATTTTCAACTGTACAGAGTGTTCTGTTAAGTCACAGCACAACTTATTACTCTTATTTTTTTATAGAATAAAACATAATCTCTGGCTAGGCTTTATAACCATAGTTTATTTTTGAATTTACGATGGCATATTGCCCAATTAATGCAATTGAAATTTTTTAGCAACGGAAGGGTTCACAACAAATCGTAATATGGTTGGTTTTAAACCTGTGTTGCGATATGTTGTGGGGAGGTAAATTTACGCCCTTTATTGTGATATAAATAAAATTAAATTTTAATATCCAGTGTTTATAAAAAATAATTATAACAATTTTCAAATATCGATAGTTCAGATTTTTCAAATAGAAAACCTTTATTTTATTACTGCGTCTTATTCTGTTTTTTTTTGTTCTCTTTGTTTTTCATTAAATATAATTAAAGTTATACTTATTGAGATTTTTTACTTTTTTTAAGGGACACATCGACACATTGTAAGGTTTAATTTTTTTATAAACACTCTCGTGTACTAAAATTTTATTTAATTGATTCCATAACGCGCGTACTTCTATTTATGTGTTTGTAAAATATTGCAACACAGATTTCAAAAATAACGTGATGGCGATTTTTTGTGAAATCTTATATTCGCTAAAAATAAAATAAAAAAATGGCAACATGGCAACAGAATTTCAAAAATAAACTATGGCTATAAAGCCTAGAAAGAGATTTATAAGAATATTAAAAAAAAAAAAACGAAACAAGGAAACAAGTTATGGGCTGTACCTCGAAAACAACGATTTCTGTATAGTCGAAAATAATTTTAACATATACCATTCAAAGAGGCGTACAAGTATAAACTCTGACTTTTTTTCTATATGTAATTAATAATATAATTAATGAAATATCAAGGACTGGGCGCTTTGTGACTCACCTGTTTAAACCTCAACTCATCCGTGCCATTACACTGCAAACTGATTTATTTGAACAAAATAAATTTTCTCTTTCAGATTTTTATATACATTTCATGTGTTTCGTCAGTCTTTTTTATTGTTGAATGATCTGCCGAATGGGTTACACATATTTTGGACAAATTATAGACCCTTTTCTGCTCCTAAAAAATATAAAGTAAGTATTTTCAAGTAGTAACTATTACCAAAGAAAATATTCGATGCGTGTTATCTATCCTCTCACTGTTTCACAATTTTCTGTATGAATTAAAGTTTGAACTTCACTGGAGAAATTACCATAACGGATGGAATTAATTTTATTCCATAATATAATAGGACGACTATTATTTTGTATCGTCGCAGCACAGATTCAACTTTTAACACCTAAAAAACACTGAAATAATGAGTACACGAACACTATGACTGCTATTAAACTATCTACGACGACGCCTGTTACACTTCTGCGTACGTAGTGACTAAACCTATTCGTTAAATTGCATGCAAGTGCATTTCCCTCGATCCCATATTTTAATTATGAGATTAAGCCAAGCATGAATTATAGATTAAAGTCTGTTCCCCGAGATGTGACTAACCGACATAAAAAATCAATATGTCTCATTGATTCCAATGTAATGCAAAGTATTAACCTTTTTTTCTGTAAAATGAAGTAATTAAATTTCGTTTTACCGACATACGGTGCATCGATTTACTGCGTCGTGCGGTGATTTCTATAGTTTGATGGATAAACGTGCAAATCGCTGCGATTGAATGAATATAATAATTTTTAACAAGTTTAATGAGATAATGAGAAGTAAAAAGATTTATTATATAGTATTTAAAATTTATAAGCAATAATTTCTAACAACATGAATTGATGTAATTGATACCACTATCGATTGTTGATACTCTGATCTAACTATGACTAAGCTGCTTTATCAGGATGATAAAACCGTTAGAAACACTTACAAACTGTGTGATATATTCTTAGCAGAACTACGTTCTAAATATATTTAGACAACGATCAACTTGTTTATGTGTAAAAATAAACTCTCTTGCTATACATGTCTTTGAAATACTAAAAATTAAATCGGAATTTAATATTATTTTCAATTTCATGAACAGCTGCATAATAATTTGTGGTGTATTAAGTTGTAATAATTATAATGAAAATTATTTTAGGATAATAGTAAAATAGTTTTTCCGCTGTCATCAATTTTGTTTCCGAGTATGTTAATTTTTGTTAGCATTATAGTAGTATGTACTACTGATATACGGTTGTCGTTTGTGAAATATATATATACAGTGAGGATGGAAATAATTTAAGTCAGCTTCAGCAGTTCAAAATTATTTTCAAAGTGCAACAAATTCTGTTTAGAAATTACACACAAAATCGAAATTTTGTTCTTTATTTCAACAATTTTATCTCCCACTAAAAAACCATTAAAGTACATTTCAAAATGTTTCATAATCATTTATAATTTGTAAAAACAGCAATCAAGGAGTAACTCGTTTTCAGAACCTAAAAACACAAAGTATATGTCAATTTCTAAAACATTTCGAAAATTCTTACCGTCGTAAACGTTTCATAGGTTAAATTAATTACCTTTCCAGCCGTCAAATAAAGGGGTTCTTTTGAACGTTCCATAATTATCAGTAATACTTTCTTAATTTTTCTGTCATATATATACCAAGGACCTTTATAAATCGCATCTATCAAACCATTATTCTACAAGATAACAAAGACAACAAGTAGAAAAAATTTTAACTTCAGTCCTGTGTACCTCTTCAAAAAGTAGTGTTCCATAATGACAATAAAAAAATAACTGAAAAGCTATAACGAAATAGCACGTTGCTAATGTGATGGCATTCATATCGATAGAAGAAGCCTATAAACTGACTTAAACTAAAGCAATTTAAAAGTTACTACTTTACCAGTGTTAGTCCTATCGAACAAAAGGCAAGGCCGATTGTTGTGCCTGATATTTGGCAAAATACACACCAAGAAAAACAGTTTTCGAATTCATTAAGGAACCTAAAATACATTTGGAATGTTTTAAAAATAATCTTATAAAATTAACTTACTCCAGTATGTTGTTGTGGTGAAGAATACATTGCCTTAGAACCTCCGATGCTGCTTCGAAAATAACCACAGAATACTTATTGCTCTTTTTTAGATCATCGTCTATTAGGTTACCCAGATTATACTTCAAAATTTTCAACTGACCCCTAGCATGGTACACCAACCCTCCTAGCAATGGTTCTATCATGGTACTAGCAAGCCCAAGGTAGAACACGACTAGAAAATATAATAATATTGGACACCATAGTAGGTAGTTGAGAACGAGGGGCTTGTTGTGACAGTTTTTAGGAAAACGAATATAATTTGGTATCTATTAGCTGTTTGACCATCATAAAAGTATCTGTCGGTAGTCTAACTATTCCCCTACTGGACTGAACAGGCAAAAGGTCAAAATTGTTCATATTCACTTTATAACAGGTATTTTTTTAAAAAAAGTGCACTGTTACAACTTGCCCCGTGTTTGGGGCTAGTTGTAACAGCCATGAGGCAGGTAGTACCAGTAACAATAAAGCTGATGTTGACACATATTTAGACTTTATTTTTCAAAAATCAACACGACACTTTATTATATATAATATTTATCAGTAAAACTCAAATAAACTTTTAGAAAAAGAGTCAACATTAAAGATTTGAGTTTTATTTTCCTTTTTCTTAATATATTTGGAAACCGATATATGGCATAGGTCAAAATTTTCGCTCACTTTTCGTATGCTAGGTACGAGATTTGTAGAAGTGAATTTGGGATAAGTTGTAACATGTTACAACTTGCCCCTCAGATATTGTTACAACATGCCCCGTAGCACAATTTTCTACATTTAATTACATTTCGAAAAAATTATGTCGCTTAGCTTCAAAATGTGTAAGGAATATCAAAGCTGAGTAATTTTTGAACTACATGTAAAACTAAAAGTTTAAAATTAATTAATAACAGATACGAAAAACCAAATTTTACTAAATCAATATTTTATATTACTAGGCCAAAACGAAACGCGTGCACACATCCACTCACTGCGCTGGCTGGAGGAACAGTGGTTGTGATGACATGATGTCTTATGGTGCAAGAATTAAAATCAGTAAAAAACCTGACGTTAAAGAGTTTAAATTCCGGGTAAAAATTTAGTGTTACAACTTACCCCTGTTACAACAAGCCCCTAGTTCCCTTACAAATGTGTAATATAAATAAGCTGTAGAAAGTTTGACACCAAAACATGAACATTATTTTAGAGACATAAATTTAAAAAAAATAAAGCTTTATACCTACAGTTAGATAAAATATTGTCGATTTACCTGCAACAACGTAGAAATACGTCACATAAAAAACCACAGGCCGCTTCGTTGGTTCATACGGCAGCCAAATATTCACCGGAAGTCTATACTTTCTATCAAACAAAGGTATAACGTTCCAACAAACTCCAGTAAATGTGATTACACTTATGTAAATGTTCACGTTTCTCCGACACACGTAGAGGCAATCGTCCAGGATTCTTTTCTCTTCGCTGTTTTTTATTATCACGGCTTTATATGTGTTCCCAAAAAATTCGATACACTTTTTAAGTCTCGGTGCGTCGATTAAAAATGACACCAGCTTCAAATAACCAGAAGCCGCAACAGTGAAAAATATTACCATTTGGTTTATCTGCATGATGTCTTTGTTTTCTTCGAGGATGAGTTTAATTACAGTTAATATTGAAGTTAAAACACCAGAAAAATATAACACATATGTGCGAATTTTTAGTCGGACGGATCGGTTGCCATCGTGGTAGAGACCACAAAATTTTAGTATAAAAATTACAACGTGAAAGCTCTCGGCGATTACGTTCGTCATGACAAGTAAGTTTGTGGTTCAGGTATCGTTGACTTTTTCTTAAATATCGGGAATTTTCTTTGTTCTCCGTAAGTCTTTATTAATTATAGGATTTTTCGTTTCGTACGCGTAAATAATGTATCAAAGGTTTAGGATAAATGCCGCCGCTTTTAAAAGACAAGAAATGAAAGATTAATTGCCTGCGACGATTGCTACTCATCTTTGATCTTTTTTATTGGTAAAAACGGTAGTATCTAAGCTTTTGGAATTGATTATTTAATTCCAATATTTAGATTAGGGTTATCGCTTGTTTAGGACATGCAGTATAACAGGTATAGTGAAGTAAGCTACGTTCCTGAAGTATTTTGTGTAAGTATTTCAAGCTAAAGTTTTAAATCTTTTTAGCAAATGAATATATATCATTTCAGCTAGTAAATATTATGAACATGGAAGCTTAAGCAATATTTTCAACCTGAACCATCTGATTGCTATCAATGGGATACATATTTGGAATTGCTTCTTGATAAAATATTTAAATATGGTTTAAAATGGAACTTTATATATAAATTATGCTTTTTCCAACAACCTTGTTAAAATTATTTATGCTGTAAGAGCTTACAAAAAATTAATTACTCCTATATTGGTAGTGGCGCTGCCTTCTACCAACGTCAGTGTTGAATATACCTGGCTATTTTTTTTCGGCTTTATTAAAAAATAGTTGTCACAATTATTTCCATGACAAAAGACTCAAAATGAATTAAAACTTTTTACTCAGATTATATTCTATAGATAGGTAAATTATTTTGACATTATTCAAATATCAAATAACTCTAAAAACGTAATAATTTTCAATGTTTCACTACGTTCCTTTATAGTAAAATATTACTTAAATAAGTATTTTTGAAATTTTGCAAGATTTCAGAAAAAAAAAGAAGAAAAGGTAAACTGTTCCCAGGGGGTTCAAAGGGTGTACAGAAATTTTTTTAACTGAAAATGATACTAGGTACCGTATTTCTGTCTACTTACCCTGAACGCATAATTTCTTATACATACTGTGACAATTCAAGCAAAACCGAAAAAGATACGATTTTAGATCGTATTGTGTTCTATTTAGTTACTAATTTCCACAAATTTCAAGTGTGATATTTTGTTCCATCTCAAACGTAAATTACAATTTGATGTTTATTTATGTGATTATATTTGGTCCAGACAAATACAGACGTCATTCGCATGCATAATTCAACAAAATAGAAATTTAAAAAAAAATCCAATTTTTTGTCCCAAAATTATTCACAAGGAGTTTGCTAAAGGGCAATTTTTATTACTAAATTTGACATTTTTGCTAACTATTGTTTCAACTAGTAAAAAAGCGAAAGCTGTTTAGGTACTTACTTTTGTGGAATAAAGAACAAACTTGATGCAGAAATTGAATTAAAAAGGTTAGAAACGTCATCAGAAACTAAGGATCTGTTATCAGGTATAGGCACTATCTTATTAAATTTGCCCAGTAGATCCAAAGAATTCTTCAGACAACTATATTATGTAATATATTTATATTTTCGAGGTGACCATTACAAATCTACCTTGTAGTTTTACGTCCCCAAACACGTCCATGAAGTGTCACTTTTTTGTACTCAGATGCTGAAAACCTACTTTTGCGTCATTCGTCTTGTGTTTTTGAACTACTTTTTTTATAAAAAAAAAACTCCATTATTTGATCTCCACCTTTACTAAATATCGTTATGATTATGAAGTACGACGGTACCAATTTGTTTCTTGGTAGACGAGCCAAGTAGCAAAAAAAGATTTTCTAACCTCAAAACCACTTATATAACCAAATATATTTTTCCTTATGATCTCCTAAAAAGCGTTGCGTGCACCGAGGCCGAAAAGAACTTTTTTCACTAGCAGCCATAAAGCATGCATTTGTCGACTTGCTTAGAGGTAGTAAAGTTCAACTTTTGCGCCCAAGGTTCAAAAATAAGATTGAGGTTCTGTACGAAATACTTGATGTGATTATTTGTTAAAGTGAATAAATGTATGCAAGTACCATTACTTGACTACATGCATGGTAATTGGTAGATGGTGGAAGATAACATTAATAGAGATAATGGAGATACGACAGACAGCAAAATTTTACAAACTTCAGGGACGATATTTCTCTTTCTCTGACAATATAGTAAAAGCACATTTTCTGAGGTCCCAGCGACCTGCTTCTTTGAAGACCAGTCTTTGTACTCTACATAAACCTTCATATAAACGCTTTTGGATTATTTTTCTGACAATACATAGTGTTCTTACCCATACGAGCATAATAAATCGTAACATCAAAGTTCAAAGGAAACTTAAGAAAGCTTATGATCAATATCTAAATTGGACTGTTTCATCCTCACATGAACATTTAGATCGTGATCATGAATAATAACGTAATTACATCTTCTTTTCGAGTTCCAGGATTCTCTGACGCCCTCAAACTCTTTAATATAAACATAATGTATACCAATATTTTGTCCCTAATGTCGAAATTACGATGCTTGGAATTGTACATCCACGCAAACAACCCAGCTTGTGTGTTACTGACTGAAACTTGGTTGTCTTCTCAAATTCCTGATGCTTCCTTAGGGTTAACAGATTATAATGTTTATAGAACTGATCGTGACGGAAGGGGTGGGGGCGTTTGTGTTCTGCTTAATAAGTCAATTTTCCAACGGTTTAGAGTGTCCAGAGTAAAGGTTGAGACTCCGCAGATTGAATCCTTATTTTTACAACTTTGCAGTAACGAATTTACTTTTTCTCTTGGATGTGTATATCGACCCTCTAGTACTTTGATAGCAAACGATATTATATTGATATCTGAACTTAGACGACTAAGCGAAGCTCATAGCAATTTTATTGTGGCTGGAGATTTTAACTTTCCTTGTATCAGTTGGCCTCTAAAGTCAATTTCTGCAAATCACAGTAGTTATGGTCTGTTTTCGAATCTGATAGTAAATTCTAGTCTTGTCCAATTAGTTACCGAGCCAACAAGATTTCGTAGTGGCCAGACACCTTCACTTTTAGACTTGGTGCTAACAAACCAATCGAATTTAGTGGGTGATGTACAAGTATCATCCCCCATGGGAAAGTCAGACCATGCGGTGCTAGAGTTCAATGTTCAAATACTTGTGAAGAAGGAACCTAAGCATATGAAGAAAAAGATCACTAAAATTGATATCCCAAGAATTAAACATTACCTGGCTAACAATTGCGATTGGTCGGTAACTTATAATACTGCTGATCCGGACGTGGCTTGGAAGCATTTTCATAATATTGTAAATAGCATAATAACAGCTGAAACTACAACTTTTTTTGTGAAGGTTAATCAGAAAAAGCCATGGATTAAACGTGAACTAATGAAGGCTATCAAGATTAAGAAAAGACTTTGGCAGAAATTTAAGGCTACTAAATTGGAATCTGACTACAGGGAACATCGTAAATTTTCCAACAAATTGTCTTTTGATTTTAAAAAAGCAAAAACTCAGTATGAAAATAGTTTAATTGGAAAAGGTAACAAGGCAATTTATAAATATGCACGACAGAAAATGTCGAGTAAAGTATCAATGCCGCTAATCAGGAGACCTGACGGATCTTTAAGCGAAAGTAATTTGGAAACTGCGAACTTGCTAGCTGATTACTTTGAAAGTGTCTATGTTACTGAACCACCAGGTGTACTACCTATAATTAATACACCTCGTCTCACGGAGTGTCTCGAAAATGTGATCTTAACAGGGGAAAGTTTACTAAATGAGTTATCAGCTTTAAAAATTGATAGTGCGCCGGGTCCTGACAACATTACTTGTAATGTGTTAAAGAGTTGTGCCCATGAGATTGTAAAGCCGTTGCTTCATATAATGGAAAGGTCATTAATCGATTCGCGTTTACCATCGGATTGGCTTAAAGCGTCTGTTACAGCTATTTTCAAGACAGGGGACAAAACATTAGCTTCGAACTATCGTCCCATAAGTCTCACATCTGTGTGTTGCAAAATTCTGGAGAGAATGATTTGTAAGCAACTGAGAGGGTGGGCACTTGATTACAGTTTAATTCCAAATACTCAGCACGGTTTTGTTCCAGGTCGGTCAGTCACTTCATGTTTGTTAAAATGTGTAGATGATTGGGGTTCACAAATCGATAACAAGAATCCTGTTGACGTGATCTATTTGGACTTTGAAAAAGCCTTTGATCGGGTACCGCATCTTCGTTTAATTACTAAATTAGAAAATTTTGGGATTCGAGGCCCATTATTGAAATGGATCAGATCATTTCTTCATGGTCGTAAGTTTTACGTCAGAGTGGGCGATACGGTATCCTCTGAACGGGTGGTTGTGTCTGGTGTCCCGCAGGGTTCTGTATTGGGACCACTGCTTTTCATCCTCTACATATCGGACTTACCTCATTTAATTTCGTCAAATCATGTTTTCTATGCTGATGACTGTAAACTGTATGCTAATCCTATTCAAAATTATCGAGAACTGCAAACGGATTTAAACACTGTCTACCGCTGGTGCTTAGACTGGTTGATTCCGTTGAATAACGGCAAGTGTAAAGTATTGCACTTGGGTACCAACAACCCCAAACACATTTACATAATAGATAATGAGGCAGTAAAAATGGTGGATAGTCAAAATGATTTAGGTGTTATAATAACATCTGATCTATCTTGGTCCAATCAAGTGGCTTACGTTGCACTAAAAGCAAATTCTGCATCCTATATGTTATTCAATGCATTTAGACACCCTTCACGAGATACATTTCTGAAATTGTTTAAGTCGTATATACGGCCAATTTTGGAATATGCCAATGTTGTGTGGTCACCAATTTTACAGCGGGATAAGGAATTGCTGGAAAAAGTTCAAAGAAGGGCTACAAAAAAGGTATTGGGCTATAGAACACAAAATTATCAAACCCGATTAAGATGTCTAAATCTTACATCATTGGAACAACGACGGAAGAGGGGAGACTTGATATTGGTTTACAAGATTTTTCACAATCCAAATATGTGCCACCTCAGAACCCTTTTTGAATTGAATGCTAACCAATTGCGAGGGCACGTTTACAAATTAAAAAAGCAATCATTTAGAACTATTGTTCGAAGGTTTTTCTTTTCTAACAGGGTGTTTGATGAATGGAATAATTTGCATAGTGAAATCGTAAATGTGACAAGTGTTAATATGTTTAAGAACAAACTGGATCAGTAACTTTACTTAGGGAAATCTATTTGAAGGAGCATAATAGGTCTCTGACCTCTGCTCCATTTTTTCTAATAATAATAATAATAATAATAGCAATTTCTTGCAAATTTTGCGCCTCCCCTTAGTTCTGGAAAGGCGCATTGTTCAATTTCGATCACGTTCTGTTCAGCAGACACTATTAAAAAAATTCGTGAAAAATTTTCAAATGTCAAACAACAAAAGTGTCACTTCACCAGCGACTACTATGATGTAAATGTTTGTGAACTTAAACATTTTTCGTCAAAAATTGAAGGTTCGTTTTTTCAATTTATTCTCTTTTACACTTTCTACTCTGTTTGATGCCTGCTAATGAAAAAAATAGTATATTAACCACGGTTGTAAGTTGTAAAGTCACTTCTAAACCTCGCGCTTTAGAGCCCTCGACGTTCCGCTCGGTTGGCTAATAATATACTATTCTCGACCTCATCTGATTCGTAGGCCTCGGCTTCGCATCGTCCTCAAACTTCAAATTTGCCAAAAAAATTCGTCTATATGGTTTTGATACACAAATAACTATTCTAGGCAACTATTACAAATCTAAACGTTTTACGTCCCCAGTCACGTTCATGAAGTGGCACTTTTTCGTACTGAAATGCCAAAATTACTTTTTTTCACTAGCAGCCAGGACGCATGCAAATGTCGACTCATTTAGTGGTAGCAAATTCAACTTTTGCTACCACGGGTTCAAAAAGTAAATTGAGGTTATGTACGCAATGTTTGATGTGATTATTTCTTAAAAAATGAACAAATGTGTGCTACAAACATTACTTGAGTATACGCATGGTAGTTGGTAGACGGTAGAAGATAAAATGATTAACTGGGCGACAAGTATAAACGGTTTTCTTTGTGTTGAAGATTTAGATTAAGTTTGATTAGAAATCAAAACAAAATCATGTTGCGTCAAAAAATTGAACGTTTATTTTTTCAATTTATTGTCTTATGGTTTCTACTAGTGAAAAAAATAGTATATTAACCACGGTTGCAAAGCCACTTCTAGACCTCGCGCTTCAGAGCCCTCGACGCTGCGCGTCTCGGGTTCTAATTTGCGCTCGGTCTAGAATGCTTGGCCTTGCAACCTTGGCTAATAATATACTATTTGTACTCACTTGTCACCTTTTTGGACTGACTTGTCACTTTTTTGTATTCCAATGTTAAAAACTTACTTTTGCGTCCTTGACCTTGTGTTTTGTTCTACATTTTTTTAAATGAAAAAGCCAAAAGCGCCGTTGGCAAATAAAATCGTTTTGATAGTTGAACTCTCCCTTTACTGAATATCGAAACCAATTTTTTTCTTAGTATAAGAGCAAAGTAGCACTTCTTGGTTTTTATCAAATCTCCAGAAATCCCCAATACTACTTCCATTACGAATTACAGAGACGGAGATACTCCCTCAACTCTGGATTTATTACTAACTAGTGATCCCAATTTGATTTCCACTCTCGATTTTGATCCTCCCATTGGTAAATCTGATCATGTTGTCGTTAAAGCCACCATGCAGACCATCAGCTATAGCAATAAACAGAAAGTGGCTGGGTATAAACGAGTGATACATTTTCCTAAAGTGGAGCGAGATATAAATGCGGTTAACTGGGAGACTTCATTCTCACAACAGACTCTTCCTCATTGCTGGTGGTATTTTGTTAGTATCGTTAATTCCTCTGTTATTTCCAACAGTAAGCTAAAACCATTTACCTACAACCCTGTTAGACCTTGGATTGATGATCATGTTTTTAATCTCATTAAAGTTAAACGCAAATTATGGCACAAATTTAAAAGAACTGGCTCCGTAGTCGATTACAGAGCTCACAGAGCATTTTCCAATGAATTATCTAAAACGATCTTTAATAAAAAAAAAACATACGAGGAAAATCTCATATCATATAACAAAAACAAATTTTTTAAGTATGTGAGGTCGTCTTTAAGTTCCAAAGTTTCTCATCCTATACTTAGAACGAATGACGGAAAGGTTGCAGATGATAAGGCCCTCATTGCTAATATGTTTGTTGAAGCATTTACCAAATCTTACACCAGTATTTCCAAGTCTGTGAGTTACCCTAACATTTTATCTATGAGAATTGTCGACTCGCTTACTTCAATAATCTTTGATTCCAAAACGGTTGAAGATCTCTTGAATAAGATAAAAATATCAACATCTCCAGGGCTTGATCTTCTCTCGCCGCTACTACTCAGGAGTTGCTCTCGATCCTTGTCATTACCTCTGTCTTTAATCATGCAAAAATCGTTTAATGAGGGTTGTTTGCCAGATGTTTGGAAAACCGCCTCAGTCACTCCTATATTTAAGAAAGGTGATAAACTTGACGTTAATAATTATAGACCCATTAGTTTAACCCCTATTGTTACTAAAATTATGGAACGCATAATTGTTAATAACATGTATAGATTTTGCGCTCAACATAATATAATACCTAAAACGCAACATGGATTTATGCCAGGCAGATCAGTCGTTACTAATCTTTTAACCTGCATTAATGATTGGACCCTTGCTCTCAACAATAATCATCCGATTGATGTCATATATTTAGATTTCTCGAAAGCATTTGATAAAGTCCCACATGCTGCTTTACTGCTTAAGCTTGATCATACTGGCTTCCGTGGCCAACTTTTATCCTGGATTAAAGCATACCTTTCTGATCGTAAATTTTGTGTACGTGTTGGGGATCATTTCTCAGATTTTACTGCGGTTTCTAGTGGGGTCCCACAAGGTTCCGTCCTTGGACCATTACTATTTCTAATTTATGTTGCCGACCTTCCTCTGCACGTTAAATGCAAAATTTCTTCTTTTGCGGACGATAGTAAATTATATGGTAATCCATTTTCCGATTATGCACGGTTGCAAAATGATCTCGATCAGATCTCCCTCTGGTGCGCTAGTTGGCAGTTGCCACTAAATGAGACAAAGTGCTTGGTCCTACATTTGGGAAAGAATAATCCTAAATTGAATTATACCATTAATTCTGTAAATTTAACCAGTTCCGATTCTTATTGTGATTTAGGTGTTACTATCTCTCATGATATGTCGTGGTCACTACATATAACTTCAATATGTAAGAAAGCAAGATCAATGCTATTTCTAATCTCAAAGGCCTTTAAAACACTATCCCCATCCGCATTTGTTCGCCTTTACTGTCAATATTGTCGTCCACTTCTTGAATATGGATGCATAGTCTGGAGTGTAGATTGGATCAAAGATCTCAACCTTATTGAATCCGTTCAGAGATTAGCAACGAGAATTCCTTATGGCTATCACCGTCCATCTTACGAAGAACGACTCTCTAACCTAGGTATCCTAAGTCTTGCAGATCGTCGAAATAGAGGTGACTTAATTTATATGTATCGTATACTTCACGCAACTTTTAATTGCGATCTTTCTTATATGTTACCTTTGAACCGCGACGTAAGGCTAAGAGGTCATGCGTTTAAACTAGCTAAGCAAAGTGTTAAGATAAAATGCCGCCAGAACTTTTTTGCAAATCGATCCTTCGACGCATGGAACGGTTTACCTTCTTCTGCTGTCACTGCACTGACTCTGTCATCTTTTAAGAAAGAAATTGACACAATTCTTTTTCAATGTTGAACAAAAATCTGTCTACCTATTTTATACATATCACCCGATAATAGACTATTATAACGTTGGGCTCATAGAAATTAATTTTTCTTGCCCAATTTTTTGTTAACTTATAATAATAATAATAATAATAATTATTTATACTGTATGATCACCTAAAAAGGGTTGCGTGTACCTCAGACAACAGAGAACGTTTTCGGTTGCATGTGATCGGCCAAAAAATTCTTCTTTATGGCCTTGAACACAAATTTTTATTAACAGTAGGAATTCTGTAGCAAAAACAAATTGCTGTAACTATATGAAACCGAAATGGGAGACCGTAGAAATAATTAGGTGCTTAAATTGTACCCAAAATGGTTTATGGTTAAATATTTGATATAATATTCCGAATGTTTATTCACATCGTTAAAAATATAACTCATTTTAACGGTTTTAAATTTTACATACAACTGCAAATGCATCAAGAGTTTGTTCCTAAAACCCCTGAAATTCAAAAATTTTAGACCCAACAAAAACAGAAAACTTTAGTTCAAATAAAAGTAAGTAACACTTTTTGCTTCTTTCTTGTTTTCTACATTAAGTACATTGCATAACAAAGTTTGCTTGTTAAACCAACTCTTTAAATAGTGCTAGAATTCATTTATATATTTTTCTACGCTAATAGCGGCCATTCTGACTCTAAAACTATAACTACTGAAGTTGTGGAGTTTGGTAAACATCTCATTATCAGAATAGGTAATATTATTTGTGACTGTTCCCTTCGACGGCCATTACCATCCGCCTTCAACCGTCATAAATTAGCTTATCTGTATTAGTTCTAACACTGAGATGTTTACCGGACTTCATAATTCGGTAGTTATTGCATGGCCAATATTCGTCAGTAAAATGCTATAAACCTTTGTATTATCAAGCTGCAAATATATCACCTGCAATGTTAATTACGTCCATATTATTTACTGAAGTACATGCAACAAAGAACACCGAGATTAATACCTACATGAATATGTAACACGTAGATTATAAACATACATATGTACATACAACCTAACATTTAGAAACCACATTATAGAGAGATAACTCGTTCCACCTCCAAGACCGTACCGCTGAAAACTGCCACAAACACTTAACCGTCATTAAAATGTATTCTGTTTGGAAATACAAAAAAATAAACGAAGTTTAACAAACTGCAAAACTGCGAAATCCAATTTCCTACGTAACTTACACAAAAGGCAACTTTTAGGTACGTGACAGCCCATTCCGTTTAAAAATATCTCAATCGGTCGAAGCTTCACCGTCCTCTCTTCAACTCCTGCATGGACGATAAGACGACCCGCCAGTTTGTCGCTTTGTCCAACTTCGTATCGAACTGATTTCTTAAGTTGTATTCAAGTTTAAATCGAAGCGAACGGCTCTGATCAACCATATTTATCGACACATTAAAAGTTTACGGTTAGCGGACCGGCAGTTCACGGATTGAACTGAAAGTGAAGTAATAAAAATTTTAATAACAATAGACACGAAATTATTACTGGAACCCAAATTCAAAAATATGTATTTTTAGTAAACCATAATACTTCCTTCTTCGCTCACACTATATTCAAATACAACTCCATATAGTGATGTTTTCTGCTAGAAAGTAATCACCAGGTATTACATAGAATAATAATAATGTTTATTTTTGTTATAAATGGAGAAGTATTTTTACACAAGCCAACTAAAGAGAAGAAAATAATAAAAAAAATTGGTCTAAAAAGTTTAGACAGTACTTCCCTCGCTGTCGGAAACTTGACGACTGCATGCCTATTGTGCTTTTTTTCTCATTGCATTTTTGTAGTGGGAATTTAAAAAAAATTGCGATGACGACATCAACATTTTTACAAGCACACGTATATCAGTTGGGATAGATGTAGTGTAATACTAAGAATAAAATTATTGTATTCCCAAATTTTCGGGAAAATGAATTGGGTCGTTTTGAATATTGATTTGTTATAATCAATAAAATAACGAAACAATTTACTCACGTATACGGCGCCGGCGTGTAATATGAGAGGGAACTGAAAATCGTGTATGTATGAGCATTCTTAATTTAAGATGACAAGCGTAACAGCATACGTGAGAGTCAAACAGAGAAACTGTAAACAAAACGACCGTCGGTTTTATTGCTTCGACTTCCGCTTATTATATAAAACATTGGGTTTTGTTTTAATTTTTGACGGTGGAATTCACAATTGGTTGATTATAAACATGTCTATACCACATTCGCGGAACCTAGTCAGCGCACAAAACAAATGCACGTCTGTAATGTTAAAGTAGATATAAATAAGCGTGTTACCCTTATGTTTCAACCGAGTTTTTACTTTAAAAAATTTTGTGTCTACCAAATTGGGTTGGTCCAATGTAATACTAATAACAAGTGTTGCCTTTAATTTGATCAATAAAATAAATTGACTTCATTAATTTTTTTGAGCCACCTCTTAAGAAAATCTAAAAAATATGAATGGAATGATAAATCACAAGTACAAACTCATCATCTTTTTTGCACTTTAGATAGGATTTATATAGCAAAATTTAAGGGTGACGTCATCAATTTTTTTAGGGGGGATGAGCAAATAAATTTTGTTAAAAAATTTACCATGCTTATGATAACTTCAAAATATCTCCAAGATTTCACAGCATTCGGTTCTGTAATTCCTGATTAAATCAATAAAATAAATTGACGCATTCATTAATTTTTTTGAGTCACCCTGTATATGCAAATCCAAAAAATATGATTGGAATGATAAATCACAAGTACAGACTCATCATATTTTGTACATTTTAGATAGGATTTATTCAGCAAAATTTTGGAGTGACGTCATCAATTTTTTAGGGGGGAAGAGCAAATACATTTCGTTAAAAAATTTACCATGCTTATGGTAACTTTAAAAGATATCCAAGGTTTCAAAGCATTCGATTCTGTAATTCCTGCTTAAATCAATAAAATAAATTGACGCATTCATTAATTTTTTTCAATCACCCTGTATATGCAAATCGAAAAAATATGAATGGAATGATAAATCACAAGTACAGACTCATCATATTTTTCAAATTTTAGACAGGATTTATTCAGCAAAATTTTGTGGTGACGACATAAATTTTTTAGGAGGGACGACCAAATACATTTTGATCAAAAATTTACCATGCTTATGATAATTTTAAATCATCTTCAAGATTTCAAAGCATTCAGTTTTGTAGTTCCTGAGTAAATCAGTAAAATATATTTTGCGCAATCATTAATTTTTTTGAGTCACCCTGTATATGCAAATCCAAAAAATATGAATGGAGTGATATATCACAAGTACAGACGCATCATATTTTGTACATTTTAGATAGGATTTATTCGGCAAACTTTTGAGCTGACGTCATCAAGTTTTTGGAGGGGATAACCAAATATATTTTGACTAAAGATTTATGATGCTCTTTAGAGCCTTAAAATATCTGCAACATTTCAAAACATTCGGGTTAGCAGATTCAAAATTAAATTGCAAAATGTTGTTTTATAATTTTGATTTTTTTTCCAAAAATCTGGACGTTTCGGGTAAAAACTCAATTCGGCGTCGTAAACTACATGTGTAGGACTATGTTATTTTATACAATTTAAGACCCATTTACTACCTACAATTTTGAAGTGACGTCATCGCATTAGTGGTGGGGATGATTAGACAAATTTTGGTTAGCGTTTTACCATCTACATGATATTCCTAATATAAGGACAAAATTTCACAACAATCGGTCCAGTACTTTCGGAGATTATCTGTCTAATAAAAATCCGGGAAGGCAGACAGACGGACAGACGGACAGACGGACAGACGGACAGACGGACAGACGGACAGACAGACGGAAATGGGAGACTTATTTCTTCGTCTTCTAGGGGTCATGAAAGATCGAGAAAACGTAAAAGTAGAGAGTCGGCCGACGGACTCGATTACAATATTTCCTTTGCTTACGCTCGGGAAGTAAAAATTAAAGAATGGTGCAGTTTATTTTATTATTCAAACTAAGAAAGCCGCACCTCATTTTCCAGAAAATTCCAGACAGCAGTACTACTAAAATGTCATTGCTAAAATGTTGATGTCTTCACAAAATTTTGTAGTAGAAAAAGTCAGTTGACACACAAACATAACATGTTTCTTTACCCTTATTTTAACAATCCACACATATTTCCCTACTTTAACCTACAGTAATTATTAAAAAAATAAATGAAAAAAATCAAATTTTATAATTTTTACTTCCCGAGCGTAAGCAAAGGAAGTATTGTAATAGAGTCCGTCGGCCGACTCTCTACTTTTAAGTTTTCTCGACCTCTCATGACCTCTAGAGTACGAAGAAATAGGTCTCCCGTTTCCGTCTGTTTGTCCGTCTGTCCGTCTGTCCGTCTGTCTGCCGTCCCGGATTTTTATTATACAGATAATCCCCGAAAATACTCGACCGAGTGTTGTGAAATTTTGTACTTATATTAGAAATATCATGTAGATGGTAAAACGCTAACCAAAATTTGTCTAATCATCCCCACCACCAATGCGATGACGTCACTTCAAAATAGTACATAGTAAATGGGCTTTAAATTGTATAAAATAACATAGTCCTATACATGTAATTTATGACTCCGAATTGAGTTTTTACCCGAATCGTCCAGATTTTTGGAGAAAAAAAAATCAAAATTATGAAACAACATTTTGCAATTTAATTTTGAACCTGGAAAACCGAATGCTTTAAAATCTTGCAGATGGTTCACAGTTATTATAAGCATGATAAATTTTTAATCAAAATATATTTATTTATCCCCCCAAAAAATTGATGACGTCAGCTCAAAAGTTTGCCGAATAAATCCTTTCTAAAATGTACAAAATATGATAAGCCTGTACTTGTTATTTATCATTCCATTCATATTTTTTGGATTTGCATCTACTGAATCACCAAAAAAAATAATGAATGCGTGAATTTATTTTATTGATTTACTCAGGAAAACCGAATGCTTTGAAATTTACTGCGAAAAAAAACTTAGGAGGTATGCAGTCGTCACATTTCCGACAGCGAGGGAAGTACTGTCTAAACTCCTTAGACCAATTTTTTCTCCTACAACTTTAGTTACAATTGCTTTCACACGACATACCCAGGCCAGTTGACCCATAACCTCATGTACCGAGAGGCCAATAAAAACACGATGAAAGACAGTCATGGATTTTTGAAGAACTGTCTTTGATGAAAGTTTCGTCGTGTCAGATTACCAATAATTGGAAAGTTTGACATAAAAATGCAACGATCAAATACAAAATTTCAAAAATCCATGGATGTCTTTGTTAGTGTGTCTCTCGACATATGTCCTAAACAAGCAAATAAAAAAATAGATTTTTCGTTTGTTTAATCATACTTTAAAATTAGCAAAATCAAAGCGAATTTTGTGGTGGTCACAATAAAATATTATTTATTTACAAATGTTTTAAAATCAATCAAAAATGTATAATTTAATGCAACATAAATCCACCACATTAAGATTTGGTTTGAGATCGTTTTAACTATCTAAGGTAGCTTGAAATTGCAAAAGCAATATGCTTTTAAACAACGGATTATTCGTAAAAGAAATATTTTGCAGAAACGAAAGATTGATTGCTGTCTTAAATAATATTCTTATCAGATTTAGTCGTAATTCTAGTTGTAAAAACTTTCTGTGCTACTTTCCTTAACTTTGTCTTTAATCAAAATAACGGCACCCCTAAATTTGTTTCCATAATAAAGAAGCTATATTTTTTATGGACTGTGTATCGAATGATAACTTTTAAGGCCCTGCGTTTGTGAAAAGGTTTTATGCACGATAAAGATATGGAGATTGAAAATCGACATTTTAATAATCTTATTTTATAACTTTATAAAGTGGATATAGAGAACTATCTATCAAGCTGAAAAGTAACTAACTGCTAAGTTAAAACTGTTAAAAAAAGTGCAAAACAGTTTCACATAGATCTGGATTTCCCCATGTCGCCGACGATTTACAAGAGTCTAAATTTTACAACACCGTAAAGTTCTGCGTTCAGAGGCATAATTTAACAGCAACACACAGTAGTTTGGAGTATCATAATATTTGATTTATATCAGAATAAAGTTTATACTGGCGCTGATTGATAGTTGATCGAATAATGCGTAAGCTATTATCGCAAAGAATTACGACCCTCGTAAACTCTTTGGCACGCATTTGCTGAAACCGAGAAACATTTTATAGGTTATAAATTATTCGAAATCTAATTCACAGTCATCTTACAGACATGACGAGATGATCGTAAAAAGATAGATAAATACGAGGAGAACAAAGAGAAGAGGGTGTGTACAAACTTGGGACTTGATAACATCAAATGGTCCTGGGGCGAATTCTGAAAAGCTTTGTAATGGTGTCATTCGACAGAGACTTGATTTAGGGTTTTGACGGCGGCGGACACCACAGAAGGGGCGAGCTGCCACCTGATACCGAGGGGAAAGGAAGCAATTAAAAGAAAAACAAGCAAAGCTATTGCTTGTTATTTTCCCTAGTAAAATGTTTACTATTGAAGTTGTTGTAGAGACTGAAGAGCGTATGTAATTCCGTCACATCCAAATCTTGATTTCATAACTTTTATCAATTTAATAAAACTGATTTTTGATTTCTTTTCATGTGTGATTTTGAAATATACATACATTTTTCTATAATATGTACTTTTAATTATTTGTAAAAACATCCATAAATCTGGTTGATATATTTTTTCGATTGGTTCGCAGTTGCACTCTATAAAATCCCGCCCGAAAATCTGCCCATTTCTGGATTAGCCGACAAATGACAAGAAATCGTTGACGTCGCCTTCAATCGAATCTAATACGTTCTATTCCATTAAGCGTAAATGTCGCTTTTAACACGAATTGAGATATTGAACCGGTTAACGATAAGAGTGAGCTGAAACGGAAAAAGTTTCCAAGGGTGACCCGCAAAAGATAGAAAAGTTTGTTTTCTCCCAGACAACAGTTGTAAATCTTCGAATGACACCTCTGGGCTTCGCCCCTTGCCAACTTTATACTCACTTTACCAAAACATGTGTAAATAAAAACTTCCCTCATACTGTTCCGAATCGAATAGTCGCAATAAAATTAATCGATCGCTCATTCGAGTCACGTGGCTTTGCCTATTTCCCGCCGTCGAATAGATAAAATTTAAAGGAAAGACCGGGAAACCCTCGTAATTAACTTCGGTTCTAAACCAAAGCTTAACAATCCGCCATTAAAGTCAACTGAATTCTTACTTCTTCAGGTTTTATGGAGTAGTTTCGCTCGCTCAATTGGATACGTTCTTGGACTTAAGAAATCATTGAACTCACTTAACGGCGCAGCGGATGCTACCGTCACTTAAAAAGTTTTCGGAAATATAACGGTTATGTAGTCTCAGAGTTTATGTGGCAAATAATGACTCAAACTAAATATACATCCTATGATTGAGTGGTCTTAACTGAATTAGACGATCTTTACGTAGTAAGTTCCTCAATACATAATTTACATTCTTACGAGTACTCTGAATATCATAGATTCTGTTTTATATGTGTGCCGCTCCACAAAAAGTGTACACACTGCTAAATTTGCCGCCTCGCAAAGAAAAGTTTCTTATAATTCTTTCTTTACAAACGGCCATAAACATTTGAAAATTTTACTATTTTTCTCTCCTCTACCGCGCCATATTTAATTCAAGAAACCATCAAACCCCATAATAGAGTAAACCAGCAGATGAGGTCTCATTTAAATCCCTTTGACGTTGGACTGCAGATTGTTAAATATTAAAACCCAATTTAGTAATTTTCAAGCGGGTCATTCTGGCCGACCTCAAACATTTGCACAGTCAAATCGCTGTAAATCCAACACGACCATAGTCTTAAAGCTGGGTTAAGTCATTCTCGCACGCCCTAAGCTCCAATGTCACGCTGTGTCCTTTTCTTATTCAGTGTTCCTCCGAAACGTTCGTTTTAGAGGGATGAATTTTCTCAAGCATGGCTGTAATCCCTCATCGAGGTCAAAAGGTTGCCACTTCGGTTATGTTTCGGCCCGCATTCTCCAAGATTTATGCCCTGCTGCGTCTTCCAGGGTTTATTTTTTAATAGCGCGAAATTTCATAAGGGAATGAAACAGTGCAGATTGCGCGTGAATAAGAGTATTTTACTCGAGGGGTTTATATTATAATGTATTGGTTGTGGTAATTAAAACAAAGAGGATGTGCAATTTTATTTTAGACTACTAAAAAGTACCAGTAAAAATGCACTACCGTAGAAAGATACTTAGTTTTTATTACGTTTTAATATTGGCATAAAAATGGTGGAGGCGCCGGGATAATAATTAATTCTATGAGAATATTAAGAAGGATTTTTAAATTTATTGATCTTTGAACAAAATAACAAAAAAGTAATAAATTAAAAAAAAAATGGGAGCATAGTACTATTGTTTGTGTTGATATATGAAAGGGTTACTACAAAAATAAATTAAAATTTGCAAAATCAACTTTCATTATTTAGCTACGAAATAAGAAATTTTTGATCCTGAGAAAATTTTCAATCAGATATTTTTTGTTAGATAATTTTAATTTTTGCACAATAATTGTGAAGGCACGGGGATTATTAATTAAATTTTTCAAGCACTTTTCAAAATTTATACAATTAGTAACCAATTATTTGTATGGACGATAATTTTGAGAACACGATACCATTTTCTAATTTGAAATATTTGCATATCATAAAATTTAAAAAAATGCAGAATCAAATTTTGAACTTTATCAAAGAACTTTTTGATTTTAAGAAGGCTTTCAATTAATTTAATATACTAATTTGAGAAAATTCTGAAAAGAATAAACGATAAAGTTTTGTTCTTTGATGGTTTCGATGAATTTGAGTAAGGGGTATTTTTTGGTTGTATGGAAGATGCTCATATAAAGCAAGCCAACATTCTACTAAAGTTAAGTACCAATAACGAGGAGTGTTTTATCTTTCAAAGTAATAACGTAAAAATGCGAAACTATTCCTCCATATTGACAAATATAACCTAACAATCAAAATAGACGGTAAAAAAAATTAAAAAAGTTACTGTGAAAAGAAAATACTATATTAGTTATCTAGTAAACAAGCAGTTCTTCTAACATGGAATCAGACACTGATTAGAATTCATTTGTTCATCCTTTCCAAAATTTTGATAGTCAACTCAAAAATTCGATACTTACGTTGAAATTTATATTGTGACATGCTGCTTTATTTGTTGATTAATAATGCTCATATTTTCGATGACACATATAGGGGTTATCGAAACAGTTTGTACAAGAAAATTTTGTAATTTACAAGATTTTACGAAAAGAACAAGATACTAAAACTGATACGGCGATTACAAAACAACGACTATTTATTTATTCAGCCCTTCTGTAAAATTAGTGATCGCAAAAATGTATTGAATAAATGTTTCTTTTTACGTGTGTCTTGAGATGCACTTTACACTTTAATATTTTTTTTTTATTTTTATGAACTGTATGTAAATGATATTTAGTAATTTGATTTAACGTTAATTGAACAGCGCTTCTCTCGCACTAAAGTCAAACATTTAAACAAATTCTATGTCTCAGAAAAAAAAATATCGACGAGGATGGTATTCCAGTTGGTCAAATTCAACGCCTTAAATCACCAGGCGACCGACTATCTTGTGTTATACGTGCGCGAGCAATGAAGATGACGTCATAAATTTTTAGGAAGGAGAAAATGAACAAATTTGGATCAAAGATTTTCAATGCTTGCAAGATGTAAAACTCTTAAACCAAATGCTTTAAAGTTAAATTGCAAAACGTTCCTACTCATTTTTGGCTTTTTTACAAAAAATTAGATATCCAGAGTAAAATCTGAACACGGATTGATTAACTACAAATGCATCAGGAGTATCTTATTCTATAAAACTTGAACGTTTATCATTTACTGTTATAAATTTTGGAGATAACGTTATACCATTGGTGTGGGGACTACTAAACAAATTCTGGTTAGCGTTTTACGATCTACACGACATTCCTAACATACTTACTTGTTGTAAAATTTTACGACAATCAGTCCAGTAGTTTCGGAGATTATTTCCCTAATAAAAATTGACATAGACAACAGACGGAGGGAAATAGGAGACCACTTTTTCTCGTACTCCAGAAATCATGAATCATCGAGAAAATATGAAAGTATCCAGTTGCCCGATGGATCTTTTTACAAAAATTTTTTCGCTTACGCTTGAGGAGTAAAAATATAAAAACCCTGAATAGATTTTTCCAAAGCATTTGTTTAATTTTTAAAAACATTGTTATGTAATCACGGCATAAGAAAAGTGAATTATTAAAGCACAAATAAAAGAATGACTGATTAACAGTTATATAAAAATGGTGGACAATTCAAATCAACAACAAGTTGAAAATACTATAGCACGTGGGCTAACATGTTTCGGTACGCACTGGTACCATCATCAGAGCTAAATGACAGGTAATTAGTTTACTTTTACTTTGGTCACTCATTCTGTCCCATCCATTTTCTTAGTACATCATTGGAGTTTGCCATTAGTAAGAAGCAGCTTTTAACTCAAAATTTCTTCAACAAACAGAATGTAACTTTTGTTTTCTTTAGGTAAGTGTAGTTAATTCCAATGTTTCTGTAAACTCATTTGTCATTTGTTTAACTCTGTTGGTGGTACCAGTGGGTATCGAAACATGTTATCCCAATAAAAATTTTCAACTTTGTAGCATCGACTTGGTTTGTTTACAATTTTTATATAAAATGAAACACGGCCACTTCGAGAAAAATATGGCAACTATCTTATTTAAAGGAAAGACAGTTTTTCTAGCGAATATTCTAAAATGACGTCACAATATTTTTGAAAGAAATTGGTAGAAAATATGCAATAATGTAGAGTGTATCCAGAAATATAATTTATTTTTTTCAGTAATTCCGGAAACTACCTACTTAATAAATCTCCATCAGACCTCAGACAGACAGAAGTGCGAAATCGTAACCCTACACACTTCCTAACCTCAAAACTTGCATCAGACACCATAATTTGTGCAGCACCACACACGGCACAAGCAAGCTTTAACGACTGTTTTAATTCATTTAAATTAAAATTTAAGTAATAACAAACTTGCAAACTCCGTTTTATTAAATTATGCTCTGTGTAACACAGATCCAGAATCACAGATGCACCTTTTGACTCAAATCCCTCACCGGCTTCCAACTTTACCACTCCACTTACCTCCACCTCGCTTTTGCACGATTTATGCGCTTTGTTCTTTCAAGTTTATTTTTTAATAGTGATAGGAAATTTTGCAGCGAAATGAAACAGCGCACATTCGGCATAGATTTGGGGAGATTTCTTGAATTTTTTAAAAACATAAACGACAAAAATTCCCCAATCTGAATATGTCGGCGTATTTACAAAACCCTGCGGTGTGTTTTACAACCAACGTTTGTGGAAAGTGTCTCTGTCTGCACTTGATCATGCATGCGGAACACACCCGGGGGTGTCTGTTTATTTCTCAAACGCAGTTTTCTCAAATCTGGTTAAAATATCACAAGGGTTATTATAACCTGGATTTGTGCGTTTTTGTGTGAGGCCAAATATGCACGGATTAAGACGTATCGACAAGAAAATTTCAGTGGAAGCATGTAGGAAAGTGAAAAGGTTTCTGTAGAAAAAGCTACGTAGTTATGATGCAAGGGAAAGGGCTATTTTCAGTCTAGGTTTTTATTGTTACAGCTAGATCATCTTTACAAATGCTAATGGATGATACAGATGAAGATGAGAGAAAAATAGACAAGTTCTAAATATAAGGTTCCGATGTTAAAAATCAAATTCTGTTTTTATTATGAATAAATGACAGTTTTTCACATATGTATGAGTCCTAACCTTTGTTGTTTTTTTTTGTATTCTTAATATTACCTTTTATTATTTCTCTTTTATGTACATTTTTCATGTATTTAACCGCCGGGGTTAAATGGATTAATAGAAGCTAGAGTTTGCACCCTTTGTTGCAGAAAAAAACCAACTATTGATATGTACTGATTAGGTTAATAAAAAACTCTTGAGATCCTAGAATTACAGAATACAAATTCGTCTCCTATCATTCACTAATCTCATCCCATCCCCAAAAGCTTAGCGTACCTAATGATCGTTTATCTGCGCATCATTTGAAAAGTGACCTACACTACTCTGACCTACTGGTGCTAACCTATTCTAACTGACATGATTAGACTGTTCGAGAAACTTACAAATAATATGACACGTTCCTAACAAAATATATGTTTGCATTTTGACAATTATTGAATCATTTAAGTGTAAATATTTGAAATTCTCAACTAAACTATTTGGTACTACACCTACATTGGAGATAACTAAAGATAGAATTGAAATTTTCTCAAAGTATAGCATTGCCTATTGACATAATTGTATGCAGTAAGTATATCTGGTAATACGGAAATATTATATATTGCCCACGTTCTTCACACGAGTTAAAATGTGCTCTATGAGAAATGAGTTTTCTGCATGCCTCAGTGTACTTTTTTATAATTAAATATAATACTATGGAGTAAACAGAAATAACAATTTTAACAAAGTCCATCAAATTGTAAAATTTGCCTAAAATTTGTAAAATCGCTTGTAAATCTTGTCACCTGCAGTATAATACAGTCTTTTCGAATGTAAAGTTGCAAACTGCCTCCAAACGTTGCCTCTATTTAAACTTTCTCAAAAGCGCCGTCTTGTAAGAACAACGTAGATTAAATGTTGCGAGAGAAAAACACGCATTGAGAAAAACAGAATTGCGCTGGAAGTTTCTTTCTTTATCCAAACATAATTTATCACTCTATATTTGAATATTCACGGAGGAAGCGAACAAAGAAATAAAAACAATTTCATGTCAAAAGACTCAAACGCACTGTATTGAAAACAAAATTACCTCTTACTTTGTTGTCGTCTGGAACGTAAACTACTTGAGCGAATTTTTTGCAAGATTATAAAATATTTGCTTTTGCAAAAAACATGTTTAGGTTTGTATTTGCATTCATATTTTTGCGTGCGTTTTTCAGTTGGAAATGAGTGAAATTTTTGCGTTGTACACGAATTACTTGCTATGAAAAACTAGGGCGTGCTATATCTGGACCGGAGAAATTGCTTTAGTTAAAGAAAGGTCACATCCGGTGGTTTAAATCGTAAATTGTGTGGTATTACTCTGATGTATCGAAGACGGATGCGGCATTGGTATTTAGAAACTAATCCGGTTTCCTAATGTACATAGTAATTGCGGGTCCTTTATCACCGAAAATGGGTAGATTTATGAAACAAGTGTGCTAGGATTTGAGATTAATCTAAGATTCAGTAGCAGGTGGAGTCTGTAATTCCGACATCACTCTTATAAGAATATGATTTCATAAAAGCTTTGAATTTGTTTGAATTTAAGATAAATGTCAGACAAACTTTATCTCTCGGTTTATTTTAATTACCTAGCGTATAAGTGAATTTAAAATAAAAATTCTGTATGTAATGTGTATTAACGTAAACTGAAATAACGCGTTTCATAATGAGAGTTATAAATGCTTAAAACAGACACCTGCAAGGGAAAACACCGACTGACTGCGTTCTTCATCGCTGTGACCCCTCAGTAATCATTTCTGAGTAAGCAAAATTTAGTATCCAGTCATTAAACATCAGAAATATTCACAAAGTTTCAATCCATGTGTAAAAATGTAAATCGTTTATCTCACCGGTCTGCGATTGTTGATTGCCCTCGCCGAATTAATTCCGGTTTTAAACCGACTTATACATGTTATAATTTCCGCGATGACGGCGAACTCGTTAATTAAACTTAACGAAATTAGCCTGCTTAAGCTCCGACTTAAAATATGCGAAAATTTCCATAATGCGGTGTGCTGCTGACATAAACAGAGCGAAGCGGTGTACTCGAGTGTAAAATCTTATACGTTTTGTGTTGTTCTGTGCGACGGCGGTTCAAGATTGAAGCATAATATTGACAGAGATCTCCCGATGTGTGTACTCAGCCGTGTGTCAACACCCCCTTGCCGAGAGCTAACGTTCCCTCTATTTTACGATTCTGCACGCCCACCACTTTTTACCATATCGCGAAATCCTATTACTTTATTAGAGGGCACTTGGAGGGCTTTACTGGAAGCTCAAAAACCATACTTTAGTGTAAATGTACAAGTGTACACTTTTTTTATTTAGTACTTATATTTACCGTGCGGTGGAACTAGATAATACAACACATTAATCAAGACAATAGATGACTTGATTACTATTATCGCTATTAAATAAATGGTAATTCAACAGGCAGTTGGTCAGTAAGTAGATTACATAACAAACATAGAGACATATAGGGAAACTTAAATAACTACAACATTAATTCTTCTGCAATATGTTTTAGTATGTGCTGCACTACCACTAAAGAGATCAATGCTAACTAGAGTGTAACAATAGATTTATTATAGCTTAACAAAGTGGAGCAGCTTTCATGACGATGTTTGGTGTCGGTACTGAATATTGAATTATTATATTGTCAGTTCTTAAATATCTCGCAGATTAACTCTCAAATCATGCACAAGAGCTTTTCTTTACATAACATTATCATCGAGACAATGTTCAAATTTTTTTGGCAAATTCCAGAATGGAACGAATGAGGTGGACTTTGTATAACTTACCTACAATACTGGGATCTCCCTTAGAAAAAGTTGTACCTATTCCTACAAATATCAGGATGGGAAAAATGTAGACCTAGTACCTACAAGTTACTTATAAGACTAAGAGCTGCCTCAGAAAAAAGTCTACCTATGAGAAGCGCAAGTAGTGCATTTGTCTTCTTGACAATCCGAGCTAATCATTTGTCTAAGTTAAGCGGAAGTAACCACGTGTAGCAATATCTAGATATTAGATCATTTTGTGAGATCCTAATAGCGCATACTGCAAAAAGGATTTTAAAAAATTCTTTAAGTTAAATATATGCGTAGGAAAAAAAGAGGAGGTCCAAGAACTGACTCTTATGAGGCGCTATTTTAAACATGTAATTTGTGGATGCAAAATGCATCCATCTTGCCCTCAAATGCTAAAGTAATCTGCCAGCTTTTTATGATTTTTTATTGAAAAAAATACTTGACAATAACATTTATATTAATGTTGCAACTATTACAACTACGTATTTACAGTTTTTGCTGAAGGAATATTAGTTAAGGAACATTCTCTTGACACATCTTCCAAAGCGCATATGACTTCGACGCTTTCTGTTGTTGCACTTGCCGAAGAAGCTTCATCATGAATTTTTATTTTACTTTCAACAAATTCTTCAATATAACTTTCAGCGATGGTCTAAGACTTCCAGCCACCATGACAGTTTAGTGTAGTCAAATCTGTCCCTTCATCGGCCAAAAGAGTTCTGGAAGACCCCTGAAATGAGTGACCAGTGAATGCTTCCGGATCTAGTAATTTCAAGAATGTGGCGATGCGTCTTGGGAATAAACCTAAAATATTTTCTGAAAAGTTTTTCACATTTTTGATCTTGCACCAGTTTACCAATTTTGTGTAATTTTGTTTAGTTCATTTTTGATTTTCGAGGGAGAAGGTTCAGTGTGACCACCTTCGCTGCTTCCGCTATATCTGGCGGCTTAAATGACCAGATCGTCTTCGTTAGGTTCCTCCATTTTACAATTGAAATTCTAAATGTCACTTGAAATTCGTTTTTTGTAAAATGGCTTACACTGTTTACACCGTTCTTACCTGAAATTGTACCACTGCTATTGTGATTTCTCATAAATAAAATCCAAAATAATTTGTAATTTTTATAATTTTGCTGCCCTGTTCCGTTGTGGATAAAGCTTTATAGTTATATAGTCTGTGGCAAAACGGGCTTTTCCAGTCCTAGATGACTGACAGCACTCGCATCTGTTCGTGCTGCAAATTTCATCTGATGGCTGGAAAAGCCTTATTTGCGCTTTTAATGTACAAATAACTATTACGCTCTAACCGTCAAACTACTAGGCTGGTAATTGTTCGAATCGAGTTTTATGGATGGGTCTAACAATTGCAGTTTTCCAGTCAGCAGGAAGTTGACCGGTTTCAACCGATTGTTGCGTGATTAACCGCAAAGAGAGACTTAACAAACTAACACATTCACTGAGGATAGACCCAGAGATGTTGTCTGGACCTGGCGATGTTGTTTTCTAAACATTTTAAGTTTATTGCACATAAAGTATACATCAAAATGGATAAGTTACGTCCAGCGTTTCTAAACTTGCGCCAGAATAATTATTTCTTACTTCTAATAATTTTCAGTATCTGACCATTTATCCCTGGTTTTGTTGATGATCTTCAGCCTTATAGTAGAAAGAGTATTGAGAAATCATATGAGCGGGAATTTGTTTAAAACTATCCCAGTTGTCTGAAAGGACTCACAGTCCGTGTTGTGTTGTTTAAATTAGGTAAATCTATAACAGATTTATTAGTGGTTAATCTTTTTGCACGAACTACAAAACAAATGTGAATATCCGTATTTAAGAGAATGTAATTTCCCTACAGGGTTGGTATACTGTAGTTGGTTAAAAGACATTATGTTATTATTGGTTATTTCACGCGAGAAAGATGAAACCTTGCATTTTTACTTCCCGAGCGCAAGCTAAGGAAGTATAGTAATCGAGGCCATTGGACGAATGGCTACTTTTATATTTTCTCGACGTTTCATGACTTCTACAGATCTAAGAAAGTAGTCTCTCTTTTCCGTCCGTCTGTCTGTCTGTCTGTCTGTCGGTCTGTCGGTCTGTTTGTCTGGCGTCTGTATCCATTTTTATTAGACACATAATCTCCGAAACTGATTGTTGTCAAATTTTGTACGTAGGTACATATATAGAAATATCATGTAGATGTTTAAATGTTAACCAAAATTTTGCTAATCACCTCCACCAATAATTTGATCACGTCATTTCAAAGAATTATATGTTTACTTGATTTAACTGTTATATAACTATATACAGGGTGATTATTTTATCTGTACACGCCTGAATATTTTCGTGTAGGCAACACATTATTCATATCACAAACAACTTTGATCAATCTATTAATCTTTTTAAATTAGCAATCATAGTTAGTAAATGCAACAACACAAAAATCACACTATGTGATAATGACATCAAAGACGTCAAGCAACTAGTGATATTATTTTTACAAAAATTCAATCTTTGAGTAATAGGTTTTTGGAATTAAAGACCACATTTATAGGGTATAAAAATCTATGCTTATTTTAGGGCAGAAAAGTTGAAAACAACTGGTTTAAACACTCTCACTGAAGGCAACTCACTATAGAGGTTCTGGTACGCATGTGGGTACATGTATTTTGTTCACTTATCAGTTAATCCTATTCTGTTTGACTTGGCATGACTTGGCATGTGAAAGAAATTTGTGGCTTAGTTATAGGTGACATTCAGTAATCTAGAAATCTGTTCTAGACGCCAAGATTTGTTTTTTAATTTATTGTATAGAATTAAATGAGCTCTAGCACATTAATTTTTACATAATGACTAATTTTAATTCGCCTTTTTTTGTAAAAAATGCTTTCCAATTATCTCGTGGTCAAGCGTCTTCGAACAAAATGTCACTTATAACTTACGATACCCCATCAAAAACTTTCTCGTGGCCTAACCCTTTTTACAACATCCAAAACAATCTTCTTTTTCTTCAATTGCGGCTATAGAACACTGTTCTAAAGCATGTAATCACTAAAATTTGGGCTTATTGTTTTGCTTACTACCATTACTTCTTCATTTATTAGTAATGAACCTTTAACAGACTGTGCGTTTATAACGTGCTAGCTCATATTGGGCACCTAAACGTTATATTGTCTACCAGCAAACTACCAACCAAACTGACTTGTTATTTCGTGGTTGGCAGTCACCGTGTTAGAGATCTATTAAAATTAATCTTAAATTTCTACAATCGTTGGACAGTTATGTGAACAAATAACACAAACAAGGTTGTGGGATTATGGACGGTTTCAGCGTGCACTTGGTACAGATACCAGAAGTTCTAATAGAGTATTCAAATCTTATGGATTTTCTCTGATAGTGTTAGAGAACACTCAACTATCATGGTTCTCATGAATTTTGATGATAATTAAATTGTAGCACAGCACAGGTACAAAACCATGCTTTATTAGATTACTATCCTTTAAGTATTACTTGCAAACATTTTGCTTCAAGCTCATCACTATGTAATCAACCTGACCTGACCTGACATGAGCCTGATCTGGTGCATTCCTTTTAAAAAGGTGTTTGTTCCATCTTTGTAAATTTTTTGATAAAGTAGACTGGTCGTTTATTCAAAACTTTAATTATGATGTCTGTAGTTAGTTTACTTGATTTATGTCTTGTTGAAGCGGCTATTAGATATTGTTTCAAGAATAAATAAAAATCAAAATAAATGATTTGATGGTCTATTACGTAGTTTAAGAAAGAAGGTTCACTTTAAAAATCATCTGATTCGAGTTATGTGCTAAATCATATAAGAAACGAAGACCTAGTAAAAATACAAATTTGTGATGAAATGCGGTAGATACATATATCCTGGTCAGGTCCTGCAATAATCGATGACAATTTTAACTCAGCAGCAACAGGGGTACGTAATCATATTAATATGTGGGATGGTGCACTTTTTGCTACATGTTGTGGCTCAAGCTGACTGGATGTGTGACATCCTCTTGGAACACCCGAATCTTCCCCACTTGAACGGCTTGCCTAAGGTGTGCTAAGGTCTTCGACTTAGCACACCACACATGTTTGACTAAAGATAAATAAAGAATACCTGGAGGCCAAGGAAGGATAGCAACCTTGCTTTTGCTAGGTATCCTAAACAAACCTGGCCTATATCTAGACAAGTACTATCTTATTGGGATAAGGCGTCTTCGTTCTGGTGTATCCTGGATTTAACGTTGCCTCGTTATAGACCCTTCAATAACACTTATTATTGGAGACCTACCCCTAGGGCATATAGCTCCTCATCAAGACGTATAGCCTCCCACATCATTATGCCTACACTTTGAACGTCATTACGTTCAGTAGAAAAAGCAAAATTAATTCATTTTACACGGCCTCTTTTGACTCTTGCTGGATCGTTATGTCGATCCAAAAAAAATCTGTGTTTTTTTTCTTAAACACCAATGAAGCTAAATGGAACTTTTCGCCAAAAATAGTATATTATTAGCCAAGGTTGCAAGGCCAAGCATTCTAGACCGAGCGCAAATTAGAACCCGAGACGCGCAGCGTCGAGGGCTCTGAAGCGCGAGGTCTAGAAGTGGCTTTGCAACCGTGGTTAATATACTATTTTTTTCACTAGTAGAAACCATAAGACAATAAACTGAAAAAATAAACGTTAAATTTTTTGACGCAACATGATTTTGTTCTGATTTCTAGTCAAACTTGACCCAAATTTTCAACACAAAGAAAACCGTTTATACTTGTCGCTGAGTTAATCATTTTATCTTCTACCGTCTACCAACTACCATGCGTATACTCAAGTAATGTTTGTAGCACACATTTGTTCATTTTTTAAGAAATAATCACATCAAACATTGCGTACATAACCTCAATTTTTCTTTTTGAACCCGTGGTAGCAAAAGTTGAATTTGCTACCACTAAATGAGTCGACATTTGCATGCGTCCTGGCTGCTAGTGAAAAAAATACTTTTTCTAGGTTTTCAGTTTTTTATTCATTTAATAGTTTTTAAAAAGTTTTACTTACAGCAGCTGTCTGTAGCAAAATAATAGATATTTATTTTATTAGGAGTTTAAGAGATACTTTATGTGACGGAGTATGGACGATTAAACGCCGAGCGATAGCGAGGCGAATTAAGTCCATACGAGTCACATAAAGTCACTTAAACTCCGAATGAAATACAATATTTTATTTTCAAACGATTAATCTTGTTTTGAAATAGTATATTTCATAACTAGTGTCGAAAGTGAAAGATATCATGCGAGTGCAGTTAGACGAACGAGGCGAAGCCGAGTTCGGATAAAGAAGCACGAGCATGATAGTCACTTTCAACACGAGTTGTGAACACTATTTTTTAGACGACTTGAACAAGAAAATAAGCATTATCTTTGTATCCATAAAATGTTTAAAAACAAGCGACACCATTTTTTAATTTAATTCGTGTCGGCCACGAGCACGTTGCTATGGATTCTTTACTGTTTTGAAAATTTAATTGTTTCGCCAGTTTTGTCATTTTGTCCAACTAGTATTGCACAAATGAATTTTAAGTGAATTTCTTAGAAGAATTAATGCAGATGCAAATGGGTAGCGATAACGATGACGATGTTTTACAACTCACACCTCCATCAGTAATCAGTTGTTGAAGCGGCCAGTGAGAATACTTTGCTGTTGCTCCCATCAAAATCACTTTGGAAACATAACCCTACTAACTCTTATCATGCACCGTGCATGATAAATTTCATATCCGCATCGGTCTCTGCAATTTTCAACTTTCTAAAGTAGGCTACAATATTGATATGTGTCACTTTCAAGACAAGTCGTCTAAAATAATTATTTCCTATATTCTTGCTTCATTAAGGAATTGCCTTGATTTCACTTACCATGGTTACTATGGTTGACAACCACTATGATTTTCACATATTTATACTCCGGCGGAGTATAAATGTTTTATTTATACGCCGGCGGAGTATAAGTAGTAGTTATACGCCGCTCAAACACGGTGTCATAGAAATGACACTTAAACCCCGGTAAGAGCGTCATATAAGTGTCAGTTATATGACGTTTGAAAATAAAGGATAATTTATAGGAGTATTCAATTTTAATAATACAAACGAGTAGTTGGGAAATTAATCAACAGAAATAGATAAACAAAAAATTGATGGTATTCTGATAACACCTGAATCATTTTTGGATGATTTTGTTTGACAAAATCAACCTTTAATCAATAAATTGGTTAAATGTATTGTAATTTCACAATTTTTTTTACAAAAATAGATGTAATATTAACTCGGAAAAAAACTAATCTTAAACCTCAGATTAATGTTTAAGTTAGACAAAGACAAAGCAATTAAAACATGTATACCAGTTTAATAAATATATATCTACCCTAAGAAATGGAATTCGTACTATGGATATAATTTTAGCTATGTTAATATTTTTCTAATTATAAGCAACACTTTTGAGCATTTATAACATTCCAAGCATGTAATTAGTTTGAAAACAACGTTTGTAGCCAATGTCAATTCAGTTTCAGAAGTAAATGTAAATCACTGGTATCGAATCAGAATCTTTTAAACAAGGTACTCTCCTAGATCGGCTTTTCTACTTTTCTTTTTCTTAGAAAAACCTTTGACTGCATTTCTGTATTGCTTTTTGGGAAGTTAAAATTTGAAAACAAGTTTATATTTAATAAAATCTTATTTTTAAAACAGAAAACAATCTGTTTCAATTAGTGATAAATGTTCTAACATTAGTGAGATATATAAAATATGGAGTGCCACGAAGGACGCATGTTATTTTTGATTTAAATGAATGAATTACCAAAATGTTGCAATGGTAAACTGTTTCCATGTGTCGAGAACACCCCTTTAATTGCTACTGGTAAGAATATTATTAAGTTAAACAAATTTGTTTTGTGACGAGATGAGAACTAAACTATACTTTTTTCAGAAGTTTCTACGTGTTCTATCGTGGTTCTTCTTACAGGTCCTGTAGTTTATACAATTGGTCGTTTCTATATACAACCAGAAATTTCTTAGATCAATCAATAAAAAGAGCCATATTCGCAAATTGCCATTATGTTTTCATCCACCTTTCTTTTGAGTTAAAATCGTCTTTGTCGTTGGTACGGATTTTTTATCAGTACTGACTTCACTGAAATAAAAACAAAGCAACTACATAGATGAAGTTTACTATCAATAATTTCAGATACTCTTTTAAATTTTAATCAGCTTTTTTAGAATATGATTCGCTGACATGGTATAGCGTTATTATTTTTTATTCCATATTTGTGGACCCTTTTAAAATAACAACTTAAATAAAATAAAGTATGAGAATAAAATAGAAGGAAGAGTTAAGAAAGAGACAATGATGGACGGCGTATGTTTTAACAATAATACAAAGGATGTGTCATAACTATTCAGACAGATGGCATATTAATTACAGCTCTAAAAGTATCCACCATTAAGTAAAAAGCATGTGTTCGTAATTATTTCATTTCGACTTATTATTTTTTCACACTTGTTTGTTGTGTAAAGTGTTATTTATTTAATGCCGTAAAATAATCACTAATTAAACATAATAATATAAATGCCAATTTTACGTCGTTATTTTAATTTTATGCACGCTCCCTCGTTGCGTTTCTCTGAAACACGATACAGCTACATTATGATTTTTTAATATATGTTCTCTCTGCTACTTCCTCTTATTAAAAAACCACCTTTCCCTCGCTTCGCACATCCCAACTTCTTGCTATTCACAGCCATACCTAGCCGTGCGAAATCCCCTCTTACTACTCCAGAATTTCGCTGCATATTCATTTTACCCGTAAACAACAAAAACCTTCGTTGTTGACAGAGAGCGCTTCAAAGACAACAATTTCCATGCAAAACTTTCCCCTAAGTGCACAAAAGACGATACACAAACTCCCAGACTTATTCGAAGTCAGCACTATTGTAGGATTTATCGACAGTGCGCGGAGGTTAAAAAGGAAAAAATTTATCGCAGCAAAATCATCGTCTTATTTATACAGTATAACATCGTGTCACACTTGTGTCGTACCCATCGTCTTTATCCGCGACGACGGTCTGAGTCCTTGTACGTCTTCCTTTTATGCGTCCTCGAAGCGTCACAGGATGAGTGATTGCTCATGAAATACCACAGCATCAACAATCGGAATAAATTCACGACATGTATACAGGAAACTCCATGGCATCTTTCATTGATTCTAGACGGTTTTATACAAATAGTTTCGCTATAGAGTTTTATTAGAGTTTTCTTTGCCCACCGAGCGATAGCCGAGGGAAATACTACGACAGATTCATATTGATGAATGAAATTCATTGTTTGCTTGGCGTGCTGAAGGTCGTAGAACACGAAAATGCAGGATTCCTGTCGACTCCTGCCTAAGCAAAAATTACTTGGTTTGGTAGTTTTAAAGTTTACACATCGTTAAGGTTATTGTAGAATTTGTCTATGTATCTATAAGAGCTGCAAGATATTGTCAGACTTAATTCGTCCTTTGAAATTAGTCATGGAAATTTCTAGTCTATTTTCCGCCTTGTCTTTTATAAATGCAATTATTTTGTCCTATTACCAAATTATTTTACTTGTAGTTACACCGCATTTTTGACACTATTTATTTGGCACTGTGGCTGAAACATTTCAAAAGAAATATTTTTAATTCTAGTACAGAATAATTAGTTCCTGATATTGCCAACATTCTGGCTCATAAACAAATGCAGCTTTCCTGCTTTAAATCCAGCTAAAATATTTTTCTGTGTAAAAGCTTTAAAGAACGCGTAAGTTTCCACTTGTCGCCTTTTATCTCGACACCAAAGCTAAAGCAACTTTGTGTTAGCGTGAACGTAAAGAAACATTTTCTGTTTCATTAGCAGTTTGAAGTATATTGCCCGGTAATTGACCAATAAAAGCTACATCTGCTACCAACGTAATAACTTTAAAAGCACAAAATCGATAGAAAAACACTTGAAAAATGTTTCAAATAATAAATAAAAAAGGCGGAAAAACAGAGCAGAAAAGATTATAAATCAATTTCAGTCGTGTACATTCGTAAAATAAATGACGCTATTTTGTGCATATTATTTCGAAGTTACACGCTGTTACTGCTTGAGCAATTGCTCATACAAAGCGAAACTTTAATAATGCGTTTTTTTGAAGACCACATTTGTTTCTAGCCTGCGAACGTAAAAAAGAAAGATGGACGCTATGGAGAAAATTGTAATCAAGCTTGAAACAAATGATATGGAAATCGACGATCACAAAGCAATTTCTTTGACGCTGAAAAAGTGTCATGTGTAATGAGACATTTTATTAGCATGTTTATTTTATTTGATAGTATTTATTTCATGTTCTTCTAGCATATTCTGCTTCAGAACTACTATAAACGAGTGTAATTTTACTTGCAGCTCATTCTAGCTTTCCATAATAATTTAAGGATTAAGGATACATTTTATCTATATTTAAATGCATACTTGGAACTGTTATTCTTTTTGATAAAATAAAGTTATGATTATGAGATGTAACATTTAGGAAAAAACATTGCCGATCTATAAACACACATTTCCAATTGCACGGGCCAATACTCAGCTCGATTGCAGCTAAAAATCGACGTCTGAGATTTGTAGAGAACTCGATTCAGATTGATCACCCCAAGACAATTTCTTACTGACGTAATAATTGTTTAACCAATAATGATATGTTGAGGTCGGTGATGTTTACAGTTTAACCTACAAACTACAAACCAAATACTTAGTACCGAAATTTTAAAGGTTTCAGTATGAAAATATTGTTACTTCTCTGAATTCATTGAATATGATATTTTTGCGTTTTCAGAAACTTAGTTAAAATGTAATCTCAGCGATGATGAATTACTTATTATGTATTGTTTCCTTCATTAAACGAAATTGTTCATCCATGTAAATCCGCTACAGAAACATTTGGAAAATTATAAATAAGTAGGTACAATTAATAATAATAAATAACTTTATTCCCAGTTACAAAAAAAAATAATAAAATAAAGCCAAAAACTGTAAAATTTCACAAAAAAAGAAAACACAATTCATACAAAATAACAGCGCAAGTTAATCACCTAAATGTTCTAATACAGGTGTACTTATAATTTTGAATGGAATGAAATAAGTCGATATTCAGATCGCAATGAACAGACAAAACCGCGACAACAATAAACAATAATCAAAACCCCGAACAAGATAAATTTGGTCAATTAAATATGAGAGATAATAACCTTTGCAAGGATAATAAATGTTGAACGTGTACCTGATCTATAGGCGACCAAACTAAAGGAGTATATTTAAGTTTTGACTTAAACAACCAAAAAAAACCAATTTCGGCAAATTGTCGACAATTCCTAAAAGTAACCAAAATTTTCGAGCACCTGTAAAAACCTTTGCTACAGTGTGGTTGATATGTTCTATGAAAGTAAATTTTGCTTGCAATAAAATTTCCAAGTCTGAATGATGGTTAATTAATGTGTCGTTAACAGTATAATAAAAAAATATGAGAGTTTTCCAGTGTTCTTGACACTACAACATTTAATGATGCTTAGGAAGAGTCGATTTTTTATGCTCCAATTTATAATAGCAATCAGGCTGGCTTCAACGATATTAGGGTCGCCGAGAAGGCGTATAACTTGAAATAATGTCAAGTTGCCGACAAATATCATTTCTCTCAAGAAATGAAGTCTAGAACTTCGTTTATAAATGAAAGAAGTAGAAGTGGGCTCAACCTGGATCCTTGCAACATTCCAAAACTAAGTCTAATTACTTTAGAAATACAACCGCGATACTAACATACTGTTCTCGATTAGGAAACTACAAATTAAACAAGTCAACATAATGGCACTATTTACATGTTGCTCTTATACAACCGACACAAAGTTAGTATTTTTATTAGTAGAAAATTTTGTTAGTAAAACTGTAATTAAAATTTGCAGACAAATTATGCAAATTATGTTTTTCGTATTTTATATTCTGGATCTTCTGTTTGTTTAATATGTAGAAAGAACTGGAATTTTTATCAAAAAAATTTGATATGATAAATAAAAAAAAAGATTTGCTCGTAGAACACTAATTTAGAATAATAAAAAACATTTTTTTTGTATCGTACTTCATCTGATTTGTGAGCTACCTAATGTAGCAGAATGTAAGTACAAATCGCCGAGATTTCCCTACCTTGACTAAATAGTCCATGTTTATTCTACAACGTTGGGAGACATGGCACAACACGCACGCATACATTGTTTACTGATTAATTCCGGTAATTAGAGCGAGTGGGCATGGTGATGCTCTAAGTACAGGCTATTGATTAGTATTGATGTGCTTTGTTACCGCCAAATTGATTGTGGTCCTCTGGAAAACAGTTGTAAATAACCCAGCGTCAGAACTCCGCAATCGAATTAAACAGCGGCGAACTTTACAGGTGCCAGGCGAATAGTGTTAATAGAACAAAGTGTTCATTCCATCGAAAAATTAACATTAATGAAATGTATCGGAACGAACCCACCGTCAACAAATCGTAACTACAAATGCAAAAATCTGACGCGAATAAACAAAATCTGAGCGAAAAATAGGGTTGTGTACATAAATCTACGATTGAAATAATGCGTTTTGTGATTTCGATGCAGCAGCTGGGAAATGAAAAAACACCAATGTATGTACAGGACGTGAGCTACAAATTGAGCAGTGGAAATCTGCAAAAAATGGGTTTTAGCCATGGAAATTTTAAAATAAAATAGTGGATTAACTTTGGACATTTCATTTGTGGGGTACGCTAGTTAGTTCATTTAATAAAATTGTGAACGAGAAAGTATGTTGTTGTCTTTTTTTGAAAAATTCTCAAATATTTGGAACAACAGAAATAAGCAATGATAAAAATTGAAAAAGTGATTTACTCTCGAATTAAAAAAGATGAGAAACCCTTAAACCTATCAAAGAATTATATGATTTATATCAAACCGAGAAGTAGAGGACGCAACTGATAAATCATAAACAGATATAAAAAAAGACGGCATTTCTAACACACATTTAAAATTTGACAACTAACAATCATTCTGGTAATTTCGAAGATTATCTGTCTGATAGAAATTGACACAAACGGTATTCGGCAGACAAACGAGAGACAAGCAGACGGAAACAGGAGATCTATATTCGTACTGTAGGAACCATGAAACTTAGAGAAACATGAAAGTAGCCAGTCGCCCAATGGACCCTATTACAGTATTTGTTTAGCTCGGAAAGCGAAAAAAAATCCAAATTTCTATTTTCTCAATTTTATTTAAGTATTTTAAAAACTTTTAAATATTGCTTACGTAATAGAGAGCAATACCAAACACTAAAGCGATCATCATACAAGAGAAAGTGTCACGGTGTAAGTTTTTATTAAATATTGTATAGTATTTTACCTTGTACATTTATCACAACGCAAGGTTATTCTTAAGACGTGAAAAGAATATTTAATAAATAGTGCTTAAGTAAAAATCTTAGTTTAATAATTTTTTTGTTTTGTTTTTTTCAGAATCTCTGTTTGCTTGACGTAAAATTCTGTATTTACAAATAAACACTATTATTATTATTATTATCATTAAGACCCACCAATTGTACTCAATTGAAATATTTAGCAGTATTAGATAAATTTTCTTAAACATTTTACACAATATGCGACGGTAAAATTTTTGATTTACTGATAATTTGTAAGACATATGTCTAAAAAAAATCAAAACAAAAATTTTTTAGCCACAGTGACCTGTGACAATGGTCGAGCTTTAAGTCCACTGCGCTGTCAAATTATCGTAACGTCTCATTTGAATTAATAATAAACATGTCCAAATCTCGTGTTTGTGCGGAAAAAGTGGCCAAGGCTTGCACCAAGAAGACAAATTTATTAGTGTACGAACGGAAAAAAGGAGACGGATGCCAAAAGACAAAACCCTACGTACCTCGTAAGAATCCATTTACCCACCAACTCGGAAAACTCAAGTATAATTATGAATAATCGTAGTTCCTCATGCGTAATAAGACATTTAAAACGTTGTAAAGTAGACTTTTGCTAAATTTATTTTCCGGATTAAATTAAAATCTAATTTTTACGGTCGTAGTTTATGTGTTGGAAGATGCGAATCGACTTATCCTGGTGAATAATTAAAACCGCTGCGTCGGAATAACTGCTTGCTACTTAGGTTTGGTTTTATTGTCTTTTCTAGCCATATCGAACCCGCAGCTCAAGCGGATACGAATATGCACAGGGGCGGAATTGAAGAAAATGTGCCCGCCGCCGCCGTGTCCGTGTCCACCACAACAAGCGAAACGCGATCTAGGTCTGCTTTCCAAGTTGCTGCGGATCCTGGGCTTCGGAGCCAAAAGTTTGCTGGCTGCTAGCGCTATTTATCTCACATATGATATGGGAATTTGGGGCGATTCAGAGTCTACGGGGAAGCTGTACAAGAGCATTTGTGACGCAGTGTTGCCAAATATCGTTGAACCTCAGGTTAGGGAGAAAACGTTGACGCCGTCTTGCCAGGCAGAGAGAGAACTATTTCATGTAAGTAATACCATAACTATCGTTTTACGTGCTAGTAGCAGTTTCATTTATTAATAAAATACCTAGAAAAAATAAACTAAACAAAACATTGCGTACATGATCTGTGTTCGAATAATCTACGTTCTGAAGTTCCATTTTCGACCGTATTATGTATTCAAATATTTTTGAATAATTACTTCGTTGGAATTTGTAACTTTCGGAAGGTAGGAAATTCAATAATTATATAAGCACTCTGAATTTTCAATTATTTTACACTGTGATAAAATATTCAAAATGCTTAATGCGTTTTTGAGGTAGCAGGCCGCACTGTAATTTTTAAAATATCGTCCCCCTACAAAGCACGTTTACGTTCTGAGTTTCAAAACAGAATGCACGGAAACTATAGCATGAGTTCCTATCGATTTCAACAATCACACATGCATTTTTGCCAAAAAAAGTAAAAATTATGTTAAAAATTTATAAACACAAGTAGGTACCTCAAGACTTTTTCACTGTTCGTATTAATACAATAATTCTACATGTTCTTGGTCCTCCTGTGTTATGTACTTAAGTCCTTGCTTATTATTGTTGCGTTTTACGGGGATTAAAATTGGTGTGCGTAAAACCTCAGGATTGTTAGAATACTACACAATTAATCGGAAACGCCGATCTAAGCAGGGCATAACTAGGTTTGATTTCAGGGTGGGCAACTAATACTCTTATGTAAAAGTATAATAGGTACTTAAAATTACTTTTTACTTTCCGAGCGTAAGCAAAGGAAGTATTGTAATCGAGTCCGTCGGCCGACTCTCTACTTTTACGTTTTCTCTGTCCGTCTGTCTGCCGTCCCGGATTTTTATTAGACAGATAATCTCCGAAAGTACTGGACCGATTGTTGTGAAATTTTGTACTTATATTAGGAATATCATGTAGATGGTAAAACGCTAACCAAAATTTGTCTAATCATCCCCACCACTAATGCGATGACGTCACTTCAAAATTGTACATAGTAAATGGGTTTTAAATTGTATAAAATAACATAGTCCTACACATGTAGTTTACGATTCCGAATTGAGTTTTTACCCGAAATGTCCAGATTTTTAAAAAAAAATCAAAATTATAAAACAACATTTTGCAATTTAATTTTGAATCTGCTAACCTGAATGTTTTGAAATGTTGTAGATGTTGTAAGGCTATAAAGAGCATCATAAATCTTTAGTCAAAATATATTTGGTTATCCCCTCCAAAAACTTGATGACGTCACCACAAAATTTTGCAGAATAAACCCTATCTAAAATGTCTCTTCTTGTGATTTATCATTCCATTCAAATTTTTTCGATTTGCATATACAGGGTGACTCAAAAAATTAATGAATGAGTGAATTTATTTTATTGAGTTAATCAGGAACTACAAAACCGAATGCTTTGAAAACTTGCAGATGTTTTAAGGTTGTAAAGAGCATAATAAATGATTAGTCAAAATATATTTGCTTATCTCCTCCAAAAAATTGATGACGTCAGCTCGAAAGTTTGCCGAATAAATCCTATCTGAACTGTACAAAATATGATGAGTCTGTACTTGTGATTTATCACTCCATTAATATTTTTTGGATTTGCATATACAGGGTGACTCAAAAAAATTAAAGAATGCGTAAATTTATTTTATTGATTTACTCAGGAACCACAAAACCGATTGCTTTGAAATCTTGAAAATGTTTTAAAGTTATCATAAGCATGGTAGGTTTTTGATCAAAATGTATTTGCTTGTCCCCGCTAAGAAATTGATGACGTCACCCCAAAATTTTGCTGAATAAATCCTATCTAAAATGTACAAAATATGATGAGTCTCTTCTTGTGATTTACCATTCCATTCATATTTTTTGGATTTGCATATACAGAGTGACCCAAAAAAATTAATGAATGCGTAAATGTATTTTTTTGATTTAATCAGGAACTACAGAACCGAATGTTTTGAAATCTTGCAAATGTTTTAAAGTTATAAATAGCATAATACATTTTTAGTCAAAATATATTTGGTGATCTTCTCCAAAAAACTGATGACGTCAGCTCAAAATTTTGCCGAATAAATCCTATCTAGAATATACAAAATATGATGAGTCTTGCATATACCGGGTGACTCAAAAAAAAATGAATGCGTAAATTTATTTTATTGGTTTACTCAGGAATTACAAAACAGAATGCTTTGAAATCTACTGCGAAAAAAAACATAATAGACATGCAGTCGTCACGTTTCCGACAGCGAGGGAAGTACTGTCTAAACTCTTTTTATTTTTTTATGATGGTAACCTCTTCTTGAGACGGTAGTGGAATACTTAAAAACACATTAAAAACTAGAAAAGATTTTTTAGAGAAATTTAAAATCAATAAAGAATGGACTTAAATTAATCTGATAAAATGTTAAATGGGCAGCAACTTACCTAAAGTTGATAAGTACTGAAATTTCTCTAAATTAAAGTGATTGATAATTGAGATCGCAGTAGTTAAATCGTCATGTTCATCAATTTTTTTTTCAAATTCAACAAGGAGTAAATCAATTGTTTCCATTATTGTCGTTTAAGGTCATTTTCACAGTTCGTACTTGTACTTGTAACATAATCGGTTAATAAGTAGTATTTTTTAGTAACCTGTTTCCGTTTATGTTTAGGCACCCTACCTTCTTTTGGTTCATCTGTCTCTGGTAATAAGTTATATTTCTAAGTCTTATTTCGATTTGTTCCTTAGCTACCAAATTGCTTGTACTGCTATTTTCATAATTACGACTCCCTTTTTAGGCTTGTTCTTCTACTTTCTAATACATTATTCGCACATTCCAAAAGTCGTAACATTTGGTGAGTCAGAATCAATGAAAATCGAAACTCAATTTTTTTCACTTCAGCATATAAACCAAGACCATTAGCTACAGTACCGCTGTCAATCTTTCCCTGTGTATCTTTTTTAATACTTGCAATATCTCTTGAGAACAACCACTTTTGTAACGGTCAAATGACCTGTCCATCTTTGCTCCAGGAGATCCGATATTTTTTTCCTTCAAAGATGTTATATATTTTGGGATGCTGAAAAAATGTATGAAGTGTAATGCATTGCTCAAAGAATAGTCTTAAAACCACAATAACAGAGGCAACTCTTATTATCACTAGGTGTAGTCTGTGGTTAAAACAGTGTACGTAGGGTACCTTTTTCTGCAGGGCTGATTCAATTCTTGCGGCCTTCTCTTTTTCCGCTCATTACACTTGCCCCATCATGTTATTTTGATCTAATTTGTTTGCACTGAGAACTTTTATAGTTTCTAATGTTTTCTTGGCAATGTAGCAATATCTAACTTGACGGTTGCTGTTATAGCTAATAAAGATTCCCTTACCTTTCCGTTCTTGACATATTTTATGCCTATTGATATGTTCTCTCTTTGGTTCTTGTCTTTAGTTCCGTCTTCGAGTAGGAACGTAAAGAATTTAACATCTCCATTCTTTACATCAGAGCAAGCATTTTTGGAAATTTTTATCTAACAGTTTTTTTATCCTTCTTAAGAGTATACTGTAATAGCCTAATAAATAAACCTTTTTCCATATGTTCTTCTTCTAAATTATATTCTCAACACAGTGCCAACTCGTATGCAGCAATAAAATGAATCATTTCTACATACTTTTCATGTAATATCTGTTTTGCCCTAAAGGTTTTTTTGTAGATACTACCAATTTCATGCTGTTTCTCCGAATTTTTTCATTCTCACTCCAGCATCAATTTTTTGGTGTAGAATTTTTTTTTCAGAGTGGGCAATGGGCACGCTCCTAGGTTTAGCTACTACTACTGTTCTCTCCTTAATTCTGATCGTCTCGATTAGAAACATCATCAGCATCACTAATGTACTTCATAAGGCGGTCGAATGAATAATTTTCATTTTCGTCTTCGACCCTTATCGAATCCTATAAATGATATCGTTGATACTCTTCACGTTGGTATGCTAACCTTGTTAATTTAGCGACAACTTAGGGCAACGATCTTTTTCCTAGAGTTATAAAGCCACCAAATCGCCTGCCAGGAATCCTAAAGAATTATCCTTACGGTCGTAGTCTGTTTTGATTCTATCACTCGCTACACTAATCTTGAGGCGTACTATTTCAGGGACGCTTTACAACTTCTCCTTTAAGTCATCTGCTTAATCTTTGACCTCCTTTGGTTCTTCACTTGGAGAGCCGAACAGTATGTCACAAAGTGGATGAACCTTTCTTCCGAGAACTATGCGCACCGGTGTCGGACCTGTCGTGTCATGGACAGCTGATCAATAAGCCAGCAGTAATGACGAACGGTAACGATGTTTCGGATGGTCAGTCGCTACGTTCGAAAGATATTCTTCTATGATCCGACTGAATCACTCTACCATCCCATCTAAGTGTGGATGTAATAGCCTAGTCCGCGTCTTTCGTATTCCGACTACTTCAATAGCCCTTTAGAACAGGTTTGGTTGAAAGTTCCTGCCTCACTTCATGCATTTTGAGTGAGATTTCAAACCTGTAAATCCAATTGTCAATCAAAGTCTTTGCAACTGCAGTGGCTTCTTGTTGCTTTATGACCTAAATTTTAGGCCATTTGTTTGAGTAATTGTTGACGACTATTATAAACTTGTTTCCGTTCTCGGATAATGGAAAAGGACCCGAAGACGTGTTGATTGCAATTCTTTCAAAAGACGAAGCGACGTTGTGTTGTAGAATCAATCCTCTCGTGTTAGTCCTCGAACCCTTGACCTCTCAACGTCCTCTCGATAACGGACTTACTAAAATCTTTCCCTAACTTTAGAAAGCGTCTTGTTTATTTAAAAAAAATAGTATTTCCTAAAGCACTTCCTTGCTTCTGATGGCTGAAACCATTAACTTCCCATTTAACCTTTCCAGACTCGCTTACCAATCCGTTCTCAATATGCAATAAGCCCCACTGAGCCCATAACGGCTTGAAATAATCGTCCTCTTGATTCTTTCTATGCTGAGCTGCAGCCCATCCTTCATTCTCAACGACAGACTGCTTCTCCTGCGGGTGAATGATGTTTTGCACTGATCAATCTTATCACAGTGTTTGCAGTTCTGATATGGTCTTCTCGACAGAGAGTCTGCATTAGTATGAGGTTAACACATTGCTACGGAAGTACTGTTAATCTGCCCCGATATAGTCGAATGACTAGCTTTGGTAAAACTTCGTATTTTCATTTCCCTGGGGGTTGTATCTTTACCATCCAGCACATTCCCTCAAACTACTGGCCGTTTTTTGTTTTCTGAATCCGGTAATCAAGCACAACGATGACGTTTGAGATGTCCCTGGCGGTCACATCTATAGTATTCTAGGCTTTTCTTATGAGGCACGCTATTCTCCAGTCTTTGAGATAAGCCGTCTATTTGCTGCGACATTTTTTCCCACAGCTGTTCTACTTTGTCGTTTTCTTGCATCTCTAGTTCTGCTACTATGACTTTATGGCACGTTCTTGAAATATTGTAAGCAGCCTCCCCTTCCAAAACACCAAGTTAAGTTCTTAACTTTAAGGTCGAGAATGCCATTTAAAAAGGTTTCTACTGCTTCAAATTTTTGTAGAGATTCACCAACTTTCTATGTTCTGTGTACTTGCTCTGTAAAAACTTGTTTTAGATGTTCACACCGAAATCAAAATTCTAGGCCAGTAGTTATTAAGCTCTTATCAAAACTGTAGCCTTCTGGTCTTCTTCGCAAGGATCTGCTTCAAACTGCTTCTTGTACGATGACATATTACATAAACCAGTCCTTGCTGCATTTTTTATTGTCTTTTAAATTTCTACATTTTACTTTCCAGTCAATCTTCTATACCTTTCTCTCATGCATTCTTGCATATATTTCTCTAACTCAGCATTTAACTGATTCTCAACTTTTTTACTTTTTCGTCCATTGAGAATATATTTCGTCCGACTATCTTTTCCATCACTTCCAAAATTATTTTTGTGTACTTCATTTGATCTTTAATTTTAGTTTGTTTCCACTTTTTTTGGAAAGTTTCTGTTCGGCTGATGATTATGTCATCTTTTAATTATCTATTTTTGTGTCCATTTTTGAGCATAGCCATCGCATCATCTCCTTTGAAAAACTCCAATCTTTAACCTTTCACTGCATTCGATAGATTTAAGTATATGTATAACAGAACATCATTCAAATGAATCTATGAGAAGTTTACTCGTCTGCTACTGCAATTTGAGCTCTGGTCTCGGACAGGCACATACTTTCAGAATTCTTTTCCAAGCTGCCTATAAATCCTCGTAAAACCAATAATCATTATTATTAATCTTGCATCCCACTCCTGACACTATTGTTACGTTTCACGAAGATTAAAATCGTGGGTAAGAACTCAACAATTATTATTTATTGGTAATACAATACTGTACAACTAATACAACTAACTATACAGCGATCAGCGCTGGACCTGTGAGAAGCTTCAGGAACCACTTCTAGCTTTTCCTCGAAGGTGCCGGAAACCTAGGCCTGCTTATGAGTCATCATGGCAATGCGCTACTGTCATAGGGGGCGCATCTAGTCGGTCCATGAGTTTATCTCGTAACACTATTTTCATAGCTGTGTTCGCATTTCCTGTTATTGTAGAAATTTCGTTTCATAAGCGTGTATCCTAAACTTTTTTATATTTTTTTATACTTCTTCACGCATGATCTCTAAATACTTTACATTTTTCTCGGTCGGTACTAATTTTTATTCTTTTTTTCAACATCAGTTGAATAACTCGGGATGTTCATTTCTTCCGTCGGATTCGTGTTGATATTCAGGTCAGGTCAAGTCAGATGAGGCCAGGTCAGCTCGAAAGATCAGTTACTTCAGGCTAAGTCAGGTTTCATTTTTGAAGTTAATTCTGGATTTATAACACATCTAGAGTCGATTTACGAAAGCTTAATTAAATATTTCATTACGATTAAATTTTTAATGCAGCCTTAAAATATCACGTGACCGTGTCTACGCCAGTCAGATATTACTAAACGCATCATTAAATGCGTGATTAACTGAAGCTCACTTAAAATATTCTATAAATTAGCCCTTCATCTCTAATTTCGTAATTTGCATGAATTCTAAATTTGATTCAGACGCGTAGTCTGTTTTAAAATACATCGCTTGTTTGGTAAACAAGCTCAGACCCGTATTTATCATATATATATTTTCCAGTAGAATGTACAGTACAGTATTGTGTGTATCCACCACATGAAATCGTCTTCTATGTATATATATTCTACGCCTGAGTTAAAAAATGACTTTTAATGTTTATTTGATTTTGTCGACAATCAACTTTTTTTTAATGACACCCTATACATTTTTTCAGAAATTCTTTTAAAAATATTTTTTCTGAATTCATTCATTTTTATTTTTCTAGCCATTTAGTGATTCTAAATTGTTTCATTAATCTTGTTCAATTTTTTATTGCCTAATTTAACGTTGCACTATGGATATTAACTTAAATCGAAAGCTTCATTATAGAAGTATATAACATTCCCATCACTCCGAATTCATCTGCACGGTATTTCTCAAATATCTGCTAAAGCCCAGGATTCATGAAACTTACCTCCACTAGCAACACGGACAAATCAATAAAAAATAATTTCATCAATAATTAAATAAGTGAAATAGTTATATATATTATATGAAATATTATTTGCATTCAAGTCCCGAAAACGTAGCTTTAAGCTTCACATTTACATCATCTGAGACTCCAAAAAAAAATCGTTACCTAATTTTGGTTTCCCTCAATTTTGTATGTTTCATACATGTGTATCCTTATTTCTCACAAATTTTAGATACAGTTTCTTACATTAGGGTTTTAGTGCTTTTCCAATCTATATGTTCTTATCTTTCAGTATTTTGATCGCTTTAAAATTTATTCAGAATGGTCAAAATATATTAAATGAGAGAAAAAAATAATTTATAAATTCACGTTGATTAAGAAAGTTCTGAAACGGTTGAAACTGAAGAAATATATAGAGTGCTTAAACTGAACCGTGGAACATGCTATATATGGATATTATAAATATATTTTGAAATATAATAAAATAAAAAATTGACCCGGCGCCTCCACCTTTTTCATTCAATATACATCCATAGAAAGTAACATTTATGAGTATTTATTAATATTCTGATTTACCGGACGTTGCCATGAGATGTATAAATATTATTTGCCTTTAATAAGCTTTTTGTTCATTATATTAATGTACATATTTAGAAAAAATGGAATAAAAAATCAACAAATTTCTTAAATATTTAAGAAACCACCACAAAAAATGAACTTAAAACACCAACTAAGAAATGTTTCTATCTGTTCACTTAATCAATTTTGTCAACTAGATCTTGAAATAGTGCTACTATGTCTTCTGAAGCTGTACCTATTGAATAATTTAACCAGTGAAAAATCGTTTTTAAAATTTATCTCTAAGTTTAAACGTTAAATGAACCTTCCAAAGTTGCCTATTGTCCAATATTAATTCAATGAAAAATATATGCCCTCTACATTGCAACAATGCTTTACTGTTAGCTTAAAGCTAATAGAACACATTAGGTTTAACCCTCTGCATGAAACCCCAATCCCTCTCCTTCCGCCGGAATCTCGACTACAAATATTTGCCCGCATTAAACGAATTTAACACGCTTAAATTGGCAATTAAGTTGTCGGCATCGTTTTTTGCCAAGGTATGTGTAATAAAACGATCCTTTACAGTTTGAGAGAATTATAGTGCGGCACGAAAGCAAGAAAACCAGACCGACAACAAACTATTCCCATAGAGCTTCCGCAACAACTGTCTCTGCAAGTTCGCAATCCGTCAGAAATGCACTGACATTTCGGTGAGTTACGATCCCAAGAGTTCTAAGTAGTTTTCCATTACGACAAAGACAAACGTAGTATTACAATTCGGGCCGAGACACTCGCTATTCAGTCGAGACGAGGTCTTAAACGCTATTTAAACAAAATCTTGGGTTGACAATTAAACGCAATTGGAGCGTCATTATTTATTGACAGGTTGCATATTGTCGGCGCATAAAGGGTTTGATTAAGGAAGTTTTTGTGCCGTAACAGCCGAAAATAGTATTATTCGCTGGGGCATTCTGAAATGGTTTGAAAGACTCAAAAAGCGGAGCCGCAAAATCTACAGTACGAATCTAAAATAAAGAAACTCCCCAAAGTCAGTTTTTATTAAAAAACAAAATACACTGACCGGCAAAAAAACTGGCCACCCTGAAAAATTTCTCAAAACCACTTTAAAAATTATTAATTTATCTAGTGATCGTTATTTTATTAAACAAACATTCACCATAGACACATCATGTACAAACTAGCCAAAAAAAGAAGACACATAAACGCAGAAATAAATTTAATTTAACAAAATTACAGAAATAAACCAAGTACGATATTTTCTTAAAAAAACAACAAATGAAACTGTTGTTGTAAACAGTGTTTTCCATCATTTGATTATAAGTTTGAGAATTAATAAACGTTTTCACGCGAAAATAATGTCGTTAACTCTTACAGACGTCTCTCAAATTTTCGCTTTGTTTCTGTTATTTTGTCAAATTAAATTTAATTCTACGTTTATTTGTCTTCTCTTTTTTTTTGTTAATTTATATATCATGTGTCAATAGTGAATGTTTCTTTAATAAAATAACGATCGCTAGTAAAATTAATAATTTTTAAAGTTTGGTTTTGCCAAATTTTTCAGGGTGGCCGGTTTTTTTTGTTGATTAGTGTATTTATTGGAGTTTCGGTTCAGGAGATTAATTTAAAAGAATTTGAGAAAAATATATTTCAGTTAATTAATGTAAGGTTAAAAACAAGCAAACTGTAGTTTTCACAAGAAAGTTGCACCGAAAGCCAGTTGTAGTAGTAGATTTAAATCAAAAATATCTGCTAGAAAGTCAATAATAAAGTCGGATGTAGCAACTTTACTTAAATAAGCTGGTAAACTGTTAACACAGAGCAAACTTTGTAAATAACTAGTAATAAGTGCGCATTTAATTATACTTATTTGTATAACCAATATCACTGTAATCCTCCAAGCTAAATAAATCTGCAACCCGATTCACTTCTGAGCAGCTTAATCCCTCAGAATTTACATACTGCAGTTAAAGTCCACAATAACTCTCTTTACCCTTTTTTGCACATACTCTTATTGCTTACATGCCTAGTCTTAATATTCCTTTTTGTGTACGCAGATGTTCGAGAAGGACCCGTATTGTTGCGACAAATTTCCGATAGATCATGAAACTGGAGTGTACGAGCTACAGCAGAAGTGGAACAGAATGGTTACTGCCACCTTTTCCAGCCTTGCCGGATTTCCTGCTCGTATGAGGAATTGGTCACACCGAGTATATTGTAAAATGTTCGATTCGGAGAGCTGCAAGGAACTTGAAGCACAAGAGGAGAAAGGCGAATGCTGTCCGTGTGACTGAGGCATCGAGTAGGAAAGTCAAAAATAAACAAAATTTGAAATAGTGGAAACGTTACGAAAATAAAGCAGCTGTACCGAAATGTTGTTTCATTTCAATTAACGCAGAATAAGAAATATCTAAATCAATAAAAAATTATTATATGGCAGTGGTATTCTACTGATTACAAGATAAAATTGTATATACATGAAAATTAATAACAAATAATACAAGCAGTGTTACCTAAATAAAATTAAAACGAGAAAAACTATCAAACATGGAGTAATATACTGATTTTAATAATATAAATTGACTAAATTTTGCAGTACAATATCATTAATAGACAGTGAGAATAATAAGGGGCCTAAAGCATACCCATGCGGTACACTACTCGTATAAAATTGATTCTCTAAATAGTTGGTTCTATAATTGAGAGAATATAATTCATGGATCACATGACCCCATTTCTTCCAATAGAATTTGTCCATGCCCTTAGTTACATGGCTATCACAGCGATAACAATTTTATTGCCTTATTGTGGTCTGTTGCTACCTAAATTTAAAAACTGTCAAATTTGACAAACTTTAGAATTTCATAAATTTTTTTGTCTATTATGGCTTGCCAACGTTGGGGGCAAGCTCAAAACGACGAAATCAATTCTATGATCAAAAAATATGTTCATTTATTATATTCTCATGTTGAATATAACTCGTGATATGATTAATAATCGAAGATATGGCTCGTGAAACCGAAGCAGCACATTCAACGAGTGCTTCGCACTCGTTGAATCTGCAGCTCGGTTTCACTCGAAATATTATCGATAATAATCATATCACTTGTTATATTATAATTGATAAGAACAAATAATATGTATTAAGTCATCATTCTAGAGTTTTAAGTGGTGTGCCGCAAGGATCAGTGCTTGGTCCACTCTTATTTACAGTTTATACAACCGACTTAGGTGTTCGACTGAAATCTCCTTTTGCGATGTTTGCTGATGACTTAAAAATTTATAATTCAGCGAATGATCATCTAGTTTTCTGTAGGGATCTTTTAACCGTCCATACCTGGTCAAATGAATGGTTACTGCCACTTAACGTCGACAAGTGTAAAGTGTTGTCTGTTGGAGCGAACAATCCAAGACATCTGTATTATATTAATAATCTTGAGCTTAGAAGGTATGAATCCTGTACTGACCTGGGTGTTCTGGTAACTTCCACATTATCATGGTCCGACCATATTAGTCAAGTTACAAGAAAAGCCAATAAAGTACTTTACCTCATAAGTAAAGTATTTACTAAAACTAATCCGTTAACTTTTTCTAAATTGTTTAAAACATATGTTAGGCCGATCTTGGAATTTGCTAATGCAGTGTGGGCCCCCATATTCCAGCGCGACAAAGATCTTCTCGAGTCTGTTCAAAGACGAGCTACGCGTGTTCCTTATGGCTACCATAGACCCCAGTATCACCAAAGATTATCAATTATGCAACTTCCGCTGCTTTCGAATCGGCGAGTTAGAGGTGACGTGATAACTGTATACAATGCTCTGACAGACGATAATTCTCCGATAAAGCATATATTTCCTCTCAATACAGACGGACGGACACGAGGGCATTCATACAAACTTCTTAAAGACCGGTTTCGTACCAGTGTTAGACAGTTCTTCATTGTTAACCGTGTGTTTAATGCCTGGAATTCTCTACCTGCAGAAGTTGTACAAAGTAAAAGTACAGCCACCTTTAAAATGAAGTACGATAATCATATTGACGAAAACCTTAATCGTAGTTAAACATATTTACTTCATACGCTTTATTTATTGAGTACTCCCATTAGTGAGCGCGGGCATAACAGGTAGTAACCTCTGCCCGATCGCATTTTACAATAATAATAATAATAAATTCATTCATTAGACAATCCGATGAAGTTCCGTTTCCAGCAAATGTCGTAGAAAAATCATATCAAGCAATATCAACTTGTCTTTTTTATCCAACGTATGTGACGTATTGGTATTAATAAAGGACATATTTGTATCCGCAGCCTTTCTTTTACAAATCTGTGATGTCTAGACAATAACTGATGACTGTTTAACTTGTTTAATAAAATCTAGACAAATTTAGAAAAATATTGATGATGGTTATTGCACTATAGTTTTTACTTCCCGAGCGTCAGCTAAAATAGTATATTATTAGCCAAGGTTGCAGAGCCAAGCATTCTAGACCGAGCGCAAATTAGAACCCGAGACGCGCAGTGTCGAGGGCTCTAAGTGCGAGGTCTAGAAGTGGCTTTGCAACCGTGGTTAATATACTATTTTTTTCACTAGTAGAAACCATAAGACAATAAACTGAAAAATAAACGTTCAATTTTTTGACGCAACATGATTTTGTTTTGATTTCTAATCAAACTTGATCTAAATCTTCAACACAAAGAAAACCGTTTATACTTGTCGCTGAGTTAATCATTTTATCTTCTACCGTCTACCAACTACCATGCGTATACTCAAGTAATGTTTGTAGCACACATTTGTTCATTTTTTAAGAAATAATCACATCAAACATTGCGTACATAACCCCAATTTTTCTTTTTGAACCCGTGGTAGCAAAAGTTGAATTTGCTACCACTAAATGAGTCGACATTTGCATGCGTCCAGGCTGCTAGTGAAAAAAAGTATTATAATCGAATCCATCGAGCGACTGGCGACTTTCATGTTTTCTCGACGTTTCATGACTCTAGAGTACTAAAAAATAAGTCTCTCGCTTTCGTCTGCCTATCTGTCTGTCTGTCTGTCCGCCTGTCTCCCGTCTGTGTCGATTTTCGTTAAATAGATTTTTCTCAAATTTTATATGTATGTGTATTATGAATATCGTGTAGACAGTACAACAATAACCGAACTTTGTCTAATCATCCCCACCAATAAAGTGATGACATCAACTCCAAAATTTACAGTAGTATGAGTACTTAAATTATACCGGGTGCTCGGTGCCCCACGTAACACTTTCGGGCGCAGTAACTCAGGTATTTTTGAAGGGATTTTTATGAAATTTAAAACAGGTGTAATATAATAGGTAAAGATTAGGCTGATATCAAGAAAACTATTTTATCGTACAAAAAACGAATTTTAACACAGCTTCCAGTTGTTAAAAATTATTCAAAATTGCTTTGTAACTTTAAGCAAGTGAAATAATGCCTGTGCGCGAAAAATTAATCAAATCACTATTTTTATTTAAAAGAATTACGTTAATTTGTTTTGTTAAATTTAATAGTGATGTCGGTGTACACCCCTGACATTTTTGTCAAAAACTGACAATTTATTGAAAATGGTTCGCTTTTCTTTAATTATTAAAACAGAAATCATTTTAACCTACGGAGAATGCCGTACAGACCTAGATGAAACAATCAGGACTTATCGAACGGTATCTCGATGGGTCCGATGACGAATTTACCAAATTCAAAGTACAGAGAATAATAAACTTATTTGAAGATACGGGAAGTGTACAAGACCTAAAACGAGTAAACAAAACAAGATGTTAATCTACAGCAATTTTGCACCTTCGAAAAGGTTGTATCCGAGCAACTGAAAATTAGTATTTTCTTAATATCTGGATTAAACTATAGGCCAGATTGTAGACAGAGTTCTATTAATTTAGAGATTATGACTTTTCCTTCGTTATATATCTTTTCAAGCTTAGTGTACGTTAAACAAAATTTTCAAGACTATTATTGCCACGCTGATACCCATAAGTATTATACTAGACATATAAACAACTTAATATCGAAACACAATAGATTAACATGCACTCAAAACTGTACAAAATACTATGGAGTTAAATTTTTTAATATGTTGCCATCAAATGTCCGTATTTTGCCACTGCCCAAATTTAAAAAACAAGTGCGGTCTTTTGTCAATAGAAATTGTTTTTATTCATTTGAGGATTACTTTCTATGTAGTTTTAATTTTAAAAATGTTATATAAGCCGGCATTATGTATTTAATTTGGAATTTTGACTTATGTAAAACTGCGGTTGTCACATCAATAAAGGTACGTATTTGATCTTTGATATTTGTTATTTGATAATATTCATAAAATAACGCTTGGCAAGCAGGTATCAATTTCCCGCAAGGGTGTCCAAAATGCGAGGAATGCAGTCTTTTGTTTCATCGCTACCTATCCTTTAATACTTTTTGGAATTATTTGCGCAATAATTTATCATTTTTTGGCTAACCAGACGTATTTCGGAGATGCATTTTTGCATACAGTATTTATTTTTCATGTTTAATCAAGTGATGCAAAACTGAATTAATTTAAAATTAAATTAAGGCATGGTAAATTTACTTTTTCAAGATAATGATTATTCTCATCGGTTCATATTAATCCTCACCTAACAAAATACCTACATTTCAAATTTCATAACAATCCGTTCAAAAATTACGCCCGAAATTGTTACGTGGGACACTCGGAATAAAATAACATACCAACTCCTGCGCTTGCTGTATGTGAATCTGTGTTGAGTTTTTACCCTGCACCTACATATTTTTGAAAAAAAAAGAAACAAAATTTTATAACATTTTGAAATTTATCTAACATTTGCAAAATTTCAGAGCATTGCAACTGAAGATAAATCCGCAAAATGTTACACAACTTGGTTTTTTTTTTTTCATTTGCAATGCTCTGAAATTCTGCAAACGTTTTATGTTTATCATAAACATGGTAAATCCTTATTCAAAATTCATCCATTTTTATACCCTCCAGAAAAATTCATGATTTCATTTCAGACATCCTTTACATTTATTTTAACATTACATACATAATTTTATTATAACTTATAAGGGTTCTTATAAAAAATAAAATTCGTGTAATAAAATTTTATAATTTTTCGAAACAACTGGATTTGTTTTATTGTATTTCAGGGGCAGGAGAAGTTCTATCGAAATAGCCTTATACCAATTGTATTTCTTCTTTTCGCTGTGACTAGTATTGTCTATGCTGATATGATCACAAATTTTTTATATCAAATTAAGATGAGTCACCCTAGATTTAAAAAAATGTGTGAATACGCACACCATTTTTTAATAATGACAAAAGATGAATTATATCACTTATATTTCAAAATTCGATTGTGGGTTAATTAATAATTTTAGTCCTCTGTTTTGAGGAGACAAACTCATTCCAATCAAACGAATTGTAACATCACATTTTTTCGTCGCATCAACATAAATAGTTAAAGTTAAGCATGATATTATTGCTTAAAGGACATTTTTCCTGTTGGTTAACTGCTTTATGCTGCTGGTTTTTACTTTACAGAAGTTATCACAAAACAAAAATAGTAAAATCAAATTTTATACTTTTTCAAAGAAGCGGGATTCGGTGGATTTGTACAGAGAACGCAAGATGTTCTGTCAAAATAAACTTCGACCAATTTTTTTATTTCATTTTTGTTGCCCAGTTTAAGAACTGGAGTTTTTAGCAATCAGGATAACATTTTTTGTTTACGATCAAATTAAATGTATTCTTCATCTAAATCCATCGGCCACACCTCAGCATCTCTGCATTATTGTTTATGTCGTTATTCTTAAGCTTAATTCCGTCAAAATTTGACAGTTGTAAGATAAATAGTGTTCTCTATTAAATAGGGCCACAAAAATCAATCTCCAAGTGAAATAACAAGACCTTGGGAGCTAAACATTCTAGGTATTTTGAGTACTGACCGAGTTGTCAAAAGATTCCCGTAACATTATCACTGTAGTCCTAGCCGAATGCGCAGTATCTCCGTCTTGTTGAAAATGACATACTTCCATTTAATCGTCAAGTTGTAGTGTAATATCTAGCAGCGGTTGGGATACCTGAAGAGGATTACATTGAATAATCTTATTATTATTACCATGATTACCGTCAAAGAATTATAGGCCCTACTATCCGTCGTTGACTAACTAAAGCTCAAACACCAGTTTTTTAGGTATGGAAGGAATCTCAACATGAAATATATTCCTCTATTTTAAGAATTAATGTACCCAGTCAAATGAAACTAGTCTTCGCCTGAAAAAAAGATTTTCTCAAACAACTGGTCATCAAATGTGTTCAGAAACTGTTGACAATAGTCAGCTTTATGCCTTTACGTAATTCTTGTACACATGTTACTCGATAAGGAAGGAGTGCTGAACCTTTTCGCATTATTGCTCGCCAAGTTCCATAAAATCATTCCATTTGCTGCGCTAAATCCCCTAAGAATATTTTAGGGGTCTGCTCCATTACCTGTCTAACATTTTGCATATTTTCCGCGGTTATCTTATCTTTCGACCTGCCTTTCTTTGTAGAGATGACTTAGAAGGGATGTTTCATATGTACTGTTAAAGTGACAGCGAAATTGTTTAATAAATGGACGTAAATTTAAATCCACTTAAAAATGAGTTGGTAAGAATTTTCGTTTTTGATTTTTGTTTGCTGTTATATAACATAATTTTAAACCCACCATGAGACATTTCATTTCACGAAATATATAGCGACTCAATTCCAAAAATGACTCGATTACAAATTATGTTGATCGCTCGACATATATACTTATTAGTTTTTTTTTACAGTTCCTCAAATTTTTTATTTTTATTAAAATCATAATCAGAATTATTTTTGGACTGTTAGCCTTAGAATCGACTTCCAAACGTTTGAAAATATCATTAATTTTTTGAATATCCACAACAGTTTAAGTAAGTTCAATCGTAAGTAGACGTTACCAACACGAAAGCAACTACATCAGTGCCAGCACCATCACTACATTCATTGCTTTGAATATATCCAATCCACCCGCTTGTCCGTTCTTGTTACATGGCTATTAGCAGCCGTTTGCTTCCTTTCGACCCTTTAAACAAGTGTAAATCCTCAACGACTTCATTACGAACCATGTCGTGTTGCGTATGAGCTGCGAACTACATAAGCGCAATCCCAGCAGACACCGTGATAAGAGATAAGGGAGGCAGTGCTGTTCATAAAGCCGTTACTAACGCTATCATCTCGCACCATAAACTGGCTGACCGTAAAAATGACAAAAAGCCAACGCAACGTTGAGGTCACTAGCCCGACCATGGCAGTTTTCTTCCAGTGCAGAATTAAACAAAGATTTCTTTAAAATTTCAAAACGACGCCTTTTATTGCATGGCTTTTTACATATATGGCGAATAATAGTTTCATATTGCGTTTTTACGGTCTGGTTTCATAGTAGGACGTAAAACTAAGCTAGAGTGCCACTGCGCGTTGACGTTTATATTTATATATTATATTAACAGCCGAGTAAACTTTGGTATTTTAATGTTAGGGTTATTTCGCGAATAACTCAAAATAGGTTTATTAGGAATTATCACATTGATGACAAAATGTCAAACGGACAGGATGCTGCGAATCCGTTTTGGAATAAATTAAGGCACTTTGTTTCTTGATTAATTCACGATTTTTTTCGGTTAACTGATCAAGTTGTACCTATCCACTGGATTTGAGTGATTAATTGGACCAACGTTGTTTCAGTTATATCGCATAATAGGATGTGATCATTTGTTTAAAAACCACCAATGTGTAAAACAAATCTATAGGAAAACTTTGAAAACCTTGATATGAAAAATTTTCTTTTCTCGTGTCATTCAACTCCGTGGATTACCTTGTAGACAGATGTAAACACCTAAATATAAATATTAAACTTAACAAAAAAAAAATAATAAAATATTGAAGACTAAAAACTATATAGTTTTTAATCTAAGCAGGAATTTTAATAAATTGATATTCAGTTATATATTTTTTGTCTCAAAGGTATTTTATTAAACTTCATTCTTTAAGTCTATGATTTTTAATTTGCATTATGTTTTCAAAACATAACCTCATTTTAGCGCATGTCACGATTGACGTATCTGTCACACAGTTACTTCCGTTCTAGCAACGTAAACGCAAGAAAACTTCACGTTCTTGTTTAAAAAGTATTGCCAACATACTCGGTCATTCCTGATCACACGGTACGATCCTAGAATAGACTGATTGTTGCAACATTTTCAACTATTGTTTTGCTTTTAACTTTATATGTATACGATTGGAAAAAATTTAAAATTTTATATTACAAATTACAGTTGAATTTTGAAATTACGAACATAATTGCTCCTCAATTTGACATAGGTAGGTACACTTTAAGGTTGTAGAAGTTCTATGACGATCGAACTTATCTAGAGATATATATATTTTCACATTTGCAGGTGTTTCTTTGGAAAGTTGCTTTTCGTTGCTGCATTTTTAAACTTAACACCTTTTGTATGTTCTTTATTAAAAAATGAAAATTTGACTTTAGATGGAACGTATTTAACGTCAATAAATTCTTTTTTGTTTTGGCGCAAGATTTAAAATTTGACACTAAATTTCGACGACATACATAAAGATTTGATAGTTTTTTGTTTCACACAACTTGCATGAGACAGGAAGAGAAAAAGTTTTAATTAGGCAATTCCAAAACTATAATGCAAATTTTTCAATCGATAACCTCGATTTCAGCGATGCAGCTTGCAGTGCAAACTAAATGAAAATTGTCTTTCTTGTCTCATTTTCTGTGTGGTTACAATATTTTCTCATGAGCTGTAAATTAGTTTACTTCACAAACATAAAACAGAATCAGAAATAACTTAAACATTTCTAATTGAGAGAAATATTTTTCTCAGTCCTAAATATGCTACATAACACGAGTTCTCTGCAACGATCGTCAATTTTTTATTCAACCCTTGCGCAAACCAATATTGGTAGAATTGCCGTAATTAATGTCTGAACATGTCTCTCAAACGCCGAGCACCGGTCGATTTAAAATAAAATAAAAAAAGACGTTATGACAGAAAAGTTTCTGCTTTCCCGTATATTATGTGTCTGTGTGATTGATGAAGGTGTCTGCACGGCTGCAAGTTTTTTCATTACGGTGAATGTACAGCGAAAATACCATTTTTTACGCGACGTACTTACTCCACTTTTATCACACAACAATCAAATTTAAACTTCTTATTTTCCTTTAATCGTATTTATTTTTCCGTTTTCCCAACCAAAGTCATGTAACAAAATATTTCTCCGCTGTGATTTTATCTTGCCTTTCGCTGTTATGCAGAAATGCTCGAAATGTTTATTTTCTTCATCCAGCAGAATGCAATTTCACTCGCATGTCTTTGGTTTTAAATAATTCACTGCAGACTTCGTTTTTATGCCACGCAATGCATAGTTAAAGGAAAATACACATATTAACATTATTTATTGTTCACTTTTTTACACAATCGCTGCATGCCAGGTAATGATTTTTTAAACGCTGTGCGGTCGGGATAAAAGTCTTGTCTTAAAGGCACGCACTTGAGTTAAATTGTGAGTAGATCTGAAGTAAATGAAGTGTTTGCTGGGGCAGTTAAGTTTTAAATCATCGCTGCTTTTTGCTCGCGCTGGTGCAGCACTTAGGGTTACCGGATTGCATGCAAATTACGTATTAGATTACGTTTGATATAGGATTGCTGAGAGGAATTTAATAAAGTGATGAAAACCTGAAGCAGTATATAAGTCAGAAATGTAGCAGCGGAAATGATAAATGAAGACAATTTCATGTGGGGGAGTACAAAATACTCATGTTTAATTTAAAGTTTGTAAAGTGGAAGTGAATTAGACCTAACGTGCTACTTTTCCTTTGATAGCGACGACTCGCATAAGATTTTTTCATCCAATTATAATTTAAATGAAGTTTATTACCTTGTTGTGGCAGCTTATTCCAAAATAATAAGTCGCCTTTGAAAATTTTTTAGCACAAACTAATAAAAAACACTCTCCTTTGTTAAAAAGGTGCTGTAAAAAAGGCTTTACAAAGTTGAGCTTCTGTAGGTTTAAATGTATTGTAGTCCCACGCATGTGTGTAGGATGATTTATTATTTCGTTACAAACGTTTTAGATCTAATAGTATGAAAAAGTCTTGCAAATTTATTAAGAAGCACAAAGGAGCAAAATATGTTAAAGCGGATTAAACATTTTTGAAAAACTTAGGTCATTGAGATGGATATTCCTGTATTTAAATACAAAGAGTTTTTCTACTCCAGGTAACCAAAACAAGGGCTATGTAGACGCTATTTTTGCTTACTGTCTTAAGATAAATTTTTCGCTACCATGTTTATTTATAATTCAGATTGAATTGTTCAATTCATTAATTTTTTAAGACGTTCTGCACAAATAATCGTAATCACCAACATTGATCGTTACAAAATGAAAATTTTGTCATTAGTCATTGAGGTTAAACGCAGTTTCAATTATATTCGAAAGGGGCTTTCTCTGTTGATATCATTATTGAACATTTTTACTTCCCGAGCGTAAGCAAAGGAAGTATTGTAATCGAGTCCGTCGGCCGACTCTCTACTTTTACGTTTTCTCGATCTTTCATGACCCCTAGAAGACGAAGAAATAGGTCTCCCATTTCCGTCTGTCTGTCCGTCTGTCCGTCTGTCCGTCTGTCCGTCCGTCTGTCCGTCTGTCCGTCCGTCTGTCCGTCTGTCCGTCTGTTGTCCCGGATTTTTATTAGACAGATAATCTCCGAAAGTACTCGACCGATTGTTGTGAAATTTTGTACTTATATTAAGAATATCATGTAGATGGTAAAACGCTAACCAAAATTTGTCTAATCATCCCCACCACTAATGCGATGACGTCACTTCAAAATTGTACATAGTAAATGGGTTTTCAATTGTATAAAATAACATAGTCCTACACATGTAGTTTACAACTCTGAATCGACTTTTCACCCGAAACGTCCAGATTTTTGGAACAAAAATCAAAATTATAAAACAATATTTTGAAATATAATTTTTAATCTGCTAACCAGAATGCTTTGAAATGTTGCAGATGTTTTAAGGCTATAAAGAGCATCATAAATCTTTAGTCAAAAAATATTTGCTTATCCCCTCCAAAAACTTGATGACGTCAGCTCAAAAGTTTGTGGAATAAATCATATCTAAAATGTACAAAATATGATGAGTCTGTACTTGTGATCTATCACTCCATTCATATTTTTTGGATTTGCATATACAGGGTGACTCAAAAAAATTAATGAATGCGTAAATATATTTTATTGATTTAATCAGGAACTACAAAACCGAATGCTCTGAAATCTTGCAGATGTTTTAAGGCTATAAAGAGCATCATAAATCTTTAGTCAAAAAATATTTGCTTATCCCCTCCAAAAACTTGATGACGTCAGCTCAAAAGTTTGTGGAATAAATCATATCTAAAATGTACAAAATATGATGAGTCTGTCCTTGTGATCTATCACTCCATTCATATTTTTTGGATTTGCATATACAGGGTGACTCAAAAAAATTAATGAATGCGTAAATATATTTTATTGATTTAATCAGGAACTACAAAACCGAATGCTCTGAAATCTTGCAGATGTTTTAAGGTCATAAAGAGCATAATAAATGTTTAGTCAAAATATATTTGCTTATCCCCTCCAAAAACTTGATGACGTCAGCTCGAAAATTTGCCGAATAAATCATATCTAAAGTGTACAAAATATGATCAAATCTGTACTTGTGATCTATCACTCCATTCATATTTTTTGGATTTGCATATACAGGGTGATTCAAGAAAATAAATGAAAGCGTAAATTTATTTTACTGATTTACTCAGGAACTACAAAACCGAATGCTTCGAAATCTTGAAGATATTTTAAAATTATCATAAGCATGGTAAATTTTTGATCAAAACGTATTTGGTCGTCCCCCCTAAAAAATTTATGATGTCACCACAAAATTTTGCTGAATAAATCCTATCTAAAATGTACAAAATATGGTGAGTCTCTTCTTGTGATTTATCATTCCATTCAAATTTTTTCGATTTGCATATACAGGGTGACTCAAAAAAATTAATGAATGCGTAAATTTATTTTATTGATTTAATCAGGAACTACAAAACCGAATGCTTTGAAATCTTGCAGATGTTGTAAGGTTATAAAGAGCATAATAAATTTTTAGTCAAAATATATTTGGTTATCTTCTACAAAAAACTGATGACGTCAGCTCAAAAGTTTGCCGAATAAATCGTATCTAAAATGTACAAAATATGATGAGTCTGTACTTGTGATTTATCATTCCATTCATATTTTTGGATTTGCATATGCAGGGTGACTCAAAAAAATTAATGAAGGCGTGAATTTATTTTATCGATTTAATCAGGAATTGCAAAACCGAATGCTTTGAAATCTTGGGAATATTTTAAAGTTATTATAAGCATGGTAAACTTTTGTTCAAAATGTATTTGTTCATCCCTCCTAAAAAAATTGATGACGTCACCCTTAAATTTTGCTGAATAAATCCTATCTAAAATGCAAAAAATATGATGAGTTTGTACTTGTGATTTATCATTCCATTCATATTTTTTAGATTTTCTTAAGAGGTGGTTCAAAAAAATTAATGAAGTCAATTTATTTTATTGATTAAATTAAAGGCAACACTTATTATTAGTATTACACCCCAACCAACCCAATTTGGTAGACACAAAATTTGTTAAAGGAAAAACTCGGTTGAAACATAAGAGTAGCACGCTTATTTACATCGACTTTAACATTACAGACCTGCACTTGTTTTATGCGGTCACTTGGTTCCGCGAATGCGAAATAGACATGTTTATAATCAACCAATTGTGAATTTCACCGTCAAGAATTAAAATAAAACGCAATGTTTTATATAATGAGCGGAAGTCGAAGCAATAAAACCGATGGTCGTTTTGTTTACAGTTTCTCTGTTTGGCTCTTACGTATGCTGTTACGCTTGTCATCTTAAATTAAGAATGTTTATACATAAACGATTTTCAGTTGCCCCTCATATTACTAGACAGCGGATTTCTGTGGGGCTACGTCACGATTATAGGGGGGGACGTGCTGGATTCCATAAATATAATTAACGATTTATTAATCAAACGGCTAAGTAAATGAGAACGGGAATTAACAGCAGAGTGCAACGAAACAACGTTATTCTAATCTCAAATAAACGAAGTGCAGTCCGCAACGGCAATGAATTCGCATCCCGTGCGAGCCGTACCGAGTTTGGCCTTGCCTAGCCCGACAGAAATCCGCTCTCTAGATATTACACACCGGCGCCGTATACGTGAGTAAATTGTTTCGTTATTTTATTGATTATAAGAAATCAATATTCAAAACGACCCAATTCATTTTCCCGAAAATTTGGGAACACAATAATTTTATTCTTAGTATTACACTACATCTATCCCAACTGATATACTTGTCCTTGCAAAAATGTTGATGACGTCATCACAATTTTTTTTTAAATTCCCACTACAAAAATGTAATGAGAAAAAAAAACATAATAGGCATGCAGTCGTCAAGTTTCCGACAGCGAGGGAAGTACTGTCTAAACTCTTTAGACCAATTTTTTTTCGTAACTTTGAAGGCGTTTCGCACCAATTATATATAACATAAATGATATCACATTAATGGTAGAATTTTTCAATTTCAACATATTGCCACTTTTTATAGACATGCTCCTTTCAAAACTATGAATATTAAAAAAAATATGCTCCATGGCTAACTGACAACTGTAAACATGTTATAACTTTAAGGACTCCAGCTTTATATAAATTCAAAAAAACAAAAACTGAGTGATCATCAGTTACAAAATATGGCAATAAATGTAAATATCTTTAGCTAGCTCAGTTTTTTCGACATTGGAGACAGCAAATCTTTTGGAAAATGTCAAGAGAACTAAATATAAACTTAATCGTAATTATAACACACCCTCAATTTTGAATGATAATAATAAAGAAGAAAAATTAATAGAAGGTTATTTTGACAGGACTTCCCTCGCCTCTGAAATACAATAAAACAAATTCAGCTTTTCACAAAATTATAAAATTTGATTATGCGAATTTAAATTTTTTATGAGAACCCAAGCGTGCTGGGCGTATGTTCGAAATGAGTTTTCTTATAATAAAATTTTGTGACGTCATCAACATTTTTGCAAAAACACATATAACACTTTAGATATGTGGAGTGTAATACTAATAATAATAGTTGTATTCCCAAATTTTTGTGAAAACGGACTGAGTCGTTCCCGATTTAATCAAAAAAAATAAATTGACTCATTCATTAATTTTTATGGGTCGCCCTGTATAAGAAATTTAAAAATTGTTAATGCAGTTATAAATCACGAGTATAGCCTCATCATATTTGGCACATTTTAGATAGGATTTATTCGGCAAAATTTTGAAATGACGGTATCAATTTTTTGGGAGGGAATAAACAAATAAATTTTTCTTAAAGATTTACAAAGATTCCGATAACCTTCAAGTATTTACAAGATTTCAGAGTAATCAGTTTTGCAGTTTCAATGTTATATTGCAAAATATTGTTATTCAGGTTGCCTAGGGTGAAAATTCGACACAAATTCGTACACCAAAAGTGCAGGCGTATCTTATTTCATAGAATTTAAAAAAACTTTTTATTATAAATTTTGAAGGCGACGTCATCCCATTGGTGGTGGGGATGGTTAGACAAATTTTAGTTAGCGTTTAACCATCCACATGATATTCCTAATATACAGAGAGATCGAAAAAGAAATTACTTAGTCAAAGTGAAAAGCCGTTTGTCTTAGTTTAAAATAATTTTTTATTAAACATCACGTTGACAAAAGTAATTTGCAATGTTATCAAACGAAATTAAGACTTCTTTGTTAAGGTGGGTACAGATATGAGGCAGAACGCGAACGAGGCAAGGCGAGGCAGGATAAACGCTCAAGTGTGTACGTCAACTGAAGTGTTTCGCACTGCCTCGATCCGTTCCACGAACGGGCCGAGGCCGAACGAACGCTATCCGATTGGTATCGGTACATCAAAGAGAATTCGGTTCGGCATGGAACATGGACCATGGACCATGGGCAGAGGCATGGTAAAGGCACGAGGCACTGTAGCCACGAAGCAGATCGCACATATTTATTTGGATCGATGCCTCGATCGCAGCTTCTGGTGAATGCATTCGCAACCGCATGAATCATCCGTTCAGGCTCACCTTGCCTCGCTCGCATTCTGCCTCATATCTGTACCCACCTTTAGAATCTTACTTCAGAAATGGGACAAAATTGGAAAACGGTGATTTTGATTCATTTTTGTGTGTTTTAAAAGTAGGTGTCATAATTCTAATTTTAAACAGTCAGTTTGACATTTAATCAAACAATTTAAATTACGACAAAAGGCTTGTCGTGCATGGCCAACTTTGACCAATTTCTTTTTCGATCTCGCGGTACATACAAAATGTGACAGTAGTTTTGGGGATTACTTGTCTAATAAAAATGGATACAGACACCAGAAAGAGAGACATACAGACGGTAGCGCCAGACCACTTTTTCGTACTCTAGAGATCATGACACGTCGAAAAAATGTGATAAGGGCAATTCGGCCGATGGACTCGATTACTATACTTCCTTAGCTTACTCTCGGAAAGTAAAAAAAAACGTATTAAAGGATCATTTGGTTTCAAAGGGCAATTAACATATATACTGCTTTTATTGATTCTTTGCATTCGTGACTATGCAAAATTCTAGATCTGAGAATTGACCCTTTTCCTGTAAGATCGTAAAACTTCCATAGTGACTTTCCGTGCGCACGCATCTTCAAAATCACGTTGGAAATAGTATCCGGCACTCCGGCAGCAGAGCAAAGGCCTGTGACAACAAACCGCTTTGAAAGAATGCAACCGGCTACACATGCGTAATCTGTCGCTCATTGGTTAATTTTAACTTGGCGCTCCAAAAATCTGACTTCACCTGCGCGATGTTGTCTCACTCTGTATCATTGGAATTTATATAATGTCTACTCACTTTGCTTACAGGAAAAGGGTCAATTCTGATCCTAAAATATGTGTTCTTCTCAAATATTCAATAAAATTTGGAAAACCACCCCTTAAATAACCTTAAATGTTGAACCACTTCTATCAGATCCGATAATGATTAGAAGAGAAATCTTTCAAGGCGATTTCCTCAGTATGCCATGGTTCTGTTGGGCAATCAATCCTCTTTCCGATATCCTGAACAGCTGCAATTATGGTTTCAATATACGAATTAACACAAAACAGAAAGTAAGTTAAGTCACTTGCTAAATATGCATGATATAAAAATATATGCAAGTAGGAAAAATCAATTGACAAATCTAATAAATACAACATAACAGTTTTCGGGTGGCATTGGGATGAGCTTTGGTGTTGCGAAATGTAAGACTCAAGCAAGTAGAAAATGCATTCAACAACAAATACTATATAACCCAGAATAACAAAATATTCTAAACTCAAAAACGAAACGAAACATACAAATATCTGACTTTCATCAGTCTTCTCATATAGATCATACCAAAACTAAAACAAAACTCAAAGAACAATGTCTGGCAAGTTTAAAATTAGTTTTGAAGACACACTTAAACGGAAAGAATTTAATGAAAGCAGTAAATGCAAACATATTCTTTTGGAATAATTAAATGATTAAAAACTAATTAGGAAAATCTAAATATCTCAACGAGAAAGTCATTCAAACAATGTAGAAGACATCATCCGAAGTCATGAATTCATTACCAAGACAGAAAAGAGGAGGGAGATTCCAGAACTTTTAAAATTTTTATAAAATACTTCGGAATTGAAGAAATATTTCTTGAGACGCGCAGACAGAAACAAAATGTTTCGCGCTATAGAAAGGACAGACTTGAACCACGCCTTTAAATCTATCCAGTACCGAAGAAATTCCCACACTCCTCAATCTAGACAACACAATAAGTGGGCTGAAAGAAAAACAACAGCATGGAAAATTCTTCAAAACGCTATACGAAACTCACATCAACAAGAAAATGTCATTGATTTGGTTCAAAAAATCAAGTTTATATGCCGAAACAGAAGCGTTGTTGTTTTTTATTTAAGGCCAAGTGTGGCGTCACAACACTGAATAAGAAGTGTCTGTGTTTGGTTGGACAACTTTGCTACATTCTATGGCAGCGTGCCTATGTCGGCATGGCAAAAGAAGCCACCCCGAGTGGAAGTCATGGCAACACAACAACCAAAAACACCAACACTTCTCGGGCAGTTGGTCTTCAGCTCTAAGAGTGTTCGTAGCACCAGTGTCACTAGTAATATGAATAAACTCTGTTCAAAAATCACCATTTTCAATCTCCCCTCACCGCTACTCACCACCAAGTAATTAATACCAAGAATTACAGAAAATATGTATATAATTAAAGATCCAAATATAAGAAATGATTGTTGTCTACTTTGTAAAGAACACCTCGAAACGATTCAGCACATAACTTCATCCTGTAGCATACTGGCACAAACTGACTACAAAGTTAGATACGACATTGCAATGTAGCCAAAATCATTCGCAAAGGCTTAGCAACAAGTCTAAACTTAATCCAAGATACTACACCCTATTACACTTATAATCCATCTCCATTTCTTGAAAACACCGAACACAAGCTATATTGGGATCGCACAATACTTTCAGACAGAAACACTACAGTCAACAGATCAGATATACTTATAAAGAAACACACCACTGAAGCCATTCTCACTTGCATTGCTGCTCCTAACACACACAACATAAGACATATAATGTCAGTCTAAATAAGATAGCACCAGTAGGTCAGAGTAGTGTAGGCCACATTTCAAGTTATGCGCAGATAAATGATCGGTAGTTACGCTAGAATTTTGGGAATGGGATAAGATTAGAGAATAGCAGACGAATCTGTAAGCTGTAATTTCAGGATCTCAAAAGTTTTGTATTAATCTGATCATTGTCTATCATTACTTGATCTTAGTAGCCGTAATGATAGAATTCTTGCCTGACTGCCGGTGATTTCCGGGTCAGTGGTAAATCAATAATTATTATTTATTACCATTGTCGTTTATTACTAGAGAGCGGATTTTATGAAATTTGCATATCCGTTATTTTTTGCATAAAAGTCTTGATATTTAATATGTGAACGAATCATGCTAATTAAAAATTAATACAGCTATAAAAAAATTGCATATTTGCATATATTTGCCTTTTGCTGCATATTTCACGTAACGGGTGCATATTTTGCATTTTTATTAATTTTTGTGCTAATTTGAAAAAAAAAATTGTCTTTCTATCGGCATTTATCTAGAAAAACGAAATTTCATTAATCATATTGCAGTAATAATCTTGCGGTTCGGGTCCACAAAACTTACAATAGCCAGTTTGACTTATAAGGGTGCTTTGGCTTAAGCCGCTTAAGTCATAAAAGTTTTAACAGGTGTATGTCAAATGAGGTTACAGTAAAGGTTTGGGTTTTATGGTAGTGTGGAGGAACCAACGGGTGTTAAGCCAGTCTTCCAGGTAAATTCGGGCTCTAATTACTTTTGGAAATACCGTCCATTCCCAATATTTTTGTTCGTTACTTAAGCGTATTAATGGTATGTTTTTTGGTGGTCGAAGGGACGTTACCCTATTATTTTTCATCGTGAGTTTGCATTGAAAGCATTTAAAGCGATACAGGTGTGTCAATATGTCGACGATGACTCTAATTAATTTATGGATTAAACCTTTTCCTGAACTTATTCTTCAAGAAGGAACTCTGTTTTGTCGCGTCTGCTCTAAACCGGTAAGGATTTTTTATGTACATCTGTTGACGTAATACGCACTTTTTCTACTTACAAAAGCATATTTTAGAAAAACTTTTTGTTAGAATATTTCGAAAAATATTTAAAAATAAACTGTTACCAAAATAGTAATTAAATAGTCAATTACTACAATTTTTCAATTTGTTCTGTTTATATTTATTTTTTAGTATAACAATATTATCTTTAAAAATGTGATTTATGTGTTAGTGAGAACTAATTAAACACTTTGCAATGTGATTTATGTATTTTTTGTAATAAAACGTATGCTCGGAAAACATGTTTTTGTAATTTGTAAATAAATTTAGTTCGGTTATTACGAATTTTTTTTAATTTTTGGAGCATATGCAACTGCATATCTTTGCATATATTAAGAAAGTTACTGCATATTTGCATAAATTTGATGCATATCATATGAGCATATTTCCCAAAATTTTGCTGCATATTTTCCGCTCTCTATTTATTACCATAACGTCGAGTCCTAAAAGAATCCCAATAAAGTCTCGTAGACCACTTATAAGCGTATCTCAAAAATCATGTGATTCCAGAATTTGGAAGTCCATGTGCTCCCTTGATGACACAAGTTCCGGGAAGGAAAACAGAATGTCCTCGGAGATCTCATCGTCCTTTAACACATTTTGCAGGTGTTACGGGAAACCAGTTCGATGGTGCATATTTGTTTGTTTACAGAAGCTCTTTGCTACGCTTCTCATCAGGTCTTTCTATTAACAGCCCTGAGTGACGTAGGTTGAAGGTTCACCATTCTTGAAAATGACGTAATCACGTGCACTGCTTGAGTGTTTTCTTTTGGGCGCTTTTAGGAACTGATAGAACCGCCTTCACACCTACAAAGCCCCTCTCACAGCTCAGGTTACAAATCTTCCATATAAATATGTCTGAATGGAATAGATTTCAAAACATCTTTGTAATGATTTATGAACGTTGAAGGTCCTAAATTAGTTGCATGAAGAATAGCAATAACAACCAAATAATCATACAGGAATGCACTCTATGGATTTTGCATACCTTATATGGTGTTGAAATGTACTGTTGTATGACACGGGCTGACCTGCAGTTTTTCTCGGTATTTTAAGCGATCCTGGAATGTGGGTAAAGCATTAGGGCAATGTTTTGATTTAGTCTTAGGCACGTGGTTTAAGCTCACTTGTTATAGTTGGTTAACCTGTTTAAAATCAGTAACTCCCCAGACTGATCGATTTTCTCTCTCTTCAAAATATCACTTCCGGCGTAATTGAAAAGTTTATGGGTTTGCTGTAGGCAATCAATTAATTTTCCCTCCTATCGGAGTTTTTCAACTTTTTCTTCATTGGGATTAATGCTGTTCGAATCAACGGTAAATAGGGTGGTATACGTAGTGGAGTTTATTCAAAATAACGTTGTTGGCTGCTGACTACAACCATATACCGAACCTTCCGAATTCTTCTTCCGTATCCAGATCGTTGCCTTTCAGATAATTTCACATCTAATGGTAATTTCTTCTTTCATATTATCCTTTTAGGATCTTCTTTGGATCGGATAGGGTTGTTTCTCTCAACCAGACCGAGTCGTTTTTTGGCCACGCACTTTTACTGTCCTATTTTGGTTTCTAGTTGTTTTTTCCGAGCCACTGTGTTCATTGTCAGAGTCCCGCTGAATTTTCCATCTTTGCGTTCCGGAGTGGTGCCAGCAGTGTTGGGCAGTATCTAGATACTTGTATCTAAATAAAGTATCTAGATAAAATTGAATTTAAGCACAAAATATCTGTACCTAGGTACAAAATTAATGGCGCAGATACAGATATATTTTTTTATTTCACTTTTTTTTTAGTAGTTATTAGTTGAGTTATACTAATAGTAATTTTTGATACTTCATGTTGGTGATTTTGGTCACATAAACAAAAATAGAGGTCCACTAATAGTGTTCTGTCATGGAAATTTTCATATTTTAAATACCATCATTTCTTACATTGTAGCCTTCAGTACTTATACATCTTTAAATATAATCCTGAGGGGTAATAAATCTAAGCCATGGTAAGATGGTATTTTAAAAACTATAAACCACAATTCACTATTCACTGCGTTTTACGTTTATCGGGGCAATGCATTTTATCTGTGTACCTGCGCAATCCGGGTCTGGCAGGCCCGCTGGTTGTATTTACGTTAGTAAATAAGAGTAATTTTAAGTAAAAATATTTGTTTAAAGTATGTTATTATTTTTAGAAAATAATAATAGCGTGTTACATAATGATTAATTTTTTCAAATAGCACAAATTAGTTCTGTAATCGACTAATCGAATGTTCAATACATACATTTCTCTCGCATAAATCGCATATTTGTTACTGTTTTATACCTTTATTTTTCAGGCAAATGTAGCATCTTTTCCTGTTGCCACATGTGTCATTTCTTCACTTTTTCATTGTTGGACCTAACGCGAGGCGGGCTTGGCAGGTCCGTTTTGCCCTAGAATGTGCCGATTATTATGTTTAAGTGTAAATCTTGGGCAATAAAATTAATATTTTTACAACCCTCGGTAGAATAATGTATCGTGATATATTCTCAGAAATCGTGAAACGCGATTAAAATAAACTGAGTTTCAACAAAAATCTAAAAATTTAAAGTTGCACTCTGGTGATTACATGGGAATTGGTTTTTATTTTATAATATCTCCCCAGATCACTTTAAAGCTATTATTGAGTGATGCCTTTGTGGAGGTCGAAGAGGGCTATCGGCCAGTATTTTTTTCAAATCGTTGCATCGCGCTCATTCACTGTAAAAAGGTTTTAAAAATCGTATTTTGAAATTCGCGCCCGATCCGAATTGTCGCGAAGTGTTCCGTCGTACTGTCGAAGTTCGGCGATCGCGTCTGTTCATTACAGTTTACAGTTAAGTGAAATTAGAAATTATTCTCATCAGAAATCAACGAACAAGTCAAACTGAATTATTTTATCCAGTGTGATGATTATTGTAGGACAAATTAAACGGAATAAATGCACAAATTGATCCATTCATTCGTCATAGTGCGCGACCCCGTCAAACGGGCCATCTCGAACTACAATCAGACCATATCCAAAAAGCCCAAGATGAAGACTTCAAGCAGCTGGTCTTCCTCAAAACCCCATCAAAGCCCATCGGCAGCATTGTGACATTTTCTGGGAGCCCTCAAGCTAGGAATGTACTCGGGCTGCCTCACTCAGTAATCACTGAACCACTCAAATTGAATTATTTTATCCAAAATGACGATTATTGTAGGTCAATTTAAACGGAATAAATGCACAAACTGCACAAAATATTTTATTAGGTTATGCTATGTTCTACTGCGATTAGATGAAAAAGCGGGGGCCTGCATGTTCTTCAATGGTTAATTTATTAATTAGTAGGTAATTTGGATAAATTTCACCCTTTTTTTTTGGAATCACCAAAGATTGAAAGTCAATTGATTTTACATTTGTTAAGCAGGGATGGATTTTTTGCCTCCAGGAAGCATCTTCATTACAGGAAATTTTTGAGAGAGAAATGTAGAACATTGACTCATCAACATTTCAAAGTATTTTTCTCTATTACGAATGTGTTTTGGGATTCAGAAACTTTTGTATTACTGTTTTATTTGTTTATTGTGTTAACAACAAAAATAAAAATAATATTTCGCAAAATAAAGTTACATTTATTTTCAAAAGTGATATAAATTACATAAAATCAGGTGGGCACGACGTTTTCTAGGGATCTTAAACAGATGAGATAGAAGAATTTCAAAAAGTATCATGACAAAAAATTGAAGCCCGAGGACTACTTCTCACATATAGAGTTTTACGAAGGAACGCTTGAGAAAATCTAGGCTGATGGAGAGTTTTTGAGGAAAGTTTGTTACACAACCCTCACATGGTCCATGACCTTCGTTATCAATGGCGTGCAATTGTCAGTGTATGACTGGGGCTTCTAGGACATCATGTCATTGCACCTTTTTTCATCGAATCCGGATTGAATGCTCAGAAGTAGGATAATATGCTAGCTCAGCAAATACTTCCTGGGACTCGAAGGGTGCGGCATCTGCAGCAGGTCTTTTACATCCAGGACCAAATCTCCAGCCATACAGCTCGCATAAATGTTGTTTATTTGAACCAGTATTTTTCCGCAATGTTGGAGTGGAAAGTTTGCACCGCCCCATTGGCCTAAACCCCTGAGAATTTTTTCTTTGGAGATTTCTTCACGACCATCTGCATTCAGACAAGCTATACAAATAGAGAAGCGCTGAAACAAGCAATCCAGCAATATTGTCTTCAGATTTCAACTAAAATGCTAATCAACACGCGTAGGAGTTTTGAAGATTGGCTTACTTACTGTACAGCTGCTGAAAGCAGTCTTTTTGAGCAATTCTTGAAAATAGTGCAATACTTCTCCAGATTCGTACAATATTTCATTACTTCATTCATCAACAATTGTTAAGTTTTGTTATTTGTAGTTATATAAATGGTTCATTAAAAGGTCCTCTTCAAAAGCGCCAGCTGTTTTGATGGTAAATCTTTCTTATTGTGTGATGATAACACAATAAGAAAAGCGGGCCCTCGCTTTTTCATCTAATCGCAGTAGAACATGGCATTTTAATGAGATTTTAGTAATAAAGACTCGATCAGCACCAGCAACATAACCTAATAAAATATTTTGTGCAGTTTGTGCATTTATTCCGTTTAAATTGACCTACAATAATCGTCATATTGGATAAAATAATTTAATTTGAGTCGTTCAGTGATTACTGAATGAGGCAGCCCGAGTACATTCCTAGCTTGAGGGCTCCCAGAAAATGTCACAATGCTGCCGATGGGCTTTGATGGGGTTTTGAGGAAGACCAGCTGCTCCAGTCTTCATCTTGGGCTTTTTGGATACGGTCTGATTGTAGTTCGAGATGGCTTGTTTGACGGGGTCGCGCACTATGACGAATGAATGGATCAATTTGTGCATTTATTCCGTTTAATTTGTCCTACACTAATCATCACACTGGATAAAATAATTCAGTTTGTCTTGTTCGTTAATTTCTGATAAGAATAATTTCTAATTTCACTTTGACATTTGAATTTTGCATGGGTAACGAAAAGACGGGATCGCCGAACTTCGACAGTACGACGGAACACTTCGCGACAATTCGGATCGGGCGCGAATTTCAAAATACGATTTTTAAAACCTTTTTACAGTGAATGAGCGCGATGCAACGATTTGAAAAAAATACTGGCCGATAGCTCTCTTCGACCCCCACAAAGGCATCAGTCAATAATAGCTTTAAAGTGATCTGGGGAGATATTATAAAATAAAAACCAATTCCCATGTTAATTCCCTATATCCAGACTTGGATGCGGCACCCTGTATAAAAGGCAATGTCCCGACTGACCTATCAACGCCCAGCCCAAACTGCTAATGCTAGAAAGTTGAAATGTGGAGAGAGTGTTCATTTTATACTGGAGGCATGGTTTAAAAAGGGATTTCTCAAAATTCATCCCCTAAGAGGGTGAAAAGGGGTGTTAAAATTTTTACAAGACCAATATGTCTACTGTAAAATTTACATCGTTAGGTAAAACCTGCTACATTTTAATTATTTTCAATACAAATAAGGAAATATGTATTTAAGCATTTTCGGAGATTCGACCCCTAAGGGGGTGAAAAAGTGGTGTCTAAGTTTGGGCGGAGTGTATAGGAACCATATTTCTACTATACACTGAAATTTTTACGTAAAACTTGGTGTTAATGTTCTTTAACACAAATAATAAAACCCGTCTTTAAGCATTTTCTAGAATCCACCCCCTAAGGGGGTGAAATGTGGAGGCTAAGTTTGTATGGGAAAATATTTCTATTGTATATTTAAATTTTTACGTAAAATTTGATATTAATGCTCTTCGACACAAATAATGAGACACATATTTAAACATTTTTCGAGATTCAACCCCTAAGGGGGTAAAAAGGATGTGGCTAAGTTTGTATGAGAAAAATATTTTTATGGTGATGTTTACTTAAAACTTGGTATTAATGCTCTTCAGCACAAATAATAAAACACGTATGATTTAAGCATTTTTCCAGATTCAACCCCTAAGCGGGTGAAATGTGGTGGCTAGATTTGTGTGGGAATATTTCTATTGTAAATTTAAATTTTTACGTGAAACTTGGTATTAATTGTCTCCAACACAAATAATCAAAATTTAAGCATTTTCCGAGATTCAACCCCTAAGGGGGCGAACAGTGATGGCGAAGTTTGTATGGGAAAAATATTTCTCCTGTAAATTTAAATTTTTACGTGGAACTTGGTAGGTATTAATACTCTCCAACACAAATGATGAAATACGCATTTCAGATTGTTTCGACAATCCATCCCTAAGAAAATGAAAGGGGATGACAAAGTTTTTATGAGCAAAAATATTTTTATGTCGATTTTTACTGGAAATTGTATAATGCCGTTTAACACATTTTTTACTTGAAGGTTGGTAATAATGTTCTTCAACACAACGACTCGTTTACGCGAGCGAAGCCGCGGGCGAAAGCTAGTTCTCTTACATACACTTAACAAAAAATACCGACTCGTTTTGCTACCAAAGTAAACACGATGAACAGGTTTAAAGTCTAAAAGACGTGAGTTTGACTGTGTCATTTTAGAGGAAAAGATTTTGATGACCGTGCCTTTGACTTTGAGTTGTTTTACAAATTGTTCTTAGGCTTTAAGAAGAGAGCGTATTACATAGCAACTACATTGATATGGCTTAAAATGTTAAATTAAGCTCATGATACCAAAGCTAACAAAATTTTCTTTACTAGGAGTAATTGTTATGCACTTATTATTAAGGTACATCGGTAGATTACAAGATGCTTTGCAAGATTTGAACGTTTTAATGATTTAAAAATTTAAAACTTTTTATTGAAAAGTTAAATTTTCGCTGATGAAAGGCTCCCCTACATAAATTAGGTGTATCCTTGGACTTCTTCCTGCTAATCCCTTTAACACAAACTTCCAAAAACTTTAATGGTAAAAAAAAACTTTCACTGAAATGAAAAATGTTCTGTTTCATACACATGTACCAGTTATATCTCGTGTCCTTACTAATTTCAGTCAAGTCGATAATTAACTGAGACCTGTATAACTTTAAAAGGGAACGAATTGTCGTTTTCTATCTATCTGTGCATTGAAAAAAGTCGCTACTGAAAAGTCCTCTTATATGTAAATGTGTGACAGTTAAATATATTTTTGATGGTTTAAATCAATACCTTAAAATAAAAAAAAACTTGACACCGACTAAATTGTTTATCTCACAATAAATATAAAATGAAATTATAGCACCTCGTCATTTTGAACTATGAGTCCTTTTATATTAAAATCTACTTCTTTATGTTTCTTTTCCACGTCTTCGCTCAAATGATTATCAGTAAATATCACATCAAAAGTATAACCTAAAATCTAAATATCTCTTTTCAAGGCACACATTTTTTGTGTGCAAAGTATCACTTACTTACAATAAAACACCTCAGGAACATTTTCCTTACAAAACAGCCACAAGACAAAGATTTTTCCCCGCAGGTTTTTTGTGCGATCGTCTCACAACGAGGATTAAAACAACACTCTCCCTCTACACAAATGTTGTCTCATTTTCGGCACGTCCTCGACAACATTCAAACATCTCCAGTTGAGATTGTGAAAGAAATACCTGAAGTTCAATTTACACTTAAAAAGAGGAACAGATAAGAGCTTTGCGCGTCTTTTATCCAGAGCGACGAGCGATGTTTCGTATCAATCAAAGGGACAGAACGGGGCTTAAAGGCCAAAATGAGGAAGTGTGTGTGTGTCACTGGGGGACGCGACCGACCTTTTTATATTGGCACCGGAACGTGTCCTTAATATTGTAAAGCTTTATGTACGACGTTACCCTCAAATTACATTACATTGATGATGCGCTCGTTCTCTGACTGACTCAAATTTCCTACTCGATATAATCATCGGAATGAATGGCGGCGATGTATCGGGGGTTTTCTGCCGAGAAAATGTTTCTTTTTATGGTGAAACTCTAGAAGTTGAGTTGCAGGAGCTGCGATAAAAGCAGTTAGAGGAGAATGCAGGGTCAGTTGTTTTGAGTAAAGGAAGTATTTTTAAAATTTAATAACAAGCTAGAACTAGAAGTTTCTTAAATTGTTATCTGCAATTAACATTATGGACCTTAAAATTACAACCAACCACGTATATCTAAATGGAAGCAAAATTACCAGAAATGTAACAGGTTCATTTTAATTACTGTGTGGTATATCCAATAACTATTTATAAAAAGTATGTGCTTCTATAAAGGCGACATCAGCCTGTGATAATACCTAGGGCTATTATGTAACATTGAATCAACTCATAATAAACATAACATTACCATTACCTAAATGTAATTGTTAATAGTGGCAAAATATTCTACTATCTTACATAAATGAGACATGTGTATATTTTTTTTAAATCAGTGAAAATTCAAATCTGTGATCGTCAGTAGAATGTGACCCTAAATTGTGTGTGTGGGTTTTTTTTAATTTCGGAATGAGTTCAAATGCAATGCGGTGGAACTTGAAGATTGGAAAAGAGACTTTAAATCAAAATGCAACTCTGGAGGGAGAAAATCTGCGAAACCGTCTGCAAAATTCCTTTCCAATTTTCAAAAATTGAATCAGCTGATTTAATTAATTTAAGCATACACAAAAAAATCTTAAATACAGTAGTTGGATAGTAACACTCAAGTTGTAATAGTCCAGTTATGGTGGCAAATTTAAATATGTACAAAACCAAACTCTGCATCGGGAGTCCAAATCATCATTGCTCACATACCACGAAGAAGTAAGTATCCCGGAACGGAATAGAGAAAAATGGTACGATAACTCTTGGTAAAAATCGCCACACTAACATTCTTGCAATTGACCGATGAACGTCAACTCGTTCATTTAATTATTATTATTAATTTAGTTAAAGTGGTCCGGTAAGTACTAAGTTGAGAACAAATTGGAAAACTATCCACGTCGCCATCCCTTAACACAGGTGACCACATTATTCTGAAATTTGTCCTACTTTTTAACGATAAGTAAATAAATTACTGGACGTGATGACAAGTTTCCAAGTTCTTTTCTCAAAATGGATCATTATTTGAAATTAGTTTAAATGTCATGAATTAATTATTATAATTGTCGACTGAGAAGTTACGAAGTGTCGATAGTGTAAGTAAAAACATCCAAAATTTTTAGATATATCATCAATTAAAATAAGTGCAGCCGCAATAAGTGTATTTGTGCGTATTTTACGGGAACATTACTGTAGTTAGACTACAAAACTGTAAATCTACAAACAATGAAACAAAAATAACACGTATTGACGAATTCGCCAAAGTTTTCAAACATTTCATATTGGAAAATCGTTAATAAACTCATCTTACACTAATTATACCCATTAGATCGTGGCGTCCAATGACATTTATTCTTATTTGCAGAATTACCCCTTTTTCGAAATTCACGGAGTGAAATTTAATTTTTAAATTCAGGGTACGATAATATTATTGTGTGTGTATCAAATATAGAGTCCAGATTTGGAAAGCAAGATTCTGAAAAATAAGCGCATACGCCGCATTTGTGTTTAAAAGTGTTAATGTTTTCGTTTCTATTTCAGAAGGTGGAAGAGTAGACACGGATAATGTGCCTTGACACTTGTTAAATTAGTTAAGGGTTAAAGAATATTTTTTACTTGATATATCTTTAGTAATTTCCCAGAGATGTAAATAAATAACTAAATGCCTTATTTCTTACTGGCGCTTTTCTTTGACATTTAAAACCATCTCACACCCAGTTCTTTAACGCCACCTCCCAGGAATATAAGATTAAATACTCTCAAATGCTCCACAATAACCGAAATGTACCGAACTGATGAGATCAATGGTGGTCTCAACTGCACTCTACAGTTTTATTGAGTTGCTTAATTTTGGAGTTAAAATTTCTTTAAGGTAAAGAAGATATGTTGTTAATTCAAAATGTGTAGCTGCTTTTTTATTTTGTCCAAATATGATGATGATAATTAAAAAATGTGAAATTTCTTCTAAAATATGTAATAATAATAATAAATTTAATATCCAACAGGCACCCAGTAACCGGATAATTACATTAAATCGAAACATAACTGACGCGGTAGCGTGTCTATTAATCCAATAAACTAAATATCGATAAGTAATTGGAAATAATTAAAATAAATAAAAATTGAATAGCATTTAATAAAACTTAAAAATATAATTCAAGATTAACTAAGATATTAACTAACTAAATAAGTAAAAGCAAAAAAATATATATACTCAAAACGAAATGATATTAAACAAAATTAAATCGGACATGGTTCGAGCAATTAATCTTAGTCCATCTTTTTTCCTCAACAAAAAACAAGTATTTTAAAAATCTACCTTGGACAGATTCAAGCATTACATCATAACAGTTATAGTAGAGGGACCAGCGAAAAGAGTAATATGCAAGTCTAGATCTAACTAGTTAATGCAAAATACAGCATTTTTAATGACGCAGTCTTACTACTCTACTTAATATTTTACAGTTTCGCATAATGAATACTCATAATTTTTTGGGAAGACTTTCCACTTCATTCCTGAAAGTAAATTGAGAGTCATATGTTACCCCCCAGAGCTTTTACAGTTGTACATCTTTCTAAGTTATCCCCTTTAATATTATAATAATAATATTAATTAACAACCCAACGTTCCTTAATATCGAGCAGTCAATAGTTTTCAGTGGGGCACTGATCTAAACAGTTGATGTCATCTTGTAACAGCAGGCAATCATCAGTGTCGTTAACTTCACGACAAACTTTAATGTCGTCAACGAATATCAACAAATCCTTCAACATAGATAAGAAGAAAGAACATTGAGCCTAAATTGTATCCTTGGGGAACGCCAGAAGCAGAGAAATATGGATCAGATTTAAAACCATTTATCATCATCAAATTGAGGTAGGATCGAAAGTGATCAATTAGCTTTAGAGAATGAAAACCCGATAATTTACGAATCGGTACTAGATGATTGACTCTGTAGAAGGTCTTTGAGTAATCAGTATATGCAATGTCTAACTGACCTCTCCTATCTAACGAGTTTACGATATCAACAGGGAGGTAGGACGATAATTTACTAACATCGTTAATACTGAAAGAATCTTGGCCATCTTCCATAGATTAGAATATCAAGCGGATTTTAATATAAGATTGAAAAGGTAAACCAGTCGCTGTACAAATACACCTGAATAATCTTTAAATAAAAAATTCGGTATACGATCCATACCGGTAGCATGAGTGTCTTTTAATTTGTTTATGGTTGCATTATCTCAGAAACAGTTACATACTCGTATAACAATAACAGGAATCATATTTGTAAAAATGCTACTATCATGAGTTATGTTTGTTAATGAGTGCGCAGTACCTAGCTTGACTGTAGTGAAAGATTAAGAAAATGAACTAGCAAACAAATTAACGATACTTTGCGGTTTGTCACTGCAAACATTGTTTTTATGCAGTTTACCTGGAATAGTAGTGTGACCTTTTTTATTTTTGATATATGCCCAAATGATATATGTATATTATGTAGTCTACCAGTGCTTAAGTTATTTAAAGACTCTAGAAATACATAAAAACTTATAAAAACAAATTATTGTGACCTGAGTTGATTTGATCCTACCTGACATGAACTGACCCAATTTGACCAGACCTAATCTAACCTAATCTGACCTCATCTGACATTACTTGATTTTACCTAACCTGACCTTTTTTGTGGTGACAGCGAAAATCCACCAAAAGGCTCCCCCTGGAAAGATTTTCAATTCCGCAAGGGAGTTTGGAATTTTCACCTCACTAAAAACCCCTCCCTGTTCTTCTGGTCCCCTCGGAACTGTTTCACACATAACCTTAGAGAAGGACACTACTTCAACGCTCTTTATCGCTTTGCAACTATTTTTTCTTTTTTCATTTTAGTTGTCATAATTTTCGTCAGAAATGCTTCTATTGTGTCCCAACCGTTAGCGCTCGTTGGCATAGTGGTCATAATATTCTCGGCAATTTTCTCTAGCCCAACCTCTAGATTACTTCGAGCCTTTCATTTTCCCATTTTGGGCAATCAAACAGGGTATAATTCATATCATCTATAAAGGTATTTTATGTAACATCCATGGCTAGTTAGGCATTGAGTTACAAAATAATTTATTTGCCCCCCTTTTCTATTTATTCTCTTATTAGCTTACAAGTATCTGCTCCTTTTGTAGAGCTATTCGATTCCTGTCGTCTTTCTTGGATGTTTTTTTCTTTCCTCTTTTTTGACATTTACGTCAACTCTCTCGTGTTTCAATAATCGATTTGTTTCGTCCGCCGTTAGATGTACGGCAATACCATCAGAGCGTTAATGGTCACAGTTCTATGTGTACTGCAGATTTTCAGTACCATTAATCTATGTACTTCTTTTTACACATTTTCTTCTGTATAGCAGGTGCCATGTGGAGGCTCCATAAAACGAGACTGATAGAATGACCATACACATACCTTTTTTTTTTATTTCCAGTAGTTCGTCTAATGTTTGGCATATCTTGTTCATGTGTTTGTTGAATCTGAGAATTCTATCTATTGCGAAGCCTAGATAATCAAGGGCGGGTACCGGTTTAATATTGTCAGTGTCAGTCTTGAAGCTGACGTCATTCGTATCCCTCACATTACGTAGTAAGATGACTTTCGTCTTTTTCATTGCAATTATCAATTTACCCTGGTCCCTATACAATATATTTTACATATAAATTTTCTCTAGGCTGGTATTTGTCTTGACTACGTGCATTTCTTTAGTACTGGCCGTGGTCACAACCGTTAGATCATCTGCGTAGCAAATGAGTCTCACTTCCACCGAGAATTTTATCTTGCGCACATCATCATAGAGTACGTCCCACCTGGTTGGTCCAAGAACCGAACTGTGGAACTCCACCACCAGTTGGCTTCTTTATCTCCTTATCTATAAGGATGTAGTGGCTTGTAAAGTAATCGATTATTATGTTTATCTAGAGATCCCCCTATCCAGAAGTTTTTAAAGGATGAACTTCCAGGATGCATTGTTGAAAGCGTTCGGAACGTCAATCAAAAGCAGTGTGATCCATTTGGGCACATTCCGGCTCCAACTCTCGAGGTTGTGATCGTTTCGTGTACCTCATTAATCGTAGATTTCTCTTTTCTAAACGCGAACTGAAGGTTTTATAGTCCCACTTTTTCAGCGATTTCGAACTGCAGACGCATATTTAGTAGGTTTTCGTACAGTTTTCCAAAAACGCTTATGAGGCACATTGGTCTAATTTAGTTTAGCCCTCGGGCGATTTTTTGAGCTTATCTATCAGGATCAATTTCATCTCTTTCCATAATTTCGGAAAACGGTTCTCGATCATCAATTTTTTCAAAATCTCTGGATATAATTCTAGATTTGCTATTACGGAGGCCTTTGCTAGTTCCAATGTTAATTCGTCGAGACCTGGGGCTTTTACCTGATTTAATCTTTTTACAGACTCAGTACCTCTTCGTCCCCAAAAGGTTGCGGCATTTGATTTTCTAATTTGCAGAGGATTCTCCTACGTCGGTTTCATGTTCATGTTCATTGAAGATTTGTAGTCTTTCTTGCATTCCGGACCTGACCTGACCTTTTTTTTTCGAGAGGGGGGAAAATACCGTTACGTACACACAGAACATCCAAGCTGTTCTGGGGATGCGGGTCTCGTCGGCTTGTTGGTCGCCCCGACCATACCCGCCAAAAACCCCTTATTCTGATGGTGTCCTTCCCGGAACCGTTTAGCACATCTACTTCAGGTTGGGCCGTGTCTTGTTGCGTCTATCTTTATCTGCTTTCTCTGTCTTTTTCATCTCTGCATTTAACGATCATAATCTGTTTCATATATTTTCCCACCTGCCTCCAGTGGCATTCACTTTCCAACATGGTCTCTATCAAATTGTCTTTTGTTAACTTCTTTCCGGTGTTTCCTTCTAGCTTGTTGCGCCAAACACTCTAACGATTACCTTTAAAGATAGTGTGCTTTGGGTAATCTAACTCTTTGCCGTACGTGCACCCGCCGTCTGCTCTTTTGCCAATTCGGCCCACGTATGTCATGAATCATCCGTGGCCCGTAAGACATTGAGTCATGTGGTAATCCGTTTCCCCCCATTTTCTTGTAACCCATGGTCTCAAGTCCTTTATGAGCGTCCGCGTCCAGGCGCCTTTTGGTGACTCTTGCCATTTCCTTTGGCACCTCTCCAGAATTTGTCCTCTTATTTATTTTTTTTTTCTACAGTCTGAGTAGGACGTTTTCTATAATTAATTGTTCTGTCCTGGACCAGAAAGTGGACTGGGATTAGTCCTGAAATTACAAAAATCGCCTATCTAGAGGTTGTGCGATAGGCACTACAGATCCTCACCATCTGTCTCTGTGGTTTTTTTTTTATATTGTCGTCTCTTTAGTGCTCCGGAGACAATTATGGATTGCACTGCCATGTACGTCTTTTACTGGGTCTCGGACCTTGGACATTTAGTAAGATGGCACTCATTGTCTTCATCACTCTATCTGCCTTCTCACGCACCATCTTAACATGGAATGAGCATTTGATACCCCGATCTATTGTTGCTCATAAATATTCCAATTGATATTCTGGTTTGATTTTAACGTTGACCACCCAGAAAGTTACTTTGTTTTCAATTTCTTTTTTTCCAAAGATCATAACCTTGTCTTTTGCGGCGCTAAATCTAGCTTATTTAATTTAGCCATGTTTCGACAGTGTCCAGAGCCTTATTTACGTTTATTTGGATGTCGTTTACGTTATCTGCCGTAATTATTATTGCTAGGTCGTCCGCATAGCAGATAATTTCGACTCTTTCTGGGTATTCTATATCCATCATGTCGTCGTATAAAATATTCCATAAAGTAGGTCCTAAAACTGAACCTCGCGGTACTCCTCCCCCGCACCGGCACTGTGTAATTTTTGTCTACTTGTATTTTACTGTTGTACAGGTATGATTTTATGATACCTATCAGATATTTTGAGATATGCCTTTGTTTTAGTTTTCTTATTTTTAGTCCCCATTCTATTGTGTTAAAAGCATTTTTGATGTCTATTGTTAAAATAGCACACCATTTCTTTTTTCGACCGTCTGCGATTTAGGTGACACGAATCCGTCGTTGATTTTCCTTTTCGGAAGACGTACTGGTTTTGGTGTAACCCGTGCCTGTTGTTTTCAATCTCTTTTATTAGTCTATCTAATATTAAGTTTTCGTAGACTTTCCCAAGAACACTTAGGAGACATATAGGTCTATATTTTATCTCTTGTCTTTTTGGGCTTTTCAAATTAACACTAATTTTGCAACTTTTCATTGATCAGGAAAGGTTTTGACTTTTAGTAGCCGATTGTACATTTCTCTGCAGTAGTCCAGGTTGTGTCTCATCAGTAATTTAACGACCTCGGGTTTATTGCCATCAGGTCTCAGAGCTTTCCCGTCTTTAATTTTTTGTATTGCCTTTTCCATTTCTTAAGTGGTGAATTCTGTTGTTGGCTCTGGTCTTATTTGAAGTACACCAGTATTTTTCCTGCCACTAATGAATAGTTCTTCAAACACTTCTTTTTTCTTTTCAGCTGTCACGTCCACTTTCGGTTGCGCAACTTCTAGTTGGGCTTTGACAATTTCATAGACATATCCGAATATGTTACTATTCAGGTGTTCGCAGAGTTGTTTCCATTTTCCTTTTTTTGTTTTGCACATTTTAGATCTAACCTCCTCTTTGGTTCTTGCGTATTCGACAAGCTTTTCTGCTTTCTCTCTTTGATATGCCCTTCTTTTTCTCCTACGCGCGCGTGTCAATTCGTCGATTTCAGTTGTCCACCAATAAACAGGTCTTCCTTCTTTGCTGGGCTTAATTTTTCGTGTCGTTGCCTTGTATGCTTCTCTTATAGCGTCCGAGCAGCTCTTGGGATCGTTTGGGGTTATTCGAATAGTAGCTTCAAAATACTATCGAAGGGGGTAATTTCATGTTGGCCACTTTGCGTCAACGCAACTCACCACTTTGCGCAACCGATGTGCGCCAACAGTTGTGGTACATTTTCAAGTCCAAAATTTCCATTAATGCAACGAGGGTGCAACAACGACATCTTAGTTCTCTCGGTAATTTTTCGTCGTTTCATCCTCACCTTTACTAGAATTTTCGAATAAATTAACAGCAACATCCACTAAACCTTGACAGACGATCGCCATTTTTCGAGATAACTTGCGCTACCCACTAGAGGGGGTGCAACTTGATGCTGTAAATTGCAATGGAAAATTCGACACAAAAGTGTTTGTTTACTCCATCACCTCTAGCAACCAGCATTTGATACCCAAATCAGCATTACAAAATTGCGTTGCACAGTGAGTTACGTTGGCGCAACGTGGCCAACTTGGAATTGGCGCCTAAGTCTTAATTCACTTATTTCACCAAACACCCATTTGTGTCCCTTTGCTTTATGCTTGAATGGAATTTCAAATATTATGTATTTGTGCCCACTAAGCGTTTCGTATTTTTTGACTTCCCATTTTGCCCCCCTTGTGTCAATGCTGTCGTCTACCATATTAATGGCTCTCCATGATTGTCCAGTAGTTCTAACAAACGTAGGTGCTTTCCCATAAGTGCCTACTCCATTCGTATTTCGCCCCTTTTTTCAGTTACTTTGTCACCCCATAGTTTATTTTTCGGATTAAAATCCTCCATTATAATAATTCTTTTTGGCGCTGTTTTCTTTACTTCCTCTAGAAGCTCTTCTAGCACTCCTTCAAAGTGCTTAATGCCTCGATTTGGACTTATATATACGCTGATAATAACATCTATATCTGTTTCGGCGCTTACGAAACTTTCGCCTGCCAGTTGGTCTTTGCTCATTTATTATGACCATTTCACTTCGTATCAGGCTGCGGCGGCGACAGCTAGACTGACCTGACCTGACCTAACCTAACCTCATCTAGTCACACCTGGCCTGACCTTTTTTTTCAATGCAAGGGGAAACCCTCCTGGGCACCAGGGACTTAAGTTCAATCATCTAGTAGTACCTGGACTCTTACCGGCTAAAACCCTTTCCTCGACCAGCTGTTCTCCTACCCCCTCGGAACCGCGTTAGCATTACTTCAAGGGGGTTGTTGGTCGTTTCTTTCTACTTCTTTGTGACTTCTTCAGCTTTTTTAGCTTGCCTATTTAGCCTGTCTTTCTGTCTTCAATAGTTGCTCCCTATCCTCTTTTTTTTGGAATTCCTTGTCTTCGTTACCATTCCCAATTATTTTCATCTTCTTTCTTTTCACAATTCTCTTTTCTTTTTAATTTGTTTCTTTCGTGCTTATCTTTATTGCCTGGCTCCTTTTTTTTCTTTTTTCTTTCATTCACTCACCTCTCACCTCCTCTCTCCTTTCTCTCTCTCTCTCATACTCACATTTCTCTTTCATTATCGTAACTAACATCCTTTCTATTGCTATCCATCTCTCTTGATTCTCTAACATATTCTCAATCATATTATCAGCATTCATCATGCCCAGTTCCATTTCACATTCTTCTCTCACCCTCGCCCATCTGTCACAACCAAAGATCGCATGCTCTACATCTTCTTCCACTCCTTCCTCTCAATACCAACAAGCTGAACATTCAATCTTGCCTATCCTTTTCAGATAGGCCCCAAAACTCCCGTGACCAGTGAGCACTTGGGAGGTGTAGTGGTTAACCTCCCCGTGCCCCCTGCCGACCCATTCATTGAGATTCGGGATTAGCTGCCTTGTCCAGGCGGCCTTCTCCGTCTGCCTCAACCTTTCACACCACGCTTGCATCAGATTCTTTCTCGCTTTCCCTTTACATGCCACTGAGGGAGCCGCGCTCACCCTTTCATTCTTTCTCCTCTTCCATTCCTGGAGACGCTCTTCCGCCAGCAGGTCCAACGGAGGGACCCCATCCAGTACGCACAGCGCCTCCCCGGACACCGTGCGATACGCACAGCATACTCGCAGAAGCATGTTTCTCTGGACACCCAGAAGCATAGGTATGTCGATACTTCTGTATGCGGTATCCATCGATCCATACCTCCGCCCCATACAACAAGATCCCATGGACGACACTGCACAACACTCTTCTTTTGTTCGCCCTTGATCCTCCTACATTGGGTAGCAGTCGGCCCAGGGCACCCACAACCATCCTTGCCTTCCGTACCACCCGTTCCACTTGCTCGGCCACCGTGAGGTTTCGTTGAAATTCCACCCCAAGGTACCTCACCGCTTCCCTGGTCTCGATCGCTCTACCTTCCATACATACACTCATTTCACGTATCGTCCTCCTCCCTACCAAGAGCACCGCGACCTGGTCTGACCTGACCTGCTCAAATCTAACCTGAAAAGGAGTAAACTTTTGAGATGATGTGATCAAGCTATTGAACTGAATGAATAAATAGTACAAGACATATGATATTTCAAAATAACTCTTAAATTTTTTACCAATCAGTCCATACTTTCAGAGAATATCTGTCCAATAAAAACAGGCAGTCAGACGAAAAGCTTACAGTAGCAAGTATTGTAATAGGGAAGTAAAAAAGTGCGATGTCGTTTTACTGTGTCCCACCGGCGGCCAAATCCCGGGCTCGCCCCTGCGTAAGACATGTTCCGCCCCCCATTCCACCGCTCCCAAAGCCATTGTTTGTTTCTGTTATTGTCAAACCAGCCGTGCGCGATGATGAAAGCAAATGGAAGGAATCATCGGAACGTGTGATTAACTTTTCTATTTAACCTGAAGCCAATAGAGCGCGAATCGCAGATAATAAATATTTTCTCATGTTTCATTTAGGTTTCGGTAGGTATTGGCGGCGCAACGGATACGTATGTATTCTCGCAGCTTTATAAATCTATCTAAAGCGGTCGTTTCTCTCATAACCCGTAGATTATGAATGTGTAATCCCATTGTCGTGACACAATGTACGGTAGCTGGAGAACTCTCCACCCAATAAAATGTACAAAGCGCATAGGAAAGTGTTATTACCGTTCCAGCTACAATGGAAGCTCGCGGTCCGACTGCGATAAATATGAGATATATTGTAACGCCCTCACGGACTGCGTTCTCCTGAATACAATATTGGCTCATTCGGAAATTTATATTGTCTGCGCCGATGATAAGGGTTCCAGTAATAAATTACGCCAAAAAATGCCATTTGTAAAAGTCCCACGCCACTTCCGTTTGTTTTAGAAGGAGGTCGCTGTCTTTTTTACCTAACGGTTTTAAGCGATTATTGGACTGACATGGGACAACGTGCATATCCGGATTCATCAAAATTTTAAAACAGACACGCTCGATTCGCGCCGATAATCTCACGTGGCACGAGAAACCTTCATCACATGCGACGTTTACATTTCAGGGAAAACGAATTATATTTGCTTTTGACAGACATGTTTGTTCCAATTTAAATTTCAAGCGGGTAATACTTTTCGACTTCAAGATGCTTATTTTTTTGTGTTTACTTTTACACAATATTTTGTAAAGCAGTTATATCATACACTGAAAATGAACCACTACGTTCGAATTGTTATTATGTAGATTGTTTTGAGTGATGCAGATGCAACAGGAAAATATGCAATAGAAAATACGCATTTAAAATTACTAGGATATTTACGTTTTATAATTGTTTATATTAACTCCACTAAATAAGCAAAGTTTTCATTTTAATTATTTTATCGACTTTTAATTAAGATTTAATAAATCATTCATTTTGGACCCAGCTTTTATACAATGTCAAAAACTATCGCTTAGAAAAAAAAAACAAGAAGAATACAAAGAATATTTATAATAGAACTATTTCGAAATTAATGATTTCCACAATATTAATGGCCGGAAAGTTATTAAATTTATCGTACATCAGGTGGATGTACGTTTAGTTTTATCGCCGAACAAGTTTGAAATTTGTGAATACTTCATGAACTTCATGTGCTCGTTAAGAGAAGAAAAACACGTTAAAGAGGGTTTCCATAACGATGGCATTAGATGTTGTAAATAAAAACAATAAAGAATTTTATTATCATAGCATTTTCCGATCAACATTAACGAAACTTAATATACTACCATCCTCTCAAGCAAAAGATAGTTTGGCGACGGGGACGTTTACATGTTTTCACGCCTAGAAGACATCAACGAGTATGCAAATCTCATAAATATACAAAAAAAAATCTATTCACGTTATTAGCATGCATGTTGCCATCTAAGCCGTCCAGCGTTAAAAAATGTTGAGTTATTTGTGGAAACCTGGATGTCTAGAGTAAAAAATCAAGGCGGATTCATAAATCACAAGTACAGAAGTATGTTAATATGTATATTTAAACAGCATTTACGACGCCAAATTTTGAGGTGTTCTTGTTTCCCTTTCAGCACTTTCACGATATAGTTAACTCACATCTAAAGTTTGATAACAATCGGTTCAGTAGTTTCGGAGATTATTTATCTAATAAAAATCGACACAGACGACAGACGCTAGATAGACAGACAGAAACGCGAGACCTATTTTTTCAGCTCTAATTGACATTAAACCACGAGAAAACATACAATTAGCCATTCAGCGGATGGACCCTATTATTATAGATACTTCTTTAGCTTATGCTGGGAAAGTAAAAATGAAGATGTTATAGTAGAGACGCAAATGAAGTTCTTCCAGCAGAACATGAATTTGTTGCGTCAAAAGACTGTAAAGAAGCTTTTATAAAAATTAAACTGAAAGAATGAGGTTTCCAACTCATTTGAGAACTACCTACTTTAACTGCAACTCGGATGCAACATAAAGCCATTTACTTGCATGCAAGATTAGATGTAGAAATTCAAAAAAATTGATCCATTTTTGATATTACTAAAAATGAAAAACGAACCAGATTTCATTTTTAATCTAGAAGCGTTTGAATTATTTTAACATTTGCCCACAACGGTCAAACAGCAAGCAAAAACTGGAGAATATTTCATTAAAACCATTATTTTTAGCATTATAATTTGCAGAGAGACAATTAATGTAAATCAAGATGAGTTTACATTACTGTTGTTTTTGCTTTAATGAGAAAAATTATTTTAAATGAATTTCACTTCGACCTAGCTAAGATGAAAAATTTGACTGGTAATTATTGCTGGTGGCCAGGTATAAATCCTGATATTATAATCGTTGTAAAAATTGATCAATTTCTAGGAAATAATATACCAAAAGTCCCCTCAGAGAGGCTCTTATTTTTTGTTAATAGATGCTTTCTCCAAATGACCGGAAATCCATTTTATTAAAAATACTACTTGTGAAATTGTAATTAAAATTTACATACAGAATTTGTTTCCGGAAATCCGTCTAAAAATGTTTAACAAATTTTTCAAAATATTCAGCGTCTTATGTCCCACTACAGACGATCAGGTGATTTTTTAAATTTCTGCTCTTGTTGAACATAACGCTTGCGAAAGTCGTTTCAATTGCACTACTGACGTACGCGTCATGGCCAACTAGAGCAGAAGTTTAAAAAATCACCCGGTGCAATTAATTGCATATAAAAATACGAAAGGATTGTAACAATTATTGTCAGATACATATTTTCAGAAATTAATAAACTAAAACACCGCGGTCAATGACGTTATGAACAATTTAAAAATGTGACTGTTTTAAAAACAAGAAATGATTAGCCGAATCCCGACCACAACCTCACGCCCGTAGTCCAATTACGCTTTTTTTTTCACCCAAGACCCGGAGTCAGAAGTTCGGGAGCCCGGATTCGCGCGAATAAGCGATCTGTTGGCTGTCGCTGTCAGCTCACATTACTCTCGCCCACTCATCTTTATTGCGTCATGTTTCTTGTACGTGAGCAGGAATACCACACTGCAGACAACAGTCGAACACAAGTGTCTCTGGACTGTCGATGAGGAATGAGCCGATATCGCTTGTTTTTCGGCGTTCGCCTGTTTTTGTCGGTCGTGGTTTGTTTTTACACTTCGAACGAGTTATACGTCGGTACGGATCTGGATATAACGGCACGGCTTAAAATATTTTCAGTCGGTGGAGTGGGTATCAATATGCCGTTTCTCCTGCAGGTTTGAATAAGGAGGATCTTATTTTGCTTGAATGCGACGCTTAGCTGGGTTTATTTAGAAGGTGGTAGAGTGAGATTATTAAATAGGTTTCTTGGTAAATAGCGTTCGCGGTGAGGTAAACTGAGAAACGGAGATTGGTGTTTGATCAGTTTCGTGTTAACTACAATAAGCAAGATTGTGTTGGTGTACAAATGTTGGATATGTGAATAATAAATTCGTTGGAATATGCCGTTCCAATTTGTTTTATTTTCAGTTATGTGGACTGAGTGTCTTTTACGGAATTACAGAAAAAAATACTGTGGGGGCTGAATTCCTACAATGGTTTTTACAAAAATTGGAGACAATACAAAAAGAATTTAAGGACTCGTTTATATCAAAGAACAGATTTTTATATAAAAAAATTTAATGTAGGAAACTGAAGACGGAGAAAATCAAAATGAATGGGCGGCCAGGCGGCCCACATATTTACATAAAAGAAAAATTTAACAACACTGTTATGAGCGGTTCTGGATAATTTTAAACAAAACATGTTTATTTTAACAAAGTTTTTATTACAAAATAAGGGAACATCCGATTATTAAAAAGTTAAGGAAGTTTTACATTAAAAATTTACAAAATGCCAAAAAAATTTGTTTACAGCGAAAATCTTTTAAAATAAAACTGCAAAATTTTACCAAAATTTTGAAACTTAATTAAATTAAGGAAACTTACTGCCGCATTTTCACTTTTCGTGTTAAGGGGAGCATTTGGTCTGGTTTTTTCCTATCTTAAATACATGCGGAACACCATCGCGGTTTCAGGATTTGCATTTTAAAAATATGAAATACATATACGGCTTTAAAAAAAACTTATTTCGAATTAACGAACTTAAGTCCATAATCTTCATATTTATATTCATGTCTAGTGTGCAATTTCTAAGAAAAAAAAAATATAAACTTGGCCAATTATTATAGAGCATTCTAAACGACCACATTCATGTACTTTTTAAGGAAGTGTTGCAATAGTTTGCGTTCTGAGATAGGAGGTACCCTGAAGAACAGTTTCAGCTTTCTCGCGATACCATTTATAAGCCTAAAAATACTCAACTGAGGCAAACAACTCTAGAAGGTCTTCGGTTCCCGACGCTGTCGTATATAGTGTGGCAATTCTCCAGAAGAGGGCGTAGAAGATATTGATATCAGCATTGTCGGCTACCATACCATTTCATTGGTGCCGTTTTAATGCCGGTTATGCAAGTAACGCAATAAGAGCCAATATTGGTAACAGTAGCTTATTATTTTTTTTAACATGTGGGGTAATCAGGTGATTGAAATAGCACTTGCGTTTTGGCGTATTTATTTTGATGTTGTCAGTACGGCAGATGAAGGAAAAGTCTTAGAGTTTGTGAAATTGAAATGAAAAGAAAGGTCGGTAAAAAGCGGTGGCAACAGTTGTGTCTAAAGGGTTCTAGAAAGCTATTCGAAATCTGGAAAAGGATCAGTATTACTGAGAAGGGTGAACAAGAGATAAGTTTTACGACATGCAGGTGGACGAAGAGAAAGTTTCGGGGTGATACTGGTTGTAAGTAATTAAATGTAGGTTATATACAAATATACAATTTTGTGACATTTGACAGCCCCCACAAACAAATCTGTAAAAAACAAACATAAACTAAAGTAATTATTAAATATGTTTTATTTAAGAAGTCATAAGAGCTTTGTATAGAATAGTATAGTACGAGTATAAAACATTTTTTATTAAAATTATTTATTCATTCTTCGCCCTTGAAGCACAGAGAAATCTGTTTAACATTCATTATTTTCAATTGTATTTCTTTTCGAGTTTTTCGTGGAGAATAAAGAAACAAAATTATGTCACTGTTTTGTAATCGGCCGCTCCCGACACACGCATGATTAAAAAGAAGAAAATAATCGACGGCACGTTGATAATTACTATTTAAATATTCATTACTTTGCTTATTTTGATTCAATTTACTCAGTAAAATTGTAGATAACGTCGTCAAAGTTTGGGGGAGAGCATTTGGTTTTAGAATTTCAAAGTCAAATTGTAAAATGTTTCCATAATTTTTTTTTTTCAAAAATCTGAATGACTAGGACAAAAAATCAAAAGAGATTTTCTATTTGCATTTACCATGAAAAATTTTGAAGTGATCACATTCTTGGTGGGAACTATTAGAGAAATGTTGGTTAGCGTTTTACCAATTCCACTATATTCTTAAAATACATATAAACTTGGACAACAATTGGTAGTAGTTTTGGAAATTATCGATCTATATATTAAAAATCAGCAGACAGATGACAGCCATACGACAAACAGACGATAGAGAGACAGACAGAGAGAGAGAGATACCGAAAGAAAGACGGAAACGGGAGACCTATTTCTTCGTACTCTAGGGGTACTGAAAGGTGGAGAAAGCTTAAAAGTAGAGAGTGACCGACGGACTCGATAACAATATACAGGGTGTTTTTGAAAAACACTACCAAAAATGAGCAGGTAATAGGTGAATGATGATAAATAGAACGAACTGATAAAAAATACGTTATATAAAAGTTTTTTCGTTTTCAACATAAATTGATCGAATATTCGGTTAAAATTTCCAGTACGCCACTGTATTAAAAGTAATTTAAAATGCAATCTTGTTTGCTTAGCAACAATAAAAAGTTGATTTGTCAGGGTACTGTTGTCAATTTTGTGTGAGTTGTATTAAAATGGTTTACACAAATGCTGAATTAACTGATATGGTCCTGTTGTATGGAAGGGCCCTTGGAAACATTCTTGAAGCACAACGTCTTTATAGGTAAACATTTCCTGGACGAATTGTGTCTAAATCATCACATATTTACCGCTACCGTTCAGCATCTTAGAGACAACGGTGAATATCATCCCCAAATGACAGATCGTGGCTGACAGAGAACTGGAAGGACATTAGCTGCTGAACCTGAGATCTTAAATATGGTAGAAGAAAACCCAAGTATCAGTGTCAGAAAGTCGTCTTACAGAGTTGGTGTTTCCCCATTTGTTATTTGGCGCACATTAAGAGAACGAGGACTCCATTCGTATCATTTGCAACGAGTACAAGATCTCAAAGAAAAAGATTTACCTCATCGGATTAGGTTCTGTAAATGGTGATTACAAAAAATTATGAAGATCAACAGTTTATTGGAAACTTGCTGTCAAGGGATAAAGCAACATTTACGAGACACGGGGTATTTAATTATCGTAATACACACGTTTTGTGTGATGAAAACCCTCGTGAAATTCAGGAGGGACATTTTCAACAACGATTTAGCGTAAACGTGTGAGCAGGTAAGGTAGGACATAATTTGATAGGTCCATATGTTTTACCTCCACGGTTAACTGACGCTGCATATCTTAACTTTTTGAATAATACCTTGGAAAATATTTTAGAGGATATACCTTTAGCTACCCGGAGGAATATGTGGTATTTACATGATGAAGCCCTTGAGCACTATACACATGACGTGCAGGAATGATTAAATCAAACATTTCCAAGAAAATGGATAGTTGTGGCCTTCTAGGTCGGCAGATCTATATTCTTTTGACTATTTTTTATGGGAGCATATGAAGCAATTAGTTTATGCGGCACCTATTAATTCCATTGAAGAATTGACAAATAGGATTCATGATGTTCCAGCTACTATCAGATCAAATTCAACATGAAAGAAGGGCGCAAAAAAAAAATTCTGCAAAAAATATCGCTTCACTACTCGCTTCTGTAATTGTTCAATCTTAATTTAAAATGCAAGGCTACTTTTCAAAATCCAAGGACTTTCGACGTGTCAAATCTGACTTTACCTTTGCTTACGATGCATTTTGATTCAAAATAATTTTAAATTCGTTGAGTTGACGTCATCAACATTTTTGCAAAGACACGTATATCACTTTGGATAGGTGCGGTGTAATATTAATGATAACAGTATTGTATTCCCAAATTTTCTGGAAAACGGAGTGACCCGTTCCCGATTTAATCAATAAAATATATACATAAATTGACTCATTCATTAATTTTCAGGAGTCACCCTGTATAAGGAATATCTTTTAATTCAATGATAAATCATGATATGTTGCACATTCTGGATAGAATTTTTTCGGCAAAATTTTGAGATGACGTCATCAATTTTTTAGGAGGGAGTAAGTGAATAAATTTTGCTTAATCGGTTTTGCAGTTTCAAAGTTATGTTGCAAAATACTGTTATTCTGTTTTGAATTTTTTCAAAAATTTTGGATGTCTAAGGTGAAAATTCGACATGGATTCACCTACCACAAGTGCAGGAGTATCTTATTTTATGAAATTTGAAAAAACTTTTTATTATAAATTTTGCCGATGACGTCATCCCATTGGTGGTGGGGATATTTATCCAAATTTTAGTTACTGTTTAACCATCAGACGGAAACGGGAGACCACTTTTTTCGTACTCTAGAAGTCATGACACGTCGAGAAAATATGGAAGTGGCAATATCGCCGATGGACTCGATTACTATGCTTTCTTAGCTTATGCTCCAGAATAAATAAAATTCGCAAAACCAAATTTTATACATTTTTCGTAAAAGGTGGATATATTTTATTATACTCCAGGGAGGATGGAAATTCTGACGAAATAACCTTCGACCATTTTTTTTTACTCTTCTTGAGTTTTACAACCGTTGATTTCTGTTGAGACGTTGCCACGTTGTTCCAATTTTCTTGAATCCTACTAATGGAGCGTAAGCTAACGAAATATAATAGAGTGCATCCAATGATTTGCTACTTTCATGTTTTCTCGACGTTTCTTGGTCCCTAGAGTACGTCTGTCGTCTGCCGTCTGTCGTCTGTGTCGAATTTTATTAGACATATAATTTCCGAAACTACTGGATGGAACGTTGTTCAATTTGATATGTATTTTGCGAATATTCTGTGGATGTTAAAATGCTAACCAAAATCCTCTTATCATCCACACGAAGAACGTGACGACGTTACCTCAAAATTGTGTATGCATAGCGAATATTATTTCAATTTTATAAAATAGCCTACTTCTACAATAATTGTCGTTTATGTATTAGTGTTGGTCTTCTTTCTACCTTAGACCTCCAGATTTTTAGAAAAAATGAAAATTTTGTAACAATACCTTACAATTTAATTTTGAAACTGAAAAAACGAATGCTTTTCAATTTTGTAATCTTTTTAAGGTGATTGTAAACATGATAAAACAAAGTTGATAACATCATCTCAAAATTTTGCGGAATAAATTATTACGAATCAAAAACTCGCTGTACCGAATAGATCGATTTTCTTTATTCTTATTGGTATTTGTAGAACTTTTCACATTTAATTTGGTCTTAACTTCGTCATCTTCGTGCAATGGGTGGTTGGGTTGGGCACGGTGGCAATGATCGACAACTTCGATCTCCCCTAGTCGCAAGACTGCCGCCGTGATTCTGAGTTTGGAGAAGCTCGGATGAGTGTTTTGCTTCGTTGGCCCTTCAGATCGTTCCAGCGTGGTTCTTGCTACAAAGAACTGAATGGATCTCGTCATTCCATAGATTCTCTCTGAAATTTCGTCATTATTTTGTTATTTTTGTTCGCGAATTTCACTTGATTATCTAGGTGGAACCGACGCCGTGGAGCGTTCCCTAGACTCTTCCTAGATCATTCCAATTTTGCTAAGTGTACATAGTTCCATTCATTTGTACGCCACTACCAAACTGGAAGCAAGGATACGAAGCAACTTTTTAAGTTTCGACCAAAATGTGGCCTAATAAAGTGACAAATTATGCTCTCCATAAAATGTAACTGCTGATAGACACCATCTAATTATTGTTTTCTTTTATAAAAAAATTATGACATTTTGACGTAGAATATCATGTTTTATATATATCTAAAAAAAATCAATTTTCAGAACTAAGCAAAATTAAGCAGGCACATTCACAAAAGAGGAAGTTGTGTAAGAGTAAAGTTTGAAATTTGTTAGTTAATTTGCTTCATACCTTATTTATTTGAATTTCTCTAGTAATTACATACAGAACTTCAGACTCAGAAAACTTTTTATAAAGTTTTCCCTGTTTTCTATTTTTTGAAATAATACTCCTATTATTTATTAAAAAGAAACCTCTGCACCCTTTCAGTAGAGTCTATAGCTCCTCTATTACTATACAATAACAAAACTAAATCACCAACATCTCCGCATAAGAATCCGTTATAACACAATCCGATCACATTGTATATATGCAAACACGATTAACCATTACGCAAACTAAACCCAGTTTAACTTAAATAGATCATCTCCAGTACGCCTAATCCTTTGAACTTGAACGATATTTCGAATTTTGCTGAGGGCTGAATTGTCGCGGGTCGTATATATTTAATTCAATAAAACGACATCGAGAGTTTCGAAGGCGGGTTAAGATTTATCTGGGCTTTCATTTAGCGAATTCGTATTAAGGAATCTGACGTTAAATTAGCTGAAGTATGCGAGATATTGAAACTTGGCAAAGTAAACGCAATATCTCGAGATGATTCGCTTAGCGATCTCCAAACTACTACCTAAGTAGTATTGTTTGCCGAAATTAAACGAAAAACATGGAAGCGGAAAAGGCTAGGTCCGAAAGTTGAAACGAATGGAAGAGAATTTTATGTTGCAAAGAGAAGAAGCTTACTGGTTAGTGGTTACAGCAAATGAAAATTATGTGCTACACTGGTGTGAACACTAGCAAGCTGCTACGCTACAAATAATAAAACAATGTTGAGACGCATGAGTGTGCGTGTTGCCCGCATGTTTCCCTTTGAATTATAAATTGTACCTATTTTATTTTACTGATGTTGTTGTTATTTCAGTACACACATCTGTGAACACATCTTGATTTTTATGTCAGAACACATCAGCCACCACATCTCTTGGAAGACAACACTTTTGCAAAGTTCGATTTTTTTTTTCGCCAAGAAAAAAGTATTACTTAGATATTTTCCTTTTTCTAGATTTTTTGCGTACGTTCTTTGGATGTTCTCCGGGCTCAATATAAATCAATCACCGCAGAGATAAAATAAATCCGGAATGAAGCAAAGACACCACATTTTATCGTTATAGTCGAATAAAAATAAAGTAGCATGATGTACAATCTGCGGAGTTTAAAAGTCGCTGTCCTAAATTCCAATCTGGTCTGATAAATCCCAAGATATTTGAGAGTTCACAATGGCCGACCTTCCTAATCCTATCAAGCATCACGACATCACTTATGGCCAGGGCGCCGACTCCGGTTTTCTTTGTAACTCAGACCGGACAATTCAGTTTTTGCTCCTCGAATTGCCAAATATACAACATTACCTTTTAAATTACCTTTTGACGAGAGGAGTTTGTTATGAAAATTAGATCAGAGAACTACAATGTGGACTTAACAGTTATGAAAGCACTCGAGACTCGCAATATCCCGGAATAAAGCTGCCGGCTACTGCTGTTTAGTTTCTTTGGAAAGATTATAATCTACATAATGGCATTTTAATGTAATTTGAGAAAAAAGTTTCGGAGTTTGTAAGAGGTTCGGCATGTAAGAGTAATAGCAAGTTGACTGTAGGAACAATCTTCTGGAATTAGAGTGCTTTTAGGGATTTCACTATGTAGTTTATGATATTCAAGATTCAGTTTGTTGTTTCTTCTTGCTGGGGCTGCAAGTAAGGGGTTTTCCTGCGGATGTTTGCATTTTAGTTTACTGTTTCTTGAACATAATTACTGTCTTATGGGTGATCACGCAAATATTTTTGAATACATTACATTAAATAAATAAAAATATACTTATTGAAACAAATAAATCAAACGTATTTTTTTTAATCAGTGGGTGCAGTAATTCTAGCACAAACACATTATTATTCCCACGACATCAAGTGTGGATTAATGATTTATTAATCTCTCCAAAAAAAAACGACAAAAATTTAAATAAAATTATAGTAAAAAAAGACAAATCTGATACTTCGGTATGCAGATATTCTAACAGAAATAACAAACACAGTGTCTCTTGAAAAACATCTAAAAGCGAAGTTATGTAAACATGTAAATAATTAATTAAGTTAAAAAACTAACAAAAAAAACGCTCCACCAAAAGCAGAAACAGCGTGCTCAATTACGCTGAACATGAAATATAAAATTTGACAACAAAGGTTAAGCTTTGACATAAAAATAAACTCACATAAAGTTGTCACCACAATTTCTAGCTTAATGTTTTTTCATTTGGATAGTTTTAAATGTAATTAACAAGTTCAGAATGTTTGTTGTTTGGAATTAAGTTTAAAAAGTTTTTATGTGTTGGGTCTATAAGCGCTCTATTTTCGTCCTAAGCACAAACGGAATTCGGAAAATATTAAAGGAAGTCAAATTAAAATTGAAGAGGAAGAAAAAAAACGAAAACTGGAAGAAGTGGCGAAAGAAAACAATAAATAAACACAAACAGGAGAAGAAAACAAAACGCTAACGAAATTTAAAAGTAACGCTACACAGCAAATAAATATAAAAGCCAAGCGTTATAAAAACTGTACTGTGTATTATATTACATATATATTTAAAAACCATGCTCTATGCAGGAACTTCACTACGGAACATGAATTAAAAGTTTCCAAGCGATCAAATTAAACAGATTATTGAATAAACGGTATAATAACAGCATATTCTTAACCTTTATTACTTTATTACATTATTCTGCTTTATTGTTTAGCCACAAATATCTCGGGAACACATTTTAGTCATTTGGATATAATTGAAATTAATTTTATTTATGTTATTTATGTTTTTAGTTTATATGTATACGCATTCTTTTGTTTCTACTTGTCCTATTTTGGTATTTTGTACTCTGTGTGGACAATAAACTCTATTATTATTGTTATTATTATTATTATAGTGAAATACTGCTGGTTGTCGGAAGCGGCTGGTGACCTTTTGAAATCGGGGAACACAATTTGATTGATGAGTTAAATATGAAGATATAAAACAGGTTGTTATTTCCAATTAATAGACGAAATTGTGTGACGGAAATAAATACAAAAATACATTCAATAAAAATAAAAAAGGATTTCTCCATATACCTTTTTGCCTTCGGTGTTCATGGCATCTAAAAGTTCATTTTGGACAGTTTTAGGAGTTTCTTTAAAAACCGTTGCTTCTTTCAGATGATCTGATAAAGTCCAATTCAGCCCTAAAATCAATCAGACCTCAAAATATACCTACCTGGATTTTGTGATTCCCTACTTTCGTCATGTCTACGTAAAGCAAATTCAAACTCTCCACAAAATGTTATGCACATTATCAATCGGCGTAATATATGACGATTTTTGTCGACCCTTGCGTCATGTGCCCGAATATTATTAATATAAGCGGTGTGTAGTTGTTTCCGAATGTCTGTATTACCGAGAAGATTATCATACGTGTTCGCGCAGAATGAAAATTGAAACCCGCGATAGTAATTCAATCCTCCAGAGCACGATCGCAACGGGCTCACAATCCAGGCGCATATCAGGCGGCTACGACGTGTAGTTTCCATGGCAACGGTGTAAATAAAACATCTAAATCAGCCATTTTTCGGTCCATTCGGTCTCTGTGCCAGGCTTTTATCAGCACTTCATCAGAAATAACATATCATATATCCAAGACACATCTTTAGATGCAAGTGGAAGTAAGTTTTGATACATTTTATACAAATAGAGAGAGATAAAAAAATTAGTTTTGATAATTATGATACAAATTTCCGGATAATTTTTTAAATATTGAAAATTACTATTTTGCTATGTCCAGCGTGTTTGTAGACGTTGTGCCTCCCAGCACCAGCCGCCCCTGCTGGTTGTGTTAACTATCAATTTATCAATTCCTTTTCATTTTATAAGCAATCAATAAGAATCCAACTTCTGTTTTAGAGCTAATAAAATGGGTGATCAAAATGGAATAGGGGTGGGTGGGTGGGGTCACTTTTGACATATATTATTACTATTGTTAAGAGATTGCTTAGTAATTTAATTACATAATTTACAATCACAAAGCTCATAAAATATTCTATTACGACGCCAATTGTTACTAACCAAAACAAAACTCCAAGGTACCATAATAACGAAAATAACTCTTGCGAAAATTACAACGTTTCGTTTATTATTGTTTGCGTCTACCTATAGAACAGAGAAAAGTATTGTGACACTAGAAAATGATCTTTCTCCGTCTTTGTTTATTGTTACGTGACAAATTTCAGTCGATGAGAAGAACATCTCGTTATTTTAATTATTCTCCAGTGTTTTTAATGTCATTATGTTAACGACAATATCGAATTTAACGATGCCTTTTTCTCAAAGCTGGAGCAAATATTTCACAAAAAATAGCAAATAAAATAATGTCCTTAATACATTTTACGTTTTCCCCTATAACTTCAGCTCGCCCTCCAATTTTAATAGTAGTGAGAAATGGCTAAAAAACTATCGACATCAAAATAATCTACAATTCGTATGCTCGTGAGAAACGACTGCGACTTCATGTATAATGTTTTAACATGTTGAGAAGAATGTGCACTATATATGTGTAGAAACAGTCCACATGGACACCTCACAAACTAAAATCACGTAAACCTTCAAAACAGGTGACTTTATTTACGACGTTACCTACAGAATTCAAATAAGGCAATTACCTAAAGCATTCAAATAATGCAATCTCCTATTTCTGAATCGTGTTTGTCTGAAAGTTAGTTTCTTTCCTAGACTGCAGAAATAGTGTTTATATCACCTCTATTATCATTACTGTTCGGGATTTTCGTTCAACCAATAAATTAGGCAATCACGATTAAACGATTTACTTTAGTTTTGATGGGAAAAAAAACAAACTTTTAAAATAACTTAGACATAACCACTATCATCTTGTGTTGTAACTAATGTCCTTATCAACATTCTACAGTCCTACAAAAAAATTCTTGCCTGAAGCGACATGTTGTTGTTCTAATGCAGATAAAGTTGGCCACGAAAGCAACGAAATCGCAAAAATTAACTTGAAACGAAACATACGGCTTATTATTGAGTACAAAAGTTCAAATTTCATGGTTGCGCCCATTCGCTTATTGATACAGTACCTGCATTAGCATTGAATCCATTTTCCTGCAGTAATCAACTATTTCATATTTCATATTACATCCGAATTTCGATCTCATCTACTTCTCTGCATGTTTCATATATTCCAACTTTCTTCCAGTACCAATGGATAGCAATATTACAAGTCTGCAAACTCGATATTTTAATATATTGCTTTGGAAATGGAGAAAAGCTTTCTTTGTACGTCGAAATAAGTAGCTTGAAAGCGCTTTCGATTCCGGATACATAGTTCGTTTATACCGACATGCAGCGGTTAGGTGCAGTCACTTACCTTAGAAGGCAATATTATAAGAAATAGTCGTAAATGCACCCGAATGCGGTGGCAGACCAACCTGAAACGTCCACTAACGAAATGCCACTTCGCTGTACATTGTGCTAAAGGAGTTTCTGACATCGTCTTTGTGTGAGTGGTTTATTACAGAGTGCACGCGGTTACGTTTGTATGAAACGAAAAGTGTAAAGAGGTTTTAGTGGGAAAACGTGGCGGTAATCGGTAAACGACTGTTCCACAACAGGTAGCCCTATGATTGCTTACCACCTGCTTGAGAAGCAAAAAATTACAATAAAAGCTACAGGAAATTAACAAAAAATTTAAGATTAATATTGACACGGTCAAATTCTAACTAAAAATGTTTTTCTTTTGCCTTAAAAACTAACAATGTCATCAATATAACCACATAAAGGTCGTTTGTTGTTGTAGCGTTTTATTTTGTGACACAGCGTAAATATACTTACTAACATTCTATCGACTATTTTTAGCAACAACGCATATTTAATTCAGTTAATGTCAATCGTTCTTCATGCCACAGATGGCATGAAAAACGATCCCTAGTCGGCCCCGAAAATGTCTTTTATAATTCCAGAATAATCTGTCTAATCTGCATATATTTATCGAAATCCGATGTAGTGGTAACACTTATTAAGTCTAATCGTTGAATGTAGCAGGATAAGAAGTACAATTTAGACGTCCCATAAGACAAGCTTTATTCCGTAAACGACAAATACAAACATATCCTCAGCTTCAGACGACAAATGTACGTTCAACCTTCTAACAGAAACGATCTTCCATCTTCGCTTGTTCTTAAACATAAAGAACCTCGACACACAGCAATCACTATTGCGAGCAACAACTTTTTCCTGCAGAACCTACCGATGACTCTTTGATAGTGTCACCTACTCGTACCCTACAAGTCGAGCAGACTACAGAAACCATATTCAAAATATCTGAAAAGTACCGTTCAAAAAAAATGACCCAGAGCCCAGTACTTCTACTAAAAATTCTATTCATATAGAAAGAGTTACTTCTTTATTTACCTTTTTTGCAGAAGCAAACTTTAAAGTTCGGCCTTCTGCAAGTTTACTCATTTCAAACCGTGGGTTGACTCGAAAGAAAAATAAACTTGAACACAATACCTCACAAGAAACACTCTCTTAGAAACACTCGTCCTCAACAGAATCTCTTACAACAAACGTCGATATCAGCTGTCAGTCAATACAAAATTTATTTAAGAAAAATCCTACAGCATGTCCCTTAACTTTTGAAAACTTTAAGAGTTGCAATAAAAACTTGAAAAACACTTATCACAATCAGCTATAATTCGAAAAGAATCCCAACATTCGACTGAAAAATCTGTTGATTCTTCAAACCAGACTTATTACTTTCAATTCTCATTCAGTAAAGCATTAATGGACGCTACAAACGATTAGAGCAGCGTAATCTTCTTATTTCTAAATACGATCCCACAATATTATGTCCCCAAGAAACCAATTTAAAACAAACTTAACAAACAAAGTTCAAAAAATTTATACCTTATTGTAATATAAGGGTAATCACGGAACGAGCCAGTGGTAGAGTAAACATATCTACACATAACAACTTCACTTACACACAAACTTGAAAGTTATTTGCGCATCCATTCCTAGCTATCAGAAATTTACAATCTGCAATATTTATTTCTGGAACCATTTGAACAAAAAAGTGGGTTATGAAGAGCTCAACGATTTGTCGCTCAAGTCACTTCTCGGTAAATCCTATATGGATATTTTTTTGGTACTTGCTCTCAAACAGTCATAGACAGTGTTCAACATCAGTACTACCAACCTAAACTTCACTACACTTACAATCCCCTTTGCTGATCCTCTATCATACACTACAGGGGAAAATTCATAGAAGAACTTGTTAATAGAACCTATACCGTCTTATTTAAACTCTGGGGAACACACACTTTAGTTCCGGTACTGGGTTCGTTCTCAACAATTGACTTATATCTGAGTTATCTCTAGTTGAAGCGAAGTTGACTTAACACATTTACATTATTCCATACGAACTACATAATAATACCATATTTATAAAAGTGTATTCACGTGTATTAACCAAACATGTCGTCATATACGTTATTTACAGCGTGAAACATAGTATGGATAGGCGATCGTCGCAAGACATTCGTTTTTGCTGTTGCCAGCTGAAATGTTACTTTATAACTAAACGCTAAGCGCGACACACGAGTAAATTTTGACAACAGATCAGGACAATTTATCTTGCTATGTATGTACGAGGGCATAGGCAAATTTTGCACTGCGCAATTCTGGCAAACGATCCTCAGTGGATATATACCTAACATCCATTCTAGACGACAGATATTTCAGGAATCTTCTTTGTATTTTGTCTAACGCTTTGTGACATATTTATATGCTGGAGACAAGATTACACTTGAATATTCTATTTTACTCATTACAATGGCATAATACAGTTATAAAACACTTGCTTAACAATACCTAAATCAGAAAATACATTATACATACAATAGGAGATATTTTCGTATAATGTAACCCAAAAATTTATAGGCAGAACAACACACAGCTTTCAGCTGCGGTACACAAGCCCGTTCTGAAACAAATATTACACCGAGAGCTTTTATAATGTTTTTTACTTCAACAACATGAGCCTTTATAATATAGTTTGATAGAATCGGAATTTTAGTGCGCGTATACCTGACAAACCAACAATAGTTTCCATTAATCCGTAACTTGAATTGTTTCGCATAGGACACCATAATATTTATGTTGTTTGGCAAGATAATTACATCATTTCCAGATTTCACTGTGATATAGCTTTATGTCATCAGCAAATGCTCCATTCGAGCACGTAAACTGTTCAAGAAGATCATTGATGAATAAAATTAACATAAATGGACCAAGATTGACCTTCCGGGACTCCAGAGGTATTGAGTAATAGTAGCTAAGTTACTTACAGTAGGTCGTTCTTTGACAAACCCATGTTGAAAGAGATTCGGTTTTTAATATTATTATATATTGTTGAGTACAAAAACCCTCGAGAAATTGGGCAGTATATTTTTTTAAACTGGAATAATTTTTGCACACCACCACATGGACGGAAAAGTCGATTTTATAAACACTATTAAATACGATTGATAAAGGATTTACAAGAATATTCTTGCAATCACGAACTATGAACTTAGAGATTAGGTGATTACCACTTGTAAACTTATTTGGAAGTTTGCCATTATATTTACCAATTCATTTTCATCAATGAATGGAAAGTTAAAACAAAAAGCACTATTTAGATTTCCAGGTACAGTTCCTACACTACATCAGTACCTAATAAAATTTTATTGGTATTTCAAAGTTAACCATGAAGGTTGGACCCACAAAACCATAAATCACAAATACAATGCAACCCTGGATGTTTCTAGCCCACTATACACTGGCGTCACGCTCCTTTTATTGGCGTGATTATCCCCCTGCATTGTCCGGCAATCCCTCAAAGTAGGGGTTATAAAATTTTACTAGGTACTGATGTAATGTAGGAACTGTAATACGGTATCAGAGTTTTGTGAATAAGATTTTAAAAAAAAATCCGCAAAAGCATTCACTATGTCCTGAGGGTCAGAAAATTCCATCAAACTTTACCAGGAATAGGCGTAAACTCACGTTGTTGATTTGTATACGTCCACAAATTAGACGGATTGTTTTTAAGATTTTTCTGCATCTTATGATTGTAACCTTTATGTACTTGTAGAATCTGTGCTTTCAGTATTGCAGGTAAGCGCTTGAATTCAACATGATATACTAAATAATCAGTCTTCATCCATTTTTAAGATTACCAATAATTCCTGGAGTAAGCCACGCAGGACACTTCGTTTGACATGAATGTTTTTTTTGGAACATATGCATCAAAGATTTTATATAATGTCAGATAGAACTTTTCCAAAGCTTTCTCAACATTAGTAAAGTTTTTAAGACAAGTCCAGTTAATATGGCATAAGGCATTGTACAACTTAAGAACGTTGGTTCTACGAAAATTATATAGCAAGTTATTGTTATTCAAAAGAAATTTAAAAGGTTTATCGGATTTTAAGTTAGACAGTGTCATAGACAAAGCACGATGATATCTATCTTCCTTTACGAGAGGCTCACTACAGCTCATCATCGATAAATTCTAGATCTCGTTAGAGAGAATTAAATCTAATAGCTTTTTATCAGCATTTTTAACGCTGTAGTACTGAGTTGTCTCCAATATTTCCATAAAGTGACGTAGAACTTTAAATTTAAATGACGATTGATCACTTAAGTCAAAATTTGAGATATTAAAATCACCTACCATGAACTTAATAATAATAATAATAAATCTTTATTTCCTACGGTATTTACACCCAGTTACAGGAAATATTGACAAATAATTGATTAATAGAGTGAGAGTGAATACATAAAGATAACAAAATAATTATAATATTGATTACAAACCAAAAAACTCTAAAAAAGAGAAAAAAAAAATAAAAACCTAAAAATAAACCTATTTAACAGAAATGGTTTTTAATACAATTAGTAATGAACTTAATACAGTCACTATAAATGTCACAATAGGCGGCAATATCATTGAATAATTCGCACATTAATGCAATAGACGATCTTACTAATACGTTGGTTCTGCTTGATTTACAATAGAATATGTTAATTTGTCTAGTATTAATCATTGGAATTGAAAAATTGAGTTGTTCTAAAAGTAACGAACAGTCTATTTTATTATTTATAAGATGTATTAAAAATTTTATTATTATTATAATTCTCCTTAAGTGGAGAGGTAAAAAGTCAAATCTTGAGAGTAAAGCAGAATGGTCATGGTCTCTTGCTGGGTAAGTACCATCAAGTAGAAAGCATAGAAATTTTAAAAAAACACGTTGGACGTGTTCAATATGTTGAATGTGGATCTGATATATTGGGAACCAAATTAAAGCTCCGTATTCAAGTTGTGATCGCACCAGAGAAAAGAATAGACAACACAAGGTTCGTGTATAAGTAAAATCTCGGCAATTTCTGCAGATAAATCCGTACGTTCTAAAACTTTTGGATACCATCTCATGAATGTGCTCTATAAACTGAAGTTTAGTGTCAAAGAGTATACCTAGATCTTTAATCCTTTCAGTTCTATTTATTAAACTGTTGTCAATTCGATAGGGAAAAATGATCCTTTTTTCTAGAGTAGGTCATAGCAAAGCATTTATCTTTGTTTAACGACAATTTATTTTTGGAAGCCCAGTCGCATACTGAACATATATTTTGTTGTAATTGTTGGCAGTCCCATGTTGAGGTAATTTTTAAAAACAATTTAAGGTCGTCTGCAAAAAATAATTTCTGACATGAAATAACGCCTCCAAGATTATCTATAAAAAGTAGGAAAACCAGGGGGCCGAGGTTAGAGCCTTGCGGAACACCAGAGGCGGGCTTGATAATATTAGATTTGTAATTGCGATATTTAACATATTGTTCACGATTAAATAAGTATGATTCAAAAAGTTTTAATAGACCTTCTGCGAAACCAAATCTTTTTAATTTGTCGAGTAGTATAAAGTGATCAATTTGATCAAACGCTTTCTGAAAGTCAAAATAAATAGTATCTACTTGCTGACGATTATCAATTGCTTTGGACGTAAATTGTGTAAAGCAGGCTAAGTTTGAAATCGTGCAACGTTTCTCCATAAATCCCTGTTGGTGAGGCGACAAAAACATTTTAATTGAGGAATAGACATGTTTATAAATTATAGATTCAAAAACTTTGGAAAAATTGCAAAGAAGAGAGATAGGTCTATAATTCTTTATTTCTGCTACATCTCCTTTTTTGTATACTGGACAGATAGTTGCTCTTTTCCAGATATTTGGGAAAGTGGAAGAATTTAATATTTTATGAAATAACCGGAAGCAAGGATCTACAAAAATATACGCACAGTCTCGTAACAGAAAACTTGGAATGCCATCAGGTCCCATTGTAAGCGAATTTTTACAACTTTTTAAAGCAGATAAAATTTATTTTTGAGGAATATTATTGATATTCAGTAGTAGCGATGCATTGATTTCATAGTTGTTGGCAGTTGTGTTGGAATTAGAATTTTTGTAGACTCCATTAAAATAATTTACGAAACCTTCAACAATTGTATTCGGAGAGTTGAGTTCTTCATTATTATATTTCATTAAGCCGGGGATTCTCGAATGGCCTTTTTTGTTGTTAATATACTCCCAAAACTTTTTTGGATCTATATGCAGTTTATCCTCGATATTTGATATATAATTTTTGTATGCATTCTTAATCATTCTTTTTAGTTGAGATCGATGGTATTTAAAAATATAGTAATAATGTGTAGATTTATGCTTTATGTACTTGCGATGAGCTAAAGATTTATTACGAATACAATTTAGGATTTCAGTGTTAAACCAAGGAGGATAATATTTATGATGATAACTTTTGAAATGATATTTGGGGATAGTCCACTCAAAAATTTCATAAATCGTTGTATAAAGTAATTCGCAAGCAGTATTGCCATCAGATATATCATCAAGAATAGACCAATCAATTTTCGAGAGGAGATCATACATTAATGGATAGTTCGCTTTTTTGAAGTTGAAAGATTTAGACTGTGAGTTCATACAAAATTCTTTAAACATTTTATCAGTTAAGGACAATTCAACAATAAGCGCTGGATGAACTTATCACCAATCAATAACTGTTCTAAGGACGATAAAAATACATTGAGATAATCAGTTCCAATATCAGGCGGAATATAGAGTACACCCAATGGATCGAACCAAATACACATTTACTTAATACAATATTAATTAAAAGGATGAGATTTATTAAATAGTTGTGTCCAATATAGTAAAGGAATATTTATCTAAAATAGCTAAAAGAACCATGGTACAACACCGAGTGTGTTATCGCAATTAACGATACAAAAAGGCCTTTAATAAATTTAAACGACATCGTTCGATGGAGCACTTAATAAAATTTAAAAAAATCTAATTAAAGAAAGCAATGCGACTCGTTTGAGAACCAATGTCACCTCCATCACTAGCAGCTCCCCTGTCTTTGAAGTCTGGAATAAAGTAGGAACTATTAAAGGACATAACTCAACATACCCGATTAGAAGTTACTACATTTACTTTCTACCTTACTACATCTAGCGTTTTAGTGGAACTGTAGCACTTTACCAAGTTTCACTCCATGTCTGTTCCCGTTCCACCCAAAAAACTGTTATTTGTACAAATTCTATATCGTGTCTCCAAATGCTTCAAAAAAATAATTCCTCTCATGCAACAGCCCAGAACAGCCTACATCCCGCAAAAACCATCAGGTTTCTGTGGGTGTTATCACACGCACATCCCCTGGGAACGCTAACTCAGATCCTAGTTCAACCTACCTCCCCAAGTTTATAGGAAAAATTTAAAACACTTTGTTATTTTAAACCAAGATCAAATATATGATACGCGGAAATGCTAAACAAATTATCTTCGAATCATTCAACCTCATTTGCCTACCAAAATGCCGTAATACTTTGATTGGACTTTTGATAGGTACCTTTCAATTTTCTCTTGTCTCCGAATTGGGCATACCATGATTTCCTCTTTGAACATAAAGAACCATCCATTTGTGCCTGGTGCCCAACAGCTAGCTCTTCGTCTCATCGTTGTTCATCTCCTGGGCTGCCGACGCCTTTCCATCATCAAACTCATCATTTTCCAAAGACTGTTCCCAACACCCTTACTCTACAAACAGCTGAAAATACCTCCAGCCTACTTCCGTATCTCTAGACCATTATAACATTATACTTAATGTTAACGTTGGTTCAATAATAGCCTTAACAGCTTGTATGCTTATTTCAAATAAGATGTTTAAATGATAAATGATAGTTTGGGGTCGAAAGATACACTAAGAACTTTAAAGCTATCTGATCCTTTTATACTTTTATTGTTAATAATATAGTCAGTTATATTTGATAGAAGTAGTGTTTTTCTGGTAAAAGATATTATGCGATATTTGAGGTTGGGGTATTATGGACTGCATCAATATTCTCCCGTAAATGTATAGAATTATTTTAGTTGATGAAAATAAGGGACCCAAACCTTGCACAAGACCGAAGTTCTGCATAAAATTAAATGATTCGAAACATCTATATTGAACAAACTACGATCTGTCGTGAAGATATGATGCAATAAATTTATACAATTGCCAGAAAAACTCTTTGCTCAGAACTTATTGGATAGCAGTCGTTCGATTAAATGTCTTTGAGAAATCGGTATACATTACGTCTACTTGCTGATGTTGAACTAAATTATTACATAAATTGAGTTACTAAGACATAAATTATTACCAGTTGATTTTCCATTGATGGTGAGGACTGGTGAAAAATATTTTCATGTAACAAAACAATTACCTACTTTGTGAATTACATTGTTATCCCTTCACAATTCTGGTCTATCACCTTGCTTAAACACTAGAGGAACCTCAGAAATCTTCCACAGATCTGGATTCCAGAGCCTCAAAGCCAAAAGTGGGTATAAGATCAGGACTTGCTTCTAAATTTTAATTTAGAAAAAGCTTTTAAGACTAGATTTTCAGAAATAAGTACGCTGGAACCAAGACATAGTTATGACCTTGTACCATCTGAAGTAGTTGTAGCTAAAGAGTCAGAAGAGTAAAAAGTAAATTCATCGACAATAGTTTAACTATCAGAAAAGTGATTACTTTTATAGCATATAATCCAACACATGTTGCATTCTTCAATAAACTTAGATGTGTCCACAAACGCTTTGGATTTAATTTAATATCATGGTCTAACTCAGAAATATAGAGTTTGAAAGAAGTTTTGATATTATTAATTCTTGACCTTAGAATTTAGTGGCGTACGAATCATTTCAGACATCAATTTTCTGTCACTCCAAACCTTTAAATGTCTAGTAAAAAACGCCAGTGATGACTTTCATATTATACCATTGAAACTTTAGCGAACGTCAAAGCTGTCATCACGAAACACGGAAGCACAAATAAATTAAGTCAGTTATACATATGTATTAACGTTTGTAGAATTTAAGTTTACTATCTCTCTTTACAACGTTTTGAAACGTAAAACCCTTCCAAAATCTGCAATTGAGTATGAAATAGTTATAACTTATCTTTGTTTTCCCCCCATGTCAAACTTCAGATTTGATAGTACAGTTGTATCTTCAAGGTAGAATGCAATGTTGGTGACTTTTTAATTTTGGCAAATACTATAGTCTAGCCTTTATTGTCACTATAACGTTTGAAGTTTACAAAATTTGTCACGTCGCATGCAGTTAACATGCAGGCACGCAGTGTCAAAAATGACAAAACTAAAAATATTAATTTCACAACTTGTGACGGTGTAATGACATTGATGTCCAAGATCTCCTGGCCGCGACTGTATATGTTTTTGTCTTATAAGTCTAATTATGTTTTTATAGTTAAAAGATGGATGTGATTGAAGAGAGCGAGATTAAATAATTTAGCTTAGTGTAGACTTCATGAAATAACTGCTCTAAATTTTTAATTCCATCAAGAAAATTACAATTAATCCTCGTAATTTCAGAACTCCCGAAAATTTGTTTTTCTGCAATTATATACTGAAAATATAGAAAATGTCAAAGTAAACTAATGGTTCATTGTATTTATGGAGAGGTTGTTTATGACGCAACGGACGTGGCCCAGAAAAAAATGGTTCGTTCCTGTATCGATAGCTAGTAGAGAGTTTGAGCATCAGTTTTTTGCACCGCGTTTGATCTGTGATGAAAAAAAAACTTCCAGGTTTTGCCTACAATAAACATTGTTTGTTTTTGTTTATATTATTTACTTGTAAGCTACAGTTAGACAGCAGTGTTAAGGAAGCGATTACTTGCTTTTACGTCTTTCGCAGAAAAGGAAAACAACGGCAAAAAATGTAAAAACGACACTCACAATGATGCTTCAACAATGTGACAATTAAATAGAATAGGAGACGGTAAAACAGGCCAAGAGTGTACTGTACAACACACAATTTGTTGACTTGAATTGAATTTTTTGTGATTACCTACAATTGGTCAAATTTTTGAAAAAAATATTCCAAAAACCAATACATGAATGTATTCATTAACAGAAAACAAATTTTTTCTAAAACATGTGGAAACTGACAAAAAGTAAAACAAGTTAAAGCACTAAACATTAGCGTAAAGTTACAAATATTCAAGTGTCCGGGTTTTTTTGTCGGGCAGTATATGTAAAATACAAGTGCTTGCTGCTTCAAACTAGAAAAGGTAACATTTCCACTCAAAAACATTACAAAAAATATCCAACGCAATAAATCGTTTAAATCAGATTTCATCCGTTGTAAAATTAGACAAAAAATAGGTTAATCTAAAATTTGATTTGCTCACTAATTATTTGCTCTGCCCTAGTCAGTTTTTACAATCTATAGCTACCCCTGCCTCTACACCCCCTAATCAACCTCTTCATCCGTCATAAATTTCTCGTAGCATTTTTTCTCCTTCGATTTATCGTCTGTTCTGCGTTGTTTCCGCTGAATCCAGCCAACAATCGACTGCATGCTGTCTGATTCCATCGCCGGCGTAATGTAAAACAAAATGGATATTGTAATAGCAGGGAACGAATTTAGCAAAGTACAACACCTGAGCCCTCATATCGCCGCCCCACTCGACCGGCTAAAACAGCCGAATCAGTTTATTTCCCGGCAGGCCGCCGCCACCATGCACGCCGCCACCGCGTACTCACTCGGTTAAAACGTTGCGTCGCTTGCAGATGCGATTTTTGCTCTATTTGTCATTTATTTGCGAGCATTACGTAATACAATAGAGAACGGCGATTTTTGCACGACCTGTGTTTGATGTCTGCGTTATCTGCAAAGTGGAAGCCGAGATTTATTGCGATATTTATTTTTACGCATGTTAATCGAAGTTTCTGCTTTATCGCCACGAATCATTAGATTCTCTTATTATCGCGGAAATGTATCTCGAGGCTCGATAAATTGCCACTCGTTAGGAGACACGAACAACGATAAAATGGGCCTTTACGAGCGAGAATAAAAAGAGCAAAATTGTTTAATAAATGCTTTAAAGTGCTTAATATTAAGATGAAGGAAGTTTTTGCGTAATTAACTGTTTTTTAATTAATTTGTTTCTTTGAGCATTAGTCTTGGCTGAAAAAGATTTATACTTTAGAGTTCAAGTGCCAGTTTTTTATTCAGTAAACAAGAAGAAACTGAGATATTTTTTATCAGCAATGTCGTAAAATGAATCTTAAAGTTTAAAGTGTATATTGTAGTTCTGTTTTCAGATAAAGGTAAATGAAAGGAAGCGAAAATTAACTACGTCGTAGACGAAAAACTAATTTCATCGAATGTCAGAAAAATTATTAAAATACTACACGAAAAGCATTTAAGTTAATTACAAAGCGTTGCTTCTATTTTTATTTGTCCATCGTGTTTCCCCGCTGTTAAAAAACTGGCAACATCTGCTTCATCAGTAACAAGTCTCTGTTCATGGCTATACTCCAAAGTTCTTTTTCTGCAAAATGATAAACAAGAGAGAACAAATTCAAGCACGCAGGACTAGAATTATGACATTGTGTAAATTTTTTGTAAAATTTACTGAATAAATTTATTTTTAAATGTGGTTTCTGTCATTTCTAGGATACTTTTGTCCCAAAGCCACAACTCAAATTTAAAATTTTTTTAAACTTAGTCAAATATTTTTAAATAAACCTACCTACCGAAGATTCACTATATCACACTACTTTAGAAATGTAACCTTTATAAAACTGTTATTTTGAAATATAAATCACTGTCTACATAAAGATACTTCACGTTGAATAAATTTCGTCAGATTAGATCAGCGTTCATCTATTCATGCAACATTTTTCTTTGAAAAAACGCATTTTCGCAAGCTTTTTTGTCCGAAAACACAATATATTGACATATGCAGGAAACTTGAAAAATTTATTTTGATTTAGAATTTCTAACAACGCTGCTGCGACCTCGGGGTTTCAAAAATGAATAATATCTGGTGATTTTTAAATTTCTGCCCTAGTTGGCCATGGCGCTAACGTCAGCTGTTTCAATTGCACAGTTGCCGTACGCAACATGGCCAGTTAGAGCAGACATTTAAAAAATCACACGGTACTTTCTAGAAAGAAGGCAATATTTAGTTCTGTAACTTATTCTTAGATTCCATTTAGTACAACACTTGAATTTCAGAGGCCGACTAACTTGAATTATTCGTACCACTACTGGTTACACCAACGAATTTGTGGTTACGTTTTCCTCCTATACAATTTCTACAAAAAAAAACTACAATACACAAAAAGGACGCACTTGTTTTTTGAATTGATCTTTTTGTGTTATTTATGATTGAACTGGAATAATTTAAATATATATATAAATTTACATTAAGTTTTAAATTATGATGCTAAATATTTTTTCTCCTTAAAGTCGGATCGGATCTGATAATTCGTTAATATTCAGCAATGATAAAAAAACTGTTTCTTTCTTAGCACAGGTTTTGTATACATATATATATATTACGATTCATTTTACAAAAAATTGTTTTACTGAGAATACTATTTTCAATACAATAAAATAAAAGAAAATGACTTTTTTTTCATTTTACAAAAAATTATTTTACTGAGAATACTATTTTCAATACAATAAAATAAAAGAAAATGACTTTTAATATTCAAAAACATAGTTTCCAACTCCCCTCGCCCCTAAAATAGATTCAAACAAATCCAGCTTCTTAAAAAATTATAAAATTTGATTTTGCGATTTTGCATAACTGAAGATCAATCTGGAATGTTTAACCAACATTCCTATAATAAATATGAAAAACAACTGATTGCGACGAAATTCCGTATGGGACGGACGGTCCGGTGACGGTCCGGAATCTCGCCGATAACGTATGGGGTGGCGGCATACTTGGGTGCCAAGCTTTGGGTCGACTAGTATCGCTGATATCAGTAACACATCTGGTCGACCAAGCTTATGCGGCTACCTTCACGCCGCCGGGCATGGCGCCTACGGTCAGGAGCGGCGGTCGCTCGGGCGCCAGCTCCCTCTCCGGGGGAGGAAGCGCCGGGGTGCTCTAAAGCCGGAGACACGGAATTCAAGTGATGAGCCGCCGCGAAAACTCGAAAATAATAAATAAAACGGCGAGGATGTTTTATAACAAAAATAGGGTTTATTCCCTGCCACCAGCTACACGGTCTAAAATAATAAAACTTACGGCTAAACAACTTAAATAAATATAAAACGGTTTTACAACAAAAAAAAAAACAAAGAATTAAACGTCCGGCACGGTCGTTCCTCCTGGGCGGCGACTTCCCTCAGGACGGGCTCCTCTTGGCTCTGGGGGCGGCGACCTTGAGATCTGGAAATCGCGCGAAGACGGCACGGCGACCCAGGAGGGGAGCGCGGTGACGGTAACGACGCGTGCACGACAGTTTCGACTTTCGACGGTGACAAAAAAAACGCGGTGACGGTGACACGGTTTTTCGCTCGGGGGCGGCGATTCCAAAACCGATACAAAACAGACAGGCGACCCAAAAAGGTACTTACGGTGGTCGGAGGGTCGAGTTGCGCACTTCTGCCACACTTCTCAAAAACCAAAAACAGCCAAAATCGCCACAGCACTTTTTCACATCCGAAGACTTCAGGCAAGAATCCTCTTCTTCCGCCGCAGCGGCGCGGCGTGGCGATCGCGAATTTACCCCGACGAAAATTCGCTTCGTTACATGATATCCGGCAGAGCTGTTCAGTACTTCAAGTAAAAGTACTTGAAGTAATACTTCAAGTACTTTAAGTACTTCAAGTACTTTACTTGAAATACTTTTATATTTAGGTACTTGGTACTTGGTACTTGGAATATTTCTAAAATGTACTTGAGTTTAGTACTTGATTTTGCCAAGTACTTTACTCCAAGTACTTCACTCAGTATTTTAAATACTCTTGAATTACTTGAAGTATGAAAGTAGAAATTTCAAATACTTTAGTCTCTATTTTACGAAGTTTTCACATCTCAAAATAGGGTCTGTTAAATACTTGAAGTTATTAATTCAATTATTTGATTAGATGTATTTTTATAGTAAAATCGTGTTTGTTTCCTGTGAGGTTATATTTTGATCTGTGATTGTGGATATCTTATCCACAATATGACGTACATTTCATAGGTACTTGCATAATGGCGATAGATAGGTAGGTAAGAAAATTGATGTCATAAATATGTCATTTGAGAGTGGATGACGACAGCAGAAGGGTCGGAGATCTGTGTAAACTTTTCAGCGATGTAAAGTTGTGAATATATGAATTTTGTCTTTTTTGTATTTTGGTCTGGAACTTAACTTTGCGGGTAGTTTTTCAGTACCTTCCCGGTACCCCAAAGGGAATCGGGTTTGTTGACGTACCTGCTAAAGTGCAAGGTCGGATTTGAAAATATTTGAGAAATGATTCAGTACTCGTTCAAAAAGATATTTATTCTTTCATTAGTTTCTTAACACCGCCGTGTATTTGTCAGTAAGAAGCCTGGTCAGGGCCAAGAACTCGGCAGGGGATTATCCCTTTTATTACAATAGCAATAGCTGATGGCAGGTACAGACTTTCATATTCGCCTCTTCCTCGTAGAATTTAAACACAATTTTATGTTAAATATTTTGCAGTTTAATTTTCTTTATCATGTTAGACACTCGTTTTTTACCAAATTCTCTTTTTTTGTTTATACATGGTTCAGCCATATAAACTTAGTTTGTTATTACAACTTATATTTTCTCACATTACAGTTTCAAATAATCTGTTAAATTGTATGTATTATTTGAACACCAACAATTTAAAAAGACGTAATGCAGAAAAACAATGATTTTAAAAGTCACACTAATTAGTGTCATTTATCTTTCCTGTGCGGATTTTATTTATTACCGTACAACAACTTTACGTATTACATTGCATCGCTTATTACATAAACCCAGTATTGTTCAAAATGAAATATATTTTATGCAACTCGACTCGTAGTACCAATGTTTTTTGTAATCCAGTTGATACGACCATGATTGTATGGTTTTGATGAGTACCGAATTGTACTTTGATATTGCTCGAAGGACCTTTGTTTTGTTGTGTGCGAAATAATAGACAGCGTTCGGTTTCGATGTTTAAATACAGGACGGTTACAGAAGTACTGAATTTACATTTGTATTTACAATATCAGGTAAAGAGACCCAAAAGGGTCAGTGGCCGCTTCCGGAAATGGAACAAAATACATATTCATATTCACATTATAAAAAAATATATACATTAATGAAATTCGCGATTAGTTAGTATAATTGCCTAGATAAATACACCCCTACGAAATATTTTAACAATAATAAATTTAGTGCATATTTACCTGAATTTTCGCAAAAGCCGTTGTTAGGCATTCCGTGAGGTCATTGTAGTTATCAGTTACTAATGTCATCTTCTTTGGGTTTCAGGTAAAAATTAAAAATAAGCCAATCGAAAATGTAAAGGAAAATTCTGAAAGTATTGTGGCATTAGAGGAACAAAATTTTGTATAAATGGACGGAACAGCATTACGAACCCATTATTTGTGATTTTTCAGTGTAAAGTTACATACTTAGTTAGACAAACATTGTAGTGATTAGTGTTTACTATTTAGTCACTGTAGTATTTAGGTTAATTTAATAATTTTTAGAATAGTAAATACGTAAGTGGTAGACAGATATATTCAGGAATATGGGGCATTCATTCCAAGAAAATTCTCAGCATTTTTGGTAACCGCAAAAGTAAAAAACGACTAATTACTTTGATCACCTTGATATTTTTCAAGAATTACAGTTTTCGCTGAAAATGGACTCTCGTTTTAGGCATTTTATTTTTTATTTAAAAAATTCGTACGTTTTTGAAAATGCAACATAGTGACTTAAACATTTTTATGTCACGAGCATGTATATGTATCGCACTGCTCTTAAAATTTTTTTCTGAAAAATTTCAGTTTCACAAATCCGGCCCTGTGCACTTTCACAATGAGTAATGATTAAGGGTGCTGTAAATTACCCACAAACTTAAACACGGAACCGGTTCATAAAATTCATATATTTTTAACACAACTTTATTAAAAAATCAGAACGTTTTGGTGGTGAACCAAAATTCAAAATATTAAAAAAAGGCAACAGAAGCCTGGAAAATACCATACAGCGCCGATGTTTTTGTTATAAATTAATAGTAAGCATACATAGACAACGCCGTCATGTATTTTATTTTAAATTTTGAATTAGAAATAGACGTTAATTTTGTCTAAGGCATTGTGTCAACAGAAAGATGTAAAAGAATTTCAAAAGAATATTGTTTATAAATAACATAGTATTATTAATAAGTGAGCTACCATTCTGCATTTAAATTGATGCTTATGCAATTTTTTATGTGGCGAAATATGTATTATTGTATACTTAAATTCTGAGTATTAAAAAATTCAGTTCTAAAATATATTAAGCTTTTTTAAAAAAACAGGAAAAGTTATCTAATTCTACAGTATTTCAAATAATTAGAAAGTACTTGAAGCATTTTCAGTACTTCAAGTATTTGTAAGTACTTGAAGTATGCCTCCAGTACTTCAAGTACTCGTAAGTACTTGAAGTAATGTACTTGGCTTGTACTTCAAGTACATCTGAAAAGTACTTGATACTTGAAATACTCTTGCTAAAAGTAAGTACTTGGTACTTTACTTGAACACTATTTCAAGTAGTACTTTGTACTTGGTACTTCAAGTAATTTTTTTGAGTACTTTGAACAGCTCTGATATCCGGTAGTTTCGGAGATTATCTGTTTCAATAAAAATTGCGCAAAGATTATTTAGGCACAATTTCCCTTGCCCCTGAAATACAGTACCTACAAGAAATCCCTATAAAATCACTAGAAGTTATAAAAATTCTAAATAATACCAGTCACAGTGTAAGAAAAAAAAGCCCCATAAGGAAATCGAACCAATGACCTACGCGTTGCGAGCAGGACACTCTAATCGATACGCTCATCGGGAGTTGTTATTTAATGTGGATTTTTTTTGCAAAACCTGGATGTCTAGGGCGAAAACTCTACACGAATTCATAAACCAAAAGTCCAGGAATATATTATATTATAATATTTCAGTGGTATTTATTATGAAAAGTTTTGGTGGCAGTTCACCATATACAAGATATTCCTAACATACATATAGAATTTGACAACAATCAGTAGTTTTGGAGATTATCTATCAAAAAGAAATCGACAAAGACAGACGACACACAATAAGCAGGCAGGCGAAAAAGAGAGACTTTTTTCGTGCTTTAGGGGTCACGAAACCTGGAGAAACCTATTAGGAGTACAATATTATTTACGCTTTGTAAGTAAAAATGGGACAAACGCCTCCACATTATACTCTTGATGTTTGATGTTGATGTTTCAGATTCTCATTAGTCATTAACTCATTACTCATTACTATTATAAACCTACTTTTGACAAAGTAATAACCGAAATTCAAGCAAAAATTTATCATTTCACGTATCCATCAATGTAAATTATAAAATAAAAATAGGCTGATAATTTTAGAACGACATAAACAGGTTAGACAACCAGCAGTAATAAACAACTAAATTCAGTTTTTACTGTAAGGTGAGAAGATATTGTAATAGGGTCCATCAGACAAATAGCTACTTTCCTGTTTTCTCAAAATTTCATGACCTTTAGAATAATTAAATAATAGCTCCCGTTTCTGCCTGTCTGTTCTCCGTTTGTCGTCTGCTGTTTGTCGCCTGTTGTCCGTCGTCTGTGTCGATTTTTGTTAGACCGATAATTTCGAAAAGTTCTGGACCGATTGTTGTCAAATTTGATATATCGTTGTGTACAAATTTGAAGAATATCGTGTATGTGTTAAAACGTTAGCCAAAATTTGTTTAAACTCCCCCACCAACAAGTTGATCACGTCACCTCAGAATTTTGCATAGTAAATTGCACAAAATAAAATACTATGCTTGTGGTTTATGAATCGGTATACATTTTTTACCCTATATATGCAGATTTTTTGAAAAAAAAAATTTGTACAACATTTTACAATTTAAATTTGAAATTGACGTTTGACACTGTATAATCGAATGCTCTGAAATCTTGCAAATGTTTGAAGTTTATCATAATTATGGTAAATATTTATTCGAAATGTTTCCGCTTATCGTTAGAATGACACTGCACCTAACCAAAATAATATATTGTAATTGCTAAATATTGGTGACCTCATTACAATATTTTGTAATGGAAAAACTCACTAAAACCGTTGGCAAGATTTCAGAGCATCCGGTTTTGTAATATCAGAATTAAATTGTAAAATATGCAGTTTTGATTTTTTTTCCAAAAATCTGGATGTCCAGGCTAAAGACTCAACACGAATTCATAAACTACAAGTAGAGAAGTAGTTATTTTATAAAATTTAAATAACGTCTACTATTATAAAAGTTGGAGATGACGTCATGTCAATGTTGTGGGGATAATCAGACAAATTTTGGTCAGAGTTTTACCTTCTACACGATATTCCTAACATACAATACATAACTAATTTGACAACAATAGTTTGAGAGATAACTTGTCTAACAAAAATCGACACAGACGCGGACAGACGGCACACAGGCAGACTCGATTATAATAGTGCTTTGGCTTATGCTCGGGAAGTAAAAAGGCAAATTTTCTTAATAAATTAATCTAACAGCCCGTGCTTTCATGATTAGATTTATATTTCAATTTCCATATAATTATAAAGCTTGTATTTTAGATACGCGTGTATTAGATAGTGAATGTCAGGCGTCTTGGTAGTGTTATTTTAAAAATGTACTTACATATTCTGTAATAAAATAATTAATTAAAAGCATGTAGAAAGATGAATTAAAAAGCAAAATACATTAATCTAGCGTAATCTGGATTACATAAAATTGATTCAGATAAAGAAAGTTTTAATTACGAATTTCACCAAACCTTGTTAGAACAAGACAGATTATTATCTAAGATTTGTAGGTTTATTTAAAATTTTTCAAAAGAGCAATTAGCGAGTAAGTTGTTTTCAAAGTCTACAACATTCAAATATTGTAACCATAAAAAATATGGTAAACTACTTACAGAAATAAATGTTTCGTAATTTAACTTGATGACTCTTCCTGCAGACAAAACTATGGGTATTTTGGATCGTTCGGTAATAATCAGCAACATTTTTCTTGTCCTGATGTCATAGTGATACCAAGAACTCGTAAAAATTGCATTCAACAATCCTTCATTCTGTAAAAGGTTATTGCAAGTAAATAAATATTTTCTTGCTTTTTATTACCTCGTTATAGAGAAGCATTCCATAATGACAGTAAAACAACAATTGAGAGCACAAAATAAGGTAACATGCAACGAATATAAGCCCGTACGAGTCTGTAAAAGAAACCTAAAACAACTCAAGAACCATGTTCATTTAAAATGTGTTATTCACCATGGTGATTCCAATGCAGCAGAAGCCTAATCCGATTGTTATTGCCGCCATTTGAGAAAACATACACCATGTAAAACAGTTTTCGTATTCCACAACAAAGCTAAAATTCATTATTTTAAAAGAAAAAATAATCACCATAATGTACACATGTAGTTACCCCAGAATTTTATTGTGGTGAGCGATACACTCTTTTAAAGTTTTGATTACATCTTCGTGATTAATCAGAGAATAGATACTTTGGTTTTCCATTTTTTCCTTACCTAAGTTATACTTTAAAATTTTTATTTGACATGTAGCGTGGCAGACTAACCCCACTGTTAGTGGGTCCAAAGATGAGCCAATGAGTCCCAGATAAAACATTCCTAAAAAATAGATTTCTGAAAAAATAAGAGATGCTTACGAGAGTTCAACAAAAATTAAAAGTAACATCTGTCTAAGCTGAATAATCAAATACTCAACATTTGCAAAAATTTTGTTAATATGAAGTTAATCATTTGTTGCATTTGTTTTGCGTTCCTAAATTGGGCAAAATTAAAACAAAAGTGAAACTCTTTATGAAAGCAAAGTGCTCCTGTTGAATGTGTTCATGAAATCGTTTTCAGTACATTTACTTTCGACCATGTCTAAAGTTCCTATTTCTTTAGCCAGCAGTAACAATCATAAACATAAGCAGATTTATTAATATTTTAATAAGTACTGAACTTACCTGTGACTGTGAAGATGTATGTTACATAAAAAGTAACAGGTCCCGATTTTGGATCATACGGCAGCCAAATATCCAAAGGTAGATTATATTCATTGTCAAAAATGGGTGCAATATTCCACCAAACATCCGCCAAAATAGCTACAAAGGCAAAAGCTCTAAAATTTCTCTTACATACTCGCACACATTCCTCCGTTATCGTGGCCTCTTCGTCGTTTTTGGGAACAAAATATTGGTCGTCGAAGTAATCAATACATTTTTTGATTCCACCCTGATTGAACAAGAACGGCAACATTTTTATACAAAGAGCTGTTGCGTCGGCTACGAAAATAATCATGTGGTTGGTCTGAGTAAACTCTTCACTCTGTTTCACAAATAGTTTACTCGAAGTCAGCACGATCAGCGTTACCCCCAAAAAATATAGCACAAGGCTCCAAATCTTCCGCATTTTAGTATGGTTTTCGCTGCGGTATAAACCAAAGTAACAAAATAAAGTTAAAATCGTGTTAAAACTTTCTGTGATAATGTTCTTCATCGCTGTTCTGAAACTGGAGAACTAGAGGTGGTTGCGCTTATTTTATCTATAAGTGCTCCCAATGCACCCTTCGTTAGAAGATTAATCGTTACAAATTAAATTTACATCAAAGATATTCAGCTCGCTGCATAATATACGAGTTCATAAAAAATTCATTTTTGGTTGTTATTCATGTTCGATCTCATATAATATGCAATGGAAATTCTGTAATAAAACGTATTAATTAGTCGAGCAAGAAATATCGCTTTGATCCAACTTTTATTTTCAAAGTAATTAACCAACTATGAAATTTATTTTAAATGAATTCTCCGCAAGGACGAGTTAAATAAATTTAAATGCGTACTCACGTAACTGTGGACCTAAAAGTTCAATTCTTCACAAGTTAAACATCACATTATAAGCTTGTTCGCGAATTGGATGAGAGATTTATGTTGTAGACGTCGTGTCGTGTCGTACTAGTTAGTTGTTTGACAGAATCAAAACATTATTTCCAAAAACAGAAGAAGTAAATAAGATTTTACAAGTAGACGCAGAGAATACACAAGGTTGGAGGATGTTTTTGTATTAAAATTATAATATCGTCATAATATTGTCACAAATTGTGGCCTTAAGACCAAAAATGTCTCGATTGTATTATTACACAACATTCATAGCAACTGTAGGCAATAACAGGTTCTTTAAAAAAACATGTCTCCTAAAAACCATGACCTCTATGACAATAACGATTGTGCTTTCTTATAAGTCTGAGAAATTCTAAATGTTAGTTTAGAAAACAATTTGAAAACAATTTTTTTTCTAGGTAGATTACTAGGCCAAATTTTCTTATTATTATTTCTTATTTATTCTCAAAAAAATATATTATAATATACATATTATAGGTATGTATGAGTGCTCAAATCATATATACGCCATGAAGTATCACCCGACTAATCAGGGGATATAATTGAAGCGCATTTTTAAGACAAAACTGAAACTACAAACCGTACTCTGAATAAAAGTAAAGTACTAAAGAAGCTTTACTTTTAGCAAAATTTTTGATGCGCCGGCGCCAGGTCAAATGCTTTGGCGTTAGTCTTTTTGTAGTAAAAAATTCAGTTATATAACAATATCTCCGCTGAATAAGATTTTTAAATCAGAACACATGAGGGTAAACAGTTGTTTTTTCTTCTACTGTGGCCACCTTAAACTACACTAAATTCAAAAAAAGCCATTCTCAAAGAACCTAATTTTGATGTGTGCTTGTTTAAAAAACTCTTTAAAACTTTATTTTCTCAAAATTGAATATCAAGAAAATATATTTAGCAAAATTATATTTATTTAACGTATAAATGAATAGTTTCTGGACTGAGAACAACAATCCAATCCAGCAGAGGGTATTAATTTTTTCACTTTATTTTTTGTGTATTTTTCCCTTATATTTGGTTTTAAAAGTAACTAACTAATCTAGTAATGACAATTACAGAAGCGTTAGCTCTCTAAATTTAGGAAGGAAAGATTTCAATTTACAACCACCCATAAACTCGAAATCTCAGCTAATATTATTTTGAAGACAACGACCTGTCCGATAAACGAGTTTGTACGGTATTGTCTAGTTTTTTATGGAAGGGGAAATCTGTTCCAATTTGAATAATCTATGAAAGCCCAAATTTTATAAATTTTATACTCAATATATCATTGATTGAACAAGCATTAAATTGATGAAAAAGTTATATCATATGTACATCGATAAACTGCGTCGACCAAAAAAAGTAAAACCCAGTTTAGAGAAACACTCCTCAAAATTTCAAACCTTTACCCCAAAAAGTTGATATTTAAGTATTGTCATCAACAAATAAAACGATGTATATATTCCTATTATTGTTCTATTTCTGCTCCTCTGTTTTTATTTGAGCAAGATATCAAAAATTCATTATTATATCTGGAGTGGTCAACTGTCTAAATTTGTGTTCTTATTACATTATTTTTGTAATTTTATGTTACTATCAGATTTTACTACATTAATGCTCATTTGGACACTAGTGGATTAAGAGTGAAAAATTGGTCGAAAGTTGTTTCGACAGAACTTCCCTCGCTCCTGAAATACAATGAAACATATTATTGTAACTATAAAATTTGATTTTGCGAATTTGATTTTTTTTGATAAGTTGAAATAATAAACCTATGTAAATATGAAATGCTAAAGTAACCGTAAAGAAGCATGCTACGCGTATGTTTCAATTAAGTTTTTACTACAAAATTTTGTGATGACGTCAATTATATTTTTACAAGAACACGTATTTCAACTTAGATTGGTGCAGTAATACTAATAATAACGCATTATATCCCTCCCTCCCGCATTTTGGGAAAAATGAAGTGAGCCGTTCTTAATTTAATCAATAAAATAAATTAATCTATTCATGCAAATGTAAAAAATGTTAATGCAATGATAAAATACAAGAATAGATTCATCATATTTTGCACAATTTAGATAGTACTTTTTCGGCAAAGTTATGACATAACGTCATCAATTTTTTGGGGGAGATAAAGAGATATATTTTGATTAAAAATTTACCATGCCTACAATAATTTCAAAACGTCTGCAAGATTTCAAGGCATTCGGATTTGCAGTTCTTGATTTAATCAATCAAACAAATTGAGCCATTAATTTTTTTGCATCACCCAGTATAACCAAATCGAAAAAATATGAATGCAAATGCAATATTTGCAAAAGTGTGCGGTATGCTTTATTGAACGATAAAAAAAGCAAAAGACAAATGAGAAATGCAAACTGCAAACAAAATTCAGGCTGCCTGGGTGCAAGTCATAAATTAATGGATAGCCCGGAAGTGGCCAAGTTTGCATTTTGCACAATGCCGAAATCATATGTGTCAAGAAACGGCCAGTCTAAGACGAAATCGTATTTTTGTGATAACCAAATTAAGAACAAATACATTTTATTTTCCGTTACATTTAGGCCAGAAGGGGTCTCTTAACTTCGGGGGCCTGATGGACCAGCATCATAAGCATATGGATATTATCCATATAAACCGTCTATACACAAGTACGGACCTTGTAAAATATATTTAGAGCACATTATCAACAGGAATAGCAATATGCATAGTGTTTAAAATCTTGATTTTTATACATCGCAAGAATGTCACGTAGACGTTTGTTTGATTTGAATGAGTCTATCGCTTCAAAACAGACAACAAAATTATTCATAAGCCTCAATTGAACAAAATATTCTGAATGTTATTATTATAATTCTTACCTTATTAGTATTTTATTGTTATAAAGACAAGTGTATTCTCACATTTTCGAGAAAATGGAGTGGCTAGTTCTTAATTTGATCAGTAATAAATTGACTGATTCATTAATTCTTATGACTCACCCTGTATAAGCAAATCTGAATGCAATGATAAGTTACAAGCATATTCTGATCATTTTTTTTTTGCGAAAGGATTTATTCGGCAAAATATTGACTTGAAGTCCTTATTTTTTTGTAGGGGATAAGTAAATATATTTTAATTAAAAATTTATCATGTTTATCATAACTTTAAAATATCTGTAAGATTTCAAAGCATTCGGTTTTGCGGATTCAAAACTAAATTGCAAAATGTTGTTTTATAATTTCGGGTAAAAACTCAATACGGAGTCATAAAATACATGTGTAGGATATGTTATTTTATAGAATTTAAAACCCATTTACTATGTACAGTTTTGAAGTGACGTCATTATATCATTGGTGCGGAAGACTAGACAAATTTTGGTTAGCGTTTTACCATCTACATGATACTCCTAATACAAATAGGAAATTTGACAACAATCGGCCCAGTACTTCCAGAGATCATCTGGCTAGTAAAAATCTTCGAGATATTTGAAAGTTATTATAAGTGGGTAAATTTACCTGTTTAATAAACCCCCAAAAATTGATGTCGTGATCTCAAAATTCTGCCGAATATATCCTATCTAAAATTTGCAAACTATGAACAGTCTATACTTGTCATTTATCATTGCATTGATATTTTTTAGATTTGCTTATACAGGGTGTCTCAAAAAAATTATTGACTGAGTCAATTTATTTTCTTGATTAAATCAAGAATTGCAATACTTTGAAATCTTGCAGACGTTTTAAGGTTATTGCAAGCATGGTAAATTGTTAATCAAAATATTTCTGTTTATTCCCCCCAAAAAATTGATGACGTCATTTCAAAATTTTGCCGAATAAATTCTACTCAAAATATCCAAAATATGATGAGTGTTTACTTGCGATTTTTCATTGCATTCATCTTTTTTAGATTTGTGTAAACAGGTGGCCCAAAAAATTAATGAATGAGTCAATTTTTTGATTAAATCAGAAAGTCCTACTCCATTTTCTCAGTACTTTCTGGGAATGCAATACTGTTATTTTTAGTATTACACTGCACCAATCCAAGTTGATTTGTGCCCTTGTTTTTACTTGCACTGGTAATACGCTATGACTACTTTTCTTTTGTGGTGTAACTAGTATTATCACACATTTTTTATTGGTCGAATTAAGAACGAGTCACCCCATTTTCTGGAAAATGTGAAGATACGTACGTCTTTATGTAATAATGATAAAAGAAGTATTATAATATTCAAAACATTTTGTTCGATTGTGTTTCAATTAATAATAATTTTAGTCCCGTTTTTTGTGAAAAAAAACTCATTGAAATCAAACTAATTTCTACGTGACATTTTTTCTATGTATAAACGTAAATAAACATTTGAGCGTCAGATTGCTATTAGCAAGTGTTTAAGGACAAGGGTTGTTAGAGATGGATTATTTTAAGGTCAACATGGTCAGTCATCAGAATATGACAACAGTTTGTCAGTCAGTAGCGTAACATGCACACTTCGGAAGGGTGTGGTTTTTAAATTTGTCTTTTTAAATCACAAAAAAATAACACATGGAAACATAAACTTAAGTGAACTGGTCAACACGCTAGCACGAATGTCAATTAGGCAGTAATCTAAACAGATACAGGTACCCAACGTAGGTAGAAAAGTTAACTATGACAGAGAAACGATGACAGACGCGTCTGTGGGTGCGCCCATTCAAAAATGCTGGATATGCTTCATTGTAGTTCAAGAGCGAGGGAAGTTCTGTCGAAACAACTTTCGACCAATTTTTTTAGTTCATAGAAGAAGCAGGCGAACAAAATGTGAATTCTACTTTTAGCTGGAAATGTCTTTCTGCATATATTCCTGGTACTATGAAGCGTTTGCATCAGATTTGAGAAGGCCCGTCTTCTGTTTCCATTTTTCGGTCTGTTAGCGATTTTACTAGACAAATAATCTCTGAAGTTGCTGAACAGGTTACCAGAAAATTTTAGGTGAACTTTATGAATATGATGTAGGTGAACGAGGCTAATTAACGTTGTCTGCTCATGACCATCAAAAATCTGATGACGTCTTAAAATTTTGTTCAGTTAATCTCATTTAAAATTTGTATTGTGGCATAGCGCTTTCCAACCTTCTTAACCGAGTCTTCATAAAACTTCACAATTTGTGTTAGAAATTATATGTATGTATAACGAAATTGTTTGTGAAACTATTTTATACTGATTTCAGTGACTGAAGAATATGGATTGGATTTATTTATTCATTCTCTCTGGACTACTGATGTTGTTACCTCAAAGATTTATTGAATAACTTTTGCTGAATCAAAAATTTTAAATTTAAATATACCTCGAGATGCTGTGCTGTTTGCGATGAATGTAAGACTAATTATGAAGCAGAAGTAAACGAAAGTAAAGTTTTATCGAAAAACACGGACTATTTTTTAATAACAATATAATAATAAAAATTTGGGAAAGGAAAAACAACAATTTAAAATTTCCATTGCTGCATAAATACTGTAATAAAATATTTCTTCCTTGAAAAATAAGTAATTATTAAAATATTTTATTCTGAAAAGATCCCGAAATTTAATTTTTCGTTCAAAATAATATCCATTTAATGCAGAAAGCATACATGCGAATCGGTCACAGAAATACGTAGCCTTCTCGCGCTTGCTTTGATTACTAAAAAGAAAGTAAACTTGTGTGTTTTGTCTTTAGCGTCCGATCCAGATTGGCAACGAAACGTTTACTCAACGTTATGATGCCACGGCTTAAATCGATTTAACAAAATAAATAATTCAAACGTCTCCGAATTATTGAATTTGGATCAAAGCTAAGCATCATGGCCAAGAAAAATCGGAAGCTTTTTCAATTTTTGCAAGCGAAGTCACCGCTAAAAGCGCCCTTTGCTCAAACATACATTTACGAAAATCATATTTGGCCGATCTCGTCGACGTTGTTAAAAAGAGCGATTAAATTTTTGCGAGCAAAATCCCCGCAAATCGAGCAACAAAAGCCCCGGATAAATCCACTTTAAGTGACAAGTCAATAAGTCTGCAGTATTACACAGCACTAAATGTAATAAGAAGTAAAACGTTGGAGCTTTATTCAATAGGCCATATTTCACGATAGCGCAAGAAGTCAGTCCGCACCATTTACACTAATATATCTGTAATCGATGAGGGATGAAGAAGTTATCTGCCCCTCAGTTAATTGCATTCTTTAGCCGGGCGCTGCAGAGAGCGCTGCCGTGTTCCTGCCGCTTTCACTGGGTTCATTACAGACGTTTCCAGTTATATGATCACTTCCCAGCCCGAAACGTCGTTACGGCTCCGGGCGACGATTGAAAGAAAATATTTTCTTTGGACATTGTCAAAATAGAGATGAAATATTCAAAAGACCCGGAGGCTTTTCCATATGGAACAAAGTGGCGGTTGCGGTCGCCGCGGGTCTTGTGTTGGGAGTTCAGGAACGCTGTCAGAGAACAGAAAACAATGTTGAGCGCTATCGTTAATTAGGAATTTTAAAACTCTGTAACGCACGAGGTTGGATATATACGATAACACTCTTTCGGTTGCCCTTTCTCTGGACAATAGGGCATTCGGTAGGTCGTTATAAGAGAAGCAGATCAACTTTTGCCAAAATGAGTCCTATGGTCATTAAAAGTGGTTACAGTAAGTACAAAAACTAATATTTTACTAAATTCAGAAACAAGTTTCAATTACAATTTTAGACTTTATTCTGCATTGAAGCAAAAACCTACAAAATACTTACAACAGTGTGTTCTAGCTGTAATTTCACGCTTGGGACTTGCATCTAAACGAATTTCGTTGCTGATTTTAGCACGAGTTGAACAACAAACAGAGCCAAACGACGGTCAATTCACTTTGGGATAGATACGTATCTTTGTAGAAGTATAGATAAAATATATCTTCTAAGATGAAGCCATTTTATAATAATAATATTAATAATAGTAATATTAATAATATTAATACCAATAATAAAATAACAATAAAAATAAATGATCGGTGGTTACGCTAGGCTCTTGGAGATGGGGTGAGATTCGAGAATAATAGCAGAAGAATTTGTTTGCTGTTATTTTAGGATCTCAAAAGTTTTTTATTAATTTTATTAATATAATATGTATATTATTAGTTGGTCTTAGTGCCCGTAATGATAGAAATTCTGCCTGAATGCCGGTCATTTCCGGGTCACTGGTGGATCCTGAAACGAAGTTTCCTATACCACTACTAATAATACACAAATAACTGAAGTAAACACCAACAACACACAATCAAATACATCACAGACTGACACATTCATCAAACACAACACCTCAAAGTAATATCTCAAATTAAAAATTTGTCAAACATTCACAACTGCCAAATTAACATGGCAAGTAAATTACAAAACATAACACGACATTCATCATATTCAACAGATAATAATAACACATGTTTTAACAATAAAGATCCATCGATCAAAACAGCAAATAGCACCATTAAATTCCACATAAATTTCCAAAATGAAATAGAAAACAAATTTAAATTCACTTTTGAAACATGTTCCGGATTAAAACGGAATGATAGACATTCACTTCCACGCTAACGTTATTTTAAAAAATTTCTGACAATTGTCGAAATAATGAATTCTTACATTTTATCTAAACTGGTCACAAACTCTTTGAAAAACTTCATACCATTATCTACTGGGTAGCTTTAGCTTAAATTCAAATCAATACATGCAAAGACATAATAAATAGTAGCACCAATCATACCTACTGTGCTCCACATTGGGAAACAGGATTAAATTATAAAATTAAAAATATTAGAAAACAACTAGGTTAACTTAGACAATACCTTAGAGGAGTTAGAACACCACATATCATTACATGCATGCGTTCAATATTGACCCAACATAATTTTCGCCCAATTCATTATAATGAAGACAATACAATACCATTACAAATTAAAGACATTTTATTACAGATTGCTATTCGTAAGTTTCTCGAACAGCCTGATCGGTAGTTACGATAGGTTCTTAGAGTTGAGATGAGATTAGGGAATAATAGCAGAAAAATTTGTATGCTGTAATTCTAGGATCTCAGAAGTTTTTTTTAATCTAATCAATAAATATCATTACTAGGTATTAGTACCCGTAATGATAGAAGTCTTGCATGAATACCGGTCATTTCCGGGTCAGTGCTGGATCCTAACGTAACAATAATAACAATAATAGGCATTTATTTCCAACAAGTTTTCACCCAACTACAGGATATACAAAAATACATATACAAAGAGTAGAATGTTGTATTGGCAATGTAGGTACTGTAACAATCCGCTTCGATGAGTATGACTTACCCCAGTACAAAGGGATTGAGCTCGTTAACTTGTCTTCGCGGGCGGTTACCACTAATGTTAGGATCGCTAAATAAGACTACCCAACTAAGAATAAAATATTGAGTGTATAACAAAATGTATTAAAAGAGTAGTATATATACAATAGTTGAATACAAGTTATGATACTGACTAACTAACTAATTTCACTGTAATTAAGTAAGGCAACAAGTTTTGGATGAAGATAAGATGTCAAACATGGTGAAGAGAATTTAATCTAACTGAACTCTCCCTACGTCCGATATGATATAGCGACGGAGTCCCGTGAAGGTGGTACGGAGTCCTAGCTGCTCGCTTCCAGCACCCCTGACCTTGTCTCACTCTCCGTTACTCGGACGTGCTTTGGGAATGGGTTCTCCTAGACTGGAGTTGGAGATACCTGGAGTTCCTGACAGTGTGGATGGAATATCCGGGGAGTAGACCTGGATTATTCTTGGATTCGTGTTGGATCCTAGTTGGATTCTACTTGGCGGAGCCCTGTTTCCAGGCCCTGCATATTGAATTTAGCTCTCCACCCCCGACCTTGGACGTCACTTACTCTTTCTCGCGATATAGGCACAATCCGTCCCCGACGTTATTTAACTTATTCGTTGTCTGTTTTACTCGGTACTTCACACCCGGGACACAACCTCCTGCAGGTTTTTGGCCCCTTTCCACAGATCACCGAAAACCGAACTATACGCTGAACGCTCGTGGAAAGAAAAGAGCGACTGTTACGATCGATCGGTGGTAATCGATTTGCAAATCATTCACGCATCGTGACATGCGTCACGAGCGGTCGTTATATCCCAAAAACTACAGGACGGCGTTCGCGAATACAATTTGCTGGGTGGAACACAATTATATGTTACTGTACCTAATTCTAGTTACTATAATATTCTTAATTAGTAAAAGTATTATAAAAATTTCAATTTACTACATAACATAAACCATTTAATTATACCGGGTGTCTGGAAAATGACGGATTAACTCTCCGCTACGCTCTTAACAATCAACTGGTGAGTCTGGGAAAAATAGTAAAAAACATCCTTCTCGCATTTTGGTGGAGTTATAATGATTTTACAATTGGTTCTTTTTCTGCGTTTAACAACTATTGTCTTTGCCATTTTTATTGAAACACCACCTGTTGATTTTACTTAAAATTTAGCAATTGGTGACAGCTTTCGGTTAATTGACAACGGCTTTTAGTTAGAAAATTGTCTGAATATGAACGTTGCCAAATTTACGATTAACAAGTGGTGTTTCAATATTAATGGCAAAGACTATAAACAACTCATTAATTATCACAATAACTAGTAATGAAATTTTTAGTTAATATTTTTCTCACCCATGACATGATTTAATTACCATTTCAATTAAAATGCACAAAGATAATTATGTCTGTGTGGTTTTTGTAATAATTTGTTAAAATTCCATTTGACAACAATGTTTGCCTGATATAAAGCGAAGGTGGATTTCAGTCACCATCGTTACTAAGAAACCAGAAAGTAAGCCGGACGCACTAGGTGTGTGCAGTGTTGTTTTTATAAAATTACGTTTTTTTTTCGTAATCTACATCATAAAGAATTTTTTTATTATTTTTTTGGGACTCCCGAAACTCCCATATATAACGTACTGAAGAGTTAATCCACCATTTTCCAGACACGCGGTATAGCTAGTTTGTTTATGAAATTATCACGAATATGAGTTGGTTGTTGGAAAAAACATCAAAATTGTCACATACACCATTAACGTAATGATTTATACCAACGTACTAATTATGCTAGCTTTAATGTACATTACACTATTAAATCTAGAATTTACTCCAGGAATTAAGATGTTAAATTTAAGCAAAAGCCAAGAGCAATCTATTTTGTTATTTAAGTTTTATTTTTAATAAGAACCTAATACCGATCACAATTCTACAACTTTGAAGGAAGTTAAAGTTGTTTTTAATTAACAGTAGAGATTATTCAAAGCCTGTAACAAGGTATACACCATCAATTATGTAACTTACAAATTTGAAAAATTTTTCCTTGCACTGATTAAATATCGCGAATATGTGTTAAAATATACAGGAAACCAAATCAAGGAACCGTATTGTAATCTGGATCTAACTAACGAAATATTACAGTATACAAAGCGATCTTACATTTGAAAAATGTTAGCCATGTCTGTATATAAATCCATATACTTTGAATACCTTGAAGACCATTTCATTGAAATGTGCAACAAAAGTTAGTTGTGAATCAAGACAATTCCATTTAGGTTATAATTAAACTGAATAACACTTTGTCTCGAAAACGACAAAATATAACATTTGCGTGAATTAAACCTGAATCTCTCGCTGAACCTATTACACCACTGCACTGCGTTGACGAAATTCACGGTCATGAGTCGAATTGATGAGATGAAACAGTTGAAGATCATTTGCGAATAAGAGCTTTTCACAATCTACTATTTCAGGTAAGTCACTAATAAATAGTAAAAGCAAAGGTGGTCCCAAATTTGATCCTTGCGGAAGTTCCGATGTTGGTGTAAAATAATCAGATTCAAAATTATGATATTTTACTCGACTTTCTCTAACTCTCAAATAAGAAATAAAGAGTAAAATTAACGATTCAGAAACTCCAAATGAACGCATTTTCGTAATCAGAATAGAATGCTGTTTGGTCGGAGGCTTTATTAAAGTCTGTGTAAACCACATCCACTTGGCTTTTCCTATCAATTGCCTAGAAAAAAAAACAGGTGGATTAGTGGCTATAAAACCATGTTGAAACGGTTAGTTCCAGTCTTTCAATTCATATTAAAGATGTCTACATAATATGGTTTCAAATATTTTGACAAAGTTATAGTATATATAGAGTAGAGTAATAGCTCTGTAGTTTTCGGTGTCTTTCAGATTTTATTTTTTGAACTCTGGAGTAATATAGCGTTTCTTCCAGATAAGTGCAAACTTTGAATTTTTTAATATTACATTAAAATGATAAAAAAGAAATTTAATAAAAATACTGGCACAGTCTTTTACCAGAAATCCGGGTACGTTATCATGCCTGTCGTGAACGAATTTTTACTCTCTTGTAAGACCTGCAATATTTGTTTTTCACTAATAGACGTTAAGGAAATAATGTAAGAAGTTTTATTTCCTGAAGTCTGTTGACAGAAGTCGCAGTTTGAATCTATAACAGGGCTATATAAATGAGACGAGGTTTGGAGAGTTCAATGCTTTTGTAGCTCATTATACCCGGAATTTTAGTTGAGAACTTCTTAGACTGTACAAATATCCAGGCCTGGCTCCTTGGCACTAGGTAACTGGGGCCGGTAAACATTACCTCCGTATGGGGAACGTGAGAAGAGCAGTATGATCCTCCGGAACGACATACTTTATGCAACAAAGGAGCGAATACACAGCCTCTCTTGTCCAATGTCAACTCCCATCTTCACAAGGTACAGGTTGTTTAACACCGACGGGAGTTCTGGTGAAGCCTTCAGTCTCCCTTAACCGAGTTGAAACTCTGGGACCGGATACTTCTGCCATACTGGGGCGGCTAAGGAGCTGAGGAAACCAGCGGCATGTGCGGGCGGTGCACTGTCAACAGTCCTTCGAACTGGATGGGCTCTAGGCTCAGAAGGTTGTGCGTACCCTTATCCGTATGGGAGGCGAGAGAACGTTAGTAAGCTTCAGGGAAAGCGGGGAGTATCGGTTCGAACTGGGGGAGAAAGTTTATATAATAATCGGTCAACTAAGCCACCTCTCTCGACAGGTCACGCGAAGCTCACTAAATTTCGAAGACAGCACTGGCCAGGTTCACCAGTACCCGTCGAACACAGGAGCGTGATGCACGGAATTTGGCAAGTCAAAACCTAAAAAATCCGACCCGTGACGGAACGCTTACGTTCTGGTAAGGTTCTACTTTCAAGTAAACGAGCTATGCGGGTAAGTATGTTGTCTAGAGTGAGTAAACTCAGCAGTTAGGGAGTGTGGCGGCTACCTCCGAGTTAACTCGCTTTTTTCACTTATTTCAAGTCCAACCCCACCTCCAAAGGTACGGACTTGGTAGCTAGCAACAGGCTTCATACCGGGCTACGTCGTGGCCCAGATGCCCACCGCAGCAAGGTAGTAGGCCAATGGGTTCACCAGTCCCGATCTTAACGAGGTGCCCCCTTGAACTAACAAAGCCTGGTACCTAGAGACGGGCCTCCAAGTCCCACAGGGGACTGCCGTCTCCAGGTGCCGACCCCCATTGGTGTAGGACTCGAGAGGGTTGTGAAAAGCTTCTTGATGGTGGGTCGGCCTTAAAGCCCACTGGAGGGAAAGGGAGGAGTGGCACGGGCCCTCCCAGGATTATCATATACAAATGCCCAAAATTTATTAGGATCATTTGTTAATGTTAATTTCGATTTTTAAGGTATACTCTTTAAATGAATTATTAATAATTTTTTACTATGGGAACGCAGTTGTTTGAATAAGTTCAACTTAAATTGTGATCAGACTTAAGTTTTTTTTTAGAGTGTAAAATAGACTTAAGACGTAAATTCTAACTAAAATGTGGGAATAATTCTGGCTATTGTTTCATTTAGTTTACCATAGAACAGAGTATATGCCATGTAAATATTGTTAACAGACGCTAGAATTGACCAGTCCCTAGTTGAGCATATCAGGCATGTGTGGATAGTTGGCTTTTTTTAAATGAAGTGGACTGCAGTAGTGAAATCGGCACCGAGCATAGACCTGCTAACTTTGCAAGACAAATTCGAGAACGCCAAGTCTAGAACATGGTCATAACCATAACTGTTAAGAATATTATGCAATTCGATAATATTGTTGAAATGTAAAATGTTATTTATAGTTAATGTAAATTTATTTTGTTCAAAAAATAGTTCAAATTTGTTAAAAGATCTAGAACATGCAACGAAAACAAACATGGAATTTTGGTTGTCACCATAGATCTTGACACACACTGTATCGATTGCTGCAATAGCATCTTTGATGTTACTTAAGTTTAGTGATACTCCATTTAAGAGTGACTTAATTGCCAAATCAATATCTCTTTTTTAGTTTTATCTAATTCTTGAATACTACCATCTTTTATAAAAACTAAATAATTACTAGGGAAGATTTCACTGTTAGGGATCTTCGGTAAGCCATGGTTCTTTACAAGCAATGACGTTAGTCTCGCAGGAAGATGTTCCATTAAAGAAATTAGTAACTTTTTTACCTAGATCTCTGACATTTTGATATACACAGTTGATACGACAGATATAATTAAATGATTTCTTTAGTTTAAATTGCTTGTAGAAGAACAATTTATTGCACGTATTTGAAGGAAACCTTTTGATTTTAAGATTATTTTCACCTTTCGCAATCCCCGCATACAGTGAGCTCATTTTTAATTTTCTTATAATACGCAATTGGTTTTGGTGTCCTGTCGAAGACGATGATATCGAGTGCAATTCATCACGTTCATTAGATTTTAATATTTTAGCATCACAAACAATGTCTGTAACTTCAGTCGAGTTTATAAGGGACAGCATAATTGGTCTTGGGCAAGTAATATGTTGGAAATTGCTTTTAATATTGACCACTTTCTTTAAAACAAATGTTTAAAAAGTTTTCTTATTATCCCGGCACCTCCACCTTTTATATGAAAAAATCTGAATGCATCAACTTAATATTAAAAGTTGTAATTTCTTGGAAAATTTTTTCAGCATCGAAAGCCTGTGGTTTTTTGAGGTATCTGGTAGAACAAGTGACATGTGTTTATGGAAAAAAGGTAAAATAGACAAAGCAGTACCAGAATGCATGATTTTTCAATAAAATTGCCTTGACTTCGTTTTACCTGAACGGTTCCACATCCCCACATCGCATTGGCGTTGATGTTATTGACAGGAAAATGATGTATTAATATCATTTACACATAAATATCCTTTTCATTTTGTTAAACTTCCTCTTCAACCGCTCCTCCTGAACGCCGAACGTGCATCGACCCCTGCTTTTCCATTACTTAACAAGTGTTTAAACTTTTACCAGGCATGAAGAAGAGCAGGGCGTTTACAGAAACATTGACAAATCATCGAAAATAAGCGACATAAAACACTGTCTTTGAAAGCATCAGGTCGTTTTATTTCCCAGCTGATGTATGGCAACAGTTCAAGGATTGAAGTGCATCGCCAACCGCCTGCCCCCGAGCGATAAAACCTCGCAAAGGCAAAATAATGCGACGAAACGATGATATATACGCAAGCACGTCCTTCGTCCTTCCGCAACGTCGTCAATTTTGCATGTTTCGTATTTATGTGGAATTTTGATTGCCCTGACGCTCGATACGAATGTTCACACTTTTCATTTTTCGTTTGGCTTTTGGGGCAAAGTTACGCAGCCCCGATTAATAAGGATGAAAATAATGACGGCTTTTAGAATGAAATAAAGTGTAAGTATCGAAGTTCGTGTTTCAGCTGAAAACGTTCGCAGCTGAAAAAGGTAAAAATCGACTGCAGTGATCGAACGTGCCCAAAACAAAATTAATCTAACGAAGTAGACGTTATAAAATCGTAAACTAGACAGATCAAATTACTGGTATAAAGAGGAACTGCCATAAATCTGTACCAGTTTAGTTCGTGTAATAATGTCTTTTCAGACAAATCGGACATAAAAGAGTTGATTGATAATAATGCCGGTTTATGAGAACGTTATCTTCAATCTCTTTTGCTCGCGATTTAAATTTATCAGTAGATGCGCGAATCTGGAAATATCGATGTTCTGCAAAAGCAAAATTTTGATCGCCAGAACTGAAAATAAAGTTGCTCCTATAAATTTTGCGCAATTTTACATCGCGCTGGTTGATTTACACGCTGTCACAGTCTAAAACTATTTAGACTTGGCAAAAATAAAACCTTTAAGTGATTTGTGTATTTCTAATTCTAGACAGGTGTCACTAAAAAATAAAATTATCGTTAAGTTTATTGAAGAGAAAGTCATTGAGAATAGAATATCATTAAAATACATCCTTAAAATAGTTTCTGCTCACGCAAAACACCTGCAGCCCAATTAGACCTTCTTATTTTAGTCATTATTATTAAAATGTGAGAGACATAAAATTTGAAGATCAATTACAGTTTTATAAGAATGTGCTCACTTGTGATGATTTGAATATAATCTTCTTAACCCAAAGTTAATGCTAATGATTATTTCCAGCTCAATTTCACTCTACGAATCCGTTGTTGAAAACAATATTCTGTGTTGCTATGTTCCATTAGCCACTAGTTTAACTTTTTCTCTTTTAAAATAGCTTTCACCAGTTTTTATAAATAATAATCTTCTTGTGTTTAAAAATTTTAAGTGGTAAAAATTATATCGTCCGTAAATAAGATCACTTGTGAATTATAAATATTCAATGTTGCATAATTAATATAAATAGTAAATAATGTAGGTTCAAAAACTGATCTTTTGGGTGCTTGGTAATGTCGTAATCAAGGCGAGGAATTCTTTAAATTTACAAAAACGTGCGTGTTATGCAAAAAGTAACAAAGTAATTTTGAAACAGATACTTATGCTAAATAATCAGAGTAAAAGAAACGTATGTAATAAGTTAGCTAAAGAAAAAATGATGTATAACATAATTCGGATTCAACAATATTTATTAAACGATATTTAATATATAATATAATAATTTTCTGGACTTTTTGTTAATAAGTATTAACATAAATCTTACACTTGGTTAATTTTCAAAAACTGATCTTTACAGTTACTATGGTGACCATTACCTTACTTAACAGTTTATGAAAATACAAAGAAAACATGCAAAAAAACAAAAGTGGTGCATGTTAAAATAAAATAAAGACGTCAGTCCTAGCTACTTGAGGCAAAAATCATCACCTATAAAATAGCTTATGTCCAACATTTGCTAAAACAGTGCTTTAATTACTTACCAATGGAGTACGAAACAATCCATGGCAACAACTCATAAATGTTCGTATTGACCACAGAGTTTGAGATTCCACAATCAAAACTATAAGAAATAATTCCCACCAACTGTAGTTTCGAACTGTCGGGATCTTTCCACAGAAGAGGACCACCTTTATTAGGACGACATATTGTACTTCCGCGAGTACAAAATTGGTGCGAAAATATCCCATTCATGTACTTTCTAGCAAGAGCATTGTTGCAAGTCTCATTAGAAATAACAGACCACTGTACTCTGCGCAAAGCAATGTGACCAGAAGTGTTGTGAAAACCCCAATCTTGAAAAAATTAAAACTACTTTTTACTGGTTAAATAAAAAAAAAATAGTCACCTAAAGCTGTGAGTGTTTTTCCTTCGAGACTGTGAAAACTGTTCTTGAAAGGCAAACACACAGGTGTCACTACCGAGTTGAAGTGAATCTCTCTATGAGTGTGAAGGAGAGCTATGTCGTACGCAAACTTGTAGCTGCTGTATAAGGGGTGTCGCTCTATGAGCCAGATAGGAATAACATCAGTAGTGTTGGTAACTGTGTCTATAAGAAAATTTTTTAACATATAACAACAATATTGCGAGTAAAATTTTAACCAAGGTTGTGATCGTCGCTGCCAACCAACAAAGCCAAATCGTCAGAATCCCAATTTTCTGTGCAACTAGCTGCTGTTACAGCATATCTGGGTGATATTATAGTCGCTCCACAAAAGGCTTCTTCTGTTGCAATAAACATCAGTGCTGCAGTAGAGGGGTACTCCGTGATCGTAGCTTTTCCGTCGTCGTTAGACTTCTGGTTAAAAGTTTGTACTCGTAAGGGGTTACAGCCGCAAACTTAAGCAAACATCTACTCACTGGAGATTCATACCCGCAAGAGCAGTTTGATTGTTCACTCAAGGATTGTACAACACAACTGTACGTGCCTTGGATAGCACCTTCCGCAAATTGCGCTTAAAACATACCAAGTGAATTAAGTTCAACATTACCTCAGTTCTTAACGTTATGCAGAGAGTACATTTAATGCAAAATATACAGGGTGTTATTGAAAGGTACGTACAACAAAATGGACAGTTCTTCGCAAAATCTAAGAAGTCGGAAAAACTTATTTTGTGTTATTAAAATTATAAGGGGAAAATTAACCCTTATCCAACCTTTTTAGACGCTACTGAAGGATAAATAGGTAAAATTAATTTATTTTAGTAAATCCTAGCAACTGTAACAATAAAACTTTTGTCAAGACTAAATGTTGTTATAGAAACGAAAGATGATCTTTTTATCAGAGGCGTGCAACGAATTTGGACATATATTTTAATAATTTTTATCTCTTAAAGGAGAACACTTTTACCTGAACTTTTTTTAACTTTTAGCACCCATACTTCGAGACCAATTACCGATTTTATTTTGTACGTACCTTTCAATAACAGGCTGTATACTACATGCGTAATTTGGTGTTATCGATGCTTTTTTTTAGTTTTTGTATATTTCGAAGCAAGAACATATTGGAACATAATTTGCTGCCACAAGTTATATAGCTCAAACAATAGTGGTTTGTGGTAATTTGGTTAATGTAAATTGGAAAAGATGGACTAACTCCATAACATAAACAGGCAATAAAAACACTAATAGTATATTATTAGCCAAGGTTGCAGAGCCAAGCATTCTAGACCGAGCTCAAATTAGAACCCGAGACGCGCAGCGTCGAGGGCTCTAAGTGCGAGGTCTAGAAGTGGCTTTGCAACCGTGGTTAATATACTATTTTTTTCACTAGTAGAAACCATAAGACAATAAACTGAAAAATAAACGTTCAATTTTTTGACGCAACATGATTTTGTTTTGATTTCTAATCAAACTTGATCTAAATCTTCAACACAAAGAAAACCGTTTATACTTGTCGCTGAGTTAATCATTTTATCTTCTACCGTCTACCAACTACCATGCATATACTCAAGTAATGTTTGTAGCACACATTTGTTCATTTTTTAAGAAATAATCACATCAAACATTGCGTACATAACCTCAATTTTTCTTTTTGAACCCGTGGTAGCAAAAGTTGAATTTGCTACCACTAAATGAGTCGACATTTGCATGCGTCCAGGCTGCTAGTGAAAAAAATATATTCTTATTTAGTTATGCCCGTATGTTTTTGAATATGCATGATTAACATTAAATTTACTGTGAGAGATTTATAGTTTTTTACAAAAGGATATGTTCTGTTGTTGCAATTTTGTACTTATTCTTTTGTCAAATGATAGATACTGGGCTTCCATACATGATGCATGCAATTGGGAACTAATTCGTTTCGTTTTTTTTTGAAGTTATGAGTATGTATGTAACTATCTGATTCGAAGAGAAAAGAATAGATATGGTGGAAATTTTGATTTTTTTTTATAACTCGGCCTCATTAAATAGTGCAAATAAGCCAAAATTTAAATGTTTTGTATGTGCTGTTGATTCATCCTGTTGGAAGTAACCTAAACCAAGTTCTTGATCATTCAATTGGTGTGTGAATGGTTGCAAAAATTCTTGCATGTATCGTTCCCGAGTTATCATTGCAGAACAACTTCTGGTTAATTTATATTTGCATTAGCTACCAGTTTTTACAAATCTGTTCATCATATCTCAAATGTCATTTAATAAAGAAGTCTCCAGAATTTCAATTTCTGAGAACCTTGCAACGTACGCACCCCTGGTACCATTCTGGGATGTCCCGTTACGATCTTAAATCATCACAAAGGTAAATGTTTCCTGTTCCAAAGAATTGTTATTTCTTTCTAAAACACACTAGAGTAAGTTGCAATGGTTTAATTATAGATACACTAGCTACTCTTTGAACCGACGTAGTTAATATCACGAGTGTAGTTTTTTAATAAACTCTTTTATTAGTAATGGACGAACCTTAGTGATAAACAATTCAAAAACACAAACAACGAAACAACTTCAGACCAAGACTAAATTAACAGCTGTGAGATGACACATTAATGTAAAAGGTTTCATCATTCAGGAGTGGCAAATAATAGGTACTCTGAATATCGAATTTAGTTCGTTTAAGTGAGCTCACGGACACAATGTTTATATAAAAATCTATTTCTAAATATGATTTTAAATTTCTTATTAACGAGATTGTTTTCATGAAAAGTGAAACACTTTTAGGTGCTTGTAATCATAACAAAATAAACTAAATTACCAACTGCAAGTCGATTTCCTTTAGTATATTCAATGAAAGTAGTATTTCCACAATAGTTCCTAGCATCTCTAAATTCTTTATCTCCTGTAGTGGAAATGGAGAGTTTTTCTTGTTCACAGTTTTCTGACTGTAATTTTACTTAATTAATTCCAGAAAAAAAGGTTACAATCTTTCAATTTTAACATCATTAAAAGCATTTAAAAAAATCAGACTTTTTACAGGCTTTCTCGTTTTAATCGATTACTGTATGGTACGATGTGGTCCTAGTTTGCAGAAGACATTCAGTATACTTCAAAGTTTACTTACCGCGGGTATCTTAACCATGTCACAACTCACACGCATTCTATTGCCGTCGGCATTTTCTACTATCCATCTGCAAGCTTTTGTAGATCGATGTAAAGGGAAGACCAGGTTCACCGGATCCTCTGTTTCTTTTTTTATAACAACTCGTTTCCACAAATTTATTTTCCTATCGCAGACTGGATCTATCTCTAGGTCTGCATGTGAGAGCATCACAGGATAAAGCAGAATGCATGTAGTTAAACGACCAAAGACTGTATCTACCACAAAAAATGTTCATCATCATGTCCATCAATCAGCCAATTCAAAACGAAACGAAGATCTTTTTTGAGAATTTTTATTTCACTGTTCTAAGAATAATTTCTTATTTCTCTGTGGAATCTATTTTCTGCACAAATAGATTCGGAATAATTTGATCGGAAATTCGAAAATAAATAATTTGATGAAATGAAATAAATCCTAACCGTGTTCTTTGAATAACTAACTAAAATCAATATTAATTTTTTAGCAAAATTTTTAAGAGATTGTATAATTTCTGAAATAAATTCCAGGAAACACAAAATGTTAACATTTTCATCTGTAGTATAATTGATAGTTCGGAAATTCAAAGCAAAAAGATTAAGATACATATCAATTAAACATGGAATAATAAAATTTTCAAATATTTTCGGAAATAACATAAGAATAAAAAATAGGTCTAAGGTTATTTAAACAGAACTTCCCTTGTACCTGAAGCACAACCCAACAAATACTGCATTTTCGAAAATGATTTTAGGAAATTTTATTTTTTATAATTACCCCTATAAGTTAAAAAATATAAATAATAGGAATCACAGTGTAAGAAAAAGAAACTTAATTTACAAAAATGTGTGTAGAACAATGTAATGCCTAGAGGTCGCACTTTTCGACACCGCATGACTTTGAAGTAACCTATAGCTCATATTTCTTATCCTTGAAGCAAACAATTCTACTTTGGCAAAATTATCGATAATATGAGCTACTCGTACGTATATAATTTTACTTACGATAAACAATAAACGACCATAGCAACAAGTAGAATGTGAACACTTTATTTGTCTACAACTTATAATATAAAATACATTTGCCACATAAAAAAGAAAACATAAAAATAGTTGCTTTTACAAATAACGGGCAAAGTGAAATTTTTCCGAAACGACGTAATCGAGATTAAAAAATCTTTCGAAAATAAAACGTTTTATCGAATTGTGCAAGTTGCAGTGGCTTTATTAAACTTTTCTATCGAATTGATTTTTTTTTTCGTAAATATTTCATAGTTTACATCACTATACAGGATTATTCACGAGAAGCTTCACGCCTAAAAAATTCTAGACGCAACCACATATACAATTTCAAAACGATCTTTGAAATTTCATGCCATTTTTTTTTTTAAGTAAAACCTAGTTATCTGTTTCTTGTAACAACATTGACGTAGTAGCAAATACTGCCATCTTAAGACTAATGTTTCGTCAGAATTGATGCAGAGTATGTTCAAACGCCGAAAAGACCGATGTGATTTTGATATGTGCTTCACTGTTGTGTAGCGAACATTGTCCTTACAGGAAATGCCCTGTGACAAGATCTTGTTTTGAATTTGTTTGTTTTTAATTTTTTATCGTTCACTTATTTGTTAAACTTATTTCTTAATATGCATGCTGGGGATGAATGTAAAGCTACTCCTAACATTCACCTTGAGTGTTAAGAGACCCTTAACATACACCTCGAATGTTTACAAAAAGCCTTGGCAACATGTACAGGGGGGGAAATTTAAAATCGGGCTGAATTTTTTGACGACTACAAATATGACTTTATTAAAGTATAAAGAATTCTAGGAAACCAGAATTTAAAAGTGTCAAATTTCATCTTTGGAAATTTCCGACAGAAAAACGAAAATTGGTTGTACTTACTCAGCATAGTGCATACACGATAGACATATATTAACATACAACTTTAATGAGCTGAACCACATACATATAAAGGTAGCGAATTTAAGTGCCCCACGTTGTTGTTGATAGTGATAAAAAGGGTATTCTAATCGCAAATTCAAAAAATTACTTGCCAATGGTAATTTTCTAGGATAAATTTAAAAACCAACCAGTACATATTTTTTAAATTTGAGGAGTGGTCGAAATTACTGTTTATATTAAATTAAGTGCCACTGATGGCAGTGACAGACTTGGGACTCTGGGACTCGGGCACCAGCTTTTTACAAGATAAGATACATCCACCTAATTTTCTCATTCTAAATTATGAAAAAATACGTCGGAAGTTAAAAAGTATAGGTCCTACATATTCCGTTTGAAATACTAAAACAAAAGCTTTAACAACAGTTCACGACTAAATTGACTAGATGAACTTCTGTGTACAGTTTACTTTTTTGGCGCAAACAAATGAAACCATTATGAAAACATTGGTCGAAAGTTGTTTCGACAGAACCTCCCTTGCACCTAAAGTACAATGTAATACTAATAATAACAGTATTGTATTCCCAAAATTTTCTGACAAAATGGAGTGAGCCGTTTCTAATTTAATCAATAAGATAAATTGACTCATTCATTAATTTTTTTGAGCCACCTGTTTAAGCAAAACTAAAAAATATGAATACAACGATAAATCACAAGTAAAAACTCATTTATATTTTGCACATTTAAGATAGGATTTATCTGGCAATATTTTGAGGTGACGTCATCAATGTTTTAGTGGGCGATGAGCAAATAAATTTTGATTAAAAGTTTACCATGCTTATGATATCTGCGTAATAAAAACCGGGACGGCAGACAGACAGACAGATAGACAGACAGACAGACAGACAGACAGAAAGACGGACAGACGGACAGACGGAAACGGGAGACCTATTTTTTCGTACTCCAAGGGTCATGAAAGGTCGAGAAAACGTAAAAATAGAGAGGTGGCCGACGGACACGATTACAGTAACACCTGCAAATCTAAAAAAAATTGGTCTAAAGAGTTTAGACAGTACTTCCCTCGCTGTCGGAAACTTGACGACTGCATGCCTATTGTGTTTTTTTTTCTCATTACATTTTTGTAGTGGGAATTTAAAAAAAAATTGTGATGACGTCATCAACATTTTTGCAAGGACACGTATATCAGTTGGGATAGATGTAGTGTAATACTAAGAATAAAATTATTGTATTCCCAAATTTTCGGGAAAATGAATTGGGTCGTTTTGAATATTGATTTCTTATAATCAATAAAATAACCAAACAATTTACTCACGTATACGGCGCCGGTGTGTAATATCTAGAGAGCGGATTTCTGTCGGGCTAGGCAAGGCCAAATTCAGTACGGCTCGTACGGGATGCGAATTCATTGCGGTTGCGGACTGCACTTCGTTTATTTGAGATTAGAATAACGCTCTTTCGTTGCACTCTGCTGTTAATTCCCGTTCTCATTTACTTAGCCGTTTGATTAATAAATCGTTAATTATATTTATGGAATTAGTACTGATTAAATTCAGTGATTATCTATCACCCGCTACTGAGTCCCGGCGATCCAGCGCGTCCCCACCTATAATCGTGACGTAGCCCGACAAAAATCCGCTGTCTAATAATATGAAAGGCAACTGAAAATCGTTTATGTATAAACATTCTTAATTCAAGATGGCAAGCGTAACAGCATACGTGAGAGTCAAACAGAGAAACTGTAAACAAAACGACCATCGGTTTTATTGCTTCGACTTCCGCTTATTATATAAAACATTGGGTTTTATTTTAATTCTTGACGGTGAAATTCACAATTGGTTGATTATAAACATGCCTCTTCTACATTCGCGGAACCAAGTGAGCGCATAAAACAAATGCAGGTCTGTAATGTTAAAGTCGATGTAAATAAGCGTGCTACCCTTATGTTTCAACCGAGTTTTTCCTTTAACAAATTTTGTGTCTACCAAATTGGGTTGGTTGGGGTGTAATACTAATAATAAGTGTTGCCTTTAATTTAATCAATAAAATAAATTGACTTCATTAATTTTTTTGAACCACCTCTTAAGAAAATCTAAAAAATTTGAATGGAATGATAAATCACAAGTACAAACTTTGTTTGCATTTTAGATAGGATTTATTCAGCAAAATTTAAGGGTGACGTCATTAATTTTTTTAGGAGGGATGAACAAATACATTTTGAACAAAAGTTTACAATGCTTATAATAACTTTAAAATATTCCCAAGATTTCAAAGCATTCGGTTTTGTAATTCCTGATTAAATCGATAAAATAAATTCACGCATTCATTAATTTTTTTGAGTCACCCTGCATATGCAAATCCAAAAATATGAATGGAATGATAAATCACAAGTACAGACTCATCAGATTTTGTACATTTTAGATACGACTTATTCGGCAAACTTTTGAGCTGACGTCATCAGTTTTTTGTAGAAGATAACCAAATATATTTTGACTAAACATTTATTATGCTCTTTATGACCTTGAAACATCTGCAAGATTTCAGAGCATTCGGATTAAATCAATAAAATATATTTACGCATTCATTAATTTTTTTGAGTCACCCTGTATATGCAAATCCAAAAAATATGAATGGAGTGATAAATTACAAGTACAGACTCATCATATTTTTACAGTTTGGATAGGATTTATTCGGCAAACTTTCGAGCTGACGTCATCAATTTTTTGGAGGGGACAAGCAAATATATTTTGACTAAACATTTATTATGCTCTTCATAACCTTAAAACATCTGCAAGATTTCAAAGCATTCGGTTTTGTAGTTTCTGAGTAAATCAGTAAAATAAATTTACGCATTCATTAATTTTTTTGAGTCACCCTGTATATGCAAATCCAAAAAATATGAATGGAGTGATAGATCACAAGTACAGACTCATCATATTTTGTACATTTTAGATATGATTTATTCCACAAACTTTTGAGCTGACGTCATCAAGTTTTTGGAGGGGATAAGCAAATATTTTTTGACTAAAGATTTATGTTGCTCTTTATAGCTTTAAAACATCTGCAACATTTCAAAGCATTCTGGTTAGCAGATTAAAAATTAAATTTCAAAATGTTGTTTTATAATTTTGATTTTTTTTCCAAAAATCTGGACGTTTCGGGTGAAAAGTCGATTCGTAGTTGTAAACTACATGTGTAGGACTATGTTATTTTATAAAATTGAAAACCCATTTACTATGTACAATTTTGAAGTGACGTCATCGCATTAGTGGTGGGGATGATTAGGCAAATTTTGGTTAGCGTTTTACCATCTACATGATATTCTTAATATAAGTACAAAATTTCATAACAATCGGTCGAGTACTTTCGGAGAGTATCTGTCTAATAAAAACCCGGGACGGCAGACGGACAGACGGACGGACAGACGGACGGACAGACGGACGGACAGACGGACGGACAGACAGACAGACGGAAATGGGAGACCTATTTCTTCGTCTTCTAGGGGTCATGAAAGATCGAGAAAACGTAAAAGTAGAGAGTCGGCCGACGGACTCGATTACAATACTTCCTTTGCTTACGCTCGGGAAGTAAAAAGTTAAATGGCATTTCTCCACTACACTTTTTCCCACTGCTTTTTTTAAAGCACTGCATTTACGTATGCGCAGGCTATTATTCTCCATTTGCAAATCTAATATCATTACTTTTGATCAATAAATAAAAACGTCATTCGAAGTGTCCCCTTTTTTGCTGATTCACCGTGTACAATCAAAAATTTTGACAATATCACAACAAGTTGCATCTAAATGTAATACTTTAGCAAATAATTTAGCCGTTATATGTAGTTTGCGTTATTTTAAAAAAAGCCATTATACTAGAATTTAAGAAACTGGTCGAACGCTAATTTGATAGAACTTTCCTAGCGCTGGAAATACAATAAAAATTTTCAAACTTTTTCGAAAAATTATAAAATTGGTTTTGCGCATTTTGTTTTTTATAAGAACCCCCATAAGTTAAATAAAGATATGTATTGTTACGTTGAAGGGGTGATTAAAAATCGCCCTGGGTTAAACTCAATAATTTATTTCTTACTAACTCAAATTTACACGACTAACTGCACGGTGATTATGCACAAACTAATTCCGGCGCAACTTGGCTGGCTCTTCTTAACATTCGCTGGACTCGTGGTTCGACTGGGTAATCCTCGTTCCCGACGGCGGTCTCTATTTAAACCTACACGTTTCTCTCGGTGGATCGAGAACGGCGTTTCGAGGGTTTTCTGGGCCCGTGGCGACATACGCTTCTAAGTTTTTCTTTAGCGAACGCCTCGCCGCTCGGCCGATGAGTCATACGAAAACATACATACTAGAAGAGTCATAGGCGTCGTACCGGGGTGGCGTATGGGTTTATATCGTAACAGTATGGAATATTAGAATAAATTAGTAGTACAGAAGTGTGCTATACGCATGTTTCAAACAAGTTTTTCTTTTAGAAAAATTGTGATGATGTCATGCAACGACACGTATCAATTTGAATAGGTACAGTCTAGTTCCTGATTTAATCAATAAAATATATTGACTCATTCACAGCTTTTTTTGAGTCGATCTGTATAAGGAAGTCTAAGAAATAGAACTGGAATGATAAATCATATTTTTCACATTTTAGATAAGACTTATTTAGCAAAATTTTGATATTACATCATCAGTTTTTAGGGGAGTCGTACACGAATAAATTTGGAATAACGATTTACTGTTTTCGATAACCTTAAAAGTTTGCAAGGTTTCAAAGCATTCGGTTTTGCAATCCCAAAGTTAAATTGTAAAGTGTTGTTGTAAATTTTTTTTTACTAAAATCTGAATGTCTAGGGTAGGTAAATACTCAACATGGATTCATAAACTACAAGTGTGTGTGTTACTTTATAAAATTTAAAGAATATTAACTATTGTAAATTTTAGTCAGCGTTTTATCATCTTTACGATGTTCGTAATGTACTGTCACGGTTGTGTTTTGAATTCCGTGATAAGCCACTTTTCTTTTCTCTTTCGGTTCTCCATGCAAGACGGCAACCAGTAATACATAGCTGGTTTCGGAACGCTCTGTCCCACTAGAATTTTTATTTTAAGGTTTATTTTATTAACATAGATTGGAGCACTTACGAGAGGTGATAAGAGTTTATAAGATCGGGTCCTCAGTTCCCTAAATTAAGCCCTGAACTTTATCCTGTGGGAGGGAAGCGTAGTTGACGGTCAAGGGTTGTTGGCCTACGAAGAGCTCGAAGGCCATTTCTGTTTGCATTGTAAATACAACTTACCCGATGTTGGGGGTGGCTTTTCTCCCTCTTTGCCTTGCTACTCCTCCTATCGTTTTGAAATTCGATTTGCGTTATTTTGGCGCGTGTATTGCTGTTGTCATTTGGATTAGGAGGTTAACCGAATGTCAAAAACTGAACAGAGGTTGTACGCAGGAGCAGAGCAGTGGAAGTTGAACTATGTGTCATATTTGAAATAGTTAGGCCTTTTTCATCATAGCCTTTATGGCGGAAATTTCCCGTCTTTCTCCCCCGTCAAGGAAAAACCTTCGAGAAGCCGTGATAGGGTTTTTTAGCATCCGTTTCTTGAGTCGCCATTTGTCTTTTTGGTTGAAAAATTTCTGCCACGTGCGGGAGTGCTGGTGCTGTCCAGGAATTTTGAGCAATTTGCGCTCGCCAGTGGATGGGATTGTCCGGGCAAGCACCACCCAGTTAGACTCGGTCCAGGAACGACGTCCTGAGGGACATCTGTGAAGGTTCCGGCCAGTCTTCGGATTTGTTCCGGATTGTGGGGCCTAGTCGCGTGCCAAACACATTAGGGTCGCCTACCACCAGAGACCCTTATTTCCTTATTTTCTTATTTCCTTATTTCTTCTTATTTGCTTATTTCTTTTTATTTCCTTATCTTCTTATTTCCTTATTTTCTTATTTCCTTATTTCTTCTTATTTGCTTATTTCTTTTTATTTCCTTATCTTCTTATTTCCTTATTTTCTTAATTCCTTATTTTCTTAATTCCTTATTTTCTTATTCTTATTCTCCATTCGGATTCTCACTACGTGATTTTCTCCTGCGTATCTGATCCCTGTTGACCACCTGGTTCTTCGGACGCTGTGAATTTGAGATTGCTGTCAGTTCGTCACTTTGCACCTCCCGGGCCAGCCTGGATTTGCATTTGCCGCTGGAGCCGTCGTTCGAGCCTGTCGTCAGACCTCGCCGATAAGGAACAAGGTCAGATCGTATCACGCAGTTGATGTAGTTGACATCGTGGTAGTAATTCGATTCGTAGTTTAGTTAAGCAAGTTTCTTTTTTTTTGTTTTCCGCTCTGTAATGTAATCGGGTGCGTACGTATTCGTCTAGGACTCACGCCAATTGCGCCTGCGGAGTTTGATCAAACGGCCTATGGTGGCAGCGTAGTAGTAGTAGTCGTACAGATTACAGTGGCGGCGATTCGGAATAAGATTGCAAATACTTAATTTAAGTTTCACCTTGTCAGACGCTGCTGTGGTGGCGTTTAACTGTACTAATTTAATCCTATCTATTTAATTATAATTAATTATTTTTTTTTCCAATATACAACTCACATCCACATTTCTTTTTCTTTTTGGTATACCCGATAGTTCAGGTCGGCTCGTGAAGTGCTCTAGGTCCAAGCACATCCCACCACCGTTTTGCCGGAGGACCTTGGCGCCCAATTGGAGATTAAGTTGGGTTTTGTTTTCCATTGGTTCAGGCCAAATCTAATCAACCCTCGGCCCCTGAGCGTAACAAGAGCCGGCACCAATTGCCACCAGCTGGCCCTGAATCGGATTCGTTCTTTTGTTTAAAAATCGTGTGGAAGTACATACATCCAAATTTGACAATCAGTCCGGCAGTTTAGAATATTATTATCTATCTATTAAAAATCGACACAGACGAGGACAGACGGGAGACAAACAAAAACGAGAGATCTATGTTTTTGTATTCTAGGGGTCACGGAACGTCGAGAAAACATAAAAGTATCGCCCGATGAACTCGTTTACATTACTTTCTTAACCTAGCTCGGTAAGTAAAAATATTAATAATGAGTTTTGTTATGATATAGACATATTTACAGTAAGTTTAAAGTAGTTAATGAAATATATATCTATTACAAAATTGAGTTAATTCATGTTTAGTCCAATTAATATTTTAAGTTTGAATCGCTTTATTTCTGTTTATGTTTTTCTCCTTATATTATTGGTAATTACTTTTCATCAATTATTATTATAATTCGGAGAACACTATTGTTGAATATTAAAACAATTATTATTATTATTAGGGAAGTATTGTAATCGAGTCTATCAGCCGATTCGCTACTTTTATGTTTTCTCGATCTTTCATGACCCCTAGAATACGAAAACATATGTCTGTCGTCTGCTGTTTGTCCGCGTCTCTGTCGCATTTTATTAGACAGATAATCTTCTAAACTTCTTGTAAGTATGTATAACATGTAGATGTTAAACCGTAACCAAAATTTGTCTGATCATCACCGCCAACGATGATATGACGTCGTTACCAACTTTTACAATAGTAAATGTTATTTAAATTTTATAAAATAAAATACTCGCCCACTGATGAGTCTACTTGTATTTATCTTTACATTAATAATTTTTAGAATTGCTTTATACAGGGTGACTAAAAAAATTATTAAATTGGTCAATTTATTTTATTGATTAAATTAGGAACGGCTCACTCCATTTTCCCGAAAATTTGGGAATACAATACTGTTATTATTAGTATTGTTATATTTATACGAATTGGTATGTATACTCAGGATCACGAAGCAATGCGTACACGTCATGGATGACGTAGATCCGTTACCAACACTAAATCAAAAATACGCGCCGCAATACGTGGCAATACGGATCAAAATCGATCAATTTGGGGGAAATTATATTGGTACGACTGATAGCGAAACATATGCTAAAGTTTTATCGATTTCACAAGTGTCATTGGTGTCAACTTTGGTTATGTTGTGTTATTGTTTGATTTTTCGCGTTTTTCTACTTTTCTGCTCGTGTAATCGTATCAGTTCTTTTCAGAACTATAACAGTTCTTTATAGTACTCCAAGTTAACTGTCCTGTACCGTGGTACGTGTCGCTTGCTTGAACGTAAACATTCCACCATGCCGAAGCCCTTGCACAAAGATGTAAAGCAAATGGACGATAATTTAGTGGACTATTTTGCTAAAGAACGCGATAGCGGGGAACCTCTTTTACCACTAACAGCTGTTCAAGACGTAAGTAGGTGTATTTTATTACAATTACTAATGCAGTCACATTGTACAGAGGGTTGCTGCTGCTCTGGGTGTATGTGTGCGAACAGTGAACTCCGTGGTACAACAAATAAAAACCGGAGAAGGTGTACATTCTCCCAAGAAATAGAGACCCCCGAACAAAGCAAGTGTGTGATATTAGCACTTCGGAGCAGTGTGCTATTCGAGAATGCTTATATGGAATGGTCGAAGAAAGTATGAATTTGATGCTCACGCCTTATAGATACTAACGACTATTTTACAGAAATACATGTTACACGATCGCCATTAATTGATTGCTTGAAGGAGAAACATATATTTGAGGGTTCTGTGAGCTCGTTAGGAAAAATTTTACATTCTCAATTGGGTTTCGTTATTCGCCAACCAGTCTACGGAAGCGTCTTATGGAATTACAACATGTTGTTCATGCAAGAACCAAATTCTTACGTGAATACATGCACAATCAGCAGAACCCAAATTCTTTGCCATGTGTATATCTTGATGAAACATGGATATTTGAAAATGGTTCGGTAGTTAGGTCATTACAAGACGATAGTGTCATAAGTATCAGGATGTTCAAAATAGAAGGGAAAATTTAGTAATGTGTCAGTTTCACGTTAGTTATTTATTCTTCTCACTATATTTTAGGTATATTGTATTACATGCAGGTACAAGCAATGGATTTATTGATGAAGCAGCGCTAGTATTTTCTTCTAATACCAAAAATCCAGACTATCATGGCGAAATGAATCAACAGAATTTTCTCAAGTGGTTTCAATTGCTCATGAACCTTGAAGAACCATCACAGATTATTATAGACAATGCAAGCTACCACAGTACCTTTGCAAACAAATGTCCCAGTGGTTCATGGAAAAAAGCAGAAATTCGTGAATGGCTTTAACAACATGACATAAGTTCAGATTCACAGCTGTTAAAAACAGAACTTCTTCATTTGGTTGCACAGTAATGCATATACTATTCTCTATCGTTTCATTTAAAATATCATGTTTTTCAGAAATAAACCTCCAAAAACGTATGTTGCCGTGAATTGGGCCAACAGAATGGCCATAGAGTATTGCGATTGCCGCCATATCATTGTGTGTTTAACCCTATAGAAAATATTTGGGGAATTACTACAAATTTTTATTCCAAACACATTGGGCGTGATGGTTATGGTCAAAAAATTCCGTGGAAATGTGGAAAGAAGCGTTAGCACATGTCACGCCCACAATGTGGAAAAATACTGTTGACCATATGAATAAAATAATACGGGAGTGGTGGGAACGGGAATTAGTATTTGACCGTGAAGAGATTGTGCCGTTTATAATCGACATTAACGAAGATTCACATTATAGTTTTAGTGATTATGACAGTGAAGATTCTAATACTGCAGAGGGCATTCAGCCACTGTAACATGTAGGTTATTTTCCATTACCATCCTAATTGATTGTACTAGCGGCATGTTCTGCTGATGTCTTTTATAATCACACTATCACTTCACTGGCCAAATATACAAATCACTGGTCAGACGACGACGTTGTGCAACATGCATACTTATTATTGTTTATACTTTACTTTTGTATCTATTCCATGTCAATAAAGTAACTTATTCTGTAGATGTGACGTGCCTATTGTGGCATTGAAGACGGTAAGCATATTTCTCTAACTTGAAGCCTGTCACAACTGTTCAATGCTGTCTGTTTGAGACGTATGTTAACATTCTCGTTGGTAGCTTTGAGTACAGTATGAAGCCTTGTACCACCCTCCAAGTATGTGTTTAACACCCAATTGTCAGCAGTTTTTACCAGCAGTCAATGCAAAAATGAACGTTCTTAAAGCCAGTCATTCACGTTCCAACGCCGGGGTACGATTGTATTGGATACAACTGCTGTACAATTCTGCTGAAAAGCAGCAGTACACACACGTTACGACCTTGCAGTTAAAAATTTGCGATCGTGGTGGCAACATGTCCGAAGAAAATGGACTTTTATACCTGCTTTCACGGTTTGTATAACATACACTGTCCCCACACGATTAAGTTTCCAACCAATACAACACGATTGTACTGCTGCAGACAGACTTGTTCACCAACCGTCCACATCCAACCGATTTGCTTGATCGCATACACAGATGTTCGAAAACACTTCAATTTTGTCATATCCTACACAATTGTACCGCGGCGTTGGAACGTGAGTGGCAGGCTTCAGTGACTAGGAACACGTGAAAGGGGTTACAGTCGTGATCTCTCCTGTGCCTGAGTTTGTAATTCATAGCGTCTATGCAGCCTGCAGCATGCCCTTGTATGCTGAAACACTGCAAGTGTAGCTTATTTCTAAACTGTTGCTTCACACTAACGGTCTTCTCATGCTATAATCATAAATAGAACAAACCAAAACAATAACAAGCCGACATGTTTGTTGACAGTTTTCAAACCGATTCATTTGTATAATAAACGTGGTAGACGCATGACGTCATACAGAGTCCGTGACGTGTACGCATTGCTTCGTGATCCTGACTATATACAGTTGCGGCCCTCCAAAAGTGCACCATAATTTTCTCTATTGTAAATGTATCTTCAAATTATGGGCGCTCGCATAACAAAATTTGTCAAATTTGACATTTTATTTATTCAAAAATGCTACGCTACTGGTAACAGCCAGACTTACATTAGTTTAAAAATTCAAGAAATTCCATGACAACGAAAAATCGTGCACTTTTGGGGGGGCGCAACTGTACGTATTCTTGCAAAAATGTGGATGACGTCATCAATAATTTTGTAAAGGAAAAACTCATGTGAAACAAACGCGTAGCACGCTTCTTTACATTTACTTTAACATTATAGACATATCTTGTTTTAACTTATAAGAATTCTCATAAAAAAATAACATTCGCAAAATAAAATTGTTTAATGTTTCCAAACAACTGGATATGTGTTATTGTACTTCAAATAAGCTTGGAATAATTTTTTCTTTTTAACCTACAGACGTCACAGATGCACAGTTAATCATAACGATGTATTTTGCTACTGAAAAATATATCATTTGTATATATTAAAACAATTTTCTTTGAGATTATTGATAGAATTCTCTCCTAATTGAACATGGTTTCTAGAAATGTTTTAATTTAATAATAATGACAATAAACACATGCCATCAAAAAATCAGTACCTCTAACCACCATCTTCCCCTACCTAAATATAATTAATCACAGACAAACCACCACCAACCATGTCTGTCCTGATAAAAAACTTCCTAAATAGAGAAATCAAGACATAAACATAACTTCCACATTTTCGCTCAAAATACACGAGCTCGAATTCTTAGCTCGTTTCGACCGCGTTCTGGTGGTTGTAAAAATCGAGGTAAAAATCCCGTAATTTATTCACTCTTCGTCCAGCACAGACCGGCCCCACTTCCATCGTTATAATGATGTCAAGTGGACGCTAGAAAAGGATACCATTTTCTGGATTAAGTTAATCCGCGTTATTTACTGCCGGCAATTAATTTCTCGGTGTGTCCGTTTAAAGAGGTAAAACACATGTTATCGCAGCAATCTTGCCTCTATTAACCTTTCGTTAAATTTAGTCGTGGCATACAATTCTCGGACGCAGAACTCTCCCCACAACAATACAAACACAGTTCCAGAATATACCGGGTGTGTGGGCTTTGTTCATAAAGCTGTTAATTGGTTAGTTGCGGTAATAGTAAACTTTAATTGTACAGAGACACTGAGAATATTTGGCTTCCATTTTGATAAATGGAAGTCAAATATTCTAGCGGCTGCTGACTAAGTTACCGCTTTTACTTTTCTGTGTTAAACACAGAGAGTCACAGTCACAGAAATTTCAATAAATGAAATAGGATTAAAAATTTTCACAAAAAAGAAAAAAACTGTTATGTAGCTTAAATTTTCTACACTCTTTGAAATATTATAAGTTCGGCACACGGGCTTAGCATATTGAAAATATATCGCAATATTCGCAATATAGTTAAACATAGTTTCAGTTTATAATAAACTTTATAAGTTAATTAAAAATGATTGTGTAACAGGATGTTGTATTAAAAATGAATGACATAAAATTCTGTCAAAAAGAACAAGTATTCTAGTCTCCCCAGAAGAAATAGTGATGTCCTATTTAAAAAGAGATTTGTCTAACTACAGTCCGGAGAACATTTGAAAGCTTCGTCCAGCACAGACCGGCCCCACTTCCATCGTTATAATGATGTCAAGTGGACGCTAGAAAAGGATACCATTTTCTAGATTAAGTTAATCCGCATTATTTACTGCCGGCAATTATCTTTATTTATTTTAAATTATAAGTAATTTATACCTACATAAATTAAGTTTTTATTCATATTTCAAATTAAGAGCTATCTTGCCGTTTAACTGCTGTTTGATAGAACTTGGAAACACAAAAACGTAAGAAGAATGAAGATAACGTTAAAAGAACCCGGTGAACGTAAAAGTTTTTGGACCGATCCACTTTCGAATTAAATAAGGGAAAATCAAATAATGCTGATTGATTTAAGACGTACTGTAACATTTTTTTCTTTTTTTTTTCGTAGGAATGACTTTTTTTTTCAACTTTAGTGTATCATGTGTAGAGTAAAGTAAACCTAAAGAAAAATAAACAAAAACAAATGTCAGACCTTTAAATTTTAGTTAAAATAATTATAATGTTGATTATGTAAATAGTAGTCATAAAAAATAATAATAACCCGGCATATTCTGTTTGCAATATACAAGTTATATAATTCTTAAGTAGATAATTACAGGAAGAAATATTACCAGAAATAACATAGTGTACAGACCATTACAAACTCTCCCACACTCTGAGGCAGATATTTCCGGTAAGATTGAATCGGGCCCACCCGGTATATTTAAGCAGACGGTTTCTGGAAGAATTATTCCCGCTATCCTCGGCAGACTAAGTGGAATCTTTATGACATCACTTCCGTTTTCCCTGCCTACACTTCCGCTAAGAAGCGCCGTTGGAAGTCGCCAAATGAAGACGAAGGGCTCTCCGGAGTACTCGGCCTCACCAAAGACACGTTAAATTCATTACACAGCATTAAAGTTACAAACGATTATATGAGGGTTTGTTTATTCCGCTTTATTTCATTCAGGATGCGAAGGGATGATTGCGGGAGGTGTGCTGAAGAGGGCTAATTTGCCAGGATTGAATGACTTGACGTTTTTGCGGAGTGATGCATCGGAGAAAGCCCGCTTGCTTTAACCAAGGTTTTGTGTTCGATGAAGAGTTTTACAAATTTCTGCGCAGTTTGTGGTATCAAAGTGGCTATATTGTTTGTGTAAAATTTATTATTACATCTAAGTACAAAATATACAAACATAGCTGCAGTAGCAGTTTTCTTTGGCGACAATGTTGCTCTACTGTAACATTGGTGGACAGAAACTTTAAATCTATTAGTATTTTAGACAATTTGCCACTGGCTGTCCTCAAAGTGTTGCCCTAGAAACCAGATCTTACAAACATGTAGTTGACGTTTGTAATTTAGATTGTAATCATAATGAAACAGTGGATTATAACGAATTTAACTATTGACCTCGCTCTGCCCTTTGGTACTGATCGATTACGCCACAAATGCAATACGTGATGTGTAATATTTTATCTTTCATGTAAATTTATAAATCCGTCCACCACAATCATATCCCACAATTCCGCTTCCTATCTGTTGCATCGACCAATGAAAGGATTTTTTGCGTGAGGACTTGTTGCCATAATTAATTAAACAATGACACAACAACATGTCGACAAACAATTGCGTCGAAAACACGGAACCCTAATTTATGCGGATTGCAACGCAACAGTATTCGATTTATTTGTAAACAATGAAGCACCCTTTTGAACATTTTTATTTTTTTTAAGAGAGACAGCGTCACGTTCTGACACGCAAATAATACAAAAATCATCCCGACTGTAAACATTTGAATACGGCTGGTTGTTCATACAATTTCATAAGCAAATAATTTCGTTATTATGTATTTTTAATTAAGGCCCTTTTATTCCCCCAAATCGGGGAGCAATCAATCGACGGGCTGGAGAGCTTCCTTGATGAATTTTGATTATTATTTAACACGAGTCGATGGGGAGGTTAAGCTAGGGAGAAGAAGATGGAGAAGAGTACACTGAGAAAATAACTAATGTTTGACAGATACGAAAAGTCAGAGCTGATTAAAAATTATTCATTTATTTTGGACAATTTTATTATTACTACTACTGAAATTTGATAGCAGGTTTAAGTCCATTTACAAGTTCCCCCCTTCTTAATTTTAAATTTAAAACATATGGATGAGTAGGCAAGTGATACTGATCCCGCATCATACTGACGTTGGCTGACTTTGAAATGCCAGAATCATGATATACGTAATTTTAAAACCAGACTGTATTATAATAATAACACATTTTTTTCTGAGTAGTAATAACTGAGTGCCAAGATGAATTTACGCGCATCTATACAGCAAATGTCAAAAATGATAATAATAAATGATTTTCCTATAGTTAAAACTGAAAACCTTTTTTCCAAGATCTCGGAACAATCAGGTAAAGCAGTTGATGAAGAAATTTAAAGTTAGAAGCTAGGTATTTTCCAAAAGGATGTTATGAGATTTTTTTCAAAAGTGTCTTTGGACTTTTTGGAATTTCCGTTACGAATGGGTGATCATACGACACTAGCACAAAATTTGGTCTTACAAGTGTCCCATACAAGACAAAAAGTATATCAGAATTATTAAAGTATATATTTAAAGTTACATAAAATAAATTCCAATGTTTTCTATAATACTGACGGAACAAAAGACTCCATATGATGGCTAAATAATAATTTAAAGCCGAAAGTCACACCAAGATTTTTAGAAACATCTGATCTTTTTAAACTTTTATTTTCAAACGTGTAGTAATTTTTGTCTTATAAATTTAATGATATCATTATAAACCAACAAGGACATGTTCCACGAGATCCAGATTTTTTGGAAAATAATTTAAATTAACATAGAATTCATGAAGCAATAATTGATCTATATCTTTCATCACACGAAATCGAAGCGATTTTTTGTAAACAGCACATTATTATTACTTTAGAAATATTAATTGATTTTCTTCTGTTTCCCACTTTTCGTTTCGTATTTTATACGTTGCTCAATGGTACAATTAGGTACAAAAAATATTTTCTCTGTGTAACTACTTATCTCCCATATTGATTCAAATGTCATCGGCGGTTCCCAGGACCCGAACCGTGGGATTATTCGCTATGAAAAATTTAAATTCGGAGTTAAAAATTCATCAGGTAGTAACTCGTTGAAGCAAATTCTCATTTCTTAAAACTTTCTGTTTTAAATTTCAAATTTGCTCAGGGCCTCAAGTCTTAATTAATGTACAGTGGAACACCTGGTCTCTTGATTAATAAAGAAACATTCCCAATTCCATTGTGTCTTTGGACGGGATAGATTGATGGCGCGTCAAGCCGTTAAATATTGTAGCATTGTTTCAGAGTTTGACGGGCACAGCGACGTAGAGGAAACGACGGATTTATGCGCGAAAGAACTGCTTTGATTAAATTTATGTGGTGCACGAAATGCAACAGCCCAAAATGAATTTATTCGGAAAAATCTGGCTCGGCCCGGAATGGCGTGCGATAGTTGCAAGTGCTGAAACGGCCCGGATTGCGCGCGGAGAGAATTAGACCGGAATAAAGCAAATTCAGAGGTATAAAGGAAAAAGGGTAAGGTAATAGCGAAGACGTTATGACTGGTACTTAAAAATATATAACTTTACATTGTAAACGTCTCCTAAGTAATAATAGTAAAGCTTTTTCGCTCCATAAAATACTTTTAGTTCTCTCTTTATTTCTCATTTCTTGTGTGAGTAGCACATTTGTAAACGGAGCTGTTTTACGGAGTTATGTTACTTCATTTCGTAACAAATTACATCTGCAGTTTTTTGGCGTAAATTACTAGGGAGATTTGTGCATGCGCAAAAGGGCACCAACTGTTAAATTCTTAAAACGTTGCTATTATAAAAATTTTCATTTATATTTATTTTCCTTCTTTTCATGCAGTAAAGCAGAAGATCCACGTCGTGTGCCTTAGGCAACCAACAATACTGTTGGTAGTGATTGTAGTTAGTATCCCCTAGCGAGCGTATGTATGTGAAAGATGACACATATATTCACAAAGGCGAGGTTTATTTTAATTATTTTTAAAACTTTAAATTTAATCATCAATGGTTTAATAATATTCACAATATTTATAATAAGTTCCCTTGCCTAACACTTTATTAACAGACAATTATTGAAAATTTCTTGTAGTGGAAATTATAATTTTGGGAAAGTAGTTTGGTATGCTGATAAATTGAACTGGCGAATATTTTTTCACTTTTGTAGCTATATCCGTGTTTCTTCTTAATGTGGTAATGGGTAGTTATTTTCAGTTTCCTGTGGTTCTTTTAGTTATTCTTTTCTATATATTTTGCTTCAAGCTGGTATATTTTTTCTGGTATATCTGTCAAAATTACACCTCTTCTTTCTTAAACAGCGATATTCTTCTTCATCAATCTTTTGGAATCTTTATCTCTTTTTACTTTCATTATCATTTTCTATAATTAGACCATCCCTACCTTATGTAATTCTTCACAGTGCTTTTGCAACTTTTTCATAATATTTCTTCTTTTATTAACATTCTTCCTCCATTATCTTCCACTTTTTGCTTTTATCCTTTATCATTCCTTTTAATATACCTTTATATTTTTACGGAACGGAATGGAGATTTCATTCCCACGAGTTCTATGCATGTCGCTTGTTTACTATTTAGAGATAAATTCTTAACACACTCTTATTCTTTCCTCTTTGTATAGTGATCATTTTGGTTTTTTATTGTTAAATACATCTCTCAGTAATTTTTCTTTTAACCCACCCCTATTTTTATTTGTTTTGTTAACCGTGATGTTCGGTCTAATATCATTTCTTATTTCCTTGCTACCTCCTATAATTCGTTTTTCAAACTTCCTCGCCTTTCTTCTATCTTTAGTTTGCATGCTTTTTCTGCTCTCGTTTAGGATTTTTTTCTGTAGAATTTGCTTCCTTTTAACTTATACATAAAAAAAATAGTCAATAATACTTCTCTGGTATATTTATCTATATGTTTGTATAGAAATGTTGTGTTCTTTTTTCTTATTAGGTCATTTACTTTAAATCTATTAATCGTTTACCACTTTCATTTCTCTTTTCTTCTCCGTCTATTCTCAACAATTTTTCTAGGTCCCTGTTATTATTTTTCACTCTACCAGTTAAATCTTACATAATTTCATTGTCTTGAGTTCCGTTTAATTCCTCTTGGAATCATTCGTATAATTCATTTTTCTCTTCTGTAGTAAAACATGTTGACTTTAGTCCTTCTTACCATAAACCAAAACGGGGTTTGATGATTGGTGTAAAGTATTGGTAGTTTCACTGAAAGTTGTTTTGTGGTAAAATGTCTACATTAAAAGATATCGAACTCTTTTAGAAAATGCTAAAAAGTAATTAAAAAATGTAGCTATAAAAATTTATGACTTTTTATGGTGAAAAGGCATCCGGACAGGCGCGGATCCAGGGGGCAGGTATGTTTTTTTTGCGCAGTAGATTTCAAAGCATTCCCTTTTGTAGTTCCTGAGTAAATCAATACTATAAATTTACGCATGCATTATTTTTTTTGAGTCACCCGGTATATGCTAATTCAAAAAATATGAATGGGATGATAAATTACAAGTACAGACTCATCATATTTTGTACATTCTTGACAAGATTTATTCGGCAAACTTTTGAGCTGACGTCATCAGTTTTTTGTAGACGTTAACCAAATATATTTTGACTAAAAATTTATTATGCTCTTCATAACCTTAAAACATCTGCAAGATTTCAAAACATTCGGTTCTGTAGTTCCTGCTTAAATCAATAAAATACATTTACGCATACATTTTTTTTTGGTCACCGTGTATATGCAAATCTAAAAAATATGAACGGAATGATAAATCACAAGAAGAGATTCATCATATTTTGCATATTTTAGATAGGATTTATTCAGCAAAATTTTGGGGTGAGGTCATACATTTTTTAGGGGGGACGACCAAATACATTTTGATCAAAAATTTACCATGCCTATGATAATTTTAAAACATCTTCAAGATTTCAACGCATTCGGTTTTGTAGTTCCTGAGTAAATCAGTAAAATAAATTTACGCATTCATTAATTTTTTTGAGTCACCCTGTATATGCAAATCCAAAAAATATGAATGGAGTGATAGATCATAAGTACAGACTCATCATATTTTGTACATTTTAGATCGGATTTTTAGGGCAAAATTTTGAGCTTCATCAGGTTTTTGAAGGGGATAACCAAATATATTTTGACTAAAGATTTATAATGCTCTTTATAGCCTTAAAACATCTGCAACATTTCAAAGCATTCGGGTTAGCAGATCCAAATTAAATTGCAAAATGTTTTTTTATAATTTTGATTTTTTTTCCAAAAATCTGGACGTTTCGGGTAAAAAGTCAATTCCGGGTCGTAAACTACAAGTGTAGGACTATGTTATTTTATACAATTTAAAACCTATTTACTATTTACAATTTTGAAGTGACGTCATCGCATTAGTGGTGGGATGATTAGACAAATTTTGGTTAGCGTTTTACCATTTACATGATATTCCTAATATAAGTACAAAATTTCACAACAATCGGTCCAGTACTTTCGGAGATTATCTGTCTAATAAAAATCCGGGACGCCAGACAGACGGACAGACGGACAGACGGACAGATGGACAGCCAGACGGAAATGGGAGACCTATTTCTTCGTCTTCTAGGGGTCATGAAAGATCGAGGAAACGTAAAACTAGAGAGTCGGCCGACGGACTCGATTACAATACTTCCTTTGCTTACGCTCGGGAAGTAAAAATCGATCAAAGGAACTTCCATCGCCCTTGAACTGCAATCCCACAAATCCTGCTTCTTAGAAAAACTATTAAGTTTGGCTTTTTGAAGTTTTGTTTGTGACAAAAAATATACAGATGATAGCAGTATTGAAATGTCCCATATTGCATCTAACAAGCCATTATTTACGACCGACAGACGAAACGTGAATTTTTAGTAAAGGTGGCGAAAAATGCTCTGACAAGAAGATAGCCCCCAGTGCTATCAATAAACACGAAAAACTGGTAATAGCAAACGATTCATTGTGATAAATGCAGGTCGACGAATGCGATATGTCGAAGACGCTGAAGTATTTTCATCTGAGTCCAAATTATCACATTCTCACTACAGTATAAATGCATAGTACTCCCAAGAACTGTCTAAGACATGTGTTTTGCTTTGCCACATGTATTTTTTTTTTCATTTTTTAGAAATAATGAATGTTAAAAAATGCAAGACAGGGGAAGTCTTGCATTTAAGATTTTATGTCCAGCAGAATCTCCTCATCGTTTCGTGTGTTAGTCTGCAGTTTTTACTCTAGCTTCATACTTCTTCACCTAAAGTAACATTTATACTCCTAGTAAAATTTTTGAAATTAGAAACAGATTATTAAAATTTGTAATCAATATACAATTGATACAAGAATTATGAACACTTTAAATGAGCGCAAACTGTGTCACAACACTGTTTCCGAGTTTCTTCGTCGAACAACGAACTTCGTCCCTGCGGACGCATCCCGCGTCTCCTCGTAAAAACTCATCGATTGGTCGCGCAGTCCATTGAAAGCGGAGGAAATCCTTGAAGGAACATATTAAGAAGAGCATCATATTTGAAGATAGCGCCGAGTGAACTCCGTCGACGGCGCTTCCAACTTCTTTGAAATCTTCCCCCGTCCCATGGGGAGGATTTACCTCTGGCCCTGTCGCTCCGGCTCCTGCCCAGAGGACGACTGAACGAATCCCAATAATCTGCTGAGGTTTCCAATCGGATTTGGAGACCCGCCTTATTGCTTTTGATACGAAAGATTGGACTAAGCGTTCCTGCGATGCTCAAATATGTAGGAGCCGCCGCACTATGAATAAATTTGGATGTGTTTTAGACGGGCCAGACCCTCATTAAACACGTATATCGTCCATAAAGACAGGGGCGTAACAGGCAGCCAGGAGGGCCCGTTGGCAGACTGAAATCCGAAAATAGGCAGCTGAATTATTATTATCTTTTAATAAGTCAAGAACTGAGAAAAAACACCGAGGCAGCGACGTGTTAGATTGGAAAAGCTGCGCGGACTAGAGCATACGGATTACTGTCGTTGAAAGATCTGATAATTTCTCTAGGGGAGTGAGCATAGCTCAGAGGGGTGAGGAATGCCACCCTTATAACAGTTCTAACGAGCTTCCCTGGCGTTTTCCTTTTTTAATTTTTCACTACAAATCCAGTTAGGAGGTTCGAGGTTATTCCGCATCTGAGCTTCTGCAGCAGAGTTAGAGTAGAAAACAATGAAATTGATTAACCTATGTTTTGGACAAAAGAATTTTATACTTCTATTTTATATCATGCTATTCTTTCCTCTACATTTCGCATTCGAACTTGTGTCAATCTTAGCCGACTCTTTCTCTTATTCCCCCGTTTATGGCTCTTTTATCCACTTTCTATTTCGTGTTCTCGTCTTGTGTTCAGCTTAAGATCACTTTTTGATCTGGGAATGTTTATCAGCGAATGTGTATAAAATTTGCAATAATACTGAAAAAAACACTAGTACGATACTGTAAAAAATATAAACGAAGATTTAGTGAAGCTTACTGACATTTTACACCCAATACTAGACACATGATAGACAATAAATTTTTATCCTACAAAAAACTAATGAAGTATTATATCTGTAATTACAAGAAAACGCAACGGAATTGTACTATATTAATAGAGAAAGGAAAAATAAAAGCTAAGAACTCGAAAAAGCTGTAAACATGAATTAGGCCTTTGACAAGAAAAAATTGAAGTCCTAAAAAACAAGCATAATTTATAAAAATATATAACATTTTATTCAGCAAATTGTATTTTTCATGAAAAAAATCATATGTTTAAAAAGTGGTAGGTATATTTCAAATGAAATTTGAATTTAGTGGAGATGAATTCATCAACTTTGAACTTGAGGTTGTACAGGCTACTGTGATTAACAATAGCGGTTCCAATATTTCGGGGAATTTGTACCGAGAGAGCAATGAAAAGACGGTTACAGTCAGCCATGGATTTTTGAAAATTTGTCTTAGATAGTATGCTTGTCGTGTAAGATTACCGTCAATTTGAAAGTTTGAGTTAAAAATACAATAATGAAAGATAAACTTTCGAAAATCTTATTGTGTTTGTTCCTGTTTTTTATTGCTCTCTCGGTATAATGCGTTTCCTATTTAATCAATTAAACATAAATACGTACATTGTTTCATTTATTTTTCAACTGTATAATAGCTGACTAAGAAGGTACATTATTCATATATATATATATATACAGGGTGAATCATTAAGCGCTCGTTATTCGGTATCTCATCAATTATTAAAAATAAAAAAGGGACCAAATTGGAACGGTTTTTTATGGAGTATTTTTTTTTACTATACAGAGTGTTCTGTTTCGAACACAGTGCGCAACACACAACTTGGTTTTTTAAATAAAACACCCTATATATCTTGCGATATTTTAATTGACCACTGTTTAAGCTTCACAGACACAGTTTATTTTTGAAATATTTATCAATTTTCTTGAATCTTTTTAGCAACTGAATTCACTAATAAAATTATAGTAGGGTTAGATTTAAAATTTGTGTTACAACATTTTGTGGGGAGATAAAGAAAGGTACGTGTTTTCTGTGGTGTAAATGAAATTAAATTTTTATATACAGAATATTCATAGTGGATATCTTAATTATTACAATTTTCAAATAAAACACCCTATATTTTATTACTGCGTCTTATTCTATTTTTGTTCTCTTATTCTTTTTTGCCGAATATTTTCTCTATTTAGAGTTGATAGTTTCTGCGATTTTTTACTTTTTTAAGAGACACATCGACAGATTACAAGAATAAAGACAAAAAATAGGGTAAGATACAATAGTAACATATAGGATGTTCCATTTGAAAAAAAAAAACTGAAATATCGATATTTGAAAATTGTAAAGTTTTAGAATTATTTGATAAACACTCTGTGCCTGTATTTATCCTTTCACAAAATATTGTGAGACACACTTTCAAAATAGCCCAATTGCGATTTTTTTTGTGAAGATTTCCATTGCAAAAAAAATTCAAGAAACGACAAATAACGTAGCAACGTCGCATCAGAAATTCAAAAATAAACTGGTTGTCTAAGAACAGCTCAATCAAAATATGTAAAAATTAGGGATGTACCGACTAGTGGCCGACCGATCGGATAAGCCGACTATTCGGCCGTTTTTCATCGTCGGCTGCAGTCGGCGACTGGTCGGCTAAACAGCCGATCGGTCGGCTTTTTTCACTAAAATTAAAATAGTATATAAAACAATTAAACCCGGTTTACAGAACCTCAATTAAATATTTAATTGCGATTTAATTTTTAACCCCGCGTTAAAATACCATATGATCGACTCTACACCAATCAGACGTCGCTAAGTTAAAATATTGTATAAACTGGCCCTAAATTGTGTTATTCTTTATTTTTGTACTGAGTTACTATATTTTATTAAAATAAAACAATTTTTTAAGGTAGTCAGAGAAATAGAAAAAAAAACACACTGTCTGTCGCATTTATAAACCGGTTTTAGCAAAGCCGAACAGTCGGCCGACTAGTCGGTTTTTACTGGCCGAACAATCGGCTAATCGGTTAGTCAGCCAGACCTACAGTCGGTACATCTCTAGTAAAAATAGATAGGGTGTTTCATTAAAAAAAAAGTTATTTTTTAATGAAACACCCTATTCTTAAGTGCCTTAAGAACAGAGCACTCTGTATAGTTAAAAATCTTTTTGAGTAGTAGTGATAATACTATTCGAAAAGAATTATAGACAAGAATAATAACAAAAAGCATAAAAAAAATAAAGAAATAAGCAGATTGGAGACAGTTCAAATAGATTTGGAAAATTAACTAAAAACAGTTCAAAATGGAAAAATAAATACAACGTTTGCAAAATCCAATCAGCAGGTGAATAATGATAATCAAACATGGAATATTTTTAAGAAACAAGAGACAGAGAACGAGACATCCTACAAGAACTCAATTGAAAAAATAAAAACACAAAACATTTAAAATATGGCAAGTGTTTTTGAATCATTTGTTAACTTGTTTATATTTGGGCTGCGGGGAAATCGGATGAGCTGTCAAATAGTTGCTCCAAAGGTATGAAAGCATTGATGAAGCACAAGGTTGTGCAGTTTTGTAGTTCCTGATTAAATCAATAGAATAAATTCACGCATTCATTATTTTTTTTAGGTCACCCTGTGTATGCAAATCCAAAAAATATGAATGGTATGATAAATCACAACTACAGACACATCAGACTTTGCACATTTAAGATAGGATTTATTCAGCAAAATTTTGAGGTGACGTCATTAATTTTTTAGGGGGATGAGCAAATATATTTTGACTAAAAATTTAATATGCCTATGATAACTTTAAAACATCTCCAAGATTTCAAAGCATTCAGTTTTGTAGTTCCTGGTTAAATCCATAAAATAAATTCACGCATTCATTAATTTTTTTGAGTCACCCTGTATATGCAAATTCAAAAAATATGAATGGAATGATAAATCACAAGTACAGACTCATCATATTTTGTACATTTTAGATAGGATTTATTTAGCAAAATTTTGGGGTGACGTCATCAACTTTTTAGGAGGAATGAGCAAATCCATTTTGATCAAAAATTTACCATGCTTATGAAAACTTTAAAATATCTCCAAGATTTCAAAGCATTTGGTTTTGTAGTTTCTGATTTAATCAATAAAATACATTGACGTATTCATTAATTTTTTTGAGTCACCCTGTATATGCAAACCCAAAAAATATGAGTGGAATGATAAATCACAAGTACAGACTCATCGTATTTTGTACATTTTAGATAAGATTTATTTGGCAAACTTTTGAGCTGACGTCATCAATTTTTTGGAAGGGGTAAGTAAATATTTTGTGATCAAAATTTTGTCATGCTTATCATAACTATAAACCATCTGCAAGATTTCAAAGCATTCGGTTTTGTAGATTCCAAATCAAATGTCAAAATGTTGTTTCCTAGTTTTGATTTTTTTTTCCAAAAATCTGGACGTTTCGGGTAAAATCTCAATTCGGAATCATAAACTACATGTGTAAGACTATGTTATTTGATACAATTTGAAACCCAATTACTATGTACAATTTTGAAATGACGTCATCACATTAGTGGTGGGGATGATTAGATAAATTTTGGTTAGCGTTTTACCATCTACATGATATGATATACCTAATATAAATACGAAATTTGACAATAATCGGTCGATTACTTTCGGAGATTATCTGTCTAATAAAAATCCGGGACGGTAGACAGACGGACAGACGGACAGACGGACAGACGGACAGACAGACGGAAACGGGAGACTTATTTCTTCGTCCTCTAGGGGTCATGATAGGTTGAGAAAATGCAAAAGTAGAGAGTCGACCGACGGACTCGATTACAATACTTCCTTTGCTTACGCTCGAGAAGTAAAAATATTGATAATACCAGTTACAATGTAAAAAACAATGTGACCCATTGGTGAATCGAACAAGCGATCTTAGTGTTAGCATTTCCACATTTTCGCGGCACACCCACAAAAGTCAACACACGTCAGTGCTCTTATACGGATGTAAAATGTAATTATGCAATTTAGATGTTTTTTCCGAAAAACTGGATGGGAGTATGTTGTTTTATAAAATTTAAATGAAATTAATAGCAGTCATTAATTAGTAAGTTAATCATTAATAATTAAATTATTTACGTTGACCACATAATAAACAGAGCTTTACTAAACGTCAAATAACATTTTCCAATTTAGCTATTTGTTAAAAATGTGATCCCTCCAAAAAAACACAACTCTCTTTACTACAACCTGACATGAGATCACATAAAGTTATTTCCCGAAATTTCGTTTAGATTACTCGCTGACATCCAGACAAGCAGCAATCTGTCGAAGCAATAAAGATTACGTTTCTAGATCCTTCAGCAATCGTCTCAGTTCCTAAAATCAGGACGTTACATTATCCTTTTCGGTAAGACTATCCTACACATGTCGTAAATTCGCCCTTATTCGATAATTGTTTGCGTAACTTCTGCAGCGACAACCCAAAATTAATGCACCCATTTAAATAATGCGCCACCCTCGTGCGGTCACGTCTGATTTTTTTATGTCCCCACTCAGGCCCATTTGAATCGAGAAGATCGTTAAAAAACCGCGAAACGAATTTATTCTCGCTCGAAGCAGCATGCAAAAAATAAAACGTGAGAGATACATAAAATTCGGAAGCTTTGTGCAGTGGCGTAACGAATTATGAACGGGCCCTCATGCTAAAGTGGTCCTATATGTTCCTATAGTACAAACTTATTATAAATGATCGCACATCAAGTAAGTTGTGGAGATGTATCTGTATACTTTTGATGATAATTCACTGCTCTTATAAAATTGGTAGTAAAATTATCTTTCGAACTGAATTATTGGTTGTCTATCTATCAGGTAACATACACGATGAATGTTTTTATTAAAGAACTTTATTGTTGCCACCTTGCAATTTTTTCCATTTTTTCCGCCGTCACATAATAATTGCGCGTATTTATTTTCAGGGCTTCCGTAGCTAAACGAAGCTCGCAAATTTCGTCATAAATTAAATTTTAATAGTTAGTTGCAAGTTTTTTTTCGTCGTCGTAATGCAACACTTCCACAGCAGCCATTATACAAAATTAGTCTCGACAAAGTCCAATAACACGGTACATCATTCGGGTCGTGTATTATCCTAACAACAACGTGCTGCTTCGATTTTGTTTTATTTTCTAGCAATCTCCTATATTTGCAAGTCATTAATTTGTAGTTAAAAGCCCTTTAGTTCATGAAAGTACGGTAAACGACATATGAGCGCGCCGCCCTATGAGACTAACGAGAAAATTTATATTAAGCTATGAATCCGTCGCTATATTACAACTTTACTGCTTAAATGAAAATTTTAATAATGCGAATTTTACGGTGTCTTGCGATTACGTGCATTACAAAACTGGCAAAGTTTGTAAAACTCGAAGATGGACTCGGTGCATTATCTCCTCCAGATTATGGCGCCATTTAAAGACCGTTGAAGAAAATTATCATAAAATATAAAACGAAAGTGCTTTTAATTTCTCAGTTCCCACGTATTGTTGCAACACTTTTCCGCCGGAATCACAAAAAGTCGTTACACCAAACTGTAAACTTTATGTTGCGAGTACACACATCATTTCCATTTGCTCTCCAAACAAAGCCGCTATTAGCTAAAACTAATTCCCCGATCGATAACTAGCAAATGAGTTAGTTATGTGGGTTAAAGTGTTGTCAGGCTGCTTCGAACTGCCCCAAATACGAAAACTTTTTCCATTAGATAAAATCACGGATGTCGTTTCCTTGTTATTGGACTTTTCAACGCAAACAGATATACTGTTCCGCACACTCAATTATAACATTCGGTTATAACCTGCTGGAAGGTTTAATAAGCAAAGAGTCTGTAATATAATCCGTAACAGAGGACTCGTTCTATGGTTAACTGTTATTTCATGCATTGTTCCAGCACGCTATCATGCGTATCTCTTCAATATAGGGAAGCCCGGGGCCAAACCTGATTAAGATGAGGCAAATTGAGGCAGTTCCATCTTGAATTGCGGTCGATGGAAAACCGCTAACTCGTTATTCTTTGCGTCACTAGACGTGCCTGCCTGCTAATGGAACAACCACTTGCTGGAATTTAGGAACTAGTCCATGTACTTTTTTTTACAAAAAATTTCAGCTAAAATATTACAGTGCTATGCTTGAAAACTTCCAGTGCACAAAAATTTTACACCATATTTACACAGTGATTAATACACATGAGCTATTCTAAAGTATTTTCAAAACACTTAGACTGTGACGCAACTTGCTATGGTAAAATATCAATCCAAATTGCAGAAGTTCTAAATTAATTGAATAATTATAAGTTTTATTCTTTAATTACATATTAATTTTTAACACACTCTAAATCATCAACACTATTGTCATGATCTTCACTATCACTATCATTTGAAATCGAATTAACATTGATAATGACTTGATTTGTTTCAGAATTGTCCAAATTTGTTTCCGTTTGCTATGCGGAATCTATGATTGTTTCCGTGTGCTTAACATAATTTTCCCAGTGTATACTCGAAATTTGGTTTATTACATTTCCCCAAGTTTTCAGTACAACAGGAGAAACATTAGTTTTTGGAATACTTTTATCATACTTTTGTTAACATTCCGACCATACAATTTCAATTGCATTAAAATGACAGTGGTATGGCGGTACTCTTAAAACACGATGTCCATGTTGCTGAGCATAGTGATCTAAATAATGCATTTTTTTGGGAATTCTATTCATATCTTTTTGTGTTTAACTGTGCTACTATGTTTTCCTTGTCCAACTCTTTCGAGGAATTTCTTCATACCAATAAAGCAGAAATGTAAATATAGGGTATTTATCAAAACTAAAATAAACACCATAAGTCTGCTATGGTAAGTTGCCCTAGCAATAAGAGACGATTCCGGAAGACTGGATATTAATTTAAACCATTTTTCAAAATTTTTCTTGTTCATGTTATTATGATAATTGCCAGATTTTGTTTCTGCCTTAAAAATTGGAGGCGCTCCTTCAGCAAATCCATGTCTATAGCCAGCGTGAACTATGACGTATACTAATATGCCCCCATAACAATATTCCATATAGCAAGTATGATTCACATAATGTGAAGTAAGTGTTGCGTAGATATTTCATGGGTAAGTTTTCTTTCAAATGGCGCAATAAGAAGATATTTTTACTGATTTCTTTGCAGTATTTTCTCCATGAGTAACCCACAAGAGTTTAGAATCCAAATTAAAGCCCAGAAAGTTAGTGTTCGATTGAAAGCTAGGTAGGATATCTACTTTCTTCAATGAAAAGCTGCCGACTGCACCTTAGCACTGACCGTTTCTGGTGCTACGTCCGATATTAATTCGTTTAGCACTGTGGTATTGGCTGCATATAATACTGAATCCGAGTTTAATGTAGTTGGTAGCTCATTAGCAAAAATCAAAAATAGGAGAGGTCCTAAAATTGAACCTTGGGGTACTCCTTGATTAATTGGAAGGTGGTCCGAAAATGTTTTGTTAAATTTAACTAATTGTTGACGATTCTCTGGATACGATTTCAGTAATTTGCAACTTTCTTCATCAATATTATACGCAGATAATTTTTCCAGAAGGACATTATGTGACACGCAATCGAAAGCTTTCGACAGATCAAGAAATGTCACGATTGCACGATTTAGAATAAACTACTATGGAGAAAATTGTCATCATGTCGGAATCAATGTGAAAAAAATGACAAGTAACCTCCAAAGAGTTCTGAATAAAAAGATGAAGATTAGACTGAAGATGAAAATGAAGCTAGTGCTGGCGAAAAACTAATTATCAGGATGAAATCAGAGCGTGTAGGATTTTATCGAGTATTAATATGTTCAGAAGACAATCTCTCACGATCTTCAATTAATTGGCAAAACCAACAATGGTGATAAAATGTGTTGATCAGTTAAGAGAAAAATATATTACTGAAATTTTTTCAGTTGATCTCTTTCTCCATTCATGAGCGGTAGATGTCCAACAGTCGCATCATCTCTTTGGCGGCCTTCCGGGTAATCTGGATGTGTTAGGTCTTCTATTGCGATATTCTCTTATTCTATTTACGTAATCTTCACACACCCTTTTTCTGTTTCTCCTCTATATTACTACATTCTGAATTTCACAGACTCGTCTTATTTCTTCGCTGGTTTTGTTCTTCTAGTTATATGGTAAGGTGTAGGGAGTGATTGATTGAAATATCTTCATCTTAAAAGGCGCTTTGTGTCTGTGATTTCTGCTTCGTCTCCTACGTACGCCTTTATTAGCCTAACACATGTTTTGTAAATTTTTATTTTACTTCTTGTTGTTATATATTTGTTTCTCCAAATGATATTTCTCAGGGAGCTAAATATTAGAGCAGCTTTGATTGTTTGGTCTTCCACCTTTTCTCCTATATTTTTGTTACTTATGACGTTGCTTCGAGGTATTTGAATTTAGATACTTGATTTACTGTCTGGAAATAGTTCGCCAGTTTACATGGTCAGGGTTGTTTGGAGATTTTGTGTTCACTTCTGTAGAATTTCTTTCGCGTTAATTAAAATTTATATAACATTGTTTGCAGATCATTTTTCTCAGTTGGTTGGTTAATTTTCCGAAACTCTGGTCCTAAATAAACACACATATAAGGTTTTTCACAAGAAGCTACTTATCTAAAAAATAAGTATAAGACACAACCAATAATACATATTTAAAATCATCTTTTATATTTCATACCATTTAAAAGAAACAGTCACAACATTGACACAACCAAGTAACATGCTAAAACTGACATTTCAGTGGAATTGATGCAAATTATATCCAAACGACTAAATGACTAATACGATTTTAATAGTTATATGGTGAGTGCAGAAAAATACCGTTACTGCCTCGCGTTTGGATAGAGAGACACCCAAATGAGCTCTTGTTTTAAATTTGTTTGTTTTTGCTTTTGAGATAAAATTGACATACTATCAAAACCAAAGAGGCAACTATATTTTACTTAAAAAAATATCACATTAAATATCAAAGAATGCTATGCAATGGCCTTGTTGTCTGCGTTTTTTAGCCTAGGAGCGTCTCGTGAATAATTCTATATAATTTAAACATATATTTGAGTTTACTTAAAATAAAGATACCAAATACAGCACAAAAAGCGCATACTATAAACAGTTAAAAAACATATCAAAATTGAAAATTGTACTAAGTTGTTTAGGTGATTGCCTTACCACTTCAAAATGACCAATCGAGTAGGAAAAAAATGTGTGTCCTTACGAGTAAAACCATCTAAAAATAGTTTATTTCAATGCTCAAAATTTTTTAGTAGACCTTGAGGTCATCGGAATCGAAAAACGTTAAGAATAGGATAGTTTATAAGGAATAAAAGTAAGTTGTTTAAGATAAAATTTTAAAAAACGGAAACTTTTGTGCCGGATATTCAAAAATCTTAATTTTAAGTGAAGGAAATGTTAAAAACTTACACTGAATTGTGACTTGAAAATAAATTTAGGAAGAAAACCATCTAAAATTACACCAAGATGTTTAGTTGATGTTTTTCTCGCCATGGTTCACCAACTGAGTAAAAAACCAGTGAGTACCTACAAGTAAAAAATTGGTATGTTATTATTGGACAAAATTTCCCTCGCCCCTGAAATAAATTTAAACAAATCCAGTTTTTAGAGACATATGTATGTAGTTAAAACCAGTCACAGTGTAAGAAAAAAAATGGTCCATGAGGTGATCGGACACGCCACCTTCGCTTTATTAGTACGCACCTAACGATATGAAATGAAAGGGGTTGCTGAACCTTCCTCTTATATATAACTATAAAACAATTATAAAATTTTGATTTCTTTGAGAAAATCTGGACGCTTAGACAAAAAATTCATGGCGGAGTCATAAATCACAAGTAAATTAAATAGCATATATGATGCAAAATTTTGAATTTTGGGGTGACGTCACCAAATTGTCTTACCATCTATATTCACGATATTCATAAATTACATATAAAGTTTGACAACAATCAGTCCGGTAGTTTTGAGGACCATATATGTCTAATAAAAATTGAAACAAACGATAGACCGACATACGGAAACGGGAGACCTATTATTCACACTGTAGGGTTCTTAAAACCTTGAGAAAACATTAAAGTAGCAATTCGTCGGATGGACCATATTACACTACTGCCTACGGAAAGCAACATATATTTTTTTTATTTTCTTAGGGTGATCTTAAACATATCTACTATATCAGCAGCAATTTTATCGATCTCGTTTAGGTGATAAACGTATTTCTAAATCCGCTGTGTCTCTGTATCCCAATGGGTACTGCAGTAATATTAGCTGTTGTTAACAGAGTTGTTTCATCTAAAGCCAAAGTTTTTCCCGTTGGTCTGTAATTGGGTTGTAATACCTGTTGGCCAACGTAACTAATAATAATAATATTAATAATAATAATAATAATAATTAACAAACAATCACATCTCAGAAAAATTCATAACACTAAATTTTTAAACAACGAAAAACTATTCTATCAACATTTAACTAATTCAAGCAAAACTCAATTATCCGGTGAACTACCAAGTTCACAAGATATAACAACATTTTGGTCAAAACTTTGGTCTCAAGAATTTGAATTTAACCAATCTGCCAAATGGATTCCTCATATATATATAATAAACTATCCACAGTTACACCAATGAATGATCATCAGATAACACTTGCCGAATTAATAAATACCATCAATAAGACACACAACTGGAAATCACCAGGACCAGACAAAATCCATAATTTTTGGATAAAAAAATTAAATTGTGTACATATTCATTTACTACATCACTTAAATCAGTTCCTTCTTGACCCATCATCTTTTCCAACATTCTTATGTCATGGTGTAACATACTTAAAACCTAAAGATAACGACACAAAAAATCCATCAAAATACAGACCTATCACATGTTTACCGACAATCTATAAAATATTAACCTCATGCATTACACAAAAAATATATCAACACTGTTTTAACTCTGACATCATTAATGAAGAACAGAAAGGATGTATTAAAGGATCCTTTGGCTGCAAAGAGCAATTAATCATAGATTCCATCATCTGTGAACAAGCTAGAAAAGAAAACCGAAACATATATACTGCTTTTATTGATTATAAGAAAGCTTATGATTCTGTCCCTCATTCCTGGCTATGCAAAATTCTGGAATTATACAAGATTGATACTAAAATCTGCACTTTTCTCAAATGTTCCATGGAATTTTGGAAGACCACCCTTCAAATAACCTTAAATGAACAAACAATTCAGTCAGATCCAATAATGATCCGAAGAGGAATTTTTCAAGGCGATTCTCTTAGCCCGTTATGGTTCTGCTTAGCAATAAATCCCCTCTCCGATATCCTGAACAGCTGCAATTATGGGTTCAATATAAGAATTAACAAACAAAGAGAAAACAGAATAAGTCACTTGCTGTATATGGATGACATAAAAATATATGCAAGTACACAAAATCAGTTAACAAACCTATTAAATCTGACTGAACAATTTTCCGGTGATATTGGTATGTCCTTTGGTATTGAGAAATGTAAGACCCAAGCAATCAGAAAAGGCGTGTTTCACCAAGTACCACATATAACACAGAATAAGGAAATAATTGAAGCCCAAGAACGAAACGATACATACAAATATCTGGGTTTCTGTCAATCCTCCCACATCAATCATACCAAAACGAAAACACAGTTGAAAGATCAATACGTAGCGAGATTAAAATTAATATTGAAGACACAGTTAAATGGAAAAAATTTAATGAAAGCAATAAATACATTCTGCGTTCCACTGCTAACATATTCTTTTGGAGTCATTAAATGGTCCAAAACTGATCTTGAAAATTTAAACATCGCAACAAGGAAAATCTTCACACAGTATAGAAGGCATCACCCAAAATCATCGATTGAAAGATTCTCATTACCAAGACAGAATGGAGGAAGGGGTTTCCAGAACTTAGAAAACTTATATCAGAGACAAATCTCAGATTTGAAGAAGTATTTCTTGAAGCGAGCGGAAAGAAATGAAATGTTTCGCACCATCACAAGAGCAGATTTGAACCACACACCCTTAAATCTGTCGAACACCGAAGAAATCCACACCCCCCACACAATAGATAAAATAATAAGTGGGCTAAAACAAAAACAACTACATGGAAAATTCTACAAAGACTTAGAAGAAAATCATGTCAATAAGAAGATGTCATTGATTTGGTTAAAAAAATCAAGTTTGTATGCCGAAACAGAAGGATTTGTGTTTGCTATTCAAGACCAAGTAATCAATACCAAGAATTATAGAAAATACATCATCAAAGATCCGAACATAAAAAACGACTGCTGTCGCCTATGCAAAGCAAAACCTGAAACGATCCAGCACATAATCTCTTCTTGCAGCATCCTAGCACAAACTGATTACAAAGCTAGACACGACAACGCAGCCAAAATCATTCACAAAGAATTAGCAACACTTATGAACTTAATCGAAGATACGACACCCTATTACACTTACATTCCGTCTCCATTCCTTGAAAATAACAAATACAAATTATACTGGGATCGCACAATACTTACAGACTTAAACATTACAGCTAACAGACCAGACATCATACTTATCAAAAAACACACGAACGAAGCCATTCTCATCGACATTGCTATTCCTAACACAAACAACATTATTCAAACATACGACACCAAGATTTCCAAATATCTACAATTATCGATAGAAATGAAATCCATGTTAAATCTTAAAAAAATTTCAATTCTACCCCTAGTTATCTCTAATGTAGGTGTAGTTCCAAATAGCTTAGTTGAGAATTTAAAGTCTTTGCACTTGAATGATTCAATAATTGTCAAAATTCAAAAAGCTGTTTTGTAAGGAACATGTCATATTGTTCGTAAGTTTCTTGAACAGTCTGATCATGTCAGTCAGATTAGATTAGCACCAGTAGGTCAGAGTAGTGTAGGTCACTTTTCATGTGATGCGCGGATAAATGATCGGTAGTTACGCTTGACTTTTGGGGATGGGGTGAGATTAGAGAATAATAGCAGACTAATTTGTATGCTGTAATTCTAGAATCTCGAAAGTTGTTCTGTTAATCTAATCAAAGCATATCATTACTTGGTCTTAGTACCCGTAATGATATAAGTCTTGCCTGAATGCCGGCCATTTCCGGGTCAGTGGTTGGTCTTAATAATAAACCAAAAAGAAATAGTACAAGGTTTGAATCTTGGGAAACACCACACCACACAGCAGAACAAGATTGAAGCCATCATAAAGAATTTTAGCATCACAGCTAAAATGGATATTTCTGGGAGACATGGGTTAGGGTTACAGGAGAGACTCTGAAAAATCAACATTGCACAACTTAATGGGAAAATAAATTAGGAAACATATTTTTTTGTGATTGTCAAATACCGTCTTGTATTTAGATGGTGGATTACTTGCACACAAGGTGCTTATGACATTATTTGTGTCAACTACTAACAATATCCCTTGACATTAGAAACTTCCACTCGGAAAACACAATTCTCTTTCAGAGTAAGCTAGGTAGTTTAGCAGTACTCAAAAATTGTTATTTCGACAAAACTTTTCTCACCGTTGAAGTACAGTCCAATAAATCCCTCTTGTTTGAAAAATTATATAGATATGTTGACTTATTTGTGAGAACCTCTAACAGTGTAACCAAAAAAGAAAAGCAACTCCAAGGTTGCATGCCTTTAGGCGCTGTGCCACGGAATCGTCGTGTTTACCGTAACTTATAAAAGGTTGTTACACAGTTTGAATTTTTAGGAAAATGTTGGAGCCTAAAAATCAAAGTGGATTCATAAACCACAAGTACAAAACTAGGTTATATTATAAAATTTAAATGGCCTTAAGTGGTAGTTTCGAAGATTATTTGTTTTATAAAAATCGACACAGACGACAGACAGACGTCAGATAGACAACAAGTAGATGAATGGGAACGCGAAACCTACTTTTCGTATTCTAGGATCACGAAACGTTGACAAAACATGAAAGTACCTATCCATTCGTTGGATGTTTAGGTATTATTAGTGGGTTTACTTATTCTCGAGAAGTAGAAATGAATATATTAAGTATTTATACACTGGTATTTGTTGTTCAGCTACCGTTTGTAAATTCTCATATTATTTAACGTTAACGTAACACAAAGCTCTAATTATTTTAACACGTTTTTGTGCCTACCTTAACTAAATCAGTTTACTCTGGAATGAAAAGCATATTATTTAAGGCTTCTCTCTCCTTCTTTATGTGTCATAAACACAATATTACAAACGCTTTCCTCGCTACAATTCTAGAGCACGATTAAGAACATCGAGTGAACGTCATTTTAGTTACCTGTAATTTCTACAGAGCTGTATATTTCACCAATAATTGGATTAGTTTCACTACAATACCATATTATTCCCTTGCAGTAGAGTTTATGCCGCGTTATTATTGCATTAAATGCACGAATAACACAAAATTGGCGCCAACAATAATAAATTTACGATGTATTAACATCATCTCAGGTATCAAAACATGCTCCGCATGCAGCATTAATTGCACATGCAGAAATTGAGAATACAGCATAAACGCAAATTCTGAACTAAAGAACACAATTCTCGTAAAGTGAAAATGGTCTCGAATAGCAATTTCTGATTAAACTGTAACTGTACGGAACGAGGATCGTATCGATTTTAAATTTTTCGTTTAGAGGCAACGGTCGGGTTGAAAGTGGTTTAATTTGAAACTTAGCAATGTTATTTTGGCGTAATCCGCGCAATTATAAGGATAATAAAGGACGAGTGTAGTACGATTGCACGTAAAGGGAAAATAAAACTTGTAACAAGCCAAGCAACACACCTTGTTCTCACAAACACGGTGCATCGTACTGTGGTTACTAGAGGTAATTTAGAGTGCTATTTCAAAATGTTATTGCATGCTTTACACTTTGGATGGGTTATATTATGTTGAGATTTTACACCAAATTTATAGCGACATGGTGTTATATTAATGATATATTTTTTAAATATATAGTTGAACAAAAGCACTGGATTAATGATTTACACTGTATAATAAACTACATTTGGTGTCACAATGTGCAGAACAAAATATGGGTCATAAATTCGGCAGCAATAGTTTAGATCTGGACTCAGAGTTTTAAACTGTGTTACCGTGGATATGATACCCACTGTCTTTTTTTATAAAGCTATATCTTTATGTTACGAGGTCATTCATAAATTATATATCACGTACATTTTTCCTTCACGTCACACTAGTTATAATTTAATCAATGGTTTGTGTAGTGGCAAAACAAGGCGTTAAAATGTGTTGAAGATCACTCGTATATGCAATCTGAAGGTACAGCATGACGCCCTGAGATGCTCCATTTAGAATTAATAGGCTGACAGATCTATAATCATATCATTAATTTTGAAAAAATAACTTCTTCAAGACCTCACGTCTGTGATAAAGTATGTTACACAAAGCATAACACTATTAAAATATTCAAATTAGATTGTTTTAATTTGAGTGTCTAGACTGATGATTTTCCACTGTAAACGTTCGATTCAAATTTCATGAAAAAGAAGTGTTTGTTTATGCTTTCTAACCGTTATTTTGCCCAAACACTCTACTGTAGTAAACATTCGATCATCAATTCACCAACACAACAAATGCCATTATAACGAAAATTTAATAAAACCCTCTCTCAAACACAAGTCGTTCAAAATTTATCGTTTGTTTACAGTATTTGACCGCAATTTGTACACAATTTGGTAACATTAATTCGAGCTATCGTCAAAATTAATAAAATATCATTCCATTTAATTGTAACAGCGGCTGTAATTTCAGATTAGTGAGTTTTAAGTTCTCGCCAAATAATGCCGACAATCGAACCATTGCTAATAGATTTTCCGTTAATAAAACATAACTGCGTGCTCACATTATGCGGCCGATTAATATTTTAGGTATTTATCGAATGGAAAAGCTAATATTACACGTTTTTCACGCGAAATCGCATTGGAGCTTTCATGCGGTCGTAATTTAAATAGGAACGGTAACGCTAATAAAAATTGTTTCGTTCCAACGATTTCACGTCATAACCAAATTCATGATTATCCTTTCAATTACATGTATTAACTCGAAGTTCCTCCAGCTTCGGGGAAATCAAGCTAAAGCAATTTTAGATGCCCTCAGAGACCCGCAGCGTATGTTATGAAGATACTAAGTACAAACTGGCTTTTATTGAGGTTGGAGCATTTACATTACAACTCAGTCGAAAAACAACCCTCCGCTGCTGCCGTAATTAAATGACCATTAATTTTAAATGTGTTTTTATTTTATGGAAATAAATATTTTTAAATTATGTTTCTGGACAATTTATTGCTTTTTCGACCCCTGCGAACTGGATTCCGGGGGATTATGTATGAAAAGGAGTAATTGTCTGACTGTAATGAGGGGTTGTCAGTGGCCGGTGAATTATTTTGTTGAGTAATAATAGAGCAAGTAGGCAGGTTCTCTCATATACATGGTTTGGCGAAATTGGACTTTCGTGAGGGGTAAACATAAGCCACAGGGTAAAATTTTTAATGAAGGAGTAGTTATAACAGGTTTATTATTTTTCTTGAATTATTTTTATGTTTGAAAGACTTGATATTCGAAGATTAGTTGAAATAAGATTTTTTTTATTTCGACTGATTTATAAGTGTGTAGCCTACAATTTGTTTCACTCTAGAGGATGTTGCGTTTATGAGTTAGACACGATATTATTTTGTTGAATGAAACGTTTCATATAATTTGACATATTACAACCCCAATAGCTCGTTTAATTTGTTGGCATGGACGTTCGTTCAAAGCTAGGTTCAAATCCAAAGAAAAACATTACTACTTGTTGTGTTAAGAAAGAAATGGTTGGCTGTTAAATTACATCTAGATAATATTTAACAATTAATATTATGATCGAACATGTTTGAAAGCTACTGAAGCAGCAACAAATTCAAATTTAAATGTTAAATTTACGAACAGACGCGGGTTTATAGAACGTGAGTTAAATATTTACTTCTAATTCAATGTTAATATGTGATTAACTCACGAATCTGTGAATTCGATTAGTGGATCATGTTCTAAAATAATTATGTGTTTCAGTATGCCTGTGAAAAAGTTAAATAAATATTACCTAATAATTCAATATGTTGCTCTTGTGTTTTGTCTTGGAGGAATCTATTTTGTGAAATTCTGGATCTTAATTCGCGCATAAAATGACTTAAAGACATCTTTTTACAACACTTAGATACCACAGTGGACAAAAGGAATATTTGATTTTCTAAATTAAATTTTGAAATTTAGCCTTCTTTTAGGTAATTTTTTCAAAAATGCTAAAACAACGAACTTTGAAGAAGTACTATTAATCTATTTAGCTTCCATCGTTTATGTACGATTTCTGATATTACCCATAGTTGTCCTTAGATTTTTCAGTTAGCTTCTTGTCTTAGGCACATTGATCTAGTCTGAAAAGTTTACCTTACAAATTTAAAATCATTTCGTTTATCCATCTTTCTATTTTTATATTATAGTACACATTTCCTGTTCATACTTATATTAAATCTTAGTTTTTCAGTAATTTACCGGGTTTTGAATATTGTTATTCTGGTACGGACTACGGAGATGACTCATCAGCGGCCGGCGGAGCGCTAAAGAAAAGCCTGGAAGTAGAAGTCGCGAACGGCAATCTAAAAAGATTCCGATCGCCGACATCTAGAAGAAAGTATTGGTTTAGATAGAGGCGACCGTCGGGACCGATCATTATTCAGCTAGTTGAGTCAAGAGAAGTTGCGTCGGAATTATCTCATAATCGCTGTAATAGTTAGTCGTGTAAATTCTAGTTGGTAAGAAATAAATTGTTGAGTTTTACCCAGGTCGATTTCTGTTCTTACAATTTTTACTTCACGAGCATAAACTTGTAGCGTACTGGAATCGAAAGTCTTCATAGAGTTAATAATTAATAATGAATTGTACTAAGGAAATCTCATATGAAATTTACGTGGGGGTTATCGTGGAAAAATTGCAGTCAAATTTCTTTTCCCTTAGAAGATTGGTGACGTTATTTAAAAAATGTATTAAATACATGTTATAAGTGCTTTTAGTTTTTATGGGTAAGTAGTTCTGATTGTGATACATTAAATTAATGAAAATGGCTCAAGGTTCTGGATTTTTGTCTTCAGTGTTAGATTGTACCTACGAACCAATATTTATACTGTTACGGAATAAACCCACGCCGCCCCGTTACGATGCCTATGGGTTCTAGTATGTATGGCGGTGATGACTCATCGTCGGTGACGGCGGCCGGGGGGCGTTCACTATAGAAAAACCTAGAAGCGGAACTCGCGATGGGTATTCCAGAAAGACCTCGATCGCCCAACATCTAGAAGGAAGAAGGGGTGTAAATAGAGGCCACCTTCGGGAACGATTATTATTCAGCAAACGAGTCGAGTTAAGTCAAGTTGCGCTACAATTATTTCGTACATAATCGCTGTGCAATAAGTCGTGTAAATTCGAGTTACTAAAAAATAAATTGTTGAGTTTTACCTACGCCTTTTAATGGAAAAATTGTCACTTAAAATATACATTGAGCAGTACGCGCTACTGTAGTTGGAATTAATTTTGATTTTATATTATAATAAGAAAAAAATTGCGTTATCAAACTGTATAATTCATCTAAAAAACTTGACTTGTTTGATAATGCTTTAGAATCAAAAGAAGTATTGCCTAAATAAATTTAAACCACTTTGCAACATCCACTTTATTTTCAATTCTTTATTTACCTAAGCCATTCGTTCGTCTTAACAGATTCTTTTTTTCTTGCTTTTAAAGGATGATTGACAAATGTAATTAATTTTTCAATTTATATTTCAACTACGAGCCTATATCTTGCAAACTTCTTTGTAACCTTAGTCTTGATTGCGTGATATTTCTCGTATTTTCGTCTTGTTGGACATTGTTGTACGCCGTGATCAGAAATGACTGAGTCTGTTGACATTCTTTGATGTTTAGTTAAAGTTGGTATAATGTTTTCTATAATTTTCAGTTGTTAGCTTTGAAAATTGACAGATTGTTGACATTTTTTATTTACAAAAATATCCAAAACATACCCTAAATTTATTCCATGTCACGATTGACATATCTGTCACACAATTACTTCCGTTAGGCCAACACAAACGATAGAAAAGTTCACATTTCTATTTAAAAAGGACTGCCAAGAGACTCAGTCATTTCTGAGCAGGTAGTATATTACACAGCGATGTATATTTTGTTGCCTATATGTCAAACAGTTCAGGCACATCCATACATTGGCAAAACAAGGCAATCAAATTTTGACATTTTTCATGATTAAAATTTTTTTATAATTAAAATTAAAATAATGTAATTAAAATTATAGAACAATATGCAACATAAGTTAGTTTTGACTCATTTTATGGACGTTGGAAATAATTTTATCTGTAACGAAATCTGTCAAAAGTTTATTAATTTTTAAACATAATGAAGAAGGTCAAAATATATTTGGCAAAGTATATTTGAATGGGCGTATAAAATATTTACACAGAATTATTTTTTATCTAAGCCTTATTTGTTGTATTACGAGATTTGGAAACATTAAGTATCCAGCTTTTATGATATATTTGTTCTGGAATTTTTAAACAAACTACTCACATTCGATACTCTCCACTGTATTCCTTAGCAAATGTTCACTTATTTATAGTAGTCCAGAAGCTATAAGGTTAGATGGCCATCATAAAATTATCCCATTGTGTCGAAGTTAAGTTGTTTACAATAGAAAAGGTTTTGGGGTAGTAAATAAAGTGTCCACTGCAGCTCGACCGGCTGTTGTCGTTTCGTTCAGGGGCGGCTCTCACTAAATATCTAAATTCACCATTCCGTTAATCGGCTACTACCTGCAGCCGAAGAGGGTTCCGAAATAACCAGTCGCTTTGAAATCCAACCCCGTTAAATGTAAGCAAGAAATGTTTAGAACACGATTTATTGCCAACCGGTGAGCTTAGTGCAAACCACACAAAGGAGGTATTTATTTGCAGTCAACTACATTTATGATGATCATATAATCTTATAGCTTTTGGGCTACTTTACTTTAACAAACTACCTAAACTAAAAACAAGAACGTTTACAGAAAAAAATAAAAATGACAATATAATTATCTAATATTTATTTAAACTAGAAGAATTATTAATTTTTCGACAAAGAGCAATTGTACGAGATTTTCACTAGTGAAATTATAATATTTAATAATAGTGATGTAGTGATCGATGTATGTTTTCAATAATGTAGCCATTACTAGAAAATATTGTAATTTTGTTTAAAAACTCATCAGATATTATTAAGGTAAATCGTTGTTTTATGCTTTCGTTCTGTCGATTGTTAGTTTAGAACACAATTTTCAGACCTAATTATTAAATTTCTCCACCTCCTTTCTGCGGATTTCCATAGCACATAATACCCAAATATCCACGAAAATAGTGGTTTATGATTCTGGCTCTTCCAAATACCTCGTTGATGAAGAAAGAGCATCCTAACCTCTAAACACAACAAAAACACGTTATTTAATAAGTTTGGGGTAATGTCATAAATTTGCATCTAATAAGCTGCTTGACAAAGGTGGCGAAGGAGTGAGTGTTGCGAAACTACTGTTTTCATTATAATGGCCTACAGACTAAAGCGGACAAGAACCAAAATTAGATGGTTGAATTAGAGAAACAACTACGGATGGATATTCGAAGCAGAACTTTTATATGATAATATTTTACACCATACGCTAGCGGGATTTTAGACAAAAATGTCAACATTTGGTTGGTCGCTTTGAGGTACCGGTCTGTTTATTCCTTGTGGCTGGTCTAATTCCCAAAAAGGGCATAAGACACTTGAACACAAATAAGGTTATAATTACCTAGAGGTATTATACTTAGCTGGTTGAAAAGAAGAAATCGGCAACGTCCTTTCAGCCTCCTACATTAGACTTTCATTAGTTCCACTAAATTTAGCAGTGTAGAAACGAAAAAATTCAAAAACTGCCCTAGTCTTCAGAATTTCTGGTAAAAGTTTATAGTAACATAGCGAGTAACTTACATATGTCAGTTATACTAGTCTATTTAAGTGTTTATGGAATTATAAACACCCCGCAGAGAAGAGACGGAGATATTAAAATATGTAATGGACTTCGCTTGTGGGTACCGAGAATATTTTGCGCGTGTTACAAATCCGGTTAAATTTTACAATTATGTTTACAAAATTCTTGTTTACTGACACTATAAATTAATGTGAAAATGAAAGATCTAAATTAATGTAGTTATTTAGAAACTAACAACATATTAAAAACTTTATTATACAGTACTGAAAACATTTTAGACAATAGTCACTCACAAACGTATACAGTCAAAACAACACATTCCTCACATTAGTATTTAACAAAAAACATAAATCGTGTTTATTATAAATATTATAAAAATAGTGAACCATTTTTTATGCATTTTAATTAAGAAGAACACTGCACAGGACAAATATCTGCTTCTTCACCTGAAACAAACGGACACATTTTATAGAGGTAGTTCGCCAACTTACAACCATAGGTATAATAGTTATATATAATTATAACATGCCTATAAATATTGTACGAATTCTGTCTCAACCGTTTTGATTAATTTAATTAATTAATTTTTATAGCGGTTTCGCCGCCCACGGTTTTAAACTTGTCTATGTACCCTGATCTCGTTCTAAGCAATACAGGACCGCTTTTGAGTTTAACACGAGTGTTAACATGCAATTTGTCGAAACATAAAGAATATGTAAGTACTTACTATAAATTTACCAAATTTTTGTTACTTATGATCACTAAATTAATCTAACATCATATAAATTATTAATAAATAAATCTCTTCCTTTATTTATAACATTTATTGTGTTTGCAATGAACGTCGGCGCCGTATTCTTACGCCTTATCTGAGCTTTTAGTTGCGACCAAATTTCAATCTGTATAAAAACATAATGGTATGGAGAGGCGATCAACTCCGATCCAAAGTCATATCTCATTACAATGGTATCTGGAGTGCCTTAATCCATCGCTTAACTCCAGTCTGATAAAAGCACCTATTGTAAACTTTGCATACATTTTAGCTGTGCCTTTTAAAATTTATGCAAATAGAAACAAACGTGGAACTAAATAAATTTGAAAGTAGACGTGTAATAAGTAAAAAAGAATAACGACAGACTTTTATATCGCAAACAATTTTGCAGTATTATGAAAACCGCATTTATAAATATGATTTTGTAAAATGTGTCTCATATAAACATAACAGCTATTAGGCATGTTATAATTACTTATAACTTATAACAAATTTTGTAAGTCCATTAATGCTAAAACAGTACTTCGCTGCCTAATCCAAAAAATAAATAAGCGAAAATGACCGCGTACCGGAGTTAAGGTGTCGGATTAGTGAAGTTCCTACATGAACCGAAGTTGAGGTTCTGGAGGTATAGTATTCCCAGAGTATAATATAATAAGTAATTTCGTTTTTATGACTGCACCTCATTGTGGAGCGATTAATTCCTCCATATAATAGGCCAATTTTTGTCAACACCCATACCTTCAGTCAATAAATGCGGATGGGTTCCTGTACTTCGAGCTTCTGAAAACCTAAAGATGATTTATGACAGACCTATTTACACTTTCAATAGAGCTTCAAAAGCTTACGATAATTGAGATTGCAGGTCATAAAAACGAAATAGCATTTGGAAAAGTCTAGCTGTAATATACTTAAGCCTTTGTTCTTCAGTTATGCAGTCAAACCTGGATGTTTTATTATGATTCTTATGGGTCTTAACACTTCAAGTAGTTGTTTTTTTGTATAAAACTCTTGTATAAATACCATTTATTTTCCATTATCTTGGCCATTATTAACGAATGTTCAAGAAAGAAAGTGCACATTTTTATTTTAAAACAATTAATCAAAAACAGTTTCATTTTTATCACGTGTGCTGTAGAAGTAACTATCACAGTTATTCCGTTCCCGAACATTCCTTACGTACAGAATTTTCGCCGTCATAAAAATTACTGGAAATCAATCGACGCTTGAGGTCGAATTTGGACAATATTTCTGGTCATGGTATGCCTACAACTTATAAAAGTAGTTGTAGTTTCAACAAGAAGAATTTTTCGTAACACACAATAATGAATAATTTAAAAATAAGTAAGCGTCCAGTAGACAAAGAAAAACAAATAATTCAAATAATTACCTCGATTAAGCTTTTCTTCCTTCTTACTTCTTCTATGCATTTTCTGCAAACATTTTTTCAGCAGTGACTTACGCCGTTTGCACTGTGCCTCAGACAACTCCTCCAATACTCTTTGTCGTGTTTTCTTTTTGTTAAATGCCCTCCCTTTTCGACGAGCTGCTTTTGCCTTTATCTCCAATTTGTACTGTTCTTTTTCCAGCAACACGATATAAATCGCAATTCCTCTTCTCATGACCGGATCTTTTATATCGCTATCTACACATTTTTCCGTACTCACACTGACTAACTCTTCAAAATTTCTCTTGACCGCTTCGTCAACCTCTTGGTCGATAGCGAAGTTCGGATGGTAGAAGCAACCCATGGGGTAGACGACAGAATTACGTCACAGACGCTGGAAATGACAAATACCTAATTAATTTGTGGGTAACAATTCGTTTCCTTCAAAAGTGGTTGCACTGAATGTTGACCTGAGGGATTTATTTATAAATAAAAAGTAGAGGGGAATTTGTGCGTATTGTTTATCAGAAGGTCAATTTTAATGAATATCTAACTGTTTTATTTTTTAAAATCATGTACTAATTAAGTAAGTCAGACACGTAGTCGGTCAGTGAGAAACACACACGGAAGATATTAATAAAAAGTTGGGTAAATGTTTTAATAGTCAAAAAAAGAGAAAAATAAAAAGTTGTCGGGTTCGCTGGTACGTATTTTATGTACCTAATAAAAAAATGCGAAAGAACTAGGTAAGTATATATAAGACATGACTGATACTGTGTTAAACATTATTTGCCAAAACAAATATCACCTGATCGAAGTGAAAATATATATATTTTGGTCAAATCTGCACTCTCACAACTGTTTGTTTTTGAGGTTATTAATCTATCAACAACACGAGATACAACTGTTAACACATTATTTAATGAAAAACAATATAACACTAAAACAGTGTTGGATGTGATGTCCTTCAATTTGAATGCCAGGTGGCATTTTTCGCTTTATGTTATTAAAGTGGTTTATTAACTTTTGAGGAACTAATTGGTTGCACACATTCTGAATCGCCTCTGCGAGTTTTTTTATTTATGCGGGCGATTTCTAGAAACAGTGCTTTTCAAATAAGGAAAAACAAACGAATCAAGTACCATCAGAACTGGGGACCATGAAGGAAAATCTATCAAACATTCATCAAAAAATTCATGCAATAGGTCCATTCTTTCGCGAGTTTTGAAAGCATTATCTTCCTGAACATATCTCTTTCTCAATTCGTCATCATTAGAGTCCGGAATTTATGAGATTTGCATATTGATGACCATTCATACTACTACTAAATGCTGTCGGATCTAGGCGAATTCGGTAAATAGGAATTGATTGATGCATATTAAATTTTGCATATTTTGCATATATCAAGATTTTTCACATATTTTCGTACCTTTTGCATATTTCACATATTTTGACAATTTTTAGATTTTTAAAGCATAACGCGAACTTTTTATTGCAAGTGTCGGCGTTTTTAACTTCTGAAGGTCGAAATCTACAAGACAATGTCTTTGGTTAAATTTCGAAAATTGTCAAAAAAATCGAAAATTTCAAAATGGGGTGTATTGAAAAATCGAGTTTTTGAAAAAGTTGCTTAAAAAATCCCAAACAATTCTGAGATATACATTTTGACATCCCAATTGGAAAAATGTAGCCTGTTTATGATACTGGAACGAGATTTTAGAAATATCCGGTTTGAAATTGATTTTTTTTTAATAATCCTAAAAATTGACACATTTCAATTGGTGATTCTGAAAAAATAGTGGAAGTTACATTTGCCAAAATCAGTCTTATCTTAGCAGCTGCTAAGTTTAACATTTTCCTATAGAGTTCTATCTTAGCAGATACTAGCCCCGCCCACCGGCGCTGTTCTCATTCTAACGATTTTATTTGTGTTGAATATAATATAATTCCAAACAAGCATTAAAAAAATAAAGGTAAAAATAGGACACCTTATAAATAAAAATTTGAAGAAAGTACTAGACAAGAATCAAGGTTATATTTTGTTATCAAAGGTAGCTAAAATATATAATGGAGATTCTAGTAGTGAGGTTAACATAGAACTAAATTTAATTAGCGCTCTTAAGTATGCATCCATTATATCAGTGGAGCTAGAGAGGAGTTTCTCTACCTGTAAATAAATTTTGTCTGATAGGCGACGTAATTTTTTATTTGAAAACATTGAAAAACATATAATTGCAAGTTATAACATTAATGCAGACATTTAAGTATTTTTTGATGTATCATTGTACTCGTTCTTTTTACAAACATTTGTTATTTAGTTGTTTTTTCTTGTAAAATAAAGTTTTTAAAATTTGGCACAATTTTGTTTGAAATCAAACCTATTACACTTATGGATACACTACCAATTTATTGTATGTTCAATAAAAATAGTACAAAATGTGTGCGTATTTTTATAAAAATTTTGCATATTTTCGTAAAATTAAAACATATTTTCTTATTTTTTCTGCATAGGTATATATGCACATACCTATGTATTTTGGCCAAATTTCGTGCATAAAATTCCGGACTCTAGTCATCATTCACGTTTCACTATATCGTTGAAAAATATTAGAACTATAATTCGCCTTGTAAAAACTGCAACCCACACATCGACCTTTGAGTGCCTAGTGTAAGGGTTGTTCAGTCAATACCAAATTCACATGTTTTGATAGATAACCGACAAGTATTTATGCATTTTTGCACGCAACGGAATTTGTGAGGAAATTTAGCAAGATTTTTCTACAGAATTAACTGGAATGTTGTTAGGAAAGTTTTTGAACGGCTTTTTTAGGCGAGTGGTCCCTATGCTTTCTACATCTGTATTTTGTTTCAAGAAACCTGTCAAGGCATCTCTAAATCTTCATGTTCTGCTCCAAACATTTTTTTTATTACATTGACAATACAAAAATGTCAAACTTCAATGAAAAACACCAGCACTGCCGCCTCGGTCTTTAAAAATATATATGTCCAAAGCTGACTAAACGCGTTATTTTTTACGATCATGTAGGTAGTAGGTACTTTTTACAATAACTCATCGGAAAAATTCTTATAGTAACACAGTTAAGGGTGCCGTCTGGAGGCAAAATATCTGCCTGGTCAAAGTGAGAATAAAACGACCCGGGAGATGCTGCCTCCTGTTAGTGAATTGCTAAAATGTGAATAAATGCAGCACCGATCCGTAGAATTCTACATTTTACTGTACGGAAATAAGTTTTAGTACACAAGCCGCAGTGCCTGTCTAGCCATAATAGTTGCAAACAAAACCCGGGTACCTGAATTTACCCTTGACCGTTCAAAACCGGAAAGATGTAAAACTCACTGATTCATTTTCCTATTTTGGCTACAGTTAATTCTTTCCAGTTATTTATTTTGTTTCCGTACTTAAATTGTTTTCGGTAAATATATTAAATATATGTAAATATTAAAGTACCTCCTACTGTCGGGGAATTATCTGTAGATATGTGATTTATTCCTATCAAGGATGTGTTGTTTGTCTGAATTACAGGAACATCATGTAAAGCAAAAATTGGTCGCGCCAAGGTACTATTTACGAACGGGAGGGATTTTCCACATTTGTAGGCCAAACTTGAAATAAGAGAATTAACAATATTTCCGGTATAAGTAAATATTTTTATTATTTTCCTACTATCTGCACTGTCGGACATGCCCATTCATTACAAATAGAATATTTTTGGCGGAAAATTTTTCTTAAACTTAATAATGTATAAGAGTTTGGTTTTGTTATTTACTTTATCGTTTGGAACAAAACAATAGTAATAAAAATAAAAATATATTTACCAAGTAAATAACAATAAATTGTTAAAATTATTAGCCGCAATCGTTTGAAAATGAATAATAACGTGTCCTTGAAGCTATTAGCCACATAGCAAAATTTTTTACTTTCTTCAACGTAAATCATTAGTACGTTGTGTGCAAGTAATTTTAAGCATTCAACGGTGGTTTTTTATGTAAGTACTAAAATATTCATGTTAATTATTTTGGCGGCTAACTGCATGGCAGAAGGCAGTTTGTTTAAAAATTTGACTTTGCTTAAACTGCTTGTTAGTATATCGTTTTGTAAGGATTTAAATAATTAATTTAAAATTTTTAATAGAAGCAGCTGCTATTTTTTATGCATATTAACTTTGACTTGCACTTTTAATTTTACGTATATCATATGCTTGCGCATCGTAAACCTCATTTTTTTGTATAAGGTGTAAATATTTTTTGTTCACTACATATTTGTCATACTGTTTCGGAAAGATTTAATTTTCAATTTTAGGCTTGAACAACAGCTTGAACGTAATTTAAAATTCGGAAAAAAATTGTTACTCAAATGGAGTCGAAAGCGTGTACAAGGGATAATTTCAGTCCGCAATACCAGTCCCACTTCCGGTGACAAACAAAAGTTGTTAAATTTATTGTAGGTGGTTGTTTACATCTGGCTGGTAGAAATGGTAGAGTCCTATGAATGTAATTGTTTGAAATGCACGTAAAGTACCTTTTTTCGGCAAAACTCAGTTTTGAAACAGTTGCCAATGTTACTACCACTTTGTCAGTGTCTGCCTAAAACATAGTTTCGGTCGTCCACTTACAAATTATTTGCACTATATTTTTGTTGTTACACCTTATTTTATAATAATGGCTCGTGACAAATTTTATCTACGCAAAAAAAAAACAAAACGTGCAATTAGTACAAAAAATTGTACAAACAGTAAAAAAACACATAAGTTTATTGAATCCATAATTTCTGAAATTGTAGAAAATGTTGAAAAAAATAAACAATCAACTAAAGATTCAATATCATAGACTCAATAAACTCGGGTTTTAGCGACAGGCACCGGCGGTCGAAAATGCAGCAGCATCTGTTTGTAATAAACCTGTCGCAGTGTCGCAATCCCATTGTAGCAAATCTAACACCCCATGTAGTAAATTACCAATCTTTATCCGACAAAAGTATGACTAATTTATGATGCAAGACAACAAAATCCTTAAATTTTGTCCTCAGTTCTACAGTGAAACTTCATGTTGTAATAAAACGTGAAAAAAAAAATCAGTTTCAGTTGTGTTTTATGAAAATTTTCGTATTTTCAAAACTATTTTAATTTTGTACTTGTGGTGCTTTTTTGGAATAATAAAATATATCTGACGTATGTTACAACTAATTTTTTAAGTAGAAAAAAAACTGGACTGGGAAATTATTATAGAATGAAAAAATATCGGAAAAACGGGAAAATTATTCGTCCTTTGACAGCTTCCGTTGCTTACGCTGCGTATTAAACGGTTAAAGTTACATAAAAATCATGTATGATGGAATAGTTCCCTTCTAAAAGTTCTAAAAAAAAGTCCGCGACAGCATACGTCAATCTTTTAAGGTCGACTCAGTATAACCTTTTTATGGTAAATAATTTTTTTCTAAAATAATCTAATATAAAATTCTGGTGTCTAGAAATGCCAAAACAACGTTTGGAGGGTCGGCTAGTTTCTAATATTGTATATATTTTAATTATATTTCTTCAGGTAATTATTGTATTTTATTTTTTTAATTCAATGTTTCAGGTAGAATGATTTTAATAAAACGTTAGCGCTAATTGCAATCTACTCATTCTTTACTCATTATACTCGTATTGTTAAATATTTTTATTTCGCTGTTCATTAGGGGTCCCACAGTGTTGTAGAACACAGGCCCGCAGTTTGATTGTTACGCCACTGGATGGATACGTTATTTTGTCACTTCTAAAAACCGAAATGGTATTGTAAAATCGGAAATGCGATATCAAAATTTTATTCCGATAAATCGCTGAGTAAAAACAGCTCCCCCTGGTGGACAAGGTCCACATTAAATTAAGTCTGCAACCAAACCAGAATCTAAGTAAACCTGTATTCTGCTACGGCATCATAGCGCGTTTAATGGCGATTTCTCGTTTCAACAGATTCTGTCTTTTCGAGAGTTATTTACCTCAGTCGTGAATTTTTTAGGATTATAAATGGTATCAAAAGAAAGCTGACACTTTTCCCCAGGGGACCTCCTATCTCAGAATGCAAATCACTTCAGCACTTCTTCAAAAAATGCATCAATGTACCGGTTAAATCTGGTGTAAAAATTGGTCAATTTTATAATTTTTTTTTGTAAAAACTGCGGACTAGATATGAATATAAATATGGAGGTCCCCTGGACTCAAGTTTGTTAATTCGAAATATAATTTTTTTAAAGCGATATATCCCGTATTTTTAAAATGCAACTCCGGAAACCACGACGATGTTTTCAATGTATTTAGTATAGGGCGAAACCGATCCAGACGCGAGCCTTAACATATTTCTAAAGTAGGTACATCAGAAATAACTCAAAACGCCGTTTCAAGTTGTACTGAGTTTTGCATGAGGGATGGATGATATCTATGTGTTCGCCACACAAAAATATCTTGAGTAAGATTGTTATTTTTAAGTTTGAGTGGTCAAATAAAAGAGAATTCTACCAACCCTTCCTTCTTATTAAAGGAAATTCTAATAAATCATAATCCTTCAGCTAAATTCTTGCGAGGTATTAGGTATATTTAATTTTTGGTGACATCAAACTCTAATTCTTGATAAAAATCATAATTTTCTAGTTTTTAATGGAAAAAATCAGTTATAATCAACAAAATTATAATGTATAAAATTTATTTTGCAACTTTATTTCCTGGCAGGAAATTAATTTTAGCTATTGGTGTTGTAAAGTAGAAACAACATTTAGAATATAAATGAAGTTGAGCACTAGCATTTAATTTTCAGAAAAGTATACGTCCCGCTTTCGTTTCCCAACAAAAGATTTTTTAACAGAGAAAAGGCACCTAAAGAAAATTTTGTGTCCTAGTTCCTTAAGTGTTGGGTTAATTTTGAATAAAATTAATCTTGTCTTTTATATGAATATTAAATTAAAAGATTTCGTCAATTATGTACTTGAAAAATTTGGTTTCTAACAAAAAATGTAAGATATAAAAACATTTAGAAACAGAATTGTAATTTTTAAATAATTATCGTAAAAATATTACAAACTTCTAAAGAACTGAGTAAAGCCTGTATAAACGGAAAAATGATTACCCACAGACCGTTGTTAAAAATGACTGAAACTCCATCGTTTCGTGCATCTGCTCGTAATTCGATTAGTAGTTCTAATTTAAAATTTTATTTAAGTATTCGTATGTTTTGTTTTTAATTTGATTGCTCCTATTTTACAGCACACGTGTTATTTTCCCCCACTCATTTAAAGTCAGTATTTATTATTATCTTCTGTTTGATTGGTCTCCGCTAAGTGGGCTCTGACGACGCGATCACTAAGTACGATCCCCTCCATATTTATGCTCCGCCTGCTTGCTCTAAAGATGGACACCCGAACCCATATAAATTATACACCAAGTGTATTTTTAAATTTGCATTTGGGCTTACATTGTCCAAGATGTCGAACACTGAATAAAAATCTATTGTCACAAACGACGATATCACCGACGAAAACATTTATGACACTTTTGACGAAATAGTGAAGTGTCAAATAACTAAGCCGAAAAAACGCGGCTTCAACAGAAAAATGAATCAATCGCAGTTAAAGGAAATCACCAAAATAGTAGATAAGAAACAAAAAGAAGAAAAGAAGATGGCCCGTTGATAAAGAAAATCTCTTAAAGCAATGTTTACTGAAGCAACACAAAGAAAAGAAGATGAGGGAGATCTACGTTAGATCCAGTAAGTTGCGTCAGTTTTTAACTTTAATGTATTAATATCTTTTTTTTCTATATTTACCAGAGGAAGAATATGAACAGCGAGAAGAGGCGAATCGGCTACAAAAGATTTTGAATCAATCATGGTATTCCATTTAAATATTTTTGTATGTTTAATTTTTATTTTTAATACTTAGAGTTTTGTATGGTCAATTTCATTGGTCAATTTCATCGGTTTAAAGTATAAGTAGGTGTTAAGGACAATTCTGAATCAAACCTGTTAAAATTTAAAGGTTGTTAAAAAATAAAGAACCAATCAGATTTACGAGTTTAACTCGTTACTATGGAAATTTGTAATTTAACACCCTTTAAGTTTAACGAATTCGATTAAGAATTGCCCCTAATATGTTATTATTTAAATACAAAAACACAAAAACAACATTTTGTCTCGCATGCACGTTATATAAAAAGTAAAATTACTTGCTTAGAGCATTTACCACATTTAGGTAATCGGTACAGTGAAAGTGCTGTCACAATCACACTTCCTCCTCATCTGAGCAAAACCAAATAAAAATGTGGTACAATAGTTAGGATATCAAAACGAAGCAAAAACACGCTGAAACAGATTTAAATATTAAACAATAAGTGAACACAAGATGAGGAAGATCTGTGTTAGACCTAGGAAGATTCTTTATTTTGTGTGAGTCCCATATATCAAATAACTTTTCTTATATTTTTAGGCCATCAAGAAGCCGTTAAAAGAGATTTCAAACTATTCATGGTAAGTATCCATGTATAACTCACTTAACATAGGTATACCTACCTAAGCCGCTTAAGTCATAAAAGTTATATTAGATATATGTCCAGTGAGTTAAGAGAATAACTATTGGTTTACTAGCTTTTCTCCCGCACTCTTTTTCATCTTCTTAGAGGTGGAATCTCGAAAAAAGCTAAAGATGAGATGGTCGACTACCAAATGTTAAGTTAGACCCACAAATGAATGAGGCCAGTAAACGTCAAATTGCCATGGGACTAGTGCTGGTCAAGAAGGAAGAACTGAAGTTGGTGTAACAAGTGCATTTGTTACGAGTGCACGTGCAACCCCAAAAAGGTCATTGTCGCGAGCTCATTTGTCTCAGCTGTCCTTCATGGGTCGAAATTCTTGTTAACGACCCCTTAAAAACCACTTCTTCCGAACCTTCCCAGAAAATCCCAACAAATAGATCCATATACTTCCTTTGTCCCATCTAGCTATATCCCGTCCTCTCTGCATGTGGCACTGGACCCTCGGGTTAACTTTATAGTACCACATGTCCAATCTTTTCCGAGGGAGTCGTTAAAAAAGTAAATTGAGTTTCAAGCGTGCCTAGCCCTTTTGTCGAATTTCAAGAAACGGCACAGTTTTATAGCGACCATGATGGATGGGGACAGAGGCAGAGAAGGGCTTTGTTTGAGAGATCCCGTTATCGAAATGGCGTGATGCGATTCCTCACTTTGTAAATAATTGTGTACAGATGTTTTGAGAAAACAAAAGGTTAGAAAGTCGGATGGATGACGGACATAGATCTAGCCTACCACAGGTGGAATAAAGTTTGCAGTTCCACCTGTGAGAAACAGCCGAGTCACAAGTAAAAGAACGTTTGATGGGTTCGAGATCTATGTCTGGCTATCCTAGTTAAGTCGCGAGCCAGTGGCCACTCCAAAAAGCTGTTCGATAGTGTTATGTTATACTGTAATTGCTATTGTTAGGGAATTTTGATAAGAATATGTAAATCGACGGCGATTTGAGCGGTTTTGCTGGTATAGACGAGAGAGAACGAGAAAGCACTTCTTTCCAACACAGGGGGTTTCTTCATCCCATTTAGTTTTGTCAGTTCTCTGGTCGGGATTTTGTAGTGTGCACCTCGTTCCTTCTCGTCGCGTTCTTTGTTTTAAATTTTGCTTCAAAGTGTCTTAGTGTTCATTTTTGGTTCAGTGTTAAATTTTTATTTGTCTTATTTTCAAAATTTGTGGAAGTCACCGCGAGCGGTGATCCACTTGTTCATTTTGGTTTTCTTGTATAAATTTTCGATTAATTCATTAGTGTGTGTAAATAAATAAGGGTGACCGATTTTCAACTACGTTGGACTTTCTTTTTGCGGACTTTGCGGTCGACCCTTGCGTCTAATATAATAGTGCATTGAAACAGCGGTACTAGTGAGTGACTCCGTGCCCTCGAGCAGCGAAAAGGGAAGTTTCGAAAGGTAAGAGAATTCCCATTTTTCTGTGATGTGTGATTAACACTTCTCAGGTAGAAGACGAGATAAAAACACGTTACCCGATTAAAGATAATTTAATTTTTCAAAATCTTATTATTTTTTTTTAACTCACGCCCCAGCCTAGTTAGGCTGGTTACATTGGTCAAGACGAGGAAACCAGCCAAGAAGTCCAACAAGACCTGCAAGCAGAGAAGATCGGAAACAGAAAAAGACTTCCTCAAAAGTTGTTTACTCAAGCAGCACTGGAAAACAAAGGAACAAGAAGAAAATATTTTTTTGTGTAAATGAAGAAATAGAGGCAATCCATAAAGAGGCGAGGCGGTTGGAAGAGGCTTGGGCAAAATGGTGGAAGACTTCTTCTAGAATTTGAAACAATATTATTTTTATGTAATATAACGTAAATTTGTTGTGATACATACATACGAATTCTACTAATTTATAGCTTTCTTGTTTATGGAAAATTCAAGCAATACTTAGTTTGCCAATAATTTAAAGCACATTCAAACAAAGTTTGAAGAGAGTTCAGAGTTCACAAGGAGATGAAGGAAATTTGGTGAAAGATTCATTATTTCTCTGTTTTTAATTTTAATAACGATTCGCACAACTATATGGACCATGTAGGTAGATGTATATATACCTACCTGATCTACTTAAAGCAGACAACCAAGGGGAAAAATGTCCTCTGAGTAATAATAACATCAAATTATTGTTTAGGCCATTTTTGACTACAATAATATAATGCTTATTTTATCATTATTAAATAAAGATGTGCGTATTCTCATTTTTACGAGAAAATGGGGTGACTGACTTGTTCTTAATGTAATTAATAAAAAAATTCTCAAAAGTTGTTTGAACAGAAATTCCCTCGCATCTAAAGTACAATGAAACGTATCCAGCCTTTTCGAAAAACTATAAACTTTGAAGTTGCGAGTTTAATTTTTTATGAGAACCCATAAAAGCTGAAATATGTATGTAAAAGTAAATGTAGAGAAGCGTGCTACGCGTATGTTTCAAATGAATTTTTACTTTACACAATTTTGTGATGACGTCATCAACATTTTTACAAGGACACGTATATCAACTTAGATTGGTGCAGTGCAATACTAAAAACAACAATATAGTATTCCCAAAATTTTCTGGGAAAATGGAGTAAACTTTTCCTGATTTAATCTAACAAATATTACTCCAATGATAAATCACAAGCATAAACAAATCATATTTTGCACATTTAACATAAGATTTATTCGGCAAAATTTTGAGATCAGGCCATCGATTTTTGGGGGATAAACACGTACATTTTGATTAAAAAGTTACCATAATTACAATAACTTCAAGACATCTACAAGATTTCAAAGCATTCGGTTTCGCAGTTCCCGATTTAATCAATAAAATAAGTTCACGCATTCATTTTTTTTGAGTCACCCTGTATAAGCAAATCCAAAAAATATAAATGAAATGATAAATTACAAGGGTAGATTCATCATATTTTGGACATTTTAGATAGACTAAAATTTTTGAGTTGTCGTCATCAATTTTTGGAGGGGATAAGGAAATATATTTTGATTAAAATTTATCATGCTTACCACAACTTTAAAACATCTGCAAAATTTCGAAGCATTCCTGCTACTTTGTGGTGTGAATATTCGATACTAAAAGCAACATTGCGTATTGAAGAAGACATTGATACTACTTTTAAAGTCCCAAAATTCAGAGCTTTTATGAAAAAGAAGAATGATGGACATAAGCCAAAAAAATCGAATGTTTTCGCACGAGAAGAGATTAATAAATTTGGAATAGAAGCCGATGACAGTAATTTTCTCTTGATGAAAGTAGTTACGGCAATGGGAACCCTGCAACTCCCCACACATTTTCCATTTAGTGTGTTTTTAGTGCTTGTGTTGACAACTTTCACAAATGACTAAATGTGAAAACAAAAATTTCTCCATAGATGCGTCTGTGGACAAACAGATTCAGAATTGCTTCCAGGAGTTGGTAAACTACGAAATGGTAAAGTTGGATTCACGTATGTCTGAGAACAGAAAACGAAGCATTGCCGTGGGATTAGTCCTGGTTAAAAAAAAGAACTCAAGTTAGCTAAGAAGAAGAAGGCAGCCGAGAAGTCTAGAAAGAAGGCCTTGTACATATTCTCAGCAGACAAGACCACGGGGAACAGTGAAAAGCATGCCCAAAAAATACTTGCTCGAGTAGCAGTGGGCGAGAGAAAAACGAGAAGAACAAATTATACCTAATAGGCAATCCATGAAGAGATCAGATGGTTGGCGGAATGTCTAGACCAAGTGCTGTCAGACGAATTTAGGTTTTCCATAACAATATTTTTGTATAAATTAATGGACATATAGTATATTGTGTAATACATAGTCTATTAAGTTTTAATTAAATACGATTTAAAGTACCTATGATCTTGTGTAGGTACGTAAAATTATACAACACTCTGCCAACAAAATTTGAGCATATTGAATGTTTAGTGAGTTCGTTCTGAGAGTAACCAAATTTTATGGAGCTTTTATCAGTTATTAGTTAGTGACAAATTTGTTTCATTTTATAACATAAATTGACAACTTTGGGACGTATAATTTATTTTAATGTATATATGTGCGATTGTACAATTATTCTTTTACGGTTATGCATTAATTACCCGTTATTTGGCATCTGAGCTTCTGAGCAGTTATGAATGCAAAAACGGAAACGTGTAGGAATAGTTTTTTAATATAGGAAAACAAGAATAAGTAAAAACGAAAAGATATAATACGAGAACTTACAGAACAACTGTAAAAACAATTGCTGACATATGGATATTAAAAACACAACATAAAGACAATGTTCCTATAACATGGGTTCATATTTTAAATATGGATTTTGTTATTTATAGAACTGAAAAGTATAATTATTCGACCATTTCTTGATAAGTGTAAATCAAAAATCATAATTTTTGGACTTGGTCCACTTTACCTCTGAACCCCTACATATCTTGGAAGTTTTGTTTAATCTGGTGTTCAGTTTTGGTGTAGATAAAAAAATTTGGATAACCTTAAGTTATCGTAGATATTTGTTACACAATTTTAATTACAACTGAAGTAAAGGTTTCATTTTGTCAGTATTTACCTATAGAACAGAAGAGGAGTGAGTATTTTCATTATTATTCAAGTGATCTTACAGTGACTTCAAAGAGTTTAAAATACGTATGGTGATGCTTCTAGAAAAAAAGGACCAAACAGTTCCTTACGTTATAGAGAGCCTTAGTTATACGGAGTATGAGGAAAATAAACAACCCAGTTTCATACTTTTATTACAATTTGCCTGTTTTACACAAAGGAACAACAACAACGGCAAGTGGACAAGAAAATCCCTTGAACGAGTATTCGATGAAGCAACGCAACGCACGAAAAACGAGAGAGATTTACGTCAGAACTAGTAAGTTCCGTTTTCTTACGGTCACATTGGAAAATTTTCGTAACTTTCATTTATTAGTTTATTTATGTTTCAGCCGAGGAAGAAAACGAACTGCGGGAAGAAGCAAAGCTAGTGGAACAAGTTTTAAATTATCCATGGCATTAAGTTTTGGTTGTATATCTACAATAATTTATTGTAGTTTTAATATATTGTATATAAGTAGTTATAATATTTAATTTTAGTAGTTATTGCTGGAGATTTACCAATAATCTTATTTTCTTTATCATCACCTGTTTTCTTGGTTTCGGTGACAACAATATTTTCATTGCAACCTCCTGCATTAACTTCTGACGTGTTAATTATACGATGGCCTTCTCCAAGAATTTGGTTAGCTGTCTTCACTTTATTTTGAACTAAGTCCCCTACGTACGTTTCTGCCGTGCTTGTCGATCTCCAGCCACCATGCCATTTTAACTGGTGAATATCTCCCTAAGCGTCCGCCAAAAATGTGGCTGATGATCTCCTAAATACATGACCTGTATATTCTGCAGGATTTATTAGATCAAGGTATTCGGCTATCAAAGACGGTATTTTTCCTATGGTATTAATTGCAACCACTTGTCATGTTTGTAGTGTGTGGAGGTCGAAGAAGTGCATACTTTCTATAAACATCCAGTAAGTTTATCCCTTCTGTATCTCCAGAAACAATGGTAAATGTTCCGCAAATTTTAGTTTTCGTGTCTGGGACCTTAATTATCATCAGTGGACATGAAATTTTCAAATGCACGCAACATATTGTCAAAACGTACCTTCATCATCAAGTATTTACTATCCTCAGCTTCTTACAGAAATTTATAAAACTTTTCTTTGGAAAACACTAGTGACTTTTTTAGCATTGTAACCATCGTTCTTCCGTTTTATAAAGGAGACTAATTTCGAAAAATTACCGATGTTGACACTATGCCTTATATTCATCGTTGATTTCAACATGGAGTAATGACTCCACATGTTAGAGCACTTAAATCATTTTGCCTTCTCCATAAAATATCACTTTCGGATACTACATTTTTCACGTTTTTCTTTTGACACCATGATTGAAATTGTTTATAAACCATTTCATAACGAGCCTTTGATTTTACGGGAAACAGCTCTTCTACTACGGCGCTTGCCGCTGCTGCAATCTCAGGAGGGATATGATTTCCTGCTTCTTCAGAATCAGAATCAAAATCGTAATTCACAAAAACCATAGTATTGTTGCACATTTATGCTTTCTTGCTTTCAAAACTCACAAAATAACGAACAAACCACATACGTCAAAAAATAAATAAATTTGGCATTGTTTCTTTATTAAACATTACCTTGGCAATCGGGCATGCATCAAGGTGTCGAATTAGAAGGTGAGTTTATTAATGAACTGTTAAACGATTACCATAATTATTTTAAATTTTCTAATTAGAAATATCGCTTGTAGAAAAAACGATATTTATGCGGCGAGTGGGAACTCAGATTACAGTCCTTGGCCCGCGCACTGTAATCGTTCGTTCCCCCTCTCGATATAAAATATACTATTGCCTTCCAGGCACAAAATTTTGACAACTAAATTAGAACTTGAAAATATTACAATTATACACTTTAGCATATATACAGCCTGTTATTGAAAGGTACGTACAAAATAAAATCGGCAATTGGTCTCGAAGTATGGGTGCTAAAAGTTAAAAAAAGTTTAGGTAAAAGATTTGTCCTTTTAGAGATAAAAATTATTAAAATTCATGTCCAAATTCGTTATACCCCTCTGATAAAAAGATCATCTTTCGTTTCTATAGCAACGTTTAACCTTGACAAAAGTTTTATTGTTAGAGTTGGTAGGAGTTACTAAAATAAATTAATTTTACCTATTTATCCTTCAGTAGCGTCTAAAAAGGTTGGATAAGGGTGAATTTTCCCCTTATAATTTTGATAAAACAAAATAGGTAAGTCTTTCAGACTTCTTAGACTTCGCGAAGAACTGTCCATTTTGTTGTACGTACTTTTCAATAACACCCTGTATACGTATAATATGTTTGTTTTTATTTTAATAAATAATTTTTAAAGTGCCAAAAATTTTATTTATTGGTCAGGTGATCATAAGTATAAACCTCCTGCCGGGGGCCGTGAGAGGTGCGCGGTTAGTCCTCCATTTGTGTGTGCCTTCGCAGGTAAAAGATGTGCGAAAAGGATTAAAAGATTACTGGTCCTCAGTAGATCTATCCCTTCTACATTATGCTCCGCCTACTTAAGCAGGCAAATTAAACTACCCCAACCTATAAATTCTGTACATCTTTTACATCCATTATTAGTTTTGTATTACCTTCTGACCAAACACATTTTTGGAAGATGGCGAACAGCGAAGGGAATCCCCTGATCGAAGATGACGGTTTTGACACACAAATCAAAGACTGTTGTGAAACAAACAAAGCAGTTAATGTAAAACTGCCAATAAGAGGACTAATGAGAGGACAAGTTGCCAGAAAATTAAGGTACAACCCACATAAAATACCAGAAAAGAAAAAAAGGTGGAAAGTGGACAACAAAAATCTCTTGAAAGAGTGCTTAATGAAGCAACACAACGAACGAAGAACAAGAGAAATTTACGTCAGAACTGGTAAGTTCCGTTTCCTTATACTGTCACATTAGATGATTTTCATAACTTTCATTTATTATCTCATTTATGTTTCAGCCGATGAAGAAAACGAACTGCGGGAAGAAGCAAAGCTTCTGGAACAAGTATTAAATCAGCCATGGCACTAAGAATAAATTAGATATATCTACAATATTGTAATTTGAATATATTATATAGGTATTATATTGTATAGGTATAGTTATAAGTGTTCAGTTATAGGTACTCTAATTTCAGTTGAAATAAAATGGTAACAAATTAAATAAAGGTATATTTTCATTTCCAAATTATGCAAAATTAAGCCTTTGTAAAAGTTCTTAAATCTAAAAGCAACTAAACTATTGTCAAATTAGCATAAAGTATTTCTAAACATATTTGAAAACAGAGTTTATTTATCACTTTATGATAGAGAGCGGAAAATATGCAGCAACATTTTGGAAAATATGATCATATGATATGCATCAAATTTATGCAAATATACAGTAAGTTTCTTAATATATGCAGTTGCATATACTGCAAAAATTGAAAAGAAAAGCGTAATAATCGAATTAAATTTATTTACAAATTACAAAAACATGTTTCCCTTGCTTACCTTTTATTACAAAAAATACATAAATCACATTGCAAAGTGTTTAATTAGATCTCACTAACACATAAATTACATTTTTGAAGATAATATTCTTATACCAAAAAATAAATATAGGTAAACAGAACGAAATAAAAAATAGTAGTACCTAATTGACTATTTAATTACTATTTTGGTAACAGTTTATTTTTAAATATTTTTCGAAATATTCCAACAAAAAGTTTTTCCGGTGATTCTAAAGTATGTATTTGTAAATAGAAAAACTGCGTACTACGTCCACAGATGTAAAAATACTTACCGGTTTAAAGCATGCGCGACAAAACACAGTTCCTTCTTGAAGAATAAGTTCAGGAAAAGGTTTAATCCATCAATTAATTTGAGTTACCTTCGACATATTGACACACCTGTATCGCTTTAAATGCTTTCAATGCAAACTCACGATGAAAAATAATAGGATAAGGTCCCTTCAAGAACCATAAAACAACACCGTTCATACACTTAAGTAAGGAACAAAAATATTGGGAATAAACGGTATTTCCAAAAGTAATTAGGGCCCGAATTTACTTGGAAGGATGACTTAAGGCTCCACCACACCTCAAGAAAATTTCTATTTTAGAAGATATACAACTTGTAAAACAACCCATGCTACCTCGTCATGATAGCTGCCACTCATCTCTAAGGGTTAAAATCGTTCACTTCGTTTACAATGGTTTTATTACTGCTATTGTCAGCGGGGGAAGTGTATCTCGGCTTGCAGGTAGAGCAGAGTAAGGAACTAAAATATTTATCTACCATGAAAGAAAACAAACAATATTTCTTAGCTTACGTTCGAGAAGTAAAAACGCAAAAACACTTCTACTGGTGTAAAGTTTGTCCAGAATTATAAGAATTTTATGGACTCCCAACGTTAATTCGTTTTACAACCCTGTCGTCAATTCTATTGTACAGGTAAAGAGCCTGTCAGGAGAAAGCCGATGTTTTCTGTACCTGAGTTCGCCACGCTCTTCAGCTATACAATAAAATTGACAACATGAAATTCTTATAATTCTAGACAAACTTTATAGAAATTGCCATTTTGTAATATTATCGGTTCAATATTCACTAATTTTTTGAATAAAGACCTTTATTATTATTATTATTATATTAATTAAGATCAAGAAGAAATATGCACAACACAAAAATATTTGAGTTTAATTGTTTGCGAAACCATTATCGATAGCTACACCCGATTTGACTTACCTGAAACCATGACCTCTCAAAACATTTAAATGATGTTGAAATTTTCTGAATCAGTCTCATATAAATACGAAATTTAAAAGATCACATACTCCATGATAAGGTATATAGCGTCCCTAATACTACAAGGTTATATAGCTGTTGTAAAATTAGGGTATTGTGACATATGTGAGTAGCGGGTAAAGGACCGCTGTTTGTACCGCGTGATAAAATGCAAAAATACGCTCAATTCTTATGGAACTTACGGAAGTATATGGGATTTTTAATTTTATTTATAACTTTGAATAAATTAAATACACTCAGGACATGCAGAAACGTTTATTATTTACCTCTCATGAATTAACTTGGTTAAATTTCGACGTGTCCTATTTTTAACTTGATTTAATGAATTATTATAATGATGGATTCTAACTGTAAAATAACCTTTCAAAATAGTATAAATTAAGATATTTAAATGGCTGTTAATAGGATCATGATCTAAGATTTGATTGTTCATATTTAGAAAAAGATCTGTGTTGATTTCTCTCATCGAAGACAGAACTAGTTTTTTTTAAATTAACTGTCTGGTTACAAATACGTCGAAAGACACATTCTGCTGCCTTACAAACAATTACAACATCTTTTGACGGTTTCGAAAGCACCCCTTTATTTTTTATGTTCAACAAAGCTGACTCTGAGCTTGTGGAGAACAAGCTACAGCAACACTTATCGCAGTCTAAAGTTTTAGAAATTTTTTAACAACGAATCCTGAAATGTATTCAGTAATGTCATCAATAACATCAGAGTGTACACTAGGTAATTCAAATTCATCCTCAGAAGAAGCGTCCTCCTCTTGAAGATTTAGAACTTCTAAATTATTATCCACTTGGTGCTTAGAGCTTTAAACAAATAATATACTTACATCATCAAATAAGGCGCAATTGGTTGTAGGGTTGTTGTTAAATACGCCTCTTGACCTTATTGCAGAAAAAAAAAAATTGGTCTAAAGAGTTTAGACAGTGCTTTCCTCGCTGTCGGAAACTTGACGACTGCATGCCTATTGTGTTTTTTTTCTCATTACATTTTTGTAGTGGGACTTTAAAAAAAAATTGCGATGACGTCATCAACATTTTTGCAAGGACACGTATATCAGTTGGGATAGATGTAGTGTAATACTAAGAATAAAATTATTGTATTCTCAAAATTGGGTCGTTTTGAATATTGATTTTTTATAATCAATAAAATAGCGAAACAATTTACTCACGTATACGGCGCCGGTGTGTAATATGAGAGGCAACTGAAAATCGTTTATGTATAAACATTCTTAATTTAAGGTGACAAGCGTAACAGCATACGTAAGAGTCAAACAGAACAACTGTAAACAAAACCGATGGTGGTCTAGAAATTTTTATTGCTTCGACTTTTGCTTATTATATAAAATATTGGGTTTTATTTTAATTTTTGACGGTGGAATTCACAATTGGTTGATTATAAACATGTCTATTCCACATTCGCGGAACCTAGTCAACGCACAAAACAAATGCACGTCTGTAATGTTAAAGTCGAAGTAAATAAGCGTGCTACCATTATGTTTCAACCGAGTTTTTACTTTAAAAAATTTTGTGTCTACCAAATTGGGTTGGTCCAATGTAATACTTATAATAAATGTTGCCTTTAATTTAATCAATAAAATAAATTGACTTCATTAATTTTTTTGAGGCACCTCTTAAAAAAATCTGAAAAATATGAACGGAATGATAAATCACAAGTACAAACTCATCATATTTTTTGCATTTTAGATAGGATTTATTCAATAAAATTTAAGAGTGACGTCATCAGTTTTTTTAGGAGGGTTGAAAAAATACATTTTGAACAAAAGTTTACCATGCTTATAATAACTTTAAAATATCTCCAAGATTTCATAGCATTAGGTTTTGTAATTCCTGATTAAATCGATAAAATAAATTCACGCATTCATTAATTTTTTTGAGTCACGCTGTAAATGCAAATCAAAAAATATGAATGGAATGATAAATCACAAGTACAGACTCATCATATTTCGTACATTTTAGATAGGATTTATTCAGCAAAATTTTGGGGTGACGAAATCAATTTTTTATGGGGGATGAGCAAATACATGTTGATAAAAAATTTACCATGCTTATGATAACTTTAAAATATCTCCAAGATTTCAATGCATTCGGTTCTGTAAATCCTGATTAAACCAATAAAATAAATTCATGCATTCATTAATTTTTTTGAGTCACCCTGTATATGCAAATCCAAAAAATTTGAATGGAATGATAAATCACAAGAAGAGACTCACCATATTTTGTAGATTTTAGATTTATTCAGCAAAATTTTGTGGTGACGTAATAATTTTTTTAGGAGAGACGACCAAGTACATTTTGATCAAAAATTTACCATGCTTATGATAATTTTAAAACATCTGCAAGATTTCAAAGCATTCGGTTTTGTAGTTCCTGAGTAAATCAGTAAAATAAATTTTGCGCATTCATTAATTTTTTTGAGTTACCCTGTATATGCAAATCCAAAAAATATGAATGGAGTGATATATCACAAGTACAGACGCATCATATTTTGTACATTTTAGATAGGCTTTATTCGGCAAACTTTTGAGCTGACGTCATCAAGTTTTTGGAGGGGATAACCAAATATATTTTGACTAAAGATTTGTGATGCTCTTTATAGCCTTAAAATATCTGCAACATTTCAAAACATCCGGGTTAGCAGATTAAAATTAAATTGCAAAATGTTGTTTTATAATTTTGATTTTTTTTCCAAAAATCTGGACGTTTCGGGTAAAAACTGAATTCGGAGTCGTAAACTACATGTGTAGGACTATGTTATTTTATACAATTTAAGACCCATTTACTATGTACAATTTTGAAGTGACGTCATCGCATTAGTGGTGGGGATGATTAGACAAATTTTGGTTAGCGTTTTACCATCTACATGATATTCCTAATATAAGTACAAAATTTCACAACAATCGGTCCAGTACTTTCGGAGATTATCTGTCTAATAAAAATCCGGGACGGCAGACAGACGGACAGACGGACAGACGAACAGACGGACAATCGGACAGACGGACAGACGGACAGACGGACAGACGGACAGATAGACGGAAATGGGAGACCTATTTCTTCGTATTCTAGGGGTCATGAAAGATCGAGAAAACGTAAAAGTAGAGAGTCGGCCGACGGACTCGATTACAATACTTCCTTTGCTTACGCTCGGGAAGTAAAAATTGATCTAATGAGTGTAGACAGTACATCCCTCGCTGTCGGAAACGTGACGACTGCATACCTATTATGTTTTTTTTTCGCAGTAGATTTCAAAGCATTCGGTTTTCCTGAGTAAATCAATAAAATAAATTTACGCATTCATTAATTTTTACTTCCCGAGCGTAAGCAGTATTGTAATCGAGTCCGTCGGCCGACTCGGCGAGACGATGGAGTTGTGAAGTCAATTCGGAAAAAACTCTGTATGCGTGAAGGTGTTTTCCGTTTTCTCATAATTATTATTCCGGACATAGAAATCTATATAATGTACAAGGTTACAATTTGTTTTTAATTTAGAAGAGTTTGTCAAACCTAACGGAAAGCTGAAAATAATTTTATTGCTCTTAAATTTTTTACCACCAATGAATGGGTTCATCTTGTTAAAAATAAAACAGTATGTTTAGAAATTATTTTATTCTTTTACAAATGTATAAAATACTTTTTATAAAAGTAGATTGATTTTTGGTCACTGAAACTCATGGAACTAAAATGTATTACTGCCCATTCACAATGGACATAAGGCATAACAAGTACATAAAGCTTACATAAATACATAAAGTTGAAACGATGGAAAACGTGTGCCCCTGTTCACAGTGGACGAACGTAATTCTTATGCTTATGAACGTTTTATGTAATCCTTATGTGTAGAGAGCGGATTTTATGAAATTTGCATATCCGTTATTTTTTGCATATAAGTCTTGATATTTAATATGTGAACGAATCATGTTAATTAAAAATGAATATAGCTATAAAAAAATTGCATATTTGCATATATTTGCCTTCTGCTGCATATTTCACGGAACGGGTGCATATTTTGCATTTTTATCAATTTTTGTGCTAATTTGAAAAAAAAATTATTGTCATTCTATCGGCATTTATCTAGAAAAACGAAATTTTATTATTTATATTGTCCTGAGCTTCAAATAAGTAGAAAAGGTTTGGGTTTTATGGTAGTTTGGAGACACCACTGGGTGTTAAGCCATCCTTCCAGGTAAATTCGCGCCCTAATTACTTTTGGAAATACTGTTCATTCCCAATATTTTTGTTCGTTAGTTGAGTGTATTAATGATACATACGTTTAGTGGTGGTCGAAGGGATGTTATACTATTATTTTTCATCGTGAGTTTGTATTGAAAGCATTTAAAGAGATACAGGTATATCAATATGTATTTTATTCAATACATATAAAATAAAAAATGATGTATAACATATTTGGTATGTCGAAGATAACTCAAATTAATTTATGGATTAAACCTTTTCCTGAACTTATTCTTCAAGAACGAACTGTGTTTTGTCGCCCCTGGTCTAAACCGGTAAGTATTTTTACACCTGTGGACGTAGTACGCAGTTTTTCTATTTACAAATATATATACTTTAGTATCACCGGAAAAAATTTTTGTTAGAATATTTCGAAAAATATTTAAACATAAATTGTTACCAAAATAGTAATTAAATAGTGAATTACTACTATTTTTTAATTTGATCTGTTTACATTTATTTTTTAGGATAAGAATATTATCTTTAAAAATGTGATTTATTTGTTAGTGAGATGTAATTAAACACTTTGCAATGTGATTTATGTATTTTTTGTAATAAAACGTAAGCTCGGGAAACCTGTTTTTGAATTTTATAAATAAATTTAGTTCGCTTATTAAGCTTTTTTTTTAATTTTTGGAGTATATGCAACTGCATATCTCTGCATATATTAAGAAAGTTACTGCATATTTGTATAAATTTGGTGCATATCATATGATCATATTTCTCAAAATTTTGCTGCATATTTTCCGCTCTCTACTTATGTGCGTACACAAAGTTGAAATAAGTTCAACTTTGTGCACGAATTATGTCAAAATTATGTTAAAATCTAGGGACTTTTGAATGCTGCGATTGAATTCCCTTTGACAGTTGGCACTTCGCACTTCACACCTTTGATTATATTATATAAATTATAATCAAAGCTTCACACTGCGAGTCTGTTCTGTACTGCGAGTTGTCAAGTTCGAATATCGTATGAAATTGTAGGTTAGATATTTTGATTGACTCAGTTTGAGGTTAGCCGTTTCTATGTTTAGCCGGGAGTTATTCCGTTCTGCGTTTGCGCAGTTTAACAATTCTTACAGAGTTCACTCTGTCCACTGTGAACGTAGATAAGCATAAGCCAGACACAAACCAAAAACGTAAATTATGTTATGCGCTCGTTCTTATGTCTTATGTCCATTGTGAATGGGCAGTTAGTCTACCAGTTAAGTACTTCTAGGTAATGTATATAAACTAATTTCTACGTGACATTCTTTCGATGTATATACATAAATAAACACTTGCGCTTCAGATTGCTATTACCTAATGCTGAAGGACATTTTACCCCGTTAGTTTTGTGCTTTAACTATATTCTGCATTATTCGTACGCTGCAGGGTTGTGTAGGTGTTATTTATGCCGCTAGTTTTTACTTTACAGCGGTTATCACAAAACGAAAATCGTAAAATCTATTTTTATAATTTTTTTAAAGGGCTGGATTTGTTGGATTATACTTATAGCCATCGATCAATTTTTAATTGATCAAATTAACAACCTCATTTTCTAGAAAATGTGAAAATACCCACGTCTTTACTTAATTATGGTCAAATAAGAATAATAATAATCATATTCAATATATTTTGTTCCATTGTCGCTTAATTAATGATTTCAGTCATCTGTTTTGAGGAGACAACTCATTCAAATTAAAGAAATTCTTCGTGACATTCTTTCGATGTATAAACACAAACAATTGAAGTTAAGCATGCACAGTGGTAAGAATACTCTTTTCCTTTGGTTATTTTCTTTCAATATATTTCATATTGTCCGTATGTCTGTGAACGACACCTTCTTGGAATTTGGAAACCCACGGTTCGAGGTATCATTTAAACGACTGGTTTTTACTATATAAAGGTTACGAGCAAACAAAATTTTTTTATTGGACTGAACTTCAAGAGCGGGGGAAGTTCTGTGGAAGTAACATTAGGCCAATTTTTTACCATGTTTTGGAAAATAAATTATGCATTTTGCAAAAAGATTTATCGGTATTTGGGTTTGTGCTAGTTGGGTAAGCACCTTTTGAAATGGCTGTGCTCAGTCTCCCGTTTTACCCTCCAAAAATTGCGTTTATGTTAGGTTATGTTGCACATGTTTAACTGTTTGGAAAACTGTTGCAGACAGCTGCACTAGATTACTTGAAACTATGGCCTCTCAAACCATTTAACTGATGTCCAATTTGTCTGAAATTTTCTCATAGAACTTTAAATTTTAAAAGTTCACATATCCCATTGTAAGACATATGTACAGACACTCATCCTAATGCACATTAAAAGAACCTTACATACAGACATTTGCAGAAACTCAAAACTGTGATAGTCCTGGAACTGCTGCGATGTCAAAATTTCCAAATAACATGCGACTATAAATTTCATCATAGTTACAGAATCCATTCAAAATAAATATGTAACTACATAAAACGTTAAAATTTAGTTAGGTACCTCTTGTTAAAATATTCCTTCATGTTATTTGAAGCGGGAATCTCCCCCCACTCCGATGGCCATTTGGTCATGCGATATTTTAGGTGGGGGAAAAAGCTATAAATTTACCCACGATTTCCATTTCATTTCGTTCTGTTGTGACAGTGTGACAGTGACATCTTCACAAAATGGCTAGGTGTATTCATACAAATTTTATCATTGACGAACGTGTTGACAGACAAGTGAAAAAGTGTTTTGAAGAAATGGTCCAGTACCAGATGACGAAATTGGATTCTTCATTCCCAGAAGAACTGAAGAGGAGGAAAGCCGTCGAAATGGTCTTGATCCATAAAGAAAAACTGAAGATAATGAAAAAGAAGAAAATAGCCAAGAGGTTCAAGACGAAACCGGTCAGACGACAGAAGAAGACGTCCGGGAATACAGGAGAAGGCCTATTAAAATATTGTTTACTGAAACAACATCAAGAGAGGCAGAGAAAACAAAGACCTGGTAAGTAATTTTGATTTTTCCCACGCCTACATGTACTTAATTGTTCGTTGCAATTGCAGGAAATGAAGTGGTGGAGCTCGACGAGGAGATAAACCGACTCACGGAGGCTCTAGAACGATTAGTTCTGGAATAATTTTAAGTTGCTTTTATACTTTTGTACATAGTTAAAGCGAAAATTTCACAAACTTGTAAAAAATGTAAATATAAATCATATTTATCTATTTAGTTTTGGATGTGTGAGTGCAGATATTATGTATAACTATATATATAAAGTTACTGTTGAAATATATCTTATGAACAAAATTTTATGTTTTTCTTGTAAAAATGTTTATTCAGCTGTTATTATATAGTAGTGCAGAAGCTATAAGGTTATATGGACATCATAAAATTATCTCATTGTGTCGAAGTTAAGTTGTTTGCAATAGAAAAGGTCTTGGGGTAGTAAATAACGTTTCCACCAATCCACCACTCCGTTAATCGGCTACTAGCTGCAGCCGCAGAGAGTTCCGAAATAACCAGTCGCTTTGAAAGCCGACCCTGTTAAATGTGAGCAAAAAATGTTTAGAAGACGATTTATTGCCAACCGGTAAGCTTAGTGCGAACCCCACAAAGGAGGTATTTATTTGCGGTCAACTACTTTTATGATGATCATATAACCTTATAGCTTTTGGGCTACTTTACATAGTAACGATATACGAGTAAATCATGAGGCTCAAAGCTTGTGGATTTTCCCATAAGTCAACTGCATAGAGATGGTGTTAAACAGTGGCCGGAAATTCAGGAAAGGCCATTTTATTTTACGTTCCGAAAACATCCGCTTGGACAACAATATTCCCAATATTATTTAAATACGTGTGGCACAGCTTTTACGTTATTAATTAATAATAAGTTCACGCTAATAATTTAGAGATCATCATATCATAAAATGTGTTTATGTACATGTGATTTATATAGAGACTTTGTTTCTTTTACGCAAGTAAGCAGAGAGATAAAGCTCTAAATTCTTTTTAGTATCATTTTAAACACTGTATTGGCAACTTCCAATAAGGACAGTTAATGTTCACTATTTGGTGGACTGTACTTTAAAGAATGGCGTTAATCTACCTTTTTTGCCGTATTAAGCAAAATAAATTATACATTGTCTGAATTCTCTGCAAAAATAATCGTATTTTGGTTTCAATCAAACTTTATATTTCGAAATCTTACAATTATGTAAAATGACAGTTTGAGCAGGTAAACCGGTGTTTATTTAATCTTTCCCCACCACAGAGCAGGTATTATAACCCTAAGATAAGACGATAAAATAAGTCAAAAATGGATACGGAAATAATAAATCTGATCTTCAGTAGCTAAAGAGTTGTTTACCTTTTACACGCTACGTCACAAATGATTACTAGTTATCACCTTCATAAATTACCGTAGTGATCCTTAATCTTTATTATGACACGAATACATACACTACAGATAAGATAAAGATTTTAGAAATTTATACAATGCACGTGTAATAATGTATATTTAGTTATATGCAATATATACAACTGTTAAGAAGGAGTCTGTTGGTGTCAGACAATCACGCCCAGATTCAGATGATTACCTTGAATATTTTTTTTTATACAACGTTTGATTTTGTCATCGTTAAGAACCATGTTGACATGAAGTTTCCTTTTTTGGTAAAAATATTTCCAATGGATATTATTCTGTTCATTTCTTCGTTTAGTTGTAAGGTTTTGCCTGATGCAAAGTTAGGGTACTGCGAAATCGAAAATGGAGCAATTAATAACGCAAGCCCAGAGTTATAAATCTTTTCCACACTACTTGATCTTATCCGTCATCCCTTCCAGAGACAGATTCAAGATAATGCGTTACTCTTCCAGCACCTACTCAATTATCTCTGCATATCAGGATGCACCGTATGTTGCCACACTACCTTTTTGATTTTGAAAGCTATGAGTATGTTGGTTTTATAAATAGGTATATAAAAGCTTGGTAATCTTAACTGCTCTGGAAAAACGGCTGTATATATACAGGGTGACTGCGAAATATATGCAATAATTTTAACTACGGCATCCCCCACCCTAGTAGTGTCGAAATATAGAGAAAACAAATTAAAAATCGAATGGGCCAAAACCCCCATGAACCATCCTCGATACGAAGGCACTGAGCCACCTTGTAAACAGAGTTGGAAAAACGTTCGAATAAAAACGACGTATATACATTTTCAGTTTCAATTAAAAGTAAAACCGACTTTCTGCTGCTTATCACTCATTCATGGATTCATTCATTGTTAATGGTCAGTGCGAAAGTGTTTTTGGTAATGCTTCATGATGATCGACTTTTGATTCTGACAGGTGTTTGGTCCTTGCCATAACGATTTTACATTGTTTATTGGAACAAAAATAAGAGCAACTTTACAAGAAATGTCGAAAATGTTGTCCTTGACTAACAATACAGGCGTCAGAGAGACACCGGAGTAGCGGCTGCCACTTTCATTTGTTGTTGAAGCTCTTCGATAATTTCTGGACACTGTTGATTTCCACAAACTAACTGGTTCATCCAACCGATACACATTTATCGAAAATGGTCTCTTGAAATCGTACTTGTTGACGAGCATGTGGAGTCTCATCGGACAAACAGTGAGTGTTCTCGCTGTTGAAACCTGCTTCATCCGTAAACAGAATGCACTTTAAAAAGTTAGGGCGTTCACGACACTGCGGCCTCAATCATTTGCAGTAAATTACACAACGCGGACAATCAGCGGCCTCCAAACTTTGCACTTTGTCCTGTGAAACTCCAACTTCTTCTTTCTGTCTTATCACGGCCACGATCGTGAGTTTGAGGTTGAAGGTACCATGATCTCTGAGATGCTGTACCACTGATGCAAATGTTCGCGCACACAAATTATCATATCGACACATTCTGCATTGGAAAACGGCACCATACACCGATTTCACCGACTGTTGATTGGCCCTTTTCGTGTTTTTCACCTTGCGATTAAAAAAGTGCCTGATAAAGTCACTTTTTTGGTTCTTAATCCTAGTCGCTCTGTTCCATTCATTGTAGTAATTGAGTAGGTCACGAAACATTACCAGCAGCGCGTATAACAATTTACATTTAATTTCGAATAATTTTTTCTAGACACTGCTACCACTTAGGACCCTTAATTTTACGCAGTGACATAATGGTATTGTGAGCTGTTCCCCATTTTTCTTTCATGTAATTCGCAGTCACCTTGTATACAATGATTAAAAGTGCGGGGCAAACGGGCATGAAGTGAGAAGTCTGTATTTCCGAACGTTTTTCTTTACCTTCATTGGCTTCTACAATATATAAGATAAGTGTTAGCATAATTCGCATTTCAATGCCTTTTTGGATCTTTCAAAAATGTGCTTGCCCAAATGGTAATACAAAATTAATAATAGACGTAAAGGATGTATGTACAGTATTCATAGATTGGGGTAGTTTAGTATGCCTGCTTAAGTAGACGGAGTATAATGTGGAAGATGTCGGTAGAACACGGGAGATTCGGTCAATCAGGGAGGAGAGGGTAATAAATATATTCTAAAAATCTAAGTTCTGTCTGACGTACTATAGTTAATAAAGAATTTTCTGAATGTTTCTTTTATCTCATTAAAATCAATTTATTTTATAATTTTAATAATAATATACAGACAACTGTTTCCTATACCACTATACCTAGTGTATACTTAATTTTTGATTGTAATATTTTCAAGTTCAGAGTTAGTTCTCAAAATTTGGTGCTTGGGGGGCAAAACTGAATAAAATTTTGTGTTACATTTGCGGTGAAAATGAATGTTTAATTCACTGTTATTAACGCAATTGCGGTTTCGCCACTCTCAATGATAAATAACTATTATAGAGTTTGCAGCCATAATGGTACCGCTTTCCCAAAAATAGGATAAATAATAATTATTTATGATTATATTCACACAGTAAATGTGAATTGAAACAAATCCAAACATTGAGAAACTTGCTAATATATATATTAGGGTGATTCAAAAAAAAAAAAATATTTTTTTTTTCGTGCAAAGAGGTTCAAAAGTTTCTTTTCAACGTAAAAAAATACCAGTTAAAATTTGAGCTCTTAATATTAATATTAAGACCGTCCGCATCGCGTTTTTCTATTTCCCATAAGAATAACATGGGAAAATTTTTGTTTGCACCTTCTGATTTTTATTGCTAGCCCGTCGTGTGTCGTGAAAAAAATTCAATCACATATTTTTATAGAGAATTGAACGCTCTACAAAAAGTGTCTCCTATGATTGTGCGAGAAACCTGATAGTTGAAGAGTTATTTTAGGCTAAAGTTAAATTTATCCAAATTTTGACGTTTTTGATGCATTACAATAAATTTGATGGTCTTATTGGAATAAATCACCACAAAAATTTATACACATTTTAAATTTAGTTTTTTAAACAGTAATTGTTTATAATTTTATGCTATAATAAGGCCAGTAAAACTCTTTCCGAACATTTTCAGCATCAGTGGGTTAAAAAATCATAGTCAGGTTTCTCGCAAAATCATAGGAGACACTTTTTGTAGAGCGTTCAATTCTCTATAAAAATATGTGATTGAATTTTTTTCACGACACACGACGGGCTAGCAATAAAAATCAGAAGGTGCAAACAAAAATTTTCCCATGTTATTCTTATGGGAAATAGAAAAACGCGATGCGGACGGTCTTAATATTAATATTAAGAGCTCAACTTTTAACTGGTATTTTTTTACGTTGAAAAGAAACTTTTGAACCTCTTTGACACGAAAAAAAAAATTATTTTTTTTTTTTGAATCACCCTAATATATATATATATATATATATACAGGGTTAGTCACGAGAGAATTACTTCTGAAAATTATTTTTACGCAAGCCAAAATACGAATACCATGTACCATTTGATACTAACTGAATTTAAAATGAAATGCTTAATCCATGATTGCTTTGAGTTTGGCAATCTCATTTTGACAATTGTGGAAAAGGAGGTTACGCGAGTGTCCATGGAGGTACCGCAGCCAGTCGGAAATCTCCTCCGGCGCCGCTAATAAATTTGTCAGTGTGCCTCTTGATCTTTTGCGACCGATTAATCACGAGAAAATTATTTCGAAAAATTCCTTTTACGACATTTTATTCAAAGGTTACAACACAAACTCAAACAAGTAAGTAAATAATTTAACTACTAATCTGTTGAAAATGTTGGGCATTTTGGGGGGATGCTACGGCTTTTTTGTAAATGGATGGCCGAAGAAGTCCAGAGGTTGCAGATTTGCACTTCGAAGAGGCTCTAGGTGACGCAGAGATGGCGAATTAACACATGCACATTAGCGGCGAACAACATTGGTAGAGCACTTACGGCTTCAGTATAGCCCAGATTGATCTGACTGTATGTCGTCGATCCAATGGGGCTCTAGAGGCGAGTCAACGATGAAAAAAAATGTTAAAAATTAATTAACGTCAAAGTGACACTGCCAAAGTCAAAGCAATCATGGATTAGGCATTTCATTTTAAATTTAGATAATATCAAGTGGTACAGGGTATTAGTATTTTGGGTTGCGTAAAAATAATTTTCAGAAGTAATTCTCTCGTGACTAACCCTGTATATATAATCTGTTACCCTCTTTTACCCATTGGGTGTCGAGGGGGGAGACGCACCGAGCCGCTCAGATAGGTATGGCGATCTTGGCCACCCATCCACAAAGTGACTGCGGACAGCGTTGCTTCATGAGCATTATCGCTGTGCCGCGCTAGGGGCTATCTGAGCCGTACTGCTCCTAACTTACTAATAAAAAGTATTAATTGTCAGGTGTTGTGCATAAATAGTATATTATTATACTAGTTTAATAAGACGTTTTATTGTGGCAGGCATGGGTTTGGGGTACGACGAGCGCAGCGAGGAGTGCTCCAAAGGAATAATTGCCACAATGCGTCTTATTAAACGAGTATAATATACTAATTTTTCTACTTTGCATCTGATCGGAAACAAAAAATTAATAAAAATTCAAGGTTATAATTTAGGGCCTTTTAATTCGAAAGGTTAGTTGTAACGTTGTGGCTAACTTCACAATGTCAAAGTTTGACATCTAACCACCCAACACTAACAATCTAACCTAAGTTTGCCTCAAAAAATGGAAGAAGGGGGCTCCACTTCTTGCACGCCACCTGAAGTACAGTTTAACAATTGATCCCATTATTAAACTGGTTTCGGTTTAATAATGAGGCCATTGTTAACGCAAAGTAGAAAAAATGGATTTTTTTACTTTGCGTTAACAATGGCCTCATTATTAAACCGAAAACAGTTTAATAATGGGATCAATTGTTAAACTGTATTTCAAGTGGCGTGCAAGCCCCCTTCTTCCATTTGTTGAGGCAAACTTAGGTTAGATTGTTAGTGTTCGGTGGTTAGATGTCAAACTTTGACATTGTGAAGTTAGCCACAACGCTACAACTAACCTTTCGAATTATATAACCTTGAATTTTTATTAATTTTTTGTTTCCGATCAGGTGCAAAGTAGAAAAAATAGTATATTATACTCGTTTAATAAGACGCATTGTGGCACTTATTCCTTTGGAGCACTCCTCGCTGCACTCGTCGTGCCCCAAACCCATGCGTGCCACAATAAGACGTCTTATTAAACTAGTATAATAATATACTATTTCTAAATCTACAAATAGACCGCATCGACTAACTTTTATAAGTAATTGTTCTTCTAAGGCTGTAATGGCATCGGATTAAAGATTGGATTAAAGGGTGAACACTCTTATAAAATTTTATTGTCGGATTATGAGGGGTTTAAAAGGAGGCGCTCTGTCGGCTACCTGCTGTGGATTTGAGTGAACTAGAAAAATCGCTAAAGTTTGGTTGACCACAAATTTTAAATATTCTGCCATTGTTTGTTTACTCAATTATTTAGTAAGATATTTTATTTCTGTAAAGTGCAATGGATTTTTTCTACTTTGCGTTAACAATGGCCTCATTATTAAACCGAAACCAATTTAATAATGGGATCAATTGTTAAACTGTATTTCAGATGGCGTGCAAGAAGTGGGGCCCCCTTCTTCCATTTTTTGAGGCAAACTTAGGTTAAATTGTTAGTGTTCGGTGGTTAGATGTCAAGCTTTGACATCGTGAAGTTAGCCACAACGCTACAACTAACCTTTCGAATTAAAAGGCCCTAAATTATAACCTTGAATTTTTATTAATTTTTTGTTTCCGATCAGATGCAAAGTAGAAAAAATAGTATATTATACTCGTTTAATAAGACGCATTGTGGCACTTATTCCTTTGGAGCACTCCTCGCTGCGCTCGTCGTGCCCCAAACCCATGCTTGCCACAATAAGACGTCTTATTAAACTAGTATAATAATATACTATTTGTTTCAGATCATCTTCTACAAGACCAAGAGGTGTGACAGCGATACAATTCGCAGATTTGTAGATATAGATGTATATAAATTGTAAATATTAAATTTTTAAAAGTATCTATTTTTGTAAAAGTGTACAGATAAGTATATTAAACTTCCCTATAATGTTTCATTTTATGTTAGTGACAGAAAAAACCGCATTGGTAATTACCACTATTCCTTACGATTATAAGCTAGTCTTCCTTTCACATTTCTCTGGTTTATTCTCGCATGCCCTCTCCGTGGAGTCTGTTATTAGTACTAAATAATATTTTCAATTGTGCATTTTCACATGCTGAAAATATGATCAAATTGTCGTTTCATCCGTTGAGAAAAGGTCACAATTCGCAGAATTTTCCTGTGAGCAATATCCACATTTTTCTCAGTAAAGTTATTGAAAAATACGTCTATTATTTTGTAATTCGTCCCAGAATTTATTAAAATTTTTTATAAGTTTAATATTGTGTTATAATCTTTTTTTATTATATATTTGCCTCTTAGGTTATGTTACATTGATATAACAAGTTACTTTTTAATAAATAATGCTTTTTTGTTTGAAAAAATAAGCCAACCGCTTGGGAGTGGGTAGAGCTATTTTACTTCTGACGCACAACGTTGTGTTTCTTGCAACATATCGTCAAATTTTGTATTTACCACACATATTGTGATCTTCGAGGCGTCTAGTTAGTCGAGTGTACCCTCACTCGAGTGGTTATGTGGACGTCCGTGAAGTGAGAACGTTTTTCAGGAATATTAAAGATTGTATTACCATCTCGCCCTCAAGATCACTAATTGTAGTAGCTCCAGTTTACTCGCCAAGCACGCATAATTCAAAGCTATAATTCAAGTTTCGCACCCCGTTGTCGGTAACGGTACCTACTTCTGCGCGCTGACACTTGTGATAATATTTTTGATAAATAACAACAACACAAACACAACGATGGGCGATGGGTAAACACAGGAGAAGTCGGCCGAAAAATCCGCAAATTATCCAAATGATTGGAGAGATGTTCAGCCAAAGGTGGAAGCGTTGCCACTTCTACCATCTTATCAAAAGATCCCGCAGAAGTGCAAATAATACTAGAGAACATGCTGGATAACGAGACCTACATCATACATACTAAGTACACAAAATTAACTCAAATTCTGTTGAAGATGGCATCAGTCCTTGGAAAGATCTAGCAACACTGAATACTAACCTCACTCTAGTTATGTATCAGTGGTTAATTGTGTTTTACACTATTAGCTAGGCACTCCAACATTTCTCTCTACGTTTGTTAGATTTAAGGCGGAATTCCACTGAGGCAACTTGTAGGCAACATGTAGCATGCGGCATTGACGCATGCTACCCACAGTCTTTCTACAGAAGGAACACAAAGCGACAGAATACAGAAACTATGTCTCCTTGCCGCATGCTACAAGTTGACTCTTGTTGCCTGTCGCGTGCGGCATCGCACGACAAGATTCACTGTGTCGAACAGTGTCGTCGTCTATCCAACACTCCACGGAGCGGTGCGACTTGGCGCGGGCAACATGGAATGGACGAATCAAAAAACTACGGCTTCGATAGACGATTGCCATAATTCCTCGGCATTATGGGATAACAAAAGCGCCCAATATAAAGATATCAGAATGAAAAATGATAGGTTCAAATAATTGTCGGGTAACTATAATTGAGCCGTTCAGAAGCCAAAGTGATCAAGTCCATCAACATAGAATCGAAATAAATTGATCATTTTCGAGCAATATATCACTTTTTACTCAAAACCCATAATATATTCTGCTTAAACAGAGTTCAAAATTAAGGCAGCAAAAGTGCTCACATAATTTTTGACACTCATTAACTTACACCATAAAATAAGCATCTTGTATGTTGAGTGTGGCCATGTAATAGTTGTGTTGGCCATTTTTTGCAGGGTGAGGTGCGGGGTTGCGTTGCACAACTGGTTTAATAAACAGAATCTTCACCCCTTCTGTCCGATAATACCGCCTGTTTGGTTGGTGTTAGCCGCGTTGGTAAGCATCCTTCCGATTCAAAGAAGTAGTATCTTAAAAAAAAAAAACAGAATCCAATGGCGGTGTCTCTTCCTCCAACATCAGCCGCTCAAACGGTTCAGGACCTAAGGAATAAAAATTCTAAACATTTGTGCATGTGATACATACAAGGGGGAAGCCCTAATTGGCTTGCATTTTGACTCACTTAGTTTTAGCAAGGTGAGAAAAAAAATTATTGGTTCGGTCAAAACTTTTTCAGTGCAATGTTGTTTTACTGTGGATGTGCCATAACACAGCATCCTCCAATTTAAATGAGGCTAGGGGAATAATCTTTGGTTTCTGATCCACAATCTTAATGCAGCAGGGCGTCACACGTAACACGTCTCATTCTCTAATAAGTCTAACAAATATAGAGAGAAATTTAATGTTGGACTGCCTAGCAGCCAAGCTGATAGTGTAAAACATAATTAAGCACTGATACATAACTAAAGTGAGGTTAGGATTCAGTGTTGCTAGATCTTTCGAAGGACTGGTGTCATCTTCAACAGAATATCAGTTAAATTGGTGTATCTACGTGCTCATGGCATAAAAATGTTTAAGGAAGCGTTTTGTATTTTTAGAAAAACGTAGCAATTATTAAAATAAAAAATAGGGTGCCTAAAACAAGACTCCCTTTTCAGCGAAAACGATAACTCGGTGTGCTTTTAAAAAATATCGAAGTGATAGAGAATTGTTTCTAATTTATGCTCCGTTTTTCGTTTTCTTCTAGAATTTTACTTCTTTTAGTTATCATAAAAAAACTACAATGCATTTGAGGCAAATTTTGGTAAGTTAGGTAACCCAAAATATTAGCTCAGGCGGTACCTAAGTTGTAATTTATGGTCCATCAATAGAGTACCTTTCAAAGTCACTGGATTTGTAATAATTACCAACGCGTTGATAATTAGAGAAATTACTAAGTGTTTTTAAATGACAAAGTGGCTACACAACCTACAAATTATTTTTAGTTAAGACAAAACTACATACTAGCAAAGCAAAAACTGAAAACTTTTCAATAATTTTGTGTATAACATGTTATCTTAATTAATTTTTAGCTTTCAGCTTCAGCTGACTCCTAGTTAAGGCCCTTTTGCGATAATCAATACGCACTGGTTTCTTATTTTTTCGACCTTAGAACTAGTGACGTTTTCCCTTCGAAGTTTTCGTAGTTTCTCCTTGTAGTTTAATTTGAGCCATTCTTTGTTCTCTAGGAGAGCAGCAATTGCCATTTTCCGAATTTCTTCCGAATCGACAACTTTATCTTCCTCTTCCAGTTGTCGAGATATTTTGTCGATTTGGCGTTTCACCAGCGATTCAAAATATTTCCTTGTGAAATCGTTCATGTCTATAATGAAGTTATTGTGGTACATACATATCCTATTTAAGCCATTTTGAAAATGGAACCAACAACAAAAAGAGTTTCGCCTCTGGTATGGTCGACATACTGAGTTACCGTGCTCTTTTGCTTTATTTTTAACCCTGCTCCTAAAAATGCCACTTACGAAAGTGTGCGAAACTTTGAGCCCAAAAACTCAATTTACGCGGTTACAACCCGGAAATCACTTACTTATAGTAAATACTACTTGTCCGACATATTTATTACGTTTATCTATCATAAAATCAATTTGCCTTGAAAATTTTTTCTTGGATTTTTTATAGTTAATGGGCCGTGTGAATAAAGATGAGCAATTGCTTTTACTCTCGATTTTTGAGCATTTACTTGATATTTTAGGAATAACAAAAGAAGTATAACCTTTTGCCCCAATTCAGAAGTCGGAGCAAAAGCATTTGCTTCATTGAATGCACCTTTTGCTCCTCTTTGAACATAAATTATAAATAAAACTAAGCATTTACTCATTGGAGGAAGTAATTGCTTTGAATTTTATGATTCTAATCCAGGGTAGACTCATAGTTGTTGAGGAATTAGTTTTGACGTTTACAAGGCCTTATGGCAGAACTTATACACATTTGCAAAGTGAAACAATACAAAGCACGCAGAAATGCTGATGTTCTAGACATTAAAATGCTGGATAGGTAAGTAATCACATCAGGTTATAGATTTTCTGAAGAAAATGTTACCTGGCTGGCAAATTACATCCTTGGAGACTATGTTGAAACAAGAGGAGCATTAACAACTGTTCAAAAGATGAAATTTTTTCTTCGATCTTCAGCAAGCTCTGGTTTTCAGTCGGGAATTGGCGAAGAAAGCTCCTGATTGGATACATTTTCCGAATATGGTACAGGAAATGATCAGTGCTGAAGAAACACTTACCTATACAGATTTTCAAGAGCGATTGCGCACTTGATCGCATGCATGTACAAACCGAAAAACTTAAACGCCACGGAGATGAATACGTATGTAGAAAAAAATTTCCACGTATAAATATTCAGGCTACATGTAACAGCAAAGAAATATTTACAAGCGTAGATGCAAGTTTCCCTGGAACAGTTCACGACAGTCGAATTTGGCAAAATTCGGCCATTCAACGTATAATGCACAAGTTTCCTAACGCAATATTATTAGACGATGCAGAATATAGATTACAGCCTTGGCTAATGACAATGACACCATTTAAGACGCCTAATATACTCCAACTTTTTTACCAAATAAAAACAACTTGCGAGCATTTGCTTCTTTGGAGGAGGTAATGTTCAGGAGTAAAAGGTTGGGTTTATTCATATAGATTGAAGCAAATGCTCATACTCAAAGCTTTGACTCAAAGCTTTTGCTCTTACTTTTTGCTCATGCTTTTAAGAAATTGTGCTTTTTTATTCATACCGCCCATTATTTAGCTGGACTTTGGAAGATTTAAAACCATCGCAAATTAATATGATATTCCCCTTTTCGCTGTACCTACATAATTTCTGCTCGAACTTTAGGGTCTACCATTGCAAAGCAGCAAAAAGTGACAAACAAACAACAAAAACTATTGCAGAAAAATGAACTTGCACACAGTTTAGCGAAACTTCAATAAACAGGAAAGTAAATTTAATAATTGTTTTTACAAGAATTCATATAGGTAAAGTTTCTAAACTTCATCAGTACCTAACATTTTACAACCGCTATTTTGATGGATTGTCGGACAATGCAGGAGGATAATGACGCCAATAAAAAGAACGGCACGCCAGTGTATAGTGGGCTAGAAACATCCAGGATTGCATTGAATTTGTGATTTATGGTATTGTGGGTCCAACCTTCATGGTTAACTTTGAAATACCAATAACATTTTATTAGATACTGTTCAAGTGATGGAACTGTATATATGTTACAGCTAATATCCGAAATACGTTATTATGCATAATAACTAGACATTTTAGGAATTATGCGTAATAGCTAAACTTGTCAGTTATTATGCATAATAACTGGAAACATTAGTCATAAGCATATTGCCTAACATGTCCAGCTGATTTCACAAAAAACGGGACAAGATGAGCAACTCAGGTTCTCATAGATCAATGAAAAGCAATGGCAATATGACGTTTATGTAACTGTAATTTGTTCCTTTTTTTTTTTTAAATCAACTGTACATGTGATATGTAGGGGAAAGCGAGGCAGGGTGGGTAGCTTTTTGGAAAATATTATGCATAATTCCTGTTCCTCTGTTAGTTATTATCAATATTACCTAAACGTTTTCGTTATTATGCATAATAACTGAAAATTTCAGTTATTACGCATAATTCCTAATGTTTCCGGTTATTATGCATAATAACTGATAAGTTTAGTTATTACGCATAATTCCTAAAATGTCTAGTTATTATGCATAATAACGGATTTCGGATATTAGCTGTAACATATACATACCTAACGCCCGCCGAACCCCAACTTTCAGGTAGTCCCTCGCCCAACCGTAATTATTATCAGTGGTGGTCGAACTGACCAGTTGTCCTAAGCCATTGAGTTATAACTAAAGGGATTAAGTCTGTTTGGTGGTAAAAGTTTCAGAAGACTTCAAAGGAAATTAGAGTAGTCCAAAAGCCATAAGATTATATGGCCATCATAAAATTATCCCATTATGTCGTAATTAAGTTGTTTACAATAGAAAAGATTTTAGGGTCGTAAATAACGTGTCCACTGCAGCTCGACCAGCTGTTATTTCGTTCAGGGGCGGCTTTCACTAAATGTCTAAATCTAAGCAAGAAATGTTTAGAAGACGATTTATTGCCAACCGGTAAGCTTAGTGCGAACCACTCAGAGGGGGTATTTATTTGCGATCAATTAATTACTTTTATGATGGTCATATGACCTTGTAGTTCTTCCGATTCTTTACGAAACGTTTGGTCTGTGAGTAAACGAAAAAATGTTTTAACTGCTATACATTTGGACAACGAGATCTGAGTTTTAGAGACTGTTTTTCAAATTGGACAAGGGTCAATCGCGAGAGAAAATGGCGTAAGTCAATCTTCTGGTTGTGGGATGTTAAAGACTAACAAGTTCTGTCCGTATCAAATGCTGTTAGTTGATGAACTACAAGATACTGACTGACTTGTCATAAAGATTAGCATTTTGCAATTTTATATGGGAACGGCTGCAAAGTGATCTCAATTTTATCAGGAACATTTTATTTAGTGATAAATCTAAATTTTCCAATGGCACTGTAAACAAACACAATTACAGAACGCACAAGAAAAATTCACCATAGATTCGTAAAACTCGTTTTCGGAGAATTATTTCCATTAAGTTTTATTTTAATCCTTAAAAATTTAGTTGTGTTATTACACTTCTTTTCAATTTTTGGAGGATATACAACTGCATATCTCTGCATATATTAATAAAGTTACAGCATATTTGCATAAATTTCATGCATATTACATCATCATATTTCTCAAAATTTTGCTGCATACTTTTCGCTCTCTAGTCATGTATTATTTTTAATATAACAGCAATATGAATGTACCCTCTGGATTTGAAACAAAGGACGGTGACATCGTCAAAATTATTTGATTTATCAAAAAACTTTGTGGACCAGTTTTCTACGATTGCGATCGTACTTATTAAAGATTTTATGTTTTTTGCTTTCATTATCTTAGTAATATTTTCAAATATGCAGAATAATGATTAGACAATTAAGGTACGGAAGAAACGTTAAAAACAAAATTACTCTTAGTCCGGTCCTTTGCGTCTCGGCCGTCCCTGGCACGTGGCATGGTTTACATTTACTAAGCTTTATGAAGGGTCGGCTGTAAAGTACTTTAAACGCCAAAGCCATAAACGCCTTATAGGTTTGAGGAAACTATACAGTGACACTTTGTTTATACGTTTCTAAAACCACAGACTTCGTGAATTTATAATATTTATTTTTGGAATTCTGGTGTTAATCAAGGAATAAATGCATAATGTATTTTGGGTTGCTGCTAACTATAAATCACGTTCGTCATTTAGGCCGAATTACCCTGTATACATTAAATCTGTAAGGTTTATTACCCCACCAACACCTCCATCGTCTACACGATATTCCTAATAACATTATATAAAATCAACAACAATCGCTCCAGTAATTTAGGCGAAACAGATAGAAACAGCGACAGATAGACAAAACGGGAGACTTACTCCCCGCACTGTTTGCCTGCTTTACGCAAAGAAATTAATTTATAAATAATTAAAAATACCACGCATTGAAAGAATTACGTAATAATAACACAATTTTATTTCCAGCAACAATATTGTCCACATTGGAACTTATTAATTTAACAGAAGATTAAAATGTAGAATATGAGCTCGTGATTGGTTAAAACATCAACGGAGCTCAAAGTTAATCGCGTAACTTCTAATTCGCTTTCTATAAACCGGGTTTTAGAACAACATTAGGTATGACGATGGGTAGTAACGACGACAACAACAATAATAACTACAACAAACAACAAACAACAAACCACAAACAATCAACAACCAGTTTTAGTTTTACGCAGTGTAAGTTATCGCAAAAGATATCTACTTCAAAACAAGGAATATTGTTCTATAGCCTAAGAAGTCATATTAAGGTACTATGTTTCATCTAAGAAAACAAACTGTTTTCTTTCCAAACTTACCAGAACTGCCAAGTACTTTTGAAGAAAGATTTTCATGAGGTTTTTCCATCAAGCTTCGTCTATTATCATCTTTCCTTGGGGAAAAACTTAACTCCTTTAGAAGTATGGGCAAAGACAACCTGTTGTACGCATCAATTAATTCTCACTTAATAGAGCCCCTGAAATATTCAGATTTGTTCGTTTTTCTAAATAAGACTCAAATTTGAATTAAACAATCAACATGCAATACACCCTCCAAAATCTAAAAAAATATATAAACTTTTTTCTTGCAAATTAAATACATTTCCTTCAGGTTTAAAGCAATAAATCAAAAAAAGAGCAACCAGGTTTACTGTCATGAACCATATCGTAGATGACAAGACACAGGTTCTGTCGGATGTTATTATCAAGATCATTGGTAGCCCTTTTGTATTGCTTACGTTAAATCTTGTGACTTCCTTCATCTTTATTTTTAACTAGTACTGTACTCCAGCGCCTAAACACTGTACAATAGGTAAACTTCAAAATTGAGACACAAATAAATAACTTGTGAACATACTAAATCTAGTTATTAAAATTAAGTTAATTTGTTTGTGTTGCTCTCAAGTAAGTACAGCTGACTTGGAGTTTGTGTTGAAGGTTTAAAAAGATGCAACACAAATATACAAATCTGAGTATAAAGCAATTTATTATGGTAAAGTAACAACCTCTGCAGGGCATCCTAAATTAAAATTTTCCTACTTAAAAAATGAATAAGCATTGATATAATCATTCTCTGTGTCACGATGTTCGCAAAAACAGCACCAAGTTGAAAAGCCCTACAGAGATTAATGTGACTTACAATAAATATATGTTTTTATTTTTTGTTATGAATACTCACTCTTCCGTAAATATGAATCTTATTCATAATGTCTTCTATAGGGTCCATTTGAAATGATTTTTAAACACGAATATAAGCAACTTATTCCAACACAAAAAAAAAACAACCTCTAATGTCCAAACTTCTAATAATATACAAAAAACGGCACCAAGATCTAAAATACAATACTAGACAAATCAAAACACAAACGCAAAAAACACACCCATTCAATAAAAATTTCAAACGAATATTAATCAGCTGATCGTCTAAACGAGACTGGCATAGGAAACCGGTTGCGCAAAAAAAAATGAATGTTAGTTGCACTCAAACAAATTTACTATTGCTCTACTCTTTAACAGTATAATATTAATATATTTTGAATACTCCGGTTGACGACCATGAATTCAAAATTTTCCAATCGATTGCTGGAAATACTAGGAGTATATTACTTACATGTGAATCTATACGTTTAGGTATGTTCAAAGTGATTCGACAAATAAAACCAAGTTTATTACAAAAAATATTAACAAAATATTCGGTTGGTGTATGCGTGTGACAAGGCGGAGATGTGGTGAGCAGTTTCCTCAAATCTATACTTGAGTTATTCTACTAAAACAGGAATTATTTTATAGTAAATATGGATATACACGTTATCTAAAAATTTCGAGATGATGAGTATTTTATGAATTGATCGATACTGTATCAAGGCTGAAGCTAAAATCATCATTCAAAATAACAAATATTTATGATTTTATAAGCAATGAAGTGAAATCTGAGTTCTTGATCCTCCGAAATGGAAAGCTTGGACTTCCTCATGATACTTGGCGCAATAATTTTATGTAAAATTCATATGGATCACCACATCTAGTTCAGTTAACGATTCTTTTAGTGCTTTTAATGCGCTGTACTGATGAACAACAGTGGCCTCATGATAACAACATTTTTTCAAATCATTCTCTAAATTAAAAATCAGTTCTCGAAGTGACAATTCCAAATGTTGTAGATGAACTTGATGTCGATAGCATATTTTTTTATAGCGCACTCATTTGCTGTTGTTTGTTTAGATTTTTGTTTCGAATAATAAGTTGGCTGTTTCCGTTCTCTCTCGTTTTATGGCCCAGGAAACTGAGAACAGGGAACTGAGAATTTTGTCTTTATCATGTAAAAAAAGCTTTTAATAATTTCGTATGTGGTACAACGTTTGCACAAGAGTTTTGCACCAAGTGTTTAATTGGTTTATGAAAAACATAAAGTTTCCAAAATTGACAAATGTTAAATAAATATTTCCCAGGGAACTGATAATTTGATTGAAACTACACGAGTTCACTGACGAAAAACACTTTATTTAATAACGGACTTTGAAAGTTTATCATCAAATTGCTAACACGCGCCAAATAGACATCAAATTGGTCCAAACTGTCTAATTGGTATCTTCGCAAAAGTAACGTGATATTGTAATAAAAATTAAATATTGCCGACCAGGAAACTGAGAAATAAAACCGGTGGACCCTGTTTCATGTTGGTTAAAAACAAAAAAAATTATAAATATCAATTCAAATATGCCAATATCAATTATTTTCACTAATATTAATTAAGTATGTGCCACAATATTTGAATTAGCAGCAATGCTACTTATTTTATAACACACCACATGTCAATTTACAGGGTGAGGACACACCAGGGAACTGAGAGTTTTATGTTTTAAAAATGTTTCTATAAACTTAATAGCATATTTTATCAACTATTTATCATTTGCCGGTGTCAATTCATGTATGATCTTTTGTTGTAAACAAACTTCAAGACAATATTTATGTTACATAAGGACAATCATTGGTGGTCTTTTGAAAATTCCCATTTTTGTAGAATCAGTCACTTATATAATAAAGCTGAAGCTGTTGTTTATTTGAACACGCTAATCTCAGAAACTACTGGTTCAAATTCAAAAAATCTTTTTGTGTTGGATAGTCCATGTATCATATCTACATATAGGCTATATAAAATCACGCTACGATCATTAGGAGCGAAGTAGCAATGAAAAATTCGGAAAAACGGGAAAATTATTCCTCCTTTGACAGCTTCCGTTGCTTACGCTGCTTAAACGGTTAAAGTTACGTAAAAATCATGTATGACCAAATTGTTCCCCTCTAAAAGTTCTAAAGAAAAGTCCGCGACAGCATATGTCTATCTTTTAAGGTCGAGTCAGTATAACCTTTTTTATGGTAATGAAATTTGTTCTAAAATAATAATGCATTATGCATGTATAAAATTCTCGCGTCACAATGTTTGTAACCGAACTTCTCCGAAATCGGTAAACCGATTTGTATGAAATTTTTTGTGTCTATTCGGTAGGTCTGACAATAGGTTGTAAACTATTTTTTAAACCCCTAAGTGATAAGGGTGGCCCACCCTAAAAAATTTTTGTCTATTTTTTTGACAAATTTTTTTATTTTTATTTTTTTAAGATTTGGCATCAAAAAATACACATAATCCTAAATTTTCACCTTTCTACCACCAACCCCCATTTATTAATCATCTATAAAATAAAAATCAATTGCTGTTCCTATTAGTCTCGCTAAGACTCAAAAACGGCTTGACCGATTTAAAACATTTTTTATATTACGGGGATGCTTTATAAATAAAAAAAATAAGGATAACTTAAAAGAACAGTAAAAAATTAAAAAAATCTAAAAATTTTGTATGGGAATCGCCACTAGGAATTACTTTCAATAGTTGGCGTCTCTGACGGACCTGTCGTCTAACTGACGTGTCATACAAAACTAATTCTTCCGTGCGATTGTGAAAAGTATATTGCATTTGAAATCGTTCTTTGTTTTTTCGTAAAAAAAAACGTCGTTTATTTTAAGAAAAGTCTTGATTAAAGTGAATTTAATTACACATTGCGAAAGTTTCTTATTCATTTTGATCTGCCATTCTGTTTACCTATATTCACTTTGTTGGTTTTGACAAAACCTCAACCTTTACCGTTATTCGAGGATTTAATTTGAAGTTTTCAATATTTTAAAATTCTCAAGACAAAATTTACAGATTTGATTGACTGTGAAAATTATTCTGTGTCGTTTTATGAAGTTCATTAAAATGCCGAGAAGACGACAACCTCACATAGGTCCACGAATCAAATGTGCGACGAACTACCTCAGGTGCAAACCGCATTGATTTATTTCATGGGTAATTCGGCTATGGAAGTTGATCAGCGTTGTGCTCATAATCAACATAATCAAACATTGAAGCGAGACATTGAAGTGGTATGAATAAAACTGAGTAGATACTCATATTCGAAGTACGAAGTACCTACTTCATTATTACTCTTATATACCTGAGCATCGACTCTATGTACTGAGTACCTACTTGGAAACATTGTATCTCCCCGGACACAAACTGAACATCTACGCGTTTTGTGAGCATTTAATCTAGAAATGAGCATCGGCGTGGCAAATAACTGAGTTGTCTGTAAAGTAGCTTAGAAAACCAGTAGGATCGTTGTAAGAGCGAATTTTAACTAAACATGGTGACTTTCATGAATGTGGAACGTCGTCAAAAGGTGCATTCAGTTTGAAAAACACATTAGGAGCGGGAATATCGAAAACTTTTCATGTAATTAACTTTTATTTATTCATAAATTGTGCAGTGCGTTTTTTCTAACACTGGCCATAGAGATTCCCATCTCAAGGTGTCTACCCCATACTAACTTATATTTTGGTGACTCGATTTTTGCCTTGATGGTTGAACACTGTCATTGTTGTCCTTTTTTGTTGTATCGAGATGCTACTTGAGCATCAACTGTTACTTACTGAAGTATTAGTATCATCTGGAAAAACTAGAAATATTTTGATTTGATATTCGACTAGATACTTCGTATTTCGAGTATGAGCATCTACTGAGTTTTATTTATATCAACCATTGTCAAAAAATTGATCGAACGTTGTTTCGACAGAACTTCCTTCGCACCAAAAGTATAATGAAACATATTCCGCATTTTCGAGTTGAGTCTTTTCTTCACACAATTTTGTGATGACCTAATCAACATTTACTATCAACACGTAGATATACCACCTTGGATTGGTGCAGTGTAATACTAAAAATAACTGTATTGTATTCCCAAAATTATCTGCGAAAATCGAGTGAGCCATTCCATCAATTTTTTGGGGAGAATAAATAAATATTCTTAACAATTTACCATGCTTACAATAATTTTAAAACGTCTGCAAGATCTCAAAGTATTCATTTTTGCAACTCTTGAGTTATTCACTAAAATAAATTGACTGATTCATATATTTTTTTGAGTCACTGTAAAAGTAAATCTAAAAAATATGAATGCAGTGATAAATTACGAAAATATACTGATGATATTTTCCACATTTTATATAGGATTTATTCGGCAAAATCTTGAGATGACGTCTTCAAGTTTTTGGGCTTGTTAAACAGATATATTTTGATTGAAAACCTACCATGTCAAACAGTAACTTCAAAACGTCTGCAATATTTCAAAATTCAGTTTTGCAATTCTTGATTCAATCAATAAAATAAATTGACTCAGTGATTAATTTTTTTGAGACACCCCCTATAAGCAAAACTAAAAAATATGAATGGAATGATAAATCACAAGTATAGTCTCATCCTATTTTGGACATTTTAGATAGGATTCATTAGGCAAAATTTTGGGCTGACGTCATCAATTTTTTGGAGGGGATAAGTAAATATATTTTGAATAAAAATTTATTATGCTTATCATATGTTTACAACATCTGCAAGATTTCAAAGCATTCGATTTTGCAGATTCAAAATTAAATTGTAGGTGAAACGGAGTTCACGGGGTCAGCTAGTTCATTATAAAAGTTAGGTTGGCTGAGCATTTGAGATTTGGCTACTGGATGCAAGATCTATCGAAGGGTAATGGTGTGACTTTTTTCAGCATCAGATAATTATTTTACATGTACAGTGGTTTAATTGGGTTATCTTGTTCTTTAACCCCTTGGTGATATTTCTCCTTTGAGGACTATAGCTGCTAGACTTTTGCTATTTTCAATGCCGACGTGTAAGATATGCGAAGTATACCCTGAAAAACTTCAATAAAACCTTGAAATCTTTCTCATGCGAGTGCAAATATCACGCCAATTGTTTAAAGATTGATGATGCTGACTTAAAAGTTCTAAATAAATATTCTAATTTTCGTTATTTATGTAATGAATATATCGCTGTAGGAAGTTCATTAAAACTCGATGTTCTAAAATATTCTCTGTCTCATTGCAAAACAAAATTAATCCGTCGAATCCCATTCAAAAATTTAAATGAAATTAATTCTAGTAACTCATCTGTTGTTAGTAATAAATAGGTAATAATACCAACCAAGTTTCAGTCTCTATATATGCGGAAACTGTTCTTAATAAGAAGTCGTGTGTCATTCTCCAACCTAAAGATAATAAACAAACAGCACCTGTGACTAAATAAATTTGAAGTTCATCAGCACAGTTTCGTTGAACTAACGTCTACCCAAACTAACCTGATTTCCATGACACAGTTGTTATCTGAGGTTTTAGATAATAATAGTCAGGTGAATTTTATGTACGGAGATTTCTCTAAAGCTTTTGATAAAATTAACCATCGTCTACTATTAAAGAAATTAGGGGCCGGTTTATAGAACAGCGAGTTAAATATTTAATCCTTGATTAGTTTAACAGAGAATTAAAATGTGGAATATGAGCCCGTGATTGGTTGAAACATGCATGTTTCCTAGCAACGGACCTCAGTTAAAAATTAATCGCGAATTAACTTTAACTTCGCTTTCTATAAATCGGGTCTAGAGCTTTTTGGTTTCTCGGATTCCTTAATATTATTAATGAAGCCATATTTAAATAAGTGTTATCTCTTTGTCACTGTTAATTGTTTCAAATCAAAGTTCTTTATTCAGCAGTCTGGAGTATCCCACGGCTCTCTTTTAGGGACGCTGTTGTTTGGTATGATTATCAATGACATTATTGACGTGATTAATGTTCAATCTCTTTTATTTGTCGATTACCTTAAAATCTATTGTGTTATTGAATGCTATGAAGACTGCCTACGTTTGCAACAAAGCATTGATAAAGCTTTTCAATGGTGTGTAGATAATCATTTGTTACTGAACAAAAATAAATGTTACATTACGACTTTCAGTCGAAAAACTGGGGATATAAAATTTAATTATAATGTAGATAATAACATTCTTCAAACACCTCACGTTGTACGTGCTACATCAGCTTTCCATTCTCTGTAGTAGTAGTAGTAGTTAGTAATCTTTAGTGGTAACATTTATCCTCTTAGAGGCTTTCCAAATGATCTGTTGCTGAATGCATTCAAAATGTAATCGTTATTGTCCCGCCGCAAACTTTACTCAGTGTTGTTTTTATAGAAAATCTAGCATGGGTCTTCAGGAGTGTCCTGATCTGCGCAACATCGGTCTGAAGGCAAATAGAATAAGCGCCCTTACTAAAAACGTGTTTAATATTATCAGTTCTCGTACATATTGGTTGGTTCACCATTACTACAGATATTGCGTAAAGTGTGTCTAGAATTATAAGAATTTTATGGACACCCAAACTTAATCCGTTTTACAGCCCTTTCGTCAATTTTACTGTACAGCTGAAAAGCCTGTCAGGGGAAAACCAATGTTTACTGCACCCAAATTCAACACGCATCGAGCAGTCTGGCAGGCAGATACAAATTTTATTGTTGTGCTATTGTTTGTTGTTTGTATCGTCAAGCTGCTACCTGACTGACCGCGTAGCGAACATCAGGTGTTTTCCCTTGAAAATTCTTATAATTCTAGACAAATTTTAACTACACTGAGATCGAGGGTGATATTGACCTTATATATTTAATTGCACGCTTCAAGTTATTAAATACAATTTTAATTCTTAGTCACTTGGTACTTTTTGTTTACTTCTTTTGTTTATTTCTTTGTGTTTTTCTTTTTCTTGTCACCCTTGCCCTTAATTTAGGTTGTACCTGTTGGGTATTGAATTAACAATAATAATAATAACAACAATAGTAAGCATAAATATTTATTTAAAAATTAAAATGTAAGAAAGTTACAATATTTACGTAACATATTAAATCATAGGTACATTTAATCACCGCTTTTGGACTAATCCTAACACTTCAAACAATCCTCTGTTCTCGTCAGTTTCAACTTTCCGCTTTTCCTCCTGGTCTATACGCTTTTCGTACATTTCTACCAAACAGGTTCTCAGTAGTGAAATATTGTCTTTCTTCCACTTTCGAGTCGAACTCTTTACTTTCCGTATTCGTCCACTATTTTTTGTCTTTATTTTTGCGGCCCGCAGCTTCTCCTTTAATTTGTGTTGTTCCTTGTGTCTAAACACTGTTTGGATGGCAACCTCTCTCTTCTCATTTGAATCTTCTATGTCCTTACAGAATGTTGAAGTTTCCATAGTCTGGCTAACAACCGTCTCAAAATTGCTGGTTATTAACCGGTCGATCCTCTCATCGATAGCAAAATTGCTGTGATTGAATGTTGCCATTTTTCACCCGAAATACAATTCAGTGGTAAATATACTTCACTTGAAATGACAAGATGAACTGGTAGGAAAGTCGGTTTTCGCACGGAATTTATACCTTTTGCTCCTCCTTTTGGAAAGTCATTAGTAGGACAAGAAGTATTGTCGGTTCCCAGCAATAACGCCCATTAGTGTTATCTACCCCTTCCCTGGGATTTTCCCATACACATGTAGGTAGTACACTAAAGTGGGACTTTTGAAGAAACTTTATTTTGTATGCGACGATTAGAAATCTAGTCATTTTACGTCCCTATCACGTTCATGAAGTGTCACTTTTTGTACTGACATGTCAAAATGACTTCTTTGGACTCACTTGTCATTTTTATGGACTGACTTGCCATTCCTTTGTACTCAGATGTTGCGTCCTTGATCTTTTTACTTCCCGAGCGTAAGCAAAGGAAGTATTGTAATCGAGTCCGTCGGCCGACACTCTACTTTTACGTTTTCTCGATCTTTCATAACCCTTAGGCCCGGTTTTACAATGCAAGCTTAAGCGAGGTTCAAAGATAAGCCTTGGTTCAACTGCAGTTGTCCGTTTTACAATACATGGTTCAATGTTAAACCGCGCTCAAACGAAGGCTCAGCTGAGCGCTGATGTCAGGGTGGTTTAAGCTTCGCTCAACTGTCCATAACCTCAAATGTCTGTGCTTTATCGTTTTGGTGGTGTGACAGCATTATAATTGAAGATGGAAAATTTATTAGGAGTATTAACTGACGATGAAGACGTTTTAGAAATGATAAACATATTAGAACCGGCACGTATGCGACGACCAAAAGTTTTTCAGTTGAGAGAAAATCACTTTGAAAAGTGAAATGCTGGGGAATTTTTGAAACGATTTCGTTTTTCCAAGACTGGCGTACGGTTTATTTTGCAACAAATACAGGAGCAAATTACATCGCGAACAGAAAGAAATCATGCAGTATCACTGGAGCAAATGCTACTTGTGACTTCACGTTTCCTTGCCACTGGATCTTTTCTGCAAGTTGCTGGTGACTTTATAGGGATTAGTAAAGCAACAGCTTCTCAAATAATTAATGTTTTGGGGTGTGGAAATAGTAATTTACGCAACTAGTTCGGGATAGCCTGCTTCCCGCATGAACGCTTGTTTGAGGCACGACCGAAGGGAGTGCCGCATTTGCGTGAATGCGGGAAGCAGGCTCACGAACGTGTTGTGTACAATATTTTTTGCGACGAATAAACCTTTAAACTGAAGAGATTAACTGTGAGTTATTTATAAACAACGCCATTGACAGCGCCGTCAACACGTCACAATGTTGACACTACCCGAGTATTTTAAGGTTACCATGGCAACGGGAAGTTAAATGCACGTGTGCGGGAAGTTCGACCTCCCGCACTCTGGTGAATGCGCGAAAGCTACCAAAAAAGGTCATGAGTGCAAAAAGACGCTTTCCAGCATTGGCTTTTGGAATTCGTTTAAAAATGTGTAAATTAGAGGCAGTGGTTGTGGCAACAGCAGTTTTACACAACATTGCAATTATTTTAAATGAAGAAGAACCGCCAGTGGACGCAGAAGAAGAAGCAGCAGTGAATTTTGTGAACGATGTTCTAATTGAAAACATTGGAGAATATAGTGGCAATTATAATCAGAACAATTTTGTACGGAACCAGTTCATCAGAGAATATTTTACTCATTTGCTTCTTTTGATTTCGTTTTTAGTTGCAGTAAATAATAAAATGTAATGTAATTATTTATTTAAGTTTTATTATTTAAAATATTAAATTTTTGGGCAATTAATATTTCAATCTTCATTTGGTGTTCTGCTTTATTACTTCTAATTCAAGTGCAGCTTTGTCTCTCATAATTTGCATTTCTAGTTCATGTTTCTCTTTCATGGCTTTTAATTTAAACTCTTGCTCCTTTTGGATGTATTCCTTTCGACTTAGTTCGACAAGTTCTTTGGCAGCGGCACATTGCTCTAAATTATCACTTGTCTGGTTTCCTTTACCTATACAAACAATACATTAATAAAGTTTTAAGACAAGTGTCAAACATTTTTTAATATAAATATATATACATATAATACCTCTACGATATGGCGTGAGTGCTGAAAATTTTTTTTGCTTCAAGATTTTGGGGGAGTATTTAGCCCAATTCCCAGTTTGACCATTTTCTACAAAAATAACCATATTTGATTATTATTAATGTTTACCACTTTCTTTATTGGGACCACTTATTTTATCCATAACAGGCACTTCTCTCGAAATTGCTCCGGTTTGATCTTTTGGCATAAAACAATGTGAAATAAAGAAAAAATAGTAAAAAATTTCTGAATAAAGTGTATGTAAGGATAAAAAGTATTTACCATCATTTTCGTCATCAGACAGATTATACCGCTGTTACTTTGGAATGCTGAAAAGCATCAACATTTTAATTTTACAATACATATTATTCATAAAAATACTTATTACAGGTTGTTTCGGAATCGCCATCAAATTCGCTGCTATGCCCCATTGGTTTGGCCCCGAGAATTTCTTTTACAGCCACATCAACATCGGTGGCCTCAATACTTTGTTGTGACCCTCTCCCAGTACCACCGACATAGGCTTTCTCGTCAGCAAATTTTTTCGTTGTCCTCTTCTTAATGTTGTCGTACTTTTTGTTCAAAACTTTGTGATCCCGGAAGGTCTGGCCAGATAAAGAATTGAACTCTACTTCAATTTTCTTCCAACACTGATTTTTTTTTTTTTTGATTTGCATCAGTGTTGGACAATTTACACTCCAGAATATTTCTATACTTGCTTACTAAAGATAGGAGCAAGTTTTCTTCGGATTTTGTAAAATTCGGAGCACGTGTATTACTCATCTGAAACGAAATGTTAAAAACCATCATAATCATCTACTATTAACGAGCAAATGTTACATATACACATATACGTACCCCAGTAACGCAAAAAACTAATTACTTTGCAGAATTTGTCACAAATAATTTATAATAATGTGACATGATGACATAGATGACAACAACAACACACTTCCAACGTGCTCCCAACGTGGTCTCAACTGTCAGATTCTCGGGTGCGCGCTACCAACCTAAGGAAATTTGTGGTTCAGCTGAACCGGACGATAGCGGTGTTTGTAAAACGGACGCATGAATTGAACCTCAGTTCAGTTGAACTCAAGTTCAGTTGAACTCGTGTTGAACCGGACATTTGTAAAACCGGGCCTTAGAAGAGGAAGAAATAGGTCTGCCATTTCCGTCTGTCTGTCCGTCTGTCCGTCTGTCCGTCTGTCCGTCTGTCCGTCTGTCTGCCGTCCCCGATTTTTATTAGACAGATAATCTCCGAAAGTACTGTATCGATTGTTGTGAAATTTTGTACTTTTATTAGGAATATCATGTAGATGGTAAAACGCTAACCAAAATTTGTCTAATCATCCCCACCACTAATGCGATAACGTCACTTCAAAATTGTACATAGTAAATGGGTTTTAAATTGCATAAAATAACATAGTCCTACACATGTAGTTTACGACTCCGAATTGAGTTTCTACCCGAAACGTCCAGATTTTTGGAAAAAAATCAAAATTATAAAACAACATTTTGCAATTTAATTTTGGATCTGCTAACCCGAATGCTGTGAAATGTTGCAAATGTTTTAAGGCTATAAAGAGCATCATAAATCTTTAGTCAAAATATATTTGGTTATCCCCTCCAAAAACTTGATGACGTCAGCTCAAAAGTTTGCCGAATAAATCCTATTTAAACTGTACAAAATATGATGCGTCTGCACTTGTGATTTATCACTCCATTCATATTTTTTGGATTTGCATATACAGGATGACTCAAAAAAATTAATGAATGCGTAAATTTATTTTATTGATTTACTCAGGAACTACAAAACCAATGCTTTTAAATCTTGAAGATGTTTTAAAGTTATCATATGCATGGTAAGTTTTTGATCAAAATGTATTTGCTCATCCCCCCTAAAAAATTTATGACGTCACCACTAAAGTTTGCTGAATAAATCCTATCTAAAATGTACAAAATATCATGAGTCACTTCTTGTGATTTATCATTCCACTCATATTTTTTGGATTTGCATATACAGGGTGACCCAAAAAAATTAATGAATGCGTAAATATATTTTATTGATTTAATCAGGAACTACAGAACCGAATGTTTTGAAATCTTGCAGATGTTTTAAGGTTATAAAGAGCATAATAAATTTTTAGTAAAAATATATTTGGTTATCTTCTCCAAAAAACTGATGACGTCAGCTCAAAAGTTTGCCGAATAAATCCTATCTAGAATATACAAAATATGACCAGTCTGTACTTGTAATTTATCATTCCATTCATATTATTTGAATTTGCATATACCGGGTGACTCAAAAAAAAATGAATGCGTAAATTTATTTTATTGATTTACTCAGGAACTATAAAACCGAATGCTTTGAAATCTACTGCGAAAAAAAACATAATAGTCATGCAGTCGTCACGTTTCCGAAAGCGAAGGAAGTACTGTCTAAACTCTTTAGACCAATTTTTTCAATTTTTACTTCCCGAGCGTAAGCAAAGGAAGTATTCTAATCGAGTGCGTCGGCCGACTCTCTACTTTTACGTTTTCCCGATCTTTCATGACCCCTAGAAGACGAAGCAATAGGTCTCCCATTTCCGTCTGTCCGTCTGTCTGCCGTCCCGGATTTTTATTAGACAGATAATCTCCGAAAGTACTGGACCGATTGTTGCGAAATTTTGTACTTATATTAGGAATATGATGTAGATGGTAAAACGCTAACCAAAATTTGTTTAATCATCCCCACCACTAATGCGATGACGTCAGTTCAAAATTGTACATAGTAAATGGGTTTTAAACTGTATGAAATAACATAGTCCTACACATGTAGTATATGACTCCGAATTGAGTTTTTACCTGAAAAGTCCAGATTTTTGAAAAAAAATCAAAATTATGAAACAACATTTTGCAATTTAATTTTGAATCTGCAAAACCGAATGCTTTGAAATCTTGCAGATAGTTTACAGTTCTGACAAGCATGATAAATTTTTAATCAAAACATATTTATTTATCCCCACCAAAAAATTGATGACGTCTGCTCAAAAGTTTGCCGAATAAATCCTATCTAAAATGTTCAAAATATGATGAGTTTGTACTTGTGATTTATTATTCCATTCCATTTATATTTTTTGGATTTGCATATGCAAGGTGACTCAAAAAAATTAATGAATGTGTGAATTTAGTTTATTGATTTAGTCAGGAACTACCAAACCGAATGCTTTGAGATCTTGGAAATGTTTTAAATTTATCATAAGCATGGTAAAATTTTGATCAAAATAAATAAAAAAAAATGCTTAAATGTGTAAAAAATGATGAGTGATGAGTCTATACTTGTGATGTATCACTGCATTAATATTTTTTAGATTTGCTTATACAGGGTGTCTGAAATAAATTAATGACCGGGTCAATTAATTTTATTGATTAAATCAAGAATTACAAAAATGTAATACGAAAAAAGACATAATAGGCTTGCAGTCGTCACGTTCCGGACAACGAGGGAAGTACTGTCTAAACTCTTTAGACCAATTTTTTTTGTTGTTTAATCCGCCGTCTTCTTTAGAGAAATACTACGCAACTATGTTACAGCTTGGATGGCTCAGTTTGTAAAGCAGTCGCTTCGCAGATTGAAGGTTGAGCGTTGGAAGTGGGCGGATCGGCATTTCTTTTTTTTTATTAGATGAAATGTATTTGCCTGGTCAAAAAGAGAATAAAACGACCGGGGAGATGCTGCCCCCTGTTACTGAGTTGCTAAAATATGAATAAATGCAGTAATAAGTTTTGCTATGCAAGCCCGCAGCACCTGTCTAGCCATAATAATTGCAGTCAAGAGCCGGGTAAAGATTGTCCAGAATTATATGAATTTTATGGACCCCCAAAAGTTAATTTGTTTTACAGCCCTGTTGTCAATTTTATTGTACAGCTGAAGAGCGGGGTGAACCCAGGTACAGAAAACATCGGCTTTCCCCTGACAGGCTCTTTACCTGTACAATAGAATTTGACGCCTGGGCTGTAAAATGAATTAACGTGGGAGTCCATAAAATTCATATAATTCTGGACAATCTTTACCTGTATTTACCCTTGACCGTTCAAAACCGGAATGATGTAAAACTCACTAATTCATTTTCCTATTTTGGCTACAGTTGATTGTTTCCAGTTATCTATTTTGTTTCGGTACTTACACTGTTTTTGGTAAATATATTAATTATATATATATATGTGAATATTAAAGTAACTCACATATCTGTAGATATGTGATTTATTCGTATCTCGGGTGTGTTGTTTGTCTGAATTACAGGAACATCATGTTTAAAAGCAAAAATTGGTCACGGTAAGGTACTATTTACGAAGGGGAGGGATTTTCCACAGTTGTAGGCTAAATTTCAAATAAGAAGATTAACAATATTTCCGGTATAAGTAAATGTGTTTATTATTTGTCTACTACCTGTTCTGGTCGGACATGCTCATTCGTTACAAATACAATATTTTTGGCGGAAAATTTTTCTTAAACTTTCGCAAATAAATAATACTTTGTCTATTGAAAATTATTAGCCGCAATCGTTTGAACATGTTTTGTGTTGTTGTTTTTTTTTTTAATATCGCGGCAGTGATGAAACGTTACTAAAATAATAACGTGTCCGCGAAGCTGTTAGGCACATAACAAATTTTTTGACTTTTTTCAACGTAAATCATTACTAAGTAAGTAGTATGCAAGTAATTCTAAGCATTCAACGGTGGTTTTTTATGTAACTACGAAAATATTCATGTTAATTATTTTGGTGGCATGGCAGAAGCCAGTTTATTTAACAATTTGACTTTGCTTAAACTGTTTGTTAGTAGTTTTGTAAGGATTTAAATAATTAATTATAAATTTTTAATATAAGCAGCTGCTATTTTTTATGCCTACAAACTTTGACTTGCACTTTTACGTAAATCATAGTGACTATGCTTGCGCATCGTAAACTAATTTTTTTGTATAAGGTATAAATATTTTTTGTTCACTACTTCATCATACTGCTTCGGGAAAATTTAATTGTAAATTTTAGGCTTGAACAACATCTTGAACGTAATTTTAAATTCGGAAAAAAATTGTTACTCAAATGAAGTCGAAAGCATGTACAAGGGATAATTTCTGTCCATAGTCCCAGTCCAACCTTCCGTTGATATATAATATATTTAAAACACATAAACTTTATTTAATTATGATAAAATAATAATAATAATATTCAAAACGTTTTGTCCTATTGTGGCTCAATTAGTAATTTTAGTCCTGTGTTTTGAGGAGACAACTTATTCATTTCAAGCAAATTTCTACGTGACATTCTTTCGATATATAGACATGAACAATCGAAGTTAAACATATACACTAAGGCCCGGTTTTACAATGCAAGCTTAAGCGAGGTTCAAAGATAAGCCTTGGTTCAACTGCAGTTGTCCGTTTTACAATACATGGTTCAATGTTAAACCGCGCTCAAACGAAGGCTCAGCTGAGCGCTGATGTCAGGGTGGTTTAAGCTTCGCTCAACTGTCCATAACCTCAAATGTCTGTGCTTTATCGTTTTGGTGGTGTGACAGCATTATAATTGAAGATGGAAAATTTATTAGGAGTATTAACTGACGATGAAGACGTTTTAGAAATGATAAACATATTAGAACCGGCACGTATGCGACGACCAAAAGTTTTTCAGTTGAGAGAAAATCACTTTGAAAAGTGAAATGCTGGGGAATTTTTGAAACGATTTCGTTTTTCCAAGACTGGCGTACGGTTTATTTTGCAACAAATACAGGAGCAAATTACATCGCGAACAGAAAGAAATCATGCAGTATCACTGGAGCAAATGCTACTTGTGACTTCACGTTTCCTTGCCACTGGATCTTTTCTGCAAGTTGCTGGTGACTTTATAGGGATTAGTAAAGCAACAGCTTCTCAAATAATTAATGTTTTGGGGTGTGGAAAAGACGCTTTCCAGCATTGGCTTTTGGAATTCGTTTAAAAATGTGTAAATTAGAGGCAGTGGTTGTGGCAACAGCAGTTTTACACAACATTGCAATTATTTTAAATGAAGAAGAACCGCCAGTGGACGCAGAAGAAGAAGCAGCAGTGAATTTTGTGAACGATGTTCTAATTGAAAACATTGGAGAATATAGTGGCAATTATAATCAGAACAATTTTGTACGGAACCAGTTCATCAGAGAATATTTTACTCATTTGCTTTTTTTGATTTCGTTTTTAGTTGCAGTAAATAATAAAATGTAATGTAATTATTTATTTAAGTTTTATTATTTAAAATATTAAATTTTTGGGCAATTAATATTTCAATCTTCATTTGGTGTTCTGCTTTATTACTTCTAATTCAAGTGCAGCTTTGTCTCTCATAATTTGCATTTCTAGTTCATGTTTCTCTTTCATGGCTTTTAATTTAAACTCTTGCTCCTTTTGGATGTATTCCTTTCGACTTAGTTCGACAAGTTCTTTGGCAGCGGCACATTGCTCTAAATTATCACTTGTCTGGTTTCCTTTACCTATACAAACAATACATTAATAAAGTTTTAAGACAAGTGTCAAACATTTTTTAATATAAATATATATACATATAATACCTCTACGATATGGCGTGAGTGCTGAAAATTTGTTTTGCTTCAAGATTTTGGGGGAGTATTTAGCCCAATTCCCAGTTTGACCATTTTCTACAAAAATAACCATATTTGATTATTATTAATGTTTACCACTTTCTTTATTGGGACCACTTATTTTATCCATAACAGGCACTTCTCTCGAAATTGCTCCGGTTTGATCTTTTGGCATAAAACAATCTGAAATAAAGAAAAAATAGTAAAAAATTTCTGAATAAAGTGTATGTAAGGATAAAAAGTATTTACCATCATTTTCGTCATCAGACAGATTATACCGCTGTTACTTTGGAATGCTGAAAAGCATCAACATTTTAATTTTACAATACATATTATTCATAAAAATACTTATTACAGGTTGTTTCGGAATCGCCATCAAATTCGCTGCTATGCCCCATTGGTTTGGCCCCGAGAATTTCTTTTACAGCCACATCAACATCGGTGGCCTCAATACTTTGTTGTGACCCTCTCCCAGTACCACCGACATAGGCTTTCTCGTCAGCAAATTTTTTCGTTGTCCTCTTCTTAATGTTGTCGTACTTTTTGTTCAAAACTTTGTGATCCCGGAAGGTCTGGCCAGATAAAGAATTGAACTCTACTTCAATTTTCTTCCAACACTGATTTTTTTTTTTTTTGATTTGCATCAGTGTTGGACAATTTACACTCCAGAATATTTCTATACTTGCTTACTAAAGATAGGAGCAAGTTTTCTTCGGATTTTGTAAAATTCGGAGCACGTGTATTACTCATCTGAAACGAAATGTTAAAAACCATCATAATCATCTACTATTAACGAGCAAATGTTACATATACACATATACGTACCCCAGTAACGCAAAAAACTAATTACTTTGCAGAATTTGTCACAAATAATTTATAATAATGTGACATGATGACATAGATGACAACAACAACACACTTCCAACGTGCTCCCAACGTGGTCTCAACTGTCAGATTCTCGGGTGCGCGCTACCAACCTAAGGAAATTTGTGGTTCAGCTGAACCGGACGATAGCGGTGTTTGTAAAACGGACGCATAAATTGAACCTCAGTTCAGTTGAACTCAAGTTCAGTTGAACTCGTGTTGAACCGGACATTTGTAAAACCGGGCCTAACTTATTAAATTATTATTAAATAATACACTCATATACTGTCCGTATGACTGCGGAACGCACCCTCGCGGAATTTACGCCCCCGCAGATCGTGAACTGCTGTATGAAGGTTATCAGAAAGCAAAAATTGCAAAAAATTTTTAAATCTAAGCTTCGACAATTTTTTTCTATCAAATTATTAGCGCTATGGACGAATGATTGACAGAAAAAATCTGTTTGTCCACAAAAAGTTAATGGTTTTTCCGATATGTCTAAATTCAAATTCTTTTCAATATTTTTTCCAAAAAGAATCAAATTAGTGCAATTCGACATGCTCTTATTTTTTATAATTATACTGTTACAGACCTTTTTTTCACTGATAGTTACCCATAGTTTATTAAAGTTCGTTGTCATGTACTTAATTATAAATCTTATAATCCCAAGATAATTATGTTTATAATCTGTCAGTTCTCTAAATTTAATTTTTATCAGAACCTTAATAAAGTCGTCACGGTTCCGAAGTAGCACAATGAGTCATCTGGATCTGACAGTTCACCTTTCATCAGTGGCGTATCGCAGGCGCTTGGAATAGACATTAAAAATACAAATCCAATTGGAACATCAAAGTATGGCGTATAGATAAGTTTGTGGTCTTTGCGGTCCGAAGGTAAATCACTTTGTAAATCTGAAAATGTTGGTAACATTTTTCAGGCCGAATCTTTAAAAATTAAAATTTTAATTATTTATCGAAATTTTGGTACGCGATTAAGACCAGTGTTTTCAGCTTATAAAATTTTGTAATAAATACTCCCATAAACATTGTCGACTTTTTTCAACGGAAATGGGATACTCTAAAAGCAGCGTCTTCAGCAATAACATGGGCTTTGATAATAAACTATAAAAAAAAACTGAATAAAAGTTACATAAAGAAATTTGTGTTATATTTGAAATTTCGTAACAATAATTCTACTAATACTAGAGATATTACATTCTAAAATTCCATTAAAAACTCCACAGAGCTAGACGTGGTGACCGGATGTATTTACATATGAAATAAAAAATTTAAGATAAAAAGAAACAAGAAAATGTATTTGTGGCACTGATGAGTATATATACATTACTTTTTCAATCGATGTAAATTTAAAATAATATTAATAACTTTATAATAATACCACTTGGAAGCAAACGGCATTCAACAAGTGTTTAAAATCATTAGTAAAATTTGTTTTATATTCTCTGACAAAGGGATTAGCCATCCGATAACAAACCCGATGATAACCGCCCATCTCCAAACAAAATACCTTTTGGTCCACACCGCATCATCCCTTCTTTAGAAGTTGACTATTGTGTACAGTTTGTCCAGAATTATAAGAATTTTATGGACTCCCAACGTAATTCGTTTTACAGCCCAGGCGTCAATTCTATTGTACAGGTAAAGAGCCTGTCAGGGGAAAGCCGATGTTTTCTGTACCTGAGTTCGCCCCGCTCTTCAGCTGTACAATACAATTGACAACAGGGCTGTAAAACGAATTAACTTTGGGAGTCCATAAAATTCTTATAATTCTAGACAAACTTTATATTGTTAGTTTCCTAGCAAACAGTATTTAATTCTATTTAGTACTTTAATGTCCTTGATAAGCTCTAATATATAGGTATGATTATTTTGACAGCGTCGGCGCTTTTTAAATTTTTTCCAATAAAAAGACACAACTAATTTTTAACTGCTTATTATTTAAAAATAAAATATTTACATGTAATAAAACTAATATTACAAAAATATTTAAAATCCCTAGGCGAGCAACGCTTCGATTCGCCTTAACTCTGCTTGGAGTCTTTCCTCTTCAATTGCTGTAACAACAAGCTAATTAATATTAACGCCATCACAAAAATTACTTAAACTTACAAAGTTTGATTAATTTCTCTCTGTGCTTTCTTCGCTCGTGGTGATTTATCAGGCACCACTTCAATAGGCTACCTTCCGTTTCCCTCGGTGTTTTCACCTGCCGATTCATTGAGTGCTGACAAGACTTCTTTGCAGCTTCTTTCTTCTTCTTCAGCTTCAATATCTCTTTGTTATCTAAAACAGTGTCAATGGCTTTCCTTCGTTTCAAATCGCCGCTTAGTTCTGGATCGAGCTGAGCCATGGTATATTCCACCAAACTGTTAAAACACCTGTGTGTATGCCTGTCCACAAAGGCATCAATGGCAAAATTTTTATGATAACAGTCGGACATTTTTAACAATATTAAGATAGACACCAACAGTACACTAAGAGAGCAAATGAAACAATTTATTGTCAATACCCGTTACTTAAAGACCCCCTTCCTTATCGAAATGATGAAATGGGGGGCGGTTTTACATTTCGAAATACAAGGGTGGGGAGGGGAGGGGAGGGGAGGATTGGGGTGGGTCCTTCAGGTTGTAAATTTGGTACACAATTAAAGGGGCGTATGTCAATTCGACCACGGCGGTGGGTGGTCATAAAACCCACCGGTCAGTTCGACCACGGTGTATGTACGACATGAGGGATTAGATTAGATAAGAGGATTAAGTAAAGGTAAAGAAGGAAACAAACATGTTTATTATATAATTTAAAAAAAAGGAGAAAATTTACAGAGTAGGCAAGTACATATGAGAAACACTTTTTACAAACGTATAACGAGATATAACTTGTCAGACATATTCTTTACGTTTTTGTGTCACAACGTCAATTTTGCGTTGAACAGTTTTTCTGATATTTTTTATAGTTAAGTTAACGCTTCTAATCTTAACGTAATTTTCTGTCTGACAATTAAGGAGTACCTGTGTAAATTGAAATATATTGGGATGACTTTTATAAAGAAAGAAGCATTGAATAAGGAATGAAATGATTCACAAGCGTTGGTTGTTCTGTGTGGAAAGCTGCCTCCAGCAGCCCAAAGTGAAGGCGGAAACAGTGCAATATCACCACAATAATTGTTGTTAGACAAATATTCTCTAAACTGGACAACCCTGGCATCAGCAGGCATTAAATAACATAATTCATTATTAAAAAATTTGTCTAAATAATTTAGACCGTACTTCCCTCGCTTTCGGAAACGTGACAACTGCATGCCTATTATGTTTTTTTTTCGCAGTAGATTTCAAAGCATTCGGTTCTATATAGTTCCTGAGTAAATCAATAAAATAAATTTACGCATTCATTATTTTTTTTGAGTCACCCGGTATATGCAAATTCAAATAATATGACCGGAATGATAAATTATAAGTACAACCTCGTCATATTTTCTATATTCTAGATAGGATTTATTTATTCGGCAAACTTTTGAGCTGACGTCATCAGTTTTTTGGAGAAGATAACCAAATATATTTTTACTAAAAATTTATTATGCTCTTTATAACCTTAAAACATCTGCAAGATTTCAAAACATTCGGTTCTGTAGTTCCTGATTAAGTCAATAAAATACATTTACGCATTCATTATTTTTTTTGGGTCACCCTGTATATGCAAATCCAAAAAATATGAATGGAATGATAAATCACAAGAAGTGACTCATGACATTTTGTACATTTTAGATAGGATTTATTCAGCAAAATTTTGTGGTGCCGTCATAAATTTTTTAGGCGGGATGAGCAAATACATTTTGATCAAAAACTTACCATGCTTATGATAACTTTAAAACATCTTCAAGATTTCAAAGCATTCGGTTTTGTAGTTCCTGAGTAAATTAATAAAATAAATTTACGCATTCATTAATTATTTTGAGTCACCCTGTATATGCAAATCCAAAAAATATGAATGGAGTGATAAATCACAAGTACAGACACATCATATTTTGTACAGTTTAGATAGGATTTATTCGGCAAACTTTCGAGCTGGCGTCATCAATTTTTTGGGGGGGATAAGCAAATATATTTTGACTAAACATTTATTATGCTCTTTATTACCTTAAAACATTCGGTTTTGTAGTTCCTGATTAACTCAATAAAATAAATTCACGCATTCATTAATTTTTTTGAGTCACCCTGTATATGCAAATCGAAAAAAATTGAATGGAATGATAAATCACAAGAAGAGACTTACCATATTTTGTACATTTTAGATAGGATTTATTAAGCAAAATTTTGTGGTGACGTCATAATTTTTTTAGGGGGGACGACCAAATGCATTTTGATCAAAAATTTACCATGTTTATTATAATTTTAAAACATCTTCAAGATTTCGAAGCATTCGGTTTTGTAGTTCCTGAGTAAATCAGTAAAATAAATTTACGTATTCATTAATTTTTTTGAGTCACCCTGTATATGCAAATTCAAAAAATATGTATGGAGTGATAGATCACAAGTACAGACTCATCATATTTTGTACATTTTAAATAGGATTTATTCGGCAAACTTTTGAGCTGACGTCATCAAGTTTTTGGAGGGGATAATCAAATATATTTTGACTAAAGATTTATGATGGTCTTTATAGCCTTAAACAGACGGACAGACGGACAGACGAACAGACGGACAGACGGACAGATGGACAAACAGACGGAAATGGGAGACTTATTTCTTCGTCTTCTAGGGGTCATGAAAGATCGAGAAAACGTAAAAGCAGGGAGTCGGCCGACGGACTCGATTACAATACTTCCTTTGCTTACGCTCGGGAAGTAAAAATCAAACTCGTTGATCAGCTTTGAAAAAACTGATTTTTGTTTAGAAAGAATGCAAAAAGACAAAAAGCGACAAGACACAGACCTAAAACCCACGTGACACGAAGATATCATGAGTATTAGCCAAATACACTGACGTCATCCGAGGTCATCAAGATGGCAGCGTTTGACAACTAGCCGGTTTTCTCATAAGAGTCAATGCTAATATTTTCGGAATTCATTTAAATTTGAGAGCGTGTCAACTGTGTTTTTATAGTTTGGTAAGTTTGTTACAGTTTCTAGACTGTGTAGATATCTGTAAAACGCACCATAACGTTTGCAGGGCTATGAAAGTCTCAGCTGATTCCATAAGAAATACATGGGGAGCTTACGGAACGACATAAAGAGGTCACTAGCGTCACTAAAGGTGCTCCGACCTTGAAGAACATAGTTTCTTTTTCATTTTAAGGTTTTCGGTGAACGTTTTGTCTGGTTTTGTCAACAAGAAATGTCATATTAATTACGGAATCATACGGGATGTTGGGTTATGGGGTTAAAAACAAACGTAAAATTTATTTTAACAAAGTAATAGATACTTACGATACATGTAAAAAATACTAGAAAATTCCAGGCTAAAGAGGTCAACAAACTGCAGGTTAAACGAAATAGTTTAATTTTCGATGTGTGCGTGTTTGAGCGGTCCAAGATTTATTTTTAAATTTTAGTGTGTAAAAAATTCTAACTAATAAAAACTGAAACGAGGTAATCAAGAGGAAAGTCTTTGCAGGGGTGGTGGAATGGTATTTTTGTATGGTGCGTTTTTTAGCCGCAAACCAGTTAACGACTACGGTGCATAAATTGGGAAAAACTCACAAAATGTATTACCCATCGGAGTATAAACTGCAAAATGTCTAGGTGGTATCATTAAATCGCTAAAAATCACATCTTCATTGAAGACTTTAAAATGTCATACAATTAAAACAGGATGTACCACTTCGTAAGAATGTGCAAAGTTCACAACAAACTTCGCAGAAGTGATGGTGTAAGAATTTTCGTATTAATGACTATCCACAAACATACCATAAACAGTTGTGTTTTTTCAAGGTGAGTTTCCGGTAACTCACATCACTTAATGATTGTTGAAAAGGCTGGAATACAGGGGAGATGTGTTGTGGAAGTTTGTTTAAAAGAACACCTTGGCAAATTTTTCATTTCAAATAAAATAGTGTTTCACAGTTGGTTCTTGCACTTGTATCGAAATAATCTGTAGTAAATAGTTTCCGAAACACACTTTGGAATTGTATTGGTGTGGGATTTATACAATTCCCGAATTGACGTCTCACAGAGCCAAACAAATATGTCAAACAATACTGATTTAGTTGCAGCAACCTTTTAGTGAAAATTGTAAACAAATTGTATTCTGTGAAAACTATTAAAAATAATAAGCAAAATGTTTATGTTCCTGAAGTTGTTTTTTATTTTTTTGTGAGTGATTTATAAATATTAAGAGTGAAATAAAAATTTTGCAATTCACTTGTAGATAACAACTTATTTGTCAGACTTGTTAAGGATTTAATAAACGCAGTTTAAAACGTCAAAATTGAATAAAAATGTTTTGCTTGAATATATTAATAAATTTATAAGAAAGAAAAAAATGGCCAATGTCACTAGTACATGCCACCCATTTTTATTTTTGTGTACAATTGTTAGTATTATATGAATCGCATACGAATGATACGAAATATTTGAATCTTCGTACTTCCCGGGAACGGGCTCCCAAGGTCACACCCGTTCCGCAAATATTGCTGAAGTTTCGTTACTGATCTACTGTGACGTTTGAATATGTTTAAAAAATAATGTTTTCCAATGTGATGTACAGGTTAACTTCGCTGCATCTTATATTATTTGTTTTGCAAATTAATTCTTTGTTAATGTACATCGATGTTTTTTAAATACACTAGCATCTTAATATTATAATATTTTGTATTTTAGGAGAAAATGCCTAAATTTTGTGCTGTTGTAGGTTGCGCGAATCGAAGCACCAGAAATGCGGACAAATTTTATTTTCCTTTCCCAGCAATTAGCAACAATAAAGGTAAATATATACAGGATGGGGAAAAAAGGAGGAAGCTTGGTTAAAAGCCTTGAAACGAGTGGATTTAACGAAGCCAAAGTAAAGTATTCCTATGTCTGTTCGGATCATTTTATTTTGGTACAGTAACTATCTATTAGATTTACAGTTTTTAATAAATTACTACATTGGTGCTCTTTTTTAGGTAAACCTGCAGATTTGTCGGATGTGGACCATCCTGATTATGTTCCATCACAAAATTTAGGATATCAAAATAAATCCATTCATAATACTTGTAATGTTGAAAGACAAAAATAGAGAAAACTGAATAAATGCCTCTAGACTTTTGAATGCACAAATTTCATTGTGGGTTATTTTACTTATTCCAAAAATAAAAAAGTTTAGAATGGTATTCATTGTTATGGTAGGGATATCGTCTAAACACAAACTAAAATCACTTGCACTCATTGTATAAGGATCTACGCCGTTTAAATTGTTTAACTTTTGTACATATCTGTTTTTCTCTTTGACGGAAAGACATCGTGCATAATCACTTAAATTATCCATACTTTAAAAACAAATTACACACCTTCACTTAAACCCGTCACATTAACCTCAAACGAAAATATTAATTTCCGATTTACCGCTTAAAACACACGGATGTATTTTGGGTGACGAGGAATTCAGACCAAAACAGCGTTCTGTATTTTTATTTTTATTATGTATTTTTAAACTCAAATGGCCAAAAAAAGCACCCTGATACACAGAAAAGATATGAAAGAAGCTATTCACGTGTTTATTTTCTAGATAAATACCCACACTTTTAAATAAAATGCGAAAATGTTAACATTGTCACTTATGGAGTTTCACGGTGCTTGTCAAACGCTGAGTTCCCGCCACAGTGTGACGTCACGTGTTATTGGCTAATTGGTTGTGCTTTTTATAATTTGCAAGAATTTTTGTCTTCTATGGAAATTCCTTGTATGGATGAAAAGACATCATGACATAGTAAGTAAGGTTGTAGAAAAAACTACATTGGACGAAATGAAAAATTCAGCAGAAAAAGAAAAAGAAATTGCAATAGAAAAAGGGCATGTTGATAAAGACGGTATACCGTGTATTACAGTGGTAGGAGATGACAGCTGGTCTAATAACAGAAGTTATAGAAGTAAGTATAATGCTTTGTCAGGAACCGCGGCTGTTATGGGCCTTCAAACGGCATCAAAAATAAATTTTGCATAATTTGCATCGTGGCTGAAGAAAAACGTGAAGAACCTGACCAGCATCAATGTTTTAGAAATTATGAAGGAACTTTTGCCGGCATGGAAGCAACGGCGGTCGTGGAAGCTTTCAAACAAAGTATATCCATGTATGGGTTAAAATATACTAAATTTGTGGCTGATCGTGACAGTAAAGTCTATTTATTATAAGAACTCCATAGTCTTGTAAAACCGTAACAAATAATATTTCTCAAACGTAACTATAGTGAACCAAGAGTTATAAGGTTATATGGCCATCATAAAAGTAGTTGACCGCAAATAAATACCCCCTTTGTGTGGTTCGCACTAAGCTTACCGGTTGGCAATAAATCATCTTCTAAACATTTCTTGCTCATATTTAACAGGGCCGGCTTTCAAAGCGAGTGGTTATTTCGGAACCCTCAGCGGCTGCAGGTAGTAAAGAAATAGTGGAGTGGTGGATTTTCATATTTAGTAAAAGCCGCCCCTGAACGAAACCACAAGAGCCGGTCGAGCTGCAGTGGACACGTTATTTACGACCCTAAAACCTTTTCTATTGTAAACAACTTAACTTCGACACAATGGGATGATTTTATGATGGCCATATAACCTTATAGCTCTTGGTTCACTATATTTTTGTCTCACCTTCTCTCATTGTGCAGAAACAAAAAGTACTGCTTTGTTGAACTTGAAAAGGAGATGTTTAATGAAACATATGAAATGTTAATTTTAAGTTAGTATTATGTTTAATTTTCAGAATACCTTATTAATGGGAAAACGCATTAAGATTGTGCAAATGGACGGTGGAAACTGTATTCGATTTTGCATTTTGCTTGCAACAAAACATACCTGTCTGAGAACCGCTGTCAAATTTCGGGTTTCACTCCGACAGGCGGAGATATGTGTTTTCTCTCTCGCACATCTGCTTAAGTTAAAATGAGATAGCGTTTTGGTGTTCTTGTTTCTCACAGTATGGTTATACTGTGGTGGAAAAAAGAGAGAATGAGTTTTACGATATCCTGGAAAAATTATAACAAAAAACTTATTGAAGCCAAACCATACAAAGATATAACTATAGAAAAAATAGAGTGCAGTGCTAATAAATTACGAAAATTGACCATAAACACGCATTATCCTTTGAAAATGCGAAAACTTCTAACGGAACATAAAATAATGAAATTGAGAACAGTTGTAAAATGTGCTATTAATCAAAGGAAAAATGAAGCCGAACTTTCCCATCAGATAGAAAACTTAAAAAATGACAGAAAATAGCATTTTACATGTTTTTGGATGTCATAAAAGTTGCAGTAGTTACTTTTGTAAGCGCGATGATGAAGACAACAATTTAATTACTACATGAAAAGCTTCACCGCAATTTTATAATAAGTTGTGGGGGCTGGCATGTCCCACAAAATTGTATAGTATTTGTATATTTGTATATGATCTGTATTTAATTACTTCCAACCAGTATCTTCATCCACCTGCATGTTGTAAAACCTATCTTTTGTTCACCCTTCTCAGTAATATTTATCCTTCCAAGATTTCGAGTACCTTCCTAGAACTCGAATATGTGCAAGACGTTCTACAACTAGTGGCATAAATACAGTTCTTCCACTTTTATACGATTCAAAAGAAATATTAAATCATGTAGATGCTGTCAAACATGGAAGAATATATGCAGCACAAGCATGTAAGCAATTGGAACATCAGCTCCATTCTCCAATAAAAAAATGTGGACTGTTAATCGATAATGAATTCCTGAGTGCGTCACCTGATGGGTTAATTGGAAATGACGTCATTGTAGGGATAAAATGCCCATTTTCAGCATTTAATACTCCAGTAGATGTTGCGATTTCCAAGAGAAAAATCAGATTTTGGAGAAGTGATATGTCAGTCAATAAAAATCATTCCTGGTATTATAAAATTCAGGGACAACTGAAGATAACAAATTGGAAAAAAATGTATATTTGCTGTCTGGACCTCGGAGAGTGAACCACTAAAATTGGAAAATATAAATCGAGACGTTGACTTTTGGAAAGTAAAGATAGTTAATTTTTATAAACACTGTTTTCTTCCCGAACATTTTGATCCTTGTCACATTGGAAATATGCGCATTAGGGACCCATATACTTATTACAGAAGCAATCTATACGTCTATACTTATATAATGAAGCTGAAGCTTTTGTTTATTTGAACACGCTAATCTCAGAAACTACTGGGTCAAATTAAAAAAATTTGTTTGTGTTGGATAGTCCATGTATCATATCTACATATAGGCTATATAACATCACGCTACGATTATTAGGAGCGAAGTAGCAATGAAAAATTCAGAAAAACGGGAAAATTATTCCTCCTTTGACAGTTCCGTTGCTTACGCTGCTTAAACGGTTAAAGTTACGTAAAAATCATGTATGACGAAATTGTTCCCCTCTAAAAGTTCTAAAGAAAAGTTCGCGACAGCATATGTCTATCTTTTAAGGTCGAGTCAGTATAACCTTTTTTATGGTAATGACATTTGTTCTAAAATAATAATGCATCTATATCTATCTATATTAATAAAAATGAATCGCCGAAATGTATGTACGCTCATAACTTCAGAACGGCTGCACCGAATTGGACGATTCTTTTTTTTACGTGTTCCTTTTTGTCAGGAGAAGGTTTACATGTAAGAAAATTTATAAAAAATAAGACGGCTAAAAGATAAAAATTTTTTAATTATTTTTTGCATGGGAATCGCCACTTCGAATGAATTTGAATAGTTGGCGTTCCTGACGGACCTATTTCTTCCGTGCGATTGTGAAAAGTATTATTGCATTTCAAATCGTTGTTTGTTTTTTCGTAACAAAAAACGTCGTTTATTTTAAGAAAAGTGTTCGTTAAAGTGAATGTAGTTCCGCATTGCGATAGTTTTTTATTAATTTTGATCTGCCATTCTATTTACCTATATTCACTTTGTTGGTTTCGACAAAACCTCAACCTTTACCGTTATTCGAGGATTTAATTTGAAGTTTTCAATATTTTAAAATTCTCAAGACAAAATTTACAGATTTGATTGACTGTGAAAATAATTCTGTGGCGTTTTATAAAGTTCATTACAATGCCGAGAAGACGACAAGCTGACATGGGTCCACGAAGTCAATCAAATGTGCGAGGAACTACTTCAGGTACAAATCGCAGTGATTTATTTCATGGGTAATTCAGATACGGAAGTTGATCAGCGTTGTGCTCACAATCAACATAATCAAACATTGAAGCGAGACCTTGGGTGGTATGAATAAAACTGAGTAAGATACGCATATTCGAAGTACGAAGGACCTACTTCATTATTACTCTTATATACCTGAGCATCTACCCGATGTACTGTGTATCTACTTGCAAAACATTGGATCTCCCCGGACACAAATTGAACATTTACGCGTTTTGTGAGCATTTAATCTAAAAATGAGCATCGGCGTAGCAAATGACTATTTGTCCTTATAAATGATAAATTAAATGTAATATATTTTTTTTTCCTTAAGAATATAGAGTTAACAAAGTTAGTTAAGTTACAAAAGTCTCTTTTGCTCCACGTTGGCCACCAACGAGCGATTTTCATGATTTTTGTGAAACTTTGCTGGTTTTGAATTTGAATTTTCTGTCCTCGATAGTTGATGCTCAGCAAGAACCACGGGAAGGTCTGGAGCAGATCTCGCTAGGAAAGGAGAGGGCTAGGAATTGTTAATGAGGGATAGAACGTTATACAGTACAATACAACGGAAATACAATACAGGTACCTACAATCTAGCTACAATACAGAATACACTACAGATACAGATACAATTCAGATACAATACAAATGCAAAGTTAGTACCAAATACACCACCGGAAGAAATTACACCAAAAATTGAGAATGTTGCAAAATGAAAACCCAAGCAAGCACACCGATGGAACTCGGGACGAAATCTATTGGTCGCAGCGCTCACACGCCCAAGGGAGAACGCAGCCGCATAAATCCAAGGTCGTCTTACCTCATCCTCAAAGAACGATGCAACCCAGCGTCTAAGGGCCAAAAGAACCCCCCCAGGCCAAAGCGTCTGACGACATGGAGAATTCAAACCCGGAACCAAAGAATGCACTGTTGCAAAATTAAAACCCAAGCAAATGCACCGTGAAAACAAAGCATTTGCACCACTGGAGCTAAATTGGCAAGACCCAAGTTAAGTTAATAACACATACAATATATAGTACAAAATGCTTCAATTACAAAAGTTACAATATACAAATTTTTCCACGTTTGCCAACAAAGAGCGATGACTCTGCTCGCTCGTTGCTGTTGCCCAGCAAGAACCAAACAATACGAGGAGGTCTGGGGTGCGTCTTGCCATTAAAAGAGACGACTAGGGTTTGACAACATGGGTGAAGGACACCGTATTTTGTAAATTTGGACGCCGTAGTTTAAAAATGATGCATACGGTATTTTGTGAATTATGAACGCTGCACTTTGTATATTCCAAAGCCGTACTTTATCAGTCCTGAATGCATGTTATTAACAACATATTTCAAAAAAAATCGGGCATTTTTGGAAAAATATCCACTTTGCTTTGTGTTCACAGCACGTAACACAAAACATTTTCGCTAATATTTGTTAACAATAAATTAGAAATTCGCGAACACGTGCTACTTTTAAGCCAAAACGGAGCTCCAGTGTTGCTGCTACCAGATCGGAATCAAAACTAAACACAGAGGTTGAAAAAATTGACCTTTTATCATGTAGCTCACGTGACAGTGACGTCATCGTACGTCACGATGAGATTGCAAAAATTATTTTTCATATTTTAGATCAGAAATTGTACATTTTCGGGGTTAATTTAACAATGTTTAAACAAACTAATTTGTTTTTGCTAACCTCGTGTTCTTAGGAAGATGGATTTCGGTTTAATTATCATATATTGAAAGTTATCATATTTGAACATTATGAATTCTATTAATTATGTTTAAATTTTATTTAATTATAGGGGCAATTCTGAATCAAAGTTGTTAAATTTAAAGGGTGTTAAATTGCAAATTTCCATAGTAACGAGTTAAATTCGTAAATCTGATTGGCTGTTTCTTTTTTAACAACCTTTAAATTTTAACAGGTTTGATTCAAAATTGGGCCTTATATCGCGAAAATGTATAGATTTGACTCACCAACTTCAATCGTTTCGAAAATTTATCCAAAATGTAAACATTGTCGACCAAACGAATCACGGAATCCGATAAATTAAAACTGAAGTCGTACTTACCCTGTTTTCGGTCTTTTTCGGAAAAATATTCATTTTCGTCCGTGTTCACAGCACTAACACAATAAATTTTCCTTAATATGTATTAATAATAAAATTGAAATTCGCTAAAACGCTCCACTTTTACGCCAAAATAACGCGACGATCTTGCCGCCATCAAACAGAAATTAATACTGAACACAAAGGACCGTAAAACGTGACCTTTATACAGGTAGCTCACGTGACATTGACGTCATCGTACGTCACCATGAGACTGCAAAAATTATTTTTCATATTTTGGCCGGGAAAATGCACATTTTTGGGGATAATTTAACAATGTTTAAACAAATTGATTTGTTTTTAATAATTTCGGGCTTTTAGGACAACGAGTTTCGGTTTAATTATCATATATATTTATGCTTATCATATTTAAACATTGTAAGTAATATTAATTATGTTTAAAATTTATTTATTTAAATCGTGAAAATGTATAGCTTTGATCAACCGATTTCAATCGTTTCGAAAATGTCCCCAAAATTTAAACAAAGTCGAGTGAACGAATCACGGGATCCGATAAATTAAAACTGAAGTCGTAGTTACCCTGTTTTCCGTCTTTTTCGGAAAAATATCCATTTTCGTTCGTGTTCACAGCACTAACACAACATATTTTCCGTAATATGTATTAATAATAAACTAGAAATTCACTAAAACGTTCCACTTTTACGCCAAAATCAAACAGAAATTAATACTGAACACAAAGGACCGAAAAACGTGACGTTTATACAGGTAGCTCAGGTGACAGTGACGTCATCGTACGTCACGATGAGATTGCAAAAATTATTTTTCATATTTTGGCCGGGAAAATGCACATTTTCGGGGATAATTTAACATTGTTTAAACAAATTGATTTGTTTTTAATAACTTCGGGCTTGTAGGACAACGAGTTTCGGCTTAGTTATCGTATATTTATGCTTATCATATTTAAACATTATAAATGATATTAATTATGTTTAAAATTTATTTATTTATATCGTGCAAATGTATAGCTTTGATCAACCGATTTCAATCGTTTAGAAAATTTTCCCAAAATTTAAACATAGTCGACCGAACGAATCATGGAATCCGATAAATTAAAACTGAACTCGAAGTTACCCTGTTTTCGGTCCTTTTCAGAAAAATATCTATTTTCGTTCGTGTTCACGGTACTAATACAACACATTTTCACTATTATTTGTTAATAATAAATTAGAAATTCGTGAGAAGAGCCCTACTTTTAAGCCAAAACGGACTCTGATGTTGCTACCACCAAACCAAAATCAAAAGTAAACGCAGAGGACCGAAAAATGTAACCTTTTATCAGGTAGCTCACGTGACAGTGACGTCATCGTACGTCACGATGAGATTGCAAAAATTATTTTTCATATGTTACATCAGAAATTGTACATTTTCGGGGCTAATTTAACAATGTTTAAACAAACTAATTTGTTTTTGCTAACCTCGTGTTCTTAGGAAAATGGTTTTCGGTTTAATTATCATATATTAATAGTTATCATATTTAAACATTATGAATTATATTAATTATGTTTAAATTTTATTTAATTATATCGCGAAAATGTATAGTTTTGACCCACCAACTTCAATCGTTTCGAAAATTTTTCCAAAACTTAAACATTGTCGAATAAACGAATCACGGAATCCGATAAATTAAAACTGAAGTCGTACTTACCTCGTTTTCGGTCCTTTTCGGAAAAATATCCATTTTCGTTCGCGTTCACAGCACTAACACAATATATTTTCCGTAATATTTATTAATAATAAAGTAGAAATTCGCTAAAACGCTCCACTTTTACGCCAAAATGAAGCGACGATCTTGCCGCCATCAAACAGAAATTAATACTGAACACAAAGGACCGTAAAACGTGACCTTTATACAGGTAGCTCACGTGACATTGACGTCATCGTACGTCACCATGAGACTGCAAAAATTATTTTTCATATTTTGGCCGGGAAAATGCACATTTTTGGGGATAATTTAACAATGTTTAAACAAATTGATTTGTTTTTAATAATTTCGGGCTTTTAGGACAACGAGTTTCGGTTTAATTATCATATATATTTATGCTTATCATATTTAAACATTGTAAGTAATATTAATTATGTTTAAAATTTATTTATTTAAATCGTGAAAATGTATAGCTTTGATCAACCGATTTCAATCGTTTCGAAAATGTCCCCAAAATTTAAACAAAGTCGAGTGAACGAATCACGGGATCCGATAAATTAAAACTGAAGTCGTAGTTACCCTGTTTTCCGTCTTTTTCGGAAAAATATCCATTTTCGTTCGTGTTCACAGCACTAACACAACATATTTTCCGTAATATGTATTAATAATAAACTAGAAATTCACTAAAACGTTCCACTTTTACGCCAAAATCAAACAGAAATTAATACTGAACACAAAGGACCGAAAAACGTGACGTTTATACAGGTAGCTCAGGTGACAGTGACGTCATCGTACGTCACGATGAGATTGCAAAAATTATTTTTCATATTTTGGCCGGGAAAATGCACATTTTCGGGGATAATTTAACATTGTTTAAACAAATTGATTTGTTTTTAATAACTTCGGGCTTGTAGGACAACGAGTTTCGGCTTAGTTATCGTGTATTTATGCTTATCATATTTAAACATTATAAATGATATTAATTATGTTTAAAATTTATTTATTTATATCGTGCAAATGTATAGCTTTGATCAACCGATTTCAATCGTTTAGAAAATTTTCCCAAAATTTAAACATAGTCGACCGAACGAATCATGGAATCCGATAAATTAAAACTGAACTCGAAGTTACCCTGTTTTCGGTCCTTTTCAGAAAAATATCTATTTTCGTTCGTGTTCACGGTACTAATACAACACATTTTCACTATTATTTGTTAATAATAAATTAGAAATTCGTGAGAAGAGCCCTACTTTTAAGCCAAAACGGACTCTGATGTTGCTACCACCAAACCAAAATCAAAAGTAAACGCAGAGGACCGAAAAATGTAACCTTTTATCAGGTAGCTCACGTGACAGTGACGTCATCGTACGTCACGATGAGATTGCAAAAATTATTTTTCATATGTTACATCAGAAATTGTACATTTTCGGGGCTAATTTAACAATGTTTAAACAAACTAATTTGTTTTTGCTAACCTCGTGTTCTTAGGAAAATGGTTTTCGGTTTAATTATCATATATTAATAGTTATCATATTTAAACATTATGAATTATATTAATTATGTTTAAATTTTATTTAATTATATCGCGAAAATGTATAGTTTTGACCCACCAACTTCAATCGTTTCGAAAATTTTTCCAAAACTTAAACATTGTCGAATAAACGAATCACGGAATCCGATAAATTAAAACTGAAGTCGTACTTACCTCGTTTTCGGTCCTTTTCGGAAAAATATCCATTTTCGTTCGCGTTCACAGCACTAACACAATATATTTTCCGTAATATTTATTAATAATAAAGTAGAAATTCGCTAAAACGCTCCACTTTTACGCCAAAATGAAGCGACGATCTTGCCGCCATCAAACAGAAATTAATACTGAACACAAAGGACCGCAAAACGTGACCTTTATACAGGTAGCTCACGTGACATTGACGTCATCGTACGTCACCATGACACTGCAAAATTTATTTTTCATATTTTAGCCGAGAAAATGCACATTTTCGGGGATAATTTAACATTGTTTAAACAAATTGATTTGTTTTTAATAAATTCGGGTTTGTAGGAAAAAGAGTTTCGGTTTAATTATCGTATATTGATGCTCATCATATTTAAACATTATAAATGATATTAATTATGTTTAAAATTTATTTATTTATATCGTGAAAATGTATAGCTTTGATCAACCAGTTTCAATCGTTTCGAAAATATTCCCACAATTTAAACATTGTCGAGTAAGCGAATCACCGAACCCAATAAATTAAAACTGAAATCGTACTTACCCTGTTTTCGGTCCTTTTCGGAAAAATATCCATTTTTGTTCGTGTTCACAACACTAACACAACATACTTTCCGCAATATTTATTAATAATAAAGTAGAAATTCGCTAAAATGCCCCACTTTTACGCCAAAACGACACGACGATCTTGCCGCCATCAAACAGAAATTAATACTGAACACAAGGGACCGCGAAACGTGACCTACGGACAGGTAGCTCAGCTGACAGTGACGTCATCGTACGTCACGATGAGATTGCAAAAATTATTTTTCATATTTTGGCCGGGAATATGCACCTTTTCGGGGATAATTTAACAATGTTTAAACAAATTGATTTGTTTTTAATAATTTCGGGCTTTTATGACAACGAGTTTCGGTTTAATTATCATATACAGGGTTAGTCACGAGAGAATTACTTCTGAAAATTATTTTTACGCAACCCAAAATATGAATACCATGTACCATTTGATACTAACTAAATTTAAAATGAAATGCTTAATCCATGATTGCTTTGAGTTTGGCAATCTCATTTTGACAATTGTGGAAAAAGAGGTTAAGCCAGTGTCCATGGTGGTACCGCAGCCAGTGGGAAATCTCCTCCGGCGCCGCTAATAAATTTGTCAGTGTGCCTCTTGATCTTTTGCAACCGATTAATCACGAGAAAATTATTTCTAAAAATTCCTTTTACGGCATTTTATTCAAAGGTTACAACACAAACTCAAACAAGTAAGTAAATAATTTAACTACTAATCTGTTGAAAATGTTGGGCATTTTGGGGGGGTGGTACGGCTTTTTTGTAAATGGATGGCCGAAGAAGTCCAGAGGTTGCAGATTTGCACTTCGAAGAGGCTGTGGGTGACGCAGAGATGGCGAATTAACACATGCACATTAGCGGCGAACAACATTGGTAGAGCACTTACGGCTTCAGTATAGCTCAGATTGATCTGACTGTATGTCGTCGTTCCAATGGGGCTTTAGAGGCGAGTCAACGATGAAAAAAAATGTTAAAAATTAATTAACGTCAAAGTGACACTGCCAAAGTCAAAGCAATCATGGATTAGGCATTTCATTTTAAATTTAGATAATATCAAGTGGTACAGGATATTTGTATTTTGGGTTGCGTAAAAATAATTTTCAGAAGTAATTCTCTCGTGACTAACCCTGTATATTTATGCTTATCATATTTAAACATTATAAGTGATATTAATTATGTTTAAAATTTATTAATTTATATCATGCAAATGTATAGCTTTGATCAACCGACTTCAATCGTTTCGAAAATTTTCCCAAAATTTAAACATTGTCGAGTGAAGGAATCAGGGATCCGATAAATTAAAACTGAAGTCGTAAGATAATTAGCTTTTATTTATGCATAAATTGTGCAAGGTGTCTACCCCATACTAACTTATATTTTGGTGACTCGATTTTTGCCTTGATGGAAGTTGATCAGCGTTGTGCTCATAATCAACATAATCAAACATTGAAGCGAGACATTGGGTGGAATGAACAAAACTGAGTAGATACTCATATTCGAAGTACGAAGTGCCTACTTCATTATTACTCTTATATACCTGAGCATCTACTCTATGTACTGAGTACCTATTTGGACACAAACTGAACATCTACGCGTTTTGTGAGCATTTAATCTAGAAATGAGCATCGGCGTGGCAAATAACTGAGCTGTCTGTAAAGCAGCTTTGAAAACCAGTAGGATCGTTGTAAGAGTGAATTTTAACTAAACATGGTGACTTTCATGAACGTGGGACGTCGTCAAAAGGTGCATTCAGTTTGAAAAACACATTAGGAGCGGGAATATCGAAAACTTTTCAGGTAATTAACTTTTATTTATGCATAAATTGTGCAGTGCGTTTTTTCTAACACTGGCCACAGAGATTCCCATCTCAAGGTGTCTACCCCATACTAACTTATATTTTGGTGACTCGATTTTTGCCTTGATGGTTGAACACTGTAACTGTTGTCCTTTGTTGTTGTATCGAGATACTACTTGAGTATCAACTGTTACCTACTGAAGTATTAGCATCATCTAGAAAAACTAGAACTATTTTGATTTGATATTCGAGTAGATACTTCGTATTTCGAGTATGAGCATCCACTGAGTTTTATTTATATCAACCATTGTCAAAAAATTGATCGAACGTTGTTTCGACAGAACTTCCTTCGCACCAAAAGTATAATGAAACATATTCAGCATTTTCGAGTTGAGTCTCTTCTTCACACAAATTTTGTGATGACCTAATCAGCATTTACTATCAACACGTATACCACCTCGGATTGGTGCAGTGTAATACTAAAAATAACTGTATTGTATTCCCAAAATTATCTGCGAAAATCGAGTGAGCCATTCCATCAATTTTTTGGGGGGAATAAATAAATATTCTTAACAATTTACCATGCTTACAATAACTTTAAAACGTCTGCAAGATCTCAGAGTATTCATTTTTGCAACTCTTGAGTTATTCACTAAAATAAATTGACTGATCCATATATTTTTTTGAGTCACTGTAAAAACAAATCTACAAAATATGAATGCAATGATAAATTACGAAAATATACTGATGATATTTTCCACATTTTAGATAGGATTTATTCGGCAAAATCTTGAGATGACGTCTTCACGTTTTTCGGCTTGATAAACAGATATATTTTGATTGAAAATCTACCATGTCAAACAGTAACTTCAAAACGTCTGCAATATTTCAAAATTCAGTTTTGCAATGATTCAATCAATAAAATAAATTGACTCAGTGATTAATTTTTTTGAGACACCCCCTATAAGCAAAACTAAAAAATATGAATGGAATAATAAATCACAAGTATAGTCTCATCCTATTTTGGACATTTTAGAGAGGATTCATTTGGCAAAATTTTGGGCTGACGTCATCAATTTTTTGGAGGGGATAAGTAAATATATTTTGAATAAAAATTTATTATGCTTATCATATGTTTAAAACATCTGCAAGATTTCAAAGCATTCGATTTTGCAGATTCAAAATTAAATTGTAGGTGAAACGAAGTTCACGGGGTCAGCTAGTTAAAAATAAGACTGTTCAAGGAAAAACCTAGTATTTTTTTTGTATTGTTAAAGATATAAAACTTTAAAAACATTAACTATTCTTTAATTAGTAGGGGAACTAGGGGCTTGTTGTAACAGGGGTAAGTTGTAACACTAAATTTTTACCCGCAATTTAAACTCTTTAACGTCAGGTTTTTTACTGAATTTAATTTTTGCACCATAAGACATCATGTCATCACAACCACTGTTCCTTGAGCCAGCACAGTGAGTGGATGTGTGCACGTGTTTCGTTTTGGCCAAGTAATGTAAAATATTGCTTTATTAAAATTTGGTTTTTCGTGTCAGTTATTAATTAATTTAAAACTTTTAGTTTTGCATGTAGCTCAAAAATTACTTAGCTTTGATATTCCTTACACACTTTGACGCTAAGCCACATAATTTTGTCGAAATGTAATTAAATGTAGAAAATTGTGCTACAGGGCATGTTGTAACAATAGCTTTGGGGCAAGTTGTAACATGTTACAACTTATCCCAAATTCACTTCTACAAATCTCGTACCTACGAACAGCGAGCCAAAATTTTGACCTATGCCGTATATCGCTTTCCAGATATATTAAGAAAAAGGAAGACAAAACTCAAATCTTTAATGTTGACTCTTTTTCTAAAAGTTTATTTCAGTTTTACTGAAAAAAAATTGTATATAATGAAGTGTTGTGTTGATTTTTGAAAAATAAAGTCTAAATATGTATCAACATCAGCTTTATTTTTACTGTTACTACCTGTCTCATGGCTGTTACAACTAGCCCCAACCACGGGGCAAGTTGTAACAGTGCACTTTTTTTAAGAAAATGCCTGGTGTGAAGTGAAGATGAACAATTTTGACCTTTTGCCTGTTCAGTCCAATAGGGGAGTAGTTAGACTACCGATAGATACTTTTATAATGATCAAACAGCTAATAGATACCAAATTATATCCGTTTTCCTAAAAATTGTTACAACAAGCCCCTCGTTCCCCTATCTAAATTTTTTCATTGACAATCCAACTCGAAAATGCTTAACCAATAAAATGGCAGAATTGTTTGAAATTTGTCCAATGGCATTCACCGAAAAATTTTTTCAGTGAGAAAATATTCTTCTGTCAGGCAACAACACTGTTTTTCAGCAAAAAAAAATATGTCAAATTAATTTGTCAAACTTGTCAAATGAACTTTAATAAAAAAATGATAATGTAACATACAAACTACTTTTCTGTTGGCGTTAAAGGCATAATCTCACAAAATACTGGCCACCTCGTTCATTTCGACTGCTTTATTCAGAGGAAACTTGCGTATTTCACAAAATTCTGTAAACTGCTTCTAAATTGAATCTTGCGTTCTTGCGGTCTTTCGGCACTGACTTTCTTTCACTGCATTTCGAATTTCATACACAGTCTTGTTACCAAACCTTGCTCCCAGAATTAAGAAAATCAACCAGCACCACACACAAAACTTGATGTTTAGAAATTTATTTACGTTTTGCCTTGTTGTTTTGTTACTATTTAGACTAAGTAGGTATGGTTACTCAACGACTACGCCAACTATAAATTATGTGAATTATTGTCCGTAAAAAGTGAATAAAAATTTTCTCTTTGGATTGTCAAGCCGAATATAACTCGTGATCAGATTTTTTCTGCAAAATTTGTGTCAAAATTAACTCGTAGCTGTTGCTTTTGGAAAATCACACTCGTCTCCTTCGTCGACTCGTGTGATTTTCGTCGCAACAGGCTACTCGTTAATTTGTGTCACAAATTTTGTCGGAAAAAATCAGACCGCTTGTTATATTATATTTGATTAATTTTTAAAAATATACATGTATATTCATTATTCATATTATATCTAACTGTTCCTCGTTGTTAAACTGTGTGATAAAGTTTTTTCGCTGTTTTTAAGCTTTTCTTTCGATTAAATAAAATATTACGTATACACATTAAACTATAGGTTTTTAGTCAGTGAAAATATTTTTGTACCGTTGTATAAAAATGTCTCACAAATTTGTTTCTTTTTACTTCTTCTCCCGTTTCCATCTGTGTGTTGTTATTAATAATAATAATAATTTATTTATCCAGTAGACCAGTTGGTCCAGAAGAGGATAGAAATTTTATAACAATGTATAAAAGAAAAAATACAAATATTTAAATACTGAATATTAAATAAAAAGTTTCAAATAAATAATTAAACGATCAAACTTACATAAAATGACACATACATAATTACACTTATAACTAAGGTAGGTGTAAGATGTGTTGTTTACAATTTTTTATAAATGCATCCATGTTCTGAGTGAAAATGTCCAGGTCCTTATGTTTCTTACTAGTACGATTATAGATGGCAAACATATTATAAAGCGGTGAGTACATGATATGTTGGTTGGTTTTAGGTATTTCACAAGAAAATATTTCTAATCCTCGTAAATTCATTCGTGGTACATTTAATTAACTACTTTGCAAAATAAATGTCAAATGCCTTAATATGGACTATACTACTATGTATATTTTATTTCTAGGTGTCTACAACCATCACGATATTATTTAAAATCACCACTCCACAACTCAACCGCCACGGACTTATCTGGCTTGCGAAATGGCTCCAAAGATAGTCCACAGCAACTTTCATATCGACCAAGAAGTCAACGAATATGTGAAAGAAAAGTTCGAAACCCTGGTAAACTGTCAAATCCAGAAAATTCTTTTAAAACTTAAAGGGAAAAGTGAAGTTTTTCAACAAGAAGAGCTTCGAAGAATGGCAATAGATGAGCTTCTGGACCGAAAAGAAATTGTGAAACTAACGCAAAAGCAGGCACAACGACAACGTAAAACGAAAAGCGTAACAAGTCATACAATTCGGAAGAAAAAGTGTGATAGCCTGCTGAAACAGACTTTAATTTCATTGACATTAAAAGAAATCGTTGAGAATAATTTATTGCAACGATAGAGTGTGACAAACGTTAAATGTAGTTTTCAGTGTTTGTTCTCTACAACTTATTTTTGTCTATTTTTGTTTTGTTTAAGTTTTCAATATAGTGATGTACATGTATAAATATACCTAGTAGTTAATATGTCTTTTTTAACTGCCTTTTTGTCCCATGTCGAAAAATCCATTACTTTACCCATTATTTTATATATTTTTCCTATTCCCCTTATCATACCATTAATACCTGGTTTTCATGGACGTAAGTACGTTTTACGAAATGATTATGGTTGTTAATGACGACGGGACGTAAGTGATTTACTTATGTCCCTTAGAAAAAAAAGTGCATCAGGACTCGAGCTCTGTTAATTTATATTTATGGTAATGTTACAGTTTATACAATTATAGTAGCTGTCACAATAAGCTGAACGCCTCGAGCGCTCAATAAACCCCTAATCACAGCTTATACGAGCCCTAACAACTAAATATTAGGACGACAATAAATTTTTATAAAAAAATCACCAAACTTTTTAACAAAAATGTAATTTATTTTAGATAATTACAATTTTACAGTTGATTCGTTTTTCAAAACTGTTAATGTTTACAGCACAATAAAAACTGATTTCTAACTCAAACAGTGGCATAAAACTCTAAAACAATGTAACATTTTGTGATACATAAATATTGGGACAAAGCAAATTCAGTAACTGGTCACATCTCCTTTTGCCTTAATAACTGTAGGAATTCTTGCCATCATACTTTCAACCAATTTTCTGTAATACACAGGAGTTATTACGGTATCCCACACTCGCTAAATTTTCTGTTGAAGATTGACAATCGCTTGTCAGGGATGATTTCCTAAATATTTTTTTTATTTCACGCCATCTGGGCTATTCGATGGTCAGGGCAATACATTTATATTATTATATTATTATTTTTTGTAATAAGTATTGTAGGTGTGTAACTTGAAGCATCACTATTTAGTATTTATATTTTTCAACAGGATAGACTCCTTCACCCCCAAACCATTTTTCCGCTTGCAAACTTGACTGTTTGTTTTAGATAATCCATATTAAAATTCCTTTTTTTGTTTTAATAACTGTTTTGCGACTATTATCTTATCCAGACATCAAATTTGGACTCAGCGTTAGATATTACTTTTCTCCAATTTTTATTTTGGCCATATTAACCGATTTTCTTGTGGGCAGTTGTTAATTGTGGTTTTACTTTAGGCTAAAATAATATAAATAAATAATAAAGTCCATCAAAGATAGCTTTATTTAAGATTTGCAATGTAAAAACCAAGGCCTGATTTGTGTATCCATGCGCTACAATATTCTCTTGAAAAATTTAGTTGGTTATCCCTGTTCCACCAAGTAGTAATTTTTCTTGTACTCCGTCGTCCACTTTTATCAAATTTCATCAGTTGTCGTTGATCACACGGTTTCACAAGTGGTGGCCTACCGAGAATTTTACCTTTTATTCCTATGGTAAAGTGGCCGCCAAATTAGACCGAATGCTGCCTGGGGCGCGGTCGTGCTGCCACTCATTGAAGTGATTAGGATGGTTGTAACTTTTATTACTCTCCACTGTTTGGGCACATCATATCTCTTATTTAAGTACTAACTGAATGGTACGCGGCATTCAGCCCAAATTTATGGCATCTATAAGCTGTGGTTAGGGGTTTATTGAGCGCTTGAGGCGTTCAGCTTATTGTGACAGCTACTATACCTCTGTCTGCGTAATGTTTTAGGATGTTCCCATTGACGACTAAGCTATTTGTAGTACTTCGAAATTATTATTTTCAGATCTTTTCTAAAACTAGCACACTATTTTTTTCTAAATAAAATCAACACTAGTATGAAATATAATATAATAATGGTACAAAAGAGAAAGTAGAGTCTAAAATATCGCCTAAGTCCCTAATTTCCTTACCGTTTTAATTGATTTCCTTAACCTATAATCATAAACTGTAATATTGTCTTTACGAGAGTCACACAATTACATTTTAGAGTGTTGATTTTTAATTTATTATCATCAGTATATACTGTAAACTTGTTCACCTCCTCTTGCATTTTGTCACAGTCCTTTATGTCTCGAATAATTCTCGCAATATTTATGTCATCAGCATACATAAAAACCTTACCATCAATACGTTGTACCACATCATTGATAAAAAAATTGAACAATGTTGGACCTACATTCGACCCTTGTAAAACTCCAGATGTTGTCAAAAACTGATTAGATTTACAGTTTTTGTATTCTGCCTACTGAACACGCTCGAATAGTAAGAATTTGAAAAGTAATACTAAGCCATTGTAATGAGAAAACTTGTTAATTAACAAATGATGATCTACAACGTCAAATGATTTTCACAGGTCTGTGAAAATAACATCAACTTGGTAGCCGCTATTTAATGCATTGGATATGTATTGAATGAATTCGCATACATTTGTGCTGGTAGATCCGTGTTTCATAAAGCCATGCTGTTCGTTGACAATTAAAGATTCAGTATGACTATACAATATATCTGATAAGATATAATCAAAGATTTAAGCAAAATTATTTACTATAGCTACAGGTCGGTAATTTGTTATTTCTTGTTTATATCCTCACTTAAAGACTGGCGTAACTTTTGCTAACTTCCAACAATTAGGATAAGTATAATTATTGATTACTAGGTTATACAAATAACACAATGGCTCACATAAACATGAAATAGAGTCTCTAACAAATAATGCCGGTATGTAATCTGGTCCTGCGATAAAATTAGGTTTGAGACGTTTAACAACTTTGACATCACTTTAACACTTTCAACATATGTACTACGTGTGCGAAACCACAGTCTGATTTCGTGCTATCATAGACGGAATTATTTTCAGTATCACTAGCGATATCACTATATGTATCACAGATCTTTTCACTGGTTCCATCAGCTTTGCTATTACCGTTAGATACATAAACTTCGCTAAAATATTTGGCAAAAGCGTTAACAATGTCGGTTGGACGCAAAAATACTCTTGACTATTGAAACTCATCCTTCCCGGAATTCTTGATGTTTTCTTCTTCCCATCGATGTAAGACCACAATTTACAGGGATTATTTAGCAATTCTTGTTCGATTTCACTTATATACCTACTTGCCATAATCTTTTTTTATCATACTTTTTATTTCACAACGAAGTTTCTTAGCCATGTCTGCATAAAATGTTAATTTTGTCCTATTGCACATTTTCCTAATGTTTTTTCCTGGATATGATTTTTATTAGCTCACGAGAATACCATTTAGGAAATGATGGCGATTTAGACTGGACCTTTGGTACAAAGGAATCTATAATCAGTTTCAATTCACTGTATATTCTCAAACTGCATCCATATGATTTTCCAAAATAGGTCAGAACTTTCTTTTGTTATTTTTTTGTCGATGTACTGACAGTTCATTAGCAGATTTCGCCAACTACTACAGTCAAGAGAACATGATCTGATTATTGTAACAGTTATAATACCAGTAAAATTAGAATACAAAGCATAACACTCTAGATAATAATCTTCTGTGGGAGAACTACTATACCTTCGAGTAGTAGGTACTTGCAATAATCCGTTGATTAGTAGTAATGCAATTATGCTTAATTTGATAACTATCACACAACATCCATAGACTTTAAACAAATTGGGTTTGTATAACTTAATTTTGGTAAAGTCGTACCACGTAGCGATAAGTAGAAGAGTCATGTAAAGGAAAAAGATCCTAAAAAATTTGTACTTTTTGGGTGATATGCACGTCATTGCTATGAATTTAATTAAAAAATATAACCCTTTTCGTATATGAACACTGTTTACATAGCAGGTAATTTAGAAAATTGAACCGATAATTACACAACACATTAAAACATACATTTTGCTCTCTTGATACAGAAGGTATTATTTTATGCTGTGTATTTAGATTCCTGGTAATGAAAATATTTTCTGGAAAAGTAAAAGTAAGCACTTGTTTCTGGTTGGTTGAAATTTGAAAATTGCCGAAAAAATTTGTGACGTCACCGTCATTACATCCTACATTTATAAAATATGACAGCGTTTATAGAAAAATGAGGGGTAGTAAGTGGCTGGCGCTAAATCGCGGTAGTCCGATTACTTCAACCTCTAGAGGTTGAAATTCGATTTCAACCACTGGAGGCAATGTCAAAATAACGCATTTTAGTGTGATGAGTAGAACAACATTATCATTGAAAAATATGACATGCGAATTTTTACCAAAAATATCGCCATTGTCAAAACGTCGTATTAATATATGAATTCGTAATTGTGCAGTTGATATGTTACAGTTATGGAGTTGGAAAACTGTGATATGCTCTTAGATCATATAATAAATAGATACCATCATGTCGTGTTCTTTCCCTAGGACAGCCTGTGACGACATCCTCCTGTCACACATCTCTCTCGTGCATGGAGGGATTACAATGAAGCTATCCTTGCCTGATCACTATTTGAATTTTGCGCGCCTAAGTTTTAGGAAGTATGTCTGAACTAACTTCGGAAGAAAGATGTTGACAGCTTGATTTTATAAATAATTCACAGTAGATAACGAAAGGAATAGTAAATTATTGGACAACAATTGTGATCCTTTATGACTACATCACTTAAAATAGGATCTTTGTTCTAAATTCTAAAATTGTTTTTTGTACAACAACTCGAAAGAGAGGTTAGAAGAAACATCTGTCAAAAGCGATTTGTTGCGCTGGTGCGGTACAAGGATGGAAGTGAAATAGACATATACAGATGAAATGCATATAACAAAGATGAAGATGTGGTGATCACACAAGGATAGCATTATACTACTCCCCTTGACGTAGAAAACGACAACAGATAGCTTCATGTCTAGTCACACCTTTCAGTTTGAGTATTGGTATCTATTTATTATATGATCTAAGGATATGCTACCGGCTGCAGTGGTGGCAAGTGCAAATAATGCATTTTCGAGTTTGTTATCAGCTAAAACGTCAAACTTACAAAAAAAGTTACGTAATGAAAAAGAGTGTATTAATCACGTCCACTAATGCATTCTTTTTTAGTCGAAATCATTCATTAATATTGACATTAATAAGCGATCAACGAAAAAGTTCTTTATTGAGTTATACTGTTGATAATATTTATAATCATAACTAATTTAAAAAATTAAACACCCAATGAAATGTGCTACTTCACGATTAGAAACTAAAATCATTATGAAGTAATTATTTTAAAATTTACGCTTACTGGAAAATAATTATTTGTATTCAAAGCAGGTATAAAAGAATAGGGCGGTTTAACGTTATCGCAGGTAGGTATTTGGCCTAAGCTACTTACTCTAGTAAATTACTTTTACCCGACAGGTTTCTTTGTAATTATGATTTATAGCTTTAGTCAAAGTGTCTTATTTTCGTGACACGACTATACAATTACTATTTCAATAAGATTTGTTCCTCTTCGTCTTAACAATAGATTATAGTATTTATAACTATCATTAGATACTAATCACCTTAAATCCTCACTGCGACAAAGCCTACCTGAACATCTCCCATCACCACCACAATACTTTTTTTAATTTCTATTGTATTTCTACTTGTTTTCACGTTATCCCAAGTTTCTTGAAAATCGTGAATACGTATGCTGTCTGGTTTAATAAAATTATAATTAAAAAAACCCGAATTGGCATTTGATGTGAATAATCCCTTTTGCAAGCTTTGTCTTGTGAAATACCCTTGTCTACTTCTATAAATGTTTTCTTTCTTGTCTTCATCCCTACAGTTTTGTCAGCTTTTTAGAAGTGAAGTGATCGGTATTGCTTTTAAAAGAAAAAAAGTAAAAGTAAGAAATCGTACAGCAGACAGACTGAAAAAGGCATGTTTATAGATTGTAAAAATGTATAGTGCATGACAGTCGACATCAAAAAGTAACATTGGCTAAAACTAAAAATTTTCATTTTCACCCATAGCAAGGCCGTTTCATTTCAAACAAGCCGTTTTTCTAAAGAATTCAAAAAAGTTATAACTACTTAGTAATTAATAATTATATTCAAGAACCGTGCAAAAACCTATTTGGGTAAACACCAAAGAGACTCTGCATTAAACTACCGTCAGATTTTTTGAAATGCTTTAGATTAAGCCAAAATTTTCTTTGTTCTGGCAAATTGTTAAAAACTTTATCGTTGCATAAGTTTCTATGTTGTCTATCCAATTCATTTAAATTATTTACGAAATGAGGGAAAATCGACACCAGTATTGGCGGCTATTTCTGTTTTTTTTTTTTACTCTTTGAGTATCAAAGGACTTGGTCATGAGCAAATATTTCAAAAATATGACTAAGTTTTTTCGGATTCATCAAAATATAAATTATCTTAATTCTTATCAGACTATTCATGTTTGCCATTTTACCCTCCCCCTCTCCCATTTTATGTCTTCAGCCGTAGTTTACAGAACAGTTAAACCATTGGCTAAAGAATCATTGTTGCAAGTGGGGATTGTTCTTGTAAAATTTACTCACCCCACTCTATTTCTATAAAAGGAGATATTGCTTGTTTTCAACCCCATACTTTCGCTGGCTTTATAAGTGTAGTCGTCGATACTTCCTTTAAAAGAAAGAAGAATAAACTAAGGAACTGACAGAGCATCCGGAGAGAAAAAAGGTATGTTTTTATTTTTATTTTTTTATTAGAATATGTAGCGCATGATGGTCGATACATCAATATTTGTTTTCAAAATATTAATATTTGTATTCAGAAAACCCAGATTTATTGGGTGGGTAATTGAGGTAATAAAAAATGTTTCAATGTTTTGAACTAATTTAACGACACTTTGTTTCAAAAATTTCATCAAATTAGAAAAATTGTTTTTCGTAAAGTTAATATTTAAGGTACAGTTATGCTAAAAATGTAAACCTTGATAATCATCAATGTGCAAAACTAGAATAATTTACAATTATATTTTTAGGTTTCTGCAATCGTTGGGTGACTAGAAGACATTCATTCCAAATTTCCAGGGTGGCAAATTTGTTCCATTTTCAAAATGGCTCAAACAGGGTACCACAGCAATTTCATTATAGACCAACGCGTGGACGATTTCACAAAGAAAAACTTTGAAACGCTGGTGGAACGCCAAATCGGTAAAGTATCTCGACAACTGGAAGAGGAAGAAAAAGTTGTCGATTCGGAAGAAATTCGAAAAATGGCAATTGCTGCTCTCCTAGAAACCAAGGAATGGCTCAAATTAAATCAGAAGGAGAACCTACGAAAAGCTCGAAGGAAAAACGTCGCTGGTTCCAAGGTCCAAAAAATAGAAAAACCAGTGCGTATTGACTATCGCAAACAGGCCTTAATTAGGAGTCAGCTGAAGGTGACAGGTGAAAACTAAGATTGTGAAGACAAAATTATTGCAAGTTAGTTTTCAGTAGGTGTTTGCTTCATTAGTTTATAGTTTTGTTTTAGTTAAAAATTATTTGTAGATTGTGTAACCATTTTGTTATTTAAATACACTCAGTTAGTAATTGTATATAGTTAATTAAATATTCTTTTATTGGTTATCATACTTATTATTTTACCTTATTCTCTCAACAACACAGACAATGAATTATTAATAAAAGAAATAAATAACATTGTAAAAGACTGAGGTAGACAAAAAGAGAGGTCCCTTGTAAAAGAAAACCCTACCCCTATTTACAGGTAATTACCTATCCTATGACCTTTTTGGGCAATAAGGCCAACCACAGGAGGTAAACCGATCGTCGTGTGCAAGTGACCAACGCTCATACACTAGTCCAAAACCTATAAGGTTATATGACCATCATAAAACCAATATACCAATAACTACCCTAACACTGAGTGATTAGAATAATGGCAGACATGATTATGATAAAGACATTTATGAGCAGTTAAGTTTGTAAGTTGGTCCCCAATTTTGAATACATATTAAATAAAATTTTACGGTCCACAATTATTTTAACAGACTACAAAATTGACACTACTGTGCTTTCAAAGACATAATTCAGTCATCCATAAGAAAATACCGACCTTAAACTATATTTAAATTTATTGTCGGTTAATTTTCCTTATTTTTTTGCAAATGGGGTTGGTTTTATGCAAAACTCAGTTAGTCGAAGACATGATTTTTATCTCGCATCTATTTTGAATTAACACTACACAGAATTTTAGAAATAATAATATGTAAATTAGTCAAGTCACTGGGGTAAGTACTGCAGAGCTAATTCCTTTTTCGGAATAGATGAAACAAGTTTATGGCGAATGAAAGTCCTCCAAATTCTCTATGGTATATGGCCCCACTAAACCTAATAATGGAAATAATAATTCCTTTTGTGCGGCTGATCACCGGCACCATAAATCAAGGACTTGTTCCAACATGAAATGAATTGGATGACGGACGGGAGCAGGTTTTAGGCGTATGTATGTACAAGCTGAATGGAAAAACTGCCAGAGATGTTTTTGAGAAACTGCATCCATTTTTAATAAACCATGGTCAACGAAGTACGAGAGCTCCACCAATAGTACGATTTTTTACAAAGCTGAATTTTCTTGCCCATGTCAGTTATCAAAAGCCTGTAGGAACTAACAGATTCTCTGCATCATCACAAGCAAGTGTAAGCCTAGGTATCCACGAAGTAGTAGATATTACGGTGCAACATTTGGCCAATTGATATATAAAATGGATATAGCTAGAATAAAACAAGGATTTTTCGAAAAATTTCACCTCTCTGGGGTAGTAGGATGTATTGATGGTACGTTGATCAAGATTGCCACTCCAACGTGAATGGAGCACCCTGTTAACGTATTTATGAGCAGAAAAAGCTTCTATGCAATCAATTGCCAAATCATTTGTGATGTGAATGCAAAAATACTGACTATTGACCTTTGATTTCCAGGAAGTGTACACGATGCTGCTGTGTGGGCAATGAATAGCGTAATAGTATATTAAAGAACGAGTTTCATAAGGCAAATATTAAGGCACGAACCCAAGTTATATAAAGGATGAGTGCCACAATGGCCTTATGAAGAAGTTATTTACACTATTTTTTCTACCGCACACGTTTTTTCACAAAATTTAATTGAAATTTGAGTTTTTTTAAATCTCGGGAATTTTGTCGAAACATGTGAAGTTCGAATTTTCACAACAACAATTGTAATTCGAATCAATTCGAATTTTTGTAAGTTCAAATTGGATAAAAATGTCTCGTGAAGAACTTAGTGAAGTCCTTACGCCTCCCGAAATACGGAAAATTGCACAGAATAGTATACAAAATTTATTATCAACAAATCTCGTTAACTTTATTTTGACGTTTATTTACTTTATTTAATTTGACACTGACATTTCACGTCATGGCTAAATTACACCAGACCTATTTCAGAACTCCTTTCCGCTATTAACTAACCGCTTTGACGTCATTTGGGTGCTTTAATAGCTCTGTTACAAAATCAAGGTAGAACAAAATAATTTCAAAATTCATAGCAATTGTTTAACGCATCAGCAGCTATTATAGATTACTACTGATCCTAGATAGGAGAGTTAAAATAATACATCTAGTAGTCAACTTCATCCCGTCATTTATTCATTATATCATTATTATAAATATGTTGTACTTTTGCAAGACCATCAATGCAATGAATACAAGAGTTTATCTATTATTGCATGTAAGTTTTCGTTCCCTTTCTCTCTGTGATTTCAAAATGTAATCAAGGTTTCTAATAGCAAGGGATGTGGGTCTTCTAGGATCTACTAACTCGGGAAGTACACAATTTTTATAAAACTTTTCAAGATTTTGCATCATCGTTTTACAGAAATGTTTATCGTAGTCGTTATAATCTGAAATCGACTGAATATATCTTAACCTATCTATTGTTTTTTGTTTGTTTTGAAATTGGCGAGTTGATCCTACACTCTGCATTTTAATTATTATTATTATTATTATTATTACATATTAGTTACGTTGGCCAACAGGTATTACAACCCAATTACAGACCAACGGGAAAAACTTTGGCTTTAGATGAAACAACTCTGTTAACAACAGCTAATGTTACTGCAGTACCCATTGGGATACAGAGACACAGCGGATTTAGAAATACGTATACTATATAACCACATACCAAATTAAAGAAGCCTAAAGTAACTACCTAAAAATATCAAAATCATTCTGGTGAGTGTTGTACTGGGTGCACATTTCATAAATAGGTGAGTGTTTTGTGATATTTCAACGAGGAGTGGGCAAGTAAAAACAGGGACAAGATCTCGATGCCAATCTTGGAACCAAAAAGTATAACCTAGCAAGTAGATTAGGACAGTCAAATTGAAAATGAATAAGTTTTCGAAGAAAGGACATGGACGCATTTACTCGTCTACTATCTAGGCTTTGAAATTGAAAGCGTTCTAAAAGAAGGGTATGAGAGATACCTCGCTCAGGATAGATGCCATCAACTCTAAATACTAAGGGGGAGATTCTCGAAACTGCAACTGGTTGACGAGCTGCTAATAGAACTCCACCTCCTCGGGAAACATTCATTTTTTCAAAGTTTCTATCAGCTCTAACTATGTGGAAATGACCTGGACAAATTTCAGAGTTTAGGACCGAAGTATTATTAAGCCATGTTTCCGACAGGCATACAATGTCATATTCACAACAAAACATAGAATTATAAAAATCAACTAATTTAGTATTGATGCCTCGAATATTCTGATAATAAATGGAACTCTGAGAATAGGAGGAAGTGATATTACCGTGCTGTTGAAGACAAGACAAACGATTATGTAAAATATTAATTAGTTTAATGTTACTTTCCCTCGTGTACTGACAATAGCAGGACAGAATAGAATGACTTTTGTGAGACTGATGATCAATAGGGACATTGAAAGTTTTAGCAGATATCGATCTAGAAGCAGCAAAAGAGGTTAATTGCTACAAATCAGATATACCAAACAAGTCAGACTTTACTTTTTTGATTAAATTTTTATAAAACACGCAATGTCCATAATCGCAGCAAGCATGGGAAGTCTCCTCAGTGCTCAAGTTATCTTTTGATTTAATACTGGTATAGTTTACGCACTTGAGTTGCTCATTTGTGGCTTGACAATCCTGTAGCACATGCGCCTCAGAACACCTCGGACAAGAAATACTTTTTGTATAGTGGACCAAAAGCTACTTTTATGATGGTCATATAACCTTATACCTTTTGGACAAGTATACATGTTTTTACAGAATGATTGGAGCCATTACACCTATAACACCGTATGACATCAACGGCATCATAGATGTTGCAGCCATCCAAACCAATCAGACAGTGGCCGAGACTTAAAGCATTTCTGTAAGATGCGACATCAACCTGCAAAATTACTTGAAAAATTTTCGGATGATTTTTTACCGGCCTAAGTTTCACGAGTACACATTGCGAGGAAACAGAAAAAATATGCTTATTCTGTTTTAACAAGAGCGGCACTATCATTTCTTCGTTTATGCCATCAGAAATACCCGAAATACGAATGCGTGGCAGAGGTGTTTTGACATCATGAATATCATATTTCTCCTCCAGTTTATTATTTTGTACTAACCTCTTGAATTCACCAGGATCATGACATTGTAGGAGCACCCCGCCATTTTTTATAGATTTCACCTTTGCAATTCCGAGTTTATCCGTATTTTCCAGATTAAAAGATGTCACAATGTCAGATTTTGTTTGCATAGTCGTTTGAGTGGTATTCTTAGGCTTAATTACAACAGCGGATGTATTTTTAAGTGTAGTAGCATAAGATATAGCTGGGTTATTGTTATTGTTTTTAGAAATTTGGAGGTCGCAATCGAGATGTTGCTACAACACTCTCGAAATTTCCTCACGCTGTAATGAATGTTCATGCTTTAAAGCAGCAACTTGTTCGTTAAGCTTTTTAAAATTCTCATTAACTGTACGTGAAAACTCTGCAAAAACTTCTTTTAAAAAGTCAGGAAGCCCCACTATCAAGTAAAGGATCAGCAGAATTATTAAGAGAGAGGGGGCTACAAAAACCACAACCCCATGTTAATATTGACCCTGTATCTTTTGGAGATGTTACTGCAGATTTAGTAAGGTTAACGCAAGGTAAGTGATAATTGGCCGCACATTCCTTCCGGCAACTAATATAATCCTCAGCCCTGTCTATGGTTTTATTGCACTTTCTGCATTTAATCGCCATACCTATCGATCCCCACAAGGGAGATATCAATAGAGGACAACAAGTGACAACGTATTTGTAAAAGAGCAGTATAAGAACTAGACAAGAAAAAATCAGATAAATACTCAACCTTATGCACTATCACCTTAAAGGTGACAACCGTACAGACCTTTATTTACAGCCCAAATCAACCCCTATTCGGATACCATCTCACCAGTCGAGCAGACAAGTCTCCAAAGTAAAAAAAAGCAATAGTTTAGCTTGCAAACTTATGCAATTGAACCAATACAATTCCGCACACTCACACATAACCAACCAGTTTGACGTACCGCGATTAATGTACACATCACACTGAATTTTTTGGATGGCGTCCACGAAAATATATATATAGTGTATCTTTTTTAAAAGTGGCCATAGGGATTCCTATGTTAAACTTTAGACCCCATGTTAATTTTTCTTAAGATGAAAACCTGGAGATGATTTTTGCGGAGAAAATAGCCTTACGGTTCTACTTTAATCTCCACTACAACTTTTTGCAGCAATTTGTTAATTTGCGCTTTAAAAAATTAAAATTATTATAATAAAAAAATTTTGGTACATCATAGAAGGTTTTGATTTATCATTTTAACTTGTCATTTTTGACAGCATAATTTTAATTTAATCATTAAATACCTTTATTACAGTATTTATAAAAGAAACAGAATGATGGAATTCAAATATAAATGAAAAAAATAAAAGATAATTTCACTCAAACTGCGTTTTTAATGTCCACGATCGAAAAAACCTGTGTTTATTTATAACTCTGCCATAAAATTTTCAAAATGTGCTCTTGCCGGGTATGGAGCGATTTAGGAATGCTGCAGCAAAATTTGGCGCAGTTTTTCTGTTGTCGATAAGGCTTTAATGTTTCCATCAGTGACCATTTGTACTTTTTCTTTAATGGTGTACTGCGACAAAGTTTAGAAATGTCAGCTAAATGTCTGTTTTTACATGGCTGCCTACAATATTACCGACAAAAATACCCAAATATTTTATTTTTTTTTAAGAAATATCCTTTAATTTAAAACATGACCTTTAATAAAATCGACGAAAGATAACCCAAATTACATCCAGTAAAAATTTCAGCTCTGAATCTTTACTCAAACATAAGTTAACATGGGGTATAAAATTTAACATGGGAATCCCTATGTCCACTTTTAAAAAAGATGCAATGGATAGAAGGATGCGATGAATAGAACAAACCATTAAGTTGATTGTGAAAAGATTCACACGCATTGGTTATACCATTCATTTCCGCGGATGGCTCTGCCCAAAGATTAGGTTCAAAAAGGGTGTCTTCTTTAATGTAAGTTTCGACAAGGCAGTCACAATACTTTTCAACTCTACTGTCATCTTTTGGTTTATAAGTCATCAAATCTTACACAAAGGCATCGCTAGCTTCTTCCGATCTTAAAAATGACATTCCAAATGTGTGACCAAGCCATTTCCCAAAATGTCGAAATAAAATTTAAAATTTTCATATATTAAGAGGACTTCGCTGCGTTCGCTAAGAATTTGACTTAAGTAAGCCATTGTTATTCGAAGACAGTTTATTATTTACTGATTAAATACCTATTATATGCTCGAGAACAAGGGTTGGATAAAGGGGGGAGGGTATTGAAAAACAAGAGGAGTTTTGTCATTATCGAAATTAAAATAGTGGGCCTTATCTCATTGGGTGACCAGTGCAATTTACCTTGGAGGAGATGACAATTAATTCGCACCTTGGCTGATAACATCGACGATGAAAATAATGTATTCTTTTTCCACAATTTTTTTTGGAATTAAAACATTATCCGAAATTATTTGTTACATCATGAATTAAACTTTTACCAAGTCTAAAAAAAAATTAAAAATGTTCTTTTAATATATAATATATTATTATTTGCGGTAGGGGGTGGATATTTTCTGAATGTAATTAATTCTTAGGATCATTTAGAAAAGTCTTTATCACGTTCGTATGGAATAAACGACGGAAATTCTCTTTGTTACCGCAAGGATAGGATTAGTTAGGTAACAAAGACATTACCTGCAGTGTGTAGGTAGTGGTACAAATAAATAACGAAAGTTTTTTGCCAAGAAATGTTCAATAAAATGGCCTAATTTTTCTAGCTTATTTATTGTCCTATGTTTATTCTAAAAAGCCCAATAGGTTTCTCATAATGTGTTCTATGTATAGATCTCGTTTTTCAAAAATTGCCATAGATGCATACATAGTCATATTCCGGATAACGTCATTTTTTGTCATAAATAAGGCCACCAAAATTCAGTTTTAAAACAAAATTTCAAAAATGCAACTTCAGGGATCTCTAGAGTTTTTTTAAACAAATTTCAGCAATATAAAACTTACTGCGATAGAGCATATACTTTTTTTTGAAAAACGGGCCAAAATTTGCGTATATTTCCCTAGCCCAGAATTTACTGGAGCTGACCCTTAAGAAGATACATCACTGAACCATGGCGGACTACGAATGTTAGATTCTTTAAAATATTAAATTTGAATTAAAAAAAAATTGGTAATTAATAATTAACATGAAAAACTTGTTGCAGAATCTCCCCACCCTTCTCTGCTTTTATCTTTTGTTAGCACGATGAAAACACGAAATGCCTCTCTTTATATAAGTTGAAAAGGAGTGGGGAAATTTTTTGAGATTATCCTTGTATATGAATTACTAATTAAATAAAGGTTTTTGTATTCTGTCATAAATTACAAGGCAGAGAAAATAGCTATATAAATTCGCCTCACCACTAGACTTTAAGTAAAGTTTATAAATCATAACGACAAAGAAACCCGTCGAATGTAAGTACTTTACCACAGTAAGTAACTAGGGTTAAGGTAACTAAGGCTAAATACCTCCCTCTAATAACGTTAATGCACGCCATCCTTTTCTACCTGCTTTATTTGTACAATAATATTTACGTATGTACATACTATTCCTGAAATGCCAGTATGAGTACGACCCCACTGCAGAGTGTCTTTAATTAAATTAAATTAAATTAAATTTAATATAATAATAGTGTTCATGAATGATCAAAGATATTATTACACAAATAAAGCAGGTATAAAAGGATGGGGTGCATTAACGTTATCAGAGGGAGGTATTTCGCCTACTTACTGTGGTAAAGTAGGTACTTAAATCCGACGGGTTTCTTTGTCGTTATGATTTAATAATAATAATATTAATAATAATAATAAACTAAATCTCTTAACAGGCCAAAAGCCCAATTACTAAGAGACAAAAAAAAGAGAAAAAAAAAAAGTTAAAGATAAAAAAAATTCAATAAAAAAAAAACAAAAACATATACATATATTCGAACACATATATCGAAATGTTTGTAAAACAGCCAAGCTAGACAACAGCTACCACAACTACTGTTATTCCCAAATAGGAAAGCTCTCATATTTTTACACATGTTTTTACAAAATATCGCCAAATTTTTCCTTACATCTATTTATTACCGCATGTAGATTGTCATGGTGTATGTCACAGATATCCCTTATTGAGTTTGTATTATTACGGATTACATACAAAGGTGACATTTTCATGATGTTTGAATGACACCTTGGTAGTTGAAAGAATCTGATTTGGCGAGTGCCTATTCGAGGTACATGAAATTTTATAAGATTTAAAGTTTCCATATCATCAATCTTTCCATGCAGCAATTTGTATAAATACACGATAGATTGTATAATACGTCTTTTACGTAATCTACATTAAATTCATGTAGTAGCTCATTCTGCCCATAGTTTCGCACCGGATATTCACTATGACTCTTGTAGTATAAAAATTTTAAGACTCTGCGCTGAACACCCGCCAAAATTAAAGTCACTAGATCTACTATTACTTTTAGAAAGTACGGCAAACTGCCTGTGGTCGGAATTCGACAGAGAGGAACCTAACCTATGTGTTAAACAAAGATAGCGCGAGGCTAGTAATTTTCGCTATCAAATGTAGGAACTGTCAACGAAAGTTTGATGTGTTTACGATTTGAGGTTACGACAGACTGTACTAGAATTATCGAGTTAACGGACCGGAAAGAACACTATTCCAGTCCCAAAGTAACTCCAGCCCTATTCAACGAGAAAGTGTCACCGGTAACCAGCAAACAGTCGTGGAAGACGTGTTACCACCAAGGCAATTGATGACCAAATGACAGTAACAGGATCGCCATCCTGGAAGCAAAAAATACCTGCTGTCGAAAAGACGGAGCATAACAAGGACACAGATATATTTCTATTTCATAAAAGTTACTAATTGCCATACATTTCAAGATCGAGTCACATTAGCCAAAATAAGCGACTGATATGCATAAAATGGATAAAAAATTAAAGAGCAATACTCTAATTTTGATCTCACAAGAGCAAAGTATAGACATTTTAACGCTTTCAAATTGCTAAAACCTTTACAAACTCTGATAATAAATCCTAGCATCTTAAAAGCTGAGTTTACAACATTTTGGACGTGTTCTCTAAAAATCATTTTATTATCAAAAATTATACCCAAATCTGTAACTTTTTCGGAACGACAAATAATAATTCCATTTAAGATGTACTGAAAAATAAATTGCAACTTCTTTCTAGTAAAGGATACTACAAGACACTTTGAAATGTTTAGAGCAAAACCATTTAACCCACACCAATTAAACTTTATAACTTTAGTCAAAGTTTCTTAAAGTGGTGAGGTGATTTATAATAACCTCCACATTAGGGGAAGGGGTGGGAGAGAAGATTATTCTTGTAAAATCCCCCCCCCCCCTTCTCGACTTATATAAAAGCAGGCATTTCGTGTCTTCATCCCTACAGTTTGACCACTTTTAGAAGTGCAATGTCAGTAAAACTTTTTGAAGAGGTAGAGAAGTGCAATAAAATAAAGCCGAAGTAAGAAGCCAAGAAGCAGTCGGAGAGAAAAAAGATAGCATTTTTTTGTGAAAATCTATAGCCGATGTATTTAGCTTTAAAACACCTGTATTATAGTAATCCAAGAGCTATAAGGTTATATGGCCATCTTTAAAATTATCCCATTGTGTCGAAGTTAAGTTGTTTACAATAGAAAAGGTTTCAGAGTCGTATATAATAACGTGTCCATTGCAGCTCGACCGACTGTAGTCGTTCGTTCAGAGGCCGCTTTCACTAAATATCTAAATCTAAGCAAGAAGTGTTTAGAAACCGATTTATTGCCAACCGGTAAGCTTAGTGCGAACCACACAAAGGGGATATTTATTTGCGGTCAACTACTTTTATAATGGTCATATAACCTTATAGCTCTTGGACTACTTTAGTATTGAACTTTAACTTCGATTAACACCATTTGTTAAATGCAGCTTGTCCTAGTGTACTTTTTTTTTTAATTGAAATCGATTTGCAAGAATATGTATACTTCAAATTTATTTTCTTGTTTTTTTTTTTGTCTTATTAAAATGTTTCTCTCATATATATGAGAATTTATATTTATATAAATTAACTACTTTCCAAATAAATGTCAAATGCTTTAATGTGGACTATACTACTATGTATATTATATTTCTAGGTGTCTACAATCATCACGATATTATTTAAAATGACCACTCCACAACTCAACCGCCACGGACTTATCTGGCTTGCGAAATGGCTCCAAAGATGGTCCACAGCAACTTTCACATAGACCAAGAAGTCGACGAATATGTGAAAGAAAAGTTCGAAACCCTGGTAGACCGTCAAATCCAGAAAATTCTTTTAAAACTTAAAGGGAAAAGTGAAGTTTTTCAACAGGAAGAGCTTCCAAAAATGGCAATACATGAGCTTCTGGACCGAAAAGAAATTGTGAAGCTAACGCAAAAGCAGGCACAACGACAACTTAAGGTGATGTTATCGGTTTAGTTTTCAGTGAATTTACAGTAGATTTTGTTTCACAAATACTAGACAACTAGTTGGAATGTGAACCCAATTTTTTTTTTACAATATCATTGATATGCTATTAGTGTCCGGAACTTATAAAATTGGAGAAAAAATGACCTGTTTTGCTCTAATAAAATTGCAAATATGCTCAAAATCACACTAATATTAGGTCCGACTGTGCCGACCATAGTTATAAAATTCGCATTAAAGTAAGTCATGGACATTCTTTGAAGTGTTTACTATGATATTTCAAAAAGAAAAAAAAATGTTCGATTTATAAAACTTCATAATTTTGGTTTAAAATTGATCATGTTTGAAGCTTTATTTTATCCGTTCCATTTGCTGTCTCTTACTGCGGTCTCTCTCGGATCGGGGTATAACACCCACCGAACGTTCTTGGACCGATGGGATAATTTATTACTTCCGACATCTTTTCGGTGACAAATTTAATCTTTGCATAAATTTACTTCAGTGTAGTTAGTGAACTCGTTGTGACCATTGAAATATTTAAAGAGTAAATTTTCAAATGGGACGAAAGTCGAAGATTCCACTTTCAAAGCCCCGAAAATGTCGAAAAAACTTTTATCAGAATTATTATGTCAAAAACCTACTAAAACTACAGATAAAAAATGCAGTTTAATCATCATTTGATTAGTTTTACTTTTATTTCCTAATTTCTGTACATATAAATATTATTGTTTTTTAGACCCGCCGCTGTTTTTATACACTTACATAAAGCGTAAGTCAATGTTACTAATAGAAATTTTATTATTGTTACTTTATATAATAACCAATCCTATTGCTTCTTGGCTTTTTGTCAAAGATCAAAGTGTATTACCTGAAAGAATTTTATTTTGTGGAATAAAAGATTACTATAAACCTTATAATTAGCCGGATAACCATTCAGTATACACAGGTAGTTTCTATACCTCTTTAGTTTGAACTGAGCCGATACTAACCAGCTAGGGAACCAGTTATAAAATTGAAATATGTAAACCAAATAATTGAAGTACTTAGTTTTAAGTAAAACAATTGGGTATATTTATAAATATGCATAAATAAAAACGAAACAAATTGTTGGTCTCTAGTTTATTTTATAATTTGCATTACATTATGACATATAGGTACGTACTGATGCAGAAATTGGTGATTTTTTCGTTGCATTTCAGTATAGGGACACACTCAGTAGAACCATTTGGACACTTAAAATTGATTTTGTTTTACTTGCCACAAATCTTTTTAAGTGTTGCGAAAGTGATTGTTTTGTGTCCGAAAAATAACTGCATTTATAATTATTCGGCTGAGGGCTTTTTTTGTTGTAAATCAATCAGTTTCCCAATTAGATTATAATTGCTTGGACTTACTATTTGTTGTCTTAATTTTTCGAAGTTCATTTTTGTACACATTCAGATTTTTATTTCTTATTAATTTCTTGTGATCATTTTTATAAATTCGTATATGAAAATGGAACTGTTGACGAACGAAAATCGAACAATAATACACGACAAGCGGGTGCCGAACTGTTACCAGAGATTATGGGTGTCATAAATTACACCCCAGCTTTCCTGAGTTTCAACCAGCTTACCACTACTTCTCGTCTTTATTTTTCTACACGCAAACTTCTTGTGAAGACAATAACACGGCAAAATTAAAAATTCGACAGTTTTCTTTTAGCAAACATCCCCTTAAACGAAAAGCGTAACAAGTCATACAATTCAGAAGAAGAAGTGTGGTAGCCTACTGAAACAGACTTTAATTTCATTAACATTAAAAGTAATCGTTGAGAATAATTTATTGCCACGATAGAGTGTGACGAACGTTAAAGTTTTCAGTGTTTGTTCTCCACAAATTATTTTTGTCTATTTTTGTTTTGTTTAAGTTTTCAATATAGTGCTGTACATATGTAAATATACCTAGTAGTTAATATGTCTTTTTTAACTGCCTTTTTGTTCCATGTTGAAAAATCCATTACTTTACCCATTATCTTATATATTTTTATCAATAACAAGACAAGGAAATACTCTTAAAATTCTGATTTTCCCGAAACACCGGAAAACATTTATATAACTGTGAACTAATATAGCAGATTGGGATCAATTTTTGAGCTGATTTAGCAAAACTGTAACTGTAGTGTATTTTAATCTTCACACAAACTTCAAAAAAACGTAAAGCCTTAAGAGGACTCGCTAGACGAGGTATAACATTTTTTTGGTTTTTTGTATGAAACAATGATATTAATATAGATGTATCATACATCAAACTGCAGCTTTTTTCATATGCTAGAGCGCAGAGACCAGTTCAATCAACTAAAAAAATATGGCTGAGAAATATCGTAAAAAAAGCACCATTGTATGTTTTCTTTTCAAGTTTTTTGAGTCATAACCATCATAGAATCGCTTGAAAATTCGCAGATGGATAAAACATCACTTTTTACAGGGCGCAGAGTCATTAAATGTTTGTTAGTGGTACAATTTGTTTAAATAATAATGTGTTTATTAAAATCAAAATATACCACAAATTAATGCAAAATACGTCGAATAATTTTAACAGGAATATCAGAGGAAAATTAATGATCTATTGGCTAGTAGAGTTTTTAACAAAAACTAACAATTATTGAAAAAAATGGGTATCAATTCGACAGAATTTGAGCAGTTAGTTCAGTACTTTGCCGATAGGAGCGCCACTAAAACTTACGGAAGCGACTTTCCAGGTAAAACCCTTATCGCCTGCTCTACCATAAGCTGATTGTTAGAGTTCTCGGCTGATTTTTCTAATTTATGGCAAGGAACTCAGTTTTATAACGAGCCGCCAGGACCGGCCGTAGTAATCTATTGTTAAGGAAATTAACTTTTTTGGCCTCGACAACTGTAAAACTGACATTTACGTATCGTAGATAGCCATGGTATTTTGATTTTTACACATTGAACTGTCATTTACCAAATTAAGTGCGGTAATAAACACAGAAATTTTCAGAGTTTTAAAACCCTTAAAAAAATTGACATGTCATCATTAACAAAGCTTGTGTTCACCAAAATAAGATACCGCATAAATGCATCTGTTAAATGTTTTAAAATAATAGCAATTGATTTTTTTTATTGAGTTTGGAGAGCACCATCTGGTGGCATAAGCAGCAGTCATATCGAACTATCTGTCACGATTATAATTTTATCTGACTTTTGACGCAGGGAAAGCCTACTTACAAATTCCACACAATTTAAAAAAATGTAAAAATTGACGAAAACAAGCACCACTAAGTCGTCGGCCAAAAAGTTGCATACATTATACATGCGGTAGGCATTTTACAACGCTCAGATTTATTAAAACATTCGGCTTCGCCTCGTGTTTCAATATTAAATCTTCGCGTTGTAAAATGTAACCTACCGCATTTATAATGTAAATAACTATTACGCAATGAGGTACTATCATAAAACCGAATTAAAACTGGGGAACTATAATATTTTTTTTGCACTCATGACCTTTTTTGATAGCTTTCGCGCATTCACCACGTGCATTTAACTTCCCGTTGCCATGGTAACCTTAAAATACTCGGGTAGTGTCAACATTGTGATGTGTTGACGGCGCTGTCAATGCCGTTGTTTATAAATAACTCACAGTTAATCTCTTCAGTTTAAACGTTTATTCGTTGCAAAAAATATTGTACACAACACGTTCGTGAGCCTGCTTCCCGCATTCACGCAAATGCGTCACTCCCTTCGGTCGTGCCGCAAACAAGCGTTCATGCGGGAAGCAGGCTATCCCGAACTAGTTGTGTAAATTACTATACTGTACTCAGGATCCTGAATTCAATACACATGATTACTAAAAATTCATTGTAATATTATTGTTAATATATATTTTGCTTTGTTAATTAATAAAACTAATAAACATATTTATAATAATAATAAAAAATATGTAAAATACAGCTTTTGTTTAACACGTATAAGTAGCTAAGAGTATCTACTACTTATCCCAGAAAGGAGGTGTTTTAAACAAGCCCTACGCCCAGTAACTTCTCCCCTCATTGTTTACTCGAAAAAAGTGTTCGTAAATGTTTTCATTTGTCGAGAGATCATTTTCAAAATATATTTATAATAAAAATATGCAAGTCTTGGTGATGAAAAATGTACTCCTAATAAATTATTAAAGTACATACAAAAATAGAAACAAATTTTATTTATTTAAAAAAAATCTCTCGCAAAGGCAGGTTCCTCTTTCTTTTTGAATCAATTATTTCGGGCAATAATGTGCCAAAGTAAAATCTGCCAAGTTTATCTGCCATCTTTTTACATTCTTCGTTTTTATAATTTTTTTCTATATTTATTCCTTTGGGTGTCCATACAACAAAATAAACTTGTGAAATACCCATAACAAGCATTTGTCGTGGACTTGAAAGTAGTAATCATGACTTTTTTTTAGTTTCAATTCTCTGTCTGTCAATGTACAAAATTTGATTATTTTTTTTTCTAACCGCTTCTCCGGGAGACAAATCTTGCGATTTTGAAGGGCATTTAATTTCGACTAATGCACTCCTATCCTCTAGAACCCTGTCTGGACTAGCAGGCAAGTAAGGAAATTGTTTTGAAATAAACAAACCACACCGTTCAGTTTTTATATTTTTATTAATTTCAAAACACTTGACAGATTTTTCCTCACTTTGCTGTCCATAGTATGTATGACTATTACCTCTAAATGTACTGTACAACAGAGACTCCACAGTTTTAGCTAATGCTGTAGTCGGTCTAAGTTTGTAAATACGTCCAAAAGTTGAAGCCGTAACCCTAATTTCTCTTTCTTTTGCCCAAATGTGCCTGTTGCCTAGTGTCTATTTGAATTTGGTCGAAATTCAAAGATAATTTTCTCAAAAAAACCTCTTTGGCTGTCACAAATGTTTCTATAGTGAACCAAGAGCTATAAGGTTATATGGCCATCATAAAAGTAGTTGACCGCAAATAAATACCCCCTTTGTGTGGTTCGCACTAAGCTTACCGGTTGGCAATAAATCATCTTCTAAACATTTCTTGCTCATATTTAACAGGGCCGGCTTTCAAAGCGAGTGGTTATTTCGAAACCCTCAGCGGCTGCAGGTAGTAAAGAAATAGTGGAGTGGTGGATTTTCATATTTAGTGAAAGCCGCCCCTGAACGAAATCACAAGAGCCGGTCGAGCTGCAGGGGACACGTTATTTACGACCCTAAAACCTTTTCTATTGTAAACAACTTAACTTCGACACAATGGGATGATTTTATGATGGCCATATAACCTTATAACTCTTGGTTCACTATACATCCATGACAGGATTTTCTAAAAAATATTTAAACCATAATCGCAGTTGGGGCCAGCAAACGTAAATTTTTTTACGACATATTTTTTTACGAATACTTTGTCTAAGAGGAGCTTGTTTTATACACGAACAATATTTTTTTGTTATTAATCCAGGACCGTTTTAATCACAATATATTTACTTATCCCCTCTAAAAAATTGATGACGTCACCTCAAAATTTTGCTGAATAAATCCTATCTAAATTGTATAAAATATGATGAGTCTCTTCTTGTGATTTATCATTCCATTCATGTTTTTTGGATTTGCATATACAGGATGACCCCAAAAATTAATGAATGCGTAAATTTATTTTATTGATTTAATCAGGAACTACAGAACCCAATGCTTTGAAATCTTGCAAATATTTTAAGGTTATAAAGAGCATAATTAATTTTTAGCCAAAATATATTTGATTATCCCCTCCAAAAAATTGATGACGTCAGCTCAAAAGTTTGCCGTATAATCCTATTTAAAATTTACAAAATATGATGAGTCTCTTCTTGTAATTTATCATTCCATTCATATATTTTGGATTCGGATACTCAAAAAATTTAAGGAATGTGAAAATTTATTATATTGATTTAATCAGGAACGACAAAACCGAATGCGTTGAAATCTAATGTGAAAAAAAAAACATAATAGGCATGCAGTCGTCACGTTTCCGATAGCGAGGGAAGTACTGTCTAAACTCATTAGACCAATTTTTTTGATTTTCCCATTTTTCCATTTCTCAATTTTTCAATGTTTCAGTTTGGGATTTTTTCACTGTTTCGATTCTTTAATTTTCCTTCCATTTTTAGGTTTTTCAATATTTCAGCTTTGGAATTTTGCAATATTTCGTTTCTTCAATTTTTCAAATTTTTGATATTGTGTTTTCTCGGTTTTTAAATTTTTCAATATTTTAATTTTTCAGTTTTGAAAGTTTTAGGTTTTTAGATTTCTCACTATCTCGACTTTTCGATTTTTCAGTTCCATGATTTTTCAGGCTTAGATTTTTTTTGTTGTTCAATTCTTGGATTTTTAAAATTTTCGTTTTTCAATTTTCCTATTTATCAACTTACTGGGATTTCAATGTTTTGATTTTTTGATTGTTCAATTTCTCGATTTTTTGAATTTTTAGTTTTTGATACGATTTTTTTTTTTTCAAAAATTTTCAGCTTTTCAATTTATTAACTTTACGATATTTCAGTTTTATATTTTTAAATTTTTTTATTTTTCAGTTTTCAATTTTTGACGTTTCAAATATTTTTCGATTTTTCAATTTTTCGATTAACTGATTTTTTGATTTTCCCATTTCTCTATTTTTTGATTTTTCAATTCTTTCTTCAATTGTGATTTTTCAATTTTTCGATTTCTGGATTTTTCAATGTTTCAGTTTTGGATTTTTTTCATTTAAAATGTTTCAATGTTTCAATTATTAAGTTTTCGATTTTTCAATTTTGGTGTAATTTGAAAACGGTATTAATAATACATTTAGGCGAATAAACTAATAGACGGGCTTGATAAGCCTTGTTTGCTCTACAGTGTCTAAATTGTGTTTGAATAATATAATAATTATCTCGAATATTAAAATTAATATGTCAAAAGAATACGAGAAATGATTATTCTGTGCTGAAGGTATGTTGTGGGCCGCCTGTCATAAATTATCATTATTCTGCATTATCGGCTTACCATGGTTTTATGACCCACCTCCGGTAGTCGTCTATCCCAGCGCGTCAGATAGATTTAAAGAAGAATTGCTGGTTGCGTTTAAGGCAACAAATGGCGGCCAATTCAAACTTGTCTCTCGTCTAGCGTTCCCCCTTAACTAGTGATCGTTATTTTATTAAAGAATCATTCACTATTGACACATGATGTACAAATTAGCACAAAAAAGAAGACAATTAAACGCAGAATTTAATTTAATTTAAGAAAATAACAGAAACAGACCAAGTTCGAAATTTTCTTAAAAAAAAAAAAAAACGATAACGGAGGCTGTTGTTTTTTGATTATAAGTTTGGCAATTAAGAATAAACGTTTTCACGCGAAAATAATTCCGTCAACTCTTACAGACGTCTTTGAAAGTGTCGCTCTGTTTCTGTTATGTTGTTAAATTAAATTTAATTCTGCGTTTAATTGGCTTCTTTTTTTTGCTAACTTATACCTTATATGTCAATAGTGAATGGTTCTTTCATAAAATAACGATCACTAGTTAAATTAATAATTTTTAAAGCTTCGTTTTGCGAAATTTTTCAGGGTCTCCGTTTTTTTTTTGCTGGTCAGTGTACTATGGCTAAATTGTTATAAAATGTGTTATAATTTTATTTAATTCGTTTTTTTATACATATCTGATTCATTCCATCGTATTTTTTTACGTATTGCTAAAGGACCTTCATAAATATTGTTTAATCATTTTCATTCAAGTCTGATGCCGCCGTTGTCGTGATGTTCGGGAATTGATTGACTATTATTTCCTGATATACTTCCTTTCTATGCGAAGTTACAAAATTCCATAGGAATTTTTGACAAATTTTATTTTTTTTACTTCGCTCTAATTAACTTTCCTACCTTTCCTATTCAAAGAAAAATTGATTTACATGTTTTCGGTCAATTCTTAACTATAGGTATCAGAAGACATTGTGCATTTGTTGTGTTCAATTTGTACCTAAATTAGTAGGAGTATTAGATTATCAACATCGACTGAAATCTCATAGCTTCATAGCTTACTTACATTTCACTTAGTTTTGAGATACGGCAGTCCTGAAGTGAATACAAATATTTTGATGAATTTGAGCATTACGCAACTATTGAAAACCGTTTATACCTACTTACATATACTCAAACTACATTAACTTTTTTATGCATTAATGATAAATTTAAGAATTCGGCAAATTTTGACTTACGTGAGAATTGCTCTCACAGTGCGATTTGTACTTGCCTACTCTGTAACTTTTCTCCTTTTTTTTAAATTATACAGGGTGTCTCAGAAATAAGTACATTAATTTTAACCAGCAACAGAACTCGTGAAACGAACAACTTTTTTGTCTAGCATTTTTTCGAAAACTCAATTCGAATTTCGAATTTTCCCACCCATATATTCACGAGCCGTCTATGTTCACCTTAAATAATAACTTAAATAATAACAACAATACAACAATGAAGAAGGTACCCTACCAACCGTTTTGACACTGACAATCATTTTTATGTCAAGTGTATGTTATTAAACGTTGTCTATTTAAAGTTTGTTTGGCACAGATTTCTAATTTATAGACGAAATGTGTTGAAATGGCTTTGTTTTCAAATCTGCAATGCACCGATATCGTTTTAACCTACGGTGAAGTTCGGGGAAACGGCACTCGCGCCCAAAGAATTTTTTCAGAAATCTTCCCAAATCGTCGTCTGCCAAAGGTGCGCAGTTTTACGAACGTTGCAGCATCTTCGAGAGTACGGATCTTTTTTCTAATATTGAAGAGGCTGTTTTGAAGAGTGTCGAAGCTCGACCGGGCACTAGCACGTATCACTGTCTAGTGTGATGTATCGGAGAGTAGTATTTGGAGGATACTCAGACAACAAATGTACCCCTTTCAAGACCAGAAAGTTCAGTTACTGAAACTAACAGACTTACCACGTAGGGAAAACTTTTGTGAGGGGGTTAATAGAAAAATAAACGAACAAGCAAATTTTGTCTCTCTTATACCATCAACTGATGAAGTCGGTTACACGAGGGAAGGTGTTCAACACCCACATTTGGGCCGATGAAATTCCGTACGCTACTAGGGAGCAGGATTTTCAATTTCTCTCTAAATGTTTGTCACATTGATAAGATTAGGAAAACACGTATCCTAGTAACTGTTTTTGACCATAAATTATTAATTATAATAATTACTAGTGTCCATGGGTAACTGAGGATCCATGGGCGGGTAACCTTAATTGGGGTATAACTTTAACAATTTTTAACTTGATAATTAAAAAGTTCTTGATAAAACTCTACTAAAAAAAGTTGTTGAGTTCAATGAGCTCTATAACTGATTAAAATGAATGTACTTATTTCTGAGACACCCTGTATAATGAACATGTTTGTTTCCGTCTTTACCTTTACTTAATCCTCTTATCTAATCTAATCCCTCAGGTCGTAATTACACCGTGATCGAACTGACCGGTGGGTTTTATGACCACCCACCGCCGTGGTCGAACTGACATACGCCCCTTTAATTGTGTACCAAATTTACAACCTGAAGGATCCACCCCAATCCTCCCCTCCCCTGCCCGCCCTTGTATTTCGAAATGTAAAACCGCCCCCCATTTCACCATTTCGATAAGGAAGGGGGTCTTTAAGTAACGAATATTGACAATAAATTGTTTCATTTGCTCTCTTGGTGTCTTGTTGGTGTCTGTCTTAATATTGTCAAAAATGTCCGACTATTATCATAAAAATTTTGCCATTGATGCCTTTGTGGACAGGCATACACACAGGTGTTTTAACAGTTTGGTAGAATATACCATGGCTCAGCTCGATCCAGAACTAAGCGACGATTTGAAACGAAGAAAAGCCATTGACACTCTTTTAGATAACAACGAGATATTGAAGCTGAAGAAGAAGAAAGAAACTGCAAAGAAGTCTTGTCAGCACTCACTGAATCAGCAGGTGAAAAGACCGAGGGAAACGGAAGGTAGCCTATTGAAGTGGTGCCTGATTAATCACCACGAGCGAAGAAAACAGAGAGAGAAATGAATCAAACTTTGTAAGTTTAAGTAATTTTTGTGATGGCGTTAATATTAATTAGTTCGTTGTTACAGCAATTGAAGAGGAAAGACTCCAAGCAGAGTTAAGGCGAATCGAAGCATTGCTCGCCTAGGGATTTTAAATATTTTTGTAATATTAGTTTTATTACATGTAAATATTTAATTTTTAAATAATAAGCAGTTAAAAATTAGTTGTGTCTTTTTATTGGAAAAAATTTAAAAAGCGCCGACGCTGTCAAAATAATCATATATATTAGAGCTTATTCAAGGACATTAAAGTATAGTGAACCAAGAGTTATAAGGTTATATGGCCATCATAAAAGTAGTTGACCGCAAATAAATACCCCCTTTGTGTGGTTCGCACTAAGCTTACCGGTTGGCAATAAATCATCTTCTAAACATTTCTTGCTCATATTTAACAGGGCCGGCTTTCAAAGCGAGTGGTTATTTCGGAACCCTCAGCGGCTGCAGGTAGTAAAGAAATAGTGGAGTGGTGGATTTTCATATTTAGTAAAAGCCGCCCCTGAACGAAACCACAAGAGCCGGTCGAGCTGCAGTGGACACGTTATTTACGACCCTAAAACCTTTTCTATTGTAAACAACTTAACTTCGACACAATGGGATGATTTTATGATGGCCATATAACCTTATAGCTCTTGGTTCACTATACTAAATAGAATTAAATACTGTTTGCTAGGAAACTAACAATATACACAATAGTCAACTTCTAAAGAAGTGATGATGCGGTGTGGACCAAAAGGTATTTTGTTTGGAGATGGGCGGTTATCATCGGGTTTGTTATCGGATGGCTAATCCCTTTGTCGGAGAATATAAAACAAATTTCACTAATGATTTTAAACACTTGTTAAATGCTGTTTGCTTCCAAGTGGTATTGTTATAAATTTATTAATATTATTTTAAATTTACATCGATTGAAAAAGTAATGTGCCACTCATCAGTGCCACAAATAAATTTTCTTGTTTCTTTTTATCTTAAATTTTTTGTTTCATATGTAAATACATCAGGTCACCACGTCTAGCTCTATGGGCTTTTTAATGGAATTTTAGAATGTAATATCTCTATTATTAGTAGAATTATTGTTACGAAATTTCAAATATAACACAAATTTGTTTATGTAACTTTTATTCAGTTTTTTTTTATAGTTTACTAGCTGACCCCGTGAACTTCTGCAAAATCAAATGCTTTGAAATCTTGCAGATGTTTTAAACATATGATAAGCATAATAAATTTTTATTCAAAATATATTTACTAATCCTATTTAAAATGTCCAAAATAGGATGAGACTATACTTGTGATTAATTATTCCATTCATATTTTTTAGTTTTGCTTATAGAGGGTGTCTCAAAAAAATTAATCACTAAGTCAATTTATTTTATTGATTGAATCAAGAATTGCAAAACTGAATTTTGAAATATTACAGAGGTTTTGCAGTTACTGTTTGACATGGTAGGTTTTCAATCAAAATATATATGTGTTTATCAAGCCCAAAACTTGAAGACGCCATCTCAAGATTTTGCCGAATAAATCCTATCTAAAATGTGGAAAATATCATCAGTATATTTTCGTAATTTATCATTGCATTCATATTTTTTAGATTTCCTTTTACAGTGACTCAAAAAAATATATGGATCAGTAAATTTATTTTAGTGAATAACTCAAGAGTTGCAAAAATGAATACTTTGAGATTTTGCAGACGTTTTAAAGTTATTGTAAGCATGGTAAATTGTTAAGAATATTTATTTATAGCCCCCAAAAAATTGATGGAATGGCTCACTCGATTTTCGCAGATAATTTTGGGAATACAATACAGTTATTTTTAGTATTATACTGCACCAATCCAAGGTGGTATACGTGTTGATCGTAAATGTTGATTATAGTTGGATTCATGTATCTTTTTACACACGTGACCAAAAGCTAACGTCCGAACTAATAACTGTTACTTTGTAGTAATTAGTCAAAAAGATGACAATGTTCATAACGTCAACATGACACAAATGTGTAAGCTCAGGCAAGTCTATTGGTTTCGGTGCTTTCCGATTGGGTCGTGATTTTGTCAGACTGGGAAGGACGCCGAGTCTTTCTTTTCGCTTTTTAATCTTCGAAACCCTTCGGCGAGTAACGCCTAGAGCATCTCGCTAAAAATTTGAGCGAAATTATTAATTATAACCTTCAAGTGGTTTTTACTTACTTACTCGTTCTGTACCATTTAATGAGATTAAAGGACCACCGTTTTCCTTCTCAAGAGCAAAATACTCTATAAAGTTGGACATGATGCCCTGAGCCCGGGAACTCAAACGTTTGCCCGTCATGTTGTAGACCAAACACGAACAAGAAATAAGATAACAAAACATAAAAAATAGGACAACGAAACAAGAATCCTAACAACCAACGAACTTTACGAAGAACTGAATAGAACACTTGAATAGAACAACGAAAAACTGCGATTAACCACTCTGAGTAAAACCAAAAATGACAGTGACGTTTGATGAAAAATCGATGAATTATTATCAGTCACTAGATTGACTACATCAGTGCCTGTCGCACAATGTGGACGCATTTATTACGTATTTTATCTTTTTCTAATTCAAGGAACTTTGTGGAAGAGAATAACTGACGTAGAGCGTAATTTGGCCTAATTTCGATAGACATACTATTTGCCTGGGTCTTCGTTTTTGTAATCCTTAAAGCAAAGATTCTTATGGTAGGTGCTGTCTAAGCTTGTATGATACTTCGGTCACGTGTGTCAAAAAACACATGAATCCAACTATAGGTCATCACAAAATTGCGTGAAGAAAAGACTCAACTCGAAAATGCTGAATATGTTTCATTATACTTTTGGTGCGAAGGAATTTCTGTCGAAACAACGTTCGATCAATTTTTTGACAATGGTTGATATAAATAAAACTCAGTAGATGCTCATACTCGAAATACGAAGTATCTACTGGAATATCAAATCAAGATATTTCTAGTTTTTCTAGATGATATTAATACTTCAGTAGGTAATAGGTGATGCTCAAGTAGCATCTCGATACAACAAAAAAGGACAACAGTGACAGTGTTCAACCATCAAAGAAAAAATCGATTCACCAAAATATAAGTTAGTATGGGGTAGACACCTTGAGATCGGAATCTCTATGGCCTGTGTTATAAAAAACGCACTGCACAATTTATGCATAAATAAAAGTTAATTACCTGAAAAGTTTTCGATATTCCTGCTCCTAATGTGTTTTTCAAACTGAATGCACCTTTTGACGACGTTCCACGTTCATGAAAGTCGCCATGTTTAGTTAAAATTCACTCTTACAACGAGCCTACTCGTTTTCTAAGCTGCTTTACAGACAGCTCAGTTATTTGCCACGCCGATCCTCATTTTTAGATTAAATGCTCACGTAGATGTTCAATTTGTGTCCGGGGAGATACAATGTTTCCAAGTAAGGTACTCAGTACATAGAGTAGATGCTCAGGTATATAAGAGTAATAATGAAGTAGGTACTTCGTACTTCGAATATTAGTTTCTACTCAGTTTTATTCATACCACCCAATGTTTCGCTTCAATGTTTGATTATGTTGATTATGAGCACAACGCTGATCAACTTCCAAATCCGAGTTACCCATGAAATAAATCATTGCGGTTTGCACCTGAGGTAGTTCGTCGCACATTTGATTGACTTCGTGGACCTATGTCAGCTTGTCGTCTTCTCGGCATTTTAATGAACTTCATAAATTATCAGTGGGGATGTGCAGTCAAATTTTATTAGCGATACTGCGCGAAAATTCTAAACTAAATAGATTGAAGTTGAGTAATTGCCAAGGTAAAACCACTAACAGCTGACAGAAAAACGGAATTGGCTGACCTACCTTTTCGAATTTTAGGAGCTATAAAACGTCGAAAGAACTTTAAATTAGCTATTCGGCAAATGAACAATTCCACAAAAATATTGTTTCGTCCAGAACTGTCGACCAGACTCCATTAAAGTTGGATTGTTTCGCTATCACTACATCCTGGGCGTAGTTGGTATTCAAAACGAGCGCTCCTTAGTGGTCGCTTTGCTCAACTAAAAAATACGATAGGGAGAAATACAACAGTGACATCAACAGAAAATTATGATTTATATTTATACCTACTGAAGAGAGACTTCCGTAAAATTTGTCGGCGTCATCCTATGTGATGTTGCACGTGGCCAGCCAGGAGTTTTTTATCGTTGTTTGAAACGTCACCATAACGGTAGGCCAAAAGTCTCGAGGAGTCAGTCCAAAGTAAAATGGCCAATTTCAGTAAAATAAATAGAAAATTCGCCACTAGCACGGAATGGGACGACTTGTACCAACTCGACAACGTGCCGTGGACAATGACAACCATAATAATGAAAAATGGATGTTCATCGCGCTTGAGCAAGGAATATCACAGTGTTCACAAAACTTTAGACAGAAATTGAATCTCTTCCCTGACAAATTATAGAAATCGTCATGTATTAGAAAGAAATGGTAGAAAAGAGGGAAAATTAAATGAAAAGGATTTCGTCTTCTTATCTGAAGGATTGTGAATAGCTCATAGCAGGTTCCAGATTTCATATCTTTTGTTGGAAACCTTCACAGTTTCTTTCGCTCTTTCTTGTATTTTCAACTCTCTAAAAATTCAGTCTCAACTATCTTCATACAAACTGGTTTTATTGGTTGCCTAACCTGTTTTTAGGTAAATATAACTTTTATAGTACAATATATTCATTTGATTTTTTTTGTACTTTTAACAAGGTTTATTATACAACATTGATCCAAAACTACAACTATTATTATCAATCATGTTTAAAAATAAGATCGTAATAAATCAACAAAAATATGACTTCACATTTGTTGATTGCGATACTTTATTTTTGATTTATTAAGTAAGACGTTCAGGAAAATTTGTAGTACCACATTAAGCAGCAGTATTGATCTAAGTTTGCTGATCTACAGTGGCGGCATCTAATTCAACAAGTCGAAAAACACATACCTTTTAAAAACAAAGTTAAGAATTTCTCAGAAATAAATTCCCAATTTGTTGCTATGGCTTATGAGATAACCTTAAATAATCATTGATAAGCTTGTGTGCATGTACGCTTGACGTTTTATTTTCTATAGAAGTTAACGAACAACTGCTGGTGTTGTGCTGTGGTATTTATTTTGAAAGCACCTCTTATTTTAAGATATTTCGATAATCATGTTTTTGAAATCATCTCTTTTTTTTGTTCTATTCATTGTTGGTGTTTACGGATACCACGACTGTAAGTTTTATTTTTGTTTTTCACCATTTTATTTTAATTCAATCAACAAAAAAAGATACTAAACATTAATGTAATGTAGATAGTGCAGAAAATATTATTTTTAATCATGCATATTTCAGGTTCTGATAAACCCGGTAATGTAGAGTTTCTTTCGGTGAAAATAGATGACTGCGATGTTAATAAAGGAAGATGCGTCGTAAAAAGAGGCACGGATATTAAAGTCGCAATTACGTTTACTGCAAGTAAGTGCATACAATTAATAATTTTATGTTCTAAAAATAAATAACTTGTCAAGTACCTATGTCAGCTTAGCATATTCAGAATATTTAGATAGGTGTTAAATTCTATAAATCGTCGTAAGTCCAAAGTAAACACACGAACAAACAGTTTTATAGACAACAACGTTATTTCGTGTTCTTGTTAACGCACATATGCATTTAATTAAGGTAAATACTTCTCTAGAATCATCATAGATTTTTTGTGTTCTAGAAGCTGACTTCAATAAGGTCAATGTTGAACCTTATTTTCTAAAAGGCGACGAACGTAAATATATAACACTGGACAATTACAATGCATGTAGTAATTCCGGAATTGCATGTCCCATCAAAGAGAATGAAACCTATACGTATCAAACTTTGGTTTCAATATATAAAATGATCGTAAGTACATTTGTTCTAAGAGCTTTATTGACATCGTGATTGCAATAATAAGTAAATACCCTATAAAGTTGTAAAATGTGATAATTTACTTTTAAATTTATATTTAATTTCATTGCAAAATAAATTTAAAAAGAATAATGGCTACGATTGCGACTGTCAACATCGTACCCCTTAACATTAATTATTATATATATTTTTTAGGGCAACAAAGATATCAAATGGGTATTCCAAGATGAAAATAAGAATGGATTGTTTTGCGTTATGGTTCTTCTGGAATCGGTAGATTAATACGTGTATTAACAAGAAATATATATATATTATTATGTATGTTATTTATTGTCTATGAAACTGTAGTGATATACATTTTTTTATTATCACATGTGTTATTGTAGCAACAAATCAAACAAAATATTTGTATTTTTTGAGCAAATGCTAAAAACTGATTACAGATAATATTGTCTATTCAGATTCAATATGTTCATTGTTGTTACCGTGTAAACTATTTAGTTTAATCCTGTTGTTTACATGCTACGTTTACTTAATTATTTTATTATCTTCAGCTGACTGCAATAAACTGTGTGAGAGAACGTTGCATTGTGAAAATGTAATACAAAATAAAGTGTAAGTGTTTTATATTAGTCAACTTTAATTTTTTTATGTTTACAAATTTTATTTTCTTATCAGACGAAAATGAAATAAATATCTAATTAAGTGTTGTATATCATTGTCATCGCAGTTTAATGATAATATCAAAATCCTTTAAAAAATATACGATACAATTAAAAAAGGTTTATGTAGTAAACATCGACGCCATATGTGCGTCATATTTGTAATGTACTGAATTAAGATATCCCCTTCAAACTAAAAACAATGGCGTTTCGAGAATTTCAATAACTCTATCCGTTCTCAAGGTTTAACTGCGACATCAGAATACAACAAAAATGAGTGTCCTTTCAAGCAGTTTAAACTAATTCCCCAAGCAGGAGATATATTAATAATAATAATAAGATTTATTCTTAAACAGGTTTACACCCAATAGCATGGAAATTATTCAAATTATTCCAACTCTTCTAACTTAACATAAAGGTATTCCAAGACGGATGATTCACAACAATCTTGAATTTTTATTAGTAATTTTTAATCTCTAACACATCTTGAATATTAGTTAAGTTATAAGACCTGTTTATTTAATTTATTTAGTTACATCGTTACAGTTACTTCTTGCTTTTCTATATAATAACTGACTACTTCTTGCCGAATTCAAAAATGAATGAACAAATCCCCTTACACGCTCATCCTTTCCGTAATCATCGAAATGTAAGCAACATTCCTCCCGAACGAGAGTGCTCCCCGTGTGGTGTCGGGTGCGAGTGTGGTGAATAGCGAAATTGTGGCAAAGAAATGGCATTTCCGGGATTAAATAAAAGCTGCTTATTTCCCTCCTATATCTCCTCCGGTTTCCCAGACCTTTCATAAGGCGCAATCCATACTAGGTAATCATATCATATCGGGATATTAAAGTCGTTCGATGCCTGATTTATGGACTTCTAGTCTGGCCTGTTCTCGCCGAACCTTATAGAAATGCGTCGATAAATTTCCCGGTCCCGTTACAGGAATTGTAGATTTCCCGTTACAGTTTTATTGCGAGACTCGGACAGGGCGTGAAATTGAAAAACTTTGTTATAAAAATAGTCCGCAGGGAGATGATATCTCTTACATGAAACAATTACTGACTGCACTCGCTGACGCCGCCATCTGGACTTGATCAAGAAGTTACGATTGGTGGATGCGAGGGGTTTAGCGGGGTCAGTTTAGATAAGGAGGAAAAATTTAAACATTCGACAAAGTTTCAGCGAAAGAATGTTGAATAATACTGTTGAAGAATAATACAATGTACAACTAGTTTTTGCGGTATTTTACTAATTCTTGGTGGATGCGCCGGGTTAGGATTGTTAATCTGAAAATTGTTCAAATCAGTCTTTTCAATACTTGGTTATTAATAATAATACGAAATTTCTTGTCCAACAGTTTATCCTATTTATAGGACAAATTAAAAAAGCATTTACATACTTAATTATAAATAGAATACAACATAAGTAACCCAAATTTCAATAAAAATAAGATTTAAACTAACTAACCCTGTCACAATTACAGTTGGAAAAGTGTGACATTGTGCTAAAAGTATAACTTTTTAATATATTTGTTTTTTGTGTAGATAGATAAAACCACTATGAAAAACGTGAAGATATAAACTATATATTTGCTGAAAAATTCTGTAGATTGTTACTGTCGTCTGTTCGTTTCCTTGTTTGTATCAATACCATGAGTTTTAATCAATATTTGAGAACTGTTTTCTGAACACATTCTAACTGAAGCTCATAACAGAGCCCAGCATATTTCAGCTTACTAAAAATAAACGCCTTGTCAACAAGAATTTAAAGCTCGTTGATGTCTTTCAGTTTCAGTGGAATATCATCCACATTGTGACGAATCCGTATCAATCAAATATAATTTCATTGTGTAAAACATTTATTTTCTACTGATCTTAAGTTGGTCCATACAACACAAAACAGTTAATTGATTGAAGTTCCTAGACATAAATGAGACACTGCAACTAAAGCCAGTCAGCAGATCATTAATGAAAAAATGAAGTAGTATGGATCCTTGAAAAACTCCAGATTTTAATACAAATTCATAAGAGTTAAAGCTATGGAAATAAACACGGTTCATCAAATTCTATGACAAAAACTTCAAAATATATCATCACCAGATGTAAATTTGGTAACAAGTTTAGTTAGAACTTCTAAAAGTTGTAAGCTCTAAATTTAAGAATTGTTGTTTAAATTATTGTAGATAAATGCATTGGACTTCAGCATTTTATACTCAAAGGTCTAACAATCTAGTAAGGTGGTATAACTGTGTCGGAACATTTTTTCTGTTTTCGTGTTCTCATGAAACCTGCGTCGCTTAATAGTTACAAAAATAATTCACTTAAATTAATAAGTCGAAAGAAATTCTAAAACAAGAAGTTAAGCAAAACAGCAACAAGATTTCATTTCACGTTGTCTTGGGATATTTGGTTAAGAGATGAAAATTAATTATGTAAAATAGCAATTGTGAAGAGTTTATTTCAAACGAGGCATTTAAATAATGTTAATTCACTTGGCATTGTCAGAATTTGAGGGACATTATTTTCTACTCCGAATTATCATCAAACAAAGAACATTTAATATTCAATAATTCGAGACTCGGCTCTACTCCAGCCTCCAAATTTATGCAAATTTATTGAAAAGCCAAAACAAGAGCATTACTTTTGAACATAAATGTAACCGAATTAGCAAAGTGGAACAGGGAAAGTTTCCAACTAAAATAATACCGGAATATTTTCCGTGCATAAGTGACTTTGTCAAAACTAATTTATTTATTTAAATTACTCATTTATTTCAGCAAATGTGCAAACGCCATGACATCTGCGTCTCTTCTCAACCCTCAGTCCTGTTCGATAGTTGTAAGATTTTAAGCCGAACTCGTTATTTGTAACCGCCTTTATTAAATTTAAAATGAAAGCCATGCGTTTTCTTCTCTATTATCTCTGTAATTTCTTTATCTCGTTGAGACCCAGATGGCGAGAACTAAATCATTCCTTCCGGGTATATTAAAAGAAATCTAAAATTGAACAGTCCCTCTCTTAACCCTAGGTGTCTTCGAGATATAAAAACGATGTGAAATATTAAACCGAGCAACAAAAGTGCGAACTCGTCCGAACAATTCCAACGTGGAAATATCAAGTTCAGCGGCGTAACAGACGCCCTGAAGGCTTGAAGGGTGGGGGTTCAGTGTACTGGAGTTAAGTTCATAGTTTCGATGATGAGAAGCAAACATTACTAATAAGCGGAAAATTAAAAGACAAATAATTTTGTTTATTTTCGAAATAAATTGCAATGTTGATAAATTTTCAAAATATAAACAGGGTTATACTACATAATATAACATAATATGGTACATTTCATACCTGTGGGCTCTTCTTGGCATGTGTTATTTATTTTTCAACTTCTTTAATTTTTTTTTTGTTTCTGGTGATATCATTTGCGTTAATATATAAAAAAAAATAATGGCTTACCGTCTACTCGTTTCAGTATTCAGTGTAAGTTACCTATCTGTAATGGCTGAAATCTGAATGCTGAAACAATGAACTGATACAATATACCTATACAGTATCCCCGGATTGAGTTCACAAGAGGGAAAAAAACTTTATTTTCTATTTTACAAAAAAATGACATAGGAATAGCATTTTTTGCTTAATTCAAAACGAATAAATCTGCAATTAAAATTTTAATATTATCAGACTGTGTCCTTAAAATCGAAAAAAACTAAAAACTTAGAAATATGAAAAAAATAATTTTAAGAGTACAGACCAGGAACCAGGAATATTGAAGTTTTAATTGCAGATTTATTCGTTTTGAATTAAGCAAAAAATGTCATTTTTTTGTAAAATAGAAAATACAGTTTTTTTCCTCTTGTGAACTCAATCCGGGGACATAATGTAGATGAAAATTATATTTGACAATATATCTGCTCTGACATTTCCATAAATGTCATAAATTATTTCATTTCCAATGGAAGGGGCTACACTTTTAACAGCGTTATTTTTCTCTTATTTTTTTGATTTAACACTTTTGGAATAATAGTTTTTTTACTAAAACGATTTATAGTTCTTTTGAAATTTAATAAAGACTGGTTTTGCTTTAGCTTAGTCTACAAACTAAACTGGTAAATTTAAAAACAAATATTTTTGACATATTGTCCATGTTAACCATTCACGAAAATCTAATAGATTGTTGAAACCATTTTACAACAAACCGAAAATAGTTTAATGCTAATCAATGATCATATAGGAGTATTAATTTTTTTCATTTTTTTTTGTGTTAATATATTGTTTTAAACTCCAAACTTTTTTTCTTTGAATAATTCATCTTATGGTGAAATAGATCATTTGCAACTTCTAACATATTCAAAATGTACTCGTTTCAACGTTGCTGTAACCCGGTCACAACCAAAAAACTACGTAGATGGCATAAATTTGGAGTCAAATAATTATGTTAATATAGATTTATTTTTCGATTCGTTGTGGCACTAGATAGTTCATGGTCAATCAGTTTTGGACTAAATTTAAAATTCTTTTCTAAAATGCTCTATCTTTATGGCAGGTATAATTAAAACTTGACCACAAAAATTATTGTGAAAATATAACGGGTGATCAAAAAAATTTTAGAATCAAAAAATTTTTAGAATAGAGTTGGCCACGGAAATATTCGTCATGTCTTTGATTAAACTGCAAATGTCAATATAACTTCATTTGTACTTCAATAATTTGGACTTTTGACATTTGTAATTTAATCAAAAACATGACCAATACTTCCATGGCCAACTCTAATCTAAAAACTTTTTGATCACTCGTTACATACAAAATTATGAGTGCCTTAAATATACCTAAATTTAGAAACAAAGATTCTTCAGAACGTCAGTAACAGTAATTAATTTTTACTGTCCCAAGGTAAGTTAAGTTTACCATACATAATATTGTAAATTTTCAGGACTTATCAAATATGGAAATGTCAATTCCTCGTTTCCGTCTGTCTGTCGTATCGTATGTCTGGTTGATTACTGGTTTGATTTTATTACGTACCGTCATGCTGATTACTGTGAAACTGTGGGTACATATATATTTTGAAATTAGGTGAATTAAAATTTTGTCTGTTCATCCCTACTAAAGATTTGATCTCAAAATTGTGAAGGCTTTTTACTTCCCGAGCGTAAGCAAAGGAAGTATTGTAATCGAGTCCGTCGGCCGACTCTCTACTTTTACGTTTTCTCGATCTTTCATGACCCCTAGAAGACGAAGAAATAGGTCTCCCATTTCCGTCTGTCTGTCCGTCTGTCCGTCTGTCCGTCTGTCCGTCTGTCCGTCTGTCCGTCTGCCGTCCCGGATTTTTATTAGACAGATAATCTCCGAAAGTACTCGACCGATTGTTGTGAAATTTTGTACTTATATTAAGAAATATCTGGTTGACCGAGCTTCACTCGGCTCGTTTGGTAGTATTAGATCAGATTAGGACAGATAAATATGCGTATCGTATGCATTTTGAAGTACACGCGCTACTTAAAAATACACATTAAAAAAGAAATTCCATGAGCAGTCTTTGTTTTAAATACTGATGAGTGACATGTAGAGATTAAAGAATAGAAAACTGGAATTATTGTTTGACATTTATTAAAATCTCATTTGTTACCCAAGTTCTCTCTCTGTCGTTCTTTTCTTTTTCCTAGTTATCTCTCTCTCGACTCTAGAAAAAGGTCACAACCACATTCTTGCTGCCAGAAGAGTTTCTCCTCTGGTGTGGTTAACATACTGAGTTACCGTGCTCTTTTGCGTTATTCCTAATTTCTCAATCTCAACCCTGCTCCCGAAGATGCCATTTACGAAAATGGGCGAAACGTTGAGCCCAAAAACTCAAATAACACGGTCCCATCCCGGAAAAGGATCACATTTTGACTCCGACCGTGGAACCTCTGAAATGAATGCTTGACAATAACCTCAATTCAATGCTCTTTCGTGTGCCTTTTATCTGCTCACTGTTTAGTTTTCCGTAAATTTTCTCACCTCAGAAGGTGAATTTTAACGTCCTCTAGACAGTGGAGTATGTTTCGGTACGTACAATTGAAGATAAAAAGGTACGTCAAACGTACTGTCAGACTGTCACCCAAACTTCTCTTACAAAACAGTCTCCTGTTCGTGTAGTGTCATCTGATATTGCCTAGCAACAAATATAATTCACTGCCTGAAAACTGCTGAAAATATATGAAGCTGTAATTTTCAGAAGTTAAAACTACGATCAATCGATTTCTTGACCCAAAAAAACCCCAACCTGTAAATTTCATCGAAATCGTTAGAGCCGTTTTCGAGAAACCCATTATATATATAGATATATATATATATATATATACATATATACAAACTTTGCTCGTTTAATAGTATAAGATATCATGTAGATGGTAAAACGCTAACCAAAATTTGTCTAATCATCCCCACCACTAATGCTATGACCTCACTTCAAAATTGTACATAGTAAATGGGTTTTCAATTGTATAAAATAATATAGTCCTACACATGTAGTTTACAACTCTGAATCGACTTTTCGCCCGAAACGTCCAGATTTTTGGAAAAAAAATCAAAATTATAAAACAACATTTTGAAATTTAATTTTTAATCTGCTAACCAGAATGCTTTGAAATGTTGCAGATGTTTTAAGGCTATAAAGAGCATCATAAATCTTTAGTCAAAAAATATTTGCTTATCCCCTCCAAAAACTTGATGACGTCAGCTCAAAAGTTTGTGGAATAAATCATATCTAAAATGTACAAAATATGATGAGTCTGTACTTGTGATCTATCACTCCATTCATATTTTTTGGATTTGCATATACAGGGTGACTCAAAAAAATTAATGAATGCGTAAATTTATTTTACTGATTTACTCAGAAACTACAAAACCGAATGCTTTGAAATCTTGCAGATATTTTAAGGTTATAAAGAGCATAATAAATGTTTAGTCAAAATATATTTGCTTATCCCCTCCAAAAACTTGATGACGTCAGCTCGAAAATTTGCCGAATAAATCATATCTAAAATGTACAAAATATGATCAGTCTGTACTTGTGATCTATCACTCCATTCATATTTTTTGGATTTGCATATACAGGGTGATTCAAGAAAATAAATGAAAGCGTAAATTTATTTTACTGATTTACTCAGGAACTACAAAACCGAATGCTTCGAAATCTTGAAGATATTTTAAAATTATCATAAGCATGGTAAATTTTTGATCAAAATGTATTTGGTCGTCCCCCCTAAAAAATTTATGATGTCACCACAAAATTTTGCTGAATAAATCCTATCTAAAATCTACAAAATATGGTGAGTCTCTTCTTGTAATTTATTATTCCATTCAAATTTTTTCGATTTGCATATACAGGGTGACTCAAAAAAATTAATGAATGCGTAAATTTATTTTATTGATTTAATCAGGAACTACAAAACCGAATGCTTTGAAATCTTGCAGATGTTTTAAGGTTATAAAGAGCATAATAAATTTTTAGTCAAAATATATTTGGTTATCTTCTACAAAAAACTGATGACGTCAGCTCAAAAGTTTGCCGAATAAATCGTATCTAAAATGTACAAAATATGATGAGTCTGTACTTGTGATTTATCCTTCCATTCATATTTTTGGATTTGCATATGCAGGGTGACTCAAAAAATTAATGAAGGCGTGAATTTATTTTATCGATTTAATCAGGAATTACAAAACCGAATGCTTTGAAATCTTGGGAATATTTTAAAGTTATTATAAGCATGGTAAACTTTTGTTCAAAATGTATTTGTTCATCCCTCCTAAAAAAATTGATGACGTCACCCTTAAATTTTGCTGAATAAATCCTATCTAAAATGCAAAAAATATGATGAGTTTGTACTTGTGATTTATCATTCCATTCATATTTTTTAGATTTTCTTAAGAGGTGGTTCAAAAAAATTAATGAAGTCAATTTATTTTATTGATTAAATTAAAGGCAACACTTATTATTAGTATTACACCCCAACCAACCCAATTTGGTAGACACAAAATTTGTTAAAGAAAAAACTCTGTTGAAACATAAGGGTAGCACGCTTATTTACATCGACTTTAACATTACAGACCTGCATTTGTTTTATGCGCTCACTTGGTTCCGCGAATGTGAAATAGACATGTTTATAATCAACCAATTGTGAATTTCACCGTCAAGAATTAAAATAAAACCTAATGTTTTATATAATAAGCGGAAGTCGAAGCAATAAAACCGATGGTCGTTTTGTTTACAGTTTCTCTGTTTGACTCTCACGTATGCTGTTACGCTTGTCATCTTAAACTAAGAATGTTTATACATAAACGATTTTCAGTTGCCTTTCATATTACTAGACAGCGGATTTTTGTCGGGCTACGTCACGATTATAGGTGGGGACGCGCTGGATTGCCGGGACTCAGTAGCGGGTGATAGATAATCACTGAATTTAATCAATACTAATTCCATAAATATAATTAACGATTTATTAATCAAACGGCTAAGTAAATGAGAACGGGAATTAACAGCAGAGTGCAACGAAACAGCGTTATTCTAATCTCAAATAAACGAAGTGCAGTCCGCAACCGCAATGAATTCGCATCCCGTACGAGCCGTACCGAGTTTGGCCTTGCCTAGCCCGACAGAAATCCGCTCTCTACATATTACACACCGGCGCCGTATACGTGAGTATATTGTTTCGTTATTTTATTGATTATAACAAATCAATATTCAAAACGACCCAATTCATTTTCCCGAAAATTTGGGAATACAATAATTTTATTCTTAGTATTACACTACATCTATCCCAACTGATATACGTGTCCTTGCAAAAATGTTGATGACGTCATCACATTTTTTTTTTAAATTCCCACTGCAAAAATGTAATGAGAAAAAAAAACACAATAGGCATGCAGTCGTCAAGTTTTAGACAGCGAAGGAAGTACTGTCTAAACTCTTTAGACCAATTTTTTCATGATACTAAAATAACATTCCTTACATCTTTCAGACGTTTAAAGTCTAAAAATTTAAAATTCTTAGAAATGAATAAATAGATTTCAGCTACAATCGACTTTTCCATGAGTCAATTTTACCGTCTTTCAGCGTAATCTGCTACCTAATCAACTGCAAAATTCGAGTGAGTGAGTATTCTTGTATTTAGTGACCTCTAAAAATAAAAAAACATGAACGCGTTTTTCTGCTTCGTACATAACCGAGCTATTAAAACATCCAAACTAATGCCTGAATAGAAATTTGAGTTCTTTAATAGAATTGGCTAATTTATATTTTCAAGATAATTAATACAAATATCATTATCAAATGAAAAATAAATAAACCTTAAAAAACAAACTGATATTTTTAATCAGAATTATGCTCATGACATAACTATAAAGCATAACCATACATACAGTATTTGATTATAGGGTCGAAGTAGATCATGAAAGCATGCTTTCTATACGTTATACAGAAGTTACTAAATGCCCAAGGGCTCACGACAAATACCACACGTATTTGTATAACTGGTTGCCTAAATGCATCATATATTATTAAAAAAAACTAATTCATTGCAATAAAAAGAAACAAATTCCACAAAATTTTAAAAATTCCAACTTTTTTTTAATAGAAAAAAAGTGTGAAGACAAAAAATAGTATAAAATACGCTTCTGAAAGACATTTTTAACAGATTTTTTGATATGTAATATTTCCATTTTTGTTGTTGCCGCTACGTTTCTGTAATAAATGTTTACTGTAAAACTAAGGTTTCCAGTTGCTTAGCACCCTCGGTACCTCATATGTATATAATTGAAAATTTAAGACAATAAAAAGATTACTGCCCTGATGACAACATTAGTAGGTAAGTAAAAAACCTGCTCGTGCAAAAGTAGAAAAATGATTATTAATAATCTGTTTTAAAAATAAACGATAGTTGAAACTTTTTTGTCAAATTTAATAGGGGTCACTTGTAATTCGTGACGCCACTGATCAAATTGTGCGAAAACACGGTCGGGCGAAATTCCGGTTTGGCGGCAAACCGCCGCCGCGACAGCGTCATTTAATTCCTAAACAAACTGAAAAATATTTAAATTACACGTCGCTTCCATTTCTCATCAACTAATGCAGTCAGATGACGTTTAATGGAAGGATAAACCTTCCGCATGGTTATTTATAATGGAAACTCGTTTTTCCCGCTGCACAAGTTCACCAGTTCGTGAAGTATTCCTATCGCACGTCTTATATTTTTCACTTTGAAGAACCATATTTGACGTGCGAATTTCGCGGATTCTTTTTGCATGTCTTAACCTCCAGCGACTCGAGCTTGTATTTCCGAGATATGCGTCAACTAGGTACATGAATATTTGCGAGCTTTGTACATGTAGGTTATGCTTCAAACGGATATTTCGTTGAAAGGATTACGTATTTGTCAATATTTTGCCTGGAAATTTGCTGGCTGCGGCTACGTGCTTTTTCGTCTATTTTTCGGAGGGAGCTATTAGGAGGGAATGAATTTTTTCGGGATTATGCGGTGGAGAAAGGTGTTTTAATTTACCGTACGAAAATGCAGTGTATGAAAGGTGTTTTATATTTTTGTTAATTGAAAAATTCTTGCTGTATTTAAAGGCAATGAGTTTATCGTCGAAATTGAATGAGCTTGATCAAAATGCGAAGAAAAATAACAAAAGTTTAAACGTTTCGGATTTTGCCTGGATTAGTCGCATTCATATTTTCATAAATTTCATAAATAACTTTGTAATGCTTCAAACATTATTTTTTAAATTTTAGTTAATTAAATAGGTTGTCAAAAATTGTGAGCTGGTAAGTGAGGGACTGTGAAATTTTTACATTCTAAACCACCTTCACATTTCTTAATTGACTTTCATCATTTTTCAAAATTTCACATTATCTTCCACTGTCTACGTAGTTTATTCCCCAGATTTTCATCTAGAATGTTATTAATATGTACTCTGGCATTTTTCGGTTTTTGTTGTTTTCAAAAATTTTGGACCTTTTCGACCGAAGTCATAAATCCCAAAAATAACTGTTTTTTAAGCCCAGGACTAAGTTTACGTGCTTCTAAAAAGTTTTGGGAAAAGGATACGGAGTGATTATCTTCACTTTGTTTTCCGTAGTAAAATTTCTATCCTATCTATTTTTTAACTTATAGAGGTTATCATTATTTAATTTTATATAATTTTTCGAGGAATCTGTATATTTGTTCAACTGTACTTCAGGGGCTAGGCAAGTTCTGTCTAAATAATTTTGGACCATTTTTTTTCGTTTAACTACAGTCGTAAGTGTCATGTAAATTAATAATAATAAACAAGAAAAATTTCCATTTTAGAAAAAGTTAACAGTTGCCGAATAAATGTCGTCTTAATAATGTCCTGTTCTCTAAACTAAAAAAAGACTGCAAATTAAACTGTACACCCTCTTTTCCTACTATAAGAGAAACGAATGTTTAGGCAAACAGCTTCATTAGCATTTAATTTATTAATGACACGTCCACTTTAATTTAGATTAAAACCCCACAGCCGACTGTCTCGTCCTTTGAATGTAGGCAGATCTCGCATAAATGTGAGTTATCCTGTGTGAAATAGCAGACCGTTTGCCGTTACCTGATGGTAACTGTGTATAGATAATGCCACCCACAACCTCTCTACAACGTGTAGCTGGTAAGCCGTCCCCGATACTAAAACAAGCGGTTTGCATTGGCGTAGATGGTAGATAATATCCACAACTTGTTTGTTTGAAGGATTAAGTATATTAAGTTAACAAGAAAAGTTCTTATTACTTTACAGTAAATTAAAAGAGATTGCTAAGAATAAAATTCAAAACTTTGCTGAAAATAGAAACAATTTTTTTTTAATTTCATCAAACGTGTGTTTAACCTTTCATATCTCCAAGAATACGTAGTTAAAAGGAGATTTTCCGTTTCCGTTTGTCTATCTAGATATAGATCTATGTGAAATTTTAGACATAGGATATCACTTAGATGCTAAAACAAAATCACGCATTTATTTTATTGTCCCTACCAAAAATATGATGACGCTATCTTAAAATTGCATTAAATAAATCTCTTAAAATAGTTCAAAATAACATTTTTCTGTACCAATGATTTATTATTTTCGGTCTTACGCTTGTCACTTTTCGAAAATCCATTCAAAATTTTGCAAGAAAATTTTAATTTAGAAATTCACATTGCACGCTTTAAGAAAACCTCGTCATATATCATCGGGTTATCGAGTTGTTTGGAGTTTCACATGGGTTCATCATGGTCCGCTGTTTAACATTAATGTTAATGAGGTGGGTCTAAACTTCGAAACTGAGTGCATTTTTTGTCTATTGCTAAAAATGAAAACGGATGCTTCATGAAATATGACTTAACATTGTCAAATGCAATCTGTATTTTTCCAGTAGAAGTAAACAAGAATCTCGACCTACTAACCGATTCAATAGTTTATTAATCCTCCAGAATAATAATACTTATTCCAGTACGTAAAATAGGGCATGATTTTATCAGTTTAGAGTAGATTTTTGCTAAGACAAAACTCTAACACAAAATTGACTCTCTTCGAAGTAGAGCAGTGTACCTACCAGTGTGCTTTATTCGATATTCAATAAAATTACACTAAAAAACATTAAGTTTTAAGTAAATTTGTTTTTGTTAATGTCTATGTTAATATTGACATGACATCTGATTAACTCGTGACTGAAAAAAAATTATTTTAATGAAGTTTAAAACTCTTTTACCTCGCTGGTATCTTGGAATATAATAAACTACATGCTTTTTAATTAGTGATGAATCTAAAGTTATTAATTTCTCGTGAAAGAAGAATTCTTTCCGTGTGTAAATATTACTCAATTTGTGTCTTTATTTTTTCCTTTATTTATGCATTTCCTCTTCCTTGTAACTGTCATAAATAACAACAAGCGAAACCAAAACAAATGATAAAAATCCTTCTCCCACATTTTTCGCTTCAGGCTTTTATCCCATCCTCGTCTCCGCCCATGACCCCACGTATCAACATTGTCCTTAAATAATGCATGTGTATGTACATGGGAGGCTGGAGAGGAACAAGTCTGGGTGCTGCAATGCGGCCATTGTATGTGCACTAGACAGACAGTGGAGCAGGACAATGTACTCGGCCAGGACATAAATCCGGGACAATGCTACCGGAAGGACGACTGTGTGCGCCAGGAAACACCCCGAATCGTATCCTTGCTTTTAAACAACAAATCCTGCGACGTGCCAAGCAATCATTGTAGTATTCGTCAGGTTGGCCGGTAATGGCCTCGCAGGATTTACATAATAATCCGAAAATAATGTTACAACAATGGGTAGTGCCTGGAGGGATTGTGATGTACAAGCATGTGGATATACAGGGTGTGTTTTGTAAAAATATGTTTTTACTTCTGAGTATAAAAGTGACATGAAACAATTAATAAGTTTGGAATATGTCTCATTTTCCGCAGAATGTTAATCTACTACACATTTATAATTCAAGAGTAATTTTTTCAAGAAATTGTTTCGTGTTAAAACTGAGCACTGGGCCATAAGGCATCATTTAATTGGGATTAAAACAGAATGCAGTGTTATGTTAATTTCCAAATACAACCCAGTAAACACAGTTGCGTCGTAGCGATGTTAATGCCACTTAACTCTGTCTACGATCTTGTTAGCTGTTACATACCAAACTGCGTACATTTGCTTTCCCTGTGCTATGTAATGTAATCAACAGTGACCCATGCTTGTAACATACTGGTGACATCCACATTGTTTCAGAGTAGAGACGTGCTCGCTGGTACATCATCATAACGTTGTGTTAGTATGTCGCTAGATTCTCTATATTTTGATGTATCTGTTACGTTTTATTTTAAACGCCAATATAACGTATTAAATGGACATAGACGTTACGTATATATCGCAACATCGTAAACATATAACTCTCAGTATATTTTATTAACATGATCTATGCGATATGAATAGGCATTTCAAAAAGTCTAGTTACCATTTAGGGATATGGATATGGAGAGTAAAATTTAGAGCTTACAGTAAATTATTATTTTATTCAATGTTTGAAAAAATAAAATATGTAATAAGTAATAAAATACAAAAATTAATACAAATTCATAATATAAATAAATAAATATATATATGATTTCCTAATTCGAAAATAATACAATATAATTTACACTTAAAAAAGACATAGAAACTATAAACTGTCGTTGTTTTTTCTTTCTTCAGGCGTTGACTAGAATGCCTTAGCCACTCTAAGCAGCGTTGTTCTACTTCTTTTTCTATTGCGGAATGGGTCTTCATTGTAATTTCTTCAAAAATAAAAATTGTAATAATTATATTTATTGCAAAAAAAAATACCTTTCATAATATTCATTGTTTTTGTCCCAGCCATTTTGGAATTTTCCTACCGAACAAACAAGCTACAGCAAATTCGCTGATTTTTTTTTTTTTAAATACACGCCCCACATTGTTCTTTTTCCCGTTACCACCTATCTGGGACAATAGCAGTTCCTGAAATAAGAAAAGAAGAAAATATTTTTATGTGTATATATCGAGCGACTCTGAAATAAGTTCGGAAAATAAAACCACAACATCATGAAGTAGAGAAAATTTTAAATAATTTCTTTTATCTAGTCCTAATTCAGGGGAAAAAATATCAAGATCTACACCTCATTCAGTGCCATTTGTTTTCATCTAAACAACACACAGCAAAAATAAAGAAAAAATTTAGTCACAATGGAAACTGAATAAATCATTGCCGCATCATTTACATTTAACAAGATGTTCCGTATTTGTTTCTTGAAACTGGAGAAGCAATTTAATTACTTTGAATCCGTGTGACAATTAAAGGATTTTTTTTCCGAATCTATTTGGAAGTCACCGCGTATGTATAACATACAGGGTGCTTCACTATAAGACTTTTCTGCAACCCACTATGTATGTAACGTGTTAAGCGAAATGTGTCATGTTTAGTAGGTTCCTAAAAAGTGTTATAGTATTACAGGCATCTACCTGTATATAATATCCAAAATTTTGTTATATGTAAGTACATATAAATATATTTAGTCCAGTCATTTTAGCATAAAAAAGGGATCAACCTCGGAATGAGAGACAATAAGCTGAATTTTTGTATACGCCTTAATTTTGGCGTTCTAAAAGTTGTCTCAAAAGTCTCATAAAATCTCGTGTCTGCGTCGTAAGTTATTCAAGGTCAAAGGTCAAGAAAAACAGTTTTTTGCAATTATCTCAGTTTCTATTGCTACAATGATGTTAACAATTATTATCATAATTGTAGAGCACAAAATTTGGGACAAATTTTATTTGAAATATTTTTTCATGCGCTCAATCATTTTTGAGATAGAGGACAGTGAGCGCGTAGCGCTCGTCCATACGTACTGTAATGCAATCAACTGAATATCTGTGAATACTACCTTGAATTTTGAATAATTTGTATTATTAATCAATTAATACATTGTCTTTAATAACATTTTACATATTTTCAATATATTCATAGAATAATACTTACCTACTTTGTGTAATTAAAAACTCATTTAATGAAATATTTATTGTATATCTCAATTTATTTATATCTTTAAAATGTGTAAGTTTTTAAATACTTATTTTTCTATCATGATTATAACTGGAAGGTCTGGAAACAACAATTCAGGGCACCGAAGATGACGACGATGAAACAGAAATTCCCGAACGTCCATAAGATGACGGTGAAGAAGAAGAAAATTGATACTTTTGTTCTTTAAATTATTAAAAATTTATAGATTTTCACTGCAATTCAATTTCAATCGTGAGAAATGTACAGCTGCTGAATAAAGATAAAATTAAAATATATTAACTCGTTTTACTTCCTTAAAATTTACTTTGAAAAAATTAATATAACTTTAAGATATATAATAATCTAACCTAAGATATACCTACAATAAATATGTCATTTAAAGAGTTTTTAATTATACAAAGTAGGTAAGTATCATTAAATAAATGTATTGAAAATATGCAAAATGTTATTAAATGCAATGTATTAACTCATAAATAATACAAATTTTTCAAAATTCAAGGTAGTATTCACAGATATTCACGGTTGATTGCATTATAGTATGATTGGATGAACGCTGCGCGCCCACTGCCCTCTATCTCAAAAACGATTAAGTGTATCAAAAAATGTTTCAAATAAAATTTGTCCCAAATTTTATGCTCTACAATTATGATAATAGGTGTTAACATCATTAGAGCAATAGAAACCGAGATAATCGCAAAATAATGTTTTTCTTGACCTTTGACCTTGAATAACTTACGACGCAGTCACGAGATTTTATGAGACTTTTGAGACAACTTTTAGAACGCTAAAATGAAGGTATATACGAAAATTCAGCTTATTATCTCTCATTGCGAGGTTGATCGCTAATTTGACTGAACTAATTGTATTTTTTTAACTTACAAAGAAACCTGGTTGTTGTAGTAGGCAGAGATAATCTTCTAATTCCTCAAAATTTGTTTATCTGTGGTCTTGGCGGCATATCTTCTATTACTGTTTTCTCTTTGATTTCTCACATTTGATGACGTTTTCATATTGGAGATTTGTTCACTCGTTTCCTTTAAAATTTCTTTTGTTTCGCACATATTTTTTGTATTTGTTTCAAGTCTAGAGTAAAATTATGTTCATTAGCACCTAGTTCATAAAAAATTGCAGTAACATACCTTTGCAACATGTTATGGCAAAGCGCCTCACTTTCAAAAACAATCACCCTAAGTTCTTCAAAATCAGCGGGAGTATCTTCAGTGATTAATGGTGGTATTTCCAGCTTGTCTGAAAAAACTGTTGTTGTTATTTACGTACAGTTATCAAAAACAACAGAAGCATGTAAAAATTAAAATGATTACTTCATTAGAATTATATTAACTTACCTAGCGTAAATTCAACCCACACAATTTTCACAAAACTGCATTAAAAATGAAGTGAGTTACGGATTTACGAGAAAGGTTCGGTGGTTGTGACCCAAATGGCCAAATGGAATTCGACAGCTTCACTGTGAGTGTGAAGTGCAATAACCATAAATATGGAAAAAAGGGATCGTCCGACTCATAGACAAACCAAACTAACAAAGGTCCGACTGCACCCCCCAAACATCTGGTGGATAGTAAATGCAGAAGTTGAGCGTTATTTTTTCATTAGATAAAATAAATTTAATAAAATCAAAATTAACCACTCTCTAGTTTTTTTGCTACCCATCATCGCTTTATAAACGTCTTTATAAAATCAAAATTCGACGAATGAACTCTTCAAAACCTTGTCCCGTTTCAGGGACAATGGGCAAAGAATTTTTATGGCTTTGTTTGTGTCGTTGGGTCTTCCCTATATTACCGCAGATGTTTAAGGTGACCAGACGTTCCGATTTGATCGGAAGTGTACCGATTTCAATACTCTAATAATTCCGATTTCAAATTTCGTCCAATAAATGTTCCGATTAAAACATTCGTTCCGTGAATGTTCCGATTTCTATAAATCTGATAAGAATAAAGATAAATCCTCGGATAAATCACTAATTTTCATGAATAGTAATTTTATTTTGTGAAAAATTGGGAACAAAACTTGTATCGATACGGTTGTCAGCACTGTTTTAAATGTCAGCAAATGTCAGTACTGTTAGTATATTACAACTAAAAATTTTCAAAGCAGTTATATATCAGATTACGATGGAAATGGAAACTAATGTTCCGATTTCGGACTTTTGAAATCTGGTCACCTTACAGATGTTCTATTTATCATTTGCCAAGCAGGTACTTACAAAATAACATTTCAAGTAAACAAGTTTACAGAAATAATTCTTAGAAATTATTACAATGAAAAGAACTTGTCTTTGGTATATTTCTAATAAAGCCGTTGTATTTTTCGCTCTGAATATAATTATTAATTAAGCATTACGAACTCACTGACGAAGGTCACTTTTTAAAGAATACGACGACCCACATCTAATTGACCATATAATCTTTAACAATAAATTTCAAATAATACCATAGTGGTTTTTTTAAATTTTGATAAGGTGTTGTAAAACTATTTCTGTTTCTGTTTTCATTTCAGGTACCTACTGTATTTACGTGGGCAAAGGATGCCGTTCGTGGGATTTTAGGGGCGGAAACTTATACCTGCTTAAATACTGTAAATACAGTGGTGTCGAACGAAGACAACAACAGAAACATACCCGATGAATTGGTTATTATTAGAGAGCGGATTTTATGAAATTTGCATATCCGTTATTTTTTGCATATAAGGGCCGAATTCTGTAAAGTATAAAGGCACTTTGGTAAAAGGATTGTCCTTTACATAAAGATATTCCTATTCTCTAAAACGTAAAGGACCTTTATAGATCCGTTGCATAAAGGTGAAGTCCTTTATAGTTTCCCTTGTGCAACGTATGGTCATATGTGTCACTTTATGCAAATTATCTGTCAGTTCATTAGTTTTGTGACCGATTCTAAATAAAAGGGAAGAAATGGAGAATCTGTGATTATTTATCCTAGAGGAATTACAATAAAGGTATATATGAGTCAGAACAATGATGTCTTTGTCCAGTTTTATAGTTTCATGGTTTAAATTTGTTAATATTAGCAAAAAGCACTAAAAAATCGTCATATTAAAGTTAATTAAGCCGAATTTGGTGGAAATACAAACACTTTTACTACACTGACATAAGGGGCCAGTGCTGATATCTCCAAAAATGTGCATGATTTCATAAAATGTTTAATTTTTTAAGTTTTTAATGTTATCATCATCACGAACCATCCTACGAGCAAATAAATACTCCTAATATTTTTACTATATGTCAGGCACAAAGACCACGACAAGAATTTCATATCTTATAAATTAACAAAAGTTAAGTTTAAAAATCTCCCAAGCCCGTCACATCAACCATACCGATATTGTCAACGGATGCAATAGAGGATAAGATATTAAAGGATTCACTTTCACATTTCCTTTACGCTAATGCCTTTAACAAACGGATCCCTTATTAAAAGGTTAAGTTACAGAATTCGGGCCTAAGTCTTGATATTTAATATGTGAACGAATCATGGTAATTAAAAATGAATACGGCTATAAAAAAATTGCATATTTGCATATATTTGCCTTCTGGTGCATATTTCACGTAACGGGTCCATATTTTGCATTTTTATCAATTTTTGTGCTACTTTGAAAAAAAAAGCCATTCGATCGGCATTTTTCTAGAAAAACGAAATTTCATGAATCATATTGCAAATAACTGGGAAAGGTTTGGGTTTTATGGTAGTTTGGAGGAACCACTGGGTGTTAAGCCATCCTTCCAGGTAAATTCGGGTCCTAATTACTTTTGGAAATACCGTTCATTTCAATATTTTTATTCAATTTTGACATGTAAACAAACGTTTATTTTGCCGTCAGTAGGCCACTAAAGCTTTGGTTTATCCGATAGCGCCATAAAATTTTTAAACCGCTAGCGAAATAAAATTTTTATTTTGCTGTTTTAAAACCATAGTTACCATTTCTGTAATTTCTCTAGTGCCTTGCTGCTCTTTTCATTTAAGGAACTTTTGATACACTTTCTGATTTCCTCTTTTCTGGGAGCAAGTTTTGTCGTTGGAATCTTGCATGATTTTGCAATTTTTCGATAATTTTAGTTTGTTTAAAATAAACAAACACCGTCGCCAGAGTCACATACTACACACACACACCTGATATTGTAACCTAAATTCTAAGCATATAAAATTTTTATTTGGTCGCTGTCAGTTGTGACGTTTCTCGAATGTGAACTTTGAATCACCAATTTTTTCACAATTTGGGACTTGGGGTTGTCAAAATTAAATAAAAGTTTGTATTACACTCGCGGTTAAAATGAATGTGTAACTCGCGGTCTTAAGGCGCTCGCGGCATACGCCGCTCTCGCCTTAAACTGACCGCTCATTAAACATTCACTTTAACCGCTTGTATAATAAATAACTATTGTTCGTTACTTAAGTGTATTAATGGTATGTTTTATGGTGGTCGAAGGGACGTTATCCTATTATTTTTCATCGTGAGTTTGCATTTAAGTGTTTAAAGCGATAGAGATGTGTGTCAATATGTAGATAACTCAAATTAATTTATGCATTAAACCTTTTCCTGAACTTATTCTTCAAGAAAGAACTGTGTTTTGTTGTGCTTGCTCTAATCCGATAAGTATTTTTACATCTGTGGACGCAGTACGCAGTTTTTCTATTTACAAATACATACTTTAGAATCACCGGAAAAATTTTTGTTAGAATATTTCGAAAAATATTTAAAAATAAATTGTTACCAAAATAGTAATTAAATAGTCGATTACTACTATTTTTTAATTCGTTCTGTTTACCTATATTTATTTTTGAGTATAAGAATATTATCTTAAAAAATGTCATTTATTTGTCAGTGAGATCTAATTAAACACTTTGCAATGTGATTTATGTATTTTTTGTAATAAAAGGTAAGGTGTTTTTGCAATTTGTAAATAAATTTTGTTCGGTTATTACGCTTTTTTTTATTTTTGGAGCATATGCAACTGCATATCTCTGCATATATTAAGAAAGTTATTGCATATTTGCATAAATTTGATGCATGTCATATATGATCATATTTCCCAAAATTTTGCTGTATATTTTCCGCTCTCTTCTTGTTATACATACACTCTATTACCGACATTAAAAAAAGTCTACACTATTTCGTCATATCTGCTGCTTTATTATCAGTTTTCAGTTAGTTACATATTGGATATGAAATTAAGTGAATTTTTTGAATAAATAATAATTTAAAGATCAACCACGAAAATACTCAATTATAATTATACATTATACATTACCAGTTTATTTTAGAGCCCAAGATTACATTGGAAAAATCTAAACTTTTGAAAATTTAATGTTAAACAGATATACCTATAACTGAGTGCGAAAGTCAATACACAAAACTCGATGATCAATTATTGTTTCGTATTCAAATTATTATTTGTTTTCCTTACGATCAAAGTGAAGAAATTATTTAATTCATTTTTATTTAAGAACGATATCGCTAACCTTGAAATAGATTAGTTTTTTAATTTCGATTTTTTTCTTTTTGTTTCTTTTGTTGCCGATCAACATATTTTGCATTAGAATTAATAAAATAAGGAAATATATCATTTTATTTTTCGAGCTCATTTCAAAATTCTGTATATGTATAATTGTTCCTTTTTGGCAGTGACGTATAGGCAGAGGTTAAAAAATAATGTCTCATTACTAGTCTTAATTCGTATTACCTGTTAGATGGGACATTTTTTAATTCTGATCATAAACTATGTGCATTAAGTCTCTTGTTCTGTTTTATAAAGCGCAGGTTGTTATGGACATATAAAAATAAAATTATAAATAAATATAATTACAGGAAATATAATATGAAAAAAAAAAATTAAGAGCAACTCACTATTGGCGTCATCTGGCTTGTGCAAGATTTAAGACAGGGAAGAAATTTCTTTTTTTAAGACTCAGCATCTTTTGTTTATGAATATGCTATTTACTTGCAACACAAACATAAATAATAAATATAAAATAGAGCTATATAATACTCGATATGTATGTTTTTAAATATTTTTTGCTGTTGCCCTGTCAGAAACGTTAATTTTCGATTTAACATGCCATTTTGTAAAATCAACTGAAAAACACTTTGCATAATTAACTAATAAAAATAAAACATTCCGAAGAATGTATATGTATATATTAATCAGATATCTAGTAACGACAGTTAACATTACTTATTGGTTACATACTCCATTGTGATGTTACAAGGCTTACGTGCCAACTATATCGCTGCTACACAATAATGAGATATCTAGTAAATGCAGTTAACATTAGGTGTTAGTTACATAACAAGAGTACCACAGTGTGATGTTTAAATGTTTATATGCAAGCTATATCGCTGCGACATAATAATGAGATATCTAGTAAATGTAGTCAACATTACGTGTTTGTTACATAGCATGAGTACTCCATTGTGATGTTATATATGTAGCTTACGTTCCAGGTATATCGTTAAGACATAATCATGCGATGTACTTATTGTTCTTTTGTGAGTACGTACCTGTCACGTCAACATCACAACTGTGTTTACTGGGAAGCAAATAACTCTTAGGAAATTAATCGGGAATTCTGCACGCTGAGACAAATTCTGCACCAAGTCAAAGTATAGCCCCCGGTCTGTTGAAAATTAATTTTCGTTTTATATCTGCCGTAATACCAGTAATTATCTGCATTTCGAATTCAGTTTGTTTGTTCAAGGGAGTTGTAACAGTTTCTCAATGCAGCTTGTTTCCATATGTTTATTATCGGCGAACTGACTGTAACTGATTAAGCTGCTTAAAGTTTCGCTATAAGATGGAATATTGACAAAACACAAATTCGGAGCGAACTTTGTGATATTATAATTTCTACCGAATTGTTCAATACAGGTACAAGTTTGTAAGAGACGGGAACTTTACCGAATTTCTCGCAGTTCTTGTTCACTAAAATGATGCACATATTCCCTAACGAGATTCTGCTTTGCATTTTAATGATCAGTAATTGGATGAGATTGGCAAATTGTCATTCAAAATTGATAATTTACATCGGGGATCAAAAGAGCTTATTTGCGAAGACTCGACAGAAGTAATTGGCAATAATTACTATTAGATCGTGTTGTTTATAAATGACATTTAGACAAGAAGGCATTCGAAAGCTAATTTGTTTGTGTCGCGAGTAATAAAAGGTTAAAAAAAGTGCTAATGGATTTTAATCAAAGTGACACTAATTGCAACATGTTGCTCTGTTGCTTTGTGTTAGGTGTGAGTTCTACAAAAGGACAAACTTGATAAAATTTTACTGCGAAGATTCTTATTCGAAAGTAATTACGTTACAAAAAAAAATATTTCAAGTATTGCGAGGTCAAAGACTTAAACAGGTTTCTTAACCCAGCCTAAGCGTGCATCATGTCCTGGCCAGACGCGTCTGAAATCTTTCGTGTCAGGTCACGAACGAGAGTCTCATGTCTGTAACGAATTCACATGGAGGATGTGCCTTAATATAAGAAAATCCCAGCCGGATCCAGGTCACATTGAGTGCTCTGGAATTTAAACAAGCTAAGCTGCATTTATGTGTTTTTGTCGATAATAATGTAAAGAAGTCTGCTTAACTTTCCAGAAACGACAATCAAAATTACAAAAAAAACTTAATTAATTACTTCTATTGTCTGCCTCTGTCCACATTAACGCAGAGATACGAATAAAGAGCCATATTTGGTAAACATAACATCATTGTGGCAAGATTGTATCGCCACTTCATAAAGAGGATAGAATAGGGTGGAAGACAATGTTCCAGTAGTATTTGTATTCTGTTCAAGGGTGTATAAAAAAATTTTATCTTATAGAACATTAAACGCCTTGCATACGTATCGGCTGTATTGTTTCGACAAGTGAGACATAATTCCATTGTGGCTGGAGGACGGGTCCGATGGCAGACTAATTCTGTTGACTAAAGGAGAGGAATGTTAAAAAGCGACATAATGTTAAAACAGGAGGTGTCTCGAGAGATGCAGGTACTGAGTCGGTCTTTCTGTGCAGATTGGCACGCAGGGATTTTAGGCGTGCGTTGAATAAAGAATTTTTATTTGCAGAACACACGGGGACTTAAAGTACTTTCGGTGGCTTAGGGGAGGTTTAAATTATGAAGAGAAACGAAAAAATCATGCATTGTTAAATTACAGCAATAATAAGAAACTGGGACAAGCATGATGAATTTGATCATTTCCATAAAATTTAGAGCTAGTAGTTTCTGTGTACGCTAATGAAATTTGTGAAATTGTGTTCCTCACCACGTGCATTCATAAATTTTCAAAAGTAATATCTCGAGACTATCTCAGATTGCCGACATTTTTTTTTATAAATGCCCCGAGTGAGCGTAGCGAACGAAGGGCATTTGAAAAAATTATCACAGGCAATCTAAGATGGTTGAGGGGTGTTTTGGCAGATTATTTCCTGACGAAAGCCTTAAAATATTTTTGTTTGCCCAAAGCATAATGATATATGACAAATTATTTTGCACTGTACCTTAATAGTCTATATAGTTTATATACAGCTCATTATGCGTGTACATACCTATGAAAAATTAGCGTTATTCAAGGTCATTACGTTTTTTGTCTTGTTTAATATGGGAGTAACCTTAAGTTTAAATTTTAAAAAAGTTGAAGTAAAATCCACCTGAAAAAATATCCTCTAATAATTATCTCGTTTTTAAAGTGGATATCCTTAAAAACATTAGTTTTCTTTGGAAAATAATAGGAGTAGTATATTAATAATAAACTTTTGTAAACGCCTCTTTAAATGCCTACGAGTTTATTTAGGCACTAGCGGAGCGAGTGTTTAAAAAACAAGTATCTATAGAGGTTGACATACTATGCTTTTTCTACAACTTCAAATTAAAACGATAATTATCAGAATTTTAAGTGCCGATAATTTTGTAAACATAATATTTGAAATAGACACCCCAAACGACAACAATTGAAATCCTTCATGAATTGATTTTTGTTAACTTTCATTTCCATTTCGGGTCAAATTCTTAATCAATCTCTAACAACTGTCATGAAACATGTCTTCTAACCTTATTTTTCTTGTTACTTCCTAAGCGTAATGGGTCATGAACCCTAGAGTACGAAAAAATGGGTCCCCGTTTCCGTCTGTCTGTCTGTCTGTCCGCCGTCTGTGTTAGTTTTTGTTAGACAGATAATCTCCGAAACTACTGGCCCTATTTGAGTCAAATTTTGTCTAATCATCCCCACCAACAATGCGATGACGTCACCTCAAAATCATCGATTTACATGGTAAATGGGTTTTAAATAGTCCTACACATCTGGTTTATGAATCCCATGAGTTTTTACCGGAAACGTCCAGATTTTTGAAAAAAAATCACCGTTAATTCTGCGGATAAACAAAATGTTTAAAAATTCTTTGGCGAGCACAGTCGGTGCATTCGATTGTGATCTTCTGCCAGTGTATGAAAGAGTCCATTGAAAATGGATAAATCCGCACACAGAGCTCGCAATATTCAAGCATCAATAAGTAGTGTACGTAATGAAATGGGTATGAAATATTCATGCGAGTGCACTTTTCCATTTTTCGCGATCCAGATATTTGGGAGCAAAACCCATTGTGTAACCATAGCATAATACGGGCCGCAGTCCGGCGAGCGGCATAAAGCCAGAAATTATGAAAACTACAAATCAAAACGAGAACAAACAGAGCGGACGATAAAGTATGGTAACATTAAAAGGGAAGTGTCATAAAGGTGGAGGGGGAAAGGCCAGTCTACCGGAAGGTCGCTAAAATATTATCAGCAAAACAATAGGGGAACTTCCTGCTCACTATACAACAGCGCTACAATAAAACAAATTAAAAATATTACAGCTCTTAACTTGTGTTGCTGAAAGCGAGAAAGGGTGAAATACGCAGACATAAAACTGCACTGTCAGTCGGGCGAACGCTAATAAATGAGATGTGATGAAAATGACCGGGAAATCCTTGTTTTCGGCCTTGCCGGCGGCGCCCTTCGCCTTCGCTTATTTAAACAATTCTCTGTAAAGATACGGTAATTAACGGAACGGAGCTTGTTCTACCGGAAAACAGGTGATAATGATATAAGCTCCCGTTGCGAACAACTCAAAATTCTGTTTATGGCGTATTTGTTTTTTCGCGTTTTGCGTGGAAAATAACAAGAGTGGCTGCGAACTTTGCCGAATTAATTTGCCACGCCCGGCTACGTCAGTCATAACAGTAAATTTTTGCCAAAAATTTACTGCGATGAGTTTGGACCGTACCGCCCTTTATTTTCTTTATATTTCATTTCGTGCGTTAACAAGATGCTTTATTGGCCAAGAACAAAGTTAACGCGTCGGCGGATAACGTTTTAAATTGCTAGCCGAAACAAGGCTGTGTCTACTAAATTTCTTCGAATGTACGTCCGAATTAAAAATGCACATAAAAAATATGAAAATTAGAGAGACAGCTACTGGAAGCTATGTACCTACTTGGAAGCAGAAGCAGCGTTAACAGAATAGAGTCGTGAAGTAGAAACAAGTGCTCTTAAAAACTGATAATAACTTTTCTAAGTACTTTTAAAGCGGTAATATCATCACGACAACATGAATTCTTTCCTGGACGGAGCACTGTTAGAAACCTGTCTGTCCTTACTAATTATATTGAAGAAGCTTTAAAAAAAGGCTGTGAAATTGATACAATTTATATGCAGATTTTAGCAAGGTTTTTGACAGAATTGATCACAATCTTCTACTTTCTAAATTAAAAGGTTAAGGAAGCTTGTACTCTATGGCCGACACCTTTACAGAACCATTCAGTGGAACGTCATGTGTTTCACAAGGCAGCCATTTCGGTCCTGTTTTATTTTCCGTCTTTGTTAATGCTCTGGCCTACCAATTAGACCATTAATTGCTATGTGCCGATGAATTTAGTACAAAATTTAAAATTCTGGTGAATACTTGCTAAACAATTGTTAGTTAGCGACAAAAAACTAGCTGAAATTTTTCAACAAGAGTAAACACTGTTTTGTACTCCGAAACGAGCACACGAATGTCATAAAAAATGTATTCATCAAAAAAGTCATGCTTTCCGTGGTGATAAATAATTTTCAGTAAATGATGTCCAGTTAAAAGCAGAATTATTTCGTGTGCAAATGAAAATAGTTTTCTAGAGCTTTAATGAAGCAGCGTAACCCTAAACTAGTTCTATCAGGCTGCGTTAACAATTATCCTGATTTGCCTGATATCTATATTTTTAGTTTTGTATTATGTCAATTCTCTTAAAATTTTTCATAAAAAAATTACAATTTACTGTTATATATAAACAACGGTATATGGTTTGTTTTGGTGTTAATAAAATCCAATTTTAATGTACAAAATGTACATTGTGGTGTCTTAGTTTGAATTCAAATTTGAGCTGAGAGATAAAAAAAACAACGCCGCGAAACCGCAATTGAAAAATTTTAATTTAAAACATAAATTAAGGAGATGGTTACCCCTACAACCATGTGCATTTCAGTAGCTCGTCTAGGAAATTAGTGAATATCTTTATACCTTCAAGTTGGTAGTTAGTTGGTGAGGGGCTCGGTAATGGTAACTAATGCATGAGAATAATGCATAAAGGACATGAAATTGTTCATACGTGTTCAGAAGTTCACGTATTCAAGTTTCACTGTTTGTTTATCAAGTTATAACTAAAGTTAATTTCTCATTCGAGATTTCTAACAGTTCAGTTATGGTATTTAAACTGACTAAACGCTTGTCAATTTTGAGAAAAAGGACCTTGAAAAGTTGCGGTTAAATTTATATCGTTGTGAAGTAGACTCGAAAAACGCAAGGGCTTTAATATTTTATTATAGGTTTAAAGTTTTTTTCGGGTCTAATTGTTCTCTTGCAGCTTTAATAATATTTTGCGGCTTGAATTGAACAATTATCCTCGACAAACTGCTCTAGAGCGCAGCGTTTCCAAGACCATCTGATTGTGATTTGATTTGATCGTATTGAATGTATTTTTTTTTTGTATGTGATGTGGGGGTTTCGGTCTACAAAGTAATTTCTGAATGCGATTTAATAATCATAACATAACAGAAATTCGTTGCCCTTGCACTCCAGTAATGTATTTAATCATCGTTAGAACTCGTGAAGTAAAAATTTCAGAGTAATGCGGACACTTTTAAAAGGAATGTCAACGTAGACAATTTTCTCATTGGTTCTTAGTTTAGCACCTTCAATCAACAAGCAACCAAAAAGGACGAATTGAAGTTTCGCGGTTAGTAGGGAGGATTTTAGCTCAAATTTGTCTCGCAAACCCTTTTAAGTTTGTTCGCCTGGGATACTTGCGACCTTATGGAACGAGTTAAGACCCATTATGTAACAATCTTGCTTGCTGAGGGTGAGTATGTGTTGCAGTTTCTAATTTTTGATGATTTCTGAAATTTTGTTGACATGTCAAATTATGGCGGAATGTTTGGGTTACTATAACCTAGAAAATTTTAATCTTGGTTTTTGCATTGTTGCTCTCGGTATTGTGATGCGTCTGTAAAAAATCGGGAAAGTCTCAGAATCAGCCAATTTTTAGAATAGGAAAGACTTCTGATTAAAGCAAAGAGATCATTTTTGTGCATTTATTTAATAAAAAAAGTAACAAATGTGAAAAATAATCCTGTTGCGATTTTCTTTGTGCACCTGTGGATTGTTGCAAAATTTAAACAAAATTAGAATAATATGGCGACATCACATCGGATATTCCAAAATAGATAATGGGCTTGTCGGAAATAATTTTATTTTTTTTTACTTCTAGTAGTGATGAGATCGATTTATCCAGCACATATACAGTTACATTAGCATTTGTACATCCAACAACGTTGCCACCTTGTTCAAGATCCGTAAATATCAGGTCCTCTAAACTAATACACTGCTTTATGTAATATTCATATTGGGTTCGTGTAAACACAGCTAAAGGTAATTTAGTACTAATTTAACAAAAGGTTGTTCTTGTAAATGTTAAAATTGAAGTTTTTTGTAATAATTGTAGCTTCTCTTTATTCAGTTTTTTATTTTATGTATTATTCATTACCGAACTCATATAGACCTAATTTCCACACAAATTTACTTCTTTACAAACGTAACTCGAATTAATACAAAAAGAGCTTCCCAGCTACAAGCAATTTTTGTTCTTTCCTCAGAAAAAAGGCGATTAAAACGATTACACGACTTTTTGACGGTTCTGCTGGCGGGATGTGGTAGATAGGTTTGCGTAATGTATGGATATTAAACGTCACAGCCTGCGAGCCATTTATAAAAAGGATGCGGGCTGCCGCTTCACAGTTCTAATCCAAAAACTCCCTCACATTCCTAATTCAGATCGCTTGTGAATTATAACAAGGATTAACACAGTTTTGAGCTTAGATTATTGGCAGACATTGCTCACGGTCTGGCTGTGTCGTGTATATACTGGTACAATTTCCTGATTTGACATAAGCCGGAACGCCCTTATGCGGCCGAAACAAATTGCCTAAATGTGAACATTCGGCCTAGATTAAATGTTTTAATGTGTGCTCGTTATTTGTTCTGTCGCGTAATTGGAGCGGGTTTATTTAGAGTTATGTAACGTCTCGTATAAAAGTGTATAGACAACATTCCAACTAATGTATACAATGTAAATTTAGTGGCTTTAAACTTAAGTCTTTTGATTATTGTAAAACTGTGTCGAGTTTTAGAAAATTTTTACTCAATGTTCAGGTCAATTTAGTCAAGGTTAACACAAGTAGGTGTTTAAAATTGCGCAGATGTTGTAAACTGTCGTTTTTCTGCTCTACCAGAAAGAAAATGTATCTTTTATAACTACTTGAAAACTAATCTCATGTTTTTGCATCTTACCGGGATTAAGTCAGATATTTTGACTGAAATTGATAAATTAATTATTTGTAATGATTCATTCCTTTTCCCTTAGTAAATAGATGACTATGAAACTATATTTGAGTGCTCATTCTTATTTGTAAAATCTAGTGGAATGAACTTAGTTTCTGTTTTTTTCCACGTAATATTATTCGGTAAACCTGTTGAAATTCTCACTTACAACATAATTAAACACTTTGGTTTTAAGCTGTTGCCTAACTATTACACGATTTCAGGAACTAATTTCTCCCGACGGTTTAATTGCTCAAATTAAGTACGAAATATTAACTACAAGATGATTGGTTCAGGAACAGTAAAAGCAATAATTCATCAATTTATCAGAGACTCAGAGAAAAACAAATATTTTAATGTTCATTTAAGTCATTTTCTTCTAGAAGATCGCCTAAAAAATGGAGAAACTAATCTCAAAATGAAATACAAAAGGAGATATTAGGATGACTCTTCCGACATTCAGGTACTTGATTTTGGTTATTACTGGTTATGTTTGACTTTGGAAGATTCTATCATCTCCCGTTTGTCATCTTTATCGAGTCAATTTTAACAATATCAAAAGATCGATAACGTAAAAAAAGTGTTAATTTAATTGTTGACTAATCTTGAAGAAGTCGATATTTCCATATTATTTTAGTACTGCAACCCTAAATGCACTGAAAGATAAAGAATTTTACAGAAGTAAAGGGAGCAAATCAGCTTCCAAGCAGGAGTTCAGAAGGATCCGAAGGTTTTTTAAATAACTAATTCAGAAATCTTTCCAGTCTTATCCATTTACAAAACGCAGAAAATACTGTGCACTCAGACTCAATATTTTTTTGAAGATTAGACAAACTCGAAGAAAGTGGAGTAAGACGGAGGGAAATTTGTGGCACAAACCTCTATGAATCTAAACACCGTTTAAGACTATGTATTCAAGTTAACCACGCCTCTAGGTTTGAAGCTATCGTTAAACAGTGGCGGAGCAATTTGGTTTATCATAGGGATGAAACAAACTGAAAGTTATCAAAAGTAAGTGTCTTTCCAAGATTGATTACTGCCATCACACGATTTACAAAGTTAGCAGTTGACCATGTAGAATTTATTAAGAAAAAATCACACAGGGCGTGGGGGAACAAAATTACTGGCATGTACGCCTATGGAGAGTGTCATGATAATTTATATATTTTTTTTGTGGAATAACGAGTCACTGACCCCGATAAATTAAAATTCAAATCCTACTTACTCCGTTTTCCTGCCTTTTTGGAAAGATATCCACTTTCCTTCATGTTCACAGTTCTAATGCAAAACATTTCCACTAGTATTTATTAACAATAAATTAGACATTCGCGAAAAAACGTTACTTTTTAACCAAAACGGAGTTCCAAATGTTCCGTTATTGCTACTACCAGACCGAAATAAAAACTGAACACAGAGTACCCAAAAACTTGACCTTTGCTCAGATAGCTCACATGACAGTGATGTCATCGTATTTAAACAAATTGAATTGTTTTTAATAACTTCTTGTCTGTAGGAAAACGGTTTTCTGTTTAATTATGACATATATATATAATCCTTATCATATATATATAAACGATATAGACAATGTTAATTATGTTTAAATATTTTTTATCATGTCATTTTTATATTTGCCGAATACACGAATCACGGTTCCAGATAAATTAAAAGTTAAATCGTACTTCCTCCGTTTTCGGGCATTTTTGAAAACATATCTTCTTTCCTTTGTGCTCACAGCACTAACGCAAAACATTTTTATTAATATTTATTAACAATAAATTAGAAATCGCGGACATGTACTACTTTTAACCTGAAACGGTACTCCGATGTTGCTGCCACCAGACAGAAATCAAAACTGAACACAATAAAGGACCGAAAAACATGAACTTTGCTCAGGTAACTCACATGACATTGCAAAAATTATTTTTATAACTTAAAATAAAAATATATCTCCAATGTTAAAGTAAAAGCGCGTGCTAAGCGTATTTTCCAAATGAGTTTTTCCTTTACAAAATTTTGTGATAACGTCATTACCATTTTTCATCATGTATATCAGTTTGGATAGGTGCACTCTAATGGTAATTATAACAGTACGTTAATTTAAAAAAGTAGAGAAGTTATGTACTTCTGCACTAATGCAAATAATTAAAAAATACAGAATTTACAGTCTGTCAGTAGCTGAACGTAATTGCTACTTTTGGTAAAGCTACTTGTCCACTTGAAAATAGTATATTGTTTTATAAGGAGCAAAAATGAGACTTTTCGTGGCGAATCTGTACGTTTGACGGCCGAGCGCGCGAGGCCGGCAATTACAGATGAGCCACGAAAAGTCACTTTTCTCCGTATAAAACATGCTATTTTTTCTTCAAACGTGAAACTGGATCCAATTTATTGGACATGAAAATGTTGAAATCTAAGAAATTGTGACAAAAATCACTTAGAACTGATTCTTAAAGCACTAATACGATAACCAACTTGTATTCTAAGGTCTAAAACATTCAGACACTTGATCATAAATCATAATCACCAAACAGGTAGGTACCTACCCCTCACTTTTTCTGCCGCTGATGACCGGCAGAAAAAATGCGAAAACAGCCTAGGCAGAAAAATTGGAGTCACTATACTCTATAACTGTGTGATTTTTTTCTTTCAGTATCGATATAGTTTTTCACTTTGATGTGAAAATAGGTCAGTGGCAAATTTACTCACCGAGAGGCCTTTTCTTCTTGTTTAATATTCCAATTCCAGCTATTTAAAACAACCTTCACCTAAATATGCCACCTTTAAAATCTGTAGAGGACAAGTTCTAGCAATCAAAATACCTTTGATTCCATCACGTACTCCTAGAAATACTATCATTTTACAATATTTTAAATGTTGTTACTTCGGTGAAATTTTACAAAGGGCACTTCACGATTTCACACAAACTGTTTGTGCAAAACTCTTGTACATCACCCCCTGATCACGTTCCTTACCTTCAAAAGTTGTGGAAATGCTTCTTTGTGTCACAAAAAAATATTTAGTGTTCGCCCCTTTCGCCCTATGGTTAGCACCCTATTAGTTGCGCCACATGTAGGCAACCAACTACACACATAGTTGAATTCGCACGAATTCCAATGACAATGATCCACGGAGCAAGAAGTGCCACGTTTAGGGGTATGTATGCAATGGGGCGCAGGGCGCGAAGCGCCCTGCCTTCACTAAATACCCGACGTTACATGTACGCGTGTTGTTGACTATAAAAAGTTAGGTTATGTTGGAAACGGCTTCCCATTGAAAAGTGGGAAATTTAACAATTTTTTTGTGGCAAAAGTAAGGATTTCTACAACATTTGAAGGTGAGGAACGTGTTCAGGGGGTGCTGTAGAAGAGTTGTGTGCAAACAGTTTGTGCGAAATCGTGAAGTGTCCTTTGTAAAATTTTACCTTTTTATATTATTATAAGACTTCTTGATTGCGCATGATGATTGGTTAATTTAGGTAACAGTTATAATTCGAATCTTCGGCTCTGACTCTGACCGACTGAATTGTGACAAATGACATATGACAGTTGTCTGTGATTGACATTGGCAGCACAAAACACTAGTAACAGTGAGAACATCAACATCAACACATAAGACGGCTAGGCTTAAATTTCATTGGTTGATTCAGCGGCAGCAAAAAATTTTTGCAGCCTAAGCAGAAATTTTTTTTCCTGTCAAGGCAGTGAAGTAGGACTTTGTATTTATCAATTGAGGTATGCAATGACCCGTATTTCTGACGTTTGAAGAAAAAAATATTTCCAAGATAAGCCCGTACAACTGTGGTTGGGCTTACCCTCAAGTGAATAAGCAAAACTACATCTACCTGAGTCTCGAGAGAAACTCCCACCATATCTATAAGTTTTGAAACGCGAAATGCTATCTCAAAAAAGTTCGTTTACATGTTTCACGGTGCAAATATCTCAATTAACTCCAATGACTCTAAAATATGGAATTGCAAATTAATACTAAAGACAGTTTAGCTACTAAAACTCACTTTTAACTATGTTTGATTTTATTATAAAATAGACTAGGAAGTACGAGTTTTTGATACTTTGAATAATGAAACGATTCTAACATTGTTACTAACCTCCTTACAGTAATTCTAGAACAGTGTTTACATTTTACGTTATTGAAAATTTTGAAATTATTAAGATGTTGTAAATTAATCAAAAACGCAAGGTATATTCTAAAATTCAGGTAGTTACAATTATTTTTACGTTTTATACGAAAATAAACACCTGGTTAGCAACACGTTGTTAAAACAATTTCGTTTGTCAGTACGGCAGAAAATTATTCCACCGGAGCCGGAGATTGTTTAAAGAACATTTTTTTCTTTTGTCTTCGAGCGACTTCTGAAGCTCGTTTCACAAGCTCGTCCAACGAGCGTGCGCAAACACGAAGAAAATTTATTACGTGCAAGAATGAATGATAAAAACAAGCAAAAACAGCATTTTGCATGTCCCGAAAATTTATATCTCGACGTTTTAAGTAGTGCCTGCGGGGGCGGCGCGTCCTTAACTGAGATTCAAACAAGCCCGGAATAACCCCGAACCTGCTCGAATGTGGGATGCTTAGGGAAAAGAATCAAATGATACAAGGGTTAGCGCGTTTATGTTGTCAACCCTCCGTTTTATTTCTTATGAGAATGTGTGTTTTTATATAAATAATGTATGACGTTGGCACCGCACGACTATAATAATGCCCTGAATTATTCACATTTTTTGCTACATCCACTAAATAAAATGGTAATCACGGTAGTAAAGGCGGCTCTTTTATTAAGTAAATTATTTCGGGGAGGATTTTGATAATTTTTTATGGCGAAGATGTCGCTGTTGCGTCAATGAAAAATGCACACTTGCAGAAAGTAATTAGTGAAAGGGTATTATTCATTTTCGCGTTTGATTAATGCGCATACCAAAAATATTAATCAAAACATATGCGCTAGATTACTTTCGGTTCTGCCATTGACCTGTTATTTATTAGCTGGGTATGAAATATGACGTGTATGTATCATTTCCGATGAATTACTTTAGGCAAATACGAATTTAGCGATTATTTGAATATTAGTTTCATTACACTAATTGGATGCTAATTTTAGATTATTTAGTGTTAATAATGTAATGTAAGGTGATGGCACGGAATCAATAAGGCTTTATCCATCCGACACCTATTAAAACGCCCTAATATACTTAGCAGAACATGAAATTGAATTCTCGGCGAATTTGTGAATGGCTTCTAGGTATTAATTGCTGTTGATTTCTATGTAGGCGCCAAGACGATTTAAGATCTCAATAATTTGATTGGAAATTAATTTACTTCACCGTGGAGAAAATCGTCGAAGTTAAAAGGCTGCAATTTTTTAATATCAAAAACATGATCCGATTCGAGGTGTATGTGATGTAACGTTTGATATAAGTAGATATATATGTTACAGTTAAAACTCATTTTCAGTTAAAATGCGTTTTTTCTAGTTAAAACTACATAGGTTTTATTAAATACCTTTGTTGCAACTAGAATTTACCACTAGTAATTTAAAACTAGTTCTAACCAGACACTACGCGTTTTACGTTTTGTTTTATCTTGGTTTTCCGTTAAGATTGAAGCTATTTTTGATGTTCCTCTGTCTGATTATTTCAGTTACTTTAAATTTAATACCCATTGTAACCATGACCCTAGTGTTTTGTCTGGTCAGAACTATGTAGTTTTAACTGATGACCGCTGTAAATTCTAGTTGTAACAGAGGCATTTAGTTAACAACTAGTTTTAACTAGAGAAAAAGGTGTTTTAACTGAAGATGGATCTTAACTGTAACATATACATAGTGTTACGTTTGACGGGCGAATAATTATTCGGGCGTAGGTAAAACTCAACGATTTATTTCTTAATAACTGGTATTTACATGACTAACAACTTCGCAACTTAAATGCACTCCACTCTTGTCTGAATTACGAATGCCTGGTTCCCGACGGTGGCCTCTATTTAAATCCCAGCGTGCCTCTCGATGGATCCAGAGCGCCGCATCGGAGTTTTCTGGACGCCGCAATCGAGACTTCTTCTCGGCTCGTCGCGACTTCCGCTTGCATACGCCTGGCCGATGAGTCAAACTACATACGAGAAGCAACGCGTAGATGGTAGAAGACACATAGGCGTCGTACCGGGGCGGCGTATGGGCTTATTTCGTAACAATACTGTTTAACTGGAGTGCATGACCCGGACAAAAAGAGAAATTGTTCTACTCTGTCGTTGCCATGAGAAGAAAGCCAAAATCATATAAAGTTTTTTTTTGAGATTCACAGAGGTTCACATAATGAAAATTTACTACTTCTTATTAACAAAATATGGTAGAAAAAACTGACTTGCCGGTTTTGCAAGAGCAAAAGAAATATCAAAGATGAACATCATTGGCGAACTAGGCTCAAATGTATAGCTGAAACTTTTTCCATTTTCTAATGATTCTAAGGGCGTAGTCAAAAATCCCACTTCGCTGAAATTATACTTCTTTATGACAGTTCTTACTTGTCATTAATATCATTTAAAGTTAACGCTTTTATTGCTCTAATGTTTTTCAAGTGTGAATTACAGTAATTCTCGTTGATTCAAGCTCAAAACAACAAAACAACCGTTTTCAAAACTCTTGGTGCTTATGTACGAAAATTTTGTTTTTGTGCAAGGAATCGAATACCGTGAAAATGGTTTATTCTGTTGAACAAGACACCTTCATTGTTGTGTCTTATCACAATGGGACATTCGTAAACAGAGAGTGGGTGCATACTGTAACCGCTTGTAAGCAAAAATATCTGGCGATATACCCTGATTTGCAAATTCAAGAAACATCGTAAGAGACTCACATTATAGATATCATCAAAATATTTGTTCGAACTGGCAATGTCAACAAACGGAAATCTCCTGGAAGATCTTCAGTATGTGAAGAAGCTGTTGATAATCTGAGTCATCTAACTAGCCGTGTCAGCAAAGGGAAATCTTCTGGAATACCTTCAGTATCTGAGGAAGTTCTTCATGATTTGAGACGACTTGAACCGAATCCACAAACACCTTCGACAAGTTTGTCTCAGCAGTCATGTACCTTGAGCAAAAACGTTAGTCCCATTTTCAAAAACGGTCGGCAAAATGACATCTCTAATTCTGTTCTCTTGTTCGTTCCAAATTGGAATATGGTGCTGTGGTTTGGTAACCGATCTATGAAGTACATCGCAAAAATCTAGAAAGTATTCAGCGCAAATTTCTCAAATTCCTGGCTTTTATCCAAGATGATTTTTATCCACCCCAAGGACTTGACCATAATGAATTGTTATCCAGATTTAACTTCACGTCTCTTAGCGTCCGGCGTAATATCTTAATGATACGATTTCTATATAATCTGCTCAATAATAACATCGACTGCCCTGAATTACTATGTAAATTGAATTTACTCGTTCCAAGGTGTTGTAATATTCGTTAGCATTTGCTATTTTATACACCTCAATCACGAACTAACGTTTTAACCACGTCACCTATTGCTGTAATGTGCACTTTATACAATAAAGTAGCAAATGTCTGTGACATTTTTCACGATTCTGTTAAGAGAATATCTTCTTTTATTAATTGATAAATGATCAACATTTTCAATATTTACTGTGACGCTTAACCATAATAAATTTGTTTCTTTTTATTGTAATGGATTAATTTTATTTTTTAATAAGATATGAAAAATTTCGGTAACCAGTTACACAGGTGCGTGCAAAATCTGCATAAAGTGATAGGCGGCACACTTCCATGACCTACTTCGACCCTAAAATCATTTATAGAAACTCTGTACGTCGTGTATGCACAAGGCAATGTAACCCATAGACATTTTTCTATCGCCTGATCATACGACACTATTGGTCGAGAATAATTTACGGGAACAGATTACACAGTAAAGGTACCAAATAAAACATTGTATAAATACACTCGAAGCAAAGTTTGATTTGATTTAATTTTTTTGATTAGTTATGACTTTATTCTCAATCATATACGTAATGACATCATTACGTTAATTTTAGTAACTAGGAAAACTATTCGTGACATATCTAGGGCAGTAATGCAATTCAATACACATCTAGGTGTGTAATGAATGAATGAATGAATGAATGCTGTTTTGAGCGCAGTTAATCACCGATTTCGACCATTCAACGTGCTTTTCATAGCTTGGGTAATTTGGTTAATGTTGGTGTTTTTGTTAATAGTCATGTTGACTTCAACATGGAATAAGTGGCCCATAACGTCGATGGCCGTTTATTTTGACTTAATTCGGCAAAATACGCCAGTATCACACTTTCAAAACGTCAATCTAATTTTATTCATAAGCGTTCAGAGGGAACTTGATTGTTATACATAGCTTACTTGTATTTATAAAAATAAATATTGTGACGTAAAATTTTTTTTAAAGATTTTCGCAAAATTTATTCACATGAGTGAGAATAAAATAGTATACATACCTCGGCGGAACATTTCCTACAGCCTCGAATTATGGTTCATCGTCAATTTGAAAGTTTGAGTTGAAAATGCAACAATCAAAGATATACTTCCAAAAATCCATGGCTGTTTTTAATCGGACTTTCTTTTGCTTTCTCTGTAGTATTGTGTCTTTACATGGTATGTTATTAGTGGAACTTTTTCTGCGATTCGGACCGACTTTTAGTACCCTCCATTTTTTTTTTTAATAAAATGCATCAACATAAAATAGTATATTGTTTTATAAGGAGCAAAAATGAGACTTTTCGTGGCGAATCTGTAGGTTTGACGGCCGAACGCGCGAGGCCGGCAATTACAGATGAGCCACGAAAAGTCATTTTTCTCCGTATAAAACATGCTATTTTTTCTTCAAACGTGAAACTGGATCCAATTTATTGGACATGAAAATGTTGAAATCTAAGAAATTGTGACAAAAATCACTTAGAACTGATTCTTAAAGCACTAATACGATATCTAACTTGCATTCTAAGGTCTAAAACATTCAGACACTTGATCATAAATCATAATCACCAAACAAGTAGGTACCTACCCTTCACTTTTTCTGCCGCTGATGACCGGCAGAAAAAATGCGAAAACAGCCTAGGCAGAAAAATTGGAGTCACTATACTCTATAACTGTGATTTTTTTTCTTTCAGTATCGATATAGTTTTTCACTTTGATGTGAAAATAGGTCAGTGGCAAATTTACTCACCGAAAGGCCTTTTCTTCTTGTTTAATATTTCAATTCCAGCTATTTAAAACAACCTTCACCTAAATATGCCACCTTTAAAATCTGTAGAGGACAAGTTCTAGTAATCAAAATACCTTTGATTCCATCACGTACTCCTACAAATACTATCATTTTACAATATTTTAAATGTTTTTACTTCGGTGAAATTTTACAAAGGGCACTTCACGATTTCGCACAAACTGTTTGTGCAAAACTCTTCTACATCATCCCCTGATCACGTTCCTTACCTTCAAAAGTTGTGGAAATGCTTCCTTGTGTCACAAAAAAATATTATTAGTGTTCGCCCTATGGTTGCACCCTATTAGTTGCGCCACATGTAGGCAACCAACTACACACATAGTTGAATTCGCACGAATTCCAATGACAATGATCCACGGAGCAAGAAGTGCCACATTTAGGGGTATGTCAGTAATGGGGCGCAGGGCGCGAAGCGCCCTGCCTTCACTAAATACCCAACGTTACATGTACGCGTGTTGTTGACTATAAAAAGTTAGGTTATGTTGGAAACGGCTTCCCATTGAAGAGTGTGGGAAATTTAACAATTTTTTTGTGGCAAAAGTAAGCATTTCTACAACATTTGAAGGTGAGGAATGTGTTCAGGGGGTGCTGTAGAAGAGTTGTGTGCGAAATCGTGAAGTGCCCTTTGTAAATTTTTACCTTTTTATATTATTATAAGACTATTCTTGATTGTGCATGATGATTGGTTAATTTAGGTGACAGTTATAATTCGAATCTTCGACTCTAATCGCCTGAATTGTGACAAATGACATATGACAGTTGTCTGTGATTGACATTGGCAGCACAAAACACTAGTAACCACGGCTGTAGAATATAAGGTTGGTACACTAATAAGGGAAATTTGGTGGAATAAAATTTGGGTGTCCTAGGCGGCTTTGGCGCGCTTTAGATCGTTTCGCCATCTGTGAATTACGATTACACACTAACATCTTGATGAATGAAATTTTCCACTACTGCAATGGCAAACTGACAACTGACAGGCTGCCAAAACTGTCATTCTACTTCTAGTTGATGTATTATGATAGAAATTACTGTTTAAATTGGTTTAACGAGATCGAACTCAGAGAGGAACGTACATTTATACATAACAAACCTCGGCAACTGCAGGTTTGTTCGATATTTCTAGCACTATTGTTTCATGTAAACAATCATTAAACAAGCATGTGCGATGACCAGATAAACACAGATTCCTTCGAAAAACAAGTTGACAATGTACTGGTTAAGAACTTTTCGGTAATTGATTACATTAGCCACCGCGATTTTGCCGAATCCGCCCCCACAAAAACCTCATACAACACCCCTGATCACGTTCCTACCTAACCTTCAAATGTTGTACAAACATTTCTCATAACATTTGAAGAGTAGGAACGCGATCAGGGCAGGGGCGTTGTATGAGGGTTCTGCAAAAACGGTTTCAGAGAAGTCGCATAGTAGCTAGTGTAAGCAATGGTCAAAGACGCTTCCAAAAGATTGAACGTTTAACATAAAAATTATTATTAAATGCTTTGATTAAATGTCAAAGTTGTCATTTATGTCGGTATAATCGTGTCCTTTTGATGTGGCAAAAATTAATGCCTCTAAATACCGTAAGAGGGACCCATTTGAAAACGCGCGTCATGGCCAACTGGTACGGAAAGAAATTATTCCACCTACCGGAACGTGAATGAATGAAAGATACTCAACCTATCTATTCTACAGCCGTGCTAGTAACAGTGAGAACTGTCAAGGCAGTGAAGTGGGACTTTGTATTTATCAATTGAGGTATGCAATGACCCGTTTTTCTGACGTTTGAAGAAAAAATAATTATTTCAAGTTATTCTACAAAAATTATTCTATAAGGAATAATATATTTCTTTAAGTATCCTGAAAAAAATAACAAAATAAGCACAAACTTAAATCAAACGAAATATTTACCTATTCACATAGCTTAATTTAGTGAACGACAATGTTTTGCATAAAGACGCTTTTTATTCCTTTACGTGACGGAACATGAGTAACAGCAACACAGATTAGTGATCCTGACGAAAGCTTTGATAAAAATGACCCAAGTCCGGACTAAATTGACCAAATTTAATTTCGTGTTTAAAAATGGTGGAGGTGCCGGGATAGTAAATAATTTAAAACATATATACATTTGCGGCCCCCCAAAAGTGCACGATTTTCTGTTGTCATGGAATTTTTTGAATTTTTAAATTAATGTAAGTGTGGCTATTACCAGTGGCGCAGCATTTTTGAATAAACAAAATGTCAAATTTGACAAATTTTTTTATTCGAGCGCCCATGATTTGAAGATACATTTACAATAGAAAAAATTATCGTGCATTTTTGACTGGTATGACAACAGCAACGATTTACCAGCAACGATTTTAGTTCGAACCGTAATTTCATACAGGCGGCACACACATAGAAATACATATAGGGCACACCTGTAATTCGCTTATCAGTGTTTGTGCCACGACGAAATTCAGTGTGGGAGATCTTTAGAATTTATGATGAATTATGGTTTGAAAAAATTTTCAAATTTTAGGGGATAAGGGTGTGCATGGACATACCATATAGGGCACGCCTGTAATTCACTTATCAGTGTTTGTGCCACGATGAAATTCAGTCTGGAAGATCTTTAGAATTTATAAGGAATTATGGTTTGAAAAAATTTTCAAATTTTAGGGGATAAGGGTGTGCATTGACATACCATATAGGGCACGCCTGTAATTCACTTATCAGTGTTTGTGCCACGATGAAATTCAGTCTGGGAGATCTTTAGAATTTATAAGGAATTATGGTTTGAAAAAATTTGAAATTTTAGGGGATGAGGCTGTGCACGGACATTCAATATATGTCACCCCTGTAATTCGCTTATCAGTGTTTGTGGCACGATGAAATTCAGTGTGGGAGATCTTTAGAATTTATGATGAATTATGGTTTGAAAAAATGTTCAAATTTTAGGGGATAAGGGTGTGCACCGACATACAATATATGGCACCCTTCTAATTCCCTTATTAGTGTTTGTGCCACAATGAAATTCAGTGTGGGAGATCTTTAGAATTTATAACGAATTATGGTTTGAGAAAATTTCACATTTCAAGGGATTGCAACTGTACTCTTAATAAATTTCATCAAGTATTTTTAGCAAATTAACAAGCAAGAACAAATTTGAAGCAAGATATGTATATAAATAGTTTTCAAAACGAGTTGACAGACGACAATTTTTTGTATAAATACGTCTTCCTACGTTATAAACTGTTGAGAAAACATCAAATTTGTCGTTCAAGAAATAGATTCCATTACAATACTGTCTTATTCTTCGAAAATAAACTAACTAATAATGTAAATATAATTTTTCAAATAAAAGCGAAATGTTTGGGGCAGCTATGTTGACTTCGCGATGGGCAAAATCAAAGGATAAGGCAACTAATGGTGTCGAGCGAGCTGGAAAAAGATTCTCGGGTGTAAAAATGGATATGTCACATATAATAAAGAGGTACTTACAAAAATGTTTATATTAATTATTTGTAGTTAGATTAGGTAACAAATTTTTAGTATCGAAAGTAAAGGATTTTGATTACAGAACACCCTGCATGGTCGCAGGACGTGAAAATACTTACAAGTCTTGAAAATACACTCTATATTTTTAGATGTAAAAACTGTTTAAAATAGAGACTAAATATTTCGAGATATGAAAAGGATTCGAAACGCTGAGTAAAATAAAGTACTTCCAAGTAAATAACAAGTACTAAGATGTAAGAGTACTTCAATAAACTACTTGAAGTAGCAAAATTACTTTAAGTCCTACTTCAAGTACCGCCAGATCGAAAAAGAAATTAGTCAAAGTTGGCCATGCACGACAAGCACATGTCGTAATTTAATTTTTTTTATTAAATGTCAAATTGACAAGCGCATGTCGTAATTTAAATTTTTTTATTAAATGTCAAATTGACAGTTTAAAATTAGAATTATGACACCTACATTTATAACACATAAAAATTGGTCTATGGAGTTCAGACAGTAGCTCCCTCGCTGTCGGAAACGTGACGACTGCATGCCTATTATGTTTTTTTTTTTGCAGTAGATTTCAAAGCATTCGGTTTTGTAGTTCCTGAGTAAACCATTAAAATAAATTTACGCATTCATTGCTTTTTTGAGTCACCGGGTATATGCAAATTCAAAAAATATGAATGGAATGATAAATTACAAGTACAGACTCATCATATTTTGTGTATTCTAGATTGGATTTATTCGGCCAACTTTTGAGCTGACGTCATCAATTTTTTGGAGGGGATAAGCAAATATATTTTGGCTAAACATTTATTACGCTCTTTATAACCTTAAAACATCTGCAAGATTTCAAAACATTCGGTTCTGTAGTTCCTGTTAAATCAATAAAATACATTTACGCATTCATTAACTTTTTTGGGTCACCCTGTATATGCAAATCCAAAAAATATGAATGGAATGATAAATCACAAGAAGAGACTCATCATATTTTGTACATTTTAGATAGGATTTATTCGGCAAACTTTCGAGCTGACGTCATCAATTTTTTGGAAGGGATAAGCAAATATATTTTGACCCAACATTTATTATGCTCTTTATAACCTTAAAACATCTGCAAGACTTCAAAGCATTCGGTTTTCTAGTTCCTGATTAACTTACTAGAATAAATTCACGCATTCATTATTTTTTTTGAATCACCCTGTATATGCAAATCGAAAAAAATTGAATAGAATGATAAATCACAAGAAGAGACTCACCATGTTTTGTATATTTTAGATAGGATTTATTCAGCAAAATTTTGTGGTGAGGTCATAAATTCTTTAGGGGGGACGACCAAATACATTTTGATCAAAAATTTTCCATGCTTATGATAATTTTAAAACATTTTCAAGATTTCAAAGCATTCGGTTTTGTAGTTCCTGAGAAAATCAGTAAAATAAATTTACGCATTCATTAATTTTTTTGAGTCATCCTGTATATGCAAATCCAAAAATATGAATGGAGTGATATATCACAAGTACAGATTCATCATATTTTGTACATTTTAGATGGGATTTATTCGGCAAACTTTTGAACTGATGTCATCAAGTTTTTGGAGGGATAACCAAATATATTTTGACTAAAGATTTATGATGCTTTTTATAGCCTTAGAACATCTGCAACATTTCAAAACATTCGGGTTAGCAGATTCAAAATTAAATTGCAAAATGTTGTTTTATAATTTTGATTTTTTTTTTAACTCAATTCGGAGTTTTAAACTATATGTATAGGACTGTTATTTTATACAATTTGAAACCCATTTACTACGTACAATTTTGAAGTGACGTCATGGCATTAGTGGTGGAGATGATTAGACAAATTTTGGTTAGCGTTTTACCGTCTACATGATATTCCTAATATAAGTGCAAAATTTCACAACAATCGGTCCAGTACTTTCGAAAATTATCTGTCTAACCAAAATCCGGGACGGCAGACAGACGAACAGACGGACAGACAGACGGAAATGGGAGACCTATTTCTTCGTCTTCTAGGGGTCATGAAAGATAAAAGAAAACGTAAAAGTAAAAGTAGAGAGTCGCCCGAGAGACTCGATTACGATACTTCCTTTGCTTACGCTCGGGAAGTAAAAATGAATCAAAATCACCGTTTTTCAATTTTGTCATAGTTCTGAAGTAAGATTCTAACAAAAAAGCTTTAATTGCGTTTGATAACATTGCAAATTACTTTTGCCAACATCTCTCGCTATCTACTTTTAGATGAAATAATGTACAGGTATGCTTATAATGGTTACTAATTTATTTAATCAGCACATCTGAACTTTTTCAAAGCTTCAGTCTTGATTCTCCTGTTTATCGATGGCCTCTTAATCCCTAAATGAAATTTTTGGGAATCAGTTTAGAACACTCCTTGTGAGTCAACAACTCGCACAGCAGCAGAAATTAGTCAATCATCTGTGCATCCTAAGCAAAAAAGAAACAAATTTCGTCCATATAATTTAACACTAGTACAAAAATTCGGACCCACAGGTAATCCTACAATACTGATTAGTTGACCTCTTTAACTATTTGAGGAAACATCAAAATTTTAATGATAACTTTTACGATTTGTTTGTTTTTTTCGTATAAAGCAAAATTTTGAAATAGTGGTATGAACAAACATAACTGTCATTAATACAACAAAGACAACCACACTGGATTAGACAAAGACAGTTTCAAGCAGTCTACTGCAAAAACATTTCATGTAGTATCGTCGGGAAATAAATTGTTAGTCCCAATTTTTTTTTAGAGACAATTCGAACAATTTACCGTTACTACTGAAAAATGTTAATTTGAAAATACTCCAAATGTATGGTTTTAACAGGAGGGTGTTTCTGCGAGTTACCATAAAAGGGTGCAGATTAACTTCATGTGGTCTTCCCTAACAGATGGATTACGAGGAGGTCTTTCAACCCTTGGCGTCCAAGAAGTCTAGATGTCATGCCCTTGGATATTTTTCTATGAAGCACAGTTAAAGAAATACACCGTATACTACACTCCATTTAAGAGTGTGAAACATTTGGAAAAGGAACTAAAAGCAGCTCTTGAAAATATTTTATCAGATGTTTTGTGCCGTTTAGTGTTTTTGATAAATAAATTATCTATAAAATATATAAATAATTACCTATTTATTTATACACACCTACGAATCCTTTGAAAAATGTATTGTGAATTGGCTTCCCAACTTCACCTAGCTCATTAATACTTGTGAATCATTCTATGTAATAAGTAAATACCACTTTTGGGAATTTTTAACATTTTTTCTTAATTAATTTGTCGCTCAGAGCATTCTTCATTGCCTACGCCCTGACGTATCCACATGGTCGCCGCCCACCCCGGTACTCCTCAAAATCCCCAACTTCTCCGAACAAATGGCCTCCTTTCCTCCCCATCCCCAAATCAGCGCTCGAAACAAATTATTTCCATGTAACTCCATCCTTTCCGGAAGCCGGCTCAATGGCCCACAACCACGTGAATCGTTAAGTAGCCTCCACTTATTCCAGACTGTCGAAATAAATGTCCGCATCCATTTCGGCCGTGGGCCTCAGCGCGTGTTCTTGACGTCCTAATTATTTTATTAATAAATCGAAAAGTGTTGTTACGGCTTTTGACTGCCGTCCGTATGCGAACTGACCATCGGATGTGTGTGTGTGCTCGCACAGGCGTTTGTGTTCGACGTCTAATTAAGTGTGAAGCCAATATCAAAGTGTGCGTTGGGGTGAAGTAAAGACCGCTTCTGGTTATTTTGCTTACGCGGCTTGCTACGCGTATCGCGCTCCAACGATTTTCTCTTCTGCGGTTGGGCACTTGCGAGCCCACTGATCCCAGGGCAGGCTTTGAAGTGGAATATGAACGGACTGCTGCTGCTGGGATCGAGCGGGCTATCGCGAAACGTTATGAGTTGCGAGGATCATTATGCAACGAATAGTTAGATATGTATAAATTTTAAGCGATCTCGCAAAAAATTTATTATATATCGGATAGAATAAAAATGCGCAAAGATCAGGAAAGTTAGAATAACAAACATTGGTAACGAAAGATATTTAACAAAAATATTGTTTTACAAATAATTTTTCCAATTTAAGTGACAAAAATGTCAGCTGATTTCAGACTGCCAAAAAAATTATGAAGTTGGAATACTGTTTGTTTCAGCATCGATTTCTGAAGAAAATGGCAAAAAACCCAGTGGGTTTCTTAACGCGTGAATGTTGATCAAAAACGTCTTCATTTTGATGAGAATTTTTTCAATATTTTAGATTTTCGACAAAATAAATAATTAAAAATTTAAATTCATTCAGTCAGGGATTTTTGAGGAGGAGCTCCGCGCACCTAAGGCTGTTATTCAATTGTATTGTTGGTCGCATTTCTAATTGTTCGGCAGTGGAGCTCTATGTGAAAAATCCTGCATGGGAACATAATCAACGTTTAAGTAACTCGACAGCTATCCCAAAAGAAAGTTTGTAGTTTTTAAAAGTCTTGTTATATTTTTGAGATGAATAAAATATTTTTCTAATTTGAAACACTTCTGAACCAGAGTTTTTTTTTTCCAATAATTAATTAAGAAAATATATACCGAAATATTCCGTTTTAGTGCTCCGAAGAACTATATGCAGATTGATAACTAGAGACAGGCAAAATTAGTCGAAGCGCTCGAAGATTTCTCCCACTCCTCATTATCATTGCAAGTCCAGTGTCATGCCGCGGTTACGATGACCGAAAATGCAGCTGGACGAAGCGAAACAATATTGCGCCCTACTGAAGTAAAGTATTGGGAGTTGCAGCGACTCAAACTGCATGTCTCTATTCATACGTTTTGCAATTACTATTATTGCAACAAATACGAATACGCCAAGTGGCGTCATTATTCCTAGTTTAATAAATTTATCCCTACAGTATGTCTTCTAACTCAAAGCAGCAAGAATTCTCATATATTTTCTTTGTAGTACAAAGATTTTTTTAGTGTATCCACAAAAGGTCATCGTTAATAGGATTATGAAAACACCTAAAGTATCCTGTCTGAAAGAACTTGCCTTGAAACTATGAGTTTTAATTGTGAAAATAGCAATAATGATTCGTCAGTTAAAAATTTGGTTGGTTTATCTAAGATAAGATATAAGTTTTTCAAAGAAAAAAAGTTAAACTGTATTCCCTTTTCTTGTTCAGCAAATCTGATTCACAAAAAACTAAACTTGCAGTTATAATGATTGTTCAACTCAATAACATTTTTACCAGCAGCAAATATGTTAGTTATATGAGGCACGTGGAACGGAAACACGAGCAACAGTTAACACATTTATTATACAAACACAAGTAAATATACATTACATTGAACTTAGACACACGCGCGCGGACCACCGACGAGCCATTAGTGTGACGTTCATCTTCGTCATGGCTACGTCATCGCTGGCGCAGTCGCGCAGACTACCGCCTAACAAGCACTCCATCTATGTTTCCTAACAAAATAATGTGGTGTCATCGGTAGCTAGAATAAATTTACCACTGCAACAAATTAGACCGGTCTTAACAATAGCCATTGTGGCACTAACTAATTTTAGAAAATTTATCAATAATTGAAACATACTGTTTCCTATGATTAACTATCAACTACTTGCCTTCTAAAATTCATAGAATTTTAATTATCAGTAAGCAGTTTTTGTAAAATACTGTTACGAAATAAACCCATACGCCGCTCTGGTACGACGCCTATGGGTACGGTGATGAGCGGTGGTGGCGGCGCCGGACCGGACTAAGAAAAACCTGGAAGCGGAAGTTGCAATGGGCACTCCAGAACAACTTCGATCGCGAAATATCTAGAAAAGATCGGTGGCTATTTAAACAGGGACCACCGCCGGGAACGGCCAGTCGAGTCCAGTAAGTGAGAGAATTTGACTCTAGTCAAATCCGTTCCAGTCGAGTTGGAAATATTCTGTACATAATCTCTCCATAGTTAGTCGTATAGTTTTGTATTACTGTGAAATAAATTGTTATATATATGATCTTAATTACCGATTAACGTAGCAAAACAATCAAATGCTTTTATAAGATGGCAGAAATGTGAATTTAGAAAACTTGTTCAAAGACTCATGATATTTCGCGACACATTAAGTTTCGTTCTAAAAGTGTAAAATATTTGCTCCTGAGATCGAACTCACATTTTAACTTTATTAAACGTTAAAAAATTTTGCTTACTTATAAAAAATGGAAAAATATTAACTAATTTGTCAAAAATTATAATAATCGGAAGAATTCGCTTTCTCAGTAAAAGGGATTTCTCTGTCTAATTTCAACACATCCTAAAATATTATGGTTTATGTCCGTGTATGAAGGAAAGCTTTTTAAAAGCTATGAAAAAAAAAAGACGAATCTCAATGAATACTAATAGTTAAGTAATTTCAACATTTGCAAGTATTCTGACTAAGTGGAGTTAAAATTGAAAGAACTCTGAACTTTTAGGAACGATTTGAATACTGAAAAATGTTTGATGAAAATAGGAAGATAGAAGCGTTATAAAATTTTTGATCAAGGAGGGTAATGATCCAAAAATTATCCATCAAAGAATGATTGCCATAATGGTGAGAATGTCCCATCATTATATCTATATAGCGCACTGGTACAAGTGTTGATTAACAATTTTCTCAATTCTTCCTCGTTTTCATTCTTACTTTTTCAGTCTCTAATATTCAACTTATCTAAATCTTTTTTACTGTCATATCTATTGTCTTTTTTCGTAGTCGTTCTCTTCTTCTTTTGTCTCCTAGCTTCTTTTTGATTTAAATTTAATTTGACCTTCTCCTACTTTTATTTTTCGTAACATTTTTACTTCCCGAGCGTCAGCAAAGGAAGTATTGTAATCGAGTCCATCGGCCGACTCTCTACTTTTACGTTTTCTCGATCTCTCATGACCCCTAGAAGACGAAGAAATAGGTCTGCCATTTCCGTCTGTCTGTCCGTCTGTCCGTCTGTCCGTCTGTCCGTCTGTCCGTCTGTCCGTCTGTCTGTCTGCCGTCCCGGATTTTTATTAGACAGATAATCTCCGAAAGTACTGGACCGATTGTTGTGAAATTTTGTACTTATATTAGGAATATCATGTAGATGGTAAAACGCTAACCAAAATTTGTCTAGTCATCCCCACCACTAATGCGATGACGTCACTTCAAAATTGTACATTGTAAATGGGTTTTAAATTGTATAAAGAAACATAGTCCTACACATGTAGTTTACAACTCCGAATTGAGTTTTCACCCGAGATGTCCAGATTTTTGGAAAAAAATCAAAATTATAAAACAACATTTTGCAATCTAATTTTGAATCTGCAAAAGCGAATGCTTTAAAATGTTGCAAATGTTTTAAAGCTATAAAGAGCATCATAAATCTTTAGTCAAAAAATATTTGCTTATCCCCTCCAAAAAATTGATGACGTCAGCTCCAAAGTTTGCCGAATAAATCATATCTAAAATGTACAAAATATGATGAGTCTGTACTTGTGATCTATCACTCCATTAATATTTCTTGGATTTGCATATACAGGGTGACTCAAAAAAATTAATGAATGCGTAAATTTATTTTACTGATTTACTCAGAAACTACGAAACCGAATGCTTTGAAATCTTGCAGATATTTTAAGGTTATAAAGAGCATAATAAATGTTTAGTCAAAATATACTTGCTTATCCCCTCCAAAAAAATGATGACGTCAGCTCGAAAGTTTGCGGAATAAATCCTATCTAAACCGTAAAAATAAGATGAGTCTGTACTTGTGATTTATCACTCCATTCATATTTTTTGGATTTGCATATACAGGGTGACTCAAAAAAATTAATGAATGCGTAAATATATTTTATTGATTTAATCAGGAACTGCGAAACCGAATGCTCTGAAATCTTGCAGATGTTTTAAGGCTATAAAGAGCATCATAAATCTTTAGTCAAAATATATTTGGTTATCCCCTCCAGTAACTTGTTGACGTCAGCTCAAAAGTTTGCCGAATAAATCCTATCTAAAATGTACAAAATATGATGAGTCTGTACTTGTGATCTATCACTCCAATCATATTTTTTGGGTTTGCATATACGGAGTGACTCAAAAAAATAAATTAATGAATGCGTAAATTTATTTTACTGATTTACTCAGGAACTACAAAACCGAATGCTTTGAAATCTCGAAGGTATTTTAAAGTTATCATAAGCATGGTAAGTTTTTGATCAAAATGTATTTGCTCATCCCCCCTAAAAAATTTATGACGTCACCACAAAATTTTGCCGAATAAATCCTATCTAAAATGTACAAAATATGGTGAGTCTCTTCTTGTCATTTATCATTCCATTCAAATTTTTTCGATTTCCATATACAGGGTGACCCAAAAAATTAATGAATGGGTAAATGTATTTTATTGATTTAATCAGGAACTCCAGAACCGAATGTTTTGAAATCTTGCAAATGTTTTAAGGTTATAAAGAGCATAATAAATTTTTAGTCAAAATATATTTGTTTATCTTAAAAAAAAACTGATGACGTCAGCTCAAAAGTTTGCCGAATAAATCCTATCTAGAATATATATACAAAATATGATGAGTCTGTACTTGTAATTTATCATTCCATTCATATTTTTTGAATTTGCATATACCGGGTGACTCAAAAAAAATAATGAAATCTACTGCGAAAAAAAAACATAATAGACATGCAGTCGTCACGTTTCCGACAGCGAAGGTAGTACTGTCTAAACTCTTTAGACCAATTTTTTAATCTTGCCACAGTTCACATCCACTGAAAATTAATGGTCTTATGACAGTTCTGTACAGTCTTTCTTTTGCTTTCCTGGAGTCCTGTTTGGATACTTCTGTGAGCACTCCTCCACTTCTGTGTCCTTTGTTTATTCTGTAGCTGATATCACTGCTTTCTGCAGGTAGGTAACGTTGTCTTTTTTACATACCGATAAAAATTTCTGTCTGTACAATTATTTAGTATTACATCTCATGTTCGCTGAAAAAATATTTACTATTACTTTTTCTTCCCCTGTCCCTTCAGTCGACCATCAACACATATTTTAACTTTTCTTAATTGATTTCTAGTCCCATTCTTTTTGTAGCGTCTTCTAATCTTCTGGTCATATCCTTGAATTATTTCCTTGTTCTTGTTAGAAAAACCAGGTCGTCTTCGAGCGTTAACATTGGTGCTTCAGGTTAATTAATGTACCTTGTCCGTGAATAATACGTACCTTTGTTTAATGATGGTATGTTTATATAAGTATTTAATCAAACCCCCTTTCTACTTTAGCACGTTGTACTGGTATGTACAAATTTGGGCAAATTATTTTGGTTCTTTCCAAGACTTTTTGCTTCCATCCATGTGTTATCCCTCTTCTTGAGTATTTTCGCTATCATATCATCCCAGATTTATTTTGGGCGTTCCTTTCCTCTCTTGATTTGTATACAAGCTTCCCAGACCTGTTTTACTTGTCGGTCACTATTTAGCCTACCTAGGTGTCCCTACCAAGTCAACTGTTCATATATACTCTAGGATGCTTTGTACTTCTAGATCTTTCCCCAATTCCTAATTTCTTGTTCTACCTCATCGCGTTGTTTTTACTTTTCATTAATATCTCATGTGTCAAAATTCGTAAAAAAATAGTGTTTTCAACAGTCATTTTTATTGTCTTCGTTACTTCTTTCTTATCTATAAAACTTGTAGTTAGTGCATATGTCTTTGCACCCTTCTCTATCTATTAGTTAACATCTCTTTCTTGGTTTCCTTACTCATCAGTTACAACACCCAGATATTGTGTTCGACCCGCTCTAAAACTGTATGTTCAACTTGAATTTTTACTTATTTATTCCCATTCTGTACTCGTTCAGGATTTGGTTCCATATCGTTGTATTTTTTGTTTTCTTCAACTATTACGATAACGTCCGCAATTGCACACTTCGAAATATCTATTTTTCTTAAGTTTCTGTAATCAAGATACAGTTTCTTCTACGACATTCCCTCATTATATCGTCCATAAATATTGAATAGAAAAAGGCTCATAACTCCACCTTGCCTTAATCCTTCTCTAGTTACAATGTCTTCCGATTGTGCATTGTAGATGATTATATGGTTTACGTTATTCCTATACATGCTTTGAATTACTTTTATCATGTTGTCGTTGATTCCTCTAGCTTCTAGCGTCTAAACTTTACCATACTTTTTCTCTAGGGACTCTGTTGAACGCGTTTTCCATGTCCAATAAACAAAAGTATCATTTTGTTGCTTCGTTAGTCTTCATTATACTTTTTTTTAACGTGAAGATGTGATCTTGCAGGCTGCACCCCTTTCTAATCAGCTTTCTGCTTCCACGATCGAGTGTTTTAGCTTTGCCCTTAGCCTGTGTTCTAGCACGTGTTCGAGTAGTTTAAGTACTGCGTTTAATAAAGTTATTCCTTGGTAAGTTTTGCATTCTTTCTATCGCATTTCTTACAGATTGGCACAATTAATGCTACTTAGCAATATTTAGGTATTTTCTCTTCCTGTATCACTTGATTTTGTATATATTTCCAAAAGCCTGCAGCCTACTATGTTTAATAGTATATTGTTGAAATGCTGGAATCTTTTACATGAAGCTTAAAAATAGAGAATGTTGGGAGCCGCGCAGAGAATAACGACTGGTTGTGTCTTCCCCTGTAGGTATATTGCACTTTTTCTTATGACTTTAATACTCCAGTTATCGTTTTGTTGACCAGGATCACTAAAATCGCGCTTTTCAGATTTCTGTTCGTACTTACATGTGAACAAAGTTTATTGCTTACGTTTACCATGTTTGTTCAATTCGACTAGTTTTTCGAACTGATATTTTGTGCCATAATGCATAGTTGTTGCGAGCAGTTTTTTCTCCTCAAAATAAATCATTCATTCCAGAGTATGGATGGCGAGTAGAAGTCTTACTTCTAGGAACCTCCTGAAGTTAATGAGCAAATTAGACAGATGCTACATGACTTAATACCGACACTTCTCTTTTCAGGTCTTTAATTTCAGAATTCAGTGCTACAAACGTAATTTGATAAGTTCTTCGCCTACCATAGAAGAAACAACAATTTGAAAATCAAAATATTTTTATTCAACGTAATCCCCTTTCAACGCTATACACTTGTTACAGCGACCTTGCAACTTTTCTAACCCTCTTAAAAAAAAATAATTCTTCCTGCTCCTCAAACGAAGCCTCCACAGCCTCTATTATCTCGTTGTTTGAAAAAAATTTATGGTCTTTTAAGGTTTTTTTTAATTGACGAAACAGATAATAATCCCAGTGAGCTAGGTCCAGAGAATAAAGAATGAAGTGTTTTGAACCCCAAATAATGAATTGTATTCATTACAATGTGCGATTTGTGTGCAGGAACATTGTTCTGCTAAAACAGAACTCCTTTGGAAATTTTTTGCCTCTCGTTTCCACAATTTTTCGCGCAGCGTGGTTAATAGGCTTTAGTAGTATGCTCCTGTTGTGGATTTGCCCTTTTCTAGATAATCAACCATAATTACCCCACACGAATCACAAAAAACTGAAGCGAGTATTTTTTCGGCAGATTTTTACACCCGAAACTTATTGGGTCTTGGAGCACCAGAATATCTCCGTTTCATGGACTGGTTGCTTTGTTTCTGGATCGTAGAAATACAGCCAGGTTTCATCAATGATAATCACGCGGTTTAAAAAGTCAGGGTCCTCATCAAAAAAGGCACACAAAGAGCGTGAAGTTTCCACTTTTGCTCACTTTTGATCGGCATGCAAGCACTTTCGAATCCATTATGCTGAAATTTTTTTCATGTCCTAACCGGTGTGAATGATGTGACGCACACGTTCACAGGAAATCTTTAGTGTCACAGATATTTGTCTTATGGAAATTCGACGACCTGACAAAATCATATCGTGCACTGCGTCAACATTTTTAGGAGTGGATACCGAAATCGGTCTTTCTGGTCTATCGTGATCTTCAATCGAAACTTTTCCCCTTTTGAAAGAAGGAACCCAATTTTTTTAAAGGGGCATAAGAAGGACAAACTTGACCAAGTGTTTTAGACATATCATCGTAAATTCCTTTACCCGTTAACCCCTTTAGATACAGGTACTTAATAATCGATCTAAGTATATTCAATTTTACTGATTTCCACATTTTCACTAGAGATGACTTTTCCAAAATTCTCGTGCACAACAATGCTTGAACTTTTCGGAGTCAAATTTGACAGTGATTTCTAATAAGTTGTTGTTTGTTACCATGGTAATAAAAATTTGTTTTATGCAGTGGAAAGTACGTAGTCTAACAATTCTAACAATTTATCAAATTACCCTCGTATAAGTTCGAATAAAGCAGTAGTCAGTATTCTCAAAGATCAGTTTTAGGCACGCAATCAAAGCCATATAGATCAATTCGTTATGTATGAATTTTTAAAACGAATATGTCTAAAATTCAAAAAATCTATTTTTTGCACTCATGACCTTTTTTGATGGCTTTCGCGCATTCACCACCGTGCGGGAGTTCGAATTTCCCGCACACGTGCATTTTAACTTCCCGTTGCCATGGTAACCTTAAAATACTCGCGTAGTGTCAACATTGTGACGTGTTGACGGCGCGCATTGTTTATAAATAACTCACAGTTAATTTCTTCAATTTAAAGGTTTATTCGTTGCAAAAAATATTGTACACAACACGTTCGTGAGCCTGCTTCCCGCATTCACGCAAATGCGGCACTCCCTTCGGTCGTGCCGCAAACAAGCGTTCATGCGGGAAGCAGGCTATCCCGAACTAGTTGTGTAAATTACTATTGTGCTTCACCAAACTGAGATTTCGCCTGAGAATCTGCAATACATCTAACTAGAAAACTAAACAACTTTGCTTAATAACGTTAGATTTTCTTTTGTAAGGATGTTATATGAATTACCAGTGTGATGTTCCTTCGCCAAATGTTTCTGAGTCTTAGTCACGTGTTATTTTAATTCAATTGTTTACCGTACTTTTGGTATGTGCTAAATTTTAGCTATGCGTCAGTATTATTAGAGCTATTATTACTGGCAATTTTAGCATTATTATTATTGCTATTATTATTACTGATCCTTGCCGTGATATACAGTTGTCAGGTTTATGTATTCGATGGATGTGAGTTTTGCATTCATCGCAGGAAGATTATTCCTGGTGGAAGTTTGGAGGAATTAATTTGTGCCTCGAGTGGCGTTTGGATTCCCACGGCAGGCTATGACAAGCAAATTTACTTTTTATTTTATGAACCGAGTGGTCTATCTCTGGAGAGAAGCAAGGAATAATAAGAAAAATTTTGTATTCAGTGGGTGTTTGAAGGGCAGTATAAGCACTCGACAGTAAGGGAAAATTCACATTTGTACTATATACTTGTACAATGGTACATCTTATTACGAAAAAAGAACAATTATTGTAATTAAAGTTTAAAATAGCCAGAAAAAATATGTAAAATAATGAGAAAGTTAGGGCATTGCAATAAAATTTGTAAAATTACAAGATTTTAAAAAAGTTGACGTTTTTGAACTTTGGATAATTTCCAACGAAATGTTACTCTACGAGGAATTTGAATAGAAGTTGCGAATTGGTGCTTTTGAGATTATAGATTCTTTGCAAAAAAAGATTCATATCTAATAAGATTCATACTAAAAATAATAGTAAAAAAATTGAATCTTTGAAAAATATATTGTTCCAACTACGTTTAAGAATTAAGTAAATTGTCTGTTTCATCTTAACATAGAAAATAAATTTTGAACCAATTCTTTAACGATTTATTAGCTTAATTTTCCCTTTCGTCTTTATTATATTAACGGTGTCAGTTATTTGTCTTGTTCTGTTTCCTCTGCCTTGTTATTTACCCAGAAAATACACTTTTAAATAATCACGAACAAAAGCACACTGCACCTACATATTTAAATGCGACAAAAACAATGTAGACTTAGTTGAAAAAGCTAAAATTTGATAGAAACTTCAAATAACCGTGGAAATTTGTTTTTGTTAAATCAACACTCTGCAAACCTAAAATTTAAATTAAAATTACTTCTTCCCATCATTTTGCCCAACTTGTAAATAATAAAGTAAAAAGTTAAAATTAATTTAAAAATTTCTACGCCAGCAAAAATAACCTCAGGAAGTTGTCTCAACAATTAATTATTTCAAGTCTACAGCAGCTGATGCCCTCGCTGATGATCCAACTTACCGCAGGAAATTTGGTTCGAAAATCCCACATTGTTTTTAAATTTCCAGTCCAGAGATATTATTTATCCGCGAATTTCCGCCGCAATGAAGTGTAAAGCAAAAACCATCCCTGTGAAAATTTCCGAAGTACGTGTGTTTGCATTTTATATAGAGCTCCACTCTTCCACAGAAAAGTAATAAAGCTTTCTTATAACTTCTTAAAGTCGACTGGCAAAGTTCAAACTTGGAAACGAATACATAAAAAGCGCCGAACTCCGTCGATATTGAGGAATTATTTCTTAAATTATACAGATGTCGGCTTCTGATTACTTTATGGACTCGTCATTTATGAGCAAGGCCCGATTGCCAGATGCACCACGCGTTATTCGTCCTTCGCTATTTGCTAGACGCCAGAAAAGGATGACCTCTCCTACGTGCATACAGTTACATTTGGGAAATAAATTTGTGGTTTTGATTTTCATAAATTGGTTCCCGTTTGTAAATCCACCAAGGTTGTGTAATGTGATTTAAATTGATGTTCGACTTTATATTAAAAATGAACGTGCTTTCGTATAATCGTGCAGATTTTTCCACTTCCAATGCATATTCTTGGGGTATTATTAAAGTCTGAAAGAGAAGTAATTTGCTACGTTAAACAAAGTTTGAAGACTGCATACAGGTTTTTCGTTGAGACGGTAAATTACTTATTTAGAGATAACTGAGTGGAAAAGTTGCGTTCAATTTTAAACCACGTTGTTTTTTGACAAAAATCTTTTTTTTTTTTTTTTTTTTTTTTTTTTTTGTACATTTGGTCGCATCGACAGCTAGGTCATTAGCAACCTTACATGGTAGGGAAAACACACTTAGTAAAAAGAAAAACCCTTCTATATGCATTCAAACAGCTTAATATGTTTAAGAAACAGAAGGATGTTGACCACGTTCGGGATGGTACTTCCTAGCGCTTCGGCGAGGTTGGGTGATATTTGGAAATGGTTGCGTTGGGTTTGCCAGTGGGGACAATCGCAGATGAGATGCTGGACAGTTTGACGGCATCCGCATTGCTGGCAAGTAGCTGGGGAGGTGCGGTTGAGCAGGTATCCATGGGTGAGCCGAGTGTGTCCTAATCGCAACCGCGTTAAAACGACTTGATCACGACGATCTGGCGGAAGTGGAAGTATACAGTTAACTTCTGGCTTAATCTGCTGCAATGCTGTAGGCGTAGAGGTCCAGTCTGTTTGCCACTTTTGAATGATAGCCTGTTTAAATAAACTTTTGGCGTCAGGTGCTGGGACTAACAAAATTTCTGCGGCAGATTCCGATTCGACTGCTTCTTTAGCAGCCCTGTCAGCTTCTTCGTTTCCCGATATGCCAGTGTGAGATGGAACAAAGATGAAACGGACGGTTTTGCCGCTATTGGAGAGCATGGTCCACACTTCAAAAATTTGCATGATCAACGGATTGGTTGAATAAATATTTCGCAGTGCGCTTAGACTGGCTAAAGAGTCGGTACAAATGCAGTATTTAGAGGCGCTCATCGTGGTGATAATCTTGCAGGCTTGGAGGAGAGCGTAGAGTTCGCCCGTGAACACACTAGCTGGAGATGGTAGCCGTAATAGTCGGCGTACGGAAGGCCCAACGACGGCTGAACCGACGACGCCTGTGACTGATTTCGAAGCGTCCGTGTATAGAAAAGTCGAATCTGAGCAGGTTGCTTGTAAGGTATGAAATTCTGTCTGGATCACTGAAGCGGGTGTATTAGTTTTGGTGAACTGGAGGAGAGTGGTGTCTGGTCGAAGAGATGGAATTAGCCAGGGCGGGGGTGTAGCGAACTCATATGGAAGAATAGCGGGGAAGGACGGTATTCCGAGAGTTACCAGATCTTGTTGAAGGCGAATTGAGATGGGTGGGATTAGGTGTCGTTTGCGATCAAATAGTATAGTCAGGCGATCGGTAAATACATGCTGGAAAACAGGATTGCTGGGATTTCTAGAGGTATTAGCTGCGAAGGATAACTGAAGGTACTTGAAACGGAAAAGAAGAGGCGGTTCCTTTGCTATGCTATAGAGGCTGATAACTGGGCTTGTGCGGAAGGCCCCAAGGGCTATTCGTAATGCAGAATTCTGAAGAGTGATTAGAGGTGTAAGGAGCCTGGGACGGCATGCTGAGTAGGCCACTGCTCCATAATCAAGTTTGGGTCGTAGTAATGTTCTGTAGATACGAAGGAGGATTTGGGTGTCGGCTCCCCAAATAGGATGAGAGAGGACTTTCAGAAGGTCTACAATTTTTAGACAGGTAGCCTTTAAGTGATCTATATGCGGTTTCCATGAGAGGTGCTGATCAAAAACCACTCCTAGGAACTTGGCTTGAGGAACATAGTCAAGATTTATTCCCTGAAGCTGGAGGGGTGGAGGTAATTGCCCGCTTTTCTGCGAGAAACAGATACATTTCGTTTTTTCGGCTGAGAATCGAACTCCGTTATTTTCGGACCAGGCCTGGACAGTGTGTATGGCTCTTTGGAGTAGACTGGTTATTGATTGGAGTTCCTTTCCTTTTATGTAGAGGATGAGATCGTCAGCAAAGAGGCCACCTTTTACAGGGTGGTTTACATCCTTGAGAATATCATTGATTGCTATGAGAAAGAGAGTCACACTAAGGACGGAGCCCTGAGGGATGCCGTTTTGTAAGTTCTTTTTTCTCGATAACGTGTTGTTTACCCTTACTGAAAAAGTACGGTTGTGTAAGAAGTTAAAAACAAAAAAAAATAAATGTTTCCAGTGAGTTCCCATCGAAGAAGTTGGTCTAAGATTTTATGCCGCCAAGTCATATCATAGGCTTTTTCAATGTCAAAAAAAACAGCCAGAACTTTGTGTCTATTAGCGAAAGCTTCGCGAATTTCAGATTCGAGATTAATAATGTTGTCGGCTGTGGAACGAAGCTTTCTAAAGCCACTTTGATGGATGTTTAAAAGATGTTCCTTTTCTAGATACCATACAAGTCTCCGGTTTATCATTTTCTCCATGAGTTTACACATTGTGCAAGTAAGAGAAATGGGCCGGTATGAGTTAACATCGAATTTAGGTTTGTTGGGTTTTAAGATTGGAATAATAATAGCTTCTGACCAGAGCTCAGGAAAGGAATGGCCAGTCCAGATGTCGTTGTAAAGATTTAGGAGGATAACTTTTCCGGTGCAAGGAAGATTTTGGAGAAAGATGAAAGGTATGTCATCTGGACCTGCAGCAGAATTGGGACAAGCTTGAAGTGCATTCTCTAGTTCTTCCAGGGAAAAAATATTGTTGAGTGGGTGGACTGAATCGATTTGGGGGGGCGCAAAAGACGATTCCACTTGGTTTTTGTGGGATAAAAAGGCGGGGGTGCAGTTTGCATTGCTTGAGGCCGTCTCGAATTTTTGTGCAAGAAGATTTGCTATGCCTTGATTGTCATCAATAACAGAACCGTGAGAAATTATCTGCGCAGGACCCGGTTGATAAGTATTACCCTTAATACGTTTAATTCTGTCCCATACTACCTTGGTAGGAGTATTGCTGTGAAGGGTGGAAACAAAGTTCATCCAGGAGTTTTGTTTGGCTCTTTTGATGATAAGACGTGTTTGTGCACGGAGTTTTTTGAATTCAATAAAAGAGTCTTGTGATTTTTTACGTTTCCAAACATTGAAGGCTCTTTTGCTTTTTCGCAATGCTTCTGCACATTCTACGTTCCACCAAGGGACAGTTTTTCTTGGTATTAGTTTGGTCTTTCCAATATGGTTATGAGCGGCACTGACTATAAGGTGATTGAGTTGAGATAGAACACTCTCTGGACTCATGTTAGTATTTAACGACCCTAAATTTTGATCGATTTCTGCTTGATATTCATTCCAATTAGCCCTCAGGAGATTCCATCTAGGCTTAAACTGACCACCTGCAATATTCGGATTTGAAGGTTGTGAGAGCAGGTCCAACTTAATTGGCAAGTGATCACTTCCATATAGATATGAGTAAGGGCTCCAACTGAATATATGAGCCAAAGAGGGGTCACAAAATGCTAGATCTAAGGCCGACGTAGTGCCTGTAGCTATGTTGATTCTAGTGGCCTGTCCAGTATTTAAAAGGACCATGTTGGTGGAGCCAAGGAAGTCCTCAACTATTGTGCCTTTTGAAGATGTTGTGATAGAACCCCAGAGAATGTTATGTGCATTGAAGTCTCCTACAATGATGCACGGGTGGGGTAGTTGCTGATAAATATTTTCTAATTCCTCGAGAGAAAATGTCGTTGAAGGTGACAAATATATGTTACAGATTGAGAATGACTGCTTGAGTGTCACTTCAATCGCAATCGCCTCAAGACGAGTTTGTAGTGGAATTTGCATTGCCTGATAGGAAGAATCTACGTATATAGCCACTCCACCACTAGCTATAGAACTCAGCAATCTGTTTTTATAAAAACAAGTATATTCTTTATGGCAGTAGTAATGGTTGTTTTTAAAATTAGTTTCCTGTAAGCACATGATAGAAGGACGACATTCAGACATTAAAACTTGCAATTGAGGAAGGCGGGTATAAAACCCGTTTAAATTCCATTGTAATATGAATGGGCTATGAGAAACTTAAAATGTCTGGGATGAATCGGTTGCTTCGCCGTCATCATCTGAGGGATTAACTAGTGGGTTTAATTTCTTCCGAATCTTAGTGAAACGGGTTTTCATCGTACGATTTGTCAGATGTGGATATAGTTGGTAAAGCATATCTATTAGTTTTGCTATGTCTTGAGTAAATTCTTTAGCTACTGCTATTGGGTCTGCGGAGCCGGTTACATTTTCCAAAAAGATTTGAAGTTGATCGTAGGATAAAATGAATTGGTCTGGATTCTCTTGCATAATTGGTTTCAATGGTTGAAGATGTTCAGCTATTTTGCTCAAATTTCCATTATCTGAAGTTAGACTATCAGAAGATAAACTTTTCTTGATTTTTTTGGACTGTTGAGCTGGCCTTGTGGGTTTTAAAAATTCTGGAGCAGTATTTAATTGGGATGCATTGAGGCCTTGGAAAGGTGAACTAGAAATATCTTCCACTGGCGACCAAGATAAAGAGTCAGCTGCCCGTTTGTTAGGAGGCTGAGGGACAGTGTTAACTGCATCACTGGTGTCCATAATTCTTTGGAAGACAGAGGTAGCAGGTGCAAGGGTATTTAATGCTGGCAGGGGATCCTTTGCTAGACTAGGAGGGTTGAGCGGACTTTCGACAGAGCCTGCGTTACTTGACATCTGCCCTTCTTGCGAATTTTCTGGGACAACCGAGGTAGCTGTTTCTTGGGGGGTGTTATTAGGACATGTGTTAGCTATGTGCCCAGCAACTTTACAGGAGAAGCAAACCAATTCGTCATACGATGTGAATATTCGGTAAGTCGTCTCATCGAAGTTAATGAGTATGGATGATGGAAGCTCTACTGTATCATTCGTACTGACATAAACATGTCTTCTGAAGCTTAAAATGTGAGCAAACTGATCGCCCGGGATGCCTGCCCTTAAGAAGGCCATACGAGACATTAATTTAAAGCCCAGCCGTTCCACAGAGTTTTCCAAAAGTTCATGGGGTATGGAGGGGCAGACATTAGAGAGTATTATGCGGCGAGTCGGAGTTATTAAGCGCCGAATATTTAAGGTTTGGTCGTTGATTTTAATATTTGAATGATTGGCGACAAGATCATCAACAATGTTTGTGCTCGAAAAGTAGATACATATACGATTGTTGGACATACGGGAGGCAAAAAGAATAGTTTTGGGATCAACGATGTTGGCCAGAGCAGTAACATAATCACCCAGTTTAGTTTCTTCTATAGCGTTAATAATTATGGCCTGTTCTTTACTCGGGAATGTGTAAAAAAATCTTTAAGTTAGGTGAAGTATCGTTCAGTGTAATACGTGATAGACTTTAGTTAAGTTTCAAGAAAACTTAGTAAGGTGTTAAGGAAAACACTTAACAAAATTTCAATGACGAGCTTTCAATCGATATCTGAGCTTTATAATCCTCGTTCTTGTTCATAAGCTGAGCTATAAAGGTAATTCTGAAGTTCATCTGATTTATTAGAGGAATTTAAGCTTATAAGATACTAAATTTAGGTATGAATCTTTATGAGAATTTTTGCCTTGAAAATTTTAAATATATAAACCCAACTTGTCAGAATAAAGAGATTTTTATTTATGTCTCAAGACTGTTACTTTAAAGAAATAATAATGAAGACTACCTTTAATCAAGAAAAAATACTGAGCAGTAAAATCTAATTTGCAAACATCTTTAATAAAGAAAGCTTGTGTCCAAAAGCAAAAAAAATGGCATGTATATAGCTTCTCCAGTTCTAATTCGGTTTTATGAAGTGTAAAAGTTAACTTCGGTGATGGGACAATCATAAATAAGGATTTAACCATACCGTTACCATTATGCTGTATAATGGTTAAATCCTTATTTATGATTGTCCCATCACCGGCAGTAGTAATCTATTGTTAAGCAAGTTAATTTTTACACGTTGGGGTAGTGTCATAAAACCGAATTAGAACTGGGGAAACTATACTTATTTATTTACAAGCTATTAATGCAAGTTTTGAATTCTACATGGAAAAACAACTTAAGGGGTTCTCTACATGCTGCGTGGGTTTTTATACTCGTATGTACATTCATTTTAATATAAACAATTTAACGAAATAAAATTTAGTACATTCCCAATATTTAACGAAATTGGGTAAGCTGTTATAAACAATAAGTTCTATATCATATTTATTTTTAGATTTATTTTGTCTTTCAGAGCACACTACAACGCTAACAATTAAAAGATGTTTACATTATCAAATTTTCTGAACAAATACATACATTTTATTTCGTATCATTATCGTATACATTTAACAGTATTTTTAGATGACGTTATGCAAAATCATAATGGTAGCATGTAGTAAATAAGGAAATATTAGCTGTCGTGCAAAAATAAAATTATATTGACTGTCCGTCCATAAAAGCTGCTACTGTATTCAGTTAAGGATATGTACTAACTGAATTTAACAAAACGCCATATTTTAAGAAAAAAGTTGTACTTTTACTTTTTATTATTATAATTTTTTCCCAAAAATAGATTTATCAAAGTATTATCCAACCACCAAATTAATTTTCATGTAAGTGGTAGAAACGAGTTCGAGGCGCCATCTTCACTTCCGCGTCAAATCAATACTTAACGTTCTAGCAAACAACCAGTTAGCAGAAAACTTTAATCTAAAAAGTTTAATATAAGAAAGTATTCTGTTCTACTAGTTTTACTTATCACAACAGCAACAGATGCCTATTATCTAATAAATAAAAAGAAATACCTATGTAATCATCTTATTACATATTCCTTTTTATTTTTGCTGCCCTCTCTTAGATAGAAGCATGATTAAAAAATGTTTATTGTATTACTGTAATTTACTAGAAGGAATTATACTTTCTTCTTTACAGTTTCCTACATTTAACTGATTTGGCAATGAAATAAAATTAATGTGTGATAGTGGTCAATGGTATATAAAAAATTAGAGCTTTTACCTTCATATTTTGGGTATTTATTCATTTAATACAAATTTTAAATAAGTATATCTGGCATTTACTACAAATCATACATGAAACTTGCAGCAATTTCTCAAACAATGTGCGATAAATTTCCGACTATAATTACAAACTTTAAACCAAACGTGTCATTTATATGAAGATAAACGACAGTTAAAATTCATGCAAAAGAAGGCTATTTTCCTTTCATTTTAAGTTAACTAGAAATCTTATAATAGGTTCGGAATTAACAGAACCTCGATACGAAAAAGTCCTAACTTAAAACTTAAACTTATTACATACGCAGTTATTAACACCAGATTTAAATTAGTTTATTAATACTTTTTCAATAATAATAACTAACAGTTTTTATTAGTATAATTTCTTTTTTTTTAAATAAATTTATAAGTTTGTGTCTTAGTTAAATCTATTGTTCTTAAAAATTCACGTATATTGGCAAATTATAAGGTAATTACTAGCCACGTAAAAAAAAAAAAAAAGACAAATATAGTAATGCAGAATATATAAGAAATTTTAAGGATTACAATTAATTATTCTCCAGGCCATTATAACGCGCCATGGATTATTGTAGAACTCTGCAGCGGTATTTCTTGCGGACGGATAGAGATATTGGAATTCCGTAAACGCCATTGTTTTGGCCTAGGAATAATAAAAAATAAGAAAAACATTGCCGTCAAAAGTATTACCAATTTATTTACACTTAGTCACCGCGACAAAGCACATTATAATCTCAATAAAAAAAATTTGATTTAATTTTTCTCTTGAAATTATTTACTCATAGAAGGTTTAGTTAAACCAAAATGGCTATCAAATATCAAACATCCAAATATTGTCATGCTGACTGTTTTATCAAACCAAAATTTTAAGGAGAAAAATGGAATTTTCTACACAAAAAATACCTGTGTATCATTGACTACTTTACATTAAGGACTGTGGGCAAAAGTGTTCTATCAATTACTGATATAACACTGACGTATTTTCTCTATTCGGTAATAAGTTTAAACGAGGTATATGGAACACACAAACATGCATTAAGAAAATATGCGTGTGGTTTGTCTTTGTACCCAGCTCTGCAACTATCTTTCAGCATTATGAAATAATTTTATCTTAGCCGCGTAACATTAACAGACTAAAAAATTGTAGTTATATTATATTGTTAACTACCTAACAAAACTCATTTTTGTCCAGGCCAACTGTACTCCATGTAAATAATTCCAGGATTTTTTCCCCATTGAAATGTGAAAATTGAAATAATTTCTGTAGTTGCTAGGTTGCTAAAAATTATAAATAAATATAACATCTTGTCGATCTTACAAAAACAAATCTAAATTACTTAAATAGAAAAAATGTTTCTAATTTCTGATACTAAATTTATACATAAATTTTATAACTTTAGAAATCAATGTAATAGTTTCATTTATTTTGTCAGTATATATATTAGGATAGTACAAGAGGTGACAGATTCTCCTTAAATTTCATATCATCTTATATCAAAAGCAACCGTGCATTACCGATTACAAAAAAAAAACTCCCCAGACTTAATCAATATCTTTTCCTGAGCTTTTCATCCGAAAACAAACACTTTTCTTAAGAGCAATGCCGAAAACAAAACTGTATAGACAACAACCATTATACAATACGACTTTTAAAACTTTGCCCACTGTAAATATATTTTTTAACAAAAAATGTCGTCTAAGCGTTAATTTTCAAGGCAAACTTAATAAGGAACACAAAAAGACCTGTCAGGTGGACTGTTGCATAACCATAAGAAAATTTTCCGTCGGTAATAATATTCTTAATGGAAGCTCGTTATTTTTTAATTTCAAATTCAAAAATTCATCAAAATAAGTGATTCTAAATTATTTCCAAATTACAGGCTTCGCGAGAGTACGAGCAAATAATCAAGTTTTTAGCGTCGCAGAAAAAGGCGTCTCTAATTGGTTTTAAATTATTTGCAAATTTTCGTTTTAATTGAATACTATAACATTTCCGCTCATTAATAATCCGTTGGCTTATTATTTCGTCTGCGGTACGAAATTAGAGCTATGCTTAGATATAATTTTGCCAGCGGCCAAATTGGAACTGATTAAAAAATCTATTGCGTCTCGAAATGTAAACAAAATACTTAACCTGATTGACTTTTCGAGTAAAATTCTATACGAAACACGTGTGCCATTATTCGCAGATGTTTAATGAAATACAATAGTACATTTTAATTTACAATTTCGTTGGCTTGGAACATCATAGTGTGTAATATGAATTTTTCATTGCGTGTAAGTGTAATAAATGGACGAATCAGATATTACTTTTAAAGCAGGTAATTATTTTTAATGAAAAGAAATATTGCGAAATATTTCCGCTGGGACTGAACACATTTCCGACGCGTGTTGGCAAGTTTTTACGAGTACATCTGTTTTAATTATTTGTAGATCATTTTGGTCCTACGTGTAGGCGAAGGACAGGAATTAATTTTGAATAAAAGATTGTTTACAACGATTTAAATTCTTTTTAATAAAAATTATTAAATACATTGAAACAGAAAGGTGTCTAAATATTCGCAAAAAATTATGAGAGATAGATTTCGGCGTGTTGAATTCAAACTCCTGAACTAAGGTTACAGGCCAACATCGAAAATCCTGAAGCGCTCAATCGCATTATTGTTAAGGACTTATTTATAGCAATCCTAGAAAAACTGGGAATATAAAAGTTATAACAAAGTCGTATTTGGGCAAGCGTCAAAAATAATAATCCAAAGCCAGTACCGCCAGTAGTTTTCAAAATCTTCGGGTTCAAAATCAGGACAATAAAAATGAAAATGTAAAAAAAACTCATATTATTTATCTTAAATGGATATATTGTTTTTACTTACAGAGCATATTTTGAAGAAGTAGGGTCCATCCAGTGAATGGCGACTTTCATGTCTTCTCGACGTTTCATGATCCCTAGAGTATCGAAAAATAGGTTTCCCATTTTCGTTTGTCGCTCGCGTCAATATTTTATTAGGCAGATAGATAATATTCTGCAAAATTACTGGACTGATTCTTGTGAAATATGTTAGGATTATGGTGTAGATCGTAAAAAGATCACTAAAATTTGTCTGGTCATCAATTTGATGACGTCACCTCTACATTTTGCATAGTAAATATTATTTAAACTTTATAAAATTACATATTTTTGTAGTTGTGGTTTATATTAATTCAATAACACAGATAAATTAATAAGAAATAATTTATTTCGTTATTTGATAGGTAGGTACCTAAGAAAATCGTATTTTAAACGTTTCTCAAGTTCTCCACCAAAAGCCCACACATCCTGCCATCTAATTATTATCGATAAAAGTTCAAAGCACATAAGTTAGAGGAGATGGTTCAAGTTCAAGGTAACGAACACTTATTGATGACGAACAGTAGATAAAAGCGAGCAAAGCAGCTTTATTGTATTTTAAGCTTTGTTATTTTCTCAAACATGTACCGCAGAAACACTCTCTGTAATGAAACTGTCAATATCAAGTCATGACTTCAGACTACCTAAGTTTAATCATTTAAGATGGAAGTTAAGCTGCGTAGGTGATTTAACCCACCCAACAGAAATGTTTGTTTTATTTTTTTTTCACTGTGTGGTGGGATTTTTAATAAATAATAAAATTATTTTGCGAAAATAATTGTCGCAAAAATAACACGAATCGACCAAAAACGCGATTCTTTCTTCTGGGGAATTAAAAATTACAAGAATTGCGTCTCTTCTTTATACATCGATTCAGTAATTGTCTGCCCATAGCTCACATCAAAAAATATTATTACAGTAGACTAGCAGTTGACTACGAAGAGCTTCATGGTGAATTTCTAGACATCAAAGCAAACGATAAATATCTTGCCTTCGAAATGAAATTTTATCTACGCTACATCGATGTGAACATAATAACGTGGAAAACTGAATACATCTAGACCTTTGTTTTCAGTTATCCATCTAGACATATTTTAATAAGAAAGACCGTCATTTTATTAGCGAAAATGTAATAACGGTGCTTATATTAATTGTAGTACAATTTTGTATGAATTGTTGATAACAGTGTCTAGACACTTATTTCAAAACGCTTTTTGGCGTGATGTACATATCACGTTTGGCATTGACCAACTTATTATAATTTCAATTTTCTACAAAAAAAAAAAATGTGGGAGATAAATTTAAACACTTCATACATATAATTATTCGCGTGGTTACATGTGCGGTATTATATTTATTTGGAATAGAGGTAAATAGACAAGGTTGTGTATTTTTTTATAAAAATTAAAATAATTCGTAGACGGAGTATTAAATAAATTACCAAAACGTTACGAAACATATAAAAATGTTTTCCTGTGCGATTTTTTGCCAACTGCATTGTGTTTCAACAAAATAACACATAGTTAACAGTTATCAAAGTCATGTAGTAATGTCGCTTTAATGAAAATTACTTTAAAAAATTCAAACGCATACCAGAGGAAGTACAGTACGTCATACAACTTTTGAAAGACTCTAACTCCCATCGCATGTTTACGAATATATTTGGGGAACTATAAGTATCGCATGTTAAAATTGCACAGTTTTTGCATTGAAAGCAGAGTTTACATAATTTATATTATCGAATAATGGCTCAGTAATGATGCCGTATGTACAATTACGGAGAATTATACGATTGCCGGCCTATCAATTATCATCACCTGTACGTAAGTTTCCACTTACGGCGAGCCATTAATTTGAATATTAATGGAATTTGTGAATAATGTTAACGGAGAATCAGGTTTAATCAAGTTATATAAGTAAAAGACGACAATGACACTTCTAGTGAATTATTTACTCCACTTTAATTATCAGTGTTCGTATCAATAAACTCTAATTGAAATCTTCTGATTTCATAAATTTATCAAAGGGTTAATAATGAGCGCTTAGGGGTGTCGCCTGTCCGACATCTGAAACTGGCAATCTAATTTAGAGAGACTTTACCAGAGCAGGATTATTATTTATTTCAACTAATACAGAGTGGAGGCAACAATTTAATTAAATTAGACGTTAAAACGATCAGACAAAAAGCTGAAGTAAATACACATAGTTATATTGCAAAAGCTTAATTTGAATTTAAATTTCTTCTACTGAAGAAATATTCAGTTCAGTTGTAATGAGTTTCATTTATAAATCTTTTGGTTTTAACTTTTTAATTCTTATCTATATTGTTAGATTTATAATATTTTTTATAACATTAATACATAATGATTTACCACTATATAAAATTAGATACCCAGTTATCGTCTCACACCAAACAATTTTTTTCTTTCTTATTTAAATTGACACTAAATATAGTTAATACGGAAGTCTAGACGGCTTACCTATAAATTATTTCGACAACTTACAAAAAAATATTACAGGCAAGGCAACTGAGTAAATTAAGTAATTACATCTAGCTTCATTAAAAATTCGATTATTAATATTCCATTTGCAATAAACACAACATTAGCTTTTTTTAAATTTGAACCGATAAAATTATACCATTGTAGTATGTTATTAAGTAAATATCCATGTGCAACACCAGTTGAAAAACATAGGTATAATATTAGAACAGGTTTCGTTTAACATATAATTATCTTACAATTTGTACTTTATAACTTGTTATTATGGATATTGTGATGACTGATGACAAATAAAAATAGATAAACATTTCTCGTTGGATGCATGTTAATGCACTTCTTGGTAAATCGTTCTCATATAATATACATGAGTGGTAAAAGTCCACTTGTCATATCGTAATTAAGTATGTAGAAATTAAAACGAACTTAATATATTTTTGATATTTCAAATTTTGTAACCGTAACTAGAATTATCTTAACAAAAAACACCCCAAGAGAAAAATGTTACAAAAATGTTGCATGTAAATTAAAATTCGTAAGAGCGTCATTAAATCAATCGTAAAACATCTTACGTTCCGACAAGAGTTATGTTAGATAAATAAAATCAGTTAAGCTCATTTACAATCATTTTATTGCACAATTATAACAAATTAGAGAACTGGTTTACACGTGTTAAAAAAGTGAAACTAATCTTGGTGATTTGAGATCTGAACGTCAAAAATACTCATCAGTTTGGTGGTATATTATTGTCTTTCATGCTGAGTTGTAGTCTGCGGCTTGAGCCTGCATAAGCTTGCAAGCATTTCCAATTACATTGTGTTCAAGTGAAAGTATTTCGTTTGCAATCTGTTGGTTTGATACCCATTGTTCATTATTCTTTCGTGTGATCTTTGCGCCCTAGATAATATTTGTGTTTCTTTCTTTTTGTGACATACAATGTTTCAGATCTATACGTAAGCACTGACAATATATACCTATAGTTCTTTCTTCAAAATATTTGGTTTTTCATACGTTCTCTTTTAAGTTTCCAAAAGCTGCCCAGGAAAGACTGGTTCTTTTTGATATTTCATCACTCGTGTTGTCCTTACTTGTCATTTTCAATCTTAAATACTTATATATAATCTTCGACTAATTCTAGCTCTTCAAGTTGTATGTTTACGTTTTTTGAGTGTCTGACATATTTAAATTTTATTCATGTGGATTGTGTTAAAATTAATTTGCTCTCTGTAGACACAATCTCTTGAGAGTCGCTACTTATTAAAACAATATAGTCGACAAATCTGAGATTGGTAAAATGTTTTATGATGCAATCAAAAGAACACAAAAGGAATCAAAGCGTATATTGAAACAAAATAAGGTGTACATAGTACTCCCGCTGATATCAGTATCATTGTATCTATGTACCCATTAACGAAGAAGTTTCGTTCAAAATTGTTTTTTGGTCCTATTCCGATCACCATCGGTCAACCTAAAGCTCTAACACAACCCTGATCAGGGTTGTCTTCGAAGATGATGTTGCTCACATCGTCTTCTTCTGCAAAACTGACCTCCGTGGAGCCATCATTCAAGCCCGGCCTCTCGTTTTCCCCGTCCGTCTGGAAGGAACATCGGCGGGGCTATGCGCCTGGATTCGATTCGCATTCGCATTCCACCGTCTGGGAAGGAGTGTTCTATGTGGGTTGAATGCTCAACCTCTGGTGAAGTTTCTCGGCTTCTCTCGTCTCTGCAGTGTGCACCGGCTAAAATGCTTCGGGAATGAGTTCTTCTAGTTGCCAAGATTTGAGCGGGAAATTGTCCTCACTGGAAGCCAAACGCGCGTTGTGTTTGTGCCCACGCACATATCTAGTAAAAGTCATCAAGCCTCTTCTCACACGACTCCACAGTCCCATCTAAGTCTACGATCGCGTCGCGCAGCGTCGTTACGCCAAAAACGTACTTCAAGCTCACGATCCGTTACTTTTCTCACGAACATTAAATTAATTCCCAAATCGGGAATGGGGAGGGCGCCACCTAGGAGGAGTGTCTGCTTTTGACGCATGGGATTTTCAATAAATACATTTTCAAACTGTAGTACATATCTATTAACAAATTTATTGTTATGAAATTTTAAATATAATCTGCCCATAAATTTCTCCATATAACACAAGAGCATTGAGGCGAAGTTTTTCATCACGTATCAGTTACGTGGGAAACATTGTTGATTTTTTTGTCGGAAATGAAATTCAGTAAAAATAGCTTCTTCGACACAAGCTTCACACACATACACTAAAAGGTATCTTATTTCTGACAAAAAAAAAACGACAATGATTTTCGCGTAGCTTATAGAGTTCTGTAAACTGAAAACCGTGGTGAAAATTGCTTTCCAAAATTCCCATAAATAATTAGGATATTGATTTTTAAAGATACCTTAAAAACTTTACCTTATTAAAATGAAGATGGCACTAATTTAAAAAGTGCTATATCCAGAAAGTTGTGAACAGGTTAGACTTAAAATTTCATAACAATAATAACTCTGTTAATAATGGAGATATTACTTACATTAAAAAATTATTTAAAAAAACACTTGCTATTTCGCCAGTAGGTACACGCTCTGAGAACCGTATCCTATTTTCGACCATCGTCCTGGTAGACTTCTTGTACGCGGGATTTAACGTTCCCCTCTTCGAGTGCTTGGGCTTGCTAAACTGGGCCAATTAGTTGCATAAGTGTGTTGAAGCACTGCTATCTAAATACCAATCCAGGGTTGGATTGATCTCCTCACGCTTTGTTACCTTCAAGCATACGTTTTTTGCATTGCGTTGCAACTATATATTTCGTATAAAGTTCTTCAATAACATTATACTAAGTAGCTCGCTTTGAAAATCTTTGGGTCTCTATCGTTTCCTTTACAATTTTTATGTTATCTTGTATGATATCTTTACGTACTTCTGGGAGATTCTTGTATGAATCTACTTTAAGTTGGCTTCGACTTTTACATACGAATCTTGTATCTTTTACTGAAATATATTTCCTAGTTGTTCCGACTTCCTCTGCTGTTCCTCCAATGACCTTGGTTATGAAATCTGCATATAGTTTTACATTGACGTTATTTATTTTCAAGCTTTATTTTTCTGTTATCATTCTTGGGTCAATTCTTTAGGTATTTTTTTTTCCTCTTCTTCTGCTGTGTATTTTTACATACCAATGCTTCGCTTCCAAGCAATCTGATATTTTACAGTTACATCAATCCTGTTGATAACTGTCACATTTATTAGGGATGTACCGACTAGTAGCCGATCGGTCGAATAAGCCGACTATTCGGCCGTTTTTCATCGTCGGCTGGTAGTCGGCGACTGGTCGGTTAAACATCCGATCGGTCGGCTTTTTTTATTAAAATTAAAATAGTATATAATACAATTAAACCCCGTTTACAGAACCTTAATTAAATATGTAAATGTGATTTAATTTTTAACACGGCGTTAAAGTACCATGTGACCGACTCTACGCCAATCAGAAATCGCTAATGGCCTTGTTAAACGCGTGATCAACTTAATCTCACTTAAAATATTGTATAAACTGGCCCTAAATTGTGTTATTCTTTATTTTTGTACTGAGTTACTACAAAACAAAATAAATTTTAAAATTATCCAAAGAAATTTAACACATTTTTTGGAAAACAAAAGAACTTTTATTAAAATAAAACAAATTTTTAAGGTAGTCAGAGAAATAGAAAAAAAACACTGTCGCATTTATAAACCGGTTTTAGCAAAGCCGAACAGTCGGCCGACTAGTCGGTTTTTAGTGGCCGAACAATCGGCTAGTCGGTTAGTCGGCCAAACCTACAGTCGGTACATCCCTAGTCACATTGTTTATTATTTTTGTATTGTGTCAGAAGGAATAATAGATTTTGTTTCTAAATCTGAAGTCTGGCCATCTCCATATCTAGTTTTTTAATTGTTATTACATCATTGTTTTTTTTTGTTACGCCATTTTGAACTAAATTAAAATAAAGTACCAGCGACAAGAAATAACTCCATTTCTTGGATGCATAGTCTCTATGTTTATAATGTATAGCCGATTCCTACATCTTGGCAGTTGTGTAATTAAATTTCAGCGAACAAGAATCTTAAGCGAGGTAGCTTGTTTTGACATTGTTGAGAGAGAAATCTAGAAACCAGCAGCATTGGATCAAAGCCCTAAGAAGTCTTTTGACTTCGTCACAGACCGTGAAGTGAGGTGGAAATGAGCTTCGAGCGACTAAATATCAGATATGTTAACGTTGAATAACTCGTCGACTTGTCTTTCAGTTTCAGTTTTGGTGCAGGTTTTAGTGCTGCAGTTGAAGTGAAAGAAGTTTTGTATCCACAAATATCTACATTCCAAGAAAATATTTTATTCGCCACTGTTTATTTGTTCATTCAAAATTCAAAAATTCATTTTACTATGTATTCCACACAAAATACATACAATCAAAGTAAATGATGTAGGTATTACACAACAACTGAGAGTCTGAACCAAAAAAAGCTACTTGTGTATATCAGCACAGATTTAAAAGTCGTTAAACTAATTCCAATTCTCTACAAAATAAGGAAACTTCTCGGAACGTGATTTATTATTCCGGAACAGCAATAGAAACGATAACAAATACAGCCTTAAAGGACGCCACACTGTCCCTTTTAAATCTGATTCCGGAAAGGTTATCTATAAAATTTCGTTTGCGTCGAGTGGTGACAGAATTAGATTTAAAAAAATTGCGAAATTGCTGTTTTAGTCGATGTGGATCGTGGTAAAACAGCACGGGCTAGAAAATATTTATACCTACGTAAAGAGAATCTACATCGGTCTCCAAACCGTTGTGTTAGCATTTGTTTTGAGGAAAACGAGAGTTTAGCTGATGTTCTCAATTCACTGATTTTCCGCGTCAGATCTTTTAGCTTTGCCACAAGAAGGCGCTGTCAAAAGTTGAGCAGACGCTTCATACATATCAAACGCTGTTTTGTGAATGTGGAGGGTTTAAATTTAAAGGAACCGTGTACACAACCGGGCTTGAGAGGGCAATGACTTGGTGAAACAAATGATGGAGAACAAAACATCCGTATAAAGTGAAATGGCATAAAGCGTACACCTGCAATTTGAAGTTGGAAAAGTCTAATGTGTGTGCGGCTTTCAGGAATTTCGTGATGGATGCGGGTCTTTGACTTTTCATGCTATTGGAGAAAAGTGATATAACTGATATTAAGTTTGTTTAAAACTGTTATATTCTTAAAGAATATAACTTTTTGTAGAGTAAATTGTGTCAATAATTGCAAAGAAATACGCTTAAACCACGTGCCCCCATCTTTATAACAGTGTAATATTACGACGTTTACCAAGCAATAAAAGGATTTTATCTGCTTCAATATTTTACTGAGTCTCTAACTTTTACAGGTTGTCTCTTATTTGTGTTCTTAAATTCCAGTGTTGTTCTTAATCCAGTCCCTATAGTAAGCAGTTCTTGTGTATCCAGAAGGTAAACCGGCTTCACACCCTTTTGTACTAACAAAACTAACTATAGCCACATGAACGGGATTTGTTGTACCATTAACAACTGCCGGACCACCACTGTCTCCCTAAATTTTATAATTAACAGACAATTGTGCAAAACTCAAAATAATACTTACGCTACAAGAACTCCTAATTTGAGATGAAGGAGAATTAGCACAAATCATTTCAGGTCGAATTACACCGTAGGTGTCCTGGCATTCATCATTTGTGATAGTGACTAACTCGACATAGTTCAATAACTCACTGATATCTTCACTAGCTAAAAATCAAAATAAATATGATTTAAATAAAATAAAGTCCAACATTTCACTAACTGTCACTTGTGTACCCCCAGCCACTAATTGTGATATCTACATCAGGTCCAAGTTCCTGGGTGGACAAACTGATAGCAGCCGTGTTTTCTGAAACAAAATTACCACTTGCTACCGGAAGCAAAGTTTGTAACTATTAAACTCACCATCAAATTTTAGTGGTGGATCAAGTCTGGCAAGCCCGATGTCATTAGAAACTGTGTCAAAATCAAAACCTTCGTGAGTAATAAAGTTAGTAGTATTGGAAATTGTGCCCTGATGTACATTTAATGATCCTGTTACGATTTGGGCAGATAAAGCTCTTGAAAAAAATTAATATTTGTTTTGCACAATTCAAACTATGTTTATTACTCTTTCACGCAATGTCCAGCAGTTAGGATCCATTCCTCGCTAATTATACTACCCCCACAAAACCATGTGAACCATTCGTTGGCCATAAATAGGGCGGCTTGCCACGGAAACTGACCTTCGCTTGCAGGATTCCCGTTAATAATTCTAGGATCTAAAATTATTCTAAAATTAAATGTTTGTCTTCTGCTTGTTGACAGAAAGACTAACTTTTAAATTTGAAGATAAAATCTTTGGAATGTGGTGTTGAAGAGGACAAAGCCCAGATTGGTGACACACACAAGCAAAGTGTAATTAAAGGAGACATTTTGCTCACATTATATGTTTCCCTGTACTATGCAAGATTTTTATAGTGTGCGATTTTCGTTTTCAGATTAAAAATTGTCCTATCAGTGTCACGTATTTCCTGTATGTGATGATATATATCTCCGAATAATAGAAAAATAAAAAACAAAACCTATCAGTCTGCCTTAAATTTGATCTTATCAATACTTGGTGAAACGAAATTTATAAAATTTATTCAAATATTTTTGTCATAAAAAAATAATTTTAATAATCTTTCACTTCACAATCTAATCACCTAACTCCTCCTATATCCTGTTTGATAAAAAAATATGTTTTTTTCGGTGTTATCTTTAAGTATTGAACGCAAAAGGAAATACATGAATGGGAGGATTATCAAGATGTTCGAACAAATGCGATATTTACTAACTGTAGTAACGTATTTAAGAAAAGTTTTTGTTTTTCTTTTTATTTTGTAATCCTAGAGAACAGTCAAATCAAGTTAATTTGTTACTTTCAATATAAAGTAGCTTTTGCGTTTTTGTTTATATGTCATTTGTGTCAAAGAAATTACAAATAAATAGCCAGGTGGCTAAACGTATTTTTGTAAATAATTTAAAAATAAAAATATATCGACCTTCACGATTTGCAAGGCATTAAAAATCGCTAGGAAGAAATCGTCCGAAAAGTGGTATTTTTAAATATTTGCAGTGTTGCGTACAGCCATCGGCCGAACTAAGTGGTAAATTCTAATTTGTACATTATTTACAATTTATTTGAAAACAGTGACATACCAACGAAAACTTCAAAAGCTACTTGATATTACGTATAAGTACTGGTTAATTCGATTTAATTGTTCTCTAATATTATAAAAAAATCCAAATCTTCTGTTCCATACGTAACATTACAGTGAGACCTCTCAACAACGGACATCCATGGGAATCTCAAATTGTCCGTTGCGGAGAGGTGTCCGCTGTTAAGAGGTTTCAAGACACGCACTAAAGGAAAGACTACATTTTAACATGTACATACAATGTAGGTACATACATGTATTTTATTTAATATTTTATTGTTTATTGCTACATACATATTATTAGAATTTCTTTGTTATATGTAAGTAATAATATTTTTTCTTCTTTAAAATTTCTTAAACTTGCGTTTTACTAACGGTGAATTTTTCTGAGAGTCACTGAATGCTTAATTTAAACTTCTCGGCAGTGTCGAGCTGTAATTTCAATTTTTTCCACTAATACTTAAAAATTTTCTTTGCTTATACCCCAGCTTTGCTATTTGGGAAAAACCCATATTTATTATGAGTGGTGTGGGGTTGAAGGAAGTTATGACCTGTTACTGAGAATCTGTTGGCCTAATCTTTAAATTTTATTGTATGGTCTAATCTCGGGACCGCCTTACCTGTTACCTGCCCGTTGTGAAGAGGTAATGTTACAAGAAAATAACTAAAAATTGTTGAGAATGTGGAATGTTTCGAGGGTTGTTTACATTATATGACCTATTTTATACGTTGGGACAATGAAAATGGGCCGCTGTGGAGAGGTGTCTGCTGTCGGAAGGTGTCCGTTACAGGAGGTTTCAGTGTATTTCTTTGGAAACCTTTTTTTGATTCAGAGAGCAGAAAATGGAATTAACAAGAGTCTTGTAAGTTAACTTAATCGTGAAAGAATAAGTTTCTCTACTTTCCGGAACGTAAATCTGCAAGCATTGTACAATTTCAACGTCCTCTTTTTGTAATAATCTTATTTTCACGTTATCAATTGCAGCGACACAGTCAGAATGTATTCCTTGAAGTCATTTGTAGAAAATCGTAATTTCCTAAAATGTCTTGTTTTCGTTAGAATAATTTGCTATTTTTTTCAGGTTTTTCCAGTTTTTACTCCGAGTTGTGGTTTTCGACTGGAAAAGCTGTTAAAAAGTGATGTTTCAGTTTAATTAGTAAAAATTGAAAATTGCATTCTAAAATGATGTGTTTACCAGTAAATCCATCAAATCAAATGGAACTGTAGAATTATGAATAAAAAGGCAATAACTGCATATGCAGGCTTCAAGTACGCTTCTCATAAATGACGTTTCTATATTATCAGTCATTCTGTCAATAATTCTTAGTTTAGAAATTAATTGAATACTAGTGTGTTCAGTGATTTTTATAAATCGAGAAAATTTCAATTCGTATTGTGATTGAGTTTAGGAAGAAAAGACTGCGAAGGAAATCCATGAAATGATTTTTCCCACACTGCGCCATTATATTTATTTTTTGAGCCCATTCTTCTCTGAGTTAATAAGTTCAAGCACAGGAGAACGTTCTGAAGGTCATATCAAAAATCATTGACAAAGTTCATGATATGGTTTTGGCCGATAGATGGTTGAAGATGTGTGAGTAAGACGAAGTTAGAAGCACCTCAACTGACAAAGTTCATTTTATTAACCCCCAATGCAAAAAGAGAGGTGTTATACTTTTTATGCCTTTGTTTGTCTGTCAATCTGTGACATTGTAGCTTCTAGAGGAATATGAACCACTTTTTCTTCAAGATTCTTTGAGGATTAATTTTTGCTTCCTAAACGCAAGCTAAGCTAGTATTTTATTCGAATCCGTCGGGGGACTGGCAATCTTCATGTTTTCTTGAGGTTTCCTGACCTCTAGAATACCAGAAAATAGGTTTCATGTTTCCATCTGTATGTACGTCTGTCGTCTGTCCGGATTTTTATGAGACAGATAATCTCCGAAACTATTGGATTGATTGTTATCAAATTTTGTATGTCTATTAGAAATATTATGTAGATAGAGAGATGCTAGCGAAATGTCTAACAACGTGATGACATCCCCCAAAATTTTGGACAATAAACATAAATTAAATTTCATAAAATAGTAGTCTTCTACACTTATGCTTTATGAATTCGCGCTGTTTTTGTTTATTAGTCCTGCGCCCCTCTGTCAAAAATTCTATCAACTTTGTTTTTTTTACAGAGAACCCCACATAGAATCTAAGGTTGCGGGTGGTCAATCTAGAAACCGTTAACCGTTAGAATTCGCATAAATATTCTATTCACGTATGCCAAATATTAAAAGCATCATTATGATTGATTTATTTATTATACCGGGTGTCTGGAAAATATCGGATTAACTCTCCGCTACGCTCTTAACAATCAACTGATGAGTCTGGGAAAAATAGTAAAAAAAATCCTTCTCACATTTTGGTGAAGTTATAATGATTTTAAAATTAGCTCTTTTGCTACGTTTAACAACTAAACAACTCATTCACTATCAGAATAAGAAGTAGTAAAACTTTTAGTTAATATTTTTCTCGCCCATGACCATGTTTAATTACCACTTCAGTTAGAATGCACAAAGATATGGCTGTGTTGTTTTTTTAATAATTTGATAAAATTCCATTTGACAACAATGTTTGTCTGATATAAAGCGAAGGTGGATTTCAGTCACCATCATTACTAAGAAACCAGCAAGTAAGCCGGAGGTATTCACGCATTAGGTGTGTACAGTGTTGCCAATTTTACTTTTATAAAATCACGTTTTTTTCGTAATCTACATTATAAAGAATTTTTTTATTATTTTTTGGGAGTCCTGAAACCCCCGTATATAACGTACTGAAAAGTTAATCCGCCATTTTCCAGACAACCGGTATAATGAAAATAGCTAAGAAGTTCAAAAGACGACAGTCAGTAGATACAGTCTTATTACAATTATACAATTTACAGAGTTATTTTTAGATAATAAGAAACAAAAAATATAATAAAAAATTTAAACTTAACACAAAATTATAAATTAGGTATTCTAAGTATAGCACAAGAACTTACTTCATAAAATGATCATCAGCACATGCCAAAAGTACATACTACAATCGGTATTAATAACCAAATGCTAATACTTACGTATAAGCAGATGCTTTAGTACCATTTTACATGTACTTATGTGAACTTGTTAGACAACCTAATCTGCAGCTGATTATTATTTTTGATACTATCTATATTATCTACAACCTGCGATAATACATACAAAATTTAGTTATTATTTCATTTCTGCAGTTGCAGAATTCATACGTGTCAGCATTTAAAAAGATGTCGGATTCGTTTGTGATTTGGATGATAAAAAAAAAGATACCGAATTAGAATTTGCAGCTAATTTTGTGAAACATAAACTTAAAACTTTTTAAGTTCGACATCAATGAGCTCGTTATGTTCCTTGTGTCGTTGTCATACTTGTTGTTTAAAAAAATAAAATATAATGCATTATCATTTCTTTCCATATTAAAACGAAGTGCTTTTAGAGCGTCAATTCTACTTTCCCTCGCGTATTTTAAAGTGGTTTTAACGTTAAACTGGGTATCTGATTCATGATGACATCCCAACGTGAAGTTCTTCCGGAAAAAAATACATAAATTTCCTGGACAACTGAAAAAACAATCGTTATTTGTTCATAATTTACCACAAAAATAAGGCTGTGAGCCGCACAAGGAACATAAAAAGCACGAGGATTCATGTCTAATTTTTTTTTGGAGGTCTATATTTTTTCCTCTCATGTTTGTCCCATTATAATATTCTTGGCCTCGCCAATCATCCAGTTTAGTATGTATTGATTTTAAAAAATCTAACAGACAAGTTGCTATTCCTTGTCCCGTCATATCAGTAACAGATGAAAACCCTAAAAAACGCTCTGTAACCCTAACAAGCTTTGTGGACGAGTTGAGATAAACAAACCTGACAATAACATACAAAGACAACAGTAAGTTGTTCTTTGTATGTTGCATCACGTGCACAATCTAAAATTATAGAATAAACAACTACAGTTGTTTTTTCAGTAATTATACTTATTAATTTATTTACTATATTTTGGCCAAGATAATGGGATATACAATGTTGAGCACTTTGAAGTCGAGAAATGTGTTCTGATAGGGTATTATCAAAATTAGAAATACACCCTAACTTCAAGATTATTTCCATTATTTGATTCATACAACTTTTCAGTAGTTCCTCTTAAACCTAAATTTTGACGCCCTAAAACTGTAATTATCACAATTATTCTTTCCAAAACAGCGACCCATTTCTTTTTTTTTTGGGGTTTAACTGCAGCTTGATTAACAGCGTTTACTGTGTAAGTCATTTTTCCCCTTTGAGTTCACGAAATATGTTTACAAAAACCATTATAATACAGTTATTAAATTAACATCGAATTTGTTCGAACGCTGAAATCTTGACAATTCTTCACGTCATGTATTTCTTTAAGTTCGACATAAGAACATAATATCGAAAAAAATCTTATTAAAAAAATATTATTAACTGACGGGCCAATTCCAAGTTGGATTTAGGATTTCGCAAGTCCCTGTTTGCGATGGAAGATGCGATGACAATAGTCAAATCGCGACTCACAACAACGGTTTTCGCAATTGTCATAGCAACGGGACTTATGTTTTCGCACATCCAACTTGAAATTAACTCCTGAGTAAATACTAAATGTTGCTAAAGTCTAACCTAACGTGAAGTCGGCCACACAACATCCTTAATATCTGGTGCCATATTTGGTAGAAATATTTGAACAAATTTCATTTTACTAATTGTCGATATGATCAAGACAGACCGATAGATTTTGATTTTTTTTTTTTGCTTTTCTATTATTTGGAGATAGATATCAACACGTACAGAAAATGTGACACTGTTACTACAATTTTCAAATGAGGTGCTGTCAAAGTAGCATTTATGTTAAAGTCTAAGCTAACGGGCAAGTTTATGACTGGGGTGGCGTGAAAAATCAACTCCATTTAAAAAACAGGGAAGTACATACATTATATTAAACAAATACTAGAAATCTCATTAAATATTTAATTCTCAATAATTACAATTGGGTATGTTTATAAAAAAACTTGGTTTTGACCTTTATGGCTTACTTGTAACTTCAACATTTCTTTCATACCTGTAAATTCATGATAAAGATTACTTCCATTTAGAAGCACCATTTCATTCTTTTGACCTTTATTATATTTCATTATATTTGTTACTTGACAATAACATTTCTAACTACCAATCTTGAAAATATAAATTACACCAGTTCTGCTAAAACACTCAAATTTCTATTAAAATACTCAATTTGGGTGCTTTAATAGCGTGGTTACGAACGCAAAGTAGAGAAAGAAAAAGTTACTGTTTTCCGTGCTATAATAAAATTAAATGGCATTATTGTGAAACGCATATACGTTTCATAATGAAAATATTATTGACGCAAAGTAGAAAAATAGTATATATTAAAGAACGAGTTTCATAAGACAAATATTGAGTATTGAGGCACGAATCCAAGTTTATAGAATGAGCGGCGAAGCCGCGAGTTATATAAAGGATGAGTGCTACAATGGCCTTATGAAGGAGTTGTTTTTATTATTTTTCTACTGCGCATGTTATTTCGCAAAATTTAATTGAAATTCGAGTTTTTTTAAATCTGGGGAATTTTGTCGTGGTTGGTGATGGGTTGGTCTGACGCTAACCACGAAATATTTGAAGTTCGAATTTTCACAACAACAACTGTAATTCGAATCAATTCGAGTTTTTTAAAGTTAAAATTGGTTAAAATGTCTTGTGAAGAAGTTAGTGAAGTCCTTACGTCTCCAGAAATACGGGAAATTTTAATTTGACATTTGCCACTGACATTCACCTGACATTTCTCGTGATGGCTACCAATCTTACCGATCTAAATTACACCAGATCTATTAGAGAACCCTTTTTCGCTATTAACGAACCGCTTTGACGTCATTTGCGTGCTTTAATAGTTCTATTAGAAAACCAAAAAACGTGCACGATAGAAAAAACATTAAAACATTTTATTTACTAATTTATACAGTTTTCAACATTTTTGTCCTTTATCTGTGCTTTTAAATCCCAGTTTTATCTTTGATCCAATCTCTGAAGTACGCAGTTCTTGTATACCCAGAAGGTGCACCCATTTCGCATCCAGTGAAACTAACAAAACTAACGATGGCTACCTGAACGGGATCTGAATCAGCATTAACCACTGCTGCACCACCACTGTCCCCCTGTATTTAACAATTATAAAACAATTTTATAAAATTAAAAGTAAACTTGTCCAATGTAAGAAAGAACACTATATGGATACACAGTAGTGCTAATTTGGTGCCCAATTTAACTGCATCCAGGGGCGGCATGTAAAAATAATTTTAAGCTGGACAAGCTGTACTTACGCTGCACGAGCTCCTAGTTTCATCTGTCCCAGAAGTGGCACAGACCATTTCAGGTCTAATTGAATTACCATAAAATCCTTGACAATCGTCGTTCGAAATAGTGACTAGATCGACGTAATTCAGCACTTCAGTTAATTCAGTACTACCTAAAAGAACAAAATATAATAATTTAAACTAATCAAACCAAAAGTTTTCACTAACCGTCACTGACGTGTCCCCAGCCACTAATTGTGAAGGTAACATCAGCCCCCAGCTCTTCTTCAGCCAAGCCGACAGCAGCTGTGTTTTCTAAGACAAAATAAGTATTATAACATTTACTAGAAAAACAAGTTTAAAATTTAATAAAAACCCACCATCAAACTTCAATGGGGTATCAAGTTTAATAAGTCCGATGTCACTAGCAGCGATTTGAGGATCAAAATCCTCATGAACGATGATTTCAGAAGCATTTGAAGTTGTGCCCAGATCTAAACTTATTGAACCGCTTATGACTTGGGCAGACACGCCTCTAAAAAATGCAATGAGTTTGGGATATTAAAGACAGGAAAATGTGATCATTACCCAGTGGTACAATGTCCGGCTGTAAGGATCCATTCCTCGCTGATTATGCTACCTCCACAAAACATTAAACTATTCTCGCCGGAAATATATAGCCCAACTTGCCAAGGAAACTGACCTTCACTTGCAGGATCTCCGTTGATAATTCTAGGACCTAGTATTTTAGAAATTAATATTTATATTCTAGAGGCTGTTAGAATACAGACCTGGAAATTTGAAAGGTACATCTCTGGAATGTGTTATTAAAGAAGGTAAAGCCCAGGTTGATGATACACACAAGCAAATAATGGCAAAAGGAAACATTTTGTTCATACTGAGTGTTTTCTTGTATTATGCACGGTTTTTATAGTGTGTGTTTGTACCAAAATTATAAATAAATTTATCAGTGTCACGTATCTACGCTTCATGTTAGATCGGTATCTCTGAATGGTAGTAAAGCCAAAAACAAACCCTATCTACCTCTTTTAAATTTGATGATCTTATCAAGATATAATTGAAAAACAATGAAGCGTGATCAAAATTTCCTCTGGTGAAGTGCGATACAAACAAGGATCTCCAGCGGTCAAGTTAATATATATATTCTACAATTCATAATTTATAGGTCGATTCTGTAACAATCAGTTAACATTATGTTATTTTAAATTTCTGTTATTAAAATTGCTATGTTATCACGACGTTAACATAAAACAAGAAATGTCGTATTCTCTAAATCGTTATGTTAGTATTTAAATAACAGATGTGTCATTTGTCCGAAAATGTTATTTTTCGAAGTAATGATACCATTTTCATCATCTGTCACTGTCAAACAAATAATTACATCACGAAAATTTGTTTTTTCGTAAAAGAGAGGCATTAAAATTTCACTAATTAGGCGACAAATTTGAGTCATGGCCCTGCTAACCGATGGTTGACTCATGGCAGTAGAAGAAGACATTCCTTTCCTAAGCAGTGTTGGTATGAGCCATGGTCTAAGAAGTTCAATGTGGCTAAAATTTTTAAGTATCCAGGAATACCATTGGCACGTAGATTTCCCAAATGAGGTTGCAACCTCTGCAGTAAGAAACGGGTCAGATTTTTGCTGAAACGAAAGGACTTTCTAAATTCCGTCTTTAAACTTTCAAAGGGTTTTTGATTGTCGCGAAGTTCCCTCCGCCGAATTCTCATCCTGTTCCTATAATACATGCATTGTTATATTTTTATTAGTAATACTATGATATGAAAGACTTATCGTTGAATTTCGTCTTCTAATAATAAATAACCGAAGACGGGTAGAAAATCATCCACTTCTGCCATTTTAACTTCTTTTGCCACCGCAGTCAAATTTGTGATATTATTAATTAATAAACGTTAAAATAAGCGTATTATGTTAATAACATTGACTCAAATGTCTCTGTTATTTTACAGAGTATTTTAATAACATAATGTTATTAACATAACAGAAACAAGCTTAACGAATTGCAATTTATGTTAAATATGTTATTACATAGCAACAACATAATGTTAGCTGTGTTTACATAGTGATAACAGAATGTTGTTAACATAATAAGTTACAGAATCGATCTATTAATCTGAAAGTTGATGATTGCAATACTACATCCTGTCTGATAAAAACACAAAAACGTATTTATAAAAACATAAAAGTAGATAGTGCTAAAATTGGTGTTTTTGACGACTTTGGATACAAAGGATATATTAAAAATGGTCAAAAAAAAATCTAATTTTTCAAACGTAGTTCTTTTTCAAAATTCCTACTATGAGTATATGTAATTTTATAGATTAAGTGGATCAATCTGTAACATTTTTCCAGTGGACTTACTAAAATTTGACAAGCAGACTAAAGTTGAGAAATATCGTCTACCAAAAACGTATTATTTCTACTATAAATTCATTAATTACAGATTAAAACATAAGCGCTGAGGCTTCTCAATAAATTCAGTGGCAGGTTGAGTTTCTGACCAAATGCTATATAGTTAGAAAACAACATTAAGTCAGAAAATGACATTTTTTTGAGTGACAGCTGTAGGAAATACTGTAATAAGATCATTTTGATCAATGACTAAAGTAGAACTCATTTAATCAAAGTTTCCCCGAGTTCCCGATAGTACTATCAACAACGATAAATGTGAAACAATTTTGAATTGATCATGTTTCAAATGGTTGCATTTTCAGTGGTTATCTTTGAAACAAAATGTATAATAAGTATTACCAGTTGTCACCATTTTTAGAAACTTTAATTGAATCCAGAAAGATCTAGTGGAACCAATTCAGCGGACGTCAGGTTGTTGTTTTAAGTGGCATTCAAGAGAAATAAATCGTATATTCGCGATGGCTTTCGAATACATAAAATTTGATACGACGTAAAATTTAAATAGATAACATAGGCCAAATTTACTAGCAGTTTTTATTGAATAATATAAGTCTTACATATAAAATACTGAACACAAAAGTTCTCTTTTGTTAAATACTACTTCTTAAATGAGTCATAACTACATTCATTTCATGGGCATTGATTTGTTTCGCCTCTTTCAGACTATATAACCGTCTCATTTGTTGTTGCCGTATATTTTACTGGTTGGTTTAATGGCAGAAAATGAATTTGAAAAGTTACAATGGCTGCTTGCTTCGGTATTTTGAAAATTCACATATCCATTTCACAAAGTCGGGTAGAATAGTATTAATGTTTAAGAACTGGTTTCTATTAATATCTTATATAGCATGAAGAAAATAGTTTGCAATTCTACTTTATCGTTTTACCTCACGCTGTGGATATTTTCCAAATATTTCGGTGAAACCAGAATTACAAGACACACTTTATAAATATTTATAAGCTGCTTATTACTTAAATTTTAGAAAATTACATTGGTTGCAGGTTGCAGGTAATTGAAACAAATAGGTATTAAAAATTTGTTAAACATCTTATTTATTAATTTGTAAAGGTCTAAAACGGTTTATCTTTTATTTGTAGTTTTAAATTCCAGATTTGCTTCTAATCCAATCTCTGAAGTACGTAGTTTTTGTATACCCAGAAAGTGTACCAGCTTCACATCCAACGAAACTTATAAAACTAACCATTGCCACTTGAACGGGGTTTGCGGCAGCATCAACCACTGCTGCACCCCACTGTCCCCCTACATCTAAATATTAAAATACTTCTCACAAAATTAAAATAATACTTACACTACATGAACTCTTATTAACTTCAGATGTAGCAGAATTAGCGCAAACTATTTCAGGTGGAGTTAAATCACCAAAATACCCCTTGCAATCGCTGTCCGAGAGAGTAACTAATTGGACGTAGTTCAACACTTCACTTAATTCAGTAGTACCTTAACGAACAAATTATAATAAATTAGGCAAAAGAAATAAGAAATTTTTACTAACCATTATGGGTGTGTCCCCAGCCACTAATTGTGATAGGTACATCAGCTGCAACTTCTTCCTTATCCAAGCTGATAACAGCTGTATTTTCTAAGACAGAAGATAATGATTATGACAAATACCTACTAACAATTTAATAAAACGCACCATCAAACTTTAATGGTGTATCAAGTTGGACAAGTCCGATGTCGTTAGCCGTTGATTCAGGGCGATAATCTTCATGAGTGATAATAGTAGAAGCGTTTGTAATTGTGGCTAGGTCTAAATGTATTGAACCACTAGCGACTTGGGCAGACATACCTCTAGAAAAACGCAATGAATTTTCAAATTTTGCACATACAGTAGTATCTTTATTACCCTCTAGTGCAGTGTGCGGCAGTGAGAATCCATTCTTCGCTAATTATGCTGCCTCCACAAAACCATAAACCGTCCTCGGTGGTAACATATAGGCCAACTTGCCAAGGAAATTGACCTTTGATTGCAGGATCCCCGTTAATAATTCTGTGACCTAGAATTCTAAAATCTGTTATATACTTATTTTTTAATGGTTGTCGGAATACTCACCTGGAAATTTCAAGGAAAAATTTTTGGGCAAAGCTCAGATTGATGATACGCACAAGCAAAGAATTACAAAAGGAAACACTTCGCTCTTACTGAATATTTTTTTGTATTATGCAAGGTTTTTGTAGTTTATGTCGTTGTATGAAGACTATAAATAAGTTTATCAGGATTTTGTATTTATTTTAGGTACATGTTAGATATATATCTCTGAATAATAGTAATGCGAAAAACAGACCATATCTTTGTCTTTAAAATTTGGTGATCTTATCTACAATGAAGCGTGATCAAAATTTTCTCTACACTTCTTAACAACATAATCAGAGAACTTTTGATAGCTTGTAACCTTGCGATAGTTATGAATGTGTCATGCTCCCAGTAGCTGCATTTTCAATGCTTCTGTTTAGAACAAAATATATTCGTATTTATACCATGGACCACCATTTCTTCAAAACTTCGTAACTACTTTTTTTTATTTCCTAAACACAGTTGCGCATTTAATGAACCTACGTACAATTTCTGAATCAACATATTCCAGAAAAGAGGAAATATCATAGCATTATTGTATCTAATAAACTTGGTAGTAATTTGCAACAGTTGCATGATCTTGTATCACTTTTTGTGGAAAGAGAATCGTCACATTTTCAACAAGCACCACGCAGGGATTTTAAAACATATTGGGATTTATCAATACCAACACCTTTGATGTGAAAATGGTTGGTGCAGTAATTGCATTTAATTCCAGGAACTGCAGACGTAATAGCACTATTGCAGATTCCACAATAAACAACCATCTTGAGAAAATAATAGAAAACAAAAAAGGTTACTGGACAGATAATTAAGGTGCTAATGTGTACTACTGTACCCTGTTGTACCTAATATTAACCAGCTAAAGTTCAGCCACGTGAATAAAAACAAGATTTAAGACAGGTAATTAATTAGACCCAAAAAAACTCTAGCGATAACTGATAGTCACACGCGCCAAAAGCATCACAGAAACACAACAAGCAACACTAATTTACTAATTGTGTAATTTAGCTAAAAATTGCTGATAATATAACAGTGCACACATATAGCTGACTGTCCAATTTATATTAAATAACCCATTATAAAATTAGTGAGAAAAACTAAAACTCACGGAGCACAGCTCACACACGTCCAGACACTCTTCAAGAAATTTTGAATATTTATGTTTATACATCGAAAGAATGTCACGTAGAAATTAATTTCATTTAAATAAGTTAATCTTCTCAAAACAGGACTAAAACTATTAAACCATAATAATCGAACAAATTGCTCTGAATATTATAACTCTTATTTTATCATTATTATATAAAGACGTTTGCAAAAACAGCTGGTTGCAAAAAAATAATTTTTACGTAGAAAAGTGTCCTTTTAGAAAATAAAATTTATCTGTTCGAGGATTTTTCAAGAAAATGCCGATTAAGGAAAATATTAATTTTGTGGGGAACTTTATCAACACTCTGTATATACTTCAAAGAGAGACGTGTTCACAAAAGAGGAAATGTCGCATCAAATTAGCTCACTAATAACTGGAGAAGCTAACCTCTCCTTGATCTAACACTTATCAAGAACTTCTTAAAAAATTTAGGCATTGAAATAACACATCACAATATAATCCACTATTTTCTGTTGTTGTATTTACACATATTATACTTTCATTTTCACACTCCAGCATTTTCCTTAATCCAGTCTCTATAGTACGCGGTTCTGGTGTACCCAGAAGGAATACCGCTCTCGCATCCTTGGTTGCTAACAAAGCTAACAATAGCGACGTGAATTGGATTTGAGTCAGGGTTTATTATTACTGGACCGCCACTATCGCCCTGCAAGAATGTCCTCATTAATAAGCAATTTCCAAATTCACAGAAAAAACTCACGTTACAGGTGCCCCTAACTTCAGATGTAGGAGAATTGGCACATACCATTTCCGGAAGGACTGCCCCCGGTCCATAATACTGATTACAGTCGTCGTTTGTGATGGTACGAAGCTCGACATAATTTAGTGATTCGCTTATCGTAGAACCAGCTAAAAAAAAACATTATAAAATTAAAAAAAAGAACGGTTTTACTAACAGTCGCTGGTTAGACCCCAACCACTGACTGTGATATCGACATCAGCTTCAAGTTCATCGGATGCCAAGTTTACAATATCTGTGTTTCCTGGAACAAATTGATTTTTTATAATGCGCTTATATTAAAATAAAAATAATATTGCGTTTAGAAAATTTTGAGAAAATTGGAGAAACTTTTTTATTCAATTAATAATCTGGTGAAAAGGTGTGTCATCTAATTTTTGAAAAGGATAAATAAATGAAATCTGATTAGCAGTTTATCATGTTAACAATAACCTTAACGAGTGTACAAATTTTCAAAGTGATCGGTTATGTATTCCAATAGTTTCGAAGATTAGTTCTATGATCAAACTGCTAACAGAAACCAAAAACTGAAGCGGTAATGGAGTACCTACTTTTTCCTACTCGAGGGACTACGCCCGGGAATAAAGAGATTCTAATAAAACTTACCACCCAGTTCTAAAGGTGTATCAAGCTTAATTAGCCCAATGTCATTAGCGGTTGTATAATCATCATACCCTTCATGCAGAATAAAAGTAGATGCGTTTGAAAATAATCCATTATTTGCATCGAGAGTTCCAGTTACGACTTGGGCAGACTAGGCTCTGAAGATGAATAATATAACGTACTGCATAGTTTAAAATATGTATTACCCAAGGACACAGTGTCCAGCAGTAAGAATCCATTCCTCGCTGATTATGCTACCTCCACAAAAAAAATACCCATCATCTGCAGTTATATATATGCCGGTTTGCCAAGGAAACTGACCTTCACTGGCTTCGTCTCCATTAATAATTCTGGGACCTGAGCGTTGTAATTATTATTGTTATTATTATTACTGTATTACGGTACACACCTGTACGTTTGAAGGGTGACAATTTTGAATCCCTGGGTGAAGAAGGCAAAGCCCAGATCGATGATACACAGAAACAAATAACAGCAAGGCGGAACATTTTGTTTAATTAAGGTATTTTTTCGCTAAAGGTGCTTTTATATTAAAGTGTAGAGTGTGTCTTATGTTTTAAGATAATAAAAAATTTTAAGTTATCTGGTCTCAGGTACATTTTTTACACACTCGAGAGGTGCAGAAGAATGGAATAAAACTTTACAGAGATTAAACAGATCTAATCATATAGAATTGTTTCATTCTTTATCTCGCGAGTATCTCCTACACGTGTTCGATTACTGTTATGTAAACTTGTACTACAGACCTCATAATTAACTTGAAATATTTTTTGTGGTTACAAGTATCTGGTTAGTGACTACAGACTCCTGCAATTTTAGGTATAAACGAGTGACCCTTAACACCTGAAACAAAACAGAAAACAATAAGTTAGATGTTAATCTTGCGTGTAGATGAATGAAATTGTTTTAGTTTTCGAACTGAATGTGTAAGAATTTGTTCTAGATCACTTGCAGCTCCTAAGTGTTCACTTGATCCAGTATATCCCCATACTAATGATATGCACACCTACAAGCTTCATTTTATCTAGGACGATTTTTCCATTCAGCGAATCAGACTGCGTGGTATTACACAGCGTGGTTCATCGTTGTATTAATTAATCAATTAATCAATCACACTCCAAATTTAAACGTTCGTATGCATAAACAGCAGTAGTCTTAGTTTATTGTGGAGAGAATTATTTTGAAAATGGTATAAATTTGTTTTTATTTCAGTATTTTCAAGAAGTTTTCAGGTTATAAGTATTTTAGTTTTAATTACGAGGTAAGCGCCAAATATTCTCGGCCTGATATATTTGCGATTGCTCGTCGGGAAATTTGTACAACTCATAAAAGACTAGAGGGTCCCCGCAGTATGTGTGTAAAATTTCAAGCCCCACTGCCCATTAGTTTTGATACATTTGAGGAGTAATATTTGAAAAATTATGGACTCAGCATGCCTGTTTAAAATTGAAAATCGAACGGCAATCAAATTCTTATCAAAAGATGGAATTGCTCTAAAGGGTATTAAGGACAGGATGGTTTTTGTGTTTGCTGAAGCTTGTCCTTCACATTTTACTAAAAAAAATGATCACAGTTATTTCGCATGGGGTAAGAAACCCTTGAAGACGAACCAATCTTCCAAAAAAATCATGGCCACAATTTTTTGGGACTGTAAAGGAATGTTGTTGATTAATTTTAAAGGATGAAATACCACTGTCAACGCTACATATTATGCTTACTTACTGCATAAATTAGGAGAACGTATTTGGGAAAAAAAGCCGAGAAAATTAACAAGAAGCGTTCGATTGCTTCATGAAAATGCGCCCGTTCATACCGCATGTCTTTCTCAAGCTGCTATAGGGGCCTGTGACTTCGAGTAACTTGATCACCCACCCTACAGTACTGACTTAGCTTCGAACGATTATTAACTGTTCTCTAAGTTAAAAAACGACTTGCAAGGAAAACGTTTTGGACGGATAAAGAGGTGCAAACGGCAGTACTACATCATTTTAGTGATAAAGATTCAAATAATTTTTTTAAACGCATAGAGCTGTTAGTTGGACGTAGTTTTGAATGTATTGAAGTTAACAGAGATTATGTTGAAATATAAATATTTAATTTTTTTCCATCAGGTCTCTTTCTTTGTTAGGCCGAGAATATTTGGCGCTTACCTCGTATATTCATTGTTTAGTTGGTCATTATTTCTAAGTTTAGTTTCTTATTATGTAATATGTTGACGTGGATAATGTATTTGTAAATAAATTGTAATATATGCAAAAACTTCAAAGCCTTAGCCGGTATATTCATCGTCTTGTTAACTGACAGTGTGAATACTGAAAAATATTACGTATAATCGAAAAAATGCCCTCTAGTAAATGTAGATAATGAAATATATTTATAAAATAATGATGTTGGCAACATCAACGCGTTCCTTGTTCAGTTTGACAGTTACGGTCAAATAATTTTCAAATAAAGTGTCAAATAGCTACAAGCCAACATTATTATCTTAAAAATTATTATTATTATTAATATTATTATTATTGATTACAGTGTCCAACGGGTAATAACCCAATTACAGGAGAAGGGGAACAAGCAAATTCAACAAGCGATCAGTACTGAGAGTTATTAAAATATCGTCTTGTCATTAATCGTGCAATTAAATATGCCTATGTCATTCGCCTCTAGGCTTCTACAGTTAGATAGCATTTGCATTAAAGGAGAAGCAACAGCACTGAGAGTACGGACTGCAGGAAGATAAAAAGTCTTTTTATTCCGACCATTTGCTCTGTTGATCTTAAAGTTTAAATTGAAGAGTATAGCCAAACATTCATGTACACCTTGAAGAATTTTAAACAGAAGTATCAAGGAATGTTCAACACGCCTGGTCAACAAAGAAAACATTTGAAATCTAGCAAGCAGCGATTGCTGAGAGAAACCTCTGGGTGGATAAGCACCATGCAATATATGTATAAACCATCCTTTTTGAAAAATCTTGTTTGAATTCTCTCAAGAGAAGCAATATGAATATTATATATAGGAGACCATATAATAGAAGCGTATTCCATTCGCGAACTACAGTAGCTAAGACATAAAGCTTTTAATGTTTCAACATCACCAAATTCACGGCCATCTCGTATAACAAAACCTAAGGATTTATACGCTGCCTCTGAAATAAACTGAATATGATGTGAAAATGAATGTTTATAGTCAAAAATTACACCGAGGTCACATATCACTTCAGGTCCATTAAGCGTGGTACCATCAATATTGTAATTAAACAATAGAGACTCAGTTTTTTTTGTAAATGTCATAATTTTTGTTAAGTTTTAAATTATTGTTTTCAGACCATTGATGAACTCTGTCTAAATATTTTTGTAATTGTGCGGCGTCATCATATCTATTTATTTAAGTCATCTGTAAATAGAAGAGAACGTTTATTTATGATGTCAACAATATGGTTTATGAATACAATAAACAGCAGGGGACCCAAAACAGATCCTTGAGGCACGCCAGTTTCTTGTTTCAATAACTTAGACCTATATCCATTTAACTCCACAAAAAGATACCGGCTATCTAAATAGGATGTAAACAATTTTATCAGTGGATCAGCAAACCCAAAGCATTCTAGCTTTATTAACAAACTGTGGTCTATTTTATCAAACACCTTGGAGTAGTTAATATAAATGACATCCACCTGGCGTTGATCATCTTAAGAATCATGAGGAAATTGAGTGAAAGGTATAGGATTGGTCTCAATTAAGCGACCACTAATAAAACCATGTTGATTTGGTGAAATCATTTGAGACATGTGATTTGAGATGTAAGTGTGCAATACAAGTTCAAACACTTTAGCAAAGTTACATAACTAAAATCGCTGGTCTGGGGAAGGGAGGTCTGGGGAGGGCGGATATGCCCCCCGGAACTAAACACTCCTGGGGGTGGTGGAAGTCCGACCTGGATTTTTCCCTTCTCCAGATATGTAGGTTAGGGCTGAGGCTCGTCTTGCCTGGACATGCCTTGGTGGTTGTCGGCTTAGACGGCCGCGAAGGCGGTTCAGTAGAGGAGGGCTGGAAATAAACGTGCCCCCCCCGGGATTAAACCCCTGGTGTGGGGTCGTCAAAACAGCCCCGCGGACAAGCTCCCGCGTGTTTGTGCCGTGCGTGGACACCCGTAAGGTGGGATGAAGGAATCCTGGAGGTTGAGCCCCCCTTGGTGCAGTGTGTCACCAAGGCTGGGCAACACGCCTCTTTGGCCTGGATTTCCACCAAAACGGGAGGTCGAGATTAACCCATCTCAGATCAATCGGCTGTGTCGTCGGGTCACACCGCCGACAGGGTGAGTCCTTGGGGGAAGTGTAGTCTGAGCACGAGTAACCTCACTAGTTGAGGTTGCGTACTGCAGGATGAGCTTCCCTGGGGGCTATATCCTTCTGCTAGCCCTGACGTCGAAGTTCGACGTCCCCTTGTTGGACTCCGTGGTGGGTGGGGACGCAGGAGGACGAAATCAAAATCCAGATCATGGAAAATCTATATTAATAAAAATGACTCGCCGAAATGTATGTACGCCCATAACTTGAGAACGGCCTCACCGAATTGGACGATTCTTTTTTTTACGTGTTCCTTATCGTCAGGAGAAGGTTTATATGTAAGAATATTTATAAAAAATAAGACGGCTAAAAGATAAAAAAAAAATTTAAAATTTTGCACGGGAATCGCCACTTGGAATGAATTTGAATAGTTGGCCATTCCTGACGGACCTGTCGCCTGACTGACGTGTCACACAAAACTATTTCTTCCGTGCGATTGTGAAAAGTATTATTGCATTTCAAGTCGTTGTTTGTTTTTTCGTAACAAAAAACGTCGTTTATTTCAAGAAAAGTGTTCGTTAAAGTGAATTCAGTTACGCATTGCGAAAGTTTCTTATTAATTTTGATCTGCCATTCTATTTACCTATGTTCACTTTGCTGGTTTCGACAAAATCTCAAACTTTACCGTTATTCGAGGATTTGATTTGAAGTTTTCAGTATTTTAAAATTCTCAAGACAAAATTTACAGATTTGATTGACCGTGAAAATAATTTTGTGTCGTTTTATATACGGAAGTTGATCAGCGTTGTGCTCATAATCAACATAATCAAACATTGAAGCGAGACATGGGTGGTATGAATAAAAGTGAGTAGATACTCATATTCGAAGTAAGAAGTACTTAGAAAGAGTAATAATCTTATATACCTGAGCATCTACTCTATGTACTGAGTACCTACTTGGAAACATTGTATCTCCCCGGACACAAATTGAAAATCTACCTACGCGTTTTGTGAGCATATAATCTAAAAATGAGAATCGGCGTGGCAAATGACTGAACTGTCTGTAAAGCAGCTTAGAAAACGAGTAGGATCGTTGTAAAAGTGAATTTTGACTAAACATGGATACTTTCATGAACGTAGAGCGTCGTCAGAAGGTGCATTCAGTTTGAAAAACATATTAGCAGCGGGAATATCGAAAACTTTTCAGGTAATTAACTTTTATTTATGCATAAATTGTGCAGTACGTTTTTTCTAACACTGGCCATAGAGATTCTCATCTCAAGGTGTCTACCCCATACTGACTTATATTTTGGTGACCCGATTTTTGCCTTGATGGTTGAACACTGTCAGTGTTTTCTTTTTTTGTTGTATCAAGATGCTACTTGAGCATCAAGTGTTACCTATTTGCATCATCTAGAAAAACTAGAAATATTTTGATTTGATATTCGAGTAGATACTTCGTATTTCGAGTATGAGTATCTACTGAGTTTTATTTATATCAACCATTGTCAAACAACTGATCGAACGTTTTTTCGATAGAACTTCCTTCGCACCAAAAGTATAATGTAACATATTCAGCATTTTCGAGTTGATTCTTTTCTTCACACAATTTTGTGATGACCTAATCAACATTTACGAACAACACGTATATCACCTTGGATTGGTGCAGTGTAACTAATACTAAAAATAACTGTATTGTATCTCCAAAAGTATCTGCGAAAATCAAGTGAGCCGTCCCATCAATTTTTAATGATTAACAATTTACCATGCTTACAATAACTTTAAAACGTCTGCAAGATCTCAAAGTATTCATTTCTGCAACTCTTGAGTTATTCAATACAATAAATTGACTGATCCATATATTTTTTTAAGTCACTGTAAAAGCAAATCTAAAAAATTGGTCTAAAGAGTTTAGACAGTACTTCGCTGTCGGAAATGTGACGACTGCATGTCGATTATGTTTTTTTTTCGCAGTGGATTTCAAAGCATTCGGTTTTGTAGTTCCTGAGTAAACCAATAAAATAAATTTACGCATTCATTATTTTTTTGAGTCACTCGGTATATGCAAATTCAAAAAATGTGAATGGAATGATAAATTACAAGTACAGACTCATCAGTTTTTTGGAGAAGATAACCACATATATTTTGACTAAAAATTTATTATGCTCTTTATAACCTTAAAACATTTGCAAGATTTCAAAACATTCGGTTCTGTAGCTCCTGATTAAATCAATAAAATATATTTACGCATTCATTAATTTTTTTGAGTCACCCTGTATATGCAAATCCAAAAAATATGAATGGAATGATAAATCACAAGGAGAGACTCATCATATTTTGTACATTTTAGATAGGATTTATTCAGCGAAATTTTGTGGTGATGTCATAAATTTTTTAGGGGAGATGAGCAAATACATTTTGATCAAAAACTTACCAGGCTTATGACAACTTTAGAGAATCATCAAGATTTCAAAGCATTCGGTTTTGTAGTTGGTGAGTAAATCAATAAAATAAATTTATGCATTCATTAATTTTTTTGAGTCACCCTGTATATACAAATCCCAAAAATATGAATGGAGTGATAAATAACAAGTACAGACTCATCATATTTTGTACAGTTTAGATAGGATTTATTCGGCAAACTTTCGAGCTGACATCATCAGTTTTTTTGAGGGGATAAGCAAATATATTTTGACTAAACATTTATTATGCTCTTTACAACCTTAAAACATCTGCAAGATTTCAAAGCATTCGGTTTTGTTGTTCCAGATTAACTCAATAAAATAAATTCACGCATTCATTAATTTTTTTGAGTCAGCCTGTATATGGAAAACGAAAAAATTTGAATGGAATGATAAATCACAAGAAGAAACTCACCATATTTTGTACATTTTAGGTAGAATTTATTCAACAAAATTTTGTGGTGACGTCATAAATTTTTTTAGGGGGAACGACCAAATACATTTTGATAAAACATTTACCATGCTTATGATAATTTTAAAACATCTTTAAGATTTCAAAGCATTCGGTTTTGTAATTCCTGAGTAAATCAGTAAAATACATTTACTCATGAATTATTTTTTTTGAGTCACCCTGTATATGCATATCCAAAAAATATTAATGGAGTGATATATCACAAGTACATACTCATCATATTTTGCACATTCTAGATAGGATTTATTCGGCAAACTTTTGAACTGACGTCATCAAGTTTTTGGAGGGGATAACCAAATATATTTTGACTAAAGATTTATGATGCTCTTTATAGCCTTAAAACATCTGCAACATTTCAAAACATTCCGGTTAGCAGATTCAAAATTAAATTTCAAAATGTTGTTTTATAATTTTGATTTTTTTCCAAAAATCTGGACGTTTCGGGTAGAAACTCAATTCGGAGTCGTAAAACACTATGTTATTTTATACAATTTAAAACCGATTTACTATGTACAATTTTGATGTGACGTCATCGCATTAGTGCTGGGGATGATTAGACAAATTTTGGTTAGCGTTTTACCATCTACATGATATTCCTAATATAAGTACAAAATTTCACAACAATCGGTCAAGTACTTTCGGAGATTATCTGTCTAATAAAAATTCGGGATGGCAGACAGACAGACAGACGGACAGACGGACAGACGGACAGACAGACGGAAATGGGAGACCTATTTCTTCGTCGTCTAGGGATCATGAAAGATCAAGAAAAGGTAAAAGTAGAGAGTCGGCCGGCGGACTCGATTACAATACTTCCTTTGCTTACGCTCGGGAAGTAAAAATATGAATGCAATGATAAATTAGGAATATATACTGAAGATTTTTTGCACATTTTAGATAGGATTTATTCGGCAAAATTTTGAGATGACGTCATCAAGTTTTTGGGTTTGATAAACAGATATATTTTGATTAAAAAGCTACCATGCTTACAGTAACTTCAAAACGTCTGCAATATTTCAAAATTTTCAGTTTTGCAATTCTTGATTCAGTCAATAAAATAAATTGACCCAGTGATTAATTGTTTTGGGACATCCCGTTTAAGCAAAACTAAAAAAATTGGTCTAAAGAGTTTAGACAGTACTTCCCTCGCTGTCGGAAACTTGACGACTGCATGCCTATTATGTTTTTTTTTCTCATTACATTTTTGTAGTGGGAATTTAAAAAAAAATTGTGATGACGTCATCAACATTTTTGCAAGGACACGTATATCAGTTGGGATAGATGTAGTGTAATACTAAGAATAAAATTATTGTGTTCCCAAATTTTCGGGAAAATGAATTGGGTCGTTTTGAATATTGATTTCTTATAATCAATAAAATAACGAAACAATTTACTCACGTATACGGCGCCGGTGTGTAATATCTAGAGAGCGGATTTCTGTCGGGCTAGGCAAGGCCAAACTCGGTACGGCTCGCACGGGATGCGAATTCATTGCCGTTGCGGACTGCACTTCGTTTATTTGAGATTAGAATAACGTTGTTTCGTTGCACTCTGCTGTTAATTCACGTTCTCATTTACTTAGCCGTTTGATTAATAAATCGTTAATTATATTTATGGAATCCAGCACGTCCCCCCCTATAATCGTGACGTAGCCCGACAGAAATCCGCTGTCTAGTAATATGAGGGGCAACTGAAAATCGTTTATGTACAAACATTCTTAATTTAAGATGACAAGCGTAACAGCATACGTGAGAGTCAAACAGAGAAACTGTAAACAAAACGACCATCGGTTTTATTGCTTCGACTTCCGCTTATTATATAAAACATTGGGTTTTATTTTAATTCTTTACGGTGAAATTCACAATTGATTGATTATAAACATGTCTATTCCACATTCGCGGAACCTAGTCAACGAACAAAACAAACGCACGTCTGTAATGTTAAAATAGATGTAAATAAGCGTGCTACCCTTATGTTTCAACCACGGTGTATAATAAGTTAGGTGTTACGACGAAGCGTATTCACCGTGCATCGACTTGACGCCGGTTTAGTCACGATGAGCGGTGGAGAGAGACAGACAGCGGCGGCCTGTAACCTCTCACTTAGATCTGTTTAGCAGCGTTTGGCGGGCTTTTTCCCTCTCTAGGTGTGACAGATTTTGCTAGGTTTTCTCTGCGATTTCTTACTTGTTTTTTGATTTATCAATAAAAATGGGTAGAAAATGTGTTGTGCCTAATTGTTCTAGCGGATACAATGGTAATCCCGAAAAAGTGTCGGTGTTTCGGGTACCTAAAGACAGATTACTGGAATGGCACTTTTATTGCAGTAGTGAACTGCTGCTTTTGAACAACACTTTGCACTAAAAAATACTGGTCGTCGCTATAGTAATAGTAGGCATTTTATGTTGAATTTTATTTTTACTTAAAACAATTACTCCCTTTTTATCGGTTATGTGTTATGTTTTATCATTCAAGAAACAGAATTTATATTTATTTTCAGAGGGTTTTTGAATGCGATATGTATTTTTTCTTTATTCCACATAAACTATATTTTTTGCAGAGATTTTTCGGCACAATTCGACAAGCAGGTTGTGCCAATGGACATCCCTTATCTATAACTTTTTGCAGCTATACCGAATGTTATCGGTTTATAAATTATTAAAACCTCCGAAATTTGGTAATTGCACACAGATGCAGGAAAATAAGAATGCAAATCATTCGTTATCATTTAATGACTCCAAAAATATTTTGAAACAAATACCAGGAATGCGGAAAAAATCATGTTGAGAAAATAAAAAGGAAAATTGAATATATTTTAGATACAGATTCACCGATTAACGAAATAGACGAACAACTATTTGAAGATGTCACTACAACTAAAATTGTTGACAACATCATTTATTACTTAGCTGGATTTGTCGCAAAAAAATTGTACAATACTTCAAAATGTAATATTTGCCGTGAACAGTTATATAACAAAGAAGATCCATGTTCTAGTACATCTGAATTTACTGGTACAAAATCCAGGGGGTGGTTAACCCATCCAGATTTGTTAATGTTTAATATGTTCCGATGGGTGGAAGGGATACTTATGAAATATATCGATTTTGTGGATGTATTCGATGCAACAATTGAAGAGCTATTCGCAACAAAAATTTTTATGACTATTTACTTTCCTTTTTCTTGTGAAGAGCATAGAATGGAAATATTTTCAAAGGCAATATATTTTTACACAATTATGTAAATTAAACAATTTTATAAACAGGAACAAGAGAAAACAACCAAGGCATGTGCAGAAAAAAGAAAAGAGTCTTGATTACAGACTACGTAATAATGGTAAATTTTTATTTCTCAAACAGTAAAGCAGATAATGGTTAATGGATATTTTTTAGTTGTCTTGTGAAACGAACAGAAGTGAGTGAAACTAATATAATATGTGAAGGCGAAAAGAACTATCTTTAACAACGAGTTTACATTCATCTTTTTAAATAAATTATTATTTTAAAAATGTTTAAAGTTTTTGTTTTAATACAACGGATAATTAATTTTGATGTTTTTGGACCTAAATGGCTTTAATCCGACAAATACTTCTCCCGTCTCTTTCCCGTCAGTGCGATTAAATGATGGCCGCCCTCTTCTGTTTCTCTCACTCCAAATCTGTGACTAGTTGGGGACACGTCTGACGCGCTCGTCGGAACACCTAACTTATTATACACCGTGGTTTCAACCGAGTTTTTCCTTTAACAAATTTTGTGTCTACCAAATTGGGTTGGTTGGGGTGTAATACTAATAATAAGTGTTGCCTTTAATTTAATCAATAAAATAAATTGTCTTCATTAATTTTTTTAAACCACCTCTTAAGAAAATCTAAAAAATATGAATGGAATGATAAATCACAAGTACAAACTCATCATATTTTTTGCATTTTAGATAGGATTTATTCAGCAAAATTTAAGGGTGACGTCATCAATTTTTTTAGGAGGGATGAACAAATACATTTTGAACAAAAGTTTACCATGCTTATAATAACTTTAAAATATTCCCAAGATTTCAAAGCATTCGGTTTTGTAATTCCTGATTAAATCGATAAAATAAATTCACGCCTTCATTAATTTTTTTGAGTCACCCTGCATATGCAAATCCAAAAATATGAGTGGAATGATAAATCACAAGTACAGACTCATCATATTTTGTACATTTTAGATACGATTTATTCGGCAAACTTTTGAGCTGACGTCATCAGTTTTTGGTAGAAGATAACCAAATATATTTTGACTAAAAATTTATTATGCTCTTTATAACCTTAAAACATCTGCAAGATTTCAAAGCATTCGGTTTTGTAGTTCCTGATTAAATCAATAAAATAAATTTACGCATTCATTAATTTTTTTGAGTCACCCTGTATATGCAAATCGAAAAAATTTGAATGGAATGATAAATCACAAGAAGAGACTCACCATATTTTGTACATTTTAGATAGGATTTATTCAGCAAAATTATGTGGTGACATCATAAATTTTTTAGGGGGGACGACCAAATACGTTTTGATCAAAAATTTACCATGCTCATGATAATTTTAAAATATCTTCAAGATTTCGAAGCATTCGGTTTTGTAGTTCCTGAGTAAATCAGTAAAATAAATTTACGCTTTCATTTATTTTCTTGAATCACCCTGTATATGCAAATCCAAAAAATATGAATGGAGTGATAGATCACAAGTACAGACTGATCATATTTTGTACATTTTAGATATGATTTATTCCACAAACTTTTGAGCTGACGTCATCAAGTTTTTGGAGGGGATAAGCAAATATTTTTTGACTAAAGATTTATGATGCTCTTTATAGCCTTAAAACATCTGCAACATTTCAAAGCATTCTGGTTAGCAGATTAAAAATTAAATTTCAAAATGTTGTTTTATAATTTTGATTTTTTTTCCAAAAATCTGGACGTTTCGGGTGAAAAGTCGATTCGGAGTTGTCAACTACATGTGTAGGACTATGTTATTTTATATAATTGAAAACCCATTTACTATGTACAATTTTGAAGTGACGTCATCGCATTAGTGGTGGGGATGATTAGACAAATTTTGGTTAGCGCTTTACCATCTACATGATATTCTTAATATAAGTACAAAATTTCACAACAATCGGTCGAGTACTTTCGGAGATTATCTGTCTAATAAAAATCCGGGACGGCAGACGGACAGACGGACGGACAGACGGACAGACGGACAGACGGACAGACGGACAGACCGACAGACAGACGGAAATGGGAGACCTATTTCTTCGTCTTCTAGGGGTCATGAAAGATCGAAAAAACGTAAAAGTAGAGAGTCGGCCGACGGACTCGATTACAATACTTCCTTTGCTTACGCTCGGGAAGTAAAAATATTAATGCAGTGATAAATCACAAGTAAAAACTCATCATATTTTGCACATTTCAGATGGGATTTATTCAGCAAAATTTTCAGGTGACGTCATCAATTTTTTAGGAGGAATGAACAAATTTATTTTAATCAAAAAATTACCATGCTTATGATAACATTAAAGCATCTCCAAGATTTCAGAACATTCGGTTTTGCAGTTCCTGATTAAATCAATAAAATTAATTCACCCATTCATTAATTTTTTTGAGTCACCCTATATAAGCAAATCTAAAAAATATGAATGGAATAATAAATCACGAGTATAGACTCATCCTATTTTGGACATTTTAGATAGGATTCATTTGGCAAATTTTGGGCTGACGTCATAAATTTTTACTTCCCGAGCGTAAGCAAAGGAAGTATTGTAATCGAGTCCGTCGGCCGACTCTCTACTTTTACGTTTTCTCGATCTTTCATGACCCCTAGAATACGAAGAAATAGGTCTCCCATTTCCGTCTATCTGTCCGTCTGTCCGTCCGTCTGTCCGTCCGTCTGTCCGTCCGTCTGTCCGTCCGTCTGTCCGTCCGTCTGTCCGTCCGTCTGTCCGTCCGTCTGTCCGTCCGTCTGTCCGTCTGCCGTCCCGGATTTTTATTAGACAGATAATCTCCGAAAGTACTGGACCAATTGTTGTGAAATTTTGTACTTATATAAGGAATATCATGTAGATGGTAAAACGCTAACCAGAATTAGACTAATCATCCCCACCATTAATGCGATGACGTCACTTCAAAATTGTACATAGTAAATGGGTCTTAAATTGTATAAAATAACATAGTCCTATACATGTAGTTTACGACTCCGAATTCAGTTTTTACCCGAAACGTCCAGATTTTTGGAAAAAAAATCAAACTCATAAAACAACATTTTGCAATTTAATTTTGAATCTGCTAACCCGAATGTTTTAAAATGTTGCAGATGTTTTAAGGCTCTAAAGAGCATCATAAATCTTTAGTCAAAATATATTTGGTTATCCCCTCCAAAAACTTGATGACGTCAGCTCAAAAGTTTGCCGAATAAATCCTATCTAAAATGAACAAAATATGATGCTTCTGTACTTGTGATATATCACTCCATTCATATTTTTTGGATTTGCATATACAGGGTGACTCAAAAAAAATTAATGAATGCGTAAATATATTTTATTGATTTAATCAGGAACTACAAAACGAAATGCTCTGACATGTTGCAGATGTTTTAAGGTTATAAAGAGCATAATAAATGTTTAGTCAAAATATATTTGCTTATCCCCTCCAAAAACTTGATGACGTCAGCTCGAAAATTTGCCGAATAAATCATATCTAAAATGTACAAAATATGATCAGTCTGTACTTGTGATCTATCACTCCATTCATATTTTTTGGATTTGCATATACAGGGTGATTCAAAAAAATAAATGAAAGCGTAAATTTATTTTACTGATTTACTCAGGAACTGCAAAACCGAATGCTTCGAAATCTTGAAGATATTTTAAAATTATCATAAGCATGGTAAATTTTTGATCAAAATGTATTTGGTCGTCCCCACTAAAAAATTTATGACGTCACCACAAAATTTTGCTGAATAAATCCTATCTAAAATGTACAAGATATGGTGAGTCTCTTCTTGTGATTTATCATTCCATTCATATTTTTTAGATTTTCTTAAGAGGTGGTTCAAAAAAATTAATGAAGTCAATTTATTTTATTGATAAAATTAAAGGCAACACTTATTATTAGTATTACACCCCAACCAACCCAATTTGGTAGACACAAAATTTGTTAAAGGAAAAACTCGGTTGAAACATAAGGGTAGCACGCTTATTTACATCGACTTTAACATTACAGACCTGCATTTTTTTTATGCGCTCACTTGGTTCCACGAATGTAGAATAGACATGTTTATAATCGACCAATTGTGAATTTCACCGTCAAGAATTAAAGTAAAACCCAATGTTTTATATAATAAGCGGAAGTCGAAGCAATAAAACCGATGGTCGTTTTGTTTACAGTTTCTCTGTTTGACTCTCACGTATGCTGTTACGCTTGTCATCTTAAATTAAAAATGTTTATACATAAACGATTTTCAGTTGCCCCTCATATTACTAGACAGCGGATTTCTGACGGGCTACCTCACGATTATAGGGGGGGACGTGCTGGATCGCCGGGTGATAGATAATATAATCACTGAATTTAATCGGTACTAATTAACGATTTATTATTCAAACGGCTAAGTAAATGAGAACGGGAATTAACAGCAGAGTGCTACGAAACAGCGTTATTCTAATCTCAAATAAACGAAGTGCAGTCCGCAACCGCAATGAATTCGCATCCCGTCCGAGCCGTACCGAGTTTGGCCTTGCCTAACCCGACAGAAATCCGCTCTCTAGATATTACACACTGGCGCCGTATACGTGAGTAAATTGTTTCCTTATTTTATTGATTATAAGAAATCAATATTCAAAACGACCCAATTCATTTTCCCGAAAATTTGGGAATACAATAATTTTATTCTTAGTATTACACTACATCTATCCCAACTGATATACGTGTCCTTGCAAAAATGTTGATGACGTCATCACATTTTTTTTTTAAATTCCCACTACAAAAATGTAATGAGAAGTTTCCGACAGCGATGGAAGTACTGTCTAAACTCTTTAGACCAATTTTTTGGAGAGGATAAGTAAATATATTTTGAATAAAAATTTATTATGCTTATCATATGTTTAAAACATCTGCAAGTTTTCAAAGCATTCGGTTTTGCAGATTCAAAATTAAATTGTAGGTGAAACGAAGTTCACCGGGTCAGCTAGTAATAATAATAAAAAAACCACTGAGGAAGTGCCTTCGGGTGCACCTCAAACAGAAAACCCGGCCAATGTGGGGTCGCAGCCTCCTAGGAGGAAGCGAATCTGCGGGGCTGAGGTAAAAAGGCGGAGGAAGGCTCGTTTGCAGGCGGAGGCGGCGAATACCGACCCGCCGAAACCGGGTCCATCCTCCTCCGGGATAAACCCCAAGGGTAAAGGGCAGGCTACGATAGCCAACCCTAAACAACCCGCGGGGAAAAAGACCTCAGGGTCAAAGAAGAGAGTGAGGTCTTCAACCTCCACACCTCCGGCAGCTGAAAAGCAAAGAGGATGAGGAGGTAGGAGACTACCTCTAGAGAACAGAGCTACAGGGAGGCGGCTGCAAGTCATCTCCGTGTAGCTGTGATTGATGTGCAGCATCCACTTGGTAAGCTGACTGCTGACCAGGTGGAGATAGTACAAAAGGGTCTGATGGGAGCGCTGGACAGGCAACTTGACCAGTGCTTGGCATCGGGTAGACAAGCAGCCACTTTCAGGGGCATGAAGTACACAGGGGAAATCTTAAGGATAACCTGTGAAGACGAGTTGTCCCTGAAATGGCTTCAACAAACAGTGCGCTCCCTAACACCCTTGTGGGAGGGCGCACAACTTAACGTGGTCCCCTTGGCTGAGCTACCAAGGCTGGTGAGGGTGACCCTGTGGATACCGGGGCCACCGGTGGACGCAGGAGTCGTACTTCGCCGCCTGGAGGGTCAGAACCAATGGGCCCACGTCAAAAAATGACTTCTTTTCCATCGCGAGGCCAAACCCGTGGCTGCCTCTCCAGGCAACCTCTTTGTGTTTGGTCTTGGGATGGAAGAGGCCAAGATAATCAGGGAGAGAGAGGGCAGAATCAACTATATGCTGTCCTCTTTCAACCTGAAACTCAAGGAGAACGAGGCGTCGGCTCAGGAAGGGCGGACCCCTATGGAAGAGGTAGAAACCCCAGGGGGTGAAGCCTCTGCCAGTGGGGGCGGGCCCGCCTGAGACATATGCCTCGTGTCTCCTAGGACAATTATGGGATTTTTTTGGTTGCAGAGATGGCACTGCAGCAGATAAATTTCATTCAGATTAACCTGCAGCATTGTCGCATGGCGACGACTGTTTTGTGTCGTCGTCTAGACAACATGCAGAACACTATAGCAATAATCTAAGAACCATAGATAGTAAAATCCAAGATCGCAGGGTTGAGCAATTTAAATGGCACTATTGTTTCAGGTACCACAATAGAATCTCCAAGGACATGCGTCTACATTCCGAGGAAAATTAAAGCCGTCCTCCTACCTCAGGTCAGCTCCAGGGATGTGACTGCGGTAAATGTTAAGTGTAACATAGGAAGAGGCGAAGAGCAACTGGTAATAGCATCCGTGTACTTACCACAGGGAGCACAGGAACCATGTCCAACATGGGAAATGGCGAACTTGGTGGAACACTGTGATACCGGAAATATAAACCTCATCATCGGTGCCGATGCGAATGCCCACTGTCTGTTGTGGGGGAGCAAAGACACTAATGATAGAGGAAGAACACTAGCTGAATATCTTTTATCAACAAATCTAGAGATTCTCAACCGAGGCTGCGAACCAACTTTCGTAACATCACGTAGTCAGTCAGTAATAGATATTACACTGGCTACATGGGATATCTCACAATATATAATGGGATGGCACGTCTCTAAAGAGGCGTCAGTGTCAGACCATAGATGGATCATGTATACATCAAAATGTATAGACATGGAGACAAAGACGTACAGGAACCCTAGGCTGACGAACTGGGCTTTATACAACGAAGAACTGGACGACAGACTGGGGACCTCCGTGCAGTCTATACCAACAGAATACAGATCGACAGAAGACATAGAGAAAACCTTGACCATTATCAACGACTCTCTAATGTCAGCGTATGAGAAAATTTGCCCCCTAAAGAAGGAAGGTCTGGGCAAAGGTACACCATGGTGGAACCGAAGGCTCAGCCTACTTCAATCGGGGCTAAGAAAACTTTTCAATAGAGCAATAAACACTAAGAAAACTGAAGACTGGGAAGCCTATAAAGAGCACCGGAAAGAGTTTAAGAAAGAATTAAGAAAGAGGAAACGGGAAACGTGGAGATCCTTCTGCAGCGACATAACGTCGACTGCTTCGGCCGCAAGGCTGAAGAGAGTTCTCTCGAAGGACCACACACATCAACTAGGTTTCCTAAAGAAAGAAGATGGCACCTTTACAGCCACCTTAGAAGAGTCCGCAGAACTTTTGCTGCAGACCATGTTTCCAGGCAGCACAAGGACTACCTCCCATTCCAAAAGGGATGTAGCAGGTACTCAACCTTCCCCGAAGGACTGGGCGCTGGCGGCAAAGGTAGTCACGGAGGCAAGACTGGAGTGGGCAGTGGACAGCTTTTCCCCATACAAATCTCCAGGAGTTGACGGTATTTATCCCGCCCTCCTGCAGAGGGGAATGAGCAGACTATGCCCTATTTTGTTGCCAATGATTCGGGCGTGTCTGGCTTTCAGCTACACACCGAATGCATGGCGAAAAGTAAAGGTTATCTTTATACCTAAGCCAGGACGACAAGATTACACCTTGGCTAAATCCTACAGACCAATTAGCTTAACATCATTCTTGCTGAAAACGCTAGAAAGACTAAGCGAAAAAGAGATTCGGGAGACTGCTTTGAGCAAGCAACCTCTACATCCGAACCAACATGCCTACATCCAAGGAAGATCCACCGATACGGCCCTACACACAGTTGTAAACCGTATAGAGTGGGCGATGGAGAACAAACTCTTCACCTTAGGAATGTTTTTGGATATTGAAGGAGCGTTTGATAAAGCGACCTTCAAAAGCATAGAGCTAGCCCTACGAGAGCACGACGTGGACCCCACCCTAAGTAGGTGGGTGGCCGGTATGCTGAGGAATAGGGAAGTAATGATTAATGTAGGTGGCACTGAGATCGAGGCTGTTGTAGACAGGGGATGTCCTCAGGGAGGAGTTCTCTCTCCTGTACTGTGGGATACTGTCGTTGACAGCCTGATACGACGCCTCAATGATCTTGGCTACCACACAATTGGATACGCGGACGACCTAGTCATTCTGCTAACAGGAAAAAACGCAGATACATTATGTGAGATAATGCAAGCTGCAGTAAAAATAGTCGAGGAATGGTGCAGCAGACATACCCTCTCCGTTAATGGAGAAAAAACGAAACTAATCCTGTTCACCAGGAAAAGGAAAATTGGCACACTACAGATGCCAAAAATATTTAACACAACGCTTCAACTTTCGGACGAAGTCAAATACCTGGGAGTTGTATTGGACTGGCGACTGAATTGGAAGAAGCATGTAGATGATAAAGTAGAAAAGGCACGCTCGGCTCTTTGGCAATGTCGTAGGGTGGTGGGAAGGTCGTGGGGTTTAAATCCCAAGATCGCCCTCTGGATCTACACGGCAATAGTTAGACCGACGCTGTGCTATGGAGCTTTAGTTTGGTGGCCCAGAGCCAGACAAAAAACAACAGCCCTGCAACTTGAACACGTTCAGAGAATGGCGTGTCTCAGTGTTACAGGAGCAATGAGGACCACTCCCACAGCGGCTCTGGAGACTCTTCTTTGCTTAGCACCTCTTAACCTTTACATAGAGGAAGCGGCAATGACGACGTCTCTAAGACTTCACTCTCCGGGAGTATGGAACAAGCAAGGCCGCACAACGAAGCACACTCGGATCTTAACGGAGGCGTTCAACAGAATACCCTTGTTAAGGATGGGTTGTGACCGAATGGACACAAAATTAATATATGAGAAGACATACAGAATATCAATGAATGATAATTCAGCAGGACGAGCCGACATAGATATCTATGTCGATGGTGCCAAAACAGATAGTGGTTCAGGAGCCGGCATCTACTCCGAACAACTGAACGCACAAATCAGTGTACCTCTCGGCACCCACACGTCTGTCTTACAAACAGAACTGATGGGAATAATGCTGGAAGCTAGAATCATTGCTGAACGTGAAATCGGCAACAAATCAATATGCATACTTACTGACAGCAAGTCTGCACTACTAGCCCTGGACAGCTGTATGGTTCGATCCGGGCTGGTTTGGGAGTGCAGACAAACGCTAAAGTATGTAACGCAGAGGAATAGTGTGGAACTTTGTTGGATCAAAGGACACAGTGGCAACGATGGAAACGAGAGGGCAGATGAGATGGCGAAGCGAGCCGCGCGCATGCCCTTCTGGGGACCCGAACCGGCAATCACGCCTTCGGTCGCCCTCTCGAACGAACCCGTAAAGCAATATACCCAGAGACGCCATGAGCAGATATGGGTGAAGTTGAGCAGCTGTCGGCATAGTAGAGCTTGTATGGCGACACCAGACCGTAAGTTGACAAAATTTTATCTCTCACTTTCAAGGGACAAACTGCGTAAACTGGTAGGATTCCTTACGGGACATTACCAGTTTAACAAACATCTACATACGATAGGGGTGGTAACAGACCCAATCTGTCGTGGATGCAATGAAGAAGAGGAAACAGCTGAGCACATTCTTCGTGAGTGTCCAGACTTAGCCTCCTACAGGGAATCCATACTAGGGGACATCTGGCCTAGTATGGCAAATATCAGGGAGTTTCCACCCTCTGCATTACTCAAGTACATTCAAGCAGTTGGGTGGCTTGACGAGTAGAGGAGCGGGAAAACACCCTGATATGGACTTGGGGAAGGTACAATGGGCCCAAAGGCAAGGCCTAAGTGCCGGCTGGCTACGGTCAGCCCCCATAAATTAAGAATCCAGAATCCAGAACTATAATCGCTATCGGTCTATAGTTTACCACGTTTGATCTATCACCTTTTTTATAAACTGGGCATATTCTGGAGACTTTCCATTTTTGAGGGAACGTGAAAGTTTTAAGAATTAGATTGAATGGAGTGGGTAACGGTTCCGCAAATACATTTGCGCAATCACGTATAATAAAAACTGGTATTCGATCGGGTCCATTGGTCATTTTTGATTTGAGTTTTTTATGCCATCATACACTCATTCCTGGCTGACACATTTAATACTTAGCACATTTTTATTCAAACTTGAACAGCCATGGTGACTAGAAGAATTATGTTTTATAAATGATTGAGCAAAGTGCTCTGCGAAGCTATAAACAATATCGCCCGGATCAGATATATTTCTGTCATTATGAGTCATACTAGATGGAATATAGTTAGAATTTCTTTTTGCATTTATAAATGACCAGAGCTTCTTAGGATCCGATTTTACATAATTATTCATTTGCTGTAAATAAATATTGTATGTTTCACGTAATTTGGACTTCAACTGAGCTCTGATGGTTTTAAATATTAAATAATCATTTTGCGATTTAGATTTGTTGTATTTATTCCAGGCCTTGTTTTTATATTTCAAATCCTTAATGACGTCACTGTTGAACCAAATGGGGTAATTACCAGTAGGATTTTTTTCTTTGGTACGTGTTTCTGAAAAATTTGATCCAAAATAAGGTAGAGATGGGAAAATGCATCATCAACGTTGGAGTAGCCATTAAGAAAAGACCAATTTACTGATAGTAGTGCTTCATAAAGCGAAATGAAGATGCATTTTTTGAAGTTATAATCTGAATGAAATGAGGTGGGAAATTTCTTAATGCGAGATTCTGACAAAAACAATCTTCTCTTATGAATGGATCATTTGATTTTGAGACAGTACATTGAATTTCGTTGTTAATTAAAACTAGATCTTAGAGTCCATTATTGCCGTTTAATATATTATTGTATTGCTCTAAGTCAAAAAAGGATATGAAACTGTTGATACATCTATACGAACTAGAAGATGGCCTTATATTTAACGTTGATAAGACAAAATCAGCACAGTTAAAGTCACCGACAATAAATAACTGAGATCCATATAGACAAGACATAGACATTAAAAGATCGAAAAAAATTATGTAATCATTGCTATCACATGCAGGTGGCATGTAGACGACTAAAACATAGATATCACAGAAATTTAAACATATTTTCAGTATCAAAAAATCAATCAGAGGCAAAATATCACAGATAGAGTCACAAATGAAATTATCACAGACATTTACAGGAATCGTACGGTTAATAGCTAATAAGTCTCCTCCACCTTTGGTATAATTACACGATTTATAATTGCGATCTTTCCGAAAAACGTTATACCTTATTAGATGAAATAATTCTGCATCTTTTACACCATTTAACCAAGTTTCGAAGAGAGCAATTAAATTAATATGAGATGCAGATATTGAAGATAAATAAAAGTTAAAAGTTTTGTACATAATCCTCTAACATTTTTGATAATAACATAATAAGGACGATGAATCACACACAACAGTAGATGAACATTCATTCATTCGTTCGTGAGAGGTAGAATTTACATTTGAAATATCCAGTATTGATTATTGTGATTGCTTTTTGGTACCCAATACCCTGGATTTAAAGTTTTCCAATTGTTTTTTATAAACTACATGGTTGTTATAATCATAGCTGGCATGATTCGAATTAACCTCAAGGTTACTTTTTTTAAGACTATTACAATATACACGCTTTAGAAAATAAGCTGTACATTCTTTAAAAAGATGATGACCAAAACATTTGGGACATGCGGGATTTGTCTGTCTACATTGATGCGAAGTATATGGTTAAAACCTGAACATTTAAAACAGCGACGGATATCAACAGCGTCCCACACCCTGCAGTAATCATAACCAACTAATACTTTACCAGCTTCAATAAGTTTGTGATACATTAATTTATCAACTTCTATTATAATTTACTTTAGTTTATTATGATTATACAGAGGCTTACACTGTTTTAACAAACATATAGAGTTACCACCAAAAAAATTTTTATTACCACATACAAGGTAATCTACAATTGACTCTTCTGAAATATCATTATCAATACCCGAAACTCTTACTCTAGGGTTAAGAGTTGGTAATGTTTTTACACTGTAATCCACTAGGTTTTCAGATTTTTTTTTTTTATTTTTTCAGTTTCATCATTTGTGTTACAATTTATAATAAGACTTCCATTTCTACCTGTTTTCACCGCAGCTATGTCAAGTTTAGATTTCACCGGATCAACTTTATTTATTAAATCTTTTTTTTGTGATGGACACTGATTGTTTGTCGTTTTTTGGTTGAAGAATAACAGAAGATTTTTTACTAACAGCATTAGAGTAAAAGGGCTTACTAGTTGGTTGTTCAACACTTACAGTATTTGGTTGTTCCTTGTCAATTAACTTGTCAATAAATTCATTATGAGATTGAAGTGATTCACTCTGCTTAACTATAGCAGATACACATTTATTCACAAATTCTTTAAGTACATCTAATTTTGATGTACCTTCAAATACAAGAGAAGAATCACAGATAAAACGAAAATTTTCATTCTTACCCAAATTTTTGGTTCAGCATCTTCAGTTTTCAGACATTTGTTATGAACTTTATTGCCACAGGTAAAGCATTTTTGACACAATTTTGAAGATGTAAAACGCAGAGCAATTCACGACACATCTACACACTTCGACCACCACGAACGTTTTTAAAAATAAGTTTGATACTCTACGAGAGACCTTTTTTTCATCATATGGTACTTCTGTTTAAAATACACAATATAAAGAATTCCTGGTATTTCTTTTCTGATGTTCTGAATTTTTGATAACCGAAAACCAGGCGAGCGCTTTTGAAGTAGACTTGTAGTATAAGCAAATTAGTTTGAAAATTAATATTTTTTTATTTATAGAATAACACATATTACAAAAATTTGTTTCAACTTTAAACTCCAGTATTTGTTTTGATCCATTCCCTATAATAGGCCGTCCTAGTATACCCAGACGGAGTACCGGCTTCACACCCTGTGTCACCCACAAAACTGGCAATAGCTACATGAACTGGATCTGAATCGGCATTAATCACCACAGGACCACCACTATCACCCTAAACAACAACATTAGCTCAAAATACAATATGCAAAATGTACTTACACTGCAGGTGCTTTTAACTTGAGATACAGGAGAAGTAGCACAAACCATTTCAGGTCGAATTACGTCTTGTCCATACGTCTCTCCACATTTTTCGTTAGTAATGGTAACCAATTCAACGAAATTCAGGTATTGGCTTATAAAAAGTGAATCTAAGAAAACAAAATAATGATTGTGATCTAAAAACTGTTTTTTTCATTTTCTAACCATCGCTGGTATGACCCCAACCGCTGACCGTAACATCAACGTCGGCATTAAGTTCTTCAGAGGCCAACTTGACAGCAGCGATATTTCCTACACCAAAATTTTACATATTAACTACAGTATATCATTAGATCTTGTGGGTCTTACCACTCAGAGTCAGAGGCTTGTCAAGCTTGATTAATCCAATATCATTCGCGATTAGATCTCCATCATAATCTTCGTGAAGGATAAATTGAGACGCTGTTACAGTTTCGCCGGCATCTATATCAGTGGATCCAATTACGACTTCAGCCGATTCAGCCCTGATAAATCAAATAATTGTTATAGTTTTGGATAATGTACTCTGACTTACCCGTCGACGCAATGCCCAGCAGTTAGGATCCATTCTTCGCTGATTATACTGCCTCCGCAAAACCAAAAGTCGTTTACGTTCAACCCAACTTGCCAAGGAAATTGTCCTTCCGCGGCTTGCTCTCCGTTAATAATTCTGGGACCTGGGAATAATTTAATTATCATTTAATACCTATCTGTATAACAAAAACCGTAAAAGACTGACCATTAAGTTTAAAGGGCGACACCTTGTAAATACCTGCTGGGGAAGGCAAAGCCCAGACTGATGATGCGCACAAATAAAGAAAGGCAAAGCGAAACATTTTTGCTTACTGACTGTTTCTTCTTGATAACCGACTCTTTTATAGTAGCATTTTAAATGATTTTTGTACTTATCACACACCTTTTTTTCTGTAGACATACTTGAGATGTATATCTAAGGGATTGAATTCAATTTAATAGACACACCGCATCCGGCGTGATTTTATTTAAAACGAGATAGTATCTATGATAACATTTTGGATAAATGATTATAAGGATCAAATTAGTTATGCAAATTGCAAAGTTCATCTGCCTGATCAAGGCACTATATACGCATAAGTGCAGCAGTATACTGCAAGTGGTTGGAATGTGGCATATTCTGCACGAGTAAAAAATTGGAGACAGTCCTACGAGTGCAAAATAGCCATTCCAACCCCGTTGCATACTATACTTTTTCTTCGATTACAATAACTGTAAATTGTAATTACAATATTGTAAAAGCAATAATTATTATTGACATTATTTTGCATTTTTTTCATTATTACCAAAATTTATTTTTACACTACAGTTTGAAAAAGAGAAATCTGGGGCCCTACACTCTTCAAAAGTTTCCTGGAGTGATTTTATTCTAGAAGTACCTTCGTTTTGATTTTCATAAAATACGATTTTGGCTATAAAATAAGTCGTCTATGGCAATGTATCTTATAGCAGTTTAAGCTTCTGCATATTATTCAAGAAATGTTTTATTCTTTATTTTTACAATATTTGCACAAAATATTAAAAGTATAGTGTGACCATCTTTACTCTTTCTGCAAATGATTCTTCTATATAAAACTTCACCTTTGACGGTTCCCATCCTCCGTATCGCTTTAATGAAGTAACATGTCCTGCATAAATATAAACGTGCTACACAATACCTGCATTCATCAAAAAAATTGCCGACGTGCGACGAAATGAATAACGAGTATAACTTTGTTGGATTTTCCAGTTTAAAAAAGTTGCAATTTTTATAGAAATTTTTCCGTAGGAGTTAATTCTTACATTTTGACGACTACACTTGCCCTTACGGTAATGTATAAAAAATCTTGAAGGTGAATCTCTCGGGCTTAAAGTTGCATAACGTCGATAGAGGTCGATGGGGTTACACCTTGGTCAAGGTAAGAAAAAATAATAATAATAACAAATCAAAACGAATATTGGAGTTTAAAACTAAAAATGTTTTAAAAGATTTGCTATTCTCTGATTAAACACATTAATATGCATAATATGTTTTTGTGCTACCTTTATTTAATAATTATAATTGCAAAAGCAGTGGTGTTGATACTTATTGCCCAAATGTTTGTCTCCATATCAATCACCAGTTTTAGGATAGTGGAACTTAGGAAATTTTGGAAACGCACTATAGCTGACAAGTGATTATGTTTTGCATGAACTGAGTCGCATAACTTCTGTTAAATATTAGCTCCGGTTATTCTTTGATTGCAGTATTTGTAAACATTTATTAAACCGTGTTTGTAAATAACGATTATTGAAAAATATGACGCGAGGTAAAATGATTTGGGTAGTCGATATTATTGTCTTCAATTTCGGAAAAATTTGTTTTAAACTTTTATCGAAAAGACTTTTTTAATTTAAGACAATCCATAATAACATTAAGACATAAAAATGTTATTAATAATAATAAGTTCTTTCGTGACTATACTCCGCAATTATTTTTAACTAGACAGACTTCTGTTTTAAAGACGTAAGACACAACTTAGTTTTTTCAAGCACAGTTTACTTTTGAAATTCTGATGCAACGTTGGCATGTTACTCCAATTTTCTTGAAATTTATTATCAATTCTTGAAATTGCAGGAAATTGGATACCAAAATTTTATCAAGTCAAGGTAAGAAAAAGTAATAATAATAACAATATTTCTCAAATATAAATAAATAATTAATATAAATATAGTGTAACTACTAAAAAACATGGACAAACATTAACAAAATTTACTATAGCGATACATCAGTACATATTTACATAATGTTGCAATTCGGAGACGATACAAATTTATCAACAGAATTGACCCTTTTCCTGTAAGATCGTAAAACTTTCATAGTGACTTTCCGTGCGCACGCATCTTCAAAACCACGTTGGAAATAGTATCTATCCGGCACTCCGGCAGCAGAGCAAAGGCCTGTGACAACAAACCGCTTTGACAGAGTGCAACCGGAAACACATGCGTAATCTGTCCCTCATTGGTTAATTTTAATTTGGCGCTCCAAAAATCTGACTTCGCCTGCGCGATGTTGTCTCACTCTGTATCATTGGAGTTTATATAATGTCTACTCACTTTGCTTACAGGAAAAGGGTCAATAGTTAGTATGATTGAATAATAAACTTTTCGTGTTTTTTAAAATTGAATGAAGTTTTTGATAGATTTAATCGATTTTGGGAAAATACTGAAAAATTTGCATCCAGAAAAATATAGAAGGCTTTTATTGCTACATATTTTTTAGGTAATAATTTATTTTTTCTTCGCTTGTCGCAATTATGTTGGCCCCTAGTTTTAGTAAATGTATGTCATTTTAGCCTTTCTTGATATGACGTCTTTGAAAAGATAATTAATAACAGGTTTACGGTTGTAAAACTTGTCACCAGGTTCTTTGTGGCCTCATTTAAAGAAATTAAATAAATGTTGGTTATCGTTGTAAAAAAGGTCCTGTCACAGGAAGAAATAACAACATTTCTAGAGCAAGCAAATGATATTTATTTATCAAAATAAATAATAAATAAAAGTAATAAGTATAGAATTGTGTGGGTTGCTTTAATCTTCGGAATTGCTGCGGCCTGCAGCAGCAATAGAATTGTGCGTTTTGGAATTCAATAACATAATGATTGTGGCAATGTACTGAATGTTGCTATGCAACTTTAGGCCCAAGAGATTCACCTTCAAGTTTTTTTATACATTACCGTAAGGGCAAGAGAACAACAAAAAATGCTAGTAACACTTTTTTCAAAGGTTAATAGTTTTTTCTAAAAAGCGTATCGAAAAATCAGTCCCCACATTTTGAGAACTGCGGACGTTGTCTTTTTTTTCTAAGGTAGTTGTGAAAATTCTGGAACTAAGATGATTATTTCCTTAGAAACGATTAAATCTAATTTGTCAAAAATTGACAAAAATGTCACATTTACATCAATACAATAAACACCTTTGAGTTTTAAAATGTTTGATTCGGACGTTTAACGAAATAGACGCGGTTCCGACACGCTAATAAAGGTACCAACGCGGTTGTTAACGGAAATTTCAGAAAACACCACAAACGGCCTCTGAAAACCTGCAGTGATACCAGAAAGAGGGGGTTTTGCGTTTTTCCCCTGAAAAAAATCCCGAAGGAAAACACTAGAAAGATTAGGAAAATCTATCTTTCAGCAGTGTGGTAAATGAAATGTTGAAATAGTTCGTCAACTCAAGCGCAATAGCGCTCCCAGTTTATCTAACACTACGGCAAAAAGGGACAACTCATGGCACCCAACCTCGTGATAAAACTTTTCATCCTCCTCACTACCCTTCGACTTGATTAGTACAGACCCCTGTTTTTCGATATTGAAAAAAGCGGCTATGGTTAACTGTTTGATGAACAAATGAGGACGCTCCACCCAAGATTCGGAGGAGTCTGTAGGACCTAAGTTCGTCGGTCCATATTTCCGAGTCCGGTCTGATCACTCGCCTAATGTGGTCCATTAATGTAACAGCGGAACGGTTGGGAATGTGGGACAACTAACTCCGCTTGTTGATCGTTCGTATACCACTCGTTATGAAAATTGCAACAAAATAATTTGCCGCTTGTAGGTAAAAATCCGAACTTACACAATGTACATGAGGCTCCTGCGCACGAACAAGATGAGCAAACAATCCCGGTGCAAGCCGTGTACGCGAAAGTGAACCGTAGCAAGGAACACTTACTACTGAAATGACAGAAAAACTCATTTTATACGCACTTTCATTTGCCCTTTGTACGATAACTGTTGGGTTTCCTGCCAATTCCCTCATCTTAAACTGTGTTTAGTATCCTCTTTGTAATGGAAGTGATTTCATTATTGATAATAAAAAGGTACCCTTAGAGTACCGAAATCATAGAACGCTTAAGGTATTTTCTTTGTTACTTCTTAATGGTTAACCATCTACTAAATGTTCTTCTTTTTAAGAATTTTTTTAATATTAGGAAATAAAAAAAGATCCTAGAAATAGTCTAAGCAGTTGAAATATTCTCAAAAATCAGGTAAAAATTGGTGTTAAACACTGCTTAGCACTCCAACGTCCAACATTATCTTTTTATTTTTCGATTGTCCAGCAGTTATCTTTTCTTAATAAATTTATATTCTACTTTTGCTTTGCGGAAAAAGGTAGAATACATAGTTTATCAACAAATACAAGAAATGTATTGTATAAGTTAAAAACTTTGTTCAAAATCTTCCAACGATTTTAAAATTTAAGCCAATTTGTTAAATACAATTTTCAACACAAAGAAAAATAACCTTTAATTATAATAAACAAACAAAATGAATAAGCGAAAATAAAAAACAAAAAACGCAAAAACAAAACAAGAAAATTAAAGCAGATGTTGGAAGTGAGCACCATTTGCACGAATACAAGCTTCTGCTCTCCTGAGTAATGAGTTACTGACTCTATTTAATTCTTCAGGATCGTTTCGAATCCGTTCTGCGGCCATCATAACTCCTGCTTCTAAATCTTCTAAATTATTAACTGGAATTCGATAAACAATTGATTTTATATAACCCCATAAGTAGTAATCACAACTGTGGGTCCACCTCATCGAATCCATCTCTCACCATAAACATTCGTCAGGAATTGTCGCACTTGTAAACTAAAATGCGCAGGAGCACCATCGTGCATAAAGTACATCCTTCGTCGAATGTCTAAAGGTACATCTTCCAATAACAATGGCAAATGTGTTTCCAAAAAATGAAAGTAATTGTCTCCGTTCAGTCTTTCCGGTAGAACATATGGTCCTATCATTTGATTACCTATTATTCCGGCCCAAATGTTTAATGAAAAACGTTGTTGAAAGTGCGTCTCGTAAATCGCGTGAGGATTGACATCTGCCCAGCGGTGAGTATTATGAAAATTAAGTATTCCATCCCTAGTAAAACAGCATTCATCTGTCATCAGTATGGAAGAAAGAAATCCGGGAGTTTCATTATTGCTGTTCACTATCCACCGGCAAAAGTTTTGTCTAGGAATGAAATCGTTCGGACTTAAACTCTGGACCCGCTGGAGGTGGTACGGGTACAAAAGAGATTCTCGTAGCGTTCTCCACACAGTCCAGTGACTAACACCTACTTCTCGAGCAATTTCACGCGTACTAGCTGACGGGTCTTCTTCAACACGATTGATAATGTGCTCTTCAATGTTGACCATATCTGGATCTCGACCTCGTCCAATCTCCTGATTTTTAGGTAAAACTGATCCTGTCTCCCGCAACCTTCTACCCACGGCTGAAAAGATTTCGCGATACGGTTGTCGACGCCCAGGAAAACGTTCAGCATACCGTCTTGCTGCAGCTCTAGCATTGCCTCCACACTCCCCATAAACAAAATGCATGTCTACATATTCTTCTATGCTGTATTCTGGCATTTTTTCTCAATGAGTATTACTGACAATGACAGTTATAAATCTAAGAATAATATTTGAAACAATTTGAACAATGTTAGTGTATCTCGGTAACTAAGCAACGATGCTTTTTTTTAACGATTCCCTTGATAGATAGAAAGCAGATTGCCATTCCTAATTTGTTGCTAAGTAACAATAGAAATTTTAATAATGGAACGTATTATTGAAAAATTGGCCTCCATGCAGTTCCAAAACGGTGTGATACTTATTTTTAAGGCGATTTAAAAGAAAAACTATACATTTTTGAAAAAAGTTGTACATAGATTTTAGATTCCTTTTTTTGTAATGCCTTTGCTCTGAAAGTTTGTTGCAAGCATTTCCTAACACCCTGTATAGAAGAATAGATAAAAGATAAAAACCGTTCGGTATAATCTGAAACAAAACTTAAATCTGCCTCAAAGGCGTTTATTGCTGGTTATACAGGGTTAGTCACGAGAGAATGACTTCTGAAAATTATTTTTACGCAACCCAAAATACGAATACCATGTACCACTTGATACTAACTGAATTTAAAATGAAATGCTTAATCCATGATTGCTTTGAGTTTGGCAATCTCATTTTGACAATTGTGGAAAAGAAGGTTACGCGAGTGTCCATGGTGGTACCGCAGCCAGTTGGAGATCTCCGCTGGCGCCGCTAATAAATTTGTCAGTGTGCCTCTTGATCTTTTGCAACCGATTAATTACGAGAAAATTATGTCTAAAAATTCCTTTTACGGCATTTTATTCAAAGGTTACACAACACAAACTCAAACAAGTAAGTAAATAATTTAACTACTAATCTGTTGAAAATGTTGGGCATTTTGGGGGGATGCTACGGCTTTTTTGTAAATGGATGGCCGAAGAAGTCCAGAGGTTGCAGATTTGCACTTCGAAGAGGCTCTAGGTGACGCAGAGATGGCGAATTAACACATGCACATTAGCGGCGAACAACATTGGTAGAGCACTTACGGCTTCAGTATAGCCCAGATTGATCTGACTGTATGTCGTCGATCCAATGGGGCTCTAGAGGCGAGTCAACAATGAAAAAAAATGTTAAAAATTAATTAACGTCAAAGTGACACCGCCAAAGTCAAAGCAATCATGGATTAGGCATTTCATTTTAAATTTAGATAATATCAAGTGGTACAGGGTATTAGTATTTTGGGTTACGTAAAAATAATTTTCAGAAGTAATTCTCTCGTGACTAACTCTGTATAGTACTTACGATTCAGGAGAGGGTTTCTTGTGCAACTTATTTGGGCCCGTTGTCAACAAAAGAATTTACATGCTTAATATCACAATATCTGGTTGACCGAGCTTCACTCGGCTCGTTTGGTAGTATTAGATCAGATTAGGACAGATAAATATGCGTATAGAATGCATTTTGAAGTACACGCGCTAATTAAAAATACACATTAAAAATGAAATTCCTTAAGCAGTCTTTGTTTTAAATACTGATGAGTGACATGTAGAGATTAAAGAATAGAAAACTGGAATTATTGTTTGACATTTATTAAAATCTCATTGTTACCCAAGTTCTCTCTCTGTGTCGTTCTTTTTTTTTCCAAGTTCTCTCTCTCGACTCTAGAAAAAGGTCACAACCACATTCTTACTGCCAGAAGAGTTTCGCCTCTGGTGTGGTTAACATACTGACTTACCGTGCTCTTTTGCGTTATTCCTAATTTCTCAATCTCAACCCTGCTCCCGAATACTTACGAAAGTGTGCGAAATGTTGAGCCCAAAAACTCAAATAACACTGTCCCATCCCGGAAAACGATCACATATTGACTCCGTGGAACCTCTGAAATGAATGCTTGACAACATAACCTCAATTCAACGCACTTTCGTGTGCCTTTTATCCGCTCACTGTTTAGTTTTCCGTAAATTTTCTCACCTCAGAAGGTGAATTTTAACGTCCTCTATACAGTGGAGTATGTTTCGGTACGTACAATTGAAGATAGAAAGGTACCTACGTCAAACGTACTGTCAGACTGTCACCCAAACTTCTCTTATAAAACAATCTCGTGTTCTTGTAGTGTCATCTGATGTTGCCTAGCAACAAATATAATTCACTGCCTGAAAATTGGTGAAAATGTATGAAGCTGTAATTTTCGGAAGTTAAAACTACGATCAATCGATTTCTTGACCCAACCCATATATCTAATAGTACTATATTGCTAGCGCTTCAGAAGTAACATAGAAACGGTGTTCACGGACAGAGAGAGACAGAAGATGTTGTTTTCTGTCTATAAGAGTACCGAGGGTCTGTGCGCATGTACACAAAATAGAAGCGAAAGTACGAAATGTCAAAACGCATCCAGTCACGCTATCCACTACAAATCAACCAAGTACGAGTGCATGCGCAGTACTGTTTGGTACCACGGAGAGACAGAGAGGTCCGATATATTGCTCTACCGTTATGTTTTCGGAATCTTTTGAGGCCTGTTAGCAATATAGTACTATTAGATATATGACCCAACCTGTAAATTTCATCGAAATCGTTAGAGCCGTTTTCGAGAAACCCATTATATATATATATATTTATGTATATACAAACTTTGCTCGTTTAATAGCACAAGTTATATACGACTTAGTTGTGGACATCATACAATACTTGCCGATGTCGTGTAATCCCTCAAATATTGTGTATGAACTCCTGCTGGACCATGTAAGTGCCTCAAACTTCTTCACATGTGGAAATCAAGATCACAGAAGGATAATTTCCCAAATAATTCTTTCCAAATTATTGCCGCCAGTACTAAGTAACGTTGGAAGCACAAGAACAGACCACGATTCTGTACAAACACCATTGTACACCAAACCTATATCTTGAAAAGTGCACAAACTGTAAGATATAGTTATTAAAATAAACGTGCACAAGATATCCTTTGCGTGCATGTCTTTCGATGTAAATACTTTTTTCCCATTTTAGAAAACAGTCAAACCTGGATAAGTGAGAGCTGGGTTAGCGAGAAAACTCTATAAATGAGAGTATTTGCCAGGTCCCGTCATTTTGCCCTCCTAACACCTCTATAAGTGAGAAACATAAACCTGTATAAGTGACAGTCATTTTTCACGTGACAACCTCTTTAAGTGAGATTGTAACTTGTCTATACCTTTATAAGCGACAGTTAAACGTATTTAATATGTGCTATTTATGACTCATTCTTAAATTTCGAGGAACTTTCTATGGGAATTACCAAATGTGCGTCTGTTTTTGTTTTTTTATAGTTTTAGGACCTTACATTGTACATATTCTTCGAATGACCTGTTATTGTTTTGTTATACGTAATTCGAGGAAAAAAAAAATCCAAAAAAACAAGAAGCTTTAAAGGCGTTGGAGACGCTTCACAAGTTTTTTGAATGTGCGGCGGTTGATCAAACCATATTTGATAAAATTTACGAACTTGAAAAACATGCACAAAATGTAAATACAGAATCGCAAAAGAAATTAACAGATTTTTTTAAGTAGGTAACTATTATATTATAATACATATTAAGTATGCATATTAAATATTTATGTTCAGCTATTAATTTAATAAATAATACCCATACATAAACGTATTTTGTTTTGTTTCTAATTACTTACAGATTTACCATATTTTTATAGACCTCTCTAAGTGACCCCTTCTGTAACTCTGTAAGCTAGAAACTCGGGTTAGTGAGAAACCTCTATAAGAGAAAATGAAATGGCGGTCCCTTGAGCTCTCTCTTATCCAGGTTTGACTGTAACACTATTCTCTTTTGACCTAGTCTTGTGATGCCATCATATAGGATCCACGTATTTCAAGAAACAGTTTTATTTTGTTCCATTCGAGGATCAGTAAAATAATTACCGCATATTATTGGTATGGTACTTGCACATGGGAGATTTAAACAGACATAACTTCTCAAAAATCTGTGTTAATGTAGGGATATGGAATATAGCAATCAATTCCCACGTGTATCTAAATCGAATCTTGGAGTATATGTATATGTAGACAAAAAATTAATATGTTCACGTTAAAATTTGATTCTGGGTTCCTTTTCTGACAACGTTTAATCAAAGATATAGGAGAATATCATTTACTAATCGAATGCTTTCATACACGGATTTAGGTGTTTTGACCACTAAATATATTTTTTTTTTCTTGTATAATTCCTCCTACTTGATTAAAATCGTCTACAGCTTTTGCCTCGTTTTTCTCTAGTGCATTCATCGACTCCAACACCCCTTCCAGCACATTCAAGTACAATATTCCCAACCCATTAAATGTCAACATTTCACGGGTAACATCTGACGAAGTCATTGCCGCCTGCAGAAAATTGAAAAATAAGTTTACCGCCGGAATTGATGCTATCCCCGCCTTTTTAGTAAAAGATTGTGCCACCGTCTTTGCTCAACCTCTTGCTTACTTATTTAACCTTTGCATACAGAATGGTCAATTTCCTAATCTCTGGAAGGAAGCTCGGGTGTCTCCGGTGCACAAAAAAGGTGATTACTCAGATGTGTCGAACTACAGACCCATTTCTATCTTGTGTAATTTCTCTAAGGTACTTGAAATTATTCTATACAATAAGATTTACTGTCAGGTTTGCAATTACACTTCATTAGCTCAACACGGTTTTATGAAAGGACGCTCCACGCTAACCAACTTAGTTCAGTTTACACAATTCTCTCTTAGTGCTTTAGACGCAGGTGAACAAGTTGATGTTATTTACTTCGATTTTCATCATGCTTTCGATACTATTGATCACCATATCCTGATACACAAGCTAGAGATGCTTGGGTTTGAACACAAACTTGTTGAGTTGCTGAGAAGTTACATTATTGGACGCTCCCAGCATGTCTCGTTTGGAGGTTTTAAGTCAGCTTCGTACTCAGTTTGTTCCGGCATACCCCAAGGTTCGAATCTTGGTCCACTTTTGTTCGTCTTGTTTATCGATGAATTACCGAATTATATCAACAACAAAATTTTAATGTATGCCGATGATGTCAAAATTTTCAGGATTATAAGGGATGTATACGATTGTATCTCTTTGCAGCGTGATATCGATTTATTACATTCGTGGTCCGACAGAAACAGACTTCAGTTATCTTTAAACAAATGCAAGGTAGTGTCTTATTCCAATAAAAATAATGTACTTCTCACCCAATACAGCATTAAAGATACTACTATAGAGCGGGTGGATACAGTTAAAGATCTGGGAGTTATTTTTGACATAAAACTTTCCTTCACTGAGCATTATAAATACATTGTAGCAAAAGCATCTAAAATCACAGGATTTTTAATCCGTAATTCGAGTGTTTTTGATATAGAATGTACTAAATTACTATATTTTAGCTACGTTAGGTCCATCGTCGAATACTGCTCAGTTGTTTGGTCTCCCACTGATCAATGTCACATACAATCTATTGAAAAGGTACAGAGAAGATTTATGAAATACCTATCTTACAAATGTGACGGTGCCTATCCACCACGGCGTTACCCAGAAGAACAACTGCTCCGTAGATTTAAAATGCAAGCTCTCGCAGTTAGAAGAAAAACCTCAGCTATTTCTGTACTATATAAGGTTATACATTGTCTAGTTGATACGCCTGATTTGCTTGCCGATGTTAGAATTCATGTGCCGTCTAAAAATTTCAGAAGGTTCCAAACTTTTTATCTACCCAAATGCAGGACAAACTACATGAAGAAGACGCCGATATTTTTTATGTGCTGCTCTTATAACTCGCTAGAAGTCACCAACGACATCTTTCATGATAGTCACAAAGTCATGATCAACAAATTGCGACAATTAATTTAATTTAATGTTTTTTTTTCTGTCAATATTTTTGTTATTTTCATGTTTATATATATTATTTTTAATATTATTCTGTAACTGGGCATGGTCCCGTTGAATAATAAATTACTATTACTATTACTATTACTATTACAGCTGTGGGAAACTTCGATTTCATTTTAAATCTTGACTGTACATTTTAAGCTTGAAAAGTCTGACTCTTTAAAATAAATGATATATAATGGGCAATTCTGAATCAAACCTGTTAAATTTAAATGGGGTTAAATTGCAAATTTGCATTGTAACGAGTTAAATTCGTAAATCTGGTTCCCGTTTATTTTTTAACAACCTTTAAATTTTAATATGTTTGATTCAGAATTGACCCTATAAAGTGATTGTTGTTTTTTTATGCCTTACCAACTTCCTTCGTCAAGTTGTTGTAATTTCGCATACAATTCCAAAATGCTTTCAAATTTCTACTTCTTTTGAAATTCAGTGTCACGCTCTAATCTGGCAGCAATTGCAACCACCAGAATTTCAATCTTTTTTCAGAATTTTCTAGAAAGGAAGGGGGAGATAGGCCCACTTTGAAAGGAAATATTCCAGAAAATTGATGGATGGGGTAAAGCATATGCATAATAATATTTTATATTATTAAGGGTTGTACCACTGTAAGTTTGGTTAAATACCAGAAACATTCTAAAATTACAGTCTTATAAATATCAAGTTATAAATTAGAGTAAATAATAGATGCCACCTCTATTTACAAGCTCCAAGATTTCGTGTGTAGATAGATGTTGGATGTCGTAAATGTAAACATTATTATGTTATTATTGCAGACAAATATGTATTGCAGCAAAGAAGACTGTAGATCAGTTTATAGAAACTTTATTCATTAAATGTGTGACTAATTGATTAAATTTGCGAACTATTAACCTTAGTGCTGATGGTTTGAAATTTCTTGAACCATGATGTATTATAAATACAGCTTACGTGGTAATAAAATTTAGGGTGAACCTATACAAAAAGGCACCTCGCGATTTTGTACAAAACTCTGCTACAGCACTCACTGATCACGTTTCTCACCTTCAAATGTTGTGCAAATGCTTCCTTATGCCACAAAAAAAAGATTTAAATGTTCGCCCTATGGTTTCCACACTATTAGTTGCGCCAAATGTAGGCAACCAAATACAGATGCAAAATGATCCACGGAGTAAGATAAGAAGTTCCACGTTTAAGGATATGTTTGTATTGGAGTGCAGGGCGCGAAGCGCCCGTATGTCCATTAAAAACCCGACATTACACCCCCACGTGTTGGTGACTATAAAGAGTTAGGTTATGTTGGTATGTTGGTAACAGCTTCCCATTAGAGTGTACAAATGGGAAATTTAATATTTTTTTGTGGCAAAAGGAAGCATTTGCACAACATTTGAAGGTGAGGAACGTGATCAGCTGTGGTGATCAGGGGGTGCTCTAGAAGAGTTGTGTGCAAACAGTTTGTGCGAACCTTTTGTAAAGTTTTAGCAAATTTAGTAGTTTCACTTCTATAAACTGATTCTGTATGTAACAGTTATTGTCACCCTGCTTCAATGGTGGATGAACTAAAGAAACCGTCCAGACATCTCATGAAAATAGCTTGTTTCAAAGTCTGCTTCGCTAAAATGTAATTTGCACAGTGAAAGATAATATGCATTAACTGACAATCTGTATTTTAATAATTATCATCAACTACAATAACTGTAGACAGTGTTGGGCAGTATCTAGATACTTGTATCTAAATAAAGTATCTAGATATATTTTTGGATATCTACTATCTGTATCTAGATAAAATCGAATTTACGCACAAAATATCTGTATCTAGATAAAAAATTAATGGCGCAGATACAGATACATTTTTTTATTTCACTTGTTTTTCAGTAGTTATTAGTTGAATTATACTAGTAGTAATTTTTGATACTTCATGTTGGTGATTTTGGTCACATAAACAAAAATAGAGATAAGAGGTCCCCCAATAGTGTTCTGTCACGGATATTTTCATATTTTAAATACCATCATTTCCTACATTGTAGCCTTCAGTACTTATACTATAAATATAATCCTGAGGGGTAATAAATCTAAGCCATGGTAAGATGGTATTTTAAAAACCATAAACCACAATTTACTATTCACTGCGTTTTATGCTTGTCGGGACAATGTATTTTATCTGTGTACCTGAGCAACCCGGGTCCGGCGAAGCGATGGCCTATTTGCAGGAAAAATGAAAAAATTTTTCAGTCTTGAATAACTATGCTACAGTAAAATGTTTATTTTTTAAATTTAATACCACAATCTCTTCTTCTGCACCTGTGGAACGGATGTTTAGAAGCGGAAACCAAATTCTGACACCAAGAAAAAATAATTTTGGTGACAATACGTTCGAAATGTTGTTAATTTAAAAAAATTCATTAAACAATACATAAAAAAATACATAAACATGTTTTCAGTTATTTTATTCGCCAAAGCTTCAAAAAGTATCTGTTTTCTTGTATCTGTTATCTAGATACATTTCGAAAAAATACTACGACTTAGGAAAAGTAAATGTTAACGTCTTCTTTCTAATCACTACATTCTGTCTATCTAGAAGTAAGGGTAAGTGTCCATTGGAGAGCAACTCTACGAGAGAGTTCTGATTTTGATTTTATACCATCTTTAATCTTAAGTTGTCATTTCAAATTTCAGAGGTCTATTATTGCAATGAATTCAATTATTACGAAAAAAATACACGTAAAACATACTCATCCGAAATCACTGTCACACTTCGAAATGCGTTCGTAACTGTGGGAGTCGCTCACAAACTCGGAGAAACCAGGTAAAAACGATACGCTTACCCACGTTGAGGGCAGGCCCGACCATGGTTTTACGGGCTGATTTTGGAATTATTTCTCGCAAATGCCCTCTGAAGTGGACATGTGGCTTAATGGTTTCGTCTATTTTAAATTTAAATCAAAATTTCCAGTGTTTCCTAATTGCTGTTAACCTATAAATTGACAGGTGATGGTCTAAAATTGACTGACGGTTAACGGGTAAGTGGCGCCAAAGTGGCGAAATTTTGCGTTTTCTCAGAATCAAAAAAACAATGAAATTCAGGTCGAATGAGCAGGCCGTAGTTAATAGAAAAGAGGTCGTGTATAAAATAGTGATGTTGGCAACATCAACGCGTTCCTTGTACAGTTTGACAGTTACGGTCAAACAATTGTCAAATACAGTGTGAAATAGCAAATAGCTGCAAGCCAACATTATTATTTTAAAAATCAATTTGATACCCTACGAAAGACCTTTTTTTCATCATATGGTACTTCTGTTTAAAATACAGAACAAAGAATTCCTGGTATTTCTTTTCTGATGTTCTGAATTTTTGATATCCGAAAACCAAGGGAGGGCTTTTGAAATAGACTTGTAGTATAAGCAAATTAGTTTGAAAACTAAATATGTTTTTATTTATAGAATAACACATCTTTCAAAAATTAGTTTCAAATTTAAACTCCTGTATTTGTTTTGATCCATTCTCTGTAATACGCCGTCCTAGTATACCCAGAAGGAGTACCGGCTTCACACCCTGTGTCACCCACAAAACTGGCAATAGCTACATGAACTGGATCTGAATCGGCATTAATCACCACAGGACCACCACTATCACCCTAAACAACAACATTAGCTGAAAACACAATATGCAAAATGTACTTACACTGCAAGTGCTTTTAACTTGAGATACAGGAGAAGTAGCACAAACCATTTCAGGTCGAATTAAATCTTGTCCATACGTCTCTCCACATTTTTCGTTAGTTATGGTAACCAATTCCACGAAATTCAGGTATTGACTTATAAAAAGTGAATCTAATAAGAAAGCAAAATAATGATTGTGATACTAAAAACTGTCTTTTTGATTTTTCTAACCATCGCTGGTGAAACCCCAACCGCTGACCGTAACATCAACGTCGGCATTAAGTTCTTCAGAAGCCAAGTTGACAGCAGCGATATTTCCTACATCAAAATTTTACATATTAACTGTAGTATACGGTTACATCTTGTGGGTCTTACCACTCAGAGTCAAAGGTTTGTCAAGCTTGATTAATCCAATATCATTCGCGATTAGATCTCCGTCATAATCTTCGTGAAGGATAAATTGAGAGGCTGTTACAATTTCGCCGGCATCTATATCAGTGGATCCAATTACGACTTCAGCCGATTCAGCCCTGATAAATCAAATACATAATTGTTATAGTTTTGGATAATGTGCTCTGAGTTACCCGTCCACGCAATGCCCAGCAGTTAGGATCCATTCTTCACTGATTATACTGCCTCCGCAAAACCAAAAGCCGTTTACGTTCAACCCAACTTGCCAAGGAAATTGTCCTTCCGCGGCTTGCTCTCCGTTAATAATTCTGGGACCTGGGAATAATTTAATTATCATTTAATATCTATCTGCATAACAAAAACTGTAAAAGACTGACCATTAAGTTTAAAGGGCGGCACATTGTAAACACCTGCTGGGGAAGGCAAAGCCCAGACTGATGATGCCCACAAACAAAGAAAGGCAAAGCGAAACATTTTGCTTACTGACTGTTTCTTCATGATAGCCGACTATTTTATAGTAGCATTTTAAATGATTTTTGTACTTATCACATTACACGTTTTTTCTGTAGACATACTTGAGATGTATATCTAAGGGATTGAATTCAATTTAATAGACACACCGCATCCGGCGTGATTTTATTTAAAACGAGATAGTATCTATGATAACAATTTGGACAAATGATTATAAGAATCAAATTAGTTATGCAAGCTGCAAAGTTTATCTGCCTGATCAAGGCACTATATACGCATAAGTGCAGCAGTATTACTGCAAGTGGTTGGAATCTGGCATATTCTGCACGAGTGAAAAATTTGAGACGGTTCTACGAGTTCAGAATAGCCATTCCAACCCCGTTGCATACTATACTTTTTCTACGATTACAATAACTGTAAATTGTAATTACAATGTTGTAAAATCAATAATTATTGACATTAATTTTGCATTTTTTTTTATTATTTCCAAAATTTATTTTTACACTACAGTTTGAAAAAGGGAAATTTGGGGCCCTACACTCTTCAAAAATTTCCTGGAGTGATTTTATTCTAGAAGTACCTTCGTTTTGATTTTCATAAAATACGATTTTGGCTATAAAATAAGTCGTCTATGGCAATATATCTTACAGCAGTTTAAGCTTCTGCATGTTATTCAAGAAAGGTTTTATTCTTTATTTTTAGAATATTTTCACAAGATATTAAAAGTATAGTGTGACCATCTTTGCTCTTTCTGCAAATGATTCTTTTATATAAAACTTCACCACCTTTGACGGTTCCTATCCTCCGTATCGCTTTAATGAAGTAACATGTCCTGCATAAATATAAACGGACTACAAAATACCTGCATTAATCAAAAAAATTGCCGACGTGCGACGAAATGAATAAGGAGTATAACTTTGTTGGATTTTCCAATTTAAATAAGTTGCAATTTTTCTAGAAATTTTTCTGTAGGAGTTAATTCTTACATTTTGACGACTACACTTGCCCTTACGGGTCCGGCGAAGCGATGGCCTATTTGCAGGAAAAAAGAAAAGATTTTTTAGTCGTGAATAACTATGCAACAGTAAAATGTTTATTTTTTAAATTTAATACCACAATCTCTTCTTCGTCACCTGTGGAACGGGTGTTTAGTAGCGGAAACCAAATTCTGACACCAAGAAAAAATAATTTAGGTGACAATACGTTCGAAATATTGTTAATTTTAAAAAATTCATTAAACAATACATAAACATGTTTTCTGTTATTTTATTCGCCAAAGCTTCAAACAATATCTGTTTTCTTGTACCTGTTATCTACATACATTTCGAAAAAATCGAAAACAATCTGTATCTAGATATTTTTAAAAGTATCTGTCCCCAACACAGACTGTAGACCAATGTAGAACTTATGCTTTGGTTAGCAGAAGTTTCAAAAATCATTCTCTTTAGTGTGGCCAACCATTTTCTTTTTAAATAATTTTACGACTTAGGAAAAGTATATGTTAACGTCTTCTTTCTAATCACTACATTCTGTCTCTCTAGAAGTAAGGCTACGTGTCCATTAGAGAGCAACTCTACGAGAGAGTTCTGATTTTGATTTTATACCATCTATAATCTTAAGTTGTCATTTCAAATTTCAGAGGTCTATTATTGCAATGAATTCAATTATTACGAAAAAAATACACGTAAAAACATACTCATCCGAAATCACTGTCACACTTCGAAATGCGTTCGTAACTGTGGGAGTCGCTCACAAACTCGGAGAAACCAGGTAAAAACGATACGCTTACCCACGTTGAGGGCAGGCCCGACAGTGCTTTTACGGGCTGATTTTGGAATTATTTCTCGCAAACGCACTCTGAAGTGGACATGTAGCTTAATGGTTTCATCTATTATAAATTTAAATCAAAATTTCCAGTGTTTTCTAATTGTTGTTAACCTATAAATTGACAGTTGATGGTCTAAAATTGACTCACGGTTAACGGGTAAGTGGCGCCAAAGTGGCGAAATTTTGCGTTTTCTCAGAAAAAAAACAATGAAATTGAAGTCGAATGAGCAGGCCGTAGTTAATAGAGAAGAAGTCGTGTATAAAATAATGATGTTGGTAATATCAACGCGTTCCTTGTACAGTTTGACAGTTACGGTAAAATAATTGTCAAATACAGTGTCAAATAGCTACAAGCCAACATTATTATTTTAAAAAATCAATTTGATACCCTACGAAAGACATTTTTTTCATCATATGGTACTTCTGTTTAAAATACAGAACACAAAGAATTCCTGGTATTTCTTTTCTGATGTTCTGAATTTTTGATAACCGAAAACCAAGAGAGGGCTTTTGAAATAGACTTGTAGTATAAGCAAATTAGTTTGAAAACTAAATATGTTTTTATTTATAGAATAACACATCTTTCAAAAATTTGTTTCAAATTTAAACTCCTGTATTTGTTTTGATCCATTCTCTGTAATACGCCGTCCTAGTATACCCAGAAGGAGTACCGGCTTCACACCCTGTGTCACCCACAAAACTGGCAATAGCTACATGAACTGGATCTGAATCGGCATTAATCACCACAGGACCACCACTATCACCCTAAACAACAACATTAGCTGAAAACGCAATATGCAAAATGTACTTACACTGCAAGTGCTTTTAACTTGAGATACAGGAGAGGTAGCACAAACCATTTCAGGTCGAATTAAGTCTTGTCCATACGTCTCTCCACATTTTTCGTTAGTAATGGTAACCAATTCAACGAAATTCAGGTATTGGCTTATAAAAAGTGAATCTAAGAAAACAAAATAATGATTGTGATCTAAAAACTGTCTTTTTGATTTTCTAACCATCGCTGGTAAGACCCCAACCGCTGACCGTAACATCAACGTCGGCATTAAGTTCTTCAGAAGCCAAGTTGACTGCAGCGATATTTCCTACATCAAAATTTTACATATTAACTGTAGTATACGATTACATCTTGTGGGTCTTACCACTCAGAGTCAAAGGTTTGTCAAGCTTGATTAATCCAATATCATTCGCGATTAGATCTCCATCATAGTCTTCGTGAAGGATAAATTGAGAGGCTGTTACAGTTTCGCCGGCATCTATATCAGTGGATCCAATTACGACTTCAGCCGATTCAGCCCTGATAAATCAAATAATTGTTATAGTTTTGGATAATGTGCTCTGACTTACCCGTCGACGCAATGGCCAGCAGTTAGGATCCATTCTTCACTGATTATACTGCCTCCGCAAAACCAAAAGCCGTTTACGTTCAACCCAACTTGCCAAGGAAATTGTCCTTCCGCGGCTTGCTCTCCGTTAATAATTCTGGGACCTGGGAATAATTTAATTATCATTTGATACCTATCTGTATAACAAAAACTGTAAAAGACTAACCATTAAGTTTAAAGGGCGGCACCTTGTAAATACCTGCTGGGGAAGACAAAGCCCAGACTGATGATGCGCACAAATAAAGAAAGGCAAAGCGAAACATTTTGTTTACTGACTGTTTACTGTCTTCTGGATAGCCGACTCTTTTATAGTAGCATTTAAAGTGATTTTTGTACTTATCACATTTCACGTTTTTTCTGTAGACATACTTGAGATGTATATCTAAGGGATTGAATTCAATTTAATAGACACACCGCATCCGGCGTGATTTTATTTAAAACGAGATAGTATCTGTGATAACATTTTGGACAAATGATTATAAGAATCAAATTAGTTATGCAAGCTGCAAAGTTCATCTGCCTGATCAAGGCACTATATTCGCATAAGTGCGGCAGTATACTGCAAGTGGTTGGAATGTGGCATATTCTGCACGAGTAAAAAATTGGAGTCGGTCCTACGAGTTCAGAATAGCCATGCCAACCCCGTTGCATACTATACTTTTTCTTCGATTACAATAACTGTAAATTGTAATTACAATATTGTAAAATCAATTATTATTATTGACATTATTTTGCATTTTTTTTATTATTACCAAAATTTATTTTTACACTACAGTTTGAAAAAGAGAAATTTGGGGCCCTACACTCTTCAAAAATTTCCTGGAGTGATTTTATTCTAGAAGTACCTTCGTTTTGATTTTCATAAAATACGATTTTAGCTATAAAATAAGTCGTCTATGGCAATGTATTTTATAGCAGTTTAAGGTTCTGCATGTTATTCAAGAAAGGTTTTATTCTTTATTTTTACAATATTTTCACAAAATATTAAAAGTATAGTGTAACCATCTTTACTCTTTCTGCAAATGATTCTTCTATATAAAACTTCACCACCTTTGACGGTTCCTATCCTCCGTATCGCTTTAATGAAGTAACATGTCCTGCATAAATATAAACGCACTACACAATACCTGCATTAATCACAAAAATTGCCGACGTGCGACGAAATGAATATGGAGTATGTAGCGGAGCTTTCAAAGCGCTCCGCTAGTACCCTCTCGAGGGCGCTGTCCTCGGCAGCGCCGGTATCAACCCCACCAAGCTCACCCCCACTGGAACGCACCCCACCTGTAGCTACTTCATTGTGCAGGTACTCCCACGCATCTCAACCCTGCCTATAAAAGGGCCACCGTAACCACTTTTCAGGGAGATGGAACTCCACCAGCTCCACCTTAAGGGTTGCACTGTTTCGGTCCCCTTCTGGTCGTTTCCAGGGCTGCACTGTGTTACGGTCCCCTGCGCTGCTTCGAGATCTTCACCAGGGCTGCACTGTTTTACGGTCCCCTGCGCCGCTTCGATATTATCACCAGGGCTGCACTGTGTTACGGTCCCCTGCGCTGCTTCGAGATCATCACCAGGGCTGCACTGTGTTACGGTCCCCTGTGCCGCTTCGAGATTATCACCAGGGCTGCACTGTTTTACGGTCCCCCTGCGCCGCTTCAACGACGTCATCTCCAGGGTCGCACTCTCTAGGTCCCCTGTGCCGCATCGCCGACGTCGTCAACTCCAGGGTCGCACTCTCTAGGTCCCCTGTGCCGCACCGCCGACGTCGTCATCTCCAGGGTCGCACTCTCTAGGTCCCCTGTGCCGTATCGCCGACGTCGTCATCTCCAGGGTCGCACTGTCCAGGTCCCCTGTGCCGCATCGCCGACGTCGTCATCTCCAGGGTCGCACTTTCCAGGTGCCCTGTGCTACATACATCGCCGCCGTCATCCCCTACGACGCTCTGAGTCTCAGGAGCCACCACCATCCCCGACGAGAATTGCCACCACTCCGAGAACCCATACCCATATTTTGCTTTGTATTGTTTTCTTATTATCAATAAACCGCTGAGCTACCACAATCTGTCGCCCTACCGTGGGGCCTCGAACAAGGAAGGATACCACAAGTATAATTTTGTTGGATTTTCCAGTTTAAATAAGTTGCAATTTTTCTAGAAAGTTTTCCGTAGGAGTTAATTCTTACATTTTGACGACTACACTTGCCCTTACGGGTCCGGCGAAGCGATGGCCTATTTGCAGGAAAAAGGAAAAGATTTTTCAGTCTTGAATAACCATGCTACAGTAAAATGTTTATTTTTTAAATTTAATACCACAATCTTTCCTTCTGCACCTGTGGAACGGGTGTTTAGTAGCGGAAACCAAATTCTGACACCAAGAAAAAATAATTTAGGTGACAATACGTTCGAAATGTTGTTAATTTTAAAAAATTCATTAAACAATACATAAACATGTTTTCTGTTATTTTATTCGCCAAAGCTTCAAAAAATATATGTTTTCTTGTATCTGTTATCTAGATACATTTCGAAAAAATGGAAAACAATCTGTATCTAGATATTTTTAAAAGTATCTGTCCCCAATACAGACTGTAGACTAGGCTGACCCAAAAATTAAAAATGAAAAAATTATCTGTCCTACCTTCGGAACAGTTGCTAAATGAGTTAAAAAAACTCTATATAAAAGCACATGCATATAAAATAAGTTGTAAAGGTTGCTCAAAGAGAATAACCATAGTACGAATACCAAAAATATAGATTACTCTATTTCACATATTACACAGTTTAACAAATTATAAAACGGTATAATAAGTACAACTAAAGCAAACAGTTAATTGAATTATTCATCAATGTGTTTTTGTTGCAATTCGGATAGACTTTTCGATGAGCTTGTACCACTTGTAGTACGTTTTGTTTCTCACTTTCGTTTTTCGATAATGAAGTATTATATTCTTGTACAATCGCCACACCTCGCTCAGCACATTTACTACTTTTAGTTTACTGATACATTCAACATTTTGTTGATATTCATTATCACTTTCCCAATATAAAGGATCTATATTTAAAAAATTAGAACTTAACCCTAGCTTATCGAAGAAGCATTTTGTTTTTTCAGCGACAAAATAGTCAAGCGAAATTTTATTTGCCAGCATTTCAGATTGGTTAACTGTCGCTTTTTTCCTTGAGTTCTTTTGTGGTTTTGTAAGAGCTTTAACCATTAGATTTTTGTGAACCAAAGAAATTTCGCTATCAAATAATGCAAGTTCCACGAGTTCTTCCGCTAAATACATTTAAGATAAAAAAATACTGATAAATTTTTGTCATGTTTTTTATACAAGTTTTTTAATACGTGTTTTATGATTATACATTAATTCAATGGTTTTAAAATTTCAAACAGTTTGAGCGACCTTTTAGTGTTCAACAAATGTGTTACATTTTTTTCTGCAATTACGTATTAATCGAATGCACCCACTGAAGGGGTAGGAGCAATGTATTTTAAAAGTTTCGTTTTATGTCACGTCTGATAGGTCACCCTACTGTAGACCAATGTAGAGCTTATGCTTTGGTTAGCAGAAGTTTCAAAAATCATTCTCTTTAGCGTGGCCAACCATTTACTTTTTAAATAATTTTCCGACTTAGGAAAAATATATGTTAACGTCTTCTTTCTAATCACTACATTCTGTCTCTCTAGAAGTAAGGGTACGTGTCCATTAGAGAGCAACTCTACGAGAGAGTTCTGATTTTGATTTTATACCATCTTTAATCTTAAGTTGTCATTTCAAATTTCAGAGGTCTATTACTGCAATGAATTCAGTTATTACGAAAAAAATACACGTAAAACATACTCATCTGAAATCACTGTCACACTTCGAAATGCGTTCGTAACTGTGGGAGTCGCTCACAAACTCGGAGAAACCAGGTAAAAACGATACGCTTACCCACGTTGAGGGCAGGCCCGACAATGGTTTTACGGGCTGATTTTGGAATTATTTCTCGCAAACGCCCTCTGAAGTGGACATGTAGCTTAATGGTTTCATCTATTATAAATTTAAATCAAAATTTCCAGTGTTTCCTAATTGTTGTTAACCTATAAATTGACAGGTGATGGTCTAAAATTGACTGACGGTTAACGGGTAAGTGGCGCCAAAGTGGCGAAATTTTGCGTTTTCTCAGAATCAAAAAAACAATGAAATTCAGGTCGAATGAGTAGGCCGTAGTTAATAGACAAGAGGTCGTGTATAAAATAATGATGTTGGCAACATCAACGCGTTCCTTGTACAGTTTGACAGTTACGGTCAAACAATTGTCAAATACAGTGTCAAATAGCTACAAGCCAACATTATTATTTTAAAAATCAATTTGATACCCTACGAAAGACATTTTTTTCATCATATGGTACTTCTGTTTAAAATACAGAACATAAAGAATTCCTGGTATTTCTTTTCTGATGTTCTGAATTTTTGATTACCGAAAACCAAGAGAGGACTTTTGAAATAGACTTGTAGTATAAGCAAATTAGTTTGAAAACTAAATATGTTTTTATTTATAGAATAACACATCTTTCAAAAATTAGTTTCAAATTTAAACTCCTGTATTTGTTTTGATCCATTCTCTGTAATACGCCGTCCTAGTATACCCAGAAGGAGTACCGGCTTCACACCCTGAGTCACTCACAAAACTGGCAATAGCTACATGAACTGGATCTGAATCGGCATTAATCACCACAGGACCACCACTATCACCCTAAACAACAACATTAGCTCAAAACGCAATATGCAAAATGTACTTACACTGCAGGTGCTTTTAACTTGAGATACAGGAGAAGTAGCACAAACCATTTCAGGTCGAATTACGTCTTGTCCATACGTCTCTCCACATTTTTCGTTAGTAATGGTAACCAATTCAACGAAATTCAGGTATTGGCTTATAAAAAGTGAATCTAAGAAAACAAAATAATGATTGTGATCTAAAAACTGTCATTTTCATTTTCTAACCATCGCTGGTATGACCCCAACCGCTGACCGTAACATCAACGTCGGCATTAAGTTCTTCAGAGGCCAAGTTGACAGCAGCGATATTTCCTACACCAAAATTTTACATATTAACTATAGTATACGATTAGATCTTGTGGGTCTTACCACTCAGAGTCAAAGGCTTGTCAAGCTTGATTAATCCAATATCATTCGCGATTAGGTCTCCATCATAATCTTCGTGAAGGATAAATTGAGAGGCTGTTACAGTTTCGCCGGCATCTATATCAGTGGATCCAATTACGACTTCAGCCGATTCAGCCCTGATAAATCAAATAATTGTTATAATTTTGGTTAATGTGCTCTGACTTACCCGTCGACGCAATGCCCAGCAGTTAGGATCCATTCTTCGCTGATTATACTGCCTCCGCAAAACCAAAAGTCGTTTACGTTCAACCCAACTTGCCAAGGAAATTGTCCTTCCGCGGCTTGCTCTCCGTTAATAATTCTGGGACCTGGGAATAATTTAATTATCATTTAATACCTATCTGTATAACAAAAACCGTAAAAGACTAACCATTAAGTTTAAAGGGCGGCACCTTGTAAATACCTGCTGGGGAAGGCAAAGCCCAGACTGATGATGCGCACAAATAAAGAAAGGCAAAGCGAAACATTTTGCTTACTGACTGTTTCTTCTGGATAGCCGACTCTTTTATAGTAGCATTTTAAGTGATTTTTGTACTTATCACATTACACGTTTTTTCTGTAGACATACTTGAGATGTATATCTAAGGGCTTGAATTCAATTTAATAGACACACCGCATCCGGCGTGATTTTATTTAAAACGAGATAGTATCTATGATAACATTTTGGACAAATGATTATAAGAATCAAATTAGTTATGCAAGCTGCAAAGTTCATCTGCCTGATCAAGGCACTATATACGCATAAGTGCAGCAGTATACTGCAAGTGGTTGGAATGTGGCATATTCTGCACGAGTGAAAAATTGGAGACGGTCCTACGAGTTCAGAATAGCCATTCCAACCCCGTTGCATACTATACTTTTTCTTCGATTACAATAACTGTAAATTGTAATTACAATATTGTAAAATCAATAATTATGATTGACATTATTTTGCATTTTTTTTATTAGTACCAACATTTATTTTTACACTACAGTTTGAAAAAGAGAAATTTGGGGCCCTACACTCTTCAAAAATTTCCTGGAGTGATTTTATTCTAGAAGTACCTTCGTTTTGATTTTCATAAAATACGATTTTGGCTATAAAATAAGTCGTCTATGGCAATGTATCTTATAGCAGTTTAAGCTTCTGCATATGATTCAAGAAAGGTTTTATTCTTTATTTTTACAATATTTTCGCAAAATATTAAAAGTTTAGTGTGACCATCTTTATTTACTCTTTCTGCAAATGATTCTTCTATATAAAACTTCACCACCTTTGACGGTTCCCATCCTCCGTATTGCTTTAATGAAGTAACATGTCCTGCATAAACGTACTACACAACACCTGCATTAATCAAAAAAATTGCCGAAGTGCGACGAAAATAATAACGAGTATAATTTTGTTGGATTTTCCAGTTTAAGAAAAGTTGTAATTTTCCTAGAAATTTTTCCGAAGGAGTTAATTCTTACATTTTGTCAACTACACTTGCCCTTACGGTAATGTATAAAAAATCTTGAAGGTGAATCTCTTGGGCCTAAAGTTGCATAACGTCGATAGAGTTCGATGGGGTTACACCTTGGTGTAACCCCATCGACCTTAATTATATAGAATCTTCTTTCCTTATGAGTCCTACTATCAGGAATAGCAACATTCAGTACATTGCCACCATCCTTATGTTAATGAATTCCAAAACGCACAATACTATTGTTGCTGCAGGCCGCAGCAATTCCGAAGATTAAAGCAACCCAAACAATTCTATACTTATTACTTTTATTTATTATTTATTTTATAAATAAATATCATTTGCTTGCTCTAGAAATGTTGTTATTTCTTCTTATGACAGGACCTTCGGTTTTTTACAACGATAACCAACACTTAATTTCTTTAAATGGGGCCACAAGGAAGCTGGTGACAAGTTTTACAACCGTAAGCCTGTTATTAATTATCTTTTCAAAGACGTTCTACGTATCTTACTACGAACACTTACTGTCATATCAAGAAAAGCTAAAATGACATCTTCGGTAAGTTCCGCTATGCTTTTTTTATTCTTCCACTCTTGGAACGAAACATACACTTTTGAGATTTCACAGGTAATGAGTTAAGTGGAACATTTTCACGCATTTTTATACTGAAATTTGTTTCTTTTTCAAAAGTTTGTTGACATATTACTACTGCAGTAATCACTTACTTACTATGTACGTAACGTAATATTCACATACATTTACTAAAACTAGAAGCCAACATAATTGCGACAAGCGAAGAAAAAATAAATTATTACCTAAAAAATATGTAGCAATAAAAGCCTTCTATATTTTTCTGGATGCAAATGTTTCAGTATTTTCCCAAAATCGATTAAATCTATCAAAAAATTCATTCAATTTTAAAAAACACGAAAAGTTTATTATTCAATCATACTAACTATTCTGTTGAAAAATTTGTATCGTCTCCGAACTGCAACATTATGTAAATATTGTTAATGTTTGTCCATGTTTTTTATTAGTTACACTATATTTATATTAATTATTTATTTATAATTGAGAAATATTGTTATTATTATTGCTTTTTCTTACCTTGACTTGATAAAATTTGATCATCATAACACTCTGTATATGAAAATTTAATTTTAATTACACCATAACAAAGCGCCTACCTTTATCTATCTCTCACGAAAAACGTAACACAAATTTTAAGAATAAACCTACTGCGATTTTTATCACGCTTTTATTAGCTTGGGTTGTATGTATCTATGTATGTATGTAACGGAATCTTTGAGCTTAATTTTCATCGGTTTCTAAAAGTCTGATCATCTTGAAACTTTGCACACGTCTCAAGGATCGATGACAATGCAATAATTTGATAACAGTTTCCCATTATCCTTATTAGGACCGCCAGGATTTATAAATTCTTTTATGGATCCTGTGTAGTGGAGTAAAAGAGATAAAGCTAGCGCGCGATCTGCGCATGCCTGTAGTATCAGGTTTACTCTTCGTTGTAATTATAGTCTTGATTAAAATACAAATAACGGATATTAAATGAAAAAAACAAGAACGGACTTTTAATTAACTAAACGTGTGCAAAAATGGCTGATCGCATCTTAATTGTGTCAGTATATACCACGGTTATCTCTCTCCGTGTCGATTATACCGATCTATACCGATTATTTCTGTTTCAAGGACAATTTCTGCATAGCTTTGGTTTTACAGTAGGTAAAGAAGGAATTAATTATAATTAAAACATATCTAATCATGAATTCTCACCAACTTAAATAAAGATAACAAATTTTGATTCAGAAATACAAACATGGAGGAAAATTAACTATTTGGGGGGTAAAACTAACCACAATGATGAATTGTGTCCCGTTGGTCCGTGAGGGCGATTGATTTCGAACTCATTCCCGTTGATCGATCATACGGAGACCACTGAGTGGTTCTTTCTAGAAAAATCTAAATAAGTAATTAATTCCCCAATTTATGAATTTGTCGCAGACTAAAAAATGAAAAATAAATAATAGTTTAAAAAACTAAAAAAACACGCTTTTATTGCTAATCGAACTAAAAACGAGAAAATAATTTTTAATGACAGAGTTTAATATTACAGTAGTAGAAGATCAAACAATCAATCATAATAAATCACCTCAAATTAAAATTATAATAAAATTTAAGTTATTAACAGAATAATTCAATTCAGAGTAAAAAGCGTGGGGTGCATTTTACTGCGGTTCATAACTATCCTCTCATAGATAGTTGCCAATAGAATGATTGTAATATTTAAAATATCAAGCACCCCACGCTTTTTACTCTGAATTGAATTATTCTGTTAATAACTTAAATTTTATTATAATTTTAATTTGAGGTGATTTATTATGATTGATTGTTTGATCTTCTACTACTGTAATATTAAACTCTGTCATTAAAAATTATTTTCTAGTTTTTAGTTCGATTAGCAATAAAAGCGTGTTTTTTTAGTTTTTTAAACTATTATTTATTTTTTGTGAATCCTTCCATTCAAGAAAATTGGAGTAACGTGCCAACGTTGCATCAGAATTTCAAAAGTAAACTGTGCTTGCAAAACCTGAGAAAAGGTCAATCAAAATACGTAAAAAATATTAGGTGTTTCATTTAAAAAACTAAGTTGTATGTTACGTCTTTAAAACCGAATTTTGTGTAGTTAAAAATAATTTCCGAGTATAGTCTCGAAAGAAACTATGTATATTATTATTATTAATAACATTTTTATGTTTTAATGTTATTATGGATTGTCTTAAAATAAAAAGTCTTTTCTATAAAAGTTTAAAACAAATTTTTCCGAAATTGAAGACTATTATATCGACTAGCCAAATCGTTTTTACCTCGCCTCATATTTTTCAATAATCGTTATTTACAAACACGTTTTAATAAATGTTTACAAATACTGCAATCATAGAATAACCGGAGCTAATATTTAACAGAAGTTATGCGACTCAGTTCATGCAAAACATAATCACTTGTCAGTTATAATGCCAAAATTTACTAAGTTCCACTATCCTAAAACTGGTGATTGAAATGGAGAAAAACATTTGGATGATAAGTATCAACACCACTGCTTTTGCAATTATAATTATTAAATAGAGGTAGCACAAAAACAAATTATGCATATTAATGTGTTTATTCAGAGAATAGCAAATCTTTTAGAACATTTTTAATTTTAAACTCCAGTATTCGTTTTGATCCAGTCTCTGTAATACGCTGTCCTGGTATACCCAGAAGGACTACCGCTTTCGCATCCTGCATCGCTACCAAAACTGACTATAGCCACATGAACTGGATCTGAATCTGCATTGACAACCACTGGACCACCGCTGTCACCCTAAGCAACAACATTAGATGAAAAGACATTATGAAAAACGCAAAATATTCTTACACTGCAAGTGCTTTTAACTTCAGAAACAGGAGAATTAGCGCAAATCATTTCAGGTCGAATTGTTCCTTTTCCGTAAGTCTCTTCACATTCTTCGTTCGTAATAGTAACCAACTCAACGAAATTCAAATATTGGCTTATGAAAAGTGAATCTAAGAAAAGAAAATAATGATTACGATGATAAAAATTGTGTGTTTGATTTTCTGACCATCGCTGGTTAGACCCCAACCGCTGACCGTAATATCAAAATCGGCTTGAAGTTCGTCAGAAGCCAAGTTGATAGCAGCTACATTTCCTATATCAAAACTTTGCATAGTAAGTAAATAGTAACCGACCAGCTGTTTTAGGTCTTACCGCCCAGAGTCAAAGGTTTGTCAAGCTTGATTAATCCAATATCGTTCGCTGTTAGATCTTCATCATAATCTTCGTGAAGGATAAATTGAGATGCCGTTGAAGATTCACCGGATTGTATGTCAGTGGATCCAGTTATGACTTCAGCGGACCGAGCCCTGACAAAGCAAATAAGTTTTACGGCTTTTGATAATATGTCTACTTTGTGTTACCCGTCGACGCAATGTCCAGCAGTTAGAATCCATTCCTCGCTGATTATACTACCCCCGCAGAACCACATGCCGTCAATGTACAAACCAACTTGCCATGGAAACTGACCTTCTGCGGCTTGTTCTCCGTTAATAATTCTTGGACCTGAATAATTTAAATGTTAGTATTTATTATTACGTGTATAATAAAGATTTTGAATTACTACTACCTTTGACTTTAAAAGCCGACACCATCGAATGGCCTGTTGGGGAAGGCAAAGCCCAAATTGATGATGCCCACAAGCAAAGAAAAACAAATCGAAACATCTTGTTAACTAACTTTTTATTTGTATTGATTGAAGCTTTTATAGTACATTTTTTGTGTTCTTTGTACCTGTCATGTACACGTGTTTCTGTATGTACCTACTTGAGATGTATGTCTAGTGGATTCAATTCAGTTCGATAATCATCTCATATCCGGTGCGGTCAGGTTTGGCACAAAGTATAGATATATATTATAACTCTTTCTTTAAAGTGGTTAAAAAGCGAAAACTGAAATAATTATGATAAAATTGTGATAACAGTTTATCTTTACCCTTTAGTTATAAAATTTCCACTTGGTTCATAATAACTGTTCATAGATAAGTAGTTATTATTAAGGTTAACACAACACAATCGACGTTTCACATACAAGATTTAAGAAAATGTATATTATTATTATTTTTTAAGTGTCTTGTGAATTGCAACTCGAAGCAACTGACAATTTCCTCTCACGTCCATTAATTCGTGGCATTTGGATTCTAACTACTCATTTCAACATTCTCAAATAACTTCCACCACATATGAAATTGTTTAATATTAACTACAAAAATAACCTGTAGATTTATGTTCCCAAACGTAGTTAATAAACAAAATCTTGAATTATTTTTGGCTGCATGAGCAAACAAAACTTAAGAACTTCGTAATGCCGCAACAGAACATTTGGAAGGTTAAAATTAGCACAACCAAATGGCAATCACTAATAATTTAAATTCTAATCAATAAACTAAAGAACAACATAATTTTTCCATCAAGATGCTTCTGGATGTACATCACTGTCGAAAATGATTGAATCTTGTTTAGGTACTAGTTTTTGAGATAATTCTTTGAATTTCTCTTTCTCACTATTCAAAGTAATTTGGTCAGCGTTGCAAATACTATTAGACGTTTTCTTGATGAGTACCAGAGATTCTAGTTTTCCCCGTTTAACCATCAAACATGCGAGGGATAAACAAACTGGAGAGAGACGGAAATCCAAAACCGACATATCTGTATTCTCAACCTGGGAAACGTCAAGAAAACATTCAATCAGAGGTTTGTTTAATTATTTGAATACTCTGTAAGGAAACTAAGCCACACGATGTTATACACACAAAAGAAAAAAAAGGAACATTTTATTTTCTAAGTTACATGGCGTGTTAAAACTATGTGTTAAATCCAAAAACTTACTTAAAAATCACAAGATTTCTTCTCGTCCATTTATCTAATTGTGTACTCCACATCTGTACAAACGTCTGAAACAATATCCTTGAAAAGTCAAGACACGTTAAATTTAGCTAGCCAGTAAAAAAATTGGTCTAAAGAGTTTAGACAGTACTTCCCTCGCTGTCGGAAACTTGACGACTGCATGCCTATTATGTTTTTTTTTCTCATTACATTTTTGTAGTGGGAATTTAAAAAAAAATTGTGATGACGTCATCAACATTTTTGCAAGGACACGTATATCAGTTGGGATAGATGTAGTGTAATACTAAGAATAAAATTATTGTGTTCCCAAATTTTCGGGAAAATGAATTGGGTCGTTTTGAATATTGATTTCTTATAATCAATAAAATAACGAAACAATTTACTCACGTATACGGCGCCGGTGTGTAATATCTAGAGAGCGGATTTCTGTCGGGCTAGGCAAGGCCAAACTCGGTACGGCTCGCACGGGATGCGAATTCATGGCCGTTGCGGACTGCACTTCGTTTATTTGAGATTAGAATAACGTTGTTTCGTTGCACTCTGCTGTTAATTCCCGTTCTCATTTACTTAGCCGTTTGATTAATAAATCGTTAATTATATTTATGGAATCCAGCACGTCCCCCCCTATAATCGTGACGTAGCCCGACAGAAATCCGCTGTCTAGTAATATGAGGGGCAACTGAAAATCGTTTATGTATAAACATTCTTAATTTAAGATAACAAGCGTAACAGCATACGTGAGAGTCAAACAGAGAAACTGTAAACAAAACGACCATCGGTTTTATTGCTTCGACTTCCGCTTATTATATAAAACATTGGGTTTTATTTTAATTCTTGACGGTGAAATTCACAATTGATTGATTATAAACATGTCTATTCCACATTCGCGGAACCTAGTCAACGAACAAAACAAACGCACGTCTGTAATGTTAAAATAGATGTAAATAAGCGTGCTACCCTTATGTTTCAACCGAGTTTTTCCTTTAACAAATTTTGTGTCTACCAAATTGGGTTGGTTGGGGTGTAATACTAATAATAAGTGTTGCCTTTAATTTAATCAATAAAATAAATTGACTTCATTAATTTTTTTAAACCACCTCTTAAGAAAATCTAAAAAATATGAATGGAATGATAAATCACAAGTACAAACTCATCATATTTTTTGCATTTTAGATAGGATTTATTCCACAAACTTTTGAGCTGACGTCATCAAGTTTTTGGAGGGGATAAGCAAATATTTTTTGACTAAAGATTTATGATGCTCTTTATAGCCTTAAAACATCTGCAACATTTCAAAGCATTCTGGTTAGCAGATTAAAAATTAAATTTCAAAATGTTGTTTTATAATTTTGATTTTTTTTCCAAAAATCTGGACGTTTCGGGTGAAAAGTCGATTCGGAGTTGTAAACTACATGTGTAGGACTATGTTATTTTATACAATTGAAAACCCATTTACTATGTACAATTTTGAAGTGACGTCATCGCATTAGTGGTGGGGATGATTAGACAAATTTTGGTTAGCGTTTTACCATCTACATGATATTCTTAATATAAGTACAAAATTTCACAACAATCGGTCGAGTACTTTCGGAGATTATCTGTCTAATAAAAATCCGGGACGGCAGACGGACAGACGGACGGACAGACGGACGGACAGACGGACAGACGGACAGACGGACAGACGGACAGACGGACAGACGGACAGACGGACAGACAGACGGAAATGGGAGACCTATTTCTTCGTCTTCTAGGGGTCATGAAAGATCGAGAAAACGTAAAAGTAGAGAGTCGGCCGACGGACTCGATTACAATACTTCCTTTGCTTACGCTCGGGAAGTAAAAAGGAGTCTAGATAATGTCTTGTTTAAATTTGTTTTAATTCTACCAAGATGAACAAAATGTAATATCTTTGATTAAAAAAATGAAATAGCTCCCATTATTCTTTGGGTTGATATGGTGCAATACTATATTATAGCTACTCATTAATGTTTAAAGCGGGATCGTGCTTGACTCATTCAAGTCTAAAACTTGATACTATTCGGCTTTCTAATATTTCCTAAGTGTATGTATTGAGTTTAAAAAGATATGATCTCACATTTTTTTGACGCTTCATGGGTTATAAAAACATTAGTTTCCTGTTTTCGTCTATGTGTTGTCTACATGCCATCAATCTAGCAATTTAATCAGACAAATAATTTTCGAATCTGGTGACTACTGCATCATCTTCAGTAAACTTCGCGATCATCATTCAGAAGATCGAAATAAGTACATATTTTTACAGATACAATACCGAGTTTTTTCATTAACGGTTTCCAAATTAGTTGCAATTTCATGAAAAAATTAGTCATAGATATTCAAAGGCTTGAAATTTCACACAAAACTTTTGTGTTGTCTTGCTTCAAGACACACCTATAAAATTAAACAAATTCATACACACGATTAAATTTTCAAACAACTTGTATATATAAGGTTACGAAATATACCCATATACCGGCCCAATACGACGGAAGCGGATATCGCGATGGGTAAAACCTCGATCGCGACATATCTAGAAGGCAAGTATGGGTTTAAATAGAGGCCGGGCCGCCTTTGGGAATGACGCATTCAGTTAATGGGTGGAGTCCAGTAAATGTTAGACTAAAACTTCAAAGATTTTTCAGTAGAAACTGTTGTTCTATAATAGGTATACAAAACAAGAATGAGGAAAATCTAGAACACTTTTTTCGATCATTTTTTATATTACTCCGTTTATAGCAATTAATTATGTTGATTTCATGTTTATTGACGACATGATGGAAGAGTGATATAATCTCATTTTTGATAGCACAACAATACTTCCAATTACCAGTTCAGTTTTTTCTTAACATTTGAGGAACAAACGTTAAAATGGCTAGATATATTATTTTAAAGAATCAATTAGACAGTTTATAGTTAGGTAACAAAACTAAAAGTAACTGGATGGAAAATTCCCTAAAATTTAGACGAAGATCATGGAAACAGAAAATGTCATTTAGTTGATTGTAAAAATCCAATTTGTGTGTCGAAACACAAAGCTTTGCATTTGCGCTTGAATGTCAAATAATAATTAATAAAAAAAATCACAGGAAAAGTTCAACGACAAGAAACGATAATCGTCAACTTTATAAAGAAAAGTCTTAAACGATTCAACACATCATTTTTTCCTGTAGCGTTCAACTGACCACGGTTAATTTGAATACATACACAATGATCCTTGGGCACGATAGAGAGAGAAAACAGCATCTTTCGTCTCTCTTTTATTCTGAATACATTTTCTAGATATATGATTTCTAAAGTCCGCAGTTTAGGAGTAATAGATACCTGGGTTCCACTGATTGCGTGCTTCATATTTAAGATTTCCTTCTCTTAAAGAAAAAGTTTTAAACGATCAAAATTATTACTTATAACATTAATAATTTTTACAATTCTTCAATTAAATTTTGTAAACTAATAACTAACATTATTTGTTGTTTAACTCTGATGAATGATAACGCTACAAGTAGGTACCGAAACATGTCAACATGCTTGTAGTAACAAAAATTACAATTTCAGTGCCGTCGACCTTATTTGTCTATCGTTTATATAAATGCTTGCTGTCTAAAAATAAATATATTTGCTGGAAAAATAATGCATACACATATTTACGAGTACTGCTATATTTATAGACTGATACATCTTCGAAATTAGTTATATCTTTAAACTCCGGTTTTTGTTTTGATCCAGTCTCTATAATACGCCGTTCTGACGAACCCGGAAGGTGTCCCGGTTTCGCATACATCGTCGCCCATAAAACTGACAACAGCTACATGAACTGGATCTGAATCTGCATTAATCACCATTGGACCACCACTATCACCCTAAACAAAAAAAAAAAAGAAATCTTTGAAAAGGCAATACCAAAAATTCAAAATATACTTACATTACAAGTGCCTTTAACCTGAGATACAGGAGAAGTAGCACAAACCATTTCAGGCCGAATTACGTCTTGTCCATAGATCTCTCCACATTCTTCGTTCGTAATAGTGACCAGCTCAACGAAATTCAAATATTTTCTTATGAAAATCCCATCTATGATAACAAAAAAATGATAGTAATAAGACTAAAAATTGTGCGTTTGATTTTGTGACACCCCAGCCGCTGACCGTGACATTAACGTCACCATCAAGTTCTTCAGAAGCTAAGTTGACAGTACCGACATTCTCTACACAAAAATTCTACAAAATAGTGACTAGTGGACCAGCTCTTGTGAATTTTACCACCCAGGGTCAAAGGTGTTTCAAGCTTGATTAATCCAATATCATTCGCAAATATATCTTCATCGTAGCCTTCATGAAGGATAAATTGAGACGCCGTCACAGATTCACCAGCTTCAATGTCAGTGGATCCAAATACTACTTCTGCAGACTCAGCCTTGAAAAAAAAAAAGGTTTATGGTTTTAGGTAATGTATATTGTGTTACCCGGTGATGCAATGCCCAGCAGATGATTCTTCGCTGATTATAGTACCTCCGCAGAACCAAAAACCGTTTAGGTACAACCCAACTTGCCAAGGAAATTGACCTTCTGCAGCTTGTTCTCCATTAAAAATGCTGTGACCTGAAGAATTCAATTATTGATATACATAATACCAACGATTCATTTTAAAGGGCAGGACCCTGGAATAGCCTTTTGGCGAAGGCAAAGCCCAGATTGATGATGCGTACAAACAAAGAAAGACAAACCGAAACATTTTGCTTATTGATTGTTTCTTGGTGTTGACCGGCTCTTTTATAGTAGCGTTTAAAGTATTTTTGTACTTATCATATTGTATGTATTTTTGAAATACATATACTTGAGATGTATATCGGCGGGATTCGATTCAATTCAATAAACACATCACATCCGGCGTGATTTTATTTAAAACAAGATAGTTCGTATGATAACACTTTGTACAATTTGTTATGTATAAGAATGTAAACCAAAATAATTATATAAGTTGCAAAGTTCATCTACCTGATCAGAGTACTGTGGCTAATAGCTATACCGAAATAAGCGCAGCAATATCGTACAAATATATTGGTTTGGAGTTAATTTCATTAGTTTTTTTGTATAAATTTGTAATGGAGTTCCAATAAGTACCGAGAATGATGAAGCAAATTTTTGGGTTGACAATTCTGAATTATTGGCAACAATGTTAGCATGTCAGTTCACAGTTCACTTTTGACATAAGCGCGCTGAAAAACCAATGAGAAAGTGGCAGCTACTGAATTAGTCCCAAAATTTTAATTTCACATCAGTTAAGCCTTCGTAAAGTTTTAGATAATATGTCCCCAATGCCCAATCTGTTAAAAAAATCATCAGCATTAGTAGTCACTCGATATATGCTTCGTCAATTCAAAAATATGAAAAAGTTTCTTTTTAAATAATATTGTAAATATATAAACGTTTCTCTCTTTGTTCATAAAAGTTAAAAAAAATTGATTGGTACTAATAATTATTTTGTTCACCATCAAGAGTATTGGTTAATGCTACATGCAAAAATTTTTACAACCGTACTGGATGTTGAAGAACCTTGTTTAGGTGAATTATAACGGGATGGTGCAGCAGCACACACAACAGATTTAACACTGGCTTATTTACAACATTGTTATGTCACTCGAATTAAGCCTGAGGCTTAATCTAGAATAAGTTATACCACATTCACCTAATAGGTACTACAGCATAAGATTTTTCACTATTTGGCTATTTAAGAGATAGAATACATTTAAACAAGAATTTAATCACTTAGGAATACCAAAAACTTTTTTTAATTTTACATTGCTATCCTAACATAATTAAAGAAATATTGCTCAGCATTTTCAAAGTTATCAGATTTTGTACTGTTGGTTTTTAATAAAACTAAGGTTCTCTAAATGAAAAAAAGTTTATTGTCAACTTATGCAAAGAATTTACTGTACCAAGAAATAGGTATATTGCTTTATACATTGTTTGAACAAAATTGTCAGTTTTGAACTCAATGTTTTGCAGTTCATGTAATTAGACAGTTAGACAGAGTGAAAAAGGCTGAATAAAAGATATGCTGAATATGAGTCATGGAAGCTCTATATAAACATTCCGGATTTTGCGCTGTAATTACTAATTAAGGCATAGGTAAGGCGTGGAGTCCAACAGACAAAATTTTCAATCTGAAAGTACGACATCGCCAGGAATCATCAGATTTTTATAAATGATGGATACCAGTGTTTTAAACACTTCCTTCGTTCTTATGGGTCAATGTGAGTGAAAGTGTTAAGATATCATTTAATACAAAAATTTTAATGAAATCGACAAAAACAGAATAATGTCGTCAATGTACAAAGCCATAGCATGGTATAAATAATAAGTTTGCCACAGTAACACCTGACATAATACTTTCTAAAAGTTAAATTATATCTTTTTGGTTGAATTTAGATAATCAATAAATAACAGGAAACCCTGATAACATCGTGATGAAAGTTATTGACAAGTGAAAGAAAGAATGTGATGTACTTATGTGTATAAAAATAACCAGATAGTCTCTAATGCTTGGTAGTGCTAACCTTTATATACCGTGAGGTTTTTTTTTCTCTGAACATAGGATAATTAATGTATGTTGGGTTGCATATTCGTCCTCCAATGGATTGATTTCAACTTTTAAAAAACTGAACATAAGTTCACATAAGATTCGTAATAACTGAGGAGTAGGACATGTCAACGATGACATTTACAGTAACATTTTTGACGAAATTGTTTTAAAAAGGTCAATAATGTAAATTTTGTGTTCTTTAAACTTGTACTTATTACAATACCATCAATACAGTAGTGCCAAATGTCAATGGCAATATCTTTGACATATCCTAAATCTCGATTAGATTTTATGTTCAGTTTTTAAAAGTCCAAGTCAATCCATTATCACAGATTACGGATACCAGATAGTTCACTCAGCTGTCGGCACTTTGAAGTCGGTGTCCCGAGATTTCAAGCGGTATTCACGCTACTACGCACGCTCTACCAAAATTGGTTCGCAAGCTTTGAATTTAAAAGCGCGGCGGTCAGAGAAAAATTACAGCGACGATGCAAGGGATGAGGTTCTAAGTGAAGAAAAAACGAACAAAATACTTTTTTGGTTTACACAAAATGATTTATGATTATTACAAATGCTTAACATTTCACAATTTCCTCTGAAAAGAATTGCGGACACATGCATCGGCATTAAAAAATTTTAGAGCATAAAAAACACGGACTCTCGAATATAGTGCTAACAAGAAAGTGGTGTTAAAATTTTTGCATGGTGAATAAACGTAACCTCTTTAACTATACGGCTTAAAGGGTTACCGAAAGTTAGAAGAATTGGAGGGAATAGTTAATGAAATTTGCTGCGCTTGCCTTTCTGAACTTTGTTGTTAAACAGTTGACAAATAGTTTGTCCGTAAATGACTGAAACGAGTTTAAAGGAAAAGAAGGGAAAATGTTTTACTCTCTTATTCATTTACAAAATCAGGCATTATAGACAAGATATATTTACTAAACGATACTACAATACAGTTTAATGCAGGTAGGTATTTATTTAACTAATTTTCTGATTATTTTAAAACTTTTAAAAAATCCCTTCGTAACCAAAAAACGTAGAAATTAATCCTTGTATGTTATTTATTCCCTGAATTATTACCTAAACTTTTATTCTTATATCTGCTTCATTGTAAATATTATTTTGCGTGTTAATCTGTCGAACCAGTTTCAAAGAGATTTAAAAGTGCTGAACCAATTTTAGTGTCATGCGCACGGAAAAGTTGCGGACAGTTACGCCCACAAGTGAACCATCTGGTATCCGTAATCTGTGCCATTATAAGCAGGTATGCAACCAACTTAACATTAATTATTCTTGTAATGTTGTAATTATAGCCCCTAGAAATACATAGTACCGTCATCCATTGTTGTACGAGTGGAGCAAATGCAGTTGGTAACGCAAAAAATTCGCCTGGTTTGGAACCAAATTGTGTCAGCAGCAGGGAACAGCAGAGAGTTGACAGCGCGTAAACCGTTGTTGTCACGTGGTCTTGGGGTGGTCTTTTTGTTTAAAGTCAATTAATATAACTAATAATTATTAAATAAGATTTTATTGATTAAATTTTATATTTTATTCAAATTAAAACTCCATATTTTGTATATAAACTACAAACTTTAAATCCAACATAAAACCATTTTAAATTTCGCACTCTGTCAAATAGTGTTTATAATTCTTGTTTTTATTAAGTTTCCGCCAGGTTTGCTCCACGATGACGATACTATGTATTTTCTAGGCTATAGTTGTAATGTTCAGAAAAAAAAAACCCACGGTATAAAAGGCAATGTCCCAACTGACCTATCAACGCCCAGCTCAAACCGCTAATGCTAGAAAGTTGAAATTTGGAGAGAATGTTCATTTTATACTGGAGGCGTTGTTTAAGAAGGGATTTCTCGAAATTCAGCACCTAAGGGGGTGAAAAATGGTGGTAAAATTTGTATAGACCAATATTTCTACTGTTATGTTAATTTAAATTTTTACGTGAAACTTGGTATCAATGTTCTTCACACAAATAATGAAAGACGTATTTCAGTATTTTCTTAGATTCAACCCCTAAGAGGGTTAAAAGGGGTGCCTATGGGAAAAATATTTTTATGGTAATGTTTTCTTAAAACCTAGTATTAATGCTCTTCAATACAAACAATCAAACACGTATTTAGGCATTTTCGGAGATTCAGCCCCTAAAGGGGTGAAAAGTGGTGTGTAAGTTTGGGGGGCCAAGTTTGTATAGGAATAATATTTCTACTAAAGATTGGAATTTTTACCTGAAACTTGGCATTAATGCTAATGGCTAACTTTGTATAGGAAAAATATTTCAATTGTAATTTTAAATTTTTACGTGAAACTTGGTATTAATGATCTTCAACACAATTAATGAAACACGTGTTTAAGCATTTTCCGAGATTCAACCCCAAAAGGGGTGAAAAGTGGTGACGAAGTTTGCATGAGAAAATATTTCTACTGTAAATTTTTATTTGGAACTTGGATTAATACTCTTTAACACAAATAATGAATTACGTATTTCAGATTTTTTTAGAGATTCCACCCTTAACGAGATGAAAGGGGTGACAAAGTTTGTGTAAGGAAAAATATTTTTATGTCGAGTTTTACTGAAAACTTTGTATTAATGTCCTTCAACACATTGTTTTACTTGAAGCTTAGTAATAATGCTCTTCAACAAATCATCTACGCGAGTGAAGCCGCGGGCGAAAAGCTAGTTGGTTATATAATCAACAATATTATCTTGTTTTTTTTTTCAGAACAGACATTCATTTGTTATAGTTTTAACCTGACATTATTCGGTTTTTTATTATTAATTCCTAAGTTTAAACTAATATAATAATTATTCTACTAGAATAGTTTTGAGATATGTTTAATTTTATGGTTTGTTTTTCGACGTTCTACAACTTGTTTATGCCAATTTTCATGTATTTATCGTCTAAGTGCTGTCTGCATGTCCAAGCTTATATCCTGACTTTATGATTTAACAATTTCTAAAATTGGAGTGATTTTTGTTAAATTTTCAGATGGTTAAAAGCCAAAATATTTTCCTTCCTTCCTTCATCTTCGTTTGATTATGTACCCACATTTAGATCAATTTGCTAACTATCACAAAATAGCTATTTACGATGTTAGACCAGTAGCAGCATTTTTATGACAGCGCCAAAACTTTACTGTGTGTTTGGCAAGGCCAAAAAATGCTACCGGTCGTATATTGTACAAGATTTTTTTAGGATACTACAATTTCAAAAATTCATGAAAACAAAAATTTTATCGGATACGTCGCGTCGGTTTGGGTGGTGCATAAAGTGAAAATCATCGCATGTGTATTGCTTGTTGCTCAAGCGAAGGCAGCACCTAAACAATCAAATTTCTTCAATTTAATTTTTGCTTTAAAATGGATTTGTCCCAAAATCGCTAGATTGAATTTTCTACCAGGAAAATCTTCGGGAAGATATTTAAAAGAATACAAGACATTTTGTACTTGGCCGGAGAAAAATCACATTGTTGGTGTTGATGAACGGGTAATGCTTGCCTATTTTGAAGATAATTGTAAGAATTCAAGGGTGTGGTCGTACTTTTCCATAATAAGGAGCTACCTACAAATTCATGAAAAGGTGGACATGAAAAGGTAAATATTTATAATTGATTTTTGATAATAAATAACCAAAATTGACCTAGATATGGAGAATTATACCAATACATCAAGAGGAAAATGGTCGATCATACACCAAAAAAATCAAAGGTATTATCTTACAACGATGTAGTAAAATTTTTGAACGAAGCCAACGATGTCAACTACTTATTGATGAAGGTCTTTTCAATTATGGTATTTTTGGGGATGTCGAAGGGAAGAATTGGTTAATTTAACCATCGATGACGTAAGGGATTTACTATGTACATACAATTTTGAAGTGACAATGTGATTAAACAAATTTTGGTTAACGTTTTACCATCTACATGATATGCCTAATATAAATGCAAAATTTGACAGCAATCGGCCCAGTACTTTCGGAGATTATCTGTCTAATGAAAATCCGGAACGGCAGACAGACGGACAAACGAACAGACGGACAGACGGACAGACGGACAGACAGACAGAAACGGGAGACCTATTTCTTCGTCCTCTATGGGTCATGACAGGTCGAGAAAATGCAAAAATAGAGTCGGCCGACAGACTCGATTCCAATGCTTCCTTTGCTTACGGTCGGGAAGTAATACTCATCAGTTTTATTAAACTTAGAATTAAAGTTGTTTTTTAAATTTTAGTGCCTTTTTTCTCTGTGTGCTTTTAAAATATAATCAAAATTTTCGAATAGATAATCGCCTACGTCTCCTAGGATCAACAAATCCCTGAAGAACGCATTCATAATAAAAATTTTGGAGTTGTTGAACCATTTTTTTACAAAATTCTTCGTCATATGGAACGTATGTGATTTAAACCCCTTTGAGTGTCCAAATGGGAAAAATACAAGCTTTCCTTTTCGCTATGTGCAACTGGCCTTGCATTTGGTAATAATATACATGTTCCCTATTTATATATAATTTACCCTTTTTGTCCATTTTATAATAAAACGAGGCATTCTGCTTTAAAAAAACATGATAGTTAATTTTTGCATTTAATTTTGCAATGTGTAGATTTAAATTTTTAAGTTCGATTTTCTAAATATTTTCAACATTTACATCGCTACATAAAAATTGTATGTTGATTGTCTTTTGTTTTAAATTATATTGTCATCGAAATGTTTTTAAATGGCAACTTATTTATTTTTTTTTTCGAAAAATGAAAATTTTTAGAAAGTTTTTCTGTAGCTATTATATATGAACATACATTTTTGATTATGCTAGATTTTTTACCAAATAATGTATTAAATATAATACGAGTGTGGCGATTACAATTAAAAACGTTTTATCCACCAACTATGGAGTTCCTGTTGAAGAAAATGACAATGACCACTCTCAAACAAGAAATCATTTTAAAATTTTTATGTAAAAATTTGTATATCCAAAATACAAAATCTGTTTCTATTTTACTTGAAAGATGTAACGTGTGAGTCATAAAATCTTTCCCCTAAGTTAGCAATAAACATTCCCGAAAATGTGAAAATACAAACATCTTAATTTAATAAGAATTATAATAATGATATTCAGAACATTTTGTCGATTGTAGCTTACTAGTTAATTGTTTTGATCCTCTGTTTTGAGGGGATGAACTCACTCAAATCAAACTAATTTACTACGTGACATTCTTCCGATGTACAAACATAAACACTTCCAAGTTGTTTTTCTTATCGAGGATAACCCAAGGACGATATTTCATATGGCCGTGGCTAGGGGGAGGCTAGTGGATGCTCCCCTAGATCTATACAAGTTATAATTAACCAAATGTGAATTACAGCATCCAAAAACCGAAAAAATGTAGTATTTTATTCAATAAACGGAAGTCAGAGCAATAGAAAAGTCTGGACCGTCGGCATTCCAATTCGTAGAAAACATGTTTTAGTTTAGTTTGTGTTTCACCGTCACGTCTACAGGTAGATAAGTGTTATAGCTATTTGTCTTAAAATACAATTACTATACAGGGTGTTCCTTTTATCTGTTCACGCCTAACAATTTTTGCATAGGCAACATATTATACACCCCACAGACGACTTCGTCCAATTTAATTTTTAATAAGCAATAGGGATGTACCGACTAGTAGCCGATCGGTCGGCTTGTTTTATTATTATTAAAATAGTATATAAAATAATTAAACCCGGTTTACAGAACCTCAATTAAATATTTAATTGCCATTTAATTTTTAACACCGCGTTAAAGTACCATGTGACCGACTCTACGCCAATCAGACGTCGCTAATGGCCTTGTTAAATGCGCGATCAACTTAATCTCAGTTAAAATATTGTATAAACTGGCCCTAAATTGTGTATTCTTTATTTTTGTACTCAGTTACTATAAAAAAATTAAATGTTAATAAAACAAATATTTAAGGTAGTCAGAGAAATAGAAAAAAAAACACACTCTGTCGCATTTATAAACCGGTTTTAGCAAAGCCGAACAATCGGCCGACTAGTCGGTTTTTACTGGCCGAACAATCGCCTAGTCGGTTAGTCGGCCAGACCTACAGTCGGTACATCTCTAATAAGTAATCATAGCAATCACAAAAAAATGACAAAAATGTCAATGCTAAATAATGTCAAAATTGAAAAAATTAATACTCAATTTATTTTAAAATGCCCAGCTGACAAAAATGTAATACGAAAAAAGACATAATAGGCATGGAGCCGTCACGTTTCTAACAGCGAGGGAAATACTGTCTAAACTCTTTAGACCAATTTTTATGTATAATACTTATTTACATGCAGTTACATCCACGGTTATTGCAACGGCTGAAGTGAATAACTACATTATTATTATATTACTGCTAATTTGAGATACTGGAGAACTAGCACAAACCATTTCCAGTCGAATAACACCTTGTCCATAAGTCTGTTCACATTCTTCGATTATAATAATAGCAACTCAACAAAAAAGAATCTCTTAAAAATATTAGTACGTCTAGAAAAAAAAAACATCGTTATTTTGACGAAACAACAGTTTTGACAAACATTTACTAATAATCGTTAGTGAAACCCCAACATGTAAATTTTACAAAGCAGCTAGTAAACGATCAACTTTTATCAATCCATCCACCCAGGGGTAAGGGTTTATCGATAATTAGAAATCCAGGCAAAACTTCCTCTGACTTAGCCATGATACATGAATATTGAATTGTTAAAATTTGTGATGTTTATAATAAAGACTAAGAAATATTGACATGAAAGTTTAAAGAGGAATATCTTGGATAAGACATTGCCCAGACTGAGTGATTAATATGAGTGTAATATGTAATTATCATGATATCGCAACCAAGAAAACTTCAGCGATCCTAAATTTGTCCATCAGACACAAGATTGTATAGCACATTTGATTGTCATATAAATTATTTCTATATCCTACATCTAACTAGATTTCGGCAAATATGACGCACAGCAGTCAGTCCACCCTCCTAGTAGTCACTGTTTCCCTCCGACTACTACCTATTTAGAAAAATAAAAAACCCCCAAGTAGCCAACGATCTTGGTTTAATGATAAGAATTTTATTCAGATAATATTAAGTACGTAGAGAAGAATCATCTTAGCTGTGGTAAGGCAGCAACAGATTATATAGAACATAAAAATTTGATACACATCTTTCGTAAATTATTTCATACTACGTATATTATTAAGTATATCTCAATTGCCTTCGTATCTATTTAATAATATCGTGAGATATTAATTTCTCAGAAAATTTTAGGTTGTATAGTATGTTACTATCCGTCGGTATGAGTTCGCAGTAAAGAAATACGTGGTTGACTTAAATTAGCGTATATATTGAGTCAGTAACAAAACAAGCGTTCTTTACAAGTTATTCCTACGAACTAAAGGCACATATGTCTCGAGTGGCCAGATTGCCCCTCGAGGGTTGAGGGCGGTACGACCCGAGGCGAAACCCGATATCGGTCGAGTCTGCATGAGACGAAACATCCTCCCGCCCGGCCGTACACGTCCAAAAACAAAAAAAACAAAGGGTCTACATGGCTACGATTAATCTTACACGGTCACCGCACTGTCTTCCATGGGTAACACACACAGACGATTGACGGCGCGTTTTGTCACTCCGGTGCCTGTTTTGACAGTCACAACCCGCACAATGTTGTCACTTCCTGGATGCAATTCCACAATACGACCGAGTTTCCATTGTAGCGGTGCGATATTTTCGTTCTTAAGGACAACCATTGCTCCTACCTGAAGAGGGATCGGATTTTCGCGACGCCACTTAGTCCGCGTTTGGAGACTTGTTAGATATTCTCTCGTCCACCTTTCCCAGAAGAGTTGGCGAAGTTGTTCAACCCTTTGCCATCGAGAGAGGCGATTTTCCGGCAGATGTAAAAGGCTTGGCTCCGGTGGTGCCGTCAAGGATGTGCCGATTAGAAAGTGTCCCGGCGTCAGAGGGTCCAGATCGTCGGGGTCATTACTCATGGGAACAAGGGGACGTGAATTAAGTATAGCTTCAATAAGGGTTAGTAAGGTACTCATCTCTTCCACTGTAAGAACTGTGGTGCCCGCTACCCGTTTAAAGTGGTATTTAAATGACTTGACCGCCGCTTCCCATATTCCTCCAACGTATGGAGAATTCGGTGGAATAAACTTCCATGTAACCCCTTCGTCGGCCAAGTTGCTAACGACTCGTTTTTGAAAAACTGTTGATTCAAGTAACCTTTTGAGGTCTTGGGGCTCCCGATATCCGCCGACGAAGTTAGAACCATTGTCCGAATACATATGTGCAACTTTACCGCGTCGTGCCATCATACGTTTTAACGCATTTAAAAAACATTGAGCGGAATAGTCGCGTACGAGTTCTAAATGTATCGCTTTTGTAGCCAGACAGACGAATACGGCGATATAGGCTTTAAAGTTTCGTTTACCTCGCCCCGGACTTTCTTTAATTAATATTGGCCCACAATAATCGATGCCGCAGTTCTGAAAGGGCCTAGCAGGAGCTACTCTGTCGGCTGGCAAATTACCCATTAATTGTTCATAACTAATAGGTTTTACTCTTTGACACCTGATGCAATTATGGATTATTTTTCTTACAATACTTCTGCCAGAAAGTGGCCAAAACAACTGCCTCACCGCCGCCAACGTTGCCTGAGGTCCACCATGGAGAGTGTCCCCATGTGTGTCGCGTATTATTAACTTTGTAATTATGTGGCTTTTTGGTAGTACCACTTGATGTTTGGTCTTAAAGTCTAAGTTCGCGTTTCTTAGGCGGCCTCCCACTCTAAGGATCTCATTTTCGTCTAAAAAGACATTAAGCGGGGTTAATTTGCTGCGTTTGCTTTATACGTGTTTGTTTTTGAGGTCACTAATTTCTTGACCGAATTCTTGCTTCTGTATAAACTTAATGATATATTTTTCGGCAGTTTGAAGTTCATTTAGCTTTAATTCACCCGTTAATTTATCTGTTTTATGAGTGCAATTGTGTATAAATCGATAACAGTAAGCTAATACTCGTTTTAATTTTTTGTAAGTGCTAACTCGATGGAAAACGTTTAAATCTGGTTGTGTTTGAGACACTAGTGTTACATTGCGTCTTTCCGGCGGAAGTTCTGTTACATGATTAGGAGGCTTAGGCCAATGTGATGAATCTTTTAATAGAAAAGCTGGACCATGAAACCATATAATAAATTTTTCCCGATCACTAGGACACGTACCCCTTGTAATTATATCTGCAGGATTTTGTTGACTATTTACATAGTGCCATTGTTCCCTTTTTGTCATTTCTTGAATTGCCGCCACCCGGTGTGCGACAAAGGGCTCCCATCTTTTTGGCTCAGCTGCTATCCAAGATAGGGTTATCATAGAGTCTGACCACAAATAAATCTTCCCAATGCATACATCCAACGTATTAATAATCTTCACTGTAAGTTTTGCGAGAAGAACCGCCGCGCATAGTTCCAGTCGCGGAATTGTTGTTGGTTTAAGTGGAGCAACCCGAGATTTTGAACAAAGTAAATTTATTTGTCGTTGCTTGTTTTCACCAACGGCAACTACATAAATCGCGGCCCCATAAGCTTCTTTACTAGTGTCACAAAATCCATGTAACTCTAGAGTTTGAGGAGAAGAGTAATTAACACATCGCGGAATTACAAATTCGTCGATTCGGTGTAAATTTGCGCAAAAATGGTGAAAGGTTTCGCTTAATTCAGATGGTATCGGTTCATCCCAGTTTAATTTAAGTTGCCACAATTTTTGTAATAAGATCTTTGCTACTATTAACATTGGGCTTAAGAGGCCTAAAGGGTCAAAAATTTTAGCAATAATTGATAAAACGTTGCGTTTCGTGGCCACCTTAGGCAGTTTAATCGCGGCCAATTGGTATTTGAATAAGTCCCTTTGACAATTCCAAGTTAGATCTAGTGCTTTGGTTTCAAAATTACTGTCCAATCTAACAACTGCGGTATTATTTTCACTATCCTGGTTTGGTAAAAGCTTAGTTTCATTCGAGGCCCACTTGTAAAGTTCAAAACCTCCGCCCTTTAAAATATTGTTTAGGTCGTCACGTAACTTGATACCTTCGTCTACGTTATCCACCCCGACTAACAAATCATCCATGTAGAACGAATTCAAAATCGTTTTTGCAGCTTGTGGGTAGTCCGCACTTGCCTCGTATGCCAATTCTCGCAAACAACGCATTGCAAGAAACGGTGCGCAATTTAAACCATATGTTACCGTTTTTAGTCGAAATACTTGTATCGGTTCCGTCTGATCAAATCTATACGCGATACGAAGTAAATCCCGATCTTCAGGTCGTACCCATATTTGTCTAAACATTTTTGAAAGATCAGCTGATAGTACGTATTTGTGTAAGCGACATCTAACTATAATCGAGAACAACTCTGCTTGCAAATTAGGCCCTGTCATTAAGTTGTCGTTTAAGCTCTGCCCATTACTTGTCCGGGAACTAGCATTAAAAACAACTCGAGTTTTGGTGGTAAGACTCGTTTCTTTAATAACGGGATGGTGGGGTAAGTAAACACACTGAATGGAAGGATCGTCCGGAACTGTAACCCTTTCCATGTGATTTAACGCAAGATATTCCCCTAGAAATTTGTTATACTCGTCCCTTAAACCGTGGTTTCGTCCGAATTTACCTTCAAGGCTTTTAAATTGGTTTATTGCGGTTCTTTTTGATTGGCCAATATCCAGAGGTCTTGTTTTAACGGGAAGCGCTACTAAAAACCGACCATCTGGGTCCCTTTTAGTTGTGGTGACGAATGAAATTTCGCAGGCTTCGTCGTCAGTGGTGAAATTTACGTTATTATCCATGCCCTCCAATTCCCAGAATTTTGACATCTGGTGCTCCAGACTGTTGGTGCTTAAGAGGCAGGAATTTTCTCTTGGCCCTTGACACTGCAGACCCACAGCTGTTCTGTACATAAGTAATGTTGTTTTGTAATTTTATACGCCCTTCTCTCAAAATGTCGTAAAATAGTCCGGCTCCGATTAAAAGGTCTATTTCGCCCGATATATAAAATTCAGGATCCGCCAAAGTTAAATTATCCGGTATTCGCAATGGTGTAGGGTCAAATGTTTCGACTGGCAAATTATTGGTGATTTCTGGCAGTACCAAACAGCTGATTGTGTTTGAATAATTGTCACAAATTGATTTAATAAAGACCTTTGCAGCCCGAGTGAGAGTAGTACTAGTTTGCCCTATACCAGCAATAGACACCTGACATTTATTTAAATTTAGTTTTAACAGTCGGCATAATTTATCGGTGATAAAATTACTATCACTACCGATGTCCAAAAGCGCTCTAACTTTGTGAAGCTGGCCATTACCGTCCCTAATTTTAATTACGGCTGTGGAAAGCAACGTGAGTGACTTAAATTCAGTCGAACAGCTATGGTTATTTACACTTTGCGGTTCCCTTTTTTGTAAGTGTAGTAATGTGTGGTGCCTGCCATTACGCGTCGTGGCCCTCGCGTAAACAATTTAAGCAAAGTTTTAGCCTTTTTACTTCGTTAATGCGGTCTTGGATGCTAAGTTGTAAAAAAGCCGTACATTGTTGTACGAAACAATGGGATGATTGTTTACACTTTGGACATATCGTTAATTTACGTTTAACTTCGGGAAACTTAGATTTTGTGAAGTTGTACCGCGGGTTTTCCGAATTTACTTCGAAAGAGTTGCAAAATTCCATTGATTCAAGTGTTTGGCAACGCTGTGATATGAACGTCGTCATTTCCTTCAGCGTTGGCAGTTCATTGTTTTTTAATTTTGATTCCCATTCCCGTTTTGTCGCAAAGTCAAATTTTGTGGACACCAAATAAATAAGAACTGGATCCCAATTAGTTACATTTAAATTTTGAGCTTTTAGCGACTCTAAATTTGCATTTAACTGATCTAAAAGCGTCCGCAATGAATTTGGAGATTTGTTAACTTGTGTTAAATTAAAAAGGCCGTGGATGTGATTGTGAACAATTAAACGCTTACTATGATAACGCTCTTTGAGTAATCGCCAAGCAGTGTCATAACTTTGAGCGGATATAGATAAATTATCAATAATTCGCTTTGGTTCGTCCCCAAGGCAGGAACGCAAATAATGTAATTTTTTGATTTTTTCTAAGTTGGTGTTTTCATGAATAAGGGTACGGAAACTATCGTAAAAGGCCGTCCAACTTGTATATTCCCCGTCAAAATGAGGTAACTCGATAGTGGGCAATTTAATATCGGTAGAACTACTAGATGCCTTAATTGTGAACTTATCGATTAATTCTTCCGCCTTTGAACACAATTCGTAGTAGCGGTTTTCATATTCAAATCGCTCGTTTTCGTCTGGCTCGGCGGGATCGGCATCATTTTCAATTGTTAATAATTCAAGTTGATCTTGTGCTTCAGTAAACTGTTTTAATAGCGGTTTAAAATTGTCATAACGTAAACACAATACCCTAACTTGATCGGCAGATTTGATCGTATTCAAAAATTTATCAAAATTCGTGGTAGTCGTACGTACTTGTCTTTTTTTTGTTTTTAAACTGGCTTCCGTCATTTTGGAAGAGGTGAGTACGTCAAAGGAAATAAATGAAAAAGTAAGAAGACAGGAAGAATAATGACCACCGACCTGTCCTTTGTTGTGGCGTCCTGTGGTTTGGCGCGTGGACGAGGGTGGCTTCAGTGATTATGTGCAGCTTCCGCAGGGATGTCGTCACCACGGGGGGCTCGATCCGTCGGGCGTTCTGGGCGTCGTGGCGTTGAATGCTCGGCACCAGTACTTCTTTTGCTGCCGCGTCCTGGTTGGACGACTGGATGTGGCGGACGTCGATGTCCGTGTAAACTGCTGAAGAGGATGTCGTCACCGCAGAGGGCTCGATCCGTTGAACTTCCTGGGCGTCGTGGCGTCGTAAGCTCGGCACCAGTTGTTCCCTGTTTTGGCGTCCTGGTCTGACGCGTAGATGAGGATAGATCCGATGTCCGTGTGGAGTTCAAATGAGGATGTCGTCACCACCGAGGGCTCGATCCGTCGTATTTCCTGGGCGTCGTCGCGTCGTAAGCTCGGCACCAGTAATTCACTACACACGTCGTCGCGATCCGGCTCGAAGGACCATTTTTTGTTACTATCCGTCGGTATGAGTTCGCAGTAAAGAAATACGCAGTTGACTTAAATTAGCGTATATATTGAGACAGTAACAAAACAAGCGTTCTTTACAAGTTATTCCTACGAACTAAAGGCACATATGTCTCGAGTGGCCAGATTGCCCCTCGAGGGTTGAGGGCGGTACGACCCGAGGCGAAACCCGATATCGGTCGAGTCTGCATGAGACGAAACATAGTATATTATATATAATCTATAACTATCATAGTATATTAAGGGGCAATTCTGAATCAAACCTGTTAGATTTAAAGGGTGCTAAACTGCAAATTGCCATAGTAACGAGTTACACTTGTAAATCTGATTGGCTATTTATTTTTTAACAACCTTTAAATTTTAACATGCTTGATCCAGAATTGGACCTTATTTTAAGTTGTAGATTTTACTTGAACATAAGAGTACTTATGGTGCTTGCATTTAAAAGTGCGTGCTTTGAAATAACATTGATATGACAGTATAATTTCGTGCGCCTCTGATATAAACATCGATATTGTTTTACTACATAAATTAATTGTAGTGACGTTTTTTGGCGCTTCATAACCTAACGAAATGAAAATGTTAGTTTTAGATTCGTTTCCGCCTATCTATCATTAACTTCGACGTTACTCGAGCTAATTTATTGAACAGTTTCGTAGAAACAACCGTCCTTTTTTTCAGTAAAATTGCCGCTGTTGAAGAAAAAACTGGATGTCATTCCATCTTCCTATCGAGCACCTAGATTAAGGGAGATTTCGAGGAGTGATAATTCTGATCAGGTTCGATTACAATGACCGTCGAAAGAACGTAGCTTGTATACTGTGTATTTTTTGTTTAGTGTTTGTAACTCCCTTGCACGGGAAGGATTTTCTATGAAATGAATGGATAATTTCGACCGCTTGCTTCAAATTCAATGCTCTTTTTTAACGAAATTCAGGCAACAAGTTTTTGAAAAGAAATACGCCTAAAAGTAATTGACTGAGAAATTCTGGCAAAAATTTCCTTTACTGTGTCTGTTTTGAAGTACCAACAGTAATTTAAAAACAAATGTATTATATACAGCGTGTTATTAAAAGGTACGTACAAAATAAAATCGGCAATTGGTCTCGAAGTATGGGTGTTAAAAGTTAAAAAAAGTTCAGGTAAAAGTGTTCTCCTTTTAGAGATAAAAATTATTAAAATTTATGTCCAAATTCGTTGTACGCCTCTGATAAAAACATCATATCTCGTTTCTATAGCAACATTTAGTCTTGACAAAAGTTTTATTGTTACAGTTGCTAGGATTTATTAAAATAAATTAATTTTACCTATTTATCTTTCAGTAGCGTCTAAAAAGGTTGGATAAGGGTTAATTTTCCCCTTATAATTTTGATAACACAAAATAAGTTTTTCAGACTTCTTAAGACATCGCGAAGAACTGTCAGTTTTGTTGTACGTACCTTTCAATAACACCCTGTATATACCGGGTGTCTGGAAATTGGGGATCAACTCTTCAGTACGTTATGTACAGGGGTTTCAGGAGTTCCAAAAAAATAATAAAAAAAAACTATAATATAGATTACGAAAAAAACGTAATTTTATAAAAGTAAAATAGGCAACACTGCACTCACCTAATGTATGAATACCTTCGGCTTACTTTCTGATTTCTTAGTAACGATGGTGACTGAAATCCACATTTTATTGTTTTAGGGAAATAGCCATTACAACCAGTAATCATTAATTGTTGTGCATTATTATTAATAAAACAACCTGTCATTTTTTATTAATCAATAAACCAAAAAAAAACATTTAATAAGACATTTATAAATTATAAACACAAATAAAACCGACAAAAGAAAAATCCATTAAAGCATAACCAACTAAGCACTAAAGAAGATGTTCAAAATTTCTCGGTCCACAAAATTTTGGAGGTAAATCGTAATCTACATACACTCCCAACTCTGCCAATATCGCGATCATTCTTTTTCCGATCGTAGGCACAAGATGTAAGACATCTTCTTCTAACTTTGAAGTACGTGTGGTCCTAGAACGACCTCGATCATGAAACTGGGAATAAAAAGCAAGCTGCCTGTTTCCCTCAATCTTGCGTCTAGTTTCCTAATTTCATTTACTGTGGGATGCCTTCTTACCTGATAACACTCAGTATAAACTCGTACTGCAACAGTGGCATTCCCTTCGCATTCGTCAAAAGCCAGGTACACATCAGCATCCTCATTGATTGCGAACATTTTAAACGTAGAGTTTTGAAAACTTTGACAATTTTTGATACGGTGAACATTTTTAACTGCTTACTCGTTTTTTGCTGATTTGTACCTTCGCTTTATATCAGGTAAACATTGTTCTCGTTAGTTATTGTAATAATGAATGTGTAGTTTAGTTGTTAAACGTAGCAGAAGAACCAATTTTAAAATCATTGTAATTCCACCAAAATGTGAGAAGGAATGTTTTTACTGCTTTTCCCAGACTCATCAGGTGATTATTAAGACCGTAGCGGAGAGTGAATTCGCGATTTTCCAGATATCAGGCATAAAGAAAATGCACGTAAATTGTTCATGAATATTTCTGTTTATTGATAAAATAACACATTTTTAAAACTATTTTCACTTTACAATCCAGTATTTTCTTGGATCCAATCTCTGTAAACTGCCGTCCTGGTGTATCCAGAAGGAGCACCGCTTTCGCATCCTGCATCACTAACAAAACTGACTACTGCTACGTGAACTGGATTTGAACCTGCATTAATCACCACTGGGCCGCCACTGTCACCCTAAAAATAATCATTATAATAAAATCAACCTTAAACATTAAAAAATGTATATACTTACGCTACAGGTGCTTTTGACTTGAGATGAGGGAGAATTAGCACAAACCATTTCAGGTCGAATCGAGCCCTGTCCATAATAATTTTCACATTCTGTGCTCGAAATGGTGACTAGTTCAACGTAATTCAACGAGTCGCTGATCGTAGTTCCATCTATGAAAACGGAAAAAATTTTGTTGACAAAAAAAAATGTTTAATGCACTAACCATCGCTTGTGAGACCCCAACCGCTCACCGTAATGTCAACATTATCACCAAGTTCTTCGGAAGACAAACTGACGGCAGCCGTGTTTCCTACATAAGTATTTTATACAACTGCTAAACGAGGAGTTTGTTCTTATAAGTCTTACCACCAAGATTTAAAGGTCTGCTGAGCCTGACAAGTCCAATATCGTTAGCAAGGAGATCTTCGTCATAGTCTTTATGAAGAACAAGTCGAGAGGATTCTGAAATGTCGCCTCCATATGCATCCGTGGATCCACTTACGATTGTTGCCGAGTCAGCCCTGGTATATGAAATAAATTTAATGATTTTGGATAAAGAATTCTATGTATTACCCGTTGACGCAATGGCCAGCAGTTAAGATCCATTCTTCGCTGATTATGCTGCCTCCACAGAACCAACTGCCTTCACGACTATCGAAAAACAAAGCAACTTGCCAAGGAAATTGACCTTGTGCGGCCTGGTCTCCATTAATAATCCTAGCACCTGTATAAAATAATTATAAAATTATAGATGTGGAATAGATGTTAGAAAATACTGACCTGGAAGCTTAGAGGGAAAGACCTTCGAGTGGGCTGGTGAAGAGGGCAAAGCCCAGGTAGCTGTCGCACACAAGCAAAGAAAGGCAAATCGGAACATTTCGCTTACTGATTTTTTTAAAATTCAGATTGGTGTTTTTATAGTTGCATTTTGAGTGTCTTTTGCTAATCGCTGTAATTGTGTTACTTATCGCACAATACGCTTTTACTATACGTACTTGAGATGTATATCTAACCAATTGAATACTATAAAGAATATGGTGTAAAGGAAGTCACGTCCCAATATCTGGGGCAAAAGACGTGATGTGATAAGTCTAAAGAGCAGATTTTAGGCTAAAAAAAAACTAAATAGAGCCTAAAATACGCAACAAAAAATGGCAAAATTAGCGCATTAGGCAAGTTTTAGGAAACATAAATTTTGCATAACAAATTAGATATCAGAATCCCCCACAACATCATACAAAGTTAAGAACAATATTTGAAATTAAAAATTTCAGTAGGTTTCATTTTTAAATATTTTTCTGCATTTTTGCCTCGTAATACTTTGCTGACAAGTTTAAGCTCTTAGTACCTGGCATTTTTTAGTAAAGTATCTTGCAAAATAGACAGAAAACAGTAAAATACGCAGAAAAAATTGGTCGTAAGTTGTTTTCCTTCGCCTCTGAAGTATAATGAAACATATCCAGCATTTTATAAAAACTATAAAATCTGATATTGCAAATTTTATTTTTTATGAGAACCCCTAGAAGTTGAAATAATTATATGTAAATATGTAGTGTTAATGTAAATGTAAAGAAGCGTGCTACGCGTATGTTACACATGAGTTTTCAAAATTTTGTGATGACGTCATCAACATTTTTGCAAGGACACGTATACCTATCAGTTTGAATTTGGATAGATGCAGTGTAATAATCAAAATAACTGTATTGTATTTCAAAATTTTCGGGAAAATGGAGTGGGTCATCTTGAATCGTGATTTATAATCAATAAAATAACGGAACAATGTGCCGTGTGGAATAGCAAAGGTGCAACTGAGGACTGAAATGAAAATTATTTATGGTACTCGTAATTTGAGACACATAGCGATAACGCTTGTCGAGATTGTTTACGTGAGAGTGAAATAGAGAAACTAAACTAAAAAATATGTTCAACGAACTGCAATAACCGGATCACAATTTCGATGAACCGGACTTTTTTATTGCTCTGACTTCCGCTTATTAAATAAAACATTGCTTTTACTTTGATTTTCGATGTTGTAGTTACGACCTTGTCTACGGTCGTTGAGAAAATATGAAAGTAGTCGCCCGATGGACTCCATTACTATACTTTCTTAGCTTACGCTCGATAAGTAAAACAACTTACCTAAAAGAGTTTTTGCTAATTTGAATCACTATGACGACATTTTGTCATCACTTTGAGTGTCAAAACAATACTCATTTTAGCACTAGCGCTAAAGTGGATTTTCATTTTGCAGCTAGTGTCAATATGAAAAGTAATAATTGAAATTTTTATGAAAATTTTAATTATAATTAAAGTAAAACGTACAATTTGTTAAATTAGAAAAACAAACACTATTTGCAGATACACACAATTCATCTGATATATATCATTAACTGACCATTTTTCAATCTTTTGAAGAATGAGCACTTTTCTCCACAGATTTTGTCCAATCAGAACACGATATTTCCTTTTCTCCACAACTCCCCACTATCACCCCTAATAAAAATTGTACTCGTCTATGCGTTACCCTGGTTATGTTTTGTTTACACGTCATCATTAATGTTAATAAAAATAATTCTTGATTTTTTTTTCTTTATTTTCTTGATTATATGAGCAGAAAAAGTATACTGTTAAACTAGTGAGAAATTGGTCATTCCACTCGGATGAGTACCTCCACTCGCCTTTCGCTTGTCCCGGAAACCCTCGTCCTCGTGAAATGACCAACATTCTCACTCGTTGAACAATATACTATCTACCACGATCGGGCGATTTGAGACAACGTTATTAGCAGTGTTAGGCAGTATCTAGATACTTTTATCTAAATAAAGCATCTAGATACCGATTATGTTTAAGTGTAAATCTTGGGTAATAAAATTAATATTTTTACAACCCTCGGTAGAGTAATTTATCGTGATATATTCTCAGAAATCGTGAAACTAGATTAAAATAAAATGAGTTTCAACAAAAATCTGAAAATTTAAAGTTGCACTCTGGTGATTCCGGCCTGCCAGGCAGCCTTTGATCCTATAAGGGGTTTAAGTATCTTTCTAAGAAATTCTACTTATTTTGCCTTAAACGGAACCAGCAATTCTTCCTAAAATGTATATACCTGCCGCACGGGGATAGACGATTACCGGACATGGTCATAAAAACATCGTAAGTCGTTATTGAAGAATAATAATTTATGACAGGTTGCCGACAACAAACCTTCAACACAGAATAATCATTTCCCGTATTCTTTTGAAATATTAATTTTAATGCTGGAGATAATTATTAGACATACTCAAACACTATTTGGACACTGTAGTGTGGGAATAAAAACAAAAAAAAATATTCTTTTTAAGCGTACGTAATAAATATTGCACAATTTGCGACACATCAAACAGCGAAGCGATGACCCATTTGCAGGAAAAAAGTAAAGATTTTTTCAGTCTTGAATAACTATGCTACAGTAAAATGTTTATTTTTTAAATTTAATACCACAATCCAAATATCTATATATGTATATAGATATTTTTAAAAGTATCTGTCCCCAACACTGGTTATTAGTTAGCTATGGTTACGAATCACTGATCGGTAAGTTATTTAATCACCGATCGGGAGGCGGTAAGGCAGTTCTATGATTAAACTATTCTTTATTATTAAAAATTAAACTAAATATACAATTGGAACGATTAATAATAGTTATTGGAGATTTCGCTGCAATAGTTTTCTCCAAAACCACATTTTCAAAGTTTCGATTTTTGGTTAGCGTTTTACTACACGATATTTCTAATCTATATTAATAAAAATGAATCGCCGAAATGTATGTACGCCCATAACTTGAGAACGGCCGCACCGAATCGGACGATTCTTTTTTTCACGTGTTCCTTATCGTCAGGAGAAGGTTTATATGTAAGAATATTTATAAAAAATGAGACCGGTTAAAGATAAAAAAAAAATTAAAAATTTTGCACGGGAATTGCTACTTGGAATGAATTTGGATAGTTGGCCATTCCTGACGGATCTGTCGCCTGACTGACGTGTCACACAAAACTATTTCTTCCGTGCGATTGTGAAAAGTATTATTGCATTTCGAGTCGTTGTTTGCTTTTTCGTAACAAAAAACGTCGTTTATTTCAAGAAAAGTGTTCGTTAAAGTGAATTCAGTTACGCATTGCGAAAGTTTCTTATTAATTTTGATCTGCCATTCTATTTACCTATGTTCACTTTGTTGGTTTCGACAAAACCTCAAACCTTACCGTTATTCGAGGATTTGATTTGAAGTTTTCAGTATTTTAAAATTCTCAAGACAAAATTTACAGATTTGATTGACTGTGAAAATAATTCTGTGTCGTTTTATAAGTTCATTACAATGCCGAGAAGACGACAAGCTGACATAAGTCCACGAAGTCAATCAAATGTGCGACGAACTACCTAAGGTGCAAATCGCGATGATTTATTTCAAGGGTAATTCGGATACGGAAGTTGATCAGCGTTGTGCTCATAATAAACATCATAATCAAACATTGAAGCGAGACATTGGACGGTATGAATAAAACTGAGTAGATACTCATATTCGAAGTACGAAGTACCTACTTCATTATTATTCTTATATACCTGAGCATCTACCCGATGTACTGTGTATCTACTTGCAAACATTGAATCTCCCCGGACACAAATTGAACATTTACGCGTTTTGTGAGCATTTAATCTAAAAATGAGCATCGGCGTGGCAAATGACTATTTGTCCTTATAAATGATAAATTAAATGTAATATATTTTTTTTTTCATTAAGAATATAGAGTTAACAAAGTTAGTTGAGTTACAAAAGTCTCTTTTGCTCCACGTTGGCCACCAACGAGCGATTTTCATGATTTTTGTGAAACTTTGCTGGTTTTGAATTTGAATTTTCTGTCCTCGATAGTTGATGCTCAGCAAGAACCACGGGAAGGTCTGGAGCAGATCTCGCTAGGAAAGGAGAGGGCTAGGAATTTTTAATGAGGGATAGAACGTTATACAATACAATACAACGGAAATACAATACAGCTACCTACAATCTAGCTACAATACAGAATACACTACAGATACAGGATACAGATACAATTCAGATACAATACAAATGCAAAGTTAGTACCCAATACACCACCGGAAGAAATTGCACCAAAAATTGAGAATGTTGCAAAATGAAAACCCAAGCAAGCACACCGATGGAACTCGGGACGAAATCTATTGGTCGCAGCGCTCACACGCCCAAGGGAGAACGCAGCCGCATAAATCCAAGGTCGTCTTACCTCATTCTCAAAGAACGATGCAACCCAGCGTCTAAGGGCCAAAAGAACCCCCCCAGGCCAAAGCGTCTGACGACATGGAGAATTCTAACCCGGAACCAAAGAATGCACTGTTGCAAAATTAAAACCCAAGCAAATGCATCGTGAAAACAAAGCATTTGCACCACTGGAGCTAAATTGGCAAGACCCAAGTTAAGTTAGTAACACATACAATATTCAGTACAAAATGCTTCAATTACAAAAGTTACAATATACAAATTTCTCCACGTTTGCCAACAAAGAGCGATGACTCTGCTCGCTCGTTGCTGTTGCCCAGCAAGAACCAAACAATACGAGGAGGTCTGGAGTGCGTCTTGCCATTAAAAGAGAGGACTAGGGCTTGATAGCATGGGTGAAGGACACCGTATTTTGTAAATTTTAACGCCGTACTTTAAAAATGATGAATACGGTATTTTGTGAATTATGAACGCAGTACTTTGTATATTCTAAAGGCGTACTTTATCAGTCCTGAATGCATGTTATTAACAACATATTTAAAAAAAAAAAATCGGGCATTTTTGGAAAAATATCCACTTTCCTTCGTGTTCACAGCACGTAACACAAAACATTTTCGCTAATATTTATTAACAATAAATTAAAAATTCGCGAACACGTGCTACTTTTAACCCAAAACGAAGCTCCAATGATGCTGCTACCAGACCGGAATCAAAACTGAACAGAAAGGATCGAAAATGTGACCTTTTATCAGGTAGCTCACGTGACAGTGACATCATCGTACGTCAGGGTGAGATTGCAAAAATTATTTTTCATATTTTAGATCAGAAATTGTACATTTTCGGGGTTAATTTAACAACGTTTAAACAAACTAATTTGTTTTTACTAACCTCGTGTTCTTAGGAAAACGGATTTCGGTTTAATTATCATATATTGATAGTTATCATATTTGAACATTATGAATTGTATTAATTATGTTTAAATTTTATTTAATTATATCGCGAAAATGTATAGCTTTGACCCACCAACTTCAATCGTTTCGAAAATTTATTCACAATGTAAACATTGTCGACCAAACGAATCACGGAATCCGATAAATTAAAACTGAAGTCGTACTTACCCTGTTTTCGGTCCTTTTCGGAAAAATATCCATTTTCGTTCGTGTTCACAGCACTAACACAACAATATGTATTAATAATAAACTAGAAATTCGCTAAAACGCTCCACTTTTACGCCGAAATGAAGCGACGATCTTGCCGTCATCAAACAGAAATTAAAACTGAACACAAAGGGCCGAAACACGTGACCTTTATACAAGTAGCTCAGGTGACATTGACGTCATCGTACGTCACGATGAGATTGCAAAATTTATTTTTCACATTTTGGCCGGGAAAATGCACATTTTCGGGGATAATTTAACATTGTTTAAACAAATTGATTTGTTTTTAACAATTTCGGGCTTGTAGGACAACGGGTTTCGGTTTAATTATCATACATTGATGCTTATCATATTTAAACATTATAAATGATATTAATTATGTTTAAAATCTATTTATTTATGTCGTGAAAATGTATAGCTTTGACCAACCGATTTCAATCGTTTCGAAAATTTTCCCAAAATTTAAATATTGTCGAGTGAACGAATTACGGAATCCGATAAATTAAAACTGAACTCGAACTTACCCTGTTTTCGGTCCTTTTCGAAAAAATATCCATTTTCGTTCGTGTTCACAGTACTAATACAACACATTCTCACTAATATTTAAATATATAAATTAGAAATTCGTGAAAAGAGCCCTACTTTTAAGCCAAAACGAACTCTGATGTTGCTGCCACCAAACCGAAATCAAAACTAAACGCAGAGGACCGAAAAATGTGACCTTTTATCAGGTGGCTCACGTGACAGTGGCGTCATCGTACGTCACGATGAGATTGCAAAAATTATTTTTCATATCTTCGCTCAGAAATTGTACATGTTCGGGGTTAATTTAACAATGTTTAAACAAACTAATTTGTTTTTGCTAACCTCGTGTTCTTAGGAAAATGGTTTTCGGTTTAATTATCACATATTAATAGTTATCATATTTAAACATTATGAATTATATTAATTATGTCATTTCTGCAACTCTTGAGTTATTTTCTAAAATAAATTGACTGATCCATACATTTTTTTGTCACTGTAAAAGCAAATCTAAAAAATATGAATGCAATGATAAATTTACGAAAATATACTGATGATATTTTGCACATTTTAGATAGGATTTATTCGGCAAAATCTTGAGATGACGTCATCAAGTTTTTGGGCTTGATAAACAGATATATTTTAATTAAAAACGTACCATGTGAAACAGTAACTTCAAAACGTCTGCAATAAATCTAAAAATTTAGTTTTGCAATTCTTGATTCAATCAATAAAATAAACTGACTCAGTGATTAATTTTTTTGAGACACCTCCTATAAGCAAAACTAAAAAATATGAATGGAATGATAAATCACAAGTATAGTCTCATCCTATTTTGGATATTTTAAAAAGGATTCATTTGGCAAAATTTTGGGCTGACGTCATCAATTTTTTGGAGGAAGTAAGTATTATTTGAATAAAAATTTATTATGCTTATCAGATGTTTAAAACATCTGCAAAATTTCAAAGCATTCGGTTTGCAGATTCAAAATTAAGTTGTAGGTGAAACGAAGTTCACGGGGTCAGCTAGTATACATATAAAATTTGACAACAGTTGGTACAGCAGTTTCGTAGATTATCTGTCTAATAAAACAGACAGACAGCCAGACAGATCCAGAAAACTTAAAAATAGAGTGTCGGTCGACAGACTCGATTACAATAGTTCCTTCGCTTGCGCGCGCGAATTAAAAAGTAAAATAGGTCAAAAAAATGCAAAAAAGGCACTCATGATCAAAAATAGGGGCCCGAATAAAAGGATTCTCTTAGATACACATACAACTTTCATTCAATTGTCTACAATCAAAATGAAAAGGGATTTGCCCTAGAATCCAGTCTTAAGCGATAACATTTAAATTAGGTTGTTACATAAAGGTGAAACTCATACATTGTCATTTTTAAAAAATGTGGTATGATCATTTAAATTTATAAATTCTAAGGGTAAACAAAATTCCTTATCTGTAAATTAATCACACATTCAGTGGTACGCTTAGTAATATTTAACTAAACTAAGAATACAGAAAATACAGGTACTTCATGTACATTTGTCAGTTTTTAAAATAAAATATATTTTGAGACCTTTTCAAAAATTTCATGGAAAATTTTATGTTGTATAATATATAATTCGTCACCTTAGAACTGGTTTGCCGCATATCCAGATCGCGTCCGAGGGATTTTCGCCTCTACTGTTTGGTGCAGATTTGCCGCATGTCGCACTTGGGCGAAGCGAAACATAGTTTAGATTCAGTGCTGATTTGCCCCATGTCCAAGCAGAAATCGATACAGTACCGTTATCCGTTTTTACGTATTTCCTTGCTGTTTTGCTTTTCAGCGTTAGGTTTGAAGTTGGGAAAGAAATCGTATCCAACTTCACGCGCAGAACAATAAGAATAATGTGAAATAAATAAAAAAGAGACTTAACAATTTTGATGAATCTGAAATTAAAAAAAAGCAACTGTAATTTGTGCAACTCTTTTTCTGTTGTCATAGATGTTACAAATATTTTCGATTTTTTTTTTAAGAAAGATTGAGTTTCAAATTATTAGATTCGAAATTTTACAAATTTAAATTTCAAATAGATGTGTTGCTCGTTAAACAAATAATTTAATTTTTTACTTAACAGTAACATTTTTATTTAATGATTTCTCGGACATGATTGAACTTATTTTCTCTAAAATTTTAGTCAACAAAATTCATAATGCTGCATACCTGTATTCTTATTTGTGGAAATGATATTTCCACATCAATAATTACAGATAATGAGGCCTATTCTGTAAATTTTATGTTAAAATTAACACCCCTGTTAAAAGTTAAATTATAACATGAACGTTAAAAAAATAACCGCAATCGATATTCTTTATCACCATTTTTAACATATCTTGTTAAATTTGCAATTTATAACAGGGGTGTTAAAATATACAAGGTTGTCAGATCGAGTTTCAATATCTATCATTTTCTATCGCACTAAATGCTAGACTTCCATCTTTGTTGTTCAATTATTTGAAAACTTGGAAATATTCAGACTATCGAATAAATAATAAATAATTTTTGCAGCTTTAATGGGGTTGTAGTGTAATGTTCTGTCTTTTAAGGTGCATCGAAACCTTCGTTTTAGCCTTCCATCCAGTACTTCCACACAATTTCTGCTCCTACGTAATCTTTAGTTAAATATTCCTCGAGGTTCAATTGGATTAATTTGTCCCGGATATTGTACCATCAGCCAAGGGCTCAATGGATATCCTTCGTCGCCTATAAGATGGTAGTCAATGTTTTCATTTAAATATTTGTTTCTTAGATGCCTGTTTACATTAGACATCATCCATATAGCGGAATCATATACACTTTCCGCATAACGAGCATTCATATTTAAAATTTCTAAATGAGCATCTACTATAATTTGAACATTTATGCTATAAAACCCCTTTCGATTTAAATACGGTGCTGCTGGATGGACAGGATGATTAACTTGAGGGGTAACAATTGCAACGTGCGTGCCATCATTTGCACCTACAGCATCTAAAATCAGGAAGAAATTGTTTTAAGTTGATGGTATAATATTTGTTTTTGAATCAGACCCTTACGAGGAAACTGGTATTTAAAAAAAAAAAATTGCTTCTTGTAATTTATTTCTTGTACGATAACAGGAAACTTTATTCAGGTATTTAAAAGATGTTCATTTATGATATTTATTACTTGCAACAAACAGCGACTTACGGACGGTTGACTAATACTAAAATTTCCTCCATAACCAATATCTAACTACCATGACCATAGAAATGAAGAGAGCATAGAACTTTAAGATAATTTGGGATACCTGTCTGTCGCAAGACATTATTCATATGGGGTGCTAGTGTGTTTGTAAGATATCTTGGTGCGTCTTTACTTAATCTGAAAAGTTTTAGAAAAGAAAAATTTGGAAGGTCGAAAGGATTCGCACCATCTCGTAAGCAACGCCTAGCAAGACGAAATTGTCGTCTAAAATGATTTTCGTAGTTTAAGTAAAAGTATAGTATTAGATATGGTACCTTTGTCTTCTTTCTTCGTTTTGTATTAACAACAACCCTGGTACTGCAGCCATTTTTAAAACTTGACATGACAGTTATATTATGAAGGCATGTCATAACTTCCCTTTAAATTATAACGTTAACAGGAAATTTTAACAGGGGTTACGTTAAAATTTAACAAGATTTGCATTTACAGAATACGATTGCTATTATTAAAGGGGTGTTATCTTTTAACAGACTGTTATAAAATAACATAAAAGTTACAGAATAGGCCTCAATAATAGATAAATTTTTCAGAGATAATTAAGATTAAGATTCCTTAATCAACTTCACGCGCAGAACAAGTACTACGGCAAGGACTACCTAATAATGTGAAATAAATGAAAAATTGAAACGATATTAGAAATCGCGTGGTGAAGTCGTTAACTAAGTATAACGAACTATGAGTGTTAAGTTATTGATGTTTTGATTCGATTTTTTCTAAATATTTTTAAAATAAAGAGACTTATTTTTCTTTATTTTTATATAAAATCTACATTTGATAAAACTCATTGCAGTCATTCATTTTACCTAAAAATTGTAGAATCCAAATATTGCATTGTTAATTTCCATTGTTAAATGGTGAATTGTGAACGAAATACGGAGTACCAAATTTAAATGTGTTTTACAGAAAGGAATTATTTTTACAAAGGATAATAAAATGATATTTTCTTTGCATTGGCGGAGTAATGGCGGCTCGTTGACTCGCTGCAGTCCTACTAAAATTGCAGCTTAATATGTAATTTTTTTATATAAAATATTCAAACTAATTAAGAACACTCGGGTAAAAATAGGTTGTTGTCTCAAACAATTAGATTCCAGTATTTTATTACATTACGTGGATATTGAATACAAGTAGCTATTGTCGGGCAACCCGAGAAAATTAGCAGTGATACTGTTTAAAACTGTAAATCCAGTATATTTGGATTTGGAAATAAATCATTCGTTTCCATGTCTTATGTATCAGTGACAATTATGTTGACTGCAACCCAAATCTATTTGATTACCTCTAACTCCATAATATCTAGTACTTAATATAGTTATACGCTTTTCAGTTGAAAATGAAAGAATTATTTGTACTGGTAGTTGTAAACAATTGTATAAATATTTCCGTTGGATTCCTTTGCGAACTCTTTGTCAATTATTATTTATGATACTATGGTATGATCCCAAACTGTTTAGAGAAGAAAGGGAGGCTGTGGTGTGCGCACGTAAACTTGTCCTATTTCTTTCCAATACATTAGCTCTATATATTAGCTCTCTGTCTATCATCTCCTACGTGCGCTTATCATAGACTTCTTTTATCTAAAAAGTATGCAGTATTTCCCGCGCAAACCAGCAGTCAGATCTTTAGATTGCCTGGCCTCGTGATTTGTCACGTATTTTTAAATAACATACAGTTTTCTAAATTTGCTGAAGTACTACTAAACTACAAAAATAAATAAACGGGCAAATTATATTCTCAAATTATAACTCCGAATTAAACATGCAATGTGAAAAGTTAATGCCGTGAACCCTACTAAGTATAAATTAAACGTCATTGTTTGCTAACTACATAATTGATTAAACTTATTATTTTAATAAGGTAAGGTATTAAACTAGACAGAGACTTGAATACTTTTTTTTACTAATTTTAATAATTCTTGTAAATGAGTAGATATTTAATAATAAAGCAATACATATTATTATACGCAAAAAATGTATTTGCATGCTTTTGCATAAACTTCCTGCACTTATAATTGATGAACAGTATTTTGGACGATGCCCAATTAATTGATAAATAATAGTATGTTGATGTAAAAAGAGTATCATTACATTACTTCAAATTCTTTTAACTTTCTTTATGTAGTATATCCTGTTTCCAAAATCTCAAGAAATTAGGGTTATGGTAATTCAATTCAATCTGGGTGCTTAGGGTAAAAACTCAATAAACAACAAATGAAGAAATATGTTATTTTTTAAAATTTATATAACATTTATTGCTGTAAAAGTTAGAGATGACGTTATATGATGGGGAGGATGATTACAAATGTTGGTCAGCGTTTTATTAACCGGAAACGAGAGACCTATGTTTTCGTATTATAGGAGTCATGAAACGTTGAGAAGCCATAAAAGTAGCCAGTCGCCCGATGAACTTGATTACAATACTTCCTTAGCTTGCGCTCGAGACATAAAAAAAATAAACAATAACATTTGGATTTAATAGCTTTTGACATCTGGTATACCTAAACAGTGAGTGAATTTTATGCGGCTATTATTACCATTACATATAACCATCCACTTAAATTAATTGGTAAAAAATTTACCCATAAATAAGTTATTGTAAAGTTATTTTTATTTACACGCGTATAATTGCACAACAATAATTGTTAGACAAATAGAATGATAAAGAAAGGCAATGTCATATTAAAAAACAAATTACTCGTTTCGATGTAAGGTACCTTATATAAGTTAACAAGATACATCTATTTAGTTATTATAGGTAGGTAAAATTCTAATACGGAATTTATTCTTGAAGTAAGTCGTAAATTGTAAATAGCTATAAATTCGGAAATAATTCTTTTTAAAAGATACAAGTCAAAAATGTATTAGGCATGATTGTCAAGAAACATTCCAATTCTGTTTCAAATTTGCAAGCATTTTATGTCAAAAGCTGATTTTTGTAAACGTTCCAGAATAAATTTCGAAGCAAAATCCACCTAAACAGATTTTGCTTCGACATTTTAATTTTCATATTACTTTTACAAAATTTTAATTTAAAAAATTAAAAATGTGTCTATTATTTGTGATTATTGATGTAGAAATATCGTTTCTACAAATAAGAATACTACAAAAAATTGTGAACTCTTTTACTGGTATGCAGCGTTATAAATCTTGTTCACTAAAACTTTAGAGAAAATAAGTTCAATCATTCCCTAGAAAAAAATTAAAGAAAAATGTTACTGTTTAGTAAAAAATTAAATTATTTGTTTATCGAACAACAAATCTGTTTGAAATTTAAATTTGTAAAATTTCGAATCTAATAATTTGAAAATATTTGTAACATCTATAACAGAAAAAGAGTTGCACAAATTACAGTAGCTTTTTTTTAATTTCAGATTCATCAAAATTGTTAAGTCTCTTTTTTATTTATTTCACATTATTCTTATTGTTCTGCGCGTGAAGTTGAATACGATTTCTTTCCCAACCCCAAACTTAACGCTGAAAAGCAAAACAGCAAGGAAGTACGTAAAAACGGATAACGGTACTGTATCGATTTCTGCTTGGACATGGGGCAAATCAGCACTGAATCTAAACTATGTTTCGCTTCGCCCAAGTGCGACATGCGGCAAATCTGCACCAAACAGTAGAGGCGAAAATCCCTCGGACGCGATTTGGATATGCGGCAAACCAGTTCTAAGGTGACGAATGTTAAAATTTATAGTTATCACATATCTTAAGTTCTGTATTTTACTTGAACTTAAGAGCACTTATCGTGCTTGGATTTACAAGTACGTGCTTCGAAATAATATCAACATAACAGTATAATTTCGTGATACATTTACTACTAGGCATGCACATCTTTCTAGAGATTTCGCGGTCGAGGTTGTTCTGGAGTGCCCATCGCGGGTTCCGGCGAACAGTTTCCAGGCCATTCTTTACTCGAACGCCGCCGTCACCGCTGATGAGTCATCAGTGATGGCGACAATGTATTTACTAGAAAATCCATAGACGTCGCACCGGGGTGGACAATGGGTTACTTCGTAAGAATAAATTATTTGTAACATATTATAAATTCATTGTAATCAGGTTTTTTCGGCGTTTCACAGCTTCAGAAAAAGAAAATGTCAAGTCTTCTGTTGCGGTCTGCCTAGTCTGTCCAACCACGTCTTTCAAGAGATTTTATTGAATAGGGTTAAATATTTGTAACAAAAATATATTACAATCGTGGGGCAATCGTTCTTTTAAGTTTTAAGGAACCAGCTGTCGTTTCGTTCGGTGAATAAACTTGATGTTACTCCACTCCCTGATTTAGCACCCCTGGGATGAGGGAATCAGTAGAGAATGTTTCGAAGAGTGGTAATCTTAATAAAGTTGGACTACAATGCCCATCGAAAGGACAGTACTATTTTTATATTGTCTATTTTGTATTTACTGTTTGTAATTCCATTGTACGAGTAAGGATTTTCTATGAAATGTATTATTTCACCACAGGCACGACCACTTGAGATAGATTTATTGCTCTTTTTTGAGTCAAATTAAGGCAACAGGGTTTTTGTTGACTAGTCAATAGGGGAAAAGATACCGCTTGAGTTATTTTGACAAAAATGTCATCTATTTATAAAATTACACATCTTTAAAACTGTTTACACTTTTAAACTCCAGTATTTTCTTGGATCCAATCTCTGAAAAACGCCGTCCTGGTGTAACCAGAAGGAGCACCGCTTTCACATCCTTCGGTACTAACAAAACTGACTACAGCTACATGAACCGGATTTGAATCTGCATCAATCACTACTGGACCGCCACTGTCACCCTAAGACAATCAATAAGTACGTTAAAAAACAACCTTTAAAATTAAAAATATATACACTTACACTGCAGGTGCTTCTAACTTGAGATGAGGGAGAATTAGCACAAACCATTTCAGGTAAAATCGAGCCATAATAATCTTCACATTCTGTAGTCGAAATGGTGACTAGTTCAACGTAATTCAACGAGTCGCTGATCGTAGTTCCATCTATGGAAATGGAAAAAATTGTGTTGACAAAAAAATAAAGTATGTTTAATGTACTAACCATCGCTGGTTAGACCCCAACCGCTCACCGCAATATCAACGTCATCACCAAGTGCTTCAGTGGACAAAATGACGGCAGCCGTGTTTCCTACATAAGTATTTTATATAACAACTGGTAAACGCGGGGATCTTATAAATCTTACCACCAAGATTTAAAGGTGTGCTGACCTGAACAAGTCCAATATCATTAGCAAGGAAATATTCGTCATAGTCTTCATGAAGGATAAGTTGGGAGGAATTTGAAACGTCTCCTCCATATACATCCGTGGATCCACTTATGATTGTCGCCGAGTCAGCCCTGGAAAATGAAATAAATTCAATGATTTTGCATAAATTACACAATCTATTACCCGCTAACGCAATGCCCAGCAGTTAGGATCCATTCTTCGCTAATTATGCTGCCTCCACAGAACCAGCTGCCGTCGGAACCATCGAAAAATAAGGCAACTTGCCATGGAAATTGACCTTCTGCGGCTTGGTCGCCATTAATAATTCTGGCACCTGTATAAAATAATTATAAAAATATGGATGTGCAATACAAATTAGGAAATACTGACCTGGAAGTTTAAAAGGGAAGACCTTAGAGTGGACTGGTAAAGAGGGCAAAGCCCAGATTGCGGATGCACATAAGCAAAGAACGGCAAAGCGGAACATTTTGCTTACTGAATTTTACTAAGTGCATACTGGTGTTTTTATAGTTGCATTTTGAGTGCCGTTTGCTAATCGAGAATAGTTGTGTTTCTTATCGCACTACTTATCTACTGGAGATGTAATTAGTTGTCTGACTGATTCATTATACTATAAATAATTTATATGAAATAAAGAAGTCATGTTGCTACGGTAAAATCTGGCACAAAGATCCATGTGATAAAACTTAAATTTGATTGTTACATAAGTCTGAAACGGATATATTTTCATGTGTAACAACATCTTTTTAGCATGCACATTCTAAAGGTTGAGAAAATTCCGTATCTCTTCTCTATTTGATACACTTTAATTCATGATCTTGCGAATTACTTAAGTTTAATTATTAGTTACACTTACTCAACTAGTACAGGCCATACAAGTGTCCTATGAACATTTGACAGTTTTTAGACTAAAATAAATTTGCAAAATTATTTAGACGTCTATTTTTATTTTATTGTATTTGTTCCAAAATTTTTAATCAAAATAATTTTTAGTTATTAAACCACAAATTAACTATTTATTACAGAAGTGGTAATGGAAATTAAAGTAGAATCCCAAGGCTATTTTCGCCACAAACATCATCTCTGGGTTTTCAATCTAACAAAAATTAACATGGGATCGAAAAATTAACATAGGAATCCATATGGCCACTTTTAAAAAGATGCACTGTATAGTTTAAGAAAAGTAATAGGTAAGTAAATACATTTTTTAAAAGCTAATATTATTTTTTAAAAGCTAATATTATTTTTAAAATTAAACTTATTTCTTCAACTTCAATATCTTTTTCAAGCTTCTAGTGTTAGATACTTTAAAATAATATCTAAATCTCAAGCTAGTCAAAGAAGCAAGTCATCTCCGTTTCGATCGATATAATCTATAAATAACAGAAACCATGATAACATTTTGTTCAAATTTATTTAAATAATCTAAAACAAAGCAGTTAGGTACTTAGACAAGAAGCAGTTTTTTTGTGTTATTGAGAGAGATAAAGTGCGATCAGCAGAGTAGATATCTCAAAAGTGCTATTCATTTATAAAACTTAATTACTAGCATCCTCGATTAAAAAATGATAATGTTGCAACAAAACATTCTACTCAAGTTTATTTATTTTTAGTGACATCGTCATCTTTTTCCTTCGCTGGGAAGGGATATTCTGACAGGCTTCATTTGACAAATGTTTTTCGGGTGGTTTGTAGTTAGTGGAATAAGATAATGCAGATTTCCATTTAATTTTGTATTTGGTGCAGGCATAACAACAAAAATTTTACAATTTATCACAGATACTAAGTACGTTACGGACCTCTTAGAGAGAAGGCGTACATAGAAATGTAAAATTTCAGTTTTCAAACTCCTGTTTGCTGCTGAATCCACTCCCTATAATACGCAGTTCTCGTGTACCCAGATGGAGCACTCGTGCAACCATTATCACCAACAAAACTTACAATGGCAACATGAAGTGGATCTGTATCAGCATTGATAACAACCGGACCACCACTGTCTCCCTACAATTTTCAAGAATGCATCCACAACAACACAAAAAAATTAACCAATTTACATTGCAAGTACTCTTAAGTGCATCAGTTCCCGACGTTGCACAAACCATCCCATCAAATATCTCCCCTTCTCCATAACTTTCTTCACATAGACTCCCCGGAATAGTAAATAAGTCCACGTAGTTCAAAGTTGGACTGATAGCACCAACTACAACAAAATTATTGAAAAGTGGAACATTTGTCTGTGTTGAAATGGTCTTACTGTCACTGGTTTTTCCCCAACCGCTTACTCTAACTTCAACACCATCCTCCAGAATTTCGCCGGAAAGACTAACAGCTTTTGTATTTTCTGTACGAATAAAAAAAATCTGTATGAATAATTGAATAATATGTCTGGTAAAAGTGCGTTAATGACTTACCATCAAATACCAGTGGTTCGTCAAGCTTAAAAAGACCAATATCATTTTCAAGGGTGGTTGGATCGTAACCTGAGTGAAGAACAGGCTCTGTGGAAATCGTTTCCGTACTATTGTCATTTAGTGATATTAGTCCCGTTTTAATCCGAGCGCTCAGTGCTCTGAAAGTTTAAATTTTTCTTCTGACTGTTATAAGAACTTTAATAATTTAAAAAATACTTGTCCACGCAATGTCCAGCTGTTAAAATCCATTCACTACTAATTACACTGCCTCCACAGAACCAAAGACTGCTGTCTTTTCCTGTAACATATACTGCTGCTTGCCATGGAAACTGACCCAAAGTTGCCGGTATTCCATTAATAATTCGTGGTTCTAAAACATTCGATCACACGTTTTTAACACTAAGAAGACGTTTATAAAGTACCAATAGTAAAATTAAAGACATACCTGTACTATTTAAGAAAGTCTTTTTAATGTGGTTCTGGGGTGCAGCCCAAACTCTGAAAACAAACAAGGAGAAAATAATAAAACGAAACATTGTTAACCCGTTTCTGATAAAGTTTGTTTTCGACTTATTATTGTGAAGACCTGATAATGAAATTGTGAAGTTTTCGTATCAATACGTGATCAATATAAATGTTGCCATGACATAAATAATGCTTTGTAGATAAATTATGATCATCACGACATATTCTATTTATTTCGAATTCTGTTCCTCTTATGTAAACTATTCTAAATTGAACTATAAGTAGAAATGTGTACTGGTATGTGCCCTCTCTATAGCGGCTTCTAACGTCAAGTCGACTATTTGGGAAAAGTGACGATTTTTAACATGTTTTGTAATTCTGAAATACTGAAACTTGGATAAACACAGCTGTGTCTGTTATAAAATGATTTGTGCTTGCAATAAAATTCAAGTAGAAACTTATTATATTATCATCAACGTGAAGGTACGAGATATGATTTTATATTCAGAAAAATCTAAACTTGTGTTCTGTGTACTGTGTCTGTATTGTCAGTTTAGAATATAGCTATCTTCTACCAAATCGATAAGGAAGATACATTTATCTAAAATGTTTTAATTATTTTAAAAAGTACAATATTTATTGTTATTTTGAACTGTTTACCTTAAGATAATTACTAGAATGATAAATTTTGACACACGCATGTTTTACCAGTTGCAGTTGTAAAATAAGATAGGTAATTTTAAAATATGGTAAAGGGAATGCTAAACCTGCTTTGAATTATACCTTGGAACAATCGCATGCATAAATTTTGACGTTAATGTAAAATTTAAAACATGCTATTTCTCAAGCAATAAATTAAGAAAGTAAAATTAAATACCGACCTTCCTAAAATTATCTTAGTTTTCCCTCAAGTAGTGCGTGTAGCACAGTGACAAGATTATTATGTCGTGTTTTATCACAGTTGATAAAGATTCGCAATGACACATTTTGCTATTTTGTTGTGTTCCCTCATTCTCCTTGTAAATTCTGTCCATGTGACAGAAAAATATAAACCAACAACTTTTCATGAAACTGGTAAGTTAACAACTTTCGTACATGTCTTAAATACACCAAAACTTTCAGACGGCAGAATTATCAACGGTGAAAATGCAACTTTAGGTCAATTTCCATGGCAAACAGGTATATACCTCGCCTATAACGACACATATTACTGGTTTTGTGGTGGCAGTATAATCAGCGAAGAGTGGATACTTACTGCCGCACATTGCTTAGACGGGTAATTATTATTTAAAAAAAAATGCCTTTATTTTATAAATAGGTACAACATTTTTAAGGGCAGAAACGGCTTATGCATACATGGCCACAGTAGACCTTTTTTGGGTTGCTGCAGTTACAGTATCAAGTGAATTTATTCTTCATGAAAAGTACAACGCAAGCACTCTTGCCAACGACATCGGACTTATTAAACTTGATGGAAAAATTCGTTTCGATGGCACAAAAACCCATTTGTTCTTTCAAAACACGTTCTTTATTTTGTTTTGTTTTAGATGATGTCGCACCAATTGCCCTTTCTTCTGAACCACTAGAAGCCGGAGACGTAGTCACTGTTAGTGGTTTTGGTATAACTTCTGATGGTAACGACAGACAAAGAAAATGTTTCCTAATGTTGTAAGATGATTGTCGTAGCTGATGAAGAAATTCTAAGCCAGTTTCTAAATTATATTACCGTAACCACTATTACAAACAGCGAATGTGCCGCAGTTTATGGAGATGCTGTCCTTGAGAGTATGGTATGTACTTCAGCAGGAAGCGATCCTGTTAAAGGTGCCTGCATCGTGAGTTTAACTCACAGTTTTATGAAGTCATCTTTTCCGTCTTGATATTGTTACAGGGCGACACTGGGGGTCCTGCAGTTTTGAATGCCGATACTAATCCGGTACATGTTGGTATTGCTAGTTTTATTGGTGGTACAGGGTGTGAACAAGGCAATCCTTCTGGATTTACAAGAACCGCTTATTACAGGAACTGGATTAAGGAGAAAACCGGGATTTAAATTCGTTCTTAAAGGACGGGCAATTTTTTTATTAAACATTTTAATATAAATTGAGAAATTATTGAAAAGTTCGAGTCTGGTAAGCTGATTGTAAACAAAATCATGTACGCTCTGCTGTTTATTAAATAAATGTACCTATAACATTTTTAAGAACATCGTTTTGTAACAAAAGAATTTCTCAAGTGGAATTTCTGTCTCGTCAGGAAATGGTGATCCTGTAGTTGTCTTAAGTTCCTATTTTACTTACGTAAAATGTAGCAAGAAGTCGTTTCATTGTCAAAATTCTGTAAAAGAAAAAATCTTCAAGCCAGAAATAAAATAGTCTTATCTGAAGTTTAATAAAAAAAACAGGTACATATATCGATAACGTAAAAAAAGTCAAAATTATGAGTAAACTTTATTAACCATAAAATTATGTACCTACGTAACAAAAGGTTCAATTAACCGTCGGTTATAATATTATTAATGCTTTGTTATATTAACAGAAATAACTATCAAAATTAGAAATCAGATTTCTCGTTAATGAAATCTCTGTAATAAGATGTTCTTGTAAATCCAGAGGAATTTCCTTGTTCGCACATTTTGCCTGCAAGGAAACTAACAATACCAACATGCATTGGGTCCGTATCGCCATCCAAAATGGCAGAACCTCCACTGTCGCCCAATAAATGCATGATCAAGAATCTGTTTCAGTCTAACATCATTTCTTGGATTTTTACCAGGAACAAACGGTGCTCCGTTGAATAAAAAGATATATCGTAATTTCTTTCATAAAAAGCGGAATTATTTAAAAATTATAGGAATTTTCTGCAGGTTTTTATTGGAGAACTTTAACAAGTACTGCATCAACCCTAAGAACATAACCGAACTTACAATGCAAGCACTTTTAAAAGGATCACTTTCTACTGTAGGACATATCATCCCTTCAACAATGACATTTCCATACTGCCGCACATTCGATATTTGTAATAGTGGTCACTATGATATATTTTAATGACATTATCACCCAAATCTTAAAACTCAAAGTTCTTTAGCTTAATGTACGGTGTGAAACTTACCATCAGAAGTTACACCAAATCCACTAACTGTAACCTCTTCCCCACCCTCTAAAGATTCTAAAACGAGAGCAACTGGTGCGAGAACTTCCTTCATGTGTTGTACAAATTCAGTTGATATCATTCCTTCAGGAGCTGCATACAAATTTACAGTTCATACATAAACGTAAACTATATCTATGCTTTAAAGTATTGAAAGTTTTAGAATGGAGTTAAACAAAATTTGCTTAATATCCCAACAGTCTTGTTTAACAATTAAGCATATTGCAACCCATCAAGGAAATTGTCGTAAAGTAGCATTATCGTCGTTAATAATTCTGAAGATTATACCGGGTGTCCCACGTAACATTTTCGGGCGCAATAACTCAGGTATTTTTAAAGGGATTTTTATGAAATTTAAAACAGGTGTAATATAATAGGTGAAGATTAGGCTGATAACAAAAATAGCTATTTATGTAACAAGTACATAAACCAGGTCTTTATTGACAAGCCGATTTTAGTAGACGAGGGAGCGTAGCGAGCGAGTCGATAAAAAAGGCGCGTCAATAAAGCCGGTTTATCTACGCGTTACATACAAGGCTTTATGTCTGATTGCAACAATTACTATAATTTAAAAAAATAAAAATTAAGGAAAACCAGTTGCAAAAAAAAATTCTGAAAATCTAGTCTACTTTTTCATTGTTACTACAGTAACCCATTGCCTGTTTACACAAGTAAAAAATTGGTCTAAAGAGTTTAGACAGTACTTCCCTCGCTGTCGGAAACTTGACGACTGCATAGCTATTGTGTTTTTTTCTCATTACATTTTTGTAGTGGGAATTTAAAATTGCGATGACGTCATCAACATTTTTGCAAGGACACGGATATCAGTTGGGATAGATGTAGTGTAATACTAAGAATAAAATTATTGTATTCCCAAATTTTCGGGAAAATGAATTGGGTCGTTTTGAATATTGATTTTTTATAATCAATAAAATAACGAAACAATTTACTCACGTATACGGCAACTGAAAATCGTTTATGTATAAACATTCTTAATTTAAAATGACAAGCGTAACGGCATACGTGAGAGCCAAACAGAGAAACTAAACAAAACGACCATCTGTTTTATTGCTTCGACTTCCGCTTATTATATAAAACATTGGGTTTTATTTTAATTCTTGACGGTGAAATTCAGAATTGGTTGATTATAAACATGTCTATTTCACATTCGCGGAACCAAGTGAACAAATGCAGGTCTGTAATGTTAAAGTCGATGTAAATAAGCGTGCTACCCTTATGTTTCAACCGAGTTTTTCCTTTAACAAATTTTGTGTCTACCAAATTGGGTTGGTTGGGGTGTAATACTAATAATAAGTGTTGCCTTTAATTTAATCAATAAAATAAATTGACTTCATTAATTTTTTTTGAACCACCTCTTAAGAAAATCTAAAAAATATGAATGGAATGATAAATCACAAGTACAAACTCATCATATTTTTTGCATTTTAGATAGGATTTATTCAGCAAAATTTAAGGGTGACGTCATCAATTTTTTTAGGAGGGATGAACAAATACATTTTGAACAAAAGTTTACCATGCTTATAATAACTTTAAAATATTCCCAAGATTTCAAAGCATTCGGTTTTCTAATTCCTGATTAAATCGATAAAATAAATTCACGCCTTCATTAATTTTTTTGAGTCACCCTGCATATGCAAATCCAAAAATATGATTGGAATGATAAATCACAAGTACAGACTCATCATATTTTGTACATTTTAGATACGATTTATTCGGCAAACTTTTGAGCTGACGTCATCAGTTTTTTGTAGAAGATAACCAAATATATTTTGACTAAAAATTTATTATGCTCTTTATAACCTTAAAACATCTGCAAGATTTCAAAGCATTCGGTTTTGTAGTTCCTGATTAAATCAATAAAATAAATTTACGCATTCATTAATTTTTTTGAGTCACCCTGTATATGCAAATCCAAAAAATTTGAATGGAGTGATAGATCACAAGTACAGACTCGTCATATTTTGTACATTTTAGATAGGATTTATTCAGCAAAATTTTGTGGTGACGTCATAAATTTTTTAGGGGGGACGACCAAATACATTTTGATCAAAAATTTACCATGCTTATGATAATTTTAAAATATTTTCAAGATTTCGAAGCATTCGGTTTTGTAGTTCCTGAGTAAATCAATAAAATAAATTTACGCATTCATTAATTTTTTTGAGTCACCCTGTATATGCAAATCCAAAAAATTTGAATGGAATGATAAATCACAAGAAGAGACTCACCATATTTTGTACATTTTAGATAGGATTTATTCGGCAAATTTTCGAGCTGACGTCATCAAGTTTTTGGAGGGGATAAGCAAATATATTTTGACTAAACATTTATTATGCTCTTTATAACCTTAAAACATCTGCAAGATGTCAGAGCATTCCGTTTTGTAGTTCCTGATTAAATCAATAAAATATATTTACGCATTCATTAATTTTTTTGAGTCACTCTGTATATGCAAATCCAAAAAATATGAATGGAGTGATAAATGACAAGTACAGTCTCATCATATTTTGTACATTTTAGATATGATTTATTCGGCAAACTTTCGAGCTGACGTCATCAAGTTTTTGGAGGGGATAAGCAAATATTTTTTGACTAAAGATTTATGATGCTCTTTATAGCCTTAAAACATCTGCAACATTTCAAAGCATTCTGGTTAGCAGATTAAAAATTAAATTTCAAAATGTTGTTTTATAATTTTGATTTTTTTTTCAAAAATCTGGACGTTTCGGGTGAAAAGTCGATTCAGAGTTGTAAACTACATGTGTAGGACTATGTTATTTTATACAATTGAAAACCCATTTACTATGTACAATTTTGAAGTGACGTCATCGCATTAGTGGTGGGGATGATTAGACAAATTTTGGTTAGCGTTTTACCATCTACATGATATTCTTAATACAAGTACAAAATTTCACAACAATCGGTCGAGTACTTTCGGAGATTATCTGTCTAATAAAAATCCGGGACAACAGACGGACAGACGGACAGACGGACGGACAGACGGACAGACGGACAGACGGACGGACAGACGGACAGACGGACAGACGGACGGACAGACGGACAGACGGACAGACGGACAGACAGACGGAAATGGGAGACCTATTTCTTCGTCTTCTAGGGGTCATGAAAGATCGAGAAAACGTAAAAGTAGAGAGTCGGCCGACGGACTCGATTACAATACTTCCTTTGCTCGGGAAGTAAAATTATTTTGATTTTTGCTGTTTGCGTTTAAAGTTGAAAAATGCAAGCTAGTACATCGAACCAAGCAGAAAGTGAGATAACAGAGATTGCTAGGAGTGTTAAAGAGTCTTTACTACCATCAAAATCAAGACATTTATACGAAGAAACTTACAACCTTTATCGGAAGTGGTGCTCTAAAAAGAACGTCAAATCAACGTCGGAAGAGAGTATTTTGGCGTATTTCACTACAGATCTTTCCTCGTATGAAAAAACATGGGCGCTGGCCTTCAACTGTAGCGGAGGGGTATATTGATGAAACTGCTGAAATTAACGTTGCGGAAAAAATTCTAAGCAAAAATCTTTCGGAAAAAGATGTTGCTGAAGATATGTTCAGTTGTGGAAAAGCAGAAGCAGTAATAGAAGCAAAAGCAGTAATAGAAATAAATTCAGTGAAATGCGACAAGAAAATATCCAATATACGTTTTCTGGTAGTAGTTATGTTATAAATATTAAACATTGTGATCATGCCTAGATTATTTTAGTTAGTAAGTTTGATTGTATTCACGAAAACTTTAATAAAGCTAGTGTAAAATAAAGTTGTTTTTATTGTACTAGTACCATAAAGTACTACATTACGGCCGCTAAATTATAAAGTAAAGTAACGTTTATAGAGCAATCGGACATAAAACTATTTTATCGTAAAAAAAAAACAAATTTTAACACAGCTTCCTGAAAAAAAATATAAATTCAACAAAAAACTTATTAAGTTAAAGATGCTGAAAAACTCTACAAGATGAGATAACCGGCTCCTTTATGGAGAACCCAAATTTTCTAAACTGACTATGTTTCCAAGAAATGTAAAATATTTTCAGTATAACTCGTCCTTACATTTTTTTAAATACAGTAGAATGGATCAATTAGTGCATTTATTCCGTTTAATTTGTCCTTCAGTAATCATAACACTGAATAAAATAATTCAATTTGAGTTGTTCAGTGATTTCTCAATGAGAATTGAGGAATAATTTCTAAATTCACTTTGATATTTCGATTTTCCGTGGCTAATCCAAAGACGTGAGATGGACCGTTTCGAGCGCTAATTTCAGAATAAGAGCAACGATTTGGGAAAAAAACTGACCGATAGCCCTCCTTTACCTCCACAAATGCATCACTCAATAATTGCTTTAAAGTGATCGGGGGAGATATTAACATTATAAAATAAAAACCAATTCCCTATGTGCAAACTTGGATGCGGCACCCTGTATCTGTAATCCTGAAATATTTTTCTTCAATTTCAAATATTTTTCATGTGACTTTCGTATACTAGTAAAATATTGTTATCGAAAGCTCGATCAACGTCAGTGGATAGAAAATGTCAATACTATAAGTAAACTTTATTTTCTGAAGACGTTATCTCGTATGTTACATATAAACAAGATTCACAAAATTAAACACCACTTTTCTCTTTAATCCAATTTCTGTAATAAGCTATTCTTGTAAATCCTGAGGGATTTCGTTGTTCGCATCCTGTGTCTCCACCGAAACTAACAATACCAACCTGTTGTGGATCACCATCGGCGGCATTCAAAACGGCAGGACCTCCACTGTCGCCCTAAAAGAATTGCATATGTAGATAGTCTTATTGTTATCCCTTTTAAATAGTATGCATTTGAAACACTATTCAGCAGCTAAAATTTACTATAAATTTTACTGGATTTTTGCGCTACAGCGCTCGTCATGATCAGTTGCCACCTAAATTTTTCCCGTACAGTTTTTGATAGAAAATTTCTGTATTAATTTGTTGTATTCGACTTGATTTTGTATAGCAATATTTAAGAGAATGCGCTACACAAAATGAATGGTGATTTTGTTATATTGTATGTTTGAAATTTTTTTGGAAGTTTCTTTACAGAACGTTAACAAGTACTGAAACTAAACCCACTCCAAAACAATATCTACACTTACAGTGCAAATATTTTTAACAGAATCACCGCCTGCGGAAGTATACACCATCCCTTCAACAATAAAATCGCTATTTGTAATAGTTGTCACTGTGATATACTTTAATATGTCATTGTGATCCACATCTGCAAGACCCAAGAAGAAAAAATGTTTTGTATAAATCATTGTGAGAAAATTACCATCCGAAGTGCCACCAACTCCACTCACTGTAACCTCTTCTCCACCCTCTAGTGGTCCAGAAGGAAGAGCAACCGGTGCCATAGTATCTATCTATCTCAGTTCTGGTCTGAGCCTTATAAGACCAATAACATTTGCAGCGGGGGGCGTGTTGAATTCCTCGTGTACGATGAATTCAGTTGATATCATTCCTTCAGCAGCTGAATCCATATTTACAGTTTCTACGTAAACGTAACTTATGTCTACTCTTTGAAGTTTTTAATTTTTAGAATACAATTAAATCTTGCGCAAATATGTAAATAGTTAACCCTCTAGGCAATGTCCAGCGGTTAAAATCCAGTCTTTGCTAATTATGCTGCCACCACAATATCCAACCATGTCGTTGACAATTAAACGTAAACCAACCTGCCAAGTAAATTGTTCTAAAGTGGCATTTTGTCCATTAATAATTCTGTCCTCTGAAATTTATACATGGAGTTGGTACTCAGTATTCGTTATAAATTTTTGAATAAATCTCTGACATAGCGATAACAATTTCCTCTTTTCGAAAGCCTAAGCCTAAAATAATTTCATTGCTCTGATAATATTTCTGAAGAAGATATGAATTCAATAAAGCACCTATTAAGATAAAAGTGCTGAAAAGATGTAAAAGGATGGAATGATTAATTTCCTGTCTTGGTTATAGAGAGTAGGAATTTGTCTGGTGACGATTCCAACCAATGCCCTTCATTATTAGTTTAATATTGAGATTACACAAGTGTCTGGCAATTGGGTCCTTTCTGGGAGCTGTTTAAATTTTCTATGTTCAGAGTTTTTTCAGCAATGATGAAATGAAGAATATGAACAGTTAAAAAAGCTCAAAAATTTGTCGTAATTTTTCTACTTTTAATGAAGTTTTTCCTCGTTTCAATTATTAAATTTTGGGCCGCCGAGTTTAAATGTTGTACGAGCAACCATCTTTAAGTTCAGTCAAATATATACTATACGAAGTTTTGGACACAATTAAATACAGTTGAGTTCTGACAACTTCCATTATCTGTAATTAAATTTGTATGTAGCAGCCTTAAAAATGTCTGCTTTTTGTAGTACAAAATTTCCTGAAGTTAGTTTTCCTTTCTCTCGAGAAATAGCGCTGCTATTGGTGTTTTAAATTCTTGCAAATTACATTCACGAGAAATTTACAATTAAGTTGTTTAATCGTTTTTATAGAGGAATTAGTCGATTTTACGGTCACTTTCTTTGCGACTCTGTTGTTTCGTTTATGAAAAATCAGCATTTTAAAATATCTATTGCTTTGGTTGGGGTCAACTTTGCATATGCTTAGGTGTAAGATATTTCTGGTTAATTTTGATATTATGTTGTCTATTTTAACCTCATTTATTGGCAATGGCTATTTTAACAATTAATTGTAATTATTTTTGTGATTACAAAAAAGCTGTGTATTACTCTTTATCAGCTGTTTTAAAGCTGTGATAGCGCCAGGTAGTAGTAAAATATTGCCATCTGAAGTTTGAACAAAAATAAAAACAACAGTAAAAATTGTTACAACTGTAAAATAGCCTCGTATGTTTTGAAGTCAGTTTATAAAGGGCGAAAGTATTTGAAACTGATTTTTTTTAATAAAATAACGGACAATAAAGAAAGAAGAATTATAAGTATTACGTTATAGTTTAATAAGACATTTTCCGCACGCCTTCATTTGGAGCACTTCCCGTTTCATTCATTGTGTCCCAAACAACTCGTCTTGTTAAACTAATAAAATAATATACAGCGTGATTAAGATAAATACTGTTTCAGTTAATATGAACAAATTTTGCTTGATATTGGGAAAACTCTCGCCCCACCTTCCGTTCTATTGTCAAAATTGGCACTGATGACAGTGACATTTAAGTGTAATAAAAAATTGTTATTGACTACTATTAAAATACTATAACTTAACCTTCTTAACCTTAATTATTGTTATATATTTTTATTAACAAAAACAGCTAACTAAATTATACACCAGTTTTCTCTTTTATCCAATCTCTATAATAAGCTGTTCTTGTAAACCCAAAAGGATATCCTTTTTCGCACCCCGAGTCTCCAAAGAAGCTAGAAATACCAACTTGTAATGGATCCGTATCGGCATTAAGGACGGCAGGACCTCCACTATCACCCTAAAACAGTTGCATATAACATTATTATTATTATTCGTATTAAAACAACGCTGTAGAATCTACTATATATGTGTACTGGAGCTTTGCGCTACTATAACAATTTTTTGGCAGGTATGAACCATATTTCTTTGATGCAAAAAAAAATCGTAATAATCTGTCACTTCCGATGAATTTGTGTAACAACATTCCACAAATACAGTTCTGTAGTGATGAAAACTGATTTAGGTGATTTACTGCACAATATACGAAAACTCGACGAAAACGTTAGGGAATCGATGGCAATTTTCATAGGGTTCTATTGGTCAGTTCTCCACCCACTCCAATAATAATAGCTACACTTACAAAACAAGTACTTTTAAACGGATCACTTCCTGCTGAAGTACACACCATCCCTTCAAGGATGGCATCTACATAAATTACCGCACATTCACTGTTTGTCATAGTTGTCGCTGTGATATATTTTAAAATGTCACTATCATCCGCATCTGTAAGACCCGTATTTTTGACAAAATGTTTAGTATACATTGTTAAAAATTACCATCGGAAGTTGCACCAAATCCACTAACTGTAACCTCTTCCCCACCCTCCAATGGTTCAGAAGGGAGAGCAATTGGGGCGATAGTATCTAAAATGTCATACGTGCAAATATGTAGTTCTACAAACTAAAAATAAATATTACCGACCACTGAAACTCAGTGCGGTGCTGAGCTTTATGAGACCAATATCGTTTGCTAGAGTGATTAAGCTGAATTCCTCGTGTACAATAAATTCCCTTGATACAATTCTTTCAGGTGGTGGATTCAAATTGACAGTTCCTACATAAATGAATGCTACGTCGACGCTTTAAAGTGTTAAATTTTTAAAACGGAAGTAAATTTTGTTTGAATATTTACTGTTGTAGGCATTGCGCAGCGGTCAGAATCCAATCTTTACTAATTATGCTACCACCACAAGTCCAAACCGTTTCGCTAATCATTAAGAATAAAGCAGCATGCCAGGGAAATTGTCCTAAAGTAGCATTTTCTCCATTAATAATTCTACTATCTGAAAATTATGTATGTATTTAGTAATCTCGGTAAAATAACAATTTTACTAAGAGTATTTCTAAAAAATGACTGACTTACTTTGTACTTGTAAGACATCTGACTTGACTTCATTTTCTAGAGGCAAACTATACCCCAAGGTTATGTAGAAACACATAAAAAGAAAAACACGCATCATTTTTGATTAGATACTAAATTAATAGATGTTTTGTACGTTGTTTTATATCACTTCAGTTAGTAACATATCAACAACGTTTCCATTTATCGCACCAAAACTGGGTGATAACGGTTTCCTCTTATCAAAAGCCTAAGGATGAAACAAACTACTGTTCTGAGAATATAATTCATGAATCACATGACCCCATTTCTTCCAATAGAATTTGTTCATGCCCTTAGTTACATGTCTATCACAGCGATAATAATTTTATTGCCTTATTGTGGTCTGTTGCTACCTAAATTTAAAAACTGTCAAATTGACAAATGTTAAAATTTCGTAAATTTTTTTGTCTTTTATGGCTTGCCAACGTTGGGGGCAAGCTCAAAACGACAAAATCAATTCTGTTATCAAAAAATGTGTTCATTTATTATATTCTCATGTTAAATATAACTCGTGATATGATTAATAATCGAAGATATGGCTCGTGAAACCGAAGCAGCACATTCAACTCGTGCTTCGCACTCGTTGAATCTGCAGCTCGGTTTCACTCGAAATATTATCGATAATAATCATATCACTTGTTATATTATAACTGATAATATCTCCGAAAAAATGCGATCTCAACCAAGCCCTCGTTAAAATAAAAGTGTTAAATAATTGTTATATTTCAATGCCACAAGCGACACAAAGGAACACCGATAACAGCAGCAAAACAATAACGATTTCATTTCAAACTGTCAAAACTCAGTTGGGCATATACATAGAAATATAATTAAAAAATGAAAGAAAGAAAAAAAGGGAGAAAGAAAGAAAGGAAGAAAGAAAGGAAGAAAGAAACGAAGAAAGAAAGGAAGAAAGAAAGAAAGAAAGTATTATTTATACAAAATTTGCCGTACAAAATAGATTTACATAATTATACAAAGAGTGGACTGTGAAATATGTCGGCTAAGACTGAAGATTATTATAATTATATGTTGACCGTTGGCGAATGAACATATTGATTATTATGTGCTATGGCGTGTGTGATGATCCGGAAATGTCTTAAATTTGATATAAATATTTGACTCAGTAGATCATTCTCATGAAAAAATGCATATAAAAATATATACAAAAATATCATTGAAACATAGTGTGATTCTACCTAAACCACAGCCTAAACTACATATTATATAAAATCTTCACAAGTGATCCTAATTTTGGAGCTAGAATGATTTCCACTGCTGCCAAGGAATATAAACTCTTTCACAATATCCTGACTAAATCCGTTGTCATTAATTCTACTAAGAATCCTTGCAGTGCTTTTTCGTAAAATTTATAACTCCCCACAATTACGTAGGATTACATTGATATTATTTTCAACACGAGTAAGACATATTGCAAATTCTATTTTCCTGGACTATGTTTTATACTGATCGAATCGGTGTTTCTTATAAAACAAAAAAAAAACAAATAAAAAGGCAGCAATATTACCACTCCTTTGCAACGCTGTATCTCGCGAATCAATCAACTGCATTTAAAAATTCAAACACTTAGAAAGAGAATTAATAGGACTTCCAAACAAGATGCCTTTTGACCCATGGTGCCATTTAAGATTTTTGACTTGATAACCGCCCCTCGTTTCTGGGTGAAGGTACAAGAACAAAAATACTGTTACGAAATAAACCCATACGCCGCCGCGGTACGACGCCTTTGGGTTTTCTAGTGTGTATGGCGATGATGGGTGAGTCATCGTCGGTGACGGAGGCCGGACGGCGTTCGCTAAAGAAGAGCCTGGCAGCGGAAGTCGCGAATGGGTGCTCTAGGCAAATCTAGAAGCGGTGACGGAAACGTTTCGAGAAGGACCGCGTGGCTGTTTAAATGGGAGCCAGCGTCGGGAGCAGTCAGTGCAGTCCACACAATAGGAGAATTAGAGTTTAGTCAAATCCATTCCAGTCGGAATTATTTTGTACTAAGAAATAAATTGTTGAGTTTTACCCACGCCACTATTAAATTACCGATCACGGTAACAATAGCAACGTTTTATACGTCCACATACAATCAAAAATCGACCTGTTCGAGCCTTTTTCACATAGTCAAGTGCAGCGCCTATATCTGTTTCGTTTTAGTTGGGCCAGCCTGTATAATTTAGCGTATAATATCACAAGCTCAGCTGAGATTCTGAGAGAAAGAAAGAGAAAAGTAATAATCTAATTAGTTTCTTGGGGCATCATATACATAATTGTGGCAAGTAGCTTCTCTAAAATAATTACAAGTTGTTGGGTAAGAACTGGTTGAATTCAAGTCACTTTGCAACTTTTGCTACATGCTCGGATTTGTGTTCCTGTTTGACGTCAAAATTTTCGATGTTTGTTGAACTTAATCAGAGCCGTCAGAACTAGAAAACAAAATAACTGATGAATCCAGATATGCTTGTCTCAATATTAGACGAATTTGTATGAAGAAAAACTAAAAAATTGTGTGTGCCATCAAAGCAGAAATAAAATACTGGCATCTGAAATTTGACAATAATAAAATCGTCGGTAAGATAAAAAATGTCGAAATATTTAAAAGCAAACTTCACTACACAAGGAAATTATATTATTCGTTACTAAGTGTTCACATAAAGATTTGATTACATTATTTTCATTAACAAAAATAACCAACTGAATTAGACACCAGTTTTCTCTTGAATCCAATCTCTATAAGGAGCTATTCTTGTAAATCCAGAGGGATTTCCTTCTTCGCACCCTGTGCCCCCAATGAAACTAGCAATAGCAACTTGTAGCGGATCAGTATCGACATTCAAAACCGCTGGACTTCCACTGTCGCCCTGCAACAAATGCATGCAGCATTAATATTACGGCACTTAAAGCATCGACTGTTACAAGGATAAAAAAGCCAAAACTGATTTCAAATCTAATATCCTATCCATCAAATAGCAATCAATTAACTTATCTTCTGCCTTTAACGTATCATCTTCTAATACAAACATCTACAACAAATTCAACATATATTACCAAAATGTCAGAGGTAGTAACACGAAATCCGCAGATATTTTACTCAATTCAGCATCAATGGATCTATATGATATCTTTATTCTAACAGAAACATGGTTGAGTTCTAACTCTTTTAGTGGTGAGTACTTTGATATAAATTTATTTAATGTGTTCAGGAAGGACCGGGATTTCGCTGCTGTAAATAAACAGAGAGGTGGTGGTGTATTAATTGCTAGCAAAAAACAAATGCAGGTTACTATTATTGAACCACAACCTGGTTGCGGAAGTTTTGTAGGTCTGGAACATATTGATATACTAATGGTAAAAATAAATTTGTGGCACAAATACTTATTCATCATTGTGGTATATATTGCACCTTCCTGTAGCGTTCAAGACTATATTTCGCTATTCGAAAACTTAATGTCTATTAACACTCTATATGACTCTCAACTATTAATTGTTGGTGACTTTAATATACCAGAATATCATAATTGTTTTTCTTCTAATATTATACATACCAACATCTACTGTGCTTGTGATAATTTCTGTAAATTTTTCGGTTTACATCAAAAAAATTTTGTCTTTAATTCTTATGAACGTCTCTTGGATCTTGCTTTCAGTAACTTTGACTGTCAAGTAAGTCGTGCAACGGAAATCTTAACTGCCGAAGATAAACTTCATCCTGCTTTAGAAATTAATTCAAGTATGACGAGAAAACGATTAGCTTATATTCCTCCCAAAAACGCTGGCGAGTTCAACTTTAAAAAAGCAGATTTTCCTTCCCTATATCGTAGCATATGCGAAACTGATTTTTCTTTTTTAAATTTTGCAAATGATGTTAATGTTGCAGTAGATTTGTTATACAATAAAGTTAATGATATTTTTAACAATTTTGTTCCAATGAAGAAGCAGCCTACTAGAAACTATCCTCCATGGTTCAATAAAGAAATCATTGTAAACCTCAAACAAAAACAGAAAGCTTGGATAAATCATAAAAATTCACAAACACCTGACTCACTCCAAATTTTTAAAGAGCAACGTACCAAAGTGAAGAATTTAATTAGATCAGCTCACAAACTATATCTAAAACGTATTACAGATGAAATAAGAGACAATCCAAAACAATTTTGGTCATATTTAAAAAACAAAAACAAACAGTCTGGTATACCGAATATAATGAATTATAAGAACACCGAAATTAACACTCCTCAGGAGATAGTTAATGCTTTCGCCGACTTATTTGGCAAATCGTATACACATTGTACTAGTGGTAATTCTATATGTAGCTCTGTAACAGACTTAGACGACCTATATAAAAACACCTTATACCTAAAAAAGTTTGACAAAAGTGAAATCCACGCAGCATGTATGCAACTCAAACCCACGCTAACAGCTGGACCTGATGGTGTTCCCTCTTTTTTCATTCGAGACTGTGCTTCTATTTTATGTGATCCCTTGTTAAAAATATTTAATTTGATTTTAAAAAGATCTGTTTTTCCTGAAAAATGGAAACTTTCTCGAATTACACCTGTCCACAAGAAAGATAGTTCTAGTGATGTTACTAATTATCGTCCAATAACAATCATTAATAATTTCGCAAAAATATTTGAAATAGCATTACATTCTCGGATGTATAGGCACGTGTTTACTCATTTGTCATCTGCCCAACATGGGTTTGTTAAAGGACGATCGACAACCACTAATCTCCTCTTGAAGACCCAATTCATTGCTGACTGTCTTGATGAACGTGGTCAGGTAGATTGTATATACACGGATTATTCCAAGGCGTTTGACTGCATAAACCATACAATCTTGTTACACAAATTACACTCATTTGGTTGCTCTATTGACCTCGTCAATTTATTTTCATCTTACCTGTGTGGAAGGTATCAATATGTGTACTGTCATGGTTTCAAATCTGTTAACTTCCTTCAATCCTCTGGTGTACCGCAGGGCTCTGTGTTGGGACCTCTACTGTTTAACATATATATAAATGACGTGGTGACACAATTTGATGTTAAGCATTTGATATATGCCGATGATCTTAAATTGTTTTGCAGTATTACAACAATAAATGATTGCATCCGTCTGCAAGATAATATCAATAGGTTGTTTAACTGGTCAAACCGTAATGAATTACTGGTTAATAAAAAAAAGTGTTTTGTGAAATCTTTCTATAGAAAGCTAAACCCTATAGCCTATGACTATAACATTGATGGATTTGTACTACAACGGCCTGAGCATATTTGTGATCTTGGGGTCACCTTTGACACAAAGTTAAGATTTGACAAACACATTGAAGTTATCACATCCAAAGCTTATAAATCTCTTGGGCTTGTTATCCGAAATTCCAGTTTTATAAAAGAAAAAGACATTTTGCAACTTCTTTTCTACACCTATGTCCGATCACGTTTGGAATATTCATCACTTGTGTGGTATCCTATCTATCAAGTCGACATATCATCTTTGGAAAAGATTCAACGTAGATTCCTGAAATTTCTATGTTTCACTAATGATGGTGCCTATCCTCCACAAGGGTTCCCAAATGATTTACTATTACGACGTTTCCATATTCAAAGTTTATCTTGCCGCAGATATGTGACTTCTATTATTATGTTATACAATCTAATACACGGACGAGTAAAGTGTGATGATCTATTACTGCTTCTAAATTTTAGAGCACCTACAATAAATTTAAGATGTAATTCTGTATTTCAAATTCCAATACCAAGAACAAATGTTATGAGATCATCGCCTCTGTATCAAATGCTTAACAACTACACAATTATAGAGACCGACGTTGATATCTTTTGCTGCTCTGTTAAAAACATTAGAAGATTTTTTGCATTGTAGTGTTTGTATCTATGCATGTTATTTTCCTGTTTTAAATATATTGTCTTTCATTAATTGGGCCTCAGCCTGTCGAAGGACTATTACTAATAATAATAATAATAATAAAATTTACAATGAAATTTTACGACGGTGTTGCTTTGATAAAAGTTTCTGTATTAACTGATTTTAGTTGAGAATTTTAACAGGTACTAAACCCATTCCAAAAAACTGTACTTACCAAACAGGCACCTTTAACAGGATCACTACCCGCCGAAGTACACACCATGTTTTCAAGAATGGAATCTCCGTAAATTTCAGCACACTCGCTATTGGGAATTGTTGTGACCGTGACGTAATTTAAAAACTGACTCGTTTCGGCATCATCAGCTGGGAAAAATCATACTTTTCAAAAAAAATTCTTTTAGTATTCCTACTGCGTGAAAATTACCATCTGAAGTTAAACCAAATCCACTAACTGTAACTTCTGCTCCATCTTCTATTGGTTCGGAAGAGAGAGTAATTGGTGCGATAATGTCTAAAATAACAAATGTGTTATTATACTTTCATGAATGAAGAAACATTTTTTACCATTGAAACCCAGTCCAATACTGAGCTTTATAACGCCAATATCGTTTGCAAGGGTGCTGGCATTGTATTCTTCGTGAAGAATAAGATCAGTTGAAATCATCATTTCAGGAACTAAAAGCAAGTCTACGGTTCCTACGTAAACATAAGCTATTTCTGATCTTAAAAGCGTTAAATTTTTAAAATGTAACTGAACGTTTGCTTAAACAGTTACCTATCTAGACAATGTGCAGCGGTGAGAATCCAATTTTCGCTAATTATGCTGCCACCACAAAACCAAACCGTATCATCAAAACCTAAGTATAAACCCACCTGCCAAGGAAACTGTCCCAAAGTCGCATTTTCGCCATTAATAATTCTGACATCTGAAGGTCCTGTATTTTCTAGAGGCAACGTATGCCCCAACACTACGTAGAAGCAGAATAAAATAACAATATGGAACATTATTGCTTACTAAATTATTATACATTTTGTACAAAGCTTTATATCACTGTAATTAAAAAAATATTAACAATCTTTCCTTTGTTAGCCTAAAATTTAGTGATAACAAAAAAATTTAAAAGTGGAAGCCTAAAATAATTTCAGTGCTCTGATAATCTTTTTCAAGAAGGTACTATAAACAAAACACTTACTGAGACAAGGTGCTAAAAACTGCCGATTCAAATGTAAACAAAGGGATATAAGATAATATATATGTAGTAAAATTCCATATTTCTGTACACACACTCCAAAATTAAAGGCATTGAGGAAATAATTCATGGAAGAGTATTTTACCCATAAAACATTTTTTTTAAAGTACTTTATTAATAACTTTTCAAAACAGAAGATGTGGTAATTACAATTTTTATTAAAATTACATTTGTAATATAAATCGTGTTTAGATAGTTGTATTTTAAGTTTTATACACCACTATTCTCTTCAATCCAATCTCTGTAATAATCAACTCTTGTATATCCGGCAGGATTTCCGCTTTCACATCCCGTACCACTAATGAAACTATTAACAGCTACAAGAACTGGATCGGAATCAGCATTTATTACCCCAGGTCCACCACTATCGCCCTTTAAAAATATAATGTTTTTTTTATACAAACATTTTATAAAATTAAAATATTGTCCAAACTTACAATGCAAGGACCTTTAACTGGGTCATCTCCAGTTGCAGCACAAACCATTCCCTCAAGTATAGCGTCTCCGTAAGTCTCACTGCATTCGCTGTTTTCAATAGTAGTCAGAGTAACAAAATTTAAAAATTGACCAATTTGAAAATCGTCTAAAATCATTCATAAGAACAAAATTACTTATAAATAATGCTGTTTTACCATCAGAAGTTTGTCCAAAACCAGTCACTGTTATGTCTGCTCCAGCATTAAGGGGATCAGAAGCCAAAGCAATTGGTGCGACAGCATCTAAAGATACGTTTTAGTCAATTGTGTCCTTCATTTAACGCAATACTTGTGCAATATTTATACCGTCAAATTCCAATGGTGTTCTAAGCTGCACGAGACCAATGTCGTTGGCAAGAGTAGTCGCATCAAAGTCTTCGTGTAAAATACGTACATCCGCTAGCACTAGTACAGCAGGTGCTTCAAGATCGATAAGTCCAGCATAGACGTAAGTCACCATTCCTCTAAAAGAAATAATATTTTTGGTAGATTTAATTTTTTAAATTCAGACTTTTACCCATTTATGCACTGAGCGGATGTCAATATCCATTCTTCACTGATAATACTGCCACTACACCATAGTGCAGAGTAGTTGTTAGCTGTAAGTACACCTACATGCCAAGGAAACTGTCCTAGGGTTGCATTTTCTCCATTTAGAATACGCCCATCTGAAAAGTGGCTTTTTTCAAGAATTTTATAACATATAATTTAATAACTTGGTTTGTCAAGTTAGTAAAGAACTACAATCATTTATAGTGACTTGTGTTTAATCTGAAGTTAAAAATTATACAAATAGAACAAAAAAACTCCGTGTTACAAGACAAAACTTACTTATTTTATGGAAGGGTATTTTTTCGGACAAATCACTTTGAAGTGATGAAGTGTCGACCAGCAGAATGTAAAAACATAGATAAAATATATATTTCAACATTTTGGAAGATTACTAAATTTAGGATTGGATCGCATGTGTATTTATTAGCCTGTCAGTGTAATTTTTTCATTTAAAACAATATAATCTACCATTTGTAATACTTATTGTTGCAGATATTTTTTTTTCTATTTTATGTTTAGCTAAAGCCTATATGGGTAAACAACAAAAGCTGTTGCCAACAGGGGTACCTATTGTAAAACGTATGATACTTTTATCTATAACCTTGCTCGTTGAGTATAAGGTAGCAACATTTTTCAGACAAATTTAGACCGTTTCCAAGTGTACGATTGCATGATTTTGCGCATTTGTAACGCATTGTTTCAAGTCTCGCTCCCGCAAATTATTCTCCCGTATATTTATGATATTTTAGTAAAACAAAAACCATTCTAGGAACTGTAAACTCCTGGCATTGAAATTTTAGCAAACGCAAATCTTACTGTTTGACGCAGATTTTAATAAAACACTTAGAAACTGGGTACGTTCGAATTTACTTTTGCAATTTGTGTGATTGTTGCATCATTTTGGGATTTAAAATTTTTAATCGTGTCATACTTTTTAAAGCTGTAATCTAAATTCGGTTTATCGTAAAATATGTATAAATCACGTAAATTTTGAAATATTTTAATAAAACTAAAGTCATTATGCAGATGTGGAGTTTTGTAAGTAAATTATCACAACGTAGTTTAAATGATTGACTTCAAAAATATTATGGTGCCTTTTCATATAATTGCTAAACGAGTTGAATGATATAGAACTTAAACATTAATCAGTGTACGAGAAAATTAACAGTGGTGGATCAGATTTAAAAATTCGCTATTTCGCTGGATCTTCTATTAGTCAAATAAAAGATAAAAGAGATTTAAACAAACTTCGAAACCCAATTGCGACCTTCATTTCCAACTCTTTTATGAAAACGTCCGTGGCTTGCGAAGTAAAGTTAATATTCTTTCCAACAATGTTTCCTCTTTCTCTTTTCCTTTTATAACTCTATCTAAAAGTTCTGTTCTAAAGCAACATCTCGCACAATGAATTATTTCCTAACAATTACACCGTTCCTCGAAATTATGTGTCTGCTGGTGCTCTTAAATGTAACGGAGTACTTCTTTTAGACAAAGCAAACAATCATGGAAACAATGTTTTGGTGATTGGAGACTTTAATATCTGACAATTTATACGAGTAAATAATTCCGTTAAACATTAGTTTATTACATACCGAGGCGGAAAATATTCAATTCCTGTTGAGAGAACTACAAAGCCCTCACACAAAGGCCTGGGGAAGTAGCTCACCTCGAGGTGAGCTACTTCCCCAGACAGAAAAATGGTACTTTTGCCGAGGTTTGTATACTATTTTATTCACAATCATTTAAGAAAACAAGCAACATTATAATAATAAAGAAAACTTACCTCGGTAGTATTATGGTTTATTTAGGTAAAATATTAATACCGGGTAGGCGCTGCAGGATTGACATTTTATTAAATTAGCTCTAGATACTTTAACTTGACATTTATAGTTTAAATCGACCGTGGCGCCCTCACAGGTCGCAAATGGTTTCATTTCTGACCGCTACGTTCATTACTGATCTTTTTCAGGCTTCTTCGACCCATTGAAAAGTGTATAGTGTATTTGTGAATCGCTCACCTTCTGATTGTGAATAAAAGTTTAATTTTATTTAGCGAACAATTTTCACTCGACCATGAATTTCTTCAACACAGTTCTGTGACCAAGACCTAGTAAGTATTTGCAAGTTTTAAATGTGTTTTAATTGGATCTCCGTGCCTGTTGGGAGACGTAATTAAATAAAAAAATAAATAAATAAATAAATAAAACATTTTAACATTTTGAAACATCGGTTCTTAAATATATTCTTCGAAAATGTGTGTATTACTGTTCATGAAGTCATCAATTATATTCGTATCAAAATTAAGTTCCACTATTCTTATAATTTCCTTTTGTTATTTTATTTAAAAAAACAGTTTCCCATTTTTCACCCTGCAACTTAAAGATAGCATTTTTTTAAGTAGAAGCCTAAAATAAGTTCAGTTTTCTGACAACACTTTTGAAAAGGATATAAAATCAACAAAAACTTCTAAGATAAGTGCCAAAAAATCTAAATTCAACCATAAACAAAGAGAATTAAGATAAATGTACCCGAAAATATTCCCAGTTTTTTTAAAGATGAAAGAGATAGCGTATCAGAAACGAACAAGATATATTGTATGTGGTCATATTAAGTTTCTGAAAATTAAATACTTTGACTAATGACAATCCTATACAAAAAGATGTCAAGAATTTGCAAATAACCTTATTAATAACTTTTACCAAGAGAAGCAAATGTGGTAACTTGTGTATTTGTTTATTCTCGTAAGTGTTGTTAGAATATCTTTTCTTGAAGAGGGATTGTGTTTCTTAACAGTATCTTGTCGCTTTGAGCAGAAATTATTATTTTCGAATTAATTTTCGCATTTTTCTCTTGTTAACTTGAAATGAAGATCGTGAATAATAGTAGATTTTTTACATATTCTTCAGAGTCAACAACAGTTTTCTATTTGGACACAAATGTATTATTATTTATTGGGTTGAGTTTTTACCCGAGACATCCAGATTTTTGGGAAAGAAATCGAAACATATAAACGTTTCCCAATTTAACATTAAATCTACAAAACTGAATGATTTGAAATTTTGCAGACGTTTTAAAGTAATCGTAAGCATAGTAAATTTTTAATCAAAATATATCTAATTATGCCCCCAAAAAAATGAAGACGTCATCGTCATTTAGAAATTTAGCCGAATTTTATTAATATTTTCTAGAATTGCTTTTACAAAGTGACTCAAAAAATTAATGAATGGGTCAATTTATTTTACTGATTAAATCAGGAACGCCTCACTCCATTTTCCCCGAAAATTTGGGAATACAATACTGTCGAAATAATCTTCGACCAATTTTTTAACAATAGATACAATAATCTTTAGATATTAAGAAAATTGTTCCGAAAATGTGTGGAAGCAAACGAGAAAATTAACAATCAGCATGCAGCATCAAAAAACTTGCAAATAACTTTATTGGTAACTGTTCCTAACAAAAGAGAGGTACCTAATTATTATCACATTTGAATACATTTTATTTAGACGGTTATATTAGTAAATCTTATACACCGCTGTTTTCTTGAATCCAGTCTCTGAAATGATCAACTCTTGTATATCCAGAAGGATATCCGCTTTCACATCCCGTATCACTACTAAAAATCGTTATAGCTACAAGAAACGGATCAGAATCGAGATTTATTACTCCAGGTGCACCACTATCTCCCTTTAAACATAAAACACATTTTTCGTCATTTTAACAAAAAACTGTTTGCACTTACCGGGCAAGGACTTTTAAAAGGATCAGTTCCGGCTGAGGCACACACCATTTCTTCAAGTATAACAACGTCTTCGTAAATGTCACTGCATTCTGTATTTTCAATAGTAGTGACGGTAATGAAGTGTAAAAACTCAATACTCTCAATATCATCTAAAATCAACCAGTATAAATAAATATTCATAAACGTATACAAGTAGATCTTGTCGCATTACCGTCAGAAGTTTGCCCAAACCCACTGACTGTTATGTTCACTCCAGCGTCGAGGGGATCAGAGGCCAAAGCAATTGGTGCTATGATGTCTAAAAACATTTATTAGTGACTTTTGTATTTCTAGTATAGTCATGTTGGTAATCTACCGCTAAATGCCAATCCTGTTCTAAGCTGCACAAGAGCAATGTCGTTGGCAAGAGTAGAGGCATCGTAGTCTTCATGTACAACAAATTCGTCAGCTAGCACCAATGCGGCTACGTCATCTAGGTCTACACCTCCTACGTAAACGTCAGCAACGATGGCTCTAGAGTATTTAACTTTTAATAAACCTAATTTTTCCTTTTAATTTATTACCCATCAACACAATGTGCGGCCGTTAGTACCCAATCCTCGCTAATCAAACTGCCACTGCACCACGTTGCAGAGTCGTTGGTAGTACTAAGTATGGCTACCTGCCAAGGAAACTGTCCTAATGTTGCATTTTCCCCATTAAGAATTCTGTCATCTGAAATATTATTATTGTCAGGAATTTTGTAATCATTTTGTGGAGAACACTGGAATTTCATAATTTAACAGATCAAATGTTGCTACCAAAAAAGTACTTTTGGCAGAAGAACAACAATCGTGATATAACAGTTTATTTTTTATTGACTTTTGTTGAATTCTAAATTCAAAATTATGGCGACAGAAAATTCAATAAAGTTTACAACATAAAACTTACTTGCTTCATGGAAGACTATTTTTGGTGATACAGCGTTTTGAAGGGATGAAGTATCAGCCAGCAAAACCCAAAAGCAGAGATAAAATGTATATCGCAACATTTTGAAAGTTAACTATATTTTAGATATGATGGTATCATTATTTATAGGCCTGTTACTGCTTTTTTTTGTAATTTAAAACAATATAATCTACATTTTTATATTACTTATTTATACAGATAATTATTATACCTATATTCTATTTCTGGGTGAAGCTAGTTTGGATAAATAAACATAAGTTGTCGTCAACAGAAGGTACTTAATGTAACAAGTATGATACCTTTATCTGTAATTTTTTTCAGTTTAAAAACATGTGATTCACTTAACACTTGCAAAAATTTTGGCTTTGATTAATGCGAGTCATTTTGAATATTAAATTATTATTATATATTTTCTACACTGATTTATATCATTTCATTTATTAAAATAAATATTAATCATTTTCTATCCTTTCCCTTTTCGAATGTGGAAGGTTCAAATAATTTCCTTGTTCTGCTAATAATTTTGAAGATTACTTATATAAAATCAACAAAACACTTGCTAAGATAAATGTGCTAAAAAAGTTTCAAACAAAGAGAATTACGATAAAGTGCTAGAAAATTCGATATTGTATGGTATATCTACACACAAAAAAATCGAAAGTCACTTAAAGCCCTCTCGGTACACATGACATTAGAGACAGAACATGCGCACCAAAATAGGTACATATGTATATTTCTAACTATTTAAAAATTGGACGCATTAAATCGATGACTGGGGTCTGTTGCACAATACTTACAAGTCTAACAATATTAGTCTTGTAAATTGCAATTTGTGTATATATTAGTAGATTTGTAAGTAACTGTGCAACAGGCCCCAGGTGTTATGATATAATATTATATGGAAGAATACTTTTGGGAATAAAACGTTTTGAATGGGTGAAACACATCCTCACTTATAAGCCTATATATGACAATTGTCTCCAATTGTTGTAAAATGTACGATTCCATTTTTATTTCAGTTTAAAAAATGTCTGATTCAAAATTTTTTGCTTGAAGTGATACGAGTCATCGGTTATTAGATTATTATATATTTTTAAGACTGCACTGAGTTATACCATTTCAATTAGTATGTAAATATTATTTTCTGCTTTCCCTCTTTCCAATTATAAAAACTTAAAACAATTTCTACACAAAAAAAAATTCAAAAGTCATACTGTCATGATACACGACATCCGAGCCCATTAAGGCGAGTTAATGTTATCACAATTTTGTTGATTTAGTTTTAATGATATCTCAAATGTCCCTACTTCTATTGTCTTTGACATTTAATATGCGATTACTGTTACAATTGATTTTAGCATTTCTTACAAACTTTTGATGCCTCATCTTTTTGGTATGATATAACCGTTCAACATAAACATCACTTGTATTGATAGATGGGGGGTATAAGCCTCGCAGTTGATCGACAATTGACTAATCTCGTCAATGATCTATGAACATGTGTTACGCTTGTTTCTTAGACATTAACTAAGGAAAAACTGCAGTTCACTAAAAATAAACTGAAACTGACAAAATCGTGGTCTAAAACTGACGACATGTATCGTTCAATTTGTTGTATTGGCCGTACAAACTATTTTTAAGCAATTTTCTAACCTGAACATCTTATGAGAAAAACATTATTTGAATCCAAGATGTCTGCATCTATCATCCAACACACAGTCGACCATAATGACCAGAGCCGTAACTTAATGATATAGGAAAGAGTACTGACATGAGTCAATATCTTAACCAAAATATAATAACTACAACAAAAACTTCAAAATAACCTTTTTTAATAATAATTTTCTCGAACAGATATCCTTTCTAATATACCTTAAGTCTTATATAATAAGTATTATACACCACTGTTTTCTTTAATCCAGTCTCTATAATAATCAACTCTTGTATATCCAGCAGGATGTCCCATTTCACATCCCGTATCACTAATAAATATTGTAAGAGCTACAAGAACTGGATCAGATTCAGGATTTATTACTGCTGGTGCACCACTATCTCCCTTGAAATGTAAATTATTTCCTTCATAATTCAAATAACAAACCGGTTATACTTACAGGACAAGGACCTTTAAATGGGTCGGTACCTGCCGAAGTACACACCATTTCGTCAAGTATAGCATCCCTGTAAATTTGACTACATTCGCTATTTTCAATAGTAGTTAGGGCAGCAAAACGTAAAAATTGAACACTTAGAAAATCATCTAAAATTACTCAGTAACAAAATTAATTATGTCCATACACATAACTCCTTCATTTTACCGTCAGAACTTTGGCCCCAACCACTCACTGTTATATCCACTCCAGCCTCAAGAGGATTAGAAGCCAAAGCAACTGGTGCTATAATATCTAAAAGAACATAATAGTTACCTTGGGGTACAAAGTCCGAGTAAAATAATATGTTTAGTACTTTACCGCTGAATACTAGTCCTATTCTAAGCTGAACAAGAGCAATGTCGTTAGCAAGAGTGGTGGCATTGTAGTCTTCATGTACAATAAATACATCTGCAAACACCATTTCAGCAAGTAGACTAGTATCTACAGCTCCAACATAGACGTAAGTAATCACTGCTCTGAAAGTAGTATTACTTTTGACAAATTTAATTCCTTGTATTTAAAATTTTACCTATCTACGCAATGTGCGACTGTCAGTACCCAATCTTCGCTAATAATAGCACCGCCACACCACGTTGCAGAATCTGTTTGAGTCGTAAGTAGACCTACATTCCAAGGAAACTGTCCTAAAGTTGCATTCTCTCCATTCAGAATCCGGCCATCTGAAAAGTAATTTTTTCAAGAATTTTGTGTTCAGTGTCAACTTTTACAAAACGACTACAAACGCTTTAACATTTATTTTCATTTACACTATAAGAAATGTTTTTAGTCAAAAAAATCAATGTGAAGTGGTTACATATTTCGAATAAATTCTTTCAATCTGAATTTTAAAATTCGCAGTCAGGCCAAATAAACAAAATTCGGTATTACAACCGAAACTTACTTGCTTCATGGAAGGCTATGTTTTGGGACACACCACTTTGAAGGGGTGAAGACTCCACCAGCAAAGCATAAAAAGAGAAGTAAAACATATATTGCAACATTTTGAGCTATTACTAAATTTTTGACATTATCGCGTCCTTATTTACGTTACAAGCTTGTTACTTTTTAAAATTTAAAACAATATAATCTACCTTTTTAGGTTAGTCATTGTTATAGATAATTTTCTCTACATTCTATATTTAGATCAATTGGATGAATAGGAGAAGTTGTTGTCAAAGTGGGTACTTCTCTACGATAACATTTTGTTTGAGTTTAACGAACAGTACTCTTAATTCTAATTTAGAACTACTCCAAGTTACGATTTTATTATTTTACTTGTTTTCATATGTTTGAAGTGACTTAAAAAAATGCATATCTAGACATAAACTGATTTCATTCTCATGTTTTTCGTTATTTTCCATTGCAACTATTTAATTCACTAGGCATTTGCTTTCTTTTTTTAGATATGCTTTATTATTACTAGAAGAGATTCAAATTTATTGGTTAACTAGCTGACCCGGTGAACTTCGTTTCACCTACAATTTAATTTTGAATCTGCAAAACCGAATGCTTTGAAAACTTGCAGATGTTTTAAACATATGATAGGCATAATAAATTTTTATTCAAAATATATTTACTTATCCCCTCCAAAAAATTGATGAAGTCAGCCCAAAATTTTGCCAAATGAATCCTATCTAAAATGTCCAAAATAGGATGAGACTATACTTGTGATTTAGCATTCCATTCATGTTTTTACTTCCCGAGCGTAAGCAAAGGAAGTATTGTAATCGAGACCGTCGGCCGACTCTCTACTTTTACGTTTTCTCGATCTTTCATGACCCCTAGAAGACGAAGAAATAGGTCTCCCATTTCCGTCTGTCTGTCGGTCTGTCCGTCCGTCTGTCCGTCTGTCTGCCGTCCCGGATTTTTATTAGACAGATAATCTCCGAAAGTACTGGACCGATTGTTGTGAAATTTTGTAGTTATATTAGGAATATCATGTAGATGGTAGTAAAACGCTAACCAAAATTTGTCTAATCATCACCACCACTAATGTGATGACGTCACTTCAAAATTGTACATAGTAAATGGGTTTTAAATTGTATAAAATAATATAGTCCTAAACATGTAGTTTACGACTCCGAATTGAGTTTTTACCCGAAACGTCCAGATTTTTGGAAAAAAAATCAAAATTATAAAACAACATTTTTGCAATTTAATTGAATCTGCTAATCCGAATGTTTTGAAATGTTGCAGATGTTTTAAGGCTATAAAGAGCATCATAAATCTTTACTCAAAATATATTTGGTTATCCCCTCCAAAAAATTGATGACGTCAGCTCTAAAGTTTGCCGAATAAATCCTATCTAAACTGTACAAAATATGATGAGTCTGTACTTGTAATTTATCACTCCATTCATATTTTTTGGATTTGCATATACAGGGTGACTCAAAAAAATTAATGAATGCGTAAATTTATTTTATTGATTTACTCAGGAACTACAAAACTGAATGCTTTGAAATCTTGAAGGTGTTTTAAAGTTATCATAAGCATGGTAAGTTTTTGATCAAAATGTATTTGCTCATCCCCCCTAAAAAATTTATAACGTCACCACAAAATTTTGCTAAATAAATCCTATCTAAAATGTATGATGAGTCTTTTCTTGTGATTTATCATTCCATTCATAGTTTTTGACAGGGTGACCCAAAAAAATTAATGAATGGATTTATTACTATTTTTAGTCAAAATATATTTGGTTATCTTCTACAAAAAACTGATGACGTCAGCTCAAAAGTTTGCCGAATAAATCCTATCTAAGATACACAAAATATGATGAGTCTGTACTTGTAATTTATCATTCCATTCATATTTTTAGAATTTGAATATACCGGGTGACTCAAAAAAAAATGAAATCTACTGCGAAAAAAAACATAATAGACATGCAGTCGTCACGTTTCCGACAGCGAGGGAAGTACTGTCTAAGCTCTTTAGGCCAATTTTTTAGTTTTGCTTATAGGGAGTGTCTCAAAAAAATTAATCATTGAGTCAATTTATTTTATTGATTGAATCAAGAATTGCAAAACTGAATTTTGAAATATTGCAGACGTTTGGAAGTTACTGTTTGACATGGTAGATTTTTAATCAAAATATATCTGTTTATCAAGCCCAAAAATTTGATGACGTCATCCCAAGATTTTGCCGAATAAATCCTATCCAAAATGTGCAAAATATCATCAGTATATTTTCGTAATTTATCATTGCATTAATATTTTTTAGATTTGCTTTTACAGTGACTCAAAAAAATGTATGGATCAGTCAATTTATTTTAGAGAATAACTCAAGAGTTGCAGAAATGAATACTTTGAGATCTTGCAGACGTTTTAAAGTTATTGTAAGCATGGTAAATTGTTAAGAATATTTATTTATTCCCCCCAAAAACTTGATCGAATGGCTCACTCGATTTTCGCAGATAATTTTGGGAATACAGTACAGTTATTTTTAGTATCACACTGCACCAATCCAAGATGGTATACGTGTTGATCGTACATGTTGATTAGGTCATCACAAAATTGTGTGAAGAAAAGACTCAACTCGAAAATGCTGAATATGTTTCATTATACTTTTGGTGGGAAGGAAGTTCTGTCGAAACAACGTTCGATCAATTTTTTGACAATGGTTGATATAAATAAAACTCAGTGGATGCTCATACTCGAAATACGAAGTATCTACTCGAATATCAAATCAAAATATTTCTAATTTTTCTAGATGATGCTAATACTTCAGTAGGTAACAGTTGATGCTCAAGTAGCATCTCGATACAACAAAGACGGAAAACAGTGCCAGTCTTCAACCATTAAAACAAAAATCGAGTCACCAAAATATAAGTTAGTATGGGGTAGACACCTTGAGATGTGAATCTCTATGGCCAGTTGTAGAAAGAACGCACTGCACAATAAATAAAAGTTAATTACCTGAAAAGTTTTCGATATTCCCGCTCCTAATGTGTTTTTCAAACTGAATGCACCTTTTGACGACGCTCCACGTTCATGAAAGTTGCCATGTTTAGTCAAAATTCACTCTTACAATGATCTTACTCATTTTCTAAGCTGCTTTACAGACAGCTCAGTTATTTGCCACGGCGATGCTCATTTTGAGATTAAATGCTCACAAAACGCGTAGATGTTCAATGTCCGGGGAGATACAATGTTCCCAAGTAGGTACTCAGTACATAGAGTAGATGCTCAGGTATATAAGAGTAATAATGCAGTAGGTACTTCGTACTTCGAATATGAGTATCTACTCAGTTTTATTCATACCACCCAATGTCTCGCTTCAATGTTTGATTATGTTGATTATGAGCACAACGCTGATCAACTTCCATATCCGAATTACCCATGAAATAAATCATTGCGGTTTGCACCTGAGGTAGTTCGTCGCACATTTGATTGACTTCGTGGACCTATGTCAGCTTGTCGTCTTCTCGGCATTGTAATGAACTTCAATAAACGACACAGAATTATTTTCACATTTTCAATCAAATCTGTAAATTTTGTCTTGAGAATTTTAAAATACTGAAAACTTCAAATCAAATCCTCGAATAACGGTAAAGTTTGAGGTTTTGTCGAAACCAACAAAGTGAACATAGGTAAATAGAATGGCAGATCAAAATTAATAAGAAACTTTCGCAATGCGTAACTGAATTCACTTTAACGAACACTTTTCTTGAAATAAACGACGTTTTTTGTTACGAAAAAACAAACAACGACTTGAAATGCAATAATACTTTTCACAATCGCACGGAAGAAATAGTTTTGTGTGACACGTCAGCAGGCGACAGATCCGTCAGGAATGGCCAACTATTCAAATTCATTTCAAGTGGCGATTCCCGTGCAAAATTTTTAAAATTTTTTTTATCTTTTAGCCGTCTCATTTTTTATAAATATTCTTACATATTGTGGTCACCTACATTTAAAATTTCAAATTTGGCGCTACAACTAGATGGCAGCAGTGAGGAGGAAGCAGTACGGGACACGACGGTATCTAAACAGAATTTTAATAAAACCGCTCGTTCGAAGATTAAAAATTAGTTTTACTAAAAAACCGACTACAATTTCAGGAGTGGGATGAACGACCTTAACATCGGAATGACCAATGTCCGATTTGTGTTTGTGAAGTGCTGATTCATGGAATAGTTACACGGATAAATGGTAGAAGAGTCAAGCACGTGGGAAATGTGAGGTTATGTCAACTCATCACGTTTTTCATAAAAGGAGAAGATGGCAAGAACCCTCCAAGAAGTGGAGTTGTGTGACGACGCTATTAAGAATGGTCCTTATGCATCGGTACGTACGCTATACGGCCTTGCCTTTGACGACGGTAGTCGGTTGAACAGAAAGAAGCTGTGTCAATGGACGGGTTTCCCTTTTGAGATCGCATCAAATGACTGCAATGAGAAAGTGGATGAGGTAGTGCAGAATTTTACGATCGCAGAACTTTGTGGAGTCGGCCTTCTACTGGGGTTGAATTGTGCAGGTACTCACCAAGAAGTGGCCGAGAGAATTTGTTCAGTGTTGACTGATTTTGATCTGTTTACACAAGAAAGAGTTGTTCAAGAACAAGAGAGTGAAGACGAGGACGACGAAGATGATCCGGTAGACAGTGATGATGGTCGAGCAGGCGCGGCAGCAGTCCCTACGTTCACCATGTCTTTCAGAGACATCGAAGATTCCGTACGCACTTTTAGTGGTGATGACAATTATGCAATCGAGACTTGGGTCGCAGACTTTGAAGACATCGCTAAACTTATGAAGTGGTCGGAACTGCAACGACTAGTTTTTGCGAAGAAATCATTAACTGGGCTTGCTAAGTTATTTATCCAAAGTCAGAGGAATTTGGGTACATGGAAGGACTTGAAACGCAGGTTATTGAGTGAATTTTCCAAGAAGGTGAGCACTTCTGAACTGCATCGCATGCTGAATAATAGAAAAATGAAAAAAGAAGAATCTCTCCAGGAATACTTGTTGAAGATGCGTGAACTCGCTTCAAAGGGTCAAATTGAAGAGGAGTCAGTAATCGAATATGTCATTCAAGGTATCAACGATGATCCTGAACACAAATTTTTGTTGTATGAAGCTAAAACTTATGTCGACTTAAAGAAAAAAATTGAAGTTTATGAGAAGATTAGAAAGACCCGTACACCTTCGACTCAATCTGTTGGTCAACGTTTCCGAAAGCATAACGAAAACAAAGGAACTTATTCTCCGGGGTCTGTAGGAGCGAAGGGCAGTAGTAAACCCCCTCCAAATCAGAACATAATTAGAAGATGCTATAATTGTAATGGTGTGGGCCATTTCGCCTCAAATTGTCCAATTCCGGTGAGGGAAAAGGGTTCCTGTTACAATTGCGATTCAAAGGAACATCAGAAGAGGAATTGTCCAGGGAAGAAAAAGGAAGACAACACCACCAATGTGATATCAACCGAGACACAAGATCCCTATATGGTAAACGTTAAGATTAATGTTAAAGATGATTGTCAAACCGAACGTAGCTATAATTTGAATTCATTAATCGATACAGGTAGCCCAATTTCAGTTGTAAAAGTTCGGTATGTCACCGAAAATAATTTCAATGAAGGTCTAAATCCAAATTTAAATTTCGTGGGTGTGAATGGATCGAAGCTTGATATTTTGGGTATTTTTAACACGGAAGTATTTGTTAATGAAACTGTTTTACCCATAAAATTCTATGTAGTTCCTAATAGCACCATGTCCTTTAACGCTATATTAGGTAGAGATTTTCTCAATACCAAGGGTTTCACGTTTACGTTAGGAGATCATTTAAAAATTATTTCAAACGAATTTGAGAAAGTAAATAACTTTGACGAAATTTTACATGTCGATTTTAAGGTAGGTGAAGAAATAAAAAGTAACAAAGAAGTACAGATCAATCCTTGTTTAGATTATGATAAAAAAGTGGAAGTTTTGGAATTGTATGATAATTTTTATTTATGTAATGACTCGCCAAAGATTGATTGTAATTACGAAATGAACATTCGTGTTAAGAATAATCAACCAATCTCTTTTAGACCACGGCGTTTATCCTTTTCTGAAAAAGAAAAATTACAAAACATGTTAGATGATCTATTAGAACGAGGCATTATTAGACCTAGTAGCTCTGATTACTGTAGTCCAATTGTACTGGTAAGAAAAAAGACAGGTGATTTAAGGCTTTGCGTTGATTATCGCGAATTAAACAAAATTACTATTAAAGACAACTTTCCTACTCCTTTGATAGAAGACAATCTGGATCGACTTCGAAACAAAAGATATTTTACGACCCTTGATCTTAAGGATGATTTCCATCGTGTTCGTGTAGCAGAATCGTCGATTAAATTTACTAGTTTTATCACACCTTCAGGGCAATTTGAATATCTTAGAATGCCTTTTGGGTTAACTAATGCCCCAAGAGTTTTTAACAGATTTATTAATTTAGTTTTCAATAAATTAATTCGAGCAAACAAAATTATTTTGTACTTAGACGACATTCTAATAGCGACCAACAGTTACGAAGAACATTTAGATATTTTGAAAGAAGTATTTGGTGCAGCCTCCCAACACAATTTGCTTTTTCGAATTGATAAATGTGCTTTTCTTATGTTTGAAATTTCTTATTTAGGATATCTAGTAAACAATGATGGCATCAGACCTGATCCGAAAAATGTCGAAGCAATTTTGCAGTATCCAATTCCTACAAATGCTAAGGAAGTTCATAGGTTTGTTGGTATTGCTAGTTATTTTCGAAAATTTATAAATGGGTTTTCCGTCCTTACAAAACCTTTATATGACTTGTTAAAAAAGAATGTTGAGTTTCGGTTTGGTGAAAAAGAACTTGAATCCTTTGAACAAGTAAAAAATCAATTAGCTTCTTATCCTCTTTTAGCTGTGTATGATCCGCATACCCAAACAGAGTTGCACTGCGATGCATGCACATCTGGGTTTGGAGCTATTTTACTTCAAAAACAGTCGTCGGGAAAGTTTCATCCTGTTTTTTATTTCAGTCGTAGGACGACCGAAACCGAATCTAAATATCACAGCTTTGAATTGGAATGTTTAGCCGCTATTTATGCTATTAAACGATTTCATATATATCTCTTCGGTATACATTTTACGATTGTCACAGACTGTGATAGTTTTAGGCTTACTCTGAATAAAAAAGATATTAATGTTCGAATTTCTAGGTGGGCACTATTCTTACAAAATTATGACTAAGAATTGCAACATCGTCCGGGAACACGGATGATCCATGTTGATGCTTTAAGTCGAGCCAACAATATTTTAGTACTAGAGGAAAATACACTGGAACAAAATTTAGCTATTTCTCAAAATTTAGATTCGAGTATTCAAAAGGTTAAGTCTGAACTCGAAATCCGCGAAAGTACAAAATTTGAACTTAGGAATGGACTAGTGTATAGAAAGAGCAAAGGAAAGCTTTTATTTTACGTTCCTTCGTTGATGGAAAGTCAGATCTTAACTATGTGTCATGATAATTTCGGTCACGTTGGCGTGGACAAAACTATGGAGTATCTAAAACGCAGCTATTGGTTTCCTGGTATTAAAGAAAAAGTGAAAAATCATGTTCGAAATTGTTTGAAATGTATCACCTTTTCACCAATTGGTGGCGCTGTGCCGAGTGAGTAACACAATATCCCTAAGGGAAATAAACCCTTTGTCACCATACATATTGACCATTATGGTCCATTAGAAAAAACTTTGACAGGTAAAAGATATATTTTTGAGATCATTGATTGTTTCCCTAAATTCGTAAAACTGTATGCAGTCAAGAGCACCAAAACTTGTGAAGTAATCAATCAGTTAGAAAATTATTTTAGGCACTATAGTGTACCATTACGTATTGTATCCGATCGGGGATCCTGTTTTACCTCTAATGAGTTCGAAAAGTTTGTTCAAGAACATATGACTCAGCATATTAAAGTCGCGACGGGGTCACCAAAATCAAACGGTCAGATCGAAAGAATCAATCGAGACTTAACACCAATGTTGTCAAAATTGGCTATTTTAACAAATAAGTGGGAGAAAGCTTTGGGAACAGTTGAATTTGCTATTAACAATTCGTTTTGTAGATCCACTGGTAATTCTCCATCCGTTTTATTGTTCGGTATTAGTCAAAACGATCCTAGCGATCCTTTAAGAAATTCATTGGGCGCTGAAGCTGAAAAAGAAGATGACTTAGCCGAGGTTCGAGAAAAGGCTCAGTCTCAGAATGAAAAGTTACAAGCATACAATAAGCGCATGTATGACCAAAAACATAGACCTCCTAAACCGTACAATGTCGGTGATTATGTGATGATAAAAAACATAGATGTTACACCAGGTATTAATAAAAAACTTTTACCTAGGTATCGTGGTCCCTACGAAATCAAGAAGTCATTAGGCAATGATCGTTATTGGATTACAGACGTTGAAGGTTTCCAAGTAACGCAAATCCCATTTGAGGGAGTATGTTGTTCTGAGAATATGAAGCTTTGGCTTCAATAAGTTACAAAGAGATTAGTTTCATTTGTTCATTATTTCATAATGTTGTGTTTCTAAGTTTTGTTTCCACCTCGTTCTAGTTTTGACGCTAACATGTTCGTCTTTTAAGCCGTCTTTTAAGCGATTGGGTTTTCTAATCCATCTCTAATACCCTTATGATTTTTATGTGTCCTAATTACTTATGTGATTTATGTACTTTAGATACTTATGTGCGTCTTATCATTATGTTATTTAGGCGTTATATTATGTATTGGATTTATGTGACTTATGTTTTTAACATTTTATGTTTCACTAACTTATGATGTTTGTGTGACTGAAGTTTTAAGCACCTTATGTTTTCTGTCACTTATTATGTTACGTACCTTATGTTTTACTTTGTGTAACTTATGATGTTTGTGTGACTGAAGTTTAAGCACCTTATGTTTTCTGTCACTTATTATGTTATGTACCTTATGTTTTACTTTGTGTATATGATCGGGACGATCATAATGTCAGGATTGGCCGAATTGTGGTCACCTACATTTAAAATTTCAAATTTGGCGCTACAACTAGATGGCAGCAGTGAGGAGGAAGCAGTACGGGACACGACGGTATCTAAACAGAATTTTAATAAAACCGCTCGTTCGAAGATTAAAAATTGGTTTTACTAAAAAACCGACTACAGTATAAACCTTCTCCTGACGATAAGGAACACGTAAAAAAAAGAATCGTCCAATTCGGTGCAGTCGTTCTGAAGTTATGGGCGTACATACATTTCGGCGATTCATTTTTATTAATATAGATTAATGAAAAACATATGTAGAGCTATTTGTTGGATTGCTTTTGGCAAGGTCTTACAAAGTTCGTCGTTCGATATAGGCGGAAACTGTTTCCACTATACCAAGAAAGTATTGAAATGCATCATACAATGAGAGATAATTTTATTTATACAGTGGCTGTTGTTAACATCAATGATTAACAATTAATTTTTATAGAGCAATTAATATATATTATCTAACTTACTGCCCAAAGTTACTTAGTCCTGGGGACTTAATATGCTATTACCGTTCAATCCACTTCATCTTTATTGATTTGATACCTACTCGTATAATCATTCATATAAAGGGTGTTTCAAAATGATTTTCATCTAGTTAGCTTTGAAATCGCTTCGACCCCTATCTTTCCCTTAATGAAAATCTGCAGTCATAGCGGACTAGATGAAAATCATTTTGAAACACGTTGCATAAGTAACTATAGAATTCACAGTTGATCGACAGTTGAGTTATTTCATCAGTTATACGTGAAGATACGTTAATTCGTTTTCTGTCAGAGTTGGCTAGAACATTTTTCAGTAAGCAAAAACTGCAATTAAAGTGTTCATTAAAAATAACTCTGAAACTGGCAGTTAATACCGAAGATACGGATCGTTCGACTTAGTGTACTGAGAATATAATTCATGTATCACATGACCCCATTTCTTCCAATAGAATTTGTTCAAGCCCTTAGTTACATGTCTATCACAGCGATAATAATTTTATTGCCTTATTGTGGTCTGTTGCTACCTAAATTTAAAAACTGTCAAATTGACAAATTTTAGAATTTCATAATTTTTTTTGTCTTTTATGGCTTGCCAACGTTGGGGGCAAGCTCAAAACGACGAAATCAATTCTATTATCAAAAAATGTGTTCATTTATTATATTCTCATGTTGAATATAACTCGTGATATGATTAATAATCGAAGATATGGCTCGTGAAACCGAAGCAGCAGATTCAACTCGTGCTTCGCACTCGTTGAATCTGCAGCTCGGTTTCACTCGAAATATTATCGATAATAATCATATCACTTGTTATATTATAATTGAAAATATTTATGAATTTAGAGCGATCTATTAATCTACATAGCGTGTAGAAGCAAACCGTGTTTGATTCCATATTGTCTCAATGGCTTTAGGAGTAGCCTTTTCCAGATTACTGAAGATACTGTTAAGGAAGGATACACAATAACCATTGTAAAAGACAAAACCTATTCTCAGAAATAAATAAGGTCAGAACAACTTGAATGACTATTTTTATCCAGGTTTTCTAAGTAAACTGAGTCACTAAAACTAAAAATCGATCTGAGGTGTACTGTGTATAACATTGTACACAACTTTTTCAAATATTTATCAAAGCTACCTGATGTATCTATTGGACGATAATTTTTTTTCTTCCTCTAGTAGTATTTACAATGGCTAATTGTCGACTTGTCTAGAGGTCTGCAATTTGAAAAATTGTGATCACCCTGGTCAATAATGTAAACGTAAAGTGGGCCACCTAATGTGGGAACTGTCAGAAAAATTGAGACATAACCTGAAAACGATCATTTTGGAAAATTTGCTTTAAATTATACCGTGAAATGATTTCCAAACCCTGAATTGATTATTCTGGGTCTAGTTAAGAATAAATTAGTGATACTAAAATAATGTATTCACTAAAATATTACAACAATATTAACAATAAGGAAAAACGTAATTCTTATTAAAATAATAATTAATGGTGCAATTGTGGCACGTCATATTGATACCAGCAGTCCCTGTATTTGTATTTGAATTAGAAAAACTGGTTGCAGGTGTGTCTACCGTGGAGCTATTAAAAAATTCGTGCTCTGGATCGCGAGAAGTGGACGGAATGAAACTGAAGTTGATGGGAGTGAAAATGAAGTTGACGGGAGTGAAACTGCCTCATAGTTTGGTTTGACTTGATTCGTCGTAGATGAGCTTGGACCATTTTAGCGATTTTTTATTGGAAATCGAGTCGTCGATGTATCGTTCTGCTACGTTCGAGGATTTCCATCCCCCGTGTCGCTTTAACGATAAAGGTCGATACCTTTTTCAATCAAAATTGTCGCGAAAGTACGGCGGAATGAGTGCCCTGTGTATTGCTCTGGGTTTTTTAATACAAGGAATTTCGCTATAGTATTTGTAGTTTTGCTGATTGTATTATGACCAATATTTTGTCTTTTAGGTTTATCCCCACGAAAACCAATCTAATAATTTTGGCATGTCAGGGGTAGACCTTTTTGAAATGTACTTTCGAATTATCTCAGTCCACAGAGGTTCCATCACAACAAATTTTCACGACGCTCCATTTTTGCTGGTTGGTATATTCACAATGATAATATCCTCCTTGTGTTAGTGAAATGATAGTGTGGCGACCTATGTGTTTACCCCGCTTGCCGAAAGGTCGTACTTTCGCGCTATTTGGGGGAAACCAACCAGTGCACTGCAGTGGACGGAAACAAGATCGAAACTGCAGTCTACAGCTTTCCCAACGGGTTGTGTCTAGCCTTCGGTGTGATTAAACACTTTGCAAAATCCTCCTTAACTATAATGTCTCCCATAACACAAATTACCTATGAAATGATTTGTAAATATTGATGACAATTATAAGCAAGAAGTGCCTTTTTTGATACAAAATCTTTATCAGGAGCTTCAGTTAAAAATCGAGTGATTTCTTCTTGTGAAAACATAAAAGATCTTTTAGCTTTGTAACCTGCATTTTCCGCTTGAGAAATGGCATAAGTCTAGGATAATTTTCGATCATATATGTTTTCTTCTAGAGAAATTGTGGATTTGACCATTGAATACGTTGCCCATAATGTGGATGTCTTTTTTGCCTTGGTCTATTTTTGGAAATAGACTATAAGCATATTTTCAGACGTTGCTCCATTTTTTTTCCAAGCACCAGTCTTTAAATTCTGAATATACCTTCAGGTACAGATTTTTTTTTATTTTTCTGGAAGTAGCTGTTCTTCCATGCTTGGTGCAGCCTCTTTTATTTCAGGAGGGGTACATGACGATTCACTTTCAGAAATTTTTCAAACATAATATAACAAGCGGTCTGACTTTTTCCGACAAAATTTGTGACACAAATTACCGAGTAGCTGTTGCGATGAAAATCACACGAGTTGTATTCGGCTTGACAATCCAAAGAGAAAATTTTAATTACTTTTTAGGGACAATAATTCACATAATTTATAGTTAGCGTAGTAGTTGAGTAACCATACCTACCTAGTCTAAATAGTAACAAAACAACAAGGCAAAACGTAAATAAATTTCTAAACATCAAATTTTGTGTGCGCTGCTGGTTGATTTTCTTAATCATGGGAGCAAGATTTGGTAACAAGACTGTGTTTGAAATTCGAAATGCAGTGAAAGAAAGTCAGTACCGAAACACTGCAAGAACGCAAGATTCAATTTGGAAGCAGTTTACAGAATTTTGTGAAATACGGAAGTTTCCTCTAAATAAAGCAGTCGGAATGAACGAGGTGGCCAGTATTTTGGAAGATTATGCCTTTAACGCCAACAGAAAAAATGGATCTGAGGGGTGGGATTTTATTTCTATAACGATAAAATATCGGTACCGATAAAATGTGGTCGTCTTTTTCTTTCACATCTGAAATTTATATTTTCGTCCTTGTCATTTATCGCTTCGTTATCGTTTCGTATCTTATCGGTAGAAACAAAATCCCATCCCTGAGTACAAAGAAGCTACTCCTAAAACAATTTGGAATTGTATTTCAAAAAGTTTAATATAACGATGAATCCTCTCATGGATATCAACTTTGAGAGTGCACGTAAAGCCAGAGACTCCAGAAAAAAAAAAGCTGTAGACTATCCCGGAAAAAGGAAAATAAGTTCATGTGCTATTGACGAAGTAAATTACAGGAAAATGATTCATCATTGGGACGAAGATACTGTCTCGGAGTTACAGAAAAAAAGTTATGTAACTGCTGCAAAGGAATTAGCATGGCGCGGGGGTGAAGGAGCGCATTGTCTTCTTCACTATTTTAAACCCGACGTTGATAGTTCTGGTAATCTAACTGGACGTTATGAATACAATCAATTTTTTTCCAAGGGGGTGCAAGTCTGACATGTGAAAGTAAATGGTTAATACCAAATAGATAAAATCCAGATTTATGCCCTGTCAGGTACAATAAGAGCATTTTTATTTTATTTTTCTAGAAGTATCTGTTTTAGACTTTTAGAGAAGATGTTGGCAAGGAGAGGCAAGACCATTAAAACGGATCGTTTATTTTTGACAGAAAATCCTTCATGGAAGACATCGTCTTGGTACAAAAATTCAACAGTTGGTGTAACCGAATTCACTAAATAGCTTAAAACTAGTGCTGAAAAAGTGGGATTGGATACAAAACGCCAAAAAATCACAAATCACTCTGCACGCTCAACAGCTGTTAGTCAACTTGCAAAAGCTGGAATTGGCGAACAGCAATTAATTAAAATTACAGGACACTCTTCGGCAGGCTCTATCCGTCCTTATTTACAGCTAGACAGTTCTCACCACAATAAAATTGGAACAACATTTAGACAAGATATTACAGCTGTCGAAAGTGGCAATAAAATCATTGAGAAAAAAGAAGATCAAAACGAAAATAAGATTTACAACAATTGGACCTTTAATTGTTATTATTCTAATCAGTAATCAGTAATTTCAGTTTAAAATGTAATTTTGCATAGTGGACCAAGAGCTATAAGGTTATATGGCCATCATAAAATCATCCCATTGCATCCAAGTTAAGTTGTTTACAATAGAAAAGGTTTTAGGGTCGTAAATAACGGCTGTTGTGGTTTCGTTCAAGGGCGGCTTTCACTAAATATGAAAATCCACCACTCCACTATTTCTTAACTACCTGCAGCCGCTGAGGGTTCCGAAATAACCACTCGCTTTGAAAGCTGGCCCTGTTAAATGTGAGCAAGAAATGTTTAGAAGACGATTTATTGGCAACCGGTAAGCTTAGTGCGAACCACACAAAGGAGGTATTTATTTGCGGTCAACTACTTTTATGATGGTCATATAACCTTATACTTTTGGATAAGCGTATGTTTCATTATCATTTTTTATTAAAGTTCATTTGACAAATTTGACAAATTAATTTAACATAAATTTTTTCACTGAAAAACAGTGTTGTTGCCTGCCATTTTATTGGTTAAGAATTTTCAAGTTGGATTGTCACAAAAAAATTATTAAAAAAAGGGAAATATGGAGGAAATTAAAACAAAAATTTTGGACTACCAAAACATAACAAATTTCCAAAGCTTACTAAAATGACGTGGGTACACGTTTTTATTGATGCAGTTCAAAAAAAATATTTTAAAAATCCGCAAACCTCAAATGGGCTACTAGTGGAAAAAATAGTATATTAATCACTCGTTCTCAGGTTCTAATTTGCGCTTGTTCTGGAATGATTGTCTTCACAATCTTGGTTAATAATATACTACAATACGACTTATCGTCTTTTTATAACCTGGAATTGCATTTTCAGACATATCTTACGTTTAAAAAAAAACAAACGAAATACATGGTCACCATGTCCTGTTTCTTAACGTGACAATGTTGCCGTAAGTCTTATTAACTCCCCAATCCAAACTTCAAACAGTTTAAAATAACTTAACCGTTTTTCCATACATAGGTAATGGAAAATACAATGTTTACTAAAATTACAATTTTAATATAGTAACGTTGATCGTAGTTAAAAAATCGACGTGGGTAAAACTCAACAATTTATTTCTTAATAACTCGAATTTATACGACTGATTACACAGCGATTACTCATTAACTGAATAATTCCGACCTGATTGGAATGGATTTGACTAGACTCTACTTCTCCCATTGTCCGGACTTCACTGACTGCTCCCGACGGTGGTTCTCATTTAAAGAACCACGCGGTTCTTCTCGAAACGCCTCCGTCACCGCTTCTAGACTTGTCTGCGGCACTCATCGCGACTTCCGCTTCCAGGCTCTTCTTCATCATCATCGCACATACTAGAAAACCCATAGGCCTCCTACCGAGGCGGCGTATGGGTTTATTTCGTAACGATACTATTTATATATTTTATACACAATCAACTTATAATAGGATTTTAATACACACTTCTAAACCGTTTTAACTAACACTTTATCCTCTAGTGGGATAAAGTTAGTTTATTCCACTCTTACACAACTCAATCAAATTTATTGAATAATTACTTATTTACATTAACATTTATATTTAAAGTAACACATGCCTTTGATATTTTGACTTCGGTGTCATTGATGCCCATCTTTTTCTCGATATTTTTGGACTGGCACAGTTTTTGACAAATTTATACAAAATGTGAATTTGTCTTTTTGGTCGAAAAAAAGCCGCGCAATTTTTCTTGAGATTCAAAAAATATAACAGCATGACTTCCTCATTGATTGTCCTTACTTGGCGTTTTTCTCTCTACATGTTATTAAATTCAGCAAATTCTTTTTCGTAATATTTTTTAGACTTGCCTGGTAATAAACGTAGAATTGCTTCTTGGGCCTCTTCAAAGATTTCTGAAGGAATAATTCAATTTCTTCCATTTTCGCCAGTTTTTCGAGCAAAACGAAAAAACAATAAACAATAGGTAACTAATCTAACGAATGCGGCGCGCCATAGCTTTCTCAGTTTCACCAAATTCTAGAAGGTGTGATGTGTCGGGATATTCTTTTATTAAATTAGATGAATTTCAATTTGTGCTTGTGATAATGGATAAAATGTTGTATTGCATTCGTGTTTTAGCCACGTTTTATCTTTGTCCACTTAAGAAAATTAAACGCTCGGACTGCGTTCTCGCGTTTAAACATTCTTGCGCTGTCTAAAACACTCTTACAACCAATTACCCGACCCGTTTTTTTTTTAAGAATGTGAAATCCCCTCGGAGGTCCCAACTATCTTTCTTTTTTTACTTCCCGAGCGTAAGCAAAGGAAGCATTGTAATCGAGTCCGTCGGCCGACTCTCTACGTTTACGTTTTCTCGATCTTTCATGACCCCTAGAAGACGAAGAAATAGGTCTCCCATTTCCGTCTGTCTGTCCGTCTGTCCGTCTGTCCGTCCGTCTGTCCGTCTGCCGTCCCGGATTTTTATTAGACAGATAATCTCCGAAAGTACTCGACCGATTGTTGTGAAATTTTGTACTTATATTAAGAATATCATGTAGATGGTAAAACGCTAACCAAAATTTGTCTAATCATCCCCACCACTAATGCGATGACGTCACTTCAAAATTGTACGTAGTAAATGGGTTTTCAATTGTATAAAATAACATAGTCCTACACATGTAGTTTACAACTCTGAATCGACTTTTCACCCGAAACGTCCAGATTTTTGGAAAAAAAATCAAAATTATAAAACAACATTTTGAAATTTAATTTTTAATCTGCTAACCAGAATGCTTTGAAATGTTGCAGATGTTTTAAGGCTATAAAGAGCATCATAAATCTTTAGTCAAAAAATATTTGCTTATCCCCTCCAAAAACTTGATGACGTCAGCTCAAAAGTTTGTGGAATAAATCATATCTAAAATGTACAAAATATGATGAGTCTGTACTTGTGATCTATCACTCCATTCATATTTTTTGGATTTGCATATACAGGGTGACTCAAAAAAATTAATGAATGCGTAAATATATTTTATTGATTTAATCAGGAACTACAAAACCGAATGCTCTGAAATCTTGCAGATGTTTTAAGGTCATAAAGAGCATAATAAATGTTTAGTCAAAATATATTTGCTTATCCCCTCCAAAAACTTGATGACGTCAGCTCGAAAGTTTGCCGAATAAATCATATCTAAAATGTACAAAATATGATGAGCCTGTACTTGTCATTTATCACTCCATTCATATTTTTTGAATTTGCATATACAGAGTGACTCAAAAAAATTAATGAATGCGTAAATATATTTTATTGATTTAATCAGGAACTACAAAATGGAATGCTCTGACATCTTGCAGATGTTTTAAGGTTATAAAGGGCATAATAAATGTTTAGTCAAAATATATTTGCTTATCCCCTCCAAAAACTTGATGACGTCAGCTCGAAAATTTGCCGAATAAATCATATCTAAAATGTACAAAATATGATCAGTCTGTACTTGTGATCTATCACTCCATTCATATTTTTTGGATTTGCATATACAGGGTGATTCAAGAAAATAAATGAAAGCGTAAATTTATTTTACTGATTTACTCAGGAACTACAAAACCGAATGCTTCGAAATCTTGAAGATATTTTAAAATTATCATAAGCATGGTAAATTTTTGATCAAAACGTATTTGGTCGTCCCCCCTAAAAAATTTATGACGTCACCACAAAATTTTGCTGAATAAATCCTATCTAAAATGTACAAAATATGGTGAGTCTCTTCTTGTGATTTATCATTCCATTCAAATTTTTTCGATTTGCATATACAGGGTGACTCAAAAAAATTAATGAATGCGTAAATTTATTTTATTGATTTAATCAGGAACTACAAAACCGAATGCTTTGAAATCTTGAAGATGTTTTAAGGTTATAAAGAGCATAATAAATTTTTAGTCAAAATATATTTGGTTATCTTCTACAAAAAACTGATGACGTCAGCTCAAAAGTTTGCCGAATAAATCGTATCTAAAATGTACAAAATATGATGAGTCTGTACTTGTGATTTATCATTCCATTCATATTTTTGGATTTGCATATGCAGGGTGACTCAAAAAAATTAATGAAGGCGTGAATTTATTTTATCGATTTAATCAGGAATTACAAAACCGAATGCTTTGAAATCTTGGGAATATTTTAAAGTTATTATAAGCATGGTAAACTTTTGTTCAAAATGTATTTGTTCATCCCTCCTAAAAAAATTGATGACGTCACCCTTAAATTTTGCTGAATAAATCCTATCTAAAATGCAAAAAATATGTGGAGTTTGTACTTGTGATTTATCATTCCATTCATATTTTTTAGATTTTCTTAAGAGGTGGTTCAAAAAAATTAATGAAGTCAGTTTATTTTATTGATTAAATTAAAGGCAACACTTATTATTAGCATTACACCCCAACCAACCCAATTTGGTATACACAAAATTTGTTAAAGGAAAAACTCGGTTGAAACATAAGGGTAGCACGCTTATTTACATCGACTTTAACATTACAGACCTGCATTTGTTTTATGCGCTCACTTGGTTCCGTGAATGTGAAATAGACATGTTTATAATCAACCAATTGTGAATTTCACCGTCAAGAATTAAAATAAAACCCAATGTTTTATATAATAAGCGGAAGTCGAAGCAATAAAACCGATGGTCGTTTTGTTTACAGTTTCTCTGTTTGACTCTCACGTATGCTGTTACGCCTGTCATCTTAAATTAAGAATGTTTATACATACACGATTTTCAGTTGCCTCTGATACGTATACGTGAGTAAATTGTTTCGTTATTTTATTGATTATTACAAATCAATATTCAAAACGACCCAATTCATTTTCCCGAAAATTTGAGAATATAATAATTTTATTCTTAGTATTACACTACATCTATCCCAACTGATATACGTGTCCTTGCAAAAATGTTGATGACGTCATCTCGATTTTTTTTTTAAATTCCCACTACAAAAATGTAATGAGAAAAAAAACACAATAGGCATGCAGTCGTCAAGTTTCCGACAGCGAGGGAAGTACTGTCTAAACTCTTTAGACCAATTTTTTTTAAATGTGAAACCTCGAGACCTCCTGTCTTTTTTATAGAATGTGTAACCTTCTCAGGAGTCCCAACTGTCTTTTTTTCAAAGAAGGTGAAACCTTCTCGGGGGTCTAACTGTCTTTTTTTAAAGAATGTTATACTTTCTCGAAACCCTAACTGTCTTTTTTTTTAATAATGTGAAAGCTTTTTTTTCTTTTAGACTGTGACTAGTCCTTTCTATATTGTTTTTATTCCATAGAGGTTATCACAAAAAAATGGAATTTCGCCAAGTAAAATTTTATAATTTTCCATGTTCTTGTCCATTCATTGCAATAAATTTTTCTATTACCATACTTTTTCATCATTATTAAGAAAACAAATTCAAAATTTTCTAGTTGAGTATCGAGAATATGAAAGTTGTGAACTGGGTACATTCACGTAACTTTTGCATTTTGTGTAATTGTATTGCTTTTACAAAATTGCACAAATTTAGTTAAAAATTTAACCAACGATTTCTGAGTCTGTTTCTGAAAAAACACACATGTGACAGTGTTAAAAGATCAATCAAGATCATTTAAAATTTCTTTTTTACTGGTTAGTTGTAACATGATTATTTATTAACAAAAATAAGTAATCACATTAAACACCAGTGTTTTCTTTAATCCATTCTCTGTAATAAGCTGTTCTTGTAAATCCAGAAGGATTTCCATTTTTACACCCCGTCTGACCAACGAAGCTAGCAATACCAACATGTAGAGGATCAGTATCAGCATTCAAAACTGCAGGGCCTTCAGTGTCGCCCTACAAAAATTGCATACACTATTTTTATCCCTTTGCACGTACACAAGATTATTCAAACCGCAACAGTGAACCGATATTTACATGAACTTTATTGCTGCCTACTGCATTTAATATTTTGAATAGTTTATGGTGTGAAAGTATCAATCAAAACAAGAGTGTTTTTATTGAAAGCCTCAAGGAAGTAGTATACCTACGCATGAACTAATTGTAAATTTTTTCAGCTTTTTGTGCAAATTGATGATGTCATGTTGCTAATTCTGTACACTTTTCTCTGATTCAGTTTTTAATTAGTATTTCTTTGATAAATCTCATTTCTTTACCAAATTTCCTTTGTCGTTCATTCTTTTTTCTTGTTCTGAGTTTTTTATTTCAAGTATTGTGTAATCGTAATTGCTTCTTGGTCGCTTTCCAACTCGTTTCAATCTTTTGTGTATTGTTTGTATTGTATTAGTTACTTCCTTAATTAGTGTTCCCTTTACAAGATTTTTTTGTTCTGTTAACTGCAGATACTATTTTCGAATCTCTGGTTGTATCCACTTCTTTCTACTTCTAAAATCATCCAAATGAGACTGTGAACCAGTTCTTTTAAGATTCAACCAGTTTTCTGTGTAGTCTATCCAATTATTTCTTCTTTAGCATCAATAATATCTCGTCAATCAAAGAAAATGAATTATACAGATTAAATAAATTGGATCTTTGATAAGCAGGAGGGGAGTGATCATAGCTGGAGTAGTGGAGTGCTCTCAAGTCTGAATAGAACTAGCATTTGAGACTAAACAAGGATGAGGACCATCAAGTTTACTATATCTTTATGGTTTAAGCCATTAAGTGCAGAAAAAAATAAACATTAAATACTTAGGATGTTGCTCTTAATCCGTAAGCACCTTCAACTATTTCAGGAAATTAACATTATTTTCACATTATAATTGGTATCTTGTAGTAATTTCTAGGTATATTGTCTGCGTGATGGAAATCTGAACCACGTGTTTGTAATTACCACTGCCTTTTCCTGACAGAATTCAATTAGTCTTTCACCTCTTCCGTTTCTTCGCCCCAGACCGTAACCGTACTCTCCCTTCGCCTACCTTGGCGGATCCCCCATAGATGTTAATATCATGTGGTCTCGCATTTTTATAAAATCACTTATTTCCTGATATCAACTTTCTGATTATTCCAAAAATATTTTCAGATATAGAAACAGAAATATTAAACGACCGGAAAAGTTAAATATGATACGAAACAGTAAAGTTTCATACAAATATTTGTGTACTGTACATTGATTTTTTTGAAGCAATGAACAAAAATATTATCTCTACTTACAATGCAAGCACCTTTAACAGGATCAGCACCTGCCGAAGTACACACCATGTTGTCAAGAATCGCATTTCCATAAATTTCCATACACTCGCTGTTAGTAATAGTGGTAACCGTGATATAATTTAAAAACGGATTTACACCATCTTCGCCTATAAAAAACACAACATTAAAAAATAGGTATATATTTCTTCTCATGCAGTGCCAAGTTTACCATCAGCAGTTACACCAAATCCACTAACTACAACCTCTTCCCCACCTTCTAGTGGTTCAGAAGCAAGAGCAATCGGCGCAATAATAGCTAAAATAATCAATGTATTAAATAGTTCTGTCAACCAAAAATTTATTCCCTACTATTAAAACTCAAATTTACTCTGAGCTTTATGAGGCCAATATCGTTTGCAAGAGTATTAGCGTTGTATTCTTCATGAAGAATAAATTCACTCGATAATATTACTTCAGGAACCATTACCAAATCTACGGTTCCTACATAAACATAGGCCAACTCTGCTCTTCAAAGTGTTAAATTTTCAGAATGGAAGCAATTTTTTGCTTGAACAGTTACCTATCTAGACAATGTGCAGCGGTGAGGATCCAGTATTCACTAATTATACTACCACCACAAAACCAAATCGTATCGTTAAAACCGAGGTCCACACCAACCTGCCACGGAAATTGTCCCAAAGTCGCATTTTCTCCATTAATAATTCTACCATCTGAAGTTTATAAACACAATTAGTAGTTGGTGAAAAAACTTTAATTGTCTGTGAAAACAACATCTCACTTACATGTTACTTGTAAAATTCCTGGTTTGACTTCTTCTTCTAGAGGAAAAACATGGCTTAATAAAATACAGAAACATAAGGAAATAACTACAGGAATCATTTTGGTTATTTTTTATACACCTATTTATACTATTTCAGTTAACAAATGTCAATAATCTTTCAATTTGTTACGCTACAACTTAGAGATAGCATTTTTCTTTTTTTAAGTGGAAGCATAAGATAAGTTCAGTGACTGATAATATTTTTGACAAAAACACAAAATAAACAAAACACTTATTAATATAAAAAACAAACTAAAGACCTGGTATTCAAACGTCTACTGTGCGTTAATAATAGGCAAACATTTCAAATAAAAAAAACTTTATTGATGTTTTTTCAGAGCAGTAATTGTAAACATTATGATTTATACTAAAGTGGCACTGTAATATAAATACAATTTTGGTAATTAGCTGGCTGATGTTATGCACCACTCTTTTCTTTAATCCATTCTCTGTAATAATCAATTCTTGTATATCCAGATGGATCTCCGCCTTCACATCCTGCACGACTAACAAAAATGTTAACAGCCACAAGAACTGCATTAGAATTGAGATTTGTTACCGCAGGCCAACCACTGTCGCCCTTTAAGATTCAAAATTTCTCTTAACTATTATTGGAGTAATTTGTTTAAACTTACAGAGCAAGGACTCTTAACTGGAGCACTTCCAGCTGAAGCACACACCATTTCTTCAAGTATAACATCTCCATAAATTTGCCTGCACTCAGTATTTTCAATGGTAGTTACAGTAACAAACTGTAACACAGTACTATAGTCACTGTCTAAAATCATTCAATAGGAAGAAAAATGTGTGAATCCTGTTCCTTTACAGTCAGAAGTTTGGCCGAAACCACTCACTGTTATATCCACTCCAGCATCAAAAGGACTAGAAGCCAAAGCAATTGGTGCTATAATATCTTAAAGTAATTATTAGTTTATGTAATCCGGGTAAAAGAGCATATTTTTAAATGCCAATCCGATTCTAAGCCTTGCAAGACCAATGCCGTTTGCCAAAGAAGTTTCGTCGTAATTTTCATGGACAATAAATACATCCGCGTACACTATTTCAGAAACTAGATCAAAGTCTACAGTACCTACATACATCGTAGCAATTATTCCCCTTAAAAGTATTATACATTTAACAAATCTATTATTTCTCCCAGTTTGGTTTATTACTCATCTACACAATGCGCTGCTGTTAGTACCCAATTCTCGTTGATAATACTGCTCCCACAACACCTTGCATAGCCAATGGTGGTTACACATACGGCTACTTGCCAAGGAAACTGTCCTAAAGTTGCATTTTCTCCGGTAACAATTCTGCCGCCTAAAACGTCTTCAATTTTATTAAATTATATACAAATAACATTAACAATTATTCTTTGTACTGATTTCTGTTAAAATGTATAATATAATCTCAGTTTTTCAAATTGTAACTGTGATAACACAAATTTGCTGAAAAAATTTCATCGAAAAAACAAAGCAATAAAATTTCGTAAATTAATTCAAAATTTACTAAAAGTGCAAAATCTGAAGTTAATTCTATGTACCTTTAACTTACTCGTCTCACGCATGACTACATTTTGAGATAAGCCATTTTCAGTGGGTGAAGCGTCACTCAGTAAAGTGTAAAAACACACATAAAAAATGTACTGCAACATTTTAAAAATACGCTATTTCCAAACTTGTTAATAAATTGGTCGCTGCTTTTTTTTAAATAAATAATCTACCTTTATACTTTATTTGTATGTACATACTTATTTATTTTTAGTCTATGAGATAGACAGAAATTTATATCGATGGTACTTAAATTAATGCTCTTATCTATACCTAGTACTTGTCCAAGTTGTAAAACAATGCGCCCAAATTTTGAACCACTCATGTAATACGACTATATTGTGAATATTGTTTTCATTTCCGTTCCATTGGAAAAAAATATAACCTAATAATTGTTGATGTTCGAATTTCATCATGATTAATTTTTTAAGTAAAATAAGGAAGAAGATATAGCTGTCTCCTTTTTTAAATTTTAAACCCAGTTCTATTTAAAAGATCAAACCTAAGTTGCGATGATATTGGTACCACCAGTCATAGAAAATAAATGTAAAAAATCTTAAGACCCAGTACAAAGCGCACTTCATTAAGAATGAAAATTGTTATATGATACATCTTGCCACTCAACCTTGAAAGGTATTTAGAAATTTGCAGGGAACTGCAAATCACAACCAATAGCAGCTCCATATTGTGACTTTAACGACGCTTGCCTTATTTTTAAAATTAGTGCTGCACTCTAAAATTTTTCGTGAAAATTAAACGTCCTTTAGAAATTCAGATAAAATTTAGCAGAAGTGACACGATAAATTTCACATTACAAAATAAAAAAAAATATTTACGTGCACACACAATTTTTGGAATAAACTTTTTTAAAGCGGTACAAAAGGAGCAAAAACACACGTACAATATATGTGGCAGCTTCTTGAAATATTACTAAATTTTCTATATCATCGCACTTTTATTTATGAGCTTGTCACAGCATTTTTTATTTAAAACAAATATAATGTGCTTTTTTTTACAAGCGTAAAACAAGCCAGATGTACGATTCTATTGTTGCAGTTGCAACAATAGAATCGTATCAAAACTGATAAAAAATAGTTGTTTTTATCAGTTTTGATTTTTATTATTTCATAACATCACGAATTTGTACGTTTTTGAAAAAAATCTGTGGTCTAATATCTAAGCTGAACTATAAAATTTGTTGGTGAAAAGTCCCTTTTTTGTGTAGTTTTAGTATGACTTTAATATGACATTTTAATAGTTCTCAAACAAAACATGAAGATGTACAATGTTTTTACTTCCTGAGCGTAAGCTAATTGCCACTTTAATATGTTCTCAACCTCTAGAGTATGAAAAGAGTGGTCTCCCGTTTCCATCTGACGTCGGTATCCATTTTTATTACACGTAATCTCCAAAACTACCGAACTGATGGTTGTCACATTTTGGACTAAATGGGATATAATAAATGGTATGACGTCATGTCCAAAATTTAGAATAGTAAGTTTTTTAATTTTACAAAATAAGATACTCCTGCACTTGTGATGTGTGAATCCGTGTCGAATTTTCACCCTAGATATTCAGCTTTTGGAAAAAAATTCAAAATTGTATAACAATATTTTGCATTTTAACTTTGAAACTGCAAAACCAACTGCTCTGAAATCTTGTAAATAGTTTAAAGTTATCGTAATCATGGTAAATCGTTAAGCAGAATTTAGTGGTTTACCCTTCCCAAAAAATTGATGACGTCATCTCAAAATTTTGCCGATTAAATCCTCCCTGAAATATGCAAAATGTTATGACTTTATACTTGTGGTTTATCAACACACTCACAGATTTCAGAATTACTTATACATGTCACTCAAAAAATTAATGAAAGATTTAATTTATTTTGTTGATTAAATCAGAAACTGCACGACCGAATGCTTTGAAATCTAGCAAACGTTTTAAACTTATCGCATGGTAATTTTTTAATCAAAAGATATCTGTTTATCCCCCTTAATAAATTGATGACGACATCTTAAAATTTTGCTGAATAAATCCTACCAAAATGTATAAAATATGGTGAATCTATACTTGTGATTTATTATTGCATTTTCCCGAAAATTTATTAATTCAATATCATTGTCAGTAGTATTACACTGCACCTATCCAAAGTGATATATGTATGTGTCTTTGCAAAAATATTGTTCGCCTCTTCACAAAATTTTGGTAAGGGTAAAATCGTTTGGAACGTACGTGTAGCACTTTACTGTACTTACACTTTAACGTTACATACATATCTTTATTTTAACTTATATTTAAGTGTTTTGTGGAAAAGAGATTTAGTCACTTGCAAACTTTAATATCCATTTTACGTTCACTGCTTACTTTTTGGACAGTGGAATGTCCAACGCTTGAGACTACTTCTGTTTGTTTTACTTATTAATCATGTTAATGTCTCATATATCCCAATAATATTAAAATTTCAAATTACAAGGAATGTTTGGAAATACAAGAGTTTCATGACAGACAGACAACTAAATATAAGATTGTGACATTTTCTACAACGAAGAATATTATAAACTTTTTTATACTTTTAATGGCTGTTCAGCACAGAGATGCCTAGAAACTAATAATGACGTATCTGTTACTGTGAATGCTCAATTACGTTAGTTAATCACATTGATAAAATACGCTTGTCAGCAATGAAATGACGTAATTTCACGAATAGATTCAAAACCATATATTACAAAGTCCAACACAATGTATATCTTCTAAATATCGTATTAACCAGAATCATCAAAGCCAGCCAACCAATATTATATTATAAATGTAGGGAGGCGTATTAGATTTGTCTTAACTATCTTTTCAGTACTGTAACGAAGCGAATTTTCGCGAAAGCCGGGGGTAAATTGGCGATCTCCGCGCCGCCGCGGCGGAAGAAAGAGGACTCTTGCCTGCAACTTCAAGGAGTGCGGAAGTGCTGGGGCTGTTTGAGTGATTTTGGGTGTTTTTGAGAAGTTTCGTTTGAGAAGCCTGCAGTTGACCCTCCGACCCACCGTAAGTACCTTTTTGGGTCGTCTGCCCGTCTTAGTACCGGTTTTGGAATCGCCGCCCCCAAGCGAGAAACCGTGTCACCGTCACCGCGTTCTTTTTGTCACCGTCGAAAGTCGACACCGTCGTGCACGCGTCGTTACCATCACCGCGCTCCCCTCCCGGGTCGCCGTACCGTCTTCGCGCGATTTCCAGGTTCAAGGTCGCCGCCCCCAGAGCCCGGAGGAGCCCGGCCTGAAGGAAGTCGCCGCCCAGGAGGAACGACCGTGCCGGACGTTTGATTCTTTTTGTTTGTAAAACCGTTTTGTTAGATACTTAAGTTGCTTAGCCGTAAGATTTATTATTTTAGACCGTGTAGCTGGTGGCAGGGAATAAACCCTATTTTTGTTATCACACATCCTCGCCGTTTTATTTATTATTCTCTAGTTTTCGCGGCGGCTCATCACCTGAATTCCGTGTCTCCGGCTTTAGAGCACCCCGGCGCTCCCTCCCCCGGAGAGGGAGCTGGCGCCCGAGCGACCGTCGCTCCTGACCGAAGGCGCCACCCCCGGCGGCGTGAAGGTAGCCGCATAAGCTTGGTCGACCAGACGTGTTTCTGACATCAGCGATACTAGTCGACCCAAAGCTTGGCACTCAAGTACGCCGCCACCCCATACGTTATCGGCGAGATTCCGGACCGTCACCGGACCGTCCGTCCCATCATCATCCGGAATTTCGTCGCAGTACTGTTATTATAATTCCCCATTAATTCCTTTTTTTGTATCCAGTGTGGACATTAAATGGCTTCCCGACAAATAAATTTTTTATTGTTATTAGACAATTTGGAGCAATTATATATGAATTCTGTACAGAACGTACATTTATGCTTAGATGACAATAAATAATACACAGAAAGATTTGGATAGCTGGATAACGAAATGTATAACTCTAGCAGTATTTTTTCAAATTATGTATAGAGTCAAACTAAATTTAAATTTATAAGCTTTATATACCCCTATTTTCCTTAATCCAATTTGTGTAATAATCTAGTCTTGTATACCCTGAAGGATTTCCACTTTCGCATCCTGCATCACTAATAGAAATAATAATTAATGGCTGCGAGAACTGAGTTATAATCAACGTTTGTTATTCAAGGGTCACCACTGTCTCCCTTTAAATGAAAAATATTTTCCTTATTAATGATGAGGTCCTTAAAACATGGTGTTAACCTTGTAGCACAAGGACTCTTAAAAGGGTCACTTGTTGATGCGCACACCATTTATCTTATCAAGTATAGCGCGTACGTAAAGACTGAATTGCTATTTTAAAATTGCATTTATTAATAAATATATATTTAGCTCCAAGCTAAAGACCAGTAGTGTCCCGGATCCACTCTTCAAAATTTCCAATTCTCGTAAACCCTGAAGGATCGCCACTTTCACACCCTCTGTCGCTTACAAAACTGGCAATACCAACAAGCACAGGTTTACCATCAGTGTAAACTATAGCGGGACCACCATTATCTCCCTAGATAAATTTTCAATGCGTACAAAAGCACGTGCGACAAAATTAACATTCTTACAAAGCAAGTGGCTTGAAGAACATTTCCTGTCGAAACAGCACAAACCATCTCATCACGGATTGTATCCTCTCCATATGTTTTCTTACACTCAGTATTATCAATAGTAGACAAAGTAATGTAAAACAAAGAGGAAGATGGACCGGCACCACCATATTCTACAATAAACGTCAAAAAATGAAACACCCAAGATATTGTATGAAGCTTACCATTAGTGGCCCCCCACCCACTCACTGTAATATTGAGATTAGGACCTAACGGTTCCCAGCTCAGATCTATGGGTTTTACGTTATCTATAAACCAATATTAGCAGTCAATGTGGTCTCGTGCTTTCAAGTGTACCGTTAATTTCAAGAGGTTCTTCCAAATGAAGGAGTCCAATATCGTCTACCAGAGGATGGGATGAGTAACCACTGGGGTGTCCCATATCGTACGCAAATGACCGTAAGTCGCCCCTGCTATCATTGACAGATCCTACGAATGCATCAACGCTGACGAACTCACTTAAAACATTGAAATAAAATCAACTGTGTAAACGTTCTTCACTGATTATAAGTACAAAGCTCCGCAATGTCCCGCAGTGAGGACCCAATCTTCTTTAATAAGTACACCACTGCACTCCCATTGTGAAGTCAAACCATAGAAAGATAAAGCCACTTGCCAAGGAAACTGACCCAAGTATGCTTGGTTACCGTTTAAAATTTGAGGTTCTAGATTAAAAAAAAAATTCTAGTAATGTAAGTGATCTAACAAGGTTTAACTTACGTATGGATTTATAAGGTAATGATTTGGTTGCAGTAGTTTCAAAAAATATAAGGGTAAGTAGCATATACAAAGTTCCTGATGACATCGTTCTATATTGATACTTTATACTAAAATGGTGTCAGTTTTTATTTTTCGCTTTGATTTGTTTAGTGAGATTAGATTACCTACCTATGTACAATAATAAAGTGCTCAAGATAGTAATATTTTAGGTATTTACTAATTTTAGAGTAAAAATTTTTTTTAAGCTGTCAGAAACAATCCCTGAAATTAGAATGTAAATTCAGTGTCTTCTAAACTCCAGTGACTGATCTAATCCATTCCCTAAAGTTCGCAATTCTTGTAAATCCTGAAGGATCACCTTTCTCGCAGCCTCTGTCACTTATAAAGCTAGATATACCAACAAGAGTAGGACTTCCATTTTGGTACACTACAGCCGGACCACCACTATCACCCTAAGCATGTCAGAATAGAATTATTGTTACTTATACTATCATTTGTGCGAAATCTTACGAAACAGGTAGCTTGAATTACGTTTCCTATAGGCAGAGCACAAAACATTTCGTCTCGGATGGTGCCTTTCCCATAAATTTGGTCACACTCAGAATTGTCAATGGTGGATAGAATAATGTAATTTAAAAATGGAGCTAAATCAGCATCATCTAAAATAAAGACTTATAGCACATCTGTTGGAACACAAAGATAGAAATTACCAGTAGTTTGTCCCCACCCACTTACTGTAACATTTACGTCAGAACCGAGTACTTCTGAATCCAAATCTATTGCTTTCACATTATCTGAAATTACATTCATTTAAAATCGCGTGTATTCTTTATTATTACCCACAGAAAACGTATAGCGGCGATTATTCCTTCTGAGGATTTACCACACTCGTTATCTTCATAAGTAATAGCCCCCATCACACACTTGTTGGGTAATATATACCTACCGTTAAATTCTAGAGGAAATATGATTTCTATAAGTGCAATATCATTTGCCATGGTCTGAGGATTAAAATCGTTGTATGTAATAAAGTTAACACCAAACGTAGAATCGCCACGATTCTCCCAGTCTATAAAACCAGAATATACGTCGCTGCTGAGAACTTCCCTGCAAAATATTGGTGACAATAAGGTAACTTTCATGTAAAATATTAGCTACCAAGTCATTCCACAATGTGCAGCAGTTAGAATAAACTGTTCGCTAATTATAACACCACCACACCACCATGTTTCCACTTCTCCAAAAAAATTAATAGCTACCTGCCAAGGAAACTGTCCCAAGGAGGCTTGGTCACCATTAACGATTTTCGGCTCTAAAGTAAATAAGTTTCGTTATTACTTATTAGCTTATTACCTACTTAAACTCATATCATTTTAAAAATGACACACTACGCACTTATATTTTTATTAGAAACTAATGCAGCTATACTATTTTCCCATAACAAAAGAGTAAACGGGAGCCAAAATCTTAGACTGAACATTGTTTTGTTGTTAAAATACTCGTAGCATAAATGTATTTTGGATTGTTCTAACTGTTTTTAAATCATCGTTTTTCTTCAAAACACTACACCGATATATACGTCTTAATTCTAATTCGCTATCAGAGATTGTATAGCACTTCAAATGATACGTAGACGAATTCTAGTCGGAAATTCACTATCTCGAGTCATGGATCTTTTTCCTGGTAACGATAAAAAATGTAGAAATTATTCGGTTTTTTTTTAAACGCAAGACCTCTTGACAGTTACTCTCAAGCGCTTGCCCATTTGAGACAATATTTCAGCAACTTTAGCTCTCCGAGCTCTAGAACATACTATTAGACAATACTCTCAGAACTAGGTCCACTGCATAATAGCTGCATTTGTAAGGAAACGAGCCACCTTTACTCCACTAACAAATAATTAATTTATAATTGTATGCGATTTTACCTAATGTATAACAAATTTATCACTCCATATGAAATCGCGGTATGTTTTTTAAAGTACTATTTTTTTATCTGCATTCTTAACGTTTCTGCAAGTAAATATGTTCAATTCAAGTTTAACAAAGTCATTTTTATGATTTACCTTATAAAAAGTAAAAGTAGTTTAGTTGTTCCATGGTTTAAATTAGTGTAATGATTTATTAGGTAGAGATTTGTTTTATAAAAATAACAAACGGAAATCGAAACATGGAGGTTTAATAAAATGAGTAATATGAAGCTAATTAATGCTTAGGACCACGTTTAACCCTTTGTTCATTCAAGCTTTGCCATAATAAAATGTTTACTCTAAGAGAGCACTAACGCACTGCGAAACTTGTCCATGTCCATATTGTGAAAGTCTCTCTCAAGTAGGCGGAGAGATCATTCAACTCTCCGAGAGTTGCTCTCACAGGTGTCGGCTTTAGAGAACAACTTTCGAGCGCTCATCTCCAATGTATTTCGCTGAAACTTCATGAACAAAACTACGATGGTGTAATTGTACAAATCAAAATATTAAAAGTTTTCTCTAAAACATGTATACATATTGAGCCATTCATGATTTAAATTTAATACTCAACGTTAAAAGAGTGGCTTGTTTTCAATCTGAATAATATTTAATAAGCGAACACTTGTCGCAAAATGAGTATTTCGAAGATATTTCTTTTCATCACTTTTTCAAAAATAAGATCTTAAAAATTAATTCCGTAATGGAATTAACTAAATGTGGTTATGTAATAAAAAATGTTCTTCTTGCACTAGCTTCAACGAAATTATTATAACATGTGTTTCACTCACAATACCTGTTTCAGTGGCTTCACGGAAAATATTTTTTCAAAATGAAAAATTATGACTTAAATATATTTTTTAAGAAACACAATAAGATGAACACAGATTACCTCGCCATATATTATATCGATTGAAAAGGAAATGGCCAGAATATGAAATTCCATTCAAAAGGATTTTCATTTCCCCGATACGAAATCGGTTTTAGATAGAGTATGTAATAGTAATTTGCACAACAGGTCGTATCGTTGCAATAAAAAAGTAGTCGGCGTGCATCCAATACCTACCATAAATTATTTATACACCTCATTAAACGTTGCCGTAATGCTAAAATTGGTGTGATTATGTTCAATGATGTTACATTGAATCTCGTTTTCCTGACAACTTAATTGTAGTTACTATATATTAAAACAGGAAAAAACTAGCATATCACGAGCTGATTCACAGATGATAACACCCACATAAACGTACCATACAGACGATAAAACAGAACCGCAACTAACAAAACTGTACTTTATTTCCGGTATTTCAGGTTAATGCGAAATAAACACCCGTGAATCTTCTAAACGTGTCTTGTTTTTCCAAGAAATATAAGATCCTTAGCAATTATGTCCGACTTGTTCGTTTCTTGAACTTTACTTTAAAGAATGTATTTACGGGCATTCCGTACTTTTGTTATATTCCAGCAAGGCTGTTAATTGAGTTCCTCAAATTTCTGTTACCTTTTAACCTTTGGTGTTTGTATTTAAAAGTCCGTGACTTGTTCGTCGAAGGTTGTAACTGGATAAGGAAATGAGAAATAAAACTTTGAAATATTAAAAGGGAATGAAACACATCATGAAAGTTAATAATTAAATAATAATTAATTGTAATAAGCGGAAAACTCTTGGAATTTTTTCCTAGTAGTACTTTACTTTTAGAAAAATTAAGACTTTTAGGATACTTGTATTTACACATTTAAAAATTAATATAGTGTAAATTAGTGTATAAATGAATCAGAAAGTAAACAAAAAATCTTGAAAACGCTTCATTTTCTTTGTGAATGTAACACAGTTGCCTTTAAGGTGTCAACTGAATTGAATGTTGAAATAACCTTTTGTTCGCGACCTATAAATTCTGAAAAATTAGAATTTAAACTGATTACGTGTGTTGGTGTCGTAGTGCATATTAATATCAACATTGTACAATAATTGTCGAGAATGAACGAATGGTAAGCATTGGATAATTTATTTAAACACGGCCCTATAAGGGTACGCAGTTTATAAAAGCCACTCGGCTGTCATTTCTATGGGAAAGACGTTCCAGGAAGCTCTATATACGTTCTTTGGAATGCAAACGTTTGGCAAACGTGCAGAATCGACTCATAAAACAATTCCACAGCTTTAAAATGCTTTCATGTAGGTATGACAAACGGTTAGCTGAGATTTTTGAGATGCGGTATCGCATAAAGGTCACAGTGAATTTTTTTAAGAACTTCCTTTGAAGTGAAATTTATGGGCTCTCCCATTCAATTTGAAATTGCCTTCTTCCTAAAGTTTAACTTAAAAGCAGCGTAGTTTTTCCAAAATGATCTTACAAAGCGCTTTTCAAACTTTTTAATTAATAGGTGCGGTGTATGAAAAATCAAACTACAATTTTCTCAGGCATTTTTGAACTTGTAGTATCATCAGCGTGGAAAGTAAAAATTATCACCTGTAACCTGTAGACGATGTATGATGTTTTTATCATTTGTTTTAACATATCTGCAGATGACTTTAAAATTTACTATGTAATCAGTTGTCCAGATGATGTCGTACATAAAATTATATGATTTTAAATGTGGATAGTTACTTTATCACTATTATCAGTAATAATATTGTTGAAACTCCCACCTTGTTTCCAGATTATAAACTGCATATATGTACATTGTACATACACTACACTATATTCTTAAACAGTTGAAGCTGAACAAAATTTTCAATGGATTCAGCATGAAAATGGTTTACATCTTGTGACATAGTCTTTCAAATCGTCTCCGTAACCCAAGGGGCAACATATAATTGTACAGACTATAAAAAGATATTATATTATTTATTTAAAAACAAAACATAATCACACTGCTATGTTACATTTCTTGCATGTTATTATATTTAAAGTAAAGCGTGTTCTAACAGGGACCATTTGACGTTTTACGTCTTGTATAATATGAAACATTCCGTCTTCTATGTCTGTCTGTCGTCTACCTACTCTTTTAAATACGTGATCCTCGAAACTCTTAGATACTGATAGAATTTTGTACGTTAAGAACATTGTTTAAATACGTAAACGCTAACCAAAATGTGTTTATTTATCTCTGAATTTTCCTGGGAAAATCATGTTTGAAGTTTCTAAAATAATATGGTTATATATATTATATACTTGTGGTTTATTACTTCATCCTTTTTAGCTTAGAGATCTGGATCCAGATAAGTTTGAAAATGTATTTAGAAAATACAAATTCGGCTTGTAAACTCATTACGGCTATCGTACACATGGGGAATCGGGAAACAAAATTTCCTTCCAAAAATTTAATTTGATTTCAATAATAATTATTTATTCCGTCCAAAAATTTAATTTGATTTCAATAATGATGTCACTTCAAAATTTTACTTGATAAATCCTCTCTAAATAAATAAAAATTGGTCTAAAGAGTTTAGACAGTACTTCCCTCGCTGTCGGAAACTTGACGACTGCATGGCTATTGTGTTTTTTTCTCATTACATTTTTGTAGTGGGAATTTAAAAAAAATTGCGATGACGTCATCAACATTTTTCCAAGGACACGTATATCAGTTGGGATAGATGTAGTGTAATACTAAGAATAAAATTATTGTATTCCCAAATTTTCGGGAAAATGAATTGGGTCGTTTTGAATATTGATTTTTTATAATCAATAAAATAACGAAACAATTTACTCACGTATACGGCAACTGAAAATCGTTTATGTATAAACATTCTTAATTTAAGATGACAAGCGTAACAGCATACGTGAGAGTCAAACAGAGAAACTGTAAACAAAACGACCATCGGTTTTATTGCTTCGACTTCCGCTTATTATATAAAACATTGGGTTTTATTTTAATTCTTGACGGTGAAATTCACAATTGGTTGATTATAAACATGTCTATTTCACATTCGCGGAACCAAGTGAGCGCATAACACAAATGCAGGTCTGTAATGTTAAAGTCGATGTAAATAAGCGTGCTACCCTTATGTTTCAACCGAGTTTTTCCTTTAACAAATTTTGTGTCTACCAAATTGGGTTGGTTGGGGTGTAATACTAATAATAAGTGTTGCCTTTAATTTAATCAATAAAATAAATTGACTTCATTAATTTTTTTGAACCACCTCTTAAGAAAATCTAAAAAATATGAATGGAATGATAAATCACAAGTACAAACTCATCATATTTTTTGCATTTTAGACAGGATTTATTCAGCAAAATTTAAGGGTGACGTCATCAATTTTTTTTAGGAGGGATGAACAAATACATTTTGAACAAAAGTTTACCATGCTTATAATAACTTTAAAATATTCCCAAGATTTCAAAGCATTCGGTTTTGTAATTCCTGATTAAATCGATAAAATAAATTCACGCCTTCATTAATTTTTTTGAGTCACCCTGCATATGCAAATCCAAAAATATGAATGGAATGATAAATTACAAGTACAAACTCATCATATTTTGTACATTTTAGATACGATTTATTCGGCAAACTTTTGAGCTGACGTCATCAGTTTTTGGTAGAAGATAACCAAATATATTTTGACTAAAAATTTATTATGCTCTTTATAACCTTAAAACATCTGCAAGATTTCAAAGCATTCGGTTTTGTAGTTCCTGATTAAATCAATAAAATAAATTTACGCATTCATTAATTTTTTTGAGTCACCCTGTATATGCAAATCCAAAAAATTTGAATGGAGTGATAGATCACAAGTACAGACTCATCATATTTTGTACATTTTAGATAGGATTTATTCAGCAAAATTTTGTGGTGACGTCATAAATTTTTTAGGGGGGACGACCAAATACATTTTGATCAAAAATTTACCATGCTTATGATAATTTTAAAATATCTTCAAGATTTCGAAGCATTCGGTTTTGTAGTTCCTGAGTAAATCAGTAAAATAAATTTACGCTTTCATTTATTTTCTTGAATCACCCTGTATATGCAAATCCAAAAAATATGAATGGAGTGATAGATCACAAGTACAGACTGATCATATTTTGTACATTTTAGATATGATTTATTCGGCAAATTTTCGAGCTGACGTCATCAAGTTTTTGGAGGGGATAAGCAAATATATTTTGACTAAACATTTATTATGCTCTTTATAACCTTAAAACATCTGCAAGATGTCAGAGCATTCCGTTTTGTAGTTCCTGATTAAATCAATAAAATATATTTACGCATTCATTAATTTTTTTGAATCACTCTGTATATGCAAATCCAAAAAATATGAATGGAGTGATAAATGACAAGTACAGACTCATCATTATTTGTACACTTTAGATATGATTTATTCGGCAAACTTTCGAGCTGACGTCATCAATTTTTTGGAGGGGATAAGCAAATATATCTTGACTAAACATTTATTATGCTCTTTATAACCTTAAAACATCTGCAAGATTTCAAAGCATTCGGTTTTGTAGTTTCTGAGTAAATCAGTAAAATAAATTTACGCATTCATTAATTTTTTTGAGTCACCCTGTATATGCAAATCCAAAAAATTTGAATGGAGTGATAGATCACAAGTACAGACTCATCATATTTTGTACATTTTAGATATGATTTATTCCACAAACTTTTGAGCTGACGTCATCAAGTTTTTGGAGGGGATAAGCAAATATTTTTTGACTAAAGATTTATGATGCTCTTTATAGCCTTAAAACATCTGCAACATTTCAAAGCATTCTGGTTAGCAGATTAAAAATTAAATTTCAAAATGTTGTTTTATAATTTTGATTTTTTTTCCAAAAATCTGGACGTTTCGGGTGAAAAGTCGATTCAGAGTTGTAAACTACATGTGTAGGACTATGTTATTTTATACAATTGAAAACCCATTTACTACGTACAATTTTGAAGTGACGTCATCGCATTAGTGGTGGGGATGATTAGACAAATTTTGGTTAGCGTTTTACCATCTACATGATATTCTTAATATAAGTACAAAATTTCACAACAATCGGTCGAGTACTTTCGGAGATTATCTGTCTAATAAAAATCCGGGACGGCAGACGGACAGACGGACGGACAGACGGACGGACAGACGGACAGACGGACAGACGGACAGACGGACAGACGGACAGACGGACAGACGGACAGACAGACGGAAATGGGAGACCTATTTCTTCGTCTTCTAGGGGTCATGAAAGATCGAAATAACGTAAAAGTAGAGAGTCGGCCGACGGACTCGATTACAATACTTCCTTTGCTTACGCTCGGGAAGTAAAAAGTGCAACAATATTATGCATGTTCACTTGTTGACTTATCATCGCACCTATATGTTAATTCTCTACGTGCATATGTTTATATAAAAATCGAAATTGTAAAAGATACATGTACGTAGCAAGAAATTTTATTTTTTTGTAATTTCATTTTTTGCTCTTGTAAACTAACAAGACTTCCATTAAAAATAAATATGGATAATCTCACTTTTGTGACATCGTCAGTGAAAAATAATCAAAGTGGATTATATAATATAACCCGTATAAAATTTCTTGCCAATTATCAAATCCCAGTTTTTTAACGTCTTTGTTTCAGACCATAATGTAAAAATAAGACCTAAAACCAGATTCTTTATACAATAACATAAACATTATTCACAAAAAAACAGTGTCAAGCTGACTCTGATACACCTTGTTAGAAATCTTATAATTAATATTGTTCATACATTTAAAAGTGGCTACTACGTCAGCTTATATTATTTTAGATAAAACTAAAATTTAATTTTCGGGTTTAACAGTACTGTTACGAAATAAATCCACACGACGCCTATGGGGTCTAGTATGTATGGCGATTATGACTCATTGTCGATGACCCCGGCCGGAGAAGAGCCTGGAAGCTGCGTTCTCAATCCATCGAGAGGAACGTATAGGTTAAATAGAGGCGTTCAGTTAATAAGTCGGGTCCAGAGAGTGTCGAGAACCTAGCCAAGTTGCGCCGGACTTATTTTGTACATAATCGTTGTGTAATTTGACGTGCAAATTTGAGTTACTAAGAAATAAATTGTTAAGTTTAACCCACGCCGATTTTATTCACCGATCAACGTAACAGTATTTATGTTTAAAAGATGAGAGTGTGATTTAATAATATTTTATTACAAAACAATAACATTTTATTCGAAGTTATGTATATCTTTTTATAACATAAGCAAACAACTTATTTCAAACCACACTAACTCGTTGCATAATCGTTCAATTTCACTTCTCGTAAATGCGTATTTTTTCAACTTCTTTAAATATTTTAAATCAAGTGTTTTTAGGAAATTATTTCCGTAATAAAACAAATACGTAAACAGATTTAAAATTGAAAGCGAAATATCGACTTTATTCTTGATCATAAAAACAGTTTTCTTTTGTAGAAAATTGTCGTCGTAAATTGAAATTGTAAATTTTTTGATACACAAAACTTTATGTAGGTAATAGTAATTTTGTAATATGACGTGATCAACTTTTTCCAGAGCATGAATAAATAGATCTTATTTATAAATTTCCAAGAAATCCATTACATATGAACCTTCTGAAATTTAATTTGATTTTAATGCCCTAAAATCTTTTCTAATTTTACTACTTTGACCTTACATTTTAAGACTGTGCTTGCACATTTTAAAAATAAGTGATTAAATTTCGTGTTAAGTTTACTTAATGCTATTTCAAGATGACGTAATCATTTTTGGCAGGAAAAAATATTATATTTTGGTCAGTGTTTTACCGTTTTCACGACACACTTGAATTAATCTCAGAAGTTGATTTTATCAGATGTATTTCTAATAAATTTTTAACAAAAAGCCCGCAACAGGAAACTTGCTTTTCCGCATTCTACTTTGTGAAACGCTACTCAGAATTAAAAAGGAAAAAGTTGTGTCCACTTATTAAAACATGTACCTAAAACTACAACAAAAGTTTGTTAAGCTGAAGTTAACTTTTGTTCTAACTCTTTACTTTCACGTTTACGTAATAATCAGTTTTCGGATATCAAAACTATTACTGACCTCCATTTTCTGTGTGGGAACATGAAAACTATCATTAATAATAAACACAAATCATAAGGTCATCGGCCAGGTCGCTAAATAACCTAGCGGATTTTCTGTCACGTCCAATTTTTTTCTAAAACTCAAAATACCAACTGCACTAACACTGAGAATTCGTCTAACTGTACATGGATACAGGAAAAGAAATACACGCTAAGCAACCGCTGCGATAATTAACAAAAAAGTGTAAACCGTGAGTAAACAAATTACACAGGCCTACAAAAAACAAAAAAAATTTTGGTGCAGCGTTTTTTGTATTTGTCATCCATAAGATAGGTACAGTACAGTATATTGACATTTGTCATTTCAACCCATCAGCTCTAGTGTGCCTACCATCTTCATTTTCATTTTTTTCCCGGTTTTATTCGAAACAGTCAATCTTACAAGAGCACAGATAAAATGTATCTACTTATTTCATTATGGCTAGTAAGTTTAGACGTTGTATTAACAACCCTGATATGTTTTGTTACGTTTGTGGTGAATACATATTCAATAATCAGCGAAAATCGATTACGGACTCTGTGATCCGCTTGTATTTTCCTAACTACGGTATCTAAATACAGAACCAAGATAAGCCGTGGGTGCCTCATAGTGCATGTAAAATGTGCATTGAACATTTGCGACAATGGGTGAAAGGAACGTATGAAGTTTGGAGTACCTATGATTTGGCAAGAACAAAAAAATCATCATGACGACTGTTATTTTTGTATGACCAATATAGTGGGCATCAACAAAAACAATCGACACTAATGGAAATATCCCAATGTATCTTCAGCAGAAAGACCTATTTAACCCATTCAGAAAATGATAATAATAATAATAATAATAATTTCTTTGCTTTAGATACTTAACCCAATGACAGGAAATATAAAAGAATAAGTGTTTACAATATGAAAACGAACAACGAGAACCAACGGAACTATTAACTACTAAACAACTAACCTTTGATCTTATTAACGAACTAAAACTTTTTTGAAAAGCTAGCTTGTACATATTATTTTTGTTTTTACAAAAATCCTTTCAATAAAGTATTGTAGATGTTTTAAACGAAATGAAAATTTGCGAAAATTATTATTTTTTTTGGTTCATTTGAAGTCCGAATTCAAAAATATTCGGCCTCAAATTAGAATGTTTAAAAAATTATAAAATCGGTTTCGATTATTTTCAGAATTGATCAAAAGTTTCATATTGGAAAATCGTCATTTTGAAAAAATCTAAAAATCTACAAAAAAATTTGGGATTTAGATCTGGGTGTGCTTATTCCAGAAATATAGCGTGTTCAAAGTTCCAAGGGAACATTTTACAAATATCCGGTTTGACTGTCCGACAAAATCACTTAAAAGACAATTTCTCGAAGTATAAATTGAAAATAAACCGGTAGTTCTGTAAAAATGCATTTTTTTTTCTATCTCGTAAACAAGAGCTGATACAGAAAAATAAGTAGTAATTTTGATATCATTTGATAAGACATATTTAAAATCAGGTCTAAAATTCTAGGCACCAAAATGTGTGTAGGCCAGTGTTATTATTGCTAATACATGCAAAATTGGCGATAATTTCTAGAACAAAGCACGAGCCCACATTCCTGAAAACCGCAGGAATCTTCTCCCACAAGGTCGCAATGGAATTGTCCTGGATTATTCAGCAAAACCAGATGTTTCCTGCAACGTGCACTCCAAATAAAACAAAAACAGGAATTTACTACAACGGTCCTGAAAAAGCTCCCTTTCCTCTAATTGCTGCTAAAGAATTTACACTTTCATCACACAGGAATGTCTAGCAAAAAATTAGCGTGGCATTTACGTTTCGTTGAACACCAAACAAGACTGAATTTCAGTTATCAATAAAGTGGACATTGAACCACGACGGGCGATGGGTGAATTCTTTAACCACAAGTGACAAAAACACGCATTTAAGAGATCACAATAATAAAGTTCCAGTTAGCGCCAAAGAAAAATGACGGATGGAAAATTGATTGGAAACGCGAACAGGACCGGCTTCCAAAAAGTGTTCGGATTCACAGGTATGCGTATGAATTGAGTGTGTAATTTAAACTCGCATGTTGTCAGAGTGATATGTTCGATTACTGTTTACTACAAGGAAGGCAGTTTTGAATGTGTAATGTACAACAAGCTTGGTTGAGTGTTCGAAATTGCATAGCACGCCAGGTGAGATTCGATAATTAGTGTGTCGAGGGAGCAGTATATTAAAGAGAGATATGTAAGTGTCGCTTCAGAGTAGCTATATTTTAACGTGGATTTAATGATGATGTGTTTTATAAGTTGTAGATCGTGGCATTTATATAAAAACCACTTAATTTTTTTATGACGGACCTGACTGTAATAATAAAATTATTTTATATTTCACTTCGACGTCTAAATCTTTCGGGTCGGAAAGGAATTTATTGACACCTTCATAAAAGTGACAATAAAAATATTTAGCGCGACTTTTTCAAAAGTTTTACTTTAATTTCTATGCATAAAAGTCTGTGAAGGTATGCACACGAAATGTAGTAGTTATATTTGTTGCAAAGTTTAGTAGATAATTTTTAAATTACGTCATCGGCTACTTGGTGGGGACAAATAAGTAATCTCGAACATAACCTCACTGATAATAATTTGGGGAAAATTACATAAAAGATGATTTTTAAATAATCCATAGAATAAATGAGCTTTTAGATTTTTTTGGCACATCACAATAGCCTGGTCCATGAAATATGTATAATCCGACAAATCTCGCTTCTTTAAAAAATTATAAAATTCGATTTTGCCATTTTCGTTTTTGTGATAATTTCTATAAAGTAAAAACTAGCGGAATAAATAACACCCCCACAGCCCCTGCGCCAAGAATTTGCGCTCCCAAGTGCAGACAATATAAAATATATTTAAAGCTCCTCTCACTAATAACAAGCGTTAGTTCAGGTGTTTATGTTTATAAATCGAAACAATGTCACGTAGAAATCAGTTTGATTTGAATGAATTTGTCTCCTCACTTAAATTAATATCAATTAAACCATTCATATTTTTTATGGTAAGTCAAATGCTAAAAAAAAAAATAAAAGATAAATAATTATAATTATTGAGTCAGACCAAATTTCCAAGCTCACTTTTTCAATCTTTATTGCAATACAACAAATTCTCAACTGTACTTACCTGATAAAGGGATACTGATTATTCATTAAACGAGAAAGTTTTAACATTAGTGAAATTACCATTCCTAATGTAATTTCGACATTCTAGTAACTAATTTATGTTACAAAGTTGTTTAGTTCATATCATAAAAGCATCCATATAAAAATGAAACCTTAAATAGATACTTAAAAAGCAAAAAAATTGAACTCCACAAAACGCAAATGAGTGCTGATTACATAATTGAGTAAATCGAAAAAGTGAACTATTTCACAAAATTTACCTATCAAACCAGACAGGTTGCAGAATTATGAAAGCAATAAATAACATTTATAGCGCTGTGGTAAACAAAGCTGATAATATGTAAATGGAAAATTCGATGAGTTAATTTAACATTTTAATTTGTCCTGCTCATTAATGCATCTTTTGATTAGAAGCGTCTAGAAAAATCACTTGAAAAGTTCGAAAATTATAGATCCATCTCAGAAAATATTTGATCCAGTATGTAGTAGGAAAAAAGCGCAAAACAAAAAGTAAATGATGAGGATGAAAACGATTCACTGCCAAATACTGATAGTAAAAATCTTGAAGTAAAAAAATTAAAAGTTGAAGTTTGCTTTATTATAATTTTAATATTATTTGATGTTTAAATACTTATTCAAACTAAATAGCTGACTTTTTTGTTTATTGCTTACAAAATTAACACAAATTTCCTGCTAAGACCTTGCGTTTTTAGCAAATGTATTACAACTGATAATTTTATCACAACTTTGGATAAGGGGCCAAAAGTAATGTCGCCCCCACCATTATTACGTATACTCATTAGTGTTACAATACGAATTATGTTACTTAAAATCGTTGGAACATGAAATGAATTGATCGTTAATTAAGTTAACAATCACACAGTTGTATAGAGAGTAAATGTTTTGGTGATTCCTAGAAAATTAGATATGCGAAACGGACAAATAAAAATGATAAAATTAAATGCAAGATAAACGAAAAAGCAGCACAAAAATATTAATAAACAAGTTTTCCGTTTGAAGTTGGCTGTGTATTGATTTTAAACTAAGTCATAACCAGCTGTAAGTATTAAGCTTATTACACACTGAACATTGTAAAGATAAAATAAGAAAAACTTAAAATTTGCTAGAAGAAATTTTATAAGGATAAAAATATTGGTAATGTATTGTAATAATCATCATAACCTAACGGGTAGCACCGTAGTTAATGGAGAGTAAAGCTGGAAAAATTAAAGCATTAGAAAACGTTTACGATAAATATCTGAGAAAGTTACAAGTATAGTCTGATCAAATTTTTGCACATTTTCTAAAAAATTTATTCGGCAAAATTTTGAGATGACGTAATCAATTTTTTGGGGTTAATAAACATTTTGATTAAAAAGTTACTATAATAACTTCACAACGCAACGTCAAGATTTCAAAGTAATATTCAGTTTTGCAATTCTTGCTTTAATCAATAAAATAAATTGACTCAGTCATTAATTTTTTTCAGACACCCCGTATAAGCAAATCTAATAAAAAATCCAAATAAAAAATTTTAATGCAGTGATAAATCACAAGTATGGACTCATCATACTTTACACATTTAAGATAGGATTTTTTGAGCAAAATTTTTGGGTGGCGTCATCAGTTTTTTAGGGGAGATGAGCATGTAAATTTTGATAAAAAATTTACCATGCTTATGATAACTTTAAAATATCTCCAAAATTTCAAACCATTCGGTTTTACAGTTCCTGATTAAATCATTTAAATACATTCACGCATTCATTGATTCTTTTGAGTCACCCTGTATATGCAAATCCAAAAAATATGAATGGAATGATGAATCACAAATACAGACTCATCATATTTTGTACATTTTGGATAAGATTTTTTCAGCAAAATTTTGGATAAGATTTTTTCAGCAAAATTTTGGGGTGGCGTCATCAATTTTTTAGGGGGGATGAGCAAATATATATTTTGATCAAAAATTTACCTGTCCTAAGATAACTTTAAAACATATCCAACACTTCAAATCATTCGGTTTTGCAGTCCCTGATTAAATCAATAAAATAAATTCACCCATTCATTAATTTTTTTGACTAATCCTGTATATGCAAATTCAAAAAATATGAATGGAATGATAAATTACAAGTATAGACTCATCATATTTTGATATTTTAGATAGGATTTGTTCAGCAAAATTTTGGGGTGACGTCATCAATCTTCTAGGGGGGATAAGTAAATATATTGTGATTAAAATTTTATCATAGTTATCATAACTGTAAACCATCTGCAAGATTTCAAAGCGTTCGATTGTGTAGATTCCAAATTAAATGTCAAAATGTTTTTTCCTAATTCTGATTTTTTCTCCAAAAATCTGGACGTTTCGGGTAAAATTTCAATTCGGGGTCATAAACTACATCTGTAAGACTATGTTATTTGATACAATTTAAAACCCAGTTACTATGTACAATTTTGAAGTGACGTCATCACATTAGTGGTGGGGTTTTTACCATACTTTCGGAGATTATCTGTCTAATAAAAATGCGGGACGGCAGACAAACGGACAGACGGACGGACAGACGAACGGACACACGGACAGACAGACGGAAACGGGAGACCTATTTCTTCGTCCTCTAGGGTCGAGAAAATACAAAAGTAGAGAGTCGACCGATGGACTCAATTACAATACTTTCTTTGCTTACGCTCGGGAAGTAAAAAAAGAAAAGCCAAGTTTGGAATCGAACGCGCTATGCCCGATCCGTATTTCTCAAGCTCAACAACACCGCCACTACCGGGATGCTTTACACTGATGGTCAACTACTATTATACCGTCCATTATGTTTTTGCAAAAATTTGGAGGGTTAGGGTAAAACTCAAAACGGATTCGTAAACCACAATTATAGGAATATACTGTTATCTATATGATACTTCTAATATATGTACAAAATTTGAGAACAATCGGTCGAGCTGTTTCGGAGATTACGTGTCTAATAAAAGTGGATACAGACAGACAGACAGACATACAGAAACGGGGGACTACTTTTTTCGTACTTTAGGGGTCAAGAAACGTCGAGAAAATATAAAAGTGGCCGTTCGTCCGATGGACTCGATTACTATACTTCCTTAGCATACGCTCGGGAAATAAAAATTTTTCTGAAACAACGCAAACAATAAATTAAGATTAAACGAATTTAATGATATTAAAAAGTGAGAAAAAGATGTAAAACAAATAAAATATCTAAGAAAATGAATAATAATGAAACAAGAACTGCAAGCCAAAACAAATAACTTGAAGTACACATAACAGAAATTACAAAAATATGTATAGAAAAGAAGACAGAAAGCTGATCAAAAATAATACGAGTATATATATCATACCAAATAAAGTTGAAAATATATATTCAAATTTTCTGGCAAATGAGGTGAAGCGTTTTTGATTTCACCAATGAAATAAATTGCCCCATTTATGAATATCTTTGAGTAATAAGTAATTCTAAAAAATATAAATGCATTGATAACCCACAAATATAGATAAATGTAGATTTTTTTATATTTCAGATACGGTATATTCGGTAAAATTTTGAGATGACGTCAACAATTTTTTGGGAGGGGACAAAAGGATACATTTTTGAGGAACGATTCACCATGATGGTTATAACCTTAAAAAGTTTACAAGATTTCAGAACATTCGGTTTTACAGTTTCAAAGTTATATGGCAAAATGTTATTATATGTACATTTTAGATTTTTTTCCAGAAATCTGTCTGTCTATGGTAAAACCTCAAGACTGACTTATATACCAATTATTAAATTTAAACAACAAATTTACTTCTGTAAATTTTTAAGACGACGTCATCCCATTGACGTAGGTATAATAAACATGTAACATTTGGCAACAATCAGTCCAGTAGTTTCGGATATTATCAGTCGAATAAAAATCGACACAGACATACAGACGACAGACAAGCGGAAATGCGATATCTGCTTTTGCATACTCTAGGAGTTATGAAACGTCAAGGAAACATGAAAGTAGTAATTCGTTGTATGGACCCTAATACAATGTTTCCTAATTAGCTTACACTCGGGAAGCTGAAAACTTAAAAAAAATCTCCGTATTATTTTCGGTCATTCAACAATATTTTCATTTAACATTCATTCCTTCAGACGACTGGATCCATGAATAATCACTTAACAACGTTCCGCCCAATAAACCCCTCTTACTCAACTTTTAATTGCCAAAATCAGAAGTGAACAGCGAAACCTAATTAGCACCCGCTCAGAAAATGAACGATTTCCGTCGAAAAAGTTCAAGTTCACATTGCTCTATGTCAGTGCATTTTTAACTCCGTAAAAAGGCAGAAAAAATCCATTAAATTCGCTAATTAAACCGCACGAAGCGCTTCAGCACCACCAAGACACTCTAGACCGCCTCGGAGTTCGAGAGCTTTTTAACCCGCTCAATTAGCGTCAACTATCAACTTGAATGCATGAAATCACCGAATTATCGAAAGCTCCTCCGGAAGCGCATGTGCGTGGTGTTAGAGCGAGCACTTCTTCATGAATGAAGGAAAGCTTTTAGTGTTATTCGCGCCACCACCAAGTCACAAGTTGAATGGACTTGGCAATGAAACGCGCTCATCAGTTTTGCGGACCCACTCGCGAGTGTTGTAAACGCCGCTTTCGAGTCCACACGAGCGGTTTTTTCGCCAAGATTTAAACTCTGTTGGTAGTTGTGGAGAAAAGTGACTCGTTTTTAATTTTCGATTTTTTTTACGGATTTAGTGTTAAATAAGTTTTGTTTCAAACTTTTTCGAATAGTGTTAGGTGTATCTTGGAGCGACGATGACTTCAGGACCGGTCTAATGACTTTTTGCAACATAGCTGGAAATCAAGCGGTAAAATAGTCAAGGTAAGTTATTTTTTGTTTACTTGTTGTTATTTATGACCGGTTGGTTAAGTATAGATAAATATTGCGAGCACGCGGGAAAAAGTTTAATATCAGTTGTATCTACCAGTAGTAGTGACATAATCGGGGAAGTTTAGTGGAAAGTTTTTGAATTTTTTTTCACTTTTAATTTCACTTCTCGTATAAAATATTTTATTACATCAGTGTCGTTTTTCTACAAGTTTTATGTTGTAAAAAATAATTCGACTAAATGTCAAACTAGATGTTATTACTAACAGTCGTGTGAAATAACAGAGGAAAAAAATATAAGTAAATCTTTTGGATAAATATAAATTTTTGAGTCATTGATGACATCAATAGTGACGATATTCTTGTGTCTAGTAATTTTTTATGTGTAAAATGGTGCTTATTAAAACTTCAAAGAAGGAAAGAAAAATTATCCGTTGAATTGAATAAACACACAGTTTGTTATTTTTCACCAAATGAAAATAAATATAAAATTAAATTAAACAGAGACATAACTGTGTTTTACTGTCTGCTTGTATCTAAGGAAGTGAAACGTTTAAAGGTGCGCTAAAATATTGTGATGTTGGATCAAAACGTCCTCGTACAAAGTAGGTTATTTTGGAATTGAATGTTGTTAACTTAGTTTATCAAAAAATAAATAAAAAAAATACAAAAAACAATGTTGGACGATACTAAGCGTAATATGTGAAATAATAGCTAATCAAAAAATTTCTGGAATAATTTACTACCCCTCGTTTGATTACAGATACCCAAATATATTACAAGATAGAGTTGAATGAAAAAAATCAATAGAGACCAAACATGAAAAATGTAATGAAAGGCAATTCAATTTTTTTCTGAAAAAACGGGTAACCTTGACGAGCGTTTCTGCAAAATAATAGATTTATTTTTTTTATTATTAAAGTGAAGGAAGTTATCTAATTTTTGTAAATAATAGTTGCTTCTTTTATATTATATGTGGAAAACGAAAGTTTTCAAAACAATACGCACAAATTTTAAGTTATAAGGTAAAAATTGCAAAATTTCTTCTTTGTTGTAAAAATTATTTTTAAAATTTTCGCACAATTATAGTACTGGTCCCTTTTAAAAACCAAAAGTTATTTTTTTTTTAATTCAAAAAATAAAAAAAGAACACAAAAATGAAACCATGCCAAAATATAGTTAGAGATGGATTTTTTCGCAATGCTCACTTACATAGAGCTCAGAGAACCGAAACAAATCAAGTGGCAACTAAAACTGCACTAACATCTTTTAATCATGACTTATGATTAATTAGTTTAAAAATACATAAATGTGGGCGCGTGTTATAAAAATTTCTAATTTAAATTATTACCATAAGAAGTCGTGATATAATAAACAACAAATTATGCAATAATTTTTAAACCTTTATGGAAAGTTTATATCAAATTCGATTCTAATCAAACTATTATTCTGCAACTATTAGTTTAGACAAAGTACTGACATTTCGAACTTTGGAACTGAAATAAAACAAAAATTTTAATTCAAATTAAATGACCAAAATTAGTATTTGTTTCGTCAGGCGATTATTGTTTATATATTGTTCTTTAATAATTACAGTTTCAGTCCATAGCATTTTTTACTGACAGTGCAGTAGTAGTACAAAAATAATATAATCAGATTATTTTTTTCTTTTATTGTGTACGTTTATATGTATGAATTAGTAAATTCATTTTATAAAAATGTGTACAAAAAAATAAAAAATTTGCTTCCTTATTTGTTTGTCTCAAGTAGGGAAAAACCGACTCCGTTGCAATTACTGCTTTATTAACTTCAGTTGCATTCGTGTTTCATCTTTAAACCTCTTGTCATAAATGTGTTTACTCTTTTATTTTGTTTTCGTGTATATTTTAAACCGGTATATAATTAACGAAAAAATGTCCTCTTTTTCAGTAATTTGAATAACATTTAACAACTTCATTAACGCAGCAGTTTGATTGTGTTTACTTCATTCAATATTTATAATTGCAGTTTAAAATGAATATTTAAAAATTATGTAATTAATTAACTTGAGGTAACCTGCCTTCACTTTTCACTCGAATGTAAAAAAAATTAAGTACGCAACACCCCTCAAAATATTCTTTTTACAATAAAATCATTGTACACGTTGCCCCGAGGCTCGTTCTATGTATAATTTAACTCTGCGAACAAAACTCGTCACTCAGGTACTTTTTTAGAATTTTTTTTTATTGATGAATTCGACATACACAAATTTTTATTTGTGTGGGACGAAAATGTGTAATTTAAAATATTTCCGCTACAAAGAGCGATACAATCAGCGTAGGCTAAATTTTTAATTTTCGGGCTTTGGTGGAAAAATTGTGTTTTTTTTTTATTTTGGTCTTTTAATTTCGCTTGTTGCAACTTACTTATAAAAATGTTGTTCTGCTGTTCGTTAACAACACTGGTATTCAGCCTGGTGTTATTATTGAAAATGCATTTAATTTATTGAGTGAAATATTTTTATTGCGTGAGACCACAATTTCTTTGCAGGTTTCTGTTTATGTCGAAAGTCGAATCCACATTCAATGAGGCAAAAAACCTGTCCCGGCATTAATATTTTGCCAAGATAGTCAATAAACAATTCCAACATTATCGATGTAAAATACCTATGGATTTTTATTGTGAATAAAGTAACAACTTCTTTTCTTTTTGTTAGTGTATTTTTTTAATCCCATTTTTCTACACTTTGAAATTCTGGCCAACATGGTTAGTTTAAGAATTTACTCTACAACATAACACAAAATTAATTTTGTGGTTTTTAACTCACCTCCTTAAGAATACCTCCAGGACCTTGGCACGTGTTCTGGTTATGTAAATTAAACACGAGATGGATTCACCCATCATTTCGAGAAATTAACAGTTTATATTCGAATTCTTCAAAAAGTTTAGTATGTTTTTTAGAACTCATCAGAGACTAGTGTTGGTAGGGATAAGTTTAGGGCTATTAGAGAACTCACAAATCTATTTTTTTATTTATCGTTGATTAATAAATAGGCGACGCTACATTTTTGTAGTCTAATAATTGGAGAATTTTTATTACTCGGACACTTGATCTTATTGTTGTAGTTTTAAGTTCACTTTCGACATACAGCAACCTCGACTCGCGATTTTAAAAAAATAGTTATGCGACCGCTTTTATTTTAAGCGTGTGGTGACGCTTTATTTTTGATATTATCGAAACCATATTCAAATTAAATGTCCAAAAAAAATTTTAAATAAACATATTTATCACGATATTCTTGTTGCACTATTTGGAGGTTTCGTGTTTATGTTCTAAAGTAGAATAACTTTCAACGATTCTGGTTTTTGCCTTAACCATAAAGTTAATATTTCGTAAACCACGAGTGGCCCTTATGTATGCTTTTATGTTTTGCTTAAATATAATTTGGGACAATTTCACAGCTAATAATTTCAGTATGATTTTATAACCATAGTAATGCAGTAAAAACATTGGAAGCTGTCAATGGCCATATAAAAAAGAATGTAATGTTGAAAAGCAATTAATTTAAATCTGGTGGTTTATACATAAGGTATGGTAAGCTTATGATGCCGTTGATTTAAATAAATTACAAAAAAAAAGTCATAAAACATGAACAGAAGACGTTATTGTATGAGATAAATAGGCGAGAGTGCTTCGTATTCGACAGCAGGTTATGAACCTAAGACACGTCCATTTGATTGATTGGGTACGTGATAGAAATAAAGAAGTAATCTAATCATTATGAATGTAAACATTTAAGATCCATTATCAAAAATTAACTACGATACGTGATTACAAGTGTAAACTGCTTAATTAGGGGTGGAATAATAGTATTAATGGAACATATAAGAATTTAGTACAGAAAATTTTCTGCTCACACTTGGAAACAGATAAAATCTTGTAGTACTTCAAAAGGTGTTTGTTAAAATTATTATTATAAGTATGAATTTGTGAACCATGTGAAAAAAATCCTCCCTGTGGCAAACGTTATTATCTAATTTTTATTAATATAAATTTCGTTATATAAATTATGCATTTACATAATCATAAATTACGTTGTATTCAAACAATCTGCGCTCTGTGTCTCTGTGTCGTGTTTAAATATAACAAGACTGGTTAAGCAAAACTGTAGATTAGTTTCATAGATAAACTATAAAATTTTATGGTGACCTTATCAACTTTTAAGCGAGGAGAGTTTTATACCTCAGTATAACAGTGTTCTCAAAATGTCGGCAAATTTAATTCATTCGTTTTTTATTTAATCAGTAAAATTAATTACATCATCCATTAATTTTTTTGAACACCCTGTATAAACAATTCTAAAAAAAGTAGAATTAGAATGGGCAGAGTTCTTTGTACATACATTGCAACCGAGATCCACTGTGTAATAACATGACGTCATCAAATGTTGAAAGGGATAAACAAATAAATTCTAATTACGATTTTGTTCAAATCTATGCAAAATTTCGGAGCAATTTGTAGTTACTAGGATAGATAATCACATTTTGATATGTTTCCTAAAAACTACTTCCCCAGAGTTAAAAACATGAGTAGCTAATAAACTAATGTACATAAACATGATATTTTTAAATATTTACTTAACAATATTTTGAGACCACGTTGGGGATACAGCATACACATAAAAATTTTGGTTGCCAATCTTAAAGTTCACCTAAAATGTTACAGTATTCTGTGCGGTAATTTTAAATATTAGTTATTTATTAATACAATCTGCAACAAACAAACAGACAAGCGATCGCCAAACGGAATTAGCAGTACTAATTTTTTTTTTATTCTACGAGCTATGAAAAGTCGAGAAAACATTAAATTAACCTAATGGATCTGATTACAATATTTTCTTATCTTACGCTTTGCAAATAAAATTTATCGTTGTAACTGCACTTTTTTAATTATATGTTCAATTATTTTCTTTCTTCTCGTCTTGATTTCATTTATACATAATAATGTTAAAAAAACATTTCAAGATATGTAAAGAATTAGTGATCACATTCAAGCCACTGACTGACAAAATAGAAGTGTTGTAGATAAAATCTCTCGTTATTTAAAAAAAATATATGATCCGAACTAGTTTAAAATCATACTGAATCATCCAGGTAAAATCAAAACGCTACACGATGAACTACCAAATTTTGCTAAATGGGATTTAACTGGAAATTCGGAAGTCACACAAGATCCCTTTTTCTTATATATGTTCATGCATTAAATAATTTAGGAAAAAGATTATTATATTTTTTGACTTAAATTTAGTGGCCCAACAGCATTAAGCATTTTTTTTAAATAACTAATTTTTTGTAAGCACAAAAACATATCTTTGGCAGAAAAAGGAAATCACATTAAAGTTTGATTTTAGAAATTTGTAACTATTTTTTAAGTACTGCGTGGAATAATTTTTTTAAGTGCACATATCGTGATAATCTATTCATGAGCGGTGGGAAATCAGCTCAAAAACTATTTATATAACTTATACGCTTTTTGCTCATTTAATTTCCAGCAGAATTACTCAGACTTTATATGTATATCGATTGAACTAAAAACACAAATCATTTCTAGTATGTGTTGTTATTGAAAATGTGATGAAAAACTTACAGAATGGTTACTGAATTGTACATCACGACAAACATGAAACTTTCATGAGCCTACATTTTCCACATAGAGAATGCATGACAATGTTATGAAAATTTAAATAATATTACCTCGATATTACAACCAGTGTGAAAGGTCGTGAGAAGTGATGTATGGAAAATAGTTTCCAAACGCTAGTCTACTAACAACGCAATAAATCTTAAACATAAATTTGAGTCTAGATTTACCGACAAATAACAGTAAGCAAATTACATAAACAGAACCTAACCCAATAATTTTTAGCTAATACAATCGTAAACTCAACCGTAGCGACTCTCTCCGTAAGTCTCATGTTATTATATTTCTAAAATAATAATCTCTTCGACAAACTGTAAAAGCTAACTTTATCCTTGACGAAACCAAAAGTATTGCTCAAGTTCATGACATTTTTAAGAGAATGTTTTTTTGAATTAATTATTTCATAAAGATCTCGCACTTTTAAAATAATTTAGTCGCACATTTACGGTAATTTTGAGATAACAAAGATTAAATCCTGTAACGGAATTATAATTTTATTAGTGTTTTTTTATCCTTATGAAGTTGTTGTGTAGACAGGTATAACAAGATTTATATTCACGTTTGCAAGCAACGAAGAATTTTTTTTTTTTTTTTTTGGTTGTTTGAATGAAATAATTGTTCCACTTTTTTAAAACTGTTGGTTTAAATATTGCGGAAAAATCATATATACACTATCATGCGGTTTAAAAAAAGAGTGATATAAAGTTCGTCTGCAACATTTAATTTGCATATTTTTCTGCGCAGCTCAGTCAGCACTTTAAACTTTAAGATGCGCATTGCACAAACTTCGTAATATTTTTTTACCGATATCGTGAGCATTGATTTATTTGCAAACTTCAAATACAATGTTGATTTTTCCGCTATTTCACATTTCTACTAAACACGTATCGCATATTTTCAACATTTCTAAAGTATATCTGTTCACTTTAAATATTTCCAAAGTGTTTGTTTATTCATAAATGCCCAAACTATGTTATCGGCTCTTTAATTTAGCGATAAGCATGCTTCTCATTACCTGCTTAACATTTTTGAGGTTTTTGGCGTATACAAAAAAGGTAAATAACAAGTAACAACTACAGTAAATAAAGTTAACCATGTCAAGTCGGTGTACTTAAATATTTAGCAACCCAGTTGATATACGGGACACGTTCAAGGTAATAATACAGAATTACTTCCATAGTTACTTAGCAACTCAGATTTTTTTTTTGTTTTATTCATTTATGTTAAAATACCACTGGTCGTCGTTGGATATTTATAGTTCTAGAGAATCATGAACTATTGTTGGCATTTTTGGGTTGGCAATTCTAAATTATTGGCAGCAATTTTTAATATGCCACCAACTTGACAAAAAAGTCTCAAATAGTCACTCGGCATTTACACCACTTGGCTTTATTTAATTCGATTGTTACTGGAAAATATTGTTCTGCTCTGAATATATCGGCGTTTTAAAATTCTATTGTATGCAAATGTTTACGATTTTTTTAAATTATTGATTAAATTTAATGTATACCCACATTTTAGGGACAATCGAAACCAGTGTTCATGGCTGTGCAAATAATGCACGCATCATAGATAAAAAGATAATTTTTGTTTATTATCAGTGATTTATTTTGTCACAAATTTTGAGCTAATACAACACATTCATTTACCTTAAAGTTTAACTCAAACAAGAGAGAACAAATGTCAACATATTTCGCCAACAATATCGGCACCTGCACAGAATAAAAACAATTAAACTACTGAACCGCTAAAAATGCCTAAGAATATATATAGAAATCTTCCATAACCGAATTTAAACAAATTCAGTTTTTATGTCTTGTAGTCTTCGGTCTTTTTAAGAATATGTTGAGCTAACCATTATTTTTTCCAACCTACTAAGCTTGATAAAACCTGTTTAAAGTACGTGGTGATTGAGTTCGCGTCTAATCTTGTTTGCCAAATAGACTTTTAATTGCAGTCTCTACAATTAATTTTATAAATCTCCAAGTTCCCATGAAGATTAGCTTTATCCTTCGAGTGGAACGAAAATTCTAACGGCTCAGTCGCAAATCGTAATTGATTTTCATACCGAGTTCGACAGCTTTTTCTTACCCTGTGATATTTAAAGGAGTCAATAAAAGTGTAGCCAAAACTGTCTGCTTTTATTTATCGATTTAACGGACACTTTTCTCTTTCTCGCCACAGGCTGCAATTTGTATCATTTGAAAGTTTTTTTCTTGCCCAGGTACAAAACATATGTATTCAAAACTGTATATATTCAGTATCTACCGGAGTTGTAGATAACATACATGTGTGAACATATTTTTGGAAATTTCGGCATTTTTAGAAATTCCCCGTGTCAATACTGTTGTGTCCAGGAAGATGGCAACATAGTTGGCGAAACGTGTCAACCAATTTTTTAAATTAACTTTTTGGACGATTTGTACTATGCACGAAAATTAAGTAAAAATTCTACTTGCAATTATTTTTGTTTAAACTGAACTAAAAAAGAAGTAGGACATATTGAGTATTTGCTTCTGTTCACCACCCAAAAATTTAGACAGATATGCACTTTGTTGCAATTATTGGGATGGTTGATAATTTTTTAACAGTCTAAAATAAGAATCTGATTTACATTATGTTTTGTGAGTGACAAAAATACTACATCGCTATACATTTTTATTTGTAACATTATTTTTGTTTTATGACTTTTTTATTATACATATTTTCCAGTTTTTCCCCTGACTTAATTGATATCATAACAAGTTTTGTTTGAAATACTACTGTAATTACTACTAAACACTGTATTTACATTAATTTTATTATCAGTAGACAGGAAACAGTAATAATGTAAAAAGAAATAAATAAAATGTTGCAACTAAACAACATATATAACTACTGAATCCATAGTTCACACCTGCCTATTAAATTTAAAGACAAAGGAATTAATAGTAAGTAAATGACCCGATAAGACTACAACGATAACTACATATTATATTTATTCCTACCTCTAAAAAATTAATGACGTCATTTTATTCAAAAGTCTGTTACTTAGACGAAATTTTCGAAATGTGTGGGTTCCTTGTCTCCCAATTTAATATTTCTTAACTAACTATTATCGGATACACCATACATTAAAGAAGATAAGTAAATCAAGAAGGTTTCTAAACATCGATATTGGTTGTCCTTGTGTGGTACGTTCGACCAAAATAAATTCTCTATTAAAAAATCGTCCCAATCAACGTTACAAGTTTGACAATCAACTACCATAAAATGTCATGATATCATATATTACTAAATATTTACATGATTTTTTTTTGTTACGATTTGAGGGAGTTGTATTTTTTATTGTTTCATCGATTTGAATGCTTTTAAATTTGTGTGTTACTGGAACAAATATTTGATTACTTAAATTCAAAATATAACCTGCTTGATCACGAATTTTAGAGTGAGTAGGTGTAGATCGTTTTAATGAATTAGCAGTTGTTTGATTTTAGGGACAAATTATTAACACCTCATTTAGTTTTTGTAAATTATTGAAACCTGCTTAAGCAATCACTGGTGTATTTTTTATTTTTAAATCTAATGGATACTATAAACAAGAATGACTTTACAACCGTTTTAAAAACTTCTTTTATACAGTGTTATCTCTCAATATACTACTTTTAACATTGCAAACGATTCGATGATTATGTTTGTACTATCAACATCAGTTTCGCAGCTTTGGCCATTTAATAACCGTTATCGTACGACTTATTATCACCGTTGGATTATACACAGGAAAGTAATAATAAGGAAACATTCACAGTAATCCAAAAATCTTCCAATTTTCTGCGATTGTAAAGCCACTAAAAATATTTTTCCATTTTAAATATGGCGGAGTTGAGGTCTTTTAATTTACTTAAAAAGCCAAATATATTGGAAATTGTTAATTAAAAAATCTTCATATATATGTTACTCCCTATAGTTTTTCTACTTTTTCATTATATATACATAAAACTAAATCTGAAAAAACCTATAAGGTCTTAAGTTAATAAAATTACAACTATAATGTCTAAGTAACCTTCAACCTAAACATCCTGTATACGAAATCAAGTCTCATCTTGTTGAAAGTTTTGATAGTTTTTCCCAAGCTTCAATGCATATGGAAAGGCGATTATTTTTCAGAATTTTAAAATTAAACAAATATATTTAGATTATACAGTATCTACTCATGCATGTAAATCACAGTTTGGACAAAAATGTCATTTTTATTTAGCCAAAGATGTAATTATTTCCATATTTGTAATTTATCCCTTTCTGCTCGTAGTACTCATTCGGATAATCAGATGGAAATATTTTCACATATTTTGCGAATACCGAATTTGGTTATAATTAGGTAAACGTTTTACCTACTAGTTATGGTTAGAGGAAAAATTTCCACACAAATGCCCGAGACAAACAAATTGCTAAAGACGACGCAAATATGTTAAAGAGAAAAATTGTATATCTTAAAAATATAGAGAAATAACTTTAATTTTGTTTATTTATTTAGTGGACACAAAAATAAGATTCAACAGTCAAACAAGTTTTTAGTCAATTGAGAGAAAAAATGCAACACCAATAAATCTTCCCTCCGTTCTATTCTAATTGGTGCGTGTAGAAATTACCAGCACGATACGTTTTTCGAGCACTTATATCATCAACCCACATTACGAGCAAAAAACACCTCCTACAAGTTCGTCTACCTGGGGCCTGTTGCACAATACTTACAAGTCTAATAATATTAGTCTTGTAAATTGTAATTTGTGGAATTTTGTTGCACAATCATTTAATAAATTTCTACAAGTTACAACTAATAGTTTTCAAACCCATTAGTATAATTTCTACGAATTTACAAGTGTTTGTTGCACAAATAAAATAATTTTCATTAGTTTGTAGAAATTTTGACGTTTCAGTAATGAAATTTCTACAAGTCGGTAGTCTCCAATAATTTTGTTTACAAGTATAAAAATATGTTGCGACACTTGTTATTTGACTCGTCTAGTGAAGATGAAGAACCAAATAGGTGGCAGGTAAACCGGAGAAGAAAAATATTTCGTCCGAGGATCAATTTCAATTTTCAAACAAGTGTAAAACATACGGAAAGATTTAGAATGTCCGCAGAAAAATTGGATTTGCTTCTAAATGAAATAGGGCCTCTACTCCTGCATAATACTAGTAAAAGTGGTGCTTTAACCCCAAAGCAACAGTTATCTGTTTCTGTAGCTTTACACTGGCTTGGATGTGGCGCCCAATACCACATAGTCGGTGATGCACATGGAGTTGACAAGAGCACTGTTTGCCGTACTGTTCAAAGAGTAGTGAATGTAGTGAATAATGTTCTTTTAAATCGAATTGTTAGATGGCCAGAAAATTTTCCTAACGAAATAGAAAAGTTTTATAGAGTCGCCCACTTCCCCCACGTTTTTTTTTGTTTTTTTTTTTAATTTTCTTTGTTCATCGCGCTTGCCCATTTTGACAAAACTTAAAAACTATTTGACAAATTCTCTGAGAGTCACAACCTTTACTAATATATTGTTTTAACTACTTGTAGAATTGTCGCTCAATCTACAAGTAATTATTTTTAGATTGTGCAATACGATTTACTAGTTCTAATATTTTGTAACTTGTAAATTGTATTTTGTAACTTGTAAAATTATTTTAATTGTGCAACAGGCCCCTGTTGTTTGCTGAAATGTCTCAGAAAACACTTACTAATTCATTATTTTAAATACTTGGCCGAAATTACTCAAATTTAAATTTCACATTTGTTTTGGGCGTTTTCAGTAAACTTAAAACAAACCATTAACATTTGACCATAACTGCAAGTGCTAATAGCCACCACCTTTCTAATTTTGTTGAAATTTTAGCACCGTATTAGACCCCAGCCATTAACCTGTTCTGCTTATCTCTGCAATACCCACGGGGCATGCAAATATTTGCCACCTTCAGTCAATATTAAAACCGAAGGGACTCATTTAAAGCATGCAGGTTGGGTAATTGGTGCAGTTTACGGTCTATAAATTTGTCACACACTCTCAAGCCATAAACACAATTTAGCCCTTTTGTTGTTAGATTTCACTGCCTTTTAAATCGCCAGTATGAATATTCACAGTACTTAATTCGCCTACATAATTAAAGGGCTTCAGTGAGACTATGACATCCCTTTGGCCCAAATGCAAATGTAATTCAACATGTTTTGTGATGAAAAAAAATGACATAAATTATGAAGAGGGTCACAGCTTTGCGGTATGCTTAAAACGATAAACCAGAATTAGGTCAGTGCAATTTTCTTCCTGGGATGTTGTTTTGCGAAGAATTAGAGTACAAACAGCTTGCAAAGTTTTGTGAAGGGAGGAAATTTCCCTTATTTTCCACATAAGCAAGAATTTATGGAGGTACACTTAGATAACAAAATATTAAATTGCGGCGTTATTGTGCCATTAGAAGGGCGCTGATAAAATAAAAAGGCAGAATAATAGCATCTACTAACATTCAAAAATAAGGAAAGGTATAAATTTTCTTGAAAAACCTTTAACTCATTAACATACAAATTGGAATCATTTTGCAAACCATCAAAAGTGGCAATGTTTTAACAACAACAACAACAAAAGTGATAAAACCGCAATAACCAGCACCGTAATTTATCGTTTGCGAAAATTACATTTTAAATTTGTGTTTTGTTTTTTTAACGGTTATCAGTTGTCGCTACCGTTAGCTTTGTTTTTGTGGCGTTTATTTTCTCTTTTACCCTTTCACAGAGAGCAACGCCTCCTACTTGGGATTCCTTTCAGACGCCTCTTCTCTTTAACAACTCAATAACCATAAAACGCCACGTTGAAATTTTAAAAGAAGGATTTTGCATGTTTGTACATTTCAAAGAAAAAGGCGGCACATAATCTTGTTTCATGCATGTTTGTTGAAGTTGTCGATGCCTTCGCAATCGAAATTCGTTTGTGAAACTGCCTCCGACTTTCATCCTATTCAAAAAGTAGCTTCGATCCGATGTAAATTTGTTCAACTCTTTTTATTTCATAGATTCGATCTAAATTTTTAACTTGACGAACGCACATGGTGATACTGAGGTGATATTAAGGAAACTAGTTCGGCGTTTCATAATTAAAAATGAAAATGTGGAGTTTGCATACATAAGGAGGTTAGAAGGTTAAATTTATACCGAAGGTTAAAAGATAGTTGAAGGATAGTTTAGCTTCGTTACGAGGTTTTCAAGATATGAAAATAATAACACTTGGCACTTGGTTAACCAAGTTTCTTCATGTGTATTTGTTTAATTTAAATTGTGTCTGCGTTATCCGAAGGCGATAAAACAGCGACATTATTTTACACTTGCTACGAGTGTTTGGGCGAGTTAAATTCTGTTCAGAGGAGTTCATGGGATTTTTAACATATTTTCAAAACGTAATGTCTTCGTTATTGTTATGAAATTTAAAATGTAATCGTTTTTTTTTAATAGTTCATCGTCATCTTTGTTTTAACATTTTGGTGAAATGTTTCATAACGTATCTTTAAAAATCAATATCTCTACTATTTATGGAAATTTCGTAACGTACTTTTCACCACTGTTTTCAGTGTACAGAACTCTATACGTTACCTGGAAAATATTGTCGATATTTTGTTATTCATTTGCATATAAAAATTCACAAATCTTTAAAACTAAAAAAATATAAAATATGTGCGTGACACCAAAAATAATGAGATATGCACATGAAATGCTAAAATATGCACAGACATAGTAATAAATGCCATACCTTAATACAGTTTTTAAAATTTTATTGCATTTATACAACACAACATACAAAACATGACAATGTTATTATAAAATAGGTACAGTGATTTAAAAAGTCATATAAACTAATAAACAAAAAGCATTGTACCAAAGTTTTTTAGACCCAACTTTCCCATCCTCGAAGTACAATCAAACAAATCCGGTTTTTTAGGTAAATTCTAAACTTTGATTCCGCGAATTTTTTGTTATAACCCAGATAAATTAGACTAAAAATATGTATGTATCGTCAAACTCCAGGTAAAGACGCCCATGATGCGTATATTCCTGGTGAATTTTTTCTAACAAAATTTTATGAAAGCGTCATCAACTTTTTAGAAAGAACACATATATACATTTTGACAGGTACAATATAATACTAATAATAATGGTGTTATGCACTTGATATGCCTTAGACGGTACCTTGTTTGTTAACAAACTACAAAATATTTACAACAGAAGTCATTCACCGCAGCACCGATCGATTGTTACTATTTAAAGTAAGATAAACGTCAGTATTTGCATATTTATGAGGATTCTTTTTTATTTTAGAGTGTCAAAAAATACCGTTTATCATCAACATATAACCGAGGAGATATGTCTTAGTTTTACTAACAAAAACTAAATAATTTCCTACAGCTGAAGATTTTTTTCTATATATATCTCTAATGTAAAAGATTTTCATTTGGCAGTTCATCAGTTCATAATTTTTTTGCTCTGAGTCACTACTAGTAAATTATAATACATTCAAAACTGGTTTGAACTCAAGTTTTAAAAACTTTAATTGAGTTGCAGTTATTCTTTTAAAAACGCTTTATACTGATATTAGTAGAAATAACTTCCATCAGAACTTTAGGAGAGTCAATAAAAGCGAAATGGAGCTATACCAAGAAGCCTCATTTTGTATAAAAACTACACCCTCTGCACCAACTGTTGTCTCTCAACCAAGCTTTTAAACATTTTACGGTAAAACTTAAGTGTCGTAATTTTTTTAACTGAAAACTTTTATCTAAAATCTTAATAAGATGGTTTGTTTTGACATTCACTCGTTCTTTTAAAGTGAATCTAATATATGAGCGATATTTTTTAAGTAAATTTTTATTAATAATCGTGAGAAAGTGTTAAAAAATTTGAAAGAACTTGAAACCAATCTAGAAATAAATTGTAATAATTGCGTTTGTGACTAAAATGAACGGTCCTGGAACATTGCGTGGAAATGGGTTCCGTTTGATTAAATCTATATTTTATGAAAAACCACTCGTGTTTTAATTAAATAAAGTTGTAGAATATTTCAGTTTCAATCACGAATTCATTCTCCCATCTCCTGTCTACTGTCATCTTGATTAAGACGGCAGAATTACGCTCATCGCAAAAAACCGTACCTACGCAAAATAGTAAAGACTACCTACAGAAATTAAGTGGTATTTAAATTTTATAGTGAAATTGTTATTTTTATTTATACATTTCTAAACAAATCACAAAATACATAAGGTTTCTTCTATTCTTCATGAAATGTGTAACATGTGACAATCTGTAGAGCTAACGGCATAAATATCCCTGTTCCAGACTGTTAAATTGTTACGTGACCAGTTGATTAATGGAAACCCTTATTATTACCGAACTTCGTAAATCATCAGCTACTCCATTAACGATGTAGTGGAACCAGAAGAATTCTTGAAAAAGAATAATTAAAGAGTGACAGAACATATCCGCTAAGTGAAACGAACGATTTTTTCCTTTCACTAAAAGATCTTTACGCTTGTCATCCCGATGCTATCAAGGTAGAAGCCTCTACAATTAAAAAAAAAGCCTGCTTTATTAAAAAAAGAAACAACGATATCTGTTTCATATAAAGACTTCATAGATAACCTTTTCTTCCACCACTAATCTACTACATATTCATAAAAATGGGGCATTTATTATCGCTAAGGTGAGAGCCATTTTTTTGTAGGTCATAACTTTTTAATGTCACTTACAAAATTATTAAAGTAGCGAATTCAAAACTAGACACAACTTTTTTGTTGTGTTAAATAATAGATTAAAAAATTCTCTGCAGGTGCGTCATTTGAAATTGTACTTGACATTAAATATTTCCCATGCGACGCATTTTCTAAAATCTAATTTAAATTCTCTATTCCGAGTTTCCGCTTCCTCGAAAGCAAACACTGTTCGCTACAAAAGTTACTTAAAATACCAAATTAATACCCATTTCACGTGTACCTACTCATCACACGTACACACACATCTTCATAATTAGAACTTGGTCGTTCCGCAAAGTGTCCTGACACCTAGGACCGGATTAAACAGAAGATCGAATGGGGAGGATTTTCGACAAGATTTTAATTTCTTAATGAACTTTTTTATTAAACCTAACAAAACAGGTGCCCAAAAATTCAAAGCAGATTTTCAAGAAGAAATAAGATACGAGAAAAAGAAATTAGAGCAACAGAATTGAAAGAAACAAAGCTCAATGGGAAAAAGACAAAAGCACTGCAAAGGAGAATCAAGAACCAAAGTGATAACGAAAATGTACAAAGAAACAAATAAACCGTAGAAAAAAGGTGGACTGAAGAAACAAGTAAGTTATAACGAGAATATTCGAAATTAATGAACAAGGTAAAATTGAGCACAAAGTTGAAAAAAAAAATGAGACAATAATTGATTACGAAATCTGCGCAAGTTACACAAAATTGAAAAAATAAAGGAACGAAATGTGAAAAATGTAATATACATTCTTTTAATCTGCTGGTGAGACGTTAGCGGTTTTCATTTTTGAAATATACATATTTTTAAAATATCACTGGAACAATTACAAATTGTACAAAGAGCAAACATTATTCCCGCTAGTATGATAACAGGTTTTCCAACACAAACAATCAGGTGTTGTGCGAACAATTTATAGGAAAATTCGCCAAGGGCAGCCAAGATGTTCACCAAAGTCCGTCGAAACAGCCGATCCGGCCCTGCCCTCAACTACCCTCAAGTAATTAAATCCATCCAGAAACTTGACTTAAACCTGGCATGCTTGTCAGATTTACGATCCGAAATAACAATGCTAATTTGGTTGTTTTCAAAGGGATGAACTTAAGAGGCTTCCGAGACCCAGTTTTGAGTGTTTATCAACTCAGTGCGACGTTATTTAAAGCTACCGTCTTACGTAATAAATCAAATCGCAATCTTTCTCTCTACAGAATTAAAAAATCCCTGAAATAATAGTGCAAACATTGTCGGACCGGAATTTCTGCTACATAAGTACCGGCAGAACGTGTTTTTGGTAAAAAATACGGCCTGAGGTTATTATTATGCTCAATTTTTTAAACTTGAGTTGCTACAAACTTGTTCCTCTTATTTTTAATGAAATAAGGTTAATTTATGCACTTTTTTTTACTGAACGGTATGTGGTAAGTACGTTTTTTGACTACCTGAATGTAGATGAGGGTCGAACTTGTAGTTGCCTTACACAAATAAATTGGGCTTTAAGGATATATAGCGCCGGTTTTTATAGCAGTTATCATCGGAAAAATTTTAAGGCGATTTGACTTGCAGGAATTTTATTTATTAATTATTCCGAGAAATGTTGTCTGGATTTTTGTCGTTTTTGATGAATATTATTAGGTGTAATTTAGACCCAGCCGGAAATAAAAATGGTATGTTATTATAAAGCGTCAAAACTATGAAAATTATAGCCGGAGAGAAGGTCATCTTAGCAGCGAATTATTTATTTGGTTGTGAAATCCCTAAATACCGAACTTTTATGGCGTTTATTAGGCTGTGAAAACAAATTATTGCTGGCAATGGTCGGCGTAAAAGAGCCGACTTTATTTTTGTAAAAGATTTGTTAATTTTTGTACAAGGTATCACAGTTTATAAGCAATTATAATTTTTATAGTGCGACGTATTTTAATGTAATATCTAATGAGTCATCAAATTTAAGTTTGACTAGTAGAATTAAGCATATTTGTATAATTTTTCAGTATTAAATGAAATGTTAAAACAGTGACGAATTAAAATATTCGGAGAGATTTAAAAATTTTGAACACAACGACCAGCGCCTGCACTGGACTTGCTCGGCCTTGGTCAACGATTACGAAGATACATAACCTCATGTACAATTCAGTAACCTGTAACAATAAAATATGTGTAATACCATGTGTAATAAGTTAACAATTGGTCCGGTAGTTTCGGAAATTATCTGTCTAACAAAAATCAACATAGACAGACAAACAGAAAGACAGACGAGAAAGGGAGATCACTTTTTCGTACTCTAGGGGTTATGGAACGTCGAGAAAATATGAAACTGGCAAGTCCCCCGATGGACTTGATTACTATACTTCCTTACGCTCGGGAAGTAGTAAACCAGTGAGTCTCTAACTGAGACAGCTCAAACGACAATTTTTTTCTGGACGAAATGGCATTTCGGTAAAAATATGGAGTTTCTTTGTGTTTTAGACTCTCATAGTTTCAAATTTAATTTATTACGCTGATAACGAGAAATTTAGTTAATTAAAATTAAATGAAATAAAAATTAAGAATTTGTACTTAGTTACCGTTTCACAACTCATAGAATACGACAGTGTGGTTTTTCACTTGCCTTTTCTATTGTATATTAACTTTTATAAATTTTGATACTGACCGTTTTTTTGCTTCATGTATTTCCTTGTGTTCTTCGCGACTTCAATAATTAACTGAGAAATAACAGCTCTTAAAATTTCTGGCAATTTTCATATTCCAAGCAGCGAACTTTTGGAAGTTATAATTTAAAGTCGCTTTCATTCGTGCTATAAATAAACGAACGTTTTATTTGACTTTTTTGTGAAAATAAACTCTTAAATACAAGAAGACGTGCATTAAATAAATATTTTCGAATACGAATCGTGGTTAGTTTGCAAAAACGTTCACATAAAAAATAAACAATCGTGAACTCTGCGGCTATCAAATAACAATTCAACGACAAGGACAGAATTGCTTTCAGGAATCTGTTAAGGGTGCATTTTTTTACAAAGAAAAATATCGTACGCTGAAAAAGCAGAGATTAAAGCAAAATATTTTCATTATTTTAAGTAAAATCAGTCTCTTTGGATTTTTAAAAGTTATCAATGCTACAGAGTGCAAAACAATAGGCCTGAGGCTTATCCAGCTAGGAGAATGCCGAGACGTATATTTTTCTCCGACATCATTAAAAGAAAAAACTAATATATAAACTTTCCACGTAATTTAGATTAAGAATAGAATTGAAGCAGTTGTTGAATAACATGATTGCAGACAAAATGTGCTTGTTTTTTGAGTAAATTGCAATTCGAAAAGTAATTTTCGATTTTAATATTTACCTAAATTCATGACCTAATAGTTATTCGCATATATATCTTTTTTTGCTTCCCGAGCGTAAACAAAGGAAGTATTGCAATCTAGTCCGTCGGCCGACTCTCTAATTTTACGTTTTCTCGACCTTTCATGACCCCTAGAGTACGAAGAAATAGGTCTCCCTTTTCCATCTGTCTGTCTGTCCGTCTGTCTGTCTGCCTGTCCGTCTATGTGTCCATTTGCCTGTCCGTCTGTCTGTCCGTCTCTCTGTCCGTCTCTCCTTCCGTCCGTCCGTCCGTCCGTCCGTCCGTCCGTCCGTCCGTCCGTCCGTCTGTCCGTCCATCTGTCCGTCCGTCTGTCTGTCCGTCGTCACGGATTTTTATTAAACAGATAATCTCCGAAACTACTGGGCCGATTGTTGTCAAATTTTGTGTTTACATTAGGAATATCATGTAGATAGTGAAACACTAACCAAAATTTCTCTAATCATCCCCATCAGCAATTTGATGACATCGCCGCAAAATTTTGTATAATTAATATATCTTAAATTTTATAAAATACTATACTCCCACACTTGTGATTTGTGATTCCACCCTGCTTTTGTTTATTATTATTATTATTATTGCTCGGCATCACTGTTTTTCTACCATATAATACCTCGCCCAGTAATAGCAGAAAATGGCTCAGGTATCTGTGTATGTGGGTTCCAAACAGAAGACACGGGTATGATTCCCGGCGTTTCCAACTTTATTTCCCCTTTCAAATCAGAAACAGCACATCCCATTTTCACAATGTGAGAATACAATAATAAAATAGATAACTGGTATTATTACACCGTAGTCTATCCATGTGTTTTACAACGCATTCATACTTTTCCATAATTACGCTCCATCAATCAATGCACTGGATATAATAAACAAAATTAAAGTATGATTCATTAATGAATGCATAAAAAAGTCTTTCCCGGGAACTTTACAAGAATAACGTGTAAGTACTTGCTTATCGGCGGAATGACCATCGCCGTCGCGCCCAGACATATAAACAGTTCGTGCAAATATATAAACAAGCGTAATGTGGATGCTGTAGCGAAGTAAAGTGTGTTACATCACTGAAAGTTGAACAAAAATGTGGTTTAGGGTTACCTATACACAACTTCCCTCGCCCTTGAAATACAAGCGAACAAATACAGAGTTTAGCTTTGTCTAGATAATTCCAACATGGTTGGCGAAAGACGTCGAGAAAGTCCTATAAAATACAAAACGTTCGAAAAATTATAAATTTTAATTTTAATTTTATTTTTACTTCCTAAGCGTAAGCAAAGAAAGTATTGTAATCGAATTTATCGGGGGCGACTGGACAATTTTATGTCTTCTCAACATTTCATGACCCATGAAAAGTATGAAAAATTAGGTCTCCCCTGGTTCAGTCTCTACCGTCTATTCAGATTTTTTATAATAAATTTTATAAAAAAGCATACTCTTATATTTGCTTTATTGAATACAAAATCAAATTTTTTTTATTTTTCAAAGAAGCGGGATTTGTGGCACTGCACTTCGGGGGCGATGGAAGTCCTAAACTTCCGGCCAATTCTTTTAATGACATTATATTTTTCTGTGTTCTCTTTTCTCTTGATTTTTTCAGAGCATGCATTTAAGAACACACCCGCTTTTTTACAGCATAACCGTAATTTATATTTTTCAACGATTTCAATTAATCTGAATTAAAGAACATTTAGCCGAGATTTAAAGATGAAACGGAACATGTGGTTTAACGTTTACAAAAACCAACTGCTTTTATTTGCTTCAAACTATTGGCGATTTAGAGAAGTTTGTTGCAGGACAAACAAACTCTGTAAATGTAATTCTGCTGTTGTTAAAAGCAGCAAAAGTATTTTTTGAATAAGTTTCCTATCTGGCATCAAGAAACTTCCATAGCTGAGCGAATAACGTAAAATCTTTTACTCCTAGTATTTTTTTGTTCCAAACAATGTCACTAAAATCTGATGTTTGAAGTGTATTTGTTCCTGCCTCTTGCTTTAATTTATATGTAATTTTTCAAGCTGTATAATGCCTATATAATGCCTAATTAGTAGCGCTTTATTTATTAATTACACCGTTGCACGCTGTACATGCACTTCATTATTTCTTGTTATAAGCCCGCGTTTTGCTGATGCAAATCACCATAATTAATTGTACACAATCTGCACAAATTCGGGCTTCTGCTCTAATTTTGAATCACGCTATAAATGATGACTTATAAATATAATTATCAATAACTAATAACTGTTGAGTAGCTTTCAAAACGCTCCAGGAGCATCCACTGGGAATTAACTCGTCATGGAGGCTTTAATGGATACCGACCAGTCCAAATAGCCTATTTCCATAGATTAATCTCTCCACCGTGAGATTAATTGTTTGGACGTAAAATGCGAGATGAGAATCCAAGACATCTGATGGCTACAGAAAAACTCAATTGCTGTTTTGAGAATAAATCCAATCTGCTTTAGATTCAGCAATAAAATTACCAAGCGGATGTTTTTGCTGCTATTTTTACCCCCGAAGACTGATAATGGCGATTATTTTGTCCCGACATTGAGATGAGTACGCACAACAGTCGAAAACGTGGATGTGGAGGTGTGAAAATAAATAGTGCAAAAGACGTCAGCTTGAGTGATTTGTGCAGTTATATCCCAAAGAAAACGTCTGTCTTCATTACTCCACATTTGATTGATGTCGCTACTAGTGTTTTGGATTTCTAGATGTTGATTTAGTGAGTGATATAATCTTGGCATAAATCAAGATTTGCTGTTATAGTAGATAGGCGGCAGCGTGTGCTCGCGTGGTTTCTTAGTTGCCTCTTAATATTTTTTATTAATAATAATGTTAACAGTAATAAGAATAATTCTATTTGTTTGTGCTACAAATACCGAAGTATTTTTACATACGTCAGTAATATACTCAAAGGAAATATCTACCTATAATCCTCTGCGTGAGGTCAATATTTAAATTGACCCAACGAACTCCGAATAAAAATTGTCTTGTTGAATTTGTAATTCTGACAAAAAAAATATTTTATTCAGTCCTTATTTTTTGGGGGTCATTTACCAGCTGACCCCATGAATGAGCCGCCAGTGATCATGTCCACATGCCTATGACACATTAAAAGTAGCTCAATATATATTCGCAAAAATTTGACATCTTGACCTTCATGTTAGTAGCCCAAGCTCTATTCAGCTAAGCTTGGCGAATGTGGCTTTTATAAAACGTTAGGATACAATTGTGATTTTAAATTTCAAATACAAGATATACTATTTCATAAAATTTAAATACCATATCGGACGATAGATCTTACAGTCGTTAGACATATTAATTAGACTTCTATATGTTCATCATAATTAAATGTTTATGAAGTTGCTGAAGCAGTATTTTTCATTTTAAATTTTGTAGTACCAGAGTTTCTTTGAATTACTTATTAGGAATGTTTTGCTAAACCTAACGTAATTATTATTTATTAATACCTACTCCTATTAAACAATCTAAATTCTCTATCAAAGGTATTTGTTTGGATTCTAAATTGACCTTAAATTGCTGTCAATGTTCATAATTTCGTTTCAAATTATCTAGTAGCTTCTACAAAGAAATAACAGCTGACCTGAAAAGCATTTTAAGCATCACTTTTGACAATATTTAAAATCTTAAAATTGAATTTAAGCGACAGGCGACACTAACTATATAATTACCCTTTAATTTGTACAGCCTTTGAGTGTATTATCTCAAGAACTTCGTATTTCACCACTCCCAGAGTTCGTGAGTAATTAGAACGCCCACTATAATATTCCCCACAGACAAATTGGCTAAAAAACCTAAACAAATAAAACAAAAAAATTCACCTTCTATCAGAAAAACGTCCGTCTTATTTACGACGCTCTACATTTCAGCGTACGTTTTTAAACAACGCCTGTCGAATTTCTGTCGGGTGTGAATGTACAGCGAAATGGCAGCCCTCACACCATCTGAATTATTAAATTTCTCGAAAAGGGTGCATATTGTGTGCGAGGCAAAGGATAATAAGCGGAAGACTCAAATTCAATCATCTCCAAGGGTTGCACACTCAATTTGCCTAATTGGAGAGATTTTCTTGAGGAGATTTCCTCTCGATTGTTTTTTATTTCCCGCGTGGTTCCAATTTCCAAACGGCATTAGAAGCACACGAAGTCGTCTGAGTCTCGTTATGTTATTGTTTGAGCATACAAGGTGAAATCAAAATGTGTTGTTGATTGGGTTATGAAGGTTTGGAGACAACGAGAGTTGGACTGAGGTTGGGGTAAATGATGTGCAGGCACGCAAGTGTTGGGAAGTAATCAAATTTTATAACTGGTCTTAAATGGACATTAATTTATCATCTTTAACGTTGCCGTTTGACATGAAAGGGTAAATTTGTAGTTTAGCGGTCGGGGGTGGAACAATTATTTAGTTCCAGAGTTTGTGGGAAGTTTGGGCAGGGAGTGTAGAGGCGGAGTGGATTAAAAAAGAAATAAGTCGTGAATAATTATTACGCGACGAACTTTCTTACTTTTGTTTCTATAAAACTACTAGATATACAAAAAGTAGTTTAAAGTTATTTAAACAGAGTTCCCAACAATAAAAACACAAGGATCCTCATGATTTTTTCAAATTCTTTTAAACACGAACCAACAGGAGTGTTTTGCGCGAAATAAAAATCACCTTTTAGTTACACGGTTTATTTAATCGCACAAAAATTATAAATTGCCGGTCTCTCGGGTCGGCACGTCTTTACCCTCACGATACTTCTCGACGACTCCCCGAGAGCATGAAATAATAAAAATTAGGTAAACTACCCTAAAACGGGTGGGAGTAGGGTGGACAAATTGGCTACGCCCAAACCCCTGTTCAGGTAAACTGAACATAGTCCCCCCGTTGAAGTACTAACTTCAAGGATGACCTACTTATTGAGATAAACAATACATAATAATAAAGAAACAAAAAATGACTAATTAAATGAATACATGTCAACTAATATTATATGACAGGAATTAAATGTAAATTAACAAGAGTGCAATAATAAAATGAAATATATATATATACATGTATAGCCCAATTGCGCATTACATTGGTAACGGGCTCAATTTCCGCACTGATCTTTGCACTATCCCGTTTCTGGTTCGCACTGACACAGTCCTTATTTCACCATCGCGACCTGGATGTACGATTTCAACCCGACCGAAACACCAACACAACGGGGCCACGTTATCCTCGTGCACGATGACGATGTCGCCCACATCAGGTGCGGCAAGTGACGTAAGTGCAGTACCGATCAAAAAATGGCCAGGGGTAAGTACGGATAGATCGTCGGGATTTGAGGATAATGGGAGTTATAGGTTGAGAGTTAAGACACGCCTCGATCAATGTCAAATAGGTATACATTCCCTCATATGTGAACAATGACTGCCCTATAACTCGTTTTAGATAATATTTAATGGTCTTAATACTTGCTTCCCAAATTCCACCAACGTGTGGTGAGCGAGGTGGGATAAAATGCATCAGATTTAATAACACCGAAATGTGTGACTCGTAATTCGCGATTGGCTCCCTTAAAATTTAATGCGTTATCGTAGTAAATATTTGAAGGTTTCTCTCTTCGAGACATACATTTTTTGAAGGCTCCAGTAAAGGCTGACGAAGTACAGTCGGTGACTATTTCTAGGTGAATTGCCTTGGTGGCAAAACAAATAAACAAACAAATATAAGCCTTTATAGACTTTTTTCCACGACCCCTCCCTTCTCGAATTAGTAAATTATCGTCTAGAAAGGGGTTTAATTTGATTAAAGGAGTAGATTTTGGTAAGGCATTACCTTTTATGAGACACTTGAATTCCTCAGGAAATGATTCCTGTTGGACTATTTTAATAATAACGTTGCGACTATTTTCAATTTCCTTTACAGTTAGTGCGCTATTTACAGTTTGTCTATATTTGACTCTGTTGTAAAATCGTAAACAAAAGGCTACTACGTTTATTAATTTTGAAAATGATGAGTACCTTAATAATAAATCTGATGGTGATTGACCTTTATTGTGTACTACTACTTTTAAATAGACGGCCTGACGTCGTTCTTCAATTTCGAAAATAATATTTGTTAGTACCTTAAGATCATTAGAATGTGTGACATTTTCACGTAATAAAATTGGATATAAAAACGAGTGGATTTTTGGACCAACTAATAACTCGTCATTTAAGCTTTTATAATTACATGATCTAAATGATGTGTCAAACAAAATACGTAATTGTGGCGTGGTACTTTCTTTAAGAACACCGTGGTGTGGTAAATAATAACTATGTGGATTATCAATTTCGTCTTCAGGAACTTGTTCCGCATGACCTTGTTGTAAATAATTTGTAATTACTGCCGAAAAGGATAATTTAAAATTCTCGTCCTTTCGGAATTTGCATTCTAAAGATTTAAAAAGTTTTATGGCTCCTTCCCGAGAAGTACCTAAGTTTGGGTTTTCCGCCTTGAACGGAAGTGGTACCGAATACCTTCCCATTTCTAAGCGTTTATGACCCTTCATAAATTTCTTTTCGCATAGGATTTCGTCGGCCGATTGAAGTTTTACGGAAGTTTTAAATTTATCTAATTGCCAAAACTTTCCAACCATCCGTTCTAGGACGGGTTGGACATAATAAGAAGAACCCTGTTTTACAACCCCCGGATTATCTCCATGAGCATTAACCACTACCCAACCGAATTTAGTTTCCTGTAGAATAAAATCCTTATTCAAACATCTCCGATTAGGCTGTAAAATTTCGAAGAAGGCTTGAGCACCTAACAATAAATCTATCGTCCCTTTGACATGAAATGCGGGATCTGGTGATTTGTTGTGGTGCGGAAATTCTAAATTAGCGATTGAAAATGACGTGGATGGTAAAAATTCCGAGATTTGTGGTAAAATAACACATGAAAGGTTTAAATCATAATGTCGGTAATTAGAATTAATTTTAATACTTGCTAATTGTGAGGCACTAGTATTACAACGGTTGACACCAGCGATTGACAAAACGTTCGGTTGTGATTTAAGATTTAATAATTTTCGCTCTGAAATAAAATTTAATTCGGAGCCGGTATCTAACAGTGGCCGCACTTGATGTGTATTTCCAAATTTACCATAAATTTGTACTTGGGCTGTTGGAAGTACTTTACTAAAATAAACTTGTTGAGAATTTGCCTTAAGAACAATTGATTGATCTGATTCGACTTGATTATTTTCACTGCTCGTACTTGGTATTTCGTTTGGCTCGGGATTGTCTACATGTAACAACGTATTGTGATGTCCTTTACAAATTTTACAGACATACGATGATTTACATTCCGTAACTTTATGACTGTTCTGAAAACAATTAGAACATAGTTTTTTGGACCTCACGATCCTTAACCTATCTGTTACCATTAGGTTAATGAATTTTGCGCAACAAAATAAATTATGAGGATCGGAACAATATGGGCACGTTACCGATCTTTTTGAATTGGTATTTAAATTTGTTTTCTTGTTTTTATTTGTTGATTTTGCTGCTACTCTAAATGTTAATTCTGGCAGTTTTACATTAACAGCGCTATTTTGAACGATAGGAATATCATATTTTTTTGCAGATTTGGCTGAATATTTGGCTTCCAATGCCTCTAATTCGCACACAACGGTATAACATTCCTTGTCAAAAGTGATACACTCACTGCCGTAGATGTTTGTTTTAAAATAATTTCCAGTTCCTCAATTTGACTTTGAATGTTGAAAAATTCGTCATACATTGACCTGGTTCTAGTCAAATATTCTTGTATTATTGACAAACAAGTTGTACTTTCTTTAGATGACTTTAAATCGTTTATGAAGTTTTGAGCCATGGTTAATTTGCGTTTTAGCGCTCCCCGCCTCATATTTAAACCAGAAAGTTGTTCAGTAGTCATTGTTCACTAATGATTCAACGATAATCTACTTGACACTGATACGAAATACAGGACTAATGAAAAAAGGAATGAACTGCACTTACTGGTTGTCGTCAGATGTCACGATGCTCAAGATTGCCTTGGACGTGAAGCTGCTGAAGCAGTCGTCTACGCTTTGTGGATGTCGTCGTTGGATGCCACGATGCTCAAGATTGCCTTGGACGTGAAGCTGTTGCAGAAGTTCTGGGGATGCTGTCGTCGTTGGATGCCACGATGCTCAAGATTGTCTTGGACGTGAAGCTTTTATCGACGATACAGGCGAGAACAGTACCACTAATTCCGCGAGAAATCCGGCTCGAAGGACCAAAATGTTTTGCGCGAAATAAAAATCACCTTTTAGTTACACGGTTTATTTAATCGCACAAAAATTATAAATTGCCGGTCTCTCGGGTCGGCACGTCTTTACCCTCACGATACTTCTCGACGACTCCCCGAGAGCATGAAATAATAAAAATTAGGTAAACTACCCTAAAACGGGTGGGAGTAGGGTGGACAAATTGGCTACGCCCAAACCCCTGTTCAGGTAAACTGAACAAGGAGTCATCATTGTTTAAGTTCTTCAAAAATGAAAATACCCAGGGGCCCCAAGGCTCTTATGAGTCTAAAAAAAAAATAATTCTGCGAATTTTGTGGATTGTTAAACTACAGCTAAAAGGCATGTTGTGGATTTTTTGAGACTATTTTTTGAAATTTCGAAAACGTTATTTTGGCTTCAGACACAGATGTCAAAGTAAAACACTTTCGTTGTCGAAGATTACTCTGTAATTCATTAAAGTTGATAAATGTTAAACTACTAACAAAATTTGTCCTTGCTGATTATAAAAAAAACTTTACACAGGCTGAGTCACTGCGCTCGCTCTTCGATATCTCATTAATTATAGGAAATAGAAAAAAGTCTAAAATTAATCTTGTAGTGTTCTTTGAGGACCACATATAGAAATTATTTTTAACTAAAAAAATTTAAATTACATATCACAATTTTCAAATATCGTTGTTTCAGGTTTTTCAATTAGAGCAGCCTGTATTTCGTTACTTTGTTTTTTTTTTTTTGTTAAATACCTATTTTCTATATTTAAAGTTGATGATTATTGAATTTTTTTACTTTTTTAAGGGACTCACCTACATATTGCATCCATTTTAGCTTTTCCTCTTATGATAATATTCAATCTAATTTTTCGAACTGGTGTGTTCCCAGATGTGTGGAAATTGTCTATCATCTCACCTATCTTTAAATCTGGAAATAGAACTATGATTGAAAATTATCGGCCTATATCGTTAATCTGTAATTTTGCGAAAATTTTTGGGACTATTCTACATAAATTTATCTCATTTAATACTCGGAGTTTAATCACTGTGTCTCAGCATGGATTTGTTAATGGACGATCTACCACCTCCAATCTCTGCGAATTCACGCAGTTTGTAGCTGATAATCTTGATGCTAAACGCCAGGTGGATGTGGCCTATACAGATTTCTCTAAGGCTTTTGACAAATTAGATCATGGCCTTTTACTTGTAAAACTGCGAAATTTCGGCTTCTCAAGTGCCCTGTTTGACTTAATCAGTTCCTATTTATCCAACAGAGTTCAAGTTGTAAATTATAATGGCTATGAATCCTCCAAAACTGTTGTCTCTTCTGGAGTCCCACAGGGTTCTATATTGGGGCCGCTATTTTTTGTTATCTACATCAATGACGTTGTTAGGGATATCAAATCAAATGTTCTCATGTATGCTGATGATCTAAAAATATTCAGAGAAGTTAATTCATTCGAAGACTGCTTGTCACTACAAAATGATCTTCACACATTTCACAACTGGAGTAATTCCAATCTACTACCTACCTCTAAATTATGCTAAGTGTTACATCATGTCGTTTACTAACAAGACATCTTTAATATCGTATGGTTATACCCTTAATAACGGTATACTAACTAGAGTTGATACTTTTCGTGATCTGGGTGTTACATTCGATTCGAGGCTTACTTTCGCTGACCATATAAGTAAGATTTGTTCAGGAGCACTAAAATCTCTTGGTTTTATTATGAGATGTGGTAAAATTTTTAATCACATTAGCTGCCTTCGTACTCTTTACTTTGCGTATGTCCGCTCTAAGCTGGAGTATGCTAGTGTGGTTTGGTCCCCATTTTCCCGTATTCATATTGAATCCTTGGAGAAAATACAACGTCGGTTTCTTAAATACTTAGTATTTAAAGTTGATGGCATATATCCTGAGCGAGGTATCTCTCATACCCTTCTTTTAGAACGCTTTCAATTTCAAAGCCTAGATAGTAGACGAGTAAATGCGTCCATGTCCTTTCTGCGTAAACTTATTCATTTTCAATTTGACTGTCCTAATCTACTTGATAGATTATACTTTTTGGTTCCCAGATTGGCATCGAGATCTTGTCCCTGTTTTTACTTGTCCACTCCTCGTTTAAATATCACAAAACACTCACCTATTTATGAAATGTGCACCCAGTACAACACTCACCAGAATGATTTTGATATTTTTAGGTAGCTACTTTAGACTTCTTTATTTTGGTATGTGGTTATAAAGTATACGTATTTCTAAATCCGCTGTGTCTCTGTATCCCAATGGGTACTGCAGTAATATTAGCTGTTGTTAACAGAGTTGTTTCATCTAAAGCCAAAGTTTTTCCCGTTGGTCTGTAATTGGGTTGTAATACCTGTTGGCCAACGTAACTAATAATAATAATAATAATAATAATAATAATATTGAAAGAAAGAGAAAAAAAATAGAGTAAGATGCAGTAACAAAATACACAGTGTTCGATTTGAAACAACTGAAATATCAATATTTGAAAATTGTAATGTTCAGTTTTCTTATGATGTTAAAATTGTATTTAATTGTACCATAACAATTGCGTACCACTGTTTATTTCTCCGTAAAATATATATTGCAACACAGATCTTAAAAATAACTTTATTGAGATTTTGTAAACCCTCCCATTGCTAAAAAAAATTAAAATAACGAGACAACATTTCGCAGGAATTAAAAGAAAAACTATGTTTATAATAAGACTAATTAAGAATATGCAAAAAAATATCGTGTGCTATACCTCGAAAGCAAATAGTAGTGTAGTCGAAAATAATTTAGTGTTGCTGCTCAACGCGCCATACCACTTTAATCCGTGATTTGTTTCCATCTCTAACATAATTAATGAGAAAACGATAACCACACGCTTAGTGACTCACCCTGTATATTTATAATTTCTAAAAAAAATTGCAAAACTTGATAAAAAAAAATTAGTCGAAGATTATTTCGACAGAACTTCCCACCTATAAAGTACAGTACACTAAATCCAACTGTTTCAAAAGATTAAAAGATTTGATTTTGCTAATTTTATTTTTTTTTATGACAACCATTATAAGTTAAAAACACGGAAATCTTTTAATTAATCGCCAAGTAGACTAAAATGGGAAACCAAAGTTTTTGCATTTAATTTAAACATAAATTACTAATGTGCATTTTCTTTTTGGAAACCAAAGTTACTGGATGAAATAAATAAAATGTTTGGCCTCATAAGTATTAACTAATTACAAAATTCTCTTGAAGTGGTAGATGGAAGTATAAAAAATATTTCTCTTTTTACTTCCTCCGTGTAAGCAAGTGAAGTTATTGTAATCGAGTCCATTGGACAACTGGTTACTTTTATGTTTTCTCGACGTTTCGTGACACCAGAATACGAAAAAATAGGTCTCCCGTTTCCGTCCGTATGTCTGACTGTCTGTCTGCCGTCTGTCCAGATTGGACTGTACCAGTTGTTGTCAAATTTTGTGTATATATTAGGAATACCATCTCCACCAACAATGTAATGACGTCATCATCAAAATTCACATTAATATATATTATTAGAATTTACAAAATAAGAAACTCCAGCATATATGGTTTATCAATCCATGTTGAGTTTTTACCCCAGACATCAGACTTTCGAAAAAAATATCACAAATTTACAACATCTTGCAATTTAATTTTGAAACTGCGAAACCGAATGCTCTGAAATCTTGCAAACATTTTAAGGTTATCGTAAGCATGGTAAATCGTTAATAAAATTTTTTCGTTTATATCCCCCCTTCCATCAAAAAGTGATGACGTCAGTTTACAATTTCGCCGAATAAATTTTCTTTAAATTTTACAGAATTAGATACTAAAGAATTTATGAATCCATGTTGAGATTTTACCGTACACATTCAAATTTGTGGGAAGAAATTAAAATTGTATAACAACATTTTACAATTTAACTTTTAAACTGCAAGGTCGAGTACTCTGAAATCTTGCAAAAGTTTTAAGGTTATAGGGAGCATGATAAAGCATTAATCAAAATTTGTTCGTTGATGGCCTTCCTAAAAAATAATGACGTCATTTTACAATTTTTCCGAATAAAAAATGTTTTTTAAGTTTTATAAAATCCTTCTACATGTGTGAATTACGCACCTATGTTGACTTTTTACCCTTACCATCCAGATTTTTGGGAAAAAAAATCTACATTTTATAACAATATTTTACAATCCAACTTTGAAACTGCAAAAACAGAATGCTGTGAAATATTGCAAATATTTTACGGTAATTGAAAGCATTGTAAATCGTTATTCATATTTTGTCCGTTTTCTTACAGTTTTGCCGAATTTTCTCCAAATTTATGTTTTTTGGGAAAAATCTTATTGTGGTTAATTAATTAATTCTTCTTTGTTGAGGAGACAAAGACTCTTAGTCAAATTCTTTAGAAGTATAAACATAAACAGTCGAAGTTAAGCATGTACTGAGAAATTGAGAACATCTATATTTTTTCCGGCAGATAACAGCTTAAAATATATTTCACATTATCGACCCTTCTGCGGACCGCGTCCCCTTTGAATTTGTGCCCCCGCGGCGCAGGGGCTGTGGGGGTGATAATTAAGTCACTGGTTTTTGCTTTCTAGAGGTTACCATAAAACGAAAATCGCAACGAAGGAAATTCTGTCAGAACGGATAGATTTTATGGCTAAAATTTTATTTTAATTATGTATGAAAATTCAAAATTAAATGGCGAATATTGTTGAACAAATATTTTATTTGCGTGTTTTTATAATTTATTGTATAATGAACCACCATAAATTAAGTTAAATTAAAATAATTGCATAATAGTTTAAGTGCGGACCAGTAATGTACATTTTAAACTAAGCAGGTAGTAAAACATATATTTAAAAAATTGGTCAAAGGTTACTTCGACAGAACTTTCCTCGCTTGCTTTTCTGCTAATCTTTATAATTATATTAAAAAGTAGTGGTATAAAAGACACCGCGAACCACCTGCGCCACGGGGGCTCAAATTTCAAGGAGATACCGTTCGCAGAGATACGGACAATATGAAATATATTTAAACCAAATAACCAACGGAAAAGAGTGTACTATATATCGAAAGAATATCACGTAGAAATTTGTTTAATTTGAATGAGTTGTTTCCTCAAAACAGAGGACTAAAATTATTAATTAAGCCACAATGGAACAAAATGTTTTGAATGTGATTATTATTATCAAATAAGAATTTGATCATAATTAAATAAAGACGTGGCTGTTCTCACATTTTCTAGAAATGGTTCTTAATTTGATCAATAAAAGATTAGTCGAAAGCTACAAGGATAATCCGACAAATTCAGTTCTTTAAAAAAGTTATAAAATTTAATTTTACGATTTTCGTTTTGTGATAACCGCTGTAAAGTAAAAACCAGCGGCATAAATAACCCCCCTGCAGCCTTTGTGCCATACGGACAAGGTGGAATATATTTAAAGCACATAACTAACGTGATAAAATGTTCTTCAGCACTAGGTAATAGCAATCTGAAGCTCAAGTGTTTATTTATGCGTATACATCGAAAGAATGTAGAAATTAGTTTCATGTGTATGAGTTGTCTTCTCAAAACACATGACTAAAATTATTAATTAAATCACAGTCGAACGAAATGTTCTGGATATTATAATTCTTATTTTATCATTATTATTATAAAGACGTATGTTCAAATTTTCGAGAAAATGGGGTGACTCCATCTTAATTTGAGCAATAAAATTGTAATGACGTCATCAACATGGATAATATTAGTCGCAGCACAAAAGAAAAGGAGTCGCAGCGTATTACCAATGGAAGAAAAAAAAGTAAACGGCCAAGTTTGGCATCGAATCCACTACCACATGTCGTACGACTTCGCCGTAGGTTTCCTTGTTCTCCACTTTGCCATTGCGCCATAGGGACTTCTGTCCGGTGTTGGTAATATAACGTTATTATACCTTGTAAATGTTTTTGTGAAAATTTGAACCTCTGTTAAAAACTCCAAAAATTGGTAGTGATAATGTGGCGTTGGCCGATCCGCAAAATGGACTTAATCTTGGAAACTGTAATGTGACGTTGCTTAGAACAACACCGAAAACTAGTTACCGACGCGTTTCGCCAACCACATTGGCATTATCTAGATAAAGCTAAACTTTAAAGTATAAACGTTATATTATTACAGCGCAACGAGTGACAAAAAGATTCGTTGGAAAGTATAACAATATGGCGTAATTTATTTTCAAACCGGGTCATAGTCAGCTAACAGCGGAAACAGTAAATTTCTGGATTGTGTGCTACTGAATAAAGTATCCGTTAAAGTGATGTATCAAACTTGCTATTCATGATTTAACAAAAATAGACTGCTATTTTCATTCTTGACAAAATCATAGCGGTTTCATTAACCGTGCAATCTAAATAAATCGCCAGGGCAAACGTTCAAGAATTTTAATTTACAGAAAATCGGTTGTGTCTTCCCCCTTCTCAATTTGATACGGAGCTACCCATAGTAACACAGTTGGCCCCAATAAATCAATATAATTAATTTTAAAACCTACCTTTTATTAAAAATCTACGTCACCGTAAAACGCCATAAGATTATTATTGACACGAATTAAATGACATCTGTTATAAGTAAATCAACACAAACACAAAATAGTATATTATTATACTAGTTTAATAAGACGTCTTATTGTGGCACGCATGGGTTTGGGGCACGACGAGCGCAGCGAGGAGTGCTCCAAAGGAATAAGTGCCACAATGCGTCTTATTAAACGAGTATAATATACTATTTTTTCTACTTTGCATCTGATCGGAAACAAAAAATTAATAAAAATTCAAGGTTATAAGGGCCTTTTAATTCGAAACGTTAGTTGTAGCGTTGTGGCTGACTTCACAATGTCAAAGTTTGACATCTAACCACCGAACACTAACAATCTAACCTAAGTTTGCCTCAAAAAATGGAAGAAGGGGGCTTGCACGCCACCTGAAATACAGTTTAACAATTGATCCCATTATTAAACTGTTTTCGGTTTAATAATGAGGCCATTGTTAACGCAAAGTAGAAAAAAATATTTAAATCACATACAGCCTCACAAAAATTACGTCAGTTGTTTTTCTTCTTCAGCGTTGAAGGTACAGGCATTTTTTCAACTGTTAAAATATAGTTACAGATAATCTAATTAGGTGTTGGTGGATCTTCAACGAAAAACAACGGTCGAATTTGTGGTTTTGTAGTGTCTGAGCTTTGTCAAAAACTCCATGCATACAGCACGATTTTCGGCCCAGTTACACAAATCATGATCCTTTAACAGTACAAATTCCGTAATTGTTTTCTGCTTTTTTACCCATCCTTGTTTCCAAGTTTTCATAATAAAACCCTCCACTGAAGCTTGAGTTTAATGGCAGCTACATGATCAAATTAAACTTTTATTAAAGTGATCTACAAAAAGTCCCCTCATCTTGCTTTAAACCGTCTTTAAGTTGATTTACAGCGGCATTAAATAGTTATTTATGTTACAAGTGTTGAAAACGGTCCATTGCATTACGAACGGGAATACGGCGCGAGACGCAGTCGAGCGCTGTATGTAAGTGAGTAATGCAATGGAGTTTTCACACGAGTATCATACAATATTTTTTGCGCTGCCTTTTTGAAAAAATAACATTTTTCAATCGCTAAAAGAATAAATATTACTGAACCGAAATTATGTTGGTATTGAATTTATCACCAAATACGTCAAATACCAATCTGTCAATTTGTCCGGGCGAGATGTTGAATTTCACAGTTGAAATGGAAAATTCGTGCACGTATTCAGAGAACTGCAGATAAAGCAACTGCAAATTTGTTGCCTGCAAAATCCGCAAATCCATATGAAGCCGAATATCAAAAATGCATCAAGTGGTGCGAAGAAAATAAAATACGCGAATTTTCTGAAACGACGCTCTTGGTTTATTTTCAAATTAAGTCGGAAATTATGAAAGCATCCACACTGTGGACAATATATTCAGTTCTGAAAAGTACTCTTGGCATCAAACATAACATAAATCATTCCAAATTTTATAAATTAATAGCGTTTTTAAAGCGACAGAATGACACAAGCCCAAGAAGTCAGAAATACTTACCAGTGGAAACGTTTTTATATACGGCTCCAGATCAGAGAGAATCTTGTGATTATGATTCAGCGTGAGGTTGCGAATAACGTCAAGTTTAAACAGTTTTTTTAATTAACAAGAACTACTAACAAACAGTAATAACATAATAGTTGTCAACAACATAAACCAAACCACCGATTAGTGTCAACTGTCAAATTACTACCAATCTAAATTTTGATCAACAAATTCCCCTATTTAAGATTACAACTTAAATTGCACTTTTTTTTAATTTCGAGCCACTTTTTGTTATACCCTAAAATCGCGCGTATAGTCCGCCCCCGCGCATAGTCCGCCCTCACGTATAGTCCGCAGTTTTTAAATCTCCCTCCTAAAAATCAGATAGTCCGCAACCTCGCGTATAATCCGCGGACAATGTGCGTGTCTGTATGGTTCGATAAGGTTCGATATTTGCTACCTATTTAGGTACCTAAATTTAAGTATCTAGGTACTTTTGAGAATCTTTTTATTTTTGTTATATATTTTATTTTTCATTTATATTGAGAATGCCCAATAAATTTTTTTATTTTGCGTTTAAATTTTTTGTTGGTTTTCCTACAGCGTATAGTCCGCCCTCGCCTATTGTCCGCCTCGCATATAGTCCGCACCCGGCGTCAGGAAAAACAACGTATAGTCCGCGGACTATACGCGCGATTTTAGGGTAATAACTTTAGATACATGATTACCAATTAGTAGTAATTACTTTGTGATAATCAATTTATTTTTTCAAAGCTTAAATTCCTCGTTTGTATTTTGCGGCACTAGATCCTTTTTCATTGCCATGTCGACACGCCACGTGTCAACGTAAAATGTCAATTACAACTATGGCAGCGCAAAAAATAATTTAACAAGAACAACAAAGTCGCTGTCCTTCTATGAACATTTCCTTGCAAAATTTCAGTTCAGATGTTAAAACCAAACTACAGGAAACGTCAGAAAGTTCATATATTATTAAAAAACCACTCCAAAATGTTGCAAATTATTAATCAAGGCTTCAACTTTTTAACTTAAATATAAAGCTGCAAAAAGGGCCTACATTCAAAAATTAAAATGCTGCTACCTGATGATGGAAATGCTGTTGAATAATTGACAGAAAATAAATTTTGAGTGTTTTTTCCCTTAAAGAAGATGTACTCGTGGCTCATTAATTTAAGCAGTCGGTGTAAAATATATAGCTCTAGTAAGTAGTAAGACTTTCGAGTTTCACTCACACCACATTTTTTCAAAGGATTTACAGTTTGTAAAGTGAGTTTCTGTTAGTTTTACTAATAATTTGAAGCCATTTCTAAAGAACTCGTAGAACTTGTAAATATATTAATGGCGATAATCAAATAACAATTAGGATTCATTATCTTGAGTTAAATAATAATTCGTTCCTATTTTCATCAGGGTTAGCAGTGCCAACTCTAATCTGTTGTTTCACTTTTAATCATTAATCAGCAAGGCAGTTTTTTGTTGTCTGTAATTATATCCGTACGTCAAGAAGATCCTAAAAAATTTCTTAACTCTGCTATTTCTTTAGCGCTTCCTTTAATTTAGAAGCAAACAATTACAATTTCCACTCCACACCCACGACCTGCCACATACTCAGTTTAGATACATTAAAGCAGGAAGCAGGTCTAATGTTCCACTGCTTTTCCCAATAACTGACATGTTTATAACACTGCCGTTTACCACAGTATCGTATTTCTAACAAGATCTAATTATTACACCATTATCTGCAATTGTGGACACTAGGCAGGTTTTGTATTATTGGCTAAACATAAATTTAAATAGGAAGGCAGGTAACAAATTGCTGTCATCTCATAGAGAAATAGTAGTCTTGTATGGTGTAGTGAGTGCTTGAGGCTATGTAGTACAAGATTATCTCATCGACCCGCCGGCTGGGTGGAAATTACACAATATATTTGAAGACAAGACAAATTCCAACCTTGCGTATCATTACTGTGTTGTTTGTACATAAATATGCTTCAAGAATATATAATTACAGAACCGAGAAGTATTTTTAGATTACACGCGTCCCCTGTGAGTTAGGTGGGAAAAGAAAAATAATGAACACACGGTTTACTTGTTTTATTGTAGATTATCAAAAACCAAAAAATATTTAAAAGTTTATTATTATTATTATGAGGTGTTAGCTAATCTTGTATTTTTACTCCTAAGTAATTATAAGTATGTGTTTTCTCTTTCTTTTCATTATTTATTGGTCTTCTTATGTCTGTATAGTTGTCCTTATTGTTATTGTGGGCGTTTCCTACTTGTTTTTTTTTGTCATAAAATATATCAAGAGCGAGGGAAAAGCCTTCAATTTGTGTTGTAGGTTTTGAAGTGAAATGAAAAGTTCCGAGAGCACTTCTCTCGTCTTGAGAAAATTTTGAGATGGCATCAATTTTTTTTATGAAAATTGGTGAAATCACCAACCGACGACTTACAGAAACGGGAACTTACTCTCAAGAAGTAAAAAAACTCAAACTAACACCGACCTACTTCCCTTTGGTCCAAATCTTGCTTTCGGTTTTTTGTTCAATCTAATAAAAATTCAATAACAATAAATCGAAAACTTCTCTCTAGCCCCAATACCCTTCAGCTCCTGTTTATATTTCGAAACGTATTCCGCATATCAGTTTACTTTTACTGCTTGAATAGCTTTCGCCGGCTTGGACCAATTCCAAAAGTTCTGCCACACGTTCCAATGATGAAACGGGCAATAATTAAATGAACAGGGGTCCATCCGGTCGAGCAATAGCAAAACCACAAACTTGATAAAACTTGTACAGTGGTCGTTTTATCGATCTAGATGAACACGACCAGTTTCGAATTGCAAATCAATTTGTCAACAACTTGCAGAAATGGGTATTTGAAGACGTGACATTTTGCAGTTCCGGTGGTCCCGGTGGATTACCCCGTTTTATATATTCACCCCCAGAAAAGGGACGGTTTTCGGAGGATGAGAATAATGGAAATTAATGACGGGAAACAGTTTAGGGATAATTCGTTTTTGTGCTCTTGTTTCATAGGACAAAAAAACTTAAGTAAGTGGGACGTCTTCTCTGGAATATAATTTATAAGTTTAAACAACACTAAGCGAGTACACGAACGTTTCGCTTGACGTATTATTTGGCCCAATTAAATTATCTTCGATTTGATTTATAGTATTTCTATGGAAGTGTTTGAAGTCGATTTCATTGGAATTTACGTTGCGTCGAATTTAATTGTAGTAAACGAAACTGATCAATGTTTATTGAAATGTTGACAGCTCGTGATTTACTCTCTGATGAAATAGAACCATTTATTTCTGCTACAAAATGTGAGTTCGTTGTTTAGTTTTCCAAATGACTCATACAGATTTATGCTGGGGAATTATTAATAAAATTTGTTCGGAATTCGAATTTATATTACCGAACCAAAAAAAGGGCAGATTTTTCATGCAACTGCCACTTAAATTGGAACTTTAATGATACTGGATGGAGCTAAAATATTGTAATGATATATTTAAAGATACTGTTTTTCTCTGTAAGATTTAGTCACTACATTATTTTAAATTGAGTCCAAGTAACGAATGAACTTTATGAAATTTCCACCGAAAAACTGTCGAAAGTTTTAGGCAGTTAGTGAACATTTTTCGTTTATTTTTAGGTGGGTTTGTAGATTTCTGTATTCGGCAAAGGTGCTGTAAAAACAAATATAAATACGCAGGCTAAAAAAAGTCATGCGAGATTTCTGCTCGACGTCCGCCTCGTTTCGGAAATTCATTACTATTCACAAAAAAATTGGCATTTTTCATAGCATGATGTCAAAACCAGTCTCGTAAGTTACTGTATTTGTTGGCTCATTTTGAGTAAACAATAAATTTTGACATTGACAAAACGATTAAATAAGTGATTAAACAATTTAGTGTTTAACCTCTTACGATTTATACAACTAATACATAAGTTAATCTAAGTCTGAGCACATTAACGTTGTCATCTGTTTTGTAACATAATATTGTTACGTTTTGTGGGTGATTGAATTCGGCGTAGGTTAAAACTCAACAATTTATTTCTTAATAACTCGAATTTACACGACTAACTATTGCAACAATTATGTATAAGAGTAATTATTCCGGCGAATTTCACTGGACGCTCTTGACTCAACTAGCTGAATAATCCGTTCCCGATGGTCGCCTCTATTTAAACCCATCTTCTGCGATCGAGGTCTTTCTCGAATATCCATCGCGACTGCCGCTTCCAGACTTCCCTGGACACCGCTTCGAGACTTCCAATAACCGTCTCCAGTCCAGACTTGTCTTTATGCGCCCGCCGCTCGGCCGTCGATGAGTCAACCTTCATCGACACACTAGAAAAACCCCTAGGCGTCGCACCGGGGCGGTTATGGGTTTATTTCATAACAATATTTTTTCGGTACCTCAAACAGTGGCGTGTTAATTGTTACTTCTTATTCAATATTAGTTCTGAACTTATGTTGAAGATGTGGTTGCTCTCTATTTCACAGATTTGAACTGTATAAGTGTAGTCATATTAAATTTAGTTGTAGTTTTCCAGTTCACTCCATCTCTTTGCATACAGAGTGTTCCAATATCCCAATGTCTATTAAGTTGCCGCAGTTCCTTGGCCTTTATATTCACTACATATTTTTGCAGATTTAATTTTATCTTTAAAGTTGATTAAACTGAAATTTATCGTCCCTTTAGTATAGGTATACATAAAAATTTTTAATCATTTGCAAATTGTGAGTTTTCTCATGTTCCTCCACTGGGGAGATCCTGTATTTTATAACATTTTAGAAATTGTCTCTAATAAACTTCTTTTTCAACGTCGATTTACAAGGATAGACTTCAACAAATCTGTTATCAAAACATATTTCCTTAATGTTGTGTAGTTGTGTAACAATTCTTGAACGAAGCACCCTATATACTATAAATAGTTTTTCCAATAATTCATGGAGAATGCAGTTTGAGATACCCTGTGTGCGTCATATCAAGTTCAGTCACAACAAAATTAGAGTTAAATTCGCCTTTTCGTAACCTCATAGAAACATTTTTTATTTGTTTCTGATATACACTTCTTGTGAAGCGCACCTCAAGCTTTAGCATTTCATTAAATTTTAGTTATTTTTCACAGAATTTTACCCACAAAATTTAACACTTATTTACATGTAAGTGCTTAATGTCAAAAACAAACTGATAGATAAATGCAACAGTTAGTTTTTCTCGAATTAAAGTCCTCAATGTATCATAGCCTTATTCTGTTTCTAAAATGTCTGTTTTATTTTATTTGATATCAATATTGTCTTCATGGATTTCTTTAAAAGTCAAAGGTTAAAATTAGAGACAAACAATACAGGTCAAACTTGAGTCGAGATATTTAAAAAATCCACAGTAACCTAAGAAAAAAGCTTTATTTTTGTTCTTTATTTCAACATACAACCCAACAAAAAGCAAATAAAACATGTTTATTTATTGCATACTTCAAAACATATGTATATTTTTCTTTAACTTTTTTGGATCTCAGTTAGACAAATGAGAAAAATAATAACACTGAAATCTAAGATTGAGCACCAGAACGACGTATTGCCTTGGAAAGACTTTTAGAAAGCGAACGTTTTTAAGTTCAGACACAACTGCTCTAATGAATAATTTGTTCTTTGTTACAGACTTATGTTGTAGTAATAGACAGATTAAATATGAGACGGACTATAGTTGTATACTTTCTGGAGATGTCTCCAAAACTGGACTTAATTTGAAAGCAAATTCCTACTAAGACCTCCGTATAGTTGAGGCAAACTTTAGTATCCAGGGCTTTAGTTCAGGGTGACGTTGAAGAAAAGTTCTGAAACCGGAGGTAGTTTAAAAGTTGGTAGGAAATTCTACTTCAACTAGTTCTAGAAATGTGGACGAGCATTTCTGCATTATTTGTAAAATGCTCTAAAATATTCCACACGAACAAGAGAACGACTAATGGAGAAAATTGGCTCTTTGCTTGCGAACAATAAGGAAAACATTAAGCATCATCTTACGTTACTGTCCAAGCAATTTGTGTAATTTTTCTATAAAACTCAATGCACCTAATGAGCGCCATCTCGTGTTTCAGCTGAACTTATTTGAACACATTTTCCCATTTTAAAACCGCAATTGTGTCGTTAAAGCGGAGAGCTAGAAAGCTTAATGTCACCTACAATAGCTGTGCCACTGAACATTGTTATGAACTGTGTGAACATCTCCACATTTATTAGTTGTTGGTATCGAACCACCAGTGATTAGTTGTAAAACACGTTTTGAATTTTTTACATTGTATCGTACAACCAAACCGCCACGTAACCTTGCTACTACTTTATGCATGATGGCAAAACTACCTTCCGCTTCAATTTGGCATATATTACGAGCGAGATACCATACAAAAATCATGAAATTTTCATCATGCAGCCAGTTTATGTCGAAGTCAACGCGGAAAGAAATTTTTTCCTTACAAATTGTGAAGTCACCTTCGAAAAAATCGCATCAAAACCGTTTTGGTACCAGCTGTTTTCTCCCACGGCAAGCGCTGACTTCTTGGGAATGTCAGATATAATATTTTTATTATACCTGTATTACATAATTATTGTTAGGTAAAATGATTATTTACGAGGAATCATAAATTTGCACACGTATCTTTTGTTTGGTCGGTTTCATTGTGAAATAAAAATAGATGATTATTTTAAAATGCATTAGCAGGAAAAAAGTAAGTTTTTGCGATGGATTGTGTAGGAGATGAAAAATTTTAAACAAAAAGCACATTTTTTTTTTTGATGTGTGTGAGGGCGTTACATTATTTCTTTACCAGTTATCCACATTATCAAACGTCAGATTTTAATATAACATAAATTATAAACTCACTTTTAAGTCGTCAGTGTTGATAGCTGATTAATTACATTTACAGCCTGGTCAGGAGGGCTGGTGTCGAGGTGAATCGGTCATTACAACAATTATGCACCCTGTAAAATGCAATTGGGGATGTGAGCCATCGATTCCTAAAGTCGATGTGGCGAATTTGCTAATTGGGTGATACTCTTTAATAGCGAGTCCGTGTCATTTTGACTTATCAACAATCAACAAGTTTGGTACTACTTTATCATGAATATGACTGCTTTAATTAACAATTATTTCATCAATGAGCTCTGTCCAAGAGGTTGGAGTCACAACGGTCGAAATCGTCCGGTACGGAGTGTGCAATGAGTACTAAGGGAAAAAGTGAAGACGCACGAAGTACTCGCTCTCGCTACCGACAACAGGGTACAGTACTGAGTCGTGCAATGGGCGAAGGGAAATGAAGGCGCACGACGCCCCGCTCCAGTTACTGTCCCAGGACTAGTACCAAAGAGTGCAAGGACACCAAGGGAAAAACTGAAGACGCGCGAGGTGCCCACTTCGATAACTAGTCCTTTGACCACAAGGCATCAGGATTGATGCCCGCACCGTATCTGCCTACAACAGACACATCCGCCACAACGGATTTTATTCTGGCGCCTGCGACAACAGGCGCGTCCCGCACCAACGGGCATCCGCAACAACGGATAACAGGTCCCGCTACAACGGGCGTCCGCGACAACGGACAAAGGTATCACAGGAGGGCGGACAGTCTAATTAAATTAGCTCGACATGTCAAGGCTCATTTCATCACTTTTACTATTGCAATATCTCTCAGAATTATGTTAACATTATTTGACAACTGACTCGGTACCACTTATCAATAATCATGTCAAATGCAACGATTACAACAAGGAACGGACTCACCAAATCACAGTAGATAATCCAATTAGCTTTTACAACAATTAACAATGCAGATTACACCTGAGTGCAATCTCACTCACATCACCCCTAAGACCGATAACTCAGTGATAAACTCACCTCAACACTTTTTGATCAACCGCAACACGTAATATTAAAATCGTCTTAACCGGTACGCGTCCGTTTTAAAACTGAAATCTTTATCCAGGCCTTTTTAGTTACACCCTCTCGAAAGAAACACAGTCAACCAATCAACCCCAATCAGGTCTATTTTTTTGGGTCACACATGTGGTTTCTGTTTTCGCCTGTGACTGCGATAATCTCAGATTTGTCTCGCTCAAGTGTTAAGTCGCCGGACCACCTGCACCCCTGCATCGCAGGCCATTAGTAGGCGTGTGAAAGGGCATAGGCCATTCCCCAGTTTCTGGGAAATATATATTTTTACGAGCCCCAAATTAGCATGAAACTCTTAACTGCATGCTTTTACACCCCAAATATAAAAAAATATGAAGAGAAACACATGTTAAGTACAAACCTATCTTACAACTCGGCCATCCTGCGAACAACTCGCCCCGAGTTGCCGTTGTGGTGTTTAATTCGAGTGTTGATCGCCATCGGATAAAACCACGCCGTCCTCGCCACTTTCGCTATCGGTGGCATCGGAAATGCCTCCAGGTGGGCACCAGGGTCTCATCCGATCGACAGCGATGACTCTGTCGTAGCCGGCTTTATTTCTTGTCCGATGTGACTTCTCCATGTCCTGCACCACATACCGGTCGTTTGGCAGGATCGACTTCACGACCATGGGTCCACTGTAGGGTGGTATTAATTTCCGACTCGTCCCGGACGTTGTTACGTTCTTCGCGATTAGTACGAGATCACCCTCTTTATATTTTCTCGCCTTTTTTCGTCGTTTATCAAAATGGCGCTTTTGTTGTTCTTGATTTTGAGCAATCTTTGCCGCAGCCTCTTGTCTGGATGTAACAAGATCGGTCAAGATCGACGATATTTGCGAAACGTCTTTCTCCTCGTCGGTTTCTGGAGGCTTAGTCAGAATTTGGTGGATGCGCCGAACTTTCTCGTCCGTCAGTTGGCCCGACAACACCCAATCCGCCTTTTCAATGTGGAGTACGCTCTCCGATTTCTTCTCTTCCACCGGATTTCTGCTGAGTGCATCAGCATGCTTCATCCGGTTTCCAGGCCTGTACTGCACATCGAAAGTGAACTCCTGCAGTTGGAGCCACCACCTCGCAATTCGGGGAATAATCTGTTTCTTTGTGCTGGTGGCTTTCAGCGCGTTACAGTCCGTTACAACCGTGAAACTCAAACCTAACAAATATGATCGGAACTTCTTCAGAGTTTCGACCACTGCCAGAGTCTCCAACTCATATGAGTGATATTTTCCCTCGGCCTCGGTCGTTTGCCTGCTGAAATATGCCACAGGATGCAGGCGTTCGTCGGCCTGATATTGCAGTAAAATTCCTGCCAACCCCAGCGCGCTGGCGTCTGTGTGCACCTCCGTACGTTGTTGTGGGTCGAATAGCGCTAGCGTCGGTCTCGTGACCAAATTTTCCTTTAATTTACCAAACGCTTCTTCCTCCTGCGTGTCCCACCGCCACGGTACCGCTTTTCTAGTGAGATTCGTTAACGGTTTCGCCAGGGCGGCGTAATTCTTAACGAAGTGACGAAAATAACCCGTCAATCCAATAAACTGTCGTACTTCGTGGACAGATTTCGGCGTCGGAAACGAATCGATCGCACTGGTCTTGTCTTTACCTGGTCTGACTTTGTTATTCTCCACGTCAAAACCGAGGAAGGTGACTGACGTCGTCAGGAATGAGCATTTCTTGAGGTTTAGCGTTAACCCTTCCTCGCGAAAGAGTTCTAACACCTGCCTCAGGTTTTTCAAAGCTTCGTCCGTCGTTTGTGCGTGTAATAAAACGTCATCCAAATAAATGGCAGCGGAGGCGGAGGCAGGTCGTAACAATTTATTCATCAGCCTCTGAAATGTTCTCGGGGCATTCGTTAGGCCAAACGGCATCCTGTTGTACTCGTATTGACCGAACGGTGTCACGAAAGAAGTGTATTTTTTGGACGCTTCCGTCAATGGGATTTGGTGGTACCCCGACTTAAGATCGAGACTCGTAAAGTAAACACCGCCCTGCAGTCGATCTATTTGATCGTCTATTCTTGGTAGGGGATGATTGTCCTTTACTGTACGGGCATTCAGCTTTCGATAATCGATGCATAGGCGCTGCTCGCCATTTTTCTTCTTGACAAGTAGGACAGGGGAGCAGTAATCGGAGTCCGATTCACGGACAATGTTGTTGTCCAAAAGTTCCTGTACGATGTCTTTCACCGCCTCTTGTTCCGCTCGCGCCATCCTGTAAGGACGGTACGTGAACGGCTGATTATCAGACAACTGAATTTCCAGTTGTGTTGATTTTGCACAACCAATTTCGGCGACAGATGTGGCGAAACAACCCCTGTATTCGTCCAGTAGATCATACAATTTTTGTCGGTCCTGATTATTCACCGTTGGGCCAATTGTTACCTCCTCCCGGAGAATTTTTGGTAGCTCGTGTTCTGATACCGCCATGACGTTATTCCCGTCGGACTCCTGCGGCTTGCACGGCCATGCCCGTGCGTAAATTTCGTTCGTTTTAAAAGCGATCTCGTTGTCTGATAGATTGACGCACGGCAAAAACGTCGGCTGATTTTTAGTGCAACGGATTACAGTGCTTGGCACACAATATTCGTACCCTTCCCGCGGTCTCATCGCAGCCTCGATGAAGAGGTCGCCTTCAAAATCTCCTGGTGACACTGCGATATGACCGACATGATTGGCAGGCACGGCACGCGTTTGGGTCACTCGTAGTGCAATTTTCTGACACTCCGGTTTCTCAACCACTTTCGTCGGGTCGAGCGTCGTAAATTGTAAGCTCGTATCATCCTTTATCGCATAAACTCCCGGCATTTCGGTGAAATTTCTGCCGACCAGCAGCGGTACCTGTTGTGCATGATCGGGTACAACATACATTTTTATCTGTTGTTGTACCAGATCAACCATCAGCATCACTTCTGTCGACCCGATCGCCGTAGTGATGCCGTCGCCGTACCCCCGGAGTTTTACGGCGTCTGCTTTGTTCGGTTTTAGTCCCAAACGTTGCGCCTCCGTAAGTCTAATTAAAGTGGATGAGCTGCCCATATCGATGTACGCCGTTGCGAGTTTGCCGTTAACGAAGACTTCTTTATAAAATTTGGTGTTGTGGGGATCGGAGTTTGCGTCGGCTAGTCACGCGATTGGTTTTGCTGCTTGCGTATCCTTTTTCTTACGGAAGCAGTTGACCTCTAAATGACCCATTTTCCGACAGTACGTACATCGTACTGGATCCGCGGTTTCGTGGGGCCTCCGATCCGGACAGTGTTTGGAGTAGTGACCGTTTTTACCACAATGGTAGCAATGAGTTGACGAACTCTCCGACGTTCGGTTTCTACTCGGCGTAAAACGTTTTGGTTTCTTATGGAAGTGCGAATGGCTCTTCGATGTCGACGGTCGTGGTGTCGTGGACACGTCATTGATTGCCGCTAAATAACGAAACAGCGACTCCGGCGTTTGATGGTTACCGGCTGTCGCTCCCGTCTTAACGACAACATCATCGATGCCACCAATAATGCAAGCTACCGCGTCCGCTCCGGAAATCTTGCAGGCCGTCAGCATCGCGTTCTTTTCGTAAAAGTACTTTGCGTACGTTTCCTCCAGGCGCTTTCGGCGACGTATCATATTCGTCAGGTCATCGTAAAAATTGCGCCTGGACGGGAACGCACCTTTTATACGCTCCTTCCATTCGTCCCACGACAATTTTAGAGTAGGTTGTCCCTTGAACCACGTCTCGGCCAGCCCGCGAAGTTTTGATAACGCATAATAAATCGTGGCGTCTTCAGGCCACTTAAAAATCTCGCTCAACTCATCGACCTTGTTACACCAGGACTCGGCATTTTGCTCCCGGTCATCTGGATTAAAATAAGGCACCACTTCGCCCTTTGTCGGATAAGACGGTCGACTATTGCCTGCTTGTTGAATGAACGTCGTCATCACTTCGGTCAACCTGTCTATCGAGCTCGTTGTTTCGCGAGATTCGGTGCGCGAAAAATGATCGCTCGTCTGAGGGGACGGAGATTCCCGTGACTGTTGACGACGAGGACGACCCATTCTGATTTATTACTAAGTAAAATAAATAGTCAATTTTTACCCATTCAATGTGACTCACCTCGAGCACCCGTAACACAAATTTTGGGGGAATGAAAGTCTGACATACTCTATTAGCAGATTTTGGTTAATTCAAATTAAAATTGTTTTACACTCCCACGACGACAATTTAAACTAATGAACCATTCATTCGGACACATGAGTGTCAGATCCCACTCCTGATAAATTATGTAGGAGATGAAAAATTTTAAACAAAAAGCACATTTTTTTTTTTGATGTGTGTGAGGGCGTTACATTATTTCTTTACCAGTTATCCACATTATCAAACGTCAGATTTTAATATAACATAAATTATAAACTCACTTTTAAGTCGTCAGTGTTGATAGCTGATTAATTACATTTACAGCCTGGTCAGGAGGGCTGGTGTCGAGGTGAATCGGTCATTACAACAATTATGCACCCTGTAAAATGCAATTGGGGATGTGAGCCATCGATTCCTAAAGTCGATGTGGCGAATTTGCTAATTGGGTGATACTCTTTAATAGCGAGTCCGTGTCATTTTGACTTATCAACAATCAACAAGTTTGGTACTACTTTATCATGAATATGACTGCTTTAATTAACAATTATTTCATCAATGAGCTCTGTCCAAGAGGTTGGAGTCACAACGGTCGAAATCGTCCGGTACGGAGTGTGCAATGAGTACTAAGGGAAAAACTGAAGACGCACGAAGTACTCGCTCTCGCTACCGACAACAGGGTACAGTACTGAGTCGTGCAATGGGCGAAGGGAAATGAAGGCGCACGACGCCCCGCTCCAGTTACTGTCCCAGGACTAGTACCAAAGAGTGCAAGGACACCAAGGGAAAAACTGAAGACGCGCGAGGTGCCCACTTCGATAACTAGTCCTTTGACCACAAGGCATCAGGATTGATGCCCGCACCGTATCTGCCTACAACAGACACATCCGCCACAACGGATTTTATTCTGGCGCCTGCGACAACAGGCGCGTCCCGCACCAACGGGCATCCGCAACAACGGATAACAGGTCCCGCTACAACGGGCGTCCGCGACAACGGACAAAGGTATCACAGGAGGGCGGACAGTCTAATTAAATTAGCTCGACATGTCAAGGCTCATTTCATCACTTTTACTATTGCAATATCTCTCAGAATTATGTTAACATTATTTGACAACTGACTCGGTACCACTTATCAATAATCATGTCAAATGCAACGATTACAACAAGGAACGGACTCACCAAATCACAGTAGATAATCCAATTAGCTTTTACAACAATTAACAATGCAGATTACACCTGAGTGCAATCTCACTCACATCACCCCTAAGACCGATAACTCAGTGATAAACTCACCTCAACACTTTTTGATCAACCGCAACACGTAATATTAAAATCGTCTTAACCGGTACGCGTCCGTTTTAAAACTGAAATCTTTATCCAGGCCTTTTTAGTTACACCCTCTCGAAAGAAACACAGTCAACCAATCAACCCCAATCAGGTCTATTTTTTTGGGTCACACATGTGGTTTCTGTTTTCGCCTGTGACTGCGATAATCTCAGATTTGTCTCGCTCAAGTGTTAAGTCGCCGGACCACCTGCACCCCTGCATCGCAGGCCATTAGTAGGCGTGTGAAAGGGCATAGGCCATTCCCCAGTTTCTGGGAAATATATATTTTTACGAGCCCCAAATTAGCATGAAACTCTTAACTGCATGCTTTTACACCCCAAATATAAAAAAATATGAAGAGAAACACATGTTAAGTACAAACCTATCTTACAATTGATTGTATTTAAATCTCTAACATACGGACAAGGAAATGACGATGCGGTTTATTAAGATTTAACAATTTTAATTATGCAAACATATGAACTTACGGTTCAGTCGCAAATGTTGCGCAATATATTCCGTGCTAGTGAACTAGCGACCCTATTTTTGAGTTTAGAAAAATGTATTATACTGTAGTTGTTAATTTTCGTTTTAATTTCGTCATTCTTCTCTCTTTTTGTTTTATTTTCTATGCACCTTACGAAATCCGCTTCCATTGCATCAAGTTGTTTTTATCTTTTCTTAACAGAGTCCATGTCTCGCTGCTGTACATTGTTGTTGGTCTTACTATATTTTTGTCTAGTGCTGTCTGGCCTGCCCGAACTGCGGTGCATTTCTAATCGCCGACGGAACTGCGGTAAAATTCTTAGTTGGGGATTAAGCTCCTGTCTCGCTTTAATCATGGACACAGTTATTTAATACTGAAAATTCTGAATCGTGAAAATAAAAAAAAATTAGTAATAACATGAGCATACTACATCTATATATTTTCAAATTTACTGAGAGTAAATTCACTTTCTTTAGTTTTTGATCCTGTTATACATGTTAATTTAAAAACGAACCGTTGATCATTTATATGTATATTAATAAATTGTTGTGATGGTAGTTGTCTTGTTATTGTTTTTTTTTTTTGCTCTTTGAGTATCAAAGGACTTGGTTTTCTCTAATATTTAATTTGTAACACTAAATTAAATAGTAATATCTTTCAAAAGTTCTGAAAACTGTGTTATTCCTTGTTTTCCCGTATACTTATTGTATCAGTTCTGGTGTGTCTCCTAATTTTAATTTTTGTACGATTTCTTTCTGTTGAATTTTTTTTCTTTATTTATAATGAATCTTAATCTGAGCTCTTCAAAATTTTGCCCCCGTCTTTTAATTTGGTCCTGTTTTGCAATTATTTTTTCGTCTTTTCCTATTAAATTCATCACATTGTAATCCCTTTTTTTTGCAGCAGCAGAGTTCCATAGACAAATTTTGGGTTCTATAGCTTTTATTACCTTTTGAATAAATTTTAAACACGATTCTTGTTTTACATTTGTCATAGTCCTCTGAGTTTTTTGTATTGCAATGCATTTTGTTAGCTCTCATTCCACGTTGTCTTTTTTCATATTTTATTTCTTATATTCGTTTTGCCACTACATTTACGAATAATATTTTTGAATTTTTCCCATTTTTCTTCCACTTTGCATTTAACTTTTAACTCACTTTAAATCTTGAATTTATTATTTTCTTATATTTTGTCTGGTATTTGGTGTCTTTTACTTGATCGCATTTTATTATTTCTTGGATTTTCTTTCTTGTATTTAATTCCCGTTCACTCCTTTCCCATCAAATCCATCTTTACCTTAAGCAGTGGTCTCTTTCTTTCTGCTTGTTGTTCGTACTTTTATGCCACTTTTTCCAGTCATAAATGCTTGTTTAAAATTCATTTGTAATCTACACTCTTGACTCTCTTGTTTGCCCCAGCTCTCGTATATTGGGAAGGTCTTAAATTTGTTATCCCTAAATATTTGCTATGATATTATTCTCTCCGTTATTGTTTTTAGTTTTTTCTCTTTATTTCGATTATTTCTTTTTTACGTTCTCAAAAAAATCAGCTGTCTCTTTTTTCCTTGAACCTCACCATATTGGCGTCTAAATTTATCCTAACAGTTTCATTTCTACCTTTTAATCTCTTACGTTCACATATTCCTCTTTTGTAACTTCTTTTAACCTACTTCCCGCTATAACTAACCCTACTCCACTTTTTTCTGTTTCTTTTCTTTGACATTAGACCTAAATACCTATTATCCCTTATTCATTCTTGTTATCCCATTTCCTTCCTATTTTTTCCTGTTATTCTTCACAGTCTGTTCCTTATTCAATTTAACCCTGTTCATTATCTTATTCATTGCCATACTTTTCTTTCGTCTTATCCATGGTCTCCAATTTTTTGTCGACTTAAATTTATTACCTATTTCCTTTATCTCACTGTCTTCTCGATCCCATTTTCGTTATTTTCTATTTGTTAATTTCATACGACTAATTTTGACTCCCTTCTTGGAGTTTTAACTCCTTTCTTTTCGTATTATAGAACACGTATACGACGCGCGCCGGAGTAGGATGTGGATTTCGAGATACGAACTAAAGTTTTTCTGTACCGAACCGACACTAGTCTGAACTGAGTCTGAACATAGGCATGTAGCACTGCGCTATAGAAAGAGAGAGAGAGATAGACTGGTGTGAATGTGTAGGTAAGCGAAGAAAAAATGTTTGCTGCGGAATCAAACCGCACATATCCCGTTTGCCGGGCAGGTGGTTTGACCACTAGGCTACGGAGCCGCTGATCTTTACTTCGCTTACCCAGATATTATTGTGCCGCTACAAATGTAATCATGACCCGCTGGGCCGCTGGGACTCAGTAGCGGCTCATAATCACTGAATTTAATCGTCGCTTATTCCATAAATACAATTAACGAAAACGTGTAAGTAAATGAGAACGGGAATTAAGTCCGCTGTGCAACGAAGAAACGTTATTCTATTCTCAAATGAACGAAGTGCAGCCAGTAACTGCATTGAATTCCCCTTCCGTACCGAGTTTGACCTTGCCCAACCCGACGGCCATCCGCTGTCTATTATAATAATTAATTATGATATTTCTATATAATAAATAAATAAAAAAGTATATATATCATCATCATTAATCATCATTTTTTCAAAAAATACAAATGCAACATATTTTTGGTTTTTGTTATTTTTTAAGAGAAAGTTAATGACTTCGTCGCCTATACGTGTTTAATTTATATAAATTGACAACGCAGAGTTAAAACTCCATCCGTACGTCCCTGGGTTGACGCACTCTTTTTTTTTTCTCTTCCTTAGCCCATTTTTTAATTAGGCTTTAAATTTCTTTTTCCTAGTCAGATCGTCCTAATACCTGTAATATATGAATGAAGCTAACTATTTCTGCGATTTTAGATCGTACTAAGTTGCTTTACATGATTAAATAGTAACCGTAACGATAATGTGTAAGCAAATTGTCAATTATTTGGTAACACTATACTCATAAACGTGTCCAAGAACAAGATCTCGCTAAAAGCTACGTATTTTTTATTAATTGAAGTTGTCACTAATTTCAGTAAATTCATTAGGTATGGTATTTAGAATGCCACTAAGCTGTAAAGTTTGGCGGAGTTGTTGCCCTAAGGTAGGAAATCCTGTCCCTGAACATGAAATCCATTTCACATAGTTTCTTGTTGCACAAAAAGTGACAGGAAGGCTATTGAAACTTGGTAAATTGTCCAGACATACATATGTAAGTTTCCACATTAACTAAGTGTTGTACTGGTGTTATGCCTACTTCTTGAATATTTTGAAATAATTCTATTTAGATACACAAGAATTCTTGATTATTATTTTCCCTTTGGAGGAGAATAGAATTTTCTGCCTCGATGAGAAATAAAATGTGATAGCGCTTTCAACCATGAAATTTGCTTTTTTTGGGTAAGATAAAATTTTATACACCGATGTATATGTTTGAAGTCTGAAGTTTGAGGACCCGGGTGGGTTAGGTAGCTTCGTGCTTGCCCGCTACACTTTGGGTCGTGGGTTCGATTCCCGCCCGGCTCTGGGTGTTGTGTATGTCCCCCGTTCCCCTGTAATTGGGCCACCGGCCTGTAGGGGAACGTAATCAAATAAAAAAAAAAAAGTCTGATAAAGTGCAAAAAAATTAAAAATGAATTTATGAAACATTTAAAAAACATTAAATTAACCGTGCGTCAAATAGACACTATTACAACATCCCATATCTTAATCTCAGAAAGTGACAATACAAAAAACGCGCCTCACCACTAAGATATAATAATTAGTTATGTTTTGACTTTCTTATGAATTTCATCGATATTACTACGCCCCTGTAGACCCAGCGATCGAATTACAACATTTTGTATGATAACAACCCCATCCGCTTTATAACTACATTATTTTAATAGTCCTTCCTTGACTGAATTCGATCCGGAGGACGTAGCATAATTATCCCAGAAATGTCACCCTCGAAGTTACATCCGGTGTCAATATTTTGATAAGTACACTTCACGTTTTAACGAAGCTGCGAGTAGGAATTTTGCAGCTGACATTTATATTTTATGTAACATGTGAAACTCCAGGTGATCAATCAATTTTTTTGTCATAAAATATTATTCAACACACGAAAATATTTAAATATTTTTAATATATAAACAAAGCTAAAATATGCACATGGTTTCGTTACACACGTCAAAAGTCTAAAATACCGTACTAATCGGATTTATAAAGAAGTAATTAAATATATGTTAAGTATTCCATTAAACACTCTCAGGCTTCATAGCTTTAGTAACATGTGTATTTGCTATTAGCATATCACAGTAACAATCTACCGACTAATGTACTTACTGTTTGAACAGTTATTAGTGTACATATTGCTGAACAAAAGTAATGCCGAACTTTTGCAGCTATTATTCGTTCAATAATTTTATTGTGAAAATAAAAATCGCTATACACGTTTTGGTACGATAAATGTGATGGCAAAAAATGCCCATAAATAATTTAATGTGATAAGGTAAAATATACGTGCACAAAATTTATGGAGCCTAAGTTTAATCAAGCGATATTTTTATTGAAACGATGTCATTTGAAATGTTTCAAAAATGACACTATTGTTTCGTCATAGTACCTAAAATTATTAGTTACCTATTTCTTGATCATAATCACTGATCACCTACAACAAAAAACAAAAAAATTGCGTTGCATCGTTTGCTTGGAACGTGATTTTTAACTCATTCATCATTGTACTTTTCCGCGTTTAAATTTTTCATTCTTAACTTGTAGTCGCTAAATTTTTAAATTTAAATTTCGCGCCATGAACTGTAACAACATCGGAAGGGGGATCGTGCGCGATGAGCTGCGACTCTCCCCTTCGTCCTCCAGCCGTCGTTGTAGTAAGATGTGTCGTAAATATATTTTTAATAATTATAAGTCTTTAGAAACAAACCCTGCAAGCCCTGTATAATTCCGCTATAGCCACCTACAAATTCAGAAGTGGGATTCGTCAAGGAAGAAATTGGTTTTTGAGGAAATAAGGCGAACAGCGGGAAGATCGCCACGTGTTATTTAGAGGTTATGTTTATGGTTGAAAATGTCCACGTTGGGGGAGCTTCCCGAGATTCGGGACAACATTAAGTCAGCATCCGTAAACGCTGTGAAGGCTCTGCACAAAATTGTGTTCGAAGAAGACGCAGGTAGGCAGAACCGAGGAAACTTAAGAAAATTCCCTGGGTTCAACTTCGGTGTGGATTCTGACGAATTTAAGGACAAAGTTGCGTATGTGGAGCAAAACATACCGTTGGCTGATTTAATTGCGGCGTGCAATGTTATAAAATTGGACTACTCCGGTGAGAAACCAACGCTTATACGGCGCATTTGTATGGCTTTATCAAATTTGGAGAATTTAATTGCGGAAAACGAGGCTGATGACGCTGACGAGGATGAACAATCCGACCTTGAGGATGAAGTGGAAGAGGAAGACCAACAGGCCCCCGTAGCAGCGCCCCAAAGGTTCATTTTAAGTTTTAGGGATGTTGAAGACTCGCTGCGCACATTTGATGGGAAGAGTTCTTATCCGGTTGAGAGGTGGATTCAAGACTTTGAAGAGACTGCCCTTTTATTTGGATGGGATGACTTGCAAAAATTGATTTTTGCAAAGAAATCACTAAGAGGTTTGGCTAAGATTTATGTTCAAAGTGAGACAAATATTAGCACATGGGGAAAGTTAAAGAAAAAAAATTAAGAGTGAGTTCGGAAAGAAGATAAATAGTGCTAAGTTGCATCAATTATTAAGAGAACGAAGTTTACGAAAGGATGAGGATGTCCACGAGTATTTTTTAAGCATGAGGGAGTTGGCTAGTCGAGGAAATGTAGAGGTTGAGGCACTTATTCAGTACATCATAGATGGGATTAATGATTCATTAACCAATAAAGTTGTTTTATATGGTGCCAGTACCTTGCACGAGTTCAAAAAGAAATTGGAGATCTATGAAACCATTAGAACAAAGACCACCCCACCAGTGACAAAAGTGAATAGAAGTGTGATGTCAACAGGACAGCGAAGCACATCAGTTGAAGGAAACAAACAATCAATAAGAAAGTGTTACAACTGCAATTTAAGTGGGCACATTGCAGCGCACTGCCCAAGGCCAAAGAGGGAAAAGGGCTCCTGTTATAAATGTGGAATACTGGGACATTTTTCAAACAAATGTCCATCGAAACCTGAAGTAGGACGTTCCACCACTTTTACCAATACAGAGCGTCCAGGACCATCAACTCTGCTGATTGAGGAAGTGGCACCAGCAGACTGCAGCATAGCCGTGAAATTGGATCCTTGGATTTGTCCATGGGAGTTAAATGGCGTCTTAGATTCAGGTAGTCCTATATCATTAATTAAAGACAGTTTTGTGCCAGTAATATTTAGGAAGGCGTACAGTTCTTGTATTAGTTATTCTGGTATAAATTCGTCTGTGGTAGATATTTTAGGGTTATATGAGGGCACTATTCATTTTAATTCTATTCAGTTAAGTACTTTATTTCATATTGTCAGTCCTGAGACAATGAGGGCCGATTTGGTTTTGGGAAGAAATTTCTTGTTTCAACCTAATTTAGAGGTTAAATTTAATAACCAGCAGGTAATTTTGAATAAAATATCTGACGAACCACCATTTATCAAACCTTCTGGCTCAAATGAATTACTGTTAATAGATCCAGATATTTTTAAAACCCCAGATGAAAACTTTATTGTTAATCCTGATGTGGACCCAGTCATAAATTTTAAACTGCATGACATTTTAAACCAGCACATAGTAGCTAAAGAACCAGATGCACCTGCAATAGATTTTGAAGCCCAAATTATTGTAAAGTCTGAGCATACCCCATTTCATTTCCAACCAAGGCGTTTGTCATTTTTTGAAAGGGACAAGTTACAAGTTATACTTGATGATTTACTCAAACAGGGCATAATTAGAGAGAGCAACTCCCCGTATGCTTCTCCAATTGTTTTAGTTAAGAAAAAGTCCGGTGAATTACGATTATGTCTAGATTTTAGGGAGTTGAATAAACTAGTTGTTAGGGATCGATATCCTTTACCTTTGATCGACGATCAGTTAGATAGTTTAAAGAATAAAAAGTTCTTCACTAAATTAGACCTACAAAGCGCCTTCCATCATGTCAAGTTAACTGATGATTCGACAAAGTACACAGCGTTTGTCACACCTATGGGGCAGTACGAATATCTAAGAATGCCTTTCGGATTTTGTAATAGTCCTTCAATTTTTATGAGGTATATAAACAAAATTTTTCGTAGTCTTTTGAGTCAAAACAAGATCTCAATCTTTCTAGATGATATTTTAATTGCCACAGAATCAATTGAGGACAACATTGATATTTTGCAAGAGGTATTGGCATTAGTTAAATTAAATAAGTTGAAGTTAAGGCTGGACAAGTGTTGTTTTTTGATGACGACGATAAATTACTTGGGTTACCAAGTATCTGCCGAGGGTATCTCGCCATGTAATGAACATATTGAGTCTGTATTTAGATTTCCGACACCAAAAAATCACAAAGATGTTCAGAGCTTTTTGGGATTAGTTAGTTATTTTAGAAGGTTTGTTAGAAGCTTTTCGGAAATAGCAAAACCGTTGACTGACTTAACAAGAAAAAATGTTGCATTTAATTTTGGTCAAGCTGAATTAGAATCCTTTGAAAGATTAAAAAATTCTCTAGTCTCCTGTCCATTACTAGCGATTTATTCACCAACAGCTGAAACTGAATTGCATTGCGATGCTAGTTCATTAGGCTATGGAGCAATATTGTTGCAAAAACAGCATGATCAAAAATTTCATCCTATTGCATTTTTCAGTAAACGCGCAACAACTCCCGAAAGTAAATATCACAGTTTTGAGTTAGAATGTTTATCTATTATTTATGCACTAAAACGATTTCATACGTATTTACATGGGATCAAGTTCAAAATAGTCACAGATTGTGATAGCCTTCGTTTAACGTTGTCAAAAAAAGATTTAAATCCTAGAATCGCCCGTTGGGCATTATGGTTACAAAATTACGACTATACCGTTGAACACCGTAATTCTGACCGGATGAAACACGTAGATGCCTTAAGTCGTAATCATATTTTAATACTTGAAGATAATACCCTTGAAACGACATTATCTCTTCAACAAATGCAGGACGGTAACATAATCAAAATTAGGAATTTGTTGGAAGAGCGAGAACACAAGAAATTTGAATTAAGAAACGGGTTAGTGTATTTTAAGGGATCTAACAAGCTACTATTTTATGTACCTCAAGCGATGGAGTATCAAGTTATTAGGATGTACCATGATGAGTTTGGTCATGTGGGGAGGGACAAGGTAGTCGAATTAATTACACGGTTTTACTGGTTTCCGAAGTTGAGGGATAAAGTTAAAAATTATATTTCCCATTGCTTAAAATGTATCGCGTACTCTCCTAACTCCGGGAAAAAAGAAGGCTATCTTCATTCTATACCCAAAGGAAATATTCCGTTCGATACAATACACATTGACCATTATGGCCCTTTGGAAAAAACGCCAAGAGGTTACAAATATATTTTTGAAGTTGAAGATGGGTTCACTAAGTTTGTGAAGCTCTATCCCTGTAAAACGACTAATGTTAATGAAGTCATCAAACACTTAAATCACTACTTCGATTGTTATAGTAAGCCAATGCGGGTTGTCTCCGATAGAGGGTCTTGTTTTACTTCTGTTTCTTTAGCCGACTTTTTTCAAATAAATTCAGTGGAACACATTCAAATCGCTTCCGGGGCTCCAAGGGCAAATGGTCAAATGGAGAGATGTAATCGTGACATCACTCCTATCCTTGCAAAGATTACCCCATCCTTAAATAAATGTGATACAAAACTGCCCGATGTAGAATTTGCCATTAACAACACTGTTAATCGCAGTACGAAGGAAACCCCAAGTAAGTTATTGTTCGGACGAAATCAACGCGGCCCAGTTGATGACGCTTTAAGTCATTTCTTAAGTAATGAATTTGATGTGCGGTCTGACATTAACATGCTCCGAGCCAATGCCTCTCAGAACATACAAGTTAGCCAAAGTTACAATAAAGAACTTTATGATAAAAAGAGGAAACCTGCTCGACGGTATAAAGTTCATGACTTTATTATGATTTCAAACACAGATGTCACGCCTGGTGTGAACAAAAAATTGATTCCGAAATTTAGGGGACCATATGTAATCAGTGCTGTACTGCCTCACGATAGGTATTTCATAACAGATATTGAGGGTTTCCAGCATACGCAAATACCGTTTAAAGGGGTTTACGATTCTTCAAGGATGAAGCCTTGGTTAGGTAGTGATGTAAATTCAAGTTGTTCGCTAGATACGCAAGAGACCTAATAAGATTTGTTTTTGTTTATAAGTTCTTATATGTATTTTGTATGTATTTGTGGTTAGGTGGGATTATTTTATTGTAGCTTGTGTTATTTCGTCATGCCGATCTCAATTGTATGTAACTTATGGTCAGCTGTGGTATGTAAGTCTTATGTATGTATCCGCTAACTTTATTATGTTGTATATTATGTGATTACGTCACTTAATATTATGTTAGTCAGCTGTATACACGTTAGGTGCTTTTATGTATGTATTAGCTAACTTTTTATGTTTTATAGTTGTCATTTTTACGTATTTATGTCACATAGTTATGTTAGTCAGCTGTATACACCTTGTGTCTTAAAGCATATAATAGTAGACTATTTTTCCATTTTCCGTGAAATAACTTTTATGTCTTGTACATATACTACATGTTTGTAACTTTAGTATTAAGTTTATGATTCAGTTATTACGTAAGATTAGATTGGTTGTAACGGACGAGGTCGTCCTAAGTCAGAATGGCCGAACTGTAGTCGCTAAATTTTTAAATTTAAATTTCGCGCCATGAACTGTAACAACATCGGAAGGGGGATCGTGCGCGATGAGCTGCGACTCTCCCCTTCGTCCTCCAGCCGTCGTTGTAGTAAGATGTGTCGTAAATATATTTTTAATAATTATAAGTCTTTAGAAACAAACCCTGCAAGCCCTGTATAATTCCGCTATAGCCACCTACAAACTTGAAATTAAATCCTCTGCTGGATGACCCCAAGAAACTATCAACAAGCATTTATCGATGTCGTAGATGTTTAATATTTTATTTAACGAAATAAAACACTGCATGCATAAATAATGAGTCGTGATAATTTTATTACAAACGTCAGAAACGCGGGACCCGTGTTATGAATTTTTTAGGCAACCATTACATATCAAGTCGTTTTACGTCCCCAATCAGCAATCACATCTATGAAGTGTCATTTTTTCCGTACTGAAGTGTCAAAATTACTTGTTTGCACTCATTTTTACATTTCTGGACTGACTTGTCACTTTTTTAGTCAGATGTCGAAAACTTCCTTTTGCGTCCTTGGCCTTGTGTTTTTACCCAATATTTTTTTAAACCGTTATTGCAACTTCACCTTTACTGAATATTGTTATGAAATATGATGGTATCAATTTTTTCTTTAGAAGAGCAAACTAACTTGGTTCTATCAGATCTAGAAGGCTTTTCCAACAACGACAAAAGATTTTCTAACCTCAAAACCACTTACAAAACAAAATATTTTTCTATATAGTCACCTCAAAAACGTTGTGTGCATCTTGGCCAAAGAGAACTATTTCGGCTTCATGTGATTTGACGGAAAAGTTCTTCTTTAGGGCCTTAATGCACAAATAGCTATTGTTGCAGTACATTTAGAGTAACCAGAATATATACTTTTAAAATAACCCAAATCAACCAAGAAGATTTCAGAAGATGGATTTATTTTGTCAGCTACTACTTTAAAGTAGAGTGTTGTGCAGAAGTGATCCTTCTTTGTTTTAAGTGAACTCAGATTCGATAGAAATGCAAATTACGTTAACCGACATCCCTTCCCCAGGTTAATATTCAGTACGAACTATTGTTCAGAAATCAAAATGACGTCTAGTAATATAATTATCAAATTAGAGTCGCGTTAGTTTTACTTTTAAATAAGCCATCTATCATTGTTTTTCTTGTGACACTGGTAATATTGATGTCAAATGTAAATTAGGCGTAGCCACCTTGACCGGTAGTGATGTTGATGGTTTTTTTTTTTGCAAAAGACGTCAATTAAGTGCGAATCATGGATTCACTACTAATAACAAAATTACGAAAAAAAAATAATAGCAGTACTATTAATAATAACTCATTACATAGTATCACTAATTATTTGATTTTGTACTTGCAGTGATAGTAGTCTCGACTGAATGCCGATTATTTCCGCGTCAGTGGGGGTGGTATGTCGTATACATTATATTACATATTGTATGCAATATTTAAAATAAAGTCAACGTTTTCAATGTCATTCACAGAAATAAGAAAAAATGTGGGAGTTTACACCGATCGATCCTTGAGGAACGCCAAAAAAACAATCATTGAAGGTAGGGAGATCGGATTGAGTCACTGTTTGTTTTCCTTTTCAAACAAACATATTCCAAATTGTCTACGATTCCAAATGTTGAAAGTATTTCTTGAACGAGCAATCGAACGCTTTTATTAAGTCGCCAAATATAATTTATTCGCAAAGGCGCTCTTAATCTTTGATGCTACATGAGTCGCAGCTAATGAAGCTGATTTACTTTTCTTAAACAGGAACTGAGGAGAAGTTGTTTGTTTCGAAATAATACATGAAAATTTTGTTTCTATATTTAATTGAGTTGTTTTTTGTTTGGACCTGAATATGAGAAAGACAACATAATTTTGCAAACGGTTCGATCTTAAAATTAAAATTAAAATTAAGATGTTAAAGTTTAAAATACACAAGGGAAGAACAAAAAGATGTCATAAACATTACTGTAACGATTATTTACATACTTTAAATAATTTAGCCATCTAGTTCTTTTGTGCGACACAAAAAATATTAATTTAAACTTACCGCTACCGTGCTCAAACATAAATGCGAGGAAAGTTTTAGAATCGTCACAATGCATGTGCTCTATTAATTACAGTGGTAAATTACATATCACATGTATTCTCCGTATAACTTTTTTTTTGTATTTGATAACAGTCCCGCGGCCAACCTTACAACATAAAACAATTAACGAGTTTTGTCTCTATGGGTAATTATTATTCCAGGGTGCCTTTTAAACAAGAGTAATATAAATTGTATGCAAATTAAATAATTGAAACACAGTAATAATAACGCAACTTGTTTTAAACTGTAGAATTATTGTTCACTTACAAGTAGAGTGACTTCGCGGAATATTAAAACAAGTATCCACGTGCCATTTAAATTACTTAGAACGAACGAATCGAAGAGAGAAGTACACAACAGAGCGTAAATTATGACGAAATTTAGAGTTAAGTTTAGAGCTCATGCATTATGCACACAATTAAGTACTTACTTGCTTGCATGGTAATGGTTTTTTTTGTTTTAGGTATGCTGAAAAATCGCCATCAACACCCAGGGAATTAGGAACTTAAATTGCATTCCGATGCCGAGTCACGTAAGATAGAACGAATTTAATACTTTAAGCAAGATTTAAAATTCGATGAATTCTAGAACAAAAACTTAATGTATCGTAAAAATTAATTTTGAACGAGCACGTTGTAATGAAAGTCCAGAGCTGTGCTAAGAGGCTGAAAAAGCTACCATACTTTATTGCTTTCAAAATGCTTATATTAATTTTTTTGTAATATCGCTGAGTGTACACAACTTTCGTGTGTATCTATGTATAATAATTAATAAATTTCTGCAAACTTTGTACAAACATATTGCAAAATTCTGACCAATCTGGTTCGCGGACGAGGTTTGCTTTTTTCTTTTTTAATTTTATAATACTATTATTCTTTAGAATAGCTACTGTTTTTTCTATTCAATTACAGCTCAATATTGTGTTATACACACAAAAGCACAGGACACAATCATGTAAACACCATCACCCATGACCATCTTCCCAGTAATAACTGTCTTCATGTTCCTTGACCACGACCATCCTCCAAAATTCCAAGTTCACTCCACTTTAGCCGGTTGCATTAAATCATAACTTAACACGCTTAACCGACCGGAAAATTTATTTCTTACTTTATGAAAATTTATTTTGGCTCTCGCCACTCTGAAAAAACATAATTGACGCTCTCTCAACACTGGGATCGTAAATTCAAACATTAAATCCAGTGATTTCCTTAAGACGCGATAATTAACAAGGTGAGTTTTAATTAAATTACCTCGTAATGTTTCTTCGCAACTGCTGCTTTTCGTATCAAAAAACAATACTTTCCGGGTTATGAAAAACTGGATGTCGACGATTATTTGGCCACAAAGTAACCATTAATTTTTTGTGGGGAACGTGGCGAAGCCATTAATTATTTCTGTTTACGTCTGCGAATTTTGTGTGTGAATAAACTCTTCTTTAAAGCGGCTATGTTTTAGTCCCTTTCGGTAAGATTTAATTAACGGAACGCGAATAATTTTGTTAGTGGTGCTTCCTTTTTTTGCATTTGCAACGAGGTGTTGTGTAATATTTTGTGTTAAATGTGACGTTCCATCACCTAAATTTTTACTTAAAATGATAAAAACTGAACACAAAGTATATTTAGCATTTAGTATAATTATGGTTTCATTTTTTAATTCAGTCGAAAAATTAAATGTGATCTCGAAAGATCATCTCCTAGACTTAACGGCTCATAACTTACGAGCGTAACTCATTTTTAGAAGAAAACTTAATTAATTAAGGTAGTTTAAGGTAGTTGGCAACATAAGTACGCCACTGATCGATGGACTGCTGGAGTTCGATACGACATGGAGGGACTGGACTCATTTCAAGTGCCAAAAAGGGTGCATCAGAAAGCTCTGACAGATTAAGCTTTTTTAAACTTTCGCAAATTTGTTAATACTCGTATCTATTCCTATGGCAAACTGTTTACAACAATTAATCTACTTAATTAAACCGGAACTATTGTAATTTGTATCTAAACAAATAACAGTAGTGCGTATAGTAAATTGATAAATGACTGGTAGTCTACCTAATCTAGTTGATAACATATTCAAGTTAGAATATTAGTAATAGCAAAGTTTAATTTACAAATTCCACTTCCCCGTCGTTCGAAAACAATTTGCACGATTTGCGCGAGTGGTCATTTCTAACTAGTTCGAACCAAATATGTGTATCAAGCAAATCAGACCAGTTAACATTTTTCATCTAACAAATTTTCATCAAGCTCGGATTGCTCCCACATCTAGGCTTCGAAAAACATCAATTTAATTAAATTCGAAAACTTGAAACCACCGAAACCAGAGTGAAATATTTTCTTCATAATCCAGCATTCGATTGACTTTAAAGGCCCAAATGACGGCAGTTTGCACACGTTTGGTTGGAATCATTTGAGACTAGCGGCAATGTCCGGTGGGTGTTTTACGTTGTTGTGGTCGGAAGCAATATATGGCTTTATTAAATCGACTTTCCTTTGTCTCTACAGCTAGATATATGAAAGCACGTAACATAAATCATTAGACATGGAAGTTGGTCCATCTACCAGCGTTCATTTATTGATTAATTAATAGTGCTAGTTGAAATTTTTCACAACCACTTGTAACTACGTGTGTAATATTCAGTACATTAAAATTTTAGGATTTACTGTCGAAACTATTTGAAAAAAAATGACTTTTATTTCTTTCCCCCAAATTTTTAGAACGGAGTAAATTCACAATAGCGCCTGTATTTTACATATGATTTAAAATAAAATGTTTATTCATTCAGAAAATTAATAAAAAATCTTTAATGAAAACTCTGTAACATACACAGGGAATTGATTGCGCTTTGTGGATTTTAAACCAATTTTTTCAGTTCGGTTTTTCCGGATTGCTTACTTTGTAATGTTTGATTTTTGTTCTCTTAGTCGTTTTTTTTTAACATTCACCAAAAATAATTTCCAAAATTCAAAGGAGTGGAAAGAAAAAAATTTGACTTGTCTAAGCGTTTTCCCCAATCCTTTTTTTAATGTTCAGTCCGATTTGCTCAATATTCTACAAACACTTATGGAATTGAAGTCCTGAAACACAGCCTTCTCTGTAATTCCAAATTAAACGCAACATCGCCCTAATAACAAAATAATTAATTTTGCCATCTTCAACTCGTGTCGCGATTATTACCGCTGTTTAATTCCTAATCTTGACGAAATTAATTCTGAAACCCACACAACACCGCTAATCGTACCCCTTTTGTGTAGAACGCTAAGCCGCCGGTCAACGAAAACCAGACTTTCTGTTAAAATTAACCCAGGAAGTTTGTATGCTCAAATTTAAATAACATTTACATGCGTCTGCGATTGTTGGAGCTGGATTATTACAAGCATAGCACGGAGTAAATTATTGAGGGTGAATGTAGGCATTAGCTGCGTGTCTGTTCGAAACTGGTGCATGTAGTACTCGGTGAAGCGAAATGCTACTTAGGAAACATCCACCTACGTTTAAACTTTAATTAAAATCCGCAGAAAGCATCAGATAAATGGGACATCATGATCCTGCGTCATCGTAAAACACAGACCAACAAGTCACACAAAAAATACTCAGGAGAGCTCACAACGTGTGAGGATCTGTTGAAATTTTCATATCGGGAATTCTGCTTCATCCCCACGTGCCATCCGTTAAAAAACCAAAAAAAAGCTGTTTTCAGTGGGAACAACACCGCCTTCGCTGTTTGCGGGTCAATTAAATTAATGCAAAGGAATATTTGTTAAAATAATGAAGTGCCGTCAAGCGATTTTTTTTGATACACATTGTTATTTAAAGGTGAAAGTTCATAAATGTTCAAAGTATTTAACTGTATTTTTTTTGCGAAGGTAGAAAGTTAGCGGGTTTCAGTTTTGTTTAAATAATACAATTTCGTTTCAGTGAATGTTGGTAGATAGTTCTACCATGAATTTAACTTCTTGCGCAAGCCTTGCGCAACTTTAATTCGGTCCTTTTTTTGTAGGCTCGAAGTTTTAGTAAATTCATTAAGGAAAGGTATACTATTTCTGAGAAATTTATGAGAACTCTAGACCTCTCGACTGTTTCAAAGAAAAAATATGGAATAAGCTTGGTGGAGTTCCATTTTCTATACATTTAAGGAAGAATGGTGGCTTAATATTAAAGTTGGAATAATTAGATGAATTCTGCTCACAGTTGAACCACGCTTGTGATAGTTGACGGATAAGATAACTAAAATTTTAGTAAACTTGTATTTTCTTATTCTACAACATATCAAGATATGGTGCGTTTACGACTGTGATTTCATAAACGTTTTACAGCGGATATCTCCTAAAATTCAATAAATACAAGCAATGGCACGTTAGACAGACAAGTGGACACGTGCTGTATTGAAATAGTTTTCACTTGTTAATTGAAGTTGAATAGCAGTGAAGCCATAACTACGCTATATTTTTAGCCGGACTGTACGTAATGGAAATATAACATTATGGAATACATATTTAAATGTTCGCACAAATGTACATTTTTGTAAATTTTATTGATATAAACTCGAAGATTATGAAACAGTGTGTGCGCGCTTGTTGACATTACATTAATTTAGTTTCATACTTATTTCTAATAATTCATTAAAATTCATTGTGATCTGGAAAAAAGTAAATGTATTTAAGATGTTTTTTTATTGATATATAACGCTTTCCGTGAATAGATGTTGCGTTGGCGTTAGGTTGTTCTTAAAAATAGAAAATGTCACGTCAGGGGAAGCTGATAATTACAATATATAACACCATTTATTGCCCGCAATTTATTTATAAAACAATATTATAAAACAATATATACCTACTCCACTAATACTGTCAATGCAAATAAATTAAAATTTTTTCTCAAAAATATCATCATATCTATTATCATTTTTAATGATTTAAGTGCCGATTTCATAATCAAGTTAAAGGAGTTTTAAAATTAAAGTTGGATTTTTACCATTACAGTGGTTTAAAGCTTGCATTAGTTAGAGGTCCTTTAAGTTTTGATTATGAAACCAGCCCTTACTAAGGGTGATTTTAATAATGGGACACACAGATTCCGATTATCTGTTTATAGTGTGTAGATGTGAAAATCCACAGCAGATAGTGAAAATCCGTAGGGACTTAATTTTTTTACCAACATATGTTTAATACTATCGAATGCACTCATAAAATCTGTCTATATGATATCTACTTGATCACCGATTTCTTACTAAGATGCTGAGCAACTGTTACCAAACTGGTAGCGGTAGAGGAACCAGGTAGAAAGCCATGTTGATAAGTTTAAATATAGCTCTCAACATTAATTAGAATATTTTTACACATGACTTGTTCCAGAAGTTCGATAAAGTTGGATGGAATGGCAATTGGGCGGCAGTTTCCTAATTGGAAATCATCTTCTTTTTATGTAGAGGATTCGATGTAGCGTTTTTCCACCTACCCGGAAATGATGATTAATTACGCTGGTTAGTGGTTTAACAAAGATTACTCGTACCTATGGTCGTCACCCGTTGTGAATTTATTAGCAGGACCAAACATAATAGTTGCTGCTTGTTCTTCAAATATAAATTAGTTATTAGACGATCAAATTTATTTGTAGGAATGGTCGATGTTTTGAGTTATTGTTTTTCTCAGATTTTGTTGTACTTAACCACTATCTGCTGTAGACTATTATGTATACTAATCCTAAAAAATTATCAAATTTTCTATGTTCTGTAAGTCTCGTATGATTTCTTGGTTAGTCCTGTCGAAACCCTTCAAAACTTGCCAAACTTCTGATAGTACGCTGTGTTCTTTGCTTTTTATCATTTTTCTCTGAAAAAGTCTTTATTCTTCAATGTTTTTGTGATTTAAGTACTAAATCAATAAAGAAATCTATTATTTAGCGAATTCCATTGGATTTATAAACACAATTTCAAAATCATTAAAACGGAGCCAAGATCATCATATAAGCTGTTGCAACTGGCCTTTTAAAGTTATATCTTAAATTATTCCAGAATTTTAAAATTTTACTTCAATATTCGTAGGAAAGTTATTCAAGATTAGATCAAGAAGTATATCGTTACTGTTTAAAATTTGTTATGTTGTTGAAACTCAAGAAATCTGCAGAAACTTATGTAATTAAATAATATTTCTATACTTACAAACGTTCGAATTTTGATTGTACGATTTACGAATACAGCAATATGCCGTTTGTCATTCAAAATTTAACCCTCTCTATCCAGTGGATTATTAAACTAAACAAAAAGTGAAACAAATATGTATAAATTAATATGTAAGTTTATGATAATGGAAGTGTTGACCCTTTTTAGTAACAGAGCTAAAAAATGCCAATAAATCAAATACATATATCCAAAATAAATTGACAAATCGGATAATCACCTGTTTTCTAAAAAAAGTTGCTGTTAGCTGTTTCGAATTTAATTAGCATGGAAAAACAAACTGGAAAAATGAAAATTATTAAAACCTACGTCACATCATCACTAACAATACTCACAAAAAATTCATTCAATCAACTTAAAGCTATCATACATATTTCTCTAAAATCAGCCAGCAAAATTTTCAACACCAATGTACAATTTATTATTCCCCTAAATTATAATGAAAACAAAAATTCATTTTAATTAACTCTGAGACACTCCAGTTTCCAAATATTTAATTAAGTAAACGACAAAACAAGATCATTTATTTTTTTGCAAACTGGAAAATCCAAGGAATGATGCTTTTTACAACTTATAACACGCTAAATTAAAATAATACCTACATTTATCTTGGGCTATCGAAAATATTTTTCCACGCAGTCCGAGCGAGCTCATTTACAGCCACAATTAGTTTTAAGCATACAAAATGTTCCAATTAAAAGTTACACATTAAAGTTTTATTATTTTAAATGGAAGGTGTGAAGTACGAGTATATTTTATACTTACTTATTTTTTTCAGATTCAGTTAAATTCTTTAGGAAATGAAACACATTAATCAAATGCAACGTTTTTTGAATAAAGATTTCCAACATATTTTAATTTTTAAGAGTGGTGTGACTTTTGTGCAAAATTTCAGCCATGTATTTTAATACAGCGTAGTTGAAAATGTTTAAATATGTATGTTAATTTAAAAACTTCCTGTCCAGTGTTGTTTTCCTTATTTTTTAATAATGATTCTAAATATTGGACACAGTTAGATTCAACTGTATTTATATTAGTGATAGTTGTAATACTGTGTAAGTCATTGTTGTTGTAACTAATTGGTATTACAAGATACGTTTATCTAAGACCTACTGAATTACAATCCAAGTAAATCACCCAGTATATCAACTATAATTTTACATACAATGTCATATGAGTCTGACTAACTAAACTATAACAAAAAACTTTTTAACTTGTGTTGTAAGTTACCTGAGTATATGATGAACAAGCTTTAAACTTTTAAGATTAGCTTTTCTCCTGGATAAAATCAAAAGTTGTAAAAGAGAAATTTGCTCGTTCAGGAATTAAATTCACACAACAAACCGAACTCCCAAAACTTTCGACTTTGGTGAAGAATTTCAACGCAATCAACGCCCCAAGTTTCGCATGATTAGTTGACCCAAACAGAAGTCAAAGGACGCACTTTCTGATAGAGTTGGTAACGATTTTGAATAATTAACACACGTGACACGATTTCAGATGGCAATTACACCGTAGAGCAAAAACAAACTACTATAAATATTGTAGTGTTAATTGCTTAGTTAAGTTACGAAAAAGACAATTCATTTTATTGCGAAATACTGAAAGTTGATTAAAAGTAAGTATTATTAAATTTTTTGACTTTTCCTATAGTTGTACGTTTTAATTAAAATACAACGAGCCCGTCCTCTGAAGACCTATTCAAAATTAGTTAATTAAAACTCTAACTACATCGTTTCCCTATTGCGTAGGTTTTGAAACAAGAGCCATAAAGGAATCGTTTAAAGAAAGAATGTGAAAATTTATCTGCGTACTGATATCGAAAAAGTTTGCAATAGTCGTTGATGCTGCGTGAGGAACAATATTTCTAACATTAGTGAATCCTGTTTTTATGGATTTTTTTTCTAAGTACATAAAAGAATGAAGATTTACGACCGCACCATTTTTGCGATAACAAATAGCAAGAGCGAATGTGAGATAATGATACAGGAATTATTCAAGTGGAAGGACATGTTTTTGCGAACAAAGGAAATTGGAGAAGAAATTCGAGGCTTCCTATGTGCAAATACTTCTAGGTAAAACTATTGTAAGAAATGTGCGAAAAATTTAATAAATGCTATTTGCTAGCGAGTTTCAGCTATTATTTTGTTATCTCTGCTTCTCGGTTATGCGACGCACGCTCAAGAAAATTTTATTTTCAAGGATCTCACGTTTCAACAACTACATATAAAAATCTAGTGTCTCTTGCGATTTCTATTTGTTCGTTGACCAGTAATAAATTGTTTGATTTCATAAAGATTTCTAGTTTATTGGAGAACGGATTTGCCTAATCTTAAAGGTTTTTTATTTTCTTCAGGGATAAATGGGGAAATTTGAAAATCTTATTTCAGAATAGTAAATGCATTTTTTTACACTTGGGTTGAAGTCAAATAAGTAAGTTTAAGGACAGAGTAACACAAAAATGTATTTATTAAAATCCTTCACTAAAGAATTTGTTTCTATCTTCTATTTGGGTTGCCGATCTAAAAGGCAGATTACTATTTAACTGTCAAAGCTTCAGCAGTGTAATGAACCAAAGGTAAAAAGACTACCATGTAATCATCTTTCCTTCTTAGTTTTGATACCTAACAATTTCATTTTACTGAAAATGAAATAAACTTCCTTCGTAGCTGCACTGAAGTATGCATAAATTAATCTAAATAAAGAATTTTCTGAACTTTCAAAAAAATGAGTTGTTGTTTAATAGAAAAATAAGCTAACATACAGGGTGCCTGTGTATCTTTTTTCATATTTTAGGTACATAATGATCTTATCAAGCTTGAGCACTAAACTTGAAAGTTTAAAATAAAAAAAAAATTAATTAATCAGACATGCTGTTGTCTTTATTTTTTAGTAAGAAGCGGGCAACATTTTTTGCTCAATAATTATCCAAGGATAAGATGAAATATCTATACCTGCTAAATTAGTGTGGATTAAAGAAATGCAAAAGCGCATAAATATTACTTTCTTTTAAAAACTAATTGAGATAAAATAGTGTTTCAAGTGAGCAATTTAATACAGAAGACTCGTTAGAAGCAAATATTTTCACGTATGTTTACTAAAAGTTCCCAAAAGTAACATAAATGTGTTTTGATAGCTCGATAAAGACAATAAAAAAATCACGCAAAATGCTCGTATATTCGTCCCTCCAGAAAATGATGTCACGTCAAAAATACCTCGAGTATTTTTTAATCAACCTTTACAAATCCAGTCGTTTTACATCCGCAATCACGTCCATAAAGTGTCACTTTTTCGTACTGAAACAACAAAGTTACTTTTTTGAACTCCCTTGCCCCTTTTTTGTACTCGAATGTCAAAAACTTACTTTTGGCCTTGTGTTTTAGTCCAACATTTTTTAACATAAAAAAGTCTGATACTTTGACCTCTACTTTTACTGAATATCGTTATGAAACATAACGATACCAATTTTTTTCTTAGTAGAGGAGCAAAGTAGCACTTCTTAGAATTTATCATATCCCCTGACTCCTCAAAACCACTTACATATAAGTCATATAACCAATTATTTTTCTGTGTGATTGCATAAAAAACATTGTGTGTATGTACATCCGCCAAAGACAACTTTTTCGGCGTCATTTGATTTGTAGGTACCGGCTACATATCGACTTCAGACTACAAATTGGTCGAAAAGTTTTTCTGTATGATCTTGATACACAAACAACTATTCCGTGTACTAAGCAACTTGCCATATTAAAGCTTACTTTTACTTCGGTTGCTAGCTCCCCCTCTCAAACATAAGTAGGGCACCAGACGACTAATAATCGCATCAGTTTAAAAACGTAGAAACAAAGATAAAAAATTACGGTCGACTAGAGTATTGAGTTCTGTAGCTTCAAACTCACTAATTTAATTAATTCATTTTACCTTAACTCCGGGGTAATTAAGACTTGAGTAAATATTGTTAGCATTGGATATAATCATGATGTAGGTGTTAAATACTAATTGTTCTCTCTACATAACTGTTGATTTGTCTGCTTTTATAATAATAAATAAAAAAAAAATGGTTATGACATACTCTGAGTGGGAGCTTTAGAACGAAAAATGGTGTGATCCCATATGGTTTTTAGATGACATTGAGTGGTCATATATTGTAGCCGTTAAAGCAGAAAGGCTAGCTTCTTTCATGAATTGAGATTAGCTTTTACTCTTGTCTAGTAGATAGTTAAAAACGATAACGTTAAGCCCTTGTTATATTTATTTTTATTTGTTAAAGATCTCATCACCAGTAGCAAATTTTATGATCTTTATAAAATATTCTCAGAAATATATGATAAATAATAATGAGAAGCTTACCTAAAATGTCAGCTTCAAGTCGAAACCAAAAGTACCTACGTAATACATTGTGTGTAATTCTTTTGATTCTTGAAGCTAACAACTAGTCGTAACAATAGCACTTCTTATGTTACCAATTCGCCCACTCAATATTAACGACGATCACGTTGCCACAGAAGGTGGCGGAAAACGTTTCAATCAAAATAACATATTAGTGCAATAACGAACAAACGTGATGGTCTTGTCCCAAAGCTATCGTTCAGAACTGTCGCCTGAAATATCCTGCGCGTGTCCTTTTCAACCTCATTTCGATGTCTCGCCACTTATTCGATACTTTTTTGTTTCAAACTAGCTTATTATCACACTAACAGCAACGCTTCAAACTTTATGCAAAGTTATGCTGATAATCATGCCGGAACCAGCACTCGTCAGATGAAGACAACGTTGGTTTACATTTGCTCAGATATTAGTTGATCGTTTGTCGATACAATGGGTCGACGCTACGTCTAAAACCAAAACAATACCCCCTGGCTTTTGGATTATGCAAATGTATTCAGATTTGGCAAGTAGATTAATAGGTTTGACGCCTTGAAGTAAATAACGTTAGACTTATTAAACCAGGTAGAGCACGTCTTTTTCTTTTAGCTGTTAAACGATTTTCGCTCATCTTTATTCAAATTTACAGATTGGGATGTTAGTGAAATTAAACTGCGGACGGGTTCATGAGACAAACAAGCGGAAGCCACGTTGCAAGGACTAACCAGAATAAACGCGAATACAATAAGATCAAAAGTTTTGTTTATCTTTGATGTCTAATTCTAATGGATCGGACGCCAGCTTTTAACGCTTAGAGGGATTATGAACAAATCCGTCATATAGCGAAAGCTATTTGTTTAAGTTGGGTTGATTACAATGGGTTCTGTGAAATAATTTTTAATTATAATCTAAAGTGATGAGTTCTCTCAACACATACGAGTTGTCATCACTGGAACAAAGTTGTATCAGGCATCTCAAAGTTAGATTTGCGCCCAGGGCAGACAAAACTAACTGTTATGAAGCTACTAAAGCAGTATAAACGGTAATTTAATGTAATTTAATTTAGATATGGAAAAATTAAAAATCGAAAAATTGCAAAATAGAATAAATGAAAAAGTTTTAAAATACAATAATTGAAAAACATTTTAAAATCGTAAAATATAAAAAGTCAAAAATCTTAAAAATTGTAGTTAGTATTATTACAAATTTAAAACGAAAACTAGAAAAATTGCAAATCAGAAATTGAAGACACGAAAAATTGAAACATCTAAACATTGAAAAATCGAAAATTGAAAACTAAAAAATTTTAAATTGAAAAATTGAAAAACCAAGATTTGAAAAATTTCACATTGAAAAAAGAAAAAAGTAAAATCAGAACATTGAAAAACCAATAAAATTGAAAAAATAAAGAAAACAAAAAATCGAAACCCAAAATTGCAACCAAAAAATTGAAGACACGATAAATTGAAAAATCTAAAAATTGAAACATCTAAAAGTTGGAAAACCGAAAAACCGAAAGATTTAACCCTACACCGTAAGCTTAAATCAACTATCAATGAAACTGAGATACATAGCAAGTTTAAAAAGATACGGTCTGAGATAAAACGTGTAATCGACTTAGAATACAAACGATATATAACTAACGTTGAGGTGAATATTAAATCTAATCCCAGTAAATTTTGGTCCCATGTAAACAACCTTAGTAGGCATAGGCAGCTGAGCTACTCAAATAAACTTCTTAACAAACCTGATGATATTGTCAATGCATTTGCAGAATATTTTTTCAGTAATTATAATAATTGCACCGTGAATAACGCTGACGATTTTGCTGATTATCAAATGTTAAACCCAATAATAAATCTAAACACTATCTCGGAATCAGATGTTCTAAACGCTTTGAAAAAGATCAAACCTAATATGTGTTCAGGACATGACGATATTCCAGGCTTTATTCTGACAGATTGTGCCTGTATACTAACTCCACCTCTAACTATTCTTTTTAATTTAATTCTAAGAACCTGTAAATTTCCTGAAATATGGAAACTATCAATAGTATCTCCAATTTTTAAAACTGGCGAAAGAAATGTAATTGAAAATTACAGGCCCATATCATTAATTTGTAATTTTTCTAAAGTTTTTGAAATAATATTACACAAGCATCTTCTTTTTAATTTCAGAAATGTAATTAGTGAATATCAACATGGTTTTGTCAACGGTCGATCCACGGTTACAAATTTATGCACATTTACTCAATTTGCAGCTGACTCGCTTGATTCCAAGCTCCAGGTAGATGTAGTATACACTGATTATTCTAAGGCATTTGATAAATTAAATCATGTAATTCTATTGGCAAAATTAAGTAATATTGGTCTCTCTGTTTCATTAGTTAATTTAATTGAATCATATCTATCTAATAGGTTACAGTGCGTTACATATTATGGACACGAGTCGATAAAAAGACCTGTTCCCTCGGGGGTGCCTCAGGGCTCCGTGCTGGGCCCTCTTCTGTTTATTGTTTACATTAATGACATTGTTAAGAACATAAAATCTAACGTTTTAATATATGCTGACGATCTTAAGATTTATAAAGACGTCTCAACCATAGAGGACTGCATCTTGTTGCAAGATGATTTAAATAGGTTTCATGAATTTAGTTTGTCTAACTTACTCCCAGTGAACTATAAGAAATGTCACATAATGACCATTACCAATAAGTGCACACAAATTCAATTCGACTATAAATTAAACAACATGAGTCTTGCTAGAGTGGATACATTTAAAGATCTAGGTGTCATTTTTGATTGTAAGCTCAGTTTTGCTAATCATGTGGAACATATATGTAATAGTGCTTTCAGGTCACTTGGTTTTATTATAAGGTGTGGTAGAGATTTTACACAGGTTGATAGCTTGCGACTGCTGTACTTTGCTTACGTTCGCTCAAAGCTCGAGTATGCATGTATTGTTTGGGCTCCTTTCACACAAAATCGTATTAACCATCTGGAAAACATACAACGACGTTTTTTAAAATACACAGCATTTAAGGAGGATGGTGTTTATCCAGTCAGAGGTATTCCTCACTCTGTCTTGTTAGAACGATTTAAAGTAGAAGCCTTAAGTACTAGACGGTGTATCGCCTCGTTAAAATTTCTTCGTAATGTGATAAATGTTCACGTTGATTGCACTGATCTTCTTGGTAAGATATTCATCTTGGTACCTAGAATGTCATCTCGATCTAATCAATGTTTTTATCTTCCAACTCCTCGTCTAAATATCGAAAAACACTCTCCAGTCTATGAAATGTGTCACCAGTATAACTTAGATCCGTATGTCTTTGATATCTTTAGATAACTTTGTCTAGTATTAGTTTCAGTTTTGATATCGCCTTGGCATGCTGAACTCTTATCAAAGAACTCCAGTAATTATAGCTGCAGTATTTCTTCCTTTCTTCATGTTAAGGCGTATTATAGTTGACCTGTAATTGGGCTTTGACCTGTTGGTCAACTTACTACTTAATAATAATAATAATAATAATAATGAAAATTGATGATCGTATCGTACAATCGAAGGAACAAGAAAAAGAATAATTGAAAAATTGGAAATCAAAAAATTTAAAAAACAAAATTATAAAATTACAACATTAAAGGGCCGGTTTATAGAACAACGAGTTAAATATTTAATCCTCGATTAGTTTAACAGAGAATTAAAATGTAGAATATGAGCCTGTGATTGGCTGAAACATGCACGTTTCCTAGCAACGAACCTCAGTTAAAATTTAATCGTGAATTAACTTTAACTTCGCTTTCTATAAATCGGGTCTAAAAGTAAAGATGTACCGACTGTAGGTCTGGCCGACTAACCGACTAGCCGATTCTTCGGCCAGTAAAAACCGACTAGTCGGCCGACTGTTCGGCTTTGCTAAAACCGGTTTATAAATGCGACAGACAGTGTTTTTTCTCTATTTTTCGGACTACTTTAAAAATTTGTTTTATTTTAATAAAAGGAATAACTAAAGTTCCTTTGTTTTCCAAAAAATATGTTAAATTTGTTTGGATAATCCTAACATTTATTTTTTTTTTTTTTGTAGTAACTCAATACAAAAATAAAGAATAACACAATTTAGGGCCAGTTTATACAATATTTTAACTGAGATTAAGTGATCGCGCATTTAACAAAGCCATTAGCGACGTCTGATTGGCGTAGAGTCGATCACATGGTACTTGACGCGGTGTTAAAAATTAAATCGCAATTAAATATTTAATTGAGGTTCTGTAAACCGGGTTTAATTGTTTTATATACTATTTCAATTTTTATAAAAAAAAGCCGACCGGCCGGCTGTTTAGCCGACCAGTGGCCGACTGTCAGCCGACGATGAAAAACGGCCGAATAGTCGGCTTAACCGACCGGTCGGCCACTAGTCGGTACATCCCTAAATTTAATATTTAAATATTAATATTTACTACTTAGGAGATGTTAAATAAAAATGGTTTACATTTTCTTGACACGTACCTAAGCGGCTTTTGGCTTTAAAAAAATCTTAAATAAATAATGTTGAGGTATTCTTTAAGAGATTTAGAAATGAAAAGAAAATTCTAAAGAATATTTTAGTATATTTAAAGCCATTTTACAATCCAACGAGTTTAAAATCTGACAATTAGTTTTAGCAATTTAGCAAAATTAAACCACCACACTTTCGACATTTAGCATTAATTTTGCAAAGTTTATGTAAAATTATGCTGAATATAGACACCGCTTTTTAATTTTTTTTTTTTTCGATTTTCTCAACCGCTTGTATGCTTCAAGTTCTCTGACCTAGGCTTAGCGTGCAGCAAGTTCTGAATTGAAACAAAATATGCACTCGTCTTCACCATTAATGTTAGACAATAGTTTATTTGATAATAAACTAATTGAAAATAAACTGACGTTTATTGCGGCAAATAAACTAAAATCGTTAATTACTACCTAGAGTAACTACAGACTTTTTATTTCTAAGTTTATCTAGTAAATTCGGTGTTCAAAACGAGACAATCGTGCATTTTGGGTAGGCAGCGATTTTTTTTTAGAGGTCTCATAGGATGGTGGGCCGTAAGTGTAAAACTGAGTTTTCAGGACTAGAAGTGTTATTGGGCCGCCATCTTGAAAATAAGGGTGCCATTAATTTCTTTAATTTACGGTAACTCTGACAAAAATTTTGTTAAGAGATTTTTTGTATATGATATGATTAGCTATAACTTTAATAATAAAATGTTAAGAACAGAAAAACCTGAAAAACAGGGAGTGAAAAACCTTAATTCTTGTGGATGCCGGAAGGCTGGCTATTCTACCATTTGTCGACTTTGCGGTGAAGAAACGCGCGGGAACGTGGTGGAAGTTTTAAACCTATAAGGCGACAAGGATATCGAGGACGAATATCCTGCACTACTACAAGCTGAGTTCGATAAGATATCTTTTGGCGACGACACGGAAATTCCCAGCGACCAAAATCCTGCGATATTCATCGACGACGATATCTGGACACAAGGCAGTGCGCAAGCTCTCAAAAAGAAGGAAATGTAAATAATCTCATGTATCTCTAGGATTGAAACTACAAAAGCTTCTCATCCTCTATTTTTTCAAATGTTTGTGTAACAACTTTTTTATTATTAATATTACGCCGAAAATTTATTAGTAAAAGTAGCGACTCAATTACAGCACCCCCAGTCCCGAAAACTCAATTTTACATTTATGGCTAACCCCCTCTACGAATCCATAAAAAAAATGGTTGCCTACTCAAAATGCTGTTTGCTTTATGGGTCATCTTCAACGAATGGTTAATTTTCAAATTTTTAAAACTAAATAACTGTATAATTTTATGCAATTAGGTATGAAAGAAACGGACCTCTGTATGAACACTATTAGTACTGTCAGCGTTATTTAGACAACCAATGTTTGAACAATCTTCCCGGTAGGGATCTTCGTCAATCCTTCACAGAGGACGCGTGCCTCACTGAAATCTGCTTAAATTTCAAAGTAGTATTTAGGAAAATATATAGTTGATCGTAGCAGGCTAAATACTGGAATAAAATAACAAAAAATTTCATGATTTTGAAATTCATCTACATACCACTTATAACACAAACAATAAATTATTGCTCTAATCCGCCCCTATTCATTGTTTGCCAGCCGCGAACCTTCAACTGAAGACCTGTAATTTATTGCCTTAGGCCCTTTAACTTTGTAGTTGTAAAATTTTATTTCTAGACAAAATTGTGTGCTTACGATACTAATAACTCCATATTAATTAGTTTCGGAAACAAACCAAGGTAACTAAGATAAAAAAAGTTCGCCAAGGAGTTATACAGGGCTTTTATAAATTATTCTAAGGGCATAGTTGGTCATGAATTTCAAAAATACCGCTTCGCTGAAATTATGGTTCATTATCACTGTTCTCATTTGTCGCATTAATGTCTAATGTCACTTGTAACCTATCATTTAAAGTCGTCGTTTTTATTGTTTTAACGTTTTTCAAGTGCAAAATAACAATAATTCTAGTTGATCCAAGCTCAAAACAACAAAACAGTCATTTTCAGAACTCTTGGTGGTAGCGTACGAAAATTTTGTTTTTGTGCTAGAAAGCGAAGACTGTGAAAATGGTTTATTCTGTTGAACAAGACACTTTCATCGTTATATTTGGTTATCGCAATGGGACTTCGTAAACGAAGAGTTGTGTATTCTGTAACCGCCTATAAGCAAGAATATCTGGCCAAATACCGTCATTTAATCATTCAAGAAACATCGTCAAAGGCTTATATTAGAGATGTAATCAACAGATTTGTTCGAACTGGCAGTCTCAACAAAGAGAACTTTCGTGGACGATTTTCAGTATCTGGGGAAGTTGTTGATGACTTGAGACGACCTGAGCAGAATTGAACAATTGAACAACGGGTCCAAAGTATTGACTAAAGGATGTTACAGAACATTTTTGAAATTAAAAAGAGAGTGAACATATGCCTTGAACAAAATGATGAACACTTTCAACATTTACTGTGATGTTTAACCGCAATAAATAGGTTTCTTTATAATCATTTATAGAAACCCCGTATATACTCAAATGAAGACGGCTTAATTGAATCAAGAAAATTCGTTTGGACGCCACAAAAGTAACATACATCACATAACAAATAAATATCTGTTTTTCGAAACTAATGCATTCGAATTGGTAATTTGTTTTTATTTTATAAATCTTCTTCGTTGGTCCTTTTTGTTCTCGCTAGATTCCCAGTTTTAGTTATTCCAAAGCGAACTAAAATGTTTAACAGACGTAAACCTATGGATGGAACAAATATCTCCATACACACTATTCGAAAGTGAACGTTGTAGGTACACAATTCCATCAGGAAAGTCTACCAATACCCACGACCAGGGCCGGCTTAACACGGTAAGCGAAAGATGCACCGCATCGGGGCGCCCGTGACAAAGGGCGCCGGGTGGCGGGCGCCGCCTATGCTATTATATTAACTCTATAAAAAAAAATAATATTAGTTTTGCATTGAATCACTACCAATAAAATATTATAGCAGTAACAGACCAAGGCGCCCATCGAAAACTTTTCAGAAAAAGCTACATTTTAACATTCCACTATGACCACCAAAACAGATCCCAAGAAGTCAATTCCTGGCACTTTCAAACTGTGCGCTTTTGGGTTGGGTGATGGGACCTTTAGATCAATACCGACAAAAAATAACCAGATTTAGGATGCATTATCTGGGTAACAATTTGACGAGACAGCGGTATGACCACACCCAGATGTTTTTCCTAATATTTGTCACGTTTGTTTTTACCATAAAAGTCCATGTCGGCATACTTAAAAATTTTATTTTCCAAGTCTAGTCGATTGGTTTTAGTTGTGGTGGTTGTTCAACAGTTTTGTTATATTTTTCACTGTTCCTGTTTGTAGCCGAAATTGGTTGTGTGTATCATTTCGTGGCTTTTTGTCATCATTAATTTTAAATTTAAATTTCGATTAACATTGAGGTAAGTCTAAATTAAAAATAACTTTGAAATCGTATCAATTTTACAATATTAAAAATTGAAAAACGTTTACAATATAAATATTTTTATATTTATACTATATATAGTTTAGGAAATATCGGTGTACCCTATAAAATTTTATTGACAATAACGAGGCGGACAGTAGTAGAGTGCTTTTCTCTAAAAGGTACATGGGCGGAGTCAGAAATCTGCGCGTGGACGTTGGCGGGAATAGATGATACTATAGACAGTGGCGTATCTTTTGGATATTGAATCTGGGGGCAATGTTATGTGGTACTAGAAATCACAGCCAAAAAAATGGAAACACAAATTTATTTTGTGAAAATGTCTTTCCGATGTTATAAAATCATAGGCGTAACAATTTTTTCCCAAAAAATCAAACTATACACTCACAATAAACCAAAAAAATTCTCCAAAGAGTTCTCTAACGCCAGACGCCACTGAAGATGAATCACCACGTGCTGGATTCTTTCACCCCGCAATGCCGAACCAAATTTCGTTTCTGCGCACGTTTATTGGTGTGTACCTTTTACAGAAAAACACTCTACAGTGGTAAGAAATATGTATGGTTCACACCATTCCCTCGAATTTGTAGAAGAACATTTAGCAGGTAATTGTACGCATAGGATCGGACTTCCGCTGCTTTAGAAATTTAAGGTCTGCGGATTAGCGACATGCGACAACTTTAAGTTGTAAATATCTCTTGCTATTGTACTACTGTCCGTCTCGTTATTGGCAAGAAAATTTTATAGGGTACAACGATATTTCCTAAACTATAGAAAAGTTGTTGCCCGCAGCTCCGTTTGCGTGGAATTCGCAATTAGGACTCATCATTTTTCATACATGATCGTTTTCCGGGTTGGAACCGTGTAAATTGGGTTTTTGGGCTCAACGTTTCGCACACTTTCGTAAGTGGCATCTTCAGGAGCAGGGTTAAGAATAAGGCAAAAGAGCACGGTAACTCAGTATGTCAACCATACCAGAGGCGAAACTCTTTTGAGAAATTACACGGTTCCAACCCGGAAAACGATCATGTATTGATTCCGACCGTGGAAGCCTCCGAAATTATCATTTTTCATCTAGTTCACTCCTCCCTCCCCAGTGAACCCGTCTGACTTAAAAACTCACGGCATTTCTGCACAAAGCTTCATCCCCTATTTTGTCCCCGTAGGGGCGGAATTTCCAGAAATCTTTTCTTAATGGGTGCTTATGACACAAAAGTAACCTACTGTCCAAATTTCATGTTTGTAGCTTCAGTAGTTTAGGCTTTGCGTTGATGAATCAGTCAGTCTGTCAGTTAAGACAAACATTTTTATATATTAAGATTGATTCATCATAATTTTATGCATGTTTGTTAATAAAAAATATCTCTCTACAAAAGTATGTGATTACAAAATTTTGTTTTTTTTTTTACAAATTTTTTTTTAAGGGCGTTGAACAGTAAGTTTGCATCGGGGCGCCTGGTCCCTTAGAGCCGGCCCTGCCCACGACACGAACAGAAAATACTATCTGTATACTTATTCCATAATTAATTTTAGTTTCTGCTTTTCGCATTCTCCATCATACGCTATATAATTTTTAGATGTTACGGAAATTTAAATATCGAGATTTTAATTATTATTATTTTTTGTGATTTCTTTAATACATCTATATCTAAGAGTGTGACTATTAGAAAAATAGTGTGCGTTGTTCAAAATTTATAGCAGTATTGTTTTCCAAAGACTGTCCTGTTTTAACAAGCATATTTTAACATTATTAGTATTATAGAAAATGTCATGTTTTTTTTGCGTTTCAATGATCAGAGGATATGGTGGCAATCCGTTAAAAATAATTTAGACACTCATATGTCAACCGACCAATCAAACTTGTCAATATTTGTACACTCAAACAATCAGCATATAATTACGTGGCGGCGCTGTAGTATCTCACAGCAAACTACTTCGTAAATCATTTCAGAATTATTTTGAATATGTTTGTTCGTGCAATAATAAATAGTAATATCCCGATTGCACACTAGAGAAAATTAGTTTAATTTCATTTGCATAAGTGGATATTTGGCACACTATTTTCTGAAAAAAAAGTTGTACATTTTATCTTTCGATTCCATTAAATTTAAGAGATTAACGTAAGTTACGCAAAAATTACGGAAAATTAAGTATTTTCTGGATCTGCAAGCATTCGCGTTATTGTTGCTCAAAATTATCAATAACGTTGTGATGCACTTAACAAAAGTGGTGAACCATTCATAAAATCGTATAAAAACGTTTTCAGAATTTTAGTTGTAGGTATATCTACAGAATTACATACACCTGCCATGAAAATTACAGCAATTCTTTGTTAAATAAAAGAAATGAAAATGGATTTGTGTTAAGTGACGTTTATAACGTAACCTTTGCGTAGCATGAGCTTTGCAGTCAGTTTTACAATCATACAAAGACAACGCGGCTTCTGGCAAATAACGTTTTCAATTAATTTTTGTTTTTTCCTGCTTTTCTTATTATTTGTGTTAAGTGACGTTTATAACGTAACCTTTGCGTAGCATGAGCTTTGCAGTCAGTTTTACAATCATACAAAGACAACGCGGCTTCTGGCAAATAACGTTTTCAATTAATTTTTGTTTTTTCCTGCTTTTCTTATTACAATGATGAAAATATAAAATATGCAAGAAAAGATAAAATCGCGTCGCATTTATGTCACAGTTTAGAAACTACAAGAGCAAATAAAACCGACCACAATTTTAACAGCACACATTCCGACAAATAAAACTTATCTCACACATGCGTTCCGTTACGTAAATAAAATCTTTACACCGCCTTAAAAATGACGTTGATAAACGACCCGGGGTGATTCCGTCGAGCTAAACAATATTGTCGCAGACGCTGGGTGTCTAAAGAAATCCCTTTCTCCCAATTCAGTTCACATAAAGATTATCTCAAGAACTGAAAAGCGTAAACAAGTGCCATAATTGAAAAACTTTCAATACAAGGAACATCTCCTGCCATACGTAAAATTTATTACTTTTTCACTAATCGATTACATACTTGTACGAGAAAGGCGGTAACGGCACTTGCAATGGTATATACAAGAAAAACCTTCAAGTAGTACTCGTTCATTTTCAAGGATTTTTAAACTGATTCTTCTCCCTATGCTGGTGATTCTTCTTCTTCTGCCGCTGGTTCTCCTCCTTCTGCCGCTGGTTCTTCGGCGGCTGGTGCTGCCTCTGCTTCTGCACCGCCTTGTCCTGGCTCTCCTTGTTCAGCTTTCTGTTCCCCTTCTTCTTGACCTTTGTCTTTAAATACAGCAGTATGAGAAATGACAGCAGCAGCGCATCCGATTATTATCAGTAGAACTCCTATGGGATGAATTGGGCATGGTGAACAATCCATATGTTAATTTTTTGACGAAATACCAAAATCATGACAGGTGAAAATGACAAACGTGCAGTTTATGGTTACTCGGTAACATGGTACGTTGTGGACATGCAAGATTGATCAATAAATGGGTGTGCGCCTGGGGTGACTTTGAAGGACCATTTTCGATGACTTAAAAGGAGTGAAGAAAGTAGATGTATTTTCAGCACTGTACGTATACGCAACCATGCATACAAACATAGAATTTTAAAGAGCTTCGAAAAGAACATGGTTTTTCTTAAGAATTCGGTGTTTTGAGTTCCACGTGATGGCATTTAATTTTTGTAAATTCTTTTCCAAGGGTGTCGCGAATTAATGTATTTATTATTATTATTGTTATATTTATACGGCATTGTAGACGCTGTACTTGATTATGTGAAAAATGCTCGAACAGGTCGATTTTTGATTCAAGAGGGACGTGTAACGTTACTATTTTCGTTCTTTTACCTTCACCCAGGAACGAGGGGCGGGTATCAAGTTAAAAATCTTAAATGCCTACTATAGGTCAAAAGGCAACTTATGTGGAAGAGCTATTAATTATCTTTCTAACAGTGTTTAAATTTTTGAAGACGGTGGATTGGTTCCTGAGAAATTGTATTATGAAAAATCAATAAAATAACACCTCTTTCACCTCTTTTTACCCATTCGATAAGAATTTCAACGTAATAAATGTTGAAAATGTCGATTTGTTCGCATAATCAAATACAGCGCCTATGGTCCCGTCTGTTTCGTTTTATTTGGGCTACCCTGTATCTGGCTCAAGGATCGAATTTCTGCGTCACGAACCAGGATCGACTGGTTGAAACCAGAGCATCGCACATCTTTTTTTTTAATAGATAAAATAAATTTGATAAAATTAATCACCTTCTAATATTTTATTGACCAAATTAAGAATGAGTCACCCCATTTTCTCGAAAATGTGAAAATAATAAACAATTTTTACTTCCCGAGCGTAAGCAAAGGAAGTATTGTAATCGAGTCCGTCGGCCGACTCTCTACTTTTACGTTTTCTCGATCTTTCATGACCCCTAGAAGACGAAGAAATAGGTCTCCCATTTCCGTCTGTCTGTCCGTCTGTCCGTCTGTCCGTCCGTCTGTCCGTCTGTCCGTCTGTCCGTCTGTCTGCCGTCCCGGATTTTTATTAGACAGATAATCTCCGAAAGTACTGGACCGATTTTTGTGAAATTTTGTACGTATATTAGGAATATCATGTAGATGGTAAAACGCTAACCAAAATTTGTCTAATCATCCCCACCACTAATGCGATGACGTCACTTCAAAATTGTACATAGTAAATGGGTTTTAAATTGTATCAAATAACATAGTCTTACACATGTAGTTTACGACTCCGAATTGAGTTTTTACCCGAAACGTCCAGATTTTTGGAAAAAAAATCCAAATTATAAAACAACATTTTGCAATTTAATTTTGAATCTGCTAATCCGAATGTTTTGAAATGTTGCAGATATTTTAAGGCTATAAAGAGCATCATAAATCTTTACTCAAAATATATTTGGTTATCCCCTCCAAAACTTGATGACGTCACCACAAAATTTTGTTGAATAAATTCTATCTAAAATGTACAAAATATGGTGAGTCTCTTCTTGTCATTTATCACTCCATTCAAATTTTTTCGATTTCCATATACAGGGTGACTCAAAAAAATGAATAAATGCGTGAATTTATTTTATTGAGTTAATCAGGAACTACAAGACCGAATGCTTTGAAATCTTGCAGATGTTTTAAGGTTATAAAAAGCATAATAAATCTTTAGTCAAAATATATTTGCTTATCCCCTCCAAAAAATTGATGACGTCAGCTCGAAAGTTTGCCGAATATATCCTATCTAAACTGTACAAAATATGATGAGTCTGTGCTTGTAATTTATCACTCCATTCATATTTTTTGGATTTGCATATACCGGGTGACTCAAAAAAATTAATGAATGCGTAAATTTATTTTATTGATTTACTCAGGAACTACAAAACCGAATGCTTTGAAATCTTGAAGATGTTTTAAAGTTATCATAAGCATGGTAAGTTTTTGATCAAAACGTATTTGCTCATCCCCCCTAAAAAATTTATGACGTCACTACAAAATTTTGCTGAATAAATCCTATCTAACATGTACAAAATATGATGAGTCTCTTCTTGTGATTTATCATTCCATTCATATTTTTTGAATTTGCATATACAGGGTGACCCAAAAAAATTAATAAATGCTTAAATGTATTTTATTGATTTAATGAGTAACTCCAGAACCGAATGTTTTGAAATCTTGCAAATGTTTTAAGGTTATAAAGAGCATAATAAATTTTTAGTCAAAATATATTTGGTTATCTTCTACAAAAAACTGATGACGTCAGCTCAAAAGTTTGCCGAATAAATCCTATCTAGAATATACAAAATATGATGAGTCTGTACTTGTAATTTATCATTCCATTCATATTTTTTGAATTTGCATATACCGAGTGACTCAAAAAAAAAGAAATCTACTGCGAAAAAAAACATAATAGACATGCAGTCGTCACGTTTCCGATAGCGAGGGAAGTACTGTCTAAACTCTTTAGACCAATTTTTAAAGTTTTGTTTTGCGAAATTTTTCAGGGTGGCCGGGTTTTTTTGCCGGTCAGTGTATTTTTATTTTTCGAAACAGCTGGATTAGATGTACTGTACTTTATAGGCGAGGGAAGTTTTGTCGAAATAATCTTCGCCCAACTTTTATTTTGAATCTTTTTTCCAATACGTTTCTTTTTCAGCTGAAAAAGTCTCAATGATGTTCTTTTTAAATTATAAAAAAAAAACATGGTGGGTTCCCAAGGTTTTATTAAATTCTTTCAAAAATAAAATACAAGAGCCCCGGACGCTTCTTTTAGATCATAAAAAAAGATCTCTAGGCCCCTTCAAAATTATTTCAAACCCTTTCAAAAACCAAATTACCAGGGATCCTGACGATTAAAAAAAAAATTAAATAAATTATAAAGGGCTCTTTCAAAACAAAACACCATGGATCCCCGAGGATATTTCAAATTCTTTCAGGAGTTCTTGAAGATACCTAAATATTCTGAAAAACAAACACTATGTTAAGAACCCCTATTTTTATGTTATTAATCAATTAATCAAGTAATATTATAATATGTTATTCCAAATCTGTAGGCTAATGTAGGCAACTAATAATGTTTTTATCTCTTCTGATGCATTAGTTCAATAATTGTATCAATTTGTCAATATCAAACATCCGAATGGATTTTGATCTTTCTTGTTTTCCATTTAAACTGAACGATGTACTTTCTTTGTTGTAATTTGGATATATAAGGAAGCTCTGCTGTTCTAATCATTAAGAATATAGTCAAGTCTTGTTGCGGAAAGTTGTTGTGATACTAAAGTGATTGCGCTATCGACTACTGTGTAAAGATCCTAAAATTGTCTTCAGTTTAATAAAACCTGTTAGTAGTGTTTGTGCTGCGTTTCATTTGAAAAAGTGTAACAAGTTGTGCTTAGGCATAACAACTAGATACCCCCAAAAATTTTTTGAAAAATACGAAAAATCCTTAAGAGTCTTTCAATTTCTTTCAAAAACAAAAAAATCACCAAACATTTCTAAACTTTTTTCATAAAAAAATTAAACACCAGGAGCCCCAAAGAATTTTTTTTTGTACAAATTCGATGAGACATTTCATTAAAATGCAGACAAATCAGTGTGTAGCTTTTAGTGGAAACACCATACCTATACATATAGCAGAAAATATTTCAGTACATCGAAATATTTACCATCATCAAACGACAACGCAATGTATGCATAAAAAGAAAGCAATTTTTGAATTCTGTAAACATCATTGTTTTTCCATGTCGAGAAGATTTTGCAGTTTTAGAATTTTGTTAAAGCCATTGTGTTTAGTTCAAATCCCTGCTACTCACGCACGTCAGCTTTTGTGGCTGTCGTTTTCGTGGCCTAAAATTTACTGTTGTTTTTAAAGTAAACTCCAATTCAACTCAGACTTTTATTTAGATTCATGAAAAATGTATAAAAAGAAGAAATATTTTCGTAACGTAAAAAGGAAGTGTTGAAATGCACCATTTTTCAACAAATGTAATAATAAAAAATATTTCACGAACTAGGGTTTCCCCTATAAGCGTTTACAAAACTTCAACAAAGCACTAGTTTAAAGACAAAACATGCTACATATAAAACAGAAACAAATCAACATATGCCAAATACGTAAATATTGAAACTTCAAACTGTGTGATAATTTGGCATTCGCTTGGTGACGCGATAAATAACGAAGTGTTTGGGGTATAAGCGCATAATCTCTTTCCAAGTGCGAATCCCTCGCTTGTGTATCATTTCGATAAAATTTTAATTAAATCCATCCCAGCTTTGTCAGCAATAATCAGCGGTTTGTTTCCTTGTTGTGTTTGTCAAGAGGCCCGGAAACAAATTTACTTTCCATTAAAGTTTCCAACGAACACAAATAAATATTTACATGTTTTCCATGAAGCACTGGCTCATGTCGCATTTGTAATTATTTACTCTCGGTTGACAATAATTTCGGGTCAATGTCGTGATCTGTCGTCGAGCATTCCTTATCTGGACGACGAAAGCGGATAAATCCAATTTTGTCGTCAAGCTTTCGAAAAGAAGCTCAAGTTGATACAAACAAACGCACAAAGAGAAAGATTTAAACAGAGCTTCTAATAAAATTATCTTTCGTTAAGCGTAATTTGGGGAGGAAATAATAATAAAGCAGTTCGAGGCAAAATCGGAAAGCTGCCTAAGCCAATTACGTATTCGGGCTTATTAGAACATTTTTCTTTCGTCCACAGGGAAAATCGGGGAAATTTATAAATATTGGAACGCTAGGAATGTGAGAGGCTGTGAGCCGTGTGTTCAGAATTAAATTGACATTAATATTCCTCGAGCAACATTAGTGTTCATTATTGTTAGCCGTGTTCGCCGTTATTACACATTTAATAACTACAACGTTATTTATTGTAGCAAATTTTAATTATATTTTATAACACGGATACTGATATCGTAGCAATAGCACTGTTAACTGAACTTTAATGCTATTCTAAAAACAGGTTTTTATTTAATTATGTCCATAAACATGTTCATAAATATTTTGTTTAAATTAATTTGTTGTGTAAGTGATTATAATGTACTTTACCTTTTCCGTGCTGTTTATGTAGTAACTGAATACTGACGGACGTGATTATTATTAGTGTTATATATTGTAATAATTAATCGACGTGTAGAAGACCGGTTCCAGAAACCTTAAATTATCAACTGACAATCGATACGAAATTATATACATATTAATATGCTAAACTTGTAGTTAATATGTATAAATGTATACATAAACGGTCTCCTCTATAATTTTGAAATCAATATTAACTCCAAAAATATTGCACATTTGCATTTTGTTTGAAAGCCAAAGCTTTTTTTTTCTTATTTTATTATTTTCATTTTTTCTGTTTTGTAAGTTCAGTTACATTATATCCTAGGTGTATACATTAAATATAATTAGGACTAATAGGAGTAAGATTTTGCGCTAAAACGCAAACGTAAATCAACCACAAATCGTGGCATGTGATCTCATCGGAGTGGAGGACATTTGATGCGTCAAAAAACGACCTTTCTGGAAATTTTACGGCTACAAACGCAGTTGAATACATAATCAGCGTTGTTAACCGTTTTGCAGCAAGTTTTCTAACGCAGCCTAAGCGAGCAAGGCGTCCTGAGTAATCTAACGAAAGTCACTAGATGCTAAATGCGTGGTATGTCTCTCGTTTATGGGTTTGCGAGTAGGTAGTGTTACAGTTTTAAATTTTAGCTACTTTTAAGTTCCTTTCGGAAATGCGAGAAATTTGCTTAATCAATCATTAACTGTTTTAATAGCACAGTGATCGAGAGGACTACGACATTTTAATTTATTTGTGAAACTACAAAACACCGAATGCTCTGATATCTTGTAAACGTTTTAAGGTTATCGTAAGCAAGTTAAATCATTAATCAAAAATTATTGTGCGTTTATCATACCCCCCCAATTGATGATGTCATCTGAAAGTTTGATCATAAATTCCATCTAAAATATGCAAAATAATATAGTAGATACTTGGGGGTTTTCAATGCATTTATACAGTACTGTTATCATTATTATTATACTTCACCTATTCAGGCTGATATAGGTGCCCGTGCTAAAATATTGATGACATCGTCACATAATTTTGGAATGGAAAAACTCACTTAAAACACACACATAGCATGGTTCTTTACCTTTACTTTGACACTACACAACACAGATACCTTTATTTTAATTTATCGGAGTCATCATTAAGAAAATAAAATTTGCTAAATCAGATTTTATAATTTTTCCAAAAAAAACTACATATTTTCTCCTACATGTGAATCAGGGATTGTCTAAATCGCCTTACGCTAATTTTTTGTCTACGTAAAAAAGCTATAGGAAAACTAGATATTTTTTTGTATTTATCTCAATTTTGAAAGTTGTATAATTCTTTTTATAAGAATCTTAAACTTGGTTTCGTTCACAAGTCAGCTTGATTACTGTTATCAGTCAAGGTGCATTAAGTTTGTTGATCCTCTGCACGAACAAGAGCATAAAAAATAAATAAACGTAGCAAGTTGTTCATCAAATACTTAATGTTTTCTTTGGTAGAATTAATATAATAGTATTTTATATTGTAATTTAAGCGAGAGAAATGCTATATTATAAGTTATAAGTGAGTGAGAGTGTAGGGTCACGAGCGCGTTGGCGTAAGTGATACTGCTCTCACGAGCTTATATTGGAATTTCGTTCACGTGTAATAGACGGCGTTCTATCTTACAGTAGGGAATTAGTTTTTATAGTATAGGAAATATGTATTAATAAAAAAATTCGTAGAAATAAAATTATAAACTAATTTTGTTAAGTTTGTCAATAGTTAGAAATTTCGAGGAATTCACAAACGTCTTGGAATTTTTAAAAGGAGAAATGTAGTTAACATTCAAATCGTCCCTCTACACCACAGGTGAAGGCCTACATCACTGATGAAGTGAGAGGAGTCCTAGTTAGGGATAAATAAGCGTCTACTTGTAATTTAGCTTTGTCTGGATAATGCCAATGTGGTTGGCGAAACGCGTCGACAAATAATTTGTGTGTTTTTGAACGTTATATTATTAAAATGTTGTCTTAAAATTTTGTTTGTTCCTCTTTGATTTTCTATCCGGTTAACATAAGCATATATATCTTTAAGCTTTCTCCTTTGACTGAAAACCGAAACTTTGTATACGTGGGAGGCAAATGAATTGAGCAGGTCTTAAATCTTGTTTTCGAACAAACAGTTTTAATATTATTCCTATACTAAGCCGATAGATAATTCGACTTTCAGAATATTTTTTCAGCACGTCGCATCGTAATCAGCGTTGTTATTTCAGATTTCTGGAAATTTTTTACCAATGAAGTGGTTCACAAAAAAATTGTAATAGGGTTATTTTTTAAATCTGTGATAAGACATTTTGTGAAAAGATAAATAAAGGTTAAAGGTACGCGTTTTGTTGTGGAATAAATAAAACTTAAAAAGTCTTATTATGCACTCTTTATAAAAAAAAATAATTATTACAATTTCCAAATTTCGATATTCCAGGTTTTCAAATACTTAGAACATCTTGTATTTTACTATCGCATCTTATTTCGTTTTTGTTTTCTTTCTTTTTTGTCAAGTTTTTTCTATATTTAAAGTTAATAAGGAAGTATTGTAATCGAGTCCATCGGACGAATGGCCACTTTTATGTTTTCTCGACGTTTCATGACCCCTACAATGCGAAAAAACTAGTCTCCCGTTTCTGTCTGTCTGGTGTCTGGTATCCATTTTTGTTTTAGTTATTCAAGAGACACACTAACATGTTGAAAGAAAGGGAACAGAAAAAAAAACAAAGTTATGTGCTATACCCCAGAAACAAAATAGTCTGTGTAGTCGAAAAAAATTTTAATGTATGCTACCCAAAGAACCGTACAACATTGGTCCTTAACTTTTTTTTCGATTTCTAATAATAATTAATAAGATACCGAGAATCCCGTATTTAGAGAGTCACCTTGTATATAACTATTATTACTAACTAAATAGTTAGAGTAGAAATCTAATATTTTTATGATAACGTTTGCAGTCAGCGTTGTTGCTGCAATGGCCTTGCAAAACTGAATACTTTCTGGTATATCACACGCCAGTAATTCCCAATATTAATGAAATGGTATTGGCAACCTGCCACACTCGACGTAAAACATCCAGAAAATGCGCATATGGTGAACAAGCAATTATTTTAAGAATTAAAGTAAATGTTTTCAGGAGTCGTAGCACGATCTAAAAAATATTAATCATCGCAGAAGGTTGCCACAAATTTTTCAAGCTACCGCAACCCATGAATGATAGATTTCTCCTTTTTTTTCAGATAATCTGGACCTATTGGGCCCCAATAAAGCCATCAGAGCCCACTTTCAATAGCCGTCAGTGATATACAGGTGATAAATCTCACCGTTACCCGCATCTGGGTGGATATGGCTATCTGTTACTACACGTAATACTACGTGAATTTTCGTACTTAGGCCTCCATTTATATTCCCCTCTAGACTCTAAGGTTGGCTTAAACTTATCGATTTATATAAAACCGACAAATATTGCGGTTTTCGAGTATAATGAAAATGATATCCTTATAAATTTTGAAGATTTACAGCCTCCATAAAATACCACAATCCCTGTTCTTAGTCTCCGTTTTGAATTCATTGTTTCGAATAGATGTGATTAATATCTAATAATATCGTTCGTTCGTGTTTGCTGCAATATAGATTTCTGGGGTTCCAGGGAGTTAAGGGCTGTACCTGGAATAATTTTCAGGATCGTTCACGGTTTTGTTACAGCTGAATGTATAATACACTTGTACTACCGCTGTTCGCTAATTAAGGTAACAAAATTCGGGATTTAATTAAAACGATTTATTTTAGTATTCTAGTCCGTGACAGACGAAATATTAGTCATTTTCATTATTTACAGAGCAGAACATTGCATCCTATTTTACCTCGACAAGATTTTCCTCTTTTAAACGATCTTGAACAGGTAAAACATCATCATAATAGATTTCTTAAAAATTATTATCTCCTGACAGAGGTGATTTTTTTGGGTGATTATCTCATCATCAGTCAGTCGTTTAAATCGCGGGATGTCTGCACGTGTATTATGTTGTGCCAAAACATTTTTAAAAAGTCAGGGCCAGTTATAACCATTTGTCTATCTCGTGTTGAATCTATTTCGATTTTTCCACAAGAATGAAACTTTTCAATTTATTGCATTAAATTTTATTTTAGGATTGTATGTATTAGTTATCCCATCTAAGACAATGAGTAACTTTTGTTGGTGTACTCTAATGGTGCTGATTTGAACTATTTGGACAATACATCAGTTCCCAAATGTTTTTTATTCTGATAAGATTCTGAATAATAATAATAGATTTTAGAAAATGTATATAACAAGCAGGTCTCAAAATAGAAGAAGCATTTCCTCAGAAGAGCAGAAGGAAACTGTTAGATTTGAAGTACACACCCTAAATCTATCTAATAAATAACGAAGAAATTCACACACGTCGGAAAACATAATTAATGCACTACAAATGAAGCAAATACACGGACAGTACTTCAAAGATCGTGTTAACAAAAAATTGTCATTGATTCCAAAAAATAAAAAAATCGAGTTTCTATGCCGAAAGAGCAAGCTTTTCGTTTGCAATTGAAAATCTACTGACTAAAACAAAGAAGTACAGAATGCAACGCCTCATTTCTTCCAAGCAAGAACTAAATACAAAGCGGGACATGGCAAAACCTACAAGATCATCCACAAAAAATAAAGAATCTATAATAATATGTGTTAAATACCGGTTTTTGTCAACACGTTCATTATGTTGGCGATAAGATTCGTCATTCCTGGAGTCTCCTATTATTCACGTTTCGACAATAAAATTTTAAAAAATATTAAATTTCTTTACATGCAGTTTTTGCTGTAGCTGTGTTGTCTTTAGTAATAAGAAATATAAAGCTAAAATTAAAAATAAAAAATATAGTAAAAAGCCAATACAAGAAAACTGTCACAAAACCAGTATCAATTTCGAACCCAGAACAAATATATCTTAACCTGAGAAAGCTGTTTTTTGGGAAATCTGTAAAACCTTTCTCAGATTACAACACAGATATTTATTTTATTATTAGCCACTTGTTTGACTTTCATTTCGGTAAATAGCTTTTGTAAATAATATGGACGAAATCTATATCCTTACTTGATTCCTAGTAACTGATGTTATTTTGTTTAGTTTAGTCTTCTACCACGCAACGTAAAAATAATAACCCGATATTTTCTCATTCCGTATAATCAGATAAAATGTTGACTCTGCACACATCGTCGCAGGTGGAATTCAATTTAGTACGGCTGATGGATAACGAGCCTTTTCCACACTAAAATGTACAATTGTAAAAGTTAGAAACATTTGTTGCTTTTAATAATTTTCTCGCTTTCCCAAATCCACAACCCACGTTGGTAAAAGTTGAAATCAAACAAAATTGCATGTGTTGGAACAATTCAAAGACTAATTTGAACGTTAACATAAAAGTAATTGCGGGAAAATGTTAATTCGCAGGGGATTTAATAAGTGGGTATTTTACCACGATCAAATTTCACCGCCGAATTCAATCACAAAGCAGTACATAAATCATATGATGAGAACGAGTGAAAATGTGTTCAGTGCCAACGCTGCTTTTAGCGAAGTCCCGATTATGAATTAATTGCTACTTAGTACTGGCTTGTTTTAAGTGATGAAATGATTTAATGTCCTAATTGACCGATTTATCTTAATTATTTCATATATTATTACTGTCTAATAAGTAAGTGACATAATTTCCGTGCACTTAACGATATCTTTTTGAGTTATTGATAATAATTAAATGTTGCGTTTTATTTTTTAACTTGAACTCTGAATTAACATCGTAGTTGGGTTTGTGTTAAAACAATATTACTAAGTAACTACTGTGTATATTTTGATGAGACAGCCTGTATACAACAGTTAAAATATATACACCTGCTACACTAATAATAAAAACACAACAAACATAAAAGCCTGAACATAAAACAAACACTCTTGTCCTGTTCCAAACTTTGCTAATTTGATTAGATCTTTAATGAAGTCACTCAGTCGAGATAAAAGAAAAGTTAATTCACCTCTGAAACGCACTTCCCATGAAATTCAGATAGCGTCTATAAAAATCCTCGTTTATATACCGAAATCCACGTTGTGACGTAAATGGGACTTACGTAATGAACACACTGTTGAGGCAGGTCACCGTTGTAGGTCAATGGCAGAATTAACTTTTCTCCGAGGTGGAGTGAAAGTAAAAAATTGCTGTTTTATTGGGTGCACTGTCCTCGTTGCTTTTTCTCATTGTGATTCATGTTATCCCACAATGAATGAACGTAAATGCAACTATTTTTGGATTTTATTGATGACGAACTCTTTACTGTTTCTATTCAGACAACTCAAATGCCGCAAAATCTTGAAGTATTCTTAAAGTGCGGTTTGTAACCTCTGGCCTCTAAAGCAACACTTATTAATTAACCACAAATGTATAATTAAGTTCCGTGTTTCCTACTTCCTTAAATAATAATCTTTGCCAATTTAAAATTTAAATTTTCACATCGATATCGTATTATAAAACCAGGTAACCTTAATCGAGTTACCAGTTGACGGTCGTCAACGTTCGAGTTGTATTAGAGCGAAAATGAAAAACGTCGGACCAATATCGTTGAAAATTGAACGTCACGTAATTAGATTGCGTTCAGCTGATTTATATGTAATAATACCAATCTCTGCCGAAGATTATTGCTGTGTCTTTGAGCTGAAATGAGTTTGCGACGATACCATCAATTTTTATATCCATACCGTGACTGGACTTTTCCAAACGTAACGGGGAACTTTGATCGCAGATTTTCCTATATAAAGGCATTTTATGATGTTTTTAAAACTTTTATACTTTAATGTAGATTCGCTTTTTATTGTATTAAAAAAATGCTATTGATTATAGTATTTTTAAAAACGAGTTAATTTTGTTGTTGACGGTTACCACAATTTACAGTTACAGAGAAATCTCTTACGTTATTTTGTGTGATAGAAACACTAATTACAGTTATTAGCACAAAATTAGCTTCTCTTGATGCTTCTGCGCGATTGCTGCTGTCTGATTATTGGTTACTTTTTGTTTTAAATACACGCACACACTAGAGGTACATGTTTCTATAAAAAATTTCTTTCCCGTATTTTTGGTCTTTAGTAGTACATAGATGTAATTTTGTACATAAATATTTGCCAAATATGTAGCTATATTTTCGTAAACTTGATCTGTCTTTTTATGACAATATTATTGAAAACTGGTAAACATATACAAGATGTTTGCTAAACATGCCGCCAAAAATTCAGGGGGTTATTCCATGAGTTTTTTTGAAATTATTACTCCTTGTATGATTTTCGGAAAAAAGCTTTGTTTCGAAGATACAAAAATTGCTAAAAAACCACCACCAGCTAAGATACATGTGTTCCAACATCTTCTCATTGACTGCGGAACTTTTTCAAAAATGCCGGGGTTGTTTCTTATTGAATTACATTCCTCAATTATCCGATTTGGATCTTCTTCATTTTCCACTGGAATAGTGTACGCAAATGTTTTCAGATGGCTTCATAAATAAAAATCCAGGGGATTTAAATCTGGGGATCGGGCAGGTCATAACCAACGTTCAACTCAAGCAGTGCAGCGATCTTCATTATGTTGCACTACACCTTAAGTACTTATACTTTACTTTTATCTTTCCGTATCTTCGAAACAAGGCGTCTTTCTGAAAATCATTCAAGGACAAAACAATCCTAAAATAATTCATAGAATGTTTAGTAAACACCATGTATACTACTGAGTAAGGAAGTTCCATTAGATGTCCTACATATCAAAACAAGTTTTTTAAACGGTCATAATTCTGTTAACATTTTATTTTTTTGAAACAGATTATGTAACATTTGTTGTGAAGAGTTAAAAATAATCACATTGGGTATATATTAAAATTAAAAATTCTTCACATGGTAAGTTAAATTATAGAATAATGATGTCAACACAACCTGAAAATATTAGAAGTTAGGCAAGCGTGAAAAGTACATAAAAAATAGTAATCAAACAAACTAATAACAAATTAATCAGAGTGGTAATACTCTGAAGCTGAAATATTATTGTTATTAATAGTCTAATAAAAATGGAAAAAAATGAAAAAATGCAATTAAACTTTGTAATCGGTGTTACAAACGTCACCTATTGGCAATTTCATGAAACAAACAGATAATATCCGACATTACTGGATGATTGTTGTAAAATTTTTATGTATTTTAGAAATATCAGGTAGATGATAAAACGCTAACAAAGTAATTTGATGGCGTCATCTCAAAATTTTGCGTAGTAAATACAATTTAAATTTTATAAAATAACACTTTTATAAACTGACTGTTTATGAATTTTTGATTTTTTACCCTAAGTATACAAATTTTTGTATGACAACATTTTGCAATTTAACTTAGAAACGGCAAAAATTCTGAAATCTTGCAAATGTTTTAAGGTTATCTTAGGCATGATGGTAAATCGTTAATCAAAATTTTATTTCCTTAAAATGTGCAAAATATCATGAGCTATACTTGTAGTTTATCAATGCATTCAAATTTCTTAGAATTGGTTATATTGGGTGTGTTTACGACGCAAGTCATATAAGCAAACAACAATATAAGGAAGATGGACAACGAACTCACCCTGATTGCAACGATCTTCCTCGACGATTTCTCTTGATTGAAGGCACCTGGGCCTTTTGTAGATACGAAGAAAAGGCGCTGGGGCCTCTTGCAACAACGAAAATGAAACAACAAACAACAATAACAACGGGCCGCCACGAGATGTTCTCACTTCGACGGTTAACGAACAACGATGAAAATTCGTTACAAAAATGTTTTTAAATTTTCTTCTCCCAGAGGGCGGCTTTCTTGTGTGGGTGGGGATTATCGGCGGGTGGTAGTTAAGGGTAGGCAATAAGGGGGTGGACAGGAATTGCTGCTTGCCTATCTTTCGCAACCATAAACATATGTACGAAACATACCGCCCACCAAAATACGGATCCAGTATTTTATTTACAAGTTACGCTTGCAATGAGCTACAAATACTAAAATTAACTAAGCAGAAAGGAAGAAAAAGACAAAAAAAAGAACAACCAAAACTAATATATATATATAACAGGTTTTAAAGATTCGACATTGGTTTTATTGGTTGGGCAACGGACACAATTTGACAAGGGGCCGTTTCATCGTCCCGTGACTGGTTTTAACCGTGGCAACGCGAACGATAGAGTCAGTTCCAGGGAATAACTCCACGATGCGACCCATCCTCCATTGCAAGGGAGGCGTATTATCGTCCTTGATGAGGACTACCGTACCTATTTCGACATTGTCTACGTGCTTAGAGACTGCCCATTTGCCGCGCTGATACAAGCTATGAAGGTACTCGTTTTTCCACCTACGCCAAAATACTTGTTGCATATGCTGCACTAGTTGCCATCGAGACAACCTTGAAATTTTCAAATGAGATAGGTCGGGGTTTGGAGGCGATGTGAGTGGCTCCATGGTAAGAAAATGACCCGGGGTTAAGGGAGCCAAATCGTTTGGGTCAGAGCTCATATTACAGAGAGGACGCGAGTTGAGCATTGCCTCAATTTGGATTATCAATGTGTTGAACTCTTCTAGAGACATGATCTGGGTGCCAACTACTCTAGATAGATGGGTCTTAACCGACTTAATCCCACTCTCCCAAATGCCTCCAAAGTGAGGTGCCGCGGGGGGATTAAAAGTCCATTGAATCAACTGTGATTCGGCCGCTGTTCTCATCGTCTTTACAAACTCGCGATTTGCCCCGGAAAAATTGGTCCCACAATCACTAAATATGTGTGTACATCGACCACGGCGACTAACAAAACGACGAAGTGCCGCGATAAATGCATCCGTGGACAAACTAGATGCCACTTCCAAGTGTACCGCCTTGGTGGCGAAGCAGATGAATAAGCACAAATATGCCTTTATCACAGTTGCCCCTCTAATCCTAGCAACCGAGACTGAAAAGGGTCCACCGTAATCTACACCAACGCAACTAAAGGGTTTTGCCTCGGATACTCGCATGGCGGGTAGATCGCCCATTTTTGGCTGTGCAGATAAAGGGTGAGCTTTAAAACACCGAACGCAAGAGGACAGCACACGTCGAACTGTGCGCCGAGGGGACAGAATCCATACAATTTGACGAGATAAGTACATGGTTGTATTTATGCCACAATGAAAATTATCTTCATGAATTTGACGAATCAACAAATCTGTAAGGTGATGTTTGCTCGGAAGTAAGGCCGGAAATTTAGAAGCCGACGGCAAAGTTGAATGACGAAGCCGCCCACCTACGCGTAAAATTCCCTTCTCGTCCACAAAAGGTGACAAATTTAACAATCTTTTAGAACAGGGCTCTCTTCTTTGAAGCCTTGACAATTCTTGGGCAAAGACAGTTTTTTGAACCTCGCTTATGAGGTACAAAAGTGACTCAAAGAGTTCTGCCGCCGTCAGCGACAATGAAGAACCTTTCTCCTTTCGCACCGCTCTCCGACAGTAAGCAACAATTCTTTGTATTTTCCTGAGCGAGGAAAACCGACAGACCAACGTTTCACCAATAGTAGGCTCTTTGGTTTGAGCAACAAATAGCTCGATCTTGCGAATTTCTAAGTCTGTGTCGACTGACCCAACAGGTGATTCTTGAGGCCAATACTGTTCGCGAAGTTTCAAGAATGACGGGCCCGCCCACCATAAGGAGCTTGAGACAAAATCCTCCGGCAAGAGCCCGCGTGATGTTACGTCAGCGGGGTTATCGGAAGTAGGTACGTGCCTCCACCAACTAGGTAGTACTCGATCGTGAATGTAAGAAACTCTATTGGCTACAAACACCTTCCAACGACTAGGTGAAGAACGGATCCACGACAACACGATAGACGAATCCGTCCAGGCAAATATGCGACTGAAATTCACTGTGCTTTCCAGTGCCTTTTTAACAAAATCAATCAATTTGGCCAGCAGTACTGCTCCACACAACTCCAGCCTAGGAATGGAGATACATTTCAAAGGCGCGACTTTGGATTTCGCAATCAACAACCGAATTGTTGGTATGCCCTGTGTAATTGTTCTCAGGTAAATTACACAACCGTATCCTCTTTCCGATGCGTCACAAAACCCATGTAACTGACAGTCCGATGTGACAACGAGTGGTACGTGGCGTGGTATCTTTACAGATGATAGAGTGGGAAGTTGCTCTTTTAGATTATTCCACAATTGACTAATCGATATCGGAACCTCTTGATCCCAATCAACACCGGCCTTCCAGAGCAACTGTATAATATATTTTGCCAAAAACGAGACAGGACATAAGAATCCGAGAGGATCATAGATCCGAGCAATTTCCGACAGAATGTTCCTTTTTGTGCAAGGTAAATCATTCGGTTTTACGGAGAATGAAAAGTTATCACATGCAGCATCCCATTGTAACCCTAGTACCTTTAAGGCGACTCGCAAGTCCTTATCAAAATTAGAAGGTTGTAGCTGCTTGTGGCCCTCGGGAATATCCTCCAACAATTCCACACAATTGCTAGCCCACTTTCTCAGCTCGAAACACGCCGAAGACAATAACTGAATTAACTGTGACTTTAATTCCGTTGCCTCTTCTAGTGACTCAGAACAACAGACAAGATCGTCGACGTAAAGATTTTCTCTCAATGCCTTGGAAGCCAAAGGGAACTGTAAGTGGCCCAGGTCTGCCAAGTGCAGCAGGGTCCGGATAGCCAAAAAAGGGGCAGAAGCAACTCCATACGTGACGGTGTTTAACTGGTATGATTGGATTGGGTCCGACGCGTCGAATCGAAAACGGATTAATTGAAAACGTCGATGTTCGGGAGCAATCAAGATTTGTCTGTACATCTGACGAATGTCGCAAGTAAAGGCAACCGGTTTCATTCGAAAAACTAATAATAATTGGGCAATGTCTGCCTGCAGTTTGGGGCCAATGAGAATTGTGTCGTTTAAGGAAATATTATTAGACGCCTTGCAACTGGCGTCGAACACTACGCGAATCTTATTCAGATTCCCTTCGGGTTTGATTATCCCATGATGAGGGATATAAAACGAATCACCCTCAGGGAATTCGTCCGTGAGTAAAGACATGTGATTGGACGTCAAATAATCACGCATGAAGTCCAAATACAGTGCTCGAATGTCGGGTTGTTTACTTAAACGACGTTCAAGAGCAAGAAGTCGTCTATCTGCTATAGCTTTAGAGTCTACAAAACTAGGTACTACGTCGGTTTTAAATGGGAGCGCGACGCCAAATCTACCACCCGGGTCTCGAAAAATACTCTGTCTAAAGATTGCCTCAGCTTGTGAGTCAGATGGTGCAACAATTGTCCTGAATGGGACTTCTTCGACGGACCAAAAATTTTGTACTTCGTCGTTCAATGAGGGCTGGAGCGATATATGTAATGCCTGCATAGATGGTAGCGACATGGATTGAATCGGACCCAGCAAAGCCCACCCAAATATAGTTTTAACCATGGCGGGTGTTGCGGTGTGGTCCACCATGTGGTTGCAGACAATCGCCGAATATACGTCTGCCCCCAACAACACATCAATGGAACCCGGTTTGTACCAGCTGGGATCCGCGAGATCCAGCTCCCGAGAGAACTGAGATTGTGATGGATCTATTAGTGACGCCGGGAGCTTGCCGCAAATACGTGGAAGTACATGGAATTCTAAATCTAGAGTCGGCCGCCGAGATTTACGCGGCCGTATCTGCGTAGATGTAATGTATGATGCATTGGTTATAATTTGGCCTACTCCAGAAATCGATACTGTCGATCTGGTTTTGAGTAGACCCAATTTATTGAGACTGGCACTCTCAATAAAAGACGCCTGGCTACCGGGATCCAACAAAGCGCGCATAGTTTGGAAATTTCCCCATCTATCGCGAATTTCCAACACTATGGTCGCCAACAAGATATTTTTTTTGTAACTCAAGGGACTGACAAGTGAATGAACAATGCAAGAAGTGAGAGACTCTGACGGAGTTCTGTTTGTATCTGCCTCCGTGGTATCAGGTTCCGATGGCGCATGCGAGGTTTTACGAGATTTAAAATGCAATAACGTATGGTGTCGTCCACCACAATCACGGCAGCACCCCTTTGATGGGCATTTACTCACCGCGTGTTCTTCTTTAAGGCAATTAAAACAAGTCCTAGTAGGTTTTATCAATGAATATCGATCAAAAGGCGACGCTTGTACAAATGTTGGACACTTTACGACGTTGTGAGTTTCTGTGCAAAGCGGACATTTTTTTACTGAGTTCGACGTAACAACAAATGACGCCTTGTTGTGACTTTTAGGGCCACTTAAATTAAACGATTTCAGGCGAGCAACTCCTGTGGGATCCGGACAACAATCTAGTACTTTACAATGCGATTCAATAAAGTTTTCTAGATCCTCGCGAGTTGGAAAATCAATCTTTTGAATCCGACATTCGGCCTCAAAAGCCTTCCTAGTATTCACATCTACCTTATCTAACAGAATGCTAAACCACAAAAAATCTTCTAAATTGTCAGCAATTTTTAAAGCTTCCAAAGCCCCGCGATGCTCTTTGAAACTGTCGAGTACTGAGCGAAGTGCTTTTGCAGACTCCCTTGTTAGCTTTGGGATGGACATAATCCCGTGAAAAAATTGAGCTGCCAGTTTGCGTTTGTCGTCATACCGATCGGTTAGAATTCTATATGCTATCGGATAATTATCCTCTGATAATGTTAACGACTTTATCAGATTTAATGCTTCACCGGACAGGCAACTAAGCAAATACTGAAATTTGTCAACGGGGGGTAAGGATTCGTTATTGTGAATTGCCGTATTAAACGTTTGAATGAACGGGTACCATTTCACAAAATCGCCGTCGAAGTTTCGCAACGAGATTTTTGGTAAACGAATATTATTTTGTCTCGTTTGACTATGATCACTAGGAGTGGGAGTATTCAATGCCGAGGACGCGGGAAAAAGTTCACCATATGCGACTCCGGTTTCACAATACAATCGATCAAATTCTTTCCTCACCGCATCTTCGCTTTCAAAATCCGGTTCGGTTAAGCTAGATAGGCAAGAAATAACCGCCGCGTGATATTTTCGAAAATCCTGTACAACTTCCTCAACGCGTTGGTACCGGAATGAAAATAAACCCTTGAGCGTAGTTTGCACTAACGCGGAAGAGGCTACGTCGTGGGTCTCTACCATTTGATTATACGCAAGGGCTCGCATTGCTCTAGCCTCCTTCAGTTTTACAGCCATTACAAATTTCACGGATCTTTTTCAGCACAAAGCAAATTTTACGAACACGTGTTCCGTTTCCGTTAGCACCCTCGTTCAAGGTCAAGCAACCCTACCAATAAAACCAATTCTACTGCACAAAGAAATGAGCGCAAAAGTGTGCACGCGAAATATATGAACAGCTTTTGCAGTGTACCACGAAACAAAACACTGTAAACCATGAGCTAATTAAACTATCCGGCTCGAAGGACCATATGTTTACGACGCAAGTCATATAAGCAAACAACAATATAAGGAAGATGGACAACGGACTCACCCTGATTGCAACGATCTTCCTCGACGATTTCTCTTGATTGAAGGCACCTGGGCCTTTTGTAGATACGAAGAAAAGGCGCTGGGGCCTCTTGCAACAACGAAAATGAAACAACAAACAACAATAACAACGGGCCGCCACGAGATGTTCTCACTTCGACGGTTAACGAACAACGATGAAAATTCGTTACAAAAATGTTTTTAAATTTTCTTCTCCCAGAGGGCGGCTTTCTTGTGTGGGTGGGGATTATCGGCGGGTGGTAGTTAAGGGTAGGCAATAAGGGGGTGGACAGGAATTGCTGCTTGCCTATCTTTCGCAACCATAAACATATGTACGAAACAGGGTGACTCAAAAAAATATTAATGAAGCAATTTATTATCCTATTTTTCCAAAATTAGTATTATAGTGCACCTATGCAATTGATGTATATTTGTGAAAATATTGATGACGTCATTACACAAATTCACTTAAAAAATACACATAAAATGCTTCTTTACCTGTAGTTTAACATTCGATACATACGTTATTTTAACTTATAGAGGTTATCATAAAAAATAAACTTCCCAAAATCAAATTCTATAATTGCTCTAAGAAACTAGACGTGTTTGATTCTATTTCAGGATCGAAGAAAATTTTAACTAAATAATGTTACACCAATTTTTATCAGCTACAAAGGACTGGTTACAGAAAAACAAAATGTTAGAAACATTTTTTATAAAATTTAATTTATAACGTGTTTACATAACCTTTACCAAAAGTAATTAACATTAACAAAATTTCAAAATTAAAAACGTATTTCCGTTTCGGCCATTACGAAAAAATCCCCACATGCTTATAAAAACATTATCTAAATTGAAGCTCCGAAAATGTCTCATTATCGCTTTTTTATCAGAAAAGTCGGAACATTTCAAGTCCAGCGTCAACGTGTTCAACCCAAATTACGAGAAATTTGTAATTCTATCTTTATTTTATTCAGACTTAATGTGCTCAAGGTTTCTCGCCAATGCCAATTGTAATTGATTTTCCAGGATTTAGTAGGTTTACAAGTAAACTCCATTTCCAGTTTTAAATTATAGTTTGTTGTTATCGAAAATATTGTCGTAAGTGCATGAAATCAACAGACTGAAAATTTAAACAGCCCCGCCAACTATCTGCTATCGACTTTTGCCGATTCTTCTCCACTTCTTCTATTGTTAAACAACGATTCTTATGGTTCTATAGAGAATTTATTGTTGAGAGTCGTTAGCTGAGTTCTGGGAAATACGAAAGTTTCGTTATAATAAGAAGCATAGAATGGAAGTAATACACAAGCACGTGATCCTGCTGAATATGTGTACTTGGTGTGAGATATATCCGATTATAAATTCTGTCTGAGAAAACCTAGAAAGGAGAAATCTTCAAAAGGCGTTTACTGGGAAATACATGCGATTTACGTTTTGTAACTATTTATTTCACATGTAAATTCATAAATTCATATCGCTATGTATAATATATGTATGTACATACGTATTAATTCACGAGACTAGTGAGCAAAACAGTAATTTTTTGTTGATACAGAATATTTATTGTAATCTACATATTTTTTGATGTTGCGGTTTAATCTTACTAACAGTGGTATTTCACTCTTTACATGATCTGTGTCTTTCTCTTCCCAGATTTTCTCGTCTCCCATATTCTCCGCACTTGTCAGTTCTTATCAAGTTTATTCAGATGTCTAAACCAGCGGATCTGAGAATGTACAAATTGTTTCCAGGCACTTTTTGCCCCTAATTTGACACTGAGTGTTTCATTTCTGGTTTTATCTAGTCAGGTGTGTCCGCAACTGGTCAGAACTAAAGTTGCACGGTTCTTTAAATAGCATACATTAAAATTATTCGACTATACAAAGTATTTGTTGTTTTTGAGGCACATCACACGACCTTTTCTAAGTAGGACACTATGGCTTTATAAACATAACCATCGTTTATCTTTTATATCTGACATTGCCACGTTATTCTAGTTTTCTTGAATTTTTACTTCCCGAGCGTAAGCAAAGGAAGTATTGTAATCGAGTCCGTCGGCCGACTCTCTACTTTTACGTTTTCTCGATCTTTCATGACCCCTAGAAGACGAAGAAATAGGTCTCCCATTTCCGTCTGTCTGTCCGTCTGTCCGTCTGTCCGTCCGTCTGTCCGTCTGTCCGTCTGTCCGTCCGTCTGTCCGTCTGTCCGTCCGTCTGTCCGTCTGTCCGTCTGTTGTCCCGGATTTTTATTAGACAGATAATCTCCGAAAGTACTCGACCGATTGTTGTGAAATTTTGTACTTATATTAAGAATATCATGTAGATGGTAAAACGCTAACCAAAATTTGTCTAATCATCCCCACCACTAAAGCGATGACGTCACTTCAAAATTGTACATAGTAAATGGGTTTTCAATTGTATAAAATAACATAGTCCTACACATGTAGTTTACAACTCTGAATCGACTTTTCACCAGAAACGTCCAGATTTTTGGAAAAAAAATCAAAATTATAAAACAACATTTTGAAATTTAATTTTTAATCTGCTAACCAGAATGCTTTGAAATGTTGCAGATGTTTTAAGGCTATAAAGAGCATCATAAATCTTTAGTCAAAAAATATTTGCTTATCCCCTCCAAAAACTTGATGACGTCAGCTCAAAAGTTTGTGGAATAAATCATATCTAAAATGTACAAAATATGATGAGTCTGTACTTGTGATCTATCACTCCATTCATATTTTTTGGATTTGCATATACAGGGTGACTCAAAAAAATTAATGAATGCGTAAATATATTTTATTGATTTAATCAGGAACTACAAAACCGAATGCTCTAAAATCTTGCAGATGTTTTAAGGTCATAAAGAGCATAATAAATGTTTAGTCAAAATATATTTGCTTATCCCCTCCAAAAACTTGATGACGTCAGCTCGAAAATTTGCCGAATAAATCATATCTAAAATGTACAAAATATGATGAGCCTGTACTTGTCATTTATCACTCCATTCATATTTTTGGATTTGCATATGCAGGGTGACTCAAAAAAATTAATGAAGGCGTGAATTTATTTTATCGATTTAATCAGGAATTACAAAACCGAATGCTTTGAAATCTTGGGAATATTCTAAAGTTATTATAAGCATGGTAAACTTTTGTTCAAAATGTATTTGTTCATCCCTCCTAAAAAAATTGATGACGTCACCCTTAAATTTTGCTGAATAAATCCTATCTAAAATGCAAAAAATATGATGAGTTTGTACTTGTGATTTATCATTCCATTCATATTTTTTAGATTTTCTTAAGAGGTGGTTCAAAAAAATTAATGAAGTCAATTTATTTTATTGATTAAATTAAAGGCAACACTTATTATTAGTATTACACCCCAACCAACCCAATTTGGTAGACAAAAAATTTGTTAAAGGAAAAACTCGGTTGAAACATAAGGGTAGCATGCTTATTTACATCGACTTTAACATTACAGACCTGCATTTGTTTTATGCGTTCACTTGGTTCCGCGAATGTGAAATATACATGTTTATAATCAACCAATTGTGAATTTCACCGTCAAGAATTAAAATAAAACCCAATGTTTTATATAATAAGCGGAAGTCGAAGCAATAAAACCGATGGTCGTTTTGTTTACAGTTTCTCTGTTTGACTCTCAAGTATGCTGTTACGCCTGTCATCTTAAATTAGGAATGTTCATACATACACGATTTTCAGCTGCCTGGGATACGTATACGTGAGTAAATTGTTTCGTTATTTTATTGATTATTACAAATCAATATTCAAAACGACCCAATTCATTTTCCCGAAAATTTGAGAATATAATAATTTTATTCTTAGTATTACACTACATCTATCCCAAACTGATATACGTGTCCTTGCAAAAATGTTGATGACGTCATCGCAATTTTTTTTTAAATTCCCACTACAAAAATGTAATGAGAAAAAACACAATAGGCATGCAGTCGTCAAGTTTCCGACAGCGAGGGAAGTACTGTCTAAACTCTTTAGACCAATTTTTTGCAGTGCAAGAGTGGAGATAAACAGAGGGACGCCCTTGTACTATCCATGAAATCAAATCTTAATATACAGAGTGTTTATGAAAAAATTCTAAAACGTTACAATTTTCAAATAGAGATATTTCAGTTTTTTCAAGTTCTATTTAATTAGTGCATCTTACTATATTTTTTGTTTTCTTTGTTTCAGTATGTCGTTGTGTCTTTTAAAAAAGTGCAAAAGCGCAATAACTATCAACTTCCGATATAGAAAACATTGTACAAAAATGAAAGACAACAAAAACAAAATAAGATACACTAATAAAATAGTGTTCTATTTCAAAACAGATTTTAAAAAACACCCTACTGCGATTATTTGTGAATCCTTCCACTGCTAACAAAATTCCAGGAAATTTGAATAACGTATTGAATTCTCATTGGAATTTTAAAGATAAACTCTAGCTATAAAGCCTAAAAAGATGTCAACCAGAATATGAAAAAATATATGGCATAATCCACTTGAAAAAAGTGAAAAAACTAAAATGTGTGTTACGTTTTAGAAACAAAATACCCTTTGTACAACTTTGGTCTTTGACTTTTTTTTTATCTCTAATAATTAGCGACATATCGAGTGACCGTATGCTATATATAATCTTATTATTAATGTTTATTTTTGTACAATCCCTTTTTAATGTTATCAGTAGATATTTGTATTGTCATTTGCTCAACATTCGGATTTTCAAACTTTTTAATTTTTGCTGTCACTACTATTTTGAAAGAGACTCCTGATGAAATTTATTTAAGAATGAAGTTAAAACTTTTTGAAATTTAATTTTGAAAATAATATAGATACAAGTTACACTACCTATCCGATGATCAATATCGATTGTAATCGCGTAAAAAATATGTTTTTTTGTTGTACCTCCTGCTCACTGGTTTTGCATACGGCTCTAACGGCCAGAAACCAAAAATTGCCTGACTAGTCCAGCAAAAATATAGAGATTTTTTATGATTATCGATATCGGTTGGTATTATCGCTTGTCATTCTGTCACTGAAAAGTGGGTTATCTGCGCATGTTTCTGCAACAAAGCAAAATTTTTCGAAGTTTTGAACTAGAATAACCAATTTAAGGTAACTATTAAAATGCTTTTTTAAGAATAAATAAAGTAAATGCGTGTAATGCAAAAAAATTATGAAAAATAGTACAATTTACGAAGAGAAAGTGGTAACAATAATAATCATAATCATGAACTTCATTCCGACGAACATTAGTGATATGATACAATTATTATAAAGTTTAAAACATGTAGCTAATGGACAATTAAAGTGGTGAAAATAATTTAGAAGTCAAGACTCTGGTTTGTTGTGCCTCGAAAAATTAATCAATTGATGTTTATAGGAGTGGAAAAGGGGTCAACCACGTTGTTAGTGTAAATATTTGAACTTACAGTGCCCTCACACACGGCAAATGCATTCAGAACGACAAGTGCCACTTTCCCAGCAAATGCCAAAGCGAATATTTTAGGACTGAAACGACATAGGGGATGGAAATTCTTCTTAGTTACAGAGGGTTATGCAGAAAATTCTATAAAAACAAAATAAAATTCTACAAAAATAATAAACAGAGGGTAAAACAACAATGCTAGTCCTGGTTCATCATTCGACGTCAGAGCCAACTCGTAGACACAATTTAAAAGTAATGACGAGTGATATATTAGCATGTAATAATATTAATGTTAATAATACTTTTGTTGAAAAATGATTACAAATCCTGAAAATGGTATTATCAAGTTATATTTAATAATATTTGTTCAAATTGTACGTTTCATTTTCGTTTTCATTATTTTATAATATTGTAAAAAATGTATCTATCTAAATCGATATATTTTTATATTATATATTGAGGTACGGAATTTTTTAATGATTTTTCTCGAACTTGGACTTGTGAATTTAATAATGTTTAACGTGCTGTATACATAATCTTTTATAACACACACTACCCCAGCACCCTTTCATTCGAAAATAATAATATCACATTCTTTTAATTTTTTAGTGTCATATTTTTTGGTTCCCGTTAAAGCAATCAGCGTTTATTAACAGTTCCAAAATACCTAATACTTTTCCTCTTAAATTTCGTATGTCTCGTATTCCAATTTTCACCTATTTATTCTCAACCATTTTCTTTCCAAAAATTACTTCCAAGAATAATTTTTATCTCTTTCTAATGCCAGATCTGCCTCGAATGTTTTCCTTTGTCTTAGTGTTTTTTGTCACCTATTCCTTTCTTGTTTCATTATCATGTTTCTTTAGACAATTTCCAATTCTCACAACGATATTGTTCCATAAACTGACAATAGTTACACATAAATATGGCTATTCAGACAATACATGTTATTAATTACTTCACGTAAATAAATCAAGTGTTAATTGTTATTATTATCATGGACTTCACCAGCTTGATTCCGTTTAACACATCTGCGCCACGGATATTGCGAAACACGTGCTTGATCGAGAGCTTTAATTTTAGTACAATAAGTTCTTCTCCTTTTTAGACGTTTATTCCCAACCCACGGAACTACCGAATCGGAAAATCATTTACAGATTAATGGTCTCACGTGTGAGGAATATCAGTCAAAACCATAGAAATGTTTTCATCCGGAAATGTGGCGTATTTCTCTGCCCAAGCTTATAAATTATTAATACATCTTTTTGTTCAACCTTCTGGCTCGTTCGTATCATTGGATGGTGCGACAAAAATCTAATACTTACATAATACTCGTCTGAAGCTCGTTACGACCATGGCTCTAGCTCTTTTAAATTGTCACAAAAAAATTAAATTTAACTCTCATTCATTAAAAAGGGAGTGATGGGTTTTTTTAATTTTTCGTTTGAATACATATTTTCTTGGAGATGCACAGGTATAATAATTTACATTAAAATATAATTATTTACGTGTTTATTTTTTGTTTGAGAAGTAAAATTCTTTTGTTTTGCAAGTGTCGTTTTTCAGACGGTCATGAATATTCATGTACTTCCACCGACGCAGCCAATTCTTTTCAGGCTGGCTTTGAAGAATTCTTTCTGTGTTTTTACGAACTGATTTCTTGCTGCTTAGCTTCATTAAAGCACTGAAAATGGATGTCTTATTGCGATTTCGTTGTTACCTTAATGAATTCTAGTCTCAGAAACCACATCAAAATAATTTGTTCTACCTACGTGTGTTTGAATTTTTTCGTAATCCCATAGTGTTATTTCAATTTTACGGAACTCAAATGACAAATGAAAAGTCATCCATAACGGCCACCAGCCATTAAGGGGTATAACGCCAGACGGCTGTTACGCTTTTATAATGATAATGATAATTATAACCCTTCATCGAACAAAATCTAAATTTATTTACTGTATTTTCCTTAATTTGTTTCATGTTTTACAGAAATGCGTACAAGCCACGAAAAAACTATATTGTGTTTGGAAACTGATCCATGGTAACGAAACCCAAAATATGGCACGCTATTTTTTAGAATTTTTTTTTTCGGATATATGTATGGGATTACGAAAAAAATTGAACTACACAAGGTCGAAACGCAAATAACGGACTCGGTTGCCCGTTTTCGGCCTTGTATATACTATTTTTTTCTTTTAGATTGCGTTTTAAGTAAAGTGTATTTGTTCCATATTTGACAGTATTTTTGGGTATTATATGTATGCATTTCTAGACTTTTCGAGTAGTGAGTTATTTTATAATTGAAACAATTTTTCATTTTCTACAGATTTTTTTTTTGCTTCATTGTAATTATATGTACATCTTACAATAAACGCCAACACAAGTGTGGGTAGTTTTCAGGCCAAAATTTATGTGTATTAGGTAAGTAATTTTTGTTTACATTTGTCTTACAATTTTATTATGGTCTAAGTTAATGCGACTTCATTCAAACATTTCAAATACACATTTTTTGTACCTCACAGTTCATTTTTTTCAATTCCATTAAAACTTTTTATGGTGAAATGTCAAAAGACGGGTATAATGTAAGAAAGCACTGCCATTTCAGAATTTTTCTTAGAAGGATATTTAATTAATGAAACGTCCCACATGTAAAAACGTTACCATGGTCCAAAAGTTCGCACAATGAATGACGCTTTCAAAATAAAATCAAACTTTTACGATTAATACATCGTTTCGAGTCTGTGGTCAATTAACCATTTTATTCCCACTTACTACGTTGCCGATTTTTTTTCCAAAGAGAAACTTGAATCACACTTACATATTTGTTCCGAAGGAACTTTAAAACAAATCTTTAACTTTATTTGCAGCTGTATTTTGTATTTTACAAAATGGAGTTATTAGTTACACAAAAGTATATTAATTTTTAAAGTTTGTCCCATAATTCTAATTTTATGTATTTTCTTATTACTGTTATTATTATTACTATTCAAGAGACTAACTGCCCATTCACAATGGACATAAGACATAAGAACGAGCGCATAACCTAATTTACGTTTTTAGTTTGTGTCTGGCTTATGCTTATCTACGTTCACAGTGGACATAGTGAACTCTGTAAGAGTTGTTAAACTGCGCAAACGCAGAACGGAATAACTCCCGGCTAAACAGAGAAACGGCTAACCTCAAACTGAGTCAATCAAAATATCTAACCTACAATTTCGTACGATATTCGAACTTGACAACTCGCAGTACAGAACAGACTCGCAGTGTGAAACTTTGATTATAATATATATAATATAATCAAAGGTGTGAAGTGCCAAGTGCCAACTGTCAAAGGGAATTCAATAGCAGCATTCAAAAGTCCCTAGATTTTAACATAATTTTGACATAATTCGTGCACAAAGTTGAACTTATTTCAACTTTGTGTACGCAGACAAGGATTACATAAAACGTTCATAAGCATAAGAATTACGTTCGTCCACTGTGAACAGGGGTACACGTTTTCCATCGTTTCAACTTTATGTATTTATGTAAGCTTTATGTACTTGTTATGCCTTATGTCCATTGTGAATGGGCAGTTAAAGTAACGATCAAAAAGTTTTCAGATTATGGTAGGCTTGCATGATGAAATGTCTGGTTTAAAAGGTGAAAACTGCGATGGACGATTCCATGTCGGCAAAAGGTTCATTTTAAATTCACCGCTCGTTAAACATTAAACTTACGCTTTCTCGACTTTTCACGACCCCTACAAGACGAAGAAATAGGTCTGCCGTTTCCGTCTGTCTGTCTGTCCGTCTGTCCGTCTGTCCGGATTTTTATTAGACAGATAATCTTCGAAAGTACTGGGCCGATTGTTGTCAAATTTTGTATTTATGTTAGGAATATCATGTAGATGGTAAAACGCTAACCAAAATTTCTCTAATCACCCCCACGACTAATGCGATGACGTCACTTCAAAATTGTACATAGCAAATGGGTTATAAATTGTATTAAATAACATAGTCCTAAAGATGTAGTTAGAGTTTTTACCCAAAACGTCCAGATTTTTGGAAAAAAAAATGAAAATTATAAAACTACACTTTGCAATTTAATTTTGAATCTGCTAAACCGAATGCTTTGAAATCTTGCACATATTATAATATTATAAAGAGCATAATAAGTTTTTAGTCAAAATATATTTGCTTATCCCCTCCAAAAAACTGATGACGTCAGCTCAAAAGTTTGCGGAATAAATCTTATCTAAAGTATACAAAATATGATGAGTATGTACTTGTAAATCATCACTCCATTCATATTTTTTGGATTTGCATATACAGGATAACTCAAAAAAATTAATGAATGCCTAAAATTTATTTTATTGATTTAATCAGGAACTACAACACCAAATGCTTTGAAATCTTGGAGATACTTTAAAGTTATCATAAGCATGCTAAATTTTTGATCAAAATGTATTTGCTCATCCCCCCTAAAAAATTGATGAGGTCACCCCAAAATTTTGTTGAATTAATCCTATCTAAAATGTACAAAATATGATGAGTCTGTACTTGTGGTTTATCATTCCATTAATATTTTTTGGATTTGCGTATACAGGGTGACTCAAAAAAAATTGTCATTGTATTTCAGGAGCGAGGGAAGTTCTGTCGAAACAACTTTTAACATTTTTTTAACTTTTTTTTTTTATTTAATTGTCAATAACATATCATTAAGTGGCCTTTTTTTATATGTAAAATTACGTTTCCATTTAAATGAAGTCCTTTTCAGGTAGTGTTTCCGTGCCTGCTATTCTAAAGAGGTTCCGAGTACAATAGATTTGAAGGAGGGTTCAATCCACCCCGAAAGGTAGCTTTATAAAGGAAAAAAAATCTTAATATAATGGTAAATTTTGTAGAAACGTCAACGTTCCTTATTTTATTTAATTAAATTAATATTAGGTCTTCTATAAGATTCTTCTCATTCTGCCCTGTATATTATCGAACACTCATCGTCATTTCAACAGCCCCCTTCTAAATGGCCTGAGGTTGTATATTTGTGTAATGTTCAACACCTTTTTTCACGATTTCTGTAATAAAAACATTAGGAGCAAGCTTTTATATGTATGAGTAGCTACTTAGAATCTAAGAACTCACGCGTATAAGTATAAAAAAAATTTGGTTACTTCATTTTGGTCATTATTATTTTTTTTTGGCTGTCATATCATGTATTTTTTATTCACTTGTATAGTTTTTACTTCCCGAGCGTAAGCAAAGGAAGTATTGTAATCGAGTCCGTCGGCCGACTCTCTACTTTTACGTTTTCTCGATCTTTCATGACCCCTAGAAGACGAAGAAATAGGTCTCCCATTTCCGTCTGTCTGTCCGTCTGTCCGTCCGTCTGTCCGTCCGTCTGTCCGTCCGTCTGTCCGTCTGTCCGTCTGTTGTCCCGGATTTTATTAGACAGATAATCTCCGAAAGTACTCGACCGATTGTTGTGAAATTTTGTACTTATATTAAGAATATCATGTAGATGGTAAAACGCTAACCAAAATTTGTCTAATCATTCCCACCACTAATGCGATGACGTCACTTCAAAATTGTACATAGTAAATGGGTTTTCAATTGTATAAAATAACATAGTCCTACACATGTAGTTTACAACTCTGAATCGACTTTTCACCCGAAACGTCCAGATTTTTGAAAAAAAAATCAAAATTATAAAACAACATTTTGAAATTTAATTTTTAATCTGCTAACCAGAATGCTTTGAAATGTTGCAGATGTTTTAAGGCTATAAAGAGCATCATAAATCTTTAGTCAAAAAATATTTGCTTATCCCCTCCAAAAACTTGATGACGTCAGCTCAAAAGTTTGTGGAATAAATCATATCTAAAATGTACAAAATATGATGAGTCTGTACTTGTGATCTATCATTCCATTCATATTTTTTGGATTTGCATATACAGGGTGACTCAAAAAAATTAATGAATGCGTAAATTTATTTTACTGATTTACTCAGAAACTACAAAACCGAATGCTTTGAAATCTTGCAGATGTTTTAAGGTTATAAAGAGCATAATAAATGTTTAGTCAAAATATATTTGCTTATCCCCTCCAAAAACTTGATGACGTCAGCTCGAAAATTTGCCGAATAAATCATATCTAAAATGTACAAAATATGATCAGTCTGTACTTGTGATCTATCACTCCATTCATATTTTTTGGATTTGCATATACAGGGTGATTCAAGAAAATAAATGAAAGCGTAAATTTATTTTACTGATTTACTCAGGAACTACAAAACCGAATGCTTCGAAATCTTGAAGATATTTTAAAATTATCATAAGCATGGTAAATTTTTGATCAAAACGTATTTGGTCGTCCCCCCTAAAAAATTTATGATGTCACCACAAAATTTTGCTGAAAAAATCCTATCTAACATGTACAAAATATGGTGAGTCTCTTCTTGTGATTTATCATTCCATTCAAATTTTTTCGATTTGCATATACAGGGTGACTCAAAAAAATTAATGAATGCGTAAATTTATTTTATTGATTTAATCAGGAACTACAAAACCGAATGCTTTGAAATCTTGCAGATGTTTTAAGTTTATAAAGAGCATAATAAATTTTTAGTCAAAATATATTTGGTTATCTTCTGCAAAAAACTGATGACGTCAGCTCAAAAGTTTGCCGAATAAATCGTATCTAAAATGTACAAAATATGATGAGTCTGTACTTGTGATTTATCATTCCATTCATATTTTTGGATTTGCATATGCAGGGTGACTCAAAAAAATTAATGAAGGCGTGCATTTATTTTATCGATTTAATCAGGAATTACTAAACCGAATGCTTTGAAATCTTGGGAATATTTTAAAGTTATTATAAGCATGGTAAACTTTTGTTCAAAATGTATTTGTTCATCCCTCCTAAAAAAATTGATGACGTCACCCTTAAATTTTGCTGAATAAATCCTATCTCAAATGCAAAAAATATGATGAGTTTGTACTTGTGATTTATCATTCCATTCATATTTTTTAGATTTTCTTAAGAGGTGGTTCAAAAAAATTAATGAAGTCAATTTATTTTATTGATTAAATTAAAGGCAACACTTATTATTAGTATTACACCCCAACCAACCCAATTTGGTAGACACAAAATTTGTTAAAGGAAAAACTCGGTTGAAACATAAGGGTAGCACGCTTATTTACATCGACTTTAACATTACAGACCTGCATTTGTTTTATGCGGTCACTTGGTTCCGCGAATGCGAAATAGATATGTTTATAATCAACCAATTGTGAATTTCACCGTCAAGAATTAAAATAAAACCTAATGTTTTGTATAATAAGCGGAAGTCGAAGCAATAAAATCGATGGTCGTGTTGTTTACAGTTTCTCTGTTTGACAGAACCGGACAAAAATCCGCTCTCTACATATTACACACCGACGTCGTATACGTGAGTAAATTGTTTCGTTATTTTATTGATTATAACAAATCAATATTCAAAACGACCCAATTCATTTTCCCGAAAATTTGGGAATACAATAATTTTATTCTTAGTATTACACTACATCTATCCCAACTGATATACCTACGTGTCCTTGCAAAAATGTTGATGACGTCATCACAATTTTTTTTTAAATTCCCACTACAAAAATGTAATGAGAAAAAAACACAATAGGCATGCAGTCGTCAAGTTTCCGATAGCGAGGGAAGGACTGTCTAAACTCTTTAAACCAATTTTTTCGGTATTGTGTTACCTGTAGGAACAATCTGTCTGATAGTGTGAATAAATTTTATTTTTGTTTTTATTAAAAATTATTTATGAATATGATCTAAAGTCATAAACAATTTTTTGTACTTCACGTGTTATTCTCCCATCCCCAATTGTAAAGTAAAGAACTATTATAAATATTATTAACTACTGTAGAAAAATACATTTTGTTTATCACCGTCGTTAGATTTACCATATCAAAGCAGTAATTCCTACACGCATTTCTTAACATTTTTTCTTATTCTTATTAAACTAATTTGAAATAACTTCTGAAATCGTAGATAGAATTTTATAGGCTACACATATGGACTTAGGTATGCATTACTACCATGTTCGATCAAGATATTGAACATTATAAAAAATACGGGTATATATTTCCGCTAGAACAGATATGACCTCATTTTACCACAATGATTAATGATTACACTGATTACTGATTAAAAATACTTTTAAACATGCCATTGCTGATATGCACTTTTCCAGTGACTTCTGTTTAAAATCCCACAGTAGAGAATATTTACAAAAAAAAATTTAATTTATTAGTTTAAAATAAATAACTAATTTCATGTTAGACTTTTTTTTTTAATTTCCCTTTAACCATCTCAGTGGCGTAATTGAAAACTGTTAAATAACCACTGTATTTTTTTAACAAATATTAAAATTCCCCTTTCAGCAGAAATCCTCGGTTTTGTAGTTCAACTGATTTAAAGTCAACTCGCGTCTATTTGCCTGGAAATATTTCCACAAACCTTCACCGCAATTTTTTTCTCACAGGCGCGTATAAAACACGAATTCAAATCAATTAATCCAAACAGAATCTAAATTGCTTCATTTTTAGACCGTATGAAAATGAAACGTCACGTTCAGCAATCATTTTTCATTGTCTGGTGGTCGAAAAATCGTACCTACTTCAGATTTTTATCACATTAAGCAACATCATTTGGAACCTGAAGTCGCCACTAATAGTACGAAGAGTCATACCGTGGACACAGAAGTGTGAAATTAGTCATTTCCGCATATTCTCGCCCGAAAAAACTTTATTAAAAATTTTTGGATTATCCAGAATAGCCACAATTCGTTGTTCTCCAACTGCGCTATTATTAATTGTCATCACACTATAAATTTGGCACGCAGCGATCTGTAACGTGACAATTTTCGACTTTAACAACTGCTGAAGATTAATTTACTTGAAAATGGATGGATATGTTTGTCACAGCGGTCCTTGAAACCTCACCAGACGACAATAATAATTATTCAAACTATTCCAAGAACCGCAACCTGTTACGTCGCACTTAATCTATCATTTTCGAAATTTATGAAAACGCTCAACAAAAACTTATTTTGCATGCGGGATTAAGAAATGCATTACCACAAAAATTCCTGCATAAGCAGGGAGCGCTTTTACATACGTAATACTTCGAGGGATAATTTACCCGATATATCAACGTCGTATGCAGGGAGTTTTTCTCGACAAAAATATTTATTTAACCCCTTCAAGGTTCCAGCAATCGTTACGAGAATTAGAGCCTCAGTTTCTTATACATGAGAATAATTTATGGGCTCATTCTTCTTGTTGCGATGTATCGATTTACCCATTCAAATTTATCTGTTGTGGTTCGGGAGAAACTGACATTCGAATTAATTTTTATATTCTGCCTTTCGCTTTCGTAGTGATTTTTGAGGGGTTCTCATGAATAAATTATCCACATACTGACGTTGCGTTCGTTTCTTTTAAGGTGAGGGAATTGTTTAACAGACGACAAATGATAAGGTTACCGATCAATAGCTGTCAAATGCCTAAGAAATTCGTGTTCCAGAAGCTGTTCAAATATGCGTTTCATATATTACACATGTAATCTTCTGGAGGACGGAATAAATACATTTTATTTGGGACAGTGTCGGTTCGTTGTATAAGCAATTTTAGATTACCGCACTCATTTAACGCAACTCGGCTAGCGCCTCCTTAAAAGTAAACCTACGTTCGTTGAGAAAAAAATTGTCAACTACAATTATTCATTGGTGTTAAGCGACTGGAAAATTTTGCTACATGTTTTTCACGGTTTTTCGACGAAGATAGGGTGAGATTAGTATGACTTCAAAGGGAGTCGGTCGTATTTTAATCATGAATGTTTGCGTACATCGTAAAGCGTTAACCTCGTTTATTTTTTATTTTTTTTAGTTGAAACCTGTACAATCTCAGTATGTGCATCACAGCTTCTAAAGACGGGTTGGCACATACAAAGTTTCTCTAAATATTTTCTAAAACCTTAGCTCAATATTGCCACAAATGGCGAACTGATAGCGACGTTACAATTTTCGCTCGAAAATTCCCTGAAGGTTAGATGATCTACAACTACAATAATTAACATTTAGCGGGAGATAAGCATGCCAATGATTTACGACCGTTACGATACCTCTTATGAACACCCCGATAGGGGATGATGAGGGAACGCGTGTTCTATGAAAATACACCAATATAATTTTACTTTCCTAATCAGCTTTGAATTCTTGAATATTCTAAGATAAAAAACTATAACAAATTAGCATATAATTTTACTTTCCTAATCAACTTTGAATTCTTGAATATTCTAAAATAAAACGACATAACAAATTAGTTAACATCTAAAAAAGTGGGAGGTCACGTTTTACATAAATTACTAAAAACTCACTATCATAACTACACAGCCTTAAAAAATATTACGGTTACAATGACTGGTAATTTTAAAGAAAATGGGACTCAAAATAGCTGCTTGTGTGTTAATAACCACTGAAATAATAATCTCAAAATATGATCTATTTTATTTATTTTTTGTTCTAATATATAATATCGAATTTATAATTTTTTATGAATGTACATTTTTGTACGATCATTTGATTTGCATACGTTGAACGGGCGTTCAATTAAAAAAATCATAAAGTTGGCTTTGTTTAAAGGAAGTATTGTAATCGAGTCCGTCGGCCGGATCTCTATTTTTACGTTTTCTCGACCTTTCATGACCCCTAGAGTACGAAGAAATAAATCTCCTTTCTCCGTCTGTCTGTCTGCCGTCACAGATTTTTATTAGACAGATAACTCCGAAAGTACTGGACCTATTGTTGTAAAATATTGTATTTATATTAGGAATATCCTGTAGATGGTAAAACGCTAACCAACATTTGTCTAATCATCTCCATCAACAACGTGATGACATCCCCGCAAAATGTTGTATAATTAATATATCTTAAATTTTATAAAATATTCTACTTCCCCACCTGTATTTTGTAAATCCACCCTGCTTTTGTTTATTGTTATTATTATAATTATTATTGCTCAGCATCACTGTTCTTTTACCATATAATACGTCGCCTAGTATAGCAGAAAACGGCTCAGTATCTGTGTATGTGGTTTCCAAACACAAGACCAGGGTACGATTCCCGGCGTTTCCAACTTTTTTTTCCCCTTCAAATCAGAAACAGTACATCCCAGTTTCACAATGTGAGAATACAATAATAGAATATATAACTGTTATTATTACACTGTAGTTTATCCATGTACGCATTCATATTTTTCCATTATTATTGGTACGATACATCAATCAATGCACTGGATGTAATAAATAAAACTAAAGTATGATTAATTAATGAATGCATAAAAAAGTCTCTCCCGGAAACTTTACAAGAATAAAGTGTAGGTACTGCATCAGTTGCTTATCGGCGGAGTGATCGTCGCCATACTGTCCAGACATATAAACAATTCCTCCAAATATATAAACAAGCGTGATTTGGATGCTGTAACGAAGTAAAGTGTGTTACATCACTGAATGTTGAACAAAAATGTGGTCTGGGGTTACTTATACACAACTTCCCTCGCCCTTGATATACAGTCGAACAAATACAGAGTTTAACTTTGTCTAGCTAATGACAACGTGGTTGGTGAAATCCGTCGACAAATATTTTGTGTGTTTTCGGTGTTGCGGGAAACAACATTCTATGAAACACAAAATGTTGGAAAGATTATAAAATTTAATTTTGCAAATTTTATTTTTACTTCCTGAGCGTAAGCAAAGAAAGTATTGTAATCGAGTCAATCGGGGGGCGACTGGCTACTTTTATGTTTTCTCGACATTTCATGGCCCATAGAGTATGGAAAATTAGGTCTCCTGGTTCAGTCTGTGTACCGTCTGTTCAGATTTTTATTAGGCAGATAATCTCCAAAACTGCCGAACCGATTGTATTTCAAATGTATGTTAGGTATATCGTGTAGATCGTAAAACACTAACCAAAATTTGCCCAATCTCCCTGTTAATGTCATTCATGACATCTCAAAAATTTGTATAATAAATTTTATAAAATAGCATACTGTCGTATTTGTTTTATTTAATTCAAATTCGCAAAATCAATTTTTTTTAATTATTCAAAGCAGCGGAATTTGTGGCACTGTACTTCGGGGCGAAGGAAGCGCTGTCGAAATAACGTTCGACCAATTTTTTGTAAACATTGTGAAGTATGTCTACAATTAACCTCAAATTTAATTGATGACACGATGACAGCTAACAACGCGGAAATGTCAATGTATATACGAATTAGTAAAACACATGCTTTTTTCTTCTACGTTTTCTTCTATCAAAACATCAACGCCAACTTGATGACTTTTTTAATTGAACTCCCGATATGTATGCAGGTGTCCCAATTATTATCTATTGGCAGAAGATTACGTATTAAAGGTAGACTATTAAGAAATTCTTCAACGAAGCCTAATAGAATTCATTTAGAGTTACATTACAGCACAACACCAAGACTTCCCAAATCTTTTCAAATTCTTTCAAAAACAAAACATTATTGGATCCCAAAAAATATTCTCAAAAAAAGACTAGCTGCTGATGCTGTCAAGATTCCTTTAAACGGTTTCGAAAAGCAACACGAGGATGACATTACCAAGGTTATAATACTTTTAAAACTTGTTAGATTGGCCAGTCACTTTTATAGTTAAATTGTAGAAAATTTAGTATCCTAATTAGAATTAATAATACCTATTTAGTGAAATAAAATATTTGCATAATTTTCTTTACGAGCACATCAAGTAAAATCCAAATCTGAATCCTGATGCTTCGGACAACATAATTTTACAAGTTGTAATATTTTTCCAGCTGCGAGGCTTACAAAAAAAAAACTGGATTAAGCGTTATCTAAAAATCTCTTTTCACTCCGACCGTCTACTACACAATTCAATGCCTCCGTTTTACTCTTGCTGGTCACGTACAAACACAACTGTCTCCACGACGCACCACAGCTTTTTATAAACCACACCACAATCTTCCCACCGCAAAAAAAAATTAAAGGTGTACATAGGGAATATTGTATAAAACAACAAAAAGCTGTTGATCGGAAAAAACATCAAATTACCAGTGAGGTCTACGCTTCCGTGCCTGAAATATTATTCACGGTAAAACAATTTCCACAGTTCTTATTAGAGTCACATTAGCTTGACGTTTCGGCAATTCGTCTTTTTTATTTTAAATACGTGCAACAAAAGAAGTGCCAGGGCTTTCAAAGAAAATGTAATAGAAAATGTCACTGGAAGAAAATCTCGATATGTAATGCTTAGTCAAGTTCTTTCGGTTATAGACGTAAAAACGATAATGTCCTATCAGTCACAATCACTCCAAAAGAGGAGTTTTCGAATTTAAGACTGCTGTGAAGTGGAAGGAAAATATTTCCACTCTTGGATGAAAGTAACTTTAAATTAAAGCTGGAGATCATTTGTAAAAACTTTAATCTCATACAATAACGTGCTTTCAAAAGATGCATATAATATTCTGCTATTCTCTGACCACCCAGAAATATCAATCCTACTTTCTGGAATTCTTTGAATATATCGCGAATGTGTTTTTTTGTATGTTATATTCGTAGGTACTGAATTGAGGGTGTATTTTGGTGTCCCAAAAAAAGTTAACTCTCTCGTAGCATCGACTTACTGTGTTTGTTAATAGTATTGTTACGTAAAGAGAAAAATTACAACGTCTACAAACACACTGGACATGGCAAAATAGTAATTTTCAATATTTAAAAAATTATCCGGAAATTTGTGTCATAATTATCAAAACTAATTTTTTTATCTCGCTCCACTTGTATAAAATTAATCAAAACTTACTTCCACTTACATCTAAAGATGTGTCTTGGATATATGATATATTATATCTGATGAAATGCTGATATAATCCGGGAACAGAGACCGAATCATGGCTGATTTAGACGTTTTGTTTACACCGCTGCCATGACAACCTCACGTCGTAGCCGATTGATTCACCTGGACTGGCGGTCCCATTCCGACAGTGCTCGGGAAGATTGAGTTAATATCGCAGGTTTTAATTTTCATTCTGCGCGAACACGTATGATAAATATTCTTGGATAATCTTTTCAGTAATACAGACATTCGGAAACAACTACACACCGCTTATATTAATAATATTCGGGCACATAATGCAAGGGTCATATATTACGCCGATTGATAATGTACATACAATTTTGTGGAGTGTTTGAATTTGCTTTACGTGGACATGACGAAAGTATGGAATCACAAAATCCAGGTATATTTCGAGGTCTGATTGATTTTATGCCTGAATTAGACTTTATCAGATCATTTGAAAGAAGCAACGGTTTCTAAAGGAACGCCTAAAACTGTCCAAAATGAACTTTTAGATGCCATGAACGTAAAATTTTTACCGAAGGCGAAAAGGTATGTGGCGAAATCCTTTTTTATTTTTATTGAATGTATTTTTGTATTTATTTCCGTCACACAATTTCGTCTATTAATTGGTAATAACAACCTGTGTTATATCTTCAATTTAACTCATCAATCAAATTGTATCCCCCCATTTCAAAAGGTCACGAGCCGCCACTGGAGATTTGATTCTTTTACGAAAAGATTTTTCTTAGTTTACCGAATTTTCTTTCTGGAATTCAAATTAATGTTCCTCGACGCTCCTGTCGAACGTGAGCTAAGGAAGTATTGTAGTTGTATCCATCCAGCCTTCTGTTGTCTGTTCGATTTTTATTACACAGGTTATCTCCGAAACTGCAGAACTGATTGGTGGTAGATTTTATGTGTGTTTTAGGAATATCGTATGGTTGGTAAAAATCTAATCAAAATTTGTGTAATTATCCCCACCAATAATATGATGACGTCACATCAATTTTTTTGTAGTAAATAAGCTTAGACCATTTTTTGTTGTACACATTTTCGCATTAATAAAGCATTATTATTAATATCGGAAAATTTAGACGGAAACGCTATTTGCTTAAATCTGAAAACGGCGTCAGTAATGAATTCACTAATTAAATATGCTAATTCCTCTCGATCAATGTTCATTAACAAATATTTGTCGATAACGAACTTCTAAAACTAGTTCTAAATCCGTTTTATATCTAAATGTCCAATTCTAGTTAATTTAAAACAACAAAAACGCCTCACATTCTAGACGGACGTGAATTTACAAACGGCTGCGAATTCCCTTTCTACAAAACACCCATCCCAGCTGTAGATCCGTAACCGAATTTTGACACATTTCCCACTAAAAAAGAAAATTATCTAGTAATTTGGCGAAAATAAGTACCGATGTTTTTGCCAACCGCTAATTATTGTTTGTCTCAAATTACCGGCGGCCAGATTCGAAATTATCAGCTGAAATGTATAATCAGTGATATATGCATCGCAATTTGAACCGTAATTGATTCGGCCTTCAAAAACCAATTTCTTTAATTCCTTCGACAATAATCCGCTCCGAAACCCTCTACTCATTTCCCATTTTTACTACCTCATCAGCAGAATTTAGCTTGCTGCTGCAATATTTTAGATTAGCTCGGTCGATTCCGTTCCGAGGCCACTTTTAATAGAACATCTCGCTCGCAATACTTTTTTTCCGTTCACGTTGAAGAATTCAGTTTTTCCAAGAATGCAGCGCTCTAAAGTCAATAAACAAAAAGTGATATAAATTGTCGCGATTTATTTTCGGTTTTCAAGCAAACAGTGGGTGGCTTTAAAACGCGAAAAGGTCTGTACTTTGTAATGGCGAAACCACTCACCGGAAAAGCTGTGACACTCAAGATAAATGCGGTATATTGAATAACCAAACAGAAATAAATTGCTCAATTGATCAAGGGCATCATAAATATGAAGCGGTAATGTTGCAGGAAATGGAGCAGCGATTTATTAGTTGACTGTGAGCTTTTTGCGCCCTTCAGAAGTTTCCCGAAAGTTGGAAGTTAGAAGCAGAGTAATCTTGAGATGTAACGCTTAGTTTCGAGGATAAAATGTTTACATGAATTAAAGGAATTATCTACTGAATTATTGTAGCGTCTGTTTTACTGGGTATAGTAGCGCTATAAGCTCTTCTCCTAATTTAAAATAAGAGGTTTGTGGTTAAACCACAAATATGCTACACACGTGAAAGCCTGAGGCATCACCAAACATACTCATAATTTTATAAGTACATTATGAATTTTTAAAGTTGATGTTATTTGAAAAGACGTGATATTATTATATGTATGTTCAGTGTTGACTCCTGTTAATAGTTCAAATACTTTACTCAATGTTTCAAATACTTTTCACTCAACTTTTCGTAGCTGGAAGTAAAGTAAATACTTCAAGTAAGTATTTTAGTCTTTCATTTAAATAATTTTGATTTCTCAAAATACAAAAAATACTTCAGTACTTATAAACATCGTCTGCTTTATCAGTTTAGATGGATTCTTTTTTCTAAGAACGTTTCTGTTTCATGTGAGGAACTGGAAAAGTTTTCAATATGAACGTGGGACTGTGGATGTCCATTTGAATCTTTACTGCTTCGGATAGTGTATTTACCTAAAAATTTTAAAACATAAAGAACTGGAAGAAACTATATGTAATTGAAAGCAAGTTTTGGAAGATTCATGCCTGCTAAAATTTTGAACGATGTTCTCAAAACTGTCATCAATCATCATACAATGCGTGTGAAGCAAAGTCAATCCTGTTGACGTGGAAAATTTTGTAAATTTTGTAATGTGTTCCATAGGCGATAGAACGATCTCTAAATTTTCTTACACAAAAGAGAAACTCATCCACGGAAATGCAAAATTGTCAAATTTACGAATCCTTTTTTTTCAGGTCCAGTACTTAAGTGGATCGATAATTTCTTCTTTCCAATGCAGACATGTTTTTATTAAATGTAATATCTGATTTTTGTAAACTAATACACGACTCTAGTTTTCCAAATTATCGCCTTAAGTTATTTCTCAAAAATGTTCAATTCTTAGATTGGTTTTTTTGTAATTTTATGTCAAAATGAATAATAATTCATCACTAATTTAGTTAAAAAATTTTCATGAGAATAAAAAAGTTTGCCACACTACACTACTGCTGGTTTTCCGGATTTCCGGAAAAATGGTTTTTCCAAATTTCTTCAAAAATTGTATCTTCTACTTTCGTAGGAAATAAGGCCAATTTCTATTTGTAAATGGAGTCATTTTTTCAGTTCTTAAAAAAAATACAAAATGTAAATAAAAGCAAGAAGTCAGTGAACTAATATTGTATTATAAATTTAAATATTTATTTACTCCAAAAATTATTTATAAAAGAACTGAAGTAGTTGTAGTAGTTGTCTGTCGTGTGATATAAGTATTATTTAACCACAGCACTTCTAATTTTTCATATATAGGTTGACCTAAACTATGTTTGGATCTTCAAAATTTTATTTTTGTTGTAGAACTTACGTAACTTAAAATTTTCCCTACTGACTGAATATTAATCAAGATTTATGTATTATTTTTAGTCGGAAAAACTTCTAATAAATCTTTATTTAAAAATATGTAAATAACATGACGGATTACTTGCTTAGACAAGATAACACGTTCAGCTGTTAATAAACAAATCCATTTTCTTTTTTCCGCTTAGATTGTAATGCTGGATTACCCAGTGCCCTTGTACAACAAAAAACAAACATGCCACAACTTTAACGTGTAACAAATGAAACACGTATAAACATAACACCCACCATGTTCACTTCATATCTACGTAATTTATAACGAGGGTTCTGTGAAAGTTATTTACTAAATTAAACGATTGTTCCTGGATATATGTTCCCTCGACTCTAACCTGATTATGAACCTGAACATCCTTTTATTTCGCAATTAGTCTCTAAAATTATGCCCATGTTATGAATGGTGAGTAAATTTTAACTTATAAATAGGAAGTGAAGGCTAACCCATAATTTGGGCTCTCACGTGTCAATTTCTGCGTACCAGAAACATCATAACTGACACATTGTTACGATCGTGCAGATTTTTTTAATTATTTACGATTTTAATTGTGTTCGCAACAAGGAAGCTCAAATGTAGCAGGCTATTTTTAAATAACTGATACTTTTAAGACTAAATTAAAAAAAACAAAAAATATTATGCATCTTGTGTTTTTTCGTGCTTTAAGGTTTAATTAAAGTGTTTTTTCCTCAGTAAAAACACCATTCGAAAAGGAAAATAATTATTATAACACACTTTATGTAATTAACAAATGTCTTTTTAGAGAATACAAAGCAATGTTTACAGGGGAAAAAGGAGATTCGACTCACAGATTAACTATGCAATACAAATTTTAAAAATTCATTTATTTTTAAAACCCTGGAGTTGCATTTGTCACGTTTTGTCTTTGACAAAACCTTCAATATTCGTCATTTACAGTTATGATTTATTACAAAACCCCCACTGAATTTAAAAATGTCTCTAACAAAATAAAACCATAGATAAAATTCTGATGACATCCGAATTAATTTTAATAAATTATGGCCACGCCACAAAAGCCAGAAAACTCGATCGATCCTCTTCCTTCCCGCTTTTATTCTAACTTTTATGGAGCTGTAAAATTCTAACAAAGAAATTTGTTCGTTCAGCGTTAAAACCAATCAACAAATTTTCACTTATTAACTATGACTACCGTATCAAGTCTTACAACTCTTGTTAATTTTAGACATTGGGGGTTTTGATAAGTTATTGATTAAACGTTAAAAGCTATAATTAAAATTTTCTATGAATAAATCGAAACTTTGTTTTTTTTTAAGTAGCTTGTTCATTGAGGAGGAATGAGTAAAATTGACTCTGCCTTGTTTCAATCGATGGCACGCTAACATAGTAACTAATAGGAATTATCTCACCTCAACGTTATGTAAATTGTTTTAATTTTTCATAAACGATGCCTTCGGGCAGACGTTGAAGAATTTAAATTTAATGTCTCTATTTTTTTAATTCTTAAAGGTTTTTAGGTAAGTAACATAAATGTTGTTGTTGAACACGAATAGCAGGAAATATCGTCTTTAAATTAAAGAGTCGACCTTTAACACTGAAGGAATCATTTATAGGGGATTGTAGTTTTTGTTATATTTTTTTCTAGTTCTATAGAGTTACGCGACCGGTGGGAATCCTCTATCTAGTCGACGAACCGATAGAGAATCTTAAAAACAAGGGTTTCATTTGTTTTAGGTAGCCAAACTTCCGAAACCTGATCTAATTTACTTGACGCTTCAGATAATAGCTTTCACTCCACCTGACACGCCTGTATCTGAAAGGAATTTATTTTGTATTTTTGGAGAATCAATTCTTACAAACAATGTATTCCTTCGTCCTTTGTCCTTAGTCCTTTTCCTGAAGTTCGTTGCTCCTTTTCACACTTCAATATTGGTAGTTAAAATTAATTAATTACCCTCCTTTTGAGAGTACTTTAGCTAGATAAATGTTCTCTCGTGTACTTAATAGTCAGATTCCAAGTTCAAAAGTTTCATAGTTTAGCGTCACATGTTTACGATGCCTGATGTGCTCCATTTGCTTTCAGCGTAAGTAAGTTGGAAGTCATTATGAAAATAATGGTTAGCAAGTTTAATTAATCAAGGAGGATAATTATTTTCCCAACTTTTTTGACAGCATAAATGAAAATGTTGACCGGAGAATTAGTGGGGTTTTTCAAAAGTTTTAATTAAATTGTGGCTAGAACTGCAGGTTATTAAATTGTTAATGCATCGAACTTCAAAAATAAAACACTGGATTTGTTATTTTTTAATTAAAATGGTTAAACAAAAATGATTAAAATTCCCGCGATTTTCAGGCACCGAAATTTTTCGCTATAGCGAAACGGCTGCAACAAATTTGAACAAAAATCTTGAACAACGGCGCAAAAACCGCATTACTTTGTTTTAGTTGCTGAAGTATTGTCAGCAAAATATGTCAGGCCGATTTGAAAAAATTTTGGATAGCCAATTGTTTTCTTTTTATTAATTCCTCGAAAAGTATGATCATGTTGACCAAAATAATCTAACACTGAACGGATTAGACCAGAGTATTACAAGTAACAGGAGATAATATTCGAGAATAAAAACTAACTTCTTAGTTTGTACAGTTTTAAAATAATACTCAATAGCTTTAAATAAATGTCACTTAGGAACTTTTAGACTTTTTGATAAAAAGGTTAAGAACTCTGATGTAATGAAAAATTTAACCATGAAAGTATCAGTTGATGGTGTTAAGAACTTCGGAAAAAAAAACAGAAAAAATTATAATTTGGAATTGTAAGGCTTGAAAAAGAGTTGTAGCAGGCGAACGAAAAAAATACAGAATGAAAAACGAATTTGAAAACTTTAAACTATAATTACCTACTCTTAAAACAGGCAAAAGAAGCTGAAATAATTTAATGAAAAAATAATATAAAAGGAATTAAAAATTGTATCTGTTGGAATTGTAAATGAAAACAAAAACGCGTATGACTAACCTGCCTTGCCCTGACTTACCCTGACCTCACCTGTAAAAAAAAATACTATGTAAAATGAGAAGAGAGCGTAATGGTAAACAACAAATAAAAGAAAATCAAATAGCAAAAGTAAATCACCAAAAGAAGTACGAGGGCAGGAGAAACCAATACGTAGAATTCTCTCTATTGGTATTGGTTTCTTCCGCCCTATAATTTTCCTAAATTTTAGGAGCAAATAATTGAAAGCAAGCGTGATGATCAGGAAATACAAAGATAAAGAAAGTCAGTGAATTAAACTAAATAAAGAAATCACAAAGGACGATAACTATATTTGAAAAATATTTAATAAAAAAATGACTTTAAGCCACATCCAAAAAAACGAGAATACTGCTCTTTGGAAAAAAAACAATGATGGGAATAAAAAGAACATGATTAGAAGCTAACAAAGCGTAGGGAAAAACATGTTGTCTTTTATTCTATTAATAAGTTAATAAATCTCTGAAAGTATTGATTCTAACTTTTTGGATTCTATCAAATAAGAGTACAAAAAACCTTTCCAGGTCAAATCGGCCCCCAAGCCTATATTTAACTTGTAAAAAAGCAGCCGGTTTTAATAATCTCTTTGAATGTTAAAAAAGTAACAGTATGTTTTTTTCAGGTTTCCCAAAGGATCTGCGCCTCCATTAACTCAGAATCCACGCCTCGGCTTTGTAAGTGCAGGATATTATTTTTATTTTATTGTAGGTTTCCCACCACAGGCATAATTACATGAAAATGAAAACTAATGAATACTTCCTCGTATAATCGAAATCGAAGTGTTGAATCGTAAAAAGCCACGATTGTAGACTCCGGCACCAGGGAGGCTTCAAAGTATTTCCGTGTTTCCATTAAAACATCCAATTTGAAAGACAAACATGTTGCATTAAAGTTTTAAAAAGAAGCAACAGCCAGGAGACGAAGGCAAATTAAATGCGGCTGATGCTCCTAAATTTTTTATTTTCATATAAATGGATGGTGTCGTATGCTATCCATGTGGGAGACGTCTTGACAGAACGGTGCGTTGCATAACAATAAACCGAATTGTGGTATGGAGATCTGCATAGATATAATTTAAATCCAGGCAAGTCTATTTTAATTAGTAGTTCCACTGACGACAATAAAATAAGACATTTAGCGAAAAGGACAGAAATTTATAAAACAAAACATACGTTTCATTTCATTAATGAACTTTTTTTGTTAAATCAATGTTACAATTTCGCCTACGAAAACTAATTTCATGTGCAGGTCGATAATAATGTATTATGTATTCGAGGACGTCACATTATGAATAATTAGAATGTTCAACGAATTCTAGTATAATCATTAAACTTTGATTAGAATAAAAAATTTTCTAGGACGCCCAGACTAATTTCGTTCCTAAAATAATGAAAATCGAGTAATTTACAGTTTTATATAAATTTTATTTAAAATTCAAAATCTTAACAAAGCCTACAAGAAGGCGATGAAGCAATAAAACGCTGTTTACATAAATCTTCGTCCGTCACTTTTGACGGACTCTAAATTAGTTTGAATTTGTAAAAAATTACCACGTTTAAAATTCATCACAAACAGGAAAAGTTTTGAGTTTACTCTCGAATTCATCAAAAGCGTATTTACCCCAACATCTAAAAGTTCGATAAAGTAAAAAATCTCCCCTACCGGGAACATTCCGGGAACGAAATATGACACCTGCACCTACTTAAAATCAAATAGGGACTTAATTTAAAAATTCCAGTTTGTTAGAAGGCACTGAACGAGAATACTTCAGATTTTCTTATATTGAGCCACTTGAGCTACTAAAACGTATTATTAAAACTTTTTTATCCGTCGAAGGTAAAGTCGTGTAGGTCTTAGCTACAATTTTTAAATCAGAATTATACTCAATTTAAAGCGCCATATTTGCTGAAAAATTGCAGTAACTAAAACTGTAATGAATTACTAATTATAACTCTCAAATTTTTTTGGTCATCCTAGTGTATAACAAACAATTGACAAATTTAATTACACCACCACCAAATATGTCACTGAATGAAAATTCTAAATCAGCCTTAATTACAGCAAATGAAAATGGTAATTGAAAATTAGTGAGGATCTCGACGGAGAAACCCTTTCGACTCGTTAAATTTTACAAGCCTGCGATAAAATAATTAAAAGTTACAGACTTCAAATATCTGATTTAATGTCAAAAATCGTCTCATTAAGAGACATTTTCTTGCCAATTTCTAATAAACGAGCCTCAAGTGACACCTGCAACAAATTTCAATCGCAAACACTTAAACTTTTTTTTATATATTTAAAAATTATTCACATAGCTACATCGCTCCTTTAATCTTTAATTAAAAATTAAAAATTCCCAGCAATTACATCCTCATGCGAGTCAGGCCTCGGCTATAAAAATTCTGCGAAATCGATCCAGCGCCCCATTTATTACATTCTGAGCCCCTCTCACTTTTCCATTTTTAATTACCGCCGATTGTTAAACGCCGAATTCTGACGGAAAACACAAAGGAGGAAACAATTTCCTCAGGATTTCTTTAATGCCCAAGATTAGCGGCCCCGCATTAATAAACCATTTACAAAAATTGAAATCTGTGAAAGTTTGATGGAAAAATATTATGCATTATTAAAAAAATCTCTCGCGATCGGCAGATGTTGTCCGGATTAATTTTAAATGGGAGTAAACGAGGAAATTATTTGTAAGCCCAGGAGATGGGGCATCGGGGTTGTGTTACAGTCGGTCTTTATTAATGGCATCGTATTAGAACTGGATAAATTGGAACAGCAAACCGCTTACTGGCCTTATTTGCTTGAAATGTCCTTCGATGCCATAGCGAAGACAAATGGGCAATGGCCAGAATTAATTGCGAAATTTGTTCAGAGGGCTAATTTTATGTGGGTTAGAATGTTACATTTTAAAACTATGAAACATGCAATCACTGTTCCTAAAATATTAAGCTTTTTACGACAAGGAAATCGTTTGTATTATGGAACATTTTTTTATATACCTTTTATATACCTACAATAGATTAAACATTTTTGAGTGATTCTATCTCATTAGTCATTACTTTCCGATATTCATGCTCTAGTTTATACCATTAGAATTGGTATCCCAAAAATCCCTTGGTTGTTAACACCTGTCCACAAATTCATATTTTGGGAAAGAGATTTAGGCTTATAGTCGTGATAAAAGGAATCAAATAACTGTTGAAAACGACCATAAATACAAGAAGCTAAGGAATTTTGCATTAGCATGTCTTTGGAGACAAAAGAAAGCTTATCTCGAGTATGTTTACGAACAATACCAGTTTTTTTTTTCATATTAGTATTTAATACAAATATTTTTTAATTCAAATAATCAGTTCGTGTCGCGTATTTACAAACAAAAGCTAACGAAAAAACTTCGTTATTTAAACTGTAACAGGCGATTCGAAGCTACATTATATTGAAACCCAGGATACGCAAACAATTTTAATTAAAAAATATCTAAAAAACTAGTCTTAATTAAAAATTAGCGCATTTGTAAATTACCAGAAGTCGTTCAGGTTTACATTTACCCCTGTAATTAATCCCCATCAACCTAATTACAATTGTATGTTTGCCTTGTATAAATAGAATCAACGACTCGTAAATAATTAAACTTGAATCTATCAATCAGCAGCTAAGTTTTAATTTTTTTTCTCGTAAATATTATTTTTCTCAATTAACTCTCCCGTACATATTACTCATCAGCGCTAATAACATTAGTTCCAAATCGAGTTCTTGTTTGTCGTTAGTGCCACTCTGTAATCCCGATGACTTCCAGGTAAGCACATTACACAATAATCCCCTTAATAAAATACCATCCAACCCCGCATTTTCGGGCTTTCAACAAATTATTTTGCCTTTTGAAAACACAGCCTGCCGTCGCAGAACCGTTACGTCATTAATAAATCAGTTTAAACTTCCACCCAGTAATCAGTAGATCTTTACAGTATTTCGAGGCTCATTTTTCATCGTTATAGACACCGCCGCTTGGGCTTTTCACTTTTCCGGTCACATCTGCCAGTTTTTTATCGCATTCCCAGTGGATTTTTTTCTGATGGATATCAGTCGCGAAAAGCTCATAATTTGATAAAAGAGAATTAAATGAAGCTTAACCTCTTGTCTCGCGTAGGTGGAACAATTTTTTTGCGGTGGATGATACATTTGATTTATTTTGTAAACTGGGATGCAAAATTTCAGTGTTTGTTTAGAGATTTTGATTTTTCAGGTGATACCTAAAGGAAGAAGAGTTTTCGTTTTTGTGAAAATTTATCATAACGCAATCTTCCACAATGAAAGCTTTATAGTTGTACTTATACTCCGTTGGGAGACTCTGTATATACAAGGTTCGTGTGCCCATCCAATTTTTCTCTAAAAGAACAGTCTATTTTTCATAGATTTAAAATAAATTGAGTTTTCTTTTGATGTGTGAAATCATAATGGTAATAATTTAAAACAAAACGTTTTATCTCGCTTGTAATAACTGCAACTTATAATATTTATTGATTAATGATATAAACGCTGCAGTAATTAGTTTCCGATAACTGGATGTCTGCATGATGCCGTGTATTACTATGAAATATTAGTATAATGATGTACAAAGCTTAATTATAACAATGTCCAACCCAAATTTGAAAACCGTACATAACTTTATTTGCTAGTTTCCCAGTCAAATACACAAATTCGTATCTGTTGCAGTTTGTTTTGTTTACACTCGCACGTGTTGTGCTCTAAAAACTGAACAAATTTAACCACAAATAAAAAATATTAACTTTTCTTAATTCCATTCTTCGCTAAAAGAATTATAAATACTCAAACATCACACCAAAGCTCAAATTAAATTTACACGATCCTGTCACACTATTATTAATCGTCTTTACCAACTACAACTGCGAGTACTCGTATCTCCAGTTCATAACCTGAATTCCATATATTATCCACTTTTCCCTTTATCTCTATTCATAATGTAGTAGCTTCCAAGATATTAATCACCGTGATCAATTAGACACGTACGAATGAAGAAGAGCTTTACACACGAGCTAACATCAACATAATTATGAATGGAAGATCTCCCAAATCTTCCGGGGGTGAATTACCTAACTTGGCGTAAACAAGCGTTGTTGTTTCAAGGGAAAAATAACGGAATATTTGGAGTATTAGATGAAGTGGAGTCTTGGGATCGAGGGTGAATGCTTCAAACAGGTGACGCAATAACGAATTGGGAACGTCGGGTGTGTGAATGATGTGGTGCGGAGGTGTCCATTTCGCCATTCAATGATTTGTTAAAAGCTAGGAAGGTTATTTGATATTAAAGTTCTGTAAATCCCCGTGGATTTATTTTTTAATTATGTAATTTTTTTAGTTAAACGTCGTTAAAGTTGATGTTATTAAAATCTAACATATGGCTAAATGTTGGACAAGCTGCTACAAAGAGATTGCACACATGGATCGATAATCGTAAAGACGAAATATTTTGATGGGCTATTTGGTTGTTTCTATCAAAAGTTAACGACAAAATATTGGTCAACATTCATGTTCACAACTTACATTATGATTATTTTAGATCTACTCTTTTTGAATTAAATTTAAAATTGTTGCTAATTCTTTGTGAATGATGTCTGAGTTATCGTATGTACTTAGCTTTGTATTCAGTTTAAGTCACGACGCTACACTAAGAAATCATGAATGTATTGAATAGTTTCCTGTTTTTCTTTACAAAATCGACAACACTTCTCTCTTATTCTTCTTTTTTTGATGGAATTAATGTGTTTTTTGTAATTCTTCGTATTAATTACTTGATCTTGAATCGCAAATCGTAAGCCTTCTGTTTCCACCTGCAGAATGAATTTTTTAACCTAATCTACGACTTTTCTTGTTAAAGTGATCTTCGTTTAAACCTTTAAACATTTTTTTGTGTAGTTGCTTTCTTTGTTTTAGCCTACTAGTTATGTTTTCTGATATATATGAGGTGTGCATTTCTTCGGTTTTAGATGGATTTGGGGTATGTGGTTAAAATCTGTTCGTGCTAAGGCGCGAAACCGTTCGTTTCCTTCTACTTTCCTTGGACATATTTTTCCAGTTGTGAGATTTACTTGTATACATTTTTAAGCTTTGGATATCTCGTCCCCCATTTTTCTCGGTAACAAGAATCTCGTGTTTTCTCAATTGTGTCAACACTTTTCTTGTTGTGATATTCGAATTTTCTGTATCTACAAAAAAAAAATATATTGACCACTTAATTATTTTGAACACTGAACAGAGAATATGTTAAATTCAAAATTAATTTTAATTGGAGTATTTTTTTAGGGGATCATTACAAATCTAGTCGTGTTACGTCCCAAATCATGTCCATGAAGTGTCACTTTTTTATACTTAAAAGTCAAAATTACTTTTTTGGACTCAAATGTCGAAAACTTCCTTTTTACTTTCGAACGTCAAAACCACTTACATAATTAATCATTTTTCTCTATGGTCGCCTGAAAAACGTTGTGTATACCTCGGCCAAAGAGAACTTTTTCGGCCTCATCTGATTTGTAGAAACGTCTCAAACTTCAAATCGACCGAAAAAGTTCTTCTTTATGGACTTGATGCACTAATAACTATTTTGATACACGATTTTCAATTTTTCAAATAATTTTAGTCATAAAAAAATATTCTGTACTTTAATGCTAGAGTGCGCAAAAAATTGCATAGAAGTTCAAAACGTAAACAAATGATAATATTTTCAACGTCCGCGCAGTTTCTTGCGTTCTTTACCATCAATATACAAAATAATTTTCTTGTAAAAGTGCTAACATACACTTTCATAGTAATTTTCGTGGTAATTTTTGGACTTACTGTGTGACGTGTAAAACGGCTGTTGGTTTGGCTACTGGTCTTACTTTTCTTAAATTATTTTACATTTCTTTATTTTGAATACCTCTTGTGATCGCTTGGGCTTCATTTCTCTAGACCAAAATACATTCCTCTCTCGAGAAAATTGTTCTGTAAAATTTAACAAGTGGATCAACTGAGTTTTTGTTTGATGTTATTATTATTTCTGTACAATTTCTGGTCGACCTTTTGATTTTATTTCATATTTTCAGTTACTAAAGAAATTGTTAGATTCTGTTTCAAGAAACGGTCTAAGATTCTTTAAACAGAACTTCCCTCACCTTTAAAATACAGTACATAAATATATCCAGATTTTTGAGAAATTATAAAATTTTATTTATTTTACGATAACCACTATAAGCAAAAATATAGATAATAAGTCACTGAAAAAAATAAACGCAGACCACAAACCATAGACAAATACATATCTACACGATATTCCTGACATACATATAAAATTTGACAACAATCAATCTAGTTGTTTTGAAGATTACCTGTCTAATTCATATCGACACAAAAGACAGACGACAGACACATATGAAAGCGGGAGATCTATTTTTTCATACTCTAGAGCCCATGAAATGTCAAAGTAGTTAGTCATTCGCCAGATGAAGTCTATTTCAATACTTACACTCGAAAAGTAAAACGGAGCCGTAATATTAATTCGGAATTTAAAGTTTAAAAAAGAACACTTTTCTTGAAATGAATCTATCGATAGTAATCTTAAAAATAGGAACAGTACGGATGCCTATGCCATGAATTGTAAAAGGTCAAAGTTCTTATTAGTTAGATGAATTAGATCAATAACAAAGTTACTTAATACATACATCAAAGTGTCAGTATTTCCGGATGCATTGAAATTACTGGAATCCTCCCCACTCCTACGAATCAGTATGTCGAAGTTTAAACCTGTTAATATTCTCCCAGTTATAAGCAAAATGTTTGAGCATTTAATAAAGTTACAAATTTGTATATTGTTTGTATTTATGTTTGTTAATGTTTATTTACGGAAACTTTCCTTAACATTAAATTAACAAATTTTTATACCGTACAACTGAAAATCAAATAATGGAATGATTTAACATAATGCAGAACACGGGTGAAACTTGAAATAAGTATATAATTATCTCGAAAATAACAAACTGTTTAGTCAATGGCAGTTCGTTTTCAGAACAAACTTCTTTATATAAATAACACATAATTTATTGCATCAGGTATCAAAAGGGGCCTTTCAAAAAGGTAGTTTTCTAGCTTTGCACTTCTATGTTATTATAAAACAGTTTGGCTGTATTTCACATGAATTGGTTTTGAAAAGTTAAAATTCTATCATCGGAGACAAGTTTATATTTAATAAAATCGTATTTATAAAATAGAAAACAATATGTTTCAAGCAAAGATAAGTTTTCTAAAATCAGTTATATAAAACTTGGAGTGGTAAAGGGGCATGACTAGGACCTATCTTATTTTTGATTGATATCAATGAGCTACCAAAATGTTGCAATGGTAAATTTATTCTATAAGCCGCCGACAATCCATTACTTTTGGTGAGGATATTATTAACATAAACTTTACAGCGAGAGATATATGTACACTTACAAGACTGGTTTGTTGCATAGAAGATTTGTGTCGATAATGTCAAGGGACAGTGCTTAGCTTGTTGTCTTCAAAAGACTGACATTTTACATAAACCTATCAAATTTTTCTATATGGCCTTAGATGCTAGCTTCCCGTGCCATTATCATGCAACAGAATTGCCAGAAACTGACACGCAATTATTCGCTTTAAAATTCATAATTTTAATACAAATTCTTAAAACAGCATTATGAATGTTCTCGTCTGCTCGTCAATATTTGAAGAAAACTCTAGCGGAACACTGTTCGGAAAATTACCTCAGGTTAATTCGTGTCATACAAGTTAAAGTAAAAATTTAACTAAATTTTGCAAAAATTACTATTTTATTCTAGTCTATCTTCAGATCGTTAGAAAATAATGCCAAGATTTTCAATATTATCTTATCATACTTAATTTCGTTGAGTTTAATTTTGGCATTAATTACTTAAAGTATGTAGACGGAAATTAATCCCAATGTTAACAACCCTGGTTTCACTATTGGCACAATCCTCAGTAAACAGACATCTTATATCAGAGTAATCAAAACTGGTTTAAACACCATTTCTCCTCCTCGTGTTAATACTTACCTGATTTGTATGTACATTTAGACCCTTAAGAGCTTAGTTTGTCTAGCATTTCCAGTCTGGTGATTCTGGTTCCTTACTCTTTGAGCAAGATGTGTTTGAACGTTTTATAGACAGTCTTCATATTGTTTGGTTGCATTTTTATTGAACTTACGCTTGCTTCGAGCTTCACGAACGTGGAAATTCTCGTAAAAAGCGTATGAATAAAAATCTGATGCAATTATCATTTATGTTTATCTTGCGAACGTTGCCTTCAGCTAGATATTGAGTTTTTTTTTGCATGCACTTCATTGAGGTCAAGAACACGAATAACTTTCGCTACACTTTCGATTCACTCCATTTTCATTACTTAGCCATACTCACAGCGCACGTAGCTTTTTTCTCATGTTAATTTACCTAGAGCTTTTAAAGTTCTACACATTTCGATTCGGGTTCTTTTGAGGATTACTCCGGGAAACCGGACGAAACGAAAGAGACGCATTAATTCCAACTTCTCCTAAACTTTGCTTTCTTTTAAAAACTGGAGTTTTATGAGTTTGCACTTTCGCTTCTCACTAATTATTTCTTATCGATTCCGTATATACGAATCGATAGCTTTTCAACGCTTCCTGAATCTTGAGAATTCTTATTTGCTTGTTAATTCACAGCATCGCAATTTTAATTAACTGAAGACCTCATAAAGCCGACTTACCGTCAAGTTCTCTGAGTTCCTCTTCAATTCAAGGGGAAATGTGAAACTCTAAATTTGTTTACTAAAGTTGAGACAAGACGTACTTAACATATATTGATATATTCTCGGTTATTATTAGAGAAAATAGATCCTAAACACAAACATGCCTCTGCCGATTTAGGTTAAAATTAATGATATTATTGGAGCATTCGAGATTTGTGAATTTACGTTAACAAATAATGTTTAAATTAGCACCCAAATAATAGAGTAGCTTGCTTTTATTCATAGATGTTCACTCGATCTTCGGCCTCGCTTCAAAACATCTCAAAATATTTGAGATCATCACGTGATGATTTTAACGAAAATGGTTACCTCATTGAATATATATTAATGATTTTGTGCACTAGTTCTATTCACTACTACCGCAGTAATTTTGAGAAACTGCCAATTGTGCTGCGGTTGCTTTATTTTCACTAATTACACATTTATCAAATCCGTAATCTATTTTGCTTTGCTACGCTCGTGTATCCTACTGGTTTATGACATTGATCTCTCAAAATAAATGTGTTTCTGAAGCATCTGCGCTGGAATTTGGAGATAATTTTAGGGAGATAGAGAACATTACTCTTAAGAAATTTAAAGATTAAAATGTCTTATATTTACCACTGGGGGAAGACAAAGTTGTTTGTAAATTATTGTTTTGGGGATACACAAGAAACACAACTTGATAATACAGCGCCGTTACAGGGGGTTCACTTAACTTCCGGATTTAGAACTTGTTTATTTTTTTATTTTAAGTAACGTCAAAAACTTGTCTAGCGTTTGGAGAAAAAAAACACACTGGAATTGTTTTTTCTGAGATCTTATCTTATGACTACCTTTTAGGACAACTGTCGAATAAAAGAATGTGCACTTTCATTTAGAATTTTCCGGGCGCTACAAAACACACAATACTTTTTCAATTTGGAAATACCACACGCTTAATAAAGTTCTGAGTGATTGTTTGTTTACTTCATAATGCTTCGCCACAAGCCTAAAATACTCTTTTGAGGTCAGTTTATGATTAGCTAAATGATTTTTCTTACTACTGTTCAACAAACAATACACACCCTGCATTTGCAGTTTCAGCTTTTCCGGTTGTACAAGAAATAATTCATATATTTTCACTTTGAGCTTTTCGGGCAGCTGTAAGACAATAAATCGCACATTTTCAGCCTGAAGGGATTTTCCACGTTTAATGAAGTTGTGGGTGTTTTTTTCATTTCCTTGACGATGTTTAATCAGAAATTCAGTTTTTTTTCGAAGTATTGTAATACAGCGAATTTGACGGATGGCTAGTTTCACGTTTTCTCGACGTTTCGTAGCTCCGAGAATATAAAAAAAGGTGTTTGTGTCCATCGTCGCTCTCCAGACGTCTGACTGTCTGTTGGAGGTTTTCTTAAACAACTAAAACTGAACCTTTTGAACATGTTTGGAGGATATTGTGGTGAATTGATTACTGTAATTTTAGACTTTTTTCTTTAAGCGTATTGAGGCTTAAATATCGTTCAACTTTAAAATTCATCATTTTGTTAATTATGCAAATATTAGAGTGGAACATAATTTTATCCAAAAAGAAAATGTTTTTTTTAATGGAAAAATTGCTCATAATTCTTTGAGAAGTTGCCAGCTTCACACACGGAACACATTAATATTTGCGTCAAAACTTAATGTGTTTATTATGACGTTTGACCTTTGTTATAAAATTATTTTAATAATTAGAAAAATATGCAAAAGTAATATCTATTACTTAAATCAGGTTATGCTTAAAATTGCCAAAACTACACAAACACTTGAATATACAAAACAAGGAAAAAGAAATCAGCGACAGCCGCTTCTAAATAGAGTTTCATGTTAATGATGTATGGAAATTTCTGCACTTGAAAATTAAGTGAGCTGGCAATAATCTGATTAAAGAAATACTTAAATGAGCTAGTAGTAAATATTGCAGCGGAACGGATAGTTCCAAGGGAAACTATTGACCTAGTTGGGGGCTTTAGTAGAACATTTGGAAGACTGTGGTGTATGGGTATAATGCGGTTTCCGTAATTTGAACAGTAAAGACAAAATCGACGTTGTAAAATGAAAATATAAATCACTGGAAATTTACGACTTTAGACTTGTTGGCAGTGTATCCATACGTTTTCACAGATGTAACACCATTTTCAGCAAGAACGAGATCATATTTTTCTGTCAGCCAACATCGTAAAAAGTGCTTTCAAATCAAATCTGTATGAGCGCAAAATATTAAATATTTCAATATCGTGCTACGTACACGTTACTCAAAGGGGCCACTGAAAAATTGTTGACTGGAACTTCATACTACAAAATTTTCAATTAGAGAAAAGTTATTAGCTTGATGTTTGCAATTTATTAACTACTCATTTCAACAGTTTCGACAAATGATAATTAATAAAAAAAGTTTGGAAGTTCAAACACAATGCCAGAAATAAGAAGGAAGACATAAGAACAGTGTTTAGCACGTACAAATGGGTCTAAAAGACCACAATATTTGTGTTTATGTCTATATGACATTTATTATTTCTTATTTCTTATCGCTTATTCCTTATTTATTATTTCTTACTTTCTACTTTAATGTTTTCCATATATTACATGTATGTACCTACTCGTATACATATATTTTATCAAAAAATGTATTTACCCCGTAGAAGTTCGTCTCTGCGTCACAATATTTGCTCGTATTATAACAACAGAAATGCAAATTAGACCAAATTAGTAAAGCATGAGTAATCACAAAAAATGCAGAAACGTTAATTTCATATTAATCTTCTCGTTGATAAAATAAAGGAAATTATTCCCAAAAACATTTTACGCGCCAATAATTTAATTTATTTACATATTTTTGTTGATTTGGTAGTCCAAAACAATTTATTCGCTCAAAATTTATGTATTACATTGCATACGCTTCACTGTCTACTTTTGTACCCAAAAGTTCAATAATTATAGGATTCTTTTACTTTCAGGCAGGGATTCATTTCCCTCAATACTGGAAGGCTCCCACTTTTAGTGTGGTCATAAATTTAAACTTTAAGAGGACAAAAAATGTTTGGTTGCCTACATTTACAAAAAATGTCATATTTAAATTTCATTCTGTTCAAGAACTAAAAAATCTATGATTTAACAAAATACATATAGATCTCCCATTTTCATTTGTCTGTCTGCCGTCTGCCGTCTGCCGTCTGCGTCAGTCTCTATTAGACAGATAATCTTCCAAACTACTGGTCCAAATTTTCTATGTACTTTAATTAGGAATATCGTATAGATGGTAAAACGCTAATCAACATCTGTCAAGTCACCCCTACCAGTAGTGGGATGACGTCATCTTAAAATGTTGCATAGTAAATGTTATTTATATTTTGTATACTAACATACTTCTACGTTTGTTGTTTATGAATCTGTGTGATATAAGAAAAAAATCTTAATTAATTAAATCTGCATTAGATCACTAGTAATAATATTAATGACTTTAAATAAATTTTAATACACCTCCAACTTAAACACAAATTAAATAATTATTTCACATTAAACTTAAGCTTATTTAGTTGCTGTTCCAACAAGCTTCCACTTTTGTGTCAGCCAACTTTGCATAAAATAACAAGAAAATAAAATCAGCGTCTTACTTTAAAACTGAGAAATCGTAAAGAAATTGTCTCCAGCTCGGCTAATTGCCCACTTTCAGCAAAAGCTCTGAACGTGAATCCCGTATTAAAACCCAGCCACCATCAACGCGAGTTCCAACATTGTAAGATTTCGAGACCACAAAATTTATAATTCACAATTTGTGAACATGCTTTGTCGATTTATAAAATATAAGTTCAAGTTACGCTTAAATCCTACTTTCAATTTCACCGAAGCGTTTTATTCCGGTTTTCATCATTTCGGACGTGTCCTCAAGAACACGTCCACTGCTTCGACATCAAGTAGAATCCTTGCACGTACTATTACGACTGTTCTTTTGATGCTAGAAGCGCGAACAAAATAAATATTTAAGGAAGTCTTGATCGGTTATGGTGTTATTATTTTTATGTTATTCCCTTGGAGAATATTTGATGTTACAGGTGGAAAGAAGTTTTTTATTTGTGTAGAAGCTTTTTGATTAAAAATTTACAAGATTAGCCCAGACCGAGCAATGTGTTTATTTTACAGCAATAAACTTGTTTGTTTTATGGCGTACTTTGGCTTGTTGCATTCACTGGAGTATCGAACGTGGCAGCTTGTGATAATTGAGTAAGAGAAAATAAAGCAAACACAAGACAGTTTGCTTAATTTACATTCTGTTGCAATGAAAAGTTTTTCTGTTTCTCAAGGGATATTTTTTAGTATAGGCGGAAAATCAGTCAGAATTGTAAAACAGAACATGCATTATGTGTCGTAGACGTAGGCACGTTTATATGTCTAGATGTAACAAACTAGCAATAAAGTCTACGAGTTATTTCCTTTCATGTCGACTACTTGACTCCCGATGGAAAACCTACTTCCGGAGCATTTTTCCTCGATATCTATTTTAGTTTAGGTAAGTAACGTCAACTTCTATTTGTTGTTGTATTAACGTGTTCAAAAGTAACACTTATTCTGATAAATTTTGTAATTTAACACTTGAATAGCAATTTATAATCATAAAAGAAGCATTATTTCAAAAACTCTTTGTGACCGGTTCATTCTTCACCAGCAGTTACAATCTGTTAGCGGATTTCTTTTCCTCTCTTACACACACACGAAAATCAGTCGACATGACATTTAATTTAAGACCGAATTAAGCGAAACATAAATTTACATCTTGAAATGCAATTTCATTCGTACCACACATTTACTAATAGAAAACTTTGTATTTTTTATAACATATTTTGTGTAGATGTTTGGTAAGAACATTCGATAAAAACTAGTCGTAATTATAAATTCGGTCTTTTTTCCGCTGTACCTATCTCAGATCGACAAAAATAAATCAGTTTTCTGTTTAGAGCCTGACTTAGAAAGTTACGAAGGTTTTTTGGTTACCGAGAAATTCAATTCACGTTGTCAATCAATAACAAAATTTGCAATTCTAAAAAAAGAAATTATTCAAATTCGCTCATCCCTTCTTGAGTTCACTGACTGCATAGACGCTTCCAGATAATCGCATTTAAGTACTCGATAGAAATTATGTCAATTTTAATTTAATCACAATTTAACTTTGCACGTAATCGGATAATGATAATATAATCAATGCAGCAAACTATAACTTTCCGAAAATTAAAAAAAAACTGAATTTAAACCACTAATTCCAAAGTTTTATTACAAGGTACCCCACAAGGGAAACCTAATTACGGAAGGCAACAACTGTTCTCCCACACGGATGATCCTTTATATCCTGTCTCTCAAACCTCAAAGTAGGACATTTTCGCCACTTCCGTCCCTTCCCGTTCTAAAATCTCCTCTACCGTAAGTTGCTCATGTTTAAGAATCAGTAAAATTAAATACGCTCAAAAGTCTTCGTTAAAACAAAGCTAACATTCTTTGTAAAAAAAATCTCTTGAATTCAAAAGGACTGCAGCTATGTTGAAAATGTAAAACTCTCTGAATACGGAAATGCCAAAGAAACTCAAAGATAGATTAAATTTGTACTTTTATGGAATCCAGCTCCCTGGAATATTAAAACTCCAAAAAAAAAACTCTGTATAGCAATATTGTTGAGATTAAATTTATAATGACAAACCTGGCGTAATATCATTTTAACTATTATTATTATTATTATTATTATGCAAAACCTTAATAAAAACGAATAAAATCAGCCTCTGCCGGCACTTAGAATGAGACAAGAATACTGAAATCTGATGAGCGGCCTCTAAAATAAATCACGTCTCATCAATATTTCAGGATTGAGTTTCTCTTACCCTTCCTGGTGTGGAATTACGAAGCAGCAATCCTTATAACGTTTCTAGCGAATTATCCATTTTTCAGTATACTAAGTATACGAAAGTATCAGAAACAATAGCATTTTTGTGTACTCACTGCCCTTTACCTAAATCGAATTTGCTTTGTGTGGCTTATTAGATAAGATCTTCAAATTCGCACAAGTGTTACGGTTAGACAGAGTTGCTACGTTTCAGTAGCAAGAGTTGAAATTGAATTGGATATAAGGTTATTTGGTATTTTGTTTACATGTGCCGGAGAAATTGAATTGTCTGGGTTTCGAGTTTGTTTATTTGTATGATAGATAGGTAAGTGAAGTGGTAGCAGTATTCAGACTAGGTAAACTTGGTTGGTAGTTTTGAGTAAATGGGCATTGCATATTAAAGCAAACTGCAGACCGATACGTATAAATGCAGAAATCCACTTTAGAACTTGGCTTCCGTTTCACATTGTGGGGAGTCTTTCCTTACTTGGATAAAATCCCGTCCTACTTTCCGTTTCAGCACTAAAGATGTAAGAAGTATTTTTTGCAACCTTCTACTGAAGTATAGACTTTTTAGTTGTCATTATTTTTGAATTTTATTTTTTGGGGTAAAATAAACAAACATCCGGGAACAGTTAGACAAATATATCGTCATGGCATTCGCCAACATAATGAACGTATTGATAAAAACCTTTACATATAGATCATTGCGTATTATAGACTATATAAAATTGGTTATGAAAATTATTATTAATATAATAAGTGCAAAATTGTGCGTTGTATATGTGTCGAAACATATTTAAAACAAAACCTCATGAAATATTGGCGTAGAACTCGAGTGGAGAATTATTTACCTTCGTTTCTCACTCTCCATGCTCCTTGTACAAAGGAAAATTTTTCTCCCTTACATAATATTGACCCAAAAATTATTTCTTAGGATGGATCTTCTGTTAATCAACCTTGTACACGTCTTTGGAACACTTAATTATTCAACATTAAAGAGTAATAATTACTTGTTATAATAATTCCTATCCTTGGCAATGTTACACAATAAATGACATATTTTTTTTATTTTATTAAAATACATATTTTCGGTCAACCATTTACATACTTACATTATTCGTAGTATTAGAAATAGAAAATACTGTTGGCACTTGCCAAAAAAAATGAGGGTTATATAGGTACATGAGGTATGATGGATTCTTTTTTTTATCTCTTAAGACTGTTTCTACACCAACACCAATATGCAAAATACATCTGGATATAAAACCCATGCAAAAATCAGCATATTTTACATAGATTTCAATTTCAAAATTTTCGATGGAGATGGTTGGACGAATTTTTGTTTGCCTTTGACCAGCTACACGTCATTCTTAAAATAAATTTAAATTTTCACAACAATCTATCCAGTAGTTTCGGAGATTACATTACATACTAATTACCAACAGTTGAAAACCGGAAATTTACTTTTTCATTCATATTTCACTAGATGGATTCCTTTATTTTTAAATTACACACTAAATATATATTTTTTATATTATTCTTAATATATTAATAGTTCTGTATGTAGACTCTTGTAGTAATATAATTTTATTTATTATGTCGTTTACACTATCAGTTCTTAGGGTATTTGTACTTTTATTCAGAAGACAAAAATTTTATTTCATTTCAAAACACAAAAAAGGTACCAAATATTTTTAGTCTATTACAGAAGATACTTAATAGGCATGCTCGTGTTTTATTTACGTTCTTTTACTTTCAGATAAGTTTTTAAATAAATCTTCTTTTGGTAACTAGTTATTGTAAACCTTTAATCTATATTAATTTTTTTCATTATAAGGCCCCGGTTTATTTAAGCATTGTTAACGTAATCACGCGATTAATCATGTGTTCAAATTCAACCAACTGAATTCTTATAATCTGGTTTTAAAGAAGTCTTAAAAATTGAGTAACTGTAATGAGGTAACATTTTCTTTTTTTTTGTTTTTATATTTATTAATTATTACTTTAAAGGTATTTGGTTTGGAAAAAATCAATCAGAACATTCTTTTTAATCATTTGGAATCAGAGTGAAAACTCATGTTTTGTGTTTTTTTCTTCTGAAGAACTTCCATATTTATTATGAACTATTGTATTTCAGTTAATGGAAGTTTAGTGTCCTATATTTATAGACAAAACAGCTTTTAGCGCAGGAAATAGTTTTATGCTTTATACTTAATGCGTTGGATCAGACTACACTCACACCATTTTCACTAGATATTATTTTACCTTATTTGGAATCAAATTAATTTTCTTTAACTAAAGACCTGGGTAACTTAAATTCCCTTTTTTATAAAAAAAAAATATTAATGGATTTTTTCTATTACATTCTATAAATACTCCTATGAATATTTTTAATCTCACAACAAATAAAAAACAGATAAAAAAGTATTCAAATTCCTTAAACTCAACAAAAAAAACGAAGGTTTCTGATTAAATTTCGACATTTCGCATTAGTTTATTGTAAAAAGAAATTTCATTTGCATATTGAGGACGCACGTGATTGTCAAATGTCATACATTTGGAGAACGAGATATCGATTGAGCTATTTAATCATTCTACTCTATTTTAAAAACATATGCTACATTTTCAGCAACACAGGTTTACAAGTTTAGGTTAATGCATACATTTTTCAAAAGGTTAGAATTAATTCACAATATTTAATAAACTAGGAATGTAAGACAAAAGCAAGAAATTCCTAAAAGCTGATCGAGCAGTAATTATTACTGACGTATTGATCTTCTATCAAATTATGGAAGGAAAAAACATCTTCTAAAATATTCATACAGACTTGTACCCAGCCGTAGTTTATTGTTAAATAACTGTGCTGTCTGTTGTACTTTACATTTATTATAACGACAAAATTCTAATTACATATACAGGGTTTCTATAAATGATTATAGGGTCGCAGTAGGCCATGTAAACGTGCCGCCTCTCCGATTTAATTGTACGGAGATCCGTACTAAATGCCCAAGGACGCATGACAAAGATCACACATGGACCACACACATGTGTATAACTGGTTGCCTAGACGGTTCACGTTTTTAAAAAAATAAAACTAATTCATTACGATAAAAAGAAACAAATTTATTGCAGTTAAACATCACAGTAAATGTTGAAATTGTTCAGAATTCTGTTCAAGGCACATGTTCACTCTCTTTTTAATTTCAAAAATGTTCTGTAAATCCTTTCGTCAATACTTTGGACCTGTTGTTCAATTGTTCAGTTCTGCTCAAGTCGTCTCAAATCATCAACAGTTGTCCCAGATGACGTCTTCCACGAGATTTATCTTTGTTGACACTGCCAGTTCGAACAAATCTGTTGATTACATCTCTAATGTGAGCCTCTAACGATATTTCTTGAATTATTAAATCACGGTATTTGGCCAGATATTCTTGCTTACAAGCAGTTACAGATACACCCACTCTTCATTTACGAAATCCTATTGCAATAACAAAACAGAACGATGAAAGTGTCTTGTTCAACAGAATAAACCATTTTCATAGTCTTCGCTTCGTAGCACAAACACAAAATTTTCGTACGCAACCACCAAGAGTTCTGAAAATGACTGTTTTGTTGTTTTGAGCTTCGATCAACAAAAATTACTGTAAATCGCACTTGAAAAACATTAAAACAATAAAAACGACGACTTTAAATGACAGGTTACAAATGACATTAGACATTAATGTGACAAGTGATGAGAACTGTCATAATGATGCATAATCAGGGGCATAATTTCAGCGAGGCGGGATTTTTGAAATCCATGGCCAACTACGCCCTTAGAATCATGTATAAAAGCCCTGTACATAATAACAAAAACTAAATTGATTTTTAGTGAAAATTCTTACTCTATAGTTCTGCCTATCCCGAATTCACGTCGGTTCTAGCAACTGTAACTACTAAAAAACACCAAGTTTGGAAAAAGGTTTGACGGAATCAGCTATAATTATAGAAACACGGTTCCTTTATTTTTATGGCAATTATCACAAGCGAAAAACAGATAATTACTTTTTAAAATATAATAAGTTTTTCCAATTTACGGAGAAACCAGAAATATTTTTTACCAAGATTATTTATTGCTGTAAATTATTATATATTTTTGTAAAATTTTTGCCTCCTATTCTCATATTAGTTACAACACAATTATTGGATTGTTGAACTGAAGCGAAACATCCTCTACACCATCAAACGCTTTTCCGCTGAAATTCGATTCCATACATGTTCATAATAATAATGAACACAAAATCGCCAATCACCATTCAAAACCACCGCACCAATCAATCACTTCCACCTTATCTGTAATATTATTCATAACTTCGTTTGACGAAATAATAAAAAAACATCAGCGTTCACCTCTGCTTGCGTCGTTATTTCAGGCATCCCATTTTATTGTAACATAAAGCTTTGACTCTATTTACAAAGCAATTAAAATTCCTTCGACATTTTCGGTTGTACGAAATAAGCTCGCAATAAATTTGGGCGAATCATGACTACTCGGGCGAGACACCTGTGTTTTAATAGCGAAACTCATGAATACGCAAAAAATGAACAAAGCTCATTTCCCGAAACGGCCGTACACATTCCCGAAAACAAATCTCGGTATTATTTTATGATCTCAAAGCTCTGTTTACAAAAGCAATAATACGGAAATTTCATCAAGGAACGATTTCACTTTTGGCCAGCTGTCTTTCGGCTGTTATCTTTTGTAGTATCTTTCAGCGTTTTATTGGAAGTGGAAGTGCGGGATAATCCAAATTCTTTTTTATATGGTCGTGGAGTGTGGTGACGACAATGCGGCTTCCTGAACCGGAATAAATTAAAAATGATAAAAGGTAGGTGGATGAGCGTGAAATAAATCAGTTACGTTGCGACACTACTATATCTGAAAAAAAAACTCACAACTGCGGCAAAAATGTACATCGTTTAAAAACGAAATTTTGTTTCACAAAATTACAACTGTAACATAACAGTATTGTGTTGTAATAGCAATTCGTGCTATTTTTTTATAGTTGATATTGCTTCACACGCTTTTTTTTGTTCCTTTTGTAATTACACAGGTCTCATGATATCTGAGAAACGCGACAAACTTTCTTGCTATCAGCGTTCCCATCTTACCCACTTCTACATAATTGCGGCACTAATTATAATTTCCTTAATCTTGAAGGCGAAGTCGTAGGGTTTTTGTGCTGAAATTCGTACTCCGATAAGGTTAGTTTCAACGTAAAGGGCAAACTTAAACGAAGATTGATTAACTGGAAACGTGTTTTGGTTAATAAGTGTAACTGCATTTTATTAAATAATGGATTTAAAACATGATATTATATTATTCTGTGTTGCTTCTAATCAATGTAACAAGCTGTTTATGTGGAAAGAATTTAGCTAAAGTAAAAGCAGTTGCAAAATTTAATAAGTTATTAAAAATTTAATAACGCACATATTTTTACCTGCTAAGGAATATAAAATAACCATCGTCCTCTTATATTATAGACATTAAAAAAAGTTATTATAAAGATATTTAAAAACTGCTTCAGGGACGGTCCCAGCAGATGTAGGAATTCTGAAATGTAAAGAATTGGCAAAACTGTTTAAAACAGGTACGTGCTTTAGTGCGTCAGTGAGCCACAGTGGGTAAGGCTATTATGTTGCACTTAACCAAGTTAAGACCTCCTTAAACACAAATTATTATTAATTAATTAATTGTGAGCAGAGAATGTCAAAATTTGTGTGTGGTTCCAATGGTTCAGAATTCCAGAACACTTCATTAATAAGCCTTAATTTGCATGATCCATTCTCCATTGGTTTCACTATCTTGAAATTGAAATTTTAGCTCTAGTCGGAATGGTGGACTAAAGCCGTTTTATTGCTTTTATGCTCATTAAATATATATGTTTCTACAAAAAAAGTTGTCCGGATCAATTTAAAGAACGAAAATTGGATTTACGTTACGATCTGCCACACTGCATTTCTAGCCAGCGCCCATAATAGAACCAGAAAAAAGCTAAACATGAACAAGAAGAAACCGGATAAAAATTTTCGAGGCTCGTGATTTGTGGAAATATCCTATATAACAACACTTATCAGACGTATCATTCAGGTAATGGGCGACTTGAAGCAAGAGAACACAATTCCCTAAAAACAATATCAAACTCAAAGGTCAGTTTGTTACTCTAGTGTTAAAAAGCTGCGAAAAAGTAAATTGCGCTCTCAATTTTTTCAGCAACTATGAATAAATATGAGAGATTTTTTTAATTATATATAGACATACCAATATACATAAAAAAATCATCTCCGTTTTGAGAAAAAATGTCCTTCATATTGTGCGAAAATTTCCTATGTGTTTAATAAATAAAAATTATAAATAATTAAATGAAACTAATTTACAAATGTATTATTTAAATTCTAATACCACCAGTGGCTTCAGGACAATTTTTTTCGTTTCCTGTTATTCTTATTAATTCGCATTTTTATTGTTAAAATTGTTGATCTATTTATATTTACAGGCAATTAAATTAATAAACGCCATTACCAGTTTCATCAAATTCGAAAACAAGTTTGAAATCAAATTTACTAACATACTTAGTTTCAATTTTATTTAATTAGAACTTCCTTCAATATAACGTATTTTAACATTTTTTGTCTTTGCTGCATTAACAAAGTTTAAGTCGATAGCACAACAAGCAAAAATATAGTTACTAAAAACTGTAATAGGTAATTGAATTTGCTTTGTAAATAACAATTCTTTAACATTGCAATAAAGTAACAATAAATTTCTTGATTTGGACTTCTCAAAGTAATGATGTCGCAGGTAAAGTAGAAAGCGAATACAATTTTCAACGGTGTGCATCATCATCTGTCTTTAACAAACGAGATATTAATAATAACTCGTCTGCCAAACTTCGCTGTTCTTGTTCCGTGGTACTAGATACTACTAAAGATTATTTGTCTGTATACATTCCGTTAACTAACGTATTTTACTTATTTACCGTTTCTAAACCGTAACCGGACTGATATTCCTCGTTGTGTGCTTCGGTTGCTCATTAAACCTAACTTAATTGTTTATTTTCAGCCGCTCACCTGTCGAACTCTGTTACTGCAGGCAGCCTACCAAAAACACCCTTGTTTACTCAGAAACTGTATTACAGGAAACAAACGTGAGCTTATAAAAAATTGCACCTCCAAAGTATTTACGTTACTTATTCAAGAGAGGCATTTTTGTCTTTCATTTTCGGTAAAAAATATCAAACGTCACTTTTGAATATCTTTGTACGTTATATATAAAAAGGCTTCGTCAAAGAAAGTGTTGAAGTCTGTGAAAAAAAATTGTTTAGAAGTGTGCCTGAAGCGAATCCAACCTTCGATTTTTTTCTGTTGTCTGTTAATAAATTTAATATCAGCAAGAAGAATTTTAGAAGCGATTCGTACTGTGAACACATTTTTCTATTTATTGGCAAATATTTCAGAGTGGTTTGGAAATATCTGTCGAAGCTTTTGTTCCAACGCTATAAGAATTGTTTAGCTCTTGAAAAATGGGGATACATCATTAAACCATAAATAAAGAAGCAAATTTTTTAAGGTAAAATAGATCTGAAAATAGCCAACAGACGGGAGACCTACTCTTTATATTTTAAGAGCCATGAAACGTCAAGAAAATATTAAATACATTTTATAAGTGACTTGACGCTCGGGAAGTAACAAATTACATAAAAATTAATTACAGCAAACCCTCATGTGAAGAAATTTGTTCATTATGATGATTCGTTTTAAACGTTAAACAGCAAACTTTTGAGGTAATTAAAAAAGAAAAAAAACTAAACAAACGAGTGCTCAAAACACGTCCAGTTTTACTTTCAATTAATTAATTCAGCAGCTGCTTTCCAATCAACAGACTACTAAGCAGCTTTATAAGCAAGGGAACGTCAATAATGGAACACTATTGTCTTTCCAAGCAAAATTACTGCTCGTTTCTCGTTTCTGCGCCCCTTATTTGTTAATAAAATAAATTTATTGATCATTAAATAATTGTAAAATATTACCTCATTTAAAAATTTCCACGACACCTTTTTACAAAGAAAATAATTATTTCACGCCAAGAAATATCTGCGAGCCTAGCAAGCAAAAAATCCATACTGTTAACTCATAACATAAACTTGATGGCGCGCGGAAAAATGATGCCTCTTGTGACAAGACGACAGTAAACCAACCCTCAAACTTGCCTCACGTAATAAGTTTTTCTTATGAGCTTCCAAGTGAGGGATCGATAAATCCATTCGTTCCATTAACAAACTACATACTTGGTGTTAAATTAAAAGCGCGCGCGTTCCACAATTTTACAACGCTAGCACCGGCTGTGAATGAATGGAAGTTTTGTAGAGACCCAACTTGTAAAACTAATTCAATGAGAACCTTTAACTTGTAGTGTGTTCATTTGAAATTTTACAAAGCAACCACAAACAATGAACCCTTCTTTCAGCAAATTGATTTGCGCCACTTCGAAGCGTAATCTATCCAATATATCTTCAACACCTTGTGCGTGATGGGACCGATGTTGGTGACTTTTAACAGATTGCTGACTTAAATTTTAAACACCTAAGATTTGTCTTGGATAATGAGCAGACTCTTCACGTTTAATCAATTTCAAATTTAAGATTATTATTTTAGACCCATGACTTACGCGCAAATGAGCGGCATTCAGGCAAGATTTCTATCACTGCGGGTACAAACACTAAGTAATGATATCCACTATTGAGATTAATAAAATATCTTTCGAGCTCATATAAATTTGTCTGCTGTTCTCTAATCTCACCCCAACAGCGATCACCTGGAAAGTGTCCTACTCTACTCTGATCTACTTGTACTAACCTAATTTGACTGGCATAATGAGACTGTTCGAGAAATATACGAATATAACTTTTTGAATTTCAAATTCTCAAATAAGCTGTTTGGTCCTATATTTACACTGAGGATAACTAAAGGCAAAATATTTTTTGAAAAATTAGCATCGCCTTCCTTTCTATCGATTACTCTAAATATTTGGATATTTTGTAATGGTTTATTTATATTATAGTCTTTGTGCTAGGAACTGTGCCTATTTTTGGTTTAACCCTTTTATTGTGTTTTCTAGTATCTATATCGTGTGCACTTCTTCGGTATTAGATTTATCTTCAATTGCTGTGAGGGAGTCCGTTTATTTCCGCTGTTCCAAGGAAATATCTCTGAATTTTGTCTTTTGTATAAATTTTCTGAAATTTTGTTCCTCCATTGTTTCCTATCATTATGATTATTATTAAGTGTGTTGAAAAAACCGTTTTGCAGTGGATAATAATAAACACGAATTATCACTTCTGATCGCAAATTCTAATAGCTTTTTGAAAGAAAATTAATTGTATATTCAAATAATTGGTGGTTTTCACGTCTTAAATTCGGACACATCATTTTTAGACCATCCATGTATCAGTTTGAATTCTCAGTCAAAAACAATAGTTTAGTAGTAACCAATAATTATTAGATGTAGCGGATCGTTAATAAGGAGAATGGAGACAATCTGTTGAACATAAATAAAATGCTGAAAACTCTGTCTTTGGCTGGTGTATATATTTAGGTTTTTAATGAGACAGAATAATAAAAAGCAATATATCTACCAAAAATACTCACCAAAACCCTTTTTATGTAACGAACACTATGGAAATAAAAATAGCACCTAATGAAAAATAAATTTTAGTGCGTGCAAAGAATCTTTAACAGTAACTCAACAACAAGTCCATTTCAGAGCTTACAAGAAATCTCTTACACGTTTATATTTCTAAATATAGTAGACAAGAGGCAAATAAATCTCATTATCATAAATCAGTCCTTCCCGAGAAAGTAGGCGCAATACGCTCCAACAAACTCAATTTTTCTTTATTAAACGATTTATTTATTACGCGTATTACTTTACGTATCGTTTCCTGCCATTTAATAAAACGCGCATTTACATTTTGGGGGATAAAAGCTGTCTTGCAAATATTTACATTGACACATAAATCTTTCGTTTCATCCATTATGTAACCTAATGGTGTACCCTTCTACGACACAAAATTGCTTCCAATAATTCAGTGCTTTTTAGAAAACGAAAGTAATTTAGTACGAGAACAGAAGCTGCATAGTAAATTATCGTGTAGAAAAATAGATTCAATTGCAGTCTCATTATCTAAGTGTGATTAAACTTTCCGACAATGAGGCGACAAGAAATTTAACGGTGTTTTGTTCTAATGCGCTTTTTGTAAAAGTAATGACATACCTCGACGTATCAGAGTAATTTATCAATTTATGGGAAAGGTTTATGTGCTTCTATTAAGTTCACAATGTGGGAAATATTTGACAGAAATTGTTTATACCACTCATGTACATTAAGATTTTAATCTGATAATAATTACACGGTTGGTTTTGTCAAATTGTAGACGTAGCAATCTTTGTCGGGGAAAAGAAGTACTTCTTCATTAATTAATTGTTTATTGTTAAAGATAGAAACTGAATGGCTGCTACTTTTAACTTGTTAAATCTTAGTTACAATATAAAATATAACGTTTCTGTATTTACTTTACTTAGGAAACATCAAGCCGTTAGTTCACTTAAGTTAATTGAAAAACACTTCCAGTTTATTTGCCAGTAAAAAAAAAGTTAATAAGTAGTTCTAGCGCATAGATGTTTACATGAATTTTACTGCTTCCTATCTTATTTAAGTTTTCGGATCGTTTAGAACAAGCAGACAACTTAAATACCGACATAGAGAATAAATATTTCAAAATCACGCATCAAAAATTTATGGCGCAGCGTTCTGAAATATTTAGTTCTCAGGAAAGATATTAAAAAAACAAGTGCCATAAAAAGTTATTTTGGAGTACGGATCCCCAAATTACAATTATCATTCATTCATGCTTCATTCATCGTTAAAGGTCACTGCGAAAGATTATTCGTTGTATAAAAAAATGGTGGTCCTGAGAAGGACCGATTTTTGGTAATGCTTCACGGTGATCGACTTTTTATTCTGGGTGTTTGGTCCTTGTCACAACGATTCCACATTGTTTATTACAACAAAAATAAGAACACCTTAGAATGGTACTACCTTTTTACAAACAATGTTGAAAATGTTGTCCTTGACTAGCAGTACAGGGTTTAGAGCCTCGCAACATGTTTGTTGATAGTAAAAAAACCACCGAGTGTTCCCCGAACTGTAGCGTTTGCCACTTCCACTCGTTTTTGAAGCTCTCTCTCATTTGTGTAAAATCATTGTTGAAATTGTACATCTTGAAGAGCGTGTGGATTTTCATCGGATCAAATGTGAGTGTAGTGATTGTTGAAAACAGCTTTGTGACTGCTGTAACAACCATTTGCAGTAAATTACACAATGTGGAAAATCAGCGGGCTCCTAACCTTGTACTTTTTCAACACGGCGAGTACTGATGTCGGGCTCTTCTTCGACGCGTTCCAAAATTTGTTCTTCAGCTTACAGTATTCTTTAGGTCCTACTATGGCCACGATCGTGAGTTTGAGGCACACGCGAAGCGACAGTGATAAACTGATACATGACTCCCCGTATCGTCTTTATGCACGTTCCTTATCTATCAGTGCACCTTTTTTGTGGTCCTTAAGCCTGTTCGCTCTGTGCCATTCATTGTAGTAATTGTAGGTCAGGAAGAACTACCAACAGCGCGTATAACAATTTATATTTAATTTCAAATAATTTTTTCCAGACATTGCTACCACTTAGGAACGGGAAATTTACACAGAGCAATAATCTTATTGCGAGCTATTCCCCATTTTTTTATTGCACATATTTCGAAATCACCGTGTATATACCTGCGCTGCTTTTCAAATACCCATGGAAGGTGCTTGATATTTGAAGTATTTGGTAATGGTAATTGCTTGGCACTTTACTTGGAAAATAATTTAAATCGTACTTTGTATTTAGTACGTTTGTTGCTTTGTTTAGACAGCTCTACCAAACAAAAATGTTTGCATTAACAAGGATCACTGCAGTATTTTATAAATGACTTTTTTCCATTTTATGCAGTAAAAGTCATTTTACTGAAATTATTTATTTTGACTATAGCTACAAAAATTAAAAATACAATTATTCTAGTTTGGGAAAAATTTTGCACCCCGACTTTATTATTTATGTATTTTGAAAGAATGTTCTGCCGACACCATGCAGTTCCTAGTTATATTTGCACGATCAAAGACAGCCATGGATTTTTGAAGAATTGTCTGTAATAGAATTTTGATCTTGTTAGATTACTATCAATTTGAGAGTTTGAGTTAAAAATGCAACGATCAACGACAAACTTTCAAAAATTCTTGGTTGTCTTTGGTCGTATTTTTTATTACTCTCTCGGTACTATTAATGGCATTCCAAAAACTATTTTGTTGAAAACAGTGAATGTAAATTTAACAATAAAATGCATTTTTTTAATAGTACTTGTACAATGGATTATATTGTTAACCAAAGCTTCGTCAGTCATTGCTTTCTATTAAAAAATGGAAGTATTTGGAATATGCGATAGCCTTGTAGACAACAATACGTTGAATATAGTTGAGTTACAAATCACAGTTTTTTAAATACTAAAAATGGAGTCCCAAATTTAAAATTGTCAGCGTTATAATAATATTAATAATAATAATAATAATACTTTATTTTTCTACAGGCTTAAAACCCAATTACAGAAAAATAATAATTAAGAAAAAAAACAAATCATTCTATAAAAGAAAAAAGAAAAAGCAAGTCATTCTAAAAAAAGAAAGTTCTATCATTTATTTCTATCAAGTTATCATTTATATTCATAATATTTCATTAAATACAGGGTGTTCATTTTATCTGTTCACGCCTGACAATTTTCGCATAGGCAACATATTATACACCCCAGGGACGACTTCATCTAATTTAATTTTTTTTTTAATAAACAATCATAGCAATCCCAAAAAAAAAATTACAAAGATGTCAATGCCAAATAATGACAAAATTGAAAAAATAATTAATACTGAATTTCAGTTCAGGTAAGTGTCCGTTTAAATTTGCTTCAAAAAATTTGGACCAATGACGTGGTTACCAACAATTCCACACCAAGTATTAACTTCGAAAACTTCTTGGCAGTGGTTTTCCTGATACTAATGGGGATTTTGCTGGGCAAAGTAATGTGAGTTGTGTCTGTTTACACAACCGTTATTGGTAAATGTGGTTTCATCCGTAAACAAAACGTTAAATAAAAAATTTTGATTTTCTCATAATTGAAGCCTCACGAATTCGCAAAAGACTAACCGTCGGATAAAATCGCGTTCTGATAAACGTTGGAAAATTGTCACATGGTATGGATGATGTCGGTTTGCCTGTCACTTTGACTCACGTGGTGATTTTCTGCTACAATTTCAATTAGTACAACTTCATTATCCGACGGTGTTACAGTTCGATTTCTAACGTTATTTTTTTTTAATTGTCCAAATTCTTGTAAATTTTTTTCAAGTTTTCTAAACACTTGATTTGAGGGAGTTCTTCTATTGGGATATTGCCTGGCGTAGAGGCGAACAACAGTATCAAAATTTTTGTCACACTTTCCCAATATTAATAGTATGTCTGTTTTTTCAGAATTGGAAAACATTTTAAAGCAAACGAAAACTGAAAATATTTGGCTAACAAAAATAATTTGTTATAATTTTGGTTCTGATCAATGCTATCCATGCGTTCATTATTATAAAATAAAAAATCTGTTTATGCAACGTAAAATAGGTTGCTTATGCAGAAATATTCAGGCGTGAACACATAAAATGAACAGCCTGTATATTAATTGTGAAACCTGCACTTACCCGCATGACTTAAAACTTCTCACCATCATTCACTTATAGACAAACAGCATTCGTTGATCACGTACACATCTACAAATTTTTCTCACCTGACGAAACCGCAAGACGTGGAGGCGACCTTTCCAAGACAAACAATAAATCGAAAACTGGAAATATGACGCATCCCTTTCATTCCTTCATATTACGGGCAATGTTCTGTAAAAATCAAACGACGTTCAGCACAATTTAGTTTTGAACGCGAAAATATTACAACCGATTTAGATTCATGTCTGGTGATGAAATTGCAGACTATGCATAATATCTGAAAAAAACGTTTCACTCGTCTATTCCACCTGCCTTATAGAGGTTCTGATCGATATCTTTGTAACATTACATCTACCCGTGATACTATAGTCTGCGCTAAGAAACGATAGCTTAGAAGTAGCAATAAAATATCTCTTGTCACAAGATTATACTCAAGGGATCTATATTTGAGGAAACCTATATTTAGGAGAGTTTTATCAAAAATTGTTAATAGGAAAAATGGAATGGAAGATTGAGATAACGCGTACGAATATCCTACATGTTGAGCAAATTTTACAGGAAGCTATAAATGGTTTAAAGTTATTTTTTAATTTTATGAATAACAAATTAAAAACTTGCTGTACGAGTACCTACACTTGTTTCTTACAACTGTAAACAGTATTTTTTTTTAATAGAGTCTATTACTTGAAACAAACGCATATTAGTCTACTTCATTTTGCTGTTAAGTCCAGTCTGTTGTATTTTTTTTTTCAAAATAATTTTCAACTGTATCTCCTTTGGAATAATTAAAATTATGATCACAGAAAGAGAGAAAAACTTGTTCTATATTGTGATTTGGATTTAGCGTGGTACATATATCGCTTATTTTAAATACACAGTCAATCTATGTCATGTTTTGATTATATCTGTGGATATCGTAGAGAGAACAATAAATACGTTAAGCCTAATGGAATTCCTGAAATAGGATAACGTTTAAATCGACAACTCCAAAAATAAATATCATGAAATATTGTTTTTTTTTTCTTTAACTAAATAAAATTTCAGAACATAAATAACAGCCTTCCTGCAACAAGTTGCGAACCAATCAAAACTAATCGCGAAACTTCCAGTCAAGAGATTACATTATCGCAACAAGTTTCTTTGTGGTATACCCAATAATATCCTGACGTCGATATAAATTTCGCTGATTACGGACAACCTTTCAGGAAATCGTTCCTTTATTGCCGAAGTAATATAAAATTGTTATTATAGTCCCAAACAAGATAACAACTGCATCAACGGTATAATCCATCATATTTTATCTCGGCTTCTGTTAATTTCGATTAAGTCGAAGCCGGTGAATGTACGATTGCCTCTTAAATATACACCTCGTGGTAAAAGTTTTGTTTGCGCTTGTGGGAGTTTTGACGAGTTGCGACAGTAAATTACCTTTGTCGAGCTTTAAGCGGAGAACTTTTTCTTTGCCGGAAACTTTCATTTGTCGCTTTGCCAAGTCTGTGCTGTACAGTGGGGTGTTTATTTTGGCGCGTCTAGACGTTTTGTGGAGGTTTTGAACGATTTGTTGCTAAAGTAACGTATTTGGTTATCAAAGACAGTTCATATTGTATAGAATGTGAGCAGGTGGATCAAATAAGACAGTACTTTAGAGTAGCTAAAACACCACATATCATACAATAGTTCAATGTACAAAAAATAATTTTGAACCAACCCGTAACGATGAATACAGGATACCGCTATCAAAAAATTAAAGACACTTTATTACAGCAACTTAGTTTATCCCGAAAAATGGTTAAATATACAAAAACGCATCTCAGAAAAATTCATAACTATCATAACACTCACTTGATTAATATCGAAAAATTATTCTACTGAAAATTATTAATTGGTACACACGAAACTCAATTAACTAATGAAGTTCGCAGGATATAACAACTTTCTGGTCAAAACTTTGGTGTCGAGAATTTGAATTTAATCAATTTTCCCAGTGGATTTCTCACGTATCCGGGAAACTCTAAAATTACACCAACGAATGATAACACTTGACGAATGCCAAACCAAACAAGATCCATAATTATTTCTGGATCAAGAAGTTCACCTGTGTACACTTTCATTTGCTAAAACATTTGAACCATTTCTTCGTAAATCTATCCACATTTCTAAAATTTAAAATATATCCCTTCAAATAACTTTGAAGTGATCAAACCATTAAAGTAGATCCAATAATTTTTCGAAGACGTATCTTTCAAGGAGATTCCCTTAGGCCACTATTGTTATGCTTGGCAATAAATTCTCCCTCAGCCAATCTTCACAGCTACAAATAAGATTTTAATATTAACGTTTAGAGTTCTGTAATATAGAGGAAGATGATTATATAAACTGACATTTAAAGAGAGTTAATCGGAAACGTTTGGATCTATTCAGGTTATAATTGCTGAAGTTGACTGAGAAAGGTTGAGTTTATTAATTACGTTGACAGTTTCAATTGACACTAAAGTCGTAAACAATTTTCACTTAGTTTTATTTAAAAACCACATGATGGGAACATACTTAAGTAGATACTATCGTTTGTTCCTTTATATATTTAATTAATTATTGTCTTAGAAAGTAAAGTACTGACATAGATGTTTTTACTTAAAAGTCATAGTGCTGAACATGTACATGTACTTTTTTCAGTTTAGCAAAACTCGCTCGCAAGGAACTTATAAAAACCCAGCCCTGCAGTGAGAATGCACTTATCCAAAATCTTCACAATCTTCGGCCCCTTTTAATTAATTTAAGCTTCCAACGGATCATTACCTCGGTAGCAAACTACCTAAGCCGTTAGTTTCGACTTTATAACGCCCGAAGCTCCCGAAAACCCACTGCACAAAACCATCCACGATATCTGCTGGCAGGCTACCACGTTTAAGAAAAGTTTTAATTACAGTTTCCTTTTTGCACACTACATAAATTAAACGAATTTTCTCATGAAGCTTCCCCGACCCGGAAAATTGTGGAACTTTTAACGAAATTTCACATTCAGACTGTGGATGTCGGCCAAGTTCGTCTCAGCTTTTTGCGTTTTTTATCGCGTTTCTACCCACATCAGTCGAAATTTCCCTACGTATAGTTTTCAGCAATAAAAGTTTTTCTGAAAAAAACTCCAGTGCGTGATGGAAGGCAAACAAACTGTCTCGACGAAACGCCTTTCTATTAAAATTTACTTGTTTTAAATCCGATTAGTTTTATCCGTCTGGGTCACGATTTATCTGCTGGTAGTTAATGAATTGGAGATCAGTAGTTTAGGCCGAGCATCTAGACGAGAAAGGGCTTAAAAATTGCGATAAAATATGAATTCCTTTGACAGTTGGGCATGCGGGCAGAGGGTGGGTGAGAATTTTTTTGGTGATGACGCAACGACTAGACAGTAAAACGCCGGTAAAAGTTCGTCGATAATTGGGTAGCAGTTTCGTTACATACTAAAAATAACCAAATTATTGCCATTTTCGTGTTACGTGTTTGTGGATCATTTGTTAGTTTAAGAAAATTTAATAAGAAGTGCGTGCAGTGTATTTATAAAATTTTATTCTATTACGCTGAAAGGAATAATGTTATTTATTTATGTTTGGAATTTATTAATCCGTGAATATGGAACCAAGAAGTTTAGAATAAAAATATGTGTATTCCAAAATATGTATCAGTTTTTGTTTTCTACTGGTATCTAAAAATAGTAATTTAAATGATAAAGGAAACGCACATTTTATTTTCCTTGGAGGACTTGAATTTTTAAACAAAAAACTACACTCATCGCTTGGTTTCTATCGCCCTTGTTCGTAAGGAGGCTTTGTGTATAATTAAATTACTTTCGTATTTTCCACAGTGAAGAACTAGAAGACACTACACGGTATATTCGTTAATTTTACTTACACCAAAAACTTGATGATCTTTATTCTTACTTACCAATAGGACATTTCTTCATGTAGATACGTCGCGTTTGAAATTTCTATAAATAAAGAAAAATACTCCACAGCATTCAGAAAGTGTAGAGCAGCATGTTTATAGGCTGAGAAAATGACAAATACATAGTTTTCATTTGTTGTATAATATATGTATAATATGTAATATCGCATCAACTATAAAATTTTGGATAAAGGGAGGCTACGATTAGGCTTGTTTTACTTTTTTTCAATAAATATTAGCTTTCTGCGTATGATGTCCTATATGCGTTAATCGCTACCTTCCTTGATTGTATTGTATATAACGATCGTGTAACAATAATAATAATAATAATAATTTTTTTTCACTAGTAGCCATGAAGCATGGAACTGTCGACTTGTTTGAAGTAGTAAATTTCAACTTTTGCTATCAAGGTTAAAAAAGAAGATTGAGGTTATGTATGAAATACTTGATGTTATTATTTCTTAAAAAATGAATAAATGTGTGCTACTAACATTTTACTTGAATATACGTATGGTAGTTGGTAGACGGTAAAAGATAAAATGATTAATTCAGCGACAAGTGTAAACGGTTTTCTTTGTGTATTGTGTTGAAGATTTAGGTTAAATTTGATTAGAAATTAAAACAAAATCATTTGGCGTAAAAAACTTGAAGATTTATTTTTTTTCAATTTATTGTCTAATTTACGGTTTCTACTAGTGAAAAAAATAGTGTATAGACTACGGTTGTGACGCCACTTCTAGACCTCGCGCTTTAAAGCCCTCGATCGACGATGCGCGTCTCGGGTTCTAATTTGCGATCGGTCTAGAATGCTTCGCTTCAAACCTTGATTAATAATATACTATTTTATCCTTGCGTTAATAAGTGTCCAACGTTGTGTAATTTGCATAACTGAAGAAGAAAAAATGAAATCTGGTGTTCGACAAAATGTGTATTATATTATATAATATAATAATTAATAATAATATACTATTTTTAAGAGTTTGTAGATTAAAGTCCTACGAACGTTCAAGTAAATGTAAAGATAATTTGTAGCAATGTGGTGAATTTGAAACTTTATATTCGAATTTTCAGCTCCACTCTACCTCACATTATTTTCGGAACGCCTGCCTTAAATTTACTTGTTAAATTATTTCATTCCTATAAATTTGAATTTGACCTGTAGTAATCAGGAAGTCGATTCAAATTGGCTAAATTATTTCTTAAATTTCTACGTTTCTTAAGAATTGTGTATTGAGACGTTCGGTCGTGATTTAATAAAGTAATATTTTTCAATAGCTGCTGTAATTACCGTTTTTTAATAAAATAATAAATGGCAAATATAGCCTTTAATACAAAAAATTCTAAGTAAAATATTATTCTAATTATAATTTTCAGTGTGATGCCTGCAACCAAATAAAATAAACTTATACTCTTAAAGTTGCTAAATTCAAAGCTTAAAAAAATTCACAAAACATCATTTTACAAGAGAGTAGGTGAACTTTTTTATTTGAAGCTAATTGTCATAAGTATTTTAATTCTCGTTACGTCAATATAGCGATTTTAATGATCTTAAAATGGCACGAACTTTGCGGGTGACATTATAACATTCGACCAATTCGTGATGTGCCTTGAGACAAGGCTTAAGCTATTACACTAGACATTTGAAATTCTATATCGCCAACACTTTGCTATAAATTTCTTAAAATGTTTTGTGAGAAACTTTTACTTTTTTCACAAAAATGAATTCTATTCATTGCATGCCTGAAAAATATTACGAACAAAACTCTCGTTATCAACAGTTACAAATATCAGTCAGTAAATACTGTGGCACGACGATAACAACTCTATCCAGAATTAAAAAATCGTTGGCATTTTTTATCTAAACACTTCCAGACCCATGCGCCTATTTATAAAACGAAGTGTTTCCAATCAATTCATTAAATATTTTCGATGAAATTCGCACTGATTAATATTTGTTTTAACTCTATGAAAACACGATATCATATACGAAAAAATACACAATTCGTCTTTATCTGGCTCACTTCCCTGTTACCGCTCCTTCGAAAATTAAAACGCTATTTATTATTTTACGCCCGGTTAACTTCGACCTCTGCTGATAAATCTTCCTTACAAATTCGCCCCCAAAATTTACATAAAGCAAATTTATCGCTTGAACTTTGGGATTTTTAATGTTTTCACCACAAATTTTCTTTTCTTTTCAGAGGGAAGTAATCCAAGCTAAGTCACATGTACAAGCTGAGCCCACCCGACATGGCTTCAGAAAATGCTACACGTGTTTTTGAAAGCAGAGTCGATAACAGCACCAGTAGCAGAGATGAAAATTTGGCAAGAGTGGAAGTGGCAACATTGGCGATCATTTTTCTTGTTACTGTGATTGGGAATAGCACGGTGCTGCTGGCCCTGTGGACCAGAAGAAGGTATTTTTAAGGGTTTAAAATAATCACGAACAGAAAAAAAAACTTCGTTGAATTAAAGTTTTAATGTATTCAATATCAGGGGAGTCGTGATTTTCGTGTGATTATTACCCACAACTTCGTTTCAGTAACTGAATTTTACACTCCAAAAGATCCACTTAGTCCTTTATTCTATAATAGAGCTGTGGGCATAGATTTACGAAGCACTAATCTGCAATAACTAACTTAGACATCTGCTTCAATTTGATACAGACAATCGAGGTGAAATAAGTTTCCTTTATACGGATTTCTTGAAAGCATTTTATCAAATTGACAATTTTATTTTTCTTGAAAACTCGACACATCTGGATTTAAGTTTTTTTTTTACATTATTTTATTCAAACTGAAATTCAAAGATAAATGTGATTTAAAACTTGTTTGATTTTACCTGAAGCAACAGCTTACTTTTATCGTCAAAAGCTTGTTTTCAGGAACTTCAGGCAGACACTTACCGAATTGATCTTTGCAGCAACACTCTCACGTTTTTGTTCCGTTTCACTTTACTTAGTTAAATGAAGTCCCAGTTGTAAATATTTTCTAATATTGACTACAACGTTTAGAAATCTATGTGACAAAACATTAAAAATACACCTTTAATATCAATCTAGTGAAAGATACAAACACCGAATGTAATAAAACCCCAGTAAATATTTTCTAAGATTTACAAGACATGTGTTAATATTATATTATGGATGATAAGTACTATAAGAAATGATTCAATTTTGTGTGTGGAAAATTAGACTAAAGATGTTGTGTATCAAGAACAAATTATTAACAGTTTCATCCATTGTGTTTACACACTAATTAGCTCTGAAATTCGATTATTAGTTAATGAAATTTTTCTTGAAATTGTAAGTCTTGTAGTTACAGTACGCTCTCAATTTTGACACATTAAAGTTTTAATCAATCACGTGAAGATTATTTCCGATTATACTAGAATCGCAGAACAGATGTAATATTAAGAGCTCGTAATCAGTATGTGGACAACGAACCTTGCTTTACCATTTAGTTAAGCAACATGTGTCTTAAAACTTCAATACATTCAATAGAATCAAATGCCTAGCAAGTACTCGTAATTTTAACGTTAGCTTCAATCTACTCACCAATAACGCATTTGCAGAATACCCGGTTATAATGTAAATTTGTCAGAGTTAACAAAAAATTGCATCAAACTATCTAGTACATATTAATTGCTTTGATAAATTTAACGTCATTTTTACTAAATGAATATTACATTTATGAGTTATCTTGCTATTTTTAATTTTGATTTATTATGGCAATTATGAGCATAATTCATTTAATTTTATCATGGTTTCCAAAAATGACACACTATTTATTGACATATAGTGAATGTAAAAAAAAATGTGGATCGTAAATCATTCAGTATTTGTAGAATATATAAGCTTCTAAAAACCGGACTTTAATTTATTGCTCTTTGAAACAAAGTGGCTGATAAACCGTTTTTTTTTTTAGGGACTCCGGCAATACAAATCTCATATTAAAATAAACAGTGCGCCAAAAAACGAATTTATTTTTTCACGCTATCATCAATTAGACGCACAGAAAAAACATATAGCATCCTTTTGATAGCTAATTATTCCAGACAATCTACTCATTGCCAGATCCAATATAACTAAAACGTTAAATTAATCACCGGCCCAAGTTAAGATAAATTATTTCAAATCAGCCTGTCACGACAGGACTAATTGAAGCGTTTCATTCAAGACTCTAATAAGCTTAGTGCATACCTTCAAACTTTAAAATTTAATTCCCATTCATTAACATTCCCTTTACTTCCTCAATACACTCATTTTCCCTTTCACACACCCACACAACTCTGATTAGAACGAATCGTATCGATAATTCAACTTTCAGCTTCGAACTCAATTAATTATTGCAGATACGCCGGCCGAAAGAAATTATCTCGAATGTACTTCTTTATCCTGCATCTGAGCATCGCCGATCTGATAACGGCATTTCTGAGCGTCCTTCCCCAGCTGGCGTGGGATATCACCTACAGATTCTACGGCGGCTTCTTCCTGTGCAAGCTCGTTAAGTATGGGCAGACATTGGGGCCATATTTAAGCTCGTACGTCCTCATGGCGACGGCGATTGACCGTCACCAGGCCATCTGCTACCCCCTGACGTACTGCTCGTGGACTTCCAGGAGGTCTAAAGTCATGGTGTACTTCGCGTGGATCGCCAGCCTAGCCTTCTGTATTCCGCAGGTATGTTATTTGACTTTTCTTAAACGTTGTGCTTTTTAAAATAAATTTCAATGCCACCTAAGTGTCATAAAAACCCCTTAAAGACCCTTGTACCCGTGGAATATTAAACTGCAGGAGACTTTTTTATGAACTTCGTAAAAGTTCAATTCACATAATAAAATATTTCCTCATTTCATAAAAATACGAATATTAATTCCATTCCTTATTATTAGGACCCACCACTGACCCGAAAATGACCGGCATTCAGACAAGACTTCTATCATGACGGGTACTAAAAGCAAGTAATTAAATGCATTGATTAGATTAATAAAAAACTTTTGAGATCTTAGAACTTGAGCATACATATTCGTCTGCTATTTTTCCCTAATCTCATACCATACTCAAGAGCCTAGCGTAACTACCGATCATTTATCCACGCATCCCATGAAAAGTGATCTACACTACTTACTCTCACCTGCTGGTGCTAACCTATTCTGACTGACATGATGAGACTGTTCGATAAACTTCCGAACAATGTGGCATGTTTCAAAAAAACAGCTTTTAACATTTTCACAATTATTGCTTCATTTAAGTGTAAATATTTCAAATTCTCAACTAAACTATTTGGTACTACACCTACATTGGAGATAACATTGAATAGCAAACAAGAACCCTTCTGTTTGAGCGTATAAACTTGATTTCTTGAGCCAAATCAATGACACTTTCTTGTTGATGTGAGTTTCGTCTAGCTCTTTGAAGAATTTTCCATGCAGTTGCTTTTGTTCCAGCTCACTTATTATGTTGTCTAGATTGTGGGGTCTGGGGATTTCTTCGGTATTGGATAGATTTAAGGATGTGTGGTTTAATTCTGTCCTATGGCGAGAAACAGTTCATTTCTTTCTGCGCATCTGGAATATTTCTTCAATTCCGAAAGTTGTCTCTTGTATAAATGTTCTATGTTCTGGAATCCTCTTCCTCCGTTCTGTTTTAGTAATGAAAATCTTTCAATTGATGACTTCGGATGATGTCTTCTATATTGTGTGAATGATTTTCGTGTTGAAATGTTGAAACGTTTAAATTTTCCAAATCAGTTTTTGACCATTTAATTATTCCAAAAGAATATATTAGCAGTGGAACACAGAATGAATTTACTGCTTACATTAAATTCTTTCCGTCTGATTGTGTCTTCAATAGTAATTTACACAACTAGTTCGGGATAGCCTGCTTCCCGCATGAACGCTTGTTTGCGGCACGACCGAAGGGAGTGACGCATTTGCGTGAATGCGGGAAGCAGGCTCACGAACGTGTTGTGTACAATATTTTTTGCAACGAATAAACCTTTAAACTGAAGAGATTAACTGTGAGTTATTTATAAACAACGGCATTGACAGCGCCGTCAACACGTCACAATGTTGGCACTACCCGAGTATTTTAAGGTTACCATGGCAACGGAAAGTTAAATGCACGTGTGCGGGAAGTTCGACCTCCTGCACTCTGGTGAATGCGCGAAAGCTATCAAAAAAGTCAGGAGTGCAAAAAATTAATTTTAATCTTGCCAGATATTGTTCTAGTTTTGACATGATCCATATAGGAAGACTGATGAGAGCCTAGATATATGTATGTATCGCTTCTTTCTTGAGCTTAGATTATTTCATTATTCTGGGTTATATTTGGTATTTGTTGTTGAACACCTTTTCTGATTACTTGAGTCTTACATTTCTCAACACCGAAGTTCATCTCAATGTCACCGGAAAACTGTTCTGTTAGATTTATTAGACTTGTCAATTGATTTTTCGTACTTGCATCATCCATATGTAGTAAGTGACTTAACCTCATTTCTGTTTTGGTGTTAATTTTTATATTGAAACCATAATTGCAGCTATTCAAGATGTCGAAAAGAGGATTTATTGCCAAACAGAACCGTAAGTGGGCTAAGGGAATCGTCTTGAAAGATTCCCCTTCTGATATTATTGGATCTGATTGAACTGTTTGATCATTTAAGGTTATTTGGAGGGTGGTTTCCAAAATTACATTGAATATTTGAGAGAAAAGCAGATATTTTAGAATCAATTTTGTATAATTTCAGAATTTTGCATGCCCACGAATGCGGAACTGAAACATAATAATCAATAAAAGCAGTACATATGTTTTAGTTTTCTTTCCTAGCTTGTTTCCAGCAGATGGAATCTATAATTAATTATTTTTGTCATTATGTATTATTATTGAAAGTTGACCAAGAATGACGAAAAAAGTGCTGGCCAATTTGGTATAAAGTATAAAGGTGACATTTTGAACTAGAGGAAAAAAACCTCATTAGTTATAGTATAAAGTGCAGGGACATTTTGATAGTAAAAAGATAAACTTTTACAGCGAGAGGTATTAATATTGTCGAAGTTTGAAGAGGACGTAAATGAATTGGAATAAGATGATTTCCATATACCAGGATAAATTTTAAGTGGCGATAAATTCTCCTTCTCCTCATAACTACTAAGCTTCCAACTACTCCGCAACCTCATTTAAATAAACTCCACATTCTCACCTTCACCATGATTTATTGTTTATTTTGTATATTTATCTCGCACGTCTCTCAAACGCGACGTAGAAATACAAAGGTTTTGAGAAAAGCGAGATAAAAATAATGGCTCTCTGGTGTGTCTTGGACAGAATTGTGTTTCACAAGCAAATACTTTTTTAGTGAAGGTTACAAATCCACTCACCAGCGTTACCGTATCAACTAACCACAAAACCAGAAGCCATAAACAACGTTTATTGTGAACGTAATGCGCCCCTCGTCAAACGTAACATTTTTTTTATGTTAATTGCACGTTAATTCGTGCCATTTAGCTACCATTGAAATGCAATGAACTTCGCTTAAATTTCACAGTACTTGGAGCGTTTGAATTCTGTTAAGTTCTCTCGTTCGAGACGCAAACACGAACCGTCACGTTAAATTTATCTTGGTTTTCTCGTTGCCTGAAGAGTTATTATGTGCGCAATAAAAATTCTTGAAAAAAATTTGTTTAGATTGCGGCTGTTTTTGCAGAAAAACCCTTAACTTTTTTGTAATTTTTGTAAAAAATCTCTGTGTAGGTTGCAGGTTTTTACGTAGGTATTAAATTTCCAGAGCGTCCTTTTACATGGCTTGTAAAATAAAATTTAAATTGATTTTTTATATTTTAAATTTTATATACGGTTAGTTACTTGTTTCGTTTACAAAACATCGTTTTTATGGAACAGTAACAATTTGTAAATACTTACTTAATTTTTTGAAGAATGATTTATGTTTCAGTGGGATTAGGTTATTACGTAAAATGTAGTGGTGAAATATTATTATTATTATTATTATTATTTAATTAAATTGCCCAACGGAGAAAATTCCATTTACAGGGCAAGGTTAGAAGTAATGAATATTAACAAACAAACAAGAAAATTGGTGAAAGAATTCAATGTAACTAACACAGCAAGAAGTGTTCACGAATCCTATTGAAGGAATCTAATCTAAGAATATCTACAGCGTGTTCAATATTTTCGTAATTTGTAATCATTCGATAGATGGGAGAGTTAGATAGAATGTTCGTTTTGAACTTTGATATAAAGAAAATATTATGAAGCCTTTTATTAAATGCTGGAACTGCAAAGTTTATATTATTTAGTAGCTCTGGACTATCGATTAGGTAGTGAATTAATTTAAATAAGAAAATTACAGAAAAATACGATCGCCTGCAAGACAGAAATGGGAGGTTTATACGTTTAAGAAGTAAATCTTCTGGGTAACCTCGAGGTGGATAAACACCGTCCATCAAGAATAATGCAGATTTAGCAAAACGACGTTGCACTTTCTCAATTGATCTTATGTGTATATTATAATTAGGTGACCACACGACACTCGCGTATTCCAACTTTGGACGAACAAACGTCTTGTATAATAAGATGAAAACATTAACATCAGAGAAATGTTTTGCATTTCTTGTGACAAAACCCAAACACTTGAAGGCGGAGGACACAATTGTATTTACGTGTTCACGAAAGTTTAATTCACAGTCAAAGGTCACTCCCAGATCCTTATGTGAGTTACGTCTCTCTAACGCAGTACACTCAACTGTGTAGTTAAATATTATTGGATTTTTTTTCTTTGTAAATGACATCGAATAGCATTTCTTTAAATTTAGCGGTAGATTATTAAGAGTACACCATTCGTTAGTTTTTAGGATATTATTTTGCAGTCTAACACAGTCCTCAATGCTATCAATTTTCAAAAACAATTTAAGGTCGTCTGCAAACAATAAGTAGTTGACATTCAAATCACATACAATATCATTGACAAACAATACAAAAAGCATAGGGCCCAAAACAGATCCCTGAGGGACACCAGAAGACTGTTCAAAATTATGAGATCTATATCCATGACATTGTACATATTGATACCTATCCTTTAAGTAAGATTTAAAGAGATTCGTCAGACCATTTGAAAATCCATACGACTTCATTTTAGATAATAATATTTGGTGATCTATTCGGTCAAACGCCTTCGAAAAATCCGTGTAGACCACGTCCACCTGACCCGACCTGTCAATATTCTCACAAAGATGTTGTGTCAATGAAACTAAATTTGTAACAGTGGAACTACCAGCCATAAATCCGTGTTGGTGGATGGATATCATACTAGCTATGTGATTATATATTCTCTTATGGAGTATTAACTCAAAGACCTTACAGAAATTGTTAATGATAGCAATCGGTCTGTAGTTTTCAACTTCAGATTTATTCCCTTTCTTAAAGATGGGACAAACACGTGACGTCTTCCAGCTGTCAGGAAAAACCGCAGAACTAATTATTTTATTGAAAATTGATGTTAATGGTCCTAGAAAAATGTGCTTACAGTCAGATATTAGAAAAGCAGGAATTAAGTCTGGGCCAGCTACCATGGTAGGTTGTATGTTATTTAGAGCCTGTAATACTTCAGCCTGCGTAATACTGGATAACGATAACACATTCAATGAGTCAAGATTCATATCAGGGTAGTCACTACAAAGGGGATCAGAGAAAGAACTCGAGAAATACTTCGCAAAACCGTTAGCTATCTTCTGAGGGCTATCTAAACTAGAGGACCCATAACTCATAACACTTGGTAAACCACCAGACCGGGAGATTTTGTTCATATATGAAAACAGCTTTTTTGGATTCGTTTTTATATTATCCTTAATTACTTGTAGGTAATTGGAATAGGCATCTCGTATCTCCCTTTTCAATTCAGACCGTAGTTGTTTAAATTTATTACCGTATTCTTCGTCACTAGTGGCTTTATACCTTTTCCACAATTTATACTTTTGTTTAAGACGCAAAATGATGTTTTTATTGTACCATTCAGGAAAAGCTCCCATAGAGTTATTTTTATAGGGAATATGTTGTGCAAAGATTATCATTAGTTGGTCGTAGAAGACATTGACCATGTCATTGCTGTTCAAAACCGTATTTAAAAAGTTCCAATCTACCTTTAATAAAGCAGCATAAAGACCCACAAAATTGGCCTTTTTAAAGTTAAACTCATTTAGGTTTGTGGCGCAGGATTTTATAGTTTTTGATGTTTCAAAACTAATTCCAATTTCTAATGCAGGGTGATGTTTGTCCTCCGGTAAGATTATTTCACTAGCTTTGCAAACTGTAGGAAATTTATTACTAAACACCAAGTCGAGAAGTCTACCGATTGAATTTGCAATACGATTAAATTGTTTTAATTCAAAATAGTTAATCAACTTATTAATAATATCAAACTTTACGGAGTGTGTATTACATTCTTCACAATTAAGAAATTCCGAGATATTAAAGTCACCAATAACTATAAGATCAGACCCATATGTAAGTCCTGCCAAGCGGAATCCTAAGTCGAGAAGGACATAAGATTGCGTAAGTTCTACCAAGCACAACGCTAAGTCGGGAAAGACCAAGCGCACTCTGCTTCGAAGGAGCTTGTGTCAGCTCAGACAAACACAACACTCCGCAATGAACATAGCCTTTTTATAGCGGTCGTTCCTTCTACACTGTAGTATGGTATGCATGAAAGCCAGTGAGAACGCATACTAGAGGAGCGTCCCGATACTAAGCTTATTTATGCTACAGTATGTTTTTACGAATGTTAGTTAAAGCTTACCTACATTGCTACTTTTTAAAGAGTTCTTCTTTAACTCTCTGTGGTATTTCTTTTTGTCATGAACATTGTTCTTATTGTTTTGAAACGTCTAGTTGATGCCAAAGTTCTTTTCTTTATTTTTTTTTCAGTTCCGTTTTCATGGTTTATTATATTTCTTAGATACTGGTATCTGTCTACTTGTTCCAGTTTTGTTCCTTTTGCTAATTTTTTATGTTCTCTTTTATATTTTGCTATATTAGTTGATTTTATTTTGTTCACGTTCAGGCCCCAATTTCTCATGTACATTTTGTCGTCTTTAACTCGTTAACTTCCTAGCTTAACGTCTTTCACTGCGGTTTCTATCACTGAAGCGAACAGTAGAGGGTTAAGATAGCAGGATTGGCTTACTCATTCCTAAGTTGTTATGAATTTCTCCGAAGTTACATATCATTTATTAATTCCCGAAGAATGTCTCTTTATTTAAACTGTTTACAAGGTGGATCTGTGACTTCATATCGAGGGTGGTTCATGGGGGTTCTGGCCTATTCGATTTTTAATTTGTTTTTTCTATATTTCGACACTACTGCGGTAGGGGATGCCGTGGTTAAAATTATTGCATATATTTCGAAATAGCCCTGTATATTCTTCTAATTTTCTATTATTTTTCGCTTCCTTTCCATTTAAATATCTCATGACAATGATCTTTTCATTTACAGCCTCCACTACGTTTTGAAATTTTTACTAAAATGTATCTTTTTACTTCCCGAGCGTAAGCAAAGGAAGTATTGTAATCGAGTCCGTCGGCCGACTCTCTACTTTTACGTTTTCTCGATCTTTCATGACCCCTAGAAGACGAAGAAATAGGTCTCCCATTTCCGTCTGTCTGTCCGTCTGTCCGTCTGTCCGTCTGTCCGTCTGTCCGTCTGTCCGTCTGTCCGTCCGTCTGTCCGTCCGTCTGCCGTCCCGGATTTTTATTAGACAGATAATCTCCGAAAGTACTCGACCGATTGTTGTGAAATTTTGTACTTATATTAAGAATATCATGTAGATGGTAAAACGCTAACCAAAATTTGTCTAATCATCCCCACCACTAATGCGATGACGTCACTTCAAAATTGTACATAGTAAAAAGGTTTTCAATTGTATAAAATAACATAGTCCTACACATGTAGTTTACAACTCTGAATCGACTTTTCACCCGAAACGTCCAGATTTTTGGAAAAAAAAATCAAAATTATAAAACAACATTTTGAAATTTAATTTTTAATCTGCTAACCAGAATGCTTTGAAATGTTGCAGATGTTTTAAGGCTATAAAGAGCATCATAAATCTTTAGTCAAAATATATTTGCTTATCCCCTCCAAAAACTTGATGACGTCAGCTCGAAAGTTTGCCGAATAAATCATATCTAAAATGTACAAAATATGATGAGCCTGTACTTGTCATTTATCATTCCATTCATAATTTTTGGATTTGCATATACAGAGTGACTCAAAAAAATTAATGAATGCGTAAATATATTTTATTGATTTAATCAGGAACTACAAAACGGAATGCTCTGACATCTTGCAGATGCTTTAAGGTTATAAAGAGCATAATAAATGTTTAGTCAAAATATATTTGCTTATCCCCTCCAAAAACTTGATGACGTCAGCTCGAAAATTTGCCGAATAAATCATATCTAAAATGTACAAAATATGATCAGTCTGTACTTGTGATCTATCACTCCATTCATATTTTTTGGATTTGCATATACAGGGTGATTCAAGAAAATAAATGAAAGCGTAAATTTATTTTACTGATTTACTCAGGAACTACAAAACCGAATGCTTCGAAATCTTGAAGATATTTTAAAATTATCATAAGCATGGTAAATTTTTGATCAAAACGTATTTGGTCGTCCCCCCTAAAAAATTTATGATGTCACCACAAAATTTTGCTGAATAAATCCTATCTAAAATGTACAAAATATGGTGAGTCTCTTCTTGTGATTTATCATTCCATTCAAATTTTTTCGATTTGCATATACAGGATGACTCAAAAAATTAATGAATGCGTAAATTTATTTTATTGATTTAATCAGGAACTACAAAACCGAATGCTTTGAAATCTTGCAGATGTTGTAAGGTTATAAAGAGCATAATGAGAACGGGAATTAACAGCAGAGTGCAACGAAACAACGTTATTCTAATCTCAAATAAACGAAGTGCAGTCCGCAACGGCAATGAATTCGCATCCCGTGCGAACCGTACCGAGTTTGGCCTTGCCTAGCCCGACAGAAATCCGCTCTCTAGATATTACACACCGGCGCCGTATACGTGAGTAAATTGTTTCGTTATTTTATTGATTATAAGAAATCAATATTCAAAACGACCCAATTCATTTTCCCGAAAATTTGGGAACACAATAATTTTATTCTTAGTGTAACCAGCCTAACTAGGCTGGGGCGTGAGTTAAAAAAAAAACTAATAATATTTTGAAAAATTAAATTATCTTTAATCGGGTAGCGTGTTTTTATCTCGTCTTCTACCTGAGAAGTGTTAATCACACATCACAGAAAAATGGGAATTCTCTTACCTTTCGAAACTTCCCTTTTCGCTGTTCGAGGGCACGGAGTCACTCACTAGTACCGCTGTTTCCATGCACTATTATTTTAACGCAAGGGTCGGCCGCAAAGCCCGCAAAAAGAAAGTCCAACGTAGTTGAAAATCGGTCACCCTTATTTATTTACACACACTAATGAATTAATCAAAAATTTACACAAGAAAACCAAAATGAACAAGTGGATCACCGCTCGCGGTGACTTCCACAAATTTAGAAAATAAGACAAATAAAAATTTAACACTGAACAAAAATGAACACTAAGACACTTTGAAGCAAAATTTAAAACAAAGAACGCGTCGAGAAGGAACGAGTTGCACACTACAAAATCCCGACCAGAGAACTGACAAAAATTGACCAAACTACTCTTTTATAATTTCGCCAAGAGTGGAGACTCCACCCGACGTCAAGGGGCTAACAAAGAAAAACCAATGGGATGAAGAAACCCCCTGTGTTGGAAAGAAATGCTTTCTCGTTCTTTCTCGTCTACACCAGCAAACCGCTCAAATCGCCGTCGATTCACATATTCTTATCAAAAGTCCCTGACAATATCAATTACATTATACCATGAATCTATCGAACAGCTTTTTGGAGTGGTCACTGGTTCGCGACTTAACTAGGATAGCCAGACATAGATCTCGAACCCATCAAACGTTCTTTTACTTATGACTCGGCTGTTTCTCACAGGTGGAAACGCAAACTTTATTCCACCTGTGGTAGGCTAGATCTATGTCCGTCATCCATCCGACTTTCTAACCTTTTGTTTTCTCAAAACATCTGTACACAATCATTTACAAAGTGAGGAATCGCATCATGCCATTTCAATAACGGGATCTCTCAAACAAAGCTCTTCTCTGCCTCTGTCCCCATCCATCGTGGTCGCTATAAGACTGTGCCGTTTCTTGAAATTCGACAAAAGGGCTAGGCACGCTTGAAACTCAATTTACTTTTTTAACGACTCCCTCGGAAAAGATTGGGCATGTGGTACTATAAAGTTAACCCGAGGGTCCAGTGCCACATGCAGAGAGGACGGGATATAGCTAGATGGGACAAAGGAAGTATATGGATCTATTTGTTGGGATTTTCTGGGAAGGTTCGGAAGAAGTGATTTTTAAGGGGTCGTTAACAAGAATTTCGACCCATGATGAACAGCCGAGACAAATCAGCTCGCGACAATGACCTTTCTGGGGTTGCACGTGCACTCGTAACAAATGCACTTGTTACATTAGTATTACACTACATCTATCCCAACTGATATACGTGTCCTTGCAAAAATGTTGATGACGTCATCACAATTTTTTTTTAAATTCCCACTACAAAAATGTAATGAGAAAAAAAAACATAATAGGCATGCAGTCGTCAAGTTTCCGACAGCGAGGGAAGTACTGTCTAAACTCTTTAGACCAATTTTTTTTTCACATCTTCGTTAGGTCCGTACCTACACTGGCATTAAATTTCAAAATCCTCTCAGTCCGTCAGACTATTCACTAGTTTTAATTTTTTATTAGAAGTCCTAGTCCGGCTGCTGCGTTCTCCTTCTTCTACACTCCACTCTATATTATCTCGTGCCCATCGTGTATTATTTTACACCCTTTCCTCATTAAGTTCTATTTCCCCTTCTTTCATTTCCTCGATAAGTTCCCTTCATTGCCTTTCAATCCATTCACATTCCATGTTGCGATATTTTATAATCTTTATATTTGCGTTTTCGTTTCCTTTTTTCCATAATTTGGAACCTTTTCTATTACCTTTTCTGTCACCTGCGTTTAGACCCGGTTTTTTGGTTTCTTGATGTTAAAGTTTCCCATGGATTTGTTTTTACAGTCGACCCATTTCCAATGTGTACCGTTTATGGTTGGGTTCAAATACCCGACCTTAACCCAGTTGCCCTTATTTTATTCTTCTTTATTGTTTTCTTGTGTCGACTTTCTTTCTTTCCCTTTTGGTCATTTGTTTTTTGATGTTTCATAACTCGTAGAATACGAAAAAATAAGTCCGCTGTCATCTTCACCAATAATTTGATAACATCTCCTTATAAACTTGTACATTAAACATTATTTAAATTTTACAAAAATAATATAATCCCAGGTTTATAAATCTGCCTTTTTCTCCCAGCCGTCCAAACCAAAAAAAAATCAAAGTATGTATCAGCTACATACTTATTAACTCCTCCTGCATTTCTTAATTTGATATTTATTGTAACGGTTCTTTCTTTATTGCATGGTTCATATCATACTTACTTAGCAGCACTCCTTCGATCCAATGTATCATCGGGAGAAGAATAAAAAATACGATCAAAGACAGCCATGGATTTTTTAAAGTTAAATTTATTTGAACATATTATTATAAAAATTCGAAATTAAACATAAAATGTTGCGTTTATTCGACTAATTGTAAATGGTCTATATAAGGAACACTATAATTGGATAAAATGATCTGGTTTTAATAAGTATATGCATACACAATAGAAGCGAAAAAAAAAACAAAAATTGTGCTGACGCTTACGAACGCAAACTCTTGAGTAAAAAATACGCCACAACCTACGTATATAAATAAAAAATTTCTTTAAGTTAAAAAAAAAAAATAATAGTCCTAGGACTCGCAACAATATTTGCGGCCCCTACGACCGAACCCCAAAAATAAACGAGCAAAGGTATACATTTCCGTCCTGTTAAACTCAGAAATATGTGTTTGTTCTGCCGTAATTACTTACTTTCCCAGCATGCCACCCACGTAATCAGCAGATTCTTATTTCCCAAAACTGCCATGATGCCTCCACGTTTTCCCAAAAATATTGTACTCCAGGGCACGGCATGCATATTTGCGTAGATGTTGTCAGAAATAAAAGAAGCTTTATTGCACACTAGCGTTACTTCGCGAATTTAATATCAACAACCACGACACACACATCGAGTGATGGAATTCTTGTTCGAAATAATAATAAAAAGAAACGTTGTCGAATGATGAAAAAAACAAATGTTGTGATACGAAGAGCATATAAAATATTTGTACGAAGGGAAACGGAGATTAAATTGTAAACCATTTACGAGAGGTATAAATTGTGTTATTCCTGAGCTTTGGAGGAATCCGTCTCAGTTATTCTAAACGTTGTAAAAACAGGATTTCCAAACTGATGGTAGCTTGCACAAGACATAAAGACTTTAAATCCTTCTGTTCGTCCTCGTGGGAGGATTTGCTTTATGTGTAACGAATAGCGAAGAACACAAAACTTCAATGTATTTGTTTGAGAATATGTTGAAGACGCTGAGTGCCAATTTAATTTACGATCGGGACCTAATAGCTATCGCAAAAAATCATGTCCGGGCTATGCTTAAACGCCTCGACAATGTCAGGAAACTCGTCAAAGTCAATTTCGATGTCACTCGTAAATCTGGAACTCGAGAAATTGGAGTTTCTTTTTATTATTCTGCGGTTACTGACGGCTGGATTTTTCTGTAAGATTATGAGGGGTGGCGGTGGCCACATTTGAGAAAATCGGCACGTTTCTTTGATTAGGGGATCGAAGCTGGATGACCTCAATTTTCATGTTGTCATTCGAGATGTGTTCCGACTATTTTGGAAGAAGAAATATATTGGTAATGAATGGAAGGAGTTTTGGAACTTTTCTGTAATGATGAGTTGGCAAGACTGAATGAGAATGAAAAATAAATTACTGGAATTTTAGCGATCCTGGAATGGCATGTGTCCGTAAATGCTTTAAAAAGGTCTTAGATTCATAATTGAAACACCAAATGAAACTAATCTTCCTATATATGGTAATTTGGTTCGATTTTTAAAATTATTCCAACGAGTTGTTTCCAACTTGAGACATCGTTTTCAAAGCTTAAAATTATTTATACGTACCTACTATAAGTACTTATAACAAAGGATACGACAGAAAAATAAACATCACCTTTACCTACGGTAAAAGAAGCATGCTCAATTTCGAATTTAAAAGAGTACCGCATATTAATTACTACTTAATACTTTAGTATTTATTTGGGTGATTAATAATATTTTTAATAATACATTAACAAAGAAAAGATTTAATTGTCATATACGCTTCTGGATTCTTATTCTGGATTCTTAATTTATGGGGGCTGACCGTAGCCAGCCGGCACTTAGGCCTCGCCTTTGGGCCCATTGTACCTTCCCCAAGTCTATATCAGGGTGTTTTCCCGCTCCTCTACTCGTCAAGCCACCCAACTGCTTGAATGTACTTGAGTAATGCAGAGGGTGGAAACTCCCTGATATTTGCCATACTAGGCCAGATGTCCCCTAGTATGGATTCCCTGTAGGAGGCTAGGGCTGGACACTCACGAAGAATGTGCTCAGCTGTTTCCTCTTCTTCATTGCATCCACGACAGATTGGGTCTGTTACCACCCCTATCGTATATAGATGTTTGTTAAACTGGTAATGTCCCGTAAGGAATCCTACCAGTTTACGCAGTTTGTCCCTTGAAAGTGAGAGATAAAATTTCGTCAACTTATACGCTTATTTTAAATTATTCTATTCTCATTTGCTGGTGATTTTATGAAATTTTAGCAATATTAGATAACGAACAGCATTACCCGCTGACATTTAACATATAAATTCAGCGCCTTGTAAGTAATAAAAGGTCATTAATTTAATTATTGTATGAGTTCGAAACTCATTTCCACTACACTAATTAGAAGCAATACAACACACCATTATTCCAAATTTAACGCTTATAGCTTTATATTTCATAGCTGACAACACATAATTAACTAATATAAAATATGATCGGAAAAATGTTGAACCATCGTTCACAATCCAGAAATTTTCACAACTGTTAGTAAATTATTTGAATCTTAATAAAATTTCAATTTTACTCCTAATTATTTTTAGAATGCAATATTAAGAACAAATTATGTTGTGGATCAGTGCAGGTTAGACCAGAATAATGTGTGAATCAACGGTGGCTAATTAAGGGAGTTTTTCAAAAATTAGAAATTAATAGTGGACAAACAAGTATGTAGTGTTGGCTTTGAAAACACAAAATAAATTATCCAATATCTAAATTGTGCAAAGTGGGCAACAAATTTCAACAATTACCTTTAAAGCAATTTTAAGTAAAATTACCCAAGCATATTTTTTCTAAAATTATTACTTGTTTCAACTTTACCAACGATCGTTACAAAAGCATTACCACGAAGATTGAATCCATTGTTAAAATATACATGAATTTGCTTTTTTCCTGTTGGAAAGAGAGTTTAAAAACCTCACTTGTGTTGACCCATATTCACGCATTTTCAACAATTAACTTCATTTACGATTACAGTTATTATCTGTGGAATCAGGATTTACCGTTTTTATGATAAAAAAAGAGAGCACTAATTTATTCATTTAAATATGACCAAATTACACAGCAACATAGTTGTTTTTGCTTCGTCGAAAAAAGTGCTTAAGACCAACAGCTTAAAATTCATTTCAAGTCTTCTTACAATTTATGACAATAATATATAAATGGTTTAGTAAAAGTTACTTGTTAAAATTCCAAAAATTATAGTCTACGAAAGTTTAAAACTCACTACATAGGTACTTAAATTTTACTACATTCCGCTGTGTCTTTTGGTACTAAATAGTTGGTAACAATTAATGGTACAATCTCGAATTCACTAATGTCGGGAGACCCTGTCCATAAATTAAATGCACACAAAATACTGTCTTTCTAAGTTCTACCTCGTGAAAATTATAATTATGTAAACAATGTGCTAAGTAATAAACAAAATTCCAATTTTGTGTCAAATAAACTAAAATTCTAACTGGCAGCAAACTGCATTTGAATACTTTACAACACACAAAGAATAACTTTTGTGAGCAACGATTTTTGTTTGCTTGCCTGTTATTGTGTGACTATAGTAATAAGTTACGAATAAAACCTGCACTGTGAATAACCGAAGTTTACTTCATTATTCTGAACTTCGCGACTTATCCAGATGTTTATGTCAACAAGTACGAATAGACGAATCTTCTAAGTTTACGTAACAAGTCTAGCATAAAATATACAAAATGAAAATGTATCAGTATTTACAAAGTTTGCATTTACAGCTCCTTCAAGGTAAAAACATATTGAATACTGACCTATTTTACCGTGCCGACATAGATACAGGATGTACGTACAATCCGTTTTATTTTCATAAATTAATGATTCTGAAATACAGTCATTAAGTATACACCAACATGATTTTTCAAAATGAACATAGACAAAGTAGCACTTTTATGGTATAAAATTTGTTGCTTATATATTTACTAATAATCTTAATGGGTTGCACTTCAGTAGATACATTTGCGATGTGTTGAAAAATCTGTTGAAGGTCGAATTAGCAGCTTGTAATGGGTCCGTTAACTCGGCATTACTGGAAAATAAGATTTAAAACCGATTGTTGTTCTATTTTTTCCTCCCTGAAAATAGCTAAAGGTGCAAATGTTCATGCTAACGATGATTTATTTAAAGAGGAATGAAATATAAACTAAACATTAAAAGAACAAATCAACAACAATAAGTTGATGATTATTAGTAGTGAAACGAATAGGAAGGCTAGAAGCAATTGTTTTCCAACACTTCAAAGCAACATTACTCAACACACTAGAGTAATTTACACAATGGTTCGGGAAAGCTTGCTTCCCCCATGAACGCTTGTTGGAGGCACAACGGTAGGGTTGCTCCCACCGTAGTTTTCTAGATACTTCCCGAGACTCGCACTCTCCAATGTAGATGGTGCTCCAACACCTCCCTTCGAGTCAAAAGTCGCACCATTAAACGAATGGCATCGTTAGTACTTAATCGACCTGAAGCTCTGACATCACCCTGATTCTCGACGAATTCATCACGGCGACGTTGTTCGCACGCGTGCGCGTTCTCCGACACAAATTAAACACACGTGATTCCGTTTATTTAAGCTCTGGACCCATAACCGGTTGTTGCAATCAAGGGAAACACGAACGGAATCAAAATGTATATATTAAGAACATAAGGCATGTACCACAATATATCAATAAAAGAACGGGACAACATGGCGATCGTGCTCGCTCTGACTTCAGTACCGTTGTGTCTACTTTACAAACATGGTGTATCCTAAATGGGCCGTGGCTTTCCACATAATGTTCCAGAAACTTCCAATACAGTTCTTTACATACCTGTACGTAACTGGGATCAGAATTTTGCTTCCTTTTGGTAAAGTCAACTATGAACTTGGCTGTACTAATTAATATATTATGGTTTTAACATTGAATATGTCTATATTACAATATGTCTATATGACAAGTTCATTTTTAAGTAAAGAAGCACACTAGACCCTCTACATTTTATTCTTTCTAACATCAACGATACCCAGGTTATCTTTAAGTTGACGCCATCTGAAACGAATTCCAATCTGTCATTAAATTCTGACGCGCTTTGTAATTGTTCCCCACGTCGTAATTTAACAATGAATTCTTACAGTTGTGCGTCATGTTATTCGCTTCTTCCAACTCCACAATACTCTAATAAAGGGTACAACAATCGCTTTTAATTTAAATGGTAATACCTTAGACTAGATTAATTCAGTACGTGTTTATTATAATAAAAAATTTGCATTTTAAAACTCATATTAATCACGTTTTGTTACTAAATTCTACTTCAAACAGTCCTGCTACCCTTTATCAAATTATTCCAGAACGTAAATTTTCTTTTCCAACAAATCACACAATATGCAACATTCGGCATAAAATTCGGCATGGCCTACGATAATCGTAAAAAATAAAGAGTACAATAAAGTAAAGTCAACAGTGTGCGAACAGTATGTTCTAATAATAATAATCAACAGGTTCATTCGTTTCCGTTTTCAGTACTTTTTCTAGCGAATCGACGATATTTTAGCCCGACAGCTACCCATTCGAATAAATTGCACACCCACACACATTTTTCCCACCTAATCCAAGCAATAAATTAAAAGCAATGTCGATAGGCTATAGGTTTTCACGGTTAAACTTGGCGCATCCCCGTTTAAGTGGATTATAAAACGGACAGACCCCATTAAACGCAGGAAAAACTTTATAACAAGTGTTAACCCTGTCCAGCCTCCCTTATCATACGAATTCGTTTCGCTGAAATGAAAGTTTCGCGGTGGAAACTGTACCGATTTAAAGTTTCAATCAACGATTATTCCTAAAGGGCGGAAGGAAATTCTGGCGACATTGTAGCAAGGCTTATCGCTTGTTGTGGTAGAGAATAATCCGCCACAATGCCATTGTGTCGAAAATTTGGCGCAATTAATACGGGATTAGTTAGTCGAACACGCACCGAATGCGAAGTATTGTCTGATTATGATTATGGAAGCTCGAAAAATGTTGACGAAATGGGGTTAGGTTAAGATCGGTACGGGGAGGAACCAAGGACGGAGTAAAGTTCGGGACGAGTTTTAACTTCTTTAAATAAACGCACAGATAAATGTTTTATGGATGGCTGGCTTTGTGTAGTAAAAAATGCAGCCAAATGTGGGCTAGACAGTTAATTTCCCAGACGCAAAAAAAATATTTTAAAACAATTCATTAAATGCGAGCTGTGCGTTTTTTATTTGAAGTGCACGAAAGGAAATCGATACTTGCTTAAATTATAATTAAATCTAACTTTATAACATCAATATTCGACCATTCTTTTTTGTGTTTTTTCAATATGATTAATATAAATAGAATAATATAGTGACTAGACGACACAGTCATTTAAAATCGGTCTAAGTAATGACACGTATAGCCAAGCGTACTGTAAGCTTTATTGGTAATAATGTATATATTGTGTAATTCTAATTTGAGAATATATCACTGCACCAAGATCATTTAAAGCATTCATATTTTTTAATATTAAATTATCAAGATAGTGGCACGGCTCATCTTGGAAATATATGTGTTCGTTTCATAGAGAAGCGTATACATTTACAGTTGGAGAAATTTAAATTCAGGTCGTTGGGAACACATCAAACACATAGATTACAAAGACTTAACTGTAAAATAAGTTGCTTTTAATATTTTCTCAGATGTCAAAACAAAAAGTAGTGAGCCCAGTTGAGAGTCTTGGGGTACGCCTGAGCTAACTGCAAAATCTCTGGTCAAACAACTATTTACTTTAACGGTTTGACTTCTGTTACATCAAATGAACAAATCCAAGATAACACTAAATTCCGGCTTCATAACAGTACAGCTTACTTATTAGTCTATAGTGACTAACAGAGTCAAAAAATTTTTTAAAATCCGTGTAAATAGCATCGACTACAAATCCGTCTTCTAAGCGCTGATTAAATAATTCGTGAGATAAAAAACATTACATTATTGTGGACCTCGAAAAAACAAAACCATATTTTTCGTATCTACCTATCAATTTTGCATTAGATAGTGAAAAATTACAGACATATAAAACAGGCAAAATTAAAGCTTCGGCACAAGATTTTACAAAAATTTGTGGTAATCTGTCTGGATCTTTATGGACATTATTTGAAACATCTAAAAGTTCTTCAGCTAATAGATTTATTAAATGACTGATAACAACAAAACGAGAGATTACTGTTAATATAAAGTTGAATCTTAGATTTGTAAACACAATTAAAGTATTCTACAAAAATTATCGATTTTATTTAATTTAAATGGTCTAAAGTTATTTAGGCATAAGTTAGATCATCCCCAAAGCATAGTCAGTTCTGTGCATCCTTTAGTGAAAATTCGCGTATAAATATCAATAAATCGACACAATACACTAATAATGCCTCAACTTTGAATTTTTATTTTGATTATTATTAAACTACACTCCTCACGCCAAGCTCAAACTTCAGACAAAACTGTAAACCCTCCCTTTGGCCAAAACACCTCAAACGTCCCATTTTACAAGTTTGGAACAACAATAAACAAAATCCACATGGGAAATAAACTTTCCAAAAGTACCCACAAACTTAAATAAAACTGCCTGCTAACTAAACCCCGAAAAATTTTACGAGCTATATCATCGCATGTTCTTTTAATTCGCCTTTATATTTATAGACGGTAAAATAGAATAACAGCGGATTAGATGTTCATAATCGTAACTCACCATGTGCATCCGACTGACGTCCAAAAAGTTAAACCTGATCAATAACCATTCACGAAGCACTTATCCTTTGACGTCAAATGCCCCCAATGTCGAAACGAAACCAGATATTGAAATTAGTGGGCAAAAGTTTCGATGGATTTTTCCGTACTCACGACCCCGGAGCAAACGGGGTTGGGCTAATAAAAGCGCAGAGTTTGGCAAATATTTGAATTGAAACGTAATCGGAAATAGTTTTATGGGACAGTGGTGGTTTAAAACGGGGTTGCATGTAAAATGTGGTTAATTCAGTATGATGAATTTTTATTCCTTTAGTTATGTAACGATTTAACAGGTACCCAGTATAAACTTTAATTTAATTTAACTTAAATTAGTAGATATAAATAAAATAGGCGACTTATTTTTATTTGGGTAAAATTTACGAGTGTACACCCAAAATGAACATGAATTAATTACGGAAAACTATTTAAAAATATTCCAAAAATTTACATATACTTGACACAATAAAAAAATAAAACAAAAATTAAATAAAAAAGAGTTAGTGTTAATGCATCTGCAAATTTTAAATTCTTTGAGATTTGTTGACCTTCTACAAAAAAAAGCTGTCGGTCGTTCACAACTGGGGACGACATACCTTATTTATATTTGTAATTTACAGAATTATGTTTCGCAATTCCTAAATTTTATATGCAGCGTGATTCAAAAATGCTACACTAACTCAACGGTACATTATGAAGTTCGGAAGTCAAGACAAATCATTAAAAAATTGCTTACATAAATTTGATCTTCCATATTTGCGTCCAAGGGTTTTTACTTTTTTATTTTTTCTTTGCTCAATAAATAGCCCTTAACAACGTGCCACCGAGTCAGTGTACCATGTTTGAATCCCTTAATATATAACTTGGAAAATTTACAAGAATTATTTATACTCTTGCAGCAGCTTTAGATGCAACTCGCATTTTTTTTTATATGTTAAATGTGCTAAGATTGTTGACAAAAATTGACCAAAGCTTAATATAACTGTAAAGGAATTTAAGCATCAATAAAGCTGGATATAAATCATTATGTGGTAGACGTGATCCATCCACAAGGATAATGAAATGAAAGTTTTGTTTAGAATTCTCTGGAATTTAGAACTAATTCGTCAAATGAAGTTTTCCCTTAATGTATTACAAGCGTATGTCTGGAAAGTTATAACTCTAATGAAATTTCTTGCTATAGGGTTACAATGTTTTTTAAGAAACATCAAACATTGTTCTTTTAATTATAAATCTTATCTAACTTTCAGAAAATCGTTTGTCTCAATCTTATTTGGAGAAGATTTGTGGTATATTTTCACAAATCTTTTTTAAAAAACAAACCGAATTGTTTCGTATTTTACATAAGTTGAGCTACATGTCTGCAGATATTACACGATAATGAAAAAACTGAAAATATTGTAATTGTAATTGTTATATTTCATAAAATTATTCAAAAATATTTTTCAATAAAATTTGATCAAATGATATGCGTCGACTAAGATTCTGCCAAAATTTTTGAAAAACACGGAACCCGGAGATTTTTTCAAGTTCTTTTAAATAAAACACAAGGGGCTCCGAATATTCTCTTATATTGTTAAATAAAAACACATTGGACGCCCTCAAGATTCTTTCGAAAGGTGTTCAAAAATGAAACACAGGAACTCTGGAGCAGTTTTCAAATTCTTTAAAAATGAAGCATAAGGAGCTCCGAAGATCTTCTTCAAAATCTTTCATAAACAAACACCAGGGATCTTCAATATGTTTTTTGAAATTTTTTCGTAAATAAAACACTGAGCGGTCCAGTCTCATTTCTTAAAAAAATTGACTTTGTGAATTTTATTTTTTCATTTTTCATTATAACTCTTAAAAGTTAAAATCGAAATAAATGTGGATTATTAAACTACAAGTAAAGAATGCATAGATGCATTTCAAGTGAGTTTTTCTTCATAATATTTTGTGACGCCATCAACTTTTTACTGAGGATAAATATATCAATTTGAATATGTATAGTATAATATTAATAACAGCACTGTATTCCCAGAATTTTAGGACACTAAGGCAAGCCGTTTTTGATTTGGTCAATAAAATAAACTGCGTCATTCAAACATTTTTAAACTCCACTATAAGCAATTTAAAAAAATATTAATGATTTTAGACACGATTTATCCAGCAGAATTTTGACATGACATCATCAAGTTTCTGTAGGGGATAAACGTTTGTAAGATTTCAGAGAAGTCAGTTTTATAACTTTTATTTGTTCCTCACTTGTAAACATCAATTTACCAAGTCACTGTATTCATAATTAAAATGTCACTTTACTGGCTAGCCAGTAAAATTTTTACAGCCCTGCTCGTGCTCATACAGTCATGTATTTTAAACATTTTAAACTATTATAAGTTGAAATGACAGCCAAAATTAATTCAGGTAAATTTTTACTCACAATTGCTGCTTCCTCAGTAATAGAGCTTGCGCCACACTCATTTCAATACATCGAAAACGATAAATCGAAAAATTTAACTGACAGAACTAGACAACACAATAAGTGCTATGATAAGTGCCATGCTGGTGTGCGTTTCCAAGGCAATACGTCTAAAGCTCATACGATGTTTCTTCAAATATTGGACCTTCTAGAGTTTTTAATAGTTTATAATAGATATTTACAAGTGAGAAACAAATACAATATTGAACAATACACGCAAGGTAATGGGTTTTTACTGGCTCCAGAAGGTGACTAGCTCGTCTGCGGCTTGCCAGTCATATCCTTGTGTCCGCCAGAAACAACCCTTTTACCATGCTAGTAATGTTAAATACTAACTATAATAATTAGTAATGATTCGCAATTTTGATTTTTTCCCCAAAAATGCAAACGACAGACAAACAAAGGCAATATTTGTAATATCTTGTTCTCAAAGTGCTGCTGCGGACATCGAGATAGGTTAAACAATTTCATTAAAACACTACCAATGGAAATGTAATTAAAATAATAACTTGTTCAAACTTCGTAAAGTCTAAAATTAATCTTACAGTCCGAGATAAATTAATGTACACAAAGCTGTCGCAATAATTAGTTTCATTGTTAAATACAATATTTTCAGCAAAAATCGAGACACTGTGCTTCTAGGAATATCGGACTAAACATGCGAAAATAATATGTATTTGCGAGAAATATGTAATCAACTAACAAAAATGAGTAGACGTCATCAATTTTCTGGAAGAAGTGATTATTCAAAATTTCTAACATTTTCACAAAGTTCCCACGAATACACCGAAATGGAATGGACAATTGACACACAGGCGAAAACCCTCTTGCGTAAATTTAACAGTATCAGATTATTACTCCTTTCACTTTTTACTGCTAAAACAAAACGAAATCAATACCCTTTCCGGTGACACCGGAAGCAAGGATCATTCGTCGCAACGCACGACAAGTACGAACAAATGCGATATAGATGGAAAGTTCATGCGAAATTTATGGAGAAATGTAGATGTAGAGCGACGTTCTAAAAATGGGATTTTCGTTTGAGGAGGAGCAGTTTTTAGGGTAACGCTAAATTACGCGTTCGCTGACACACTTTTTGGTATTCGGGGCGAATACTGCGTCACACAACACTTACTTCGATGAGATTTAAGAATAAGCTCATATTTGTCTATAAGCTTTTTTTTTATGCGATTTGTTGCAAAGAGAGAATCTTGGATGGGAAATTGAGGGAGACGTCAATCTTATCATTTAGTCACTTCTATCTGGTTGTACGGGGGACGATTATTGAATAGATAAATAGGCAAAGTGTGGAAAGTTTGAAAGATCGTTCGAGACACTTGTTGATGGGCTTGTTTATGGCTTCTGAAGTTTTACAGCGCCTACGAAAGGGACCGAAAACTTTTGTAAGTAGACGTGTACACAAAAAATTGAGGGTAATTGAATCGTCTGGAACCGAAACCAGACCTGTCTTAAAACAAAATTTTCAAAATATATGGCTTTTATAGCTTTTAACTTCGTCATTTACAATGCAAACACTTTTAATCAACCTGATGAAGCAGTCCCTTCTCGTGCTTTCCTTATATATGAAACTTTTCCGTGTCTTGTTTCAGTCAAGTTACATCCGTTGCAAGACAAGTGAAAATATAAAACTTAATTACCTTTGATGCTCCCTAAAATGAATAAAAGATCGATCTTGCGACTTTGCTGGAACTCCTCGGCTTTCAACAAGTTGAAATATGATCGGGGACAAAGGGAAATTGCCCAACTTTAACACTTACTTCTTGTTCCAGCTGACAATTTTCACATACACTGCGGTAGGAGAAAACCAATATGACTGCTGGGCTACCTTCCAGGAACCGTGGGGAGAGAAAGCTTACGTCACATGGTTTGTATCCAATCAAATAAATAGTTATATCAATTTTATAAACGAATTTCTCTAGTGTGTCATAAAATACTTAACTAGAGATTGCCAGTGCCGCCAGGTAACCTGGAATATCATATAAGTCACTACTAACTTTATATGCATTACAACAAACAGCTTAAGTATATCAGGTGTTAACAACAACAAAAAAATTATGTGAAACAGACAAAAATTAGTTAATATGATTTAAGATAAAAACGACGAAACTGGATCGCATGTCAAACGTGAATGTAGAGCAAGGCTCGCATCTAACCCTAAGTGGACGTTAGTCATGCTATATGACACCATGTTTGGTGTCCTCTTACATAAAATAATGTTTTTAAATGAGTCAAGCATCAAATATATGTCTGATAATTTCAAAAATAAAGTAACTCGAATTTAAAAACTACTGTTTTCGGTTTTAAATTTCAAATCCATAACGCACGTAAATCAAAAGCGCTAATAACTAGTTGGAGAAATAGACAAACTTAGTGAACTTATAAAATCACAGAAAAAAGAATCGACAAAACATAACATTTAAAGGGGAAATTCACCTCCATCTTGGAAGTAGTTGCGTGCTCGTAAAATTAAGATTGTGCTCGTTCACATGGATTTTGTTTATTCGTAAGATAAGAAAAGTAAGTTTTTCCCTAGCTTGTCTTGGTTGTTTGAGAAGCCATAGTTTTTTTTAATTGCCAATACAATTTGGTAAATATACAAAACATTGAAGCGCCATTTTTATAAAAATCTTTTTATATACAATTAATATAAATTTTCGTTTCTTTGAATTTCGTACCCATACATGTAGGCGTCCGGGTAATGTATTATTGTATAAAAAAAATTATCCGCATCGTACACTTGGTATGCATAAAATAGCCGAAGTTTATTCAGTAGTCAAGTGAAAATACTTTAAGAAGAACACCAAAAAAAGTCGCAGCAGACGTAAAACAACAAGTCTGGTCCACTTCCAGGGGAGGAAACTGTAGTGACCATACCTTCAAGCAGTGACTATATACAGGGTTAGTCACGAGAGAATTACTGTTGTAAATGTACCATTTGATATTAACTGAATTTAAAATAAAATGCTTAATCCATGATTGCTTTGAGTTTGGCAATCTCATTTTGACAATTGTGGAAAAAGAGGTTACGCGAGTGTCCATGGTGGTACCGCAGCCAGTCGGAAATCTTCTCCGGCGCCGCTAATAAATTTGTCAGTGTGCCTCTTGATCTTTTGCAACCGATTAATCACGAGAAAATTATTTCTAAAAATTCCTTTTACGGAATTTTATTCAAAGGTTACAACACAAACTCAAACAAGTAAGTAAATAATTTAACTACTAATCTGTTGAGAATGTTGGGCATTTTGGGGGGATGCTACGGCTTTTTTGTAAATGGATGGCCGAAGAAGTCCAGAGGTTGCAGATTTGCACTTCGAAGAGGCTCTAGGTGAAGCAGAGATGGTGAATTAACACATGCACATTAGCGGCGAACAACATTGGTAGAGCACTTACGGCTTCAGTATAGCCCAGATTGATCTGACTGTATGTCGTCGATCGAATGGGGCTCTAGAGGCGAGTCAACGATGAAAAAAAATGTTAAAAATTAATTAACGTCAAGTGACACTGCCAAAGTCAAAGCAATCGTGGATTAGGCATTTCATTTTAAATTTAGATAATATCAAGTGGTACGGGGTATTAGTATTTTGGGTTGCGTAAAAATAATTTTCAGAAGTAATTCTCTCGTGACTAACCCTGTATATATATTCACTGCTTCAAGGGTGTTCTTCATTCTGTTTAGTGATTCCTTCATGAGCACTTTTCGTGCTTCATTCAAATTATTTTAGAATGCACCCGCTACAATGTTTCCAAAATAAGTGACAGATTGTAAAAATTCAACATGTACTTTTCGTAATATCCAGACTTTAAAAATTATTACTTTCAAATACAGTGAGTGCTCACTTTTTTATTAAAAAGGATATTTTCTCAATATTCAAAAATACAGTCCGAGATGACAAGATAACTTATAAATCCGGTGCGACACGAAGCGCCATCTTCCTTCCAGACCAACATCACCAAATGAAGTGAAGTGCTACCTCATGAGTCATGACACACAGCCTACATATGCTGAAAAATTCCCCATGGAACTGCCAAAAGTTCCACTCACCACTATGGCGTGCAAGTTTAATACTCCGCTCGAGTCATGAGGTCAAAAGCTTGAGCCATTGCTGCTACCCTTTGACGCATGTCGTATCAGATTTTCCTTCTGTCAACGTGGAAATTTTTTTTCACACTTATGACACCTTCCTGAGCCCATAACCTGTTCGAAAATCCGTGGGGCAGCAAAGCACAATAAACCGTTTAAGTGCTAGATATTAACATAAGAAAATTATGACACGAGTTGCCATTTTCCTTCCTAGCCGACATCACCGGACGAAGTGACAATCAGTGCCAACTCTTGACATAATAACGCACACGTTCCGAAAAATTACCTATGGGATCGTGACTTGTACTGTGTCGTGCATTTCCAACATTTTACCTTTATATCAAACAGCACACCAATGCCAAAGCTAAAGTAAGAATTACTACAGTGATTAAAACCAAAATACATAAAAACTGCAGTGATGGTGAAACGAATTATAAATCTAATGAGAAAAAATATAGATATCATAATGAAATATCAACGCATTAAAGAAGAATACAGAAAGAATTGTAATGGATAAATAAAATAATCTAAGAGAGGTATTTACAACCTAGACTTGGAGAAAAACGAAATCTAATAACTGAAGAAGAAAATGTACAATAAAAAAATATATAAAAATGAAATGAATAAGAAAAGCAGACATCTTACAGTCCAAACAAAAGAGACATACAATGAAGTAAATAAAGCAACGACACAAAATTTATTATAAACACATTAATATACGAGTAGTTTTAACAATTTTTTGATATATTAGAGTCATTTAAACCATCCAAAGACCCTCGTCAATTTATTTCACATTGTACACATTTGAACTTTATTTAAATAATCACAGGGTTGTATCTAGGATAATCGTTGTTCATCAAAGATTCATTCCACTAAAATCTGAGATAAAATAATACCATCATGTTGGAAGTCAACTACATGCCTACACAACTAGTTAATATTCTAAGTCTGTGGCACGCAATGATTATAGGCAACTCATTTAAATTCATTACGGCCCTGTTCACCGTCTATCGATCGCCAAGTTCCAACTCAGGGTATGTCATTTATAGTTTTACGGATTAGGAACTTCGGCTGCTTAACTTTTGCGTTCTAAAATTTTATAATACATATGTATTACAGTACAGTACGTATATACTTACTGTAATTGATGTTCTTATTCGTGAAAAATGTAAAGGAGGGCATACAGTGCAAGCAAGTTTGCCAAACTTTATTTAAAATAAATTGACAAAAAACGACAAAAATCAGAGAAGAATTATTTGTCAAAAAATTAATTAAGAAAATAATATGAAATGCTGGATGTGAAGAGGAAGTATTTGCATTGGCAATAAAACGAACATAAACTGAAGAAGTGTGTACAAAAAAAGGAGAACTGAAGGTGATACAGGTATAGGTCTGGCAAAGATTTTATTTACAAAAAGACAAGAACTGAGGAACTGAGACAGAAAAAAGTGATAACTCAACAGGAATAAAGAAAAAGGAAGATGCGTGGTTACTCGAGAGGAGATAAAATATTAAAAATTGCCTGATGCACAAAGAACGTATCAAAATTATCTGTAACAACTAAATTGCTAGATACATAGAACGAAATAAGTGGAAATAAATGTCGAATGAAAGATAATAAAAAACTGTTATATCTAATATCCTAAACGTTTTCACTTGTTGCCCATGTTGACATGAGTTTTACATTTTTTTTTTTTCGAAAATTCCTAAATCTTTTGAGGTCTTATTTATTTGTTATTTCAGAAATTTCTCTAAACTCTCTTCAAGTTTGTATTAAGTAGGTGATTTTAATTCTTTTGCAAGTAGATTTATTTCTTCTAGTGTGGCTTTAGGAACCACAAGTTATATAACCTTTCTGCTCATTTAAACGATTTTGAGTAAATTTTTCCAGCATTTATTAATAGTAATTAATGTACTAAACTCTCCAAGATAGACCAAAACCTGAGAAGATATTATCATTAATGTTATTAAAACTCACCAAACAATATTAAACACTGAGAATTTAAAAAAATCAATTAATTGAGGGAATTGGTATACCTAAATAATTAAATATGTAAAAGAAAACTTGATCAGCATCTTACGAGCAAACAGCACTACGCACTCAATTGGTAACCAACAATACAGACACTGAAACTATTTTTTAGCTCCTTTTTTTAAAGTGAGCGTGCAGTTTTCTCCAAAATATTCTGTTAACAATTCATGCGAAAAAATATAATTTTTTCTTGCTAGGTCCATTACTTTGAAGCGTTTTTTTAACTTCTTGTCACTATAATAATTGTAAATGTTGCTACTATATCCTGTGTATAACTTTATTATTATGTCTTTCAGGTACAGCATTTCGGTATTCATGATCCCCCTCGTGGTCCTAATATTCACATACACATCCATCTGTATCGAGATCTGGCACAGCTCGGAGTCCAGCCTGCGCCCCAGAAGCTCCCAGAAATCCGCCCCCGGCAAGAAAACCCCTTTGATCTCTCGAGCGAAGATTAACACTGTCAAACAGACAATTGCAGTTATTGTAATGTATATAGCTTGCTCCTCCCCGTTTATCCTGGCTCAGTTGTGGGCCGTCTGGGATCCCAAGAGCCCCTTATTTATTGAAGGTAAGTATCATCGAGAGGATATTTTTCTTGTGCCTCACCTCTTACACACTATTTGTTTCGACATCTAGAGTCGGATTAGGTTTGCTGCAATTACTTGATTGGAGAGGTTAAAACAACGTTAGCCTTTGTAGTGGTGCTTAGTGTTGTTATTCCACCAATCCCCTCTCGAGTTACCAATAAAAACCGAATGTTGTTTAATCTAAAAGTTCCAAGTTTTTTTTACGAATTACAAAAGCGGGATCTGGAGAAGTTAGAGATTTCTGCTTTACTGATGATGGGAGATAAAACTTTAAGTTTAACATGGTTGACATATTTTGCGAGTCCTTGCTGAAGTCGTTTTATTAAAGTTCTCGCGCGGGTCGAATTAAGTCGGTGGGATTGAGCTAATTAAGGGGTTTGTTTAAATAACAACAAACATTCTTCTCGCTTGGGAAAAAAATTGAATTACTTTCTGTCTGTGTTGTAACTTTTAACCGACCGATTTCGAAGCTTCTGATGGTTTTTTATAGAATCTCGAAACAGCCAGTTCAATTTAAAATAATTGTTTACTCGAAAAGTCGCTTTATTAAGCAAGCTTTTAAATTTTACTGAAGCTTTTTTCTAAACATTTACTTGAGAGGTCTTTTATAAGCAATTCCATTATCATCTCAAAGTCAGCTTGGTCGCGTTGCTAATTCCTGGGTGTAACGTTGTTGCTCTTTATTTTAATTTAAAAAACGTCGATTAAGAGAAGTCGCTGGAAAAGTTCAACCCGAGGTCGATTGATTTTTTAAAGACTGTTGGAGACAGCTTGAAGCTCTCTAAAAAAGTTTTAACTTCGGAAACAATTACGAGCTCGTGACAATTCTATACGTGGCCGAACCAAAAAATGCGAATTCTTGAACAATTTGAAGTGTTTTAACGTATCAAAGTCTTTCAGTAAAACGTGAGAAACTTTTTAAATATTCTTACTGAATAGTTTCCTTTTTTACTATGGTTATCTGAGTGAGTCTGAAAGGATACGGACCATAAACTTTTGTAATATTGAGCTGACAAAGAAAACTTTTTATCCTTACTTTATGGTTAAAATTGTAATTACGTGTATATATAAAGTAAATGGCAAGGAGGGTCTAGAAACTCAATAAAAAACTTCATATTTTATGTCGGGCGACTAAATCATGAGAATTTTTTATTGTCAGGGACGTTCCGGCAGTAATTTATTTTATTTTTTAAACGGAATTTTAAACGCGAGTGGTTCTAAATAGACATTTATTTAATGTTTCTGTTACAAAGTACAATTTATTTCATTTAGATTCTAAAAATATTCAGAACTATTTTGCACTCTATTGTGTTTAGAATTTTAAAATACCTGTTCAAATTTCAGTTTTAGCCAACTTTTAGTATGAATAGGGTAATAATAATAGAGACAAGTCTTGTTTAACAAAATAGAATAAAAATGATATTTAATTTGACTACAAAATAAAGTCAAAGTTAATGTCTCACCAATGAGTAATTAATCACTTGCATAGAAATATTTGGTTGTGATAACCGATATAGTTATTAAATCTTGGTATTAGCGAATTAAATTTCGCTAACTGAATTTATTCAATAATTTTGCACAACCATAAGATTGACAACAGCGTGATGTAATGATTACGATTTATTAATTAATAAGAGTTGTTAAAAAACTGTTATAAATCGATCAAGTAAGTTTATAAGGGTAGTTAGGGTAGTTATGGTCTGTATCGATTTACTTTTCGTTTCTTTGCCTTTGAATAATTAGATAACAGGGTCTGACCTTTAGAATTACAAATTCTTGTCTCTTATATAAAATTCAATTTTATCATCAGTTTTGACCCAAAAGAATATCTGGCATTCGAAGACAACGTTGATTCTTGTTGTAATAACATTTTGGGTAATTGAACATTTTCATTTTCTTTTTGTGTATTTTTTCGCGATATTAATATCGAAATATTCCAAGACATTATGTAATTTCTTCAGCTTTTTTACAAGCGTTTATTTTATTTATCGTAAACTAAAACAATTCTTTAATCAATCAATTCAATCTAAAAGAACTAGATTTACAATTATTTTAGAATGAAAGAAGTGTTCCATTTGAAGATTAAACATCAAAGTTACATTTTAAAATGGGATGCTCTACATATTTTTACAGATTTAAATTATTTATTAAAAAAAGAATAAAAGTTATGAAACTTGGACCTTTTGATCAACAGTTTTCAGGATGTTTTCTTTTTTTTTTTCAAAAAAGTCGTCAAATTTAAAATTCACAACTCCAACATTTTTAAGAATGGAGATTTGGAATTTTGCAAAATATTTTTTTGTCTTTCCGTAACTTAAACGTAAAAAATTAACAAGACAAATTTATTTGTACTTAGGAACAACTTCGAAAACTTGACAACCATAAGAAGATTAACAATTTGCAGATTTAATCACCTGTAGAAATAATTCAAAAGATTCTTCAGTCCTTTATATGTTTGAGAAGGCAAAATAATAGAAAAATTGAAACTAAATTCGCCTTTTTGTTACATAAAAATGCATATATGTAGGAAATCTTTGATCAAAAAACCTTTATTTCTTTTTTTTTAATAAAAGATTTAAATCTGTAAAAGTATGTAGAATTTGCTTTTAAAAAATGAAATTATGGTGTGTAACTTTCAAACAAAACAACCTGTATTATTAAAAATAATTTTCAATTGTAGTCCTAGACTCATAGACATCTGGAACACCTGGTATAGTGCAATAAATAACAGAAAACCGTAATCAAAGAAAAACAGTATCATTGACAATAAAATTTTAATAAACTGGAAGTGAATCAGAAGATGAAGTCTACAACAAATTTTGCAGGCGTGCTTGCTAAAAATTTTAGACTGAACTATTTTTTAATTCATATTAAATTTTGTACTATTAGTTCAGTACATGTTTTAAAAACACAGATGAAGTTATTCCTTGAAGCAAATAAAATAAAAATTATGGCTTAAATTATCCCTTTTACTTACATATTGCGTTCGTTAAATTCCATTCTTGTGCGTTTTAACTAATTTGTTTCATAATATCACACGAGTACATCTTCAGTATCGACTGAAACAATATTTGAAATGTTTTTTTACAAGAAGCACATATCCCCGAAGAAAATTTAAAGACTAATTAGAAACAAAAATCGTTTCTTGATCAGATCAATACAACAAAAGATGCCACTTTGTCCTCTACTACCTTACTACCCCCTATAGAAAAACAAAAAGAAATGTGAAAAAATAAACACACCGTTTAAAACACAATCATACTCTCAGCAGCTAGCATCACAAGATAAAATAACCATCGGTGTCACAATAAAGTTTGTTTTTCTTTGTATTCAGCAGAAACTATGCTATACAAAGACAATATCATCAACACTAAATGGCGGATCCCAGCTAAAGCTTTTTAAAAGAAAACTGTCTCGAGTGCTGGACTGCTATAATGCGACTCCAACAGGCAAAAGTATCATTACATTCATGAGAGCCGACTCTCGGTGTTTTCACTGCGAATTCAGTGCAATCTAAATAAACTTTCCTGAAAGGGTTAATTGTTAAACTACATTTAGCAGGTTAACTATTATCAAATAAAAAATTTCTCTAACTACCCTTTTTACCTCTTAATTAAATATTATTGATTCCAAATTGGACAAGTGTGACACAAACTTGACATATATTGTCTGAATGTTTAAGTTATGAACCAATTTAAAATTTTATAAAATTGGAGCTCCTATTACAGAAAAAGTAAAATTCAAAGGACTAATTTTTCATGTTATCGACGCCTATAATCACACCATATTTAACCCACATCCAAACAAACCTACTAAACCAAAAACCGATATCACGCACATTTCAACATTTTATTACGACTATGTATCACAACAAACGAATAAGTGTTCAATGGGCCGGCAAACAATAACATTATTGTCACAACAGTGATTGTTTCGCCTTGCTAATTTTCAGGCTGTTGCTTTTATTGTTGGAAATTCAGATTTCGGGGAGATTAACACTTGGATCAATATTTAATTCGCACATTTTGATTTCGGTGGAAAGTGGAGGATCCTCCTAGTGTAAAATTTTGGCTCATTAGGTCCATTAGAAGGCTCCAAGGGCAGAATTAATGCAGATGAAATTAGGGATTATCTGTTCGGAGCTTAAAGTTTGGAGAAGGAGCGATAATAATCAGTGTAGTTATTTAAATGTGGACGGATATAAGCCCGCCGTAATAAGCAGAAAACAAAGGAGGAGAAAATAATTGAAAGGCGGAGGTTTCAGATTAAAAAAAAAAGATGTTGGGTCGATAGCGGGCTTTTAATTTTAAAGGTCAAAGTTAACTTCGGAAGGGTCTATGGAAAATGGAACTTATTCCAAAAATTAATTATTTAGAATTTAAGGAAAGTATTTGTTTTTGTGCTCCTTTCCAACACAAAGAGCTTTTTCAGAATTTCAAAGTAACTGCAGACTACTCAAACTGATAAAAAATGTAACGCTAAAAAACCTACAAGAACAAATTTTTATTGAAAATTTTGTTACATGACAAGGAACTTTTGAACAATTTTCCATAAGACTTTTCTTTTTTCACATAATCGACGCTGTGGACTCAGCCTAAGGGAACAATGCGTCTAATGAGTCTAGCTTTTGGAGATTTATTCTATAAGTAGCATTTTGTGTGATACTTATGAGATTTTTTCTGATACTGTGATATTAAAAATTTATTCAGAATAAATATTTCTGGCTGGAAATTGCGACCCTGACTCTGTGTGTGGTTCTGATTACACCTGTTATCAGTTACACAATAAAATTAATTTACTGGTCTCGAATTTTTTAATGTTCAAATTCACACCTAAGTAAAAGTCAGGGAGACGTACTTTTATATTAAGAGAACGCTCAAACAGTTTGTAAATTTAACACTGCAGTGGGATGGTGATTCGTATAGAAAACAGAGGATTTACATCGTAGGGAAAATTGCATTCATACAAATAAACTTACTAATTAATACTAAAGAAATGTTTGACTTATTAGCGAGCTTATTACAGTTTTAAAGCAAGGTTTGTTTTAGCAAGAAATGAATTACAGCTTCGTTTTCTTTTATTTTTTTAAATATAAATATTTGTTTAATACTTATATCACTTCACTCATTTGCCGCCCTGATGAGAAAAACGCCGAAGTCTAGCACAGAAAAAATAGGATAAAATGACTCATCGAAAATAATCATCCAGCTATAAAAACCAGTACTTTTTCATACCAAAAACTCAGAGGCGACTCTTCTGAGGAGAAGAGACAAGACAGACTAAAAGTCTCGTCAAAAAAACGTTTCTATCATTTTTTAAATCTGCGCAATTATCAGTTATATTACAGGAATTACGTAAAAGTTCCAAATGGGCACTGATTTGTTCCGCCTCTTTCGGATTGTATGACTGTCTTGCTAAGTGTTTAATTGATTGCATAATCTGCAGGCAAACTCGCAATATTATTCATACAAACTATAAAAACGTTCCATTGGTATACATTCAAATTTTACAATGTCATTACAAGGGGTTGGCTAAGCTGTTCACACACTAAGTTTCCCACCGGCTTGACATGCGTCGCTTTTATTCAACCGGAAAAACGGTAGGCAAGAACCGCTCGGAATACGGGTCTTTTACCTGCCCGGTTTTAAAAGTACAATTTATGGTGGGTATGAACCGCTGCGAAGTTAACTGGCTTAAACCATCATAAAATTTTATTGTATACAAAAGGAACGTTGTTAGTGTACATACATAAATAGTATGTTCATTTAAAATGGTATGATAAGTTATTTATTTAAGTAGATAACAAACAATTTTATGTATACATATATAAAAATAGCTGGAAGGTTGTTTCGAAAGAACTTCCCTCGCATCTACAATGAAACAGATCCAGCATTTTCGAAAAACTATACAATACTTCCTTAGATTACGTTCAGGAAGTACAAATATGAACGGAATAATAAATTGTAAATATAGACTCATCATATTTTGCACATTTTAGATAGGATTTATGGGACAAAACTTTGGGAGGGGGAGATAAGCAAATATATTTTGATTAAAAATTTACTATGTTTATCGTAACTGTAAAGCATCGGCAAGATTTTGGATTTTGCAAATTCAAAATTAAATTGCAAAATGTTGTTAAATAATTTTCCGACAAAAACTCAATATGGATTCGTAAACTACACGTGTAGGACTATGTTATTTTATACAATTTAAAACCCATTTGCTATGTACAATTTTGAAGTGACGTCATCACATTAGTGGTGGGAAAGATTAGAAAAAGTTTGGTAGCGTTTTACCATTTACATTATATTCCTAATACACATAAAAGTTGACAACAATCGGTCCAGTAGTTTCTGAGATCTGTCCAACAAAAATCGTCACGGACAGCGGACAGACAGACAGACGGAAACGGGAGACTCAATTTTTCGGACTCTAATGATGCTCTAGGGGTCATGATCCATTGAAAAAATACGAAAGCAACCGGTCGCCCGATGAACTCACTGACCCTCGGGAAGTAAAAATTAAATTTTATTAAGAGACAGCACTAGAAAAGATTTTATTTTCTTGATACACGCACTCTTTTTTTTCATATTTTTTAAACGAATCCGTAACGTTTCGTCATTTATGTTACGATAAAACTATTGACGTTAAATACTTAATCTTCTAAATGGTCAAATAGTAAAAAGTCAGTGGCGTAAGTTCAGGGAAATGTGGTGAAAATTCTGGATTTATAGCTAGATTATCATAAACCAACGTTAAAGCTCCTGTGTATACTGTTGTTGGAAATAACCTGAACGAAGTTCTCCATCATACAGTTGGTGTATATAATACAGATGCAAAAATTCCTCTCTCTCTCTATCGTTCCACAATTACTAAACCCTGGAAAAATGCAAGTCTATAAACTCTTCTTTATAAACTTTTACCATACCTACTCCAATCTTCTGGAAATATTGAAGGGTCTCAACAAAACTACTGTATATAGATTTTCAGAACTCCACATTCCAAAAGTCTGCGAATTAACAGAACTATACAAATAAAACCACGTTTCATCAATAAAGAATGTTACATTCAATATTCTGTCACGACTGAGTTGAAACAATGTGCAATTCTCAAAGCGCCGAGAAACCTTTGAAGGTAAAAGTTTATGCAGAGTCCGGTCTTATATGGATGCATTGGTAACCTCGTTTCAATAACTTTGTGACATGTGCTGAACAGAACACCACTTCCCACTCTCAGAATTAATTCTCACAAATCTATTAATTACATCCCGAATGTGATTTAACAGTCTGCTGAACTTCAATTTCTGGGAAACTTGCAGCCTACAATACTTGTCTCTAGAAGCCTGCATTAAGCAGGTCCATTTACCATAATGTCTAGTTCCAAAGAAAAGACCATTATTATTGCTAAAACACAAAGTACCCTTTGAATTAACGTTATGTCACAATAAAACAACGAATCGATAATAGTAACACAATACAAACGAATAACTCCAAACATGGTTTCAAACTCATAATTATTTTTACAGATGACAGATTACTTAAGATTCTAAAAGTGTCCATCATTATGAAAAGTGGCAAGTCTACTATTAATAAATTTCACAGGTCACTAGTTGTATGAAACATTTATGAAAGGTTACACATTAAAGATGTTTTTTTAAAGGGAAGGAATAAGGTGTCAGATACAAAAGTTTTAATCAGTAGTTGTTAAATTATTTGAATTTTTATATTAAAAAATCCAGGACGGCAGACAGACGGACAGACGGACGGACGGACAAACAGACAGACAGACAGACAGACAGACAGACGAAAACGGGAGACCTATTTCTTCGTACTCTAGGCGTCTCGATTACAATACTTCCTTCGGTTACGCTCGGGAAGTAAAAATTGTCATATGTAAAAATCCTCAACTCCGCCATGTTTAAATACGAAGGCTTTCGCTGAACTTTCCTGTAAAATTTTACTCTCGTCATTAGCTGACATTTAAGTCACAACCTTAAATGATCCTTAGACAATTAATACACGCTCTTTACACACCACAATACCATCTTTGTCCCCAACCGCACTGCCACGCAAATCCTCCTAACTAACAAGTGTGGCGTATAATAACACCCACAAGAAGTCACCCAAAACTCTCCAAAATAATGAAAACGGCTTATGTCATTACAGGTCCCGTGTTCGTAATCTTAATGCTCCTATCCTCGTTAAACAGCTGTGTAAATCCATGGATTTATCTAGCATTCAACAGAGAATTGCCGCGTCTCCTCCTCAGGCACTACACCGCCTCCAGCAAGAATTACAGAACAGCGACAGGAGGTAAGATATGCAGCCGAGTGATTGCTTTTCTATTGATTTGCAGGGAGTGGGACTAAGCTTCTCTTTTGCTCATTTTGTTGCTTTAATAGTCATTATCTCAAGTTTTTCCGCTACATTTATAGACCAGACAAATTAGATACCATTGCAAAATTGGCGTTTAAGAATTTGTTGCAAGTCTAAGTGTAGGGAAGACATTTTCTAAATTTTGAAATTAAAAACTTTTGGTAAAACACTGGTAGCCTTGAGCTTCAATAAGGACAGCAATTAATTTTTGGCACTAAATTAAACTTTCAGGCTAACTTTAACAGCAGAGAGAAATTCAGGTTTGTTTTAAAACAAAATGGACATTTACTAATCCATTGCATATTACTTTCGTGGTTTTTGTGTTACCATTGGGCCTTCCCGTGAATTCTCAGCTAGACGATGAGTTTTATTTATTTTTTAATTTTGTTCTTTTTCGACTTCTCAACAAATTTGATCATTATTATTTTTTTATACCTTATACTGAATCTATTCAAATGAATCGGCAATATTTTGTCTTAATGATTTAATAGCAAAGTTAGCTAGCAATGACGCGAAATGACATTTAAATCATTCTCAGTTTCATCTTCCCTATACATCGAAAATTGCTTGTAACGTAGATTATTATACCAAAGAAAAAAATCCCTAATAAAATTGTACCAAGGCGTGAATTCTTTATGACAACTTCAAATTATGCCTTCTGTTCCGAAAGACGGATGCCTAGCTTCGCGACAATTCAGCGAATTATACTAAAGCAAATTGACCCAAATTGACTTTGACGCGTTTTGTCATACATCATTATGATTCTAGTAGCTGTTACTGTCATACATCATTATGATTCTAGTAGCTGTTACTATTTATTGAACGAAACCGGAATTTTAGCCTCCGCACATCAATCGTTAGCAAAGTCTACTGCTTAAATCTTTCTAACAAAATTACTAATTCATCCACATCGTATAAAGTACAAATATTCACTTTATATGCTTAGGGAAAGCATACTCTTAATAGTGTTAAAAAAATGGTGTTGAGAACCATACGATTGAGAAGGAGGTTGTCAAGTACCTGTTTAGCATAAGAGCGAACTTTATTAGAAAGCTCTAAGCAAGGCTATTCGTTTTATGCATCTATTTCGATCGACAATGTGGTACTTATAGAATTGGCAAATGCTTTGCTAACGATCGATATGCAGACATTTATTCCATCCATTATATTTAACTAAATAACTTTGTCATGAGTAACAAAATAATTTGGTGAAGTTAAGTTGACTATGATTTAAGCAAAACCCGCCCTCTAGTTCCGGGAATTCGTGGAATGGCCCACTCCATTTTCGCTTCAGTGTGATGTTCCATGTAAATCTAATTTATCTGTTCTGTCCATAGCATTTATTTTCATTTTCTTTATTGCTTGGGCACAGGTAACAGTGCAAGTAACTCCTCAGGTGACGCCCAGAGCACCTCGCTGCGGCCATTCTCGAGATGGTCGCTGTGCAACAGCGCTAGATCAAATAAGTATCCCTCGCGTGTGTCTCACAGGCCCTACGTTGCTCAATACAACGCCAGACGATGGGTAGTCACAACGACCACCTGAAATATGGAGGCTGGTGGTTGCTACAACGTTACCAACCACGACAAGGACGACATTTCAGGCTCTTCGCTGATCGAGATTAGTGAACTGACCACCGAACTGACCGAACTGGAAGTTACTGAAACTGTGATGTGACAACATACGATTACAAACTAGCTACTTGTACCTGATAGGGATTAAGTTAATTTAAAAACTGCGATGAAGTAACGTTTGCCGGTTTAAAGCTGTGAAGAACTCACTAGTGTTGTTAGTAGATTGACTTTTGAAATGCTTGAGCGCTTGGAATTTGTCTATTTTATAAATTTCAATTTAACGATGTAGTTTTGTAGTACGTATTGCTTAAGCGGAGTCGATTTAAAGAGATAGGTTTTCGAATTCTATTCGCTAAGCATACTTAAAGTTACCAAATCCATTTCTGTCCACTCCGTGTGTGTAATTTTATACCTCTGAATTTCTGATGTGATACTTGTTGAACCAGTTATAAATTTATTACTGTTCCTAGGCTATGTCATCTTGTGAGATATTGAAATGTATTTTGTAAAACGTTACATGATTTGCTGTAATATTTTTCTAAATAAAAGTTTCATTATGATTGTAGTGAGTGTTTCTATTGGTTGTGGGCGAACAATAAGGCGAACGATTGATTTTTTTTTTCGAAACACCAACATAATACAGCACAAATAATAAAATTTTAAACAAGCGAAACTCTCTCACAGAATGAAATTTTCTTGCCTTTATTTTTCTTTTCTCCATCACTGTTTTTCTAAAGGCGTGCGACGGGTGCTTTTAACGACTTTGTTGTCCTAATAATATTTCCATATAAATTTCTTGAAAAGTGCATCCGTGCAGAGTGCAGCGGCATTCAGTACAAAGTTCGCAAAATTCCAACTGAATCACTCCCATTTTATAAAAAGTTAGTTGCAACAAACCAAAGGCTTTATGCAGTAAATACTAAGAGAAACACTGAATTAAAGATATGGTCGTTCCAACCGAACCAACAAACTTTGTAACATATTGTGCACACTTTTCGCAAAGAAAAGATGTTGAAGTTGAGATGAAAGTGGCTACGGCATTAAATTATTATTATTATTATTATTATTAGTTTTGCGTTCGGGCAGAGGCCTAGCCTGTTATGCCCGCGCTACCTGGCTACCTAACTAACAAACGAATCCAATTAATTTTATCCATTATAATTATCAAATTTAATTTTGAAATTTGTCACTGTATCAGCTTCAACAATACTGGCTGGTAAGGCGTTCCACGTCTCGAAAACTCTATTGGAAATAAAATGTTGCCTCACTGTGGAACGGAATTTATCCTTCACTAGTTTAAAACAATGCCCTCTAGTTCTACTAAGTGTATTCAGGGGAAACAAATGCCTGATGGGCGATTGCGGATCTTTAAGCGCCCGAAAAGTTAAAATTAGATCACCTCTCTTACGCCGATTGGAAAGCGTTGGAAGACCCATCATTGCAAGTCTGTCAGCATACTGCGGCCAAATTCTACCAAATGGAATTCTTGTGGCCCTTCTTTGCACAGATTCTAATAACTCTATATCCCGTTGAAGAATCGGAGACCAGATGTAATTGACAAACTCAAGAACTGGCCTGACATAACTCTTATAGAGCTTGCTAATGACAGATATATGACTTCTCGCAAATGCTCTCCCCAACAAATACACCATTTTGTTCGCCTTTCTAATAGTACTCAAGACATGTTCGGACCAAGAAAGAGTGGACGTCACAAGTACCCCTAAGTCGACGTGGGAATCAGATTTACACATATCTACACCGTCTATCAAATAGGTATGTTGGGGATTGGCGTTCCCAATGTAAAGAACTCTACATTTTGCAATATTAAGTGGAAGTAACCATTCCGAGCTCCATTTGCACACTTCCAGAAGGTCTTGAGTCAATGCCATCCAGCTATTACTTAAGTTATACAATTTAACATCATCTGCGTACATGGCAAATGAGGACCTAAACCTAAATTTCAAATCGGCTGTATAAACTATGAACAGTAGCGGCCCAAGAACGGATCCCTGCGGCACACCACTTAAAACTTGTACACAGTTACTTAACGCACCACCGACCCTCACTCTGAATGTCCGCTCCGATAAGAAAGCGTCAATCCACTGGTAAAGATTTCCCCTAATACCTAAATGCTGGAGCTTAAACAACAAATGACGCTTAGGCACACGATCAAAAGCTTTAGAGAAATCCAAGTAGATGACATCAACCGAGTTTCCCAAGTCAAGTTCTTTTGTCTAGTCAGAAAGACAACAAAGAAGATTGGATATGATGGATTTTCCCGGGAGGAAACCATGCTGCTCCATTGGTACAAGTTGATGTTCAGTAACAAATTTTAGGATGGATTCATAAATTATTGATTCCATTATCTTAACAACTAACGAAGTCAAACTAACAGGACGATAATTTGTTGAACAGAACTTGTCCCCTTTTTTAAATATAGGGCGAACTATGGCTATCCTCCAGTCACTCGGTAGAGTTCCCTGGGAGAAGGACTGCTCCATCAAACGACTTAAAGGTTGGGCAAGAAAGTCAGCACAGTTTAGCAAAAGGGAGGCATTAATTTCATCTGGACCAGGCGACTTAGTACATTTTAATTTTTTCAGTTTCGCGCAAACGACCGTTTCTGGAAACTCAACACTGTCAAGATAAAGACCATGACTAGGTCCAGCCAAGCTTGGAAGTATGTTGTTCGGCGCAATCGTGAATGCACTAGAAAAAGTTTGTGCAAAAATCTCAGCCACACTAGCACAATCCTCGATGACACGACCAGTTTCATCTTTTAGTTGCGGAGTGGTAACCGAGCCAGATATTTGATTCCGAACATGTTTGTAAAAACGTTTGACGTCATTGTGATCAGCAATGCGTCTCTCATAAGCAATGCGAGCATCCTTAATTGTGGTTAAGAGCCGATTTGAGAAATCTCTGTGAATTTTGTAGTCCGTGTCGCTGCTCGATCGTTTAAACTGGTCCCACTAGTGCTGCCAACTTAAAATCCAGGCGAAAAATGGCGCCTCCTTTAAATTAAAAATTGTGTAAAATTAAAATTTGATACACAAAACAGGAAAAATTGTTATTATTAATATACAGGGTGTTATTGAAAGGTATGTACAACAAAATGGACAGTTCTTCGCGAAATCTAAGAAGTCGGAAAAGCTTATTTTGTGTTATCAAAATTATAAGGGGAAGATTAACCCTTATCCAACCTATTTAGATGCTACTGAAGGATAAATAGGTAAAATTAATTTATTTTAGTAAATCCCAGCAACTGTAACAATAAAACTTTTGTCAAGACTAAAGGTTGCTATAGAAACGAAAGATGATCTTTTTATCAGAGGCGTACAACGAATTTGGACGTAAATTTTAATAATTTTTATCTCTACAAGGAGAACACTTTTACCTGAACTTTTTTTAACTTTTAGCACCTATACTTCGAAACCAATTGCCGATTTTATTTTGTACGTACCTTTCAATAACAGGCTGTATTTATATATATTAATTATTGATTTTAACGCAAATCTCCACACGAATAACAGAACATACTTACTTGCAATAAACAACAAAATGATGTTTTGAGTTTTGACAACAAAACAGGCTTTGACTCTGTGCTACGTTGTAGTATATGAATCTCTCCAAGAAAATGGGGCAAAAAAAAGCATATGTATCTCCTATTATTTTTATTCATAGACTTTGAACTGTACACTATTGTTCTGTTATTTTGGTTACGTTTTTTTACATAAAAATACACCCTACTTCTTATATATAATTTAACAATACTTTCAATTATGTTATTGCCGCAGGTACAAAACATTGCTTTTTTCCAAACTGTTGAGTACCATATTGCATATTTGATCATTTTTAATGTTATTGTTATTTAGAAGATGTAAAGTGTTTCGAAATATTTTTTCCATCTTCACAAATCGGCATTTTTATTGAATTTAACGCAAATCTCCACACGAACAACAAACACACGCACTTGCAATTAACAACAAAATGGTCTTTAGAGTTTTGACAACAAAACATGTTTTGACTTTTTGTGCTACGTTGTTTACACCAGGGTAGACAACACAAAACACAACCAAAACATCTGACATTTAGTTACTTCAGTGCAACCAACACAATTTGGGACCAGCCAAGAGACCCAGGTGACGCTACTATATGTAATCTAGTGGCTATAGTTTAAACTTCCGTCATAAAGCTCGTTTAGTCCTCACAAGTTTTAAAATCTTTGCAGTTATCCATGGTTTGGTTGAGGATCTTTTTACCGTGATAACAGCGGAATGTTTCGAAACCGTGCTTCGAAGTACATTTTTAAACACCTGCCAGTTTTGTTCAATTGATTGGTCAGAGAGTAAAGTGAACCAATCTAATTTTTTGAGGTCATCGTTAACAGATTTATAGTCTGTAACAGTTCTCAAAAATGAAACCGTTCTTTCTCTACGAAAGGTACAAATCTGCATATTGATCTTGAGAACTACATGGTCAGAGTTACCAACTGGATAAAGATACTCTAAGGGCCGGTTGCATAAACGCAAATCAAATTTAATCTCTGATTAACTCCATAGTAACGATTGTTATTATCATAGTTACAATTGTTCTTAATCAGAGATTAAATTTGATTTGCGTTTATGCAACCGGCCCTACATTAGCTAGTAAATCATCGTCAGATGTAATAATTAGATCTAGAGTTGAAGGTTGCTGACCGGCTCGATACCTGGTAGGTTGATCTACAATTGTATTAAGTGATGGGAAAGTAACAAATCAACCAACAATTGCGAAGATCCACTATAGCTATGGGACATCTCGAAAGGCCACTTAACATCCGGCAGATTGAAATCACCAAAGATAAATACCTTATTGTTATTGCTTGCTAGCTCCGACAATGTTTGAAAAAGCAATTTGTCGTCATTCAATACTGAGGAGGGGGGTCTATAAATACATCCTAAAAAAATGGAGGGAAGAATAAAATTTATTTGTTATTAGGTTATTACCGATATTATCCAGTTGCGGATAATAGTCGCCAGCACCTACGACAAATTTTGAATTAAATTTCCTGGTTAAAAAAAAGAAACGTATTAGAGTATAATAGCTCCTATGAGCTCTACTCTATAACAAATCAATAATCAACAAATCAAAAATATTAATAGTAAATTTGTCTTACTGTTCTTGAAAACTAATGAGATCACATATAGTTTCAAAACGTCTGGAAAAGAGCACTTTTTGAAATAATTATTGTATTATTAAATACAACTGTTAAGGAACAAAAGAATACGGAAGCAGTTTAATGTTAACAAAACTTAGTATATAGCTACTGCATGGCCACTGTCAAATAGGGTTTGATGGTTATCAAGGTTTCAAAAACGTCGAATTCGATTTGTTGCACGACTCATCATAAAATCAATTGTAGAACCTGTACTGTAATCAGAATATGGGATTGGAATGATTGGATATGTTGCGTATAGATAGGCGTTTATAATCATTAATAATTAATTTAGTATTTTGCAAAATGTTGTCCAGATAACTCATTTAGGACAATGTTTTTCAAACGACTCATATGTGTTTAAAAATTGCTTGTTTACCCTAATAGTGGCTTCCACATTTTGAGTATACGCGGTAAGCGCCAAATATTCTCGGCCTAACCAAGAAAAAGACCTGATGGAAAAAAAATTAAATATTTATATTTCAACATAATCTCTGTTAACTTCAACACATTCAAAACTACGTTCAACTAACAGCTCTATCCCTATTTGCACCTCTTTATCCGTCCCAAACGTTTTCCCTGCAAGTCGTTTTTTAACTTAGAGAACAGTTAATAATCGTTCGAAGCTAATAAGTCAGTACTGTAGGGTGGGTGATCAAGTTACTCGAAGTCACAGGCCCCTATAGCAGCTTGAGAAAGACATGCGGTATGAACGGGCGCATTGTCATGAAGCAATCGAACGCCTCTTGTTAATTTTCTCGGCCTTTTTTCCCAAATACGTTCTCCTAATTTATGTATCTCATCCTTTAAAATTAATCAACAACATGCCTTTACAGTCCCAAAAAATTGTGGCCATGATTTTTTTGGAAGATTGGTTCGTCTTCAAGGGTTTCTTACCCCATGCGAAATAACTGTAATCATTTTTTTTAGTAAAATGTGAAGGACAAGCTTCAGCAAACACAAAAACCATCCATAATTTTTCAAAGATTACTCCTCAAATGTATCAAAACTAATGGGCAGTGGGGCTTGAAATTTTACACACATACTGCGGGGACCCTCTAGTCTTTTATGAGTTGTACAAATTTCCCGACGAGCAATCGCAAATATATCAAGCCGAGAATATATTTGGCGCCTACCTCGTACATCTGATAAACTATTACGAGGTCACATGGTGATTTTAAGATTTAAATTTATGTTATGTATTTCTGCATTTAAGTAGGTCTGGAAATTATTACCACGCCTTTTGATTAATCTTCTTAGCTACAAAGGGTTTTTCTCTTTTATTCTGCCTTAACGTCGCCAGAAAGTTTGCTTTTATTAATCAGATTCCTACGGTCTAAATATTTATCAACTCATATTTTTTATCAACATCATATTAAATATGTTAATTTAAAGCCATGTTTTTACTCTTAAAGTTAACTATTCGCCTTTAGATTAGTTTTAAAATTTAGATTTAAAATTACAAATTATACATATATGCAACCAAGAATACACAACGTACACAGATGTTAGCGCCTTTCAATACTACCAATATTTTATTGGACTTGTCCACCAATATCAAGCATCAAAATCACCAACATCTTTAAAATATTTTCTTTATTTTGTACAGAGAAATTTGAAACAATATTACAACAACAATATTTAATTACATTTATTATTTTCCATAAAAAATGCATTTTTTTATCCTGAAAAATTAACTTTTTTCAGTAAAAAATTAGTGACATCTATGCAACTGATTGAAAACTTCCAACTTGTCGTCAGATTTATGAACTGTCAAAAATAACTAACCTCACCTAAATTAATAGTAATAATACCAATTTAAATCAAAGTTAATCCAAGGTTATCACAGTTCTTCGTCGAGAACGGGCACTTTTTTGCATATGAAGTAAAGTACCATCCACACACAAAAACTGCGATATTATTCCCGACTTAGAAAATTCAAACCGGCATTTGAAATGACCAAAAAAATTAAGGTAAACCACTGTTAAATATTTCAATTTCCACTTAAATTTTATTAAGTTGTCTATTTATAGATCGGCATTATCGGAGGCTCGGGTTTAGATAACCCCGACATTTTAAAAAACGCCACAATCAAAGAAGTCACTACTCCGTTTGGAAACCCATCGGACTTCCTAACTGTGGGCGAAATCGAGGGTGTGGAATGCGTCCTGTTGCCCCGGCATGGTCGTAAGCATAACATAATGCCTGGAAAAGTCAATTATAGAGCCAACATATGGGCACTTAAAGACCAAGGGTGTACTCATATTATTGCAGCAACTGCTACTGGTTCATTGCAGGAGCATATGAAACCTGGAAATGTAGTTATTTTAGATAATTTTATAGACAGGTGAATATTAATTATAAAATTGAAAGTAAATAGTTTTTGTGTTAATGTGTAGAACACAACAACGCAAGCAAACTTTCTATGATGGAGAGAAAAACCATCCTTTTGGAATATGTCATTTGCCAATGGAACCAGCGTTTAATGAGAGAACCAGACAAATTATTATTGAGACAGCGGAACAGCTAAAAATTGACGTCCATAAAACAGGAACTGTGGTAACTATTGAAGGGCCACGATTTTCAAGTAAGGCTGAAAGTCATATGTTTCGGCAGTGGGGAGGGCATCTAATTAACATGACCACAGTTCCTGAGGTAATTTACCTTGTTTAACATTTGTTGTACATTTGTAGAGGCTTTAGATTGACAGTAGTACTAACTATGTATTTTTAAGCCAAAAGTGATCAAAACTATTCACACTTTTTTGCGTCAATTTCAACATATTATTAAGTTCAGATTTTATTGTTTATGAATATCATAAGATGTAAATTACAATAAATTTAACAGACATTTCTTTTCAGGTTGTTTTGGCTAAAGAAGCTGGTATTTGTTATGCAGCTATTGCTCTAATAACGGATTATGACTGCTGGAGAGAAAATAAAGATGAGCATGTAACAGTTTTCGATGTTCTGGCCACTTTTAAGAAAAATGTTGCTAAAGTTACCACACTTATTAAAGCCATAGTGCCTAATATAGCCAAAGAAGATTGGGATCAAACTATACAAGAGCTTAAGGTTGTTTTATTGTTAACTCTGACGTTTTGCTAAACTGTTTTTCTTTTTGTTTAGGATGTCGTCAAAAACAGCGTCATGGTGTAGCATTTCCAGTGAACGGATGTTTCTCAAAGAGGATAGTGTGAAGTTACAACAAATGTGTTACTTTTGCCAGTTTATTACTTTATTTCAGAACATTTGTTTAAGTTTCTACATTGCATTTACGTTACGTTATTACTTGGTTTTCTTAATAGAATATTTACAAAAACTGAGTTTTATTGAAATGCGAAAATGTATCAATGAATCCGTTCTTAATTCTGACTTACTGAGCGTAAGCAAAGGAAGTAATGTAATGGAGTCCTCGGCGGACTCTACTTTCTCGTTTTCTCGACCTTACATGACCCCTAGAGTACAAAGTATAAATAAGCCTCACGTTTCCGTCTGTCTGTCTCTCCGTCTGCCGTCCCGATTTTTATTAGACACAATCTCCGAAAGTACTCGGCCGATATAGTTGTCAAATTTTGTATTTATATTAGGAATGTCATATATGTAGATGGTAAAACGCTAAATAAAATTTGTTTAATCATCCGCACCAATAATGTGATGACGTTACTTCAAAATGGGTTTTAAATTCGATGAAATAACAGTCATACACATGTAGTTTATGATTCCCTATAGTTTTTACCCAAATCGTCCAGATGTTTGGAAAAAATCAAAATTATAAAACAACATTTTGTAATTTATCATTCCTTTCATATTTTTTGGATTTGCGTCTACAGGGTGACTCAAATAAATTAATGAATGCGTGAATTTATTCTATTGATTTAATCAGGAACTACAAAGCCGAATGTATCTGTTTATCAACCCCCAAAAATTGATGACATCATCCCAACGTTTTGCTGAATATATCCTGTCTAAAATGTGCACACTATGATCAGTCTATACTTGTAATTTCTCATTTTATTGATATTTTTTAGATTTGCTTATGCATCAATCAGTCAATTTATTTCTTCTTGCACTAATACACGCTGTGACTACTTTTCTTTTGTGCTGTGACTAGTATTATCCATGTTGATGACGTCGTCACAAATTTTTTAGTGGTCAAATTAAGAACGAGTCAGCCCATTTTTTCGAAAATGTGAATAATAAGCACGCCTTTATATAATAATAATAAAATAAGAATTATAAAAATTATAATATTCAGAACATTTTGTTCGATCGTGGTTTAATTAATACTTTTAGTCCTGTGTTTTGAGAAGACAAACCCATTCACATCAAACTAATTTCTACGTGACATTCTTTCGATGTATAAACATAAATAAACAGTTGAGCGTCAGATTGCTATTACCTAGTGTTGAAGGACAAGGGTTGTTAGAGATGGATTATTTTAAGTTTAACATGGTGACTCATCAGAATCTGACAACGGACTGTCACTCAGTAGCGTAACATGCTCACTTCAGAAAGGAGTGGTTTTTAAATTTATTTTATTAAATCACACACAATAAGACAGGGAAACATAAACTTAAGTAAACTGGTCAACACGCTAGCACGAATGCGAATGAATCTATTAGGCACTAATCTAAACAAGTAGCAGGTACCCATTTCAGGTAGAACAGTTTACTATGACAGAGAAACGATGACGGGCGCCTCTGAGGGTGCTGCTATTCGAAAATACTAGTTATGGTGTTAGTGAGATGGAGTGAGCTGCACTGATGAGATACAACAAGATCGAAACTGCAGTCTACAGCTTCACAACGGGTTGTCTAGGGTTCGGTGTGATTAAACACTTTGCAAATACTGGATATGTTTCATTGTAGTTCAGGAGCGAGGGAAGTTCTGGCGAAACAACTATCGACCAATTTTTTTACTCTGATACAAATGGACCAGATATTAAACACGTAATAGGTTTTTCACATGTATTACATATGCGGATGCGCATTATTTAAAGTCTTCAAAGATTGCATAAAGACTGAACTGTCAGTTTTTGACTTATTTGACTTGTCTGCAAACTTGAGGACTCCATGTACTTAAACATTGTTTAATAAAATTCCACAGATTTCATTGAATATTAAATAAATTATATTTCGTTACTTAGGTAATTACACTGCCGTGTCAAGCTAAAGAGCACTAAGGGTGTTTTATATAAACTATTAATCTGAACCTATATTCACCAAATTAAATTGACAACATTCAATGCATATATCTAATACTACTATATTGCTAACTCTTCAGAAGAGACAGAAGATGTTGTTGGAAAAAAAATCAAAATTATAAAACAACATTTTCCAATTTAATTTTGAATTTTCTAAACCGAATGCTTTGAAATCTTGCAGATATTTTAAGGTTATACACAGCATAATAAATTTTTAGTCAAAATATACTTGGTTATCCCCTCCAAAAAATTGATGACGTCAGCTCAAAAGTTTGCCAAATAAATCCTATCTAAAATGTACAAAATATGATGAGTCTGTACTTGTAATTTATCATTCCGTTCATATTTTTTGGATTTGGATATACAGGATGACCCAAAAAAATTAATGAATGAGTCAATTTATATTATTGATTTACTCAGGAACTACAAAACCGAATGCTTTGAAATCTTGAAGATATTTTAAAGTTATCATAAGCATGGTAAATTTTTTATCTAAATGTATTTACTCATCCCCCATAACAAATTTATGACGTCACCCCAAAATTTTGCTGAATAAATCCTATCTAAAATGTAGAAAATATGATGAGTCTCGTCTTGTGATTTATCAGTCCATTCATATTTTTTGGATTTACATATGCAGGATGACCCAAAAAAATTAATAAATGCGTAAATGTATTGTATTGATTTAATCATGAACTACAGAACCGAATGTTTTTAAATCTTGCAAATGTGTTAAGGTTATAAAGAGCATAATAAATTGTTAGTCAAAATATATTTGCTTATCCCCTCCAAAAACTGATGACGTCAGCTCAAAAGTTTGCCGAATAAATCCTATCTAAAATATACAAAATATGATGAGTCTGTACTTGTAATTTATCATTTCATTCATGTTTTTTGTAATTGCATATACAGGGTGACTCAAAAAATTTAATGAATGCGTAAATTTATTTTATTGATTTACTCAGGAACTACAAAACCGAATGCTTTGAAACCTACTGCGAAAAAAAAACATAATAGGCATGCAGTCGTCACGTTTCCGACAGCGAGAGAAGTACTGTCTAAACTCTTTAGACCAATTTTTTAAGCACCCTATACATATACTTCCTGGTTGAATAATTGCACACAAAGGCAATGGTAACTAACCTACTCGTTCGTCATTCCCTATAATTTTGATTAGCAGATTTTTTTATATCTTGAGCTCTTAAAAATTCAAAATTGATGTAAACAGACTACAATAAAAAAATAGTTTAGGATACGACGTAGACCGGTCAGGAAACTTCGAATTTTAATTAATCTTTTTTCGAAAACATCACTACCTTTCCTCAAGTCATCTAATGGAGATTTCAAGGAAACTATACATACAAGGAATGAAATTTGTTTAAGAATGTCCGGAATAGCATATAATGTACATAGATTAATTTTTATATCGTTTATCCGGCTTAATTCTATATGAATAGTAATTACATTCACCCTCTTGTTGATAAAAAACAAAGAAAATCATATCTTACGTCGTATCAGTTATAGTGACTAAGTGCAGTGATTAAATTTTTGTATCAATTGAAATAAAATCTACGCGGATATGGGGACATCCTTGCCACAAAGTGGTCGGTCGTAACACGTACCACTATTTTATTAGCGCAAATTTATCTAAATGACTTACTGTATTTGTGCAAAGATAGGAGTTCAGTGATATTAAATAATCGTTTTATGAAAGTGTAAACAAGTGCAAAACTGTTTTATTATTTTTACCAGTTTATTAAAAATCAAAAATGATAATAGTAAGTATTGCTTAAATTAATTTATAGGCAATGAAGTTTCATTCAATTTTAAAAGCAAACACGTTATTTTTCTATGTATGTTATTCAAAACAATTATCTATTATAGTTTTTCACTATTTACGTTTTTCTTTTCAGAATCGAATTTTGAACTCTGCAAACTCCACAAAAATGTTTTTTCTTATTTATCAAATTTCAGTTAGTGTTTGTACAGTACAGGTAAGTCCCATTGCGCTTTTTTTAAACAAAATGATAGCTTTCCTATGCGAGATTTAATAGGTCGATTCTGTAACAATTAGTTAACATTATGTTATTTTAAATTTCTGTTATTAAAATTGCTATGTTATCAGGACGTTAACATAAAACAAGAAATGTCGTATTCTGTAAACCGTTATGTTAGTACCTAAATAACAGATGTGCCATTTGTCCGAAAATGTTATTTTTCGAAATAATGACACCATTTTCATCATCTGTCACTGTCAAACAAATAATTATACACATTTGTTGTCGAATGAGTGTTGCATTATTGGGAAAAATGAGTGCCAAAAACAAGGTTGACAAAAATAAAAGAGAAGGTAGGACGAGTTCGGATCAATATGATCACTACCTCACATTAATGGAAACAGATGAAATCTTTCGCACCGGAACAGTTAATCCCAGCGTAGAAGATGGTTACATCGCTAAAAAATGGGAAAATTTAGTGCAAAAATTGAATTCCTGCGGAACCGGACCAAAATTAGATACCGAGGGCTGGAAAAGGGTAATATATTAATTCATAATGGCATAAACAATGTTTTTGTTGACTATATAAATATTGTAGAGATTCACAAATTGGAAAAATTCTACGCGGGCTAAGTACCGAAGAATTTTAGAAGACAAGAATGGCACTGGGGGTGGAGAAGCGTCGGCATCAGGTCTGACTCCACACGAGGATCGTGGAATAACCGTTTGGGGGAGAGTTGCCATAACAGGAACCCCAAAGGTTCAACTTACTGGTGGTTTGCAGCTGGTTGCCGTTGAGACAGAGCATCAGCAGGAGGAACAGCAGGCGGACTCTGGAGAAATATATTTGGAAAAAGAAATAGCGGCTGCAGAAATTGTCTTAGAAAATGAGACAGAAATGGAAGAAAATGAACCACTGCAAGTTTCAAAGGAAGGTAGAACTAGGCCTTCAACTGCAACCACCTCCAGTAATGGCAGTAGGAAATATCACAGGCAACCGCCTTATATAAGACCCTTTGCAAGACCTCTTCCAATCAGACCCAGTAGAGCAAAACCAACAATGGTCGCTGTGGGCATGAATATGTTGGAAACATTTAAAAGTGAAAAACAAAAAATAGCGGAGGTGGAGAAAGAAAAGCTGAATTTGGAGAAAATTCGATTAAAATTTGAAATTGCAAAATATAAATTTGAAAATCCCAGTTTTGTTTTTGATGAAAATTTCTAGTTGTTGTGATCAGCTTTTCTTTCTCGATCTCTGCTGTTTTTTTTTTCAATATCTGACATTTTGGAAAAGAGTTCTTCGATGTAACATTATGTATATATTAGGATTAAATAAATATTTTGAATAGTTATTATTAATAACCTATTTTCTTTTACAACACCAACCTACTAATTAATAATCACATAAAATTATTTTCTATATACTGATTTCTAGCTTGTTGACCAAGTTGTAGTATGTTATCGCCCAACTGATCGGGAGCAGGTCCTTGTGGTAAGTCATTCTCTTGTTCCTCATTATTTATTGGTATGTCTTCTTCATCCATCTCTAAGCCGGCCCAAATGGCAATGTTATGAAGGACTGCTGCTGCGTAGATAATATAGGCAGCCTTCTCGGGTGTATAATGCAAGACCCTATGTCTTAATAAGCAACGAAAACGTCCTTTTAAAACACCATTAGTCCGCTCAATGACGTTTCTTGTGACTTTGTGTGCATTATTATATGCTTCTTCAGGTGTATTGGGTTGAACCGCGGCAAATGGGGTAAACAGCCAGGGTTCAAGCCCATACCCACTATCACCAATTAGTCGCGATGCGACATCTCCCCTTTGGAATCTTTCGCGGAGGTGGGTTCGAATATTGGATAATCTCCATATAGCCGCATCGTGTACAGACCCTGGATATCGGGCATCACATCCTAAAATCCTGCAGTTCGAATCACAAATAAGCATCACATTGATGCTGTGATATGACTTTCTATTAATGTACACGTGCGGTGGATGATCTTGATCTGTAGTTGCTGGTGCCACAATCGCGACGTGGGTGCCATCGATACAGCCGATGACACCACGAAAATGTGTTTTTTCATAAAATTTTTGTTTAGTAGATATTATCGCTTCTGCGGTCGTTGGGAACTGGATCCAGACAGGCATTAAAATTTCACTAATTAGGCGACAAATTTGAGTCATGGCCCTGCTGACCGATGGTTGACTCATGGCAATAGAAGAAGACATTCCTACGCAGTGTTGGTATGAGCCATGGCCTAAGAAGTTCAATGTGGCTAAAATTTTTAAGTATCCCGGAATACCACTGGCACGTAGATTTGCCAGATGAGGTTGCAACCTCTCTAGTAAGAAACGGGTCAGATTTTTGCTAAAACGGAAAGACTTTCTAAATTCCTTCTCTGTTAAACTTTCAAAGGGATTTTGATTGTCGCGAAGTTCCCTCCTTCGAATTCTCATTCTGTTCCTATAATACATGTATTGTTATATTTTTAGTAATACTGTGATATGAAAGACTTACCGTTGAATTTCGTCTTCTAATAATAAATAACCGAAGACAGGTAGAAAATCATCCACTTCTGCCATTTTAATTCCTTTTGCCACCGCAGTCAAATTTGTGATATTATTAATTAATAAACGTCAAAATAGGCGCATTATTTTAATAACATTGACTCAAATGTCTCTGTTATTTTACAGAGAATTTTAATAACATAATGTTATTAACATAACAGAAACAAGCCTAGCGAATTGCAATTTATGTTAAATATGTTATTACATAGCAACAACAGAATGTTAGCTGTGTTTACATAGTGATAACAGAATGTTATTAACATAACAAGTTACAGAATCGATCTATTAGTTTATCTGTTGCTTTCATTGTTAGAATGTTAACTCAATCTTTTTAATTTTTTTAGGACAATCTCAATTTTTATAACATTTTTGACACTACGAATCCCGTACCTTCCGTTCAAAACACAGCTAAAACTGAAGACAAAACATACGATGACGCGCTTTACAAATCAGCCTACAGAGACAATACAGAAAGGTTTTTTAAAATGGAAGGGTTAGATAATGAGGGACATTTTGGTCTAGACAGTGTCAAAGTACCCTCTCCACAAAACAGTGCTTTTGGAGACTTTCTGGACACTATGTGTTCTGAAATAAACACAAATGACCATGAGTCGGTTAGACAGGATACATACGATTTCTTCTCGGAAAATAAATGGTATCTACACGGGTTGGTATGAAATTGAAATTTTTGTACACTTGCTAAATTGGAACTTTTAGTGGAATAGGAGCTTTTGGAGTCAGTGCCATTACTTTTATTGTTATGGTTTACCGAAAATGGCGTCAAAAGAAAATTAATTCTGAAAACGGCAATTTCCCGAGTGTGGATAATCAAAATTCTCAAGAAGACAAAATTGTAGTGAATACAGAGGAAAATAAACAAAGCGAAGGTACAGTAAAACAATTTTTGTTAACAAATTGGAGTTGTGATGTGCCGAAATAGCCTTTACATTATTACGATCATTTCTATACTCAAATTACTCCAGTAAATAAAAACAAGTCACAACACTCAGTCGTATAACTTTTGTTTCATTTTTTTCGTTGTTATGCTCACTGACCCAACTTGTATAATAATAGCTGTTTGTCATATTATCAAATTGTAGAAATCCGGAATTATCAAACAAAGGCTTAAAGTTCTTTTATTTTTGTACAAAAATGGATGCACAAAAATTTTTTTTTTGCTAAATTATTGCCGACTGATAGAAAATCAATTTCGAAATGTTGTCTAATATATATTTCTATTTTTAGGAAGACCACAAGCATGCAACACCAACGATACTGTTTTGCTAATTTCTCTTTAGCATACGAATTCCGATTACTGTTGCGGTATTGTGAATTAACAAGAAAATAAATTATTCACCCAAAATAAAACTGAAAACTTTGTTAATGTGGTGGTTTTATGTTTGATTTTTCATTGTTGCATACAATAGAGGTACTGATTTTATCAGAGTATTTACTTATTAAATATTTTAGAAATCTTTGACACAACTTCACTCTGTATGTCATTATAATTCCCAAAAAGATCTAGGCGATACTTTGTACGTTGATTATAATATTAAACTATTACAGTTAATATAATGAGTTTTTGATTTTCATTTGCAATATCGTTTCACTCAGTAGACGGTACGGCAATTATTTTTTTAAGGCTGATTCCTTTTTAGTAGACACTTTTGTATTATGTGTATCTAATAGTAAGTCAGATTTATGTAAAATTAATATGGGTATGAATATTTCAAAAATGTAAGTGCGTAATAGTCCCTCTGTGCCAGAATAAGTGTCCTATTTCTATATTTTGCTAAATATTACATTTATTTTTCAAGATGAAGAGACTTTGTTTAAAATACGGGTGTGGTGACAATGTGGGTCTGGAAATAAAACCAGTTGCCCCAATTTAAAAAAAAGCCTAATTTAACAGAAAAAAACTCGTCAGGGCATCTACCAGTTTCTTCTTGAAGTATGTATAAATGGAAAGATTAAGCGCGGAGCCATGTAATCTGCGGCTATAGGATATTCGGTTTCAACGAAAACTGTCAAATTTGGTATGGAGGACGATTCTAGAAAGTCTCTGTATGTGAATGTTGCATTTATATGGTTCAGAACAACCGAATAAATACGAAAATCTGAGAAAATGTAATTCATTAACATGATAGATAAGGAGGGCAATCTGAAAATCTGTTGTTTTAATTTATTGCACGGAAAGTTCAGTATTATAGCAAAACTTATTACAAGATGTAATGTTTGTTTTAATGATAATAATAATTTTCCATTAAAAAATACACCTTCCCATTGATTTAAAAAAAAATCGAATTTTTTAAAAAGCCGACACTTATTTTGGGACAAATTTATTTCCAAATCGGACATTTAATTTGGGACAGAAGGATTATTATTAAAGTGGTGTTTGTTTTTTTGTCATAAAAAATTACTGTAGTTAAGTATTTGTTTATTTATGTTTATTTATTTATTAAATCTCCATAAAAATATGACAAAACAATATAATATGTATTTTCATTACCTGTTATACTTACATTGGTAGATAGTCAATTTGCAAAAAATATGGTAAAGAAGCCCGTATTAGATTTCAATGTTATGGAGATGTTTGCTGGAAGAAAATGGTGGCATTTTTATTTTTGCCGTGTTATTGTATTCACAAGAAGTTTTCGTGTAAAAAAATAAAGACGAAAAAAATTAGAGTAAACGGATCAGCACCCAGGAAATTTGGGGTTGTAGGGTTTATTTACAAAAGAAAATACTTTTTTCCCTTCTCATCTTTAGACTTGTATATTGAAACAGCAATCTTTCCAAAATTTGCCTGTTTTTAAAATGCATTTTCGGTATTCTTTCATTATCGTTACTGGTACTAGTTATCATAGCAATTTTTGGATAAATCAACCACTGAATCCGCTAAAACTTGGCGCGCATCGGACAAACCTTTCGCAACAAGTTGACGTAAATTGCGTCACATCTGTGGTAGTAGAACGAACTTGAAATTTGACGCTATTAATTTCTTTTGCGTCGCTTGCCTGACGCAAAACTGATTTGCTTGAACGCAAATTAACTTGAGACTGACCCGTCATACTCACCGAGGAGGGTCGTATAAAAATACACAGATAATACGGTGAAATGTGTGGCACCAACCCCTCAAAATCGAGGCACCGTTTACAACTATGTACGCCCCTAGGTTCGAAAGTACCTCTAAACAGAGGCGGAGCAATGTAGTTTATCATCCGTTATGGGGATGAAACAAGCTAGTTTTAGTTTGTTTCAGTGAAAACGTTCTAATATAAGGTAACTACACACAAAAGGAATGGTAACTAGCCTACTCGTTCCGTACGCTGTAGATTAACATTTTTTTTTCTCTCAGGCTATTAAAAATTTAAAACTGGTCAACTGTAAGCATAAACATACTACTATAAAAACACGAATCTATTGTAGAATACTACAAAGACGCAAAGTCCGGTCAGAGAACTCCTAGTTTTAACAAATCTCTTTTCGAAGACATCTCAGAAGACTTTGAGAGACTTTGCTAGAGTCATCAAGTAGACTTCAAAGAAACTAGACATAAACGAAATAAAATTTGTATAATAACGCCCTGAATGGAAGTAAAGCCATATCAACATTGTCGGACTGCCACATTGCAATTTTTGTGTCTGGAGGATTTACTTTAAATTAAACGGTTAAAACTATTTCATTTACACATTATAACGATTGAAAAAGTTACGTTTATTCTATAATATCGTAATATGCACTGCACATGTGTTGTATTAGGGATAGTGGAGGATGCTATCCTCTGTCAAGATAACGCGGACAACTCAAATAAAAAGTAAATTAGAAGTACTTCGACAAGAACAACTGAATTTCTTATATTCCACTCATTCATTTCTTTTTCCTTGACACAAATCCACACCGTAAGCACAACCATATGGAAACTAAGAAAGCATTTTTGGGTACTGTTTGCTCAGTGCATTAATAAATCAGCGTTTTTTGTTTACTAATATATATTTAGCTCTAATTAAAATATTTTTCAGCTGCAGTCGATAATGTTGATATATCGTTCAAATTTCATGGAAAATCTTTAGCAATGGTTAGGATAAAAGAGTAGATCACTAGCAAAATATGTATAAACGCAAATGTGCTTTTACATTTTTTCATTTTGTGAAGAATCTTATCCATTTTTTAGTGTTTATAATGATAAGATAGAAGCCTTATCAAACACCTACTATATTTATTTATTTAAAGTACAATAAACAGAAGCAGGGGCGTAAAACCGATAGGTCTCCATAATAATAATAGTGCGGTATAGATTACATATTAGTGTATTACATATCCGGGTTAGTGGTGAGTTCTGTAATAAAAATGATGTATTTCCCTTTCTTGTTGATAAACCCGATACTACTTTTTTTAAAGCATGTGCAACTTAACAAACCCCCGACTGGAAAAATTAACGAGTTACAGTACCACAGACACACAGACAAAGGGCTCAAAGCTATAATAAGCCTCTTTTTGCGTTGGGGGTTGAAAAGGCAAATAAAAGCATATCTTTAGTGGTCTTAATTATAGTGACTAACTGCAGTGATTAAATTCGTAACAATTGAAATAAAGTCTAAGCGGAAATGGGGACGTCCTTACCACAAAGTCGTCAGTCACACCAGTTTGCACTATTTTATTAGCTACAAGTTTATCTAAATGACTAACCATGCTCAGAATTTTACAATATTAGAGTTCAGTATTGTTAAATAATCTTATTTATTAAACTACTAAGTAACAGTAAACAAGTGTAAAAGTACGTTACCAATTTATTAAAAATCATAATGATAATAGTAAGTAATACTTACAACAATTAATTTTAATTGAATTTTAAAGCAAATGCATTATTGTTTTCTATTTTATTTTATTTTTTTTAGAATCGAATTTTGAACTGTGCAACGTCCAAAATATTTTTATATCTTAGTTATCAAATTTCAGTTAGTGTTTGTACAGTGCAGGTAAGTCCCGCACAGCTTTTTTAAAAAAAAGTGATAGCTTTCCTATGAGAAATTTAGTTTATCTCTTACTTTCGCCGTGAAAATTTTAACTCAGTCGTTTTAAATTTTTTAGGAAAATCTCAATTTTTATGACCTTTTTGATAAAACAATACCTGAAACTTCGCTTCAAAATCCATTTAAGACTGAAGACGTTAACACGCTTTATAAATCAATCTACAGAGACAACACAGCAAGATTTTTTAATATTGAAGACCCTAAATCGCATGAGTTAAAGAATGAGGTACATTTTGGTCTAGACAATACAAAAATACCCTCTCCACAAAACAGTGCTTTTGAAGATCTTATTGACACTATGTGTTCTGAAACAAATACGAATAACCATGAGTCCCATGAGTCCCATGAGTCGATTCGACAGGATGTGTACGATTTCTTGTCGGAAAATAAATGGTATCTACATGGGTTAGTAAAAAAGTGAAATTTTAGTATGTTCGCTAAGTTAGAGCTTTTAGTGGAATAGGAGCTTTTGGAGTCAGTGCCATTACTTTTATTGTCATGGTTTATCGAAAATGGCGTCAAAAGAAAATTAATTCTGAAAACGGCAATTCCTCGAGTGTGGAAGATCAAAATTCTCAAGATGAACGACTTGTAGTCAATACAGTAGAAAATAAACAAGACGAAGGTACAGTAAAAACTTTTTTTTAATTTCTTAACTAAAATTGTATGTTATAAACTGAAGCTGCTAGTGTTGGGATGTATTGTCAAAATAGCCTCTACTTAGGCTTTATATTATTCCGATCATTCTGATGCAGCGTTGTCGAGTTACTCTAGTTTACTTGAAGTCGATTTAGAAAAGATGACTAACATTTATTTCGTTTTTCAGAAAGACCACAAGCAGACAACTCCGACGATACTATTTTGCTAATTTCTGTTTAGCATTCGAATATGTATTGCACAATGCTGTATTGTGATATTGTGATTTAACAAAAAAATATTTTTTCCACCCGAAAGAAAAGAGAATTTTTATTTCTTGATCCTAAAAGACAATCTACTTAAAAATCGATGTTCACTTTTAGATTCACAAGAATCGCTGTTGGGTTTTAGTTTTTTGCTGTATACTTTCTGGGTTCGTTTAACGAATGTATTCTGTAATCACTTGTAAGCAAGAATATCTGGGCAAATATCCTGATTTGCAAATTCAAGAAACATCGGTAGAGGTTCACATTAAAGATGTAATTAAGAGATTTATTCGAATCGATAGTGTCAACAAAAGGAAATTTCCTGGAAGATCTTCAGTTTCTGAGGAAGTTGTTGCTGATTTGAGACGACTCGAGCAGAATTCACAAACATCTTTGACAAGATTGTCTCAGCAGTCAGGAGTTCCTGTTGCAACATAAAATTGAACAATGAGTCCAAAGCATTGACGAAAGGATGTTGCAGAACATTTTTGAAATTAAAAACGAGAGCAAACATGTGTCTTGACCATTTACTGCGACGTTTAAAATAAAGATTTCCATAGTAGATATTACTAAATCTAACACACATTAACTTACATTATTACATTCGCATATATGCACATTTCTTATTTTATGAAATTAAACGACTGAACACCATAAATGACACATAGAATGAATGATAAATTGATATCCAGATTTTCTTTCCTTTAGGGAAAGGATTTTTTAAATTATTTTTTCTTTGTCGATATAGGAAGTGGGCCGTTTCTGCAATACTTGTGTAACATATACATATGACAAACGAGGTAATCTTTTAAGATAGTGGAGGAAGTAATAAACACCCACATCTAAGTAACAGTTTATTATCGAGACATCTTTACAATTGTTTTATACATTATGTGCGAAATAACTCCGCAACCTTTACCTACCCCTTGGAAGAAACACAGCAATTTAATTCAAACATCAATCAAATTACTTTGTTTCGTGTCAGCATTGTAACAAAAACCGTCACATAAACGTTACTTCTTTTACCTTCATGAGCCTATATTGTGCAAGCCAATGAAAGTTAAAAAGTATATGTGTATATGATACCACAAAATTAAACCTAGTGCTGCCTCAATATCTACTGTGCGATTTTGTAGCACAAACAATAAATAAAACATACTGGAGGTTTTTAATAACATTTCGATTAAACTCACTCATTTCCACTCCAGGAGGTGTGATATCACAAGACGAAATTACCTATAATGTTTTAATGGTTCACATTACCCCAGACCCATTTCTTCAAAAAATTATCTTCTGTGTCAAAATATAGACTAGACGTACGCTACATTTTTTAGAAAAATATACCCTTCATAATTTACATTGCTAAGGATAACTGTGGTCTATAAATAATACAGTCTCTCGATTGTGATTTCGTTAAACAACTGTGAAAATTAGAGATCGCTAGTGGTAGATTTCCTCCTGACGTATTTGTTGAAGTAGTCTGGTCTCCAGCACTTACAAGAACCTGGGATCAGGAACCAGTCGTAGTAAAGTCGCACTTGGAAGCAGCCAAGAGCGTCTACGCCGTCACAATGAGTGGGCCTGGAAGTTGTGGAGGAGTCAATAGGGGCAGCTTGAAGACCCGCCCTCTTGTGGAGATATTGCTGATAATTCTGAAACAGTAATAAAATTAGCAATTAACATTATTGCAAAATTTTCAAAAAAAAATTCGTTCAAGAAATCAGAGTTTATATATAACAGATAAATATTTCTATTATGTCTAAATGGAGCTATTCTATGAATTAATGAAATTGAATTAACAAAATAAATAAATGAAATGTACCTGAAAATCTTGTACTGAAGGTGGTTGCGACGCCGCCACCGGACTTCTGGGTGGATTCACGGTATCACTGTTACTCAAAACGGTATCAGGATAATAAATTTCTGCAACCAAGAGACTCGACCATCGTGGAGAAGACAAGCACCCACCATCTAAATAGTGGCAACGTGATTGCAAACATCTACAACAACAATAAATAATACACCGTTTTACACACTCTTTCTTTTTCCCACCTCGTTACTTCAACTGTCTGCGTGAAGTACCCTTCGTACGGAATCTGAACCACGTATCTCCACACCCCTTGATAGTTCTTCGCAAAAACAGGAGTAGCATATTCCACTTTCGCAGGACAAGGAGTCGGAGGTCCTTCATACCTCGGTTGCACAACCTCGTCTCTTCTTTCCACTGGAAGCTGCGAAGACTGCTGGGTAACGGTGGTCGTAGTGTAAGGTTCTCCGTTGATGGCTTTATACAACATGCAGAAGAGTCCTCCCTGGTCGCAGAATTTACGTCCTTTCCGCTCTTTGGTTTCTGGGGTAGAAGTGGCATTCTTGGAGGTTTGTTTGTCTGTGGTTTGGTTTGCCGTCCTAGTGTCTCTCTTAACTCGGTCGTTCGTGTGGAATGGTGTTATTCTGCGGAGGATGTATTAGTGGTTTGTTGATGGTTTTGTGGGTTCTACTCACGTATTTTGTGAAATGAGGTCATCTTGGAGCTGCGCAACTTTGGGTAATGTTTCGTCCGCCTTAAGAATTGGTAATGTTCGGCTTAGGTATTTCAGTGTCATGTTTCTGATGAGGGCGCTATTAAAGAGGGAATGAAGAATTTTAGTCAAACATCATTCATATTTATTATCAAGCGAAGTTTTATTTCATTAAAAAAATTGCCTGAATATTAAGATTTCGTGATCAGCACTCTTTAGAATAATACTATTAAAACTTTACCTTTTTAAAAAACAAAACGTTAAACTAAATTTTTTTCAAAGTATAGAGTTTATAATAATAGAAAAGCAGGTAACTGAAATACATACAAGAAACTATAAAGTAATACCACAAATCGTAAAATCGGTGCTACAGTATTAATAAATGCAGTAAAATGCTAAAAATTTAATACAAAAATACCGCAGAAAAACAACAGGAAAAGATGCCACATCGATGCTTCCAAAAAACTGGTGCAGCGAGACCACGAGGTGGTATTTATTTACTTTTTAATTTTATTTTCAAATTGAAAAGTCAAGATACACTGTTGTTATAGTTAACTGTTATCCAACACTATTATTCCTGGGCCGGTGACATTTCTAAGTCAGACTATGAAGAAAAACAGTTGTAAGTCCTTGAAGAGTAGTCACTTTTCTCAATCTAAAAAATTTGGTATCATATCCAGGGCCCGTTTTTTTGAATATCGTCCTCAACTGTTGTTGTGTAATTAATTAAAAACTTGTTAACAATAAAGAAACGAGTTCTTTAGCACTTCACGCGTTTAGTGTTAGGCTAAAATATTTAAATCTCCAAGAAAAAATTCTTTTATGCCCAATTGGAGTAAAAATTCTTCCTAAAAAGTCTAAACTGAAATTATCAAATCCTGCGGAATTGCGTGTACAGTAGTAAGCACCAACTTCAACTTTTAAAATATAACGAAGTATTGAATAATACATGGCATTTTACAGTAAAATAGACGAGTGACGTTATTTTTTGTAAGTATAATTTAACCATTACGAAATTCAGTTTCTCGTCAAGTGAAATGTTAATTTACCTCAAGAAATCATAGACCAAGTAGTCTTTCACCAACTTTTAGTTTTTGTCCTGTACATCTTACTTTCAACTCAGGATTTTTGTTCACTTTTAATTTTACTTTGCGAGAACAATTCAACTCTCCCGTCAAAAGGCAAAAAAACGCAGAAATAGATAACTGTTTGCTCAGATCTACTTACAAAGGATAGGGAGAACCCAACACATTCTGCCCCATAGGATTTCTAGGAATAGTCCCTTTGTTTAGATCTCCACATAAATTAAAGGGAGACGCGTGAGGGCTCTTAAGATCATCCTCTTTGCAGTCGACAGGGGCAAATGAATAAGATGGTGGCCTCAGACGTGGAGGTTCCGCATTGGGTGATTCCACAAAAGCGTAGTAACCTTCCGGAGGTTCTTCGGCTGCATTTTCTGACGGTGGAACTTCATTCGCAACCACCACGTTTGCAATGCACAGAGAAAAAATCTGAAAAAATATGAATAAGCAAAAATGGCAGAGAGAAAGTCCAAGTAGTCGGTATGTCATTCAGATTTTGGCTGTCACTTCATGGTAAATTTGGTTACAATTCCCAAAATTTTTGTGGTTTTCATAATCAGTTAACTTTTACCTTATCTTCAAAATTTCATTTTGTTCGGTAAAAACAAAAATAAAAACAACTAACTGCTTGCTGTGTTTTTATTTCCATTTATTGTTTTTAGCAGCTCGGGTGTCATATTTACACGGCTTTACTTTTTGTGTACTTTCCTTTATGGTATTACATAGCATAGTTTCTTGTTACGTTATTATTAACGTTACTTATAAAAGTCAATGAACGTTGAAAAGTATTTGCATTAAAGGATGCGGCAAAAATTAGTATTCCTGGTACCGTTACGTCCATTAGCACAATTAATACTTTTACTTTAAGGAGATCGTGATATTTTTGCAATGGTTGTTCGTAATAGTAAAAGTGACAATTGCACTCGGGATTAAATTTTTTTGGTTTCGTGCGTGTAATGAGAAAACCTCTCGCTGAAGAAAACAGAAAATAAGGTTGCGTCCAATTATTTAGTTGCGTTAAGTACATATTTATCAATCACGCTGTGACGTCTGTGTGATGTAATGGATCTTACGGCACACAAATCACAAGAAACACAATTTTGCCGGGTATGAATGTACTATTAGGTATTATTAACTGAGATATGTTAAAATTGCTTGGGTAAGAAGTGTTACATAAATAAAAATGAGATATTTAAGTCTCAAGATTTTAACATAGATGATATTTTATACCACTAAAAATTGCAGTTTTCAGGACTACACCTAAAATATTTGTTAAAGAAACGTTAAACTAAAATTTTTTGGTGTCAAATGTAAATTTTGTACAGTTTATATAGGAATTTTTTTTTAACACCTAGTTGTTGAAATTGACAATTACTTCATATTTATATCGAAATTCACCATGAAACAAATCTATATATTTTTATTAACCTAACATTCCATAAATAATACTCCTGTTAGTTTTTTTTTATTATTTTTAGAATTATATCTATGATTAATATAAACAAACCTAGAAAGCAAAAGAAGTAGAATCTTATAAAGTTTCAACATCAGATTGATATTAGTCCTCTACAATTATCTATAATTTTTTACGTTGTGAGGTCAATGTCTTTTTTTTTGATGCAGCTACTGTATCATTATAAACTGACACGATTTATAATTTTACAACATACAGTGTATTGTCCAATAAATTAAATACTCCCCCTCTGTCCCAAAATAAGTGTTCGATTTCTGTATTTTGCTAAGTAGGTATTACCTTTATTTTTAAAGATAAAGAAGTTTTGTCTATCATGAATTTGGGGCATGCAACATTTTAATGTAAAAAAAACTTCCGAAGTTTTGTTTTGGTAATAAGAATTCTTTTTTTTTTGTAAACGCATTTAAAGAAACTTCGTTTAAAATGTTAGAGTGGAGACAATATGTATTTGTGGTAACTGGACACTTAGTTTGGGACAAAATTTATTTCTAAATCAAATACTTAATTTGGAACAGAATAGCTTTTTAAATGACATCATCAACTTTCTAAAAGAGTGACTAAAAGAAGTTTAGTTAATTCTATTTCTTTGAAATAATTCATATATATAAAGTCAAAACAAATTGAATTATTACACCGTAGACAAAAAAGAACGTTACGCCATATTCTATACTAAATAAAACCTTGAGATGACGTCATCAGTTCTTTGAAAGGGATGAAAAGAGACTTTTGGATAATGTTTTCGCAGTTTCGCAGCAATTTTAAAATACACCTTAAGTTCTAAAGTGATTATAGTACAAATAACATAAAGATGTAAACGAGGATATTTTGCTATCAAAATATCAAAACCACCACATTCCAATAGTTCTTTGAGACATCGAGAAGTAACAAAAGTATTAAGAGTGGAGAAAACTACTCTTATCGTATAATCAAGAAATGATATTTCAAAGACTAAATGCGATTTAAACTAAGTTCTATATTTTTGACATAACGGAATGAAAAAATAATCAAAGATTCGTCTTCTCACACCCCTGAACTTCAGTCGAAAAAATATAGCTTCTTCGAAAAATTACTAAATGTAATTTTGCCAATTTTGTTTTTAACTGTGTCGTCAAATTTATATACTTACAAAAATTTATATGACTTATGATATTAAAAGTCAAACTTAACATTCGTTTGAGACAACCTATATACTAAAAAATTAAAAATAAGGTGAACCACACGTAAAGTACAATTTACTTAATAATTTTAACACCTTCACATTAATTTTTAAATACACCTGGACCCGATTTATAGAAAGCGAAGTTAAAGTTAATTCGCGATTAACTTTTAACTGAGGTCCGTTGCGAGGCAACGCGCATATTTCAACCAATCACGGGCTCATATTCCACATTTTAATTCTCTGTTAAACTAATCGAGAATTAAATATTTAACTCGCTGTTCTGTAAACCGGCCCCTGAACTTTTAAAATAATCAGTTCAGTAGTTTCAGAGATTATTAGTTTCGTAGAACGGTGAACAGATGACACATATCTAACCGTAGACATAAGAAAGTGGGAAACCTAGCGAGACAGTCAGATAAAATAGTAAGCCATTAGTTATTACAACTACCATTTATGAAACGAATATTTTAAAAATTCGACATAAATTTAAAAAAATTATCAATTAATGTCAAAAACATGTTAATAACGACGTGGCAGGTGTATCTTCTACTAATCTAAAACTTTACATGTATGTGAAGATTTATTGCATTCCTTCTACTTGATTTTTCACATTTTTAAAATTTATGTATTTTTTATATCCAACTTCTTACGTCACCGGCACACATTTCCATTCCCAGAAAAAATTCATCCTAATCATGCTAGTGGCAGTGGTTACGCTCCACATTAATCTCCTGCCCCACATCTATAAGGCGGCATTTTGGAGCCAGCCACCACCCACTAATCCACAAAGAAAAAACATGTGCCAACCTCAGCCAAACAAAACCACCGACGTTACATCAAACTTTTGATAGTAACAAAATAAATAAAAACCATGTTATATGCTCCAATTACCCTCCTGAAAGAGACATTACTCAGGTGGATTATACCGTTATATAAAAAAGACATCCAAAGTAGGTTATTATAGCACGGCGCATAGACACGACAAATTATATAACGCAGATAACACGAAAACGTTTTGTCCGGGCCAACAATTACGAAGAGCTCCGCCCGAGTCTCGCCTCTGACAAACACGGAAAACGCTTGGGTCGTCGATTTGCGCCCACCGCTCCTCCTAAGTCTCGAAGACGGCGAAGCGCTGTAGATGCTTCACACGAAACGTTTTGTATAAAGTAACGCGTCCGCTTCCGGTTGCTCCTATGAGTTCCGGCTCCGCCTGGTCCGGTAAACTGTACTGACCGCTTTTAAATTTGAAACGGTAAAGTTATCGCCACGGCATGGGTTTCGCTGTGGGTGAGTTGGATCCAGAGGGTTGGTAAAGTATTAATGTATGTATAACTAATAAAATAGTAATTAGTTTGTTCCCGAAGCGCTGAAATCGTTATTTAACCACTGATTCTTACAATTAATCTGCAATTTTTCGTCTCAGTGTCAGCGTAAGTAGTAATAGTCTTAAGGACAATTAATTATTGTGCAGGATCTGTGGTGCTATCCGTCTTCAACAGAGGTATATATTTGTTCAATTCTTGAAGACATTTAAAACATTTTGTTCTTCACGTAGCTGATGCTTCTCAACCAAAAGAACTAAAATAAGATTGATGCTTTATGCTTTCTCTCATCATTCAAGCAAAACATAAACAAACAATTACATCTGAATATAACTTAACCAAATCTACAATTTGCAGTGTGAGAGCAAGACTATCGTAAGTCAAAATTTCTATAAAAATGTATGTCGACCTTTATTTTGTTATTATATTTTTTAAAGGGCATTTATAGCCACTTCAAACTCTGCTGGCACCTAATAGTTGATTGTCATACTAAATAGTCGGTATTATTGAAGCAAAAATATATTGGTGATTTTTTAGTTATATTTTAATTTATACTTATATCGTATTTTGAGACACGTGAGTCTTGTTCTGACAGTGCGGCAAATGTTCATCTGTGTCTTCGAATGAACAAGTAATTGTGATTTCATGAAGATGATAACAACTGCAAAAATATACTTTTACTTTTAGCACACAAATTTAAAATGACCGACATTTGAGTAATATGATACTCCTATTTTGTAAGAATTTAAGTTCAAAGTTATGATCCTGTCAAACCGATAACGACTGTAAAGAGGTATTTTTTGTTTAGAATTCAAATCAATTTACCGATTTTTTGTCCTTTTTCTGCTGCCAGTTTTATTGAATGATTTGTTTTTAATTTTTGTTCTACTTGGCCATGACGCTTATGTCAGCCGTTTCAATTTCACTGCTGACGTACGTGTCATGGCCAACTAGAGCAGAATTTTTTTTAAATCACCCGGTATTTCGTTATAAATAATTTCATTAAATTAGTTAAATTAGTAACACTTCATTTTGATTGAGAATATGTCTTGGTTTAAATTTCAGTAGTAAATTAAATAACCATTTTGAATTTTTAATTATTACATAACGATTTTTACGTTTTTTAGTATTTTTCTTTCTCTGGGGGCTCAACTCAGCTCAAAATATTTCACTCAACTGCTTTCAAAATCTGATAAAGTGAAATGACAAAATATTGCCTGTAAGTTACACAGTTATGTCATTGCTTTGAATAAGTTTTTTTTTACGAACGGACAGATTAATTAAATTTCATTTTCAAGCAATAAATGAAGATATCGAAATCTTTAAGGTGGCGGTTTCGCAAAATCTTAGTTTCTTACTGAACATTTACAGGTTGCCCGTTACCATCAGGACGGGGTGTAAGCTTTCCGTTATTTATTTTTTAATAATATTAGTTCTGAACACAGCACAGTTCCTTTTAGTCAGCTACTATCTTGTGAAAGATCACTGTTCTTTCAAACAAAATTTAATCGAACTCCTAACGAAATTTATATTTTAATTTTGAATTTTTGATGGAGTTTAATATAGCAACATACAGTAATGGTTTAAATTTGCCGTCGACTAAGCATATCTGACCACTTCAGCAACTTAGTTTCAAAGTCGCACCAAACAATATTTTTAACGTTATATTGTAGGTGTTTAATGAAGAAATATCTACTGAGTTAAACTTCGCCACCAAGAAAACATTCTTTTTGTTAATAAAGACGATATGTATTTTTGTATTTATTTATTTATTGTACCTAGTATTTTTTATTAATTTTTGTTTTGATTCTGTGAATATTTTCTCCTTTGACTATAGATGAACGGTTTCGATTTCATTTTAGGGAAACAATAATATTTTTTTTTCAGAGCATTTTCCACTGCTAGTCGATTACCGAAGGAGCTTTTGTTAGAAGGAAAAGCTGAAGTTCCCTAAAAATTCATTACGAATAACCACACCAACACCATATTGTAAAAACCTATTGTGGGTGCAATTTTTTTACTGGTACATATTCTTCAATTTTGCATACAAATACTTAGTGAATTAGATAAATTAGAAAATCTTGGTACCTAAAACAAAGTGTTAAATAATAAGAATATTAAGAATAAGAAGGTGATAGAAATATAGAATTGGTTGAACGCGATTTCCTCTAAGACATTTTGTTACCTTTTGGAATTCATGACTGTAAAAAACTGGATTATACCGCAAAGATTAAATTCGAACTTTTCACTTATACCTGTGTAAAAGGTTTAGTCGCCCTTCAACAAACAAACTTATAAGGACTATCTTAAACATATGGTGCTTTCAGCTCATTTACGTCCCGTTATCATCAGGAATATAAAAGTTAGTGCTCTTCATGCATACTCAACTTTCACATACGAGTATACTATAACTAGGTGACCAAGCTGTGTATAATAACAACAGGGTTTTGGTCATTTGGTTTTAATAAAAATTTTTTACAGTAACTGTATGTTTAGCTTCCTGAAAGATCAGCATTTACGGAAATAAATGAAATCCCATCCCATGTAACATTGTGCTTTTATTTACTCTGCTTTGTACAAATGAAACCTGGCGATGTTCATAAGGAAATAAACGAAACTCGTTGACTTACGTAATTTCAGCCTCCATCCTTCCAGCCTTATTCAAACCAAAAATTTTTATTGCAAGCTTAATAATTTGAAAGAACAGAAAACATTGAGTGTAAACGAGCCTGGATGAAATGGTGGTTCTGGGATGTCATTTCACCCATTCGACACAACGTAGGTCCACTGCATTACCAAATTTTCGTTTCTGCTTTTTGGGTCACGACCCAACAAAACACCAACTCAGCAAAAAACCTCTACTGACCGATAACGAGCGGCGATTGTCTCCGTCGCGCTCTATTTGCTCCAGAATGGATTTTTAAACGGTGGATCTGAAGAAGTCTTAACGATGCAACTACTTTCCTTCCCGTGTAATACCATTAGCATAATTGGCACGCAGCGTGTGAGCAATGGCGGTCGATTTGGTCAAAATGCAGGCACGTAAGTGAGCAATCGGAGCGATGCGATATTAAAAGGTGTTATACAGTTAGTTGGATGTTAACGGGACGTCAAATTCTTCTTGGAAACTAAATTTACATATGTACAGTTTATCTGCGGCGCTGGTGATATTGTACCAAAAACAAGAGTCGACCTGGGGGAATCTGTTCAATAACCTTTGAAGGAGAAGGACGCAGCCGAATCCAAGGTCACGAAGAAGTGGGTCTCCGGAGTCAGGTGCTCGATTGCGTGATAGAATTTCAGGTGATATTGTTTTGGTAGGTTAGAGGCGGTGAGTGTGCAGTGTGATGGCATGCAGGAGGAATTTCCCTAGACGGGCTAACCCATGCGTTGTTGGTTATCTTTTCGCTTCAAAGCAATGACTAATTTGATTTGAACACATTCTGAGGTATTAAATTTAAGTGAAAGAAAAAAAACTAATTAAATTTGGAAAGGTGTTAAAGATTTAGTCAAAATTATGCATTTTCATGATGTTTTTTGCCTATCAAATTTATAGCTGTAGTTTATTTTGACGAGCTAATTTGGCGTTTGCGTATTAATAAAGACAAACCGAAAATTTCCAAGTTACTGTCAAAATGTTTTCTATTAGTTGATTTTGACTTGTCAAATTTCTCAAATTTCTAATATCCGGAAAAAAACACTGGTAGCATATATATGAGATATTTTTTCTACGTTAAAATGAAATAAATATCTAATTATTATGTACCCTTTCATGGAAAAAAATATATAATTTCCTGAAGAGGCTAAAAATGAGTATTTATTTCCGTGCACGAATTACATTTCATTAAAAACAAAAGTTTTTACAGAAGAAAAACAAGCTTCAAATCTTATACCAAAAATTACTTCATAAATATACTAAGAAAAATATTCAGGAAGATATTTCACATCTATTTGATAAATAAATAATTTTCCCAAACATATATCAGAAAAAATTACAGAAAAACGAAACTGTTCAAAAATTGACGCAATTAAAAAGTAGAGAATGAATAATAGAAAATACTGGTTTTAAAATACCATATTAATATTTTATTTTAACACTGTTACGTTGAGCGGGTATTTAAAATCGGCGTGAATTAATCACACAACGATTATGTACAGAATAATTCCGACTCGACTGGAATGGATTTGACTAGACTCTACTTCTCTCATTGTCTGGACTGCACTGACTGCTCCCGACGATGGTTCCCATTTAAACAGCACGCGGTCCTTCTCGAAGATCTCCGTCACCGCTTCTAGGCTTGATCTGGAACACCCATCGCGACGTCCGCTTCCAGGCTTTTCTTTAGCGAACGTCGTCCGGCCGCCGTCACCCATCATCGCCGCACAGACTCGAAAATCCACAAGCGTCGAATCGGGGCGGTGTATGGGTTTATTTCGCAACCATACCTACAGAGCGTTTCATGTGAAATGATGTGGCAAACTTGCCGCGAAACTACTCCGTGGACTTAAGCATATTCACAAAAAATTAAAACAAAATCAATTTCGTCGATAATAAACCAGTGAAAAATCACTAAATTTGTAAAAATATATAATCAAATTTTCAAAAAAATCGAACCTGAATTTTTCCTTCTTAAATATTCGGAATTCTATCACCACAGAAGTTGACAACTATACTTCTTCCTGATCATTCCGTGCACTAGATTCATACAAACACGTTTCACACTCCCGCAACACCTATAAACATAGAGTCAAATTTCATCGGCGGTTCACGAAAGGAAAAAAACAGGATTTGCTCTAACATTAAACTGTTTCTCTTCGGGAAGATGCCAAAATTGTTGATATAATTTGTAACAAAATTAATTTAGATAAGTATATTATAGACGCCCCAGTTCAGATAAAACCTAAATAATAAATACGCAGTGCCTAAATTATGTTGATCCTAATAATTTCCTAATTGATTTTCCTAATTCGAAGTTCATAAAAGGTATAGTCCTTCCACTTAAGAGCAACTTTTAAGAAAATTTTATTTTTGTAGTTTAGTGCCATTTTCGCAAGAAAATAACAAAGTTTCATTTCTCAGTCCCTAATGTAACTTCCTTTACCGTTACATTTTTTTCTCCTTTGTAAAACAGGGTTGCGATTATTTACATTTTGCAAAATTGCCATTGCTCAGAAAGAACGTTTTCATAAATGAATAATTAAAAATGTTATTATAGGAAATGTAGACAGATAGTCCCTTTGGAATTAATTACAATACTAACGTGTAAGTCCTGGTTTTTTAAAGTTTCTAAAAAACGAAAATACGTATCTCTTGTTTATCTTGGTCTGTCGTCTGCCCATCTGTTGGTAGTGTTTTAAAACTGACTGCACAGAATGTCTCAAAAAGTTATATATGAATCAACTGATACTACCTGTAATATAATCAATAAGTTTTCATTTTAATTAACATAAGAAAAAAACAATAAAATATCAACATGAATGTTTTAAGATGCACGGAAACGGAACCAGTGTATCTTTTAACAAAAACAATTATATTGACGTAAATACTAAATTAAACACTTTAACAAAATAAATAAATAAATAAATAAATAGAACAATCACTTGACGACACAGTTGACGTACAGTGACACAGATACAGAATAAATAACACATTAACTTTGAAAACGTTTTAAAGCACTCAACTTTAACGTAAATAAAAACGTGAAAACATGTAAGAATGACATTTTGAGGAAAATTAGGACTTCCGAGATCAACGTGCGATGTTTGTATAGTGACATACAAATGTTCTAGTTCTAGGAAACACACTCTACATGATCTCATCGACGAACTTAAACACTATCCTCCAACCAGAATACCGCAAGATCACTCGTTTTCAAATCAGAAATGGTGAATTCCTAACCGTACAAACACCGCCGAGTCTCTGTAGGTGGTTATTGTAAAGTAAAAGGACCCATAAACAGTGAACCGTTGACCCATTGAATTAAATACCTACAAGCTTTATTGCTCGCACAAATTAAGAGGTTCTGCACTGACCCGTTATCAAATCGTGACACAACGCCATTCCAAACAAACAACGCAAATTCCACCAAACACATTCTATTTATTTGAAACAAGCCGCATAGTCACAAGGCAACAAGTTCCAAGAAACAGCAAAGTGTCACTTATGACCATATACATGAAATCAGCTTTCTTCGCTTCTTGAGAACTTGACACTGGAAGAATTTCTTCTCCGGTTACATATTAATGTGATTTCTTCGGTCTCTAGAGAACATGTTTTAGGGTCACCTCATCAAGTAAATCATCGCGTTCTAATTTTGTTCTAACAATGGGTACATTATCATAATGGCGTGTGTTTGGTCATGAAGGTGAAGGCAATTAGGTGGAATGTTGGCGGAAGAGAACGCCCATGCTGGGACGAAGAGGAAAGCGCGTTTTTTGATAATGTTTGCCAAGAAGATGTTGTTTTTTATAAATTATGTCATAAAGTTAAAAGGAGAAGTCTTTTTATGGAAGGTATTGTACGATGTGTTCGTCATGGCTACTTTTGTCACTTAATGAAAGCACGCCAACATACTTATGAATCTTATGATGTAATAAAACAGCCGTTTGATGTTTAATGGCAGCAAATGACTGTGTGTATTATATATATTTATGGGTCTACGGTCGTTCTATCGCCTAATCTTTTCACACTTAATCACTAGTTGATTATTAAGGGATAGTAAATTTGTTGGGGCTGTACCAACCAATAGCAGTAGGTACATCAATCTGCGGCGCACTTATGTGATTGTTATTAATTTATTAACTATGGTTTACGTATTTTCACTGTCTTTACAATAAATTTGCAGTAGTTTCGTTGAATAGACGTATGTAGATGTCTTCTTTTTTCTTCTATTAGAATATTTTTTATATTTCAGAAAAAACTACATTATTCTCATTACATTAGTTGACAAACATTTTCCCTGAAAATTCAACGGCTTAAACTGTGGCGAATCAAAATTTAAACTTCTTGTAAACACGTGAAAGAGAAATATCTAACACCAGTGAAAATCACTTTCTAACATTTAAAGTTTTCAACAGTCTTTACGACATCTCTTCTGCGAGTGACAATTATAAAAACATTTAACCGATTCAGAACTCTTTATTTACGATTTATAAGATGTTTTGATTAAAAGATTTGTATTTGTTCACATGAAAAAATCATATGTCACCTCCTGTCAAGTGCCAAGTAATTTGGAACCTACAATTTCTATTTCATGAAGATTTTTAAATTTCATTTTCAAAATTATCAACGATATTATTGTTGCTTTTGTATCTAAAATATTGAACACAGTGTTTTTAAACTAAAGAATCCATTTAATTTAGAATCAATTAAAAAATATAATGACCATAGACAGTTCTCATTTTTCATGAATGCAAAATTAATGTGAGAAATGAATAGCCCATGCAGACTTTACACTGTAATTTTCTGGCGAATATCACTGTGATTTTGCTTTGTGGTTTAACAGGCATACACTGATTTGACAATATAAAGTTTGAAATAATGTCACTGTCAAATAAATCACCGCCCACTGGAAACCCGGGAGTAAATGATCGCACGTGTAGTTAATTAAATCTCCAAGAATTTCGAATGTAGGGACTATTTAAGGTTTCTATCAGCATTTTTTTCCTATAATTGAGCTAAGTATACAACCTGATCTTAACGAAATAGTGTTTTCTCATTATTTTAAGCGCCACTAGCATAAATAAACTGCTCAACTTGAAAATTAGTGGGAAAAAGTGTTGCCTAGATCTACATTAAGATATGATATAATGAAGGTGTTAAAGAACTCAAAACTTACAATTACAGTCATGGACAGAAGTGTTTCTATTAAAAATATTAAGCATTATCCTTGTAAACGACTATGAAATAATAAATAAAAAATGTTTTGTCACAAAATCCATACTTTTTCAAATACAGTCACTACTGTCAATAATTTTATAAATGAAATATTCAATGAGTTTTAAATTTTAATCCAATTTAAAATTTTGAAAATCTATAATATAAAAAAAAGAATAAATTTATGAAACAGAAGAAATCAAAATAACATATTTTAAACAACTATTAACACATAACTATTTGTGGATAATTACTATAGCTAATAGTAATCTTTAATTTTAAAAACTTAATTATTACAGTTACAGAGAAAATGTTGCATGAAATGCATGTAGAAAGCAAAGTAAATGACCTTCATCAAACTCTAATCTTTCATAATATAGTCGTTTTATTTTAATTAAATCTTAATTATTACAGTTACAGAGAAAATGTTGCATAAAATGCATGTAAAAAGCAAAGTAAATAATCTTCATTTATCTCTGATCTTTCATATACTAGTATTACTTTGTGTACAAAATGTTATACTTCTCAAGTGATTTAATCACAGCGTGACCAATAAGATCTGAAGTTAAATGGACTGCGTGTGGAAATAATTTGATTGTAAATGACTTATTACAGGTGAAGCAAGGAGAAAAACAGTTGTAATTTAAATTATATATCATACATTATTATAATTTACAAGATACTATTGTAATCAATTTAGAAAAATGCTCTTTGTGTCTTCAACCTTTGAAAACTGACACTTATATCAAAACATTCAATCTTCTTCTACAAGAAAAGAGTTTGTTATACCCTTTAAGAAAGACCCACCAATTAGCCAACTTAACTGATAGAAGTGCCGAGATAACATTTTTGGGTGACCACTAATTCATTAAAATTTTATTTATAACCGTATTCACCGCATTTTAATATATTTTAAATAAATAAATAGTAATTGCTTTTAAAACTCGAGTAAATTAATAAATGACCGTCAAAACGTAAAAGGAATGAATTTCGCCATTAAAAAAAACGGTAAGTATGCTTTTGTAACTCTACCAAATAAACACGGTTTTATGACCTTTTTATAAACCATTTCACGGTATGTTAAACTAACCTACAAAATGACAGCTTCAGACAACCGATAATTCACGTTCCTTCCTGTTATATTATCCAACGCAAACTCAATATTAGACAGTTATTTAATTTTCTTCAGTGAAAAAATTTTATTGTTCAACACTTCCCTAACGCCTCCTCGTATTTCTGTATTGCTAAACGACAACAAAAGATAAACATCTTCATCTATCGTCTAACCATGAAGTGTGACTAGAAATCATATTGTTAATTATTTGCACTAAGACCGATTTCATATTGCATAACTGTGTCGGACTGATAGATTGCAACCAATTGCATTTTTATTGTCTATTAACTTCATAAAGTGCAGGTTTTTCGAGAAAAAAGGTAAATAGCAGTTGTAGATTAATAGTCGAGAAACTTCCGTATTTTATGTAACAAGAAAAACAGATACTAGATCTGAAACCGGAAGAAGCTGGAACACCTGAGAACCGATAGTTTCTAAACGAAACGTTCGCGCTCGAGGTAGAAAAACCGTAAGAAAAATTTTTGCACGAAGAGCAAGCATAAATTTTAACAACCTCTGCCCTAGAAAGTCATCATTACGTTAATACTAATAATTAAGCCGAAACGATTTCCTCAATTACGCTAATTCAGAAAAATATTTAAATGTGTTTATTAAAAATAATGATAATAATAACACAAAGCATTAATCACTTACGGCTATAGTCCTCCACTGGGTCTTCATCTTTTTGTAGATAGTTAACGTTTCGTGCGATTCAGAGGAACGATTCACAACATTCGATCGCAGCACGGTTACTTCTAACACCCTGTGTTATTGTTGATAGCGCAATGAACACTGCGGTGTGGCGCGAAGAACTGTTGGTCAGTCCCGATTACCATGTCTTGTACATACACCTGGAGGACTCGTTACGCTTAACGGGACTTGCATAGCTTCATCTGGTGGAGCGTCTTGATAGCAATCGAGTGATTTAAATCGGTTAAATATAGATGCTCAGGAGATTTAGCTCCAATTAGAGTATTAAAGAATCTGTGATAGTTTTACTGGATTGACTGATTAGCTTTGTAGAGGAAATATTGTTTTTTTTTCAATCATTATAAAACACTTTGTTTTTCAATAAGAAACTTTTTACTTGAGCCATTAACAACTAAATTCAATGTTTTGGCATCAAGGGAGGAGTTGTGTTTAAAATTAAGAATTAGGCTCAATTTCATAGAGTCCCATCTGATTTTTCTTAGAGAAAGTAGGGTAAGATGAGTAGTTTTTCGGTTGCATGTCAACTTGTATTTTCTAAACATAGCGACAGATTTTTTTCATTGTTGAATAGCTAATACGTTTTTTTTTTTTTTTGTCCCGAACACTTATATGACGACAAAAACTTACTGTGTTTTCACAATAATTATATGCTAAATGACGCAAATTTTTGGCTAAAGGAACAATCAAAATTGTAAAACAAATCTTTACAATTTTATTTAAGAACTACAAAACCAAAAGCCTGAACTGTTGCACACGTTTTAAGGTCATTATCAACATCGCTAACCAGAATTTGTGTCTACACCCCCACCAAATGTTTATTCCTCTCATCTCAAAATTTTGACAAACAATTGTAAAAGAACCGTAAAACCTTAAAACTCGCATTTTTCATAATTACTTGTACAGGGTGTCAAAAAAAAAGAAGTGCTTCATTTCACTACACCACTGTATGCAAGATCGTGATGCTCTGGTACCGTGTCTTCTTCGTCAGCAAATAACAAACGTCACATTAAATCACAAAATAGCTCAAAAAAATATCCATTTATTTTTATGCAAGTTATTCGTTTTCTCCCTTTAATTTGTATTTTTTTTTCAATATGTCAATTTTATGAATTCTTAAACAAAATAGGGTACATAAAATTTAGCAATTAATTTTTCTGTTCAAATTTTCATCGTTTCTAAAACAGTCACGTATATCCTCCCTAATTTTGAAGTGTGCAATATATTAGGTGATCAATATTGATTACAATCGAGTCATCCATCACAAGGTAGACCTTACCCTAAGTGCAATGGATCTTAATTGTACTACCTAAAACAACAGCACTTTTTATTAATAACATAAATAAATGTAATATTTTCCCAATTTATTGTGGAGGAATTTTGTTAAAGTAATTTGTTTATTTTTTATCATTAACATTACAAAGAGTTGAATTATTTTTAAGATAACCTTCTCGAAAATTAAGGAATACAATACTGTTATTATTAATATCATGGTACAAGAAGACAAGCTGTTAATCACGCTATTGTTATGTGGTGCCCATGAAGAGCACATTTGAGCGGGAAGTTTGAATTGTGTCCCATGTGTAGCGGGAGATTCAAATTGATCTGTTGGTTTTGCGCAAAGTTATCTGTTTGGTTTATCGATTTTTAGCTGAAGATTTATGGAATGAAATAAAACACAATTCATTTTAAAATATTTTATTGGGGAAATAAATAACTGGTTGTTTAAAGAGCAGATATACTTGTTATCACTAGAGATGTGATTATGTGAGCAGATAATGTTTTACTTTATAGAAGTAAGAAGTACTAACGTACTTGACTTGATATAATATTTTAAACTAAATAATAAAAATTTCAAAGCATCTGAACAGTAAAATGAGTCTATAAAAGAATGGAATATTTAAGTTACTATTTTCTTGATTTTTATCTACTAAATCTTGAAGAAAAAAGTACAAAGTATTAAATTTAGTTCTACATATGTTTGTACCTATATTACTCTAGATTTATTAGTTTTTACATTAATCGAACATTTACGAGTACCTATTCGATGAAACCTGATTATCGTGTTTATTGAGAACTGCGTTAAAGAAAAGTAAATATATATACGTATGTACTGAAACTGAAACGAAAAGAATGAACTGCAACAACTGTCTCTTCTAGTGAGGAACCGTTAGTAACTCAATTAGATAACAATATCTGTCTACAAGAAAGAGTAATCAGCAGCGGCACTGTAAACCCATTACAAAACAGATAGGTACAGCACGCAAGAATGTGTGCAACTCATGCAAAGCCGGAATCTCGTTAAGTGAATATGGTTGGTTCCTTCTTTTTGTATTTACTAGCGAAATGAACTAGTGACAGTAAGATTTTTTTCAATCTCTTCCTTTCTGATTTTTATCCAATTCATTAAATATCAAAAATGGTTTATTTTTTTTATAATTGATATGGTATTTGCATGTCCTACTTAATTTCATATGTTAAAGTGCGCAGTCTAATTTTAATTCCTGATTTAATAATGAAAAACTAAAATAATACAGTCAAACCATCACAATCCGGCCTTAAATAGATAGCACGATACAGTACCAATAAATTAGCGACCTTTTATATTGTTTATGCAACTCTATATACTTGCTTATACTACTGGTGTTATACAGTTAGAAGTAAATGGTTTTTATGCTGATTACTACTTTACAAAGATAAACAAAAGTCATTTCATGCAGTATATTGCGCAAACATATACTTATATATTAAAGGAATTTAAAAAATATTATTATTTTGACGCTATTATTTCTAATAGTAAGGGTACCTTTATATAGGCGATTCAATTCTGAAACAGTAAATGAATCTCCCAAGATTAGACAAACTTATGGAAAAAACCCAAACATTTTTAACTATCGCCTCCAAAAGTAGTAAACACACTTTTCGTTAAAAAAGTTACACAATTCTTATCAATACGTAATCTTTCGTATTACTTAGGAAATATACATAACCAGTTTTATTTCACGTAGACCTAAACCTGTCAGTTGTTCGGATAACCCTGTAAAACACCTTTTTTGGGGTCTGAACAAAATCGTTTCATTTTTTTTTTTTATTTTTAATTTGAAAACGGTCCAAAAATTTTAAGCTTCTCAGATAAAATCGGTAATCAGAATAAAATATTTTATTTATTATGGTGTTCTAATCGTCGACTTTAATCCATAAACACACTATTAACGATTGTATCTCTAGACATTAATTGCAAAATAGCCAAATATTTTTGAAACGTCTAGATAACAACTTGTACAACGATTAAGTGAATTATGGTTAGCGTTAGTAAACAAAATAAAGAGTGTTAATTAATTCGCGTAACATAAAAATCAGAACAAGAAGCAATTAAAAAATACTTTTTTCGCTTACTCTCGGGAAGTAATAATAATTTTGTAGCATTTACACCTTTCAACTAAAGCGCCTTAAAGTGATACCAGAATTTATGAAATTGTAAATGTAATCGTAAAATATTTAGATGAAAAATTTGGAAATTTTTGAATACCTATTACAATATTCACAAAATTTTCGAGCATTTTTACTTCCCGAGCGTAAGCAAAGGAAGTATTGTAATCGAGTCCGTCGGCCGACTCTCTACTTTTACGTTTTCTCGATCTTTCATGACCCCTAGAAGACGCAGAAATAGGTCTCCCATTTCCGTCTGTCTGTCCGTCCGTCTGTCCGTCCGTCTGTCCGTCTGTCCGTCTGTCCGTCTGTCCGTCTGTCCGTCTGCCGTCCCGGATTTTTATTAGACAGATAATCTCCGAAAGTACTCGACCGATTGTTGTGAAATTTTGTACTTATATTAAGAATATCATGTAGATGGTAAAACGCTAACCAAAATTTGTCTAATCATCCCCACCACTAATGCGATGACGTCACTTCAAAATTGTACATAGTAAATGGGTTTTCAATTGTATAAAATAACATAGTCCTACACATGTAGTTTACAACTCTGAATCGACTTTTCACCCGAAACGTCCAGATTTTTGGAAAAAAAATCAAAATTATAAAACAACATTTTGAAATTTAATTTTTAATCTGCTAACCAGAATGCTTTGAAATGTTGCAGATGTTTTAAGGCTATAAAGAGCATCATAAATCTTTAGTCAAAAAATATTTGCTTATCCCCTCCAAAAACTTGATGACGTCAGCTCAAAAGTTTGTGGAATAAATCATATCTAAAATGTACAAAATATGATGAGTCTGTACTTGTAATTTATCACTTCATTCATGTTTTTTGGATTAGCATATACAGGGTGACTTAAAAAAATTAATGAATGCGTAAATATATTTTATTGATTTAATCAGGAACTACAAAACCGAATGCTCTGAAATCTTGCAGATGTTTTAAGGTCATAAAGAGCATAATAAATGTTTAGTCAAAATATATTTGCTTATCCCCTCCAAAAACTTGATGACGTCAGCTCGAAAGTTTGCCGAATAAATCATATCTAAAATGTACAAAAATATGATGAGTCTGTACTTGTCATTTATCACTCCATTCATATTTTTTGGATTTGCATATACAGAGTGACTCAAAAAAATTAATGAATGCGTAAATATATTTTATTGATTTAATCAGGAACTACAAAACGGAATGCTCTGACATCTTGCAGATGTTTTAAGGTTATAAAGAGCATAATAAATGTTTAGTCAAAATATATTTGTTATCCCCTCCAAAAACTTGATGACGTCAGCTCGAAAATTTGCCGAATAAATCATATCTAAAATGTACAAAGTATGATCAGTCTGTACTTGTGATCTATCACTCCATTCATATTTTTTGGATTTGCATATACAGGGTGATTCAAGAAAATAAATGAAAGCGTAAATTTATTTTACTGATTTACTCAGGAACTACAAAACCGAATGCTTCGAAATCTTGAAGATATTTTAAAATTATCATAAGCATGGTAAATTTTTGATCAAAATGTATTTGGTCGTCCCCCCTAAAAAATTTATGACGTCACCACAAAATTTTGCTGAATAAATCCTATCTAAAATGTACAAAATATGGTGAGTCTCTTCTTGTGATTTATCATTCCATTCAAATTTTTTCGATTTGCATATACAGGGTGACTCAAAAAAATTAATAAATGCGTAAATTTATTTTATTGATTTAATCAGGAACTACAAAACCGAATGCTTTGAAATCTTGCAGATGTTTTAAGGTTATAAAGAGCATAATAAATTTTTAGTCAAAATATATATATAGGCATGCAGTCGTCAAGTTTCCGACAGCGAGGGAAGTACTGTCTAAACTCTTTAGACCAATTTTTTTGTATTATTATTTAACACGTATTCTTTGATCTATTTAAGTCAAAAATCTTTTTAGTACTAATGAGTGGGTTTCAACAATTCTGTGCAAAATATAAATTAATTAAAAAGTTTTTGTTTTTTCATTTTTAGTTTAAGTTAAAGCTAATCAACTCATAATCTTTTGATAATATCGATTTTTTAAAATCATTTCTGAAAACAGTGTAAAATCAAATTCAGTCTCATTTTAGGAAAAAAATCATCGTTTTTGTTTGTTTTTTTTTCCCACTAAAATAAGTAATATTTCATTAACAGGAAGCCAAAAAGCCACAAAAGGATAAATCTGCGAAACCATAAACCCGAATGAATCATTAAAAGTCATAATGAAATCATTTTGTTTCAAATGCAATTTCTTATAAAAACTAAAAATCATTTTTATTTTTTCTTAGTTCAAATTCACTATAATTTAAACTAAATGACAGTGACTGTATTACCAAAACAAAAAGAAAAATGTGATCAACATAATTATTGTGAAATGCAGCTGTTTATTTCCTTATAAATCTACTCTCAATGAACAAAAGGAAGAAGAAAAGATAACGAAAGAAAAATGTAAATTTAAGGTTCAACAGTGGTGAAACCAGAGGAATATACAGGCGTGATTGTTTCTTCTTTTCTTCTCTCCTCTCGAAATAAAAACCAATATTTCAACTGAAAAAACGGAAAAACAAAGTTAAAAATTTCGAAGAAATCAAGTGTATTGCATTCTTAAGAGTTCTTTAAATTGTCAAAATGATTTTTTGTAATTCCAAAATTGCCAATTGTTTTGAATTTTAAAAAATTATCAAATATTGATAGACAAATTTCAAAAGTATGTCAGTTTATTCATACATCTTTTTTATTTGGCAACTTAGATAAGTTTTGCAAGTCAAGATTTGTTGGTTCTAATAAATAAGTTTATTCTAAAATTTGATAAGATAACGTTCTTGATAACCTGTAATAGTTTTGATAGTTTCTCCATAACAGATGGTTTCTTTTAATTCACGACTTTAATGGTCACCATTAGATAAAATGCACGTAAAGGATAATGACGTCTGATGGTATGTGGCAATTCTCTCCATGACACACCAACGCGCAGCTTTATTGTTCGTAATCAATTGCTCGTCATCGTAGTTAACATTAACCTTGTTATGATTGCCGACCATTCTGAATGAAAAATACAACGACACATCTAAATACTTATCTCCACTACATGCGGGCACGTGTTTGAAAAGGTAAGAGTGAAAATTTTATTTTGGTTTACACCTCACCGAAGTTATCACAGATGCTCACAAAAATGAATACAAAAAGATTATTTGCCGCCACCCTCAAAAATAATCCAATGAAGCTGCTAATGAGCACACAGACTGAATTCGTGGAGGCTTTGAGCGACAAAAAACTTCAACATTACAGAAATTTGAACGCTTTGGAAAACAACGACACGAAACCCTTTGATTGGGAGCAGGCGAAAGCTTTCGAGGAAATTCCAGGACCTAAACCTCTGCCTCTTGTGGGAAACACATGGAGATTTCTTCTCCCGAAAGTTGGAAATTTTTATGGCATGGATATCTTGCAAATACATAAACAGTAAGCGTAACAGAGGGTATTTTTCACTAAACTTTCATTAAATCTAACATTAAAAGTACTTTTGTAAAGCAGATGTTGCACTTTAGAAAAAAATATCGTTTACTCTAAATGGTCACTGAAATCCCACTTGTTTATAAGTATGATCATATTTGTTATTTTTGTACTACAAAATATTATTTTTGTGCTGTAAGTATTTCACATATGTATAATTAATTCGCCTTGATATATTACAATTTATGGTGTTTGTAATCTAAAAGGAGTTTCTTTTTAGATTAAAATACAGAAACAAAACACCTTTTTGATGTAGGTACTTATCAGCTTATCACAGCTACTCGGAATAAGCAATTTTTTTCTAATATGTATGAACAAGGTTGCTTATATTTTTAATTAGTTGAACAATTCAAGAAAGTTTGGTTGTTGTGACTATCGTAGCTTGGATGAAATTAGTAAAACCATATCAGTATTAAATTAATTAAAAAAAAACACAGATACTCAGTTTAATACGAATTTTTATCAAGAAATGTTAATTCAAACTAAAATCCATCATTCATTTCTTTAATTGGCTGCATCATACTGAAAAACTGTCTAAAGCGAAGAAAAAATATCAAAGCAATTGCACCCATCAATCTTTAGACAGTGATTCAGTAATCTTGAAAAAAGTTTTTTCAAGACCAACCAAAACAAATCTGTCGTTAATCGCACAACAACAAAGTAAGGCGTTAAAATCTTAACCTAAACATAAATCAAATAAACAACTCAGTAGACTTTCCGAAACTGGTCCGAATTGGTCCACATGCGATTTTACAAGGAAGAATCTGTAGATCGTATCGTCAGCGACTTTCGTCGTTTTGTTATATAATTCCTTCGTCGTGGTTTAACCTAATAATCTTTCGACAGATGGTGAACACAACGTGTTCTTCTCATAGTGTTTCTACTCTACATATATGCACTTGTACAATCTTTTAGTAGAATATTGCAATATAAGTCTGACTAACTAATTCGAATAAACATATTTTTTGCAAATAAAACCGAAAATTGAATCAATACCTACCAGCATCCAAAAGAATTTTCGTTGACCGTGATTAACCACTTAAGTACTAATACACTGATTTTAAAATACAAATTTTTGCAACAACTGGTGATTCTTAATAAATTTAATTCCTAGCATCATCGGACAAAAAATAGGTACTTCAGATACATTAACTTTTAGTGGAATATCCCGTAAACAGTCCACACTTCTTACATCCCTGGTGACGTGAATATTGCTATGACGTCATAGAAAGCTGCGGTTACCTATTGTTCATAGACACAAAGTAATATAATAAATAAACGAAAATAAATGTTCAAATTTGATTAGATTTACACAGACAAATTACATTTTTTGCAATTTAACCAAAGTAATTTTCGTTGGTAAATTTCTCTTATACATGACGTATGCTAAAGAACATTAATGGCTGTTTCTTAATATCTTCTAATATATAAAATTCTCGTGTCACAGTGTTCGTAATCGAACTCCTTCCAAACGGCTTGACCGATTTTTATGAAATTTGTTGTGTATATTCAGTAGGTCTGAGAATAGGTCGTAAACTATTTTTTGTACCCCTAAGTGATAAGGGTGGGCCACTCAAAAAATTGTTTGTTGATTTTTTGGACACAATTTTTATTTTTATTTTTTTAAGATTTGGTATCAAAAAATACATATAACTCTAAATTTTCGCCCTTCTACCACGAACCCCCATTTTTTAATAACGATATTAGTATCTCCAGAGGTGCGCAATAGGGTTGCAAGATGGTTGTTGAATATAATCATTCTCGTACGATAAATTTTTATGTATAATTTTAATTATAATTTATTTATTTATTTTAATTTTATTTTTTATTTAACTATCATTATTCACTAGAAATAATTTATATGTATGGCAAAACAAGGTTTTCCGGGTCAGCTAGTAACTACATAATATTTTTGCAAACTAACAGTTAATTTGGTACTCCCGAAATTAATTACAAAACATGTAGTAGTTTTCTTTACAAACGTAAACACAATGATGAAAGTCGAGTGCTCAAGTACTACAAATAAACATAATAAGTGCAAGAGTACTTAAACATAAATAATTAATCTCCATACAAGATAACAAAATGTATTATTTATTGTTTAAATTTAAAAAGATTATGTAACAAATTTTTTATTAACTATTCCAAAACATGACAAAGAACAAACAGTTAAACTGATGTGATGATTTACTAAGTTTTATGAAAGGTCGGCTGTAAAGTACTTTAAACGTCAAAGCCATAAACGCCTTAAAGGTTTGAGGGAACTTCTAATGGTACAGATTCTCGTACTCCTCACATGGTCCGAAATGAAGTCACTTTATTATTATTTTTTTAATACACCGTAATTAAAAAATGTTCGAAGGTTGTTTGATATTGCGATTCTATTTATTTTTTATAAGGACTCCTGTATGTTCAAATAAACATATGTATGTAATATTAATGTAAATGTAAAGAAGCGTGTTACACATATGTTTGAAATGAGTTTTTGCTTTACAAAATTTTGTGATGACGTCTTCAATTTTTTTTTGGGGATAACGTTCCTTTTGTATACAGTAGAATTTTATGATGGTTTATGCCAGTTAACTTCACAGTGGTCCATACCCACCATAAATTGCAATTTTAAAACCGGACAAATATAAGACCAGTAATCCGAGCGGTTCTTAGCTACCCTTCTTCAGGTTGAAAAAAAGCGACGTATTCCAAGCCGGTGGAACACTCAGTGTGTGAACAGCTTAGCCAACCCCTCGTAATGACATTGTAAAATTTCATTGTATAAAAATTGAACGTTTTTAGTATACATTTTGATTACCATGCTTACAATAACTCAAAACGTTTACAAGATTTTAAAGCATTCGGTTTTGCAGTTCCTGAATTGATCAATAAAATAAATTGACTCATTCATTATTTTTTTAAGTCACTCTGTATAAGCAAATCTTAAAAATATGAATGGAATAATTAGTCACAAGGATAAACTCATCATATTTTGCACATTTTAAATAGGATACATTCGGTAAAATTTTTTAGGAGGGATAAGCAAATATATTTTGATTAAAAATTTATCATGCTTATGGTAACTTTAAAAGATGTACAAGATTTCAAAGCAAACGGTTTTGTAGATTCAAAATCACAGTTCTAAATTAATTTGCAAAATGTTTTTTTGTTTCCAAAAATCTGAACGTTTCGGGTCAAAACTCAACACAAATTCATAAACTACACGTGTAGGACTATGCTATTTTATACAATTTAAAACCCATTTGCTATGGACAATTTTGAGGTGACGTCATCACATTATGGGTGGGGACAAAGTTTGGTTAGTTTTACCATCTGCACATAAAACACATAAAAAATTTTGACAACAATAGGTTCAGTAATTTCGGAGATTATCTGTCTAACAAAAATCTACACGGACGGCCAACAGACAGACGGACTAAAACTAGAGACCCGTTTTTTCTTTTTAACTTACGCTCAAGAAGTAAAAATATACATATTATAGATTTACGCAGAAGATTTCTACAGACCGCCGGAATAAAATCTGATGAAACCATTGCCGCCGACTATAGAAATAAATTTGAGTAAGCTACGTAGTTTACTTCAAAATGACATTATGCAAAACGAATTATTTTTGGGAACCATTACATTTTATTTACAAATATGGTGCATATTTACGAACCATTTCATGTCATAAAATTGATTCACTTACTTGTGACTTTTATTAAAAAACTAAATTTTGTTCGTCTGTTTATTGTTTATATGTATCATATTATTAATCTTTCTCGCTCTCTCTAACTCAACTGAGAGAGTAACTACTCTCCTTACATTTTTGTTTTACAAAATGAACACGGCAACACATTTGAAGAGAATCATCTAGATTATTTTACTAGTGTGGTAATGTTACTCGTTACTTCTCATAGTCAAAATCTAGTAGGAAAATGTATTCCATTTTTTTTTAGAATGAGACAACAGTACGGAGATATAACCATTATGAAAGGACTAGTGGGTCTTCAGCCAATAGTCGTATTATTTAATCCATCAGACATAGAAAAGGTAAAATTCTATTAACGTATAAGTATAATAAAAAACTCACAACTAACCGATTCTAGTTACATCGAAACGAAGGCGTTTGGCCAACAAGACACGGACTTCCATCCTTTGCACACTACAGGAAATTAAGAAAAAATATCCTGTCAAGTGGTGGATTAATATGTCTGTAAGTTCACTCAAAAACCAAGAATTTAAACACCAAATTATTTTCCACAAAATTTCCTTAAAATGTTAACACAATTTCAGCCAAGGTGAAGAGTGGTTCAAATTTAGAACCGTAGTAAACCCAATTCTAATGCAACCAAAAAACGTCATTCACTATGCGGACAAAATGAACTTCGTCGCTGACGAGCTAGTCGACAACATTAAGTATTTGTCTGAAGAGAATGAGCAAGGACAGATGCCTGATGACTTCCACAATGAACTGTACAAATGGTCTTTGGAATCAATTGGTGTCGTCACTATGGACACACACTTGGGTACTTTTCACCGATTGTGGTTCTTCGTAACCAAACTGTGTTTTAGGTTGTTTGAAGCGAGGCAGTGTGAACGAAGAAGCCCAAAAGCTAATCTACAGTGTGTTAAGGATGTTTCAACTCATGTACAAACTAGACGTTATGCCTTCTGTGTGGAAGTACATAAGCACTCCATCTTGGAAGGAGTACGTTCAAGTTTTAGACTTCATGTTAAAGTACGTCTCTAAAGTAAAATGTTTTGTGTATTAGGTTGTTTCTTTCAGAACGAATCTGAAGCATATTAACAGATACATCGAGAAAATCGAAAAGGGGGAAATTGATAACAACCAAATAACTAGTGCGCTTCACCAAATGATACAGATAGATCGAAATACGGCAACTGCAATGTCTGTCGATATGATGATTGCGGGAGTTGATACAGTACATATTAACTAATTTTATTAGAAGTTATAAATTCAAAGTGTGTCATTTTCAGACTGGTAGAGTTCTAGCAGCAGCTTTGTACTACTTGGCTAAAAACCCCGATAAACAAGAACTACTGAGATCTGAAGCTAACAATCTACTAAAAGTTAAAGATGCACCTGTTACTAAAGAAACTTTAAGTAAGAATGTCTACACCAAAGCTGTTGTAAAAGAAACCACCAGGTTATCACCTATTGCTATTGGAAATCTAAGAACAACCAAAAAAGATTTAGTCTTGGGTGGATATCAAGTACCTTCCGGGGTAATCTGAGTACTGTATTATTCAGCGTTTATTTAATTTTGTAATTGCAGACAGACGTTTTAACTTCTACTTTGATGCTTTCTCAACAAGAGGAGCATTTCCCAAAGGCTAAAGAATTCTTGCCAGAACGTTGGCTTAAAACAACAACTGGAGAATTCTCGCATAAAAATACGAACCCTTTCGTTTTTGCACCCTTTGGGTTTGGTGCAAGAAGCTGCATTGGCAAGAGATTTGCTAATTTGGAGTTAGAAACTGCGCTATTGAAGGTAGCGTTTTCAACATTTTAAAATTGTTCTTATTTGCAATCTTTGTAGATTATTCGAAATTTTGAACTACAATGGCCGCACGAAGATATGGTGTTTTATACAACAACGCTACATGGGATGGCAAAACCTTTAAAGATTCACGTAAAACCCGTAAATAATTAGTTAAATTTTAATTGTAAATTATGATTCTTTGTGATATATTTTAGTCTAATAAATAAAGAGCGGATTTATATAGATGAAATTTTGTTCAAATATTAGCACGTATGCCTACTCGTGGAACATGATAAAACATCCATATAAAACGTTGAAATGATTTATTTTAGGATTCGTGATGCAGTACCTGTCAGATTGCAGAATTTATATCTTACCTCTGCTTGGACTTTCATCTAAAAAATATGCGACATGTTAAAAATGACAATTACAACTTATAAACTAAGAAATAAAAAATTGGTCTAAAGAGTTTAGACAGTACTTCCCTCGCTGTCGAAAACTTGACGACTGCATGCCTATTATGTTTTTTTTTCTCATTACATTTTTGTAGTGGGAATTTAAAAAAAAATTGTGATGACGTCATCAACATTTTTGCAAGGACACGTATATCAGTTGGGATAGATGTAGTGTAATACTAAGAATAAAATTATTGTGTTCCCAAATTTTCGGGAAAATGAATTGGGTCGTTTTGAATATTGATTTCTTATAATCAATAAAATAACGAAACAATTTACTCACGTATACGGCGCCGGTGTGTAATATCTAGAGAGCGGATTTCTGTCGGGCTAGGCAAGGCCAAACTCGGTACGGCTCGCACGCGATGCGAATTCATTGCCGTTGCGGACTGCACTTCGTTTATTTGAGATTAGAATAACGTTGTTTCGTTGCACTCTGCTGTTAATTCCCGTTCTCATTTACTTAGCCGTTTGATTAATAAATCGTTAATTATATTTATGGAATCCAGCACGTCCCCCCCTATAATCGTGACGTAGCCCGACAGAAATCCGCTGTCTAGTAATATGAGGGGCAACTGAAAATCGTTTATGTATAAACATTCTTAATTTAAGATGACAAGCGTAACAGCATACGTGAGAGCCAAACAGAGAAACTGTAAACAAAACGACCATCGGTTTTATTGCTTCGACTTCCGCTTATTATATAAAACATTGCGTTTTATTTTAATTCTTGACGGTGAAATTCACAATTGGTTGATTATAAACATGTCTATTTCGCATTCGCGGAACCAAGTGACCGCATAAAACAAATGCAGGTCTGTAATGTTAAAGTCGATGTAAATAAGCGTGCTACTCTTATGTTTCAACCGAGTTTTTCCTTTAACAAATTTTGTGTCTACCAAATTGGGTTGGTTGGGGTGTAATACTAATAATAAGTGTTGCCTTTAATTTAATCAATAAAATAAATTGACTTCATTAATTTTTTTGAACCACCTCTTAAGAAAATCTAAAAAATATGAATGGAATGATAAATCACAAGTACAAACTCATCATATTTTTTGCATTTTAGGTAGGATTTATTCAGCAAAATTTAAGGGTGACGTCATCAATTTTTTTAGGAGGGATGAACAAATACACTTTGAACAAAAGTTTACCATGCTTATAATAACTTTAAAATATTCCCAAGATTTCAAAGCATTCGGTTTTGTAATTCCTGATTAAATCGATAAAATAAATTCACGCCTTCATTAATTTTTTTGAGTCACCCTGCATATGCAAATCCAAAAATATGAATGGAATGATAAATCACAAGTACAGACTCATCATATTTTGTACATTTTAGATACGATTTATTCGGCAAACTTTTGAGCTGACGTCATCAGTTTTTTGTAGAAGATAACCAAATATATTTTGACTAAAAATTTATTATGCTCTTTATAACCTTACAACATCTGCAAGATTTCAAAGCATTCGGTTTTGTAGTTCCTGATTAAATCAATAAAATAAATTTACGCATTCATTAATTTTTTTGAGTCACCCTGTATATGCAAATCGAAAAAATTTGAATGGAATGATAAATCACAAGAAGAGACTCACCATATTTTGTACATTTTAGATAGGATTTATTCATCAAAATTTTGTGGTGACATCATAAATTTTTTAGGGGGGACGACCAAATACGTTTTGATCAAAAATTTACCATGCTTATGATAATTTTAAAATATCTTCAAGATTTCGAAGCATTCGGTTTTGTAGTTCCTGAGTAAATCAGTAAAATAAATTTACGCTTTCATTTATTTTCTTGAATCACCCTGTATATGCAAATCCAAAAAATATGAATGGAGTGATAGATCACAAGTACAGACTGATCATATTTTGTACATTTTAGATATGATTTATTCGGCAAATTTTCGAGCTGACGTCATCAAGTTTTTGGAGGGGATAAGCAAATATATTTTGACTAAACATTTATTATGCTCTTTATAACCTTAAAGCATCTGCAAGATGTCAGAGCATTCCGTTTTGTAGTTCCTGATTAAATCAATAAAATATATTTACGCATTCATTAATTTTTTTGAGTCGCTCTGTATATGCAAATCCAAAAAATATGAATGGAGTGATAAATGACAAGTACAGGCTCATCATATTTTGTACATTTTAGATATGATTTATTCGGCAAACTTTCGAGCTTGTAACGGATTTTTATTTAATTTTGAATTGATTTGCATTCGAAGTGGTGGGGCATCTATCACGCGTAGTGTTGGTGCGAGCTACGGGAAAAAACGAGGAGAAAAAGAGAGATAAGAACAAGGGGGGAGATAGCTGGGCAGGGGCGAGCTCGGAGCTCGGGAGGAAGAGAATCAAGTTCGGGGGCTTTTGAAGGAAGATTTTCGGGAAGAGAAGGGACCTGAGAACCGAAGGAAGAGTCAGGAGCCTCCGCCGCCTACGCTGGGGAGAGAAGAGGTGCCCTTCCGCATATTTTAACAGTGATTGGCTTATCGTATGTAATACCTTTAATAATATAATTAGTCGTAAACGTAGTTTTATTGGGCTCCGGTTGAAACCCACTTCGTGAGGTAACAATACAGTAGCATTTATTTGAAATCCTGTAAGTAGGTTACATAATTTTTGGCGCCCAACGTTTCGTAGAGTCCTTTAAACTGCGTTTATGATGGCAGGATCCTATTTTAATATGGAACCAAATTTTTTGAAATCGAGCGAAGTTAATCACTAGTTAAAAGTGCGGGGGGTTACGCCCGATCGCTTAGATCTAGATACAAAGCGTAAACAGCTGCGACGGAGATTACGAGAAGATTTGAATCGTGGTGAAGTCATGTATGCTAATCCCAATTTCGATTTTGAGGCGGAAAAAACGGAGGTTGAAACAACACTAAGTGATATCCGAGCCTTGTTGGATTCTTTTGATGGTCGACGGGGGGATGGGAACAGGAGACTTCTCACCAAGTACTATCATGTAATGGGTCGCTTACATCGATTCCCAGCGACGGCGCCCGTAGCTGTGCAAGAATTCAAACATGATCAAATGGCGATGGCGGAAGCATTGGATGAAACCAGGTATGAAATGGTGGAACAAACCTCTCTACCTCCAGATGATGCGACCGCGAGTCCGGCGGGAGTCAACCAGAACACTACGATCCTTAAGCCTACTCCGGTACACAAGTGGAATGTAACTTTTGATGGTAAGTCTCAGCATGATTCGGTCAATGGGTTTTTACAACGGATAGAGGAATTGTGAGTGGCTCGAAATACCTCAAAAGCGGAATTATTTAGGTCCGCTGTAGATTTATTCGATGGAAAGGCACTTTTGTGGTATAGATCGATAAAACCATCAGTCAGTTCGTGGGATCAGCTGATTCAGGCTTTAAAGCGAGATTTTTTGCCGCCAGATTATGATCAGGAACTTCTTAAGGAAATTCATAATCGAACGCAGGGATCTCGTGAGTCAGTTGTTTTGTATCTGGCGACTATGCGCAATTTATTTAATCGGTTGTCGGATATTCCACCTGAAATTTCCCAATTGCATATAATTCGTCGTAATCTCTTACCGGTTTTCCAAACCCACCTCGCTTTGCACGACATTAAAACGTTTACTCAGTTGTCGGATATCTGTAGGACCCTGGAAAGCGTTTTAGCCAATCAGGAAAAATTTCGACCACCTCCGCGGCGAAACATCGCTCTGCTAGAACCCGATTTAGCTTGTCCAGACGGGGATAACCAAGAAAATAAGTTATTCTCGACCCCTCAATTTCGTAATACCTCTAACATTTCTTCTCCACACCAAAAAAGTGAATTGACATGTTATGCATGTCGGAAACCGGGTCATTTTCGGCGTGAATGTTCTAATAAAACCCCGAAAAAACCTACTTGTGCTGGCTGTGGAAAAGTAGGTGTCATCCACCCTAACTGCCCACGGTGTAGGCCGGAAAACTAAGTGGGGGAAAGCGCTTACCATCGGGCCACCGCTTTCGTTACTTTCCTAAGGCCCCTAGCCAAACTACGTGTTCACAGCGATTAGTTTCAGGGAAGGAAACAATTAATACTTTACTTGTAGAGACATCTCATGATAATCGACCTTATTTGGCAGTAGAAGTTTTGGGAAATTCAATTACAGGACTACTGGACAGCGGCGCGACTCATTCTATCGTTGGTGGGGAAGGACTTGGTTTGTTAGATCATCTAAATCTATCCATTTATGAATCGGAGGAATCCACTGTAGGGACTGCTGATGGTGTACAACAGCAGGTAGTGGGGTATGTATATTTTCCGGTTACTGTCGATGGTATCTCGCGTACGATTAAGTTTTGGGTAGTTCCATCTCTCAAACACTCAGTTATTTTTGGCAGTGATTTTTGCCGTCAGTTTGGCTTAGCGATTGATTTTTCTTCTTTTAGCTGTACGGCTCAAAGATGATATCGTAGTGGCGGCGATGCAAGGTATTCGTTCACTACAGGACTTAAATCCGTCTCAAATGGCAGAGCTTCAGAAGGTCAAAAATCTCTTCTATGAGTTATCGTGGGAAAAAGGTACGAAATTGGGAAGAACCACACGAACCGTTCATTTTATAGATACTGGTAATGCGCGACCAATTAAGCAACGTCATCATCAGATCTCAACTTACATGCTGGTTCACCTCAATCGGGAACTAGACAAGATGTTGGAGTTGGGAGTTGTGCGGCCTTCATCGAGTCCTTGGTCCTCTCCTGTTTTATTGGTAAATAAAACAAACGGTGAGAAGCGCTTTTGTTTCGACGGTCGAAAACTTAACTCTGTGACCAAACCAGATGCTTACCCTTTACCTAAAGTCGATTACATCTTAAACATGTTAACTGGAGCACGGTATCTATCAAAAATTGATCTTAACTCCGCTTTTTGGCAAATTCCCTTAGAGGATACGTCCTGCGAAAAGACTGCCTTTGTTGTTCCCTCTCGAGGGCTTTATGAATTCGTGGTGCTACCGTTCGGTCTGTCGAATGCTCCTCAGACTTTGCAACGTCTAATGGACCAAGTGTTAGGTCCTTCGTTGGAACCATATGTGTTTGTTTTTTTGGATGACATTGTTATCTCGACACCAACGTTTGAACAACATCTTCAAGTGCTTAGGGAGGTTTACCAACGCTTGAAAGAAGCCAACTTAACCATCAATGCAGAGAAGTGTGAGTACTGCCTACCATCTTTAAAGTACCTTGGTTTTGTTGTGGATAAATCAGGTTTGCATACAGATCCAGAAAAAGTCGCCGCCATGGCGGAATTTCCTAAACCCCAAAGAGTCACAGAAATGAAACGATTTCTTGGGCTCTGCGGCTGGTACAGGCGCTTTATTCCGAAATTTTCAGATTTCACCTCTCCTTTAACAGCTCTTCTCCTGGGCAAGCGAAAAAGAAATAGGTTGGTGTGGACGCAGGAAGCGGATAATTGTTTCCACCAACTCAAAAATGCCTTGATAAACGCTCCTTTGTTGGTAAGCCCAGATTTTTCTAAACCCTTTACCATCCAGAGTGATGCTTCGGATGTGGGAGTGGCAGCGGTTCTAACACAACCAGATAGCAAAGGAGGTGAGGTAGTGATAGCTTACGCTAGTCGCACTCTTTCGCCGGCTGAGAAAAAATATTCGGTAACCGAAAGAGAATGCCTGGCAGTTCTATTCGGGATAGATAAATTCAGGCTGTATATTGAGGGGGCAAAATTCACCGTAGTAACTGATCATCACAGTCTCCTGTGGCTTGACAACTTAAAGGATCCCAGTGGTAGATTGGCAAGGTGGGCAGTGAAGCTGCAACAGTTTGAGTTTGTTTTAGAACACCGAAAGGGTTTTATGAACGTGGTGCCGGATGCCTTAAGTCGAGCGCCACTGCCAGAAGTTTCTGTAATTCAGGTGAGGCCGGGAAACACAGATAAGTGGTACCATAGCATGCTTAAAAGTCTTGAGAAACGTCCAAACGATTATCCGGATTATTTAGTTAAGGATGGTGTCCTATATAAACATGCGAGGCCTCGGTATCGAGTCCCAAATGTCCTTCCAAGTTGGCGAATAGTAGTACCCAAATCACAACGGCTGGAAGTGCTTCGTGAAAGCCACGACTCTCCTCTAGCAGCTCACCTTGGATCATATAAAACTCTGGAACGGATACAAGAACTCTATTTTTGGCCTGGCATGCAAACTGATGTTAAACGATATGTCTCTCGATGTTCAACTTGTTCAGCTCAAAAAGCAACTAATGTAGCTGCTCCCGGATTGATGGGTTCTTCTAAGAAGGCTATTTTCCCATGGCAATTGATTTCAATTGATATTTTAGGTCCTCTTCCTCGTAGTATGCAGGGACATTGTTATATTTTAATGGTCTGTGATTGGTTCAGCAAGTTCATTTTATTACATCCTCTTCGTAAGGCAAATTCCAAGTCAATTATCAAATTTGTAGAAGAAAACGTCTTTTTGATGTTTGGTGCCCCTCAAATCCTCACCTGCGACAATGGTACTCAATTTGTTTCGCGTGATTTTCGGAAGCTAGCGGATTTGTACAAATGTAAGATTTGGTATAACGCAAAATACCATCCCCAAACAAACAGCGTAGAACGAGTGAACAGAGTAGCCGGGGCTGCTATTCGTTCCTACATTAAGGATAATAATCATCGGTATTGGGACGTCCATTTACCAAAAATTGTGTTTGCGCTTCGAACGGCCATTCATGAAGCCACCGGATTATCTCCTACGTATATAAATTTTGGTCGGTACGTACCAATTTCAGGAGATTTTTATGACAGGAACAGCGACCCATCGAAAGTTGATTTAACGAACCCTGACCGGAGCCAATATTTTGAAAATTTGGAGGGCTTGTCTGAAATCTACAAGACAGTGCGTCAAAAACTAACGGCCGCGTATAAAAGAAATTCTCACACGTATAATTTACGACGCCGTCCTGCTGATTCCTATCAAGTAGGTGACCGGGTGTGGAAACGCAATTATGTACTTTCAGACGCATCAAAGCACTTTTCCAGTAAACTGGCTCAAAAATATGTTCCATGTATCGTCACCAAGGTTATCTCTCGTCTCGTATATAGATTAGCGTAGGCTGAGAGTCATCAAAACCTAGGAAACTGGCACGTTAAAGATCTTAAACCGTTTCGGGGTGATGATCGTGGAGACAGTAGTACCGACGAATGATTTTTTTTACGTCTATGTGCCTGAGAGAGAGAATATGACGTATGAGTGATCTCGTGTATGTGGTATGAATGTGGTGAGTGGATGAGTAGGTTTTTTTCCGACGCAGGACAATTTGATTTTTTTTCCCAATTACGACGTGTGCACACAATAAAACCCTGATTTTGACAATTTTTTCTCGATTCTGACGTTTACTTCCAGATTTTGACATTTTATTCTCGATTTTAACATTTAACTTTAGCCCTTCGTCGATTAGCAGTCAGAGGTTTCATATTCTCCCGATGGAGGATGTTTTTGTTCGTGACTCTCTGAATCTGCAAATTCTTGGATTCGAATTCCTATTCAAAGAGACTTTTGCTGTTTCACGAAAATGGCTCTCAAAATTCTTTTGTTGTTTACTCCTTAGAAAATTCTGGAGTATGACTGGAATCTTTTTTTATTTACAATTTCTTTCCTTTTTCTTAGGTGGGATACATCTTATGGAAAAAATTTTAATTATGTTTAATTTAAATTTTTTTGTTATCATAGGGGGGTGTGTAACGGATTTTTATTTAATTTTGAATTGATTTGCATTCGAAGTGGTGGCGCATCTATCACGCGTAGTGTTGGTGCGAGCTACGGGAAAAAACGAGGAGAAAAAGAGAGATAAGAACAAGGGGGGAGATAGCGGGGCAGGGGCGAGCTCGGAGCTCGGGAGGAAGAGAATCAAGTTCGGGGGCTTTTGAAGGAAGATTTTCGGGAAGAGAAGGGACCTGAGAACCGAAGGAAGAGTCAGGAGCCTCCGCCGCCTACGCTGGGGAGAGAAGAGGTGCCCTTCCGCATATTTTAACAGTGATTGGCTTATCGTATGTAATACCTTTAATAATATAATTAGTCGTAAACGTAGTTTTATTGGGCTCCGGTTGAAACCCACTTCGTGAGGTAACAATACAGTAGCATTTATTTGAAATCCTGTAAGTAGGTTACAAGCTGACGTCATCAAGTTTTTGGAGGGGATAAGCAAATATATTTTGACTAAACATTTATTATGCTCTTTATGACCTTAAAACATCTGCAAGATTTCAGAGCATTCGGTTTTGTAGTTCCTGATTAAATCAATAAAATATATTTACGCATTCATTAATTTTTTTGAGTCACCCTGTATATGCAAATCCAAAAAATATGAATGGAGTGATAGATCACAAGTACAGACTCATCATATTTTGTACATTTTAGATATGATTTATTCCACAAACTTTTGAGCTGACGTCATCAAGTTTTTGGAGGGGATAAGCAAATATTTTTTGACTAAAGATTTATGATGCTCTTTATAGCCTTAAAACATCTTCAAGATTTCGAAGCATTCGGTTTTGTAGTTAATGAGTAAATCAGTAAAATAAATTTTGCGCATTCATTAATTTTTTTGAGTCACCCTGTATATGCAAATCCAAAAAATATGAATGGAGTGATATATCACAAGCACAGACGCATCATATTTTGTACATTTTAGATAGGATTTATTTGGCAAACTTTTGAGCTGACGTCATCAAGTTTTTGGAGGGGATAACCAAATATATTTTGACTAAAGATGTATGATGCTCTTTAGAGCCTTAAAACATCTGCAACATTTCAAAACATTCGGGTTAGCAGATTCAAAATTAAATTGCAAAATGTTGTTTTATAATTTTGATTTTTTTTCAAAAATCTGAACGTTTTGGGTAAAAACTGAATTCGGAGTCGTAAACTACATGTGTAGGACTATGTTATTTTATACAATTTAAGACCTATTTACTATGTACAATTTTGAAGTGACGTCATCGCATTAGTGGTGGGGATGATTAGACAAATTTTGGTTAGCGTTTTACCATCTACATGATATTCCTAATATAAGTACAAAATTTCACAACAATCGGTCCAGTACTTTCGGAGATTATCTGTCTAATAAAAATCCGGGACGGCAGACGGACAGACGGACGGACAGACGGACGGACAGACAGACGAAAATGGGAGACCTATTTCTTCGTCTTCTAGGGGTCATGAAAGATCGAGAAAACGTAAAAGCAGAGAGTCGGCCGACGGACTCGATTACAATACTTCCTTTGCTTACGCTCGGGAAGTAAAAATCTATCTATATTTAACTAAGTACTTATATGAGTATGAATAACCCTTACTGTGCTTAAAATTTTACGAATGTATATATGCATATGTAATATACTATATGTACTCATTCATATTAACGAATATTACATTTTTTAACTGGTTGAATAGTTTTTGAACACTTTTCCCAATATATTTAACATTATGTTATAATCTTTGTCTAGTTAGCTGTTAATATATTAAAGATGAACCAATTTTAATATCTCATTTTGTTCACTGCGGGATGCTTCAGCAACGTTGTCTAAATCACCTTTATCTTAAACAATAATAATGTCATCTATGTACAGCATGCATCGATTATGTAGCAAACAACAAAGTAAATCATTTATGTAATTTAAAAAAATTGGTCTAAAGAGTTTAGACAGTACTTCCCTCGCTGTCGGAAACTTGACGACTGCATGCCTATTGTGTTTTTTTTTTCTCATTACATTTTTGTAGTGGGAATTTAAAAAAAAAATTGTGATGACGTCATCAACATTTTTGCAAGGACACGTATATCAGTTGGGATAGATGTAGTGTAATACTAAGAATAAAATTATTGTATTCCCAAATTTTCGGGAAAATGAATTGGGTCGTTTTGAATATTGATTTCTTATAATCAATAAAATAACGAAACAATTTACTCAGGTATACGGCGCCTTTTTTTGAACCACCTCTTAAGAAAATCTAAAAAATATGAATGGAATGATATATCACAAGTACAAACTCATCATATTTTTTGCATTTTAGATAGGATTTATTCAGCAAAATTTAAGGGTGACGTCATCAATTTTTTTAGGAGGGATGAACAAATACATTTTGAACAAAAGTTTACCATGCTTATAATAACTTTAAAATATTCCCAAGATTTCAAAGCATTCGGTTTTGTAATTCCTGATTAAATCGATAAAATAAATTCACGCCTTCATTAATTTTTTTGAGTCACCCTGCATATGCAAATCCAAAAATATGAATGGAATGATAAATCACAAGTAAAGACTCATCATATTTTGTACAATTTAGATACGATTTATTCGGCAAACTTTTGAGCTGACGTCATCAGTTTTTTGTAGAAGATAACCAAATATATTTTGACTAAAAATTTATTATGCTCTTTATAACCTTAAAACATCTGCAAGATTTCAAAGCATTTGGTTTTGTAGTTCCTGATTAAATCAATAAAATAAATTTACGCATTCATTAATTTTTTTGAGTCACCCTGTATATGCAAATCGAAAAAATATGAATGGAGTGATAGATCACAAGTACAGACTGATCATATTTTGTACATTTTAGATATGATTTATTCGGCAAATTTTCGAGCTGACGTCATCAAGTTTTTGGAGGGGATAAGCAAATATATTGTGACTAAACATTTATTATGCTCTTTATAACCTTAAAACATCTGCAAGATGTCAGAGCATTCCGTTTTGTAGTTCCTGATTAAATCAATAAAATATATTTACGCATTCATTAATTTTTTTGAGTCACTCTGTATATGCAAATCCAAAAAATATGAATGGAATGATAAATGACAAGTACGGACTCATCATATTTTGTAGATTTTAGATATGATTTATTCGGCAAACTTTCGAGCTGACGTCATCAAGTTTTTGGAGGGGATAAGCAAATATATTTTGACTAAACATTTATTATGCTCTTTATGACCTTAAAACATCTGCAAGATTTCAGAGCATTCGGTTTTGTAGTTCCTGATTAAATCAATAAAATATATTTACGCATTCATTAATTTTTTTGAGTCACCCTGTATATGCAAATCCAAAAAATATGAATGGAGTGATAGATCACAAGTACAGACTCATCATATTTTGTACATTTTAGATATGATTTATTCCATAAACTTTTGAGCTGACGTCATCAATTTTTTGGAGGGGATAAGCAAATATTTTTTGACTAAAAATTTATTATGCTCTTTATAGCCTTAAAACATCTGCAACATTTCAAAGCATTCTGGTTAGCAGATTAAAAATTAAATTTCAAAATGTTGTTTTATAATTTTGATTTTTTTTCCAAAAATCTGGACGTTTCGGGTGAAAAGTCGATTCAGAGTTGTAAACTACATGTGTAGGACTATGTTATTTTATACAATTGAAAACCCATTTACTATGTACAATTTTGAAGTGACGTCATCGCATTAGTGGTGGGGATGATTAGACAAATTTTGGTTAGCGTTTTACCATCTACATGATATTCTTAATATAAGTACAAAATTTCACAACAATCGGTCGAGTACTTTCGGAGATTATCTGTCTAATAAAAATCCGGGACGGCAGACGGACGGACAGACGGACGGACAGACGGACAGACGGACAGACGGACAGACGGACAGACGGACAGACGGACAGACGGACAGACGGACAGACAGACGGAAATGGGAGACATATTTCTTCGTCTTCTAGGGGTCATGAAAGATCGAGAAAACGTAAAAGTAGAGAGTCGACCGACGGACTCGATTACAATACTTCCTTTGCTTACGCTCGGGAAGTAAAAAGAAGAGGGGCAAGAATTGCTCCTAGAAGTTCACCAAAACTGAGTGAGGGCATTGATAAATTTTGAATGATGAGTGAAATAATTGCATGGTTGATAAATAATTTATATCTCAAACCAACTTGGTTTTCACAGAAAAATGTATCCTATAAAGCGGTCATAAACTTGGTTATTTAAAGAAATTTCTGATATTTTTGTGAAATATGGTCCACAGCTTAACACCCGGTATATCGGCGGGACCATACAGCAATGATTATTAAATTTACTGATATTGACTGTACTGATATTACATCAGCCTTATCAGCTTATCACACGGGAGAATCTCTTTAAGAGTCGATAACTTCGTATGAAATTAGTTTGAATATAAAAATTACGACGAAACTTCAATTCGTGGTTCCTTTGTTTGACCAGATAAACACGTGACCACCTGAGGCATCTGTTTACCAAGCTGACGCTAGGAAGGAGTAACTTAAACCTAATAATACTATTTATAAAACACCGTTCATATCTCACACGAAAAACCTTATTTTTAGTAAAGTTACGTCCGTATTCACAAATTCCGTGAAAACAACACAGATCAGAATTCACCACATTTTTTGGTACAATTACATTACATTACATTACATTACACCAAATTTCATTAGAAAACAACACAAATACGTTCAAGGTTGCGCTTATTACAACTAAATAACCACATAAATATAACATTCAGACGCAACGCACGAAACACGTTCTGACATTTTTATTTCGTGAAAACACGTAAGCATATCCAGCTTTTGTAAGTATGTCTTTAATTTTTTTATTGTAGTTTCACAAAATGATAACGACAAATTTATTAAAGAATGTTACGTCCAAAACACCAAAACTCTTCATGTCCACGAGTGCCGAAAGTATCGCATTTGAGAAAAAACTTGAACATTACAGAAATTTGAATGCTGCGGATACAGCAGACACAAAGCCACCTGGATGGGATGAAGCCAAACCATTTAAGAGCATTCCGGGTCCTAGGTCCTTCCCTCTCGTTGGAAATATCTGGAGGCTAATGTTACCGTTATTCCGAGGGCAAGACATTCTAGAAGTTCACAAAGGGTGAATATCAGTAATTTAAAAACAAAACCAAAAGCACTTTTTTGCAGTTTATATAAAGAATTTGGCGACATTTTTGTTCTCAAAGGCATGGCGGGTTCTTGGATTAAAGAAATAGTTACATTGTACAACCCGAAAGATTTTGAAACGGTAATTAAACGTCCAAGAAGATACACATGAATTAAAATTGTTTGTTATTTATTCATTAGTTAGCTAGAAATGAAGGTGTGTGGCCTATAAGAAAAAACCAACCATCACTGGATTATTACCAAAAAATACGAACAAACCTGTTTTCTGGTATAGCACTTGTTGGACAGTACGTACAATCGTTCTAACTGTAACATATTTTATTATTAGTTTATTAATTTTCAGACAAAGAGAGGACTGGTTTAAATTTCGTACTATAGTAAACCCGATTATGATGCAACCGAAAAATATTGCCCAATATACTGATAAAATGAACCTTGTGGCAGACGAGCTTGTCGAAAATATAAAATATCTCGCCACGCAAAATAAAGATGGGGAAATGCCCAGCGACTTTAAAAACGAATTGTATAAATGGGCGTTGGAATCTGTTGCTGTTGTGACATTAGACACACATTTAGGTACTCGTCTTTACGAACTTTACTTTAATTTAAATGGATTTTTTCAGGTTGCTTGAAACAGGGCTTAAAACCTGATGCTGAACCCGAAAAAATGATATACAGTGCCACACAATTTTTTGACTTGATGTACAAGCTTGACATTTTACCATCTGTGTGGAAGCTGGTTAGTACAAAAGACTGGAAAAAATTTGTGGGAGTTCTTGATTTCATGATTCAGTATGATTTTTAGTTGATGCAAATCAGACATTCCAAAGATTTGTTTTAGGACCAACATAAAGTACATTAATCGTGCTTTAGACAAACTGGAGAAGGAAGAAGTAGACACGGAAAACGAAATAAAAAGTGTACTGCAGCAGTTGTTAAAAAAGGACAGAAAAGTTGCCATTTCCATGGCTATAAGTATGATGGTGGCTGGCATAGATACCGTACGGTACTCATAAACCACTAATTTTTTCCCTACTGTTATCTATACTTTCAGACGGGACGAGTTTTAGGCGCTGGTTTATATTTCCTAGCAAAAAATCCCGATAAACAAATTAAACTCAGGGAGGAAGCCATAAGTCTACTGAAAACCAAAGAAACCCCTATAACAAAAGAAGTTCTAGCGAAAGCTCCGTACTTACGAGCCGTTGTCAAAGAAGTTACTCGCTTAGCACCTATAGGTATCGGAAATTTTAGAACAACAGTCAAAGATATAATTCTAGGGGGCTACCAAATACCAAAAGGGGTAAATAAGAATACATATTTGATAGTACACACTAACCTCTTATAATTTTCAGACGGATGTTCTAACGTCTAATTTGATTCTTTGTTCAATGGATGAACATTATCCAAAAGCTAAAGAATTTTTGCCCGAACGCTGGCTTACCACAACCTCTCCTGAACTTTCGCACAAAAGTGCTAATCCCTTTGTGTTTGCACCATTTGGACATGGTTCCCGGAGTTGTATTGGAAGGAGGTTAGCTAATCTGGAGTTACACGTAGCGTTCTTGAAAGTAGGTTCGGGTTCGGTAAATAAAAAAAAATACGTCGTGTGTTTTAGATGATTCGCAATTTTGATATGAGATGGGAGCACGAAGATATGACGTTTGCCACGACTACGCTGTATGGGATAGCTAAACCACTAAAACTTCGCGTGAAGCCTTTAGATCAGTGAAGATTGCTGTCGAAGCGTGCTGAATTTGGTAACGTGTAAGAACTAATAATACAACAAAGAATTATTTTTTGAAGTGTATATTTTTGTACAGTGTGATTTCACCTATTCACTATTGTAAAAGAAAAGTTACAATATTTTTATAAAATTAGAATTGTATCATCCAAAAATAAATTTTTCTTCAGTGTAGTGGGTTATCTTTTTTGTTCTGCTGACACTTGTTTGTTTGTCCGTCGTTGCTGAAGTAATAGAAATCCTAAATAAGTGATTAAAAAGAAGAATATAAGTTTGTTTATTTTAGTAAAAAATGAAAAAGTAATAAAGTTACGAGACGAAGTTCATTTAAACAGTAATTGATGGATTTAACTTTTTTGGATTATTTTGTCACAATGTTCTCATTGTTATCCCAACCAAATTTGGAAATAAACTACGCGTTGTATAGAAATATAATAAAGTTGTAGACAAAACTTAGGGACAAAATGGATTCGCAAAAATAAACTATATTTAATATGTCAAAATTTTTAAGCTTTAGCCACTAGATTTAAGTGCCAAAACGGAATGACATCGGATCCAACGTCTAGTTCTATGTCTAGTATACAGCAGACATTATGGAAAAATCAATTTAGCAGGCTGCCCAACAGCAAATATTATATATATTTTTTTAATAAAAAGTTCATGAGTATGTTTGTTATTATATTGAGAGATTTTAAAAATAAATAAGAGACTTGACTTGCCTTTACGTGGCCTAATCTAATGTGATGTGACCTGACCTACGTATTAAAGTTTTTCTAGATTTATATAAATCATAGAGGATTACATAACTTACACAATAAAATACGTGTTTGATAAACAGAATAAATTTACTACTTTATTACTACTTATAATTTTATACAATGCAGTTATATAAAACCTCTTTTAACAACATCATTAATAACACACAAAATTCTTTTTTTGAAGAAATCGTGATACTTTACTTCATTATGAAATGTACCACCAACATCATAAACATTTTGGCCATTTTTTTCAAAATTTTCAGCCTCATTTTTACCAGATATAGCATTTCGAAAAGCTGCAAAAGATAGCATCAATCCATATTTGGCAAATACTTTCCAGTCGGACAAAAACTGCTCAAAGGAATATATAGTGTGAGGATTACTTCCAAGTTTACCTACAGTTTCAGCGAAACTGTTATAATATACATTTAGAATGTCATCAAACGCCTCCAAACCGTCAGTTGACGCACAAGAATAAACTAAATATGACAAATCTGTAACCGGGTTTCCCACTCTCGACATCTGCCAATCCAATATTGTCACTTTTACAGGCTTCTGTTTGTCAGAATCCTGTAGGATATTAAATCAACAAGAATAGACCAAAAAGTAAAAATTTACCTGGTATTTAAACATAAAATTGTCATTCCAAGCATCCCCGTGTGTTAAAACACAAAAATAATTTCTATCAAAAATCAGTTCTTTCATGATAAACAAGATCTTTTGTCGAAATTTGTTTATCTTTCTTTTGGCGTCATCGCCGATTTCGTGTCGAACTAAATTACATATTTGCTCAATCGGTACCCCAAAAAACTTATCTATATCTATCTTTTCGCTGAGCTTTTCCCACAGATCTTGAATACCGTTCGATAAACGCCAAAACGCTTCCGGTTTCTGGTCTTGCATAGCTGCTGAAATACCGTGCCATTTACCATACTCATTAACAATTAAATTTAAATGATTAACATCCAAGCCATTTTTGAGATCATTAACACAATATCCCAAACTTCTCAAATTTTGAAGAGCAAGAATCTCTAAATTTTCCCCAACGAATGTTCCAAAACATTTAGGAACGCAATCAAAAATTCTGTCCAGCTTTTTATCGTGTTGAAAGTTGACAAATTCGTTGAAAACACAACAATACAAATATATTTCGTTTTCAAACGTTGCCTTGATTGAAAGAGTGTCTCTCAAGCTTGGAATCTGTTTGCTACATTTTAGGACTAAATTATATTCCTTTGATTGGTCTTGTAGTGTTTGCCCTCTTACAGTAATAAAAATGACGTCAGCTACAAAACCTTTACCCTCCTGACCTGTTTTATGTTGTTGGACTAAAAAATGTTTTAACTTTTCATTAAACAGAATATCTTTTAAGTACACTTCGATGTCAACGTTGGATAAAAAATCCATTTTAATTGGAAATAGATGTAGTGGACACTATATTACAATTGTCTGGGTATAATTTAACCAATAGTCTATGACAAAAGGAAGTTACAACGACAAAAATTAGCCTTCTTATCACTTTATGATAAGACAGAACTGCGTCGAAGGGGAGGTAGGAGAGGTGCTGGTATGAAAATTGCAAAAATGCCGTACTAGTATAATTTATTGCTTCCCCAGGTGTAATTATAGGAATTAGTACACAAATAATACTCGTTTACTTAGTGTTTCAAGTTTATAGGATACACGCATGCACTTTAAATTTTAAGTGAAGTGAAAATTTTACTTTCGTTATTTAGATATTTCAGTGTTATAGAAAATCGATGAAATTAATTCAGAATTTATTTGTTAATTTCCACCGAAGAACATTAAATACACTTTAATAGAAAAATACTTAGAAATTATAAAAAACTGTAGAAGTGCTGCAAAGAAAATTTAACAATGTTAACGAAGATTACTCTACCGCTGTAGAATCTAAGCGTCCTTAAAAGAAAACTAGGTACTACAATTTGAATAATTTATACTTATTTTATGCACACTAGACGCAAAGATTTGGTCCGTTTACGGCTTTGACGTTTAAAATACTTTACAGCCAATCCTTCATAAAACTTAGCAAATGCAAACCATGCCACGTGTCAGGGACGGCCAGACAGTACTGCCCTGTGCTTTTACCAGAAAAAAGTCTTTTCAGGTAGGTTATCAGTAAACGGGTTTAAGACATCCGGCTGTGACGGCCTATTGAATAATAATGAATTGATGTGAAGCCATAAACACACTAAATGTTTGCGTCTAGTATAATAATAATTATTATTATAATTATATATAATGTTGCCCATCATCACCAACAAGACTAAAATATAACCAAATAACATCGGATTGCACTTAAACAATCAAAAAGGTTTCCACCAAGGTTGTTTAACTTGAACAAGTATATAAATGGACAATAACCTCCGTTCAACTAATAAGTCAAGAAATAAAATTGTTCTCATTGCACGTTATTTTTTCAGAAGTTTTATACAAAAATATGATAAAAGCAAATGTTTTGAAAATTGTTGCACACAACACATCTAAAACCTTCATGTCTACAAACGTCGAAAATACATCACTGGAGAAAAAACGTGAATATTACAGAAATTTAAACGCTCTGGATACAACAGACGCTAAACCACGAGGCTGGGATAAAGCAAAACCGTTTGAGAGTATTCCAGGAGCTAGGTGTTTCCCAGTAATTGGGAACTTGTGGAGACTTTGGATGCCACTGTTTCGAGGAAAAGATATTGTCGCCGTGCATAAAGAGTAAGTTATGGGTAATTAAAAACGAAACTTGAAACCAAATTTTCTTAGGCTGTGTGCAGAGTACGGAAACATTCTCACGTTAAAAGGTATTCTAGGTTCAGGGTTCAAACAACTGGTGGTGTTATACGATCCAAAAGACTTTGAAACGGTAATCCTCTCTGTTAAAATCCACAACTGGCACTCTACTAAATCAATTAATTCATATATATAAATTGCAGGTTGTTAAAAACGAAGGAGTGTGGCCGATTAGAAAAGGCCAACCGTCACTTGAGTACTACAGAAAGCTGAGAAAAGACTCGTGTCCTAATTTTGGATTTGCGACACTGTGAGTTTTACGGTTCGTCTGTAATTTGAGTTTTTCTCTTATTTACAGACAAGGAGAAGACTGGTTCACACTTCGCACAACAGCAAACCCTATCTTACTACAACCAAAAATTATTAACGAATATACTGAAAAAGTAGATCGCGTAACGACCGAGCTTGTCGATAACATGAAGTACCTTGCGGAACGAGATGAGGCTATTAAGACATCAAGTGACTTCAAAAACGAGATGGATAAATGGGCCTTGGAATCCATCGGAGTAGTAGCCCTTGACACACATTTAGGTATTTGAAGCTTTAAAAATGTTTTCATTTGTTTTTGGTTTAGGGTGTTTGAAAAGAAACTTGGAACTTGAGTCTGAAGCTCAAAAGATGATAAACAGCTCAAAGCAGATATTCGAGTTAATGTACAAGCTAGATGTGTTACCGTCGATGTGGAAACTTATGAATACACCAACTTGGAATAAATATGTAGAAGTGATTGATTTCTTGATCCAGTAGAAATATTCTTTTAAGGATGAAACCGAATAATAATATATTGTTTTAAGGACAAGCGCTAAACATGTTAATCGGGCTCTGGACAATTTTGACAAAGAAACAGACACAACGAAAGAAGCAGGAAGCGTATTACACCAAATTGCAAAGAAAGACAGAAATATTGCACTTTCTACGGCTCTAGATATGATGCTTGTGGGAGTAGACACTGTAAGACACCGCTTGCATTTGTACTTTTTTCAAGTTTAAAATTCCAGACAGGGCGCATTTTGAGTGCTGGTTTATACTTCTTAGCCAAAAATCGCGAACAACAAATCAGACTTAGAGAAGAAGCAAAACGTTTGCTCAAAAACAAAAACACCCCTGTAACCACTAAAGTATTAGCAGAAGCCACCTACTTAAAAGCTGTGGTTAAAGAAGTCACGCGTTTAGCACCTATAGGTGTAGGGAATTTGCGAACAACAGTCAAAAATTTGACTCTAGCTGGATACCAAGTGCCCAAAGGGGTACAAATTCATATTTTTTGTAAAAACAAGACGATTTTGTATGATTTTCAGACGGATATCATGACGGCTAACTTAATTCCTTGTACGACGGATGAGTACTTTCCTAGGGCTAAAGAATTTTTGCCCGAACGGTGGCTTTCTTCACATAAAACCGCTAACCCGTTTGCTTTTGCCCCTTTTGGACTTGGTTCAAGAAGTTGTCTTGGAAAACGATTGGCTAATTTGGAACTACACATAGCGTTCCTGAAGGTTGTTTGGTTATTCTGATGCATCTCAGTGATGTAATAGGTACTGAATATTTCAGATTATTCGAAATTTTGACTTGAGTTGGCCACATGAAGACATGTGTTTTACTACAACCATTTTCTATGGCATAGGTAAACCGTTACAGTTACATATCAAAGCTTTAAACCAGTAAACGTTTCGATGATATAATCATTAAACCTAGAAATGTGAAGCAAATTGCACATTGTCAGACAATAAAGATATTGTATATATATCCAGTTTGCTCCCTTTTACCTAGAACTAGATTTCCTAGATTTCTTTCATTTTTTTATTTATTTCTTTCTAACCTAAAACTAACGTACGTAATGCTATGTTCAAACTTTATGATTATCGACCCATCTTAAAATTAGGTTTCCAGATACCATTTTGACGAGATAGGCTGTAAGTCAGATATTAGAAAAAATGACAGAAAATGAAAATGGGACCACTTTCGTCGGCACAATACAAAATACGTACACGTAATTATTAAAAAAAATGTCGAAAGTTATTTCGACCGAACTTCCTTCGCCCTTAAAAAACAGTACAAGAAATCCAGCTTTTTCGAAAATAATAAAATTTGACTTCATGAATTTTATTTTTTTATGATATAAGTTAAAATAAAGATATGTATATAATGTTGGAGCAAAGGTAAAGAGGCGTGCTAAGCGTTTGTTTCAAGTGAGTTTTCCCATTATAAAAATTTTGTAATACGTCATCAACACTTTTGCAAGTACACGAATATCACTTTGGATAGATGCAATGTAATACTAACAACAACAGTATTGTATTCCTAAATTTTTGGGGAAAATGGAGTGAGTTGTTTTTGATTTATTAATCAATAAAATAAATTGCCCCATTCTATATTTTTTTAATTTGTAATTCGAAAACTGTAAATGCATGGATAAACCAAGTATGGAGTCATAACTGTCATAATATTTTGCATATTTCAGAGGGGATTGATTTATTCGGCAAAAATTTGAGATGACGTCATCAATTTTTAGGAGGAGATAAACGAATACATTTTGAATAGGTAACGATTAACCATGATTACGATAACGTTGAAAGGTCTGCAAGACTTTGTAGTTTCAAAGTTAAATTGTATATATTTGTTTAAAAAGGCTCCTAAATTGTCGTTACTTTAAAAACAATATCTACTTGTTGGCCCTATATAAATCGTATTGTAAAAATTAGTACGAGTACTACATTTCCGGTGGTGCTATTTGCAGCTGATTTTTTTTAGGAATAAAAATTAACGTTGTTCACTAATTTATAGAAAATGTCTCAAACTAAAAAGATGAACATTTCAAAGGTCTCTTGTCTCTTGGACAAATAATAACAGATTCTGCGATTTCATGATCTACTCTTTGTGGACCACATCGATAAAAATAGTAATAATATATTTCTATTACAGAAACAGATTTTTCTATTAGAGAAACATTTAGCTTTTTCCCACAGCGACCAGGGTCCTGTGAATTAGGAGTGATATTAAGTGGAGGTAAAACGCGAAGATCGCGTTTGAATCTATTATTTAAAAAATATATTATTTAATAAAATATTTATTAATGAGAAGGGCAAGGTGTTACATATTTGTATCGCTCTGTAATATGGTCCTTTTTCAAAGCAAGTTGTCCTATGTTTTGGTTGTTACCGATAACGGAAAATTGATTGAGAAAACATGTGGCGAACGCATTGGCTTAGAATTCAAACAAGCAACAATCCCCAATTCCTTTTTAAAAAAATTTCAGTTACCTCCTAAATTTCAAAAACGCTCTACATCAAAGCAATCTTCATCAACAATTTACAAAAATTTTACACACTAGCAAGAAAAATTCTCCTAACTCTGATAAAGTTCTTCAACATGATATCCTTAACATATGGCTACAATTTCACAACAAACACTTTAGTAGTGTTGGAAATTGTCTGTCTAATAAAATCACCAACAGACGACAGACAGATGGAAACAGGGATCTGTTATGTCATATTCTGAGAACTATATTACTACTACTACTATATTAGATGAGAACACTATAGTTGTTAGCCTCATCCTGGAGTAGATCGCTATAAAATTAAAAAGTGAGATAACATGGTATCAGTTAGGTATCTAGATGTCTAATATACTTACTAACTAATCATCAAAAATTGACTGGTGATGATGACTAAACAACACTCTTTTGACAACTCATCGCACGCAAAACAACGGAAAAATCAACAATATACAAACATGAAAAAGAAATTATAACTCTGTACTTTTTTATCTAAACCTTAAAATCTGATAGCACAAAATAACTGTAAGTTATCTTTAAATATATTGTGTGTATTACCCACATACGACATCTTCGGAAACAACACATTAATAAAGTAAATAAGATTCAAATACAAAAAGATATTTTAATTGAAACAAATGGAATATTACTCAGTTCAGTCAAATACTCTTTAGTATAATCTGTATTACTTATTTGTAGTTTCTTTTTAAATCAATCAATATTTCATACTTACTACGTTATTAAAATTTTAAAATAAATAAATAATTTATTAGCATTATTTTTTATTTATTTGCAGAAACTACTCGGGTGGTGTGATATAGACAATACAACAAAAGCCATTATCTAAAATCCGTGCATTTGCTTATATTAGATTTATTTAAAGTATAACTTTTATTAAAATAACCAAATTGGTAATACATAAATAAATACGTATCTTTAGACGGCCAGAAATTTGGATGAAATTACAAAAAAACGTGTAAATTTCTGGCGGACTAAAAAAGTTAATCCTGTAGCTCTGCGGTATTTAAGATTAGTGTTTATCTAAACTGGAATCCGAGATTTCTTATTATTATAAATTTGATTAAAATCAGTTTTATAAATTTTATTTATACATATGTCAATTTAAAGATTAATTAGGGTCACAGCGTTTAATTTTAATAACTGCTTTTTCAGTGAGATAAAAAATATAAAAAGAGGCAAAAGCAACTAGGGTAGTGTTTCACTTTAAAACACGAATTTAGATAAACAATGTGATAACAGTAGCCGAGAAATCTAGATAACTAGAAATGTTTACGTCAGATCCGGCTAGAGACAATTATTAGCTCTGTCAGCTGTTCACACGAATCCTCTAAACCAGCCTAAGAGTGCAAGGCATCCTTAAAAGTCTTAGATCAGAGACCACTGTATGTATTGTAGTGGCTATTAAATTAGTTACAAAAAAAGAAAATCAACTTCAAAAAAAAAATGAACTATTTTCAAAAAAGTACAAAATACAGGACAAATATGTTTTTAAAACTAAAATTTATTCTGTGCTAAAATTAGATTTAAATCGACTTTTTGTAACGAATAAGTCACAAGATATTAAAAAAAATACTTCTTGTCAATGTGAAAATTTAAAACAATGATAAACGTGAAGAGCTTTTGATAAAAATATCCTGATAAGCTATACGTATCGCAGGTGACAAACAAAAGGTACAATAAAATTATGGACACTTGTGCAGAATCAGTCTTCACACGCAAATTAAAAAACGTAAATACTTCTTTCTTATCAACACTTATTTACAACTAATAATGATAAGCGTATCTTTCTTATCAGTACAATATTATAAGTCTCATCATTTATTTGTTATATAAATACTCATCCTAAACAATCTCCTTCAGAAGTCTTAAGTAATTTAAAATTTAGCTCTTTTTGAAGTCAGCACTTAAAATTCAGGTAAGAACCCGATTAATAAATACTTCAAAAAATCACATTGGTTATTGTTATTATCCACTCAAGATTTACTTAACAAAAAAAAATAATTCTAAATAGACAAAATTTTGTACAAAAACAGCACACAACTTGTCTAATAATCCCAAAATTGATTTCTTACCTATACAAATTCATTAGGCTTATTATTCTTTTTTAATTACCCCTCGTACCTACCTAAGCAACACGAAACACAATTGAGTACAAAACCTCTCAACTTTGCTTGTCCGTGTTTTTATGCAAAAATTATTCGTTGATAACGTCTACCTACCTTATCAAAATAGTGTGTCATTTTACATACAACCTTTCAGTTATAGCTTCCAAAATGCTACGAACGAAATTACTAAAATGTGTAAGTTACAACACAACAAAGATCTTCATGTCGACAAATGCAGAAACCGCTGCATTTGAAAACAAACTTGAGCACTATAAGAATTTGCACGCTTTGGACACCACAGACGCTAAACCACAAGGCTGGGACGAAGCAAAACCGTTTGACAGCATACCAGGACCCAAACCACTACCAATTATTGGAAATATGTGGAGATTTGCGGTACCAATATTTGGAGACTTTTACGGAAAGGACTTCGTAGACATCCACAGAGAGTAAGTAGGTACTTTACAAAACCACACATATCTCTTGAAATCTTTTTCTAGTTTAAATAGACAGTATGGCAATATTTCAATCCTGAGAGGACTGTTGGGAAAATCAATCGTTGTGCTCTTCGACCCGAAAGATTTTGAAACGGTATATATGTATTTACATTTTTGCCCAAATTACTATATTAATAAACATTTAGTTATTTAGAAATGAAGGTGTCTGGCCAATAAGAGACAACATTCCATCTCTTGAAAAGTATCAGGAATCAAGGAAAGGTGTCAAAACTTTTGGACTAGTAACACGGTAAGCAAGTCTTCACACTATAACCTTATTGTTTACTTCAATAACTCATTTTTCTCCTAGTCAAGGAGAAAGCTGGTTCAGATTTAGATCCGTGGTAAATCCAATTCTGATGCAACCAAAAAATATCGCGCGATACACAGATAAGATGAACCTCGTTGCTGATGAACTGGTGGACAACATAAAGCATCTCGCCAAACAAAACAAAGATGGTGAAATGCCCGATGACTTCAGGAACGAACTATACAAATGGTCTTTGGAATCTGTCGGAGTGGTGACACTAGATACACATTTGGGTATTCTTTTACTTTTGTTTTTCAATTTCACACATACTTTTTGTAGGTTGTTTAAAACGCGATTTAAAAGCCGACTCCGAGCAGCAAAAAATTATAAACAATGCAATCCAATTCTTCGATTTGATGTACAAACTTGACTTTAGACCTTCGTTGTATAAATACATGAACACTCCCGACTGGAAACAATACGTTTCAGTTATAGATTTTCTCGTGGAGTAAGAACTCTAGTCATTATAAATCCAAATACTAATAGAATGTTACAGGACAAATATCAAACACATTAATCGAGCTTTAGATAAACTGGCCAAACAAGAAAACGATCCCGAAAATGAAATAAAAAGTGTACTGCAGCAACTACTGAAAAAAGACAAAGACACGGCTGTTGCAATGGCCATGGATATGATGCTTGCTGGAATAGACACAGTAATGTTATTTTAAGTGACATTCCTGTTGTAGCTTCTCTTTTTACAGACTGGACGAATTTTGGGTGCAGGCCTATACTACCTAGGCAAATATCCAGAAAAACAGGAACAACTCCGAAAGGAAGCGCAAGCTTTGCTTAAAAATAAAGACACACCGATTACGAAAGAAGTATTGGCAAAAGCTCCCTACTTGAAAGCTGTGGTTAAAGAAGTCACCCGTTTGGCTCCCATAGGTATTGGAAACATGCGCAGAACGCAGAAAAAACTGGTCCTGGCAGGTTACCAAATACCAGAAAACGTAAGTATATTATTGTGATTGAAAATTGGCTAACAGACTCAGGTCCAGTTAAAGCTCAACATAATTAAACAATTAGGTACTGAAGAATCATCTTTACAAATGCACCAAGTAGCTGGAGATCACTACGGAATTATAAAATATTATTTATATACCATATGATCGAAAAAAAAACTTGCTCTTGTGCATGATACAAGTAAATAACACGGTTTCAGTCTATTCTTGATTTTACAATATGAGATTCATAATCTTTTTGTCTTCCCAAATTCTTGAACTTTAACAATTGCAGAATACAGCTCCCAAAAATTTGTTTTTCTAAAATTATCTTCAGACGAAGTGGAAACAGATTTTTTTTAATATATCGAAAAGTGAATCATTCTTCAGCTTTGTAATTTTCAGACAGACGTTATGTCATCAAACTTGGTGATTTCCCTGATGGATGCCCACTTTCCCAAAGCTAGAGATTTTTTGCCTGAACGCTGGCTATCGCAGTGTCCGGCTGACATTTCCCACAAAAATGCAAATCCATTCATTCTGGCACCATTTGGGTACGGCCCAAGAAGCTGCATTGGAAAAAGATTAGCCAATTTGGAACTGGATGTGGCATTTTTAAAGGTACCTAACTACTATCAATCAAAAAGCACTTCGTACGACAAATATTTTTAGATCGCCAGAAATTTCGAGATAAGTTGGCCCCACAAAGACATGAAATTTGCAACGACTACTCTATATGGTATTGCGGACCCTTTGAAAATTCGTGTGAAACCCGTAGACGACTAAAAGGACTGTTATCCTTTTAATTTTATGTTTATTCGTTGATATAGCTGTAAATAAGAGTGTGATGTTAAAATAAGGTACGTTTGTGAGATTTAACTTGAAGATTTATTTCTAATTATAAAAACAAAGCTACAAGTACTGATGTTTTTAATTCTTTGTCTTCTTTAATTCATTGATAGCTAGTTGCATCGACCAGATACTAAGTGCTCGCATATAACCTACAGCTCTGTAACACTTAGTGGCGTATAGAGCCTCAGGGGTTTGAAAAGCAAGTCCAAAGCGATCGGTCATCGATTTATACATACCTCCAGCTGTATTAAACCCTTCGCTCCACATTCCCTACAACGATTCCATTACGTTCCACCACAAAGTATACCTTTATTACCTCTTGAAGCATACTGGCGGCTAACGAATATGTCACACCGGTCCACACTTCCTCACTCTGTATAGTAAACTTATCAACAGCTCCATCTATAAACCCATTAACTGCACCCATTCTACCATTACAAAACGACTGTACATTATTTTCATAAATCGTCTTCAAACTAGTCTTGACACGATCTTGCGGAAACACCTGACAAACAACAATACCACATCATTCTTCACACAAAGTAAAGTTACCTCATATGCAAAACCGCTACTTCTCAGATACCACTGACCGCATAACTGATCCGCCATGATAGACCGACACTCCACGTCCGAACAATCAAAGTTGTAACACCTCCCGTTCCACAATTTCCGTTCAAAAGACGCCTTCCCTTTGTCTAGAAGTTTCTGGAACTTTTCATTATCTTTGGTTTTTTGTAACGCGTCAGAGATTTTGGTCATAGCGAAGAGAGCAGCTAGCCATAGACCACCACAATATGCACTTAAAAACACAAATTAGTCACGGCTAACCCCAATTTTGAGTATGTACCTAGAACCCGTCATAACCCAAGTGTCAAAAGTCTGATCCGGACTACCCGTATTTTCGATTAGCCCATCACCATCAATATCGAATTCTTCGCTCTTGTGCATCACGGCGTAGCAAGCGTCGTACATATCATTCAAATATTGTACAGAGCGTTCGTTTAAACCCGCTGTGAAAGCGTCTCTGAACACTTGCAACACGAACTTGGAATTTAAATCTCGCCAGTGGCTAACGTCGTGGATGGGGTAAGAATTAAGCAAAATGAACGGTTCCTCACCTGTTGACAATTAAAAAGTCGAAAATAAGTTTTTGTTTGCTTTATCGTCGCGTACCAGGATCTCCTATATCGTGTGGTACCGTATTCGGTACTTTCCGTTCCACCATGGAACCATCGTACAACATCTTCACTTTATCCGGGATCTCTGTGAAAATGGCGTCCCTCATGTCGTACTGAAGAACTGATTGCAAAAGAGGCCAGTTTGGCACGAAAGCAAACGAAGCGTAGAAATGTACATCGTACGTGTTGTACATTTTGTATTCATGTCCCTCCAAGAGTGCGAACTTTCCGAACTCTATTCTAAAGGAGAATGTTAAAGCGTGGGTTAACCGTCGGGCAAAAATTTACCGGGGGTCGCTTTTTGGTAGCTTTTTGGCGTCCTCATCGTCCAGAGTGACCCAAATAGTACCACCATCGCTCACAAAGTACGATTCGTTAAAGAGCGCCGACTTATACCAGTCGGGTAGTTCTCTGTAAATGTTTGGATTATTAAACGGTTCTACATGGAATTTTTTGAATCTATATTTGGTACTGTGCCCATTGTCTTACCCATCTTCGAGAATGGCACCCTGCCACCTATAAATACCATCTTCCCACTCTCTATAATTCTCAAACGCGTATCTCGTAATTCTCAACCCGGCGTTTTCGTTCCCAAAGTACTTTGTGTAGTACCTCGAATACTTCTTTTGTTTGTTGGGGAACTGGACCGTCGGCATATCCCAGACCAACGCCATCTCAGTACTGAGACAGTTATTGGGATGCACTAGGCCCTTAGCAGCAATACCACAGGCCATTTCCCCAAAAACCTGTCCATAATTCTTATCGGTAATCTTATCAAAACACCCATTATTTTTAAGTTGGATCCAAGGCTCAATTCCGCTAGAATTCGGATCGAAATAGAGACACTTGGAAATATCGATGTCGGGGTTTGCTTTAGCTGAAAGAACGTAGGAACATTGCATTTTGTCGATGGTGTGGTAGAGAACGACTCCTTCGGATTCTCCAAGGGAAAAAGCCTTGGAACTACAAGTCGCTGAAAATGAAATTAGTAGTTGGGTTAAAAATGGTGGAGGCGGTATTACAGGATCTATCTTTGCTTTTATTTCCGATGCCGTTTTTAAAAGTGAAAGCGATGGTTACGGTTCTATCTTCGTCGCAAATGTTTTTGATGTCCCAGACGAAGACAGAGCATGGTAAGGAACTATCCTGTAAAGGCATACAAAGAAATCGTTTTAGATGTCAAGCAGTGACTTGACAAAGACCTTTTATCACGAACATACAGAGTACTCGAGAGCTAAGTTCTGTAAAACGTCATTGTTTTACACCAGAAGGAGAAGAATATTCTCAAAAAATGAACGTCGTCCAAATTGAGTAGTTATTGTAATTTCAGATATTGCATAGCATGATTCCTTGCAATCTTGGTTCTAAGACAGTCGTAATTTACGAAAAATATGTACACTACTTCAAATTAAAAACAATGGCGTTCACGGAATTTCAATATTCTAACGCGTCCTACGCTTTATGCTGGCTGTATTTTATAACGATATATAATATGGATATGGCTACAACAAATTGACTTTGACCCTTCTTGCGATAAACCATTCCGCACGACTGAGGTGATGGTCGAGTTGGATTTAAAATTTTGTACCTGACATGAGATTTGTATGGTGTTCACTTAGCATAAGAATCAATTCTGATAGAAAGGTTTAAGCACACGTCTTCGCTACTCGTTTTACTTTCCAGTTGGGTCCAGAAAGCGATACGTACTCATCGAACAGGAAAATACTTTGCTTACAATTGATATGGGTGGGCTAAACTTCCACTTTTGTTCTAAACTAGTGGGTGTTAGAAACCTATATTACACCAAGAAAGATAAAAGTCAACTTGCTTTAGCATAGTGTATAAATTAGTAATTGTTTGGTTATAGACAGAAATAAATTATGAAATAGACAAAAACGCATCACACATTAGAAAACAACGAATATCATTTCCGCCAAAACCATAAGAATCCCACAAAATTCATCATTTTTATTTATTTACTCATAAGTAATCCTATGACTTTACAAACCACTGATAAATTAGCGTTGACAAAATTTTACACTACCCGGAACTTCATTAGAAATTTATGACTACTCAGGATATAACCATCAATTGGTTCAGGACAGTGATACGTAAAAAATTACACTGAAATAACAAAAGATAATCACTTATTGATTTAATATAATAGACGCTTGTTATTATTTAAACAATGGTTAATTCAAATGCATTGTTATCTCCGCAACACCGAAAAATATCAATATACTATCACACCTTTCAACAGGTACCCTTCATCTTTCAGTATAAAATTCCGCAACAGAACTGGATAAACTTGATCTGACCTTTGACGCATATGATATTTCTACTAATATGGTTTTCCTCGTATTACAGAAAACCCTATGAAAGTATTTACAGACGTCCCTCGTCCCTGAAGTGCAGCAGCAAATACCACGTCTGCAGGAAAGCATATTCTCCAAAATACATATTTTATATATACGTGTACTTTTGATATGGCGTCATCAATGCATTGATAGAGATAAGTAAATGTATAGTACAATGTTACTGTAATTCCCAAATGCGGGGAATTTGATAGGTTTAAACAATTTTTCTAAATTAATAAGATTTTTTTCAAAAAAACATATTTGATGATTTTTTAAGATACACGTTTTCTAGGGAGAAGTAATTTTAATATTTACAATGATCTGATGATAACGAACTGTTTCGGATACTTCACACTTTCTAAATAAATTTGGATGAAGTTTAACATATTTATTTATTTATTTCATGTTAACAAATGACAAACTGGCTATCCATATCGATAAATAAGTTTATTAATAAAAAAAGCATATGTCGAAAACAATTAATTTTAACACGGAACTTAGCACAACGCACTCAATAAATGTTATCGCCTTAAACATTACAAATATCAAATGTTATTTTATTGACATAAATTTAGTACTTTTACGTGTCACTACATAACTGCATAGTAAAATTTTATTGTTTTAGTGTCCTAAGAGCTTTAATTCGCAGTAATTGTACATACATATTTCACATAAAACTACAAAAAAACTTTGTTGTGAAATAAAAATATAAACAGACCCTGACATCTATCATCAAAAGATCTTTTTAACATTTTTTGTTTGTGCACACACCTATATACAAATATTTTAACATTTTTTTTTGCATCCAAGTCCGCTCTTTGATGATTACCCAACGAAATTCCCTGCTAACCACAATGATAATTAGTCACTGGACCAGTATTTATATAAATACCGACTGGTTTACATCTACATCAAAAACATCGTCAAATTTCATACAAGATGATGAACCTAACTCCCCTTTTAATGCTCACTCTTGCGCTTTCTGCGGTAAGAACCAACCATTCTTTTTAAAATTTCCAACATCATTTTTTTTCAGAACTCGCATTCGCTTGGCCGATACAACAAGAACGCAAAACCCAATCTGCCGAAAAATTGCATTTTCAACATGTGCCAAACCGTATCCGACTATCCAGAAGAAAAGGTGGACCAAATGATGAAAAAAGCTACAATTCTGGAATCTTACTTCGGAACGATTTACTCAAGCTCTGATCCAGTAAATGACAGACAAAAACGTAGTGACACACAGGATACTAGGTGTCAAGGTATACATGTGGAAACTGCTCCAAAAATGATCAAAGATGTCGATGATGTGGAAAGAATCATTGCCAATACAGAGATGTACCGGCAATTGGTAACTTTCGAAATATGCGGGTAAGTATCACTTAGTTTGTTATCGTTACTTTTGATACATTTTTCGTTTTTAGTAATCCTTGTTTTGACTCACGATTGCTCGAGAAGAACATACGGTGTGTACAAAAATTCAGAAATGAAAAACTATTAACAGTTAATGAGAATGATCAAAGTTTGGAGTTTCGGACTTTTCGAGTTCCTAGCCACTGTACATGCAGTGCAACCATTTAAAAAACAACATTAGTATGTAAATAATAACGCAAAAGAATGATCTCATTAGGAAGTAAAAATGTTTCATTACATTAGTATACATAATTATGTAACACGTTCTTAATTTTACTAAAAAAAGTGTATACTTTTAAAACGTTGAAAACACTGAAAAAAACTTTTATATAGGAAAATTATCCGCTAAATAAAACATCAATCATATTTTAATGTCGATTTCCCGTTTCCGTCTATCTGTCTGTTAATGATTTCATTGCATATACCATCTCCAAAATTACGCATTCGAAATCTTAGATATAATCAAAAAACTAATGACGTCACGTCAGAATTTTTTCAAGTAAATCTTTCAAATAGCTACTGCAGCGTGCTCCTGTATCAATAATAATGTACCCGTATTTTTACCCCCGTGTACTAATTACAACAAAAAAAAAACAAAATCTGTAGAAAGAACGTACCGATTTTATTTATAATTAGTTATTAACATACCCCCCGGCTTATAATTCTAAACCCTTCGTCTATCTGAAGTGCCGTGTAGCTCCCCAAGGGTTGAATCAGTTTCAATGCACTTATTTTGTTTGAAGACTGGTTTAATCGGGATGGCCGTTAACTATAAGGAATTCACGTTCGGTAGATGTAACTAGATTTGGTAACTTTTTTTTTTAAGCTGTGTAACCGCGGACATAATTGTTCTAGTGTATAATGTATAACTGGAATGTCAGAAAGTAGGTATCAAAAATGTGACATGTAAGTAAGTAAATGGCAAATATCGAAAATGTGATGGTTTTGTGGTGATCTGCTGAATCTACTTTTGAATCCAAGAGAAAATTGCATCCCTCTAAAAGCCCAATTAAAGAGCAACCCGCATGTAAAATTGTGAATCTTTTCCCTTCACTAGTTATTTTAGGAGGACAAGCTTTGATGTCATCATCATGGATCCGCAATTTTACCATGGATCCGTTTTGGTATATCCATGTCTCATCCAAGAAAATGAAAAATAAATCTTCACCACTATCACGCAATTAGAGATACCGCTTTAGAAATTTGATTCTGGTACCTATTTAATGTGAAAACCTTCACCTTCGGAAACCTAAATTTATACGTGTACGTATTACGTACAATTATTCTCCAAGCCGAGTATTTTCCCTTTTACAAAACAATAACGATTATATAAAACTAAAAACCAATTGTAGAGCGGACCCAACAAAGCATGTAGGTATATAAATCTGGGCAGTCGTCTTTCTGATTCTGAGTATAATATTAACGGCACCGACGCCGTTGTATCGGTATTGTTTTAAAATTCGAAAAACACTCGAGAACACTAGCGAACTTTACGGAAAATATTTCTGCCACCAGTTTAACTGTTTCCGTTTTACCCAAGCATTGTCTATTTTTCCCAGTAATTTTTTCAAAACCACGAAATATTTCTTGTTTCTTTTCCTTTAAAATGCGCTTTCTCGTGACTACTTTTGTGGAAATTGTTTCCACGCTGTATTTAAGGATTTTCTTCAAACGAAGCGTGTTGAAATTAGAAAAACATCGTTTTTTTCCAGACAATTCAGATTTGACATTTGAATTAGAAAACTAGACAGTTGATACCAATCTTTAATTTCTAGTGATCTTAAGATTGCAACTTAACCACAGAAAAATTTCTGTCAGCTACTTCTACCGAACGTGAATGCTTATTACATTTGATAATTACTTCAGCCATTTCAAGATCAGCTCATAGCACAATTGGCGCAGGAATCGGCTCAGTTCGCGTGAAAGTGAAAACAGCGCGTGGACAGTCGCAACGAATCTTAACCAGTTTCAGCTAAGAAAGAATAAAAAACAACAACTAAATATCCTATCTAAGAAGAAACAGCTGGGTTCAAGCGAAGGTCTACCGTCCCAGCGGTGCGTCGACTGGCGCAACTAATCTTAACCAATTTCAGATTTTTCATCATTGTTTTTTGTCGGAGGTTAACACTTGTTTATCCTCTCGTAATTTATAAATAAAGTTCTTTGAACTGTTTGTACCGCTGTCTCACAAAATATAACAAAAAGTTTACCTAATTTATAGCTAAAATTCTAGCTACACAAGAATATTATTACTTATTTTTACAATTATACACAGCAAAATTTATGTACCTACTTGTATCAAAACTGATGACATTAAGTATCACATTTCTTTATTTAAAAGGTCTATATACAAAAACACCAAAAACACGCTTCGTTACCTATGGTTTAACAATTTATTCCTACTTTTGAAAATTATTTATACATTACTCTCAAAACTTTTGCGAACCTATTTATTTTATCAAATACATCCGAAATGGCTCGTCTAATTTCTAAAATTAAAATCAAAAATTACTCCCAGACAAGAACTTAAATTTATATTGAAAAATACACCCGGCACAGGCGCGGATCCAGGGGGGGGGGGGGGGCAATGGGTGCAATTGCCCCCCCCTGACACACGACCGAAGTACTTTATTTTGACCAATTTCAAAATTTCATTTTGTAAATACAGTACAACCTCTATAATCCGAAGTCACGATTGTCTCAACATCCAGTAATCCGAACAGAGGCTATTTGAAGTCGATGCCTCTTTAATCCGAACAAAAACTGAACTTGAAAACATGCATCTACTTCCAAAAATGACGCAAGATCATTCTGCATATGTTGTATGGAATATTTTGAAATTTTTAAAAATTGCGATATTTCAAAGCACTGAATTAATTAACTAATTCTGGAAAAACGGATGAAGTTATTGGAGACCTACAAGAGAAAGTATTTGGTTAAACTTCGAAAATCGTCGAAAATGGGTCGAAATTTGCATGAGAAAAATTTCATTTTTGAAAAAATTTCCCAAAAATTCTGAAAAAATTCAGGGATATATATCCCGACTTGCTGATTCCAAAAATATACCATGTTTATGGTAACAGAGCAATTCGCAAAATTCGCTGTGAAATTCGAGTTTTTCGAAATTTTTAAAAATTGCGATATTTCAACTGGACGATTCTGGAAAAATGGTTTAAGTTATCGAAATGAAGCTAGAAGTGACTTCTGAGGTCCAAAATCTACAAGAAAATATATTTAGTTAAATTTCGAAAATCGTCGAGAATGGATCGAAATTTCCATAATGGAGGTAATACGAATACATAATGGAAAATTTCATTTTTGAAAAATTCATCTAAAAATTCTGAAAAATTTCAGGATACAGATCCCGGGGTGTTTATTCCAAAAAGATAGCGTGTTTATGGTCACGGAGTAATATTTTTTTTGAATGTATCTATTATCATCCATTGTTGCTTAAGAATTCTTTAATTTTTGTTTAATAAAATTTAGGTTTAATTCTTGAAGTTTGTTTTCAGTTGTGTATGAAGTTGTTATTCAATTCCCTTTCAGATTTTTGGGAAAATTGCTGATCCGAACAAATCATTAATCCGAACACACCTTTTTCCCAATTAATTAGGATTATCGAGGTTCTACTGTACACTATACGTGTACCTAATGAAAACAACCAAATATCACCCATGTTATGTGGAAAAGAGTATACTAGCTAAAATTTTATAAATTTTTTTGTTTAGAACGAATTTTTGGTAGATAGGTAAAATCGCACAAAAATTGCCCCCCCCCCCTGAACGAAATCCTGTATCCGCGCCTGACCCGGCAACGAACTTCTATGTAGTGATGAAATTAAATAAATCTAATATTTATTTCATTCAGACGTCAGGTCAAAAAATTATTAAATAAACATCGTTTAGCAACATGTTTTTCTTTATTATTAATTGCGTAATGGGCAAAGTATTTCTCAAATCAAAAATAAAGTTATCCCCAGCACTGCAAAACTGATATAAAAAAAATGGTCGAGGGTTATTTCGACAGAACTTCCCTCGTCTCTGAAGTACAATAACACATATCCAGCTTTTTCGAAAAATTAGAAAATTTGACTTTGCGAATTTTATTTATTTTTATGGGAACCCTTATGAGTTAAAATAAAAGAAATGTATGTAATGTTAAAGTAAGCAGCGAAAAAGCATACTACGCGTATGTTGCAATTAAGTTTTCCCTTTAAAAAATTTTGTGATGACGTCATCAATATTTTTGCAAGGACACGTATATCAATTTGGATAGATGCAGTTATTGATTCATTAATTGTTTTAAGTCACTCTGTATAAACAGTTATAAAAATAAATAGACTCTGTCATCATATTTTGGACATTTTAGACAGGATTTATTTGGTCAGCGTACGCTGAAGAAGTAAACAGCATTTTATAACCCTTTTGATGTGCTTACTATAAAACACATACAATTTTTTCTGGTTTAAGAATTTCGTTCTAACAAATAAATTCATAAACATTTCGACATGCAATGAAAATCTGTAGATTGCAGTTTCGACCTCCTTGGCACTCATCAGTACAGCATATTTCAATGGTTGTTTAATATTCGAATTCTTGTCCTTACAAGCCTAAGTTAAGCAAATTAACGTTAGCGAGATTCAAGAAAAATCTGATCAAATGAGTGATGGTGGGTGTAATCCAGCGTCCGGTGGGGCTCTTGTCCGGGAAGTAGCTGTTTCCACCCACTGGTTGGTCCAAGTCGTTTAACAAGTGCACAATGTTTGTGACAAAAGTGATAATGGAACCCAGTAAATTCATTACCAACACATATCTCTTATATCTCACTAAATAAATTTATAGTAGTAGCATATACAAGGTTATTCCAAAATATCGTACATCAAGTTGGTTGAAAATGTGTCACTAGTGACTGCGTTTTTCTGATAAGATAATAAGCATCAGCCGAGCTGAATTATTAGTTACCTAGCTATTAAACAACAAATACATTACGATCCTGATTACCTACAACTGACATTTGTGAGTTGTGACAAGCAACTACGTATATAGTAGTTACAATCATCACAAGGAGGCGGCAAATGCACAAAATTTCAAAGCTAACTTTATGTTACGATCTTTTATAACTACGTTGCATTTCCAAATAAATAGAATACAGGAAAATATCATAAAATCGCATAAAAAAAAATCACAAACATTTCTTGTATTTTGTTCTATAAGTCTTGGTAATACGTTTTTAAATTTGAAGTTTGTAATGAGCTGTTTACTATGAAACTGAGAGACAAATACTGCATTGATTACATCTTTTCAACAATCTAGGATTTTGAACCAGTATCATTCAATACAAGTTACTCATGCTCGTGACATTTCTGCGCTTCTAATTACACATGGACTGGACTATAGACTGATTGTTTGTTTGCACCAGTGTGATTAATTTGAACTCTTGATCACTTTTCAGCACAGCTAATTATAATTATCTCAGAATCATTTTGTTTTAGTAAACGCTGATTGAAAATTTAATGAAAATGTGTGAATAATAATTACCTTGTAATTATGGGGAATAATGGGGCTAACTTGCCTGCAGGTCAGCATTATTCCATACCTGGACAAATCAAATTCGGTCCAAGACCTGGGATAAAGCCCAGTGTAAAAACACTCTGAACCATCAATCGAACTTTCCCAACTTTTCAAACTTTTCATCCTTCAAAAAAAACAACTCAAATTCAAAAGACACATTCGACTACACACATACGGAAACGTCGATAACAAACTATGAAAAATGGTTTCATGGTGCCCATCTTTAACAGTAACAATAAACTGATTTGCATCAACTGTACTGTATTCATACAGCCCCGGTCTCAACTGAAACCTGCAAAACTCGCCCCGGAAGCCCCTCCCAATCGTGCCACAACCAATACCTCCGATCGGGACACCTAAAACCGCTTTTAATATCAAATGGGGCCCTCAACCTGTCAATTGAGTTACCGTATATCTGCTGCGCTCTTAGCGTCTTGACATAATCCATTACGATGGATTTGCCCCTGATTCGGTGGACAATGTAGTACCAAATGTACCTGCAACATCGTTGTGATTATTTTTGGAAAAACATAAACATAACCTCAAAATTGTACCGCAAAATTAGCGGTAACATAGCCCATATTTGTTTTATGCTTGGTATAAAATCTTGAGATCGATCTTCGGGGTAAGTGTGGTTTAATCTCACTTTTAATCCGTAATTGGGAACTTCGGTTTCACATTTTTGCGAAATTTTTCTAACCTGTGCTGAGCTCATGGTTACCACTGGAAGAGTAACAAGGGGGAGTGACGATAAATGAGTTCACAGTTTCATTTTAATTTAGAAAATAAGTTTACACTAGTACATCAACTGTTATCAAAGCGTTATCAGGACGTGGTAATTTTACGACGCTTTAGATTAAGTATAACCTACAACACTTCCCTTGAGTCAATGAGTCATTTAAAATGTGTCTGTTAACGCTAAAATATTATCGGATTCCTGTCGATGATTCGCGTGTAAAATACTAGTTTATTACTGCTACTATTTTTTGTGGCAAAAAACTCATTGGTGGTTATCATTACCAAGGTTACAGTGACAAAGTCCATGAACATGCAATATGCATTTATTTAATAACAACTTAAGGAAAACCAAACATCCAGTAATTCTAACAATCTCTACGCTACGACATTGGAAACAGAACAGTGAATCCTCTTCAGATCCTCAAACTATGTCCAGCCACCACTGGGTTTGCGGATTCACCTGTGGTCGTAGGTATGGGGTACACCAGTATTCATGATGGGTTTGGAGTCACCCGTGTCATATGTAGGTTCACATTCAGTTGTGGGTACACTGAAACGAGTAGACGCTGTATTTATACAAAATGAAAAATTGTAACATTCCCACCTGCCGATACACTTATAAAAGACATGTCCATCCAGGAGTTTACATGTATGCTAGGCGGCGTATGTAATTCAGCATAAAAGACACCTTGCTTGTGAAATTGTACACGACCATAAATAGATAAAAGAAGCGCTCAATAGGATGATATTTTGAGAAAAAGTTTTCGTGTGGCATTTTTGTGATATTTTTAAATTGTAAACGATTAAAATTGATCGGAATGTAGGTGTGTGGCACGGATTAACAAGAATACAACAAGTGCAACAAGAAATGCAACTGCATTGCAGTAATGCACAGAGTGTGCGCGCTGCAGTTGATTTTTCCTAATTTGCCTTTAAAATTCAACAAAATCCACAAAATTTATGTGCTTTGAGTAGTATCGTATATCGATGTCATTGTTACGTAGGTTTGTCTGAAAGTTGTTGCTTTGTAAAAGTAATAATTATGCATCTATAACGTGCGCAGGACAGCTCGTGAATCGGATCTTTCAACTTAGACCTAAAGATAACGTGTCATTATTTAAAAAAACACTTGGTCAGTATTTCTGCCGAAATGATAACATGCTAACTGTGTTGAACTCTATGTATAAGCGCCACAAAGAAAAAACTAAATCTAATTATAAAGGTATGTATGTACAATTGTATTGGTACTGTCTGGAAAAATATATCCAAACCCAAGCTGCAGCACACACAATAAACAAGTTTTTTTTTTAATAAATTACAAATTTGTTTTGCGACTTTTTTTTGTTATGACATCTCGTAGATGTTACTCGTAATATAAAGGAGACTATATAAGAGCCTACACGAATCTTTGAAATACTTTTAAAAATAAAACACATAGGAATCCCTAAGGTCTTCAAGTTCTTAAAAAGAAAAAAGCATAGAAAGAACCCCAAAGATTCTTCGACATATTTAAAAAAAATCGAGACAGCAGACAGACGGACAGACAAACAGCGTGAAACGCTAGACCTATTTCTTCGTACTGTAGGGGTCACGAAAGGTCGAGAAAACGTAAAAGTAGAGAGTCGGCCAACGGACTCGGTTACGCTCAAGAAGTAAAAAAAAACACACTAGGGATCCCTGATATTCTTGGAAACTGTTAAAAACGAAACAACAAACACTATGGAACGGACTTGCGATATTTTTAAATTTTACTTTTATTAGTCGCATTCATCAAATATGAAAATCTTCGTGGTCCTTGTGCCCGACATGTAGTGAAAATATTAGAATGGTACTTAGCACATTCTAATGACTGGACATAGGAAATATTTCAAGTATATGCATTTTACTTGAATAAATAATTTTAATTATATTTAATTTAGAAACGACTCTTTTTACTTTTTGGTATAACATTTTCAGCGTAGTTTAAACATAAAAATTTTATATAAAGTATAGAGATGAACTTCATTATTAAATCATTAAGGTAAATTTAAGAAAACTTTGTAAATATGAAACCAAATTTTTGAATGAATAGAAAAAACAAACATAAAGAAATTTTAAAGAAAAATATAACATAACTCAAAAATGGTAAGGAATACCCACCGTAGTATGTGTGTCAGGTTCATCAAACAACATTAGCGTTTAACCAATAATTTAAATGCAAATCAATCTTGAAAAATATGAAACTCAAAACGTTATCCATTCGAGAATACAAGTAAGGCGATTTATAATCAAAATTAAACTCAACTTTGAAAGTAAAAACAAAAATGTAAACACTTTATGAAATCATGCAGATTTTTGGAGATATCAACACAAACACACACTCTGAACTGGTAGCTGGTTAGGGGACTCTAACCTTTAATGAATCTTTTATTGTCTTTTATAAGTAAAGACCCCTCCAAAAAAGTTGTTTTTGCAAAGTTGTTTATACTTACTATGTTTATTGTTTTACTAGTTACCAGTTTATTTGTGGTGTCATAAAAGTATTTGTGCTTCCACCAAATTAGGCTTACTTAATTAACTTTAAAATGAATATTTTTATTGGCTAAATGTGTTTTTGCTAATATTAACAAATTTAAACTATGAAACTATAAAACTGGACAAAGACATCGTGCTCAGTCAAGTGGGGCCAATATTTAACTGTGAAATTATAAACCTTGATTAACATGGTATGAAGTACAACCTTGATTTTTACGACAATGAGTATTATTGTTCGGACCACGGTGGTATAAGTAAGGTGTTTCAACTCCATTCATAAATTTTCATAAAACGGGCGCTTAAAAACCGGTATCGTAGTAGGTTGTGGGAGCTAAAGTCCCTAGATAACCAAAGTAACGCAATTGAATGTTTCAATGTGTTAGAGAGAGAACGTGTATTTCGGACACAATATGGCGACCGACAAACGTCAAAGTTAATTGTGAAACTCTCTTTAACGCATCACCTCGTGGCGTAAGTCCTGTTTTGTAAAGTTGTTTGTGTTTTTTGTAAAGTTGTTTGTGTTTTTTTTTGTGGTATTTTATAACTTTTATTTTAAAATGCCAAGTTGTTGTGTTCCTTTGTGTGGAAATAAAAGCCGATTGTTTCGTCTTCCAACAGGTAGGTTACAACTGAGTTTTCAATTGAGTTTTTTCAACTAATTTAAATTGTTGCAGGTGTTAGTAATAGGGCTAGAAGAGAGATGTGGGAGAATTTAATAGGCCGGGACGATTTGAACGACAATTCCAGAATTTGCGAAGTAATTTGTTTAAACCTTGAATATGTAATTGCACAATGTTAAATATATTTACTTTTAGTTACATTTTTCTGAACAACAATTTGAAGCAAAGCGAGCAGATGGAAGGAAACTGTTGCGGCCGAATGCTGTTCCAGATGTATTAAATAAAAATGTTGGTGCTTGTGTTTTAATGGACGGCTGTACTCCTTTGACAACTGCTAGGGAAAATGAAATTTTTGAACTTGAAAGCTGTAGCAACAATGAAAATGTAAATGTTGGTTGTTTCCCTGAAGTGGACCCGTTATTGGACCAAACCAACATAGTGGAAGAATCTCAAACGTTGATCGAAAATTTACGTAACGCTTTGAGAAAAGCTTTACGGGAGCGCAATAAATATAAAAAGGCACTGGAAAATTGTGTCAATAATTTACAAGGGACATTAAACGAGGATCAAATTCAATTTATTCAGACTGGCACTGCCAGAGATCAACTATGGTCAGAAGATACAATGACAAAAGCACTGAAATTGTATTTAGCTTGTGGCGCGAAGGGTTATGAAGAAATACGACGGCAGAAATTGCCATATCCGAGCATTAGGACCATACAACAACGTCTTCAAGGAATAACGCTTAAACATAAATAAATGTTTATTTGAAAAAAATCTACATTTACGCTTTGTACGCAAGTATCGAGTCCGTTAATTTTTATTTATTTATTTTGAATTTGGCGCGGACACAATATGGCGCCCAATTGCGGTATAATATCTAGTGACTTTAGTGGGAGCTTAAGATGACCGCCACCATGCGGTAGTTAATTGTACTATTTGCACTATCAACTGATGTTTGACATGACATTTGACGTATATTCCCCCTCATATTTCAAAAAGACGTCACAAAACTTAACCTATAAAGCTGACATTTTTGACAACTTGCATTCAAGGACAGTTTTACGCAAATTTCATTCATTATTGGTCGACCTTTGTGAATAGTTTCATCATAGTGTCCAGTAGACGGCGCTAGGAACTTTAAGTTCCCGTGGCCTCCTGGGATCTCTTCCAAAAAAGACCATTTTAAACTGGGAGTTCGCAGACCTGTTATATACGGCCGTGGTTCGGACTATTATTGACATCTCCAAAAATAAGTCATTTTTCGCCTGCTACAAAAACATACGGTACTTCAAAGATTATTTTAGATTATCTACCAAATAATACAGTAGGAACCCCTAAGATTCTTTGAAAAACAAAACACAAGGAATCCCGAAGATTTTCCCATATTCTTTAAAACTAGATACTAGAAGCCCAAATATTCTTTCATAAATAAAACACGAATACTCTCAAAGGCCCTTTCAGTCTTGAAAAGGATAAACAAAACAATGCCTGATTAGCATTAGCGATTTACCATATTTACGACACAGTATTTATTGTGTTTACTACTATAACCTTAACTGTATGCAAGATTTCAAAGTAATAGGTTACAGTTTTTAAATTAAATTGTAAAATAGTGTTGTTTAGAAGCTAAGAAAAGGTAAAAAATAAGGGCAGATTAATCCACTACAAGTACATAAGTAAAAATTAAGTATGTTTTATTTTGCAAAATTTTCACGGCATCATTTGTCTTTTAGGCATAATACTTTTGTTCGAGAGCTCAGAGATAAAATGATGATAGCTTCGAAGGACTATAAAATAAAAAACACTGTGTGATAATAAATGAAGAAGTATTTAATTTGCACTAGCGAGACACTACCCATACAATTTGTCACCTTAACGGTTCTGTTACAAGTCTGAGAATAATTTTAAAAGTAGTTGGGGGGGGGGGGGGGGGGTTTCACCACCACTGCACTTGCGTACATTGCAAAGATCTTAACAACTTTTTTTTAATATAAGATTTTTTCTACAAACCATAAGAAACCAACACAATATGAACTGGCGCTATTAAAATGCAAATATAATGGGAAGAACATATTGAATCATCACAATTGGTCACTTAGGTTTTGAACAGTGATGTTTCATGCATTCTGAAAATATGGAAAATCGAAAATTCAATCAATTTGAAAAGGATTGATACAACAAGGAAAGACAATACAGAATACTGTTTCGGTTTCATCCCCTTGAATTCGCAAGTCTGGACGTTTTTACGTTTATTTTTTTATTAAGTACCTACTTTATATCAAACTATTTCCTGTATCACCACGACCACGCTAATCTGAAAAGAGCTGGAATTAGACCATAATTTGTTAATACATACTTTCGAAGATTAATTTTTGTTAAACACTGTCACCAACACACAGATAGAAAAGGAAAACCTACTTTTTTATATTGTCGGATCTATGAAAAAGCACAAAATTAACCTATTGTCCGTAGACCGTGTTACATATGTACAGTTGTGCTCAGATAAATCCCATTCAGATGACAAAGTGAATTTGTATTCATGCTAATGATTTTGTAATGATTTTGACACAACGCAAAAGCGAAATTGTACCGTGGAGGTAGGATGAGAGGAGAGAGCATGTCTCATTTAACCAATGTCAACGAAACGTCGGCAAAAGAGATCCACGCAAGAGCCATTTATGACCCTTTCCGTACTTCATCGGAAACGGTCGGTTGTCAACACAGGATCAGAGACGATGCACTTTGGTTATGAATGGGTTCACAGGTAGCAAATAGTAGAATTTGAACCTTACCCATTCATGATCTTTACCATCAATTAAATACAATACATATGTACTTAATCAATGTCATTAACTTGCTACATGTTAATTTTTGTATCGCATGTCCAACCTCTCGACAAACGCTTTCGAGCAAGCCGCTGGAACAACCAGTTTCTCGGAGGAGCTGGAAGAGGGATTTATGATCCCAGTCGAAAGCGGGTATCAGGCGCATTTTCAAACTGTCTTCCCTCCTTTCATTCTACCTCCATGGGTTGTACGGGATTTATATGAGCATGCTGTACTTCCCAATGAAATTCGAAAAATAGATTAAGGTCAAAGGTTCTGCAAAGATGTATATGTATTACTTGCATGTTTTGCAAACATTCTAAATATGTATTATAAACTGTATGCCTCTAAAGCACGTTTCTGTCCAAAGACAACGATTGTGTCCATCCAATAACCTGAAACTTCTTCATCAGTTCTAAAGATAATTCTTCATATTGTGTCTAATCAGGTAATAACGATTGATTCATATTTGTTGTCAAAATCGCAATATGACCAAGATCTAAATGTTTTCAAAAACAAAAAAATTGGTTGATGATATGTTGATACTATGTGTGTCTTATCATTATTTTTGAAGTTCGTTTATTTATAGTTATAAATAGTCGGCTAATAACAAAAACTATTGTAAGTTAACAGTGAAAAAATTTATAATTTTGAAAAATAAGAAAATTGTTGTGGTGATCTAAATTTGAAATTTAAATTCCGCGCTGAGAAAAAAAACACCTCAAAACCGCATTTGAAAAATTAAATTATACAAAAAAAAACATTGATTGAAGTAAGCAACCATCCATGTTTTAGTGCGTTTAGGAAAGTGGACGAATGCCATTCTTGGTATGGGATAGAAGGACTATAAAACGCAAAGGAGGTAAATTTTTGAAGGTCCACCCACTTCCTGCTTTTTGCGGTTTGGTATGTAACGACTATACAGGCCCCCTCAGAACACAACACATTTTTAATGCTTTTAGCCTGGTTTTCAAAGTAACTTTTGAAAAGTTAAAATTTTTAAAGAAATTGCCCGGGTTTTCGAAGTCACCCTTTTTTAAAAAAGTCAAAATTTTAAGAAACATATCCTGTTTAATCAAACGTAAATACGGTTTCGGCCAAGAAAAATTACCATTTAAAAACTCTTAAAATTCGCCTTTTTACCGTTTTTTTGTTAGGCCACTTCAGCACACATATGAACATGATTTTGGCCAAACAAATTCCCCTTTTAAAAACACTTAAAATTAAGAATTTTGCCCTGTTTTTAATGTATATTTTAAAATTAACATTTTTCAAAGACTTTACCCTGTTTTTGAATTTTGTACTAGTAGGCCCCTTCAGAACACTTTGTTTCTTTAACAATTTTGTCTTGTTTTTTAAAGGTCTATTTCAAATGCAAATACTTGAATGATTTAGTCCTAATTTTATAAGGTAGAAGGTATACTATACAAATTCATATAGATGGCGATTTAAAAAGAAAATTGAAAGATTTTCCAGACAATGTGGTGACCGAATTTAAATCAAAGTTTTCGCGCTGAAATTAATTAACAACGGCGCGAAATCACATTTGAATAATTTGAATTTGAAAAAAAAAGTTCAATCACGAAAATGAGATCCTTAAACATAGGCAACCAAATATGCATGTGTGGTCTAATCCACGTAGCGCTTAGGGGTTAGTTTGCATGATCATTGAGTTAGATGGTAGCACGTAGCGCTAGGGTGATTTCAGTTAGAGGGTTGGTAGAGGGAAGCTGCATGGCGTAGAATGGTTCATTCGGAATGTGCTGGTGTGAGTGTGTAACCACGTGGTAAGCGCTAGTTTTAAATTAGTTGGTTTGGTAGGTAATAAAATTGGAGGAAGCCTTTGTTTAACGGCAATCAATCGTAATTTTCATAATGATACAGTTGTCCCCAACCCGCGCGGTTAATTCTTGCGCCCTTTTAAACAGAGAAACGCGAACACGTGCTGGAAAATTTGTTTCTTTGTTTGTAAATTCACCAATCAAGCTAGTTTTTCTTAATACTCAGCTAGAGCAAACACAATTTAACGATCAGGATTATTTAAATAAACCATTTGCTAGAAGATTTCATGAAATTCACTTAGTCAGGAAAAACACCTTATGTTTAATTACGAATAGGTCTCTGGATGCATATACGTAAGTGTTACATTATAACACTTCTAAATTCTTCACACAAGATTGCTAATAGTTCATTTACGGCAGTTAAACAAGTTCATTATACTGCGAACTGGCGGGGGGGTTATGATATTTTCTCCCCTTAGGTGGTTATCGTCGTTATCATGATTAATTCATCGGGGCATGCTTCACAACGCCAGATTGATTAATTAATCAAGGCATGCCCCCAACGCTACAGAAAATTTACATCACCGAGACGCTTTTTCCTCGCAACGATTTTGGAATTTACATCACCGAGACGCTTTTTCCTCGCAACGATTTTGAAATTTACATCCCCGAGACGCTTTTTCCTCGGAGCGATGATTCGATGTTTTTGTGTTTGTTTATTATGTGTTTTGTTGGGGTAACCAGTTCGTGGTATTTTAAACTTTCAAAGTAAATTATTTTTGAAGTAACCAATCACTTAGATCATGATATAATTTGGCATAATGTAAACTCTTTGTTTGAACCGTTGATAAAGTGTGGCAAATATTAATCTCCTGTAAATTTTGTTGACTCTGCAATTTTCCACCTCATATTATATTTCTTAACCTCTTAATTTTAACCTCAGTAATTTTATTTGTTGTATAATTTTAATTGAACGTAAATTTCATGTTCGACAGTTTTAACCTCACATAATATTTCTATTTGTACAAGTTTATTTCACACCAGATCTTCTGTTTCATAAATCCTTGCTAAGTTTTGTTTTGTAAATACTTTGTTGATGAATGTTTCTATCATATAAATTATTTGATGTCCAACTTTAATCCCACATAAGAATTATTTGTTGTTTAAAATTTCACAAGATTGTATGGCGAATTTAAGTGTTGTTTATTGCTCTTTGAAACTTTAACATTTGTTCGGTTGTAATTTAATATTAGAGTCATAGAGGTAAATAACACAATGACACGTAGTGTCGGCGATGGGCGCGGTTCCTAGTTGAGGTAGCGGAATGTATCGCGCTATCTGCACAAGATGTGCAGGCTTTGAACAAGATTTCAGTGGGAACGGTCTGGAGGACGAAGTAGTTGTCGACCGGACTTCACCTCTAGTTTTTCGGCCGAAACGGCCTGCTAGGACGGCATGTTCGTCATGGAGGGGTGCTGTGCGGCAGGCTTGGTGTAGATAGAATCACCATCGCGGGGGAAACCAGCCCAGACCGGGAGCTCCAAACTTCGCTCACGCTACGACGCCCCCTCTGGGTATTTTGTTGTGCTCGTAAATGAAATTGATATATTTTGTGATATATTTTGTTCGATCGCCACACGCCTGTAATAACTTGTGTATTTGCATCCAGTTACTTGATTCAGCTTTTGCTTTGGTTTATTAAATTTGTGATATTCAAATATTTGCATTGATCCCAAACAGATGTATAGAATTTTCCGTTTGTTCGTTTTTCATGTGTATGTCAATTCGCGAGTGTTTTTCCTTCATATATCTTAAGGTGTTTGAAATGTAACATGTCGGCGGTGATCTGAACTTCTGGGGTAAGTCCAAGAAATGCTACTGAAATATGTGTGCAACTACTAATGAAAATAATGAGACGTAATGTCCAACAAACGGACGTAAAAACCCCAGGGGGTTTTGGGGAATGAAGACCGATGACGCCTTGACCCTGCGGAGTCGTCAGAAGCGCAAGTTGAGGCCCTGTCGTTCTTCGTTCCTTTTTCCTCCTTAGGAAGGCTTTTGACCTACCTAATTTTGTCTATTATTTCTTGCGCTCTCGACAGTGTATGCACTTGTATGAAAGAACGTCTTCCCGCCATTTTTCAAAAACAAAAAACAAACACACAACGTAGGTTCCTATTTGTTAGACGATCACAGCCAAGGCCAAACTTTGAATTTTTAAATTTTTCGCGGGCCTTTCAAACTTTTTCAAGGTCAAATTTAGAGGCGGGAAGTTTGGGTTATCACAACAGGGTAAAACACCCCCTCCAGAAAATTGATGTCAAAACAGTATTTATTAAGAATTTTGAATTTTGTACTAGTAGACCCCTTCAGAACACTTTGTTTATTTAGCATTTTTCCCTGATTTTAAGAAAAGTTAAAATTCGCTTTTTTGCTCTGTTTTTCTATTGGGACACGTTTCGTCCAAACAAATCCGGACAAGATTATATTAAAAATGACTTATGACCCCGTTAAGCACAACAGTTAAAATATTAGAAATTCTGTCCTATTTTTATTAGGTAGAACATATGCTATACAAACTCATGTAGATTTTAAACGAAAATTGATAGATTTTTCTGAGAGGATAAAACACCCTGTCTGTAAAATTGATATAAAAACTATTTATTACTAAATTAAAATCAGATAGTTTATCTAACGTTCTAACGAGATCGAGAAAATAACTTTCTTCTGAGCTATGAACACAAAAATTATTTATTCAGCCAAATTGATGTATGTATAACAAATAATCCACTACTGTAATACACTATCCGCACCACTTGAACTGCGATCATCTGAATCCGAGCTACAAAAATAAAACCATGAGAACATGAAACTTATGTTCAGTTGTACTTACCTTAGAACAGGCGTTTCTAATTTGCAGACCACAGTTTATCTTGCAGACTGGGGGTTAAAAATGCTCCAATGACGTTAGAACTCGACATTTGCTTATTTCTCAATACGAAGATTGTTGATACAAAATTTCAACCCGTTCGGAGAAACCGTTAAAAACTACCTCCAAAACAACCTTGCAGACTGGGGCTTAAAAATACTCTAATCAAGTTGAAACTCAACATTTGCTTATTTCTCAATACGAAGATTATTGACACAAAATTTCAACTCGATCGGAGAAACCGTTAAAAACTACCCCCAAAATAACCTTGCAGACTGGCACTTAAAAATACTCTAATCAAGTTAAATTTTGACATTCGCTAGTTTTTCAATACGAGGATTATTGATGCAAAATTTCACCCCATTCCGAGAAACCCACAAAAATCACCCCCAAAACAACCTTGCAGACTGGGGGTTAAAACTGCTTCAATCAAGTTAAAACTCGATATTTGCTTATTTCTCAATACCAAGATTGTTGATTCAAAATTTCAATCCGTTCGGAGAAACCGTTAAAAACTACCTCCACAACAAACTTGCACACTGGAGCCTAAAAATCCTCGAATCAAGTCAAAATTTGACATTCGCTAGTTTTTCAAATCGGGGATTATTGATGGAAAATTTCCCCCTCTTCGGAGAATAGGGGTTAAAAATACTCCAGTCAAGTCAAAACTCGACATTTTCTTATTTATCAAAACGAGGATTGTTGATACAAAAATTTCAATACATTCGGAGAAATCCTTAAAAGAAACAGACTAGGGATTAAAACAGCGTCGAACTGACTCGCCCGGCTACCCGGCGATCGCCCTAAAAGCTCAGGGTCCGTAACGAATCACTTCAAAAAATTATTTTATTATTTAAATTTAATTTAGTTTTTTTAATTTATTTTTTTATTATTTTATTGTTAATTATTAATTAATTTATTAATATTTAAATTTAAAAAATATATAAATTACGAATATAGGAGTATTTGTTATAGATACGTGAATTGCGATAATTTGAGTTCATGTTTATCACTGTTAGATAATAATAATAATCAGTTGCTACTATGTAAGAATGCATAAGTTCGGCATTTTTTCGTCCAGTCTCTCATTTTAGGGTGTGTTTGTACACGTCATTTTTGCTGTTATACTATCCTCAAACATATTTGGCGTTTATGACTTCACACCAATTTGACTCCCATTATAATTCAATAGGCCGTCACAACCGGATGTCTTAAACCCGCTCACCGATACCTACCTGAAAAGACCTTTTCTGGTAAAAGAACAGGGCAGGACTGAGTTTTGCATTTACCGACAACTGCGCCTTTCGAGTTTTTTATTTTAAGTAAAAACAAAGTAACTTTGTACTCAATCATTTTTTATTACAGCACAACTATTTACTTATTAACTACTACTGCTTATTTATTGATCGAAATAGTCACTGTCATCATCACTCGACTCTTCTAAATTAATAATTAACGGTGTTATCAACCGTGCCCTGTACTGGTCTTCTTCTTTTGTGGAATGTCGTACACAATTGGCCCACATTTCGGCAGTTATTTTAGAAGCTTCTTCCCTAATTATGTCAATTGTTGCACTACTAAATTTTGGTGCCGTATTATTCCTTCTTATATTATTTTTCATTTGCGACCAGATTAGTTCGATGGGGTTAAATATACAATGGTACGGCGGAAGTCTAATCACCCTAAATCCACGATCTCGCGCCATAGCATCTATTTTATATTGTTTCTCAAATTTTCGAGTGTGTAACACTTCTAATAATTGTGTCTTTGTGTAATTTTCTTCAAAGTATAAATCATGTTCTGTAAGGAAATTTTGAAATTTGAAAATTTTAACAAACAAAATTACTCTGAGTCCGGTCCTTCGCGTCTCGACCGTCCCTGGCACGTCGAAAAGGTCTTTTCAGGTAGGTATCGGTGAGCGGGTTTAAGACATCCGGTTGTGACGGCCTATTGAATTATAATGGGAGTCAAATTGGTGTGAAGTCATAAACGCCAAATATGTTTGAGGATAGTATAACTTGGTTCATTGAGTACATACCTACTATATGCTGGTTTTGAGTTCTTTGACGTATAATTAAACTTTCATCATCAGTCAAAAAATACAAAGTGGTGTCCAGAAGAGAAAATTTAAAATTCATAGGAAACAAAATCTCAAAGATATTTTAAAGAAAATTAGAGACATTTTTAATTTCTGAGAAACCTAACGTAAAAAAAAACGTTTTGAGAGAAAGTTTAAAGTAATAATAAGAAGCTCAAACTTAATTTTATTTGAATTTCAAAAAGAACCTAGAAAAGTGCAAATTTCTTAATTAATTATTATTAATGGGAAAACAGATAAAGATCCGTTATATTCAATACGACCCAAAATTGTCTTCATATGTAGGTCTTACAGCCTTTGGATGGTGTCCACGTCCATTTCTCTAACTTTCTGGAAATTTGTTCTTCTAAATAGGCTTCCCAGCCGTTGTTGTAAACCTTTCTACTTAGTATTGCCCAAATTTTGTTTTCGATTGTTCGCACGGGAGCCACTATGGGGGGATTATCTTAGATACAAAATTTATATTATTTCTTTCTAACCAATCCCAATGGACATTGTAGTATAATGGCATCTTGCTAAATCTGGCCAAAATATTACATCGTCGTTATTATGGTGTTCCCATATACATATTGTTATGTATTGACCGCGTCACTTCTAATACGGCCAATGAATGGTGCTGAACTTTGTCTTCGACTTAATTTTATTTGTAATTTCTTCTATATTGTTTGTATAAAATCCATCCTTCCATCTCTAAATAGGCAAACGTTCATCGCCCAGCACAACCACACGATTGTCGAAAAAATGATGAATTCTCAATAGTCGGCAACATCTGAGAATTCTCTCTAACTGCGATGCTGTATGTTTTGAACATTTAGCTCTTTTGCTGTCTCTCAAATTGTCGCTCTGTTTCTGTTATTTTGTTAAATTTAATTTAATTCTGTGTTTATTTGTCTTTTTTTTTGCTAATTTATATATCATGTCAATGTGTCAATGTGTCAATAGTGAATAGTTCTTTAATGAAATAACGTTCACTAGTTAAATTAATAATTTTTAAAGTTTGGTTTTGCGAAATTTTTCAGGGTGGCCGGTTTTTGCCGGTCAGTGTATATGCATTAAAATAAAGTTATAAAAGGTAACAAAACAATATTTTTCATAATTAACAATGCATATTAAGATCATTAGGTGATGCCGCAGTTGTTGTAGGAATTAGCTCGCTTTGCGCGAAGATGGAGATAACACGACGACCGTAGCAACGAATCTTAACCAATTAAAAACTCAAGTAAATTTGCTGCTGCTGCTTTTATATGCTTTCTTATGAAATTAGTTTTGTTTTATGTCTAGTATCCCGCAAACGCTTTCGAGCACGCCACTGGAACAACCAGTTTCTCGGAGGACCTGGAAGAACCATTTATGACCCTAGTAGAAAGCGCGGCACCAGGCATTTTTTCAAACTATCTTCCCTCCTCTCATTCTACCTCTATGGTGCGCACCTACTTTAGAAATATGTACTGTCTCTTTACATGTGTCTAAAATTTGTCTGCTACTTGTACTTTAAATGAATGTGAACTATCAATCATTGTTATAAGTTGCTTCAAGGTGACTAAAATTTAACATGATAATTTTTTGTGTAAAGAACTCAGCAAGTGGTAACTTTCGACTCAATTGGAGTATTTTTAAGCTCCATTATGAAAAATTGCTTTGGGGTACTTGTTAAGATGAGCAGCTTAAACAAGGCTGTTTTTTTTTTACATTATCACTTCTCGTATAGATAAAAACTAAACACTAAGTTTCGATTTGGTAATAATATTTTTTTGGCCCAGTCTACAAGGTTGTTTTGGGGGTAGTTTTTGAGGGTTTCTTCAAATAGGGTGAAATTTTGTATCGATAATCCCCGTATTGAGAGACTAGCGAATATAAAATTTTGACTTGATTAGAGTATTTTTAAGCCCCAGTCTGTAAAGTTGTTTTGGGGGTAGTTTTTAACGATTTCTCTGCACGGGTTGAAATTTTGTATCTACCATCTTCGTATTGAGAAATTAAGAAATATCGAGTTTTGACTTGATTGGAGCATTTTTAACCTCCAGTCTGCAAGGTTGTTTTAGGGGTGATTTTTGAGGGTTTTTTCTAATATACTGACATTTTGTATCGATAATTCTCGTATTGAAAAACTAGCGAATGTCAAATTTTGACCTGATTAGAGTATTTTTAAGCCCCAGTCTGCAAGCTTGTTTTGGGGGTAGTTTTTAACGATTTCTCCGAACGGGTTGAAATTTTGTATCAACAATCTTCGTATTGAGAAATAAGCAAATGTCGAGTTTTGACTTGATTGGAGCATTTTTAACCTCCAGTCTGCAAGGTTGTTTTAGGGGTGATTTTTGAGGGTTTTTTCTAATATACTGACATTTTGTATCGATAATTCTCGTATTGAAAAACTAGCGAATGTCAAATTTTGACCTGATTAGAGTATTTTTAAGCCCCAGTCTGCAAGCTTGTTTTGGGGGTAGTTTTTAACGATTTCTCCGAACGGGTTGAAATTTTCTATCAACAATCTTCGTATTGAGAAATAAGCAAATGTCGAGTTTTGGCTTGATTGCAGTATTTTTAACCCCCAGTCTGCAAGATAAACTGTGGTCTGCAAATTAGACAGGCCCCTCTATATAGAGGATTTTCTTCACCCACATATCATTGTGTTAAATTAACATTAGTAATTTTTTTAACACACACTAACACAAACTTTTCTTCAACATTTAAGACGCACAAAAATTTTATTAGCTGATTTTCATGCAAATATTTTTTTAGTGGCTTGAATTTGCCTTTCACCATGTACATTACTGTACATAGATAACTTATAAACCACGCGTAAAAAAATAGGAGTAATAAATAATTATAAAACTCTAGGAATAAAAACTAACTCTGTTTTACTCTTTACAATTCTTAATGTACAAAAACGTAACACGTTAAATGTATTCAAACTACCCTTGCTTTGGTCCTCATTGTTTTCTCTTATTTTTTTCAAAACTCTTAATGGCTAAATGCATGGACCATATACTTAACGGTCTCATGTAACCTATAGCTCTATAAAAATCCGTAGCATATAACCCTTCAGGCGTTTCAAACGCAAGTCCAAAACGGTCAGTCATAGACTTATACATACCACCAGCTGTAAGAAATCCTTCGTCCCACATACCCTAAAGCAACCGCGCTGTTTATTTGCTCAAAATTTTGTCCAACTTACCTCTTGAATCATTGTCGCTGCTAAGGCATAAGTGACCCCAGTCCATGCTTCCACGCTCTGCACCGTGAACTTATCAACAGCACCATTTTTAAAACCGTTAACCGCCCCCATCTTGCCATTACAAAAGGACAGAACGTTATTTTCGAAAATTGTTTTCAAGGTACTTCGAACGTGACCTTGAGGAAACACCTAAAAAAAAGTTCACCACCAAACCATTTTTAATTAAAACAAGTACCTCGTGTGCAAAACCGCAGCTTCTTAAGTACCAGTGACCACATAGTTGATCCGCCATAATACTGCAACCCTCATCAGTCGAAGAATCAAAATTGTAGTACCTTCCATTCCAAAGCTTCTGCTCAAAAGCTAATTTGCCTTTAGTCAGTAACATTTGAAACCTCCTCTTGTCTTCAGGTTTGTGTAACACTTCGGCAATTTTGGTCATCGCGAAAAGAGCAGCCAACCAAAGACCACAACAGTAAGCACTGAGACAGTGTAGTTAAAAAAAGGTACCACAACTAGCAAGATATTACCTAGGTCCTGTCATAAACCAAGTGTCGTAAGTTTGGTCACCATTTCCCGAATTCTCAATCAACCCGTCACCATCTGTGTCAAAATTTTCACTTCTGTGCATCAATACGCAACAAGCTTCATACATATCTCGTAAGTACTGAACAGAATCATCATCTAAACACCCCGTGAAAGCATCTCTGAACACTTGCAACACAAACTTGGAGTTTAGGTCCTTCCAATGACTCACGTCGTGTGTTGGATAACAGTTTATTAGAGTGAAGGGTTCTTCACCTATTAATTTTCAGGATAATACAAGCAGTTGTAGCCGAAATTACTTACCAGGTTCGCCCATATCGTGTGGTATCGTGTTAGACTTCTTCCGTTCAAATTCTTCACCGTCATACGATTTTCTTTTATCTGGAATTTCATTAAAAATGGCATCTCGCATGTCATACTGCACCACGAACTGCAAGTGAGGCCAGTTCACAACAAACACGAAGGACCCATAAAAGTGTACGTCATAGGAATTGTACATTTTGTATTCATGACCCTCCAGAAGCGCAAATTTTCCAAATTCTAATCTGGAGAAGACTTTATACTTTTTGAGTTATGTAAAGATCATGCTTCACCTTGGGTCAGTTTGGGGTAAATTTTGGGTTTCTCCTTTGTCCAAAGTTACCCAAATGCTGCCACCATCACTCACGTAATACGTTTCGTTAAACAACGCCGATTTATACCAGTCGGGCAAATCCCTGAAGATAATAATGATCAAAAGAAGATATAATAGAAGCACAGATACCTGTCCTCGAGAACTTCACTCTGCCACTTGTAAATCTCCCGTTCCCATCGTGGATAATTCTCAAAAGCGTAATGAACAATCCTCACCCCAGCATTTTCTTTGCCAAAGTGCTTCGTATAATATCTAGAATATTCCTTCAGTTTCTTCGGAAAGTGGACCACCGGCATGTCCCAAACCAAACTCATTTCACAAGTAACAGGTCTACCGGGACGAACTAACGCTTTTGTAGCAATGCCACAAGCCATTTCTCCAACAATGTGTTCAACCTCCTTGCTTCTAGTATCAAAACAACCATTATTTTTTAATTGGAACCAAGGTGCACTTCCAGGTGAATTTGGGTCGAAGTATAGACATTTCGAAATTTTAACGTCAGGATTGGCCCTTGCTGACAGAATATAAGAACATGGCGTCGTTCCAATGGTGTGAGAAAGAATCACGCCTTCTGCTTCACCGAAAACGAAGTCTGTGGAGCTGCAAGTTGCTACAACAGATGTAAAGCATTTTGGCGAAGTAATTTTGAAAGTGATAATTACAAGCTCTGTCTTTGTGTTTATTTCCCACACCATTCTTGAAAGTGAATGCAATTGTTACGGTTCTTTCTTCGTGACCAATGTTTTGAATGTCCCACACAAATATGGTACACGGTAAAGAACTGTCCTGTTGCAAAAGAAGAAAAAATATTGTTGATATCCAAAGAAATGTGTTTACCTTGTAGTTGTGAGGAATGATGGGGCTAATTTGCCTACAAGTTAGTAAAACTCCGAATTTGGACAAATCGTACTCCGTCCATGATCTGGGGTATAATCCGGTGTAAAAGCATTTAGAACCATCGATTAAACTTTCCCAAGTGTTTAAGCTTTTCTTTCTTGTTAAAAAACAATGTTATCAGAATTAAAAAAAAAAGGTGAAAATACGTACTGGAATGTTGATAATAAGCTATGGAAGATTGTCTCTTGGTGGCTGTCTTTAATGGTAACCATAAATTGGTTTGCGTCAACTGTATTATATTCGTAGACACCTGGTTGCATTTGGAATCTGCAAAATTCACCTCTGTATCCTCTTCCGATGGTACCGCACCCAATGCCTCCAATTGGTACACCTACAAAGGTGTAACAGACACCATCTTTGTACAAGAAGCAAATAAAATAATAAATAGGTTCTTGGCCTTGTAAAGTTAACGACTATACTGTAGAACCATAGATTGTGAAACATATATGTCAAACGCATAAAATATAGAAGCAAATACACAGAGGAAGAAGAAACTAGAACTGAATGATATATAAAGTGAAAGAGGAAAGATAAGAGATTAAAAATGCAAAAGTCGACTTATATCATAACGAAATAAGTCACAGTAATAAAACAAATCTATGTCATGGTCATGACACTCTCATTGGCATACTCTAAAATAGCGCCACACTTCTGATTTCGTCATTATTTATAGCTAGTCCTTGCCACGAATTACTCACCATATATCCTTTTAGATCTTAAAGGATAGATGAAATCCATAACAACAGGTTTTTTTCTGATATAGTCTAAAATATAATAGAAAGTGTATCTGCAAAAATAAATTACCTTGATTTTCCAAAAAAAGCACTCAAACACTCTAGGTTACCGTAAAGCTTGTGGCAACAGTGGCCAGGCTTGTCGTATACCAGGTACATATCCTTGAGATCGATTCTCTGGATAAGTATGATTTAAGGTCACCTTGAGTCCATAATTAGGAACTTTGGTTTCCTGGTTTTCGGAAAGTCTTGTGTAATATGATGAACTCATGATATAACAGGAAACAAATGGTCACGTTGTTAAAGTATCGGTAAGATCCATATTATGAAAGTTGTTTTATCATTGAAAACGAAATGGGGCGCTTCACTGTTATAGTAATACGCTTTAACCAAGTTTATTACCGAAAAACACCTTAAAAATGACGATATATCACATATCTACTACTGTAAAATGCAAATAATTATATCTACTTACTGTTTTAAATACAAGGTAGGTAGTACACTGTTGCCACAACAGTGGACGATGTTTACTTTAACAGCAGTAACATGAATAAATGTCACATTATTACTCATTTTCAAACGACTAAACTGATAACACAAAACACCTAAAATCAGACAATTGTCTTTGAAACCACCAAAGCAAGTGCTCCAAAATTTAGCAAGATCGTTTGATAGCCACTATAAAGTAATCTTGGAAATTTACCACATACCTACCTCGAAGTTAGCCTCATAGATCGCTAATTAAAATTTCCCACTAAAATGATAATGTGGACTTCAAAGTTTAATAAGTAAATACTACTTAACAGTTATAAAATGATATGCGTCTATATACGTGCAGTTTATTTTTTTTTATTTTAATGTGTAGGAGTTAACTCAAAAAAATAACAACACATGTTTATAATTTACTAAGTTACTAGACTTGTTTGAATGTTTCAGAGATGAGGAAAGTTCTGTCTAAATAGCTTTAGTCTAGTTTTTATCGTATTCTGAAACAATCGTTAAACATATAATGAGGGTTGTTAATTAGAGGAAATTTTGTACTAAATGTAAAATGTGTAAAAATGAACTGATCTTTATCAAATATTTCGCATTTATAAATTTTTATCCAACATTCTAAGTTATTCAACGAAGAATATTAGAATTGTAAATAATAATTTAACTGCTGAGAAGTTGATACCAACTTTAGATATTTCCAATAAAAATTCGTTAAGAATATGTATTTAGTGACATTTAACTTGTTGAAATGCGTTTATTAAGCACAACTGTTGCAGATTACTATAAAGTAGTATGTACACCATTTGCAAACTTTAGCATCATTTAAAAATCTGGTACAGTTGAACTTCTATAACTCCAAGCTCCATTAGTCGAATTTCTCTATAACTCGTATTTAACTGTATTTCCCATGCATTTCAATCCAATTCACGCTTCAAAAAAAATTGGCCAAAGGTTATTTCGACAGAACTTTCCTCGCCCCTGAAATACAACAAAACAAATCCAGATTATGATAAAACTGTATTATGGGAATTCCATTTTTTATGAGAACCCTTATGAAAGTTAAAGTAAAGATATGTATGTAAAGTTAATAAAGTAAATGTAAAGAATCGTGCTAGGCCTACGTTCCAAATGAGTTTTCCCTTAACAAAATTTTGTGACCTCGTAAAATTTTACAACTCCATTATGACAACAAGGGACAGTAATAAATAATCCTTGCGGTTCGGGTCCATAAAGCTTACAATAGCCAGTTTGACTGACAAGGGTGGTTTCGCTGTTTGGCTTAAGCCGCTTAAGTCATAAAAGTTTTACTAGGTGTAGGTATGTCAAGTGGTGTGAAAAAGAAAAGCGTTGCTCAGCAATACGAAATACCAAGTATTATCCACGATGCTCAAACCGAGCATCTCTTGAGCAGTTCGTAGAAAAAATTCCCAACCTCACCAAATTTGAACGAAATAAACCACGAAAAAGTGTGAACACAACCGTTTTCAACTGGTTTTGTCGTCTGTAAGAAACAATGATCTACCTGTAAATGGTCCCATTTTCAATCAATAAAAAGCGTTAACATTTGCAGAAACTGTAGAAAGGCGTTTCTAATTTGCAGACCACAGTTTATTTTGCAGACTGGCACTTAAAAATGTTCGAACCGCGCCCTAATGTGATTCATCTTCCTTTCTCGACACGAGAACTGCTGACACCAAATTTTAGGGTATTTGGAAAAACCCTTAAAAACTACCCCCAAAACAAACTTGCAGACTGCGAGTTAAAAATACTCCGATCGACCCGAAATTCGATTTGTGTTTATTTTCGAATACCAGGATTTTTGGTGCAAAATTTCAGCCCGTATGAAGAAACCTTTAAAAAACACCCCCAAAACAGATTTGCAGACTGGGGGTTAAAAATGCTCCGATCAAGTCAAAACTAGACATTTAGATACTTATTTATCAATACGAAGGTTGTTGATACAAAATTTCAACCCGTTCGGTGACACCCGTAAAAACTACCCCCAAAACAAACTTGCAGACTGGGGGTTAAAAGTACTCCAAACAAGTCAAAACTCCACATTTGCTTATTTCTCAGTACAACGATTGTTGATGCAAAAGTTCAACCCGTTTGGTGAAACCGTAAAAACTACTCCCAAAACAGCCTTGCAGATTGCGGGTTAAAAATGCTGCAATTTGCGCACTGTAAAGATGAAAATTGTATAGCCAGTACAGGAGAAAGCCTTGCAAATGAAGAATGCATTTGAAACCCTAAAACTCTTTTTTACGAGGAAGGAAGGTAACACGGATTTCATTTCAGTCTTTGAACATAAACAAATTACGAAAAAGTACTAAAAAGCCTATGCGGCAAAGTTTAATAACCAACTGTATATATAACACACGGCAACAAAATTAAATTTACATACATTAATTTGTAAATAACCGTAATAACAAAACTTTATTTCTTTTTTTTTAAGTTTCTTTAACTTAGAATCCCTTACAGATTCGACTTCTGAAAGTTCGCCTGTAGGTACTATCGAGAGTTGTCGATAACCGAATTAATTTAAGAATATTTGTTTCATTTGCTTTATTTATTTTTTCATCATCTTAAAATACTCGTAAAATATATAAAAGATATCAGATAATAGGTACCTACATCAAGATAATTTTGTAACATTTGTTACTGCAAGATATCTATCATTGGCTATTCTACCATATTATGATGGACTCTGTGACACGATGAATACTTCACTCCTCATGACGCGGTAAAATTACAAAATCAGCTTGGTGTATGATTTTTAATAATCAAAATCATCTTGTATAAAATATTATTAAAAAAAAATCAATGATGTAACAATTCTAACCAAGGTATAAACTAAATAAATAATCCATAATTCATTCGTTTGGTGTTTCCTAGCATTTGCTTTTTGAACAATAATCACTTTCATGACTGATGAAAAAAAAAATAAAATCAGTTTTGATGTTAAGGCTCTACCACACCTCAAGAAAATTTCTATTTTAAAAGATATGCAACTTGTAAAACACCCATGCTACCTCGTTATGACAGCTGCCACTCATCTCTAAGGGTTAAAATCGTTCACCTTCGTTTACAATAACTAGTTTTATTACTGCTATTGTCAGCGGGGGAAGTGTATCCCGGCTTGCAGGTAGAGCAGAGTAAGGAACTAAAATATTTATCTACTATGAAAGAAAACAAACAATATTTCTTAGCTTACGTTCGAGAGTAAAAACGCAAAAACACGTCTACTGGTATATAAAAATTGCCATTTTGTAATATTAGTTTCAAAAGTTTTGAGCGACATTTGACAGGTGTATGACGTCATCGATAATTTTTTAAATAGCACCTCCTACTTTTATTTTAGCATAAAGTCCCTTGAAAGAGAATTTTTGATATGCGGTTTAACCTAATTTACTGTCATAAGAAATGAAAAAAGCCAAATGTGTGTTTTAAAATAAATTAATATAATCATTGTCAGAGACTGTTGAGATCTTTACTCGCAATACACACAACAAAAAAAATGCTTGTTCATATACAGCCTGTTATTGAAAGGTACGTACAAAATAAAATCGGTAATTGGTCTCGAAGTATGGGTGCTAAAAGTTAAAAAAAAGTTCAGGTGAAAGTGTTCTCCTTTTAGAGATAAAAATTATTAAAATATATGTCCAAATTCGTTGTACGCCTCTGATAAAAAGATCATCTTTCGTTTCTATAGCAACATTTAGTCTTGCCAAAAGTTTTATTGTTACAGTTGCTAGAATTTACTAAAATAAATTAATTTTACCTATTTATCCTTCAGTAGCGTCTAAAAAGGTTGGATAAGGGTTAATTTTCCCCTTATAATTTTGATAACACAAAATAAGTTTTTCCGACTTCTTAGACTTTGAGAAGAACTGTCCATTTTGTTGTACGTACCTTTCAATAACACCCTGTATATAATTCCGACCATAATTCTTACTCTTATTTTTAAATTCCTGTTTCCATAAAAATTCGTACGCATTGGGCATATTCTGTAAGTAGGTAGAAAAGTGAAATTAAATTTCCAAGAATATTTTATTGTAGGTACGAAGGTACGTTATTGTGAGTATTTCTTAGTAATCTTGGAATTTTTCAACCCAAAATCTTAGAAATTTAGGGAGGTACATACCTAGTTACCTCTCGGAATGTATTTTGAATGAAGCAAATTGGTCGAAGGTTATTTCGACAGAACTTCTCTCGCCTCTGAAATACAATAAAACAAACCCAGCTTTTTCGAAAAATTATAAAATTTGATTATGCAAATTTTATTTTTTTGTGAGAACCCGGATAAGTTAAAATTTTTTCCAAAAATTCTAGATGTCTAGGGTGAAAATTCTACACGGATTTACACACCACAAGTGCAGGAGTATCTAATTTTATAAAATTTAAAAAACTTTGTATTATAAATTTTGGAGATGACGTCATCCCATTGGTGGTGGAGATGATTTGCCAAGTTTTAGTTAGCGTTTAATCATCTGCATGATATTTCTAATATACATATAAAATATGGTAAATCCAGTAGTTTCGAAGAACACTTGTCTAATAAAAAATGGATACAGACTCCAGACAGACAGATAGACAGATAGACAGACGGACAGACAGACATACAGACATACGGAAACGGGAGACCACTTCTTTCGTACTCTAGAGGTCATGACACGTCGAGAAATTAGTACTGGACGTAGAATTGTTGACATAGACCACTTATTAACAACACTGAAATCAATCAGTCATAATATGTTGGTCTGTACTTTAGACAATATTGAAATAACTTACGAAAATTGTTATGGTTTAAAACGTGTTTTCTACTACAAATGTAATATGTACGGAATATTCGGTAATTTTTGTACAGAACCTGAAAATCATATATACAAAGTCAATTATGCAGCTATTTGTGGAGTTAGATCAACGGGCGTGGGTTATTCTCAAATATCAAAATTTTGTTCAGCTCTAGATATCCCTCAAATACCCCAGGCGACATATCGTAAAGCCGAAGTTAGAGTTCTAAAGAGCATCGAAGCACTTTTCGAAGAACAAACCAAAACGCAGGTAAAGAAGAGTACCGATTAGCTGTGAAGGCGAGGGAGGTAGATAATGATTGCGTCCCATATATTACCGTTATTGTCGATGGAGCTAGGAACAAATGCTCTTACAAATCCAATTACAATGCACTGGCTGGGGTAGGACGCAAAATTGGTGCCAGAACTAAAAAAATACTTTATGTTGGAGTCAAAAACAAACTTTGTAGTTTCTGTAAAATCTGTATGAAACAGAAAAAAAAAATCAAACTCATAACTGTTTTAAAAACTGGGAGCAAACATCTATGTCCATGGAAGCTTTAATTATCTTAGAGGGATTTACTTTAGATACTTTATAGGAGAATTATAGGCGACGAGGATAGTAGCGTATTAAAAAAAGTTCGGGCTGCAAAACCATATGGTGCATATTATTTTATCGAAAAAATTGAATGTAGAAATCACATAGTTCGTAATTATTGTTCCAAAATTAGAGAAATAGTTAAAACAACGAAAGCAGATATCACTATTAAAAATGTTTGTAAAAATAGTATTCTAAAATTTAGAACAGCTATTATAAGTGCTATTAAATTTAGCAAAAATAAGCCTCTTCCTTTTTTTCCAGCATATATTTGGCAATCACGAACAATGTGCAAGTTATTTTTTGTTATAAAAGTGGACAGTCAAATGATATTTTATTTTCTACTTTCGCAAATAGTATTTTATACGAACCTTACAAACAAGTTTTAAATAGAGTTGCAACTTTGTCGTCTAGTTTACTTTTTGATATTGAGAACAATGCTGCGGAATGCTACAATTCTGTCGTTAATAAATTTGTGGGAGGAAAAAGAATAAGTTTTTCTGCACGAGGATCGTATCAAGGGCGATGCTTTGCTGCGGCAATAAGTTATAATAATAAGGGTACGTTCCTAATTCCGTTATTCAAAAAAAAAAAAAAAATGGGGAGGCCAATGTTAGTATACGAAGGCGTTTGTGGAACAAAAATTGAAAAAAACAAAAACGATTAATAAAACTAAAACCTCTATTAAAAAATTGCGTATCCGAATTCTGGATTCTCGTAAAAATAATATCGTCAACGATGAACAAACGAAAACGAAGTGTATGAAAGAAAAAAATCGGATTTATTAATAAAGCTGTAAATGCTATTGAAAAAGGTACTTGTGGTCAGCGAATGTGTAGGGAATGGAGTAAAGAAAGGACAAAATGAGAGACGGAATTAACATCGCAAATACCGTTAAAAGTATTGTGCATTCCGATAAAACTTTATGAAAAAATTGCCCAAGTCTATACAATTTGCTATTGACAATGAAGAAAAGGCCAAAGAAAAATTTGAAGCTCTAACAAATTTGAAAAAAAATTTTAGGAGCTTCCCCAGATGGGTTAATAAATTCTAATTCAATTGCAGAGATTAAATGTTCATATGCGGCTTGCAGTAAAAATATTAAAGAGCTATTAAAAATAAAATCATTAATTTATTGTTCAATAAATGCAGTTATTACAATTACCTAGTTTGAACCCGAACCACAACTATAGGTATGTATCAGGTATAACAGGGTCCAGTGCATATAACTAAAAGATATATATATCCTTCTTAATGCTATTGTCAGGTACTTCAAAGGGTGGTCAAATAAGCTTAAGGTATTTAAAAGGTGCTCTATTGTGTGGGCCATAAATTACAGCTTACCGCTTCAGCTAATATTTTGGGTTGCCTAACTTAGCAAAATTTGCCCAAAATGCTTTGCAGTTTTTGTACAATAACTAAAAGAAGTAAAATTTTAACAGAAAACGAAGAGTGGCGCCTAAAGTAGAAAAAAATTCTCTATCACCTCGATATTTTTTAAAAGCACACCGAGTTATAGTTTTCGCTAAAAATCCGCTGGGGTTTTACGCACTTTATTTTTTATTTCAAAAACTGCTACGTTTTTTAAAAAATACAAGACGCTTCCTTAAAGATTTGTATGTCATGAGCACGCACATGTATCGCCCTGCTCTTCAACTGTTAAAATAAAGGTGCAAAATGGGTTGGCGTTTTGCCTTATTATGGCATCTTTTAATGACTGTGTGGCGGAGCCTTAAGTATAAATAATTTTAGACAAGTATCTGTTGTCCATTGGGTTGGGTAGATTTTACACTAAAAAATTAACATGCTCTTAATGACTCACCCTGTGTATATTCCATACAGATTTTTTTGTAAATATACATTTCAGGTTAATTTAAAGCTCATTTCTAAGAGGTTAAACAACGATATTTTTTGTGGAAATAAAATCTTTAAAACATAAAATTACAAAAATTACTTATTTGGTTTTTTTTTCTTTTTCTCCAAAAATAATATGATATCAAACAAAAAACGTAACAGTTTATATTCTTAATTACTGTAAAGTTTATTTAAGCATGTATTTTATAGTTTTATAATTTTTAAATAACTTCCAACAAATTCACAGTATATTGAGCTTCTCTGCTGAAGCGTTTAGACTACCTCACAAATTCCCTTTATGTAACTTTTGTTAACACTTGTATCGTTTAACCATTTATTTAATTACAACTTAATACAAAAATCAAAACAAATTTCACAAATTTATCCAATGAAATTCATTACAACTAAATGCAACACAACGTGAGCAAAAATAAAGTCAGCAAATCCTCTTTCTGGACTGATTCCAGAAAACTGGCTTTTATTTTCTGGATTGACCTGCAGCCGAAGACATACTGAAACAGACCAACGTATCATTAGCCACATCTTCAAAAAACCAAATCCAATATCTCACCTGCTAAAACGAAGCTACTAACACAAGAAATAAACCCACTCAAGAAGGAATTGAAAGGAAATGTGCCCACAAGGCAGCAATAAACAAACTGCACGATACCGGTAAGCAAAATATACAATAAATACGCATCGATAACTTTAAGTTTCTTCGGAGTTTTTGTATTATATTCCGTATAGAATTTAGAAATTACGGAACCTATTTGAGGCATTTTTTATTGAAAAAGTTAATTAAAATTTCGGAACGATACCAAAAAGTGACAGCGTGTCAGAATTTGACAAGTCGGCGATGACGTTGTCGCCAATCCAAAAAAGTCCCTAGAGCGCTTCTGAAGACTCACGAATAAGATATTTTTTTTATTCTTAAAATTAACCCAAATTGTTGTTTTGAACTAATTTACAATCTACACGTGCGATAAATCGCATTGACTTCATTTTTAAAACAAAAAGCACTTTGGGAAAGATCAGCAGTGCCATCATGAAATGCGCAAATTCCCCACACCGGTAACATTTCCTTTGCTGTCAGTGTCAATGTCCACAAGTAAACATAACGGACATAACCTTAAGTCTTGACTAAAATTTAGTCTTAGTGTATAACTTAAGTTAGTGATAGCGTTTTCGCTATGCAGAAATATGAAAAACTGGAAAAAATCGGCGAAGGCACATATGGTACGGTATTCAAAGCGAAAAACCGGGAAAGTCACGAAATCGTGGCCCTTAAACGCGTGAGACTGGACGACGACGACGAGGGGGTCCCCTCGTCAGCGCTACGCGAAATCTGCTTACTTAAGGAGCTAAAACACAAGAACATCGTCAGACTATACGACGTGTTACACAGTGACAAAAAACTGACACTGGTTTTCGAACATTGTGATCAAGATTTGAAGAAGTACTTTGATAGCTTGAACGGTGATATAGACTTAGATGTAGTGAAATCCTTCATGTACCAGTTGTTACGCGGCTTAGCGTTCTGCCACAGTCACAACGTGCTACACAGAGACTTGAAACCGCAAAATCTGCTCATTAATAAGAATGGAGAGTTAAAGCTGGCCGATTTCGGGCTGGCGAGGGCTTTCGGGATCCCGGTGAAGTGTTACTCTGCTGAGGTGGTCACTTTGTGGTATCGGCCGCCAGATGTGCTATTTGGGGCCAAGTTATATACAACTTCGATCGATATGTGGTCGGCAGGGTGCATATTTGCTGAGTTGGCAAACGCAGGTACACTCTGTGGTTTCACTTGTTCTAATTTTTGTTATTTTAATTTAAAGAATTTATCACACAGGACGACCTTTATTTCCTGGGTCTGACGTGGACGACCAGTTGCGACGAATATTCAAGTTATTAGGGACTCCCACAGAGGAAACATGGAGTGGCATGTCTCAACTACCAGACTACAAACCATTTCCTCTGTATCAACCTAATATGAGTTTGTCGCAGGTAAAAATTAAAATATATGGTTTGATTTTTGTAATTAAAATTGGTATTAAATTTTAGGTTGTACCTAAACTGGGGAATAGGGGAAGAGACCTTTTGCAAAGATTGCTGGTTTGTAACCCTATGGGACGAATGTCTGCGGATGATGCGATGGCACATGCATATTTCAGTGATCTTAATCCAGCGATTAAGAATGAAAGGTGTTAGATGTTTTGTTTTATTCTAAGTACAGTTTTTTAAAAACGTCCAGTTTCTAGTCATATCTCATTTTCATTATGTTTATTTTTCATTTAGAGGACATTCAAGTTCCATTTCCTTTGTGTACCCAGTGTTTCATATGCAAAGTGTTTTATTTTGAGATTTGTCCTAGTTGGCTTTTAATTTTTATGACTGTGGTTTTTATATGGAACAAACATTTTTCATTCTTTTATAGAAATAAACGATTTAATACTATATTGTGTTTTTCTTATATTAGAAAGGTAAATTAGTAAATTTTAATGATTTTAAAAAGGCGTTTGTAAAATTAAATACAAGTATTAATACTTGAAACTCCTGATACAAAAAAATAATAATAACCCTTAAAAACTTTGAAATTGGTTAAAGCTGTGGTTAAAGACTCGTTGCGACGGTCGACGCGTGAACGAAGCTGATTCATCCGCCGAGTGTGTTATGACTAGGGAGCGGATTTCTGTCGGGCTAGACAAGGCCAAACTCGGTACGGCTCGTTCGGGATGGGAATTCATTGCAGTTACCGGCTGTACTTCGTTTATTTGAGATTAGAATAACGCTGCTTCGTTGCACTCTGCTGTTAATTCCAGTTCTCATTTACTTAGCCGTTTGATTAATAAATCGTTAATTGTATTCATGAAATCAAATGACAATTAAATTCAGTGATTACCTATCACCCGCTACTGAGTCCCGGCGATGCAGCGCGTCTCCACCTATAATCGTGACGTAGCCCGACAGAAATCCGCTGTCTAGTTATGACCTGATACTCCTGAAATGGCCAGGGGCGGCTGGTGCCGGGGGGCACAAGGGCACGTGGCCCCCCCAAAATTACAACGTCTACAAACACACTGGACATGGTAAAATAATAATTTTCAATATTTAAAAAATTATCCGGAAATTTGTGTCATAATTTTCAAAACTGATTTTTTTATCTCGCTCCACTTGTATAAAATGTATAAAAACTAACATCCACTTACATCTAAAGATGTGTGTCTTGGATATATGATATGTTATTGCTGACCTGGACACAGAGACCACAGAGACCGAATCATAGCTGATTTAGATGTTTTGTTTACACCGTTGCCGTGGAAACCACACGTCGTAGCCGTCTGATAAAACTGAACTGGGGGCCCGTTCTGACCGTGCTCGGCAGTAGATTGAGTCACTATCGCGGGTTTTAATTTTTATTCTGCGCGAACACGTATGATAAAATATTCTTGGATAATCCTCTCGGTAATAGTCGGACAGACATTCGGAAACAACTACACACCGCCTATATTAATAATATTCGGGCACATAACGCAAGGGTCGACAAAAATCGCCATATATTACGTCGATTGATAATCGCATAAATTTTTGTGGAGTGTTTGAACATGCTTTACGTGGACATGACAGAAGTAGGGGATCACAAAATTTAGGTATATTTCGAGGCCTGATTGATTTTACAGCTGAATTGGACTCTGCTTTATCAAATCATTTGAAAGAAGCAACGTTTTTTAAAGGAATAACGCATAAAACTGTTCAAAATGAACTTTTATATGCCATGTACGTAAAATTTTAACCGAAGGCAGAAAGGTATGTAGAGAAATCCTTTTTTACTTTTATTGGATGTATTTTTGTATTTATTTCCGTCACACAATTTCGTTTAGTAATTGGTAATACAACCTGTTCTCTTATATCTTCATATTTAACTCATCAATCAAATTGTGTCCTCCCATTGCAAAAGGTCACGAGCCGCTACTGGAAATGACTGAAGTTATTATCAACAAACATCTCTAAGAACAATCGCAATTAAATCAGTTTAAAAAAAAACAGAAAAGAACGCATTGGAATCGGTTCATCCCTTTGAGAACTACAATGTCACAAACAGACACAGACTTCAAAGTTAGAACACTCCTTTGTCTTGTTTTTTTTTAATTTATGATATTCAAATATCTAATCCACTATTTAAGGTCGACGTATTTCGTAATGGTTTTTACCTCTCTAGAATGGAGGAATAAATGATTTTTGTGTCCTCAATATTTTGTTTTATTTGGGGGCGCTTTTCCAACCTTGGAGTTCACCACTCTGCATTTGAACGCATGCCGCCATTGTTGACGATCACAGTTCAAGGCCAAATTTTAGCGGGATCTTGGAGTTACCACGAGTTCTATGAAAGATTATAGTGGTATTATTTAAATAATTATTACGTAAACAAATATTTTTTTTTATTGTTCACTCTTTTATCCCTGTGAATGTGAAAAATATTTTACTATTCACACTTGTTAAAAATGAACATTATTGATATTATTATTACAAATTAAATGAGACTGAGTAAAGGAAATTGATAGTTTAATGCTTATTACAATAAAGTTTAAAATAAAAAATCATACATATTTATATAAGTCTAAATTTCCTATTAATGTTTGTCATACAGGTACGCTTCTCAAATTTTGATAAGAAAGATAAAGTAACTTGTGGTATCTCATTAACTCTACAGTATTTTATCGGTTAAGTTTGGTGTTATAAAATCGCTACGTATTCTGGTAATTGGTATTTGTAAAATGTTTTCAACACCAATGTCAGTAAGTATTAAATACGAACATTCTAAAAAATATATTTGTAATAACACTAATAACTATTATGGATCTAATCTTATCTAGAAATATATCATACTTCTCGGACAGTAGAGGGTAAAGTTTGGTTAATGATATAGCGCGTTTACGACTATGGGCAAAAATCTTACAGAGGATCCCTCATAAAAGTCAATAAATGCAAGGCAGTGGTATACTAGACGCACACATTTAGTGCGTTTATGGCTTCACACAAATTTAACTCCCAATATAATTAAGTAGGCCGTCACAGCCCGACGTCTTAAACCCACTTACTGATAACTAGAATCTGGAATTTTATGCACGAAATTTGGCCAAAATATGTGCATATATATGCAGAAAAATAAGAAAATATGTTTTAATTTTACGAAAATATGCAATTTTTTTATAAAAATATGCACACATTTTGTACTTTTTTTTATTGAGCATACAATAAACTGGTAGTGTATCCATGAGTCTAGTAGGTTAAATTTAAAACAATATTGTGCTTGCCATATTTGAAAAACTTTATTTTACAAAAAACACACGACTAAATAACAAATATTTTTTAAACAGAACGAGTACAATGAAACATTAAAAAACACTTAAATGTCGGCATTAACATTATAACTTGCAACTATATGTTTCTCAATGTTTTCAATAAAAAAATTACGCCGCCTATCAGACAAAATTTGTTTATAGGTAGAGAAACTCCTCTCTACATCCACTGATGTAATGGGTGCAAACAAGAGCGCTAATTAAATTTGGTTCTATGTTAACCTCACCAGTGATGTACTTCCTTAAACTTTTTATTTATAGATAAGTTGTCCTATTTTCCCCCCCTTTTTAATGCTTGTTTGGAATTATATTCAACAGAAATAAAATCGTTAGAATGAGAACAGCGCCGGTAGGCGGGGCTAGTATCTGTTAAGTTAGAACTCTGTAAGAAAAAGTTAAACTTAGTAGTTGCTAAGATAAGACTGATTTTGACAAATGTGATCCCTCTAATAAAATAGAAGGTAGGTGGGCGGGGTTAGTATGTACTTGCTAAAATAAGATCGATTTTAGCAAATGACATAGCCTCTAAAAAAGAGAGGGCTAGTACCTGCTAAGATAAAACTGATTTTGGCAGATGAGATACCTCTAAGAACAGACAGGGCGAGTGGGCGGGGCTAGTTTCTTTTAAAATATATGTATATTTCAGAATTGTTTGAGATTTTTTAAGTAACTTTTTCAAAAACTCAATTTTTCAATACACCCTATTTTGAAATTTTCGATTGCTTTTGACAATTTTCGAAATTTAACCAATATATCTTATATATAGATTTCGACCTTTAGAAGTTAAAAACGCCGACACTTGCAATAAAAAGTTCGCGTTATGCTTTGAAAATCTAAAAATTGGCAAAATATGTAAAAATATGCAAAAGATACGAAAATATGTGAAAAATATTAATATATGCAAAATATGCAAAATTTAATATGCGTCAATCAATTCCTATTTACATAATTCGCCTAGATCCGAAAGCATTTAGGTGTAGTATGAACAGTCATCAATATGCAAATCTCATAAATTCCGGACTCTACTGATAACCTACCTGAAAAGACCTTTTCTGGTAAAACCACGTACGTACACGGCAGTACCACACGCAGTACTGTCTCGGCCGTCCCTAACACGTGGCATGGTTTGCATTTGCCAAGTTTTATGCGGGGTGGGTTGTAAAGCACTTTAAACGTCAAAGGCATAAACGCACTAAATGTTTGCGTTTAGTATAGGTGGAGTAGACGGCTGGGAGGGCAAAGGGCCGTATTGAAATAATCTTGCCAGATAAGGGAATTTATTGCAGTCTATTGTGACATATGCAGGTACTAGTAAAAACTACAAGTTGAATACCTAGCAGTTAAGCCATAACTGCCCTATATCTTTAGCCATATTCTACTTTTCTGTTGCGGAATAACTGATTATGTTGTATTATGTTATTTAAATAATTTTATTTTTTGCGTCTAGGAGCTTGAGAAGTTTTTCGTTGAGATTGGTGACGGACGTTGCGTGGAAGTCGAAAAAGTAGTGAAACGCATAAATGTAAACACTGCAACTGATCCATACACTGGATTGAAACCATTAGCCTATACCTTACAGTATTCTACAAACCCTATTAAGGTCCTTGAAATTCTGATCCGAAATGGTGTCGATCTAAATCAACGAAACGACGAACCCCCTCTGATTTATTGCATAAGACAAAATAAATTCGATTTGGCCAAATACTTGATACATAAAGGTGCAAATGCATGTCTGCCTGATAAACAAGGTCAGACTCCATTATCTTGTGCAATACGCAACAAAAACATGGGAATGATTCAATTTCTTCTAGATAACGGCGCTGATTTTACGATTCACACAGCTTTAATAACGGCAGTCGATACAAGAAACGCCGAAATGATAAAATTTTTGGTCGAAAAAGGCGCCAGTTTAAAAGTAACAGATCAAAATGGGTACACTCCATTTCTAAAATTAATTCGCTTGATGGATTTTCCCATGGTTAAATATTTAGTCGAACGAGGAGTTGACATCAATCAAAAGAGTAAAGATAATCAAACTGCTTTGTCGATTAGCTTATCAAATCAAGATTTTCGCATGTTTGATTTTTTAATTAAATCTGGAGCTGATCTAAATTTAGCGTCTAAAGAGATCGACGAGATGGTGAAGAAAAACAAAGATTTGGAAATTTACATGGAAAATTTAACAACAGCACGTAGCATCAGTGTCGGCGAAGGTAAAATATTTACATTTAGATTATAAAATTAGTTAAAACATAAAACGCGATAACTATCATGATGACTTTGATTCTGTGGACTTTTCTATTATCTCAAAACTTTGACTAAATTATGTTTTGTAGAGAAAAAGAAGGGAACAGGTACGACCAAAGTGGCCACAAAAGGTATGTGTCGATTTTTGAAATGTAATAAAATTCATAAATATTTTTATAGAAGTTAATTCTCATGGTACCCCCGTTAAGCTACTACATCAGTTCAGCAGGCTTGAAACAAGTAAGATAAACTAAAACCAAATAAAGTAAATACAATTTTTTTTAGAATTCACAGGTCACGAAGAGGCGCCAGAAAAATAACTATTCCTGAATATGTACAAGAAGATAACTTTATGAGGGAAAATTATTATTAATTTTCATAATGCGCTTATTTCTACAAAAGCACATCACTTTAAACACAAAAATTTGACAAATATAATGTGCACTAGGTTACTAATTTAAGCAATTAAATAATTTAATACACTACACCTATTGAGTTTAGGTATTGAAACCAGTTTCCGGTCTGGCCAAGAAATTGATGGGAAATGGCAATACTCAAATTCTGCCGCCAAAAACTGTGTTTTTCAAAAACGAATTTTTTTTCAAGTCGTTTTCGCGGCCTTCTAAATGTGAATCATTTATCAACATCCTATATACAGGCTTATTCACGAGAAGCTCTTCGCTTGAAAAATTCAAAACGCAACCAATAATACAATTACTAGCAGTCGATATTTTTTACTATCATTATTTTTTTTAAGTAAAACATAGCTGTTTGGTTTTGATAATTTGGAAGTAAAGGTCAACGGCTTGGTAAGAAAAAAACAAATTCAAAACAAGACCTCGTCAGGGTGTCTCCTGTACGGATAATGTTCTATACACAACCGTGACGCATTCACCATAATACCAAAATCATATATTTTCGTTGTCTGAATACAACATTAATTAAAATACTGTGGTGACCGAATTTGAATCAAATTTTCGCGCTGAAATTAATTAACAACGGCGCGAAATCACATTTAAATATTTTGAATTTGAGAAAATAATTTCAATCAAAAAAATCGTTAAACATGGGCCTTGTGCACGTTTAGTTCTTTTCCTGCTAGTTGGTAGCTCGCTAGGAGATTTTAGTTAAAGGTTTGGTTGGTAAACAAAATGGCGAGAGCATGGCTGAAAGCGTTGTCATTATGTTTTGGTTCGGTGTAGTGGATGCATGGTGAGAAGACGCTATAAATAGCTAGGTTAAATTAGTTGGTTTGGTAGTTAATAAAAGGGAGGAAGCCTTTGTTTAATGTAAATTAATCGTAACGATGACGTCAAAGTTTTCCCCAATATGTGCAGCTAATTCTTACGGCCTTTTAATCGGTAAAAACCTGCTGTAAATTTGTTTTATTGTTTGTAAATTCACCGATCAGGTTAGGTTTTTAATCATTAACTGGTTCTAAAACAATTTAACAGACATTAGATTTGCTTAGACACACATATACCAGGAGATTTCATGAAATTCACTTAGTCAGGATAACAACCTTTGTTTACAAGTTATGAATGAGGTTTCTGGATGCTAATACGTAAGTGTTACATTATAACACTTCATAATTCTTCACACAAGATTGCTAATACTGCATTTACGGCAGTTAAATTAACTAATCCATACCGTGAACTGGCGGGGAGTTAAAATAATTTCTTCCCTTAGGCAGTTATCATCGTTAAAATCATTTCACCACCGAGGCATTTCCTCGCAACGTTAAAAATTACATCACCGAGACATTTCCTCGTAACGCTAAAATTTACATCACCGAGACGCTTTTTCCTCGCAACGATGACTGGATATTTTTGTGTTTATTTATTATGTCTTTTGTTGGGGTAACCAGTTCACGGTATTATAAACTCTCAAAGTAAATTGTTTTTTAAGTAACCAATTACTTGGCTCATGACATAATTTGACATAATGTAAACTCTTTGTTTGAATCGTTGATAAAATGTGGCAAGTATTAATCTATGTGGGTGAATAAACCATAGGGGGTTTTTGGAGCTGAGAAGTGAATGCGATTCGGCCCCCTTGGGCAGCCTGATGGCAAGTCACGAGGTGCCCTCGCTCGCAGCTCCTTTTCCTCCTAGAGCGGGATGCGATTTTTAGCCCCCTCAATTTTTTTTCACATGTCAATTTAAGGCGGGATGTTTGGGTTATCACAAGACTGATGTTTGTTTTTACATAGATATAAGTTAGTATCTATGCAGATAATTAAACTATAATTCTGGTTTTGAAAATCTTTTTGAATTCTATTCTACCTTTTACCTTTACGACTGGTGCTATAAAATCATGACAGGGCAACACATTTTATTATCTTTATTTAAATTTGCGTCCTATGCATCAAAAAGGAATCATGACACGATATATCATCAGAAAGTATATGTGGTAACACGAAAATGGGTTAGAAGGAATATGTGGTAACACGAAAATGGGTTAGAAGGAAACCTATTACCCTATTAGGAAATCCATTCATAGTTTGTTTTTATGTTTCGTTCAGTGCAAATGCGAAATTAATGATTTAGTATAATTAAGTAATATTTTTTAAAATCCCTAAAACACTATAGTACAATGTGGTTGTTGAAGTTTAAGAAGTACCTAATCATGGTGAGTCAATAAGTGTACTGCACTCCTTGATATTTCATTATTCATGAAGTAATAAAAACAGAAAAACAAGTCAAAAATTAAAGTTGTGCGGTTCTCTGAATACCAATGCTAGAATGGACGAACTGAAACAGTTTGAACTGACGACCCAACTTAGAATTTCGAGCATGTAAATCACAATAATGCTCTAAGTTTAATTATATTAATTTATCAATTAATTATTTTAATTAAAATACGGTAATGCACAATATTTTTTTGTGAAGAGATCGGTTTCCATAATTTGTGTTAATTTTTAATGTAAATTACTCTAACCGAACACTCAAATTATTATACAGTGGCGTTACATCTGTGTGTCGTTAATTCTGTTTTTTTTTTTTTATAAACGGATTAAGGTCTGTACTTTGTTCGTTACAGTTTTCAAAGAATGTAAGTACAATCTAAGATTTCTGTTGTTATATATTCTCACATTTTTTGAGGTGTTTTATTTATCAAAGATGTTCCCACATACACCCGCCGCTGAAAAACACGTAATTGTGTTTCTGTAACACAAATATTGCATAGGTACTAATCCGCCTTTGCTTTATCAAGTAATCGTTATCTGCTTGGTTTCGAACTTGTAAAATATATTTGTGAAAATTGTGAACTTAAACTTGGTTACATATATATTTCTGTAGAAATTTACAATGACAGATGTAAGTATTAATTATCTTTTCTTTTTAATTATGTATGTATTACTCATAAGAATAATACCCTGAGAATTTTACAATATACGAAGTACGTAATATTTTATAAAATTGATCAAGCAAAATCCGTATGTTTATCATATGATAAAAGTGTGGGCTGCAAATAATATAGAAACATATTTTTAACAATCTTTATAATCAAATTTCCTGCAAATTACAAAGTATAATGTTGTAATCTCGACCATACTTTTATAGTGCGTGTTGTAAAGATGATAAAAACCAAATACATTGTTACCTTAAAACGTCGTCTCTGCTATAAAAGCGAGGGAAGATACACTTGCCCGTGCTCACTTCCGGGAGAGCCGGTAGGTGGATCCGAGGTTTTAATTCAGAATGAAAGGCTAATTATTTTGGCGAGCTGTATAATAATTAAAATATTTAGGGCTTTTAGTACAAAAAAAAATATTATCTAGGTTAGTAAAAGGTAACAAAACTACAACTAATGTCAGTAACGAATTACCATAACAAATGAACTGACGAACTACTACGCAACAACGGTCTACTAGCTAGTTACAGGAAATGCTGACTATTTCACAAATAAAAAAATTGGGCGCCATCAAATTTATGCGGGTACGTGAAAATTTGAAAAAACGTTGAAAAGCATGTAAAGAGTGAAAGAGAGAGACGCAAAAAAAAACGGTTGGGTCTGGCGACAAACGATAAGAAAATTTCCGATCGCGATAAGGCGTGTTCTTTTACTCGTAGCTCAAAAAAACAGGAGTCTTCCCACAGGACGACGGCGACGCGCTGACCAAGTCCTGCCGCGGCCTGGATCCCCCGATGTTCAACTCACCAGGTCCGCGTCTTCGACGTCGCGATCATCCAAAAACTCCGGGTCTCCTAGCTGGCGCTACGCCCAGCAAATTTCCCTCGTTTCGCTGCCCTCTACGTCGCCTCTGTACGGCTCCGAAACTTCGCCCCTGGCGTGGACCCTACAGGTGGAGCAATAAGCCTACATGCGGCAAAAGGCACGAAATTTACCTTATACAAGGGATACGCCTCACTATCAATCTATGGAACTGAGTACTCTCAAAAAAAGAAAGGAAACCATCAGGTCAAACCTCGCCAAACTCAAATCACCTCTTCTCGGCACCAACTCTCACTCTTCTCTCTCTTTGCACCCCCACCTCTCGCTTGGCCGTCTCCGTCCCCGCCAGTACTACTTCGTAGAGGCAAAAAAAACTCAAAATTTGGCGGAGCTGCCGGCGACAATCCGCAATAAAAAAAGAGGTCGAGATCGGTGACAGGCGTTCGCTACGACCGATTAAAACCATCGAGCGAGACTTCGTCTAAGCCCCTTTCACCCTCGACTCCAAAAAAAATCGTAACACGGCCCCTCTCCGAAAAGGAAAGAAAAGTCGACGGCTTTTCTTTTACTGCGCATCCCTACCTGGGGTAAAAAGCGAACAGATTAATGGCTTCTAAAATTACTTACTGTCAAAGCCAAACCCAATCAACAACTCTCGAGATTTTCTGATTACTAATAAACAGGACCAAGAGTACCGACAACGAGTTGTAAGGAGTCGTACGTTCGAGACAAAATGCTGCATGTGCTCGTGTACTAATCGCTGCTTCCGGAGGTAGAAACTCGTTCCTCGTCTTCAGAGGAAGATCCATCTTCTGTATCGGTACGGTCATAGAAAGGCTTCAGATCTTTCACGTGCCAATTTCCGGCATCCGAGCCGTCCTCATTTCGCACACGATACACTAAATTGGAAACCTTCGCCGTAACCGTAGCTAAGACGTACTTGGGCGCAAGTTTCGCCATAAAACGCTGTCCTGCAGACGACAACACTTTGTTTCTCCTCCAGACCCTATCACCCACGTCATAGGTTATGTCCTTCCGAGAAGTACTATAACGTAGTGACTGTCTCACATGGGCCCTGTGGAGGTTTCTTCGGACTTCCTGGAAGACGTTCTTCAGCTGATCCAAGTTATCCGCGTAATCGCGACGGTCCGCCACGGTGAAATCGATTTCGTCGCCTTCGTCTGCCGACAGGGCTCCATAATAGTCTCCAGACAAAGGAACGTGCCTTCCAAAATTCAAAAATGACGGGGTGTAGCGTGTGCTTTCGTGGCAAGAGGTGTTGATTGCACACTGGATCTTCGGTATCTCTAGATCCCAATTATCATGTTCTTTCACATACATACGCAGAGCCGTTCCCACTGTGTCGTTGGTTTTCTCTACAAAATTGGCCTGTGGATGGTATTTGGCGTTATACCAGATTTTCTGGACGTTGTAGGACTTTGCAAAATTCTTGAAAGCGTTTCCAATGAATTGTTTCCCATTGTCCACAATGATGCATTGCGGTACTCCGAAGACGAGAAAAACCTTTTCTTCTAGAAACTTTAAGACGGGACGGGCAGTGGCTCTCTTAATCGGCAGAAGAAGAGTATATTTGGAAAACCAATCACCTACCACTAAAATGTATTTATGGCCAGAACGACTACGGGGGAAAGGACCTTTGAAATCCAGGGCTATAATTTGCCAAGGAAAACGCGCTATCTTTTCTCGGCCATGGAGACCAAACGGGGCAGCTCGGGGAATCTTCTGGGCCGCGCACGGGCCGCAACCTTTCACATACCTGCCCACATCTCGGCGCATACCGGGCCAATAATACTCACTTCGAGCTCTCTGAAGAGTCTTGTAGACCCCAAAATGTGCTGCCGTTGGCGGGTCATGACAGGACCTCATTACTTCGCTTCTTCGAGACTTCGGCACCACCAATTTCCACTGCCTCTCGTTGGCTTCCAAAGGTGCTTTGCTCGGAATAAACTTCCTCAGTTTACCATCGATGACGTCCCAGTTCGAGTAAACGTCGCCGTGATCGACTACTCTCTGTAGCATGCGACGATACCACTGGTCACGCTCACACGGTTCGAGGTCGATAAGGGCGACGTCGGGTTCTTGGTATCGACCTCCCTCCTGGGGCTGTGTACTACGTGACAGGGCGTCGGGGACGATATGAAATTGTCCCTTACGATGTGCGATCTCAAACCAGAATTGTTGTAATCTGAGGATCCATCTGGCGAGGCGACCTGTTGGGTTTTTCATGCGAAATAAGTATAGCAGCGAGTGGTGATCAGTAACGACAGTGAATTCCGACCCCTCCACATATGGCCGGAACTTCTCTATGCTAAAAATGACGGCTAAACACTCGCGCTCCGTAACCGAGTAATTCCTCTCCGCTTTAGATAGCGATCGGCTCGCAAAGCAGATTACCTTCTCCTCACCGTTTATTACCTGTGTCAACACACCACCTAGACCCGTATCCGAAGCATCACATTGTACTGTAAAAGGCCGAGAAAAATCTGGAGGCGACAAAACTGGGGCTGCAATTAGAGCTTCCTTGACGGCGGTAAAAGCTTTCTCCGCTCGGTCGTCCCACAACACTTCTTGTTTCTTCTTCCTCCCTTTTAACAGGTCGTTCATCGGAGACACCAGCGACGAAAAATTGGGGATGAAGCGGCGATACCAACTACAGAGTCCCATGAAGCGTTTGATCTCCGTAGCATTCCTCGGACGGGGATATGAGGACATGGCGGAAACCTTCTCGGGGTCGGTACGCAGGCCTTCCGCGTCAATGACATACCCAAGATAGCGGAGGGAGGTTTGGAAAAATTTACTTTTTTCAACGTTAATCGTTAATTTGGCTTCTCTAAGTCGTCCTCTTATTTCCCCTAACAGGCGACAATGTTCTTCAAATGTGGAGGTGACCAAAATGAGATCATCCAGGTAAACGAAGATGTTTGGTTCAAACTGTGGACCAAACAATGCATCCATCAAACGCTGCTGGGTCTGGGCGGAGTTTCGTAGTCCAAAGGGCATAACACAAAATTGGAAAAGACCTCGACCGTGTACCGCAAAAGCCGTCTTCTCTTTTGAGGCTTCATCTAATGGAATCTGCCAGAAGGCCTTCTTCAAATCTAAAGTAGTGATCCACCGCGCATCGCGTAGAAGATTCAAGATCCGGTCTATCCTGGGAAGCGGATACGAGTCGTGCTTCGTCACGCTGTTTAGTTTCCGACCGTCAAAGCAAAAGCGATATTCCCCGGACTTCTTCTTAACTAGCAGCACTGGCGAACACCATGGGCTCTGGGACGGCTCAATGACGCCAAGATTAATCATCTCGTCAATCTCTTTGTTCAAAATGCCTTGAAGATAGGGTGACAGAGGGTATTGGTACTGTTTAAAAGGTGGTGAGTTGCCTGTATCGATGGACAACGACAGCTTATCTGTTCTTCCTAATTCGGGGCCGCCAATTTCTCCAAACATTGTGATAGCCTTCATCATGCGGGCCTCATGAGTGGTATCTACTACCCCCGTGTCAGGTCCAAGAGCGCATATTTGGGGTAACGATTTTACCTGGGCACTACATGTGTGGGTGAGATAATCTATTTTTACCGCGAATTCATCACAAAAATCATTCCCTAGGATCAATCCTACCGCTAGGGAAGGAACGTACAAAGCCGATAAACTTCTGGTGACGGAATCAAACAAAACATCCAGTGACAACTCACAGTCAACAACATGTGGTTGTCTGTCGGCAGTGCGAACAAACCGATACCTAGATTGGCGCTTTACTACGCGAGGGTGGTCTAACAAGAAGGAACATCTCGCACCGATGACAGACTTAGTAGCTCCCGAGTCTAGAAGGGCGGTCAACGCTGTCTGGCCGAGACGTACCCCGATACGTGGTCGATGATCGTCCTTGTTGTCCAGGCAGACCGTATTAAGTTGAGTCATTGTCGGCGACCTACAAAAAGCTCTGACAAAATCGAGCCAACGGGTCCACTGTCGAGGTGATTCGCTGGTCTTGATAAGGGGTGCGTGGTTACGACCAGCCGGAACGGCGCCCCTACCTAGTTTTTTGGCTGACAATTAGTGCAGTCCGCAGTGATAACACCTTTAGTCCCGCACTTGTAACAAAAACGCGTACGCTCCTGGGTGCAATACGCATGGAAATGATTAAGTTCCCCGCAATTATAACACCTCACTCGTTCTTCAGTCTGGGAACTGACTTTCGCAGGCCTACCTGCTTTCCGGAAACGATGTTTGCCCTCATTCTTCGGTTTATCTAACTCCTCTCTAGTTGACGACGTACTCTCAGACGACGCTGAAGGACCTACTGCATCCACCAGTGATAACCCTGGTCTTACAGAAGAAATTGGGGTTTTCGATATCTGTCTCGACACGGGGTGGGAAAGAGAGGATGATTCCAGCTTCTTACACAGGTCACGAAGTTGTTGTACCGTCCCGACATCGTGTAGCGCCAACGGAGTGACGTACTCGGGCCGGATCAAACGTCGTAGCCACCGAACTTTCACTTCCTCAGGAGGGGTCTCAGACAACCTACCGAAGTAGGATTCCATTAACGCGAAATAAATAACGACCTGTTCATCGTTTCTCTGAAACCGCTGTCTAATCTGGGCCCACAACACATCGTCATAGTCGCTAGGTAGAAAGTCTTTCTTGAGAGATTTTTCTAAGGAATTCCAGTCCGAAAGTCGATCACGCACAGAGCGGTACCATATAAGAGCATTACCAGAAAAGAGATCTACAGCATCACGAAATAAATCACGGGAAGACACGTTCCTGGCAACCGCTAATTCTTTAACTCGTTCAAGAAACGCACACAAATCATCGGAAGCTTCCCCTGAAAAAGTAAGGCCCCATTTGCAGACCGGAACTACCTTCGATGTGCTTTCCTTTGAAGAACCAGGAGAGCTAGGAACCCAAAGCAGAGATAAAGGACTGTAACCGGGCGAAGTGACGATGCGATCTCGCAAATCCGCCTCCAAAGTCAAACATGTCGCATACAACTCGTCTCGCACCCCCCTTGTAGTATCTAGGTCTGTCTCCGAAGTAGGCATCCGCATAATACGACCACGAACATGGTTCAATCGCGACGCAATCCGCCGACAAAGAGAGTCGGTGATGGATCCTGACTCAAATTCCAAAATCAATGTCGTTACTGACTCCAAAGTGGTCTCAATTTCGCCCCGATCAGTTTCAAAATCTAAACTCTCCACACAGATATTAAGAGGAGTACTTTTTTCTTTGAGGAACTCGTGCTCTAAGAGTCGCCGCTTTTCCTTCACGGGCCTACTAGTCCTAACACGCCTAATAAGCAACTCATATTCTACCTCGTAGTCTGACAGATAATCTACAATAATTCCTAATGCTTCCATCGCCAAACAATAGTTTGCTCTCTCTTTCAATTCGCGAAAACGCACCAGCTAGCCAAAATAATTTTAAGAACGCCCCACGTTGGGCGCCAATTGTGTTACCTTAAAACGTCGTCTCTGCTATAAAAGCGAGGGAAGATACACTTGCCCGTGCTCACTTCCGGGAGAGCCGGTAGGTGGATCCGAGGTTTTAATTCAGAATGAAAGGCTAATTATTTTGGCGAGCTGTATAATAATTAAAATATTTAGGGCTTTTAGTACAAAAAGAAATATTATCTAGGTTAGTAAAAGGTAACAAAACTACAACTAATGTCAGTAACGAATTACCATAACAAATGAACTGACGAACTACTACGCAACAACGGTCTACTAGCTAGTTACAGGAAATGCTGACTATTTCACAAATAAAAAAATTGGGCGCCATCAAATTTATGCGGGTACGTGAAAATTTGAAAAAACGTTGAAAAGCATGTAAAGAGTGAAAGAGAGAGACGCAAAAAAAAACGGTTGGGTCTGGCGACAAACGATAAGAAAATTTCCGATCGCGATAAGGCGTGTTCTTTTACTCGTAGCTCAAAAAAACAGGAGTCTTCCCACAGGACGACGGCGACGCGCTGACCAAGTCCTGCCGCGGCCTGGATCCCCCGATGTTCAACTCACCAGGTCCGCGTCTTCGACGTCGCGATCATCCAAAAACTCCGGGTCTCCTAGCTGGCGCTACGCCCAGCAAATTTCCCTCGTTTCGCTGCCCTCTACGTCGCCTCTGTACGGCTCCGAAACTTCGCCCCTGGCGTGGACCCTACAGGTGGAGCAATAAGCCTACATGCGGCAAAAGGCACGAAATTTACCTTATACAAGGGATACGCCTCACTATCAATCTATGGAACTGAGTACTCTCAAAAAAAGAAAGGAAACCATCAGGTCAAACCTCGCCAAACTCAAATCACCTCTTCTCGGCACCAACTCTCACTCTTCTCTCTCTTTGCACCCCCACCTCTCGCTTGGCCGTCTCCGTCCCCGCCAGTACTACTTCGTAGAGGCAAAAAAAACTCAAAATTTGGCGGAGCTGCCGGCGACAATCCGCAATAAAAAAAGAGGTCGAGATCGGTGACAGGCGTTCGCTACGACCGATTAAAACCATCGAGCGAGACTTCGTCTAAGCCCCTTTCACCCTCGACTCCAAAAAAAATCGTAACAACATATAGACAATGTGTTTCAAAATGATTTTCATCCAGTCGCCTATGGTTGCAGATTTTCATCAAGGGAAAGAAAGGAGTTGAAGCGATTTCAAAGCTAACTAGATGAAAATCATTTTGAAACACCCTTTATTATATTGTATTAATTAATCATTAATCACTTTATTATTAACCTAAACCAGTCCTATATAGCATATTTAAGATCCATTCTTAAATTCCATGTTTGTATTTACTTTACACGAGATATTTTCAGTTCGGTTTTTGTACTCCCTTTGTTCAATATCATTAACATTATCAATACCCTCTATTGTAAAATAAGGAGAGATAGAATCAGAAACAATTGCCAAGACAATAGGCAGTTTGTGTATGTGTGTGTATTTTTTTTTGTAGTAGTAATCTAATTTTCTAAAACTAAACGTCTGTTTATCGACACCAGGTTTTACTCATGACATCTAGTTCAAATATATTTCGCGGTCCCTATGTCTTAAAACAATTTTGGGAATTTTAGTTGTGTACTTCAGTTGCAAAAATGACAAATTTATACCCGGGGTATACTGTAATGAAGTTATTATTACTGGACCGATTGTTGTCAAATTTTATATGTATTTTAGGAATACCATGATTGTGTAAAACGCTAACCAAAATTGAGTAATCTTGCCCACCACGAATTTGATGACGCCATAGCAAAAGATTCTGTATTAAAATTATTCAAATGTTATATAATAATATACTCCTACATTTGTGGTGTACAAATGCGCTTTAAGTTTTTCCTTTGACCTACAAATTTTCGAAAAAAAAAATGCAAATTATATGATCACTTTTTTTTTACTTATACACTATAAGCGGCACGCCAATCAGGTCTCTCCATAGCAGTAAGAAGACCATCCCGGACTTGTAACCGGAAGCTCTGCGTTTTTTTTTTTTATCTTCAACTGTGAGTCTAATTTATCTATCTTTCATATCAATCAAATCAAAAATGATTCACCCTATTTGGGAAATTTGAGAATACTGTAATGTTGCGCCCGCCTACATTTAATAATAATAAAACAAGAATTACTGATTTTATTATATCGTAGCTGAAAGTTAATCATTTTAGTCGCCTCCACTGTTTTGAAGACAGATGAATAGAAATAAACAACCGATGTTAGGCATGTAGTGATAATATATTTTTTCCATTGGTTACCTGCTTTAAATTTATTTAATATTATCTCTAGTTGTGTGGACCGCGCTCTCTCTTCTTCTTCTTTTTCTTTACCTGTACATCAACAGTCCAAGTCCAAACATGTTTTTATTTTTGAGTCACAGGGGTTGTTCTAAACAATAAATAAAATTCACAAAATTAAAGTTTATTATTTTTCGAAGATGCTGTTTATTCGAATGTACTTCAGAGACAAGGGAAATTTGTCTAAATAACTTTAAATCAATTTTTTAATAAAAATATTTATTTTCAGTATTTTTCTACAAATAGTTTAATCTAGGGTTTTACCGGCATTCATGGCGGGGAAAACATTTTTTTATTGGTCCGATTTTTAGAAAACCTGAAAATATGACAAAATGTTAAATTGTCGAAATGAATTCAACTGATTATTATCGTTTTTTATTTTTACTTTCCGAGTGTAAGCACAGGAAATATTAAATTACCGTCCATTTTTAGTTTTTAAATTAAACAATAGGCAGAACATTTTTGTTTCTCTATACAAGTCCTTGGAGAAGAAAGGCACCAGAGACATTGAGGATCTCTGAGTCTAGGAGCTAACTTAATAGTTTGTGTCTGGAAAGCTAAGGAAGCTGATATGGAAGTTGTGAAAGCTGTTTCCGACATCGGTGCAGTTCCCAATTACGAACTGCTTTAGTTCTTGTATTCTTGAAAATTAATTAGAAATAACCAAATATATATTTATCTGGGTGCTTTTTACGTTACCACTGTACACTGTATAACATTCCCTTCTTATGTATAAGGAAGTTATCCACAAATTCACTGCAACCATATACCTAATCTCTACAATCCTACAGTCTAACCTTGAATGTTATCTATTTACCAGGAAATCGTTAGAGTTACTAGATAAGATCTTATTTAGTATCTTTAGAAATCGTATCCATTTAAAACCCTCTCACAACATTTAGAATTACTAAATATTTAACTTCACCATTCAAAAAAGAACCGCTTATATCGTCTGAGATGACAACTTTGATATTTAATAATTGTCGTCATTGGAGATTTTTTTTTTTTTTGAAAAAAAAAGTTTGATAACCTAACCAATATACTCTGATTCCCGGGAATCACACCTTCAGCTTTTGTTATTTGAAAAAATCAGTGCACCTTGCAAGACTTCTCCTTAGAGTGATTAAAAAATGCCAAAATAACGCAAAACATCTTTTCTAGTTTCATACTTGCGGCATATGTACTTGATGACAACACAAAAATCTTCATGGAAATAATTTTTATTATGAATTAAAGGCTTTCGTTTAAAAAATAATAATAAAAACTAAAAAACTAATTTTTTGTACGACCATCGCTATTTCGATCATTTACCGTATAGGTTTCCATAGCAGTAAGTTCAGTTTACGGGTTGCTACGACTAACAACTAAGAGGCGAACTGTAAGTAATTACTTACTGTTCAGCTGAACGGTAAGTAATCATGCATTCAAGATTTTTTTTATTTTAAATTCCATGCGTGTTCGACTTCAACATTTTCGCTTTCGGAATCACTCATGACTGATATTTTAAGCAAATAAATCACTCACTAATAGTCGCGGAAAGAAAATTAACTCGAAATCAAGCTAGATCAAATCTAAATCGACAGCGGTCAAAATGGAAACTGATTTTTAAAATTGTTGTTTATACTAATCGAAACCATAGTAACAAATTTTAAATTAAAAAACGACCTTGTTGATGTTTGATATAAATTCTTTCAATTTATGAATTTGATAAAAAGATGCAAATCTTTTGATGGTCGTACAAAAAATAGTATAAGCATCACGAACGTTAAGGGGTTTACTGGTCTCAGACAAAACTTTTGCCTTCGACCAGTAAGTAAACGCCACTTACCGTTCTTAATACTTAATATACTATTTCTTTTTAAGACAAAGCTGTAACGTATTTTGCGCTCTAAAAAGCTAACAGTGTAGAGTGTAGAGAATATTTTTTAGTTACACTGTTGATTAAAACAAAACTTAAATAGCGCATTTTTTGTAAATGTAGGTCTCGGCAGCGGCTATATATTACACGTATAAAAAAATAGTGAACCCCTCCTAATGAATCAAAAGCATAATTAGTTTTTATTTATTTATATATGTACTTACAACATTGGTATATTATACATACATATCATAGAATGCCTAATGGTGGTGCATTAGGTATGAAAGTCGTGCGAGAAATTGGGCACAAGAATGGAAAAAATGGACGAGAAAATGGACACAAGATTGGAAAGAATGGGCGCATGGAAGAAATGAACCAAAAAATGGATGCAAGAGATGAGAAAACGAAGGCAACAATAGTGAAGGAAACAATGGAAATGATGGACACAAAAATAGACAAGCAAAAAAATGTCATAATCAGCTTAAGTGAAAAATTCCAAAAGGAAGTGGAAGCAAACAAGAATGAAATAAAAGAAATCAAAGAAGAAGTGAAGGACGTAAAAACAAATTTGAAAAATATGGAAAATATTGTAGGACGGAAAATGGTCTCAATGGAACATCAGTTAAAGAGTGAGTTAGAAAAATCAGTGCAATGTATTCTCCACTCGATCTTCTATACATTCAATGTATAGAAGATCGAGTGGAGAGTAAAATGAAGAAATTTGAACAGATGATGAAAAATGCAGCAACCACTGGTTCATGTTATGTGACGTCGGCCCCTAGAACGATTCAACCACCCACATATGATGATCAGAAACCTTGGTCATCGTACAAAAAGCAGTTTGAGGCAGCAGCGACGGCGAACCTTTGGGAAGAAGAACAAAAGGCTACAGCGTTGGTGATAGCTTTGCGAGGTGCAGCGCTAGAGATACTCCAAACTCTGTCTGAAGAAGATAGAAACAGATATAGTGCCCTGCTGTTCTGGAACTTCGATTTGGGGATGAACATCTGAGACAGGTTTTTGCAGCTCAAGTGAAGACAAGAACCCAGAAAGTTGGAGAGTCCCTTCAAGAATTTGAAGCAGATGTCAAGAGACTGGTACGTCTTGCGTACATCGACGCACCACCAACTTTTCTGGAGAGGCTTGCGCCAGAAACCTTCGTAAATGGCAATCGCGACGGTGCAGTTAAGAAGGTCCTACAACAATCAAGGTACCAGACATCATCGGAGGCATTGATTCGTGCGCTGGAAGTGGAGGCGGCGTACAATGCTTCAAGAACCTGGTACAAAGTTAAAGTAGCAAAATTGGAAACAGAAGAACACGACAAGGTAGAAAAGCTGTTGGTAAAATTCTCAGAAATATTCTCACAGCGCATAATAGAACTAGATGGGCTATCTCAAGGATTAGAGAACGGTGTGCCTCGGAAGAGAAACCTAGAATGCTACAGATGTGGGTGCCAGGGACATCTCAAACGCGATTGTCGTGCTCGATCACTCGCACTGAGGTATCAATTATACGTCGAGGACTCGTGAGAGCTAAAAACCTAGCGACTTCATCCGAAACAATCAGATTGAAGACAGTCACTGGAGAGTCGGCCCCAATCATGGGCCAGGCAAAAGTAGAAATCTAAATTGGTCAGCTGAAGACAAGACATCGCGCTGGCTGGCATCGAAGATGACTTCATTCTGGGAATGGATTTGATTAGCCGCCATGGATTGACGGTCGATCCAGTGGAGAAAGTCCTACGTTTTGGCAATGAAGAGTTTATCCTGAATCAACGCAGTATTGAATCCAAGCCTGTAAGATTGATCGTGTACCAGAATGTCAAAGTCAGAAGGAATGCAGAGACGATTGTTCCAGTTAGAGCAGAAATCGAACCCGGATTTGGCTTCGGCATTATTCAACCACCACACACCCCCAAGAAGAATCTCATGATTGTTAGTACTTTAATCACCGAAAATGACATACCTGTACGCGTCGCAAATGTTTTTCCCAAACCCAGGAACATCAAGAGTGGGGAGGTTCTTGCCGTCTGTGAAGCAGTCACGAAGATAGTTTATCATAACGGAGGACTTCCTGACAACACTGATGAAGAAATAAAAACCAACTTAGAAATTCCTGCCCTAGAGAAGAAACACAGCGGAATGTTTACATCTGGGGAGTCCTATGGGCGCACAAACATAGTGCGACATCGGATAAACACTGGAGATGCGCAACCGATCTGTTAAGCTTCTCGAAGACTACCTTTGGCAAAACAAGAAGAGGCCGAGAAACTTGTGCGGAAAATGTTGGACGATGACGTTATAGAGGAATCAAACAGTCCATGGTCTTCGCTTGTAGTGCTAGTCACCAAAAAAGATGGGTCGACGAGATTCTGCGTAGACTACAGGAAACTAAATGATGTAACCAAGAAGCCTCAACGGTTGCAACAACGCTGATTGACAACTGGATCAGCAGGTTTGGGGTTCCAATGGAACTCCATTCGGACCAAGGCAGAAACTTCGAGCCAAACCGTCAAACGTATTCCAAAGGGTTACTAAAGTAGTAGGGATACGAAAGACACGGACTACACCGTTGCACCCGCAGTCGGATGGAATGGTAGAACGGTTCAATCGTACCATGGAAGGACATTTTTCAAAGGTGGTGGCCGAACACCAGAAAGATTGGGATCGACAGCTTCCACTGTTCCTACTGGCTCATCGATCAGCTGTCCATGACACGACGGGTCAGACACCGGCGCGGGTAGTTTTCGGAAGAGAATTTCGTCTGCCTTGTGACATCTCGTTCGGCTCTCCGAGTGAAGAACCAAAGGAGGTCATAGATTACGTCGATGACTTGAAGGAGAAGCTGCTGAGAATTCACGAAAAGGTGCGCCACAAGATCCGGATGGCGAGTGACAGAATGAAAACACGCTAAGACTTTAAGAGTAACTCATTAGGATTCCAGGCAGGGGAGTTGATATGGCTTTATAATCCCCGAAGAAGGAAAGGTCGTTGCCCGAAGTTGTCACCAGACTTGGAAGGTCCATATACTGTCGTGACGGGAATCAACGATGTCGTTTACAGAATTCGACAAAGGCCGAAGACGAAAATGAAGATCGTTCATTTAGACCGCCTCATGAAATACAACAGTGACACCATCGACGTTTCTGATCGGGACGATCAGAACTAAGGAGGGGGCAATGTTACGAAATAAACCCATACGCCACCCCGGTGCGACGCCTATGGACCGTCGAGAACTTTCTAGGACGGACGGCAATGACAGGTGACGCATCGTTGGTAATGCGGCCCAGCGGTGTTTGAAAAGCCTGGAAGTGGAAGTCGCGAATACCCAATTCGAGAAAGACCTGGATCGCCGAAGTATGGGTTTAAATAGAGGCCGCCTTTGGGAACGAATTCAGCTAGTTCAGTGAAGAGAAGTTGCGCCGGAATTATTTTATCGCCGTTGGTCGTGTAAATTCTAGTTAGTAAGAAATGAATTGTTGAGTTTTAACCTAGGCCGATTTTATTCGCCCGCTCATCGTAATAATACGATATGCTATCAAAATTGACGGAGTTTGACTATTATCACAGCAGACGTGGTAGAATTTTCCTGAATACGAATTGAAATTTATGATCTCTCCAAAAAGTATATTTGTTTGTAAACTAGTGTCATATGTGCTAAAGATAATGGAAAAAAAGATTTTTATAACGAATATTCAAAAAAATAAACAAATATTGTTCTTTCAATCAAATCCAACTGAAGAGAAAACATAGACAAGTTGTTAAAAGCTGAATGAAAGAATTAAGCTACTTTTTTTTTTAGTGGAACGACCGATTGTACAAAGCCCTGGAGAAGAAAGACACCAAAGAAATTGATATATCTTTAAGTCATGAAGCTTTCTTACATGTTTGCCTCGAGAAAGCTAAAGATACTGACAATATGAAAGTAATGAAAACTGTTTTCGACATTTGCGTTCTTGAGGGTAAATTGGAAATGGTCAAGTATCTAATCGAAAAAGTTGCAAACACATCTGCACTGCACTCTCATATTAAGGCGAAAAGTAAGCATGTTCTGTGTCAGCTGTGCCCAAGGGAAACATAGAAAGAGTTAAACTTTTACTAAATCACGGTGCTCAGTTCACCATTAATTCTGGTTTAATGACAGCGATTGAGAAAGAAAACTTGGAAATGGTGCGCTTTTTACTAAAACAAGGAGCTTCTGTCAATTTTCAAACTAGAAATGGTGCCACACCATAGATTAACAAAAGACCCTGATTTAAAACTTGTAAACGAGTTAATTGAAAGTGGTGCTGATGTGAATACGGTTACTCCAGAGGGGACTCCTTTACTAAAGCTGTTAACAGAGGAAATTTGTCGCTCGCTGAAAAATTACTACAAAGTGGAGCAGATGTTAATAAACCTGACAACGACACAAATTATCTGATCATTAGGGCTGTAACGGAGCACAAATTCAAGTTGTTAAAACTGTTACCAACACGGAACAATTGCCTTAATTGAAGCCGCATATCAATAAAATTTTAAAATGGTGAAATATCTCGCCGAACACGGAATTGATCTGAATCAAAAAAGCACATGTAGAGGCACTGCTGTGGAAACAGCTTTAAATAACTGTGATCTTCGTGTGGTCGATTTTTTATTGAAATGCGGGGTAGATCAAAATTTAGCATCTGCAACTATTAACGAAACGATCAAAAACCAACCAGATGTGGCACTTTACCTATCAAAAATGAAAGAAAGCCAAGAAAGTAGCACTCAAATTGCGAGTGAATATAATAATTTTATATATTCTAGCTCAAATTTATCTCTTATTCTTTCAGGGTTAAGTGGAGATGTGAAACGCTATGAAAGACAGGTTTCTTTGATTACTTTTGTTATATACATATTTCCTACATTGATTATCTCAGAATAAATAGTATACTTTGCTACTTTTTGTTTTGATTTTGTGTCTGTCATAGTTTATGATAAATATTGTGCTCTACAAACTGGTTGATCATAACTTGTATTTTGTTAGTAGGTACTGACTGGATCTGAATTTTTGTCTTGTCAAGTGGATGTATGCTGTAAGTGTGTATTAATGTTTGTGTTAGGGTGGTATGTATAATTTACTTTTTTCTGTATTACTACTATGATAATAATCTGATATCTATTTCTCTTTGTTTCTCCTAGCTGTTATTTTGTAATTTTACAGTTGTTACAACATGCCATTTAAACGTATTACATTTGTTCTAGCACAAAAAGCTACTGCTACAAGTACTTTTATTTGTTAGGTTCAATTTGCATTTTAACTATAGTTTCACCTTAGCATCTCGTATACCTCGACTCTGATTAGTTAATGCAAAGTCATCAGTTTTCAGTAACACTTGTGTAGTAAAACAACTAAGTTTACTTTAACAACACACATAAACCAAAGTTGAGCCCATTATTAAAAAAAAATAAATGCAGCTCTAAAAGTCTTGTTAAAAACCGCCACTGCTTGTCCTATGAGGCAGGTGAGGCAGTGCCTCACCAATGAATTTTACGCCTTATTAGGATTTTTATTATTTTATACGGACACATTTCGGCCAATAATTTGTGTCTTTTTTCTAAAATTTTAAAAATAAATATAGAAAATTATATTCTTATTTTTATCTCGGTAGGTACTCGTTGCTCCCTTAATTAAACAGCGCGCTTAAACACTCGGCACAACATGTATTTTGTGACGCGAATGAGGCCGACTCGAAGCTTGCCTCTACAGCATATATAGAAATCATGTCGTTAATAGGCAAGCAACCTGCAATACACTTATAAGCGGTATGAGTTGAAAAAAGACAAAATTGAGGCTAGCCTCATTTCCGTGCTTGCAAAAGAGATGGACAACTATATTATTTGCGCGCTGGGAACGTGCGATTGCAATGCAGTCTGCATTCGCAGGAGTATTCAAAATTAGGCCGTTGATTGTTTTGCCACAAATCTGTGTGTGTATAAATTGATTCAAAATTTCGGTAACAGAATTTTGTCTTAAAAGTGCCTACGTTTGCGTGGGTCGCGTTAGTGCTTTGTGCTTGTCATAATTTGATTTCGGTAATCGTTATTTAAGATTACGAGTAAATCGGAATTTTTCTCTACTAACGTTAAATGACAATGGCAGTTCTGTTTTTTCTACTTTCACGTATGATGATAAATTGTATGTAGTTAAGGAATTAAAACCGCCGGTTCCTGATTTGAGTAAATCGTTAATTGATCCATAAAAAAAAATTTAAAATAAATCCGTATTTATATTTTATATTTTTTTCATTTTGTTTTTTGTTATAAATCAAATTAGCTTTATTTTATGTTGTATTTGATCTTTTTCGATATGTTTCCTTTAAAGTTTATTTTAATTTTGTTTTTTGTTAGAAGTTATATTAGTTTTTTCTGACCACGCTTCCCTTTCCTTTTGTCCTGTCATTCTCATCCTTTCCTTGCAAGACCTCCTTTGTGGACAGTTAAATGAGTTTACAAATTTGTTTATTTGACTAAATAGAAAATATTTAAGTAAACTTGATTTATTTATATTTTAGAGCGTTTTGTGCTGTGCCTCATCAATTTTTCAAGTCATGAGCCGCCCCTGGCCACTGCTAATTTTTTTTGCAGGAACCAGTTTTGTAGAAATTTAATTTCTTATCTTGATTTTATTTGTTTATAGATAAACGACATACTGTTCCAAGCCATGGAGAAAAAAGATGTTAAAAAAATAAGCGAATGTTTACAGGAGAAAGCTTCCTTAGATGTATGTTTAGAACGAGCTATTAATGAGAATAATATGGAAATGGCGACAACTCTGATTGACATGGGTGCAGATCCTAATTGCTCATTTGCGTCATGCGTTCAGAAAGGTAAATTACAGGCAACGAAGTTGTTAATAGAAAAAGGTGCAAATACTTGTCAACGAGACAAATCAAAGATACCTGTCCTGTCCTTGGCAATATCTACAGGAAACTTAAAAATTATCAAGCTTTTGTTAAAGAATGGGGCCCAGTTCACGATTCACTCAGGTTTAATGAGAGCAATAGACAAACATAATCTGGAAGTAGTGCGCTTATTAATAAAACGAGGGGCTACTGTAAATTTTTTGGGCGAGAATGGGATGACACCATTATTTCTGTGTTTGACTAAAGCGGAACCGAATTTTGAAATTATGAATGAACTAATTGGAAACGGTGCGGACCTTAACATGGTTACTCCACAAGGGTTACCTTTACTGGCAGCTATAGAAAGTGGAAATTTAGAGGTCGTGAAGCAACTAATACAAAAAGGGGCAGACGTTAATAAATGCGATAAAAATAAAAATTACCCTATCATCAGTGCCGCAAAGAAAAGTTATAAATTTGTGGAACTTTTGTGTAAGAGTGGAGCTGAAGTGAACGCGACAAATAGTGATGGAGAAAATGCTTTATTTGAATGCGTACGTCGACACAATTTTGCAATGGTGGAGTATCTAGTAGAACGAGAAGTCGACTTGAATCAAAAAAGCAAACGTTTTAATAATACGGTGTTGGAGATAGCTTTGAGAGAGTTCAATTTTCGTACTTTTGATTTTTTGTTAAAGGCGGGGGCTAACCCTGATTTAGCATCTCGGGCTATTGAAGAAATGATTCGAGATGAACCGGATTTTGACATCTATATGAAAAGACAAAAAAATAAGAAGTGAAGTCAAAAGATAAATATTTGTTATTGTAAATAAAACTGTTACTGCCGTTTTTTGATTTTTTATTGTTTGTACCTATTTTATTTGTAGTTAAGACTGATTTTGCCTGTTCAGGTTTTATGATTGTATACATATATGGATTCGTCCTACCATTGTAAGAAATTCGGCCAAACTGTTAAAACCACCTTTCTTCCTTTTAAATAATTTATTTATACAGCAATACTAAGCACAATAACAAAGATTAGGAGATTGACGGGACACGTAAGTACAGTGAAATAAGTATCTGATATACAACTTTGGCCCTTAGATATCTGGCACACAATATATGTTTGCATGGCAATTACGTATTTCCTATATCGAAATATATAACTAGACAATTCTATGTATAATAAGAGAACATGCACTTATTTTTTTCTTCTTTTTTAAGTATGGAATACATGTTCAACATTAACGATTTTCCAAATCTGAGCATTTCGTTATACGCAAAGTTCAGGCCGGATTTTTGAAAACTGTAAAAAATGCGTGTAAGTAAACCAAAAGCAAATAAAGCTGGAAATACACTACAAGTAAACACAAAAGAGACAGTGAAATTATCACACAGAAATACCAAGAGTCAGTCTTTTATCACAATGTACACTACATTTTGAAAAAGTATTCAAGTAAGTCATAAGTGCATTGAACAAAGCTTGATAAGAAATATTTTGATGTTTTAAGAATAGTGGAATCCACAATGTATGAGACTAGCCCACGATACCGTACCGTATCTTTTTTTCAGTTATCTTCAAGGAACATTTTGTTTAATGATAACTTTTATATTCACTGTAATAAAAGTAAATAATTTTAAATAAACTATTAAAAAAACAACAGAACAAAGAAAATTTTATCACGTTCGAATGACTAATTTTGTCAATTTGGATTGACTGAAAACCTTACTCTACACACAATTAAACTCAAAATTACTTTTTACAACAAGAATTCGTAACAGTTTAGGTACCAGGGACCGCTAATAATCCTAAAACATAAACAAAACAAACCAAAGAAACTGATACCTAAAATGCTATTACAGACAATTTTCGAATACACTCCCACATTTTAAAGTTTTTGAAGAATTCCTGGCGTTCAAAAATAAAACAAATGATTATCTCGCAAACACAAACCAAATTTCATCGAAACAACTTTTGCGGTTAATTACTAGACATTTATAATAATTATTATCTAAATATATCAGTGTTATAACTGCGAATCTTCAATGTACACTTTAACAATTTGTTACATCAGGGACAACTATATCATGTCTAAAGAGATTTATCCCAAAAAATATTACTAAATAAATACTTCAACTTTGTAATTCTGCTTTCGCGGCAGCTGCGGCTCTTTGCTTCTCGATGTACTTTTTTCTCGCTGTTTGGAGCAGGTTTTCCTTGCGTCTGTGCAGAATCTTTTCACGTTCGGATGAGGATTTCGAGAAGCGGCTCCCCAGACTGCTAGCATCCTCCCTAAAATTAAAAAAATATATATAATAAATAAATCTTCAAAACTTTCAATCGAAAGAACATTTATTTTTTACGGCAGTCTTGACATAATCAGGTGAAAAGTTTATTACTTTTAGACATTTTTAAAATGTGCTGTAAACTACTGACGTACTTTGTCGTCTTGATGCGTAGCATGTGTTCTGTAGCAGACATTTCCATCACCAAAAATGAGGTGGGCACACGGAAGACTTCAAGCAAATTATTTTTTGTATTGTAATTTTTTTTCTTTGTTTCAGTGTCACTTTAAGCAATAAATACGAAGGTCTATATCAGAATTCCTACATTCATTCACTTATACTTTAATTTTTCGACAAAAATTTAAACATTAAGATCAAATTTGTAAAGTAAAGAATATTTGGACAAATGCAATGTTTCAATTTTTATAAATCATTAAGAACTATAATGGATACGATTATGATCGCTTTGTTAATCCTGTGGATTGATTACACTGGCCTACACACATTTTGGTGCCTAGAATTTTAGACCTGATTTTAAATATGTCTTATCAAATGATATCAAAATTGCTACTTATTTTTCTGTATCAGCTCTTGTTTACGAGATAGAAAAAAAAATGCATTTTTACAGAACTACCGGTTTATTTTCAATTTATAGTTCGAGAAATTGTCTTTTAAGTGATTTTGTCGGACAGTCAAACCGGATATTTGTAAAATGTTCCCTTGGAACTTTGAACACGCTATATTTCTGGAATAAGCACACCCAGATCTAAATCCCAAAATTTTTTGTAGATTTTTAGATTTTTTCAAAATGACGATTTTCCAATATGAAATTTTTGATCAATTCTGAAAATAATCGAAACCGATTTTATAATTTTTGAAACATTCTAATTTGAGGCCGAATATTTTTGAATTCGGACTTCAAATGAACCAAAAAAAATAATAATTTTCGCAAATTTTCATTTCGTTTAAAACATCTACAATACTTTATTGAAAGAATTTTTGTAAAAACAAAAACAATATGTACAAGCTAGCTTTTCAAAAAAGTTTTAGTTCGTTAATAAGATCAAAGGTTAGTTGTTTAGTAGTTAATAGTTCCGTTGGTTCTCGTTGTTCGTTTTCATATTGTAAACACTTATTCTTTTATATTTCCTGTCATTGGGTTAAGTATCTAAAGCAAAGAAATTATTATTATTATTATCATTTTCTGAATGGGTTAAATAGGTCTTTCTGCTGAAGATACATTGGGATATTTCCATTAGTGTCGATTGTTTTTGTTGATGCCCACTATATTGGTCATACAAAAATAACAGTCGTCATGATGATTTTTTTGTTCTTGCCAAATCATAGGTACTCCAAACTTCATACACTTATGTGTTCCTTTCACCCATTGTCGCAAATGTTCAATGCACATTTCACATGCACTATGAGGCACCCACGGTTTATCTTGGTTCCGTATTTAGATACCGTAGTTAGGAAAATACAAGCGGATCACAGAGTCTGTAATCGATTTTCGCTGATTATTGAATATGTATTCACCACAAACGTAACAAAACATATCAGGGTTGTTCATACAACGTCTAAACTTACTACCCATAATGAAATAAGTAGATACATTTTATCTGTGCTCTTGTAAGATTGACTCTTTCGAACAAAACCGGGAAAAAAATGAAAATGAGGATGGTAGGCACACAAGAGCTGATGGGTTGAAATGACAAATGTCAATATACTGTACTGTACCTATCTTATGGATGACAAATACAAAAAACGCTGCACCAAAATTTTTTTTGTTTTTTGTAGGCCTGTGTTATCTGCTGCTATATATAAACAATTAAATACTTAAGGTGTGTGATAGTAACTGTTTATCACTTTATTAAAAACTTGAAAAAGTAAAAACCTGTGATATGACACATTTCGAAATTGTTTCACACCATCATGACTACATTTCCGCGATTAAATAGAAATTACTTAGATCTGACTTTTATTTTATTTCTACTTTTTTTAATAAGAACAATAATTATTATCGCCATAAAAGGAAACGTTATAAAAAAAAAAAAACGATAAAGGCAATAAATGATCTCGTTGCTATTTTTAGGGTCAAGATACGCTTTTTGTTTCACATTTTGAAAACATCAAAGATGTCATTAAAACCCACGTTCAGTGACTGTTTTGATAAATTATTACCTATAAGGAATTCACGTTCGGTAGATGTAACTAGATTTGGTAACTTTTTTTTTTAAGCTGTGTAACTGCGGACATAATTGTTCCAGTGTATAATGTATAACTGGAATGTCAGAAAGTAGGTATCAAAAATGTGACATGTAAGTAAGTAAATGGCAAATATCGAAAATGTGATGGTTTTGTGGTGATCTGCTGAATCTACTTTTGAATCCAGGAGAAAATTGCATCCCTCTAAAAGCCCAAAGAGCAACCCACATGCAAAATTGTGAATCTTTTCCCTTCACTAGTTATTTTAGGAGGACAAGCTTTGATGTCATCATCATGGATCCGCAATTTTACCATGGATCCGTTTTGGTATATCCATGTCTCATCCAAGGAAATGAAAAGTAAATCTTCACCACTATCACGCAATTAGAGATACCGCTTTAGAAATTTGATTCTGGTACCTATTTAATGTGAAAACCTTCGCCTTCGGAAACCTAAATTTATACGTGTACGTATTACGTACAATTATTCTCCAAGCCGAGTATTTTCCCTTTTATAAAACAATAACGATTATATAAAACTAAAAAACCAATTGTAGAGCGGACCCAACAAAGCATGTAGGTATATAAATCTGGGCAGTCGTCTTTCCGATTCTGAGTATAATATTAACGGCACCGACGCCGTTGTATCGGTATTATTTTAAAATTCGAAAAACACTCGAGAACACTAGCGAACTTTACTGAAAATATTTCTGCCACCAGTTTAACTGTTTCTGTTTTACCAAAGCATTGTCTATTTTTTCCAGTAATTTTTTCAAAACCACGAAATATTTCTTGTTTCTTTTCTTTTAAAATGCGCTTTTTCGTGACTACTTTTGTGGAAATTGTTTCCACGCTGTATTTAAGGATTTTCTTCAAACGAAGCGTGTTGAAATTAGAAAAACTTCGTTTTTTTCCAGACAATTCAGATTTGACATTTGAATTAGAAAATTAGACAGTTGATACCAATCTTTAATTTCTAGTGATCTTAAGATTGCAACTTAACCACAGAAAAATTTCTGTCAGCTACTTCTACCGAACGTGAATGCTTATTACTTTTGAAATTAGTATGCCTAGGCACATATACATATACAGTGCATCTTTTTTAAAAGTGGCCATAGGGATTCCCATGTTAAATTTTAGACCCCATGTTAACTTTCGTTAGGGTGAAAACCCGGAGATGATTTTTGCGAAGAAAATAGGCTTAAGGTTCTACTTTAATTTCCACTACAACTTTTTGCAGTAATTTGTTAATTTGTGCTTTAAAAAATAAAAATTATTTTGATTACAAAATTTTGGTACATCATAGAAGGTTTTGACTTATCATTTTTACTTGTCATTTTTGACAGCATAATTTTAATTTCATCATTAAATACCTTTATTGCAGTTTTTATAAAAGAAACAGAATGATGGAGTTCAAACATAAATGAAGAAAATAAAAGATAATTTCACTGAAATTGCGTTTTTAATGTTCACGATCGAAAAAACCTGTGTTTATAAATCTGCCACAAAATTTTCAAAATGTGCTCTTGCCGGGTACGGAACGATGTGGGAACGCTGCAGCAAAATTTTGCGCAGTTTATCTATTGTCGATAAGGCTTTATTAATGTATCCATCAGTGACCATTTGTACTTTTTCTTTAATTGTGTACTGCGGCATGTTGACGAATTTCGGTCACTAAAAACCATTTTTCTAAATTTTGATTACTCGTTCGATTAGTAATCAAAATTTAGAAACGTCAGGTAAATGTCTGTTTTTACATGGCTGCCTACAACATTACCGACAAAAATATCCAAATATTTTAATTTTTTTAGAGAAATATCCTTTAATTTCAAACATGACCTTTAATAAAATCGACGAAAGATAACCCAAGTTACATCTAGTAAAAATTTCAACTCTGAATCTGTACTCAAACATAAGTTAACATGGGGTATAAAATTTAATATGGGAATCCCTATGGCCACTTTTAAAAAAGATGCACTGTATAAGATAAAGCAAGGGTAAGAATAATAGTTTGTTCATGTCGCATGTGTCATCTGTATGTCTGTTGACGATTTTATTAAACAGTTAATTTTTGAAACACTGCAAGGAATTACTTTGAAATTTTGAAATAATTTAGAATTGTTGTATAGACCGTAAAACGTTAACCAAAATTTCTAACATCTCAAAATTTTGTCAAGTAAACTTAACTCAAAATTGATAGCATGACAGATTCGTTTATATGGGTTTATCGTAAAAAAATACGGTGCCGAAAGTCTCGATGGCGGACTTCTGAACAACCTCGAAAGCGGCGTTCGCGAATTCTCTAGAAGAACGTATCGAGAACGAGCAGTCGAGTCCATTCATTGAGAGAAATAGAGTCCTGTCAAATCCATTCCAGTCAAGTCGGAATTATTCTGTACATAATCGCTGCAGTTTTGTATTACTGTAGAATAAATTGTTGAGTTTTACCCACGCCGATGTTAATTACTGATCAACTTAACGGTATCATAAAAAATGCTTATTTGCACATCAAGTATTATATATACACATTTGAAGCAGTACAGTGGAAATACAATGAGAAGACGCCACAAAAAGGTCAGTACCAATAAAATTCGGTTTTAGTACGCAGTGATTAAAAAAAAATATAAAATATTTACACTTTTCAAATACTCATATCTCAGTATTTTGAGTACTGCATTTTCCAATAAATATTAGCTCTATCTAGTGTGCTGATCACAGTCTCCCCTTATTTCAAACTTTGTTGCTCATCCGGTATTTTCTACAATGTAATTATAATACTGTTATGATGATCGAGTAATTAAAAATTGGCGTAGGTAAAACTCGACAACTTATTTCTCAGTAACACAAATTTACACGACACAGCGATTATGTACAAAATAATTCCGGTGCAACTTGACTGGATTCTCTCGGTGACTGAATGCATCGTGGCTCTATTTAAACCCATTCTTCCTATCTAGATATTTCGCGATCGAGGTTTTTCCGGAGTACCCATCGCGATTTCCGCTTCCATGCTTTTCTTTAGAGAACGCCGCCCAGCCGCCATCACTGACAATGATTTGATACATACTAGAAAGCCCTCGAAAAAACCCATAGCCGTCGGACCGCGGCGGTGATTCTTTGTGAAGTTACAAAAGTCAGGAAAATTGGAATATAACCTGGTAATGTGTGCCACATTAGCATTTCAAAAATAAAATATGTTTGTAGAAGCTAAGATGTCGATCAGGGCATGTAAAAATACAGAAAGTGTTTCATTAATAAAACTAACTAAATTTGTATATATTTTGGGTTTTAGAAAAAGAAGTCTTATTATTAAAAAGAGCCGCGCATACTTTGTTCTGAATTTTTTCCATCTGTAATAATTAATGGAATATCAGAGAACATGTACTACTTATAGTATTTCCACTCTGTGAAATATATTTTCTTTTATAGATTTTACTGTTAAATCATTCATAAGTACAGAAAAAAAAATAACTGCAATTGGGATCACACTTTGTTCGTCCTGAAACACAGTCCCCAAAGTAGTTGTGCTTTCTACATGCACAGTTTTGTATAGCGCATAAAATACCGAATGTGTATGAAGTGGGCTCTGGCTTAAAACAAATATCTCGATGATAACACAAAAAGTAAACAAACAGATTCATCAAAGATGTTATTTTTTAAAAAAGATAATTTGAACAACCAAATACGATACGATGAAATGACAATAATTACTTAAAAATTTCAAATTAATGAGAAATTTCCGGATGCAGCGTACTTCTCAAGATTACAATCAACCCATAAAACTATAGATAACCAGAATCTTATCACTTGACGAAAAATACCTTTAATGCAAAAACTTGACGTTCTTTATCTGATCTGTAATTGCTTTATTGCTTCTCGGAATGAAAACAACGTCAATTTCTACTCACTTTTCATCAATTTTAGAAATCATTAGAGCTTGGTAGCTTCCATGAAACACACTTCAAACAAATAAAAAAAAAAAAAGGTTGCCGTTGGGGCAAACCAACAAATATGTCAAAGGCAAGTATGAGAAACAAAAACGCATTCTATATAACAGCCGCTCGACATTTTTAGACTCTCGAACAATGGAACGACGCCCTCTCCCAAGGGGTAAGCGAAGGCAACGTCACCCTGGTGCAGACCTCTCTCAACCACGGTGCCAACATTAACGCGTTCGCCCTCGGACCAAGAATGAGAAAAATGACGCCTTTGACCATGGCCATCCGCTACGATCAACTGGAAATTTTCAAAATTCTCGTCTCCCGAGGTGCTGATATCAACATGACGGAGCGCTATGGCACCACTCCTTTGATCCTCTGCATCCAGAAGGACAAGCTAGAAATGACGCGGCATTTAATATCCGTGGGGGCCAACACCTGCAAGCCCGACAGAAGTGGTGCCACGCCCTTATCGTGGGCCGTATCCACACAAAACGTGCCCATGATCAACCTCCTCCTGGACAATGGGGCCAAGTTCACCATGCACACTTGCCTCGTGGACGCCGTGACTTTGAACAACCTTGATATCATCAAGCTGCTGATTGACAAAGGGGCTAGTTTGGACTTCGAAGATGACAATGGGTACACGCCATTAATCAAGTCAGCAGAGGCCGGGACCCTGGAAATCGTCAAGGAGCTGGTACGACGCGGCGCCGACATCGACAGGCCCAACCAGAGCTGGAAAACCCCTCTACTTTGCGCCATCGAAATGGGCAACTTCGAAACGGCGAAATTTCTGATAGAAAACGGCGCAGAAGTAAACATGTGCGCGAACCAACAAAGCACGACCCCGCTGATAAAGGCCCTAGAAAGCGGCAACCTAGATTTCGTCAAGCACTTGGTATTGAACGGCGCAGACGTGAACAAACAAGATCTGAACAGAACCTACCCCATCATGAGAGTCATCGAGCTTGGGAACTGCGCCATGTTGGATTACTTGATCAGGAAAGGCGCAACGACGGACGTCTATGACTACGCGGGTTACAGCCCGTTTTTAAGAGCCGTGCAAAAGGAAAATTTCCTCATGGTGAAGTGTCTGGTGCGTAATGGAGACGACGTGAACCAAGTGCGCAAAAAAATCATACAAAAAAGGGTTTCCGAGGATGCGAAAGACAAGAAAAGTAAAAAGAACGGTAAGAAAAAAAGTAAGAACAGTAAGAAGAGCGAAAAGAGTAGTCGAAAAGGTTCGGCTACGGATATGGAGAATGAGGAAGACGGAAAAAAGGAGAAAAGTCCGGTGTTTGCAATCCTGGCGGACGATAGATCCGGGGAAAATGGTTTGTCTATAGCTTTGGCGAATCACGACTGGCGGACTTTTCAGTATTTGGTGGCTTCCAAGGCTGACGTGAGCGAACAACTGAACAGAGAAATCAAAGAGATGGCGCAGAAAAATAAAAACTTTGCCACTTGGATCAAGAGGTACGACTATTAAGGTTGGGTGATTTTAATTTTTTTATTATTTATTGGTAGCTTATTTTAATCGAAATAAATTTAATAGTCAAAACAAAAATTCGTATTTGTTATTTACAAAAAGTCAGATCCGCCTAAATCAAAATAATTGCAAAGTCCAAAAAATGTTAAACATGAAAACTCCATGAATTAGGATAAACAGTTTCAAGTCAATAATAACATAAAAGAAAACTGATTCTTTTCTCAAAGTATGAAGTAACAAAAAAGTGCGAAATGATTTATGAACTTTTAGAAATATAGAATTTTGAAAATTTATTGCACTAGCACCCAAATCATGAATCTTTACTTTTAAAACCTGGTTTGTTTATTAAAGAGACTAGATGATACTGCAGTCGAAAATACACTTAACAACGTTGAAAACATTTAAAATGAAAAGATAAATTTTATTATAGACGGCACCCAAGTGTCTGGAAGTTGAGTGGGTTATGGAATCACCTTATATTTCAACCTTATAAAGATTAACTTCTTACTAGGTACTTGATGGTAAATGATGATAAATAATGAAATCATAATGTGTAATATTTTTACAACAAAATAAAAAAGTAATTGTATATCTAGGCAAATTTATGGACTTCTGGAAAACAGAAGAAGAAGAGTAGAAAAATACAATATGAGCGCTAGGGCGAAGAGTGAGTTCTCCTAACAACAAGTTTATCTATTACATTTTATAATAATTTATTTATTATGACAAAATCATGAAAGCGGAAGAGATTGCTGTTTATTTAAACTAGGTGTAAATATCCCTGTTTACCTGTTCGACTCCAATATCTTAGTAATTTGAAAAGACTGAAGCTTGACATTTAGAACGGTTAATTAATGCAAAGAAATCTATAAAATACATACACTATTAGCACTATATTGTTTTTGGATTTTGTGGAGATAACAGTAACGTTTTTTTTTTCAAAGTGAAAAAAATAATCGTCGTCATCTAAGACGATATCTTCGATGTTCGAAGTCTTTGAATTTGAAAAAAGAATTCTGTAGGTCAAAACTTGCCCCTGGAGTGAACATGAAACAAGGAGGAAGTCTGAACTGCTTGAAAATATGTAAAAAAAAAAATAAAATCATGAAGTAGGGATTTCTTGTAGCAACTGTATCAATTTTTATTTTAAATTCATTGTATAGGGGTCAAATCATAGATTTCACATAATATTAATGTGGATTCAAACGCTACAGACAATGTCAAGTTTTGAGATTACAAAAATTGTATTCCTTCTGGTATTGTTGAAAAACTACTTTCAAGTAAACTTAATTGAGGATACAGATTTTCTTTTATAATTAGAATTTTGTGAATGTAAAGTTTTGAGGATCCTCCTTAAACTTGAACAAACTACTTCATTTCGTTAAATTAGAAAAAAGTAAACAGCTAGAAACCAACAAATAGTTCGAAAGGTCCTGAAATATTTGGTATATTTTTTTACGTAAATAGACAAGTTCTGAATGGAAATTTTAATAAAAACGTATTTAACTCAAATAATTTCAAAAATAAACGGGAATAACAATTAAATGAAAAATATTCTAAAACACTCACGTTTCAACTGGATCTGTGCTCAACTCATCCCAGTTCCTCTCTTGCTGCAAATTTGTATCACAGTTAGTCTGCAAAACCGACATCGGTCTGTTCGCAGATGGCACAACATCAGGTTCCCTGTACATCGCAGGCGCCACCAACCTCCCGTCCAACACATTCTCGATAGTAATTTCCACAGATCGAGTCACCCTAAGGTCATTGATGATCGTAGTAATCGGTATATGTGGGAACAACTGCTGAACCTACAAAAAAAAAAATGAGTATACATTTTTACAAATTGTAAAAAAAATCCTACCTGCCGCGCCATTGCATCTAGTTGAGAATTCGACGCAGGCGCAGCCTCGGGTCTCATCAGCTGATTGTGGCTCACCTCGACCGAGAAACTCGGCAACCACGAGACATATCTCGAACCTGAAACTCACTTTTAGTTTTAGGGTTGGTGAAGTCAGTGGGATTTACCGTCGAAGTGAAAGAAGTGGTTGAGCTGCCGACGCTGCGGTTGCGGCACGTCGACTTGTAAGTCTGGAGGATCTATTCTTGAGGTCGATGGATTCTGGATGTTGAGGGCTAGGCGGCACGTTGGGCAGGAGGTGTCCTGTTCTAACCATGACAGCAAGCAAGTACTGGAAAACATTTTACATACGTAACATAAATTGTAGTGACATTTTAATAGTGTGGATTGTAAAACAATACCCCACTAAAAATTATTTGATGAGGTCACCTCAAAATTTTCAGAAGTAATAGCAGTAATTTATTAATCTACACTTACTTATGGAACAAATGTGTACACGGCAACTTCCTGGCCGACTCCATTTTCTCCCAACAGATTGCGCAATTGTCGGAGTTCTCTACGAGTTCTTCGGACGACGCCATCGGATAACTGAAAGATGAAACTCGGTATTCTGTTTATTGGAGTGATAAAATTTCGACTTACTTTTGTTCCAGATGGTTTCTGACCCAGAGATAATTTCTGTGTTTTTTATATCTCCTTTGTATTTCGTGGAAAAGATATCGCAACTGCATGCAAATGACTAGACTAGCCATCGACAGAAATATGTTGCTCCACACCAGCATGTGCAGGTGATGAACGAAGTCGATGATTAGCGCTGTGAGTTCGAACCCTAGTTCTGTGTAGTAGGCGATGGGGCCTCTCTTCTCCCATACGCGATTTTCCTCGTTTGTGCTTACGGAGGATGAGCCTTCTTGACGCATGTCGTAGAGGTGGAGAGCGTATCTAATTATGACGTGGAGGGTGCGGATGCTCAACAGAACCACCTGAAAAAGAAAAGAAAAACATACTTGTATTAATAAAGAATTATTTTACATATACATATTTAGATATCTTCATACTTTCATACACTGTCATAACAAAAGAGAAAAAAAGTTGACATTTATTAAAATACCAAGTGTCACAGGACCTATATGCGGTAAAAGTTATTAAAGACAAGTTAACTAGTATACTAAAGTTGTTACTAATATAATAGAACACACTTATTACCAATATCTCTTATTATCTGAAAATTGATTAGGTCAGATCAGAAAAAATGCGGCAACTGCGTTCTGCTATACAGAACATTTTCTGTATAGGAGACACCGTAACGAGCTCTGATTTTGATTTTGTTTGTTTTTGCTTTTTACCTAAAAATTGAGATTTATTTCCAAATCATTCACTTAAAAAGAAACATATAGTAAATATTACACTATTATACACTTGTACTGTGAGTTGAATTTGAACTTTTTTAGGCCTGAAGCTTTGCGTGAATAACTCCTGTATTTCATCTGTATTAATTATATCGATATGATTTTGTTTTGCGCTTTCGCTTTATTTATCCAACAATTTTTTAATTGCTTCAATCTAGCAATTTAATTTTTTTAACTTGTTTAATTAATCTTACTTTGAGAGATCGTGTAAGACGACTCGTTTCAATGTAATCATCTTGCTTTCAACCGAGTAAGAGAGCACACAGCGTTCAATGGAACACACAAAGGTATTAAATAGGACTTCTACATTCACTCCTTTTCCTGCTTTTGTTGTTTAGTTAAAAACAACACAGTGGTTCTTCATTAAAATTCATTTATTATTTTTGTGTACGAACGACTTTTACCAGTTTAGAAAATTTTTTACAAACTAATGAATCTTGCAGGTGAGATGAATCCTATAGTATGTAATTTTAAATATTTTCAAAATATATGGTATATCTGATATACGAATACTATTAATACCGAAGTTTCAATTCGGTGTTACATGATTTTCCACAGTTAAATAAAGCTTTATTAAAAAAGTAGCACTTCAGGTTGCGTCGACAATTACCCCTTTTGTTTTTGTTTTTTTCAGATTATCTTTCTTATTTTTAAGAAACTGCTTATTATTACTTTAACAAAACATAAAATGAAATTGTAGCGAACGTCAAATTTTATGTTTTGCGGGTTGTAAATTACGAAAATGTCGGTTCCCGTTTTTTATTTATCTATCTACTTTAACTATAGAATTGATTACCATGAAATTTCAGATTTACTTCTTGATCGAAATGTTGACGTCATGGCTTATGTAATAATTTTGAAATTATGCCATGTGGTCTTCCAATGGATATATTAAGTTAAAATATACCTCAAAAATAAATAACTAGTTCTCAAAGAAAAAAAAAACACTGACGCGCAACACATTGGTTGTGCTCGAAAAGTGTGGTAAGTATTGAATAGTTAATTAGATTTTTTAACATAATACACAAAATCCATATAATGTTATTAAAAAAATCAAGATTTATACATTAAACTGCTATTGTGCAAAAAAATAATCACAACTGTGTTTCCATACGAACAATTATTTAACACCGTGTTGAATAACAACATTATTAAATTCAACTTTTCTCAAAAAGTTTATAATTTATTATATATTTTAGTAAACTTGTTGCAGCCTCGTTTATTCTACATAATGAACAGACACTATCTGCTCTTGATTATGCAACTAACAATACACCCGCGTAATTTTATAAGAAATACGACCACTGCAAATAACGAGCGTTCAAATAAAAACGACGTCAAGCTGGCTTTGTAAATGGGAATTTAGGGCTTAGTGAATGATCCGTTTATATTTCCAAAGCCAACTTGACGTCGTTTTTATTTGAACGGTCATTACAAAATTAAATGTTTTCTTACAAACTTCTAATCCTATGTAGTAGAGATATTTGACAGAATGAAAAATTCTGGGGGGTTTCAACATACCGGAGCATTTTTTAAATCTAACATACACCAAAAATTCTTTGTTATTTAAAAAAAAGAACACATCAATGCATTGGAAGACCTGATTTTGCAGAACAAGAAATGTCAAAATAGTTGGAATAAAGTTAATGAAGACTCTGGGTTTTTTTCTTAGCGTAAGTATTTATCTCCTTTTGTGTTTATATTTGACGCAACGAGTATTGTTTACATTTTTGTGAAATATTTTAAAACAATTCAGGCAAGTTGACATTTAGTTTTTTCTTTTTTGGTTGTGTACTTCCAACGCATTGATGCGTGCTTTTTAAAAAAGAATCTAAGGACTAAACCTATATACATATGTTCAGACTTAAAAAAATATTCCGGTATATTACCTATACATATGAATAGGACTGTTTTTTAAACGTGCATTACTTCAGAAACAGAATGTCTGTTTAAGATGTAGCCAACTTAATAGGATACTATACAGCAAAATAAGCTTTTACAGATTTAGAATTTAGTTAAAATCTCTAATAACATTACTACTGACCACTCAGCAATGTATTTCTTTCTTCAATTCTGTATACTACCTGAGTTCAGCGATTTGTAGTGATTTTGAAACTGTATATATTTTTTGAACCAACGCAATCATGAGCTCAAAATAAAAATTTGTTAATATCTGAGTTACGACAAAAAATAGGGTACTTGTCTAAAACATGTATTTAAAAGTACTACTCACTGTAGAAAAAAACACAAACATCATTTTATATTGGCAGAATGAGAAAAGTCGCCAAAATTTACAAAGAACGTCTATAACATTCTACACAATGTTTATTTGCATTCTGCCTCCCAACAAAAACTAGGAAAAAGTGTTTTTCTCTTGGCAGCCTCGTGGCAGATGAAATAAAAATAAACACAATGGAGGTATGTATTTTCATCGATGAACACATTATTACAGAACCGTTGAAATACGACCACCTTAGTAAATACTACTAGTGCATATGCATAAAACAACACATGCATTTTTAACTAACCGCTTTGCATGAACAACACTTTCACAAGGTCCCGATATTAAAATCGGGTCGCCTTTATATGCTCTTGCGGTAACGTACAATTTCGAATATAACGAATCTCTGCCTGCTTCACTTGGTAAGACCAATTAGCCTTTAAGTGCATACGGAAATTACACGGAAGAGTGCTTCTAGATTTCAAGTCGTCCAAACTGTAGTTATCATTACGATTTTCAAAATTTTGGCATGACAACTTGACATTGAGACGGTTGTTAGTAAACATGTTTATAGTTGTAGTACTTGTTAATTATTAATTATTATCATTTAAAACATACTCCCTCTGTCCGAAAATATGGTACCTATACATTTTACAACATGATTATAATTAACGAGTGATGACCAGCAAATTATAATCAAGTACTTTTGTATGCAACTTATACATATAATAATGGAATATCATATAAGTAGTGGACTGAGATCTACGTTCGTTTCTGTTAAAAAAGTGACCAAGAAAATTACTACAATAACAATAATCGACACCCGCTGAATGTAAAAAATAAAAGATTTTAGAAAGAATAATTAAATTAAATAAATTATTTATTATAATAAATAATAATATATTATAATAATCTAATTCATTTATTTATTTAATTTTCAGTATAAAATTCTTCATCGTAATAAATCCAAACTTAGACGTGAGGGAAAAGAAGCTCTAAATAAAGTTACAAATGTATACCATATTTTCGGACGGAGTGAGTACTTAAAAACAATACTTGAATTTTAAGTGAGGTAGCGGCGAGTTGGAAATCACGCCCGTAAGTTTACAATGTTCCAGGTACTACAGCGTGCAGATCAAACGCAGTACCTTTTTATACAGTTATTTTTTAGCAAATGAAATCATAGCATTAGATAAATGCTTGTGGTTTGTTGTTTTTAATTTAAAAAATTTAATTTAAAATTCCTTGCATCAACAAAATTCTGACGTTATATTATATATTAACTTATTAACAAAATTTGCATTTCCCTTTAATTGATTATGATTTGTTTTCTTTGAAAGATTGGGTTCCAAACCAAAACCGCGGTTATTAGTTAAGGGAGTGTTGCACGCTTAGGCTGGGTTAATAAACTGATGACAACGATAACTACACGTTTCGTCCGATGGGCCGAGACCACATTTGTGTTTTATTCGTTACTGTTTCAGGGGCGACGGAACTTTTATATACAAAACTCTACAGATTGTACTATACAAAAGATCGATTAATTTAACAATTTAAAATTGGTGATGCGCATTAAAACTCAATTCAGCAACGCCGTCTTCGAACTGTCATTTCAACGAAAATAGAATTAAAATTAAAACCTCCTCAATCACTCTCGCAGTTAAAATGAAATAAAACGTCCACGTCTTGGGCTGATTGACGTCAATGTTCTAATTTCTGATTTATTGAGAAAACCATTGTATCCCACGACCCCGTACATGCGTAATATAATAAACGCACACCTTCACGGGAGCAAATATTTGGACCTAGACTTTGACTATCATCGGTGTCCTTTATTGTCATGAATTTGTGTTCTAATGATTCTGGCGCACACTATTGGCTTTTTATAGAACACAAGTGACCACTAAAGACGAATCGAACGAATCAATTACACACAAATATAACCGGCTAAGAATAGTTGATTGTTGGTGTTACCGAAGGGTTAATGCGGCGTGGTCATTTTAAAGTTCGATTCTAGTGTCGGCTGTGGCACATGAATAATGTAAAAGTAAACAGCATGTATAGTGGAATAATGTCGAGGTGAACGAAAACGAGACCGAATGGCGGAATGAAGCCTTATCTGAGTGCGCTTATGTGCGTTTATGCATGATAACAAGGATTTGACAAGTTGTGGCTACTGCAACGACTATATTAAAAAGATAATAATTTTCGCCAGGTACTGATTACATGGACCATGTTTCCGCCTTTTATCAAACACATACGTCAATACATACATAATGTGGTGATAGCAGTATTATAATGGCTAAACTATGTAAAAATAGTTATGCATTTTAGTACAAAAATCTCAACAGTCAAAACATAACTGATACTGATGAAGTAAAACACCAACTGTAGTGAAATATCATGGGTGTATAGATACCAATATGCTCGATATAACTTAGAAAAGTCACGCCTAGAGGATAACTAAAATATTGTATGTTTGAGAAACAACTATTTTACGAGTATTATATCTTAAAATATTAAACAATTTTAGTCTATCCAAAATTATTAAATACATATAGGTTTCACCTAGACATGACAAATAGAAACTTGTTAATTTAGGGATGAAGTCCCAAAAAATCTATATGACAATATTCTCACAACGTTATTTGTGTCCAATGAAATTATAATCCACTGTAATAACTGTATAAGCAGAACTTAAATGACACTGTACCAATAGCAGGTAGGATCTCGTGCCAGAGACGTACTTTTAAAATTTCACCGCTCTCCAACCCCTCATAATCACATCATTAAATTCTAGTGAATACAAAAATAACGTTCTGAGAGTGTACACGCAATTCATGTTCTAAAATTGCGATTTTGATTTGTATATTACGTGATTATGGTTTTTCTAAAGTTCTAAGAAAAAAGATTATTATTACTCCAGAAGAGAAACAAGTTTTCGGATTGGAGTAGAACATGCAACTATTTTTATCGTCGTTTGAACTTGTCCAAAAAAATATATCATTGGCATAAACTCACATAAAAATCACCAAAAAATGTAGGAAGTAGACAATTTGGTGGAATTTTTTACATGAATTCTACGCACTGAACTGAAAATAAAAAAAAATTGAAGCTTCTTTGAAAAATTATATTATAATACTATAGAGTAAAAATAATACAGATAATACACACAGTGCAAAAGAAATATGCGACCGCTTCTCGAGGTGCAAGTCCGAATACGGACGCGTATTCGCCCGCACCACGGAGCGTCTTGGTCGGCATTGTTCGTACAAGTTTAATATATGTACTCTGTGAATTTTTTTGCGTAAATTTGGCTAGGGGAAAATTCAAAGCAGATTCATCCACCACAAGTGTAGGATAACATTTAAATTATTTTAATTTAGACACTTTTGAGATAACGTCATGAAATTATTGGTGGGAATGATTAGCCAAATTTTGGTTAGTGTTTTACCATTACATGATATTCCTAATACATATACATACAAAATTTGACAACAATCGGTCTGCTAGTTTCGGCGAATATCTGTCTAACAAAAATCGACATCGACGACAAAAGATAGACAGACGGCAACGAGAGACCAGTTTTTGTCTCACTCTAGGAGTCATGAAATGTCGATTAAACATTAAAGTAGCCAGTCGCCCGATAGACCCTATTACAATACTTCCTTTGCTTACGCTCGAGAAGTAAAAATGCAATGTTGATTCCATAATTTTGGATGAGCTGTGGCAATTAGCTGATACGCTCAGAAACAGTGAAGGAAAACAAAACAAGTATGTTTGATTCGACTGTTTTCGCCTTTTATCGTTACATTCACGCGAACAGATATAGAGCATTTTCAATGTTTAGTTTTCAATAAATGCACTTTTATGTAAATCAACTTATTTAAAAAGTAAAATACCATATGGAAGGCTCCCATTTTAACGAAGAGCTGTAGCTGTTTGCTTTCCATAATCGTCTAATTTATTTAATTCAAACATAATAAAATCTTTTTGAAAAAAGCATCACTCTGGCAAATTAAAATAATAATCACATGAGGATACGACTTTTGATCTCTTTAAATGGTGAAACTACCAAGATACCCTCATTAAGGTGTCTTCTAAAAAACGCAATAAATATCACTTTTTGTATAAAGTAATGAACGTAGTGAAATAGTTGAGAAATATTAGCATCAAAGCACCTAAGACAAGCGAAATTTAAAGCGACAGATATCTACAAACAGCACAGGTTGAGAATTAAAGAAAAATAAAAAATATATACTAGTGGCGCCTACTCAAACAAAAATTTGCTTTCTTTCATAAGTTAGACATGAAAACGGGGTCAAACTATAGAAAAAAGGTACCTACAGAAATACAATTGACTTCCTATGTTTTTTGGCTTCAGTAAGGTAACTAAACTGTTCAGAGAATCGGAATAACAACTGCATATAAAAATTCTTTGGTTTGGCGCCAGAGGTATAAAAATGCAATTACGGATGTGAAAAGTTGATATTTTCGTTGCCAGTTTAAGAAAAACTTAAAAATAAAATTATTTTTACCAAATAAATACGCCCGCCTTTAGGGAAAAACATCGTTAGTTGTTCTTATAATGTTTTTAACATTTCCGAATATTAGATGTATATTATTTAATATGTAATGATTAAAAATAATAATAATAATAATACGCACTGGGTCATACGTGTTATTGCTTTCTGTTATCAACTTATCAAAAAAAAATTAAAATTAATTGTATGGATTTTTTAAACGACTACACACGTATGATTTCGAAGTTCTTCTAGGTTTCCCTTTGAGCCCTACATTTTTTCTTCTTTTAATCACGTCGAAGTCGTTAAATCCAATCAAACTTTTTTATAAAGATAAATTTCAAAAGGTAAAACCGTTCGTAACTCATTTCAATAACATTTCTACAAAAAAAAAAAAAAAAACAATCCGTATATATTCTCTTGTATATACAATTTATAAAGCTTTGATGAATAAACTTCGTTAAAAAATTACAGCACTACGTTATTCATGTTGATAACTTTTAAACGATTTAATAAACCTTGGAAGTTTTCTCACAAAAGTCATTCCTTCAAACTATAAATAAGTTCTACGTATCTTCCCTACTTCATCTCTACACAGTTGTAAGACATCATTACGTTACAATTAATTTAATACAAATAATATCGACAAATACACAAAGTCCCTCGCAGGGATGTGACATATCCTCCTCCGATAAATACTAAACAACTCCAATAAGTCCAATACGCCCGCCGCTCCACCCGCCGCCGCCCAATATAATAAAACATGCATACGACATATAAGAAAATTACATACCTCAGCAGACATGAAAGCAAATGTATTAAATCCCCCGAAGAACCCCACAAAGACAGACACCAACAACATGAAACCTGACAGTGCGAAAATGGCACCCAATAAGGCCAGCAGCTTCACGTGACTCCACAACGGCGTCGTCGGCGAAAACGATAACTGAAAGCAAAAAAAAGATCCTCATATTTTTTCCGCTTCGATTATTATATCTCTGTAAACTTACGTATTCGAACCTATCTTTGCTGAGCTGCGAAAGCAGATGCAGAAATCCCAGGAGGGAAAACCACGAGCACCATAACAGCACCTCGTCGATGTACTGAACGTTTATTATTCCAAACACAAAAATGAATTTATAAAATACGAAGTTCCAGAATTTGTCTTTGAGGTGCTGCTGCTCGGAGACCCTTAGCTCGCCGAAAACCAGCTTCTGGACGGCCGTTCCCACGAGGATCAACCAGCAGAAGGCCATGTTAATCATGGTCTGAAAAGAAAAATCGAATTAATTCGTGGAATCTAAAAATAATTAAACAAATAAATCTTTAAATGATTTATATTAATTATTATATTATATTTTGTCGTCCGAGCCTCATCAGCAGTCATCACTAAAACGTTCTCGACTCGACCGTTTCCAGAGCATGCTTGGCGTTTTCCGTGTTGACACCGCTTCTAACTACATATTTGTACCGCAAATAATGTATCCTTAAAATTGACGTTTATTTCACGCTAATATCGTAACTAGTAGGGAAGCTATAATCCCGAAAGAATATCTAGCACACCCTACATATTTATTTTGAAAGTTATAAATAGATCGTCGGAAATTAAGTTTCCAATGATGGGTTCAAGCCTGGAGCTCTGGCACCAACATTCGCATTGCATTCATTACATAAAATAGACTCTGGATTTCCACATCGTTTAAAAAATATATAGAAATAACGAAACCGTGGAAATCGCACTACAATGAAAACAGATCAAGATTTTTTTTCCAGTCATTTCGTGATTAAATTAAATTTACCAATAACACACTTACGAGTTCTGGTTTGGATAATAATAAAACAGTGTGCCCTCGGGGGAAGAATTATTCAAATGTTCTAGCGCTACCAGATTCTGCACGAGACGAGTGCAATAAACTATTTCGAAAGTCTACGCTAACGGTAAGCAAAGTCGTACAAGTAAATCTCTAAATTATCCGTTATTTTTCTAATGACTGTTGTTTCGTCTAAAGTAATTGCTTGTGGGTCAGGGAATTCGAGTTCATTTAACTTGGCTGCAGTTTTACAATTATTATTCGTTTAATTTATAAATAACTACATATTTCAATTACAACTATCAAGATAATTAAATCAACTATTTAAATAAATAAATTAGTGTAATTTCACATTATTATAATGAACCACAACTACTTTGGTTACGTATTTTTGTTAGTTGTCTAACACTCATAACAGCAATCTTAAATTTAGGTGAATTATGAGAGCGAAATATTTTGAAATTTCAGCGATTTTGACTCGGACTTTATTATATCACAAATGGAACGCACACGCAAGTGGTTGGCAAATTGCCTTCAAATGTACTCCTTATCGGTGTTGAAATTTGAAAAGTAAAAAAAAAACACTAATACTGTAAATAAATTAGGTCATTCTGTAGTTAAAACTGTAGAAATAATTACAAGTTTAGCATATGCGATAAAATACATATGTAAAATTCCTTCCTTATTTTGCTAATTGACCAAAGATAAACCACTATAATAACGGTTTTTTTCGAGTTGTTGATCCCAACATTCCCAACGCACCCACAAGTTTTCAGTGGGATCGAGATCAGGTCAGTGTGACGGCCAAGGCAAAATAATATTTCCGAGTTCCCCGTCGTTTTTAGGTAAGTCAAATTGCTCGACACTATGGAAAAATAGTTTAAAGGTCACGGCTGATAAGGACCAGTTTGTCGAGTAGATATGTATATCTTTTTGATATTTTCCAAAGTTGTTGTGTAGTCTACACTTTGAAGAAAATTTGTATTATGTATAATCTTCTGGATATTAGACATTAAATGAGTTGTCACAATTGTACAATGTTGTTATAGAACCACGGATAAAACTCAGAAGTCAATTCGTCGTTTCGAACTATTCTCGCTATTCATTAATATAAATGTACGGAGTTAAATATGTACAAATGATTAATGTTATATATATTGCATATACTTAGCACGTCGATAAAAAATGTTTATGTATATGTATAGGTATGTACATCTATAGGCAAACTAATTTTTAAGTAACGTGTATAATTTTTCCAACTTTTTTTTAACATTAAAATACTTTTACATGACACAGCAGGTATTGCGTGATATTTTAATTCTTTTTACACGATATTTAAATGTCGCATAATAACAATAAAATCCGAATTCTGGAAAAGAAAATTTTAAAACAATGAATCTGATCTCAACATTTGTAACCCGAAGTCATGCTTATTATTTATTACTTATTAGCGATAAGTAGAAAAAGTAACAAATTAAACGTCAAATAAAAATATACCAGTCAAAAACAAAAAAAATCAAAATTATTTCTAAACTTTTACACTATTTTTTAAGTCGTCTTGCTTCATATTTCGTTACGCGCACTTTCATTTATTTTTTACTGCGACCACTGGCACCCATCAAATACTTTCGTTTTCGTTTACGAACTGGCCTAAAGGTCAGTTACCTTATTTTATGATCTAGTTTAAGACCACTTAGCTTACTTATAAAAACATAATTATTGTTAGAACACCAAAAGGCCTAGTTCTTTCTTGAGACATAAAAACGACTGGATATTCAGTAAGAATGACTTTTTGGCAGTTTCAAACAAATCGTTTTTTATGTGTGGAAAGCAACGTTCCATTCGACCTGAAAAAAGTCAACATAAACGTCATTAAAATTTTAAGAAGTTTGAAACTTGTTTAAATTTATCGAATAAGATTGTTAATTAAACAATTTAACAATTCCACAAAATAAAATCTATTACAAGAGCACTAACTGCATTATCTTTTGAGGCGTACCCATTCTTTAACCAAGATTTCCATGTTCTGCTATCACTTAATAATAATAAATTAATGTTAATATCTTGCCAAGATTTCGGAACAGGTCGCAAAATAAGTCAAGAGAACTGAAAAGTTCCAGAGAAAATTGCAGACGTTCTTTTAACTCTTTTATTCGACTCAATTCTGGCCTATTTTTTCTATTTTTTTTTCTTTTTAATTTACATCTAACGAATGGCTACTTTAAGTTTTCTCGGCGTTTCATAACACTCACAGTATGAAAACGTAGGTCTGTGTAAAAGTATCACGTATTTTAGCAATATTCTATAGATGATAAAAGATTACCATGTGTGGAATTTGATGAAATCATCTCAAAATTTGGCGAAGTAAATCCTACTTAGATTTTATACAGTAAGATGTTTTTACACTTGTGGTTTATTAATATGCCCTTGTTTTTTACCTAGGATGTCTAAATTTTTGGAAAAAAACATCAAAAGTTTGAAATTGACTACTACGAAATCTCGAAATGTTGTAAAGTTAACGTAATCACAAAACTATGCGCATAAAAATAACATTAAATTAAAAAAAAACCTGTATGTCTAATACATAATATTAGTATTTCACGTATACATATATTTTCTGAAAATAAATATTAATTAGGTTGTTAATTTTTATGCCATATTTGAATGCTTTTGGAAAAAACAAAACACACCTATTATTCTGTATATTATTATTAGCATTAATCAAAAAAAGAATGCGCTGATACGTAATTTGTAAAAAATTTTGCAAAATTTCCACGGCAGTTTATAGCTTTAGTTTCGCGCGTATAAAAAGTAACCATACAAGCATTTCACACACAACCGCAAAATATTTATCCACAAGATCTTCAAAACAATTATTTTATAAATTTCATCGTCCAGAGAACCACGAGTCTCAAAAAAATAAATTTTATTATAACATAGAGCACAATTTCCTGTTTCCAATAAGTATCAAATTAAGAGAAAGAAGCCACCTTAGAGGAATATTTTATTAACACAGTAACAAAAAACAACTTTCTCGACGATTTATTTTTTTGTACTACGTCCGGTTCCTCATCATAATTCACTTCCTATCTGTAATTTCACCAAAATACGCCGGCTGAAGAATGTTTCGTTATTATGTAACGTTCATGAGAAACGCGAAACTTTTAACATGTTTTTATGTGTGAAAACAAACAGTAGTTTGTCATTTAAATATAACCTTATGTAACAGTCATTTCCGAAAACTAGCCACAACCGTGTTCTCAGGGTGTTAAACGTAGAATATTACAAAATGTGATCATTTAAAATTTTTTGATACTATTTTTTTTTTTAAGTCAAATAAATTCGAATAAGTCGAGAATTAATCAAAGAAAAAAAAACACTGCATATGTGGTGAGTAATGCATCACATATTCCCAATCACAGCATACAATACGGAGATGTGTGCATATATTATCATTTTATGGCACATTTTAACAAAATTTTGTGCATTATTTGCAACTCAGCCAAGGCAGTAGGGTCCCAGAATACCAAGACAGTTATGCAACCTCACTGAGGTCCACCCATGCGACGAACGAAACTTGAAGAACTGGGTCTTTTGCAAACCTTGAACTGATGCAACGCTCGTTACCATAGCTGCAGGAAGGAATTCCTACGTATCACCTTCGTCGTCTCATTACAATGTGAAAATCCTCCTAAATCACGCATCCAGAAGCAAAAAGTCCACGGAGATTACCCGACAATTGTCATCCCCTTTTATCCTAACCGAACACTAACTTTACCACGCCTGACATATTTTATCACATTAGAGGTTCTAGAAGGGATTTGGCGAGAGCACCATCGCGTAAATTAGGTCATGTTTGCACTTAATCGAAAAATAATGAGCCGCTTGAGAATATGGAAGAGGTGTCGTGACATACGTGGAATCGCCGGAAATTGTAGGGAAGAGTTCGATTTTTCTCCGTGTGTGTAATTAACGATGGATTATTTAATAGAAAGAAAATCGAAGGTGAAACGTATGGGAGTTACGTGGACTTTTCAACGGAACGACAACTACAATTTTGTTTTAAGACTGCCGCATCCAAATTTCATTCGAATTTGGCTTGTTTAATTTTTATTTTAATAGAGCACTTCTTAAGACAAAAGACACGACAGAACCCTGATTTTTTCAAATTGTTCCAAAAACAGTAAGTGCCCAAGATCCTTTTAAACTCTTTCAAAAGCAAAACACAAAAGGGCCATGTAAGTTCCTTCACATTCTTAAAAAAAAAACGGAGTCCTCCAAAATTATTTCACCTTCTTAAAAAAGACCCTATGGATATTTTTTCAAACTTTTTCAAAAATAAAATATCATAGGCCACCCAGATTCTTTCAAAAATTCGAACAGCTGGAGTCCCCAAGATTCTTTAATTTTTTTCGAAAACAAAATCCTAACGGACATCAAGAGTGTTCCACATTCCATCTATATGGTATTTCTAAAATACATCTAAAATTTCACAACATTAGTCCAGCAATTTCGAAGATTATGTCTAAACCGCCAACAGACGACAGACAAAAATGGGGACCAACTTCTTCATACTCCAGAGTTCTAGACACTGGGATTATGAAACGTTTAGAAAACATGAAATAATTTTCAAACAAAACTATTATTAAATATTCAATGTGACATAAAACTGTTTTGAGAATTCGATCTGGTGAAATTACCCGCAATGGCGTATTTTTTTGCAAATATGTTTTATATCAAATAGTGGGTTTTTCTTCTGCACCACTAAAGTTTTTTATTGAATCATATTTCTCGTAACAGTACCTTGGACTAGATTGCTGACCAATTTTGAGTATTTTCAGAAAAAAAAGTAGTATCAATTGAATAAAGTGAACAAAAAAATTTCAAATATAGTTTTTAAACTTTTTTGAAAAATACACCTTAGCAACCAACACACTTCGATGCAAATTCGCTTGAAAACACCCCAAAACGAAATCACTCTGTTCACGTAGAGAAGATTCTTGACGACCTTAAGGAAACAATCCCACTCATTATAAACCGTCAGTTGCACATTTTTTTATTAAAAATATTGCATGCACACGCAAACCCACAATAATTACCATCTTCTCCTTTTGCAAAACGCAAAACCTTGAAATTCGCTTCGCAACGCGAACAAGATCACGTACCACCTTCACGCGAGAAGTACCACAAAGCGTTTCCGCGTTGATTGTGAACGAAGAATTGATTTTATGGCTGAAAAGTTGCTAAACCCATAAGTTAACGAGCACTTACTACATACCAGATGAATCGAATCACGTGGATATCCAGCCGGAATTAGTACAGCTTTCTGGCCACCTAGTTTGGATGTTGGGAAAAGTTGGACTCGTTGTGTAACTAAAGGCAACAATGGATTGATGTGGAAATAGTTGAAGAGAAATAAATATAAATTATTAATGATAACGGATGGACGGAGAAAATCTATCAGTTGAATATCGCAAGTGATTAATCGACGGATGAAGATATAACTGACCTGAAAGCACAAATAAGGCAAAGGTCAAGTTGCTATTTGCAAGCGTGATGTGGCAGATGTAATTTCTGTCTCAGACCAAGACAAATGCGATCGAGTTTTAAAGAGATGGTAGCAAATAATACAAAGTATTCTATGCTTGAAGACGACTTCAAATAAATTTTAATTATTTAAGTAGCGCTTGACCCATCTCTGAAGCTTGTGGCGAATAGTACAATCAAGTATACACAATGTGTGGTTGAAGTCAATTTGGCGAAAAATGAGTTTAACAAGTTTAGACAATTAAATATACCGTGTGATCAGAAATGACCGAGTCTGTTGGCAGTACTTTTCAAACAAAAATGTCAACTTGCGTTTATGTTGGCATAACAGAAGTAATTGTGTGACAGATCCGTCAATCGTGACATTCGATAAATTTAGGTTATATTTTGGACAAATTCTGCAAATTAAAAATCTCAACAATCTATCAATCTTGACAGCTGACAACCGAAAATTATTGTAAACACCATGTTACCAATTTCAATTAAAAATCCAGGATTGCCAACAGTCTCAGTCATTTCTGATCATACGTCAACATAACCAAGATGCATTAATTTTATTGAACGAACCGGACAATACATACTTTTTGCTCAGTTTATAAATTAATGTAGCTAGTACTTAAAAAACTTGTAAATAAATGGTAACCAGTGATAACCAGTTTAGTTCCGTTTTAATTATCAAGAATGATAAAATATCACAATTACTACAATTCAGTGTAAATAATTCGTCATTTCAACTACCTTGAAGACGTCGATTTTGTTTAACCAATTATATTCTCTAAATCCCGCTGCAGTAAACTATGCAATTTTTTTATTTGCTTCCTTGATATTTATACTGGAAAAAATACACGTGTAAGATCTATAACACTGTTATCTTTGAAATGAAATTCCTCAACATAATTATATGTATTCTGCAAAGCTGTTGGACAAGTTAGAAATATTAACTGAAATACATATATGGAAATGCAAAAAAAAAACTCGTCATCATACTCTTGACATTTTGTAATTAATTATAAAGAAATTCACACCTATTCGTGAATTAGTTTTCGGCTGCTGAAGTGTGAACGTATGTAATCTAAAATCGTGTAGTTGCTTACTGATTGATTGAGAGATGACTAAATACTCATATTTGAAATAAAAGACTATGATGTAAGTCGTCAGCAAGAAATAAACTCAAAATATGTCAATTACTACACCCACTCTATCAGATCAGAGTAAAAATGCTTATTGATGTTCTAAGTTCTGTGTTGACGTCAATATAAAACAGATGTGTACAAAAGCGATTTCCAGCAGAATTTTTTTTCTTTTCGACTCTTTCGTAAGTTATTAATCTTACTATATTATTGTATTATTTTATAAAATTGAAAGGTGACGTCACAGTGTGAGTGAAGATGATCAGACACATTTTGGTGAACGATACACACAAAATTTCACAACAATCAGTCTAATAGTAGGAAAATTATTTGTCTAATAAAAATCGGCCTCGACGTTAAACAGACAAACAGACGGAAACGGGAGACCTATTTTTTTCGTATTTTAGGGGTCATTTCTGTTATATAACCTGGTTTTTCCTGCTCTTCTATGTGAAAAGAATAATTTTTAAAAAGTCAAAAATAGAACAGTTAGCGTAAAAAACGAACATTGTTTACGCTATGGGCAATCTTACAATAGAAGATAAACACAGTTTATTATGTACATTCTTCATAAAAAAAACCGGTTTGTGAAACAAGTAGCAGTTTCCGCGCAGTTGTAACAATCTGCTGAGATTTTCTTCAGACAATTAACACGCAAGGATAACATAAAAAACGTTAAAAAAAAAAAACGCGCGCGTATTATCTTTTATTGTTTTAACACCACATCTATTCTACAACTTTTTGCATCTCTGCAAACCTATTTTTCGCATAATATGCGACTGCATAATTTCTATTTAAACAAATGAGGTGTATATTAATCTAATCATCAAGTTTTTTTGATGTCACATAGCTGTCAAATGAGCACACCTCCTTCATAAAACATGAACAATTGTACGTCAACTCGTAAAGTGCGATGAAAAGCTGAACGGTTTTGCATTTGTAGATACCGCGCGGTTTTAAAATCAGGCCGCCCCATATAATTTTGGAACCGCTGGGAGTACAGCTTTGAAATTTACACATATGAATGTGTAATTACCTGGTACTGATTAAGCCTTTAGTGACGCGCTGTGACCTTGAAATGACAAAATTCTATCATATGGGTAACAAATTTTACATAGCACGGGGGTCACTATGAGCGCAATCAGCATCATTTGAACGCTAATCCATATGTTTTAAATAGTAATAAGTAGTAATATAAGGGTTATGATGAATTCAAAGAGTTACAATTTAAAATTTATATGTGACAACTCAAAAATGTGCTTGCTTTTTACTCCATTTCACTCTTAAAGCTTAAATAGGATTCGTAAAAAGACTTCAACTGCACACATTTTTGAATTTGTTGCAAATATGCATAAATGCAAGTCATGTGTTAAAGCTAATACATTTTTATTCGTAGGTGTAAGCTGAGGGAGTATAGTAATCGAGTCCATCGGACAAATAGTCACTTTAATGTTTTCTCGACGTCTCATGACCCCAAGAGTACGAAAAACATCTCCCGTTTCTCTTTGTCTATCTAGCGTCTGTGTCGATTTTTATTACACGTAATCTCCGAAGCTACTGGACCGATTGTTGTCAAATTTTGCATGTACATATTACGTGTAGATGGTAAAACGCTAACCAAAATTTGGATAATCATTCCCACCACCAATGGTGTGAAGTCATCTTCAAAACTCACAACAGTAAATTTGTTTTTAGCTTACCGTAATCATGGTAAATCAATAAAATTTATTAATTTATTCTCTCATAAAAAATTCAAAACGTTATCTCAAAATTTTGCCAAATAAATTCTCTTTGAATTATGCAAAATATTATCACCTATATTTGTTGCTTATCAATGCACTTATACTTTCTAGAATTACTTATACAAGGTGGCCCAAAAAAAGAGGCAATTTATTTTACTGATTAAATTAAGAACGACTCACTCTATTTTCCCGAAAATTTGAGAATATAGTACTACTATTATTATTAGTATTACACTGCATATATTCAAATTGATAACTCACTTAAAACAAACGCGTAGCACACTTCTTTACCTTTATTTTAACATGACGTACGTATCTTTATTTTAACTTATAAGAGTTAATATAAAAAAATAAAATTCGCAACCGCAAAATTAAATCTTATAATTTTTCGAAAAATCTGGAATTGTAATTACCAAAATCTAAGCTGACGAAGTGTGATCAAAAACTTTTCTAACTACACCATTATTTACCGAAATTTTAAAAATAGCACGGTTCACAAAAAACTACGACAAATTAACTAACAGTAATATGACTGTAATGAACTTTTATTACATTCATCAAACACTTTATTTCATATATCTTGCACGAAAAGAAGCTCCGACGTTCGTCACTCATTGGTAGCTTTACCATTTGGCATTTAATTAATCAAGTGATAATTATTAACGTAATAAAATCATTTTTCTGTCTAAAAGTGTAATTAAATACCACTTCTAGTACAATTACTATTTGTTAACAGCAGTTATTAGCACATTGCACTTTACTGGTACATTTGGAACAAAATTAGTTAGCCTGGAACTTTTCAAAACGGAAAGTTCCGAAAGATATGAGCAATTTCTTGAAACTCTACTCGTTTCAATTATTATGTATGAATTTGCCTAGTTCGAAACTGAGCAGCATATAAGTATCACCTGAATTAAAGTTGGAAGCCATCCAATTGGATCCAAGGTGAGTAACTGATATATTTATGTGTGACATGTCTCGTACATGCATTTTCGCAGTAAAAGCTAACAACGTTCTACACTTGTTTGTCATATTCATTTTTACCATAACGAAAATTTGATATATTTATTTTATTACAAATTAGTACATAATTAGTTTACTTTAGTCCCCAAATTTGTTAAAGTTGTTCATAATCTAATCATCTCGTTCAAACATTTTATACCTCAACTGTTGTTTCTCTACTAGAGGTAAAATAATTTGAGAATAACGTGGTGAGTCATCAAATACGAGTCTGAACGTGGCTTCCGCGAATTGATTTTTATAAGGCTTATTTTTAAAACAATTATTATAAAACAAATCTCCATTATTTTTACTTCCCGAGCGTAAGCGAAGGAAGTATTGTAATCGAGTCCGTCGGCCGACTCTCTAATTTTACGTTTTCTCGATCTTTCATGACCCCTAGAAGACGAAGAAATAGGTCTCCCATTTCCGTCTGTCTGTATTTCCGTCTGTCTGTCTGTCCGTCTGTCTGCCGTCCCGGATTTTTATTAGACAGTACTGGACCGATTGTTGTGAAATTTTGTACTTATATTAGGAATATCATGTACATGGTAAAACGCTAACCAAAATTTGTCTAATCATCCCCACCACTAATGCAATGACGTCACTTCAAAATTGTACATAGTAAATGGGTCTTAAATTGTATAAAATAACATAGTCCTACACATGTAGTTTACGACGCCGAATTGAGTTTTTACCCGAAACGTCCAGATTTTTGGAAAAAAAATCAAAATTATAAAACAACATTTTGCAATTTTATTTTGAATCTGCTAACCCGAATGTTTTGAAATGTTGCAGATGTTTTAAGGCTCTAAAGAGCATCATAAATCTTTAGTCAAAATATATTTGGTTATCCCCTCCAAAAACTTATATAAATCCTATCTAAAATGTACAAAATATGATGCGTCTGTACTTGTGATATATCACTCGATTCATATTTTTTGGAAATGCATATACAGGGTGACTCAAAAAAATTAATGAATGCGAAAAATTTATTTTACTGATTTACTCAGGAACTACAAAACCGAATGCTTTGAAATCTTGAAGATTTTTAAAATTATCATAAGCATGGTAAATTTTTGATCAAAATGTATTTGGTCGTCCTCCCTAAAAAATGTATGACGTCACCCCTAAATTTTGCTGAATAAATCCTATCTAAAATGCAAAAAATATGATGAGTTTGTACTTGTGATTTATCATTCCATTCATATTTTTTAGATTTGCTTAAGAGGTGGCTCAAAAAAATTAATGAAGTCAATTTATTTATTGATTAAATTAAAAGCAACACTTATTATTAGTATTACATTGGACCAACCCAATTTGGTAGACACAAAATTTTGTAAAGTGAAAACTCGGTTGAAACATAAGGGTAGCACGCTTATTTACATTTACTTTAACATTACAGACGTGCATTTGTTTTGTGCGCTGACTAGGTTCCGCGAATGTGGCATAGACATGTTTATAATCAACCAATTGTGAATTCCACCGTCAAAAATTAAAATAAAACCCAATGTTTTATATAATAAGTGGAAGTCGAAGCAATAAAAATCTCTAGACGACCATCGGTTTTGTTTACAGTTTCTCTGTTTGACTCTCACGTATACAGTCTCAGCAAGTGTTACGCTTGTCGTCTTAAATTAAGAATGCTTATACATAAACGATTTTCAGTTGCCTCTCCTTGTACACGCCGGCGCCGCGCCGTATACGTGAGTTAATTGTTTCGTTATTTTATTGATTATTACAAATCAATATTCAAAACGAGCCAATTCATTTTCTCGAAAATTTGGGAATACAATAATTTTATTGTTAGTATTACACTACATCTATCCCAACTGATGTACGTGTCCTTGCAAAAATCGCATTTTTTTTTAAATTCCCACTACAAAAATGTATTGAGAAAAAAACCACAATAGGCATGCAGTCGTCAAGTTTCCGACAGCGAGGGAAGTACGGTCTAAACTCTTTAGACCAATTTTTTATTTTATCGCAATCTTATAAACTAAAAATTATTAATTCACAATACTCTTAGTTATTGCTTTTTTGCTGCCCAAACAAGACTTTCTAGTAGAGATGTACCGACTGTAGGTCTGGCCGACTAACCGACTAGCCGATTGTTCGGCCAATAAAAACCGACTAGTCGGCCGACTGTTCGGTTTTGCTAAAACCGGTTTATAAATGCGACAGACAGTGTGTTTTTTTTCTATTTCTGTGACTACCTTAAAAAATTGTTTTATTTTAATAAAAGGAATAACTAAAGTTCCTTTGTTTACAAAAAAATTTGTTAAATTTGTTTGGATAATTTTAACATTTAATTTTTTTAGTAACTCAGTACAAAAATAAAGAATAACACAATTTAGGGCCAGTTTATATAATATTTTAACTGAGATTAAGTTGATCGCGCATTTAACAAGGCCATTAGCGACGTCTGATTGGCGTAGAATCGGTCACATTCACATGGTACTTTAACGCGGTGTTAAAAATTAAATCGCAATTAAATATTTAATTGAGGTTCTCAGTAAACCGGGTTTAATTCTTTAACATACTATTTTAATTTTAATAAAAAAAGCCGACCGATCGGCTGTTTAGCCAACCAGTCGCCGACTGCAGCCGATGATGAAAAACGGCCGAATAGTCGGCTTATCCGACCGGTCGGCCACTAGTCGGTACATCCCTACTTTCTAGTGTAAATGTCATTCATAGTTAGTCATTATTATGTTGTATTTTATTTGCTTTTTGCCGAAAGAATGTAATCCTTTAGTCCGGTCAAATTAGACATTCGGTGCTACATAAATTCGCAACAAGCTGAATTTTGGTACAATTGTTCAAAATACAAATATAAACAAAACCTGAAAGTTCCCCATCATTCCCGTGTATGGAAAAAATTTTATTCAAGGTCAAATGTCAAAAAAATGAGTTTTTCGCGATTTTCAGCAAAACGGTAAGTTTTATCATAAAAATACTTCAGACTAAAATTATAGATCATAAAATTATCTATAAAAAATGTATTTACACTTTTTTTCCTAAGAGCCACCGTTTCCGAGATATAGCGGTGCAAAAAGTTGTAACAGTTGTAATCGTCATAACATGCATGAGTACGCCACGTATATTCATCTCTAGAGTTGTAATATTATATAGGTATAGGATAAAATACTACATCCACTACTTCAGCTTGCTTTAGCAATTACAATATTAAAAGACGTTGAAATTGATGACATCTTGAATGCAGATCTAATCATAAATATCGAGCTTATATTAGAAAACACTTTTTCATACAATGATATAGAAAATGATGATGAAGTTTCTGGAGCTTTACTTAACAGATTAAATCAAAAACTAAAAGAATATGAGGAACGAGGACCAACTGCAAAACTTTGGATTCAATATTTTTATATGGTTTCCATTGCTAAAGATTTCCTAAGAGCTAAGCGTATGGGAGATTGGGAAGCTCATTTGAACTGCGTCAAAGAAATGCTTCCTTATTTTCACGCATCTGGACATTTTCCTTATGGTAAGTCTGCACACCTTTACTTGCAGGATATGCAACAAGTTACAAAATTTGATGGATCCTGCAGTTTACGCAAAATTTTCGGAAGGATTTTTCACAGTTAGACGTTCAGACAAATTAAGTTGTAGAACTGCAACAGACATGGTAATCGAACAGTCTATGATGAAATCTATGAAGACAGATGGAGGTTTTGCGTAAACTTCAGGATCAATCAAATTTTGTAATTGTTGCATATGCTGCAAGTAAAGGTGTTCTGCACACCTTTGTGCAGACTTAGCATAAGGAAAATGTCCAGACGCGTGAAAATAAGGAAGCATTTCTTTGACGCAGTTCAAATGAGCTTCCCAATCTCCCATACGCTCAGCTCTTAGAAACTCTTTAGCAATGGAAACCATATAAAAATATTGAATCCAAAGTTTTGCAGTTGGTCCTCGTTCCTCATATTCTTTTAGTTTTTGATTTAATCTGTTAAGTAAAACTCCAGAAACTTCATCATCATTTTCTATATCATTGTATGAAAAAGTGTTTTCTAATATACGCTCGATATTTATGATTAGATCTGCATTCAAGATGTCATCAATTTCACGATCTTTTAATATTGTAATTGCTAAAGCAAGCTGAAGTAGTGCATGTAGTATTTTACCCTATACTATATAATATTACAATTCTAGAGATGAATATACGTGGCGTACTCATGCATGTTATGACGATTACAACTGTTACAACTTTTTGCACCGCTATATCTCGGAGACGGTGGCTCGTAGGAAAAAAGTATAAATACATTTTTCATAGATAATATGTATTATGGTCTATAATTTTAGTCTGAGGTATTTTTATGATAAAACTTACCCTTTTGCTGAAAATCGTGAAAAACTAATTTTTTTGACATTTGACCTTGAATAAAAATTTTTCCATACACGGGAATGATGGGGAACTTTCAGGTTTTGTTTATAATTGTATTTTGAACAATTGTACCAAAATTCAGCTTGTTGCGAATTTATGTAATTTCACCCCAATTTTTTGGTCTAATTTGACCGGACTATTGTCAGCAACCATCAACAATTTGTTAAATTATTTGGTATGAAATCACCTTCCATTGAGGTATCATCCGGTGTGTCATCATAAGATTCCCATCTCACTCCAATTATCTTCTCTTTATTCACTAGTGACGTAACAAAGTATTTAAAGAAGGGTAAATTATCGGATGATTTGAAATATGTACTTATTAAGAGTAATCTCAACTGATTCTGAATCTACATTGCTTCAAAAGACTAACCACATCCAAAGCTCGTAGAATGTATGATTTTTAAAATTTGATTAATCTTTTTTATATTTTTCTTTACTTCGACATGTATTCCATGTTCACAGTTTTGTCAAATAATACAATATCAACTACCCACTGCTTCAGATTCCTTTTCATGACAGAATTTAAAAAATTAACTCATATTGGGCATTCCAATCAATGAATTTAAATCATGGATTAGATTTATGTACTATAAAACATAAATTTGTATTCTTAAGTTATTATGTATATGTACAAGGACTCCGTTAACAGCCTTATCATTATTATAATTAAAGCTTGTATGTCCCTGTCAACAATCAAAGTAACCAAAATACAAAATTCGTAGAATACCAAAAATGTGATTAGAATAAAAAACACCCCAAGCAAAATCTGTTGCAAATTATATCTACGTTATATGTATATTGTTTACTCATCATAAACCACCGTTACCATAAAAATATCTCCATCGATTGCCTCCAAATTTGCATTTAGAAAAAGTCGAACTCCTTGAAAACAGCAACAAACGCACCAAGAAGCACAAATTAGACAGTTACATGCAACATCGTCGATGCATTTTTTTCATGCAGGTGCCCTTGAAACCGGTATTACTTTCGCCGAAACCAATATCAAAATGCAGTTTTTTAAAACCGCATTCCCCGATAATAGCCAAACCTCATAATTAATTCCAAAAAATCTAGCGTCTATCTCGTAAAAGCCTCAAGAAAAACAAAAGTACGCAGTCCCAATCTTGAGCTGGCACGATCCTGAATTGGCAAACAAACGTAAATAAAATCCTTTGGCAAAGACATGAACCCTTCACGATTTATTATCCATCGTTAAACCCAGCGGCAGCAGTATTATATCATAACGACTGCATCGCTCAAAAATTAGGTCATCTAAATAGCGGAATCCAAAAATATGGCAAAAACCGCAGGTAATAAACATCGGCAATATTTATAAACCGCGGCATCTAAAAATATTCAAAGGCCGGCCGCAGCGCCAAAGCAGCGACAGTTTGAGAAATTTTATATTTGCGTTCGTCTTTAGCAAGAATTTTTGGAACTCGCTGCAGGTATATCGAACGAAGACTTTGGCAGCGCTCCAGCGCTATTGCAGCTACACATTTTTGCTTCGGATCTTGAACCGACCGAAAAAAGTCGACGAAGATAACTTCTTATGTAAGTTCTTGTAATGCATAAATTACAAGCGTAAAAAACCCAAATCGACACTTTTGGGTTAGAGAAAGTTTCGACAAAAAACACGAAAAAGCCGGGTTTTTTTGCCGTAGACAATACTGACGTTGAGTAAACTATATTGAACTTTGGCTTTCTAATTCAGCTGAGAAAAGTGCAACTTGTAAACCAAACAATGGGTTAATTTAAGGTCGTCGGGGCCAATTAGCGAATACTCATGAAATTAGCTTGTCGCGTTATCGTGGTCGCAATTTTTAAATCATTTACGAAACAGCAGCGCAAAACGACGTTATCAAAAAATTCGAATTATGTTGGCGCGTATTTGCATAACGTTATCAGGCCTTTGAAGTTAAAATAGCCATAATTTAAAGCGAACAAACACACGCAATTGATGGTTTCTTTATTACAAAATTACTGCCGTAGGTTGAGACGTATCGATTGACCGAGTATTTTTTTAAGTGAAAAGTTAAAACTACCTATAGAAGTTTACGACTACCTCAATAATAAATTTAACAGCCGATTATAATACTGTAGAGAACAACAAATTATTCATAAATCTTTTAATAACTGTATTACGTGACTATTAAATTTGTTTAAAATATCCAATAAAATACCATGCTGGTTTTACTGAGTAATATAAAATTTTCCCGAAATATAACATTAACCGTGGTTTTTTCGTTTATTTATTCACGAGTTGCAGACTGACTTCGACATATTTCTGACTTCTATATGACATTAAACTCAATCAATACTAAAAAATAATAAATATCGACTACTGAAAACAATAAACCAATCGTCTAAGCACACGATTTATTTTATTGATATTTTGATTACAACGTGTGACGGTAGATGCACATCAAGAAAATTACATACATTTATTAATGTATCCACCCTAAGCCAAGTGTGAAGCTTTATGAATACGTAAAGCCAATTTGTAAATTCGAGATCTGACGAATTACCGCTAGTTCCCAGATCATCAATTCTCTACATCTTAAAAACAAAAATTCCTACCGCACTTAAATATTTAACGAAAGGACACTCTGTCTGTCAACGCAGGATAAAAATAGTGACATTGTGACACTGCAATACTGTATCCCAACAACCTAATTTAAATTTCGGCTTTTTCCAAAACATCCATTAAAATGGTGACACGTCTTAAAAACATTATATTTTAAGGATGTTCTATTTTTGCCTTATTCTTTGACTCTAAATTAAAAAAAAAAAAAAAAACACCCGTAAATCCCTTGTGCATTATTAAATATGAGTTGTGTTTTGACAAAGTCCTAATCATTTGTACATATTTACTTTGAAAAAATTACATGTTGTCAGTTTATGAACAGTGTCCATCATTGACTTCCTTTCCTTTTAATTATGTGTAATAAACTGAAACACGCAAATTGTCGAGGTAACTATAAAACTGGAACCTGATCAAAATATTGACTATTAAAAAAAAACTATAAAAAAAAATGTTATACAATCAAATAATACATAACAAATCATCAAACACTTCAAGGCTTTCCTATTTCAGATCACTACAGTTTGTAAACAAATTTATCATAAGCGTTTGAAAAAAAAAAGTCAAACTGCAAAAATAACTCTCGTGACTTTTTCCTCAGTTTTTGAAATAACATCTTGGTTTAAGCAAAACATTAAATTTAACTATATCAAAGGAAATAATTTCCACTGAAAATGACTCATAAATTATCCAATTTATCAACATTTAATTCAATTACTTCAGGACTCTTTACCCCTAAACCTACCGCTCATTTATAAAACATAATAATATCAATATCACAAAGTCGGTCCCTGGAGTGTACTAATCGAAGTAGTAAAGAACTTTATCGGCAAAACAAGTACCATTGCATGTTATGTAAGCTAAAGGTCGCAAACCGTGTTAGCTTCTAGAAAAACCACACTATTACAAATCAACCTACTCTGACCCGTGGAAAATCCAACCACTTTTACAATGATTTCAAACTCAAATCTAAAAAAAATGTTTGGAATCAACTGACCCACATTTAACAAAATTACTATAAAATTGTGTATTAATGTATCTACCAAAATATTTACATTGTTTGAACAATTTTACGATGTTTAGTTTATTATTTGCTTTTTGGTAATTATAACATTAAGAAATTTTAATGTTTTCATTGAGACAATCATTTATTTAATCCCTAAGGATATGTAGCAAAAAATAAACTTACATCCTTCTGGGTTAGATGATCGAAATCCACATTTTTTTAAATTTCATTCAAAATATGTACTGACTCACCCTATAAAATATGTCTTAGATTTTATGTTCGAAGAAAAACCTCAGTTTGCTGATGAATTGACGAGGTTACTAACGTAGAGATCAAGTGACCTGGACGTTGGCGCCGTCACACCGCCGATCGCTACTCTTGTAGAATAAAAGAATCATATACTGTGTGTTTTCAAGTAGATGAAATTACAATATAAGGACCGTCAAGGGACGTCATAAAATTAATCGTAGTACAATTTGGAATAATTCAGACCACAATTTTGTTGACTAAATTTAGAAATGTCTTGTCAATAATAGATGAACCAACTGTAACTGGAGAATCACAGTCAAGACAATGTGTTTTTTAATTAAATAATACTCACTTTACACCGCAACAAAGTTTCGAGCATTGCTTTCAACCTTTCAAACTTTATTTGTTCGCAAATATTTTCACAAAGATTAGAAAAAACAATGTTTCGTCACAAAATTTGTTTGCTGTGTAGCTATTAGTCTGGTACTTAAAATAATTAAAATAAAACACCCTGTATATTTCTCACAAAATGTTAAACTGCTCTTTAATACATTAGGAGACGATCAGTTAATTGGGGGATTAAGTTAATAACGTCATTAAGGGGATCTGTAATCAGCATCTAAATGTAAATATTTTAGTCAATTAAATAAAAAAATTAGATATCAGGTGAAATAGCTGCAGGAAAAACAAGAAAAAACATCATTAACATTTTTACTATTACATCTTTACAAACAGAATAACTATGTTTGCGTTAGTTATTAAAAAGTAGGTACATACTTTATTTAGATGTCATAATGATTGTTCCATGAGTATAGTATAGCGGAATTTGTAACTAGAAATAACGTCAAATTTTTAAGAAACCGAAAATTCAGAGAAGCGTCATGGTCCGACCGTCCAAGAATCAAATAAATTTGTTAAAGTATATTATAGGTTTGATATTTTCAAAGCTATGGAAATAAAACTATGTTTCTTAAAATGATAAAATTCTATATTTGTTATTTTAAGAAGCCGAAAAACAGGTAAAATTTAACTAAAATACTAAGCTTTTTAATCCAGATCAAAAATCAAATCAAATTTATTACAATTTGGAAAAATGTTGAGATTTTTCTAAACCTAAAGTGTGTTTTTTATTTGCAATGATTTTAAACAGTAAACCCAAAAATGGAGTTTAAATTACTTTTCATTTCTTTAAAGTTTGAACCAATTAGTATTTTAAATATTGGCACACAGTAAAAACTGTATTTAATGACACGTTGACATGTACAAAAATTGAATCAAAATGTTCGCTTTTCAACGTGCCAACAAGTTCATAAGTGTTGTAGTTTCAATATTCAGTCTGGAAAGCATTTCTTTGGTATCTTTCTTCTTTACTTAGTTTTTATACATATATTTATGTATGTATTTATTTAATTATTTATCATTTTTTTGAGTAAACGGTGTTGTTAAAGACTCGGAATATCGTCTCATAATTTGAACAGAATTACGAAGAAACATAACTACTTTTTTTTTGAGAACTAAAATTGTTTTCAAATTAAATGTGACTTTGGTAACATGACAAACTGTCATTTCCTGAAATCGATATGACAAGTTTTACACAATTTGAATAATCGTCTAGTTTACCACAGCTCTGAACATAAAATCCTTTTGACACAATTGACCATCTTCAAATTTGTTTCCGTCTGTCTTAATTTTATATAAATCTCTTAACATGTACAAAGCCCCAATTTCAACTATAAATTAAAAGAAAATTACTTTAAAAAGTTTTTTTTACTAAAGTTTGAGTTTATTTATTTATTTTCTGTAAATCTTCTTCGTCGCTAGTAGTTTTGGAAGGCCTTGAAAAATTATGAAAAACTACTTAAAGCAACAATAAATTTAGTACATTTTGAAAAAATCGAAAGTTCAGCGAAGCCTCTTGATCTCGTAAAATTCGTTAAAGAATGGTTCATTTGATGTTTTAAAAGCAGTCAAATTTAACCGAAATTTGTTTAAAATGGCTAAATTTGTTACAATATGATCAACATATCAATATATGTATTTTTTTTTTTATTGATTTATTTAACTTAAGCCAGAACTTTGAGTGTGAGGCTTAAGTCTCCGAGCGTAGCGAGTTAAAAATGTTTTTTGTCAATACTTGTACATACAACATTTATTGTTTCTAAAAGCAGAAATATATATAGGAACATTTTCATGAACGTAGACATCTTTTGGAAAAATTCCTCTATTTGTATATATGTACGTGCATTTTGACGACTTCCGTGAACTCTAATTAATTACACAATTTTGAAACTTCCATAATTATCTCCATTCGGCGTTTTTTAAACAACTCCAAAATATGTACACTACAAATTTGCACTACATTTACCACTTTATCGGCATCGTAAATTTTACGCCAAATAAACATAAACAAACCAAAGACTTGGTCAGTAGCAACAATTACAAAGTTTCCATGACACGCATACTAAACAAATACAACAATGACGTGTCTTTGTGGGCGATCAATAATAAAACAAGGAAAGATTGTGTGCCAAACACAAAAAGAAAGTGATAAAGAGTTCCACATCGGATAACATAGTAAATAATCGCTAAGACGAGCACATTTAGAGATCAATTTTCGCGGATTAAAAACAATTTGGCTATTCCGAGAAACCTTGAATCAACTATTCCCAGTTACGGTTCCATTCCGTTTCATTTTTTAGCCACTTTTTTGCGCACACACCTTGAATTTTTTAAATGATGTTTTTGTTAAACAATTATGATAACATTTTTAGCGTCACAGTTATGGCAATGCTGTGGCTAGATAACAAGATAAAATTTCCTAAATTAGTCTGAAAATTGCATTTAGTTATCACTTTCTCAATAAGTTGTTGGTACATTTTTTGGCTCGATCCTTCGAGCCGGATCTACGAACGTAAAAACAATGACACACAAGAATTTATCAACGATCAATAGGATTATTTACATACTGTTATCGTTCTTAAATACGTTTACACACCTACAGTTTACGTTTACTTCATTGCTTTATTTAATAACTAGAGAACAATATATCATTAGTCATTTTGCTCTGCACGATAATGAATTCGAAACGGAGCACCCACGTGTCCAATGGCTATGATTCACTTTTAATCATTCTTGTGCGAAAAAAATCTTCAACTGAAATTGGCACAATAACCGCTCACAGAGCTCATTACGTTCCACTCCATTCAATGACTTCACGATTTAGCACTTTTGCCTCATTTTGGTCGTCATAACCGTGTCATGTTCGTGCATAATGGTCGAGCATTTCGTGCTCAATTAAAATCGCCTTGACTTATTGCAGTTATTGTGTATATGTGCAATGTAAAAGCAAATTATTTGTATAGCGTGTACACCTTTTTGGCGACCTTTCCCATTACATACATCTTTTTTAATAATTGTCCGAAGTCTCCATTCACTTTCTATCAGTGTTCATAATTTCACTGCTAACTTTATCATTACCTTGACTAGTTTTATTATCAACCTTTTTGCCACTTTTCCGTTGTGTCGTAGGTCTTTCAATTTGAGAAAAACCGAGCAAATTCGAGACTATGATACAATCCATCATCAGAGCTGGACGAAGGATTAACATCACAATAGTTAACAAACACATCACAAAACATAATGCAAAATGACGACGAATTCCATGCACTATTATTAAAACTGACAATACACCTACAATTTTTTCTGCAATCGAAACAAATCAAACATTTTGTATTGTCTGAAATCACAATTAAGCCTACATTTGCAGTTTTAGAAAAAGGCACTTATTGCTACTATTATTTTACGTCTACCTTTGAGATAATTACGAAAATAATAAATAGTCTGTTGTCGTACACCGAATATTATCCACAACAAAACGTGCAATGAGTACTAAAGTCCAAATCGGCCTACTGATAAGTAACAACATCAAAAATTTACGTTTACAATAAACTACTTGGTTGTACCATAACGTACTTAATCCAAACTGCAGCAATTCTTTTAAAAATATTTTTTTAAAATGAGAGTAATTGTTCTTTTAGTCACATTTCGAATAGCAAAGTGATTAGAAAAACTTACACCTGATTTACACTAACTATGGCTTTAGCCACCAGACATAACAAACTTAAAATGCACTTCACGTGCAGCTATAGAAAAAAGCCGTTTAACACCCACGGTGAATTACATTCAGGATTTTACCGCGATTATATGTTTAAATTTCAAACAAAACGTTTTTCACTAACCTTCACTACCAACAATCAAAAATGTAACAAATTAAGAAAAAACAAATCATGACGTTATTCCCCCTATCAGGGACCTTGACGCTATATTACAATTATCCCTTTCACGTACTAATTTCCTGTGAAAATGCGACCTGAACCTACCTCAATTCTCCTTGAATTTAATCTTTCTGTTTACAAAGATTACCACTGGCAACATATAATTTTTTATACTTGGAACGAAAGCAAAAAGATAAGATAATAGCGATCGTAGAAAAAATAATGTGCAACTTGAAATGAAAGTGCTTTCCTTACGCGCGCAATCACTCGGTGCATGAAAAACTTCAGAGTATTACCAACCGAAACTAAAAGAAAGCAAGAAATGTGTGAATACGCCCAGGCCTGGACATATTTATAGCGATCGTAGAAAAAATAGTGTGCAAGTCGAGGTGAAAGTACTTTCCTTACGCCCGCATTCGGTCAAAGCCTGTTAAACTCCAGAAAGGGGGATTGTGTAATTGAATATTTGCGTATTTTCCCGTCGGAACTAAAACAAAGCAAGAAATGTGTGAATAAATAAGGTAAGTATACGAGAATCGATTTTCTTGGGAACGATGCTCTTGATCTTCGTTCTCACGTGAAATTTTAATAAACTTGTTTTCTTTGCGTGTTTTCAGTTATTTGCGCAGTAAGAAAAATAACAAGAGGATCATATTGTCAATTCAAGTTAAATATTAATTGCGGTCACACCACGAAAATTTAGGCTACGGCGAGAGCTGGTAATTATATTTGTATTGACATATCACTAAAAAAATAATTATATGCTTCGCTAATATATTTTTTGTTTGAAATTATTCTTTGACGCAATTCCGTTTTATGATCATCATGGTTTTTGGTCATTACACGATTTTCGAAATATCGGTTTGATTATGCTATGCTTAAATGATACAACACATCTAACACAATTTTAAGTACAAACATGTTATATAAGTATTTAGAAACGCTTTCAATATATGTATCTAATAATATATTTTAACAGACGATTGAAAAGACGATTCCCACTAGCTCTGTACACCTAGCTGAACAAAAATGTTATGAAAAGGAGTAGGTACTTTTTTCCTAAAACTATGAATTGTATTTAAATTTTCATCAAGGTGAAATTATAAAATTTATAACCGTACTTAACATATAACCTGTTATTATTAATTACTCAAGTATTCATAAAAAATAACGGAAATTTGTTAAATACAAACGCTAAACAGAGACGAATTTTATGAACAGTTTTTTTTACACTAAACCTGCAAATTTTATCTCATAGTTATTATCACCATTGAATTAACATCAAATTAATGCCACATACTATACGAAATATAAGGTTGCTAGGAAAAGAATGAAATCCAACGACGACGTTCCATTCGTTATTCTTTAACAAACACGAAAATAAATAATTTAAAATAAATCATTTATTATTAACTGAGTTATTTAAATCTTAAATTAATGGTTTATAGCAGTAGTGATAATTTTCACTTTTTGTATTTACATGAATTAAGTAATACGTACATTAACGCACTCATTTAGCTGATCCTAGAGAAGCTAAATTAAATTTTAAGTCCCATATAAATATTTTTCACTTATTTAAGATAATTTTAAACAGATTCAGAACTCGTAGTCATGTTTGTTATCATACTGGTGTGATTACAGTTCCAGACTAGTTTCACGTTCGTTTGGCAATAAAGTTTTTATCTCACTTGTACCGTAACTAACTATTACACAACGAACAGCGAACATGATTTTTTGGAATATTTACAAATGAGCATACCTAATTTAAAATCGAATTGTGCATTAAAAAACGACAGCAAAAAACACATTTTTTAAACTCTATGGTCCAGACACTATGACTATGGAAATTAATGTTCAAATAAACCAAATAAAAATTCAAATTAAGTTACATATTCATGAGTGGGATTAAATTTGCAAAATATTAACCAAACGTAGGAAATAAATATCGCAGGCCGCTCCAAATATTCGAACGTTGTGCTCAAAAAGCGTTCTTTGAACTTTGAACATCCACAAATTAGACGGAAAATCCATAAAGGATTGATTTATCGTTAAGTTCTCGACCACGACAATCATGCACATTTTATGTACTTTGCCCTGTATGAAAAATTATAGCGTAGGGATGGTCAGGCGATGTGTAATAATTCACGATGCGCTCTTCACGGGCTGTTATTAGGTTGTCTTGTTACTTTATGACCACTTAAGCTTAACTCATAAAAATACAACCACTGAAGCAGCTACCAGCAACTAAACAATATTTAAATTTTATTGTAATAAAGTGCCAAACTGTAGAAAGCAGACAACCTTGACAAAATTGATTAATCGATTCGGACTTCCAGACTTTAAAGAAAAAAATTGCCATAAAGAAACCGACATTTCCTTTTATTTTCGTCGATACACGCAGTTACTCCATACATCTGGAAATTTTTAACATCTGGAAATTTTTAACTGGTTTGTCATAATCATAACAAAGCAAAAATTGCAACACCACAACGCATAAACAAAGTTGACCGATTACCTTAATCCCAATTTCCCATATTTTTCCATTTCGACTGTTTTTACCCGTACGCACATCCAACGAATCAAATTCACCATCCTCTTATCTCTTCTCATAAGTAGAACAAACTAAATATTGACTCTTCCGAGATGATTGAACCACAATTACAAAATCGTGTTACGTCAAACGAATTCGGTTTTAAGCCGCTTAAAATATTAATTTCTTTTTTGACTTGGGGGCTCAAACTTCGTAGCAATCAAAGACAAGATCGTTAATAATTTAATGAAAGACAACGGCATCAAAATCACTGAACTCGCTTCCATAATAAGGGAAACTTTAATGAAGTTATTTGTTCAGTGTCGTTTCTCATGCATAAAAAATTCTACTTAATTAATGACAATGAAAAATCAATACGGACAAACACCAATAGGTTATTCAACGAAACTGAGCAGGAAAGGTGACGAACTGAGGCCAAACGGTGTTGACACGAGTTAATGCATGCGTGAATTAAAAGGGGAAAAGACGGAAACAGCGACTCCGATTTTTCGTTCCTGTATGCATACAAAGGCGATTTGTAATCGATTTTCCCGGTTTTTTGACACCTTGTAGTTAATATTTAATTTCACGTTGTCTGGGATATCCAGTTCGAAGGAGCACAAATTAGCGCTCTAAAATTATCCACATGAATAGGATTGCACTATTGTTTTTTTAAGTGGTATAACGTAGAAGTTTCCTTTTCAGAATCTACGTTAATGTCGTTTTAGAGTATTTACAATTAATTACGTGGTGGCAGTGAAGATCGTTTTTTAGTCATCGACACATTTTACATCATGTGATTTTCGTGTATTTTTCTCTTTTTTTTGCTACAATCATTTCAACTCAATTGACCTTCTACATTTCCTTCCACGTTTTGACACACTTAGATGCATCATCTTTTTAAATATAATAATAATAACATATGCAATATTATAGTGTGTACGCATAAATTCTACAAGCAATTAATTAGGAAGAAATCGAAATTGTTTTTATTTTGAACTCAAAATCATCATTATTTTGTAAACTAACAAATGTTGATTTTCACATTCTGTTATTTTATAATGACAATTTTTCGAGAGATCATTAATGTCTACCATGAGTTATTACTTATGAGTGTAACTAAGCGCTTGGACCTGCTTTTTTTAATTATCGTATTCGAAATAAGTATAATCACTTATTATTACATTTCTATATTTTTACTTCTCGAACGTAAGCTCAAGGAATGCCTAATCTTTACCTTTTTAAAGTATTTAGGTGACATGTTTAAAAAATAAAAAACCAAAACTCCACATGAAATGTAAAAATTCTCCAGCTTCCATTTTTGTTCAAGTATAAAACACATATAATCCTACTAAATCGGAACTATATGTAAATATATACATTTTTTTTTTTTCTAAAAAATGCAATACATATTTCAAAAAATGGGTTACATCAACTTTGATTATTGTTACATGGACCTATAATGACCATACTCCTTCTATAATCCTTTTATTTTGTTTCACAGAACTTCTGGCAATAAAGTACGACACAAAAGGCAATAAAATCTTTATGCGTCAAGATAAAGACGAAAGGTAAAACAGCCCTATAAAACACATTAGAAACCTTATTTCCACTGATACGACTTTTCCGTGTTGCGACGATGACACCAAGTGTTTTTAAAATTTGTTTTGTTAAATTTAATTTAAAAAATTTCATACAGTTGCTATAAATTACTGCAAAAAAAATAGATGCCGTACTTTTAGTACAATATTAAAGTGATTAAATTCCCTCTGCCGAACAAGCAGCAAAATTCGAGAACGAAATAATCTAACTGTCCAAAAAAAAATTGATGGCGTCACACCGACACAGTCTAAATGGCCGAAAATTGGAGCTTCTAATATATTTAGAAGGTTGGTCTTCCTTTTTGTTTTTTTTTGGGCGCCCTGTATAAAAGCTTATTTTTTTTTTTAATGTAAAAATGTACATAATTTTTATCATTCTTTCTTATTACAGAAAATTAGTTTAGTTGAACTTCAGTTATAGTTAATTATGTTAACAGTTTACATATTTTCCTGCTTTCCTTGAATTTTCCGGCATAACCAGTTGGAAAATCCTTAATGACGTATATACAGGATGCAATTAAATATTTTATTGCTATAGATAAGATAAATTGGTGACTGTAAACATACCTGGCTTCAAATTTTTTTTTTACAAAATTAAGCATTTATGTTTTTTACAATTTGACAAGTTTGTCCCAAATTTTAAATTTCATCTAGTCGATTGGTAATTTTATAATATTCAGTCTCAAAAAACTGTCGTTCATTCTTGTTGCAACCTCTCAAATTAATAACAATTATCTATGCAAATATTTTCCTAAAAACCTTGTTACAATTTCAACAGCAAATACAAATTCGTAAAATATAAAACATGAAAGCTGGAAAGTACGTAGTTCAAGTATCGAAATGAATGAAACTTCCTCGAAACTGATCCCTCCGAGCAGCTTTTCATTCTGCTGCAGATGTCAGAAATTCTCCGAACAATTAACGAAAGATTCGCCTGCAGAACTCAGAATTCCGGGAACTTTCTTCCAATTCTCGGAATCGTCACCGTGTTCTCCGTGACACGTACCTGTTAAGTAGCTCAGTAATAAGCGAAGTCGTAAAATACCGATTAAAAATCGCTTTTCACTTGTTCGAACACTCATTAGTTGAAAACTGACAAACATTAAAAGTGAGACGTCTTTGAAAACAAAAACAAGAAATTCAGGACCAGGATTTCATTTCTCAACAGATGCGTTAATAATTCTTTTTACAATATCTTTATCTTTTCCCAGGGATCTTACCATCTTATGTCAAAATGTCGTTAAGATTGGACATTTATTAAAAAAATGAGTTTTTACACTCTTTAATTGAATAATTCAATTCGGAAAATAGTTGGATTACTTAGTAGCTCAAAAATTTATCACAATGGTTCGAATCCTGACAAGTCAACCTTTTTACGCTTTTAACATTAAGTGTTGATCTACGATGCTGATATAAATGGCCCTAGTACACCCGATGTATTTGATACGAATCAATACAGTGATAAACTACAAAAAAATTTTTATTAAAAAAACTGCAACTGGTAAATGACCTTTTCAATCAATTATTATGTATGACTGTGTATGAGATACTTTTATAATTGATTTCCTTCCATTGTTCCTTAAATCTATAGTTGTAACCTTTAGGGCCGGTTGCATAAACGCAAATCAAATTTAATCTCTGATTAACTCCATAGTAACGATTGTTATTATCATAGTTACAATTGTTCTTAATTAGAGATTAAATTTGATTTGCGTTTATGCAACCGGCCCTTAAAGTTCGTAAAACCGTAACCCCATCTCTATGTTTATTAAACAAGTAAAAAAGATAAATACAAAGACAAAAAATAAGACATTATTTTGACTCTACATAATTACATTATTGTTATCATATGTTGCATTTCCGGAAGCGGCCACTGACCCTTTTGGGTATCTTTACCTGTTTTTGTAAATAGCTCTGTAATTTAAGTACTTCTGTAACCGTCCTACATTAAACATCAAAACCGAACGCTGTCCATTATTTCAATTATAGCAAACAAAGGTCCTTCGAGCAATATCAAGGTACAATTCGGAAGACCATACATGGTCGTATCAACAATTACAAAAAACGTTGGTACTACGATTCGGGTTGTACGAAACATTGGCAATCAAGCCGAAACATTGGTCTTCGAGCCGAAACATTGGTCTTCGAGCCGGAACATCATATTTGCTGAAATTATACATATTTTTGCATAAATATATTAACTTAAGCTGTTTTTCTTTAGGATTTAGTGAAAACCACACACAAACCCTGACTTATTTCTATATAAAACTTTGGTATTATACACTCGAATCAGTTATACAAGAAAAAAATTGATCGAAGATTTTTTCAACAGAACTTCCCTCACCCTTGAAGTATAGTCTGACAAATCCCTTTTTAAAAAATTGTTAAATTTACGATTTTCGTTTTGTGATAACCTCTATAAGGTAAAAACCAGTGGCGCAATTACACCCCTGAAGGCACAAATTTCGAAGGAGTACGGTCAATACATGCTTAACTTCGACGATTAGCATATTCAGTTTACAAACATCTGGGGTTAAAAGAAAATGAAATTTGATTTTGTCTCCCCAACCCAGAAGGGAGGACTGATTAATTAATTAACGAAAATTGTAAGACCACAGAAAATTTTTGATTAACAATTTACCATGCCTCCAATAATTTAAAAATATGTAATTTAAAAGATTTCACAACATTTGATTTCTGCAAGTGCAAAGTTAAATTATAAAACATTGTTACTCATTACTTTTTTAGGGGGCATGACCAAAAAAAATTTGATTAACAATTTATCATGCTTGCTAAAAATCTGAATACCTACGGTAAAAACTCAACACGGATTCATAAACCACATGTGCAGGAGTATATTACTTTGTACAATTTAAATAATACTTACTAACGTAAATTTTGGACCTAATGTAATCCTATTGTTGGTGGGGATAATTTGCCAAATTTTGATTGGTGTTTTACCATCTACACGATCTTCCTAATACATATATGTACTTACAAAATCTGATAGCAATCGGTCCAGTAGTTTCAGAGATTATCTGTCCAATAAAAATCCGGACAGACAGCAGACAGACAGATGGAAACAGGAGACCTATTTTTCGCACCCTAGGGGTCATGAAGCATCGAGAAAATATAAAAGTAACCAGTCGCTCAATGAATTCGGTTACAATACTTCCTTAGCTTACGCACAGAAACTAAAATTATGTCGCACTTACCAAGATCAATTCAATACTTAAATTTGACCCAATAGATCAAAAAGTTGATTTAAAATTCGTGTAAAATTACCACAAATTAAAGAAACAGCAGATATTAAAATGAAAACTAGTAGCGAGCGCAGCGAGCTTTAATAATTGAACACAAACTTCAAACTGTCACATTCACAAAGCGTGTAATAATATTGAACTCCAACTCGGAGATTTTAGCTAAATTCACTTTCAAAAATTTTCTCAATAATAATATTAATAATTACTAAATATATCCTCGTCCATGAACTCGGCTTTGTTTGACTTTTTATTTTAGTGGAAAGTTTTGATTCGTCCAACTTTCTATTATAAGGTCGTGACACTTCATATACATTTCTGAGGACGCTCTAAACGAACGAAGAGGCTACCCCCAATATAAAGATAGGAAATCGGTTGATGGACTCGATTACAATACTTCCTTAATTTACGCTCAGGAAGTAAAAACATTTATTTTTTACGTCATAGCAGAAAAAAAAAATCTCTAAGCGAAAAAAGCCTATGCACCACACAAGTTTGCATAAAAATTGTATTTTGCACTTGAATTAAGGATGCTGAAGATTAAATTAGACCCATATTCACCCTTAATTTGAAGCACACATAATGTCGGTTTATTTTAATAAATATATCACAACGATAAGAAAAATTGGTCAATTTAAAACAAAATTTGTGGCCCTTCTGAAGCACAATCAATTCGGTATAGACATTGTTATAGCGTAATTATTATTCAGCAAAAATATTTAAATTTTAACATAATAATTAATGCTGTCATGTTATTTCTATACCGTTTGAACTTCAGGGAAATTAAATAGGTCGCTTTTGAAATAAATGAAAAAATTATAGCCAAATACATTAATTATTTTCGGACATCCCGTGTAAAGTGTCCTAAATATTAGCTATTCATAAACTGGCCCCGAATAAAATAGTTTCCTAGTTCACGTTTTAGGAACTAAAATTAAACCAAAATAACAAACATCAAAGATACATCATGTACCTGGATATGTGTTAATAAACATTGATTTAATTTTTCTGGTGATGGCAACTTTCTGGAAAGAATGGAATCAATAAATTTTAGTCAATTCTCTGCAAATTACTGAATATTACTAAGACACACATGTATAGAAGTAAGCTATTATATACATGAAATATCTATCAACTTTTCAAGATGACGACAAGTTTTTAGAAGAGATGAACTGATAAAACTCTGATTACTGACTTATCGTGCTCACAATAACCGTGTGCAAAATTTCAGAATAAGCGGTTTTGAAATTTTAAGACAGTTTGGAAAATTTTGTTGTACAATACTAAAATTTTTCCCAAAAACTTACACGTTTATAATTACAAATAACAGTGAATCAATAAGCCATAGTATCTATAGAAGTACATATTTTGCACATTTTAAATCGGGTTTACTCAAACAAATGTTGAGATGATGTTATGAAATCTATTCCATTTACATGGGAATTAATTGATTACCTAATGAATTAATTAAGATTAATTCTCCAATAAAATCGCGACAGACATACAGGCAGACGTACGGAAATGAGGACCTACGATTTCATATTCCAGTGGTTTGCAGATATATGTATAATAATGAAAAACTAAGTAAATGGTTCAAAAATTGCTGCCTTGTGTAATCTAATCATGTAGGGTTGCGAGAACTTTCATAGTTTTCTTCTGCATGGCAGAATGGCATTCTCGGTCTTTCGCGAATACCCCTCGTAAACAGTTTGGGTTTATTTAATCAACAACGTAACGATTGCTTTAACATCGATTTTGCGCCAACATTAACAACCACGAGTTATTGCACCCAACTAGGTTAGAAACCTAGTATATTTTTGGCAGCCTGTATATATTTCAAAAATAAAAAAACATGAGTAAATCTAAACATTACATAAAGTTTTTCTAGTAAAATCAGCTACACCGGGTATCCCAACTCCCAAGTATCCCAAAATTCAGATTACGAATCCCCTTGGATTTTGGGTGCAACCACTCCGCTAATACCCCACGGGAGTCCCCAGCCCAGCCTCAACTTACCCAAACACAGACGGGTTCCCTGATCATAACACTAAACACATCCGAAACATACTGTCCCATGCTCCTGCCGTCCGGCATCGAGGCATTGCTCTTGTTCAAGTCCACCACCTCCTTGTGCAAGCCCACGATGTCCGCGCTATCGGCGGCGGCACTCCAGTTCGGGTCCTTAATCACCTGGGTGGCGTAATAGACGCACGCCGACAGGGCCACAACACTCCCCGAAGAGTACATCCTCAGATTGGGCATCGGGAGCCGGTCGAGCAGAGTCACTGGCATATTGTCACTGTTTGTAAACACGATATGTCAAGAGGATTCGCTGGCGCGATTTACGCCCGGAATGCGTGCAACGTGCGCTCGGCGGCGTGCTGCATGCGGCTGCTGGGGCGCGAGGGGGCTGTCATAGTGCGTGCGGTCGTCTTGGGACCGCGCCGGTACTTGTCGTCGTCTGCACACCCAGTCGCGAGCGCTTGGCTTGTGAACACGTTGCTTTCGGCTGCACACTGGCGAGGACGTGCGTTTGGTTTTATACGTGTATCGATCATGTGGTGCGCCAGCTGTTCGGGCGGCTTAGGGGGGCTGTCAACGACGCGGGTAAGGTAGGGAGCTGTAAAGGGCGAGGAGGGATGAGTGGCGGCACCTATTGAGAACTGGTCGAAGAATGACAGTTCGGAGGGGTTCGGAGTGTTTCGGAGAAGGTTTTATAAGAAAGAAAATGTGAGTGCGGTGAAATCCCTGGTTTAAACCATGAACCAATGAATGTAATAACTAATAAAGGAAAGAGTGAGAGTGTGAAAGCGTTTAATTTATTCATTATGGCGATTGTCTCCACTGGTGTAACACAAGGGACATCATATTTTACAAAGAGCCAACAGTTTAAATAATTGATGCAAAGTTATTTAGGTACAGAACTTCCTTCAGGCTTGGAGTACAATCAAACAAATCCAGTGTCTTATGCATAAACTATAAAATTTGATTTTGCGATTTTTTTTTATGATCACCCCTACAACCTAGAAGTTAAAATAAAAATATGTTTGAACTGTTAAATTATAGATAAAGAAGAATGCTATGTGCATGTTTCCAGTGACTTTTTCATAACAAACAACACATGTTAAAAGTGTGATATACCAGTTTGCATTTGAATAATTTGAATTTGATAAATGAATTTAAAAAATCCGTAAACATAGACAACTATGTGCAACTTTAGTTTTGTTTGTTGGTAATATAGCCCCTCGAAATACATAGTACCGTCATCCATTGTTGTACGAGTGGGGCAAATGCAGTTGGTAACGCAAAAAATTCCCCTGGTTTGGAACCAAATAGTGTCAACAGAGAGTTGACAGCGCTAGACCGTTGTTGTCACGTGGTCTTGGTGTAGTCTTTTTGTTTAAAGTCAATTAATTGTCAATTAATATAACTAATAATTACACAGTCGAACAATTTTAGAAAAATTTCTTGTTACAAGCATTCTGAAAATGTATTCTGAAAGGTTATTTTGTGCTGAATAACTATCTAATAAGACATTATGCCTACGTCGTCAAAACATTTTTTTTTTGGAGATTGTTCATAGATAGTGTACTATTGCATAATGGGAATAAATATCTAGTACCTACTGCCGACTGCATACTCCATACAAACTACAGAAACATATGAGAATATTCAACACTTGTTAAACTTTATTAACGACAAAAAGTTTGAGTGCAATTTGATAGGCGATTTAAAAATTGTAGCTTTAGTAACTGGCTTCCAATCTGGATATACCAAACATATGTGCTTCTTATGCAAGTGAAATACAAGAGAGAAAGCATTTCAACATATGAAAACAATATTTCCTAAACTTTCTGCTGCTAACATAAACCAAGGTAAAAACTAAAATATTGCAGTGAATTTCAGTTTTCATGTTATGTACGTTCTCTATATTTACGAATTTTCATTGGGCCTGAAATTCAAATGAAGGATCAAATGTTCTACGCCTATTTGAATGATATGGATAAATTTACTTGGGAATCAATTAGCTTAGTGATCTGTAAAGTTTTAGGAAACAAACATTCCTACAAATTATGTCTCATTTAAATTTCTTTGCTGATAATCTTTTCATCGAGAAATCAAGAAAGCCGAAGAAAGATTTTAGAGAAAGACCCAAGTATCCATTCTTTCTGAATACATGAGGCTTTTATAAAGAGTTAGATCCTTCTACATATTCTAGGCAGGTTAAATATTCGTAGACGTAATTAAATATCTGTCGACAGAAATCTGTGGAACATTTTTTTAGTGCTTCTTGCGCGTTTTTCTATGTAAAATTAGAATTCACTTCATTTTTCTAATTTTTCATCGGACGACAATAAAAATTTGAATAATTTTTTTTTTTTGACGACATGGGTATATTATCTATTTAAGAGTTGTTCAGCACAAAATTACCTTTCCGACCATGTTTAGAAAATATATGTAACAAAAACACTGTTCTACTGGTTCTACTGTGTTATTAAATAAGATTTTATTGATTAAATTTTATATTTTATTCAAATTAAAAATCCATATTTTGTATATAAACTACAAACTTTAAATCCAACATAAAACCATTTTAAATTTCGAGGTCTGCAAATGGTGTGATTAATTTTTGTTTTGTTAAGTTTCCGCCAGGTTTGCTCCACGGTGACGATACTATGTGTTTTCTAGGGGCTATAGTTGGTAGTTTTGTAGCTCGTGTAGGGAATTAGTGAATGTCAATCTTTAAGTTGGTAATATTTTTTTTAGTGAAGGGTTGGTAGTAAGAAAGCGGACTCGTTTTGGTTTAGTGGCGTCACTTGTTTGTCCGGTTAGGTGCCACCACGCGGTAAGCATTACGTAGGTTAAGTTTAGTTTGGTTTGGTAGTTTCATAAAGTAGCCTTTGTTTAAACGAAACTTAATCGTACCGACGGCGACTCCACAGTTTTTCCCACAAGCGTAATTGATTATTATTGGTGTCTTACTAATGGGAAATGCGTGAATTTTTGATTACGTTATTAACACGTGGTGTAAATTTATTGATTGTAAATTCACTGTTCATGTTAGGATTTTTAACTGTTTTTAACTGTTCCAGTTTAAATAAGAATCATTAAAATTATTATTTTATTTCACGCAGTATCTCGAAATAATACATTTTATTTTTCTTGTGCGACACCACAGAAATAAGCAACTTTATCTACAACTGCTTTATAACGGCCTTATTACAGGACTCATTCGGCACTGTTTGAGTTGAGTAATAAACCCTATTATTCCACTAGTGGTGTAATGAACGCCCCACTCCTTAGTTAAATTTTATTTACATGCAAATTACAAGAAATTACATTTATTAATTGTTAACTTATTTGTTATACACGTCGATAATACATTCCTTCCAATTACTGATATTAATACCAGATGAAATTAAATGATTTGTATCTTTGTCCATAATGCTTTTGTTGGCAATAGTATATTAAGTATTAAGAACGGTACGGGGTGTTTACTGGTCGAAGGCAAAAGTTTGGAGACGGAGCGAAGCGACGTCACCAATTTGTCTGAGACCAGTAAACGCCCTTAACATTCGTGATGCTTATACTATTTTTTGTACGACCATCAAAAGTTTTGCGTCTTTTTATCAAATTCATAAATTGAAAGAATTTATATCAAACATCAACAAGGTCGTTTTTTAATTTAAAATTTGTTACTACGGTTTCGATTAATATAAACAACAATTTTAAAAATCAGTTTCCATTTTGACCGCTGTCGATTTAGATTTGATCTGGCTTGATTTCGAGTTAATTTTCTTTCCGCGACTATTAGTGAGTGATTTATTTGCTTAAAACATCAATCATGAGTGATTCTGAAAGCGAAAATGTCGAAGTCGAACACGCATGGAGTTTAAAATAAAAAAAATCTTGAATGCATGATTACTTACCGTTCAGCTGAACAGTAAGTAATTTACTTACCGTTCGCCTATTAGTTGTTAGTCGTACCAACCCGTAAACTGAACTTACTGCTATGGAAACCTATACGGTAAATGATCGAAAAAGCAATGGCCGTACAAAAATGTTTGTTACAGTTCTAGTATTTAAGACTTCTCTTCTAACAATACTTGAATCTGGGTTGTAGCTGCTGGCAGTACTTGTTCTGGCTCCAGGTTCACCTCCAAGAATATCAAAAGAGGTCTTTTTCTTGTCTTCAATCGAGGTGTCGATATAACCTTCACATACAGCTCAAAGGCTGCTGTACTTATAACTTTTAGACAAATCTTCAAAAAATGCCAGCAGCACTTTCCCTTATGCTTCATTATTTATTTTCTTGGATGCACACCAGTCAGTGAACCGTTTATAAAATTTTTCATATTTGGTTTTTGATTTATCAGGGAACAATGAATACACTAGATCTGTGTCGAAAAGCAGGCTTTCTGCTTCAGAATCTGTAATCACTCATTTGAACAACATTTTTTTTCTAGAAACTGACGCGTTGTTTACAACAAATTTGAGCGGTTGTCACATGGTTGTCATAACACTGCAAAAATTCTCTTGGTTCTTGATTTTTAATTAATAAAAAAGTTTGATTAGCTTTTTTTCTTTTTCATTTTTGGACAGTTTTGTACATATTTCATACGTGGGCTAGAGCATATTACAGCAACTCGTGTGATTACACAATCTGCAATCTTCACACTCGTAATGCTGTAATAATGGCTCTATCCCACTAATAAGATAAATAACTATTATACAATGTTTTCAAAAAATTGTGAAATGTCTAAGGGGATGGATGGTTTTTCCTAACTTAAATATTATATTAATTTGATAGATTCTCATTTGGGGATTTTGAAATAGTAATTGGCAGTATTCACGATTTAATTTTAAAACCCTGACTCTCTTTGAAAATTATCATTGAAGTAAATATCATCATGAATTCGAAGAGGAGTTTGTGTCATGATTTATGTGTTCTATGACTTGAATTTTGGATAATTTATTCTCCTCATAATGAAGTGTGTACCGAACGACATTTTTATGATGCAGACCATATTTAACATGCTTTTTTTGTGATGGGGAATTTTATCCACGATGGAGTCTTAACCCATTAATTTTGCTTTATCCCCAAATCCAAAGTGATAATTTTCCTTTCATTCAGAAGACTGTTTTTTTCGCAATACCGGATTTTACCAACGTGAGATATTCGGAGGGCGTCCTTCTGGGAGACGAAACTCTGCTGGGGGTAGTCAACGCTGTTTGTCACGCGAGAGATGGAGTATAATTGGGGAATAAAACTTGAAGCAGCTGCCGCAGGCGCCAGCGGATACAGTAGGGATAGCAGACACTTGCAGGGGCACCGTGGCATGGTTGTACATACGTAGCTGTGGTTAGTGTAAAGAGACAGTCAAAGGCAGGGCCTAGAATCGGTAGCGCTACCCGTTCCACGTCCCTTAAATTGTTGAATTAAATCGTGCTCTTTTCATCCGACTGTCAATGAAAAATTTACCATCACGCCACCATGATGTGTGTATTGCCATCTATTCTCATCGAAATTTGTAACCTTGCATTTGAAAAGAACAAGGAGATTTTATAGTTGAGATAATACAGTTTTTTTTAAAGAACTTAATAAAATTATTCACGCCATACTTTTGTATCGTAAATTCAAGGTCACTTTTCCACCTTTGCGATCCACCACTTGCATTAGAACAAATTCGCCATTTCAAAACGCAACGTAGGGTTCTATCTTGTTGACGATCACCGTTCATTCACATGCAACAATTTCGGCGGAATGTTTGGGTTATCACTTTATCAGTTATCACTTATCCCAGTGCTTTTTTGCTAAGGACTAATAAAAAGCAAACAAAGGTAAAAAAATACGTACACAGAATGTTTCTCAAGTTTTTGGTAAATGATTGTTTACGTGCGTAGAGTAAAAAAAAATCTCACACACTGACCTCCACTCTCCACTGTATAAACTGTAATAGGAATAAATCTAAATTTGTAATTTGGTACTTTATACTAAATTAAATGTAACTGCAACTCTCCTAATTATTTGGAATTCAAAGTTTACAATTATTTTTATTTACATTAACTAAAATCAAATCCGTCTATTTGGATGATTACTTCTACAAGAAAATTTTAAATAACCACGCTAAGAATGTATGTCTTAGGGCTTGTTACTGATAGTGAAATGGGAATTTTTAGTTGCGTAATATTTTTTGTTGTGGTATAACACTTAGGAATGGAATTTTCCCTTTTTCTTTTGTATCTATTATAAAGATTGTGTACTTAAAATTTTTTAACGGCCGTAGAGGTAATCTTGGGGCATCTATACCCAGAGCGGATGGTTGTATGTATGATGATGACTCAGTATAATAGTTGTGGGAAAGATGAATAATTGTGTATTGCCTAAGATCTATGGTGATTTGGTTTACTTTTGGTGAGGTTTAAAATGAATAATAATAATTAACTCAGTCTCTAGATCAAAGGTTAGTCATTATGTTGAACGACAGTTAGGCGAATATGTAAATGTAGGTCATTTGTATTAAATAATTAATTTGAGATCTTCTTGAGTGATTGGCGCGCCAATTCAAAAAGTTAACTAGGGTACGAAGCAATAAAAATATATAAACTTCAATGGAAGGTATACATGAGCTTTAAACAAAACCGTAAAACTGGGCGAACCGGACGGAAAAAGGTTGAAAATGTATCAGTGGGACACATGGAAATATAAGTCGGAAATTTTAATTTTCTGTTATCGATACACTGGCGATAATGAGGCAACACAAATTTTTACTCGGCAAATACACTAGAAACAGATACATGTTTGCTTATATCAACTCATAATTTCATGTATATCGGACAAACCTCGAATATGTTAAAATAATAAGAAATAAATAGCGCTGCGGTACAGTACAAATTAAAGTCCCGGTGTAGCGATCATGTAAGTTAAAAAATTCTTACACTACCCGAGGTGACTTGGATGGGTGACAGACTAGGCTTAGCTTACCCGTCTATCCTGCATCGCCTGTAGGCCTATTGTAGAAGAAGTTAACTCTCCCACAACAGGATATAGTCGTAAAAACGAATTTACTCTGGGACTACTATAACCTTGTAACATTTTTTATATACAAACAAAATTCCAGTAGTAAATTTTTCTACTACACTCTTTTCCATCCTATAAAACGGTCGATATTCCTCAAAATAATAAACTTTAAATTTCAGAACCAACGTAGAAATAACACAAATTCGTACCTACCCACAGTCGTAGAAAGACGATGTACGCAGCTTTATTTGACTGTTGCAAAAGGAAAAATAAAGGGCTTAATGCTTAACATTTTTATTAACCTTCACCTTTAAAAGAGCATTTTACTAATAACAAAATTTAAACAAGTGATAACTTCCATGTCTAGATAGTCCTGTCAAAGAAGCAAGGCTTATTATAAAATGAAGCATTTCAAACAATTGGCGTTGTAGTGATTATTGTCACTCTTTCATTGACTTAAAAATCCAACTAATTCTACAATAATTCCAAAAGACACTTTAATCATGAACAATGTAGCAATTACATCTCTGAAACATTTAAAAGACCACTGAAAAAAGTTACACCTCTTAACATAAAAATAAATATTAAGTTACAACAATAACAATACATTTTTAACCTTATCGAACAATAATTAGTGACTAGATAGGAAAGTTTCAAAGTGGAATTTTATCTCTTATCGATACACAATTTAAAACTTGATTTTTGCGTAACCTACCTAACTAAAATGCCGTACTACCTAACCTAACGTATATATCACTACATTTCATTCCATTAAAATCTTAAAACTGTATTGCTAAGAACGAAAAAGGAAACATCCTCGAACTCCAAGAAACCGGCACAAGCATGGCATTCGACAAGAAAACATGAAAAAATACTCAAATCACTATACAAATTGCACGAGTTCCTATGCAGATCACTGGTTTTGTATCGCACAACGAAACCTAACCCTAGATGGCGCAGCGACCTTACCTATTACCACAACGACTCGAACTGCAGGTTGGCGAACCCGGGATTCTTCCTCGTCTCCCAGTACTTTCCGTTGTACTCCCAGGTATCGTCCTTCTGGTTGGAGAACCAGCGCGGTTCGTACAGCACGTTCAGCTCCTCCCTGCGCTTCCTGCGGTCCCGCTGCGCGCTCTCTAACTGCATCTTCAGCGTTTCGGCCGTGTTGAGGTCACCCTCCTCCAGCGCCCGCTGGTCGGGCCGGAAGCGCGTGTCCGTGGGCGGCAACACGTGCGCGTCGGGTCCCAGCTCGTTCAGCTCGATCGCGAATCGGGTGAATCCGTAATAGCGCTCGTGGTTGGGCGGCAAGTTGCCAGCGCGCCAGATGCAACGCGCCGAGGGTGGCACGCCGCAATAGAGGGACTCGGACCACTTGCCGAAGAGGCGGTGCACCGTCTTGCCGTTCTCGTCGAGGACGGCTCCCACGATCTGGAGGAGTTTCATAATCATAATATTATACCGTAACCCCTTTATTATATACACATAAGAAAAACATAATATAATAAAAAAATTAGATACAGTTAAGCACTGATTTCACGCCATACTTTTATAATAATAGCGGAATTAAACCCTTAGTTGATAGTGGAAGAGAGTATTGAAATGCAGAGTAGATAGAATTTGTGGATCGAACGAGCAGGCCTTCTCGAGTTGACAGTGTTGGCGTTGAAACGGTATGCTAAATTTTGTCTGTTAAATTTTGCAAACGGGCAATTTTGCGTCGTTGTTGCAAATGTAAATGTGGTAGAAATGCACTTATTTAAATTTAACTTATTTTAATAACGATATATCGAAAGTTTTGGATGGTTTTCCCTAAGTTATTATTTACATTTCGTAATTTCTCAATCGTAATTTTAAAATAATGCATTAATAATATTTAAAAATTATCTTTAAACATTGATCTATCTTGAGAAAAAGAATAATGTAAATTATAATCCGTCAAATTAATATCGGCGTGTCACTGTGTTTTATTTTAGAGAATAATTAACAAATTCATTTAAAGATCGAACACGAAATTCCGACACTCACCTCATGCCTCTTCGCCGACCAGTAGCTGGCCTTCGAAAACGTCAACTTGCACGTGATCCTCCCATTCGAAATCCTTAGCTCGCCGTACTGGTCGACCCACCGCTGTCCGCTGAAGAGGTTGTGCACACACGTGGTCACCTTATTCCACGTGTACAAATCGCCGGTTTTCGGCAGCAGCACGTGCACGTTCCCCAGCGGCTGAAACTCCATGCTCTTGCCCCAGAACTTTGTTTTGACTCTCGCGTCTTGCCAAAACGTAAAATTGTTGCTCTTCGCGTAGCAAGTGCTTATAGGAGGGTGATGCGACACTTGCTCGGCCAGGAACTTGAACCCTTTATCCTCGCGAATGCATTCGTAGGTTTCCCCTAGCAAAGGGTTGAAGGGTTTGTTGCCGGCGCGGGACAAGGTGCTTGCGTACGCTGAAACCGCGAAGGCCGCGATCTCCACCATGCGCTCATAAGGGTCATCTAAGCTAGCCGCTTTGTCCAAGAGTTCGGAATATTCGAGTTCTTCGCACAGCCTTTGAAGGACGTTGAGGGGTTCATTGAGGGCTACTGGCATGCTGATTTGGGACAGGTCTTTGCCTATGTTTCTGCTGAGAAGGTTCCACAATGAGAGACCTTCAGTGTGGGGACGGGGCGCGGGGAGGACTGTCCTTCGGCCGGTCAGTCCTTGCGAACCTGGAAGTGGGGACGAGCGTCGGGTTAGTACTGTTGATGAGGTAGAAGGGGAAGTTAAGTCAGTTGATGTTACCCATGTCGACGTTGCCTTGTTCAATAGTGCGGACGACGTACAGGATGGTCAAATTTAAAAAAATACCACACGAGTAAGATTAACTATTTAAATTAGTACGAAGTGATTATAAAAGATCGTACATCGAATTGGTTTTGGAAAGTATGCCATTACATTTTTAATAAGAAGTTGATCTTTCATTGAGGCCGGTAGCAAATTAAGCATTCCAACTTAATTATTGGTTATCTACTTATCAGGCTCCGCAAAACCTGAAAACAGTTAGGTTATATTGAAATTTTGTGTATAACTCTGATCCTATGATTATGTAACTTTTGTAATCACCTTGTACTTGTGTTCTTCTTACATTCTGTGTGGCAACATTTTGTCAATCCATGTTGATGTATAATAAAAATGTTAAAATGCGATGAAAAACTTATTAATTTGCTATCCAACTCCGTATGTTATAAAATTATTTGACCATACTGTATGAATCTGACGTACGGGGGTGGATGTGTACAAAAATGAAAGAAAAATAACTTAAAAAAATGTTAATATCTTCTAAAATTATTGTAGTAATGTTTTAGAACATATCGAAAATGTGGTTTGTCGGTTTCATTTTTTTTTAATTTTCAACAAAAATGATTTGTTAAGTATTAGTTTTTAAACTTATCAAAAGTGAACTATGTATGACTGACATTATGACTACTTACAGTTAAAAACTGAGGATAAAATTGAAGCAACTCAGTAGAATGCTTCGTAGTTTTGGCTTTTTATTACTGATAACTATAGGAATTTCATAACCCTAAAAATGAATTTTTTTAACGTAAATCAAACTCACTCATTTGATACACCACACTATCTACTTTTATGAAAAAAATGGTCTATAGTTATTTAGACAAAATATTCCTCGCCACTGAAACCCAATCAAACAAAACTAGTTCCTTAAATAAACTGAATTGTTAAACTGCAGGTGAAGAAACATATGCGTATGTTTTCATAATAAAATTTTGTGATGACGTCATCAAGTTTTTAGCAGGGTCAAGAAAAATACAAAAAAGGCGACCAGAAATGCGAAAAAAGCGACAATAAAATGCGAACAAAAGGTTACATAAAAAGAGACCAAGAATGCAACAAAAAAACACAACAAAAGGTGACAAAAATGGCAATAAAAATATGAATACTCTGATAAACTATAAATATATATATTTAATATTTTGTGCATTTTAGAGAGGATTTATACAGCAAAATTTCGAGATAACGTCAGCACATGTTTAGCAGGGACGTAGAAACAAACACTTCTGTCCAGAACTTTCGGGGATTACTTATCTAATAAAATCTCTAACAGACAGACATACAGACCAGACAGATGGAAACGGGAGATCTAGTTTTCCATATTCTACAAGCTACGAAACGTCGAGAAAATATGATATTAGCTATTGGTCAAGTGTACATTTTTCAAGCTGGCTTGGGAAGTAAATTTGTACAACTGCATTTTTATTAAACACCGAAAGCAGAAAACAGTGATGTACAGTTTGATTCTTAATCAGTACTCATACTCATACTTCTATCAGATACAAGCCACTATATTTTTAATTAATTTTAATTTTCGGAACCTCCTTTTCAAAAAAGACAGGAAAGATGAAAAGTCGAAGAAGTCTTCTAACATAAAGTTGTTTCCACAAAATTTCGGGCAAATGACAAGGACATGAAAGTTATATTCCCATTGCTTTTCATTGATCTATGAGAACCTGACTTGCTCATCTTGTCCCAAATTTTGGGAAATGACTGTAACAGTCAGAAATCTGGCAAAGACATACAAATAAATACACTCTTAGATTAGTACCGGAAACAATTTTTTCCAAAATTTTGCTTTTTTCATTAAAAAAAATCATTAATCTTCAACCATTTTCTTAACAACAAAATTAAAAAAAAATACACTGAACAGTGATTTAAATGCTCTTTCGTAAAAAAAACACGTTAAACAATTTATGAATTTTGTTTAAAAATTCCCGCCAATAATGTGACCCCACCTGATTCGTAAGTGTTGTATTAAATGCACCATGAAATTAACAAAAATGCATTCACGCCATTGTCAAATGCACTAGTTACAAAATCATTATTTAAAATCGAAATGAAAATTTGCTATGATTTTTATGCATTTTACAATTTCACTCTACTCAATGCACATACCATTGTGTTAGAAAGTATTATATTTCCCTTTTGTGTTTGTACACTAGAAATAAATTTAATACTATAGCTAAAGGTTTCATGGAACCATTATTAATTTGTGCGCAAACAATATTTATTTGCTGTGAACGTAGTTTTAATAAATTGAATTTAAAATAGCTTTAACTTACTTAGAAAAAAAAATGTATCCCTTAGCAGTGGAGTGGAAATACTTTAAGAAGAACATACCAATAGAAGGTCTCAACAGACATAAAAGCATCCGAACGGGTTCACTTGCGAATTTAGGATAAGAAACTATAGTGGTCATACCGTCATTCTATTTTGTAATTTCTTCGGGGTTTAACCTAATAACGTTTCGTTTCGTCTTTTCATAGTTGAGTGTTTTCGTACATTATTAAAATCAATTCTTTTCAGAAATATGGAATTATGAAAATATACTTTCTCATTATTATTTGCCTACATTTTTTGTACTTTCGTGACTTCTGATTCGTATCAAAATCATAAAAAAATCACTACGGCTTCAAACGCCACATAAAACTCCAAATTGAACAAGGGGACACTCACAAACTACCAATCTCATGGGTACAATCTACCGACTCACCTTCGCCCCTCCCACGTCTCGATCCCCCTAGAACTACCACCGAAGCCACCTACCTGCCGAATCTAGCGAATTATTGACCGTGTTCAGCTCAGTACCAAGTTCCGACTCTGAACTAATGCTGCCTTCGCCACTGGAGAGTGAGCCCGCCTCCGAACTACTTTCAGAACGTGTACGCACCTCAGACTCCTCTTCTTGTATTTCTGGATCTTCGATGTCCAGCGTGGGCTTCTCGGTCGGCAAGTCTTCGGCATCGAAAAATTCGGTCGCGCTCACACACGAGGAACTATAGCTCAACGAAGCGTTATAGGGACGATGCTGTGAGACAAAACAAAACCAAAACGAAAAACGGTCGTCGGAAAGCTGCTGGGGTTTCGGCACTTACGTTCTCCGACAGCTGCTCGAGCGAGGAGAGGTCCGTCAAGTCGGACGCTTCGTGTATGCGTAACAGTCTACTCTTCAGTTCTGTGTTTTGTTGAAGAACTTGATTTAGATTGTTTCTTAAATTAACTACGTTTTGATTGACATTGACGGTTCCTTCTAATTCTAAAGCCGACTTAAGTCTTTCGCGTTCCGTGCTTAGGCCGAACGATAGACTCTTAATACTACCAAGAACTGCAACAAATATACAAGTTCAAAACTTCACTTTTGAATTCGTTCTGCGACCAGAAATGTCACAAACGTTACCAAATTTCAAAATTATATAAAAAAAAAACATAAAAGTTTTCGTTCCGCTGTATCTACACTGACCGGCAAAAAAACAAACGTTTTTACGTGAAAATAATTCCGTTAACTCTTACAGACGTCTCTCAAGTTGTCGCTCTGTTCCTGGAAAAATGGTTGATTCTGTTGAACAAGACACTTTCATCGTTATGTCTTGCTGTCGCAATGGGACTTCGTAAACGAAGAATGTGTGTATTCTGTGACCGCTTGTAAGCACGAATATCTGCCCAAATACCGTGAATTAATAATTCAAGGAACATCGTTAAAGGCTCACATTAGAGATGTAATCAACAGATTTGTTCGAACTGGCAGTGGCGACAAAAAGAACTCTCGTGGATGATTTTACGTATCTGGGGAAGTGGTTAATAACTTGAGACGACTTGAGCAGAATTGAATAATTGAACAACGGGTCCAAAGTATTGACGAAAGAATGTTACAGAACATTTGAAATTAAAAAGAGAGTGAACATGTGCTTGAACAGAATGATGAACATTTTCAACATTTACTGTGATGTTTAACCGCAACAAATTTGTTTCTTTTAATCGTAATGAATTAGTTTTATTTTTTAAAAATAAGCGTTTAGGCAACCAGTTCTACACATGTGTGATCTTTGTCATGCGTCCTTGGGCACTTAGTACGGATCTCCGTACAGTTAAATTTGAGAGGCGGCATGTTTACATGACCTACTGCGACCCTATAATCATTTATAGAAACCCTGTATATACGTAAGTTCACAGTTGTCAATTTTGACATGAGCGTGCCTAACAAACGTGTTGAGAAGATGACAATTTCTTTAGAGATTAATGGAGTTAGTTATGCACTGATTTGGTGTTATAAATGTCAATATGACAATCAGGTACTCCATCATAAAATTTTAAATACGTTACAAATCTGGCAAAAAAACTTACAAACATTATTAGTCACTCGACATTTGCAACGTATTTAATGGCAGATACATACAAACATGCACACATTCTTTGTTGTGGAACTTCTGATGCATATAATACCGGACTCTGTTTGGTAACGTAGATATGGCATGTATAGTGCATGCCATACTGCCGTGAATGAAATGTTGTCTAAAAATTAGGTGCACAGATGTAAATACTTACAGAAAAAACTTTACAACTACAATATCCGGTTAGACTTGATACAATAATATTAGTTATTTTTAAACTGGCCATAAATTTATTTATGATCGTGAACAATTAGTCATTTATCGAGCTTTATAATGCTGCCATTTTTTTGTTTAATGTTTTAATATTCTATTACGTATGAGAGAGAAACAATACATCTTAACACGATCGTGGCGATAGAGGCCCAAAAATTACATTCATAAGTAATTGACGTTCCTTGGGCTCTGTACATCTATTTTTTCACCCTGAAGTTAGTAACAACGTGAACTATAGAAACTAGTAGATATTAAGTGATAAAACTGTCACTATTTGCTTCGTCTACGGCAACTCTGTTGTTTTAGTCAAATAAAAATACTACTAAAACTAAAGAATTTAACCTAAAAACTTTAGGAACTATACATGATGTAACAAAATTGAATTGAATTTTTAAGTCATCTAGTGCCTGACAATAGCAATAACTCAAGGTACTACATAAAAGCACTAACAATTTGCAAATTTGTTAGGTTATAATTATAAACCACTAAAATTTGTCAGCAGTCCTATTACCACGTGGAAAGTTATATCACAAGACGCCAATGTCGTAATGCTTTGTTTGATGTATGAACCGAAGTTTTTCCTTTATCAATCACACTTTATTTAGGGCAAACAATTGCGTCAGGAACAATAATAATCTGAGCTGAACTCAATTAAAATTTTCTGAATCGTTTTTTATCACAATAAAACTACTTTTTACGTAAATAATTGCTTCAATAATCATTGACTATCATAACAAAATTTGTAGGTAGTTTCATCGCTTTATCTACCATTGTGAACGTTTTATAACTTTCAAATAATTAAATCTCATAATTGAAAGATAAAGTGAAACTGACCATACAATCGTGCATAACTTGAAAAACCAAAAAAAACTAATGCATTGTCAAGTCTTATGTAATAGATAATTAAATTTGTAATTTTAATTTACAGAAATATGTATTAAGTTATACAACTTCTGTTCTAGTTATCATAAATCAAAACTGAAGTTCATTTCGTGGTCTAAAAAGTTTAATTTGCGCTAGGAAACAAGATAACCTTTACATAATCCCAAAAGCAGTTCAATATACCATTTTTCCTGTCCATTTAATCATAATAATAGATATAAACATTTGGGTAACGATAATATTGATGTAAACTAATTCTTATAGTCCAGTCATTTTAGGATAAAAAAGGGATCAATCTCGGAATGAGAGATAATAAGCTGAATTTTTGTATATACCTTAATTTTGGCGTTTTAAAAGTTATGTCAAAAGTCTCATAAAATCTCGTGTCTGCGTCGTAAGTTATTCAAGGTCAAAGATGAAGAAAAACAGTTTTTTGCGATTATCTCGGTTTCTCTTGCTCCAGTGATGTTAACATCTATTATCATAATTGTAGAGCACAAAATTTGGGACACATTTTATTTGAAACATTTTTTCATGCGCTCAATCGTTTTTGAGATAGAGGGCAGTGAGCGCGCAGCGCTCATCCATACGTAATGTAATGCAATCAACCGTGAATATCTATGAATACTATCTTGAATTTTGAAAAATTTGTATTATTTATCAATTAATACATTGTATTTAAACATTTTACATATTTTCAACATATTAATTGAATAATACTTACCTACTTTGTGTAATTAAAAACGCATTTAATGAAATATTTATTGTATATCTCAATTTATTTATATCTTTAAAATGTGTAAGGTTTTAAGTACTTATTTTTCTATCATGATTACAACTGGAAGGTCTGGAAACAACGATTCAGGGCACCGAAGATGATGACGATGAAACAGAAATTCCCGAACGTCCAGAAGATGACAGTGAAGAAGCAGAAAATTAATACTTTTGTTCTTTAAATTATTAAAGATTTCTAGATTTTCACTATCAATTTAATTTCAATCGTAAGAAATGTACAGGTACTGAACAAAGATAAAATTAAAATACATTAACTCGTTTTACTTCCTTAAATTTTTACTTTGAAAAAATTAATATAACTTTTAGATATATAATAATATAACAAGTATAATATATTATCTAATATATAAAAACTTACACATTTGAAAGATAAAGTACTTAATTATTTTTCTACTTAAAATCTACTTTCAATAAATTAAGATATACATACAATAAGTATTTCATTTAAAGAGTTTTTAATTCCACAAAGTAGGTAAGTATCATTATCATTAAATGAATGTATTGAAAATATGTAAAATGTTATTAAATGCAATGTATTAACTGATAAATAATACAAATTATTCAAAATTAAAGGTAGTATTCACAGATATTCACGGTTGATTGCATTACAGTACGTATGGATGAGCGCTGCGCGCGCACTGCCCTCTATCTCAAAAACTATTGAGCGCATGAAAAAATGTTTCAAATAAAATTTGTCCCAAATTTTGTGCTCTACAATTACGATAATAAATGTTAACATCATTGGAGCAATAGAAACCGAGATAATCGCAAAAAACTGTTTTTCTTCACCTTTGACCTTGAATAACTTACGACGCAGACACGAGATTTTATGAGATTTTTGAGACAACTTTTAGAACGCTAAAATGAAGGTATATACGAAAATTCAGCTTATTATCTCTCATTCCGAGGTTGATCGCTAATTTGACTGGACTATTAGTAAATTATGTTATCACTGCACTTATTACATATTACCACGTGACAATTATTGTGTTTTACTGTTATCAAGAGTTATTTTAATTCACTCCCCGCTGTTCTACTTGGAACACAAATCTTTTCCATGTAAATAGTTTGTGGCATTCGTCTTTGGCTCGTGTTACACCTACTACCACACACTATAATTGTTTTAGTTTTTAAAAAATGTCTGCGAAATGACATTTAATGGTCTCAGAAGCACTAAAATATGAGTTCAATAAAACGTTGCGACATTACCTGATTTCGCCAAAGACAAAAAATCCTCCCTCAGCTGATTTTCCGTCGACAAAGAAATAACATCTACGTTACTAAGACTATCAGGAGTAGGAGTAGTAGCATTAATAGGCACTGGCAAGCTAGCCACAGTATTGACTCCAAGTTGCTGGGGAGAAGTCGACAGCACCGAAAGCGAATTAGCCTGAAACACAAAACTTAAAAAATAATCAAACCTCGTAAATCCAATATTACGGAAAGTGGAGAAGTGTTGTCGGTATCCGTTCCAGTAGTTGAAGATTTATTAGCGCTACTAAATTGGATGGTTAAATCGACGCTGCCGCCTTTCGCGGACTTTTTCTTCTTCAAGCCGAACTTCCTCCTGTCTTTTTTTATGTTGGGAGAGAGAGCCTCGGGTACACACTGAAAATGCTATTTAATTGCTTTTATTATTAGCAGCCACTATGAAGGACGAACCTCCGTTCCCAATATTGCACTAGCCTCTATTTGTTGCAGGAGTCTGGACAGCTTCGTTATGTTTTGTTCTAAGCTTGTCGCGTCTCTTTGAAACTGATCGAGGGACGTTAGGGACTCTTGGAGCCACAGGCTTAACCGACCCGAGCTCGGCGGGGGCTGCAACCCCCGGGTTAAGCTACCATCACGACTTACGATCTCTGGTGTTCTGGGTATACCTTCAATTTAATGCGAAATCAGTCAGGATGGGATTTGTTGGTGGAGGAAGTTGTGAGCTTAATGAAATTTACGGGAAAAAGCTGCTACACGCCAAATTGAATTAAGTGTAAAAAATGGTAAACATCGCCGAAATTGAACACTGCAGTAGTATTTATTAACAAAAACAAAAAAGTTTCCATTCAGAAAAGAAACAACATGGACAATTCTACACGCTACTATCTACTGGATATCATATTGTTGTCAATTTGATTAGTGTTTACACAAACACACAGTGTTTACGATTCACAACTATTGGCACATTTACTTCAAGTAAACACCAAATATCAAATCTTGGATAACATATGCTAAATTTTACTTTTACTTATAATTTTTAAACCTAATTTCATACACAGGGTCGTTAGAAAGTGTGGAAACAGTTAAATATCTTGAAAACCAATTGTTTAAATCAACTGAAATTAGGTATAGGGGTACAAGAAGTTGTGTTCTAATTATTCGTCAAAAATTTGTTTTGCTTTGTTTGTTTTCGAGACGCAAGGCCAACTTAATTTTTTTTAAATGACACTACCACATATGTAATTAATACAGTTTTGAATAGAGCTTTTTTTCTGAATTCACTGATATAGCACAATCATACTTTCTTTCTGAAACAATAAATAAAAAATGATCCTTATTTACTTCCTGGCAGTATTCTTATTTAAAATAATTTATTTTGCCATTTCAATCAGAAAGAAAATATGATTGTGCTACATCAATAAATTCAGAAAAAAAAGCTCTATTCAAAAATGCATTAATTATGTAGTAGTGACATTAAAAAAAAAAGTTGGGCTTGCATCTCGAAAAGAAATGAAGTTAAAAATAGTACTTCTATTTATAATTGGCTTCACAAACATGATTAATATACTATTTTTTTTTCACTAGTAGAAACCGTAAGACAATAAACTGAAAAAAAACCTTCAATTTTTTTGATGCAAAATGATTTTGTTTTGATTTATAATCAAACTTAACCTAAATCTTCAACACAAAGAAAACCGTTTACACTTGTCGCTGAATTAATCATTTTATTTTTCACCGTCCACCAACTACCATGCGTATACTCAACTAATGTTAGTAGCACATTTATCATTTATTCATTTTTTAAGAAATAATCACATAAAGTATTTCATACATAACCTCAATCTTCTTTTTTAACCTTGGTAGCAAAAGTAATACCTCTAAACAAGTCGATATTTGCATGCTTCATGGCTACTTGTGAAAAAAATTTTTTTGGGCACAACTTGTACCCCTATAATAAGTACCTAATTTCAGGTGATTTGTACAATTGGTTCTCAAGATATTTAACCGTTTCCATACATTCTAGCAAGCCTGTATATATTACTAACTATAAAAGCAATTAATACTATAAAGAGTAAAATTGTATTTAGTTTTCAACATTATCTTTCCAGTAAAATAAAATTAAAATGTTTCTGTAATAAGTATCTAGACTATTAGTTGTGACATTAAATCACGATTATTTCATTTTTCAAAGTTTTTCCTGATTTTAACTTAAAAACTAAAGGCATAAATAAAATGAATATCTATTAAGGCGAAAAAAATATTCCATTGAAAAACAATGCTCGACTTTTTCCCACGGTTCATTTCTAAAACTGAATTTAAACAATTGTATAAAAATAAGGTTTTTAATTATTTTCAAGCAATCTATTTTATCTGCGACGATGTTTTTATTTTTCTGTAGCATATAAACAACACCCTTTTACTAATTAGGATGTATAAAATAGTTAGTCAAGATATTACAATAATTTACCTACGAAATTACAAGAAAAATTCCAAAACTGCTATAAAACAAAACCTATGAAATTAATTGTTAATCGTGGATCGCAAAATATTATTAAACTATTTTAATGGTACAAGTGATAGCCTCGACTTCCCTTATGAAAAAAAATATATAGAGCCGATTAATAGAAAAGCGAATTAAATATTTAATTCTCGACTAATTTCACACAGGATTAAAATGTGGAATATGAACCTGTGATTGGTTAAAACATGCACGAACCTCAATTAAAAGTTAATCGCCAATTAATTTTAATTTCGCTTTCTATAACCCGGGTCTAAATGTACTTACTAGTTTCTGTATGTTTAATAAATCAATCCATAGAAATTGTAAAATATAATATTTAATAAACTCTAAACAGATCAAAAAATATACTAATTCAACACTTGATTGCGGTTTGATTTTTTTACTACATACAAACCAGCCAAATTTTAAGGGGGTTAACTCTCTTTCAACAGTCAGAATCGTGGTTCGTTAAGTTTGATTTAAATGTTTGACGTAATATTTTCTGCACATTTATGTACAGAATTATGTACAAGGAGGGTCAGAAAATTATAACCCGTCATAAAGTAATTGGCGGCGTTTACTAATAAGTTTAGACAAACTTTATAAGAAATATACAATGGTACGTTATACAGATAACAGTAGATTATATTTTTTATTTATTACTCTTACAATACAAGAAGGTCTTCCCAGTCAAGCGGTTTTACTACCTCTACGGTGACGAACTCTAAAAATTACCGCAAGTTGAGTAGCAATTAAGTCATAACTGAAACACATTTTTCGTAGAATTTTACAATAATTCATTTTTTTACTTTATTACAAATATTAACCCATTATTGATTTTGACGGAATGGAATATCTTTGCGTTTTGGTGTTTTTATCCAACACTTGAAATTTAAAATTATCGTAAAAAAGTTATAAATTATCAACAAAGTCACAATTGTCGATATTATAAATACGTCATATAAGAAATTAAGAAAACTTAATTGGGGATAGGATTTACATTACAATATTAATTAACAAAAATCCATAAAGCAGCATTTTAGTTGGTCGAAAGTTTAACAAAGTTCAAGTTTAATGCTAACTTATTTTCGTCAAACTAACTTGTCATTAATTTAAAGACAATTTTATTTTTATACAAACTTTTCAGTATTGATCCTCTGGTTTAATAAGGTCAGCATAGGGATAATATTAGGTCTATGAAAAGTGAGTAATATCTGCGTAACATGAAATAAAATATACGTAAAAGTGGTGATCTGATGATTTTATTACTTCAGTACATGTATATTATTTTTTCGAAGTTTTTTCCACAATAGTAACTTAAAAAATCTTTATTTCAGTTTTCTAAAAACAGAAAAAAAAATTGCAAAAAACTACTTTGTTTACAAAATTTAAAATATGTACTTTAATTTTTTATTTACGTGACACAATTCCTCTATGAAGTTACTAAGGAATTTTATTATTTTCTATACTTTTTAAAATAAAGCATTATTTAAATTTAAAACCTTCGAATATTGCTTTTAAAACAAAAGAATTTGCTGTATTCGTAGCTATACAAGAATTTAATGATAACAGTGTTTTTCATGTTTTTACATCGTAATTTAATTAACAGGATTGGAAATATAGGACAATAATAAAAACAAAGTTTTTATTATTTTCTTTTTTAATATTAAACACTTTTGTGATTAATCGAAAAAATTCGATCTACTCGATTTTATGATTTTTTAATACTTTTCTCTTTTTAACGAACTTGTTAACCCTTATATTATTGGATTTCAAGAATTGTATGTTCTTAAAATTAGATTACCATAGAAATATTGTAAACATTTCCACCAAGAATTTATTTATATCAACACTGTCACGTCACACTGGTTTACCTCACGAAGCAGAATCACAAGGCGAGGAACGTAGCTAAAAGTCGCCTATTTATACGTTGAAAACGACAACTTTATTAAAAAATTAATTAGAAAAAAAAGCAATTAAAAACTCGTGACATCACGAAGTTTGTTTTATTAAATTTTATATAACTTTAGATCTTGGAAATGAATTGCCGTTACCGCAATAACCTGGTAATTTGGTAGATAATTTAAAGCAAACATGAAAGCTTCCGGACAACTAACTAAAAAACAAAAAATGTATATTCTAAAAAATGACTACACTAACTGCTGCAACAAACAAGTACAGTTTTGAGCGGAAAATTTTAAACTACTGCACTTAATTTAAAAGCTGATACGCACCAATTACATCCGCTGAAGCTGAACGAAGTTTTTCAACACGACGATAAAATTTTCTAGCTGAAAATATTGAAAAGCATTTAGTCGTCAATTACTTTTACAATAAACTTAATTAAGTAGACGACTATTCTTTAGGTGTAAATAGTTACAGCATATTTTGTACATTTTCAGTACGCTCATATTATGAGCATAGTACGTATCTTTACACCCTGCTCTATGTTATTAGCAAGTTTGATCATTTCCCGTGAAAGAATTACAAACACTTAATATGTGTCTGGTTCAACTGCGTACAATTTTATTACAGGAAAGGTACGATTAGCATGTGCAATCTGACACCTGAAAGTTTTATATATGCATTTTACATCACAAAACTGTTTTCTGTGTAACAGCAAATATTTGTTGATTATTTCGTTTCAATTCTGAGTTATCGCATTCTCTTTATTTTTGAATACAGTTTAAGACACATTTCCATAAAACCATATGACGTACATACTGGACGGGAAAATAAAAAAAACAGCCCTCTGCAAATATCAGTATGACATTAGATTTCTTCTAGAAACTGCTACCGTGCGCACTCAACCACAGACATAATTAAAACAAATTGCAATTATATAATTAAACTGCTCTTTAGCAACTCATCTACGAAATGCCGCTTATATTAATTGCATCTTATTGCGTGAATTATAAAATTTATGGAATTTTTCAAAAGCTGTATAAATGGTTTCGACGAAAATACATTAAAAGCTTATTTTTAATAATTCCAGTTTAAGTCAAAATCGCTCGAAAAGTATCACAGATGTATAAAAAAAAGAGACAAACAGACCACCCGTTATTGATATCATCAATATCGAGCGTGTATTGTCCGAATTAATGTCGATAACCTGCTTATTTATTTACAGACTGATTTTGAGAAATCAACGATAGGTTCAACCGAAAATGTGCCCCATAATTTCTGCTTACCACGTAAACACATATATAAAAGGTATGGTGATAAATATTTTAGTGGCCGACTAAACGATCATTAATTGCATGTTTTTTCAATTTAATTTTGTGATGGGCTTAAATCTAAGACACATTCCACTTCAGGATTACTCCATTACCTACGCAAACGTTTATTTAAAATTCTAAACCATAATTCAAACAATGGTGTAGTAATTTTCCTGGAAACACATTTCTTTATGTTAACACTTTACAGCTTCTGTACCGTTTAATGGTTATTAATCCTGAATATTTCAAAATCGTGTGTAAAAGTGGCCGTTTTGGCGCAACAGCTCTTCTCGTGTGAAAATTTCATTAACATGGCAATTAATTCCCCATTTTGAGAGTTCTGTGGCATATGACTACAAGTAATAAATTTACTCACTGTGCAGGCCATCTGTCGGTTTAAACAAAGCCCCCACGTTCGTTCCATACGTAAGAATATGCTGCCTATACAACCTATGAGCCGTCAACTGTTGCACCCAACTCGTAAAAGCGTCGTCGCTTTTGGCTTTTAAATGATAAATAAATTCCTCTGCGTCTATATCTATTCGTCTTCTTTTCGCTTTCGTAGTGATCACAGACAATCCAATATCGACAGATCCGTGTATTTTTCCTTTACTGATTTCGCTGGGGCCTTTGCCGTATACTAGAATACCCTTTTCTATCACAAAATATCTCTGGAAAAGAAAGAAGAGAATTTTTATTGGGAATTAATACAAAAATAACAAGTCATACGTGGTATATGAAAAATTCATGAAACAATAGGGAGTTGAGGTACGCCTCTTTGGGAAAAGTTTCGTTTTTAGTAGGATATGTTTTAGGATTGGGAATTGGCATTTATTAATTTTAATAATGTGGAGGTCAAATGAATTAGTCAGATTTCAGGAGCTGCATACGCTTGGAGTTCTTTGGGATTCATGTAAGACTAAGCGTTGATTTTAGGAAGATATGTTGAATTGGATAAATCATTTTAATTGTGAATACGAGTAGCAGTGAATTCGTAATTAATTTTCTTATCACATGAATATTCATTTCGGCGAATCAAACAGAACGTGTAGAAACAAAAATTAACAGTGATTCATCACAACAGCTTGAAATATTAATGTTTGAGATTCGACTACACCACATTTTTGTATTTGTTGATTTAATTTTCTTGGTTTTGTCATTTCTAAGTAAGTTGTGAAATTTTGTCGAATTGTTTTACACACTTGACAAGTTAAAACGATTACATTTTTGGTGGTCTGAATAGATGAATTTTGATTACGTAAACGATATTCTTAAAATAATACATTTAAAATTTCACAACACATCTGTCCGGCGATTACTTGTCGAATAACGGATACAGACGAAAACGGAAGATCTACTTTTTCATGTGGTAGGGGCCATGAAACGTCGATACTAGAAATAAAAAATAAAACCACAAAGTTGTTACAATCAAAAGTAAAAAACCCTCTGCATTGTAGAATGCAAGTGTAAACTCTAATTTTATCTACTAAATTTATTATTTCAAAAATGCAAACAATCTTCAGTTAACAGAGACGGAACCCGCAAAATAATATACACTTTAATTAAACACGATGTTTATGTTTTGTATGCTCGCGATAAGCACACTGTTTATTAAAACACTCAAAGCTTGAAATTCAAACAAGGAACAATTAAACTTTTTATCTAAAAACATTACTACCGGGTTTCAGAACATTTCTTTTTAAGTAGATTCTTCTCTAAACAAATTAAAATCCATTTATTATTTTATTTATTTTATGGTGAAGGAAATGTATTATATTGTGTTTTTCAGTTTTTAATTTTTGGTAGCACATAGGTACACTCTATTTTAGTTTAGTAATACTAACTAACGCTATTGACAAAACGAATCTGCGTCAAATACAAATGGGTTTCAAATTTGTGACTGGAAAATCGTTAAATGATAAATATGAGAATAAATGAAGAAAAATTGCTACAACATTAAATTATAGTAATAGAAGTTGCACAAAGAATATAGATAATTAAAATTACAAATTAAAACTAAAGGTACAAAATAAATAAATTACACACGTGGTTTCGACGGTGTGGAATACTTCAAATTTATAATTTTCGTAATACTTATTTAATTTTAAATGTTGAAATTGTCAAAAGAATTCTACATTCTGAATAATACAGAGCTTAAGCCACTGTTATTTAAGACTATAATCTAAATATGAAAAACCTATTTCTGTCTTTCAATTTTAAAAAATTGAAAGCTTCAATTGAAAAAATGTTATCTTGTGCCTCAAAATTTGCATGAATAGTCTAAATAACTTCATAACTCAAAAATACTTAAATGAAGAAAAGTTACATTGGAAAATTTATCAATATCAAAAATGGTAATTATAAAAATACTTTAAATGAAAAACCAATGAACTTTTTGAAGTTCTGATAGACAAACAGTTTTGATTTTGTCCAAAAATCTGCATAACTAAGGTTAAAAATATGGGTGCGTTGATAAATAGTGCAGACGCGTAACATGTTACACATTTTAGATATCATTTATCTAGGATAACGTCACCAAGGATAAATTTTTATTAGCATTTAATGTGTATACAATACCTAACGTAATCCACGGGCAAGATTTTAAACCAATCCATTTTATGTTTTTTATTTAATTTTTTAAACAAGTTGAAATAAGTTTTTTCGAAACGGTGAAAATGTATACAAAACTCACTTGACATACACCTTGTAAAACTTTTATGACTTAAGCTGCTTAAGTCAAAGCACCCTTATAAGTCAAACTGGCTATTGTATAACTTAACTCAGTTCACATGTACCTAGTAAAACTTTACAGCTCCATTATGGCAACAATGAACAGTAATAATCCTTGCAGTTCGAGTCCATTATAAGGGTTTTACAAGGTGTATGTATGTCAAGCGAGTTTTGTATAGGTGTTTATTACTCCTTAATGAAAATGAGTGGTATGACAGGGTCCTTCCGAGGAATGACTACTTTCGTATTAAATATCTCGACGTTTCATAACCCCTACAGTACAAAAAAGTAGTTGCAGTGGAATCTGCAAAACCGAATGCTTTGAAATCTTGCAGATGATTTACAGTTATGATTAGCACGATAAGTTTTTATTCAAAATATATTTACTTGTCCCCTCCAAAAAATTGATGACGTCACCTCAAAAGTTTGCCGAATTTCTCGCTTTCCAATTGTGCATCATTTTTAATAATTTACAGAAATAGTTTTATTTTCAGCGAGACCGACACTTGAAAATTATTAAAAATATTATTATTATTATGTTGTGGATATGGATTTTAAAATCATCAATTGACGTTCAGTTAACGTTAGTTTTCTCATAATTTTCTTCGCGATGCATAACATCGGTTGCGAGCCACTAGTCTGCCGTGGTCCATACGCAGCGCATAAATTTCAACCGCTTAGCCCTATTTTTTTTGTGTTACACTACATCTATCCAAACTGATATACGTGTCCTTGCAAAAATATTGATGACGTCATCCCAAAAATTTTTTAAAATGCTCCACTACAAAAATGTAATGAGAAAAAAAACATAATAGGCATGCCATCGTCACGTTTCCGATAGCGAGGGAAGTACTGTCTAAACTCTTTAAACCAATTTTTCCTTAAGTTGTGACCCCTGTTATTTATATAATTTTTTATTTAAAAGAAGAACGGTACACGTTATTCTTTCATTATTAATATTACATTGCACGGGCGAGAATTGACCTATTCTTAATAACATGTCGATCGGAATATTTTCAAATGGAAAAATACACACAGGCGTAGCGTTGCCCTTTACCAATGCATTCATATTTTGGAGCAATAGGGTTTTCCACTAAAGTTTAAAATCAAATCTTAACTAAACATTCTGAAACAATATCTAAATACATGTACAAAAAACAAATTTGAACTATTTATAAAAAATAATCGCTTTGAAAAAAATTGTCAAAATAATAGAAGAGTGAGAGACCGGCTCAAAGTTGCAGTATTTCGCGGTTAAAAGTGTAACCAATCACTTTGAAGCGATGGCAGTGATGCTGTGTTGCCAAACCTGCTGGTTTATTATATTGAGGTAGGTCAGAGTGTGCACGTGTTTTTGATCAACTTGGCCTGTTCGTTTTATTCCTTAAATACATATAAACAAATTAAATAGAAAAAATTGGCACGATGGCGAAACAGTGTTTCTTCGTTGGGTGTGATAATAACTCTACAAATAATCCAGAAAAATTATTTTTTACTGTTCCCCAAAAAGTGGATCGGAGGAAGTTATGGTTTGAAGCTGTGGGAAGAACATACATACCTGGGAAAAGTTTGTACTGTTGTGAAGATCATTTTGATGCACCTAAGTATAGTAAATTTTTCAAAAATTTGTATGTCGGTATCTACTTGTATCACCTTATTAACAAATTTTCTTTAATAAAGTTGGAAAAGGATGCTGAAAATTGGATTCATTTCAAATTAATGGATACACGCCTAATGTTAAAAGACAATGTGTTTCCAAGAAGCATAGTGAGGAAAGAAACTTCGTCCCAATTCACACCAACTTCAAGGAAACGTAAGATGGAAACACAACAGCACAGTAGAGGGCTTCGAAGGAAACTGTTTCCTGAACCTACTGTACCTGGTACTTCAGAGGATGTAGAAGAACTGCAATTAAAAACAGTGGCTTCACCATCTGGCATGTTTGTTAGTGCAAAATCGCCAGAAAAATCAGTTTCTCCTTTAAGAACAAAAAGGAGAACTCTTAGAAAAGCAACTCAGACAAGAGTTAGCACAAAAGATCAGTCATCAATGACCTCAGTTGAAGTGGCAGATAAAAGCACAAACACTCTTCGATCATTATCGTCACAAATATATCAAAGCCCCCACAAACCTATTCAGGGATCATCGACATCATTGTCATCATCCTCCCTTTCACTCCAAAGTGGAAGTGTTTATGAACCATCATCGGAGTCATTGCATGAAACTAATATGATATCCAAAGAACTATTGGTGAAAGTGGAAATATTCAAAATTGAAAATAATAGCAGATTTTATCTGGGCTTGCCCAAGTCAGAATTTTTTTTTCATCAAATTACTCCAGGAAGAATTAGAAGTTCCTGTAGAACATATTTATATCGTTCTTAAGAAAATACGAACAGATGACCAATTTGTATGATTAGGGACAGATTTTGCATTAAGCACTAGTGGTGTCAGTAATATATTTTCAAAAACATTGCCAAAAATGGCTACAAAACTCAACGAGTTAATTTTTTGGCCTGAGAAAAGTAAAATTCAGCGAGTTCTACCTAGGCAGTTTCAGACGTATTATAAAGATGTTGAAGCAATCATTGATTGCTTCGAAATACAAGTTGAAAGACCTAGTGCAGCTTACCAGCAAGCTTTAACCTGGAGCAATTATAAAACTTGTAACACATGCAAGTATTTAGTGTCAAGTACTCCAAATGGGCTAATTAATTTTATATCAGAAGGGTTTGGAGGTCGCACATCAGATGTAGAACTAATTAAGCAATCAGGGTATTTGACCGTTGTACCTGAAAATACAACAGTAATGACCGATAGGGGCTTCAAGCAAGTAGCAGGGCTTTTCCAGAAAAAAAAGGTGAATCTAGTCAGACCTCCCAGCGTGACAAGCACCAGAAAAATGACGAAGGATGAGGTACGTCAGTCGAAACTTGTCGCAGCGTTGAGGATCCACATTGAAAGATTATTTCGTAGGATCAGAGAATTTCGAATGTTGGGTCCACATGCTACCACAGATCATAATTTGGTGCCACTTTTGGATCATATTGTAATTGTTGCTTGTGGTTTGATAAATTTGCAAGGTCCATTAATACAATAGTTTTTACATGGTTTTTATTTGTATTTTATTGGAAACAATAAATTAATTGTATAAATAAAAGCATTTAACTTTTTTTCTCATTGATACTAGGGGATTGGGGTATAACAGGATTTAGATTTATTTATTATTGAAACGAATAAGAAATAATTATGAAATAAATAAGTATAATTATTGAAAACATCAGTTAATTAAAATTGGAAAAATCGCTTTTTTCCAAAAAGCTTGTGCCTGCTCCATTACATTGTGACAAAAATTTTCATCCAAAGGAATTTCCTTTATAGTCACATTTCTGTCCGTTTCAAAAGATGGAGATGCAACACAAAATAAACCCCATTGTTTTTTATTAAGAAATATTTGCAGCTGCAGTTGTGCATATGGTTTAGGAGTTATTTCACCCTCTGGCGTAATGTAATTTTTTACAGTATTGGTCTTTATTGGACATTTTATTTCAACGCAATATTTATCAGACATTGCATCTGCCGAGGCACCAAATATTGGGTACATATCATTTATGGTCATTCCTACTCTTTCTAATTTAATATTTTTCTCCTCAGCTATGACTTTTAAGACATCTTCAAGGTTAAGGCCTCTTTTCATGGCCTTTGTTCCTCTAAATTTTGATGCTGCCAAAACTGCAGCAGTTGTAGCTCCATCAACAGTTTTGCAGTGAGCAACTTCATGCAGTTTTGAAGCTGTTATTCTCGCATATCTAACATCAAACCAGGCTTTAGATTGTGACTGCAATATTGTTAAAGTATTGATACTTTTGCAAATTTCACTATTTAAATTACTTTGGCAAAACGATATGAAGTCTTCTGCATTTGGTGCATCAGTCGTTTTTTTGTAAGAAAGACATAAATGGTACAACGAAGCTTTCTCCAAAATATTCACTTCACTCTTATACATCGTAGCAAGAATTGAATGACTATCTGATTTTAATGCGGTAGAAATTACTTTGTCCAAAAATGCCGTTCCTTTTGTTGGTAAAGAAGGAACTTGCCGAAAATTAAACAACTCTCTCATTCTTTGCCCTTTTATAGTACTGCCAACTTTAGACAGAGTAGACTTCCTCCAATAACATTCAACAGAAGTCACTGAAGGCTCCAAGGTACGTCTGTATAACCAGAACAGTAAGGCTACACCATGTTTACAACCACCTGAAAAGTAGACGTAATACATACACTCATACAACATAAAATCATTCATACCTTCACTTGCAGCACAGTCATAACACTTTGAGTCAATTATGCATTGTTCAGACTCATTTATTGTTACTGAAACTTCATAGCCTTTTAGGCGAACTTTATGTTCTGGTGCAATCAAAGCTTTAACAGTACAAATCTCATCGTGTCGTCTCAACTGCACATAACCAACAGCATCGTCGCCGTAAGTTGCACGAGCTCCACTATAACAATGAATAATTACTATCAAACCATTATTACGTTGTACACTTTACCGTTCGGTTTTCACATTTTCAACACCTGGTATCAGAAAATTCACATTTCTTCGATAATACAAATCTACATATCATTACATCATCAACTACAGGGAGATTGGTAGAAGTAGCTTGCTCATATTCACTTTCCATTGTGACTATTTATTCTGTGCCGTATTTTCCCAGATAATCTTCCTACACAATTTTAAGTTGTAAGTCGCTGTAAAAGGTTTTGGTAAGTGGTAAATATTAAACGGTCAATTCTACTCACCGTGTTTAAACAAACAATGTCAAATAATGGAAACGACTGACTTTTTAAATTATTTTAAGCTTCAATGAGAGCAAATTACAAAACGTTAACACTAAGATCGACCAAACATAAATAAACCGAACCTATCATAACCAAACAAGAATTCAAGATGGCTAAATACCGATGTCGTCTCACTTTAAAGCAGCATGAGCCTCATCGCTACGCTGATCCCATTGGTCAGCGTTACGTACGTCATCATGACGTACGTAATGCACAACTTAACCGCGGGAAAAAATCAGTTTAAATTTAACTTTTTTTTTTTGAGTTATTCAAAAGTAAAAAAAAAATATTGACCACATCTTCGCATTTTGTAGACGATATTCTTTCGTGTAGTGCATTAAAAAAAAATCGTGGAATACCCTATTGTTAACCGAGTGTTCGTTTTATATCATACGTACGAACTACATTCCGCGCCAAACCAAATACATACAACCAAATTCACTGTGTTCTTGTAACATAATGCGTTCGAATCAAAGGCAGTGGCTGAATATGGGTGATCAGATTATGATACATTAATAACTTAAACAAACACGCTCTCCAAGAATTTCTGAAAAAATATATACTTACGGTATATTAAAAAAAATGGATGTCGTAGACAAATACAAAAAAAAATGTATCGGGCGTCAAAACACATTCACAGGATGTCAAAAAATATATGGGGAGTCATTTCACTTCTTACACTGTCATTTGTATAGAGTATATTTTTTATTGTATGGAGGTTATTACAAAAAAAAAATTATAACTGTTCAAAGAAACGGAATTTGTCCTCATTTTTTTTTAATTGTAGGGGATATCATAAAATAAATAAAACTTCATATTTTATAATTTTAATTCAAATTTGATTGTAAACTTTTTGACGTGACAACGTCTTATAATTCGATTGAGCCGGCTGCACGCACGAAAAAACATGACTCATGCGGCGTTACCTCGCTCTGAGGCGTTCCATGTGACTCATGCGGCGTTACCTCGCTCTGAGGCGTTCCATGTAAGGCTTGAAGTGCAAGCGAGAACGCGACAAAATTAAAACAATAAGTTAACAGAACTATTTCACGATGAGTAAAAAATCGATGGCTTTACTATTTAATCGAAATAATTTTCGAGCGTAGCTATGATTTAAAAAAATTAAAACATAAATATTAAATATTCCACATATCACAACAACGTGTCTGAAATTACAGGTTGGACCAGCCAGCCGTGAAAGGGAACATTTTCTCCTATATCAAACCCATTGAGGCGGGCTTTTTAAACACTAGATTTACGAAAATCTTAATGTTTCCAAATTTTAAATTTTAAATGTAAGATTTACAAACAATAATTTAATCATTGTTTATTCTTATAATGAATTATTTGAAATTATTACTTTTTTATAACAAATTACAATTTAATTTGCAAAAATAATTAAGTGACTATTGAAAAAATTTAATTATATTATTAAAATAATAAAATCAAAATTTAAGAAATTTTAATAAATTATTTTCTTAAGACGTTGTCACGTTCAACTATCGTCAGTAAACCGACTTTACAGACAACCGATTTTTTAGGTGAACTCCTATCCGTAAAGGCGAAAATAAAAGTGCACTATTAAAACATGACAAAACTGCATTAGTCAAGTCAGGTGAGATTTTAGATAACGTCATCAACTTTTTGGAAGGGATAAACAGGCAGACTAATCGGTTGGGTAGTTCCGAGTTTCTTGTGCAATAAATTTCCGACAGACGACAGCCACACAGGAAAGCGGAGCTATTGCTCCGACAGTAAAATAACCCAAGGAAATGTAACATATTGTATATGAAATAAATCAACCTGGAATTCGTAAACTGTGTGAACTTTTCAAAAGAAAAGGACCGGAACTGGCAACTGTTTGTGTTATTTGAACCACAAATAAGAATTTATCTAGTAATATCTACTCCGAACAAATCTGATCATTTGTAACGAACTTCATTGTACCTTTAAAATGTTAATAAACACTACAATGTGGTTTTACAACATTTAAAACTCCACAAACAGTGATACCATGAATGATACCCTACACAAACACCAACAAGTTCAATTCAAAACCAAAGATAAACACAATAATAATCGCAAAACAAACCCACCAATTAAAATTTAATCAAACCAACAAACAACAAAGAACACTGTTTATAAACACAACAACTGCATTCACTGCTCTCCAAAACAAACTTGAATTCGTTCAGAAAAAACTGCTTAACGTTCAAGACGAAATCAATTAATCTTGCTCTGTCAGAAAATTATTCCACGAAATCGACTTCCATAACTTTAACGACCAGTCCGACCCATCTCAAATAAACTCACAACGATGGAAAAATAAAACTTACTTTTCAAGGTAGATGTGACAGTGAATGGCAAATTGTTATATAGCTTTTTTTAACTACATAAAAGAAAACTCGTCCAACAAAACTTGTTACGCCGTTTTGCTACACGATTTTATTCCACCGTATATCCGATAAAAAGCATTTCTGAGGCAACGAATCGTTCGCGTCTTATTAACACAAGAAAAATAAATCAGATTTTGCCGCAACGCGCTAAAAATATTTTACGGGTATTTGACATTTGTGTAAATCATTCAGTCGACAAATCAGCGGGTATTTCTGAAACGGTGTCGTAACGCATAAAATCATGATGTAAAAGTATTTTTTACTGTTATTAAAATTCATAAAAAATTGCGGGGAAAAATGAGAGCAATTTGCTTCACACCCCTCATTTTCATTACGCCAGGCCCTGTTAGGGTTGGGTCGAGTGACGCCCTTCGAATTTTTTTCTTTTTTTTTTTTGGTTAATTTACAGAATCTTTTAATCGTTTAAACCAGTCAGATCAGTGACGACTTTAAAAGTTATTTGGACAAAAAAATTATAAATAATGCAACGAAACGGTTCAATTTACACGAGGATTAAACAACAATCCGGTTTGTTGGTTGGATTAAGCAACGCAGTATTGTTTTCTACGCCCATGTAATTCTTTAAATTTGAGAAGTTTTTTTTTGCCTTATTTGTAATATAAAAGTTGTTTTTTTCTGCCTTATTTATGTTATAATCGTTTTAAATATGCATATTATTAAACCGTTTTTCATGTTTTTCTGTTTTGTTTCGGTTCGTAATAAATATCAATAACAAAATATTAAAGAAAGTTTTGAACTCTAACATTAACCTTAATCGGAGTTCGATGTATGTATGTATGCGAAAAGTATTGTTTTAAATTGTAACAACATTTCCTAGTAAAGATAAACGTATTGTTTTATTATAAACATAATGTACACGAACTGGAACATAACTAATTTCCAACAATTTCAGAAACACTAGGTAAGCCTTTTCTGAGATAATGAGAAGATAAATCAGTTCATACATTAATTTTTGAGACCACCTATGCAGGCAATTTTGAAAAATATAATGCATCGACAGCATGTGACTCTGCAAATTTTCAGTAATATACTGTGAAATTGCTGAGGCAAATTTGCTCTCTTCAGTTATTTCATTATCGACGAAAAAGTGTACGATACAAAAAAAGTGACGCATTTTGGCAAGATTGGGTTAAAAATTGTGAAAAAACTACAGAAACTAAAAAATTGACACCAAGTTAGAGTCAATCTCATGTTTATCATTCAAGAAACTAAGCCAAAAATAGTAGAAAATTTAGGCCTTTTTTCAAAGAATTGTCCGAAAGAAAGGTTCAGTTATAAAATTTGGCAATTAAAAAAAAATCGATAAAAATTGTTTTGAAGACCAGTTTGAGTGTAGATTAATGCGTTCTAAAATATTTTCAAAATGTGTTAATCAAAAGTTCGATATTTAATGTCAGTGTAAAAAAAAATCGTGGCTTTCAATTCAGAACGAAAGCTGTTTTCATAACAGTAGTGAAGTTTGAATTTATAGACATTAATTAAATTTAGAAGATGGCAATTTTTAAATTTTATTGTGTTAGCAATGTCAGATAATTTGGGCGTTTTCGATTTCAACATATTAAAATTTGAAACAAATGTGATGAAAAATAATAATACGATCACCAAAGAGAAATTAAGTAGTCAATATACAGATGAAGATTTACTAGAGTGAAAATAAATGAAATAAAATAACAAAGATACAGTAGAAAAGCAATGGTGGTCTAATTTGAGTAACATTTTTCAACTTAAATTTTGGATATAAAATGTTTTAAACCACTAAAAATAGAAGCGTTATGGGCTGAACCAGAAATACATAAAACAGCAAATATTTTGGATTTTGGAGTATACAGGTGAGAACGAAAACAGTGATAACGTTTTGGATTACAAAACTTAAAAAGGGCATATCAAAATACAAAAAAAAAAAATACAAGAGAATTGTCCAAAGTTATTTAGTCAGCAAGGTGTCGACGTTTTACTCGCTTTCATATGGAAATGAAGGAAAAGATTGGAAACTTCAGAGAGAAGAAAAAGATCCTGAAGGTAAATCTCTTAAAATGCAAGATTTTCGAGCAATAGGTTTTGTAATTTCTCAGTTAAATTGTAAAATGTAAAATTTTGGACTTTTTTCAAAAAATCGAGTTAGCAATAATTGTTTTAAAATACGTATATTATAAGATAAAATTCACGTCATAACTTTAGCGCCAGTCAAGAATTTTCAAGTTTACCTACATTAATAAAGCTCTCAAATGATTTATCAAAATTACTTTAAAACTACTACCTCTTATTCTGAAATGTCATAACACTAAAAAATCGCCCTTCCGAAAAAGGCTAAAAAACGCTACTATTAATTTTATAGTGTATCTAAAAAGGCCATCATTGTACTACATAGTAATGTTTGTTTCCTACACAAATAGTAATGTCGATGTAATTGTGAGCGCAGTCGAGTGAAACATAGCATATAATAAAACTATATATATCATGCAGTTCTAAATAAAATATAACGTCTTTAAATGGCATCTGAGTGCAAATGTTCAATTCGCACGACATCCAACTTATCAATAAGTTTTCTAAGACTGTGAGACATGCAAATTCTTATTCACTAAAATCTTTGCATGACGTTACGTAATGGTGAAAAGACTACATTTATAGAGAGTGATCTTTATTTTATGTATGATTGTTTCCTGTTTAATTGTAGATGGATGATTTAAACTTGATAAAACTATGAAGTTAAGTTGATCACAAAATTTCAAACAAGCCCGTCGTAGGAGGTCTATGACGCTTGAGAATATCCAAGGGTAAAATTAATTTTTTAATACTCAACGTTCAGGATTCACTTTAATTCCGAATCTAATTAACAACTAACAAGTAAATGACAAAAATACCTAACGTAATGTAGATTGATGAATGTACAGTGATTGCTTGCAAACGCTTTACAAGACACGTTAGAATCGCTTAAAAACGCTCTATGTCTACATGACACGGTAGCAACAAATCTTCTTTCAAACTCCAGTACAACGAAAGTAAAATTAGTTAAATCCCATCAATTATGCACGATTACAGTTATTTTTAAAACAATACCGATCGTGACCTCCACATTAATTATTTCTTCAGTAATTGATAGATACATTGTCAAGTACTTGATGGAAAAACCGAAAATAATAATTTATTCATTAAATAGAATTACACCACAGAATCCAAGCAAAAAGGCTCAACGCATCCCTCCCACCACAAAACGAAAAACGAATCACAAAAAAATGTAAAAATAAAAATGTCAAAGGTGAACGATGCACCTTTCAAATACCGACTTAATCCTCAAATTATGCTGATCCCGGCTATTTATTGACGCTATTGAATGTTCAGCAATAAATTATTGATTACAATGCACACTGTAATTAAGTCGAGATAACACAATTTCCAATCGCTCATTCCTAGATTCTTTTTTACTGCTTTTATCTTTACAGTGCTTCTGGGAATAAAACGAACGCGAGTTGCCAACCATATTGCCACTAAATATATCAGACGTTTCACACATGAAGCCGTCTCGAGAAAATTTCCGGCTTTTCGCTATATTTCTTTTCCTAATATATATTTCTATCTGTTTTCCTTGGAGTCAATAGTTCGATGCAGTGGCGGCTCGTCAGGGGGGGCCAGTTAGGCCAGGCCGAGTCTGTCACCGAACTTGTCAATTTGCGATATTCATTTTTATTTTAAACGCAAGAATATAATTTAAAGCTATTTTGAAATCACCTGATTTTACTGTTGTTATTATTTTTTTAATTACAAAAAGCGTTATCTAATTTATTCACTTTCGTTCGGAAGCACAAATCGTGCCGGGAAGTTTAAATATTTTTACTGCGAGGAGCAGCAGCTGAGGCCGGCCGACTACAAGAATAAACGTCGAATAATGTCATATCTGCTATCGCTCTCTGTTTAGCGGAATTAAAGAGAAATAGCTATAAAGACTGATACGTGTCTGATACCCTCTGATTAACGCGCCTGGAGCAGTGATTGGTCAAATGTCTGCTAAAATCGGCCGGCCTTTTGGCAGTACATCAAGTTGTTATAGCGCTATCACCTTCTGTTTGTATAAGTTAGAAGGCAATAGCGATGAAACCGTACAATATTACGTTTCATCACTCCACTTCTGCCGTGCACTTTTCCATGCGGTTCCCCACTACCAGCACCGGCCGGCCGCTGTCTGTATATTGTGAATTTCTGCAGTCTTCACGTGGATGAAATTGGTTTAGGTTTGTTTCTAATTTCAGTAACAATGACAACAGTTGGTAAGAGAATTAGTAACTGATTTAAATTTTGATGCTGTTACACATCTATTAAATAATGACTTTCGACTTTTAACATACGATGATCAATTCCTGGGATATAAAAGAAATGACCCGTTCGGAGCCGCGCATGCAACATTTAATCGAAGCACGGAGCAATAATAACGTCAGCTCCGGTGCAATAGCATATTAATAATTAATAATTAATACAGCATGGTATGAAAATTATGAATGGCTGACGGGGAGCAAGTCAACAAACAAACTATTTTGTTGATATTGTTTAATTTTTGAATATGATGTTGACAATAAATTCAAAAAAACTTCAGAAAAAGAGTTTTGCCTCTGGTCGTCTGGTACGATTGACATATTGAGTTACCGTGCTCTTTTGCCATCTTCCTAATTTCTCAACCCTGCTCCTGATGATGCTACTTACGAAAATGTAGAAGCCTCCGAAATTATTTCTGTCTTTAATTTTAATCATATACCACCATCCACATCAGCATTTGTTGAACGCAGTTTTTCAGCTTTAAAGCGAATTACAAATTTTACTAGAAACTCCATTAGTCAAAATCGATTATCCAAATTATTCGTTTTAGCAATAGAAAAAGAAGTGCTTACAAACTTAACGGAAGATCAAAAGTTCTATAATCAAGTAATTGACCACTTTGCCAATACAAAACAAAGACGCATTGAATTGGTTTATAAAAATTTCTAATTTACTTTTTTAATTTTGTTTTTTACTAATAAATAGTTGTTGACGTTTCATGTTATATTTTTTGTTAGAATGTGTTACTTTATAACTTGAATGTTATTTTCATTTTTATTTGAGTTTATTGTCGTTATTTTATTATTATAGATGGCTTATATTGTATAAGTATATGCTTTACTTTATACCTATTTGAAGAATATTTTTTATTTTGTTTTACCAAGTTGTTAGGACTATATGAATTAACACCATACAGGAAGCAAATTATAGATAATGACTGACTTGAGGTCCCTGGTTCTTGTATTCTATGTCTTAAAACTTTGGGTTACTCACTGCTGGCCGACCCAACCAAAATAGTCACGAGCCGCCACTGGTTCGATGGCATGACCTACTGTATCATATTGTTCCATGTTTATACAAACGCCATTACAATACAACGCATTAAGCAAGAAATTAACATCCCAATTTTATTATTCAAACGACAAGTATATTCTAAATTTTTAGGTTAGAATTCAATTATACTTCTTAAATTTGCAATGACAGTTAGATACTGTTGTACTAGTTTTACTATTTTCTCAACTGAATGATACAAATAGATGATTAATAAAGCAGTCACTTCACCAAAAATCTTTATCCAAGGGACACGGCAAGCATTGTGCAGCAGTTGTGGTGCAAATATTATTCTGTGGAAATTTAGGAAGTCTCGGTTGTCACCTACCTTATGCCAGCCCTTCAACGGCCACTTCCTCTTCTTGTGCAAGAAGCCATTGAAGGGGTTCGGCTTGTTATCGAAACGTTGTCCGTCCTTCAGTCCCTCCATTATCTCCCATTCCGAGCCTCTTCTATTTTTCTTGCGCCGTTTCTCCGTTTGCGGGACATTATTCTGTTCGGTTGCGCTTTCCGCACTCAAACTGTTTGTTTCCACGCTAGCGTCGGAGTCGCTGGCTGTCACTGTGCTGTTACCAACTTTCACTTTGATTTTACTAAGTTGGGGGCTCTTCTTGTCACCGCTGGCCATGCTCCTGCGGGTTCTACGGCACTGCAAAAAAGTTTAAATGAGGTTAAGGTGCGATTACACGTGCGTGGTGCTCGTGGAACGTGTGTGGAAAGCAGTAAATATTGAGAAGCTTTTGTTTTTGTTTTTGTTTTCGTTTTCACGAACTTATTAAACTAGATATAGGAAAATTTTAAAAATCTATTAGCAAAAAAATTTTTGTATACTACTGTGCATCAACGTTTACTGCTTACCAGACGGGCTCGGCGGATACCACACACGTGTAACCGCAGCTTTAGGGCGGGTTTCTGCGCTACCATGAAGGTGTACGCGAGCATTTTGTCATTCTATTTCTCACAAGGACACCATTTTTAATCCGACGAATTCCGCGACCAGTCCACAACTATTTTGTTTCTCAAACATTCAGGAAACAAAACGAAGTTGATAAATTATGTAGCAGTTTCAATGAAGTTTAGTGACCCGCGGAGTCATTTTCTTGATAAGTTTATTTACATCTTGGACGTACATGAGGATAACCGAAAAAGTGATAAATTATTCACACTGGCATACAAAATTAATTGATAGTATCGAGTCCATTAGGCGGACGACCGACGACTAAACGCAAACTTTAATTTTTCTGGGTAATATAATTTTATGGATCAGTAGAGGCCGAAACCGTAGAGAATTGAAACTTGAAACCGTCGACTTTCAAAAAAATCGCTTACATAATTTGTGACTTCCTCGAGATGGTGGAATGAGCGTCTGTTTTCTGGAAGCTTTAAAATAAATAAACAACTTCTTGTTTTGGTAAAAAATTGACACATGACATTCGGATGAAATGAAACATGTTAATTTCATTCACAACTAATTATCAAAAGCTGATTTTACGAGGTTAAGAAAAATTGCGACGATGTGTTGCGAGAAACGCTTACATTACGAGTAAATGTCTTAAAAATTCGATTTCGTGTTGCAACGGCTTTATCTACATCCCATTAATTAATAGCTTAGAACAAGTTTCGTGCATAATTACGGCCATCATTGACAAATACATCTCGACGTGTACAACTGACCTTAAAATTTTTATACCAAACTTAAATAGCCACCGGTATTTGTCGTTTAGTTGTAATTATGATAACAGCTGACCTCAATATTCAATTACAATATACAGCGTGTATAAAAAAGGCGAAAAACTTCCCATTACAAACGATTAGAGTCCGCCGAACAGTGAATATTGACTTTCTGTTTCTTGGAAGTCAACAATAAACCGCTTACGACTATACTAATGATGTTGACAGTCCTGACCTCTTTTCCGATTGCTTACCGAAAGGAGCAAAGATTCTATGAATCAGATGTGCATGAACACATGGGGGCTTTCAATAAGCAATTTTGATTTTAACTTACATGTGGTTTACTTAAAGAAATTTTGTTCTTTTCCACAATTAAATCGAAACTGTTTCATTTATTGGCACGTTGACTTCAACTAAAGACCAACAATATAGTGAACCTCAAAATTTTGGAACGTACAAACGTGAGATTAAACAAAATTTTAAGTAAAATCTTAAAACAAGCTTGGAAAACCATATTTCGTATGACAAAATAATCCTATGTAGCCAAGTGCCGCCTATGATCTCCGATGTTTCTTAACCTAAATCGTGTCCAGTAACAGGAATCCCAATAAACCAACATTCCTATATAATCTGTTCACCTTGTTTTTAATAATAATTAACGTTCCTGATTTTTTAAAGACTATTTATTCTTGCTTGTATTAAACTGTGTTTATTTTAGCATAAAGAGTGTTGGGAAGGCATCCATAAAAAAATTTAGTACTTATTAATAAATTACGATGAACAAGTTTTTCCTATCTATATGGACATACACGTGTGTAAATATATTATTCAATTAATATTACACGGTTTTAATTATTGTTACTCACAGGACATTCATGGTTTATTTAGTATTCCAGTACTAAAATTAAACACGTTTATCTTTATATGATATCATTTATAAAATAGTGCACGCACATGTCTAATAATAATTGTGCTACGTTAGAAAGAATCTATAATGTTTGAAAGGTTTCAATGTCTCAGCAAATATTGCAAACTTAATTCTACTGTTATTACATTTTTTGTCCGTCTATCTACCCGTCTCCTCTAGACTTCATCTATAAACCTCATCCCTCTATTAGATTCGACGGTTCATTTTAAAATTTTCGATTAAATCAGAAGTGAGTCAAAATGAATATAAAATTCAATAAAATATGCCATATTTAATTGATTTTATCGCATTGACCATAACAATAAATAATTATGGGGTAATTACTTTTTAAAAATAACTAACTTTGATTGCTAAATTAAAACTAATTCAAAATATAAAAGGAAACAGCCAAAGAAAACTATTATTACAAGGGCCGGCATGGCTTTATAACGTACAAGTACTACAATGTAGTTTTATGTTCTTATATTTAAAAAGAATGTAACTTTTTAAAAACCTATCCGTCATGTTAAAATTTTGAAATTACGAGTGCAAACTACAATGGCGGGAAGAACCCCAAGTATACAAAAATTTTATCAGAGTTCTGCTGCAGAAGCCTTAATCTAGATGTCGAACATACTCCTGTAAAAATAAAGAATACGCTTGATTACAGGAAGACTCATGGTTACTATTTGTCTCATTTTGAAAAATGCATCTGTAACGGTGATATTCTGTGACACGTCGTCAGTGGTATATTGTTGAGCGTTTGTTTCAGTTACTAATTGAATGAACTTTGCAACCACAGATATCACATCGTTCAATTACCGACCCAAGTCCAACAGTGATAAATTATCACGGCATGGTAATTTTTATTGACCTTGAATAACAAACTACAGAGTTAAGAAATCGGTCTAAAAATACTTGGACCGAATTTTCATCGCCGCTGAAATGCAATCACGTAAGAAGTCTATTTTCTTAGATAAGTTACAAAATTTGAAATTTTATTTATTGGCAATAATACCTGTCTGTACTGTAAAACAAAAATATATACTATATGTTTCAAGTGAGGTCTTAATAAAATTTGTTTGGTGACGTCGTCAACTTTTAGAAGGGATAGTACATCGCTTTTATACGTGCAGTGTAACACGGAATTTCGGAAATACAGTAAGTATTTCAATAACATAAACCGATTCGATCAACACTAATCTTTTTGAGATGTTCTGCCTAAACAGCTGTAAAAAACATGTAAAGGAGACTGTTCAAATATAAATTTCAAGCTAAGTTTATTTAATAATATTTTAAGCTGACGTCATCACGCTTTTACAAGGGATCAACATATGAATTCTAAATGCAGGTCAATTGGTTGTGTAGTTTCTGCGTTAGAATGCGTAAGGTAGGATTAATAAATGAAAATATTTCACACCAATCAATTCAGTAGTTTCGGAGATTATCTGCGTAATAAAGTCGTCAACAGACGTCAGCCAGACGGAAATTGGATACCTACTTTTGCATATTCTAGGAACTTTCGATTTACGCTCGGGAAGTAAACAAATTGCTATCCGAAAAATGTCAACTTTCATCACCTTGCAAATAGTATCGTTAACAGAAAAAATATATTAAAATGTTCTATATTTCTTGAAATATTTGAAATTGATTCAAACCAGCTACGTTAATAGAATTTAAGGTAACAAACAAGCAACAACATTTCACTATTATAACAAGTCTTTTTAGTGCTAACTGTGAAAATCGTGCAGTTGCAAACATTAAATTCAACCTTCATCACTGCTGTACTGTGAAAACAGCGAAAATTATTGCTGCGTAATCTTCACCGACATAATTTTTTATACAATAATTACGTAGCATTTCCACTTTATCACTAATGTCCAATTTGTAACAGACCCATGTCGTGGAAGATCGTAAAATTGAACCGAGGCGTTCGCTACGTACGCAACCACTATATTTTCTATTCAATTTGGGAGAAAAATCGGTTTATCTGCGTGTAACTGAACTAGGCGTAACTGCACCTCTTCATTTATTTTCCCGATCACTTAAGGTTATTCATTTAAATATAACGCTAATAACGTCCAATAACTTTTGTGCAAAACAATGTACAGGGAACTATATGCAACGAAAAATAATCATTAGAAAGAAACTTAAAAATTATAGAACACAAAAGCTAAGGTGAACTGAAGAGAAAAACAATACTATGTAATCAATACACCCATTGCCGCAATTAATGTTTATTATACGTATAAACTCATTAAAATAATTAACAACAAAGAAAGTAATAAGTAATGATGTTGCTCTTGTTCTTTGAACAAAGACAGAAAAACGTTCCACGTCATAGTTTCACCAGACGTAAACACAACAACCATCAAGATATATTCATAAACGCTAACCAAAGCATCTTCATCAATAATTTCCAAACTTGATACACACGCTGAGTCGCTAAAGCTCTTAGCGCACATCATTCAAAACCGTGAAAGCTGAGGAAGATGAATTCGCAAATACACCTCTAGCTCTATGTTGATCAGTTTACATACTCCTACTTTGTTTATAATTACGCTCTGCATACCATTAATTAATATTATTTTCCCTCGTTAAAATTAATCACAAAAAATTAATTTAAAGACTATATCTTCCTGTGTTAACGCCCTTTTCACGCCCTTAACGAATTTAAATCAATAAAACGTCCCTAAGTTAAATACATATTTTTAATTAATTATGATTGATTAACTTTGTTAGCAGAACATTCGATAAGCACTTACCCCCTTTTACACTCACCCCTATCACCTAACTAATTAATAAGCGATATCAAGCCGTGTTTAGCAAGAACTTAAACCCAAAACAACCAAAAAAACTCGTCAGCTGCATCTCCATAAATCCTGAATTGGTTTTCTGCCAGTGAAATAAATCACCTCTGAGCGTACCAAATGCCAAAAATAAGCAAATAAATCAATAAACACAAAATTTATAATGAAAATAAACGTTCCAATAATCCAAACTTTCCTTATTAACAGAAGATCATTGCCAACTTTCCGACAATACATTGTTTCGAGCAACCAGAATTCTGTAGTTGAGGCCGCATGCAAGATGTTATCCAACTTGCGCACAATTAACCCTTCACCCCAACCGACGGAAGTTTAAAATTTAAATAAGATCTCACCCTTGTTTTATAGGGAATCTCATTACGACGAAACGCGGTACTTGGGGAAAAAACGGAATACGTGGCTCGTAAAATTTAAAATAATATCTACCGAACCGCACACCCATGCGAAGACGCAAAAATAGCAATGAACAAATATTGTAAATTTCCTCAACAAATGCAGTGTTGTTTTTGTTTGGTGTGTGTCTTATCGGTCATTATTTTTTTCCGGTGACTGTGTACTGTGACAAATAGCAAACGCGAAATAAAAAAGGTTAATAGAATCGTTACGGAGGTTTTTCACCTTATCTGTTGGAAAGGACGTTATGAAACATGGAAGCAAATTAACGCTATGGAGCAACCTTTTGATTGCTGTTATCACGGCAAAATTCTAACAATAACAAGGAATAATGTTAATTGCTCGATGATCAAAGAGAGTCTAAATTTAGTTGTATTGTCGTTATGATAGAAGTTTCAGCTTTTAAAAATTTACTGACGGTAAGTTTAGTAATGTCCGACGAGTTTGGTAAAGTGGACAGTAATACATTTTTCGCCACTTGATATTGGTTTGATCAATCAAAGTTTTGAAAGTTGTTAGGTAGTTTGTTGCAAGAATCGATCGGAAGGATGTCTACTGATAAAAATAAACCTCATAGATCTGCAACTATATAAACTATAATTTGGTTACGTAGTGCACAATAGTAATAACAATGCCTTAAATGTTTAAATTCTATTCTATAAAGGGTCGATTTTTTTCAAATTCTACTTACTTAAACAGTTAGAATGAGAATTTATTCAGGGACATCAATATCGTCGCGTCGCGTAAAAATCTTTATAACTGAAATTTGTATCGCTAAAAGTTTCAAACAAAGTGCTATCCTTGCAATCAATCTTGAATGAAAGTATTTTTAAGGCTGTTGCTGCACTAAAGTGGATAAAAAGCAGGCCCGACCGAAGTTCTGTAAGAATGAATGAACACTACAATAGTGGCTTCTAATTGCTTCTTTACTTAACTTTATTAAAAGTGTTTAATAAAACTGAAAGAAAACGTTCAACAAAGTTTATTAATTAACACTTGCTTTCTTATTTATTAATTAATTTGTAATTCAGTGCTAAATCGTAATCAATATTTTAACCAATCTGTATGAATCATGTTTTATCAGAAGTAAAGAGCTAGTTTTTTACGTAATCATTGTAAGCCATTTAGACTTATGGAAAACCGATCGGTGTTATTTCTTGCCCATTTCGGCGTAGCAACAGCCTTAATGTATTAGTTTTTTATAACTTAGTAACAGACGCCAGTTCATCGTAATCTTACGATTATTAAATTGAATTCGCACAGAACGTGATCACACGAACATCTCGGGCAAGTGACCTAATTTTGTAGCGATGTATCACAATTTTTTTGACAGAAAAAGTTATTTACACAGAACTTCCGTAGCTTATTACTTTACATTATTTAAAAAAAGGCGTTATCAAGTTTTTGTGGTGATGAAATAATAATGAATTTTGAAATGTACAATGTAACACTGCAACCTACAAATATTACCCACATTTTTAAATTAGATAAGCCATTTCTAAATAGCATTCATTCGTAAAAAAGGTTACATTTTTCAATTAAGATTTATCATGCAAATTATCATTAATCAAATTGAATTAATATCAACGTGACACCGCAAATTTTAAGTAATTTTACTAAAAATCATAATTGAGAAATATTTGCCATTTTTTTCGGTTATTTAAAATGATATCAAATAAATCTACATCGTGCTTTGCTTCATTCGGAAAGGATTTGTTTTAAATGATTTTTGCAAAATTTTTAGAAATATTATCTCAGTTTCGTCGATTATTTGAAGAAGTAGACCAAAAATGGCTTTGGATTTGTAATCTACGAAAAATTCTCCATATATAACCCTCTTTGCTTCCACTTGGGATAAAACCTATTGTGTTTTTTGGAAACTTTTTGAAAATAGGTAATTTTCCCATTTCTCATTTTTCTTAGGTATTTGATCAGGTGTAACATAAGTAAATGACTTCAAATTCGTAATCTGTCGAGAATTCTTTATAAATCAGCAATCTTTTCCAGTCGAATAAAGCTATTTTTTACTTTTTTTTTTGTAATATTTCCCATTACTCGTGGTATATAAAAAATTACTTCAAGTTGGTAATCTATGGAAAATTCTTAAATTTATTAAAAACAATCTAGATATGTTTTCGCCGTGTTTTTCGGTTATTTAAAGATATAGAACAAACATATTCCAAATCCGTAATCAATGATATACGCTGTATAAAATTATACCTTTTAAGTAGCATCAAGACAAGTTTTGACTTTTTTTTAATTCTTGGAAATTATTTTCACATTTCTCTTAGTCATTTTATCAGGCATAACAAAATGAGTTCACGTTGGAAAGCAGCGGAGAATTCTCCTGTGGGCCTATCTATTTTTTATTATACCAAAACGACGACAATTTAAATCTCATTCAAAAATCTTAGAATTAAAAAAAATATTTTTTGTTTTTTCATCATTTACATCAATACTTCTGAAATATAAAACACACAAAACTGTACACCTTTTTTAATTCAATAAAATATATTCGTGCAACGTTTAGAATTTTCGAAAGAATTTTTAAAAATTTTCATTTTGGTAATTTTAATTGTTAAGCCGTTATGACTTTTAATAAAGTCTGAGCTCCCCATATTTGTAAAAACCTCACCTTTTATTACTTTTCCCAATGACTAGAGCAAAAAACGTCTGGGTTAAAGAAATCTTACTGAAAAAAAAAATGCTACGAGCTTTTTAATTCGCAGTAAAATTTAGTCGTCCGACAAACCGATCAAAGAACAAAATATCACAGTATCAATCCAAAACGTGCGAATTAATATTTCACGAAACACAACTAAGCTCTTTGTGCCATTCCTCTCTCAACTCATATTTCGGAACAAAGCTCCCTTCAACCTTCGCTAAAGGCTGTTGAATAACCAAATTACCACGCAAAGGAAACTCTTAACAAGGATCTTATCGAAAAAATTTGCATCTCTGAAAAATAGCCGAATCGATCTGATTCATAAAACGGAGAGTGAATTCGAGCAGACGGCATCAGCACTTTATTTGTCTCTCAAATGACCTTGTCTTTAGTCCAACAATTCTTTTCCATTAAGTTAAAAACAGCAATTTTTCAAAGCCCCCAACGTCGTTCTTTCAGACGAATCGGGTATTACAAACTTGTTTTATAAAGTTAAAAAAAAATTAAAGCTTTAATGAGCATCTGGTCTTAGTTATTACCTCAAAGCCATAAATGAGGAAAGCGAGCATGGAGGTCTCCACAAATACAAAATATAAAAAATACTTAATTTGAATAACAGGCAAATATATATAATGATCATATACAGGTCTTTATTCTAATTAGTTTTAAAATGAAATAAGAAAAATTAATTTAAAAGATGGTGGAAATAGAAACTTCATCATCAAATTTTGCTTGATTTAATAAGAATTGAAAATACATTTTTTGGAAGTAGTAAACAAACAATATACAGTGCATATTTCTTAAACGTAGCCATAGGGATTCCCATGACTTATGTCTGAGTAAAGATTCAGAGTTGAAATTTGTACTGAATGTAATTTGGGTAATTTTTTGTCGATTTATTTCTTAAAAAAAAATATAAATAAAATACCTGGCGTTTCTAAAATTTGATTACTGGTTCGATTACTGGATTTTAGTGACCGAAATTCGTCAACATGCCACAGTACACAATTTAAAAATTTTATGACAGATTTATAAACACAGGTTTTCTCGATCGTTGACAAAAATTTCAATGAAATTATGTTTTATTTTCATTTATATTTGATTCCATAATTCTGTTTCTTTTCTAAAACGTGCAACAAAGGTATATTATGATTAGATTAAAATTATGCTATCAAAAATGAGAAGTTAAAATGATAAGTCAAAACCTTCTATGATATACAATTTTTTTTAATCAAAATAATTTTTATTTTTTAAAGCACAAATTATCAAGTTACTGCAAAAAGTGGTAGTGGAAATTAAAGTAGAACTCTTAAGAGTATTTTCACCGGAAAAATCATCTCTGGGTATTCACCCTAACCAAAGTTAAAATGGGGTTAAAATTTAACATGGGAATCCTTATGGCCACTTTTAAAAAAGATGCACTGTATATCCAATTATCCACAAAACTTTACGAAGATTTGAGCAAATTTTTATAAAATAACATAGGATTATATTTGTGGTTTATGAATCCGCCTCTAAGCATCTAAAATTGTATAATAACCGTTTATAAACAAAACAACTGCTCATGGAGCTTTCTCTTAAGTATGACTATCATTATCTACATTTTTTTATTTTATACAGGTTATCAAATAAAATGCTATAATTTTTAAACGATCGGGATTTGTTGGGTTGTACTTGAGAGGCGAGGAAACTTCAATCTAAATAACCTTGATCCATTTTCTAGAGGAGATGAATTGTAAATTTTAGATTTCAGGAGAGATTTACTGAACAAAATTTTTAAATTACCTCATCATTTTTTCGCAAGGAAAGATATATAAATTTTACTCACTGCAACCGTCAACAAATAGACAGAAACGGGAAACCGACATCTTCGTATTCTACAAATTGTGATACGTCGACATAACAAATGAAAGTAGACATCCGTGAATGATCTCATTAAACATAATGTCCCTTGGCTTGAGCCTGGAAGTAAAAAATCTAGTAAAATCGCATGACTGTGATTGATAAACGCATGTATGACATATGATTATTACGAAAGGGACAGCGCAGTCTATTTTTTTTTTTATATATTTTTAGCAGTTTTATAATTATCTTGAACAAAAATTTGTCGTTTAAATCATGCTGATTCTGGGCATTAAGCGTAGCTTTGGAACGCCAAAAAATGTGCCCCACTGTGGTAACAATTGCTATAGAGTAATTCTTCTACCTGGAATCATAAAAACGATGTAGTATTATTAGAGCAATCGTCTTCACGTCTGTTTTAAATTTTGCCACACTGAAACAAAAATGTATAACTCAAGAAAAATTTTAATGGCACACTTCCAAAAATTTAAAATATGTTCTCTTTTCAAAAACACAAAAGCAAAAAATAGTCCTTACTACTCGGAAATCTATTACGATTATGCAGAGTTTATTTTTTTAAATGCACTCTGTCATGTAGTAAGCTGCTACCAAATAAGGTAACAATTATAAAATAGAATTTTCACGAACGATGCATTTCAGTTTTCCGAAGAAATTATGAAATAGAATTTAACCGCCACAAATAGCGCAACTATTTTTCTGATTTAATCGAATTCTTATCTCTTGCAGCATATTTCACACGCAAACGTAAACACCGAACAACCTCAAACAATCGGCAGATCCAATTGTTTCCTTGCTGACCTTGTTAGATTTCGCATTTCCATATATCGGTTTTTACAACCAATAAACTTTCAGTACAGAAGTAACACAACAGCCGTATCAACAGAGAAACAACTGCCACTGTGTGCGAACATAGCCCGGGATTGCATTTTTACTTAACTTGTTCTAAATCTATAGTTTTACAATAGCAAGTTCTCAAAAATTGTATTACTGTCGGTCGTGAACGTATGTGCCTTTGGGTCTATATTGGGACCATTATTCTTATCTGTTTTCATTAATGATTTGGGAAGGAATTTCAATGTATTTAACTTACTCGTGAATAATTTAAAAAACTTAAAGATTGTTAGTAAAGTCGAAGATGTGGAAGAATTGCATAATAAGTAATATTTTTTTAAATTGCGAAAACGCTATAGATATAGTAAGCTTTCTTAGAAAATCGCCCCTCTTTTCCGATGTATACTATGGACAATCATGTATGTATTGACATATAAATCGCTCGTTAAAGGTCTGAATGCGCTATTACATAATAAATTATCATACATTCCACATTATGATTACATCGATAGCAGCCTCAATAGATCCTTAACTCGCATTAAAAGACACAAAAAAATGACATTTATTCATTAAAACATCTATCTAAGCACTTTTTCGTCAATTTTGGATCATGGCTCCTTAATTTAGGCATCACAATGCAACTTCAACATAAATTTGACAAGTACTCGTTATATGAAGATGTTTACATTTTTAAACTTTAAATATAGTAATAACCATTTAGCCTACTTCTAGAAATATTTGGAAACAGAGTTAATCACTTTTATAGCTCTCACAGTGAACATAAAAACCCTTACCATAAATCATAAAGGGATCATTGTTTAGGATATATCTCATTTCAGTGTTACAATCAGATTTAAAATAAACAAAAAAGTAAAAACTTCTAAAAAATAAATTTACATTTACGTACATAGAAATTGACATAAACATTAAAATTATAATTAGTAAGCGTTATATATGTACACAATTTTCAAGGAATTATATAAATACTGTCCTGGCAGGCCACTTGGGGCCAGGGGCATACTTTTAAAAATTACTGTGCCCTTAAACATTTAGCACTTTATTTCAGCCCCTATACGTTCACTGAAGACACGAGTCATTTACAATGGTCTTTCATTAACCCATCCATCTATTGTGCGGTCTAACCCCCCCATAATCACATCATAAGATTTTAGTATCCACTATTTTTTGTGGTTTCAGTAAATCTCAGTAAACCAGTAAACAAATAAATATCACAAGCGCATCACCACTATACAATTATGAATGAGTTCCACTAAATGAATCACTGTGAAGCAATCTCGGATTTTTCAAGGTTTACAAATAACTAGGTTTCTTGAATTTAACAATGCAATTTTATGTTTTCCAGATAACGTTATCATGAAGACATGGAAATACCACTAACTCAGTTAGCAACTCGAAAAACGCTAAAATGTTGGCTGTTGCTTGGTAGAAATACCAATTCAATTCTATGAGATGACAAAACACGGATAAAACATTTGGAAAAACATGCAAATAATAACACGAATAATTATCGCTCGGACTTGCTGTTTCCGAAACAGCAATCAATATCAATTTCATTCAATTTAAAACATTTCAACGTCCAGATCGAATTGCTCGCTTTTAATAACGCAAACTGGAATTATAAAAATCATAAAAACACAGTTCGCAAACTGAGGTTATTAATTTTCAAGGAATTCGTACCGAGTCGTTTTATTTGAAAATGTTTTTAAGCCCACACAACAATTTATTTTATAAAAATTTGCCACACTGTTGTATAGATTAATTGCGTGTGTCGTACATCTGAAATTATCCTTTTGGTTTTATTCATGATCTTCTAAATTATTTTTCGGGGGCTTTGAAACGCCACGACAGACTGTGTGGGATTAATGATAATGTGCATACTTTGCTTCTAAATTTAGAAATAAATATGAAATAACAATGTGCGTTGCCACCAGTGCATTGTAAATTACCGACTAAATTAACCGTGTCGCTTAGTTCAAGAGTTACGAAAAAAACACTGTCATGTTGAAAAAATTGTCGTAATTTGTAATTTGTTGATTCATCTTTTTTTATAAAAATAAACCAGTGTGTACTAAAAGCATACATTTTATTAATTAAAATGTGCGTGATGTGTTGGCTAAATCTCGTTAAAATCATAACCATAAAAAATAACGTCTAAAAAAGACAAACAATCATGAAAACAATTTTCTCAAACCAAGTACATAAAAACATAAAGCTAATGATAATCTTGAGATTATTAAATTGTTATTAAATACGAATATAATTTCGATAAAAAAATATTTGGACTTTAAGAAACCAAAAATATCTATATTGCACAAAAAGACCCATAAAAGATAAGCCACCATTAAAAAACTTCTATTTCTGGTGAAACGAAAACAGTTACAAATCGTAAAACACCAATGTTTGAACTGGGCTTGGCCAAGTGTGGAGTTTCACAAATATACACACATAGAAAATACATCTGTAAAACAAAATTATTTTTGAGTTTCCCGATTCGTCCAACAGTGAGATTAGATGGATATTTATGCTGGAAATACAGTGACTTTTTCGAATTAAAAAAAACACACAAGAAACAAGTATGCTCATATTTTCGAATAGACGTGTCCTGCAAAATATATCTAATATGTAATATGTAAGAAATTCGTAGGAAAATTTATTCCATTATCTCTCAGCAAAAATCAATGTACCTATTTAACGATTACACCCAAATTTTGCAGAACATTCAAAGGTACACATTATGTCACACCACTGAAAATATTATCAATCGAAGTTGGCCTTGACTGAAGCACCTACACTTGATATTACTGAATTAGCAAATGATGACAACTGCCAAAGACTCATACAGTTAGTAACATGAAAAAACCCATCTAAATATAAATAAAAAATAAATTTGCACTCATTCTGATTACTACTGTTTACAATTTTGTATTTATGTAAATTTCTGTCTTCCGTATTTTGAAAATAAAATTAAAACTTTATTTTGTCTATCTTTAAATTTAATATTGTATACACTGTAATAAAACTTTCAAGTAATAATTTAATTACGGTCAGGTGATAATTATTTCATTTCAAAGCTGTAAACAACGAGTCAATTACTCTCGAATATTAAAGTCAATTAACCTTTTATATGTATGTATTTCGTAAACATTTCACTGACTATTTTATGTGAAAATGTATCAACAAAGTTTAACAGTTTTTAAACGAACCATAATTATTTCAAAAAAAAAAAAAAAAACTACAAAATTGTACACCACATGAAGAATAATGTTTCTAATAATGAATGAAACATACATATGATGTGAATATAAATATAAACATTGTTTTAAAATACCCTGCAGATTAATTCCAAAATCATCATTATCATTGAAGACACGAGCAGCTTTTCAATAAAGGTTTAGGAGTATGTCAAATGATAAATTGCAAACTTTCATTGTACAATATTTTTAAGACAACTCATCTACCCAAAGTTAAAACTAGGGGTGATTTATGAAACGACCATGAAAGAACAGTGTTACTTAAACACGTTTTGAGTTGAGTTATTAAATCTTTGAAGGGAACACTCTGACAAATTTTAAGTAGAATTTTGTCATTTTCGTAAATTTTAAACATACATACTTAGCATTTCTAAATAGTACACTATTTCGTTCAAAAAATCTTCGACCAAGAGACAGATAAAAATTGAAAACCCGTAAACAGTGTAAGAAACAAAGTTGCCATGAGGAAATCGAACCCGCGACCTTGGTATTATTAGCACGACGCGACCAACTGAGCTGCAGTTTCCCCACTTCTAATTTGGTTTTATGATGTGTAAAAGTTAGCTTCCTTAACAATAGATTACTACTGACGGTATGAGACAGTCATAAGCAGGGATTTAACCATGCTGTTACCATTATAAAATAACCTCATTTGACATACACCTGTTAAAACCTTTATGACTTAAGCGGCTTAAGCCAAACCACCCTTATAAGTCAAACTGGTTATTGTACTACTTAACTCAGTTCACAGCTACATTATGCCAACAACGGATAGTAATAATCTTGCGGTTCGGGTCCAGAAAGCTTGCAATAGCCAGTTTCACTTATAAGGGTGCTTTGGCTTAAGCCGCTTAAGTCATAAAAGTTTTAACAGGTGTATGTCAAATGAGGTTTGTTGTACTGTAACAACTTTAACGACATGGTCAAATCCTTATTTATGACTGTCCCATCACCGCCAGTAGTGATTTATTGTTAAGGAAATTCACTTTTACACAATGGGGTACTATTATAAAACCGAATAGAACTGGGGAAACTATAATCGACCATTACTCTGCTTTCTTTTCACACTGTAATTACATCTTATAATACAACATGCATTTTTTTCGAAAATCTGGATACGCAAAGTAAACAATCCAAGGAGATTCATAAACCACAATTTTACAACCGCTACTTTGAGGGATTATCGGACAATGCAGGGGGATAATGATGAAAGGAGCGTGCCGCCAGTGTATAGTGGGCTAGGAACATCCAGGGTTGCATTGAATTTGTGATTTATGGTATTATGGGTCTAACCCGGAGATGTGTCCAACCTTCATGGTTAACTTTGAAATACCAATAAAATTTTATTACATATTGTTCAAGTGATAGAACTGTATGTTCATTTATAAAATTTAAATGGCATTTACCATGCAAAACGTTCCTGTTGCGTTATCAATTTGTTGATTAGAAAAATGAGACAAATTTTGATTAGTGTTTTACCATCTGCACAATATTTCTAAATGCATCGACAACAATTTGTCCGATAGTTTCGATTGGACGGACGGACGGACGGACGGACGGACGGACGGACGGACGGACGGACGGACAGACCGACAGACAGACAGACAGACAGACAGACAAACAAACAAACAGACAGACAGACAAATGGTAGACCCATTTTTTTCATATTCTAAGAGTCATGAATCGAGAAAACATAAAAGTAGCCATTTGCCGACTAGACCCTATAACAACAATACTTCCTTGGCTTACGCTCAGGAAGTAAAAATTAAGTATTTACAGTTACACACTGTGGCCCTTACCATGTTCATAAACTAGGGCATTTTTGAAATAAGGAGATCACATCCTAAAAAAAATTGATCGAAAGTTGTTTCGACAGAACTTCCCTCGCTCCTGAAATACAATTTTTTTTAGTCACGCTGTATACGCAAATCCCAAAAATATTAATGGAATGATAAATCACAAGTTCAGCCTCATCGTATTTTGTACATTTTAGATAGGATTTATTCAGCAACATTTTGGAGTGACGTCATCAATTTTTTAGGGGGGATGAGCAAAGCATTTAGTTTAGTAGTTTCTGATTTAATCAATAAAATAAATTCACGCATTCATTCATTTTTTTGACTCACCCTGTATATGCAAATCCAAAAAATATGAATGGAAAGATAAATCACAAGTACAGACTCATCATATTTTATACATTTTAGGTAGGATTTATTCGGCAAACTTTTGAGCTGACGTCATCAATTTTTTGGAAGGGATAAGTAAATATATTTTGAATATAAATTTATCATGCTTATCATAACTGTAAATCATCTGCAAGATTTCAAAGCATTCGGTATTGCAGATTCCAAATTAAATTGCAAAATTTTTCATAATTTTGATTTTTTTTTTTTTTTCAAAAAATCTGGACGTTTCGGGTAAAAACTCTATTCGGAGTCATAAACTACTATGTGTTAGTTTATACAATTTAACCCAATTATTATGTACAATTTTGAAGTGACGTCATCAGATTTGTTGGGGGGGGTGATTAGACAAATTTTGGTGAGCGTTTTACCATCTACATGATATACCTAATATAAATACAAAATTTCACATCAATCGGACAAGACGGACAGACAGACGGAAACGGGAGACCTATTTCTTCGTCCTCTAGGGGTCATGTCAGGTCAAGAAAATGCAAAAGTAGAGAGTCGGCCGACGGACTCGATTACAATACTTCCTTTGCTTACGCTCGGGAAGTAAAAAACATAATTTTAAGAGTCAGCCGTTATTAAATTTTGAAGTTGAATATAATATACACAGTGATTATAACTGTCACTATATTTTTTGTACGAATTTGCCACTTCCATGAGTTAGGTAGCAATCTATCGTCCGAGCTGGGATGATTGGCTGCTACGTATCAGGTGGCAAACCCACTAAAAAAGCTTAAGGAAGTTAGATTATGATTGACATTTATGACAGGTGACAACAAGTAGTCACAATCATGAATCATGACATGATGATTTTTTATAATCACCTTATAAGTTATAATAAAAATAATGTTTCTAGTAACAAACTAATTTTGCGTTACTTTCCCAAAAAAGTCATTTAAAATGATAATCTACCTTTACAAAGTAATTGTTCCGTTACTGATTTAGGAACATCATAAAACTGATCGAAGCATAGATTTCACCGGAAGTGAAGACAAGGTTCCGACGTCTTTTAGAATACAAAATATACAGTTGATTACATAACAAAATTTCGAGTAAATTCGTGTTGAAGGTTTATCAAAAATGGCCTCAACTACCGTATCTGCGGAAATTGGTTGGAATGATTACATTTTCGATCACAAATAGAAGATTTATCTAGGAGGAGAATTCCCAGAAGATTTAAACTGGAATTTTAGCAACGTATTTCTCAACAATAATACTTTGTAACATACAATGCATTTTTTGCGGTACTAACCCATCAGTTCAGATGGAACAGGCTGTATGCTTTGCTGTATCATTTTCATCAAACTTCTCGCAAAGATACCATCGTTGTCCCTTATATAAAGCCCTTGGCATACAGCGTCCAAATTAAACACCCAAACAAAACGAAAAGTAAATAAGACAAAAGTGGAATAATTCCCGAACAAAGCAAACACTCTTTGAAACATAAATATGCATGCATAAAGCCGAACAAAACGAATAACTCAAAGAAACCCCAAAGACCGGTCGTTCGGCGGCAAACTTTTCGAACTCTCCCCGAACTTCCTATCACTCCATCTCCTTCCCCTCTATTTCGTAAATTATCTTATCCATAAACGTCACACTTTACGTACTCGTAATAAATTGTGTAAATTAAGTGTGACAAGTGGTAGTGTTTTAAAAGACCCACTTAACACTTATAAAAAGCGAACTTCCACTGCAACATATTAGGATTTCACACCTTTAATTAATCCGAAAGTAAATAAAAAATAATTCTTGTTTTTAAAAGTCCAGTATCTTGATCTGATGCAGCGATAAAAATAAATGAGTAAAGAACAAAGATGATTCATGCGGTATTGTCAAAACAGTGCTCAAATCACCACAGCGAACTTTAACCCACAATATTTATTTACGGCCGAAAGGGGGCTACCTTGAAGAGTTAAATTAAACTAACCTGTTAATTTGGCTCGAGGATTCCGCAAAAATCGCTTATTGCCAAAAGCATTACGCAATTCCCCACACGAATGCACATCCACCCCTTTGAATCTTGCAGGTATCAAATTAAAATTTAGGTTAACTGCTAACGATTTTTCAATCAAGCAATTCGGCCGCAGGATCTCGACGAAAACAAGAAATTTCTTCGAGGAAAGGTGTTAACAGGTGTTAATATTGGCAGAGTGGTGGCGGTGGAGATTACCTCATACAACAAAATTAGTAAATGAGCAACTTTTGGCATACCTTGTTAAATCCAATAAGACCAATTAAATTCGGTGAACAATGCAGAGAGGGACTTTGCACAATGGAACGCCGCGTTTATCATGCTTTATATTGTTGTATGCATTATTTTGAGCTCGCACTGTAATCAAAACACAATACCCGACCACTATCGCGACGTTGACGAGACTTTTTATACAGAATGATTCTACTTGACCATCGCTGTTCAGCGCCAAGGTTATAATGCAGGTTGCGGGATTTCGAGGCGGGGAATTTCAGTGCGCGCGGTTGGCAGCACTGGGGTACTTTTAGTTTTTTTAAACAGGAGTGGAGCCAGGTTTATTTTTGTTTTCTTTTTTACTCTAATAATTAAACACGAAAGGTGAAAAAGATGTTTGCGTATTATAACTATGAGACAACAAATGTGCCAAATTACTATTTAAATTGACACAGACAAAATTAAATGCAAAAGCTATGGATTTTTAGACAAGTGGGCGCCTCGCTCTAGAAACTTTGTGATCAAGAATTATTTTATGTATATTTGAAATATAATTGTTATGAGAATAATGTTCAAATGATGTCATTATACAAATTAAACTACAATAATGTGGTAATTATCAAAGGAGTGGTAATTTTTGATAATTTTGAACGGTTCCATCTATACAAGTTCGTGTTCGTCAACCAATCAATGCAATGGAAATGAAACATAACCTCAAGTGAGATGGACACGCGGGGTGCGACAGTTGTCAAGTTCCACTGTTTAATTAAGTGCCGTCCAATTTACAATTAAAAGGATAGCTCTTCAAGTTTAAATCTAGGTCAGGCCCGTAGCTTACACCATGGTAGAAGGAGACATGGTATAGGCATCCGATGTACCAATTTAAAAATGGTCTGCGCATCCATTTGTGACGTTAGGTGGCATCAACGACCTTGTGACTCTCGTGAGCTTCGCTAGGGAAGTCTAGGGAATTTCAGCTTGAGTTGTCATTGCTCTGTCCAATACGTCAATTAGTTGTCGGATAACGAATTGTATTTTAAATTTCGCGCTAATTTCACCCCACTTGACGTCACACCTGATGCGTATGCCTATACCATGTCTCCTTCTACCATGGACACGCTGTTGTTATAAAATCTTAACTCCAAAAATAGTAAAATATATTTTTTAAGCGATTTGTAATATACCTAACGGTAAAATGGTGTGTTTAATATACCTATATAATATTATAATAGTGTTGTATGATTGTGAAAAGAGGGAAATATTGTTACCTCGTTGTAAGAATGTTATAAAACCGTGCTATAACATCGTTGACCTTATATTAACTATTAAAAACTGCTATTACACTCATCTCAACCGTACTGAAGTTAGCTTGTGATTTAGATTTGGAGTCGATTTTTCTTTTTTTATAATTATATATAATTTGCTTCATATAGGACGAATTCACTACTTCAGTGGCCCACCGTAAAATAAATGCAGTCTACTTAGGTAAGTTCCAGATTTAAATTTGAAACTAACTTCTGTATCAGTGACAAAAATCAACTACAAGGTCCACGGTTTGATAGATGAAATCTGCATTATCTGATCAGTTTTCAAGTTTCAATTCAAACCGTTGACCTAGAGGGTCACAAATTACTGTTTAGAACAATGAAACGTAACTTATTAACTCTTATCAACCAAATATGATACATTTATCACTCCATCAAAAGTAATCCAGTTTCCAATTGTCGAAATATGTCAGCATTAGGTACGAATTAACACCAATAATAACTAGACAGCGGATTTCTGTCGGGCTACGTCACGATTTTAGTGGGGACGCGCTGCATCGCCGGGACTCAGTAGCGGGTGATAGGTAATCACTGAATTTAATTGTCACTTGATTCCATAAATACAATTAACGATTTATTAATCAAACGGCTAACTAAATGAGAACTGGAATTAACAGCAGAGTGCAACGAAGCAGCGTTATTCTAATCTCAAATAAACGAAGTGCAGCCGGTAACTGCAATGAATTCCCATCCCGTACGAGCCGTACCGAGTTTGGCCTTGTCTAGCCCGACAGAAATCCGCTCTCTAATAATAACTTAAATTCATCTGACGCGAAAATTTATTAGTTCTGAAGGGCAGTCACTGAATTTGTTGGAGTTAGACACAAGATCTTTTTAAACACTCGCTAAATCGGGCCAAAAAATTATTTATTTTGAAAAATTTTGAAATGACGTCATCAAGTTTTTGAAAGGTACGAACAGATAACCTCTAATTAGCGAGTTACCGTGTTCGCAGTAAGGAAATGTTAGTTTTTTTATATTCTTTGTTACGTGATTTATTTCCTACACAGATAATAATTTTAAAAAATGATACGAATTGTGAGTCAGAGCAAGAAATATTAAATAAAAATCATTGATCCTCAAAGATTTATTGTTCACTGTCTTTGATAAAATTAAGTCAGACATTAGAAAAGTATTGTCGTTCATTCTCTACTAAAAAATAATAATAACAACCTTGACACTGTCAAAAACTTAACATAACCACTACAATTTTGCCGACATAGTGGAATAGTTGCGTATTTTTTTCTTTTCACCATTATTACAAACGTATAAAATACGCAGACTAAATTATATAATTAATTGAAAAAGCTTAAAAACTAAACTTATTTTCAATAATAAATACAAGAACATGTTTAATAAAAAAAACTTGACTTAAAATACATTCGTCTTGTAACATAATAATAACAAAAAAAATACAACTACATTTTTATATAACCTATTTCATTTCTATCAAAACACCCTGTATATCGTTCATTTGACCTAACAAACACACCATCATCATTGTCCTGCAATATTTCCATTGTTTATAATGTTTGTCATTCCGTCTTCTTGACCTTCACTTCCACACAGATTGTGATTACCGTAATTTAAAGAAACATCGCTGTAAACCTTATTCAAATCCTCATTATCAAGATTCCAACCCCTATCCGCCAAAAAATAACCAAAATGTTCACTAATAGCCTCACTTCCATTTATCTCAAGAACTCCCGAAAAGTTTAACATTTGCTCATGCGGCTGCAACAATACAACTTTAGTGTTTGAGACCTGATCTACACCACTTTCAGAAGTCGAGCTTTCCGGTTCCGTCACCACTTTCTTAATTCTTCGTGTTTCCTTAACAATCTGGTGTGCTTGCTGTTCGTGTCGTTTCAAATGGTTCAGCCTCTTGTAGCTCTTACCGCATAAAGTACAAACGTGAGGTCTTTCATCAGAGTGGCTATCCTGGTGTCTCACCAACTCAGAATTTCTTTTAAACGCTTTATCACATTTATCGCACTTGAATTGTTTGGTCTAAAATAACAACTATATAAAACACATTTTTTTTCTAAGTTAACATTACCTGTATGTGGTTATATGTGATGTGGTCGTTCAAACTCGCAATACTATCGCAACTCTTTCCGCAATACTCACACGTGTATTGATTTTCCTTACGAAAATGCAGAGCTACGTGTCGATCCATGTTACACTTATGCACAGTTTTATAATCGCAGTGCTGGCAAGAAACAAATTGTTTCGATATATTGTGGACGCGATACATGTGCTGTCGCAAGTCGTAGCGTTTGGCAAAGTGTTTGCCGCACTTGTTGCAAGCAATATCGTTGATTTCTGGGCTGAATTTCTCGTGGTTGATGGTGATGCAGTGCTTGTAGTAGGCGTAAGGAGAGTTGAAAGTTTTCTTGCAGTATTTGCAATTTACGGTTCTGTTTTCTTCTATAATAATAATTATTATTATTAAAAAGGTGTTACAGGGTATCAACGATTACCTGTGTGTTTTCTCATGTGGATGTGGAAGCGACTTTCTCTGTGGAAGGCTATAGGGCAGTGGGGGCATATGAAGCGAGGGTTTAGGCCTTCTACTTGGTGACCTTGTTGTTTGTGTTTGATGGCTTTAAGTCTGGACGCGTAGCATTCGTTGCAGGTGATGCATTTATATTGGTTGTGTCTCTAAATTGATAAAAAAATCAACGTGTTATAATTCATGAATAAAATAAAAGTAAATATTCTATTCCGATTTTAGTTCCAGAAGATGGCAGCGTAACTTCTAAAACAGGTCCATAATTTATTGAAATTTTGTATGGCGTCTAGATATAATGACGTGCCTTAAGTCATATTGGTCATAGTGGAAAACTTATTTTCACCACGTATCAGTATTTGTACTGAATTAATATCAAACGTCTCAGAAAATGATAAAAATTTTTGAAAATATTCTTAGGAGAATTGTAGAATTTAAAATTGGAATAATAAAGTCTGTACAGCACAAATGTAAAAAATTACAAAGCGAACTAGTATTGAGAATCAAATAAGAGTTAATACCACAAGCCGCTGAAGTTAGCATCGGATTTTGGTTTTTCTGACTTAAATTGAAATCAGTTAAGAGTTTTCGGAAAAGAGCCTTCGAAAAGGGAGATCCAAATCAAAATTGTATTACTTTCATTGAGAACAACTCTTACGGAACATAATTGCCAACTGATGTTTTTAAACAACTCATAATTTTTCACCGCGTGGTATTTTATTCAAAAACATCTACCCTTCTTGTGGATCACTGTTTTCGAGGTAAATCAGAAAAATATGAATTTCAAAACCCGTTTTTTCCCCATAGTTTCAAATTTAGAAATGCAATTTTTAATTTGCTACATTTAAAATTGACAAAATATTACCAATTCAAAGATAGTTTCTAACTTAGCGTCACTAAATTCACTGCATTAATCTTCACTGTAAATTGTTAATAACACTTTAAAATAAACAGCAGAAAACGAAAATGCAGGTTTCCCGTCTCCAACACTTTTGATTCTTGTTTGTCGGTTGCAAACAGGTAAGTCCTGTCTGAAACTACTAATACAACTAAACATTCCGCCAAAATAAGACATGTGTACAAATTTTTAAAAACCGCGAAAAATTCGCAACTTGAACTGTCAACAAAATGGAATCCTACGTTGGATGTTTTTCGTTATGGCGGAATACCAAGATTAGAAAATATGCAAAGTTCGGAGGGGAAATTGTTTATTCCTCCATTATTTCCCCAGCTGCAAAAACCCTTTGCAATTTTCAGAAGTGAAATCCAATATTACAAATCGGTACAAATATGTATCTGAATATCACAAATCTAAACATACAAATAAAAATGAAATCGTCATTAAACTGACACAACGAAATTTAAGTTTCTCGTCGTAGTCTGTCAACCTTCCTCAATGATTTTACTCTATTGACCGGTGTAACACACACCACATCTCTGTACCCAAAAACCTGCCGCATATTATACGCTCTAGTCCGTCTACGCAAAACAGCCAGCTATTTAACCAAGCTACACTTTCACGTTAGCTAGAAACCGCATGTTCCGCTTCGCGATTTTATGCCTTTGTGGATGAGTATTTGAATTACAAAATTACAAAAAATGAAACAAACAACATTTACTTACGGCATACTCTATCAAAAATTTCAAACAACAAAGAATTTACATGATGTTAAATTATTCATTAATTCAAGTTAAAAATTAAATAAAAAATCTGTACATAGATTATACATAGTGGACTCAAAGAAATCACACATTAGATAAAACAAAGCATATATGAAATAAACACAACAAGCCACACATTAACAGTCAAAATCAAAATAATAATTAGAGAATAAATGTTCAAATTCCAGTTGTGAGAGAATAATTAGGCTGGTAAGAAAGTAGCAGATTAATACAAAATGAAATACCCAGTCCAGAGTGGCATCAATTTAACAAACGATAATTTCCAACGTCCTTTCTCACGAAATGGATCAAATAAGTGAATTTGCAACCACGTCTTTTACAGGAACATTTTCCACTATTACCTTTAAATTGTATTAAAACCATGAACACTTAAAAATATTACCATTAACTTTGAATTTACATACAATAAAAACAAATAATATTATACGTATTTATGGAGCAGTCAAAATTTTACACACTTGAGATTAGAAAATCATTTATAAACTTTTATTGGACTAATTACGCTCATTACGGAGGACTGTGGCGTCGAATGCGATTCATTTTTATTCAAACAAATGCCCTTTTTATCAAATTATAAACTAAATTAGTACGTTTACAGTGCTAAACTTGTAGTGGACTGACCCATACCTTCACCTAAATCCGACCTACGTACTACTCTTTTATAGTCTGCGTTTATATCGGCAATAATGCAAGCTGCTCAACCACATTTTTAGGTCGAATTTAGCCCTAGCCTAAATTTTGTGAAGCGCCATCTCACCACGTATTATTAAAGATTATATTGAGGTTATAGTAACGTCAGTCATCGGTGTTTATTTAACAGCAATTAAAACAACAGTATTAATTATGAATAAATAAAGGTATTTCACAACAAACGATTCGACACTAGCGAACACCGAATACGACATAAATAGATAAATAGCAGCCGCGTCGGTAAAGTAGGTACCAATCGCTTGGGTCAGTCCCTTTCCGTTTACACCGTCATTTCTTCAGCTTAGTCCGTATCATAGACAAACCAACAAAGTTTGTCCTATCCATTAGTCCACTACTCGGTCTGCGTTTACAGCATGAGGACTAAACTCACTTAGATCGAATTTGGTGTTTAGGTTGCGGGCTAAGCGCCCGCTGTAAACGTACTCATAGTAACACGTGTTTACACTGCACTTACAAAAAAACAAGTGACCAAGGGACTCTTAAAAATCTACCTGTGTAACATTCCAATCCCCCTACCCCTACAAAGTCGACGGTGTTGCTTACGTTATTAACTAATTTTATTATTTTTAATTTTTCAACGCGGTTTCGCGACGTTCTTTTTTTTCTCAGAGCGAAATTTCAAATTTAGGACATCACACTAGGACACTACCCTTATTTCTAACTTGATGTGCACAGGTTGTTCTCAAAAATTAAGTTGACTGACAACTATCACATTTTGGAGATACATCAACATTGTCTTCGTCTTATAGAACAATAATTAAAATTTATTTGTTCATCTACTCCAGAAAATATATGACGTAACTTCAACAAACCTACCAGCCAGGTTTTTTTAATATCCGTTAAACCGTGATAGAACTTACAGTTCAGTAACATATAGATCGTTAAACCACAGGAAAAGCAGCATGTTCCACGTGAGATTTTGTTGGTGCAATTTATGTCATAATTTTTTACGAGGATAAAAAATTAATTTTAATGCAGGCAGTGTAAGTAATTCAGAAAAATAAATACATGTTGCACCCCAGGCGATAATTTTTTAAATATTTGTTTGTGACGACGACGTCATCAACTTTATGGAGAGGACAATTGGTAAATTTTATTCGATGTTGTATCCACCACGCCGATTGCAGGATAAAACTCTAAAATTGTATTTAATTCAGACGAATCGACAGATTTTCCTATTCTACAAGCTATGAAATGTCGCCAACCTTCACTAATTATTCATTAAAATAACACAATATCCTGCAACTCACGTCACTCATTACCGCAACTAAACCACATAAACGATTTTTACATCCAACACGATTCACAATGCACTGAATAAATGACGATTTCCGGACAGAAATACATTTTTTTGAATTTGGTTCCATATTTGTAAAACAATGATTTTTTGTCAACTTACAAGTTCAATAATACAATTAAAATTCAAATTAAGACAAAATAACCAAACTTTAAAAGAAAAAATTGAAAATATCAGCGCACCATTGCGGATATTTTGTAATTTGAGTTTCGTTGTTGGTGTATAACTGGTTGCCTACATCAACTTAATTAACTGCATATTTTACAACGGATTAAAAAAGTCGTCCAAGTACATTCGAATAACGATAAATACACCTTCATTTTTTTTTTTAATAATTACCTTCAAATGATACAAATACTGCTGCCTCCGTGAAAACTTATCTCCACATTTTGAACAAGTAAAGTGCTTGTGAAGATCATGTTGTTTCTTGTGTTCCTCAAACTCCTCAGTATTGTTATTTACTTTACCACATTCTAAACAAACATATTTATCAGGCAGATGCTGCCTTAAATGGTAATATAAAGAACATTTTTTTATGTACCTGAAACAGACTCCTTAGATTGTAAAAAAATCACAAATAAAAACTACCTTTTTTCGCAGTAATCACATTTATAAGTATCCCTTTCAAGTTTAATTGAATGTTCTTCTAACAAATGTCTAACCAATTGCACCCTTCGTGTTAATATTTTATCACAGTAGGCACAACTATTCCTCTTATGCCCTTGTATGTGACTCTCCAGAGTTCTTTTTGAAATAAATTCCTTTAAAAAGCTTCAATAAAAAAGATCACCATCATTAAAGAAAACCTTACCCTTGGACACAAATTACATTTGTATTTCCACTTGCCATAAAAAATTGGTTTACAATAATAATTAACATGCCACTTAAAAGGTACACTCCCATTGAAAGTCCTCTTGCATTTAATACATGATCTAGGAGTCCCCACATGAGTTTGCAAATGCTTCAACATAAGCTTCCTCGTTTTCTCACTGCCATCACACACTTTACACTTAAAAACAATTTTCCTCACAGAAACACCACCGTCTGAGTATCTTAATTTCCTATTTGTAGAAAATCTCATCCTATATTTCTTTTTTTGTACCTTGTACTTATCAACTTTCTCTGAAACTTTCTTTTTTCTTGCAATTTGTTTAGACGAATCACTTTCAACAGTTGAACAACCAGCATTCGAGTCATTGTCAATATAACTTTGGATGTAAGACACAGCCTCGGTTTTCTCGTTTTTGTCAAATTTGTTCAGTTCTCTTAAAATGCCGCCGATCTAGAACACAATATTAATAACAAAATCACAGGATATGATGGTTTACCTGGTTTTTAAATGATGCTAGTTTTTTTATGTTTTGACCAGTAAGTCGTACGTGTCTCATTGCTGAAACTAAAAAAGGTCTATGCACAGTTACGGCACAAAAAAATCATATTGAAACTGTTAACAAATATCGAAATGTCAAGAATGACATTATGAAGTAAGGTTATATGGTAAACGTCAACTATAAAAAAATTAAAGGTTTTTTCTATTATAGTTCCTACACTTCATCAGTATCTATTTAGTAAAATTTTACAACCGCTGCTTTGAGGGATTATCGGACAATGCAGAATGCAGGGGGATAATGACGCCAATAAAAGGAGCGTGCCGCTCGTGTATAGTGGGCTAGAAACATCCAGGGTTGCATTGAATTTGTGATTCATGGTTTTGTGGGTCCAACTTTGAAATACCAATAAAATTTTATTAGATACTTATGTAGTGTAGGAACTGTACATGAGTATCAAGCAATAGATGGCGCGATTGGCGCGATAGTCTTGGGCATTTATTTATTTATTTATTTATTTATTTATTTATTTATTTATTTATTTATTTATTTATTTATTTATTTATTTATTTATTTATTTATTTATTTAATCATTAATTTATTTATTTATTTATTTAAATTATGTTATTTCTGTCTTTTGTACATAATTTCAAAACAAATTTTGACAAGTTAATGTTAAAACCCAAAATTAACACTATTTTACAAAGATAGCGTTTGTCTAGAATTACTATCATACCTGAATTTTGAAACGTCATTTTGGAAATAAACTGATAAGTGATAAATATATACAATTAGGGCTAGGGGATTATTTTAGAGATTGGCTAATCCTTTTCTGACAAAAGAGTCGCAAATGGTTTGTAGTTTTAAATTATGCTTACCTACATAAATTTGACTAATTAATAAGATAAGAAAAATTACAAAGATAAAGTATAAGTATATAGTATGTAAACTTGCGTGTTTACTGGGTATTATATTAATGTAAATGCAGGTCCAGCTGAAATAGTTTGCATGTTGACTCAGTTTAGAAACCCTAAAGGTACATTTAAGATTTGATTTTTTGTATTCAACAGAACTGGAAATTATAGATTCGATTTTTATTTAATAATAATAACTTTATAAAACATCGTAAAATAAAAAAATATACTCCTATTATTGAGTACTAAATTTGAGAAAAGATTCCTAAGAACGCTTATGATACGTTTCATTTTCTGGAAATTTACTGTGACATTGCATCACTCTTTGTCCTATATTTTAAGTCAGTCGTAATAATTATTGTTTATTAGTCGTGTTAATTAAAATTGCTCCGCCGATCAAAGATCATAATCCGAATCGTTGTAAATATCTCTGATTTATTATGATGGAAAATAATACATATTTTAATCTTCAATTAACGTTAGCTAATGTTATTTTGGTAACTGACTACTTTAAAGGTATTAATACAAACATATACTATTTATTGTCTTTATTAAGCAATGTCAGAGAAATCTTCTCCAGAACTACTTAAATTTTAAGCGTGCTTTAAGGTTATCAAAAATTGATCAAAATTGGTTCATTTATCCCTCCAAAAAAGTATGACTTCCAATTTAAGTATTGTGAAGAAAATTTCATTAAAATAATTGAAAATCTCCATAAAACAAAACGAAATTAGACAGTTTTTTGTATATCAAGGTTAATAACACCGGACAAATAAAAAACCCTGAGGCTGTATTCTTTGTTTTCAAGCGATTTTGCATAAGTGCAAGAAGGATTCGAATAATTACACGCTGTAAAGGTGACAATAAATTACATAAAAAGGTCGTTGTTCGAAACAGGTTCCATAAATTTAAGCACTATCTGCATATAGCGGGGCAATATTTTAAAATGTACACATAGTGTATCACAGAGAGTTGGGCTTTGTTTAACTCGAACAAATATTCTGTGTAAACGGCGAAGCACTAGAATCATTATGTTGCAATAATTATAAAAAAATTATGAGATACTTGAACAAAAGAGACAAACACGAACGAAACGATTCTATCAATTTTATTAAGTGCTTCGGCACATTTAAGCCATAGGTACTTAACCCAATTAGTTTATTAAAAAAAGTATAAACACTGTTGGCGCAGCAGTAAATATTCAAAGCACGATAACAATGTGCTTAATAATTCATCAGCTATATTTCATATTTTGCATTAAATTACTTATCTATTCGTAAGCAAAAATATTCCGAATTATTAGTGACCGTCGCCTCAGGCTCATTAAAAATGATTGACAAACGAAATGTATTCAAAAACACATAAAACAAGTATGAACTTGTCTGTTACATAACCACATTTATAACAATACCTACTCTTTATATTCTTCACAACTAATCTTGCCCACTATTCACACTGTTTATTTTTATTTAAGGATGATATCATCCAATGAGTTGCAGAAAAATTCACATGCGATCGTGTCAGTTTTTTTCAAATTAACGTTTATCAACCGTACAATACAATTCAATTTGTTAAAACAAGTTTCGTGATATTATGTGATTACAAGCTGTGCCATTTAGTTACTCTAGTTTTAATTGAAAAGATTCCATTAACGATGAAATTGCAGTTCTTATATCTAATTGTTTGTTATCATTATCACTTATCTCGCTAATTTTTCCATTGGTTTAAAAACGTCTGCACCATTTTTTTATTGTAAGAAAATGTCCTCGGGTTTCAGAAATTTGAGAGAAAGCTCCGCTGTAAAATGTGTCAGTATTTCAGGATTTCTGGCAGAATTAGAATGGTCGTATAGTTTTCACATTTCCGTATTGCCAGCTGTTTTTACAAATATAGCCGCGCGAGTTACTAAATTTAACACTGCACTTTCGAAACGCGAAAAATTTAATATTGCAAATTAAAAAAATGTTGCATAATAAACCATTATTAGACGATTTACAGACGTAAACAAGATTTAGGTAAAACTTGTGGGAAAAAATAAAGCTTAAGTTAATTCTGTTGTTATGATTGTTTTGTAATAGGATCCAAGTGTAATATTACGCAATATTCAAGAACTATAAGATTATCGACGAGTCCTTGAAATGACGGCACACGAACTTGGCTTAATCAAATACTGAATCATAATAAGATGAAAGTCATGAAAGCTTAATAAAAATTAAAAGCTCAAAACTTCGAAAAATATTATTAAAAGAATCCCTATGGTTATGGTTGGTAATTATTTACTACTTATTAATCAACATTATTTATAAACTTATTAAGTAACTATTAAATTCCCTCATAGAATAGAACTTGTCATCTTTGTTCCTTAAATATATATTTCGATGTCCTGTTTCATGAATTTGAATTTAACATTGGTTTTTAAATAACACTCCTCATATTTAACTAGGATACTTTGTTGCAGTTAGCAGTTGTTTCAGGAATGAAATTTAAGCATGTTTTTGCCAATACGTCGTTTCTATATTTTCACTGTTTTACGACGTTGTTACGGTTTTTTAGTGAAATTATTTAGCCACACAACTTGTGTCAGTGTTAGTTAGGTAACGTCAAAATCTCGATATCATTACATTGTTTTTGGTTAATGTAGCGGATAAAAGCGTGGATTATCGGTATCCTACTTTAGTTAATGCGCTTTGGTAATGTTTACTTTTGGTGCGCATATTAAAATTACTGAATTCTAATTGTATTTAAACGTGTCAATACCTGATTTCTGTCAGCAGAAGTTAAGAATCCTACAGTTTAGCTACTTTTGCTGAGAAAAACTTATTTTATGTTGCATTTTATTTCCACGTAGCCTCAGTTAAATTTATTTACAATTGTTAATAAAATTAATAAAACCGTGTTCAAAATGGTTAGAAATATTTGTAACGTATAAAAGTTTGGCAAAGTACAAATGCAAAAAATGATTTATTTTTGTATGTTTAAATATCTCTGTAAACATATTTACAAAGGCATACTTAAATAACTTTAAAATAGTTGAAGGTGCATGTTTTCTAGAATGCTGAATAATAGTTTCTGTTTACGTTATACACAGTGACTCTTCTAAGAATTAGAGATGTTCATTAATATTCTTATTAGTACTTTTAATTTTAAATAACTTTAAAAGTTCTCTAAATATATAATTATTTAAAAACACTGCAAGCTGACTATTTCGACCTGTGAAACTATTTGACTTTCAAATTTTGACCAATAAGATGTAAATACGGGCTAAGCCAGTTTTGTTGCCAAAAATTTTGAAAATGAGAGTGAAAATATTCATCAAATTTATCTCGTTAGTGGCAGGTGAAATCAGACTTAAAAATAAATCGGCCACTGACTCCCTTGTCAATTACTAAAAAAAAAAAAGATTTTAAAAATGACTGAGGCAGTTTTCTTCCAGAAATAGGCAGCCAGAAGATTTCTCCATATTGTTAAATTGGCTGGTAAGAACTACATTTTAGCATCTACATAGTTTAAAAATAAAAATTTTAAATACAACAAAATTGTAGAATTAATTGCGGTTAACAAAAGAACGAAACAAAATAGTGAAAGGAAAACGAAAGTCTTATCAGTTCTCATATATTTGTTACGTTTATTTTCTCTATCACCGTTTTCTAATTAAAAGTAAGTGACAAAAAATGGATAAACCTTTTGTGTTGGGCTTAACTAGATAAATTAATGACATTAAAAAAACAAAGTCAGGATCAAAAGATCGGATCAAAATTCTGAAAATCCTAATTTTTTATATGTTACAAAAATTATTAAAATTGGAGCACACTATTTTTGTATACTCCATAATAAGCCAAAAATACTTGAACAACCTGCTAAAGAACCTCATCAAACTAGTGACGAGTATCATTTTGAAATTTTCGTAAAAGTTAGAGATTCATTGCTAAATGCTAAGATAAAATAATTTCACCGTGTTAAAAATCAACTACATATCGACATACAAAAACAATTAGTGACAGAGACCACATCAATTATAAAATAGAATACATGTCATCCTATTCAACGTGTGACGACCACTAAGCCTCCATCGAGGTTCTATAATTTATTGGTCTGCTGATTAGAAGCTTAGACTTTTTAATTTTTAGGTTGTAAAATTTTACTAGTGTACAAAAATTCTATGTTTACAGTCGATACAATGATTGAACATGTCATAAATAAATCTTCACTGGAAAATGAGATATGTTTTACACGAAAAACTAAAGGACGACATGGTAGTTGAGCTTATCTGATACGTCATGCTGGATACAATTTGGAAAACATATAATTAATAGGTACATTCATATAAAAGTTGCTCTTAGCACATACAATAAGATTAATAAGATTAATAAATGTTGGGACATTTCTAGATTTTACAATGAAATTTAATCTAGCCAGCATTTGAGGAAAATGTAAGAGCAACTTAGTGATGTCTGCTATACAGAGCTGATATCTCGAATTCTGTAAGCAATTCCCTATGAGGGGAGACTTAAAGACGATAGCTATGATGTTTAAAAAAGTAAATACTTTTCTGCAGCACGTAGTAACAGTAGATAAATAAAAGGTTTCCAGACTGCATAGCAATATTCCAGTTTCAGTTATATACAGGCGCGGCTAGAAAATTTTGAACGTCAGTGTTTTGACTCGTTAAAGTCGAATGTTGATAGATTGAATTAAAAACACCTTGTTAACAAATAACACTTTACTTCTCTTACGCTTACAGTACGAACTTGAACTTGTGATGTCGGAATGTGGGTTCGTAATGGTCGTTTTAGGTACTTGGACCGACTCAAAATGATGGGGGTGGAGCTTACGACCCTTCTACCTGGAAGGGTCTACTCATTGTTGTACATAGATTGTACAGTCAGTTTCATTCCTCTGTCACAGAATGTGAAACACCTTAAGAATTGTAACCTTATTCTTTAGTTTTGTCATTTTTAACACTGGATGCGACGTGACAAATCTTTTAAACTTCAAATATCAAAGTGACAATAAAGCATGGGCTACATCAAAATTTTCAAAATGGCAGGAAAATGAAGTCCAAGATTTTCTGGCCCCGATTGTATATTATTATTAATGTTTTACCTATATCGAACTATATAAATTCTAACATCTTAACAGTTGAATCACACTTTTGTTAATGTCTAATATAAATGACATCTCAAAGTCGAATAAAAGATTTTAGTCTTTGACCCTAGATTTTCTTACTAATGTAACATTATTAAATATTTATATTCTAATCATATACAGTATCGCACATTTTGTTGTAAAATGATACATGACAACAATTTAAAATTCTAGAAAAAGGTGCATTATTGTCGATGACATCATCAAAGAAAATATGAATACATAAATATTTTAAAATTGTGTTACAGTGACGCTGCAAATTTTTAGTGTGTAATTACATACTAATTTCTTATTAAAATTTACATATTTATTTCTTGTAAGAGTTAGTAGCCCCATTCAACTCGGTGGAACTTTTTGGCTGACTTTTATTGCTAGTTTTTCCCTTGTAAAATAATAATGAGAGTACGAGAAAAATTTGAAAAGTAGGTAATTAACATACAAACACTTTGACTTTTCCGAAAAATCTAAAAATTGAAACCCAAGTAACCACGACATCATGAAAAACTGGAAAACCCAGGTAGTCCAAAAATTTACAAATCTCAGAATTGATAAAAAAAACACTTTGATGGTGATCAAGATTCCAGGAAAAGTTCCTGTAATGCTAAAATAAAATAACACATGAATCTGCCAATTTTCCAAAATCCATGTTATCGTTATTAGTTAATTTTAAACCCTACCAAAATAAAACCCACTCACCGCACATATATGCATTAGATAATTATTTATCTTTCCCATAACGCTTATATTGAACCATCATGTATACATCCATCCGCTGGTGTTACACATACTCTCCAAAATTAGCCCCAGGGCCATTTAAAAATATTGCAATAATTGCTTGTTTTCCGCACAATTTTAATTTCCGACCTTTACAAAAAAAAAATATATGTGACTCCTCTCGCGTTACGCCACAACAAAAAGTATTGCGCAACCAAAATTTGCGCTTCTTTGAGTCTTAAGGCCAAGAACAAGCTCAAACACGCGTTTTATTCATCGCATTCTACAATCAGTGGGCTTGTCCTCTTATCTCCCATCATTCGGCAAAGTACCCGCAAAACCCAATTTTCACATTCATGCCATAGACACGCCATATATTTATGACCCTCACCTTAACGACGCTCTTTACGTAATTTATAGTGTCATGGATGCGCGCGCAGAAAATCCATTCTTTGCCGGCCCGGCATGACTAAAGTTTGTAGTAGTAGTAGTCGCTGTTCTGTTGTAGGGAAGTTGCGAGGTTTTAAGAGTGTAGATAAAGGTGTGTGGCGATCGACAACGGTGTAATTTTTGGAATTCGTCACAGAAAACGTTTTTTTTTAACGACTTTTGGGATTTGGTCTTTTTTTTGAGGACAGATTGTGAAGGATAAAAGATTATTGATAGGTGAGCTGTTGCTATGAATTATTGCTGAGGTGCATTATTGATTGGATCGGCTTTGTCGTGTCATTACAAAATCATTAGAAAATGTTGTGGAATTGCCACTGAAATTTGATATTGTCGGAACATGTGTGCTGAAGCCGATCCGGTTTCATGATGCGCAAAATGGGGCCGCTGAAAAAGCTCAGGAAGTGAGGTGGATGGTAGCTTTAGCACCTGATGTTATTATCATTATTACCGAAGTAGTCATTTCCTTGGTCGTCATTGACACTTGCATATTTAATTATTACAAGGTGCAATAAATCGAATTTTTGTCGCTGTTAAAAAATTACCACACTAAGGTCAATGTAATCTTGTGATGGCGGTTTTTTGAATATCGAGCTTAATTGAGTTTTCAAAGTGAAGAATATTGTCCAAGGATGACCATTTTTAATGAGAAAATAAGCAAAAACCTTCATACAGTTATTTTAATTTTTTTTTTTAATGAGTCATGACATGTGGTGTAATTCGTAGACACTATGAAACGAAACATAATTACTCTTTTTTTTTATTAGTATTAAAAATGTTGCAAAATGTAATTTACTTTGTGGGTATTTTTACAGACACGTAATTTAACTAAAAAATGCATTCGTAATAAGCGTGTCGTGCGCGTAGCGCACATAAGTCTAAATGTAAAGTAAGTAATGAGATCCTACTTACCAAATTTAGAACACTTTGGTAAATGAAGTTTTACACATTTTTTTATATTAAAATAAAAAGTTTTAAAGTTTAAAAACATTATAAATGCGCTTAAACTGCTGAAAGTTTATATTTTTCAGAGTAGGTACCTAGTGAAACTGATACGATTGCATGATGTGCAGAAATAGAACCGCTGAAAAAGCTTAGAATGGAGTTAAATTGATAAACAGCCTTAGCTGATAGTACTACAATAGGCTACCAATTCATCGGGAAATATTTCCTTTTGAAAATTTGTATAATTATCACACGTCACAGTAAATCCAGTTTTGTTATCTGAAATAATTACTCGTCATTTAAGGTCACTGTAATCTATTTTTACGTATTTTTTTATTATTGCCGAGAAAAATTTGACATTAATCGAGCTTTCAACGTCAAGGGTGTTGTTCAAGGATTGTTTTTTTTTTTATAAAAATAAATAATAATTAATAGGAACACGTTGGAAAATCGTTTATTTACTTTCTGGACAGGAGTCTGAGTCATTAGATGGCACATTTTATTAGAATTTTGCGGGTTCTTGCCGCGTGCTGCTAGGTTTGAAAACTTTCATTATCTTGTTATTAACCTTTAATCTCGTTTATGATTTAAAATACATTGTGGAAACTACTCATGGTAATTAAGCTTTCTTAATCGTTACACTTTGAACTGTATTTTTTCATACATGTACATTCTTCATACATTCTTTTACATTTATGATCCGAAAGTCTAACGCTTTTTTTAACGTATTGCGTATTTGTTTGTTGTACCAGAAGAAACCGAGATAAGACACTAATATTTTGTTGTGTTAACAATTTTCAATGGACGACTGTAATGCTTTGGACATTTTTTAGTTTGCTTTGTAGTTATGTAAAAAAAAATAAACATTATTACAGCTACAAAATTATTTAATTGTACTGTTGTGCAACAATTTCTTGGAATTTCATTTTCTACAGATGAAAATCTGTAAGTACCAAAAATGATAAGACGTGTTATCAGTTCAATGACTTTATTTTTAAAACCTGAGCTGAGTCACTCTGTATATTGCTACTTGTACCAGAGATACGAAAAAAGAAAAGTCAAATTGAAGCTAGCAGTTCTTCGATTGGCTTACATTAAACCTAAGTTTTGAAACGTTTTTTTTTTGCTACAGTTTTAGTCAAAAATTTTAAGTAAGTTAGCAAGTGCGCAATGTAAGAGTGTTCTTTTGGAATTTTATTGACAAACACTATTTTAGTAGGTATCTTTTTTTAGTAAAAATTGATGGGAATACAGGATATTAATAGGGAAGTTGTGGATATAAATATAAACTGCTGAGGTAAATACAGTATTGATTCGCTTGTCTCTTTCATTACAAAATGTGTGGGAATTACGGATTATTAATTATTACACGTGAAATGTGATATTTTACAACCATTTATGCCGAAGTCAACAAAAATTATGTTAAAAAAAAAAGCGGTGGTTCGTTATCAATGAAATATGCTTTTTTGTGATAATCGTGGATAATTCATTTTGCATACATATATGAAATTTATGTATATTCGTAATAGCTTGACAGTTCAAACCTGTGTTTTTATACTTTTACTTACATATGTATACATACAGATATTCCATCTATTGGGATTGTATTCAATATTGTTGAATAAATCGTTCATAATTAATATAAATAATATAGGACTCAGAACTCCACCTTACCTAATTCTTTTGGTGATCTTAAAACGTTCAAACTAAATTTTGTTATTCTCAGTGTAGTCCATATCTTTGAACAATAACCTAATAATAGAGTACAAATCTATGAGAATGATATATTTCTGGAATGGTTCGTTTGGTACCTTCATTATATGTCCATTACTTTTCTTATTGTTTTATATCTATATTTGTGCAATAACGACTGGCTGGTCCAGCAGGTATTTTTTTTGCTGCTGTTTCTATTATTTTACATTACGCATTTATTCCCTCCTAACCTAGATACTGTATCATTTGCGACTTTATCAGAATTATCTCTGCGGTTTTCCATTTCTTATAGTTTTTATTTATCAACTTCTTTGCTTTTCTTACTGATTGTTATCTTATCTGTTGTTGCACTCAATATTGTATCCTTTTGTGTTTTCGATTTTTTCAATAGCTTTTAATAATGCCACCTACCTATTTTTTAGTATTCTTCTTTAAACTATCTTTTTTCTTCCTTCTGATATAATTTGTGTACTTTCTGCTCTTGTTCATGCATCATGTTTTTGGTTTTCTTTTCACTTAGATAAAATAGATTTTTGTCCCCTTTTTTTCTTATTGTGTCTATTTTGACTTAAAATTATAACATTTCTTGGATTTGTCTTTCCGAGAAAAAAAAAATAAAAACTAAGGAAAGCGTAAGGAAAAAATGGGAAAAACAGTATTAATAGATTAACAATTTTAAATCAGAACTGACTTTTAAATTGGGAATTATTTAATCAGTAAATTTGTAGAATTGCATACCAATAAGGTGCGAAATTCATGCTTTGTATTACAACGCATCTAACAAAAAATGACGCTACATTCTTAATTATTGCAAGGTGTCATAATTCAAATTTCTATCGATATTAAAAAGTAACCACATTACTGTAAGGTTACGATAAACTTTTTGGTAAAACCAACTCTAAGATAATTTACTATTTAAACTTTCACCGTGAAGGACCTTGTCCGAGGACGACACTCTCGATTTTCGAATATATTGAATGCAATTTACGTAATAGCGCATTAGAAAATTGTTTATTTACACAGAGATTAAGTTTAACAATGTATGCATCGTTTCTTTTTACTTCCCGAGCGTAAGCAAAGGAAGTATTGTAATCGAGTCCGTCGGCCGACTCTCTACTTTTACGTTTTCTCGATCTTTCATGACCCCTAGAAGACGAAGAAATAGGTCTCCCATTTCCGTCTGTCTGTCCGTCTGTCCGTCTGTCCGTCTGTCCGTCCGTCTGTCCGTCTGTCCGTCTGTCCGTCTGTCCGTCTGTTGTCACGGATTTTTATTAGACAGATAATCTCCGAATTGTTGTGAAATTTTGTACTTATATTAAGAATATCATGTAGATGGCAAAACGCTAACCAAAATTTGTCGAATCATCCCCACCACTAAAGCGATGACGTCACTTCAAAATTGTACATAGTAAATGGGTTTTCAATTGTATAAAATAACATAGTCCTACACATGTAGTTTACAACTCTGAATCGACTTTTCACCCGAAACGTCCAGATTTTTGGAAAAAAAATCAAAATTATAAAACATTTTGAAATTTAATTTTTAATCTGCTAACCAGAATGCTTTGAAATGTTGCAGATGTTTTAAGGCTATAAAGAGCATCATAAATCTTTAGTCAAAAAATATTTGCTTATCCCCTCCAAAAACTTGATGACGTCAGCTCAAAAGTTTGTGGAATAAATCATATCTAAAATGTACAAAATATGATGAGCCTGTACTTGTCATTTATCACTCCATTCATATTTTTTGGATTTGCATATACAGAGTGACTCAAAAAAATTAATGAATGCGTAAATATATTTTATTGATTTAATCAGGAACTACAAAACCGAATGCTCTGAAATCTTGCAGATGTTTTAAGGTCATAAAGAGCATAATAAATGTTTAGTCAAAATATATTTGCTTATCCCCTCCAAAAACTTGATGACGTCAGCTCGAAAGTTTGCCGAATAAATCATATCTAAAATGTACAAAATATGATGAGCCTGTACTTGTCATTTATCACTCCATTCATATTTTTTGGATTTGCATATACAGAGTGACTCAAAAAAATTAATGAATGCGTAAATATATTTTATTGATTTAATCAGGAACTACAAAACGGAATGCTCTGACATCTTGCAGATGCTTTAAGGTTATAAAGAGCATAATAAATGTTTAGTCGAAATATATTTGGTTATCTTCTACAAAAAACTGATGACGTCAGCTCAAAAGTTTTCCGAATAAATCGTATCTAAAATGTACAAAATATGATGAGTCTGTACTTGTGATTTATCATTCCATTCATATTTTTGGATTTGCATATGCAGGGTGACTCAAAAAAATTAATGAAGGCGTGAATTTATTTTATCGATTTAATCAGGAATTACAAAACCGAATGCTTTGAAATCTTGGGAATATTTTAAAGTTATTATAAGCATGGTAAACTTTTGTTCAAAATGTATTTGTTCATCCCTCCTAAAAAAATTGATGACGTCACCCTTAAATTTTGCTGAATAAATCCTATCTAAAATGCAAAAAATACGATGAGTTTGTACTTGTGATTTATCATTCCATTCATATTTTTTAGATTTTCTTAAGAGGTGGTTCAAAAAAATTAATGAAGTCAATTTATTTTATTGATTAAATTAAAGGCAACACTTATTATTAGTATTACACCCCAACCAACCCAATTTGGTAGACACAAAATTTGTTAAAGGAAAAACTCGGTTGAAACATAAGGGTAGCACGCTTATTTACATCGACTTTAACATTACAGACCTGCATTTGTTTTATGCGTTCACTTGATTCCGCGAATGTGAAATAGACATGTTTATAATCAACCAATTGTGAATTTCACCGTCAAGAATTAAAATAAAACCCAATGTTTTATATAATAAGCGGAAGTCGAAGCAATAAAACCGACGGTCGTTTTGTTTACAGTTTCTGTGTTTGGCTCTCACGTATGCTGTTACGCCTGTCATCTTAAATTAACAATGTTTATACATACACGATTTTCAGTTTCCTCTGATACGTAGGTATACGTGAGTAAATTGTTTCGTTATTTTATTGATTATTACAAATCAATATTCAAACGACCCAATTCATTTTCCCGAAAATTTGAGAATATAATAATTTTATTCTTAGTATTACACTACATCTATCCCAACTGATATACGTGTCCTTGCAAAAATGTTGATGACGTCATCGCAATTTTTTTTTAAATTCCCACTACAAAAATGTAATGAGAAAAAAAACACAATAGGCATGCAGTCGTCAAGTTTCCGACAGCGAGGGAAGTACTGTCTAAACTCTTTAGACCAATTTTTTCTGGTGGGAAAAAATTAGTCACTGCAGTTTATTTACTGGTAACTATCACTCACGTGTTGTACAATGAATAATAAAAGTGTTCATGATTTTACTTTTTTAGTACAATATTCAACATAAGTGTCACTACTTTCCCAAATTTACTTACGTAAATGTTGATTATTATCTCATTCTAACCCTATAGGTACGTTAATAGAAAATAGAAAACGCTACGGAACAAAATTCACTCTTTAAAACTTTAAAATGATGGCAATTCACGTCAAGATGGCTTGCCAAAATTTCACAATACTTAAAATTTGAAAATTCTCTCTGTTGTATGAAACACTCCACAAGGACGTAAAATACTTTTAATTATATTAATTTGTTGAAGTACGAGAAATGTTGGAGTTTCACTTTATCACTGCCTAAATTTTAATAGTTTCAAACACGCGATCCCCGTGGCTTCAACAGGTTGATCAAACCTGTTTTAATTGGCAAACAGCCTGCAGTACATCCCTCACGTAAACGATTTTTAAAACCAAGACTGATTTTTTGTATTCAAAATAATATTGTAATTAAGAATTTTTTCTCAGAAACCAACTTTTCAATTCTCACGAATTCCGTTCTATTCCAAGGTTAGCATGCATGTATTTATTGTTATAGGTGGTATATTTATCTCTTTGCAATTTTATTTTTCTTCAAATGAGGCAACCTCAAATAAAACGATTTAATTGAAGCTTGCAAGTAGCAATTTGCGTTCCTTAATGCTTCATAATTTCCGTCGGTATCTTACACAAACATGTAACGACTTTTTGATTGTTACTCGGCAACAACCTTCAGTTCTAACCCTTCGAACACTTTGACATTAACCAGATGCAATTGGTAAACCATAACGGTGTTGTCAAAATTTTCCAAATTTGATTGTATGGATCTCGTCATAAATTACTTCAATTACAGAACTTGTAATTGTTATTTCTGTTATTGTTCATTAAAAATAATTGTATTGTTGTTGGGATAATTTACGACGAATCAAGTTCATTGTTTTATTTATCAGTGCATTTTACACTAAGTGTTTATAATTCTATTGCAGTGTTGATTACCCCCTGCAACATTCCTGGTCATTTTATTCACTATTGAATTTATTTGAAATGATTTCTTTTTTGCGTTTATGTTGCATTGTTTGATTATCAAGGTGTGTGTTTTCAATTCTTTTTTATCTAATAGCGTACGTATTATCAAGAACATCTTAAAGTCACTTATTCGGAAAACTTGTCAATATTTTACATTTCAGATAACCTCGTGACATTCGGGCGCCAATTGTGAATTGACACTGATAATGTTAATTGCGAATTATTTATAGTGGAAACATTTTAATTAGCGAACGCATTTCTTTGTGTACCTAATAAAAAAAAAGAATGTGGAATGTTAGAAGTTGATTATGTTTCAAAAATTGTTATTGGTACAATACAGGTGTGCCGAATTTATAGAAAAAAAAGTTACAGATTGTATTTTTATCAATTTTTCAATGACCTCTTTTTTACATAAAATGTAATTCATTTGAAAACTGTTCAAGAAAAACACCTTTTATCATCCCCTTTTCATGTTAAAATATGATATGTAGATATTCCGTTTAAAAAAATTGAATTTCTATGCGTAATTTTTAAATGGAATATATTTGAAAATGAAACATTTTTTTCTAAAAAACGCGTGATAACGAAATATAATAAAATTTGCTGTTTTAAATATTATTTTAGAAGTAAACGTATAATACATATTTGTATGTACATACTACATACATTATATATAAAAGTACCATTTAAGATGTTATCAAGAAGTGCTTTAATTTTGACACTGTAGTGAGATCTCATAACATGGTAACATTTGACAATTTAAATTTTGCTTCCTTAAAAGACGAGGATTGAACTGTAAAAAAGGAAAATCTAAAAATTAGCAGGTCAAAGTCATGGTGATAAACCGATCCTGTCTTTTTTTGCAAGTTCGGACTTGTTTTGACTCGTACGATGTGTAAAACAGCGTATTTAACTGTTTTATTTTTAAAAACTTATTTTTCACCTAATCAGATCAATATAAAAGTAAACACACATTAATAAATTGAGATTATAAATCTAAATATAATTTGCTGATATTATTAACCCATTTGTTTATTCCACTGCATCGATTTTCCCTATAGAATAATAATTGCGCGCTTTCAGTAATTTTTTTTTTATCATGGATTCCAGAATGAAGGAAATATAACAATTAAACCGCTACAAGAATGAATAAACGACCTTCCCATTGTTTTCGGCAAATTACAGCAAATTTTGTTATTACGATTCATAGTGATTCACGCTGCTTTATGCAACATGCCACAGAAAAATTAATTATTCTGAGTGTAAAATATCGGAAAATCATTATGCAATTTATTATTCACGGGTATTATAAACGATAAACCCATTCTAGAAAGGAATCAATTGCTGAGACGTGTTGTATAAGCCGGTGATAGATTTAGATTTTAGATCTATGAAGAAATCTTTTTGATCACTTGGTGTGCTATAATAATGTAACGTTTATTCTCGTAACAAAAAATACACAAAATATTTGCTGGTGCGTTTCGCCAACCGCATTGGCGTTATCTAGATAAAGCTCTAAACTAAAGTGAAATTAAAAAAAAATACACGCACAGAGCAACCGTGATATGACTTCAGGTATTTGATAGTGTTTTAAAAAAGTTAATTGTTTTTAGATAAAATTGATAAATCTCTTCAACACGTAAATGTATTGTCAACAGTAGATTGTATTAACACTTTGGAGTCAGACAATAACGTACTTGAATGGAGAACAATCTTCCGCCCTATCTAAATAGATTTGTGACTTTTAGCTTTTATTAACATGTAACAATAACTTGATAAGATATGTAATTACAAGATTGGCGGAATAGCAGACAAAACATACAAAAATTGCCCTGACAACATCATCTGAAATTTCTAGGACGCATCTTTTCCATGAAATGTCAATGAATTGTGCGGTCTTATTTTGATAAGAATATTTACCATTTCGGAATTGTTTCTGTTTTTGTGCATAATCTAAACTGTCTATGCTGTATGTCGTTTTTAGCGGAAAAAGTTTAAAATCGCTGTAAGCTTTCATAAATATTAATGAATTTATTTTTGACATTGACTCCTTTATGCTATTTCCATTTATTTCAATAAATTAAAATCAAATTTAGCATTAAAATATAATTGACTAATTTCAGTTCGTTTTTTTTGTAATGATCGATACCTCAAAGTCGTCAAAATTTCGCTGTAGAAAGTGAGCAGCGCACATTTTTGCAACTGCGTTGTGCAAATTTGGGCCATTCGCCATCCACATAATAATTATTTTATCGTTAGAAAGACAGTCACCGGGTGAACTATTGCTACATCGGCGTAGTTTATTTATAATCAAGAAATATGTATATCCCCATATCTACATACTTTTTTGTCTAGACGAACATTCCTGAGGTCAGCAACCGGCATATTCGTCCTTCTAAAAATAGTAGTTGCATTTTAAAAAATTAATCGTTCCGTTTTCCGCACATTCTAGAATGAAGGATGACATGACAACACAAAATTTTAAATATATCCTTGGGTAATATTCAAATGAGACTTTTGGTGGAAAGTAGATTTCCATGTGTCCCCATTTTGCGAAAATATGAATAGTTTTGCGTTAAAAATAGCTGTTCATATTTTGCGGGATTTTCCAGTTTTGGCTTTTGAGGATACTAAGACATGTTTATGAGTTGGTGTCGCTCTGGAAACTTTTCACACTTTAATTAAGCTAATTGTGATAACAATTTTTATTAGCTTAAGTAGTTCATTTGTGGAAGTCGCTTGTAAAGTTCAAGTTCAATTGTGTATTTGACATTAGTTTCATTTGTTGGAACCTGCTATTTATTACCTTATTTATATTTTATGCTATGGGCAGGAATAGCTTTTAATCGATAGTTGTCAGCAAAGGTAATGGGAGATCATTATCGTTATTGCTACATTGTTCGTTAATGTCATTTGTGGTTGACAAAACTAGGTCATTTTTTGTTCGTAAAAAACCGAAAAGGAAAATTTGTGACTGTTATCAGTTTTGCTTGCGATATGGTTATGCATTTACATTATTTTTGTTATTGTCAGTATCGCAACTGCAATAAAGGTAAAATTGTGTTGTCAAGTGTGACATATTTTTAAATGACAAGTTCTTTTAAAAAATTATACACAGGTGCAAGCCTAGAATAACTAACACACTTCGGATTTAATTTTTTATTCTAATTTTAAATACAGTGCGTTAGTGTTTGGCTTCATTAAGAAATATAAAATTATACTGATAATGTTATAAATAAATATTGTGAATAAAACGAGAATTTTATATAAAATGTGTATTGCACCTTTTTTTTGCATGTGTTTACGTTTACGTACGTTTATTTTACCATAATTTATGGATTGTAGTAGAAATCGGATTTCTTTTTTGTTCGATATTTGATATTGTATTGCTTTCGGGGCACTTTCAGCGAATCAGATTTAAAATAATCGGCCACTTCTCCCAATTTATGTAAAAAACGCATATAAGAAAAATCAGCTGCACTCAAGCACATTTTAAGGTACTTGATTGTGATTGGTTCAAACTCGCGCGAACAAGTGTGACGTCTACCTCGTTGTTGGCCTACTTGGTAAATATAAGAAACTGTATATACGTGGTACAGCGGTACAGCTTTAAGACAAAGCAAGAATAATTTTGGCGAATTTTTGCTTTAAAGTGAAAAGAAAAAACTGGCATTTTTTTTGTTGCGCACTATGTTGACGACGTAACTTCTTATGAAAATTGCTCATATGCTCATATGATAAGCACAGCAAGGTATTATAACACAAATACAATACTGTTACATTTACGTAACACAACATTGCAAGTTTAATTATCATGTAATAAAACTTAACATTGCTTTTATGTAACATCAAATGTCATGTTTTATTGCTCTGGTTTTATTATATTCTCGTTATGTTACAGTGTGTTGTCATTGTATATAGACATCAATGACACAGACAATGAAGTGAAATACACCCATTTTATCTTTGCTAAACTTTTTCTAGAAAAAAGTTTTTCATTGCCATGAGTGTATTATTTTGGCCACGTGCAATGTAATACCAATTATAACGTTATTGTTTTGCCCTAACAGAAAAATTACATAAGACTCATAAAATCACCGTTCTGAAATGAGTGAATGAATAAATTTCAATCGGTGTTCTGTGATCACGTTTGCGTCTTTTAAAAATTTTGAAATTATTTTTGCAAATTCTAATACAATCTATTTTTTTACGATAACCCGTAAGGTTAAAAATATGGATACATTATTAAAACACAGATAAGGCAACATAAAATAAGCTATAAATTTCAACTGAGATGTACTTTAACAAATTTTTGAGATGAATTATGTATTTTTGTCTTTTTCTAGAAATTGTGGAATGTCGAGAATTAATTAAACTTACACTTTGTTCATGTGTTTGACAGAGAAATGGTATTTAGAAGTTTCACGTGTAGTTCCAACATTTACTTTGTATTTTTGTGTAACGTATCATTTGTGTAACACTAAGTTGTAATTATATTTCAGCCATGTAACATTCTTATAATCTCATGCTGTAATTTAACTACAAGTGAGTGCAAAAGAAAAAATTATTGATGTCAACATTACTACGGTCACTTAACAACTTGAAGTCTTTCAAATCTGGATCATGCAGTTACTTAAAAGCATCATCATAAAACTTTTTTGACAAAGTATATAATGCTCTACATTTTAAACTTAGTATTCTTAAAAATTCTCAGATTGAGTTAAAAAAAACACAATTGTATCACATATACCTATTTTAAAAAAGTGTTTTACATTGCCTTCGATATTTATAAATAAGTAACGCTGTTGACAGGTTGGGATTCTGTTTCAACGGCCAACCGTGCGATGGCGTCGCTTAAACGCTGCACATAAAGTCACTAGATAGATTAATTTTAAAAAATTAAAAAAAAAAAAAAATCAATCCATTAGGCCCATGAGTTAGAGAGAGATATGTCAATTTTGCCCCAAAATGGTGGCGCTTTTTAGTGTCTTTTGTACATTACTAAAAGTTTACTGGTAGAAGTGCTTCAAGGACGCATTCTCTGCTACGTCACATAAATTGAGTTCTGTGGTGTATAGCACGTGTATAGTTTTTGTACCCTTTGTTAGAAGTTTATTGTTTATAGTTGTGCCATAATATTCTGGAAAAATTTGTTCAATTGTACATAAAAAGTAGGTTATACTTTTTGCTCAAAAATATGGCGAAGGAGTTTACCAAAATGGGTGACTCGATGAGCAGCAGAAGTGTAGCTATGCGTAATCTTGCAAAAAATAAATAATAATTAGTTTATTGTTAGTTGCATTACGTATCTCCCAGCCCTTTTTATATTCTTGTTCTCCCAAAACCTGGTAACTTTGGAAATTTCCAATTTTTGTTTGTTTAAAAAATAATTACCTTCTCAGCATTTACCTCCCATAATATAATATGTTGATGTCTGTTATTTTCATTATATGCCAAAGTATATAGCCCTCTTGGCTAAATATTTTTGCATTCCTTGAAAAATTCAGATTTCAGATAAATAACATTTAAATTTACCGCTTTTTTGTCCCAAAATGGAGGAGCATTGCGGTACTTAATCTATCTAGTGACTTTAGCTGCACAGGCACTCCATTGAATGACTATAACGCCGCAATGTCATTTTCTTATTTTCATTTCGGTTTAAATAAAAATGGCAACTCTAAAGTCTTCGAAAACGTAACTTTATTTAATTGTTTGAAACTTCTAAAGTAACTATCGGTTTCCTGCTTTTATTTTTTATTCGCTTACGTTTGTTTAGAATAATTATTGACACTTCAGCATGTTAGTTAGAAATTCAAATTTCGCGCTATTAGCCTATTAACCTTTATTAGAGTTATATTATATTTATATATTCACACGGCAATAAGAGCTCTGTGGCAATAACATATAGTCTTCATAACTATAACATATCATATAAGTGGTTAAAAACAACAGCCCACTTGACGTTTTAAAATAAATACAAAAGAATACTCTTAGCAAGTGTAAGTTATCTTTCAAGTTCTAAATATGATTAAAAAAGCCTAAAAAGATGATAACCTCCTAGTTACAATTTGCGATATATGTCATTGAATAACTCAAAAGTAGCCACAAATTTATTTTTATAAACAATGCAGCTTTCTTAACTCAGTTGCGTAATTTATTCTCTTTCTGTTTGTTAAGAAATTTGTAAATTGAACACGTGGAGTCAAGTCAATACTATGCAGTGTATGTTCCTAAATTAGACCATCCTGTACATACCGCAACTCGTTTGTGTGCTACAAATTTGGATATTAGTTCCGACTATTTTGCTAAATGTGTCCTCAAATATATTTATTTTTACGACTGCGCTAGACAAGCAATTGACTTTTACTTCACTTGGATCTCTTCCAAGAGCTTTTTCTCAGACTGCCCACCAGTCGGGAAGTTTACTGATTGCACCGACCTTGAAACACAAAATTATACCATCCAAATCCACTTTTTACTTTCTTGAATGAATCAACGTCAATTAAACTAGTTCAAATTTTTTTTTCCAGATTAAAACAGCAATCATGAAGTCAGGAAATCCCAGTGACGTTATTTACAAGGAAGTGGTTATCGTAGGTAGGTAGCCATATCTTTCACCAACACCAAAAAAAAAAAACGGAAGTACCCTTTACACAACATTTCTTCTTCGACCATCATATCACGATAAGAATTGTTACCAAGCGCAATTCAAAAATATGTTTATCGCTCCATCCGACAAACAACCGAATTATAAATAAATCGATGTTTCCACTGGAAGCTATTATCGAATTGGAGCTGCGTCCTATTACACAACATTTTACTACAAAATACTACAACATATCTCTGATTCATCCGCATCCATAATTCATAAACAAATAAAACTCATTCAATCGTTATCATCACCTTCGCCGTGACCTTCTAGTGAATTCCGTGACCTCTGACGACGTCACTTTCCAGGAAACGGCCCGAGCGGCATTGCCCTGTCTTATATGCTCTCTGGAAATCTTCCTTTTCTGGTCTCGGATCAGCATCCGGACGAAATGTTGTCAATGAGACTGAGGTCGGGCTTGCACGAGTGCTTGGTCAAACAAAATTTGGGCCATCTAGCGGAGGGAATCGAAGGCAGGTCTACCAATCCGGTGTCGCTGCTCTTGGACTCGTTGCTGCATCCATGTGCCGACATCGGAATAGAGATGGAGCCATTGGTGGAGTTCAAAAAGGTTGGAGTGGAGGTAGGTGAGAGAATATCCACAGATGGTTCCAATTAGCGCGTTACTCCTTTTACCATTCGAACTGTCACGTAGATGAAGATGCGGTTTGGTGCAAAAAATTAGTCCCCCTCCCTTCCTCTTGTAGGTGAAATCTTAAATAGGAACCTCGATTTTAAAGTACGTAGGGTTTGTCCAACATTTTTTTAGATTCAGGACAGCTGACACTTTAATAAAGGAAATTCAATTTTTTCCATTTCTCGTACTGAGAACTTATAACATATTTGAAAATTTCAGGTTAAAAAATCACCCTGTATAAAATAATTATATAAAAATTCAGAAATGCTTGAACCTATTTTAGATTTACTTAAAGATCTTCTTAGTACATACATAGATTTATATTTAGTCCGCATGTGTTTGCATCTCTTGTTAGTTTTTATTCCTTCAACACATTTTTTTTAATTGTAGATCGACCACGTAGTACTGGGTAAGGGTCCACCCGGCGGTTCCTGGCACAAGATGGACCCGTACATCCTTACCCTGTCCCTCGGAACGTGGATGGCACTTCCCGGATTGCCCTTCCACTCGCGGGACTCCGGCGAAAAGCGGGCCTTCGCTTGCAACGTGGCCAACTACTACGTCAACTACGTCCGAGAGATGAACCTCTCAAAGCATTTCAATAACAACGCCCTCGTCACCGGCATCTCGCCGCTCATCCCGCCCCGGCGGGACCCCCAGGAGAGGGAACGAACCGAAAGACTGAAAGAAATGGATCAAATATACGTGTCCGAGAGCCAAAGCCTGGCGATCCGCATGGAATACGAACAAATCGAGGCAATTCCCAGCCCAAAGTCTTGCCTCATCTCGGACGCTTTCAACTACCTTCTATCGAGGGGCCACAGAAAGCTCAAGCCCAGTCGGTGTTGTAAGAGACCCCGAGAAGCGCTTTGTCAGGGCCTAAGCCCAGACAGGAAAATCCGAGAAGTTGCCCAATACAGACCCATGGCCAGACGAAACACGGACCGATCTGTCAGTTTAAGCTGTGATTCTTCTACATGTGATAGTTTTTCTAGTGATAGCCTGAGGAACTCCCGTAGTTTAGAGCTGAAGAGTGCTTCGCGTGTGCCTTTCAGAATCAGCCCAGTCTGTGATCCCGACCAGAGGGCGAACTGGGCGGTGGAAACCCGGAACGTAGAGTCGGGGGAAAGCACGACGTACCATTGTAAGTACCTGGTGCTGGCGAACGGTGCCAGCGATTTGCCGAATAGACTGGATTTCTCCAAAACCAAGAAAGATCCTAGCTGGCTGTTCCACGATCTGAGGAGCCTGGAGTACTATTTGGACCATTATATCAGAGAGAAGGGGGTGGAGGAGGTGGAACCGGTGATGATTGTGGGGGCCGGGCTAAGTGCCGCCGACGCTGTAATTGCCACCAGGGGCAGAAACGTGCCCGTGGTACACGTCTTCAGGAATAAGTCGGCGGATTTGAACAAGCAGTTGCCTGAAAATATGTACCCAGAGTACCATAAAGTAAGTACATATAAGAAAAAAATTGTAAACAGTACTTGAGTAATAGTTCAAATTTAAAACCGCACAGAAACAGAGAACAACTCTAATAAGTATAAGCCACTATTTTTATTTATTTTTGTCGGCTTACGTTTGACATCATGTATATAGATAAAGTATTTAGATAAAAATATCTCTGTCACGAAAACATTATCTCTGTTTTGTGATTCATGCACTACATCTGATATGCTTGTGCATGATTTTCACGTTTTTGTGTATTTTATGTTAATTTTTATCGTTCTCTGCGTGATAAAATATTTTTTATCAAAGTAAATGCGTGAACGACGACTCTGAAACTCGATTACTGCTAAAGCGACAAATTTTATTGTAATTATAAGGCATTTTTAAATCTTGGATTACCCATATAAGACAAAAGCGCCCTCTGTTCGTGGAAGGTGAAACCGATCTTCCCATTTTGTGAAATTACGGGATCGCAGGAATGCGGACCAAGTCCGTGTTTTTTTTTAACGCTTTGGGAAATATACGATTTGTTGATTTGGTTTGTTAAAAGCCTTCTCTTAATTTATAAATTGGCAACTTATTACAAGAAGTCCCTTATGTTAGTTTATTTTTTATAAATATTTAGAATTAAAAGTTCCTTTATAATCACTGGTTACCTGACGGGATAATGGAGGTCAAGTACTTTATTGTACTAATACATACGAGTACTAGTAGTGTATAATACAGTACTTTAATGGAGGAAAGAATATGGAAGGGATCAACAGCAGAATTTCTTGATTAAATCAGTAGATTCTGTTTAAAAAATGATTAGAAATTGCTAATTTTCACGTTGATAAGAAATTATTTATTGCAATTCAACATTTAAAATATAATAAAATTGAAATTAAAACAAGTTTCAATTGACTTTTTCTTTAATTTTGAGGATTTCAAACGGGACTATATTGTGTAGGATTTTTAGAATTTCCCATTTCTTGAAAATTTCGAGGTGTTTCGAAATTTTATAACTTATAAATTTTTCAAAATACGAATAAAAACATAATTATTCAAGAAACTGAAAAATTACACATTATTAAAAATTTGGAAAATTTTGAGAACTTGTGAAGATAATGCAATAACTTTAATAATTATAAATTTTTCTTTTTTGCCAGGTCCACCAAATGATGAAAGATGGCGGCTCCACCTACCCCTTCTACACAGCCTACCCCGAATACCAACTCTCTGACATCGATGAAAACTCTCGATCAGTCATTCTTACATCGAAATCCAGCGGCGACATTGTAAAAATCCGGGTTTCTTTTGCCGCCGTCTTGATAGGGTCCCGCCCCGACCTGACTTTCCTTCCCCCAGACTACAACCTGGGCGTGAAGAAAAACGCCCCTATAGACTGCAAAACCAACACTCTGAAAATTGATAAATTGACACACCACGTCGATGGTTTTGACAATTTGTTTGCCATCGGGCCGCTGGCTGGAGATAATTTCGTTAGATTTATACCAGGAGGTGCTTTGGCTGTTGTTTCTGAGCTGTACAGGAAGAACAACAACTACGTTTGTCGTTACACGTAAATGTCAGATTTTATGTAGCACTTTTATTTGTTGGCACTTTTGTGGGTTTCATGTTGATAATAAGTGTTTATGATAGTTTGGGGTGGGTTTGCGATTGTTTTTGACAATATTTTAAATTTTCGTGTTATAAGTGACAATGTGATCGCGGCTTTTTCTTAATTTCTGTCAAAAAAACAAAAAAAAAGAACTATCGAGTTTTGAATAATCCTAATGCCAAAAAACAGTCTCACATAGGGTTTTTTTATTCGGCCTAATCTGTAGATCTACGTGGAATGACATTAACAATAAGAATAATAAGAATTGAATTATGTTAAAAAGTAGGCACAAGCTAGGAGCTCAAACCATATGTACAGATCATAATAACGTATTATTGTGATTATAACTTAAAAACAAGACGCCATGAAGTCAAAATATTCATTTTTACAGCAGTCGTGGTCTGAATTGCCCATGGAGATAAAAAAATACCTTCCGTGTGTCGCGTGCTTGGTGTCTTATATATCCCCAGCCTAAGAGCACCATCTACTATAGTACGTGATGAGTTCCTGTAGCGAGTGTCTGGGAATGTACTCGGGCAATACCCCTTTTTCAGATTTTTTTAAGCAAAAAATGTCATTTTGTTATTGATGGTAATTTTCCAAAATTAAATATGATTCTAAAACAGTTGCATTTTTAAACTCCAAATTATTTTGTGTTAATGATGACATTTCTATGAATGCTATTGCTTCGGGAAGAAAATTTTAGACAGCCGGTATATAGCTGTTTAATAATGTTTATTCAAAATGGAGTTGAATCAAATTCTGAGATTTTGAGATTGTGATACGTAAAGCGTTTTTATTCCTTCAATGCATTATCTTGACAAAGAAAAAATGTTAAATATTGTTTTATATAGGTGCTTTCTATACATTTTTTCTTTTAAATGCAAGTGATAACACAAGGAGTTGTAAATCACATTTATTTACATTTTGCATCATTCCAGTGTTAGCTGTTAAGGATTTTATAAGTAATTGTGAATATTGTTTTTAAATTTCTTTTGTAAGTGCAATTTATTGTTGCTGTTTTTATCTTTATACTGTTAGACTTAAGTTGATTATTAACTGTTAGTTATTTTACTTATATTATTTTTATATTTGTATATAGATTGTGATGAGCTTTTACCGCCAAAATTAGTGGCCATGTTGGTGCGATGAGGGTTTATATGCAAGCTAGTGGCAAATTTTTTGTTAAACTTTTAGTTAGTTTTTATCGTTCCGTTGTAGATGTAGGATGGTACCGTATTTTTAATGATGAGCAATAATTGTCCTATATTATGAAATTCACCAAGTTGTTTTGTTGGAAAAAAGTTGTTTATTTTTTTATTTGTAGATATTTACAAAACATATATAAATAAAAGAGAAGATTTTATTTCGTTTTTTATGGTCGTGAATGTCTATAATTTTAAAACGTTGCTACAGGGAGGGGGGGATACCAATACAAATCTGTACAGATATTGGTCGAAGGCTATTTCGACAGAAATTCCCTCGCCCTTTAAAAAAAATGATAAAAATTTTATTTTATGATTTCAGTTTTGTGATGACCTCTGTAAAGTAAAAACCAGCGGCATCAATAACACATTGTAATATTGGTTGTGTTTTGAATTTTTTAGGCTAGGAGTTTCTCGTAAATAACCCTCAACTAAATTATTTATACCGGTAGTCGGTAGTGTAAATAAAGAAAATCAAGTGGGACAGTTTCAGTATTTGAAGACGTGGATTTCAAGGAAAAAGTGGAAAAAGTCCACGAATCAGGAGTATCACTGAGCGAGTCAAACAGTATTGCAGAACATTTTGAGAATAAGAAAAGAAAGGGAAACATAATATGTCTCGCTTCAGCACAAGGGTGAACGTTTTGAGATTTTACATTTGAATTAATTATTGTGTGATCTACTTCTTTTCAATAAAATTTATTATCCTGTTTGTATTTCGTGTACAAGAGTTCACAGTCTATGACAAAAGACAATTTTATCATACTTTTTAAAATTTTTATTTAAATACACTCTTGTATATATGCAACCAAATAAACACATCAGCTAATCTTGAAATAAACAAATTACCCTCAAAAATGTAGGCGGCAAATTCCACAATCCACTACAATGTGTGAAAGGTGTGAAACATCGTATAAATAAATAAAATTTTACTGAAATATCCAATTCGATTTCTGTTGGAAAAAGGTAACAACCACAAAATAACTTTAAATAAAATTTTATTTCAATGTTTAAATATTAATCAATAATCACTAACTTAAGTTTAAATAACTTTTCATTAACTTAATCAATAATTTGCCACAAACTGATTTTGAATGCAATGCATGTTTAATAAATTTTATTGAATGTTTATTGCCCTGTAGGAAATTCTAATGAACTTTTGTATTCCTAAAAGAAACAAAATTGCATGTAAAGACTTTTTAATGAAGTATTCCTATTCTTTTACATGATGATTATGAAGTATTAGATTATAATATCTGTAAGATTAATTTCCTGAATTAACAATAACTGTTTTCTCCACCAAACCCAAATTTAATTCTTGTTTGTTACGTCAAAGTTTTTCAACCACATAACATTAGTTTGAAATGCTTGACATTTAAGGTGTTACTTCACTCATACTAACATATCACAGGGAAAATATTTTCTACCATCATTCCACTGACATTAATTTTTCAAAATCTTATGCACTTTTAAAATCTTAAATTTCCCGTTTATCAGGAATTTTTTAAATAGCAAAGAATACGAATTGCTCACTTACATTAAAAATTTCTTTAAAAAAGTTGCTGTTGAAGAGAAGTGAATTTAATGCTCCCTTGTGTAAATAAGTTCGAGAATAAGAAATATAATTGAAGAAAAAATTGCAAACGGAAATTTCCTGGCGTCTGAGACGCAGTGAATATCATAAGTATTTTTCAATAACGACATGTTAATAATAATTTGTGAAAAAACCTCATTTGATGAGAATAAGCATAATACATATAATTATACTGACTTACTGACGATCGCACAGTGGGCCGAAACTGGAAATACAACTACAATAATAATGCCTTCTCTAGGTCTAGATGCCCTAAATGTCTAAATGTTGTGTACCAACAGTTATTGCTGATTTTAAAAATGTTCACATTGTCTGAGAGCGTACAAACTTCGTATAGTTTAGAAATTGCATTCTACCCTATAAAATTTTATTGACGATAACGAGACGGACAGTAGTACAATAGTAAGAAATATTTATGGCTCACACCAGTTTACTCGAATTTGTCTGAGAACATTTAGCAGGTAGTTGTACTCATAAAATAATGGTCATTTCCGTTCATGAGTCACGATGGTCCCTGTCCGGACCTGGATTATTCTGCTTTCTACCATCTGTGGATTACCGGCACGCGACAACTTAAGTTGTAAATATCTCTTGCTATTGTACTACTGTTCGTCTCGTTATTGCCAATAAAATTTTATAGGGGACAATGAAATTTCCAAAACTATACTTGCTATTTTTCATTCTCTCCTCAGCTTTGTGTTAAATATATCTTTGAAATTATACCCAAGTATATCTCATGGTAAGTATTTTCTCATGCACTTATTATTATTATATAGCTTGTGTGTGTGTACTTTAAATTAAATAAAACATTTTTTATACTGTTGTAAATTTTGTCAACTTTAAAATAATTTTGTATGTTTTCAATTACTTATAAAAAAGCCCCACGTTGCCTATAAATAGAGTATGTGTTTTTAAAGCTTGAATATAAGATCCCCAAAATATGAAAACTATTGATGACCCCTTTACGAAATATTTAACAAAGTAAATGAAGGTGTTTTATCGGTTAAGCAAGTTGTAAAAATGTTTGCAATAAATGTGTTTACAGAAATTGTATTTATATAATTATATATATGCTTTATTTTAAGCTAATTAATTGATGTGCTTTTCAGATATATTTGAATTCTCTAGTAAAACACTGCAAGAAGATTTTTCGATAATCCCAAAATTTCAGCAGAATACGGGAAGCATTGATTAATATACTTTGTGTGATTTTAAGAGCAATTTTTTATGGAGAAGAAATAAAATTAAAGGAAATTATACCATTGAAATTGGCGAAAATAATTGTGGACACGCTTGCATCGTTTAACATGTCTATGACGGTGCATAAAGTTATCACTGTTATCAATTATCATTCATAGAATCATTATTATTTTATCATCTTTGGTTCCTACTGGATAGTTAATAGAAGAACCACAAGAAGCTAGAAATAAACATATTTCAAAGCAGCAGCAATATAATATGCATAAGTTTTCCAGAATAGACAGGAACCAGAATCTTTTAAAGAGGTTTTTTCTGTCTTTTGATTCCTTAATAGCCTTTTTAAGGCAAATCTGCATCAAGAAATTTTAAAAAATTCTACCAGACGTTACTCAACTTTTGAAAAATGTAATGGAAGAAAGAATATTGAGAAATGGGATTCTACAATTTTGTCCGATGAAGAAATAGTAAAGATGAGTTTCGAAAGTGATTCCTGACTAGTGATTTGTGATATTAAATACTCCTATAATTATTTATAATGGTTGCCTATTACTTTTTTATGACTGTATTTTATTATTATATTTTATTTTGTATATTTATAAGTTTCCTTTATCTTTTAATATTTTATATTCTACATTCTGGAAAATACTTATATATGTATATTTCTTTTAATTAGGGTGATTATTTCTTTGGTTTCATTGTTTTTTAAAACTATATTAATCGAATTTTAAAGTTTTTATATTGTGTACTCTAATGATTTTTTTTTATTTTAGTCGATTCTGGGATCAAAAAATTTAACAAACCTTCTTTTAAAACAAAATCAATGCATTTTAATCGAAATTATAGTGTTTCTTAATTAATTCAGGCTGATCCAAAATTCTGGCACTTTCTCATGGGTATAAACATAGTTAAATAAAGCATACGTGTAAATTGAAAATGTATATACCTACATAATCATTATTTTGGCAAATGGATTTAAATGGAATGTTTCTCTGGAAAGTGAAAACAAACCTGTTCGTACATTCATCTTTTTTAGGAAATCCCTTATAAGCAATTGTCCAGCAAAAATCAACAGCATGTTATTAAAATAACAACAATATAATTAATTATATACAATGATGGACAAACAATTAATAAATTTATTGAGATTGCGTCATCAGTTTTCTATAGGGGATTAGTAGTTATTGTCGTATCAAATATTTTAAAAAAGTTCATTATTTGGTTTCTTGGATAAGACGTAAAATTTGATCCTGAAAATTTACAATTTACTTTTAGTGACTTTAGACTGACTACTTCTTTGTAAATTCTGCCAGCATAACTGTACCGAAACCTTGTTTATTAGAAACACAATTTTTACAAATAGCTCACATCTAACTGTAAGTTCATTCTTTACAATTTTTGCACCTCGATTCTAGCTTAGGGAAACTTTAAACAAGCCATTAATCCGTCATACATATTTCATAGAGCCAAATTACCGTAATAAAGGAAACCCATTAAGAATTAAACAAACCCAATAAATAATCGACGTTTACCCATAAAAACGAAATCATTCAATTGACCCAGATTCTTGCCATCATTACATGGAGTATCATTACGACGATTTCATTCCACACCATGCCATATATGAAACCTCGGAGATTCTTTATTATTTATCAAACACCATTTCAGAAAGTCATTCACACCACGACCGCTTCTACCAACGGGAATCCATTTACCTCTTTTCTTGTGATAAATAATTGTTTGCCTAATTGGTAAATCCAAACAGCGTTCCACATCGAACAAACTAACCATAAAACCTAATTGAAGCATAAAATCGCGTTTAGTGCATTGCACGTGTAATAAAGTTGTTGCGCCGCATTTGCATAAATAATTCTCGTACCGTTTGTTGCTTCTCAAAGGTTAAAATTCTTCTGAGGATTTTTCTTTGTATTTTCGACAAGTATTTACATAAGAAGTCGAAGTGGTCGATAGACGGCACGAAAAGTCAAGGTGCTAGAAATTCGCTGAACCTAATTACTAAGCGGGTAAACAAGAAATTGGAAATTCTTCATTGAAATTCACCGATTGGTGACTAAGACGCTGTGGGTGTTGAATAATTATTACGAAACTTTTGTTTGCTGCCATACATGGACGCAGAGAAGTAATGATTTTGAGAACAATTAAGATGGTTTGCTTTTTTGTTAGTGGAGTTGGAGGTGATCAATAAACATAGTCAAATATGAACAGGTTGGTTGAAAAATAGGAATCATAAATTTTGCTGTTGTGTTTAGAACTTGCGGATGCACGAAACAAACAAGAACCAGTTTCCTGGAAGTTAACTAGGAAATAAATCATGCCTGAGAGTTTTACTTTCTCTTTTTCCGTTATTTGGCAGGAAGAATTCGCCGGGTCTTGGGTGGATATAAATTATTCTTCAAAATATGCACATACAAAAGAATCTATTTAAGTGTGTTGCTATACATAAATCAACTTTAACTTAGTTTTTATTTAAATATATCTCGATATATTTCAAAATCGTCACGATGTTTCAAGTTTTTTGACATATCATATTTGTATATTGGTCGCTTTTTTTCTACTGCTGGTTTTCATCTGGTACGTTTTTTTAAATCATTGAAATCGTCACATCTCGTCCTACGACTTTCCTTTTTAAATATGGAATTCCAAAGGCAAATATTCATTGTTGAATCTGATGAACTAAGTGGGTATTTCCACCCTACCGTTTTAATTTAATATAAGCACTCAATTTTAAGCTTTCATTTTCGCTTCTCCATAAAAATGTCAGAAGACATTATAGATCAGTATATATAAATATATACAGGCTTCGGGCAATGGAAGATTACGCACTCACTGTGACTTGTTGAAAAATTCAATTTAATAGAACTCGTTTAAGATTGCAGTTAAAGGTTACTCATCAGTGGTGTCTCCATTAACTAGAACATCATACACAATTTTGAATCCAATTTTTGAGATTCTTGTAAAAAAATTAAAACATATTAGATAGAACGGTTTTGCAGTACAGGTAACGAGACAAGTTCAGTTTCTTATACAAATTTGTATAAGTTATTATAAAACAGAAACTGAAAGCCTCCACCAGATTCTTTGAAATTTTTTCATAAACATTCCCACGATATTTTCAAATTTTTTCAGAAACAAAACAGAGGCCCCAAAGATTCTTTCTCGTTAAAAAAAAAGCCACACCGCGCCGCTAAGATTCTTTTCAGTTTTTTCAAAAACATTATGTAAGGATCGCCAAGATCGTATTTCAAAAACACAATATAAGGGGCTTGTAAGTTTCTTTCAGTTATTAAGGGTGCCTAAAACACTTAAAGACCGTCTATGTAAAATATTAGATTCAGTTTACACGACACCATGGTTGCGAGCCTTCTTTAAAAGGTCACTTGAAAATTTTACGACATAACCTGACACGGGTTTCGCGTTAGTTCAGAAAAAAAAGTTATGAAACAGGAAATGCAGCCATAAAATTTACAGTGTTGTTAAATAGATTTTTCTCTCGTAAATTTACGAAAGTGTAATTTGTTTATTTTTAGGGTAATAACTTGACTGTAAGGTAATTTACATAATGTTATTACTTATACCCACAGGTCGTCTAATTTCGAGTTTTTAATTCTAAGGCTGCGTAAAACTTGTACACCCACAATTACAGTTTCATAATTTGGGTTACGTTCTTTTCGTCGACTCTTCTCTATTGCCGCCTGGTGTTATTTCCATGAGAAATAACGGACTTGACTTTCAAAGTGCGCACGGTAACTTGACACTCATGTTATTATCGTTGACAGTTAACAGTTTAGGCAACAGCTGAGGGTACTAAAAAAATAGTTCATCATTTTCGCAAATTTTTGTAGACATTTGGTTTATCTGAGCAAAAAAAAATTAAATCAAATAGAACTAGCATGAAGTGGCTGCAATCTTACCAAAATAGTTAACTAAAAAATTAAAATGTGGTAACATTTTTGGATTATATTGTTCTAGTTTTTCTGTTTTACGGTTCAGTTTTAACCCAGTATCACTTATAATAATATTTTTCTCGAAATGATTATTTGGAATTTGGTGCCAAAGTGTTTAAGACTAGTGTAAACAGCTCTATGCCTCGCAGCTGCACAAATATGCAAAAAGATTATTAGATGATATACCGGGCATTTTTTTTAAAACTGAACATAGGCCTATGTTCAGTTTTAAAACGACGCAGTCAATTGCAACGGTACTGCAACCAACATTACAACTCCATTGCGTTGACAGCGTCGTTTTAAAACTGAACATAGGCCTATGTTCAGTTTAAAAAAAAATGCCCGGTATATTATTTTCCATATATATAACAGTACAGACAAAACCGTAAGTGAATCATACATGCATAACGGAAAAAATCAAAAATGGTCAAACACAAATATCTTTAAGTAACAATTGGGCAGTAACTCTTAAAAAATGTATACATATTATTGTTTGGAAGAATTCCTTGATGATTTTTATTATTAATGTGAATTTGGCCAATGTTTTTGACTACTGTTTCTTAAACATCATATTATTTGTATTTTCTAAGTATTCAAAAAAATTATAGTGACAAAACTAATAAGACATGATAAATAGACAGACCATAGATAATACAGCGATGTACTTATACGCGTCTAAATTGGTTAAATACTGTGTTGGTAATTGATTTATATTACTGTTTCTTTAAAACTAGCAAATTTTTGAAAAAAAAATCAAATACTTACATTGTTTATTATATAAATTAAACACTAAAAATTTTCCAAAACTTATAGAATTGTAGTTTTGAACTAAAATGAACTGACGTAGAAGACTTTGGAAAGTAAAGTTTCAAAATGTGAACCTGACTTTAAAATGAAGCAAATAATAAAATATCATTTCATACACTAATTAATTCATTATTTTTTTGCCACAAAAAAAGAAACAATATATAATTAACTTGCGTTTATTTTTATCCTAAATAATGATACATAATTTATTCCTAGTTTAATTTTAGTAATAGAGACTTGTTTAAATTATTATGCAACTGCACAACACGAAAGCAAAAAGTAAACCTTGCCTCATATAATTGGCATGTCCGAATTTTTGCAATTAAATACTCTAATTCCACTGAATTTTTGCTGGTTGCCATCACTTAACCCCATTTGCTTCTGTTTTCTTGTAAACAAATCAGTCTACAAACAACCCCAAAAGCAAGGGAGTGCTTGAAAGATGATTCTCTGATAGATTCCGCTTTCAGTAAAGTTAGTGTATTATACCACCACCACAGACAGAGTAATCTGAGTGGTGCATACAGTTCACTTCAAAAACAAATCGAAAATCCATGTTTGCTATAATTTCAACTTGAAGAACAATAAAGTCTTTAAGGCAAAACTAATTTAACTTAGATGAGTTAATGATTTGGATTTTTGATATCTCGGACGACAGGCGCCACATTAGATCACTAATTCGAGATTGCAGACGTTGTCTTTAACCATAACAGTCTCAAGGTTCTTCGTGTAAGTATTAAACATAAATGGTAATTAAAAAAAGCACGTAAATTAGAGTTGTTGAATTTTTTTAATTCACTTAAAAATGGAAGATTTTACTGTTTCATGTATTGTCTAACGTTATTTTTCCATTTCATTCTTGTTGTTAATATTTTCACACTCAATTCACGATAAGTTTGCCCTAAACAAAAGGTAATTTATTCCACGTTTTAAATAAGTGGGCGCGAGAAGTTTTACAAATCGTGCGCTCAATAGTTTGGGCAGGGACAGAGGGGACGAACACAGTTGGATATGGTAATAACGACACTAAACTAATAAGTGTTTAATATATTGGTTAAAATTACAGAAATGCAACTCAAATCTATATTGACAAAAATTAGTTTACGTTATAAACAAAAATACAACTTACTTGGTTCACTATTATTTATAAAAAGTTGTAGTAGTGATAACGCGCTAGATGCAATTCGCAGATCTGTGACAAGGAATGAGATCTAAATATTCCAGAATTTTTGCGGTCTTATTTTAAAGAGTTTATATTTAATTGAATCGGTTTTTCTCAACACGTTCATTATATTAGTGAACGTGTTGAACAAAAACTGTCTAAGTTTTTCTGGATGTTTACTTTCCACAATAAAGCACAATTCATTTCTTTCATTTTATATTGGCTGTCCAAAAAATCATTCTATTAAACAAGGGAAGCAATTATTAGTATTGAAATTGGGGACAGAAGTGAATTACAAACCTGTATGTATTTGGTGAGTGTAAACTTGAATACTTTGTCAGCGATTGTGAATACTATTTTTATAAATATATATACATAGATATATTTTTTGATATATCAAATTATTAAATTATAGTGGGGAGGTTTCTTTTACTTTTTTTGTGTTATGCAATACAGACATCATTGAAATACGTGTTTATAATTAAAACTATACTAGGAACAAATTATATAAATTGTGTATCATTATCTAAAGCAGGATAAAAATCAACGCAAATGAATAATACTGTTGTTATACACTTAAATGCAATATATATTTAATTGCTACAAAATGCACGAAACCCATATAGTTTCAGATAAAAACCATAAATAAAGTATAATAAAATAAAAACCTTCAGTTCAATTCAGTTAATAATAAATTTATATAGATATTTTACATTACCTCTCCGCGTTACCGACCTTAAAATTATATTAATACATCACTACACAAAATTTCTCATTACGTCACTGACGTAGAGATCTAACATACAGTATGATAGCTTTCACTTCATTTAATATCGATGACAAAAAAAAAGGTGTATGGTTATTTAGACAGAATTTTCGTAGCCCCAGAAGTACATTTCTACATGTGAGTTTTTAAATCAACCTGTATAAGCATTTCTAAACAATATAAATTCATTAATAAGCCACAAGTAAAGACTCATAATATTTTGCAATTTTTAGATAAGATTTATTAGCCAAACTTTTGAGAGAATGTCATCAATTTATTGAGGAAAGATAAACGGATAAATTTTGATTACCATGTTTACGACAACCTTAAAACGTTTACAAGATTTTAGAGCATTCAGTTTTGAAGTTTCAAATAAAATGTTTTTATACAATTTTGATTTTTTTTAATCGGGATATCTAGTAAAAAAAATCAAGACGGATTCATAAACTACAAATGTAGGAGTATGTTATATTATAAAATTTAAATAACATTTACTATGTAAAATTTTTAAAGCGATCATTCGTCCGATGGACTCTACTTCTTTAGCTTACGTTCAGAAAGTAACAACGTACATACAGTTTATTCAGGATGTAGTTACGTGTTTTTTTCAAAATGTGATTTAATAATTTTAGAAGAATTTAAATTTGTATCCTCTTTATTTTAAATTAAAGTTTTGTGTTAGATAAAGTTATATATTTTTATTAGTAATCTAAAAATGTCAGTTTTTTAAAGTTGTTGAAAAAACACCTACTTGTGACTTCTATGACCCTGAAGCAAGAATTTTTGAATCAGCATCAACTGTTCAATTTTCAGAGACGTCATCGACTTTATAGACAAGATAAGCAAAATAAATTGTAGTTAGTTTGCAGTTCATAAGAAGTAGCGCATTTTGAAAAGTTCGGTATTTAGATTTTTAGATAAATCGCCAGAAATGATTCGAATAGTTATTGCAATTTGGAAGTGTAATTTTTGACTCTCGGTACGGAATCATTAAAAATTGCATAAATATTATCACAAAACATGTCAAATGCGGCGTTAACATCCAAAACCGAGTTGTTATTATGTTAGCCACTATAGAGGTTAGAATATATATTCTTATTATTTTTTATATTATACATTAATCTTTTGAAGAGGATTAAGCGGCAAACTTTGCTTAAAGGTTTATCACTATTATTATGAAAATTGCATTAACTCAAGAAACATGAGGTATGAACACGAGAACACAAGAAGTCGCAATAATACTGAAAGATGTACGGAAGAACGTTTGATTTAAAATTGATTTTATAAAGGATAGAAAAATAAACAAAGATTTAGTAATGTATTATACTAAAAAAAGTTTTTATTTTCGAAATACATGCGTTCCTTGTAGATTTCTCCATTGCTTATTCATGCTCGAGCAAAGCCTAAATTGGTTGCGTGCAAGAACTCGTATTGTCACATCGCAATCCGACGAGTTTTTGTTAAACATTACGTGCATTTTCTTGTAACAATGACTCATCCATTATTATCTTGTCCGTCTTTCGCAATTTTTCCCGCAGTTCGAGACCTTCACCGGACCCCTCCGAATTCTCCACTTCCAAACAAAAGAAAAAAAAATCCACATCGATACCATGCCCCAGTTTATCCCCAGCCTCCTCTCGACGCCTCAATCCGTTCCCATCTTCTTCCGTCCGCTCTCCAATTTCATAGACCATAAACTACGAGCACGTCAGGCATCAGCTCTTGGGCGTTGTTTTTGATTAATTTACATTCGGTAAGCACGGTAACGAGCTCCACGTCTATCGTCAGTCATTCATACACGTAAGAGGTGCAACGTATGGCTTGTAATAAGACAGCACCATATGCGATCTGACCATATGTTATTCAACCCACATACAGAAGATCGAAAACACTTTCAGATTCCTTATACGGCAGCCAGTCCGACTCGATGACGCCCATCAGCCTTCGATAAGGACGTTGAGGTTGACGAGGTTTGGTGCTGCTTTTCTGTGGCGTCGTCGACGTGATAAATCAGGGGAAAGAGGACCTGTTGCCACAGATTTCGTTCTGTAATTTGTCGAGAGGAATTGCTGGGAGCCGCCCACGGAGACAGCGGAATACGAAATTGAGGTTTTTGTACGGGTGGGTCAATTAAAAGGTTAGTTGGGAGAGCTGGGTTATGTAAATTAGGGAGAAGTGTCGAATTTAGTGGGTGAAAAGGGTCACATGGGTCGCTTCGGGGTTTTTGTTGTTTTGGTCAACGAACAACGTAATTTGGACCTCTAGTTCCAAATAATGTGTCGGACTGAACATCTGTGTCGATTTTAACAAAGGTTCAGGAAGGATGCATTTTAAAAAGAGCTTAGGTCAAGAAATTCAGTTTTACATATTTTACAAATACTGGCCTTATAACTACTAACAGGTGCAAGAGTTATTTTGACTCCTTTCTGGTTAATTCACCGTTTTAAATTGTGAGGCGTTTTGAAAATATTTGTTTTTTTTTAAGGCATATTATATACATATTTTATCATTGTTATTTTTCAGTGCATGTCTATGTGCATATTTTGATAAAATTTTGTATATATCTATGAACAAATCTGCTCTTTAGAAATAATTGTATGTATTTAAACGTTCTAAATTTAACAGCTGTGCCGTGCGGATATACAAAATGTAGAATAACTACATAACACAGGATGCTAATATAATATAATGTTTTATAGCGCCAAACTTTCCGAATATCTCGAAAAAATTTGAAAGAAACACTTAGTGTCACTAGAAAAAAATCCGAAATTAGATAGTCGCTCCTAACCCAGAGTCGATCTGAGGTAGCTTTTTATTAAATTTAACTTAGAAAGTTATCGCTCAGCGGAAGCAACACACAGGTGAAGGGAAAATAAGGATTCTTACATCTATAAAAAGATTTGGAAACAAGTCTGGATTGTTTGTAGGATACAATTATTATTATTTTCACAAGCTAGTACATTGAACCAAATCAGTAATTTTCACTTCTTGAGCGTAAGCTGAGGAAGTGTAATAACTGAGTCCATCGGATGGATCGACTTTTATGTTTCCTCGACGTTTGATGACCCGTAGAGTACGAAAAAGTAGTCTGTTTATTAAACAAGTAATCTCCGAAACTACTCTACCGATTGTTGTTGTTGTATGTATATTAGGAATATTATGTAAATAGTGAAACGCTAACCAAAATTTGGTTAATCATCCCCACCAACAATTTGATGACATCATTTCAAAGAATTCTATTTTAAAATGTTTTAAATGTTATACAATAATATACTCCTATACTTGTGGTGTACGAATCCGTTTTGGATTTTTTCCCCAAACGACCAAATGTTCACAAAAAAATGAACACTAGGTATAGCTTAATTAATCATTTTAGTTCTCTGTTTTGAGACGACAAATTCATTTAAAGCAAACAAATTTCTACATGAAACATTTTTCCGATGTAAAAACAAACACTTGAAGTTGAAGCTTGTTATTATTGCTGAGAGACCATTTTTTACCGTTGGTTATCTACTTTACATATATGTATTTTAGATTGCCCATACTTGTGCAATTTGACTACTCACGGTGCTGCGGGAGTGTTATTTATTCCACTGGTCATTATTTTATAGCAGTTATCATAAAACAAACATCGCAAAATCTAATTTTATAATTTTTCAAAGAAGCGGGATTTGTTGGAGTTGTACATACTTCAAGAGCTAGGAAATAAATTTTGACTAATTTTTTAGAGATAATGTGCTCCAGGATGTTTTTTTTTCTGAAATGATTATAATTATAAGGTTCAACATGCATTAACAATTTTTCAGAATTTTGTGGATACTTAAAAAATTTCGGGTCATAAAAAGACTATTAAGACTTTACATTCATTCGTATCTCCCTGATCACCCAAGATGAAAAAAAACACTGTCTTTAAAATGTTCTAATCATATCTTGTAGGAACAAACTCTGCGTCAATCTCTTCACTTTAAAATGACTAGAATATTATTAAAAAGTTTCTCTCAAATTAATTGAACAGAACTTCTCTGAAATACAACGAAACAATTTCTTATGCCTATAAATGTAAAAAAAATTGTCTACAGTTATTTAAACACAACTTGCCTCGCCCTTCAGCACGGATAATAAAAAAAGTTCAGTTTTTTAGTCAATTATAAAATTTGATTCTGAGATTTTTTGTAATGACCCAACATCCACCAATGTTCTTCGAAATACTTTCAAAAACAGAATACAGAAATTTTGAAGAACCTTTCAAATTCATAAAAAAAATACACAGGGGACCTCAAAGATTCTTTCTCATATTTAAAAAAGACACTAGGTCCACCCACGATTTTTTCAAATTCTCTCAAACACAAAACATAAAGGACCTCGAAGATTCTTTCACATTTAAAATAAGACAGTAAGGACCCTTCAGATTCTTTCAAATTCTTTCAAAATAAAAACACACAGATCCCCCCTTTTTTTGAAATTGTTCCAAGAATAAAAGAGAAAGAATTCCGAAAATTAGATCACATTTTAAAAGTGAATGAAAGGGTCCCACAGATTTTTTCAAACTTCTCCAGAAACAAAACCCAAAAGGTCCCCGAGATTTTTCAAAATCACTAATCGGAAAAACAAAAGGACGGGGGTGCCCATTTTTTTTTTTCATATTCGATCAAACACAAAACAAACCATGAGACCCCAAAAATTATTTCAAACTCTTCTTACAAACAAAACGCCAAGTGTCCTTGAGATTTTTTCAAATTGTTTCAAAAAGAGACCACCAGGAGCCCAAAATTTAAAAAAAATATATTTTCGAGTTTCAGTTTTTGACGATAAAATAAAATGTAAATGTGGATTATTAAGTTACACCATCATCCTGTGTGAGTTCCCGGAGGGTTTTTCCTAATAAAATTTTGCAGGATTTCAAAACAGTCGCTTCATTATTTCAAAGTTAAATTGTACAATTCTATTTTGCAAATTTCTTTTTTTTTTGAAAAATTTAAACGTCGAAGGTAAAAAATAAGGACAGACTAATAAACCACAAGCGTGCGGTTTTATAAAAATTAGGGTTTATTTTGAGAAATTTTGAGATGACGTCATCACATTCTTAGTGAGGATGATGAGAAAATACATCTAAAATTTCACAACGACCAGTATTTCCGGTATCTAAAATGACCAAAATGTTAGCTATTGGACCCTGTTAAAACAATATTTTATATTACAAGCTCATTAATGCAAAGGCTATTTAATATTGGACCTAAAGCTAACAAATTAACCTCTGAATTACACCCTTAGGACTTTTTTATGCATTACGTGCCTAAAGTTCACCGACACCTGTTTCGTTGACATCCAGTGTGATTAGCTGATTAGTGATTACTTAGATAAAACACTGCAGAGTAGTTTTTTTTTTTTTTTGTATTAAATAAAAGCAACCAATCTAGGAAAGTAAGTCATTTTCACCTTTTTGCAACATGTTTTCTTTTAATTTATGCACATGATTGTAGACTGTTCATTTGATAAGCACAACTGGAAAAACCAAAAACCTTATGTTCTACAAGTGGATAAGAATACTTTAAAAGATAAAATTTATCTCACACAATAACTTATGACTCTTATGAGTATGAAAATATTTCTTCGTAAGTAGTATAAACTCAATAACGTCAAAAATCATAATAAAAAAGAAAGTAAAGGATACCTACACAATATGTTATTTATTTCATTGATACTTGAAAGCCTCCACACCACGCAATCCTACACGGTTTCAATGAAAATAAATTTCATTATCTGAATATCATGTTTAATAGCATTTAATATTCAATTTGAATAATAAGAACACGTTCTTGAAATAATAAGGTTCTGAGCTTTTTTTTTATTGTAATTCCATTTTTTATGATTTTTCTATTGCCAGGCACTCAAACCATTTCAGCAATTTCAAATTTTTAGTATTTCTTTCAGGCAGAGGGTAACTTTTTTTCCCTAATAGTGAAGTCATTAATTAAAACGGCTTCCCATTCCTCCAGAATGTACAAATATTCAAAAACAAGTTAGATTTTTTGATTTTTTGACAAATCGAATGTATACATAATCAACCTGACGTTTTTTCGATAAAGTAATCAACAAAGCCAACTTATCCACATAATATTAATTATTATTATGTTCTATTAAATCAATGCCCCACCGTCACGTACCACCCAGTACCACCCCGTCCCTCCAGAGATAATCCAATTTTAGTCCCCATTTTTCCCTTCAACCCCTAATTTATTCTTCCCATAACACGCACAAGCTCGCATGTAAATATCGTCGAATTTAATTTATATAGGGTCATGGGCGTTCTTAGAATTTTACTTTTTCCATTCATGATAATACATCTAGATTAAAATTCGCCACGTTTTGCAAGAAACGTCAAAGTTTGACCGTGAACTTATCGGCTCCTTTTTTGTGGAACGAACAAGGTGCGTGGTGCCGGATTTTTACAAAAATATATTTTTTTCTTGAGATAGTCGACAGTGCCGTGGCGAGTGGGACGGTGCCTACACTCAGCGTAGAAATTAGTTGAACACAAGGTTACAGGAAATAATTCAAAAATGTTCTAAGTTCACTATGTGGGGTGAACCTTGTGCTGGTTGTAATAGTAAATGTAGTAGGAAGGCAATGCAACACGATAATGCAATTAACTAATTTGTCGTGTTCTGTTTATGTCAGATGGCTCCGCGGACGATAAATTTACTGAACTGGAGTATAAATTATTTGCTGGTAGCGTTTTTATTGTCGCTTTTTCTTGTTGTTTGTTGTTCATGGTTTTTAGTGGCGTCGTCGTGCGTCATAGTAATAAAAACATTCACAAAGTTATAACAATATTTTTTTTTTACGAATTAGACGACATTCTGACATTTTATGCTTCTGGCGTTTTTCCCTTGAGGCAAAAATGAATAAAATAGGTTTCCTATTTGGTAAGTTTTAATCATACTGGTGACAACTCTGGATATCGGTGACAACACAGAGCACAGAGTTTAATTTTAAAACAATCACTACTATTGTAGAGAAAATTGTGGTCATATTCTAAAAAGTGACAAAGAATATTGGGTATACAGATGAATTGACGCCGGACCAAAAACGGTTTCTACTCAAAAACAAACCATCTCTCTACCAAGGGATCTTTTCCTCTTGACGATAAACGTAAAAGCTTTTCGTCTTTTCTTTATAAATAAATATAATCAAATTAATAAGTCAGGAGCGAAAACAGAGCGTTGATGGCTATATTATTTATTAGTTCTAAATAAATGTTATAAGCAATAAAGCAATGACCGGCACAAAATATACGTCGATTAGCACTGAAACGGTCGACCAGTAACACAAATAAAACTACTTTGATTATATCCAACTGTCTCGTTCCAGGTATCTTTTGGTCTTCCTCTGTCTCGTTTTATTGTTGTTTTAGTCTCCCATATCTTTTGTACCAATCTTGTTTCTTCCATTCTTCGTAAGTGTCCCCATCAACTCAGCTGTTTTTGTTGTATATATTCTAGGATCGCTTCCGTACTTAATTCTTTCTCTGACTTCCACGTTTTCAATTCAATCACTTTTAGTTACTCTTTTAATGGTTCTTAGATATTTCATTTCTGTAGTTTGAATTTGACTTTTCGTGCTTCATGTGAGTATTTAGTATACATCTTTCGCACCCGTACGTTAATATCGGTCTAAATATTGTCTTAAATGTTGTAATTTTTTATTTTCTTTGAGATTTCTTTCTTATTGATAAAATATTGTCTCATAATGTGGTAAGTTTTTAATGTTTTCTCCAGCCTTGTGTTAAGCCTAATTCTTGTTCCCATTACTCTCAATAATTTTTGTTTATAGGTATTTGAAATTTGTTGCTTACTGTAGATGTTCATGCTTAAATGTATTTTTTCTTGTTGTTTACCTGTCATCATTACTTTGTTCTTTTTAGTATTTTTGTAAGTATTTCGTCCCAAAAATTTAAGTATATTTGTAGTCGTATATGTGTACTCGCCATAATTACCAGATCATCAGCGAACACGCATTCTGTTATATTTATTGGCTGGAACTTACTGTATCCTATTTAGGTTTTTGGAGCTCCCGTTAAGTATTTCATCCAAAAAGATGTTAAACAGGCCCTTGCTTCAAGCCTCAATTCATTTTGTGCTTTAAATGTCTCTGATTTTCAGTTTCTGCTTTATACATAGTTTTTCTGTATATAAGTAGACTTTTTATTGATTGTTAAGTTTGTTGTTAACTTCCCTTTTCCTTAGTTCGGGCCATATTTTATCCCTCCATACATGATCGAAAGCGTTTTAGAGATATATGAATAGAATGTATGCCTTAGTTTTGTGTGCTGTTATTTTTTCAATAATTTGTTAGACTGTGAATATATGATGATCGTTTACACTTCTATCAATACGAAAGGCATTTTATGTTTTTGTAAGGGATTCATTTGTATACTTTGAGTGCTGTGCTTAGTAATGTCATTCCTCTATAGGCTCTATAATTATTAAAATTTCTTGTATCCCCTGATTTACATATCGGCGTTAAGATTCCTATTTTGCTGTCTTTTGGTATCTTTTTTTATTCTCAGGTCTGAATAATAACGTTTCTAACAACTCTTCACCTTCTAGTCCCATATATTTCAGCATTTTTGCAGTTATCCTGTCATGTTCTGGAGTTTTCCTATTGTTTTGAGATTTAGTTATTTCTTCCAATTCTTCGCAGTTCTCTATTTCTTCTTGGCTCATCTTGATTTTCTGTTTGTTCATTTGCGTCCGTGTGTTCTCTTTATTTTTTTGATTACAGTATCACAGGTTAACATTTTATCGTCTTTGTTCTTTACAGTAGCATTTTGCTGTTTTGTATTTTTTTTTCATTTTTTAAATATATTCTTAATTCTTCAGCTCCTTTACCGTTAATCTGAATTGTTCAAATTTCCTGACTAACAACTTCTTCATATTTACTTGCTCTATCTTTCTCCCTCAGTTTATATAATCTTTTTGTCTTGTATGTACGTCTTTGTTCTTTGTTTGTCCCGCATCATTTGTTGTTTTTTCCTTACTTTTGATAGCAGCAGGTAATGATCACTATATATTTCTGGTCTTCTTATTACTCTTACGTCTTTTAGATCGTTCCGATTATGTCTTTCTGTTAATAGGTACCATAACTTATAACTGATCTGTTAGTGGTTGTAGGTTTTTATTTCGTAAATCTGTGAATATCTTTGTTCCTTGTGCTGAATGAAGTTGTTTGTAATTATAAAGCTATTTTACACGCCATATTTGATTAATCGGTTTCCATTCCTATTATTTCCTTTTCCACTCTTCAGTTCTCCTACGTACGTAGATAATTCCATTACTATTTTCTGTTACTATCAATATCAATATGTCTAGATTTATTCTGTCAAGTTCGTAGCGTAGCTTTTGTTCTTTGCTGCTGATTCCGGTTACATTCCAACTCGCCAATTTCTAAATTTCTGTTTTCGTGTTTTCGGTTGCAGTCCTGGTCTTAGTGAAAAAAAAGAAGTTTTGGACTCAATCAGATTTACCGAATTTTTCACATTTTGCCTTCAGATGTTTTAAATAACGCTCCTGAGAAAGAATTGCGTCAAATGAGTACTGTAACTTCATTTGAGACCAAGGGCGGATTCAGGGGGGGGGCACGGGGGCACGTGCCCCCCCCAGAACTTCCAGAATAATTACGTAATTACGTTAGAATAATAAGAATAAAACGCGTGGGCGGAGGTTGGTCCAGCGTCTAGCCGTCAGATAACCGTACCAGTTTACAGCGATTGTGCCCTTGTCTTGTGGTCTGTGTACTATAAATAAACTTTATTTTGTAGTTCAGTGATTGTAGAGAAGACGTGAAGTGATACTATAATGAGTGACGAAAACAAAAAAAGACAGAAGAGCATAACATGTTTCTTTACAAAAAAACGAAAAATTGACGATGTAGAGAATGAAAGCTCTGATGAAACCCTTCGGCCCACGCAACCTGAAGAGTCAACTGGTGTTGGTGTTGCTTCAGCATCCTCGCTGGCCACAACTACATCAGCCTCTATTAGTTACATGTTTCAAGAACGTGATATAGGTAGGTATCGGCTGATCGATCACTTACCATTTTGCATCGATAAAACACCGATTTCATTTCTATAAAACTTTGAGTAATTCAATCTACTGGGCCAATCAAGCTAGATTTGGTACGTAGCACAGTGGGTCAAAATCTAAAAAAAAACTTACCAAAAGTCGATACATATGTTTCAATATTTACAAAAACTGGTGAAAATCCATTTTAAAAGTCACTGATCACGAATTAGTAGTCAGAATTCAATTAATTAAAACGGCGCATCCAATATGGCGTACTTTTCACTAAAAAGCGTTTATTTTAAGAAGAAATTTAAATGGGCAATACCTTCTTATTACTGATAACAGATTTTAACATGAATTTACTCTAAATATAATTGTGCCTCAATGGCTCAATAGTCATACAAGTTTGTAGGCAGTTTCAACAAAAATTCGTATGTAGGATAATAAATTTGGACAGCCGTCGATACAAAATTTGGTAAATAAAAATATTTCATAGAGTGGAAAGTATTACTTCCTTTCACACTAATAAGAATAACTGCCGACAAAGGGATGGCATGTCCGGTTTCACAAGTGAAGCAGGCTTGGGTTTTTACGGCAATAAAACCGTCACAAATCACTCACTGCGTGATGGAGGGTGGGTGGGTGATGGGCCCCAATTGTGTTGGGTTTTATGAAATGGTTATCAAAGGAGAATCGAGGGCTGATCTTTTAGTAATGTTAAATCTCACAAAAAATGTAACGTCCATTTTATAAAAAAAGATATATATTTTCTCTTTTCTGTCCTTTTACGTAAATATTGTGATTTTGGGCAGTGAGTTATGAACAGAAGATTATACATGCATTGCGCAGAATAATGAAGTTTGTGCGAGGTAAATTTTTGTTGAAAAGTGCCCAAACCACCAAAAATGTTTGAGAATTTTAAAGAGATTTTTTAAAATTAATAATAATTTTATGTTACGATAGGGTTGAAAAATAAAATTTAAATTCAAAATTGTTTTAAGATTTTCCCGAACTTTTTCGCGCCAGATCTTATCTTATCTTATTTATTTACTTGTTTGATTCTACCCTACTCGAGTTAACGCATGCACTATAATAATGTTTCTGTCTTAATTAATTTTTTTATTTTATTTATTTTATTTTATTTTTATATTTATAGGTAAACTACTTAGCAACCAGGACAGTTCAAACGTTCTTACAGATGAAGAAAAATACCAGTGGTTGAAAAATGCTTGGCAACCTACAACAGACTTTAAATTTCCATTGGTTCGCGAGGGCAAAAAAAACCGGTCTTTTCAAATGAGCTGGTTAAAGGGACATGAATGGCTATCATACAGCAAAATTGCTGGTGGCGGACTGTGCAAAGTGTGCATTATTTTTGGATGGCGTGAAGCGGGCACAAATGATGTGAAGCTAGGGAAGTTGGTGACGGAACCACTGAAAACATATAAAAAAGCTATTGAAACAATCACACACCACGAGAACACGAAATACCAGCAAGCTAATATGGTAATATCTCAAAATTTCGTGATGGTGATGGAAGGAAAGTCAATGGACGTTGTTGTCCAAATGAGATCTCAGGAAAGAAAAATTATTGAAGAGAATCGTAAAAAACTCATACCCATTATAAAAACAGTCATATTATGTGGAATGCAAAACATACCATTAAGAGGACATAGGGATGACGGTGATTTAGAATCGGAAAGTTCTTCTGGAGAAGGCAACTTTAGAGCATTGTTGAAATTCCGAATCGATGCTGGAGATGAGATACTGCTCGATCACGTAAACAATTGTGCGAAAAATGCTTCCTACATTAGCAAGTCGACACAAAATGATTTGATAGATAGCTGTGGGGAATTAATCACAAACAAAATAGTAAACAAAATAAAAAAATCTAAATATTTTACTATTATAGCTGATGAGACCACAGATGTTTCTATTAGTGAGCAACTGTCCATTTGTATTCGCTATTTCGATGTAGTTACATGTGAAATCCAAGAAGACTTTCTTAAGTTTGTCGAAGTTGTGCATCTTACTGGTGAAAACATTGCTCAGCATATTTTACAGGCGTTGGAAAACCTGAACCTAGATATTACATTGTGCCGGGGTCAAGCATACGATGGAGGAGCCAATATGAGCGGTAAAATAAAAGGTGTTCAGGCATGTGTATCCAATGTTGAGCCTTTAGCTTTTTATACCCATTGTGCAAGCCACCGGCTCAACTTGGCCATCAGTACAGCCTGCACAGTACCTAGCATAAGAAATGCTGTGGGGGTTATTTCAACCGTAGCAACCTTTTTCCGTGAGTCAGCTGGACGAACACATCTCCTCAAAGAAGAAATGCAAGCTCATCTGCCCAAGGAAAAACAAAATACTTTAAAGAAAATGTGTGAGACCAGATGGGTGGAAAGACATGAAGCGGTTTTGACATTTTTGGACATCTTGCCGTGTCTTCCTGTAATTTTGCAAAAAATGGCCGATAAAGGGGACAAACGTGCTGCAACTGCATTTTCGCTGCTTCATGCCATAACTTCGTCGGAATTTCTTGTAAGCTTGGTCATTCTCGCTGATATTTTGGGAATCACACTCCCTTTATCTCGATCATTACAAGCCACTGAAATTGACATACTTTCTGCAATGAAGCTTCTCGATACGACCACAGCCAGTCTCCAAACGAAGCGTGAAACTAACACGGATGCATTTAAAAAACTTTTCAATCAGGTTGAGGGCCTGGCAAATGAAATTGGGACAGAAATCACGGTCCGCAGAGTAACCAACCGCCAAACAAACAGACCCAACATCCAGACTCAATCTGTTGAAGAGTATTACCGAGTATCGGTGTACATTCCTTTTCTGGATTATTTGTTAAAAGAAATGTCCTCTAGATTCCCTAGAACTCAGTTGCAAAGAATCGGACAATTACAAAAGTTGCTGTCGCATAACTTCAGTGACGAAGATGTAGATGATGTTTTGCAAGGTGCCGAACTGTACAAAGGTGACCTTCCTTGTTTTTTAGCTTTGAAGGGAGAGCTACAAATTTGGCAACACATGAGAGAAAATCTTCCAAATTCTCCAGCAGAGGCCTATAAAAGAGCAATGGCGCTGCCAAATATTAGGACCCTGTGTCAATTGTTGTGCACGTTTCCTGTGACAACAAGCACTGCCGAGCGATCTTTCTCCACCTTACGCAGACTGAAGACATATCTTCGGAGCAGAATGACCGAAGATCGTTTGAATGGATTGGCTTTAATGCAAATCCATCAAGACATTGCATCCACGATGAACGCTGAAGAAGTCCTTGATATCTTCAGCAGAAAACATAAAAGGAAACTGTCATTAAGTTACATGTAATTATATTTCTATTAAGTATTGTATGTTTTTATTTTACAATTAATCCCAAAAAGTCTATGAAGATACTCCTTGCCCGGCTCACCCTTGTGCCCCTCCCAGAAAAAAAATCTGTATCCGCCCTTGTTTGAGACACACCTGTTAAAACTTTTATGACTTAAGCGGCTTAAGCCAAACCACCCTTATAAGTCAAACTGGCTATTGTATTACTTAACTCAGTTCACAGCTACATTATGCCAACAATGGACAGTAATAATCTTACGGTTCGGGTCCACAAAGCTTACAATAGCCAGTTTGACTTATAAGGGTGGTTTGGCCTAAGCCGCTTAAGTCATAAAAGTTTTAACAGGTGTATCTCAAATGAAGTTAGTATAAAGACTTCTATAGTATGCTCAAGCATATTATAGTGATTTTTTTGTTTTGACTTTTCCAAGCCCCTAACTTACGAACAGAAAGTACTTTACTCCACTAATACCTTTAAAGATAAGTCGAACCTGTTCAGGAAAAGCCTACCAGGCAAATACAACAAATAAGTTGTATTATTCGTTGACAAGGGTAGTAAAGGAGTCATAATCGTAAAACCACTACATTCCTTAGCACACTATACGTGAAATATTCCGAAGATATTTCGAACACGATAACATCTACTTTCTTTTAGTCAATATGTAAAAATTGGGCGTATGTCAGTTCGACCACAGCGGTGGGTGGTCATAAAACCCACCGGTCAGTTCGTCACGGTGTTCGACCTGAGGGATTAAGTAGATAAGAGGATTAAGTAAAGGGTAAAGATGGAAACAAACATGTTTATTATATATGTTACAGCTAATATCCGAAATCCGTTATTATGCATAATAACTAGACATTTTAGGAATTATGCGTAATAACTAAACTTATCAGTTATTATGCATAATAACCAGAAACATTAGGAATTATGCGTAATAACTGAAATTTTCAGTTATTATGCATAATAACGGAAACGTTTAGGTAATATTGATAATAACTAACACAGAAACAGGAATTATGCATAATATTTTCCAAAAAGCTACCCACCCTGCCTCGCTTTCTCCTACATATCACATGTACAGTTGATTTAAAAAAAAAGGGAAAAATTACAGTTATATAAACGTCATATTCCCATTGCTTTTCATTGATCTATGAGAACCTGAATTGCTCATCTTGTCCCGTTTTTTTGAAATCAGCTGGACATGTTATAAGCCTTTGAAAATGGTAAAAAGTGAAAAAAAATTAGAACAGGATGATACCCACTGGAAAAGGAAGAAAATGTAACAAAAATAAAGGGAACAGGGCGATCTGAGGTCCGGAAGGGGAAGAGGGTGAGCTTTTAAGGGTAGAAAACGGTTTATCACGATTTCCGGCAAAAAGTTAAATGGCAAAGTTGTAGGTAATAAAAAGATCTACAACTTTTGTATTTACACTTTCTTTCCTCAAAATTTATGTGAAAAATGCAAATAACCGAGTTTTTGGTTTTTATTTTTATCTCCCACAAAAAATTTTTTTTTTCACGAAATTTGGTGAAAACTTACCTATTTATGTCCCAAACTCACTGTAATTTTTTTGATTCAAAATATTTATTTTTTTTCCTTATTTTGATTTAATATCGAAAAACCACTCTAATTTTCAATCGAAAATTTTCACGTCAAAATTTTTGCTTTTTTAAAAAAATCGGTATGCTTTTTGTTCGCTGAAATCTCTACTTTCTGAAGGTGTAAAAAAAATTATACATTACTATGGCAAATTTTCACAGGAAATGCAAAAAAAAACGAAAAAACTCGAATTCAAAAATTTGTTTTTTAATTATTATGTAAAATTTGGAGCTATTTATTAAAATGTACACGTTAATTACTCGAAAAACGTAATATTTCATGTTACATTGATAAATTAAAAAATTGCAAATCGAAATATACTACTATAATTAACAACTAGAGATGTACCGACTGTAGGTCTGGCCGACTAACCGACTAGCCGATTGTTCGGCCAGTAAAAGCCGACTAGTCGGCCGACGTTCGGCTTTGCTAAAACCGGTTTATAAATGCGACAGACAGGGTGTTTTTTTTTCTATTTCTCTGACTACCTTAAAATTTTGTTTTATTTTAATAAAAGGAATAACTAAAGTTCCTTTGTTTTCCAAAAAAATGTGTTAAATTTGTTTGGATAATTAATTTTTTTAGTAGCTCACTACAAAAATAAAGAATAACACCATTTTGGGCCAGTTGATGTGTGGGTATTGTTGGTGAGTTAAAAGCGACGGTACGGTTTTCAGATTTTATTTCGTTCTTTACTGTTCGAGAGTGTCAGGGAGAAGAAGGAAGGGTGTTTTAAAATGGTACACAGGTAAGCTCGGTTTCGAAGAGGTGGAAGTAGGTAAAGAAGGAGTATAGAAAAATCTAGAAGCGAGAAGAGAAAGTGTGTAGGAGCGTAGGGCAGGTAGACGAAAGACCGGAAGTATTTACATTTTTACAATTACTATGAATGCCCTCAGGTAGAACACCTGATTTTGTGGGAACTCTTGTTCCTACAGATGCAATATTTTAACTGAGATTAAGTTGATCGCGCATTCAACAAGGCCATTAGCGACGTCTAATTGGCGTAGAGTCGGTCACATGGTACTTTAACGCGGTGTTAAAAATTAAATCGCAATTAAATATTAATTGAGGTTTTGTAAACCGGGTTTAATTGTTTTATATACTATTTTAATTTTAATAAAAAAAAGCCGACTAATCGGCTGCTTAGCCGACCAGTCGCCGACTGCCAGCCGACGATGAAAAACGGCCGAATAGTCGGCTTATCCGACCGGTCGGCCACTAGTCGGTACATCCCTATTAACAACCAAATAAGTTAATACATTTAATACTTTATAAGGCATCTACAATATTTTGTTAAAGTTGTAGGATAGTTTTTAAATTATATGCATAGGTGCCTATTTATTGCTATTTTAATTTAAGATAACTTACATACCTGAATGGCCTACGGAAAATTTTAGCCCATCAGAAGAATGAACAACATCGTCTATAAAAATACACGTGCAGACTGAGTTACTTGAAGAGAATCGTGACGAATTGATTTATTTAAAAGAAACTTTTGGAATCTACAGTCACAAGGATTTTCCTGTAAACAAGCAGAAGAAGATTCTGATGCTAACATAATTAAGATCTCGATAGAAACTGCTAGAGATACCAATAAAACTGTCATAGTTGTGGGTCAAGATATTTTGGTCCTTTTGAATCAATTGAATTCAAATAATTATGACATTTATTTTCTCAAACCAAGTTCTAGAAATGTAAAAGATTTATTTTTCACGTCCAATAGTTTCAAATATGAATCTTTAAAAAATATCGTTGCATTTCTGTATTATTTTTCTGGTTGCGATACAACATCTGGGTTTGCCGGAAAAGGAAAGAAAAACATCGTAAATTCATTGTTTTCTAATATATAAAATTCTCATGTCACAGTGTGTGTAACCAAACTCTTTCGAAACGGTTTGACTGATTTTTATGAAATTTTCTGTCTATATTCGGTAGGTCTGAGAATAGGTCGTAAACTATTTTTTATTCTAGGTAATTTTTTTTTATTTTTCGGACAAAATTTGTTATTTTTATTTTTTTAAGATTTGGCTTCAAAAAATACAATTAACCCTAAATTTTCACCCTTCTACCACCAACCCCCATTTTGTAGTAACGATATTAGTATCTTTACTTTCATCCACAGATACGCAAGGCAGGGTTCAAGATGGCTGTTGAATATAATATCATTGTCCTACGATAAATTTTTATGTATAATTTATAATTTAATTTAATTATAATTTATAATTTAATTTAATTATAATTTATTTATTTATTTATTTTGATTTAATTTTTTATTTAACTACTAAAATATTCACTGGGTCTGCTAGTCAGATGATAAAAATTTGTCAAATTTGGCCAATATTTTTTATAAAAAACATGCAAACAAAGAAGATATCGCAAAAAATGGATTACAATTAATCAAATATATTTATAAATGTCAAAAAGACAATATAACATTGAATCAATTAAGATTTCGAAAATCAATTGGCAAGAATTAAATCATCTTTCATACTGGCTATTGTATTACTTAACTCAGTTCACAGCTACATTATGCCAACAATGGACAGTAATAATCTTACGGTTCGGGTCCACAAAGCTTACAATAGCCAGTTTGACTTATAAGGGTTGTTTGGCTTAAGCCGCTTAAGTCATAAAAGTTTTAACAGGTGTATCTCAAATGAAGTTAGTATACATATGAGAAACACTTTTTACAAACGTATAACGAGATATAACTTGTCCGACATATTCATTACGTTTTTGTGTCACAAAGTCAATTTTGCGTTGAACAGTTTTTCTGGATTTTTTATAGTTAAGTTAACGCTTCTAATCTTAACGTAATTTTCTGTCTGAAAAATAAAGAGTACCTGTGTAAATTGAAATATATTAGGATGACTTTTATAGAAAGAAGCATTGAACCTGGAATGAAATGATTCACAAGCGTTGGTTCTTCTGTGTGGAAAGCTGCCTCCAGCAGCCCAAAGTGAAGGCGGAAACAGTGCAATATCACCACAATAATTGTTAGATAACTATTCTCTAAACTGGACAACCCTGGCATCAGCAGGCATTAAATAATGTAATTCATTATTAAAAAAAGCAATCATATCCTCGGATTCCAAGAATTGAAGTCCAAAATATAACCTTAAGTATACTTGTCCAAAAGGTATAAGGTTATATGACCATCATAAAAGTAGTTGACCGCAAATAAATACCCCCTTTGTGTGGTTCGCACTAGCCTTACCGGTTGGCAATAAATCGTATTCTAAACATTTCTTGCTTACATTTAACACGGTCGGCTTTCAAAGCGACTGGTTATATCGGAACCCTCTGCGGCTGCAGGTAGTAGCCGATTAACGAAGTGGTGGATTTAGATATTTAGTGAGAGCCGTCCGTGAACGAAACGACAACAGCCGGTTGAGCTGCAGTGGACACGTTATTTACTACCTCAAAACCTTTTCTATTGCAAACAACTTAACTTCGACACAATGGGATAATTTTATGATGGCCATATAACCTTACAACTTCTGCACTACTATACATACATACCGCCCGCCTAACCCCAACTTTCAGGTAGTCCCCACCCCCCAACCCTAATTATCAGTGGTGGTCGAACTGACCGGTAGTCCTAATCCGTTGGGTTATAGCTAAAGGGATTAAGTGGTGGTCGAACTGACAAATTCGGAAAAATTAATTCCATAATGGAATTACCTGTTTTTTTTCACAAAATTAACAAGAATTTTTTTAAGGAGCACAATGATCGAACATAGATTATGTTCACTATTTATTGTTTCGATCGAAAATGAAATTGTCACAAGCATAGATATTTCAAATATTGTATCAAGTTTTATGCATTCAAAAGCCAAAAAGAGAACAATTTTGAAATAAGAAATACATATTTTTTTTAATCTGTTGTGTATACTCAGGTACTTATTACATATTGTAATTTGTTTTTGTTAAGTTGTGTTTTTTAAATTATCTTTTAGAACTATTTTAACAAAATGTATGTCCAGAGTGCAATATACTCATTAACTTTACTTTCCCTATTTTGGGAGTCTGTAAGGCTACTAAGTAACCCTTGTCGCGCAGGAAATAAAAAAAAATGTATTCAAATTTTGACTTTTCTTCATTCAAAGTATAGTGTTTTTTCTTGTTACAAGAATAAAAGTGTATCAATATAACGTAATTTTGATTTCGAATTAAAATACCTTAATAGAGAAAATTCCTAAATTAGCACAAACAATATTTCATTACACCAGCATTTAGATACACGTAGATAATATATCTTCGATTAAACCTGCATGTGTATGTTGTACTTTATTGTCTGTCACTTCATTGTACATTTTAATCGTTATTATATGTTGGTGGTAACTTAATAACGTGGTGCACTGTAATAATTTAAATTTTTTAATGAACTCAAAGAATTATAAGCATCGTTTACATTGTGTATGAAACGTTATTATTTAATTTTTTTCGATTGCGTACGCACTTTATAATTAGTCAATTCATGTCATCTTCTGCGGCAACAGAATTAATCAGACAACAACAGCTGTTGACAGAGTTTCTCGTTCCCTCCAAATAGATCCGAGAAAACTGTGTTGTTAATAATTTTGGTTTACTACATAAATGCGACTCATATCTTTTATCATATTAGATGTAAAAACCTTGCAAATATTATATAACAAATTACATACACAAATAAGATAAAGCACTTATTTAAATTCCCCAAACAAACAACTTTCTGAAAAGAAAAAACATTATGTGATTTATGACACATCCGTGTACTTATTAGTATTACAATACATAACAAGACACAATAAAGACGAGAATTACAGAATATATCATGCATACCTTGTATGCATATCATTCAAGACGATTTAACAATGTCAATTTAAATGAGAAAGGCGTACCTGTAATCAAGGTTCAATGACATAAAATGGGTAGGTATTATCAGTCAATCGTTAAACGTTTGTTCTTTACGATAAGTTCTTGCTGGCTAACTTGTGCTTAAGGTTCAAGATTTACGAATAAGTCGATTTTTTCACATGCAATGACTGTTGTGTCAGTTGTAACTGCAAATTGGGTGTCTTGAGTTCTGTGTGTCATTTGTCCACAACATAAAAATGATATATTATGACAAAGTTATGCGTTTACATGAACTGAGAAAAAACTTTAACCCTAAAACAATGACATAAATCACTTAAGTAAAACTTTTTGGAAACAATTCATTCAAAACTAAATGGAAAAACTACTTCGCGATTAATTTCTCACGAACACGAACAAAATTTATTAGACCATTGGCAGATTATTCTATCACTATCTGGGCTTCACTCACAATTAACCAATTAAAACCACCATCATAAATTACAAATTACGATGAGTAATTAGCAATTACGGTCTTTACTGATAAAAAGACAATTGAATTCCATTAAAACCCATCTGTACACGTTACATACGAATTATATTTAGCAGACGAAACTACTTCTAATAACATGCCACTTTCATAACAGTTCGAGTCATGTTTTTAATGAAGCAGTCAACCATGAGTAAAATAAATTAAATCCGCTACATACAGTTACTTTCACGTAATCTTCAAAGATAGTGGTCATGGATAGGTAATTTGACTACGCCCACTTTTTCGTAGTCGTCGGACTTACCTTGACAGGTTGCATCTACTACAAATTGAATCTTCTTCTTTGGACCCTCCTCGGTGACGTCATGCTGACTCATACGCCGTTGCTAAGTAGGCTGCGGTGAACAACAGACTGTTGTCAATCGATTCTTTTAATGGGGATATACACGTGTCGTGTAGACGGCAAGTTTTTACTACCAGCTCCTAATATAGGAAAAAGGCTATATTCAATTTCGAGGAAAGTTGTAGGAATGAGAGTGGAGAGGATAATACAGGCAAAAATGACATCATGAGAAATGATACACTGTTACGTGTTTCAATTTATGGACCAGACTATATAGAGGAAAAATTCAAGAAATCTTAACAGAGAATTGCTTTACTTTATGTGTAGGGCAATACTAGAGCATGTTACATTTAATTAATTGGTTACAATGTATACATCGTAGAAAAAGTATAGAACCGTCACTCTAATGATACATATATCAAAATTTTCAGTGAACTATAACATCCTGTACACTTTGTGTAGTGTGTAATCTTTGCATTTTCTACTTTTTTTTTGTTTCTATAATGAGTTTATTTTAAAACTACACAGTTATACTATCAGTTATATTTTAAAATCGTTGGTTTCAATTGATTTTTACTAGTCGTCATAGTAACGTCCGTCGAGGTGCATCTCTATTTAGCGTTGCAGCAGACATAAAATCCACGATTTATTTTAGTACATCGTATACACCACATAAATGCACTTGTAACAGTTTTACAGGAAACATGAAATTCTGTATACTCCTGTTTTGTTAATATTACCGTAAACGTTAAAAAATTTCTGCAATATACCTGCAGTTAATGTTCCTTGAAAATTTCCACCTAGACTTTAAAACAGTTTTTAAAGTCTAGGTGGAAAAATCAGTATGCATTTTCAAGGAATAGAGCTGTATTAAAATTTATTGCGGTTTTACAAATGCACCGTTTTGGAGTAATGGCAACAAATGTTCTATTAGACTCACTGCGTCTGGATGGGCGTGGCTTCGAAATTTCTAAGGAATTAATGGATTTGAGATCCATAAACACCTAATGACTAGAAAAATTAATGTTCTTCCAATAATTTTTCTATTTTTAGCAACTTGATACAAGTAAACCAAATGTCAAGGAGCAAAAACACTTGCACATTAAATACAGTAAAATTTACTCTGTGTATGACGGAACACGTAAAGTACAAAAATTAAAATATATTTGACTAATGTTACCTATGTTAAAAATATGGTAGTGAGGGTTGTGTACTAAATTCTGGCCAAAAATTTTGAATTTTTATATTTTTATAACATATTTAATATAAAAAAATTCAACTTGCTGAATCAACTTTTACAAATCATATAAGGAACTGGCTTTGTTTGATGTCTGATTGTGGTCAGTGGCTAGGGAAGTTTTGTCGAAATAATTTTTTATCACTTTTCTCTACGCATCTTAAATCTCCTTTAAATTTCAAAATTTTATATTGTTTTTTATTTTTTAATATGAATATATTCTTTTTCAAAAAGATTTTAACAACCAATATTATAAAAAGTCGTCTTTAGTTTCTTGGTATCATATACTTAATATTATAATATTCAACATACATGAAACATTTTTTATATGGTCACATCGACATCAGTTATTTCTAGGGATGTACCGACTAGTGGCCGACCGGTCGGGTTAGCCGACTGTTCGGCCGTTTTTCATCGTCGGCTGCAGTCGGCGACTAGTCGGCTAAACAGCCGATCGGTCGGCTTTTTTTATTAAAATTAATATAGTATATAAAACAATTAAACCCGGTTTACAGGACCTCAATTAAATATTTAATTGCGATTTAATTTTTAACCCCGCGTTAAAGTATCATGTGACCGACTCTACGCCAATCAGACGTCGCTAATGACTTTGTTAAATGCACGATCAACTTAAACTCAGTTAAAATATTGTATAAACTGGCCCTAAATTGTGTTATTCTTTATTTTTGTACTGAGTTACTAAAAAAAAAAATGTTAAAATTATCCAAACAAATTTAACACATTTTTTGGAAAACAAAGGAACTTTAGTTATTCATTTTATTAAAATAGAACAAACCGTTAAGGTAGCCAGAGAAATAGAAAAAAAAAAACACACTGTCGCATTTATAAACCGGTTTTAGCCAAGCCGAACAGTCGGCCGACTAGTCGGTTTTTACTGGCCGAACAATCGGCTAGTCGGTTAGTCGGCCAGACCTACAGTCGGTACATCTCTAGTTATTTCTAATAATTTAATTATAAATAAAATAAAAACCTAATTTAATTTAATTCAATAATAATAATTATTATAAGTTTGACCTAAATGAGAAATTTTAACAAAAAGTAATAAGCTAAGGTTTATTTTAACACAAAATTTTCACAATTATCAGTAAGGAGAAAAATAATTATTGTAAAACAAATATGTATGTACATTAAATATACAAACTACATACTCGCAAATGTAAAAAATCCCTAGCTCATAGGGTTGTCATAGAAATTAGGCACTAAAAATGCAGCTGAAAAGTAGTCAAGGAAGTTCCTTAACTATAACTAAATAGCTATTTATTAATATTTTGAAACAGTGAACTTTTTAACTACAGAAAAGTTCAAAGATGTATAACGAATAAATTACAGACATTATCAAATCAATTTTATGTCATGTCATAAAAGTGCATATTATTTTCAGAATTTAAATCACTTGGTTATTGATTTTACGCTGTTGTTATAGCAACGGCAGGAGATGCATCTAGGTTACACTGTATCCAGATGGAGCTACTTATGTGATTATTCCATTTTTGTCTCAATCACTTCATTATTTAAAATATGTTATCAAATTAAAAATAAAGCACGCCAATATTGTAAACGACACCACGTTTTTAATTTTCTGTTTTCACCGATTACGGACACATGCATCGAAATGTATCCAGTTTTTGTGATTCTAAGTACAGTTGTCTACCCACTTTTGATGTCAGTAATTAGAAAAGCGAACTCAGACTTACAGGAGCTTTTAGCTTAAGTAACATTTATTGAACGACTTCTTTCGCGGCCGTTTTGGCGCAGTGAGAGCTAGCTCCTGCTAGACTCATTGCATCCGAAACGGTGTGGGTTCGATTCCCACGAAAGCGCTGGGGTGTGTTGACACTGTTTGGATCTCTATCCTTTATCTCTAAACATATGCCACAGAAGAAAAAACCATCATCACAGTAATTAAAAAATTTTTGTCATTTCGTATTCATTTAGTTGTAATTTGTGACTTATTGAATGTATACTTATTTTAATCTGAATGGTTTTTAGTTATATAAGTTTTGCAAAGGACAACATGAGCAAGGAAAGTGAAGTTTAAAGCGTGACTTGTAGAGAAGTTCATATCGTAGTGTTAAAAATGGAGGTATAATACAATTTACCTTATAAAATCTTACACTACATTTTTTAAAGAAAGCATGGATTTGTAAACATTTTTCATTAGTTGGTTGTGAACCTAGGGATAAGTCAAACGCTAGTTATTGCTCATGGGCGTGGCAGTGATGATTCATAAACCACAATTATTCATATTTTATATACAATACTAGAAAAAAATGAGCAGTTTAGATGACTTGTGTCTTCTATTTTTCCTATACACTTGCACACAATGAACAGTTTTCTGAACCCTTCCGATAAAATCAATAATAAATGAAAACACATTCCCGAATGTCATATTTCTCATACACAGTATATTATTCTAGATTAATATCTTATCGAGGATAAAACAATTTTCGGGTTATTATTGCTATTGTCATTTCTTTTTATTTGTAAAGTAGTAACAGAAATGTTTACCTTTTTTATAGCTTTTACTGGTGGGTCTTGTCTCAAATAAAATATTTATTTTGTTCATAAACACTAATATTATTGTTTTCTTCACATCCCTCATTGATTTTAATAATGTTCCTCGTCGTCTAAAATATCGTCTATTGTTCTGCTGTTTGTGAGAACGGGACATCTTGCAATCAGTTGGATCTCGCCATTGTCTGATTGTGAGATATTTCATCGCTGATGTACTTACGATACACTGCTAAGTAGAATAGTTATTTATCATGAGTCTGATTTTATTCTACTTGCCAGTGTTTTAACCTATTACATATTTCAAACACTTATTCCTTTCTTGTTCTACAATTTCTTTTTTTCCGTCTCCATATTTCAGCTGCGTATAAAAAGGTTGTTGACTGGATGATCCAAATAACCGAACCCTCACCCCAAAGTTTAGCTTGAAATGGCTTTGTTTATTTTTCAAGATCTGTAGCACTGCTTAGTATTTGTAATCTAGAGAATGTTTATAACAAAACTGTAACATACTACACATTTATGAATCTCTCGATATTTTGGCATGTAAAAATTATTGAAAAATCAGAAAATATAAGCGTTAGATATTGAAAATGTTTTTCTCTCTTTACATATTAAAATTTTGTTAAGATATAATTATTAAGAATTAAGATATACATGCAGGATCCTTCAGATAAAACTCTGTGGTCTTATATTTTGATAACGGGATTGTTTTTTGCTTGAAGGAGGAAGCTTATAATTTAGTACATTGTAAATATCATGAAATTACAATTACAATGATGTAAAATACTTATAGGTGTTATATTAGTTTTAACTGTAAATAATATAAATTATCTAAATGAATAGATATATCGAATTATCATGTACTGTAATCTACATTTTTAAAGTCAGAAATCTTGTATTACTGCGATGTTTGTTTGCTGCTTGTCCAAAAAGGCTCTTTTTTTTTATTCCAAAAACATTTCTAAGAAGACTGGTACAGCAATAAACGACCTACTCGATAGCAACCACTGTTAAATAAATTTAAAGTTTTTAATTTCAATTTTAAGTTCATTTTAGGTACCGATTCGATATAGTACTATTGCTATACTAAACTCATGGAACATCTTACTTGAAAGTCATAACAAATCCTAATTTCAAAGATACAGAGTCATCAAAATTGATTGAGAGAGTTGGTAAACCTGAACTTGAATAATTTGGTTTATTAAGTTGTATAAAAATATTAGCTGTCAGATTTGAAGTTTCAAGTTTCAAATTTCAAAACTCAGTGGCGTCTTTTTTCGATTTTTTTTTGGTAAAAACTAGGGATGTACCGACTAGTGGCCGACCGGTCGGATAAGCCGACTATTCGGCCGTTTTTCATCGTCGGCTGGCAGTCGGCGACTGGTCGGCTAAACAGCCGATTGGTCGGCTTTTTTTATTAAAATTAAAATAGTATATAATACAATTAAACCCGGTTTACAGAACCTCAATTAAATATGTAATTGCGATTTAATTTTTAACACGGCGTTAAAGTACCATGTGACCGAGTCTACGCCAATCGTAAGTCGCTAATGGCCTTGTTAAACGCGTGGTCAACTTAATCTCAGTTAAAATATTGTATACACGGGCCCTAAATTCTGTTATTCTTTATTTTTGTACTGAGTTACTACAAAAAAAAATTAATGTTAAAATTATCCAAACAAATTTAACACATTTTTTGGAAAACAAAGGAACTTTTATTAAAATAAAACAAATTTTTAAGGTAGTCAGAGAAATAGAAAAAAAACACACTGTCTGTGGCATTTATAAACCGGTTTTAGCAAAGCCGAACAGTCGGCCGACTAGTCGGTTTTTACTGGCCGAACAATCGGCTAGTCGGTTAGTCGGCCAGACCTACAGTCGGTACATCCCTAGTAAAAACATTAGTTGTCAGATTTGAAGTTTCTAATTTTTGTCACGCCACTGAATTCATTGCCATATAACCTTAACCAAATCTGTCATAAGGTTGACAAACTTCACGACAAAAACAGGGGGTACCAACTCTCTCAATCAATTTTGATGACCCTGTATATTCTTATATTGTATATTAGAATGTAATGTTTTTCAAACGTAAAGACGGCCAGCTTTGCAAATCAGCTTTCCACTTTCATATACCGAAATATTTTGATCAATAGAATTTTAATACCTAGAGTACGGAAAAACAGGTCTTCCGTTTCTATCGGTCATCTGCCTTCTGTTGTCTCCACCGATTTTTATTAGACCGATTGTCGTCAAATTCTATGTGTTTTAGGAATATCGTATAGGTACATGGTAAAACTCTAACCAAAATTTCTCTAATCATCCTCATCCAAGCTGCTAATATCACCCTCAAAATTGTGTATAGTAAATATTACTGAAATTTTACAAAATAATACTCTTGGTTTGTAAAAAAAATAACTCTGTTGCAATATTTTTGTAATTTTAATTTTGAAACTGTAAAACCGAATGCTCTGAAAACTTGCAAACAGTTAAAGGTTAATCAAAAGTTATCTGTTCATCTCCCTCTTCTCAACTGATGACGTCATCTCAAAAGTTTGCCGAATAAATCCTATATAAAACGTACAAAATATTATGACTATGATTTTATACTCATTATTTATTCATATTTTTTATAAATACATATACAGGGTGATTAAAAAAATCCACCCTGTTTTCCCGAAATTTTGCAAAAACAGCTACTGTATTACACTGTACTTATCTAAACGTGCCTTTACTAAAATGTTGATGGGGTCATCACAAAATTTTGTATTGGAAAAACTCACTTGAAACATACACCTAGCATGCTTCTTTACTTTTGCTTTAACACTGCACACATATCTTTATTTTAACTTATAGGAGTTACCATCAAATAATAAAATTCACAAAATTAAAGAAAGAGGCGTATTTGTTCGACTGTACTTCAGGGGCGAGCGAAATTCTGTCTAAATAACCTTGCCCATTTTTTTAGACAGTACCATCAAGACTCATTTTCAACTTTTTTCATTGTCTTTTGCTCACACAAATTTTATGCGTTATTTCAACACCACCCTGTATATTTTTAAGACAAGTGGTGGGGGTTCATAGTTTAAAAAATCCTTTTTTTTATAAGATCTTGTAATTAATACCGATGTTAGCGTCTAGAGACTATTGTCATAAATTTTATGGAAATCCAACATAATTTTTGTATTATGAATTCAAAATTTACAAAGTCAGTGTTTATTATCTAAAATTTGCTCCCTATTTTTTAATTATTCTATTTGTGAAAATAACTACTGACGTTTGGAACAGTGATATTTGTTATATTTTAGAATGTTCAAATAATAAATATTATGTTATGTTATGACAAAACCACATCGGACTAAAATATCCATTCAAGGCCAACAGTATACCTTCTTTTTTAGTAGGCATTGGTCACTAATTTAACAGATAAATATATTTAAAATTTTTGCTAAACTAACATTACTGACGTTAGCATGATTAACCCAAATTGTAATTCGCCCAAAAAACTTTTAACACAAGATGTACAACAAATAAAACAACTACTGCACGCGAGTTTTAAAAAACATCATTATTTGTGAGGTATTTTAGGTAAAATTACATTTTGGATCCACAGTGCTGTTCAAGAAGAAAGTTTAAAGGTGTGCGTTCCCAAAATCCCCAAACGATGATTTTAACAACCATCACGTCTACCAAATTTCGCCTAGAATCCTCTTTTTAACCTACATGAATAAACTTAAGTCAAGCATTTAAGCTTATAATAGTGATTACAATAAATTGTCATAAATTCGCCTACTTAAGTTCATCGTTTTAAATTTTATTATCTTGTTTATATTACGTAATTCATTTTGGCGTTAATGAATGGGCCTTCACGGTACCACAACAAAAAGTTATTCGATATTCCAAACACGCACTCCTTAACTAATGGAATTATTAAAAAGAAGATTCAGTGCGAGATATAAGGTTTCTCAGAACAGCGATAAATTCCTGTAATAAAATTTCACCGCCAAATATAAACTCTTTGATAAGTCGACAAATCCGTGAAAATCGTTCTTAATTAAGAGCAAATATCAGACCTGATTTTAACTACAATGGAAACAACAAAAGATAAGAATATTTTTATCAGTTGTTTATTTCCAGTTGGCACCGAACTGAAAATCGGAAATGCTAATAATTTTGTCATAATTTTATAATTAATAAACAACCAATTTTTATGGGAAACTTAAATACCCCCACACGAATGCGATCGTTGGTGTTACTTGCTACAATGAGTCACTCATTATCATTACATGTTTTATTTAATGCATTAAATTCGTGTTATTTAATAGCCTGAATTTGTTACATACATTTTCCAGTTGACTTACCGTTCAAAGACAGTTTTTAAAAATTGGAGATAATGGGAGCAAGGCTCTTATATGAACTAGTGTCTATAAATGGAAGAAGGAAGATGGATGCCTACGCAAACCAGTGACGAAAGCTATTGAAAATGCAAAGAATACCATATTTGTACGAGTGTCAAACTGTGCACAAAAAATATTAAATATTGACTTTCTGGTTGAATAATATTAGAAGTAGATAAGTATTATTATAACAACCTCATGGTTAACTAGTGAAATGTTACAAAAATAATGTAATCGACATCTAAATTGCAAAATTTTAAATATCAACACACACAAAAATTAGTACAAAAAATGGAGGTCGCATGTCAACAACCGTGTAAATACGAAAACAAAGCTGTTAGTAATTTAATTAAAAAAAACTTAATTATAAAATCTACTAATCACTGACTAACTAATAACTGAGCAAATTTCACTTGTTCCTGATTGCGCACAATTAAAATTATCGAAATTCCATGATCGTGCTTCGAACCAGTAAAGCTTATATTTTTTTCAATATTCCGAGCTGAATGAGGCAAAATGTTCCTCTTGATCGATGATGGTTGTTATTAACCATGCTCTTGTGGCCTCCTTTCCCCTATGTTGATCGATTTTCAACGTTCACAGCACTAGCTGTCGCTTCCTTCGACCCTGTATAAATTATAAACTGACCCAATTTACGACCTACCTCTACAAAGAATGTCTTGATCAAGATTTATTTATCCTGCATGATGTTATGAGAGTAATTAACATCTTATCTCTGTGATAATAAACATTTTGTGTGAATTACATAATTAACCAAGCTGATATGTCAGAGGCGTGCGATCACATGCTGGGTTTTTATTAAATTGCTCACGAAAAAGAAGCACTAATTTGGCCATTAATTGTTGGATGGCTTTGTGTGGTTTTTTTATTTGAACGAATTGTTTTCTGTTGGTAAATCGGAAAAATCTGTCCATGTGTGAATAATTTTGCAGAATATTTATTTTTATATCAAAAAAATTATAGCCATGATGGTACCCTGAGATTACACGCCTCATAAATTTTTACTAAACAAACAATTTTCGATACCGTCGACAGCAAAGCTAATGAGTTTTATCTAATAGGGTTAGTATAATTGAGACTTAACCTACTGGAAGCAAATTTTAGGGTTGTGTTAAAGTTTAATGTGATTAAAGCATCACTAATGTGAGTCTCCACGGATTGATAAAACAAAAATGGAAAAACAGAGAATAAAACAGGGCTCTCATAAATTAAAATAAAAATCAAAAAATCGTATTTTCAGGTTACTTTCTTATTGTGTATACAGAATAAACCACTAATGTGTGTTCCCTGAATTCATATGGTTAACTTCACTTTTTTGAATAGCTCCTGTAAGTAAATATCTAAATTTATATTTTGTAGGTGCGATGCCTACATTAATCGTAACGTCACAATGTTTACAGGACTACAATAATAAGTGAAATTAAATTAAGTAATTAAACTTAAATGACGTCATAAATTTTCCGTAGGAAATGAATAAATAAATCATAATTCATATTATGTAATTTTTAGATCAATTTCAACGTTTTGGTAAAATTTCAAATTTCTTTTATGAATAACTCATAAACACCCAAGTTAGTGTTTTATATCCTTTTAATTCTAATTTAATGATTTATCAAAATCCGTTGGGTTTGTGTTGCGACGCCGACCCCATGTGTACTAATTAAGCTTCCTGGTTTAAGCGAAAAACGAAGGCCCTTACAGAATTTCCATCTCTTTATCCGTTCTCAAAATATTGGACCGCGAAGTTGTATCTGGGACATTCTATATAAATAAATTGAAAGTTTTTGACAAAAATTTTGAAAATAATTGGAATCAGCTGTATTTTAAAACGAAATTTTGTCCTCGCATACATTAACACACATCATATAACATCAGAAAATAAATTTGAGAATTTAATGTACAAACGAAGTAGCATAATGAAAGTCAAACTCTTTCAGTTTTCTGCTTACAAAAATATTACGTTGTATAAAATGTTTTAAACACCTGCAACAACTTACTGAAAATCGAAAAAAATTTTAAAATTAAAAAAAAGGCAATTTTACAAAAAACTAAGCTCACGTAAGGATCATTTGAATGAAAGTATCAATATTAAGTTGCTTAAAAAATTAGATGTTTAGTGTAGATAGTTGTGTTTCAAATATTTTTTCAGATTTTTGAAAATGAAAATAAGTAAATGTACAGTCAGGTATTGAGTGCAAATATTTTTCATGTGTTGCACAAAAATTTGAAAATGTCATTTGATGTTCTTTCAGCATACCGTTAAACTTGGATTTTATCTTGGATATCTAGATATTTTAGTTTTAATTAAGTATTCAATTTGTCAGAAATTAATGCAAATAATAAAAATTCCACAAAGTTACTTTTTTATACACTAAAGCTCACTAAAATTTATGTTTGTTTTGTAACACTTACTATACACTTGTTACACTTATTTATTCAAAACATTTGAATAATGGTCGGCGGTTTAGATACTAAAATGACTCACACATTTAAATGGTTGTCACAGTTAAATTTATATACGATGTTTAAAAAATGGCAAAAAAAAACATTATTAAAAAAAATGTAACTCAGTTCTTTAACCTCTAGTGCTGCACATTTCAAGACTAAAGCTAACAGATTTACTTAAATACTCGTATTTAATAACAAAAAGTCCTCGAAAAAGTCTTTCCTTTTCGCATTTGACGCAAAATTCGAAAATGTCAACAACGTCTATGTATTTATATGTACAGAACGCAATTAAATTTTCTCGCCTCACTGCGACCATGTTATTTTTAGAAACAAATTTTTACATGAATTATTGGATCCACTTGGCAATTTATCAATCACAAGTGTAAAACAGAAATTACAAGTAGCACTTCCCTAGCAAGGTCAACAGGATAAAGATCCTATTGTTCAAAGATTTGAAAATATATCAAGAATTCCTGATTTTTATACATAGCAGGAAATTTGGTACACAGTTGATAATTTCGTCTAAAAGCAAAAAGTCAGATAGAAAGTTCATCTAAACTTCATAGGCATCATGAAGATAAAATTTTACCTCCATGGGAGACGCAACAAGCAATTGTCCAATCGAAGAAATTTAAGATTAGTTATCCATTTTGAGAGAAACGTTAGCGTTAATTAAAATTAATTTTGTAAATTGAAATTATATCATTCTTGTTTTTTCAACGAGGAACAAAATGACCGTTTGTAGTGGAATTGTTAACGCTAATTGACGAAACTGCAAATAATTACACATTACTCCAAGAATAATCGGTAGAATTAAGGACTTCACGATGAACACTGTGGGATAACAATTCTTTTATTATCCAACAAAACCTCTACGTAGGTATCATGAAACGCCAGCCGCAGTTCAGATTTTGTTGGTTTATCTTCAAATGTTGTCGTGTATTCCCTGCTGTTCGTGTAATGAAAACACTTTTCTACTAGGTGGTAACCACAATCCAATCACTTGTCCGATTGTCCGCATTATAACAACTTTGCTCGCATATTGTAGATGGGAACAGCAGGGTGCATTTGCATTATCTAACTTTATGTTTGCACTTTTTTTGATAAAATAAATAATCAGCATATCATTATCATTTTATCAGTGAACACGATTTTCTAACTGGTATTAAGTACAATATACATTACGTGGCATTTTCACCATAGAATTTTCTTTTGGAGTAAAGAGAATATACAGTTGACTCAATAATTTACGTTTATATACTACTATTACACAGTATTAAAGGTTCTTTTGTTTTCCGCAATTACCTTTTTGCTGTCCGAAATTTTCTTTTAAAAGATTAATTAATATTTTTGTTTTTTAATTACGTGTTACTTAAGTTTCTGTATAGTAATAAAGGTTGCTTAAAACTTTACAAACTGTATTGATAGTAACCTTTCTAAGAAGAAAATTCAATTCCAAGTACCGCGTAAAAACACATGTTTATCTCCTTAGTAAAATGCTTTCTCGAAATGGAAGGCTCAAATAAATATTTCCTCGGAAATGATAATAATTATTGCTGTAAGCCGAGTGTTAAAAGTACATAGACGAACAGCCCCATTTTTAAAACTCTTCTTTCCACAATTTCGTTTTTAAACTACTCTCCTTCACATCAGTAATTCAGATTTTTCTAATTTTAACACCGAATGGTAATTTGAATGATTATTCTGTTCAGAAATCTGTGTGTACTTTTCATATTTAATTAAATACACGATTTTGTTCACATTCACAAGAAAGAGTTTTTTCTTTGTCGCAGAAAAAAAGATCTTTTGACAAGGTTTAAGTTGAGTGACCGTTTTCAAGTTATCTGATTTTCATTTTCTCCAAAAATGTCTACTGTTGAACTTTTCAAAAGTATAGTCCACTAATGTATGACATACTCACTTGACATACACTTAGTACAACTTTTGACTTAAACGGCTTAAGCCAAACCACCCTTATAAGTTAAACCGGCTATTATAACCTTTATGGATCGGAACCGCAAGGATTATTACTGAGCTGTAAAGTTTTACTAGGTATATGTCAAGTGAGTTTAGTATATTTAATGTCATAACCTCATAACTCATAACATTCTGGGTCAAACATAGATTACAGGACCTGTTAATGGACCTCTAATGTGATTATTCGAAATGGTACGACTCTGAAATTTCGTGAATTTTGCCGCTTCGTTTGTGATAGCGGTGATAGCTGATGACTTCTCGTCAATTATCACAATCGCATAAAATTATCAACCATAACCTAATTTTCTTAAGTGTAGGAATGTGCTTCCAACAAAAAGGGGTCCTTTTAAAAATTTCTTGTAGGAAAGTCTGACACAATATTCTTGTTTATATGAAGTACTTTTAAATTGTTTGGTGAAATAAGGACGCGGCAAATTGTTATTAAAAAGACTAATAAATTTTTCAAGACCAACTTGATGTATGATCTTGTATAATTAGCCCGTTATAATCCACCTATAACTCAGCATAATGACTTTTTGTTGTAGACCATTAGGATTTGATGTGAGCCATTGTTTTCGTAGTAACGTATACCAAAGTGACCGAAACGGAAGCAGTCCTTGAAATCATCCCGAAATTATATCCGTAAAATTTCAAATTTATTTATATGATGATTTCACTGTTTAATAATAGCGTTCTTCCATTTGATGGTCATCATTTAGAAGATTTTTACGGTAGTCTTGCAGAGAATGGTAAATGTGTGATCATTTTTGTTTATCCGGGACTAAAATTCTGACAGACGAAGAAAGGACATGTACGTCAAATTTGCACATAAACAATTATTAATTAATAGGGCCTGGCTTTGAACTTCTCAGTTTCCGTTATTTTCAAATTCCTTAGCTCAGTTCTCGGCTTCAAATTCTCTTTGTGTTCAACTTTCCTCAAATATTTTATGGAATATTTTCATCAATAAAGAATTTGAAGAGTTAGCGAGCGAGACTCGCTGACGAATTAAAATTTAATTTACTTAATTTATATAAAAATGTTTTGATCTTGAGTTATTTTCTTTTTTTGGCTTTGTTACCAACCGACCATTGAGTCATTTTGATGAATGTTAATTGTCGGTTTCCCATTTCAGTTTGTCTTCTGTTGGCGATTTTGTTCATTATCTCTGAAACTTCTTAATTAAAGTTTGACATTTTTACTTTCAGTGCACTTTCAAAATGTCGTATGAATGGTAAAACGCTAGCCCTCTTTTGTCTGTTTATTTTCACTATCTTGTTGGGTATCTGTATTTCTATTGAAGTTTGGATTCCGATATGCTTGTTTTACTTTAATTTAATTGATTAGTAACACATCCATAGTTTTTGCCTCACCCATAAATTAAAATTTGTAAAATTTTGTACTTTATTTTAGGACGTGAGTAACGAACCTTTTTCAGATTTTGACAATACTAATACTTGAGTGATTACTGATTACTGATTAGTGATTACAGAGATTTGCTGACAAAATTTAATGACATCATTTTATTGTGTTTCTATTAAAATATAAATATGTAATTAATATGTCGACATACAACGTTGTTTGAGCCTTGATTGCATTTTTTTATTTTTTAGAATTGTTTGTACAGGTTTTGTAAAAAAAATGAATGAAAGACAGGTTCTGTAGACACAGTGCTGCTGATTTTACTACATGTTAGTCTTATTAGATTGTAATGATTGTATGTATATAAATTGATATATTTGTCGTCACTTCAAAATTGATAATGTCATAATGAAATTACTCCTTTGTCTGTAGTTTGATTAAATTTGCACTATATATACTTTTAAATTCACTCCTTACCATCATCATAGAAAATAAATATTCATAGAAACATCGCCCTGGAAAATATTAACATTCAACAATATTTTATGACTTTGTTCCAAATTGATGACAGTTCCTATATTAGTTATTATCACTAATATAGGAACTTTGTGGTTAAAATAGCCAACATTAATTTAAAAATCTGTACAATTACCTATATTGTTATTGAGAAACCTAAAAAAAAAAACTAGAATCATTGTATCACATGGAAACGAACTACCGTAAACATGTGTAAACAAGCTCTGTATATTCATTCATTCATGGCGTGTAAAACAAACTATTATTTATTTAGTATCTACATTTCCACGCTCACATCTGCAAAAATGTAAATTTTCAACCAGATGTTTCCATGGGTTCAACGCCAGCAGTGCTCATTTTACTAATTTTTATTAAGTAACAGTAAAACAGATTAATTTGCACGTAAATTGTGCGAAATTGTACTGTATTTGAGGTCAAAGTCACATTACTCACAATTTACCCAGCAAATTGTTGTCACTGCACGAGGTATTTTTCATAATATGTATAAATCTTAATCCATTGCAGTAGATTAATTACGTCATAATGTCAAAAGTTTAAATAAAATCCTACTATTTTGTTGTGATTTTTTAAAGTCTATTTTGCACGACACTATTGCGTTAAACTGAATTTATGACAATGCGCTAAAGTGTTAGACTGATAACAGGGTACACTGTTATTCATAGAGACCGGTTTACACCCTACTCATAACACTTTCTTGTGAAATAGTACCCATGAAACTACGACAAACACCCAACAAATGGTAATCAATGAAGTAAAATTGTAAGCGCTACGGTGTAGGTAGCCTTCGGCAAGTAACGACCCCCTCCCCCCCTTCTCCTGCGCCGCTGTCATTACCAAGTACTCAACTTAATCTCCTTTAAAGTAAATCCTTTTGTTATCTCTCCTCCCCCAACCACCACCAAAGCATTCAACACCTCATTTCCTCACCCAGCCGCCCAATTTTGCCCTAAAACAGAAAACCAGCGACAACGCCCTCTTTAAAATAATTCAAACACATTCAAACTTCAAAAACGTTACGGACTGTTGCCGCAGTGGGGGCAGCTATATATAGAGCAACCCGGCGTCCGCCATTTCACTTCAGGTTTTGTTGAGTAGAGAGCAACGTCAACAGCGTTCGTGTTTTCTATAATTGTTAGTTTGGTAATTTTTATAAAAGAAAAATGAGGGAAATCGTTCATATCCAAGCCGGCCAATGCGGTAACCAGATTGGAGCCAAAGTAAGTACATTTTTACTTTAAATACGTCGATCTAGCAAGCGACGCTTTGTTGCTATGCATCGCCATTTTGTTGTGACCACCCCAGCCGCCTCGTTCCCGATGAAAAATCACCATAGATCGCAAGCCGGGTGCATTTTCCGCGTTTTAAGGGCTTTTGTCGCGAAAAAACGCGTTCGATACCGGCCGGCGTGTATTGATCGAGTTGAAAACGTCGGGCGGCGTCCCGTAACGGACACCTTGGCGGAATTAACGGTTTTTCAAAACGACGCCAAGACGGGTGGACTGCAAGCCGTTAACGCCCTTGACTATCGGTGGTTCCAGCTGCTATGGGTGCAGCAAGGGTGTAATAATTTTAGGAAAAACTGTTTGAATTCAAATTTGAAAATGAAAATTCTTGGGTATTTTTAACCCGTGGGGAGCAGAGCGTGAAGTTCATCAACCTCTTTTTTGCCTCCGCTGCAACAATTCTTATTTGCATCCGATCGGTAAAAGTAGGTGCGGATGTCGGTGAAAGTAGTTCACCTGTTCTAGAATTTTGTGTTTTTCTCGCGATTGTGGGGGCGTTCGTACGGCATTTTTTTATTATTGATGGTTTATCGGGAGATTTTGACACACCTGCACACTTTTACGCCTCCACTTTTGCCAACCTCGGTGCTTACGTAATTTGGTGCAGTTAAGTTTCTAAATATAGAAGTGACCCCACTCGTAATCGCCTATTAACATAACGAGACACAGTTTGTGATTTTTTTGGCCTTGTATGGTGATACCTGTTCGATTTAGATGCGAGGTTTGCGGTCGAGTGGGCGCCTTTCTATCTTGCAGAGATCAGAATGCGATTATTATCGAATGTGTTCGTTGATTGCTGGGATTAGAAATCGTCCCCGAAATAGTTCATATCGAATGAGTTTCGGGAATATCACGCACTGGAAAATTTGTTACCAGAGAGTAGAAATTGTTTTTGAGCGATTTTGGGTTCCAAAGTTCCGAGCATTTTGATTCGCCGGGATCGGTTTTGGCGTAACGTGACGTCATGGACACGCCCTGTTGCATAGTCCTAGGTCCTTTTGCGCCTATTGTCCCTTGGTGTATTGCAGATGTTCGAGGTACAGATGTTTCAGGAGATTTTAATAAAAACTGAAGTTGTTTGTGACACAATAATCAGATAATTCGATGATTTGTAGCAGCGATAATCGAGTTTGAGGAAATTAAATAATACATACATACTTAAGTTGTTTAAGTACTATGAATTTGCAGTCAGTCAGTTGCATTTATTTTTGTACGATTACCTAATGCTGCGATTATGGTTATTTATCATTTTCAAGGAAATCATTTGGCGAAACGGTGTAATCTATAAATTCTATTAGTGTTTTTTTTAACGTCCAATATTTTAGATATTCAGCTAGATCAGGTTTATGATGGACTTTGAACAACAGATGGCGTTTAATTTATGCAAATTAAGGTGGACATTTTATTAAATAAATAGATGTTTCGGAATTTTGTTGAAAAATCCGATTTTCATTTTTTAGAATTCATAAATTGTGGCGCCACTAATTTCTGAGAATCCTACATAGAATATTCAGTGTAATTAATTTTCACACCTTTTTTATATATTTTAATTTGATTAATTGAATCTCGGCCAATGACTCTTCAATTAAATTTGTTCTCATGTGAAGGCAAATAATTTTGCGAATTAATTTGACAAACAACTATAAAAATAACTTTGCCTGTAGGCTGTGGAATCTAAGTTATTAGAATATTAATTGATTTATACCAAGGTAATTTATTGATTTTGACTTCTCACAATATGGGCGGTGCACTAACACATCGGGTGTACCGGATGCCAACAAATACAATTCTATTTACCATAACATTTTTTTTTATCATTTTTTAATGATTGTGATGAACTGTCGTGACAAAAATTATTTTGAAATAATTTAATTTTCTCTTTTTATTTTATACATAAAATAAATTAACATCCGGTCTAACTATGAGTAAGACCATCGGATATGTCAGCGTGGATTATATTTATTATAGGCGGAAGCTTTTTTTTATACTTCATGTAAGGCTTACCAAACATAGTTGCTGGACTATATATTTTTACTGACTTTTTTTGTTTTTGGATAACATTGTTTTTAATTTTGAGCATATACATAGTTGTTCAAAATTAGTTTCATCAAATTTGTAATACGTTTTCTGCAAAGAGCCAAACTACCAGGTTAAACAGAAACTTAAATGTGCGGTTTCAATCGATTTAATTTGATTGGCTTCAACACTCGTGTGGCTTCTTTTATCACACCCTAATTGTATAGGTACAGTATTTCCGTTCATTCCTCAATTTTGCATTAGGTTAATAGTAAGCATTGCAAAACTCGTTAAATCGAAAACAGTTATATTGCAGAATAGAAAAGAGTCATTTATTAAAAATTCTTTACGTTCATCATATTTAAAATTTGGTTTAGAATACAAAGCTTATTATCAAATTTATCCGCTTCTTTTTAATTTGAATTTGTATTTAAAAAAGAAAAGGAAAATTAAAAGCATGCTTATTAGGAAATTAATTCGAAATGATGTTAATAAGACTGTTTTCAGTTGAATGGACTGATTAGAAAATTATATTTAAGTGACATTAACAACATAATGGCTCTATAAAATTCATAGTGTACTTAAAATTAATTTAATTCTTCTTAGTTAAGTAAAACAAATAGCAATTCATTCCAGAAACATAACGTGACTTTCATAAAGATTTAAAATAAGTATAAAACAAATTGATACTTTGTGATATGCAAAATGACTGTCTAAACCTCATTTGTTTTTATAAACTGATGATTTTATTTAATATACGTGACCTATATAACTCTGATCTACGCTATGTTGAACCTTGAGGGCCTTTAATTGCCCTCGAATATGATTGTTACCCATATTTAGCAGAATTAAGCCGGTTGTGATAGTAACTTTCTCACCAGCCTAGAGAACTTCTTGATTTTTAAGTAATTGTGATTTTAAGTTGACATTCAGCATCATGTCTGCATGTGTGTTTATTTTAAAACGTGCAATATCAATTTTTTTAACAAGAAGTTCTATTTTTGAACGTTTTTTATTGTTTACGAAAAGTGTTCTAAATTTGTATTTTTCTGGCAAGCGAGTGATAGTGGTGTATCAAGACGAACAAAATACAGTAGATCTTGAATATAGCGCACTGTTCATGTCACACTCATGTTATAAATAAATTTAGTTGAAAAGCATTTAGTTTTGATTTTACTTAACTATACTTGGCGTTTTTTAATATAACATAACAAAGAAATACGTCATTAAGTTGAGTAATGGCAAAAAAATGTTGTAAATGGTTTCAATATAAAGCAGATACAAGCGACCACTCACAAAGTATGCAGAAACCTGCTGCATATAGTAAATTCAATCGATAAAACGTAATATCCTGCATTCTATTCGTTTCATATCCATAATTCATCAATCTCTTATTGTTCGAACTTTTTAGTTTATATATAGCTAACATCCTCGTCCATATTAGCACATCCTTCCATGTATAATAATTGCAGTGCGAATTACTCATGAGCAGTGTACCGGACATCCGTTCTTGGGTTCATAAATTTTTCATTCTTTTTCAAACTCTGTATTTTTTTTTTTCACAAAATAAAATTATCTCACTTCATTCATTGCCAGTCTGTTCACAACCCAATGAATGTAACTTTTAATTGAAAACATCTCACCAGTTAATTTCGTGTTGAACCATGCGATGCTGATAGTAATTCAAGTTTAAATACAAATCATTCAAAACAATGTTCTTAATTAAAAAAATTATCACTCTATAAATCTTAGCTATGCGGGGTCACTTGAAAATAAAAATGAACTCGTTCAAGATAACTACAATTGGTTTGTTTTTCACGTGAAAAGCAATACTCGACTTTGATCATTGTTCTCAAGGTTGTTTTCCATTCGACGAACTATCGATTTTCATATTACTTTATTGCCATTAACATGCATTACCCTATTCCGTGAATTTCTGCTGAAGAGTGTTTTTCAGTTCCTGTTTGTAGTTTAGAATTTTATGGTTTGTGTTGCTCTAATCGATTTCCAAATGAATTCTCAGAAATAGACTAGCCAGTAAGGTGTTTGATTATTTTTCTTTTTCAAAGTTTGGGAAAATTAAATGTGAAAAACTCAACGCCAGGGGAAATTGAGAATACTAGTGATTCTTCTAAAGTAACTTAGAATAGTTATTTTTGAAAAAATGTATCTACATCGTTACTTGCTTAAATTATTTATATGGTTTTTGCAAAAATAAATAGGTCAACTTGGTTTAACTTCTTGGAATATTACGCTTTTTTAATAATTAAATCATTGACCAAACAATTTCAAGCGGACCACAACATTTTTGATTTTAAAACGATGTTATTAACTGTGCAAAAACCCGCAAAGTTCGGTGGACGGCGGCTGGTGTCACTTTGCTTAAAATTTTCTCTTAGGTTTTGACTTGATCTGATGGTTTTACTTTTTTTTTTTTTCTAGTTCTGGGAAATCATCTCAGACGAGCACGGCATCGACCCCACCGGAGCCTACCACGGCGACTCAGACCTCCAGCTCGAGCGCATCAACGTGTACTACAATGAGGCATCAGGCGGCAAATACGTACCCCGTGCCATCTTGGTGGACTTGGAGCCCGGCACCATGGACTCTGTCCGCTCGGGCCCCTTCGGTCAGATCTTCCGCCCCGACAACTTCGTGTTCGGCCAGTCCGGAGCCGGCAACAACTGGGCCAAGGGCCACTACACAGAGGGTGCCGAATTAGTAGACTCAGTTCTCGACGTGGTGCGAAAAGAGGCAGAGTCCTGCGATTGCCTGCAGGGGTTCCAGCTGACACACTCGCTCGGGGGCGGCACCGGCTCCGGCATGGGCACCCTCCTCATCTCCAAGATCAGAGAAGAGTACCCAGACAGGATAATGAATACATACTCAGTCGTCCCCTCGCCGAAAGTATCGGACACCGTCGTGGAACCGTACAACGCGACCCTGTCGGTGCACCAGCTCGTAGAAAACACGGATGAGACATACTGCATCGACAACGAGGCTCTCTACGACATCTGCTTCAGGACGCTGAAGCTCACCACCCCCACGTACGGCGACTTGAACCACCTGGTGTCCCTGACCATGTCGGGGGTGACGACGTGCCTGCGCTTCCCTGGACAGCTGAACGCCGATTTGAGGAAGCTCGCCGTGAACATGGTGCCCTTCCCCAGGTTGCACTTCTTCATGCCCGGATTCGCACCTCTTACGTCACGTGGTAGCCAACAATACAGAGCTCTCACCGTCCCCGAACTCACCCAGCAGATGTTCGACGCCAAGAACATGATGGCCGCTTGCGACCCCAGACACGGCCGGTACCTCACGGTGGCCGCCGTCTTCAGAGGCAGGATGTCAATGAAGGAAGTGGACGAACAGATGCTCAACATCCAGAACAAGAACAGCAGCTACTTCGTGGAATGGATCCCCAACAACGTGAAGACTGCCGTGTGCGACATTCCTCCTAGGGGCTTGAAAATGTCTGCCACCTTCATCGGTAATTCCACTGCCATCCAGGAGCTCTTTAAGAGGATTTCCGAGCAGTTCACCGCTATGTTCAGACGTAAGGCTTTCTTGCATTGGTACACCGGAGAGGGTATGGACGAAATGGAGTTCACCGAGGCCGAGTCCAACATGAACGATCTCGTCTCCGAATACCAGCAGTACCAGGAAGCCACAGCCGACGAAGATGCCGAATTTGACGAAGAACAAGAAGCCGAAGTCGACGAGAACTAAGTTTCAATAATGCGCGCTTTACGAGCTTTTTTCAATAATCTTTTTTTAAATTTTTTCCCTTGTATGTCTCTTTTTGTACATTCCCGTTAATAATCGAATACATTACTTAACTTATTCAAGACTGACTTTTTGTTGCTTTTTGATCCGTTGTTCATGTTTTTTGCATCTTTTGTTTCAAAGAATAGGCATTAAAACGACGCTGCCATTACTTACACTTGATGGATTTTATTCACCTTGAATCCTCTCCTATTCAGAAATTTTAAGCATGACATTGCACAAGCGTCAATTCCTCCAGGCAAAAAAATAATGGTAGCACCCTTGTGAATAATGCAAGCGACGCGGTATCCATTATCGATGTTTCGTGAGTCACCTCTGACTCATCCTCAGACCGGAAGTATTGATCAGTTCGTTCTTGACCGGGAGCAACCCTGCTTTTATTAAACGTCTGGCAGTTTTATAGGGGTGGTATTTTTGGGGTCGTTAATCAGATAAAAGCTAATATATGCCAGATTGCGGATGGATAAGACAAGAGAATTAAGGAAAGACGTCATCCGAAGATTAATGGCGTCTTTTATTAAAGATTACATCAGAGGAGATACAACATAACTGTTTTTGGAACCGAATAAAAATAGATGCGTTGTAATAGCCTTAACAAGTTTCTATCGTGCGAGATGTGGAGAGCGTTACCGTATGGTGAGTGATGGCCAGGAACATTTGGTGGAAAAATCATCTGTCCGATCGGCCACCGACCTCAGTTAAGTCAATGTAGCTACACCTATTTTTATCGATAGTTAATGTACATACCTGCTGACGCCTGGGCAAGGTGTCGGGCGTGCAAATTATTCATTTTTCTGAGAGGCGGTTTTCATTGTTGATAAGTGGAAAGGTCAAGGGTAGGTTTGGTTTTTTTTTCAAGTGAAAGATCGTTTGGATGAAATTGCTTTTCTGATTTATTGGGAATGTATGTTTTTATGTGCGCCAGGTGGGTTGCCGAGGAGAGTCTTGGTTCTGTTGCTTTTCACTCACCTTTTTACGGTATTCTGCGTTAACACACTTTTATAGATAAACAAATATTTGTTAAATTATCTTCGCTGACTTTATTATATTTATTTTGTTGTTTTATCGTTCGGCTGATTACAGACTAAAGTTAGTTAGAAATAAAATCAATAAAATTAACTTACGTAGGTACAGTGTCGTAACCATTTAAGCTACGAATCTAGGAATTAAGGTTTTACTAACTTTCTTTTGAAATAACAAAAAAAAAAAAACGTAAAACGTCGGCCGTAAATAATGAAGGCAGTAAATTATCTGAATAAACACAACACAGGTATGATGTCTAGCTAGACATTGCTTTTTATCTCCTTTTCGAAACATGAGTTTCCCTAAAAGACTACATAGTTATTTTACTCGAGTTATATAGTAAGTGTTTTACCGTGGAGCGGCAAATGCATACAAGTATATTTAAAGAAACCTGCTTTGTTAATATGTATATAAATTTAAAAAAAAAAAACACATTCAAAATGACCTATGTGGTTAGACTCCCTGTCTTATAATATAAGGAAACAGATGTTATAGTACTCGTACTTACCTATAGCAAAATCTGCTCGTAGAACAATAGAATAATAAAACCACAATAAAAAAATTCAAACCTCTCTTATCGTATTTCTCAAAATATCGTCTGCAATTTTATACTTGACTCGAAAAAAAAATAGTCAATGAAAGTCCCTATTTTAAAATTTCTGTAACATCTATGATATAACGACAGGAATTATGTTTATTAAAGCTCTTGTTTCCTCCTGCATTTGACACGTAGTGCAACTTTACTACTCGACAGAAAAAACTATGCTCTTGAAATAAAATTGTCTTACAAAAATTACTCAGTTATAAACAGCTGCTATAAATTTTAAACAGGAAGTTTAAATTTTAAATTATTGTTGTCACTTATTCGTTAGGTACTTTAAATTTAACGAACTGAATTAAGGCTGTCTCACTACTCCAGCCCCAAAATAATAATAAGAAAAAAAATGGAATCATATAGATAAACAAAATATTGCAGTTTATCGTAAAAAATATAATATTACAAAATTCAGAAAGTAGGCGTTTTGAAAATTCTAAAAATTGTTAAACGAGACTCACAAAACTTAACCATGACTAATTTTTAAAACCATACTTCACTGCATTCATACTGGCGCAATTTCAGCGTAACTTTCTGCATACATTACCTAAAAGCAACGCAATTACGTATTCCCGACACGCAAACTTCAGCTGAAATTCATGAATACATAGCTGTCTGGCGCCACCCCAAAGCTACTTTATCGACGGTCCTGCAATAAAATGTATGCTTTTTTTTTTCTCTTGTCTTGGCGTCGGCTCCGGACGTCAATACCCAACAGCAGTAGCAAAACAAATCACGCTATTCCTGTTCTGTCTTCAGTAAAGCTCTTGTTCTTGCAGTATCCAACCATAACCGAGATCAAAGAAATGGAAAGTTTTACGAGGGTTGCCTTGATTTATGAGTAATAATGGGTTTTTGCTTATACACGCATTCGATTAAACTTCTGAGTACAGTCGATTCTTTATGGTCCATGGGAGTAGTCGTAAAGTGGTTATGCTGAAGCAGGAACTGCAGGAACGAGTGTCGGCATGATGAGCTGCTATTATTAGCGAGGAAGTGCTTTTAATAGTTTTTAATGCCGGTTCGAGTGAAGCAATATTGCAGAGAAGAAGGTTTAATTTTGGACTATGCAGCTGCTGTAGTATATGATAAAATTTTTTGTTTTCAGAGGACTGATAATTTTGACTTTTTTAATTTCTATCTAGAGGTCTACATAAATGAGCCTAACATGGCCCTATGTTCTCTAGAATGCAGTTTAAACTTTGAAAATTCGCGGAATTATTCAAAAAAATTAAGAAATAACAAAGCTGCTTTCCAAAGGTTGAAAGTGGAAACGCATGATCACATTCTAAGAAGAATAATAATCTACGATACAACTGTGCGTGTGACCCACTATTGCAGATAGTTTGAAGAAATTTGCAAAACTAACAAAAATTCAGTGTTGTAGTGATAAGATTGTTTGATTTTAAAATGACCGATAAGTGAAATGTGTGCCAAAACAAAAGGAGTGACGGTATCTGTAAAGAATCTTAGATGCCCCTGATGTTTTGGGAGAATTTGAAACACTCTTGGGGACCTTTGTATTTTGTTTTTGAAAAAAAATTAAAGAATCTTGGGGACCCCTTGTGTTTTATAGTGGGACAAATTCGAAAGAATCTCGAGGATTCCTCGTGTTTTATTTTTGAAAGAATTTGATAGAATTTTGGGTAATTTTGGGATTTGAAAAGAGTATGTTAGTTTTCAAAAAGTTTAGAAGAATTTCGGAAGAAAACAGGCACTAATAACGACAAAAAGTAGGTATGTACTGCACCGTTTCCAATTTTGAAAATCGGCCACTGCGTACGGCACTCAGTTGTTTCGGCGGCGGGTCGCAGGTTCTCTCGAAATTTAACCTCTTTGCAGTCGATTTTATTGAAAGGATGTAAGGGGGAGACTGATTAGTGGGCGCCAGGTAGTTAGTAAATAAAATGTTTTATGAAACTAGCAACTACCAATTTAGTTTCAAACTATTGAAAAAAAAATACATAAGAAAAGGACAACCGATTTATCAAATTAGAAAGAAAAAAAAAGAGAGATTAAAATATTCACACTACTTATTTCGACACAATTAAAGGCCGCGCTTACGTAAGCTTGGTTTACAACGAATTAATTATAACTAAGAATACTTCTTTAGAATAGTGCCTGAAGGGCGATGGAACTATATTTGACGTGTATAAGGAATTCACGTTCGGTAGATGTAACTAGATTTGGTAACTTTTTTTTTTAAGCTGTGTAAGATCGGACATAATTGTTCTAGTGTATAATGTATTACTGGAATGTCAGAAAGTAGGTATCAAAAATGTGACATGTAAGTAAGTAAAGGTCAAATATCGAAAATGTGATGGTTTTGTGGTAATCTGGTGAATCTATTTTTGAACGAAGGAGAAAATCGCATCCCTCTAAAAGCCCAAAGAGCAACCCGCATGTAAAATTTTGAATCTTTTCCCTTCACTAGTTTTTTTAGGAGGACAAGCTTTGATGTCATCATCATGGATCCACAATTTCACCATGGATCCGTTCTGGTATATCCATGTCTCATCCAAGAAAATGAAAAGTAAATCTTCACCACAATCACGCAATTGGAGATAGGTACCGCCTTAGAAATTTGATTCTGGCAGCTATAACGTGTTTAAAATGTGAAAAACTTCGCCTTCGGAAACCTAAATTTATACGTGTATTACGTACAATTATTCTCAAAGCCGAGTGTTTTCCCTTTTACAAAACAATAACGATCATATAAAACTTAAAAACCAATTGTAGAACGGAACCAACAAAGTATATAAATCTGCGCAGTCGTCTTTCTGATTCTGATTATAATATTAACGGCACCAGCGCCGTTGTATCTGTATTATTTTAAAATTCGAAAAACACTCGACAACACCAGCGAACTTTACGGAGAATATTTCTGCCACCAGTTTAACTGTTTCCGTTTTACCCAATTTTTTGATAACCACGAAATATTTCTTGTTTCTTTTCCTTTAAAATGGACTTTCTCGTGACTACTTTTATGGAAATTGTTTCCATGCTGTATTTAAGGATTTTCTTGAAACGAAGCGTGTGGAAATTAGAAAAACTTCGGTTTTTTTTCCACACAATTCAGATTTGACATTTGAATTAGAAAATTGGACAGTTGATGCCAATCTTTAATTTCTAGTGATCTTAAGATTGCAACTTAACCACAGAAAAATTTCTGTCAGTTACTTCTACCGAACGTGAATGCTTATTAGGGCGCAAATTCATAGATTGGAAAAATCTGACCTTGGGCGTTTCCAGAGATAGTGATGTTCCGATTAGCGGTAAATTATTTCTGGCGTACCGGCGAAAATGTTCCAGGCCGTCCTCAAATTCGAGAGCTTCAAAAAAGTCAAACGAGAAGCCGTGCCGCCTTCAAGATGGCGTCGTCAAAAAATCTTGGCTTGGTTCGACGTCGCACACGGTACCAGACAAGAAAAGGAAAAACCCTCAAGTGGCTGCTGAGGGTTTTCAAGCAACGAAAAATTTGGTGCGCAAAAATGACACAAGTCTTCACCACCGTGAACACTCTCGGAAGAATGTCGCCGGAAAAATCTTAAAAACCAAGAATCGTCTCAAAGGTAGGGGTAGATATTAAGGTGACCAATGCGCTGTCGGAGGTGACCACTGCTCAGCGGCGTACACGTAAACCAGAAGGGACTGAGACATGGATTCGTTATTAGCAATTAGAATTCGCCAAGACAAAGCATAGCACCTGGTGGAAAAATGACCAAGAGACGGCAAGAAAATTTTCAGAGTGGTGAACCGGGACTTACTGATTATTCCAGGAGTGACGGGAGACGACGCTGACCGGAAGTCACCTTAAAAATGGGGGACCTCGTCACTCTGACGTAGCGAAGGTGTCGTCGATAATTAAAAACGAAATTGATAAAGAACCGATAACGATACTTGATAGAAACGTACTCACTCAAAAGAGGGAGCTACGATGATGAAAATAATATTTTTGGTTATTAAAACTAAACGCACTACGGCAAAAAGATAAATGCTGGAAAGGGTTGAGACGACAAAAAAAATGCAAAATTTTCCGGTGAAGCCTGAGGAAGCCAGCACTACCTGGTTGATTATAGCATCAACTACGCTAAAACAACCTGAAGGGTTGAACTACAAGTGGTTGATTATAGCATCAACAACGCTGAAATTTTACCATCGGTAAAAGAAAAACTAAGATATGAAGAAAGGGGAAAGGACAGAAGAAACAGGTCCATTAGAGGACTTTTACCTCAAGCAGGACTAGGCTGATGGACTATTCTTTTCCCGGCCCAACACAGGAAGACGTAACGCATGTTACACTGCACCTCCCCTACGAAAAAAAAAAGGTTGACGGAAAGGAAACCTTTTTAAGAAGTCTTATCCAAGAGAAATGGAGCCGTACATCAAGCAGCCGCATTCCTGTGTCCTCCCTGGTGAAATAAATCATCACAAGGCTGATAACTACGCGTATCACACGTCCTAAGAAGGAAAGTCTACGTAAAACCTCGTCAAAGAAACTTTGGACAGGCTGTCACAATCGGGTTAAGCATAGGGGTGGGGCGCAACAATAAAATCATAACGATGATTGGCGGTAAAACTCTAAAAAAGGAAAGAATCTGTAGGAATACTGAGGAGAGAAAATACTTCATAGAAAACAAGACGAAAGAGGCCTGGGTACAGCAAAGAACAAGCTTACCCGAACGAAACGTCCGAATTTGACCCGAAATAAGGCTTCAAGTCCTTCACGTGGTAACGACCGGCATTAGTATTGTCGTCATTCGTCAATCGGTATACTAAAGGCGAAATTTTTTCGACAATTCTAGCTATTACGTATTTTTTCGCGAGTTTGGCGGACACCTTGCGTCGTAAGTCGGACATCACATGATTCCGCCTCCATACCTTATCACCAACATTATATTCAACGTTTCTACGTTTTGTATTATATCGATTGGCGTATCGTCGATAAGCCGCGTTAAGTTTTTGGCGTATCTCATCGTAAACACTGGTGGAAAGCTGTTCGAGTTCCAAAGAGTACTGATCTCGATCACCAGGATATAAATCAGCGCTAGGTTGGTCGTGCAGAGACCCATAATATTTACCACTAAGAGGCACGTATCTACCAAAATTTAAATAAGACGGGGGATACCCAGTGACTTCGTGTCGCGCGCTGTTAATCGCGAATCGTATTTCCGATAAATTTTTATCCCATAACTCGTGACGTTCTTCTAAATATGAGCGGATAGCAGTACCAACAGTTTTATTCGTTCTTTCAACAAAATTTGCTTGGGGATGGTAACGGGCATTGAACCAGATTTTTTGTACTTCGTATTTATCGGCGAAACGTTTGAATTCCCTTCCCGCAAACAAAGTGCCATTGTCACAGACTATAAACTGTGGTGTACCAAAAGTCAAAAATACTTGGTCCTCTAAGATTTTTATCACTGCAGGCGCGTTGGCCTTTCTGAGTGGAAATAAGAGTGTATACTTGGTAAACCAATCCGAAATAACCAACAGATACTGATTTCGATTAGGTGAAGGTGGGAACGGTCCCATGAAATCAACCGCAATGACTTGCCACGGGAAACTGACGCGTTTCTCTCTACCCATCAATCCAGATGGACCTACATTGGGGATCTTTTGCTCCGCACATACTCTACACTTCCGGACGTACTTTACCACGTCCTTACGCATTTTTGGCCAGTAGTATAATTCTGACACTCTTCCTAAAGTTTTAAAAACTCCAAAATGGCCGGAAGTAGGAGGAGAATGGCAATCCTCAATAGCACGCATCCGTTTTGAAACTGGTACTAAATATTTCCATTGTAGTTCGTTGGAAATTGTAGGAAAATGGGGTCGAACCTTTTTATAGACTAAGTCATTTTCTACCTTCCACAATGGGTATTCTAAAGGATTTCGCGAGATCGTGTCCGCTAAAATACGATACGATTGATCTCCATCGTCCGGCAGAAAATCTATCGCGCTAATTTGACTTGGTCTGTTATGTGCTCGCGAGAGTGCGTCTGGTACTACATTGCACTTCCCTTTACGATGTACCATAGTGAAATGATACTGGCGTAGCTTGAGCACCCAACGAGCTAATTTACCCGTTGGCTCTTTCAAGTTGTCAAGCCACAGAAGGGAGTAATGATCAGTAATCAATGTGAACGGAGTACCTTCGATATAAGGACGGAAAACTTCGGTACAGAACACGGCAGCCAGACATTCTCGTTCCGTCACGGAGTAATTACGTTCGCTTCTCGAAAGCGATCTACTGGCGAAAGCTATGACTCGCTCGCCTCTTTCTAGATCCTGCGTCAAAACACCTCCGATACCGGTGTCGGAAGCGTCGCACTGTACAACAAACGGCTGTGAAAAATCTGGACTAGATAATATAGGTGCGGAAACCAAAGCCTGCTTTATGTTGGTGAACGCAATGTCGGCTTCTGGAGTCCAAAGGATAGGAGCCTTTTTATGTTTGTGTCCCTTCAAAAGATCGTTAATCGGCGCGCATATGGTCGAAAAGTTCTTAATAAAACGGCGGTACCAACCGCACATTCCCATAAAGCGTTTGACTTCCGTTGTGTTTGTTGGTCGGGGGTAATTGAGCATCGCTGTTATTTTTTCCGGGTCAGTCCTTAAACCGTTAACATCCACGACATACCCGAGATATCGTAGTGAAGACTTAAAAAAATCACACTTTTCCAAATTTATTCGAAGATTCGCTTCCTTTAAACGCTGCTTTATTTCTTTAAGCAATTCGGTATGCTTATCAAATGTGGCGGAAGTCACAATTATATCGTCGAGATATACGAATATGTTTGGCTCATATCTAGGACCAAAGATACTGTCCATTACGCGCTGCATGTTTTGAGCGGAGTTACAAAGACCGAAAGGCATAACTTTGAAATGATAAAGACCTTTTCCCGGTATTGCGAATGCGGTTTTTTCGCGAGAAGTCTCATCGAGTGGCACTTGCCAAAAAGCTTTTCGTAAATCAATCGATGAAATATACTTAGCGTCCTTCAACATACTCAAAATTCGGTCTACACGCGGCAAAGGATATGAATCATGTTTCGTAATTTTGTTAAGTCTGCGTGCGTCGAAACAAAAACGTTTTTCGCCGTTCTTTTTAGGAACCATCAACACGGGAGAAGACCATGGACTGTGGGACTCCTCTATAACATCTAACTTAAGCATTTCGTCGACTTCATCGTGTAAGATCTTCAACACCGCTGGAGACATTGGGTATTGACGAAGTTTAAAAGGTTTTTCGTCGCCGGTATCAATTGACATCGTCAGTTTGTTTGTTCGACCTAAACTTTTGTCCCCGGAAATTTCACGAAAGTCTTCAATAATCAAACGAGCGATTTCACATTGCGCGGGACTTAGAGTCAGTTCGGAGAGTGAAATAGCGTCGACATGAGGCTCATTTTTCAATTCAAATTCTACTAGATCATCACCGTCGCTAGACAAATGCCACGATTTCTCCTTAAAATTTACTTGAAGTGAAAATAAACGACAGAAATCACTACCTAAAATCAAAGAATGATCCAGAGACGGTACTACATAAGCTTTAAGCAATCGTAAAGAATCAGAAATACGCACGGGTAGCTCTACGATGCCTATCACTTCCTGGCGGCGATTATCAGCCGTAGTTACAAAATTTATGTCAGACTTATCCCATCTAAGCCCTAATTTAGTTAGGATGGAAATTCCGGTTCTTCCAACGATAGAATTATTAGCTCCAGAATCAAGCAATCCCACGAGAGGCACATCGAACACATGAATGGAAATATATGGTCGATTGTCGTTGTCGCGTTCGATAAACAAAGGACTTAACTGCCGCGAAAAGACACAAAACTTGTTTACAGTTCTTAACCAGTCAGACCAGTTGGCCTGATCGAATTTCGGTGGTGTTTGAGTATGAATGTGAGCCTTGTGATTTGCGATTCGGGGGCACAGAGGCTCTGACTGATCTTTTGTGACCCCTTTTACTCGTTTTTTGAACACTTCTTACAAGTGTTCACCGTAACACCTTTCTGGCCGCACCGACGACAAAATACTGTAAGACGGGCTGTACATGCTGTATATGTGTGGTTGAGTTGGTCACAATTCCAACATCTTATTTCACGCTTCAGCGGGTTCGTCGCTTTCGACAGTTGTGCCTGGTTCGAGTCAATTGCGAGAACTTTCGGGGGCGCATATTTGTGAGTACTGCTTTTAAGTTCCAGTGCTTCATCGATCTTTTTACAAAGTGCGGAGAGCGCATCTACGGAATGAGTATCATGTAACGCGATTGATGGATAGTAGTGTGGTGATATGTTACGCTTGATCATTCTTAACTGTACCTCCTCGTCGGGTGTTTTTGAAAGGCGATTAAACAAAGCTCGGATTTCGGAAATGAATATAAAAATTGATTCGTTTGGACGCTGTTAGCGAGAGCGAATCATATCCATGATCTTTTCATCGTTATCGTCCGATAGGAAAACTGTCTTCAACAGACTTACTAAAGAGGGCCAATCGCTAACTGTATACTTTACAGATCTATACCACGTCAAAGCTGGTCCAGTAAAGAGATCGTACGCGGAATCAAACAACTCTTCCGATGAAACTTTTCTAGCTTGGGCCAGGTCGTTCACCTGTTCCAAAAATTGCAAGAGACTACCTTTGCCATCGAACTTCAGATTCCATTTATAGACGGGCACGGAATTCGAATTAACGGACGGAAAATTATTGTCCCGATTTGCGCGGGGCCCACTCGTCGTCAGCGGAGTAGAAAAGCCGAACGCGGTGCCAGGTTCACCTCCTACCGATGGCGGTACCTTGGCCAATAAATCAGCCTCCAGTTCTAGAATCGTGGAGTAAAGCAGACGCCGACCGTTCTTTTCCATCTCTTCTTCCTCATCAGGGACGATAAGACGCGAATACCTCTGCATGACATGTTCTAAACGGGAGTGAACTGCCCGAATTTTTTCGTCAGCTTTCGCGGAATCACCATCGATATCGATTATTGACGCCGTTATCGCTTCCAAGGTATGGTTGATCTGCCAAACCTCGTTTTTGTAAGTCAGATCGCTTGTAGAAACGATTTCAAGTTCCCTACTAATTGCCCTTGATACCAACTTGGCCTTACTGTCAACACCATCTCGAGAAATCAGATCACGAATTTTTAACTCATAATCTAGTTCATCTTCCGAAAGATATATAGGATCAAAAACATCGAATGTCAACGCCATAGTGATATAAAAAGAAGGTGCCGATGTTGAGAACAATAAGTCTTAGTTAAACGAATAAGTTTTATAAGAATGCAGTGACTAATAGAAAATTCAAAGACTAATCAGCTCCAGATGTTAACTGCCCTGATCTCACATACAAACTTTCAACAAAAATCGACTGCTTCTCTGGCCCCACGTTGGGCGCCAAAAATAAGTGCACCGTTTCCAATTTTGAAAATCGGCCACTGCGTACGGCACTCAGTTGTTTCGGCGGCGGGTCGCAGGTTCTCTCGAAATTTAACCTCTTTGCAGTCGATTTTATTGAAAGGATGTAAGGGGGAGACTGATTAGTGGGCGCCAGGTAGTTAGTAAATAAAATGTTTTATGAAACTAGCAACTACCAATTTAGTTTCAAACTATTGAAAAAAAAATACATAAGAAAAGGACAACCGATTTATCAAATTAGAAAGAAAAAAAAAGAGAGATTAAAATATTCACACTACTTATTTCGACACAATTAAAGGCCGCGCTTACGTAAGCTTGGTTTACAACGAATTAATTATAACTAAGAATACTTCTTTAGAATAGTGCCTGAAGGGCGATGGAACTATATTTGACGTGTAGGGCGCAAATTCATAGATTGGAAAAATCTGACCTTGGGCGTTTCCAGAGATAGTGATGTTCCGATTAGCGGTAAATTATTTCTGGCGTACCGGCGAAAATGTTCCAGGCCGTCCTCAAATTCGAGAGCTTCAAAAAAGTCAAACGAGAAGCCGTGCCGCCTTCAAGATGGCGTCGTCAAAAAATCTTGGCTTGGTTCGACGTCGCACACGGTACCAGACAAGAAAAGGAAAAACCCTCAAGTGGCTGCTGAGGGTTTTCAAGCAACGAAAAATTTGGTGCGCAAAAATGACACAAGTCTTCACCACCGTGAACACTCTCGGAAGAATGTCGCCGGAAAAATCTTAAAAACCAAGAATCGTCTCAAAGGTAGGGGTAGATATTAAGGTGACCAATGCGCTGTCGGAGGTGACCACTGCTCAGCGGCGTACACGTAAACCAGAAGGGACTGAGACATGGATTCGTTATTAGCAATTAGAATTCGCCAAGACAAAGCATAGCACCTGGTGGAAAAATGACCAAGAGACGGCAAGAAAATTTTCAGAGTGGTGAACCGGGACTTACTGATTATTCCAGGAGTGACGGGAGACGACGCTGACCGGAAGTCACCTTAAAAATGGGGGACCTCGTCACTCTGACGTAGCGAAGGTGTCGTCGATAATTAAAAACGAAATTGATAAAGAACCGATAACGATACTTGATAGAAACGTACTCACTCAAAAGAGGGAGCTACGATGATGAAAATAATATTTTTGGTTATTAAAACTAAACGCACTACGGCAAAAAGATAAATGCTGGAAAGGGTTGAGACGACAAAAAAAATGCAAAATTTTCCGGTGAAGCCTGAGGAAGCCAGCACTACCTGGTTGATTATAGCATCAACTACGCTAAAACAACCTGAAGGGTTGAACTACAAGTGGTTGATTATAGCATCAACAACGCTGAAATTTTACCATCGGTAAAAGAAAAACTAAGATATGAAGAAAGGGGAAAGGACAGAAGAAACAGGTCCATTAGAGGACTTTTACCTCAAGCAGGACTAGGCTGATGGACTATTCTTTTCCCGGCCCAACACAGGAAGACGTAACGCATGTTACAGTACTTACAAATAAAGTAGGTATCTTTAATAATCTTTACAAGTTATTCTTCTGTCCGAAACACGCCTGTAGCAGTGTCCTACAAAAAATATTTTAAACTCCTAATTTTTTTTCTAGTAAGGTTAATCTTAATATCGGTAAAAAAAAAAACTTTGGGTCCCTAATGTTTTATTTTTGGTAGCATTTGGGGGATCCTGTTGTTACATAAAAGAATCTTAAGACACCCCGTTGTTTTATTTTTGTACGCATTTCAAAAAATTGAAAAGAAGAGAATTGGGATTCTTTGTATTTCGTTTTCGAAAAAGTTTGAACAAATCTTAGGGGCCTCTGGTGTTCTATTTGTGAAAAAAATTTGAAAGAGTCTTGTATTATTATTAGAAGACTTTGAAAAGCGTCGCTGACAAAGAATATACGGGTATATACTATTGTAATTATTGTATCAACCTATCTATTCTGCAACCGTGGTCTGTATCTATGATTTTATATGATTTTTGACTCCTTTTTACAAGAATGTACAAAGAGGAAATTATTGCTAATAATTCTCTTAATTTTTACCACATATTGTGATTCCTCAAGCTGATCTCCCAGTCCGACTTTAAAATGTTAATTGTCCTGTTACACATTCAAATTTTCGTCACTTTTGATATTACAACTTCTGACTAACAGCGTGAATTAATCGTTTAAGAAACACAATAATAATTTAATTATATAATATAGATAAAAGTACGATCGATGTAAAAAACTGAGATTTTAATGACAGATCATAAATGTATTCTCATGATTAAAATCCACACTATTACCTAACAATGCACCCCGCTGGGAATAGTTCATGGTTTTTTGATATTTTTACTGATGTACATCCACATATTAATTATTCCATTATTAAAAATGTTACCCTGTTAAATTAACAAATGGAGCACAACTGAAAACAATTTCAAACAATATGTGTAACAGTAAATGTAGGTATGTAACTGAAGATGGAAGAGAAAATAAGTGCGTTATCAAGTTAAAGCAGTACTCACCATATTAGGGCAAACTGCAATCCATTTGGTACTGGTATCTGAACCTGTACTGAATATTGATAAAAGTAAGTCACGAAAAACATCTTTTTTCGTCGACCTCTACAAAAAATGACATTTTACGTACTAATTCCTGAACGAAAAATCGACTATTTTTGAACCCAAGTATTTTTCGTCCACAAACACTTTTCGTTTGCAATCTCTTTTCGTCCGTTGTGGTTATTATGATACGGCACGGTGTAAGAGCGGCTATTGAATCATTTTCGTAAATCCACGATTTAATAAAAACATAGGCATAGACTGTCATTTGCTATTGTCAAATTAATTATTTACGAGGTGAATGCTTACTTTATTAAGGTCGACGAAAAAATGTAATATGCAGTTCGGCGAAAAACTGTCTATTGACTCGCCTGCTTACTAGCCTCGGCTGCGCCTCGGCTGTCAATTTGTAGACTCGACTATAATAGACAATTTTTCGTCCTTGATACATAAATAACTATTAAAAGACCTGCAATGTTCACTTGATTGACATAAGTTTATTAGTACATGTTTCGTGGTAAGTTATGCATACACCACATGTTCTTCAAAAAGCTGACGTTTGTGATTTTTTCTTCGTACCATCCATCACTAAGAGGCTGAAATGCTGTAATAAGTAAGATTGTATCTCTAGGTTGTCAAAGATTTAAACTAGACCAACAAATCTGTTTTGTGTCGTTATTTATTTTGAATGAATGAGACGTCAGCTGATGAGATTAAACGAAGTGTAGGTACACTTGCAGGAAGATATAGAACAACATTCTTTTTTTATTGTAGAATCAGTTCGTCTAATTTTCCTGAAATTTGGTAACGGGATGTTTAATGTAACACTAACATAACATAATGTGGGGGCACCCACCAAAAGGTTGATGATGCCATTTTAAGAAGTTATCAAAACTATTGTTAATATACCGACCGTAGGTCTGCAAAACTTAGTAATTATATAATAAACCAAGATTTGAATGTCAACGTGAAAGGAAGTTACATTTTGCATTCCTTTCAACATTCCGTATAATTAAACCAAAATAATATCCCATTTTTGTAAAGTCCGCCACCACAACTATGCAAATAGTTGATCCCAAACTATAATTATCTAAAAATTTAGTAACAGCTTCTCATTTTGGCCGAACTGTGGGCGAATAATTACACAACAAACGTCCCTCCTGTAGTCAATAGGTTAAATATAGGTGACATTAAAGCATTAAACCAATTATTAATATTTGAGCAGATGAAGCATCCTATACGTCCTTGACCAGAATAAAATAGACTCGCTTTGTATCTCATTTCGTGTTTTTTTAACACTTACGTATCCCAATAATTAATTATTACCCGCCAAGGTGGAACAGTTCACGGAAGTTCTTCAAAAAAATCTTCTCTTGGGTATGGTCGAGTGAACATCGTTCTTCCATACCGTCATATCCGTTGGGCGTGTACGGTAGACAGCAAACTGGCAGACAATATCTTGAATGAATTACCGCATCATAGCATGATAACCTCATTTAGTTACTTAATTAGCTAAAATTTTTGTTTGAGGTGGGTCTGCGGCAGTTTTGTATTGATTACGAATACAGCGCAAAGTTTCAATGATAACGGGGAATGGAGAAGCGAGTATAAAGTTAGGCTTTGGAGCGGAGTACAATAGTATTCAGGACTGAGTCATTGTCATTTTAATAACTATGATGAACAAAGTGTCGAAAGATGAAACTAAATAAACAGTTCTGGGTTTTGTTTGTTGGTTGGGTTAGTGTTTTGATAATGGAATTAAAATAATTACATGGATGTTATTTTTAGAATGACGAATATTGTTTTTGTTTCTGCATTGATATATTCGTTGAGTTGTAGAGAAATTAAACAATAAGTTTGTATTATTACTTCTGTGTAAAACAGAGTGCCTTTAAAAAGAGCTCTAGATATCAATTCAAGTATGTTATTTTAACTCTTGAGAGAGTGCCAATCTAATTGTTTATTACTTTGGGTATAATTTTTATTTTGTTTTCTTAGTTAAAAAGAAGTGGGTTAAAGGAGCAACATCGATAATTCAATATAAACTATAAATTTTTCTGTGATAAATTATGAAACCGCGTCTATTATGCAACCAACAATACCTTAATTTCTAAAATACATATATTTTATCATCAGTTCCACTTAATTTTTTTAGTGTTTATAGTTCATATACATTCCTTTTAAATCAGATCTTCAAATAATTTTAAACATTACATACATTAAATGTGTAAAACTATTAACAGTTATATCCAACAACTTCGTATATATGTATTATAGTGATAATAATTATTTCAATAATATATATTTTAAGGGGATTTTACTGTTGTGGTAATGTTGTAGATATCTACAATAATTTCTTTGATTATCATTCTCGTATTTAGATAAAGATAAAATGATCTCTTAACAATGTGATGAGGTCATCATCACATTAATCAAATCCCAAACTGGTAAGATGTTAGGCAACCAATAATCCAGAACTGTATTTAACTGGTTAACGGCAAGCTTATTTTATTTCATAGTGACAATCTATTAGAGATTCCAGATCCTTAGAAATAAAAATGACTAACAGTAATTTGTTTGTCGTTCAAATGAATTCTTCTAATCACTAAAACCTAAAGGTTGGCGGCCTTTTCGAGGTGACACGATATTTTTAAAATGCCACAAATACAACGAGAGTAAGAATGATTGAAATATATAGTTGGTAAAACTGAAAATAATTTTGGTTGTTCAGTTGGCGGGAAGAACTGTCCACCAAATTTGATGTTTCAAATTTAACTTTGCTGCATAGGTATTGGTGTTACTTTTGCCCCCATTGAATCGTTTGATCAGCATCTCGGCATTTTAATTTGCGAGTAGTGTGTAGTTTTGTGTTTTTGGTTCAGTTTTTTTCTTCAATAGATACCTCTTTTTGTGGAGCAAAATACTTTTATGGTAATGCCATATTTTCGCAGTGAAAACCAAGATGAATTTGGGAACTGGAATTATTCCCTAGAGTTTTATGACCAGTTCATGGGCATCTATCCTGATATACAAACTGCATTTCATCTTTTCACACAGCATTGTACACGTATTGTTGGGCGGTTTCTGGAAACCGGTACTATCGAACAAAAAAAATCAACTGAAAGACCGGCATCGGTGGTAACAGAACCTGGTCTACTCAAAATCCTCATGTTTTCGTGGAGACAGATCTGCACCCCATTAAAATCGCTGTATCTTTTTTAATGAAACGATAAATGCTGACCGATATAGAATACTAATTTTAGACAATTTTGTAAATCAACTAGACGAAGAAGAACGAGAAAATTGTTTTTTTCAACAAGACGGTGCGACTCCTCATACAGCTGCTACTACGCTGCACTATTTAGAACAAATATTTCCTGCAGTGATTAGTAGGATTATGGCCTTCTAGGTCACCAGACTTAACACCTCCAGACTTCTTTTTGTTTGGACACTTAAAAAACAACATTTTTCGTAATAGACCTCATAACTTTGAAGACTTGCAAGATGCTATGGTCCGTGCAATTAACAGTATCGGTCTCCAAGTTTTACACATGCTTGAAAATTTAAAAAGAAGGGTGTATATTTGCTTAGAAAATAATGGACAACATTTTCAACATTTATTATAATCTTTTTCTGCTTCTTTAGTTTCCGTATTAAGTTTTGTTTATTTATTTATTTTTAATTTCCTATACATTGTTACAAAGTAAACCCAACGCCTCCCTAGTACGACGCCTATGGGTTTTCTAGTATGTGCGGCGATGATGGACCCATCGTCGGTGACGGCGGCCGGACGGTATTCACTAAAGAAAAGCCTGGAAACGGAAGTCGCGATGGATGGTCCAGAACAGGCCTAGAAGCGGTGACGGCGACCTTTCGAGAAGGACCGCGCGCTGTTTAAATGGGAACCACTGTCGGGAGCAGTCAGTGAAGTCCGGACAATGGAAGAAGTAGAGTCTAGTCGAATCTATTCCATTCGAAATTATTCTGTACGTCTGTTAGTCGTGTAAATTTGAGAAATAAATTGTTGAACTTTATCCACGCCGATTATAAATTACCAATCATCATAACAATATTTTGAACTAACCTTGGTAAGACCACAGGTAAGACATTCTTAGTTGTGTATAATTAGTTGCATAATTTAATGGTTGTCCCGTTGGATACCGCTCTCCCGGTCCCATTTACTAGTCACGCCACTGGAGTTATCATAATCTTACTTGCAATGATTTATCACCAGTGATGTGTTATATCTGTTATATACAGGAACATTTTTTAACTCTGAACTTACACCATAAAGTCTCTATGTTCTGAAAAAGATCAATGTTTTAGAAGTATGCACCCAATATTACATGGAACCTACGTGATAATTAAAAAAAAAAAGATTTCAACTTGTCAAAATATAATTTGAAAACTTGAGTAATATACACACAATGGTTTAAAAAAGAGAATAGAAAGTACAAATTTTAAGTTGGTATCGCAGCCACTCAAAAATGTCAATTGGCACAATTTATAATGTTATTGCAAAATTTAACACTCATGGATGCGTCGAATATAAACATCACCGGAGAAACAGATCAAATTATGTCCTAACTGAAGAAATATACAATTAAACATCTTATGTTATGCCGAAGAGAATTCAATGCCATTGTAGGTAAGCGAAGAAAAATGTTGCTGCCTCGGTAGGAATCGAACCCCACGCCCCCCGTTAACCATGACAAGCAACTACTTTGGAATTTCTCCGTCTTCATTTCGCAGAGTTTTAAAACAGTGTAAATACAAACGTTATAAATTCACAAATCAGCAACAACTAAGTCCAGAAGACAAAATTAAAAGAACGGTTTTTTGCGAAACATTTAATTTAAGAAACAATAATGAAAACATTTTACAAAACATCGTATTTACAGATGAAGCATTATTTTCATTAGACGGTGAAGTCCATTCCCAAAATTATCGGTTGTCCTGTTAATTTTCTTATATCCTTTTCCTTCCGTAGGGCTAATATGTGGGGACGAATTATAAACCAAACCTTAACTGGTCCATTTTTTATTGAAGTAAATTCAAAATTTAATAATTAATGATGTTTGGTTTCAAATGGATGGGGCTCCCCCACATTCAACTGCAATAGTAACACATTATTTACACGAAATTTTTAGAGCAATTGACCAAAAAAATAAGACGTACCTACAATTCGAATGCTTGCATGACGATAGTACTAATTTAATATTTGTACTTTAAAAGTTTTTTTTTATTGACACGTAGGTTTGATGTAATATTGGTTGCAGACTTCTAATAAGTAAAACACATCAATGTACATTGATGTGTTTTTTTTTCAGATTGACCATAAGGACTTTATGGTATATGTTCAGAGTTAAAAATATGTCCCTGTATAACATATCACTGTTTGTCACAGATTTGTTATCAGGCTGACAACTTGAAGAAAAAAACAAGTTCAAACTCTCTCAATCATTTTTGATCTCTCTGTATTTGTCACATTATTTAGGGTTAAAGGGATATAAACCGATTCACCATCCACCGTACAGGGTGCAGTGCAAAGACTTTTAAATTGGAAAAATGGTGTCCTCAGTTGACCACTCAAGTAAGGTTAGTTCAAAATTAAAAAAATCTACTATGAGTTTCTAATGGTAGCTTGATTTTACACAGACATAATAGATAGAAATCTGAACTAATTCTTGCTACAAGCTATAAAGACTATACAATTATCTTTCTGTTACTAATAAAAGTTTAACTATATAAAAAGCTTCTGTTAAAGAAATATTGCAAATTAAAAACCATAATATCCATCAAAGTAAGGTATTGTGCCGTCAAATTAAACCGAATGCTGCCTGGGGCGCGGTCGTGCTGCCACTCATTGAAGTGATTAGGATGGTTGTAATTTTTATTACTCTCCACTGTTTGGGCACAGCATATCTCTTATTTAAGTACTAACTGAATGGTACGCGGCATTCGGCCCAAATTTATGGCATCTATAAGCTGTGGTTAGGGGTTTATTGAGCGCTTGAGGCGTTCAGCTTATTGTGACAGCTACTATACAACATCGTTTCTAACGTTTTGCCCATGAGTGAAACGGAAAATCCAGAAACACGCCGGAAAGAAAAAGAAAGCGAATATTTTGCCGTAGGAACTATTCCTACACTCCAACAGTACCTAGTAAAATTTTACAACCGCTACTGTTAGGGATTGTCGGACAATGCAGGGGGATAATGACGTCAATAACAAGACACTATAAACAGTGTCCACTGTCATTCCACTGTTTACAGTGGGCTGGAAACATCCAGGGTTGCATTAAAAATTATTGTATTTGATGCATGAATAAATATAAGATTTCTATTTATTTAAATAATTATATATACCTAATACTACCTACATATAAAACGAAAAAAATGCGTAAATTTTCGAAATTATGGCTTCTTTCATGCTGTACGTAACTTTACAGAATTTTTTGGGGTAACTTTTAGAATTGGATTTTTATTGTACAGAACACTTTTTCCTGTATTGTAAGATAGTTAACTTCAGTAACTGTGCCGTTCGTTCTATTGGTGACTGATGATTTTCGGAAACTAAAGTTTTATGAACTGAAATTATTTATTCGCGAGTTCCCGGTTTTAATTTTTTTTCCCGAACACGTGTTTCTTCACTTTCTGATTCAGAGCTGCACAAAAATTTTGATGCTGCTGTTCGTTTCTACGCCAGGCAATATCCCAAAAGAAGAACTCCCTCAAATCAAGCGTTTAGAAAACTTGAAAAAAATTTACGAGAATTTGGGCAATTCAAAAAAAAAAAGTTAGAAATCGAACTGTAACAACGCCGGATAATGAAGCTGCTCTGATTGAAATTGTAGCAGAAAATCCCCACGTGCGTCAAAGACAGATTACAAGACAAACGGAGATTAGTTTGGGTTCGGTTTTCAACATCTTAAAGGCAAATCGATTTCATCCATACCATGTGACAATTGTCCAACATTTAACAGAACGCGATTTTGTCCGACTGTTAGTATTTTGCAAATTCGTGAGGGCTTAATTATGAGACAATCAAGATTTTTTATTTAACATTTTGTTTACGGATGAAGCCACATTTACCAATAACGGGTGTGTAAACAGACACAACTCACATTACTATGTCCAGCAAAATCGCCACTGGTATGAGGAAAAGCACTTCCAAGAAGTTTTCAAAGTCAATGCTTGCTGTGGAATTGTTGGTCCACATTTTTTTGATGGAAATTTAAACGGACATATCTTATCTAAATTTTTTAAAGAATATTTTACCTGAACTGTAGAGCTAGACATACGAAGAATAATTTAGTTTCAAAATGATGGCGTTCCCGCTCATTATCAGAGGGACGTTAGGAACTATTTACACAGAGCGTTTGGACCAAGACTTATTTCTAGAGAAGAAGAGTGCGCTTGGCCTGCACGGACCCCTGATCTAACGCCATTAGATTTTTTTTTTTTGGGAGAAGGTGAAAAATGACGTTTATAGTGTCCCAATCGACAATGAAAACCACTTACGTGAAAGGATAATAGCGTCATGCAGATCTATAACTCCCGACATGTTAGATAGAGTTTCTTGATTTGTGCGATTATGAATTAAAACAGCGGACAGTCGTTTTATGAATTTTATTAACAATAACAAGTGTGTTCTAGAATAAGAATAGAATATGGCCGTTAGGTCGACTAAGTGAATACAGATGAATATAGAGTGAATGTCGAGCGCTTGGCGAGTGAATAATGTTGACTGAATGAGTTATAATGAATGAATGAGTTCTGAATGATGAACGAATGCTACCTTGTGTTCCAAAGTATGGGTGGCTCTGGCTCCCACCCTTACGGGTGCAGAGGTTGAAACAAGTTCCCCGCCAGAGGCACAAACAGAGTTCGTAGAAATTTTGAACGTAGGATAGGCTCTGTGAAGATAGTGGAAGCAGGTATTTTGAATATTTATTATTAATTAGTTTTCGTTGTAATCTGATCCATTAATAAATTGAGTATTATTTTTTTCAATTTTGTCATTATTTGGCATTGACATCTTTGTCGTTTTTTTCCGTGATCGCTATGTAAAAAAAATAAATTTGACGAAGTCATCTCTGGGGTGTATAATGTTACCTAAGCAAAAATTGTACGGCGTGAACAGATAAAATGAACATTCTGTATATTATATTATCTACTTTTTAAATTTTATACAAATCCGTTCATAACTAACAGAGATATTGGTTACGAAAATCCTAAAAGAATCAAGTTGTTTATATCCGTCCGGTATCCTTCAAACGATGGGCCAAATGCGTCAGTACGGACCACAGGTACGGACTTTTTAGGAACTGAGCTCTTGCGCCTGAACACAGACTACCCCCTGCAGCACATTCTCTTTAATGATCTAAAAAACATGAATATTTAATACAAAAAACAAAACGAAGCAAATTTCACGCAATAGTTATTTCATTTTCTTTAATAATAATTATTACCTCAGTCTCAGAAGTTTGGATGTAGTGCAAAGGTAAAGTTTGTCTAGAATTATAAGAATTTTATGGACTCCCAAAGTTAATTCGTTTTACAGCCTTGTTGTCAATTTTATTGTACAGCTGAAGAGCGTGGCGAACAAAGGTACAGAAAACATCGGCTTTCTGCTGACAGGCTCTTTACCTGTACAATAGAATTGACGACAGGGTTGTAAAACGAATTAACGTTGGGAGTCCATAAAATTCTTATAATTCTGGACAAACTTTAATGCATTGCGGTTTAAAGTTATTGATCGATTGTTAGCGTAAAAATTTTTAGAAAAATGCTCACTACAAATTCTCCAGTGTGGTTTTTTAAACTTTTTTTTCTGTATTGTCAATTTGTAGTGCTTCTCCCCATTCTAAAATCTAAAAAATAAAATGATTTTGCATTAAATTTTTCTTCTTTTTTTTTCTTACTTAAAAATTAAATATACTTCAATGTTTGTAAACTCACCTTGCAAGCGATCGAGGAAAACAATGCAGTGCCTTCGCATTTCCTGTGTTCTTGCCACAAATAATACAATATCTACAACAATAATACATTATTTGTTTTATTTAAATTTGCAATAAACAGCTAACATTTTTTACCTTCTCGTCATGGCGTGCTTCCAAATAATTTTAGGTATGTACTCCTTGTTGGTATTCGCCACGTATTCGCACTCACACACTTTGCGCGTAAATTTTTGAAATTCAAAGTCGCGCAAAGTTATTGCCGTTATTGCTCATGTACCGAAGTGTGCGTGCGTCACACATATACGTCAGAGCACATATACGTCAGGAGTAGGGATATGTGTAATGGGGGATGGCGTCCGGCAGTTGTTTTCTGTCAATTTTCAAATGTGTTATACAGAAATTTTGCGACTGCAGAGCCATCTGCCTTGAGATCAAATGTGGCATAAGGATAGGTTTATGTATGTACGCCCAATATGATAACACGGGAGAGATATAGAAACGAAGACAGACTTATGGGTCTGTAGTGCATTGAAAGGGTATAGATAAACCGGCTCAAATTATAGTGGACCAAAAGGTATAAGGTTATATGGCCATCATAAAATCATCCCATTGTGTCCAAATTAAGTTGTTTACAATAGAAAAGGTTTTAGGGTCGTAAATAACGTGTCCACTGCAGCTCGACCGGCTGTTGTGGTTTCGTTCAGGGACGGCTTTCACTAATATGAAAATCCACCACTCCACTATTTCTTTACTACCTGCAGCCGCTGAGGGTTCCGAAATAACCACTCGCTTTGAAAGCCGGCCCTGTTAAATGTGAGCAAGAAATGTTTAGAAGACGATTTATTGCCAACCCGTAAGCTTAGTGCGAACCACACAAAGGGGGTATTTATTTGCGGTCAACTACTTTTATGATGGTCATATAACCTTATACCTTTTGGACAAGTATAATATTATGAATGCATACGTTGTATTATTTATTACTACAAAGTTTGCAGGCTTTGGCGTCACCTAAAAGCTATGGTTCCAAACTTTCGATGAACGTAAAAGTGTAAAATCGACAATGGTGAAAGGTAATAAAAATGCTGGTACTATCGGAATTTTTTAAGTAAGGGGATAGCATTGTCACAAATAATGTTTTAAGATAAAAAAACCTTTGCTAAGTTTCCAGATAATTTACTTTTATGCGTAGGTCATACATACAGCCTGTTATTGAAAGGTACGTACAAAACAAAATCGGCAATTGGTCTCGAAGTATGGGTGCTAAAAGTTAAAAAAAGTTCAGGTAAAAGTGTTCTCCTTTTAGAGATAAAAATTATTGAAATTTATGTCCAAATTCGTTGTACGCCTCTGATAAAAAGATCACCTTTCGTTTCTATATCAACATTTAGTCTCTACAAAAGTTTTATTGTTACAGTTGCTAGGATTTACTAAAATAAATTAATTTTACCTATTTATCCTTCAGTAGCGTCTAAAAAGGTTGGATAAGGGTTAATTTTCCCCTTATAATTTTGATAAGACAAAATAAGTTTTTCCGACTTCTTGAGACTTCGCGAAGAACTGTCCATTTTGTTGTATACTTGTCCAAAAGGTATAAGGTTATATGACCATCATAAAAGTAGTTGACCGCAAATAAATACCCCCTTTGTGTGGTTCGCACTAAGCTTACGGGTTGGCAATAAATCGTCTTCTAAACATTTCTTGCTCACATTTAACAGGGCCGGCTTTCAAAGCGAGTGGTTATTTCGGAACCCTCAGCGGCTGCAGGTAGTAAAGAAATAGTGGAGTGGTGGATTTTCATATTAGTGAAAGCCGTCCCTGAACGAAACCACAACAGCCGGTCGAGCTGCAGTGGACACGTTATTTACGACCCTAAAACCTTTTCTATTGTAAACAACTTAATTTGGACACAATGGGATGATTTTATGATGGCCATATAACCTTATACCTTTTGGTCCACTATACGTACCTTTCAATAACACCCTGTATATTCTAAAATAGCAGCTGTTAAGCAGTTTTTAAATGTAGATTCAATTTCATTCGCTCATCGAACACCAGAAGTGGTTTTGTGTAGGGAAAATAAAATACTTATCGTGTTAATTTATATCATATCTGACATTTAAATGCCGTGCTCCCAATTTGACAGGACCGAAGACTGAAAAGTTTGGGGTGAATGTAATCGCTCTAAAGAAATTGAAGGACTTCTATAATTATTAGTTATCTTTAAAGATAACAAACAGAAAACTCAACCAGTCACAATGGATATAGTGGATGTAGTAACAATAAATTAAATTTTTTGTTTTTTCAAAAGTATAAACGGAAAATTTGTCGAAAAGTGTGTTCTTTTAAAAGGCTAAAAATCAAGGATTATATAATAATTGAGGAACTTTCTAGTGATCAACTTTATCCCCCGGAAATATTTTCAGAATAATGAATAAGTGCTAGATTTGCGGCATATCTTCAAATGACGAAGAAAACGATTTTTAATTTTGTGTATTTTAAGCGAAATGTTATGAGTTTGAATTCGCGCTAGCTTTCCCAAATGGTCGGATTAATATGTTTTTCTTAGCAGAAATATCCTCAAAATTACGACTCCGTGCTTTAATTAATTTAATTATTTTTGCAATGTCTTCAAAAAAACGGAGACCATTTCACACGGCGCATCCACCATTTTTAAGTAAATGTTAAAGTTGCTGGAATTCCTCCGAGTTTGCGTAGATCGGTTAATTTTTTTAATGTGTATGACTATAGGTTATTTTGAACTGTAACCAGTGGCGGATTTACGTTTTGGGCGCTCGGGGGCACTACAATTCTGCCGCCCCTTTGACTCAACCTCAAAATATTTTAGGGGTTAAATTAAGAAACAAAAATTAAATTTATGTACTAAATTAATAAAATTCTATTTTAGGTCTTACAATATAAATCATTACAATTAAAACTAAAAACAAGCCATTAGTTCTAAAATGTCTTGCGTCTTGCTTTTTGGAAGGCGAATTGTTCAATGATATCATCGAAATCTAATGATAATAAAACTTCAGACTCGCACTCGATCGTCAACACAGCAAGTGAATTTAGTCTGTCTTCAGTCATTGTGGATCTCAGATAGTTCTTCACCCTTTTTAAAGTTGAAAAAGACCTCTCAGCGCTGCAATTACTGGTTGGCGTGCATACAAACATCCGGTATGCAATATCTACGTTTGGAAACACGGAATCAAGTTCATTTTTACGAAGAAATTTCATCAAATCAATAGGTGATATGTTACCAAGATTCTTCTCGGCGCAGTGTGCTTGAAAATGAAGCATTTCATCTTCCAACGAATCCTCTAAATCTAAACTAAAAAAACTTTGCAAAGATTTTGACTTCTCGCGTACACTCTTTGCATCTAAATGTCTAAGTTCTGTAATTACAGAAAATTTTTCGTTAATTTTTTTATAGCTGTCGTTTCTTTGTATTAATTTTGATTTCAAGCAATCCAAAATAACATTAAATGTTTTTATTCTGAAGCTATCTTGAGCTGTCATTTCAATCTCGTTGTTTTGGATTTCATCGAAATGCAGTTTACGTTTTTTTTTACGACTAGTTTCAGCTTCATACGTTTTCTGAATAGATATTTGAATGCTTTTTTCTTCGTAAAAATGAAATTGGTCTCGTGTATCATTTACCAACTTAATTAATCCTTGGTATAGATCTATAACTTCAATAATACTTGTATCGACACTTTGTACCTTTTTACTTACTGAATTAAATCGTGAAAGTAAAAAGTCCCACAAATTTTGCAAAAATGCAGTTTTCTGAATAGATAAACATTCCATTTGAGACCTGATTCCTTCAGCTTCGCTTCGTGTACTTGCTTTTTCAAACTCGTCTTGTTCTATTTTAAGTAAACAATTATAAATTTGTGGCCAAAATTTTGTTAGGCAGCGTACAGCATCACTTCGCGCCGACCATCTCGTAACGGAAAGAGATTTTACTCTGACATTTTGTGTGTCAGAAAATGAGTTTAAAATTTTCCATCGATGTGTGGAAGCAGAAAAAAAGTTGTATAAATTTTGAACCATTCGAAAATATTTCACTGCTTCTAAACAACATTCTGCTGCACAGTTGCCAACCAAGTTTAGCGAATGTCCTGAACAAGGAACATATTCAGCGTATGGGTTTACTTCCTTAATTCTTGCTTGTAGTCCTGTGTAAATGCCTGACATGTTTCTTGCGTTATCATAAGACTGACCTCTACAATCAGCTATGTCAATATCGTAAGCTGAAAACCTGGTAAAAACTGCAGTTGCGAGCTCTCGGCTTTGTGTCCCGGATTTTCGATGAAAGTTAAAAAACGTTCTACGGCAGAACCATCGTTTTTCACGTATCGTACGATAAATGTAAGTTGATCGACATGGGAAATATCTGGGGTGGAATCTACAATGATGGAATAATATTTTGCTTCCTTTGTTTCCTTGACAATTGCAGTTGAAACTTTTTTCGCCATTAATTGAATAAGCTCTTCATAAATAGTTTTTGACAGATAGCTTGTACTACCGCTACCTTTATTACCGAATCTATTTATATGATTTGCTAAAAATGGATCAAATTTTGCTAATAATTCCAGGAGCATCATAAAATTTCCATTGTGCGTGGATCCAAATTTTTCATCATGTCCTCTGAAAGAAAGTCCTCGTGACGCTAATGATTTTACACACGACACAACTCTTCGCAAAACATTTTTCCAATAATTAACTTCTTCGTCAATTGCAGCAGATAATTTCTGGTCAATCCGACCTTGGTTCCTTGATCGTGCTCTTAAAAGTCTTTCACATTCTTTATGTTTATTGGAATTTTCGTGATCAGTAACTCTTTCAAATGAATGTTTCCAATCATTAAACCCTTCAGCATTTGAAAAAGAGGTCGTGTTGCCAAAAAGTAAACAGGGAGCACAGAAAAGTGTTTGCTTAACTGGAGAATAAATAAGCCAAGCACGAGGTTTTTTCTCCTTATTAAGTAGAGTCCTGACAAACAAGGCAGGAGATAAATACCTTGTTGCTCCGTTACTATAAATGCGCTTAGTTTGGGAAAAATCGGCATTTTGATTTTGACTGTATCCATATTGAGCCACATAATTACGCAAGGTTTCATCAATAATCCAGTTAGCCAGTGGCGGCTCCTCGGGGTGGGCAGGGTGGGCAATGCCCACCCTATTTGATTCTTTACGATAGGAAGTAAAATATTGATTTTTTTCTTTTTTAAATTATTTTTTTTGTATACACAAATATTTATAATAATAAACATCATTTAAGCCAACGGATTTTCTTCATTACATCCCGCAGTTTCCGCAACTGAGAAATTGCAGTTGCAAAAAAGTGCGTCAGATCTCGGCGTTATACGGTTCATGTGAGGATGGGCTAGTCCACCCTGGTCCACCCTCTTGATTGTAAGCAACAACATACGTTCGGTTTTCTATGTACGTGACTGAGAGTAAAGAATTCGAAACGCACGTCTTTGCATATCCGTGTTTTCTTGCTTCAAGCGGGGCACGACGCCCTGCCGATGCCGTCTCAATGTATAACTCGTACGCTGCGGGAGCGGACTTCGGATATTCGATTCAAGATTCAATAATTAATTTCGATTTTTCTGCTCATTTTGTTTGTAAAAGTATGTAGGTAATTATTTTTATTACTCTATTGAAATGTGGGTAAAGTGGTAAGCAAAATAATGATTATGCGAAAATTCTTGAATATTTTTTTTAATAAAAAATAGCAACACCGACATTAATAAATAATTTTTCATATCAAATGAAAATTCGTAATAACCATATTCGTTATTATGACACGGTGTTAACTTTATAATGAATTATAAATTAAAAAATTCGATTATAATGAATGATGAGAATAAGTAATTGATTTATTATTGAAGTACGTATGTGACATAAATTTGTATGTTACTACATACGTATTTTTGTTTAATAAAGTAAATGATTGCTTAACTGTAGCAGAGTCAACAAAAGTTAAATATACTTTTAATTTATTATTTAATCCGGACGGTCCACACAGTTTTGTTCCGCGCTCGTGCTAGGACGGGCGAAGCCACCCTGGAAAATCGGAAGTATTCGGCATGGTTCGTCGCAGACACGACTCTTCAGAATTCAGTTAAATGAGAAACTGCATTGTGCATTTAATTGTTATATAGTCTACTTCATTCAAATTAACGGTTAGGCGGTACCAAAGTAATTGTAAGTGTATTTTTTTCTAAAATGGCAAATCCAACTGCAGGCTGTGCGAGTACTATTAGAGAGGTGGTAAATGAAGGTAAAGACGTTGTGTTTTTTTTAATTAAAAATAAATTCAGTAGCATGGAACTTGATGACAAACTATTCGTTCATAAATTAAGACAGTGTCCCGAAATGAAAAATTTAATCATTACAAACTCTCGTGGCAGCAACAGAGGCTTTAATAAAAATTGGTATAATAAATATTATTGGCTGACCGGTAGCGAAACGACAAACAAATTATACTGTTGGAATTGTTTGTTACTTAACGAAAAATTACGAACCCCTTGGAATTCCACAGGCTATAGCGACATAAGACATATTGGTACCGCTTTACAGAAACATGATCAATCTGAAGAGCACAAATTCGCGTCGTTAAAATTAAAATTACTAGGAAAACGAAGTCAAACTATACAAAATTCTCTTAATTCGGCTTATCGTGAAAATATTTTAAAGCAGAATGAGATAATTAAAGAAAATAGGGACATTATTAGACGTTTAATCGACATGATAATTTTCTTGGGTACACAGGAACAAGCATTACGGGGACATGACGAATCACAAAATTCTCTTAATCAAGGGAATTTCAAAGAGTTGGCAAATTTATTATCAAAATTTGATGATAAATTTAAAAAATTTTTGGATGAGTCTTCAGTATTTAGCGGTTTGTCTAAAACCATTCAAAATGATTTAATTGACAGTATCAACAAAATTATATCACAAATAATATCAGCAGAAATTAAACAATCACCTTGCTTCTCCTGGCAGGTCGATGAAACCACTGACATCCAGTGTTTATCGCAATTATCCGTAATTTTTAGATACGTAACAAACGGTAAAATTGTAGAACGTTTTATGGGATTTTTCAATGTAAGTGAAGGACGCAGGGCTAATGATTTATTTCAAATGTTGACAAATACATTTCAGGATTTTGATCTTGCAAATAAGTTAATAGGACAAACGTATGATGGAGCATCTGTTATGTCAGGGGAACTGAATGGTTTACAATCAAAAATAAAAAATGTTGCTTCTCAAGCACTTTTTATACATTGTTATGCCCACAGAATGAATTTAATTTTACAAGACTCTGCCAGTAAAATAAAGGAATGTCGAATTTTTTTTGCTAATGTGAACGGTTTGTCAGCTTTTTTTTCAAAATCTACTAAACGTACCAAAGTTTTGGACGAAGTGGGTACCGCACGAATACCTAGTGGTTCAGATACGCGATGGAATTACAAATCTCGCACAATTAATGTAATTATTAATGAAAGATCCGAATTGTTGGAAGTATTTGAATATATTTTAAATAGCGATGAGTTTTCTAGAGATCAGGAGTCTATCAGAGCGGCAGTTGGATTCAAAAACATGTTAGAAGATTTCACATTTTTATTTTTATTAAACACATTTTACATTATTTTTGAACAAACCGATGCCATTTTCAATATCTTCCAGTCTAAATTCTCGGATGTGAACTACTGCAAAAATAGAATACAAAATCTTTTGGCGACATTAAAAAACTTTAGAGAGGAAGATAACTATTTTCAAAAAATATATAATGATGTATGTAACGTTGTTGGAGGACCAATAAAAAAACGCAGGATAGACCACGATTCAACAACTTATTTTAGGAGACTATATAAGGAAATATTAGATTTAATTATGAATCAGATTGATATTAGATTTAAAGATTTAGAGTTTTTAGCTTTTTTGGACTTACTAGATAAAAGTAAATTTACTTTATTTAAAAAGAAGTTTCCTCACGATTTATTAGATTTGTTCTTAAAGACTTATCCAAAATTATTCATAAAGAATATATTACAAAATGAACTACAGGTCTGGTATTCCGATCCAGACATATTTGGTAATTCATCTAATTATTCAGACATTACAGAATTTGTTTACACAAATGAGTTACAAAGTGATGTTCCAGAAATTTATAAATTATTATGCGTTGCATTATCATTACCAGCTAGTTCTGCGTCGGTGGAAAGGAGCTTTTCTACTCTTAAGCGCATCAAAACATTCAGTAGAAACTCTATGGATCAGTTTCGATTAAGTAATTTGGCAACAATCGCTATTGAAAGGGGTTTAGTAAAATATTTGCAAGATAATTTTGAAACTTCGAAATTTTATGATAATGTTATAGACCATTTCGCCCTCAGTAAAAATAGACGAATTGATTTAATCTACAAGCAGTAGTTAAATTAAGTAACAATTCATTTTCCACCGTAATAAAGTTTGAAATAATTTAAGTATTATTTATTTGTTCTTATTTATAGAATTTATTTTATTTTTTGCATTTTAAAGTTGTTGGTATTTTGAGAATAATTTTTATTTTGCTTGTTGTTATATATTAATTTTATTATTATTTTGAGAATTTATTTTTTGTTTCACTTCTCATTTTTAATTTTGTTTTTATGTTTATTATTAGTTTTGTTAATTTTTGTTTTAACGAGTACGCTACATCAGATAATTTTCCAAATTCCTACTTTTTCTACGTGTATCTTTAGTAAAGGTTTGAAATTTAACGTTTTCTTTTCATATTATTTCAAAATCTTCACATGTTGGGATAAGTATTTGATGTACTGTGTACTTTGATAAACTCCTAACTCCCGTAACCCATTTATGTACAGAACCCTTTATTTTCCTTCCCTTTCCTCTCCTGGCAAGAGTTGCTCTGACCTTCTCGTTGGTTCTTGCTGAGCGATATATGTAATATTTACAAAAAATATTTTGTATATATATATTTAATATATTATATATATATATATATATATATAATATACATAAAATATTTATTATATTGACTGACATAGAGCACCAAAACAAAAATGCTCTCTCGCTCTCACAAAGATGTTTTAGATATATGTATTACAATACATACATACTTTTTTCTAATACATGTTATAACATACGGAACATGCATTGCCCACCCATCGAAAATCACCACGAGCCGCCACTGCAGTTAGCTGGATCGGTGTCAAGTAAATAGGCAGGATCAGAATCTTTCTGAGGATTATCTGTATCTACACTTGCGTTTTTGATTGTTTGCGCATCATGTTGAAAATCTTGTGAACTCAGGTCATCTTCAACGTGATCGTCGGGTAAATTTGTTGTCGCTGAAAAGACGAATTATACGAGTAATAAATTAGAACTGAAAACTGTAGGTAAATATCGAAAAAACGTCTAATACTTATTATTTAGAAATGTAATATAAATTGTATAGATTACCATTTTTGTCAACGTCATCAGCTACCGAAATTTGTTTTTCTTCAACTTCAGTCTCTTCTGTAAGTTCTGTATGGCAGAGTTTCTCTTTTTCAGTTTTATTAAAAAAAGTCTCAAGCTTAGGCACGTTTAACAAAACTTTATTCTGTTTTTCCTGCTTTTCATGTGCCTTTTTCTTGTATGCAGCACCACTTAATTTACGCCGTTTTTCACTCATGTTGCCAAACTTCTGATGACAATATGTAACAAGTTAACTGTTTTTGTACAACCCTAGTCTTCAAATTGACTATCACAGCACACAGTACCGCAAGAACCAGAAAGAAGAAAGAACGTGAACCGAGCAACTGAAAGCACAGATGATGCTCATGCTACAGATCACCCCAACCCCGTTATCGGAGAAAGAGAAAGTTACCACATCTGCACATTCCACACCTACACCATCGCTTGACAAAATTGTAATAAGTAGACTAGCTGAGTAATCTTGCTTAGGTGGTCAATTGTTCCGTTATATGAGATCTTTAAAAGTTAATTATAATTTTTACGGGATATTTCAATTTTAAAATTTTATCCGCTTGCCGCCCCCTGTAAGGTACCGCCCCGGGGCACATGCCCCTCGTGCCCCTTATGTAAATCCACCACTGACTGTAACCCTAAATTAGACTGTGTCAACGAATGAAAACACTATATATACTTGGTGCACGGTAAATGTGCAATCTTTGGCCATCAGGTCAGTGCACTGGAACTGTATGGGTGCTATAATTTAATCTAAAATGTTGCACCCTCTAGTAAGGAGCACGATTAATTTTTAAGCAAGTTTATACTGTCAATAATTTTATATTATAACTTTTCTAATATTTAAACAACCATATTACCATACACAAATATGTAGATATAATTGTATAAGCCATTTAGAAGGCAGTGTTTGTTATTTCATTTATAATTATTCTCAGTTGTTTTAGATCAAACAGCTATTATAAAATACTACTTTTATGTGTGAAACATAACGTAGAACTCGGAATCCGTAAAAGTATAAATTCCAAGTTCTACCAACTCGGTAACAACGGTAAAAGTACGGTTTAGTTGGTTGCCTATCGTAACAAATTAATTAAAGTCAAACATTTTAAACTAATATAATTATTACTGTGATCCTTACTTCCTGTTCTTAAAATTGACATGATTGACAGTGACATTTAATTTTAATCAAAATCTGTTGATTATTATTATTATTAAAATGTCAACCGATGTCAACCCAATTTTCTTGAGCTCTTAAAATTGTCATAGCGCTAAGTATTTGAATCAGGTTCGGCAATAGCACCGTATGGTTAATTTAAGTCTATTGCCGATTCAAACACTATTTGTTGTATCATTCTTTTTTATGGTCGTATACGAACTGCGGTGCAAATTTTGCTCAACTATCAGATACTCAGGTATATGGATAATTTTCACCGAATTGCGGTAAAAATTGTGGTCAAGTGTCAGGTAGTCAGGTACAGTTGACCGAACTCGAGTAGATTTCCGTTCGGGGTAGGGAGCAGGGCGCCACTGCGCCAGTAGTACTTGTATAATCTATAATCAATTCTGTGCATAAAAACGAAAAACGATATATTGCAAAAAATGTACTTCGTAGACATATGTTTATAGAATCTAGAATTCTTAAATTCAAAAATAATGAAGTTTCAAGGTATAATTTTGTTAAATGTATCAGCTACAAATTCGTTAATATCATGTCACAATTGTAGATAATAAGATAATATTTACATAATTATATTTTAGCTTTGTTTACGGTGATTAATGAGCTACAATCGCTTTAATTTACTGACTAATAAACATTAACTAGTGATTATACAAATCTATGTAAGTATGTGATCTACAGGTCGTTTTTCAATAAATATTTAAAAACAACGAAAAGTAAAGAAAGTGAAGTTATTTGAAAATTGACATAAATAGCACAAATTTTTATTCACTTCTTGGAACCCCCACTTACCGCAGTTTCGTCAGGGATGATAAGGTATCAGATAGGTACAAAATTTTGTACCGCAATTCGGTCAGTGTCTATAAGATACCAGGTAGAGCTTATTTGAAAGCAGAAGTACACAGCAATAAAAGAGCGCAGATACCAGTATTTGAAACACTATTCAGTGCGCATGAGCACTACTTTCACAGAATCAGCGGCGTCGAGAACGAACTTCCTTTACTCTTTGGACCTGTTTTGTACGTTCTTATACTAACGCGAGCACGTACAAACCTCAATAACAACACTAATGGTCCGCTACTGACTCGTCCATACTCTTCGCTCATTTTCGCGCTTCGCGCATTCATCCCTCCCGCTCGATGTACTTCTGGTTTCAAATAAGCTCTAGTCAAAAAATTTCGAACCGAAATTCGGTCAAGGATTAAAAATCCACCGCAGTATGGACAGGTTGTTTTTTATTATCAGTTATTATATTATATCGCACCCATTAGGAAGAACTTAAGAACTAATACGGTAATATAAATCAAGCAGAGCTTCAGAGTATTTTTGGAAATAAAAATATACCTAATAATTAAAATGTGGTTGCAACAAAATGGAGGGCATTTTCAAGAGCAGGAACTAAAGATGAGAAGGAATTCAAATGAAAGACACATATTTAAGTTTATTAGTAATAAAAAACACGATCAACGACAGCCATCGATTTTTGAAAGTTTGTCTTTGATCGTTGCATTTTCAACTCGAAACTGTCAGATTCACGGTAATCTGATAAAAGAAAATTTTCTCAAAGACAATTCTTCAAAAATCCGTAACTATATCTTTGATCGTGTTTTTTTTTATTACTTTCTTGATATAAAACCAAAATCAACTTGTACACTGGTAGTAGCAGCAATATTTTAGTATATTTGTGCATAATTCGGCTAACAAAGCTTGATCTTTTAATGACGTACAGGTGTAATTTATAATAATAAACGTCACAGAGGTCAGATTAATTTGTTTAGGCTCATTGTACTCAAGCTGATGCTCTCGTGAAATAAATAATATTAACTATAGTCGCATTGTACTAATAAATTAATCCCCTTAGAATATAATGCTGCATGACATCTACATTCTTCACTTCATCTACTTAATTAACACTGTTTACATTATTCCAACAATGGCTATTAAGAACATAGCGCCTATTTTTAACGTGAACGTAATTAAATCGGATTAAGAGCGATATACTCATCAATGCGAACAGTCTTCATTGTTCGTCAGAGCTGCCTACCAGCGAAATCCTAAATATTTCCCCCGAATAAACGGATGCACGTAGGAGAGTCGTGTTTCTTTTAAAAACTCTAAAATATCTCGACACTACTAAATGTCTCGGTTTACATTTACTAAAATAAACAAGTAATTCGGGTAGCGAAGAGCTAGGAGATGTAAAACATACGAAATGGGTGCTGGCTACTTATCTTCGTGTTTGAGTGGTTTATAAACAGACTCGATCGAGTTTATGTGCGTTTGCATCAAGAGGAACGGTTTCAAATTTAATGTGGAAAAGTAATACTCCTACTTTATTTTATTGCGGAATACAGCTTGCGGTTGTCGCAAACAAAAATAAACGTTTTCTTCTTATAAATATTGTTTTCGTATTAGGTATCTCGGAAAAACCAATTGAATCAGGTGCTTCATACTCAGTAGAAAAGATTCTTAAATTAGATTCTAACCAGTTTTTTTTTAGTAAATTTAATCTAAAAAGTCCTATATTCGACACGCATACCTTAAAATTTTGCATTGTTACTTTTATGAGAGTTAAACAATGATCAGTTATGTGGGTTTTCAATCAGACAGGCGACCAACACCTGAACCATCTTTATATGTAATAATTATAGGAGTTAAATCCGTTAAATTATTTCACAGGTTTATTAACGTGTGAAAATGCAGCGAACGAAATTCATGGCGTTGCAGGCAACAAATAAAAATAAATGAATTCTAATAAAATTCCAAAATCATGGAATTAGATTTGGCGTGGATAACGGCGTTGGAACCCGGTAAATTTATCTAGAAGTCACGAATATGATAGAATTTTGAATTTAATTATGAACAATAGAACTCATCGGATTGCAGGTTTCGAAGTATTATTATCTTAATCATTTTACCGTTAGTGGTGGCAGCTGATGCGAAACTGAGTCTGGAGTGTAATTAATTTTGTACTTCAGACAAATTCAGTCGGTTCATGAAGCCGATTATTGACATTATTTAACAACAGAATAAAAAATGCAATAAAACTACCAAAAAACATGATACTTAACACCGTTTTAAATTTATTTTGTCACAGAATAAGTCATGAATGCCAGCTTTTAATTTAGGATGCTCTCTGGTCAAGGAACTACGGTGTTCCATTTTTTTATTCGCTAGTCATAAAACTATTAATTCCGTGAATATTTTCATAGTCAGTAGATTTTTGCAACGGTTGGTCATTTTTTGTTGTAATTCTGATGCGCTGTATTAAACAGAATTTGCGAAATTATTGACCATATCTGTTAAACAACATTTAAACTTAGAAGACCTGTATATTTAGCAGGCAAAGATTTAAAAATAGAAACATTATAAGAATGCGTCTACTACATATATAATTTAAATTTATTGAATCTAATTAATCTGTTTAATATCTTATATCACGTTTATATTATGGGTTAACCAAAATGAGAAATAATAGTATATTATGATATTAGTTTATAATGCAAGAGATTATGGCATGAATGAAAGTTTAGAGCATGAGCGCAGCGAATGCGCTAATTTCATGAATGCCATAATCCCGCATTATAAACGAATATCATACGCTATTTTGTGGTGGAAGTAGCGGTAGTGGACCATCGATTTTAATTTCTAAGTCCAGTTTTATTTTCACCTCAATAAAAATACAAATGACAATTCCTGTTGGTTGCTATGACGTTTTTTTGAAACAATTCCATTGTCTTGTGGAAAATCCCTATGGTGTACCATTGTGTTTCCACGACACCGCTTTATGGCATCTGAAATGGTGCCGTAATGTGGCAGATTATATTATCCATTCACGATCTTTATATAGTAAAGTAGGCGTTGATATTTTTTCTTTAAGTTGGATAAACTGATTTGATGATTTAGTTTTTTGTCTGTCATTAGTCTGATTGACATTTGCTTTGAGCTGGATGGCCACTTTTCTACTTCATTTATTAGATCAGAATTATTAGACGCAATTTTTTAATCAAGCAAACATATGTTTTAATTTTGTCAGCATAGATAATTTGTCATTGTGACAGATTTACAGATTATTGCGACATTAATTATTTAAAAAGAAAATGCCTAAAATAGTTTTACTGCAACAAAAAATTGCAATAAAAAGATATATTTTGCAATTTCGAAAAGACAGGCCCGATCTTTCTTTCGAAGAAGTAACTATGAGGGTCTCGAACATATTTTCTGTAATGTAAAAATACGCTGTAAAATATTGTTAATTTTTTTTTCATAGGTGGGAACATCAACTGTGGCGAAAATTTTATTAATAGGGAACCAAAATTTAAAATCATCACTATCTGGCAAGCCAAAACAAACGGATTTATTTACAAATTATATGTTTCGGAAAGACCTGCAACGACAAATTTGGCAACTTAATGAAAAAAATGAATATTTCACTGTAGATACTCTTTTGGCATATTCTAGGGAACAGTTGGAATTTAAAGGGGGGGCGAACCACATTATACAAAATTCTTAAGTCAATGGATTATAAACACAGAGAAGTAAATGGTGGCAAAATTCTATGTGAACAAAAACATGTCGTTGCAGCCAAAATTACTTTTTTGAGAACATATTTACAGTTTCTAAATTCTTGTGAAAATTTGACTTTCGTGTATTTGGATGAAACATGGATCTATTAAAATGGTTCGTTCATTCGTCGCTGGGTGCACGATACTAATCTAAAAAGCAATCCCACCAAAATTAAAAGTGAATGATCAAGGTTTACTGTTCTCACCGCGGGTTGTTCAACGGGGTTCTTGGATGGTTGCAATAATTTTTTAAATTCAAAAAATAACGATAGAGACTATCATAAAACGATGGACGGGACAATTTTTCAAAATTGGGTGGTTAATCAGCTCATTCCTACTTTGGCAAAGTTATACCAAAAATGTGTGGTGGTTTTAGACAATGCACCGTATCATTCGGTTCAGTTGGATAAACCACCCACTTTTTCTAGTAAAAAATGTGAAATGCAGGAATGGCTCTTTAAACATAGTGTTGAATTTGACAAACAAATTTGGAAGAAACAGTTGGGGGATTTAATTAAACCCTTCAGAAACAATAGAAAAAAAAAATATTTGGTAGACGAGACATTAAGAGAAAGTGGCCATGAAGTTAGATTGCCTCCGTACCATTGTCAATATAATCCAATTGAAATGGCGTGGGGATTTTGTAAGAACTATTACAACAAGCATATAAATTCTCAACCTTCATTAAAAAATAGGGTGGAGAATTTATGGCTTTCTAAATGTACTCCAAGCATGTGGCAAAACTTTTGTAAACATTGTGAAAAACTTATTTTGGCAGATTCGGAAAAAATATGGGAAATCTTTCGTACGAATCTATACCTCCTTTCATTATTTCGCTAGGTGAATCTGATTCAGAATCTGAATTTGAAAATGACGGTGATGATACAGATTTTCATAGCGAAGTAATGGAAATGTCGGGTGGTGATATTTTTACGCATCTTTCGTTCTAAATTTACCAAGGTAGTATGTGAAAAACTACCTGACGTACAACAAAATAAGTATTATTTTGAGTTAGCATTGCCATTTTTTTTTTTGTAACTCTTCATGGACCTGGAGAAGGCGTATAGTAACGTTCTTATTAATAAGCATTTGGAAGTACTTAGTAAAAGCAAATAAAGAGCACTTACGTACCCATTAGTAATAGCTATATAGATAAATAATTCAATTTAAGGCCGGAAAAATGTTTCAGAAGAGCTAAACCCATCAAAACACTAGAGCAAGGTTGTTGTCTTTTACCAACCCTTTTAGTAATCTTAGGAAAGTGAAAAAAGAAGTTGGAAGATATGGAAATAGGCTGTTCACAAAGGTCGAAATTTCCATTTCTAAGAAGAGTGGGCGAGCAGAACGAACTGATGAGTGAGAATTAAAGGTGAGATGCTAAATGTGGCATGCGACAATAGTCGTATGTAGAACCCCCATTCATATAAAAACAATGTTTAAGTGAAATTTTAGTGTTTGTTCCTTACATATGAAATAAACACTTACAAAAAGCCGAATAACTGTTTTAAATAGCGTAAAGTTTTATGCTTTCTAAGAAATGGATACCGTTAACTTCATTGCTACTGAAAACTGAAAGTATCGGCAACAATGTTTATATTTCTGGCATATCTTTTAACCTTTAATTTAATAAAACATAATCTAACGAAAAAAGTTCAGGGAATTTTTATTCTTCTGCATCGAATACCAACAAACTCACTAGATTTTCATGGCCAACCCTACTATATAAAGGTCGTGAACGGATAATAAATGATTTTCGATGCGTCAAACGTGAACTATGAAGCTACTCGACCACAAAAATAACTAAGTATTTAAGGTTTATCCTGCAAAAGTTTGAGTCCACAAGTCATCAAGTTTTTGGGGGAGTAAACAGTTAAATTTTGAATAGCAATTTACCTTATTTATGATAACCCTCAAATATTTGCAAAATGTTAGGGTAGTCAGCTGTGAATTTTCTAAGATAAAACGTCTCAAGTTTTCTAGTGCATTTAAATTCTTTGCCCAAAAATCTAGATATTTATGGTAAAAAAATTAATATACGGGAGGATATGATTTTATAAAGCCGAAATAGGATTCACTTAGTAAACTAAACCAGTTACCTTCAACTTTGTTAATGTGGTTTTTGCAAAAACCGCAAGGACTCAACACACAACGATTGATTTATTTAAAAACTAATTATGAATTTAGAACGTTTTAAATGATATTAAAACAATAGTTATATTTTATTACTTTACTGCAAATCTATATATATAAAAAATCAAAATTTGTATTTTTTGCATCCATCAAAACAGACATTTATATTTAACGATGTGTTAAATTGGTAATGATTGATGTAATACCAAACATATAAAAAGTGAAGGGAATTTTTTTTACCAATTTTATAATCTGGGACGAGCAGTATTATTATAAATAATAAAACAAGCCGTTAAAAATATTACAGCTTGTGAAAAAAAAAACTCAAACAAATAATATTTTAGCCAATAATTGTAAAATTCCGTTGATTATTATAAGTAAAAGTAATGGTTAGAAGCTACATTAATATAACGAGATTATAATTTTTAAAAACACTAATTTGCTGAGGGTCAAATACCAGCTCGTCTCTAAATCATCTCTGTCTCTATTTTATTCGGGTTAATCTTGACTGAGTAACATTTTTTATTGTCTGATTATCCATTGTTTGTGTACTTTTCTCTGAAACATCTTGTATACAGAGCGATTAGTCGATTACTTGGTACGTAGCATTTTTAAATGTCTGGTATGCCAAGAAAATGCCTCAACAGGAAGTTAATACTTCATTATTTATACCACTTATAAAGCAATAAAATAAAACAAGAACACGAAAACAAAGTAAAGAAATAGTTTAAAAATAGCACCGTATTTCTCCCCTGACAAATTTCACTAATGAAGCTCTAATGCGTGCATTGGACCGCTTTAAAACACTTGATTACAATGATGCTCTCAACACCGTCTGTTTTCTTTTCTAATAAATTTAATTAAAAATTCTCGCTACGTTGACAGATTCAGATGACAACATGCACGAGTCGCGTTTGACAGCTCACATGCTTCATTTAAAAATAGAACAGTCACCACGAAAGCATCGCGAGGACATCCGGTGCCTATTTATTTGTTATTATTTTTTTGCATTATATTTATTTGTGTGTTTACGGTGCTGGGTGTTCCCATTTTGTGGGCTGTTTGTTTGTAATTACAGTAGTTGAAAATAATCAAAAAGGGGAGCTAGGAAGAATGGTTGTGGTTTTATTGCGAGTAAACACCAGAACGAATAAAATAGGTGGAACTGAGTATTTAAGAATAACATTTTAAAAATTATGAGTATGATGTAGGTTGTTGTTTGAATTCCTTAAATACAGGAAAAATTTTTCGGAAAATAAATCAAATACTTTTGGTAAAATATGCAAATACATATTCATTTTTATCATTTATGTTAGACTATCAAAGTTCATTTGCAGTAATTTAGCGATTTAACTAATCTAATTTCTTATCAACACAAGACAATATAAAATTTAATATGTAACAACTGACTTGAAACATGTTAGACGGAAAAAAACATTAATAAACATACTGGGTAACTGTTAATGATTGAAGCAAATTTTTGTGTTGGTAATTCTAAATATTGGCAGCGGTGTTAACATGTCAGTTCACAGTTGTCAAACAGGAACGCGCCTAACGCACCTTACAAACATGATGAGAAGATGCCCTAAACTTCATTTTGACAATCAGGTATGCCATCATAAAATGTTAAATATGTTGCTAACCCGACAAAAACAATTAATTAATAGTCACCCGGTACTTGTTGCGTAAAAAAAGTCGAGTCGCGTTTAATTGACACTTTGATATGTTTTATCTTCACTTTTTTTCGAAAAATAAGAAAAATAGTTCTCACATAGTTTCAAGTATGTCTTGAATAACGGCAGTCAGATTCAAGAAGAATGACGTGTAAGGTCTCGAATGATCATAGACATAAAGGTCAGGTCAGGTCATTGGCAAATCCAGCTATTATTTACAGCTAATTTGGGATTTGTTACTACGTTATCTGTCAAACTTCTTGCATCCCTATTTTGTGTTTTGTTTTATTTTCTGTCATATACAAAAAATTTATTAATTAAATCTTTACTAATATTTTTCAAAATCAAAAATAATATTTTCTTGAACTGCAAATGACATCCGTGATTTTCATTTATGTATTTGTTCTTTTTTTTTATAAGATAACATAATCTGGTTGTTACGTTATGTATAAAACAGTGACAGAGTAGATCGAGGGAGAAGTAAAGAGGCAAAAAAACAAGGCGTAAACAGCAATAGAGAAACAATAACACAGGCAGAAACAGAGAAACAGATAAGCAAGTACAGAGACACTAAAACAAGGACAAAGAAACAGCTAGAGAAGTGAACAAAGAGCCTAGTCGAGAAAAGGAAAAAAAGGAGAGAGGTGGGATGGAGAAAGCTAGATGAAGGGGGAGAAAAAGAGAAAGACCAAGAAACATAGTGAAAGAAACAAAAACACATGCTCTCCCTCTATTATTGAGCGAATAATAGAAGGAGAACAAGAGAGTGAAACAGAAGACAAAAACAAAAAAACAGAGAGCCAGAGACATAAAATGATAGAAAAGAACGAGAAACACAGTGAATAGCTACACAATAAGAGAGAGATGGAGAGAGAGAGAGAGAGAGAGAGAGAGAGAGCTTGGTCTAAGCTTATTTAGACAGAACTTCCCTGGCGCTTCATCTATAGTCCAATAAACTTAGTTTCTTCGAAAAATTATAAAATTTGATTTTGAAAAATTTTCTTTATATTATGATAACCCTATAGGTTAAAAAAATATACTTAACACCATTCACAGTGTAATAAAAAAAAGTGGCTCATGAGGATCGAACACGTGACAATTGTGGTATTATCCGAGCTTTAATGAACTGAACTCTTACATTTCTAAAAAACGTTGCTACACATTTTTAATTTTTTTGGGAAAACTCTGGTTTTCTAACGTACAAATTCAGCGAGGACTCATAAACCACGAGTACAGGAAGGATTGTGTTCTTTTTTAACATTTAAACAGCATTTACCATGCAAAGTTTTCAGGTCACATAATCAAATTGTTGCTAAAGATAGTTAGACAATTTTGCGTTTTACCATCTACATAATATTCCTAACAATATATTTAAGATTGTAGGGGACATGATACGTGGAGAAAACGTAGTTGTAGTAGTACTAGTAGTATACAATACTTCCTTAGCTTACGCTCGGGAATTAAAAAGGAAGAGAGAGGAATTAAAAGAAGATAAGGGAAGAGCGAGGGAGGTAATGAGAAACAGGGCGGAAGAAAAGAGGTGAAGGAAAGTGAGGGATAGAGGGAGAGAAAGTAAGTAAGAAAAAGGGATACATACAAAGAAGGATAGTGACAAGAGAGAGTCAGAAAAGGAAGAAAGAGAGAATCAAAGAAAATGTGAGATATAGACAGGGAACCTAGAGACTGAGTGGCAGAGAAATAGAGAAAAACACACAAACGGAGAGAGAGAAAGCAAAAGTCGGAAGACACAGACATCGATAAAAACCTAAGATGCACAGGGTTGAAACAAGTGAGGGAGATGGAGACAAAAGCCAAAAGGCAGGAAGCAACAGAGTCACGGAAAAACAAACGACGAACATGCAAAGAAAAACAGAGGGGTATAGAAACAGACACAGGGATAGAAATAGAGTGATACATGGAGGCCGGGACAGAGACAAAACAAACCGGTAGACGCATAGAGATACACACAGAGAGAGGAAAGAGAGACACAAACAAACAGATGGTGACATAGACAGAAATATAGATTCGGATATAAAAAGACATGGAAAGAGAGGTAGACAGATAAAATTACAGAATGTGAAGATCTGTTGAAATCTTTGTACATATTTCATTTGTTATCAATTTTCGAAAGTTTGATTTTTTTTTATAAATATATCAAGAATTAATATTTTGTTGTTTATCAATTAACAATTCATACGACTGCTCTTACCCCATCCACTTAAACTTCGCACTAGCAATTAACGATTTCCCTAATGGACATTCCTGCGACTGCTTCGCGAATGGCGTTATCTGCACTCTGAACCATTCTCTTCTGCATCTTGCAAGCCGATCTAAATTCGAGCGGCTTTTTTCACCGACGGCTCCGTTCTTTTTTTTTTTTTTAATTAAGAGCAGCCAGTGACAGTAACCGTCTTATATTTAGAACAGTGTCTAAATTCTTTTAAATAATAGCCATACTTGGATAAATATCTGTAACACGATATATGGAGGGGAGGCATGCACTCATGGCAGAGCTCGCCGGTACCGAAATCAGTCACAGTAGTCTTCTGCATTTGTCGGGAAGTACACTACACTGCAGCCAACATGAGGGAAATCGTACATCTTCAGGCCGGACAGTGCGGAAACCAAGTTGGAGCTAAGGTAGGCATTTTTTTTATTATTTATTTACTCGCGATTTTTTTTCTTGTTGCTGCTTTATGATTTGTTGTGAGATTCGGTTTTGGTTTTTAATTGGATTTTAACATTATCACGACATGTACATTAAAAATTTAACAATGGACGCCTTATCGGCGGAAGTGAATCATGTGCTGTAGATACAACAAAGAAGTAATGAGGCGGACGAAGAAATTGTTATCCATGAGGGACATGAATTTTTTTCTACATGGCTACCACTTTTCGTCTAAATTAAAATATTAATTACTTAAGTGGTCCATTTCGGAGTGTTTTTATTTGATAATTTTACAGGTACATAAGTAGAGTATTGAAGAAAAAATACGGAAAGAGTACGTTTTTCTTAATGATATAATATTATAGTTTTCATTTCAAAGATTTGGTTCTTGGCGGCTACTTGTAACAAATATTTTTGTCAAATTTCGGTGGTTAAAAATTTTATGTAGGTATTAATCTGGGGAGCTGTACAGATAATTTTTTTTTGTTACTATAGGATTTTTTAAAAATAGATGGCTACTTATATTCAAATTAAGCTTTTACTTTTACCTATAGATGTATTAATATTACTTGAATAATTCATAATGCTGTGCACTATTTCGATTACATATATTTATTTTTGAATGCATATTAAAGTTAAACATCATTTGGATACTATGTGAATAACAATAATCTTAGAACGAGACCTTGTGGAACACCATAATTATTTAACAAGTATTATGAAAATCCATTGTACAAATTAAACATAATTCAGCTCTCAATTTACTACAGTTTTGTTTTTTTATTTAAACAAAATGGATTCTAGAGATATTCTAAAATAAAACATTGCTTTAAAATATACTTTTTATAAGGCGTTTTTATATTGATACATTGTGGGACTTAATAATAATTTTACTTTAATTTCCCTAGTGTATAAGATTTAATCAAAGCTTACACATTGGTTTATGTTCTCCATAATTTTCAGTGTTTGAGGTTTATCAAAGAAATTGATTTAAACGCAAAACCTTGATAAGTAAATTAAACTTCGCTTCTGAATAATTTATTTTAATATTGCGTTTACTCGTTATTACTGTGCATGAGTAGTCTTGTAAATGATTCAGCGTTATATCCCCTTATTTGCAAGACTAGGTTGTAATTTTTTGCACGAACGTGTAACTAGTAATGATAAAACGGTTTAACATTTTTTTTTAGAAGATATCTACTCTATACAAACAATTGTTTTTAAAAATAGCTTGAAGGACGCCAGATTTATCTACTTTTCTTTTTTAAAATGATTGATGGGAGAATCAACAGGAGCATTATTTATTGCCCAAAGTTGATACTGGATTAATGTCAAATGGAGTTACAATCAACGAATTAAAATTAATTTTAATTTGAATGTCACTAACGAGATAGTATGTAGAATAACGTAGAAATCATTGTACAGAAAAAAAGTATTTAATACTGGATTGTTGCGGAAAATGACTAGTATGGGTTTTAAAGATTACAATTCGATTAGTGCTTATTGTTTTTTTTTATGAATACAAATCCACTTTTGCGCAACAAGAACTAGTCTTTGTTGATAAGTAATGCGCCAGTTCGTTTGTATTTTTAATTGAAACTTCATTTTAACTGTAAACGTAATTTCTGCTGTAATTTAAGGGAATTATTTTTTTAAGTTATGATTGCAGAATGCAATTGTGGGAAAATGAAATATTAATTTTTTGGTTATTATATTACTCATATAAATGATAAAAATGTTTCTATTTGCGTTTTCATAACATATTAGCATGTTTGCGCAAAACAGTTTCTTATGCAGTTTACCTTATGCTTACACTTATAATTTATAATTATAGTTATAAGCATAATTGTAACAGTTATGCTGACGGTTTAGGACCTTACATTGGCAAGCAGAACTGACTTTCTGACACGTAAATTAATTAATTTTGCACATGAATTATTTAGAAATTTTGGCAACTTGTGGCAATATAGAAGATGTTCAGAACTACTCAGTGTATCAGTTAATACAAAAAGAGTTTCTTTTTCAGTTGTGACATAATTAGAGTTCTAAATGACACTGATTGACATTGTAAAAAAATTATGTTGTTGTCAATATAAGATGTAACGATTATGAGTGTTATAATTGTAAGACATAAGTTATAAGGGTAAGTGTAAGCATAAGAAAAAAATTATAAGAAAATGTTTTGCGCAAACACGCTATTAACTTATCTAACTAATATAACCGTAACGAAAAGTTTCAGTTCTAAATTAGATCTAACCATGTTTTGTTGTTTCGAAATGTGTGTAAGCTGTATTTAAAATAAATGAAAAAATTGCGGTTTACACATCTGCGACAGGAAAAAACGCAGAAAACGAAACCGCGAATATCCGATTAGATCAAAATATGAAGTAAAAAATAAATAATATCAACTTTTGTGTGATTCTGCGGAATTTTAAAGTTCTGAAAGTTCCTGAACTGAACTGTTCATGTTTTGGACCGTTTTAGTTGGCATTAGTGTCATTAACACCACAATTAAAAAACTATAATGCGTCTGCTATGTTTATACAAACAATTTGATGTGTTCGTCTATAAAATTAAATACGATTTCCTGGTTTCTGTTAAACGGAAATGAAGCTGTGAGTATCAAATGATACATTACCCTTTTAAAGACGAGTTAATTTTTTTGAGCAGTTCCATAAGTTTGAATTTCTTAAAAAAACTATTTAAAATTATTTTTTTAATGTTATGACGAGCCAGAAACTTATGAACTAGTGAACGTTTTTAATTTTCAAAAATACAAAAATTTTGCAGTTCTATTTTGATATTATCTCGTAAGCTTTAATGAATTTTGTACTAGTTAATAAAAATAAATACCATTAATATATCAGCAGTGTTAGCTTTCGTACTTTAACTTTACCTTTAATGCAAGAAATAGACTTTTAACTATCAATCGATTAGTTGATCATGTAATGAAGAAGATCAATCTTAAATGCGTTTTTAATTCTTTACTAAGATAATTTTTGATTTTCTCTTATTATAAGTATCTACTCAATTTTTTTTAAATATATTTATTGATTCTGGAATTTCCAACGGTTCATTACGTTAATGTGTCCCAATTTTCAAAAAAATGATATACATAGTTGCCTATACATAATATAAAAAAGAATTTACTTGACAATATTTTGAGTTGGCGTCAAGTTTGAAAAAGGCTTTTGAAACTTCCATATTTTCTAAAAGTTGTGAAAATATTTGATATTTCGAAGATCTGTGTATGGATTTAGCCATACATTTTCGGAGATTGATTTAAAATAAAACAAATATATAAAATTCCCAAAATTCCTAATACATACATACATATTTTCTTAATTCTCCATGGAACTTAACAATTCGTGTGGGGGGAAACATTATTAACCCACATTGAAAGCAAAAATCGTCAATCACGTTTGAATGTTTTTTTAGTGCAAGCCGTGTTCATCCTAAATTTAGTTTTTAATTTAGTGCAGTGTCGTCAACCTAAGATTAATTTTAATTATCATTTAAGTAAATAGTCGAAAATTTCTAAATTTAATCTCAATAAATAGAAATTTGAGATTTTACACAATGACAAGACTCTTGCTGAGAATGCTCTAATCGCATTCCTTGTACCGCAAAAATTTCCATATCTGAAATTAATTGTTACATTTTTGGAAAATATAATATCGATCGAATTATTTACGGTTATCGTTAATCGAGTCTACACAAAGTATTCAAAAAAAGCATGTCATCCTTAAAAAACGAAATATGAAAAGCCCTGATCAAGCACACCCATCTGATTTAATTAGGATTAAACCGTACAAGTCTAAAACCAGTCGTAAAACCACCACTTTAAGCACCACGTATCTGTATCCGTCGCCAATTAAATGGCAAAATTATAAACGTTCGACATTTCCATAACCAGCAACAACGCGGCCACCGCCATCGCAACAAATGCTCATCTACCGACCCACTGGTGATAAGCAACGTCGCTATTTTTCTCTCCTCCCAGACTGACTAATTGCTCTTAGACTGGAAGCCATCGAAAATAGACTCAGTTCAACGTTCACGACCGAAATAAAACCCTATTTATACGAATGCAGAAGGCACATGAAAAACGAGAAACAATGAAGACGATACAGGAGCTGGCAATAAGTCAAAATTCCACTAAAAACGCATCATGGTCGGTGATTAAAAGTTTTTTTTCTTAGTCACCGCTAGATGGATATAAATATCTCCGAGTGCATTCCGTCTGATAGCTGAGGAATATTTGGGATTGCCCCTAAGTGTTTAAAATAGTACTCTGTATTTATCTGTCTCGTTTGTTTCCTGAGCTGCGTGTTTCGACATTCCAGAGACAGGAGACGACTTAACTTAAGGCAGATAATCGAATTTTCGGATCAACGACTCTGATAATTGATTAGCGCAGAGCGGTCTAGGGATTTATGCTCTACTGGTTCGGATTTGCTGGACTGGTTTGCAAGAAAAAGTGAGTCATGGAGCTAAAAAGTGGAGATGACTTGCGGTCGGGTTCGCGTGATGGGGGTTCTTACTAATTTTGTATAGTGTGTACTTTTATTTTTTGGTAAACTTTCACTTCTGAGAACATTTTACTGAGAAGTACCTAATGAAAAATTTAAATAGAAAAAGAAATTATGAGATACAATAAAATATAAATAATTAGAGTTTTTTTCCAACAGGTATGCACCGAAATTGATAGTGGTCTAGAGTTACAAATATTATCAATGTCTACATTTTTAAATATATCAAATATACCTTTTTTCCAGATATCAAACTTCTTACAAGTTTTAAGAATTAAATTAAAGATTTAAAGCAAATTAGAGGATAAGATGGTGGAATAAAACTTGGAATTTCATCGTCTTCTACAGTGAGAGATTTCTTTGACTTTATTAAAATAGTTACTACACTCTCTTTTTAAAAAAAATCTGTATCACTAACAATAAGTTTCAGTAAGTAACATGTCATCCAAGTTTATATTAGGGTCAGGAGAAATATAGACACTGTTGAAAAAGTCACTAATTAAATTCGTTGAAAATTGTTTCCAACGAGGAATAAGAAAGAAAATAAAAAAAATAGGAGCTTTTAATATATATGTAGTTAACTATAATATGTATAACAAAGTCGTGTTTATAAAGGTATGATTTATTTAATTGCATATAATTAATTGACCACGTAATCGACGTCAGGTGAAAACTACTCCATTTCAATAAATAGTGTATGTACAAATGTACATTGTACATATATAAAAAATAACATCAATACGCTACTCTCTATCTTCTTCCAAAGACACCTGCATTGATACAGACCCAATTATTGCATTTCCTTCTCTATTCCACAAATAACTTGACCCCCATGCCCATATCCTCTATCTCTTGAAATGCCGCATAATCAATACACCCTCATATGAAAACATCATGTTTATACGATAAGAAGGAAAAAGACAATGACATTTAATCGAAACAGAAGTCTATTTTAATAACTGCTCCGAGATGTATTATCGCGCTAACGACAAAATTTTACGGTTACTACATTTGATAACCATTCTGACTCACCGTCACAACTCATTTGATTTAAAGAAACGATCGTTTGACTCATTTTATTTCTATTACATGCTTATCAAACCGCTCCACGATTAATCAGTCGAATTCGCAATTACGAAAACGTTGCACTGAAACTAGTGTCTTTCAAGCAAATGCTATTTTATGGGTATGCAAAATTTCTTTTGTCTTTTATTAATCGATTGGTTCTAGAAGTGAATCGTAATGGTTGTATCATAATTGATAACAATTAATACTGACGTTGGATGTTAATGTGATCTGATATTTCTTGCACTGGAATATGAATGTTTGGCAGTAATATTGGCGTCCATGTGGGATGGTTCAAAGTAATTAGGTAGTAGCAGCAAAGAGGTATCCTGTGACTTTTAAAATGTGATACAAGGTGGTCGAAAGACTAATAAGCCAACTGCTCCGAGTTCAAGCTATAAAGAGGTTTTAGAATGATAGAATGCGTAAATTGAATGATATCAAGTTGAAAACTGACAATTTTATACAGACAAAGTAAAGAAAGTATACCCACTTAAAGTGTTAAAAAGTTGTCAACAAACAATATTCATCCTCATAAAAAAATGTTATAAAGAAAAAATATTACAAAAACTGCTATCTCGTTAAGGGGAAACTTACAACGTACTCATTCAGGAGTGTTCTATTTCGATAATAACAAATAAGATATCGGAATAAATTGTCTTGTTATTGTTGAAACAAACTCAAGTAAATTGGAATGTTTAAATTCCAAATACACAAATTACTCTCTGAATTAACATAATGCCTGAAGCCTAGTAAAAAAAACACAATGAAACAACGAAACAGTTTTACTCCAAGACGAAAATAAGAGTAACAAATAAAAAAAATTTATATTTTTATTCTTTCTTTCTCGCAGAACTCTTTGATACGTTGTTGGAGTCAGAAGAAAGGAAGTTTCAAATGTCATAATTACTCTGACGGATGATGACTGTAACAGTTTCCGTCACCAGGAATTGTGGCAAGATTTCTAAATTTCACAGGTCACTTTTATGAAACTCTTATATTATAGGCAAAGTCGTGTTGTGAAACTTTTTACAACAAAATAAAAAAATTGGTCGAAGATTATTTTGACAGAAGTTTCTTCGTCTCTGAAGTACAATAAAGAAGTACAGATTTTTCGAAACATTATAGGTAAAATTTGATTTTGCAAATTTTATTTTTTTATGAGAACCCCTGTAAGTTAAAATAAAGATATGTGTGCAATGTTTTAAAGTAAATATAAAATAAGTTTTTTTCATTACAAAAATTTTGTGATGACGTCATGAACACTATATCAATTTGGATAGGTGCAGTGTAATACTAAAAATAACAGTATTGTATTCCCATATTTTCGGGAAAATGGATTTTTTGGGTCACCCTGTACACGCATTCTAAAAAATATGAATGAATGATAAACCACAAGTATATCATATTTTGCACATTTTCGATAGAGTTTATTCGGCAAAATTTTGAGATGACGTCATCAGTTTTTTGGGGAGCCGTAAACGGATATATTTTTATTAACGATGTTTCCGATAATCTTAATAAAACGTTTGCAAGGTTTCACAGCATTCGGTTTTAGTATTTCAAGTTAAATTATAAAATGTTATTACATTTCTGTTTTTTTTTTTACAAAAATCTGGATGCCTTGGGTAAAAACTCAACACCGATTCATAAACTACAAGTGGAGGAGTAGTATTTTATAAAATTTAATTAACATTTACTATTGTAAAAATTAGGGATGATGTCATATCAGCGTTAGTGGAGATCGTTAGACAAATTTTAATTAGTGTTTTATCATCTATACGGTATTCTTAATATACATACAAAATTTGACAACAATCGGTCCAGTAGTTTAGAAGATTATCTGTTTAATAAAAATTGACACAGACGCGGACAGACGTCAGACGGCAACGAGAGACCTATGTTTTCGTATTCTAGGAGTCATGAAACGTCGAAAATACATAAAAGTAGCGTTTACAGTATTTCTTTAGTTTATTGTTGAAAAAAAAAAAATAATGGCTATACTTATTATATCTTTTTGGAAGATGAGGAGGGAATCATTTTATAAATTTGAAAATTGAAAATCCAGGTGGCTTATTAGCTTATTACAGCTTGTAATGACATATATATTTATCAAGATTTTCTACACGAAATGAATGCTTGTCAGGAATTAAAATATTTTTAAGCTTTAAAAATGGTCTCTGAACTTTGCAATTAGAGATTGTTAATACAGAAATAATCTAAGAAAATTATCAAACAAATAACAAACGGTGTAACGAAAATTTTGAAAGTTTAGTAACACTGGGTGTATATTAGGGTGATTCAAAAAAAAAAAATAATTTTTTTTTTCGTGTCAAAGAGGTTCAAAAGTTTCTTTTCAACGTAAAAAAATACCAGTTAAAAGTTGAGCTCTTAATATTAATATTAAGACCGTCCGCATCGCGTTTTTCTATTTCCCATAAGAATAACATGGGAAAATTTTTGTTTGCACCTTCTGATTTTTATTGCTAGCCCGTCGTGTGTCGTGAAAAAAATTCAATCACATATTTTTATAGAGAATTGAACGCTCTACAAAAAGTGTCTCCTATGATTTTGCGAGAAACCTGACTATGATTTTTTAACCCACTGATGCTGAAAATGTTCGGAAAGAGTTTTACTGGCCTTATTATAGCATAAAATTATAAACAATTACTGTTTAAAAAACTAAATTTAAAATGTGTATAAATTTTTGTGGTGATTTATTCCAATAAGACCATCAAATTTATTGTAATGCATCAAAAACGTCAAAATTTGGATAAATTTAACTTTAGCCTAAAATAACTCTTCAACTATCAGGTTTCTCGCACAATCATAGGAGACACTTTTTGTAGAGCGTTCAATTCTCTATAAAAATATGTGATTGAATTTTTTTCACGACACACGACGGGCTAGCAATAAAAATCAGAAGGTGCAAACAAAAATTTTCCCATGTTATTCTTATGGGAAATAGAAAAACGCGATGCGGACGGTCTTAATATTAATATTAAGAGCTCAAATTTTAACTGGTATTTTTTTACGTTGAAAAGAAACTTTTGAACCTCTTTGCACGAAAAAAAAAAATTATTTTTTTTTTTTTTTGAATCACCCTAGTGTATATACATATATAAATTGTAGGAGTAGTTCATTAAGTGGACTTTGGAATGTGATAAAATTTTGCCGCTTCATTTTAACTATATATAGATGCTAATTATATTATTCGAGACAATGTGTTAATACCTAAACCTCGCAAATGCTGAAATCTGTCGATTAAGATAACTTAAACTAGAGATTTAGGTTCAAAATGACAACATGTATACAGGGATTTATTAAAATAATCCTCATCAATTCGTTGGAATTACATCTTACAATAACAATAGGTTTCACTCTAGGTATAGAAAGATAATTTCTTGTGATGGCGTATTATATTGAGGTTTTTGAACATGAAACATGACAATATTCAGTTCTTGAATGAATTTCTAGTAAAGTTTCCTCCGTTTAAAGGCAACGACTCTTCTTTACAAAATCCGATTGAACACGTGTAAACCAGTTGGCTAAGACACGAACAGTAGAGAAGGGTAACTCTTCTGGAGGGCTTGGCCTGCCTGAAGAGATTCTTGAAAACATGAAAAAAACGGTGAATGGACATTCTAGTCAATCCTCACCAAAAAATTGTTAGAAAAAAGCTGAACACTTCATAAAATTACTACAATACAAGAGTTTCTTCCACATCATTAGTAGGCACGTGCACAGAACTACCGTTGGTCTCAAAACAATTTAAACAATGATTTTCTGGACTTGACATTCTTTAGCAATGGAGCTTGGTTCCACCTATCTCGATTTGTGAATTTACAAAACTTTCATTTATGGAGTACTGAAAATCTCATAATTTTGTGGTAATCCCTTTACTACCAGTTAATGTATGATGTATAGACGTACTTATAGAGCAATGAACTAACTGGTGGTTATTTTCAAGCTACAGCCCATATAATGCACATACACGTACAATATGAAATTATATACAACAATTTTGTGGTGACGGAATAATAAGCACAGAATGGATTATAATTAATGGATGAAATTATGAACTACCAAGTTAACACAAATCAAGAAGTGCTTAAGAATATTTTGGAAAACAAAAAGAGAAGAATTAGAATGTGACATTTTTAAATGTTAGTATTAATTATGTTTGCAAATATTATTATAGAAGTCCTATTTAAGAGTTGCTTTAAATTTTATTTTAATCAATTAGGTATAAAATGCGGCTGCGAGGTAAACACCTAGCAATTTCAATTTTTAATAAAAGGATTCATTGTTTTTAAAAAGCGGCAAACTTCTATCACCCGCCCACTGACAGCGCCACCTGTCCCCAAACACCGAAACCTGTACGGTGGTCTCGCGAGTCGTTCACGTCGTAATTCATGGTCCGACAATTAAACTGCAGTCAGCAACCCATCTCCATTGTATCGAAAGGTCAACAATCCGCCGATTACACCCAGATCGTATTAGTATCCGCTAAAAGATCATTAGTACAATTTATCTTAATGGTCTGTTGAACATGTCCATCGTGTTTATAAAACTGTTCGTGTAAACTCATAACAGCCACTTTATTCGAAATGTATGAAGTCCTCAAATTAATAGTCGGCTTTAAAGTTTAATGGTTGTTTAACGATTAAAATAAGTAATCTGTGTGGCTTCCGGGAAATCAGCGGAAGAAAAAAACCTTCATGCACTTGGAACGTCTTTGTTTTTTTATCTTATCGGCGTTCTCATCCTTTTCCTGGAAATATTGGAACCGCTTCCTTTTTTTGTTTTGCAGCGTAATTTGTCTTGGAATTAAGTCGGGCTTTAATGGCTGTAAATAATGGATTAATTTTAATTATTTAAATTAATTAGGGTAAAACTAGAGTGACAACCAATTAGATACAGATTAGGATTTTTATAATTACGGCTTGATAAATGCTAATGCTGCCAGTCGGTGCACTTATTAGCATGATTTGTAGAGTAGCGCATGGTCAAGAGTTACAAAATTGAAAGAGTCAATGAAAACGAGTTTTTGATGCTGGACAACAGTGCCGTAATTGGCATAAAGTGCATTGGAAAGGACGAATTATAGCTTCTCAATTTTATTGCTAAAGACGATTCTTTACCTCCAAGACAACGTAGTTTGATTTGTTGAGCAAAAAACTCATGGCTAAGTTGTGAACGAGTTTGTAATTTTATATTTAATAATAGAGTAGGTTAGATATTATCACAAACCAATTAACGAGTTTTAATAAATGTTATTATAAACAATTAATGGTGTAAACTGTTTGTTCTTTGTCGTTTTATTATAAAAATTTTGAATCACTTTGAGTTTTTTGCGGCGATATTTATATAATGATAATAATTTTGAACTACCCTCACCAGCTGAAATTTTCGAATGGATGATTGTTCTGGGTTCTTCAGAAATTTACAGTGATTTTTTTTTTGCTTTTTACCACTTTTTATCTTTGTCGTCTAAAATCCCTTCGGTTTTGACTTGTAGCGTATAAAACCCGTAAGCAATGCATTTTATATGAGAGAATTCGCGGCGGTGTTGCCAGTTAATTAAAAACCTACCGATTTCTGAAGAGGTTGGTACATGAATCTTACACAAATTATCACAAAGTTTTTGTTATTCCGCTTTTATTCGTGTTAAAATTAGAGTTTTAGATATTAAAATTTCATAGTAAATCGGATTATTTCTTGAATTTTCAATTTTTAAAATTGCGTTTTTTGGTTTTTTATCACACCATGTTTTAAAAACTATACAAAATTTTGTCTTAGTTTTTTAACTGTAATATAATCAAACAAACTGTTACTGCACTAGCGTTTTTAAATTTCTACCAAAAAAACCTCCCAGCTGCACACAACATACAAGAACATATTCAGTATTCACTGTAGAATTTTTAATCTTTCCCAGAACCCATCCTTACACCATCCGCGAACCCATTCCCCGAAATCCAGATGTCCCACATCAAAAAACCACTCCGCTACTCGACGAATAAAACAAACGACCATTATTATTAGCAATTGTTCCAGCTCACTAAACAAGGTCTTTTTTTCAGTTTTGGGAAGTAATTTCTGAAGAACACGGCATTGACCCCAGCGGAATCTATTTGGGAGAGAGCGACTTGCAACTAGAACGAATCAACGTCTACTACAACGAAGCCACAGGTAAGAACAATAAATTACGGCATGCATAATTCGCAACTGTGGATTTACGAGTCAAAATTTTATGCTCGAATCCTTGAATTCACCACACATCTGGCTGATGGCCGTTGTCACAGCCGTTCTTGCGCTCGTTTTGGGTAATGATTACCTTGTCGAGTGAAGAGCTTGCCTAATAGAATGGATTTTACTGGACGATTATTCAAATTTAACGATCCGCGAAATGCGGACCTGTAAATGGTGGCAGTTGGGATATGATGTGTCGCGAGATGATGAAAGTGCAGATATTCTAGAACAGCGGTGTTCACAGTGTGGGTCGCTACCCTCTGGGAGGTGGTGAGACGGTTTTGGAATTAAAAAAAAAAAATCCGCCAAGATAACGATTTCCATCTTTTGGAACGTACATAAAAACGAAGAAAGAAATCGCGTTACTTAGTGATAGATGGCGTATGTAACAAAGAGTTGCTGTTTTAATATGAACAAAATTCCAGCCAGAACGGAGGGGGGTCTCTTTTGAAAAAAGTTTGGGAACCACTGCTCTAGAATATCTTTTCTTGGTGTAGTGGTAGTTGAATGCGTAATGTGTTTATAAAACCACATATTTTTTATAGAGGCAGGTTCTACTCTATAATTATGTGTATTAAGAAATGAAAAAAAGTAATGATGATTTATTTCGCTGGATATTTATAACATTTAAATGACTTACAAAAAGACAGTTTTCTAAAGAAAAGAAAACTGTTTCTGACAGATATTTAGAAAAAAAGAAGAGATTTCCAACAATATAAACAAGCTGTTGCTTGTAAAAATTCTCCTTCGTTATTTAGTAGCTACAAATAAGCAGCACATTCGCTTACTCAATTTAAGTGCAAATAATTGTCGTCATGGCCCATCAAAGCGGAATTTAACCTATACCAAAAAACCCATCCAATTATCTTTAATGTTTTGGAAGTTATCCATCGCGTTTACTTTTAATTATGGACACTGTTATTTCCAGCTCAGATTTGCGTGCCCAACACTCGCTGAAAATTTGATCCATCGATCCAATTATCTCAGTTCCATGTTTTAATAAGCGCTTGTAATTTGCAAACTTTAAATTCAGTTCTTGTACGTAAGCACTTAATAAAGGCTAACGGTCGTGGTGAATTTACAGCGTTAATTATGAATTCCGCAGATACACGTCCAGTTTTAAGACAGGAAGTTGGGAATGTCCTGTCAAAGCCACCGCAGGTACTTAATTTAAGCGGTGAATCATTTTACTTAAGTAATGAGCTAATGAGTTAAATAATTGCACAGAGAAGAATTCCGTCGCCGTTTTCAATTAAAGTGCCAAATTTTCGCGCTTAATTTGCAGAAAAATTCGGTACGGGAGGTCAAAGAAATCGCGAAAGAGATTTTTTTTTCCAAGTAATATGGTAATATAATAAGTAAACAAACAAAAAGTTTGTTCGCGTGTTAATACATATCGCTGTTTATCCCTAGTGTTTAGAAAGAATTCGGGTCTTGTTTATTCCGTAGTTCAATATTTATAATATGACCATGAAACTTAAAAAAATAATTGCATCAAGGTTTGTATTTATAATAATTGTTTCATAGAATTTATAAAAAACGAACAAAGATTGAGGTCGAACAGTGAGAAATTACTCACTGTAAGAGTTTTAAGTATATTAACAATTGTGACTTAGCATGATTGCTTTTTTCTGTTGGATGTAAATGTGAAAATTCCAACATTCTTTAAACACTTTGTTTTCGTTTTTAATTTATATAGTTGTGGACAAGTAAAAATGAGATGATCGTACTTTAAATATTTTATATTGGCTCTCTTAAATCGTGGAAGATCATTTGTGACAAGTAATTCGAATTGGCAATGATACATATAGTCTGCTTTCAAATTCTTCTCTAGCTTTCTGCGGTGCTGTATTGTATATTTTTTCTCTTTCGTTGATAAACGTTCGTAAAAGTACAATATAACGTGAGGAACCATCATCTGTTTAAAAGTGAAGATTTTCCATAAATGTGGTAATTATTTAATTTTAAGCATTTAAACCGAGTAGGCGTTTACTTTTTACAAAATTAATGTTATCACTCAAATTGAAAAATAAATGTATCGACAACAATTACTCAATCCACAAATTTAATACATTCCATAAACCCACATACACATACACCACCGTCCAGAAAAGCTCATCACACCCATGGAGTCATAAACTTGCAGCATAGCAATAGCCATTCAATGTTATATTGATTAACAGTACCATTGAATTAAAATAACAGAACGAAATGACGATTTTTAGAAGAAAAAAATATGAGGTCTTTATAATATACTTCTATTTCAATAAATTTAATATATTCAGTATATGTATTTATAAAAGAAAAAGCCCATTACAATAGCAATAGCATTTAGAATATGTGGTTTGTTAAATAAATTTATAAATATTATAACAGCAAAGATGTCGCATAAAAATTCAAATTCTGGAGTTTATTTGTTAAATTGTAGAAACTGTTGCCTCGTATATAGATCAATCTGGAGAAAGTTTCAGAGACAGAATATAAAAAGCTAAATAACACAAACTTAACGTATCTCAACCATTTAAAACAGAAAAATGCGATTTAATGACAACTTAACAATTCTTCACATTGAACATGAAAGTCCATAATTAAATCCCCTTGAATGACCAGAAATTAAAAATAGACATAATAACTCGAATTGATTTTAAATGATCACACAGATGCTAGTAATACACTTTTGTTGATTTTAAAAATTGTAATACCGCAATCTGACTTAACCACAAACTCAGAGATAAAAACAGAGTTCTCTCTTAATTGTAAGTCGTTGTCCAATGATTCGGTAATAATTTTCTGTTTAATTTTTAACGTTAAAATCATCATCATCAGTGATAACTCAAATTTTAATAAACATTTTTACAACGCGTATTTAAAATAAAGTAAATAGATACATGTATGCAACCAATTATACACCCAATTGAACCATTCGTGAAAAAATCTACATAAAATAGTAGACAAAGTAGATTCGCAACAATATAGCCTACACTTGTCAACATATTGAAGGTCACTACATTTGAACCTTCAGTCGAAGTGACATTGTGGTGTTGACCCAAATTTTTATTACATTAAATTGTGGCTCAGCTTTTTGAATATAAAAGTATCTATTTTTTTTTCCCGTACGCCAGTGTGGAAAAAAAAACGGGAAACGCCAGAAAAAGTTCTGTCAGATTTTATTAATTTTTCTGTCAGTTATGCAAATAATAGATACTTGTGTCAAATAGACAAGAATCGACATAAATTGACAAATTGAATTTTCAATTAAGTCAAAATTCATTTCCTGTTTTTTTTTAAGTCAGCCGTACCATATCATTTAAGATTTTTAAGCTAAATTCTCTGCGGAGGAAATGAGTTGACAGTCATTAGCCACAGAAATATTTAGGGCGAATCGTTCTGAAACTGACACCCACTACATTTAACTTGCGCCGCTTAAAGTTAAATGATTTCTGCATTACTGCATTGTCATTTTTTCTTCAGAAATAATTTCATCAAGGTTATTGTGAGGGAAATAGGTATAATTGAGGAAACGTTACAAATTCGAGACTTCCGAAAGAAAAAAAGTTAAACATCTTGCTGAAAACAACTTACGATGTATTATTATTGTAATATACCCGTTACTGACCCGCAAATGATCGGCATTCAGGCAAGAGTTCTATCATTCATTACGGATATTAAGATCAAGTAATAATCTGCTTTTATTAGTATTAATGTTATTATTAAAAGTTTGGGCAATTAATTCCCATCGACTGACTCTATAACATGAATCTCCTTCGCATTCTCTCATTCTCGTGGTGGAAGTCTCATCGACAGAATAATTAAAATATTAATAATTTTCATAAAAAAAACTGTATTCTGAAGATCTTCTACGCATTACTACAAGGTTAGTCTCCAATGAGGCGATTGGGAAAGTAAATTTTAAAACATCAGCATACTGTATGTAATTTGTAGAAAATATAAAAATTTATAAACTATCAGCTTGCTTCAATGCACTTGAAGAGTAATCATTTATGAGGTGGTACCACAGTGATACCTAATAATTATAGGAGTAATATACATCTGGTGCAGAAGATTACACATTCATCAGGAATTATTGCAAGCATTATTTGACACAGCCTAACAGGACTTAAGACTATAAGTTATAATTATTTTCAAACATGCGAGTGCTCCATTTAAACCTTAAAAAAAAAATTACACGAGAAAATTCAATTTTGTTTTTTTTACAACTGTATGTACTTAGATCAAGTGGGCTTTGGAATGTGCTGAAATTTAGCCACTTCATTGTGACTGTGTATAATACTATTATAGGAAATAGTGTGCATGCCCAAAGTTGGCAAATGTTGAAATCTGTCAATTTTATACTGCAAATTTACCCGCTCTAGCTTTGTATTCTTCAGTTTCATTTTAAGTCGAAATTGTGAAATAAAAACATCTGTTTCAAAACGACAACATATACACACAAGCTTACTAAAGTATAATTAGTAACATATGTATTATATTTTATAAAATACAATTTATATTAGTAATCAAAACACCAGTTGCTTGCAACATATGTATATGCGAAAATGCTCCATAAAAATACGGTGATCCAAATAGTTTGTGGCAATCCTTTGAAACCAAGTGATTAATCTGCAGCGGATTTAGAATCGATTGATTTTGTATTCTTTCTACGTTCATCAAATTTCGTGATTTATTTCCTTCTTCACAATCCATTGTCTGTCATGATTTGTCGTTAGCTGCCATTGTTATTGTAATAGTGAATTAAATTCTGCTTTTGAATAATTTATTTTGACGTCATATCAATTCTTATCATCACTTTATTTGATTGAAAACAAAAGAATAATTTGTTACGTCAATGTCTGATTCACTCCTCCTCCTGTTAGATACTTAATTTAGTCCAGCATTAAAAAACAGACAAACATGCATTTTAGCTTGACGATTTTTTTTGAGGTTTAGTAGGAGCGTCAACCCTGAGTGTAAAACTAAGTTGACGAGACTGGAGGTGTTTCATTTTAAAGTATTTCTTCATAATTGATTATTATTTACTTTGTTTTATGATTTGTCAGCGTTGCTAAGGGATATAAGCTTCATAAATTGTGTGCTTTAGAATTTTTTTTGCTCTTACGTATTTAAGTAGTTAACTACATTATCCATCTTACTTCTCGTCTCATTTCCATTCCCATAAATCTTCCGTTTTCCTTATTTAATTGAATTTTAATTAATTTAATGTTTTATTTTTTTTTGGCTCTCTTGTCAGCCTCCTAAACCAGTTTATAACATAAATGTGCAATCCAATAATAAATCCGTCTTCTTTTTGTAGGAGTGGAAATACAAGATTTACTTATCTTGCTTTAAAGTTGTTCATCATTTTATTATTGACGCTATAAAACTGTTAATAAAAGTTGTAGAATCAACATAATTGCAGCCTTATTTTCAAGATGACGGCCATACGTCACTACCTCTAGTGCGGAAAATTCAGTTTTACACTGTGTTTACACTCACAGCGTCACAGTCGATAGAACTTGTACTACTTTGTCTTTTTGCATTAATGGTGTGCGTGTGCATATAGAATTATTTTTTTTTTCAAAATTTGTCCATGTCACTTTAAAGTCGTCCTTTTTTTTCCAGTAGCTTCCCGCAGCAATGGTGGCAAGTACGTCCCCCGCGCCATCCTCCTCGACTTGGAGCCCGGCACCATGGACGCCGTCCGCTCCGGCATCTACGGCCGCCTCTTCCGCCCCGACAACTTCGTCTTCGGCCAGTCCGGCGCCGGCAACAACTGGGCCAAGGGCCACTACACGGAAGGTGCCGAGCTCGTGGACGCCGTCTTGGACGTGGTACGCAAAGAAGCAGAAAACTGCGACTGCCTCCAAGGCTTCCAGCTGACGCACTCCCTCGGGGGCGGCACCGGCTCGGGCATGGGCACCCTGCTCATCTCCAAGATTCGCGAAGAGTACCCAGACAGAATCATGAATACGTACTCAGTCATGCCTAGCCCCAAGGTGTCGGACACTGTCGTGGAGCCCTACAACGCCACACTCTCAGTGCACCAGTTGGTGGAAAACACGGACGAGACGTACTGCATCGACAACGAAGCGCTCTACGACATTTGCTTCAGGACGCTGAAGGTGCCTAATCCGAGCTACGGGGACTTGAACCACCTAGTCTCGCTGACGATGTCGGGAGTCACGACGTGTTTAAGGTTTCCGGGACAGCTTAACGCCGACCTGAGGAAGCTCGCCGTGAACATGGTACCGTTCCCCAGGTTGCACTTCTTCATGCCCGGATTCGCACCGCTGACGTCACGTGGTAGCCAGCAGTACAGGGCTTTGACGGTTCCCGAGCTCACACAACAGATGTTTGATGCCAAGAATATGATGGCTGCGTGCGATCCCAGGCACGGAAGGTAAAAATTGCACAATTTTGACTTAACAGACAGCTCGTTCTGCTCATCCCAATATTTAAACGTAAATTCGAAAAATGTTAATTTTTATTTCTACGTGGTTGTATATGCTCATGAATTTTCAATAATTTTTAACAGTTAATAATCTATTAATTTTTAGTGAATTTTAAACACTACATCGTAGTGTTAATAATACGAGTTTTTTCAAATTTTAATAAACTTCATTAATAGAATATCACAGTATTCTGGCATTATTAATAATTACTTGATTGATTTCGCATTTTTGTGATAAAATGTTTATGATCTTCAAGCAGATAACGTTATTAAAGCACTTGCTATTCGAAATAATTACCTAATAAGCTTGAGCTAAACTAAAATAAACCACCATTGAAGGTAATTTTACAGTATATTTGGATTCTCCATGATTTTAATATACAACCCTTGTGTTTCGCATGGAATAATAAATGATCGAATTGATAACCCCTCTCTACTGTCTAGACTGTCCTTTAGAACCCCAACCACCAACAACCGTATAAATCGAAGCAGGAACATTTTCGTTTCATCGAAGAATCTAGGTCGAAATCATCCTTTACATAAAATAATTTTAGCTGCAGATAATTATCCAAACAATAGCAACATATATACAACAATATATAACCAAATTTCGTAGTTTTATAGTAGAGTAAAAACTTTTCTTTCTTTTGTTTTAAGTTATTAGGGAATATTGTTTAATAATAATAAAATTGATTATTCGGTTATAACTGGAGATACCGTTACTATTACGTTGAAATTAAAAAAATCCTTGTTTTCTGCAGGTATCTGACCGTAGCAGCCGTCTTCCGCGGACGAATGTCCATGAAAGAAGTAGACGAGCAGATGCTAGCGGTCCAAAACAAAAATAGCAGTTATTTCGTGGAGTGGATCCCCAACAATGTCAAGACAGCCGTGTGTGACATTCCACCAGTGGGTTTGAAGATGTCCTCCACCTTTATCGGCAACACCACGGCCATCCAAGAGCTCTTCAAGAGGATCTCCGAGCAGTTCGCTGCCATGTTCAGGCGCAAAGCCTTCTTGCACTGGTACACCGGTGAGGGCATGGACGAAATGGAATTCACCGAGGCCGAATCTAACATGAACGACTTGGTGTCCGAGTATCAGCAGTACCAAGAGGCCACGGCCGATGAGGAATATGAGGCGGAGGAAGAGGCGGCCGCTGATGACTTCAACTGTTAATCAGTATTGCGAGAATTGGAACATCATTCAAGATTTACGTGTGTTTTGACTAGTCGTTTTGTTATTTGGGAGACTCATTTTGGTAACTTATACACAATGGCACGGCTTTTATGACGCAGTGAGCACGGTTTTTATTATTAGTATTGTTGTTACCAAGGTGGGTTAACCACGTTGGAGGCGTCAGTACTAATTTTTAGTTCTTCATACATGATGTTTGGGTATGTTTTGGTAAGATTCTTAGTTTTGATTGATGTTTTAATTTTTTTTTTTTTGAAATTCTACGATGTAAGCTTTTATACTTTTATAATTCGCAGTTGATATTTATTAAAAACGAAGTATGTAGAATTAAGACTGAATTTTCTACGCAAGTCTACTCGTCACATCGACTTAATGTAATAAATTTTTTGAAATTAAAAATGGGCTTTTGTTGTAATTTTCCACCTTTCACAAGATTTAAACTATTTTCAAATTAAGAAAACTATTTGTGACGACAGTTACCATACTTGTAAAAATAAAGGACACAGGTGCGATTACAATAGTCCCTTGAGAAAATGCAGGGACTAAAGTGACACTTTTCATCAAATGAGCTACAGGAAAGTGTAAATTGTTCCCAAATAATAATCCGTTGATCATTAAAAATGTCTTAAAAAAATTATTTGCTTCTGCTTTAGTTTTTAAAGATGGTGAAGCGTCAATTCACATTCACATGGAAAAACTCCTAGGTCAAGAAATGAACAATATACAAAAACCTTTAATAAGCACACATTTGCACATCTGTCAGAAATTTAAAAACGTATTGCTCACATAAAAAAAAATAAAAGTACGATCCGCCAACTCTGCACTTGATTTCATCAAGCTAGGTTAAATTTAGTTTTCGTGTAGCTACTAAAGGTAGATTCCAAATTTAGTGTTTTCTACTGTTTTAGTACACAGGATTTTTCTTTTTAAGGTATGAAAATCACTTTTGGGATTTTTACGCTATGTTAAAACTATTCGTCTTTTTAATGCGACCGACCGATGTAGAGTCGACACCACGATACCTAAAAGTTCAAGGTGATTGTAAAAGATCGTACACATGATGGCTTTTCGTGAATTGTGCCGCCTCGTTGTGCATGGAAGTAGAATTAATTCAATGCTCAAATTGCCCCAAATGTAAATTATAACCTAACTTTCATGAGTTTTTTCGGTACGTTTCTGCTTGGTAGGATAGGTACACAACAAAAAATTCAACTTGTATGACATTCAATAATTGATTTTCCAAAACGAATGTGTATCCTTTTCGCCACATAATCAGGTACCTCTTATGTCACAAATAAATGAATTGTAAAATAAGAAAAATTCATCATACACTGGTACTTTAAAATTTGCTTTTTGAATTATGTCAGTATTGCAACTCATAAGCAACATAAATGTTAATCATACTTATTGGTGAGCCAAAGAGAAACAATTTTTCAACAAAAGGTCATCTCGTGTGGCCAATAAAATTGACAATATAAGATCAATTAAAATTAAAGTTTAACCACAAGAAGCTAAATGTTCAACGATTTTTTTTTTTAGTTTTTTTTATGGCGAAATACAACCACGGCATGTATGTATCTTAATTTTTCGTATTTCTAGATTCTCCATGTTTGTAAAATTCTAACCGTTATCCAAATAATATTCATTACATCAAATACCTGACATGTACACCGCAATAAGTATATACATTTTAATTTCATTTTAATTTTAATAACACATCAAACTTTATACTGTTATGCTTTACCTTATATTCAGATCAACAGAATAGTTATGCTTTCTTTGACGCAACATAAAATCAGGCGCATGGAAAAATTAAATAGTAAATTTTGATTTTCCGACACTTTTTTATTATTTAACGTATAATAATTGACAACATTTCATCGTCCAATCTATTGCTTGAGTTAAATGATTGCAGGCTCCATTACAGATCAAAATAATTTCTATTTATATACAATTTGAATATGAAAATATAAATAATTATTTAACTACTAAAATCAGAATGAACATTTGGTACACGGCCGTCAATTCAAACACGTAACAATCCCTGCAACGTGTCGAAAATTTCAACTACAGACGCTGTCATTTTTTTAAATTAATTAATGAAAATGATCCGACAGCGTAACTGCTGAAACGAGTCGACAGATTTTGATCAAATTATTAGAGTTGCAGGGATAATATGTTTAGATTGTTGTATTGTTAATTATCTTAAAGCAAAGAACATCACGTATGTCATCTACTATTTAAAAATAAGTAACAACATAAACTTTACTTGGACTTTTTTCTTAGCTTCTTCTTTCTTTTGCTGCACAACAACCACAACAGCATCAACTCATCCTCATCAGAAGAAGATGAATCCAAGAGATTTAAACAGGTTTGTAAAATGCACGCCTTCTTTAAACCAGACAGGTTTAGAGCAGATTCCCGGATACTACAAATACATACACATATTAATAGCCATGACTCTTATTGGTGTTATACTTTGTGTCTCAGATTTTTTAACTAATAACCCGCTTATTACTGGTCGAGATATATCTTGCAAGAATAAAGCAGGGAAAAAATCGCCATTAATTTCTCTACTATTTTGTCAATGAATATAATAATGAGTTCAAATACATATAATCAGTTATTAAATAACCTTCACATATCAAGACCCATACTAATAAGCGAGAGATTTCTCATCAAGACTCAGATACTGCTACAAAATACAAACCAACCCTTCATCATCCTCACTATCACTAGTGTTTCTAGACTTTAAATCAGCCTTCTGCGACGTCAGTCTTAATCTCCTGTCTTTCTCAGATTCGTTACAATTGATCTTTGTTTGTTCCAACGGATTAACACTTGGTGTGTCGCATGCTTCATCACTATTTAGAAAGTCGTCATACTCCATTTTAATATTAATCTCCGTTAAATGTAGCTCAGGCTTCTCGCACTCTGATTTGATTTTTTTGTGATTCACGTAACTATGTTCTTCCAAAAAATCCATTTTGTATGAAAAACCTATAAAAAAAGGGGTTATGTGCATTGTTAAGATTTATATATAAACATATTACCAGCAATAATGGATAAACTCAGAGAAAAACAAAAATTAAACAAAAACTATTCGTAAGTAAAACGGGCTGATATGTACGGGATTATTTTACTTTTACTAAAATAAAAACCATAAAAACCCTACCCAAGTGCATAACCCAGCATAACCCGCCACTTTAACTTCAACCTTCAACTGAAAGTCGCACCAACCACATAAATCGAAAAGTAAAAGCCACTAAAGCATTCGATGCGTTGTGTGGTTATGCAACCTGTTATACCAAAATTATTTAGAAACAAAAGCTGCAAAATTCAAAACGTCGTTTGTGTCAAAACAGTTATGGAAATTTCACACGAATGTTGTGAAAACTGTAGCAAAACTTGTAAATGCAATAAATGCACCATGAAAACAACAGCATACATAATATGCATTGTGTTATTAGTAAGTAGTCGATTTAAAAAAAATGTATTTAAGTTAATTTAACTTTTAAATTTTACAGATTGATTTAGTTGTTTTGGAAATTCTATTTATCGTTTTTCCAAAGATTTTGAGTAAACTATATTATTATCAAAATTCTACAGTAACTTTTTATGTTGTTATTACATCTGTATTACATATGATTATAACAACGGTTGTGCTTTTGTACGGTTTACTAAAGGTAACTTATTTTTGTATTTTGTTTTCATATCTACAAAAATTGCGCTATTACAGACTGTGAGTTGGTGTATATTACTGTGGGTTATAACGCTGACGATTTACTGGGTTATTAATTTGGGTGCTAGTGTTATTTCTGTTATGAATTATATTATAGAAGGTCTTGAAGAAGAACTTGAGCAAACTTCGAACAGAACGTCTTTAATTCTGGTGGTTCAAGGTATCGATCGTATCATATTTTTTTAGTTAGACATAACTATAGTGGCTATACATGATCGTTTTCCGGGTTGACACCGTGTTAATTGAGTTTTTTGGCTCAACGTTTCGCACACTTTCGTAAGTGGCATCTTCAGGAGCAGGGTTAAGAATAAGGCAAAAGAGCACGGTAACTCAGTATGTCATCCATACCAGAGGCGAAAAGAGTTGCCACTTACAAAAGTGTGCGAAACGTTGAGCCCAAAAATTGAATTAACCCGGTGCCAACCCGGAAAAAGATCATGTATTGATTCCGATCGTAGAAGCCTCCGAAATTATAACTATAGTATGTTCAAGAGTTCAAGTGAAAGAATCAGCAATAAAGACGCGTGATCAGCGTGTGTTCAACTGCCTATTGGTCGACAAATTTGGGGAAGGGTTTTTCCCAAGCGAGTTTTACAGTACACTGTACCAATATTTCGTTGCTGGTGCGTTTCATTGTTTACTCATCCCTTGCGTTTTGTCGTCTACTTACTTTCGTCGTTTGTGTTGTGTTAACCCAAACTTCCCGCCTATAAAACATTCAAAATTTGGCCTTAGCTGTGATCGTCTAACAAAATGGAAACCTACGTTGTGTTTTTTTTTTTTTTTTTGAAAAGTGCCGGGAAGACGTTCTTTCATACAAGTGAGCATATACTGTGTGTGACTCGAGAGCGCAAGAAATAATAGACACAAATTTTTGGGAGGGGGCAAAAAAAATTGCACCCCCTCTCTAAGAGGAAAGAAGCTGCGAGCGAAGGCGAGACGGACTTGCCATCTCGCATTCACTCCTCAGCCCCAAAACCCCTTATAGTATATTCACGGACATATTACATTTCAAATGAAACACCTTAAAAATATGAAAGATGATGTATATTTTAGCGTTGTGAGGAGTAAGCCTCGTTGATGTAGTCAATCTTTAGCGTTCTGAGGACATGCCTCGATGATGTAATCAATATAACGATGATAATAACCATGATAACCGCCTAAAGAAAGAAATTATTTTAACCCCCCGCCAGTTCGCAATATGAATTTTGTTAATTTAACTACCGTAAACGAACTATTAGCAATCTTGTGTAATCTTGTGTGAAGAATTAAGAAGTGTTATAATGTAACACTTACGTACATGCATCCAGAAACCTATTCGTAATTAAACAACAAAGGTGTTTTCCTGACAAATGAATTTCATGAAATCTTCTAGCAAGTGGTTTATTTAAATAATCCTGATTGTTAAATTGTGTTAGTACTAGCTGACGATTAAGAAAAACTAACTTGATTGGTGAATTTACAAACAATAAAACAAATTTACAGCACGTGTTCCGCGTTGAAAGATCGTATGTTTTTTGATTAAAAGGAGCAAGAATTAGCCGCGCGGGTTCGGAAAAACTGTGTACCCATAGAAGTTACGATTGATTGTCGTTAAACAAAAGCTTGCTCCCTGTTATTAACTACCAAACCAACTAATTTAAACTAGCTCTTACCACGTGTTTAAATTCACAAAAACACATTCTGATTGACGCTCCGCCATGCCGCCCTGTGTCTAAGCACCAACCCTCTAACTAAAATCCCTAGAGCTACTAATTGTCCAACTATCCAGCAAGCGTTACCGTGCACCTGGTTGCCTATGTTTAACGATTTTTTTGATGAATTTTTTTTTTTTTTCTCAAATTCAAATTATTCAAATGTGATTCCGCGCCGCTGTTAATTAATTTCAGCGCGAAAATTTTGTTTTAAATTCGGTCACCGCAGTGTTTTTGCTTGTGTTTATATTTGTTACCGCCATCATGTCGGATGGTAGAAATATTATTTTGTCAAAATCATAACTTGAAATTTCTTTACAGTGAAACACGGGCTAGACGCAATAATCTTACGCGCGCTCGGCTCCAGGATGTATCATGCAGCTTTCACGTGATCACTGATTCTTTCATTTGAGCAGACTATAAATTGAGTAATTTCACGTCAACCCTATTCATTCCAATTTGTGTATACTTATTTGCAGTTTGATGAGTGCATCTACTAATGAATAATAATGATTCATCGTACAGATTTTTTTCCATTCTTTAAAATTTCGATATTTACGTGTGCTAAGCATTTTTTGCACTAAACCATGGAGGTAGAATAACATATTACCTAATGCCTCCAAGCACTAAACACAGTTACAGTGGTGGCTAAAATAAAACAGGACACTTTTCTTTCCCAAGTGTAACTTCAAATTTTTATTGACGTTTAAATGTCATTTTCAATTAATACATATAGTCTTTGCCATTTCTATTGAAATACCACTTGTTGATCGTAAATTTGGCAACGTTCATATTCAGACAATTTTCTAACTAAAAGCCGTTGTCAATTAACAGTTAGCAATTACTAAATTTTAGGCAAAATCAACAGGTGGTGTTTCAATAGAAATGGCGAAGACTATATTCAACTGAGTCCAGTTTAAACAACTAAATTTCTTGGAAAAATCCTTTGAAGGGGTGTCCTACTTTATTTTAGCCGCACGTAATACTAAGCACTGTTTTGCGGCATTAATCAAAAATGATGTTGCAGCGACTTGGCTTTTTGCGGTGACGTTCATATGGTACTACTGGAAAACTATTCACGAATGTAACAATGTTGCCAATTTGGTGCAATACGTTGCAGAGAACTATCATTGGTATCGAGACAGACAATCAAGTAATGACAACAACCGAGAAAATTAGTTGCTTCTTGCCTTCAGTATGACTACCCACTAGAAGATGGCGCTTTCAGTAATACATATTAAAAGTTGTTTTGTTTATTTACAAAAATAAATATGTAAAATAATAAATAGGAACACCGTGTGGATCACACTATTCAGTAACAAAATCAACGAGGAATGAATATATCTTCATAAAATATAACAAAACAACAACAATACAATAAATGTTCTGGAGCTGATTTTTTCGTGACATCACTCGAAGAAATCATCGTTACTCATCCAATTATATCATGATTTTTTTTCTTATCCAAAATTTCTCTTAACCAAAATAGTCTCGCTGTTAATTGACCGTGGCGGCTTTAATTTGGAAAACTGATGCGGATGATTTAATTGCTTTTCAGTTCGCTTTCTCTGCTTCTAACGATAGTTGTAGGGAACAACTCGTGGAAATACGTTTTAAAAACGACTACCAAGCACACAAATCCGCTTAATAAATACCTTTCGATTTTACCGTTTTTCCTAGAACACTTTTACCGGTGACGTAGCAAGTGTCAGCTTCCGATGACTCTTCAAGAAATCCGAAACGTCATATCTCTTTGTTTTTCACTCTCTTTTGTGTTTTTTGTGTAAAATCCACGTGGAAATCTAGACACTCTTATCGCTTTTAAGTAAATATTGTTAACCTGTCGCCATTCCTTAGATAATTTTGATACCAATAGTTATCAACATATAAATAAAGGTGTGTACAAATCTAAAGCTATTTATGGATTATTATTTTCCAATTAAAAATCAGAAGAAAAGTGCACACCTTTTTTCTCAATAATTATCGTCAGTCATATTGTTTACGAAAGTGTCATCCTTGTCACTACATGTCGCATGTCACATATACCAAAGCGGAAATGTAAGACACGAATTCCAGGAAAATGTTCCTTATCGTCTTAAAAATTTAAGAAACTAGTGAAGATACAATATTTTTAATCTGGAGAATCTACAAACTATCACGATAGCAATTTTAGCGCAGAACTGGAGTGCATTGTAAATATATGCCTATGTTACAAAAGTAAACATATGTAACATTTTAAAATTGTTAACAAAGTGTTAGAAAATTATTTATTATTATTTTTTTTTGTTATTTTTGTGTATTTAACAATCTGATACTGTTGTTCTTAGAATTGTGAATTAGAGTGTTTAATTTTTTTTTTCGTTATTTTTTGACTGAATAGTTTGTAGAGAAACGACTTTAGAATATTTATGTTAAATTGGATATACATAATAACTGCAAACGTTGTTGACATTTTAGCTTTTATTTCAGGAACTGATCGCACGATGGCGACATGTGTATTCCTACTTTTCAAATTATTTATAAAAACATTATTTAGCAATAATAATAATATAATATGCGACAAGTGGTTGAAATTTTATCAACCACGAGTCCGCTATACTATTTTTTCTACGAATTTTAAAAATAAACGTAAACAATTTAAGTTGGACGGCCCCGATAAGGTGACATTTCTCCTGTCAACAAATTGTTAAAAATGTCAAATTGTTTCAAATCGCGGTAGTCCGATTACTTCAACCTTTAGTGAACTGGAGGCAATGTCAAAATAACGCATTTCAATCTCATGAGTAGAAAAAATTATTTCATTAATAAGGAAACACTATTTTGTACATGAAACTTTGAGTAAAACATGTTTATTATGTTCGAATAAAGATAAAAGTAATACTTGTTAAGCTTTTAAAATTGGAATTTAGACTTTTGATTTTTATAATTTTCGTAAGATAAAACCGAATGTTTATATCAGTATAATTCAATACTATTTTTATTATTTTACTAAATAAAATATAAGCTTAGGTTGTTCATTATATAGCTTTATGTGAGAATGTATTGTTTTTTAAAATATACATATATTTGATTAAATTCATAATATTTAGAGCTCATTAGTGAGGTTTAAGATAAAGCATGGAGATCAATTAAATAGGACAAAGTAAATGTATATACGATTTTTTCTATAAAAGTTGGATTACTTCTGATATGTATAATATAACCGAGACGTTGTGGTGTTCTAAAATTTAAGTCTCTATAGGAAATTTATAAACTCTTTCATTATTGCTACGAAATAAATGGCGATCCCTTTGTGTACCTTAATTGAAAACACAATTATTCTTTTCTTTATTCATAGCATAAATTTATTCACATAGGTTGATTTTCAAATTGACGTTGCCTCACCGCAAATAAAATTCAACTTGAAAATGGGTCGTTAGTTGAAAATCAAGACAACATTTTTTAATCGATAAAAAAAGATATAGGCGGCAGTGATTCGAAAGGAAATATACACTTATCGATTACACTAAAATGACGTAGAATTTTAGACACGAGTCAAAGTAAGATGTTTAAAAAATTACATGTGATATACTTTAAATTGCATAAAGTCAGTAAACAAATTTTAGATATATGCAATAAACGGTTTTCGAGATATTTGATCGGTTCCACACTTGTTCATTACCCTGTACACTTTTGTCTTTGGATAACCTATAAGTGTATATGCTAAAATAAAACTGAAATATGGATTATAAATTTATCTAAGTAAATTCAGACACTAAAAATATTTCAAAACAAAAGCAAACTGGACCCCAGGACACAATTTTGATAAATTAATAAATACAATCTCGTTAATGCTCTGTAATAAAAAAGATCCTTTAGATAGTTTTTTTTTTAATAAATCGTAAATTTTGGTTCTTCCAACTTTATTTATTTATTTTTTTAAGTTACCTGTATACATCAAAATAAAATTATAAAGATTTTTTTTCGACAAGTTAATTAATATAATAACATTTGTTAATTAATTAAGTTAATAAAAAAGTTGTTTTATTCATTAGTTTTTTAACTGTCATATGTAAGTAATTGAAAAAAAAAAAATAAAAAAAACACTGGATCTCAGCACATCATTTTAATAAATATTTAATTAATTTTTTTGAGATGGCCTCAATTTCAGGAGGAATAAGTGGGTAATAATATTTTAGTCAATACGGCAAAAATTTCAAAAAAGGTTGGTGTGTCGACAAAACTGTATTATCTGTTTAATAACATCGCTAACAGACAAACGACCGGTAGGCAAACGGAAACGGGGCATCCTTTTATAATGTTTTATTGGTTTTTGCTACAAAAACAAAGAATTTAAAAGATCATGTTTGAGAAGGGAGTACACAACTATGAGTAAATAGGAAAAAGCAGTGAAAGGAGTCGATAAACAGTAACTTAGAAAATGAAAATACAACATAAACATATTTTTAATAGGCACTGAAAGTAAACTATAATGAATACAAGTTATTGTGAGAGTGACGAGGTTTGGGAACATAAAGATCAAGGATACTATATTAAGCTTGTTTTATTTAGTAAAGATAGCAAGCACTAACATCACTAACATTATTCAAAAAACATTAATTTATTTGTAAGATGTTCAAATAAATTTACTTCGCAAAAATTTGACTGTGTTTCCGAAGATTTACATTCTCTTATAACTTTTAATTTTGGTTCACGATAAAGCAAGGTAATTTAAGGATGATGAATATCTTCCGGCAACAAAACACATCAAGAAAACATTGGGAATTGGAAAAGGATCTGCTATTGTTGTCCGCACTGTTACATTGTTTAAGATAAAATGTAGAAAGGTTTCCAAAGCAGACAATTTATTGTTATCGATATCAAAAGTGTTAAAAGCATCAGTAACTAAAATGTGCTAATTATGTTAATTTATGCACTTAAGTTGCATTTCTTATAATTAAAATACATATATACAAGGTGCTCTTCGAAGGGTGATCGAATTAATCTTAATGAAACAATAAAAAAATTGATATCTGAATGTAAATGGAACGCTACCACTTCCAGTATGATTCGGTTTTTATCAAAGTTTCCGATCTGTCAGTTAAACTTCTAGTTACCAACAAAATCGCTAATCCTAGTCTGGTCAAATATACGAAATAGAAATTGCAAAACGATAAGGAATTATAAAGTTCAGTGAACTTTGGGTTAATACCATGAAGATCTGATAATAGATGGATAACAAAGGCAAATCTGTCCTAGAATGAGGAGTTCCACGCTTCACTGATAAACCCAAAAAATGTTGTTCCATTTTATCAACTAGCGGTCAAAGCATAATATTATATTTTTGAGCGAAAACCCTCGGGAGTAGAATATTTTTAATGTTGAACCTGCACATAATTTTGTATTCGTCTTTTTCATTCACATCACCAATCGCCACAGAGTCATTACCGTAAAATTAAATTAGTTCTTTAATAACAAATAACTGAACTGTTCTTCATCAACCGCATTGCCACTCAGCCCGCATAAAGATCGCCTATCGTCGATATTCCTACAAAAAGCATTTGTTCATCCTCACTTCCGTGTATTCATTTGCATAGTTCTTTTTGGTGGGCCTGCATAACGTCCAAATTTCCGTACCAGAGCCATCGGTAACTCTCACTAGCCCCATTGTAGGCACACACACTTTTCGTACACACATTATTTTCCACGCGAATTTTATGCGTAACTTTCATTTTTTAAACGACTTCGCTTTCCCTCGTATTGTAACCAGCCGAAAGTTTTTTATATTCAAAGATCATTATTTATGACCGCTGTTGTTTTTTTATCTTCTATTACGCATAGGTGGGTACGTTTTCAATGGGGCTTTGAAAGTTCTTACTGCGGGAAAATCCGGAGAAAAATAAATGAGGCTGTGTCGCACAAGCACAGCATACACTTAATCTTAAAACGATTTTTATTATATTAATTTATGTTTATTACTCATGTGTATATAGCACGATTTTCCTCGTTCCTCTATTAAATAGATTAATAGTAAAGTGTTGTTGATATTTGTTATAAACTTCGAATTTAAAAATATAAACATTAATGTCTAATACAAAACAAACTGTCCTACTTTTGCTATTTGTTCAACATTTATTTTTATATCATAGACTGACTGTACTTGATTAGATTTGACAAGGAAGTGAACATTTTTGCCAAATTAAAGTTTATGACAACAACATAAATAATATTCCCAATAGATAGAAATCTAATGTGTGGGACTAGGTGTGGTCTAAGTGTACGTATATTAATAACAGCTCATCGATAAAAATGTATATATTTCTTAAATTTTTTCGCAAACATGGATTTACGATGTTTGTTTTGATCTTTCTGGTGTTAGCTCAGCCCCAGAAAGCTACAAAAGCTCAAAAGATAAGATAAAAAACTAATAAGTTATTCGTAGAACTTAGCGGATGGTGAGTGAGGAATGGAACAATTTCTGCTTTTCACGTTTTTAAGAAAAATTTAATTACATGATGTAATACTATAATATATAATACCGTTGCACTTTTGGTTTGTTTTTGAGTCTGTTCTTTGCGAAACACGTTTACGCAGTGGTTACTTCTTGTTCAGTGAAATGAGCAGATCACGTTCTCGGTGTTTTTGTTCTTGTTGACACTTAATAACTGGATAAAAATCTGGTAAAGCAAATCTTGTGGTTTTAAGCTTGCACATATTTTTATTGGTTTTTCTTTTTGAAATGATACGTTATATTTGAAAATGAAAGTATTTTTTGTTAATTTTGTCAACTTATTTTTAACTTTTTACCATTCTGACAAATTACTGTTCTTAATTAACACACTATTAGTTTTTTTTTTTAATTAAAACAAGATTTAAATTTATAACTATTCATTTGCTTTAGCTGTTTAGAGGTTTTTGTTAAACTGGAAGTTTCGTAAGATTTAAATATTGACGAATTATGTATCTGAAAATCCATTTGTTATGGCACAACTGTCTTTGATGAATCTTGTTTACGAATTTTATCTGCATTCTGTCAGTTGTCTGTTTTTTCCTTTGCTTAATTTTTTTCTTTTATGTATAAACTCGCTGTATGTACTATAAATCGACTCTCGGGACGAAAATTCAATAAATTCAGATATGTCTGTAACACACATCCCCATCAAAACTTTGATAACGTCATCTTAAAATTGTGGTAAGTAAACATCACTTGATATTTATGTTATTCCATGCTTCCTTGACAATTCTAAGGCACTAAAATTTATCTATCCACTCAAAAATGTTTTTTAGAATATTTTGCGTAGGAACAAAGTAATCAATAAAGCAATTTCTTTACAAGAGGGGCTCCTTTTTTAATTCTAAGAACACAACATCTGTATTCTTAGTGACACACTAAGATTACTTATATATAAATTTATATGGGATGCAGGTTTAAACAGTCTTTTTGAGGTACTCAAACTAAATTTGTTTCTTTTAAAAAATTCAATATTTGAAGAAACTTTCAATTTTAGATCAGAAAATACTTATTTAACAAAAAAGAAAAAGAAATATGTTTGTATCCACAAAAAAGATCACATCTATTTTTTTTATTATTTAATTTCACTGTCAACGTACAATGGAAGACACCTTAAAAAATTGTCCCATTGTTATTTAGATAGAACTTCTCTTGCCCCTAAAGTACAGTCCAACAAAACCAACTTCTTCTAAAATTTATTACGTTTAATATTTGCAAAATTGTATACATTTTATGATAACCCCTATCAGTTAAAAAAATATAGATAATTCCATTCACAGTGTAAGAAAAAAAAATGCTCCACGAAGATATCGAACTAGCGACCTTCCCATTATTAGTTACATGCATCAGTGGCGGCTCCTCAGAGGAGGCAGGGGAGGCTGAGCCTCCTCTGTTTTTTGGAGCTGAGCTTCCTCTAATTTTTTCGATGAAAGAATTTGTATTTTTATAGACATTTGTTACTTTTCAGAATATTTTGTTTGATTTAATTTACTTTCATCATATATCAGGTTAAAATATCGAAAAAAATTATATTTGCGTCCTTACAATCATAATTCACACCACTCCGCGTTTGGCTCCAGCGGTAGAAGCTAGCCTCCGCCGAGAATGCATCTTACTATTGAGACCGCAACCTTGACGCATCATCATTCAGCACTGCATTGGCTAAAATGTTCATCGGGGTGCCGCTTCAGGCCGCTAGCCTCCGGCTAGTGCATCTCTTTTCAGATCAAGTCGCACGGATAATTTTATCTCTTTCTTATTAACTGGCGCGATCGGGTGTAAATTGGAAAAACATTGAGGTGGTTTCGCGTGCTCCCTATTCAGTGGTGAATGGTGTTTAGGCTTTAGTACCTACGTAAAGCCTAAGGTGTTTTTTATATAATTTATTTGCGTTTTATTTCTGATCGTTAAAAACAGCTGGTATTATCGGCATATTAATATTACTTATACTTAACGAGAATGAGCAATGAAAATAAGTCAGTCTCATGTGCAGTGTAAAGGCATGAAAAATCACAGGAACAGAATATTTTCTTCTACTACTTTAGATTCCGCTCATAAGAAGGATATTGAGAACTATAACGAGAAAGTTGGTGAAAATAGGGCAATTTTGAAAAGACTAATCGATGCAATAGTTTATCTCTAGTGTTCTTTTCGTGAGCATGACAAAAAAAATTATTCAGATAATGAAGGATATAAAAAGTAGTGGTTTTCAAATTTGAGCCTCCTCTGAAGAAAACTTCACGAGCCGCCACTGACATGCATTATTGTATAATCATATAAGTGAATATATAGGTAATTCATAAACCAAGAGTATGTTACTTCATAAAATTTAAGTTAAATTTTAAAGGTGACGTCATCAAATTGTTGGGTGGATAATTACTGATTACTGATTAGACATATTTTGGTTAGTATTTTACCATCTACATTATATTCCTAACATCGAAATTTTATGTATGCAACCATTCTTTATGAATTTATACAATTTAAGTTATGCATTTTTTCAAAACTTTACTTTGACTAGTTTCTGAAATTCGGCACATTTAACGTCACTGAAAAGTATATATTTTCTTTCGAATTCAGTGATCTCATATGAGTATTGGTGTTGCTATGTGGTGAATTCAATTTACCACGAATCAAACTCAACCTCACAATGCACCCTGTGTGGATGAATTTGATTTGTACTTAAAAAGCCATTTAATTGTGATTTCTATTAATTAAAATAAATAATTAAAATCTTTGTCACATTTTGCTGGAGTTATGATTTTAAAATTGGTCCTTTTGTTACATTTAACAACTAACAACACATTCATTATCACAATAACTAGTAATAAAACTTTTAGTTAATATTTTTTTCGCCCATGACCATGTTTAATTACCATTTGACAACAATGTTTACTTGATATAAAGCGAAGGTACAAATCAGCAAAAATCGAGTAAGCAATTAAAAATTAAAATGTTCTCTGTTGCGTAGCAATGGACCTCAATTAAAAATTAATCATGAATTAACTTATTAATTGAGGTCTATTGTTAAGCAACGTGCATGTTTTAACCAATCACGGGCTCATACTCATGTTCTTATCAGCCCGTGATTGGGTAAAACATGCACGTTGCCTAGCAACAGATCTCAATTACTCTTAAATTTAGTGTTTTATTTTCGGATAAATTTACAGGAATCTGGTGTTTTGTTGCTGGATGAACTTGAAAAAATCTTTTGAACTTTTAGTGTTTTATTTTTTACAAATTTGAAAAAGTCTTGACTGCCGTAGTGTTTTTTTTTTTAATTTGGGGAACTCTTGGTTATCCATGGTGTATTATTTTGGAACCCCATGAAGATTTTTTTGTAAATTATTTAAAACAATTTTGGAGAACTTTGGTGTTCTATTTTTGGAAAATTCTGACTTGACCTGTTTTCAGTTAATTTTGGGACCCCGTTTTTTTTTTTTAATTTAAAACAATCTTGAGGTTATAGGTATTCCTGTTTGGAAAGAATTTGAAAGTGTTCAGGGCCCCTAGTATCTTTTCTTATAGTAATTTAATTAAACGTCTTAGAGGATACGTCATTTGCTAAAATCAGTCTTATCTTAGCAGGTACTAGCCCCGTCCACCCACACTCTCTTTTCTTAGAGGATATCTCATTAGCAAAAATCAGTTTTATCTTAGCAGCTTCTAGCCCCACCCACCCGCCCTGTCTTTTCTTAGAAGGTATCTCATTTGCTAAAGTCAGTCTTTTCCTAGTAGGTACTAGCCCCGCCCGCCCACCCTCTTTTTCAAAATCAATTTTATCTTACTAAGTATTGATGGCTAACTTTTACAAAATATTATCAAAATTTGGAAACATTACGAGCTTTTTAGCTTAAAACATTACGAAATTTTGAATTGTTCTCTAGTGTTTAGTTGATTATGCTTTAATGGATTTTCCTTTTGTGGGTTTTGTCTTTGTTTATAATTTATAAATGTCTTATTAAATGGTTTTTTCTTTGTTTATTTATTAATGAAAAATAACAGCTTGTTTTATTAATAATAATGCACAACGATTAATGACTACTGGTTGTTATGATTATTATTGTCCTAAAAAAAATAAAAGGTCGATTTCAGTCACCATCGTTACTAAGAAAGCAAGCCGGAAGTATTCACGCAGTAGGTACGTGCAGTGTTGCCAATTTTACTTTTATAAAATTACGTTTTTTTCGTAATCTACATAATAAAGAATTTTTTTATTTTTTTTTGGACTCCCAAAAACTTCGTGCATAACGTATTGAAAAGTTAATTCGCCATTTTCCAGACACCCGGTATTATAAAACTCAAAATTAGAAAGGGATTAAATATTTCATGTTGAAATCAAAACCTTTGATCACAAATACGACATTAACTGTTTTGACTGATTTCCCTTCTTTAGCATGGTAATAGATGGAAATGGTTCAAAATTTGTGCATTTCCTGTCCGCAGTCATACAAAAATTCGTGTCTCTGACGCAGTAACACCAACCATGATGTGCAACATTCCACCAATCCACTTGTGCTTCATAACCAACCTTTAACAAACCTAATCCACTCTCGGCAAATGACTTCGCAAAACTCGCCAACTCTGAACCCAGCAACAAATCTCAAAATCCCCAAAATAACAATAAACACCGATCCATCCCATTTCGCCGTTCCCATAAACATGTCCAAAACGTTTGAATAACAATAGCAAAGCGTCCAAGAAAAATTGCCTCGGTCATGCAACAGCGTAACAGAAGCCATTAGCCAGGATAATTTTAAAAATGAGGAAGTAGGTCGATGCAACAGCGACTTAGTAGGCCGTGCCTTCGTCCACAGCTGACTACGACGGGCTAAGAATAGAGCTGCAAGGGGCTATTTGCGGCGGGACTCCGGACCGTGTGTACAGCGTTTGCTGTGGGTTTAAATGTTAAGGATAATGCAAGGACGCTTTGGTGGTTTTGCTTAGAAAATTGTAAAAATTTTGAGTGGAAATGAATGATGTTTTTTGCAGCGACGGCGCTTGAGGATAATTTATTGGAAGTTGTAAATTTAATAGTAAAATGTGTCGTGGTGATAAATGTGGACGTTTATTGAGGGAAATCGTAAATTTTTTCTTTGAGTTGGAGTTTTTAATGGAGTGCTTGGAAAAGTGTGTTAGTTCTATGGAGTACAAGTTGTTTCATTATTTATATCTGGATTTTTGTATTATTTGCATTTTGTTTTTAGATTTTTATTTTCTTGCCATTTCCGTTACTGATTTCTTTTATTCGAAGAAAGGTGCTATAGAATGTTGATGTTTTTCGCTACTTATATCATTGTATTCATTTACTTATCGAAGAATTTGTTTCAGTCTTTTTCTTCGAAAAACTGATGACGTCATTTGAAAATACTGTTAGATAAATATGACCCCGAATGTATAGTCTGATATTGTTATTCTTAACAATCCATTTTTGTTTTCAATTTACATATACGGCGTTCCGGCAAAAATTAAGTTTGACAATAAATACACGGCTGACAACATTAAATAAACATAAAAATGCATATTGTTTGTATGTTTGTTGCAAATTGATTAATAGGAAAACTCCGAAACTACGAAACTGAATACTTTCAAAGACTAAGTAAGTATAAGTGATTATTTAAAGGTCATAAAACCTTAATAGCTGGCTTAATTATGTTCCAAAAAAAAAAAAAAAATACGACAATCCACTACAACATAGAATTAAAGTCTTTTAAGATGCATAATTTAAAATAAAATACTTTTACTTTTCTTGCCAATGTAATTACTTGTTTCTGCTACCACGTTGCCACAAGCTTGAGAATTAGTTTTTGACGAGCGAAGCAAATAGAATTTTATTATATTTCCTAAGGAAGTCTCCAGAATTCATCTACAGTAGAGCGATGGAATAATTTTGACGAATCTCTACAGAAAATGTTCGCAATTACTAAAAATTAAAATCAACACCATTTTAAAGTTCCAGTAGACTGAATACCGCACAACCCTTGAAATTTAATGGTAAAAAAAATTATGTTGGCAAAACCAACATGTTCCTTGTTTGTATTAATCAGTTTAACATTTCCGGTCAAGTAACTGTCAAATGAAGTGTCAAATAACCTTTTTCGACCATATTGTATTAAGTAAATTTACTTGTGTTGTGTAGAAAATGGTAAAACACATCGGAAGTAGTATACATTTCCGGACCAAGCCCACAGATATTAAAAAAAAATGTGCTCGTCATCCCTAGTTGTTAAAACATTAGAGATTTAATTAAATTTACTGTAAAAACATGAATTAAAAATATATTGAAAAATGAAAAATCGATTCTATGAATTTCGCTCATCTCAAATTTCGTAAATTTGAAAAGTCAAGTATTGCCTAATAGATTTCTTCAGGTTAGGGGAACGTAAACATGCAGAGTGGAAATACTTTGAGTAGAATACCCTAGTGAAATATCACAGTATAGACGTAAAACCTTCCGGATCGTGTCGTAGTAATATTAGCACATTAAAGTACGTATTTAATCTAAAATATGTATATTGTTACGAAATAAACCCATAAGCGACCTCGGTACGACGTACATGGGTTTTCGAGTATGTACAGCGATGAGCGGTGATGACTCATCATCGGTGACGGCCGTGTTCCAATGGCGAAAAGCCTGGAAGCGGAAGTAGAATCGGAATTATTCTGTTCATAATTGTTGTATAGTTAGTTGTATAAATTAGGATTACTGAGAAATAACTTGTCCAGTTTTACCCGCGCCGATTTAAAATGCCCGCAAAACGTAACAATATTTTAGAACCCAAATGATACGCTAACGCTTGAAGAATTATAGCGGGACTAGAAATGAAACATCGTGACACTGAAGTAACAACGAAGTAAAATATTCAGTTTAGTTCAAAACATCCTCATGAACAAGAAAATTTCAAAGTAATGATAGAACGATTCATTCTGATACAAGTCAATTCTTCCCTGTGCTATTTTCGCTCTCGTTGAGTGAAAAAAAAGGAAAGTGGTGAGGGGAGTCGCAGATAGGCTACGACACATAATTAATTAGTAAGTAAATTAGTTGACATTAATGAGGATACGAGAATAACAACATGTTTGAACTTGAAGCTTAAACAGAATCAAGATGTTGGCAAAGATTCTTTTTTCTTTATGCTAAGACTAAATTCAAACTGTAAAGCTTCATAATTTTACGGTTTATCTTCGACCGTTTAATATAAAAAAATGATTACAGAATGATCAAATAAAATAAATTACTTTCAAAACCTCTATTTTTATTTTGAACTAAATTACTGCAGCTGTAAAAAACACGTCAAAAAAAATTTTTTTTTGGAAATATGCATTAAAATATGTGAAACAAATAACAATCAACATTTACATTATGTGCATACTTAACAGTAAATAAAGTGACAATTTTGCAACATTCAGGTCATTTTAATTTCAGAAAAAAAATGTCCAAAAGCCAGCAACCTTACGCAACAAAATTACTGTTTTAACAGTTTAGACATGGTTTTGTGTTCGAATGTTTCGGTAGAGTTTGGCATGGTTTCACGGTCGGCCCGGCTGAAGGTTCTGGGTCGGGCTGGCACATCGTGGCACATTCGCTTTTTCTTGATAGACTGTACTTAAAATTTTTACAAAACAAATGTATCTATCAATGGAATGAACTTCAAACATCCATATCAAATCCAAGAAGGAAGGTTCACTCTAAGACAATTTTGAAGCTTTTAAAAGCGTCATCAGTGATGTAAAAATAGTCAAAGCCTTATTCGTATAGTTTTTTAACCTTCAGAGCAAAGAATGTCAATTTGTCAATGGAATGGAACTGGAAATAGTGAAATTATTAATAAACATTTTCGGTAGTGGAAATACATAACGACAAAACTAACAATTAAAGTTTTTTTTCATCACCGTCTTGGTTGGTATTGAAATTAAAACCGCGGCATTTTTAACAACATAAAAATATACATAAACGGGGTCTTTCCGTGGACTCCAGTAATGTAAAATTCACTATGGTTAGAAAAGACTCCGATTCATTTTCAATCCACTGACGAATGTAACTACCATAGCACCACACTTTAAGCATCCTGTATAAAAAAAAAACATATATTTTACGACGACTTGCATCGCCTCAAATTAAACGTTACATACATTTTTTTGCGTTTTCAAATTATAAATTACGAGCATGAACATTTTCAGTCATTAGTTATATAATCTTCATGTTGGCACACCTGACCCTAATTCCCCGTTCCACTTTACGACAACTTCCCCTACCATCTCCTGCGCACGTTCGTTCTGAATCCCACTCTTCACCTTACCAGATCCCAGTTACCATCGTCAAAATTAGAAATTTTTCACTTTTCTCAAAATTGTGAAAATAATAGTATTATTAATAATAATGATAATAATAAGTCGGCGTTCCGTTGACCCTACAACGTGCGAACCGTTAGTGCAACAACCCAGATGTCGCTTTCCGCGCCCATCTCGCGCACTCGCCGACCTTGACCTTGTGCTTGCCTAAGCACACTTAGCAAAAGCTGTCCGTTTCCGCTTTCGCCAACTGCGATTTCTGTGTCAATATGGCAATAGTAATAATAGTGACGTAATTGGCAATAACCTAGAAACTGGCGGCGTTCAATCGATTTTACATAATCAGGTTTTTGTTTTTGAGCAAATTAAGAGGCGAGCGGTGGATTAAAAGCCCTATAACGTCATCATTTATTCATTTCATCGAAAACGATTCGACGACACGAGGCGCATTAAAAATTCGAAAATTATTATTTAACGACTTAAGCACTTGGGAGTTTAAGTGGCGGTAAATACTTTTTGATAGCTTCGAATGCACTTCTGTATTTTTGTTTTTGATTAGGGGTGAGGGCGAGGTACGGCTTCGTTCAAGTTTTTACATTAGGGGTAATTGTGGTGACGGACGGGGAATGTGTTAATAGGGTTGTTCACTTATTGTTTTATAATAGTGATTGTCGAATTTTCGGAAAGAAAAAGAAAGTTTTAAGTGGACACTTGGTGCAATGTTGGGACTTGTTGCATCATCTAAGTACAAAATCTGCGAATGGTGGTTAATTGGGTGTTTATGGTGACTGTTATACTTTCTGCAATTGTTTTGACATTAATTATAATAAATTACGCATTTGGTATCTGTTTGTTGCCTAGGGAGATAATATCATCCTTGGTAATGGAATTTTTACAAAAAAAAACTGTTTCTCCAACCTCATTACTATCGAATAAATACTATATTTTAAAAATATTTTGTAAAAACAGTGGATTTTAATTTATTTGGATTAGTGTAACAAACGTAAAAAATAATCTAACGTTAGTTAGACATAGCTTCCCTTATCTCTGATGTTCAACCAATACGTGTTCCATTTACTAATTTTTGAAACTTTTGTGTGTTTGTCAAAAATGTGCTTCGAGATACAATGTTGTATTTTTATTTTTCTATTATTTTAGAAGATCCATTCAATCTAACCGACAGTGTTATACTGTGAATAGTAAAAGTAATATTATGTTAATTAAAAAAACTGGTTTGACAGATTCTAAAAGAAATTGTAAAATTTATTACTTCCTGAGCGTAAGCTAAGAAAGTATTGTAAACGAGTCCATCGGCCGACTCCTTACTTTTTTTGCGATAACTCCTACAAGTATCATTAAAAATTTGAAGCATTATTATTAACAAACAAAGTACCATGTTACGCTATAGGGTAAATGTGTACAAGAGTACGCACTTAGTGTAAAAATGTCAATAACTTTTTAATTTTTTTGGATAGACAAATTTTATGATATGGGTTCGTTATATATACATGTTTAGAGATCAGATATATTTAATTGTACGTCTCAAGACCGCTATATTTTAAGAGTAATTTCAATTTTTGTCAAGATGTGTAAATGCGCACTCTTATTAGACAGTTCATTGCACAAGAGTGCGCATTTGAATGCTTATGAGTGCGCATTACATTTTATAAAAAAATATTTGTTTCTAAGGTGAAAATAAATGGGAATAAGTGACTACAGACTACACATAAAACGGGAGACCTATTTCTTCGTACTCTAGGGGCCTTGAAAAGTCGAGAAAACGTAAAAATAGAGAGTCGGTCGACGGTCTCGATTACAACACGCTCGGGAAGTAAAAATTAAAAAAAAATCACCATAACCACCACCACACAACTTGAGAAGCAGTACAAAGTAGTATAGTTAAATAATTCATTATCGTATGATATGTATCTCCAAGACTATTAGACTACGTATTGCAAGCAATGCGCACTCTTATACAATACCTCGCTGCGCACTCTTGTACATTTGTACATAACCTAATGTTTTCAAAGTTAAAAGCTTTTGATGGATAGAAAGTATAAAAGTGTTAGTGTATAACGAGAACTTAAAAGTTACAACTAATGAAAATTATTACTGTAAAATAAAAGAACTGGTACGTACCTTACAAAAAACTAAAACTATGAGCGGTAAAAATTACATCCACACAACGTGTGAACATAAAATCGTCAGTACGACCAAACTATAAACTATATTCAGGTCACTTTTGCACCTTTATCTCAGGTTTAGCATTAAATTCTGATTGGTATAACTTCATCTTACCCAGATGGCACTAATAAGCAGAAATCATGAGTGCATACTCTTATACATATTCGCACTCTTGTACACATTTACCCTAAATTTGAAGCGAGGAGACGAATTTTGATTTTTTTGACAAAAACCTGCATATGTATAAAGTAAAAATAAAGGCTGAAACAATTAATGCAGTTACAAAAGCATGTTCTTCACTACATTTAAAATAAAATTTACTTAGCAAAATTTTGAGATGGCGCAGTAAAACCAAAAAAAAAAAAAAAAACAATAGGGTGTACAGCGAAAATATCGCAACATATTCTATTGAAGAATATAATGCAGGTATTTCCTAAACCATGAAGCTTTAGTGTTAGTGAAGCATTTGATTTACAGACTCACTATACCAGCGACATTGACTGTGAACTGTACGCTGTAAGCATTGATTCCACTAGTGTAGTAACATTATGTAGCTAATCAAATGGTAATTTCAATGAAGGATTACATACATTATTTTTGTTACTGCCTAATGTTGACTTGGTTTGTTATAGATAATAAGGATTCCCTACTAAACAAAAATGAAAATTATTCACTACAATTTAAAGTAAATGTATAAAAAATATATTTTCGGTGGGTAAAAGCGTCTTAATTAATAATAATCGTATAATATCGAAATGTTAAAGATTGTTTAATCGAAAATTACAACACATGGAAAAACATTTAAACTTCGGTACTTTATGAAATGGAAAATATTGATTACAATCATATACTTACATTTAAAAAATATCACAGTAAGTGTCATTCCTGGTAGATATAGAAGTGAAATCATAAATTCCAAAAAAGAATACTACGAAAATTACTTAGAGCGCACCCAACTTAACATGAAAGCTTTTTGGAACTAATAAAAACAGTACAAATTTTGACACAAATAATTATTTTGCTTAATTTGCTAACAAGATTTTAAACAGTATTCTGCTTAAAATGACCTTAATTGAATTTTCATTTTAAATAATAATCCTACACCTTATGATCGAAAAAAAGATCATGAAATTTATTTTTAAAATAATGATGTTGGCATTGCAGCTATTTGACACTTTATTTGACAGTTATTTGACCATAACTGTCAAACTTAACACGGAACGGTTGGTGTTGCCAACATAATTATTTTAAAAATAAATTTCTTGGCCTTCTATAGGATTTTCTTTTCGAGCATATGGTTTTGCTGGATAACGAATCTTAACCCTTTGATTTCTCAGAAATAAGTTGTGTGATTGTAAGGTAATTGTAAGACACTTAATAACAAAAATTAAAAAAATAACACTAAAGATGCCAATGATATAATATATACTTGGTACTTTCTTCAAACATATTTTACACATAATATTAATGTTTTTTTGACCAAGTTAATAAAAAATGAACACAACCAAAGGTATATTTTTAAAATATTCCAAACTTTCAAAAGTTCTTCCAACACATAGAAATTGATTTAAGGTTATTTAGACAGAACTTCCTTCACCCCCGAAGTACAGGCGGACAAATACAGCTTCTTCAAAAACTTATAAAATTTAATTCATATTCGGAATTCTAAGTATATTTTTTTTTTAGTTAAAGCACAGTTAAAAAACATGCTATGCTTATATTTCAAGTACCTACGTTTTTCTATTGTACAATTTTTTAATGACATCAACATTTTAACAAGTCACAGAGGTGAAGTGTAATACTAAATATAACAGTACTGTGTTCTCAAAGTTTTGGGAAAATGAGGTAAATCGTTGTTGATTTAATCAATCAAAAATTTAGAAATGACGGAGATCGAACTTTGGCTCCTTCATATAGCGAGTGGTCCGTCGCACGCCACAGACTTGTTTCATATGATGTAGGTATCTAAAGAACAGATTTGCTATTAAAACGATTAATAAAAATTATGTAAAATAATAACTAATAATAATGGTGGATTCATAAATCACAAGTGCAAGAGTACGTTATTTGTTAAATTTAAATAGCATTTACCATGCAAAATAACGTCATCAAATTGTTGGTGGGGGATGATCAGACAAATTTTGGTTAGGGCTCTACCATCTACACGATATTCCTAAAATAAACAGATATATGTATATAAAATTCCAAAAGAATGAGTAGTTTCGGAGAATATATAATAATAACATATCGACACAGACGACAGACGGACGGAAACGGAAGATCCATTTTTTCATACATGAAACGCAGAGAAAATATGAAAGTAGCCAGCCACTTGGCATTGAAACCTATCCCAGTAATCCCGACTTTAAAAAATTATCTTCAAACGATTGATTCATTATGTTAAAATTTCTTTTTTCGATTGTGCATTTTTGATTTAAGAAAGGTAAATCCACAATGGACAAAATAGACAGGGAAATATTTTCTGGGATCTCGCTGAAGTATTTTTTGTCCTTTAGTATACTAGAGAAATTGCAATATTATGGTTTAACTAAAACAGCAAAAGAACTGCTCTGCAATGGTCATTCCTTTTCAAAAGTTAAAAGGGTGTGGTGTTCTACAGGGTTTAGTGTTCGAATCATTCATTTTTTGTTTTTATATCAATGATCTTTCCTTTTACGTTAATAATAAAACATTTTTTTTCAGAGGAATAAAATATTTGCAGCTAAATGTTATCAGCAATATAGAAGAAAAATTTCGGAGTGTTAAGTATAAATATTACATCAATTGCTTATTTTGGAGGTCCATGTTCTAAGCTTATCGTCCATATCATACAAAATCATTTATCTTCTCCGCCAATTGCGGGATTAAGTGTCTGAGGGAGTGTTGTTAACAGCTTATCATTTACTGTTCACACAACGGCATCATATGCTATACTTATTTGGGTACACAACTCCCATACAAGAGAATATTACATAACAAATGCGTGTCTATATACTTCCAGTTTCAATTAAAGAGACGATACCAAGCAAATGTTCATTAATTAAAAAATCATTGTAATTCTATGGACGTAAGTACATCTAAGCTGATTAGTTCACAAAAGGAAATGTTAACCAACATAACTCGGTCATGATCAGAATAAAAAATACTTTAAACCAGCCTTACTTATGTAGAAAAAGAAATTCACTAATAAATAGGAAAAATAGGTATTGCTTTATCTTCAGTACAGAACAATTTAAATCATTGCTGATGGAAAATACTGGTGGTTACTTTTATATATAATTTATATCATAATTAATCGGTTCCTTTCTGAAGCGCCAAATGAAAAATGGTTAGTACGAAAATCTCTTACTAATATAAATTAACGTAAAATCAAGAGATTTATGTATTAAGTAAAAATTTTAGACATTTATACACCAACTAGCACTGACAGCGACACAAAGCTGTTTTTTTGAATTTGGTTCAAAGTTGGCAACCTCGAATTATCTTGCAACAGGTGGTGCGCTAGGTAGTACCCTCTGAGGAAAAAATAAACGTGACGTGTAAACACCTCAACCAAGCGTAGTCGATCACTCTACTTTGACATTGTTCTAAAGTTAGCAAGAGCTAAAAAAATTGAAATACCACCGACTGAGAGCAAGTTTATTTCAGCTGGGATTTATGGCACCTGGCCACGCATGTGTCTATCAAATGACAAGGTCGTTATTTCTAATGTTATATTGTTAAAAGTACTGTCTACTGTGATAGCTAATCACAATAAACACGAGTATTCTATGGACAATTAATAGAACTAAATTTCTGCCGATGATCTATGGTTGTTTTCTAACTGGGTAATTGTTTTGGTAACTTTTGTGGTGTTAATACCGTTACTATTAACGTATATCCTTTCACTATACATATATAGGTAGATTATTTACAATTACTTAAATGGCAGGCAAAACTGGTGCCCGTCATAATTTTATTTATTTCATGAGTGTTTGATTCAATGTAAACAAGCTTACTGACATGGTATTTATAAATTTTAATATTCAGTTTGCGGTTGGCTGTGTGCGAGCATCTCGCAAAATATTTACGATTTTTTTTCCGTTGAAGGCAAACGCCGAAACAATTTAACTCTTTCTTTTAGTAGAAAGAGTTTCTTCTAAGATCATTTAATTATTTTTGATTGAATTATTTCGGTTCTGAGTGAATTTCTTTAGAAGTGTCTTTCTTATCGCAACTTAGTTGCATGCTAAGAATTACTGACACATTTTAAGGACAAAGAAGTCTGAAACTTGGTAAAAGGGAAGAAGTTTATTACAGGAAAATGAATTACAAAATTTTTCGTTTTAGAACTGCTGTTACTTAGTTGCTCGAGAACACTTCGTCGCCTTTTAGCTTTATTTAATCTCCCCCAAAAACACATTACTAAATTAGTTTTCAACTTTCGCATCACACAGCATCAGTCAAGATCAAAATCCTCAAAAATGTGTTTTTAATGGGCAACTCTAGTATTTGGTCCAATAACAAATCAATTGCGGCCCTCGTGGAGCAGTGAGAGCTAGTGTTTGCTAGACTCACTCCATCCAGAGCGGTGTGGGTTCGAATCCCACGAAAGCGCTGGATTTAGGTTTAGGTTATTAAGCACATGCAAAAACTTGGTCAAATGTTCATTATTTTTTTAACAAGAATTGTCTGTACCTTAGGAACTTATTTTTCTTCTAAAACTAGTATAGGTCAACTAATTTTCCATCATTCCTCTGGATGGCATCCAGATGCAACAAGTGCACAATGCACTTTCTGTTCGGTTGTGTAGTTATCACTTTTAAACAGCTCAAAGTTTAAGGAAAATAAAAAGGCTAATAATATAAATTTGCGTTTTATTGAACCGTAGTCTTGCACATGAGCGTAGGAGCGAACGGTTTAAATATTGATTGGTAAGGCTTTAAAAAGTATTGAAAAACTTAAATTATCAGTAATTAGTAATTACGTTATAAAATTCTCGCTCATAAATCTCTAACATTTAATTCCTATTGTATTTGTCACCTTGAACAAGGATACGATAGACGAAAAAATATCTGGATATTACTTCATCGCAACTTTAAAGCTAAGCGGTAAACAGGAAATTCCAAATTTTTAGCTCGAGTACTAAAATTTAAAAAAATTAAAAATCCAATTTGTGTCACGTTATACTCATAACTTTGTCTCTCATCGTATTTGCATCTCATCATTCTTGGTGCAGAACTCCTACTGTTGATAATAGTTTACACCATTCCATGTGGAATTTTAACAATTCAAAGATTCAAAAAAATTACATTAGAGTTATTTTTGCCATCTGTGTTGCTAAATTTTACGCATAGATAAATAAACAAAAGTATAGGTTATGATGATAAAACTGAGCCTTACTGAATAGAGTCTAGAGTACATTAGAGTGTTTAAAAAAAAAAACAAAAGCCTGCAATAGTGAAATAGCCATCTCAGTTTGTTCGTATGAAACATCCTGTATTTTATTATGGTGTCTTACTTTATTTTTTATTGTAACAGCATACCAAATTATCAAAAATAAAAATAATTGTAATAAAATTATTAAAAAACTGTTTCGTATCCTGAAACAGATCATCGGCGCGGAATTCCAGTAATTTGGTGTTTATTCTGAAATTGAAGTGTACATTCTGGAGGAGTGCCGCCGATACGTGATAATAATCACTTTATCGTCATATCTGTTTCCTGCTGACTGTGGGTGTAAGTGCAGCCACTTTAAATTTTTTTATCAAAAAGTCGGCTCCGTACTTAATTTAAATAATATTTACTTGTATTTTTTTGGCAAACAAACAGATAAAAGGTGTGCAGCTAAAGCTTTTTTCATGGTCAATAAACATCATTGTAAAAAATTTATGATATTATCGAGACTATGTTTTAGAAAAGTAGATCTAATCTTGAAAGTTGCAGCGATAAATCAAAACGAACGACGGCTGGCGAAGGTGATTTTATAAATTATTGTTTTATTTGACAATAATTCAAGAGAAAATATTATTTTTAACCAAATCTGTTAAATAATGGGAAATCAAGTGGAAACGGAAACAGAGATAAACTATTTTGAAATGAAACGAATTACTCCAGGTAGAACTCGTGGTTGATATTTTGGAATGTTTTGCGGGAAATAGCCACTTACGAATTTCGAGAATTTTTTATGAAACGAGGAAACGATTGGTTAATACATAATAACTTCATTCCAAAAAATATCAAAACAGTTAGGCACGTGTGTCCTTATTGATAAAAAATTAGAAAAGCAATACAAAATCTAAAGTTGAAGTTTTTAAATACTGAAAAACATTCGGTGCATTCGCTGTACCCATTAAAATCTGGAAAGCACTCGATCAACATTCATCATATTTTGGCAAAAACATTTCTTCGATAAAAAAAACACTAGGAATCCCAAATACAAGACCATTCAGATTTTTTCATATATAGAAAAAGGACGTCAGAATACACTAAGATTCTTGAAAACTCTTTCAGAAACGAAATAAAACGTCTGGAGTCTCGAAAAATTTTTTAAAGTTTAAAAAAAAATTGGTTCCACGATTTTTATTTTTTGATGCAGGTTCCACCAAAGATTATTCTTGATAAACAATTTTCAACATACTTTCATTTTTATACAAAAAATTCACAACTTCACCATTTTCAAAGATGGAGGTCTAGAATTTAAACTGCTTAAAGTTAAATATGTTGTAGTGCACAGCCGACGAGATTTAGTTAAGAATTGACAAATATCACGGAAAAATATTATTTTTTATTCGAGACGGTGGAAGAGCCTTGAATTTTAAACAAAATCCACACAAGTATTTACTTTACTTCTTAAAAATTTTATTTGTCACTTTTGTTGACACCAGGATTAGAAGATGCGGAATTACTACCAAGAGTGCAAAATATTTTTCTTTTTCCGTAATGATGACGTTCATTCGTTAAATGCGAAATCAAGATGTAACTGGAAATATTGCACCGAAATTAAATAACTGGTTGAAATAAGTAATTTACTTTTTGTTTTATTTTCATTACAATGACTTAACCTCTTGTTTACAGTGTGCATAATATACGCATTATAAAATGTATTGTCATTAATTTAGTCTTGTTTCTACTCAAATGACGTAATTATAATAAACACTAACAAAAAATTGGGACGAGATTTGCATAACAATCTATTATTTTAATAACCAAATATTAATTACTGAGACAATAAATAACAGAAAATATTTCTGTAATGAGAATCTTCTCATGATCCTATTCACAATCTCAGAATTCACTAAAAGCAAATAACCTTGGTTTCGAATCGATTTTGCCACAAATTGTTCATGTTAAATGATGGTTTGGAGCATAGTTTGTGAAAACTCGACTATTTGATTAATTCCATACTAACACTTTTATTGAGTAATAACCAAATAGAAGATGTATATATTTTTTAAGGTTATGTAAGCTTTATTTAATTCAAAAATCGAAAGTGGATTATTCAAACAATCTGACCACTGCACATCTGTTCGTGCTAAATTTACATATTTTAAGTGCATTTCAAACAAAACAGTTTTACTGCTGAAATTTACTTTCAACGATCACAACACTGACCGTTTTAGTGTAAATGTAAATGCATTGCATTATACCACTCAGCGAATTCAAATCAACGTGTAATTAATTGCTTAAGTGATTTATATCGTTTACTGAATACATCGCTTACTCTAGTTAAAAGAGTGAAAAAATTAATTAATTTTTGCCGGAGATTTGCGCTTGTTATTAATGGGTGTTATGGCTATGACTAATCATATTGTCTGTATAATTATAGAAAATGACCATTTACGCCTGGATGTAGGTTAATTTCCTAAGTGAAATACCTGTGCCGTAATTACATAGTTTTTTTTATTAAAATATAATGGAAATAATATCTCTTCCAGTATATCTTTAGCATAAACTTTCGATATGGAAATTTTAACAGGTTTTCACGTTTTAAGGTTTCTTGACTTGTGGCAAAATGTCATCTTTCTAGAGTGCTGATAACATGTGAGTCATAAACAAATCGATGGTCTACAACAACTGGTTGGGTTTGCAAATGTCGACGTAGATGTTAACGTATAAACAATTTGTTTGTTATTAATTTGTGTAACGATTAACCTTCCTCAGTCCGTTGTAACTAGAACGCGTGGATCAATTTTGTGCATATAAACCCGCGCTCTAACTAATTTATCATAGATATTTGACAAAAATCTTTGTAAAAGATAAGTGTTGTGATAAGTGCGCATAATTTGCTGCTTGTTTTTTTTTTCTACAAGGCATTAACCAATCACTTACGAAAATGATGTTTATCAATTTAAGCCAAGCACACTTTTGATGTAATTTGTGTCAAAGAGGCATGTAATGTGCAACTGTTTTATCTATCGTTGCAGGTTGAATGAGTACTGTACACAGAGATCGTGACAGAGAAAAAGTATAAACATGAAATTGTGTAAACTTCGCTTTCTAAATAAAAAAGTTTTATTTATCAATGTGCAACGCAAGCGAGACTAACACATTATTGCCTCCATTATTGTCACTATTGTACTAATTAATCAGTTTTAAAAACTCGTTGAAATTGATTGTCATTTATATATGTTGTACAGTTGTCCATAACACTTAATCCACGTTAAGTCGGTACTTATCTAAAAAATCAAGTATAATTTTGACATTGACTAATGAAAAATAAAGTACTAGAGGATAAAGCAGATTTAAAAGTCTTGTGTGTTTTTTGGCTAACTTACATGGTTTTTAAAGATTAAATAACGGTCGCTGTTTTATGGGAGTATTTATCGAGTGGTAACATCTACATAAATTCGTTTAGTGATGACACGGTTATTACGGTAATAAATAATTTTTTGCACACACTATAATTATAGCACTTTCTTGTACACTTGATAAAATCGCAGCCACGTGACAGTAGAAACCCGTGATGAGTTTAATTCTCGCCTTAATGCTTGCTAGTTACATACATTTGCTGTATTGTAGATATTAAGTTGTCTGTATTATTATACATATATACTTATTTAGATAACTGAAAGATACCACACTCCGTGTAGTTAAAAAAAATGCTAGTTGCTTGATTAATTAAGAAAGATACAAATGTTGATAAAACATGTGATGTAGGTATAGTGGAAGAAATAGATTTGAAGGATATAGTCTTCACTAAGAATAACGAAATTTTTTGAAGAAAAAATCACTTTTAGCAAACGACACTAAACGTGTAGAATGTGGCATTTAGGAGTTTTACACAAAAAGTATATAAATGGAAAATAACGCATTTTTACAAAATATTTAGATTAAAGAAAACACATTTATTTCTCTACTCTTAAATTATTTGCGCATTGGAATTCTTTCTGTGTTAAAAGAAATAAACTAATATACACCTATGTTTTTCAAGATAATTTGTTATTGTTTGTAATAAATTGGAATTAGAAATTTTATATGTTTGAACCTAGCCTATTTATTCAAAGCTAGCTTTATTAAAAAACAATAATAATAATAATTAAAAAATATATATTTTAACAAATTCGAGAATAAATCAAAGAAATTCCTTCCCTAAAGAAAACTACCAACAAATCTGCTGAGATAGGTAATAAAATACAGTAGTTCTATTGAGATAAATGAATAAAATTAAATATTGTGAAACAAAATAAATATGTAAAATTTATAGTCCTCTACCCTTACTACCGATTATTTATTTCTTGAGTGATGATAACACTAAACCACTGTAATTACGTATTCTCATATATGTATATATTATATGTACAACAGGACTATAGAAAATTCTCGATTATACGAGACGTGTGTCTCAAGGCAACACGTCGAGTTTCGAGGATTTTCTATTGTCGAGTTGTATATAGAGTACACCAGGAATTCTCCTCATATCCTTCCATTGATTGTCATATCCGTCTGATTTTTCTAGTTAGTTCTTCTAGTTGAGTATCCTTATTAGTGTTTACCGAAATCTAAATATTTACCTTGTTTTATTCCCTTTATTTATTTCCCCTTTTCATATCTATTTCACTTTCTCTTTACTCACAAAACAACTACGGTTATTTTACAACATTATCAGCGCATTTTTTCCATACACTTATTAAACAACAAGACAATAGAAAATTCTCGATTATAGGAGACGTGTGTCTCAAGGCAACACGTCGAGTTTTGAGGATTTTCTATTGTCGAGTTGTATACAGATAGACTATACCATGAATTTAAAAAAAATCCTTTCGTTCTTTTATAAATGGCTAATGCTACGGTTTCTATAAATTATTATAAGGTGGAAGTAAAACATGAACACGTGCCCCCTCTCAGTTTTGGGCCTTATTAAATGTCCAAGGTCGCACGACAAATACCACACGCATCTGTATAACTGGTTGCCTAAATGCTTCATATCTTTTTAAAAAAATAAAACTAATTCATTATAATAAAAAGAAACAAATTTTATTGCGGTACATATCCCAGTAAATGTTGAAAATATTCACCATTTTGTTCAAGGCACATGTTCACTCTCTTTTTAATTTCAAAAATGTTCACACAGACTCTTCGTTTACGAAGTCCTATTGTGAGAACAAGACAACAATGAAAGTGTCTTGTCCAACAGAATAAACCATTTTCAGTCTTCGCTTCCTAGCACAAAGACAAAATTTTCGTACGCAACCACCAAAAAAACGACTGTTTTGTTGTTTTGAGTTTGAAACAACGAGAATTACTATAATTCACACTTGAAAAATGTTAAAGCAATAAAAACGACGACTTTAAATGACAGATTAGAAATGATATTAATGACAAGTGAGACCTGTCATAATGAGGCATAATTTCAGCGAAACGAGATTGTTGAAATCCATAGCCAACTATGTATGTAGTAGCATTACTTCTCAACAAAAGTGTATCCTAACTTTTCTGTTCATTACAAATCTTTCTACAATTAAGTACATCATAGGTTTTCTTCTAAATGGAGGACTAAGTAGTCACTCATGGTTTAGGCCTTTAGTGGTCTAAAATTATCTTGAAACCATATTTACAGTAGGTACACACTGTTTCTTCAATATTTTCACAAACTCTTTCGATCTATAGAATACAAAGCAAAATCTAAATTCTAGATCTTCAAGAGATGCACATAGTCCTCCTTACGTTTTATCTAGTTCTTTTTCCACATACCTACACTACATTTTCTTTCAGAAATCCGTTTGTTCATCTGGTAACACCTTCTTAGTTTTTGATATAGTTACTTAGGTCTTTTAATGTTATTCTCTGTGACATTGCGGTACCCTTTTCTTTTTTGGTGCTTTCATCCTTATAAGACATGTGCTGGGTTAATTAGTCTGTAGTTTCCTCTATGAACTGTTATTGTTCATTAGAAAAGAAACTATTATATATTATTTTTTATTTACATGGTTATCGTGTTTTTCTTTTAGTAATCAATTCTTAGTTAATTAGTCCAACTGATTTTTCTTTATATCTTGTTTACTTCTTTCAACATAGTTTATTTTTTTACAGTCATTAGTTAGGTAATCCAAAAAGTTCTGATGCTTTTCGTCCGCCAGGATAGGCATTCGTATATCTGTATTTTTCTTCTCTCTTTTGTTTTCAATCCCGTATACCCCACTCAATCTCTTCGATACAATCTATGCATTTCTCCCCTCTTTGTTGATTATTTCATGTTTATATATTTTTTATACTTTCTTCATCTGTCCTGTTGCACTGTTCTTATATTCTTGCTCTAAAATCACATTTTGTTAGGTATGTTTCTTTCGCACAGTCCTTTCCACTTCTTTTCCTTTTTCTGTATTATTCTGTTATTTAATGATACCTTTTAATTCATTTTGGGCAACAATCTTTTCAGCTACTGTTGTTTTAATTCTCTTTCTGTGTTTTCTTTTTGAATATTGGTATTTAGTATTTCTGTTCTATTATACAGAATCCTTTAAAATATTCTGAAAATCTGTTCTTTATTGATTACACTCCTCGTAGTACTGCTTTTTATTTCTTCTCGTGTATGTTGTTCATCTGTTGGTAATTCATTTTTACACATCATGTTCTTGTAGGTCTTCCAACATTCCCCTTTTTCTTTGATGGATTTGTCTTCTTCCAATTTTGCTTTTCTGCTGTTTTGATTTTTTCTGTTGTTCTCTTCACCCCATCTCCTTTGATTTTGGTTTTTCTTCCTACTTGTTTTTTATTCCAAGGCATTTTTCCTTCATTTCATCGCAGTAAAGCTTGTTTGCCTGATTTTAGTGTGATTTTTTTTATACATTTTTCTTCTATTGCAACTTTCTTTGTTTCTTTTTATATTCACTTTCTTTTTTCGTTAGATCATCATCTAGATGATTATTACACATACAGGTTTAAAGATTTAGGATGTATTGTGGATGCTGAACTGTCATTTGTGCCCCATGTTAAACAACATATTAATAATACATATAATCTTTTCAAAAATATTAATAATATGGAAGCTGTGGTACACCACGGTTATAAAATCTAAGTTGGAATATTGCAATATTTTATTCAACCCATTTGGTACATGGTAATTTAGATTGTCTAAACTTATTATGTTAAATTAAGTTTAACGTTTCACGTCCAGGGTTAAGAACATGTTTAACTTTTCACTATGATACACCTACTACAAACCAACACTTGCATTTACCGCTTGTTAATATGTGTTATGGAATCTATAACAATGTTGAATTGTTCACTAAATTTGGTAGTTTTAAAAATCATCAAAAATTGTACTGTTGTAAATACTTATTATGTATGTACCTTTTCTTGTTAGTTATGTATGAACTAATTTTGTATTTCTGGGAGTGTATTGTATGTACCCTCTAAAAATATTTCTTGTTTGTTGGGTTAATGAACTATTATTATTGTGAATACAAATATATTACGTACATTTTTCCAGTAGTTACTACCTATTGTAAACTAATAATGTGTAACCTCTGTTATATGACATTTGACTATAATTCTTATTACGAGTAGGTGGCAAAAGTCGTCGTCTACTTTGATATATAACCACTTACTGACGTTTTGTATGAATTAGGTTTTGTATCAAGTAATAACGCGTCCCTAATTTGTTAAAAAGCGCCTTCATCCGGGTAAAGTTTTTGGAATAGGAACTGCGCAAAATACGATGGTACTCGGCCTAACCAGGCGGTACCACGATCTCCATCAATCAGCCGTCCACAGGAAGTACCCCGAAACTCATATGTCAAGGTCCGCCATAAAAGTACCGAAATAATCTCTTCCCAGCCTCCTCGAAGGCCCACCAAAATGGCCTCCTTCCGCCATTTTGCGTCCGATTTCCTATTACCGCAGTGGATCTCATCGTCGCATAATAGTCAGACTGTGATGCAATATTTAAGGAGTACACGACCCAATTCACGTTAGTTTCTAGGCTCGCTGCGATTTTCCCAACTTTCCCTCTCAACGGAACCCGCCTGTCTCTCTCGCAGGCCGTAATGGCTGTCCGTCCGACAGAGACAGACCCATCCACGTACCCACGAGCGTTGCAAAAACCCACCGTGTCGTGGGACCCGTTCGGCCTACTAAACGAAAGTGAAATCGAGGTTAGCTTTGCACTTTCACTTGTTCGCCGCGTCTAGCCCACGAATCGGCCAATCAGAACGCGAATTCGCCGTGTGTTTTGTCGGTTTGAATAAATCGAGGCATGGCCTACTTTGGCGGAGTCGCCGGACATCTAGAATTTTGTTGTTTTGTTGTACGGTTTTTTGCTTTCGTTGCTGGACTGATTCTTGTTGAATCACTGAATTGCGCACTGTTAGGTAACGCTGCGACGTTGCGGTTCCGCTCGGAAGTGGCGGACATCCTGTATCTGGTGGCTTTTCCGCGAGAGATGGCGTTGCAGACGATCGTTCGGGTTCGGGGAAGCGGTGTTCTACTTCGGGGGTGACTGGAGAATTCCGGCAACTACGACCTTGCGCGTTTTCAAAAGTTGGGAAATACGTTTTTGCACTCATGACCTTTTTTGATAGCTTTCGCGCATTCACCAGAGTGCGGGAGGTCGAATTTCCCGCACACGTGCATTTAACTTCCCGTTGCCATGGTAACCTTAAAATACTCGGGTAGTGTCAACATTGTGACGTGTTGACGGCGCTGTCAATGGCGTTGTTTATAAATAACTCACAGTTAATCTCTTCAGTTTAAAGGTTTATTCGTCGCAAAAAATATTGTACACAACACGTTCGTGAGCCTGCTTCCCGCATTCACGCAAATGCGGCACTCCCTTCGGTCGTGCCTCAAACAAGCGTTCATGCGGGAAGCAGGCTATCCCGAACTAGTTGCGTAAATTACTATTAATGGACTGCTGGCGCGGGCTGCTTTCGAGGAATTGTTTTCACTAGTCACCTTGCGCAAGGACGAAGGATCGAACACAAAGAAGATTCTTTATTTGTTTATGATTTTAATAATTCTTTGCGAGGAGAGGTTTCGAGGTGATTTTTGGGGAGTCGCTCTAAGGACATGTATTGCTTTGTTTGCACCAGGTAATTACGCTCTTATACAAAATTACATCAGGTGTCGTAATGTACATGAAAACTTCTTTGTCTACTACTACTTTACTGAAAAGTATACACTTCTCCTGTTTTTAATAAAGTAATCTGTAATAAAATTTATTCCTCCTACAAAAAGATTACCAAAATCGATTCTAGAAAACACAGGTTCAGTGAAAGATCTATAATGTTGTTGATATTGTGGGTGCTACGAGAATCCATGACAAAGGTTCTCCCACACATAATTTGCATGGCAACACGACACTTTTGAAACAGCATAACAAATGTTATCCATCTGGACAGTTTAAGAAGTTTGTTACATTTATCAAATTTGTTTTCCTTTTTAGACTATAATAACTGTTTTTGTCTGACTTTTCCGACAGCGGAGGTCCTAATCTCAGGTCTTTTATAACCCTCAAGCTTTTTCGCAAGTCAAAAGATGCCTTCGTCAAGGTAAAGATACATGGAAGGAATTTATACAATTATTTATATAGTGCTCCCTTCGCCTTTGAAGCAGGTCACTTCTGCATGTATGTTAGAAGTATCCTTCAAAGATTAATTAATTAATTTTTCATTAGGACATAAATTTCGTTGTTCCGTGATGTCATCGGCTTTTATGAAGAGTGTGAATACCTAAGTAAAATTTCTTTGATATTTTGTAGTCGCAAAAAGAATGTTTGTGATGGTCTTATTAAAACTTTTAAACAAATACTGTTACTCAAAACAAATTTTACTTATACAGGGTGCTCAAAAAATTGCGCGCTAACACAACGATACATTATTAAGTCTCAGAGTCTAATTTCGAGAAAAACCATTAAAAAGCTTCTTACGTCAAATTGACGGTCAGTTACAAAAAGTTTTTTGTGATTTTATAAAATGAAGAAAATTATGGACAAATACAAGATATGTACCTCCAAAATAATTTTGAATAATGCAAGTCCGAACGATTTCGTGTATCCACTAGTAAAGTAAATAGTGAATGTAAATACCGAAAAGAAAAATTAACCTTTGAAGTATCATTTCCCCAACATTTGGTTCCACTGATTTTTAGATTATTTTTTCTCGGCTGAATGAAAAGTCCTTAACAACGTGTCATAGAGTTACACAAAACTCACTTGACTTACTCCTTGTAAAACTTTTATGACTTAAGCGGCTTAAGCCAAACCACCCATAAGTCAAACTGGTTATTGTAAACTTTATGGACCCGAACTGCAAGGATTATTATTATTACTGTCCATTGTTGCCATAATGGAGCTGTAAAGTTTTACTAGGTATATGTGAACTGAGTTCAACAATAGCCAGTTTGACTTATAAGGGTGCTTTGGCTTAAGCCGCTTAAGTCATAGAAGTTTTACAAGGTGTCTGTCAAGTGAGTTTTGTATAATATACCTATTTGGGAACAGCTTTTATATGCAAATAAAAATACAGTGTATCAGTCTGCAACCCAAAATACACCCGTCAAGTTCAAGTTACGCAACACGTTTCACTACTGACGTAAGCGTCATGGATAACTAGAGCAGAAACTTAAAAAATCACCCCGTATAAAAATAACTTCTACTTTTTATCATTATTATTAAGTTACAGACAACGAAGAATGGTGCATGTTTCAAGTGACATTTTCTAAATATAATTTTCCGTTGACGTCATTTATTAATAGTTTACTTCTGACAAACTTCGGGACGTGTGGCGCTAATTCTAATAGCAACAGCACTGCGTCCGTAGAATTTTGGTACCTACAGTTAATTAATCCATTTTTCATTTAATCATTCTTTAAAGTTTCTGAGAAACAGTTAAAACATACTTATTTTTTAAAAAAAGTAAAACTTTTATGAGGCTAGGGAGGAAATGAATATACACATAAAGCTGATTTATAAACACCAGAACATTAGTGTATTGTAAAATTTCAAAAAATTCGGTACTTATGTTCTATTTCCAAGTGTAAAGTTTCGTTTCCGAAATTTTATTTTTTTTAAGTTAATTGGTGTACGTATTGTTAAAAATATGGACATATTATTAAACTGCATATGTAAAAACACGTGACAGTATAAATTTTAAAGGACATTAACTTTACTAAATTTTGAGATGACGTCTTCAAATTTTTGATGGTGATGAATAAACAAATGTTGGTTAACATTTACTACACAATAATTTTAAAATATACATACAATTTTACAATACCTACGTTGTCGAATCGCACGAAGTAATTCTCAGACAGACAGACGGAAATGGGAGATCGACATTTCCGTATTCTATAAGAAAACCTTATGAATAAAATTACATGTAGGATACATAAATCTTGATATTTGTAATTTTTACAGTTGTTATATAAGAGTTATTTATTCTACAAGAAGATAAAAAGAAAATTTACCCACCAATGCAAAGAACAAGCATAGCGAGCGAGTTGAGTAAATTTTATTTTATACTTTCATCGTTTTTTTCTTTAATATTTGAAGATAATAAAATTCCGCAACTTTGCAATGCAATATTTGGCTGTGGGTTTTACGTAGCAACCAAAAAAGGTGGTGTCAACGAGGAAATTATCCTGGCGTATTAATCTGAAAGTAGGTAATAATTTAAAATTTGTTTTTTAATGTGAAATTTAGTGAATTAGCGAATATTAGAGTAAATACATTTCTACTTCCATTTCGGCTTCTATGGTTATAAAAAATGACTGAACGATGTATAAAAATGACATACACTTTACCATCACAAAAATTGTCGGTAAAACAGAAAATAACAATAAGTATAAAATAAAAAAAATATATTCGTGAACAGAGAAAAAAATGGTGACTTTTTGAGATTCCAGTCATTGTAGCCAGAGAAATATTAGAACCTAGCCATTTGTAGAGGCACATCTATCGGTGGTAATTTTAAACCTATGTGCAGTTCTGTTCAAAAATATAATAAACTGTAAAATATAAAGAGTTGTCATTTCGTGAGAAACGAACGTTTCGTGCGGTAGCATCATTTCTAAGTATTTTTTTTACATCGATAAGTAAGTAGTAACATATTGATTTGAATATGTACAATGTAACACTAAATATATTGTGATTTTATTTTCAGAAATACAGTAACTCTGAAAGAAACGAAAAGGTAGTATGTATCTCCAAAAGCAAGCAACATTACATGGCAGAACGTATTTTACTAAAAGTTGAACTTATTTGTTTTAAGATGATGTAATTAAATTTCAGGATGGAATGAAGTATAAATTTTAGTTGAAATTTGTACTGAGTTAATTTATGTTAGTGACAAAATTTTGAAGAAACCCAATACAAAAAAAGTTTTAAATAATTTGAAGATCTTAAATGCTTCTGAAAACTCGATCATTAATTTAAAAGATACATATTTTTTAAATGTAAAATAGATATTTGTCTATTTCGAGTTTTTAAATTTCTTGCGTTTATGTTGGCATAACGGAGGTAATTGTGTATGCCAATCGTCGTCACATGCGATAAATTTAGGTTATGGTTTTGACACATTTTGCAAATTAAAAATGTCGACAATCTGTCAGTTTTGATTCTTGACAGCTGACAACCGGAAATTACAGAAAACATTATGACATCAATTTCAACTAAAAGTTCAGGATTGCCAACAGACTCAGTCATTTCTGATCACGTGGTGGTAATGCAAAAAAAGGATAAACAAAAATCCAGAATCAAACTTTATTAAACAGTGCAGTTTATGTAAATTTTACATGTTAGTTAGTTTTTTATATTTTATAACTAACTCAGCATGTATTTTGTTTCTTATAATATTGTCAACACAACACATAAAAGCATCGTTTTATTGACGGTACACGTAGCACTTTTCCTATACTATTTATTATTTTATTATTTCATAAACGTATCTATCACATGTATATGTTTTCCCAGAAAGTTTATGCCGCAACTTATTTATTTGATTATAAATAGCAAAATATGTAGCAGTTTTTAGATATTAAAGCAATCAAAAATAAAATTAGGTCAATATTTCCGGCATTTGCTGAGTCTTTTGTTTCCCTACTTAATTTCATCATATTTCGTCTTTTCCACTCGGACTGTGAAATCTCGATAACAGATAATAATGTTTAAACAAAAATTAATGCACTTAAAATAGTCATCGATTTAAAAAAAGTATATTCTAAAAATTAGTAGTTGCATAGCTCAGCCTTCGTCAAGGGCGGAGATTAAACCAACACTTGTCGTATCGTTAATTTCTTTATTTTGTTGTATCGGCAATCAATTTACTATTTCATCACTGCAACACAACGTAAAGTTCATATGTAGTTTTTGTTTTTACCAATCTATTTTCCTAAATTAACTTTTTGCGGATTATATAAGCTTCGACCTGCATTGCCGATAAAAAAAAATAATTATAATTTTAAAGGTTACTTGTCTGCAAGTTTTTTTAAACCGTTATAAAAGTTACGCTGTTTATGGTACACTAACAGAGTATCTATCAAATCGGACACATAATAACTTTAATCACTTTATAGCATAAATTAATTTTTATGTAATGCCCACCGGGCAAAATATTACACGAAATTTCTAAATATGCGGTCACTCGAATCTAAAACATCTTTCATTCTTTTGCATGAAATAAAAACATTAAAGTTATTGCAACACGTAATGAAATTATACGTCTACTTAAGTCAGTTCGTGACGGTTTCAGATTTCAGGAAACATTCGAAAGCGAATCTTCCCGCTCCTGGCTGTCACTATTTTGTTTATTTTCTCGTTCTCTTTTCATTTAATTATCTATATAAATTGATACACAGGGCTTTTGAGAAGTCACCGAATTGTATAACTTAGGAAGGACATCACTAAACAAGATATTTATTTTCAGTAATTAACTGTATAATATAAAATTTAGCTATTAAAAAAAAAAGTCCTCCGCAGTATGAATAAACGTGCAGATGATTTGCATTACAACTAGAAATCGACATGTATTACGAATTATTTTTCAATCATCTCAGTACCGTCGATGAAATTAATAAGAACGTTATATTATTAGGAGCTTTTAATATACTAGCATTTACCACTAATGAACAACGGGCGGAATTGTGTTTCATACGCTAGATCCAGTGCTGTCACGGCGATAGTTTGATTACAAATATATTTTTCTTTTGGATTATATCAACATAATATAACATTTCAAGTTCACAAATCTGTGGTCCTGTGTTTGAAAAATTAAAAAGGACATCGAGTATTATTTTTTGAAGTAATATAGTAATATAGAAGTAGTTTTTTAACAAGCTGTAAACACTCCTAAGCGACGCACTGGCTACGACCTTGTGGACCAGATCAAAGCGTCCCCGCTACTCGCCGTAAAACACACCTTGCTTCAACTGGGGAATTGTATCCGTAAGATAAATTCCCGCCTACTGCTAATGAATCAAACCCGACTGCGTTGTCTTCAACAATTTCAAATATTTTCATAATTTTTTGCAATATAACATAATAACAATTATCATAGTGCTTGATTTGGTTTTTTCAAATACAGGCTGTTTCAGATATAACTTGTGGCCTTATATCTTGATGTTCTGTAAACGCTGTTGTTTTTAGCGTGAAGGGGAAATCATAAGTCAGTAATAGAAATGTAAACATTTCTTTCATTGCAAGAGTCGACGAAATTCGAGTTTTTTGGCGTCACCTTTGCTTTACATCTTTTATTTAAAATTTGTAAGATGCACGATATCTGAAAAAAGCTACGTTTTCTCTTGTAAAATTTCCCAAATAATATTATATTTTTCATTTGAGCTATCATATTCTAATGAGATTATTTTTGATTATTCGGTGCGCTATAATAAATATAACGTTCATCCCCATAGCACTGAAAACAAAATATTTGGCGACGCGTTTTGCCAACCATGTTGGGATTATCTAGACAAGGCTAAACTCATTTTTGTGCCATATACTCCTAGAACGTATAGTGTTATATTATATAACTTCTCTACGCAAAACGCTCTGAATCTCACGAAAAACAGATCGCTAGCTCCAGTTCTCCTTACATAACCTTTTCGAAACGGACGCTTGGAATAGTTTTCATGAATGCAGTCGTAGTACCCACATTAACCCGTTGCCATTTAAATTTTTCGAACGCCGAACACCGAACACATTCATCTTGTCAGCGACACCCCTCGGGCACGTGTCGTAAATGGTACCTATGTATATGGAAATTTTCCCGATATCGACAAGTGTAGTGCCTTTTTTGTAATTCAAATGGTCGCAACGGTACTCATAATGGGTCGTTTTTATTCCACGTTGTGCTTTTTTCACATCATTATTTTCATCTCGGTTAAATGTCTGTTCACACGTAAGAATTGCGTGTGCTGAACAAATTAAGCGCTGCTAGTTTTTCCAGATTTACATCTCGTTAGGCTCGTTAGTGCACTACGGCCTGACGTGGTCTAATGTGTACTTGTCACTTGAAGAGCCACATGTGCTGCTTAAATTATCGGTTATCGAAATTATGCGATTGAATATTTTAACGGATAGTTTCAGTTTAATTAATTAGTTTGAATTGAGTTATCGAGTTATCTCGGGTTTGTCGAGTGGCAGGTGTAAGGTTGGGCAATTATCATGTTTGATAATTTTATTGCAATAGGAATTCGAGATCGAAAATTGCAACGAGTAAATGCTTGAGGGGAGTGTTTATAATTTACTATGATTATTTTTCAGGGACATCTACTATACTTTTCAGTGCCGTATTTTGTTATCTCTGGATGATTTCTCCATTGCTGTTGCCCACAGGTGTAGGCCGTATGTCCACGCTGGTGTTAGTATCTCTTTGTCAATCTTAATTTTGTTCTGTATATTTTCTGTCTTATCTTCTTCCTAAAACCTTCTACCGTTAAGTGTGGGACTAGAGATTTCAGTTTGTCTCTTCCTTTGCTGTTTCTCCCCTGTGATATTGCTTCCTGTTAGTTTGTCTTCTGTTTTTGATGAATTTTCCTTTCTACGGGATTTATCTTGAACTTTTCTCAATATATTTCCTTCCTAATTCTATGTCTTCTTGATTTCCTATCTATATTTTCTCTTCAATGTGGCGTTGATAACTCTATTATGTCTCTTTTCGTTATTATCCATTATTCACACCATATATCGCGTCAGAATCATTATCTTCACCACTTCTGCCTTTACCAGTTTCGGGATTCCTTTTTCTACCTTTTCCAGATATACACCATCGATTTTGTTTTCTTGGCTTTTATTTTCATATTTTTCCTCTTGAGCTCTTTACTTAGGATATCAATGTTATGCTGCAAGTTTCCTATTGGAGAGGTTTCAAGTTATCTTTGAATATTTTTATTACATAATAGTGATATCTTTCGTTTAAAATTCCTTTGATTCTTGATTTTTTGTTTTTGCGACGTTGTGGATCCTCTTGTGTATTGCCTTTATTATTTTTTTATGAAAAATAGATTTCTTGTTTCCATCTATCTTCCATCTGTCTGTCTGTCTGTCTCCTGTCGTCTGTGGTCTCTGTTTTGTTATACATGGTGATTTTTTCAATCTGAAACTTTCAAATATGTCCAAAAATAACCACTTTGCAAAAAAATGTCCAGAATCAAATTTTAATCATGTCGCGGGGGAAATACATTAGCCCCCCTCCCCCTCTCGTTGTAGGTGGGGCAGCAGTTAACTTCGAAACCTTAAGTGAGGACTGCTATTTTTTATTGCGGATTCAGAGTCTATGGTTAAAAGTACGTATGATTTGTGGATTTGTCTATGGATACGATTTTGCAATACGTTGGCAATAAAAAATACACGTTTTATGTAAATATTCGAAATTCATCGTGAAAAATAGTACATTATATCTACATCAAGAGGGAGAAATGTATGATGCGAAATGGCATTTCGCTCCAGAGACGTATATACTATTTTTTATAATCGCGAGGGTTTTTAACAATAAAAGAAAATGAAAGAATTAAGATTATCGTGTCAGCAATTCATGAAATTGGTTTCATGACAACCTTTAAATAAAGTTGGATAAAGTGGAAAAATCCTGACAAAATGGATGTTGCTGGCTTTTCTAAAGAAGAACCGGAAGAAATTACCGCAGCAGCTAATAGTACGGTAGCAAATTTACTTCCAGATAAGTCAAGGAAGTTATACGAAGAGGCGTACCACAGTTTTAAGAATTAGTGTTCAGAAAAAAATGTGAAGTTTTTTACGGAAAATGTGATGCTGGTATATTTTAGCGAGAAACCTAAACCATATAAATCGTCGACTGTATGGGCACAATATTCGATGGTTAGATTTTGTATGCTCATTTATGACAACATCGACATTAGTCAATATAAGAAATTAATATCCTTTTTGAAGAGAAATTTGGACGGGTATTCTGCAAAAAAATCTAAAATTTTTACAAGAGAACAAGTACAAGCGTATTTATCGGAAGCTGACGATAAAGATCATTTGATGAGAAAGGTAAAGTATAAATTCTGGAATCCAAGATTTTAATATTTCTATGTTCTAGGTAGCGTTAATATTTGGAATTAGTGGAGCATGTCGAACAGATGAATTGACAAATTTGAGTGGAGATAATATTGAAGATGTAGGATCTTCTTTGATAATTACTCTTCCAAATACCAAGAATAAGAAATCCAGAACTTTTTGTTTTCAACAGATTGCTGATATTAGTTTTAATAATTATGAACATTTAACAGCTAATTTCAATGTAAACAAATAATAGTTCAATAAATCATATATATTTGAAGTTTATTTTGTTCATAACGAAAAGTCCCTAAGGAGTTTTTAGGAATATTATTTCCCTAGGGAATGATCTGTCGTTTCTGTTATGATTTTTGAACCACAGAAACCAATTTCTAGTCTCGCGATTATAATAGTATATTAAAGAACGAGTTTCATAAGGCAAATATTAAGGCACGAATCCAAGAAAGCATGAGTGCCACAATGGTTTTATGAACGAGTTATTTATACTATTTTTTCTACCGTGCACGTTTTTTTTTAAATTTGGGGAATTTTGTCGTGGTTGGTGATGGGTTGGTCTGACACGAACCACGAAATATTTGAAGTTCGAATTTTCACAACAACAACTGTAATTCGAATCAATTCGAGTTAAAATTGGTTAAAATCTCTTGTGAAGAAGTTAGTGAAGTCCTTACGCCTCTCGAAATACGGGAAATTTTAATTTGACATTTGCCACTGACATTCACCTAACATTTCTCGTCATGGCTACCAATCTTACCGATCTAAATTACACCAGATCTATTTCAGAACCCCTCTCCGCTATTAACAAACCGCTTTGACGTCACTTGGGTGCTTTAATATCTCTATTAGAAAATCAAAAACTTGCGCGGTAGAAAAAAAGTTCATTCATGTTGCAAATCTCGAATAACTTGGAAACTGTTACCTGTAGAAATGTAAATGGCTGGCGAACTACTTTTAGCGTAACCCAGGAACAACGATGAAGTAATTTTATGTTCCCTTGGTTAACTTGATTAACGTGAGTCCCGTTGCGTCACACGTATCAGGGTGCTTGATTTAGCTGAGTCCCCTCGCCTCTCAGGATGCTTGATTTAGTGAGTTCCCTCGCGTCTCACTTATCAGGGTGCTTAATTTACATGGGTCCCCTCGAATCATCATCTTTCAATTAAAGTAAGTGCTCAAAATAATGGCCTTCGAATTCAGCGCATATAGAATGTGCACGGAGTGTGTCATGTGTCTGCTTCAATTTCGGCACAAGCATTTCTGATTCACTCAATCATATTCTTCAGTTAGTGTTGTTGTAAACTTTGTCTTCAGAATAATGAAAGGAAAGAAATCTGCCGAACTAAGATCTGGTAATCTGCCAAGCCAATTTACCGGACCAGCTCTAGCGATACAGTGACCATTGAAATCACGATCAAGTACTTCACGTACACCATCGAACCGTATTCTGGACATCCATCATGTTGAAACAACATATTCTGTCGCACTTCTAAGCTCAAGTTTTCAAGTAATGTTGGCAGTTCGTTTTCCAAAATGTCTCGGTACATTTAACCATTCAAGTTGCCTTCAATAATGTGGAGACTCATTTTTGATTATTTACAATGAAAACGTGGTATTTTTAACTGCAAACATATTGCAAAATTGTATGCATTGCTTCTCAGTAGGAGAAATCGAAAAAATTGAATTTAGTTAATTAAGCGTCATCTGTCATGAATCTAAAAAAAATTGTTGACAAAAACCCTACGTACTTTTAGCCGTAGAATCCGAATTTGTAATAAAAATTCGGGCTTCCCATTTAAAATTTCAAAGTTACCCCCCACCCCACCTACAAGGAGTGTAGAAAAGGACTAGTTTTTTTGCAGTAGAGTATTTCCCCCATGGAATGATTAAATTTTGAATCTGGATATTTTTTTGTAGAGTGCTTATTCTTACACTTAGAGATTCGAAAGTTTCAGGTTAAAAAAATCACCCTGTGTGTTAGCCAGATAATCTCCGAAACTATCAGACCGATTGTTACCAAATTTTACAAGTATTTTAAGAATATCGCGTAGATGGTAAAACGTTAACCAAAATTTATCTAATGACCTTCACCAATAATTTGGTGACGTCAACTCAAAATGTTGCATAGCATGCTATTTAAATTTTATAAAATAATCTATTTCATTTTATATTTACTGGAACGATTGTTGTCAAATTTTGTATGTCTATTAGGACATGTAGACATGTAGACAGTTAAATGCTAATTAAAATGTGGCTAATCATCTCCACCACCAAAGCGATGACGTCATCTCCAAAATTTATAAAAAAAGTTTTTTCAAATTTTATAAAATAAGATACTCCTGCATTTGTGTCAGGCATCCAGAATTTTTGGAAAAAATTCAAAACTGAATAACAATATTTTGTAATATAATCTTGAAACTGCAAAACCGAATGCTCTGAAATTTTGTAAATATTTTAACGCGGTAAATCGTTGCGCAAAATGTATTCGTTTATCCTCTCCCAAAAAAACTGATGACGTCATCTCCAAATTTTGCCGAGTAAATCCTATCCAAAATGTGCAAAATACGATGAGTCAATACATTTAATTTATCATTGCATTAAAAGTTTTTAAATTTGTTATACACTTCGTATTCCCGAAAATTTGGGAGTACAATACTGTTATCTTTAGTAGTACACTGCATCTATCCAAAGTGATATACATGTCTTTCCAAAAATTTTGTTAAGGGAAAACTCATTTGGAACTATCTTCATTTTTAACTTCTCATAAAAAAATAAAATTCGCAAAATCAAATTTTATCATTTTTTGATAAACTGGATTTATTTGGTTGAAGCTCAGGGGCAAGAGAACTTCTGTCTAACAATATAAGACCAGTTTTTTGTTCCTTCATTATTTCATTTGATCATTTCCGTTGAGAGATTGCCTTCACCCGGTGCTTTCCTAAGTACTCTTAAATTTTTCAATCGTTATTGTTAATTTATCTTTAGTATTACTTGCTTTTTCCTTGTTTTTGTTTTGTTCTTTATGTTGCAGTTCTTTAAAATATCCTGTCCAACACTCTATTTTTTACTTCCTAAGCGTAAGCAGACAGACAGACGGATAAATCTTCTCTGAAATATGCAAAATATTATGACTCTATACTTGCGGTTTATCAATGCACTCATAGTTTTTAGAACTACTTATACAGGGTGACTCAAAAAATTAATGAATGAGGCAATTTATTTTTAGTTAAATCAGGAATGACTCACTCCATTTTTTCGAAAATTTGGGAATACAGTACTGTTATTATTAGTATTACACTGTATCTACCCAAACTGATATGTGTTCTTGCAAAATGTCGATGACGTCTTCAGAAAATTTTGTAATGGAAAAACTTTATTGACTTATATCGTATAAAAATTAAATTGGCAAAATCAGATCTTAATATTTGTTAATTTTTCGAAAAAGCTGAATTTGTTCAGGAGCGACAGAAGTTCTGTCGACATAACCTTCGACCAATTTTTTAATCTGTCAGGATTTTTCCTTGTTTGTTTTTATCAGTCAAAAATATGTTTCTAAATTTGATGTGAAGTTCTATTTCTTCTTTTTGCTCTAGTGCGTTTTCTAGCAGAGTTTCATCGCATTGTTTGTGTTGTCCTAATACACTGCCATCTACTGTGATACCTAGGGAAGTAGAAATGGGGAAAATGAGTTGCTTTTGGATAATTTGTAAAATGAGTAGGTATAAATTAATTTGGAATATATATGAAAATAGTTTTATCCACCGGCCGATTGGATTTGGGAAAATTTAGCTAAGTTGATAAATTATTATCTATATTAATAAAAATGAATCGCCGAAAAGTATGTACGCTCATAACTTCAGAACGACTGCACCGAATTGGACGATTCTTTTTTTACGTGTACCTTATTGTCAGGACAAGGTTTATATGCAAGAAAATTTATAAAAAATAAGACGGCTAAAAGATAAACAAATTTTTAAAAATTTTGCATGGGAATCGCCACTTCGAATGAATTTGAATAGTTGGCGTTCCTGATGGACCTGTCGCCTAACTGACGTGTCATACAAAACTATTTCTTCCGTGCGATTGTGAAAAAAGTATTATTGCATTTCAAATCGTTCTTTGTTTTTTCGTAAAAAAAAACGTCGTTTATTTTAAGAAAAGTCTTAGTTAAAGTGAATTTAGTTACGCATTGCGAAAGTGTCTTATTAATTTTGATCTGCCATTCTATTTACCTATGTTCACTTTGTTGGTTTCGACAAAACTTCAAATTTTACCGTTATTCGAGGATTTAATTTGAAGTTTTCAATATTTTAAAATTCTCAAGACAAAATTTACAGATTTGATTGACTGTGAAAAAAATTCTGTGTCGTTTTATGAAGTTCATTACAATGCCGAGAAGACGACAAGCTGACATAAGTCCACGAAGTCAATCAAATGTGCGACGAACCACCTAAGGTGCAAATCGCGATGATTTATTTCAAGGGTAATTCGGATACGGAAGTTGATCAGCGTTGTGCTCATAATCAAACATTGAAGCGAGACATTGGACGGTATGAATAAAACTGAGTAGATACTCATATTCGAAGTACGAAATACCTACTTCATTATTACTCTTATATACCTGAGCATCTACCCGATGTACTGTGTATCCACTTGCAAACATTGTATCTCCCCGGACACAAACTGAACATTTACGCGTTTTGTGAGCATTTAATCTAAAAATGAGCATCGGCGTGGCAAATGACTATTTGTCCTTATAAATGATAAATTAAATGTAATATTTTTTTTTTCCTTAAGAATATAGAGTTAACAAAGTTAGTTGAGTTACAAAAGTCTCTTTTGTTCCACGTTGGCCACCAACGAGCGATTTTCATGATTTTTGTGAAACTTTGCTGGTTTTGAATTTGAATTTTCTGTCCTCGATAGTTGATGCTCAGCAAGAACCACGGGAAGGTCTGGAGCAGATCTCGCTAGGAAAGGAGAGGGCTAGGAATTGTTAATGAGGGATAGAACGTTATACAGTACAATACAACGGAAATACAATACAGGTACCAACAATCTAGCTACAATACAGAATACACTACAGATACAGATACAATTCAGATACAATACAAATGCAAAATTAGTACCCAATACACCACCGGAAGAAATTGCACCAAAAATTGAGAATGTTGCAAAATGAAAACCCAAGCAAGCACACCGATGGAACTCGGGACGAAATCTATTGGTCGCAGCGCTCACACGCCCAAGGGAGAACGCAGCCGCATAAATCCAAGGTCGTCTTACTTCATTCTCAAAGAACGATGCAACCCAGCGTCTAAGGGCCAAAAGAACCCCCCCCAGGCCAAAGCGTCTGACGACATGGAGAATTCAAACCCGGAACCAAAGAATGCACTGTTGCAAAATTAAAACCCAAGCAAATGCACCGTGAAAACAAAGCATTTGCACCACTGGAGCTAAATTGGCAAGACCCAAGTTAAGTTAGTAACACATACAATATACAGTACAAAATGCTTCAATTACAAAAGTTACAATATACAAATTTCTCCACGTTTGCCAACAAAGAGCGATGACTCTGCTCGCTCGTTGCTGTTGCCCAGCAAGAACCAAACAATACGAGGAGGTCTGGAGTGCGTCTTGCCATTAAAAGAGAGGACTAGGGTTTGATAGCATGGGTGAAGGACACCATATTTTGTAAATTTGGACGCCGTAGTTTAAAAATGATGCATACGGTATTTTGTGAATTATGAACGCTGCACTTTGTATATTCCAAAGCCGTACTTTATCAGTCCTGAATGCATGTTATTAACAACATATTTAAAAAAAAATCGGGCATTTTTGGAAAAATATCCACTTTCCTTCGTGTTCACAGCAGGTAACACAAAACATTTTCGCTAATATTTATTAACAATAAATTAGAAATTCGCGAACACGTGCTACTTTTAAGCCAAAACGAAGCTCCAGTGTTGCTGCTACCAGACCGGAATCAAAACTAAACACAGAGGATGGAAAAATTGACCTTTTATCAGGTAGCTCACGTGACAGTGACGTCATCGTACGTCACGATGAGATTGCAAAAATTATTTTTCATATTTTAGATCAGAAATTGTACATTTTCGGAGTTAATTTAACAATGTTTAAACAAACTAATTTGTTTTTGCTCGTGTTCTTAGGAAGATGGATTTCGGTTTAATTATCATATATTGATAGTTATCATATTTGAACATTATGAATTCTATTAATTATGTTTAAATTTTATTTAATTATATCGCGAAAATGTATAGCTTTGACCCACCAACTTCAATCGTTTCGAAAATTTATCCAAAATGTAAACATTGTCGACCAAACGAATCACGGAATCCGATAAATTAAAACTGAAGTCGTACTTACCTGTTTTCAGTCTTTTTCGGAAAAATATTCATTTTCGTCCGTGTTCACAGCACCAACACAACAAATTTTCCTTAATATGTACTAATAATAAAATTGAAATTCGCTAAAACGCTCTACTTTTACGCCAAAATGACGCGACGATCTTGCCGCCATCAAACAGAAATTAATACTGAACACAAAAGACCGTATAACGTGACCTTTATACAGGTAGCTCACGTGACATTGACGTCATCGTACGTCACCATGAGACTGCAAAAATTATTTTTCATATTTTGGCCGGGAAAATGCACATTTTCGGGGATAATTTAACATTGTTTAAACAAATTGATTTGTTTTTAATAATTTCGGGTTTGTAGGAAAACGAGTTTCGGTTTAATTATCGTATATTGATGCTTATCATATTTAAACATTATAAATGATATTAATTATGTTTAAATTTTTTTTATTTATATCGTGAAAATGTATAGCTTTGATCAACCGATTTCAATAGTTTCGAAAATGTCCCCAAAATTTAAACAAAGTCGAGTGAACGAATCACGGAATCCGATAAATTAAAACTGAAGTCGTAAGATAATTAGCTTTTATTTATGCATAAATTGTGCAGTGCGTTCTTTCTAACACTGACCATAGAGATTCCCAACTCAAGGTGTCTACCCCATACTAACTGATATTTTGGTGACTCGATTTTTGCCTTGATGGTTGAACACTGTCACTGTTTTCCGTTTTTGTTGTATCGAGATACTACTTGAGCATCAACTGTTACCTACTGAAGTATTAGCATCATCTAGAAAAACTAGAAATATTTTGATTTGATATTCGAGTAGATACTTCGTATTTCGAGTATGAGCATCTACTGAGTTTTATTTATATCAACCATTGTCAAAAATTTGATCGAATGTTGTTTCGACAGAACTTTCTTCGCACCAAAAGTATAATGAAACATATTCAGCATTTTCGAGTTGAGTCTTTTCTTCACACAATTTTGTGATGACCTAATCAACATTTACGATCAACACGTATACCACCTTGGATTGATGCAGTGTAATACTAAAAATAACTGTATTGTATTCCCAAAATTATCTGCGAAAATCGAGTGGGCCATTCCATCAATTTTTTGGGGGGAATAAGTAAATATTCTTAACAATTTACCATGCTTACAATAACTTTAAAACGTCTGCAAGATCTCAAAGAAGTCATTTCTTCAACTCTTGAGTTATTCTCTAAAATAAATTAACTGATCCATACATTTTTTGGAGTCACTGTAAAAACAAATCTAAAAAATATGAATGCAATGATAAATTACGAAAATATACTGATGATGTTTTGCACATTTTAGATAGGATTTGTTCGGCAAAATCTTGAGATGACGTCATCAAGTTTTTGGGCTTGATAAACAGATATATTTTGATTAAAAACCTACCATGACAAACAGTAACTTCAAAACGTCTGCAATATTTCAAAATTCAGTTTTGCAATTCTTGATTCAATCAATAAAATAAATTGACTCAGTGATTAATTTTTTTGAGACACCCCCTATAAGCAAAACCAAAAATTATGAATGGAATGATAAATCACAAGTATAGTCTCATCCTATCTTGGACATTTTAGAGAGGATTCATTTGGCAAAATTTTGGGCTGACGTCATCAATTTTTTGGAGGGGATAAGTAAATATATTTTGAATACGAATTTATTATGCTTATCATATGTTTAAAACATCTGAAAGATTTGAAAGCATTCGGTTTTGCAGATTCAAAATTAAATTGTAGATGAAACGAAGTTCACGGGGTCAGCTAGTATTAGATACAAATCTGAATACACAATTAATTATGATAAAATTGGTTCAGGGGAATGTCTAATGTAGCGTTGTACGTACAATTTTAAATGTTATTTAGAAGATCTACAAATGGAAATAAAACTAAGCGTGCTTTTGAATGGAATGTTTAATAAATATTCATTTCAGCAAATTAAACCCCCATTTTCACTTTTTGATGATTACATGTCTATCTATACCTGCTTTATACTGTGCAAAATTATTTCTACTTACCATTAAATTTAAGCTTTCTATCAAAGTTTTTTTACACTTTGTACTATTTAGTGACCCGCGAAGGGTTTAAAATCGATCATCTGTGCAATTTATTGTAACTATAAACAAAAGTATAATTAAAAAATGAAGTAGATAACACGACTCTCAGAAATCAAGTCTTATATAACTCACTTTGATTAATACAGACCCACGTGATAATATACTAAAATTTGTTTACGGCCTTACATCAGAAATCATTAAAATAAATCGTGTTCGGTTATTAAACACTTAATCATTGTTTTGATAAATACAAAATAATTTTTATTTAAAGACATATCTGTAATTTTCGCGTTTCTTAAACTTAGAGTACACACTGAGGTTACAAGATATTCATAACAAACAATTTATTTATTTATTTATTTATTTGTTTATTTATATATTTAAAAACGTACTTGATACTTATTTTCTTAAACAAACGACTCGTAGGTATGTCGTTTTACGTGTATTACATTGTAAATGTTACTTATAAATGTAAAACACGTGTCTTCTCGCAAAACGAAACACATTTTTTTTATTAATATTTATTTGTTAACATTTAAAGCTACAAATTAAGCCGCCTGTTGCGAAACATTTTTGTCTTAAATCATTCGACGAATTTGACCAATGGCACTGACAGATGGTTGCGATCAACAAAATTGTGACGATAACTCAAGTTCAGAAAAAATATGTGTACAGTGTTGCCACAGCTCTAGGTGTCATTTTTTTGCAAAACAGTGATTTATCTAGTCAAAATTGTAACTTCTGTAATTAAAAAAATCTGTTCGTTACGCTCTCTCGACTTGTTACAAGGAATAAATAAATCCAGCGTATAGGTGTAATAAAAAAAAGGCTGATGAAACAAGCACAAAGTGACATCATGGAGTAGGTGGCCCCCTACCCGACTAAGACCCCCCTTGGGGGTTATCAAAATTATTTGTTTGTATAACATGTGATAGATAACTTAATTAATTTGATAGTGAGCAGACACGAGTTTTCCGTCTTCTTTAAAAATGGTTTGGTCAAGGTCCAGAGTTACATTTAGAACTTAGAGAATACTATCAAATTTTTGAAGATATTTATTATGTGTTGTGGCTAGGTTTTTGATAAATTCCATTTTTTCGGAAAATTTTGCTATTACTTTTTTACGTTGTGTCATTTCGTTAGTGCAATTCGAAAACTTCGGCTCAGAAATGAAGTCATACATGGGGATAACGTCTCCAGCAAGAGATTTAGGACACAACAATTCTGTCTATCGCTATAGAAGTAAAAATTAATCAAATTACACATAAATTGCCATTTTGAGACAGGCTTCAGGACGGCGCAAATTGTTATTCAACACTGTCACCAAAACCATTACAGCGTACAAACACTAGTTTGTCTACGTGCCAGAACCCATGCGAATTATGGCATATACCCATGTAATATAAAAAATTTAAGCAGCTACTATAAATTAAATAAATTCGGCGGCTCTCCAAAAATTTTCATTCAAGAAAAAATATAAAACAAAGTTAATCTCAACTCACACAAACTCGAGGTCGCAATTCTAATTCCTCCTCATTAATAAATATTCGCGTTTATTAATTACAACCTAATTTAGCAACACTTTAAACGAATTCACTTTCGATTTCGACGTCCTACAACATCCGATGGTCATTTCCTTCTTCTCTGCGTTTAATACTACACCGTTTTTTATTTATTTTTTGTTGTTTCCTTTGTACATAACACCTTATGTAACCGCAAGTCTGTGTTTATTTTTAGTGGCACGTTTTAGCAGCCAATTTGAAAATACCTGCCTTTAAAAATAACTCGAAAACACGGTAAATTTCCTCTGGTACATGCAAATGTGCGAATTAATCTCAGGATGCATAAATTTATACGGCATTCCGATGATTCGTTTTACACGAAATGTGTGTCACTCGCGATCACTTTTCCTTTTTAATTCCGTGGTAATAATGACGGCTTGTCCTAAATTTGTTTCCAAGATATTGCGAGTGGTGAAAAAACCGAACATTGACCCATTTTGGTCGATACTGACGTGTGAGATGAAACATGCTGTGAAGAGAAATTTAAGAACTGCAATATGCTAGGTCGTGACTAATTTTTAAATGTATTTAGGTGTTTTGTTTTTCTAAATAAAATATTTAAGCATTTCGAAGCGCATTAAAATTTGAGTTTTTAAAAATTTCACAATATCGAGAGTACTTTTTACTTGATTTTTTTCTCAAAAGTCTGTTACAAATTCAGAGGAAGCTTTTTCTGAGAATTACAAGTAACTTGATAGATATTACAAATTTTGTTTCACTTCTTTTAAATATTTTTGTAGACACGCTTTATTCGATTCTTTTTTGTTATAAAAATGTGTAAATTGTCTATTGATTAAGTTTTTTTTGTTTTTTTAACTTTTAAAATTGACGCTATTTTTAAAGTTATTGTAAATTAGATATATCTTTAGAATATCGTTTATACATTAACACTTTAACTAAAATTTGTGTACTAATCTGCATTAAAGATTTGAGACGTAGCAGCCCAAAATGTTTGCAAATACATCTCGTTTGAAATATATATTCTGATATGGTTGTTTTTAATACAATTGGTGCATTAATGTACAGGGTGACTTAGCTAAAAAGGGACACCTCAAATAACTTTTTTGTTTATGAATCGAACCGAAGTTAATGAAATTTACACTAGCGGTTCGTGATCGTGACCTTTTGAAACTAGGGAACACAATTTGATTGATGAGTTTAAATATGAAGATATAAAAGAGGCTGTTATTACCAATTAATAGACGAAATTGTGTGACAGAAATAAATACAAAAATACATACAATAAAAGTAAAAAAGTAGTTGTCCACATACCATTAGTTTTAACTTATTACTGAGGAGACAAAACAAAGCAATTTATTATTTTATACGTGTTATGTCTATTAAAATATTTATGAAAGTTTTTCGTTTTGTCACGAACACTTTTTTAATTAACAAATCGGGGGTGACTTTCCCTAAAATTTTCACTACAATTTTATCGTTGTAAGACAGAAGACGATTTTTTATTTATTCAACTGAGTTCACAGTTGTTATTTTAAATCAAACAATTTCACCAGCGCAGAATCAACTCTCGTAGACGAATTACTGCTAGTGGTCACTGTTTCAAATGTGACCCGATTATAGCCAAATACAGCGACTAGAGGCGCGGTTTCCATGGCAACGGTAGAAACAAAAAGTATAAATGAGTCAGGATTGGGTCTCCGTTTTTATTGAGACCTTACCAACGATATATCCAAGGCACAATATCTTTAGACGTAAGTTCTGATACATGATAAACAAATTAGTTTTGATAATTATGACACAAACGTCGGGATAATTTTTTAAATATTGAAAATTACTATTTTGCCATGTCCAGTGTATTTTATAAATATATCGAGATTAAAATTGAAATGTTTTACTGTACGAAAAATTAGTATGTGTACTAACTTGTTCTTTAGTGAGTTCAAGAAAAAAATAAGTTTTCTGAGAAGATACGTTTCAGATTTTTTTGTTTTGCCATAAATTAAAGATTTGGGAGAATTTGAAATTCCTTGTAACTACCTCGGACACTGTTTTACAGTTGACTACAAAACATAGTTGCCTGTAATTTGTTTTTTCTCAAACTCGTCTAAGGCAATTTTTACTGAATAATAACAAAAATAGAACGGACGATTGTACAAAAAATTTGGCCAACTTCCTAAAACATCTTTGAAAGTAATGACGTGATTTAATTACATTACATAAAACTTAGCAAATCAAAAAAAAAATCAAATAAGAAATGGTAAAATTACCAAATTATCTCTTAAAAAAATCTGTCTAAAAACTAATCATTTACTCCATTTGGGTGTCAGTTTTCATCACTTTCAACCTACAAATCCCCGATCAAATTTCATCGAAATGGCATTTTGCCGATTTAGCACTCTAATGGAGCTCTGGCGTACCCAACATAAGCACATCCACGTAACAAATTATCAAAAATGGGAACGCGACATACAAAAATCGCCTCTAACATTATATAACACAAAGCTGAAACCTCAGCACGATATTATGCAACTTTTTGAATAAAACCGAGAATCTTGCAAGCGCAACGATTTGTTGGCAGATTTTTCCCTTAGTCTATTCTATCGTTCGTTCACTCTCAGGTTTAACAACCTTGCCATCGTTTCTTGTAATTTCGCTATCATCGGAAAAGATTAGGTAAAACTCACAATCTTTTTTTTCGCTGCCGGTTATTAATTGATCAAGCGCTACGAGGATGTTGACCGGTGCTACCTTTTGCAACTTTATCTGTTTACTGTTTGCTCTAGATTATAAAAACGTCTGCAGAATTTGTTTATTTTTTAAAATGGGTTTGCTTATTGTCGCGAATGGCAAAAATCGCGTTGAAGAGACTGTGGGAATGCTACACGCAGACAGCTGTCGGATTAACAACAAGTCTTGTTTCCCTTAATTTCGAGGACAATGGATGCAATATGATAATAAAAGAGTTCGTTGTTCGAAAAACATTACTCGGACAAGCTGAATGGTGAGATTTTTACTTTCGAATTGGAGTAAAACACGAGCCGGGCCGTGTTTTTGCGCTAAATTTTAATCGAGCTTGGAAAAATGATAATGAAATTTCATTTAACCTTATTAAGAACGTTCAGAAAATATCGTAATAGGATTTGTAATCGAGCGAAAAAGTGCGCGAAAGCATTACGCTCTGATAATTAATTGTTGGTGTAACATCGCGTTTAATGCCATGCTGATATGGACAATATATTTACAGACGAGACGTGTGGAATTAATTATATACGCTGGGTTTCCTTGTGGGAGATTTTTTCGATCGGCGTTCTGTAATTAATTGTTGTTTAATAGTTGTAGAATAATGTAATGCTTATTTAACTGTAGTTTATTATGTTTAATTATATGTAATTCATGGTTCACACTCTGTGGAAATTTAATGCATGCTTGCATACCTTTGGAAAAGAAAAAATACGCATTTTTTGTAGATATAAATTCAAATAATAAAAGTGTTCTGCATGTACCTACATTACAAATTCTGCACAGAAAATTAATTTTGTTTGGGGTATTTATTTTATAGTTTTCTTGTTCGTCAAAGCAAATAGATTGTAAAACCTAATATCTTATCTTTTTGCGTCGGTAAAAAATATTTTAAAAAAGCCAGTGGGGAAAACCACAAACTCCGTATCAAAAGAAAGTTTACTCAAAGAAAGATCTAAGCATTTATAAAATGCAAGTGCTGCAAATCAAACACTTTATATTTTTTGGAAATAATTTAATGTATAAAATCCTAAACATAAAAGATCTGGAAAGTTTAAAGAACATCTTTACTTTATATCTTGCCTAAGAAACTCAGTAGCAGTATTTTAAACGGATTTAATCTTTTCTAGAAGTTTGTTTATACTAAGAAAAATTTTGGTGATTATGATATGTGTCTTCAATGCCTGCATCTGTTTTATTTGAGACATCTTTGTGAGCGGTACTGATTTACAGATCTAGTTGGTTTAATCCTCTAGAATATTAGTCATTTTTAAACAACGCATTTGTCAATCGTTGCAAGTGGATTCTGCTAATTCAAATTTCGCAAAAGCTCTCAAATGTGGAAATTGTGGATTGTAATAATAAAAGTACATAAAGTAGGTTTCAAAGATAAGGATAATTAAAAGGGTGTCTTCTTTTAATTGTACCTACTCAATTGGTATAATTTTACTGATTTCTTCTTTTTGGTTTACCGTAGGGTATGCATTTCAGTCCTATTCATTTTCAGTTACTGGTTAATGATGTAACGTCTTGAATTTGATACTCAAACGATTTCTGTAAAGTTTACTAGATACATTGAAAACTTCTAATATCCCGTGATAACAATGGGGACATCAATGCAAGAGTAGAAGATGGGGAGTTGACAAACAGGATAAGAAAATAAGAAGTATTGACGAAATATTACAATTACAGACACTTGTGCTTAGAGCATAAATACGTTGAAAAAACTTTGAAACTAGTATTGCAGGGTAGTATTGCAAACAGAAAATCTTTATGTGATCTAACTGCAAGTAAAATGAAAAACGAAACAGAAAACATGAGAAAACAAGGCCTTAGGAAGCATAGTATTTATGTACTTTCTAAAATTTGTGGATAATAGACTATATAGGTTGACCCAGATAAAATTGACCTTATATTTGCAGAACTGATAAAATATTGAAATTCTGAAAACGCCATTAAAAAAATATTAATGATCTAAATGGAGAGATAGATCTAACGTCGAACAGTAAGAAATTTTGTGTTTGCGTGAAGGACTTAAATTCGAATATATTGTTACGAAATACACTCTTACGCCGCCCCGGTGCGACGCCTATGGCCGTCGAGAGCTTTCTGGACGTACGTACGACGTTAATGGGTGAGTCATCGTTGCTGACGGTGTCGACGCGGCTTTCCACAAAGGCAAGTCTTGAGCGGCTTACCAGAAGTCGCGATTGCGGGCCGAGAAAACTCTCGATGCGGCGTTCTGGATCCATCGAGAGGCACGCATAGGTTTAAATAGAGGCCACCGTCGGGAAGAGCATTCATTCAGCCAATTCAGAGTCCACTCAATTAGTTAGTAGTGTAATTCGAATTAGTAAGAAATAAATAGTTGAGTTTCATCCACGCCGAACTTATTCGCCCGCTCATCGTGACAACATGCTTAAAAGACCTGTTTTTGAGACAAATCTTACTACAGCAGTTGTCCGTAAAATAAAGTAGTAGTTTCTTACTTTGCTCAACTTACATTTTTTTTTGATCTATCAAAAATCCTTTAAAACTAACATACAATAATATAAAAAAAAGTGTCGCCACGCCCCCACCGTGTATGTATGGGTCATATTTACAATGTACTAAATTAAGCTTCCCCCTTTAAGCTGAAAGCAGTGGTATTTACAGAATTTCAATAATTCCATCTATTTCTTAAATTATAAGACCCTGGGGTTTTATCTGGAACACCTTGCATTTAAATCATATTAATATTGATTATTTGGCAACAATGTTGAAAATATGTCCATTAAACAAAATTATACCGTCAAATATGACATCTAGATCCCTAAAAGTGTCAGCTCGCGATAATCTAGAATCATCATTCATCAGTTATAATATAACAGTATATAAAAATAGACTTTTTTTCTTTAGCAGCCATGAAGCATGCAAATGTCGACTCATTTACAGGTAGCAAAGTTCAACTTTTGCGACCAAGGTTTAAAAAGAAGATTGAGGTTACGTACGAAATACTTGATGTCATTATTTCTTCAAAAATGAATAAATGTGTGCTATTAACATTACTTGAGTATACGCATGGTACTTGGAAGACGTCGAAGATAAAATGATTAATTCAGCGACAAGTGTATTGCAAATTTAGATTAAGTTTGATTAGAAATCAAAACAAAATCATGTTGCGTCAAAAAATTGAACGTTTATTTTTTTCAGTTTATTGTCTTATGGTTTCTACTAGTGAAAAAAATAGTCTATTAACCACGGTTGTAAAGCCAGTTCTAGACCTCGCGCTTCAGAACCCTCGACGCTGCGCGTCTCGGGTTCTAATTTGCGCTCGGTCTAGAATGCTTGACTTTGCAACCTTGGCTAATAATATACTATTTTCTACTACTCGTAAATGAGGCAATGAAACACGTTTCTCAACTTCTTGTTGTTTTCACACCATGCAATACATTCTCTAAGTCATTTTACAAAGTGTAACAATCGTTAATATTATTAATTTTCTCAAATAGTGTAAGATCGTCAACAAAAAGAGGTCTATTGAATTGAAAAGCCGAAATTTTACTTTATTGAAAAATATGTAAAAATTGAATTCGGGCACCGGCATTACTAGTACTCCTGGAAAATTCCCAATTTCCAAATAGTCCCATCCGCCCCTGCCCGTGATGTCATGTCTTTGAAGTAATTTGAAATAATCTCAGGAATCTTTCTATGTATTGTTTTTGAAGTAGTTTGAAAGAATCTCAGGGACCCCTTGGGTTTTAAGAATCATGGGACCCCTTGTGTCTGGTTGTTGAAGTAGTCTGAAACAATTTCGGGGGTCCCTTATGTTTGGTTTTTGAAGGAGTTTGAAAGAATTTTGGGGACCACTTGTGTCTGGTTTTTGGCGTAGTTTGAAAGAAACTACTTAGGTTTCATTTTTGAAGTGGTTTGAAAGAATCTCGGGGACCCCTCGGGGTTTTATTTTTGAAGGTTCCTGAAAGAATCTTGGGAACACCTTGTGTCTAGTTTTTGGGCTAGTTCTAAAATATCTCAAGGAACCCTTGTGTCTTGTTTTCGAAGTAAGTAGTTTGAAAGAATCTCGGTAACCACTTGTTTTATTTTTGAAGTTATTTGAAAGAATCTGGGGTACCCCTTGTGTTTGGTTTTTGAAGTAGTTTGAGGCCTTTTGTGTCTGGTTTTTGAAGTAGTTTGAAAGAATCTAGGAGACCCCTTGGGTTTTATTTTTGAATGCATGTTCCCTAGAGTACGAAATAAAAGGTTCCACGTTTCCGTCTGTCTGTCGTCTGTCTGTTTGTGTCGCTTTTTATTAGACAAATAATCTCCGAAACTACTCTACCACAACCAATTAGACGACGTTCTTGTGTAGTAAAGTTTATCTAAATTTGATCAACAATATACACCTGTACTGGTGCTTTATGAATCCGTCTTGATTTCTTGTTTGTGCAATATGGATTAGGTGATGATTTCTCGGAGTTGTGCTATGGCCCGTGTGGGTTCAACTTTCATCCTTATAGAATGTTTTATTTACACTGTAACTGGTATCAACTAACTGTGAACTGTTCTCTGTAGACGAGAATTATAAAGTAAAAATCATTTTCCATATAGTCCGAAGGATGTATTTTCATTATGGGTGATTGTTAAGTTGTTTTCTGGTCTGACCTGACTGACTTGAGCTGACTTGACCTGATTGACTTGATCTGATCTGACTTAACTTGACCAATATGGAACAAGCATAGTGAACAATCTAGTATCAGGAAGGTACTGTGCCAAACTTCTCTTATATACTACTACACTACACTATGCTTAAAACACGTGGAATGTGACAGTGACTCTTCATTTGAAGTTGGTTACGAGAATGGTAAGCAGACCTAGAAAGAAACTCAAGCGATTTACTCAGGAAACTATATAACTGTTTTGTTCTTTGTGAAAAATCTAAAATTTTTATATCTAAGTGTAAAGGAAAATATGTCCTGGAACATCAATGATGCCGATGCTTGAAATCATTGGCTGATGTTTTCAAGGTCTCTTCAATAAACTTCCTTAAACTCTCCGTCGACCACCAAATTTTTTGAAATGATATAATGATGGTACAAATCTGCTAGGAGTATTGAGGGTTATTATATGGCTGTATAAGTAAGACACCTTGGTGTAACGTCTGTTTAAGACCAGTTTTCTAGTAGATATTTAGTTATTATACCATGGTTCTCAAAGTCATTAGTTATTCATCTTGTCATAAACCTGGATATATAACGCAACATCGTCTTTTTGCAAACACAAGAATCAGTGTCAGACTCTTAAATAATATTATAAAACCTAGATTTTTCATTTAAAATGTTTTTCTTCCTTTTCCGATTTTCCAACTCTAGAGTTGACAAATTACAAAATTCGGGTGTCCAATTGTAAGTTCGTTAACTCCATATAACAAACAACCTAAAGGTACTATCTGCAATAAAAAATAACAGTACAACTTTTGCAGCTGAAATAATTTATTTACTTTTCCTTGAAAATGATTTTGCTTTAAAATATGCACATTCTCATTAAATAGTCTGCATAAAAATGCTATTTTTCATCTCTATTCCTTTACCCGAATTTTGAAAATTATTACACTCGCAACATTGCGTCATACCACCTGCACTAAGCACCAGCAATAACCGAAATCCAACACAACCATGTAAAAATAAAATTTAATTTTGTCCATAAATTTACCATTTCGTAATTAATTGCAACACCAGAATTTTACTCGGATGATGGCTGTTTCATTTTAATTTTCATTAAATGCACGGTGGTCTTAATTCTTTCGTTCGCTCGTTTGTTGAAGAAAAATTAAACGTCAAGCTAATTTGCTTACTAATGAGTTATTTCCATTTAATATGGAATAGGAATATTATGCAGGATGCATTGAGTTAATTTACTTTCAAAGGCTTCTCGTTAATTATTTATTTATTTGCTGTTAATATTCCCGCGACACAAAAAAGTGCAAACAAGGATTGCCTTTGTAAGAGCGTGTTGAGGTACGTTACATAACTTGGAATAATAAAGTAATTATTGGATTTTTGCTAGTAATATGGGATCGTGAAGAGGTGACCTGGATCGTTCGAAACGTCGGTACTTCACAGTTACATTTGTGGTAAAACAAATTGAATCACCTTGTTTATTTTTAGATTTAATAATAAAGTAAATAAACAGTAATGTAGACAGTAAGCACTCATTACATGGTTTTTCCTTTATCGTGTTTTTATTTTTTCCGCAGTGAATAAATTTAGTTATGTTAAAAATTACAGCCTTTACGGTAACCAAAACGCAAGAAACATTACAAAAATAATACAAGTTTAAATTTCTCGTTAAGTCACCTGTTCTATATTTTCTTAACCGTGTCAGGAGCAAACGAAAAAAGCACCCAGATAAACATCATTTTTTGTGTAACATACCAACGTAAGTAGTTTAATTACCCATCAAAAATTCACCAGCGATTTCTCATATGGGCCAGCAGTTATATAAAACTTGAGAAATTACTCGTCATAAATAAACAGCCATCAAAGATGCTCTGACTCTTGAGAACATTTAAACATTTTTCACCATTTACTCTTATATAACTCAGAAAGTAGTACAGTTTCATTAAGTAAAAAAGACGATTGGAACTATTCAGGTCACTAGCAACGATTTTTTTGACAAATACCAACCAAATGGATCACAACCGCACTATTACCCAATCGGATTTTTTCTTTGTTTTTCGAAAATAGAGATTCGTTTGGCGTGAGCAGCAATGAGTTTCGCAGCGTATTATGCATGCGACCGACGATTTTACGAAGGCATTCGTGCTGTCGAGCCATAAACCTATTAAATATTTAGAAGACTTTCAATTTTTGCCAGTCTGACCCACATAGTCGCGCTTCATTCAGTCTGTGAGAAGTTTCCATACTTTCGCTTTCGTATTCTCACTTTCAATATGCACAACATTAACATTCGGAGGTTCTTTTTGACCAGACGGTGTTAAATAATTAATTATTATTAATGCAGAGAAATTCAGTTGCTTTCTTTCGTCTTGTAAACAACCTGAAATGAAATTTAAACTAGAAAATTCACACTAATTTAATGATGGTATGGTGTTTTAATTTCTGCTTGATGTGTTTTGTTTAATGACTGGGGAACTTTTTGAAATGAAAACTTCTATAGCCACACAACTTTTTTCTGGGCAATAAATAAGTCTGAAGACTCATCCGTCAGGCTTCGAGGTGAAACGCTAATTCGGGTAAACTCGGGTTGAAGAGTTCAGCCCGCGAAGGAGAAAGAGTCAGCTGTGCTTCACTGATGTGCTTGGAGACAAGTCCGTTGTGTACAAAGAAACAGATACGTAATAACTGTTGTGCGGTGTACCTACATTTGAGACAATATACGTGAAGAGGGATATATGTACGAGTATATGTAACTATTCGTGTAACTATTATATCTTTTTGATTTTTTAAAAACCACATTGTATTTAAATACGTTGAATGCCCTATAATCAGAGTACAACAAAATATGAATCTGCAATTGAAGTAGTTTTCGTTGGATATGCAGACAGTTTCAATATAACATATTTTTTCATCTAGCATATACTACCTCGAATTGATTTCAACAGCGATCGAAGTTTTTTAATTTAGTCAATTTTCTCTTTTTCATCAATTTCGAAACGTACTGAACCTAATCCTTGTTTTATCGTCTACATGTGGTGGTAAGTTATAACTTGTAGTTACAACGAATTAGTAGATTTTCTTCATTTATTGCTTCAATCAAATTGTATTACGCAAGCTAAATTTAATAGTACGGCTTCTAATTTTTTAATTTTTGTACCTGTAAATGTAAACATAGAACAAAGCAGCAGATAAATCAAGTATTCCCTTTGAAAAGAATATTCCAAGAATGTTCTTAGTGGCAATATTGAGTGGTTGGTTGGAAGAATGAACTTCTAACCCAGTATTCCGAGTTTCAAGATACAACTCTTGTCTTCTATTTAAATGGTTTCCTTTACTGTATTTTTTACAAGTGTATTTACGCAGGTATGGTTTTCTTCTAAATTTCTATTGTTTTTTACAGTTTACCTGAATTCTCTTCACTTTATTTCATAGTTTCTTAATTTTGTCTTCTTCTATAGGGTTGAGACTTTATTAGGGTTGTCACCCATTCTGCCTAATTTATTTTTACCTCTTTGATGTAACTGTTGCACTTTATACATATAAATGTGTTTTGGTTGCTAAAATTTTTGAGTTTTTTTCAAGTTCTGTAAAAATAAAACACAATGGGTTCAGAAGGCTCTTTCATACCCTTTAAAAAATTGGTCTAAAGAGTTTAGACAGTACTTCCCTCGCTGTCGGAAACGTCACGATGCATGCCTATTACGAGTATGTTTTTTTTCCTATTATATTTTTGTAGCGGGACATTTTAAAATAAATTTCTCATTCATAAAGACTCATTCATTCATGTTTTCTACATTTTAGATAGAATTTGTTCGACAAACTTTTCAGGTGACGTCATCAATTTTTTGGAACGGACAAGTAAATATATTTTGAATAAAAACTTATCATGCTTATCATAAATGTAAACCATCTGCAAGATTTCAAAGCATTCGGTTTTGCAGATTCCAAATTAAATGTCAAAATGTTATTTCCTAATTTTAATTTTTTTTTCCAAAAATCTGGACGTTTCGGGTAAAATCTCAATTCGGAGTCTACATGTGTAAGACTATGTTATTTGATACAATTTAAAATCCATTTACTATGGACAATTTTGAAGTGACGTCATCACATTAGTGGTGGGGATGATTAGACAAATTTTGGTTAGCGTTTTACCATCTACATGATATACCTAATATAAATACAAAATTTGACAACTATCGGCCCAGTACTTTTCGGAGATTATCTGTCTAATAAAAATCCAGAACGGCAGACAGACAGACGGACAGACAGACGGAAACAGGAGACCTATTTCTTCGTCCTCTAGGGGTCATGATAGTTCCAGAAAATACAAAAGTAGGCCGACGGACTCGATTAAAGTACTTCCTTTGCTTACGCTCGGCAAGTAAAAATGAAACTAGGGCCCCCCTTAAATTCTTTCAAACTCATTCAAAAATACTAATAATCTTCTAGATTTTATCAAATTGTTTCAGAAATAAAACAACAGAATCTGAAGATTCTTTCATATGATGAAAAGAAAAGGCACTAGGTACTCACAACATTTTTTCAAACTCTATCAAAACACTAACGGTTCTCGGATTTGTTTCAATTTCTATCAAAACTAAAACACTAGAACACAAAGGGCTTGAAAATTCTTTCACATTTTTAAAAAATTGGTCTAAAGAGTTTCGACAGTACTTCCCTCGCTGTCGGAAACGTGACGACTGCATGCCTATTATGTTTTTTTTTTCGCAGTGGATTTCAAAGAATTCGGTTTTGTTGTTTCTGAGTAAATCAGTAAAATAAATTTACGCATTCATTAATTTTTTTGAGTCACCCTGTATATGCAAATCCAAAAAATATGAATGGAGTGATAGATCACAAGTACAGACTCATCATATTTTGTACATTTTAGATATGATTTATTCGGCAAACTTTCGAGCTGACGTCATCAATTTTTTGGAGGGGATAAGCAAATGTATTTTGACTAAACATTTATTATGCTCTTTATAACCTTAAAACATCTGCAAGATTTCAAAGCATTCGGTTTTGCAGTTCATGATTAAATCGAAAAAATAAATTTACGCATTCATTAATTTTTTTGAGTCACCCTGTATATGCAAATCCAAAAAATATGAATGGAGTGATAAATTACAAGTACAGACTCATCATATTTTGTACAGTTTAGATAAGATTTATTCGGCAAACTTTCGAGCTGACGTCATCAAGTTTTTGGAGGGGATAAGCAAATATATTTTGACTAAACATTTATTATGCTCTTTATGACCTTAAAACATCTGCAAGATTTCAGAGCATTCGGTTTTGTAGTTCCTGATTAAATCAATAAAATATATTTACGCATTCATTAATTTTTTTGAGTCACCCTGTATATGCAAATCCAAAAAATATGAATGGAGTGATAGATCACAAGTACAGACTCATCATATTTTGTACATTTTAGATATGATTTATTCCACAAACTTTTGAGCTGACGTCATCAAGTTTTTGGAGGGGGTAAGCAAATATTTTTTGACTAAAGATTTATGATGCTCTTTATAGCCTTAAAACATCTGCAACATTTCAAAGCATTCTGGTTAGCAGATTAAAAATTAAATTTCAAAATGTTGTTTTATAATTTTGATTTTTTTTCCAAAAATCTGGACGTTTCGGGTGAAAAGTCGATTCGGAGTTGTAAACTACATGTGTAGGACTATGTTATTTTATACAATTGAAAACCCATTTACTATGTACAATTTTGAAGTGACGTCATCGCATTAGTGGTGGGGATGATTAGACAAATTTTGGTTAGCGTTTTACCATCTACATGATATTCTTAATATAAGTACAAAATTTCACAACAATCGGTCGAGTACTTTCGGAGATTATCTGTCTAATAAAAATCCGGGACAACAGACGGACAGACGGACGGACAGACGGACAGACGGACGGACAGACGGACAGACGGACAGACGGACGGACAGACGGACAGACGGACAGACGGACGGACAGACGGACAGACGGACAGACGGACAGACAGACGGAAATGGGAGACCTATTTCTTCGTCTTCTAGGGGTCATGAAAGATCGAGAAAACGTAAAAGTAGAGAGTCGGCCGACGGACTCGACTACAATACTTCCTTTGCTTACGCTCGGGAAGTAAAAAAGACATTAGGGGTTCCCAAGATTCTATTAAACGAAAACAAAACACCAGGAGTTCCGAAGGTTTCTTCAAATTGTCAAAAATAAAACACAAGGAGACCTGAGGATTTTTTCAAACTCTTTAAAAAAAATCGGTCAGAATTTTCCTCATGTGTGTTACCTCAGGGATGAGGAATTTTCGAAAAAGGAGCAAATTTATCGAATTTTATTTTTCCTGTATGTTGAAATAAAAATTTGTGTGTAATGTTAAGTCAAAGTAAAGGTAAATAAGCATGATATGTGTATGTTTCAAGTGAGTTTTTCCATTACCAAATTTTGTGATGACGTCATCAACATTTTAACAATCACACGTATATCAGTACAGGTACAGTGTAATAAGTAAACAGTTCTGTAATCTCAAATTTTCTTAAAAATGGGAAGATTTGATTAATAAAATAAATTGCCAATTTATTAATTTTTTGGATCACCCTGTTGAAGTTCTAAAAAAATTGGTCGAAGGTTATTTCGACAGAACTTCCCTCCTTCCTAAAGTACAATAAAACATCCAACGTTTTCGAAAAATTATAAAATTTGATTTTGCAAATTTCCTTTTTTTAATGAGATACCCTAGAAGTTAAAATACAGATATATATGTAATGTTACAGTAAATGTAAAAAAGCGTGCTGCGGGTATGTTTCAACTGAATTTATTTTTGCAAGGACATGATGGATATCAGTTTGGATATGTGCAGTGTACTATTCTAACTAACTGTACTCCCAAATTTTCGGGGAAAATGGAGGGACCCATTTTTGGTTTAATCAATAAAATCAATTGACTCATCCATTAGTTTTTTTGGTCATCTGGGATAAGTAATTCTAAAAAACTTAAATACAGCAATAAATCACTCATATGTTGTTACATTTTTGATGAGATTTATTCCGCAAAATTTTGAGATGAGGTCACCAATTTTTTGGAGGGGATAAGCAAATGCTAAATGCTAAATGCTACTAATTTACGATGTTTACGATAGCTTTAAAACGTCTGCAGGATTTCAAAGCATTCGGTGTTGCAGTTCCTGATTTAATAAATAAAATATATTGTTAATTTTTTTGGGTCACCCTCTCTGTATAAGGAATTCTAAAAAATATGCATGAAACGATAAATCACAAGTATAGACTTATCATAATTTGTACATTTTCGATAGGATTTATTCGGCAAAATTTTGAGATGACCTCATTGGTTTCGTGGCGTTGATAAACAGATATCATTGATTATAAATTTACCATGCTTAATTGCTTACGATAACTTTAAACGTTTGCAAAATTTCAAAGCATTCGGTTTTTCAATTTCTGATTTAATCAATAAAATAAATTGACTCATTCATTAATTTTTTTGGGACACCCTATATAAGCAATTCTAAAAACTATTAACGGAATGATAAATCACAAGAGTAGACTCATCATATTTGCCACATTTTAGGTAGGATTTCAAGTTAAATTGCAAAATCTTATACAGTTTTGATTTTTTTCCCAAAAACCTGGATGTCTAGGGTGAAAACTAGACACGAATTCATACATCACCAGTGCAGTTTAATTTTATACAATTAAAAAAATATATCGTCGTAAATTTTGGAGATTACGTCATCCCATTGGTGGTGGGGATGTTTAGCCAAATTTTGATGAGCGTTTTACCATTTACATGATATTCCTTATGTACATACAAAATTTGACAACAATCGGTCCAATAGTTTCAGAAATTATTTGTCTAATAAAAATCCGGACAGACGGCAGACCATCTTCTGCGTACTCCAGGGTCATGAAAGCTGGAGAAAATATAAAAGTAGGAAGTTTGCCGATAGACTTGATTACAATACTTCCTCAGGAAGCTCAGGAAGGAATATGAAGCAAGATCAATGATTTATAACCACAGTACTTTGCACATCATAGATAGGATTTATTTGGCAAAATTTTGGGATGTTTACGACAATCATAAAGCATGTGTACGATTTTAGAGAATTCGGAGATCCATAATAATTTCGTTGAAGATTTTAAGAAGACGCCATGAAATTTTTGTAAGAAATAAACACACAAAGCTGATTAGCAATACGTTAACCTTAAAACGTTTGGAAGAGTTCAGAGCAGTAGGTTTTATAGTTTTCTAAGTAAAATTGTAAAATGTTATTTATGTTATTTTAAAATTTTATAAAATAAAATAACATTTTCCAATTTTTTTCCTAAAATCTAAGATAAAAAGTAAGGACAGATTATTAAATCACAAGTACAGGAATACGCTATTTTTTCAAATTTCAGTAGGATTTACGTTGCAAAATTTTGGGATGACGTCATCAAATTGTGAGTGGAGATGATGTGGCAAAAATAAATATATAAAAATATACTATGTAATGTTCTCAATTCTATTGGAATTTTATATTATTGATATTGGTCTAAAATTAAAAAATATAAATTTAAATTCAAAAAAAAGAAAGGGAAAGCAGGAAACTATGAAATCCGAGAGAAATGTAACATCAAATGAATGTTGCGGAACCTAGGAGAGAACTCCCAGAAAAGAAACAGGGAAAGAAATAAAGGAACTACTACATGGGTATAAATAGACAAAACAGAGGAAGGACAGTTTATTTAGTATAAATTGAGAGATAATTAATTTTAGACTTGGTGATCCGTTTGTATATATATATGACAAGCCGTGTAAATATGCAAACAAATAAAACCGAATAAACTCCCATAAGTGCATGTTCACTTGAAAAAAAAATTGATAACTTCGATACGTCTTCATAATTGTCTTTGCAATGATTTTTGTGTACTACTGTTTCTCTATTACGTTATCATTTTTACAATGTATTTAAAGAATGTTCGCACTTTGTACTAAACGAACTCAATTACACGTATCAAGATTTTGATTTTTTGCGTCTGATCCACATTTTATATAAAGATATGATCTAATAATATCCTTTATCGTGTAATTTAATTACCTTCACTTTTGACCTGTGTTTATTCTAACTGCACCAAAACCAACTGAATACCAAAAGCTCGTCTTCGTTTTCGTTGTTTTATTTGATAAAATTGATATTATTTATTTATTTATTTATTTTAAACAAACATGATTTAAACCGACAATTAATTATTATTTTGGTTTTATGTCGAAACCACTTTTTTTAAGTTTCATGAAGACGTAATCAATCTTTGAGTTCATTTTTGCGACTGGTGTTTTTGTCGAAGCCTGTGTAGCTTTTATCCTTGCAAAAGCTAAAATAGTTTAACTTTGACATCAAATGGGGAAAGTAGCTTTCAGTTTTAAAAAGTAGCCTGACAACACAAGAGCGTAATAAAGAAATCACTTTAATAACCCATAATACAACCTTAGACGGAAGAGAGCATTAATTTTCTATAATTACCATAAAAATCTAAACAGAATGACCCTTGTCATTAAGCCGGCGTTCGCAGGAACCGGATATTTCCATTCATCACGCGTACGTTTATAATTTTATGAATGAATAACAATAACTCTGTCATTCCGATAAGAATGCGCGTAATTTTTATCAAATTTATCTCGAATTCGAGGATGTTGTATTCAATTTTGCGGTGAGCTGACCGCACATTTGTCCGTTTTTCTTCCGAGATTGTTGTAATGAGAAACATGACTTTTGCTTTAAAGAGGTCAATAAAATGGGCGTGATTCACTTAGTGGGTGGTTTTGTAAATATTCATTCAGAAATTGTGACGAACGGATTATTTTGTTGTGTTTTGGGCCAGACAAGCCCACGTGCGGTTTTCCCTTCGAGTTTGACTCATTATGGGATTGTTGACAAATTACGTCGTGATAATGCGGCTATGACTTGTTATCGGAAGATATTTAGACCGGATGAAGAGTTAACGCGGTTTGGAAATGATGAAGCACTTAATAGATTTAGATCTAGAAATTAGATCGAGTGGTGGTCCATTCATGAAATTTTCTAGTGCGATTGAACGGATATTTCGAATACGCATTGTGCAATTTGATTTTATTTTTGTGTCTAGCTTTTTTCTGTTTGTCATAAAATTATCCTGTTCAAGGTAAAATGCTGTCCTGTTTTGTTAATGTTTCAACCAATTTCAGGATTGTGTTTGCCTATTTACATCAACCTTTATTTTTTCTTTTTTCATTTACTTATACATTTGATATTACATTATTACTAATTATATAAAACAATTTTTTCGAATCTTTCTTATAGATTTCTCTCATATTTCTCTGTCACTTTTTTCGTTTCCGGCCTTGCCTCTTTTGCATTATCTTGCGATCTGGTTTCTTAAAGTTCAATGCTTTTTGCATTTTAGTTCGTCATTTTAATTTATGCAGACTTTTCCATTGTTCCATACATATTTTTGTGCAACGTGACGTATTTGTAACAAATTCGTATAAAAAGTCTGAAATAAAATTTGGCAAAAATATCTCCCCCTGGGTTAATAGCCGAATGAGTTTTTTTTTTCACGGTAGTTGATATGAAAACGCAGAAATCACCAGTAATTTTACACACAGTACAGTTATATTTAGCAGCGACTTTCAGGGACATCTAGTTCTCGCACAAAAAACGATCTGAATGTTTAAGTTACTTATCATGTGTTTTAATTCAACTTGATATTTTTAAACGTACCTCACTGTTCCCATAACCTTCATTTTTTAAATTTATTTTTCTCTATTTTTCTGAAAATTTTATCGAAATAAAACAGAGCTAAAGAAAGTTATTGTAAATGTAACTGTCCTACTGTAGGTATCTGTACTGTAATTCAGAGACAGACGGAAATGGGAGACTACTTTTTCGTACTCTAGGGGTTATGAAACGTTGAGAAAATATACTGATACAAAACACCCTTACACTCGGTAAGTTTTTTCTTATTAAGGTCTACCGAAACTGCGTAAAATATTTGTTTTTTAGAGCTCTCATATTTTGAAAAGGCTTTTACGACCGGAGTTAACAACAAAAAGACTTTTTCCAGGTATGGACTATATATATTTTGGAAAGTTTCGGTGTTTCGCCATGACTTGACCTCATTTGATCGGACATGCCCTGCCCTGACCTGATCTAACTCTTGATTTGGTTTAAGAATATCCATTTTCAAAGTAAGTGTTAGAAAAGCAGAGCCAGTGGTAGTTCACTAGGTATATTTTGATTACATTCACAAATAAAAGATTTAACTGAAAAATAACCTGTTGATAAAACATCAACCATATGTTAAAAAAAAATGAGATTAAAGGAGGCTACGACTAGTGCACGCACATTGGGCTTGACAGACAAATAGCTTGTCTGTATTGGAAAAAAGATAATCGCCTTTGTGTATTAATCACAGCCTCCTATGTTCTAAGATTTCTTTAATCATGCCGCATTTCTGGGTATTACAGAAGAAGTTACTAGATATAGCAGGTGATTAAACAGCAAAATTTAATCCAAATTGAACAGTACTGAAGAGATGGAAGGTTTCATTCAAATAAAATAGGTATGCTTTGAACTTGTACTAAATATTTAATCTAAAGTGTTGAAATGTACATTTATACAGATTCTTAAATTATGTAACTGTTTTCTACTGCAGTTGTAATTTAACTATGCCAAAAATTCTAAACACCCTGCCAAAAATACAATGGACTAAATGTCGATCAAAAGGCAACAACACAACCATCAATCACCTCGCATTTGGCCACATCACTGATATCTAACTACCTCATCAAACTAAATTAAAAACGAAATATTTAAACCGTCATTTTTGGCGTCACTTATTTGGCGTCATTCCCACGGGATTATTCCTTGGACCAAAATAGGCCATGTTGTTGTATAATGATGATGAAGGTGTTTTGAAAGTCGTATTTTAAGCACGTGGCAAAAAATAAGAGTCCTCGCCGAGTCTGAAAAAAAAGCTAATTTGACAATCAAATCAACAAAAAGTTATCTGAACAATTGTTTATGTTTTTGTGGCTAATTTTGTCGCATTATCTCGTCGCGGACAAAATCTCTTATGTCTTTATCTTTCATCTATTACGCAGTTAGGTACGAATTTAGATCGCTCAATTTCTGAGAGAATCCTTCCTCATCCAAAATTTTTTTATCGTTAATGCGCAACGTTACTTTTTTTATATAACTCCTGAGGAGACAATGTTATCAAAAGCTGTTTCCATTTCGTAATTTAGGAAATAACTTGTAACAATTGCCTTTTAGTTGTGTCAAAATTATCAAAAGTTATGAAATTTATGCAATGCAATGTTTGGAGTGGACCTCCATTCATAAAAATCAAAAACTATGTTGCAACTACTGATAGACAGGTTTTGTCAGTAGGTATATTTTTTGTCTAAATAGGAAAACCTGTAGTTAAAGGAATCGATTTAGGTAATCAAACTTTTCCGACTTCTAATCCCCTAAATCCCTGGTATTACCTGTCAAAACGAAAATAGAAATTACAAAATAATTTATGACGTTTATGTCATAACAGTTGCGTAGGTGTTTTACTTAAAGTTCGACTACATCCTGCAAATCCAGATCTTGTCAGTGCCTTATCAAAAATATCTTGGCCTACATTTCATATCGGAACTTCGATCGCCTAATCTGTTTTTGACCGTCGCTCCATCACCGCCATTTTGAATGTAAATAAAAACACTTTCAAATCTAATCACAATCAGATGGTTTAAACAAGTAAATACGAATTACTAAGAATTGTTTATTTTGTTCTAGAACAGGAGAGCGTGTGATAAATTTTTTCGAGATAAGAGTTTTTGAAAAAGCGCAATTGGTGCGTTTTTAAGTTTAATTGTGTCAACAAAGTGCGATGACAATAGCGGAAAAGATAATAAGGCTATAAAATGATAAAGTGAAAAGTAAAGGTAATGTTATGCGTAGAATTACTAGTGTAGGAAATAATTAGCCGTGCATATTAATTTGAACTAGGTCGCTTAAAAATGACAATAAAAAGACTGTTGACAAAAATATATTATCCTTGTATTATTTAATTCCGCGTTGGCAATTAAGAGACGCAAATGGATATCATAAAGGATATAAATATTTACTATTTTAGACATTATCTGTGTTTTATAGATAATTCCATTGACAAGTATTTGTTTATGATAAATGAACCTACTTAGAATGATTCATTGTCCTTATTTTCGGGCACCTTATACGGAGACTCGTCTCAATTCAGACTGTATTCGGTACCAGTAGTCTAGCAGCATCTTAAATTATGTACACGTTTTTGCCTTTACGGACGAAGGTGAGCAAAAGTAAATAATGTGTTTGCTTTTAAAATGCTCATTTAGTGTAAATTATAAAACCAAGTGTTGAGTCAGCAAAAAATTTTCTTTTGTGGTATAAGTCAATAAAACAAAATATATTTTTGAAATGAACCTCGTTTCTAAAATTAATATACGAAATTTTTGTCAATATCGGAACCTTCTCTAACGCTACATTGTCGGCAAAATAGCAACAGTCGCACAAGTACATGGTCGTTTGTAGAATCTGTAAATACTGTCTGTTTGCTTTATTTTATCTATTTTGGAAACTAAATCAATCTCTGTGAATGTTATCACTCAAGAACATGATTTTATTCTTTTTTGCTCATCATAGAATTTAAACTGTTTATAAAATGGTGTACAGTTTTTTGATGAAGGATATAGGGAGGTTTGCACACACTAATAACGAAAAACACGAAAATATTAAGTGTACATATATTTTAAACAATGTTAAATTTTTTCCTAAAAATTCAATAAACCAATTACTTAGTTGACAAAAATCAGATAAAACTTGTCTTATCGCAGGTTAACAGTTCTGTAAATCCCTACATGGCCTAATTAAATAGCACAAACAAAGCAATTGAAACATTTCAATTATCAGTCAACGTGTATTTAATTCCTAGGAAGTACTTTATTTTTTATTTGTTTTTAAATTTACAAATATGTCCATTTATACTACTTCATTTTAACAAATTTTTGGAAAAAGTCTCCTGTTTACAATAGTTTCTGAAGTCCTGAAAGTAAGACATGACCTGAGTAATGGAAATGTGCGACTTTCAATTTTTGCAGTAAAATGAGTTAATTTTGAGAAGCATTTTTCAGTAATGTAAGAGTTTCATGAAGCATCGGAAGCATAGTTTTAGAAATAACGTTTGATTTTGTAATGTTGTTATATGCAAGATTACTATTTTAGGTTTTGCGGTTCCAGATTTTTCCCATTCATTAAATAAGAGATAGTTTTACGACATGCTGAGTTCTGTAAACGTGAATCTGAAAAAGCGTGGCGATCTTAAAAATGTTTCATTTTCGATTATTATTATTGATTAAAAGTAAGTAATTTATAAATTTGTTTTTTATTCACGTCGGTATACTTATTTATTCCTTTATCAAAATAACGATGACATTTGTTTAAAATAATCAGCACAACATACATGTGATTTTTACTATCACGTTTCTGGGAAATTGTTAGCTGTCGTCACGTATAATATAGTTTGTTTTATTTAATAGATGTCGTTGTTTACTTTTCAGTATCAAATATACAATGATTCAACTCCTTACGTTTTCAGGATAAAAATATATAATTTTAATAGGTTTCTGAAAATATTTCTGGTCAGAAGTATTCTTAAAGGAAAAAATGTTCACTCTTTCTTTATTGGTTGTTCGGTGATTAATATATTTTTATATACCTAGTTTTGTTTGCAGTACTAGAATAATTTTTAAATGAACGATTTTATAGTAAAATGTTAGGTTACGTTATTACTGCGATCGATTCAGATTAATTATTATTCACTATGTAGCCTAAATGCTGTCTAGTAATACCAATACGGTCCGCTACCACCCTCAGTACTACCAAGATCAGTACGAAGCGAAACAACCCAAAGTACCATCCCCAACGCGCTCATTGGTTCCCATCCCCCCTCTAGGCAGGAAAGAACCGCTATAAATATCCACACTCGCCCACAAACTCTCTTTTTCCCTACGCATCTATAGAATGTTTTAATTTCTGAATTGTATTATTTAAGTTATCAAATAAACTTTAAAAAACCCTATAGCTAGAGGCACCAAAAAAAATTTAAAGTGTTTTGGATTGTGTATAATACATGGGCGAATATCCGAGGAATCACTGGCGAACAATGAATCTGAGAAAAATTAACTTTAGTACAAATCAGACGTATAGTTTTGGAAATTTCACTCTACCCTATAAAATTTTATTGACAACAACGAGACGGACAGTTGTACAATGGTAAGAAATATTTATGGCTCACACCAGTTCACTCGAATTTGTCGGAGAACATTTAGCAGGTAGTTGTACTCATAAAATAATGGCCATTTTCGTTCCTGAATAACGATGGGCCCTGTCCGGACCAGAGATATGTAAAAGACTAGATACAGATATTTAATGTTCTCGTGGACATACGTTTAGGCCCAAGATGTCAGTGTACGTTTATATCTCCCTCTTTTTCTCTAGCACGTACAATGGTAACCCGATATCTGAAGGTCTCGCTCTGTACGGCGCAACCAATCAGTTGGCGCAACGTTTGTCGTTGATGCCGTTCTTGTGTTTGTGCCGGTCCCTGTCAGACCAATCAGACTGTGGGTGGTTATGATTATTTATAATTGCCGCTATCAGAACGGGCCAATAACAAGACAACCACCATTTAGAGAGTGATGGATGTAGCCTACACTTGGCAATCCATAGTACTGGTGCTGATATAGAAAAGGATAGGCGACACAAAGTATTGCTACTCTTAGATCATAGATGTTGGCCCTAGATCGGGAAAGCTATAACCGCATCTGTGTTTTACATATCTCTGGTCCGGACCTGGATTATTCTGCTTTCTAACATTTGGAGATTACCGGCACGCGACAAGTTGTAAATATCTATTGCTATTGTACTACTGTCCGTCTCGTTATTGCCAATAAAATTTTATACGATAAAATGAAATTTCCAAAACTATACCTACATTCTGAACCTACGGAGACTTATATATCCATTACTATTTTTTTAGTTTGGTGCATATGTACCAGGTAACCGCGCTTAGGTGTAACGCTATTGTTTACACATAATTTTAGAAAAACAATAATAATCAGCAACTTAAAGTTCCCTAAGGTTTAGGATTCTTGACTTTGATTGTCTTTGAATCCCAGATCCAAAAAGAGGGGTCTCTATTGTATCGGCTTGTGGCACCGTACTCCCAAATGGATGAACAGATTTCAAAGCGGTTTTCTTTGTTTGAAAATTGGTTTCATCGGAGTGCTTCTGAGCCACGTTTCATGACAATCAGTTTAGCCATTTTTAGGTTTGAAGTCTTTGTCTATCTGTGTATTTGTCTGTAGCACCGTAGCTTCCAAATGGATGAATCGATTTCATTGCGGTTTTTTCGTTGAAAGCTGATTTAGTCGGGATGGTTCTTAGCTATGTATGATTCAATCATTTCAAGATTAGCAGCTGATCTCTCTCTCTGTGTGTGTGTGTTGCAGCGTAGCTTCCAAACGGATGAACCAATTTCAATGTCGTTTTTTCTGTTTGAAAGTTGGTTTAATGGGGAAGGTTCTTACGGGAGTGGTTTGATGAATAACTAGGTTCGCATAGTCTTGGAGGTGAAAAAAAAAAGAAAACCAATAACTGCATATGCAGACTTCAAGTAAGCTTCCCATCAGTGACGTTGCTATAATGTCAGATCCTTCCGTTAGAAATTCTTCGTTTAAGAATTAAATGAATACTAGTGTGACGCGTGATTTTTAAAATTGGGGAAAGCTATATTTCGTAGTGTCATTCAGTTCTTCTTTTTAGGCAGAAAAACTGAGAAAGAAATCCATGAAGGGATTTTTCGTACATTGGGCTATTCATATTCTTCTTATGAAGCCATTCGTCTTTGGGTTAATGACTTCAAGCGTGAGAAATCATCCACTGAAAGCGTCATACTAGAAGTCATTGACATAGTTCATGATACGATTTTGATCGATAAACGAATGAAGTGTGCGTGATTTATTAGCCATCTCAATTCACAGAGTTCATTTTGTTAATCCCCGACGCAATTATAACTTTGAAACCTTTGTCTGTCTGTCCGTCTCTGACATTGTAGTTCCTTATTTCAATGTTTTCTTTTTTTTGGAAGTTGGTTTAATCTGAATGGTTCCTAGCCATATTTGATAATAATCACTACAAGATCAAGTCAAAACGTCATCACCATTATCATAACACAGTTATTGGGTACCGCGTCAATTCGTCGCGCGACAATTGATCGTAAACAACTGATCGCAGCGTCATTTGGTCGCAGTAACAACAGGTCGCAACGACAACTGGTCGCAGTCACAATTCATCGCAACACAATTCGTCGCAAGTACAACTGGTCGCATGCGACAATTGATCGCAGGCGAAAAATGATGGCGTTTATTGAAATAAGAAATAAGTAATTGTTATGACTGAGGAAAATAAAATAAAGTGCTATATTCTCAAAAAATTCATTATTTCTAAAAAAATGTCAAAATAAATACATACGAGTTCCATAAAAACAGTAACTATTAGGCTCATTTCCGACTAAACTAAAGTGCAAAAAAGTGAAAATATTGTAAAATAATTTTTTAAATGCTGACACATATTTTGTCGGTATGCTACTGTTATGTTCATTTGGATTATTGGTCTTATTAATTAGACACTCAAGTAAGTGATCCACGCTTTTTTTCTCACACGTTTAAAGTTTGTCAATTAAACGAGTGAAAAAAAAATAGCTTTCAAAACGTGTTACACACGTCATTTTTTTTTTTTAAATGACTTTAAAATTATTACAACTGTCAAATTAAAAATTTATAGATTTATCATAATCAATGAAATCGTGAAAAAACTCTCGTTACAGTTTTAAGTGCTGCATATGGATACTCTAGATGTACTATTAGTTCATAAATTTTATTGTTTGGTGATATGTATAAAGACAAGAATAGACAATAGAGGCAATTCTGTATCAAAATGTGTTAAAATTGAAAGGTTGTTAAAAATATGATTTTTTAAATAATTTTATAATAAATCTAGTTACGAACAATAAACACATTTTTTTGTGTTGAGTACTTATTATAATGAAGCTAGTTCCTATAATATAATAGGTAAAATAAGCAACGACATAAATAGTAACAATCTCTTAAAATAAATAATCAAATCGACAATTTATTAATAAAAAATCTTATGTAACAAGGTGTTTACGCTCGTATTTTTTAATTTTTAAAGTGTAACTACAAACTTCGTCACTTATCTATATTCAAATTGTTTTTAATTCGATATTTACACCTTACCTGATTGATAAATTTATTGCAACTTAAAATTCAGAATACAAAATATTTAGTTTTAATAAAAATACTTACCGATGAATTTTACCTTGCGATGAATTGACGCTGCGATAAATTTACGTGCGATCAATTGTCGCCGCGATCAATTGTCGCGTGCGACCAATTGTGCTGCGACGAATTGTTGGCGATGAATTGTCGCGCGATCAGTTGTTTGCGACCAGTTGTCGTAGAATCCAGTTATTGTAGGAATAAGCTGGGTTCGTGCGAAGGTCGGTATAACGCATCAACCGTCGCAACGAATTTTAACCAATTTCAGACATTTTAAGGTTTAAATTTTTTATGTCGAGGATTTTTTGTACATATTAACACTTGTTTATTAGGTTTTTTGTCGCTTGCTTTTAGTTTAAACTACAGATCCTAGAACCGTTTTTACTTTTTTCCTGAGTTTAGATCACCATGCGCAGGCATGACCTCTTCTCTTTGTTTTTCTTTCTTTTCAATTCCACAATGTTGTAACTTAATGTAAAACCTTATTTCAGGAGGCAACTCAAAAATGCTAAATCTTGTAAAGTTGCAAACATTAAACTTTAAATAAGAAGCTATAAACTAAACGACATTTTGTACGATTCATAGTTTATATTGTAAAAGTTGCTAAAATATAAATAAATTTTCATTGTTCTGGTGGGAAAAAACTTCAGAAGTAAGGAAATAAATTAGAGTTGGTGCATGGACTTCGTTCGTTTTGCTTTTTTGAGACAGAAATTTGAATTGTGCGTTGTGTCCATCCATAACTTCGTTTCATGAAAAGTCTTAATAATTGTAAATGTATTTACAGTCTCAGTTTTAGTCGTGTTCACATTATTTTAGAAGCTCGCTTGTTTCTGTACCATTTAAAGAGTGAATTATGAATATTAAAATAATAAAACATTCAAACTTCAGAATCAGTGATAGAAACAACTAAATAAGTCCAACTGATGACAAAAGGAAAAAAACAGAAAATTCACTGTATATACACAAAAACAGCAGTTTTTGATTATGGCCCCATAAATAAAATTGAATATAGATAATACCAGTCGCAGCATAAGAAAAAAAAAATGGGCCATGAGGAGTTCGAACCGGTGACCGCGTGCATCTCGTTATTAATTCGACGACAATCGTCCTCCATTCGATCGTTACGATTATGTTACTTTTACAGCGTCGTAAAATGTTAGCACATAATTGAGATTTTTTTTAATTCTGTCGGATTCATAAATCACAAGTACAGAAGTATATTATTTTATAAAATTTACCAACCCAAATTTTCAAATGACGTGATTAATGTGCTGTTGGGGATGGTTAGATAATCTTTGCTAGGGTTTTACCAACTACATGACATTCCTAATATACATGTAAATTTTGACTACAATCGATCTGTACTTTCGGAGTTTATCTATCTGTTAAAAATCGACACAGCCAGCGGACAGACACATGACAGATGACAGACGACAGACAAACGGAAACGTGATACCTAATTTTTCATACTCTAGGGGTCATGAAAAGTGGAGAAAGCATGAACGTATGCGTTTGTCGGATGGACTCTTTTATTGTACTTCCTAAAGCTTACGCTTGGGAAATAAAAATGGGTTGACGAATTTGAGATACCAAAAACAAGGCTCAAAGATGAACATCATTTGGGCACGGTGTCCAGTCTTGACGAAAATGAGACTCGGCATGGCATGATTTTGGGGACTTGACGAACTGGACGTGTCGCTGAGACTTTGAACAATTCCTGTGAAGCATGTTGATGTGGGCGTGAAAAATTTATCTGTTCAATTGTTCCCTAAATGCCTAAATGCTGATCAAAATCGACTGGGAGTAATGACTTCGAAGTCACTTTGCGGCCTTTTTGAAGAGAATTTTTCCAGTATGTTAGATCGTGTTGATGTTCGTTACAAATCAAAAGTAAAAGAATAATCAAAAGAATTAAAACACAATGGTTTTCCTCGTCTATAGTGAATTTTATGTTTAAAAATCACGAAGAAAAATTTTCACATCAATAGCCATGTTAAACTACTTAAAATAGAGCAAGGTTTGTTTTGAAAGTATTATTCCACATAATTTTTAGGAAAAGATGCACAGAAACGCCATGAAAACGTTAGCAAAGCTGTGCTTTACTTGTATGACAAAGCTTCCGTTCACAAGCCTTTGAGTGTGTTAGACAAAATTGATATAATTGGTTTTGAATACTGCTCTGCATATTTAGCTTCTTAAACTATTTATTATCGATTTTTAAAACTGAACGGTAAGAAGTTTTCATCGAATAGATCAGCAATAATAAGTAATGTGGAGGAATGGTTTGCAGAACAAAAGAAAGATTTTTTTTAAAGGCTTAGAAGTAGCATTATGTTAAATGCACAGAGTTAAAACTGATTAAGCTAAATAAATAAAATTTGTTTTAAGATAATTATTGTAATCCACAAATCCAATGGCAAATGAAAAAACTTGCCAACAAATCCCGGCTAAGCTCTCCCAAATTTCGATCTTCTCCATGCACAACAGCATAAACATGCCACTATAAATTCCACGACGTTTTGAAACTTCCCCTAACCTAAATACAAATATAATCTAATGAAATCGAAAATAACACCAACGTTTATAAATTAAGGACTGCATTTTGACCCACTTAATTGGTTTACTTTTAATATTCCCCCATCTCCCGACGAAAAGCAAAAATCAGACTCTCGAAGAGTTCTAATTGTAGTGATGGCCTTGATATTGCTCTATCTGATCGTGAAGGTCGCTTCTATTTTACTCTACACCTGCATTAAGTAATTGCACAGCTGACTACTTTTGTTATTGTGCAGCTACATTCTAAATTTTTCTGCATCGTATTTTTTCGTTTATTTATGCAGCGGATGCGGAACTCGGATTCTATTAATCGGTGCGATTTGTAAAAGCAGCCTAGGTCACACAAGTCGGCAAAAAACCATTTCTAGACTAATTAACCGTGGTTTTTGAGCGTTGCGTCGAAAAGAAAAATCTGCAGGCCGACCTCGCGCTTTTACAGACCTTCAAGGAAATTTTGAATCGGCCGCTAAGGCTGTTCTATTTATAAAATTGAGTCAGTGGTGCAATTGGATGCGATTACGCGCAAACATGCATTCTCTGATATTGTTGATGGGTGCATTTTGCGGAAATCTCCCGAATGCGATGCACTTCCCTTGATTATGTAATTCCCCTAAGAAATCTAAGCGCTGCTCATATGTAAACCGAGAAGCCAAATTAATTAAGGTGCGTATGCAGAATAACGCATTCAGATGCAAATGCAATTAGTTTGAAGTGTCGTGTTTATCGCCGATTTTCACCATATTAGGGCAAATGTGTTTTTCGAGGAACGCTTTTGGGCGGTTATCAGATTTTATCATTTCCGTTTGTGATGTTATCGAAATTTATACTTTGGTAGAAAGTTGAAGCCGCCTTGACACAAATAATAATTCTGTACTTAAATATCTAATTAAAAAAATAAATAACAATAATGGTATCTTTGGTATTTGTTCGGTTTCTCGCACAATGGGTTTTATGTTGCGCGCTGAGGAGTTGTGAACGTTACAATGCGCAGTAATTTTAGTATTTGTTGTTGGTATTTTATCAACATTGATTGATAGTAATGATAGAGTATACACATCGATGTTATTATTTTTTTACACATGTATGAGTGTTGAGAAACTTGGTTGCATTGTTGTCTGTCGTCGCCGTCGGTTGTAATAAAATTTATCACACTCATTCACAAACATTGGTCGCCCCTGAAACACAATCAAACAAATCTGATTTCTTAGATAAATTATAAAAACTTTATTTTTTAAGGATGACGCTTATACCTAGAATAAGATTGCAGGTGACCATCGAAAACCCCGGAGCAATCCAGCACTTGTGTATACAAGTTATTTAGCGCAACAAGGAAATATAATCCCAGGTCGATCCGCCAGTGATTCCAGAAATGTCCGAGTGGAGTCAAATTTTTAAATTATCTCAAAATTGGTCACATTTAATTTTGGTTAATCTGGAAAAATTGTAATAATTTTTGAAGAAGTGAAGCTGTAAAAAAATTGGTTCAACAAATGAATTAATAATGGAAAAGGTAAGTCACATCCAAACGTAAATTCTGGAGCCTATCAGTTAAATTGTGGGTACTGTTCCCTGCTGTATGTATTGTAGTTCAAATCGAAAGAAAATTCTAAAACAGAATAATATTGGAGCATAAAATTAGCTGCATTGACAATAAAACCAACTCAACGTTTGTGAACCATTTAATAGAAGAAAAATAGATACTTAATGTCAACGTCAAAATTCTTTATATGTATTGCTGATAAAGGTCCAAAATTAAATGCTCTTGAACGTCTTGAAATTAAGAGATATAAAAACTTAAATATTATTTTAAATGAGCAAGCAGATGTTAGTAATTCACCCGTATTAAAGACAGTCCCTACCTGTTTGTCTTGTTCAGTACAGTTTCAGAATGTAATATTTCCATTAACAGACTAATTGTTATGAAATTTTAAATGTAACTTGTCCTCAATTTTCTTTGTATAAAATAAAGGTAGTTTAAAAAAAACAGTTCACCCTCAACATTATTTTCAAAATTTTGGTGAAAATTTTCATAACATATTTTTAAAAATTAATATCTCAGTTATTTATAAAAATTTCGGAATGCGGTTTCCACCGTTACATCTAAAAAACTGTAGAAATTGCAAAAGAAATATTGTCGACTTTTATGTTTGGTTTGTTTTGTTTGAGTTTTTCAATACTTAATTATAAATTTGTAATGAAGTTCCAACAAGTACATGCCTCATCAATTTCAAAATAAAATTTTTAGATATGAAGACCAATGAAATAATTTTATGCCCGAGAAGTAACACTGGAATTGTTATAACAAAGAAAATTCTAGGAAATAAAAATAATGTAAATAATGGTGTACTTAATTTTGACGTTAAGAAACAACTATACTTAAATCACTTTATTAGCTGCTATAATTTTTCTTCCAACTTAACATATTTGTCTGTTTCATTCTAGAAGTATTTTATTGCTTATAGCTCGAAGGCTCTTCTGCAATTTACTGACCTTAACAAGTAAACTTGGCCATAAACATTAGTTGCTTCCAGTGAAACAATCTCGACAAACACCGAAACAATATTGAGTGAGCAACAGAATTTGTAATCGAGTCATCCTTGAAAGCATGTCGATGATTAAACCACACTGTTAAATGCCAAAAAATGACATTTGTAAAAGCAAAGTGGCGGACACTTTTTTATAACGGTACAATAAATAACATTTAATTACTACAGTAAATGCTGAAAAAAAAGTCTGCGGTAGTAAGATCACAAAATTTCGGGCTCTACGTATTGTCTGCATTTCGATTAACGATGCAGTTGTAAAAAAATGTTCATTTCAAAAATACGACCCAATCATAAACGTTTCCTGTTCCACCGTAAATGCCATTTATGGGTGAATACGCAAATACGCACATAAGGTTGTGTAAAGAACTATTTTTAATGTAAATATTTCTCCGGGAAGCAACAAGAAAACAAGAAAAGTAAGGTGAGAAAGAACATTTTATGTGATAGATATTAAATTATTGAAATTAATTTTGTTAAAAACTTTTCTATATGGCGTAGCTTTAGACGCGGTGTTAAACATATGATTTCAGAGAAGACATACGGATTGAGTTTCAAGGATGACTCGCCTATAGATTATATTGGTTACCTGATACCTCTCACTTTATTACCAGATTTAATAACGCTCCATTATATTATACTTTGATTTTTCAATTTGCAGGAATTATTTCCCGTTTGTAATACTACACTCAAGCTACACTTCCCTATAAATTCTGCACAGTAATCTACCAGACACTCTCTAACATTTAATACCGCAACATCTTGAACGAAGATACAAGTACAAGGATATATTACATTACATAACACGAAAATAATTTTATCAGTAATAAACACGGAATGATGGAATCCAAAGATCTCTACACGATCATTATGACTCCTATAAACGTTATTATCGTTAAAATCATTTAATATGTCTTTAAACCGAGATTTATGCACACATCTTCTATTGTCGTTCGTACAAAAGCCTACGTTTCACTTTCTAATTTCGGCACTTCTTAAAATTACCTCACCAATTAATAGTATATAAATAAATAATGGAGTCATAAATCGTTCACTAACAATTTGTGGGAAAAGATTAACAACCTTTTATTGTGTTTTCTTTTTTAGTTGTGCTAGTACTAATTAAATTTTGATTTTTATACTTTTGTGCGTTTTGTTCAATGGGCAATGAAAAATTTTTATTGTGTGCTTACACCAATTAGGGAAAAATGCAGAGTTTGACGTAGATTTTTGTTTGTTCGAAAGTTGTTTTTACATAGGTGCAAGGAAAATTTATACGTCATTGTTCTAACAAAAAATGTAACGCATTTTGTAGATTAGAGACTGTCGTATTAGTTCTTTCTTGATTGTATAGGAAGTTGAAGAAATATTTTTGGTAATTAAACAAATTGTCTTCAGCAGTTGTAGACCTAAGAATCACAACAGCATACGACAAAATAATTGCGTCTAAAAATATTTTGATTAAGAGTTGGCTTTGAATTACACTTGTAGTTGGTATCACGAAAAATTCGAATGTAAAGCACAATAAATGCGGAAGATGAAAAATAAAAAAATGTTTATCCATTTTAAAGCTTAAAATTATTTGGCTATATTTTATTGCATAAATTAGTAGACGTCAAGATGCTACTGAAGAGATAAACCTAATATCTTAACAACGAATGTGGTTAACAAATTTTGTACACTTGCCATCGTAGTTTTGATTATTATGGGAAAGAATTTACAAACATATTTTTAGAGAAATTCTGCCGTACAAAGGTGAACTTGAAAGACAAGATAAAACTCGATCTCTTCTCAAATTTGATACACAAATATGAATCACATCGATTTAGTAAACTCCGTTTTACACAAATTTTATTTTTTAAAACATATTTTGAACTGCAAAGAAAAATTCTTAATATTACTTTCTTTTGCTAGTCCTGGAAATGATATTTTAACACATTTTGTGAAGAGGATCAAAATTTTTGCTTTAATAATTAACTGTTGAATTTAACTGAGCTTTAATTGGAGCAAGGAATGTGACGGGGACAGATATAAAAGAAAAACAAAAAAAAAAGTAGAGAACATGAGAATTAAAAGAGTTCCTTCCAAAGGCAGAGACCAAGAGAATGTTAACAAGTTTGTAATTTAGAAGAAAAAAAAACTGCAGGAGTCAAAGAACTACCACAGGACAGTAACAACATTTGACACTTTGTTTTAAAAGTACATCGTAATGATTTAGCACCTACGTTAAATAATCTGTAGACTGCGCATGGAGGATTAGAAAGAGAAGACCATTGACAAGAACCGGAAGTTAGCACGAGGAAAGTTCCACGAGAGGAAGAAAAAAGAAAGGAAAAATTCCAGGGACGGCTGGTGCCGGGGGCACAAGGGCATGTCCCCTTTTACAACGTCTACAAACACAGTGGACATGGTAAAATAATAATTTTCAATATTTAAAAAATTATCTGGAAATTTGTGCCATAATTATCAAAACTAATTTTTTTTATCTCGCTCCACTTGTATAAAATATATCAAAACTTACATCCACTTACATCTAAAGATGTGTGTCTTGCATATATGACATATGATATATTGCTGATAATACCTGGGCACAAAGACCGAATCATGGCTGATTTAGATATTTTGTTTACACCGTTGCCATGGAAACCACACGTCGTAGTCGTCTGATAGAACTGGACTGGGGTCCCGTTCCGACCGTGCTCGGCATGATTGAGTTACTATCGCGAGATTTAATTTTCATTTTCTGCGAACACGTATGATATTCTTGGATAATCTTCTCGGTAATACAGACATTCGGAAACAACTACACACCGTCTATATTAATAATATTCGGGCACATAACGCAAGGGTCGACAAAAATCGCCATATATTACGTCGATTGATAATGTGCATAAAATTTTGTGGAGTGTTTGCATTTGCTTCACGTGGACATGACGAGAGTAGGTAATCACAAAATTCAGGTATACATATTTCGAGATCTGATTGATTTTACGGCTGAATTGGACTCTGCTTTAACAATCATTTGAAAGAAGCAACGGTTTTTAAAGGAACACCTAAAACTGTTCACAATGAACTTTTAGATGCCATGAACGTAAAATTTTAACCGAAGGAAAAAAGGTATGTGGAGAAATCCTTTTTTACTTTTATTGGATGTATTTTTGTATTTATTTCCGTCACACAATTTCGTCTCTTAATTGGTAATAACAACCTGTTCTATATCTTCAAACTTAACTCATCAATCAAATTGTGTCTCCCCATTCAAAAGGTCACGAGCGGCCACTGAAAAATTCATGGAACAATGGAAAGAAAAAAGGTAGGAACAACGAGGGGTGGAAGTTAGGAAATTTATTTCAGCTGTGAAAGAAGTACCTAGTACAAAATAAAAAAAAATCGCTTGTGGTTTGTTTTTGAAAGAGTTTGAAAACCCTTGAGGACAGCTAATGCCTTTTTTTGAAGAATTTAAAACAATTTTTGGGGGCACTTATACCTATGCTTTTCTTTTGAAAGAATTAGAAATGACTGGGAATTCTTGGTGTTTTGTTTTTGAGAGGGTTTGAAATAATCTTGGGGGCTGTTGAACCGAATTAGTGTTAAATCAGTTAAAAGGTTGTTTGTAAATGCTGTACCTGTTCAAAGAGATTCTTTGTCAAAACCTGTTGTTAACAATAAAAAAAATCTAAGCAATACACACTACAAAGAGCTTCAAAAATAGTACTGGTAAAAAAAAGGGATTCAAGAAATAAGATCTACGAAAATATCAAGAAATAAAAGCGTTGACTACTGTAGCTATTGGAAGAAAAAGACAACTGAATCGTGTTTTATGGGAGATGTATTTGAATAAGTACGAGATAACAGTAAAAATAAAAAAAAATCAAGCAACCTCACAGAAGATTCTAGGATGAGGAGTCCTCACGAAAATCCAGCAAACGGCAGTTCCACGTTCTGCTGATTTGACACCTATTTTACGTTACCTCGTAACTACACTCGCAGTAAAAATCTATAAACAAACAAAATTATGCCGCTTTTTTCTATTTCTGTGTTTTTTACCTTGACTACGTTTATTATCGATCGTAAATTCTAATAGAGGTTTATGACTTCAAAGTCTCTTCCTGCTAATTCTGACAAAATACGCTATTATAACAAAGTATATAAAAAAATAAACAGTTTTATTTCTGCTCGACGTCCTTGCATTTGCATTCTTGCGTGCTTCTTAGAAAATACTCAATGTATATGTGTTAGCTATAAAATAATATAATTTCCATTTTACCGCAACCCGTTTCGACTCCGTATCCTCAGAAATGAAACGCATTTTCCAAAATTTCGCTGCGTTATTTTGACGGTCGAATTTTTTCGTCCTACTTCCGACCCACGCGTAAATAATAGTACTCCTTTGAAAAGTTAAAAATACCCGCGCCTTTCAACTCCGCATTTACTATAACCTATAAAAGTTTTTATTTCTGGAATAAGGAAACGTTTTTATTAGCGTGCATGCACTAAAACGTAAACACAGAAGTACACTCTGCGCGAATGCACGAACGAGGACACGCCGCGATTTTACGATAGTTACATTTTGTATACCGTATGGTTAAATATTAGCATTAAACTGGTAGTTTACAGTAGGCCGAGCGCTAAATCAGATGTAGCAAGAACGCGTCAACAAAAACAAACAAGTAGGCCGCGAAGAAGAAAAGCAAAAGAAGAAATGCGAAGAAAAACAAACATGCCCAAATATGATTGGTCGGTCGAGCGACAGGCCCGAACAATTGGTCGGGTATGTCGAAGAATTAATCGAGTGTGCGTGTGTGCTGCTCGCTTGTTCTCATCCGCGACCTTTGCGCAGATTTAGAGGTTAGGATAGGGCAGTTTCGCGATTTTGCGCCGGTGTTTGGCGATTCGCCAGCTGCGGTTACGTCACACTTGCATGCAAATATAATAAACAGATTTTTTGCGAGCTATCTCTCGACGGCCTCGAATACATAATGGGCTGCTAATGCTATTTTTACATAACGCTGCGAGGTGTGAGGTACTACGTGCGGTTGGTACTGCCTTGGTACTGAAGATTTTTGAAAATTGTTAACGACGATGTTAAAGAGTGGCGTATTTGGGGAATGTCTGCTTTGTGTGATTCAGCAGTCAAAAACTTCAAACATAAGCTTGAACATAATTTCAGAAGAGCAGACTTTGAATGTTTTATGCAACGACAACTAAACTCAAATTTCTAGAAAAATAGGTAAATAACATAGAAAATGCTTGGTAATATCCGTTTAATTTTTAGTTCAGAAAAAATGTACAAGATCGTCTAAAACGAAAATGTGTTGGTTATTGTTATGGATTTAAGATTTAAAAAAAGTAACAAAAATCTTTTGAAATTAATTGATTCAAAATAAATTTAAGTCTATTTTGAACATTAGAGACACTATAGATGCCTTTTGAAATAATTTGTACCCAACCTCATAAATTTCATAAACATCTATGTTTGAATTTTCTGGTGAGAGTAAATTTTTTTTGTTGTTTCTAGACTTTTGAATATTTTAAAGAAAATATGTAATCATGAGCATTACTAAAGGTGATATATTTTGATATTTTTTTATGATTCTATAGTAATAATATGTTGTCGATTTTTCCCCCTTAAAAACTGCTTTTAAAGTGGAAGTAGGTATTAAATTCGCTGCTACTTTCTTCATTCATGTTTGTTGTTAAAATCGTAAGTCAAAACCTTCTATGATGTACCAACATTTTTTAATCAAAATAATTTTTATTTTTTAAAGCACAAATTAACAGTTTACTGCAAAAAATGGTAGTTGAAATTAAAGTAGCACCCTAAGCCTATATTCACCGCCAAAAACCTTATCTGGGTTTTCGTTCTAACGAAAATTAACATGGGGTCTAAAATTTAACATGGGAATCCCTATGGCGACTTTTAAAAAAGATGCACTGTATTTGATTTTTACCCCTCAAGCTGGAATCAGACAGAGAAAGACTTAGAAGTGCTATTAACCACTAAAGAAAGTTTGTTACAATTTTGTTTACTACCTCAAACTAAACATGAACTGCAAATTTTCGACAAAGGTATCATGAAATTCTTAAAATTCCAGTGTCCAGTGGATCAATCAATACGATGTTATTGAACTTTTTGCTTAAACTTATTTAAAAGTCCAAGCTGGCAAAAGGGATTTGTTGCAACTGGTTTATGTCTAGTCAGAAGACATACATTTACTGACGAAAATTATACCTCTAGCAGCAGAGCGAAGTAACGGAAACTTTGAAAATGAACCCCAAGAAGCTGACAATCAATAATAGGTCAAACCAATGACAATACTTTTGATGATTTCATTCACCTCGCGAAAGAAAAACTAGAAGAGTTACACTCATTAATTCATTACTTCAATTCCAAATAAAGATAATTAGTAGTCATTTAGCAATGTTTTTGACGAGCCAGAATGAAGGTATAGTTAGATAAAATCTAAAACGCAACGGAAAACTGAAAAATATATATTTTTTTCATCTTCGTCACACTGACTATGAAAAACTCTCGTCGTTTCTATATGAATCTCTTTTTCAAATCACCTTTCAAACGATCTTCGAGGAGAAGTGTGATAGCGATTTTTGGCTCTACTATACCACTAAGGAATAAGTATGTAATTATTTTTATCTACTTTCATTATGTAATGTGCCAGATTACAGGTTTTTCTTTGATATTGTAATGGTAGTTTTTACCGCACTAAGTGCGGTAAAGGAACAATTACCGCACTAGTGCGGTAAAGAGTGACTTTTAGAAAAGAAAGTTTCAAAACCATTTATTAACATAAATTACACAGTTTGAAATATTTATAAAGTTACCACCAGACGCTGTTCCCATGTTGAAGCTGGGCTTCTCCACCGTGACCTAATTTGTTGAACCCACAGTAACTGAAGAACCCGTTATTTTCGTAGCAATTATTTTCTTATTTTCGACAGATGTTTCAACATATCCTTCTGCCGTGCTATCCGACTTCCAGCCTCTATGACCAAGCAACATGTTAATTATTCCCTGAAAATTTCCTCTCGTTATAGCAAATTCTACATAATTTTAGTTTTTGAATTCAGTAAGGTGATCTTGATAAATTCTTTTTTGGCTCTAACGTCTCGTGTCATCAAATTTGTGATCTCCTCGTGTCGACAAGCACCAAACACTCCGACTATCAAAACAACCTGAAACTATATAAATTTGAGATTGTTTTTTATCAATATGAGTTGCAATTTGCCTTCATAAATAAGAAATCCTTATCATTCATTTTCTTGAGAAATTGATTTATCTCTTCTTTGGAACAAATAAACGATTTTCTGGGTCGGGAACCTTCTGATTTTCGAGAAGAAAGCCACAACCTGATGATATTCAGAAATATCAACATTCTTCGTAATCAACACCAAGGTTCGCAACATGGAATATCGGCACCATAAGGAGGATGGTTTTAACTTCTCTGCTTGTTCAGCAAAATAGGAATGCATGACCTTGTTCAGAAACGTCACCAATTTTCTTAACTTCCATTCATTCATCAAAATATTTGTACGCTATCTCGTAACGTTCTTTAGATTTACCAGGAACTAACGTATCGATGGCAGATTGAGTAGCCACTTCAATATCGGAAGGCAAATTATCCTCTGAATCACTAATTTTTGCACATAAATTGCTTTCACTGAACGCTTGTGAAAAACGTAAACAAATCAGTAACTACGGTTATTTTTTCTCCATAAACACAATTTAAAAAATTACAAAAATATCTGTGTTAATTGTTATGAAAATTATTGAAAGTAGATAAAACGTTGTACAATATTTGTATCGTAAAGTTTCTTTACGATCCTTGATGGATTATCCAACTCGCCTTCGGCTCGTTGAACAATTTTTCCATCGCGTATCGTAAAATTCCACATTACGATACACATATCGTAAATATCTATTATCGCCAACCGGCAATAGAGACATGCATTACCATAGCGATTTTCGGAAGTAAACAAACACTTTATTTTACTGTAAAAATCAAGCACTTTACCTGCCGCTCATAATTGTCAACATAACCATGACTGTATGACATTCTGTCTCTCACTGTCACGGTTCCAACGAGAAAAGTTCTGATACGATTGCAGAGTCCTATGTTGAGGAATCTGTGCCCAATAAAAAGAAAATCGCAGAGACAATTTTAGGTGAAAGTCAAACTGACAACATATTTGTTACCAATGATAATTTTACTCAAGATTCACCTAATGAAATTATTAGTACGGCTAATCCTCAAACATTTTCACTTCAAACTCCTTCGACTTCAGGACTCAATTTTTATAATCCGTCAGGTTGTACATTTACATTTAATATAACAAGTAATAAGTAGATATCTTTTGACTCATTGTTATTATACGTTTACTGTCATAATAAAATGTGATAAGTCATAACATTTCCATTATTTTTAATTATAAATTTTTAAGGTTGGCGATAAAAATTTGTATGCACCACGTCAGTAAAGGATCTTTATCGAACTCGCCTGTTACTCGCCTTGCTCGCTTCGCTCGCTCGGCTCATAATCTCAGACTCGTTCGATAAAGAATCACTTTACTGACTTGGTACATAAATAACTATTATCGCCAACCGGCAATAGAGACATCCATTACCATAGCGATTTTCGGAAGTAAACAAACACTTTATTTTACTGTAAAAATCAAGCACTTTACCTGCCGCTCATAATTGTCAACATAACCATGACTGTATGACATTCTGTCTCTCACTGTCACGGTTCCAACGAGAAAAGTTCTGATACGATTGCAGAGTCCTATGTTGAGGAATCTGTGCCCAATAAAAAGAAAATCGCAGAGACAATTTTAGGTGAAAGTCAAACTGACAACATATTTGTTACCAATGATAATTTTACTCAAGATTCACCTAATGAAATTATTAGCACGGCTAATCCTCAAACATTTTCACTTCAAACTCCTTCGACTTCAGGACTCAATTTTTATAATCCGTCAGGTTGTACATTTACATTTAATATAACAAGTAATAAGTAGATATCTTTTGACTCATTGTTATTATACGTTTACTGTCATAATAAAATGTGATAAGTCATAACATTTCCATTATTTTTAATTATAAATTTTTAAGGTTGGCGATAAAAATTTGTATGCACCACGTCAGTAAAGGATCTTTATCGAACTCGCCTGTTACTCGCCTTGCTCGCTTCGCTCGCTCGGCTCATAATCTCAGACTCGTTCGATAAAGAATCACTTTACTGACTTGGTACATAAATAACTATTATCGCCAACCGGCAATAGAGACATCCATTACCATAGCGATTTTCGGAAGTAAACAAACACTTTATTTTACTGTAAAAATCAAGCACTTTACCTGCCGCTCATAATTGTCAACATAACCGTGACTGTATGACATTCTGTCTGTCACTGTCACGGTTCCAACGAGAAAAGTTCCGATACGATTGCAGAGTCCTATGTTGAGGAATCTGTGCTCAATAAAAAGAAAATCGCAGAGACAATTTTAGGTGAAAGTCAAACTGACAACGTAAGGTATTTGTTACCAATGATAATTTTACTCAAGATTCACCTAATGAAATTATTAGCACGGCTAATCCTCAAACATTTTCACTTCAAACTCCTTCGACTTCAGGACTCAATTTTTATAATCCGTCAGGTTGTACATTTACATTTACTATAACAAGTAATAAGTAGATATCTTTTGACTCATTGTTATTATACGTTTACTGTCATAATAAAATGTGATAAGTCATAACATTTCCATTATTTTTAATTATAAATTTTTAAGGTTGGCGATAAAAATCTGTATGCACCACGTCAGCAAAGGATCTTTATCGAACTCGCCTGTTACTCGCCTCGCTCGCTGCAGCCTACTCTTGATTTAAATTTAGGGCTATCATTTTAGAAATAGTTGAAGTATCCTATAAGTATAAAGAACATGGTTTCTTTTTGTACTAATTTTATATTTAAGCAAAAACAATATTCCACATACGGCAGCTTTACTTTAATAATGAATGTACTGCCTACTATAGTTTGTTAGGTATTTTACGTAACTGTAATCATTTTGATGTGTCGTAGGTCGTATTAGTAGGTGGTACTTTCAAAAATAAAAAAATTCTCATACTCGAAAATCCATATTCCAAACCTAACATTTCAAGAACCTTGACATCCACATAATCCTTTACAGGAAATATTGGCTTTGAGGTCGTGAAACGTAGATCATCGTCGGCTTTTCGTAAACGACCAAAATGGGAACCCGTGGGTATCCACACCATGCGACAGTTCCTGCTAAAATAGGAGCCTATCTAAAATTACCACATCCAGAGTTTTGTACTGACCACATTTTCCGGAAAAATGTTGTCACTCATTTGAAGAGACACGGAAGGTGAAGATCCTCTACGATCAGAAGACTACTTGGACACACCTACATTGGAAATAACTAGTGGCAAATTTGAAATTTTGCGAAAATTTTGCATCGGTCAATGACGACAATATTATACTCGTATACAAATACAAATTATAAATAAATAATTTGACGCAAACATACCAAAACAAACTTCAATTTAAGGTGGCGTTAAGTTGTATAAAAATTTATTTAACTCAAATGTAAGTGATGTACCACATACTTTAGCTGAGAACCTAACACCCTAAACGCTGTTTTGTTTTATTATTCCCAAGTTTCTTGAACAGTCTGACCATGTTGATTAGCTTAGTGGCACATATAGATAGTTTAACGTCCCAGAGTTAAGACACACAGAAAATATAGAGAATCATAGCCAACATGCTTGTATATTAATGTTCTGGGAATAATGTAATTAAAGCTTACGTCGTTTCGCTCTCAACCTGCATTTATTATTACTTGGTTTTCATGCCTATAATGACAGTAGCCCAGTAACTTGATTAGTGGCAATTAGTGGCTACAACAATAAAACGGTAATTAGGCTTCCAATTAATCTTATCCACACATTTATGAGAACGAGGTGGGCAGGGAAACCAAATATGTAAAAAATAAACTATATCATTAAACATTTAAACTGAAGAAGGATTTGTGTACCGAAACACGTTGTGCAGTTTCTGCAAATAAATTATTTTGGAACCAAAACTGTTGTACACAATTTATTCATGCATCATTAACAAATTCTATCGTAACAGTAAAAATGACCGGTTTGAAAACTAAAACAACCCTTAAATTTTCATTATTAGCAGGGAAGATATTCTTTTTTTAAATAAGTATATGCAAATACAGGTAAGTGAGAAAGTTTTCGTTATATGGCAGATAAAAACAGTTTTGCAAAAGTTTTACACTTACTTGAGAACTAAAATTCCTACGACGTGTTTGTTTAAGAGAGCGTCAGTAACAGTTTTGATTAACACCATAATTTTAAACTTTGGGTTAAAACGATCTAGCGGAAATCCATAAATATTATAGGCAAAGTCGATTTAAAACAAAATGGAAATCACAAGATTTCATTACATCATTTGCTGGAAAATAATGTTATAGTGCGAGCAAAGTAGACCAAATACGTGGAACACACATTTTTTGAAATATTCCAAAAACTGTTCCAAAAATTGTTCATTTAGAGAAATATACTAGATGGAGATTAAAGCAGCAATAGTGTTACAGGTTACAGACGATGCATAGAAAATTCCAGCAAAAAAAGTCATTTGCTAGTTAAATTGATTCCATTATTATAAAGTTAAAATATGCCATGGTGGTTGATAAATCAAATTGTATATAACTAATTTACTTGCCTACGATTTTGAATCATAAATAGATATTAAACTTTTATTTTCTTCTTCTTCTTTGATACTAGTATATTGAGTTTGATAATTCATGATGTTTTTGGAATAGTTTGCGTTCGGTTTTGTTGGTACTCCTTCAAATAAGTGTGCTAATATTGACAAAGTTCTTACTTAATTTGTTTGTTTATTTATTAATTTCTTTTTACTTTTGCAATAGTGATTTTTTATTATTTGATTTGGTTTCCTCTAATTTTAATTTCATATGCCCCTTTTTTACACACTAATATGTTGTCAATGTTCAACAAAAGATGCATTGCTAAAGATGTGGAAAGCTATAATTTTGCTTCCATTTTTATTCATTTCATTTACATGAGTTTTAATTTTCTCTTTTTCAACGTTCAGCCGATTAAATTGTACGTTAAATAATCAAATGTAGGGATGAGGGACAATTTTTTTTGTTCTTTTTTTTCTTCTAATGTATGTATTCAGTACCATTTTTATTCTCTGAAAAAACGACTACTTTAACTTCTAGCATGTGTACATTTTCCACAAAATTAGTCACACCAATTTTCTAGAAAATTTGTTTTGTATTTAGCTCCAGAAAGAGGTCAACACAAAATAGATTTCGTCTCGAAAAAAGAAAAAGTCAAGAGGAGGTGCCAGACAGACACCATAAATAATATCCGCACTGAATGTTCCAGAGCTATTAGCGAGTCCAGCAGGGGCGGCTTGTCCTATGAGGCAGGTGAGGCAGTGCCTCACCAATGAATTTTACGCCTTATTAGGATTTTTATTATTTTATACGGACACATTTCGGCCAATAATTTGTGTCTTTGTTCTAAAATTTTAAAAATAAATATAGAAAATTATATTCTTATTTTTATCTCGGTAGGTACTCGTTGCTCCCTTAATTAAACAGCGCGCTTAAACACTCGGCACAACATGTATTTTGTGACGCGAATGAGGCCGACTCGAAGCTTGCCTCTACAGCATATATAGAAATCATGTCGTTAATAGGCAAGCAACCTGCAATACACTTATAAGCGGTATGAGTTGAAAAAAGACAAAATTGAGGCTAGCCTCATTTCCGTGCTTGCAAAAGAGATGGACAACTATATTATTTGCGCGCGGGGAACGTGCGATTGCAATGCAGTCTGCATTCGCAGGAGTATTCAAAATTAGGCCGTTGATTGTTTTGCCACAAATCTGTGTGTGTATAAATTGATTCAAAATTTCGGTAACAGAATTTTGTCTTAAAAGTGCCTACGTTTGCGTGGGTCGCGTTAGTGCTTTGTGCTTGTCATAATTTGATTTCGGTAATCGTTATTTAAGATTACGAGTAAATCGGAATTTTTCTCTACTAACGTTAAATGACAATGGCAGTTCTGTTTTTTCTACTTTCACGTATGATGATAAATTGTATGTAGTTAAGGAATTAAAACCGCCGGTTCCTGATTTGAGTAAATCGTTAATTGATCCATAAAAAAAAATTTAAAATAAATCCGTATTTATATTTTATATTTTTTTCATTTTGTTTTTTGTTATAAATCAAGTTAGCTTTATTTTATGTTGTATTTGATCTTTTTCGATATGTTTCCTTTAAAGTTTATTTTAATTTTGTTTTTTGTTAGAAGTTATATTAGTTTTTTCTGACCACGCTTCCCTTTCCTTTTGTCCTGTCATTCTCATCCTTTCCTTGCAAGACCTCCTTACACCTTCACGTTGGTTCTTTGTGGACAGTTAAATGAGTTTACAAATTTGTTTATTTGACTAAATAGAAAATATTTAAGTAAACTTGATTTATTTATATTTTAGAGCGTTTTGTGCTGTGCCTCATCAATTTTTCAAGTCATGAGCCGCCCCTGGAGTCCAGACTGAAAAATCACAAATAGTCGAAAAAACATTAATACCGATCTAGTTTAATCAAGTCTATTTATAAAGCCTAATAAATGACCAATTTTATTTTGCTCAAACTATAAATTTTCCATCTAAATGATACAAGAAAATGGAGCAAAACGGAACCAACGCATAATCCACGACGTTAATCACTCACTGTAAATGTTCTCAGCTATTGTGAATGAATGTGATAAATAGCGTTTTGGGCTTCTGTTGACATAACTGCCGCCGACAATGTGCTTAAAGATTAACGATGGGATATCGGTAAATAGAAGAGTTTAGGAGGTATTGTTTTCACAACGGTGGTTCCAGCTGGGTCGGTCACTAGAAACAAAGCATCCTTATTCAAAAATAAACGAAAAAAGTTCTCAATATTTTGTTTTAATTTAAGAATAGTTAAAAAATAAAATTTGCTTTTCACTGAGGAGTAAAAACAGTTGACTAAACTGTTTCCTCTGTAATCTTCTCTCCTCTGTTCTTGTAAGTATTTCCCTTTCAATTAACGAGCCGTAAGTACCTACGCGTAAATCGTTTTATATTCAGATTCAATTAATTTCCCTTTTCTTACAATGTTCCGCTTCAGGTACCATTTAGTGTTCTGCTCACTCCGCTAGATTCACGTCTTGGTTCTCCATCTTGTGCAACCATTATCCGGTTAGATGTTCGCAAGCGAAATGGATAGAACAATGCTTGTACCAAATGAACTGTTAAAGTGGTAAATCGTACCTTACGTAACGTTAGTGTAGCGCGGTTTCTTTGCAGGAAACTTTTTCCTTTTCAAGGTTGACGTGCAAGAACTTAATATTCTTTGGGTAATAAATTGCATTAATAATGCTCGCACTGGTATATGGGTTAATTTATGTTTGTTTGTGTCGATAGTGCGGCGAGCAGTACCACGTACCAACGGTGGGTGCATTAATCATTTTGCCATTTAAACAATAGAAGCGGCGTCGACTTAATGGGAAATAAGAGGTCGCTGCGATCGTGGAAAGAGGAAAATGGCAAAGCGACTTTTTGAAAAGTAGTACCAGAATGTGGAATTTTAAATAGTGGATAATTTTATTGGTGTTTAGCTACGCGTAATGAATAAATGCGATAGGATTATGAGAAAAATATGCAAATGAAAAGACTTGACTAATTATGATAACCTTTATTTACACAAATGTAATGTAGGTACTTATTTGAATATACATATGAAAACAAGATACAATGTATCCAATATTTGTAATGAACTTAATTTTTTTAGAAGCAAGTTGGTGGTTTATTGAATTTTTCGGGCTTTGCACACTTTTAGTTTCTGCGTGGTTTTACGTTAAAATCTCACGCGTAGGTTGTTGGAGCGTAATTTTGAACGGCAATTTTTGGTCAACGACTTTTCAAATTATGCGAAAGTAATGATCAGTTAACAGAACGAACGATTTCTACAAACAGAAAAAATGTACACAGACACACGTGGGATTGCCAAATTAGAGCAATTAGCATCTTACTAGTAATGGAGCAGTACTTCACAAATGTCGGCACGTGAAAGTACTACTACTTTTTGATGAATTTGTTGATTTACACCATCATTATGTGAAAATACAAATCGAGCTGCACTTTTCTGTGTGGATCAATTGAAATTTCGTAAGTTTGAATTGTCACTACACTGTAACTTCAGATACTGTAATAAAATAATTCAGCCAAAAAATTCAGTTAAAATATGTTTGTCTAAAACAGTCTTTAAAAATCCCAGTGGCGCCGCAGTGTATACGTGTGATGTCGATCAGCAGTGGAACGGTCGGCAACTCACAAACGACACGCAAAGATCCAGCGGCTCTGTTTAATTTTACACTGATAATAATTACCTAAAAAGCGAATGTTGTGAGCACAACAAATCGATTTTGTCAAGAAACTAGGTATACATCGAAACTTGAATGGAAATAGCTGAAGCTACGCCGTCAAATACCAAGCACAGGTGCTTGCAGCGAGCCAATACGCCACTGGAAAGGTATATTTTTCGTCGCTCATTGGTTATGAAACAACGAGAGAATAGGCAGAAAAATTAAAAGATTAACAAGAATTGTTGGAAAAAAAGAAGGAAGAAACATGGATAAGGGAAACAAATAAACTTCTAAAAAACGGAGTTGAGTTAAGTCGTTAAAGCTGGAAATTTATACATTTGAAAGTAAAAGCGATTTGAAATTTTCCAGTAATTTGTTATAAGTTGTAAATAGTAGAGAACAAATGGAAAATTTGCTGACATTTTTCCTTTTCATAGGAATAAAATAATTATGTACATAGTCTTATTTACCTGTTTTGCTCTAATTCTCAGATATTCGAAAATAAAATTTTGATCTATGGAGGAGTTTATACTTATAAAAAAAAAATGGTCGAAAGTTATTTTGACAGAACGTCCCTAGCTCCTGACGTACAATGAAACATATCCAGCATTTTCGAGAAAAAACTCTTTACACAATTTTGTGATGATGTCATCAACATTTTTGCAAGGACATGTATATCAACATTGTTGTAGTGTAATACTAAAAATAATAGTATTGTATTCCAAAAATAGTGAGCCGTTCCTGATTTAATCAATAAAATAAATTGACTCATTCATTAATTTTTTTGAACCACCTGTATAACCAAGTCTAAAAAATACGAAGGCAGTGTAAAATTACAAGTAAAAACTCATGTTTTGCATATTCTGGGTAGAACTTAATCGGTAAAATTTTGAGATGACGTCATCAATTTTTGGGGGTTCATAAAGAGACACATTTTGATAAAAAATTTACCATGCTTATGATAACTTTAAAACATCTCCTAGATTTCAAAGCGTTCGGTTTTGTAGTTCTTGATTAAATCAATAAAATAAATTAACGCATTCATTAATTTTTTTGAGTCACCTGTATATGCAAATCCAAAAAATATGAAAGGACTTGTGGCGGCACAATAATACGTAGTAGTAAGCGAGGAAAGATAAGCTCCTCCGTAGTCTAGTGGTAAGGGCACTCGCCCGGCAAGCGGTAAACGTGCGGTTCGGTTCCCACCGGAGAAGCAACATTTTTCTTCGCTTACCTATAGACTGATAAATTACAAGGACAGATTCATCATATTTTGTACAATTTAGATAGTATTTGTTGGCCAAAATGTTGAGCAAGAAAAGAACCTTTTCCATTGTGCTTGGAAAAAAAGTTATTTTCGAAAAACCAGATGTGATGTGATATTTCCAATATATATTTATTTCATAGATTCCTTTGTGTTAATTAGCTGTTCTAAATTTCACACTTTTTCAAATAACTGAATATTATAACATTAGTACTTGTACTAGTAAACAGGGATGCTTAGGATATGTAAAAAGAGGGCAAGGTTAGTATGTATATGTATTTTAAAATTTTAAAAATTATTCTAGTCTAGGCAATAAATCCTCCGTGGGAAGAAGAACCCCAAAGACAAATTCTGTGGCACAGTCGTACAATTGTGTCTTATCTTGTCTAGAATAAATCTTCAGCGGACAAAAAAATTGGTCCATCGTTATTTCGACAGAACTTCCCTCGCCACTGAAATACAAAAAAACATGCAGCTTTTTCTAAAACTTATAAAATTTGATTTGCGATTTTTATTTATTTTTTTGAAAACCTCTAGAAGTTAAAACAAAGATGTAATGTTAAAGTAAATATAAAGAGGCGTGTTACGTGTATGTTTCAAATGAGTTTTAACTTTATAAAATTTTGTGATGACGTCATCAATTTTTTGACAACGATTTACCATCATTACGATAACCTTAAAATGCTTGCAAGATTTTAAAACATTCGGTTTTGCAGTTTCAAAGTTAATTTGCAAAATGTTAATACAATTTTTGCAAAAATCTGGATGTCTAGGGTGAAAACGCCATACAGATTAATACAGCTCGTGCAGGAGTATCTTAGTTTAAAAATTTAAAACAAAATTGGTACTGTAAATTTTGGAAATGACGTCATCCCATTGGCGGTGGGGATGATTAGCAAAATTTTGTTTAGCGTTTTACCATCAACACGATATCCTCAATATACATACAAAAGTTGAGAACAACAAAATTATAGTCCTTCCTGTGCTTACGCTCAGAAAGTAAAAATGCCTTTGGTGCCATGAAACTTTTAATTTCACTTAGCAACCAATGTTGCGTACCACATACTACCTACTAACTCGCTCCCTCAAGTTTTGTTGATGGGGTGCTCCAGCATATACGTTCTTTCCTCGTTATTGATATAGAAACTACTTTGACTATACCTAAGCCATCTAGACATCTGACCATTCATTTATATATTTTTGGAGGGCATTGAAATTCGAAATTAAGGATGATGTCCCATCAAAATTTACCTAACAAACTTTCCAGATGACATCATCAAATTTTTTGTGCGAAAATTTCAGCTAACCGAAGCTATAGTTTGTAGTTAAATGTTGTTGCACGATGTTGAATTTTTTCCATGTATGAGGTTAAAAATAAGGATTTACTTAGCAAATTTTGAAATGAAGTCATAAAATGTTTGGTAAGTCAGATAAATTTTGGCGAATTTTTGCTGCCATCTACACGATAGTCTTAAAATACATATAGGTAAATAAAATATTACTAGATAGTCCAATATTTTCCAGTAGTAGTGTCTAATAAAATTGTTAGTAGACGACAGATAGACGGAAACGAAAAAACATGAAATTAGCAATTCGTCAAATTAAATCAAATTAGTTCACGCTCGAGAAGTAAAAATGAACCATCTCTTCTACTGTGGAGTAGAAATAACCAAAAATAAATGTAACAAACCATCCACAACATAAAGAAAAACTACGATTAGTTTCGCTCATCAAATTGCCGTTGTTGTTTTTTTTTTAGTTTTGTTAAGTTTGTTTTTCAAGGAAACATGCAGATTTTTTAAATTTAACTTTATACCATAAATAACCTACGTAAACACTCCGATTTACAATGTATAGACAGCCTCCGCTAATAGCTACTAACAGACATAAAACATATCAAAAGTCTAGTTCCGAATGTAACGTGAAACGTCTTATGAGTAACTGGGAGGACAGCGAAATGGTCTGCATTCAGTTTTGGTCATCTAGTCCACCGCTGCCGTGTAACAAATTAATTATTTTCTTACCAAAGGCAAGCTCCGCTTCTGCAGCTGCTCGCAATTTAATACAAGCATCGCCATTAGATACCACGATAAAATAATAAAAGTGCACATAATGATCATGAATAATTCCGCCGCTGAAATTCAACAAGCCATCCAGCACGTCCATTATCTAAAGACAGGTGGTTGTATGAAACCTATAAGCTGACCCTTATCACAACGACATGAGCTCTATCACGAAACATAATAATAATAAGCTTGTTATAAGAACACAGACTTCGCCCGAACCGCCTCGGAGCCATTTGCCTGCTAGCCATTTTCAACTTTTCCTCTCTTCGGCATTGTTGGGCAGTGTACGGTACGGTGCAAGCGCATGCTCTACTTACTGCGTTATGTAAAAGCTTTAATTGATGTGAATTTGCTGTTTAAAACATCGCTCACCGACAATTACGTCCGATGTCGTAACGTTCCTCGGGATTATCTCTGGTCTTGAGTTGGTCAGTAATTGCGTTAGCGGCAGAAAATCGAGATTTTGGTCTCGTGTTTGGCTCGGAGCGGTTTGGAAACTGAAAGTTGGAAATTTTGAAAGGAGCCGATTTTCGGTAATTTATGGTTTTCCTAGTTTGGTTTAACGAGGTAAATGTCATAGCGAGCGCTGGGTGTTAATAAGAATGCAGGTCGAAGAAGGAGGTGACGCAAAACGTTATATAACCCGTCCCAAATTCGACTAAGCAAAATGGTAAACAGTCGGTGTGCTTAACCTAATTTAACTTATTCAAATCTTCCAAAAGGTGACTATTGCTGTAAAATTTATTGTTGTAGACTTTAGAGTTTAAACAGAAGGTGTATGCGTTGTCGAGAGTTAACGGCTTCGGAGATTCGTATTGTTCAAAACTAGGAAATTTGCTTTTAGTATAGCAAAGAATAAAACTCGCCACCAGATTATAAATGGGGGTATTTTTTTGCGAGGGAAAATTATCTTTTGTAAATAAAAAGTCGGATTTTTAAATTTTACAAAAATTGTTGCTACACCGTATTCCAAAAAATACTCTTAATCATCTTTTTGCTAGCTAAATCGTATTTAAGTTGTATAACATAATACTTCTAGTTTTTACACATGTGGTTTATAAAATACACCCTTACATTCTACTACAAACACCTAGATTTTTGGAAAATTCTACATTGACTCCTCGTACGTCAATGTAGGAAATCTTCAAATCAGTTGCGATTTATTAATGTACTCGTACCTTTAAACCTGCATGTGTAGATTTCTGGAAAACATTCTTAAATATAGAACACAATTTTTCAATTTATTTACTTAATTGTTGTGAAATTTCGTTTGAGGTTAAGATAGCCCAACCAAAATGTGATTATCTATCCACACTGAAATATTGATTACGTCACCACAAAAGTTTGGTAAATAAACGTCATTTAAAATGTGTAGGATAATATCCACAAGATTTCACTGTATTTTTTCTTAGAATTCCCCTACTACTACTTAGGTGACTGAAAATTCCACCATCACAAACAATAATTTTTTTGTTTAAATTAATGTCATTGTTTAGAAACAAAAGTTCAGAATTATATTTATTTTTCACGAGTGCGAGTGGTCGAAATTTCATTCACGATTGTTCATTTTATCCACCTATGCTACAAAAATTTTCCTTATGCACTTCTTTAAATTTTAGCAATAGTGTGTTTAACGCTGATGCTGGTCGTATCCCCACTACTCTATATTCAGCCTTTTAATCGGTGGAGGGGGCAGAAATGTGGTCACCAATGCTAAGTATATATAGACGCAAAGCTACCAGTCTTACACGTCTGGATCAGGGTTTACCGCCTTTATCCGGATCATATGCACATTTTATTTTGAATTTTCATTCGCATGAATCCGCTGTTTCAATCCAGTTTTTCAACATCTTAGGTATATGTGTGCAAAGATCCAGATTCAGATCGTTTCTTAAAATTCCAATGTAGGTGAAAAATCCAAAAATTGGTTGCTAAGTAGTTTCTTGTGTTCATTTGGATGTTTGACAAATTGATGTTTGTTATACAACATTTTTTCTGTCAATATCTTATAGATAATAGCACGGTAAGGACGAAGCATCTATATTTCCTGAGGATTTCAAGTAGCTACTATAATAAAAAAAACTTAAATTCTGACATCTTGACCTGTCATCTAACTGAGGTCGTCTTCTCGACAAATTCTGGGAAAAATGTTGTAAACAACTTTGTATACTTTTCCATATTTTGTATACAACAGTCACCACAGCTCTATGTTAGGTGCTTTCAGAAACAAAGCATAAACGGTTTTCCAATTTCCACAAGCTTACAAAACTAGTATTTGAGGCACCTCATTTGCTCAGTAGTCAAAAACCTATTTTTCGCTTTCGTATCACGAATGAGCACTTTTGTGAAAAGTTTAATTTCCTTCCCAAAACGCTTTCACCTTTAAGCCCCTAACTGCATTCAAAATTTTTTCTCAGACCCGCCTTAGCTCGATGGCTGCGATCGTGACTAGATGTCGCTGCGTGCACTTTCTAACTCCAGCCAAAAGCAGGTCAGCGAATGAAAGCGAAAATGGACATTCTCGCCAACTAGCACAAATATTTGAATACAAAGAACTCGTCTATTGACTTAAAAGCGGCAAAAAAGTGAATCATTCATTATGCGTCCTATTGCTCAGCGAATTCAATTAATTACGAAAACTCATGAAAATACAAAATTCGTAGGTTGCAACACCTTCTTCCAAGGCGCAATACCATATTTACCGCGGCTTCTTCTCCGCGTGCGCCGTCACAACTGTAAAATGTAAAATGTAAAAATCCTACGGAGGCGGCTGAAAAATGCACCTAGGTAGGCTCAGGAGCGTGGGCCGGAGCCATCATCTCTTGTGCGTGCCAGAGGCGCCGGTCTAGGTGGGACAGGGGGTCCGTGGCCTTAGCAGCAAATTTTACACCACTTCTCCTTCGGCCAACTTTAAAATCTACTCTCTCTAGAGGATGATTTTACTATTTAAACTATAAAAAAAAATTGGTCAATAAAAATTTCAGATGACGTCATCACTTGTTTAGTGGAAATAAAAATATCAAGTTCGTTTTTTTGTCAATACAATTTGATGTTAATAAGAATAGCACATACTGCGTTCCTAGAATTTTTGGCATAACCATAAAATTAATTTAAACAAAAAATTGAAAACAATTTTAAAAAATCCTCAAGAAAAATTTCAAAAAAATTAATATTGACACCTGATATATATATATAGGGATACTTAAGATATGTATTAGTAAAACCGAACAACCGACAAGGCATTTATTAGTCAAGGTATTGAAATAGATTTTCTAACCGAAACGTTAGAAAATACTTCTAGAACTTATGCCACATGAGCAATGTTACATAAAAAGAGAATAATATCAATCAGATACACTAACTGTAAAATAAGCATTTAGATATTCAAGAAGCTCTCCAATACGACGAGATAAAAAGTAAAAAACAAGATAAAGCTTTGAACACCTGGACCTTTTGCGTTATATTATGTGATATTGTGTGTTTTTTAGATAAAAAAGAACAAAAATCTCACTGGCGACAGTGAGTAGACTAATAAAAATTTTGTTGAAACATTATCGAATGTTCATCCTAAATTTACCATCTTAACATTTGAAAGAGGCATTTTTTGTATTCTTTATAGACAAATTCCATATAATAAGTATTACCATTGTTTTACAGTTAGAGAAAATTAATCCGTCATCATCAGCATTAAGACATTAGAACACTTGAGCTGAAATGAAACCATTTCTGAAAATAATTAACAGAATATTTTGAATTCGTCAATAAAAAACAAAAAGAAAAATTTTGAAGTTTTAAGCTTTAGTCTCGATTATTGCGGGTTCAGTTATCAGTTGGATTCTACATGTTTGCTAATGAAATTTAGAAGGTTTTTCCTTGACAAACCCGTCTTTCGCAGTTAAATAAAAATCAGACAGACAAACATAAACATCTAAAAAAAAAAGTGTCAAAATCTATAATGTTGAATGCTGGTTGTTAAGTACCATATCTTATATCTTTTTACTTTCCAAAATTTGTTTGTTCATTCCTAATAACAACTTAATGACGACACTTAAAAATTTCCCTACATAAGCCTTAATATTTTTTATATAACCTCTGTACTTATGATTTATGAATCCGCGCTTATTTTCTACCACACCCGTCACACCCGTCTAGATTTTTGGAAAACAATAATTGAAAATTTGAAAATTATGTTTATTATGATGCATATTATTCTTTAGGACCATCATCAAATTACTGTGGTAACACAATTTACTTTTAGTGACATTGAAATGGCAGTTATTAAAAAAATCGGTGAAAGTAATGATTCCGGAAGTTAAACTTGGAATTTCCCAGGAAATGCGATTATAAATTATAGTTTTTTTTTAATAATTATTTTTTGCAAACTAATTATTAATTCGTATGTGCGTATTTGACTTAAATGTGAAAAAATATGTATTTAAAATTATTTAAAGTAAGAAAAATCAGCAATTGATTATCGAGGAGAAAACTACATATTTCGTTTTAAAAAAATTGGTTTATTGTTATTAAGACAGAATTTGAAAAAAAAATAAATAAAAATTGTGATCCATGAACCAGCGACTTTTGCATTAGTAATTCAACATTTTCAGTGAACGGCGACAGAGGTTACCACATGTCGGTGCTCTTATACTGGAATAAAATGTGATAATGGGATTTGTATTTTTTTTTAACTAAAATCTGGATGCCTATGGTAAAAAATCAAGGCAGATTTATAAACCACAAGTATAAAAGTAAGGTATTTTATCAGAGTTAAACGGCGTTTACTGAACTTTACTTTTTCATATTTTATCGGTCATGAAACCTCAGAAAACAGAAAACATGAAACTAGCCCGATGGGCCCTATTAGAATACTTTCTTAGCTTACATTCGGGAAGTAAAAAGACCTCTACTTTTTTCTATGGTGATAGTTTAGTAAGCTTCCTAATTATTTGTCCAGCTTCAGTTAACACATTTTCAAATAATGTTTGTATGCTTTTGAAGGCACTGTTTTCACAAAACTTCATAAAATAAACGCAGTGTCCTAATATCTGTCTGATATCTACTGGATGTGTAATGTGTATATAAAAGCACCATTTGCAAATTTTTCTTACAAAGCTTAAACATTAAAAAAATTGAAGAATATTGGATTCACGTTTTCCGATAATAATACAACAGTTTCATATATATAGATGTGCTCACCTGTATTTTTATTTCATTGTCGCTAAAATAACTGCTAGCTTTTAGTTTTTTTTTCAGGACCTGAAAAAAATTTCCCCATTCAATCAACATTCGAGTCGGCGCCTATGTTCCATGCAGCATCACAAGAAACTAATAATAATATGTGCAAAGAACGCTCCTGTGGATTTATGACCTTCAGGAATAATGCCGTTACGTTTGGATGGAAACCGCTAGCCACAAAATGAGTGGGGCCATTGCAGTGGTCGCTGCTTTTTGTCGACGGTACCGGGTTAAGAATGGCTCCGAGCTTTCGTGGTAATGGATTCTGGAAAACGAAAAGAATTGGCACAAAACAACAAATTCTCAAACTAATCGTGGCCCCCTGTTTATTACCGCAGTAAAAAAAATCACAAAGTGTAAAAAGAAAAAATGAATTATTTCGGAACGAAACTGGCTCATAGTATGTATGCTTTATCCAGTTCAGTCAAATTTGTTAACATTGATTCCATATTAGTAATTGTTGAAGTCAGTACCTAGCCAGGAGGAAGAGGTAAATAAAAAAATTACAACATAAACTATACATTTGGCAACACCCAAGAAATAACGTGTTTTATACATATTTGGATAAATTATATTTAACAATATACAATTATTTGTTTTATTTATTGATCTATTATAAAATATTTTATTAAGTTTGCGTCATGATATTTGAATAGGAAAGCGTGTCTGAATGCACAAAGTTCAATGTGACGAAACTATTGTACCGATTACTTTGAAATTTTATAACTACGTACAAAACAGAACATAAAATTGGTGAATTTTTTAAGCGAATTTTTACTTACACAAAATAATAATTTTTATGTATTAAGTTTCAGAAGACTTTATTTCTTGAGTATAAACGATTGACAAATATTTTTTCATGGTTTGCAAAATACGCAGACGTCGCTTTTATGTTTCCGTTTGTCTGATGTCCATCTGTCCGTGGGTGTTTCCAGACATTGTTCAAATTGTCTCAAACTACCTGTCCCCTTCAAAAATTTTATAACGTCATCTAAAAATATGAAACAAATTGCTTGTTCGTAATATACATACCGTATATTTTATTTTTTAAAATTCGAACGTTCTGAAAACATAAAAGAACTAGTTATTTCGCACCATAAAACTACGTTATTAAAAAACAGTGCCAAATAAAGCGTGAAATATTCCAACAAAACAAAAAAAATTATTTATTAGACACAAATTGTTCCAATAGAAAACTCTAACCAAATGCTTGTAATTCATTGAAGGTAAAAAGTGAAAACGCACTTCAGTCAAGAGTAGGAAAAACACATCAATTCATTCTCCAGTTATTATCTATCTCATTCGAGGTTAAACCTAGCTGGTGTTAATTGTTCGATGTTTTTTTATGCTAATTTTTTAATTTTCGACACCCACCTGTAGCAGTGCGGAAGTAACAGTGTTAAATAGAATATCAAGTATATTATCCGTTCACACAATAAATAAAGTTAATTAGACAATAACTGAAAAGTAAATCAATTACACCTCGCGTTATGAAACCCAGAATTACATCCTGAAACAAGCAAGTTTCATAAAGTTCAATATTTAGTCACTGAGAGGACAGCATTTATAAAAAATATATGTTTGAAATAGTTTTTGGAATGACGTCATCAGTTTTTAGACGGATGTAAATGCAAGTCTCCGAGTGGTTTAATAGAGGAATGTTACTTGTTGCCTCTGCACTGCTGAAAAATATAATGACACGTCTGAAAAACCTCCAGAGTAAAATTATTGTAAATTATGCAGGCAGTTCCTTTTAAAAAATGTAAACCAAACCCATACTTTTTTACATATTTAATTATAACTTTTCGAGATAATTACATTTTTATTATAAAAAAGACGTTCTGTTTAAATATTCGCCTGTTCCTGGTAACAAAACCAACAATTAGTATCAATTACGCGCTTCGCAAATCCCAACAAAAGCTCGAATTATCTCCGTAACACGATCCCAGTGTGAACCCTGCAACGTTTTCCTGCCTGCTCTCTCACACTTCCACATTTCATCCTGCCATCATACATTATGTTTATAGATTTCATTAACTGGACCTGCGAGATGCATAACCAGTCCTCTAGTACTAGAGTTCCCCGCTTAAGACACTGGTGGCACCGCTGAGCCACTTTCACTAGATTCTGGGTTATCCACGTGTCGTAGTTTTTATCTTATTTTTAGTGAGGAGGAATACTTTATTTTAATCTGGCTCCGTTTGCTTGTTGTATGTACAAGACACCAGCTTTCGGACGGCCGCCGAATAGGAACTCTTTCATTGCATTCTTCCACTTCTTATCGCGAGTTTATGGCGCGGTAATTCGATAGGAGAAAATAACTACCGTTTTTACGCCGAAGGAATGAAGGAGGAATTAATGTCGACCACGAGGACGATGGATGGAGACGTACTAGGAAAGGACAAACGATTTTTGTACATCCAGTTTCCGTTTTTTTTTAACAGAAACAACATTTTGGCACACATGGGTTAGTAAAACTGGAAGCTAGGCTATGTCTAAGCAAAATGTGAAAGTGTAAATTATAACCGCTTATTATTTGACGGCGGATAAGACGCTTATTCAGGTGGATTATTTTAAACAGTATTAAAAAAGAACTGTCTGCATAACCACTTTTTGTTTTAAACTGGATCTTTTTCAAATTTTTTGTGTATGCAAATAAATTCCTGAAATTCAGAGAATGCGTGTTACTGAAGAATGAGTCTTACTGTATTGTATATATAAAAATTGTAAGTTTTTCGTCAAAATTCTTGAACAAAATTGTACTTGAGATGTTTACAAGTGTTGTTTCTCAAACTACCTTAATATGCATAGTCGAGAGAAACAATAGGACAATTTTCAAAAAATGTTTCCTTAATAGAAGATATTATTTGAGAATTGCATGACACGATCTTGGAAGGTATAACGAACTTTAAACAGTTTTTGTGAACCTGTCTTTCACGTCGTAAATCTTGATTTGGGTATGAAAAAATTATCAATCAAATTTTGCCGGCGCGGCGTTTTGAAGCGAATATTTCCCATGCTGTAGATCGTATGGTAGTTATCAAGGATTCATCATTCATTACAAACCAGAAACAAAAGAACGATCAAATCAAATACCAGCAGGAAAAGTTTTCACATGGTTTGAGCATAAATTCTCGAGTTTCTTTTTGGATAAAGGCCGAAAAGTTGTGCTTGTTATAGTTATAGAATTTACAGGACCCTCATGCCGTTTCAATAGGGATAATTTGATAACAGTATGGGAGTTATCTGAAGGTCCCATGACATGACTACTTTCTCGTAACGTTTCTCTGTGAAAAAGTTTTTTCCGGTTAGTTCTAAAGTTGGAATTGAATTACCCAAGCGTTCTTGCATTTGACTTTTTCTGCTAGAAAATGTGGGTGGTTTATCAAACTGCACCAAATGAAATGATGCATTGTGCATTACCATCACGCATTTTCGTTACAGCTTCTTTAAAAAAGTAATTTTCAACACATTTTCTCGAAACAGTAATTCTAGTCGCAAGGATATATTTTTGTTCGCTAAGAATTTTCGACCAACTGCTTCCTTGTGTTTGTAACCCATAAAGCATCAGACAAAATTTGTCTACAGTAAAATATCATTTCTTTCATTATATTGCCAAATGAGTCGTTGCAGTTCTTTTCTGAATACAAAATTAAAACATTTCCGATGATTTTCTTGTTCCAGAACATGAAGTCGATAAGTTTTCGTTTTTGGTCACAAGAATTTTTGAAAAAGTTGCACGGCTCATCTATAAAGATACATATTTTCAAAACAAACACCTACGAGGTCTTTTTAAATTACAGAAAATCGGCTAGTAATCCTTAAACTTCTTTGCTCGAGACTTGGCTCACGCCGATCTTTAGGAAACGGCGAAAAGCATTTGATCGTATGTTTTATTTGCAACAAAAACACTTTTGTCATTTTGAACGTAACCAAAAAAATGGTGTCAGATTAAAGAGATATTAGAAGCAATGTTTTGACCAACACTGTATTTAACAATCACGGTTGGAAATAAAAAGGGACGTAATTTGAAAAGAAAGCCATATGACAAATGGCACGTCTAGATTAGTACTTCAGTTAGTTTAAACTAATCTTCGGTAATAGTAGTGTGTACAGAAGAGACTGTATTTTAATTTTGCCTAGTTAAATTCTCTTAATCTAATGTAATATATAATAAAAATAATACACGAACAAAACCCAAAATGAAAGAATACAAAAAATCTCTGCTAAAACAACATTTGGTAAACAATTAGAACAACCAGTGTTTGAATGATAACTAAGTGTTAGAAAACTGCAATTTAATCAAGCGGAATAAAATCAAATTAAACACTGTTTTAGCAAAAACTCTGGTTTGGAGGGAGCTGTATTTTTATGAGTCGGTCATCATGACTTCTCACTGTCCTAACCAACATCAACATCATCTACATAAGCAAAAAAGTTTGATGCAGAAAATGTCAACCATTTTCTTGATCTTCTTGAAACAATACAATACTACATATTAAAATACTAGTGTTACAATGAAATGTAATTTTAATACGAGTAGTTTGTGGCATTGTAATACATAATGTTTTATCGATTTTTTTTCAATTTGATCCTTTTAAAGTTAAATAAATAAAAGTTAATAAACAGTTAGTTATGTCAATTTCATTCAGTTGGAAACACTGTCTAGGTTAGTGACATTCGGTGACAGATTTGACAATTCAGACACTTCAGTTATATTCTAAAAGTCTGAAAACTATCAACCCAAAGAGTCAAAAATCTTAGAAGTAGAGAATATATCAAAATTTATTAATGAGGCAGATAAAAATATCTATTTGACAATATAAGTGTGTATTGAAACAAAACATATTTGAGTGGCATTTTGTAAATTTATTTATTGTAGGTTATTTTAATAATTGGATATTGTGGTTCCTACAGCTACTATGAATTAACAAATATGTCTTAAAGGACCCTGAATTTAAATCAAATTCAATAATAATCCAAGTTCCTAAAACAAAAACCCATTGGTTAAACATTTTTCACGTTAATTTGAAGTATGTGAAAAATCCTGGATTGACTTTATTAAAAAATATACCACACACTATATATGAGCGCATTTCCTAAAAATATAGCCAAAACCTGAGCAATATACAGGGCATTGCTTCAGGCGTTTCTCGACCTTTCACCTTGCTGATCAAGGAGGAGATCTCTTGACAACAAAAAACATGGAGGGTGGAAATCATCAACGGCCGCTAAGGGATCTATTGATGAGTCACTTTCAAAAAAAATAAAAGTAGCACATGTGTTTTCTAAAAGTGATGATACTACAGTAGCAGGCCCATCAACTTCTTCTAGTAACATAAAAAGATTGACGGTGCCGTTTGGTTTAAAATACATTAATATGGAGTAAATGTCTTACGATTTACTTAATTATGGTACAAAAACAAAAATATTTCTAGCAACATCAAAACTCAAGTAAATTTTACTGCTACTACTTTTATATTTTATTTTATTAAATTATTTTTGTGTTTTATAAGCAGTACCCGGTAGACTCTTTCCAGCACGTCACTGAAACAATCAATTTCTCTAAGGAGCTGGAAGAGCCATTTATGACCCTAGTCGAAAGCGCGGCACCAGATACTTTTTCAAATTACCTTCTCTTCTCTCATTCTATTTTCATGAGTATGAAAGATTTCTGGGTTAAATTTTTTCATTTGTTTCATTTCATGTTGTTTTATAATAATTAAATAAAAAAGCCTTTAATTCCCTTTTTATATTTCTATAACCGTTTTGTAGATCATTTCATCATTTCCAGATTACAATGACAGGATGACAACTGATATTTTGCGATGGGAACTCTACTACCAACCACACCATATCAAAAGTTATTACTTATTTTCCATTATACAAAATCATTGTTTGTATAATCCTTTTAAATCAAAATGATTGCACAAAATTGTCATTGTATTATTATCGAAATAGAAAAAACATATTTAAATTTCTCGAGATATCTTACATGGAGATTGTATATGATGGTTAAATTCTCATGCTATGAAATTTTTTTATGTCAAGACTTACAGCTTCCTAGACACGAGTAAATAGAAAAAAACTAATGTTACAACTTGAGCTAAAGATTTGTCTGAAGACTAAACCATTTTATACACATGCCGAAGTGATTTAGTAAAAACATATTCTTTTACTTTTGACTTCGCTTAATCCAAGCAAGCCGATAGCAAAAAGTGTCCAAAAATCTGTTGAGTTGATACGTAATTCTACTACAGAAAAATGAAATAAAACAAAAGTCCAAAGTAGCAAAGTTATTGAAGAGGAAAAACTTAATACAGAAACTAGAGAAAAATGAAAGGGAAAAATTAATCGACTTTTAAAGAAAGTGTGTTTTGTGTCTTCTCAAAAATTGATACGTTCTTCCTAGACATAATTCAGTATATTACATGTATAACCTGAATAAATGTATTACTACACCTTTTCCAAGTGTATTTCAGAAAATATAACGTCGATTTCAGAAATCGTTAGATGTATTTCAGATTAGTGATTTGAATTTCAGAATGCATCAAATGTATTTCAGATTAATCAATTGAATTTCAGAACGCAGCAAATGTATTTCAGATTAGTGAATTGTATTTCAGAAATTGTCAATTGAAATTCAGATTTCGTTATATGTATTTCAGAAACTATATTTTTTCATTTACTGCAGCAGGAATCAAGGAACCTTTTGTTACTATGTAAACGACTTTTTATTGATATTTTATTTTATTAATAATAGCTTGTCACAAAAGTTGTGTACTTATTGTTCAATATGAATTTAAAAGATAATTGTGCCATATGTAGGGTGCCCATGCTGCGAAAAGGGGTGGCACGTTTATTATCCTGCAGACACTTGTTCCATACAAATTGTCTGCAACCATTGAATGGACTTAACCAAGACCATGTATGTCCACTTTGTAGAACTGAAGTGGATAATACAGAAATCATAGAACGAAAAAGCTACAAGAAAAATTCTTCTCAAGACCGTGAGAGAATTGTCACTTGTGCAAATAGAGGTCACAACTGGACCGCGTTGGCTACAACTTTGGGAATTAATTACAAAACGGCATCTCACTGGGTACATTCTGGTCGCCCTTTAATGCTTCAAAAAGGTGGCATAAAACCAAAAGTGCTCACTGAACAACAAATTGATAATATAACAGAATGGGTTGAAGAAGACTCTAGCATTACACTGAAGCAGTTGAAAGACAAAGTTTTGCAGCATTTTAGACAAATAGTGTCAATATCAACAATAGGGAATTATCTTGAAGGTAGAATTTTCACTGTAAAGGGGGTTCATCGGCAATCAGTCTCTATAAACCCCCCGGAAAATAAAAGGAAGAGAGCCGAATACGTTGAAAACTTAAACAGGTATATTCAACAAGGGAAGCAAATTGTCTGGATGGACGAAACAAATTTCAATTTGTTCTGCCGTCGAACCCGTGGTCGAGCTCGTGTTGGAAACCGAGCCGTTCAACACCTTCCAGCAGCTAGAGGTCCTAATGTGCACCTGATAGGAGCAATTTCAGCTGCAGGAGTCGTACAAATGGAGCGAAGAAGAGGGTCTTTTACGGCACTTTTAGCGAATGAATGGGTTAGAAGATTGCTAGAAGAATGGCAAGCTATGGGCAACGAAATCGCCGACCTAGTTTTGGTCAGTGACAATGCCCCATGCCATTCTTCACTTGAAGAAGCAGTAAATGGAACAGGAGCTACTCTTTTACGATTAGGACCTTATTCACCAATGCTTAATCCGATCGAAAACATTTGGTCAAAAATAAAAACGTATGCCAAAACCCATCTTCGTGTGCCTGTGGTGGCTCCTCCAGGCGTCGTAGAACAACGACTTGTATAGTTAGAAGAAATAATCGACGCTGCTAAAGAAACGGTGGTTGGTGGTGATTGTGCTCGAGCTGCTCAAAACAGCACCGTCCACCATGCTGCAGCACTGGCAATGCAAGACATGCAAGTTGGTCGCTAATGTGTTTCCTCGTGTGTTTCATATTAATTTTTTTGTTGTTTTCATTTTTGTTTGTTAATTTTCCATAAGTTATAAATGTTAATGGTGGGTTTATGCAAAATCTGAAATACAATTATTGAAGCTGTCTATGTAGGAAAAAATAAATTGACTCAGTTACATTTGACGCTTTCTGAATTACAATTGGCGAAATCTGAAATACAATTGTTGTATTCTGAATTACATGTGACTGTTCTGAAATACAATTAATGGTTTCTCAAATAAAACTGTCTATTCTGAATTACAACTGACGCTTTCTGAAATACAATTCACTAATCTGAATTACAGTTGATTTGTTCTGAAATACACTTGGAAAAGATGTAGTTCATTAATTTATCTCGCCCTCTAGTTTACGAGATAACAATAAATCTAACAGCAAACATTTGAAAAAGTTTGGTCAATTTTACTTAAACATTCTATATTCTGAGTAAAAGAAATCATATGTTTGCATTTTTATTGTATTTACGTCTAACTAGATTTTTATACCTCTATACCATCTCTAAGGAAAAACAATAAGTATAGCGTTCCATAAATTTCAATATTGGGCAAAAACGGCGGTACTCAAAAAGAGTTATTTTAGCTATAATAAGACTGAAATGTATCAAACTATAACTTATCAATTTATTTTTTGACGACCACACTACATCTTTTGTCTAATATGAATATTTCCATATTTAAACATATATTATATGTATATATATTGGAAAAATATTGTCAAAACGATTGTAGAATTTCCGCACACTTACGAAAAAAGACCTTTCTTTTTAATTTCCTTTAAAACGAATTACTTTTTCTTAGAGGTGTACCAGAAATACGAAAACGATTTCCTTGGCTAGTGTAAATGTAAAAAAATCGTGAGTGTTACTGAGGATGTTCTCTTGGTATATTTCAACGAGCTGAGCACGACATACAAGCCTTCTTCACTGTGGTCACGCTTCTCCATGATAAAGGCAAATCTTTCACCCAAAGAAAAAAATTTGACATTAGTACATACAAAAGATTAGGTACTTGCTTTTCTAAAGCGTCAGTGTGAAAATTATACGCCAAAAAAAACCTAAAACTTTGGATAGAGAGCAGATCATGAAGTTTTTGTTGGAAGCTCCAGATGTCAATTTCTTAATGATCAAGGTAAGAAATGTAATTCTTTCTAATAATGTCCACTCTAATATTCCATCAATTTGTAGGTGGCAGTAATAATGGGGATTAATGGAACCTTACGTAGGGATGGATTGACTCAATTATCCATAAATTGCCAAGAAGGTTCTCGTAGGTGACTCTCAGCAGCCTTCAACAAGTCATAGTGCTTCAGTGTTAAATGATCTTGATGCAGAGGTTAACGTTCCTGGATTTAATGTTACCAATTGTAAAAAATGTGTATTTGATATTAATATTCATATTAATATATAAAAATTGAGTGCTTACGGTCTAAATTTTCATACATATATTGAACGGGCCAAAAAGAGTTATTTTACACCCGGAAATAGTGGACATGATATATTTGACACGCGTGTTTAAATACTAAAAACACATACAAAACATGAAACTCAAACAAAGAGCATATTCGGAAAATGATCATTTATTTTTTGCCTGGAAATTGTCGTTTAAATTTAAAAGTTGACTTGATCTTAAACGAGCTTAAAATTTTAATTGTATGATGACATTTTTGTAAATTTTAAGTTCATTGTGAGCAATCATGCATCGCCCCTTCAAAACTTAATTTTTGTTTTCGATACTTCAGCATATTTTAATCCATTACTTTGTGTTAGGCACATACAATTGATAGGACTTTCATTATTCAAAATCATTTTAGAGCTATCTTTGTCCATTTTTTTTTCATTACAAAAAATGTAAAAATTGTTTGGAATGAATTTAACAAGAGTGACTAATTTTTCACATTTTTTGATCTACGACTTCTACAAGTATCTGCTTAAATGAATATTTTGTTTTTGTAAATGAACGTCATAATGAATTTATTAATGATTTTTCTTGAACTTTGACTTGTGAACTTAATTTACCGTTGAGTTAGTGCGCAATTTTTTGAGCAGCCTGTACATTATTTCTTTTTCTTGTATTTTTTGCTTCATGTGGGCAAAGCATAATTTAGTTTATTCCTTATTATGTCTAAATTTTTTGTACAGTTTTTCACATTTTGTATATCAGAACTTTATTTAAAAAAAATATTTCACTTACAGCAAACCATTCCAACTTTGGCTATTGGTTATTTTTGGGTTAGCAGAAAAGTTTGTTTTGTTATTACGAATACAGGGATTATTTTTCAAACGAAATCTAAAAAGAGTTTTATTGGTACAGTTTTTTTTACCAGAATTAATATAAAATAACAATATACTGAATAAACAAAGAAAATAAAATAAATAATTACTGAATGTTTTCTTTAAACATTTGAAATCAAAACTGCTTTTGAAAATCTTTTTTCCTTTGTTGACTTTACGTTAAGTATTTATAAATTTAGATGAACTATTTTTTAATGCTTTTATTGGTATTCTTAGAAGACAGTATTGTTTTTTTTATATAAGCAGTTATCTTTGTTTTTGAAAGTGATTCCAGATTTACAAATTTTTTAACCATAGTGCAAACATTTTTTGAGCATAAAAACATCTCTAGTTAAAATACCTCTAAATTACTTGTTTTTGTACACATAGAGGAAAATACCAAACATACTAAAATTTTTAAAATATATCCATCGTAGTCTATGGTCTATATTTAATATAGACCACATACTACGATTCTCTTTGGGCAAAAGTCCGCATGATTTCATGGTTGGTTCAACTCAAGGTTTTAAACCTTTTCTGAAAACTAAGATAGAACCTTCATTTTTTCTGAAATATTATATAATATGTTCGTGCAACATTTTAAGTCAAGAAGCCCATACTTCGAATCTTTCAGATTTTTTCAACAGGGTATATGGAAACCGAATTATAGTTATTTAATCCAAAAGTGTAGTACACAACGTTTTTGACCTAAGCAGTTAATAAGATTCCAATAAATATAATATTTCGGTGCTCCAAATTTCAGTCGTTTATCATAATACATACAAAGTGATTACAGTTTCAAGAGTAAAGGACGTGTTGTGTGCAAAAACTCATAGTTTTCAGAATTAGATACCTTATTTCCTTAAACATCGTGACTCTTTCTTCAAGGAAATATCACACTTTTCGTGTTAATAAACTTGTAGATCTTTGTATTTATCTGATAAACGAATAAGATATGCGCCGCCAAAAAATAAATACAGTAATCAAAAACATAAATTTCCAATTAATACAATCCGTGTAAAAAAATAGTTGTTGATCTTAAATCTTACAAACGCATTATCAGTCGCAAATGCACCATCAGCTATAAATAGGCATCATTCTCATAAAACCGCAAAATAAATACTGTGACAATTAAACCCAAAAGACAAGACTTGATAAACTGCCACACCTGATGTAACAATGTTGTTTTATGGCACATAATTGTTATCAGAGCTCACATTGTCAAAATATCCTGATTGTACCATCAACAAAAACCGGATAAAACCGGCTCCTTCTAAGACCAATATTTGTTGATTCCTCAATTAGAACCCTTCTGCATCTCTTTCCACGATTCGCACACACAATGCAAGTATTTGCCGACCCAATATTTGCCGTGTATTTTTGAACCCGTGTTCTTATCAGAGTTTTTCTCCCAAACAAACTCTCGCCAAATCCGTGATAACAGCGGAAGAGCATTTTATTAAGATGCTATCACAACCAGCGAAAATCAACAAAGCAGGAGCCAACATTCTTACGTTCTGATTGTGATCGTAAATCACCTGTTGGAAGAGTAAATCTTCTTTTTGCCAAATATTTACGCTGCGAGGTGCTTCATGTACCCAATTGTTGCCAGATTTATGCTGCACTTGCAAGTGCGTGATTCATGTTTGTTTACTTTGGAGGATTGTGATGGGATTATCGGATAGAGAACTTCTCGGGGAGCCGCGAAGGTATTTTTTTAATCTTTGCACCTTGGAGATAATGTAATTAGGGGCAGGCTTATCAACAAGGTGATTTCCACAAAGGAACGACCTTTGGTGGCAGGCGAGCCGAGAGTGATATCCTGATATTATTGATAAATGGAATTTCTTGCGCTCAAATAAGAGCACTTGGGGAGCTTCCGTCGGAAAATTGTACCACGTACCTATACCTGGTTTCCAAAAAATGTTTGCTCAAGGTGAGTCAACTCGAGATGATTAAGATTAATCAAAACAACCTTCGGTGTGGAGATAGAAGTTCGCATGGAGACAATTCTGGTAAAACGAGGAGTGAGATGTTTTAGGAAAGAGGAATTTTTTGCGCGAACTTTGTCGCACTTCAGAGGAATTAATGGCTTTATTGTTCTTTCGAAACTGCAAATACGTGATGGATGATTAGTGGAGTGGTTTAGTATCAAGGTTGAAAAATAAGGTAATGAGGGGTTATATTTTTAATGCTTGAAGGTATAAAAAGCAAGGGCGTGTGATAAGCTAATCCGCTCTTTATTTTGACGGCGGCTCCGCTTGGAAATAAACAAATTCTAGGAAAAGGGATTTCACTTAACAAGTATTTTGTAAGCATTTAACAAGAAAATGAGTAAGATATCTATAAATTTGAAAATCTAAAACTGTTATAGAGAAACGTGATAAAAGCATAAATACTATAATATAGAAGACACGAATTATCAGATTACAAATTTTCAAATTTTAAAGGAAAAAATAAAAGGATCAAAACAACCTTCTATGTCCAGTTTTATAAATTGTGTTTAATGAAGAGCAGTGGCGTAGATAGCGTCTACAAATACTTTTCCAGTTTCAGATTTTAGTCTTTAAACGTCCTGAAGATGTTAACTTGGTTGGCGAAAAACATCGGTATTTGGTTTCCATTAGTTTAATCTTTCGTAAGACTCAAAAAATCATGTAGATTCTATAAAATCGTTACAATTTCTAACAGTCTCAATGCTTTGTTTTAGACATTTCTAGGTTTCTGTCATTTCTGTCAGAAATCCACGAAAACTTTTCAAAATATCTATTATTCTTGGTTGCTTAGCTAAACAAGAAATTAAAAAAACACTTGACATTATAGTCACATTTTATAACATTTTTCAAAAACTTGTCAAACACGGATAATTTTCTTTAGAGGTTCTTGCAGATATATCATCCTCTGTGGTATTAATTTCCAAATTTAAAATGATTTTGGAGTGCGAGTTCCTTTATCAAAACTAAACACAAATCTCGTTCGTTCAAAACTGCATTAACATTTTTTACACATGTCTTGGTCAAAAAGGATTATATTTTTTCCATTTGAGGAAGTATTTAAATGTGAATTTTATAAACTTTTAGATACAGAAATGTTATTTTATTTAACTATCGTCATTATAATAGCATTGTAAAACGGAAACAGTGAAAATACTTATACAGGGCGATGAAAAAATAACGTGTATGCTCGACAGTACGTTATTAAGAAGGCTATGAAGAAATCGAAGAAAATGTTTTTTTTTAATCTTTGAACTGAATTTTTGAAAATATTAAACTTCGTAATTCTGATATGTTTTAATGTAAATTTAATTGAAAATCTAAAATTCCCATAAAGATTGTCAAAAACAACATGTGTCAACAATTAAAAATAACCTTCTGGATCGTACCCTAGCAAATTATTATTTAACTGACTGTTAGGCAATACAGTTCATTAAAATTGCGAAGTTAATTCTTCAACTTTGACGTTTAATATTTTCAAAAATTTGGTACAGGGATTTTTTTACCATTTTTTTTTTCGAGTTCTTCAAAACCTTTTTAACAACCTACCACCGAGCATATACGTCCTTTTTAGATTACCCTGTATATACACAAACCAAAAATAGCTAACTTTTAAACAATTTGATGCATGGAGAATTAAGATACTTAAAAACGCAGGTGTAAAATGTTACAAAATAATACATGGATGGCTTAAAAAACAAATATATTAGTACAAAAATCAAAAAAGATAATCAAGAATGTTTAATTTATAACATATCGATATGTTTCAATGGAAAATTTTTACCAAAACTATGAAAAAGGTTTTTCATAATTCGGTAGAATTCTTTTCAAAAGTCCTAAAAAAATTATAATAAAAAAATAAAAGCTTTCTAGGAACTCCGAAACTGATCTAAAATTTTCTACATATATATGTATTAGCAATTTCTGCAGATTTATTAAACATGTTGAGGTTAGAATTTAACATTATTTGCAAATCTTCTATCATTTTCGGTATACTTTTAATATCAGGAACAGTCGTAGAAAAAGTATTCTGTACAATTCCATTGTAGTAATTATTTCTCACACGTGTGGAATTTAATACTCGTGAGAAATGATTACATTTCTTAGTTGTAATATATACCACTTTCATATATCATATTTTTTAAGATTAAAATGGCTAATAAATCATAAAACTTTAATCGAAACAGAAAACTAGTTTAAACGATGTATAAACATATATATGTACATACATGTATGCACTTCAAGTATAAAGATAACGCTTTAACCAGTGAATATTTTATTCGATAGACAGATCTAGATGCTTAAATAATTTGTAATAAACAAGCTTACTTTACCTAAGCCTATTTTAAATCGATTAAATGAACCAAGTTTACGAAACCCAATATCTTACATGTATACTAAAGGAAATATATTAATACAAGGACTTTCCAGAGAAATTAACCCTAATCTGCCCTGACTTGACCTGAAAAGTATACTTACTAAAGATCTGAGCTGATCTGACTTGACCTGAGCTGACCTCATGTGACGTGACGTGAAAAGAAAACGACCAAAAACAGGGTATAAGACACAGTTATAAATACAAAGTGGTATCATTTTATAGATTATTTTTTAACGTGTTTAGATCCTCTCAAATTTGCAAAATTTCTGAAAAATTGAGTAATTCGTTTCTGAGAAAATGAACACTATACATTTTTCCAATATATCTAAAAAGAAAATAAATGTATTTACTTTTTAGATATATCAGAATTAGTGATGTTATTCAAAAATATTCCTGGAGAATGCTCGAGAAATATTTTTGAATGACATCACTAATTTTGTGACGACGATGATTAAACTTGTGGAATCCTTAAATCAGTGTTGTGTGTTACTAAAATATCAAAACAAATCTGACTGTGATATGTTGTGCTTTTATTGCATTTGTAAATACTTTTATACGTAGAAAATAAAACGAAAACAACGACAAATGATAAATAGAACCTGTACATAAAAATAAAGAGAAATTTCTGTTTTTAACAAGAAGTAACAAAAAAATCAGTGTTCACAATTTGAGCAAAAAACTATGTAAATCATTTCGTTCTGGAAAACCCATAGATTTTAACCTTATACTCTAACTTAATTTAACATCTATGGGAAAACCATACTATTCTCAAAAGAGTAGGGATGCAAAAACTGACTCAATAAATTGGAATCCATTGTACTTATCACAACTTTATCATTTGAATACCATGGTTGCCTCTATTTTTACTGAAACCGTAGGTCTTTATTTCCTTGACGTTACAAACTCAGAAATCCTTCTCTTGTAATTTTTAATCATTTACTTGAAAACAGTCCCAAAGTGATATTTTTCATCGAAATAAATTCCTTACATTCTGAGAAAAAATATGTTTTTATAAAGTTCTGCACATATCTAATCTTATTATTGTGTTCTTCATCAAAAACATTAATTCATTATCATGCATTGTATTAAATGCGTGTACGGTTTTTCCAGAAATACTTGAAAATTTGTACGATGATTTAAAACGTACTTAAAAGCAGATTTGAACTTTTACAGTTATTTAGGATAGCACTCTGCAAAATATGCAAATAATTTCCAGAACTATTTTAATAGCTTCTAATAGTCGTATTTTATCTAATAAAATCAAAAATACTAAAAAGGGCCTGCACATGATCTCCGTTATTAAACAAGCTCGTAACTAGCATAACTAGCGTTTTATGTCACTTATCACACATGTTTATGAACGAAGTCGTATCATAAATTTCAGTAACAGCTCTATAAAGTCAATTTTTTAAGCCACTAAAAATCTCCGGAAGATTATTTGAAAAAAACATCGCTTTCATTACTGTTTTAAAAATAAACACCTATTTACTTTTTATTACAACATTGTCTAAGATAACTCCTCCAGCATCACTAAAATCTGAAATCATCGAACTACAATCATCGATAGATTTATCATCGAACATAATACGTCGCAATTACCCGGCGATTACTTTGAGCAGGATATGCACCGTAGACGAACTCTAATCATCAACGCCATTTCCAAGATCTTATCCGATCTAAGCTCTTAATTTTATCGGTCATGCAGTGGGAATCTCTGTTATTGTTCTCTATCCAATATCGTGCTTTGAAAAAATATAAACAATATTATTTTTCACTGATACTACTTTACATACGTCATGCATCACCAGACGTTTTGTTTTTTACGAGATAAAAAATAGTGGAACAACCCATCGCGCATAACTCTTCTTGGGGGGCTGTGAAAAAGCGGAAAAAAGTATGTGTATTTTTATTGATGATGCACCTCGCAACACCAACAATTCATGGGAATGACGAGAAATTCCGGTTGTGGTTTCAAGAAAGGAAATATTTCTCGGGCGGCAAACTTCAAAGGACTTCCGAAAAGAAAATATTTCGGAGGTCGGACGTGAATAGTGAGAAAGGTGAAAAGTCCTGCCACAGGAACAAGTACATAATTATCAGAAATATTAAAATCGCTAAATATATGTATTCTTTTGGGAAAAAATAATATTAAACTCTCGATTTCTCGACTTTCTCTTACACTTGTTTTTGTTGATCAATCTATCTCGAATTCTAAACAATTACTTTCAGTACATTTTTTTATTAGGGGGTGTTTAACCGGAATCGTAGCGAAGCTACACGTAGGTATGTCTTGTCATCAGTTCAAAGGCGTATTGGAACATCGTAATTTTCGCTTACAAACGAGACGACTCAATCAATTTATTTTAAAATTGAATGGAAGAATACCCATACGAATTACCTGCCTAATGTTTACTTACCTTGAAGGATTACTTACCAGTCGTGGGAATCATCTTAGGTAGTACTCTGTTGGTACCATTTATTAACTCCAACGGTTTTATAATCCATTGTTCAAGTTTACTTGATTTCGCGAAAAAATCTCTATTGAACATTGTTCTCATAATTGTGTTTCAAAAAACTGCTTTGTTTGAATAAATGGCCAATATAAATATTTTCAACTTTAAATTTTCTTTTCGACTCGTTAATCCAGAAGAGACAATTTAGCACCAGTGGCTTCATTTTAACAATAATGTGAACAATAATCCCTATAAAAATATTTTCTACTTACATTTTCAGATTTACATCTGATGCAAATTTCGTTAATTTTCAAGTGGGTATTTCCTGTTGGCAGAACGAAAAATGTTCGGGAACACGGGAACATCTGCAATAATCGACAAATACAAAGGTCTCCACATCGACCAGTCCAAATCTACACTTAACCTGGGAAGAGATCAGCTTTTATCTTATCATTTACCTCTGCACGGAATAATTCTGACGTCTATCCAAAACCACGATCTCAGGCGTGGTTTTGCTTTCAAGTGTTTTTTGAGATGCTTGATTTGTTACTCAGTTCGATGGGACCACCATATTTGGTAATAAATTTTTGGTATAGCAACAGTGGTTTCGATTTGAACTTCCTATCCGCTTTGTGTTTCTTTGGTTAATTTAGTTTTAGTCTTTAAGGATGATCATAATTTAGAAATATTGTTTTTTCAGACTCTTATAAAACATGATTCCTTAAGGAAGTCACAGTCCGTGTCTCTTTTTTCCGACATTATAGCTCAGTTTCTTTAATTAGATCTGTATTGGGTTTAAATCTACAATAATATGACATAAGCTTTTTTTGTCTGCCATTGATCAAAATGAACTTCACAATTGGAATTCATAGATGATAACTATGGTTGCGTTAAAAATTGACTCATCCGCAAGAAGATATAAATAATCACAGAATTAATTGTCTAGTAATGAATTATCGTCTCTAACTAAAAAAAAAATCATTTCTTTAAGTTTATGTTATTTTAAAATATTTATTATTTTTTTGTTCAGTTCCTGTATTTTAAAGTCCATAAAAAAGAACATATTCCAACAGAACTTGTTATAACATACTACTTCATGTTTATTTACGTCTCGACATCTTTAAGCTTCTACTTGGCTATTACTATTACCAATTATGATTCCCACATCCTCAAATATTTATGGTGTACGAAGAAATATAGTTTAATAATACATGGATATTCGAAATATTGCAGCTGGATCGAGTAATTTTGAAAAATTTTTATTTTAGGACACTGTGATTTACTGTTCGAAATCGAGAAACATGTGATCCAATAAAAGTAAAGATCTTACTTTAGATGCTTTGGCACATTTCAGTGAATTAGCTCTCGAAGACTAAGTTTTTTGTGGTTTTTCCTTCGCACGACATATAGTGCAGCTAGCAGCTAGTGGAATAGAGGTATAGTAGTAGTTGTCACCACTAGCACTACTATGCAAAATAATAGGTTTTCCAGAAAATGTGGTTCGTTTTTGGAGATTCTTTATTGATGATTTTACTAATGAAAAAATGCACTGAAAGATCTATACTCTCAAAAAAGGTCTATTTCAAAAAATTTGAGAAACCATACATTGATTTACAGTCTACAAGGCAAGAAAAGGCTGTAGTATGGTATCGGAAAACATTGGTCTAAAGTCACAGGACTTCCCTCGCACCTGAAGACAAATATTCAAACAAATTCAATGTGCTAGAAAAAAAATCTAAACCAGGGTCGAACTAACGCGAGCAGAGCTCAAGTTCTCTAAGAAATCTACACGTCCACAGGCAGTCGCTATGCACGTAAAACAAATACCAGCTATGTGCAAAAAATGTTTATAAAGTAATTGTGATAAAAGTCAAGACAGACTCATAGAGCACAAATATAGGAGTATAAATGTTATAAAGTGTAAATATGAGTTACTACGTCATTTAATTGTTGGTGGAGCCGATTAGATAAATTTTGGTTAGCACGATATTCTTAACTAAATGAGGAAATTAATTTTATTGATTTTCAAGAACGGCTCACTCCATTTTCTCGAAATTTTGGACATACAGTGTTCTTATTATTAGTGTTGCACTGTATGTACCCAAAATGTTAATAACATCATCACAAACTTTTGTAATGGAAAAACTCACTTAAAACATATACGTAGCACCTTTTTTGCATTTATTTTTTCACGGCACACATATCTTTATTTTAACTTACAGGGACTCTAATAAAAATAAAATTCGCAAATTCAAATTTTATAAGTTTTCGAAAATTTGCTATTTTTGGGTACGTTTTATTGTACTTCAGGTGCGAGGGACCACTAATGAGAGAGAGAGAGAGAGAGAAAATAAAATAGATAATAAAATTACTTCAATTAACTTATTAACTAAAAAAAAGAATTATCTTTTATTATTATATCGTATTTAACTCTTTATGAAATAAGAATTTTAATTAAAGACAGAAAAATGTGTTAAAATTTAGACCTCAGAGCAGCAATTAATGTGCAAAAAAATGAGATAAATCAAGAATGGAAAAATTCTGTAAAATTTAATTTCGCAAAAAGTTTATTTTGAGAAAGAAAAGAAAAACGTGTGTTAAAGAAGCAGTAGATGAAGTTGAATAAAAAGAATTCGATAATAGTTATTTATGTATTAAGGGCATAATTAGAGAGATTATGGGCACGAGCCAATATTTAAAGTCCGACGAAGAAGGGCTTTTAAATTCCCGAGGGCCACAACCGACAATTATGCCCGTGGTATATACAACATTTTATTCTATTTGATTGTGTGGATTCTGCCAATGCGAACTTTAAAATATATAGCTGGCTATTATTTTGATGTTGTTAGGGGTACCACGTTTATTTGTTAAATAATTCGATTTTCAATATGCAAGCTGAAGAAGCGGAAAACGTTTATTCGAAAGAAATTTTAGAAGATTTGAGGTCGGCCAGAGAATATGACTTGATGAAATTTTATTTTTCCAATTTTAATAAAAATGTTGAATATCGAAGCTTGTTTGAATAATTAATTAATGTAAATGAATAATCAATCGTTGCTTAGCAACTTTTGACTGATTTGTGCCAGAAAGACCAATTTATGCCCGGATTTGGGTGATTATAAACAAGATTATGATTCTAATATAGAATAATATATATTTAGTGTGAAAGAAAGTCTTTTTCAATATTTAGTTATCAATTTTTGTATACATGAAAAAAAATTGATCACTTATTATAATATCAAAATTTTAAAAACCTAATATCATGTCATTTTAAAATTAGAGGTTAAAATGATGCTGTATTGTTGACACGCAGCACCCTACCGGCAATTCGACCGGCCAATCTATTCGTCGGCCGGTGAAAAAAAATCGGCCTTTAATGAAATGTTTAAAATATGTATAAATAATAATAATATATATGACCAGAATCAAATGCTGAATAAAACGGTTTAGAAACAATTTATAATATAAGTATATTCTTGGGAACAATGGTAAAAACCCCAGTTTTTCCTCTACGAAAATGGAAAGGAAAAAATTGTTTGACATACCCACATAAGGAAAAGAGTGCAAAAGATAAAATAAAATACTTACAAAATATGTAACAAGATATAAAAAAAAATTAAAGAAACAGAAATAACACAAAGTTACCGATCAAAATGGTCTTTATTAAAGGTAAAAAAAAAAATAAAAGAAACTTAATTTAAAATTAATGCAAAATTCTAACCTTTCGGCTTAAACAGACTCAAAATGCGCCAAAAGAAAAAGAGTTTCAGGAATATTTGCCTAAAAATTCGCTACAAACAGATAGACGGAAGCGGAAAATCGATATTTTCACTCCATAAACTGAGGAATGCCCCGAAAACTAGAAATGAAAGTTTAATAAAAATAACCCCGCTACATTACGTGCTAAAATTAAGAACAATCTAAAGTTAATTTAACCGAAAGTTCAATAAACATTTCCCAATAAACTCTAAAATTGAAGACCACTCTTTTCAATTAAAATGATTGTCTGAAACGTTTTGCTGAAACTGAACTTCTTTTAGTTGTAGTTATTTAACTAGGAGAACCAGGGGCTTGTTGTAACAGGGGTAAGTTGTAACACTAAATTTTTACCCAGAATTTAAACTCTTTAACGTCAGGTTTTTTACTGAATTTAATTCTTGCACCATAAGACATCATGTCATCACAACCACTGTTCCTTCAGCCAACTCAGTGAGTGGATGTGTGCACGTGTCTCGTTTTGGCCAAGTAATCTTAAATATTGCTTTAGTAAAATTTGGTTTTTCGTATCAGTTATTAATTAATTTAAAACGTTTAGTTTTGCATGTAGCTCAAAAATTACTCAGCTTTAATATTCCTTACACATTTTGACGCTAAGCCACATAATTTTGTCGAAATGTAATTAAATGTAGAAAATTGTACTACGGGGCATGTTGTAACAATACGCTTGGGGCAAGTTGTAACATGTTACAACTTATCCCAAATTCACTTCTACAAATCTCTTACCTAGCATACGAAAAGCGAGCGTAAATTTTGACCTATGCCATATATCGGTTTCCAGATATATTAAGAAAAAGGAAGACAAAACTCAAATCTTTAATGTTGACTCTTCTTCTAAAAGTTTAGTTCAGTTTTACTGAAAAAAAATTGTATATAATGAAGTGTTGTGTTTATTTTTGAAAAATAAAGTCGAAGTATGTATCAACATCAGCTTTATTTTTACTGTTACTACCTGTCTCATGGCTGTTACAACTAGCCCCAACCACGGGGCAAGTTGTAACACTGCACTTTTTTTAAGAAAATGCCTGGTGTGAAGTGAAGATGAACAATTTTGACCTTTTGCCTGTTCAGTCCAATAGGGGAATAGTTAGACTACCGATAGATACTTTTATAATGGTCAAACAGCTAATAGATACCAAATTATATTCGTTTTCCTAAAAACTGTTACAACAAGCCCCTCGTTCCCCTATGTGCCAAATACAAAAATATTATCAAAACAATTCTGAAATTTAAATATTTCACAAAACTATAACGATAACTGCAATTCTTTCTCTGCAATTTGACTCGATGACTACGATTATTTTGTTGCGATTCATGCCTTAGCTCTATGTAAAAAATATTTGGGAAAAATAAAAGCGTAAGAAAGTGAGGAAAATGAAGAATTTCTACTCAAAGAAACCAAAAAAATTTAAAATAGCCCAAAAAACACTACCACTATGGAAAAGCAGTTTATACACAGATACTAATATGAATTGTACTGCTTCGAAGGACAGTCAAATTTTTTGGTCATTTGTGGTACTCTTAAAACAATGAATCTGCTCCTGCATCTACAAAGATCCATGCCCATATCAATATTTTTTACTATTTTAATAATATTCACTATATTTACTGTGGCAGCAAAGGTCGTTGTTACTATCATTGTCCTGTAAATTTATAAATAATTATTTCCTGCAGAGAATTTATATGAGATTCATTCTTTAGAGATGGTACCGCCGTTTGTATTACATATTAGCAACTCTGATAAAATTCTTTAAGCAGTGGTTTAAATTATTTATGCCAAACTGTTAGTAGTTCTAGTGTTAAAACAATTAATATTCTAAGTTTTTTTTCATAAGAAGACTGCAGCTTTCAATGAAAGAGCTTTGAGGGAAGATTTTGTGTAAATATAATATACTTTCGTGAATGTTTCAATATATACAAAAACGTTCTCTTCGTACTCGCATAGTCAAATATGTAACTATTACGCTTAAAACATTCTCAATAGTGTGGTGTCCAGTAAGGATTATTTGGAGCATCTTCGGTTACTTATTAAACGTTCTAACACCAGTGAAATTTACATATGTACTGAAGATGTTCAATAATAACTAAATGCATTTTTGAACTATTATCAACGAAATTATGTTACGTTAACCAAAATTATCAACCTTCTCACCTATCAATAATCACAAGCTCATTTCAGTATCAATGTCAAGCTAAATTTAGGTTCCATCAAATCTACCAATTGTGTAACATATTTTCAACTAAATCAGGGGTAAATACGATTGTAATAACCTCACTTCCTTATCTATTACGTCCACTATCATCCTTCTTTATTGTTTTGGAAACAATAAGTATTTTCGACTAAATTCCCGCGATAAATACTAGAATGGCATGATTTTATTATTATAAATAACAAATACATTATCTCTTCGCGATAACGGAACAAGGAGGTTGGTACCATGACGACAGCTGACGTCACAGGGGTCAATCTTTTATTTCTCCTAAAATCCATTATTTGTTTGAACTGCTTGACACAAAGCCTTATTCATCAAATCTATCGCTGTGGTAAACAGCAACCTGGCGCTTGCTTTTCTCACTACGTTAGAGCCACTTGCGTTTATCAAAAAACAATAAAACGGAGATTTGTGTAAAAAAACAGCTTTTTTATCAGAATTTCATGTAATTTACTCATCACAACATCATTTTGCGTAAATTATGTAAACTTGACAAGTGGGGTTACAATAATAACGCTATAACAGTTGCTATGGACACACATGCACTATTTCAAAAATATAAACACTGCGTACTATCAACATGTTTTCTGAATGAAAGAATAAAAAAGAGGAGCATCACGTGTTGTTGACGGAGATGATGTGTTTTCGATATGTTGCACTGTATGTTTTGGGCGCTTTCAAAATTTCTTTACCTTTTCTGTGTTATCGAAAGCTCGATGTGTTTCAGCGTCAAACTTAATTTTAAATTTTGCGGCAAACAAGGCTTATCAAATTTATGGATTTGATACAGTACGCGAGCAAAGATGAGTCAGCAGAATTTTGTTGTTTCCATGAGGATAAAGCTACTTTAATTAAACGTGGTAGTATTTGGTGAAAAATAAGCAGTTTTTATTTAGGCAAGGATTACTGTCAAAATTTTTACTAAAAAAGGTTCATATGTTATTTTTATACACTTCACATTTAGGCGGCAGAGGGTAAAACGTTATGTTAGATACTGTTATCCCCCTGTTTCGGCAACATTTTTATTATATTCTTCAAAAAACAAAAGATCCTAGCAAATTTAGTTTTCCGAAAATCTTAAGAACAGTATCAAAAAATTGCTACCTTTGCTAGGCAATATTATGTGACACAGTAACAATAATTATTTAAACAAATCGCATTCCATTGAAAGTTTTAATATCTTCATGACTTTACTATGTTCAGTTCAATGCTATCACATTTTTAATAAAATCAAAAATCTCAGTTGCAGATAGTCTCCATGTAACCGTGGAAATATTAGAAATTTTCTTCTATATTTGAGTCAGAGTTACGTGTACATTTTAATAACGTGGTAAACCCTAAATTTCGGAAGCCTTAAAGGCTCTCAGTAATTTTTCAGCCGTCACAACAACTGCTGAAACAATTGATGCTGCTTTCGAAATATGTGGTTTGACGTAGTCAGAGTTGCAAAAGCCATAAAAAACTAAACTATTACAAAATTCCACAATCTGAAGAAAAATAAACCAGAAGCGTTCTCGAGTGTTTATTTTTTGGCGAAATTACTTTAACCTATTGGTTACCAGTTGGATACAATTATCTTCTAAAGGAATCAACAAGTATTGTTTTAATAACATTATTAATAATTATTACTCCTAATGATGCTATGCTTTTATCCATTTACGTAATTCCCATGATTCTGATTAAGAATTGATAAAAATTGTTTTTTGTGGTTATTGGCTGAACAATACTTACAAGGTCTCAGTCTTAAAATGATCACTTAGAGATGTTTGAGCTTATTTTGTTGGTGACAATGTTAAAGAGGAAAATCTGTCATACAATAAGAGTGAATAGTTAAAATTACAAGTAAAATTTTTAACTAATTTAGCATGGGAAAATTATAATAGTATCGATGTGGTAACCTGAGAGGACTAGATTCGGAATTCTAAAATGCAGTGTATAATTTTCTTCTATCAATCTATTTAAAAAAAATTCGGTACTCACAAGTGTCATAAATTTGTTTTAAATTTGTTAGAACAAAAATTTTCAAGATTTACCTTAACAACAACTTGTTACTCCCTTGGTTATGTATTTTCATACTTTAATGCTTTGGGTACAACGTCTTTAACCTTCTACAGCTTGAAAAAGCTGTAGAAGGTTAAATCTGCCATCCAACAAATCCAGATTAGTTAATAACGTGATTACCGAAAGTCATTCTCGTTGTTGAGGTGTTGCTTCAGAAAGCACAAATTACAAACCTAACCCATTGTACAAATAAATATTTTTTTAATGAACAACTAAGGAAAATGTACTGACGTTTCAAAATTCTAAAATAGAGACGTTTAGTATGAAAACAGGATATCTCTTTGAAAAAAGAAAGAATATATAACCTACTAAATATGAAAGTAATGAAGAATATTCGGTTTATGTCTCCACATTCACGAAAATTGCTACCAGGGATGAAGATGTTTAAATACATAAGTATTCGTTTATTTTTTATCAAATTAAGTATATAAATTTACTGCTTTGCTACATAAGCAAAAGATAAAACAATTTGTATTAATCCCGAAGAGGCCTCAAAAGTTGATAACTCAGTTATTTCAACACGTTTAATGTTATTTACAAAACTGAGTGCGAAAAATGATATATTTTTATTTTTTTGTTTTATTTTACACACTAATTACGAAATGAGTATCATTCGAAATTGAAAGCACGCAATTGTTAGAATAGGGCCAGCAAGTAAGCACTCTCACGTATTGCACGCTATATTTTTTCTATGATCAGATTGTCGAACTTTTGCTCGTTGAGGTTTTTAACGGACTTTGTAATGTTATTTAAATACCAGTGCAGATTTCAGATTTTTTTAATGTACTCAGCAGATGTGAAATCAACAAGTAAGGCCCTCCATGTTCTTCCGAAGCAGTGTCTAGTACTAGTACATAACTAGAGTCGTACGATTTTAGAAAAACAAGAGTTTTATTTTGCGTTTGTTGATTTTCACTCCGAAAATGCAAAAAGAAAACTTATTCTGTTATATTTGACAAACAAAAAATCAAATACAGTATGTGTAATATGTACATCATTTCTGGTATTTTTATTTTGGTGTTTCGACTCGTAAATAATACTAATAAACTTTAAATTTTGAGTGCTGAACTTTCTGGCGTCTTATACAACGTAGATAAATAGTTTCAATTAAAAAAAAATATATAGATAAATTTGTATCTAAAGAATTCCAGAATTGATTTAAGCGCTTTTAAAAAAGACAAAAACAAAAACAGAATAATTTTTTATATCTAAGGATGTTCGGGTTTCGGTTTTACCTACCAACCGCAACCCTTGTCAACAAGCGTCCCCAACTTTCTCTTCTACCTGCAATGTATCGTTTCCGATTTTAACAACTTTGTACATAGACTCCGAACCGTCAACAACAAGTAAATACAGTGTTACACAGCACATGTTTGTGTATCATTTATATCAATCTTTTTCGGTACGTATGTATGAATAACAATCATACATCCAACATTGGTCCTTCGAGTCGAATCTCTCCACATGTGTGATCCAGTGCTGTTAATTCAACAATAAAACGCGGTGGTGCCATTTTTCGACGCCTGTATCGGGAGACGTGATCTACCGGCCATCGGAGTTCCCTACCGGACAGGAGAGCAGCGAATCCAGCCCATCCAGTCGTTTCATCCAAGGTTCCAAGTGACCTTATCACGTTTTTGGTAATTTTCGACGCCTGTATCGGGAGACGTGACCTACCGGCCATCGGAGTTCCCTACCGAGCAGGAGAGCAGCGAATTCAGCCCATCCAGTCAATTCACCCAGGCTCCAGGTGATCTTATTACGGTTTTGGCAATTTTCGACGCCTGCATCGGGAGACGGGAAATTCCCAACCGGACAGGAGAGCAGCGAATCAGTCTAGCCGTCCCAGGTGCCAGAGGGCCTTATTGCGGTGAGTGGGTTCCAACTATTCCTTTTCTTTATCTATTTCCGGTCAAGCACGCATTCGACCGTAATTGCACGTCATTTTATTTAAATTTCATTGGCAAGTACCATTTACCTTGCCCGAACTGTACCAGTTTTACGTATTTCAACTAAGCGGTTTTTCAAATGGTTATGACGCGTTCGCAAACTTTCGATGCTCCACACATGGCAGGCGCGGAAGGTGACGACAATGCCGAAACATTTTCGGACTCAAATCCTACACCAGAGGATGCAGGAAATTTACAAATTTTATTCTTAAAAAGAGATCGCATTCACGACGAAATATCGCGTTTCAAGTTGTGGTTTGAAACAAACAATCTAAGTACATCCGCTTCTCGACTAAGAGTAAGATTGCGCGATTTTGTACGTATTAAGGCTCAGTTTGACAAAATCCATTCTCAGATTGAAGCTCTTGATGACGCCACCCCCGATTTAGAACAAGCTACCACAAGACTTTATTTTGAAAACGCGTATTACGATTTATGTGCAGATGTCGAAGATGCTATTGAACAAAAACGCGTTAACACATCTTCACCTCCACCGCAAGGTAACGCACCTACGAGCACACCGTCACCATCGGTGCAGTCGCTCCCGATTGTTATTAAACCGTTTAGCGGAATTTATACTGAATGGCTACCTTTTTATAATACACTTAAAACACAAAAGGTGTCTACATTTACAGCGGCAGTAAATCGCAATAGTACACAATCCACTTGTTATTTTTGTAAAAAATCTCATTTAATTTTCAACTGTGTTACCTTTTTAAAACTCAGTGTTTCGGAAAGAAGGTGTCAGGTAGATAGGTTGAAATTATGTCAAAATTGTCTCAAACCATCGCATACGTCCGATAGCTGTAAATCTATGGCATGTAAATTATGCCAATTGAAACATAATACACTTTTACATAGTGACCAACCCTCCCATTCAAACGATGATAAGTCGCTCACAGCTCCTGAAACACAACATGAGAACTATTTTATTAACAATGCCACTCAATTATCCAACGGACGATTTCAAGTCAGATTAACATTTAGCAAGTGTTTCCCAATCTTGAGGGATTCGAAAGAAATCGCGCTTCAACGATTGTACTCATCGGAACTTAAGTTCGCAAAAAATATTATGTTAGAAATCAACTATCATAATTTTATAAAAGAAGACATTAATTTAGATCATATGCTTTTACTAGGTTCATTTACAGAGCAAAAAATCGAAAGTAAACCCCATCATTTTTTGCCTCATCATGCGGTTTCCAAAACTGACGGGGTCACTGAAAAGATTTGCGTAGTGTTTGACGGGTCAGTCAAACCATTAGTCGGAAAAAGCATAAATGCTTGTCTGAGTACAGGGCCAAAAATACAAAACGACATTTCCGATTCAATAATTCGATCTAGGACGCATGAGGTCGCTTTTACTGCGGACATTTGTAACATGTATCATCAAATTTTATTTCAACCCGAAGACAGACGATACGAAAAAACTTTGTGGTGGGATGATCCCGTGCTTTACCAAGCACGTGTCACTTTAGCCAAACGGGCTTCGAATACAAATTTGCTGAATGATTTGACAACTAACCACATGAATTTTCATTTCATTCCGCCTTCCACACCACATATGGGGAGTGTCTGGGAAGCGGCGGTCAAATCTGCGAAAAGTCGGCTGAAGCGCGTTACTGGTACATTTTTATTTAATTTCCAGGAAATACAGACGCTGCTAATACAAGTCGAAACGTGCTTGAATTCGCGCCTGTTAACCGCCATGTCCAAAGATCCAAATGACCTGACTCCTTTAATTCCCGGTCACTTCCTCGTTGGAACCCCTCTAACTGTTATTCCAGAGGATAACGTCACCACGGTCTCAACGAACCGGCTCTCCAGGTGGCAAGAATTCAGCCGCACTCAGCAGCAATTTTGGAAACGGTGGACAGCAGAACATATGGGCCAACTTCATCATCGCCCAAAATGGACCAAGGCCAGCCACAACAGCATAAGGTGGACGATTTGGTGGTCGTTAAGGAAGACCACACACCCCCGCTTATATGGACCACTGGGACGCGTTATTACTGTTCATCCCGGTCTACATGGCCCCATTCGCGTAGTGACAGTGAGAACCGCGCATGATGTGATTAACCTGCAAGTGACTAAGCTGTGTGTGCTTCCGACATAAACAAATGTGCAGTGTCTAAATTTACCCCTTTTTTTCTATGTGTTCTGTACTCTATTTCATTGTCAATGTATGCACCTGTCATGTAGACACATATTATGTATTTCATATTTGTAATTGTTATACTTTGTCATGTTGAAAGTTAGTTCTTTCAAGGCGCCGGACCATGTTCGGGTTTCGGTTTTACCTACCAACCGCAACCCTTGTCAACAAGCGTCCCCAACTTTCTCTTCTACCTGCAATGTATCGTTTCCGATTTTAACAACTTTGTACATAGACTCCGAACCGTCAACAACAAGTAAATACAGTGTTACACAGCACATGTTTGTGTATCATTTATATCAATCTTTTTCGGTACGTATGTATGAATAACAATCATACATCCAACAAAGGACACAATAGGTATAATTTATAAAATTATGTTAAAATTTAAATACAAGTATTTTAGAAACTTTCAGAAACTATTTTCTTAATCGTATCGTCATATCGTCAGTACAGTTTTAGTACTATCGAAAAAACAAACATATATTTTTTAAGTTTTGAAAATTAGTTTAGTTTGTTGGATAGCTTACTATGACAGCTTAACTTTTTCTAATTTAATTTATTTTGAATTTACTAAATTCAAAGGCCAAAATAGCGACGAAATATGGTGCGCCAGGCTGCATATACTGTAATTACAAATTTTTTTGGACGATAAAAAAGGTGAGCCAAATTATATAAAAAAAATCAAAGTATATTAGGTGCAAATAAAATACAAATAATAAAAGACACAAAAATATAAAATAGATAAAAAATAGCGGTTCTTTTTTGTAAGAAAAAAATTTTTGCCTTGACAAACAATAAATTATAATAAGAACCATAATACATACATAAAAGACAGAAATTAAGAGTATTATAAATAATTTTCATAAAGTTTATCGTGGAACTGCAACAATACTTTTTAACTTAAAATCATGAAAAACAATAAAACTACAAACGGATATAACTGTATTACTGTATCACAAGTAATTAATTCTAGAGAAAACAAAATTTAGATTTCTCTATTACTAAACATATTATCCTACAAACTTGTTCAATACTTATAATCAAACTACGGATCGTGTATTAAAAATAATTCATACATCTTACATCATACAAATTTAATCTAAGTTTATTATTCAATTAATTTTTCCTAAAATACTGATTTCTTCGATACGGCGCGATAATCATATGACTTTGGGTTCGCCGCAAATACTCTTTTTTTATAATTATTCGCAGGGGGGCAGGAGTTATCAACTGTTATCGTGACCCAAGTTTTTGCATACATGAAGGCATTAAACAAGACAAAGATAATAGCCACCCATCGAGAATGAGGCTGACGAAACTATTTTCCTGTCTTGCTGGTAATCAAAAGAAACTTTCCATGACTGTTAACTTAAAATAAATAAAAAATCGCAAATGCATTAAGATCGTTTTGATACCTAAATTGATGGACTTTGCTAATTAGTTATTTATCGATAAAATTTACATGCAATTTTATGTTATACCTAGAAGTTATTTTAAATAGTGAATCTTTAAAAATATTAGATAACTTTATATATATAACTGAATGTTGTTCGTATAATAACTGATAGCAATGTACTTGTGTAGTATAATTAATACTCTACAATAAAATTCTTGTACCACAACATGCTTAACAATTCTGAGGTTTCAACCACCTCATTAAACTTGCAAATAGCATTGTCTTTGTGTATTTAACCATAATATTTATTGTAAATCACGTGCCACTCATCTACTGCGGTAAATCCATGATTCAACCTAAATGAAAACTGGAATTCCAAAATATTGACAATCTTTGTTTATATTCTTTTTCAGCCGAATCACAAAAGTCTAATGTGATTTATAAATTCAGTGGCGAATAAACACCTTAACAATAGTGATGCTTTCCTTATCTTTATCCTACTTTTAGGTTTAGTTTTAGGTAGAAAAATTATATGACTCATACGGAAAAGTGAAATATAGTGAACCAAGAGCTATAAGGTTATATGGCCATCATAAAAGTAGTTGACCGCAAATAAATACCCCCTTTGTGTGGTTCGCACTAAGCTTACCGGTTGGCAATAAATCATCTTCTAAACATTTCTTGCTCATATTTAACAGGGCCGGCTTTCAAAGCGAGTGGTTATTTCGGAACCCTCAGCGGCTGCAGGTAGTAAAGAAATAGTGGAGTGGTGGATTTTCATATTTAGTGAAAGCCGCCCCTGAACGAAACCAGAAGAGCCGGTCGAGCTGCAGTGGACACGTTATTTACGACCCTAAAACCTTTTCTATTGTAAACAACTTAACTTCGACACAATGGGATGATTTTATGATGGCCATATAACCTTATAACTCTTGGTTCACTATAATATCATGGCGTTGCACCCCAAATTCAGCAGATTAAAATTAATACTCGAAAAGTAAACAAAGAGATTTATGAAGAAGATATGAGCATTGTTAAGCTGCTAAATAAATACGAACTGTTTACACAGAAGAAGGAAAAGCAGCCTTTTTAATAACGTAACATTTTCGAGTAAATTGAATTAAAGGTTGAAACAATTCCTACTATGAAGACATAAAAAAAATGAAATTATGTTTTTCCCTCCAAGAATTTACATAGTACAAATGTAAAAAAAAAACAATTTGCAATTACCGAACGATTTTATTGTTAACTTGCTATCAGTTTGTTATTGCCCTATTTAAAAAATAATAACTTTAATAAAAAAAGGTTAAAAAAATTTGCTTAAAAAACAAGTTTTCTTTATTTCCCACAAAATTTAAGATGTTCCTAACTAGAATTTACTTAGTAAATTTGTTGCTTAAGCACGTAGTAGTTTTGAAATAATTTTGACACTATGTCTAGATTTCGTTTCGGTAAATTAGTCGAGCTGAAATGCCTTGAGTGTTGAACCAATTTTGTAACACGTACAGGTTGTTTGTAAAATTGAGAGAGCATTACAGAAGATGCAAGAAAATCAGTCGTTACTAGAAAAGTTAAACGAAGTACAGCTGGTTTCACAAAAAACGGGACAAGATGAGCAAATCAGGTTCTCATAGATCAATGAAAAGCAATGGGAATATGACGCTGTCCCGTTTTTTTTAAACCAGCTGTAAATAACTTAGTCTTTAAAAAATTGTAGATTTTTTAAAACTGTTTTATCAAACCGGATGAAAAATTGTAATGATACAGTTAACCACAAAATTTATTAAATTTGTATGTGCAAATATGCTATAAAACAATTAAAATATTCTGACGTCGCGGCGGCGTCCGAAAGTTGGAAACGTAGAGCTCCTAATTTAACATAGATGAAAAATTGTATTTAAAATTATAAAAAATACCCACGATTTGGTTACAGAAAAATTTCATTGGTCTGTCAGTTAAACAAACAGTGATTTAGCATTTAGCACATTCACAAAATTCAGACATTTCATTAAATCGTACAACAAATGTTCAACTGTGTTTTAAACTGTACAGTTACTGTTAGGTGCTAGCATAAAGTCTTGAGTAAGGTGTGTATAATAAGGTATTATAATTGTCACAGAGAATAAAAAACTGTAATGAAGGAAAAAAAAACAAATGAATAAATACTGTAAAGTCCCTATATCAAAAAATACATATATTTACTTTTGTGTTTTAATCTCACTGATGTAAAATTTTGTAGAATTTTTGCATTAGGAAATATCTTATTTTATAGTTGCAAATCACTCAACTCCTTTTTTAGTTACGCTGATATAGAAACTGTTACACATTAAATGCGTAGATAACTGTACATGGTATTTATTTACCTGGCTTACCTATAGTTTAATTGCAACGCTGTCTGTATTAATCCACATCGAAGACTTCAGCTGGTTCTGTGTTTAATAATTTATTAGTTCACACTGGCACTTTAAGCCCGAGACATGGCAACCATTATACATTATACATTAAATACTTAGATAAACTAAAATTTGTTCTATTTTTCTTGTTTTCCGCACTCTTTTTGCTTTCATTCGGGGCAATTCTGAATCCAACCTGTTAAATTTAAAGGGTGTTAGAGTGCAAATTTCCATACTAACGAGTTAAATTCGTAAATCTAATTGGCTGTTTATCGTATTTATTAACAAGCTTTAAATTTTAACATGTTTGATTCAAAATTAGCCCTATTCATATATTTCCCGTATTTCAGTGCAAGTATACTGTTCTTTCTTTTATTCTTCTTATTATTCTCTCTTCTTTCCTAAAAATAAACACTTTTTCTTGTCAACTATTATTTTTAGATCTTTTTGTTTCATATGATCTTCTCAGCATGGATAGATCATTCTTAGAAGACAGTTGAAAATAATATGTTCTCGAGTACTTTGTATTAAATGATGGAGAACTTAAACAGGTATTTTAGATAATGTGATTTCTTAAGCGAAATGTTTACTTCCATTTCAAACACCGTTTGTTCAAAATTTTTATAAAATTAAAAATTGGCTTTTATATTCCTGAAACAATACTTGTGCTGAAAACATAAAAAATGTAAGATTTTATTACTTTTCAATAAAAAAAAAAAAATAAAACCTATTTCATTGGAATTAAATTTCCCTTTAAAGATCTAGATGACAAACATAATCAATTAAAGCTAGTTTTTTTTTTGTAAATGAAATAAAGTCAACTCGTCAACGCTAATCTTCTCATCCAGAATTTTCCCACTTCGCCGAGTTTACACACTTTGATTTACAACATCTAAATCATGTTGAGTGCACGCGAACCGCAAATATCCCAATTTTGTCCTTTTTCGGAAAATTCCTCCCCTCCTGGTCCTGTGTCCCCAATCCCCGGAACTGACGCAACCATCATTGCAAAATCTCACAAAAAAGCGAGAATCTCAGCAAGTCAAGAATATTTAAGAGCAGCGTAAAATAATACATCGTGACCTCTACATTATCAAATCACAATTTATCACAACCAAAAAAATGATTAGTGTCAAAAAGTTCACGGTTACTTTTCGTCGTGTTCTTTGAAATTCCGCCCAACTCTTTTTTATTTGAGCCAATATTTATTTAAACTAGCTACACACGGTCCAAATATAACCGCGATAATTATTCAACTCAAATGCGAGTAATTATAAGTAAAGCGAGTTTAGAGTCATTTTTTAAGAAACACTAGGCGCACGTAAACTTCTTATCAATGACGTACTATATTTTATTTATTTTTGATAAAAACTAACCCATTTCTACGTTTCGGAACGGAACATGTGTCGGGAATAAAGAAAACGCACACATGTTGATACTATCGCGTAGCGAGGGATTGGTTTTCACTTGTCGTATACAGGGTGAGTCATCAAACACGTCAGATTAGTGTGCGGCCGAACTGCTCCTTCGAAAAGTTATTGAATGATTTCAGGGGCCTACTTGATTATTTATAGAGTGACACGGACATAAACCACAATTTTATTGATTGATACAAACTGGATAAGCGATATTTGGTTCAAAAGTTCAAGAGTAAATGTTGAACATGTGCGTAGTGCTATCCATGTGGAAGGAAAAAATAGGTAAGGAGATGCACGTGGTTAAAGTTGTTTTGCTGCATTTGAGTCGCACCAAAATTTTTCAGCCTAGTTTTAGGGTATAAAAGTCATCTTGATGTGGTCAGCGACACGTGAACTTTGGCTGTAAAAATTTGGGGTCGCAGTGAGAATAACTAACACCACATTTTTAAACGCTTTCCACAATTTACAAAATATTATTGTCGCACATCATTCAATATTTGACTATTTGCTTTTCATTATTACATATTTATTAGATAAGTTGTATATAAGATCGATAACATCTCCTTCCTATATACGAGTATCTTTTGAAATTTCGCTTCATATACACCTACTAGGCAAATAAATATTTGCTCGCTGGTGATGTTACTGAACTTTTTGTCAACAAATTGTCACAAAATTTACGAGAGGAAAAATTCACAAACAAAAGTATAGTTTTCGCACGAGTTTATAACTCTGACTTTCCAAAAAATGAGAAATCGAAGCGAAAGAAGTAAACACTTTTGTGTCAAATCAACCTGCAATCACTTCCACTACTTGTTTAAAAATATCCTTGTTATTTCATATGCAAGTAAATAAGTAGGTATTATTTAATATTTACTGGCGGAAATGTACCAACAGCCGCTTGAATAAAAGATAATTTATTAAAATATTCCTACAAATAATCGACAAGTCATTATCGTTGTGACAACTTTCGGGATTTTTATTTGCTCCCGATCGCATTTTAATTTTTTCATAGGATAATTACACTTTAGAACTTCGTTTAGTATAGTGGTTTCTGAAACTAAAATTGCAGTATTCAAGATTAAATGTCAATTAACTTTCAATAGGTAAAAAAAAACTAAATTAGTTTCCACTTGTACAGCCCCCAAGCGATTTAAATCTTATTCGAAGACTATTTATTTTGAATCACAATTATAATTATTGCAAGCAGAACCCGGTAATTCCGTTCATTTAAATTTATCTTACAACATTAATAAATAGTTTTTTGACATTCAGTGTTCAGAGTTGCCTGAGAATAAAACTGAATTGATTAGATTTTAATTTATGCGATAGACTAAGCTTTGGAAAATTTTCAAAAACTTCATATGCTAAAATGAATACTACCAAAAGAAAAAAATTGAAGTTTTCTGTTTTTCTTTGTCTGCCCTTTGTATGCCGTCTGCCATCTGTTGAAACTAAGTATTATTAGCAAAACGCTAATCAAGAAATTAATGACTTAAAATATTCGTTAATGACCATCTAGACGACCATCAAGAAAAATAACTTGTTATGTAAGTGGTTTTGAGGTTAGAAAATCTTTTCTTCGTTGTTGGAGGAAAAGTTATGCAAGTTTGATAAAAACCAAAGTGCTACTTTGCCCCTTTAATAAGAACAAAAATCGTTTTCTACCCTAATCTGGTTACTATGGTGGCAGCCCACTATGTATTTTCGAGAAATATTTGCTTTGGTCACATTGGCCATATTATGACATTTGTTGAGGTACTAGGAGTATTTTGCCTATTAGTAGATTTTAAAACTATTTATGAGAAAATGCAATTTTTCCATTAATCTTTGATCTATAAGTTTTCTGTAAACGTGACTGACGCATTTCAATGTTAGAGTTCGATGTTGACACTACTATTACAGAATTCTTATCATCAATGTCACACGTCATATTTTCCAGGACACCCCAAATATTCCCACCATCATTCATTACGACCTGGGAAAAATAGTTTGCGGTTCATACAAGCAATTTATTAAACGAGTATTTTATGGTATTCTGACCAATAAATATTTATCGTCGTTCCTTCCGGTAATGAAAGTATTAGCCATTTTTTACTTATCTACCTTTTCCTGCATTAGGGATAATGTTAATTTTGGATACTTTGTACATATATTTTGGGAACCGTTAATAAGTTTTCCGACAATATTGTGTTTGGTTCTCTATATATATTAATTTATAAAAAATAAATCTGCTTTTAATAACTAGGTATATTGCTGTACCGTATAACTAAAAAAATTCAGGTCAAAGATGGCTGTTTGCAAGAAAGGTGATGTTGGCAATTATGGTCACATTCCAGCTTTTCTACTGGTTGTCGATAAACGTGGGTTTCGCAGTTTCAGGTTATCGTGCGGCTAAGAAACGGAAAACGTTATATACATATTTCAAATAATTTTGAATTTGAAAAGTTGCGGAATAAAATGTTTTACACCCCGAGTTCAATAGGAAATGCACCCAAGTTATTATAATTATTTTTAATGAAACACCCTATATATTTTTCGTATGCATAGCGATTTAATAAAAAACGAAATTAAATCAATTGGTTGGATAGTAATACTAGTTATTTATATAAACTGAATTTAAATAATGCCTAAACTAAGCGAATCAGCACGTATTAAGTAAGATTCTGGTATTGTGCGGATATAGTAAGAGCAGCGGTCATATGAAGAACTTCGTATTTTGTTCAATAAATAGTGTTTATCCAGATCGCGACCTTAGTAAGTCTACGATATGTAGAACTATTCAGCAGTATGAAGCAGGTCGTAATGTTAAAGATTTGTCGACAACATGACGCCCTATATTAGCTGACGAAGAAACTAAGTCCAGTGTACTATTTATTTATTAATTATTATTATTAGCTATTATATCTTTTGCTCACGTCAACTAGCTCAAACGTCTTTATCTGCAACATTTTTAAATGCTAAAAGTTGAAACCTTACAAAGTTCAGTTTGTCCACAAATTACTTCAAGTTCTGGATACGGTGTAGTTTTGTGACATTGCCATGAAGGTGACTATGACTACGTTTTGTGTCAATGGATACAAGTTCGTACCCAGAACCCATAGAAAAATTGATATATGGGTCGAAATTGTTAGTAATTCTAATTAAACAAAAATAACAAAGCACTAAGTACAAAAAAGTGATAAATCAGTCCAAAAGTGACAAGTGGGTCCAAAAAAGTAATTTTTGACATTTCAGTACATAAAACTTATTTACTCAATCAAGCGTAGTTTCTGGCTTTGTAATGCAAATAATTATGGTCAAATTTTTCAAAAATTTGTTGATCCCATGTCTCCGAAAAAAAGTTTTGGAGACTTCGAGTGCTTTATTTTTCAAAAAGCTTAAAAAGACTCAGGTATCCCAGGTGTTTCGTTTTTTAAAAAGTTTGAAAAAGCCTAAGTTCCTTATGTTTTACTTTTAAAATGTGAGAGTCTTTGTTTTGTGTTTTGTGTTTTGTGTTTTGTTTTTGAAGGAATTCGGTAAAAACCTTGCTCTTTCAGTCTCCTTTTTCTATCAACTTATAAGAGGCCACATAACAAAAAAATGCAATTCCCGAAATCAAATCTTATAATTTGTGTTATAAGAAAATAAAGCTACAACCTACGGTGCAGTGACAAGAGAAGTTCTGTTTTAATAACAAATATGCGGCTCGTGACCTTTTGAATTGGGGGACACAATTTGATTGATGAGTTAAATATGAAGATACAAAACAGGTTGCTATTACCAATTAATTAATTGTGTGACGAAAATAATACAAAAATACATTCAATAAAAGTAAAAAAGTGTTTGTCCACATACCTTTGGTTTTAACTCATTACTTCATTGCTGGTTTTTTTCACAATCACACATCTACAAAAAATTATCATACGTTTATGTTTCTTAAAATATCCATGAGAGTATCTCGTTTTACCATGAACACTTTGTTTTATTAATAAATCGGGGGTAATTTTTTTACTACAATTTTATCGTCGTAAAACAGATGAAGATTTTTTTTTAACTATTCAACTGAATAAATTATTTTCATTTAAAAAACGAACAATTTCACTCGCGCAGAATGAAGATGAACTGCCGTAGTTAAATTACAAACTGTTTCAAATGTGACCAAATTCCATCCAAATACAACGACTAGAGGCGCGGTTTGCATAGCAACGGTGTAAAGAAAAAATTTTAATAATCGATGATTTAGCTTCCGCTTTTATGGAGACCTTACCAACGATATATCGAAGACACAAAATCTTTAGATGTAAGTTTTGATACATTTGCTACAAATGGAGCGAGACAAAAAAAAATAGTTTTGATAATTATGACACAAACTTCAGGATAATTTTTTAAATATTGAAAATTACCATTTTGCTATGTCCAGTGCGTTTGTAGACGTTGCAATTTGGGGAGGGGGAGACACCAGCCGCTTCCACAAATTTGTACTAATTTTATAAACCGATAATAATTGGTTAATTTGACTTCTGTGAAATCCTGGAAATATAGTGAACTAGTTAATTATCAACGCATTTATGCCATCAGAAAAAGTTAAAAATGCTTTCAAACATTGCATCGATATTTGTTGTTACTTTTGAAAAATAATTCAGAATCTTATGTAGTAGTATATATTCTACATACTATCCTATATCATGCCATATTTTAAAAGATTATTTCAATTTCAGTACATATAAAAATAGGAAATGATATTTTATGTCCTTTTATTTAATTTTTTTCAAATTGTTTTTGTATAATTTGGTATTTCTCGTTATTAAAAGTGATCAGCGGATGTTGCTTTCTAACTAAAAGATTAGTTTCAGTGCAGTGAGTTTTATGCACAGAATGTTTCCTTAAATTGATTACACTACAAAAATTACATCAAAAAATTACTCAGTTGCAGCAGAAACCCATCTTTGGTCAAATTTCTGTTAATCCTTTAAAACGGACCGCTCGACGCCATTTTATTCATTTAGAAATCAGTTTAAGAAGGAATTAAAGTGTACATAATAAAGCGAGTTTTTGGTAGTTTACTTGTTCATCTCACTTTCCATTTCGGTAAAAAGGGTGTCCAAGGATAATAGCTCTTCAACTATTTCCTCATCGACTATTCGATAAAAGCCCGCCGTAATAGTGCAATTACGATCTAACGGAATTGACATTAATCATTATAACAGAAAAATATCGCTCAAGACCAGCACTTAATAAATTCATATACGATTATTAGAGTATAAAATGACCTTTTCTATTATAATTAATACGAACGACCTTAATACCGGTGGCAAAAATTACTAAATTCAGGATGTATACTTTCAAGTTTGTTGCATTGAAACCAAGAAAAATACATAATTAATTCATCCGAAGAATTTCAACGTTACTGTTCCGATGCCACTAAAGCTGTTGTTTAACAACAAAACTGGCTCGCAGGCGATTAAATAATTTCGTCCATTGCCATTTTTTGCGATTGTGGATGCCCTCTTAATTCTATCAGAGTTCCAAGTCCTTATCCGAGTCCTTGACTTTTGTTGGACTCGACGCGTGATCTTTTAAATTGCGGCTGCCGATAATAAATTTCAAAGTTTCACTTTCTTGTCCCAACATTTTCTTTAATTAAAATAAATTTGAGGAAGAGCGATCTCTAGATCAAATGCTGGATAAATTACGTGCACGAGACATGACGATGCAGTTCGAGCGGTTTTTTTATCGCTCACTCTTTTTATGCCCACTCTATTCTACTTTTTAAATGTTACCTTGCTTTACCTTGCCGGTTGTTGACCCCCAAGAGTGTGCATCTGCCTTTGCAACAATCTTGGGAGTTTGTCAGTGATAGGATAGGGAACAGTTATCACTGCAGGCGGGAATTAGAAATCTGGTTTGAAGGACGCTTTTCGAGGAAAAAGCAGAAGTTGGGTTTTATTGCTCAATTGCAGGCTTATTATAACTAGATTTAAAGTGCAAAATACAGTATGATTAAAAAAAAATAGTTCAAGATAGTGGCGCGATAACGCTTGAAGCTAAGCAAACGTTTTAGGTTAGGTTCACACCTCAACTTGTCAATTAACCGTCGGATTTTTATATTTGATTCAGTACTGAATTTGAACACTTCTAATTTATTTTCATTGAAAAAGATACAAGAACACAACAAAAAGAAAATAAATTTAAGCATTGTATTACATCAAATTTAGGTTTTTTTAGAACACAACAAGTCAGTCATTTGACTGACTACTGATGTAAGAAAATTGAGGTACATACTTTGATTTCATCGAAATATTCAACACATAAGCAGGAGCATAACGAAATTTTACAGTTATTACTCACGAAAATGACAAGAAATCTAGAAAAAAAGGTCCTCAGTCAAACTGACGGGAGTGTTTTCCCCAAAATTGTCATTTATCTGAAAAAAAAATCCAGTACCTACACAGAGCATGCTTTTAGGAGGATGTCGGCTACAAACAAAAGCACAGACGTATTGGATTAAAATCGTGACTTCTGTAAGTCCTCTACTACTTAAAATTTTAGGACCCTCTGGTAAGCAGCAAAAAATCACTTTGTTTATAAATTTTTTGTAGACACTCTGTATAAGTAAGTAAATCAAAAATACATATATATGTAAATACATTAACAAACCACAAATTCAGATCCCAATATTTTGCAGGAGTTACATAGAATTAGCCAGCAATATTTTGAGATGATGTCATCAAATTTTTGGACTGGATAAACAAAAACGTTTTTATTATTATCGACTTTATTTCAAAGCAGTCAGTCTCATAGTTTTCCTTATTTTACAAAAATTCAAACGTAGATAAAAATAAGTGCAGATTAATAAACCACAAGTACAGAAACATCATATTTTATAAAATTTAAATGAGATTTACATTGCAAAATTTTGAGATGTTATTATTCTTGGTAGGGTTGTTCAAACACAACATTTCTAAAGTACACCTAAAATTTCGCAACAATCAGTCTAGTAGTAAAATGTACTATAGCAATATAGGATTATAGCATAGCAATACTCCAAAGTGTATTGATGCCGAAAAAAATTTCATTAGCAATTTTAAACACTAGACAAAAACATGCATATTTCGTCCAAAATAATAATAATAATACAGTTTTTTTGCCCAACAGATTTTTTTATAATTTCCAATGAAAGAACAAAATCAAAAACAATCACTATTCTAAACTAAGAAACTTAATAACTGATTCTAAACAAACATTCAAATCCTACATTTAAATAATATTAATATTAAAACTAAATTTTATTAGTAGAAACGCTCCCTAATACAGCTTTTCAGTTTCTTCAACTTCCAGTTAGTTAAAATAAGAATAATAAAAGAAAACAGTTTTTTGTATAATTTTACTCTCTGAGTGTAAGCTAAGGAAATATTGTAATCGAGTCCATTGGACGACTGGCTACTTTTATGTTTTCTCAACGTTTCATGACCCTGAGAGTATGAAAAAATAGGTCCCCGTTTCCGTCTGTTTGTCTGTCTGTCGTCTGTCCGGATTTTTATTAGAAGATAATCTCCGAAACTACTAGATCCATTGTTATAAATTTTTTTATATATTAGGAATAATATCATGTAGATGGTAAAACACTAACCAAAATTTAAATAATCATTCCCACCAACAACAGTATGAGGTAATTTCCAAAATTTACATAAGTAAGTATTTAGTATTATTTAAATTTTACAAAATAAGAAAATCCAGTTGTGGTTCATCAATCCGTGTTGAGTTTTTACCTTAGATATCCAAATTTTTAGAAAAAAATCAAATATGTATAATAACATTTTGCATTTTAACTTGGAAACTACAAAACTCAATGTTCTGAAATCTTGCAAAAGTTTTAAGATTATCGTAAGCATGGTAAATCGTTAATCAAAAATTGTCTTTATGGTCTTTCCCATAAAGTGATGACGTTATTTTACATTTTTTCCGAATAAGTTTTCTTTACATTTTATAAAATTTCATATTCCTGATAGTGGGACATGCGAATCCACGTCGAGTTTGTACCCTAAGCATTCAAATTTTTGGAAAAATAATCAAAATTTTATAACATTTTGTAATTTAACATTGAAACTGCAAAACTGAATGTTCTGAAATCTTGCAAACGTTTTAAGGTTATCGTAAGCATGATGAATCGCTAATCAAAATTTGTTGTCTTATGCCCCCCTCCTGAAGTCATTTTACAATTTTGTAGAATAATTTTTCTTAAATTTGATAGAAATACATATACTTCTGAATATGTTTTTCCTTAGACATCCAGATTTTTGGGAAAAAAATCAAAATTGTTTAACATTTTACAATATAACTTTGAAATTGCAAAACCGAAAGTTCTGAAAATTTGCAAGCGTTTACCGTAAGCGTCGTAAATCGTTAATCAAAATTTTTTCGTTTCTGTCCCCTTAAAAAATGATGACACCGTGTTACGATTTTGGCGAATTCCTTAAATTTTATATATTTTACTCCTGCATGTGTGATTTAAGAATGCGTGTTGAGTTTTTAACCTAGACCTCCAGATTTTTTGGGAAAAAATTCTTAATTTTATTTTGAAAATGCAAAACTGATTGCACTGAAATCTTGTAAACGTTTTAAGGTTACAGGAGGCATGATAAGTCGTTGGTCAATCTTTATTCGTTTACGGCCTCTCCAAAAAATGATAGATGTTAAAATAACATGCTTCTGTGCGATCTATGATTCCGTGCGTGTTTTTACCCTTGGCATCTAGATTTTTAGGAAAAATTCAAAATTGTATATCAATATTTTACAACTTAACTTTAAAATGTGGTTATCATCTTACAATTCTTCAAATTTATGAGAGTTTTTGGGAAAAAACAAAGTATGGTTAAAATTAATTAATATTTGTGCAAAATCTATCAAATTTTCTTTTAACCATCGTGTAATCCGAATGTGCGAATAGTCGAATTCTTTTAAAGTATGAACATAAACAGTCGAAGTTAAGCATGTACTGAAAATTTGAGAATATCCATTATTTTTTCCCATTGGTTATTGACTTAAAATATATTTCATCGTGTCCACGCTTCTGCAGGGGCTGCGAACGTATTAATTATGCCACTCGTTTTTACATGATTGAGGTTGTCACAAAACGAAAATCGCAGAATCAAATTTTTATAATTTTTTAAAGAAGTTCTGTCGAAATAACGTTCCACCAATTTTTTGAAATTATTAATAATTAAAATAATATTGTAATGTTACTTAAGCGTACTCCCAGTACCAACACACAAATTGTTAATAAAATTCACATATGCACTCTCCAATTCACTTGAAACTATTGATTCATCATGATCAATTTTTTTCTCTGAATTTTATTATTATTATTATACTAAACATAAAAATATGAAAATTTTCCATAGTAAGTTTTCGTAAAATATATGCATGCCCGTAAGCTAAAACGCTTACTAGAAAAGGACACGAACACCTGCTGTGTGTTCGCCGCACCGTTGTCGTTAACCCCCCTTTCGCAACTTCTGAATTTTCTTAATTTTTTTGTCCATTCGAACAAATCAAGCATGTCAGCTGTACGCACGCCTCTGTGAACTCCACCAACAAGCGTTGCACTGTACTGCGACCTAAATTCTGCATTTTTTGTACAACGTTTCCGGAATGGTATTCACAGACGCTCATTGTAGGCTGAAAATCCGAAACGGGTAGCATAAATTTTTTCAGATGCTCACGATCCATCCGGATTGTTTATGACATTTTCTTGATCGTCGAACCTCTCGCTCGTCCACTTTCTGGTTCCTTATCACAGCCGGTTTAATAAAATTCCAAAATCTTGTGCGTATTTTTACGAGAATAGTAAATTTCTGAGAAGCCGTCTTGTTTATCTGGTCTGTTTATTTTTTATCAATCGGTTCTTGAACTTAATGCTACTTTTAATAGAGATGCGATAGTGGGTTTGTCTGGGCTCCCGTTATGAATGAGTACGGCGAGGAAATTTACCTATTATTTTATTTATTTTGTTGACGTTGTTTTCTACACAAAAATATTTACCGAAGGAAAATTATTGTATCAACAGCGGGAGCGATAAACGATTAAAAAATTCCCATGTGTGGATATGTGAATCAATAATAAGTGGTCTAACGAGGTATTTGCTGAATTACGTTTGTCAATAATTGCTGAAGGCAAAAGTGTCATGTTTGCGACTTAATAACTGTACCGCCGATCAGAAAAAGTGAACTCACTTGTAGGATCTCACGTGTGTTAATTTCATTTATGTCGAACTGTGTAACCTTATAACGAAGAAATTAATAACTGTCTTGAAATATCTGTATTATTTTTGTAAACCATGGTAGTTTAAAAGCCCTAATATGCAAATTTAATTTAAAAAGAAATTAGTAACGAAAGCCGAATTTAAAATGCATAATTAATGAAAAATATCCACAAACAACTATGCCAAGAATCCTCCGAAAACTATGTACTGTGTATCTACATTTTTGAAAATTTTTAAATCAAGTAAAAACGTTAATTTCTGAGAATTTTAGCCAAACATTCGGACGTAAAACAATTCTGTAAGAACTAAGATTAAAACAAAAGTCATCAAAATTTAATTAAAACAAGAAGTTTGAACCATAATATTCAAGGTATAAGCGTAGAATAAATACTTTTATACAATTATTTAAAAAAAAGGCGTCAATTTTCTCCAGATCTTAATTGTAAGCTAACTTGCCATAGTTATTTCTTACCTGTGGCACCAACTCTATTTTTCTGTTTTCAGGGCCGTTATTTTAAATTTTTAGAGTCCTTTTTCATTTCGCCTCTGTTACGTGGGATTTTTTAACAATAGGTTTTAGTACGTTTTGTCAGAATCTCGTTTCTAGATATGAAGATTTTTTCTTTTTTTATTTTCTCTCGTTCTACTATTATCAATGTTTAATTTTTTAGATATCTGACTGTAAAACTGGCAACAATAATATTCCATCATTTTCATCTGTGTATTGGAAAACGAAATTTCTTATTGTAAGACTATAATTATTATAATTTTGTATCTTATTTTTGCATTTTTACACTGCCATTTTGTATATTTTAATAGCAGAAAAGATGTTTTTTGCTCGTTTCGCAGTACCATATCGAAAAAAAATCGTCTATATTATGACCCTGGGAAAGTTTCAGTATATGTTCTCACGACCAGATCCTAAAATGGCGAGTACATATTGTACCAGTTTTTACAAAAATATCAGTTTCAAAATAATATATATTCCATAAAAAAATTATTAATAACACCATATCGTCGAAATATAGTCTAATTTATGCACATTGAGGTTTATAACAACATATCCTACGGAGCTATTTTGCATTTTATTCAAATCTTCACACACACACAATTATATTTTGTGGCTCTTGTATTTATCAGATTTTTTTGTTGTCTATTAAAATCTTTTACAATTTTCGTTTTCATGTTTCCATTTTTAATTCCTTTTAATGTCACTGTCACTCCCCAAAAATTTGACAGCGTCATTTTGCAAAATAACATGCCTTAATACATATAAGTTATTAATTTTCTATTTCAAATTAATCAGTCAAATCAAAATCGTACAATAAAATTTTACAATTTAACTTAAAAACGAAAAAACAACAGAAATGATCTATTCATCCCTTCTAAGAAGTTGATGACGTCACTTCGCAATTTTCTTCAGTAGATCTCGCTTGACATTTTTAGTGTGATGTACTGTTTTATTTGTAGAAATTTATTTATTTTCTATCGAAAGTTAATGACGTCATTGCAAAAATTTATTAATATCCGTTTGCTGAAAATGTACTTCGAGGTGAAGCATTGTTTGCACTGAATGAAGGAATTTTAGTTTTCTAGAATTATTTATACAGGATGTTTAAAAAACTATTAAATGAATACAATGCTTTTTATCTTAACGTATGGCTTTATAATTGACCCAATATGATTTCATCCAAGTAAGGGGGGAACTCCTATTTAAAAAGCATCATTAAAACCAAAATAACGCCCTGGCTTTGACTGCTTTCATAAAAGACAGGTTTTTTTCATTGTTTTTCAATTTCCAATTCAATATAATAAAAATTGGTAACAACCAGCTGTATTAAATTCAACAATTTATGAACATTTTGACTGAACGACAGCCAGAAACGTTATAACAATAACATTAAAACAACTTCACTTTTAGTATCGTTTTCATTAAAATTTTTCTTTTACTGATGGCCCGTATAAAAATATTTGTCGTTTTGAGTTTTGAAAAATTTTTCAGAAGCATTACATTTCTGTTTAATAATCTTGTTTATTTTAATTGAAACTACTTAAAATTTGTAATACATATTTTGTACGTTACGCGTGTGCATCTACATGGATAAAAAAGACCTCCATTTCTCTAATGCGATATCCACGATAACCCAAACCACAGCACAAACCCATTAAAACCCATCTAATCGAGCAATCACGAATCTGAAAAGTCAAAATCCGGAAGCTGCCGCCCATCAACCTTCTCATTATTCCGCATTCACGCACAAACGAAAGCAACGAAATTAGCAACAATAGCTCCCATTGTATTCACGAGTGAATTTCGGCGGTCCCGCCATCAAAACTTCCTTCCATTTTGGTCCTGGCGTAAGAGAAAGGACATGCGGGTATTATGCGGCGAGCGTGCGAACATCAAAACTACATTTAAAAAGTGAAAATAATAGAAAACTTCACTTATATAACCGGCGAGTAAGAGACTTCACATAATAAAATGAATAAGGCTGTATGTGTGCCAAGGTGGTTCGGTGTGCGCTGCGCGCAGGCGCCATCTACCTTGCTCGCCAAACTCAATCGGACTTAAGTCGACTCGGCGCGCTGCAACTTAATTGCACACGTACATAAACCAGGACGGTGAATGAAGCCGATCTGGAGCATTTATTATTAGTGGACGGTTATGCAATTGAGGTAATCACAGCCAAGGTGAACATTCAAAATTGCAGCAAGTAAATAAAACGAAAAATGTGGATGTGAAAGCGCCGTGTGATGGGGGATAATCAGTTTGGTACAGTTTTGCGCAAAAGGGGATTGGAAAGGGGTTCTAAAAACAGCGTACAGCAAGCAAAATTACAAAAAGTTGTAAAGTAGGCTTATACGAGTTTCGGTTTTAACTGTCTTTGTAAATTCACAATTTCAAATAATTTTAGAAATGACCTTTGCTTGTTTATTCATGCTTTCAATTTTCCAGGAAAATACATATGTATATAACATTTATGTTAGTGTCAATTTTATAATTCCTTATCTATGTAAATTCTTTATTGAAAAACACGGTCTTACACATGGCATTGACTGTGCTTCAGAGGCGCGGAAAGTTCGCCGTAAAAAATTTCACAGATGTCTTCAGCGATTTATGGCATAATTTTTCCATGGTACAGAAATGCGAAATTTTCAACGAATTGATATTAATAATTGCTTCTTTTACAATGTTCGCAGGTCCGGGTTCGTTGGTAAGTTGTTTAATATTTTATTCATAACTGAGGTATTTTTTAGTTTGAAAATAATGCTGTTTTGAAAAAATGTTTAAAAGGTACTTTTGTTTAAAATATAAAAGTTATTGTTCTCGTTTTGAACGAACATACAAAGCATGGCAAAACACGCTTTTAGAAAACAAGCAGGAAAATATGCTTTTGTTTCCCGGTGTACAAAGGGGACAGGAAAAATTAGAATAAGAAAATAAACAAAAAAAATTAAGGCAAATATAATCGAAACCATAAAATAAAAATATCAAACAACACTACTAACTTTTTTGTTGAGTAAATTTATTTTGTTATATTATTTCAGTTAAGTTATTTCATTTAGTAGCTAAAAATCTGTTTCTAAAAATCCAAAAGCGAAGAGTCGTAAAGCCACGGTGACTTAACCAAAGTGGAGAACTAAATAAAATCATTAGATTTATGTACTTTTTCGATTTTTAGTAAGTCATAATTTAAAAACTGTATTTTGTCTAATTAATTATTTTTATTTCATTGTCAATATACTGCATTTCACGGTTTTGTTTTGTTAGGCCCTGCCACTGAGGATACTTGGATCCCTGGTGAACAATGTGCGGAACATTCACTGCATTTCACATTTAAGCAGCTTTTTAGAGAATAGCATATGTTGCGCCGCTTCTTATCTAAAATACGGTTACTATTTCACTATTTCACTAACATTTTAAAAACAAACTATAGTATAATTGTAACAATTATAACAACTATTTCAGACATTGTTCAAAAACATTTTCACGCCCAGTTTGTCAAAAATTTAAGAAAATCAGTTTAAGAATAGAACCTTGTTAAAACAAAGTTGTTTTCCTGTTACAATAAAACCAAAACATTGCAATTACAATTCAATTTATGATGATGTTCCTAAAGAATCTTTTCTAGGTTTGTTTTTTGTTTCATTTATTTTTGTACAAAATGTATTTTAATGTGGTCATCAATTTGAGACCAATAATATATATCTATCAAAATAAATATTTTTGCATACAATAGTATTATAGCAATAATAAAGAAGGTCAATGTGAATTTTTTGGATATTGGTTATAGTGTTTTCAATATTTTAGAATTTTTAGAGCATAACTAAACAAAAACCAAAGAGTCAAAAAATTTAACCAAACAAAAACAAGCAGAAAGCATAAAAACTGGAGAAAAATTAGAAATAAATATTTTATAAGAAGTGCGACATTTTTATTTTCGACAATGAATGTTTGAAAGATGAAAATATAACAATTTATAAGAAATAATAACAAAAATTTGTGAATAAAAGTTATTATTTTCAACATTCTATATTGGATATAGATGAAAAAAAAATGGTCTAAGTTTATTTATACTGAACTGCCCTCGTCCCTAAAGTACAGTCCAACAAATAAATCCTGCATCTTCGAAAAATAATAAAAGTTGATTTTTGGAAACTGCACTCTTTACTTCCTAAGCGTAAGCTAAAATTAGTCTAATAATTTTTACCAACAATATAATGACATTACCCCAAAATTTTAAATAGTGTGTAAATATTATTTAAATATTATAAAATAACGTACACCTACACGTGTAGTTTATGTTTACCTTAATTTTTGTGCCCTGAACATTCGGATTTTTAGAAAAAAAAATCAAAATTGTTTACAACATTATTTGCAATTTTACTTTGAAACGGCAAAACCGAAAAGCTTTAACGTTTTTAAGGTTACTCAGAATTTATCCGTTTATTCCCTAGCAAAAAAATTATGACGTCATCTCAAAATTTTACCGAATAAATCCTTTTTAAAATTTGAAAAAAAACTGTTCTTGTGGTTTGTGAATGCATTCATCTATTTTAGAATTGCTTACACGGGGTGATTCAAAGAAATTTAATAAAGGAAAAAATGTATTTTATAGATAAAATTAAGAACGGCTCATCCCATTTTCCTGAAAATTTAGGAATACGCTGCACCTATGCAAACTCACATACATATCTTTGTTAAAATGTTGATGGCATCACAAAACTTGGTAATGGACAAACCTATTGAAATATACGTTAACACTACATACATATCTTTATTTTAACTTAGATATAAGAGTTATCATAAAAAAAAATTGTTCGCAAAATCAAATTCTATAACTTTTCTATAAAGCGGGATATGTTGTACTGTATTTCAAAGACGAAGGAAGTTCTGTCTAAATAAGCTTAAACTGCTGTGCTTATAATAATGTGTAAGTTTTTCAATTTGGATTTTTTTTAAATGTGGATGCCTAGGATCAAAACTCAAGCCGGATTCATAAACTACAAGTACAAATATCTCATAAAATTTCAGTTACTATATATACAATTTTGAGGTGACGTCATTAAAGTGTTGGTGGGGATTTTGTTTAGCGTTTATCGATCCACTAGTTTCGAAGATTATCTTATATAAAAGTCGATACAGACAGAGACAGACGATAGACAGACAGACGGTAACGGAGACCTATTTTTTTCGTACTCTAGGGTCATACAACATCAAGAAAACATGAAAATAGGCATTCTCATCCAATGGAAGCTATTGCAATACGTCCTTCACTTGCTCTCGGGGAGTAAAAATAAAAACAAAAATTGTAATCATTTTTCACAGAGGCACATGTGTAAATGTATATTTATTAAATAACTAACAATTCAAATTATTTTACAAGTTAATTCTCCTTTTAGTACGGTTTGGTTTTCATGTTTATTTTTGTAAAAATTTACTTAAGTTTACGACTTTTTTTATTTAGAATTTTGAATTTTCGTGAAAAAACTGAAATTTGGTTGAAAGCGCCAGAGCAGTCGTTTTTCAATTTTCTAAAATGTATTCCAAAATTTTATAAGAAAACTTTGATTTTTTTTTATAAAAATCTAGATGTCAAAGATAAAAATGTATACACATTTATAGTCCCTAATATTTTATAAATTAAGCAATTAAATCTTTATCTATTAATAAATCAAACAAAGCTCCACGTGTTTCGCTAACCGCAAACTTGTACAAAAAATTACCGAGCCCAACTCAGCTTCAGGGACCGAATTAAAAACGCTCTAGTACAGAAAAACCGTCAACCTTCGTATTTACACCCCTTTCATTACCACTTCCTGCTAATTAACTCCTTAATGATTACATCGCATAAATCAATTACCTTTGGCCATAAATCACACAAAAGCTTCGCATACACCTACAAAGCGCGCCATTTAAACACGCCGTAAAATTTAGCATTGCAGTTCACTACCACAGGTGGTCGACCTTAAAAATTCTATTATCTATTATTAAGTCAATAAGTTGGGTTATTTAAGATTCATTGCCACACGTATGCACCTTTCCATTAACGTTTATAACACAGCATCGAACTGTTTAACTACAACGGTCAATATTTATCCTAGTCGTAAAACCCAGAAAAATAAAATATTTTTTCAGTTTCGCCAATTCGGAAACCGCAAGTAATTAAGCCGATGTTTTGTCGCGGCGCAAAAAGCAAATAAAGACCAAACGAAGAAAGTTAATCGAAAACCATCGCATTTTCTGGGTTCAGCAGAAATCTCTTGGACTATGACACGGCTACAATTCGATTAAAAGAAATTAATTTTCTAATCGCGCTATCTGTGTTTTAAATTCAATGATCCAAAAAGCCCGACGGTACTAATCGCTGGATGATGATTAACTTATTTATTTTTGCTTGCTTTTGAGAACTGGAGATAAAAGTTGAAGCCGATTGTGCTACGTTAGGTGAATGCAGATTTTTTATGTGTTGTTTGTTTACAACGAAATGTAAATGTGAATGTAAATAGTAAAAATACGTTTGCTGCTTTTTATTCTGGGAAAGATTCACAATGGGCTCTTTCACGACAAAGCTTTTATGATAGCGCCAGCTCGGGTAATAAATAATCAATTAAAAATTACAACTTCCGCGTTGTCAGTCTGTGTGGTTAATAAATGTGTTTGAGAATAATGCAGGAATTTAAGGCCGGTAAAGCTTGTCGGCCGGTCTTAAGAAAAAAAGCCACATTAACTGTTAGCATTTGCAAAAAATCATGTATTAACTAGAAGAAAGTACTTCGACTTCGTAGCAGTTATTGTAAAATAATCATATTTTTATTAAATATATGTACTTAAAAATTATTATACTGTTAACAAAAATTCACCTGTTCATCCCTTCCAAAAACTTGACGAGATCGTTACAAAAATGTATTAAATTACATAAATATAAATAATTGTTAAAAATACGATTCGAGATACAGGAACAATAATGTATGAATATAATAATAAGAATAATAAGAATAATGGTTATAATCCCTCAATGTTATGACATGACGTCACGGTATTTTTGAAGAGAATAAACAGACAAATTTCGATTGGTATTACCATTTACAAGATAATCTTTAATCTGAATCTCATGAAGCTGCTTTTCCAAATTAGTCTAGAAAAACTCTTCATTAATGAATGTCACTTAAAAGTGAAAAACGGTCGATGTCACTATTAGTTTAATGAGAGCTTGTGTGGATGATAATTACGTGTTATGAAAGACAATAGAAACTTCAGCGTTTTAATTATACTTTCAAATATTTAATTATAAAACAAAAAATACACAGATTACATAAATATGTAAAACAATTTTGGCGATAAGCATCAAAACCAGTCTAATTTTTGTACATTTAATTTTATCAATCTATCTCTGTATCGACAAACCGAATATCCTGGATGCAACTTTCCACCTAACAAACCCAATTATAATTAAACAATCAAGCAACAATAAAAATGATACCAGTTCCATTAGACATAAATTAGAATATAACGTGCACCCGATGTGTTATAAAAATACCAAACACTGCTTACTCAACAAAAATTTCAATACAGCCAGCAGATTATTGTGCTATAAAGTGATGATACGACAAATTCATTAAGATTACCTCATTAATTTATCGATACTAATATTCAAAACGATCTAATTATCATAAACCGGATCCATTTTTAATCGAATTGAATGTGTACATCCAGGTGAGAAAGAACAAGGTAGTTTTTTGAACAGCAAATTATAATCGCATTAGAATTTACAATCGATATTTCAAGGTTTTTAGTGTGAATTTTCATCAAAGTCGTTAGATCGATCGATCGCTGTAATTGATGATTTGGAATGATTAGTCGCTGTATATGGCGAAAACTACTTTATAATGTATGTACTTAAAAATTAGAAAAAAGTGGGAACTGAAAGGTTAAAAAGTATAAGTTATAAGGAAGGCGGAGGTGAAATATAATTTAATGTTTCTACTACCCAGATATTCTGGCACATGTTTTTGGGGTGAATTAATAAAATTTTATAATTTTAAGACAACTGGTTAGTTAATTTTGTAGATTGAGTGACAACAGAACAATGAGACACTAAAAAAGTGAAATTATCTTGACAACCAGAGCCCTTGGTTCGTTAATATTCCAACTTTGTTACTTTTTTAACAGAACAGCCTGTAGATCTTCAGATAATGTAAAGTTGTAGATTTACACGAGTTACATCAAATTTAGTAGTGTACAGATAATACTTGTTTTTACTTTCTTAGGGCAAACAATATTGTATTAAACGCTTTTTTTACACTGATCGGCAAAAAAGCGCCTACCCTGAAAATAATATTTCGCAAAAGCACTTTAAAATTTATATTTTAACGAGTGATTTTATTTATTTGTCCCTTTTTTTAACTAATTTGTACATCCTGTGTGTCAGTGGCGGCTCGTGACCTTTTGAAATAGGGGGACACAATTTGATTGATGTGTTAAATATGGACATATAACATTGTCATTACAAATTAATAGACGAAATTGTGTAACGGAAATAAATACAAAAATACATTCAATAAAAGCAAAAAAGAATTAGCCACATACCTTTGGTTTAAACTCATTAACATTACTGAGGAGGCACACAAAACAAAACACTTTCACAACCGCACATTCACAAAAATTTATCATACTTGTTATGTCTATTAAAATAAAATATCTATAAGTCTCTCGTTTTGCCAATAACACTTTTTTTTAATAAATCGGAGGTCGCTCTCCTTAAATTTTTCACTACAATTTCATTGTCGTAAGGCAGAGGACGATTTTTTATTAAATATTCAATTGAATTAATTATTTTTATTTAAAATCAAACAATTTCACTCGCGCAGAATGAAAATAAACTCCCGTAGCTGAATGTTTCAAATGTGACCCGATTCCAGCCAAATACAACGACTAGAAGCGCCGTTTCCATGCCAACGGTGTACGCAAAAAAATCTAAATGTGTCACTCATGACTTGGTCACCGCTTTTATTGAGACCTTACCAACGATATATCCAAGACAAAATATTATTAATTTATTAGACATGTTTTGAAACAAAATTTGTTTTGATAATTATAAGATTATGAAACAAATTTCCTTTTTAAATATTGAAAAATACTATTTTGCCCCCTGGCACCAGCCGCCCCTGCTGTGTGTACTATTGAATGGTTCTCTAAATAAAATAACAATCATTAGATAAATTAATAATAATTTTTAAAACAATTTTGCTAAATATTTCAGGATAGGTAATTGTTTTTTTTTGTCGGTCAGTATATTTAAGAATTATTTAAAATTTTGAGATAACGTCATCAAATTGTTCGTGGTGATGATCAGAGAAATTTGAGTTAGTATTTTACCATCTATACGCTATTCTTAAAATATGTATTTCTATAATACACAGACCTAGAACAAAAGTTAAGTGTACCGGACTGTCATTCTCGATATAATTAATAAAATAAACTGCCTCATTCATTAATTCTTTCGAGTCAGCCTGTATAAGTAATTCTAGAAACATGAACGCATTCATAAACTACAGGTATAAAGTCATAATATTTTGCATATTTCAGAGAGGCTTTATTAGACAAAATGTTGAGATAACGTCACAAATTTTCAAAAGTTTGCAAAATTTCAGAGCATTTAATTTAACAGAAAATTAAATTGCAAAACTGTAATAAAATAATAATATATAATCTATATGCTAGCTTATTTATGTAAAACACATGGTACGAATATTTTTTTTTTTTTTGGAAAAGGTTTGAAATATTTCTGAGCAAAAAAATTACCAGCTTCATATCGAAATATTTTGTACTTTCAACGTCTATACTTGAAATCGTTTTGCTTTAAGAAAAATATTATGTTTTTTGTCTAAATAATTAGTTGGAAATAAACGATACAAGTTGTTTGTTAGGTCTTCTTTTTATTTATTATTTTAATCTATGATCTTCCCTTAATGATCGTGTCGAATAGTGTTAAATCTGCCATATATATAGACATACAGGTAAATCATTTATATAAAGAAAAAATAAAATCAGCCCTAACCTAAAATAGAACCTTGTGATACCCCATAAACACTGCGGCTCTCTGAAAATATAATTCCATTCACCAATGCGATTTATAAGATATAACAGAATAAGTTTTGTGCTAGATGAAAATTACAGAAGAAAAGTTTTGTCAACAAAATGTCCTACGACACACAGTCAAAAGCTTTACTTAGATCCAAAAATGACAGTATATAATTTTCTTTGTGCTCAAAACGTTAAACAACATTTGCAATAAGATTTTGAAAAGTATGAAGTAGTGGGGAAACCTTTTTGGAAGCCAAACTGTTGTGATGATATTATGTATTTTATTTTTTCTTAATATATTGTCAAGTTTGCTTAAGTAAAAGTTAAAAAAAAAATGATCGAATTCTGATTTAGACAGTGATGTTACAATCTTTCAGCACCAAAAGTACGTAATTAAAATCATTGTGCAGTCTGAATTTTGTTTGCGAGCACATTTACATTTTTTAATAGGTAATACTTACACAATGAAATATATTGAGTTTTGAATTTCGCTAATAACTTTTCAACTCCAGAATCGTATAAAGTTTTACACATTTTACGCAAAATGAAATTAAGAACAATATTATTCAAAAACATGGAACTTCAACAATCGTTTTCTAAAAATATAAGTAATATTACTAATTTTACTTAGCCTGCCATGTTGTTAATGATCTTACAGTTTTAGTTGGTAAATTAACAATGGCACTTGTATTAAAGTAAGGAAGATTCCAGAAGACTAACAAATATGTATATTATCAGAATTAATATTAGTAAAGATCTAGTAGGAAAATTAATTATTTATCGAACGCATGCCTTAATTAGATTCTGAAAATCAATATCAATGTCATTTTTTTTAATATCAATATCGGATAAATTTAACGTCATTGAAAAATGTATTTATTTTAATTCAGTATTAGAGTATGTATGTATTGGTATTCGAAGGACGAAGGAAGTTCGGTCTAAACGCCTTAGACTAAGTTTTCCAGTTCTGATTTTTAAAAACATGCGAAATCCGTGCCTGGAAAAGGGCTCATAAAATTCCACCGTACAGCTATGAAACGACAAATAATAATAATAATAGTGTCGCGTTTTTCCCGTTACGGCCCTGCCGCAGGACCCAGTGACACAGTAAAGGGGGGGGCTCCGCGTGTCCGGAAATAGCGGCTGTAGCAGGGTAAGACGCTCTCAATGTCAACCTGCGGCCTTCGCTATTTATACACTTCTGCAACCGCTCCCAGTATGTTCTTTCTCGGCCGAGATGTTTGTTTCTTATTCTTGGCATCTCCACTGCTAACGGTATTGTTTCGACTCCTTTGGTTCGCAGTGGCTGCGGCTTCGGCTGGATCTGCATGCACTCGTGTAGTGGAAAATGAGTAAATTCGCCTGTGTATTTACACAACTATTTAGAGGTTCGTTAATTCGACTCCAAGAGCAGAAAATATTGGATTAGTAAGAAAATAAACTGCGCAGAGGCAACGATAAGGCTTTGACAAGTGTACGGAAGCTAGGATCATATTCTTGAGTAAATATTTTATGTGCATTTATGAGGAATAAACTTGAAGTTTGTAAAAATGTGCAGTTATTTGCAGTAATGTGGTGACGGCATTTCAGACATGTCAGGGTTGGCGGAGTGAAATTGTGCTCGTTCCGGCACGGGACAATGGGTGGGAAATGGCAGGAGTGACGTCATGAGCTACCGGGTGATTTTTCAGACTTATCATTGAACGATTTTTTTAAGTGTTGAAATAATAGCGTACCTGATTTTAAATGTAGACATGTTTCCACATAAATGAAAAAACAATATTTTTTTAGCTGTTGACAGTTCATTTGATGACGAAAAACTTTCACAGCTTGTCCTGACTTCAAGGCTTCCTCTTTTTAAGTTCAAACACGAATTTTTTAAACGTTCTGTTACCTTTCTGTGTGCAAGAGATTGTTTTTGTTCATTAGAAACTGTAATTGTTCACAGAAAGGGTAAACTCTATAAACAGGTTTTAATGAAATAGGTCACATATACAAAATTAAAAAAGACAACGCTGTTTTTTTTTAGTAATAAAATTCTACAACTCACAGATTAAATTCCCTCAACTGTATAACTATAAATTATAGATCCTTCTACTAAGATTGGCGGTCGCCAAACGCTGAACGCGAGCGTATCATCCTCTGTATTGTGTAATGATTTTGCCGGAAGTGTCTGTAAAGATTGTGTACACACACGACACAGAATCATGGGAGATCATTCGAACATTGTTGTCTTAATAAGCTATAAAATTTTACTGCCATAGAAAAATGGCTTGTGAAGGATTTAGGTTTTATGACGATATCCAACGAATAGCAATACTTTGAATCGTCATTTTTTCGTCTTTTTTAGCGCACTAAGTAACAAAAATATGTTTGCAATTTCAATATTCTGTCAAATTTTTATTGTGAACTGTGCAGTTAAAAAAATTGGTCTAAAGAGTTTAGACAGTACTTCCCTCGCTGTCGGAAACTTGACGACTGCATGCCTATTATGTTTTTTTTTCTCATTACATTTTTGTAGTGGGAATTTAAAAAAAAATTGTGATGACGTCATCAACATTTTTGCAAGGACACGTATATCAGTTGGGATAGATGTAGTGTAATACTAAGAATAAAATTATTGTGTTCCCAAATTTTCGGGAAAATGAATTGGGTCGTTTTGAATATTGATTTCTTATAATCAATAAAATAACGAAACAATTTACTCACGTATACGGCGCCGGTGTGTAATATCTAGAGAGCGGATTTCTGTCGGGCTAGGCAAGGCCAAACTCGGTACGGCTCGCACGCGATGCGAATTCATTGCCGTTGCGGACTGCACTTCGTTTATTTGAGATTAGAATAACGTTGTTTCGTTGCACTCTGCTGTTAATTCCCGTTCTCATTTACTTAGCCGTTTGATTAATAAATCGTTAATTATATTTATGGAATCCAGCACGTCCCCCCCTATAATCGTGACGTAGCCCGACAGAAATCCGCTGTCTAGTAATATGAGGGGCAACTGAAAATCGTTTATGTATAAACATTCTTAATTTAAGATGACAAGCGTAACAGCATACGTGAGAGCCAAACAGAGAAACTGTAAACAAAACGACCATCGGTTTTATTGCTTCGACTTCCGCTTATTATATAAAACATTGCGTTTTATTTTAATTCTTGACGGTGAAATTCACAATTGGTTGATTATAAACATGTCTATTTCGCATTCGCGGAACCAAGTGACCGCATAAAACAAATGCAGGTCTGTAATGTTAAAGGCGATGTAAATAAGCGTGCTACTCTTATGTTTCAACCGAGTTTTTCCTTTAACAAATTTTGTGTCTACCAAATTGGGTTGGTTGGGGTGTAATACTAATAATAAGTGTTGCCTTTAATTTAATCAATAAAATAAATTGACTTCATTAATTTTTTTGAACCACCTCTTAAGAAAATCTAAAAAATATGAATGGAATGATAAATCACAAGTACAAACTCATCATATTTTTTGCATTTTAGATAGGATTTATTCAGCAAAATTTAAGGGTGACGTCATCAATTTTTTTAGGAGGGATGAACAAATACATTTTGAACAAAAGTTTACCATGCTTATAATAACTTTAAAATATTCCCAAGATTTCAAAGCATTCGGTTTTGTAATTCCTGATTAAATCGATAAAATAAATTCACGCCTTCATTAATTTTTTTGAGTCACCCTGCATATGCAAATCCAAAAATATGAATGGAATGATAAATCACAAGTACAGACTCATCATATTTTGTACATTTTAGATACGATTTATTCGGCAAACTTTTGAGCTGACGTCATCAGTTTTTTGTAGAAGATAACCAAATATATTTTGACTAAACATTTATTATGCTCTTTATAACCTTACAACATCTGCAAGATTTCAAAGCATTCGGTTTTGTAGTTCCTGATTAAATCAATAAAATAAATTTACGCATTCATTAATTTTTTTGAGTCACCCTGTATATGCAAATCGAAAAAATTTGAATGGAATGATAAATCACAAGAAGAGACTCACCATATTTTGTACATTTTAGATAGGATTTATTCATCAAAATTTTGTGGTGACATCATAAATTTTTTAGGGGGGACGACCAAATACGTTTTGATCAAAAATTTACCATGCTTATGATAATTTTAAAATATCTTCAAGATTTCGAAGCATTCGGTTTTGTAGTTCCTGAGTAAATCAGTAAAATAAATTTACGCTTTCATTTATTTTCTTGAATCACCCTGTATATGCAAATCCAAAAAATATGAATGGAGTGATAGATCACAAGTACAGACTGATCATATTTTGTACATTTTAGATATGATTTATTCGGCAAATTTTCGAGCTGACGTCATCAAGTTTTTGGAGGGGATAAGCAAATATATTTTGACTAAACATTTATTATGCTCTTTATAACCTTAAAGCATCTGCAAGATGTCAGAGCATTCCGTTTTGTAGTTCCTGATTAAATCAATAAAATATATTTACGCATTCATTAATTTTTTTGAGTCACTCTGTATATGCAAATCCAAAAAATATGAATGGAGTGATAAATGACAAGTACAGGCTCATCATATTTTGTACATTTTAGATATGATTTATTCGGCAAACTTTCGAGCTGACGTCATCAAGTTTTTGGAGGGGATAAGCAAATATATTTTGACTAAACATTTATTATGCTCTTTATGACCTTAAAACATCTGCAAGATTTCAGAGCATTCGGTTTTGTAGTTCCTGATTAAATCAATAAAATATATTTACGCATTCATTAATTTTTTTGAGTCACCCTGTATATGCAAATCCAAAAAATATGAATGGAGTGATAGATCACAAGTACAGACTCATCATATTTTGTACATTTTAGATATGATTTATTCCACAAACTTTTGAGCTGACGTCATCAAGTTTTTGGAGGGGATAAGCAAATATTTTTTGACTAAAGATTTATGATGCTCTTTATAGCCTTAAAACATCTTCAAGATTTCGAAGCATTCGGTTTTGTAGTTAATGAGTAAATCAGTAAAATAAATTTTGCGCATTCATTAATTTTTTTGAGTCACCCTGTATATGCAAATCCAAAAAATATGAATGGAGTGATATATCACAAGCACAGACGCATCATATTTTGTACATTTTAGATAGGATTTATTTGGCAAACTTTTGAGCTGACGTCATCAAGTTTTTGGAGGGGATAACCAAATATATTTTGACTAAAGATTTATGATGCTCTTTAGAGCCTTAAAACATCTGCAACATTTCAAAACATTCGGGTTAGCAGATTCAAAATTAAATTGCAAAATGTTGTTTTATAATTTTGATTTTTTTTCCAAAAATCTGGACGTTTCGGGTAAAAACTGAATTCGGAGTCGTAAACTACATGTGTAGGACTATGTTATTTTATACAATTTAAGACCTATTTACTATGTACAATTTTGAAGTGACGTCATCGCATTAGTGGTGGGGATGATTAGACAAATTTTGGTTAGCGTTTTACCATCTACATGATATTCCTAATATAAGTACAAAATTTCACAACAATCGGTCCAGTACTTTCGGAGATTATCTGTCTAATAAAAATCCGGGACGGCAGACGGACAGACGGACGGACAGACGGACAGACGGACGGACAGACGGACGGACAGACGGACGGACAGACAGACGGAAATGGGAGACCTATTTCTTCGTCTTCTAGGGGTCATGAAAGATCGAGAAAACGTAAAAGCAGAGAGTCGGCCGACGGACTCGATTACAATACTTCCTTTGCTTACGCTCGGGAAGTAAAAAGCTAAAAGCGCTGTTTGATGCGATTAATAAACATCATTTGAGGTTTTTAAAGCTTGTTCACATTTTTCGAAAAAGTCTACAAAAATATATGGCAAATTGCAAAGTACAATAATCCAATTTGGGAAATAACAAAGACATAAAAAAAAATTGGGCGAAGGTTATTTCGACAGACCTTCCATAGCCTATAAAGTACAGTCGAAGAAATAAGCCTGGAAAAACTGTAAAATTTAATTTTAAAAATTTTACCTTTTGATGAAAAACCCCATAAGTTAAAATGAAGATATGTGCGGACTATTAAAGTACAAGTAAAGGAGCATGCTATGCGTATGTTTCAAGTGAGTTTTTCTCAACAAAATTTTGTCATGACGTGATTAATATTTTATCAAGGCCATCATTAAAAATTATGAATCCACTGATAAACCACAAGTAAAAAGTAAGAAATTGCGTATTTTAGATAGGATTTATTCAGCAATTTTGAGATAATGCCATCTTTTTTGGGAAGGGATAAACGGATAAATTTTTATTACAGATTCAAATGTTACAATTGCGACTTTTTTTCTAAAAATTTTGCATGGCTGGTGTAATACCTGAACACGTACTCATGAATTACACATGCGGAATTGTTTATTATTATCATCATGTTATTTTATAAAATTTAGGTAACATTTATTTACCAATTCACTATACCTAAGATTACCTTAATGATTTCTGAGCAAAAAATTTGGATTTCTAAACAAAACACGGATTCATAAACCACAATTGCAGGAGTATTTTATTTTATGAGATTTAAATATCATTTAATATTGTAAATTTATTGTAAAAAAAATTACCCAATTTTAGCATTTCAGACTTATGAAGTTTAATTTTTTTCAACACTCTACATATAGACCGTCTGTCCGTCTGTGTGACTGGCAGCTGTGTCGATTTTTATACGCACGTATTCTCCGAAACTACTGGACCAATTGTTGTCAAATTTTGTGTATCTTAGGAATATCATGTATATGGTAAAACGCTAACCAAAAGTACTGTTATTATTAGTATTACACTGCATCTATCCAAATTGATATACGTGTCTTTGTAAAAATGTTGATTTCGTCACCACAAAATTTTATAATTAAATAACTACCTGAAACAATTGCGTAGCACGCTTCTTTACCTTTATTTAGCATTACATATCCTTATTTTGTCTTATAAAAGTTATAAATGTTATCATTAAAAATAAAATTCAGAAAACCAAATCTTATAATTTTTCGAAAAAGCTGGATTTGTTTTACTGTTGTTCAGAAGCCAGGATAACTTTCGATCATTTTTTTATGCAGGGAAGATCGTGCAGTCGACATGTTATTCGATGTAAAGAACAATAAATATTGTGTGTATATGTATATGAAAACCTTCGGGTTGATGCAAGAAGGTAAAGAACTGTTTGTTTTTCCGAATTATGTATTTCGGTCACTTCTGCATCTTTATTATTACAAGCGTGTCAGTGAATAAACTTAATTAAATATTTACTTATTTAAAATTAGATACAGCTTTTAAATAAATTAGTTTATTGGCAATATTTAAAAATAAAACATCCTGCTCCAAATATTGACGTAATGGAGTATGCCATTCTTCATCTTTGTTCTTACTGCCTCTGCTTTGCCATTCGTATTATCTTTATAATTTCTCGTTGTCGGCGTTTCGTCCTTGTGAACATATTCATCGTTTCCAACATTCCTGAGATTATCTACTATTTTCTTGTACTACAAGTGTCGTTTTCATCCATTTCTTTTGGTGTCGCTATGAACAAGTAAGATACATCTGGAGCATCTTTTTTGTTCAGTGTAAATTTTTCATTTAGTTTCTTCTTTTTTTCAAGTTATGCCATTTTCTTGGAAATATAGTATGGTGGATTTTGTGTATATTATAGATGGTTCTGTTACTGAAAAATGTGACAAATTATATCAGATTTTAGAAAAATATCTAAAATTTGCAATGAGAATGGTGGGATTTACTTGCATAAAAATTTTATCAACTTAGTGTATGAAAGTAGTAGTTATTATTCTATGCTTTATAGTTCGATCAAAACTACAATATTGTTATATTACCTATTAAAAACAATATTAAGCAAATTTGGAAAAAATCTGTCACCAAAGATCTTTTGTTGAAACTTAACCAAAATACCCTTACAGCATGAAGACAGGTTTTATTGTCGATCTTTCTACAAAAGATTTTGATTGGTCAAATAACAAGCTCGACATTGCTTTGTGATATCAAATTAAATGTGCTAAGAATAAACAGCAGATGTCCGTTTACTTTTAACTGTGATGCTCCAAATACACATTATTTGAACAGTACCGTCATAAATTTAGTACATTTAGCAGAGGATGAAAATTTTATCTTGTGATGTAGGGTCTTATATTTTGTTACCTAGTTGTGTATGTACTTATATTTTATGTTTTAATCAACTGCAATGTGTTTTATATCTACAAATTTTATAAATTTGTTATTATGTCCCATATCATTTAAGGTATATTGTGCCTTAATTCGGGGTTCACTTATTGTTGCGATGTGGTAAAAGTAAGAAATAAAAAATCCTGAACCCTGTGTGTATACATTTTTAAATAGACTCTTTAAATACTACATTAGTTTAGTACCATGTTTCAAGTTATTTATTGTTTAAAATTTAAAAATATAGTAATATTTTTAAATTTTACCATTTCAATCTAGCGATTTAAATGGTATGTTTTCGTTAAACATTTTCCTGTTATTTTTGCCATTTTAAATACCTACTACATTAGTTTAGTACCATGTTTCAAGTTATTTATTGTTTAAAATTTAAAAATATAGTAATATTTTTAAATTTTACCATTTCAATCTAGCGATTGAAATGGTATGTTTTCGTTAAACATTTTCCTGTTATTTTTGCCATTTTAATTCTGGAAGTAACTAGCATACAATCCAATGTGATTCTAACCTGCTCCATATTAAGCGACTTTACCTTTTCCTAATCGTGTGCATTCCTCCCGGAAATCAGAACCCGTCACTACCACTTCTCAATGCTACTCCCAGTGTCAATATTTTCACAGTACCATACATTAATTTTAATCATGACTTCAATCCCATCGAGACACAAAGTACTTATAAGCCTAGCCTAATCCGAGGAGGCAAAACTGCCTGAGGCAACATTTTGACTTTTTAATTACTTGCCCGAAGAATTTACACTGGATTATACAGGGTCGACCTGTATCCCACGTACTCACTACATAGGAATTCGCAAGTTGAACAAAAAATTACTTACTGGTACTGTTTCCATTTAAAATCGCTAAACCATTACGGAGATCGATTAAGTCAACAGATATTGTGTTATTACATTGTTATTGAGAACGTTATGACTAGATCTCGTGGAACGTAATATCCATCCAGTGTTTGTAAAGTCGCCAAAATTAGTAAGGAAATGTTGTCATTCCATAGTTTGGTTTGTGTATACGGGAGGTGTATTTTTAGGACAGTGGCGAAGCGTCGCATGGGTATTTTTGTAACTACTTAACCTATTATTATGGCATCAGTCATTCTGATTAATTGTGACAGTCTAGAAAAAGTGGTTTGTCAACATCATTAAGTCTGTGTTTTTTTTTATTATGATGTAGATATATATTAAGTACAGGTGGCTACAGTGCAAAAGTTTAATTTAGGGAAAAACTTTTCAAAAAAATTTGAGAGGTACACCAAAATGATATCTCGAGAAAGACAAATTTAACAGTGTGGACGCGGAACCAGTTTTAAAATGTGTTATTTTAAAAGTATTCACATTTAAAAATACTAGTTAATATAATAAATGTTTTTATTTTATTTATTTAAACTGAAATTGCCGAGCCATTTGTAAAAGTTCAAATTGCTCCAAATTAAAAAAAAATCAATTTGTAGCATTACATATGTAATCACGTTCGTGAACTTTGGCGAATTCTTTGAATTTTAGAAAAAAATAGCATTTCCTGCATCATAACCACCACGGAATGAAAGTACCGCCGAACCAAGTGCAACACCTTGAGGTATTCCACTGTCAATGTTCTCATTAGCACTATTTTTTCATCTCATAATTACGAATTTTTCCTCGACTTAACGAATTCGCTCACTTCTTTAAAAATCCACCAGCAGCCATGTCATTGGCACTTTTAAATTATTATTATTAATCATTATCACCTCAGCATAAGAACGTCCTTCTCACTTAATTATCCACAAGGAATCCCTTAAAGCTTTCACTCCTGCGGTCTCTCCAGTTTCAAGTTCTTTTAAACACCATCTCCAACACGCCGTCGATTAACACTTTCGGATAATTAGTACATAATTATTTTTAATTGGAACGTTTCCATTGTGTGTTTAATCTCGAATAACTTCCACATGTGACCTGGGGGTCAGAATCTGAGAGTGATGCTGTTATGTAAAGGGATTCGTTTAACGGAGAGTTAAATCTCAGTTGGGTTAATTAAATGATCGGTTTGGTGAAGTGCGGAAACGACTACTTTCCGGGTAGTGTTCCCTCCTGAACCTTGGGCAGCTGCTTAATGTCGCACGATTTGTCTTAACGAGAGATTGTAATAAGGACGGTGAATCTAAGGTTGCTTCTGTTCATTAGTTACATATTGTGTGGACGTTTCAATCGGAAAGGTTAATTTATTGCACAGATAGAGTTAATGACATTATAAGTAGAGAAAAATGATACTAATACGCTACAGGTGCATACGTGCTGAAAATGACATTCTACCTTGCGCATTATTGGAATGCATGAAAAAAGATATTTCAGGAAACGCATTTGTGCTCGGGTTATTGAAAGTATTTTTATTATTTTGCCTCGTTCACAAAAATCATGAATATTTATTTATTTAAAACTAATATTTCACTGCAAAAAAGCAAATATACGTGTGTTAAAAAAGTCTGAAAGAACTGTTCGTCCCAAAATAGAATGCATCACAAGCTTTCTTACAACTAACTTATTAAATCTAACACAACAGTTTTCTGGAGATATGGTAGACAGAAATGTAAAACCTAAGCAATCACTAGAAGTATTTAATAACCAATACTTATCAGATCATACATAGCACATGATAATAAAATAATGTAATACGCGCCACCCCAAAACTAAAAATAAACTTAAACAACAGTATCTTCAAAGATAAAAATTAATTTTTGAGACATAATTAAACGCAAGGGGGCAATTAAGTGGTCAAAAAGTAATTAAGAAAGTTTGAACATCACAACAAGAACAGTTTTCGCACAGTGTAGAAGATATTATCCGAAATCATACATTGAGTAATCCTCGTTACCAAAAAATAACAGGGGTTTCCAGAATATTTAAGCAACAAGAACATGAGTGTATATTTGAACCACACTCTCTTAAGTCTATGTGTCACCGAAGACATATGAAAAATTCTTCAAAGATTTAGAAGAAGACCATGTTAACAAAAAATGTCGTTGATTTGGTTGAAAAGTTTCAGTTTGTTTGCCGAAACAGAAGGTTTTTGGTTTTCGATTCAAAATCAGGTAATTATAGAAAATGTCATCAAAGATCCAGGAGTAAGAAATTACTATGTCGTCGGTTTTGTCAAAATTCCGCTAGGAATATGTCTTATTGTTCGTAAGTTGTTCGAACAGTCTAAACATGTTGGTCGGAGTATCTTGGCACAACTTTTAGGTAATGAGAGGACAATTTATCGGAAGTGACGTTAGACTTGCTGGGCATGGAACGGAATTAGAGAAAAATATCAGACAGATGTGTATGATGGGATTCTAAGATCTTGAAAGGCGTTTTATTTTATCAGCAATATTATCAATTCATATCGTTACCCGAAGCAACAGAAGTCTTGCCTGAATGCCGGTCATTTTCGAATGAGAATGGAGAGTACGTCTAAAGTAATAATTATTCCACCAGGCTAAAATCTATGGTGGACAAGATAATAATAAATCTCACAAAATTGGTGAATGAAGAATAAAGCAATGTCGAGTCTATTATTTGACTAATTAAAATCTTTTGTGGGAATACATTTACGAAGCATTTGTTGTTACTCTATATTTTCGTTATCTTTAAGCAAAAGATATTTTTGGCCACAATGCCTATCAGGGTGATGTCAAAATACAGGGCGAACAATATAATTTGTAATCGAGTCATCCTTGGAATTGATATGCTTAACATTGCGTCTAACGCTACGCCTGTCTGCCGTCTGGCGTCTATTTATCTGTCGATTTTTATTAGACAGATAATGTCCGAAACTACTAGACTGATTGTTGTCAAATTTCACATGTATATTAGGAATGTATGTGGTGAAACGCTAATCAAAATTTGGTCATTCATCCCCTCCACCAAAATGTACAATTGTTGCTTTTTTTAATTTTATAAAATAAAATACTCCTGCACTTGTGGGGTATGTATCCGTATGTATTTTCCACCCTACAGATATCCAGATTAAAAAAAAATCAACATTGCATAACAACATTTTGCAATTTAACTTTGAAACTACAAAACCTAGTGCTCCGAACTCTTGCAAACGTTTTAAGGTTATCGTAATAATAGTAAATCGTTAAAAAAATTATGACGTCATCTCAAAATTTTACCCAATAAATCCTCTCGAAAATATGCAAAATATTATGATTCTATACTTGTGATTTGTCAATGTATCAATGCATTCACAGTTTTTAGAATTACTTATACAGGGTGACTCAAAAAATTAATGAATTAGTCAGTTTATTTCATTGATTAAATCAAAACAACCCACTCCATTTTCCCGAAAATTTAGGAATACAGAACTGTTATTATTAGTATTACACTGCATCAATCCAAATTGATATATATATATATATATATATATATACACGTTCCCTTGCAAAAATGTTGATGACTCATCACAAAATTTTGTAATGGAAAAACTCACTTGAAGCAAATTCTTATAAACTGATTTTTAATTTTTATTGAAATTTTACGTAATCAATCTCGTTGCAACTTTTGGATGCTGTCGACTTCATATTTTACTTTACTTAACAAATGTCACATGGACAGTCCTTTCTAAATATTATCGTTTTCTTGCTTTATGCGTTTATGTTTGAGTCGTATTTTCGAAATGGACAAAAGGTAAACGGTATGTGGGAGTACTCACTTCAAGTAACTTGGGATGGATTACGAGAAGAATTTCACAATACCTTCGTCGACTGGGCCCATTTTTACAACGCGTTACAATGATATGTGACAAAGTTTCTAGAAACCTCGTTTCTACAAAGAAAAGAGGGTCCGAAAGATAAAACTCCTGAAAAGATTGAAAATGATGTGAAATTATCGTTTAAAATTTTACTACATCGTTATACAAAATACACACATTGCATGTTCTAAGTTAGACCCTTGAACCACACCGCGATACTAAATATTTTGAAAATTTGCATCCACCATATTCTACAAACTGTTTTTCCCGGCTTTGAGTAAGTTTGTATACAAGGTCCGAAGGTCGACTTGTTGGCTATTATTAAAACCAGACAGTTTGACAGTAATCCAATTGCTCTATAATATTTATATTTTACTTATTTCCAGCTTTAAATATAGGAATTACACATGTCGTTTCCCACACTTAGGGAAATACGGAGGTATTTAAAAATGAATTAAATAAATCGCGCAGCGTAACTAATAAAACGCAATGTTGTCAGGTAACAAAAACGCTGGAAAATCGTCTGGTCAATGAGTTTTTTTTTTATTTTAAAAAGACCCCCTCATCGGTATTAAACATACGGAACATAAAACTATTATCTCAGGCTTGGTATCACAAAATTCACAAAAACCAGACAATTCATTTTCACAGTTGCTGTCGCTTTTTTCAGTTTTTGAATCACGTCTAAATGAGGCTGGGATTTAGGGTTTAAGATTTTTCTAAACTTCTAGTGAGGACGTGAACTGGTAAAATTTACTCGTTCTTCTGTAAGCGTTAGATCAGTTTTAGAATCTTGCTAACAAGCAAATGAGCACGCAACACTATTTAGTTTCAAGCGAGAGTTACTTAACAAAATTTTGAGATGACGTCATAACATTTTTGAAAGGTATGAACAGATAGACGAATTCTGATTAGGGATTATGACTTTATAAAAGAATCAAACGCGATAAAAGATGAATCTGTTGTGTCCCCATTATCCATATGCACAACATTTAAAATTTATTATCCTCAACCACAGTACGTCATAAAACACGTAATAAGCAAAAAACAAACAGAAAACACATCACGTCGACTTTCAGATCACCACAGACCGCTTTACAAACATTTAATCAGTTAAAGAGTCCAGACGAGTGGCGAACTTTGTCCACTTATCACATGTTAGAAGAATGACAGAAGCAGAAAAAGGAAAAAGTCCATCGACTGACATTCGGCATCGTTTTTTAAATGTTTCGATCAACCCAAAGTGTCTAATTTGCACTCATTCATCGAAAAACTTCCGCCTTTTCCCCTATTTCGCAAAAAAAACCTTCTTCGCACCAAAGGTCGGCGGCAGAATTTTTTTCTTTTTGCAGAGTATATCTTGCAGCGATTTGCATTTGTTTACAAGAACATTTGCATGCCTGCTAGATGTGTCCTTTGGATTAGCGTGTCGGTCTGTCTCGTTGCACAGATAAACCTCGTAAACATTCTAAGTAATTAATATCCATTATATCTGCACTTCCTCGTGAAAAAATAAACGCCAAAACCGTCGCAAATAATTTTTCGCCGATGTTGCAACTGTATGTTCTAGCACTAACCTAACTTAACAACTAAAAATAAACCGACTCGTTCCGTATAATCAATGTGACTTGGAGACTGCTTGGTTTTGGCTCTTTTTTGAGGGTACATCAAGGTGACAACGGGACCGAAATAGACGTTCTTATTACGTCGCAGAGAGTACTACGAGGTGGCTATTATCTAGTATAAACGGGGAAGATCGGAAAATAATAGCGAGAACGAGTGCTATAAAACGGAGGTTTAAATGTTCCAACGACCTTCGGAAGTAATTGTGTAATAATTACTGCTTCGATTTATGTTTTATCTCGGCTAATTCCATGTCTTAAGTATCCGGATTTGTGCCAAGTTTTTATGCAAAATTCTAAGCGATATTGCGGCTGGAGTAGTGAGAATTTTATGCATGCTGAGCATAAAAGTGGCGCTCATTGTGTCGATGTTGTACAATTGGGTTCATTCACTCGCTGTGTTTACATTTATTTTTCGATTACGAAGGATCAGGCGGATCGGAGGCGAATTTTCCCGGAAAAGATGAGGGAAAGAGCGAAGTACGGAGTTCAAACGAAATTCAAATAATGCGACTTAGAAATCATGAGTGACTTTTGACACAATATGAAATGAAATAATTATGATCTGGATTAGTGTTAAGCGTTCGTGGGTTTTCTAGACAGAAAATAAAAAATTGGTGAAAAATGATTAAGACAGTTTTCTCTGAAGCAGATCAAATCAGAGTATTTATGTAAGAATAAACATTTTAATTTTACTAAATAGAGTAAAAATATTAGTAAGCCAACAAGATTTTTCAGAAATCCGTTAGGTAGTTTCTAAGCTAAATCGTGGATTTTTCTCTGATAACACATTTCCACTGAAGATTACTTAGCAAGTGTTGGAGATGACGTCATGGAGATTTTGGAGGAGACGAACTTTGCTGTGTGCAAAATTTCAGAGCAACTGACTACGTACTTTCTAAGATCATTTGTAAAATTTTGTGTTTTCACTCTGAATTTTTTTTCCACAATCCACATGCGCAGGTTTAAAAATAGTGATGGATTCATCAACCGCAAATAAAAACTTTACAATGTTGTACTTTTCAAATGAGATGTTATTTTGATATGACCTCATCAATTTTCGGAAACGATCTATAAATAAGCAGTAATTTGGTAGGTTTTCTAGTTTCTAAATTTTAATTAAAAAATAAAATGATTCTAACATAGCTTTGAATATTTTTGCAAAACTCTATATGCATAAGGTTTAACATACAGGCAAATTAATAAACATCAAGTGCGGAACTTGGATCTGAAATAGAATTTACTCAACAAAATTTCGAAATGGTATCATCAAAAAGCGGTTGGCGTTGTAAAATTTTATGTAATCTATCCACTAGTTTCTAAGATCATCCGTCAAACAGAATCACCCAAAAGCGACAGACAGACGGAAATGGAGGATCTAATTTTTCATATTCTAGGTACTAAATATAAAACGTTGGGAAAACATGAAAATAGAATTAAATAGTGGGAGTTTTTTGTCTTCATCCAAATTTTTAGAAATCTTCCCTGACAAAGAATCTCATCTTATTTTTCTTGCAGTAATGCCATTCTTGAACCTGCTGCTTTCACGCACCTGGTGTATTTCATGAGTATACCACGCTTTCAGAATTCCAAATATTAGAATACTTTGAATCCATACATTATGAGTACATTTGATTAAGCAAATTCTGTATAGTTATATTATGTATTGTTCATAAAAATATTCTTCAGTTGGAAATTTTTGCAAAAAAGTCAACATCGAGGTCTTACGGTAATTATAATTTATTTAATTATTTTTAGAGAATCTTAATTGATTATATTATTCGCTTAGTTTGTAAAACAGGAACCGTCACTTTGAAAAGTGAAAACACTAACCAGACATTGTCTAATCATCCCCACCAACAATTGATGATGTCATCTCAAAATTGTAGACAGTAAATGTGTGTAAATTGTATAAAGTAACACAGTCCTGCATGTGTAGTTCATGAATCCGTGTTGATTTTTTACCCGAGGCATCCAGTTTTTTTGAAAAAAAAGTCAAAATTGTAATTGTCATTTTGCAATTTAACTTTGCATCTGCACAACCGAATGCTTTAAAATCCTACAGACGTTTTAAAATTATGGTAAATTTTTAATCAAAATATATTTGCGTATACCCTAAAAATTGATGATGTTAGAACAGCAGAAACGTTGATGAGGTCATTACAAAATTTTGTAAAGGAAGAACTCATTTGAAGTATATGCTTAGCACGCTTCTTTACATTTGCTTTAACAGTACATATATATTTTTATTTAATTTATCGAGGATCGTTTAAAAAAATAAAATTCGCAAAATCAAATTTTATAATTTTTCGAAAAAGCTGGATACGTTTTATTGTTGATCAGGGGCGAGGGAAGTTCTGTCGACATAACCTTCGACCAATTTCTTTTTGTTGTAGTAGTTTTCACTATCAGTGGCGTTCCTGAATTTTCTACATCACATAATATCGTCTACTTTACTTTATGAGCTCCGAAATTCCAAATATTAGAGTAATCTGAATCAATACGTCATAAGTGCCCTGAGTTAAACAAGTTTTTCACATATATGGCATCAATTTTCAATAATGAACTTGAATTAGACTTAAAATTGTGACCGATAAATATATAAAAATTAAAGTATGGGTCCTTTTGCTGAATTAATTAAACAATGCAGAATTTGTTATTTCAGTTTGTCCCAGTTAAGTAATGCGTAGAGCAAGTAAAGAGGCAAAATATACCTAAAGAATTAATTAAATCTGTAATCGAAAGTTTAAAATTTGTTCACAATTAATAAATATGATTTAAGATTTATGACTATGACTGAGTGAAACGTGAATTTCAAATAAACTAGAAAATTTGGACAAGTACCTGCGCTTTGTCATCATGACATTCACATAAATGATTAATTAGAACTGTACTGATAAAGAATTTTTTTTCAAACATATTCTTCGTTTGTATTCCATGCTTTTTAAGTTCATTATTTCCAAAACTATGCACTCAAAATGCAGTGACAACAATTTTTTTAACTGCATAAATAGAATTTTTAGTTTTAGTAATTTGAATGTTTTAGTATGCACTTTGATTTGGTTGTCGTACCTATATTTTTTTATAATAAGTAGGTCCTTAAAAGTTTACCTTAAAATACAAAAGTACCGACTACAGTATAACACAGAGTGAATTTTTTTGTTCATTTATCATTGTATTTGCTAACGTAAGGACTTTATTGTCTAAAATTAAAAAGTAAACGATTAGTACTACTTATTTTTTAATATAAAAAGTTGTACACTTTACTTTGCCACATAAAATTTCAAATCAATAAATATTTTGAAACTTTGAGAAATTTACAAGTTTTGGAAGTACCGAAGGAGAGTTTAGTCCTATTTCGAAAATCATCTGTCCATTATTTTGAAAAACCATAGTATTAGTGCACTGAAAAATTTCACAGATTTCGTAAATTTAAAATAAAAGTCCAATTTAATTAATCTTAGCTTTAAATTAATAAAACTCACAATGGCAGTATACTTTTAAAGATAAATAACTAAAATTAGACGTAAGCAGTTCGATAAAATTAAACATTCGAATGCTTAACAAGCAAATACACGAGTTAATCTATATGAACCAAAGTGGAGTTTCCTGACCCTAAAACATCTTATTGAGATAACTGTAAAATTTTCAGAAATAAAAAGTGCAACACTGAACGTGCAAATTTTAACGACTTCGTGTGTTTTTCAAAAACAACTTTAAAACGCCACACTTTCCTTTTTTAATAACCAGTTCTAAAAATACTTTAACAGTTTTTTAAAAATAATTTACTGCAAAATTTTGCGTCAGCCATTATATGATATACAACCTGACAAGTACAGTTTGAAATACACTTATATAAAATTTATTCTTTTTTCATTGCCGCTGTAAATATGTATATTCATTACGAGTTTTATTATAATCGTAAAAGCTTATATTATAGGAAGTGTTTTTCGTTAGAATAACTGTACGTGCCATAGTGCTGTGTCGTGAACTAGATGATAAACCGTTTGTTATTCAAATCGCCTTCACTGTCATAAATCTTTAAAATTTTAGTACTGCGACAACAGGGAAAACACTTTTTTTTAAATTGTTTATTAAAGACCTATTCCCGGAATATAATTGCTGTTGGGCGGATGCACCATGCGCTCGTGGGCTCTCGATGTAGATAAACTGTCTGCAAGACGCATGTGTGCTGCCCTGACCGCTTTGTACATATCCACTCCTGTAGGAATCATGTAAATAAGAGGCACTGCAAGAATTTGAATGTAGAGTGTCGGTCGTTGTGTTTCTCTCTTTTACCGTGTTCCATTACGAGAACTATAACTAAGCTCAATTTAACTTTTTCGTCTGAAAGAACATAATACTGAGTTAGAAGCCCCAGAGCCTGAATTATGATACCACAAATATTAAAACACAAAAAGGTTATAATGCACACTCGATCCTCCTTTGGAAAAATGGCTATTAAAAGTAATTAGTTTGGGGAGTGAATTACCTTCAGAACTCCAACTATTAAGATTAAAGCTCCCAAAGTCTGTATCACTATGTTCAACACGACAACAGTCTGAGGTGCTAAAAAACGCTGTTTAGTTGAGACAACGATAAAGACACATACAACCTTCCGGGAAGGGGTAAATGCTGATTAAGGCCGTTTTGACAGCAGCAAAGATCTGAAAATTTCATTTGTCATGTCATTAATCTCGACACAATTAACTTACGATGATTATCGCAGCTCCCAACAAAGATTCTGTCCGTAGGCTGAGAAAAAAAATTGTCATTGCGACAGTTTGACAGTTGTCAATATTGTTCGGCAAGTTTTTATGAATGAGTGGAAAAAGGTTGTAATTAGTGGGTAATTTAAGTAAAAGAATGACTCACTCAGAGTTATTTTAAATGCACTATTAATTTTTCATTACTTGACAAAAGTAAACGCATTGTTTTTACTTTTTTAATGGATCATGAAGTAAGACTCAGTTTTGTTTGTGTAAAAATAATAGTAATTATTTTTTAATTGCTTAATTGGTAAGTGTACAGACAAATTTGGGTTCGTGACTCACAGAAATCATTTGAATGTTGTTTTACGGCTGACTGAGGAAAGTAATTTTTTTTCAGTGCACTGGGATCCGCAACGATAGTTCATTAGTGGGTTTCTAATTTTTAGAAAATTGGAAAAAATACAAAATGAGTGAGTCTGATAACAGTTGTAAGGGAAGCTTAGCAAGTCCTTAAAAAATCTGAGACATTAGAGGAACTTACAATGTATTGTAAGTTCCTCTAATGTCATCATCTGTAGATGGGTTTTTATTAAGTCTTTATACGTCGATGATCCAATTAAAAATGATAAACAGTTTCAAGCTGTTTAGGCAGAAAGAATTTTTCAATAAAGGTTTATACTGTTTATGTTTAAAATCACTAAAACAATGCTAGTTAATATATTCTAAAATCTTGTTCTGCACATTAAATTTTTTTGTAATATGTAAATATAGTGACGTAAAACTTTCTTATTTTAAAATTAATGCTTGCTAACTGTAATCCTTTGAAACTCTTTAAAAAATAAAATATCTGTCAAAAATAAAATAACAGCGCTGCCGAAAATTCTTTCATACTATTAAAAAATACATTAGAGGCCCCCACGATTCTTTCACACTCAAAAGCAAAAAGGCCCCTACTATGTTTCCAAATTCATATTCTTTCAAAAACAAAATACAATTCATTAATTTTTTTGAACAACCTCTTTAAGCAACTCTAAAAAATATAAAACTATAGATGTAGATCCATAATATTTTCCAGATTTAGGATAGGATTTACCCATAAAAATTTTGAGATGACCTCATCAAGCTTTTGGGAAAGATAAACAACATTTTGAATTAGAGATTTGCCATATTGACCATAAACTTAAAACGTTTGCAAGCTTTCAGAACAGTCCGTTTTATAGTTTCTCAGTTACATTGTAAAATGTTGTTACACAATTTTAATGTTGTTATCCAAAAATGTAGACGTCTACAGTAGAAAATAAAGACAAATTAATAGTACCACAGCTACAAAAGCATGTTGTTTTATAAAATTTATGATGCCTGATGAGTGATGACGGTATTGTGTGCCGATATAGCAAAAATCAAAATTTAATTAAAAATCCCCTTTTTCGTTAAATGTATATGTAAAAATCCGAAGAACTGTGAAGCTGTCGTACATCCTAGTATACTAAATGATTCGTTCTTTTCTCACAAACCTTGAAGCATATTTTTAAATTATGCCCTCAAACAGGATCAGAACCCACTAATATTTCATTAAAGGCTGATGAAACACACTGTAGATCTTGTACTCATTAAAAAAAGTGTACAACACAGATGAGCAACAGTCGAGTACATGTTACTTAGTATCGTTTTTACTTTTCCCCAGAAAAGGCGATAAAAATCTAGATAACAAGATAACAACAGCATCTGTTCTTAGAAAACGATTTACGTTATTTCTTCCACTATCGCGATATGTGGACTTGATAAAACAATACAATTCCGGTTTAAAAAATCCCGAGTACATGAAATATTAGTAAATCAAGTGATTAATTTACTTACAAAAAACTAAAACCAATGTTTTGTTTCACTCAAAGCGAAACTAATCTCGTCCGACAATTCAAGTGTCCGGTGAAGTACATTCATTCATCTTCACCAAAAAAGATGCTATCACCTCAAGTGAAAAATCTTGATTTTAGCCAACAGTACCACTATCTCGCCAGCTTTATTTCATAAAGTAAATATTTTTCTTACATAATAATCTCTTTGCTATAGAAAACGTTGAATATTTAAAAATAAAAGTAGGACAGGCTTAAGTAACGATGATAATCAAGTTTAATTATTACTCATGAAAATCTCATCGAAACTAGACCAGATATCACGCCATTGGAGTGGACTTTTCGTGGTCGTGCATTTTTACCTCTGCTAATGGCGGAATTTGTGGAAAAAACCAGTCACCGTTATCTGATAGGATGACATGTGTAGAATAGGAATTTCCTGAAAATGACGGAGATGCACCGCCCGCGGTAACAAGTAAAGTGGACGAAACGTCGTATCAGGAACAATATAACTGCTAGCACCGCAAAAACCAACAAGTACTCACCCGTAAATGTCACCACTCTACCAACTTTCACATTTGTTTTATGAGTCACGCTGTATTTTTTCCAGCAGTGTTTCCTTTGTGCGCGTTCTCCGGCCAAATCAAACCGCAGAATAGGCCCCGGTTACTTATTAAAAGATAAAAACAAGAATGTTTAAACGACGTCGAATGAAAAACATGTAACATAACGATGTTACAAAAAAGGGTGTTACAACTGACGTTCTAATTTTTTGAAGTGGATAAGAATATATAATGTTTAAATTCCTTGCCTTCCTGTTTCTGTCTTCATTTTGATCTTAAACCAACGCTTATTAGCAACGCGCGGAATTGTGTTTCATACGCTCGATCCAGTGCTGTCGCGGCGATAGTTTGATTACAAATATATTTTTCTTTTGGACTATATCAACATAATATAACATTTCAAGATCACAAATCTGTGGTCCTGTGTTTGAAAAATTAAAAAGGGCATCGAGTATTTTTATTTGAAGTAATATAGTAATATAGAAGTAGTTTTTTAACAAGCTGTAAACACTCCAAGCGACGCACTGGCTACGACCTTGTGGACCAGATCAAAGCGTCCCCGCTACTCGCCGTAAAACACACCTTGCTTCAACTGGGGAATTGCATCCGTAAGATATTTTTCCGCCCAGTGCTTATTAGTAAAGAGCAAACTCATGATAGGTATTCTTGAATTTAAAAAGATTTTGTAAAAAATTGTTAAAAGAAATCAATTGATTTTTATTTTCATTGACTAGGGTGCATTTGACGAATGACTAATTTCATTCTGGTCGACGTTTCATAAATCCGAAATTATGGAAAAGTAGGTACATATTTAGGTCTCCTTTTTCCGTCTGTTCCGTCTAGTTTATTAATCTGCTTAGACGTGTAGATTGTAAGATATACATATGAATATCATGTGGATGGTAAATCGCTGACCAAAATTTATCTCATCATCCCCACCAACAATTTGATAACGTCATCTCAAAATCTTGCTTGGTAATGCTATCTAACTTTTATAAAATTACATACTTCCGTATTTATGGCTTATGAATCCGCTTTGATTTCTTACTCTAGGTATCCACATTGTTTTCAAAAAACATCCAAATTGCATAACATTTAATATTTTATAGCAGTATAAGAGAAACACAGTTCAAGTAGTCGCTTGATTCGATTGAAGTAGCGTCATACTAAAAACGCGAAGGTCGCCGGTTCAATTCCTTCATGGGCCAATTTTTTTCTTACACTGTGACTGGTATTAACTGCATTTTTTAAAGTATAAGGGTTATCATAAAATAAATAAAATTTCGTAAAATCAAATTTTATAATTTTTCGAAGAATCCTACACCAATTTTTGAAGAAAACGATATCAAGATACAACCTGTGAAAGTCGTCGAGTAGTTTAACACTCAAAAAAATCTGTAAATTTAAAAATAGGTAAAACATTTTATTAAACGCTGTTTTTTGTTATGTTTCATATAATAAAATTTGGCATATATACGGAGAACAGAAGTAATGAATATAATAATCGATACAATAATTATTGGGTTTCAAGGAGGGTTGAAGAAAGTTGTTACTAAAAATTTTAGATGTTGCTTTTAATTGAGGAAAGCTGATAAGAGTGTGAAAACTTTTATAGTTTTGGAAATTTCCTTCTACCCTATACAATTTTATTGGCAATAACGAGACGGACAGTTGTACAATAGCAAGAGATATTTACAACTTAAGCTGGCGCGTGTCGGTAATCCCCAGATGTTAGAAAGCACAATAATCCAGGTCCGAACAGGGATCATCGTTACTCAGGAACGAAAATGACCATTATTTTAAAGTACAACTACCTACTAAATGTTCCAGACAAATTCGAGTGAACTGGTGTGAGCCGTAAATATTTCTTACCATTGTACTACTGTCCGTCTCGTTATTGCCAATAAAATTTTATAGGGTACAATGAAATTTCCAAAACTATATACTGTACAGCTAATAATGTGAGTTCCACAGGAATTTTTTCATAATAAAACTAAACTCTTATTTTCCATTAGTGAATTACAAAATTAATAATACGATAATTGTAAAATATATAGTTGAAACAAGAAAAGGTAGAACTAGCCGTGCCAGATTAGATTATAAATTATTATTAATTGGGGAACAACGAAAAATTAGAACTAGGATCTCCGAGGCATGCCAGTTTTAATAATTTTAAATGTATGAACATTTTTTACGAACAGCCGAGTGTAGGTATGTACAAAAAAAGGTGTTTCACACCATGTTCAAATATTACTCAGTATTATTCTTAACTTTTCAGTACAGTACAATAAGTAAATAAAATAATGACGATAAAAATATAGATAGGTAAGATAACACCGTCTTTGAATCTTTTATCTGATATTTTTCCACGTAAACGATGAACATGTGTAGTTAATAAAGACAATGAAAGGAAAGGTCAAAAATTCCTTTATATCGAAACGAATCATACACACGAAGGGTGATGAAATTAAATTATTAGCACTGAAATGACAAAAGAGGAAGTTTTTTCTAATTTGACCACTATACACAGTTCTATGAATCATGAACAAAATTACACCAGGTGTCTACTAGACAAAAAAAGGAAAAGGCCACTTTACAAACCTTAATTAAATATTACTTACAAAAACCACTTCCACGGAGAATCCGTGCCTCCTATTGTTCGAAAATATGACCTGAGCATAATCTGTCTTTTCTGAAAATGAAAAACGAGATGCCGTACCAGAGTCTCACAAAATGCAACAGTATACTAACCTTTAAATGCAGGTTTCCTTAGTGAATCACTCTATATTTTCTGATCGGTCTTCAGGACTCCTGATGTTTTATTTTTAAAAGAATTTGAAAAAATCTCGGCCACCTTTGGTTTTTGTTTTTGAAAGAATTTGAAGGAATTTTGGAGGCCCCAAGTGTCTTTTTTCAAGAATGTGAATTTTATTTTAACCCTTTATCTTGTTTTTGAAAGTATTTGAAGAAATTTTAGGGATGCCTGATGTCTTTGTCACGTGAGTTTAATTTTTGAAAAAAAAAAATTAAGAAATGACGATCTCGGTATTTTGTTTTTGAAAGAGTCTGATAAAAAATGATGTTATGTACAGAAGTAATAAATCCATGCAATTGTGTTTCAAGGAGGGTTGACGGAAGTTATATCTAAAACTAGATATTGTTTCTAATTTCGGGGAGATTAAAGAGTGTAAAGTTTTATACTGAACAACTAATAATCTGAGTTCAACAGGAATTCTTTCAAAATTTTTATTTTTGACCTCTGGATTACAAAAATATAAATACGTAATACGATAACTAGTAACTCATATACTCATGTACTCCCGGTATATATTTAGTTCGTGTAAAATTTGCAATTAGCCATACATATTTCTAGTTTTGTAAAAAAACATTTCGTAATCAAAAATTATCAAGCAGCGAATAAAAAAAAAATCTATCTACTAGGACTTCTGCATTACACCAATTTTGACGATTTTAAATTTGGAGATCATTTTTTACGAGCAGTCGGGTATAGATACATACAAAAACGGGTGTATCACACCATGTGCAAACATTACTCAGTATTATTCTTAACCTTTCCGTAGAGTATATAAGTAAATAAAATAATAACGATAAAAGATAGATAGTATAAGATAACACCGTCTTTGAATCTTTTATCTGTCACTATTCCACGTAAACCATGAACATGTGTAGTTGATAAAAGGCAATGAAAAGAAAGGTCAAAAATTCCTTTGTATAAAAAGATTAAGTATTCGAATGGGTTCAAAAATCAGTATCATGAAAAAGGGAAAAAAGGATGTTTCTTTCAAATTTGACATAGCTATACACAGTGATATGAAGAAGGATCACTTCATGAATGGTGATGAAAATAATGACATCAGGAACAAAGACATGTTGACTGGACATGATTAAAAACGCCACCTCACAAACCTTAATTATTACTCACAAAAACCACTTCCGCGGAGAATCTGCGCCTCTCATTGTGAAAAAATGACCTGAGCATTATTTGTGTCTTCTGAAAAGGAAACTGACGATCACAGAGTATCACAACGGTATACTCACCTTTAAATGTCACTGCCAACTTTCACGTTTGTTTAATGAATCACTCTGTATTTTTCCTAATTTTTTTTTGCGTTCGTGTAAATGAAACGCGAAAGTAAATCCGAGATATTTATTAAATAATAAAAACAAGAACATTTTAAGTAGTATAAAATATACACCATAATTATAAACATCTTTACAAAAATGTAGCTCTTTGGAAATATATTAAGATTTACAAGTACACTCTATACATACATTTACATTAACTTACATATACTTTACAATAAAATTATAAGGTGTAACAACGATATATTTTCAGTAGAAAAATATATCTTAAAATACATTTAATTTACTAACAGTTAAGAAGGTACACGGATGCGGTTTAAAAATATAATCTATACAATATAGTCGAATTGTTTTAAATACAATTTACTGATCACAAAAAACGAACGGAATAATTCTAATGTATTTTTAATACCCGTTAACAAACTCTTGTTCAGGCGTCTCCCGGAAGATTCCCTTCTTTCGAAAAAAGTTCCAGAGCGCAGAATTCGTTGTATGTGTGTATGTACGACATCGAAGCGAACGAATCCCCCCGAAGACACGATCTAATAAATTAAACAGTTTTTAACAGAACACGTCATAAAGGAGATCTATCATTAACTAAACGAACCGTCAAGATTCTCATCAACAAGGGGCAAAACTTTCCGAAAATTCGAATAATCGGCCTTCGCGAGGCATCAGTTTATTGTCATTTAACAAAGACGTCGATTGCACCATAAAATTAAAGCTCTTTTATCGTATTCGAAAGCACGCGCTACGGTCCGAAATCATGCAGACTGTCCATGATTCTCCTCTCTTCGGACCTGAACAGAAAACGGTTAAACCAGGCCCTCATTCACCAAACGCAAAGTCTTACATGTGCTGCTGCTGCTGCTGTAACTGGAAGTTGTCCAGGTGTTTGTTGATCTCCCTGTGGACGTGCTCCGGCAACACCCCCACGTTCGAGAAGAGGCTCCTCAGCACGTTCAACTCCTCCGTCAGCAGCTCTATTCTCTTCTGCAGTCTTTCATTTTCCTTAATGAGGATCTTCACCTTCTCCTCCGTCTCCCTCGTCCGTACCTTCGCCTTTTCCCGACTCTTCCTCACGGCGATGTTGTTCCGCTCCCGCCGCCTCCGGTACTCGTCGCTGTTCTTATCACAGGGCTTGACGCTCTTCCGCGCCATGTGCTGGTTGAGCATCATGGATTTGCTCTTCATGGCGTTGAGGTTGAGCTGGTGGTGCATGACGGGACTGGGCGTGAGGGTGGTAAAGGTGGCGGCACCAGGGCCGGTGGGGTACGGCGCCGCGCCCATGTATCCATTGGGCAAAACATTACACGGCTGGCGGCGGTACTCCTGCGGGTCCACGGGCTCCTCTTTGATGCTGGGCACGTCGCTCCCGGCCGAGCTGTTCGAGTCGCTGTTGGAGTTCTGGTTCGTGGAGTACGTGGCGCCGCTGTGAACAGGCTGGGGCATGTACGCTAACGTCGTTCTGGGGTAGTTTGACGTCGGCACGCCCATGACCTGGCGCGACTGCAAACCCTGCAGGTGCTTGCCCTGCTGGCTTTGCAGGATGTCGGTGAAGAGCCCGTCCCCGAACTGCGAGTCGTCGATGAGGTTCTGCAGGTCGAGGGAGATCTCGGGGGTGTTGAGGTCGTTGAGCTCTCCATGCTGCTGGTACTGCTGCAGGTGGTGCTGCTTCAACAGCGCCGTCGTCTGCTTCGAGATGCCCCCGTTGTTATTGTTGAGCGTCGTCAAATTATTGTTGTTGCTATTCATAATGACCGACTTCTTCTCCCCGTTCAAACCCCCTGTATTTTGACTCTGGTGATTATCGTACATTTGCGGAGAATCCATTTTTCCGGACAACTTTCACTAGCTCCACTTTCACTGCCGAATTGTCTTCACGTGCACACTTTCCCGAAATTACCCCGATCCGGGCACCATCACACTCAAACTGCCCGAACGACGCGATCAAACTTGCCCTTTGGTGCGTTCGCGCCAACGTGATCTGATCAGGTGTGCTGTCGCAGCCTACTTGGGACCACACCGTTCGTGCGCTTGCCCAAGCCAACTTGATACTGAGATTGCTTAGCCGTATTCCTGCTGTTTGTAGTGGTTAAGCGAGCTCATGCGCACCGGCTCTGACGTACGTTTTGAAAGTGAAACATTGCGATTTGATTTCGTGCGCGCTACATAAAAGCGCGTGTTTTTTTTTTACTTGACGTAATTCGTGTGGATGTGACGGGGTCGATTTTACTATTCTACTAGAGGCGTTTCGAAATCGGGTTTTGTTTTGGTCTTGCTGCGCTTTTCTTCGACTCTGGGTATGGCTGGCCGCGGAAAAATTCGACGGTGGCTTGGTGCGGGTTTTATTATTAACTTTTGTGGGTGGCGGGGCATTTGGGCACGGTTCAAGTGTGGAGGATTTGCGGGTTTTGCTTTTTGCGATGATAAAGCGGGGGATAAAGTAATAATTTCGACGGTCGGGTATTAAGTTGCGTTGTTTTTTCGGAAACTGGCGTCAGGATTGTTGCTTCTGAGAACGTCTTTTCTATTTTGTTGTTTTACGATTTCGTCATAAAAGAGGAATAAACTATTTTCAAGTTTTATTCTTGGAGTTATTTGTGCTAAAAAATAAACAAACTGATAATGGACAAAACATCGACGTTCTGAAAACTGAAATTTAGACAACGACGTTAATTAATCTTAAAAATCGATATCACCGATATTTTGATTTAAGTTTACGAGAAACGTGTAACATTTTTTAAAAAATCCCAAAATTTGTTAATTAAAAACTGACCAAAAATTTCGATTTTCTTGAAAAGTGGAAATATTTTAAATCTTTTTATAAACTTCTAAAAATGGAAATTACAACGTGCTTCATTTGTTTTATTAACAAATAGTATACTACTAGTTCCTGGAAAAGCTACCAAAAGTTTTCAAAAGAAAAAAATTGATATGGTATTCTAATAAAGTTAATTGGTTCAAAATAGGAACTTCATGGCTTTAACTAAACAAACGGACATTTAAGAAATTATTAAAACATTTTTTAATGATTTTTCTCTTTTTTATAAATGAAACGCTTTAAAAATTTTCTTTAAACATCTGCGACGTAACTGAAGAGACAATGCTTGAAGCACGGTAAGCCATTTTTACCCGACTTGTACTGTCGAAGAAACCAAAAAAATACGATTAATCTGTGTGGTACTTATTATATAAAATCAAAGAACAAAACACTACCACGCAAAAGTAAATATTTCATAAAAATAAGTTTCAACCTCGTTTTCCGATCTGAATCTTTTAAACGAAAATTTGTGCAAACTTTAAAGCTCGTGACATCATATGTAAAAATTTTGAGACAGGCAACAGGATTATCTTTTAATTCGTTTTTAGTCAAAATTTTTGAGAATTTTTACCGACCTGAATCTTGGACCTCAAAGAATTCAGCACAGATTGGAATACAGTATTTTTATAATGGCGTCAACAAGTGTGTAAAAAAAGAAACAAACAAGAGTTCTACAGATTTCTCTTTCTTTTGAAATTTCGAAATGTAAAATTACAGTACAAAAAACTGCAAAAGTAATAATTTAAAAATTTGCATTTACCCAAAAAATGTTGAGAACTGTGCAAATATTAGGGTTCAACAAATCCGTCAAAGGAATCCATTATAATTTATTTTTATTAATTTTTCTCTTTTTCAAAGAATTCATTTCAGAACAGTGTTTTTATAAAGACCTCAAGCTTATTAAAGTGTTGTAAAAAATTAAATATGTAGGTACAGAGTTCTCCAAGTTTGTTATAATTTGCCATTATTTTGAAAATTTTTAAACATAAAATTATCGAACAAAAAAATAAACAACGAAATAAGTATTTGACGAATGTCTATTTTCTGTAAGTTCGCGTTTTCTACACGTTTCATAGTTAAACCTCCGTTTTCCTTTGGTTGTACTTTGTTATGTCTATTTCTTGGTAATTTTGTTAGATTGATTATTTCTGAAACTAAAGGACCAGCTATTTTGATTTTTTTTCCTTAAGATATTAGAACATCCACTAACGTGTTCTCGCCTCATCCAAAGTACTAAATACAGAATTTTATAAAATAAATCTCCCTTAAAACGTATAGTAAGTACGATATTCTTCACTGATGGTTTAAAATTATAGTTATATTTTTTAAATTTAAACGTACGAGAAATTTGGAAAACTTAACTTAACGGACTTTTCTAACATTTTCATAAAACACTAACACTGATTGAGTGATTACAGAACCTTACTAAAATATTACATATTTATCCTATCACAAAAATTAGTGACGTCATTTCGGAAGAAATTTTAAACACACTTGAATCGATTTGTCGAAATTTACAATTTTTTCTTTAAATTAGTAACAAATGAAACAACTTTGAATAGTCCCTTTACACACATATTAAATTTGAAATCTTAGAACAGTTCTGCTTTCTTTTATTCGTGAACTTTTTCTTTTGCGAAATTTTAAAGTGTTTTTGGATTTCGAATTTTCAAAACGTTAAGAAGAAAAAAAAAAGTTGGGTTAAGTTGACAAGTTCTTTTATTAATACGAAGTTGTAAAAATTAAGCGTTTTAAAACTGTTTCGAATTTGAATATCTTCAGATATTCTAGAAATCCAAAATTGTATTTATTATGTGTTTACTTCTTATGGAAGCACAAATATTGCAATCAATTTAGAACAATCTTGGAATTTTTACTTTAGCCATACACAATCATATTAATTTGTCTGCACTGTTCATCCAAACTTTTAAGAAAAGGTGCTGTAATACGATGAATGCCGATTTTTTTAACTTTCTGTTGTAGAAGAAATCCATACAGTTAATCAATTTATTATATAAATCTGACCTTAAGACTACTGCCCTGACCTGACCTGATCTGATCTCACCTCAGGGTTCTCTGTTTTACAAACTTAATGGTTCTTTAAAAAACTAATTTCGATCAAAATTTCGGCAAATATAATAAACTAAAGCTAATCCATTTTAATTATTTAAACTAAAATTGGTTTATAGCAGTCCTTGCAGATTCAACCGCCCCTTTAATCATGATTAACTGAGAATAATTCATAAAACAAAATTAAAAAATAGTTATAGTAATATGAAAAGCAACACATTTTGCACAGCACAGAAGTTGTTTTCATACATTATGAACAGATGGATGAACAAAACATAAAACCAGATTCAGTGTCAGTTTTCTAGTAACTTTGACATTTCTGCAAACCCATTATTTTTAAGTGATAACCAAAATAACCTCCACTTTTCCACACACAAAAGCCGGCATTATTTGATGTTATAGCATTTTTAAATGGATTTTTAACCTAATGACATGAATATTAATTTTAGAAATCTGTTATGCAAATTACATCGTAAAACGTTTGGTTTTACTTTCATTGATGGCATTTAGCGCGTTAACAGTTCAAGTAGCCATAGCTTAAAATTCTAAAATTGGCCCAGAAAAATACCACAATGTTTCTGTAACAATCAACCTTAACCACGACAACTTATCTTCGCCTTGATAGTCCTACGCCAATTTTTTTTATAAATTTTATTGTAGAATGTTATCTTCCCGCTACCGGAAATCGCATAAATCAAGAATCCTTGCCAAAAATTCGCTGATATTTTCAAAACTGTGTTCAAGGTGCTCGTTAGAACATGTGGATCGGATTTATTGCTTTCGGCCTCATTTGAATCCTTCATTCCACCACAATAATTAGAAAAGCCATTGGAGATAAGTCGCTTGTGTTAGACACTTGCGTTATTCATCATCGTGTAAGAAGCGGCTTAGTGATAGGAGATAAGAATCTGTTTTTAGAGAAAAAATTCCTTGACCTACAAACGTGGGGGCAAAGGAGAGTGTGTCTGCTTAAAAATTTCATCGAAAATTGTTTCCTTATGGGCGATAACAAATACAGAATCTAATCAATTCATTGCAGTGAGTATAAAGACGTGGTAAGGCTAGTGGGAAACACGTCTAGACGGAATTAGAGGAAACGGAGAAATGTGATCATTTCCTGCATGGAAAACATGAAAATAACTCATACTGCTAATTATGAATGCACGCGTCCTTCCCCAAATTATACGTACGGTTTTAATCGAATTAGTTTTTTCCGATTTTCCAGTGTATTTTGTTTCAAGGATTTACACTGTCACGCTAGAACGATTAAACTGATGTATTTTAAGATACATGCAGTTCTAAAATTGTACCTAGTAGGTTTCTCTATTATCTTTTTTTATGACTAATGTCCGATATGAAAGCGTTGATAATGTCTAAAATTGAAAAGTGGGAGCTGGCTTATAAGCACACATGTTAAAGATCAGATTAAGATCTTTTACTCTGTACCTATTAATGTGACTAGAATTGAAAATAACCGCAGCATAGCCTGTAGGTGTGTTGTTCTTGCTTAACACATTTGATTTTGATTGTTTAAACGTTAAGTTGTTCACGTATATATGTCCTTTATCATTAAAGACTAATAATGGAGGTACATTGGGAATATGAAGTATCAGATTACATGTCATCCATTAGTTTTTTCTTGTAAACGTTTCTTCCACAATAAAAATAAAATCACTTTGTTTGGATTTTTACCTAAAATTGTTTCAATTTTTTATTTTTTGAAATGAATCAAGAATCAAGAATCCCTTCATGTTTAAGAACTACCTTCAACCATCGAAAACTTTATTTAGTTTGTGGCCTCAGAAATAAAATTTTCGTTTTTAGTTTCTTGTTACAATCAGATTACAACCTAAGTTTTTCACGAGTTTATTAATTAGTTTTTAATTTTTTAAAATTTATTTTAAAATACATCAGCAATCTTAAAATTCAAATTATGGATCGCAGGATTTCTAGTGTGAAAGCAGCACAGTCGTCTTAAATCGTCTTTTGTAGTCACTTGTTTCATCCGAGATTTAATTTTAAATGTACGTCGATTGAAACTGATCTTAAAACTACATTTTTAATATTTCATTTTTATTTGAAATTCATTCCTCTTTTGAAAATAAAAAAAAAACAATTCTTCATGTGCTATTCTTTATCGGCTGATCAACCAGCTTTCATTCATGTTTGATGTCCACATATTTCCATAACACTCTCTCTCTCTGCTTCTCCCTCTCCCCCCTCTCTCTATAAAGGATTTCTCTGTATCAAAAATCTCTTTACCATTGATTGACACCCTTTACTTTTTTTTATTGTCTTCCACATATACCAATATAAACTTCTATTTTAAAGATTTGGAGCTTTAATTTTCATGCTATTTTTACTATCTGTTTTCCTACTTCTTCTGTTAATTATTATTCAAGTTTTTTTTTTGTAGTTGTTGCTCTTTTGTGTTGGCTCTTGTCTCTTAATTTCTTGCATGCAAAAATTTAAAGTAGTTTCTTTTCACTCCTCAGTATTTACTTTACTTATTTACATATACTTCCATCTTCTTTTTCTTTAAAGTACTCTCCATCTTTTTTTCTCTTCTTGTTTTAATTGTTTTTTCTTTCAGTTTGGATTTCTGTTAAAGTTGTTTCCTGCTTTTAGTGTTCTCATCTGTGTTTTTGCTTTTTCTTTAGAATTTTTTAAATCATTTGAATATTCGCACCCGTCACCTTACCAGTTCCATTCTTGTAATTTTTATCAAAACTTATTTTATAGTTGTATATAGTTCTAGTTCAACGATTTTTATTGCTCTTCATTCCTAAGACTTTTTTCGAATTCCTTTTATGTTTCCTCGTTTGATATAGTTTTATTATTTCTTTTTATTTATTCATTTTTATTACTGAGAAAAAAAAAATCTTGTTCTAAATTAAATTTGCTTATTTTTATTTTCCAAGAAGCTAGGGCCAGTTTCATTATAATTCCACGATTTAGTAAAATCTCTGTCGTTTGTCTAGCGTGTCTGGCTGTCTGTCATCTGTGTTAACGATTTTATTGTAAATGAGTACTTTAAAATGGTTATATAGCTAATCAAAATTTATTTGTTCATCTCCAACACCTTGATGACGTCATCACAAAATTTTGCAAGAAAAATCCTTTTTAAATTTTATAAAATAATATGTTTCAATGCCTATGGTTTCTTATTCTGTCTTAATTTTTTAATTTATGCACCTATTCTAGACTTTTAGAAAAAATCAAAATTTGCTTTAAAATTATTTGTAAATACTAACTAATTGCTATAAGAGTATCAGTTCTAAAAACTTAACTCAGTTAAAAAAAATCCTAATTAAATGCTATTCAAAACAATCAAAATATTATGTGTCCATTATTTATTAACGCATTCATATTTTTACATCGGTTGTCCAAATTTTTGAAAAAAAAAAGAACCAAAACTGTAATTACTATTTGAAACTGTTACACCAGTTTCTTTGAAATTTTGTAAATACTTTGAGGTTTTCATGAGCCTACTAGATCGCTAATTAAATACTGTACAACTGTCCTATGAACTGTCCCCATCAAAATTTGCTACGCCAATCACAGCTAAAATAGGTAAGATAGTATCATCCATAAGTGTAGTTTAAGCTATTGGTTTTTTATTATAATATACAGGATCTTCAAAAAATGGTGCATCAGCTCAACGCTACGTAATTTAATTCACAAATATAAGTTCGAGAAAAATCATTAAAAAATCCTTTACGTCAATTTGACGTTCACTTAGAAAAACAAAATATCGATTGACAGTCGGAGATCAAAAACGTGAAAATGTAGCCATGGTCACCCATCAGATTCACACTAAACAATTTTTAGTTTTTTGTAATGTTATAAAATGACAAAATGTATGGATACATGCCTCCAAAATTATTATGAATAATGAAAATCCAATCATTTCAGTTACCCAACACAAAGTAACCAATTAAAATGTGGTGAAACTTCAAAAAAAAAAAAACTTTAAATAACTATATCTACTAGGTTTGGACAAAATTATTTTTTAAATTATTTTTTCGCTGTTCCATAAATGGTCTTGAACGCATGAAATCAAATTTTTGCTCTGTGTTTACCATTTTTTGAGAAATATCATGTTTAACACCTCTTTAAATTGTGTTGTCAATTTTTAAATTTTAGAGTTATGTGTGGAAATTATGACCAACGAAGGTTTGTGATCAGCTCACGTAGAGGGCAACAGCTAAAAAGTTAATAAATATACATTGAAGGGCATTGCTTCAATAAAGACAAATTTTGCGTTTTTTTTTCAACGAATTTTAAGTCCTACATCCTCCACCACTGGAATGACGTCACTCACAGATCTGCATCACTATACCATTACCACTTGAAAACCACTTATTTTAGAAAGTCATTGTTCTTAGGCATTTTTCTTTTTTTATAAAAATTCAAATTTTGGTTTATACCATAAAATATATAAAATCTCGTCTATATATTATATTATCATAAAGATGTATAATATATTCACACTTTCTACCCACACTTGCCATAACACATGCCTTTATCGTATTATCATCAGCAATCATAACCTTTAAAACCAATCCAACCATCACGTATCAAGTCAAATCGCACGAAAATTACATAAAAGCTCGCTTCTGAACTCCGAATGGGTTTATTTATAATTTACACACCTACCTGTAGCGCACACTCTCATTTAAACTTCTCCTCTGATTTATGCGCTTTTAACCCTTGATTTTATTAACCTCAAAAATAAAACCATTTATTTATATTTGTATCTTTAACACCTGTACCCACACTTCCTGTAATAATGAATGACACAGTACGTCGTCTATAAATCTCCACGGTTAAATAATAAACGGGAAAAATAACATCACAGAAAAAAATTCATGAATATAAAGCACACACAGTCAGTGGCGTGTGCTGCTGCGGGTCCTCTGTTGGAAAAAAAGGTTGTAAGCGTGTGCATCAAAGGCGGGTCTGGAAACGTCACGTTACGTCACAAACCTGATTCACACGTGCAGGAATGCGCATAGATTCCTGATGAAAGTAGGTCACGAAATGACAGGCGATGGGGGACACATGGCGCCAGCTGGTGGGCGATAGATACAGTTTTGGTGGATAAAATGTTCGAGTGCTGGGTAAAACGCGGAAGTGTTTTGATTTAGTTCGCTTTTAATGGAAAGGTGGCACTTAAAATTAAAATGAATTAATAGGCTTCTAGACATCGTGAATAGATGGCAAGGATGTACTTACCGCATAAAATATAGCCCCCAGAAAACATTCTATATTTATTTGTATTTCTAGGGGCTATAGCACAAAACTGTAATAGTTATCATTCAGTTCATGAGACTAAAGTCAATGTAATTAGAAAATGGTTGTTTTAAGTTTGTAGACTTTCTAAAACCGCAAAATTACAGATAAAATAAACTGTTTTTTGGCTAGCTTTTCATTGTATAATACTTTTGCTCTTATTACAAAAAATAAAGTGTGGACTATGTGCTACTTTGCCTAGTTTACGCAACTTTTTTTTGTAATACTCCATTTGTTCCAAAATAAGTGTCCGATTTCTGTATTTTGCTAAAAATAATATCATCTCCATTTTTAGAGATGAAGAGGTTTTGCATAAACTGTATTCAACATTATGGCTTATCCTTCATTGATTTTTGCGAATAAAAAAAAAATGGAAGAACGCAACGGTACCCAAAAATTTACACTAGAAAAATTTGTTTCTAATATAAATTTGTTAAAAAGAAAAAAATTACATGTAAAATAAAAATAATACAACAGATTAGAATGTTACACATTTCTATAATGTAAAACGATTAAATGTCTTTTTACTTCCCGAGCGTAAGCAAAGTATTGTAATCGAGTCCCTCGGCCGATTCTCTACTTTTACGTTTTCTCGATCTTTCATGACCCCTAGAAGACGAAGAAATAGGTCTCCCATTTCCGTCTGTCTGTCCGTCTGTCTGCCGTCCCGGATTTTTATTAGACAGATAATCTCCGAAAATACTGGACCGATTGTTGTGAAATTTTGTACTTACATTAGAAATATCATGTGGATGGTAAAATGCTAACCAAAATTTGTCTAATCACCACTAATACGATGACGTCACTTCAAAATTGTACATAGTAAATGGGTTTTAAATTGTATAAAATAACATAGTCCTACACATGTAGTTTACGACTCCGAATTGAGTTTTTACCCGAAACGTCCAGATTTTTGGAAAAAAAATCAAAATCATGAAATAACAGTTTGCAATTTAATTTTGAATCTGCAAAACCGAATACTTTGAAATCTTGCAGATGGTTTACAGTTACGATAAACATGATAAACTTTGTAATCAAAATATATTTACTTATCCCTTCCAAAAAATTGATGACGTCAGCTCAAAAGTTTGCCGAATAAATCCTATCTAAAATGTACAAAATATGATGAGTTTGTACTTGTGATTTATCGTTCCATTCATATTTTTTAGATTTGCATATACAGGGTGACCCAAAAAAATTAATTAATGCGTGAAATTGTTTTATTGATTTAATCAGGAACTACTAAATCGAATGCTTTGAAATCTTGGAGATGTTTTAAGTTTATAATTTTGGTAAAATTTTGATCAAAATGTATTTGCTCATCTCCCCTAAAAATTTGATGACGCCGCAGCAAAATTTAGCTGAAAAAAGGCTATCTTAAATGTGTAAAAAATGATGAGTCTATGCTGGTGATTTGACTGCATTAATATTTTTTAGATTTGCTTATACGGGGTGCCTGAAAAAAATAATGCCTGAATCAGGTAATTTTATTGATTAAATCAAGAATTGCAAAACTGGATACTTTGAAATCTTGCAGACGTATTTGTCTTAAATTACAAGTACTATACAGGCTGTGCCTGTTATCATAGACAATCATAGCAATCATAAAAAAATTACAAAGATGTCAATGCCAATGACGAAATTGAAAATATTAATACTCAATTTATTTTAAAATGCCCCACTACAAAAATGTAATGCTAAAAAAAACATAATATGCAAGGAGTCGTCACGTTTCCGACAGCGAGGGAAGTACTGTCTAAACTCTTTAGACCAATTTTTTAGGGTTCTGCTATTGCTAATGCAAAATGGCTTGTTAATTTTGACATTAATATATATTTTCGGAAAGAAAATAAATTCATAACAAATTCTTCACTTGAAAAGAAAATATCTATAAGATTAATATAACACATTGTGCATGAATTTGTGGCATGCATTTTTTTAGTCCAAAGTACTGCACCATAAGTTTATTGTCTACAAATAATTAATTATAAATAATATAGTTAGTACTCTTCTCTAGTCTGCAGACGATTCAGGTCCGTTTTAATCATGGAGATAGGATATTATACCTCCATGGTTTTAATCACAGTATAAATATCAATTGATATCTATACTGTGGTTTTAATAATTGTGTTTATGCAACCTACAATACATCTCCAAGGATTCTTTGCCTGAAGATTTTTATAAAATCAAAGTGATCCAATTCTGAGAAGCATCAAATTGATTAGGAATTTTCAAATAATTACTCCGATCTAAAATGCAATGTAATAGATATTTATTTTATTAGGAGTTTAAGTGATACTTTACGTGTCGAGTATGGACGATTAAACGCCGAGCGATAGCGAGGCGAATTAAGTTCATACGAGTCACATGAAGTCACTTAAATTCCGAATGAAATACAATACTTTATTTTCAAACGATTAATTTTCTTTTGCAATGATTATTTCCTATCTTCTTGCTTCATCAAGGATTTGCCTTGATTTCACTTACAATGTTACTATGGTTGACAACCACTATGATTTTCACATATTTAAGTATACTCCGGCGGAGTATAAATGTTTTATTTATACGCCGCTCAAACACGGTGTCATAGAAATGACACTTAAACCCCGGTAAGAGCGTCATATAAGTGTCAGTTATATGACGTTTGAAAATAAAATGCTTTATATTTTTATTTAAGATTTTTTATGTTATATGTACTACTTATACTATTGTGTCGCAAGAAATGAACGATGTTCGAATATTATGTAAATAATAACAAATACATTCGCGGCCAGAAAATCTTAGACGTCAATGTCATTCTACTCTCACAAAGTGTGAAACAGCTTAAAGTATTGCATATATCTAATACTACTATATTCCTAACTCTTCAGAAGTAACATAGAAACGGTGTTCACGGACAGAGAGAGACAGAAGATATTGTTTTCTGTTTACAAGAGTACCGAGGGTTTGTGCGCATGTACACAAAATTGAAGCGAAAGTACGAAATGTCAAAATGCATCCAGGCACGCTATAAGTTCTGTGAGTCACACTATCGACTATAGATCAAGCAAGTACGAGTGTATGCGCAGTGCTGTTTGGTACCACAGAGAGACAGAGAGGTCCGATATATTACTATGCCGTTGTGTTTTCGACTCTTTTGAGGCTAGTTAGGAATATAGTAGTATTAAATTTTAGATATATGACGTATTGTAACCACATTATAACCTTATTTTCTTTAGTTTTGTTAATTTTTGATATAGCGCGCATCCCGACACTGGTTGTGACGTCATACATTTTTTAAACTTCAACGTCAGATAGAGTGGAATCACTGTCGTGGTGGGAGAACAGCCACAACCAGGAACCCCAAACTCCGCTCGTGCTACAACGCCCCCTACGGGTAATTTTGCTGTGCTCTAGAATGAAATTGATATAGGTCGATCGCCACACTCTGATAATGATCCGGGTGCCCCCCCAACTTTTGGAGTCATAAGAACTCACGAGAAGGCGCTCTGGTGCCGCTTACGCCCCGCTGCAGAGTTTTTTTATTAGGATTTTGTTCTCTTGTTGACTGCCATAATTTTATAACTTGTGTACTTGTATCCACTTACTTTAATTAAGATTTTTCTTTGTTTTTATTAAATTTGTGATATTCAGATATTTACATTTTTTCAGAAGGTTTAATTTGATTTCATTCAAAGTTAGGCAACTTTTTGTTGTAACTGAGAACTAAGAAGGTCTTCAACTGGCACAACTTAGTCGCAGCTTCTTTTTTCTTTTTTTTTTGTCAGTGGAGGAATAAATGATTTTGTGTCCTCCATATATTTTGTGTTTTATTTAGCGGTACTTTTCCAACCTTGGGGTCCATCACTTGCATCTAAATGCATTCCGCCACAAAAAAAAAAAAAAACAAACACAATATAGGGTTTCATTTTGTTAGACGATCACAGCCAAGGCCAAAATTTTGAATTTTTAAAATTTTCGCGCACTTTTAAAATTTTGTTCACATGTCAATTTACGGCGGGATGTTTGGGTTATCACAATAGACTATTTAGAAATTTTTAAAATGACCGAAAATGAAGGCCAAGATTTTCTGGCCGCGAAATTTAACCAGACGAAAAAACAGTCCATCAGACTTTCTAAAAGTTCTTTCAGAAGTTCTGCGTTATTATATTCAAAAAATTAAAGTCACTAAAAACATCTTTTATTATACCGGGTGAATACTAATGATCGAAATAAGGTTCCTTTTGATCGAGGTTAATTTTAGTGTGCCAATTGTGAATTATTGGCATCCGTGCTAGTATGTCAGTTCACAGTTATCAATTTTGACATAGATACATCTGACAAACGTGTTAATTGGTTGGAAAGATGGCAGCTGTCATAAATGTCACTTTGACAATGAGGTAGCCCATCATAGAATTTTAAATACGTTGCTAACCTGACAAAAAAAATACAAACATTAATAATCGTCTGTATAAACAACATTATTGCGATAATCTGTTCTTGCCCGTTGCTTGAGAATCGTTACAAATAAAAATCACTTTTCACTGACTTAATTTTTTTTTCACACTCTTATATAAATAATTAATTTACGAAACATCTATATCTATCTCTTGCCCTTTCGGTGTCGGGTAAAACGGATTCGAAGCCACATGAATTTTAAAATACTCTGGCCCACACTCATCATACATCTCTCTAGTCAACAAATTCTCCTTCAACTCACTCGACCTCGCCCACTTTTTCGCCCCAAACCAGCCCCCTAGACTCGGATTGCTAACAATCCTCACATTAACCACAGACTGAAAAGGTCGAATACTGATTAAATCTGACAAAAGTCTCTGTTGTAGGCCTGGCAAATTGGCCAAACCCCCCATCACAACGACATTCTCCGCCAATTTCAACTGATCTTCCGTATTGAACAACGAAAAAACGTAACCTATAACTTCAGAAAGACCAGCTTCTGCAGACCCCAACATATACGGTTTGAAGAGTAGTTCTGGCGCACGGTAGCGTTCTATACCCACGTGAAGTTGATGGGTTTCCCCTGGATTAGTGGTTTCGTCTAGGTCAGAAGGTTCGTGGGTTCTTATTATCTCGTCGAGTTCTAGAAGTTTCTCGTTTTCGGCCTCGCTGTCAGAATCGCCACCTGGAATTTGAAATTATTTGTTATTTTTATATTTGAAAAATTTTATAATAATTAAAAGACGGACATTTCTTTACTACTTACCGTCTTTACTTATCGCTTTATAAATATCCCAGTCTTCATCCCTCAACCCAAAATCGTCATTTCCTTTTTCTTTTCGCGCCAACTGAGAAATAATCCTCATTCTCTCTTGCCCAGCAGCAGTTCTTCTCTTCGCCATGTCTTGCTTCCGTTGTTTCCTGGTCATTTTTTTGCTCAGAATTTCTTGCCTCTGCAATCACAAACACCATTACATTTCACCCTTTTTTGTTTTCATTCTTCTTTTACCATTTTCTTCGCATTCTGCAAAAATATATGCATTGCTTTTTCGCTTTCGAACACTATTTTGTTGTGTTTGGGCTGTTTGTTGGGTGGTTCTTCGACTTCTTCCGAATTGTTGGACGCTAGGATTTTTTGTTTGGTCTTTTCTATTTTGGCGTTCAGGGTATTGATTTGTTTTTGCAGATCCTGGAGGTGCTTTATTTGGTATTCGGCGCATGCTTTTTCGATTTCGTCTTTGTCGACGTCCGCTTCGACCATTTCTTGAATATAGAGAAGTTGGTTGAGTTTCTCTTCATCTTCAACGAGGCGTTCTTCGCGTTTTCGGGCGTTGATTTCGATGAGGCGGCGGGCGAGCTCGCGTTTTCTTTCTTTTTGTTGTTCCACTAAAAAAAAAAAAGACAGAAAAAACAAAGATTAACGTTGAAAAATCATTTTATATAAGTTATATTACTCGTTAGCACTAGATATGTACCTATTAGAACATTTTAACTTTAACTGTATAAAACAAAAACAGTGAAACAAGCTACCTGTTTCAAGGAACTATGCAAATAAAATTTAGTTATTTTTTATAATGCTGGTATAAATTGTTTGTTGGAGGGAAATACATAATATACATTAATTTTGAGGGACACAATGTAACACAATATCCATGCACGTTTTAGCAGCATCTTCATGATACATTTAAAAGGAGTCCCTACCTTTGGCTCATGGGATTTTAATATATTTTCAGAATGTAATATCTCCGCTTTTAAAAGATATAAAATTTTATATATAGCCTGTCTACACCTTTTGCTATATAACCCAGAGCAGTTTTTCTAAAAACTTTTTATCATTTTGGTGAAATTTTTCGTAGTGAGTTTAAAAATCAATATCTTTATTATTTACCAAAATTTCGGAACGTGGTTTTCACCTTACAGAACTATGTACGTTACTCGGGAAACATTGTCGATTTTTTGTCAAAAATGAGATGCACTAAAAAGAAACTTGTGTCAAAGAAGCTGCTTTTGCTCATTTTCAACAAAAGAAAATCGACAATGTTTTCCATTTTGATTTTGGGGAAAGTGGGGCAAAAGCTGACACTGAAAATAGTACCATGGTTTTTTTTTTTTAATTAATAGAAGATATTTGAGTTTCCAAAATATAATCAACAGTTATAATCGTTGTAAAGAAAAAAAAGTTTTCTCTAATGTATTTTTTGTAAACATTTTTTTTTTTTCAAAACAAACACAGACTTACGCGTAAGTGCTGAACTCGCCAAAGATACACTATAAGGTAACTGAATTTTCTTAATGTGTTCTTCATAATATCCTGGATCAGTCCACCTGGCCAACTCCTCCCTATAATCTAAAGCAACTTCACAAATTCCATGCAACAGTTCCTCAGCCCGACTTAACGTAATTGAAGTAGCGTGTGCTGGATATTTTAATTGTAATATCCTATGCAAAAAAGAAATCACATGGAAACCTCCCGTATTCAACCGCCTCGCATTCTCAAAAACAATTTTCCCTTCAAGAATCGGCACCACGTGACAGGTATGATAACTAACATTCACAATCAAGGCGTTCTTTTGTGGTTTAACCTCATTAAAATGGTAGGAGAACAAGCAATCAATACCATAAGAGATTCCAGGGACTGAGTAACACTCGAACAGCAACTCAGACATCACTAAAAAAGAAAAAATTAACCAATAAATACATACATAAAAATGCTATCTAACACTGTCTTGATGAATTGGGATTTAACAGAGCCTCCGTCAACACAATAGGATGTGGGATAGAATTATCTGTGTCAATCCCCAAATGACTAAAAGTGTAATCAAAAAGGTGCTCCTGTGCCTCAAAATGTGTTACGACGTCTCTGTCAAACTGTGTTTTCAACTGGAAACGCACAGCTTCAATGTTAACTATGTCGTTGCCTACTTGCAGCTGAGGGGTTTGTATGGCTTCAACTGTGTCTTTTTTGGATCGTTCTTTCCGTGGTTTCGCTATGAGGTTTTTGAAAAGGAGGAGTGGCTCCGGGCTGGTGGCCCAGCCGGCTCGACACTGGTAGGAACCTGGAAAAATTGTTTTTCAAAGGTTAATTTTTTTAAGGTTAGACATACCATTATCGATTACTATGGGGACGCTGTTGTTACGAAGAGCTGGGGTGTAGGAGTGGACAATGTCTGGTATACACTTTAAGTCTTTAAATTCTAATATTTCCATGTCGATTGTATTGTTGTTTGTGAAAACATAACCTCTACCATTTGGAAAATGAAAGCCAACTGTCAAAATCAAAGATTCCAGGTTCCGGGTTGTAATCGTTGCGATGGTTGCCTACATAGTTATACCACAGATTACGAATATCCGTAATCTGTGGTTATACCATGGCCGACTAGTACAAAGATTATGGCCTGTCCAGAGGTACCATACGTGCTGCCTATTAATAATCTATTAATAATTCAAAAACGACAAAAGAATTATTAACACTTTTTGAAAGGCACAAACCACAATTACACATTTTGAAGTCTCATAATGTCAAGTCAAATTAAAATTATGCTAAATTATTAAGTGTAATTATTAATTGATGGCAACACGTATGGTACCTCTTGGACAGGCCATAACCTTTATACTAGTCGGCCATGGTTATACCTATGTTTGAAATCTGTATCTGAAATGTACAGGCTGAGTATTCTTATTAATTATAATAACTGAACCCTGACCAATGTTCAATGCAAACAACATACATCTATCAGTTTTTGCTGGATTCCAAAATAAACACGTAAGTTTTTAGGATCAGTGTAGGTACTCTCCATACCAGTTAGTTGTCACTGTTTCTGAAAGCCGTCAATCAAAATTTCACAAATGATATACATGATGTTCGCTAAGTTGAGACATTCCTTCGAACACGTGCTACTATACTTAATTCTAAAGGGTTTTAGCCTAAGTCACTTAAGCAAAAGTGGCATTGTAAGAAAATTAGATAGTTATTTGTAATTGTACTTTTCTAAAATTTTGAGTTCGGTCCTGTTCATTCTATCCTAATTGGAATACGATGCCTACCTATACAATATCCATTGTTACCATGGTTGTAATATTTTGTAATAATGTCAATAGTACTTGTCCCTTTATGACGTTTTGAAAATCGTTTGAAAGTTTCTGATTTTAACTCTTCATTTCATTTCTAGTTCAAGGTTTAAAAGGTCTACCTATTTGAAACGATAAGAAAAATCTATAAACTATCTAGGTGAATCACAACGGTAAGTTGTTAGATTTATTCATGTATTAAATTGATAACTGAAATGTTACACAACAGAATTTAATTAATCAGATGGCTAATTTATTTGAAGAAATAAAATGTAAAAACAAAGAAGTGATTTTTTACAAAATGTCTAACTTAAGAATTCTCACTGCAACTGCGCACCTGAGAAATTCACAGTAAATGCTCAAAATTGTTGCCGTTATTTGCAATGCAAAGCCTTGATCTTCGTATCCATGAATTGCAACAGGACAAGAGCCCTTGCTGCTGTCGAATTTGGTTAGCGGCATTAAAAATACGATCTCGTAGCTCCTCAACTGTGTGTATTTCACTCGTATAAACCAACTGCTTCATGTGCCCCCATAAGTAAAAGTCGCAAGCGTTTAGGTCCGGCGAACGGGGCGGCCAGGCAATGGGGCCATTTCGCCCTATCCACCTATGAGGAAAAGCGTAGTTTAAATAATTCCGCACTTTCAGACGATAATGTGGTGGTGCGCCGTCATGTAGGAACCATATGTTCTGCCTGTTTCTGTTTAATGGAACTTTTTCCAGTAATTCAGGCAAATCGTTTTGCACAAAGTTGAGATACTGCATACCATCCATGCGATCCGGTAGATAAATGGTCCAATAAGTATACCATTTACAATGCTAGCCCATATGTTTATCGAAAATTTGTGCTGAAAATTTGTGCGGCGAATTGCATGCGGGTTTTCAAAGGCCCATACATGGGTATTACGAAAATTCATTGTAACATTACGAGTAAATGTTGTTTCATCAGTGATCAGAATTTGGTTAATAAAATTTTCATGGTTCATAGTTTGTTCCAAAAGCCATTCTGAAAATCGTACTCTTCGGGGATAATCAGGAGGTATTAAAGATTGCACACGTTGGACGTGATAAGGATGGAGCTGATTTTCATGTAATGTGCTCCATATTTTGCTGTGACCTGTATTTACTCGATGAGCAATTTGTCGGGTACTAATTGCTGGATCTTCGCCTATTATTTCTAGAATTTCCTCTTCTAGATCTAACATCTGTTGGAGTCTTGGTCTACCGGCGCGTCCTCCACGATGTTCCTCTAATTTTCCAGTTTCTCTAGCTCGCTGTACGAGATTCGTAAATTAACGAGGCCCAGGGGGATGCCTTCGGAGGAATCTTTCTGCATATATTCTCAACGCCACAGCAGCGTTTTGGTGACATTCTCCATAGAGTATTAACATATCTACAAGCTCACTATTTTCAAAACGATAAGCACGTTGAAAATGAGCCATGTCAATAAATTTGAATGACAGCTCTGACAATACTCTAAATTCATATCCACGACAATGATATTTTTTGTAAATGCTAATCTTTAATTAGAAATTTTGGACAGGACCGTCTCTAAAAATTTCTAAAATTTATAAAAAGATGAAATCAATAAATATTGAAATTTTACTAAGGTAATAGAAGCTAAATCGCTCTCGAGCAAGGCATAAAACTACGTGTTAAAAGGAATGTCTCAACTTAGCGAACACCCTGTATTAAAAAAATATATCAACATATTAATTCAAAGAAATGTAATAAATAAATCGAACAATTAAATAAATTTAACTAGCGTAAGTACTGTTCAAAATGCCTTCCTTCCTGCGCAGCACACATTTCGATGCGATTTAAGCAAGACTATTCAAACTGCCTCTGCCAATCCACTTATTTGCAAACGTCATATTACATATTCTGCAATAATACCAGTCCATAAACATTTTGAAAGTGAACTGTTATGACCCAGTGTGGGTTATTTTGGGATTAATATTGACAGTTGTGGCGATTAACAACCTCGTTATTGCCAAATCTTGCTTCATCGCTGAACAAAACTTTGAATAAAAAATTGTTGTCCAACTCTAGTTGATGTTGCATTAAACTGCAAAATTGTATTCTTCTGGGAAAGTCTTCTTCTTTTAGATCTTGTACTAATGTCACATGGTAAGGATGAAACTTATTCTCTGTTAAAATTTTTGAAAGGGAAGACTGAGATATTCCTACCTGTCGTGCTATGAATCTTTGATTCACATGCAGGTCATTGTCCACGGTTTCAATTGCATGAATTTCATTTTTGACACTAGTAGCAGTAAGTCCTCTATTTCTTGTTTCTTTCGGCCAATTTTGTATTAACGTTTTTTCTAAACATCTAAAGATTTGTTCGAATGGATGTCGTCTATCGGGATATCTTGTTTCGAAGAAATTTACTGCTGCAACGGCATTTTTTCCGCATTCTACAAAAATCAAGGTCATATCAACCTTTTCATCGTTCGTGTATTTAACCGTCATCTTGTCGCGAAGACTAAAAACTTATCGAACCTCAAAACTGACAAATAGAATTATTGCATGATTATTGCGAAATTCAAAATTAACTACTTCTACTAGGTAACTATGTACATTTTAGAAAAATAAAATATAAAAAGAGTTACATCTGAGATCTCTTATTTTGTGTTGCATTGAAATTTGGTCAGGGCACGGTCAGGGTTCCGTTATTATAATACTCACCCTGTATATTTAGACTCCTGAATGGTAACTGATAAGTGATATGATAAGTGATTGGTCAATCAAAAAATAACCAAAATATCTAATTATAATTCTTTTATTTTCACACGTTGACAATTGATAGGTATATGTTCGCCAAACAAAAAAAAAATTAAAATGATATACCAAACCATCTATTAACTGTGTTACTCGTAAATCAGGTTTTTGTTTTCTTTTACCTAAGACAAAATTAATTTTAATAAAAGTTTCGTAATTTACTTTTATTTTCTGATATATCTGGCGATTTTTTTCGATTTTTTTGTGAAATTAAACTCACGTAAGTGGAACTAGGTATTTAATTTTTCTTGTTTTTTTTTGGTGTATTTTCTTTCATTAATATTTTTTCATTTGTAAAGAGAGATCATCGCTGGGTGGCGCTGCCGGATTCGATGCAATCCCAGCCAATCCTTCCCTTCCACCATCCAACTATTTACCTATTTTGTTGTAGTGGAGGCATTCTATACTTAACTCACTTGACATCTACCTAGTAAAACTTGTATAACGCTTAAGCAAGGATTATTACGGTCCTTTTTTGTTATAATGGAGTTGTAAAGTCTTACTAGGTATATGGAAAGAAGATTAACAAAATTTGAATAAGAAGCGACACTCCTGACGCTGTCTTTGAGCTCTTGCTGGTCAATTTTGGTGATCTTCAGCCATTTTGTTGGGGTGCTTTGACGCGGGAATTTTAAAAGCTGAATGTTGACAAATAATTTGTCTGTCTTTTATGTCGGGAAAATTGGTCGCACGTAAATTTGTCGCATAGTCAATAGATCGCAAGGTAAAAATCATCGCAAAGTATTTTGTTTTCATAAAATTACATTTTTTATGTTTTGATTCTTAAGTTACAAAAAATTTAAAAAAGTACTTTGGTAATACTATTGATTTAAAAAAAAGGGACAAGATGAGCAATTCAAGTTCTCATAGATCAATAAAAAGCAATGGGAATAAGACATTCATGTTACTGTCATTTGTGCTTTTTGTTTAAACCACTTGCACTACGCCGGACAAAAAATTTCAAAAGACGTCAAATTATGTATTGACTTTTAAAGTATAAATTTGGCTAGCATTGTTGACAAAATAAATTCAAAGTACCAAAATTTCAGATTTATTTTCAAACGTCAGTAAGAATGATAATAAGGGGCCATTTACAAGGATGGTTTTTAAAATGGCATCGTTAGAATGCTTAGAACGGCGAAAACGTGTGTATGAAATAAGTAACGACAAAGGTCTGTTATAAGAGTGCGATGTACGCCTACAATAAACAAAAATAGAACAGTGCGATACAGCTTTACTAAACACACTGTCTGTACACCTTGGTGAAACTGCGCACTATAAATCGTTTTCTCCATTTGGGGACAGTGACGCTTCTTGTTCAAATTTTGTTAATTTTCTTTGGTATATGTCAAGTGACTTGAAATTGAAAGTATATACTCTCTCCCCGTTCGGTCGCGGTCACGTAACATTTATTCGAATGTTGTACTGTACATATACAATTACACATATACAGGGTGTTATTGAAAGGTACGTACAACAAAATTGACAGTTCTTCGCGAAGTCTAGAAATCTGCAAAACTGAATTTGTGTTACCAAAATTATAAGGGGAAAATTAACCCCTATCCAATCTTTTTAGACGCTACTGAAGGATAAATAGGTAAAATTAATTAATTTTAATAAATCCTAGCAACTGTAACAATAATAAAAAAATAAGAGACCCTTTTGTTGCTGTAGAAACGAAAGATGACCTTTTTATCAGAGGCGTACAACGCGAATTTGGACATAAATTTTAATAATTTTTATCTCTAAAAGGAGAACACTTTTACCTGAACTTTTTTTAAATTTTAGCACCCATACTTCGAGACCAATTGCCGATTTTATTTTGTACGTATCTTTCAATAACACGCTGTATGTATATTATTGTAAATTACAATTTTGATAATTAACAAAAAACATGGATTATTTTCGCGGAGTGACGACAAAATCAGCGGTCGTTCCACCTTTTATTTGTTACAATTTTCCTCCTGCCTTTAAAACCGTCGTGATTATGAAATTGTTTGTTTATCTCACAAACTATGTGACAAACATAGATGCACATTTGTTGTAGTTTATTAGTTTATTCGTGTTCTAACAAATACGCACACGCATATTAATTATTGTAAAAAAAATTAAAAATGTACCTATGCACAGAGGGAAATTTGACAGTGTCTTAGTACGGATCACAGAAAATAATTTTTGTTATTATTAGAACAAAATCATGTTTGTTTGCTGTACACATATTATAATTACAAAAAATAAATAACTGAATCTAGCTTGGATTTAGAATTGATTATTGTGCTTGTCATGTGTTAGCGACAGTCCAGGTTCTGTCTGGATATATATTTTTTTCTATGCGAAACGGTGTATCACACGTATTTTCTTCTAAATAGTTATTACCAAAATAACTTGCTTACTAGTATCTATGACGATAACGATCAGGAACAACGTGATTTAAAATCGTCTAGTGTAAAATTGCACTATTAACACGAGACGGGACAAAGTTCAAACCTAAATTAATCAATTGGGTTTCATCTTTCAACAAAATTTATGTAAGCCTATATCATACGATTTTTAAGTACATAAATACTCCATTTTTCCATTTACGTATATTTTAATTTCTTAATATTACAGCTTTTTATATTATATAACCGGCCTAGACAACTGTAGCATTAATTACAAGTTATAGTCCAGTCATTTTAGCATAAAAAAGGGATCAACCTCGGAATGAGAGATAAAAAGCTGAATTTTTGTATACACCTTAATTTTGGCGTTCTAAAAGTTGTCTCAAAAGTCTCATAAAATCTCGTGTCTGCGTGGCAAGTTATTCAAGGTCAAAGGTCAAGAAAAACAGTTTTTTGCGATTATCTCAGTTTCTATTGCTCCAAGGATGTTAACATTTATTATCATAATTGTAGAGCACAAAACTTGGGAGAAATTTGATTTGAAACATTTTTTCATGCGCTCAGTCGTTTCTGAGATAGAGGGCAGTGAGCGCGCAGCGCTCATCCATACGTACTGTAATGCAATCAACCGTGAATATCTGTGAATACTACCTTGAATTTTGAATAATTCGTATTATTTATCAATTAATACATTGTATTTAATAACATTTTACATATTTTCAATATATTCATTGAATAATACTTACCTACTTTGTGTAATTAAAAACTCATTTAATGAAATACTTATTGTATATCTCAATTTATTTATATCTTTAAAATGTGTAAGTTTTTAAATACTTATTTTTCTATCATGATTATAACAGAAAGGTCTGGAAACAACGATTCAGGGCACCGAAGATGATGACGATGAAACAGAAATTCCCGAACGTCCAGAAGATGACGGTGAAGAAGAAAATTAATACTTTTGTTCTTTAAATTATTAACAATTTATAGATTTTCACTGCAATTCAATTTCAATCATAAGAAATGTACAGCTGCTCAATAAAGATAAAATTAAAATATATGAACTAGTTTTACTTCCTTAAAATTTACTTTGAAAAAATTAATATAACTTTAAGATATATAATAATATAACAAGTATAATATATTATTTAGTATCTAAAAACTTACACATTTGAAAGATAAAGTACTTAATTATTTTTCTATTTAAAATCTATTTCAATAAATTAAGATATACCTACAATAAATATTTCATTTAAAGAGTTTTTAATTACACAAAGTAGGTAAGTATCATTAAATGAATGTATTGAAAATATGTAAAATGTTATTAAATACAATATGTATTAATTGATAAATAATACAAATTATTCAAAATTCAAGGTAGTATTCACAGATATTCACGGTTGATTGCATTACAGTACATGGATGAGCGCTGCCCTCTATCTCAGAAACGATTGAGTGCAACAAAAAATGTTTCAAATAAAATTTGTCTCAAATTGTGTGCTCTACAATTATGATAATAAATGTTAACATCATTGGAGCAATACCAACCGAAATAATCGCAAAAAACTGTTTTTCTTGAGATTTGACCATGAATAACTGACGACGCAGACAAGAGATTTTATGAGACTTTTGAGACAACTTTTAGAACGCTAAAATAAAGGTGTATACGAAAATTCAACTTATTATATCTCATTCCGAGGTTGATCGCTAATTTGACTGGACTATTACGTTATAATTATTATTACTAAATTTATAAAAAGATTTTGAAATAATCACTTAGCATTGCATTTACTTTAGTAAAAATTGAGCATTATTATTAGTGATAACACTGATAACCTGCGGAGTTTATCAGTTTTAGTTGTAATATCAACGGCACACTTGAAATTGTTCGAAGATAATAGATTTAGATCAGATACTTTAAAGTTTGAGAATGCTCATTAAGAGATTAGGACGTATTGATTGAAAATGTTAATATGCATAAGCGTAACAAGCATTTGTAAATAGATGATAATAACGTTAATAACAATTACCAATGAATAATTCCAGTGACGCATGTCAAACCGGGTAGTCTTGATGTACAGGCAGTGATTACAGGGTTAAGGCAATATAACAAAATTCATATAATTAGTTTTTTATACAACCGAATAACGAAAAAAAATAAAATCGACTGTGTAGAACAAATTAGAAGCTTACTTTCCCGCTAACTCGATTTCTGATTCATTGAAAGTGCACCAAAGTGATCGTATCGTTGATAAAATTATATCTTCGTAATTTTAAACATCAGGTAGTCAGTGGGAGGCAGATGAATAATTCTGCATTATGTATATACTAACTTGGTGGTAACTTGTTTTGAGTTTGATGTTAAACTATGCTCCACTATGACTAAAATGTCAAATTTGCACCCAGTGAAGAAAATATGTTGTTTACACAAATAAGACCTTAATATTATAATTGCGTTTCATAATTTAAACGACTACCTTGAACACAGGTTTAACCAGTGTTACTGTTTAATTATGCGGCAGAGGTATGTTGCACCCGTTCAAGCAACCATTATTATTTTTGCGTAAAGATCAGTAAGGTTCAAGTATAAATAGCGTCCAGTATCAAAAGTTAACACAAATTTGTTCATCGAAGTTATCGACTTCCTGGAATGAATAGGCTTATAATTATCTTATTGTTTTTATTTTAAAATTACAAAGCAAAACAACTTTCTTAAAAATACCATCTTGTGTTTATCACTGATCACAGTTGAACAGATAAAGTTATCTGTTGTCCAACAAACAAACAAGTCGTTTTGAGCTCTGTGTTTAAAACACACGCATGTTTTGTACTACAACCGTCATAGAGGTAATATAATACAGCGTAAGTATAAATATTCAAGATTACAATAAATATATCTGGAGTTTTCCTTTTGACGAAACCGCAGTGTATTTGTCGCTGATACAAAACGTGTTTATAAAAATGGTAGGTAAGTACTTATAGCAGACTTACGAACGTACAAAATAATTTTTTTTTAGATATATGTCATAGTTTCATTAGTCGCTTTGTTCGTATTTTTATTCAACAGCAAGAAAAACAACTTTAGGAAGATTTACATATTTTTTAAAACGTTAAAACGGGATTTGAGGTAAGTTGATTCATCTATATTGTCTTTGCCATTTCTATTGAACCACCACCTGCTGATTTTGCTTAAATTTTAGCAATTGGTAACAGCTTTCGGTTGATTGACAACGGCTTTTAGTTAGAAAATTGTCTGAACATGAACGTTGCCAAATTTATGATTAACAAGTAGTGTTTCAACAGAAATGGCAAATACTATATATTTTTGCTGTACTTAAAACATTTCATAATAAAAGTGGCAACACGTCAAGTTCTTGACTTTTTAAATAACAGGTGTTCAATTGAAAAATAAGTCACCAGGCTGGCGTTGTGTATAATTGACATTTGGCAGAGTTGTTGAAAAGAGTTAATTTTATTATACGAAAATGTGAGGTTACTCCATGAATTTTTTAAATGAACACCCGATACTCATCCTTTTTTAAATTACTGTGTATTATTTATATGTGTTACGGTTAAAGTGAATACTCGGCTAGTTTCCAAACTAACTGGTTGTTATGCAAACTAACCAAGTCGCTAGTTATTATAGACGAAAAACTATTTTCTCTTACATTAGCAGGGTTTCTTGGTTAATTTGTAAACTGCCCAGCTAGTTTATAAACTACCGTACAAGTTTGGATAATTTACATACTTTTTTTAAAGTACATAAATTAACCGAAATAATTGGTTAGTTTACAAACCAGCCACTTTGTTCTGGTTAAAATAAGAACTTTTTCTCTAGTACGATAAAATAACCAATGAATTGTATCATATTTTAGGCAGTTAGTATGCAAACAGACAGTTGTTTTAGTGTTCAATGTAGGCAATGATACAATTCATTGGTTATTTTATCGTACTAGAGAAAAAGTTCTTATTTTAACCAGAACAAAGTGGCTGGTTTGTAAACTAACCAATTATTTCGGTTAATTTATGTACTTTAAAAAAAGTATGTAAATTATCCAAACTTGTACGATAGTTTATAAACTAGCTGGCAGTTTACAAATTAACCAAGAAACCCTGCTAATGTAAGAGAAAATAGTTTTTCGTCTATAATAACTAGCGACTTGGTTAGTTTGCATAACAACCAGTTAGTTTGAAAACCAGCCGAGTATTCACTTTAACCGTAACATATGGATTTCATTCCTTTGTATCAATACCTCCACACTTTGCTTGGAAAACTGTGTATCATCAACACTAAGAATCCTACTTACTATTGGAATCTTTAAAGTGATTATAAAACATCTAAAAACAAGTTGGGTTAAAATTTGATGAAATTTGCTGTCTCGTTGTGATGACGATGACTTAAATATCAATCATAAGCTTTTTTGCCTAACAGATATATTCTTCTCAATCTAAAAGCATAATAAAAAAATGTTTTGGAATCGTATACCTCCCTCTGTCCTAATCTTACGGCTTAAACAATCACATTTTACAAAGTATTCTCCAGCAGAATAGTTTTTTTTATTGAGCACCACAGTTTTGCTTTGTGCTTTAACGTAAACGTCAATACTAATTCTTTTTGCATTGTAGTCTAGTCCGCATCCTAATTTGTATGGTCATTCAGTTCGCACTTTACCAAAAAAGACAAGACACAGTACCGAAACTGTTCAGTAAACTCGTATCAAAAAATTCCAAAAGAAATGCGATTTATTTCGAAGAAGAAACATGGACATTTCAAGAAGTACTATTTGCAACTAGAACCTACTTCAACACTAAAGAGATATTTTAGGTTGAGAACTTCAGCAACAAAATTGCCAACTTTTTCAAAAGTAAAGGTTACAAAAGAGGCGACGTTGTGGCCCTGTTTATGGAAAATAGACCCGAATATGTTTGTGTTTGGCTCGGTTTGAGCAAAATTGGTGTGATCACAGCCCTTGTCAACAACAATCTTGTTGGTGATCCGTTACTACATTCAATCAGTGCGGTTCAACCTAAATGTATTATCTATGGGTCTGCGCTCAAAGACGGTACTTATGTTCATTCATGTACTTGGTGTGGCTAATATAGTAGTCCTTAGTGATAAAAAATTCTTCTGACGCGATACCAAACACAAAACTTTATCAGTTATCTGGAAGAAATGAAAAATCAGAACTACTTGAGGAGGCAGAAAATTTAAACGTTAAATTAGACCAAGAATCCGACGCTAGTCCAACTGAAGAAATCCGAAAGGGGAAACTGAGGGACAAGTTGTTGTATATTTATACTTCTGGAACGACAGGTTTGCCCAAAGCAGCTATTATTTCAAATGGGAGGTTCTTGATGGTAGCAACTGGTTTACCTGCAATGACGAAACTAACCAAAGAAGATGTTATGTATAATTCTCTCCCCCTGTACCACAGTACGGGTGCTATGTTATGCCTCTCACATTGCCTGATTACTGGTGGTCCGATAGCTCTCCGGAAGAAATTTTCTGCATCAAATTTTTGGAAAGATTGCAACAAATATAAATGCACAGTAAGTTAAAACGAACACTAATTTCGGTATCATCAAGTGAAAACGTTTTGCTTCTGTCTGGAGCGAAAATAAACGTAAATCGCCTTTTTTTTAATTTCAAACATAGAATACATAGACATATAGTCCAACTGGCGACTTTATTTTAGGTAGCACTTTACATTGGTGAAATTTGTCGGTATTTGTTAGTACACCACACAAATGATAATACTTTGATCCATCATTCTGTTAAGAAATTAGTTGGAAGTGGACTACGGCCACAAATTTGGAAGGAATTTGTCTCAAAATTTAACATCAAACAAGTATTCGAAATATATGGATCTACCGAAGGAAACGTCAACATGAGTAGAAATATTTCACAATTATCAATAACTTTTTATGAATCTCCCCCTTGTAGTGAACCTTGATAACACGCCAGGAGCAGTAGGTTATTTTCCCGTGTGGTTAAAATTTGTACACTCGATGTCATTAATCAAATGCAATATGGAAACAGCAGAACCAATTCGGGGAAGTGATGGTTTTTACCAAGCTTGTCAACCCGGGGAACCTGGACTTTTTATAGGAAAAATCAGTCTCAATAAAATCATTGGGCAGTTCCTAGGATATGTGAACAAAGAAGCCAGCGAAAAGAAGTTATTGAGAAATGTGTTTAAACCTGGCGATGTGTTTTTCAATTCTGGAGATATTTTAGTCCAAGATGAATTAGGGTACTTTTATTTTAGAGATAGAACAGGAGATACGTTCAGATGGAAGGGAGAAAACGTAGCTACTTCTGAAGTGGAAGCAGTAATTAGTAATATTTTAAATCTCAGAGATGCCGTGGTGTATGGTGTAGAAGTAACAAATAAGTTTTAGTTATGGCTCTTTTTGTGCATACTTAACTTCATTGTAGGTGCCCGGTACTGAAGGAAGAGCCGGTATGGCTGCTGTGGTAGACAAAGACAAAACGTTGGATTTACAGAAGTTTGGTCAAAGTCTGAAAAGTAACTTACCAGCGTACTCGATTCCATTATTTTTGAGGATAATAGAGTCGGTGGAATTAACTGGTACTTTTAAATTGAAGAAAACCACACTGAGACAAGAAGGTTTTAATATAGAAAAGATTCAAGATAAGCTGTATATGTTTGATGCGAAGAATATTACTTATGCAGAACTAACCGAAGATATATACGACGATATAATGACTGGAAAAGTTAGACTTTAGAGTTGTTAGCATTTCTTAAATCATTTTATAACGTAGCTGGTTTTAAATAATTAATGTAAAATGGGTACCTCTATGAAACTCGGGTAATTAGCAGATGAATTAGAATAACAAGGCTTTTTACCAAAATTAGGTTTCTTCATAGCGCTTTTGACTGACATGGCTTGGTTAAACCATGTGTGAAAGACTGAACAGTCCGTTTAAAACTTTATAAAGTAATATTTTAGATATTAGGTTTGTGTCAATTTTGGATCCAAGGAAGTATTTATATTAAAGGACTGACGAAAAACAACAACTTTATTGAAGTACATAAATCTAAGTTTAATTATTATTATTGTAATAGGCCAAACATCCCACCAAAATGAGACATGTGCACAAAATTTTAAAATCCACGAAAAATTCAAAAGTTGGCCTTGAGCTGTGATTGCCAATAAAAATGGAACCCTAGGCTGTCTGTTCTTTTTTGTGGTGGAATGTATTTAAATGCAATCTGATGAAAATACAACATGATGAAATCAAGATTTGAAAAGTAACTTTAAATCAAAATGCAAAATATGGAGAGGAAATCGTTTATTCTTTCTCCTTGGGAGGGAAAAGCTGTGAACTAAGCCTGTGAGGACTTATTTCCTAGCTGCAGAAACCTCCGCAGCTTTAGAAAATCAATGTTACAAATCTCCTTACAAATAGGGTCAGATGAAGTAATTGTGAACGTATTTTGCATATTTTTGTTATTATACCTAATCTTAGAATGACTTTCTTATTTTTTCCACTACAGTTTTAATGTGCCATATTTACATTTGATTCTCCAGGACAATATGCAAGCATGAAAAAAACATTTTCATTATTTAGTTAATGAGTTATAATTGTTTTTTTACTTTTCACTGTTTATATTTATCCCGGTACTCGGGGGTAATTGTGAACAAGTTATTTCTCTTCCATAGCATTGCAGTGAAAGATTTGAGGGGGAAATATGAACAATCCTTCTTAAGAAGTTGAACCATACAAATTTATGTTGGAATATATGTGTTTACAATTACCCCAGTTAATTATTTACTCTGACAAAAATAATATGTAACATGTGGCTTTTTAAACCTTTATTCAGTATAAAAATAAAAAAATATAGAATTATGCAATAAAACTCTTTCTGTTGGACTTTCACTCGACCTGGAAAGACTTCCCCATTTTGTTCCTTAGATTCAGGCTCAGGTAAAATATCCCTAACCATTTCAAACGAAATGGTTGATATGTCCCTTGAAATGGTAGAAAATTCAGTGCACATATTGTTCCGTTTGGTATAATCTTGTACAACAATCTCTCCTTCGTCATAGTCTATCTCTTGTACTCTATACAGACATATCTGCAGTGGATTTTTTCCTATGACCACCCATGAAGTCTAGTAAAAGAAAATTTCCAACTGCAATGTTTGCCGAGATAGGGGTTTCATAAAAAAACTTCTGGTCTTGCTTCTATTATGATGTTTCAGTATATTTTCCTATATCATCGTCTGATTCGTCCTGAAATAACCCATTTTCCATTATATAATCAGTTTCATCGTCACTGATATTTTGGAAGACTTGCTTTTACTTTGTCTTTTTCCGGCTGTTTTTCTTTTCTGGATGATATCTTTCCCGCAAATATGTATTGTTTTTATTCAGTTCGTTTTCATTAACGCCTTCTTTGCTAGCTTTTTTATTTCTGGATCCACCCTTGCCCACTTTTCCTTTTTCTTACTGGCTTTCAGTTCTTCAGTTCTTTTTTGTTTCATCAGAATTTCTTGTGTCGTCAAAATTTCGCCAAATCTCCAGGCTTTTAATCGGCGTACACTTCCTTTCCTTTTGAGTAGAGGATAGAAATTATAAATTATGTCCAGCTGTCTTGCCTCATAACGAAACTTCTGAAGTTGTTCTGGTTTCTTAAATGACAATATCGGATGTCTTTTCATAAAACAATAGTACCAATCGTTACTGAGACATCCATTCTTGAACGGAGTTTCCAAATTTTGGGTCTTAACATATTCCACCACAATGCCCTTAACATCTTCTTATTGCAAGGACATCCCATTCTTGCTTAAGCCTTAATGCAATTTCCAAGTTCTGCTTCGACTGTGGCAGAAAGAACTGCTGGTCTCCCAGTCCCCATTTTTGCGATACTGACGTTTCGACCTTTAATTCTATGATAGATGACTGCTTTTGGTATTCCATAAAATTCTTCGGCTTGGCGGAAAGTTTTGTTTTTATTTTCTACATCTGACACTGCTCTCGCCAAATCTTCTTGACTGTACGATAGACTAATTAAGTGTCTTCTTCTTATAATTTCTGGGCATCCTAAAGGCAAAATTTTGCCTGGAGTGGCTGACAAATCAGTAAATATAGCTATGATATGTGTTTACAATTGTCCCACGTTACGTGTTCACAATTGTCCCAACAGGCGAAACTAACCTAACATGTCTATTCGCGGCAGACCTGCTAAATACCACACAAGAATAGCGTTAGCAACACGAGAGCACGAGAGCAGTGCCCAATGCTATCAACTTTTAAAACGGAAGAAAATAAAACATAAACTGATACATTTTGATTAACGATTTAACATGTTTACGATAACCATACAATGTTTGCCATATTTCAGAGCATTCGGTTTATAGTTTCAAAATTAAAATTGTAAAATGTTGCAGAATTTTGAACTTTTTTCGAAAAATCTAGATATCTAGGGTAAAAAACAAGACACATTCATAAACCACAAAGTGTAGGAGAATGTTTTTAATAACATTGTTGGTGGAAATGATTGGGCAAAGTTTGCTTAGAACTAGCATTTTACCATTTATACGATATTCGTAACACACGTGTAAAATTCTGAGATTATTTGTCTAATAAAAATCAACACAGGAGGCGACGGACAGACAGACGCAAACGGGAGATTTATCTTTTCGTACCCTAGGGGTCATGAAAACAGGAAAGTAGCCATTCACCGCATAAACTCTACTACAATACTTGGCTAGTTTGTGCTCAGAAAGTAAAAAACGTTGGAGTAATGTTACTCACTTTTTGCACAAAAGTATTTATGACTGATTTAATTTAATTTATTAATTTGTATGGGAAAATCTTTTTATTATAATATATTTAGATTTTTGCGTGAAACTTGGTATTAAAGCTCTTCAACACAAATAATGAAACACTTATTTGAGCATTTTCCGAGATTCACCGCTTAGAGGGGTGAAAAGTGGTGCCTAATTTTATTTGGGAAAAATTATTTGTTTTAAATTTTTGACGTGGAATTTAATATTAATGCATAATGGAACACATATTTAAGCATTTTCCAAGATTCAACCCCTGAGGGAGTGAAATATGGAAGCTAAGTTTGTATGGGAATAAGATTTCTAATGTAAATTTAAATTTTTACGTGAAACTTGGTATTAATGCTCTTCAATACAAATAATGAAATACGTATTTAAGCATTTTCCGAGATTCAATCCCTAAGGGGGTGAAAAGGGATGGCGAAGTTTGTATGAGAAAAATAATTCTCCTGTAAATTAAAATTTTTACGGGGAACTTGGTAGGTATTAATACTCTTCAACACAAATAATGAAACACGCATTTCAGGTTGTTTCGAGATTCCATCCCTAAGAAGATGAAAGGGGATGACAAAGTTTTTATGAGCAAACATATTTTTATGTCGATTTTTACTGGAAATTGTATTAATGCCCTTCAACACATTTTTTACTTGAAGGTTGGTAATAATGTTCTTCAACACAACGAATCGTTTACGCGAGCGAAGCTGCGGGCGAAAAGCTAGTTATTAATAAAATCATAAAATATTAAAGACAACGTTATTCATATTTTAGTAACACAAGTTTTTTTTCCTAATTACGAAAACGTCTACTTTTATTGTTGAAATTGTCATTAGAAGTGTCATGTTTTAAGTCGGCTGAAAAAAAAATATTCCAAAATTTATGATGCATGCAAAATTCGGTTGTACATATTTATAAAATTTTAATCGCTATCTTTATATTACCGTAGACAGTTTAAACTATATAACCCAAATTTAAAAGTTCATTTTGTCACTATAACTCGTTTGCCTTGAATACTAATAAGCAGATTTCGAATGTGTACAGTTCTCAATCCATCAAATAAAACTATTACTTTCAAAGATGATAGTAAATGTTAGAAAATTATAAAACAAACAGTTTTATTTATTTTTGTTTTCGTAGATATACATTATTGTTTTAGTCGTTTTGGCCGTAGTTTTTCTATTGATCAAAGTAGCAAAAACGGAAAGATTTCAAACGTTGCTAGAAACAGTCAAAAGAGATTACAGGTAAGTTTGATTTGAACAAAATATTTGCTTTGTTAATACTTATTTCTAAAGCGCAGGCTTTTTGTTTTGAAAGTATATATCGTAAATGTTTAAAATTATGATGCACATGTGAAGACTCATTGTTAATTAAAAAAATAAATAAATTTTATTTTTACTTCATTTCATTCTATGAAATTTGTTTTTTGCGAAATTTAATCATCTTCTATAAATTAATGACACTCTATTGAATATGTAAATTGACGATTTTTTTTTAATCATTTGCATTTATATATTCTCGATCAAATTATGTGAAAAAGTAAAAACTACATTTTTTTAACGGATACAATAAATTAGTGCTATTCTAGTGTCGATAGGTTTTACCTTATTAAATTCGTTGATAGTTATCCGCCGAATTATTTTTCGTATTCGTTTAATTTTTTTAGATAGATACATTTTTCTTTCGTATCTAAATCTGCAGAAGAACACGGACCATATAGAATCAGTGGCCAATCTTGGTCAAGTCATTTGTAGCCTGTAGTAAGTACGTGTTTCGCCGGTGACGATTTATGATTATGATTTAAAATCCCAGTCGAAATTGAAATTAAAAATATTACGAATAATTTAAGCGGGAAAGTAATCAATTTACAAAGATAATCGCCGTATTTTTCGTTTGATGATAAATTTATTACCTAGATATATGTATAACACTCGTACTTTCTTAGTAATCTATACTTATATAATAAAGCTGAAGCTTTTGTTTATTTGAACACGCTTATCTCAGAAACTACTGGTTCAAATTCAAAAAGTCTTTTTGTGTTGGATAGTCCATGTATCATATCTACATATAGGCTATATAACATCACGCTACGATAATTAGGAGCGAAGTAGCAATGAAAAATTCGGAAAAACGGGAAAATTATTCCTCCTTTGACAGCTTCCGTTGCTTACGCTGCTTAAACGGTTAAAGTTACGTGAAAATCATGTATGACGAAATTGTTCCCCTCTAAAAGATCTAAAGAAAAGTCCGCGACAGCATATGTCTATCTTTTAAGATCGAGTCAGTATAACCTTTTTTATGGTAATGAAATTTGTTCTATAATAATAATGCATTATGTATAAAATTCTCGCGTCACAGTGTTTGTAACCGAACTTCTCCGAAATGGGTTGACCGATTTGTATGAAATTTTTTATGCATATTCGGTAGGTCTGACAATAAGTTGTAAACTATTTTTTAAACCTTTAAGTGATAAGGGTGGCCCACCCTAAAAAATGTTTGTCTATTTTTTGGACAAAATTTTTTATTTTTATTTTTTTAAGATTTGGCATCAAAAAATACACATAACCCTAAATTTTTACCTTTCTACCACCAACCCCCATTTTTTAATCGTCTATAAAATAAAAATCAATTACTGTTCCTGTTAGTCTCGCTAAGACTCAAAAACGGCTTGACCGATTTGAACATTTTTTTATATTACGGGGATGGTTTATAAATAAAAAAAATAAGGATAACTTAAAAGAACAGTTAAAAAATTAAAAAAATCTAAAAATTTTGTATGGGAATCGCCACTTCAAATTAATTTCAATAGTTGGCGTTTCTAACGGACCTGTCGTCTAACTGACGTGTCATACAAAACTAATTCTTCCGTGCGATTGTGAAAAGTATATTGCATTTCAAATCGTTCTTTGTTTTTTCGTAAAAAAAAACGTCGTTTATTTTACATTGCGAAAGTTTCTTATTCATTGTGATCTGCCATTCTTTTTACCTATATTCACTTTGTTGGTTTCGACAAAACCTCAAACTTTACCGTTATTCGAGGATTTAATTTGAAGTTTTCAATATTTTAAAATTCTCAAGACAAAATTTACAGATTTGATTGACTGTGAAAATAATTCTGTGTCGTTTTTTGAAGTTCATTAAAATGCCGAGAAGACAACAAGCTCACATAGGTCCACGAAGTCAATCAAATGTGCGACGAACTACCTCAGGTGCAAACCGCAATGATTTATTTCATGGGTAAATCGGATACGGAAGCTGATCAGTGTTGTGCTCATAATCAACATAATCAAACATTGAAGCGAGACATTGGGTGGTATGAATAAAAGTGAGTAGATACTCATATTCGAAGTACGAAGTACCTAGAAAGAGTAATAATCTTATATACCTGAGCGTCTACTCTATGTACTGAGTACCTACTTGGAAACATTGTATCTCTCCGGACACAAACTTAACATCTACGCGTTTTGTGAGCATTTAATCTAGAAATAAGCATCGGCGTCGCAAATAACTAAGCTGTCTGTAAAGCAGCTTAGAAAACCTGTAGGATCGTTGTAAGAGTGAATTTTAAGTAAACATGGTGACTTTCATGAACGTGGAACGTCGTCAAAAGGTGCATTCAGTTTGAAAAACACATTAGGAGCAGGAATATCGAAAACTTTTCATGTAATTAACTTTTATTTATGCATAAATTGTGCAGTGCGTTTTTTCTAACACTGGCCATAGAGATTCCCATCTCAAGGTGTCTACCCCATGCTAACTTATATTTTGGTAACTCGATTTTTGGCTTGATGGTTGAACACTGTCACTGTTGTCCTTTTTTGTTGTATCGAGATGCTACTTGAGCATCAACTGTTACTTACTGAAGTATTAGTATCATCTAGAAAAACTAGAAATATTTTGATTTGATATTCGAGTAGATACTTCGTATTTCGAGTATGAGCATCTGCTGAGTTTTATTTATATCAACCATTGTCAAAAAATTGATCGAACGTTGTTTCGATAGAACTTCCTTCGCACCAAAAGTATAATAAAACCTATTCAGCATTTTCGAGTTGAGTCTGTTCTTCACACAATTTTCTGATGACCTAATCAACATTTACTATCAACACGTATACCACCTTGGATTGGTGCAGTGTAATACTAAAAATAACTGTATTGTATTCCCAAAATTATCTGCGAAAATCGAGTGAGCCATTCCATCAATTTTTTGGGGGGAATAAATAAATATTCTTAACAATTTACCATGCTTACAATAAGTTTAAAACGTCTGCAAGATCTCAAAGTATTCATTTTTGCAACTCTTGAGTTATTCACTAAAATAAATTGACTGATCCATATATTTTTTTGAGTCATTGTAAAAGCAAATCTAAAAAATATGAATGCAATGATAAATTACGAAAATATACTGATGATGTTTTCCACATTTTAGATAGGATTTATTCGGCAAAATCTTGAGATGACGTCTTCAAGTTTTTGGGCTTGATAAACAGATATATTTTGATTGAAAACCTACCATGTCAAACAGTAACTTCAGAATGTCTAAAAAATTTCAAAATTCAGTTTTGCAGTTCTTGATTCAATCAATAAAATAAATTGACTCAGTGATTAATTTTTTTGAGACACCCCGTATAAGCAAAATTAAAAAATTTGAATGGAATGATAAATCACAAGTATAGTTTCATCCTATTTTGGACATTTTAGACAGGATTCATTTGGCAAAATTTTGGGCTGACGTCATCAATTTTTTGGAGGGGATAAGTAAATATATTTTGAATAAAAATGTATTATGCTTATCATATGTTTAAAACATCTACAAGATTTCAAAGCATTCGATTTTGCAGATTCAAAATTAAATTGTAGGTGAAACGAAGTTCACGGGGTCAGCTAGTAAATAATAATTGTACGGCTTTTCGGTATTTATTATTATAAATATGTACGCCGTGTTCAATAGTTTCAAACGATCGCCATATAATAATATCAATAATAATAATAATATTAATTAGTAATTTATTATTCAACTAGCAAAAAATAGTACATGACTATATAGCTACATAATCACATAAATAGACATAAACATTAAAATTTGTAAAGAAATAAAAATTTTACAACGGATATACAAACTAAAAATTAAATAACAATTACATATTTACATTTTTCAGAGAACTGATGCAATGTCATACCGAATAAAACCAGAGAGTGTCTACATTTATTATATAATCATTGCATGTGAACTAATGGCGAGTAAAAATGTTGATTTCATTTAACTATATTACAGTAGCAAAGCATAGGTTGTCTTACATCATTTGATCTGGGTACTAATATACATGTATGAGTTCTAGCGCTATCTTGTATGATATTGTGAAAAATTTTGAATAAAAACGTAAGTAAATAATAGTGTCTTCTTGCAGAGAGTGGTACTAAGTTTAATTGCCGCAAAACTATATCATGAGTACAATGTAGAGTTGAATATGTACCATATTTCTTAAAATAAAGATATTTAGTAAACTTTTATCCTAAGATGGATCTTACATATGAGTTATAGAGTTGCATAATGCAGTTAATTCACGAGAATTTCTTACAATAAAACCTAAAGTACGCATGGCCTTATTAATAATATAATGTACATGAGGTACAAAAGACAGAGTTGTATCCATAGTGAGACCTAAATCTTTGAACTCCATACATCTTTTTAATGAAACATTTAGCATATTGCAATCAAAAGAAATATTACAATTCTTGCGGCTATAAATTATAATTCAGCATTTGTCTCTGTTAATAAACAACCTATTAACATTATCTAGTATTAAAATCTTCTATGTTATCTATGACTTTGACTATTTTAAGATCATCTGCATATAATAAAACTTTACAGTTATGGCTTACACTTTTAACAAAATTGTTTATAAATATGACTAATAATAGGGGACCTAAATTTGAGCCTTGAACCACTTTGGATGGGCAATTGTAAACAAAAGATTTGTGGCCACTATATTCTACAAACTGTTTTTTTATCAGCAAGTGTAGATTTAACCAAATTATTACATAATCCAAAAGATTTTAATTTGTGTAACATAAGCCTGCGATTTACCTTATCTTTGACAAATCTGTATAAACAGTATTAATTTGTAATCTTAGGTCTAAAGAGAATGAAACAAAGTGTATAAATTGACAAAGATTAGTACTGGTTGATTTACCTTGAACAAATCCATGTTGAAAGTCGGATATTTGATGAATATATATAGGTAATATGGTCTCAAACAGTTTTGCGAAATTAGGTATGATAGCTATCGGTCTGTATAATTAGTAACATCTTTGTTTGATCCTGGTTTAAATATTGGACAGACCTTCGCTGTCTTCCAAACAGATGGAAAAACCGCCGCCTCAACAATTAAATTGAATAAAGAACACAAAGGTTTTGCTAAACATGAAATACAGTCACGAACAAAGAAAGCAGGAATGTTGTTACTACCCATCGTTAAGTTAGGTCTTATCTTCCGACTAGCTTCAATAATGTCCTTTTTCCTGATATTAAATTTGTCTAGCACTGGTATATTAAAACCACAACCAAGTGTTTTATCACATATCAACATATCACAGTTACACATATCACAGACAAGATTATCACAATTCCACGTATTTCAGCATTTGCAATCACCTGATAGAGGGTTTGTAGAAGAATCACAGAAAATGCTAGAAAAGTGCTGTGCAAAACCATCGACAATAGACTGTGGGTCCGATAAAATGTTGTCGTAGAGCTTCATTTGCCCTGGAATTCTTGATGTTTGATTTTTAGAATTGACTTATGCCCAGAATTTTGATGGATTAGTTTTCATATCAGTCTGAGAACGTGTAACAAATAGGTTAAATTCAAATCGTATTAACGACCGTAACTCGCTACTCAGCTTCTTTGTTGTATCTTTATGATGTAACAGACCGCATTTTTTAAATAATTTCCAATGGTGTTGCTTTTTAATTAACAAACTGATAATCTCTGTTGTAAACCAAATAGGGTATTTCTTGTTTGATTTTTAGCTTTTCGGAACATAAATGTCAAATTGTTGAAGAACCCTGCATACCTGTTCAGTGTTTTGACCAAGAAGAACGTCGTTCCAATTTCAATTATTAATTGCTTGATAGAAGTTTGGTAAGTCATCTGTTCTGAAATTATATGTCGGAGTAGTGGTTTCAGGTACTACACTCTCAAAAAAGTTAAGAGAAAATGAGAATAAAGATAGATGACGGCCGTCTTCTTTAACAAGAGCTAAATTATTTCGTGCAACCAAACATGTAACATTCTCGGAGCAAAGAACAAGGTCCAAAATTCTTGAGTTACTATTTAGTATGCGGTTGTTTTGTTTCAGATTGAGATAGTTTATAATGGACATAAAAATAGTAAAAATAGTTGTTAGTTGTTGACTCAAGGCAAGCCTCGAATTCTGGAATATTAAAATCTCCAATGATGATGCAATTGTTATTCAAGTTGTAGGATGTTTCTAAAAATTCGAATATCGCTTCACACAAATCCGCACTTGTTGCAGGTGGAAAGTAGAGATTAATGATCAAGATATGAACTCTACATATTATTATTTTAACTATCAATAAAACAATTTCAGGGTACGGAGATTCACACATTATCGTGTCTACAGCATATTTGTGATTTACTGCTATCAATGTATCCCGACCTTTTTGCCCATTAGACGATATATATATACACTGTAACCACTTATCTGTAAAATACTCATGCCTCGTTAATTTTAATAACATTAGGAATACCGTTTGTGTACTTTATTTTTATATCTATTTCTCAGGCTTTTTTTCGGTTTTCTTAAATTCTTTCCTGACGTTGAAAGCAAAATTTCTTTGGCGCACTATAAACACACATAAATGTATCACAGTGCTTTAACCTTTTATAAATATCTACAAGTTTTGTTGAAATCGTTATTTAAACAATAAACCAATAAACAAAGTATTTGTAGGACGCATGGTATCAAGACAAAAACATGTATATAAAATTCTAAAAATCATGGAAAAGTTCACCGATGTGCGTCACTGTAATTGTAGTGATACTCATGCGTTATTTATTATTTTTTCTTTTAAAAGATTTTGAAATATATTTTTTATTACCTTTCGAATGTAAACAAAGGAAATACGTCATGTTTTCTCGACATTTTATGATTCCTAAAGTATGAAAAAATCTATTGGCAGTCTTGTTAAAGTCTCCAAAACTATAAAACTCCAAAACTATAAAACTGGTTATTCTGAAATTTTATATGTAATATTTTATGAATACTATGTAATGGTAAAACGCTAACCAAAATTTGTCTGATAATCCCCACTAAAAATTGAATTTATTCTGTTTATGAATCCGCTTTGATTTTTTACCTCCAGACATCTAGTTTTTTGTAAAAACAAATATTTCGCAATTTGAATTTCTAAGAAAAGTTAAGATAATATAAATACGTTGTTCAAAAAGCTCTTGTAATGTACCTAAGACAATTGTTGATTTAGTCTTTTTATTTATTTATTTTTTTCATAAAGATGTAAATCTGTAAAAATGTAACGTTCCATTTAAAAAATATTACGTCGGTTCATAACAATTAATGGAACATTTTGATACATTAGTATTTAGTTTATACCGACTTTTCTTCACTCTACAAGCATTTTTATTAATTCTGCGAATAATAAAAAATCTTGAATGCAGGCTCATTAAACGGGGCGCTTCGCTTGGGATTCAGCTCGAGGTGTGTCGGTTTAAACAGGAAACGGTGCCCAAAATTTTTACAAGGCTTGCCCTCAAACACCGAGATAAAATAGCTTTTTATTTCGAAGATCAAACATGGACATTTCGTCAAGTAAAACTTAAAAAAAAAATAGAAAACAGAAACTGATGTAGCCTTCTAGGTGGAAAATTTCAGCAACAAAGTCGCAAACTTTTTCAAAAAGAGAGGTTACCAACGAGGACATGTTACGGGTCTTTTTCTAGAAAATAGCCCAGAGTTTGTGTGCTTTTGGTTGGGTCTAAATAAAATCGGTGTCGTTACAGCCCTTATCAACACCAACCTTGTCGAAGACCCGCTATTACATTCCATCAGGACGGTGGATCCTAAATGTTTGATTTATGGATCCACGTTAAAACAGGGTATGATTACAATTTTTGTGTGTGTAAGTTATCTTATGACTCTTTTAGCTGTCAGAAATATTTCTGGAAAAATATCACACTTGGAACTTTATGAATTTTTTGAAAACGGTCAAAATTCATTAGTGCTGGATGGTGCAGAAAATATAAATTTTCGGTTAAAAAAAGAGTCCGAGGTTTCTCCCACTGAAGAAATTAAAAAAGGAAAAAACAAAGACAAATTAATTTTTATTTATACTTCTGGTACGACGGGTTTGCCTAAAGCTGCGATTCTGACAAATGCGAAGTTTATTTTCATGACTGTTGGTCTACGTGCTATGTCACAACTAAAAGAATACGATGTTTTATATGTTTCCTTACCTTTGTACCATAGTGCTGGTGGTATTGGGGGAGTTGGCCAATGTCTGATAGGCGGTACTACAGTAGCGGTGAGGAAAAAGTTTTCGGCTTCGAACTTTTGGAAAGACTGCATTAAATATAAATGTACTGTAAGTATTTTATCATAGTAATACCGGGTGATTTTTTAAATATCTGCTCTACTTATTATGACGCTTACTTACGTCAGTGGTGACACTTGACGACATTATAGGTACCTAAATTTTATCTAAATCTTATTTAATAAAAATTACTCCTATTTATAATTATGCGTAAAGTATTTTTTGAAAAATTAGTATAAATTATTTTGAGGATTTTAATAATTAATAATAATAATTGGTAATAATTTGCTTAACACAAATATATACAGGGTCATCGTTGATTACTAATAGAATAGCATTCGGAAAATTGCAATTTTTTTTAGTATCCCAAGTTAAACAATTAAATTAAAAATTTTATTGAGTAATAAAATACGCTTTTTTGTCACATATTGTAAGTCTTCTACATCTGTTGTTGGAATTCATTTATTAATCGTAGTCTTGAAGACATTTACCACTAATTTTAAAAGTCATTTCCTAGTTTGCAACCCCTAATAAATTTAAAATTTCCGTTTGGAAGGTTATTCTTTCATTAATCAAACAAGGATAAGTTTTTGACAAGAGGTATGATAATTTAAAGAGGTGGAGCTATTTTTAGTTCAGAAAAAACTGTTCCATATGAAATCGTAGATTTTTAAAACTATCCTCAAATTTTACTTTTGAATGTCTACAAAACTGTTTATTTTCCAGACCTAACCTGACCCGACCTAATTTGCCCTGATATAAAGGTTGGGACCACGGTTGGGACATCTTGTACATAAGATTCATGTATATTTTATTCTAATTTTTAAAATTATCAGTTGGCTACAATCATATTCATTAAATGAATATGTGTACGCAGTATAAAAATTTGTTATACTGCGTACACAATATAAATATCTCAAGAAGATTAGAATTTTAATATTATCTTAAAAAAAATAAACACACGAATCTTTCTGCAGATAGCAAAATTTGTCTCCATTAAAATGTCAAAAGTGTTATTTTAACAAACTATTAAATTAGAAGCCAGAAAAGTCCTGCATAGGTATATGAGTTTATAATTTGCTTTTTTTTTGTAAAAAGTAACAGTAGCTCGAAATAAAGTAAATCAAGTAAATAGAAAAAGGTCATTTTTTCAGAAGTAAGTATTTACAAACAATGTTCAATACATTTAACCTTTGTACAATTGTACCCGTTCAATTAATATGCAACCGTAATTATTTCTATGGTTATTAACATATATTTAGATAATAAATAACTACACAATTTTTCAACTTTGTAGCACAAACTTTGTTAATTTGAAAAATGTACATTTAAATTTGTTTTTGAAAATTTTGTACATTTTTAGTTTTTTAGGTAATAACTAATAACCATAGTTTATTGTCCAGTCTGTTTAGCCAATATGTAATGCTCGTACATCCGAACAAACATTTAAAACATATTCTGAAAATTGTTAGTAGGGGATGTTAATGGGATTTAAAATTTTTTAGGGCGATTTTAATTTTTAATCTTTCGTTGAAAAGAAATAGAATTGTATTTTTCTCCTCATATTGAGAAAAAATAATTCTTATTTTTTTTTTCTTTATTTTCCTGATTATATGAGTAGAAAAACTATAGTGTTAAACTCGTGAGAAATTGGTCATTCCACTCGGATGAGTTGTTCTACTCGCCTTTGGCTCGTTCCGGAATCTCTTGTCCTGGTGGAATGACCAACTTTACCACTCGTTGAACAATATACTATTCTGGATTCTGGATTCTTAATTTATGGGGGCTGACCGTAGCCAGCCGGCACTTAGGCCTCGTCTTTGGGCCCATTGTACCTTCCCCAAGTCCATATCAGGGTGTTTTCCCGCTCTCTACTCGTCAAGCCACCCAACTGCTTGAATGTACTTGAATAATGCAGAGAGTGGAAACTCCCTGATTTTTGCCATACTAGGCCAGACGTCCCCCAGTCTGGATTTCGTGTCAGAGGCTAGGGCTGGACACTCACGAAGAATGTGCTCAGCTGTTTGCTCTTCTTCATTGCATCCACGACAGATTGGGTCTGTTACCACTCCTATCGCATGTACAATTTCGTCAACTTAAAGTCTGGTGTCGCCATACAAGCTGTCATCTCATCTGCCCTTTCATTTCCTTTGTTATCACTGTGTCCTTTGATCTAACAAAGTTCTACACTATTCCTCTGCGTTACATACCTTAGCGTTTATCTGCACTCCCAAACCAGCCCGGATCTAACCATGCAGCTGTCCAGGGCTAGTAGTGTAGACTTGCTGTCAGTTAGTATGCGTATTGATTTGTTGCCGATTTCACGTTCAGCAATGATTCTAGCTCCCAGCATTATTCCCATCAGTCTGTTTGTAAGACAGACGTGTGGATGCCGAGAGGACACTGTGCGTTCACTTGTTCGGAGTAGATGCCAGCTCCTGAACCACTATCAGTTTTGGCACCATCGACATAGATATCGATGTCGATTCGTCCTTCTGAATTATCATTCATTGATATTCTATATGTTTTTTCATATATTAATTTTGTGCCCATTCGGTCACAACCCATCCTTAACAAGGGTATTCTGTTGAACGCCTCCGTCAATATTGCTTGTTCCATACTCCCAGAGAGTGAAGTCTTAGAGACGTCCTCATTGCCGCTAGACTATTGTATTGTGCTTTAATTTGTTTACGTATAAGTTTACATTCTTTGGATGTGACCTCATATGAAGTATTCAGACAATTAACTTGAACTTCTTTCAGTCAGCTTTCTACATTGGAGAAATCTGCCGTTACTTACTCTCAGAGCACAGTAAAAACGATACCCCTATTCGCCATTCCGTCACAAAATTGATTGGTCTTGGGTTAAGACCGCAAATTTGGAATCACTTTGTTTCTAAATTTAATATCAAGGAGGTTTACGAATTCTACGGCTCCACTGAAGGCAACACAAACTTAAGTAATTATTTCTATTCCACAATATCATATCTTTCTTCTGTAATTTTTAGTGAACATTGATAACAAATCCGGTGCCGTGGGGTACATTCCAACATGGGCCAAACTTTTTCATCCTGTGTCAATAATTAAGTGCAACATGTCAACCGCCGAACCAATCAGAGGCTCAGATGGCTATTACCAACCTTGTAAACCTGGAGAACCCGGACTTTTTATTGGAAAAGTTAGTTTCAGGAAACAGATGGGTCGTTTCGATGGGTACGTCAACAAAAAAGCCAATGAAAAGAAGTTGCTTCAAAATGTTTTTGTAAATGGCGATGTTTATTTTGATTCGGGGGATATTCTAGTTCAGGATGAGATGGGTTACTTCTACTTTAGGGACAGAATGGGCGACACATTTAGGTAAGAACACTTTGGTATACAGTGTTATAAAAGATTAGACAAGGGCACAAAAAGAAATTACAAAATATTTATACATACATATATCTATACACACGTGCGCATCGCAAAATCATAAAACATGCAAATCCTCGTAAATATTGAAGGCTACTATTTTTAAAAAAGTTCATACGTTTTGCAATTTTTAGTGCACATTCTCACTATATACTTAATATATAGTATTTCTGGTATTATGGTATTACTTTTTTGCTATTTGTAGGTGGAAGGGAGAAAATGTAGCTACCTCCGAAGTCGAAGCAGTAATTAGCAAAATTCTAAATTTGAGTGATGCTGTGGTATACGGCGTAGAAGTACTGTTTTAAACTTTATATTTTATTATACTTACTTATTAAACGTAATTTTTCTCAAGGTACCAGGAACTGAGGGCAAGGCTGGTATGGTAGCGATAGTACCAACGACCAGAACACTTGATATGAAGAAATTTTGTGAAAATCTAAAAATGAACCTCCCATCGTATGCCGTTCCGCTATTTGTGAGAGTTATGAAATCGGTTCCATTGACCGGTACCTTCAAACTAATGAAAGTCGACTTGCGAAAAGAAGGTTTCAATGTGGAAAAAATCCAAGACGAATTGTTCATCTATGACGCGATAAATAGTACTTACGTTGAATTAACACCGAATATTTATGAAGGTCTCATTACGGGGAATATTAGACTGTGATTATAAAATTTGTGTGAATTGTTATATTTTGATTAAAATAGTAATAAAACGTAAATAGTATCGTTTATTTTGATTTACATTTGTTGTATTAGTTAAAAATGGAAAGTTTAAAAACGTACAAACTTCTGAAGTACCAGTATTAAATTTTAGAAATGAGTATCTGAAGCAACTGCAGAACAGATCACAAGTACAATGGCATTTGAAATAACATTTAATTGCTTTTTAAACTATTATCATGAAAGTTTTGTATTTCCAAAAAGTTTCGACCATGATAAATTCAATGCTAATTTGTTGGTCGGTGTTAATTAATTAACTTTAAGACAAACAGGTATCAGGGTTCGTACGTGTGCAGATTGTTTATTTTTAATCGAAATAACGCCAACTGTCTATGCATTATTAATAACCAGAAAAACGAGTTTGGTATGTTATAATTAATAAGAAAACTGATTAAGAAAATAAAAAAGGTATTAATGTCTCGTAATATATATAAATTTTGTTGCACACAAGGTGAATTCAGTTATTTATATTTAGAAGTGTTCTTATTTACAGGTATTATAAATATTTTTAATATACAGAATGTTTCATTTGAACTGAGAGATTTATTAAACTATCACAAAAAAATCTATTTAAGGTTATAATAAAACTAACCACTGTATTGGCGTTTCACTGGACATGAGATGAATAAATGGAACATTATGTATGCTTAATAATATAATTATTTCTTTCGAATTTCTACTAATAAAATGCTGATTTTGTATGTTAAATCTCGCTATTAAAATGATAGTTTAATCGAAAGGATGAATAAAATGTTTATTCACATTGACAACACGAATAAAGTAAAAAAACTAAAAATTCGCACTACCACTGAAATTTTCGTTGCTATGGATGTGTAAACATATTCAACTAAAATTTGCAACGCTTGATGGTCCAGCTCCTGTAAAACAATCCTTATGAAACGCCAGGAACATCCTTTGAATTTGACCGTAACGAAAGTACAGGCAACTTTGGCAATTTACCTTCTTTAAATGTTCATCATATTAGTAATAGTACAATTAATACTTATGTATATGGATTACCTAAATAATAAATTTTTTGAAAAATTTTCCGAAATTGGAAAAAATCTTGTATGATACACGTGAATAAACGAATTTTATCCACTCGAAAACATTATCACACTCGGCTTCGCCTCGTGTGCTAAACTGTTTTTTTGTTGGATAAAATTCGTTTTTATTTACTTATACCATAAATAGCTATTTTTTAAAGCCTAATATTCAAGAAGTAATTATAAAAACATACTGTATCAGAAGTCCACACTCATTAAAACTTGTTAATGCATAATTATATGGAGTAATAAATAGTTGCCGCGATATAGAATCAGTTACTTATTATAAACACTTATTGTGCAAACTTTTGCAAAATAATCGGGGGCACGATTTTTCTTAATCTGTTTTTTTCCTTATTTTAGATCACACAGTGCACACTACAACGCATAAAATAAAAAATTACTAGCAATGGTGAGTACCCAAATGTGCTTTCTGTGTATTTAATAAATAAAAAAATGTTGCAGATGCTTACAGTCTTGCTAGTTGTACCCCTGGTACTTTTTCTCTTTTGTAGTGACTACTGTAAAAGTGCTTTCCAAATTTTCACTCGGGACCTCAAGTAAGGATTCACTCACAATTTCGCCCTTTTGTCATCCTTTTATTTGCAGATTCATCACAAATGTCCTACTATTCAAAATTCGCTTCAGATCACTAGAAAAGAAGGAAACGGTAGCTAAAATTTTCACCAGTATTCTTTCCAAACATTCTCACAACGTGGCTTTTTATTTTGAAGAGCAAAAGTGGACATTCTTAGACGTTAATTATCCCAAATAAGGCTAACAATTTTAATATTTAATACGTTTCAGGTGGAAATATATAGTAACAAAATTGCACACTTTTTCAAAAAAGAAGGATACTCAAGAAACGAGATTGTGGCTCTTTTTCTAGAAAATAGACCCGAGTATGGATGCATTTGGCTCGGTTTAGGAAAAATTGGGGTAGTTTCTGCGCTTATCAATACAAATCTAACTGGCGAGGTTCTGCTACATTCTATCAAAACTGCAAAAGTTGGAGGAATAATTTATAGTTCTACTTTGAAAAATGGTAAGTTTTCATGCTTGTTTCAAGTTGTAAGTTTTCATGCTTGTTTCAAGTTGTAAGTTTTAATCTTTTAGTAATTGGAATCATCGCTGAAAAAATACCAAACATAAAACTTTATCAATTGAATGACAAAATTGAAACCTGTAATTTGTTAAGAGGTGCTGTAGATCTAACAACAAAACTCAAAACACAATCGGAATCTTCCCCCACGGAAGACATAAACAATGGAAAACTTACAGACAAGTTACTTTTGATATACACTTCAGGTACTACAGGGTTGCCCAAAGCAACTGTGCTTACAAATAAAAGAATTATATTCGTAAATGTTGGAGCAAGTACTTTTGCAAAATTGAGTTCAGACGATATCGTATATACCTGCTTGCCTTTTTACCACGGCTCAGCTGCAGCTGGAATAACTTGGTGTTTCTTATTTGGTCTATCTGTAGTGATAAAAAAGAAATTTTCTGCATCAAACTTCTGGAACGACTGCGTCAAATACAAGTGCACGGTAATTAATTTTATTGGGTTGCTCTCTATTCTCAAATAAATATTAAATAAACGTATGCAGGGTGATTTTTGAGTTATAGTATCAGTAAAATCTTATAGTTTTCGAATAGTCTTATCCCACTTTTTCCGACAGTATGCAGTTGTGTCTTTTCACTGCTACTCTTTCTTTTGGTTACTTTGTGCTCTTTTTCAGGTATTCCAGTACGTAGGCGAAATATGTCGTTATATACTGGCAGCACATAACGACACCGAGTTCCACGTCCAACACCATGTTAAAAAAATTATGGGTAATGGTCTTCGACCACAAATTTGGGAAAAGTTTGTCCGCAAGTTTAATATCAAACAAGTATTTGAGGTTTATGGATCCATTGACGGAAACACGACCATAAGTAACCATGTCCAACATTTTTTTATACATATAATAATAAATAGCTTTTCAGTAAACACTGAAAACAAAGTTGGAGCGGTGGGTTTTTTTCCCAGATGGGCTTCATTTATTTCACCAGTTAAACTGATCAAATGTGACGAAGAAACAGGAGCGCCGATCCAAGGAAGTGATGGATTTTATCAGTTATGTAAGACTGGAGAGCCTGGATTGTTGATAGGGAATATCGATTTTAAAAATAATATGACTGGTTTTTTTGGATATCAAGATAAAACAGATACTGAAAAAAAACTGTTGAGGAGTGTTTTCAGAACTGGTGGTGTCTACTTTAATTCGGGGGACATTCTGGTTCAGGATGAGTCAGGCTATTTTTATTTTAGAGATAGAACAGGAGATACCTTCAGGTGAGAACAGCAGATTTACAGCGTCAAGTGCTTCTAGTTTAACGAAACAAAATCAAATTGTCACTGTGTATTGCATTTGTAGATGGAAAGGAGAAAATGTATCAACTTCCGAAGTAGAGGCTGTAATAAGCAATCTTCTCAATCTTGAAGACGCAGTGGTTTACGGTGTAAAGGTAAAGCGTCTTGTATCAACTCAGTGTAGGTATATCAGCACTCCAAAACTTGCTTTTAGGTACCATTCCATGAAGGTAGAGCTGGAATGGTAGCTTTGATAGATCGTACACAGTCATTTAACGTGAACAATTTTTATGATAATTTGAACCATTATCTTCCTATGTATTGTATTCCACTGTTTGTAAGAGTGGTGAGATCTGTATCATTAACTGGTACTTTCAAACTATTGAAGGTAGATTTGCAAAGGGAAGGTTTCGATGTTGGAAAAATCAAAGACAAGATGTTTGTGTATGATGTGAACAAAAAGTCCTTCGTGGATCTAAATGAAAAGATGTATGATGATATTTTGACTGGGAAGATTAAATTTTAACATCAATAACTAATGGTATCATGTGTAAAATAAATAATAGCAAATCAGTGTTATAATTAAACGCAGTTATTTTGATCTATGCACATAGAAAATCAACTATGCACAAATTTTCGTAATATACGTGTGTTCTAGAATTTATAATGTATTGTTTACCGTTGATAACAATGTTTTATGGGTTCAGCAGTTGTTCATTTAAATATTTAATAATATGCATTTTAAAATTAATTCAGTACATTTAAAGTAAATTTGCTTTAAAATGGAAGTTTTCTTTAACCAAGATATAATTTAGATTAATGAAGATCGTGCATGGGATATCTGAAGATGACTAGAAAATTAATAGCTACGCAAAGATAGTTTCTCTTATTAAAACAATAAGCAAGTGACAGTCATATTCGATAATATGTCTGTTAGCAGCATAATTTCTGTGTTAACCTTCAAACATTTTTTGTCGGCATATCGACAGTTTTTATTAGTTGTAAACAACTTTACTAAAGGTATATAAAAACTATTCCAGTCGTTTTTAATTTAGTTAACCGACGCGACAAACAAAAAAAAAGTCGAGAGGTCGAAATTCATTAAAAAATGGTATGTACACATTTTACACATTTTTTGTTTTAACTCAAAGATCTTTTAGTTCTTAATCTTAATTTCACTAGTAGCAGTTTTGTTCCTCTACAAAGCAAAATTAAAAAATGGTTTGAAAATTTTGTTGCGGGATTCAAAGTAAGTCGTTACATTTTTGTTCGCGTTCATTAATCAAAAATTACTTTTCCCAGGTTTTTATCAAGAATCATTTTACTCAAACGTCGATTTCGGACATTCGAGAAAAAAGGGACGGTGGCCCAAATTTTTACTAGCCTTGCAACGAAGCATCCGAGTAAAGTTATTTTTTATTTTGAAGATGAACAGTGGACATTTTTAGACGTAAAAATAATCTAGTCATTTTCAAGGATAACAATACGCTTATATCAATTTCAGGTAGAAGTGTATAGTAACAAAATAGCTAATTTCTTTAAACAAGAAGGTTATCAAAGAGAAGACACTGTGGCGCTTTTTCACGAAAATAGTCCTAAATATCCATGCGTATGGCTTGGTTTAAGTAAACTCGGCGTAATTTCGGCTTTTATCAATACAAATCTTACTGGAGATGTTTTGATTCACGCTTTGAAGAGTGCAAAAGTGACAGGAATAATTTACGGATCCACTTTGAATAAAGGTAATCTAGTTTTCTGGGTTTCTTCTGTGAAACAAGTTTTAACTTTATAGCTATCAGTAATATCACTGGAAAAATACCTGGTATAAAACTTTATCAGTTGCTCGACGGAAACGAAAAGACAGGTGTGTTAGATGGTTCTAGGGATTTAACACTGGAGCTGAAAATGCAGTCAGAATCTTCTCCGACAGAAGAATTAGCAAACGGAAAAATTACGGATAAGTTAATGTTGATTTACACTTCAGGTACTACAGGTCTGCCTAAACCAACAATTATTACAAATAAAAGAGCAATGAGTTTTACTTTTGCCATAAAGACTTTTACGAAACTAAGTTCTGAAGATATTTTTTATGTGTGCTTGCCTATATATCACAGTGCTGGTTCAGTCCCGATAGTGTGTTGCTTCTTATATGGTTCTGCTTTAGCAATGCGAAAAAAATTTTCTGCTTCAAATTTCTGGAAAGACTGTTATAAATACAAATGCACGGTAATTTCATTCGTTGAAGAACGCACAGGGTGTTGGATTCCAGCCAGTTGAGCAAATAATTAAAAAAAAAATTATCGAACGGTTAGGACAAAATACCCTGTCGAAGACAAAATGTTATCCCACGAAATGAGCAAATTAAATACGTTTCGTTTACAGATATTTCAATATATAGGCGAAATTTGTCGATACCTACTAGCGTCACGAGCCGGTACAGAATTTCATATACATCACCACCTTAAAACAATTACTGGTAACGGTCTCCGCCCACAAATCTGGAAGGAATTTGTCACCAAATTTAATATTAAATATGTGTACGAGTTTTATACAGCTACAGACGGAAATGTGTTTTTAAGTGATTTTATCGGACAGTTTTCTTACCATTAATAACTCCAAATCTTTTAGTAAATACTCACAACAAAGTAGGTGCTGTAGGTTTTTTTCCTAGATGGGCTTCATTTATGTCACCAATCAAATTGATTAAGTTTGACGAAGACACAAGTTTACCCTTGAGAGGAAGCGATGGCTTTTACCAAGTGTGCAAGACTGGAGAACCTGGAGTATTAATAGGAAAGATGGATGTTAAAGACAATTCTTCTGGTTTCGTTGGATATTTAGATGAAAGGGATACCGAAAAAAAAATACTCAGAAACGTCTTTAAAGTAGGGGATGCTTACGTAAATTCGGGAGATATTCTAGTCCAGGATGATTCGGGCTATTTTTACTTTAAAGATAGAACGGGGGATACTTTCAGGTAGGAAAAATAAAAATTCCATTTTTTATGTTGTTATTTAAAGTGGGTGGGAAAGTAAATAGAGGACACGGGTGGGTCAGTGGCCTCGCACCTGCCCGCTATACCTTGGATCGTGGGTTCGATTCCCGCCCTGACTGTGGGTGTTTGTGTAAAGTTTGACTATCGCTATTTGAAGGTGACTTCACTGGGGATTGAAGCTTATTTAGCACTTGGGATGATTTATTACTTAGACTGGTTATTTTCAAGAGAACTATTTCTATTGATATTCGGATTATTACATGGTCATTGCTCGGATTACTATTTCAGTGAAAAGAAACGGTACGCTGCGGGCCACGGTGGCCCGGTCCGACCCTGCAGACTGTCGTCTTGATGGACACATTTACAACAGGGTCTAAGCAAGTCTAGCATCCCAAGTGCTAATTAGTCTTTAATCCCCAGTGAAGTCACCTCCAAATAGCGATAGTTGAACTTTACGTCCCGTTTCCTATAATATTTGGGCCTCGGCCTGTTGGAAACTAAATTTAATAAAATAATAAATTAGCATTATTATTATAAAATAATTTTCGAGATCTTAGAATTACAGCAAACAAATTCGTCTACTATTTTTCTCTAATTTCACCTCATCCCCAAAAACCTAGCGTAACTACTGATATTTATGTGCGCATCACTTGAAAAGTGACCTACACTACTCTGACCTCACTTATTTTTCTATGTTTTGTTTGTTAACATATACCTAAAAACTGAATGAGATTATCATTATGCTTCTAATAGTAGTAATTCTACATAAATATAATGATATTGTGCTTTCAGATGGAAAGGAGAAAACGTATCCACTACAGAAATAGAGTCAGTCATAACTAACCTCCTAAATCTAAACGATGTCATCGTTTACGGAGTAGAGGTAAATAACTACATAGATTTTTCAAATTTAAACTTACACGTTGTTTTAAGGTTCCCGGTGTCGAAGGTCGAGCTGGTATGGTAGCCTTGATAGACAGCAGTCGATCGTTAAACATGGAAAAATTCTACAAAGATTTGAAAGTTAATCTTCCTTCTTATGCTATTCCGCTCTTCGTAAGAGTGGTGCAGCACATACCGGTGACTGGTACGTTCAAATTACAAAAAGTGCATTTACGAAGACAAGGTTTTGATATTGAAAAAAACGAAGATCCGCTGTATGTGTTTGATGTGGTAGAAAAGAAGTATGTCATACTTACCAAAGAGAAATACGATGAAATTATTTCCGGGAAAATTAAATTCTAAAGGAAAATGTGTTGGTGATGAATTACTTAAATATCTATATAACAAAAATAAAATAAATTTTGGTTCGAGGTGAATCACCACTTTATTATTTGTTAGGCAAAAATTAATTTTTATTTCTCGAGCTTAAGCTAAGGAATTATTGTAATTGATCCACTGGTCGAATGGCCATTTTTATGTTTTCTCGACGTCCCATGACCCCAAGAGTACGAAAAAATAAATCTGCTGTTGCCGTCTGGCTGTCTGCCTAGCTAACATTGTACATCGCATATCTGAGAGTGCCAGACTCGTTCTGTCGATTCTGTAATTGTTCTCATCTCTAGACTACCTGTCATTATTCGAACTGTCGATCTAATTACATTAGAAATTATTTTTACACGCCAAAGTCACGATGTTAGTAAGGTCGCCAGTTTAAAAACCCCTAGCCCTACTGTGACATCATCAAATTAGCGGATTGTCTAAAATTGTGGCGGCACAATAACACGTTGGAAAGCTGAGAAAGATAAGTGGCTTCGTGGTTTAGTGGTCCTAGTCACACGTCACCCGCTTACCTGCCCGGCAAGCGGGTGACGTGTGGTTCGATTCTTACCGAGGCGGCAACATTTTTCTTCGCTTATCTTCAAAATACAGATTATCGGGTAGGTGTTCTCGGGTTACTTAATAACATTTCGTTATTTTGTTTCCATTGTTTGTTTAATATCATGACCATGGTAAGACACCCAGGCAAAGGAAAGGAGATCATTACCTTCCAATGTTGCCACTGTTAGTTACAGCTAATTTCAAGGATTTTAAGGATCCTGTAGATTCTTTATTTTTAAAGGTCAGATGTTCTCAGTGAGTAATCTTGTTTTTTGTGATAATATGTATGATTTAAGGTAATTTTAAAGAACATCAAATGAATAGATTTTTAATTAATTTACTTTTTCAATTAAAAACCAGCAGTAGATAAAAAAATAAGTGCTTTAGAATTTTTTAAATATTTTTCTGGTGATGACTGTAGTCCGTTCTAGTGCGTGGTGCTCTGTTAGTGCGCCATTTTTTATACACTGTGTACAAAAACCTTAGCAGATTAAAGTAAAGTCAAAAAATTGGTCTAAAGAGTTTAGACAGTACTTCCCTCGCTGTCGGAAACTTGACGACTGCATGCCTATTGTGTTTTTTTTCTCATTACATTTTTGTAGTGGGAATTTAAAAAAAAATTGCGATGACGTCATCAACATTTTTGCAAGGACACGTATATCAGTTGGGATAGATGTAGTGTAATACTAAGAATAAAATTATTATATTCTCAAATTTTCGGGAAAATGAATTGGGTCGTTTTGAATATTGATTTGTAATAATCAATAAAATAACGAAACAATTTACTCACGTATACGTATCAGAGGCAACTGAAAATCGTGTATGTATAAACATTCTTAATTTAAGATGACAGGCGTAACAGCATACGTGAGAGTCAAACAGAGAAACTGTAAACAAAACGACCATCGGTTTTATTGCTTCGACTTCCGCTTATTATATAAAACATTGGGTTTTATTTTAATTCTTGACGGTGAAATTCACAATTGGTTGATTATAAACATGTCTATTTCACATTCGCGGAACCAAGTGAACGCATAAAACAAATGCAGGTCTGTAATGTTAAAGTCGATGTAAATAAGCGTGCTACCCTTATGTTTCAACCGAGTTTTTCCTTTAACAAATTTTGTGTCTACCAAATTGGGTTGGTTGGGGTGTAGTACTAATAATAAGTGTTGCCTTTAATTTAATCAATAAAATAAATTGACTTCATTAATTTTTTTGAACCACCTCTTAAGAAAATCTAAAAAATATGAATGGAATGATAAATCACAAGTACAACCTCATCATATTTTTTGCATTTTAGATAGGATTTATTCAGCAAAATTTAAGGGTGACGTCATCAATTTTTTTAGGAGGGATGAACAAATACATTTTGAACAAAAGTTTACCATGCTTATAATAACTTTAAAATATTCCCAAGATTTTAAAGCATTCGGTTTTGTAATTCCTGATTAAATCGATAAAATAAAATAAATTCACGCATTCATTAATTTTTTTGAGTCACCCTGCATATGCAAATCCAAAAATATGAATGGAATGATAAATCACAAGTACAAACTCATCATATTTTGTACATTTTAGATACGATTTATTCGGCAAACTTTTGAGCTGACGTCATCAGTTTTTTGTAGAAGATAACGAAATATATTTTGACTAAAAATTTATTATGCTCTTTATAACCTTAAAACATCTGCAAGATTTCAAAGCATTCGGTTTTGTAGTTCCTGATTAAATCAATAAAATAAATTTACGCATTCATTAATTTTTTTGAGTCACCATGTATATGCAAATCGAAAAAATTTGAATGGAATGATAAATCACAAGAAGAGACTCACCATATTTTGTACATTTTAGATAGGATTTATTCAGCAAAATTTTGTGGTGACGTCATAAATTTTTTAGGGGGGACGACCAAATACGTTTTGATCAAAAATTTACCATGCTTATGATAATTTTAAAATATCTTCAAGATTTCGAAGCATTCGGTTTTGTAGTTCCTGAGTAAATCAGTAAAATAAATTTACGCTTTCATTTATTTTCTTGAATCACCCTGTATATGCAAATCCAAAAAATATGAATGGAGTGATAGATCACAAGTACAGACTGATCATATTTTGTACATTTTAGATATGATTTATTCGGCAAATTTTCGAGCTGACGTCATCAAGTTTTTGGAGGGGATAAGCAAATATATTTTGACTAAACATTTATTATGCTCTTTATGACCTTAAAACATCTGCAAGATTTCAGAGCATTCGGTTTTGTAGTTCCTGATTAAATCAATAAAATATATTTACGCATTCATTAATTTTTTTGAGTCACTCTGTATATGCAAATCCAAAAAATATGAATGGAGTGATAGATCACAAGTACAGACTCATCATATTTTGTGCATTTTAGATATGATTTATTCCACAAACTTTTGAGCTGACGTCATCAAGTTTTTGGAGGGGATAAGCAAATATTTTTCGACTAAAGATTTATGATGCTCTTTATAGCCTTAAAACATCTGCAACATTTCAAAGCATTCTGGTTAGCAGATTAAAAATTAAATTTCAAAATGTTGTTTTATAATTTTGATTTTTTTTTCCAAAAATCTGGACGTTTCGGGTGAAAAGTCGATTCAGAGTTGTAAACTACATGTGTAGGACTATGTTATTTTATACAATTGAAAACCCATTTACTATGTACAATTTTGAAGTGACGTCATCGCATTAGTGGTGGGGATGATTAGACAAATTTTGGTTAGCGTTTTACCATCTACATGATATTCTTAATATAAGTACAAAATTTCACAACAATCGGTCGAGTACTTTCGGAGATTATCTGTCTAATAAAAATCCAGGGGCAGACGGACAGACGGACAGACGGACGGACAGACGGACAGACAGACGGAAATGGGAGACCTATTTCTTCGTCTTCTAGGGGTCATGAAAGATCGAGAAAACGTAAAAGTAGAGAGTCGGCCGACGGACTCGATTACAATACTTCCTTTGCTTACGCTCGGGAAGTAAAAATTGGTCTAAAGAGTTTAGACACTTAGACAGTACTTCTCTCGCTGTCGGAAACGTGACGACTGCAAGTCTATTATGTTTTTTTTCGCAGTAGATTTTAAAGCATTCGGTTTTGCAGTTCCTGAGTAAATTAATAAAATAAATTTACGCATTCATTATTTCTTTTGTCACCCGGTATATGCAAATTCAAAAAATATGAATGGGATGATAAATTACAAGTACAGACTCATCATATTTTGCACATTCTGGATAGGATTTATTCGGCAAGTTTTTGAGCTGACGTCATCAATTTTTTGGAGGGGATAAGCTAATATATTTTAACTAAAAATTTATTATGCTCTTTATAACCTTAAAACATTTGCAAAATATCAAAGCATTCGGTTCTGTACTTCCTGATTAAATCAATAAAATAAATTGAAGCATTCATTTTTTTTTTGGGTCACCCTGTATATGCATATCCAAAAAAATATGAATGGATTGATAAATCACAAGAAGAGACTCATCATTTTTTGTACATTTTAGATAGGATTATTCAGCAAAATTTTGGGGTGATGTCATCAATTTTTTGGAGGGGATAACTAAATATGTTGTGGTTAAAATTTTATCATGCTTATCATAACTGTAAACCATCCGCAAGATTTCAAAGCATTCGGTTTTGTAGATTCCAAATTAAATGTCAAAATGTTGTTTCCTAATTTTGATTTTTTTTCCAAAAATGTGGATGTTTCGGGTAAAATCTCAATTCGGAGTCATAAACTACATGTATAAGACTGTCTTATTTGATACAATTTAAAACCCAATTACTATGTACAATTTTGAAGTGACGTCATCACATTAGTGGTGGGGATGATTAGACAAATTTTGGTTAGCCTTTTACCATCTACATGATATACCTAATATAAATACAAAATCTAACAACAATCGGTCCAGTACTTTCGGAGATTATCTGTCTAATAAAAATCCGGGACGGCAGACAGACGGACAGACGGACAGACAAACGGAAACGGGAGACCTATTTCTTCGTCTTCTAAGGGTTTACAATACTTCCTTTGCTTACGTACAATACTTCCTTTGCTTACGCTCGGGAAGTAATAAAATATAAATTACGCCATATTTACGCGCAACCTGTTTTTTGAAATTTTGTTGTTGACAATGAATCCATAGTAACAATTAACTTAATTCATTCATTTAAAAAAATCGATAATTCCATTTGTTTAAATTGCTTCTTTAATTTAATTGCAGACGTTTGAAAAAAAAATAGTATATTTTATTCGGAGAAAAGTGAATTTTTGTGTTTCGTCTGTTCTTGTTTAAAAAAATGAGCTATTTTGTTACTATACACTTCTACCTAAAGTTTATATTAGCGTACCTACAGATTCACGACAAAAAGTTTCACTTTTGTTCCTTATAAAATAATATACTATTATTAAAACTATAAATAAGTTTTCTAAAATTGTTTCCACTGAGTACGAGGCCAAAATGACAATAACTGTATCCACTATAATTAGAACAAAATGGATTTTGTGTTTTTAAATGCGAACATGGACGTTACATTATAATTTAACTATTAAAAAAAAAAGAGAATAGTCGATATACTTTGATAAATAAATACGTAAATGTTTATTTTGTTACGGGATTTAAAGTACCGAATCCGTTACATTTTCATCGGCGTTAAATATTCAAAGCTTATTTTTCTCAGGTTTTTAACAACAATGATTTTACTCAAACATCGCTTCCAATCATTTGAGAGAAAAGGAACGGTTGCTCAAATTTTTACTAGGCTTGTAAGCAAGGATCCCCCGTAAGGTTCTTTTTTATTTTGAAGACGAACAGTGGACATTTTTAGACGTAAAAATAACGTAAAATTTTCGACTACAACAACATTGCTAATATTAATTTTAGGTAGAACTGTATAGTAACAAAATAGCTCATTTTTTTAAACAAGAAGGTTATGAAAGGTTAGATACTGTAGCACTTTTTCTGGAAAATGATCCTAAATATCCATGCATATGGCTTGGTTTAAGCAAAATTGGTGTGACTCCAGTTCTAATCAATATAAATTTGACTGGTGATGTCTTAATTCATTCTTTGAAAGCTGCAAAAGTACGAGCAATCGTGTATGGATCCACTGTGAAAGAGGGTTATTTGCGTTTTTTAGTTTGTTCTACAAAATAAGTTTTAATTGTTTAGGTGTCAATAATATTACTGGAAAAATACCAGATATCAAACTTTATCAGCTACATGACAGAAACGAAAATGCTGCTTTGTTAGATAGAGCTAGAGATTTGACAATGGAGCTGAAAATGCAGTCAGAATCTTCTCCGACAGAAGAATTAGTAAAGGGAAAAATTACAGATACGTTAATCTTGATTTATACTTCAGGTACTACAGGTCTACCTAAACCAACATTCCTTACAAACAAGAGAGCAATAAATTTTACTTTTGCTGTAAAGACTTTTAGCAAGTTAAGCTCTGAAGATATTATTTATGGGTGTTTGCCCTTGTATCATGGTTCTGGTAATATTCCGGTAGTCTGTTGCTTGTTGTTCGGTTCTTCTTTAACAATGAGAAAGAAATTTTCTACTTCACATTTCTGGAAAGACTGTTGCAAATACAAATGCACGGTAATTTGATTTATTGAATAATATGCAAGGTCGTTTACTTCGATTGGTTAATTAAAAAAAAAAAAAACTACTCAGAGAAAACAAACCCTGGCGAAGAAAAAGGCATTTTATCCACAATCGTCATTATAATGAAACTATTGTTAACTTTTTAGAAGGCGACAAATAGCACATTACCAACTCGTTTTTCTGTCATTTTACATTATTAACCTGTCATAAGTACATATAGAATTCAATAGAGGTCGCTCATTACATTCATTAAAAATGTTTCAAATATTTAAACAAAGTCTACATAATTATTTTTAATAGCTAAATTAAGTTTATTCTGGCAGTAATTTAATTATACGGTTGATTAATAATTGTTCTTTTTTAAATTAAATTTAAGGAATTCAATTTCGAAATCTCAAATCGGTATTGAAGTACGCTACCCGTACAGATTGACAGTTGTCAATGAAAACTCATAGTCGATAACCTGCAAATTACTTCACTTATAAATCTAATAAACAAGTTTTCGAAGAGTAATTTAACTAATTTTGTATTGTAACATCAGTGAACATAAGCACTCAACCCACAGATAATTTCTGTTTTTGTTTTTGGGACCAAGTTGGGGAAACCGAATCGTTGAAACTTCCCAAAGAAATTTTATGACAAAAGCTTAAAATGAAGGTAACATAAGTAGACTGAGTTAAAACGTTTGTGAAAGCATTGTTTCCGAAGATGCACCTGCCCTATTTGCAGTTTCCTGTGCCTAACTTCCCCAAAATTCCAAGACTCCTCATCAACCAAAGAACGAAAGAAATTATAGGAAATATTGAAGCTAGGAAATTCTCTATATTTTTAAAGTAATTTGTGTTTACAACCGATTATAACCAATAAATTTATTATGTCAAATAATTATTAAATTTATGAATTTCCTCTTTCGACAATACTCGCTATTTTTTCCGCTTCTTCTGCGAAATATGCTAGCAAAATACTTTCCGATCCAATGTTTGTTGCACCAATCCATATAAATTTTGTAGGCTTTGTTATATTTTGTTTTGTTTTTGTTAATTTATGTGCGTATTTAAAGTGCGAAAAATAAAAGGCCAACGATGTTAACACTAGCGAAGGTATTTATTGACTGACTTAGATATGTACAATATGTGAAAACTAACTTAGTAAAAAAGGTCTCGACATCTGGACGTCGATTTGCCGTGAAACGCCGACAAAGACAAAAGGGTCCAGACTTTCAACCACACGAGTGTCGCACCGGTACTGGGCCAGAGCGTATCTAATTCTGACATATTGCAACACTCCCACTCGCTCTGGTCAGATGAACTAAATAAACAAACACAAGAAAAAAATTAGAACACACAAATAAAATAATACTTAAGAGAATAAGTCTTAAACTGAACGTAAATTCAACAATTTTAAATTATTGGCAAATTTATCACGACTTAGCGGTTTCGTGAACATATCCGCCAGTTGTTCCGTTGTCCCAACGTGGTTGATATCAATCTCTCCCCATTGATAGGCTTCACGTGTGTAGTGGAACTTGACGTCGATGTGTTTGGTGCGTCGATGGTGAACAGGGTTTCGCACCAAATGTTCAGCAGTTTGTTTTAAGTGTAGAGTTTTTGTCCCACGATCGCGCACTATTTGCGTACAGTTTGCCACGTCACCAGTAACTTCAAAATTCAGTTTTGGTTTGTTTATGAAACTGTTGACACGTTCCACGGAACTACCGATTACCAGACCATCATCCACGTACAGCGCGAAATAAAGTTCGTTATTGTCAGACGCGTACACACACCGGTCAAACCGAGTAGGGTTCATGCCAAATTCCTTTAGCACTCCGTCCATTTTCTCATGAAACACTAACGGTGCCTGTTTGAGTCCGTATAAACTTTTGTTTAGTTTACACACACGGCCACTACCGTCGTCAAAACCGTCCGGTTGCACCATATATATTTCCTCTTTTAGTTCACTAGAAAGGAAAGCAGTTTTCACGTCAATCTGAAAGAGTTTATAATCTTTGGCCGCCGCGATGGCCAACAATACACGCACTGATTCGAACCGTGCAACGGGTGAAAACGTTTCCGCGTAGTCGATGCCCGCTTTTTGCGAACATCCCTTAATGACCAACGGTGCCTTGTATTTATTGATGCTGCCGTCCGGGTTGGTTTTAATCTTGAATATCCATTTATTTTGGATTGGTCGTCTGTTCGCTGGAAGCTCCACCAATTCCCAAACTTCATTTTTGGCTAAAGACTCCAATTCATCAGCCATTGCAAGCTCCCACTGTTTTGAATCATTCGTGGCTAACGCTTCTGCGAGAGTTTCAGGTGTTTTAGTCACTATTTTCTCACCTTCAGTCAGGAGGGCTGCAAATTGAACTTCGGTCACTTCATCTTTTTCTTCCATCCTTTTCTTCGTCTTAGATCGGGTGTTGTTTACGATGGAGTTTTCATCTGAAGGTACCACGCGTTTCGAGTACGCCGCTCGTGTTGGTGTTGATTGTTCTTCATTTGTAGCGATTTCAGGTAACAATTGAAGAGGTCTTTTTGGTGGTAATTCGACAATTTTTACGTCACGACTCTTAATAATTACTTTTGTACCTGGCCGCCAAAGTCGATATGCGTGTTGCTCAAATTCATATCCAACTAAGATGAGCCGTTCGCTCTTCTTTTCAAATTTGCTCCGTTTCGACTCGTCAATTAATGCATATGCAGTACTACCAATTTTACGCAAATGACTCAAATCAGGCTTTCGACCGGTCCAGAGTTCGTAGGGGGTTTTCCCTTCGAGACGGGCACGTGGTATTCTATTTCTAATGTGAGCCCCGTTTCTAATCATTTCCGCCCATAGTCCTTGGGGCAGGTTTCCGCTTGCAAGTTGACACCGCACCATTTCATTTAATGTCCTGTTAGATCGTTCGGCCCGCCCATTCTGTTGTGGACAGTACGGTGTGGTCAGTTCTTGTTTAATAAATTTCTTGCTTAACACCGCCTTCATTTCACTGCCCAAAAATTCACCCCCATTGTCCGATCGCACGCGTTTTATTTTATGTCCATTCGCTTCTGCATCAGCTATTACACTAATCATCGCGTCGACGACGTCGGACTTTGTTTTCATTGGAACTGCGATGATCGTACCACTGCAATCATCTGTAAATACAGCTGCGAACCGCGAACCACCTAACGATTCATTCAATGGTCCGATCGTGTCAAAATGCATTAGATCTCCTGGCCGTTCAGCCCGCGAATTTGAGGACGGAAACGGTTGTCGCACGTGCTTGCCGTATACACAGTCTTCGCAAAATGTGTCCTCATTGTCCGCACTATCTTTCGAGTCCACAACTTCCATGCCAGTTATCGGGTCACTTTTGGCCATTTCGCGAACCACTTTAAATGCAACATGTCCAAGCCGTTCATGCCACACTCGAACGTTTTGAGCACTTGCACTTGCGATCATAGCCTCTGCCGTTGCCCGCGCGCGAATATTCATTTCGAATAAACCGTTTTTAGCCAATTGTCCGGTGGCTACCACTTTGCCACGACTAAACAATTGTAACGTGTGTTTGCTGAATAATGCGTTAACACCACGATTACTAGCTGCACTTATTGAGAATAGATTTTTCCCAATTTCAGGCACGTACCACACTTCACTCATGCCTTGCTCCAGTACTTGTCCATTAACGTACGAAGTAATCATTACATCTCCTTCACCTTCCGCGTAAATAGTTTCATTGTTGCCCACTGTGATCGGTTTTCTCTCACTTGCACTAAACTCCCTATAATTTGTAATAATGTCGCGCCGAAAAGTCATGTGTTTACTCGCACCAGAATCCGCGACCCATAATTCGCCCACGTTACCGACAGCCATCGTTTCGGCTGTATACATTATCGCACTCGATGCGCCGCTGTTTGATGCTGCATTCGCTTGGCCATTGTTTTGAGTGTTTTGGGGTTTGTAGCAGTCGATCTTTCTATGTCCCGTTTTACCGCAATTATAACACTTCCCACTAAATCGCTGTTTTGTAAATTGCTGTCGTTGCTGATTTTGATAACGACCACCTCTATTTCTTTGATAATGTTGGCGTTGTCCCCGATTGCCGTTGCTTGTGTAAAGGGCTGAGTTCTCTTCTTCGTCGTTTTTAATCTCGACCATTCCATTTCTCATTGTTTCCAGCTTTAATAACCGAGGAAGAAGGTTGACCATGGTTTGCTCTTTTTCTGGAAGCATATCAAAAGCCGCTGCTATATGCTGATACTGTTGTGGTAATGTGTACAGTACTTTGGTGATTATTTGTTCATCGGTGGGTTTCTGATTCAGATCTTCCAGCTGTCTCACCAGCTCTTCGATAGCAGCAACATCTTCAGTAATTGTTGCGCCTAGTCGCATTTGATAATTATAAAATTTTTGGTGTAAAATATGAATCGACGTCTTGTTCTTTTGTTCGTAAATAGTCACCAGTCGCGTCCACATTTCAGCTGCAGTCTTCATATTCATTATATGACGCACAACATTCGTCTCTAGAGCGCACGATAACGCAAATTGAGCTTTCTCGTCTTTTCTGTCCCATTCTTCTTGTTCCTTGGACGTACCTCCCGAATCAGGGCGAGCTTTCATACCTTCGACAACGTCTAACAATTCGTGATACCGCAGATAGGCGCGCATTTGAAACTTCCATACTGCAAAATCGTTGCCGTTAAACTTAGCTATCGCGAACTTATCCATTTTCGATGTGTCTGCTACTATTGGCCGCGAAACCGAACTTGAACACTGACCAACTACAAATCACAACTTCGAATAGGAACTAATCGCTGATATTCCACTAATTGCACTTTGTCAAAATACTAACTGCACAATACTCGATACGTAATCTGGGCCCATAACCTGTTAATTTATGTGCGTATTTAAAGTGCGAAAAATAAAAGGCCAACGATGTTAACACTAGCGAAGGTATTTATTGACTGACTTAGATATGTACAATATGTGAAAACTAACTTAGTAAAAAAGGTCTCGACATCTGGACGTCGATTTGCCGTGAAACGCCGACAAAGACAAAAGGGTCCAGACTTTCAACCACACAAGTGTCGCACCGGTACTGGGCCAGAGCGTATCTAATTCTGACATATTGCAACAGTTTTTTTCGGGAAAAAGAATTTTTACAATTTCGCCAGCCTTCTGGCGTAGTTCTGGCAGAATACATTCATTATCGCTGGTGTCAGACATGATTTGAATGGAGTTAAAGTCGCACAAACAATGCAAAATGACATAAACGAAAAAAGGAGTAAACCAGTGACAGATGAAGTGACAGCCCACTTACAAAATATTTTATGAAACATTTTTTTAGATTTGAATATAAATTTTTTGTGAATAAAACTGATTGTGGATAAAATAGTATACTAACCTCGTGAAATGGGTGATTCCAGCTTCGCACTATGGTTCACCTCGAGGCTTCGCCTCTCGGTAAACCACCTTAGTGCTCAGCAGTAATCAACCTCATTTCACTCGAGTTAGTAATCTACTATATTACCTTATTTTCATTTGCAGGTGTTAATAATAATAATAATAAGTTTATTTGTCGGAGATTTTCTACAAAATTTCGACTTGTCACACTAAATTAATAACACACAAATAATAGATACAGAACAATATAGTTAAATCATGCCTACAAATTAAAATCGATGTTATAAAATGCATCGAGATCGTATAAACTGTTTTTTTTTTAGAATATCTTTGACTGTATTTTTGAACACCCGAATATCAGCATCTCTTATACTAAGGGGGAGCGCGTTGTAGAAACCTAAACCGATGTTTTCGGTTTTTTTCAGTCTTACTTTGGGTATAAAAAGATCTTGATTGCGGCGCGTGCTATATCTATGCTTTTCAGACATTACTGGATATGCAGAGATGTTTTTTTTTACGCAGATTAGTTTTTCAAAAACTATCATGGAGTAAAGTGTCATGATTTTATATTTTGTAAAGAGGTTTCTGCAGGTTGCATTATAGTTTGCCGAGGCTATTGCCCTAATGGCTGCCTTTTGTAGGACAAAAGCTTTTTGTAGACATGTAAAGGCTGCGTCACCCCAGATAACGACTCCATAATTAAGAATACTGTGAAACAGTGCGTAGTAAGTTAGAAGGGCAGCTTTTTCACTTATTGTTACTTTAATTTTGCGTATCGCATAAACGGCACAAGATAACTTATTACATACGAGGGTGGGGTGATTAATGCCGGGCCTGAACAAGAACGCATTTTTTTTTCGGTTAATTTTTATTTATTTCTCAACATAATCTCCATTTAGCTCGATACACTTAACCCAGCGATGTTCTAGAGCGGTTACACCGGAGTAATACAACGATTTATCGAGATCTTCAAAATAACTATTTACTGCTTGAATAACTTCATCATCTGTCATAAATCTCTTGCCACCCAACCACTTTTTGAGGTTTGGGAAAAGGTGGAAGTCACATGGGGCTAAATCGGGTGAATAGGGAGGGTGAGGGAGCAATTCAAATTTTAATTCATGAATTTTAGCCATCGCAATAACTGAAGTGTGGACTGGTGCGTTGTCCTGATGAAACAACACCTTTTTTTTCGCCAAATGTGGCCGTTTTGCTTTAATTTCCTGTTGTAAACGTTGTAGCAAAGTGGCATAATATTCCCCATTAACTGTTTTTCCCTTTTGAAGGTAGTCAATAAAAATTATTCCCCTCGCATCCCAAAAGATAGTGGCCATAACCTTACTGGCCGATGCAACTGTCTTCGCTTTCTTTGGAGCAGGTTCTCCTTTCATGGTCCACTGTCTCGACTGCTGTTTTGTTTCGGGGGTGTAGTGATGGACCCACGTTTCATCAACAGTAATGAAACGACGTAAAAATTCAGTTGGATTACGCCTGTAGAGGGCCAAACAATCAGCCGAAACATCCTTACGACGCTGTTTTTGGTCTGGGGTGAGCAAACGCGGCACCCACCTGGCGCAAAGCTTTCTCATTGTTAGGTGTTCATGTAAAATATTTCGTATACGCTCTGTTGAGATCCTTACAGATTCTGCTATCTCCCTCACCTTCACTCTACGGTCAGCCAAGACGATTTTATGAATTTTTTCTATAATTCCTGGCGTGGTCACCTCAACAAGGCGCCCACTGCGTGGTTCATCATTTGTGCTGATCCGGCCCATTTTAAATTCAGCAACCCATCGTTTAATCGTTGTATACGATGGAGAGGAGTTTGCCAATGTTGTATCCAACTCTTTTTTTATTTCACTGGCCTTCAGGCCTTTCAAAAAAAAATATTTAATCACTGCCCGAATTTCCACTTTTTCCATGTTGTGAGAATTGCTCGACGCATCTAATGTGAAGGACTGCCATCAAAATACTAAATGACATTTTGACATGAAATTTCTAAGGGAAGCTGATGAAGGATGAAATTATGGAATGGCATCATTATACTGACCATATTACTCTCACATCTATGTGAGGCCCGGTAGTTGTCACCCCACCCTCGTATATGTTCAATATGTGCATTCCAGGAGAGTCTATTATCTAAGTAGAGTCCAAGAAATTTTATTTCGTTATCTGCTTTCACATTACAATTTTGAAATTCCATGATGTCTGTTTTGTTTTTGTTTAGAACGAATTTATTTGCTGCAAACCAAATTCCCGCCGATTCTATTATATTTTGAGATACCTGGTCGGTATTTTGTTCCTTGTCCACACTGACACAGAACGAAGTGTCATCTGCATACATCACTGTATGATTTGTTTGTGACATATTGATTGCTAGGTCGTTGATGTAGACAAGGAACAAAATAGGACCAAGTATTGATCCCTGAGGGACTCCTCGTAATATTTTGCCTTCTTGACTAGCCTTATCGTTTATAACCACATGCTGAGTGCGTTCTGATAGATATGAAGTAAGCATTTCTATACATTTTCCTTTCACACCATAGTATTCTAGCTTGTATAATAAAATATTATGGTCCACACAATCAAATGCAGACGTTAGGTCAGTAAAAATTGCGCAGCATGCTTGCTTCTTTTCAAAACTTTGTTTCACATAGTTAACGAGAGATAGTACAGCATCAATGGTGCTTAATCCTTTTCGGAAGCCATATTGTTCTGATGTAAAAATGCCATGTTTTTCAAAGAATTTAAGGAGTTGATTTGATATAACCGTTTCAAAGACTTTAGAAAAGGCTGGCAGAATAGATATTTGTCTGTAGTTTTTTAGTTCATTAATATTTCCTTTTTTATATATTGGTATTATTTTTGCTGTTTTTAGCTTTGAAGGAAAATGTCCTTGCAATAGACAAGCATTGATAATTTCTGTTAGTGGTTTGACAATTGACGCATTACATATTTTTAGAATTTTAACGCTGATATTAAGTATATCTTCGGTTGATTTATTTTTTAGTTTGTTTATTATAATACGTACATCGTCTTCTAACATTGGATGGAAGAACATCGATTGGGGCGGAACTGATTTTGTGGTTTGGATAAAATTCTTCTATGTGTTGCCCCCTGGAGTTATCTTTTGCACTAGCTTATCCGCATATTCCAAAAAGAAATTATTAAAATTGTCTGGGTTGCAATTTTCGGGCAGTTGTTTGTTGGATTTTCTAGAGTTTCTGCTCTTTGTCTCCTCTGAAATGATAGTCCATACAGATTTTGATTTGTTATCGGACTGATTTATTTGTTGTTCATAAAATTTTTGCTTCGTTTTGAGTAGAAGCTCATTGTGCCGTTTCTTGTAACCTTCATAGATTTTTTTATTTGTTGTTGTTGGATGTTGTTTATAAGCGCTATAAATGAACATTAATATTTCTTTCGACTGCTTTACCTCTGAATTTATCCAAATGCTTTTTGTAACATTCCTTTTTTTTGAATTAAAAATTCTAGTTTTAAAGCTCTGATTATAATTATGTAAAAATATTTCCAGGAAATAATTGAATTTTCTTTCACAGTTTGAATTTATGTACACCTCGTTCCAATTTGCCTCATTTAAAAGAGAAATGAATTTATTGATATTTTTATCACTATAAATGCGTTTAAAAGTTGCACTCTTGTCATTTTTATCGGGTTCCTTGTGTGTTTGTAAAGTTAAAGTTTGGATTTTGTGGTCAGACCTGCCCAAATCAAGAATATCAGTCGCAATGTAATCAAAATTTACAAAAATATTGTCGATACATGTGCCTCCGTCATTTATGTTTGGTCGTGTAATACCATAAATTGTTTGTCGAAGGTCAAACGTTTGTAAAACTTGCTTCAGATGTTTTGAGTTGTTATTATTTATCAAAAGGTCTATATTGATATCACCGCAGAGTAGAATTGCGGCATGCGGATTATATGTGTAAGCAGCCTGTAAGACGCCTTCAAGAATTACTAAAAATTCGGAGATATTTTGTTTATGTGTGGAGCGATATACGGCTATCACGATTAGATTAAATTTTGGTATATAACAGGAAGCTAATTCACAAGTACGTTCCTCGGACATATTTACAATAATTGGTATCTCTACACATTTAATGGATTGTAGCACATATATGCACACGCCACCATTTATATAAGTCGTTCTACAAAATTTGGTCGTCATGTTAAAATTATTCAAGTTATAACAATTTATTTCTTGTGATTTCAGCCAGTGTTCGCTTATTGCTAAAATTTTGATATTCGGGTGTTCGTGCAGAAAATGTTCGATTTCGAGGCATTTATTTCTTAGACATTGTACATTAATATGAGCTATGGTAATAGCATCGTCATGCTTTGCCCTACTAGATTTGAATACTATGTGGCCGGCGGCTTCTTGGTTATTCGGGGAAAAGGGAAATTGTACCTACTCACTCTGACGTTTTCGGGCCAGAAATTTTCATTTCCTAGAACTTCTTTAAGCTGCCATGGAGCGCCGATTTTAAAGGCTGGGAATTTACTTCTTGTTGTTTGTAGTTTTTCACAGACAAAATCATGATCCGACGTTGTTGATTTTAAGTATTCTAGGACATCCTCTGTGGATGTATTTTCGGCAGTGCGAGAGAGGCATATCCACAACTTTTTCTCAGCGCCTTTAAGTTGAATATCACCTTTCCCTGTTCCTTTTCCCGTTATGCCCACAGAATTCCTACTTTTTCGTTTACTTTTGATCTCGGTCCAGTTATCTGTGAGTGGTTTGTCGTTTTTGAGGGTTTGGTCCCCATTTTGATTACGGCTTGAGGCTGCTTCAAGATTCCCTTCTTTTCTCTTTGGGTGGATGGGAATAGCGTTTTCCACTTTTTTGCCGTTCCTTGTCTGGGTCGTCGCCTCTTCGCGTTTTTCGTGCTTATCATCCGCACTGATATCGAGCGTATGATTTTGTTTTTTTGGCTGGTTCTTATCTTTGCCGATTGATTTTATTAGGAGCAGCTGTTCTTCTAGGAGAAGATTTTTTTCTCGCAATGCTGTTATAAGTTCGTCCTTTTGTCGCAATATATATTTGAAGATTCTTGAGTCAAGTACCTTTTCATGATTATCATCTGTGGCGTCCCAGAAAATGTCCAGGTTGTCATCAGCCTTCGGATGGGATAATTCTTCACAGCACGAATAGGCACTTTTGTTCACGGTTTTTGCATTGACGTACAGTTTGGCACAACTTTCGTGAAAGCTGTTGTCACATTTTATGCATTTTATTGCATTTATTAAAGGTGATTTCTTACAACGTTTCCACGGGGGATTTTCGTTGCTTGTACCGCCCGCCATCTTAACGTGGCGGATGTGTGTTCATGTATATAGGTGAAATTTGTCGGTACGTATTAGCAGCGCACCAATGATCTAATAACTAATGGATGGAATGTTGAGGCGCATAATACCGCTCGCATGCGGTGACAACTAGAGAGAGAAATAAACATATCTACAGGGAGTGTTGTTAGACAAGGCCAACACGTATCGGTAGGCAAGAACGAGCTTCGGTGCCGTTGAGTTAAATAGGAGATCATGTAAAAATGATTTTAAAATTCAGCTTTGTTGTCGTTTTTCTTTATTTTGTAGGAAACTGTATATACATACAATACAAAATGAATATAAATACACAATTTATTGAACAAAATTAATTTTGTGTATACCTGTCTGATTTTATTAGGAACTTGATTATTTCTGCTGTTTTCATAATTCAGTCTAATAATAAAAAAAGTACGTAAAATTACATAAACCAACTGGACTACATGATTGTTAAGTGGATCTTGATCCAAAATGTGGTCATTTAAGACATTAAACATATTTCTGAAATTTAGTAATCTAATGGTTTTAATTCTTTAATTGTAAAAATATTAATAACATTCGCTGAAATATTATATTTCATAGTTCTGAAAGTGGTTTCAGCTATCTTACAAACTTTGACGACATCAACTGATGGCTTTGTAGTCCACCTCTATTTTTTTAAATTTAGCAGTGCCGAAAAGGTCTCATTATTAGTCAGTTTTCTAGGCCTTGTTTCATTTTTTTTATGTTTTGAAAAATTGAAAATGAATGGTACTGCGTCCTTTTTTAAAATTCTCAGTTGTTGTGTGGGATTAACAGAATTTGTTAACTGCCGAAAATTCTCATTTTTAAAATGTTTGCTACACACTCTTGACGCAGACGTCCGAACAAATTTATCTCGTTAAAGTGCAACAATCCATTGCTTTCTTAGCAACAGATTTGTCGGAAAACTGAAATTAAATGAAATAAAGATTGTATGAAAAAATTATTCAGCAGATATCTCACCGATGAAATGAAATATTACAGCCTTTGTGATGCCGCTCCTCGCATCCAAATGCGCAACAAGATATAACCATCGTGAATATGATTGTTATTATTGCGATTGTAAGAAAACAAGCGCTTTAGAACTGCACAGAAATGCCACACACACCAGGAAGTGAGTAATTAAAAGTAAATTTTAACTGGAAGTTGCTCTGTTTTGCCTACCGATTCAGACCTCTCAAATGGTCACCGTACCCTCTCTCTCTAACGTCTCTCCAGTCTGAGATCTCTATGGCAGCGCACGCTATTACAGAGTTTTGCATGCATCACCACATAAAGAAAATTATTGGTAATGGTCTACGACAACAAATTTGGGAGGAATTCGTCAACAAGTTTAATATAAAATATGTATACGAATTTTATACAGCTATAGACGGAAATGTGTTTACAAGTTACATTATCGGAAAGTTTTCGTACACTCAATAACACTGAATTTTTTAGTAAACAGTCACAACAAAGTAGGAGCTGTAGGTTTTTTTCCTAAATGGTCTTCATTTATGTCACCCGTTAAACTAATTAAATTTGACGAAGATACAAGTTTGCCGCTGAGAGGAAGTGACGGTTTTTACCAAGTGTGCAAAGCTGGTGAATCTGGATTACTAATAGGAAAAATGGATCCTCAAAACCAATCTTCCGGGTTTGTTGGATATTTAAATGAAAACGATATCGAAAAAAAAATACTCAGAAATGTTGTTAAAATAGGGGACGCATACGTGAATTCAGGAGATATTCTAGTCCAGGATGATTCCGGCTACTTTTATTTTACAGACAGAGCGGGAGATACATTTAGGTAAGAGTAGTAGAAATTACATTGCTTTATGTTTTTATTACCTGTTACTACAGTCCAAAAAAGAAGTGAGATAACAATATGTTTCTTCACACAAATTAATTTTCCAACACTATCATGCGGAATAACATCATAATTTCCAATGTTAGAAAGAGATTTCCAAAGCTAAAATTGTAATCTATAGAGGCCATCGCCCTAATAGCTGCCTTTTGTAGGGAAACAAGTAGATGTGTCATCCCATATAGCGATAGTGGAAGTTAATTTATTACAAATAATGTTCGTTCCAAGAAAGTCTCTTGTCTAAATATATTCCAAAAATTTTTATTTCGGTATCTGGTTGCACATTACTATTTTGAAATTTCAGGATTTCTGCCTTTTTTTTGTTTAAAACAACTTTATTAGCTGTAAATCAGTTGCTCATTCATTTTAATGTATTTGGAGCTGTTTAGTCATTGTTGGTCATTGTCATTATTTGGTTCCTCGTCCGTACTGACACAAAACTAAATGTCATGTGGATACAATACAGTAAGATTTGTTTGTGGTATGTTGATTGCTAAGTCATTACTCATTAATGTAGACAAGGAACAAAAGGGCACCCTGTGGGACTCCTCGTGGTATTTTGACTTCTTGACTAATCTGATCATGTATAATCAGGTGCTGAATGCGTTCTGATAAATATGTTGTAAAAATTTCAAACATTTTTCCTTCGCTCCATGGTGACCTAGCTTGTTTAATAAAATATTATCATCAACACAATCAAATGCAGAACTTAAGTAAGTACAAATTACACAATATGCTTTCTTCTGCTTAAAACTTTGTTTTACATTATTAACTAGAGGCAATGCATGGTATTTAATCGTTTTCGAAAGCCATATTGTTATGAGGTGAAAATACCAATCAAAATATCGGTACCTATTACTTTCGCTATTTTTGACATTGTATTAATACTTTGGTTTTAACTACCGATGACTATTGATATTTGTGACTTTTTTGTGAGGTTGGCAACAAACTTAAAATTTTATGATGGCATAGGTACCTGCGTGATGTAAAATTGGTTTTTAGGCGCGCTCATGTCGAAATTGATAACTGACATGCTAACATTGCTGCCAATAATTCAGAATTGCCAACTCAAAAATTTGCTTCAATTATTAGTAGCAAACAAGCTAATTTTTAAAGTTGCAGGTGGAAAGGAGAAAATATATCCACTACAGAAGTAGAAGCCGTAATAACGAATCTCCTAAATCTAAACGATGCTGTCGTATATGGAGTAGAGGTGAAAATATGGACATTCCAAAATTAAACTTACATTTTGTTTTTAGGTGCCAGGTGCAGAAGGTCGAGCTGGTATGGTAGCCTTCATAAACAGAAGTCGATCGTTAAACATGAAAAAATTCTACAAAGATTTAAAAGTCAATCTTCCTTCTTATGCTATTCCGCTATTCGTGAGAGCAGTACAGCATATACCAGTGACTGGTACTTATAAATTGCAGAAGGTACGCTTACGAAAAGAAGGTTTCAATACTGAAAAAATCCAAGAACCATTGTATGTGCTCGATCTGGTAGAGAAGACATACGTAGTGCTTACCAAAGAGAAATATGGCGACATCATGTCCGGGAAAATTAAGTTCTAAGCGAAAAGGTGGTGGTGGTGGTTTATCTAAATATTTTTAGAATGAAAATAAAATAAATCTTTGTTCGTGGTGAACCACAAATTTATGTGTTAAAGACATATTAATACTTATTTTCAAAATCTGGTAAATCAAAAAGTGTAGACATTAACTTGGTGTTACTAATTTAAATGAAAATTTAAAGTTTTCATAACATTTACAACAAATGAAGCATGAATCTAGTTTGCTAGTAGCGATCACCAAAAAAAGACCTGGAGAAGTCTAGAGAATTAATGATTGAGTTATTGCAATTATGTGTATAATAATTATGTATACCTAACTACTGACAGAATGACTTGATATTATAGAAACGTCATCTATGGCGGACCAAAGTTTCTAGTAACTGTATACGGTCTAAAGAAAAATGCAAAAAAAACTAACACTTTGACTTTGCAAGATATAATCGTAGATTATACATCGAGGGAGAAAAATGGCATTTCACTTCTGAGGCGTACATACAATTTTTTAAACTCGCAGAGACTCCTACACAGTCTTTCAACTGATAAAAAATGATATGATTAATAGAATAGTAATCATAATATCCTTTGGATCGTAAGTCATGACGACCAAAATGAAAAAAATTGTAAACAATAACTGTGATTTTTTTCGGTCAAAATGCAAGAGATATGTGATGCTGGTGAAGCTGCTGTGCTGAATTTGTTGCCTCGTAAATTAAATTTGTTTATGTATTTCTCTCCCTAGGGAGCAAATATTCTATCTCTACCTAGAGAGCAAATGTTCTATTTCTCTCCAGATTTTGCGGTCATGAAAAACGACTTTTACTCCCGCGAGTGCAAAAGATTTTTTTAACACAGCTAAATTGGCAACATTGTAATCTAAAGATCATGATAATTTTTCATCATAAATGGCCATGACGAAATTAAAAGTAAAAATATGTGACAGTACAAGGTCTCTTCCGTGGTGAACAGGGACTCCATCAAGCAACCACATATCCCGAATCAATTGTAATGGCAAATTTTCCATTATAATTTGAAGCTTTTCATTAAAAAAAAAATGAAAATGTTCACATCATCGACACTATTAGGGAAAATAAATGGTCTATTCCAGCCCAAATGTTAACTGAAAATTTTCGTCGGTGACGGTTTTGACGCATATCGTGAAGATTTTCTGCGGACCAATAATGATGATTATTGTGCATGAGTAATGATTACTGAAAATCCCTTCTCTGGTGAATGTAGCTTCCCTGTTCACAAAACGTATCGAGTAAAATTTGAACCTTCTTCCACTTTTTGTAAAGACAGTAATCAACACTTCTAACAGCGACATCTTTTCCTAACGCTTATTATAATCAAGTATAGTGGTAAGGATGATAATGCTTACTCTTCAGTACCTATGAACTAATGTAGGACCAATGCCGACATGACCTGTTTTTGTTAATGATACTAATTTCAAGCTGCTCGTTTGCGACTTCCAGAACTGCTCCATCAGTTTCCGGATTACGCAGCGTTCTTGACAGTCCATAGTCTCTATTAAACATATGAGGTTTTAAGCAACCCTTCACATGTAAGCGCTGGTCAACTCTCTGGAACATGTTTTTATCAAATCCTTGACGGTCTGAATAAATTTGTGCATATTGTCTTGCAGCTCGGCTAAAATTCATGTCACATCGATCAAGGACTAAATATCACAATATTTCGTAAAGGAAAAGGAATTACAAACTATAAGATTACATTTTCAACAAACAATGGCGTTTGATACTTTTACTGACAGTTGCTTATTTTTACAAATATTGTTCGCTGTTTAGCAACCACACATGATATCGTTGTTGCACCTCGATGCTATACTAAATCGTTTTTTTTTACGTTTTTTGCAATATCTTTTAGATAGGTTAATGTTGCGTTTTTAATTATTAGAAGTAGAAGATCTGCACAACCTAACTCAAACGTACTAATTGGAATGTAAATTGCATCGTAGTTTTTACTTTCCAATACACACCGGAAACCAACGGTATGTTATGTATGTATTCTTTTAAGGGGCTGTATCTTTGCAGTGGAACCATAATGACCTCGAAAGTCCTGTGTCAGTTGTTGGTTTTTAGATACTGATTAACGTACTAAACAGTTAGTGCACCCTTTTGAACAGCCTGTACATATGCAGTTATTTTTTTTTTACGGTCCAAGACCATGAGGACCAAGTTACATCAGTTTTCAAATAAAACAAAAAAAAAACGCGGTGAAATCGGTTCATCCATTTGAGAGCTACGGTACCATAGACAAACACACAGTGATCAAATTTATAAGACCCCAGTTTTTGCGTTGGAGTGAAAAATAAGTAGAATGATAACAATTTTATGTACGGTTGTATAATGTACAAGTGTTTTTACAGAATGCATAGACAAATGTAGACGATTAAAAAACACAAATCCTTTGATTTACATATTTTTTCGACGTATTGTTTTTTGTGTATACTTAAGTATTTTGTCGCTTTGCATTTTAAATCGAGTCAACGTCTGTCTGAAAAAACCGAGGCTAAGTGATTTCCAGTCTAATAAAATTTTACTGTTATAAACACTGTTAAAATGCACGATTGGTTCATTTTCCATTGTTACGAATAAAATTGCAGTAAACTAGTATGTGATTTTTTGAGAATTCAGTCAGATCTCGTATTTTCGAATAGCTCATTTCTCGCTTGAAATTAGTGAATCAATCACAAACAGTTTACTCTTATATACTACATACATTGAAATATTTGCACTCGTGATAATATCGGCTTGATCAATCATCCACAATACCCAACTTGTTCGGAACGAGTCGACGGTGACCGACTTCATTACATCACGCTCTATGTACCATGCGAACTTGCGAACACACTCTTATTAGTTTATTGAATCTTTAACAGTTCATAGGTTGTTAAGTAATAGTGTGATGAGTGTATCAGCGGTACTAAATAGGTATTTATACAACAAACCTTGAAAATGGTAACCTATGCATAAAGAAATCATCAAACAACATAAAAACTTGCCTTGTTTTCAGATCTTTACGATTTTGCCGCTAATTTTATCGACAGTTTTTCTGCTCACGAATAAACGGTACAGATGGCTTTATATTCTGTACAAGACTTTAGGACGTGATATACGGTGAGTACTTTTTTTAACTAGTTTATTTATAACATACGGGTAAGAGTGTCACGTTGCGCTATTACGTCTCTGAAGTTTCTTAACATTTATTACTTAATTGTTAGGTTTCGGCTAACGCACTGGCAATTTTAAATTGGAACTTATCTTCATGTTTTTATTCAAGGTTTAAATTACGAGAGACGCTTGTCTGCATATTTCTATTAAAATCGAAACACACTCATCAAAAACCAACATTTTTTTAATCTATTGTGTACTATATCCGTCCTTATCTGTTTTCATTATATCTATTCTTTGACCTCTGTGATAATGTAACTATTGTGGAAGAATGTAACAAAGTCCAAAACACAATTGTAACAATGAATGTGCATAAAAACATTTCGTTAATTCCTTAATTTGGTCGATATCTGAATAATGAATGGTAATAATTTGCGTCAATTTAGAAAAAAATCAGTTGCCTGACAAATAACGACCGAGATAATGGAAGTAAACACAATGACAATTTATTAAAATGCTTGTATAAACGGAAGAACGTTACGGCTGGAAAAAAACTTAATTGAGATATTATTTTATCATATGATTCAAAAGTGACTGCTCGATTATTCATTGGCTGTATACAAAACACGGGTTTTATATTTGTACCACTTGTGAGACGTATTCTGATTAATAATGTTTATCGGGGAAAGAAATATTGGATTACTCGGCCTAGGAACTTCTCCCATGCATTCAATTTCTTGTTTTTTACTACCGATTCCGTCTATCTTTTGCGAGTCTTTCTTCCCTTTGTCTGTTAGCGATTTTGTTAAATTTTGAGTATACTTTAAGGCTAGCAAGTAAATTGTTAATTCAGTTTTCTTCTTCATCCTCACCCAAATTTTGATGGCATCTCCTCAAGAGCTTTCTAAGTAAATCTTTTTTAAACTGTGTCAACCCATTATTTTTATTTTTATTACATGTACTTATTTGTTATGACATAAAATTGTTCTGAATTTCAGAGCAGGAATAAGATTTACTTTCGTTAATTTCTACCTATGGCGGTACCAACAAACTAGGCAAACCGTACCCAAACTCTTCACAAAACTCGTCTCGAAACATCCAAACAAAGCAGCTTTCTACTTCGAAGACGAAGTGTGGACATTCCAAGACGTAAGAAAAATTCTTGTGACAAAATTGCCCTTAAACCCAACTTCCAGGTAGAAAAATACAGTAACAAAGTAGCGCACTACTTTAAGAAGGAGGGCTTCCAAAGAGGAGACACTGTGGCCCTTTTGCTCGAAAACAGACCTGAATACGTATGCATATGGCTCGGTTTAGGCAAAATTGGGGTCGTTACAGCCCTGATCAACCACAACCTTGTTGCCGATCCGTTAGTACATTCGATAAATGTGTCGTCTGCCAAGGCTGTGATTTATGGAGCTTCGTTAAAGAAAGGTACCACGACAACATTTTTGGCAGTTAATTGTACTAGTGTAGTGTTGTAGGAATCAAAGATATTTGTAGCAGGATAACAAATACAAAGTTGTACGAATTGGGTGAGCAAAAAGATCGTACTGAAGTGTTGGATGGTTCTGTGGATCTTAGTAGACAGTTGGAGAAGCAGTCGGATGCCTCCCCTGTTAAAGATTTAGAGAAAGGAGTGCCTCAAGATAGGCTAGTGTTTATTTATACATCGGGTACTACAGGACTTCCGAAAGCAGCTGTTATCACAAATATGAGATATTTGTTTATGGCGTTGGGTCTTCATTACATGACGGCACTCGAAGAGGATGATATTGTCTACGACCCTTTACCACTCTATCATAGTGCTGGTGGGATAGTAGGGATCGGACAGTCTGTTGTTAGAGGAATTTCGGTGGTCATTAGGAGGAAGTTTTCTGCTTCTAACTTCTGGAACGATTGTGCCAAGTATAAGTGCACGGTGAGTTTTTTTTATTTCTTTGACGTATTCAATGTTGAACTATCTGTCATTATTCTTCTATTGTGAATATAGTTAATTTCGTGTCAAGGATTAACACTATTTATTTCCATTTTTATCTGAGCATAATCGAGTCCATCGGGCAACTTGCCACTTCTTGACGTTTCATGACCACAAAGGTACAAAAAACTGGTCTCCCGTTTCCGTCTGTCTGTGTCGATTTTTCTTAGACAGATAATCTCCGAAACTACTCGACCGACTGTTGTCAAATTGTGCATATATATTAGGACTATCATGTACATGCTAAAACGCTAACCAAAATTTGGCTCATCATCCCCATCACCAATGGGATGACGTCATCTCTAAAATTTAAAGCAATAAATTTGTTTTAATTTTATTAAATAAGATACTTCTGCACTTGTGTGTTTGAATCCGTGTTGAATTTTCACCCTATACATCCAGATTTAAAAAAAAATCAAAATTGTATAACAACATAGGTTATCGAAATCAAGGTAAATCGTTAATCAAAATTTATTGATTTATCCCGTTTTATGACGTCATCTGAAAATTTTGCCGAATAAATCTTTTCTGAAATATGTACAGTATTCTATACTTGTGGTTGATCACTGCACTCATAATTTTTAGAATTACTTATACAGATAACTCAAAAAATTAATGAATGAAGCAATTTATTTTATTAATTAAATGAATTGGGGAATACTGTTATTGTTAATATTACACTGCATCTATAAATTGATATCCTATAGCTATCGAAATTGCAAAAATGTTGACGACGTCGTCACAAAATTTTAAGTGGAAAAATTTACTTGAAACAAACGCGTAACACGCTTCTTTACATTTACTTTAATATTACATACGTCTCTTTATTTTAACTTATTATTATAAAAAAATCAAATACTGCAATTTTTAGAAAAATCTGGATTTATTGTAGTATATTTCAGGGCTTCAGGGGCAAGCGAAGTTGTCGAAATTATCCTTCGACTAGTTTTTTATTTTATTTTCAAGACACTTTTTTTTTTGTTTTCGCGTGTAATAAAGCAGTTTTGCATTTTTTTTTTTTTTTGCAACTGCGTATTCAAGTTTAGCATATTTATTCTTCTATTATTAGCTTGTATTTTTCTATTGTTTGAAGTTTTTATTTCACATTATTGTTTCACACGTGAATTTTTCGTGTAAAATGCTGTCTTTGTTTTGGCTTTTATATTTATTGTTACATAATGCAAAAATACAAATTGTCGTTTTACCTTAGTTCTAAATTCTAATCAAGGAGAACATCCTACTTTTTCGTTCTACACACAACAGGAAAAACATGAAATTTAAATTGAACTTTTGTATACAAAAAATGTAGCTAATATAAAATTTACCTATTAAATATTTTTTCTGCGAAATAGAATTATAAATTAATGCATGCCACATTTTTGAACATAAATTACAACAATTAACTTCATTATTCCTGTATTTCGTTTTGATAGCTTTGTAGCCTACGTTCTAAATTAGTTCTAACGATTCTTTGTGTTCTCGATAAACCAGTTTCTTTTTAATTTATCCCTTTAAATATTTCACACATTAATTTTTTATTAAGTACTTATAATAAATATGTGAACAGAACAACAATAAAATCAAACATACAACTAAGTAGAAAATTCTGCGTTTGTGTTACTAGGACAGACTTCAAAAGTTAATTTACCAGTTAGTTTAATGTTTACCGTGTAAGTAATTACACCATGAAAACAAAAAGTGTATGCAGAATATTGGAAACTAATTTATGGTTATGTTACAAAAAATACTAGACTGTGCTGTGTTTTAATTAAAATTAAGGAAGTTAGCAATTAAAGTTATAATAAATAATGCAGTTTTCGATTTTCTGGCTTATATTTTTGAAATCAGTTGATCTTGTCGTGTTGCTGTGTCTTGGTTGTTCACTTCGTTTTTCTATAAAAATTTTAAAATGCTAGTGTTTATTATTTTTCCATGTGTCTCATTGCAACGATTATCTTAATTAAGTACTGCTATTATTCTTCGTTACTTGATCGTTATATGTATATTATCGTAGGTTTAGGTCTGTTTTTTTCTCAACATTACTTAGGTTTATTTTTGTTTGACGTTATTATCAATCACAACTATCAAAATGGAGACCTACGTTGTGTAAAAAAACAACTGGCAGTATTTTCAGATATTTGTGATAAAACAGCTAAGAAAGAGCATAAATAAGAACAAACAAAACACGGAAACAGAGAAACCTCTTTATAAATGTTAATTTTTAATGCAAAATCGTATTTAACACTTAAATAAAATCTGAGTTAAAAGCAGAGTGAAGACATCATCATCTCTCATACGTTAAGGTAGGAAGGGTTTTGTTGAACCAAAGAATGTTTCTAGATGATACGGTCAAAGCAAACGACTTTTAATTTTAATCTTCCCCAAAGGGTAATTTCTGAACATGAAATCTTAAATTAATTTATAGCTCTAAGAACTAGCGAACATACACGTCCAAGTAAAATATAAAACTTGAATTTTGTAAATAAACGCTAATGACAATCGGTTCGTTTTAAGTAGTAGCGTTTTAAATTAACAAAACATCCAATAAACAGTTTCTTGTTAATCTCCTATCGTTTACAAAATTAATTAGCAACGTGGGATCAATCTGGCAACATTATAAGCCTTAATAACAGTTTATCATAATCTAAAACAATATCGCGATTGATGAATTCTCTCTAACAGATAAATAAAAACATGCATTTGTAATCACGTTTAATTTTTTTAAATCTTTAAAATAATTCTTGTTAATTCTTTCTACTTTTAGGTAGCTCAATACATCGGCGAAATATGTCGCTACATCCTGTTAGCCCACACCAAAGACAAAGAAGTCATATCTCACTCCGTCAAAAAAATTATAGGAAATGGTCTAAGACCCCAAATTTGGAAACAATTCATCAACAAATTCAATGTTAAACAAGTATACGAATTCTACGGTGCAACCGAAGGCAACTCTAACTTAAGTAAGTACTTTAGAACCACTTAGACGCTTAACAACCTTCATCTTTTAGTCAACATCGACAGCAAAGTCGGTGCCGTAGGTTTCATTCCAAGATACGCCACCTTTCTGTACCCCGTAACCCTTATCAAGTGCAACGAAGCCACAGGAGATCCAATCCGAGGAAGCGATGGCTTTTGCATGAGCTGCAAACCTGGCGAAGTCGGAATTTTGCTGGGCAACGTCAACGCGAAGAAAGCCATCAATGAATTCACCGGATACGCTGACAAGAAAGCCACCCAAAAGAAACTAATCGAGAACGTGTTCAAAAAAGGGGATCTCTACTTTAACTCAGGCGATGTTTTGGTACAAGACGAGCTGGGGTACTTTTACTTCAAGGATAGAACTGGGGATACTTTTAGGTTGGTACTTGTGAAAAAATGCAAGATTTCTAATCAGAAATTTTTAGGTGGAAGGGCGAAAACGTCGCCACTTCTGAAATTGAGGCTGTTATTAGTAACGTGGTTAACTTGAGTGATGCTGTGGTGTATGGTGTTGAGGTAAGAGTGCCGTTGTTATACCATCTGTTCTGATTTCTTCTTCCAGATACCCGGTACCGAAGGTCGTGCTGGTATGGCAGCTATTGTCGACACCACGGATAGTTTAGACATGGCGAAACTTTGTAAAGGTTTGAAAGAGAATCTACCTTCGTACGCCATCCCATTGTTTGTAAGGGTGATGACTGCGGTGCCTTTGACTGGTACTTTCAAGTTGAAGAAAACCGATCTTCAACAAGATGGTTTCAACATACAAAAAATCAAAGATAAATTGTTCCTATATGATGCTAAAAACGTAACATACGTACAACTAAGTAATGAAAAATACGATGACATTATGAGTGGAAAGATCAGACTTTGAGTAGATTTTTTTTAATAAATTTTATTACTGTTGTTACATTTCTCCGGTTCGGATGATTTTTAAAAGACCTTCGATGTTGTTGTTTTTGATAGCTTGTCTGCAGTAGTTTATCATATTAGCGGAGTTTGGTCCCACTCTGAGTCGTGACGCTTTTTGAATGATGGAGTTGATGGTCTTCATTGTTTCTAAACCTTCGTTGTAGTTGTGTAGACGGATGTTGTAGCTACTGATTAGTTCTTTATTGAGTTTGTTGAGTTCGTTGTAGTATTTTGGCATCTCTTGTCTGAAACCATTGAGACATCAAAGTACGTAAATGTAGCACAGTGAAGACACCTACAAGTCGTTCAGTCGACTATCTTCGGCTCTTATCACATATGCTCGAATCTGCCCTAAACGATCTGCCACATCTGTTCCTAACCTCAGACGAGCATCTTGAATTTCGCCCAACTTCTCCATACAAATCGTCAAGTTTTCTTCTTCTTTTGGAAACGACGCTTTTGACTGTGGACTCAATTTTTAACACCATAAAGCAAATATTTGTGAAAAAACTCACCTGTAAATTCTCAATTTTCAAAAATGTAGCCACAGATTGTACCAAATCAGCCGCAAGGGACATCTTCTCCGTATAAAAAACAGTCTTTCCTGAAACGTCAAACGACATAGTGAGTTCAGACTTATCTCTCAAACACTTTAAATGCACTTTGAGCGTAGGTCCATTCTCGGCCTCGATATCATTTGCCAAAAGAAAATTCTGATTGATCCACATACAGATTCTCTGGAGTCTCTCATTTATTTTGATCTCTACAAAGCTATCTAACTGTTTTGAAGTCGTTTTTCTTAGAAGCGAATACATAGAGAAGCGCGGGAGCTGTCTTGTGATTTCGAAAACGTGGAACTGGACGCTGTTAGTGTAACCCACGAGAGCCTAAATGCCAAAGTTAGCTTTCGTTTTGAGTAAAAGATTAATATGAAACTTTATTACTACCTTGATGTGAATGTCAACAGGTGCATCCCTCGGTATAGACAATGGAATCAACAAATCAGAACTGAGTTTCGAGTTTGGGGGGTGCACAACATGCGTTTCCCCCTTGAAGATTCCTTCAGCAAAGATAACAACAGCTTTGATGACGGTAGTGTTGTTAGTCGAAACGTAAATCTCCACTTGATTCTGAAAAAGTGTTTCAGACGTATTTTTATTTATATAGAGTACGTTGTCTTACAGATTTTGAGTCTTCTTCGCTCGTCGCAATCCCAATCTGCAACCTAGTATTAGCAGGAATCACCCCATTGTTTTCGTAACTCTCCATCTGATTGATCGCGTTCTCGTTATACTTCGTGTTATTGTCGTAGTGTTTCAGTTCTAAAAGTAGAGCTTGTTTTCTCGCTAGCAATTCTCTGACGGTCTCTTGCTCTAGGCCAGATCCGGGAGGTGTTGACAATGATTTTGTCGTAGTGTACCCTCGGACTTTGGAAGTTTGTTTATTTGGTGTGTATGCTGTATACTTTCAAGGTAAAACTTACCTTCTCCTTCACAGGAGGCACAAATGATGTCAGTTTTTCCAATCGAACGGTAGTCACCTTCTACTACTCCAGAAATTCCCGTGCTCATAGTGTCTTTGAATAAGACTTCTCCGGTTTTGATGGAACGACAGTCGATTTTGCCGTTGGACCAGCCGGTGATTAGTTGGGTCGAACCTTGGCCCAGCAGGTCGTAGTTTTGCATGGATATGGAAAAGTGCTTGGACTAAAAAACAGCAAAATATTCAAACTGTTGTAAAATGGTGGTAATCCTTTATTTCATTTTTTTATGTTTATAATATTTTTTTATCAACTTAATCGCCATTTGTCATGAATTGAAAAAAATGTTTCAGACTAATTGTACGTACTATTTATAGTCGTAGAATCCAAATCTGTACTAAAAAGTAGGGGCTACTATTTAAGATTTCAAAGTATCCCCCCGCCCCACATCCAAGGAGTATGACAGAAAAACTAATTTTATCACCATTTTATTTCCCCCATGGAATGATGAAATTTTGATTCTAAATATTTTACGTAGAATGCATATTTTTCAAGATATTTGAAAGTTTCAGGTTAAAAAAAATCACCCTGTATAATAAGGCCTCGCAACTTTAACTGAAACACCATGTATATACGTATACATTTTTTGGGTTTTTAACTTCATATAGACAGGTTATTGTAAACAGAAATAAAATGTACAAAATTAAATTCTACGATCTGTATCAGAACCTATGTAACGAACTCATTCGAAACTTGATGACATCATCTTGAAAATGTATTGTATAAATCTTTGTTGAAAATTATGTTTCGAGATGCACTGATGTTTGCTGTTGCTAGTAATGCCAAAAGTTGACGACTTTATCATAAAGTTTGTTAAGAAATGCTCCTGAAATATACAGGATCGTATGTTCTTTTACCCTGTCATTTAATAATTCAACCCTTTTGGTTTCATTGTGTAAGGGTTACAATAAAAATATATATAAACAATAATATAAAGGATAATGAAAGATTGACATTATTTTAGTAAAGAAACTGATGACATTCCAAAACATTTTTAAATAAATATAAAATTTTATATATGTCTTGAAGTGAAATTTTATGTTATTTAAATATATAAACCCAATCATCTTTTTAAATTTTTAAGAAACAATCCGTTAATTTTTTTTATTTATTTCAAAAACAGCGTTTCTAATTTCTCTGAAATTCATAGAGTAGTATAACATAAAATTTTTATCTTTACAAAAAAATTAATAAATGAATATGACCAATTTTTATATTATAATTTCATTTAATAATTTGCTACAAAATTTATTTAGATCCATATCAGAACTTGGAAAACATTTTTATGTGTTCTTGTTATTACAGTGACATAAAAAGTTTTTGAGGTATAATTTGTATATAGATCACGTAAACATACCCAGAGAACCCCAAAACCTGAAAATTTATCGAAAATTTTACCTCACTTTAATTACATCTCCCCCTCCCCGAATATTAAAAACATCTCTTAGAAAATATTACTTAAGATAAGAAAAATAAATTCATAAGCAAGATTTTGGTTACTAACTAAATTTGTGACTAATAAAATTGTTATTTATGAAGTATATCCGTTTCCTATAAGATTATAATATAAAATTGTAGCAGATTACATTTTACAGACACAAATTCTTGTCACGTATTCCACCATGATTCATGTTATATGTCTATATTTGTCAGTTCAAATTCTCAAGAAACGATAACCAAACCTAAAGAAATCGTACCTTGACCCTCCACAGACGAACATCCTGTTCGTACACCCCAACCGTTCCGTTCGAAACCGAATACGCGAATCTATTTTCCGGCAAAACTGCTAAACCAGTCACCACTTCCGTTTCCACATGCTCTGCTATAATCTGGTCACCTTTAAAAACACGAATATTGAAATCTTCCGAGCTCACGATCAACTAAAATCAAAGAAAACATTACCGGACCACAACCCTTCAACTCCTACCTCATTCGAACCATCCTTGTTATAGTCCATCAAGATAAGCGACGTCACAACATCCCCCACAGCCGTCCAGAAAATCTCGTTCCCTTGATGGTCATACCCATGCACCGACGAATTCCCCCCAACCATCAGAATCTGGTTTTTGGAGTCCTTGAAAGTACCCATGGTAATGGCCTTTACACCGTCTGGACACTCTGTGTAGAAGACGTCTTTGTTGTCATGGACATGGTAGGCTAGAATGTGAGTTTCTGTGCCTATAATTAGGATGTCTTTGTCGTCGTCTGGGAGTAGGACTCCTGCTGCTAAAGCGGAGATTGACTGGTTGATGTTGAGGGTGGCGATTTCGCGATTGGATTCCGACCAGACGATTCGTCCGACTATGTTAGGGTTTTTGCGGTGAGGACTGTGGATCAAGATCTGAAAACAAAGTAGAAATAATGTACGGACAATTTACAGATACAATGATTCGTAAGAAAAAATCTGAAACTATACATGAAACAAAATGCAGTACACAGAAATAGTAATATCGGAAGTGCAAAATTTCTGAAAAAGGGTTTGATGCTTTTGAGGAACTAATTCCCCATCATAAATATATGGGACATGCAGAGTTAGAATATTTAGAGCTTTAAAAACTGATCCTTTTTTTTTTGATATGCACTAGAATTATGTCCCCACTCTAATAATGATGTTCTTGATATAATGCCATGAGAGTGTCCATGATATAAATGTTTTACAATCGCTAGCTAAATAAATTCCTTATTGGCATTTCCAATGTATAACAAGTTTTTGCCAGTCTATTACATAGATGATTTATACTCGTATGTTCTAAAAATATGGAATCGGTTCAAGAGCAACTGAGTTTATATTTCTAAAAACACACATTTTGTTTTTTCGTTATTGACTACTAGCTTGTTATGCTCAACCCAAGTGATTAATTTAGCATAAACATTTTTCAGCTGTTTAAGTGTTAGAACGAATTAACAAGTTCGTGTCATCCACGTAAGAAATAACAAAACTGTCTGATGGTCCTAAAACTGAACCTTGAGGAGCGCTCAGACGGATACATTTTTTTCATGACATAATAATGTGAAGTTGAATTTGTTGTTGTATATTCATTAAGTAGCTATTGAACAAGTTTAGTACTACAACCTTCACATTACATTTTGTGGTTTAGATAATCAAAATTTTTGGTGAAATTTGCTTAAAAACACCAGGAGTTGTTTAACTTTTTTCATAATCTGATATTATCAAACTTTAAAATCATGCAAAGCTGTGTCCACACTTTTTTTCAGATAATAAGTTATTTATTGTACGATTTGACTAGGTGTTCACCGACAATCAGCTCAATTATTTTCAATAAGTTTGAGCAAAATTTGATGGCTCTGTAATTGGCAATATTATCCAGAGACCCTTATTTTTTGTACCTACTTAGAGGAATTACCTTTTTAAGCCTAGTCAGAAATAGGTCTACTTCTATAGATAAATTAACGATATGTGTGAGAGGCTCAACCTGGGATCGATTTTTTTAATAAAAGATTTAAAGTATGATTGCCCATTCTTGGTTAATTTTTAATAGAAACTTACAATGAAGGTCGGAATTAAGGAGAGTAGTTTTAAAAGTGACGGACGTCACAGCTATAAGACGTCACTAAAATTTTTCTAAAATGGAAACCCCTCTTCAGACAAAAAGGAAGTGTCAATGGTAAAATTATACACTTTTAGAAAAATCATAATTCGCAGAAGTAACTTCCTTCATGACCTAAACTATTGATTTTGAAACTACTGTAGTGTTTATGTTATAACTCTTGACATTTTGTTCGTAATCTTTATTAAAGTTGGATATGTCTAGTTAAACTAATGATGTAGTATTACAGAGAGGTGATCATACAAACACAAATAAATAAATGAAGTGCTTGGTCTTTTTGTACCTTGTCGGCTGTGGTTGCGGCCGTCAGACAGGGGTGGGTTCCATCATACTTTCCAATAGTGACGAGACCAGGGACGAGTTTGTAATTTAATTCGAGGGTGAAAACGGGCCGTATTAGTTTGTCCATTGGTGATGTACGGAGTTTTCTTGCACATCAGTACATAATAATCGGGTTTGTGGTGTGCGGACATGGTGGTAACTACGTTGTGTGGAGATACAAACAAATGGGCTTTATTGATTATTTTGGTCTGCAGGTCCCGCTATCTCTTGAAGCTGAGATGTGGTTTTATTTTATTGAAATAAGTAGAAATAAAAGTTAAAAATCTACAACGAAATTACATGGAATTTTTATGATGTAATTACAGTGTAGGTAAAAAAAGTTCCTACATGTAGAGGGTTCACATGAGAAATTTATTTAAATATTTTCTACTTCTACTTATGTTTCTTTTTAGAAATTCAATTAAAAGAGAAAAACTATTTATCTGTTTTTGACTACACATTTTTAAAATAATTACAGTATTTTACTAAAGTACCATATTTTTAGTCAACGTTTCTACGTTGCTCATCAAGATCATACTTTTGAAACAAGGTCTATTAAGTCAATTCTTGAAATGACGTCACCAATTTCCCATTGCGGTGAGTACATTTCTAAAGAAAACAACACAGCATTGAAGCAATTCAAAGACAAAGAAAGGAATGGTCTGACGCTGGTGCAAGATCTTTTAAGGAAAAACTGGTCTCGAATAGAGGAAATAACATTCTGGAACGTGAAACAGAATTGCTCACTTCGTTCATGAGCTAAAACACACTATAATCGAACAGGTTGGCGACCCTTTATCTTCAATTTTTAAACAGAACGAACCATGGGACATGAAAAATACAGATGGAAGCTAATTTAGTAAAAACTGACATTTGGTACAATGTAAGGGGAAGAGGATATGAAAAGGCAGTCTTTTAGAACTTACATGAATTTGCCAAAAAACAACTTAATCCGGAATGCCGTAGACCTTGACGACTGGCGGTTACTAAAATGCATTTATACTCTCAAATGAAGCATGGACGTATAAAATGGGTCTTCTGTGCAACGAATCGCAAGAAAAAAATCTAAAATGACACAAGAGGGAAAGGGTTTCACTATTTTGCAGCCGAGTTGTTGGAAAAATGGAGTTTTTTCATTTATAATCATGTAGTAGTATAGTAACAATCTTTTTTTTTATTATTTTTTTTTAATAATAATGAAAAAACTTTCAGAGTTTAAATAATATATTTGTAGTCACTGCTACACGTGTTTCGGTACACAGTACCGTCTTCAGGCAGAAGAGAAACTGGGTTTTTACAGAGCTATTCCTGAATTTATACCTGATTTAACAATAGTGTTTACAAATTTATGTTAAGTAGGGGAGATTTGTTTATTTCGGTTTGGTCGTTCATTAGTGCATTTAATCTATTGTACCTATTTATTTCCAGACATTCTAACGCGTTTAATTTTGCGCCTTTATTTTCTATGTGTAAAATTTTGAATTCGTCGTTGAAATTATGCTGTTCTTGGATAAGAAATAAATAGGTACAATAGATTAAATACACTAATGAACGACCAAACCGAAATAAACAAATCTCCCTTACTTAACATAAATTTGTAAACACTATTGTTAAATCAGGTATAAATTCAGGAATAGCTCTGTAAAAACCCAGTTTCTCTTCTGCCTGAAGACGGTACTGTGTACCGAATCACGTGTAGCAGTGACTACGAATATATTATTTAAACTCTGAAAGTTTTTTCATTATTATTAAAATTAATATGGAGTTTAAACACGTATCAGCCTCATCAATACAAACATAGTGACAATCATAAAAATGAAAATCAAGAATTATTTGGACAATGAACATTTGGTTTGGCTCATAATAGGTTTATAAAGTATGAACGATCTTTTCAACTCAGTTTATCTTATTAGTTTTTTTTATAGTTACTGCAATATGCCGATTTAATAATTAAGTTTCGCCCCGAAAAAAAAACAAACACCGCGAAACCGCATTTGAAAAATAAAACCATACATGTTTAGAGTACCTATTTAACGCACTTTGTGGACTACCACCTTTAGGTTGGACGGCAACGCATTTTTGGAAGGTCATTCATTTAGTTTGTAATTTTACCAAAGAGCGTTTTTTGAAACAAAATGAAATCGCATTTGACACCACGGTCCCTCCAACGAATATAATTAGTAACCATTTTATAATCTGAAACATTGTAAAACTATTGACACGTGTGTCAACTCGTCAGTTTAGTTTCACTGTTTGTAACTTCAAGATTCACGTTCAGTTTTTAAACCGTTCATGATCCTAACGCAATTTTATATCAACAGTGTAAATGTTCACGTAATATACGTGGCGGAAATTCAATTATGTCAGCTAAACTTATTTTAATACCGACATCGAAAGTTGCATGATTTTCCTTGAGTTATTATATTATTTACATTTCATAACACCTCTCTTGAGATTTAAAATATTTCAGTTATGGTAGTTAAACGACTAAATCTTGATCTATTGTGAAAATTATCATCAGTTAAACTAATATCATCGTTTGTTTATTTTGTATCACATGGATGGGTTATTTTCGTACAGCTTGAATCTGAACGTTTATTCTCAAATTAAGCCGCTTCCAAGCGAAGCGTTTCCGAGACTACCTTATTTTGACTTTGACCATATTTAATATATGCCTGCTGTGTTTATTTTAAAGGTGCTTCGTTTTATATGATGTGAGGATTCGATAAACGCACGGAATCTCGTGGCAAAAGCAGAGTGTCGAGGCGGCACTCGGAGGGTTTTTTCTTCCCATTGTCATTGTTCATATAAATGTTTATTTGCAGTACCCGATTTGACCGCCAACAATTAGGTCACCTAGCGTGGTATTTTTTTATATACTGCCGTCGTTTAAATTTGTGGCACATCATCGTCATAACTTGAGTAGGACCATCCAGTTAAGATTTTTTTTTGTGTGGGTAAATTTGTTATATTCAAATGTTTGTCCTTTCAGACTTATTTCACAGCTTTTCCATCCCTAGGACGGAGGAATAAACGATTCGCTCTCCATATTTTGTTCTAAGTTCATTTTTCCACCCTTGGTTTACCACTTTGCATTTGAAAAAACACGACGTACAGTTCTATTTTTTGGTGACCAAATTTTAAGTTTTTCGCGGGTTTTATAATTTTGTGCACATGCCTCATTTTGGCAGGATTAAGTTAACACAGTACTTTCAGTTTTCGTTTTTTATGGTCATTATTTGTTACAAAGGGTCTACTTTTCTTATAAGTTTGTTTTTATAAGGTGGTTAAATGTAAAAATAACAAAATTTTTGTTTTACTTATTAACTAGATCGACAATTTTTATTGTCCCTTTGGCGACGCCGCTGGGACTTTCCAGCAACCTACCCATCATCTACTCGTGCTCTGCGGCTTTTCCTCCTCGTACAGCAAAATTAAAATACTTACCGTATTTGCATCACTATTATTATTACATTTTTCTCAAATTTCACGATGCACGTCTACGATGTTATTTTCTCTCGAGATACAAATCGCAGCTTTCAGCGTAACCATTCTACGTGTCGCAATGCAACAATAATTTAACATAAATTCTAAATTACAACGTCAGTCTGTCCTGCGGCTTATGATTTACGCTGACGCGAGAACCATGACATTTTCCGTCGGCTCACTGTCATTGTTTACTTCTTTTACACAACACCCGAAGAGCAGTGGCGTAACCGCATTTAAATAAAAAACCGATTATATTTGTTAAAATAGTCTAATAATTAACTAACATATAAAAATATATTATGATTCTATCAGCTTAAACGAACATTATTTTTTTGCTACAATTACATCGATCAATTAGTATTCACACATAATGTAATGGCAGAGTGACGATAAAGCACCACTTACGAAAAAAAAATACATAAATTAGAATGTCTTCGCATTAATTTTTATTACGCGCGCATGTTTACAACACGCAAGATAAATGAGCGTTTTTTCGAATACCAACATTATTTTTCCTAAACGAGATGTCAAACATCGGCTCCGGGCCACTAACCCCGACTTTTCCACGGAAATTAGGTTAGAAACGAGTGCTTTACCGTCACCCGCAGCAATAAATACAAAACAGGATGGCGTTTTTAATAACAGTTGCAGATTTGTCAGAACACATAACATGGCAGTTACGAAGTAAATGGCAATTTTCGAGATGAACACGTCCAAATGGCACCTACATCTATATGTTGACTCGAGGGATTTCGTTTTGCAGGAGAAGTTTGTTTTCGATTTCGGGCCAGGTTCCGAGGACGAATGATTCGATTTCGCACTCGTCGACGCCGCGGATGATGCGGAAGTAGCCGTTTTCGCCCCAGGCTGGACCCCAGCTGTTGGCCACTTTCTGAAATTGAAAAAATGGGGTAATTTTTTAGTTTGGGAAAAAATATTCTGGAGAGTTTAACTTTGCCATATACTTACCCAGTATTTTCTAAGACCTTCTGAAGTATATTCTTCGCCCCATCCTACAATTCTGATTGAGTGGTAGCCTGTTCTGTCGTCTGGTGACACGGAAGAGTGCTTGTAGATACCGCCCTTGTATGTGAAGAAGTCGTGGTAAACCTTAATGGTTGCTATAAAAAGATTTTTTATTTATTTATTTATTTACGAGTAAATATTTATTTTAGGAGAAATTCTAGATTAGATTAATGTCTCGCTAGGAAACTTTTTCCAACGAAGTGGGCACAATATTTTTTCTACAACTGTCTAAAAACTTTCAAAATTTTAAAATAATCTTCGAGTTGTATTATAAAATAATCCCTTCTGCCAAAAAAAATATATATATTTCTTCTTTGTTCCGAACTTAAAAACAAAATTTTATATATTTCCTTAAAAATTGCTGAAATATGCGATTTTTTGTTTGTTTAGGTAGGTACACGATTTTTTATTTGCTGGACACGAATGTCCGAAATTTTCTGATATATTTAATAATTTTATTTATTATTTTGGCATTTTTGAATTTTTTTATGGATTAACATGTCATTGTAAGCATTCAAATATTGTAACTGTTTAGACCTTTGTGATTAAGTTTACGTAATGACTAAACGTGTATTTTTGATTTTTGAAAGTTTGGACATTTTTGATATTTTCGATATTTTACAGTTATTTGACATTTTTAATGTTATATTTTCTCACATTGTTTAACCCAAATTTGAATCGTTTATGTGTCAAAAAAACTTAGTTTGAGAGTAATACGCAGATTGTTTTTAAGATTTTAACTTTTGCAATCTGAAGACACTTTCAAGATGGCGTAAATCTTAAAAATTAAAAAATATATACTGTAAAAATTGATAATTCATAATCATAAGCACTAAAGTATTTAAAATAAAATAATTGGCGTTGTTCTGGCTAGCAGGTGGGTGCTCAATCATAATAATTCTCCCACAATAACTCCATTAGTAGGACATTATTAGAAAAAAAATGTATAATCTACCTACTTATAACCAATTTAGTGCGATTATATGTCACTCTATTTAATGTAAACAGAAAATTATGAATAGTTTGCGCTGCAGGCATTTTTGTTTTTACTGCCTGAAATTTTTTAAAAATAGAAGTTGTAGGTAAATGTCAAAAAACATAAATAAGTATCTGTATTTTTTTTATTTAACTTGCTAATTAAACAAATTTGTACTTTGGCGTACAACGAGACGAGAAAGTTTTTCTGACGAGGCGTAACCGATCTGAAAAATCAGCCGAGCGCGCTAAAAGTTTCGCGAATGAGTTACAGACAAAATTTTTGTATAATAGAAACAATTTTGTTATTGATATTTAAAAATAATAATCCTTTTAACTAAAAACATGTCAAGAAATAATATGTATCGGTTTTCCTTGACATTCACCTTCTTGCAGCATTAAAACGGATTAGAGAATTTAGCCGTTTTTTTATTTGTTAAAGTATATGCACCAGAATTTGATCAAAATAGTTTGAATCAAAATGAGAAAGGAACGTAGTAAAAAAAAATATTTGTTCTCCGTATTTCACATATTGTTTTAACTTTTAAATCAGTCAAAATATTACATCAATTTTTGTCAACATTAATGTTTGAAACTGAATCTAAATTCGGCAAAAATATAGCGTCTATAAGTATAAATGTATATACAGTGCACTAAAAGATAAATGCAAATGACTCCAATCATGAGTTTGCCACTGCAAAATCTCCAGTCGCTTTCGAAGCTGTACCCTGGGTAAAGCTGTAAATCAAAATTAGTTGCTACCTTTCCAAGACCGTATTTGTTCTCTAGTAAATGCAAATCGAAAAGCTCGTAATGGTTTTATTACAGGTTGTGGGTACAACATACCCCTCATAAAATAATTTACAGCGTTTGCATTTATCTTCTGGTACACTGTATATTTGGAAATTTGGTTACTATATTTTCTTTACCATAATCCTTTGACTTTTTCCGTTGAATTTATTTTTTAAATATTTATTTTATGAAATACATTCAAAGGAGTGTTATTTTAGACTGCTTTCCTCAGTGACAGTTGTGTTATCTCATTCACATTTATAAACAAACTATAAATGTTTAATATAAATGTCAAAAATCTGTGACATAAGCGTACAGAATATATTTTTACGACAAATAAATTTTAACGTACGAAACAACTAAAATAAAAAGGTTAAAAGTGCCGGACTTACCTTGAACAGGCCCCGAATTCAAAATCTCGAACATGATATCAGTTTCATTTCCAATTCTATACGCAGGGGCAACTTTATACTTAGACTTCCGGTCGACGAACTGCGGAAGCCTGCATTTTGCGGTCAACAAATCTCCGTGTCTTGGGACGCGACATTTTTCGTTTGAAGCAGTGTAGGGGAAACAATCTTCATCAACCAAACCGAATTTACGAATGTAAGACCAAGCCCGATCCAAATAACCCCCATTACAGCTCTGTTGACCTCTTCTGTCACAGGAGATTAGATGCTGAGCTGAAAGGGTTATTCTCTCTCTTCCTTTTGACAAAATTGCAAATCTGGAAAAAGAATACACATTGCGTAATAATATTTATTAAAGTTTTAAATTTATTTATTCAGGGTCAACATAAGTTGTGACAAAACTACAAAAAAATACCTGTCGGAAGCAACAGCGGCAGTGGAAATGGCCCACGAAGAGCCACACCATCCTTGGTCTTGAACATGAGTGATAAATCCGGGCCACTTCATCTCCGAATCGAATTCCCGGGGGAAGGAATGGGGATCGTAAATTCGCCTCACTGGGGTCATTCTCATCACAAATCGCTGAGGTTGAAGAGTGCCCAACCTTGGAAAAATGAAAAATTATGTTTGGTCTTCCTGTTTCCGCTAAAACTGCAGTACCTCAGTTTGATGCCTTCTTCTAGTTTTCTGCCCCAGAATTCTGAGTAGTTAGAAGCAGTCCAGCCAACACCATAATTGTTATTAACGAAATCAATAATCATGGGATCGACGATACATGCGTTCTGTTCACACAACATTTCAGCGGTGGTGTTGCTTATTGCTGTACATTTGCTACCGAAAAAATATATACATAGTGGGATGAAATCAAAAATATGTGACCAAAATTCAGACTTAACCTGAATCAGTCGAAATCGGATATACTGCATTGGCTGAATTTTAGAACATGGTTTGTTAAATTTTATGACCCTAATTAAAGTATTTATTAAAATGGACAGTCAAAAAACTTTAATATTTCCTTTTCAAAACAACAGCATTGTTACTTTCATATTTAAACACTTTCGAAATTACAATTGTTCACCCTGTAGGTATACCTTACTTATATTTTTTACGAAGACCATATACTATCTGCTTTGCTAGCAGACAACAGTTTTAGCCAACTAGTTTTTCCGAAATTAATTTAAATAAAAACAAACCAAATATTCACTCACCAATCGTTGCAGTTCCTCTTCACCACCTTGTTCACCGGATACACGATGCCTTCATATGTACAGCCCAAAATGGGTCCTGGGATCTCGGGCGGCATGATTCCCTTACAGTGTGGCCAAAAATCGGGGCAACAATCTTCGTTCCTGGTGCGGTTACAAAAATCGTCGCAGTAACATAACGTACCTTCATCAAAAACGACTTCGTTATTTCCTGAAATGTCAAAGTGTACCCTTTCCCAAGAGCTTTGAGTGAATGAAAAGCCGAGCCTTGGTTAGGGAGCACTTAGCTGTTGTTTGAATAAACCTACACGCTTACCTAAAATGGGGACTGAACAGTCGTCCTGTCTACCGGGACAACATCCTCGGTCTCGGCAGTAGGGGCCGGGGAGATCGAAGTAGTCGTCCAAGGCGGCGGAGGCGAGGGTTAGGAGGGTTACTGCGACAAGAGCGCGAGTCCAATTTTGCAGTTCCATCTGCGGGACAAGAGAACACAGTTGTTACTATTACAAAGAAAACAGTTCAGAAGAAGTAGTAACAGTCTCTGAAGCACTGATTGCACAGATGGAGGCCTTAGTTTTAAGATGAGAGAACGTTTTTTAAAAGTAGGAATAGATAAAATTTGATTAATGATGTTCACGCTTGGAAAATTTCAGGGGCAAAGTAAATTGTAAAATTTTTTCTACAATTTTGACTTTTTTCCAAACATCCAGCGTGATTAATAAACCAGAAATATGTATAGAAGCATGGTATTTTGTATATTTTTAAATTTTTAAATAATGATAGGACGAAGAGTTGGTCAGCGTTTTAGCACCTGACATTTCACAGTAATCTAACAGAAAGAGTAAGACCAGATATACAAAACGGGAGATCTACTTTTTCATATTCTAGAAGCTATGAAATATGGAGAAAATATGAAAAACACTGGGGAAGTAAAAATATTTGAATTTCAATAAACATAAATAAAATAGTGAAGTAAATACTGAAACATTAATTTTGGACTAGAAAGTTACTTACTTGTTACTATTTCTTGCACTATTATAACAACAGGCTGAGTTACAGCTAGCGCTTGAGCAATCTCATCTAGAAACAACTGACCAATTGAGAAAAACAGGCTAGTGTTACAGTAAGACGAAAAAATTTAAAAAAACTTAGATAACCAACAGCAAACTGTACCCACAGGAAATCAACTGACCCCAAACCGAAAGCACACACTTCAAGCACTTGAGTAAGTCTGACGCTCCGCAAAAAAATTTAAATCATAAATTACTGTCCAAAATCCCCGTCTCAAAAGAGCCGTGACGCAAATTCAATCTACACTTTTTCCAACCAGTAATCCCTAACTTTAGCACTGCAGTAAGTACTCTATTAATACAATTATCGAAAAATACGTTTGCACTTTCGAGTGCCAGGTGAATCGCATCCTACAAAAATAATCTTGAACTCATTTCAAAAACTTGCCGTGGTCTCTGACAAAAACCGAACTCGTGTTTAGTGTTTACATAAGCGTACACGTGTTTTAAGCATCGTAACTCGTAGCGATGCAGTTGCCGTTGCACATCCGAAGCCAAAAAGAATGAGCAAGGTGGGAGTTTTGGAGGTTGGAACACCTCACGTGTCACAAATAAATCGTCACCTTAGAACTGGTTTGCCGCATATCCAGATCGCGTCCGAGGGATTTTCGCCTCTACTGCTTGGTGCAGATTTGCCGCATGTCGCACTTGGGCGAAGCGAAACATAGTTTAGATTCAGTGCTGATTTGCCGCATGTCCAAGCAGAAATCGATACAGTACCGTTATCCGTTTTTACGTACTTCCTTGCTGTTTTGCTTTTCAGCGTTAGGTTTGGGGTTGGGAAAGAAATCGTATTCAACTTCACGCGCAGAACAATAAGAATAATGTGAAATAAATAAAAAAGACTTAACAATTTTGATGAATCTGAAATTAAAAAAAAGCAACTGTAATTTGTGCAACTGTTTTTCTGTTGTTATAGATGTTACAAATATTTTCAATTTTTTTTTTAAGAAAGATTCAGTTTCAAATTATTAGATTCGAAATTTTACAAATTTAAATTTCAAATAGATTTGTTGCTCGTTAAACAAATAATTTAATTTTTTACTTAACAGTAACATTTTTGTTTAATGATTTCTCGGAAATGATTGACCTTATTTTCTCTAAAATTTTAGTCAACAAAATTCATAATGCTGCATACCTATATTCGTATTTGTGGAAATGATATTTCCACATCAATAATTACAGATAATAATAGATACATTTTTCAGAGATAATTAAGATTAAGATTTCTTAATCAACTTCACGCGCAGAACAAGAAATACGGCAAGGACTCGTAATGTGAAATAAATGAAAAATTGAAACGATATTAGAAATCTCGTGGTGAAGTAGTTAACTAAGTATAACGAACAATGAATGTTAAATTATTGATGTTTTGATTCGATTTTTTCTAAATATTTTTAAAATAAAGAGACTTATTTTTCTTTATTTTTATATAAAATCTACATTTGATAAAACTCATTGCAGTCATTCATTTTTCCTAAAAACTGTAGAATCCAAATATTGCATTGTCAATTTCCATTGTTAAATGGTGAATTGTGAACGAAATACGGAGTACCAAATTTAAATGTGTTTTACAGAAAGGAACTACTTTTACAAAGGATAATAAAATGATATTTTCTTTGCATTGGCGGAGTAAAGGCGGCTCGTTGACTCGCTGCAGTCCTACTAAAATTGCAGCTTAATATGTAATTTTTTTATATAAAATATTCAAACTGATAAAGAACACTCGGGTAAAAATAGGTTGTTGTCTCAAACAATTAGATTCCAGTATTTTATTACATTACGTGGATATTGACTACAAGTAGCTATTGTCGGGCAACCAGAGAAAATTAGCAGTGATACTGCTTAAAACTGTAAATGCAGTATATTTGGATTTGGAAATAAATCATTCGTTTCCATGTCTTATGTATCAGTGACAATTATGTTGACTGCAACCCAAATCTATTTGATTACCCCTAACTCCATAATATCTAGTACTTAATATAGTTATACGCTTTTCAGTTGAAAATGAAAGAATTATTTGTACTGGTAGTTGTAAACAATTGTATAAATATTTCCGTTGGATTCCTTTGCGAACTCTTTGTCAATTATTATTTATGATACTGTGGTATGATCCCAAACTGTTTAGAGAAGAAAGGGAGGCTGTGGTGTGCGCACGTAAACTTGTCCTATTTCTTTCCAATACATTAGCTCTAAATATTAGCTCTCTGTCTATGATCTCCTACGTGCGCTTATCATAGACTCCTTTTATCTAAAAAGTATGCAGTATTTCCCGCGCAAACCAACAGTCAGATCTCTAGATTGCCTGGCCTCGTGATTTGTCACGTATTTTTAAATAACATACAGTTTTCTAAATTTGCTGAAGTACTACTAAACTACAAAAATAAATAAACGGGTAAATTATATTCTCAAATTATAACTCCGAATTAAACATGCCGTGAACCCTACTAAGTATAAATTAAACGTCATTGTTTGCTAACTACATAATTGATTAAACTTATTATTTTAATAAGGTAAGGTATTAAACTAGACAGAGACTTGAATACTTTTTTTTACTAATTTTAATAATTCTTATAAATGAGTAGATACTTAATAATAAAGCAATACATATTATTATACGCAAAAAATGTATTTGCATGTTTTTGCATAAACTTCCTGCACTTATAATTTATGAACAGTATTTTGGACGATGCCCAATTAATTGATAAATAATAGTATGTTGATGTAAAAAGAGTATCATTACATTACTTCAAATTCTTTTAACTTTCTTTATGTATGTAGTATGTCCTGTTTTCAAAATCTCAAGAAATTAGGGTTATGGTAATTCAATTCAATCTGGATGCTTAGGGTAAAATCTCAATAAACAACAAATGAAAAAGTATGTTATTTTTTAAAATTTATATAACATTTATTGCTGTAAAAGTTGGAGATGACGTTATATAATGGGGAGGATGATTACAAATGTTGGTCAGCGTTTTATCAACTGGAAACGCGAGACCTATGTTTTCTCATTATAGGAGTCATGAAACGTTGAGAAGCCATAAAAGTAGCCAGTCGCCCGATGAACCTGATTACAATACTTCCTTAGCTTGCGCTCGAGACATAAAAAAATAAACAATAACATTTGGATTTAATAGCTTTTGATATCTGGTATACCTAAACAGTGAGTGAATTTTATGCGGCTATTATTACCATTACATATAACCATCCAGTTAAATTAATTGGTAAAAAATTTACCCATAAATAAGTTATTGTAAAGTTATTTTTATTTACACGCGTATAATTGCACAACAATAATTGTTAGACAAATAGAATGATAAAGAAAGGCAATGTCATATTAAAAAACAAATTACTCGTTTCGATGTAAGGTACCTTATATAAATTAACAACATACATCTATTTAGTTATTATAGGTAAAATTCTAATACGGAATTTGTTCTTGAAGTAAGTCGTAAATTGTAAATAGCTATAAATTCGGAAATAATTCTTTTTAAAAGATACAAGTCAAAAATGTATTAGGCATGATTGTCAAGAAACATTCCAATTCTGTTTCAAATTTGCAAGCATTTTATGTCAAAAGCTGATTTTTGTAAACGTTCCAGTAATAAATTTCGAAGCAAAATCCACCTAAACAGATTTTGCTTCGAAATTTTAATTTTCATATTACTTTTACAACATTTTAATTTAAAAAATTAAAAATGTATCTATTATTTGTGATTATTGATGTAGAAATATCGTTAATAAAATGTTACTGTTTAGTAAAAAATTAAATTATTTGTTTATCGAACAACAAATCTATTTGAAATTTAAATTTGTAAAATTTCGAATCTAATAATTTGAAAATATTTGTAACATCGATAACAACAGAAAAAGAGTTGCACAAATTACAGTTGCTTTTTTTTAATTTCAGATTCATCAAAATTGTTAAGTCTCTTTTTTATTTATTTCACATTATTCTTATTGTTCTGCGCGTGAAGTTGAATACGATTTCTTTCCCAACCCCAAACCTAACGCTGAAAAGCAAAACAGCAAGGAAGTACGTAAAAACGGATAACGGTACTGTATCGATTTCTGCTTGGACATGCGGCAAATCAGCACTGAATCTAAACTATGTTTCGCTTCGCCCAAGTGCGACATGCGGCAAATCTGCACCAAGCAGTAGAGGCGAAAATCCCTCGGACGCGATCTGGATATGCGGCAAACCAGTTCTAAGGTGACGAAATACATCTGTAAAGTTGCTAAACGTCACATGGTTTGTTACTCTTTTGGAACATCTGTTTTTCTAGCTGATTTAGATCGGACAATACTAGACTTATTAGAAGTGCGGTTTTTCTTCCTTCGTTTATGCACAAAACTTTTTCGAACTACTCAACTTATCATTAAAGTCAGCTTTTACCTTTTACACTTATTTTGACTAAAATTAGCAAAACCAAGTCTTGGACACGTCATTTTCCACTAAAACTGATTTACAAATCTATTATCTAACGCATTCGCAGAAGTTTTTCACAACGTTCGCGTTGTCATATATAGACCAGAGCTCCATTAATCCGCCTGCACCGATAGTGCACAATAAATTGCATTGTCCCATTTTTGCCGCTTAAAAATAAACAACACGCCTCATATTGCAATTGCTGGGATTTATGCTAGTGTTGTGTATTTTTATCGCGAAACCATTCCACAGTTCAAAGACATGAAGAAATTTATCGAGGCAGTGTTATGGCGGCTTTTTGAGCTCGAATGGTACTGTGCATGTTTGTCAATGTTAAGTTTGTCGGCCTTGTTGCGTCGATTCCAAAGAAATATCTTGGTTAAGAGGTTTAGCACTCCTCTGCGTGGGATTTGCATAAATTGGGTCGGAATGGAAATGCGGAGATAAAGACGATTTATTGATAATGAAGACGGAATTGAGCGAATTAGCATAGTGAAAAATTCCGAAGGATATATCCATTAAAGTATTTTAATAATTCGACGGTTTTGAATGTCATAATAATGGGTATTGTTGTTTAGCGGCTGTAAAAATTTACACAAATAATTACAATGGAAAAAATGATGTCATTTTATTGGCGGTTTTACGAGAATGATAAATGACTCAATTAGGCGATGTTGAGGACTGTGCTTTTATTACTTTTTGACACAATACGTGTGATTTAGTAACTACCAGGACTATTATGTTGTCAGAAGTTAAATTTTAATTAATTTTATGGCGGTAACTTTTTGTTGGACTACCTGTGGATGTTGTCATCTGCCAATTTAACATCTATTATCACACTGGAGGTCCTGTTACGTACTGTTTACAAATATTTGTTTTTTTCCTCTGTTAAATGTATACATTTCTAGATTCTTTTGACTTTTTTTTGTGGCTGTTGATAATATGATGCAGGAAAATTAATTATGTCAATAATACGGAGGTTGACGGATTAATATAAGAAAAAACAAAAAAAATATCGGTAAAAGAATTAAAATGTTTGTGGAAATAAAATTTCACATAAAATGAAATGGTCTACAACCACACTCACGTACTAAAGTATTTAAACCAGTTTATCCAGAAGCCTTCCACATTCCTTAAATTTTTAACACACGCCACAACATACTTAAAACCAAAGGATAACACAAACCAATCCTTTCATGGACTCCAAAATGGCTTTTGATTAGTACCATATTCATGGCCGTGAAAAATTCGTGAAATATGTATGTATATGGAAGTGATACCAAAATTTATCGTTTTTCAAGAGATTAGTAGACAGTGACCAAATCCAAAACAGATATGAAATAACAATATCAACAGGATTCTTCAATACAACCAAAATTAGTTAGTTAAAATTAGAATTAATGCTTTCAAGAAACTTAATTATGGTTTAAAACTTTTATTTAATTTTCTTAAAGAGAACGGAAATTATTATTATTTCTAATAGAACTGTAACTGTGTTGACTGAAATTACAACTAATTATTATTAATTCTAGAAGAAATTGTTACTAAAACGAACTCAAAAATTAATTCCTTGTTATTTTCAGTCCTCTTTTAGGTAATCCACATCCTACTATCTCGTAGATAGTTTTAATCGAATGTGACCCTTACCAGAAAACTTTGTTGGCAAAATTGTTTGCAAAAAATTTGTTTTCTAGCAAGTACACTCATGGCGGATAGTCATGAAGGGTCATTTTCATTCAAATCTAAAACTTTAAGATTTTTAGACAATTCGTTCTTGAATTCAAATATTCGTCAAAGCCCTTTTAAAGGAACCAGTATTGTGCAAAATCGTAAACTGAAAGGTGTCGATAAGAGACGACTATTTATGAGTACATAAATTAATTTTGAGTTTACTTGAGCTTTATTTAATTTTTACAAGTTGGATTTGTTCTTTCTATATCTCACTGATTTTTTTATGGTAAAGGCATCAGTGAAAAAGCTGTTTTTTTTCAAAAAAATTCCATGATTTTCGAGTCACCATTTTTGTTTTTTTTTTTGATTAAAAAAGGAACAATTGAAATAAAAACGAAACTAAAACTGAAACTAGAACTCGGGAGAAATATCAGAAATGCTAACCAGAATCAAAACTGAAGCTCTAACAAAACTTAGTATTAAAACGGCTACTAAAATTTTAAGACCAGTTTATAAAAATTAGAATTAAATCTAAAAATTCCTTATTCATTTCTACTTCCGCATATAAAATGTCACTTTCAATTGTCAGCTTGGCCAAGCTAACTTGAATTTTAGATACGCGGACACGAGCCGTGACTAAACAACCACCTAAGCTGGGGTTGAAGTTAGCCGCGCTATTTTTAGGCACGGCTTGAAGGTGATTTTTGTCAAATTGACAATTCGTAAATATTGACGTTTTAGTCGCTTTTGAATTTGTCGTCAAAAGGAATATTTGTACAATATTTTGAAATAAATATGTTTTCAACATATCGTCAGGTATTGACAATCGCCAAAGATATTAAAAATAAATAATTTCTTCTATTGCTCCATCTAGTGTTAAACGGACTACTTCACAACTCCCAAAAGTCAAAATTCTCTACAAATCATTGAAAAATTACGAAATACAATTATAAAATTATCTTGTCACTTTAGTTATGTTGGATAATAATTATCTGCAAAGGGAAACTAACTAATTCTAAATATAATAAGGTAATTGCTTAATTAAAGTTATTGCTAAAAGTTTCGTATTACTAGAATAAAATTTTCTTTGAAATTGTCTCAACAATTAATATTTTTTCAAAAGTTACCAGTTTCGACTTTTTCCATGGAATCTCACCGTTTGGCCATAGCTTAACATTTTTTTAACATTATTTTCCGTTCAATCCTCACAGGTGAGATGTGGTGATCGAAAGTAATGCAATTGCAGATACTAAAGTACTATAGTTGAATTAAGTCTTGAACAATAAATAACTATAACTAATTACTTTTTTTACAGTAAATTTAAGCGGAGAGTTGCATTTGCTTTTAATCCTAAAAAATATTTCTTATGAGATTCTACAGTTGTTATGTAGTACCTTTAGTTTTTGTCGAGATAAAGTTAGCACTGACGAAGAGATTAAGTAATTTCAAATTAAATATATATTTAAATTTAGCTTTGGAATTAAAAAAATATGTATACCGGAAGTAAGAAGATTAGAAACGGACTGTTAATATCACGTGTTGACAATGGCTATAGGTTTCAACACCTAACACTTGCTATTGCCCTAAACGAATGAAGTCTTCCATAAAACACAGAGTTGGTCAGAAATTCACTTTTGACTTGTTTTAAAACCACTGGTATAAACTGTTTTTCCTCGAACTTCTACTGTTGCTTAACCATGTTGCTCGACTTTCTTCACATTTATCAGACAGAAAAACAAAAGAGTACTATTTGATTATCTTAGCTTTTTATTGTTATATTATGTTTCCTTATCCAGTACGACAGTTAAAATTAATAATAATCGCTAAATTACATTTTTGCATAATTACGAGATACGGCGTCACGTCTATTTATCCATCTCCAAGCACATGATTGATTACAATGAGAAACCACCGCTTCCAGCTACCAACATCCAATTGATATCCGATAAATCAAAAGTTATTTTCTCCACATAATATCCCTGTTTTTTCTCAACGTGTTTATTTCCAATCATTAACAAACTGTTTACTTATCCACCTTCCCCAAATTAACATTATCAACTCCTAATTTCAAACAAACCTCCCAATAAAATCCCCATTTCGCACGTCTTGGCAAGTCGACTGTTTTGCAAACAGAATCGCAAAATAACAAGCACGCTACTAAAAAAGCGCCACATAAAGTGCATCCATCGTAAATATTTTCGGAAAAAAAAATGTGGGTTAAATGAGAATAACACTCGCTCCGAAATAAACTCGCTGAATTGAAGATGCTTATGCGAATCCTACGGGATAATTTATAGTCTCTCGTATACAAAAATAACAAAGTGAAAGTTATAAATAAAGTGATAAAACGAGAATGTTGGCAAGTGGTTTGAAAAAAGCTCCGATTTGTTTGATTACGTTCGATTACATGGAGTGCAGATTTTATAGACACAAGGTTACGCTCCAAGGCCGATTCTGTTGAGAATAGCCGAATCGGGCCAAATTTTTTCGATGGATGCGCTTGTTAACCTTTGTGATTAATTGGTAGGAATTATAATTAGGCGGATTAGATGGACGCATTCTTATGCAGCGTCACTCCAACTGGAATGGATTGATCGATCGGGGACAGCGAAAAATAGCTTGGCCGAGGATATACATGGATTTTTTCTCCAACAGTTCTTAATCGTCGACTACAGTTTCCACGATAAACTTTGCTGAATTACTTTGCATTTTTCTTCCTTTTCCGTCATCTGCAACCATCCTTCTATTAACAAGTCGTTTGCAGCAGACGTCCAGGTCCTTTTTTTTCAATTCACCCAAAAAATACTTCTTTTCTTGAAAACAATGTTTCTTGGAAATATATCAGAATCACAAAATTACAATAGAAGTATTCCCACGAAAATTAGGCTTTGAAAACTCTTGGGGGTGGTTGTTATTATATAGGATATTTCCTGATTTACTTTCAAATTTTACCACTAAAAGCCTGAAAGTGATACAATGTCACATCTGATGATTTCTCGTCTAATTTAATTTCGGAGGCTTCACGGTCGGAATCAATACATACATGATCGTTTTCCGGATTTGGAACTGTGTTAACTGAGTTTTTCGGCTCAACGTTTCGCACACTTTTGCCTTATTCTTATCCCTGCTCCTGAAGATGCCACTTACGACAGTGTCCGAAACGTTGAGCCCAAAAACTAAATTAACACGGTTCCGACCCGGAAAACGATCATGTTTTAACTAATTTATCTAAACAAGTTTTGGTGATCATCAGAAAATTATTTATAACAGAAGTATTTGTATCTCTACTCGTTTCTACCAAGACTGTACTTTAAAAACACTTAGGGGCGACTGTGGTAATGATTTATATTTGAATTTTGCCACGCAAACCCTGAAATTGATATGTTTTCACAGACTATGGTTTGTAGTTCTATTTAATATTTCTGTTACTGAACATACATAAGTAACTCATTCTTATCTTATTAAATTATTTTTGTACATTATGCCTAGTATTTTTAAAACACATTGTAACTGTTAATAAAAGTGTTTCTCTTGAAATAAATGAGTTCGAATTCGGGTTTAATTCTCGGGATTTTTCAGATGAATTGTAGGCTCCTTTCTACAAACTTTTAAAAATTTAAACCTAATGGATTTAATGAAGAAAATCTTCAACAAAGTGTATTATACCTACATATTATATGTCTACACGTATGCAGTTTCGAAATATAATCTCGCTATATAACAACAATTTACCAAAAAAATGTTCTATCTGATAACACTAGAACCCAAATAATAATTGAAAGTTAGAACAAGATATCACACCAGATAAAAAAAATTAACAAGTAGCTTCAGATAACATTTCTACATATCAACACATTTTTTTAATATTTCACGTTAAGAAAAAGAGCAAATAGGAATTTCAAAATAAATAACTCGTCGAGAAAATTTCCAAGAAAAATCCGACCAAGCAAATAACACTTTATTGCACTGGAAGAATTTACAATGTAGATATCATGTTGATACGAATATTATTATGGTAAATAGTAGAGTGGAAGGTAGGTCAGTATGTAGATAACAAAAAGCCAAATCATAAGTCAAATTCCAAGTGACCCATTTAGAAACAATTAAATTAAGTCCTCTGTAATTATTGCATTAAAACGCGTAGACGACGGTGTCATTCGTTTTAATTTAATTTTAATTCCCCCGTGAGTCGGACCTAAATTTTGTTGTCACAGCATAAAACCATCAGCGGGCACTGAGTCACTTCCAAAAGACACAAATTGTAAACGTCGTCGTAAATTTTCGGTTTTTATGAATGGAGGATGATAATAGCAACAAATTATTTGTTTTGAAATACATCAAACAGTTTGTTGGTGTTTTTATTGGATATTTAAGCGGAGATGTTCGCGAAATAAATTTTCCCGAACTCAAATAGCGAGAAGTGTGTCAAGCCCAATTTACATGTGTGTCGTACTGACGGACTGATGGTCGTGCTAAATTTTTTATTTTTTGTAACGACAGATTGATGAAACAACGGATTTTTCCCCGAACTTAACCAAATTTTGAGATTTCATTTATGTATATGTAGATGAATGCTATATTTTTAACGTTTAATTTCTCATTTTTCACGTTCAAAATTTTGGAATTTCTCTGTTACTTCTAAACACTGTTCCGAATTTAAGTCAGTTCTGAATTATAAGTAAATTAGACTTTGTTCAAAATTTAAATGTTGGCTTTCCCATACAATGGATACTGTCATTCAAAGTATTTTTTGATCACTCTGTACGTGTAAACAGTTGAATTCAGATTTGGATATAGCTAATTTTGGAATGTTTAAATCTGAATGTCAAATATTTAAAAATGTCACAGCCATGGCAGATTTTAGTTTTAATAACTTACACATTTTTTGCCAATAAATAAATCTTGTAGTTGGCAACAAGTTAAGTTCTGATATTTTAAGAAGTTCCTTATTTGAAATTATCAAATCAGCATTGAAATGAATGAATATTTTTAAATAATCTTAAATTTTTTTGTTTCATATTATGTCTGCAAACTTAAAATCGTCAATGCAAATTCCTGATGGTGTATCGAATATGAAATTTTTTAAGAAAAGTTTGAAAACATTAAAAGTAAGAAACTTATAGTTTTATGAAAAACATACAATTTAAAACAATATAACGCTGTTTACAAACAACACACTCAACTACAACGCTGAGTCAGGACGGAATTTCAGAAATATCTCCCAGTAACTGAAATTTAATCCGCATACAAAACTACTCAGTAATCAAAAGCAGAACAGATATAAAGTCTACACAAGTGAAAATCGCTCGAACGAATGAGAAAACGAAAAGGAAAAATTATTTACAGTAGTAATTATTCACTGCTAATACGTGGGCAAGTGTACTAGTAGCTTGACAATAATTAACGGTCTCATGCATTGGTAAATATAAATAATGCTTCGTCTACTAGTAGCAATGAATTCCATGTGAAACCCATAAATTCTCGCAACCTGCGATTATCTATCACCAGGTGAAGGTTAAATGTGGTGTTTTTAATTAAATTATTCTCGTAAATTAGTAGTAATTAGCACAGACACTCCATAAATGTTGATTTAATTATGCTTAAATTACAAAACTTTCACCAGATATCCAAATTTTGAAGCTTAAGTAAACATCTTGCACATTTAGTTTGCTTAGCTCTTAATCTTGACCTGCACCCACATTAGCGCGTCCTGAAATGAGCAACAGCAAATTGCAGCGATAGTTAATCAAGCTATAAACAACGAGAAACATATTTCTGATAAACAATACATGTATTATTCTCAAGTTGCTCGAATGGTTTAGATCAGAGTTGTATGTTTGTGGAGGTAAACTAAAACACGATTTTAAGAGAAACGCATCCTGTTGCAATTTGCAGTTGCCCCCTAAGAAACAATTCTAATAATAGCAACCGCGATTTTCAAATTTTTCCATTTTGCGAAAAGAGAACGGATGTGGGTTACCCCAAATAATCGCGCCGTAGCACACTTTTCATTTTCGCGTAAAACCATTGCGCAACAATCACCTAAAATTATTTATTTCGGTAAAGCATCCGATACCCTCCCACGAAAAAATTCGTGGAAATCGCAGAAAAAATAAATTTTTCCATTGCAGTCTCCGAAAATAATCGCCGGCCACTACAATTGCGATGTAGCCAGCCATCCTCAGAAGACGCATAAACATATATTTAGTATCGGGCGATTGCGACGATGATAATAAAATAAACACAATTTAATTGTCTAAACTGTTCGAAATCGATTCGAAAACAATCGCTGGTAAACAGTTGTGTGAAGGTTGAATTTGATGGGATGCACCCTGCTGAATTGATGCTCGTTTTATGGCCCGCTGGTGATACTTGTGTCGCGTATAAAGTATGAATTACGAGAAAAATATTTGTTGGAATGGATGATCGTGTTAATGACACGAATACTTGATGGTGCATTCGCACGGCTATAAATAAATGGTAATCAACGGAGAGTCATCGGGTTGGGGTTCGGAGTGGTGATAAAAATCGCGGAAGAATTTGCAAATTTTCGCGTTAAACTGGGTTTTCGGTAAAATTTTTCGTTCGAAATTTTGAAAAATTTACAGAGGTTAGTGAGTGATGTGATTAATTCTTGGTAGCTGTACTGGTTGGAAGGGTGTGCGAGCAGGAAGAGATAAACTGCAAGTGTGGAAACATAATTGTGTTTTTGAATTGATAAGACGAAAGATAATCATTTTTACACATTGCGAAATAACATACACAACTATTGTGTAATGTGTACTCGTGCATGCCAGACAAAACTTTTTAATTTGCTTTTTTTATGGATTCAGATATAAAAAAAAGTCAAAAATCTAACAATGTGACTCTTATAATTAGTGTCATACTTCTGCAGGTGTATACAAAAAAATTTAGAAAATACAAGAAATACTTGTCTAAAGTTATTTAGAAACAAGCGCAATTTTTTTTCAAACTGTAAATTTTGATTCTGCAAATTATATTTTTCTTACAATTTTTATAATTTAGTGTAAAAAAAAAGACACAAAAAGCTTTCAAGCTTCTTCCAACTTCTTTCAAAAACGAAACATAAGGAGTGCACGGGATATTTTCAAATTGCTTGAAAAAAAAACCCCACGGAGCTCAAAACTCTTCCACATTCTTAAAAAAAAAGAGCGACTCAGGTCCCCAAGATTCTTCCACGTTCTTAAAGAAAAACACTAGGCACCCTTAAGACTCTTCGAACCCTTCTAAAAACAAAGCACAGGAAGCCCCCAAATTTCTTTCCATTCTTAAAAAAAGATCACTCCAAGCTTCTAAGGATGGTTTTACATTTTTAGAGAGAAGACACTACAGGACTTTTCAAAGAGATCTTAAAAGTTCTTCCACATTAAAAAAAAAACTTCAGAGCCTCCAAGATTTCTTTCACATCCTTAAAGAAAAAACACAAAAAACCCCTAGGGTTCTTTCAAACCGTTTCAAAAACAAGAGATTCCAAAGATTTTTACATATAGTTAAAACGATACCAGATTCACCAGGATTTCTTTCACACACTTTCAAAAACAAAACACCAAGAGCCTTCAAGATCTTTTCAAATTGTTTCAAATACAAACACAAGAGACTCTCAAGATTCTTTCAATCTTAAAAAATCAGGGGCTCCCAAGATTCTTTGAAACAAAGACTCCAGGCTCTTTCAAACTCTTTCAACGACAAAACGCCAGCTATAGGCGGACCTTCTCTTCCTTCTGAAATACAGACGAACCCTATTTCTACATAAATATCAAATTTGATAAGAAAGGAGCACGTTGTTTGTATATTTCAGCCGAAATTTTGATTATAAAATTTGTAATAATTAAGAAAATGAAGTGTCAATTGCAGAAAATTGATTTTAGTCGTTTTTTTTTTGATAACTATTAAAATAAATTGCTTTATTCATTATTTTTTTCTGAAACACGATTTCAGAAAATGTAGTGCTTTCATAACCTACAAAATATTTCACGCATTTTACAATAGCAATATGAGAAGATGTCACAAGTTTTTGGAGGAGATAAACGGATTAAAGAAGATTTCAGGTTACTCTTGCTGTCAAATATTCTATGAAATTACATTTAAATGTTTTAAAAGATTAGAAAAAATAAATTTTGTATTTTTTGTTTAAATTACAAGTTCTAACATTTCACTTCTTCGATAATAATAATTCACGGATTGTATAATGGATGTTTTCCATTTTCGTCTGGTTAAGCAAAATTGTTCTATTTGTCCTTGCAAAAAAAAATGACAAATTGATTTTAATTGCAATTTTTTCTCTAACTGACCTTAATGTGCTGGATGATTTGATTCTTAATAATTTCACCTCTCTTTTTAATTGTAATTAGATATAAGAATTGTCTTTCAAAAATAAAGTTTTCATAACAAAATATTACAGTTTATGTTGGAAATTACACAATGGATTTTTCTGAAATTTTGCCAAGTCGCTGACATCGATTTAGGTATTACAGAACATTAACTGAAGTTTATTTATTCATTTATTATTCTACTAAGTTAATGGCTCATCTTAACAAACTCTTACGTATTTTTTTATTAGTGTTACATGATTTGCATCAAAATTAATATATTTACCCCCACCGAAAAACTTGCAGACGAAACTTTTCTATAAATGTTTTTTTTTAATTCAAAATGATGCACAAAAAGTTTAGTGTTGTCTAAAATTTAAATGTTCCATGAAAAACTGCGAATCTTATTTTTTTTTTAACCCTAGAAGATTATGTTTTTAACTCCACATATTTATCTATTAATTATTTAAAAAAAATATTATGAATTTTAAAATTATGAACTTAAAAAGTCGATCGATTTTAAATAATATAACAAATTTTTCGATGTAGGTGCAAATATGACTATATTACAACTTATTTTGTTCGCGCTTTATCAAGAAACTATAGAAGACGAAAAAACTATTTGCATAAAAACATCGTTACATAGATATTTCATAGTCATCATAACGACATGAATATGCTGACGCAGTGTGTTTTATACGAAACGTGTTGGTGTGTTTTTTTGTAAGATTGCAGTATTTCACTCATAATCTTAGTGACGGTCTTAATTTTATAACGAAAAATTAAATTCTTAATAAAATATGTATATAGTAAATTATTTTTATTGCACAAAAGAGATAAAATGCTAAAATGTTTATGTTTAACTCAGAAACTCCCTCGAGTAGTTGCGATATTCTAAAATTTTACAACGTATGCATTAAAATTTCTGCAGTTAAAATTCCACAAATTGTTCTATAAAAAATTCAGTCGATAAAAAAGAAATCTAAACAATATCCACAAATTAAAAATCTACATTTTATTGATAAACATTTTGAAAATCTGCAGGACTACAAAGCGTGTGCAAAATTTTTGAAATTTAAATTCAAGAATTAAGACTCTTCTTAATATCGAATAACACATTAAAAAATCTGTTCCATATTTTTGAAGTCTGTCATTCAATACTGCCGGAATTTTAATTCTCAAAATTTTGTTTAATCTTCCTAATTTTGTGAAAACAGTTTTATATGATAATAATGCTGTTCTTGGGAAGCTAAAAGGTCTATTTATTATTCAGAAATTCTAGACGTCACTAAAATCACTTCGTATATTTTTAGAAATCCAAAACAACAGCGACAATAAAATAAAATGTTGGGATCTTAATTCGGACAATCAATTTTTCCTATAAATTACTGATTCTGTTGTCACTTAAATGAAAACTTTAGCAAAAAGAGTTTGAATATTATTTCAAATGTTATAAGGTCCATTTAACACTGCATAAAATTTAAAATTAAATGACAATTATTGTTCCTGTGTGTTTTTCACGTCGTATGAAATGGCAAACACAACTCTCAAAAATTTTCAATCAATATTTAGGTACATCTAATAACTTAAAATCTGTGTAAATCACAGAAGTTCAAAATCTTCACTTTTTATAATCTTCACCAAAGTTTAGAGTATTTTTTTGTAAAAATCTGAAAACTCAAAATTTTGGATTTTGCAGTTTCGAAATTTTTATGTGTATCAAAGTATAAAAAAAATATATATATAAAAATTTGATTTACATCTTTTTCACTTTTTTGTGAACAGGGCAAATATATTTTGTTTCCTTAAACAAATATAACTCATCGGGAAAAATATGTCGGAAAAAAACATATTTTTCCTAAAACTAACCTTTCATAATCACATAAATAAGACATTATCGTGGTGACATTTAAAAAAACCACAACACCAGTCAAATTAGATTAAAATCGAGTTTCTACACTCGTCTAACGAGTTTACCTTTTTTTCAAAAAATTCTAGCTAACTTACAGACTAAAGTAAAATGCACACAATGAATCAGGTAAATTGCAAAACTGAATACACGAACACCGTTTCGATGACTAATTTTAGACGAGTTATATAAAATGGAAAACAACAATCGATTTCCGTTTATTTATTTTGGAAACTAGTACCTAGGTCGACAAGTGGGTTTTTTGTAGCGATCGACGATACAAAATGTAAAATGCGCCGACTTAAATATGCAAATGGAGTATTTTGTAATTTGCATCCACTAATATAAACAAACATTACGACAGAAGATGAAAGAAATAGAGCCGTTAAAATCGTGCACAATGCTCCGGATAATTTATCAAATGACGTTTGTCAACAAAAAAGTATTTTGTAATGTTTGGGCATCCACTTATACCGGTCGAAGAATGTGGAATTTTTTTCAAAATAATGGCATAATTATGAAAATTAATGAAAAGATAATGGTTCCAGAAACGTGTTAGTAAGAAAAAAAGTGTTTTTGAAAAAACTTACTGGACCGTGTTGAGCGCACAGCCTCTATGCGATTATCACTTGTTACAAAGTTGTCACAGCCAACTACAATCAACAACTGCTGCAAAGTTCGCTCAGATCTAAGGTACTTGAAGCTCGGGCGGTTGCCTACGCGGTCGATCTGGATAAAAATAATAATTCTCCCACACTTAACACAATGCTCTTATCTTCATTCAAACACGAAGAAATAATGGTGATTTTGTTAATAACGATAAGAAAAAAAATTCTCAGGGTAAACACAACAGCGTCGCTTTTCTCGTTCTGGTGCCGAGTCAGATTTCTCGTTTTCCTACGTCTGCACGAGGATCGGTTTTCGCTCACCTTCGCTCAATTTATTTTTCCGTTTTGGTTATTCCCAAAAATAGAGCGGTTTATGACTTATGAAAACGAAAACAATGAATCAAATGCCAGAGTGCTATTTCGGTCTGGTTAACGGGCTTTAAAATTAGGCGACATTAATTGCGAGCGGTAAACGGGAATGGAATTTGAGTGGATGTGATTTTGGATGAATTACCGTTGCGTTATGAAGAGTTTTTCAAATTCAGATAAATATAGCGTTTACTTTATTATTTTGTTTTGGCGTAAATCACAAGAAATCTGAGAGGTCGTAAAGTTATACGTTTCACGTGTGGTAATAAATTTTGTTTTTCATTTTCAATTTTATCGGATATTAAGAATAATTTTTAAATCAGTCTTTGAGGATTTTACATTTTTTTGACGTTCTAATTCGTCGAATGATAGTTGGAAGGATGACGTTATTTCAGTTGCATTGGAATTTCATGTCTTTTGAGTTTCACATCTTGTAGTATATGAAAATGTACATTTTTCGTTTCTGTTTGTCTGGTGTTTAACTGCTGCAAATTTTTTGGCTATGCAGTCTCTGAAATGTGAAGTTTGAAACGTATGTCTAGGTTAAATATTAAGTGCTAGCTAAAATTTATCTCTCATCCCCTCAAAAGAAATGTAATGAAAAAGACTGGTCACTGAATTTTTCTGACATTGTTGTGATACAATAAAGTTAAAATAAAGTACACTGCGTCCAACAAAATTAATTTTTGCGCAAACGGCTAATTTTATCTTTCCTCAACCTTTCGTGACCCTCTGTAGTATAAAACAGTAGGTCCCTGTCTGTATGTTGAGATGATTACTGGACTGATTGTTGTGAATTATTACATATTGTTTGTTACTATCCGTCGGTATGAGTTCGCAGTAAAGAAATACGCAGTGGACTTAAATTAGCGTATATATTAAGACAGTAACAAAACAAGTGTTCTTTACAAGTTATTCCTACGAACTCATACCGACGGATAGTAACAAACAAAAAAATGGTCCTTCGAGCCGGATCGCTACGACGTGTGTAGTGAATTACTGGTGCCGAGCTTACGACGCGACGACGCCCAGGAAATACGACGGATCGAGCCCTCGGTGGTGACGACATCCTCATTTTGAACTCCACACGGACATCGGCGCTATCCTCATCTACGCGTCAGACCAGGACGCCAAAACAGGGAACAACTGGTGCCGAGCTTACGACGCCACGACGCCCAGGAAGTTCAACGGATCGAGCCCTCTGCGGTGACGACATCCTCTTCAGCAGTTTACACGGACATCGACGTCCACCCCATCCACTCGTCCAACCAGGACGCGGCAGCAAAAGAAGTACTGGTGCCGAGCATTCAACGCCACGACGCCCAGAACGCCCGACGGATCGAGCCCCCCGTGGTGACGACATCCCTGCGGAAGCTGCACATAATCACTGAAGCCACCCTTGTCCACGCGACAAACCACAGGACGCCACAACAAAGGACAGGTCGGTGGTCATTATTCTTCCTGTCTTCACACTTTTTCATTTGTCTCCTTTGACGTACTCACCTCTTCCAAAATGACGGAAGCCAGTTTAAAAACAAAAAAAAGACAAATACGTACGACTACCACGAATTTTGATAAATTTTTGAATACGATCAAATCTGCCGATCAAGTTAGGGTATTGTGTTTACGTTATGACAATTTTAAACCGCTATTAAAACAGTTTATTGAAGCACAAGATCAACTTGAATTATTAACAATTGAAAATGATGCCGATCCCGCCGAGCCAGACGAAAACGAGCGATTTGAATATGAAAACCGTTACTACGAATTATGTTCAAAGGCAGAAGAATTAATCGATAAGTTTACAATTAAGGCATCTAGTAGTTCTACCAATATTAAATTGCCCACTATCGAGTTACCTCATTTTGACGGGGAATATACAAGTTGGACGGCCTTTTACGATAGTTTCCGTACCCTTATTCATGAAAACACCAACTTAGAAAAAATACAAAAATTGCATTATTTGCGTTCCTGCCTTGGGGACGAACCAAAACGAATTATTGATAATCTATCTATATCCGCTCAAAGTTATGACACTGCTTGGCGATTACTCAAAGAGCGTTATCATAGTAAGCGCTTAATTGTTCACAATCACATCCACGGCCTTTTTAATTTAACACAAGTTAACAAATCTCCAAATTCATTGCGGACGCTTTTAGATCAGTTAAATGCAAATTTAGAGTCGCTAAAAGCTCAAAATTTAGATGTAACTAATTGGGATCCAGTTCTTATTTATTTGGTGTCCACAAAATTTGACTTTGCGACAAAACGGGAATGGGAATCAAAATTAAAAAACAATGAACTGCCAACGCTGAAGGAAATGACGACCTTCATATCACAGCGTTGCCAAACACTTGAATCAATGGAATTTTGCAACTCTTTCGAAGTAAATTCGGAAAACCCGCGGTACAACTTCACAAAATCTAAGTTTCCCGAAGTTAAACGTAAATTAACGATATGTCCAAAGTGTAAACAATCATCCCATTGTTTCGTACAACAATGTACGGCTTTTTTACAACTTAGCATCCAAGACCGCATTAACGAAGTAAAAAGGCTAAAACTTTGCTTAAATTGTTTACGCGAGGGCCACGACGCTAGATCATGTACCTCCCGGTATTGTAGAACGTGTAATGGCAGGCACCACACATTACTACACTTACAAAAAAGGGAACCGCAAAGTGTAAATAACCATAGCTGTTCGACTGAATTTAAGTCACTCACGTTGCTTTCCACAGCCGTAATTAAAATTAGGGACGGTAATGGCCAGCTTCACAAAGTTAGAGCGCTTTTGGACATCGGTAGTGATAGTAATTTTATCACCGATAAATTATGCCGACTGTTAAAACTAAATTTAAATAAATGTCAGGTGTCTATTGCTGGTATAGGGCAAACTAGTACTACTCTCACTCGGGCTGCAAAGGTCTTTATTAAATCACTTTGTGACAATTATTCAAACACAATCAGCTGTTTGGTACTGCCAGAAATCACCAATAATTTACCAGTCGAAACATTTGACCCTACACCATTGCGAATACCGGATAATTTAACTTTGGCGGATCCTGAATTTTATATATCGGGCGAAATAGACCTTTTAATCGGAGCCGGACTATTTTACGACATTTTGAGAGAAGGGCGTATAAAATTACAAAACAACATTACTTATGTACAGAACAGCTGCTTTGGGTGGCTAGTGGGCGGCCCATATACAAATGTGGGTCTGCAGTGTCAAGGGCCAAGAGAAAATTCCTGCCTCTTAAGCACCAACAGTCTGGAGCACCAGATGTCAAAATTCTGGGAATTGGAGGGCATGGATAATAACGTAAATTTCACCACTGAACACGAAGCCTGCGAAATTTCATTCGTCACCACAACTAAAAGGGACCCAGATGGTCGGTTTTTAGTAGCGCTTCCCGTTAAAACAAGACCTCTGGATATTGGCCAATCAAAAAGAACCGCAATAAACCAATTTAAAAGCCTTGAAGGTAAATTCGGACGAAACCACGGTTTAAGGGACGAGTATAACAAATTTCTAGGGGAATATCTTGCGTTAAATCACATGGAAAGGGTTACAGTTCCGGACGATCCTTCCATTCAGTGTGTTTACTTACCCCACCATCCCGTTATTAAAGAAACGAGTCTTACCACCAAAACTCGAGTTGTTTTTAATGCTAGTTCCCGGACAAGTAATGGGCAGAGCTTAAACGACAACTTAATGACAGGGCCTAATTTGCAAGCAGATTTGTTCTCGATTATAGTTAGATGTCGCTTACACAAATACGTACTATCAGCTGATCTTTCAAAAATGTTTAGACAAATATGGGTACGACCTGAAGATCGGGATTTACTTCGTATCGCGTATAGATTTGATCAGACGGAACCGATACAAGTATTTCGACTAAAAACGGTAACATATGGTTTAAATTGCGCACCGTTTCTTGCAATGCGTTGTTTGCGAGAATTGGCATACGAGGCAAGTGCGGACTACCCACAAGCTGCAAAAACGATTTTGAATTCGTTCTACATGGATGATTTGTTAGTCGGGGTGGATAACGTAGACGAAGGTATCAAGTTACGTGACGACCTAAACAATATTTTAAAGGGCGGAGGTTTTGAACTTTACAAGTGGGCCTCGAATGAAACTAAGCTTTTACCAAACCAGGATAGTGAAAATAATACCGCAGTTGTTAGATTGGACAGTAATTTTGAAACCAAAGCACTAGGTCTAACTTGGAATTGTCAAAGGGACTTATTCAAATACCAATTGGCCGCGATTAAACTGCCTAAGGTGGCCACGAAACGCAACGTTTTATCAATTATTGCTAAAATTTTTGACCCTTTAGGCCTCTTAAGCCCAATGTTAATAGTAGCAAAGATCTTATTACAAAAATTGTGGCAACTTAAATTAAACTGGGATGAACCGATACCATCTGAATTAAGCGAAACCTTTCACCATTTTTGCGCAAATTTACACCGAATCGACGAATTTGTAATTCCGCGATGTATTAATTACTTTTCTCCGCAAATTCTAGAGTTACATGGATTTTGTGACACTAGTAAAGAAGCTTATGGGGCCGCGATTTATGTAGTTGCCGTTGGTGAAAACAAGCAACGACAAATAAATTTACTTTGTTCAAAATCTCGTGTTGCTCCACTTAAACCAACAACAATTCCGCGACTGGAACTATGCGCGGCGGTTCTTCTCGCAAAACTTACAGTGAAGATTATTAACACGTTGGATATATGCGTTGGGAAGATTTATTTGTGGTCAGACTCTATGATAACCCTATCTTGGATAGCAGCTGAGCCAAAAAGATGGGAGCCCTTTGTCGCACACCGGGTGGCGGCAATTCAGGAAATGACAAAAAGGGAACAATGGCACTATGTAAATAGTCAACAAAATCCTGCAGATATAATTACAAGGGGTATGTGTCCTAGTGACCGGGAAAAATTTATTATATGGTTTCATGGTCCAGCTTTTCTATTAAAAGATTCGTCACATTGGCCTAAGCCTCCTAGTCATGTAACAGAACTTCCGCCGGAAAGACGCAATGTAACACTAGTGTCTCAAACACAACCAGATTTAAACGTTTTCCATCGAGTTAGCACTTACAAAAAATTAAAACGAGTATTAGCTTACTGTTATCGATTTATACACAATTGCACTCATAAAACAGATAAATTAACGGGTGAATTAAAGCTAAATGAACTTCAAACTGCCGAAAAATATATCATTAAGTTTATACAGAAGCAAGAATTCGGTCAAGAAATTAGTGACCTCAAAAACAAACACATATATTTTCGAAATTTGGTGCATATGGTAAAACGCTAGCCAAAATTTGTTACTCCCTACCAAGAACTTCATGACGTCATCCCAAAATTTTGCCTAGTAAGTGCTAAGTTTTATAAAATAATATGCTCCTGTAACTGTCGTTTATGAATCCGACTTCATTTTTTTACCCCAGATATCCAAATTCATGGAAAAAAAATAAAAATTTGATAACGTTCTTCAATTCAAATTGGAAACTTCAAAATCGAATGCTCAGAAATCTTGCAAATGTTTTAGTATTATCGTAAGGATGGTAAACCGTTAATGCAAATTTATCTGCTTCTTTTCCTGTAGTTTAACAGTCCACGCACATTTTTGTTTTAACTTATCGATAGTTATTATAAAAAAAATTAAATTCTTAAATGAAATTTCCTAATTTATTTAAGAAACAGGGTTTGTTTAATTGTACTGCAAGGGCGAGGGAAGTTTTGTCTAAATACTTTTGGATGAATTTTTACTTTCTTAGCATAAACTAGTTTTATTTGTACGAATTAAGAATTTAACACTTACTTTTTATTTAAAAGAACGGATTATAGAAAAATCAAACGAATAAGTAAAAAATGGGTACATAAAGAAATTAAGAAATTTGAAACTGAATGCGTATTTATTGGTAATTACTTTCAATGATTTCTTGACAATTGTTGCTCTGAACTTGTCTAAATCAAATGAAAAAGCTATTGACCTAATGAAAGACAGTCGTTATGAGATTACTAATGTTGTATGTCAACCATTTGAAGTTCATTTTAAATTTAGGAAATTTTTAATTATAATTTATAAAATAACTCAGATTTCTATTAGATGAATATCAATACTATCAATTATATTACAGATGATTATCATTTCAACTCTAGCGAGACCAATCGCAAATATATTAAAATTCCAGCTTTCTATGACTACCTTAAAACTGCCGACGTACCATCAATAAATAAAATCAAAGATATTATCAACCAATCCAATAATTATAATTTATAAACTTTGTCACTCTGTGTTTGCTGATATTTTTGAAAAAGTTTTATTACATCAATTATATAATTAGTTAGAAAAATGTTCAAACAATGTGGCTGTAAAATGTTAACATCATGTTTAATGAATAGGTTGTAAACTTACAATTGAAAGGAACTGAATTTAATCAGCGATCTCTAAACATCAGAGTATCACAGAGGTCACTCCTTGGTTCTCCCTTATTTATTACTTATATCAACGACTTTCACTTATATGTACAGACTAACACGACAGACTTTACCGATGACACAATGTTAGTGACATAGGAATTTTATTTACAAGATCGCTGGAACAGAATACAAGCAAAGACGGTGTACTGATTCTCTATATAAACAAAAAAGTGAATTTTCAACTTTCGAACTCTCTACTCACGGACGTAAATTTTAAATAAATGGAGCTCATGTTTCATGGTAATTTTATTAATTAAGTCAGTTTTTATGGTCTTCGTGTCATTTACACTTAAAAAAATTAAATCATACATTTTTTTGTTGATTTAAATTAAAGCATTTGAGATATTTGCGCAGGCAATAATAATAATCGATCAACTCCTGTTTAGAAATGACCACGCACTGTCATTGCGCCTGAAATTAATACGAATCACTGAATATGATATGTGAAAAATAAAATTTGCAATATTATCGGCAGTAATCAGTAATAAGTGAATAAACAACCGCGCCCTCCAGTCGGCGCCTGCAACGGAATGTGATTTGTACGGACCTGTATTTTCAGGAATTAAATATTATAACTTATAATATAACAGTTATCGTCAAATTCTCGTGAGAAGCTACAGTTTCGTCAACATTATGATTAAGTGTTAGATTTTTCGTATTACTGTTACATATATAGTTAATTAATTTATTACTACCAAAAACTGATGGTGTCATAGAGAAAGTGATCACTATATTGTCAAATGTTAATAGACATCAATATGAAAGAAAAAAAATTACAGTAGTTAATTGTTGGTGGGAATGATTAGCAAAATTTTGGTTACCGTTTTACCACCTGTATGATATTCTTATTCTTAAGTTACACATAAAATTTGTTTTGGTAACAATCGGTCCAGTAGTTTCGGAAATTAAATGTTTCGACACAGACAGACAGATTGGTCTTAATTTTAGATTAATAACTATTTTGGGACAGCGTAAGAAAAAACCTTAAGACAAATTTTGATTACAAAATACAAAAATACATACATATATTGTTTTTAACAAGTAATTTTATTTTTTCGCACCCTAAAACCGTAGAAAATAATCTTAAACATATATTTTTTTATCAAGTTTGACACATATATTAAACAAAAAAAAATCACTGACTATATTACGTATTTACTTTATTCAATATATTTATCTGTTTACAGTTTTTATGTTGTTGAAAAAAAATGCCATATTTCAAGAATTTATTTTTTTTTTAATTAGATTTAGTTCGCAAAGTATTTTTATAATGATACAAAGATAAATATTTAACTACATAACAATGTTCTGGTTTAAGTGTTTACCTTCAGAAGTTTGCGTTATTCGAGTATTGGTTTATATTTAATTTTGATGAAATTTTCTTGTTACTAGCATATGGAAAATCCGTTGACCACCTACAACAGTAAAATTATAAATACAGAACACACAACAAAAGCAAAAGAACACAAATTATATGAATTTATTTAATTAAATGTTTATGTGGGCATGCAGAATTTAATTTCATAATTTCACTTCTTTATATTTCTGTATCACCACATTCCTCTGCAAAAAAAACCTCTAAAATCTGTTAAATTATTTGATGATAAAACCTAAAACCCAACACAAACAGTGCACGCAAACATTCCATCGTAAATAAAACAGATAATAAACACCCCTCCCAGATGTGTTCGTTTTGTGGTGATAATTGATATAAATAGCCATGCATCAGTGCATTGTTCGATCACATTTCTCCATTCCTAAAAATTAATGAAGAAATAACGTTCACAGTCACGTCCCTGAATATGGAAATCAGCATCCTTGAATCTAAAAAACTCATTCGAAATTGGCTTCCATTCCAGCTGATCGCTCCTTGAATAAAAATTTTTCCCCACATCTATTAATAATCTCCGTGCTAATACCCAAGAATTCCGTTAATTTCACCGTTACTATTGTCTTTCGCCACTTAAAAACCGCCAACGATCGCACATTTATTGCGGAAAATCGCCGCAAATAAGTGGCACGAATGTGAGAATTGCCTGTTTATTTCAAACGCGCGTTTTTATTCTGCCCATTACATAAGAAACTGATGCATGTGCTAAATAAACATGTGGAATAAATTTAAATGCTTTATAGATAATTCATAAAAACCTCTGCAACGTGATTTATTAACGAGTTGGTCCCTATTAAAAACATAATGTACGATTTGTCTTGCTAGTATTGCGTTTCGGATATTTTTTTAGCGTTAACATATGGGTCGGACGCCGGATTTTGGCATTTATTGCAAACGCGGACATGTGTGACATTTGGCGTTTGTTGCTTTCGCAGCTACCTGTTGCTTTTTCGTATTTATCGTGTGAGTTGGCTCGGTTTTTGCTCTTGGCGTCTGGTAATTTTTAAATGGTTGGTGCATTACTCATGACCTTACATATTTATAATACTGACTACTAAAGCTACCAAGAAAAATTTGTTTATGGTCGTCGATGCGAATATTTTATTAAAATAACAGCGGAATTTTTAATTCGGAAATTGTGATTATTAATAATTATGGCGCTTACGTATAGGAAAAAAATATGCAGGGTTATTTTAAAAATAAAAAGGACGCTACTAACACTGCAAGATGCTAAATTTTAGTCTACTTGCTTTAGTGCATAATAAATCTAAGTGAGAAAAAATAATTTTGTTATAATAGTGTTATTATTTAGTTAAAAAATCTCTTACTAAAATAGTACAAAATTAAACAAATAGTCCATGACATTTAGACCCCTTATCTCTCTTTACGACGTGTTGCTATTAATTAATTTGTTACTTATTAATTCTCTAATGATTCAGATAATTGCATAATGTACGTTATTTGCAGTTCTAAATATGCGTACAACGTAATTGTAGTAAATCTTTGTGTAAATATTTTTCAGAATTATGTACGCAAAAGTAAAAAAATGTAGGATTCCTTAAACTATATTTGTGTATGTTTTGTTTGTTTAGTTTTACCTCGACTTGTTTGATTTTATTCGTGTCTTTTATTTGTAGCAGCAATCTTTGTAAAAACAACAAAATTTTAATTAAAATAGGCGTGGCGATCGTTGCTTATCTCTTCATTTATGTATCAGAGGATGTGACCATGGTAAAAGTAAATTATTTATATTTTATTACAAAATCGCAGTTTATAATTAAAATTCCAGACTAATGAAAACATGGATTGCAGCCACTTACGTCATTTACAACAATAGAAAGAATAAAAGAAACACAATTATTCGCGGCAATAAAATGTCTATAAAAATTAAAAACTAGTTTTTAGATCTGAACATTACTAGTGTTACATAAACTTCTGCTAAAATTAAGAACAAAAATGATATAATTCATTTAAAAAATAAAACATGTTTGATGACGTTATTTTTGGGTTACTGTGACAAGCAAGTAATCGTTGCAACATACATTTGTGAAGACCCTTATGAAATAATTATAAGGATAAAACCTAGACCGATGTTGTAGGAAACAGTCATCCATAGAGAGAACAATAAAGTTTCAAGTGGTTTCTGATAATTATGTCAATCAATGTTATGTCCAAGAATCGTTTTTTGAAAGTTTTTATCTTCTCTCTATTTATCAATCGACTTCATACATTTTAAACATATCACATTATGATTACCGATGAATTTGAAATGAATAAAAAAAATTTGGGGTTAGATTTTTGTAAATATTCTCTTACCGTTCGCGACTATTGTGGAAAATGAAAAAATACCACCCTGGGTATTAAGTAAAAGGAATGCGATAATAATACAACGCTAGACTATTATAATGTTATGAAAATAATGGCAAAAGGAACAAAAGTTAAAAAACAGCATCAGTATAGCGTAATACCAATTTTGATTGGTAATATTTCCAAATCCAAATTTACAATATTTCCGTATAATTCAGTAATTCTGATAATTCCTGAAATTCCATGTAACTAGCATTTTTGTATTTTCTACACCGTAAAGACCAAAAACACATGAAACGTCCAACATCTCGAGTAAAAATATAATAGTAATTCCGGAGAATTTAAAAAACTTTTAAAGGATTCGAAAAAAATCCAAATAAATTCTTTTAACTTTATTGTCCTTACAATACAATTCCACAAAACATATGATTATTTAAATATACTTATAGTTTTGAAATAATTTCCTGTCATCATAAGTTTTTGAAATAAAAATAATTTTATTTTCGTGAATGAATTCAACATACTAAATAGATAAGAAGTATTTAAAAAAATCTTAAAAGAACATCAGTAAATTCGAAAAAAATCCACTAAAGCTAAATTAGTTTAAAAAAATTAAGCGGCAGCTGTTATTTTCCAAGTGCTATAAAAGAAGCAGGAAACAAAAAAATGTAAAAATAGATTATAAAAAATTAAAGACAAAAGAGAGAAAATGTGATAAAATGGAGAAGGTGTTTATTTACAAAAATAAATTTTAGAGCAAGAAAATTCAAAAACAACGACGAAAACAGAAAAAAAACAAGTCATTAAAATTAATACTAAAACCTACTTTATAAAGATATAAAAATTAACATTTGAGTAGGGGGAAAAGCAAAATAAATGAACAAAAAGAGTTACTGAAGAAGACAAAAATAAATTTGTGTCCTAGTTAAAGTATATACGTAAGTATTACAAGTAACAATAAATGCAGTCCCAAGAAATTATCATATAAAAATCACGTGCGTACAACAAGATGTTGTTATTATATAAATTACTCATTTTGTCCATCATAAATCAAAGAATGGTAAATAATTTGACACAGATGTATGAGAATTATTTTTAATTATGACTCGTCTTAATTTCATGTTAAATGCTCTAAGTTTAATGAGTACGAAGAACAGAACATGTATCATCAATAACAATATTACAGTATTTAAAATTAAAAGTGGAGTGATGCCAACATACTTGCTGATAAAATAAATTGCAGTAGTGATTCAAATACACGCAACTTAAGCCGACTTAATAAATTTAGAACGAGCGATAGGTAGATCTGTGTTCATTGAAAAACGTATCACTATATTTATACATTTGATCATATTTATGCTTTAATTCTAAAATTACTTTTCAAGATTTGAAAAAAATTATTGTTATTCTTATTATTATTAAATATTTTTAAATTTTTAGACCCAATCTCATTTTTGCCCTTGACTTTTTTTTAAATTGCTACATATCTTAATTTTATTATTCATATTTATAAATTTATCACATTTTTTTTATTAAATATATCTGTCTGCAATAATTTTGTTTAAAAATTTTTAAACATATATAAAATAGCATCAAGGGTAACTCTACTTGTAAACATTTTGGAAAGTTTTGTAAACTTTTAGCTAAATTTATATTAATTAAAAATAACTATTTGCTTTGAAATTATGTTATTAACGGAATTCTTTAGTGTATTTTCGGAATTTTCTAGAAATTCGCAAGTAGCTGCACATTTTCTGAGCGCTACATGCTCGTAATTTGAAACCGAGGCAGCCTTGGGCATGCCTGTTTAATATCGGCCCATATCTTAAACTGAACTTGACAATTATAAATTAAATTTAAAACAGACATACGATTTTACGCCTAAAAGTGACTTGAAAAAAATTATCTTCACTTTATATCACACAGATTTCAAAAAACATTAGATACGATTTTGTTTTTCTATTTTCCGATTAAAATTTCCAAAGTGAAGCAAGCAAATGATTTTACATTGAAAATTAAAAAATAGTATATTATTAGCCAAGGTTGCAAGGCCAAGCATTCTAGACCGAGCGCTAATTAGAACCCGAGACGCACAGCGTCGAGGGCTCTGAAGCGCGAGGTCTAGAAGTGGCTTTGCAACCGTGGTTAATATACTATTTTTTTCACTAGTAGAAACCATAAGACAATAAATTGAAAAAATAAACGTTCAATTTTTTGACGCAACATGATTTTGTTTTGATTTCTAATCAAACTTAATCTAAATCTTCAACACAAAGAAAACCGTTTATACTTGTCGCTGAGTTAATCATTTTATCTTCTACCGTCTACCAACTATAATGCGTATACTCAAGTAATGTTTGTGGCACACATTTGTTCATTTTTTTAGAAATAATCACATCAAACATTGCGTACATAACCTCAATTTTTCTTTTTGAACCCGTGGTAGCAAAAGTTGAATTTGCTACCACTAAATGAGTCGACATTTGCATGCGTCCTGGCTGCTAGTGAAAAAAAAACATTTAATTATTTCTACATTAAATATAAATTAATTAGTTATTTCTTTCGAAACTTCTATAAATTTTCACTTCATTTAGCAACATATCGTATAATCAAAACATTTTGCAATTAGCCTTCCTGTTAATCAAGAAACTCTTGAATTTCATATCTTTTTTTTTCCTTTTTACACAAAGAATCCTAAACCTATAATAGTATGTAGGACGTTTCATTTAAAAAAGTCATCTTTAGTGTGTGACCATTTAATGGGTGTAATTGACAGCGTAGCCGCTGAAACACGTAAACAGTGTGAGATTTCAACAAAGTATTTGAGACCCAATGATGAATTCGAAGGATTTTACATTTCATATATATACTTCCTAATTTAATTTATTTAAAATACTAAAAATGTCTAAAATTTTGCAACAATGTTTTCTTGATTTGCACGTATTAGTGATTTAGATACCCATAATAGTGCAATTTTGTGACACTTTGACCCTCCAACCAACTCCGATGATCCTATTAACCACAATTTAAAACCCATCGTTGTAAAATGGTGTTTTCGAGCAAGTGCATCGATCTGCTGTAAACTGAACATGTAAATGTAAATGACACTATCTTGAGTTTGCAAGACAACAAACACTAGGAAATGGATTCGTTGGCTGTTGGGCATGTTGCACGAAGTTAACCGGAGCAAAACTAACTGCTCGCCGTAATTTATCTTTGATTCTAAACGGCAAACATCTGACTGTTATTCCTCTCGAGAATGTTCAAACGCGAAAAAACCTCGAGTTAATTTCGAACACAATCGAAAAAGATCTAAATATTTAGCTTTGCATTGAGATGAAGTCGTTATCATAAGCTGCAGTAAACGCAGCAAATTGTAAATAATTTTTGATAAATTTAGCCGTTGTTTCAACAAGACTGCGAAAGTATGCGAATAAGAGAATAAAGTAAATACACTTTTTTACTCTCAGGGTTACCTATCTAGATAACATAAACCGTAATGTTTTCGTTTCAATGAGATTTCTTAAAAGTATACATAATGTCAATTATTTATGCGACCTACTCATTGTAAACAAAATTTACATGAACCAAAAGTTAATAGAAACTGCATTATGCTAAATATTAAATAAAATGTGCTATCTGGCGTCAGAACTGACCGTATATTTAAAAATACAAGACATAAAGTGCTGAAAATATGAGTGTGCATAAAATTATCGTCGCTTTCACTTTTTATGCTCTTGTTACAACAAAGCATTTTCATAAAGCATACATTTATCATAAATCTAGATCAGGAAAATTATAGAGCGGTCGACGGAGGGAAATATGTGTCAAAGCCAATAAACAGATAAAAGATTAATGAATTCCCTGCAGGATTACTGAAACGTGATTTAATCGGAGACAAGCATCAGGATCTTATCTGCGGCTGGGTTTAACGATTTCAATTTTTCTGTTGTTATGTTGTCATTGTTGCCTCCAGGTGGTTTATTAGTTAATAACAAGTTAAGTGAAAATGATATTTAAAACAAAATTGGATGTCGTAGACACATACATATAAGTAAATAAAGGAGTGTCAAAACAATATGTAGGGTGTGATTTAGTTTTTTACCTGGTATTATTTATATTTGTTTTAATGTAAAAAGATACTTAAATAAAAGTTTGGAAAATCAAATTTTATTATTTTTCAAAGAAGTGTGAGATAATGGAGTGTGTCCTATCGAAATAACCACTAAGTAGGTATATGTTAATTTTTAATTGTAGAATGTGTACAATATCTGGAACTTTAATGTTATACTAGAATTTCATGGAGATTATAAAAAAGCGGTCCTATTCAATTTTTAATGGTGTGGTAAAGTTGAAATACATCCGAATAGTTCAAATAAGATTATTTGCCTTAACGAAATAGTTAATAGTTGACAGTTGAAAAGACGGATGAAAACAGAAAACTTGCATTTTTGTATTTTACCACGTGTCCAATACCAAAAAACCCAAAAAGAGAAACATGATTTATTATTTCTGAAAGTGGAAACTCTATAGGGTGAGCCAGATAAAAGGGGACACCTCAAAAATAGCTTTATTATTTAATATTCGTTAATTATTCCAGTTTTCTTAAAAAAAATTAATTAATTTTCTGCTCCATTACTTACGTAAAAACGTGTTTAGAAAACTAAGGGCAGAAAATGCTTTAAGGAAATATGATTTTACAACAGCAAAAAAATCTTACTAAGAGTAATAAATATTGATTTTTATTAGGGATGTACCGACGAGTGGCCGACCGGTCGGATAAGCCGACTATTCGGCCATTTTTCATCGTCGGCTATAGTCGGCGACTGGTCGGCTTAACAGCCGACCGGTCGGCTTTTTTTATTAAAATTAAAATAGTATATAAAACAATTAAACCAGGTTTACAGAACTTCAATTGAATATTTAATTGCGATTTAATTTTTAACCCCGCCTTAAAGTACCATGTGACCGACTCTACGCCAATCAGACGTCGCTAATGGCCTTGTTAAATGCCCGATCAACTTAATCGCAGTTAAAATATTGTATAAACTGGCCCTAAATTGTGTTATTCTTTATTTTTGTACTGAGTTACTAAAAAAAATTAAATGTTAAAATTATCGAAACAAATTTAATACATTTTTTGGAAAACAAAGGAACTTTAGTTATTCCTTTTATTAAAATTGTAGGAACAACAGTTCCCACAAAATCAGGTGTTCAACCTGAGCGCATTCATAATAATTGTATAAATGTAAATACTTCCTATCTTTCGTCTACCTGTCCTACGCTCCTACATACTTTCTCTTTTCCCTTCTAGAATTTTCTAAACTCCTTCTTTACCTACTTCCACCTCTTCGAAACCGAGCTTACCTGTGTACCATTTTAAACACCCTTCCTTCTTATCCCTGGCACTCTCGAACAGTAAAGAACGAAATAAAATCTGAAAACCGTACCGTCGCTTTTAAATCACCAACAATACCCACAAAATAAAATAAATTTTTAAGGTAGTCAGAGAAATAGAAAGAAAAAACATACTGTCTGTCGCATTTATAAACTGGTTTTAGCAAAGCCGAACAGTCGGCCGACTAGTCGGCTTTTACTGGCCGAACAATCGGCTAGTCGGTTAGTCGGCCAGACTTACAGTCGGTACATCTCTAATTTTTATGTTTTTCTTAATTTTATAGTTCGATTAAAAAAAATAGGACGATTTTTTTTTATTATTATTTTGGTTTCTATCAATTATTTCATGTTAATAAAGTGATGCGGACATAGAACTTATTCGCCTTTATTTATAAACTAAACCCCATTAACATAGGTTCATAAATAAAAAAGTTATACGAGGTGTCCCTTTTTAGGTACCTAACTCACACCGTGTAATCAAATTAAAATACAAAATATCAACTTACATAAATACAAAAATAAGAAAATACGTATACACCTAACAAAATATAAACATTCTATTTCAAAAAAACTTGATAGTTATAATATTTTGTATCAGAGTAAGCGTAGATTTTTAGATCATTTGGCATGTCGTAGTCATATTTCTAACTGAAAATCAAATTGTTCACCCATTATATAAGGTGTCTTTTGTTCAGTATTTTAACATTTTGAATGATTGGCTACTTTTATGTTTTCTCGACGGTTCATGGTCCCTAGAATACGAAAAAACAATACACTTATAAAATTGTTGTCAAATTTTATAAGTGTATTAGGAATATCATGTAGATGATAAAACGCTAATGAAAATTTGGTCTCCACCACCAAAATTTACATTAGTCAAGATTATTTAAATTCTATAAAATAAAATAAAATACTTCTGCACATGTGGTTTATGAATCCGTGTTCAGTTTTTCCCTAGACATCCAGATTTTTGGGGAAAAGATTAAAATTGTAGAACAATATTTTACAATAATTTAACTCTGAAACTGCAAAACTGAATGCTCTGAAAACTTGCAAGCATTTTAGGTTACCGTAAGCATGGTAAATCGTTAATCAACATCTTTTCGTTAATTTGGGCGAATAAATGTTTCTTAAATTTTATATAACTACACACACCTGCATGTGCGAATTAACAATAAGTGTTAAGTTTTTACCCTAGATTTTTTGGAAAAAAATCAAAATTGTATGGTACAATTTAACTTTGAAATTGCAAAACTGAATGTTGTGAAATCTTCCGAACGTTTTAAGGTTATACAAAACATGATAACCCGTGATCAAAAAATAATGACGTCATCTGACCATTTTCAGGAATAAATAGGCTTTAAATTTTATAAAATAACATGCTGGTGCATGTGTGATTTATGAATCCGTGTTGAGTTTTTACCCTTGGCATTCAGATTTTTGTGAAAAAGCGAAAATTATATCACCGATATTTTACAATTTAACTTTAAAATTTCAAAAACCGAATACTGTGAAGTTTTGCCAATATTTTAATTTTATTGCAAACATAGTAAATCGTTAATTAAAATTTGTCCGTGATCTTAGAGTTTTGTCGAATAAATGTTCTTCATATTTATGAGTGCTTCTGGGGAAAAAAATTGAGTGTGGTTATTTAATTAACTAATCCTCTCGTATATGTGGACGACATCAGATTGATGAAATTTCATTTTCTTTTAACCGCTGCTGCTTGTAATCTGAGCGTGCTAATTAATAGTCGAATTTTTTCGAAGTACAAACATACACAGTCAAAGTGTTAAAGTTAAGCAAGTAGGTACTGACAAACTGAAAATATCAACATTTTTTTCTCGTTATCTGTTTAACTATAGGTATGTTTCATATTGTAAAGGACTTGTGCGGACCGCGCTCCGTTCGAGGGAAACCAAATTTTATAACTTTTTAAAGAAGCAGGAATTGTTGAGCGAGGAAAGTTCAGTCGAAATAATCTTTAAGCAATTTTTTTGGAAGTTTGAGAATTATCATGAAAAATTGCATTTATCATTTTCGAAAATGTGAAATACCTTTCATAATTTTCACTATTAAATCTTGTGTATAATATTAAGACAATACGAGTGATCACAAAAAATGTCACATCCACTTGGTTTTGGAAAATCTGTAACTGCATTTTCAATACGAATTTACCGTTTCATTGAGTTATCAAATGTTGCCAACATCTTTTGGATTGAAATTATAATATCTATAATTATTGTGTCATCTGCTAATGGATGCATTTTACTAAGTTTAACGATGTCAAATAATTCTATAAGAATTAAAAATAATAGAGGTCCCAATACTACATAGTTCCAACCACATTCCAACAAATTACAACACTCCGTACCCTCTATCCTCAAGTCTTGTAACTATTACAGTTCCCTACGTCCTCCATTCTGAACCAAAACAAACGACAGCCACCACGCATGCGCATCTACCTTGTGTTGTTTCTAATATGGCAGTTGAACATAGCGGTCACGTTTCTCTTGTTATAGTGTTAAATTCAAATACGCAGAGAACATAACATCAGCCCCCGACGCCCCAGTTTCAACAAGAAAGCCCCAGCCGTAAGTACCCACAATTAACAACTCCCTAAACGCCAAACCGTCATTTTTGCAAACCAACAGACTGTCGCATTCTACCAACTCACATGTTTCTTGTAAAAGCCGCGAAATTCGTGACTCATTGGGGGCAATAACGTGATTGAGGCAATTTGGGGCCCCTCGGAGCCCCCGCGTGAAAAAAGCGAGCGGAACCGTGCTTGATTTACGTTGTTATTGAATTGATTAGGAGGTATTCTGTTTGGCGATTTGATTACTCATGGTTGTGCAAGTGGAGGAGGATTTTTGAAATAGTGTTTTTTTTTTGTTGCAGGTATTTGTAGTCATGTCGGCTTCGATGGTTAACGGTGAGTTCTAATTAGTTGTGGTTGTTTTGGATTTTATTTTTAAGTCGGTGGTATTTTTACCCGATTGTTTTAACGTGAGTGGATGGCGGAGACAACATAAACAAGTTAAAATTGATGGAGCTACGTGGTTGTAGAGATAAGAATAAAAATTTAATTTTGTGTGGGTAGTTTATTGTTAAAAGGCAAGTGCTGTAGGGTTGTGGGGGTCATGAAAGTTTAGGAACGGGTCTACCGCTAAGGACCCTTCAAAATTTACCATTAGTAAGGGGTGGAAAAAAACATGAATTTTGTTTGAACATATGGGCTAACAAAATTGCAAAATAATAAAAATCAATATCCGCTCAATAAAAAGATATCATAATTATCTGACCCCATTTGCTACATTGGTTCTGTCAATGGAATTTTTTTATTGGGAATCTAGAATTTCTGCCAAGGGATAACGAACTGAACTATACCTTTTGCCTGCCGAGGAAAAAAGACATTGTAAAAGATTACTGTCACAGATTACATTGATTTCCCACTGTTGGTTGAGCAGTGCCAAGAAATTGTTTTATTTTCATTTGACTTAAGCCAAGTAGAAACAAGTATGTATTTACAAAGTATTTAAAAAAGTGATAAATCTCGTAAATATTATTTACTTTAAAATTGTAATTTTTTTTTTACAAAATTATTTTCATTCAATGAAATTGACAAGTCATAAAATAATTTTGTGTATTCTCTACATTTCAGAGTTTGCAGAATACGAAATGTCGGTCTGCGGTTTCCGTCTGTCTGTCTACCAGCGATTTTAGTAGACAGACAACCTCCATAATTGTTGGCTGTTTACTATGGAATTCTATATATATTTTATTATTCTCTTGTAAATGCCCAAATGCTGACTAAAATTTGCCTCGCCATTCATTTCACAAATTCTGTGACTTCATCTAAAAATTTTCCTGATTTAAATTTCTATACCTACACCACAGCCCTAGAACGATAAAACACCCAAGTATTACGTCATATACGACATTGTAGAATTTTTATCAGCTTATCTTGAGTGGCTGTACTCATTATGGGCACACTAGTACAGATTTTAGATTGATTATTGTATTACTTCAATTATTTAGGTTTTAACTGCGTAAATGCAACTGATTTAATCGAATAATCCACATGCCGTCGTACAATTTACCATCATTTATCCTGTGTATTAAAATTTTGACAATAATATTTCTGTGTATTTAATACATACGGGAGCAGCTTCGGTTATCGCTTTTTGCGGCATGTAGATAAACAAACTACTTTTATTTAAAATGTAATCTGAAACGCTGCAGTTCCTGTTAGACATATTTTCAATTCACTGTTTGTGTTTCAAATATGAGGATAATGTTCTAATGTAAGCACTTCTGTTAACAGGTTATGACTCAATATTTGTAAATTATTCCACGGCGTGTGTTTTTCCGAATGGTCGTATTCTGTGTGGGATTCTTCTTGATTATTTTTTGTTGTCGGAAAGATCGTTCGTTATCTGAAAGCACATTGTGCTCATAAAAATTCCTAACTAGTTCGTACGTTCAACTAGCAGGATCGAAAATGCGTTGTTGCATGTTTCTGGAACCTGCAGTGAATAGATAAGAGGGACAAATTATTTTAACTTGTTTCAATAATGCATCATTGCTAAGAGATCGTAAAATGGATGAAATCACATATTTCAAATAGTACTGACATAACGTTGGCAAAATTAATTTTAGGACACAATTGGTTCTTAAAATAGTTCACATGACATTAAATAAAGTATTGACAGTGGTGTAATTGGTCGAGATAATTATGCTTTATGAGAACAACTTTTAATAATTATTGTTTAAATTATAGCGTAATTTTGCCGATGACGTTTTTTACCGAACAATTTTATTTGTGCTTGATCTTTATAACAATACCTTATTATTATATTATTATTTTTAAATGTACCTTCATCGTAACATAATGTTTAATAATTTCAATAATGATTTTTTTTTTCAAGATAATATTTTTTAACTGATGTATGCAATATGCATCCCACTCCCCTTTGCTGTGACACCCATAAATAATCTACATGTAATAACCATTGACAACATAAATTGCAACTCAATCCACAATAATTTTATTCAGAAATTAAAATTAGAATTGGAAAGTTTATTAGCTAACGGCATTCTTTTAAATTTTGGATTTTGTATGTTCTGGTTCTTAGAAAAGTCCACAGAACAGTGTAAATGCTGAAAACAGGTTGAAATATGAAAGCACATCCGACCCTGGCGAAGTTCATTAACGTTTTCGCAAATTTTAAAAATTGCTTTCATCAAATTATCGCCTTGTAGGAAATTTCCACTGTGTTGGCCAAGGTGTAATTTAGGCGGTATTTTTTAAAAATGAATGCGGTGACAAAAATAGTTGTGATAAAAATTCTACAGCGGCTACAAAAATACAAAGACCCAACTCACCTGTTACTAGATTGAATTAATAAATAGCGGATACCTGTTCGAAACTGTGTATGTAAATTATGTAAGTCTAAAAAGTGGGATACGTGCGGTGGAAATTGTATAGACAGCTCAGACGCTATTTTTCAGAAATAATGTTACGATTTATGATATTAAATATGTTAAATCATGCAATTTTTTTTCTGAGTATTATTGATATTTTAGAAAAATATGATTTTTTTCTTTCTTGTGGAGTCTCAACTAATATTGTTTATAGGGATCATTTGACAAATGGGAATAATTTTCTGTTTTCTTCCCGTTTTATTACTCGCAGAATACGAAAAAGTAGGCGTCTCGTTTCCGTTTTGTTTTTGTTAGAGATAATTTTCGAAACTACTGGATTAGTTGTAAAAAATTTAGTATTCTTAAGGGGAAAAAAAAAGACTGGAAGGACCGGGGGGAATGCTGGTGTCTTACTATTTGACTTCTTCCTGGGCGGTATTTACAACGGACATTTGTATACAATTGCAAATCATAAAACAAACAAGTACGGCAACAGAAATCATTTCGTTAAAAGATAGACAGAGTTTCATGGTGGAATTGAAAGACTGCATTAGCTTTTTCATTGTCCTTTTTTTTTCGTTCACTATCTTCGTAAATTTGGTTGCTGTTTACATAGACAAGTGTGAAAGTGGCATAAAACATGAACGAATTTTGAAATTTTTGTTGTTACTTAACAACGATTTCGGGATATGTTACTACACACTTCAATTGTTTAATTTTACTCATTTAATTAAAGACGGATCGAATCCCTTCAGCTTGTATATGGTGGAAAAAAGGTTCTCGCTTAGGAAGTCTCTTTTTTCAGAATTTACCAATTGAGCAGGAAATACAGTTAATTTTATTGAAAAAGTTTTCATCATTTATTATTGTAATAAAAATGTGAACTGTGTATAAATGAAATTGCAAACTAAACGGAAGTTTAATAGTTATTAGCATATTTTATAGTGTGATGGATATATGATCGTAGAACCAACATAATTTTAAAAATGAAAATAAACAAGAGTAATGAATCGCCCCATATACCTATTATACTTACCTCCGACAAATACGAATAACTTCCTGGTTTCTCTTGCCAGTCGTTTTTTCTCCTTCCAAATACTAGTACACCATCAATCAAACAAAAAAAATTTAAGAATTCCTTATTTCACCCGCGAGTCCACCTCCCGACTAATACACCATTATGTAAAATTTTTCGGAAAGCGGACGTCAGATTACACAACTATCTCATCTTTCTCACTGAGTCACTTGTATCAACTTCCTCTCCACCTATATTATCGAAAAAATGTTGCAAAATTAATCGATTCACGAAGCTCGTTCTAATTTCATTAAAGTTTTAAGAAAATTGTTCTTGCGGACCTTGAGGAGTCGAAGGACAATCGATAAATTGCGTAGTTTTTCTCATATCCGGAAATTGTTTCAAGGGCATGTCTGTCTTTGATAATTTATCGTTTATTTCGGAAATATGAGTCGTACCAGACTCCGATATCGATTTCGGTGTGGTAAAGACAGAGAGGATGAGAGATACACCTGACCGTTGCATTTCAAGGTTGAGAGTGAGCAGGTCGTTTTTTAGTGTGAATCATAAATCAAGAGAAATTGGGTGGAAACGAAAATCGGGTAGGAGTGTATTGGCGTTATATCAACGAGCTACCAAGGTTTTAAGTTATTGCTTTTGATGTTTGTTGGATTGTTTTGCGCCGTTTCAGCAACTTTGGAGAAATCGATCCACAATTTAGATTGACATTCTCTCGTTGGTTTTACTCATACTTTGATTTTGATCAGAAATTTTTATGGAATTAAAATAGTACTACATTTCAGAATTTTGTAAAAATTAGATAAACTTTTTCAATAATGTGTGAAAGTATTTTTAACATTAATATACAATCAATTAGTGGTACCTATCACATTTATCTAGCTAATAAACACGCCAACAGACAACATACAGATGTATGTTGTCTGTTGACGTACTTTTTCACATTCTAGGAGCTACAGAACGCCTAGAAAAAATATTTTTTTAATTAATTAAAAGAATTTTACCATTATTGAGAAAGAAAATTGTTAAATATGAGGGAATAAGGTAATCAGAATCGTAAGCTAATTTGTATAAATTTTAGTAACTTTGAACTGTAGTTGTTATACCGTTGCACCGAAAATTTTTCTGTAACGCATCGAAACAACCATAAACGAAACAGGTTCCTACAACATAACTTTTGTAACAGATTGAATTATGAACGACTGTAAATAGTAGCTACCATTAATAATGTCACGAAGTAGAAAAACATCGACAAATACCAAGAAACTGTATATTATTGTTTTGGCTTTTTCCATCAAATGATAACCAGTTAACCACACATATGAATGAATGAATATTAATAATAAAATATGATTCAATTAGTGTGAGGTAAAAAGTTTTCATGGTCAATAGCGATGGGTGTGCAATAGGTAAATCTGAATTTTATTAAAAATATAGTAATCATGAACTTTGGTTTCACGCTATTAAAAATAAGACGATGTCATTACCGAATATGAAAAAAGTATAGGTCGCAGTGCATACCTTGCCGCCCGCCAGACAGAATACCAAAATGAATAGAATTGTATACTAGACGCAAACATTTAGTGCGTTTATGGCTTCAGACCAATTTAACTCCCATTATAATTCAATAGGCCGTCACAGCCGGATGTCTTAGACCCGCTTACTGATAACCTACCTGAAAAGATCTTTTCTGGTAAAAGCACAGGGCAGTACTGTCTCGGCCGTCCCTGACACGTGGCATGGTTTGCATTTGCTAAGTTTTATGAAGGGTAGGCTGTAAAGTGCTTTAAACATCAAAGCCATAAACGCACTAAATGTTTGCGTCTAGTATAATTTCCGGCGCATACCGGTTGCATCCTGTGAAAAGCAAAATTGACAACCACTTCACTGTCTTATCTTTCAAACCTACTTGATGTAGTTGTGTAGTTAACAATCATATTTACACCATTGAGAGGTTTTGCAAGGTTTGTATCAATAAAAGCCTCTTGGCAACGATTGGTCAACGTTTCATTTAAAAATCACTGATATTCGGAAGATTAGATAATTTAGATCTTTTGATCTAAAAATTTTAAAATTTACCGGAAACAATCGGAGATGTAGTTGATTAATTAATTGACATGTAACCATCAATTGTATGATATTTTTCTTAAATACCTCAGGAACACTAACAAGACGAGGATTACAATGTGATTTGGATTAGAGGATGTAATCAAAAACATTAGAAAGGCTAATATTTAAGCCAACTGGAGGGAGAATGCCCACTTCAAATTTTTTTGTATAAATTAATCAACAAAAAAGTACAGATTATTTAAGATACTACTCTCGACCTTTGAAATGTGTAAAGCATAAACTGTTCGTTAAATTTCTACGTGATTTCAAAGATTAAAAATAAAGATAATCTTCGGACCAATTTGTGGTGCTGATTTCTTTCTTCACTGCCTCTTTAAATTCGCCACAAACCAAAGCATGAACTTCATTCAAAAGACTGCAGTCATCATAAACAAAGCCAACATAGTGATTTAGTGATCTAGTTTGGTTTTAACGGATAATTAAAATAATGTTACTAAAATCAAAGTGTATTTTCTATTTAAGAAACCATACGTACAATGGAATTCTATAAATTTTTTGGTTTACTATTTTAGTGATCATAAAGCATCAACAGGATTTTATTTATTTATCCCCCTCTAGAAAATTAATGACGTCATGTTACAAAATTATTCATTAAACATTGACAAATAGGCTTAAAAATATATTTTACTTTTAAAAATGCTTAGATTGTAAATCAAATCACTTTTCATAAGAACTAAGCAACCACAACGAGACATGTGTTGGCAGATAAACAAGAAAATTTATATCTTTGTTCGCGTCGTCAGACGCAATTAATTATTTACATTATTTAAATTACAAAGTACATCTACACATTACTAACGTCTCATCAAGAATTTATAACATCGATCTTTGTTACAACCCTCTCGTATTTTTTCCTCCTCACTCGTAATGCTTGACGGAAAAGAAAACAGTAGCTGTTTTATCGGTGAGTGATACGTGCGACTTCTAGTTCAAGGTAATTTTTCTTCTAAAATCGACACAGTTTTTATTGGGCAGACATCGTCCCATAAATCTTGCGTTATGGCTAATAAATTTCGTTTATTGCTTGCAAATAAGTGATTACTACTTATCAAATTTGCTGATACAGACATACGAACAAACGGCATTTTCCATGACAAAAAAGTTTAATAAATGTTTATTGGCCAGCACGGTTCCATTACCTAATTAACCTCAAATTGTTGGAACTATTTACAAGAGGACATCACTCTGAGAATTAACACCAATTCACGAATTTTCTATCAGAGAAGGAGACGTCATAAATGGTAATTTCTAGCCACGTTTGAAGGTTACTCAAATAAAGCCGGTGTTTCGTAAGGCAACTTAACCGGATTAGATTCAATCTAATTTGTACTAAATAGATTCTGTAACTTTTTTATCCTGTTGCACACGAACGTATCGGCCTCGAATGGAATTTCATCAGGAACATAGTCCAGAGGAATCCGTTTAATTTTTCCTTAAATAGCACAAGGGTGCATTAATTATTTCAAGCAATTTAGTTGTCTCCTTGTTTTTTAGGGTGTTATTCGACCTCCCAAACGCATGCAAGCGTAGCAAGGCCAAAACAGTTTTTGTTTTTAGACGGAATAATCTAATAAATACTTAAATCATATAAAATTTTTCTCGCCTTTTTTGTTTCGCGCCAGATTCGCCTCACTGTTTGCATTGAATCGTAAGTGATCTGTTGACTTTTTTGTCGGATTTGTGTACCTCTCGTGAAGTTGACGATTGAAGTAACTCCGATAAACGCGAAATGCGCAGTATTTTCTTTGTGATAAAATTTAAACGTGGACGAATCGATACTTCCGGGAACCCAATCTGGTGGAAAATATTCTGGTTCGCTGCAACGCAGTGGCCGAAACCAGTTTTTAATCATTAATTGTTTAAATTTTTAATAGATAATTAAAAATGCAGCGGCCTTCACCGTCTAGGAAATTTCTTACTTGAATTTTTTAGAATAAAAAAGCATTGTGGTTATTTTGTTCTGTGGTACGAATGCGCGCACAAAATGGTACACATTGCGAGGAGAAGTTGTATTGAGAGTTAGAGGTGGAACAAGCTTTTTTTTGAGCTTGATCTATTAATATTTTAGGATGGAAATTACGGGTAGCTTTTTTAAATTAACCTTCATGTTTCATTAAAAAGAGCTCTGTTGGTAAACACGACGTGTTTGTTTTTTATTTAATCGATAAGGGGGATTTGCTTTATTTTCATGTCCCCAGGTCATTACGCTGTGATTTTGTGCGAGCGAATGAATGAAAATGTGAAGTTGAGCACGAAAGCCAAAACAATTCTCGGGTTGTTATGCACAAGGGGAAGGGGCGAATGCTAAATGACATACTGGTGGCTGCGAATGTATTGTTTTGCTTTGTAAATGTAACTTTTGTAAAATTTGTTTGACATTTTTTTGAAGTTAAAGTGGTCATTTATTCGTCCTGGAACGCATTGTTTTAAAAAATTATAAGTAAAAATTTACTTATCAGGAAAAATGTGGAAAAATAAAAGAGAAGAGCTTTTTCTACCAACACAGACTCTAAAATTTTGGTTTAACGGATTGTAAACATGACCAGTTTTTCCTGATCATAAAATTCATCCACATCAAGCTTTAGTATGGGGCGATTATTTTGAAGCAGGATCGGCGGATAGACATAGAATCACGCGAAGGTGACTTAATGAGTAGTTTTCAACACTTTTTGGTGTGTCACTGTTGTTATGTTGGACCCATATGAGTTAAATTTTCAGGTCCATTTAGAATTTTTGATCAAGTAGCTATCAAAGTTCTGTATAAATAATAATCAACTGGATGTATATAAAACAAGATGTATTGTCGACAAGATGGTGGATCACCGAATAACCCTCTAATTGTAATTGGCAATAAAACCACCTGAATAATTTTTGTGTAGGTGTATTTACAACCTCTTCCCGATCTGGAGAACGTGGTTTTTAAATTCAATAATTTGGAATTATAACACCAAACAATTTTGAATTGTGTTTCTGCGAGTTTTGAGCAATAAAGAAAATGTGTTTTCATTTACGTTGCGAAATAGTAATGGATTAGATTTATTGTCTCGACAAAAAAACTAACAACAAAATAGATGTTTGAAGCGGCAATGTAATGAACCGAACGTACCAAAAATCTTTTACACGAGAAAAGAAATATTTAGCGACAAAATAGGTCGCACGACAGAAAATGATATTCAACGACAAGAAAATATTTTCTACGACACAAACATGTTTTGCACTAAAAAATCCTAGTAACGACAAATTAACAATAAATTATAGAAAATACAAATTAACAACAGTTTGAAACTTGGAAAAAACTTTAGGCGCGGACTTTGAGCCCGCAAGGAGGATTGATTTTCAGCAAAATATGTGATGTACAATTAACTTTAAAGAACATATGTATTTATTTTGTTGGTTACAGAACAATTTGGTGTAGTAAAATATTGCACAAATGTAGTTTTTCTGCAGTACCACTGTACCGTATTATAAATATGAAAAAATTTTGATTAATGAAAAACATACAAAAATTATACGACATACCTAACAAAAAAAAAAAATAACAATAATAATAATTACACTAACTTATCTTTTACGAATAAATGTTTGTTAGGTTAAGTTGCACTGTAAACAGTTCACAGTTGAAAATTTTGTACGCAAGCGCAGTAGCAACAGAAAATTTTTCTGTCGCACTTGGCTTAATCTGTCGTGCATTCTCATTTTCTGGCGTTCTGAAATATTTTATTTATTGTTTTATGTGTGATTTCTTGCCGTGCAAAAGACCTATTCTGACGTGCCAATATATATTTCTCAATAGTAATAGTGTTGTATGTTTATAAAGTTTACCACAAGTTCGAAATTTTTAGGCGACGTCATCGAAATTAAAATACAAAGAAAACTTGAAAAAAATTAGTCCAATAGTTTCGGAGATTGTCAGCCTAATAAAATCGACACAGACGAGAGGTGATAGTGAATAGACAAACAAACGGAAACGGGAAAGTTGGCCTTTTATTTTGTTGGAAACATTTTATTCTAGTGAATTTATTAAAAAAAAAATCACTTGATTTAAATCGGGTCAATCCTGCACGCGTTTAAAGATTTCATTGCTACAGTAACACGTGGTATATTATTTACTTATTGGTAATACAAAAGGTTTACAACAATTATTTTTATTTTGAAGCTTTTGACAGCCGATATTGTAGAGAATGTTATCGACTTCAAGGAGATAATTTTTTTATTTTTGTAAAATTGGCCACTTTTTAATTATTGTTGATTAAAGGAAAATTGAAGTATAGTGAACCAAGAGCTATAAGGTTATATGGCCATCATAAAATCATCCCATTGTGTCGAAGTTAAGTTGTTTACAATAGAAAAGGTTTTAGGGTCGTAAATAACGAGTCCACTACAGCTCGACCGGCTCTTGCGGTTTCGTTCAGGGGCGGCTTTCACTAAATATGAAAATCCACCACTCCACTATTTCTTTGCTACCTGCAGCCGCTGAGGGTTCCGAAATAACCACTCGCTTTGAAAGCCGGCCCTGTTAAATATGAGCAAGAAATGTTTAGAAGATGATTTATTGCCAACCGGTAAGCTTAGTGCGAACCACACAAAGGGGGTATTTATTTGCGGTCAACTAATTTTATGATGGCCATATAACCTTATACCTCTTGGTTCACTATATTACATTTTTGTAAATATAGGGGTAGGCAACCAAATACTCTTTCTTCGAAAAAGGTTTAATTTAAACTGCCCAACTTGATTCAACAGCTAAGATTATTCTACAGTGTAACTCCGGGCTCTAAGTGAAGCGCAAAATAGTGAAAGCAAATATTTATAAAGTTAGGGAGTGCAATTGCACTTTGGACATGCATTTAAAAAACATAACTTAACAAAAGCAAAATACAATAATATCGAAGTACTTAGAATAGATTTGAAGTATCAGGATAAAAACAATACGTTTTTATTATCTCAAAATGGTTTTTACTTGCTTTTGAATGCGCAAAAGTTGATGTATTATTTGAAATGTTTCTACTTGTGATAATTTCATTTTCACTTGAAATACTCGTAATAGAAAATGAAGGTAACTTGTGTTATACAGAAATAATTGTTATTTTAAAGAATACGTTTACTTCCAACAATTCTTCATTTGATTGTATTTGAAAATGATAATTAATTTTATCGTCATTATCATTATCAAAAAATAGTTTTAGTCGAGTTTTTTTCCCCCCATAAACTAAATATGTGCTGGTTTCTCATTCACTATCCAAGTTTTCTGCTTCAGTTTTTATCAAACAATATTCTTTAAAATGTTACTTTCCAGAATAAAACTCAAAATTTTCTGATAGATTTTTTGAGTTTTGTATGACATTTTCATGGAACTTGGACTTCGGTAGTTTTTGTTTCTTTTCTTCAATTCCTTCTTGTTTTTTACGCGTTTTGTGCAAAAGATTTGTCTTTAGATCCTTCTGTATTTTTTTACTTATTAAAAAAAAGTTATTCCAAAGCAAACACCGGAAACAACGAAAATAGCTTTGACATGTGAAAATTTTTAATAAAATACGCGGTATGTTTTCCGTGTGAACCATAGTTGCACTGAAGAACTGACGATGTCTAAAACCAAAAATTAAGATTATTGGATGTTGAACTTTGAGAATTTACAAAATCACCAGTCATTGAAAAAGAAGAATAAAGTAAATTTATCAAAAGCAAATTATGGAGATTAGATTCTATTTAGCACCAGTCGTGTGCTTGCGGTGAATTACATATGTATCTATTACCGAAATGTAACTAAGGAGAAGTGTTCATTAAAAACATCTTGGTAATGCAAGTATCTAATGTACTGAGGACAAATTTTGCTGAACACTTGTATATTTCATGCCCAATAAAGCATGCAACACCAAACAATTTTTCACACTCTTATAACCTCCCTTAAATTTAAGCATGTATCTAGAATTTTTAGATGGATCCCCTCACGCCCTTGAAACACAATTGCGTCCATTTTCATGTTCATTATTTGTGAACAACCTCTGTAACATCCTCATTCAAAGTAGTTATACCCAACTTTTCAAGGAAGTTTTTATTCTCTTTTAGGCCCGGTTCTATAAAATATCCCCTTTTTTAAAAATAATAACGATGACATCACAATTTTATATTTATCTTGTAATTCAAAACTGACCCTCGTGTAGTTAAAATTTTAATTATCCTACGAATCCCCCTAATACTATGACTCAGAAGTATGACGTATGCCCAAGCACGTGTATGCGTTATGCGTTAACAGATACAATCAAAGAGAATGAACTGTGTTAAGTATGTCGATTTGCAAATTGGAACACATTTATAATGGGCAACTTAAAAAATAAAAAAGTATTTATGCTCTCGCGACGTCTAACACGTGGTCATGCCTTTATCATGCGCTCATACATGTACAAATTAGGTTGATCAAGATACCAAATTTGAGTTGGTGGTACTTCGATCCCCATTACTCGAATATTTATTTAGAGATAAGAGTAATAAAGGTTTATTATCGATTCATGAAATCGTTTCCCAATTCGATCAGCAAATTATTACTAAAAAATAATAATATCACTGTTTAAACAGTTTTATATTACCTCACTCATCACAGTTTCAAAATTCAACCCAAAAAATTACTCTTAAAAAAGTCAAATCAAATCTGTCTCGAAATAGCGTCGCTTGTGATCACCTCAAGTAATAATAATCAAACGCCTGATCTTATCGTGGTCATTCATCTCAGCCGTCACCGACTGTATTATGCAAGACCTCGCCACCTCATCCCACTTCTGCGGTAGGTCATCGGACCCAATCGATCCCATGCAAGCCGTCCGACCTTGACGACGCCACCACTAAACCTGACTAAACCGACACCTTTTTTATTCCTGGAGCTTTCCTCAAAGCTGAAAAGTACACAGAAAAAAGTCTGTTCAAAAATATTAGTTTTCGATAGAAAAAATATTGAACCAAATGGAAACCCGAAGTCTTGCCTCGCATGTTTAAAAAAATTGCGATGTTTTAAGAAAAATGGAGGATAGCAAATTGAATGAGTTATAACTGACAGTAAATAAAATAAATATCCTTCACTGAACCATCTACACTATTGTGATAATAATAATAACAAATTTTATTTGTGTTAATACATATTTTCAATACGTTTACACACGTCAGAATATAACAGATTCATCAGATAAGAATTCCAGAAAACTAATAACTTTTTTTTAACGAATTTATTTCCAAAGTTTTTATTAATATGTAATGAAAATTTATTGTAACATTTGAGACCCCAGTAATTGACGCTACAGCGACTTCAGTAAGTTCTGTGAAAATTTATGTTGTCTTAGACTTCGGTCTGAGTCTGAGTCTCTTCGCGAAGAGTAAAATGCAATATATAAGATATGATACAAATCAGGGAAACTAAAATATAAAAACTGGGAAGTGTGTGTATAGACAAAATTTTGAAACAATGTTTGCAATCGTTCCCAAAGCTTATTTTGCACATTATTATTACTTTACCGTTTAAAGTGGTGTATTTGATATCATTTGTATAAATGAAAAACAGCAAGGGCCCTAAAACAAATCCCTAAGCCGCGCTTATATTTAGAGAAAGATAATTACATAAGTACTTTCATATTTTAGCATTGGCATCTCCTAGTTTAAAATGAAATAACTTCATTGCATTATCTAGTTTCTTCATAGAAATATGTATAGAGACAGCTCAAACTGGTGGCATAAGTACGAATGGAGTGCGTTTACAAATGTTCTACTTATTGTAAGCGTATTATCTAACTTTTTGAGTTTAGTAGATAGATAACTTAGATTTCTTCAAGGTGTCTGAATATATATGTATATAGCTGCATTAACGGACAAATACTTATATTTTAAATGGGTTTAATTATTTTAATATCAAAGCCGAAGACCTTGGAGACTTTTTTTTTAATGTCAGTATATAGGGTTAATAGAGATTAAAATCATATATGAATAATCAATCAGTAGATTCAACATCATTGTATTAAATTGAAAAGTTCCACATTTGGTTTTTTGAAGATTTTAAAAAATCAAAATACAACTATGCATTTCTAATGTATACTAGTAAGATCTCATATATTGTAATTTTACATAACTTTGATAATTTCATCGACTACGTTAATTAAGAAATTGTTTAAACAAGTGCTTGAGTGTGTGTACTGACTTACGGTGTGAGTAAAATTGTGTAAAATTTTCTGTAATAATTATATATACCATTATATAACATCACCTACTAAATTAAAGAACTGATGCAGAACAGTGAGAAATATAAAAAAAGTCACCGTGAGGAGGCCTATAAATTACTGTAATAATTAGATTAAGTGATATAGATTTGACAGCACCGAATTGGATATATTTATCAGGCATTCAAACCTGTTTACAATAATTGGGCGATCCCATATGAGAGTTCAACAGAACGCTGTAAAATTTGACAGAAAAATTCAAGAACAATGACGCACCAAAACTAGAATAAATTTTAATTCTTTTCGACAAAGGTGTGTGTGTGTGTCACATTTTCATACAAATGTACTTCGACCCGATTTGTTAAGGACGTTTAATTTTGTTGCAGGCCATTCCATCCCCGGGGAAATGCGCAAGAGCCACCCCGAGGACGAGTCCGAATTCCAACTGGAGTTCAGCGACGACACCCACAAGGCACAGATGTTGACCTCCCTCAACACGATGCGAAAAAACCGTCACTTCTGTGACGTCATTCTTCACGTATGTGCACTGACTGTAGAACATGACGTTTTACGCGGCCCCGGTCAATCGCGTCCGTTTTTCGCCAAATTCGCACCCTTTTTGGAAGCATGATACGCGATCGACCGGAGCCGAAGTAAAATCGGTGCTGTTTACGGTCAGTTACACTACTGGGTGCTCTCCTCTCGTCATAATTGAATTTAATTGACCAGTAGTGAGTAGATTTTAAGTCTTTCCACATACTAAGTAGATGTTAGTCCGTTTTGCGATCCAAACGTTCTCTTACAGAATCGAACGTATTTTAGACCGAAATTAGGTAAAAATTTTGCATTTGCATCATTTTTTCTTTTTGTCGTTCTTTAATCGAAGAACGTTTTAATGTTTTCTGTTTTTACAGAACGGTAGAGAATGGGTGACGGTAATTTCTATTTTATTTATCTGATTTTTTTATTTATATATTTTTTTGGTTTTATTGTCGAGTATGAGACGGAGTCATTGCACTTGTTTCACCAGTGTGCTTTTTTTTTCTGATCTAGGTTGGAAATACCGAGATTCATGCGCATCGAGCTGTTTTGGCGAGTGCTTCGCCTTATCTGTCGGAGCACTTCGCCAACGACCAGCAGAATAGGCTCGAGAACGTCGTCACTTTTAAGCTGAACGGAGGGTTCGATAAGGACGCATTGAAGATTTTGGTCGACTATGCGTACACGGGCAAGTTGGACGTTAAATATAATCAGGTAGGTAAGAGGGAGTCGGTAATGAGTGAGAAAGTAGAAGCAATTAAGTGGGTTGGGACGGTGTGGGTCAATGAAATGGATACAGTGTGTGGTGGGTTTTAAATCATGCACAGGTGGAGACTGGACGTTCATTAAGTCAATTCTACTTCTACGACAGTAATGAGAAAGGGGAGTGGTCGTAATTAAAAAACAAATAAATGATTCGTTTCATAGTCACCAAACCGTTCCGTTTCATCTATAGACCGGGTTAAGGTTTTTACAGTTTTTCATAACTTAAATTTCTCTCGCAATAAATCTGTAAATTGTTAAAGTTACCAGCATATAAAATAACACTTTGTCATTTTGACAATTATTCTTGACCTTTGCTTTAATTGTCTAGCTAAAAAATTAAAATACATATACCAATTACCACAGTATTCAATGTTACTTAAAACGAATGACTTTACTTAAGTACCATTTAGTACTTCGTGGTAAGATATGTTTTACCGTGTATGAAGCATTAAACTTATCATTGCTAGCACTTGTAATATATGTTCATTTTTTCAAAATTTAATTGAATCAAATATGTTATCAAAGTCGTCTTTGATTTCAACGTCTTCCGATCTTGAACGACTTTTATCTGAAAATGCCTTCTATTTTGCTAAAAATACATTCTAATTCTATTCTCTTTATTTTCAAAATATTCTGAAGTATTTCTCCATTAATTAATTTCTTTTAATTCATCCACATTCTATCCATTCTGTGCTCAAAAACTGAGCTCTTCAAATATCAAATATAGAGAAGTCGAGAGAAGTGACATCTAGTGAACAAGCTGGGCAAGTAATATTTGTCACTAATATGCTTCTTTGAAGAGAAGTCGTTGCCTCGAAATTCACGAAACTGACTAGAAATACAGTATTGCAGACAAAAACTGAATATTGTCATTTTCCAACTTCAAAGATTGACCATAATATCATAATAAAAGTATCTTGCTCTGCACTGAAACCCATTTGTCAATTTTAAACTTTGAATTCCAGCGTTTCCATAGATTAAAATTAATTTAATACGCTTGTGAATAGATGTTACACATTTAAATTTAACGATTCCGGCATAAAATGCACAAATTGAGGAATACAAAGACTAAAGCAGGTAAATTTCGAACAAATTAGCTGATTTTCTAGATTAAGTTATGTTAATTGCCAACGTAGAAATGATTTCGGCGTTTGCGAGCCTTAGGCATGCGCACTATTCACACGTCATTTTGAATAATTGGCGTGCACACTATCTCACTGAAGTGTCTAAATTTAATCATATTTCAAAGCCCACATAGAAACGTGAATTTATGTATACCCAGTACTTTTTGCACAAAATTTGCGAGTGATTCTTATGTTATGGATTGGTCATAGATTTGTTTTAAAAACTAAGATTTTATTTAATTATTAAAATCATACTATCATCAATTTTTATTGTGCAAACATTTTAATTGCTAAATTAGTAAAGTTCAAAAGCAAGTAAGATATGCAGAAAAGCGGAAATTTGATTGTTTGTACGACATTATATTATAGTTAAAACACCATTGTTTTGTCAACGAGTTACGGGTTCTGCGTACAGTATACTTCCAGCAAATTTCTAAACTGAGTCGTTATTGTTTGATGAAAGATCAACTTCTATGAACGTTTCTTGCTGCCATTTAATACTCCACAAAAATACATGCATATTGGGTTTTATGTGTAGAAAATAGAACTTAATTTTCCTCTAATTGGAACATCTAAATTCGTTACTAAGCGGCAGTGTGACGTCATCAAGAATTTTTTAATTGAACCATTTGGCGTTCACTGCTTAACTGGAGAGCAAAAACGTATATCCTGACAGTTTACCACCGAAATATAATTTGATTCTTGAAATTACGTTAGCAGTGTTGATTCTTTATTTGAATAATTTTTAGTAGTTCTTCAATTTAAAATTTACATTTGGACTTGGTTTCATAACCATATTAATATTGGTTTTTGGATGCATAACCATAAAATTTAATAGGCTTCCTACTTTAAGGTATTTTAAAAGTAAAAAAAAACAGGATTTGATGGTCGACTCGTAATGTGGACGATATGTTTGTAAAAATCATGCAAGTTCTAAAATTGTCCTATGGTGCCAGTAAAAAAGCGTTGGCGACATTATATTGTCGCTACGGTAATAGATAAGGACGGCTTAATTAGTGGAAAATACATTTTAGTTTTCTGTTCGTTATTTCCACGGAAATATGTTTTATTACCATTTTATAATATATATGGGTACACAGTTGTATTATTGTTAGTAGCTACAGCTCAAGGACATCGATAATTGAACAATAATTTTGTCACTTATCAAAATTGTGCAGTTAGATTACAATGATCCAATCAGAAATAGGTACTAAATTTGTTACTAAAACCTGAAAATATTAACGCACTTGGAAAACATTCAAAACTTGTTTTTCCTATTTCTGGAGACAAAAACAAGTGTTATCGTTGATAAATGGAAAAAATAATTCAAGTAAAAAGACGATTAAAAAAAATAATGTCATGAAATAAAAAATATTCTAACGCATTTTGAAAGAAAAAGTATTCTATACTTGGAAACCTTCAGTTTTGTTTTTATGATTACTAATAAGAATTAAAAGGTTTTAAAACTCTTTCAAAACAAAATTAAGAAACCCACTTAAAAAATAGGTGCTACGGAGATTCGGACGGACTTACATTTGATTAACAAAACCTTGAATGATATCAAGTCTCCTTGAATTTTTAAACGTATAGTGTATCTATGTGTGTCCACAATATACAAAATGATGATAAAATAACACATCAAACACGATAAATACATATTTATCGGTGAAGTTAGCAACAGAAGTCAAAGCTGCTCTCTAGAAAATATTAGAAGCTTATTTTTTCCGAATAACCCTTTATTTAGAATGCGGACTCTCCAACTGAATGTTTTAAATGAATTTTCGACTCCTATTTTCTAATTTTATAGACCAGAATTGCATTGAATGAAAAATATATTTAAGCAAACGTAAAAATGGAATCTTCAGAACGATTATTCTATGTAGTGAGAAAATCACTTTTATGTTTTTATTTTTTTCCGCAGTAGCTTGAATTTGATACTCCCAGTAAAAGCTTTCGTCGCCAGTTTAATAAATTAATAACGGAAAAACACATACATTTATTTACAAAGTTTAATTGCATTAGTGTTTTTTTTTTTTAATAGAGCTGATGTAGCCGTTTAAACAACCCTGAAACACAATTTAACTTTGCTCTAATAACGATACAATAGTCTGAAGGAAATTTAATAACGTTCTGCGGCATTTACGTAGCCAGTCTCATCAACTTTATCGATTCCCATTGTTGTGTGACTTAATTGCGAAAGCTACAAGCTTGATTGAATTAAGTCGAAATCGAAACTCTTAAAGTAATTACTTTGATGCTAATGAAGGGCGCAATCATCCTCAACAAGTCTTTGCCTCTCGATTGACTGGACATCTTCAAGAGAAAAACGGTAGTTTCGATTTAAAAGTTTTTCCCAAAGCTTTTGTTAACTAAACACTGATTAATTGTCAACACAACCAGTAAGATATTTTCTTTCACAAACGATATGTGAAAAAACGTTTCGATAAAAATGTATCACATTTGACGGTCCAAGTTATCTATTATAGTTAACTGGAAGATAAATTAAATTTAAAACTTTATCACTGAGCGATGTACAGGGTGTAATGACCGTTTACATGTACAACTTAAAATTGTCCAGTTTTGGATGTTTGTATAAATGTAACAAAAAGCAAAAATGAAATGCTGTGTTTCTGAGTAACAGTTATGTTGCCTTTGATTAATCTTCTAACATTGGACCACTGAAACACTGTACGTATAACATAGTGTGATAATTTTTTTAAACGACCACACTTGAGTAACGTGATAGAAGTGGTGCTGTTGCATAGATCTTTTTTGTTAAATAAGGCTCTCATGAATTTAGGTAATTAATAATTGCTTTTAAACGACAGTAATAATAAAATTTTTAAATGTTAGTAATAAGCTACTGTAACAAACTTCTTCATAATCGCAGGTGAAGGCTGTCTTCCTTGCTGCAAACCACCTCAAAATGGATCGAGTGACTCGGACATGCGCCCAACACTTGATCAAACACCTCTCCATCGAAAACTGCATTGAAGTCCGTTCCCTGCCCGGCATAGCCAGAAACAAAGAGTTCATCCAACAAGTCGATGGTTTCATCGGTAAAGAAGTAAGTCCTTTCCACATTTTACCATTAGTATTAGTAACAAATTTTCTCCCAGTTCGACAAAATCTGCAAAAACAACGACGTCCTCAACCTCCACTGCGTCAAAATTGAGGTCCTCAACCAATCCCGCGAAGAAATGACCCTCGTCAACCAGAACTCCCTCTGTCGGCTGGTCCTCGAGTGGATCAAGCGCCAAGTCACCGAAGACTCCATCAGCGTGGAAATGCTCTCAGACAAAACATTCATGCTCTATCTGGCCATAGACAACTCGCTCCAGGACTGCTCGAGCCTACCCACCGGCGATATAAGCGACACCGAGATCGTCCAAGACTACAAGAAGATGTCCCTGAAGAACAACAACAGCAACCCCAAAAACAAAAGGAAGTTTCTGAGCCAGCCGTCGAAACCGAGGGTGCTCATTTACAACAGGGAGATTGGGGAGGAGCTCGAGTTCGAGCTGGAGCCGGATTGGAATTTGATCGCTTCGGAGAAGGTGGGGGAGCACAACTTCTTGGCGCTGGTTACGCTCAGGGGAAAGTTGTCGACACTCTCCATACAGCTAAGGTGAGATGCGTTTTTTCGTCCTATATTTCAAGGACGGTGCCGAGCATGCCGACGTACTCCATTTTGTTGCACAAATTATTAATTAGGGTTATAATTGGACCAAAGTGGTTTAGCCAACTTTTAATAATAATAATAATAATAATAAAATTTTGAAATGGTTTTGATTTAGATTGAACACTCCGTCAACTCCTTCGCCGGTTCAAACTCCTGACTCGAGTAGGCCTGCAAGTGAGGAGAAGCCGGATCTCTATTGCGCGCTGGGCAACATGTCGACCCCTCGATGTGCTGTCGGTTGTGGCAACTTTTTGAACACTCTGATAGTATGTGGTACGTATTAAGGTTTTTTTTTTGAGTAGTGTAAAATAGTCAGTGCGCGGAATTATATCTTACGGCTGCAATCCTCCAGTTGAAGTAAGGTGTATTTTACGGCGAGTAGCGGGGACACTTTGATCTGGTCCACAAGGTCGTAGGCAGTGCGTCTCTAGGAGTGTGTACAGCTAGTAAAAAAACTACTTCTATATTACTTCAAATAATAATACTCGGTGTTCTTATTAATATTTTTTCAACCACAGGACCACAGATTTGTGAACTTGAAATGTTATATTATATTGATATAGTCTAAAAGAAAAATATATTTCTAATCAAAGTATCGACGCGGCAGCACTGGATTGAGCGTCTGAGATATTATTCCGCGCGTTGAAAATAGTGTATTAACTCGCAACCTAACCTTATTTTTGTCTTTGTTCCAGGTGGCTACGACCGAACTGAATGTCTTCGCTCCGTGGAACAGTACATTCCTGAAACCAATATTTGGAAACCCCTTCCTTCCATGCGCGAAAACAGGGGGCGCTTCAAAGTCGCCATCTTGAGCGACAAGGTGTACGCCATTGGCGGCAGCAACGGCACTACTGAGCTGGATTCCGTGGAAATGCTGGACCTGTCGCTAGACAAATGGGTCAAAATGCCCAAAATGCCATTGGCCAGAAGTAACATGGGCGTGTGCCACCTCGAGGGCTTGATTTACTGCATTGGAGGATGGAACGGGCAGGTCGGCATCAAGCAATGCGACGTCTTCGACCCGGTCGCTTCGGAATGGAGTGCTATCGCGTCCTTGAACACAGGTGGGTGGTGAAAATGTCGCGTCAAAACCTGATTGGTCTGTTTGCATTCTAGGGCGGTACCAGGCTGGAGTCACCGCCTACAACAAACTAGTCTATGCGATCGGCGGCTGCGACGCCTGGAATTGCCTAAACTCCGTGGAGGTTTACAATCCTGAGGAGAACCTCTGGACTTCGATTAAGCCGATCATTACGGCTCGGCGAGGGTGCGGAGTGGCTGTGTTCGACGGAAAACTGTATGTGGTGGGCGGTTCGGACGGATCGCATTCGTTGAATTCGACGGAGATTTTTGACGAAAAGACGCAGAGTTGGGTTGTGGGACCTAGCATGACCACGCCCAGGGCGAACGTGGAGGTTGCCGTCGTCGGTGATAGACTGTACGCGGTAGGAGGGTTCTCAGGTAATATTATTTTGTTCATTTTGACAAATTGTACCAGCTCCGCTTCAGTGGAGTGGGTGTCATTTACAATTATTAGACGCCAGCCGAATGATTGCATGTACGTTTTATTTCTAGGTAAAACATTCCTCAATACTATAGAATACCTGGACTCGAAGTCAAACGAATGGACCACGTTCGTCCCAAAAGGCAGCTGTGATGCGTTGCTCAGGAAAACACGAAGAGAAAGTACAAGAAGCATATCAGAAGATCGACAAAATGGAACGTCAGAACACGATTCGAGGCCTTCAGAAACAGAAAGTGTTGACGAATTGAGTTCATAATTTTATTTCTTTGTATGTTAAAAGTTAATAATTGTCTCACGCCTAATTCTACGATTAGGTCTTCGTATCTCATAATATTGTAATCATATCTTAGTAAAAGTATTACGTAATCATCTCAAGGATCACTGGGTCAAATCTTCACAAATCTTAATTAAGACTGGTTTTTATTTCCCTAATTGTGAATTTTTGCGTGCGTTCTAAAGTCTGAAATGATTCTTGAGATGATTTTCAATGTTAAGGTTAACACCGAATTATATTGGTAGTTTATTATCCTTTTTCCTAATTTTATCTACGTTTCATGGGTTCGAAACAAATCAGGCATTTATATATATGTATCTGCAATTTTTTATATGATGAAAGCGAGAAATATATTTTAAATACTCTTTTCCACTTGCAATAATGAGAATTTTATGAAGATGAAACATTAACAATAAAATAAAGTATTAAAGACACTATAGATTATAATGTTAATGTATTCGATTGTATTTAAAAATATAGGTATGATTGTTATACTTGAAGATGTACCATAAGTCGCTATTTTGAAAACGTGGCTTTGGTGATTGGATAATTGCATTATTTTTGCCATATTTGTATAATTCAAGTGGTTATGAATGAATAAATGTTTTTCTTTTATATCAGCAATGTGTAGTTTAAATCGTGACAACATGACATTACGTTCCCTTTTCAGCATAAAAACGGAGTAGCTAATTCCTATGAAATAGACACTACAATGTAGTACGGAAAAGGATTATGTGTAAGCAGATTTACATCGATGGTATTGCAATGCAACAAAGCAGTTAACAAAAAATCTAAAATTGCACAATCGAACTAGATACTGCAACCTGCAACGAGTCCCATCTGTTTCACCCAATTTTAACAATTTTCCCTGCGTCCTGTACAAACCACCTCACTTTGGTTCTTCAGTGGCGGATCTAAAATTAAAACGTAAAGAGAAAAAATAGCTACATTTCGGAGAACTATATAAAATTTGGGAAGCATATCTTGGCCGTGAGTGCTGTCTTCGTTTTATCATTTTTTTAGGTGGCAATGATTATTATTTTTTCTGTTGACTAAGTTGCATGATTATTGATGAAGTTATTATTATCCTTTTAGATAAAATCTAAAATCTTGACATGTGAAAATATGCGATGAACACTAAAGGCGGCCACACACAACAGAGAGGGAAGAGTCAAGACTTGAATGGGGTATAGTTAAAACTACTAGTGTGTGGGGAAGAATGTAGCATGTGCAGTCAAGTCTGTTGGAATCAAAATTGGCTTGATTTTTAGCGTGCACAGTTATAACTGCGCGGGGAAAACTCAGTGCGTGGAGACAAGTCGCTGCACGCTTGAGTTTAAATTCAGTTGCGCCGTTTAGAGAGTACAGGTTTAATAACTTAAGACAGGCGTGCACACTTTTGATTGCACAGCCTCCCCTCTCTGTGTGTGGCCGCCTTAATGTCGTAATCGTTAGTTGTACCAGTGATGTACTACCTAGAAAACACAACTAGAAAATGGAAAATCCTACGCAGGTATGGGATGGGAGGTGTTACGAAATATTCAATGGATTTGAAATTGAGTCTATGCTTTTGTGTTCAATTTCGTACCAAAATTTGTTCTTTGAGACGAAATGGAATAAAAAAAAGTTTTACAGTTTGTTTGCTCTAAATTACAAATAACTATTACGATACAAATAATCTATACTTATATAATAAAGCTGTAGTATTTGTTTAATTGAACACGCTAATCTCAGAAACTACTGGTTCGAATTCAAAAAACCTTTTTGTGTTGGATAGTCCATTTATCGTATCTACATATAGGCTATATCATGGTAGAAGGAGACATGGTATAGGCATCCGATGTACCAATTTAAAAATGGTCTGCGCATCCATTTGTGACGTTAGGTGGCATCAACGACCTTGTGACTCTTGTGAGCTTCGCTAGGGAAGTCTAGGGAATTTCAGCTTGAGTTGTCATTGCTCTGTCCAATACGTCAATTAGTTGGCGGATAACGAATTGTATTTTAAATTTCGCGCTAATTTCACCCCACTTGACGTCACACCCGATGCGTATGCCTATACCATGTCTCCTTCTACCATGGGCTATATAACATCACGCTACGATCAATAGGAGCGAAGTAGCAATGAAAAATTCAGAAAAACGGGAAAATTATTCCTCCTTTGACAGCTTCCGTTGCTTACGCTGCTTAAACGGTTAAAGTTACGTAAAAATCATGTATGGCGAAATTGTTCCCCTCTAAAAGTTCTAAAGAAAAGTAATATAAATTGACTCAGTGATTAATTTTTTTGAGACACTCCCTATAAGCAAAACTAAAAAATATGAATGGAATGATAAATCACAAGTATAGTCTCATCCTATTTTGGACATTTTAGATAGGATTCATTTGGCAAAATTTTGGGCTGACGTCATCAATTTTTTGGAGCGGATAAGTAAATATATTTTGAATAAAAACTTATCAAGCTTATTATAACTGTAAACCATCTGCAAGATTTCAAAGCACTCGGTTTTGCAGATTCAAAATTAAATTGTAGGTGAAACGAAGTGCACGAGGTCAGTTAGTAATTTATAAAAGTGAATTAGTGAATTTGTGTGCTGTCAAGTGTCAAACGTCAAAAATAATAAAAATATCTGTTCTGTATGTCAAAAGTGACAAATGGCAAACCACTATGAAGTCCCAAATTGGTAAATATATACGTTTAAAGTACATTTTTGACCGCAAATGCATCATTAGAGTTGCTTTTCCTCGCCACACGAAACTTCCCACCACCCAAAACTTCCGAAAATTTTCAAAGTTGTTTGAGGTTATGTTATTGTTTTCAGGGCAGGCAAACCCCCCGTAGGCTTGCACTTGGACGTCCTAAAGGGCGAAAAGCTCATCCAAAAGCTCATGATCGACGACAAGAAGTGTTATTTATTCGGTCGCAATGCTCAAATGAACGACTTCTGCATCGACCATGCCTCCTGTTCTCGAGTGCATGCAGCCCTCGTTTGGCACAAACACTTAAACAGGGCGTTTTTAGTCGATTTAGGCAGCAGTAAGTATCCGCTAGACTCGGTGAAACAAGCACAGTACGCTAGCGACTTCTGAACCCGTTGTGGAAAAGTGGTAACACAGACCCGTTTTAGCCCATGGCACCTTCATAGGATCATTAAGACTTGAGGCGTATAAACCCACTCAGTTGCCTATTGATTCTAGTTTTCACTTTGGAGCATCTACGCGAAATTACACGATCAGGGAACGGCCCCAGACCGGAATGAGACCCATCATTGATGAGATTGAGAAAGCCGGGGAGGAGACGGAGGGCGGACTTCTGGGCTTGCCTGAAACGGAGACAGAGCTTGATGTAAACATAATACCAATTATCTGAAACCGAATTCCCACCACAAACAACAAAAACTTAATTCTTTTTAGAACTTGACGGAGTTCAACACAGCCCACAACAGGCGGATTTCCATGCTGGGAATAACCGATGACACGGAGAAGCGAAACACGAATCGCAAGCGGAAGCGACAGTACGTGTCGTTCAACGAGGACGAGGAAATCATCAACCCGGAAGATGTTGATCCAAGCATTGGCAGGTTCCGAAACTTGGTACAAACCACAGTGGTACCTTCGAGCGTGAAGAGGGCTAAATTTGCCGCCGATAACATAGGAATTTCGACAGAATTTAAGCCTCCGAAGCCGATGCATCCGACCACTCCTGATTTGTATAACGATCTTCCTCCTGAATCGCATGCTGCGAGCAGTTCAGGTAACTTAAGTATTTACAGTTCTTTGAGCTCGCGGTTGGGTATGGTGTTGCCCAATCCGGCGCCCGACGTGGACATGGGACAGAACTTCGCCCCTCCGACGCCCTTTGTACCTCCTCAGGTACAAATTTCTGATTCGATGGAACCCAAGAAGAAGAAGTACGCGAAGGAGGCGTGGCCCGGGAAGAAGCCCACGCAGACGCTGTTGGTGTAAACTGTTAAGTTTCAATGGAGATTCGTTTAGCCAAGTTTACTGGTTTCTATTTTTTCCTTTTGATTTGCATATCGTGATTGGTAAAATCCCTGACCAGTGTAAGATGTGCTATATTGATGCCTTTAGTAAAGTAAGAATTTATTTTGTGTTATGTTGCTTTTTCGTTTATCGTGAGATAAAATGGACGAATTGTAAAATATGTACAGTTGATTGGTGTATAATTTTTTATGATGTACTTGACAAGAGCGTACTATTATTAATTTTCACCCAATAAAATAGATAATACAATGGTATTGTGTTTTGATCCAGAAATCTCGAAAATTACTCGAACTGCATTAGGTTGTGACGTTTTGTTGTGCAGTTGGTACTATTGGTCTCATTGATTAAAAATTGCATTACGTTGATGCCACACAACCAACGGTCAAAGAAAATAACAGATGGCGCGACAACATTTGGCATGTTGGCCCCACTCCTATTTTCCGACTACCTACTCAGATGACGCACTAATACATCAACAAAGCTGCTTTTAAATCTACTACTTGATAGAGGGCGCTGTGAAATACCAGGTGATTTATAAAATTTTTGGTCTAGTTGACCATGTCCATGACTAAAATACTTTATTATATAGTATACCGAGACATGTTTTTTACCTTTGCACATATGAAAGCAAGTATGGGATTAATCCCTATGTTCAGTTTTAAAAACACAGATCAATGCATTAGACGTATCTAATCAATGTTACTCCCAAAATACAGATGATTTTGTGGAACAAGAATAGCATAAGATATTTAACTTTTTTTCTTCAGTTAAAACTTGGGTAATTTGTTCTATTCTTTTGAAATACCACTTGTTGTTCGAAAATTTAGCAATGTTCATATTCAGACAGACCAGAAGCCGTTCTGTTACAAACTGCTAAATTTTAAGCAAAATCAACAGGTGGCAGTGTCCCGGTTCAAATTAAATTTAACCCCAGAAACAAAAACATTTGATTAACATAGACCATATATCTAATAGTACTATATTGCTAACTGTTGCAATATGTCAGAATTAGATACGCTCTGGCCCAGTACCGGTGCGACACTTGTGTGGTTGAAAGTCTGGACCCTTTTGTCTTTGTCGGCGTTTCACGGCAAATCGACGTCCAGATGTCGAGACCATTTTTACTAAGTTAGTTTTCTCATATTGTACATATCTAAGTCAGTTAATAAATACCTTCGCTAGTGTTAACATCGTTGGCCTTTTATTTTTCGCACTTTAAATACGCACATAAATTAACAGGTTATGGGCCCAGATTACGTATCGCAGTTAGTATTTTGAAAAAGTGCAATTAGTGGAATATCAGCGATTAGTTCCTATTCGAAGTTGTGATTTGTAGTTGGTCAGTGTTCAAGTTCGGTTTCGCGGCCAATAGTAGCAGACACATCGAAAATGGATAAGTTCGCGATAGCTAAGTTTAACGGCAACGATTTTGCTGTATGGAAGTTTCAAATGCGCGCCTATCTGCGGTATCACGAATTGTTAGACGTTGTCGAAGGTATGAAAGCTCGCCCTGATTCGGGAGGTACGTCCAAGGAACAAGAAGAATGGGACAGAAAAGACGAGAAAGCTCAATTTGCGTTATCGTGCGCTCTAGAGACGAATGTTGTGCGTCATATAATGAATATGAAGACTGCAGCTGAAATGTGGACGCGACTGGTGACTATTTACGAACAAAAGAACAAGACGTCGATTCATATTTTACACCAAAAATTTTATAATTATCAAATGCGACCAGGCGCAACAATTACTGAAGATGTTGCTGCTATCGAAGAGCTGGTGAGACAGCTGGAAGATCTGAATCAGAAACCCACCGATGAACAAATAATCACCAAAGTACTGTACACATTACCACAACAGTATCAGCATATAGCAGCGGCTTTTGATATGCTTCCAGAAAAAGAGCAAACCATGGTCAACCTTCTTCCTCGGTTATTAAAGCTGGAAACAATGAGAAATGGAATGGTCGAGATTAAAAACGACGAAGAAGAGAACTCAGCCCTTTACACAAGCAACGGCAATCGGGGACAACGCCAACATTATCAAAGAAATAGAGGTGGTCGTTATCAAAATCAGCAACGACAGCAATTTACAAAACAGCGATTTAGTGGGAAGTGTTATAATTGCGGTAAAACGGGACATAGAAAGATCGACTGCTACAAACCCCAAAACACTCAAAACAATGGCCAAGCGAATGCAGCATCAAACAGCGGCGCATCGAGTGCGATAATGTATACAGCCGAAACGATGGCTGTCGGTAACGTGGGCGAATTATGGGTCGCGGATTCTGGTGCGAGTAAACACATGACTTTTCGGCGCGACATTATTACAAATTATAGGGAGTTTAGTGCAAGTGAGAGAAAACCGATCACAGTGGGCAACAATGAAACTATTTACGCGGAAGGTGAAGGAGATGTAATGATTACTTCGTACGTTAATGGACAAGTACTGGAGCAAGGCATGAGTGAAGTGTGGTACGTGCCTGAAATTGGGAAAAATCTATTCTCAATAAGTGCAGCTAGTAATCATGGTGTTAACGCATTATTCAGCAAACACACGTTACAATTGTTTAGTCGTGGCAAAGTGGTAGCCACCGGACAATTGGCTAAAAACGGTTTATTCGAAATGAATATTCGCGCGCGGGCAACGGCAGAGGCTATGATCGCAAGTGCAAGTGCTCAAAACGTTCGAGTGTGGCATGAACGGCTTGGACATGTTGCATTTAAAGTGGTTCGCGAAATGGCCAAAAGTGACGCGATAACTGGTATGAAAGTTGTGGACTCGAAAGATAGTACGGACAATGAAGACACATTTTGCGAAGACTGTGTATACGGCAAGCACGTGCGACAACCGTTCCCGTCCTCAAATTCGCGGGCTGAACGGCCAGGAGATCTAATGCATTTTGACACGATCGGACCATTGAATGAATCGTTAGGTGGTTCGCGGTTCGCAGCTGTATTTACAGATGATTGCAGTGGTACGATCATCGCAGTTTCTATGAAAACAAAGTCCGACGTCGTCGACGCGATGATTAGTGTAATAGCTGATGCAGAAGCGAATGGACATAAAATAAAACGCGTGCGATCGGACAATGGGGGTGAATTTTTGGGCAGTGAAATGAAGGCGGTGTTAACCAAGAAATTTATTAAACAAGAACTGACCACACCGTACTGTCCACAACAGAATGGGCGGGCCGAACGATCTAACAGGACATTAAACGAAATGGTGCGGTGTCAACTTGCAAGCGGAAACCTGGCCCAAGGACTATGGGCGGAAATGATTAGAAACGGGGCTCACATTAGAAATAGAATACCACGTGCCCGTCTCGAAGGGAAAACCCCCTACGAACTCTGGACCGGTCGAAAGCCTGACTTGAGTCATTTGCGTAAAATTGGTAGTACTGCATATGCATTAATTGACGAGACGAAACGGAGCAAATTTGAAAAGAAGAGCGAACGGCTCATCTTAGTTGGATATGAATTTGAGCAACACGCATATCGACTTTGGCGGCCAGGTACAAAAGTAATTATTAAGAGTCGTGACGTAAAAATTGTCGAATTACCACCAAAAAGACCGCTTCAATTGTTACCTGAAATTGCTACAAATGAAGAACAATCAACACCAGCACGAGCGGCGTACTCGAAACGCGTGGTACCTTCAGATGAAAACTCCATCGTAAACAACACCCGATCTAAGACGAAGAAAAGGATAGAAGAAAAAGATGAAATGACCGAAGTTCAATTTGCAGCCCTCCTGACTGAAGGTGAGAAAATAGTGACTAAAACACCTGAAACTCTCGCAGAAGCGTTAGCCACGAATGATTCGAAACAGTGGGAGCTTGCAATGGCTGATGAATTGGAGTCTTTAGCCAAAAATGAAGTTTGGGAATTGGTGGAGCTTCCAGCGAACAGACGACCAATCCAAAATAAATGGATATTCAAGATTAAAACCAACCCTGTTCACCATCGACGCACCAAACACATCGACGTCAAGTTCCACTACACACGTGACGCCTATCAACGGGGAGAGATTGATATCAACCACGTTGGGACAACGGAACAACTGGCGGATATGTTTACGAAACCGCTAAGCCGTGATAAATTTGCCAATAATTTAAAATTGTTGAATTTACATTCAGTTTAAGACTTATTCTCTTAAGTATTATTTTATTTGTGTGTTCTAATTTTTCTTGTGTTTGTTTATTTAGTTCATCTGACCAGAGCGAGTGGGAGTGTTGCAATATGTCAGAATTAGATACGCTCTGGCCCAGTACCGGTGCGACACTTGTGTGGTTGAAAGTCTGGACCCTTTTGTCTTTGTCGGCGTTTCACGGCAAATCGACGTCCAGATGTCGAGACCATTTTTACTAAGTTAGTTTTCTCATATTGTACATATCTAAGTCAGTTAATAAATACCTTCGCTAGTGTTAACATCGTTGGCCTTTTATTTTTCGCACTTTAAATACGCACATAAATTAACACTAACTGCCCTCAAAAGAGTCCGAAAACATAACGGCAGAGCAATATATCGGACCTCTCTGTCTCTCTGTGGTACTAAACAGTACTGCGCATACACTCGTACTGGCTTGATTTGTAGTCGATAGCGTGATTGGATGCCTTTTGACATTTCGTACTTTCGCTTCTATTTGGGTACATGCGCACAGACCCGCGGTACTCTTATAGACAGAAAACAACATCTTCTGTCTCTCTCTGTCCGTGAACACCGTTTCTATGTTACTTCTGAAGAGTTAGCAATATAGTAGTACTAGATATATGACATAGACGATGTGGTTAACGAATTTTTGCGCTGAAATTAATTAACAGCGGCGTGAAATCACATTTGAATAATTTGAATTTGAAAAAAAAACTTTCAACCAAAAAAAAAAAGCGTTTAACTTAGGTCTTGTGCACGTTTAGTTGTTTTCCTGATAGTTGGTAGGGCTAGGGGATTTTAGTATGTTCTCTGATTTTAGTTGCAGGGTTGGTTGGTAGACAGAGGGCAGCATGGCGAAGCGTCAGTCTGGGTATGTTTTTGTGAATGTAACCACATGGTAAGTAGCTAGGTTGAATTAGCTGGTTTGGTAGTTAATAAAAGCGAGGAAGCCTTTGTTTAACGACAATCAATCGTAACGCCGACGGTGCCAGTTTCCCCAATTCGTGCGGCCTTTTGATCGGAAAAAGTGCGGACTTTCGTCCAACGCGGACCACGTGGTGTAGTTTTGTTTTGTTGTTTGTAAATTCACAGTTCATGTTAGGAGGTTAATCGTCAGCTAGTGCTAACACAATTTAACAATCAGGATTATTTAAGTAAACCACTTGCTAGGAGATTTCATGAAATTCACTTAGTCAGGATAACAATTCTTTATTTAACAAGTTATAAATAAGTTTCTGGATGCATATACAAGTGTTACATTATAACACTTCTTAATTCTTCACACAAGATTGCTAATAGCTCATTTACGGCAGTTAAATTAACAAAATTCATTATACTGTGAACTGGCGGGGGGTTAAAATAATTTCTTCCCTTTGGCAGTTATCATCGTTATCATTTTTACATCACTGAGGCATGTCCTCTCAACGCTAAAGATTGATTACATCACTGAGGCATGTCCTCGCGACGCTAAAGATTGATTACATCACCGGAGCATATACTCGCAACGGTAAAAGATTGATAACATCATCGAAGTATTTCCTCGCAACGTTAAAATTTACATCCTCGAGGTATTTCCTCGCAACGATAAAATTTACATCACGTACTGAGATGTGACGGCGACGCGTCGGTCGAAAATTCCACACATTGTATCATTTATTGTTTAGAGTTAATCTCGACCATGTGTAGGGTTTCCAGGATGCGTTCGGACTTGTAAAGGAATAGAATTGTTACTTTTTTTCTCGAAATCTCTAGAAATGAAATTATTTTCTTGTATAACAACGAAGAAATTAGCAATATTATAGAAGCGAGTGCGAGATATGCAATATTTTATAATATTTAATTGTGGTATGCCTAAAGGGTAGATGGTTTTTCCTAAGTTATTATTTAAATTTAATAGATTACGCTTTGAAAAAAATATTATTAAGAAATTGTCATCGTGAATTTGAAGAGGGAAAGGGATTTCATACTGATTTTGTGTTATCATTTATGTGTTCTACGATCAGAATCTTAAATATTTATTCTCGGGCATTCCTCTCACAGCGAAGTGTGTACGAGCAACGTTATTGTGATTTTGACTGTACTTAACATGTGTTTTTATTTAAGTGTGATAGAGAATTCAATTCATGATGTAATCTTGACTAATTAATTTTGATTTATTGAATTTAACAACATGGAGATTTATCGATTTGTCATAGTATAATGCACGAAATTTTGGTTACTTTGCAGTTTTTCATTTTTTTTTTCATAATTTCGGGAGTACAAATTTCAGACGAACACGGTCAGATATATAAAATAATGTACATGTGAACAGTTTATTTTATTTGCAACATGGTTCATGTCAGTTCTTTTCATCAGTGTAATTTCTTAACATTCCTTACGAACTGTGGTACCCGGGGTCAGGCGCGGATCCAGGGGGGGGGGCAATGGGTGCAATTGCCCCCCCCTGACACACGACCGAGGTACTTTATTTTGACAATTTCAAAATTTTGAAATCATATTTCATTTTGTAAATTCAGTACAACCTCTATAATCCGAACTCACGATTGTCTCAGCATCCAGTAATCCGAACAGAGGCTATTTGAAGTCGATGCCTCCTTAATCCGAACTGAACTTGAAAACATGCATCTACTTCCAAAAATGACGCAAGATCATTCTGCATATGTTGTATGGAATATTTTGAAATTTTTAAAAATTGCGATATTTCAAAGCACTGAATTAATTAACTAATTCTGGAAAAACGGATGAAGTTATCGGAGACCTGAAAGCTACAAGAGAAAGTATTTGGTCAAACTTCGAAAATCGTCGAAAATGGGTCGAAATTTGCATGAGAAAAATTTCATATTTGAAAAAATTTCCTAAAAATTCTGAAAAAATTCAGGGATGTGTATCCCGACGTGCTGATTCCAAAAATATACCGGAGCAATATTTTCGGAAAATTCACTGTGAAATTCGAGTTTTTCGAAATTTTAAAAAATTGCTATATTTCAACTGGACGATTCTGGAAAAATGGTTTAAGTTATCGAAGAAATGAAGCCAGAAGTGACTTCTGAGGTCCAAAATCTACAAGAAAATATGTTTAGTTAAATTTCTAAAATCGTCGAGAATGGGTCGAAATTTGCATAATGGAGGTAATACGAATACATAATAGAAAATTTCGTTTTTGAAAAATTCATCTAAAAATTCTGAAAAATTTCAGGGTATAGATCCCGGGGTGTTTATTCCAAAAAGATAGCGTGTTTATGGGCACGGAGTAATATTTTTTTAGAATGTATCTATTATCCATTGTTGCTTAAGAATTCTTTAATTTTTGTTTAATAAAATTTAGGTTTAATTCTTGAAGTTTGTTTTCAGTTGTGTATGAAGTTGTTATTCAATTCCCTTTCAGATTTTTGGTAAAATTGCTGATCCGAACAAATCGTTAATCCGAACACATCTTTTTCCTAATGAATTAGGATTATCGAGGTTCTACTGTACACAATACGTGTAATGAAAAGAACCAAATGTCACCCATGTTATGTGAAAAAGAGTATACTACCTAGAATTTTATAATTTTTTTTGTTTAGAACGAATTTCTGGTAGATAGGTAAAATCGCACAAAAATTGCCCCCCCCTGAACGAAATCCTGTATCCGCGCCTGCCCGGGGTAGTGTAGGGATGTCCGTGTTCGGATGCACCGGGTCTTGTGCGCGAGGTGTGGAAGTTTGCGTAAAACATAACATAACCTCGAAATTACCGTGATCTATAATTTGAATTCATGATAAGTTTTGATTTAAATTACCCATTGGGAGCGTTGTAGCACGAGCGGAGTTTGGGGCTCGTGGTTGTGGCTGTTTCCTCCCCACGACGGTAATTCTAGCAAGCGCTGCCGCGCAGCACCCCTCCATTACAGATAGGCTGTACGAGCAGGCCGTTACGGTCGCAAACTCGTGGTTGGCCCGCGGCTATGAGGGAGAAGTCGACAGCGTCGCGTCATTCCGCCTGTCTCTGACTTCCATTTTAAATGTTCACTCTCTATAACTTTGATATTGAACGACATCTAAACAAGTGTTAAAGTTTCAAAAAAGAGTAATAAACAACTTTTAAATTCGCCATACACTCTCGTGAAATTTTAAACAACAGAGAATTCTTATCTGAGATTAAGATTGGACATCAGACAATTATATGATGGAAGCATGAATCAACAAAATATGGTCAAAGAAACTAGCAACTATGCTCGGTTTGAAAATACACTTTCAACATGGCCACTGCCAGAACAAAGAATTTAGCTGATGTTAAATTATGCCACACTTTATCAACTATTCGATCTAAGAATTTACATTATGTTAAATTATACCACACTTTATCAACGATTCAAACAAAGAATTTACATTATGTTAAATGATGCCTTGATCCAAGTGATTAGTTACTTAAAACAATTAACTTTGAGAGTTTATATCGTGGACTGTCCCCAGCTTATCCCAAACAAAACACATGATAAATAAACACAAAATGTATCCGGCGTTGCGCGGAATATGCGTATCGGTGATATAGTGTTACGAAATGCTCGAAGAAAGGTTGCAAACACCACGACCTACAATTACGACCCCTGCAGAATTCAGTCAGGTGAGAGTTCAACCCCCTATTTACGATGGGCAGACGTCGTGGACTACTTATAAGAAGCAATTTGAAGCTGCGGCCTTGTCGAATAGCTGGAATGACCAACAGAAAGCGACCGCTTTGGTAGTAGCACTACGAGGTGCGGCCCTGGAGATTCTACAGACATTATCAGAAGAGAACCAGAAGGACTATACCGCCTTGACGACCGCCCTCGAACTCAGATTTGGAGATGAACACCTCTGGCAAGTTTTCGGAGCGCAGCTTAAATCTAGGATTCAGAAGAGTAGTGAATCTCTTCAGAAGTTTGCGGCAGATGTTAAACGTTTGGTACACCTCGCCTATCCTGAAGCTCCGCAAGACTTCCAAGGCAGACTGGCAGCAGAAACCTTCGTGAACGGGGTAAGAGATAGTGAGGTAAGAAGAGTCCTGCAGATCTCCGGGTTCAAGAAACCATCAGAGGCGCTGATTTGAACGTTAGAAGTGGACGCCGCATACAACAGCTCACCTCGTTCTAACGTTAAGATACGAGGTATCGGAGTTGAGGGCGAAGTAAACCCTATTCAAGAGAGTCTCGACAAAATGAGCGAGAACTTTGAGAAACTCGCCCGCGAAATAATTGCTGAAATCAAGACGGGCAGTTCGAGACAACATGGAGGGCGCCTAGAATGTTACAGGTGTGGGCGTCAAGGGCATATTAGGAGGGATTGCCGTGTTAGATCGCCAGCGCCGATGAGGAGATCGCAGCCGCGACTTCCTCTACATCAGGAGCTGGAAAACTAAAGGCAGTCGGTACCTCGGGGCGCGTACTGGCTGCTAAAAGAGAAGCCCCAACGACTATAATGGTTAGAAGTATCGCGGGGAGCGTCGACAGTCCGACAATCAGCGGAAAAATCAATGGACGGGAATGGAAGATTATCATCGACACAGGAGCCGAAGTGTCCCTTCCACGCAGATCCAGGTTACAAAATTGCCAGATTAAATCAGTATGTACCACCACGAATGTGAAGACTGTCACGGGAGAAACAACACCGGTTCTGGGTACAGCGGTGGTGAATGTAGAGCTCGGTCGACTCCGAATAAGGCATGAAGTTCTGGTGGCGGAAATCGCTGACGATTTCATTTTGGGTATGGAGCTAATCAGCCGGTATGGTTTAATGATCGATCCAGAACAGAAAATTCTGCGTTTCGGAGCCGAAGAATTTGTGTTGGGACGTCCGAATGTGGAAGCTGCAACGGTCAGACTAGTGGTCTGTCAGACAACGAAGGTAGATGGTAATGTAGAAGTCATCGTCCCCGCCAGAGTAGAGACGAACCCTGGATACAGTTTGGGGATGATGCAGCCGGCACGTGATTCGACCCACAAGCTCCTGATCGCGAGCACCCTAGTCAAAACCGATCGTGACATACCCTTACGTGTGGCAAACGTGTTTCCCAATGCAGTCAATATTAGAAAAGGGGCGATTATCGGAATGTGTGAGCCAGTCGTCCGAGTGTTGAACTGCGAGGAAGAAGACATTGAGAATGAGTCTAAGGAAGGATATACCAAAGGCTTGGAGGTCAAGTGGGACCAGCTGTCTGCTCGTGAGAGAAAACTGGCGAAAGGACTCATTCGTAGGCACCGTAATGTCTTCGCCTCAGAGGAGGAACCATTCGGGAAGACCAACATCGTAGAACACCGAATAAACACTGGTGACACGCAACCGATCCGTCAGGCTCCGCGAAGACTACCCCTAGCCAAGAAGCTACAAGACTCGTGGACAACATGTTGAGAGATGGGGTAATTGAAGAATCCAACAGCGCGTGGTCATCTCCAGTAGTCTTGGTCACCAAGAAGGACGGGACTATCCGATTTTGCGTCGATTACAGGAAATTGAACGACGTCACAAAGAAAGACAGTTATCCCCTTCCTCGAATAGACGAAACCTTGACGACCTTATCCGGCTCGGCGTGGTTTTCAACCTTGGACTTGAAGAGTGGCTACTGGCAAGTAGGCTTGCACCCGGACGACAAAGGAAAGACTGCGTTCTCCACCGGAAGTGGCCTCTATCACTTCACCGTTATGCCCTTCGGATTATGTAATGCGCCAGCAACATTCGAGCGGCTGTTGTTCAGCAAGTGCCCAGATGCCTATGCCATTCCAAATCAGGAAGCCGTCACGGTTCAGTAGATTTGGCGTCCCTTTGGAACTTCACTCAGACCAGGGACGCAATTTTGAATCCAACGTCTTCCAAAGAGTAATGCAGCTACTGGGAATACGCAAGACAAGGACAACGCCGCTACACCCACAGTCCGACGGCATGGTGGAAAGGTTCAATCGGACTATGGAGCAACACCTTTCGAAAGTGGTAGAAGAGCACCAAAGGGATTGGGACCAGCACCTTCCACTATTTCTGCTGGCCTACCGCGCAGCTATCCACGCCACCACGGGTCAAACACCTGCTCACGTTGTATTTGGGAAGGAATTGCGGTTGCCCTGTGACCTAGTCTTTGGATTGCCATCCGAAGAACCAATGGAAGTACGTGACTACGTGGACGAGCTGAAAAAGAAGTTGGTCGACGTGCATGAACTAGTGAGGGGGCGGATCAAGACTGCCAGTGACCGAATGAAGACCCGTTACGATGTGAAAGTCAACTGTGGCGGATTCCAGGAAGATGACTTAGTGTGGCTCTATTACCCCCGACGGAAGAAGGAACGTTGCCCAAAACTGGCTCCTGACTGGGAAGGTCCATACACTATCGTCACTAGAATAAATGACGTAGTTTATTGGATCCAACGTGGACCGAAGACGAAGATGAAGATCGTTCATCTCGATCGACTAAAACGGTACGAAGGAAACAACGAAGACGCTTCCGATCGGGACGATCGGATTTGAAGAGGGGGGCAGTGTTACGAAATACACCCTTACGCCGCCCCAGTACGACGCCTATGGCCGTCGAGAGCTTTCTGGACGTACGCACGGCGCTGATGGGTGAATCATCACTGCTGACGGTGTCGACGGCTGAGCGGCGGGCGTATAAAGACAGGTCTGGAGCCGTCTCGAAGCAGCGCCCAGGGAAGTCTCGAAGCGGAGTCGCGATGGATGTTCCTGAAAGATCTCGATCAGAGAATATGGGTTTAATAGAGGCGACCGTAGGTAATGGATTATTCAGCCAGTGAAGACAGTCAAGAGCGCCCGAATAATTTCTGTACATATTCGTTGCAATAGATAGTGTTGTAATTCGAGCTGAAGATATAAATCTTTGAGTTTTACCAATGCCCGATTTATTATTCGCCCGTCAAACGTAACAATAGTTTTTCACGTTGCGAGAGGAATGTCTCAATGATGTGATGAATTTAGTCCCTCAGTATTTCAGTCCACGATATTATGAATTCTCCCGCAATTTCACGATCCCTTTCCTAGAGTGGGATAACGTTAGGTTAATTTTACTGACGTTAATAAACTATTAGCAATCTTGTGTGAGAAATTAAGAAGTGTTATAATGTAACACTTACGTATAAGCATCCAGAAATCTCATTTATAACTTAATAAACTAAGGATGGGTCCTGACTAAGTGAATTTCATGACATCTCCTGCAAGTCTTTTATCTGGACAATCTTATTACTGTTAAATTGTGTTAGAACCAGTTGACGATTAAAATCCTAACATGAACTGTGAATTTACAAACAATAACGTGTTAGCGTCGCTCGAAAATTCGCATATTTCCGATTACAAACGCAGCAATAATTAGCTACGTTTGTTGGGGAAATTGTGGCATCGCAATCGGTATGATTAATTTTTGTTAAACAAAGGCTTCCTTTTTCCCAACTACCAAACCAACTAAACTTAACCTAGCCAGCTTACCGCGTGCTTCCGCTCACACACACCAAACAATAGTGACGTGTCACGACCCTTTAGCCACCAAATCAACTTCTACCAACCCTCTCAACAGAAAATTCCCTAGGAGAGCTACCGACTACCCAAAAAAAACTAAACGTGCATATAGTTGCCTATGTTTAATGATTTTCTTGACTGAATTTTTTTCAAATTCAAATTATTCAAATACGATTTCGCGCCGCTGTTTTTTTTTCAGCACGAAATTTTAATTCAAATCTAGTGTAAAAAGAATAAAACCTTCTTTTAATATTTTATTTAAATAAAGGGTGACTGCGTTACAAGTACGACGTAGGTACGTCAAGAACTCTACATAAGTGCCATGTATCGTGCGTCATCATCTTCTGTCATGCGCATCCCTGCGCCCTTTGCGTATTCTCGACCCTTATCGAGATGCCAAGGTTAAGTGGTATCAGAATTATTCTTACATTCGGCCATCCTGACTATGGGGCTGTCCACAGACCCGTGATTGGAAACCGAATACTAAAACAAATTTTAGAAAGTTTCGAAACTTACATATTTCTGCTCGTTAGATTTTAATCGTCATCTGGGCCTTCCATGGTATAATTTCTAGGCTGCATTTAAATGCAAATACTTTGTACGTTTAGCATCATTACAGAATTTCCTAAGAAGGTTAACGTAAATTCCCTAAAATAGTTAAGATGGATTTCCTAAAATGGTTAAAGAAAAGACCCGTTGGTCTTATTATTTCGTAAAATAGACCCGTTGGTCTCGTCTTAATTTTTAAAGTAAACCTAAGTCTACTCGTGGCGTAACTTTGAAGTAGACCTATTGAGTGGTCTCGTCTTATTTGTTAAAGTAAACCTAAGTTTACTCGTCTCGTCATCTCACTTTGTGGTAGACCTATTGAGTGGTCTCGTCATAATTGTTAAAGTAAACCTAAGTTTACTCGTCTCGTCATCTCACTTTGTGGTAGACCTATTGAGTGGTCTTTTTTTTATAAATCTAGAGCTAGTTTTATTGTATTTGTGTAATAGTAGATCTACGAATGTTTTTATTGTATTTTGAAATAAGCCGCACAATAGTTTGTTTTATTTTTGTAATAATAAATGTTAAAGCTGCATTTTTTCTGATTTATTTTTTTTATTTATTGTTTTATTTTTATTGAATGATGGCTTAAGTCTGGTTCTATTTATTTTTGAACTGGTTTGAAATAGTTAAAGCGTCGCATACAATAGACCCGTTGGTCCAAACGCTTTGTAAAATAGACCCGTTGGTCTTAGCGTTTTATAAAATAGACCCGTTGGTCCAAACGCTTCGTAAAGTAGACCCGTTGGTCTTAGCGCATCGTAACATAGACCCGTTGGCCTAAGCGCTTCGTAAGGTAGACCCTTTGGTCTTAGCGCATCGTAACATAGACCCGTTGGCCTAAGCGCTTCGTAAAGTAGACCCGTTGGTCTTAAAAATTCGTGAAGCAGATCCTCTGGCCTGGTATAAGGTATCAGTTGCTGGCCTGCGATTGCTTCCGTCTGTTCGTAACGTCACTTCAGCAGTGGTAGCTAGTCCGTTGACTACTTCCATCTACTCGTCATCCCTTTGCCGAAAGGAAGCTTTCGTAATAACCTTAAAAATATCAACGTTAGATATAAATCACCAAAATTGGCGTACGTAAGGGAGCACTACTTCGTGTTAGCAGGTACTTATGAATGTTGCCACTGTGACAACAAAACATCGTCAATGTTGTAATGATGAACTTTCTATCATATCTTAAATCATCATGCTTGTTTCTGCGAAAACGTTACCTTCTTATGTTAGAGAAACCATCATATGAACGTACTAACATCTTAGGCATTACGTAATTTAAGACAAATTGTATTTATGAAACTTCCTCCGTAGCAATATTACGTTTCTTTTGTTTGATTTCTGCGTATTAATATAACGTTGCTTTTGTTTGATTTCAAATTTAAACAATATTGGTGTTTAAACTTTACGAATTGATATTTTAAAAGGTGACAATAGTACATTTATTAATAAAAGCTTGTCTCATTTAAATGGTATTGCCTATAATGAATATTCACGTTGGAGTGGAAATATTTGAAAATTAGAGAAATCGAGTGAAACCATATTATTCCTTATTTCTGAATTTCAAGACATAATTTTGAGAACTAACGAAAAAGCATCGTAAAACAAAGTCGACGCATGGCTCGATACTTTACATAAACTGGAGTTAAAATCAGTGCCGTTTCATTTAAGCTGTAATAATATATCGAATCCAATTGATTAAAGATAATAACGAATTCGGCAAACATAAAACGAATGACAACTATGCAAACAAAGCACAGAAATGCTAATATAACAAACTTCTGCAATTCATCAGCAACTAATGAATTAAATTCAAAAATAAATCAACTACAAGACCGTTTTCTTCTGTCTCTATCTCTTATGATTGCAATTCAAAATGATTACATAACTATCAAATACCTAAATAAAATGGTGATCATATGTGACACGCTGATCGACTCAAGTCTACTTGTACTGAAGCATTGCATTCGTAAATCCAGTGACACTTCATCTTATCGAGCCCGAAGAATTCCTAGCTATTTCATCACTCACCACCATGTAGTGCTAACGATAAAGCTTGGTCTGTTATCGCAGCTAAATATCTTTAATTTTAGGGCCTCTAATGATTAAGTTATCACTTTTCCCTTAATTTTATAATATGTTTGGTTGAAAATACAGAGAAATGTGGAAGGACATTCAAGGCTAACAATATTCTTACAGTAAGTACCCAGTACATACTTAATGTTAGTACCTTCGATCAAGTACTCCTTCAAAATAAATTTTCTGCGCTAGGTTTTCATTCAAAAAGGCAAGTACTTTCCTGTCATTTCGTTTTGTTGATAAATTAACTTAAGAGGAATCGAAACCTTCCACTCGCAATAAGGTGATTTTCTCTGCTGTCAGGAAAACTTAAAACAACGTTGTGACAACAGAAGAAAGCGTAGTGTCCTTTGTGACACCGTAAAAGCAGGTATTTCATTAAAATCATCATAAATTCGTAACATGATTTCTTACCAGAGTTGACACAAATTACTCTGAGACAACTACTTGTACGTACAGACTTCAAACGTAAAATACAAATTTTTGAGAACCACAAACTCAACAATAGCACAATTTTGGTCGTTAATTCAATTCCGACCAGCATATACAAATAATGCCGTTTGTTCAAGATCGTGAACATGTCTATTTACAAATAATCCATCAATAGATTAAGATCGTAAACGTATTTCTTCAAAAATAATCGTATTTTATTAAATTGTTAACGTATCTCTTCAAACCCAACTAGATGCAACGTTATTTACGTACGTACGACTATGAACAACATATCGTTTACAAACGTACCTAACACTTGTGATCCTCTCTATTACGTAACGTTATTACTGAACGTCTAGTAAAATAGAACTACTCAAACTGTAAACAATTAAACGTACTTACATTTTAGCGTAATACTTACATCCATCACGTAGAAAATTATTACCATAGGAAGACTTACACAGGTTCGTTGCAATAATTACAAATACTTATGAATTGTCACCAGTCAAGCATCCGTTTACTCGTAGTCAGCTGGCGAGAAATCAACCTCCCAATAAATTGTAAGCAAGCCATCTTCTCGCGCCCTGATGAGATTGTTTATATGGCCACATTCTCGGAGTTTCGTTAACTAGTTGTTCGTTTTTCATATTTAATTCGACAATAACGTAAAAGTGAACATTGTCGATACCATCGTCGTCAGATTTTCCTACAGTGTGAGCTTCGTCCACAAGGGTGTTCACATTTCCATGGTTTTTGTGTGACATTGGATGGCCGTAATTTTCACATAATAACAACACAACAACACATTTAAACGTCGCAGAAATGCGCACGTCGGATTTTGTTATCCCACTTCTGATTCTAAAAAAAAAAATTAAAACCTTCTTTTAATATTTTATTTAAATAAAGGGTGACTGCGTTACAAGTACGACGTAGGTACGTCAAGAACTCTACATAAGTGCCATGTATCGTGCGTCATCATCTTCTGTCATGCGCATCCCTGCGCCCTTTGCGTATTCTCGACCCTTATCGAGATGCCAAGGTTAAATGGTGTCAGAATTATTCTTACACTAGTCACCACAGTTTAATAAAATGTTTCCCTCTATATTTTTGTGTTGTCACTTTTCCACCTTTGCGGTTTAGCACTTTGTATTAGAATGCATTCCGCCACTTCAAAACCCAACGTAGGGTTCCATTTTGTTAACGATCACCGTTCACGGCCACTTTTCAAATTTTTCGCGAGTTGTCGAAGTTTGGACGCATGTGTTTCAATAGAAAATTGCAAAGACAATACGATGCAAGAAACATTTATACATACTAACCCTGTATTGTTTTGTATATTCCTCGTCATCCCGTAAAAAGACTTTGGACCCCACTGATGATGTACTGATATAAATCCAATACTTATTCAATGTGAAATAGATAACCTGTTACTTTTTTTTATCACACAGTCTAGTCTCTAATAAAGTTTTGGTGTTGTTAATAACAGAGTTAGTAAAGTAGGAGTGTTAGAAAAGTTCGAATTCAAATTTTTGAAATATCTCACAATTGTCACAAACATTTCGTTTTGGTGAATTTGGACAATAGTGCAGCGCAAATACTCTTCACACTCCTTGACTAATAAAAGACTATCCCCAACTGGCTGTCGTCGTCATTTTATTAGTCTGGGTAAGAAGGGATGATCGCTATAAAAGACCTCTTAGGGTAGAATTGTGTTTGCATCCGGTGACACAATTATACAAATTTCATTCGAGATACACCCACATAAAACTTTATGACAGACAATGAGTGAAACCCCTGCACAATGGCAACAGTAATTTATTGGTTTTAACACCCTATCCGACCAGATATCGGCACGTTCCAGCAGAATTTTTCAGGACCGTACTGTGTTAAAAAAATAAGGTGAAATAAAAGACAAATTGTATTAGTTAAATAATATTTATAAGATTATAAGTCACTTTCAGACTCAGATGAGTCGTTATTTATTGAAATTATAATTTCGTTAAGCCGTGTATTTACAAATGTTGATTCAACTTTTATAACATGCCGAATACAATTCTGCCATTTTTCAGAAGATATGAGTTCTGATTGTTGTCTAATGAGATTTACTACAGCGGGAGAACTTTCTGGACGATTATTATATTTTTTAATATTATATCTATAACATTACCGAAAGCAGGTAAAACTTTCAACTCAACCCGAATACGGCTCTGTATAAAATGACCTGTCAAGCCCTTTTCATAATTTATGGTTGCGGTTTCAGGAGCACCGATTTTTGAGTGATTGGTTCCATAAAAATTTATGTGGGTGTATCTCGAATACGGTAACTATACTGCTACTTGCATTCTGTGACGCAGCTCCAACCACCACTTCGCTACAACAAGAAGAGAGAACGATGCTTATACTAAAAACGTTTGATTTGTAAACCATAAAATTTTACAATATCATTACGAGGGGTTGGCTAAACTGTTCACCCACCGCCTTGGCATGCGTCGCTATTGTTCAACCAGAAGAAGGGTAGCTAAGAACCGCTCGGATTACTGGTCTTCTAGTTGTCCGGTTTTAAAATTGCAATTTATTGTGGTGTATGAACAGCTGTGAAGTTAACTGCCTTAAATACCATCATAAAATTTTATTGTATACAAAATAAACGTTGTCACTGTACTTTCCGTGATATGGGTCCAATAACTAGCCCTTGGTGTCTCTGCAGTAAGAGAGATTTGTCTCTATTTCTGAGATGTGTTAAATATACTTGTAAATAATAGCAACAAAGGAAACTCTATTGGTAATTTTGGACGGTACTCAGAAAGGTCAAAACTTTCACACGCGATTTTGTCGCGTGCTGAATCGAAGAACATGGAGTCCTAGACTAAAAAGATTCTAGGTGACTGTCGCAAGCCCCTGGACAGTAATTTTATTAATGTCGCCTAAAAAGTGAGCATTTTTTTGTAAAAAATAATTTGTTTAAAATTTTTGTTCTATAATAAAGCACGTAAAAACCGATTTAAACACAAAACTTGTATAATTTCATGTAGGAATGTAACTTTTCATCATGATCACACTTTATCTTCTCGTTTTTGGTCCTCAGTGTTCTAAATGAAATTGTGATGTGAATTCAAACCAGAACTTGTTTTGTACCATTGCTGATGTGCGTGGACAAAAGTGAAGGCCAAATGGGTCGTCTGTATTTGAAATAAGATATAAAAAATATCCATCAGTTCGTTGCATGCTGTTAAGCTTAATCGCGGCCATTGATTCTTGCGTTACGGTTCAAATTCGATTCATAATAAAATAACGTTACCTCTGAGTCCTCTGACACATTGGATGGTAGTTGATTACTCTCTGATCGTTCTCCAGCAACGAGATTAAAGTATTTTAGTGTAATATAGTACAGATTTTTTTGTGTATTGATATGTGTGTTTGCGATTTACTGTGCGGGTTTTCCACACGCGAGTTAGAAACGTGTAGTTTAAAAGTGTGGACAAGGTCATTGTGCAGGTTTTACTTTTGCATTCTTCAATAGGAGTCTGATTTTTGGGGATTACAATCGATTGAAGATTGGCTATTTGCGACAGTGATTGATAATTTCGATAAAATTAAGACAGTGTGTTGAATGAACCGTTATTTTGCATTGCCACTGGAATTTCCACCTCAAACAAAATTCTCGTATAATATCTTGTGGGAAAACCTAATAAACATATCAGCAATAAGAATGACCATCGTAAATAAAATTGTGTAGTCTGTTCGAAGTGTTTGGCTTTTGTTCGGGTTATCATTTTATTAAAGGAAACGTGATTACTGCATTAACTTTATATAAATAGTGCAGAAAACTTACTCAATGTTAATTGCACAAATTTTATGCTTTTAAAATGTATGGTGCTTTCCGGTTTTTCATCAAAATTATTGGTTTGTCTATTTTAGGTAAGTAGATACTTATAACTGTGTAGACCGAAATAGCTTTTGATCTGAATTTGGATTCCCCTTTTGGAAGGTTTTTTTCAATATTTTAAGATATATTCATTTCAAGTGAGAAGCTTTTAGTACTTACCTGGTCCAACTCAAACTATTTATAATAATTTAAGTGAGCAAAATGCTCATCCAAATCCAAATCTGAATCTAACTTTAGCCACATAATGCGCGTCGTTTGTTAAAACGATAAAAACCAAATATTATTAGTTTTAATTTAACTCTATTTTTCTTTTAGTAAGTGATTCTAGTTGTACCTACTGGGTTTCCACCAACTATAGCAGAGTATCCCGTCAAGCTCGCCCCACAAGGTGACTTTATTTTATAAAATCACTGTCGCCATTAAACGAACCAATTACTTTTAGCTGTACTCTTCCACCACATCCAAAATTTGGTCGATGGACTATTTACGAGGTATCATCTCAACAATCCCCGGGAGAATTGGTACCGTCGCGAACTGTTTTAGAAGTGAGTTGCTATAAAAATTATAAACTCGATTCATACGAAACTGTCACCTGCGTTGGTGGACAATGGAAACCTGAAATTGGGAATTGTTTACGTAAGAATTTCCCAATTTGAAGATATATTTTATTGAAAATAATTCTTTAGGCACGTGTCCCACGATCAACAGTACTTCTATTATGACGGTGACTTGCACCCTCAACGAGCAAACGTTAAAATCTTGTGCTGACGCTTTTGACGGGACAGTCGCGAGGTTTCAGTGTGCGCGCTATTTCGAGAATCAGGGCCAGGAAAAAGATCCGTTTCGCTTATGCTCGAACGGAAGATGGGTTGGTAGCTTACCAACTTGTGTTCCACGTAAGTTTGTTAAAATAACGCGCACATGGGTATCACATAAACTAATTTCTAATCTTCATGATTTCTTGAAAGCCAGCAAAACGAGGAAAACCCACCAGTTATTGGCCTCACTAAAAGTTTTATGATGTCACCTCAAAATTATTGCCCAAGTGCTGTTTAAAGTATGCAGAATAATATGCGTCTATACCTGTAGTTTATTAATCCGCACTAACTTTTAACCTTACGCATGTAGGTTGTCAGAAAAGAATTCAAACTGGTATTTTATAATTTAGAAACTCCGAAATTGACTGCTCTGAAATTTTGAATAAGATTTAAGTTTGTCATAAATATGGTAACGGCTAATCAAAATTCATCTGTTCATCCCTTGCAAACATTTTTTTCAGGGGATAATTTTAAACCAATTTGTAGGATGTGGTCAACCATTGCTCAGAAAAGAACCCACACTAATTGTTGGTGCAAATGAAACACAAAAACGAGAATATCCTTGGCAGGTCGCATTATATAATGCGTTTGATAAAGAATTACTTTGCGGTGGAACTTTACTAAATCAAAGAGTTATCTTAACAGGTACCTTTTCGCTGTAATAAGATCAATTAGACAAACAATAAATTTTTAGCGGCACACTGTATAACAAATGCCAGTGGCAAGCTGCTACCAAAGGAAGACTACATGGTTGCCGTCGGTAAATACTTTCGCCAATACGATCATCCCGATGACGCTGAAGATGCACAGTTTTCCTCTGTATGTTTAGCTCGATGTGCCAAAAATTTTGATAGATTACAATTTTTGGTCTTTTAGGTGCACGAAATGTATATTCCTCGACAGTACAAGGCTCACATTCAGCATTATTTTGGCGATGTTGGTATTATCGTCACGACGAAAATTTTTGACATTTCTGCTAGTGTTCAACCTATATGTATCATGTGGGAGTCAAAGCGCCATCCGGCGTTGGCAGATCCCAGCAGACAGAAATACGCTTACGTAATCTTTCAAGTTTACGTCAGTTATGGGGACTCAAATCGTGGTTTCTTGTAGGTCAGCGGCTGGGGTTATACTACAGAGTACAGAAATCTTTCCGACGTTCTTAGATATATAAAAGTTCCGCTTATCACCGACGATGATTGTAATCGGGACTTAACCCAAGATCTGATCGAATATCTGACTGATGATAAGTTGTGTGCAGGCTTTTTAAATTCTAGTAATAATAATAATTCTTTGGAATCATAATAATCAATGTTGAAATTTTAGGTATATCTGTATGTAAAGGTGACAGCGGTGGAGGTCTGGTTGCCAAATACAACAAACGTTACTATATTATCGGAATCGTCAGTATTTCACCACAAGGAGAGTCGGCAAATGGTGGCTGTAACAGTCAAACATACACTCTCTACACCAGATTTTCATACTACATTGAAAGCTTCATCCTGGAAAAGGAAGCTCGATTTAGGCCGTGAGTTTTAAAATTTCCTTTAAAAGTCGAGCTGCGATGACCGCTAATGTTGTTGATATTAACATTCGAAAACAGAACGAATATTAACTAGCACAAATAACGTAACGTCTGTTGGTTAAATAATACCGCGACTCCGATGGTGTTAGGCGTTAAACGCGTTCTATCCTGCTGAATGCAGGTACCTTACCCACGCTCCTCTTGTTGACCGTTTCTCTATGTCCATCTCTTTTCCTACAAATAATCGGAGGTGTGCTTAAAATTTTTAAATCAGTCTGATGCCTTTTTAGTCGTCTGGATTGTCGCGATCCTCTTAATTGTGACGATGATATCCAACCAGATACGCCATCTCCACCAACAGAATCAACAACCGAACCTGTCGCAGAACCATCTGGGAGGTAAAGTAGCTTGTCGTAAAAAAATCTTTAGCGACAAAAATGTTAATGTACGTAGACGCTGCACTTTACCCAATCATCCCGAATCTGGAAAGTGGAGTACTCTTGGAACAAATGCTTATAAACCTGGAGCGTCAGTACCATCGGCAACCATTTTAAAACTTGAATGTAACCAACATTTTAAGGCGGACGGTCAAAATTTAATATTTTGTGACAACGATAAGTGGACACCAAAACCTGGTCGATGCTTGAGTATGCCGTCAGATGATCAACGTAGTATTGTTGGGTTTATATTACTTTTGCAGAAACTTGTCCATCGAGAGTAAGTACTCCAACTGTGCAAGTTACATGCGTCTACAGAGACAAAGAAGTTGAAAATTGTACTGAACCACTTGAAGGTACTATTGCTAAAATTCGGTGTGCTCCGTTTTACGAAGATTTACAACTGAAGAGAAGACCCGTACATATTTGTAACGATGGTACGTGGGATCAGCCATTACCTCAGTGTGAACCCGGTAAGTTACTGTTGTACTGGGAACATTTTATTAATCGAAACATCAACATTTCTATGTTGCAAATGCTTTATTATGTGTATTTATTTTGAAAATTGTTTGATTTCAGTTTGTGGCCAAAAAACTATCGAAGCCACCCCGTTAATTGTAGGTGGAAATAATGTGACTAAAGGGGATTACCCGTGGCATGTAGCTTTATACACCAAAAATAATAAGGTGCTTATATGTGGTGGATCACTAATAAGTCAAAGAATCGTGGTCACAGGTATACAGAACTTATCCATTTATTATTTTTTATGTATATATTATTCAATTTCAGCCGCCCATTGCATCGCAAATGAACGCGGAAACGTGCTTGATAAGGAAAACTATGTTATAGCTGTTGGAAAATACTACAATGACTTTGACGACCCCCGAGACCGCTACGAAGCACAATTTTCAGAGGTATGTTGCTGTTTTAAGTTTGAAGAAGGTATTTCTTGTAACGCATTTCATGTTTTTTTTTTTTAGTTGGAAGACATGTTTGTGGCCGAAACTTATAAAGGCGAAATTCAGAACTACTTGGGTGATTTGGCTATATTAGTATCCAAAAAACCCTTTACACTTTCACGAAGAGTTCAGCCTGTGTGCCTTGACGTAGGTCAGAACCATGTTTTAGCTACAAACGAAATGGGCTACGTACGTTAATCATGAGTGTGAAAACTAGTCTACTGTTATTTTTTATTTAGGTGACTGGATGGGGTTTCACTCTTGCAAATTCAACTATTTCAGAGGTTTTGAAAGAATTGAAAGTTCCTTCGGTTTCTACATCAGAATGTCTAAAGAATTTCCCAGAAGACTTCGAAGCTTATGTAACATTTGACAAAATGTGTGCCGGACATTTTGAAAAGGGTAAGTGCAAAATAGTGATTAAATAACGGTATTATGTTAAAAGATTATTCTTATTTTAGGAGAGTCAATATGCAGAGGTGATACTGGTGGAGGGTTAGTATTTAAACATGAAGGTAGATATTATCTTACTGGAGTCGCTAGTTTAAGTCCTATTTCACCCACTGTGGCAGGAGGCTGTGATACTCAAACCTATGCTCTTTACACTAAAGTTTCGACTTATATGAATTTTATTTTGGCAAATTTAGCCAAGTACAAACGCTGAGTTCTACTTCTTACTTTAATAAAGATCTGAAAACTCTCATATCAGGCATACGTTTGATAATAATTTAAAAATTAATATTTCATAAGACTGTACTAGACGTCATTTGCAATTTTTTAAACTTAATTACATATATTTTTATTTAAAAACGACAATTTTTTATTACCTCATACCTATAGATATATCAGCTTTCCCATTATACCCTTGGCTGGTTCATCTATAAACAATTCCAACACAATACCAAAGAAACGTCAGATTTATGTGAACTACAATGGCTTTCAATGATGACGACTCCACTCGGATACAGTTTAATTTACACACAAATTTTTACTGGGTATAGTTCAGGACACAAACGTATGAGTGTAGAAATATTATGAAATTAATTCGATTTGCTTCGAAAAAAAGCCCAGAATTATTTACCATTGTATCTTCGGTCACGGAAATGTTCTTGAAACTCGAAGTCTCTACGGTGAAGCTTTCCCTAGTCGGAATTTATCAGACGATAGAAATTTCAAGGCCGTTATCTAGCTTCTCCGTGAAAATCGAAGAATTAGTCAACATATGTCGGACTGGAGTCGCCAAAGAACCAACCAAACACTAAATGCTGAACATGAAATTTTAAATACCGTGGAAGAAAAGTCCGGGCATAAGGGTACCGACTAGGGGTTTCCCCAACTGAGTTGGGAGAACTTTAAATGGACAGAGCCTACACCCGAATCGTGCGCAACGCATACAAAATGTAATACCTGACAATTTGACAAAACGGGTAATAAGAGCCACAACAAAAAAAATATTTTCAACAGATGAAGCAATTTCTCAGACATAGTATTTTTAATTTCTACAACACTTATGTTAGGTTAGACGAGAATCCCCACACATTCTGATATGATCTTTATTTCTATGAATGTCAATAATTCAGAATTACCAACACAAAAATTTGCTTCAATCATTAATGGGACGTTTTTTTGTGAGATTTATTCAATGAAAAAAGTTGGATTTATCAGTATTTTTTGCATACCTCTCAAAAACATCCTATACATCTGAAATAGTAATTTACGCAACTAGTTCGGGATAGCCTGCTTCCCGCATGAACGCTTGTTTGAGGCACGACCGAAGGGAGTGCCGCATTTGCGTGAATGCGGGAAGCAGGCTCACGAACGTGTTGTGTACAATATTTTTTGCGACGAATAAACCTTTAAACTGAAGAGATTAACTGTGAGTTATTTATAAACAACGCCATTGACAGCGCCGTCAACACGTCACAATGTTGACACTACCCGAGTATTTTAAGGTTACCATGGCAACGGGAAGTTAAATGCACGTGTGCGGGAAGTTCGACCTCCCGCACTCTGGTGAATGCGCGAAAGCTATCAAAAAAGGTCATGAGTGCAAAAATTACTATTACGGTATCTTATTATTACCTAGAATATTTTGTTTTTCATCAGTGTTCAAGTTGTCAATGGTCACTAGATTTGCTTTACATTTGTTTTACGAAAACTATTGACGTTAAACGTATCATCATTGTGTCACTAATTTTACAACAAACCCCCAAAAAAAAAGATTAACAATAGAAGATTTATCTTTCTCCTATTGGGCAAACAGGCCTAAAGGAAAAATAAGAAGAAATGAAAGATGAAAACTTACCATTAAATTATCTTATGAACTGTTTTATATCACAATTGAAGTGCATGCACGAAAATGAAGGCCAGATGGTATATAAGCATTTGAAAGAACATGTAAAAACCACATATCAGGACCTACCGGTACACAATTAAAATAATACCAGGGCTGTTCTGTAAATTTTAAGTTACAAGAAAACTATGGACATTTCGAAAAAAATAAATAATCACCCTTAACTTAACAGAATACTTACAATATTCATTCTCTGAAGCCATTTAACAAAACAGTCACAAAATTCTGTTTTTGGAATAATGATTTGCATCAGGCATTTTTTTTATGATGGAAAACAAATAGTGATCGCTGGAGGTAAGATATGGATTGTATTGAGGATCAGCTCTTGCTGGATCTCCCTATTCGATTTTCGTTAGACGGCGTTTCGACAGCACCAACATTTTCAGGACATCCAAGTAGAGGAGGTCGTTTAGGTCTAAGTTTATTTTCTAGCGTACATAGTGCACATTTAAATGTACGAAACCAATGGTCAACCCTAGCTAATGAAGGACCATTATTGCTAAAAGTTACCATTAAATTTTGGTGACTCTGATAGAGTATGTCAAATCTGCGTATTTCTAAACAATTCCATAAGGGTTACTGCTCAATATATGACTTATAAAAATAAAAAAATTTCTCCGTACGCTTTAATCAGAACATCTCAAAATTTCAACTGTAAACTGTCAAAAATTGCGCTTTCAGTTAATGCAATTGTTCCTGTTATCAGCAGAAAGGGCCACTGCCAAGAATTAACAGAACAACCCTCGTAGTAAGTACGTGTGAAAACGCCACGGAAATTCTTCAAATCGTACACAAGCCGTCAAAATTAATTAAGTTGGTTTTTCGTTACGATGAGTTCATAAAACTTAACTTTTGACACAGAGTGGTGGTTCTCAAGGTCAGACGCGGACTTCCTTACCCAACAACCTGCTGGTGATGTCATGAACCTGATTGTTTAAGATACCGAGGCATTATTATAAAAAAGACTTATCTATTACTCTTACGACTGTTAGAATGTTTGCGATCATTTTGTGTTCGGGTTTACCATACCCAAGTTAGAAACGTGTATCTTATAGGTGTAGACACCGCCATTCACAGGTTATGTTTTTGCGTTCTGGAGTAACTCTCATTTCAATCCGGTTTTTCAAGGATTTCAATCATTATATTATTGCATTCTAGCTTATGTATGATAGTGAACTGATGTTTTATTGAACCTTAGCGCCAAATGTCAAATCAAAAATCGTTTCTAATTTTAAAAATTATCGTCAACAATAAGTAGGTACGAAAAAAGTGAAAGGTTCTTAACTAATTATATTATTTATTAGAGTCTTAAATAAAAAAAGTTCGACAGAGTGTTGAAATATTAATCGTTACTTTGCGTACTACCGGAATTACCACTTGATTCAATATTCTTGTATATTTTATGGGAAAACCTAATAAACATGTCAGCAATGAGAATCGATGGTCTCCGTAAATAAAATTGCGTACCTACTCTCTTCGGTTTGTTTGTTTTTTATCACGAGTTTTATGCTTTTAAAATGTGTGGTGCTCTCCTGTTTTTCATCAAAGTTTTTAGTTTGTGCATTTTGGGTAAGTAGATACGTTAATCGCGATTAAGTTCTCTAGCTTCAGATCTGGGTTTGGATCCCCTTTTTCTAATGTTCTTTTGTGATTTATGACTTTTAGTTTTTTTTTTTTTTAAATTACGATGTATTCATAGTGAAGCTTTTATTACCTACCTAGTCCACCACAAACTGACCACAACTTATCTAAGTCAGTGAAAAACAAATCTCAATACAAATGTTAATTTAACTTTAGTAATATAATACGTTATTTCTTAAAACAAAGGAAACCAAACCTATCTTGTTTTAAGTTTAAATTATATTTGTATTTTAGTAAGCGATTCCAACTGTACCCAATGGATTACCGCCAACTATACCAGAGTATCGCGCCAAGCTCGTCCCTCCAGGTGACATTATTTTATAAACTCGTGTTATCATTTGAGGAAACCTCTCTTTTAGTTGCACCCTTCCACCGTACCCAGAATTTGGTCGATGGACTATTTACGAAGTTTCATCTCAAAAGCCTCCTGGAGAACTGGTTCCGCCGGGAACAGTTTTAGAAGTGAGTTGCGATACAAATCATAAACTCGATTCCCACGAAATTGTCACCTGCATTCGTGGAGTGTGGAGACCCGAAATTGGGAATTGTTTACGTAAGAATTTCGTAATTAATAATGCCTTGTAGTGACACGAAGTCTTTAGGCACGTGTCCCACGATAAACAGTACTGTTATTATGACGGTGAGTTGCACCTTCAACGAACAAAGGTTAAAATCTTGTGCTGATCCTTTTGACGGAACGATCGCAAGATTTCAGTGTGCTCGCTATTTCGAAAATCAGGGCCAAGAAAAAGATCCCTTTCGCTTATGCTCCAACGGAAAATGGTCTGGTAGCTGGCCGACCTGCGTACCACGTAAGTTTGTAACATCTCTCTGAATAACCGCGTATCCTGTAAGCTAATTTACAATCTTCGTACTTTTTTGAAGGCAAGAACATTGAGAGAAACGCACTGTTTGTAGTTGTCCATGTATTGTTTTTTTTTAGAACATGTTATCCTTTTTACGAGTACAGCTTAAAATTAGTTTTTAAAACGCACCGTTCATAGGATGCTTGAATGCTCAGTTAGTGTGGTGCAGACCAGAAATTTATTTTCGTATTCAGTCTCAATGAAATTGTCAGTTAAATTGTATAATTTATCTAAGAAACGAATTTTTTTCAAATCATTCTGCTTTAGGTGAAAAGGAAGTTCTTTGATGTAACATTAAATCAATTTGTAGGATGCGGCCAACCAGTGCTTAGAAAAGAACCCACACTGATTGTTGGCGGAAATGAAACACAAAAACGCGAGTACCCTTGGCAGGTCGCATTATATAGTGCGTTTAATAAAGAATTACTTTGCGGTGGAACCTTATTAAATCAGAGAGTTGTCCTAACAGGTAGTTTTTCACTGCAGTAAGAAGATAACTTACACAAACAACAAATTTTTAGCGGCACACTGTATAACAGATAATAAAGGCAAACTGCTACCAAAAGAAAACTACGTAGTTGCCGTTGGTAAATATTTTCGCAAATACGATCACCCGGACGATGCTGAAGATGCACAGTTTTCTTCTGTAGATATGTTTAACCCGATATGCAAAACATCATGACAGTTTACAATTTCAGGTGTACGACACCTATATTCCTCGACAGTATAAGGCACAGGTTCAGCATTATTTTGGCGATGTTGGTATTATAGTTACGACGAAAATTTTTGACATTTCTGCCAGCGTTCGACCTATATGTGTTATGTGGGAGTCAAAGCGCCATCAAGTGCTGGCAGATCCTAGCAGACAGAAATATGCTTACGTAATCTTTTAAGTTTGCGTCAGTTTCGGATTTAAAGTCCCGATTTTCTTTGTAGGTTAGCGGCTGGGGTTACACTATAGAACACAAAAATCTTTCTGATGCTCTTAGATACTTAAAAGTCCCGCTTATCACCGACGATGATTGCAACGAAAAATTATCTGAAGACCTCATCGAATACATGACTGACGATAAGTTGTGTGCTGGGTTTTTAAATTCTAGTAAACTTTTGCATTTGTTTGGAACCATAATCGATGTAGAAATTTTAGGCACTTCTGTGTGTAAAGGTGATAGCGGTGGAGGTCTGGTGGCCAAATACAAAGAACGTTATTACATTATCGGAATTGTCAGCATTTCGCCCCAATCAGAATCGGCGTATGGTGGCTGTAACAGTCAAACATATACTCTCTACACCAGGTTTTCATACTACATTGAAAGCTTCATCCTGGAAAAGGAAGCTCGGTTTAGACCGTGAGTGTTATGATGACCTTCTGTTTGTCCCTAATACTCTAGAACAGAACATTTAGCACTGAAGAGTAATCAACAATAAGACGAAAGCTTGTGCACCTCTATAGTAAACATAATTTAAACGTTTTTAACGGCTTATCCTTTTGCATTTGCCATATAGTCATCAGTTTCCGATCAAGTTACCGTGTGTTAAAACGTTAATATTTGCTGTGGTACAATAACATATTGGTACGCGAGAAATGATAAGCAGTCTGATTAGTTCAGTTGGTAGAATACCCAGCTTACCAAATATTAATCTGATTCTTTTAAATTTAGTCGTCTGGACTGTCAAGATCCTCTTAATTGTGATGTCGAAATCCGATCAACTACGCCAACACAACCTACAACAGAAGTTGTTACAGAATCATCTGAGAGGTAAAGAAACCTGGGTGTTAAAAAAAACCCTTTTGTGATAAAAATTTCAATGTTAGTACCCGTTGCACTTTACCTACTCATCCCGAATCTGGAAAATGGAATATCATTGCAGGATCTGTACTTCAATCTGGATCGTCAGTAACAGTGGGGACCGTCTTAAAACTCGAATGTAACAAAGGTTTTAAGATGGATGGTCAAAATTTAATACATTGTGACAAAGATAAGTGGTCATCTGAACCTGGTCGTTGCTTGAGTATGGTGTAAGTTGATCAACTTAGTGTCGTTGTTTTTATTCTATTTTTGCAGAAATTTGTCCACCGAGAGTAAATACTGCAACTATGAAAGTTACATGTATCTACAGGGAGAAAGAAATTGAAAACTGTAATGAACCACTTGAAGGCAGTATCGCTAAATTTCGGTGTGCCCCGTTTTACGAAGATTCACAGTTAAAGAGAAGACCCATTCATATTTGCAACGATGGTACGTGGGACCAGCAACTTCCCCAGTGTGAACCAAGTATGTGAACGGGCCAATGTTGATCAAATAAGTATTGACAACGGTCCCAACTGTTTAAAATGTTGATCGAACTTTTCATTGTTTACACGTTTCGAATGTATTTGAAATTTTTAACACACATAGGATTGTGCTGTTTCCTCTGTTTTTAATTTTTGTATAACTGAACTTATGTTCTATCGTTTTTTGTATTGTCGATATTTTTGGACACGACCTGACATTTGGTTTGTGTCGACGCAATTAAAAATTCAAAACCTAACTTGTTTTGATCTGCTATCAACTTTCAGCATGTCGCCATTGTGTGTTATATATTAATTTCATTTCTACAGGCTCCGTTACCATTCGTCAACTAAAAATATATATTTTGATTGCAGTTTGTGGCCAAAAAACGGTAGAAGCTACTCAGTTAATTGTAGGTGGAACTAATGTGACCAAAGGAGATTACCCGTGGAACGTGGCTTTATACACCAACGATCAGAAGGAATTTATATGTAGTGGTTCACTAATAAGTCAAAGAATCGTGGTTACAGGTACGCACAACATATTAATTTTGTGTCCTGCATATTATATAATTTCAGCTGCCCATTGCATTGCTGACGAAGGCGGAAAAGTACTTGACAAAAACAACTATATCATAGCTGTTGGAAAATACTACAGAAATTATGGTCAGATTGAAGATCCCGAAACACGATTATCACAGGTACGTTGCCGTTTCGAATTCCGAAAAGGTTTTTTCCGTAATATAATTTTCTTAGGTGAAAGCCATGTTTGTTCCCGAAACTTATAAAGGTAGTAGTCAAAACTATATGAGTGATATTGGCATATTAGTGTCTAAAAAAACTTTTACCCTTTCACGAAGAATTCAGCCTGTGTGCTTAGACGTAAGTCAAAATTACAATCTAGCTACAGGCGAAATGGGCTACGTAAGTTAGATAATAATTTTTAATATTAAAACTAATTTATTCTTATTTTTTATCTAGGTGACCGGATGGGGTGACACTAGTAATGAATCCAGTATCGCATCAGCAGTTCTGAAAGAACTAAAAGTGCCTTCGGTTTCTTTATCTGAGTGTAGAACTAATTTACCAGAAGACTTCGAGGTGTATCTTACGTCTGACAAAATGTGTGCTGGATATTTGAGAAAGGGTACGTTCAACACGGCGATTAAATAATAGTAGGCTGAAAGATTATTGTTGCTTCAGGAGAATCAATATGCAGAGGCGATGATGGTGGAGGATTGGTATTTAAACATAATGGCAGATATTATCTTACTGCAGTCACCAGTCTTTCTCCTGCTTCGTTCAGTGATAGGAGGGACTGTAATAGCCAGAACTATGGTCTCTACACTAAAGTTTCAAGTTATTTAAATTCTTTTATTTTGTCAAAGTTAGCTGAATATAACAGCTAAGTTTAAGTGTAATAACGACTAATAAGAGTTCTATCACTTTTTGTGAACAGATCAGCTAGATTCTAATTGGTTTTTATTGTATTATTTGAACTTAGGTATTAAACGAAAATACACATTATTTATACTGAATAATACATATTTTTTATTACTGCAACCTTACATTTAACATTGTATTCCTATTATAGGTACCTTTAAATGCTTCAGCTAAACATTTTAAAAACATAAAAGCCGATAAAGAGGTGATTAGTTTTGAACCAGAATGATCCTTAATAATGACAACCTCGCACTGGTACACAGTTTAAATTACACAAAAATTATTATTGTCGACTCTGATTTTATTAGTACACAAGAGCAAATTTATTAGTGTATTAAGCACGAATCTGACGTTCTCTGTCATTTTTCTTTAAAAAAAAATTGCTGTTACAAAGAAAAATAAAGCAGAGAATTACGAATCTATCTGTTTTTACAATACTGATCTAATCAGAAGTTGTATTAACAGAAATTTGGATTTCTGAAGAACACCCGGTTTGGGAAAATCTAAGTCGATTTTTCTCATTTCACTTCGTATTACCCTTCATTATCGCAGCTACAGTTATAATTCAGCTTCTATTCCTTCATCAAACAGGATTTAACCTATCCCTTAGCGTGGTCCCAGATTTTTTTGATGTTCTTCTTAAACTCGCTGGAATTAGTATACACCCATCCTGTGTAGTAAGTAATTCTAAAAAGTGAAAATAATGAAATTGTTAAGTATATGCAGAAGATTTGAAACAAATTTTAGTCTGTGTTTTTTAATTCCTAGACCAAGTTTAGCATCTCAAGGGGCCTGTTATGTTGGTTCTAGAATAAACCGTAAAACAAGATTTTTGTTGGAGAAAAAGGCACAAACTTAGGACAATACACAAAAAAAAAGAAAAGGAAAAATGAAACGTGAAAACCTAGAAGTAAAAAAAAATGTTGCTTTATCTTCTCTTGTTTTCTTTCTCTGTTAATGTTATATACGAACCTGTTTGTACAACAACTGCTGGGCGGGTACAAAACTGAAGGCCAGATCGTTTGAATTTCTAATAAAATATAAAAACCAAAACGCAGCAGTTACTAACACACAATTACAACATTACGTCTCAAAAACCTGCGGAAATCCTTCCCACATAAGGTGTTAAACGTAATTTAGTCCACTGGTTCATAAGTTACGATTCAGTTTGTAATAACTCGTCTGCTAACATATTTTTGATAGTTCGGAGGAGATAATCTCAGACCGACTTCTCCAAGGACGTCATGAAGCTGAATGTTTCAGATGTTTTTATAGACATATTTTTTCGAATATTGAAATGCGGTATTGTGTGCGGATTTTCCACACGCTTGTTAGAAACGTCTGGTAACGCGTAATATATTTCAGACTAGCTTATTTACGGTAAAGAATTAATATTTCTGTGAATCTTAGTAACAAGTGTCAAAAATCATTTCTAATTTTAAAGATTGTCGTAAACAATAACCCATAAAAACTGACAGGTTGGTTAACTAATTATTTTTGCGTAAGTTTTAACTCGTAAAAGTAAAATATCATGATGTAGAAATTAATCATTACTTTCGACACTACTGGAATTTCCAACTGGATCAAAATTCCTGTACTTATATCTTGTCGGAAAACCTAATAAACTTATCAGCAATAAGAATCGAGGATCTCCATAACTAAAGTTGTGGAGTCCGTTTGGTTGTCTGTTCAGGTGTTACCAATGTAGTTAAAGTTGTTATATAGTTACAGTATTAATTTTACATAATACTTCATCTTTATTGTACAAGTTCTACGATTTTAAAATGAATGGTGTGTGGTGAACCGGAATTTCAACCCTTAAAATAGCCCTACTGTGGCACATAGTATTTTTCCATAACGATTCTACTCTTCATTATCATGGGAACCAAAAGTCCGAACTTCCCAGTATTGTCAATTGAAATAATCTTCAAGGCAAGCGATCGCTTCCCATGGCCCCGCACAGTCACACTTCCTTCCAGGAATATTCGCCAAAATGCATTCCATGCCCAAATATGGAGAACATCTTCGCGCCCAATCAAATCACTCCAATTGCAATTAATATACAAAGTTGCATGGGAAACCTGGGGTCAAAACAAACACTTCCGATCAAGGTCAATAAGTCTGACGAATGCGTTATCATTCTGGGTGGTCCGATGCCAATTAATTATGGGAAATGCACTTTTACAAACACTCGCCGCCGTTTCCGGCGACAAAATTGCGAGAAATGCATTTTTTTGTTACATCTTCTTCGCTATTCCCACGCTTGAAAACCCTATAAAAACGTCTCGATTAGAAATAAAATTCAATTCGATTCCGATTCAGTCTCGCGTGCGGATGGGCCTGCTTCCTAGTCTAATCGTGATACCCAACTTCCGGCCGCTGTGCTAGTGGCAAGTGCGAAAGTGCATCTTCCAAGCCAACTTTCTTCAGCTGTTGCAGTGGCGCTTCGTCCCTTCCGATCTTCCACCGAGCCGCTAACTCGACGACATGTAAGTCCCACTGACCTAGTTACGGCATGCCCTATTCTGTCCTTGCGGAGACCGGGTTATTGGTCATTATCGGCATCTCGGAGTAATTTTAACGCATCATCATTATGAATCTCCCTCATCAAGTGATTGACTTTCCTTATCAAACCAGATTCCTTCTACTGTATTCGAGACCCCCGTGCCGTATCAGAGGAGTTTGCCCTATAGGGCACTGCCCACGTTTTTATCTCATTCACGCGTTCAATCCCGTGAACCAGCACTCCTCCGCCGTCAAGGAATACGTTCCCAACACTGGGAGCCCTATCCTTTAGAAAGGGTTGTAATTATATCACTTAACCCCCCCCCCCCCCCCCCCAAATATCGAGCCATGACCTAGGAAAGCGCCAACAACCCTCCAATTCTCATATATATTATAGTTTTAATAATACGTTAAAAAGGGAACATTGCACAACCCTACCCGTTTCTTTTAACTTAGTTTAATGTTTATGGTTACTGCCCGTTTATTATTATTTCTAATCATGCGCAATATTTTCTTAGTCTTAATTACCTACGAATAAGATGTACGAGCCCTAATCTTGTTCCGTCTCGTTTACTCGTTTAAACTGTAGCATTTGTTTATTAATAGATTACCTATGGAGCGAACCGCTTCGCGTTTCACTTACCCTTCTCGCGTCCCGAAACGGCCCTCACGGGCCAGGACCTAAGGGGCACCATTTTGTGACGCCCACCGGCCATAAAAACTCGGACATCAAAAATTAACATAAATTATAGAAAAGAGCCGGCAGGGCCACCACAAAATTTGGCGCTGCGGACAGGATCAAAATCTTTCTAAATTTCGGGAACAGGATCAAAAATTTTAATTTCGGGGACAGGATCAAAAATTTTAATTTCGGGGACAGGATCAATTTCGGGAACAAGATCAAAATTTTTCAAAATTTCGGGGACAGGATCCAAATTTTTAATTTCGGGGACAGGATAAAAATTTTTAATGTTGGACACAGGATACACAAAAAAAATTGGGAAAAAGAATTATTTTAAATTCCAAAAATTAAGAAATTTTTTTCAAAAGCAGAACAAAATTCAAAATAATGTAAGCAAAAAGGCGGATAACGGAAAATTCAAAAGATGGAATTTTTTTTGAAACACCAATCAGTCTCACATTTCCACAATTCGGTAAAAATAATTGGAAAAATTTCGGGACAAAAGATCGGCATTTTTAGACCTTCCCGTTAGAGAAACGACAAAATTCCAAAAAAAAAAACAGTAATCAGTGAAATTTACGAAATTCTGTAATTCGCAGGAAAAACGGTCAAAATTGTGTTATTCTAAACAGTCAAAATCCATCCAACAATAAAATGCAATAATCCACACTGCAAAAGCTTCAATTGGAATGCACTTATCTTATCGCGAGGCTATTAACCTGAATCAATTGTCTTGCGCGATATCCAAGCGCTCTAATCATAATTACAGCCGGCGCGCTTCGAGAAAGACACGATCTTTCATTTCTTATTTAGAAGGTGGGAACAATATTATCCCTAATTATCCACAATCTCGGCTCCAAAATTTAGTAAACCTGTGCTTAAGAAGGTGAGCATTTTTCCAAATTTAGGCAGACAATTTGAAAAACCAATATTTCACTAAAAACTTAACGTAAAAAATAAAATAAATAAAATAAAATTTTAATTATCACATAATCTATAAAATATGTCATTAGTTAATTTTACACTAACATTGATTACTCGTCAAAATTAGGAGAAAAATTTAAAATATAAACGGAAATTACAAAGTCCGTCCGAAATTGAAACAAAAGATTCAGAAATAATTCTCGGCATTATTTTGTACACATGGCAATACCTAAAATTCAGGACGAAGATTGGAAGTTGCTGCTCTATCTCTTATTAAAATTTTCAAAAAAAAATTGGTATAACTCTCCCTGTCTTCCTGGGAGGTTTTTATCAAGAAACACAAATAAAGAAGCTTGTCATCGCTACAATTTCCCCGATACCTGCCAAAAATAAAAACATTGTAATTTAAACGAAAAAAAAATTTGTAAAACTACATATAACAAGACAAAATATTCTCTAAATTTTAAACCTCGTATTTGGCATAATTGGTAATTTCTGTGAACGAACAAACTCTAATAATAACCGCCTTAAAACGAAAGGAAAAAAAAATGCAAAAGATAATCCAACACCGTTAAAACCATCGCGATTTTTGCGGCAACGACATCACATCCAGCGAAATAGCGGAATGTCAATTTCAGACATAATTTAGCACAAATTACTGAAAACTCTTGTCGAACCATTTTCGTCTGTACAGCCGGCCAGCGGGATGACTAATAAAAATTATTATTGAATTCATTGTTCTTAGACCGGATACGCGATAACTGGTCGCCGATGCACTCCGCTAATTATTATTACACACGTGTGGGCGTAATCTGATAAAACAGTCAACGTCAGCAAGTGGAGAAATTGGTCGCTGCTCAACATGTACAAATTAAAAATTGCAACAACAAAGGACGAACGAAGGTCGTTGAGATGTTAATAAATTCCAGAAATTTTAATTGAAAAAAAAAAATGCCTAACAAAAATTATTTTTAGAAAACTCACTAAGAAATTCCACATTAAAATTACCACAAACAATTAAGTCTTCGAAAACGTTTCACTTTAGAATTAAAACACTTTTTCTCAATAGCATATTTTGTATCAGTTCCTACAATAAATTGTCCTTAATAAATGTTTAAACAACAATCGCCAAAAAAAAAAAAAAAAAATCAAGGAAACTACCAAAAATACTGAATTTCAAGCACAAAAGCATGCAACCAGTAATACAATTAATCCAGATAAAAACCCCGTGTTCCGCGCCAATGGATGGTGCCGGCAGTATTAAATATAAATTATTATTTCACAAAATTTTTCAGCAGGAATACCTTCTAAACCGTAAATTTCTAAAATTTTTATGTTTTCGCCTAGATGGAGTTTACCCTAAACGAGGTTATGGCCGCTTTCAATTATTAAATCGATTCAACTTCATTAGTTTACAAATCCAACGTAATCTCTTAATATGTAGTAAAGTTTCTATTTAACTTAGTCAACAATAAGACCGATTGTCCGTTTTTGTTAAATAAGCTTAATTTTATAGTTCCCCGTATTAATTTAAGACAAATTTTAACGTTTTAGACTTTTCTTTCAAAAATAATATTTTGGATTAATATTAGAATTGTTAACAAAATTTCAATGTTCTGCGACATTAACGTAAATTCACTTCATGTTATAAAAACAGTTATTGTTGCGGGTCCAGGTACATACGTTTTTATTTTTCATCTTTATTTCCATTTTCATTAATTTGTAATTTAGCTATAATATTAGGCTCTTATATATTATGTGGTTGAATTTAAATTTTGTAAGCATATCTGCCACACTTTATTACACAGAGTTAAGTGAGTTTTTCCTGTACTTGGATGATGTATTACTTGTTGGAAAATAAGTTTATTTATTTATTTATTCAAAAATTTAACGTAAAACATACATAATAGATTGTCTAAATCTACCTTCGTGAAAAAAAGAAAACACTTTAGTTACTTATTTTACTTTTCTGAATCGCTCCCAAGCTAATTCATATGGATGGTATTTATTTTTACGCTACTCTAAATCGTTATATCGCAAAGGTCCTGCAAATTCAAAATTGTACATTTTAATACCTAATCAAGTGATAATAAACATTAAGCTAGTACCTTGTATATAATTTTCGGTGAACCAATTTTCAATAAATAGGTTCAATTAGGTTTAATTCGAAAAAAAGAGAAATAGAAAGGGTTGTTGGTCAATAATAATAATTGACTTTGAATATACCGGCACTAATTTACAACAAGAAAATTTTCTTTTCGAAAGCCCTCGTCAAAGTACCCTTGTATATGCCATCAAAATACGCCCTTGACACTTGGAAGATACACGCTTTACAAATTAACAATAAGAACCGAACAAGCTGAACAGAGTGATAACTCTGGGACTTTACTTTCAGAAAAACTTATTAAGAATAAAAAAGAACGTAGTAAAACATCCATAGTAAGCAAGAAAAAAAAAGGAAAACACAATAATGATGAATGATAATATTTCTCCATGCCCCACGGCACCCACGTTGTCACTCGAAGCAGCTTCAAGTTACCCAAGACAAGGACCCGTCCGAACGTTTTTTGCATACATTGAAGATCATGGCCGCCTAGGAGACCAGGTGGAAAAACAAAAAGTCTTAGTAGCCAAACTAAAATTAACGGGGGATGCCAAGCACTACTTAGAATGGAATGACAAACTACGCAATGCCACTACCTGGGAGGAGTGGTCAACAGAACTTAAGAAAAGTTACGAACGACCGCCACCTAACCTAGAGGCTACGCATCCGCAAGAAACGCACAGACAAGAGGTCGACGAACCTGTCACCGACCATAATGAACAACAGCAAGTAGTAGCAACCCCAACCTCTTGGAAAACTGGCAAGCAGGACGACGAATCGGACGACCAAATTACCCATACTCAGGCGTCAATCCCGTCCTACCGTGGAATGATTGCCCCAACCAGAGTAAATAATCAATCATTCAGAAACAACACAACATTTCCTGGCAGACCACCCATCGTCTGTTACCAATGCGGAAAATTTGGACATATAAAAAGGAACTGCAGAGGACGACCAAGGCAGTACCAAAATCCACCCCATGGCGCGCATGCTCATAGTCTCGCCGACTGGGAGCAAGCTGCTGAACGCCCATCATCTACAGTAAAGGACCAACACAAAACCGTCTCTTAAACTCTTCGAAACCATCAGGAGGTAGCAGGAACACATTTTCAAAAAAATCGCGCATGCTCTGTTTCCGTTGCGGGGAGCAGGAACATGTGATGGTGCAACACCAAACTTCTTCGTGTTGTACACGCAACTATGATAGTAACGAGTCTAAACAGGAAGCTGGACATCTTCTTTTCGCATCACCAAACCAGCCCTTAAAGTCATCAAGGACCGAACTCTTGGAAAAGGTTGAGGTCCGAGGTCGACCGGAGCCCAAGCATAATTAACTCAGCAACCGTCGAAGCTGGGGATATGCTATGGAAAAAAATCAGGACTACCATCTGCCGTTAATAACAGCACCACACGTACAAGGAATACAGCGACTTCAGGGACATTGTCAATCATATGGCTCAATGTTGTAATCAGATCTATGATATTGTAAAAGAAAAACACTAAGTTAAGAAGAGTGAAGAAAGAATTAATTAACGTATAAATCACCATGATATAACTATCAGAACAATAACTGATAACTCTGCAGAGTATTTTGCACTTCATCGCTATGCCAAAAAGCAGCGAAATTTTTAACGCCCTGTCAAAGAGAATAAAACTGCGAGAAAAAAAAAAAAACAAGTCTATCAAATTAACGACGTCGAAAAATAAATATGTAATACAGTTAAAAGTATTTACTCACTGAAGAAAAAAAAAGTCAAGAGATAACATGTAATAAATAGTAAGCAATAAATAATAAGTAAAAGAAATACATAATGAGGAAACAATTGATTGTGGAAAGAAGTTGATACAAGAGAAGAAATCAGAAAATCAGTTAGAACCTCCGGAGGTTGGAAACTATATTGAACCGGAGTTGAGGAGATCAAACGGAACCCTCATGTGCAAAAGGGTATGACCATACAAGAAGATCAATGTAGATGTGGTTCGTTTGGCTAAAACCTAGGAGTCAAACGATGTGTCACGACGCTACGGCGGGTTTGGCCAACTCGCCATTAGTTGTCACAAAACAACGCGGAAATGACCATACCATATATAACATACTCATCGCCCGGGTTCTTTGCGTGACTCCGAAAACCCTCCCGATCCGTATAGTTAATTTTCTGAATATCAAGATAAGGGTTCCCGAAAATAAAATCATGCGATTCTCCATTGAAACTACTGTAGAAAAAGAGCCTGAAGCCGTTGCCTCCATAAATGTACCTAATATTAAAACAGAAAAAAAAAAAAACAACGAAACAACAGAAAATAAAGAAATTTCACAACACCTAAGTAAATTATCTCAAGATCCGACTAGTTGAGAAGCCCTGCTGAAACATTCGTTACAAAACTCACCAACCACTCAGAAGCCCACACCAGCAATTCAACGAACCCCAATTCAAGTAAACACCGCATAGCATAAACTCCCGAAAGCTCCTGCTACGCTCCTAACCTGAACTAAACAGAACGAACAAGGAAACTACCGCTTTATTTAATATTTAGGATTAAAGATGCATTGGAAAACTTCGCTCCATAGGCTAACATAATAATTTAGTAAATAGAATAAAGTAATATAACCCAAAAATCGTCAGATAAGACGTGAATAGTCAATAATTTTACTCCACATATGGGGGCGAGCGAAATATGAATTCACCCCTAGACAAATATGTGAGGGTGTTCAAGGTGCATAGGTACTTAGACGAGTGGTATAAATGGCATTCATTACTTAAGTCGCTTTTTAAGATTTTGTCGAAATCTTAATCAACACCATCGCGATACACAGGGAACATGGCCCACCTATCAAGTTACTGGCCAGTTTTTCGACACGTTGACAATTTGGTCGCTATACAATCCCATAAACGACCAAGCTCATACCTGAATTTAAGTCAATCACCAATCACAATCATCGTTATAAATTTATCGAAATCTCCGTAATCCAATCAAAAAAGCTGGGGCAGAATAGTGCTTTAACTTAGGGCAGTGGAGACTGAAGTCGGGGAAGGCTAATCGCGGCAAATAAAACGCATTTGGCACACCACTAACCATGTCACAATATCGACATCAATGGAGTCTTAGTCCTCGTCCCGCCAAAGGACGATTAATCGTTACGACCATCACATGGGAATTCCCAGGGACTCCTGACGAAGAAATCTACGTTTTCTGGACAACATCCAATAATAAAACTAACAGCCATATTCGCCAAAAGGACAACTTTTAACTCTTGCTCATTTAGTGAGGGGACAACATCTCCTTATACCTACTCCAGCCGATCCACAGCGATACGGTCTATCGCACACTACGATTCACGCAGCTCACAAGGGGGTGGTGTGGGAAATACTCGTCGTGATCTTCAGCTCGTTGCTGTTAATCTACTCCTTTGTTTCATGTTCTATCCAATCGTTGGGCACTGAGTGCCAGATGGCGCCCACGGATGGCCATCACCAACACAACCAGGCCATCCACTCCGACGTACCTCGGATTCATATGGGGTCCCCCCAGGTGCAGCCCATTCACAAGAGCAGCTTCGTGGAACGACCCCCCATGGTTATGACATCCCAGTGCAGCCGCCCAGGCCTGTCACACTTCTTAGGCCACAACATGTAACATTGACTGATGATTACCACAAGACCATCAGGCAGCATCAGGTCACGACCCAGTCACAAACCAGCCACCCAGTAGACTTCCAGCACCACTGCTGTATTAAAACATATCCAACCGACTGATCGCGACTACAGAAAGTGAGTTATAATCATCCACGGACGAAGAGGACCCAGACCACGTCGAGGACGAACACTCACCGTCTCACCACACTATCCCTCGAGACGGAAGAGTACGGATTTACCAAACCCACAATCACCGTGTCCAGAAATGAGTAGCTTAGTGTTAGTATGATCTCGGCAACGAAAACTTGTGAGCCAACAGCGAGGATACGCACTTTAACTTTTACGCATTAACAAACTTTTCAAAAACAGTACCCTCACTGTTGGACCCTGTTGCTATAGTCTTATAGGTAATTATAAGTCTTGTGAGAAAATACGAGCACCTTGAGGCTCATATTTTCGTCTTAAAACGGGGAGTGTTGTGGTGAACCGGAATTTCAACCCTTAAAATAGCCCTACTGTGGCACATAGTATTTTTCCATAACGATTCTACTCTTCATTATCATGGGAACCAAAAGTCCGAACTTCCCAGTATTGTCAATTGAAATAATCTTCAAGGCAAGCGATCGCTTCCCATGGCCCCGCACAGTCACACTTCCTTCCAGGAATATTCGCCAAAATGCATTCCATGCCCAAATATGGAGAACATCTTCGCGCCCAATCAAATCACTCCAATTGCAATTAATATACAAAGTTGCATGGGAAACCTGGGGTCAAAACAAACACTTCCGATCAAGGTCAATAAGTCTGACGAATGCGTTATCATTCTGGGTGGTCCGATGCCAATTAATTATGGGAAATGCACTTTTACAAACACTCGCCGCCGTTTCCGGCGACAAAATTGCGAGAAATGCATTTTTTTGTTACATCTTCTTCGCTATTCCCACGCTTGAAAACCCTATAAAAACGTCTCGATTAGAAATAAAATTCAATTCGATTCCGATTCAGTCTCGCGTGCGGATGGGCCTGCTTCCTAGTCTAATCGTGATACCCAACTTCCGGCCGCTGTGCTAGTGGCAAGTGCGAAAGTGCATCTTCCAAGCCAACTTTCTTCAGCTGTTGCAGTGGCGCTTCGTCCCTTCCGATCTTCCACCGAGCCGCTAACTCGACGACATGTAAGTCCCACTGACCTAGTTACGGCATGCCCTATTCTGTCCTTGCGGAGACCGGGTTATTGGTCATTATCGGCATCTCGGAGTAATTTTAACGCATCATCATTATGAATCTCCCTCATCAAGTGATTGACTTTCCTTATCAAACCAGATTCCTTCTACTGTATTCGAGACCCCCGTGCCGTATCAGAGGAGTTTGCCCTATAGGGCACTGCCCACGTTTTTATCTCATTCACGCGTTCAATCCCGTGAACCAGCACTCCTCCGCCGTCAAGGAATACGTTCCCAACACTGGGAGCCCTATCCTTTAGAAAGGGTTGTAATTATATCACTTAACCCCCCCCCCCCCCCCCAAATATCGAGCCATGACCTAGGAAAGCGCCAACAACCCTCCAATTCTCATATATATTATAGTTTTAATAATACGTTAAAAAGGGAACATTGCACAACCCTACCCGTTTCTTTTAACTTAGTTTAATGTTTATGGTTACTGCCCGTTTATTATTATTTCTAATCATGCGCAATATTTTCTTAGTCTTAATTACCTACGAATAAGATGTACGAGCCCTAATCTTGTTCCGTCTCGTTTACTCGTTTAAACTGTAGCATTTGTTTATTAATAGATTACCTATGGAGCGAACCGCTTCGCGTTTCACTTACCCTTCTCGCGTCCCGAAACGGCCCTCACGGGCCAGGACCTAAGGGGCACCATTTTGTGACGCCCACCGGCCATAAAAACTCGGACATCAAAAATTAACATAAATTATAGAAAAGAGCCGGCAGGGCCACCACAGGTGCTCTCCTGCTTTATATCAATATTATTAGTTTGTGCATTTTGGGTAAGTACGTTGAACGCAACGAAGTTAGCTTTATATCTCTTTATATCATCATTCATTTCGAGTGTGAAGTTTTTATTATTACCTACGTACTCCAACGCAAGCTGACCACAATTTAAGTCAATAATAAACACAAATTTTGATGTAAAAATAACTTTAAGAACATAAAGTTTAGGTAAATAAATTTTTCACTATATGTATGTAGTATGTGGTTTCAACTGTACTCAATTGGCTCCTATCAACTTTACCAGAGTATTGCGGCAAGCTCGTCCCAACAGGTGAGATAACTTTATAAAATCAGTATTACCATTAAATGGAACCTGCCTATTTAGTTGCACCCTCCCACCACACCCAGAATTTGGTCGATGGACCATTTACGACGGCCCATTTCAAAAGTCCCCTGGAGAATCGGTGCCGTCACGGACAATTCTAGAAGTGAGTTGTGACAGAAATCATAAACTTGATGCATATGAAATTATTAGCTGCGTTCGAGGAGTGTGGAGACCCGAAATTGGGAAATGTTTACGTAAGAATCCCACAATTAATAATAATAACTTTCATCGAAAAAACATTATTTAGGGACGTGCTCGACCATCAACAGTACTTCGATTATGACGGTGACTTGCACCCTGAAAGAGCAAACGTTAAAATCTTGTGCTCACCCTTTTGACGGGACGGTCGCAAGGTTTCAGTGTGCTCGCTATTTTGAAAATCAGGGCCAAGAAAAAGATCCTTTTCGCTTATGTTCAAACGGACAATGGTCTGGTAGCTTACCAACCTGTGTACCACGTAAGTTTGTAAAACAACCCTCCGTTAACAAGCAGAAGCACCCCACATAAGCTAATTTCCACTTTTCCTGAAAGCAAGCAAAATAAGGTATACGCACCACTTACAATTCTCCGTCTATTGTTTTCTTCTGGTTTTTAACCACTGTTATCCCTTTTTACTAGTAGATGTAACTTTAAATTAGATGTAAAAGTTGCCGCTGGTCTTCAATACGAAAGATGTATTAAAGCATTTAGTATGGTGCTGACCACGAATTTATACTGATGTTCAGTTGCAACCAAACTGTCAGGTAATTATTAATCTTTTAAACCTTTGACAAAACTTTCAGGATGTGGACAACCGTTACGCAAAAAAGAACCCACACTTATTGTTGGCGGAAATCAAACAGAAAAACGAGAGTACCCTTGGCAGGTTGCATTATATATTGCGTCCACTAAAGAACTAAGCTGTGGAGGAACTTTACTAAACCAGAGAGTAATCTTAACAGGTAGCTTTTCATTGCAGTAACAAAATAAATTAGGCAGACAATAAATTTTCAGCGGCACATTGTATAACAGATATTAACGGCAAACTGCTACCAAAAGAACGCTACATAGTTGCCGTTGGTAAATATTTTCGCCAATATGATCATCCCGATGATAAAGATGCACAGTTTTCTCCTGTACGTTTTGCCCAACATCCGAAACATTCTGACAGTTTATCTTTTTTTCGCTTTCAGGTCTACGACATGTATATCCCCCGACAATACAAAGCACACATTCAGCATTACTTTGGCGACGTTGGTATTATCGTTACGATGAAAATTTTTAACATTTCTGCCAACGTTCGACCTATATGTGTTATGTGGGACTCAAAGCGATACCAAGTGTTGGCAGATCCTAGTAGACAGAAATACGCTTACGTAATCTTTCTAGTTTATGTCAATTATAGCACTTTAAATCTCGATTTTTTGTAGATCAGCGGCTGGGGTTACACTTTAGAGCACAAAGATCTTTCTGACGTTCTTAGATACTTAAAAGTTCCACTTAAAAGCGACGACGATTGCAACGAGAACTTAACCGACGACGTCATCGAATATATGACCGATGATAAGTTGTGTGCAGGCTTTTTAAATTCTAGTAAACCTTTTTGCTCATTTGGGATTATAAACGATGTTGAAATTTTAGGTACTTCTGTATGTCAAGGTGACAGCGGTGGAGGTCTAGTTGCCAGATACAAGAAACGCTATTATATCATCGGAATTGTCAGTGTTTCACCCCGAGGAGAGTCGGCATCTGGTGGCTGCAACAGTCAGACATACACTCTCTACACCAGGTTTTCATACTACATTGAAAACTTCATATTGGAAAAGGAAGCTCGGTTTAGACCGTGAGTTTTAAAATTTCATTTCAGAAGTTCAGCAGCGATGGTTGTTTGTTCCTAATTCTTTAAAACAAAACGTTTAACACTGAAGAGTCCTTGGCAATAAAAGTAAGCTTGTGCACTCGTATAGCATAACATAATTTAAACAATTTTTTTTTTCATTCGCAATGCAATTATCTAGACTTTGATCTCGTTAGTTAGTAGTTAAATTTGGCGTCCTGTACTGCGAGTATTGGTACCTTATCTATACTCTTCTGGTTAACTATCTCTCACATGATTCTTTCCCATCAAGCTATCTTATGGTTAAAATTTTAATGTTGTTTTGATTTTTTTAATAAGACAATAATATTAACAATAGAAAAACTGTTGTCCCCTTCTGTAGCAAAATTTATTTAAATAATTTAAACGGTTTTTCTTTTTATATTGGTAATGTGGGTAACTGTGGTTTAAATAATCTCACGAGTTTTATGACGTTACGTTTTTTAAAAACACTCTTTACTACCCATTGTGGGTACGTTACGCACACTCTTCTTACTGGTCATCTCAGATAAGATCTACTTTTTTTCCTTAAAGTTACTCTATCGGTAACATTTTAAAATGCATCCGATACTATCAAATTTAGGCGCTTGGATTGTCAAGATCCTCTTAATTGTGACGACGCTATTCCACCGGTTACGTCTACCCCACCGACAGATCAGACAACAGAAATTACAACAGAATCGTCTGGGAGGTAAAGTAAGCGGATGTAAAAAACTCTTTTTATGATAAAAAAAAAAACTTGACTAGTCGCTGCATTTTACCCACTCATCCCGAATCTGGAAAATGGAGTATCCTTGGAGCAACTAGGAAACTTTCACCTGGAGCGCCAGTAACATCAGGAACCGTTTTAAAACTCGAATGTAGCGAAGGTTTTAGGATGGATGGTCAAAATTTAATATATTGTGACAAAAATAACAAGTGGACAGGTGAACTTGGTCGATGCTTGAGTATACCATCAGCTGATCAACGAAGTTTTGTTGTTTTCATGTTAAGTTTCTAGAAACTTGTCCAATACGAGTAAGTACTTCAACTATGCAAGTTACATGCGTCTACAGGGACAAAGAAACTGAAAACTGTACTGAATCAGTTGATGGTACTATTGCTAAAATTCGCTGTGCTCCGTTTTACGAAGATTTACAGTTAGAGAGAACACCCCTACATATTTGCGACAATGGTACGTGGAGCCAGCGACTTCCGCAGTGTGAACCAAGTAAGTGTTGCATCTGCACTTGAAACAATTTATGAATCGAAATGGAAATCATCTATCGAAAGAGAAAAACGCCCTTTAATAAAGTTAAGGAGTGTTGTATTTCTGCATATCTAATAATAAAATCATAAACGAAAAATGCATGATAACAACATTCGAAATGGACAAATATTGGTCGAATCAAAATTAACAACGATCTGAAGTGTATCAAACGTGTATTAAACTTTTCGTAATCTGAAGTTGCTGGTATTGTTTACATTGTTATCAAATAGCTTGATTATTTACGTCTTTAGAACATATTTAAGATTTTACCTTTGCTCTTTTTGATACGATTAACACTTTTTGGGATCTTTATGGTATTAGAGTTTTCTGATTTCATTTGTTGGCATTTTCTGGTAACTGTAAAATATTTCAAAACGTCATTTTCTAACATTTTTCGTCTTGTTCTGTTTTTGTCCATAAAATTAAATATTCGAAGCCAACTTGTTTTGATTTCTTATCAATATGTGGTCACAGTTTGTCACAGATTGTAGCCAATTTCGTTCATAAAAATGTAAAATCAAACCGACCGGAACTTATTCTGATAACTGTTTTGACTACAGTTTGTGGCCAAAAAGTCGTGGATGCTACTCAGTTAATTGTAAACGGAACTAACGTGGTCAAAGGAGATTACCCGTGGCAGGTGGCTTTGTATAGCAAAATGCACAATAATTTACTTATATGTAGTGGATCACTAATAAGTCCAAGAATCGTGCTTACAGGTATGTTGAATTTATTCATTAGTATCCGCTACATATTTTATAATTGCAGCCGCTCATTGCATCACGGACGAAAACGGAAAATTGCTTAATAAGGACAACTATGTCGTAGCTGTTGGAAAATATTACAGAAACTTTGACGACCCTCGAGATCGCAACGAAGCACAATTTTCAGAGGTACGTTGCTGTTTCGAATTTGGAAAACGTTTTCCTCGTATTAATTTTTCTTATTAGTTGGAAGCCATGTTTGTTGCCGAACCTTATAGAGGCGTAATTCAGAATTACTTGGGTGATTTGGCTATATTAGTGTCCAAAAAAGCTTTTACCCTTTCACGAAGAGTTCAGCCTGTGTGCTTAGACGTAAGTCAAAATTACAATCTAGCTGCAGGCAAAGTGGGTTACGTAAGTTAGATAACGATCTTTAATGTTAAAGCTACATTATTCGTACTTTTTATATACGTAGGTGACTGGATGGGGTTTCACTGTTGAAAACCGAATTCCTTCAGATGTTCTGAAAGAACTAAAAGTTCCTTCGGTTTCTATATCAGAATGTCGAACTAATTTACCCGACGACTTCGAGATCTATCTTACATTTGACAAAATTTGTGCTGGATATTTTGCAAAGGGTAAGTTCGAGACGGTGATAAAATAACAGTATGCTGAAATATTGTCGTTACTTCAGGAGTGTCAATATGCAAGGGCGATAGTGGCGGAGGTTTAGTGTTTAAACAAAGTGGTAGATATTATCTTATTGCAGTAACCAGTCTTGTGCCTAGTCTTCATGATGACGTCGGAGGCTGTGATAGTCAGAACTATGGTCTCTACACTAAAGTTTCAAGTTATATTAATTCTTTTATTTTGTCAAAACTGGCTGAATATAAGAGCTAAGTTTTACATATCACTTCCTATACAATAACTTAAAATAAATATTTATTTTATAATATATTCTAACAAGTCAGTTAGTTTTTATTAGCTTTACTTATTTCGTGACCTTACCAATTTTGACGTCATCTACAAAAATACCCATTTTTCTTTGGGGAAAACCTATAGTCTAAACTACAGGAAAAAAAATTCTCACTCTGACTTAATATAAAACTAACACTAGTGTTAGAAAAAACGGCAACAGATAAAGAACATACCGTAGGTATCTTAGGGAGGGTTAATGTGGATCCTCATATTTTCATCAGGCAAATACACAAATAATTTTAAAAAAGGTTTAATATGATTACACAATTCATTTACATCAAGCTTTAGCACTACCAGAAAACTGACTTGCTTGGCTAACGGAGGCATGTGAAGAGGGTAAGTAAATTTTACGGAGATGAAACTCGTTTTAATAATAAGAGAATTGTGAAACGACATAACTGCCATTACTGGGCTTCAGAAAATCTTCATTGGCTAAGAGAAACTAATTTGCAATTTCAACACATTTGGGGTATCAATGTTTATTGTGGAATAATGAATAGTCAAATTATCAGGTCTAAATTTGACGAAGGAAACCTAAATTCGCTAATTCATTTGGAATTTCTTGTAAACCAACTTCCTGTGTTATTAGATGATCTTCCACTCGTCGTGATAGCAAGAACGTATTTCCAGCAAGATGGTGCACCACCATATAACGCACGAAGAATAACAGATTATTTGAATTATACATTTCCTCATAGATGGTTGGCAAAAATGGACCAATTCGGTGGCCTGCCAGAGCTCAAGATCTAACACCTCTCGATTTTTTTGGTGGGGCTATTTAAAAGATAGGGTGCATCAGCAACCTCCAAGAGACTTAGAAGACATTTAATTAAAGAATTAGGGTAGAAAGTGATTAACCCAGAAATGTTCCAAGTAGTAACAAGTAGGGGTCTACTTCATCGAGCAGAATGTTGATTAGAGCCAGAAGGTCGTCAATTTGAACATTTAATTTAAAGGTATTGTATTTTATATCGTTTGATTTTGTTTTAAACTTGGATTTTATTAAAATACTTAAATTAAATTAAGTTGCGCACGAGCGTTTTCAATTTTTTTTTTTTTAAGGACCTTTAAAACATTCAAGTATCATATGGTATATTTTTGAAAAGATAAAGACGGGCACTATTTAAAGCATTGAAAAATTATACCCTTTTGTATTAAAAAAAGAAAATTGATGTCATGGCCGGCGAAACTGAAACTAATACGACACCAGTAATCGATTCATTTAATAGATCGTGTTACATATATTGAACATGCCAAATTTCAATTTTTGATGTTTTAAAATAATTGAGATATTTGTGTGGAATATACATATTGTTACGAAATGGGTCTTCTAGTATGTGCGCGTTTCTTCTCGTATGTAGTATGACTCATCGGCCGTGCGGATGCAAGCGGATGTCGTGACGGGCCCAGCAAAAAATGAAACGCTATGACACTTTTTTTCACGCTTCTAGTGCGATGAAATAAACGTATCCTTTATGAACAAAAATTAATAAAAAATGTTACACTTTTTTACGTTCGTTAAAAAAAGCGGTTCATTTTTTCACGCATTTGAGTGAAAAAAAGTGTCGTAGTGTGTCATTTTTTAACGGAAGTAAAACATAGATGCCTGCCGTTACTATGATAATTCATCAACACAAGTGGTTTGTATTAATTTTCTCGGTGTGTTGTGGTAATTTGTGTGTTCGGACAATCGAATCGGACAGCGATGAAGATTTCTCGTACAGCCGAAAAAATTGCCAAGACGGCAAATACGGCTACATTTAAAATCTATGTTCCAAAATAAAAAGTTTTTGAAGTTGGTGGATGTTGAGTTTTGTTACGAACGTGAAAAAAATTTTGTATGCGACTCGTGAGTAAAGTGGCTTTTTTTAAAAAAAAGATACACTTTACTCACTAGTTGCATAAATAACTATTAAAGCCGCTGGCTCGCGACGGCTGAAATGTCGGACTTTCGACAGATTGATTGAGTTGATTAATATCACGGTTTAATGACGTTTGGAAAAAAAAATGTTTACCGGTTTATTATTTTTAAAAAATAAAAGTTTACATATTTTTCTTCCAATTAACTGAGTTAATTTTATTTTTACCTGAAAAATAAACAAACAAAAAATCTCGCCCTGACATCTATTTTGTTCATGTGTTATCCATTCCATCTGTTCATGATACATAACCTTGGCGCAAAAAAAAACAAATTTACACAAGATAGATTTTTAGTTTATCCGTATTTTCGTTTGACAGTTTTCTACGTACCACTTTTATATGTCCAGCGACTGAACATAAGTTTTTTTTTTGTATTATAAATCTTCTTTCACAACAAGCAAAAAACTTCTTAGGTAATATGTGCTAACTAATTATTATAATCATTTAAAATTTTAAATGGCAAAATAAAGCCGTGTTTAGAAATTGATGATGAATTTGCGTTACTACTGGAATTTCCACTCGGATTAAAATTCTTCTGGGAAAACCAAATAAACGAAACAGCAAGAATGATCTTCAAAAATAAAAATGGGTAATCTGTAATACATGTTTGACCTTTTGTCCAGGTTATCGACGTATTAAAGAAAAAAGCCGTTAACTTGATATTATTAATGCAAAATATTTCATGTTTACTATATAAAATTTGTGCCCACAATATGTGTGGTGTTCTTTCGTTCCTAATCAAAATTATTAGTTTGTTTATTTTAGGTAAGTACCTTGACTGTTATGCCTTAGCTTTAAGCACAGTTGTAGGAGAGATAGGTTAATAAGCTAGTGGCTGGTAGGGGTGGGGAGTATTTGACGGAACAGGTATTTCGGAACTGTTACCAACGTGGAACAGGAACAAGTTGTTATCGAAGATTCGAAATAACAGTTATTCGGGATAAATCTGTTCCTTTAAAATAAAAGTCCGCAAAACTGGTTTTATAAGTGAAACTAGCGATTTGCGATGATAAATTTAAATATATAATATAATTCCGAAAGCACATCGTTTTTTTCGGAATTTGAATACAATAAATAATAATACATATAAGCAGAAAGGTAAAAAATAGAGAATTATTTGGAATAAAGAATTTTATTTAATAAAGGCACTGTTGTAATTGGATGCAGTGATACAACATATTCAAGATTTAATATATTTTTTAATTTAGTTTTTTTTCCAATAAAATAGTAAACTAAGAAATTAGATAACAGCAACGAGAAACAACATATAGGAACGTCAATTTTCTCTTACAGGCTACGTTGGTTATAAATAAAAATTATTAAATCTTTATATTAAATCAAAAAAAATCTTAAGTAACAATTTCAGATTCCGAAGGCAAAATCCGAAGACCAAAATCGTAACGTAACGATAACGAGTACGTAAAGAACAAATAACAGTTTTATCTATAGCAGAGCCGCATAGTTGGTATACGGGATGAAAGTGTTCTTCCTAGGAAACGCAATAACAAATTGTTCCAGAATCACTGTTATTTGGAACTGTTCCTAAAATGGAACAGTAACAAATTGTTCCTGTTCCTCAAAAAAGTAACAGTTCCCCATCCCTAGTGGCTGGGGAACTGAGCTTGGCGACACTTCGTGACGGTCCATGGAAAGTAAGCGTAAATTTACCGCCTCTGCCGTGTAGTGTGGAAATTATTCTAGTTACTTTAAGGATTTTCGTTTACAGTGATTAACAATAATGGATGACATTTGATCGAAGTCGATAAGTACGATTTCTTTTACTATACTAATTATCTGGGTTGTAACATAACAGATGTCTATAGCATCTACAGTCCCTTGGTCCTCAGGCGACTCGATCGGCAATTAGCGTCGCTGACCTGACCTATATTATTTTTCAAAATTTAAGCAAATTTCAAGGTCGACAACTTACCAGTGTAGTTAGCGGAGATCACAACCCTCGCAAAACTGTAGGGTCGCGGACGTCACAGTAAACAACACGTTTTGTTGTACATCTGTATTGTACTCGTCTATAATATTGTAAACAAAAGAAAATGTAACTAAATAGTATGTTATATAACAGAAAACACAGAATTTACATTGCTTTCACTATCATGTTTCAACACTGCTGCTGTACATAGCAAGAGCAAGAGTCGTTTGCATTGAGGTCTTAATGCTGATTGTTGTTGACATTAAATGCCAAATGAAAAAGTGACAAGCTGACAAGTTATTAGAAAAAATCGGTTGTCTGTAAAGTCGGTTTACTGACGATAGTTGAACGTGACAACGTCTTAAGAAAATAATTTATTAAAATTTCTTAAATTTTGATTTTATTATTTTAATAATATAATTAAATTTTTTCAATAGTCACTTAATTATTTTTGCAAATTAAATTGTAATTTGTTATAAAAAAGTAATAATTTCAAATAATTCATTATAAGAATAAACAATGATTAAATTATTGTTTATAAATCTTACATTTAAAATTTAAAATTTGGAAACATTAAGATTTTCGTAAATCTAGTGTTTAAAAAGCCCGCCTCAATGTGTTTGATATAGGAGAAAATGTTCCCTTTGACGGCTGGCTGGTCCAACCTGTAATTTCAGACACGTTGTTGTGATATGTGGAAAATTTAATATTTATGTTTTAATTTTTTTAAATCATAGCTATGCTCGAAAATTATTTCGATTAAATAGTAAAGCCATCGATTTTTTACTCATCGTGAAATAGTTCTGTTAACTTATTGTTTTAATTTTATCGCGTTCTCGCTTGCACTTCAAGCCTTACATGGAACGCCTCAGAGCGAGGTAACGCCGCATGAGTCACATGGAACGCCTCAGAGCGAGGTAACGCCGCATGAGTCATGTTTTTTCGTGCGTGCAGCCGGCTCAATCGAATTATAAGACGTTGTCACGTCAAAAACATTCTGATTCAGAATCAGAATCAGAATCGAGAGAAAATATGATATCTTCATATGGTGCATTACCCCATTAAACGCTTCCAATCATCCCTGATCAGCCGTTCACAATGTCTAATAATATTTTGCCATTTGTCTGCACCTACTCTAGCAAGAGCCTCCCGCCATAGGGACTGTACAACACCAATAGCGCCACCGTGTTCCCGAATATGTTTATTGTAATAAAGTTTACACTGTCCCCATGCCAGTTCAATTGGAAAATACTGATAGTGATAGGAATATTGAAAAATAGGTGGATAATTCCTCTTGCTCTCGTCACTGTCATAGCATTTACCACTTACCTTAGACATATTTATAAATCTGTTCTTTTAGGATTTCTGCTGGGTGCTTTTAAGTTGTTCTTCTAACTTCTCCGCTCCGTAAGAACATAATCTATCATAAATATTGCGATAGAACGCGCTCATAAAAACGATTCAAATTTAATGCGGTTCTTGACGTCTCAACTGACAGATCAGTCACTATTGCATTGTCGATAAAGTAAAATAATGAGGTGTAAAAAAATACTAAACTACACAGTTAAGAGTAAATTTTTGGGTTATGCGTGTCCTTGACCATGGTAGAAGGAGACATGGTATAGGCATCCGATGTACCAATTTAAAAATCGTCTGCGCATCCATTTGTGACGTTAGGTGGCATCAACGACCTTGTGATTCTTGTGAGCTTCGCTAGGGAAGTCTAGGGAATTTCAGCTTGAGTTGTCATTGCTCTGGCCAATACGTCAATTAGTTGTCGGGTAACAAAAGTTAATGAAATTAATAATGATAAAAATGTAATTATTGAAAGTTGAACGATCCAAAAATGTGGTTTCGTATCAATTTCGATAAATGTGGGACATCAGCAAATGCAAATACCCGAGCAAATACCAATTTGCTCTACCTCTTGAGTGTTGAAAAGAGGTTTTTGACATATTTATGCTCAGTTCTCTCCACAAACCTAAATTCTGCGATCACATCACACATACGACTGCAACAACTGAATAATCACAAATAAATTTTTGCAATTTAAAGAATGTATTTTAAATTTCGCGCTAATTTCACCCCACTTGACGTCACACCCGATGCGTATGCCTATACCATGTCTCCTTCTACCATGTCCTTGACCTTCGCGCCCATTTTGAAAAATAATATAACCTGACCTGACCTGACCAGGGATCGACGGATATATGCCACTGTATCAACCTATTATCATATCTATTCTACAACTGTGACTTCAAAAATTTATTATTTTCAATTATGTTTTCGTTAAAATATGATCGTTTTTTACTTTCCGGGTGTAAGCCAAGGAAGTATTGTAATCGAGTCCATCAGCCGACTCCCTATAGGTCTCCGGTTTCCGTCCGTCTGTCTGTCTGTCTGTCGTCCGTGAAGATTTTTGTTAGACAGACAGTTAGCTAGGTATTAGCGTAATATCCGCGTTCGGAGTTTGAGTCTTGATGGGGTTTTTCGTTTTTTGGACTGTTACTGCTTTGTCTATTATATTTTTTTATTGATCAAAGCTCTAGAATGGTACACCCCGGTGTTTAATTATTAGTATAATGTTGACTGAAACATTTTTAAATGGGAAAATGTAACAACACAAACAAGCATAGTCTTGTTTATCAATAATAATGCATTAATATTTTTGGAGCAATTGTTGATTCGGTTTCTATCATTGGTTGACGATAAGAACACTCCATAGTTCCAGACCAAATATAAACAAGTGTGTTTTCGTAACATAATGCATTGGAATGTTAAAACGCTTTCTAAAAAAATATATAGCGTATCATTCAAAATAATGTGGGATCTCGTAGACAAACAAAAAAATTATAAAGTGTCAAAACAAATTTATAGGATGTAATTTACCTTCATATATATATGGTTACTGGTATTACTTATCTATATTTATTATCACTTATAAAGGTTATTACAAGTAAAAATTCGCAAAATCAATTTTTTTAATTACCCGCCTAATTAAATACAAACTCACCAAAGCTTAAGTAAAAAAATTGGTCGAAGATTATTTCGACAGAACTTCCTTGGTTCATAAAGTACAGTAAATACATCAAATTAGTTTGATTTCAATGAGTTTGTCCCCTTAAAACAAAGAGTTAAAATTATTAAATATGCTAAAGTCGAACAAAATGTTCTGAATATTATTATTAAGATTTTTATTTAATCATTATTAAATAAAGACGTGTCTATTCTCACATTTTCGAGAAATGGGGTGACTTGTCCTTAATTTGGCCAATAAAAAATTAGAGAGCGATGAAGAACAAGGCGGTTTAACAATAAAAAAAATAGTAACAATAAACAAAATCAAGTGTTAAGTTTGATGGATTATGAATAAGAGCAGCGGACAGTCGTTTTGTAGTTTTATTAAATAAATAACAAGTGTGTTCTAGAGCGAGTATGATATTATGACCGTTAGGTCCAGAGATTGAATATAAAGAGTATGTTAACCGCTTGAAGAGTGCTTGAAGAGTGAATGATGAATAGTCAATGAATGAATAGTGAATGAATGTTCCCTGTATTCGAAGGTGGTGGTGGCCCTGGCTCCCACCCTTACGGGTGGAGAGGGGTGAAACAGGTCCCCGCCAGAGGCACTAACATCAAGATAGATCCGTAAACCATAAATACAAGTGTATATTATTTCATACAATTTTGGTAATGTTTACTGTACAATATAAAGAGTGGTCGTCATCAAATTGTTGCTGGGGTCGATTATCCAAATTTTGGTTAGCGTTTTACCATCTAAATACGTCCTAATACACATATAAAATTTGACAACAATCGGTCCAGTAGTTTAGGAAATTATTTGTCTAAAAAAATCCGGACAGGACACAGACAGAGAGACCGATGGAAACGGGAAACCTATTTCTTCGTTATTTAGGGGCATACTGTTTCGAAAAACAAACCTCCTTTGTTTTAATTTTAAATTATGTTTTATTTTAGTAAATGACTGCAACTGTACCCAATGGACGCTCACCAACTACACTAGAGTATCGCGTCAAACTCGTCACATCAAGTGAAATATATTTATAAAATCAGTCTTGCCATTACCCGAAAAATTTCTTTTAGGTGTACTCTCCCACCACATCCAGACTTTGGCCGATGGACTATGTATGACGTACCATCTCAAAAAACGCCTGGAGAACTGGTGCCCCCGCGGACAGTTTTAGAAGTGAGTTGCAACAAAAATCATAAACTCGATACCTACGAAATTGTTACCTGCGTTCGCGGAGAGTGGAGACCTGAAATTGGGAAATGTTTACGTAAGAATCTCCTAATTAATAATAATGCCTTTTAGTGAAACGAAGTCTTTAGGGACGTGTCCTACCATCAATAGTACTTCGATTATGACGGTGACTTGCACCCTTAACGAGCAAACGTTAAAATCTTGTGCTCACCCTTTTGACGGGACGGTCGCAAGGTTTCAGTGTGCTCGCTATTTCGAAAATCAGGGCCAGGAAAAGGATCCTTTTCGCTTGTGCTCGAATGGAAAATGGGTTGGAAGTTTACCGAACTGTGTCCCACGTAAGTTTGTAAAAAGTCCCGCCCAATCACCATTTCCGATCTTTCGCCGTATCGCTTGTAATTTTCCGTGTATTATCTTTTTCTACTTTTTTTAAGTGTGTAAATGATATTATCGTTTATAATTTTCTACAAGTACTGCTTAAAATTCATTTATAGAAGTCGCCGCTGGTTTGTACTTACGAATGCATCAGACGCTCAGTTAGTATGGTGCAGGCTAGAAATTTATTCTCATGTTCAGTCTCAAAAATGTTCAGCGAAATATTATCAATCTTTTAAAATTGTAGAATTTTAAAGATGAGAGACAAATAATTTATATGAAGACTTCTAGAACTATTGCAGCATTATTATTATTAATAATATTAATGTTAATATTATTATTAGATTGAGCTGGCTAACAGGAACCCAATTATAAGCCAGAGAGAAGTGAAGATTATGAAAGAAGTAATTAATTAGTAATTAATTAGAAACTGAAGTGTTGCGTGTAGGTAAATAGTGGTATGCTGGTATATCAATATCAGAAGCTCATACAACAACTGACTATTTGGTGTTAGCATTACAACCTGATATCCGTCTGTAGGACAGTAGTACCTACAGCAATTAGCCATGAGGAAGCAAATGGCACTTATCAATCACAACAGCAATAATACGTGAGAGAGACATTGCATAAATATCAAAATAATCAGAAAAGAAGTTAATAAAACGACAGCTGTTAACTATAGGAGAAAGTCTTACAACATTTGTATTCGATTTATTAGTTATGTAAATTTACTCCTATATTTTATTTTGTTCTTTCGCCGGGTACACATTGCTACAAAATAAACCCATACTCCGCCCCGGTACAAAGCCTATGGGTTTTCTAGTATGTGCGACGGCACCGGTGGTTCAACATCACTGGCGGCAGACCTCGAAGCGGAAGTCGCTATGAGCACTTCAGAACAACCTCGATCCCGAAATATCTAAAAAGGATCTCGCGGGTGTTTAAATAGGGACCACCGCCGGAAACATGCCGTCGAGTACAGTCAGTGAGGGAATTAGAGTTTAGTCAAATCCATTCGAGTCGATTATTGAGTACAAGTTAAGCTGAGTCGGAATTATTGTGTACATAATCAATCCCGGTACATATAAGTAGTTAATCGTGTAAATTAGTGTTAATGAGAAATAAATGGTTGAGTTTTACCTGCGCCGATTTTAATTACCAATCAACGTAATAATATTGAAGCATTTTTCATTAATAATGTTTTAGTTTTATATTTCCTACCATGTTAACGCAACGTTAAAACTTTGCAGAATTTGATAGCAATTGGTTTCGTGTTTTCTAAACTAAAGTGTAAAAGTTTGTACAATTTTGAATTTTTCTCAAAAAACCCACGTGCGCAATAAGCTTTACATAAAATTTTAAAATAACATTATTAAACTTTTGGTGGAGCGAACATCATTTTGGGTTCTGTTTTTCATCTGCATGATAATGCTGAAGCATATCTATAATTTTTACAGTAATTTGTTCAGTAATTTCGATATTAGGTTATTTTTTAAATAAAATGGCCCACAGATCAGACATATATATATACTGGAACGAGAGACCTTATATTTTAGCAGCCATGACACGTGACAAATAAGAACAGCTATCTGTCAAGTAGATCATCTTTGATCTTCATATTGATTTGATCAAGAATTTTACTCTGAAGATTCTTGGATTTATTATTCGTTCTTGTGGAAGTTTCACTGATATAAATTGTTTTATCACCTTATTTTTTGCGCTTGTCAGATCACGTTGGTGCTATAGTTTGGTCGCCACTGTACAATAAATATATTGTTAATATTGAATCTGTGCAGAAAAGATTCTTAAAGTTCTTGTGCTGGAAAATCGATCATGTGTACCCAGTTCATGACCTTAGTAATGATATTTTGTGGAGTCGTTTCCGTTTTCTTTGACTGCAATGTACGCGTGATCTGCTTTACATTAGGTTCATTTATAATTTGTTGCACAACAGAATCAATTGCCCGCAGTTCTTATCTTCCCTAAATTTCTGTGTTCCCAATGTTCAATTGAGATCGCTTCAGTATTTTTATACTCTTAAAACATGCAAAATGCGATAAAAGAGCTACGCAATTGCTTCCCATTACCCCAGTTTTAAAATTTACGAAAGTAACTTACGAAACCTAATAAAACTAATTCTAAAATCCAATAAATAAACTTAATACGATCAAAAACCTGAGGTTAAATTTACAAGTCGCTAAATATGTCTGATTAAACAATTATACATGCAATTCAATTTTAATTATAAAATCTCTAAAGCTACAAAGATGTTAATTCGAGTAGTACTCACTTCGCTACTTAACAAAATGCAACTGGGTATTTATCCGCTAGCTACTCGTAATAACTACAAAAAATGAAAAAAACAATTAAAAGTAAGATTACTGCGGAAATCGAAGAAACCCCCGAAAATAAAAAAAATATATAAAACTAACCCTATTAAAACTTGCAACTAAAATAAAATATTTGAGAAAAGAGTAATTATTATATTAATTATGTGCTAAATACGTCAGGCGCGAAAAACTAGACGGGTACTTGGGTAGTCAGATAAGAGCAGCCAGAGGTCTTAAGCGACGTTAAAAAATGAGAAACTAGTACCAACAACGCTCTAAAGCACGATGAAAACATTGAATTCGCATGAAGCGTGAGGTTCCCGAAAACTACAGCAAAAGAATAAGAGAACAGAACATTATAACAATATTAATAAACTCAAAACAAAACTATTTAATGGCAAGGGGGTCAAATCAAAAAAGCGGATTCGGAAACCTCGTAAAGTTCACCTAAAATATCCGCGTCGCGAACTTTGAGGGCTGAACTCGTACATTTAGCGGAAGAGCTCGCCCGGCGACTTAATAGCTCATACAAAACCGAGACTACCGCTCTAAAACGAAAACATATTGTTACGATTTACCGGTGAATAAAATTGTACTCAACAGTTTATTTCTTAATAGCTCGAATTACACGACTAACTATTACAACGATTATATATGCATTCGCTCACTCGACTTCTTCACTGAATGAATCCGCTTCCGACGGTGGCCTCTGTTTAAACTCGTAATCCCTTCTCGATGTTTCCCAATCGAGGTCTTTTTGGAATCCATCGCGACTTCCGTTTGTTGGCTTTTCGAGCGCCGCTTCGAGACTTTTTCAGGGTCCGTCGTGACGAGAAGAAACGCGTACATAGTAGAAGACCCCTAGACGTCGTACCGGGGCGGCGTATGGGTTTATTTCGTAACAATATGTTAACGCTAAAAATTCTTTCAATCAGTGGCAATATATGTTTGCAGCAAACGCGTCGGAAATCAACAAAACAAAAACATAAATTACACACTTAATACGGTTGAAGTCAAAAATACATTAAGGTCATAATACGAGAGCGAAGATAAAGTCAAGCATGACTGAAAGTAGACTTACACAGACACAATTTGGAAATTCTCCAGTCTTTTTTAGAAGTTAGTAAAGTCCAGCTTTTTTTCAAAATTTATCAGAAATTCGGGCAGCGATTTAATAAATTGGAAGATTTTGCTGATTCATAGTAGCAGCATGACCAGTATAGTTGGATTCATGTATCTTTTTACACACGTGACCGAAGTATCATACAAGCTCAGACAGCACCTACCACAGGAATCTTTGTTTTAAGGATTACAAAAACGAAAAGCCAGACAAATAGTACGTCTACCCAAATTAGTCCAAATTACGCTCTACGTCAGTTATTCTCTTCCACAAAGTTCCTTCAATTAGAAAAAGATAAAAAACATAATAAATGCGTCCACATAGTGCAACAGGCACTGATGTAGTCAATCTAGTGACTGTTAATAATTCATCGATTTTTCACCAAACGTCACTGTCATTTTTGGTTCTACTCAGAGTGGTTAATCGCAGTTTTTCGTTGTTTTATTCAAGTTTTCTATTCAGTTCTTCGTAAAGTTCGTTGGTTGTTAGTATTCTTGTTTCGTTGTCCTATTTTTTGTTTTGTTATCTTATTTATTGTTCGTGTTTGGTCTACAACATGCCGGGTAAACCTTTGAGTTCTCGTGCCCAGGACATGGTGTCCAACCTTATAGAGTGTTTTGCTCTTGAGAAGGAAAACGATGGGCCTTTAATCTCACTAAATGCTGTAGAACAAGTAAGGAAAAACCACTTGAAGGTTAATAATTTCGGTCAAATTTTTAGCGAGTTGCAGATGCTCTAGGCGTAACTCGCCAAACGGTTTCGAAGATTAAAGCTCGAAAAGAAAGACTGGGCGTGCTTCCCAGTCCAACAAAATCAAGGCCCAATCGGAAAGCACCGAAAACAAAAGACCTGCCTGAGCCTATAAAAATGGAAATCCGCAGCACAATTTATGACATGTGTAAAAACAGTAGGTTTAAGAAATCCCATAGATACAATTTTGTAATAACTATGATATACTTTCAGAAAAAGATATTACTCTGAAGACCTTAAACGCAGAGTTGAAGAGAAAACAAATAGTTCATATGAGTGTGAGTTCTCTTCGACGTCTGTTGTTGCTTATAGGCTTTAAATACAAAAAAGATGATAACAGGATAGTGTTGATGGAGAAACCGCATATTGCTGGACAAAGAACTCACTTTTTGCGAAAATACAAAGAAAAAACCTAGAATCCGATTTTAAAAGAGATGTGATATTCTTAGACTTACGTGCAGGAGGGAAAGCGAGATTTGTTGAAAATACTGGATTGATATTTGCATCAATGTCAAATCTACTTGATTATCATGGGGAAATGAATGCAGATATGTTTACTAAATGGTCTAATGAAAAGTGTGGAAGCTATCAGTAAATAAGTGTGATGGAAATGTTTGGCAAACATGTATTGAACACACGGAGAAACTTATCAATGAATGGAGTGAACGGGAAATATTATTGGAAGCAACAGTACCACAAATTATAATAGAAGTTGGAAATGACTCTGATAGCGATACAAGTGAAGAGGAATTGTCGTAGTTATTAATTCTTGTTGACGTTATTTTGGATGAATGAACAAGTAACTATTTTTGTGAAGAGTAAAGCGAATACGCTCGTTTCAAATTTTCTTTTTTCTTCTAGTGTTCCACAGAAATTCTGCAACGAACCAATTCAAGCGAAGGCCTTCGTTGGTAGTGTTGGTACGTGCGAATACAATTTAACGAAATTCAGAAAGTTTTTTGTTAAGCGAACGGTGACTAAGCAAGTTAGAGAAACCGTGCTTTGATCAGCAATCATTAGACAAAGCAATCAAGCACACCTACGTCGGTATCTCAATCTCGGCTTCTTTCAGCACTTTGAGATAGAATTCTAACCTAGAAAATCTCAAGACATTTGTGTCAAGTTGACGTTATGAACATTGTCATCTTTTTGACTAATTACTACAAAGTGGCAGTTATTAGTTCGGACGTTAGCTTTTGGTCACGTGTGTAAAAAGATACATGAATCCAACTATAGCACCTCAGATTTGACTGAATTCAGCTTCCGGTCCTTCCGCTTTCATAGGGATTTTAGCCCATTTTATGCTTAGATCATAAATTATTATATGATCTAAGATTTTATGTCTCCGGTGAAAATTTATTGGTGTAAACTGCCCCATTAATGCCCTCTCGCCCTTGATTTACGACTCAGAAGTACTTGCGATTTAGACCATTTGGTGGTTCCGTAATAAGGGTTACGAAATTTTAGAGCTCCTAGATCCTTCAAACTTACGCCAGTTCCCTTCGATTAAAGCCGTAAATTGCTCTAATTTATGGTACTTTTAGGGTGTGTCATCGTTTTTTCGTCGCATCAGACTCGACTCGTAGTGGAAGCGTTTTTTGTCTATGTTTTTTTTTCTTAAAATTTATGTGCCTGGATATTGCCTGCAACTGTTTTAGTTCGGATACGAATTTTAATGAATTTGATTAGGATTTGCGATTGTTATGGATGTGGGATTCTGCGCAAGTTGTGCGCAATTTTGACACGCGTAAAAATATTTGATGTTTGCAATTTGCGAATTTTGATCTTACGTTCGGGGGTTTCATGAATAGAATACGATTTCCTGTGAAGTTGGTACTATACAGCGTCTCTAAAAAGTATGGAAGCATGAATATCGCGAGAACGATTTATCAGAAAAAAAAAGTGTTTGAACTCTATCCTCTGAAATATTATTCAAATTTCCATCAACATTATTGTTTTGGAGATACAAGGCCAACTTGATTTTTTTTATAGCACGGAAGGTCAAATTTAATAGTATTTTTTCTGCATTCAGTCATGTAACACATGGTTTTCTTTATTTGCAATAAAAAGCAAAAAAAATAAAATAAAATAATACAAATTGGAAAAATGTTTTTTTGTTTGTTTTATTTCAGTTAAATGTGTTATTTTTACAGTTGTTATTAATTTTTCTATCAGTGCACAAGTGTATAGAACTAATGATAAAAATAAAAACATTTCGTAGGTCAAATAAATTTAACATTTTCAAAACTGTTTTTTATTGTTAGTGTAAATAAAGTCAGGTATGTGTTACATCACTGAACGAAAAAAATGCTTTTTCAAAAATATTAAATCTGACCACTTTGCCATTTAAAAAAAAATTAAGTTGGCACTCCAAAACAAATGTTGATGGAAATTTGAATTGTATTTCAGAGGATCGAGTTTGCTTGTGTACCAAATTTCAAAGATGTTTGCATATTTGTGAATTTCATTTTCACGTTCGGGAATTTTGTATTGCGTCTTTTTATTGAGATTTTCTCGTGAACTGAATTTATGACGGCCCATCACACTTCACAAATGACCTATTTTTTATACTTTTTATACAACTAATAGCCAATGACGTATCCGAAGCATTTTTGTAAATAATATATTAGTCCAGTCATTTTAGCATAAAAAAGGGATCAACCTCGGAATGAGAGATAATAAGCTGAATTTTTGTATACACCTTAATTTTGGCGTTCTAAAAGTTGTCTCAAAAGTCTCATAACATCTCGTGTCTGCGTCGCAAGTTATTCAAGGTCAAAGGTCAAGACAAACAGTTTTTTGCGATTATCTCAGTTTCTATTGCTCCAAGGATGTTAACATCTATTACCATAATTGTAGAGCACAAAATTTGGGACAAATTTTATTTGAAACATTTTTTCATGCGCTCAGTCGTTTCTGAGATAGAGGGCAGTGAGCGCGCAGAGCTCAGCCATACGTACTGTAATGCAATCAACCGTGAATATCTGTGAATACTACCTTGACTTTTGAATAATTTGTATTATTTATCAATTAATACATTGTATTTAATAACATTTTACATATTTTCAATATATTCATTGAATAATACTTACCTACTTTGTGTAATTAAAAACTCATTTAATGAAATACTTATTGTATATCTCAATTTATTTATATCTTTAAAATGTGTAAGTTTTTAAATACTTATTTTTCTATCATGATTATAACAGAAAGGTCTGGAAACAACGATTCAGGGCACCGAAGATGATGACGATTAATACTTTTGTTCTTTAAATTATTAAAGATTTATAGATTTTCACTGCAATTCAATTTCAATCGTAAGAAATGTACAGCTGCTGAATAAAGATAAAATTAAAATATATTAACTAGTTTTACATCCTTAAAATTTACTTTGAAAAAATTAATATAACTTTAAGATATATAATAATATAACAAGTATAATACATTATCTAGCATCTAAAAACTTACACATTTGAAAGATAAAGTACTTAATTATTTTTCTACTTAAAGTCTACTTTCAATAAATTAAGATATACCTACAATAAATATTTCATTTAAAGATTTTTTAATTACACAAAGTAGGTAAGTATCGTTAAATGAATGTATTGAAAATATGTAAAATGTTATTAAATGCCATGTATTAATTGCTAAAAAATACAAATTATTCAAAATTCAAGGTAGTATTCGTAGATATTCACGGTTGATTGCAATACAGTACGTATGGATGAGCGCTGTGCGCTCACTGCCCTCTATCTCAAAAACGATTGAGTGCATCAAAAAATGTTTCAAGTAAAATTTGTCCCAAATTTTGTGCTCTACAATTATGATAAGAAATGTTAACATCATTGGAGCAATACCAGCCGAGATAATCGCAAAAAACTGTTTTTCTTGACCATTGACCTTGAATAACTGATGACGCAGACACGAGATTTTATGAGACTTTTGAGACAACTTTTAGAACGCTAAAATAAAGGTGTATACGAAAATTCAGCCTATTATCTCTCATTCCGAGGTTGATCGCTAATTTGACTGGACTATATTGTTACGTTTGACGGGCGAATAATTTAATCGGGCGTAGGTAAGACTCAACAATTTATTTCTTAATAACTGGTATTTACACGACTAATAACTGTTACACGATTATGTACGGAGATTATTCCGGCGAATTTCACTGGACGCTCTTGACTGATGCCACTAACTGAATTATGAATTCGATTGAATGAATCTGTTCCCGACGGTGGCCTCTATTTAAATCTATGCGTGCCTCTCGATGGATCCAGAACGCCGTATCGAGAGTCTTCTGGGCCCGCAATCGAGACTTCCGCTAGCATCCGCGCGCCCATGAGTCAGACTCACAGACTACACCCGAGAAGCAACGCGTATATACTAGAAGGCGCATAGGCGTCGTACCGGGGCGGCGTATGGGCTTATTTCGTAACAATATTTTCATTTTTTGTTTGATTGTTTCTACAGGATGTTTAAATAAATTTATAAATGATTCAATAAATTAGTTTGCTTCGATCAAAAAATGTTTAGGTATGCAACAATCAGATTGTATGCATAATAATTTGCCTAAGAAACTAAACTGTTTCAACTGACTTTGATAAAGACTAAAGAAAGTTCTATGAAATAACTATCAGTCAATTTTTAGGATGTGGACAAGCATTACGCAGAAAAGAACCCACGCTGATTGTTGGCGGAAATGAAACACAAAGACGAGAGTACCCTTGGCAGGTCGCATTATATCGATCATCTGATAAAGAATTACTTTGTGGTGGAACTTTACTAAATCAGAGAGTTATTCTAACAGGTAGTTTTCGACTGTAGTACGAAGGACAATTAGATACACAGCAAATTTTCAGCGGCACACTGTATAGCAGATAATAAAGGCAAACTTCGACCAAAGGAACAGTATGTGGTTGCCGTTGGTAAATATTTTCGTCAATACGACCACCCCGACGATGCTGCAGATGCACAGTTTTCTTCTGTATGTTTAGCTCAACGTGGGAAAAATTATGACAGTTTACAATTTTTAGATTTTCAGGTGTATGACATGTATATTCCTCGGCAGTACAAGGCGTCTATTCAGCATTACTTTGGCGATATTGGTATTATAGTTACGACGAAAATTTTTAACATTTCTGCCAGTGTTCGACCTATATGTGTTATGTGGGAGTCAAAGCGCTATCAAGTGCTGGCAGATCCTAGTAGACAGAAATACGCTTACGTAATTTTTCAAGTTCACGTTAGTTGTTGGAATTCAAATTCCGATTTCTTATAGGTCAGCGGCTGGGGTTACACCGTAGAGGACACACATCTTTCTGATGTACTTAGATATTTAAAAGTTCCGCTTATCACCGACGAAGACTGCAATCAGAGATTACCCGAAGATGTCATCGAATACATAACTGATGATAAGTTATGTGCAGGCTTTTTAAATTCTAGTAAACTTTGTCACTTATTCGGAATCATAATCGATGTTGAAATTTTAGGTACTTCGGTTTGTAAAGGTGACAGCGGTGGAGGTCTCATTGCCAAATACAAGAAACGCTATTATATCATCGGAACTGTCAGCATTTCACCCCAAGCAGAATCGACATACGGTAGCTGTAACAGTCAAACATACACTCTCTACACGAGGTTTTCGTATTATATTGAAAGCTTCATACTGGAAAAGGAAGCTCGATTTAGACCGTGAGTTTTAAACTTTTGTTTAGAAATACAGTGACAATGGCCGTGTGTTTGTACGTAATACGGTAAAACCAAACGTCTGAAAACACTGAAGAGTGATTACTGATAAGCGATAAAAAGAAAGCTTATGCATCCCTTTAACAAAAAGTATATAAAAATTTAGTTCTCAATAGAAATGGATGTGCTAGTTAAATAGTAAAGCGACTTTGATAACGTTAGGAGTTAAATTTGTAACGACGTTCTGTATACTGAGTGCAGCAGGTACCTTACCTACACTCTTCTTGTTGTCTATCTCACATACGTATTTTTTCCCTTTATGAAGTTACCATATAAATAAAATTTTAAATTTAGGCGTCTGGATTGTCAAGATCCTCTTAATTGTAACGACGATATTCTACCGGTTACGGAATCCCCACCAACAGAACCAACAACAGAAACTGCTACAGAATCTTCTGGAAGGTAAAGTAGCCTGATATAATCGAAACCCGTTTGTGATAAAAAAAATCTTCATATAAGTAATCGCTGCATTTTACCAAATCAACCTGAATTTGGAAAGTGGAGTATCCTTGGAGCAACTAAAGCACTGGAACCTGGAACACCAGTAACATCAGGAACTGTTTTAAAACTAGAATGTAACGAACGTTTTAGGATGGAGGGTCAAAACTTAATATACTGTGACAAAAGTAACAAGTGGTCATCTGAACTTGGTCAATGCTTGAGTACGTCGTCAGGTGATCAACTTAGTGTTGCTTTTATTTTAATTTTGCAGAAACTTGTCCACCGAGAGTAAGTACTCCAACCATGCAAGTTACATGCGTCTACAGGGAGAAAGAGATTGAAAACTGTACTGAACCAGTTGAAGGTACTATCGCTAAATTTCGGTGTGCTCCGTTTTATGAAGATTTACAGTTAAAAAAAAGGCCTGTTCATATCTGTAATGATGGTACCTGGGACCAGCCACTTCCAGAGTGTGAACCGAGTAAGTGTTAATGCTGAACTTTATAATCGGTTGGAAATAATATTACAGGATCTACCGAACTGTGTTCTTATGTAACGTAATTAAAAAAAAAACATATAAATAAACGAAAAGTGTTACTTTCAAAATAGGTTACATGATGCCAAAATTTTAATCCACAACACAACATAAAATAACCGTTTAATCCCTTTCGGGATCTTAATGTGTTTGACACCTTTGGTTTGTATTCACTTTAAAACTGGTTTTGATTGCAGTTTGTGGACAAAAAACTGTAGAAGCTACTCAGTTAATTATAAGTGGAAGTAATGTGACCAAAGGAGATTATCCCTGGAACGTGGCTTTGTACACCAAAAATGACAGGTTGCTTATATGTGGTGGATCACTTATAAGTCGAAGAATCGTGGTTACAGGTATGCAGAAGTTATTCATGCATTGTTTCTATATATTACATAATTCCAGCCGCCCACTGTATCTCGGATGAAAACGGAAACTTGCTTGATAAGGCAAACTATGTCATAGCTGTTGCAAAATACTATAGAAACTTTGAGGACCGTCGAGACCACAACGAAGCACAATTTTCAGAGGTAGGTTGCTGTTTCGAATTCGAAAAACGTTTCCTTCGTAATGATTTTTCTTAGTTAGAAACCATGTTTATTCCCGAAAATTATCGAGGCGATGTTCAGAATTTCATGGGTGATATTGCCATATTAGTGTCTAAGAAAACCTTTACCCTTTCACGAAGAGTTCAACCTGTGTGCTTAGACGTAAATCAAAATTCCAATATAGCTGCAGACGACATGGGTTACGTAAGTTGGATAATCTTTAATGCCAAAACTAGTTTATTCTTATTTTTTATTCAGGTAATTGGGTGGGGTTACACCGTTGAACATGCGATCCCGTCAGAAGTTCCGAAAGAACTAAAAATTCCTTTGGTTTCTCAGTTAAACTGCCAAAATAATTTACCAGAAGACTACGAGATTTATCTCACTTTTGACAAAATTTGTGCCGGATACCTCGACAAGGGTAAGTTTAAGACGGTTGTGACTAAATAACGGCACGCTAAAAAATTATTATTATTTCAGAAACGTCAATATGTAAAGGAGATGGTGGTGGAGGATTGGTATTTAAACATAATGGTAGATATTATCTTACTGCCGTCGCCAGTCTATCTCCTGCTTCACCTACTACGTTGGGAGGCTGTGATAGCCAGAACTATGGTCTCTACACTAAAGTTTCTAATTATATGAATTCTTTTATTTTGTCAAAATTAGCTGAATTTAAGGACTAAATCTTACATCTCACTTTAATATAGACTAAAACTATCACTATTTATAAGGCGTTAACACGAAGAAATAAAATTCGTGAAACAAATTGATATATAATTTACCTAAAAAACGGAAACTGGGCCTGCTTCAGGAGTAAAGAGACTTCTTAGAAACGATTTTCGACCAACAATGTTCAGGGTGTGACCAACCATTTTCCGCAGAAAAGAACCCACACTAATTATTATTGGTGAAAATTGTATAGAACGTCCGATAAAGTATTATACCTCATGATGGAACTTTCGTTACTCTAACAGGAAATATTTGATAGCAGGAAATTAGGTGAAGAATAAACTTTCAAGGGCACAGTATACACGATTTTATTTTTGTTCATCAGTATAAAATCTACCTTTCATTCAGATATAATGAATTACTAAAATGAAGGTGGGGTAAGTGGGCGGAATTAGTTATGTGTTCTTTTGTAAAGTGGCAAGAAACTAATAAAACCTGGACTGTTAAAAAGAGAAGAAAGAACGATAATCGTGTTTTTTTTTGTTATTCTATTTACTATAAAAATGCCTTTCTGATTTCAGAAGAAAAAAAGATCGGGTGGGTGGGCGGGGCTACTACTTCTTATAAAAGGCTGTAAGAAAAAGTTAAACTTACCCCCGCCCACCCACCCGTTCTTTATTCCAATGACTACTCCAAATATTGTTCAGTCTTATCTTGGCAAGTGATAGGTCCGCCCACCCATCCTCTATTATTTTAGAGGGTATCATTTGCCAAAATAAGTCTTATATTAGTAGGTAATAGCCCCGCCCACCCGCCCTATTCTCATTTTAAGGATTTAATTTCTGTTCATCAGTATAAAACCTACCTTTCATTCAGATACAATGAATCACAAAAATGAAGGTGGGGAAAGTGGGTGGAGATAAATATAAATTCTTTTGTAAAATGGCAAGGAACAAATAAAACCTGGACTGTTAAAAGAGAAGAAGGAACGATAATCGTATTTTTTTTTGTTATTCTATTTGCTATAAAAATGCCATTCTGATTTCAGAAGAAAAAAAATAACGGGTGGGTGGGTGGGGCTACTGCTTACTTATAAAAGACTGTAAGAGAAAGTTAAACTTAGCCCCGCCCACCCACCCGTTCTTTATTCCAATGACTACTCCAAATATTGTTCAGTCTTATCTTGTCAACTGATAGGCCTGCCCACCCATCCTCTATTATTTTAGACAGTGTCATTTGCCAAAATCAGTCTTATTTTAGTAGATACTAAGATAAGGCTGATTTTGGCAAATTTTATCATTTTTCAAAGAAGCGCGATTTGTTGGACTGTACATCAATGGCGAGAGAAATTCTGTCGAAATAACCTTCGACCAATTTTTTAATCTGTATGACAGATAATTAACATTATAAAATTAAAAATTAAAACGACCTACTTCACACGATGACGTTTTAATTAATTCCTGACAAGGTATGAAAAACCCTGAACTCTTAATTAAAACTATCGTCAGTGTAATAGTTCATTTTAAATTGTGTATGATGTTTGATATAAGAGATAAAAATAGTAAACATTAAAAAAATATGTTTACCAAATGTGATAATTCGGTTTTCCAGATTTGTCAACAAAGATTTATTATTTTATTCATAAACGGAATTTTGTAGTAAAAAAATCAAAATAGAAAATGTTGAAAATCCAGCTTGTAAGAAATCGAGGAACTCGAAATTTGTCATCAAATCAGCTAAATATTTTTCTTGAAAATAAATTTTAAACGTGTATATATCAACAAAAAAAAAAATAAAATTTACGTATTGTTCTTCAAATTGTGATAATCCAAACATCCAGCCTTAAATTGACATGTGAACAAATTTTTAAAAGGCCGCGAAAATTTGAAATTTTTGGCCTTGACTGTGGTTGTCTAACAAAATGGTACGCTACATTGTGTTCGTTTTTTTTGTGGCGGAATGCGTTCAGATGCAAAGTGGTGGGCCCGAAGGTTGGAAAAGTGCCGCTAAATAAAACACAAAACATATGGAGGACACAATATGTTTATTCTTCCATGCTGACAAAAGAAAAGCTGCGACTAAGTTGGGCAGGTTGAACACCTCTGAGTTTTTAGCTACAAAAAGAACTTGCATAACTTTCGAATGAAATCAAATAACGTTCTAGATCAATGCAAATATTTGAATATCACAAATATAATAAAAAAAAAATCTGAATTAAAGTAACTGGATGCAATTACACAAGTTATAATGGGTGTGTGGTGGAAAATTTAAATTAGTCGACAAAAGAACAAAATTTTTGTATTCAGATTTTGTTAAATTATGCCACATTTTATCAACGATTCAAACAAAGAATTTACATGATGTTAAATTATGCCTCGATCCAAGTGACTGGTTACAAGAGAATTAGCCAATAACACGTGACGTCATGTTGTGGCGGGAACTCAGCGTTTGACAAGCGCCGTGAAACTCCATAAGCGACAATGTTAACATTTTCGCATTTTATTTAAAAGTGTGGGTATTTATTTAGAAAATAAACACGTGAATAGCTTCTTTCATATCTTTTCTGTGTATCAGGGTGCTTTTTTTTGGCGATTTGAGTTTAGAAATACATAATAAAAATAAAAATACAGAACACTGTTTTGGTCTGAATTCCTCGTCATCCAAAATACATCCGTGTGTTTTAAGCGGGAAATTGGAAATTAATATTTTCGTTTGAGGTTACTGTGACGGGTTTAAGTGAAGGTGTGTGATTTGTTTTTAAAGTATGGATAATTTAAGTGATTATGCACCATGTCTTTCCGTCAAAGACAAAAACAGATATGTACAAAAGTTAAACAATTTAAACGGCGTAGATCCTTATACAATGAGTGCAAGTGATTTTAGTTTGTGTTTAGACGATGTACCTACCATAACAATGAATACCATTCTAAACTTTTTTATTTTTAGAGTAAGTAAAATAACCCACAATAAAACTCGTGCCTTCAAAAGTTTAGAGACATTTATTCAATTTTCTCTTTTTTAAACAACTGTGTCTTTCAACATTACAAGTATTATGAGTGGATTTATTTTGATATCCTAAATTTTGTGATGGAACATAATCAGGATGGTCCAGGTGCAGGTTTACCTAAAAGAGCACTAATGTAGTAATTTGTTAGAAACTGTAAATCTAATAGGTAGGTACTGTACCTAAAATAAAATGATCCGAACAAACATAGGAATACTTTACTTTGGCTTCGTTAAATCCACTCGTTTCAAGGCTTTTAACCAAAGCTTCCGCCTTTTTCCCCATCCTGTATATATGTACCATTATTGTTGCTAATTGCTGCGAAAGGAATATAAAATTTATCCGCATTTCTGGTGCTTCGATTTGCGCAACCCACAACAGCACAAAATTTAGGCATTTTCACCTAAAATACAAAATATTATAATATTAAGATGCTAGTGTATTTAAAAAACATTGATGTACATTAACAAAGAATTAATTTGCAAAACAAATAATACATATAAGATGCAGCGAAGTTAACCTGTATATCACATTGGAAAACATTATTTTTTAAGCATATTCAAACGTTATGGTGCGTTTTACAGATATCTACACAGTCTAGAAACTGTAACAAACTTACCAAGCTATAAAAACACAGTTGACACACTCTCAAATTTAAATGAATTCCGAAAATATTAGCATTGACTCTTATGAGAAAACCGGCTACTTGTCAAACGCTGCCATCTTGATGACCTCGGATGACGTCAGTGTATTTGGCTAATTTAGCAGTGATAGGTTATCTCCCTCGTCGCGAGAAATATGTCTCGGTGATGCAATTTCCCTCGTAGCGAAAAATACGTCTCGGTGATGTAGATTCTCAAGTAGTTGTTGATCGGTGGTATACGGGTGATAACTACATACTTAAGGAAAAATATTCAATCGCCCCGTCCCCCAATCCAAAGTGGGACAACGTGTTATAATGTAACACTTACATACAAGCATCCAGAAATTATTTATAACTTGATAAACAAAGGAATGAGGCCTGAATAGGTGAATCTCTTGAAATCTCCCAGCAAATGTTTTATTTGAACAATCTTATGACTGTTAAATTGTGTTAAAACCGGTAACGATTAAAATCGTAACATAAACTTGGAATTTACACACATTAAACCAAATTTACAACACGTGTTAACATCAGTCAATAATTCGCATATGCTTGTGCTAGAACACCCTATGGGTATTTTTGTTGACTGCCGTAATTTTAAATCTGCCGCCACACGCCCGTAATAACTTGTGTATTTGCATCCAGTTACTTTAATTCAGATTTTGCTTTGTTTTTATTAAATTTGTGATATTCAAATATTTGCATTGATTCAAAACAGTACCGTAGGGTTTTTGTACTTGGTTGGTTTTCATATGTGTATCAATTCGCGGTTGTCTTTTCTTTCATATTTTTATGTGTTTCATTTGAAATGTAATATGTCGGTGAATATATCATAGGGGGTTTTTAGGGCTAAGAAGTGAATGCGAGATGGCAAGTCCGTGTCGCCCTCGCTCGCAGCTCTTTTCCTCCTATAGAGGGGGTGCGATTTTTAGTCCCCTCCCAAAAATTTTGTCTATTATTTCTTGCGCTCTCGACTCACACGCAGTGTATGCTCACTTGTATGGAAGAACGTCTTCCCGCCATGTTTAAAAAAAAACACACACACAACGTAAGTTCGTTTTGTTAGACGATCACAGCCAAGGCCAATTCTTGAATGTTTGGCGGGCCTTTCCAACTTTTTCAAGCTCAATTTAAGGCGGGAAGTTTGGATTATCACATTATTTTGATTTATAATAATCATGCTAACGTATTACCATAACAATATAATAAACAAGTTTAAAAAATGATTAATTCAGAAGAAATCGACATTTTCGGCGAAGCTGCGGAAACAATAGCGAATTTAGTATCTACCTGTTAAATCAAAAAGCAAGTAGGTAGGTACGAAAAGTGTTACCAATACTTCAATACCAAAAAATTATAATGTGGTTACTAACTGGAAAATTGCCACTTTTCTTTATTTTTATCGATAAATCAAAAGTATACTTTTCTAATAAGTACACGAAAAATAACTCTTATTGTTTACTTAATGAAGATAATGAAGATTTTTTGTTGTCCTGCTTTTTCATTTCAAAGAGTTGACCACTTTATTTATAACGTAAATAAATTGTAATGTTCTTTTATAAAACAGAAATATATTTATTTTACTCTCTTTATTTTTTTATTTAGAAAAAAATATTTAGGACTCAAGTTTCCAATAACTTTCATAAGAAATCATTTAAAGGTTGCTGTAACTCACGTGATACAATTGTTGTGCTTCTTGTTTCTCTTGACATGTTCTCTATCATGCTATCTCTATCTTATGTTCATTTCAATTCCGAGTACGTAAGATCACGTAAGATATACAGGCACGGCGCATCTACTCTATTACCACATCATTGGCGGGTAAAGTATACGAAATATGACATTCTTCTGACAGTTCTCACAATAAAGCAAAACAAAAATTCCCCATAACGTTAATGGACTTTAATGGACTAATTTTCTGAAGGTAAGAAGCAGCACACAAAACAATTGTGTTAGCGCCTACTTCGACTACAATCATTTATGATAACCTGTATTATTAATGCAAATATTTCATGGTTATTACATAAATTTTGTGCCTAAATATGTGTCGTGTTCTTTCGTCCCTTATCAAAATTATTAGTTTGTCTATTTTAGGTAAGTACCTTGACTGCTATACCTTAGCTTTAAGCACGGTTGTAGGCCAGATAGTTTAATATGGTAGTCGCTCGGGTTGGCGACACTTCGTGACGGTCCATGAAAAGCTGTTCTGTGTTGAAAAGTAAGCGTAAATTTAGCGCCTTTGCCGTGTGGAAATCATTCTAGTTACTTGAGGGATTTTCGTTTGCAGTATTTTATAAATGGCAATTAACGATACAAACTTTTTAGACGACACATTGATTAAATACATATGTATTTATTTAGTGCTGGTGCTGATTTAATCAATGGACAACATTTGATTCGATAAGTACGATTTCTTTTAGGAGTACTACTTTAAGTTAGTAATAACAGATGTCTATAACATGTGCAGTCCCTTGCTCCTCTAAAATCAGGGGACGTGATTGGCAATTAACGACGCTGACCATAGATGGACGGATATATGCCACTAAATCAACATATCTATGCTACAATCTACAACCGTGACCCGTGACTTTAAGAATTTACGATTTTCAATTACGTTTTCGTTAAAATATGTTCATTTTTTACTTTCCGAGCGTAAGCTAGGGAAGTATTGTAATTGGGTCCATCAGCCGACTCCCTACTGTTATGTTTTTTGATCTTCCATGACCCTTGGAGTACGAAGAAATAAGTCTCCAGTTGTCTGTCTGTTGTCCGTAACGATTTTTGTAAGACAGATAGCTAGCTAGTTAGATATTAGAGTAATATTCACGTTCGGAGGCGAAGATTGCCCGGGTTGAGTCTTATAAATAAAGTTTATTACGCAAAAAAAAAGCAATACATAATTAGTTGAGAAACAAAAACAATTATACAAATAACAATTTACGGCATTCTCTCTTGAATCTATTAAATGCTACACTAAAAAATTATAAGTTCTTGTAGTATTGGTTAGCAAGTAAAATCATATTGTTCAAGGGAGAATAAAGTGCATATAATTCCTTCGATGATAAGGTATAAAAAACATATAAGAAGAGCGGACAGTTCGAAGGGGTACATTAAAATAAATCATTGACAATAAATCGGGCGCATCTACAGTAGCGGTCATTTCTACGGAACCACTCGATAAAAAGTCAAGTTGGTAGCCCTGTCATATAGTACTTTACGCCAAACGCGGTTGGTAGCGGTAGTTGAAATGGCAATCGAAACTAGCACAACACGAATGTTTCGGTTGCTCTCAGCTATGCCGCACTGTATCCCGTGCAGACTGTATGTTCTGTTCATCTATTTATTAAAATAAAATATCTACATTAACAATGGGGCCATCTAACCTGTCAAATTTTTGACACATATGTTTTCCCCCAGAAACCCGTCAAGGTCACTTACACCAAACAAATTTTGAAAATTTACACTAGGGAGTGGTTCTATAGAAAAGATCGCGACTTTACTAAACCATTTACTAATTTAAAGATAAAACAATTTGTGATAAATTCTACGATTTTCTAAACTAATAATTGATACATAACTAGCAACCAGATTAGTACTGTGATATGATAACCCAAACATCCCGCCTTAAATTAACATGTGAAAAAAAAATTGAAAGCCCGGGAAAAATTCAAAAATTTGGCCTTGGCTGTGATCGTCTAACAAAATGGAACCCTATATTGCCTTTTGAAAAAGGCAGGGTTGGAAAAGTACCGCTAATTAATACACAAAATATATGGAGGACACAAAATTATTTAATCCTCCACTGCTAAAAAAAAGAAAAAAGAAAAAAAAGCTGCGACCAAGATGTGCCGGTTGACGGGACCTCTTAAAGCTCAGCTACAAAAAAAAAACTTTCCAAACTATGAATGAAACCAAATTAAACATTCTGAATCAATGCAAATATTTGAATATCACTAATTTAATAAAAAAAAACAAAGAAAAATCTTAATTAAAGTACCTAACTGGATGCAAATATACAAGTTATTACAGACGTGCGGCGGGAAATTTAAAATTATGGCAGTGAACAAAATTTAAAAAAAAACCTATGCAGCGACAGCGGCACCAGAGCGCTATAAGAGTGTGGCAATCGAACTATGTCAATTTCATTCTAGAGCACAACGAAAATACCCACGAGCACGAGCGGAGTTTCGAGCCCCTGGTCGTGGCTGTTCTCCTACCCACGATAGTGATTCGATCTATCGCAAGCACTGTCGCACAGCACTTCTCTATTACGGTCATGCCGTACGAGCAGGCCGTTACGGTCGCAAACTCATGGTTGGGTCTCGGCCATCACGAAGCCGACAGCGTCACGTCATCTGGACCGCCCCTGACTTCTATACAAAGCCTGCATCCTTGAAAATTTACGTTCAATTTAAATTATACAGCAAAGAAAATTACTGAAGTTAAAATTGTGAGATAAAAAAAAATTGTATGAAGTGAAAAATTGCAAAGCTAACAAATTTACATTATATTAATATTTTGTGTCCATTCGAGTTATTGTTTAAAATTTAGAAAGTGAAGTTATGCAGCTACATTGTGAGCCATTGTTATACATTCCCCCAAACAAACACATAAACAAAAACATAGCAGACACTCTGGAGGTCCAAAATGGCGTCGGACGAATGCGTCGTTCCAAAAAAGATGCGTCAAAAATATGTCTCCCAGAAATGTAAACAATCCTATGGCGCTGTGCAAATAATGGTCTAAATCAAAGGAAAAAAATGCACGTCCCACAACGTTGTTAATTTGTTCAATAAGATTTTGCAGTTCAAACATGTGCTCGGTTTTCAAATATTCTTTGAACATGGCCGCTGACAAAACAAAGAATTTACCTGATGGTAAATTATGCCACACTTTATCAACGATTAAAACAAGGAGTTTACATTATGATAAGTTACGCCACATTGGTTACTTAAAATAATAATTATGTTTGAATGTTTATACCGTAGACTGTTTATCCCAAACTAAACACATGATAAATAAACACGAAATGCGTCCAGCGTTGCGAGGAAAATGCGTCCCGCTGATGTGATGATAATACCAATGATAATAACTGCGTAAGGGTGAAAATTAATCCCTCAGCCCCTCAGTGCACGATATCATGAATTCTGTCGCACTTTTCTACGGTCTTTTTCCACAGTGGGGCAACGTTAGGTTAATTTAACTGCCGTAAATGGACTATTAGCAATCTTGTGTGCAGCATTAAGAAGTGTTATAATGTAACACTTAAGTATAAGCATCCAGAAACGTTGTTCGTGAATCGGTAAACAAAAAAATCTCCTAGCAAGTGTTTTTCTAAACAAATTTTTGATTGTTAAATTGGATTAGAAACAGTTAACGATTAAAATCCTAACATGGACTTTGAATTTACAAACAATAAAACAAATTTACAACACGAGTTAGCGTCGGTCGAAAATTCGCAATTTCCGCTTAGAAAACCGCAAGAAATAGCTACGCGTGTTGGAAAAACTGTGGCATCGTCGTCGTTACGATTAATTTTCGTTAAACAAAGGCTCCCTACCTTAACTACCAAACCAACTAAACTTAACCTAGCTAACTCACCTCGTGGTTTTCACTCACAACAACAAACCAAAAAGTGACGCTTTCACCTCCCTCTACCAAGCAGCTATCTTGTCCCTACCAACCCTTTCACTAGACACTACCAAGCAGAACTACCATCTACCAGAAAAAGAACTAAACGTGCACAAGGCCTATGTTTAACGACTTTCTTAATTGATTTTTTTTTTCAAATTCAAAATATTTAAATATGATTTCGCGCCGCTGTTAATTTTTTTTAGCGCGAAATTTTAATTCAAATTCGGTCACCACAGTAGTCTCTAAAATACTGTTTTTTATACCGAGTCTGTACATTAAATATTTAAGAAAATTGTTTTGTACAGCTTCAAAACGTTTGATGTGGGAAGAATAAAAGGGTGACCAAATAAGTATATTTCTAATAAGGATCTTACGAGAGAATTAAATATATAATATGACGACCCGTACATCACTGAAATCAGTAGACCACCTTTTAACACAACCTAACACTTTCCTGCCTTTAGAAATTATTGTATCTTAATGACAATGAAAACATATCTTAGAATCTAGTAAAACACCTAAATCTTTAATTTCTTTGACTACAGACAGTCCGGTACCTAGCACATAAAATATAAAAACACGGAGATGAAGCAAATTTCCTGCTAAAACAAATAACACGACATTTATCTCAACTGAGTGACATATCATTAATTTTGTACTATTTTTCAATTTTAATTATATCGGATTGTAGGACCGCAGAATCAGTAAGTGTGCGTATGCTCTTAAACAATTTTAGGTCATCAGCGTAGAGAAGCGTATCCGATAATATTCGAAGCAATACCGTTAATGAAGATATTACACAGAAGTGGGCTAATGACTGAACCTTGCGGAACACCTTAAGTAACTAGATAATCATTTGAACTGACTCCGTTCAAATGTACACATTGATATTGGTCTAATATGTAGGTTCGTACAAATATAGTTTTTTTAAAAGTATAAAATGATTGACAATGTCAAATGCTTTCCTAAAGTCTGTGTAAAGAGCATGAACATTTAAGTTATTTTCAAAGTCATCGAAAACATAATTAACAAAAGTAAAAAGATTGGTTAAGATTGATCGTTTTGAAAAAAATCCATGCTGACATGAAGTTATCACAGTTTTAAATTTCTCAAACATTTGAGCAGCTATAATGCTTTCAAAAATTTTTGACGGAGTACACAGCAAACTTATAGGTCTATAATTTTGCATTTCAACCTTTAAATCTGTTTTAAAAATAGGAATTATAAATGCTTATTTCCAGAGAGTCGGAAACTTGCCAGAATTAATACATCGATTATTATTATTTAACCTGCAAAGGGCATCAGCTAGACATTTGCTGCATGTTTTAAAAAAGGATTGTGGGAGTCCATCAGGCTAAGCCTGAGAACAGTTTTTGTTTTCAAGGCTTTCTAGCGCACTGAGAACGGATGAGTTTGTCTCAATTGAAAACATGTTTAAAAAAATTGGTCTAAAGAGTTTAGACAGTACTTCCCTCGCTGTCGGAAACTTGACGACTGCATGCCTATTGTGTTTTTTTTTCTCATTATATTTTTGTAGTGGGAATTAAAAAAAAAAATTGCGATGACGTCATCAACATTTTTGCAAGGACACGTATATCAGTTGGGATAGATGTAGTGTAATACTAAGAATAAAATTATTATATTCTCAAATTTTCGGGAAAATGAATTGGGTCGTTTGAATATTGATTTGTAATAATCAATAAAATAACGAAACAATTTACTCACGTATACCTACGTATCAGAGGCAACTGAAAATCGTGTATGTATAAACATTGTTAATTTAAGATGACAGGCGTAACAGCATACGTGAGAGCCAAACACAGAAACTGTAAACAAAACGACCGTCGGTTTTATTGCTTCGACTTCCGCTTATTATATAAAACATTGGGTTTTATTTCAATTCTTGACGGTGAAATTCACAATTGGTTGATTATAAACATGTCTATTTCACATTCGCGGAATCAAGTGAACGCATAAAACAAATGCAGGTCTGTAATGTTAAAGTCGATGTAAATAAGCGTGCTACCCTTATGTTTCAACCGAGTTTTTCCTTTAACAAATTTTGTGTCTACCAAATTGGGTTGGTTGGGGTGTAATACTAATAATAAGTGTTGCCTTTAATTTAATCAATAAAATAAATTGACTTCATTAATTTTTTTGAACCACCTCTTAAGAAAATCTAAAAAATATGAATGGAATGATAAATCACAAGTACAAACTCATCATATTTTTTGCATTTTAGATAGGATTTATTCAGCAAAATTTAAGGGTGACGTCATCAATTTTTTTAGGAGGGATGAACAAATACATTTTGAACAAAAGTTTACCATGCTTATAATAACTTTAAAATATTCCCAAGATTTCAAAGCATTCGGTTTTGTAATTCCTGATTAAATCGATAAAATAAATTCACGCCTTCATTAATTTTTTGAGTCACCCTGCATATGCAAATCCAAAAATATGAATGGAATGATAAATCACAAGTACAGACTCATCATATTTTGTACATTTTAGATACGATTTATTCGGAAAACTTTTGAGCTGACGTCATCAAGTTTTTGGAGGGGATAAGCAAATATATTTTGACTAAACATTTATTATGCTCTTTATGACCTTAAAACATCTGCAAGATTTTAGAGCATTCGGTTTTGTAGTTCCTGATTAAATCAATAAAATATATTTACGCATTCATTAATTTTTTTGAGTCACCCTGTATATGCAAATCCAAAAAATATTAATGGAGTGATAGTTCACAAGTACAGACTCATCATATTTTGTACATTTTAGATATGATTTATTCCACAAACTTTTGAGCTGACGTCATCAAGTTTTTGGAGGGGATAAGCAAATATTTTTTGACTAAAGATTTATGATGCTCTTTATAGCCTTAAAACATCTGCAACATTTCAAAGCATTCTGGTTAGCAGATTAAAAATTAAATTTCAAAATGTTGTTTTATAATTTTGATTTTTTTTCCAAAAATCTGGACGTTTCGGGTGAAAAGTCGATTCAGAGTTGTAAACTACATGTGTAGGACTATGTTATTTTATACAATTGAAAACCCATTTACTATGTACAATTTTGAAGTGACGTCATCGCTTTAGTGGTGGGGATGATTCGACAAATTTTGGTTAGCGTTTTACCATCTACATGATATTCTTAATATAAGTACAAAATTTCACAACAATCGGTCGAGTACTTTCGGAGATTATCTGTCTAATAAAAATCCGTGACAACAGACGGACAGACGGACAGACGGACAGACGGACAGACGGACAGACGGACAGACAGACGGAAATGGGAGACCTATTTCTTCGTCTTCTAGGGGTCATGAAAGATCGAGAAAACGTAAAAGTAGAGAGTCGGCCGACGGACTCGATTACAATACTTCCTTTGCTTACGCTCGGGAAGTAAAAAATGACGCCAGAAACAGCTGCCATCTTCAGTTAGCATTGTAAATAGAAATTTAAAATTATCAAATTTTAAATCTTACCTGATCCTTTTTTCTTTAAAAATTTAAAAATTGTAATTGTTGAATTTTTCATTTTTTTAATATAAAAAATTGGTCTAAAGAGTTTAGACAGTACTTCCCTCGCTGTCGGAAAGTTGACGACTGCATGCCTATTGTGTTTTTTTTTCTCATTACATTTTTGTAGTGGGAATTTAAAAAAAAATTGTGATGACGTCATCAACATTTTTGCAAGGACACGTATATCAGTTGGGATAGATGTAGTGTAATACTAAGAATAAAATTATTGTATTCCCAAATTTTCGGGAAAATGAATTGGGTCGTTTTGAATAGTGATTTCTTATAATCAATAAAATAACGAAACAATTTACTCAGGTATACGGCGCCGGTGTGTAATATCTAGAGAGCGGATTTCTGTCGGGCTAGGCAAGCCCAAACTCGGTACGGCTCGTACGGGATGCGAATTTATTGCGATTGCGGACTGCACTTCGTTTATTTGAGATTAGAATAAAGCTGTTTCGTTGCACTCTGCTGTTAATTCCCGTTCTCATTTACTTAGCCGTTTGATTAATAAATCGTTAATTATATTTATGGAATTAGCACCGATTAAACGTGACGTAGCCCGACAAAAATCCGCTGTCTGGTAATATGAAAGGCAACTGAAAATCGTTTATGTATAAACATTCTTAATTTAAGATGACAAGCGTAACAGCATACGTGAGAGTCAAACAGAGAAACTGTAAACAAAACGACCATCGGTTTTATTGCTTCGACTTCCGCTTATTATATAAAACATTGGGTTTTATTTTAATTCTTGACGGTGAAATTCACAATTGGTTGATTATAAACATGTCTATTCCACATTCGCGGAACCAAGTGAGCGCATAAAACAAATGCAGGTCTGTAATGTTAAAGTCGATGTAAATAAGCGTGCTACCCTTATGTTTCAACCGAGTTTTTCCTTTAACAAATTTTGTGTCTACCAAATTGGGTTGGTTGGGGTGTAATACTAATAATAAGTGTTGCCTTTAATTTAATCAATAAAATAAATTGACTTCATTAATTTTTTTGAACCACCTCTTAAGAAAATCTAAAAAATATGAATGGAATGATATATCACAAGTACAAATTCATCATATTTTTTGCATTTTAGATAGGATTTATTCAGCAAAATTTAAGGGTGACGTCGTCAATTTTTTTAGGAGGGATGAACAAATACATTTTGAACAGAAGTTTACCATGCTTATAATAACTTTAAAATATTCCCAAGATTTCAAAGCATTCGGTTTTGTAATTCCTGATTAAATCGATAAAATAAATTCACGCCTTCATTAATTTTTTTGAGTTACCCTGCATATGCAAATCCAAAAATATGAATGGAATGATAAATCACAAGTACAGACTCATCATATTTTGTACATTTTAGATACGATTTATTCGGCAAACTTTTGAGCTGACGTCATCAGTTTTTTGTAGAAGATAACCAAATATATTTTGACTAAAAATTTATTATGCTGTTTATAACCTTAAAACATCTGCAAGATTTCAAAGCATTCGGTTTTGTAGTTCCTGATTAAATCAATAAAATAAATTTACGCATTCATTAATTTTTTTGAGTCACCCTGTATATGCAAATCCAAAAAATATGAATGGAGTGATAGATCACAAGTACAGACTCATCATATTTTGTACATTTTAGATATGATTTATTCCACAAACTTTTGAGCTGACGTCATCAAGTTTTTGGAGGGGATAAGCAAATATTTTTTGACTAAAAATTTATTATGCTCTTTATAGCCTTAAAACATCTGCAACATTTCAAAGCATTCTGGTTAGCAGATTAAAAATTAAATTTCAAAATGTTGTTTTATAATTTTGATTTTTTTTCCAAAAATCTGGACGTTTCGGGTGAAAAGTCGATTCAGAGTTGTAAACTACATGTGTAGGACTATGTTATTTTATACAATTGAAAACCCATTTACTATGTACAATTTTGAAGTGACGTCATCGCATTACTGGTGGGGATGATTAGACAAATTTTGGTTAGCGTTTTACCATCTACATGATATTCTTAATATAAGTACAAAATTTCACAACAATCGGTCGAGTACTTTCGGAGATTATCTGTCTAATAAAAATCCGGGACGGCAGACGGACGGACAGACGGACGGACAGACGGACAGACGGACAGACGGACAGACGGACAGACGGACAGACAGACGGAAATGGGAGACCTATTTCTTCGTCTTCTAGGGGTCATGAAAGATCGAGAAAACGTAAAAGTAGAGAGTCGGCCGACGGACTCGATTACAATACTTCCTTTGCTTACGCTCGGGAAGTAATAAACACAGGATTCAGTCAATGAAACAAATTTAATTAACAATATAATAATATAGCGATTAGATATGATCAGCAGAAAAATCTACAACTGCCTTTTTCAATCTGTGCCCATAATTATCGTCATCTAGAAGTTTAATTTTATAACGTTTCCAGTAATGAAGAAACTCTCTCTGTATAGATTCTCCAGCTTGCTCTGACCACAGTCCAAGGCCCCTATTACCTAAAAAGTGTAAACCATGTTTAAGATGAGAAATGGCAAAATGAATTTTTAAAGTCTCTGATGTGCCAGTAGCCTTTACAGTCTTCTGCGTTAAATACTTTTCTAATTTGGGCCACTCTATTTTTTTATTCGAAAAAGAAACTTCAACAACTTTATTCATTGCTTGAAAAGCAGAAATAAAAGGTGTAACTTGTAAAGGGGCTACTGTGTGGAGGATATCGGGATCTTTTAATTGTTCGGCATTTTGTAAAGCTTTCTGCAAGCATTGCCTTTTAAGAAGACTGTAAAGGCTACTGGCACATCAGAGACTTTAAAAATTCATGTTGCCATTTCTCATCTTAAACATGGTTTACACTTTTTAGGTAATAGGAGCCTTGGACTGTGGTCACAGCAAGCTGGAGAATCTATACACAGAGAGTTTCTTCATTACTGGAAACGTTATAAAATTAAACTTCTAGATGACGATAATTATGGGCACAGATTGAAAAAGGCAGTTGTAGATTTTTCTGCTGATCATATCTAATCTCTATATTATTATATTGTTAATTAAATTTGTTTCATTGACTGAATCATGTGTTTATTTATATTAAAAAAATGAAAGATTCAACAATTTAAATTTTTAAAGAAAAAAGGATCAGGTAAGATTTAAAATTTGATAAATTTTAGATCTTTATTTACAATGCTAACTGAAGATGCAGCTGTTTCTGGCGTCATTTTTTTTAAACATGTTTTCAATTGAGACACACTGTGAATTACGACATTGTTTAAATCAACAGGTTGGTCTACAGGAAAGTTGATATTGTCAAAATTGATGTTCTTATTACTAGTAAATACTGAGGAAAAATGTCTAGCGGAGCACTACGATTTTCTCAGCACCACACACTTGCATGTTCTCGTAAATCATATTTAAAGGAAGCTTACTGGTTGTGCTAGATTTACTTTTAACAAAACTCCAAAATTTTTTAGGGTTATCTATGATGGCATTCTCTGAATGTTCAACATACGATGAATAGGATCTATTAACAGCAGATTTACAATCGTTTCTAAGTTGGTAAAAATTTAAATAATCATTAAAGTCTTTGCTGATTTTATAACGCTTATAAGCAGCTCGCTTTAAATTAATTAAATTTCGGACTTCTTGAAAAAACCACACAGGAAAGCGCTTGTTACATTTGTTTTTACGAGGAACAAATCTTTCACAGGCAAATAAATGTGTGTAAAAAATGGAAACAGCAACATCAATATTATAACAATTATCAACACAATTTCAGTTAATTGATAACTAACTAATGTAACTAGCATTTTTAAATCAAGATATGTATCACAGAAATGATCTAAAAAGGAGGGTGGAATAAGTCTTCTTTGGTTAGTGCAACACATCCCTATCACAGTTCGAAAAACAAAGATCAAGTACATTATTACAACAATTAACAAAACAGTTAAATTGAGACAAATTGAAGGAATAAAATTTATCACAAATAAGAGGTCTTTTTCTGACTTGACATTGACAGGTAAAGACATATCGTAATTACATTTTGTACATGGGTAGAATAAGCATCAATGTTAGAATCTGGCGGAAAATACACAACACAAAAAATGTACCTTTTGTTAACAAGTTGAACAGAAACCCACAACTCTTCAATACTGGCGGTAGTACTTAAGACACTCGGTGTAAGACAACTTTTAACCGCAATCAGAACACCATCTCCAGATTTTTTAACACTGTTACCAGGATTTCTCTCATTACGAAAAACTGCGTACCTGTCATCAAGCACTTCTAAGTCAGAAATAGCTGGAGTCAACCATGTTTCGACAAAGACAAGAACGTCATAATTTTCACAGGCACAGGACAAATAACAATCTTTGAGTTTTGTGCGCAAGCGGCGGACGTTTTGATAATAAACGCTAATTTCTCTTAACGTTATTGAAGCTGCCTCCTCTGGGTTTAAAAAATTTGGGGATTTATTGTGATGGAATTGCCTTCGAATTAGATTGTTGACATTGTGAGGAAGGAACATTAGAAGCTTGATTTTCAATAGTAGTAGTAGTCTTGATGGGATTTTGGTTTTTTGGAGTGTTGTTGCTATTATAGTGGACCAAGAGCTATAAGGTTATATGGCCATCATAAAATCATCCCATTGTGTCGAAGTTACGTTGTTTACAATAGAAAAGGTTTTAAGGTCGTAAATAACGTGTCCACTGCAGCTCGACCGGCTCTTGTGGTTTCGTTCAGGGACGGTTTTCACTGAATATGAAAATCCACTACTCCACTATTTCTTTACTACCTGTAGCTGCTGAGGGTTCCGAAATAACCACTCGCTTTGAAAGCCGGTCCTGTTAAATGTGAGCAAAAAATGTTTAGAAGACGATTTATTGCCAACCGCTAAGCTTAGTGCGAACCACACAAAGGGGGTATTTATTTGCGGTCAACTACTTTTATGATGGTTATATAACCTTATTCCTTTTGGACAAGTATATCTATTTTTATTATATTTTTTATTGATCAAAACTCTAGAAACCCCAGTGTTTTATTATTAGTATAATGTTGACTTGAACATTTTTAAATGGGAAAACTTAACAATACAAACAAGTATAGACTTGTCGCTTATCAATAATAATGAATATATTTTTGGACCAGTTGTTAATTCGGTTCCTATCATGGGTTGACGATAAGAACACTCCACAGTTCCAGACCAAATATAGACAAGTGTGTTTTCGTAACATAATGCGTTGAAATGCTAAAATGCTTTCTAAAAATATACCGTAAAAAAAAGTGGGATCTAGTATCGCGTAGACAAACAAAAAAATTATAAGGTATCAAAACAAATTTATAGGATGTAATTTACCTTCTTATACGGTTACTGGTATTACTTATCTATATTCATTATAATTTATAAAGGTTAAGTAAAAATTTGCAAAATCAATTGTTTTAATTGTTTAAGAGACGGAATTTGTTGGACTACTTCCAGGGCGAGGAAAGTCCAGTCGAAATAACCTTCGACCATTTTTTTATTACCCGCCTATTAAATACAAACTCGCCAAAGCTTAAGTAAAAAAAAATTGGTCGAAGATTATTTCGACAGAACTTCCTTCGCCCATAAAATACAGTAGGTACATCAAATTAGTTTGATTTGAATAAGTTTGTCGCCTTAAAATAAAGGATTAAAATTATTAAATAAGCCAAAGTCGAACAAAATGTTCTGAATATTATTATTAAGATCCTTACTTAATCATTATTAAATATTCTTACTAGTGGAGTGCCGTAAGGTTTATACCTCGGAACCCGGTTCCACTGAATGGATTTTTGTAAAACCTTTTGGAATGTGTTTTTAACACTAAATACTAAAATGTTTACCCATTTATTTTTGCCGATCTTAATTTTTTAATTATTAAAATAAATAATAATAATTTTTTCTGGGTTTTCATTCATTTTCTATTAAAAACTCGAAATTTTTTGCTCTTAAAGTTAGATTTGTCATAAGATAACTAGTACAAACTTGTCCTTGGGGCCTCAGATAAAAAGGTGAGAAGAAGAAGGGATTATACATAGAAGGGACAACACAAGATGTTTGATGTCGGGCGCAACATAATAGTACACGTTGCAACTAGCTAGGCTAAACACGTAGCTATTTTTGTGCATTTCGAAAAAACATGTTCTGTTTTTTATTATTTTGATTATTATAATAAGATTATTCCTTTATTGGCTTTCTCAAGTAAAATAACAGTGGATGATAATATCATTCCGATTAAACCACTACTGTTATTTCAACGTATTTGCATTTAAAAAAAAATCGGATGAAGAACTTAAAATCTACATGATTTTCGAATTAGCTCCTTATTCTCTTGCTCTTTTTGAAGATGACGAAATACGTAAAACAAAAAAATTTGCATTTTATGACCTATTCCCAGAAATGACGGTGAATGTTAACAATGTACAAAAATTTTCATACGTAATATGTTGGGATGTTAATACACCTTTGCAAGTGTCAAAAAAATACCTCGATGGAAAGAACTCGTCGCTCTAAAAAAAATGCATGTACGTAATGACATCGTATTCCACAAAAACACGCCTCTCAAAATAGGACAAGAAAAATATTTTTAGCAAACGCCAAAAATAAGAGGAGCCTCATAGATATGCTACGAAGCACATTTGTGGAAAATAAAATTTTTTCTTATCGAGTGGAAACTAACGCCGACCAATTAATACTTAATAATTGAAACCGAAATTAATTTGCAATCCGAAACCGTTGTAGTTTCTGAGGATGTGTACTAGTTTTACTGACTGCGCTTTCACTAACGGATTGAGAAATTTATTTTCAAAAACCAGCAAAAGGCCAAACACCACAAAAAGTATACTTATCTAAAAGCTTGGAAATAGTATTACCAAAGTGTAAACAGCATATCCCTTTTTTAGATTCTTTCACTGGGTCTGACACGAAGTCCCCTTTTTCGCAACGGGGAAAAATATCTTTGCAAAAAATTTAGAGCAACGACTGGACTTAACAAAATGCTGCAGCAGTTTTTGAAAATGAATGCAAAGACGCCAATAACATTTTTAAAGCTCATGTTACATGCGCCCTTGCCTTATACGCTGTCCCTCAAAAATAAAAGATCTAAATATCTTAAGCTACAACTTTTTACTTCCCGAGCGTAAGCAAAGGAAGTATTGTAATCGAGTCCTTCGGCCGACTCTCTACTTTTACGTTTTCTCGATCTTTCATGCGATCTTTCATGACCCCTAGAAGACCAAGAAATAGGTCTCCCATTTCCGTCTGTCTGTCCGTCTGTCCGTCTGTCCGTCTGTCCGTCTGTCCGTCTGTCCGTCCGTCTGTCCGTCCGTCTGTCCGTCTGCCGTCCCGGATTTTTATTAGACAGATAATCTCCGAAAGTACTCGACCGATTGTTGTGAAATTTTGTACTTATATTAAGAATATCATGTAGATGGTAAAACGCTAACCAAAATTTGTCTAATCATCCCCACCACAAATGCGATGACGTCACTTCAAAATTGTACATAGTAAATGGGTTTTCAATTGTATAAAATAACATAGTCCTACACATGTAGTTTACAACTCCGAATCGACTTTTCACCCGAAACGTCCAGATTTTTGGAAAAAAAATCAAAATTATAAAACAATATTTTGAAATTTAATTTTTAATCTGCTAACCAGAATGCTTTGAATGTTGCAGATGTTTTAAGGCTATAAAGAGCATCATAAATCTTTAGTCAAAAAATATTTGCTTATCCCCTCCAAAAACTTGATGACGTCAGCTCAAAAGTTTGTGGAATAAATCATATCTAAAATGTACAAAATATGATGAGTCTGTACTTGTGATCTATCACTCCATTCATATTTTTTGGATTTGCATATACAGGGTGACTCAAAAAAATTAATGAATGCGTAAATATATTTTATTGATTTAATCAGGAACTACAAAACCGAATGCTCTGAAATCTTGCAGATGTTTTAAGGTCATAAAGAGCATAATAAATGTTTAGTCAAAATATATTTGCTTTTCCCCTCCAAAAACTTGATGACGTCAGCTCGAAAGTTTGCCGAATAAATCATATCTAAAATGTACAAAATATGATGAGCCTGTACTTGTCATTTATCACTCCATTCATATTTTTTGGATTTGCATATACAGAGTGACTCAAAAAAATTAATGAATGCGTAAATATATTTTATTGATTTAATCAGGAACTACAAAACGGAATGCTCTGACATCTTGCAGATGCTTTAAGGTTATAAAGAGCATAATACATGTTTAGTCAAAATATATTTGCTTATCCCCTCCAAAAACTTGATGACGTCAGCTCGAAAATTTGCCGAATAAATCATATCTAAAATGTACAAAATATGATCAGTCTGTACTTGTGATCTATCACTCCATTCATATTTTCTGGATTTGCATATACAGGGTGATTCAAGAAAATAAATGAAAGCGTAAATTTATTTTACTGATTTACTCAGGAACTACAAAACCGAATGCTTCGAAATCTTGAAGATATTTTAAAATTATCATAAGCATGGTAAATTTTTGATCAAAACGTATTTGGTCGTCCCCCCTAAAAAATTTATGATGTCACCACAAAATTTTGCTGAATAAATCCTATCTAAAATGTACAAAATATGGTGAGTCTCTTCTTGTGATTTATCATTCCATTCAAATTTTTTCGATTTGCATATACAGGGTGACTCAAAAAATTAATGAATGCGTAAATTTATTTTATTGATTTAATCAGGAACTACAAAACCGAATGCTTTGAAATCTTGCACATGTTTTAAGGTTATAAAGAGCATAATAAATTTTTAGTCAAAATATATTTGGTTATCTTCTACAAAAAACTGATGACGTCAGCTCAAAAGTTTGCCGAATAAATCGTATCTAAAATGTACAAAATATGATGAGTCTGTACTTGTGATTTATCATTCCATTCATATTTTTGGATTTGCATATGCAGGGTGACTTAAAAAAATTAATGAAGGCGTGAATTTATTTTATCGATTTAATCAGGAATTACAAAACCGAATGCTTTGAAATCTTGGGAATATTTTAAAGTTATTATAAGCATGGTAAACTTTTGTTCAAAATGTATTTGTTCATCCCTCCTAAAAAAATTGATGACGTCACCCTTAAATTTTGCTGAATAAATCCTATCTAAAATGCAAAAAATATGATGAGTTTGTACTTGTGATTTATCATTCCATTCATATTTTTTAGATTTTCTTAAGAGGTGGTTCAAAAAAATTAATGAAGTCAATTTATTTTATTGATTAAATTAAAGGCAACACTTATTATTAGTATTACACCCCAACCAACCCAATTTGGTAGACACAAAATTTGTTAAAGGAAAAACTCGGTTGAAACATAAGGGTAGCACGCTTATTTACATCGACTTTAACATTACAGACCTGCATTTGTTTTATGCGCTCACTTGGTTCCGCGAATGTGAAATAGACATGTTTATAATCAACCAATTGTGAATTTCACCGTCAAGAATTAAAATAAAACCCAATGTTTTATATAATGAGCGGAAGTCGAAGCAATAAAACCGATGGTCGTTTTGTTTACAGTTTCTCTGTTTGACTCTCACGTATGCTGTTACGCTTGTCATCTTAAATTAAGAATGTTTATACATAAACGATTTTCAGTTGCCTTTCATATTACTAGACAGCGGATTTTTGTCGGGCTACGTCACGATTATAGGTGGGGACGCGCTGGATCGCCGGGACTCAGTAGCGGGTGATAGATAATCACTGAATTTAATCAGTACTAATTCCTTAAATATAATTAACGATTTATTAACCAAACGGCTAAGTAAATGAGAACGGGAATTAACAGCAGAGTGCAACGAAACAGCGTTATTCTAATCTCAAATAAACGAAGTGCAGTCCGCAACCGCAATGAATTCGCATCCCGTACGAGCCGTACCGAGTTTGGCCTTGCCTAGCCCGACAGAAATCCGCTCTCTAGATATTACACACCGGCGCCGTATACGTGAGTAAATTGTTTCGTTATTTTATTGATTATAAGAAATCAATATTCAAAACGACCCAATTCATTTTCCCGAAAATTTGGGAACACAATAATTTTATTCTTAGTATTACACTACATCTATCCCAACTGATATACGTGTCCTTGCAAAAATGTTGATGACGTCATCACAATTTTTTTTTAAATTCCCACTACAAAAATGTAATGAGAAAAAAAAACATAATAGGCATGCAGTCGTCAAGTTTCCGACAGCGAGGGAAGTACTGTCTAAACTCTTTAGACCAATTTTTTGTAAAAGCAACAGCTAAAAATAGCTGCGTTAAATTACCGTCTTTGGCACCTACTGCAGATGCCGCTTTTAGGCACTTTAAAAAGAGTATACCTGCATGGCTCGGAAGAGAAATATTACCAGAAGAATGGGGTTGGAAATATGAAAGCGAAATACTGATACCAGAAATAATGACGTAACTATATCAGCTCCACAGACCTTACTGAAAATGATTTTTTACGAACACAAAACAGAATGTGTATCATCTTGTGGGTGCAGGAAGAGTGGGTTGAAATGCACTGTAGCTTGCTTAAAATGCAATGGCAATAGTTGTCCTAATCCATCACTTATCATCAAAGTGAATGAGATTGACAATGATAATGTAGATAATTGACTCAAAATTTTTCAGTTTTTATAAAATAAAATAATAAATATTTATTTTTTTATTCATGCAGTATATTTTACCTATTTTTTGTATCTTTGGTCCGATATGTATACGATTTTGGGCAACTTGCCTTATTATCAATTTTTTTTTGTAAATTTGTTATTTTTAGCTAAAAAATTATAAATTGATGTTAAAGTTATTGTACAAATATCATTTATTGTATATAAAATTGAAATCTATACTACAATTTTTTTTTCATTCATATTTTTCTCATTCTTCAATTAATTGTTGTTATAAATTGTTGTAATAGAGATCGGCAAATTTTGATTGGTAAACTTTTTCATTTAAGCTTTTAACAATGTAATCGAAAAGGCTTCACGAAAATCCATTCAGTGGAACCGGGTTCCGAGGTTTTTACACTTTTATGTCTTACGGCACTCCACTATACCTAATTTGGTCAATAAAAAATTATAAAGTGATCCATTTTATAAAATTTATTGTATCTCATCAAAGAAAAAAGATATGTCGTCCTCTAGTTTCAATCCGTCGACCCTGGATATGTAAACAAAATCAAGGTAGATCCGCAAACCACAAATTCAAGAGTACATATATTATTTCATACAATTTCGGTAATGTTTATTATAACATATAATAAGTAGACGTGATCAAATTATTGGTGGGGATAATTGTCCAAATTTTGGTTAGCGTTTTACCATCTACACGGTATTCTTAATACACATACATTTGACAACAATCGGTCCAGTAGTTTAGGAGATTATCTGTGTAAAAAAACCCGGACAGGCGGCAGACAGACAGTCGGACAGACGGAGACGGGGATCCTGTTTCTTCGTTCTCTAGGGGTTATGGAGGGGTCGAGAAAACGTAAACGTAGATAGTCGGCCGATGGACTCGATTACAATACTTCCTTGGCTTACGCTCGGAAGTAAAAATTTATAAATATGCCACATAATAATAATTAGACGTTACAGTTTCGAAAAACAAACCTATTTTGCTTTAATTTTAAATATATTTTTATTTTAGTAAGTGACTCCAATTGTACCCAACGGACGCTCACCAACTATACTGGAGTATTGCGCCAAGCTCGTCACACCAAGTGAAATATATTTATAAAATCAGTCTTGCCATTACCCGAAAAATTTCTTTTAGGTGTACTCTCCCACCACATCCAGACTTTGGTCGATGGACTATGTATGACGTACCCTCTCAAAAATCCCCTGGGGAAGTGGTACCCTCACGGACAGTTTTAGAAGTGAGTTGCAACAAAAATCATAAACTCGATACCTACGAAATTGTTACCTGCGTTCGCGGAGAGTGGCGACCCGAAATTGGGAAATGTTTACGTAAGAATTTGGTAATTAATAATAATACCTTTTAGTGAAACGAAGTCTTTAGGGACGTGTCCTGCGATCGACAGTACTTCGATTATGACGGTGACTTGCACCCTCAACGAGCAAACGTTGAAATCTTGTGCTGACGCTTTTGACGGGACGGTCGCAAGGTTTCATTGTGCTCGCTTTTTCGAAAATCAGGGCCAGGAAAAGGATCCTTTTCGCTTGTGCTCTAACGGAAAATGGATTGGAAGTTTACCGACCTGTGTCCCACGTAAGTTTGTAAAACATCCTGCCGAATCACCACCCATGCACTAATTTCCGGTCTTTCTGCCTTCCCGAAAGCAAGCAAAAAGGAGGACCGTATCGCTTGTAATTTTCGGTGTATAATCTTTTTCTACTTTTTTTTAAATGAAGTGTGTAATTTATTCATTTATTATTTTCTACAAGTACTTACTACTTAAAATTAATGTATAGAAGTCGCCACTGGTCTTATACACAAAACACCCCTATAACTACCGTAACAGGATATAGGTACTTGATAGATCACTAATTTCATTTGTCACACGTAATGGCTGCTGGCATATAAGGTCTCTCGTTTCTGTATATCTCTTGTCAGTTTCGTCTGTTGGCCATTGTATTAAAAAAAATTGGTCCAAGGTTACTTCGACAGAATTTCCCTCACACTTGAAGTACAATCCAGCAAATCCCACTTCTTTGAAAAATTATTAAAAAAATAGTTTTTGATAACCTTTATATAATAAAAACCAGTGGTGTAAATGACATCTTGAACCCCTGCGCTGCGGAGGCGCAAATTCCAAGGGGGGCCGTCCGCAGAATAAAATATATTCAAAGCAAATAACCAACGGAAAAGAGTGTATTATTATCAGGATACATGCTTAAGTTCGATTGTTTATGTTTACACATCGGAAGAATGTCATGCAGAAACATTGTAGAAATTTGTTTGATTTGAATGAGTTGTTTCCTTAAAAGAGAGGACTAAAATTATTAATTAAGCCACAATGGAATAAAATGTTGTCAATACGATTATTATTATTCTTATTTGATCATATTAACATAAAGATGTGGATATCCTCACATTTTCTAGAAAATCAGATTCTTAATTTGATAAATAAAAAATGGGTCGAAGGCTGTAAGTGTAATGCGACAAATGAGAACCTCTGTAAAGTAAATACAAGCGGCATAAATACCACCTCCGCAACCCCTACGCCGTACGGACAATGTAAAATATATTCAAGCATCACATAACTAACGGGATAAAATGTTCTTCAGGACTAGGTAATAGGAATCTGAAGCTGATGTTTATTTATGTTTATACAGCGAAAGAATGTCACGTAGAAATTAGTGAGATTTGAATGAGTTTGTCTTCTCTAAACACAGGACTAAAATGATTAATTAAACCATAATCCAACAAAATGTTCTGAATACTTACTATAATTCTTATTTTAACATTATTATACAAATAAAGCCGTGCGTATTCTCAGATTTTCAAGAAAATGGGGTGACTAGTTCTTAATTTGACCAATAAAAAATTTGTGAGGATGTCATCAACATGGATAATATTAGTTACAGCACAAAAGAAAAGTAATCACAGCGTATTACCAATGCAAGTATAAAAAATTCGTCGAAACTTGTTTCAACAGAACTTCCCTCGCTCCTGAAGTACGATGAAACATATCCAGCATTTTCGAAAATTATAAAATTAGATTTTGCGTATTTGATGTTTTTTATGAGAACCCCTATAATTTTTTACTTCACAAAATCATCACTTTTGCAGGAACACTTATTTCACCTTAGATTTGTTCAGTAATACTAATAATAATGTATTATATCCCACTCCCACAATTTTCGGAAAAATGGAGTGAGCTATTCTTGATTTAATCAATAAAGTAAATTAATCTGTTTATGTAAATTTAAAAAATTGGTCCAAAGAGTTTAGACAGTACTTCCCTCGCTGTCGGAAACTTGACGACTGCATGCCTATTGTGTTTTTTTTTCTCATTACATTTTTGTAGTGGGAATTTAAAAAAAATTGCGATGACGTCATCAACATTTTTGCAAGGACACGTATATCAGTTGGGATAGATGTAGTGTAATACTAAGAATAAAATTATTATATTCTCAAATTTTCGGGAAAATGAATTGGGCGTTTTGAATATTGATTTGTAATAATCAATAAAATAACGAAACAATTTACTCACGTATACGTATCAGAGGCAACTGAAAATCGTGTATGTATAAACATTCTTAATTTAAGATGGCAGGCGTAACAGCATACGTGAGAGTCAAACAGAGAAACTGTAAACAAAACGACCATCGGTTTTATTGCTTCGACTTCCGCTTATTATATAAAACATTGGGTTTTATTTTAATTCTTGACGGTGAAATTCACAATTGGTTGATTATAAACATGTCTATTTCAAATTCGCGGAACCAAGTGAGCGCATAAAACAAATGCAGGTCTGTAATGTTAAAGTCGATGTAAATAAGCGTGCTACCCTTATGTTTCAACCGAGTTTTTCCTTTAACAAATTTTGTGTCTACCAAATTGGGTTGGTTGGGGTGTAATACTAATAATAAGTGTTGCCTTTAATTTAATCAATAAAATAAATTGACTTCATTAATTTTTTTGAACCACCTATTAAGAAAATCTAAAAAATATGAGTGGAATGATAAATCACAAGTACAAACTCATCATATTTTTTGCATTTTAGATAGGATTTATTCAGCAAAATTTAAGGGTGACGTCATCAATTTTTTTAGGAGGGATCAACAAATACATTTTCAACAAAAGTTTACCATGCTTATAATAACTTTAAAATATTCCCAAGATTTCAAAGCATTCGGTTTTGTAATTCCTGATTAAATCGATAAAATAAATTCACGCCTTCATTAATTTTTTTGAGTCACTCTGCATATGCAAATCCAAAAATATGAATGGAATGATAAATCACAAGTATAGACTCATCATATTTTGTACATTTTAGATACGATTTATTCGGCAAACTTTTGAGCTGACGTCATCAGTTTTTTGTAGAAGATAACCAAATATATTTTGACTAAAAATTTATTATGCTCTTTATAACCTTAAAACATCTGCAAGATTTCAAAGCATTCAGTTTTTTAGTTCCTGATTAAATCAATAAAATAAACTTACGCATTCATTAATTTTTTTGAGTCATCCTGTATATGCAAATCGAAAAAATTTGAATGGAATGATAAATCACAAGAAGAGACTCACCATATTTTGTACATTTTAGATAGGATTTATTCAGCAAAATTTTGTGGTGACGTCATAAATTTTTTAGGGGGGACGACCAAATACGTTTTGATCAAAAATTTACCATGCTTATGATAATTTTAAAATATCTTCAAGATTTCGAAGCATTCGGTTTTGTAGTTCCTGAGTAAATCAGTAAAATAAATTTACGCTTTCATTTATTTTCTTGAATCACCCTGTATATGCAAATCCAAAAAATATGAATGGAGTGATAGATCACAAGTACAGACTGATCATATTTTGTACATTTTAGATATGATTTATTCGGCAAATTTTCGAGCTGACGTCATCAAGTTTTTGGAGGGGATAAGCAAATATATTTTGACTAAACATTTATTATGCTCTTTATAACCTTAAAACATCTGCAAGATGTCAGAGCATTCCGTTTTGTAGTTCCTGATTAAATCAATAAAATATATTTACGCATTCATTAATTTTTTTGAGTCACTCTGTATATGCAAATCCAAAAAATATGAATGGAGTGATAAATGACAAGTACAGACTCATCATATTTTTTACATTTTAGATATGATTTATTCGTCAAACTTTCGAGCTGACGTCATCAAGTTTTTGGAGGGGATAAGCAAATATATTTTGACTAAACATTTATTATGCTCTTTATGACCTTAAAACATCTGCAAGATTTCAGAGCATTCGGTTTTGTAGTTCCTGATTAAATCAATAAAATATATTTACGCATTCATTAATTTTTTTGAGTCACTCTGTATATGCAAATCCAAAAAATATGAATGGAGTGATAAATGACAAGTACAGACTCATCATATTTTTTACATTTTAGATATGATTTATTCGTCAAACTTTCGAGCTGACGTCATCAAGTTTTTGGAGGGGATAAGCAAATATATTTTGACTAAACATTTATTATGCTCTTTATGACCTTAAAACATCTGCAAGATTTCAGAGCATTCGGTTTTGTAGTTCCTGATTAAATCAATAAAATATATTTACGCATTCATTAATTTTTTTGAGTCACCCTGTATATGCAAATCCAAAAAATATGAATGGAGTGATAGATCACAAGTACAGACTCATCATATTTTGTACATTTTAGATATGATTTATTCCACAAACTTTTGAGCTGACGTCATCAAGTTTTTGGAGGGGATAAGCAAATATTTTTTGACTAAAGATTTATGATGCTCTTTATAGCCTTAAAACATCTGCAACATTTCAAAGCATTCTGGTTAGCAGATTAAAAATTAAATTTCAAAATGTTGTTTTATAATTTTGATTTTTTTTCCAAAAATCTGGACGTTTAGGGTGAAAAGTCGATTCAGAGTTGTAAACTACATGTGTAGGACTATGTTATTTTATACAATTGAAAACCCATTTACTATGTACAATTTTGAAGTGACGTCATCGCATTAGTGGTGGGGATGATTAGATAAATTTTGGTTAGCGTTTTACCATCTACATGATATTCTTAATATAAGTACAAAATTTCACAACAATCGGTCGAGTACTTTCGGAGATTATCTGTCTAATAAAAATCCGGGACGGCAGACGGACAGACGGACGGACAGACGGACGGACAGACGGACGGACAGACGGACGGACAGACGGACGGACAGACGGACGGACAGACGGACAGACGGACAGACAGACGGAAATGGGAGACCTATTTCTTCGTCTTCTAGGGGTCATGAAAGATCAAGAAAACGTAAAAGTAGAGAGTCGGCCGACGGACTCGATTACAATACTTCCTTTGCTTACGCTCGGGAAGTAAAAATACTAACGCAATGGTAAATCACAAGTAAAGACTTATCATATTTTGCACATTTTAGATAGTATTTATTTGGCAAAATTTTGACATGACGTCATCAATTTGGGGGGGGGAAGAGTATTTTAATTAAAAATTTACCATGCGTGCAATAACTTCAAAACGTCTGCAAGATTTCAAGGCATTCGGTTTTGCAGTTCTTGGTTGAGGCCAATTTTGCATTATGCACAATCTCGAGGTCATATGTGTCAACAAACGGTCAGTCGAAGACGAAATCGTATAAAACAAATCAATTTTATTTTCTGTTACATTTAGGCCAGAAGGGGGCCTGATCGTCCAGGATCACAAACATATCCGTATAAACCGTCTCTGAACAAGTACAGACATTGTAAAATATATTTTTGCGCTCGTGGGAGTAAAAGTCGGTTTCTATGACCGCAAAATCGGCAGAGAAATAAAATATTTGCTCTCTAGGGAGAGAAATACATAAACAAATTTAATTTAGGAGTCAACAAATTCAGTGCAGCAGCTTCAGCAGCATCCATGCATTTCCTACGGATCTTCGTTTTGCATTTTGATTGAAAAAAATCGGTGGTATCTCAACAATATGCGTAGTATTTAAAATGTTTACGTTTATACATCGGAAGAATGTTACGTAGACATTTGCTTGATTTGAATGAGTTTATCGCGTCAAAACAAATAACTAAAATTATTGAACAAAATATTCTGAATCTTATTACAATTTCAATTCATACCTTATCATTATTTTATTGTTTATTCGACAAAATTTTGATCTGACGTCATCAATTTTTTGGAGGGGATAAGTAAATATAGTTTGATTAAAAATTTATTATGCTTATCATAACTTTAAAAGCGTTTGGTTTTGCAGATTCAAAATTAAATTACAAAATGTTGTTTTATAATTTTGACTTTTTTTTCAAAATTCTGTACGTTTCGAGTAAAAACTCAACGCGGAGTCATAAAGTACATGTAGAACTATGTTATTTTATACAATTTAAAACCAATTTTAGTAGGTACAACTTTGAAGTGACATCATCACAATATTGGTGGAGATGATTAGAAAAATTTTGGATAGCATTTTACCATCTACATGATATTCCTGTCATAAATACAAAATTTGACAACAATCAACCCAGTACTTTCGGAGATTACCTGTCTAATAAAAATCCGGGACGGCAGACAGACGGACAGACAGATAGCTAGACAGACAGACAGATAAATAGACAGACAGACAGGCGGAAACGGAAGACCTATTTCTTCGTATTCTACGAGTCATGAAAGGCCGAGAATACGTAAACGTAGAGAGTCGGCCGACGGACTCGATTACAATATTTCCTTCGCTTACGTTCGGGAAGTAAAAATTAAAACCAAGGAGGGAGCGTCCCTCATTTAATCAATGGTAAACAAACGCCGGCAAAAGAACTCCACACAAGAGCCATTTATGATACTTTTCGTACTACATCGCAAGCGGGAAGATGTCAACAGAAGATCTGCAGAAGAGGTGCACTTTGGTTACGAATGGGTTCACAGGTAGCAAATAGTAAAATAATTTGACCTTGACCCATTCATGGGTGCAAAGCTAAACATTCTAGACCGAGCGCAAATTAGAACCCGAGACGCGTAGCGTCGAAGGCTCTAAAACGCGAGGTCTAGAAGTGTCTTTACAATCGTGGTTAATATACTATTTTTTTCATTAGTAAAAACCGTAAGAGAATATTTTGAAAAAATAAACTTCAATTTTTTGACGCAATATGATTTTGTTGTGATTTCTAATCAAACTTAACCTAAATCTTCAATACAAAAAAAACCGTTTACACTTGTTGCATTAATCATTTTTTCTTTCACCGTCTACCAACTACCATGCGTATGCTCAAGTAATGTTAGTAGCACACATTTATTCATTCTTTAAGAAATAATCACATCAAGTATTTCATACATAACCTCAATCTTCTTTTTGAACCTTGGTCGCAAAAGTTGCACTTTGCTACCTCTAAACAAGTCGACATTTGCATGTTTCATGGCTGCTAGTGAAAAAAAAAATTAATAAACTCTGTATTCGGTAAAAAAAAAATAAAAACAATACAATTTGGAAAAATACTTTCAAGTTTTCTATCAGCGCACAAGTGGTAAAGAACTGATGATGATAAAGACAACATTTCCTAGGCCAAATAAATTTCACATTTTCCAAATTGTTTGGAAATTATACAGGATGTTTAAACAAATTTTTGAATTATTCAATAATATTTTTTGCTTCAATCAAAAAATGTCCAAGTATGCAACAGTCAGATTAAAATAATTATCAAGCAATTTTTAGGATGTGGACAAGTATTACGCAGAAAAGAACCCACGCTGATTGTTGGCGGACATGAAACACTAAGACGAGAGTACCCTTGGCAGGTCGCATTATATCGATCATCGGATAAAAACTTACTTTGTAGTGGAACTTTACTAAATCAGAGAGTTATTCTAACTGGTAATTTTCGATTGTAGTAAGAAGGGGAATTAGATAAACAATAAATTTTCAGCGGCGCACTGTATAACAGACGATAAAGGCAAACTTCAACCAAAGGAACAGTATGTGGTAGCCGTTGGTAAATATTTTCGGCAATATGACCACCCCGACGATGCTGCAGATGCACAGTTTTCTTCTGTATGTTTAGCCAAACTAACGTGGGAAAAATTATTACAGTTTACAATTTTTAGATTTTCAGGTGTACGACATGTATGTTCCTCGACAGTACAAGGCATATATTCAGCATTACTTTGGCGATGTTGGTATTATAATTACGACGAAAATTTTTAACATTTCTGCCAGTGTTCGACCTATATGTGTTATGTGGGAGTCAAAGCGCCATCAAGTACTGACAGACCCTAGTAGACAGAAATACGCTTACGTAAACTTTCAAGTTTACGTTAGTTGTTAGAATTCAAATCCTGATTTTTTCTAGGTCAGCGGTTGGGGTTACACTGTAGAGTACACAAATCTTTCTGATGTACTTAGATATTTAAAAGTTCCGCTTATCACCGACGAAGATTGCAATCAAAGATTACCCGAAGATGTCATCGAATACATGACTGACGATAAGTTGTGTGCAGGCTTTTTAAATTCTAGTAAACTTTGTCACTTATTTGGAAACATAATCGATGTTGAAATTTTAGGTACTTCTGTATGTAAAGGTGACAGCGGTGGAGGTCTCATTGCCAAATACAAGAAACGCTATTATATCATCGGAACTGTTAGTATTTCACCCCAAGCAGAATCGGCATATGGTGGCTGTAACAGTCAAACATACACTCTCTACACGAGGTTTTCGTATTATATTGAAAGCTTTATACTGGAAAAGGAAGCTCGATTTAGACCGTGAGTTTTAAATTTTTATTTAGAAATCTGGTGACAATGGCCGTATGTTTGTACCATCGCTGGACAAAAAAAACTGGGACACAATAGGTAACTAGATAATTTTGAAAATTCGAAATTTAAAACGTGTAAGTTGGGCTTTTCCTGTCAAAAATATTATTTATTAGGTTTGTGGAACATTTTCGCATATTTTATTTATTGTTTTCAAGAAATTAGTCGAAAAGATAAAGGCGTAAACGAGAGCGTAAAATTAGGAACGTAACTTTATTCAAGAGAAAATAAAAAACTGGAATTATAACTAGAAACATTATACTGAAGATGACAATTCAACTGATCAGTATTTTGTCATTGCACCATTTGCATCGATCACATTCTGTAGTCGACGAGGCATGGAAGCAATTAACTGCTTCATATATCCAGGTGTTACAGTTTCCCATGCCTCGACAATTTTTTCTTGTAATTCTAGTGGATTTCTAGGTCGAAAATCATTTTGATAAATATATTTTTGCATTTCTCCCCAAACATTTTCAATTACGTTTAAATCTGGGCTCCTAGAGGGCCAAGGCAAAACATTCACTCCCTGGGCTTCCAAATACCGACTTACCAGTCGGGCATTATGAACTGGACAGTTATCCTGCAATGGGTTTTATAATTATTAAAAAAAAAATGAAAAGAAGAATAGCACAAACTTGTTGAAATATAAAGTTTCGTTCTCCAAAAACTGGTATTACTGAGGGGAGCATAAGTTCCTCTAGAAGCCTTCTGTATACATTAGCGTTTAATCTTTCTTCTACTATTGCGCAAATTCCACGTCCTCTGCTGCTAACCCACCCCCAAACATTAACGGAAAAGCGACCGGATTGTTTATATTTATTGCAATAGCGTTCATCATATCTCGTTCCTGGGAGTCTATAGACACGACGACGGCCATTACTATATGATTTGAAAGTTTTTTCGTCGGAAAATATCACATTATTCCACATATCTGCAGGTTCATTGACAAATTCCTGAGCAAATAATACCCTATTTGCCTTGTTTTGCTCAGTTAAAAATATTTTATTGGCAGCAGCCCGATTTCTTAATTCAGTTTCGTGGACTCTCTTCCGGGCTGTTTTCAATGATGCAGGGAAATTCGTTTGCTGCCTTGCGTTAACCACTGTTTCAAAAGGATATTCTCGAACGAAATTTGCCAATTGAATGTTTTCGTCTGCAGTCGTTTTTCTTGGACGACCCGACCCCGCTCGTCTGATAATTCTACCATATTCATTAATTTTTTTTTTCGCCAGTAGGACAGTATTCTTGCTAATATGCAGCTCAGTTGCTATTGTTCTAATTGAGACCCCATCCCTTAAACGTTGGGCAATAGTTTGCTTTTGAACTTCATTCAAACTTGGCATTTTTGAATTGGCACTTGACATTAATCAAGGTGACATTTTTTAAATTTCATGTTGAATTACATTTTAAAGAGCTGTTTACAATGCAAAAATTTTCAGTGTCCCAGTTTTTTATTTCCACCGATGGTACGTAATACGCCAAAACCAAAGGTCTAACACTGAAGACTGATTACTGATTATCCACAAAAAGAAAGCTTATGCATCCCTATAACAAAAACTATTTCAAAATTTAATTCTCAATAGATATGGGTGTACTTGTTAAATAGTAAAGTGACTTTGATAAACGTTAGGAACTAAATTTGTAAAGACAATTCTGTATACTGAGTGCAGGTAGCTTACCTACACTTCTCTTGTTCGCTATCTCACATATCTTTTTGCACTCATGATCTTTTTTGATGATTTTCTGGCATTCAACATGGTGCGGGAAGTTGAACTTACCTTAAAATAATCGGGTAGTGTCAACATTGTGTCGTGTTTATGGCGCTGTCAACGCCGTTGTTTATAAATAACTCACAGATAATCTCTTCAGTTTAAAGATATATTCGTTGCAAAAAATATTGTACACAACACGTTCGTGAGCCTGCTTCCCGCACTCACGCAAATGCGGCACTGCCTTCGATCGTGCCACAAACAAGCGTTCACGCAGGAAGTAGGCTAGTTGTGTAAATCACTAATACCCCTTCAAGTTACCGTATCACTATAACTTTAAAATGGATCTGATACTTTCAAATTTAGGCGTCTGGATTGTCAAGATCCTCTTAATTGTGACGACGATAACCCTCCAATTACGTCATTCCCACCTACAGAGCCGACAACAGAAATTGTAACAGAATCGTCTGGGAGGTAAAGTAGCCCGAGGTAATCGAAACCCGTTTGTAATAAAAAAAATCTTCATACAAGTAGTCGCTGCATTTTACCAAATCACCCCGAATCTGGAAAGTGGAGTATCCTTGGAGCAACTACAGCACTGGAACCTGGAACACCAGTAACATCAGGAACCGTTTTAAAACTAGAATGTAACGAACGTTTTTTGATGGAGGGTCAAAATTTAATATACTGTGACAAAAACAACAAGTGGTCATCCGAACTTGGTCGATGCTTAAGTACGTCGTCAGCTGATCAACTTACACTTGTTGCTTTTATTTTATTTTTGCAGAAAGTTGTCCACCGAGAGTAAGTACTCCAACAATGCATGTTACATGCGTCTACAGGGAGAAAGAGATTGAAAACTGTACTGAACCAGTTGAAGGTACTATCGCTAAATTTCGGTGTGCTCCGTTTTATGAAGATTTACAGTTAAAAAAAAGGCCTGTTCATATCTGTAATGATGGTACTTGGGACCAACCACTTCCAGAGTGTGAACCGAGTAAGTGCGAATGTTGAACTTTATAGTCTGTTCGGAATAATATTAGGAGATCTATTGAACTATGTTTTTATGTAACGTAATTCAAAAAAACGGAAATGAACGAAAAGTGTTGTTTTCAAAATAGGTTACATGATGCCAAAATTTGAAACCACACGTAAAATAACCACATAATCCCTTTTGACATCTTAATGTGTTTGACACCTTGGGCTTGTATTCACTATAAAAATGGTTTTGATTGCAGTTTGTGGCCAAAAAACTGTAGAAGCTACTCAGTTAATTGTAGGTGGAAGTAATGTGACCAAAGGGGATTATCCCTGGAACGTAGCTTTGTACACCAAAAAAGACAAGTTGCTTATATGTGGTGGATCACTTATAAGTAGAAGAATCGTGGTTACAGGTAGGCAGTTGTTATTCATGCATTCTTGCTATATATTACATAATTCCAGCTGCCCACTGCATCGCGGATGAAAACGGAAACTTGCTTGATAAGGAAAACTACGTCATAGCTGTTGCAAAATACTATAGAAACTTTGAGGACCGTCGAGACCACAACGAAGCACAATTTTCAGAGGTACGTTACTGTTTCGAATTCGGAAAACGTTTCCTTCGTAATGATTTTTCTTAGTTGGAGGCCATGTTTGTCTCTGAAATTTATAGAGGCAATGTTCAGAATTTCATGGGTGATATTGCCGTATTAGTGTCTAAGAAAACTTTTACCCTTTCACGAAGAGTTCAGCCTGTGTGCTTAGACGTAAATCAAAATTCCAATATCGCTGCAGACGACATAGGTTACGTAAGTTGGATAATAATCTTTAATGCTAAAACTAGTTTATTCTTATTTTTTATTCAGGTAATTGGGTGGGGTTACACTGTTGAAAACGCGATCCCGTCAGAAGTTCTGAAAGAACTAAAAATTCCTTTGGTTTCTCACTTAAACTGCCAAAATAATTTACCAGAAGACTACGAAGTTTATGTCACTTTTGACAAAATTTGTGCCGGATACCTTGACAAGGGTAAGTTTAAGACGGTTGTGACTAAGTAACGGCACGCTGAAAGATTATTATTATTATTTCAGGATTGTCAATATGTAAAGGAGATGGTGGTGGAGGATTGGTATTTAAACATAATGGTAGATATTATCTTACTGCCGTCGCCAGTCTATCTCCCTCTTCACCTACTACGTTGGGGGGCTGTGACAGCCATAACTATGGTCTCTACACTAAAGTTTCGAATTATATGAATTTTTTTATTTTGTCAAAATTAGCTGAATTTAAGGACTAAATCTTACATATTACTTTAATAGAGACTAAAACCTACTGTGCTAAAACTATCACTATTTATAAGCGTTAACAGGAAAAAATAAAATTCGCTGTACCAAATTGATATACAATTTATCTAAGAAACGGAAACTGGGTTTGGTTCCGGAGTAAAGAAGCTTTTTGTAAACAATTTTCGACCAACAATGTTTAGAATGTGGCCAACCATTTTACGCAAAAAAGAACCCACACTAATTGTTAGTGAAAATTATATAGAACGTCCGATAACGAATTGTGGCGAATTATACCTTATGATGATGGAACTTTAGCTACTCTAACTAGACATTTTTAATAGCAGTAAGAAGATAAATTAGGTAAACAAAAAACTTTCAACAACACAATGTATAACAATATAGTAAATGGCTTATTAGAGTTTTAATTATACAGGAGACAATGAACCTACAAACGTTAAAATGCAACCAGTAACACATTTTCAAAAGTAGCTTGAATCTTGGTTCTTAAATTTAATTAACAACACATGGTTAGTTCGTTTTAGAAATTTTGAGACAAAGGTCAATTTTTAAATTATGTATATGACATTAACAAATAATAAGTGTTAAACGAAACACGAAGTATGAACAAACCAATGAACGCCACTGGCGCTTTTACCCACCTGCAATTTGAAAGTGAACTTGACTGGTCCTATTTTTCTCTTCTTCATTGGTGACGTTGCCGATGACGACATGCTATTTATTCTCAGTTTGTGCGAGGTCTAGTAATTGTCAAAAATGACTGTAATTGTATTTATTGTTGATTACGTTTTGAATTTTTTAGGTGAGACGTTTCTCGTGAATAATCCTGTATAATTAAAACCTTTGTCGTACATACAATGCGTCTTTTCTAAAAGTGGCCATAAGGATTCCCATCTTAAATATATACCCCTTGTAACGAAGCGAATTTTCGCGGGCCGGAAACCGTGCCGCGTACCGCGAGAGCCGGGGGTAAATTGGCGACCGCCGCGCCGCCGCGGCGGAAGAGGATTCTTGCCTGAAACTCCAGAGAGTGCGGAAGTTTGTGGCTGCTGTTTTGCGATTTTGAGAAGTGAGAAGCCTGCAGTTGACCCTCCGACCCACCGTAAGTACTTTTTGGGTCTTCTGTCCGTGTTTGTACCGGTTTTGGAATCGCCGCCCCCGAGCGAGAAACCGTGTCACCGTCACCGCGTTTTTTTTGTCACCGTCGAAAGTCGACACCGTCGTGCACGCGTCGTTACCGTCACCGCGCTTCCCTCCCGGGTCGCCGTACCGTCTTCGCGCGATTTCCAGTTTCAAGGTCGCCGCCCCCAGAGCCAAGAGGAGCCCGGCCTGAAGGAAGTCGCCGCCCAGGAGGAACGACCGTGCCGGACTTTAATTCTTTTTTTTTGTTGTAAAACCGTTTGTTAGATATTTAAGTTATTTAGCCGTAAGATTTATTATTTTAGATCGTGTAGCTGGTGGCAGGGAATAAACCCTATTTTTGTTATAACACATCTCTTGCCGTTTTATTTTATTTATTCTCGGGTTTTCGCTGCGGCTCATCACCTGAATTCCGTGTCTCCGGCTTTAGAGCACCCCGGCGCTCCCTCCCCCGGAGAGGGAGCTGGCGCCCGAGCGACCGTCGCTCCTGACCGAAGGCGCCACCCCCGGCGGCGTGAAGGTAGCCGCATAAGCTTGGTCGACCAGACGTGTTTCTGATATCAGCGATACTAGTCGACCCAAAGCTTGGCACTCAAGTACGCCGCCACCCCCTACGTTATCGGCGAGATTCCGGACCGTCACCGGACCGTCCGTCCCGTCCCATCCGGAATTTCGTCGCACCCTTGTACTTATGTTTCAGTCAAGATTCAGTGTTGAAATTTTTACTGGATATAATTTGGGTCATTTTTGTCGGTTTTATTACTGGTTCTGCTTTAATTAAAGAATATTTATTACAAAAATTGTTGTCAGTAGTATTGTAGGCAGTTACATAAAACCGGAAAACCTAACGTTTCTAAAATTTAATTAGGTACTCGTCCTCTTACTGGTTCTTACTGTTCTAAATTCGTCAAAATGTCAAAATTAAAGAAAAAGTGGAAATGATCGTAACAACACAATTCCCAAATTTGCAAATCTTAATTACCTAACACGTCTGTCCAAATTTACATATAATACATACCATTCAAACACAATCACAATCGAGCATCAATCCCCAAACGTAAGCAAAATTCACATATTAGCAAATATCAGATATCATTGCGCTTGTCAGACATTGCAAACAACATGTGCAGAATCGCACATTCACAAAAAAGTCGCTAATCCCAATTACTTTCATTAAAATTTGTACCCAAACTAAAACAGTGGCAGGAGAAACCCAGACGGATAAATCTCAAGAAAAAACGGAACAAAGAACGCCGCCCTTATTAGTAACCGAGATGACATAGGCTAACGCAACGAAGAGATGACGACATGGGAACCGAATGATGCAAGCTGAAAAGTCCGAAAAATTTACGAGTTAACCTGACCCAAGTACGCGTCGGAGAAGAAATCCTATACTGGGCGAAACTAGACATTATAAAGTTGCAAACTACGGTATAAGGCGCATCTCCGGAGTATCGTATATTAGATCTTTATATTAGGAGTACAATCTAATGTCGCGGGAGAGGGAGACAATATAAATGGGCTAAAATCTCTGTAAAAGAGAAAGCACAGGAAGTAAAATTCATTCACGTCTCGAGGTGCCCCCGCTCGTGCTACTACTGTGATCTTGATCTACGATTTTTTCCCAATGCGAATCGCTGCTCGAATTTCTACTGAATTTTGAAGAAAGTTGAATTTAGAAAAATTTGCTGAAATCCGAAAGAAGGCTAGACTACAGATGTTCTCGTTTTCCAGCGGTACCCTTGGCCTTCTGTCAGCTTTTAGATCGCCGGAAAGAGTCTTCCGATAATTTATCGGTCAATTCAATGTTTCCTCTGTTTCCGGGTTCGGCCCTCAGAGTTCGAGATACGGATGTTTTATTTAGGTGGGTTTTGGGAGGTTTCCGAACCGGAACCATTTTAATCTGATCCCTTTGCAGTTAATAATTTTACTTTGGGTTTATTACTTTTCATTATATTCCCGTTCTTTAAATATTTTGCGGTAGTTTTAGGAAACCTCGTACTTCATGCAAATTGAATGCTTTCACCGCACTTTGTAGCGTTGATGGTACAAGTTTCTTATCTTTGAGTGTCATTGAAGATCTCTGGCTATTTAATTCTACTCTCATCTGACCACCTAGTTGTTTTATCAGTAAAAGATCTTGTTAATAGGAAAAGTGTATTTATTGACAACTCTCACAATTCGTCTTGTTATTCTATTCACTTATTTTTCCCCCCAGCCTGCTAACACAACATCCCCCCCTTTAAAGCTAGGTTACGTAGTCTTTCAAATAAGCAGGCCTCTTTGAATTCCTAGTTGACCGCCGCAGAGGAGGAACAGACCATGGACGTGACGACACAACATTATCAGATGAATTATGAATTCCTGTAGTGATATTGGTGCTGACTTCTCTAGAACTTTTATTCATTAATTTTGAATCAATGTTGACACTATTTTCAGAAGGCAGAGGCTGAGGCAATGTCGAAATGAGCGGAGGTGGTAAAATATAATAAGGAGCTGGAACTAAATGATATCGGTTGCGCCGATAGATTCCAAAATTAGTTTCCACCATGTATGACCGTGGTTCTCTTAAGACCTCTATTATTTTCCCATATATTCGTAAGTCAGTTACCCAAACACTGTCCCCTTGTTTCAGTTCTGATAAATTTCGGGCCCTATGTCTTCTATTAAACTGGTCAATACTTTTATCTTTAGCCTTATCCTCCCTTTTAAAAACAAGTTTAGCGTTAACAGCTTTATTTAATTGACTTGGCAAAATAGGCAAATGTGACCGTAGTTTCCTATTCATAAGAAGTTCGGAAGGACTATATCCGCACTCTAATGGTGTAGTACGATAAGCCAATAAAGCTAAATCTAAACCACCAGGATTTTTTTAAATAAGACTCTTGGCTATTTTTACAGCCGCTTCAATGCAACCATAAATTTTTAGACTGAGGAAAGTAAGGACTACTAGTAATGTGATGGAAATCATAATCATAAGCAAATTTTTTAAATTCACTTTGGAATTGTGGACCATTATCTGACCTTACAATTTCAGGAATGCCAAAGCGACTGAATAATGTCTTCAGTTTAGCAATAATGATGTATTCTGTCATTTTATTTAATTTGAATATTCCAAAGAATCTTGAGTAATAATCAGTCACTATTAAGTACCAACTATCAATTTTAAACAAATCTAGTGCAATTTTTTGCCACGGACGTTCGGGAAATGAATCCTTTAAGAAAGGTTCTTTAAGATTAATTTTATGTTCCATACATTGAGGGCAATTTCTAATTAAATTTTCAATCTGTGAAGAAAGACCTAACCACCACACAGACGTTTTCGCTCGTGCGCGACATTTAACAATCCCCTGATGTCCGCGATGTAAAAATTCTAAACACCTCAACTGCAAAGAACTAGGAATAATTATTCTATTATTTCGCAACAATATATCGTGGACAAAAGAAATTTCAAATCGATATTGGTAGTAAGGACGTATATTCTCCTCTAATTTAGTCTTAGCAGGCCACCCAGTTATAGAATAATCCTTTAACGTTTGACATATAGAGTCTTTGGCCTGTTCTTGTTTAATTTCCTCAATAAAGTATGATTTTACTTGAACAGATTGTACTATCAAATTAACATGTGCCTCCGTTTCATGAGCCAACTCGTCATCCTCTGGACTACGCGAATCTCCTGAAAAATTTCTTGATAACGCATCAGCTACTATTAGATTTTTTCCTGGTACATAATAAATTTCATAATCAAATCTCATTAATCTAATTCTGAAACGCTGTAAACGAGGTGTTAAATCATCTATGGGTTTTGTTTGTAAAACTTGAGTTAATGGTTTGTGATCCGTTTCAAAAGTTATTCGTATTCCGGTGATATATTCTCGAAATTTTTCTGCTGCCCAAGTTAATGCAAGTGCTTCGCGTTCAATCTGAGCATATCTTTTTTCAGTAGTTGAGAGTAATCTAGAAGCATAGGCAATAATTTCTTTTACTTCCTCTTGTCTTGTTAAAGCTCGTTTACTGTCGTCTGAACTAACTCGTTAAATTAGCCTTTACACGCACCCTGCCTGTAAAGCGTTACCGTGGCAGCTTTACAGGCACCGTGCCTGTAAAACGTTATCATGACAGCACCGGAATCAAACACACATTCGCTGCGTCGGCCTTTTTCTTAATCTCACTAATACTGTGTGCTAATACTAACGTTAAAATCACCTTCAAACTCTTCATCTTCATCGAATTCCACAATTAACAGAGCTCAGAAACAAAATTAAACTATTTAAATTATTAATCGAATTTACAAATTGACAGTCCCGTTATTTTCAAACAATTCAATTTTCCATAGTTACCGGAGCAAACTATGAAAAATAACTACAATTTCTACGACTGTAATTTCAAGTAAAATTTCTAGAGATGCCAAAGTTGTTCATTTTCAGGATTTTCAGCAAGAGGAAGTAAAACGTTGTACGCGGCTCGCTTGCAACTAGCCTTTACTGGGGCTCACCGGATTACAGAGCTCGCTCCTACGTCGCTCGCCCTGCAAACATTCCGGCTCGCCCGTAAAGGCTAATTTACTAAGCTTGCCACGTAAATAACTATTTTGTTTTCATTACATTGCATGAGACATGCACCCAAACCATACGACGAAGCATCTGCAGAAATAAAAATCTTCTTAGAAGGATCAAAATACGCTAAACAAGGACTAATTTGTAATAAGTGTTTAACTGTCTCAAACGATTCTTTTTGAGAAACACCCCACATAAAAGTTACATTTTTTTTTAACAACGAAGTTAGTGGCTCTAAAATCTCTGAACGATTAGAAATAAAGCGACTAGAAAAATTAATAATTCCCAAAAATTGTAACAATTCTTTTTTGTTTGTGGGTTCTGGATACTTATTGATTGAAGAAATTCTGTCTGGATCAATAGAAATACCTTTGTCAGAAATTTGATGACCTAAAAACTGCAAGGATTTAACTCTAAATACACATTTATCTTTATTTAATGTAATCTCTTCAGCAGCTATTCGAGAAAGAACTTCGTTTAATATTTTATCATGTTCTTCAATAGTCGCAGCAAAAATCAAAATATCATCAATATGACTAATTACACCTTCTATTCCAATTAGAATTTTAGTTAACAAGATCGAAAAATATTCTGGGGCACAAGAAATCCCAAACGGAAGTCTCTTAAATAAAAATCGACCAAAAGGGGTTATAAAAGTGGTTAAAACTTGACAATTTTTACTTAATTTGATTTGATGGAAGCCTGATGTAGTGTCCAGCTTACTAAAATAAACTGCCCCTTTTAACCTAGCTAAGATTAATTCTACCTTATTGTTTATTGGGAAATAAGAACGCAGAACAGCTGTATTTAAACGGGTGTAATCCACACACAATCTAATTTTTTCACCTTTCTTCACAACTACAATTGGACTGACCCAAGGAGTATAATAATCAACAGGTTCTATTATATTTAATTTTTGTAATCGTTCTAATTCCAATTTTAGTGAATCTAATAAGGCGAGGGGTACTATACGCGGTACAGATTGTACATAAGGTTGAACACCTTCTTTTACTTTTATCTCCATTTCAGTTTTAAACGTTCCGATATTACTAAAGATTCCTGGAAACTTTTCCGAAACAATTTCTTTTAATGAGCTATTATTAACTACAGTATTTAAATTTAATAAGCCATGATTATTTTTAAACTGAATAATATTTAAATTAATAATCCCAGTCCTCCCTAGAATAGGTTTTGTCAAATTTTTAATAATAAACAACACTGTCTTAAACAGTTTGTCCCCTTGGATCAAATTAACAGGCATAGTACCGACAGCCCCCAGCTTAATCCCAGACGGGCCAGAAATAATTTTATTTGACTTACGTACTTTATACAATAGATTCTCGGGCACATAATGAAATGGTAGGCAAGAAACGTCAGCACCAGTATCTACCATAAACTCAATAACTATGTTTAACCCTGAAACAAATAAGGAGGCGATCCATTCTTGAGTATTAATTTGGTTTAAATAAATCGTCCCTACAAGATCTACGTCTTCCTCTTCAGAAAGTAACTCCAAAGATTTAATCCTAACACTCCTACATACTCTAGCAAAATGTCCCTTTTTCTTGCATTTTCGACAAACTACTCCATTAGCAGGACACTTATCTCTGGAATGAGGTTGCAGACCACAAAAAGGACAGCGCTTATCACACTGATACTTCAAAGACTTATTCTGAAACGAGTTTTGTTTCTTCATATCACCCGTACTGCTACCACTGTTAGCATTTCTTGTCTCAACTGACAGTTTTGCAACTTGACGCTGACGCATGTCATTTTGAAGTTCTCTGTTCTGCTCAGCCTGAATTTCAGCTTGTTTTGCAGCCAATACGCAATCAGATAAAGTTAAATTTGTTTGCAATTGTAAACGCTCACTAGTCCGGGAGTCCAGCATTCCAACCACTATGCGATCTCTTATCAATTCTTCCTTTAGTGCTCCGTAGTCACAACTTTCAGGCAGAGAATGAAGACTAGTAATGAAACTCTCCACTGACTCCCCCGGTTTCTGAACTTTGGAATTAAGTTTGTAACGCTCAAAAATTATATTTCTTCTTGGAACAAAATGATTTTCAAAACACTGTAATGTCTCAGCATAACTCTTAGGTGTAACTGCAGCTTGCAATAAAATATCTTCAGATTCTTCTCTCATGATATACACCAATAAATTTATTTTCTCCTCTTCCAGCTTATCATTCTGTCCCGATATGGACATATATCGCTCAAACCGCTTTCTCCATTGGGGCCATGTATTAGGCATAGAAAATGTAAATTTTTCTGGTGGACTAACATGAGCTTGCATACCCATCGCCGGACTATGCGTTACCTTTACCGGATTAGGTGTTCTTTCCGGTCCAGTCATGATCTATGTAATTTCAAATTACTATTTATATCTTCTCTGCTATTTCTTCGTATGATTTTAACGAATATACGATCTTTTTACCGCTGCCACCATGTTTTATCAGTAAAAGATCTTGTTAATAGGAAAAGTGTATTTATTGACAACTCTCACAATTCGTCTTGTTATTCTATTCACTTATTTTTCCCCCCAGCCTGCTAACACAACACTAGTGACTGCTGATTTTCTCATGAACAAGTGTTCGCGCCCGACGTATTTAGCGCGTTAATTACTTGCTCTCTTTTAGAATGTTTTTAATTTTATAATTAGCGTAAATTTAGGCGCATGTTTTATTAATACGGTTAGTTGTAGTTTTAATTATTTTGTTTTTCATTTTTAGTAGCAATTATAGCTAGCCTATAAATATCCTTAATAGTGTATTTCAGAACTCCGTTCGTCTAAGCCATAAACCGTTCCAAAGATTGACAAATTCCAGGGTTTCTCAACCGTCGGTCGGTTGAGAGATGATAATTCTCCAAAATTACTGCTACAATCGAGCAAACGATTCGTTTTGTTTCATTAATTGTAAATGGTAAAGAAATAGGTTTCTTTTAAAAAAATTGCTATCTCGATTCCTCTTGTACATGTAAATACAGTACTTCAACAATTTTAACGTCACTACGTTAACCGCTAAGTGAATCGCTATATCATACAACCATGCTGAAAGTGCGCTATAGTTTTCTTGCTTCAACTCGTTTACCCTATACTAAAAGATAAGGACACCCTTAGATTCAACGCTTACCTACCTGCGAAAAAAAGGGAACAGCTTGTTCTTTAACAAAAGAAGCGCGGTAAAGCCTACTTACTGGGTGATAATTGTTGATTTACAATCACCCCGGTTTATGGCTTAGGCGAACGGAGTTCTGAAATACACTATAGCAGTTTATTAAATAGCGAAGTGCAGTGCTCGAATTCACGTTGTGTAGTTAGTGAATTTTTAGAATTAGTTTTATTAGGTTTCATGGGTTATTATTTCCTGAGGGTAAGCTAAGGAAGTATAAATAATCGAGTCCATCGAACGAACGGCTACTTTTATGTTTTCTCGACGTTTCATGACCCCTACAGTACGAAAAAGTAATATCCCGTTTTTGTCTGTCTGTCTGGCGTCTGTATCCAGTTTTATTAGACACGTATTTTCCGAAACTGTTGGATTGTTGTCAAATTTTGTATATATGTTAGAAATATTATGTAAATGATTAAACGCTAACCCTAATTTGGCTAATCAATTTAAAATGATTTGAATGTTATACAACAATATATTGTAGTCCTATACTTACTTGGAGTGTACGAATCCGCTTTCAGTTTGTTCGTTAAACGTTCAGATTTTCGCAAAAACATTTGCAATTGACCCATGCGAAAGGAGTAATGGACAACATTTTGAACATCTTCTTAACTGATTTGTTCATTTTTATGTTCTGTTCTTTATTAAAGCAACTTTTCCGTTAGAATTTCACTTATTTGAGTTTTTATAATGTTAATGTCAAAACTGACAAACTTTATATAGGTGCTATGTGTACATATTTATTAAAAGTAGAATTTTAAATCCACGTAAGCTGCGGAATGTAATATTGATTGCATTTTAAATTTTTTCAAGCTCATTATTACTCATGCATCACCCTGTATATAACGACATAAAACCATTGAGCTGTTATATGTATTACAGCTCATGCTTAATGGATAAAACACGTGGACGTATGAATAATTTTATCATTTATGAAAAGCATAAATATATAATAAGTATTTATATTGTTCCCTCCCCGGACATAACTTATTGAAGATATATGTAATTATGGAATATCAAACTCCGTACTAGTGGAATAAATGGAGTCTTCTCGTCTTTTGAGTACAGTTGCAAATCATGGGCGCTCCAATAACAAAAATTCTCAAATTTGACATTTTGTTTGTTCAAAAATGCTGCGCCACTGGTAAATAGCCAGACATACATTAATTTAAAAATTTTAAAAATTCCATGACAACGAAAAATCGTGCACTTTTGGGAGACCGCAACTGTACATGTTTTTATTTATTCGAGATGATGTCATAATTTTCATAATAAATAAATAGTCTCGAAATATCAGGTCAAAATGTCATTTTGGAATTAATGCCACAATTAATGGTGTAGGTAAGCGAAGAAAAATGTTGTTACCTCGGTGGGAATTGAGCTCACGCCTCTCGCTTTCCGGGCAAGCATCCAGACCACTAGATCACGAGGCGACGTGTTATTGTGCCGCCACAGTACTCCCTCCCCCCAGCGACACAGCGCGCGGAGGTGCTGGGGTGCGAAGGAGATAGATGCTGGCGTTGCCTCTGCTACTCTTACGTTCGTTGTTCGAACCTTGGCGATACTGCGGACCCTGAAAACAGGGAGCACAGGGCGGTGGCAGAAGGATGTTGCGTGCGTACGTGCTCTGTCGGGGGTCACCAATGTAGGTAAGTGAAGAAAAATGTTGTTATCTCGGTGGGAACCTACGCCTCTCGCTTTCCGGGCAAGCATGCAGACCACTAGACCACGAGGTGACTTATCTGTCTTCGCTTACGGACGTGTTATTGTGCCGCTATAAATTGTACAAATTGTTGTGCAATCACAACCAACTTAAATCAAAATTTTTTAACAGTACTTTTCTGCTGTGAATGTACTCGTTTATCTTAGAACTTAAATTAAAAAAGGCGCAGAATGAGTCGTGCACATTTAATGTATAAATTATGTATAACAATATCTTATTTATAAAAATACACAAATCCTTGGGAATGTTTTCATGGAATTTGCACCAAAATCTTAGATGTGCTATTTATCCTCAGTACTTGATTATCGAAATCACATTTGTTGGAACATTCAGCCTCCCCTTTAGTTCTGTAAGCTCCATCAGAACCAAACAGGCCTCAACCACCCCTCCTAACTTCTTAACTAACGTACAAGCAGCCCCCAGACTCCCACCTGTTGCCAATAAATCATCAACAATCAAAACCCTCTGTCCCTCCTTTATGCTACTTTCTTGAATTTCCATGTTCGCCTTAAAGCACAAAATAAACACGTTGTCCCTATCGCATCACACCATACCTCTCCATATTCCAGAGCATACGAAACCAAAGCCACTTTCCCTGGCAGTTTACCCTTTTTACGAACAGGCACGAAAGGCACTTCTAATTCCAAAGCAATGAACGGTGCCAGCAGGAAACCCCGGGCGTCTATGCCAACGACACATTCGACAGGCGGTTGGATTTGCGTAGCGAATGCGATGAGAACTTCCCGGAGCATCGCTACGAGTTCTGCGTTTTGGAACACTGAGAATACGTCTCTAAACTACGTGTAGTAGTAGATCTGGGGGTTGCTTACCTGAAGAGGACGCCAGGTTTGGGGAAATCGGGGTACTCGTTCACGTGGTCCCTGATTTTTCGGATCTTTTTCTCGAGGTCGAGGGGGTTCGACATGATGAAGGAGAGTGGTTGTAAAGTGATTTAATGGTAATTAGAAGATGGAAGAGCGAGTTCTAACAGGGTAATTGGTCCCTTCTTTGTATGACGTGTAAACGTTAAAAATAATGCGTAACATGACCTGTCAAAGTCATGAGTAGATGTTCAACTGCTGTGCTGATAATGATAAGTTGTAAAACGTTCTAAAAATGTTGGGTTAGGGAACAGCAACAAAATTTTAGGTTATATTTACGTCAATGTCAATACTTTTATTATTTACTGTAAATTGGCAGCGTAAACACCGCAGAGTAGTGGGAAGCAAATTTACGTAATATTGTCATTACAGGTCACATGTCATGTACTTCTGAAATTAATTAATTGTCAACAAAAGGTGGAATAGGATGTAAGATAGGCAACACAGTATACACTAGTCAAGAGTGTCGAAAGTTCGAAACAGTAACGCAGAAGCATGAAGCACAGTATAGCATGAAGTAACTAATAAGAAATAAACATTAATTCTTATTTGGCAGATTATATTCTATTTTTTTTTGTATGTTTTAGAAGAAAAGAAATAAAAGTTCATGTCAAAATAAAAATAAATAATTGACAACGAGAGCACAGACGTGAGTAACAACTTATGTAAATACTATTTTATTCAGAAAATATTAGACACTGTCATTCTATCATTTATGACAAATTATATGTGATTCAAGCTTTACTGTCATTTTGACACTTTTCAAAAATCTATTTTGTCAAACGATGCCTTTGATATTATTATTAATATCCGACACATATGACACTACTGCCAGTAAATTAGTGTTATCTAAATAAAGCACATTTTACAAGTTATGACATTAGTAAAATAAATGACAACTGCCCAATATTTTTTGAATAAAACTGTAATTATTAAAATAAGTATGTGAGACTTCAAGAAAAAACATCTATAAATGTCTTGTTAAAAGCGACATAAATATGCTTGGAGGAGTTTTAAAACCTGATCGTGTGTTCAGTGTTCACACACCCAAATTGTATTTTTATAGTATAATTTCCCAGCAGAGGAAGTTAAACAGAAATAAATAGAAAATAGTTATATACAGTTAAATCCATAAGCTTGTAACCACTCGTTAAATTGTAAGGTTGGCATTACAGCCAATGGTGTTTTTTACATGAACAGATTGGTAACGGCGCATGTGTCAAAATTTGACAATCACGAGCGAGCGAGTTTTATTTAAATATCTCATAGTTTGTTATTAAACCATATCATTGAAAAATGGTACCAACACGGCATATTGTGATAAATAAGCAGATGAAAATGGCACTTGCCAAATGCCACAATGAATTGAAACTTGCTTATCCGCAAGCATCCTCCCGAGAACTTGAATTCAAGCTTGCAAAAATCTTTTCAGTATGTGGTTATTTTTATCCCATGGACAGAGAGTACTATACTATGAGAGTAACGTATCGACATTCGGACCTTTTTTCATGTTATTACAACATGGTGGTCTGTCGAAAGACTTTTAGTTTTAACTACCTCAAGTTGAAAGTGTATATCTCGCTTTTTAGTATAACATTGTCTTTTCAAGTTTTATACCCACTCTTTATATCCTACACAATACAACTAAATGTCCGTCATTAAATTCAAACACTGCATAAACTTTACCTGTAAACTTATTACTTCCTATCCTTTCCATAATGTTTAAGTCCACAAAATTATAACCCAACACCAATCTGGAGAACCTTTACAAGAAGCAAAGTGGAAACCAAAACAAAAATCGCAGTGGTATTCAAATTTGGAATTTAAAGAAGATCTAACCTATCGTATATTTGACAAAAACAAAAAAAGTTTTTTACTATTCGGGATTTATTTATTTTTGCGAAAGAACATCTGGGATATACAGCAAGTTTAAATACTTTACATCGAGTATTAAATTCCATGGGATTCAGATTTAAGAAAGTTAATAACAGAAAAATGTTTGCTTTTTGGTTATTTGGTCTGTGTTCCCAATGTTTCTAACCACTCCTGTAACAGTAAGTTTAAATAAGCTGTCAAATTATTTTCAACATACCTATTATTTTAGCCTCTGAATTTTGTGAAGTTACATTTTGTTCATTATTACCACTGAAATCCTCAGGATGGAGGAGTATAGCCAGGCCTATCACCTTCAACCAAATTCTTTGTATACTTTGTAAATAATTAGTAGTACCAAATTAGAGTTATTAAACATAACATTAAAGACTTCTTGGTGTCTCATTTTTTTGATGAAAAATTGGTCATTTGTTGCGACTAATTAAGGTGAACAGTTATCTACCCATTATAGACAATTTTGGTGTTGCTCGCGAGATTGATTATTTCAGTTGGGAGAGCTGGTCCTTCGAGTCAAATCATATCATGGTTAGCCACACATATATCACGTACACTCATGTACAATAATTTAAACAAATTCTGATGTAGGTATTCAGTTATTCCCCATCTGTAAAGCGATTTTTATGAAGCAGCAACAATAAATAAATCAATTCACCTTGTTTTTTTACCAGCCCAATATCTGATTTCATTCGTGACCACAATATTTTTGGGTTCGTTTATCGTCATTCGTAAACGTATAGACTGCAAGTCTAAATTACAGCAGGTGGCATTCTTCTTTCTGCAGATGAAAGATAAAACACGTCTCTATTTATCGTTGCTCTTGTATTATAATTACCATGAAGACTCAGGTTATCGTGCTTTTATTGAAAATTGTTTATCAATTTTTACAATATTGCGACAAGTTACAATGATAATTATGAAATAACTTGTGCAGGACTGCAATAATTGCAATGAAATCGAACGTGATAACGAGCGCGAATACATGAATGAACTGACATTATATTGACAGGTCACCAGGCATGTCACTAGGTTACTAAAGACAGATTTACACTGAATAATTTTTTAAAATTTACACTAGGGAGTGGTTACAACCTTATGGATTTGAGTTTATGTACATATATACTTACATACATACTACACAAAGAACAAAGAGGGTCAAATAAAGACATTTAGAAGACATCCTTGGCACCTAATCAATTTAATAATTTTTGGGGGTGATGTCATCACTTATTTCAAAGATGAAAAAAAAAAAACAATAGAAAATAGGTAACAAAGATAAAATAGGTACCTAAAGGTCGTACACATTCAGGCCGAATCACAAGAAGCGTGCTCCTCTGCATGTTAATTTATTACAAATAGTAAAAAGTCAAAAAGTAAAGTGTGCACTTTTTTGAGCATTATATATTAAAATTATTTTTAACTACAAACGTTCTATAACGCACAATGTACTCTGTTTTTATGGACCAACCTATACTTTGCATAAAATGATTGGTCTTTTATTAGGTTTTATAACAATTGTTTATTTCAGCACTACAGGAGCAAGGTGTTAGGTATTAATTTTAGGGAATTTAGGAACCCCATATGCGACGTAATGAATGGCACCAAGTTATCTTTAACTTATTATTATGAATGTATGTGTCCATATTGTAGAAATTTCGAAATTAATTTTAGAAGTTTAATAAAACTCTTCCATCTTTATGACTTGCAAAAAACATTTTTTTTTTAATTATTTAACTTCAACAGAAATGTTCGTTCTTTTAATTTTGAATTTTGTTCCCAGAGTTTTTTCTTTGGGAAGTTTTTGTTTCATATTATTATTTTTGAAAAATACTTAATATTCATTTTTGTAAAGTCTGTTACAAGTTTTGTACCATTCTGTTCATTATTTTCAGTGTGCATATTAATTAAAACTTTATAGATTTTCCTCACTGAGAAAGGTACACTGACATCTAAAAAAAAAAAAAAATAAATAAATAAATAAAAAACCATATTTTATAAAACCACAACATATACATTATTAATGCATCTGCTATTTCCAATCACCATTGCACAACCATAACCTCTGTTTACAAAGAAGCCTTTATTTTTAGAAATGACGACAAACAACAAACACCGTTTCTGCGTTGGCACCTGAAACCTCAAACAGTAAACCCATCAAAAACACACGACTTCTATCTCTTCACAATTTAATGGAACTGAACTATTTACAAGAAATGATGCGAACCCATAAAAGAACATAAATTTATTACATAAACTTGTCTATCATTACTCTAGTGGGAACTAGCTTTACAGATTATACAGGAGCCTTGTGAACCAAGTTGAACCAGTGTCCGCATTCGCATCTTCTGGCCTGGCCCTTATGCAGCCACATCCAGTTAACACTAGTGGACTCCTCCTCGCAGATGCACCCCACAAGACGAGCCTCAAAAGCCGAGGGAATCTCGTTGGGCTTATCTTTGGTGCCGGGACCCCTCTTGATTACTTTGAGGTCGAAAGGGTTCTCGTTACCGGCTACTTTTGCCAAAAGCTCGCGCTTTTCCAGCCCAGTGGCGTGCTCAAGGGGGTCACCCATGGTCACTGTGACGAGATGCGGCTTTATTTTGGGGGGCTATGTTGTTACGTAATGGGAGATTGAGAGAATGGGAGGAGGACACACGAAGGTGAGTGGGACGCTCGGAGGGACTTACCCTTGGTGGCGAATCTGTAGCTGGTGCACAGCACATTTTTTCTAGCGCTGGAGACGGCAATTCGGGTGCAAAGTGAAGCCATTTTGGGAACTTTTCCCAAAAACTGACAGCTGATAAGTACTTCCGTTCGTTCGGTCGATTTTTTACTGCACGTAGAGGGCGCTGCGGCACCAGGTTCGAAACCGAAAAAAATTAAAACAATGGTTAGTTTAAAAACAATAAGAGGCGCTTTATGGTGTCTAGTGTGGAATTTGGATCAACGGAGGGACGTATTATTTGTTACACTCGAGATTTTGATTTTTAATTTGATAGTTTGGGAAATCGTAGCGCGATTGGTAGCACTGAACGTTCACTCAGACAGTGACGGCGCTATTTAGAAATAGTGCGATGACTGGCGGGGGCTTTGTTTAAATAAATTCATCATTTATTATATCAAAATAATGCATTAAGAAAAACTATAAGTGCAATATGTTTTAACGTAAATGACAAATATGTTTACCTCAGAGGCCAATTAAGATCTATTCACATTTTCAAAGGTTTGAAGACAAAAGTTCTTTACTGTGGCAGACTGTGGTACAGTTTCGGCCAGAAAACCTTGGGCAGTATTTTTCTGTCATTAAAAAAAAATACCATGTAGTCTATGCTTTATTGTCATAATGATTGACACTTTTAAAAAATAAATTTTGACATACGTCATCATCCATATTCCAGTCTACGTCAAAATGACAAACATGGCAAATTTGAGGTTATAAGTACGTAAAGCCTGTTTTAGAGCTTATGTCACAGGAATGACAGAACTGCCCAAGATTTTGTGGCCGAAACTGTAGATTATTTATGGATTACTTGATCCGTTACCTGATTTACAATCGCGGCCAGAAAATCTTCGACATCATTCTCATTCCACTGTCACAAAGTTTTGTCATTATTGACACTAACCACATGCCAACACTGCACGTGACGTGACAAATTTTTTAAACATCAAAGTCAAAATGCCAATAAAGTCTAGACAACTTTGAAATTTTTGAAATGACAGAAAAATGATGCCCGAAATAATTTGTCCACCACTGTATATTTTTTCTAATCTATTCGTTGTCATCTACAGGTATACTACAAAACAAGTTATTTACAATAGGCAAAACTCATTTCGCCTTTGAGATACAGTCGGTGGACATATAAAATTGGTACAAAACTGTCAAAAGAACATACAAAATTTGTTTTTTTACACCAAGGTTATATACCACGACAGATGGATAACACATGACTCGCATGAGCAAAATAAACGTTAAGAGACTATGGAACGAGTGGACGATTTTCATCCTCTGTGGTAATTTTTGTTTTTTTGGTATCTGGTTTCCGTATTATGGGCCCAAAATTTTCAGTTTTACTCTTCGCTGATAAAACTGTACTTTTACTGACCTGTAATTCATCAACAATAGCTTTTAGAGACACTCCCTCGTCAATTAAAGGCATTTTTAGATTTGAGCAAAACTTGAAACTGTCAAGAAGACGATCAAATCCAACTGCCATAAAAATTTTGAAATAACGTCATCAAGTTTTTGAAGATCAACAAACAAATTTTGATTAGCCATCCTTATGACAACCACTTTTGACCCTTCGCAAGATTTTAGAGCAGTCAGCTTTATCGCTTTTAAGTTAAATTGTACAATGTAATTTTACAATTTTGCTTTTTTGCCAAAATTCTAAATGTCTAAAATAAAAATAAGGAGAGAATACTACACTGTAGGTACAGAGACATGGGATTTTACAAAATTTAAGAGGGATTAATTAGTTTGCTAAATTTTCAGATGACGTCATCAGTTGTCCACAACGGATAATCAGACTAATTTTGGATAGCTTGAATAGATCTAAGGCTTACACTCGGGAAGTAAAAATTGAAGCTATTGCAGTAAATGTAAATAATTCAATTTCTTTCTCAAGAAATTTTGCAGGTTAGAATAACCTCTGAGAATAACATTTTATAAACTAATTCCGTTTTTTCTCCTTGAACGCCGGCACTGGCGTAAACAACGGCTCTTGATCTAAAATTAAATTTTTTTTTCTTCTGTTGTTAAAATAAATATTTAAAACCAGTTCAGAATTCAGAACGAAGTATAAAAATTTACTCATAAATTATAATTTGTATGTTAATAATAATTAATTAAACATAAAAATTTTGCTCGAAATTTTGCATTTACCGTTTAGGGAAACTGAGTTGCTCATGTTGGTGAGCCTGAATTTTCTAATCTGGCCATGCGCACAAGAATCACCACTTCCTTTCTCGTAAACGATTGACAAGGTACACGTTTTGTTGGATTTCTACGACCTTCTTTTAATTTTTGGTGACATAAATACATCACATTTGGTAATAATTCGTGCAAAATATAATTCCTGGGTATGTTAGCTGTGTTTAGTTTTTTTCACAAGGGCTGATGGTGTGAGGAATTTGTGATATTCGGTGATTAGAATGAAGACAACCGATGAATTCAAATTCCAAAATAGTAGTGTTTTGGGTTTTTTTGGTCAAAAACAGCACTCGTTATAGCATAACAAGGGTTGATGTATTTATCTTACTCAAAATTAATCTCGGTTATAAATTGTTTTTAGCAAGTTTGTGATTTTGAGGTTAAGTGTATCATATGCTTACAGAGTGGAAGAGTGAAGAAATATTTAATTAATAAGTGTGTTTTATGTTTCTAGATGTCATCGAAGATCGTAAAGTCAGGGGGCGGCGATCCCGATGCGTTTGAAACGCAAGTAGCTCAAGCTCTTCTGGAGCTTGAAATGAACTCGGACTTGAAGGCTCAATTGAGGGAGCTGCATATAACAAAAGCTAAGGAGATTGAGCTAAACAATAAAAAGGTGAGTAACAACACAAAAAATATCATTGTGGTCAAACTTGCATGATGAGTAAACTTAGGACACCTAACGAAATATAATGATTAGAAATGTTTCTCTGATCTATGTTTGAACTCCTCTTTTAAACTATACACCAAGAACGACAACTAATTTGTTCCATTTGTTTTAGTCGGTGATAATCTACGTGCCCATGCCCAAACTCAAACAGTTCCAGAAAATCCAAACTCGCTTGGTACGAGAACTGGAGAAGAAATTCAGTGGCAAGCATGTAGTTTTTGTGGGTGAGCGTAAAATTTTGCCTAAGCCCACTCGTAAGACGCGTACTAAAAACAAGCAGAAGCGTCCAAGGTCGCGCACTCTGACGGCCGTTTATGATGCGATCCTCGAAGATCTTGTATACCCTGCAGAAATTGTGGGGAAGAGGATTCGGGTTAGGTTGGACGGATCACAGCTCATTAAGGTCCACCTTGACAAAAATCAGCAAACTACAATTGAACACAAGGTAAAATTGTGACGCTTTTTTTTTTCATTTTGTTTTTTCATTGTGATGAGTATACTTAGGACACCTAAAGATGTGCCATGATTAGAATTTAATTGGTCTGAAAATGCATTGTCTCTTGTTATGAGGCGATTGTGAGGGAGAGGTTTTAACTTGTTTTCATTTCAGGTGGATACATTCGCTTCCGTTTACAAAAAACTGACAGGGAGGGAAGTCACTTTCGAGTTTCCAGAGCCCTATTTGTAATATGTGGACAGTTATTTAATAAATAATTGAAAAAATGTATTTTTTATTAAATCGAAATTGTTAAAGAGGTGTTTTTTTAGACTTAGCTTTGAAGCGAAACTTGCTAGCAAAAGTATGTTTGAGGTTGACCACGTGATTGTAAACAGATTTAACCTTAAAAGCTTCAAAAATCCATGGCTGCCTCTGATTGTATTTTCATTGCTTTCCATGATGGTAGATGGCGCTTGAAATGGTAGATAAGTAAAGTCACTAGATCTACTATTACTTTTAGAAAGTACGGCAAACTGCCTGTGGTCGGAATTCGACAGAGAGGAACCTAACCTATGTGTTAAACAAAGATAGCGCGAGGCTAGTAATTTTCGCTATCTGTCAACGAAAGTTTGATGTGTTTACGATTTGAGGTTACGACAGACTGTACTAGAATTATTGAGTTAACGGACCGGAAAGAACACTATTCCAGTCCCAAAGTAACTCCAGCCCTATTCAACGAGAAAGTGTCACCGGTAACCAGCAAAAAGTCGTGGAAGACGTGTTACCACCAAGGCAATTGACGGCCAATTGACAGTAACAGGATCGCCATACTGGAAGCAAAAAATACCTGCTGTCGAAAAGACGGAGCATAACAAGAACACAGATATATTTCTATTTCATAAAAGTTACTAATTGCCACACATTTCAAGATCGAGTCACATTATAGATAAGCGTGGTAAACTTTGAAAAAATTCATGTTTCACAATGAACTTCCCCCGTCTCCGCCTACAGGCGCTTTTAACAACACACAGTGGAGCAATAAAAACTTTAATGAAACACATCCCGATACAAAATAAATCACATAATCTAAGTAGACAAGCTTAACTGTATAAAATAAAATACAAAATCAGTACACTCACTTCCGTGATTATGGTACATACAAACTATACAACAAGTAAAATAACAAAGAATCCATCAATTTGTCTCAGAATTTTTGGTTTCCGTCGTCTCTAATACTTCCACAACCTCATCTTCTTTCTTATCTATGACCATCTTCTTCTCTTCTTGGCTTTTAACCCCATTTTTCGTCTCCTTAATCTCTTTCTTTCCAGTCACGTAATCCTCCAGGTCGACGTTTTCAAAAATCTGGTTCTCTCCAAAGCTCACTCGCTTTGTATGCGTTTTGTGGTTTGTGTTATTATTGAAAACTCTCGGTACTGGCATCTGTTCAATCACCGGGCTTTCTCTATTTTTGAGTGACTTATTTATGACAAGGTAATTTAATGGTACAACTCCTGAACGTCCGCTCGATAAAGCAAACGCCCAGCCAGAGTTCTTCAAGTTCATTTCTTCTTGAACGTATGTTGGCGCCAGAGTGACTTCGTCGTTTGTTTGAACGCTCAGCTCGTTAGAACTTCGTGCGATGAAGTCGAAGGCGGCTTTTGCTCTTATTCCGGGGGATTTCCAGTTGGTCGGGTCGCTTTTATCTGAAAAGGAGACGAGTTTGAGAAATCTTTTGTGTCTGATGGTATGTGGTAGATGTGTCGTACATCAAAGAAAAAAATCATGTCACGTTTATATGAAAATCTATAGTTCCAGGCTTTATTAAGCTTATGTCATACACTAAGTACAATTTATGAACATTTTTTGCCCAAATAAGAGTCGTCTCATTTGCAATGAAAATGTGAATTTGACGCATCAATAGATGACCTTTCAGTTAAATCAATGAAGTTTAGGGTTAATTGAAGATTGAGTTATTCAAGGCTGTTTGACTCTTTACTGTTTTATTTGGGTCTGCTTACTAAATGTTGACCATCGTAATACGACCACGTCATGCGGAAGCCAGTCAAAGTTTGTTCGATTATTTCATGAAAAATTAAAACGTATTCTAAACTGTTTCAACCGATAAAATATGAATTGGATTATGTGATACGTATTCAAACAGTAGTAAATATCTTCGATGGAGCAATTTTTTTTTGTAATTCGCCACACATGTTATTCAGATGCCTCTACATTCCCAGAAAGTTGAAGCATGTTTATTATTTTCTCGAAACAAGAGTCTATGGATCTGCATTTTTTCAAGGTTCAGTAGCTAGGGAACGATACAGACAAAATTTTTGCAACCGTTTATACACCTCTCGGAAGATAAACTTCATTTAGCTTATTTCTAGCAGCATAAAGCAACAGCACACACAGGAGGTTTAGCTTATTTGCAACAATTATAATCGAGTTAGAAGCCTGAAGCTTTATCCAGAATTTTCACCATGTTCTTCTGATCTTAAAGATCAAGTAATTAAATAGTTAGTAATTTTGACGAAATACATGAGTGAAATTTTACATTGTTGCTATAATATACATGAAGAAACTTACGTTTCTTAATAGAATGTATTTTTTTTATATACCTATGAATAAAAATAGTGTGTCAACTTACACAAAGAATTTATGATATTATTAGAACATAGGCTAATGTTCGGTTAAAAAAAATGCCCGGTATATTTTTTACCGTCTATGAACAAAATTGTCAGTTTTCAACTTAATGTTCTGCAGTGTATGCAACCAATTAAACACTTAGCAACAACAAATTAGGCAGTTACAAAATTCGAAAGAGGCGGAACAAATTAGTGTCCACTTGGATTTACGGAAGCCTGTCAAATTGAAATTTTGAGCACCAACTCAATAGAGGCCATCTTCTTATTACGTTTATAACGAGTCTTCATGTCAAAATTGACAACTATTGACTGGCATGGTACCACTGCTGCCAATTATTGAGTACTGCCAATACAAAAATTTGATTCAATTATTAATAATTAACCTGTATTATGAATGTTAAATACATCTACGTGATGTTACAGGTCTTGAAATGAGATAGCTTATTCCATTGAATTTAATCTTATAACAACAGCTGAGGTCAACAACTGTACTAAATATTCTTTTATTTGAAGTTAAACTACAGATTACACGTTATATAGCTGTACGCATCTTGGTGTTGCCTTTGTTTGTGGTAATCATGGTATGAAGATGAATTTCCATTGAGGTGGGAAAAAAACATTACACAGTCCCACATTTTTTCAAAAAATCAAACTTCAATCATTCCGGAAAAAGTCGCTGTAAAAGTTTCACAAACTCTGGATATTGCAAACAATTTGAAAACGTTCTTACCATTTTTGCGGCACTATGAGTCTGTGCACAAGGTCAGTCAAAGTTAACAAAGCGCCAAGCACCAATGAATTGTCCTATGGTAATTAGACTTTTACCTCATTACTTCATGTTATTCGCAAAATATATTTTTTTAATAACGAAAAAGACTTATCGGGCGATAAAAATTACGGTTTCTATTTTAAGAACCTGAATCGGCGATTTGATGAATCATTTTAGAAGGTTATATGTTATATTACAACAACACAACATAGATATGGAAAACAATCAAACGAGTATACAGTGATTAATCAACGGCACAGTTTTATACGTCTTCATTAAATAACTTGAAAACGCTTCACAACAAAATGAACACAAGCCTTGTTGTGGGCGGAAACAATAAAATGTTAACAAAAAGAGGACGTACTTGACTATACATTGCCGAAAAGTAGCGAACGTCACTGTTTGTTATCAGAAGGTTAAGTCCAAAACTCAACATACACAAAATTGTTGATGTTAGTCTAGTGAATAAGCTATTTTTCTACTACATATTTAAATTGTAATAATTTTAGAATCGAACGATTTTTTTAAGTGGAAACAACGTCATTGCGTTTAAACTGACTAATGTTAAAATTCATTGTGATATAACAACTGTGAAGATAAAAACTTAAACTGGTTTTCATTAACATACAAGCGCTTTAATGTTAACGAAAATAGGCATTTATTTATTTAATGAGGTCTAATTAAGTTTTTTGAAGCATCCGTCTCTGTTTGGAATTGAATGCTATAACTCTGATGTAAAAATAAAATAAAATATAATAAAATAAGTTAGCCTAATAAAGTCCTTGAAGACACGAACATGTTTAATTTTCAGTTAACATATTTATGCGTATTTTGTGTGTGGTGTTTTATCTTATCATAAGCAATCTTCACAAACATTGAATCTCAGTTTTTTATCTTTGTAGTTAATACAAATAAATGTTCGGATTCTCAAATTTTTTGAATATTTGTAAGCCCTAGTTCAAACATGTTCGAAATGTTTTTAGGGTTTACGATTTTTCGGTAAAATGGGAGTCTGTGCAGAACCAACACTGATTTCAGACAAAACCGTGTGTAATTTATGGTATACAACAAAAAGCCTAATATTCGAAAATCTTAAATTTTGTTGTTTTTGTTGTGTACGAGGTGAAACATACTGAGTGTTGTTAAAAACATTAATATTTTCAAAATATTTTTGTAATCTGCTGTTTGTTTTAGAAACATATCAAATTTTTGGGGTGCTATCGCGCTCAAAAAATTTTAAGACGCCATGTTTCCGTAACTTAATACGTAATATTTTATGTTTCTGATGGGGTTTAAATCGGGATTGCTCGACGTCTAATTTATTGATATGGTGTTCTTTAAAATGGCAAGCATTCATCCAGTAGTCGGCGATATACAAGGGCATTTAATCTTTCTTCTGTCCCGGCAGTAGTAATCTATTGTTGAGGAAGTTAACTTTTACGCAGTGGGGTACTATCATAAAGCAGAATTAAAACTGTTATTTTAAATATTTATTAGATTATTAAAAAATTATACCACGAAGTACATACCGAAACATTGCAAGTTCCCCCTAATGCACCATCACTGATAAAAATTAAGCTACAAGATTTAGGTAGAGAATGGGGATTAGCACGGAGTTTATGAGAAAAAGAATATCTTGACCAAAACGATATTTCGATTTGGATGAGCATTTTCGAAAACAGTCCATGTTTTGGACCTAATCAGAATCGTTAAACTTTTACGTTGTGTCCTCAGATGTTTTGAATAATGCTTCTGACTGAGAATTATATCAAATGGGTAGAGACTTGAACATAAAACATTCTCAAAATATTTCGGACACGATATCGTCTCAACTACAAAATTTTTATTAGTGTTTTAAAAACGGTATTTTAAAAATTATTCCTATAATGGAATTAGCGGAATATACGTAGGTACATACATATAAATAAAAAAATTCTTCCTGCACTAGCTTTAGCGAAATTATTATCTACAGTATATTTAATTTTTATCAGTATACCTGTTTCGGTGGCTGTGACAAGGTCTTCTCAAAATTAAAAATAAAGAAAAAAATTTTAAGTAACACAAAATCCGGCCACAAATTAATTTTTCTAATTTTTTCGATTGAAAATGAAATTTTCGCAAGCACAAATATTTTAACTGGGCACTGCATCAATTTTGCATTTCGAGGTTAAAAAAAAAACATTTTCGCGTACGTAGAAGCGAATTAAGTCAACTGAAAGTCGCGCAATTATACTACAAAACTCAACATCATTATAATAACGTGACAACATGCTAATTCTAAAACGCAGTATGTCGTACTAATGATACTTGATAATTGTTTTTCCTCAATAACACCGCACGCACACACAATACATCATTAACTTTCCGACTTTTTTGATAATGTTAGGAAACCCTATGATGCCGCAGATCCATTTAAACAAAGAACCGCACGCCAATATAAAAAGATGAATAGCATATTGTACAATCCTAGCAAATCCTCTACTCATTATTATCGTTAATCGTAAATTCCACTTATCGATACATCTGCGACCTACAGTAGCTTATATCTTATCACCCGTACTCAATACTGAAAACGATTTAAACAATTCTTTAAATATAAACCACCTTTATGTAACTTTTTTATTTCTATGATAAAAAAGTTATTAAAAAAATTGTCTAGTCAGAATTCAGAAAGTCAGTCAAATAAGTCCAGTTATATTATTATTATTATTATTACTCTCAGGTATGGCCATGGATCTTTACTCTGGATATCGGCATAGTTAATAAATTATCTACTTGTCTAATCACCTTATGTAATCAAGCGAAAAGTTTTGTACAATATCTTATACTAGATTAAGTTGATTGTAAACTTTTATGTCTCTATAGTATAGAGTATAGACTTTTCTAATGGAAAGATGTATAGTGGAGTGGTATGCGAAGGTATCTATCTACTGATCCTAGTTTATACACTCATATCCGCAAAGTGCGGATTCAGAACTGTAGAAAATATATATTACATATTTTTTTTTACAAAGTCAAATTGCAAAAATAATTTAAAAAATTTAAATTTACGCAAAGGTCAAAATTTTAGAAATTGTACTGGATACATTATGGGCTTTTTTTTGTTTGAAATGAGATACACTAAAAAGAAATTTCTAGCAGAAGATTCATTTTTTTGTAACTCATTTCTAACAAGAAAGCTGACAATATATCCGATACGGTTTCTAAGCTGAAAACAGTGTTGAAAACCCCGTTCCAAAATTGACATAAACAATTAGATGCTGATTTTTAGAAGATACGTGATTCAAAAATTTAACTTACAATTTATCTTGAAACTTTTAACATGCGTTGCATATTCCTTTTTTTCAGTTTGTAGATCCTATAAGTTGACAATTATTATTTTAGGCTAGTAAATACGTATTTCTTACATCTACTGACTTGTGAAATTTAAAAATGTTGCAGATTTGCCATTTCTTAGTAATGGTGGACACTTTTAAATTTTTAATTAACACGATTAATATGTCACCTGTCAGAATACTGATGACATTTGAACTTTCGTTGCAATTATAATTACACACTCCAAAAGTGGGGGAACAAATCAGAGGTCACTGGATGTTAGAATCATTATGAAAGCCTTATGTAAATCACCAAAATTTTCTTGATTCCATCATCAACTCTTTAGATATCCATTTATGAGACCATTTTTTTTTAATATTGTGCAATTTAAATATAAACAGTTTTGAGACGGGTGATCGTCGTTGTATAAATTTAATTTTAATAAAAAAAAAATTTTTAAAAATATGAGTTGACTGATAAACCACGTGTAAAAAAAAACCATATTTCACACCTTTTAAACATAAGTAAACTTTTGAATGACGTCATCAAAATTTCGGTGGGGATAGATTCACAAACTTTGCTAAGCCATTCACTCACTCACCTTCGTATTTCGGCAGAAACTTGCTGATGATGTACGGCGCCGACACCAGCACCCCCAAGAAGGCCAGCGTAGGCCAGCTCGAGCCCGGGGCCGCCGCCGAGGGTGGCGCCCCATTCGCCGCCTGCTTCCACGCGATGGAAACATCCGTGCTGGGTACTTTCCTGCCCATCAGCCACATGAGCTTCCGGTATAACCAGCTGAACAACCTGAAGATGTTAATCGAGTACCAGATGTGGCCGAACATCGAGCGCAACCTCCCAAAGTTCTCGGCGACGCTGAGTACGGCCCTAAACGAGCTCGTCATCGCGAAAAACGTGTTGTCCAGCATCATCGAAATGCTGTTGACAGCCCTGACGATGCTCTCGACGCTCGCGAAAGTGTTTCTAGAGCTCTCCTCTGCGTACTGGACGAAGCGCCTTTCGGCGTCGTCGTTGGGGGCGTATGTCGGGTAGCCCCCCATTCCGTACATGTTGTAGTTGTTGTAGCCCCCATACGAACCGTACGAGTTGTACATGGAGCTGCGGTACGGCATGCCGTATGTGCTGTAGCCGCCATAGCCGAGGCTGTTGTACCCTGGAGAGAATGGCAAGGGTTAAAGATGGTTTTGTAATTGTGTAAATCTAGGAAACACTTGAGGTTTTCGCACTCTCGGGTATAAATAAAATGCAACTTTAGCCCCTCAGAAAGAGCGTGAAGTGGCACTTTTGCGCCATAAGGAGCAGTGTACGCCCTCAAAATGTTCTAGTTATCATCTATTGTGTGAACATTTGAGTGAAAATTTAAGGTAATGTTTGATTAGCATGATTTGATCGAAAGTTTGGGAATATTGCACTATCAATAGTTCCATGAAATGAATAATTTCTTTTTCTTTTCTAACTTTCGCGGTGCTTGGTAAATGCGCATAATTACCAAATTTATTTCCAGTAGCATATACATATGCAAGTGCTGATGATAAACTGGCTTATACAGAACCAGTGTTAATTAAAAGTAACCTTGACGCTAAAAAGTGTATCAACTACAAGATTTATAAATAGTGCCAAACAATTTTTTCTAACGTCATTTACAATTAATTGATTACATTTTTATTGTATTTAATTTTAAACAACTGTTCATTAAAAACGTTCAAACAAGTTTCTTAATTGTGCTTGTTTCCAATTATTCATTTCTGCCTTTGTTTTTTTAACATTATTTTCTAAACATTTTCAAAAATAACTTTCCTGTATTTTTCAAATACTGACATAGGTAACATTAATTGAACTTTTTATTTATTTATTCTTCATTAAAAATTAATAAATCGATTGTTTGAAAAACTTAACTTTAATGGACCTTGCATAAAATTTAGTCTTATACACGCGTGGGGTCATAAACTGAATATATATGAGTATATAACAGTCGTTCTGAACTTCTTTCTATTAATATTAATTTAATGTTCCCAAAAATACGAGGCGTTGTAGTAAATCTTTCGGTACTTCATATTAACTAAAAACAAGCAATATTACCAAATTTTACAACCGCAACTTCATAACGTTATTTTAGTTTTTTAATAAGTTCACAAAAAACAAACGTTTCTCTTCAATTTTATTAATACGACTTAACAATGGGCTCCATTGTAAAAAGTTATTGCCAATTTTGCACGGTAATTTTATAAAAATCCACACATTCTTTCAGGGCCTACAGCTTTGTTGAAACTTCCCAGGTTTGACCATTAAGGACAACCGGTTTTCGCGTTTTTTTGCTTACCACTGGAGTATGGAGGGTACGAGCTGTACGTGGAGTTTGTCACCATGGGCGAGTTACGCGGCAACGGGGGCAAGATGGGGGCACTTCGGGTGTTCGTGGGGATGTCGCGCAAGCTGTTGTTTGTGTATTTCCTAATTTGGGTCGAGTTTTGCAGAGAGTTGCTCTCCCAAGGTTTAATTGGCGAAGTCATTGTGTTTGCTTAAGATTTGCTGTATCACATTTTTTCTAAGCTTGTTTCAACACTGTTGCCTCTAAAATATTTACACATAATAACAATACAAAAACTGAGCAGATTCGAAAGTCTTATCACTTATCAGCATGAACTTTGACACTGTCGAATGACATTTGGAATTGACAGTTGTACGTCAGGTCCCCCGCCTAGGGAGTTTGTTGTGAACGCACCAAAAATCACTAAATCAAAAAAGGAAGCGCGGCAAAAGTGATTTCGGGGTGGTGGTTTAAAAGAGGGTTGTTTTTAGAAAAATGGAGGAGGCTAAAACGTAAGTAGGATTACATTTTGATGTGTTGTTATTGTTAGTTGGAAAGGGTTGCGCTTTGTATTTCTTGGTGAGAGTTTTTATTGACGTAAATTTATTTTGTAGGTTATGTTGACCGAGACTAGTAAATAAATATGTATAAAGTTGCGTCTACATAGTGTGTGACTGGTTGCATAATTTACTTAGTAAAAATTGTGGTTTTAAAATAAAAAGTTTGATGTGACTTGTCGTCCAAAATGATTTCTAGCAAAATAAATCGCAAAAAAGTAAATGTAAACATTATTAAGAAGAAAAATTCCAACAAGGCTTAAAAAGTTGCAGACAAAACTTAGTGCCAAAGTGAATTTGTAATAAAACCTACACTTAATTAGTCAAAATTTTGAAATTTGATTTGATTGTGAATTTACAAACAGTGAAGGAGTAATTACAACTAGACGTGTTGATGGACTCGTTTAATTTTAGAACACTTCAGATTGAAAAAATTGTTACTAAACTGATTATACGTTAATTACACTTGAGGGGGGGTCCATGGCGTTTACGCGATTTATTTTTTATGTGTAATAATTATCCTTTAGTAAAATTTAACAAACAAAATTTAACATACCGTTTCGTCACATGGCTATACTGTCACGTTCCTAACAGAAGTGAACGAGGCTGTAGAAAACCTTTCAAGTGGGAGTATTGTTTTGAACTTCTAGAAGAGGCCCTCAAATTCTATCTGCAGTCCTGCACTACATTCCAACCCTATGCTTTACTGACCTAAAGGCAAGAACAACCTAAAGAGGGAATTTTAATATTGCTTTAAACACACGAAAGCATCTATGGTTGCCTATATTATTGAAATGATTTTTGTTTTTCAGAAGCAATTTCCTGACACTTTTTTTAGTACTGAATTTGATTTTCAAATCAGAACACCTCAACATAAGTAACACTATGGTGTTGACTTATACATATTATTTCTACAACTACATTGAATTGACGTGTCTGAGTATAGCTTATAGTTATGTAATATACAAATCTCCTGAAAATTTTGACGCAAGTTATATTTCTCTGTTACGAAGTTTATCTCCGGCTTAATTTAGAGTGAGGCAAATTTGTTATACTGAAAATTTTCTAACTGGAAAGGTTAAACCCTGCTTTGGTCTCATCAGTACCCTACATTTTTATTGTGCCATATTTCAGTGGTTGTTTAGGATTCCAAACTATTTACACTAAGTGCTTTTAATAAACAGGGTAAAGGCATACATATAAGGGATTTCGGTAGTGACCCATTAGGTTACATTTTTGTCGCAAGTCTTTCCCCACTTTAATCGAACTAACCAATGGATGAAAATAGATAAATGTATAAAAAACATATAAACGGACTGGACCTTTCTCTCGTATAGATGATGTGACTGTAGTAACGATAGGCATAATTCAGCGTCCGGCGGGGCTTGCTTTTGTTCCAAAGGTAGCTACTTCCAGCCACTGGTTGGTTCGCTTAAAAAAGTGCGCAAAGGTTTGCGACAAAAGTTTAATCACTACCGAAATCCTTTATATTTTACTAATTTATTAATTTGATATGACGTCATCAGCATCTTAGATGGGATGAATTATTGTTTTAGACGCAGTTTAAACAACATAAACGAAATGCTCCACCTAGCGAAACTCAACGAAAATGACATCCTTCCAACTTCACAGACAATTTATTTCACAAAAAATAACCTTTACAACAATGATTACAAAATCTTGGAGCTTGACCAACACTTACTGGAAGTACTGAAAGAAGGTCAAACGCTATACATCAAAGGCGACGACGACGAAAATGTAGTTCTGTGTACAGATAATCAAACTTACGACGTCACAGGTGCCGAAACTTCAAATAGTTTGCTTGTGGTCAACAATTTAAATTTTTACGATAATTTAAAACTCGAAACAGAGAGAAAATTCAAGACAGTTACGGTTGCGGGAATATTTTATGAGTATTTGGCTGTGACTCCTGGTAAACCTCATATAGGAAAACTGATGGAACTCCTAAACAAGTCGCTGTATAAAGGACCAGAACATGAGTATGAAGTAAAAGAAGATGATTTGTATAGTTTCGACGATCTAAATAATAAAATACAAGCTTCTGAGAAAGAACTGAAAGATATATTAAATAATTTGACGATAGTGACTATCAATAATAAAATCAGGCTTCTAGACGTTGAGTTTCACTTTAGAGCGTTATCTTACATGTTAAAATTAATTGATGAGAACTCATGGGGCTTGGATGAAATCGACTATGAAGAAACTTTAACGTCTCTCAAAGATATCATTCCAGAAGAGATTTTAATCAGTTTGTTTGACAAATACGCCGAAGAATCTCAAATAATCGATGGTTTGCAGCTATATCAGTACAAAGAATCTGATATATGTAAATTTTTCGCGCAAATTCTCTTATACGCCGCTGATAAATTCAATTTGAACGAGTTCCTACAAGCATGGAAGGACTCAGTGCCTGAAGGCATGATACCTCACGAGGATTTGCTATATGGAATTGCGATAATAGACCGTAAGTCAACTCCGAACATCATTTCGGCATTTCCGGAGGACAGTTTACCAGAAGATATTAATGCAAGATTTGGGGTTTTGTTCAGGGTGAAGGATAAGTGGACGGTGCCTGAAATTACTCCGTACATTCAGTGAGTTTTATGTTTTTTTTTGTTTTTCTTTATTTTTATGGGTGATTGTAGGAGACTGGCTACTCCAAAAATGGACGTCAACGCGCTTTTGGCGAAGTTCGCGCGCGCTTCTACTGTAGACGGTGTTAAGTATTATTCTGCGAAACATGCAAAGTGAAGTTACATTTCGTGTATTTTTTAAATTAAGTAAAATAAAAAAGAATTGTAGTAGTAATGTTGGTTGCATACTCATGTACGTGTAGACCTACCTTTACCCTGAAGCTACCCATTGTGAACCAGCCTTTCCGGCGAACGCATGCCCATAGGCGTATCCTGTGGGTGAATGTAGGTGTAAATAATAATTTTTAAATTAGAAAAACACAAAAATGCCTGACTGCAGCGAAAACTACGAGAACGAAATTCTCGACGGCCGCAATTTTCGGAGTGTGAAGTGCAAATTCTGTGATTCAGTGATCTTAAGTCCATCCTCGGCCACATTCACAAGTTTTGAGGTTAGTTTTGCTTTTTTTGTTTATTTATTGAAAAGCTTGTAATTTCCAGTTCCAGTTGCCCCTTATCAGACAAAGCAAACTCAATGAATCAAATCCCGAGACCGAGACCGTGTCGCTATTTTGGAGCGTCAATGATATGTTTGAATTTCAGAATGTAGGTTTTTCGTGTTCGGTGGGAAACAACAAGTATTTAGCTTGTGCTGACTGTGAGGCTGGACCGATAGGGTATCATGATTTGACCAATAAGAAGAGCTATGTTGCATTGAGTAGGGTGCAACATTCTTAGTAGGTACGGGAGGGGTTGGGAGCTTAGTTCGAAGGACATAGGTTTTTTTTTACATAAACTGTACTGATAAGTTTTCTATTTATGTAATATATGAATGTGAAAATATATATTTACATTAGTTGAGCGTTTTTTATTGAGTTAGAGTGTAAAAAAAAAAACAAGGTGTGGTGTTACTGTTGTAGTGATTCAATTGTGTCAAAAAAAGAACTCAATTTTTACCATTGTAAGCCATATTGGAGCTACTTATTTATGATTGTTTATTAATAGTTGGTTTTCTTTCAAATTTTTATGTATACCTACAGGTGTTCCAACATATTGCGCCATGTTGTTTTTCATAACATCTTCAGAGAGTGATCTCCAGTTCTTAGATAACCCCCTAAATTTATAATATTTATTACGGAAACCTACTTTACAAATAATGATTACATGACATTCAGAAACACAATAATTTTTCACCTTACTGTTGTTTCTAAACTTTGTAGCATATGAATGTTGTAAAAAATGTTGATAAGTTTATATTTTGGAGAAATAAAAGATTTTTCTAATCTTGTTATTATGTTATATTACGAACATAATTGGTACCCAAGTATCCCTAAATTTTCGGCTGTTATTTTTTCAAACTGATTTTTTTCATGCTGAATGCTTACATTGATATCTGTAGGATTACGTTTGAAGGCATTGTAAATACCATAATTACGTTTATAATTATATTCAACCCTGATATATTTATATCTTGCCTTAAGTACTAGACGGTGTATCGCCTCGTTAAAATTTCTTCGTAATGTGATAAATTTTAACGTTGATTGCACTGATCTTCTTGGTAAGATATTCATCTTGGTACCTAGAATGTCATCTCGATCTAATCAATGTTTTTATCTTCCAACTCCTCGTCTAAATATCGAAAAACACTCTCCAGTCTATGAAATGTGTCACCAGTATAACTTAGATCCGTATGTCTTTGATATCTTTAGATAACTTTGTCTAGTATTAGTTTCAGTTTTGATATCGCCTTGGCATGCTGAACTCTTATCAAAGAACTCCAGTAATTATAGCTGCAGTATTTCTTCCTTTCTTCATGTTAAGGCGTATTATAGTTGACCTGTAATTGGGCTTTGACCTGTTGGTCAACTTACTACTTAATAATAATAATAATAATAATAATATCTAATAACTTCTTGACTTGTTCTTAAGATTTTTAACTAAGTAAATTATTTAACTGGAATTTTACATTTTACAAAAAAGTACTTTGGCAATATAATTTAATTTGAATCTGAAAGTAAACTTTGGATTACCTGAATTGTTTTAAAAGTCATTTGAGCTATTATAGTGCATTTAGGCAAAGAAACGTCCCTTAAAAAATTACTTATTTTATTAATCAAATATTTACATAAATATTCAGACCCTACATAAAATTACAAAACTTAAATAAAAATACTGCGCTTAAATAACTTAAATCTCTTCGGAACTACATTGGCAGGATTGGTGACACCTTAATTCTTATACGTTAATCTCTGATTCTTCAACCAAAGACAAGCACTAACAATACTACTGGCAGTGAGAAGCGAGATCACAATGACCGAAGACAAAACGAAATTCTGCACGGTCATGCAAACCCCATCCATTTCGTTCATGTTGACGACGGCATAGCCACTCTCGTTCAACTCCTCGGGCAAAATCACCCTCAAGTGTTTGCCCATGGTGACGCCATCACCTATAGTGTTGTTGGAGTAGCTCACGTCTCGCTTTCTGCGTCTACCAGGCTCGATTTGCTGGTTGGATTCTGGACACACCTGGCAGTCGGTCTTGCAGAGCTCTATGTTGCACTGGATCATCAAGTCCATGATGTCTGGGAATTTGAAGGCGTTAAAGAAGGCGTAAGCTATAATGGAAGCCCCACTGCTTCCAGTGTTCCTGGTCTTCTGGAAGGCCCCGAAGAGCTTGGGTTTGAGGATGCAGCCGTTTTCGTCGGTGAGGGGGTAAACCTTATCCCCGGAGGAGTCCGTGGCCTTACAGTCTTTCACTTGGATGTCGAAACCGGGGTCACCGCTGACGGAAATCACCAGGGTCATTTGTTCGCCGATTTTGACCAGGCCGTTCGCTGGAGGAGCGAAGGGACCTCGTCCTAGCTGAATATCGAGTTTAGCCATAGCCGTGTCCCCGCTAAAGGTGACGGTTTCTTGGCTTAACATCCCCACGGTTAATCCCACGCTCAAAGAATCCTTCAAATTTCCCTCCCAAAGGCATCTGACTGCTCGAATCGTGTCCCAGACCTCTTGGATCCCTTGCTCGTTCTGAATCACCAGGACGTTCTCCAGATAAGATTGTCCCTGGGTCTCGAACGCGTTGACAAACTCCGTTCCACAAGAATTCAGACTCACGGTGAAGCGGTACTTCGTCTGCTCGGAGTTCTCGTTCACATACCTACATTCAGGCGTGTCGTAGTACCCCTTGGAGTAAATCACCCCATTGAACTCCCTGTTGAACTCAATACTGATGGTCATCATGTCCTTGGCACATTCTACTTCTATCGCGTGGATATGCGGAGGATGCTTCGAATCATCGTCGCCAGATGGGCCCAAGGTCGGCTCAGTTGTCACTCCAGGACCTTCCGTTGGTGTTACGTCACCGGATGAAATCGTGGTGGTGTCGCCTTCAGTCGTTTGGGAGGTGATGGCAGGGGAGGTGAAGTGTGTAGTGGGGGCGGAAGTGATGGGCGAGCCGGTGGAGGGACTGGGAGTCTGGGGGGCTTCAGTAGTCACGGGAGGACCGTAGGTGGAGGAGGGGTAACCGGTCGAGAATGGGGGCTGGGTGGGATAGCCGGTGGAGAATGGGGGCTGGGTGGGGTAGCCAGTGGAGAACGGGGGTTGGGTGGGGTAGCCGGTCGACACTGGTGGCGAAGTTGGGAAAGTGGGACGCTGACTGGGGTACCCAGTTGGAGGATTGGTGGGGAAGCCGGGGCGTTGGGTGGGGTACCCAGTTGGAGAACTGGTGGGGAAACCGGGACGCTGGGTAGGGTACCCAGTTGGAGGACCGGTGGGGAAACCGGGGCGCTGGGTGGGGAAACCGGGACGTTGAGTGGGGTATCCTGAAAGAAGGTAATAGTTGAGTGAGGGTTGACGTACTTTTTGAACTAAAAGCTACATTTTTTGAAAGAAATGTGTGAATTTTGGGAATTTAGATACTTACTAATGTTGCACAAGGGTTGTGTAACTTTAAGTACAACGTTCTAGTTATAGTCTGTCAGTAACTATACAAGTAACTTGGAGATGAACAAAATGGATTAAAAAAAAATAAACTAAGATAAAAATGTGTTCAAAATGAAATGATGTTAAAAGTTAACGAAAGGTAGAAAGAATTCTTTGTAAAATATAGAAAAACTGTTGATGATTTTTGGAACGTTTTATGATGAATAAAACTGAGATAGATACAGTTATATGAAGAAAAAATGTATACTTACATGTATAAAAAGAAGGAAAAGGATATATGCCTAAGAAACTATGGACATGAATAAGTTAGATTAAGAAAAACAAAAGAAAATAAGATAAAGATGTGTTTAAAATAAATTGTGGCAAAAAAATAAGGAAAAGTTAAAATGAAAAAAAAATAACAATTTGAATTGTACGGAAGAAAATATGTGCCTAATACAAATTTCAGTTGTTTGTAAAGTTAAAAAAATCGACTTTTCGATTGTTTTGATACATGGTGTGATAAATAATATTGAGATAGATATAGTGACATGAAAAAAAATATCTGGAAAAAGCTACATGTAAAAGAAGTGATTTCGCTATGTTGAAAGAAAAAAAAAGGAAGCATATGTTATCAACGTCGGGAAAAACGAGGAGTGAGAATTAAGGCAATAACTGATTAACTGTGAGGATGACTATCAGCTTGTTTATTTAATTTGTGTAGATGTTTTGCTCTTCGTTCTGATGATGAACCTGATTTTTATGGATCAGATCTCAAATTTATAGTTCCAAAACTTGTAAAACGCGTGTAATTTCGAACTTAATAATTTAATGTGAAATTATAACCCATCCGATGAACACATTAGCGTAAAGAATAACGAATCTAGTATACAAAAGATGCATAGATAAGCAGTAAACAAAAAATTAAAGATTCATAAGGAAAAATACAATTATATTTATGACACTGGAGCTAAACACATAACTATTCCCTATCATCGAATTGTGAAACAAATATGAAAGAAGATACTAAAAGTACACCTATAAGAAGTACCGGACCAGAGCACAAATAAAGCAAATGAACACATATCGAAAAAACACTTAAAAACCAAACAGGTGCTGCCACAGTCCCGATTGCTAGAAATCGTAGCTACCTTCAAATCCAGGTCCCTCTGGAAATCCAAATTTTGGAAAATCTACACTTGGAAAATCAATACTTGGAAAACCTGATACTGGGGGAAAACCTACCAATTTATTACAAGAGTTGTACACCACAAAACCTTCCACATACCTGTAAATGGAGGCTGAGAGCTAGGAAATCCCGTATATGGTGGAGTGATATCGTTGTTAGGCGATGGGAATGGAGGTTGAGGGGTGATTCCTGCTGGTGGGTAGCCAACTGGTTCGAAAGGCCTTGGTTTCTGGGTGTTGCTGGGAGGGAGATATTCACGAAGAGTTCCCTGGCGAACTAAACAAAGAAAAATGTTACTTTAATTTTAAGCTGTAAGCCAGTAATAGGAAAAATCGTCTCAAGTGGGAGACTGATTTGCATTTCTACTATTTTTATTGCACATAACTGTATTAATGCTGCTATTAATAGTCAAACGGTGAACGCACGCACCCATGCACTACGTAATTAGTAATTACAATTAGCAATGAATCCCCCATTATGTGTAAATTATACACAAGGATGTGGTTAATGCGACAATTCATTTAGATTAATGTTTCCAGTTTTTCAGCTCCATAACACAATGTAACGACATTCATTCATGAAGCCATTACTGGGTGTAATTAGCCGCGATAATTGCACAAATCTGGCTAATTATGGTAAAGCTGTCTTATCAAGATGTACGTGGGATTTTCATCAGCTTTTGAAACGAGGATTGTTAAAATTTTCACCTACTTTTCCTGGCGTTTTGTGTGTATACCCCTTGCAGCCACTGAAGGATGTTTTGGACCATCTGGTCTGCACTTGTTTGCCTTGTAACGCGTTGGCCTACATTGATGAGAACATAATTATAGGTTTAGGTGTAAGAAATGTAGACAAAAGAATTAAAGGTGATGCATATCATACCTCTTTCTGCAATGTCTTCGGACGGTTGGGTTTCTTCGGCAGTGATGGCGTGAGTCAGAGTCGCCCAGAGGGCGACCAACAGAATGGTCAGTTTCATTCTGCAAGAAAGAAAAAATTTTAAAATAACGAACGAGAAAATATAGGCTTTGTTCATTCCTTAAGAGCAAAAAAAGTTATTGTTATTATTATGTGATTATCGAGAAGAGGTAAAAAACATATTACCTCGACAGATAGAACAAAATACAGCATCTAAAACGATTACTGTTTGTCCCAAGAAACGATTATTTTCGTTGGTGCATTAACAGGAAAAAGGTAGAATTTTTCTTAAAACTGGTTCAGTTCCGAATGAAGTCTGTTCATATCCTGTATTGGTTATTAACTACTTTAATTAATGTCACGGAAATAGACTTTGGACAAATCGCACTATATAAAATGTATATTGCTGGTTTATCATACGATAATTGGTGTTGGTTGTGGTTAGATAATCGGTAAACTATGTATGTTTTTGTGTTAATCAGTAAAATGGATATTTTTATAGTTGGCAACGTTTAAACTGATAAGGTCCATTAACTGCATAAATTGAATATATTATTATGCACAGAAAGTTCCAATGGCCTGATGCAAGACTTTTCTCGTGTTTCACTAATAAGATATTTTTTTATCATAATGTAAGTTCTTATACAAAAAATAAAATTTATTACATTAAAATTTACACATGTGATCATTTAATTTTTTGATTACTCAACACTGAGTAAAATGTATCTATTTAAGTATCCAAAAATAAGTTTTAGTTTACAGCGTAAATTGTAAATTACTATATATTTTTTTACTGAAGGATAATGTTGAGGTGTAAAGTAATGAGAAGAATCTGAAGAAACATGAAACTAGAATGATTCCAAATTTACAATAAAATTTATTCAGTACTCAAATAGCGAATTAGATGTTATATAGAAAATAAGGAAGCAAGGGAATTTAACCTTATAAATACATAGATTCTTTTGAAAATTTGTTTTAAATAACGCTACCATCAGTAAATAGATTTTATTCTTCATTGACAAGCCAAGGTATTCCTAAAAATGATTAAATATAAACACACGTGAAAACTTGGACATATTTTAAAATTAAAACTTAGAAGAAAGACCAGATTTATACTTATGAAATGTTTTATTATTAGTGAAAACTTAAAAAAATTTGAGATTTATACTCGGATAAAAGTTACGTTTGGATCTTGTTTGGTATTATACAACTCCTAGGTTATAACTAGTAGAATACTTTTAATTTTGCCAAGGTGCTATAAAACTGTATCAGTTACGATATCTGGTATGTTTCTATTTATCTGCATTCGTCCAATATATTGCATTTACGTAGGTAAGGGATACCCGCACTTCTTAGCATCTTAGAGGCGGAAAAGTATACCTCTTGCGTAAATTCGGACGAGACAGAAACATTCCGTTTTACAACATCTTGCCAAAATTAAAAGAATTCTACTAAAGCTTGAGATTGTATGCTAAAATGTACTTCAGTAGAGTTGGAACTATTAATTGATTATGAAATAATCATATCTGTTTTTTGAAAAAGAAATTGGAGACATATCTCAATGTAGCAAAAGGAATCTATCCAAAAGCAGATGAGAACACCAAAAGTGTCATTATTGGTGAAATAATTTATATGGGCATTCTCTTTGTCAAAAATTACCACAAAAAACTACTGGGTACGACAACTTCCAAATATTATAGTTACTGTTGCAGTTTTTTGGGTATTTTATCATTAGTTTTTATGGTGTTCAAGGTATTTTTCTAATATCTTTCATATGTACCAAATGCATTGGTCCAAAAATAAAGTAACATTTAGACATCTACTATTAAATAAATAAACTAGATATGGTTAAAGTGATTTTGTTGCAATGTCGAAAAGTAAAAATCACCAAAAAAAGTTTTACTTTATAACATACATATTTAATACCACCTGTGTTACTTCCCGAACCTAAGTTAAGGAAATATTGCAATAGAGTCTATTCGACGAAGAGTATAATACATAGAACATGACAAAGTAGGTCTCACATTTCCATTTATCTGTCACGTCTGTCTGTTTGTCTGTCTGTCTGTCGTCTATGTCAATTTTTATTAGACAAATAATCTCCCAAACTGCTGGGCCAATTTTAAATGTTATTTAAATTTTATAGAGTAACATGCTCCTGCAGTTGTGGTTTATGAATTACACTACACATCCACATTAAAAAAAAACTTTGAATGTATCCGTTTATTCCCTCCCAAAAAATTTATGACATCATCTCAAAATTTTGGCAAATACATCTTATCTAAAATATGTAAAACATTATGAATCTATACTTGTGGTTATAAATACATTCATATTTTTTAGAATTGTTTATACAGGACGACTAAAAAAAAGGCATTCTATTTTATTGATCAAGTCAAGAAGGACCCATCCCGTTTTCTCGAAAATTTGAGTATAGAGTACTGTTGTTATTATATTACACTGCATCTATTCAAATTGATATGCGTCCTTAATAAAGTGTTGATGATGTCATCACAAAATTTTGTTACGGAAAAACTCACTTGAAACATACGCATGGTATTTTATACTCCTTTATCTATATTTTAACAGCCCATCCATATCTTTATTTTAACATATAGGGGTTATAATAAAAAAAAATCGCAATATTAAATTTTATAATTTTTCTAAGAATCTCTACATTTGTTTTGCAAGCATTTCAGGGGTGATGGAAGTTCTGTTTAAATAACCTGAGACCACTTTGTTTTTCTTGTTGTAGAGAATATACATATTTAAGACTAAAAGAATTCGAGTTTGACAAAGACTATAACAACAAATTATCAATTTTCACAAAATAAGCGGGGCATCATGAAGTTGGCTCACAACTTGCAGAAGAAGTTGTGTAAAGAAGAGAACATTTAGCTCCATAAGCAAGAGGAATATGAAAAGGGAGAGGTTGTCATTCTTCAAAAATGAAATTAAAGATAATATTAATCCAAGGAAAGCTGTAGGGTTTGACCTCATAACAGGTCAAATCTTGAAACAACTGACCAGGGTAGGCATAGTCATACTTATATGTTTGATTCAGCATTCATATTAAAATATATCCCAGCTATTTGGAAAATATCTGAAATAATAATCCTACCGAAATCAGGAAAACCTAACAATGTTAACTCTTATCGACCGATTACATGGTTTCTACTAATCTCAAAATTATTCGAGAAGCTCTAAATAAAGAGGTTGAATCCAATTATCGAGTAAAATCAAATGATCCCAAATTACCAGTTTTGGCTTAGACAATAAACCAGGTTGACCGAATTACGAATGCTGTTGGAAGTCCAGTTGAAAAATTAATTTGTTGTACTCTCGTACTTAAACGGCTGATTGTTTAGGGTAAAACAAGAAGGCAAACACTCATACCTGTATGAAATAAATGTAGGGGTGCCCCAAGGTGGCGTCCTTGGCTCGATCTTGTATTTCCTATATACAAACGACATACCACAGTTGGCTGAAACAATGATAGTAACATTCGCGAATGACACTGCACTTCTGGCTTTAGAAAAAGAAATAACAAAATCAGCCGACAGGCTTCAGAACACCAGCAACAAAATTACAGAAAATTGTAGTTTTTGATTTTTTATCATTAGTTTTTAGGGAGTTTTTATTTGTGACACTTCCTTTGACCCAGAAGTAAATTTAGATATCTACCATTAAATAAATAAACATGACATGATTAAAGTTGCAAAGTAAAAATAACCAGAAACCACAAAAATAGAACCCCTAAGACGTTGCAAGAACGAGGTTAAATACGTTTAATTATTTTATGTTTTTTAACATTTCAAATAACATAACAATGAAAGAATGGAATTCGAACCAGTTCTTTATCTCATTGCACCGCCGGATTCCAATAAATCAAATCAAACGCACCCACCGGGTAAAACCCGTCAAACATCCTCTCAATTATTCCCAATTCTGCCAGCACACGAATTCGCTCCGCAACAATTGATCCAGCGATTTCGTAACGAATTAACATTTTAATAATCCCAACAAAAATTCTCATCGCTCATATTAAACCTTGCATAAGAATTCATTACTCCATTTTTCTGTGAGACCAACAGAAGCATCTCGAAACAACGCAAAGAGGTCACAGTTCGTGCCGTACAAATACTTGAATTTATAATTAGCATCGAAATCGAAATCGAACATTCACTCAGTAAGCACCGGAGAAATTGTTCACACATTCTAAAATTCATTGCCAATATCGGTTTCTATTTTTTTCGATAGAGGAAGTGAATTGCGTGAATGACTTTGATCTGCTTCCGGCTGGAGTTTCGGTCCGGTGGCAGCAAAATCGGTATCAAGTTCAAAAAGGACACTTGCATTTGAAAAATAAACGAAGAAACCGAAGAGAAATCCGGTTGGCACCTGTGGTTGTTTGTTTTACGAAGAACAGTTTGAAGATTGTGCAAGAAATTGCACCCACGCGTCTAATAAATCTAGATTAGAATCAAGACAAGTTTGTAATTATAATTATAACATGTGTTGCAATGAGAATATTCGTGTGGTTTTTCTACAGCATCTTTGTTGCAAAACATCCTTTTGAAAAATTCACATATAGCACCTTTCACGGGGGTCATTGGGTTTTTGGGGATTTACATATTTCTCAATTATTGTTTTAATGGACACAAATTTGCTGCTATTAGGCGAAAGTGGGGCAAACGAAGAACACTTACAACATGAAGACTGACCTCCATTGCGCAACTGTATCAGAATAAACAAAAAAGCTGGCTACGACTAGAACCCGATCTTCTGTCTTCGTCTGCTCCATTAATTAATTATCTTCAACTATCTTTCAGATATCCACCCAGAACCCAAATGCCAGTGCAACCAATTACTTGATCAACGATAAGTGCCTAAACCCATTGTGCAAATTTGCTCCAAAGGAGCGAATTAACACCAAGTCATGAAACCTAACTTTCTCCGTATTGTCTATCATTATTTAATTGAGTTTTATCCCGGATTACATCAGGTACTTTCGTACTTAGGAAAATTTATTCGCTCTAATCGCACGACAATTTTCATTAAATACGGCCTCAATTTTCTTGCGACATGACATTGATAAAGGTTGCAACAGGCTTGCGTTGGTCAGGTCGAAAGAAGAAATGGAGAGTCGGTGAATGAAATGTCTATGGCTTTTAGATAAACGGAAGCTGCGAGTCGAAGATTTCGAAATGTGTGGGCGAAGTGTTGCTTAATGATCGTTTTTATTATCGCGATTATTGTGAATGAGTGTGCGGTCGCTCGATATGATGGCTTGATTGTTAATGGAGAAATTACTTTTGTGTGATTTCGATGGATGAAGAAATTTATTAAATTTATTGTTTGTTTTCATGTTGCTTGTCGTAACAAAGGTAATTTGGCTCGTTTTTAGTGTTGATGGTTGGGTAACTGTGCTTAACAATGTTGTTAACTGGTTGACAAGTCAGTTACATTCGTGTGACCGCTCAACCGGGTTCGCGAATAAATATTTAGCCACATTTTCGACGAAAAAACAATTTTAAACTCCAAAAGTCTGAAAAATGGCGATAATTTAAAAAGCTGATCTTAGTTGTGTTCGTACTTTGTAGGTGAAATATTTCTAGAATAGTTCAATTCAATAAATATTGAGGTGTATATAATTTGGACAAAAAATTAGGTGTAGTCAGAAAGCTATGCCCAAATTTTGATTAGACGTTTTTAAAACCAATTTTCAAAAATTTGGTTTAAAGTTATTTCGACAGAACTTACCGTGCTTCTGAAGTACGGTCGAACAAATCGAGGGTATAGAACGAAAATCCTAAAAGTAACAAAAATTCGAAAAACTACCCTTATATACAGTTCATCATAAGCATAAGTATCGACGTATAAGTACTTATATTCGATTTCTTTTGGAAAATATGAAAATCCATCATATTTAATCTAAACACAATCAATTTGGCCTTCGCTATAGACCACAAGCAAAAATTCATAGTTATTTGAGTCTCCTTGATATTAGTGATTTAATTTTTGGATAAAACCTTACTTTGCAAAAATTGGTTAAATAACTGTAGCTGTGTTTTTCGACTTTTCGTCACTTACCGGTTTTCGTTCTACACCTCGAAATACAGCTTCTTGGAAAAAATAAAATTTAATTTTGCGATTTTTTTTAAATGAAAATCCTTGTAACTTAAAATAAAGATACGGTAATGCTCCGATAGATAACCACAGGGAAAAAATATAATTATTATTATCGAATTTATACACCGAAATAATGCGACCATTAAATACACACCAATCTTTGTTTGTATTGATGAGGCTGATACGTGTTTAAACTCCATATTAATTTTAATAATAATGAAAAAACTTTCAGAGTTTAAATAATATATTTGTAGTCACTGCTACACGTGTTTCGGTACACAGTACCGTCTTCAGGCAGAAGAGAAACTACACACCAATCTGGTTGATCAGAACATGCGGAAGAATTTTAATAACTTTTTCTGCACAAAACAGAGGAGGCTACTAAATTTCTCAATTAAGCTACAATATAAAAAAAAATAGTTCTTATTTTATTATTATTAAATATAGGCGGGCCCAACATTACGTTAGTCTCAAATTTTCGAAAAAACCGGGAGAACCATTCTTGATTAAATAAAAAAACTGTAGATAATAAGAGTCACAGTTTAACAAAAAAAACCCACCCTAATCAGCGCTTTGAACGTGGGATCTTCGGGTTACAAATTGGGGACCGTGAGTCGACACGACTGCGACGTGTTTGGCGTACCGCTACTGCTAATATAACACGTGATCATACAATTTGGATTTTTTTGCGAAAATTTGGATGTCTTTGGGAAAAATTCAAACCGGATACGACAAGTGTAGGAATATATTACTGTACAACATTTAAATAATTTTAAATTTCTGAGATGACGTCATCAAATTGTTGGTGGGGATAATTAGCCACATTTTGGTTAGTGTTTTACCATCTACACGATATTTCCAAAATATTTATAAAATATTACAACCGGTGCGGTAGTTTCGGAGATTATCTGTCTAATAAAAATCTGCAGACCACAGACGACATACAGATAGAAATGGGAGACCTATTTTTCCTTACTCTAAGGGCCATAAAAGGTCGAAAATATATATTTAGAAATTTTTTGTACTTTCTAATTTTGATGTTGCTTATTGTGCAGGATCTTCATTTCTTAGACAAAAAAAAAGAAAAACAAAAGTCCTTAAATTATCTGAAAATATCTGAAATTATCGAGTGGAAAAACTTGTGTTTTAAATGTTTAATTATCTTTAATTAAATCTTGAAATAAGCAGTGTTTATTTGAAAACTAGTTTCTACAAATGTTTGAAAATGTTAAATCTAAACACGAAAAATAACGTGTTAGGTCTTCGCCTTCGCGGGGAAGGTTGTGTTTTATTGAAAACTTTTGGACGAATCTAGGTTTAGTGTTGGTTTTGTAAAAAAATAAAAAATATAAAAACAGGAAGCAATCACCAGTAACAAAAGCGTCCTATAGAAAAATCTGTGATGATTTGAAATCTGAATCTACTAGTGTTTCAAATATACAACCCTTATGGAGAAAACTAGTTCCTTCTCCAAATGTTTGAATATTGTAGAATAATTTATCAGTAATTTTATTGAAGAAACTTTACTTTGTGAGATTGTAAATCTACGTTCAAATAGAAAAAATCCAAAAGTATATGAAATTTTAAAAACTAAAGAGACTTATCGTCCAAAAATTACTATGTAGGACATTTTCCAAAGATCTGAAACCTAGATCTATGGTTGAAATAGCTCGACAAATAAACAACCACTGCAAAGAAAATTAGTTCTTCAGAAAAAACAGACGTATTGATAATTGTACGAGAAAAGTATTATTCTGTTAGAGATTTTCTAGTGTTTTCAAAGGTTCTAAATTTAAGGTTTTTCTAAAGATCTGACATCTGCTGCTTTCGCAATAGCTCCTTAAAGAAATTGGTTCTTCAAAAGTATTTGAAATTGTTCTAATTATTAACAATTTCACAGAAAAATGACTATTCTATTATTTAGATTTTCCAGAAATTCGAATTCTAGTGATGTTTTTATGTGGTAGATCTTCAAATGTCTATGAAATCTGAAAAAATATTTTTCAAACATTCTTCAAATTGTTAAAAATAAAAATGATCTGATGAAAGATTTATTTTTGTAAAGAAACCTTGAGATGACGAGAAACCCTGATTTAGAAAAATATTAAGAGTTTTCCGACGATAACCTCAGTGAAAAATTGACTGCCTCAATTTTTCAGAATATTTAAATCTTCTACGTTCTTGCTCTAGATCTGCAAATAACTGGAAGAAAACCTTAACAGTGCGATTTTTGAAAGAAAAATAGGAGACGAAAATGAAAAAATGATTTACAAGAAAGTGAAATTTTTGAAAACAGGGACATAAAATTAATATTTAACTACAAATTTGAAGTTATTTTTCAACAGGTTTTCATATTGCTTTCGTTTGTCACTAACAATTAAATTAAATTTAACTCTAAAATTTAATCAAACAAAAATCTACATTTTGAAAATTTTATCAAAAAATCTACTGAACGATTAATAAATATATTATTGCTGAATACAGTTTTTAAAATTTTTTAATGGCCCCAAGGTAATATCATTTACACGGTTGTGATTCAACAAATTTTATAAGCTAGGGAGTCAAAATTATAATATAACTGGCTTATATTTAATTAAATGAGCATTTATGAAGAATGTTTAGATATAAAAAATAATTGTGGTTAATATGAATGAAATTGTTGCTTTAAGATTTTGTCGATAATGATGGATTAACATTTATTTTAATATTTAACTCGTTAATTGTTATTATTCAATTTAATTACACTCTTATTCTCGCTCTTGGAAGGACAAATGTGTAACGAAAAAACTGTTTAGAAAACGATATAAATACTTATTTACGTAATTTTCGCCCAAACTGAGTTTAACGGAAATTTTTAGGTATTATTATTTCTTAACAATGAACTTGAATCTAAAAAGTACAGACAAACTATCACAATAATTTTTTTATTTAACATTACTAAATTAAAAAAGTACACCAAAAAAAACATCAAAAAATCGCCAGTTTTCAGAACAAATCGCAAATACAAAAATATAGTAAAATCATTATTTTTTCAGATATCCGTTGTAAACGTTATATACTGAAAATTCTGTTGATTGCCGTACTTTAGACGACCAGTGTAGCTACGGCGGAGTTGTGACGTAAATTAACTTGAATTTAGTGTACCGCCTGTAATTTCCGCATTTTCGATAACCATCCTAATCTTTCAAAAAACCACTTAAAAAGAAGTTTTTTTTTATAATTTATTGCAATTTCACCTGAAAAATTTTAATAAGAGTACATATTTCAACCCATCACAACTAATATCCTGGACTTTTTTATTAAAACGTTCTCAGACGCCTGCATAATGCAAGCAGCACTTCCCCTTTCTTCCTAAAAACCCAAATCCTTAGAGCTAAGGGAAAAACCGCCCAGCGTGAACTATTAATCTTGTCAATGCTGAAGATCTTGTGAAAATGATGTTAGCGCAGTAATTAATTTAAAGAGAAACAAAAGTGAATAACCCTGGCATTATCATAAATTACATTACGTTATTTAAGCTTTCGTAATGGATTAGCTCTATTGTTGCCGCTATTTTCATTCAGAATTGAGTAAATTAGCTTTTGGTTTCGTTTCAGATAGTCGCTTTCAGGCTGAAACCAGCAGTGCATTTGTACCAACAATAAGCGCGATTTATTGGCTAAGTGCTTCCGTCTTTCATCTGCAACCTGGAATCTGGGTTCAATGGGTGAATCTTTGGCATATGATGGCTAACAGCGATGATGGTCGTGGCTGCGGTTAGAGAATGTGCATATAAGTACATCGTGGTCTTTAAAATATGCCGTCAAAATTTGGTAACTGTCTGAGTCACGCATACTTGCACTATTATTGTGCAAGTGCATATCTGTTAGGAAATTGCACTTAGCTTATATTAATATGACACTAAAAAGTAATATTTTTTTACTACTGACCTGATTGGGAAGCTTCAGTTCAAGCAATAAATTAAATTCACAGATTATTTATCATGCTTTGAATTTATGAAACGTGAGTAACCTGAAGCGGTGGTCAAGTTTTTGGAATGCGTTTCTTATAAACGGTATTTTTCTCTGCTGGACGAATATCTAAATTAATGACAACTATATTTGTGAAAATATTTTGAGGGTAATAGGCGTTTATTGATTTTAATATTAAAAAAATAATAATATAAAGAAGGGATGAAATGAAAAAAAAATTGGAGGTGTTAAGAATGTGTATGTGTGATGATCACATTTTGTCTTGTTTACTAAGGTAATTTGTGTTTTTTTTTCAGTATGTGAAATTGTGATGTGGTGCGGATTTTTTTTTGTCTGAATATTTTGGAATTTCAAGGTGATAGCATTTACTTAAGATTTGGCAAGCATGACAGCCACGTTATATAATAAAACAATTTTAAAATTAAAAAACTTTATTACCGAAAAGTGTTTTTCAATCTGAAAATGTTGTGAAGCCAGCAATGAGATACATGTTTTCCAAATTTTAATTTCTCTGATTTTTTTTTTTTTTCAACAGTCCATAAATTGAGTAAATAAAATTTTATGTTTAATATAAATGACCTTTTCGTCGCACCATTTGAAAGAGAATGGGTTTTATGCTGGTATTACACACCTTATGGTCGATGCACTTATTAAGAATGTCAAGTCATGTGCATAGGTTTCTGACAAAAACAAATCTGTCGTGATATTTTAATTAAAAGGTTTTGATTTTTGAAGATTTCCGTACTTTTTCAAGAAAATAGTTTCACTGTTTGTCGTTAAAAAATGTACATGTAGTCTACTTTCACAATATCGAAATAAATATTATAAAAAAATATATTATGATAAGGAAACTAAAAACAAAAAAAATAATAAATGATTTTGCCTCTTGAAATTTTAAAAATGCCTAATTTTGGATTTTATGGACGCTGAAAATATGAAAAAGTTTGATTTTAAATAATTTTTAAATTCTCTAAAATTTCCCCTATTTAATTATTAGTTCGGAATCGTAAGCAAGGGAAGTATTCATTCGTTTCATAGCTATTGGAACTTGGAAAAACTGATCCCATGTTTCCGTCTGTCTGTCGTTTGTCTTTTACGATTTGTTAATCTACGTTACTTTTAACCTAAAGTATATAGATTGCTGAGCAAAAAAATCTGCATCTATTATTGTGAGCGTCGTAATTTGATTATTACAATTCATATTCACCTCCTGCCCAAAAATTTGCTGACGTCATTGTCAAAAGTTGTATTGTCTGAATTAAATATTTTGGTTTATTAATAGTTTTAATAATGCGAGGGTTATAAAAAAAAATTGGTCTAAAGAGTTTAGACAGTACTTCCCTCGCTGTCGGAAACTTGACGACTGCATGCCTATTGTGTTTTTTTTCTCATTACATTTTTGTAGTGGGAATTTAAAAAAAAATTGCGATGACGTCATCAACATTTTTGCAAGGGCACGTATATCAGTTGGGATAGATGTAGTGTAATACTAAGAATAAAATTATTCTATTCTCAAATTTTCGGGAAAATGAATTGGGTCGTTTTGAATATTGATTTGTAATAATCAATAAAATAACGAAACAATTTACTCACGTATACGTATCAGAGGCAACTGAAAATCGTGTATGTATAAACATTCTTAATTTAAGATGACAGGCGTAACAGCATACGTGAGAGTCAAACAGAGAAACTGTAAACAAAACGACCATCGGTTTTATTGCTTCGACTTCCGCTTATTATATAAAACATTGGGTTTTATTTTAATTCTTGACGGTGAAATTCACAATTGGTTGATTATAAACATGTCTATTTCACATTCGCGGAACCAAGTGAACGCATAAAACAAATGCAGGTCTGTAAAGTCGATGTAAATAAGCGTGCTACTCTTATGTTTCAACCGAGTTTTTCCTTTAACAAATTTTGTGTCTACCAAATTGGGTTGGTTGGGGTGTAATACTAATAATAAGTGTTGCCTTTAATTTAATCAATAAAATAAATTGACTTCATTAATTTTTTTGAACCACCTCTTAAGAAAATCTAAAAAATATGAATGGAATGATAAATCACAAGTACAAACTCATCATATTTTTTGCATTTTAGATAGGATTTATTCAGCAAAATTTAAGGGTGACGTCATCAATTTTTTTAGGAGGGATGAACAAATACATTTTGAACAAAAGTTTACCATGCTTATAATAACTTTAAAATATTCCCAAGATTTCAAAGCATTCGGTTTTGTAATTCCTGATTAAATCGATAAAATATATTCACGCCTTCATTAATTTTTTTGAGTCACCCTGTATATGCAAATCGAAAAAATTTGAATGGAATGATAAATCACAAGAAGAGACTCACCATATTTTGTACATTTTAGATAGGATTTATTCAGCAAAATTTTGTGGTGACGTCATAAATTTTTTAGGGGGGACGACCAAATACGTTTTGATCAAAAATTTACCATGCTTATGATAATTTTAAAATATCTTCAAGATTTCGAAGCATTCGGTTTTGTAGTTCCTGAGTAAATCAGTAAAATAAATTTACGCTTTCATTTATTTTCTTGAATCACCCTGTATATGCAAATCCAAAAAATATGAATGGAGTGATAGATCACAAGTACAGACTGATCATATTTTGTACATTTTAGATATGATTTAATCGGCACATTTTCGAGCTGACGTCATCAAGTTTTTGGAGGGGATAAGCAAATATATTTTGACTAAACATTTATTATGTTCTTTATAACCTTAAAACATGTGCAAGATGTCAGAGCATTCGGTTTTGTAGTTCCTGATTAAATCAATAAAATATATTTACGCATTCATTAATTTTTTTGAGTCACTCTGTATATGCAAATCCAAAAAATATGAATGGAGTGATAAATGACAAGTACAGGCTCATCATATTTTGTACATTTTAGATATGATTTATTCGGCAAACTTTCGAGCTGACGTCATCAAGTTTTTGGAGGGGATAAGCAAATATATTTTGACTAAACATTTATTATGCTCTTTATGACCTTAAAACATCTGCAAGATTTCAGAGCATTCGGTTTTGTAGTTCCTGATTAAATCAATAAAATATATTTACGCATTCATTAATTTTTTTGAGTCACCCTGTATATGCAAATCCAAAAAATATGAATGGAGTGATAGATCACAAGTACAGACTCATCATATTTTGTACATTTTAGATATGATTTATTCCACAAACTTTTGAGCTGACGTCATCAAGTTTTTGGAGGGGATAAGCAAATATTTTTTGACTAAAGATTTATGATGCTCTTTATAGCCTTAAAACATCTGCAACATTTCAAAGCATTCTGGTTAGCAGATTAAAAATTAAATTTCAAAATGTTGTTTTATAATTTTGATTTTTTTTCCAAAAATCTGGACGTTTCGGGTGAAAAGTCGATTCAGAGTTGTAAACTACATGTGTAGGACTATGTTATTTTATACAATTGAAAACCCATTTACTATGTACAATTTTGAAGTGACGTCATCGCATTAGTGGTGGGGATGATTAGACAAATTTTGGTTAGCGTTTTACCATCTACATGATATTCTTAATATAAGTACAAAATTTCACAACAATCGGTCGAGTACTTTCGGAGATTATCTGTCTAATAAAAATCCGGGACGGCAGACGGACGGACAGACGCACGGACAGACGGACGGACAGACGGACAGACGGACAGACGGACAGACAGACGGAAATGGGAGACCTATTTCTTCGTCTTCTAGGGGTCATGAAAGATCGAGAAAACGTAAAAGTAGAGAGTCGGCCGACGGACTCGATTACAATACTTCCTTTGCTTACGCTCGGGAAGTAAAAACAAAAATTGTGAAACTAAGAAACGATTTTTACTTCTCGAGCGTAAGCTAAGGAAGTATCGTAATCGAGTCCATCGGGCGACTAGCTACTGTCATATTTTCTCGATATTTCATGACCCTATGCGTACCAAAAAATAGATATCTCGTTTCCGTCTGTTGTCTGTCTCTCTGTCATCTGTCTGTCGGTGTCGATTTTTATTAGAGAGATAATATCCGATACTACCGTTTGGTAAAATACTAACTAAAATTTGGCTAATGACCCGCATCTACATTAAAATTATTTAAATGTTATACAGTAATATACTCCTACACTTGTAGTGCATGAATCCACTTTAAGTTTTTCCCTTAGATATCAAAGTTTTCGCAAAAAATTGCATATTGTATGACCTACCTTTTGAACTAGTATAAGCAGCACGCAAATCAGGTCTCGGTAGCAGAGAGGCTTAATAATTAGTTGCCCCCTCTGTTTTTAGGACAGAAAATCATTAAAATTCTTTCGTATATTCTAATCAACCAGCTTGGTGCGTATTTAATGGGTGCATTTTTTCGATTTATGAGCATAAATAGTCGAAGTTAAACATGTACTAATAATACATATTTTCCCGTTGATTACATGCTTTAAATATATTTAATAATGTCCGTAACTGTGCAGACCACGCCCACTATGACTAGAAGCTCATATACCTTCATTTTAAGTTATATGGGTTGTCATAAAAAAGTACATAAAATTCGCAGAATTGATTTTTATTATTTTTCAAAGAAGTTGTATTTGTTCGACTGTACTTCAGAGGAGAGGGAAGCTCTGTTTAAATAACTTTAGACCAATTTTTTTAATATTATGACATGATTTTAATATTGATTTAATAATTACAAAAAAGCAATTAAAATTTATTTATTAATCTCCCCTAGTAAGTAATGACGTCATCCCAAATATATATTTATTCAATAAATTGTTTGTGTTTTAGTAATATATTAAAATTAATGAATCAATCAGTTAATTTCATAGGTTAAATCCACAATGGTTATTCAACTTTCCAAAAATTCTGAGGACTATTTTTTATTTTAACACAAAGGCGTTTTTATAAAAAATATTCAGAATCAATTTTTGCGAAACATGGAATGAAAAAGATATTTTTGAATATACTCATTACACTCTAAGTTACAAAAATAATCAAATTTTCAAACAATTTGAAAGTCTTTTGAAAGTTTGCAAAATGAAACAGTTTCAACATTCATAGAATTACACATTTGACACCTTGAAGGCCACTGCCAAATCTTGCACGCAATAAAACTTGACGAACATTTTTTCTAATTACAAAATTTTTTAAACGCCATTGTTTTTTAAATCAAAATAATGGACCTCTCAAAGGAGTGTAATTCTGTCCAAATTAAACACATTAATACATCGACAAATGTAGAGTACATTAATTATTTAAAACAGAAGACACGCTGTTATCTAAACATCAAGAACCAAATCCATTAAACAAAACCACTACAGTACCGGACAGTAATAATAACAACAAACACCAACCACAAGAAAAAACCGGAAAACTTTCCACAACAATACGAGAAGTGAATACCATTATGCTAATGCATTTTGTATTATTATTAATGTAAAGTATACTCACTTTTCTCTGAAGAAAAGTGTTTTTTTATTATATAACCCAGTCATTGTCACTTAAGCATTTAAGAAGCGGTGTGAAATTCGAATGCTTGTGTACACACTTTCCTTCTCACTTAATATCCCGCTAGATGTTGACAAACCGTTTCAAGAGTTATCATCAATTTCGTGACAATGAAATCTAGCACAAATTTTTGAAAACGCGGGTACTCAACCGTACAGACCACAGAATCGTTATTTGTCTCGAATTTATTTAAATTAATGAATTTTCAAAAAACTAAAAAGAGAAATGATTTTTCAAAAAGGTAATCGTTAAAAGTAATTCGTTAAGAAAATTTGTAAGAACAAAAAAGTGCGAAGACCCAAGGTACTCACCCGTACCTTACAAAGTGTTAGTACTTTTTGAATTTCTCTATCACTTTAGTTAAATCGCACACTTCACACCTTCACTGTCACCGCTTACCTGCGACAATGTTATCCTAAAACACAAAAGACTAAAAACTAACTAAAGCCATCTTCTCATCATTTCCCTTTTATATACACACACTTGTGATGCTCATAAACTCCCCCAATTCGCTATTTCCCACTTAGCTTGCGCATCCCACTCAAAATATTCATCTGGTCGGCTAGGATGGGAGAGAGTACCATGATCCATACTAGAAAAAATTGTACCGGTGGTCTTATTGCGGTGCGCTATTGACATGGTACCTTTGGTACCGTCGAAGCTCTGATGGAGTGCTTGTTGGAAATGTCACCGAGGAATGTATTTGATTGTTGGTCTTTTAAGGAATATGTTTAACGATGACAAGGTGGTCGAGTAATTAATTGCGAAGATGTGGCTCTATTTCGGCGTGTTAGAAATGGTTTTGGGTAAAGGAGGTTTCATAACTCTCCGGTAACAAATACATTCTTTGTGCTATTTTGACTATAATTTGCGATAATTAATGGGATTGTGGGTATCCTGTAATTATTGTGGTGTAAAGTTGTTATTATCACCATATTTGTGGGCGGGTTGGATAATGATGAAAGTGAAATTGAAATTTGACAAATGCGGTTATTCGCGGGATTTATTGTAATTGAAAAATGCGGAAAAAATATTCGGGGATTTTAAAAGAATACAAATTTTAGAATTTTTGTAGTGAGTAATGTAAAAAAAATAATATTATTTTGTGTTTTCAGGTTGAAATTGTGAAAAAATCGAATTTAATAATATATATTTTAAGTTTTGAAGTTATTATTATTGTTTACAACAAATTTAGCAGTCACAAATTTTATTGCTACCCACATTAGATCGATGTCAGGTGAACATTATGAAGGTTTAAGAAATTAAGTGAAATAATATCCTCAATAAAATTTAAATTAAAATTTACAATTAACTTGGTAAAGTGGTAAATTTGTATTGAGGTTGTGGTTCCATTGAACAAATATTTTTCTTAATAAATATAATACTTTCAAAAATCGATAAATACGTATAAGCATATATTCCATTTTCGATGTGAGTTTCTATCCGCTGTCTCTTTTTTCACTATTGTGACAAAAACAAGATCTAAACGTGAAATTAAAATATTTGGAAATTTCTTGTTTATGGAGACAAAAGTTGCTTCGAATAGAACTTCTTTTGCCCCTGAAGTACAGGCCAACAAATTCCTCTTCTTCCAGAAATTATAAAATGTGATTTTGGAATTTTTTATGATTAACCCTATAAGTTAAAAACATAGATAAAAACTTATTATTCAATTTGTTTTTTTTTGCGAAAATCTGGATCCCTAGGGAAAAGTTAAGGCGGATTCATAAAACGCAAGTATAGAAATATGTTATTAATTTCTATCACAGTTATTATATACAATTTTGTCAACGTCATCAAAGTGTTGGTGGGGATGATTAAACAAATTTTGGTTGACGTTCTATCAACCACATGCTATTCTTAACGTCCATATAAAATTTGACAACAATTTATCCAGTAGTTTCGGAGATTATCTGTCTAATAAAAATCGACGCAGATAGACGACAAACAGGCGACAGACAGACACTTGCGCTCGGGAAGTAAAAAATTCCAGAGGTTAAACTTTTTTTTAATTTTGTTCGTCAAAAATCACCCTAATAAAAACAGCAAGCGAAAGCGACAAATTGATACTTCAGATTTTAATTTCATTTTCGTTAAGACCAAAGTAATTCCAGTAATTCAGCTGATCCAGTAATTCTCCTGAATCTGAAATAATTTAATTTTTCAATAAAATCCACAAATTTTAAAATAATACACTCTGTCAAAAAAATAACATTTTGAAAGTTTTGATTCAGTATTTGCGCAGTTTTAAATTGAAAAGCATAAAAATATTATTATAGTATTTCAGAATAATAAAAATTGGTCGAAGGTTATTTCCACAGAACTTCCGTCACCTGTGAAGTAGAGTTCAACAAATCTCGCTTCTTTGGAAAATTATAAAATTTGATTCTGAATATTTTGTATTAGTAATCTCTATAAATTAAAAACTATATAGATAATACCAGTTACAGTGTAAGAAAAAAATCCAAATTCACATTATAAATCCGAAGTCTGGGACTCTAATCACTGTGTAAAAATGTAAATATATGAAAGTAAAAGTATAATAAATACAGCGTGTTATTGAAAGGTACGTACAAAATAAAATCGGCAATAGGTCTCGAAGTATGGGTGCTAAAATTAAAAAAAAGTTCAGGTAAAAGTGTTCTGCTTTTAGAGATAAAAGTTATTAAAATTTATGTCCAAATTCGTTGTACGCTTCTGATAAACAGGTCATCTTTCGTTTCTATAGCAACAAAAGGGTCTCTTATTTTTTTATTATTGTTACAGTTGCTAGGATTTATTAAAATAAATTAATTTTACCTATTCATCCTTCAGTAGCGTCTAAACAGGTTGGATAGGGTTAATTTTCCTCTTATAATTTTGATAACATAAAATAAGTTTTTCAGACTTCTTAGATTTCGCGAAAAACTGCCAATTTTGTTGTACGTACCTGTCAATAACATCCTGTATACAAAAGAAATTTTTTGCAAAAATTTGATTGCCTAGGAGAAAAACTCAAGGCGTTTTCATAAACCACAAATGTAGCAGAATATTATGTTATAAACTTTAAATAATGCATATTTAATGCACAAAATTTGTTTTGTTTTTTGCCATCTAGACGATATTCATAATCACAGTGTATAGCGTCTCAGATACTACAAAGTTATATGGCTCCACTAAACTTAATAATGGGATGTTATAAATTCCTTTGTCTCCATATCTTGTCACCTCTACTGCTGGGTAATCCGCTTAAAAAACAACACAATTTACAACTGTGAGTTTGCCTTATTAATTGCTCCATTGTCGTCTTCACAATACCCTAATTTTAAACAGCCATGTAACCTTGTAGTATCTGAGACACTATACCGCCTGTCTGGAAAATGGCGGATTAACTCTTCGGTACGTTATACACGGGGGTTTCGAGAGTCCCAAAAAAATAATAAAACAATTCTTTATGATGTACATTACGAAAAAAACGTAATTTTATAAAAGTAAAATTGGCAACACTGCACACCCCTAATGCGTGAATACGTCCAGCTTACTTTCTGGTTTCTTAGTAACGATGGTGACTGAAATCCACCTTCGTTTTATATCAGGCATACATTGTTGTCAAATGGAATTTTATCAAATTATTACAAAAACAACACATCCATATCTTTGTGCATTATAACTGAAATGGCAAGTAAACATGGTCATGGGCGAGAAAAATATTAACTAAAAGTTTTATTACTAGTTATTTTGATAATGAATGAGTTGTTTAGTTGGTAAACGTAGCAAAAGAACCAATTTTAAAATCATTATAACTCCACCACAATGTGAGAAGGATTTTTTTTACTATTTTTCCCAGACTCACCAGTTGATTGTTAAGAGCGTAGCGGAGAGTTAATCCGCCATTTTCCAGACACCCGGTACATCTAAAATTTGGCAATAGTCGGTCCAGTAGTTTTGGAGAATATCTGTGTAATAAAAATCGTCACAGATGGCGGATAGATGGTAGACAAGTAGACGGAAATGGGAGACCTATTTTTTTCGTGTTCTAGGTATTATGCAACGTCTTTAGCTGACGCTCGGTTTCTCTTGCGACGATCCAAGAATTTCACCTCTAACGTCACAATAGGAATGCCCCCATCCGTTCCTATTAATCATTACCTCGGGGTTCCGAAAACCAAACTTTTATTAAAAACTTTATGAAGATTCTTTAAAAATATGAAACAATAGTAGAATTATAAGATTTTTTATAAACTGAACTTCTAAAATAAAAAAGATATATATAAAATTACGATTGATGTTAATTTATGAAAATCTAAAACTGTTAATAAAATATTATTTTTACTTAATTCAGTATTCAGTATTCAGTACAATTGTTTTATTTTATTTAAAACGCTAAAAATGTATAAATTGTAGGAAACTTGTGTATTAATGCAATTAAAAATTTGTACAATTTAAAAATCAAAAAGATATGATCATAATTTTGTCGTTTCAGTTTCTCAAGTTTCCAGAATGAAAATAAAGTTTCATCCAGCGAATGAAATAATTTCGAAAAAGTTCTTAAAATAATGCCGTGTTTTTTAATCAACGTTAAAAGCAGCTGAGGATATGCATTTGAATAAAGTTTTACTTCTCAGTTTTTTACAACGACGACATCAACATTTTTTAGTGGATAAATAAATATACAGGGTTAGTATAAAGTCCGTGAACGGTGGAATAACTTTGTTATTTGAAAAGTATTTTTTTTTAAATTTGCTTTGAATATATAGTTAAACATGACGACTTGATTACAATAGTTTTCCTTTTTTTATCGCTCTCGGTTTGACAGACAGGGCAATGAAACATTTTATTGATGGGTTACATTACTGCCAAATTGTAAACGTAGAACACTTTGGACATTTATTGTAGTCCCACGCATAGTTTTTTATTTATTAGTATTTTCAAAGATAACGTGATTTTGACCAAATTTCCAAAAAAAAAAACCATTTCAAATAACAAAATTATTCACTCGTTCCGGGACTTTATGCTAACCCTGTATATTAATTTTTGTAGTTTACAGTGTATAGTCTTCCACAGACTTAAGCGTTAAATAGCAGGATCCCATTGTAATGGAGTCAAATATCTCAACAAAGAAAGTCATAATAGGGTTAACATAAACTCGACCACAGAGGTGTATCTTTAGACTGAGACTGAAATACAAGGGCTAAAGATGCACCCCTGCTGTCGGATTTATTATACCTCTGTTATGACTTCATTGTTGAGGTATTGGGGCCCTGCCATTTAACGTTAGAACCTGTGGAAGACTTTGCTTAGAATTTTCGGGAAACAAGAATTGTTAAATTATATAGTGACGCCAACAATTTTCCAGAAGGGATGATGAACAATTAAATTACAATCAACATTGTCTAAATTTCAAATCAACATTAGTCTTGATAGAGATTTATTTAAAAATATTTTCAAATGACGTCATCATTTTTTGAAGGGAAAGAGTGATTTTTTTCTTCGTAATAATCTTACAGTATACTTAAAATTTCAAGAATCATACAGATAAGATGGGAGATGTACATTTTCGTATTATATACCCTAAATGTAAAATTGTTACCCATTTTATCTTCATGATTAAATATCACCAGGCAGTTATCTTTATAATTAAGAAATAAAATTAACTACGTATTTATTTATTTGCAATAGTTATATGCGTATAAATATCTTAGTTTACTTGGTTTCTTACATTTTTTTTGTAATTAAGTGTTATTTGAGTAATTTGTGTCGTTGTTCTTAATCTTAGTGGCAACATATACTCATATCATAACTCTCTTCTTCCACATAATAATGCTCATCACAGAACATGATAAAATTTACTTTGCCATTCACCACTAATTATGAAATTCTATCCACATTTCTACAAGATTTCTCGGAGAACATGCACATCTGCATTTTATCTGCATAAGCTTAATCTTCTTCATTGTGATACTGAACGAGATACAAAAGCTAGTTATATCATGGTCCTTAACAACACTCTATTTATTTATATTTATTCAACAGTTGTTGGAAGCGATCTTATCGCACTGTGCGGTTGACTTCACTTTCATCAAGATTATTGTATGCGTAAACATTTTTGCTCACGTTGAATTTTAAATACGAGATGCACCTAACTTTGCGGTGTTTAAACAAATCGTGATTGAAAAAAAATGCAACTACTGGTTCGAAAGTGAACATCGGACAGATGTATCACTTTTCAACGTCTGACTCGGAAGGGTATAATTTTCGCGACCACGCGTGTTGCAGGAATGCAGTAGTCGTTTTTTGCGGTGAGATGAGTCACGACATTTTTTTTATAACGAGGAGAACGTGCGTTTAATAAGTAAAGCTATTAAATAAAATAAATACCGTATGATTTTGTAATTCTGTTTGCTGTTTATGGGATGCATTAAATCAAACGCAACCTTGTCAGTGTTGTTCCTTTTATCTACAATTAGCGTTTTACCAGTGTAGCCATTAGTGTTATCCTTTTCACTTCGGGGTTTATCTTACTGATGATCTGAAACGGGAAACGTACAAATTAGTTTATAATCAGTGAATTAAAGTCTGTTAATCTGGACAACACGGGTACATCCTAAATCCCTCACCTTGTAAACAATGCAAGTGAAGGTTTGAGTGTTACACGCAAAATAATGGGTGATTGTTACAATGGTGCGCATCCTTGCGATTTTTTGTTAATCAGGTTTTAGAAGTTTTTAATATTTTTTCATGTTTTCATTTAATGTGTCATTATTTCAGCTGATTTGAACTACATTTGTTTTAACTGCTTACTTGCGTTGGTAGATTCTACAAATGCTTAGTATTTTTTCTTGAACTACCTACAAAAATTTACCTTTTACAATCTAGGTTAATATTCACTGTTTCTGTTATATAATGAAGCAATTACGTCAAAAATTGTAGATCGTTGTTGAAGCAACCATGAGTTTTTTCAGAAATAATACAGATTGTAGAATTACGATAAAATAAACTGTAGTAAATAAAAAAAAATAATTGGGAGTTTTGTAAGAATAACTATATACAGTAGACGCCGCTTAATATGATCACGGTTAATGTTATCAACCGCTTAGTGTGATCAAAATGGCTTGGAACGGGCCCACGCAATACCAATGCATTACAGTTTTTCCGTTTATTGTGATCAATATTTCGCTTATTGTGATCAATCTCCCAATTCTTATACAAGCTTTTTTGAAGAAACGAGACGATTGAAAGTACTATTGTTTTTAATGAACTTTTATTGCTCTCAAAAGATACATTCGCTTATACTACTCACTTTATAGAACCACAATCAGTGACAGACTTTAGTAATCAGCGCGTTTTCGTCTTTTGAATGAACGAATTTTTCCTGTTTTAAATTTGAGTAGTACTTATGTAAAAATGAGCACGTCAAAACGACGAGATCTCAGCTTATCAGAGAAAAAAAATTTTCAGCCCGTTTTTTCTAAAATAACCAAAGGAAATCAAGAGTTCCTTTCTCAGAATGATAACCAAAATTAAAAATAAATTCTAATGTTTATGTACTTTCATTTACCAGCATAATGAACACTCTCTTGTTCATGATTTTGATTTGTTTCAAGTTTTCCTGTCTCTGATGGTGGTTTTCGCTTATTGTTATCAGTCGGTTAGTGTGATCAATTTGTCTGAGTCCCAAAGTGATCACATTAAGCGGCGTCCACTGTATTTGGGATTTTAATGTGCACTCGTTGAATTTTCATTTTGATATTGTTGTGTCTGGTTTTTCCTAACTTTGGTGCTTGCAAGTCAAGTTTCTTAGTTTTTCGTATTTATTTTTATTTTACCGAAAAACTAATGATATTTAACACGTAATTATTCTTAAGCTTAATGCTTTTCTTGTTTTCTAGTATATGTAAGTTGTCCTGTTTTTCCCTTGTACACTCTTTGATATTTTTTGACATCAACTTTTTTAAATTAAATTTCATTTTTTTGATTTTTACTTCCCGAGCGTAAGCAAAGGAAGTATTGTAATCGAGTCCGTCGGCCGACTCTCTACTTTTACGTTTTCTCGATCTTTCATGACCCCTAGAAGACGAAGAAATAGGTCTCCCATTTCCGTCTGTCTGTCCGTCTGTCCGTCTGTCCGTCTGTCCGTCTGTCCGTCTGTCCGTCTGTCCGTCTGTCCGTCTGTTGTCACGGATTTTTATTAGACAGATAATCTCCGAAAGTACTCGACCGATTGTTGTGAAATTTTGTACTTATATTAAGAATATCATGTAGATGGTAAAACGCTAACCAAAATTTGTCGAATCATCCCCACCACTAAAGCGATGACGTCACTTCAAAATTGTACATAGTAAATGGGTTTTCAATTGTATAAAATAACATAGTCCTACACATGTAGTTTACAACTCTGAATCGACTTTTCACCCGAAACGTCCAGATTTTTGGAAAAAAAATCAAAATTATAAAACAACATTTTGAAATTTAATTTTTAATCTGCTAACCAGAATGCTTTGAAATGTTGCAGATGTTTTAAGGCTATAAAGAGCATCATAAATCTTTAGTCAAAAAATATTTGCTTATCCCCTCCAAAAACTTGATGACGTCAGCTCAAAAGTTTGTGGAATAAATCATATCTAAAATGTACAAAATATGATGAGTCTGTACTTGTGAACTATCACTCCATTAATATTTTTTGGATTTGCATATACAGGGTGACTCAAAAAAATTAATGAATGCGTAAATATATTTTATTGATTTAATCAGGAACTACAAAACCGAATGCTCTGAAATCTTGCAGATGTTTTAAGGTCATAAAGAGCATAATAAATGTTTAGTCAAAATATATTTGCTTATCCCCTCCAAAAACTTGATGACGTCAGCTCGAAAGTTTGCCGAATAAATCATATCTAAAATGTACAAAATATGATGAGCCTGTACTTGTCATTTATCACTCCATTCATATTTTTTGGATTTGCATATACAGAGTGACTCAAAAAAATTAATGAATGCGTAAATTTATTTTATTGATTTAATCAGGAACTACAAAACCGAATGCTTTGAAATCTTGCAGATGTTTTAAGGTTATAAAGAGCATAATAAATTTTTAGTCAAAATATATTTGGTTATCTTCTACAAAAAACTGATGACGTCAGCTCAAAAGTTTTCCGAATAAATCGTATCTAAAATGTACAAAATATGATGAGTCTGTACTTGTGATTTATCATTCCATTCATATTTTTGGATTTGCATATGCAGGGTGACTCAAAAAAATTAATGAAGGCGTGAATTTATTTTATCGATTTAATCAGGAATTACAAAACCGAATGCTTTGAAATCTTGGGAATATTTTAAAGTTATTATAAGCATGGTAAACTTTTGTTCAAAATGTATTTGTTCATCCCTCCTAAAAAAATTGATGACGTCACCCTTAAATTTTGCTGAATAAATCCTATCTAAAATGCAAAAAATATGATGAGTTTGTACTTGTGATTTATCATTCCATTCATATTTTTTAGATTTTCTTAAGAGGTGGTTCAAAAAAATTAATGAAGTCAATTTATTTTATTGATTAAATTAAAGGCAACACTTATTATTAGTATTACACCCCAAGCAACCCAATTTGGTAGACACAAAATTTGTCAAAGGAAAAACTCGGTTGAAACATAAGGGTAGCACGCTTATTTACATCGACTTTAACATTACAGACCTGCATTTGTTTTATGCGTTCACTTGATTCCGCGAATGTGAAATAGACATGTTTATAATCAACCAATTGTGAATTTCACCGTCAAGAATTAAAATAAAACCCAATGTTTTATATAATAAGCGGAAGTCGAAGCAATAAAACCGACGGTCGTTTTGTTTACAGTTTCTGTGTTTGGCTCTCACGTATGCTGTTACGCCTGTCATCTTAAATTAACAATGTTTATACATACACGATTTTCAGTTGCCTCTGATACGTAGGTATACGTGAGTAAATTGTTTCGTTATTTTATTGATTATTACAAATCAATATTCAAACGACCCAATTCATTTTCCCGAAAATTTGAGAATATAATAATTTTATTCTTAGTATTACACTACATCTATCCCAACTGATATACGTGTCCTTGCAAAAATGTTGATGACGTCATCGCAATTTTTTTTTAAATTCCCACTACAAAAATGTAATGAGAAAAAAAACACAATAGGCATGCAGTCGTCAAGTTTCCGACAGCGAGGGAAGTACTGTCTAAACTCTTTAGACCAATTTTTTAGAGTTGTAACTGGCTGTGTCTGTCAACAATGCTGAAGATGTCCATTAGACCTAGGTACACCTAATGGTTTAAAAAAAAAATAGTATGCCGCCTCATTAGGCTATCGACGTTTGAAAAATATTTTTTTATACCTAATATATATTTTAATATTTTTAAAATACAGTATGTACAAAATATAGCATATATGTAGTTAAAAATATAATATGTCAGTGGCGTTATAACTCTGACATCATCGACAAAAAAAAACAAAGTTGCCCTTCAAACCTAACAGTTGGCTAAAAATTAAATCGAAAGTTTTGGTTAAATTTCACTCCTGAATATTTTCTTGAATTTATTCCATATGTTACAAAAATAAGCAGTATAAAGAGAGAATATATTCCTCTATAATACATTTTTTATATTTCTGTGACTTTTTTCTAAATTACCACAAAACGTTTCTCTAATTTTCTGTTTTTTTTTTTTGTTCTTTTATCCATGCTTCTATGTGGGTGTTAAGTTTGTTGCATTTTGTTGGTTTATTTTTAGCTAGTTTATATATTTTTATTGTATTAATTTCTGTTAGTATTTTTTCTGTTTTTGGTCGCTTTTTAGCCTTTTTCCAATTCGGTTGCGACTTTGTCCAAAGGCCAGTTTTCTTGATATTTTGTAACAATTTAAAGGTTTATAAAAAATTGCCACATTATTAATGTAGATTTACAAGCAAAGGTACGGGTTTTGTTTAATCAGAATAATAAAACTGAATCTTAGAATACAAAAAACTGAAAATATAGTCTTATCGTAGTTATTACTAGATCTCATTCAATTGTTACTTCCTGGGCGTAAGCTAGGGAATTATTGTAATATGGTTCATTTGGCAAACGGTTACTTTCGTGTTTTCTGGACTTTCATGACTTCTAGAGTACGAAAAAATACGTCGTCCCTTTCCGTCTGATGACCGATTATTATTGTCAAAGTTTAGATATATATGATAGGAATATCGTGTACATGGTAAAACACTAACCACAATTTATCTGATCACCCCCACCAACAATCTAATGACGTCACTTCCTATGTTTGCATAGTAAATGCTCATACTATTTAGATGTTATAAAATAACATACTCCTGTACTTGATTTTTATTACACTCCTTGTACAAAATTTTTGTGTAATATTTTTGTCACTTGTTTCATACAGCCCATAACTGGCTGTTCGGTTTAAAAAGTGTACGTTGCGTCTCAGAAACAGAACACTTATTTAAAAATAATTACTTTCCAAGAGTAATCTAATCTCCGAATCTACTAAACCAATTGTTGTGAAAATTTATATGTATCATGTAGGTGGTATAACACTAAACAAAATTTTTCGCCCAACAATTTGATGACGTCGGTTAAAAAATTTTTACAATCAACGTTACCTATTTAATTTTCATAAAATAATACTCCTACACTTGTGGTTTATGAACTCGCCTTGAGTTTTTTCCTTAGGCATCCAAATTTTTGCATAAAATTTAAACTGGATAACAACATTTTGTAAGCGACGGTGAGGCGAGGGAAATTCTGTTGAAATAATGTTCGACCAGTTTTATTAGTTTGTGTTGCTTAAAGATCAGTACAACTTTCGTTTTTATCTTTAATCTCTAATGCAATAATGAGATATCATATTATTTTGTATATTTTTATTACTTTTATTTTTTTTAAACTGCCCAACAATGCATTTAACGTTCAGAATACTTATTTGTATTCTATTGTGTTTTCCTGTTATACTTAAGAAAAAAAACTACTTTATAATATTATTTATACATATATGTATCTATGTATTAAAATATAGAAAATACAAAAAAACTTACGAAAATCAACTAAAATGTAGTGAGAGAGAGTGTGGACATCGTTGTGAAAGTAAATTGAAAATGATATGAAAGCTTGACTTATGTTTACAATTACCGCGATAAATAATTCTTATTATTATGATAAAGCGAATCAAACACAAACAAACCCAAATTAATAAGGAAAAAAGATAAGAAAACAAAATTGGTCGAGGATTTTATTTTGTGATTTTTATTGTTTTTTATGGCAACCATTATAAGTTAAAATAAAAATATATGTCTAATGTTTGAGTAAAGGTAAAGAAACGTGCTAACCGTTTTTTACACTTGTCTAGATCTAGGGGAGGCTCAACACATCCCCTAGCCTCCCTCTAACTACAGCCTTGTCTAGGGGTTATGAAATATCGAGAAAATATGAAAGTACAAAATTGCCCGATGGACTCCATTACTGTACGTCTTTAGGTTATCCTCAATAAGAAAAACAACTTCAAAGTGCTTATGGTTATGCATCGGAAGAATGTCAATTATAAATTAGTTTGATTTGAATGAGTTTTGAGTTCGTCCCTTCAAAACAGAGGATCAAAACTATTAAGTAGCAAGCTACAATGGACAAAATGTTCTGAATATCATGATTATAATAAATAAAGAATTTCGTTTTTTCACATTTTCGGGAAAATGGAGTGACTCGTTCTTAATTTGACTAATAAAAAATATTAATGCAATGATGCAAGTAAAAGCTCATCATATTTTGCACATTTTGGGTAGAATTTATTCGGCAAAATTTTGAGATAACGTTTATCAATTTTTTTGGGGGAATAAACAGATTTATTTTGATTAACAATGCTTACAATGACTTTAAAACGTCTGCAAGATTTCAAAGCAATCAGTTTTGCAATTCTTGATTCATTCAATAAAATAAATTGACTGATTTATTAATTTTTTTGAGTCATCTTGTATAAGCAAATCTAAAAAATATGAATGCGATGATAAATTACAAGTATAGACTCATTTGAGCTGACGTCATCAATTTTTTGGAGATAAGTAAATATATTTTGATTAAAAATTTATCATGCCTATCATAACCTTAAAACATCTGAAAGATTTCAAAGCATTCGGTTTTGCAGATTCAAAATTAAATAGGAAAATTTTCTTTTACAATTTTGATTTTTTTTCCAAAAATCTGGACGTTTCGGGTAAAAACTCAACACAGAGTCATATACTACATGTATAGGACTATGTTATTTTACACAGTTTAAAACCCATTTACTATATACGATTTTGAAATGACGTCATCACATTATTGGTGGGGATGATTAGATTAATTTTGGTTAGCGTTTTACCATCTACATGATATTCCTAATATAAATACAAAATTTGACAATAATAGCCGGCCCAATATTTTCATGGTTTTTAAAGGTATTTTCATATTTACTTGACTGTTCATACTTGTCATAAAATACTATTTTGCCATTTTTAACATTGGAAGTTATCATTTCCCACAAAAATCGTTTGCCTTGATTTTACAAGAGTGCGAAACATCTAACTGAATTGTAAATTATTTAGATAGAGGACTATTTAATTTGTCAATTGTGGGACGTCACGTTAATTTTTGTGTTTTGAAATGACATCATCGGACTTCAAGGGGGGACAAATAAATTACTTTTAGTGAATATTTTGTATTATTTAATTAATGTAAGTCCCCCGACAAAATTTTTAAAATACAAACAACAGAATATTTAAAGGTACGTCTTCCTCTGAATATTTATATATTTTAGATCATTTTTTGAGAGTCATTAATTTAAAGAAAAAAACAACAATATTTTGTAATTCGTGCATTAATGTTTTACTAAAATTAAAAAAAAAGAAGTTACCTAATATCCAACTTTATTTTTTATATAAACCTATATACCTAAATGAACTTAAAATTAAATATTGTTTTTTATAAGGATGTTGTGCTACAATTATTAAATATTTACTTAGTACTATATTTACATGACGTCACACTTTTTTGAAGGGATGAACAAACATCTTTTGATTATCGTTTAAAAATGTGAAAAGTACAAATTTCAAATGAGTCGACATTCTCGTATTCTACAACTTGTGAGAGGATGTTAAAAATTGTGACTAAACTATAATATTTGTACCTTATACTATTTTGGATGGAACAGAATGGGAGTTTTAACTTACTGATTAAAAATTCAGAATTTTGTGTACATGTATAAAGAAAATTTTCTGTATAGAGCTTACGAAAGTATAAACTTTACAAATAGTAGTTCTAAAACGTAAAAGGACATGTATTAGATAAACTAAAAGACATTTGGAAACCCAAACGAGTCGAAGAAACCTATGCATCACTCAGCGACCTTCGCCAGCCTCAAAATTGCGACATGGTCCAGTTCAACGAAATAATTATTATAATCCAGTTCAACAAAACCAAAGAACCCCTTTCTAACACTCCGCACATTTTTAATTGATTCGTTCTAAATTAGGGGTTCCATGGATTTCACTTTTTAAACGTCACGGCCACCTCCGAAAGAACACACAGAAGCCAAACATTACCAATTAAAGTGTAACCAACAGGAAAAAATAATAAAACGGATGAAAGTACCATAAAATGATAATAAAAAAATTCATTGTTACATATATAAAAAATGTGAAGGACTGGGAACATCGTTTCACGGAACGCTCAAGAATGCACAAATTATATAATTGAACTAGTTCTCACAAAGTTCATTCAAAATTATAGTTACATTTTGTGCGGTAGGTACAAATCGGTGTCATAATATTGGCCTCATTAATTTTAGAGTGTGCCTCACCAACACCGACTGTTTTCTTCTTCTGGTCAAAACAAAGAAAAATCCTTGGAGAAGATATATTATAAAGAATTCTTGACATTTCATGTGGGTTTTAATTTTTAATTGATACACAAGCGTTTCATAGCAATGCTCATTGATTTCATCAAACTTAATTGAATGATGAAAAGCCGTAAAAGACACAATAAGATTTTAAATGTTAATGGTATACTTATAACTTTTTTAGATTTTATTTCTTAAACAAGAACGTGTTTAGAATGGGAGATTAACAGTTTAATCACTCGTGGTGGTTTACGGGTTTTATTGACATGCAAATTTTAGTAGAAAGTGCAGATGACGACAGTTTCTTTGCAGGACTAAACATGGCGGGTTTGTAAAGTATAGCAACGAAAAATATAACATGATTGTATGCAGAAAATATTAAAGACTGATGCTCTATGGTTGATTAAGGCGAAAGTATCGGTGACTATAGCATTTATTCTTAACAAACAAGAAGAAACTGTCCTTTTTGTTTTGTCTTTCACAATGTTTGAAAGAGTTGTATGGATATCTAATGTCTTTATTAAAAGAATATGAAACCATCTTCGAAATCTCTTGTCTTAAAATGAACTGCAAAAGTCTCGCCGACCCCTGGTGCTTTGTTTTTGAAAGAGTTTGAAAGAATTTTGAAAACGATTGGTCCCTTTTTTAAGAGTATCAAAGAATTTTAGCGCCTAATATTTTTTTAAGAATAGGAAAAAAAATGGATCCATTTATGTTGTGTTTATGAAAGAGTTTGGAAAGATCTTGGAGATTCCTGTTGTTTTGTTTTTGAGAGAGTTTCAAAGAATCTGGTATTAGCATTAACACTGTTGTGATTACTTAAAGCAGCATTTAGAATAATTGTTGTTTTGTTTGATACAATTGTTATTAAACTATATTCTTTGTAATTGCCTTTATCTCTAAATATATATGTTTTTCAATTTTCTGCTTTCATTCAAAAGGTGTAAATGATGACACATTTGTTTGAAATCATGAATAAACAACGAATTTTGTTACTACCAGTGTAGTTTATTTTTAAATTGTCTGATCGTTTCCACAAACAGTTCTCAAAATTTTACGTGGTAAATGCTACTTAAATTTTATAAAATAACGTACTTCTGTATCTGTGAATTATGAATACCGTTTAATTTTGTATCTTTCACAACCAGATTTTTGGAAAAAAATAAAAATTTTAGGTATAACATTGTACAATTTAATACAGAAACCGCCAATCCGAATGCTTATAGGGTATTATAAGCATGGTAAATCGTTAATCAAAATGTAACTGTTTGTCCCCTAAAAAGTTGATTTATATTTTTTAAAATTACTTAAATAAAGTACTTAAAAAAAAAGTAAATGAAGCAGGTTATTTTATTGATCACATCAAAAATGGTTTACCCAATTTTCTATAAATTTTGGAAATTCATCACTACATTGTAACTACGCAAATAGAAATATGTATTCTTGATAAAAAGTTGTTGACCTGATATCCTTATTTGAACTTACAGTGGTCATAAAAAATAAAATCTAATTTTAAAATTTCTAGAACTATCTAAATAATTTTAGCTCAATTAAGTGAAAAATTTTGGTAACTTTTTACCAGCTAGTCCTAATGTGTATATTTCACGCTAATTTGTTCAGTAGTTTAACAAAATGACCAACAGTTAAGCAAATAGACAAAAGACACTTATTCTCGGGAAGTAAAAATCAAGCGAAGAAAAATCTATAAAACACTTTGTCATTGGAAAGTGAAGAACTAAAGATATTATGTGATGTGATCGATGCTTATCAGGGTTATTGCAACTATTGAATTAATAACCCGTGAAATGTTAAGAACTTCCTGGTTGTTCTCACAAATATCCCATAAAGGGAGTAACTAAACTGAAAAATGAAAAATAATCAAACTTTTTATTATTATTTTTTTATGTTAATACCTAAATCCACATAAAATTTTGAGATACCAATATATGAATTATATATTTCCTAAATCTAAAATCACGCGAAATTGTGCTTAGTGCAGATTCTTCTTTTCGACACAACTTAACCTGAAAGTATGCTTACGAACATATTTCACATACCACCAGTTTCTGCAATATACGTATGCAAACGATTGCCAGATCTCCATGTTACTTCACATTTTACTCCTACGCTAATCGTCTGCAAAGTCAAGTTTAAATATTTAGAGAGACCGTAATATTTGACTAAAATTTCACTTTTAAGTGGCAGCAGTTGTTCATTTTGCTGGAATCAATCGAACATCAAACATTACAGAAGCCAAAGTGAATAATCGTGTACGTGATAGTAGAAACAATTTTTCAGCAAAATTGTTAGAATTTTTATTTTTGTTCAGCAACAGCGCGGAAGGCAGAAGCTTGCCTAATTAAATGAGTGTTAATGCACTGATTGTATGCCGCAGTGCACATGTGTAAATTGATTTTCTTACCGCTTAATCTTAATCTTCGCCCAGATGTTATTTATTATGATTACCAGCGTACATTTTTACAAGTTTGTTAATACACTAGTGAAAGTAGAACAGCGGCGGCACACACAAAAAGATGATGCACTTTTTAAACTTAGGTATTACATTTTATGATTTATTGCAGTTGCATAGTTCTGCGGACCTTCAGCCTGACCTAATTCATTTTCTTTTTGTTTTTGTGACTAGAAATGTCAAAATTGTACAATTGGCCGTAAAGTTTGCAATAGTAGGTTTGTTATTTTTCTCAAAAAAAAAGCTTCTTTTTAATACCCCTAGCTACTTGACTTGATTTCAACCCTTTTCTATCCTTATTAAGTCAAAATGAAATCTTGCAAGCGATCAGGAGAAACACTCCTCTGATTTTTAGAATTTTCAAGCTGAAAGCATTGGTGAAAATTGCATTTCGAAATTCCCATTAATATTGTTAGCCATTTTGAAAAAGGATCCAAAATTTTTAGGAAATAATAGACGTCAAAAGGTCAGCTACGTCAGTGTGGATTCTTTGTCATGGATTTTCAGGTAAAAAGACGATGAAAGAGAGATTGGTGGGACATTTTGCTCTTCTAACAAAATCTTCAATGCCTTCATTAATACTCTTTCAATAAACAAAAGACTTCATTTTTTCCTTGTCCGGATATCTTGCACATATTTATTATAAATTCTGTCTTTAAAAATTCCTCTTGCCAAATAACAACCAACCACTGACCTTTGCTTTTTAAATCTGGTTATCCACTCTGCATAAATTTATTGCTTCAAGAAAAAAATCATTTCTGTTATATTCTCTTCCATTCATGTATCATGTTCAATGTTACCGCACAGCTTTAATTCCACATTTCAAAATTTCATTGAAGCTTTTACAGAATATTCTTGTCTATGTTGCAGAATTATCTACTTTGGTGTATTTCACTTGAAAATCATACATATGCAGTATTAATACCCAACGTTGAACCCGATTTATAGCATAGATCGGGATACCCTTCTTAGAACCAAAAATTAACAACAATAGTTTATGATCTCTGTGTGGAATGAATCTTCAGCCATACAACATTCTGTGAAATTTTGTCACTCCAAAATTTATTACTGCTGTTTCTTTTTTAATTTTACTATAATTTCGTTCAGCTTCTGTTAGTGTTCATGATGCATGAAAATTGCCTTCGTGTGATCATTTTTACCTAAACCAGGATTCTAAGCATTTGCTGCCACAATGATTTCATTTTCAGAGTTGTAGTAATGTGTTAAAAATAATTCAATTATAGAATTTTCTTGAATTCTGCAACTGATTCTTAGTTTCAGTGCAATGGGAGAGATTAAAAAGAACCAACAGTTATAGAGTTTGGTGATAATGGATCTGGAACTAGGAGTGGATGTTGATTAAGATGTAGAACCTTTTTCAAATCAGCTGAATGATGACCACATGCTTTCTAGACGAAAATAATAGACGCAGGTCCAGTCAGAAAACTCTATGGTGTGATTCTATCAAACGCTTGAAGTTGCTCCAAACCTCTTTCAAAATTACTAACAAGGGAATAAGTCGGTCTTGGACCACAAAAAACGGTTTCACCGTCTTGATGATAAAGTTTTGTTCGAGTTTTAGTTCAAAGGTCAAATGATTTTCGAAAAACCTGAGATTTTTTTTTCTTCCTTGAACATCTTTGATAAACACGGCTTAATGTTTACATACAGAGTTGAGAAACATTAATTTCGATTCCGGAAAGAACACTGTATTTCCAAGAAACCATAACTTATATGTGAAACATAATTTGTGGAATTTTCTACGCTATTCTAGAGACTTAAAACAGATATAATTTACCACATCAGTACTATCAAAATGAACATGTTGCAAAAACAAATTATATTACCTTTATTTTTGTTTTAATCGTTTTTTGACATACTGAACTGAAGAATTGGTCTAGAAAACGACAAAAAGGAGTCGTAAAGCGACCTCAGAATAATATTATACCCCCCCATCCCTTCAAAAACACGCTTACGTAAATTAATCAAACCGCAAACTCACATGTAAACTATAACGTCAACGAAGTGGACTAATTATGTAATAAAATGGTGAACTAGACTCAGTGTAGATAACGAAAAAGGATACCATTACATAGAACTCTCTTAGTACAAGTAAAAGGAGGCAAATCCTTCAGTCTGTAACTTTTTTCATGTAAGAATTCTTAAGGACAAAATTAAAAAAATGGTTATTAGTTCATTTGTATGTAGAGTCGCGTGATACAGTAATGTAACCATAGACTATGATCATCTTATTTAATTTGTATTGTACTTATTGTCTTAAATAAATTATAAACCTAAAACCAAAATTAGAACTTGCAACCTAAACTAAATATTTATAATTCTCCAGCTTGAAATTGCCATTTTGTAAAAAAACCATTTGGAAATTCGGCATTTAAGCTAGTGCTATTTTTGTGACTTCAAATTTGTATATAGTTATTTATTTGTGCTAATAAATGAAAAGTCTCATTGGGTGTGCTCGAAATGTGCTACACATTGATCTAATAAAGGAGTGGATGGAGCCTTGTATACGTTTCCATACGCGAGTGAGTGTAATCAACATAAGAAAGAAATAGCTAGAGCGGTTATGCATCAGTGAGCAAAGGACGGCTGACGATGTATCACGTGCTGGGTGGCAAGAAACGCTTCATTTGAACGGGAATTAATCCGTTTTCTTACGAATTTGTTCAAACAATCAATTATAACAAACGTCTGTTAATGAGAACTATATTTTTACAGTTTACATTAAAATTATGTGTAATGTGAAACCACAAAAATCATGTTAAGTGGTGGAGATAATCTATTAATAAAATGAAATGTATACAGAATCTACAATATATTACGAATTCAGTTAGTCCAATAATCTTCTACAAGTTAACTAATCTTGTAGTGTATGTTCATTGGTAATTCTGAATTGTTTAGGATAAAAGTAATTAAACTTTCGATAAAAGTGACAGGGTGCCTAATTAAATTACACATATTAAATTGTATGTAATTTTCTAGTAAAATCTATTTTCTAAATCTACGTACAAATAGCTAAAAGAATAATCATAGATATAAAATTCCTTCTTTTTGTAGCAATAATCCGTTTTTTTCGTAACTCGAAATGTTTAGGGAAACTAACAAAATTTTTAAATTATTTACGAAATCCTTCGTCTGTATATGTGATTATTACCTATGAAATGAAACAGGATTGCTTTCTTTGCACGTTCTATGCAATTATACGCACAACACGATTTCACGATGTTTAACAAATAGTCCGATAAAATACAACTTAAGAAGACTGTAGACATTTAAATAAGGTAACTTGAGCCTATAAAACGTAAATTTGCAAAAATACACCTTCAAACACCATGCGACAGCACGAAAGAAACCTCCAGAAACACAGAGCTCTGCAGTTTCGCGTCAATGTTTTGCCACCCAGAGAGCCCTATCTCTGTCCCACTGTGTTGACAACGCGCGTCTCTCTCTAAGTTACTTCCATATAATATTATTTCTATGGTGCTACAGCTTCTAGTTCGAGTAGTGCACCTATTACTGCTGAAAAGTTAGAGGAAATTATTAGATCACAATTGATGACTATTAAGCTTGAGATTAAACAAACCATTGAAGATAATTTTAAAATAATTAAGGACAGATTATTATCTGCAGTTGAAGAAAATGTACGCTTGATTCAAGACGAATGGACAGAATTTAAAAAATCTAACGTAAAAATGGATAATCCTTTGGACTTCAATACTGTTGTATCAGAAATTGAAGAGCGTAAGTCGCGGAGTACTAACGTTTTGCTGTTCAATATAAGTGAATCTATTTCATCCAATTCAAAAGAAAAGTTTCATGATGATCTTTTGCAAGTAAATTCTATTCTTGCGCCTTTAGGTTCTTTTCCGCAACCTAAGAAAATCATTCGTGTTGGTATGTGTAAGCCTAATGTAGTTCGCCCTTTAAAGATCGTCTATGAAAACGACGATATAGCTAAAGATGTCCTACGATCAAATAAGAATAATAATAATCGTAATCACCACTTCCGGCCTGATTTGACAAAAATACAACGAGATTATAATAATTCAATACGGAAAGAATTTAAGGATAAGGTTGCACAAGGGAATACTAACGTTATGTTGAGATATAAAAACAATATGCCATATATTGTGGAAAAAAATATTTCTCGGGGTACTCATCCAAAAAAGTAATTCATTTTTATTACCAAAACGCTGGTGGCTTAAGGTCTAAATTAAAGGATTTCGCAATTAAGGTTAGCTCTTGTGTTTATGACGTTATTATTATTTCTGAAACTTGGCTTAGTGATAACTAGAGCTGTGCGGTCGAAATTTATTTATCCCCGCTACCCGTCCACAGTGCAGGAGGCTACAGCCTTGCCTTACTCTCTTCTCGCTTTCCAATTATTGTGCATTATTTTTGATAATGTACACAAATAGTTTTATTTTCAACGAGACCGACACTTGAAAATTATTAAAACTATTATTATTACTATTTCGTGGATATGGATTTCGAAATCATCAATTGACGTTCACTTCACATTAGTTTTCTCATAATTTTCTTCGCGATACGTAACATGGGCTACAAGCTATTGGTCGGCCGTAGTGGGAGGCAATACGGAGCATTTAAATTTCAACCGCCTAGCCCTAGCTGATAACATTACTAGTTCTGAAATAAATTTAAACTATAATGTATTTAGGGCCGATCGAAATGTTAATACTAGTAATAAAATACGTGGAGGTGGAATACTGATAGCTGTTAAAAAGGAATTCGAATCTGCGGCAATTCTTCTTGGAAACTTTATCGAAAGTATTTACATCCATGTAAAATATCATGATTTAAACTTAATTGTCGGTGGAGTATATATCCCTCCTGCAAGTTATTTTACTTCTTATGTTAACTCTGTCAAGACATAGAATCAATTTTTGATTGGAATTATGATGGTGAATGTGGTCTCAATAATTCTCTTGAATATGATTTAATTAGTTCTACATGTGCTCTAATGAATTTGACGCAAATTAATAAAATTCCTAATATGAGAAATGTATTCCTAGATCTTATATTTTCAAACGTTGATAATCTTGATGTCTGCTCTGCATTAGATCCCATATTTCCTAGTAGTTGTCATCATTCTCCTTATTCTTGGTCTCTTTCCTGTTTATCTGCACCTTTTTTGAAATCTGATTTTCGTGTTTTTGATTTTATCAATGGTAACTATGAGCGTTTTAACCATTTCTACTCATCTGTTCGCTGGGAATCGTCTTTGGTAGGTCAAAATCTTGACGAAAAAGTTGCTATCTTTTATGAGATTTTATTTTATGGCATAGTGAAATTTATTCCCTATAAAGTAATCAATCGTAAAACTAGTAAAAACCCTTATTGGTTTAATAAAGAACTTAAAGAATTATGTCAGTTGAAAACCACTGCTCATTGCACGTTTAAAAACACCGGCAAACTTGATGACTACCTTTATTTTAAATCTTTGAGAGATCGGTGTAATGAACTCATTGAGAAGGTATATGCCGAATACATCTCAAACGTCAATCGTAGTATGGTGAGTAATCGGAAATTGTTATGGAAATTTATTAATAGTAAAAAACATGGAGAATCTAACATCCCCAACGAAATGAATTTTGGACATGAATGTGTTAAAGGTGGGGAAGAGATAGCCAATGCTTTTGCTCAATATTTTGCATCTGTTTAGTAAAAGATGATTCCAATAAATTTGTTTGTGATTTCAAATCCAGTTACGATGTAAATGATATGGGTCTAAAGATTTGTTCGTCTGATATTTTCGATGAAATTTCTAAATTGAAATCTTCGTGCAGTCCAGGTCCTGACGGTATACCAAGTATTCTTATAAAAAACTGTAAGTTTGCTCTTTGTTCACCACTGCTTTTGTTGTTTGCAACAGCTTCATTATGCCCATTTTTAAATCGGGTAAACGTAATATAGTTGAAAATTACAGAGATGTATGTTGTCAATCAGCAATTCCAAAGTTACTTGATTCCATTGTAACTAGGCAACTTCAATGGGCTTCGTCTTCAGTTATCTCATCTAAACAACATGGTTTCGTCTCTAACAGGTCCACATTTTCGAATCTCCTTGAATATCGATTATTTCTAAACGAAGCATTGGTTAATCATTTGCAACTCGATTCAGTGTATACTGATTTCGCAAAAGCGTTCGACCGCGTTAATCATAAACTATTACTTTTAAAGCTGGATAAACTTGGTTTCAAAGATAACACTATTAACTGGTTAGCATCTTTTCTATCAGGCAGGTGCCTGCAAGTTCGCATTGATAACTTTATTTCATCGTCTTTCTTTGTTCCATCTGGTGTTCCGCATGGTACTCATCGCGGACCCGTTCTATTTCTGTTGTTCATAAATGATTTAACGCAGTGTTTACCATATTCAAATTATTTGATGTATGCGGACGATCTAAAAATCTTTAAAGTCATTCGAGATACACAAGATTTAGAACAAGTACAATTAGACCTTGACATGCTTTTTGAGTGGTGCAGTAACCACTTACTCCCCTTAAATTTAGATAAGTGTTATATTATGTCAACTTTTAACATAAAATCTAACATCAGTTTTAAGTACCAACTGAATAAGCGTTGTATTAAACGTGTGACTCAGATTAAGGATTTAGGAGTAATTTTCGACTCATCACTTTCCTTTAAAAGTCATTATTCCTATATATCCAAAAAAGCTTTGAACATGTGGGGGTTTATTTGGCGAAATTGTCATGAGCTTTCACCTTTGGTCCCCAAAAGTTTATATTGCTCCTTAGTTCGCACACACTTAGATTATTGTTCACCTGTTTGGTCACCTTTATATAATAATGTTGATCGGGAGTTGCTAGAAAATGCACAGAAACGATTTTTGAGAATTCTCGAATTTAAAGTTGGCTTCAAACACATTAAAGGCGACTACAATTGGATTCAACATCATTTTAATATACAACCTCTATACATTCGAAGATACATAACGGATGCTTGTGTTCTGAGAGATCTCCCAGACTAAATTTATGATCGATGAATAAAATCGACGTAAAACTCACAATTTATTTCTTACTAAGTCAAATTTACACGACTAACTGCATAGCTATTATGTACAAAATATTCCCAGCCCAACTTGACGGGACTCTGTCTTGACTGAACTGGCTGAATAATAATTGTTCCCGAAGGTGGCCTCTATTTAAACCCATACTTCTTCTAGATATTCGGCGATCGGGGTCTTTCTGTAATACCCATTGCCACTTCGAACGCCGGCCGGTCGCCGTCACCGACGATGAGTCATCATCGCCGTACATACTAGAACCCATAGGCGTCGTACCGGGGCGGCGTTGGGTTTTTTTCGTAACAATACATTAAGATATCTTTTCCGTTACTATTTCACTTATTTGAGTCTTTTATGATTTTAATCTCAAAACTGACAAAATTTTAGATATTGTTGCTATATTTACATATTTATTAAAAATAGAATTTTGAATCTACCAGTAGAATGATTCTACCTCCATGGAATCTACATAAGGTCTGCAAAGAATTAGGTATTGGTTGCATGAAAAATTTTTTCACGCTCATTATTCCTTGTGAATCACCTGTATATATTAAGAAATACGTTCAGAAGACTAAACAAAATTTATTACATTAAAATTAGTATAGCAGGTACTAAAGCAAAATATTTTATACCATACCATGACTAAAAAACCGTTAGGCTGACGCGTATACTTAAAACACTCAACGTCTGAGTGCACATTATCGGCCATCTTTTGATCGTGGGCCTTGTAACAACTTATCGGGAAGATATTTTGCATGAGCTGGGAGGCCGTGCGAGATGTGCGCAACTCTCCCTTCTGTTGGTATAACACTTTCTGCAAACCTAGGGGGATGTTTTTCGAACGGGGTTTTAATAATAACTACATCAGTTGTTTGACTACCATATGCAAGACCTTCACCCATATAGGTAGGTAATTAACGATGCATGAATTTAGTAAAAGTTGAGACATCACTGACACCTCTCGTGTTTTTTACCTAATGTCAGATATCACTAGTCAGCAAACTTGAAATTACATTTACAGACAAAACTTAGTGACGACAAAGTGGATTTACAACAATAGCTTACATTTAATTTGTAGAAATTTTGGTCTTAAAATAGAATGGCACAAGTGACCGATCCAAAAAAAACCTAAGTTTTGTACAAAACTGACCCCAAAGTAGCAAAAAAAGTTACGCATGAAAAACATTATACACCCTAAAAATCAGTTTTAATGTAAATAGAATAAATGTGTGATATCTTGTAAGCAAGAAAATGCGTCTAATTGAAATAATTTATTACATTTTTTGCAGTTCGCTCACTATTCTTTTGTGATACTCTTCTTGTTCAACTTCATTAGTATAATCAACATTAGTTTTAAATGGATCACTGTCAGAATCTAATTCTATTAGTGAAATTACAGAAGGAGGAACAAAGTCTACACCTAAAAATCAGGGAATTTTTGTTAATCTAAATTTCGTTTTTGTTCTTACATAAAAAACAATACATTGTTGGTGAGTCAACTTCTCTAAACAATTTTGTAATTTACTACATACACTATTGTAGTCTTTATCAGTACGTTTAAACTAGGGATGTACCGACTAATGGCCGACCGGTCGGACAAGCCGACTTTTCGGCCGTTTTTCATCGTCGGCTAGCAGTCGGCGACTGGTCGGCTAAACAGCCGATCGGTCGGCTTTTTTTTATTAGAATTAAAATGGTATATAAAACATTTAAACCCGGTTTACAGAACCTCAATTAAATATTTAATTGCGATTTAATTTTTAACACCGCGTTAAAGTACCATGTGACCGACTCTACGCCAATCAGACGTCGCTAATGGCCTTGTTAAATGCGCCATCAACTTAATCTCAGTTAAAATATTGTATAAACTGGCCCTAAACCGAATCCATGCTTATCGTGGGAGTCTTTTTTTTACTTCCCGAGCGTAAGCAAAGGAAGTATTGTAATCGAGTCCGTCGGCCGACTCTCTACTTTTACGTTTTCTCGATCTTTCATGACCCCTAGAAGACGAAGAAATAGGTCTCCTATTTCCGTCTGTCTGTCCGTCTGTCCGTCTGTCCGTCCGTCTGTCCGTCCGTCTGTCCGTCTGTCCGTCCGTCTGTCCGTCCGTCTGTCCGTCTGTCCGTCCGTCTGTCCGTCTGTCCGTCTGTCCGTCTGCCGTCCCGGATTTTTATTAGACAGATAATCTCCGAAAGTACTCGACCGATTGTTGTAAAATTTTCTACTTATATTAAGAATATCATGTAGATGGTAAAACGCTAACCAAAATTTGTCTAATCATCCCCACCGCTAATGCGATGACGTCACTTCAAAATTGTACATAGTAAATGGGTTTTCAATTGTATAAAATAACATAGTCCTACACATGTAGTTTACAACTCTGAATCGACTTTTCACCCGAAACGTCCAGATTTTTGGAAAAAAATCAAAATTATAAAACAACATTTTGAAATTTAATTTTTAATCTGCTAACCAGAATGCTTTGAAATGTTGCAGATGTTTTAAGGCTATAAAGAGCATCATAAATCTTTAGTCAAAAAATATTTGCTTATCCCCTCCAAAAACTTGATGACGTCAGCTCAAAAGTTTGTGGAATAAATCATATCTAAAATGTACAAAATATGATGAGTCTGTACTTGTGATCTATCACTCCATTCTATTTTTTGGATTTGTATATACAGGGTGACTCAAAAAAATTAATGAATGCGTAAATTTATTTTACTGATTTACTCAGAAACTACAAAACCGAATGCTTTGAAATCTTGCAGATGTTTTAAGGTTATAAACAGCATAATAAATGTTTAGTCAAAATATATTTGCTTATCCCCTCCAAAAAATTGATGACGTCAGCTCGAAAGTTTGCCGAATAAATCCTATCTAAACTGTAAAAATATGATGAGTCTGTACTTGTAATTTATCACTCCATTCATATTTTTTGGATTTGCATATACAGGGTGACTCAAAAAAATTAATGAATGCGTAAATATATTTTATTGATTTAATCAGGAACTACAAAACCGAATGCTCTGAAATCTTGCAGATGTTTTAAGGTCATAAAGAGCATAATAAATGTTTTGTCAAAATATATTTGCTTATCCCCTCCAAAAACTTGATGACGTCAGCTCGAAAGTTTGCCGAATAAATCATATCTAAAATGTACAAAATATGATGAGTCTGTACTTGTCATTTATCACTCCATTAATATTTTTTGGATTTGCATATACAGAGTGACTCAAAAAAATTAATGAATGCGTAAATATATTTTATTGATTTAATCAGGAACTACAAAACGGAATGCTCTGACATCTTGCAGATGTTTTAAGGTTATAAAAAGCATAATAAATGTTTAGTCAAAATATATTTGCTTATCCCCTCCAAAAACTTGATGACGTCAGCTCGAAAATTTGCCGAATAAATCATATCTAAAATGTACAAAATATGATCAGTCTGTACTTGTGATCTATCACTCCATTCATATTTTTTGGATTTGCATATACAGGGTGATTCAAGAAAATAAATGAAGGCGTGAATTTATTTTATTTTATCGATTTAATCAGGAATTACAAAACCGAATGCTTTGAAATCTTGGGAATATTTTAAAGTTATTATAAGCATGGTAAACTTTTGTTCAAAATGTATTTGTTCATCCCTCCTAAAAAAATTGATGACGTCACCCTTAAATTTTGCTGAATAAATCCTATCTAAAATGCAAAAAATATGATGAGTTTGTACTCGTGATTTATCATTCCATTCATATTTTTTAGATTTTCTTAAGAGGTGGTTCAAAAAAATTAATGAAGTCAATTTATTTTATTGATTAAATTAAAGGCAACACTTATTATTAGTATTACACCCCAACCAACCCAATTTGGTAGACACAAAATTTGTTAAAGGAAAAACTCGGTTGAAACATAAAGGTAGCACGCTTATTTACATCGACTTTAACATTACAGACCTGCATTTGTTTTATGCGCTCACTTGGTTCCGCGAATGTGAAATAGACATGTTTATAATCAACCAATTGTGAATTTCACCGTCAAGAATTAAAATAAAACCCAATGTTTTATATAATAAGCGGAAGTCGAAGCAATAAAACCGATGGTCGTTTTGTTTACAGTTTCTCTGTTTGACTCTCACTTATGCTGTTACGCTTGTCATCTTAAATTAAGAATGTTTATACATAAACGATTTTCAGTTGCCTTTCATATTACTAGACAGCGGATTTTTGTCGGGCTACGTCACGATTATAGGTGGGGACGCGCTGGATCGCCGGGACTCAGTAGCGGGTGATAGATAATCAGTGAATTTAATCAGTACTAATTCCATAAATATAATTAACGATTTATTAATCAAACGGCTAAGTAAATGAGAACGGGAATTAACAGCAGAGTGCAACGAAACAGCGTTATTCTAATCTCAAATAAACGAAGTGCAGTCCGCAACCGCAATGAATTCGCATCCCGTACGAGCCGTACCGAGTTTGGCCTTGCCTAGCCCGACAGAAATCCGCTCTCTAGATATTACACACCGGCGCCGTATACGTGAGTAAATTGTTTCGTTATTTTATTGATTATAAGAAATCAATATTCAAAACGACCCAATTCATTTTCCCGAAAATTTGGGAATACAATAATTTTATTCTTAGTATTACACTACATCAATCCCAACTGATATACGTGTCCTTGCAAAAATGTTGATGACGTCATCACAATTTTTTTTTAAATTCCCACTACAAAAATGTAATGAGAAAAAAAAACACAATAGGCATGCAGTCGTCAAGTTTCCGACAGCGAGGGAAGGACTGTCTAAACTCTTTAGACCAATTTTTTTTCTACTGAGTTACTACAAAAAAATTAAATGTTAAAATTATCCAAACAAATTTAACACATTTTTTGGAAAACAAAGGAACTTTAGTTATTCCTTTTATTGAAATAAAAATTTTTTAAGGTAGTCAGAGAAATAGAAAAAAAAACACTATCTGTCGCATTTATGAACTGGTTTTAGGAAAGCCGAACAGTCGGCCGACTAGTCGGTTTTTACTGGCCGAATAATCGGCTAGTCGGTTAGTCGGCCAGACCTACAGTCGGTACATCTCTAGTTTAAACGTATCTTATCTTTACAGTCAAAATATTGTCAAAAATCTTTTTTTAAAAAATAAAATAAAATTTGGTAATAATAACATATGGGCCCTATTCCACCAACATTTCTGAAAACTTTGCACTTTGCGCTTTTCACTTTTCAGAAATTGAAAAGTGCAAAGTGTTTTTGTTCCACCAAGACTTGAAAAGTACTTTGCGGAAAGTCGTTCAAAATTTAAAATTTGCAAAATTTATTGATTTAAAAAATAATAAAACAGACTCTATTCAAATAAAAAAAGCTCTAGCAAATAGTCAATTCTTTGGACATTACGGATCTGAAATCGTTTTCCCTAAAGGAAGTCAAATAATAGAGAATAATGAAAAAGGTATTGAAAAAATTTAAAACGCTCTCTATTAGAATAGAAAAGTATTACTAAATTATATAAGTTATACCCAAATTACGCATTTCAGTCTATTTTTATCCCAGATCTTCAAATAACTGAAAGAAATAGGGAAACATTTTCCAAAAATTTTCTAAAAAAAATTAAGGACTCTATATTAATCAAAAAGCAGTATGATGTGAGAAATTCTTTATAGATTACAAATTTGGAATTATTTTCGTGGTAGCTCTTTAAATATAAATAAACGAGTTAATAAACAGAAAACAGTGCAAAAAATTTCCAAAAAATTATTAAAACAGACTCTATTCAAATTGAAAAATGCTATAGCAAATAGTCAATTCTTTGAACATTTGATTTGAAATCGCTTTTCCTAAGTGAAGTCAATCAATAGAAAATAATGCAAAGAAAATCACTTCAAAACTTAACTGGGAAAAATTTAAAAGGATCTTTATTCGAATGGAAAAAAAATACTAAAATACATGTTTTACGCAGATTACGCATCTGAAGTTGTTTTTGCTAATGTTTTCAAATAACTGAAAGAAATAGGAAAACTTTTTCCAAAATTTTCTAAAAAAAAAATAAGAGGGGCTCTATACCTATGCATGAAAAAGTACTATTGTGCAAAAATTTTGTACATTACGAATTTATGAATTTCAAGTTATTTTTACTGCAGCTCTTTGAATAAACGGGATGATAGACACAGAAACAATTTACAAAAAATTTCACAAACATTTTAAAACAGATTCTATTTAAAATGAAAATAGCTCTAGCAAATAGTGAATTCTCAGGACATTTCGCAACAGAAGTCGTTTTTCTTATAACAAGTCAAATAATGAAAAGAAAATCACTTCAAAACGGTAATGGAAAAAATGTTAAAACAGTCTCTATTTGAATGAATTTAAATTAAAAGAAATAGGAAAACATTTTCCAAAAATTTTCTTAAAATTATTCATCAATTTGAAATTATTTTTACTGTAACTCTAGTTGCGTATGTCATGTTTCCTGTAATTGGGCCTCGGGCCTGTTGGAGACATTATAGAATAAAATAAATAAATAAAATAAAATAAATAAAGGAGACAATAAGCAGAAACTCAGTTTCCAAAAAATTTTCAAATACGTATTAAACAGTCAAATAGTATTTGCAGGGGCTAACCTAGCTCCGATTTTGCCTAAGACATACTTCACTTGTACCTTATTTAACCTGAATGCTTCTTTAAAATCAAAGTCGTTTTCAATGGTAAAATGTACCCTTTCTTTATATATTTTTCGCCTTGGTGGTCTTTCATCTTCATTTTCACTAGATTCATCGCTTGAAAACAATATTCTTCTTATCATTTTGCAATCACTTTGACAACGCAAGGTTTATAGACCACTTTGCGTCTAAATTGCAAAATGAGTAAATTTTGCACTTTTACTTTCTAAAATTTTATAATGGTGGAACAGAAAATTAGAAAACATAACGTTAAGTTTATACTTTTCACTTTTCATTTTACTTTACCTTAATAAATTATGATGGGTGTGGTGGAACGCAAAGTACGTTTGACAAGTGTAAAGTGTAAACTGCAAAGTTGCAAAGTGAATGGTGGAATAGGCCCATGGTAGTAACAATCTAACAATCCACACTCTGTTATTATTTTGGCCGTAAATGTATATTCATGCCTAGTTATAAGTGTTGAACAGGAGTAAATCTTTCTTCTGATGCTCGTACAAGGTGACGCTGAAGATTCTCTTTAGTAACAGATTGATTATAAGAACCACCACCAATTATATTATGCCATGAAATTTCGTCTTAGAGATTTCAGCAGCACTATCGTTAGAAATATGTATTTCAACATACATGTGCACAACTTACGTATCATATTTTTGGCAAAAAGTCTCCAAATTTTTTTTTGCTTTTTGCTTTTGTTGTTGCAAATATTGGAATCAGTTTAGACAACAGTTAACCAGAGTCTAGTTTGTTGCAAAGAAGAAAAACCAAATAAGGACCGTTTAAATTAAATGAACAAGAAACAAATAAAGCCTGTCTAAATTAAATTAATTCATAATTGTACCTTGCTGGTCATCATTAGTTCCACTCGGTCAGCGAATCCCGCCCAAGGTCGTTCTAAAAAGGCCACCGGCCATTTGTCAATCCTCTTTGCCAAGATATAATAATACCATTATGAAAACTCATTGCAAAAATATAATAGCCAATGATTTAGTCACGGAATAATGGCAGATTTTACGCTCTTTAATCCCCGACTTTGCAGCCAATACTCAAAATTCTAACTAGTAGACACGAGCAAAGCGGGTTTCACAAACAATGCGTCGACTACCAGAACTCTTCTATCAATTAGTTGAAAAAAATTTCGCCTCGAAAATGGCACACATTCATTCTAAATCATGTTGCTTCACTCCTCGCTGTTGGTTAAGAAGATATGGGGCAAATTACGCTCTTATGCAATGCAGATAACAATAGTTCAAATTTGAAGTGAACGTCTTGAGAAGCGGCCGACTTGGTGATTTGATCAGAGATTCGCCACGTAATTTGGAAATGATTTTATAATTGTTAAACAATGATGGATATCTTCGCCGATATGGGGATTCCAACTGGTATATCGCAACCGCGTGTCGGCGTTTGGCAGCGGCGTAACGAACGTCAGATCTTGTGTGATTTTAAGAATAAATGTTATCGTAAACAGTATATTTAATTTTAAAATGGATTTTTTTGTTGGTAATGAAATTGTGTTGTGTCTCCATGAGTGACACAGACACGTGAATATTTAAATTTATGAAAATTAAATAAATTAAGGCGAAATAATGGGATAACAAAAGACAAAATTTAAAAAATAATCACATATACAGTGCAACTGTAAAGTTAACACTCCCCATTTATATCTTTATAACCGCTCAAGTACAGCTTTAAAATTTAAAATGTATGGATGAGTAATCAAATGATGTGGATTGTCTTCATAGTGACGCTGTATAAACTTGAGATGTCAAAACACCAAAGGTGTGACAGAGTGGTAATAGTAATTTACGCAACTAGTTCGGGATAGCCTGCTTCCCGCATGAACGCTTGTTTGAGGCACGACCGAAGGGAGTGCCGCATTTGCGTGAATGCGGGAAGCAGGCTCACGAACGTGTTGTGTACAATATTTTTTGCGACGAATAAACCTTTAAACTGAAGAGATTAACTGTGAGTTATTTATAAACAACGCCATTGACAGCGCCGTCAACACGTCACAATGTTGACACTACCCGAGTATTTTAAGGTTACCATGGCAACGGGAAGTTAAATGCACGTGTGCGGGAAGTTCGACCTCCCGCACTCTGGTAAATGCGCGAAAGCTATCAAAAAAGGTCATGAGTGCAAAAAAAAATTTATAATCTTCCAGATTCTCCAAGGTTATATGGATGTTGTAAAATTAGGGTTTTGTGAAGTCGACAATGGAGCGGTTAATAAGGCAAACACACAATTGTAAATCATTTGGATTTTATCTGCACCTGTCCGTCATCCATTTCATTCTTATTGGGGACGAATTCTTGATTTATGACGGTAGGCTTGTGCCGGTGGTTAGCCGCAAGAAAGGCGTTATTATTTCTTACATTATTAGGTTTAGTGGGGCCATATAGCCTTGGAGAATCTGGAAGACTGTAAATGGCAGAAGCTTTAATTGTAAATATGTAATATAAATTATCTAAATGGAGAGATATACAACTGGTTTCATAAAAATCGGGAAAAATGACAGTGACATGAATGTCATATTCCCATTGCTTTTCATTGATCTATGAAAATCTGATTTGCTCATCTTTTCCCGTTTTTTGTGAAACCAGCTGTATTTAGTTGTCATATATTGTCACTGAAATAGATGTGAACACAATTACACTATACTCCTACTTTTCAACTTGAACGACAGCAATTCTTTTTGCTACTTATCGAATAGATACGATTCTGGTGCGTAAACCAAGGAAGTATTATTGCAAGTACGGTCAAGCTAAGGGCTATTTTCGTGTTTTCTTGACGCTTCATTTCCTCTAGAGTGTAAAAAAATAGGTGTCCTGTTTCCATTTGGCTGTCATCTGTCGGCTGTCTGTCGTCTATGTAGATTTTTTTATATAATCTCAGAAATTTTCCTGATCATGCTCACAATGTATTGACTGTTCCATTAGTAATCATTGATTAGTGATTACACGTTCGCCCTTTATTAAGAAGTATTTCCATGCTAATAATAATTTTTATGTTAAAATTCAAACTAGAAAGTCATTTCCAAACTGGAATATCGTGTTGTGTTCAAAATGTAACTATAAGTTTTAAAACTTAAAGCTCACCGTAACCATAACCCCATTACATTAAACAGTTACATAATAATCGCAAATACGTCCATCAGATTTTCCAGTTTTGAAACTTGGCGCTCAATTTTGCAGCAACAAAAGCACGTAAACCTTTAATTAGCGACTTGTAGTCCAGTGACACGCAGCTTGAAGGATTCCCCTTGTTTATCTTGAGTTTATTACCAGATTTCAAAATCTTCGACAAATACTCGTTACAAAATCGTTAATTCGTTTGCACAGACCGTTTATATCGAGTCGGACTTAACATTTGCAAATAATGGAATTGGTGTTTTACGCCGCCAACAATGAACAAATAGACTGACACAATTAAATTGTTTTATCTTAATGGAAATGTCAGGGTATAAATAGATGACAAGATCTCACCTTGTCGAATGAAAAGAAAGACAAGTATGTAATAAACCAGTTGACTTTTGTTTGATGCATCGGTATCGCATAACAGGTACTCCCTCGAACGGCTCCGTTATTTTTGTTGCAGAATTTATTGTGACGTAAGCTGGAATGATATTTTGAGAAGAAATTTGCATATGCACTTTTAATGATTTTATTCCCGTCTATTTGCTCTTAGTTTTAGCGCCTCCGCAGACATTAATGAACGGTTAAGTTATAATTGTAATTACGTCACATTACTGGGATAATATATGTTATTCTTCGGGTTAAAATGTTAGCCACGATTTTCTAATTGAGATTTAAAGTGAACCACACTTGCCTCCAGCTGTAGGTAATAAGGTAAAACCAAGACGTTCACTTGCCGACGAAAAACGCTTTGTGACTTAAGTCGAAACAATGCTTACATAAGCTTAAACCAAATGTTCGAAGTGATCAAATTTGCTTCTCGGTAAATATTATTTATTGGTTATAGCCAATAACAGTAATGAATAGTCGAGAAAGTCTTGTATACTTACCTTATATAATTCACGAAGTGAATCGAATTGTTTGATAAATGCGTCCGCGAGTCTTGAATGACGTTAATACACGGAAGATAGTGCAAGGGGTGGGGTCAGGATTTAAAACTAGAGCCACAGTTTTTGGTAATTTTTGCAGACGAATCAAAAACTCGACAGGGATTGAGTAAACTTGGGTTTACAACACTGATATTTTTACACACATTATATTTTTCTGTGTTATGGTTTTTCCCGAGACAAATGATTGCATTCACATGGTTTATTTATTGTAAATCGTATTAATTACTCGGTGTTTCCTATATTGCAGATTTCTTACAATTTCCGTTCAATGTCTAGTTTCCTTGTGATTTTCGCATGATTCCATGCTAATTCAGTCACACATAATTTGAACTTTTAGTAGAACAAACTAGACTTTGAGTGAATAATGAATACACTCATTATTCCAAAATAAATGAGATGTATAAGTTACAGGAAAAGATATATGAGTTTTATGCTGAGCATTTAACGTATTTTACAATTCAAGAATTTGATGTTTTTGTGAAAATGTCAAAAAATTCAAATACCTATTTGGTTCATTGTGCCAGGTCAAATCAGGTCAGGTCATAATTATGTCATTCTTGCCCTAAAAAATTCATTTGATCGCTCTTTTGTTTTGGATTGCAATAATGGATCTTTGATTTGTCCATAATTACAGCACGATCTAAAATATTGGAAAAATTCTTTTGAAACCGTAGGCAAAGTGATTTCGAAATTGTTACTCTGAATCATTTTTATCAGCATTCATTGGACAATAATTTTTTCATACCCATATCGTGATGTTTAAGGTCTCAACCCAATCAATAAATCTTTCAGCATCTGAGTTATTTTCTTCAAGAACAGTAGAACCCAGAAAGTTCTACTCGGTTCGAGAAATAGAAATACTATCTCAATGAGCAGTACATGAAACAGAATTTGAAAACAGTCTAGTGTAGGTTTACATCGAAAACAAGGCCAGAAGAAAGTTATAAAGAGTTTTAAAGTATGTAGGAGAAGGAGTTACAAATTTAAATGGACTACCGACGTCACAGAAGTTAGTACCTACACATGCCCTATATTCAAAATTGTCTAGGATTAGCTTTTTAGGTTCTTACTGTTGTAGAACTGCCTTATATAAAACCAAATTGCAAAAGCGATAACAAGTTCTGAATTTCAGCAAAATACATCACTTCTTTAAAAAATATTTTTCCACTATTTTCGCTGAAAAGGGAGATTAAATTTTTGAAAATGTCATGTAACTATCAGTTGAAGCAACTTTTCTAAATAATACTTAGTTTGTTGTATCTTTCAGAATAACTACCCAATTCATACCGCGCAAAGAACAGCTGCATGGTTCTATAATAAATAACTATATAAAGTCCTCGATTGGCCGAGCGTCAGTCTCGAACTCAGTCCAATTGAGAATATGTGGGTCTACTGCTGAAAAAGCTCAATGCAACAAGAGTACAGTCAATCATAAAATGGCTGAAATTTGTGGTGCAGTTCTAGAGTAAGAACGTTATAGAATATTCAATTTTCCTTTTGTTAATACTTCAACAGTTTATTTCGTTTTGAACATGAATGATCATTTTGGGACTTCTAGAATATTTTCCTGGAGGGAATGAAGAAAACAGAATTATTACCTGGCCAGTTTCCAGAAAATGCTTTTTTCTGACATTCGTGGCAGCTCCTGGTTTTCAAAAACGTATTGAAGAAAAAATGGAAGTTGAATAATCTAAGGTTGCCCAAGTTGTTATCTTCGTATTTCCTTTTTTTCTGAAGCATTAAAGTGCTAAATTTCTTCAAACTAATGGTGAAATCGTGGATACTAAATTTTTGTGGTTTATGAGCCTGTTCTTGCCTGTCGTCACTTGATAATATTTTTCCGACATTTTGAAAAAAATATTTTAGTACCAGCATAGTATACAAAATATTTCAGGATGGTTAACAAAGTTACTTTGCAAGAAATTTTAATTCATTCATTTCTTTCTTCCCTACTACTTGAGTCTTCGTGTTCCAACAATATAATTTAAAATATAAATTTATTAAGGGTAAGTAATTAAGTTCAGCACTCTACTGATAACAACCAAACTGATTTTTCCCCTCTTACAAACAATAATGTAACGCAACTTTTTTCACTAATGAGAAAACATCTTCTTACTGAAATAGGTCTCTGTATCTTAATACAACGTCCTTGGGGGAAAGATAATCACGACACCCCATAATCTAATCATTAAGAGTCTCACTCGGTAAATGAGAGACGTAGGTTCGAATCCCATTGAGGTACAGTATTTCTAAAGATATTTAGAAACCGAGTATTTCTCGCTTTAAACAAAGCTTTCATGTAAAGAGGCTGTGTCTTAAATAATAATTAGATATCGTTATATCTTTTTTTGAAATTTATGATTTCATTTCTTTACTAAGAACGGTAAGTCGTACTACATATACAATACATATTGTTTAAAGCTATATGGTTGTAATCAACCTATTTTTCATCCAGTATCTAATTAATTTTTTGTATGTGTTCAATTTTCCATTAAACCATGTAACATTTTTCGTTTTTGCAGGATTATTAATTAAGTACCGTTTAAATCATTTAGATTAGTCTTAATATTGAATACGAAAATAAATTATGTAATTTTTGTTGCATGGAGTTGTAAACATTTTCGATTGTTACAATATTTTTCGAAGTGTCTTTAAATTTACAAGGCAATAAAATGTATATAAAAAGAAACATTAAAGATTTCAAGAAATTAATGAAACTTAAACTTAAGAATAAATTAGCAATGAAAGAACTCAGAACAGTTGTCTACAATTTTTAATCATATCCACCTAGTTATGCGAATTTTTATAGCTTAAAAAGTCGACAGTCGCTTAATAAAATAATAAAAATAACTTCTGCATATCTAGATTTCAAAATTTTCAAAGCTTCAGTCTGAAATCTTCCCCAATATTTATTGACCATGAAATGTACGCTGAAAAATCCTCTACACGTTACACAAAGTAAATATCTTTTGTTCGTTCAGAGACACATCCGTGACCTCAAAATGATAAATCTAACGAAAGACAATATTTGTTTTATTTTTCAAAAAGAATCTCATTTCAAGGACACAGTGGATGTCTTTGCAACGTTTATCGTGTGTTGTTCCAACGCTTGTTTTTTTTTTATGTAAATAGCGTTTATGAATGGGTCCACTTTGCCCATCAGTTGCGTAATTAATATTTACTGTTTATGCATCACCGTAATAAAAACAATGTATGCAAATATATGCTGTAGAAGCCTCTGACATTACATTCCAAAAAATCTTCCGAGGAAAATGGCACGTGCGTGTAAGTTATTACTTCTTATTATGGTAATTGGAGAAGATGGATCTAAATGTTAAAAATGGTTGTAAATGTTGTCATAACTTGTAGGGAAGCGAAAATCGCAATAATAATTAGCAAAATGGTCGTTTTTTTAACTACAAATTTTAAACTGTTGTATGTAACTAATTATATATTTTGTTTGTTGAAGCTTCTAAAATACTAATAAGAACGCTGAAAGTAAATTCGTAGAATTACAAAAATGCTGTGATTAAAAAAATGAATTAATAAATAAACAAAACGTAAATGTTTAAGTTTTGCCTTAAAAATTTGATGAATCCTAAAAATCTGATCACATGGGCAAAAATATTTAACATGTAATATTACAAAAAATGTTTCTGAACAAATAGCGTCTACTGTCTTAAATTGTAAAAAAAGGGAAGAGTGGGAACTATCAGAAGAAAAAGAAACAAAAGGAGGAGTAGGGGCCAGGAGAAATGGGGTAAAAGAAGCTTTAGATACTTCCTATAGATGTTAAAATTTCGGCAAAATTTCTGTTTGTCATCGCCGTTTTTTAGAATATTTTGCTTTTAATCATTTGATTTTATAACTGTACAGACTTTTTTTTCAAATTGTAATGAAGGTATTTAAGGTACAGGATTTTTTTCTGCTCACAAAAAACATGATCCCGGAAGATACTGAAAGAATCAGTGTTAAAATATTCACCTACCTACTCAGGGACTCAAATTTTATGTCACCAACTGTATTCACATCTAAACCAAGGAAGTATCAAGGAAATAAAAATCTGTGAAAGTGAAACAATACAACTAAATACTGAAACAAATCTTCTCTTCCAGCCTCTAGGGATTCATTACCACACGACCTCCACACCGCTCTTAACCATTTCAAGAACGTTATTGACTCTGCCACGCTAGTGATTATGGTAATTTCGTGAAAAGCCAGGTACCCTAGCTAGAAGCAACCTTACTGAATCCATTACCAACTTCCAAATTGGATATCCTCTTTATATAACAGCGATGAAGTAGATAAGTCAACAGCAGGAACTCTTGTGTTTTCCAAAACCACAAATAAGGATGTTGGGCTTATTAGTGGCACAAGATAACTTTCAGCAATAAAAGAGTCGTAATTAAAATGTCCTTATTAAAGGATTCTGGATGGAATGAAATTAACCAATTACGCGGAAAAGATGGCGAGAGAATACGCAATTAATATGAACTTCCTGGTTGTCATTTCGACATTCGAAATGGAAACAAAAAGTAATAAAATGGTGTTTTGTAACGAATTAGAATAAAATAATTAATAATTTCGATGGTTGTTGAGATGTTATGTAAGGTTCGTTATGAAAGTTTGTGAATTGTCGCGATGGATGAAAATTTCTCCACTCTTGACCTTCATTTGCAGAAGCAATATGGATTTGTAGATTTTTTTCTCTTTGAAAACATTTTTCCAAATATTTTGAAAATACATAATGAAGCATAAATTATGTACCTACATAAAAAATTGTAATATTAGTAACATTCATTATTTTCTATGATTTAAAAAAAAAATCTTGATTCTATAATTGTGTGTGTGGGATCTTTTTGTAATATAACTTTTGATTTTTAACCTTTCGATTTTCGGGCGTCTAGAACTTTTGGATTTGAGGAATTTTTGGCATGTTCTGAATTCTTATAAATTTTGAAATCTGAAAAACATTTTTCATTTTCATTTCGAAATTTTTTAAATGTTAGAATTTTGGAATTTTGATAAATTGTTAATATTCAGGTATTGTAACTACTCTTCTATAATACTGCAAAAATGTTTGTAATTACAGAGAGTTGTTTTTTTTTGTTTTATAATTTTGAAAATTTTATAAATTTTAACATACTTAAAGATAGTTTTTTGTGACCGTTTAGATTTTTGAGATTACGATATATCTGAAAAATTTGGAATTAAAAATATTTTAAACTTTTAGATTTTTTTTTAATTTTGGATATTTTTTGTATGTTACACTTTTTTTCACATTTTGACTTGTTTATTTTAAATGTTTCGTATTGCCGTAACTTTCGGGATCTCGGCATTTTCAACTTTTTGCGACTTTTAAATCATTGAGATATTTGCAAACCTTTTGAAATTTTTCGGACAATTAGAATTTTTAGATTTTCAGGAATAATTTTAATGATTTGCATTTAAAATCTCTGGAATTCTCGCAACTTTCGAGACTGCGATGATGTTTGTAAGTCTTTTAAAATGGTTCAGACTATTAACACTTTTTGAAGTAAATGTTTTAAATCTATTTTCAAATTTTATTCAGAGGTTAAAAATGTTTAAGACATTTTTTATATTTTTTGACATTTGCAATTTTATAAGTGTGGTGTTTTTGCTAGATATATTTAAGACACTTGGGTTTTTCGAATTTTTGGTTTTTTGGAATATGAAGACGCCTTTAGTATTTTCGATAGTTTTGATGCTCATTTAAAGTCATTAAAAATGAAACATCTGTGAAAAGGACTAAATCCCCTAAATAGCTAACTAAGTTCGTAAAATTCCCCGAATTTATGTAATTAAAAATTTATCAATTTTTTTATCATGATGACGATGCTAGTGATAGATAATAAGATTTTTTCAAGAAACCTACACTTCGTAAACTAAAAAATAAAAACAAATATTCATAATAAAGAAAAAATAAGCATTAAATTCACTCAAAGAATAAAGGAGAAATCAAAAAACTAAGAACATACAAAATGGCAGCCTAGACGGGAAAAGCCAGACACACAGAAATCTACGGTTTATAAAACGAAATTAACATTTTAAAAAAATTCAAGTCTTTCTTTTCGAATTTAATCAAACAAAGTAACCAATAGGTTTAAAATTCACCCAAACTTCGAAAACGTGCCATTTGTCCCATTTGTCACCCGAACGCGACTCCTCTTAGAAAGTAATAACCGTGCACAAGTAATAATGTAAATAGTCTAGCTAGACACAAATGAATTATTAAACTTTTACTTTTTCCTCGTTTTGGTACTTTCCCACCGCTCGTCGCAACAAAAACCATTAAATCACAGCACTACCTTGACGTACCCTTTAACGGCAAGATAGCCCCTAATGAAGAAATTTACATCAAACTAATTACAATCGTACAAATCCATCTCCGAATACGGCGAACGCTAAAACGGCACCGTAAACGCAGAAAAATGCGATACTCCTAACCAATAATCCTCGGCAAACCATTAAAACGAGAAAGAATTCATCAACAAAACATTGACAATACCGTCAAACGGTACTCGCGGGTGAAAGTGCCATAACACTGGAGGGCATCTTCATTTGACCTTAGTGTATGTTTATCTATTCTCTTCATTGGAACAAGCAGAGGATTTTCTTTTCACCAGTAGCGATAAAGCAACGAGGAAACGCGTTCGAGATGGTTACGCTGTTTTGTAACACAAAGTACCATTGTTGGGTCGTCGATACCATCGGAATAGATTTGTCAGAATGCTCAAGGGTTGTCACGAATACGCTGGTTTCAAAAGGATAAATCATACGTAGTTGAGTTTTTTGGAGCTGTAATGACATCGGCTCGCATAGGCGTAGAAAGTGTTCGGAAGTGGTTATTAGAGGCTGGGACGAGGTGAAGGGTACTATCTTTGACCTATGACATTGACGTTACGAAGGAAATTCGATAATTACGGTTTAGTTATGTTGTAAAGTTGCGCGCTTTGGGAAATTGAGAAATTTGAATGAAAGGATTTATAAACTTTAATTGATTGAAAGACTGCTTGGAAAAGTAGTTTGTTGGCGTAATTTTGGAAGACGTTACGACATGAGATCTTTCCTAGATAAGCTTACGAAAAAGAGAAATACGGAGAGAAAGATGTTTGATATATTTTTGATAAGAAAATAGGTATTTATTGTGTAAAAGTAAGCAATATTTAATAGCTTACAAGTATCATTTTTGTGTATAGAAACGTAGCCAACTAAACATACAATTTATCACTATTCCTCTCCAGTTTTGCTACCTTGCTTACGCATTTTTATTTGAGCATTAATAACATTTTGAGAACTACAATAACACATGTACCTGCATAAACCCATATTATTTAACCCAATTACCACTAATTACTTTTCTAACTCACAATCGTATTTAAATCTCCGCATCAGTCATAAATATCGCCACAAAGGCGAATCGTGAATCTTACCGAAAGTGTCGAAATCTCAGGTATGAACATCCATCCATCCATTACTACATCAATCCGGGTTAAGGTTGAAAGTATGGTAAGTTTAGATCTTCGCCAACGACCTTTATTACGATATTACCGTTTATCTTCATTTACTCGGAGTCAACGTCCACGCTCAAAAAAATCGCAGAAAGAAGCTTGATTGTCGTCAATGTTGTAATTTGGTGTTGGGAAACGAAATCTTGCTTTTTCTTGTTTGTGAGATCGACCAAACTTCAAAAATGCATTCGTTTTTTGTTCAACGCGTTGTGTGGTTCGTTCATACTCACGATTGCCACAATATATTCAATATTCATGTTATTACTATGTCTTATAATTTTAGTATTAAATGTCGCCAGGAATCTAAATATTTTCAAAAAATATGAACTTATATTTTTATATAAAAACAGTGCTACAGTTCGAACTATTTATTCGCGGCTAGATTAATGATTATATTGGTCATTCTTCTATTTGTTTTGCATCCTTTCTTCTCTCACTTATTTAAAGCTTTTCTAATCTTTTTTATAATAGTAACCTTACTTTTGTCACTTTTTCTAAGAAAATGAGAACTCAACTCTAAAAAATTGGTCTAAAGAGTTTAGACAGTACTTCCCTCGCCGTCGGAAACATGACGACGGCATGCCTCTTATGTTTCTTTTTCTCATTACATTTTTGTAACGGAGCAGTTTAAAAAATTTTTGCGATGACGTCATCAACATTTTTGCAAGGACACGTATATCGGTTTAGATAGATGTAAAGTAATACTAAAAAAATAGGGCTAGGCGCCTGAAATTTATGCGTTAACTGAACGTCATTTGATGATTTTAAAATGCGTATCCACGACATAATAATAATAATATTTTAAATAATTTTCAAGTGTCGGTCTTCCTCAAAATAAAACTACTTCTGTAAATTATTAAAAATGATGCACAATTGGAAGCGAGAAGCGAGTAAGGCAAGGATTCAGCGGCCGTACTTCAGACGGGTAGATGAATAAATTTCGACCGCCCAGCTTCATTTATAAACAACGACGTTATAAATACTTGTAATTTGACGTTTCCGGGCTAGGCTCCGTGGCAAAGCATAGCAAAACGCATCTGTGCGTGATGTTCGACGTCCCGCATGCTGTTGAATGCGCCAAGGTCATCAAAAAAGGTTATGAGTAGAGTTCCCTCAAACATATTTGGCGTTTATGACTTCACACCAATTTGACTCCCATTATAATTCAATAGGCCGTCACAACCGGATGTCTTAAATCCGCTCACCGATACCTACCTGAAAAGACCTTTTCTGGTAAAAGCACAGGGCAGGACTGAGTTTTGCATTTACCGACAACTGCGCCTTTCGATTTTTTTATTTTAAGTAAAAACAAAGTAACTTTGTACTCAATCACTCAACTGCTTATTTACTGATCGAAATAGTCACTGTCATCATCACTCGACTCTTCTAAATTAACAGTTAACGCTTTTATCAACCGTGTCCTGTACTGGTCTTTTCCTGAATTTATTCTTCAAGAAGGCACTGTGTTTTGTAGCTTCTGCTACAAACCGCATTTCTATTTACAAAATATATTTTCGGATCATCGGCAAAATTTTTTGCTACAATATTTCCAAAAGTATTTAAAAATAAATTACTACAAAAATACTAATTAAATGGCCTATTATTATTAATTTTTATTTATTTGTCACTATTTACTGTAAGACAATAATTTTTAAAAATTTTATTTATCTATGTATTTTTTATTAAAAAAATTAAGCTTGATAAACCTGTTTTTATAATTTGTAAATAAATTTAGTTGTGTTATTACTAGAGATGTACCGACTGTAGGTCTGGCCGACTAACCGACTAGCCGATTGTTCGGCCAGTAAAAACCGACTAGTCGGCCGACTGTTTGCTTAAACCGGTTTATAAATGCGACAAACAGTGTGTTTTTTTTTCTATTTCTCTGGCTACCTTAAAGGTTTGTTCTATTTTAATAAAAGGAATATCTAAAGTTCCTTTGTTTTCCAAAAAATGTGTTAAATTTGTTTGGATAATTTTAACATTTAATTTTTTTTAGTAACTCAGTACAAAAATAAAGAATAACACAATTTAGGGCCAGTTTATACAATATTTTAACTGAGTTTAAATTGAACGTGCATTTAACAAGGCCATTAGCGACGTCTGATTGGCGTAGAGTCGGTCACATGATACGCGGGGTTAAAAATTAAATCGCAATTAAATATTTAATTGAGGTTCTGTAAACCGGGTTTAATTGTTTTATATACTGTTTTAATTTTAATAAAAAAAGCCGACCGATAGGCTGTTTGGCCGACTAGTCGCCGACTGCAGCCGACGATGAAAAACGGCCGAATAGTCGGCTTATCCGACCGGTCGGCCACTAGTCGGTACATCCCTAGTTATTACACTTCTTTTCAATTTTTGGAGGATATGCAACTGCATATCTCTGCATATATTAATAAAGTTACAGCATATTTGCATAAATTTCATGCATATTACATGATCATATTTCTCAAAATTTTGCTGCATACTTTTCGCTCTCTAGTCATGTATTATTTTTAATATAACAGCAATATGAATGTACCCTCTGGATTTGAAACAAAGGCCGGTGACATCGTCAAAATTATTTGATTTATCAAAAAACTTTGTGGACCAGTTTTCTATGATTGCGATCGTACTTATTAAAGATTTTTATTTTTAAGACGTCAAAGCCATAAACGCCTTATAGGTTTGAGGAAACTATACAAAAAAAATTATTTACAGCACGGGAATACATTAATTACATCGGAAAAATGTCACGTAGACATTTGTTTGATTTGAATGAGTTTATCGCCCCAAAACAGATGACCAAAATTATTCATAAGCCTCCATTGAACAAAATATTCTGAATGTTATTATTACAATTCTTACGTTATCATTATTTTATTGTTATAAAGACGAGCGTATTCTCACACTTTCCAGAAAATAGGGTAGCTCATTCTTAATTTGATCAATTAAAATTGACTGATTTATTAATTTTTTTGAGTCACCTGTTTAAGCAAGTCTAAAAAATATGAATGCAATGATTAAAAGTCTGTTCATATTTTGCACATTTGCGAAAGAATTTATTCGGCAAAATTTTGAGATACCGTAATCAATTTTTTGGGGTTGATAAACAGATACATTTTCATTAAAAAGTTACCATGCTTAGAATAACAAAACGCCAAGTCTTGTTTTATTCAATAAAATAAATTGACTCAGTCATTAATTTTTTTCACACACCCCGCATAAGCGAATCTAAAAAATATTTACGCAGTGATAAATCAAATCAAATTTTGGGGTGGTGATCAATTATTTAGGAGGGGATGAGTAAATATATTTTGATAAAAAATTTACCATGCTTATGATAAATTTAAAAAAAAAAACACCAAGATTTCAAAGCATTTGGTTTTGTACTTCCTGATTAAATCAATAAAATAAATTTACGCATTCATTATTTTTTTTGAGTCACCCTGTATATGCAAATCCAAAAAATATAAATGGAATGATAAATCACAAGTATTGTTTCATCATACTTTGCACATTTAAGATAGGAATTATTCAGCAAAATTTTGAGGTGACGTCATCAATGTTTTAGGGGGGGGAAAAGTAAATATATTTTGAATAAAAACTTATCAGGCTTATCATAACTGTAAACCATCTGCAAGATTTCAAAGCATTCGGTTTTGCAGATTCCAAATTACATGTCAAAATGTTGTTTCCTAATTTTGATTTTTTTCCAAAAATCTGGACGTTTCGGGTAAAATCTCAATGTAGTCATAAAGTACATGTGTAATACTACGTTATTTGATACAATTTAAAACCCAGTTACTATGTACAATTTTGAAGTGACGTCATCACATTAGTGGTGGGGATGATTAGACAAATTTTGGTTAGCGTTTTACCATTTAAATAATATACCTAATATAAATACAAAATTTGACAACAATCAGCCGAGGACTTTCGGAGGTTATCTGTCTAATAAAAATCCGGGACGGCAGACAGACAGACGGATAGACGGACAGACGGAAACGGGAGATCTATTTCTTCGTCCTCTAGGGGTCAGGATAGATCGAGAAAATGCAAAAGTAGAGAGTTGGCCGACGGACTCGATTACAATACTGAGTCATCAAAATTGATTGAGAGAGTTGGTACTCCGTGTTTTTGGCGTGAAGTTTGTCAACCTTATGACAGATTTGTTTAAGGTTATATGGCAACGAATCCAGTGGCGTGACAAGAGAACTGGGTTTGATTGTCGAACTCACCTAAATCAGTTGCGAATACGAAAGTTACCTTCTTGCAAAGTTGCGAACGGTTTTAACGTTGGTACGAATCGTCTTGGTCGATGCGCACCCTATACCTTATTGCTACTCGCATCTTTGCGAACAAATTCCAGAAATGAACAAATCTAAAATTCGAAATTTCAAATCTGACAAATATTTTTTACAAAAAAAAATCGAAAAAAGACGCCACTGGGTTTTGAAATTTGAAACTTGAAACTTGAAACTTCAAATCTGACAGCTAATATTTTTATACAACTTAATAAACCAAATTATTCAAGTTCAGGTTTACCAACTCTCTCAATCAATTTTGATGACTCTGTACTTTCTTTGCTTACGCTCGGGAAGTAAAAAGAATTTAAAAAATTTTAAAATTTGGTATGAATATTGCGTCTTGTGTCATCTATTGGGTCTAAAATCATATTGTGTTTGTATTCTCAGTCAATTTTCTAGGATTCTTGCAAATTGTATTGTACTGCTTCTTTATATGTTTGTTTCCTCCATAGTTGTTTATCCATTTTTGTTTTATGTTTTTTAGTAAGTACATCTTTTGGCTTTTGCTTCGTGTTTCTGATCGTTCCGTAGAATAACTTTTGGTTTTCTTTATATACTCCTGTCATTTTCTCACAGAGGTGCTTCCATGATTTTCTCTTTCTTGTTTAATTTTTTCTACTTTTTGTATTACTCGTAATTGTGTGTGGTTTTGTTTCCTGTCTAGGTTTTCTATTTTTGTTTCTTATTCTTAATTTTTTTACATTTAACTGCGTTCCCAGAATAAATTTTGCTTTTCCAAGATTTTTTTGAAGTCCTGTTAGTATTGGTAGAATTAGAATTGCACTTAGGCTTATGCCGAAAATCGAACATTTCTTTATTCATGAGGAATTTCGACTGTGCTCGTTGACATCCAAAAATACAAATTCAAAATAAATTAACGCTACAAAATCAATTATTTCTTATAGAAGTTTATGTTTTCGTTTTTGTTAAACCTGAATCAGGACGGAAAGTGCATATTACCTGTTGAGATCAAAGAAAGAGGACCCAGGGTGCAGATGCATACCGTCTAATGTTACTCTAGATCCCAAACATCTAGTAACCGTGATACTTAATTTTTTTCATCATTGAAAACAATGAGTAATGCTATAACATGGATTCAAAAGTTTTAAAGAACAGTGCAAGGTATCAAATCTTAATAACATCTTAATGATCTTAATGAGGTCGTTTGTCTCACTGAAGAATTCGAAGTAATACGAAATTTTATATATGTGTTTAATTTGTTAAAATATGTATGTAGTAATTTTCTTCGGTCACTGGATGCGTGATACCCCACAGCATCCAAAATACAAAAATTGTCGACGCAGTTTGTCAACAACGTTGGCATTATCTAGACTAAACTAAACTACGCTAAATCTTATCTATCTACTCCTCCCACTCTCTCCGCTCCCTGACTCCACAAGAACGTAGAGGGGGCATGCGTTCGGGATGGGCTCGCGATCTGAATTCGTTACTTTTGTTTTTGAATATTTCTAGACTTTCGTGAATGTCGAGAATTTTACAATTATCGCCAGACCTGACTAATTTTAAATCATTTATATCTGTTCTGCAGTCGTTCTCAAAAATATGTATGTTGAGCAAGGCTTGATTTTTCATACCTTCACAATTTGAGATGAACATGTGTTCTTTGAATCACGTGATGATTGACCTTTTTATTTGCCCAATATATTCCTGAATACAATCTTTATTGTTTATTTCATCAATCCTTGACTTTTCCTTACGCCTTACTTTAGCCTTAGGCTCTGTTTAGAACTATTAATGCCGAGTCCTCTGAAATTTTTTTCTAGCTTTTTGTTACTGACAGGATAAAAAGAATTGTAGCCAAAAACGTCTTATCTGGTGTAACGAAGCAAATTTTCGGACGGACCGCGAGCCAACAATGCTACCGATAAACCGGTAACTTACTAGCAACCGCGCCGCGTCGCCCCGAAAGAGGGGAAGAATTGAGAGTCGTCGTGCGTTGGCCCTCGAGAAGAGAAGGAAGTAACGTGAAAAGACTAACGAAAGCTCATTGCTATCCTAGGACTAGTTCTTGATGGTAGGTGTAATCACTTGAGTTTTACATTTGTCAGTACCAAAACACATTCTTGCGCCTGGAGAAAACTTTTTCTTCGTACTTGCATATAACCTTGTCTTTGATATTCAGCAAGACATCAAGAGACTTAATTTTATCCCATTTTGGCGATTGATTCTGAGGCGAATATCAAGTAGTGCCCAAAGGAAAGCTCATTAAAGATATTTCTTCTAATAACTATGGCATCCAATTTAGTTGCCTTCAGAAACTATGCTGAATCATGTTTGAGGAAAGAGCAAATTTTAAAAAATATTTTGCTTTATTGCTTGCATATAGCATCACAGTAATCGTCTCCTGGTAATAACCAGGTGTCGCTTTTGTAAATGAACATAAAACTCAGTGCCATGTCAAACAAAGATTTTATTATAATTTTCTACATAAAATTTTATCTAATTTCTTCATTGACACGGCTGACACGGCTGCCATGGCTGACAAAGCTGCCACGTGATATAGTCGACATTTCTCTGCGCCTCTTTTTCTCTGGCGGTACGTTCCATGACTTCAGATAAGTTTTCCCAAAAATTGCGAAAATCAAAGTCGTTACAAAACCTCCTAGCAACATTTCATAAAATAGTATTCTGTACTCCGCGCGACTCCTCTGTAAGTTTACATTTCTTCGTTAAGACTAAATAAGAATTTATCACTTACTTTCTTTGTTTGACCAGTCACAAATATTTCGAAAATTATTGAAATAAGGTTGCCAATAAAATTCGAAATCCCTGTTATGAATCCAGCATAATTAGGTGAGAGATCTAACGGTATTAGTCTTATTCCAGACATAGTACATCCTTCTAAGGCCAAGGCGAGGACGAGCAAAATTTCTGCTACAACTCTGTCACATCGTGCAAAGCCAGCCGCTAAGAAGTAAATGGGGCATCCGAGGACACCTATACAATAGATAGAATGTACGGATTAAAAACTTCATGCAACAGAAAGCTACAGTCGAACGACGGAATCAGTACGGTTGAAAGTAGCGACAGGTTGGTTACCGCGTTTGTCACCTTTCGGGAGGTGCAAGTTCTTTTACGTTCTAGAACGAAAAAGTCTGACGTTCTAGAACGAACAAGTGTTTCGCGGTGATGTGACAAAAAAGAATCACTTTCCCCACTAAAAATTTGACGAAAATGTCAACATTTGTTGACAGTTTTCGAAAAAGAGTATATTCGTTTGAAACATACTTAATTCTAGCTTTATAACGTAAATTCTTTTTCGTATCTTTTCAATTCGATTAATATGGATAGAGCAATATGGCGACCAGATCACACCGCAATAATCTAAAATAGATCTAACTAGTGACAAGTATGGAATATTGATGACTCGCACAGAAGTGAAAGTAGAAGTCATTTTTTGAGTCAAGCCAAGTGTTCTGTAGGTGATGATGATGATGATGTCTAAATCCAATTCAAGAATTCATCATGGGCACTTAAAGTATTTACATTTTCTAATATTACATTGTCAAAATAGTAACACGGCTCATTTTCTAAATCTATTCGTTTCAAAGAGAACTGCGTACATTAAACTTAAATTTAAATCCGTACTTTTGGCAATGCTCCTAACACATAAATTACAAAGATTAATTGTAAATTAGCGACGCTAGTCCTATTAAATCTTTCATAAAACAGTTTCAAATCATCGATATAACATAAAAATTTTACAGTCATATATTCACAGTTGTCGTTCATATACAAAATAAAAAGTAGTGGGTCCATTTGGGAGCCTTGCGGTACACCTGGACTAACTACAAATTTTGTAGACAAACAACTGTCTGTTTTTATGATTTGGTTTCGTTTAGATAATAATGAAGAAAATATAACAATATAATCGTGGAAAGTGAGGAGTGATAATCACTTCGGATAATTCAGTTCACTTTCCACTATTATTTTGTCCGCAACAAATCTATCGTGAGTGAAAAGCTTTATTAAAATCCGTGTAAACAACATCAACTACAAAACCTTTTTCTAAAGAAAAAATTAAATATTTGGTGAAATAAAAAAAAAATAGTTACTGTGAATCTTAAAGAAACAAAAGTTTTGTAATAAAAGTACCAAAATTATACAACTCGAAAAAAAATAAATTTTGGCCTTGAGGTGTGTTGTGTTTTCAAAAGTGCGTTCAAGCGGTGAACTCCAAGAATGGAAAATTGACTTTAAATCAAAATGCAAAATATGGAGGAGACATAGTTTGTTTCACCTTCTCGGGAAGGGGAAAATATTTCCCCAGCTTCCAGAAACCAAATATTACAAATCGATACAATTCGTTGAATATCACAAATTTACCCTCAAAAAAAAGAAAAATCTTAATTAAAGTAAATAACTAATGGTAATAGCAAAGTTATTATGATGATGTGGCGGCAGATTTAAATACAAACTAAAACAAAGATTTAAGTCCAGGCCATTTCCATTCCTCGGTGTAAATTTTGGAAAATTGCTGGCTGTAAGGTCTTTTTTTCGGACTTTAGAGCAAAAAATAGGGAAAAACTTAACTGGGCTTAAAACGTTATCAAATTCTTTTACATAAGTCTTAAAGAACTTAAACGTAATGATACGTAAAAATGTAACTTTGTTTTTTTCTTTAATAATTCAGAGTTATCCCCTCTATAAATAAATAATAATAATCACTAAACTCAAATCTCGCCTTTATCAAACGCATTGAACTAAAAACCCAAGCAGCAGAGCATAATAACCAAGGTTACTTTTTATCAAGTTAACAGATAAAAATGTCCTGGACTTTATATCGGGAGTTCAAGTTATAGATCATAGTTATTGGATCGATGTCTCCGACCAAGGCGATCGAGCTTTCTGCATTATATTGAGTTTCGAGATTCGCGAGCTGCAGCACACAGCACATCTCGGAACACGATCTGTTATATTCTGACAGCAACTTCACGACCTTCGAGTGGTGCCGGGACGGGAGAACTGTTTACCCCACGTTGGCGTAGATACTCGTACTCTAATAGAAGTTAGAAAGATAACTATACAACTTGAACTCCCCCTACTAGCGATGTTGCAATTGACTTCAAATCGTTCATTTTATTATCTTTTATCAGCAAGATCTTTAAACAACCCAGAATTTATACGATGTTAAATTGCACGTGAACTCAAGTTATCGATTAATTCAAAATGTGTTCATCAAGATCACAACGTAGACCGAATTTTTACAACACAAAAAACAAAGCACGATGTAATTAACATAGCAGGCACGAATTAAATACGATCAAAATCAACATAAGTTGGTCCAGGAAATGCTTCGCTCTGGAGAAGCGTGCTTCGAGAAGTATAAATGTTCAAATTCAGACTGTAAGAAAATAACACATAAATGCAATACAAAATAAACACAAAATACCCCTCTCAGTACTGCTTCACCTTCTAAACTACCTAAAACACCAACCTGAATATGCTAAACATGGATTGTCCACGTTATTGGAATAATTTTGATTTTTACTTCCCGAGCGTAAGCTAAGGAAGTATACCTTAGTAATCGAGTCCATCGGACGAAGTGCCACATTTATGTTTTCTCGATGTTTCATGACCCCTACACTACGAAAAAGTAGTCTCCCGTTTCCGTGTGTCTGTTTGTCTGGTGTCTGTCTCCATTTTTATTAGACAAGTAATCTCCGAAACTGCTGGACCGATTATTGTCAAATTTTGTATCTATATTAGAAATATCATGTAGATAGTTAAATACTACCTAAAATTTGGATAATCGTCCTCACCAACAATTTGATGACGTCATTTCATTGAATTGTATTTTAAAATAATTTTAATGTTATATAAAAATATACTCCTATATTTGTAGTGTACGAAACCGCTTTCAGTTTTTTGCTAAATGTTCAAATTTTCGCAAAAATAATTCCAAGGTTCAATACGCGTATATTACCAACACCGAACAGGAGTCTGCGTGGGGTAGATGCAAGTTGAGACCTCGGAGACGGTCAGCGAATCCTTGCGACATTGTGGTAATGGTTCGATGCCGTTTACTTTTTTTTCTTGCATTGATAATATGTTGCGACTACTTTTCTTTTGTACTGTGACTAGTATTATCCATGTTGATGATTTCATTACCAATTTCTTATTGGTCAAATTAAGAACGAGTCACCCCATTTGCTCGAAAATTGCTGTTAATTAATTCAAATCAAACTATTTTCTACGTGACATTCTTTCGATGTATTAAGATAAATAAACACTCGATAATGCTGGATATGCTTAACTGTACTTTAGGAGCGAGGGAAGTTCTGTTGAAACAACTTTCGACCAATTTTTTCAGATGCGGTTTGGTGCCGTTGTTGTTTTTCTCGGCGCGAAATTTATTAGCCAGAAGAGTATGTAACATTTGCAAAGCAAGTCTCAGTAGATACAGGCCCATAATTAAAAAAAAAACTTTTTATGTATAGTTTTGGAAATTTCATTCTACCCTCTAAAATTTTATTGACAATAACGAGACGGACAGTAGCACAATAGTAAGACAGCTTAAAGTTGTCGCGTGCCGGTAATCCTCAGATGTTAGAAAGCACAATAATCTAGGTCCGCATAGGGACCATCATTACTCACGAAGGAAAATGACCATAATTTTATGAGTACAACTGCTAAATGTTCTCCTACAATTTCGGGTGAACTGGTGTGAGCCGTAAATATTTCTTACCATTTTACAACTATCAGTCTCGTTATTGTCAATAAAATTTTATAGGGTAGAATGAAATTTCGAAAACTATAACAAATGCGTTTTTTCAAATAAATATCTGGAAAAAATCTATTTGAGGGCAAAAATTTAATGACATAAAACAAGCAAAATCAAAACTTCGACACCCGATTTTACAAAAGTTGGTCTCTATATTATTAAAAACATATACAGTCAAAGATACAGTCATTAAATATAGCATTAAAATTTGTTACCTATATTTGTGAATGTCTTGCGTAGGGTCATTATATTGATTAGTTCCTTATTAAAGGCCCAATCCGAGAAACATGCGCATATCACTGCCGAAATGGTCATTCCAATGGAAGGAAGTGCTGCCAATATATCATCTCTTCCTAATTGATCATGAAAAATATTCTGCCGATATTGTTTCACCTCCGTTAAGGAAAGATTCAAAATCAAAATATGGCCTACCATGCCGATGATAAAAATCCAGACATCCAGTGTCTTCAATATACGCATTACTGGGACAGTTTTTTTGTCGTGGTGTACAAGGTGCCCTAGTTAAAAAAGACAAATTTTATTCGAAATGTTTTACACATGGTACGATTCTTACTCATTTGTCTAGCCAAGTAAAATTTTTCCTTGAAAGTAATTAACCGAGAATGATCTGGAGTCGAAGCAGCAACAAGAAGCCAGATTACACCCAAGACTAGACCTAAAGATCCATAAATGTAGAAAGGAACAGTCCAGTCATTTGTTCTAACAATTAGAACTGTTGTTACAAAATTGTGCACCGTTGAGCCTATCGTATGCCCAAGTGTTGCTATGGTGACCAGCCTCGCCCTTTCCCCCAACGGCGCCCAGTGGGAGGAGATAGAGATGCAAGCAGGAATATCTAATCCTTCGACAAAAGCCGCAATTCCTTTGACTATCCCAATCACCCACAAATTACCATTTGTGGCAAAAACTAATGCAGGCTGCACTAGAGTTACCAAGGAACAAACTATTATAGAACAAGTGACAATATGTTTTCCGCCGTATCTGTCGGACATGTATCCCCCTATAGGTTGTGTAATAATTTGAGAATAATACGAAAAAATGGCCACTTTGTTGAAGTCTGCGGGCTGCCAGTTATATGGTATTGGTCCTCGTTTGTCCTGAAAGACAGTTTTAGATCTTGGAAAACATATTACTTCAGTACCTGGTATATATACATATCCCCTTCTGGAAGCGGACACTCTGGAGTTTCATTGGAGGCGTTTTTAATGTTGTGCAAACGACTCTGTAGTAGTAACTTCATAGCAGTTGGAAAAAGGTACCGACTAGCGTATTTTATAATCTGTATTAGGCAGATACAAACACAGATCGCCACGCGGTGACGAATAAAAAACTCTACATTAGGGTAAGTAGACAACGTCCATTTGGTACTTACTTTTTTTTAAATTACTGATAGTTTGTCTGGAACTTTGTTTCATTTTTGTAAATTGATCTGTCAAAAAATATAGTCTGTCAAGTAGACATCGATTTTGTTTCCAGCGAAATAGTTATATCGCTTGTAACTTGTACTGTAACTTGTAATTATCTCATGATGTTATAATGTAGAAATAGTTATTTTCCTAACAAGTACGGGAAGTCAACGATTCCGAAAAGAGTGCAGGTGTTACCGCAACGAGCGTAGCACGAGTTTCGGAAACTCACTTTCCGCGCCGTTAGGAACAACGTTTTTGCTAACGGCATTTTTCAGGTCTTTCAGCGATTAAGATTTTCGTCAGGATATTTATAAATTGCAGCACATTCGAAAATCTATCGTCTGACCGTTGAGTAGTCAAGATATTGCGAACGCAATTGTTTAAACACGAACAAGTTTTTCGCAAGATATTTGTCAATAATACCTAATCGTATTGCGTTCTGTGTGTTCCGCTGAAGATGGAAAAACAAAGATTCCTCTAGCGGTTCTATTCCTTCGGATATAATTGCTGAAGCAGATACTGCAATTAAAGACTTAATACGCACAAAATGCAAGAATCGATATGAGACTGCAAACTGCTTATGAGGAATTTTGGGAATGGTGCAATGAGAACCAAGTAAAGAAAGTTTTAGAAGTAGTTGTATTGACCTATTTTGGTAAAATTTTACAAAAGGCACTTCTCGATTGCGCACAAACTATTTGCACACAACTCTTCTACAGCACCCCCTGATCACGTTCTTCACCTTCAAATGTTGTGCAAATGCTTACTTTTGGCACAAAAAATTTGTTAAATTTCCCATTTGTACACTCTTTAATGGAAGCCGTTTCCAACATAACCTAACTTTTGATAGTCACCAACACGCGTAGGTGTAATGTCAGGTTTTTAGTGGAGGCAGGGCGCTTCGTGCCCTGCACCCCATTACGAACATACGCCTAAATGTGTAACTTCTTGCTCCTTAGATCATTTAGTTATTGAAATTCGTACGAGTTCAATTGTGTGTGTGTAGTTGGTTGCCTACATTTGGCGCAACTAATAGGGTGCAAACCACAGGGTGAACACTAAATATTTTTTTTCTGACACAAGGAAGCATTTGCACAACTTTTGAAGGCGAGGAACGTGATCGGGGGGTGATGAAGAAGAATTTTGCGCAAACAATTTGTGGGAAAATGAGAAGTGCCTTTTGTAAAATTTCACCTTTAATATAAATAGTTCTAATTGTTAATCAATAAATCTTTGAAATTTACTTACATTTTACTTCCCCGCACTAGTGCGGAAAAGTATCACTTTCCGCACGGGGTACATGCCGTTAGTAAAATGAAATTCCTAGGAAATGGATAAAGGGTGTTATTTCAAACTTTCTTCTGTCCAACTGAGAAAGTACTTCATGAAATAGGAACCTTGTTTGCAGGACAAATTCTTGAAGTTTTGGAAACCTTTTTCTCAATTATTTCTAAGCAATGAACGTTTTCTAGTCGTTAACTTTGGCGAAAAGCACCATGTTGCATTTTTTAGCCGTCTTGTTGGAATTCATTTCCTATGACATATTTACTTAATATTTTTCAATGATGGTTGATTTATTCCCAAAGAGTTTTAGCTTAACCGTTAATATTTACTGCGCTTAAAAAAATTAGTCTGTGGGTGTCGTTGGTGATTTTAGAAATAGCGACGGTTATGGTTTTCAGATTTTTATTAGTTGCGTACGGTTTGAGAGTACTAGGGAGAAGTGTTTAGAAGGGTGTTTGAATGGTTGACAGGTATGTTCGGTTTTGGAGGGGTGGAAGCCGGTAAAGAAAGAGTTTAGAAAATTCTCGAAACTGGAAGAGAAAGTATGAGCATGGGGCAGGTAGACGAAAGATAGGACGTATTTCCATTTGTACAAAGATTATGAATGCGTTCAGGTAGAACATGTGATTTTATGGGAACGGTTGTTCCTACAAGTCGAAGGTTATTTCAACAGAACTACTCTTGCCCCGTAAGTACAGTTCAACAAAACCCGCTTCTTCAAAAATTTTACAATTTGGTTTTGTTACATTTTATCTGCGATAACCTCTGTGCATAAAGAAAAATAGGTAATAGCAGTAATAGTGTAAAAAAGAAAAAGAAAGGCGCGATTATTTTAGTATTCCAACCCCGAGGTCGACACCTTTACTCGCTCCGCCAAAATGGGTCAGAAGTACCATCCTAGCGACATAAAACAATTCTTTTCATAAAAGTTACCAACATTTATGCACGAAAAAGGCGAATAAATCCATATCTATTTCGTTTGCTACTCCACTCCCCAACTAATCCTCCAGTGACGAGTTTAAAAAAAATATATTTAACCAAAAACATCTTTATTAGTTATTCTCATACTCTTATTTACTACCGCAATCATAATTTAAAAAACTGTATGCAAATAATTGATATTTCTGAATACTGTTACGAAGTAAACCCATACGCCGCCCCGATACGACGCCTACAGGCCGACGAGAACTTTCTGGTCTGTACGCCGATGATGACTCATCGTCAATGACGCGGCTGAGCGGCGTTCGGAAAGCCTGGAAGCGGAAGTAGCGATGGATATTCGAGAAAGACCTCGATCGCAGAAGTATTAGTTTGAATAGAGGCCATCTTCGGAAACGAGGATTATTGTTCAGTCAATCGAGTCCATGAGAGTACAGTCAAGTTGCGGCGGAATTATTTTTACATAATCGCTGTGTAATAATAATCAGTAGTGTAATTCAAGTTATTAAGAAATAAATTGTTGAGTTTTACCCACGTCGATTTTAATAGCCCGTACAACGTAACACTGGTGTCGGAAGTGACATCTGAAATTAATAACTGGTTTTACGACAATTTCCGGACAGTTTGGACAAGAATTCTGAAGATTTATGCCTATCGCGACTAGAATTCGGACTTCAGCAATAGAGGAAAAGATCATGGCTATGCTTACACAGATGGACGCAAGAAATGAAGAAGTAAAAGAGGAAATGGGCGCAAGAATGGAAAAAATGGATGCAAGAAACAAGGAAAAGAACGAGAAAATGGACACAAGAATGGAAAGAATGAACGAGATGAAAAAATGAATGCAACAATAGAAGAAATGAACGAAACAATGGACGCAAGAGATGAGAAAATTAATGAATGGAAACAATGGACCCAAAAATTGACAAGCAAAAAGATGACATAATCACCAGCCTAACTGAAAAATTCCAAATAGACGTACAAGTAAACAAGAATGAAATAGAAGAAATTAAAGAACAATTGAAAGTTATAGAAAATATTGTCGGACGAAATATTATCTCAATGGACGAAAAAGTAAAAGAAGAAGTCGAGCATGAGTCAAAAACTGAGTTAGTGAAATCAGTGTAGGAATGCGTGGAAGATCGAATGAAAACTATAGAAGATCAAATGAAGAGATTTGAAAAGACAATAAAAATGCAGCAACCACTGGTTCATGTTATGTGACGTCGGCCCCCAGAACGATTCAACCACCTACTTATGATGGTCAGACACCTTGGTCATCCTACAAAAAGTAGTTCGAAGCAGGAGCGACGACAAACCTCTGGGAAGAAGAACAAAGAGCTACAGCTTTGGTGATAGCGTTGCGGGGCGCAGCGCTAGAGACACTCCAAACCCCTAACTGCTGCTCTGGAACTTCGATTTGGGGATGAACATCTGAGACAGGTTTTTGCAGTCCAAGTGAAGAGAAGAACCTAGAAAGTTGGAGAGTCCCTTCAAGAATTTGAAGCAGATGGCAAAAGACTGTTACGTTTTGCATACTCCGACGCACCACCCACTTTCCCGACAGAAACCTCCGTAAATGGCATTCGCGACGTTGAAATTAAGAAGGGTCTACAACTATCAAGGTATCAGAAATCATCTGAGGCATTGATTCGTGCGCTGGAAGTGGAGGCGACGCACAATTCTTTAAGAACCTGCTACAAAGTCGGAGTGGCAGATCTAGAGATGGAAGAAAACGACGGGATAAAAATGATACTGGAAAGGCTGCCATAACAAATGGATGGTGTATCTCAAGGATTAGAGAATGGTAACCTCGTAAAAAAGAGCCTAGAATGCTAGAGGTGTGGACGCGAGGGACATCTTAAACGCGATTGTCGCGCTCGATCACCAGCTTCGAGGAGAAACACACAACAGAGATCTCCTCAACGGAATATGTAGGAAAACTAAAAACAGCCACTATTTTGGGGGATGTACTGGCTGGTATGAAAAAGGCCTCCAAGGAAGTGAAGATTGGAAGTTTCATCAGAGGCAGTAGTCGAACTATACCGGGGAATATTAATAGAACTTCCGCAGCAATCACGATCGATACTGGCGCTGAGGTATAAATTATACGTCGAGGACTCGTGAGAGCTAAAGACCTAGCGACTTCATCCGAAACAAAAAAATCCAAGACAGTGACTGGGGAGTCGGCGCCAATCATGGACCAAGCAGAAATAAAAATCTTCATTGGTCAGCTGAAGATAAGACATCGCGCTTTCATGGCTGACATCAAAGGTGACTTCATTTTGGGAATCGATCTGATTAGCCGCAATGGATTGGCGGTTCGATCCAGTGGAGAAAGTCCTACGTCTTGGCAATGAAGAGTTCAACCTGAATCAGCGTTGCACTAAATCGAAACCTGAGACTAATCGCGTGCCAAAATGTAAAAGTCAGAGGGAATGCAAAAACGATTGTTCCAGTTAGAGCAGAAATCAAACCCGAATTTGCTCTCGGCATTATTGAACCACCGCACACCCCCAAGAAGAATCTCATGATACCTAGTGCTTTAATCAATACCGAGAATGACATACCTGTACGCGTCGCAAATGTTTTTCCCAAGGTTCTTGCCGTCTGTGTACCAGTCACGAAGATAGTTCATCATAACGAAAGTCTTTTTGGTCTTCGCGTGTAGTATTAGTCACCAAAAAGGACGGGTCGACACGATTCTGCGTAGACTGCAGGAAACTGAACGAGGTAACAAAGAAGGAGAGTCACCAGCTTCCACGAATTGACGACACGCTCACAACATTATCAGGATCCGCCTGGTTTTCCACGTTGGATCTCAAAAGCGGCTATTGGCAAGTTGGTATTCACCCACAAGGTAAGGAAAAGACCGCTTTTTCTGCCGGGAGTGGCTTGTATCAATTTACCGTAATGCCTTTTGAACTGTGTAATGCTCCGGCTACTTTTGAGAGACTAATGGAGATGGTATTGGTAGGGCTAACATGGACAACATGTTTGGTTTATTTAGACGATATCATGGTAATGAGAAAAACATTTGAGGCGCACTTGACCAACCTAAAAAAAGTATTCAGTCGAATGAAGAAGGCAAACTTAAAGCTGAATCCGAAAAAATGCCTCCTCTTCCAAAAAGATGTAGAATTTCTTGGGCATACTATTTTGGCAACTGGCATCAAAACTACAGAAACGAAGATCAGTGCAATTCGCGATTGGCCAAGACCAAGAGATAAGCACGAAGTCCGAAGTTTCTCAAGATTTTCAACGGGTTTGCTGATATTGCTGGTCCTCTGCACAGGTTGACGGATTTGAAGTCTTAGTTCAATTCGACTGCTGAATGTGAGGCAGCGTTCAAAAGATTGAAGAATGCACTATGCTCTATAGTCCTATTGTGTCCTATCCTCAGTCACCGGGAATGTTCATCTTGGACACGGACGCAAACGACATCGGAATAGGTGCTGCATTGTCACAGGTGTAGGGCAAGGAAGAAAAAGTTATCGAGTATTTCAGCAGCGTACTTTCGAAACCCGAGAAGAACTACTGTGCTACAGGGAAGGAGCTGTTGAACACTTCCATGATGATCTCTATGGACGCGAATTTCTAATTAGAACCGATCACGCAGCCCTTCAGATGAAAAATCCCGAAGGACAAGTGGTTAGATGCCTTGAACGACTGCAACCATATCATTCCAAAATTCGACACAGGGCTGGTAAGCTCCACAATAATGCGGACTGCTTGTCGAGAGTGTAAGAATTGCAAACACTGGGACAAGATCGAGCAGCGTGAAACGTTGTTCAACTGTGGGAGGACATCAGTTATGGATGATGAAGAATGGACTACGCCCCGGCTTAGAAAAGATCACGAGGAGGACGTGGATATCAGACCGTTGCTCAAATAGGAAGAAGATGAGGTGGAACGGCCAGGTTGATTGGAAATATCACACGAATCACCCAGTTTCAAGGCGTTATGGGCTCAGTGGGACTCCCTGCGTGTCGAGAACGGATTGCTTAAGCGAGCTTGGAAGAATCCAGATGGGAAACATACCACCACGCAGTTGGTGTTTCTGGCCACCAGAATCAGGGAAGTACTTCCAGAGATACACAATGGGGGTTCTGGTGGTCATTTTGGAATCAAGAAGACGCTTTCTAAAGTTAGGGAGAGATTTTACTGGGTCCGTTGCCGAAAAGACGTCGAGAGCGGGTGCAAGAGATGTACGATCTGTGCGGCGGTCAAGGGACCGAGGACTATATGGAGAGGGCCGATGCAACAGTACAACGTCGGTCAGGGCCGCCGTAAGCGGGGGTGCAAGGCGTGCACCGCACGCGGGCGCTGCCAAAGGGGGGCGGCAAATTGGCACGCAAAGCAGCATTTTTCAAAATTCCCAAAATAATATAAAAAAATGTACAACTCGAAAAAAGGGTTTATTGAGACTTTGGGAGAAAGCAAAGAAAGAAATATTGCTTAGGTCATTCAGTCATCGAAAAATCAATAAACATCTGTTTTTTATAGTGCATGGTGAACAAACTTGTAGATCGGTAAAGCATAAAGAAATAAGTTTCCAGAATTGCGGGTGTTGTTTGTCGGAACGTCAAGGGGGATGTTAGCAATAAATTAAATTATTTTAGTAATTCACAGAAAGGTGTTAAAGAATATTGCTCCAAAAATTGGTTGGTGTCCGAGCTGGCCAATGCAACAAAGTTGTTATTTACACTTGTAGTTTGGACGATAAATTTATTTTATTTATACGTATCACATTTGCAAAATCTTTGATGATTTGCTGGAAATATCCGAAGATACTTCTTCATGGTAGTTATTTGTTCAACGATAATTTGATTTGATAAGTATTCTAAATAAAATCAACATCTTAACTAAAATGATGCAGAATCCTAATATCAACATCAAAGTATATATCAATTTACTTAAAGATGTAATAGGTTACTTTACCAAATATTGTTCAGATGAAAGTTTTCCAAAAATTATACCCGAAACAGACAAACTTGCCTATGAAATTAATGTTGAACCATTTTTTCCGCCAATCCAAACCGTGCGTCCAAGAAGAAAACCGAAACATTTTGATCACGAGCAGAATTACGAAGTTGTAGATCCAAAAATTAATTTTAAAATAATTTTTGTTTACCGAATTCTGAACCAAACTTTGTCTTTTTTAAATAATAGATTTGAGGAACTAAACACATATGATAATGTATTTGGGTTTTTCAATAATGTGTTTCAAGTCCTCAGAAGAAGACATGTTAAAAAACTGTAAAGATTTACATTTAAAACTTGCAGTTGATTCCCTTGGTGAGGTCGACATTTCCGTATTTAATAAGATTAATGCTTTAACTCTGCACTCTTCAGCTATACCGTTAGAAGATCCCCACCAAATTTTACGTATTGGTGTGAAAACAATTTAATCTCAACTTTTCCGATACATCAATAGCATTAAGAACTTTGCTTACACCACCAGCTTCGGTTGCATCTGGCCAGCGATCCTTTTCAAAATTGAAAATAATAAAAAATTGTCTCAGATCAACCATGAGTCAAGGAGGCTAAGTAACTTATCTATTGTTGCAATTGAACATGAACTGTTAGACAATTTGGACATAAAAAAATAGTTGCAGAATTTCCCAGTATGAAATCTAGAAACATTCATTTAGTTTAGTAAAAAATATTTAATTATATTATTTGTATGCTTTAGGTTTTTTCGTTTCTTTTTTTTTGTATTCAGTCATATTATATGGATACATATGTATTTATGTTTTTCATTAGCAAAATAGATTTGTGTTCGATAAAGGTATTTGTTTGTTTATTTTATACGAAATAAATTTTAATTTTAACGTTTTAAAGACTGGCCCTTAATTTTCCACTGATTTTAATACAATTTTTACTTAAAAAAATATTATCTGTATTGAAGAGGGGCGCTAAATTCAAACTTGCACTCGGGCGCCAAAAGTTCTAGCGGCGGCCCTGACCTCGGTTCGCCTTTCGAAAGAATTGCATTGCAGTGGACATAGCAGGTCCTTTCCCGGTGACCGAGGACGGGAATAAGTACATAATGGTCGTCATCTATTACTTCAGCAAATGGCCCGAAGCTTATGCCATACAGAACCACGAAGCCACGACGGTCACAAAAATGCTGATTGACAATTGGATCAGCAGGTTTGGGGTCCCAATGGAAATACATTCGGAACAAGGCAGAAACTTCGAGTCAAACCTATTCCAAAGGGTTACTGAAGTACTAGGCATACGAAAGACACGGACTACGCCGTTGCACCATCAGTCAGATGGAATAGTAACACGGTTATGTTTCCACGGCCATATGAATTCACTCGTTATGTTTGTTATAAAAACGAGTTTCTCTATAAAGTACGTTGCCAGTTGCAATGTATTTTATGGCTTCATAAAGTACGCTACTGCATAATTTAGTAACTAATTTATTCAACATTTTTACAATTATTACTACAAAAATTAAAATAGCAATTTGAAAAATGTAAATCTCCTTTTATTATTATTGAACAACGATTCTCCGTAGCTTTTGCTCCTTCACTGCTTTCATGCTTTTCTCTTATCTTTGTTTCCCTTGACCGAAAATCTTCACAGCTATCTTTTCTTCTGTGCAAAAGACTCCTCGATGTATAAGGTTACCATACGTTCGGATTTTCCCGGACATGTTCTGGTTTTTCGACTGTCCGGGGAGGTCCGGCCGGATTTTTATATTTCTGTCCGGGTTACTTCGACAACTAGATTTAAATGGTGATACTTTTAACTAAAGAATTTTATGTTGTTTTTTCTGCAATAAATTTTTTTATGAGTACTCGTAACTTTTTTGTATCAAAGTGTCCGGTTTTGTCCGGATTTTTAAAATTTTATGCCCTAGAATTAACTTTTAGAATATGGTAACCCTATCGATGTATGATTCTGCTACTTTTGTAGATTCCCATCCACCGTGCCGCTTAAGAGTGGTAATGTCAGCCCCTAAAACAGAAAATAAATGTAACACAATAAAAAGACAAAAAATTTAGCTTTTCAAAAACATTTTCTCGGATATTTTGCTACATAACATACCCACATATCAAGATAAGTCAGGAGAACATCCTCTGTGACTTCCTCAATCCTTTCTTCGTTTTTCCACTGTTGAAAATTAAAGTAGGTTTTCTCGTAAATGCCTTGGGATTTAGCAGGCAACAATTTTTGTCGCAGTTCTTGGTCTTTTTTAATAATTTCAGACGAAATACTCGTATTCGCAAACATTGTAAATTTTTTTGTAATTTTTCACAATCTGTTCATGCATTATTACCGCAGTAATCATCCATAGACATCTATCACGCCTCAAATAAAATTGAACCGAAAACGTAATTATTTAAAAGAAATTTGTATTCTTGATAATATCGGATTAGCGTTAGAAAAAATCTTCAAGACAACGCGATACATAATATCAATAAATCATGTGATAAAAGTGCACGTCTTTCTACAATTAACAATAATCGCTACAGTTTCCACATTGGTCCTTCGAGCCGGATATTAATACCGCGACTGTATTATTCCGAACTGAAACGCGACGCGTGATAGTGACATTCCGTGGAAGCAGTGGGCAGCATTTCTGAGAAAGGAAACATCACCCCATGGAAAAAGTTTTCATCTAACAAATTCCGTGGCAGCAGTGGGTAGCATTTCCGACAAAAGAAACACCACCCCGTGGAAGAGGTCTTCGTTCAGAGATTTCCGCGACAACAGTGGGCAGCATTTCCGACAAAGGAAACATCACCCCGTGGAAGAGGTTCATTCAGCGATTTCTGCGGCAGCAGTGGGCAGCATCTCCGACGAGCAAACGCCTCTCCGTGGAAGAAGTCGTCATTCAGTGACTTTCGCGGCAGCAGTGGGCAGCATCTCCGACGAGGAAAAGCCACCCCGTGGAAGAGATCTTCATCCAACGATTTTCGCGGCAGCAGTGGGCAGCATCTCCGGAGAGGAATCACCATCGTGCAAAAATCTTCAACTTCAGAACCAGGGCTTCGACAAGAGGGAGTCAGCACATGTTCAGCTACACTCTTATCGTGGATGAGTGTAAACCATTGAGAGGAGAAAGGTTAGTGGCTCTTTTTTCCTAAAATTCCCCTTTTTTTACCATATTCGTACGGCTAGCTTCAACACGTATTTGTGTATCTATATATTTTTAATTGGCTAGATCAAGGTTCATTTATTAATCAGAAATATGTCTAAATTAGATCAGCAAAAACGCAAATTGAAAACCATTGATGATAAATTGAAACGAGTAGAGGATTATATACAGTCATATAGTCCTGCGGTCAGTATCAATCAATTAAAAGCAGGATTATCACTTTTTGACGCAGTTAGAAACAATTTTGACGAAACTCAGTACCAGATAGAGCAACTTGAAAAGGGAGCCGCAAAAGCCTATGAAGGCTGCGGAATTTGAAATTCGTTATTGCGATGTTGTGTGTCTTATAAACGATATTATAGAAAAAACTCTCGCGGTTCCAGTTCCATCAACTTCTTTATTGCTTAACCCTACGGACGGTAAAAATCCACGAGACTCTAATGACACCATGCAGTTGAATCTACCGGTTCTTTTTAAATATCAGATCATTTAGTGGCGATTACAAGGAATGGTTAAATTTTGAAAATTCGTTCAAATCGGTGATAGATGAGAATAAGGCGTTAAATAACCGTCAGCGATTTCAGTATTTAAAGTCTTCCTTGCGCGACGAAGCCTTGCGTACCATTGAATCTTTAGTTATTAACGATGAAAGTTATAAAGAGGCATGGAGATTATTAGCTAATCGGTTCAAAAATACTCGTTTAATAATGCAAGATCACCTAATGTCCATTTTAAATGCTTCTAGTATAAATAAGCAATCATCATCCTTACTGCGATCTCTTGTCGATACGATCTTTAGGAATAACGGTGGACAAATGGGATGCATTACTTATTCCTGTTATTGTAGAAAAGTTGGATTATAGTACCAAACATGAATGGCAACTTTCCCTAGATAAAGATGTACCGACTTACAAACAGTTTATTGACTTTTTAGAAAAACGTTGTTTAATGTTGGAATCATTAAGTTATATGTCGAATAATAAGGCATCAAATGAAGGAAAGGTTTATCATAAACACAATATTATTTCAACAAATCAAAGACTATTTTTCACTCATAAAAAAAACAAGCATCTTGTGCAATGTGTAAAAAATCATCTCATCTAATTTCTCAGTGTATAGATTTTTTGAAAATATCAATTCCCGAGCGTATAGCGCAAGTTAAATATCTTAAATTATGCATCAATTGTCTTAGAGAAAATCATCAGGTTGCTACATGTCGTACCAGTCATAAATGTCAAACTTGCAACAAAAAGCATAATAGGTTTATGTCATCCTTTATTATTATTTTTCAATAACAACCTTCATTTAATACGCATTACAATGTAAATAACGGTCTAGGGCGTTATTTTTGAAATTAATAGGCCCTAGGGCGTTATTTTTCAATATTCAGAAATTATAGTAAGAGTAATGATAAAAATGGAACAATAACGTACTTTTTTTTTTATTCTTTTTGCTTTATTTCAAAAGTACAATTAGTAAAGTGACCTGAAAAATTAACACCTTTGGAATCTGTAACACTTGAAAATTGACTTGACGTTTTGATGTCAACTGACTTGTTTACGGCAGAAACTAAACGAGCATTCTTCCGTTTGGAACATTCGCTATCATCCACGTATCCTTCTGCCACTGTGGAACTTTTTCAACCTCCTAGTTGCTTCAAATTTAATACGCTTCCTCCAGCATCGGCATGTAATGTCGCAGCAGTTCGTCGCAGGCAATGACCAATATAGCTTTTAGCATCAGGCAAACCCAAAAATGTGGCGATCTTGGATGGTATAGCCCCTATAGTATTCTTACCCACAGGTTGTGCAGTACATCGACCCCCACGTAGGCATAAAAAAAATCTGTCATTTGTCTCGTGTAATGGTCGACGAGATATGTAGCTGCGAATCAACCGCAAAGCATCCATTTCGTTGTCCTCAATGACCATGAAGCTTCTTGGTTTATCATTTTTCGAAGCTGGTATATTGACGAGTATGTGTTCACCCATATCACGAACATCGCTGCGCTTCATTTTTATAAGCTTCTACACGCTCCAAACACACCCATCACCAAAGCGACTTTAATCATCAGAAAAGATTCATCTGAAGCGTTTTTAAGGAACGTTAAGACCTGTTCCCGTGTTAGTACCTTTGATTTTTTTGGTTGGTAGCCTTTTGAGCGTTGCTTTAAATAGGCCTCCAATTGGGAAAACTTTTTAGCACTATTCACCACTTTTTTAACCATTAATTCTTTCCTTAACATAGAAAATTTAGTCCACAGCGAATTCGGAGAAAAATCCGCAGTTAGTTCTTGAAAATAAGCAAGCAGAACGGTTTCATTTACGGTCTTTACTGAATTGTCGTTTGTTCATTGAATGAAGCGGGAATATTCTTTTTCGTAAACAGATTTCGATTTCACTGGAATTATTCCTTCCACAGCTTTTGCAGCACTTGCCAAAACACGTTCCGGCAAGTTTTCGTCGCACATTTTGTAATATTGCACCTGTCGCACAATTTTTCATTTGGTAAATAACGCCGTGGCTAGTGGCCAAGGTAGGTCGATTTTTCCATTAAATTACGGGAATAAGCTTTTTTTTTTGGAATTTTGTGTTTATTTATAAACTTTTGCTGGTAAGGATGACATAAAATGTTGAAGGCACCACGGGGGTTATGAACATAACATCCTCGGCCGACGTACTTTCCCTCGGGCGGGACGCCCTCGGAAGTACACTGTCGACCTCATGCGTTATTTATTTCATAACGCCCTAAATACCTTAATAACTATAATACACACAGACGAAGCTGACGCCGATGAAAATAGTTCAGTAACTTTAAGTAATCGTTCTTCTAATTTATTAAAATTTTCAGATTCCGTTTCACTATCAACGGCTACAGTTCTTATTAAAAATGCTAAAAATGAATATGAAACTTGTAGAGCTTTGTTTGATCCAGGTTCTATGTCCAATTACATAACTGAAGCGATGATTAAAAAACTAAAATTGAACACGGAACAAATAAATACTTAAATTAAGGGTTTAAATGGACCGACAAGTTCTTCTCAAAAACAAGTCCTAGACGTGGGTATAAAATCTATTTATAATGCGTACTCAACAAAAATAAATTGTGTCCTGGTAAACAAAATAACCGAAAATCTTCCGTTAAGGTACGTGTCCACTTGAGAGGGCGCTTGCGAGAAATAATTCCAAAATCATCCCGTAAAGCCATGCTCGGGCCTGCCCTCAACTGGGTAAGATTATCGTTTTTACCTGCTTTCTCCGAGTTTCTGAGCGACACTCACAATACCAGCGCAGTTCAAAGTGCGACAGTGATCTTCGATAAGTCGTTTTACGTGTATTTTTTTCGTAATAACTGAATTCATTGCAATAACAGACCTGTGAAATTTGAAATAACAACTTAAAATTAAAGATCGTATAAAATCAAAATCAGAATTCTCGTCAGAGTTGCTCTCCAGTTGACACGTACCCTTAGTGTCTATCAACCCCTCATCCTTGAAAATTCCCATAACCATAAAATTAGCAGATCCCAAGTTCTTCGAATCGGGTACAATAGATCTTTTGATAGGAGCCGGCCTTTTTTGAAATTTACTTTGCATAGGCCAATTGTCCTCGCCGGGTAGTGGGTTAATATTTTAAAAAACACATTTAGGGTTTATTGGGGGAGGACCTCTCGGCACCATAAACTTATCGACAAATTTTACAACATGCAGTGTTTCTATATCCAGACCCGACCCCGGCTTAGAAATACAGGCAAGAAAGATTTGGGAATTGGAAAAACTAGTAATTACGGCGGATTACGATAAGAATGCGTCTAACGAAGAAGAAATTCTTTGTGAAACCCACTTCCGGGAAACGGTCCAACGAAACCATGACGGGCGATTTATTGTACGGTTGCCCATCAAAAATAACAAAATAAATGTTAGTAATTCACGAAATGCAGCTCTCAAACGCTTTTTTAGTTTTTAAAGGAATTTCATCAAAAACCCACACGTTAAAACAAATTATGTAGATTTCATGTTAGAGTACCAAAATTTAAATCATATGCAATATTTAAGCCAAACACCCAACGACAACAATTGCGTTCTTTTCCTTACCACGCGGTGTAAAAGGAGTCTAGTACGACAACAAAGTTAAGAGTTGTATTTGACGTGTCGGCAAAAACTTCAAATAAACAAAGTCTAAATGATAATTTGCTGGCTGGGGCGGTATTACAACAAGACCTATTTTCAATAATACTTAGTACGCTTTAGAACATTTCAGTACGTGTTAAACGTCGACATAGCGAAAATGTATCGTTAGATACACATCCCAACGATGCGAATTATCAATTAGTAAATTAGTTCTTTGGCGGAATCATCCATCCGAACCCCTAAATACGTATCGTTTTTTGACACTAACATATGGTGCTAAACCGGCCAGTTTTATTGCTACTGGTGTTTGAAGGAATTGGCTGATCAAAACCAAACAAGGTAACCTGTCACGAGCGAAATCATTCATCGAGATTTCTATATGGACGACCTTTTAGCCGAGGCGAACTCGATCGAAGATTTAACTCAAATAAAAAATGATGTAACGGCCATATTGAACCAGGGTTAATTTGAACTGCGAAAATTTCAGTCAAACGAACCAAGTGTTGTATCTAATAATGATAATTTGCATGATTCGAACGTATAAATACATATTATACAAAAATTTTAGGTTTGTGTTGGAACCCTACCGTCGATGATTTAAGCTACGAGATTATACTGAAAAATATACCTAATAAAGTAACCAAACGTACCATACTTTCGGTAACGGCGCATATATTTGATCCGTTAGGGTTGCTGGGACCCATCATAATGCATGCTAAATTAATTTTACAACGTTTATGGACGCTGAAACTGGGTTGGGATGAATCAGTACCCGTCGATATACAGGCTGACTGCGAAATACATGCAAAAAAAAAATGGGGAATAGGTCACAATATGATTATGTCACTGGCAAAAATTCACGGTCCTAAGTGGTAGCAGTGTCTAGAAAAAATTATTTGAAATTAAATGTAAATTGTTATACGCGCCGCTGGTAATGTTTCGTGACCTACATAATTACTGCAATGAATGGCAGGCGATTCGGTTTAAGAACCAAAAAAGTAACTTTATCAGGCACTTTTTTAATCGCAACGTGAAAACACGAAAAGGGCCAGTGATTATCGAGCGGTCGTTGAAATCGGTGTATGGTAGAGTTTTCCAATGCAGAGCGTATCGATGTGGTAATTTGTGTGCGCGAACATTTGCATCAGTGGCACAGCATCTCCGAGATCATGGTACCTTCAACCTCAAACTCACGATCGTGGTCGTGATGGGACAGAAAGAAGAATTTGGATTTTCGCAGCTTGTAGTGCATCCTACATTAAAAGAACACGGTCACATCCATACCATGTTGACAAAGTGCACGGTTTGGAGCCCGCTGATTGTCCACGTTGTGTAACTCACTTTTTGTCCGATGGAACTCCACATACTCGTCAACGAGTACGATTTCAAGAGACGGTTTTCGAGAAATGTGTATTGGTTGGATGAAACAATTCGTTTGTGGAAATCAACAGTGTCCAGAAATAATCGAAGAGCTTCAACAAGTGAAAGTGGCAGCCGCTACTCCGGTGTTTTTTTACCTATCAACAAACCTCTTGCGACGCTCTGACGCCTGTATTGCTAGTCAAGGACAACATTTTCAACATTTCTTGCAAAAAGGTAGTAGCATTCTAAGTTGCTCTTATTTCTGTTCCAATAAACAATGTAAAATCGTTGTGGCAAGGACCAAACATCCGTCAGAATCAAAATTACCAAAAAACTTTCACACTGACTTTTAACGATGAATGAGTAAATGAATGAACGAATGATAAGCAGCAAAAAGTCGGTTTTACTTTTAATTGAAACTGAAAGTGTTTAGGTCGTTTTTATTCGAACGTTTTTCCAACTCTGTTGACAAGGTGGTTCAGTGCCTTCGTATCGAGGGTGGTTCATGGGGGTTTTGCCCCATTCGATTTTTAATTTGTTTTTTCTATATTTCGGCTCTACTAGGGTGGGGGATGCCGTGGTTAAAATATTTGCACATATTTCGCAGTCACCCTGTATACAGGGTGTCTCAGAAATAAGTATATTAATTTTAACCAGTGACAGGACTCGTGAAACGGAACAATTTTTTTATATAGCATGTTTTCGAAAACTCAAGTCGAATTCAGAATTTTCCCACCAATATATTCACGAGCCGTCTATGCTCACCTTAAATGATAACTTCAAGAATAGCAACACTACAACAATAAAGAAGGTACCCTAGCACCCCCACCCGATTTGACACTGACAAAGATTTTTATGTCGAGTGTGTGTTATTAAACGTCGTCTCTTTAAAGTTTGTTTGGCACAGATTTCTAAGTTATAGAAGAAATGTGTTGAAATGGCTTTGTTTTCAAATCTTGAATACACCGATATGGTTTTAACCTACGGTGAGGCTCGGGGAAACGGCGCTCCCAAATCGTCGTCTGCATCATCTTCGAGAGTACGAATCTTTTAAACTTGCAGCTCAGGATCGGGATAGGTTACGTAGTAATAGAATTGCTAATATTGAAGAGGCTGTTTTGGAGAGTGTCAAAGCTCTACCGGGCACTAGCACGCACCACTGTCTAGTGTGATGTATCGGAGAGTAGTACTTTTGTAGGATACCCAGAGAACAACTGTACCCCTTTCAGGACCAGAAAATTCAGTTATTGAAAGCAACAGACTTACCACGCAGGCAAAACTTTTGTGAATGGGTTAATAGAAAAATAAACGAACAAGCAAATTTTGTATCTCTTGTACCATCAATTGATGGGGCCGGATACACGAGGAAGGTGTAATCAACACCCACATTTGGGCCGATGAAATTCCGTACGCCATTAGGGATCAGCACTTTCAATTTCTCCCTAACTGTTTGTCATGTTGACATGATTAGAAAAGTACGTGTCCTAGTAACTGTTTTTGACCATAAATTATTAATTATAATAATTATTAGTGTCCATGGGTGATTGAGGATCGATGGGCGGGTAACCTTAATTGGGATAAAACTTTAACAATTTTTAACTTTATATAATTGAAAAGTTTCGGACAAAACCCTATTAAAAAAAGTTGTTGATTTTGATGAGTTCTATAACTGATTAAACTGTCAAAAGACAGGGTCAAATTTGGCAGACCGTTTTTATCAGTAGGAATAGATTATGACGGTTCGATGTGGATTAGGAAATATAATAGCTGTGTGTTTCTCCACAAAGGCTATTCATATTGATTTTGTTCCGGACTTAACAACTAACGAATTTCTGGCCGCTCTTCGCCGATTCATTGGTCGACGCGGACACCCTCGCGATATCTATACTGACAACGGGACTAACTTCGTAGGGGCACGAAACGTACTGAAAGAATTATTTAATTTCTTTAACAACACAAACAAAAGTATTATAGCTAATCAGGCCGCCCAAATGGGTATTAAATGGCATTTCTTACCTCCCAAATCGCCGCACATGGGAGGATTATGGGAAATTAATGTAAAGGTAGTAAAAACTCATTTGAGAAAAACAGTGCGCGAGGTCCATCTGACTTTTAGTGAAATATCCACACTTTTAATACGCTTTGAAGCATGTTTAAAATTCAAGACCTTTGACCCCCTTATCTTCCGATCCCAACGACCTGAGCATCTTAACACCCGATCACTTCCTCATCGGAGAGCCATTAACTTCCTTTCCAGAATACGATGCGACGGAGGTGCCAATTAATAATTGCAATTGGTGGAAAAAATTCGCACGCATTTTTGGCAAAGCTAGAGTCGCGAGTACCTAACACAAGTGCAATCAAGATCCAAATGGCAGAAACACCAAGACACCCCAGACGCGCTAGTTGGGTCACTCGTGCTCATTATAGAAGAAAATGTACCACCTCTCATATGGAAAACTGGACGGATCACGGAAATTCATCCAGGGGAAGACGGTATAGTGTGAGTGGTAACAATTAAAACTGTTCATGGACTCACCCAACGCGCCTTACGTAAAGTGTGCGTTTTACCCGTAGACACAAATTAGTGCGCGATCAATTGACATTACTTATGATGCGAAGTGGCTATTATTATAGGTGTTTTCCCCTTTAGACATTTGGTACAATTTTCCATTTTCCAGGCCACCCTTCTAGGTCAGCCAGTCATAATATGTTGAAGGACGCACCTTCAAGAGGGGAAGTCATGTGTGGTACCACCCGGAGTTCTCGGCTGCTCGGCTCTCGTCGGGTGTTGTATGCACGAATTAAGACCTAATATAGTAGGACATTCATCTCTTACTACACAAAATTCTAAGTCACAATCATTTTCTTGGAAAGTACAGCATAGCTTACATTTTCCTGACACAGGAACTCTTTTATGGGTAAAATTAGTTATAACTAGGGATGTACCGACTAGTGGCCGACCGGTCGGATAAGCCGACTATTCGGCCGTTTTTCATCTTCGGCTGGCAGTCGGCGACTGGTCGGCTAAACAGCCGATCGGTCGGCTTTTTTTTATTACAATTAAAATAGTATATAAAAAAATTGGTCTAAAGAGTTTAGACAGTACTTCCCTCGCTGTCGGAAACTTGACGACTGCATGCCTATTGTGTTTTTTTTTCTCATTACATTTTTGTAGTGGGAATTTAAAAAAAATTGTTATGACGTCATCAACATTTTTGCAAGGACACGTATATCAGTTGGGATAGATGTAGTGTAATACTAAGAATAAAATTATTGTATTCCCAAATTTTCAGGAAAATGAATTGGGTCGTTTTGAATATTGATTTCTTATAATCAATAAAATAACGAAACAATTTACTCACGTATACGGCGCCGGTGTGTAATATCTAGAGAGCGGATTTCTGTCGGGCTAGGCAAGGCCAAACTCGGTACGGCTCATACGGGATGCGAATTGACCAGTAAAGTGAATGACGCGCGAAATTTGAACTCAGTTCATAACACGAGACCCGAATTTCAGTTCCCCGTGTAATCCTTATGGGTGAAATCGAGGCGTCATTTTAACGCTTAAATTCTACCATTAAAGTAATTTTCTTATATATACCACTACTTGTACCATTAAGACTGATATTTTTACTGTTGATCTTGATACCAAACACGAACGGAACCGGTGGTATTTAATAATTATTATTTGAATTCAACTTTTACGACTACATTTGCCTCGAACGTATGTCGCACAGTGGTTCATACTGCCATTGACTTCCCCCTCCACATAAATGGCTTTGATTTTCACATGCTAGAGATACGGCTGTGAATTTAAAATAATACATAAAGGAGATCTCATATTTGCAAATGTTTTCAATCAATTGCCAAATTTTGATTTAAGAATCATCATCAATCCCAAGCTTTTTTCTTTTCACACTTTTTGGTAGAAAATTAAAAACTTAGCATTCGTGATTAAACCTTTCGTGTCCAAGTAAAAATCACTTTCATTTTAGTACGAATTGGGTCTGAAACACCAATTTAAAAAAAATCACAATTTAAGGACCAATTTATTTCAAAACAAAAAAAATATATTCTACAATAAAAAATTACACCGCCTAATGCAAAATCTGATTCACTTTTGGTGGAAAACTGACCCACAAACTGTTATATTGATGGGCCATTTAAATAGTCCTCGGACACTAATACTTCTTCGTCATTCTGAAGTAGATTTTCTTCAGATCTTTCTGGTTCAGGGCCCAATAGGCAAAGCAGTGCTTCGCTCCCATCAGTTTGTCGTAAGCTTTCATAAAGTTGTACCTCAACATTAGCTGTTTTTAGGTTGACTTGGGGATTAAAAGAATTTTCAGAGATCACAGCTCTGACCTCGGCTGATTCACTTTTCTTCAGATATACGTCCCAAGAACGCAAATTATTGGTCCAAAATACATTATAACGCCCGTGTAGGGCAGGTGTAACCATATGGTGACATACAAATGCACCTCTTGTGGTTTCACATGTTGCCTCTCTTACGGAATATCATTCTATGCAAAATAAAACAAAATACCTCATAATTGTACTTGATACAGAATTTATCAATATACATTAACTTACCATTGGCTATTTCGCATTCTAGCTGGAATAAACTCTTCAAGCACATTTAATTCAGTATACTAAGTGACTTTCACTGCATTATTTGACTGCAAAGAATTTTCTCCGTTCACAATGCATTTCCGATCGTCAACAAAAAAAAAAACTGGTAATTGCCCCTATTGTTAACACATGTCTTTCTGTCATTATTAATAACAAATACAATAAAACCAGTCCACAGACATATACAACCTAATGTGAACCAATATCACAGTACTAATATATCATCCAAAAATTGTAATTATGATTGTTTGTTGTGATGAAAATACGAAAACAACTGTCATATTTTGGGGATTTTCACGATCTAAATGTTACTAGCCCTCCAAAATATTCGCATTCCTTTTCTGTTCGGCGTGTTTCTGGATTTTCCGTTTCACTCATGCGCAAGGCATTAGAAACGATGTACGTTACTTTGATGAACAACGTTGTTTTTAATTTGCGATATTTCTTTAACACAAGCTTTTTATATAGTTGAACCTTTAGTAACAGGAAGATAATTGTACAGTCTTTATCGCTTGTAGCATGAACTAGTTAAGATTTCTACCTGTGCGGTGTATTTTGTCTGTAAAATCAAGCTCCCATAAGAAACCCATAGTAGAATTTTTGAATTATGAACTGCCGCGCATTCTAAATTCTAACCTTACTTTACTGGTCAATTCATTGCGGTTGCGGACTGCACTTCGTTTATTTGAGATTAGAATAACGCTGTTTCGTTGCACTCTGCTGTTAATTCCCGTTCTCATTTACTTAGCCGTTTGATTAATAAATCGTTAGTTATATTTATGGAATTAGTACTGATTAAATTCAGTGATTATCTATCACCCGCTACTGTGTCCTGGCGATCCAGCGCGTCCCCACCTATAATCGTGACGTAGCCCGACAAAAATCCGCTGTCTAGTAATATGAAAGGCAACTGAAAATCGTTTATGTATAAACATTCTTAATTTAAGATGACAAACGTAACAGCATACGTGAGAGTCAAACAGAGAAACTGTAAACAAAACGACCATCGGTTTTATTGCTTCGACTTCCGCTCATTATATAAAACATTGGGTTTTATTTTAATTCTTGACGGTGAAATTCACAATTGGTTGATTATAAACATGTCTATTTCACATTCGCGGAACCAAGTGAGCGCATAAAACAAATGCAGGTCTGTAATGTTAAAGTCGATGTAAATAAGCGTGCTACCCTTATGTTTCAATCGAGTTTTTCCTTTAACAAATTTTGTGTCTACCAAATTGGGTTGGTTGGTTGGGGTGTAATACTAATAAAAGTGTTGCCTTTAATTTAATCAATAAAATAAATTCACGCCTTCATTAATTTTTTTGAGTCACCCTGCATATGCAAATCCAAAAATATGAATGGAATGATAAATCACAAGTACAGACTCACCATATTTTGTACATTTTAGATAGGATTTATTCAGCAAAATTTTGTGGTGACGTCATAAATTTTTTAGGGGGGACGACCAAATACATTTTGATCAAAAATTTACCATGCTTATGATAATTTTAAAATATCTTCAAGATTTCGAAGCATTCGGTTTTGTAGTTCCTGAGTAAATCAGTAAAATAAATTTACGCTTTCATTTATTTTCATGAATCACCCTGTATATGCAAATCCAAAAAATATGAATGGAGTGATAGATCACAAGTACAGACTGATCATATTTTGTACACTTTAGATATGATTTATTCGGCAAATTTTCGAGCTGACGTCATCAAGTTTTTGGAGGGGATAAGCAAATATATTTTGACTAAACATTTATTATGCTCTTTATAACCTTAAAACATCTGCAAGATGTCAGAGCATTCCGTTTTGTAGTTCCTGATTAAATCAATAAAATATATTTACGCATTCATTAATTTTTTTGAGTCACTCTGTATATGCAAATCCAAAAAATATGAATGGAGTGATAAATGACAAGTACAGACTCATCATATTTTGTACATTTTAGATATGATTTATTCGGCAAACTTTCGAGCTGACGTCATCAAGTTTTTGGAGGGGATAAGCAAATATATTTTGACTAAACATTTATTATGCTCTTTATGACTTTAAAACATCTGCAAGATTTCAGTGCATTCAGTTTTGTAGTTCCTGATTAAATCAATAAAATATATTTACGCATTCATTAATTTTTTTGAGTCACCCTGTATATGCAAATCCAAAAAATATGAATGGAGTGATAAATTACAAGTACAGACTCATCATAATTTTACAGTTTAGATAGGATTTATTCGGCAAACTTTCGAGCTGACGTCATCAATTTTTTGGAGGGGATAAGCAAATATATTTTGACTAAACAATTATTATGCTCTTTATAACCTTAAAACATCTGCAAGATTTTAAAGCATTCGGTTTTGTAGTTTCTGAGTAAATCAGTAAAATAAATTTACGCATTCATTAATTTTTTTGAGTCACCCTGTATAGGCAAATCCAAAAAATATGAATGGAGTGATAGATCACAAGTACAGACTCATCATATTTTGTACATTTTAGATATGATTTATTCCACAAACTTTTGAGCTGACGTCATCAAGTTTTTGGAGGGGATAAGCAAATATTTTTTGACTAAAGATTTATGATGCTCTTTATAGCCTTAAAACATCTGCAACATTTCAAAGCATTCTGGTTAGCAGATTAAAAATTAAATTTCAAAATGTTGTTTTATAATTTTGATTTTTTTTTCCAAAAATCTGGACGTTTCGGGTGAAAAGTCGATTCAGAATTGTAAACTACATGTGTAGGACTATGTTATTTTATACAATTGAAAACCCATTTAGTATGTACAATTTTGAAGTGACGTCATCGCATTAGTGGTGGGGATGATTAGACAAATTTTGGTTAGCGTTTTACCATCTACATGATATTCTTAATATAAGTACAAAATTTCACAACAATCGGTCGAGTACTTTCGGAGATTATCTGTCTAATAAAAATCCGGGACGGCAGACGGACAGACGGACAGACGGACGGACAGACGGACGGACAGACGGACAGACAGACGGAAATGGGAGACCTATTTCTTCGTCTTCTAGGGGTCATGAAAGATCGAGAAAACGTAAAAGTAGAGAGTCGCCCGACGGACTCGATTACAATACTTCCTTTGCTTACGCTCGGGAAGTAAAAACACAATAGGCATGCAGTCGTCAAGTTTCCGACAGCGAGGGAAGTACTGTCTAAACTCTTTAGACCAATTTTTTCTAATGGATAAGCCGAGCAATTAGCTTATCGCTCTTAATAATTATATTTTATTTTCGCAAGCGCCTCACCAACAACAGGCTGTACCTGCGTTAGAAGAAGTTGCTCAAGAGATTCTGGAACGCCAAAGACGAAGCAAAAATCTCATTATTTTCAATCTTCCTGAAGAACCCAATACTGATACAAGACAAGGTAGTAAAGATAAAGACACTCTTGTTCTTAACAATGTTTTTAACATCACCAATCCAACTAATACTTTCGCCAATCTTATAATGTCGTTAGATTAGGGCGAGTTAATGAATCACGCATTCGTCCCATTAAGGTATCTTTCAAGGATGAATCTGATGTTTTAAGTATAATTCGCGGCGCCAAAAACCTCATACAAGATTCGCAGTTTAAGAATATTAGGATATCGTTTGATAGGACACCGAGACAACAAGAAGTATATAAACAACTTAAGGGTCAATTAAATGATGGTTTGGCCAATGGAGAATCTAATTTAAAGATCAGCTATTTTAATGGAACTCCAAAAATCGTCAGTTTAAACTATGTAATTGCGTCACCTAATTACTTCGATCAACTTGTTTGATTTTATCAAAATGTTCGAGGATTACGCTCAAAGACTGGTTCCTTTTATAATAATATCTGTAGTTGTGATTATGACTTTATTGCTCTATCTGAAAGCTGGCTTTGCAATGACATTCAAAGCAACGAACTCTTTCCCTTCATTTTTTTTGTTTTTAGAAAAGACAGAAATTTTCAATGTTTAAATGTTTCTAAATGTGGCGGAGTACTTCTTGCCATTGATAACAAATTTATATGCTGTCAATTAGACCGTTTGCTTATTACTAACACCTTACCCTCTATTGACATTGTTGGTGTGAAAATTTCCATCAATCCGAATGATAGTTTGCTCATATTTATTTTATAGGTACTTCCCTCTACCCCTGTTAGTGATTACCATGCATTTCTCAACATATTTAGCACTAGTGAAGGAACGCTGAGTGACAGAGTAATTATCTTAGGCGATTTTAACGCCCCCAATTTTCTCAAGACCAACTATAGCATCTGCATATCGTTACGTAATTTTAGTCAGTTTCACAACCTTACACAATACAGTAATGTCCCTAACAAATTAGGCTATATCTTAGATTTAGTTTTTTCCAGTTTTGACTGTACGGTGGAGCGATCTGAGAATTCACTCGTTGATGAAGACGATCATCATCCTAGTCTGGATATAAATTTTGATCTCTTAAGAATGCCATACGTCAATTTTAGCACGAATGTTAATACACAGCAGTTTAACTTTAAAAGATCCAACTATCCGTTACTGTACGAGCTACTTTCTTCTCAAGAGGGGTCTCTCCTACATAACTTTAAGGATGTCAATGATGCATGCTCTTTTTTTATAACACTTTCAATGCCATTTTCGATGCAGCTATTCCAAAATTTGCGGCCAACGCTAACACTAGTCACAGATATCCTTCATGGTTCAGTCTCTAGATAATAAATAATTTAAAATTAAAATCTTACTATTTCAAACATTTTAGATCACTCTGTAAATGTCAAATTAAATCGGCCTATAGGCAATAGTTAAATACAGCGCAAAACACTATATCTGCAGATCCAAAGAAACTTTAGACATGTATTCGTAATAAAAAAGTACACAGTAGAATTCCTAGAGATATGAGTTACAATGATACCGATTTGTCTACTCCATATGAAATTGTCAATGCTTTCAACGACTTTTTTAGCTCCACAAATATCTTGTCCTGTCCTAGTAAGATGCAATCGGTAACTACCAGTCTTTCTAGTACTCCAATTTCCCTTACACCTTTAACTGACGATGAAATGTTGTATGCCTTAACACGATCCAAAGACTCATTCACAGCCGGCATTGATGGTTTCCCAAGTTTCATTTTGAAGGATTGTGCTTACACTTTTGTTAAACCTTTACTCTTATTATTTAACTTAATTATAAAAAAAATCTCAATTCCCAGATGTCTGGAAGCAGGCTAGCCTCACTCCTGTCTTTAAAAAAAGCTGATCCAAAGTTAGTCCAGAACTATAGACCTATTGCTCTGCTTTGCAATTTTTCCAAAATCTTAGAGTGCATAATACATAAGCATATTTATTTTCAAGTCAAAAGTTTAATATCCCCTGAACAACACGGTTTTGTAGATCGTAAAAGCCAAGTGGACGTAATTTATACCGATTCTCAAAAAGCTTTTGACCAAATTGACCACTTCATTCTCTTAAACAAGTTACATCATTTTGGTTTCACTCAGTCCTTGTTGTCGCTTCTGGAATCTGATTTATTTAACAGAGTCCAGTTTGTTAAATACCGCAATTTTCACTCTTCAAATTTCTCTCCTACCTCCGGTGTGCCCCAAGGGTCTAACCTAGGTCCGCTTTTGTTCCCTTTATTTATTAATGACATAGTTGACGAAATTCATTGTGAAAAGTTATTGTATGCTGATGATATGAAACTCTTCTTTGAAATAATACCAGTTGGTAACTGTTTAGCTCTGCAAAGTGATTTAGATCAATTATTGGAATGGTGCAAGGAAAATCGTTTAACACTAAATATGTCCAAATGTAACATTATTCATATCTTACTTGATTGACAGTGCTTATCCTCCTAGAGGCTTTGATTACAATGCTCTGTTAGCAAGATTCAATCTAACCACGCTGCATACTGGGCGTGTTGTTAGCGTTCTTCGTTTTTTGTATAACCTAGTTCATTTTCGGATCGACTGCCCGTATCTTCTGTATAAATTAAACTTTTTGGTTCCTCATTTAAACTCAAGAAATTCGAATGTGTTTTATTGTATCTCTAAAAGAACTACCCCAGCAGCAGACTGTCGTCTAATTCACATCAATTTTTGGTCATAACTCGTCGGCGACGTCATTCGCCCAAAAAATCACGTGATAATGACGAGATTTTTATGACTTACTTCTGACGTCAAATAATAACGTCAAAAGGCCGTCTTTCCTTCGTCATTTTTTATAGATTAGATGATCAATTAAATGTGGGTCGTCGTATTCTTTAAAAAGTGGCCTTCATAATGCTTAATTATAACTATTTAGAGCAAAAAATACAACGGCTTTATTAGAAATACACCAAAGACAAGTTTTTTCATTCTAATAGTTTCTAATAAAATAATTATTTCTGAAAACTTGTTTATTCTGGAAGTGTTATTTTGTAAGTACCTGCTGGCAAATTATAAATAGAACATCCGGGGTTGAGCGTATTATAGTGAAAAGACCCTACGACACAAACAAAGTTATACAAATTCTTTGTCCATTGTCCCTAAAGCGGGACAAGGTTTTGAAGAATTCCTTCGTCGAATTTTGATTTTATAAAGATGTTTATAAAGTGATGATGGCTACCAGAGAAATTAGAGAGTGATATAATATTTAGTTTTATTAAATTTTTTTCATCCAATGAAAAAATAATCCTCAACCTCCGTATTTACTATACAATACATCAGATGTTTGAGGCGTGCATTCGGACTTTCCCTTTTTTCGGTATTTATGTTTATTGCACTTCACAGTGAAGCATTCCAATATTTCCAGTTGGTTCTCAACCACCGAAACTTTCTCATGTATCTGTTACTCACTTCATTTTTGACGCAGTTTTGTGAAAATTTCTGCCATTCAGTGTGGGTTGTACTTATTTACACTAGGTAAGTTAATATCTAATAAAGTAATCATTTTAATTTTTACGCGTTTCTGTTATTTTTGATAACTGTACGTAGATAACAAACGCAGTTTTTTCAGATAAGCTGGAAAGACCACCATTAATCACTGAAGATACTCCCACTGATTATGAAGAACTTACGGTGATTGTTTTTGAAAATGAGACGCCATAAAATATTGTAAAGGTATGTTACTGCAATTTTTTATGAATTAATGCTAATGAACATAATTTTATTCTAGATTTGAAACAAATACAAAACACATGTGCGAAACGAAAGAAATGCTGAAGGAAACGAGTGAAAAAATATCCAACATGGAAACGTCATCAAATCTGACAACTGAAAAAGAAAACAAAAATAGAAGTTATGCCGTCAAGACCACACCTAAACAAATTTTGACGAATTACAAGATTATGTTTGCATATTAGAACAAGCAGATTTCTTTGTAAGTTAAAAAAATACAGTGAATTCATATATACATTATAACATAATATTGGATATTATATACAGGTAGATGCCTGTAATACTACGATACTTTTTGGTAACTTACTATCCTACATGGCACATTTCGCTTCATTGTAAAAAGTATTGACAACGAGATTTTCCTGATAGGCTATACGTTTTTGTCAATGCTACTATTTTACAATTATCTATTAATTTGTCTTCTACTTTAAGCTGTAATCCCTTAAATTTAATAATAGCCAAATGCTTGCTATTGCCCATAGACGAAAAAATGATTGCATTTCCATTAATCCATGCACCCTAACGAGTTTTTCTCTTCAGTGCAATAAATTGAGGCAAACTTAAAAAACTTAGGTTACTAATATGATTGTTAAAACAGAATTAATTTTTTACGGGACTTTTTTGTGTGTTGGGGACAGTCAAGTCGTCGTGAATTAGAAAGTTTTACAGTGCATTTTCAAATCAAGTAACTTCAACAATGCGATTCAATTGTCTTTTCCTTTTATTCTAGTTTTTTTTTTTTTTTGTAAATAGATTTGTTTGTGTTTAAGACTGATTTATAGTTTATTATAGTTTTCTTTTAATATTCTTTGTAACTAAATAAATTTCTTTGTGTTTTTAAAGCTGATTTTTCTTTAAATAGCATATTTTATTGCAACGTTTATTTTTGATTATATATTGTATATTATCCTTTTTTTTTGTTTATATTAATTATACTCGTAATTACCTGTATGTAGATTTGTTTGTGTTCAGGAGTAGTTTATCTTTAATTTGTTTAATTGACATATATTTTTTTATTTGTTTAATGAAGTTCGTTATTGGTTGTACAGAATTGTAGTAAATTTAATTTTTTTACACTAATTTGTTTTAACTTTAATTAATATATATTTTGTTTTGGGATTTACCTGGTGATTATAACGAATTATAATATTTTATTGAAGCTAAACAATATAAAAATATAAAATTATTTCAGCGTTTTATTTAGTGCATATTTTTTTCCAAAAATCAAAATATAAAAAACGTCTTAAAATGGACAATAAATGCCGTCTCTAAGACGTCAGTACATCACGTCAATAGTTTGTTACAAAATGACGACTCTAAGACGTTAGTACATCACGTCAATAGTTCGTTAGAAAATGACGTCATCTGGACAAGACATTTGACCGTCATTGGTACGTCAATATCACGTGAAATCTTTGGTCACTATGACGTAATTGATGATCATTTATTCACGTGAAAAATACTACATCATGTTGCCTGGGTAATGTCTAGCTAATAACATAAATTGTGTGCTGCAATTTATTGAAATATGACTGATCTTTTTTTTTACAGAATTACAGAATTTCTTAATTTTTAGTTCTTTTTATTTTTTTTATTTTTATTATTGTATCCTACTTAAATAAACCATATTATTAAGTTGTACCTACATTTATGTAATTTTTTGTTATTTTCTGTAATTAGGTGCATATCACCTGTTGGAAATAAACCGATTATTATTATTATAATATCATAATGTGGGAATAGTTATTTTCCTAACAAGAGCGGAAAGTCAACGATTCCGAAACGAGTGCAGGTGTTACCGAAAGAACCGTAGCGAGTTTCGATACTTGCACCTGCACGAGTTTCGGAAACACATTTTTTATGCGCGTTAGGAACAACCTTTTTCCTAACGACATTTTTCAGGTCTTTCAGCGATTAAGATTTCCGTCATGATTTGTATAAATTGCAGCACATTCGAAAATCTATTGTCTAACCGTTGAGTAGTCAAGTTCAAACGCAATTGTTTAAACACAAACAAGTTTTTCGCAAAATATTTGTCAGTAATACCTAATCGTGTTGTGTTCTGTGTGTTCCACTGAAGATGGAAAACAAAGATTCCTCCAGCGATTATGTTCCTTCAGATATAATTGTTGAAGCAGAGACTGCAATTCAAGACTTAATATGCACAAAATCCAAGAACCGATATGAGAAGGCTTATAAGGAATTTTGGGAATGGTGCAATGAGAACCAAGTAAAGAAAGTTTTAGAAGTAGTTGTATTGGCCTAGGTATTTTAACGAAAAAGAAAAAAGTTGGACCTGAACAATCCAGAAGAGGAGGAAGCAAATGTTAGCAAAGTGTTTGAGATGAAGACCACAGAAGACAAAGATCGAAACGAAAACAATGAGAAAAAATAACTATATAAATTGTTCTTTTACCTTTAATATACATAGTTGTAATCATTAATTAATAAATCTTTGAAATTTACTTACCTATATTTTACTTCCCTTACTTAGTGCGGAAAAGGATGGTTAACTTATTCCTAAAGAATTTTAGCTGACCCGTCAATACTTACTGCGCTTAAAAAAATTAGTCGACAGAACTTCTCTTGCTCCGTCAGTACAATTCAACAAAAACCGCTTCTTTAAAAATTTTACAATTTGGTTTTGTTACATTTTATCTGCGATAACTTCTATACATAAAGATATATAGAGGTAATAGCAATAACAGCGTAAGAAGAAAAGAAAGGCTCATAAGGCGGAATCGAACCTGCGACAGTTTTCGCATTCGCGCAACTATTTTCGGATTCCAACTCCTAGGTCGACCGACACCTTTACTCGCTACGCCAAAATGGGTCAGAATGCCATCCTAGCGACATAAAACAATTCCTTTCATAAAAGTTACCAACATTTATGTACGAAAAAGGTGGATAAATCCACATCTATTTCATTTCCTGCTCCACTCCCCAACTAAGTAATCCTCCAGTGACGAGTTTAAAAAACTATATTTAACCAAAAACATCTATATTAGTTATCCTCATACTCTGATTTACTAACGCAATCATAATTTAAAAAGTTGTATGCAAATAACTGATATTCCTGAATACCTACTTTAAATATGATGGGTCAGTCATCACGACTGTTACCTGTAGCCATCGTATGCACCACTTAAATGTTATAACAAAGTGTAGAGTGCATGCAATCCATTGTACCAATAGCTAAGATCACTATCAATATGCAGATCAATTCATTATAACAAAATGCCCCGTCATTATGTTGTCATAGATCATGATTTTTAATCAGAAGCAATATTCTTCCAGAGCATGAAAAGGCAGCTTTTATATATTACAAACCAAGCGGTGAAAATTGTCATTGGGGAAAAGACTTTATAAAAAATCTTACTGAAAAACACAATATCAAATTATTTTTTATTGTACAAAATATTATAAGTTTATTTTTGTTTATGATATATATTTTTACTCATGGTACTAATGGCGGAGAAATATCCCATAACTTAACTAGAACACCATTATAGAGGAAATGAATTTTAATTTATATATTTAAATAAATTCTACCTCGAACGCACGTCGTCCATAAACTACATTATCAGACAGGTGAGACACCCTATAAGAATTATACAGAATGTTTCACCAAACATAAACTAAAATTAATACCCACTTTACTTCGAATTTAACTTTAACTCTAGAACCCATTTTCCAGTTTGCTCAACACCTTCACCACATTTTGCAAGTTCTTATGAGACCACACTTCAATCATTCAGAATACGAATCTGTTTTAGTGGGAACCATCGTCAATTACTTACTATTTCACTACAATAATTATAATTCTTACGAAAATTGCACTCATTTCGCCAAATTCTTCCACCCATTAGCACCAATGTAACCGGTTCCCTTGGGTATCCTAAACAATGATTATGATATGATTTAATTAAACACCAGCTGCGTGACAGTCGGAAAGTATTTCGTGTTTATATTTTGAGATCGGAACATCGATTATGCAAGCCACGAAAGCTCCAAAGGCATAAACCGATTTTGTAGCTGCAAGCAGGAAGAACAAGAAACCGATAAATATTTATACTTTATTACGTGCCGAAGCCGAAATTGGTAACACTGCAGAAAAGATTGTAAATGGGATGAGTTGTTGGTAAATGCGGAAACCGTGGAGTCTTCGTGTTAATGGTAGTGTCAAGGGTGTCGAACATGGTCGGTTTACGTAAACCGTTCTATTTCAAAGAAACTGATGGTAATAAATATCTTATTCTTACATAATTTCTTAATTAATGTTGTCACAATAGTCTGATTTGTGATAACTAGTTTAATATTGTAAATTGCTCCAGTGAAAAACTATACATATACTAAGTTCTGGATTATTTCTGGATCTTCATGTGCAATCATAGTCAGTTCTTACTTACAATACTTTGATATATCTATTTTCTTCATTGATAAAAAATGCAAACGATATTAAAATTGCATCAGCCCATAACAATATGTAATGTGAATGGATCTTATACATGTGTGGCATTTAGTAAATTTTTTAAACAGAAATGTATCTGTGTCTTCCTTGCTTTCCGGGGTTTTACCATACCAGCAAGTACTTTTTGTTGCGACTATGGGAATCCTGTATACTTGTCATTAAGCTGCATTTTTTTTACAGTTTCGTCATTGGTACCAAGCATACGTTAAAGAAATTCCAATTCTTGTAGTAAGTATCCTCGTCTAGCACATAGGTTAAGTTCCTGTCTTTCCAATTCCAGGCACAGGTAATTTTCCACACTTTTTCAAGATAATAGATTATTTTTAGTTATTTTACATGTTAGCGGTTATTACGACATCTGTAAAGCAACAATAAGCGATTTAAGATATCATCATAAGTATAAAAATGACATAAAAAAGTTTAAAAATTCGTTAATATTATTTATTCATAATTCATAATATTACTACTTCCCGAGCGTAAGCGAGGGAAGTATTGTAATCGAGTCCGTTGGCCGACTTTCTACTTTTAAGTTTTCTCGACCTTTCATGACCCTTAGAGTACGAAGAAATAGGTTTCCTGTTTCCGTCTGTCTGTCCGTCGGTCTGCCGTCCCGATTTTTATTAGACAGAATCTCCAAAAGTATTGGGCCGATTGTTGTCAAATTTTGTATTTATATTATAGGGATATCATGTAGATGGTGAAACGCTAATCAAAATTTGTCTAATCATCCCCACCAATAATGTGATGACGTTACTTCAAAATTGTACATAGTAAATGGATTTTAAATTGTATAAAATAACATAGTCCTAAACATTTAGTTTATGACTCCGTGTTGAATTTTTACCCGAAACGTCCAGATTTTTGGAAAAAAATTAAAATTATAAAACAACATTTTGCAATTTAATTTTGAATCTGCAAAACCAAATGCTTTGAAATCTTGCAGATGCTTTAAAGTTATGATAAGCATGATACATTTTTAATCTTATCCTCTCCACAAAATTGATGGCGTCAGCTCAAAATTTTACCGAATAAATCCTATCTTAAATGTATAAAATATGATGAGTCTGTACTTGTGATTTATCATTCCATTTATATTTTTTGAATTTGCTTTTGGTGATTTTTTGATCAAAATGTATTTGCTCATTCCCCCTAAAAAATTGATGACGTCACCTCACAATTTTGCTGAAAAATCTTATCTAACATGTGCAAAATATAATCAGTCTATACTGTAATTATATCATTGCATTCATAATTTTTAGATTCACTTATACACGGTGACTCAAAAAAATAAATAAATCAGTCAATTTGTTTTATTGAATAAATCAAGAATCGCAAAACTGAATACTTTAAAATCTTGCAGACACTTAAAAGTTATTGTAAGCATGGTAAATTGATAATCAAAATATATCTGTTTATCCCCCCCCCCCCCCAAACTGATGATGTCATCTCAAAATTTTGCCGAATAAATTCTACCCAAAATGTGCATAATATGATGAGTTGTACTTGTCATTACAACAAATTATGACTTCCCCGAAAATTAATCCTAATGATGTAAGAAAGGTGGACGAAAAATGGAATTTTTCAAAACAAACTTAAATGCGGTTGAGAATGGAGCAATATTTTACATATCGCGGAAAAGATGTGCAGTAAATATTCTCCTAATAATTTATTAGTTAATTATTTACTATTATAATTTATTGATTGACTCACTTCAAGATTCATACCTGTGACAATTCCAGTTTGAAAACTGCCTTGTCCAAAAAATGTAATGATATGAAAACTTGCAGATAAAAATGAATTTTGTCTCGTCTTACTCCTTCGTTATTATCAGATTCATTTAAAGCCTCAATTAAAAATTATGCTTCAAGTTTTTGTAAACAAAACAATCGTAAAAATCTATCTGTTGGTATCTCGAACAGATTTTGGTAATCAATCCCGGATGCGTCTATATCTCAAATGTTCATGGCTTCTATGAATAAGAAGGTTATTAGAAACCGAATTTCCTTATGAAATTACTTAATGATTCACAATGTTTCTTAGATTGTCGCCAAAATTTAGATGGAAGTACATTCCATAAAGATTTATTTTCAAAGAACTGTGTCCAATTCAATAACTTTCAAAAAATTTTTGGCAAAATATCAATCGTTATGACTTTAAGGGAACCTTTTAACAAGAGTTGACTTAACGATAATAATTCACAGACGTTTGTTAAAGTGACATTTCATATCCTTAAATTTTGGCAAACAGAATAACATCTTTTTTCAAAATCGTTATACAACAACAAATTGTTACAATAAAGATCGTTAAGTAATAACAAAGTACAAACAGAATCGCACAGAATGTCATGTTATTTTGACAGCAGCCCAGTTATACCAATACATAGATTTTAACCTTATACTCTACTTAACTTAATTTAACATCTATGTACCAATAGCATACTGTGCATTAGTCACAGTCAGCTCTACATTCCATAGATTTTAAACACAGAATCTATCCAATATTTCGTCAACAAAAAATTATTTTTCAGTTATTAAAATAATTTTATTTTCATTATACAATAGAGAATAATCACACATCATAATACAATGGTCCACCAAAATGTGGACAATTTTAATAACTTAAAATCCAAATATAATGCACCCATTTGTTAAAATATTAACACTTCAAAGTTTCAATCTAACTGATAAAATCCTTTGAAACTTCCTCAATACATATAAAAAAAAAAACAAACGATAAAAAGTACTACTACCTTACAAAATAAATTTCAGTAAGCTCTCAACAAAAATTGTACTTTGTTCCCCTTAATACAAACAAACAGCCCCTCCCTTACTTATTATCACCACTAGTCTCTGCACTTGTATCTTCCTCTAACAGCCTCTGCAAATCAACCCCTTCGAACTTTGATGAATCCACGTTATTAGCCGCATGGGCAATAAACAACTCCTTCAAAAATCCCAACTCCTTAGTCAACGTCTTCACCTTCTCCTCCAGAACCGTGTTCTCGTTCCTCAACATCGTGACCCTATTGAGGGTCTCCTGCGTTTTTTGCTTCGACTTGACTCGACTCCGCTTCACCGCCTGCAAACAACTGTTAACAAGCGTAAAGCAACAAATACGCGTTTACCAGATTGTTCCGGTCTCGTTTCTTCCTGTACTCGTCAGAATCTTCCCCCGACTCGGGGCCCTCCTTCTTAACGCGACCTTTCCGCGGAGGCATCTGCAAGCAATTAAAAATGGCACACTTATTGACAAAGTAAACCGTGTCATTTTCTAAAAATACAATTGCAAGGTACTTAACCGCACGTGTAATTCGTTAATACTGTTTACCTTTGTTTTTCGTTGCGCAATTTATAAATAATCGAGAAAAATGGCAAATAGGTACCAAAAGCATATGTCAAACAAACTGTCAAAAGGAGAAACGTCAACGAAGAACATCGAGCGCTCCATTTAACTTTCATCGATTTTTTGATAAATAATATGGTTTTAGATCCATTATCTATAACTTTTCTAGGTTATTCTATACTTTCTGTACTGCATCTTTAGTTTTTATCGAAGATTTAGCACAAATTATTACCAATGGATTCCAGATTTAACCACTTGAGGAAAGAAACATGTCCATAAACTGCTGTCACTTTTTTCAACTGTACGTGTATAGTTGATTGCATACCAAATACTGATATCTGATTTGAAAACGTTTTAAAAATAAGAATCAAAAAATATCAAAACACACTAAAATCTTAACATGTTCATAATGGTGGTTTGTTTGGAATCACTGAAATTTTTAGTTAGTTAGTTTGTTGTTGAAAATACCGTACTCTTTTATAATAAAAACTCAATTAAAATTGAAGAAATTTGGTGCAACAAAATTAATTACTTACACTTTGCCACAGATTACGGATACCAGATGGTTCACTTGTGGGCGTAACTGTCCGCAAATTTTCCGTGCGCATGACACTAAAATTGGTTCAGCACTTTTAAATCTCTTTGAAACTGGTTCGACAGATTAACACGCAAAATAATATTTACAATGAAGCAGATATAAGAATAAAAGTTTAGGTAATAATTCAGGGAATAAATAACATTACAAGGATTAATTTCTACGTTTTTTGGTTACGAAGGGATTTTTTAAAAGTTTTAAAATAATCAGAAAATTAGTTAAATAAATACCTACCTGCATTAAACTGTATTATAGTATCGTTTAGTAAATATATCTTGTCTAAGTATAATCCCTGATTTTGTAAATGAATAAGAGAATAAAACATTTTCCCTTCTTTTCCTTTAAACTCGTTTCAGTCTTAAATAACCACCAAAAATCGAAAATCACTATAAAGACGAGTAGATTAGAAAACTGTAACAACAAAGTTCAGAAAGGCAAGCGCAGCAAATTTCATTAACTATTCCCTCCAATTCGTCTAACTTTCGGTAACCCTTTAAGCCGTATAGTTAAAGAGGTTACGTTTATTCACCATGCAAAAATTTTAACACCACTTTCTTGTTAGCACTATATTCGAGAATACGTGTTTTTTACGCTCTAAAATTTTTTAATGCCGATGCATGTGTCCGCAATTCTTTTCAGAGGAAATTGTGAAATATTAAGCATTTGTAATAATCATAAATCATTTTGTGTAAGGCAAATAAGTATTTTGTTCGTTTTTTCTTCACTTAGAACCTCATCCCTTGCATCATCGCTGTAATTTTTCTCTGACCGCCGCGCTTTTAAATTCAAAGCTTGCGAACCAATTTTGGTAGAGCGTGCGTAGTAGCGTGAATACCGCTTGAAATCTCGGGACACCGACTTCAAAGTGCCGACAGCTGAGTGAACTATCTGGTATCCGTAATCTGTGACTTTGCTATTAAGGTGGCTGTTAGTCAATCAACAGTACAATTCACAATGTAGCAATTAGAAATATTTTGAAGATGCTAGTGTGCGAAAGAACTTAACTTGGGTCAATATTTTGCCGAGCATATATAAGAAATGATCTAGAATTATTTAAAGAAAAGTACTCGCGTCCCTGAAAGAGAATCCATTAAACAATTTTAGCTAATTTTCTATATGTATTAATTTTTTTTATACTTCCTGTATTAAAATAAAAATGCCTTTTTTAAGTGAGATTTTCTTATTAAAAATTTTATGATAACGTCATCAACTTGTTATTGGAAGCAAATGTGTCAATTTTAATAAATAGGTAGATGTATTGTAAGGATCCAATTCGAATTTTTAAATTTCAAATGAATTCCGCGCGCACAAGAAACGGTTAGTGAGAAGAAGGAGAGGTTGGCAACCAACCACCCCAAGGAAACAGGCGTGCGCAAAGCGGGTGGTTTTGTCTCGGGTAAAACCGGCCACTTCGCTTTGATCGCTTGGAGAGAACGGTCGACTTCTTTTCGAGCGCTTCGAGCAACAGGTTGTATTTTTAATTGTGAATTATCCTGTGCCTTTTGCTGTTGTTTTTGCGTTTCCAGTTCCATTGGAAAACCTAGCAGCCCCCGTTGAGCCATTGGGTGTTCCTGATTTCTCATCGTTCTTACGACGAGGTTTTTGTGTTCCTGTTGGCGGTAAGCCGTGTCGAAATCTTCGCATCTTTGGAGAGGTATGTTTTGAACACGTTTTCGACCGGGACCCGTTTCGCGGCGAGTTTCAAGCCCCGACGATGCTTCTGACCTCGTGACACAGCGACGCGTGCGCCTTTTTCCACTAATCTCGTTTTTTTACCTTTCATTTAAAAATCCATCGCAGTAGGGCTTTACAGGAAGTGATTTCTAGTTCGGGCCATGCTTTATTTAGCTATATTTGTGAAATCTGTATTTTGGATGGCGGCAAACGAGTTGTTATTTTCACCGTTCTTTGTTCAGGCAGCAGCCATTTTGAAGCGTCCATTTTCTTTCTTTTAAACGAGCACATGTTTTAACTGAATCTATTGAACAAAATTAACAACATTGTGGGTCATGGGGGGACGTGCCTTTTATTCCTTTTATTTAGCCCATCGTTTATACAACGCCACAGGATTCATCGTATTTTTGCATCGCATATTTTCGACGCCTATTATTTGGAATGACGAATTCGTCCAACGCCATTTTGCAACTGCAGATTGTCTGCCATGTTTGTTTATGTGTTTTGTTTGGGGAAATGTATGTGTAATAATGGCCCACAATGCAGCTAAATAATTTCACGTTTGAATTTTAACCAATAACTTGACTGGACACGAATTAATATTAATCACATGTAAATCTGTTAACTTTACAATCTTTCACCTCATGCAATTTGTCTTTATCTCACAATTTTAGCCTCAGTAATTTTCCTTGTTGTATAATTTGAATTGAACGTAAATTTCCATGCTCTGCAATTTTGACCTAACAGGATATTTTATTTGCACAAGTTTATTTCACACCAGGGACCTTACTCCTGACAAAACTCACCGATGAGTTTTGTCACTTCGTGACATATGTCACCGAGTTTTAGTGACATCGTACTCTTGATACGTGAGAAAAAACGTGTGTGAGTTCTATCATCAAGTGACTTATTTTTATGACTGACGTACTCCTGACAAGTGAGAAATTTGTCACACACGATAAAAGCCGTTCACAAATCAGTGAGTGGCAACGATCAGAAAAACAGTGGTGACTTTTGTACCAAAGCTTTTATACATGTGTTAATAGTGTAAATGGGAGGTAGGTTTACTAAAATTTTTTGATTGAATTATTTTCTAATTTATAAATTTTAGTATTCTTGTAAATCAAAACATTTTCAGAAGTACATCTCAAGGCGGCAGCAAATAAAAAGTACCCACATTTATAAACATTTTTTACATATGTTTCTTCTATTTTTCTAAATGGATTTTTTTTCTTTTAAAAAACCATTTACCCAATATAAAATGGATGAACTTCACATGGCCGATATTTTAGAAGAACTGGAAGATGCTGAAGAAGATAATGCAATTGTTCCAGCTTTACGGGTTACAATTGATCCGTTGGAGACATTACCGGAAAATCAATTTGTTAAAATCTTTAGGGTGTCAAAAATTTTATTTAGATTTATTGTGGGGTTACTTGCTCCATTTATGCGTCCTCAAAATCGTGGTAAAGATTTGGCTATAAACACGCGTGTAACTAAAAATTTTAACTATTTACAACATCTAAGAATATAATCTAAATTCATATGAAATCAGTATAAATATGGTACTATTATTTTAGGTGTTGGCTGCTTTACGGTTTTATGCCGGAGGGAGTTATCAAACGGATATTGGTGTCAATAAGTTTGTCTCCATATCTCAACAAAGCGTCAGTCGTTCTATAAAAGAAGTTACAGATGCTTTGAACAGACCACAGATTCTGAATAGATTTATCAAATTTCCTCAAGATATTCAAGAATTGAATAGTTGCAGACGAAAGTATTGTAGTAGGTAATATTTCTTCCCAACCAACCCATTACCGGCATTCCTATAGATTTTACGAAAAATTTGGTTTTCCTGGAGTGGTAGGATGCATAGATTGCACTCACGTTGCAATAGTACCTCCTCCAGGTAATAATCCTGAAATGCCAGAAAGGGCTTTCGTAAACAGAAAAGGATACCATTCTATTAACGTACAATTGGTAAAGCAATATTTTATGGTAGAAATGAAATCATCTCAGAAATATTTTTAGATTTGTGACTCGAATGCAAAAATTTTGAATATTGTAGCAGCTCATGCCGGCAATACGCATGATTCTTTCATTTGGACCAATTGTGAGGTCGAAAGGGTGATGAGGCAAATCCACGGTGAGGGACGATCAAATTATTATTTGTTAGGTGTGTAACTCAGCTAGTAAAAATGATCCATTTTAATTAAAGTACTTAATTCTATGTTGTAGGTGATTCAGGTTATCCTCTCCGACCATGGCTACTAACATCATTTAATTATGAGCCAGCTCCTGATACACCTGAATACAGGTACAACGTGGCTCACAAAAGTGTTAGGAGTATAATTGAAAGATGTAATGGGATACTGAAGGCCAGATTTAGATGTTGCCTTAAAGATCGAGTGCTGCACTACAAGCCAGAAATGGCGTGTAAAATAATAAACGCATGTGCTGTTCTTCACAATTTGTGCACAGACCACCACATGCCTGTACCCGAGGATGAAGAAGTAATAGATGTGAATGACGGTGAAGCAGGGAATATTCGTTGATCAGTGGGAACTAACAAGAATTTGTTTAGGTTTAATTCAAGCTCCACCATTGGAAGAAAACGAAAGAGCACAAGGACGCATTAATCCAGAATTAGTGGCGGGAAGGAATACCCGTGCTCGTTTGATTCGAGCTAGATTTCAATAAACCCCAAAAACTAATTCATTATACTTAATTTTCAAATTATTATTGATAATAACAACAAAATTCTATTCTTCAACAAGTAAACAAAAATTACGGTTTCAAAGTAAGTAATGCATTTGCAATATTATTCAGTGCTGCAGCGATACTTTGTACCTCCTTTGATTGGTTTCTTAAAACCTCCAACTTTTCTTTATAATAACCTTCTTTAATTTCAAGCTTTTTTTTGAGATAGCTAGCATACTCGTCGTGGCTTGCCCGTAAACGTTTCTGCCTTTTAGAAACAACAGGGACATTAGTCACCGGTGTTGGTGCTGTTTGGGACTTCGAGGGCAATTTGCGATGGCTAGTAGGAGGCGAGTAGGAATTTTCTGTTCTAAAGCCATCACAACTATTAACAGACGAAGGGCTAATTGGTGGCGATACGTGAAAACGTACATCAGCAGATGTTGAAGGCTCATTACTTGAAATTTCGTGAGACGGTGTCTCTGTCGACCCCCACGTCACTACTGGCTGTGGCACATTAAGGCCCCTGATAGCCATGGGTGATATTAAAGTGGCAATATCTTTTTCCAAACGATTTAACGGTTGGATATCTGCAGTACCGCCCCCAGTTTTTTTTGTTTCTTTTAAATTTTTTGCAGCTTTTTGTTTCGTCCGCATGCGCAGATCTTGCCACGTCTAAAATACAAATAAAATATACCAACCAATATTTTGTTTTAGTGTTATTCACACCTTTCGCCAAGATTTCCAGTCACGTCCTGGACCCGGCAAGCTGTTTAATTCCTCTGCCAATTTCATCCACAAATTCCGTGCGTCCACTTTTGTGAATTCAGAGGAAAATTTTCCCGACAGCAATTTGGCATTACGCTGCATAAACTCGATTAAACAGCTTTTTTGGTCTTCACTCACTTTCATTTTTCAGTTTATGCTTGGGTATTTAAACTTAAATGAGAACTTGTCAAATTAATTTGACAGTTGTTGCACAGTTGCCATATCGTTTCGGTGAGAAAAAGCGTCAGTGCATTTTGTCATCTCACCGATTGTCGAGAGTACGTCAATTAAGGAAATGAGTGACTTTGAAAATGATGAGTTTTGTCATCAGTGACAAATGTCACCCAAGTCGAGAGTAGACCCCCTGATCTTTGTTTTATAAATCTTTGCTAAGTTTGGTCATGTAAATATTTTGTTGATGAATATTTCTATCATGTAAATTGTCTGATGTCCAAATTTAATCTCAATTAAGAATTATTTGTTGTTGAATTTCCGTAAGAGTGTGTGGCGAATTTAAATGTTGTTGATTGCTCTTTGTTGAAACTTTAACATTTGTTCGGTTGTAATTTCATATTAGAGTCATAGAGATTGAACATTTAAATAGAATTGAGGGTATATAACACAATAACATGTAGTGTCGGCGATGGGCGCAGTTCCTAGTTGAGGTAGCGGAATGTGTCGCGCTCTCTGCACATATGTGCAGGCTTTGAACTAGATTTCAGTGGGAACGGTCTTGACGACGAGGTAGTAGTTGACCAGACTTCACCGCTAGTTTTAGGCCGAAACGGCCTGCTTGGACAGCATGTTCGTCATGGAGGGGTGCTGTCTGGCAGGCTTGGTGTAGATAGAATCACCGTCGCGGGGGAAACCAGCCCAGACCGGGAGCTCCAAACTTCGCTCACGCTACGACGCCCCCTCTGGGTATTTTGCTGTGCTCATAAATGAAATTGTTATATTTTGTTCTATGTTTGTTCGATCGCCACACTCTCATAATGATTCGGTTTCTGCCATCCAATTTACATATGTGTAGGTCTTGTGTTTGTTCGGTTTTCATATGTGTAGGTCTGTCAATTCGCGAGTGTTTTTCTTTCACATATCTTAAGGGTTTTGAAATGTAATAAAATGTCGTCCGGGAATAAAACCAAGGGGGTTTTTGCGCTGAGGGGTAAATCTTCGCAGCGTATTTCCCCCTGTGAGGGTGGTGCCGTTTCCCCCCCTCCAAAACAATTTCTGTTAATTATTTCTTGCGCTCTCGACAGTGTATGCACTTGTATGAAAGAACTTCTTCCCGCCATTTTTCAAAACCACAAAAAAAAAAACACACAACGTAGGTTCTCATTTGTTAGACGATCACAGCCAAGGCCAAACTTTGAATTTTTAAATTTTTCGCGGGCCTTTCAAACTGTTTCAAGGTCAAAATTTTAAGGCGGGAAGTTTGGGTTATCACAGTATGTATCACTAATACATATAACAGCAGTGTTATGTACGCAGAATTTCCAAAAGAAAAATAGAAAAACCATTCTTGATTTAATCAATGAAAGGAATTCTCTAATCGGCGAGGAAACCTATAATTAATCTTTCGTCAAATGAGTAATATTTACTTAACTTAAATTATGCTTGAGAAGTAAATAAAAAGTGACGTAACAACTGTACGACATGAAACAAAGTAAGAGTAATCTGTGAACAGATGTAGGATGTAGATGTTTAATGTTTACATTTTAGAACTGTCACTATTTTCATCGAATACTGAGACGAATTTTTTTGTATTTTTAAACAACAATAAATTTAGCCCCATGATTACTATGTCCTCACTTGAGACTTTTTTGACTCACATTTCCCGATTTGGAGCGTCCTTTATTTTTTATTTGAATCAAGAATTCGATGTAGTGGATGTGTCACGGCCGCCTACGCGCCGTCGACGTCACCTCTAAACGTCAAATTTGACATTATCATTTAAAAATTGCCAATTAGTGATAACAATATTGATAACAATGCTATCTTTATTACGAAATCGCCTTATACCCATATATTTCAGCGTGGCTGTTTATTACGTGATAATACCCATTGGCTTCGTGACAAAGTAAGGTGGGTCCTAACCTCAAAATGACATGTTTTTAACAAAAACTAATTTTCTGCTTGTAGGTGGTGGTTGACAAATGAAATTATGGCCCCTAATGGCACTATTCTTGTAACTGGAGGCGCCGGTTACGTCGGATCTCATACAGTAGTTGAATTACTTCAAAATAATTATTCAGTTATTGCTATCGATAATTTGGTCAATTGTTACGCTGAGAAGAACCAGAAGCCGGAATCTTTGAAACGGGTTGAGCAGATTACGAAAAAAACGATCGTTTTTCATGATGTGGATATTAGGAATAGGGACGCTTTGGATAAGATTTTTAAAAGCGTATGTACTAGTACTGTTTTTTAACCACAATTTGCTTATTTTCGTTGTAGCATAAAATTGATGCAGTCATTCATTTCGCCGCCTTGAAAGCTGTGGGAGAGTCAGTACAGATTCCTTTAGCTTACTATCAGAATAATATTGCTGGATCTAGTACACTTTTTGAGGTAATGCAAAGCAATGGGGTAAAGAAAGTCGTTTTTTCGTCGTCTGCTACTGTATATGGGATTCCTCAGTTCTTGCCCATCACTGAAGAGCATCCCACAGGACAAAATTGCACGAACCCATATGGGAAAACTAAATATTTTGTGGAAGAAATTTTGAAGGACGTGTGTACGTCAGATCCTGTAAGTGTTTGTTTTAATCTTGAACTATTTAAAAAATGTAAAAAGTTATCATGCGTTTAGTGCATGATTTGACATCAATTTTTTTTTATATTTCAGGAATGGAAGGTGATTTTATTACGCTATTTCAACCCGGTCGGTGCCCACAGTTCAGGCCAAATTGGCGAAGACCCATCTGGGATTCCTAATAACTTGATGCCATATATTTCTCAGGTGGGTATTAATTCAAAGAAAAATAATGATAAGTGCAACTCAAACAGTTTTATCTGGAGTGGTTATACAAGCAAATGTGTCAAAAGAGTACTCTAGAGCAAGGATTTTTCCATTGACGTTGAAATTCAAACTGGGTTCTTGATTCTTATCAGAATCTTGATTTGGGTCAAAATCCCACACCCTGATAACACCATCGATTGAACCCGTGCATAACTGTTTACCATCTTTACTCCAAGCTAGCCTCGTCACGGGGTCCCCTTTATGTTTTATCTCACTATTCACCTTTGATGACAAAATGTCCCAAATTCTTATCTTCTTATCGTCACTCACAGTGGCTATTACATCTCCTAAAGGACTGAAAACGAGGCTATACACTACTCCTTTACAACCGTGAAATAACCGGAGCGGGCTCCCATTATCAACACTCCAAAGACGCACGTTCCGATCCGCAGAACCCGTAGCTATGTACAAACAGTTGGGATGAAAATCCACACAGGTAACGGCTTGGGTGTGCCCTACAAGCACCCGTAGGGTCTGTCCAGTGTCTATGTTCCATAAACGTCCTGTATTATCGTGAGAGCCTGATGCCACATACACACTATTACTGCTAATAGCACTACAATAAATTGGACCTAAGTGGCCTGTGCAAGTCTTAATCAAACTCATTTCGCTTAAATCATAAATGCACAAGGTGGAATCTTCTGATGTGGTGACCAGCCGAGTATGGTCTGGCGATATAGTTATAGAATAAACTCGTTTTGAATGCTCAGTTAACTTAATTTCTTTGCAATCACTAACTCCCATGATGGGATCATAGGCATGGATGGGCCTCAAATGGATAACGTTGTTCTGGTTGTACACAACCAACCCACAAGCCCGTCTAATCAACCCACAATTTATCACCTCATTAGTGTATGCTATATTGATCACAAAAATTTGTTTTGGCTCCTTTTCCAACTCTTGAATCACTTCAAACATCTTCTGGAACTTATCATCGACGCACACTCCATTCGTCGCCCCCTTCTCCTCCATCTTCTCCTCAATCTCATTTTCCTTCTCGTCTCTTTGCTGCAACTCGAACCACGTTTGTAGCACGTGCAAGAACACCACGTGGCAGTTCTCCACAACGAACTTCTTCAATAAATTCAGCGTCTGCGGCGACAACTCCAAAAAGTATTTGTTTCCCCTAAACTGCTCAATCATGCAAGTCGCGTCACAGTCGTTAGCGAACAAATTTATCAAATCTTTCACGAACTCGTCGCATTTTGACTTATCTATGGCTGGTAGATGGGCCTTGAGGAAGGTGGCGGCGCGCTCGGAGTGGCCCCCTTTCAAAATGTCCAAGTACAAGTGGCAGAAAAGCGGGGCGATTAGGTGTTCAATGTCGTGGCAGATATTCCTGTTTTTGACCAGGTCTTTTACCCAGGAGAGAAACTTGGTGAAGTTGTGGTCGATGACTATCGGGTCGCTGTTGTAGCAGCTGTAGAGGATGGAGTTGGGCCGGCTGATTTCGCTCTCAACGAGAGAGTAGGTTAGTTGTTGGTCGATTTGCGAGTTCTCCTGGAGACCGATGGAGGCGTAGTTACGTTTCTGGAGGTACGAGTGGACGATGTTCTTGACGTGGTCGGTGCGAGAGCGTTTTGTTTTGTTGATGTCGCGTTTGCTGTCTTCCATTGAACGTGCCAGTTGTGGGGCGCAAGTGAGGTTAGATTGGATAATGTCAAAGTTGTCATTGTAGGAAGTGACTTTACCGACGTGATTGAATTTTATCAAATTATTATTTTAATTTGTCTATCAAGGATTCAGGGATGTCATCGATTGCGTTTTGTAATCATTGTTTGTGGATTGAGGAGTTAACGTAGAAGTTGGGTTGGAAATTTTTCTTTATTATGAAATAGAATATCAAATTAGTGTCAATGTGGGTTGCCTATATAGTTTTTACTAAAATTAAAAAAACACCACTTGTTGATTTCAGTTGCTAACAAAAAAAAAAAAACTCCAGTGGCGATTTTCATACCTCGAGATCGAAAAAGAAATTAGTCAATGTTGACCATGCACGACAAGCTGTTTGTCGTAATTTAAATTTTTTTATTAAATGTCAAGTCAAATTGATACGAAATGAGGATGTCAAAATTTGCAGTGGTATTATTACCATTTTTTCAATATCGTCTTTTTTTCAGGTAGCTGTAGGGCGTAGAGAAAAACTCTCCGTTTTCGGCAACGATTACGAAACCAAAGATGGAACAGGAGTCCGCGATTACATCCACATCACGGACTTGGCAGTGGGACATTTAAAAGCCATTGAAAAAATGAACCAAAAGGACTTTAAGGGCTGGAAAGCATATAACCTAGGCACAGGCCAGGGTTACTCAGTATTAGACTTAGTCAACGCATTTAGCAAAGCTTGTGGAGGCAAAATTAAGTACGAATTTGCACCTAGAAGAGAGGGCGATATTGCCAGTAGCTACGCAGACCCAAGTCTGGCAAAAAAAGAACTTCAATGGGTCGCTACGCGAGGCTTAGACGAGATGTGTGTCGACACGTGGCGGTGGCAGAAGCAAAACCCGAACGGGTTCCATAAACAATGATGCATTTGTTTTAGTTGCATATTATGAATATTTACACAGAGCATTTATAAAACCAGTGATTTATTCGTTTTAGTTAGAAGGGAACATATTGTATGTAACATATTTATACAATCTGTGACGAAAATAAAACATATTTTTTTAATTGTGTCTTTTTAGATTTACTCTTATAGTATATATAGATACATATATAGGTATAAACAAACAGAGAGAAATAAAAATAATATAATCACCACTAACTACTAATCAGACTATCCTTATTATTGGTTGTAACATTTGACCATTTCTGTACGCAATGGACCTCTTGAGATCCTCAATTATTCCTATTGGTAATTCCAACCGTTCTACGTCTTTTGGTAGTTTGCATCTATTTCTAATTGCAAGCATACATCTGTATTTCAAACTATACACTGGTAGTGTTATGGTGGCTTGAACTCTGACGTTGAAGTCCGGTGGAAATTGTCGAGTAGGGAACCTTTCGTGTAAATATTCCTTAGCAGTTTTAGGATAATAAACAAACTGTCCTTCGATATGTAATCTGTCTTTAGTAACTTTATCCAAAACTATCCACGGATGCTTCTTAAATGTATTCACATCAACGAACTGTCCTTGCTCCAGCACCTGATAAACAATATTTTTCCCAGTAAAATTAGCCCAAATTAATTCTACAGTACGTTGTGTGCAATTCACAAAACGTACATAGGCTTTATCTGTGTTGCGAACAGATCGGATCTCCTCAATTCTTTCCGCCATCCTGAGTTAGAGGGTGCTTTCGTCTACGAGGCAATGACTACTTTATCATGCTGGTACACTCTTTCTTCAAATGACGTGAATAAACATGGCGGTCTGCGTGGCAATAATTGGGAAAGATGTAAGTTTATTTACACAATGGAAAATTATTTCTTACCTTTACACTCCCACGAGTAGCAAATTGTATCTCTCACACTGTTTGTTTTGGTGAAATTGTCATTTTATTACAACAAAATCCTTCTAAATCAACCTGTTTGTCGAGTGTCAAACGCAACAACAACGCCTCATAGATGCACCGCGCAATAAAGTAGTGCTGTCGTGTTGCAGAATTCGCCGAAATATTTTTGTTGTTTAAATCCGGACGAGGAGCTGGGTTTTCAGTACAAGGTCTTGTCGTCGTTAGATGTCGTTGAGGAAAAGTTGAACACGACGAATAAAGGAACGAATGATCTCAGGGAATTGTATTTAGGGATGTTATATTCTCTGGAGACACATAAAATGTACATGATGTTTTACTTACTAGAGTCGCAGAAGTATTAAAAAAGGTCATTTCAGATACGGGTATGTCACGAACACCAAAATTAAATTTATAATAGTTGTGGATTCTACAAATATGGCATTACGTGATAATGAAATTAGATCGGTAAGTCGGAACTGTTCGAATAGTGTCACGTGCGCAGTTAACTTAACTGCTATTGGTTATCACTTCAAAAATTGTTTTTGTAGATGTTTAGGAAACTCCATTCTGAGTATGCAGATATTGTGTGCAATCCTTTTTACATTCCCGGAGACGCTATATGTTCAAAGTAAGTACTGGCTTGCCCTAAACACAAACATTTTTATTTTGTGTATATATTTTCAGGTCATTTGATGTGAATGTGAAAAACATAATGACAGGAACAGTTTGAAGTGCCTGTAGTTTTGTTTTAATGTAATTTATTTTTGAGTTATTACTATGCTGGTGTTAATATGTAGTTGATATTTTACATCGTCTTCTAAATAAATGTGCTACCTATTGTTTGTAAATGTCTCAAATCGTGCTTTGTCATTATTATTCCAAAACAGGTAAAAAGCTAAATTACCGTAAAGTCAAGGTTACTTGACTGTGTTTATCATAGAACTGTCCCCATTGCTTATGTAACTTTTTCAGGAGTGGATTAGTTTTGTTTTTGTGAATAAGATTGGGCCAGGTAAATAATATATTTTTTTTTTGTACAATTGATGGTTGTGTTGAAAAGGAATGAAGTGCCATTTATTTTGTAGTTAACAAGGTTGTTGACGGATGTAACGGTAATGTTTTGGGGGATATAAATATTTCAACAATAATTATTTGTGTTGAAAAGCGGTATTTTTAATTTTCTTTGATCGTAGTTATTTTATTTGTGACTAAAAGAATTATTGCTAGATATTTGTGGAATACAGAAAAATAATAGTCGGGTGGTATAAGTTTATTATTGAGAATTTGTTTTTATTATTCAAAATATAGTGGTAAAAAGGAAAACTCAAATTTGACAAAAGTTAGTATACAGATGTCGTAAATAATTTTCTTACATGGGTCATATTTTCATAAAATGTGAAAAAGCTATACATACGGTTGCTAGTCTGTAATCTACAGCTTTTCACTCAGTTGTTTAACTTTTTCAGTTGGTAATTTTTTAACGATATAGGTGGTAGTTCCCAACATTCTGGAAAATACAGCATGACATCTATACGTAAGTGCGTTAGTGTGATTTAAAAATATAAACAAACTAACGTTAATTGAACTACACCTAAAAATTCAAACTTTAGTTGACCTCAGAGGTCACATTTTCCTGAAATATGAGATCGCACCAATTTGGGCGCAGTTGTAATTTGAACTTGTGATTCAAAGTTCAAATTTTTAAACTTAAAATATTGATTTAAAGTTATTTAAACAAAACGTTACATAAAACACCAGGGGTCTTCAAAGTTTTTTAAAATTTCATCAAAAATAAGCCGAAGATTCGTAGACTTTTTGAAAGCAAAAGAAGGGCGACACTTAATAATAAAAAAAACACTAGCCTCCCCCAAAATTTTTTCAAACTAGAAATTAAAAAAAAAGAGTAATGGTCCAACACGTTTAACGCCATGTCGGTCCCTAGCGACCGCTATGCGCCATGTCCTTGGGGCCGCGGCGGTTCCCAGGGACCGCTACCTTCAAATTTACTTTTTCTCAACTGCAGGCCAACGGACCGCTCATTTGGAGCATACAGTCGCATAGGATGGACCGCTTGGTCCACTAAACTTGACTGATCATAATAATTTTCAATTATTTTTTTTTAATAAATGTTAGTATATGGTAGCCATGGAATAAAATTGTTGAACATGTAAATTGTAATTTTTATTTTGGAATAAAACAAATTTAACATTCTTTGGTAGAAAAAAATTAAAAAACATATTTCCACACAAAACAAAACTTAACTAATTTGCATTGAATCCACACTATAGTCAGGATCTGCCAACGAATCGGAGGAATACGGGTCTTCAAGGTCTTCATCAGTAAATTCTAAAATTAAATATGTTTTTCAAAACGTCCAAAAAATTACTAAAATGTGTACCTTCATCATCGCTCTCCGGAGGTTGGGTAAGTTGTAGAATTCTTCTTGTTCATTCACTGACTGCCTTAGACATTTTTTACTTATAAACAACGACTATCGTTGCAAAAACGATAAAAGAACTTGCCAACTTCTGAAGAAGTAATAAATGAATGCGTAAGAGCAAGTGAAATGAAAGAAAGGGAATTCAAAATGCAAGTTCAAACAGGACCGCCGCATGGACCGCTCGTGCTTGGAAAATATGAAAATGCCGCGGGGCCGCAGAGGTCCCTAGGGACCGCTGTATTTTTTGTCTAATTTTGAATTAAAAAAAGTCATTCGAATATTTTCCAATGCTATTTTTAACAGTAAAAACCAAAAAAAGTTTCAAAATCATTAAAACAAAACTTGGCCCAACACGAAAATTTCAGAAATTTGTGTTGGCGGTTAACGTGTTAAGATTCAAACTCTTTCAAAAAAAAAACACTAGGCGAACCGGCACTTTTTCAAATATTTTCAAAACCAACATGTTTACAAAGGATCCCATGAGATTTTTCCAAATTTTTAAAAACTGTAGTAGTTTATTAGCGCACTGAGTCATATTTTTAACCTTATTTTATTTTATTCTATTATGTTCCCCAACAGGCCAGAGGCACAATTACAGGGGAACAGGACATACACAACACCCAGAGGCAGACTAAAAAAAACCCAAAATGGTAACATGAAATTTTACAATTTATCCTAAAAATTATTGCACCCATTGTTCTGAAATTTTGCACATCATTTGAGATCTCGGGAAGATAAAAGTAAATCCTTTGAAATTATGTCAAAATTTAAATGGCTAACCAAAACTGATATTTGCGAAAAATCCACATTTTTTCAATAATTAAATAAAACATGGAGATGTATGAGAGACAGGACCCCAAAGTCCATAATAAATGCCACAAATGTGTAACCCTCGAATGCACTAAACTATTATTGTAGAAACCCTACATATTACCCTACCCTTAAACAAAAAAAAAAAGTAGTAACGAAGTAGTAAAATTTTCATAAATAATCCGACCGTTCACCCCATATAAAAACCCCGCTTATAACGAGACATTTACGTCAGACATTCACGAACATTTCCTTAATTTATTCAAATGATTGATTCGATCATTACTCTGATACGAATGACACAAAAGAATAAATTGTCAGGTCAATGAGAGGTCAAATGAGTGCTAAACATCAACTACAGTTATTCTCTCCATTAAAAAACGCCACCATCAGCACATTCTTCATCAATCAAAAGTGATAACCGAGTGTAAAACAATAAAAAAACACTCAAAGGCAAACGGGCCCGAACATCGTTGAGCCGGCCCTGTCTGTAACGCGCAGACGCAGTACTGCCACCTGCCGGCATCAAATTCTCTAGATCAACGAAATGAACTGTCAGTCGCTGGTTGTATCTCTTTTTTACGCATGATGGAGGGGACTTGGGAGCGGTGTTCATGGTGACGTAGTTAAAAATTCGAAAGAAAATGCACACATCAACACCCGCCGCACAAACCGCAAGAAATTAGTCGGTTTTGTAACGCGCGACGTGTAACAGTTGGTAGGAATGCGAGGCGTCCATTCTTGAGGAATGTCTTCGTAACTTCGACAATGTACAATGGCAGAGGAGTATCCAGTGGTTGTGCACTTCTCAAGGGACCCCTCTCTGGCCAACATCGAACACATGAAGCCCCAACCGGAGTCGCCGGATAAGTTCTCGGAGAGTGGCCAGAATTTCGACGTCTTCTACGTGATCTGTATTGCCTTATCGATTATAACCTATGTGTTGGATTTGGTTCTGACATGTGTTTTGTTGTATTATTATTCGTTGTACAGCTACGGCCTTTATTTCGCGTTGACTTTGACTTTTATTCTTGTGCCTGCGTTGTTCGTGACGACGGTTAGTCTTAGATGGTAAGTGCTTTAATCTTATAGTGTTATTGGGGCCCCGTTGACACGGCAGTTTATTTCGGAAATCGTTTTATTAACGAAAGACGTAAACACCGACGTCCACTTGTTAAGACGTTGGTGGGTGTTGTGGGATGGCACCTGTCATTTCTTGGCAGAGTTACAGGGTAACGTGGAGAAAATGCGGTTTCGCTTTTTAAGAATGAGTCAGTGGCGTAGAATTGATTTGTTGTGGGGAGGTTCCACTGGTTTTGTTGTAGTAGGCTTTGGTTCTAGTTTGAGGTGTAAAACCGCAGCCTACTGTATCGATTGAGATCAGGATAAATAGGATGTTTTTTTTTGTTGGGGTGTGGGATTTACTTTTTCTTGAGTTTTTTCACTTCCGGTTTAACCGGAAGTGGTATAGCTAAGTCTGCAATCAGGGACGGCTTTTATTTATCTACTGTCGTGAAGCAGAAATGGCGAAAATGAAAAGTTACTCTGGGGTGTAATGTCATTCGTTGATGCAAATACTGACTTCCTGTAAAGTTTTTCTTATTCAAACGTTTCCAAATATCGAAAACTTCCAAATGAAAACGGGTGACTTTCTTTATATCAGAAAGATTTTCATTATTTAGTCAGCACACGGTTGCTAAATATATTAAATATTCACCACACGCTATGCGCCACATACCTTTTCTCAAGCCCTTACTATTAAAATTAATGTTTTGCCGCTATTAAATGTTGTTAATCAAGTCATATTAAATCGACTCCTTGAAAATAATGAGAATGGAAAATTTGCTTTTGAAAGAAAGAAAAAAATGGCATGTATATGTTTTAAAGTAGAGCCCACTTAGTAGTGAATATTGACTTTCTGTTTCCAAAGTGTTTATTGACAGCTCCCAATAAACTGCTTAATGTTGATGATTTGCCTGTTTCTGAATTGCTTGTCCGAATCGGACATCCTTGACGTAAAATGTGTTCAAGCACATCTGATTCATAGAACCTTTGTTCCTTTCAGGCAAGCAATGGTAGAGGGGATCAGGACTGTAAATTATCATTATCATAATGCTAAGTTGTTTGTTTTAGGTGACGATTTAATCCATAGTTAAATTATTTTGCATCAACACATATTTTTTTTCTCAAACGCTTGTTTCATAGTGTGTTAGGACTGGGAAATAAAAAAAAAAGTTATTTTTATACTGTAATTTTTACTGTTTCGTCAAATATATAATGGATGGGTAGGTAATTATTTTTTTTTTTTTTGGGTAGGGTTTCTGATAGAGGATTATTTTTTACTAACTTTAAACACTAACCGAATTTCTTTCATTCCTGGGCTTAAAAAAAATTGGTGACGTTATTCTAGAATATTTCAAGAAAAATCGCATCTTAAATGTGCTGTGTGGCGTGCGCTTTTATCATAATTTAATAAATTTTAAACATTTAAAATAAATAATGTAGGTTACAAAAAATAGAATTTTTACTTCCTAAGCGTATGCTCGGTAGTATGTGTGTCTGTCGTCAGTGTCGATTTTTGTTAATCAGATAATCTCCGAAACTACTTTCCTGATCGTTGTCAAATTGTATTTTAAGAATACTGTGTAGATCGTAAAATGTTAAATAAAGTTTGTTTCATCTCCCTACCAACATTCTGATGATCTTCCCCCAAAATTTTGCATAGTAATACTATTTGAATTTAATAAAATAACGTACTCCCGTACTTGTAGTTTATAAATCCACCTTGATTTTTTTTATCCTAGGTTTCCAGATGTTCGTAAAAAAAAATCAAAATTGTGTGTGGAACGCCGAGCAACCGCTCATTAGGTTGATTAGAGCGTCGTAATGGGCAACTGACTGGTCTATATATATTTTTTTCTTTTGAAAAACAAATTAAAATTTCGAATCAAATGTCTGCAAATTCTATAAATTAGATAATTGAGTAGGAATCTCGGAAAGTTTGAAATTTATTTTTTAATTTTTCCGGTTTTGACATGCAAGTGGTGAGCAATAAAAGAGGTTGTGGGAAAATGCGTGATTTTACAAAGCTTCCGTAAGAACCAAAAGATTAAATTACGATAGTAGTAGGTCAACGTACGTTTTTTGTGCACAGTATTGTGGTTTAAACAAGCGAAACTAGAACCTATAAAATGAAATGAGGTGTACGCAATTAGAAATATGAACCTAAAAATTCTTGCGTACTTTGTGAAAGTTTAATATAAATTATAGGGGTTGGCCAGTTTGTTGTGTTTAAATTAAAGAAAAATATCATATTGAATAACTTAGTATTTGCTTTCAGTTTTAGAAAGCACCGCGACTTTAAATTTATGTAAAGTTACAACGGAACGAGACACTTTTTATTTTGTTCGGTTTTTACCCACCCTTCAAATTTTGGACCCAGGTGTTGTCATTGCCAACATTCACCATGCTTTTGGAGGCGTGCCAAATACATAAAGGGGTTGTGAGTAACAAAGGGTTCAATAAAAAGAGTTTTGTGTTGTTGCCATGCACTCGCGAATTTTTTTACTTCCCGAATGTAATTTAGGGTCCATCCGACGAACGGCTACCTTCATGTTTTCTCGACGTTTCATGAAAGTATGGAAAAATTGGTCCCTGTTTCTGTCGTCTGTATCGATTTTTAAGAGACAAATATTCTCTAAAACTACTGGACTGACTGCCAAATTTTTGGTATATTTATAGAGTAATATTTTGCCAAACCTAAATTGACAGGTGTTACAGTTGTGGATGCATTTTCATACGGTATTTACACATGTGACAATAAAATTAAATTTTCTGTTCTATTTTTGTTATTTACACAGTACACAGCAGTACGTATACCTGTTTGAGATTGCATAATATTAACCCGCCCACATGTATCGTATCAATGAATTATTGTATAAAGTTCACCAGTGCGGAAAATTATGATTGTACTTTTTTTTAATGGATCTGCCATATTAAAACAGGATGATACAAATTGGAAATGCAAAATTGAGGCGAATAGCATAACATGCATCGATAAATACTTTGTTTCATTTCATTTTCCCCTAGTACATACGTTTTCAGTGTTATTACATAATAAAAGAAATAATAACGAACGCCTCTGTTCGAGGGCACAACTAAATTATCGTATTATTGTGACCCAAATCGCATCGACGTCATTTCAATTCCTTCAGTTCTCAAGGAATCATTCGAAATATCCCGTTCCAAATTAGAAATAGCTTTATATAGCCATAATAATCACATCCCTCCATAACAGTCAAATAGGCTATAACATGAAAACGAAGTTTTACCCTTTATTAATGGAAAACGTGTCAGGTTTATTTTTAAATTTATTCCAGAAAATTATTTTTCCCGTGAAATGCAAATGATTTTTATGGGAAAGTGATTGCTTTGTTTACCGATAGAAAAGTGAAAAAAGAAAATTGTTGATTTTGTGGTTGTAATAAACCTGTGCTAAGAAGTTAAATTTGTGTTATTTTGATCACTTTGTGATGTGCCTGTGGTTTTAAAAACTTAAGTATTTTTCTGACCACTAATGTGCAACGGTAAGCAACGGCGTACTGACTGTACAGACGTTATTTGTCGGTGCATTGTGCATTTAAAGCGTGTAAAATCACGGGATATTAAATTTAAAGTGAACAGTTAATCTTATGCATACTTTCTTTTCAAGCCACAAAGAGAACTAATGTAATTGCTAATTTGTGGCATTGTTAGGTTTAAAGTTTCGTTGAAGTGCGATTATATTGATAAAAAAATTTATTAGCTATTTCACGGTGGGTACGACGGTAATAATATATATAAAGGCACAATTGTTGAAGGTTTAATGGGAAAGAATTGTTTCTTCAAAGTCGTTTTCGCGCGGTGAAGGTAAAATTTGATTCATATGTTGGGTGGCTGTTGAAGTTCAGACTGAAGAATTTTTCACAAACTATATTCAGCATTGTTGTGAAATACGTGATTAGTATTCTTAATATTGTGTAAATTGTAAACAAAAAAGAAGAATGTGAATATTGAAAAAAAATTACATGTCTCAAAATTGTCAAAAGTATTTAGTGTGTGTGTGCTTTGGTAATGTAATAGAAGACAGAGGTGTCGTCATTGGTGTGTTAAGTTGTAAATATTGAAATTAATCTCTTGTTTGTTGAACTTAATTTTAATAGCAATATGTGCTAAAAATTTCAGTTTTCGAAGTACAAGTTTCTGACGTTTATTTTTAAATAAGCAACGAAAAACTGCCAACTATTTTATGACAAAAAAAAAATGGCGCACTGTATCAACATTTCAAAACACAACATTAATGTTTCCTTGTTTCTCTGCACTCAATCCACCAAGGTGGACTTCCTGTCGTAAAAATCCATATTTCCGTGCGGCCTTTTGAGGTTAAGTCTCTCATAAAAAATAAACCGACAGGTGGTTTACGGAAACTTTCCCTGTTTAAAAATACACATTGTTTCGTTAAGTTTATTATGAAAATAGGTAGCCTGTTTGCGTTCATCAATCATGCTTGTATTTGTTTAACTGGGTGAAAATAAAATTTATTTGAAGGGAGGTAAATAGAGTCGTAAAACTTTACTTTTAGAACAACATTTAAATATTTTGTTAAGCAGTAATGTTTTTGTTTGTGCTCATTGAAGAATTTTTCCATATTTAATCATGGTTACACACATGGTGGGTGTTTAGTTCTCGTAATAACATATTTCAAGTGAATTTTTTTAAGGTCGCGATTATTTATTTATATTTATGACGTAACTGAAAAAAGCGTGGATAATCTGCACAGTATAAGCCCTTTTATCTGATTAAAAAGTCGCAGGAAAAATACGTGGTAGACTACATAACAATTGCAGTCATAAATTTGGAGTCATGTTCTTGGCATTGAACAAACATAAAGTTATTTGTGTATTTAATTTCTTGCCAAAGTTTTTATGGTACGTCTTATTTATTCGAGTAGCAGCAAAATTAGATGGGTAATATCGTAAAAAATAGTGTTGCTGATGTGCGCCATTATTCATTTTTTGCACTTGGCTTTCTCGTTTAAAAGTATTTTTGAGCTGTTTTTATAGTACCTAAAGTTATATTTGGATTAATGTGTCGTTTCTGATTTATGAGAGAGTCAAGGCCTACGTTTAGCAAGTCGCATCAATATGGCTTCCCAAAACAAATAGTGGAAACATTACCACGACATATTTTTGTTTACAAAATGCGAGCTTTCACTTTCAAGTGTGATGTTTTTGTGTTAATAATAGAAAATTTGAGTTGACTGTGTCATCAGCGAGTCCTGAAATTGTAAAGATAATGTTTTACGTAAGTAATCGTGGCGATATGTCACGGTGATAATTAATTTTCACTTTAAAATGTGTCAACAGCACGAGAGGACAAGACAGTGATAAAGCAGAATTACCATCAGAACTGTTACACATATCCAACTCTGATTCATTTTTTTTTTCAAGCTATGAAATAAAATACTTGTATTTAAAATATAAAGACCGTATTTTCCGAAGATATTAATATCGGAAAAGCCAATCCAATCGACCGGTTCAGCAGCTTTTTAATTCACGGAATGAATAAGCGTGGGCTATCCCCACAGATCACCGAATAAATTATTGTCCCCATTAACGCTAATTATTGATTCCGGAATTTCCGGTCATAATTAGATTATTTTTACCTTCTTTCCAATACTAGGTCCAAGATTAATAAACACACAGCTAAAAATATCGTACCGTTCACACTTCATTATAAATTCTACATCTACCCCACCTACTTATTATTCTCCAGACGTTAATGACATTTGTTTGGTTCGAAGATTGCAGCTAATGAAACCAACAACGGAATTGTTATTTTTAGTCGATTGCGTAAAAGGTGTGTTAATTGTGCCTATTACCAATCCAGCTACACATTAATAAGAGCTCCCACGAAAAGGAATTTTTCATTCCAAATTAATGGCCACTGGCGATACAATCCTTGGAAAACGTTTCGTAAACCTGCGTAGAAACAAAAAATATTATTTGTTTAATGAACAATTAAACAATAAGTGAGTCATAAAAACGTGATCTTTTTAAAAATTCACTCGTGTATGTATTTACTAAAAATATACAAAACAGTCTCGGAAAAATTGCGCTAAATACGTTGCGGAGTAGGTGCCAATGGAATCATAAATATTTATGACAGTTATCAAGTACACTATAAATCGTTAAGTACTTATCCATACACTACGTATTGCGCCATTTGCACTGACTGACACTGATAGCAACCACAAGGTGAAAATACATTTACATTGACAAATTGTGCTGTGATGTCACAATCGTTCGGATTAATTTCGATAATCTTACTTCTGTTTTTTATCTAGAGCAAATAGTTTAGATTGTTCTATGATGAATTTGGTACTATGAGAGATAAAAGTGGAAATTCCTTTTTGTTCCTTATAATTTTACTTGTCTGTTATTTGTATTGTATTTTTGACTCACTTTATTTACGTAGGCAATCGCTTTCATTCTCCGAATGAAGTGCTACCTTGAACGTGGAAACTTTCAGAAACGAGAAAGGATAAGTTAAATGCATCAGTAGAACTGAAGAGTGAAATTCCCAATGGAAGGAATCACGGTGTTTGTTAATTGTAGTGTAATTTTCCAGTCTTAATAATGTTTCCCATTTTTTACGAAGTAGTGCGTGTCACACGAGTATTTTGTATATGGAAATGTAGACGAAAAAAAAAAGGTCAATTTTAGTGTTAAAACAGTGTGGATTTTCACAAAGATTTAGTTTTCGAACATTTGGTGTTTCATTATTTGTAGATCTGGTGTAATTTGGTATTTACTAGAATGGTTGCTTTTCAGACCCACAGTTTTTGTATCTTCGCCATTTTATTGTTACTAAAAAGTCTTTTTCAAGACTGCGAGATAATTTACGCGTTGAGAGAGATAATAAACTGACTGCAATTTATTAAAGTCGAACTGTCGTCAGCAAACAGTAATAAGCTAGACAGAAAATACGATGAACTGGGAATGTGGTTTGCTATCTCGTCGGCGTATAATTGCGGTTAATGCTCGAATATATAAGAAATAGATTTTGGATATGTTCATTAATCAGCTGCATGGTAAAAAATTATATTTCCAGCAGAATGGGGCTACAGCTCATACTGCCCTTAAAGCCAATAGCTCTCAAGTATATTTTGACGTCGAATTGTAAGCAGAACGACAAATATCCCTTCGCTTCCTCGGTCACCCGATTTAACCCCTCTAGATTATTCCATTTTTCAAAGACAACGTTTTCAAACAAAGGAGGGAACATTTAGATCAGTTAGTGTTACGAATCACAAATTGCTGTGCTAGTGTTGATCAAGAAATGTGTTTGGACCAAAATGGGGACCACTTTGAACATTGGTTGTAGTATGTGATAGTTACCAGTCCTTTTATTTGTTATTTTTAGTTTGTAATAAATGTAATAAATTGTTTGATGGAATAAGGAAGCGACAAATTCAAAAATGGAGTGAGATTTTCGAAAACCATCTTCCGACCCACTTGTCTTTCACGTGCACGGAATATCGGTTACATGAAACACGCGGCAATTATTGCACAAACATTTTTGTAAAGCAATTGTGTTTTTTACTCAAGGCGGGTTCATAAACTACAAGTATGGGAGTATATTACTGTATAAAATTTGTCGATTTTACTTATAGATAATCTCCGAAAATACTGGACCGATTGTTGTCCAATTTTATATAATAGCCAAAATATTCTAAAATCTGTCGTATTAATTTTTTTATAAAATTTGGCAATGTCTCATCATTTCATAATTTCTCAGAACATTTATAAATTTAAGCAGAAAGTGTATTTATAAAATTTGATCTTACGTTATCAGTATTTCCCCCACAACGAATCCAGCGTTTAAAAAAAAATAGATAACGTCAGTCACAATGTAAGAAAAAAATTAAGTGGTCGCGATAAACACTTGCTCAAACCAACTAAACTATTTTCAACCGTTTCACTACGATGCTTCTATATAAGTATAAAAGTTTGTTGTAGAATTTGATTTTTTTTTTTTTTTTTGCAAAACTCTGGATGCCTAGAATTAACATCAGCGAGGCTTCGTCACGGTGTGGGTGGGGATGGTTAGACAAATTTTAGTTAGCGTTTACCCTATAGACGACATTCCTAGAATACATAAAATTTGATAATAATCGATAAGGCAGTTTCAGAAAAATAACTTATCCTCGGGAAGTAACAATTAATCCAAAAATCAGAGTTGTAGAATATAGTATTAATTGTTATTCAACTAAAAATCTTGAGAAAATAAAAGTCTAAATTTCGAAAAACATAAGCTGGCGAATTCCAAAATTCGTACAAGTTTTGCTCGTTTGATCTTCCACTTTCAATGTAGATTTTCAGTTTTAACAATTTTGACATTTTCTAAAAGCTGTTATTTTAAAATTACAAAGGGATTTTGTAAATTTATAAGAACAATCACTACATTGAAAGCCCTCCTCTCTTTTCGCCCTTGCTGATCTGAAATGCGATGTCATGTGGAAACAGTTGCTAATAATAATAGAACATTTTTACATTTTTAAAACTTAAAAGGAATTTGTTATATTTCAAAAATCGTAGCAGTAGCGAATTATAATCACCTAACAATTTGCGTGATGATTAACGATATACGACGTACGATTACCAATTTTTTACATCCTGTGCGAGCATAATTATCGTAAGCAACAATTGCACCACCGATTTCCCACCATCATTAAATTTATTTCAACTTCAAACCATTGTGCAATCAAAACAAAAAACAAACCCAAAATCTCTAATTTCCTGCACTCATCGAGTTACTCAACTCGAATACAAAAATTTTCCACTGCCTGGAGTTATTCGCGACGATAAAAACCGCAAACTCGCGGAATTCGCCACAGTAAAATAAAAATTCCTCAAATATTATATTTCAAGTTCAGAGTATTAAAATACCTGCGGCGAATTTCGCTGTAAAAAATATTCTAATTCGATATTTATTTTCGTGCGCGTGATGGAGGATTTGCGAAATTATGTAAGACGACTTTGTAACTTTTTTTGTTTTGAACGTAATTTAGAACGTTGCTGCGACGTAGAAAAACGACGCTATGCTTCATGTCACGTAGTGTTCGCAAATTGTATAATAATAAATAATGCGCCACTGGAACCGGACAAACTAGAAGTGGAAAAATGCAAAGTCATAAGGCATTGCTATTTTCATCTTGAAATTAATGTAAAATAATCACGAACGGTCTTGAGCAGTGCGATGACCTTTCTAATGAAAACCCAAGAATTGTAAATATTAATGCCAATGGTAATTACATTTATTCTACTGTAATTGCTGAGCTTGTTACCTCGATTCTCAGAACTTTGTTGATGGGTTCTGCAGCTTTTTCAAAATTAGTCGGAAAGGAGTTTGCAGAAGAAACAGGTCAAACAAACACTCGACTAAATGAAGAGTAAATACAGAAAAATCGAGTTGATTATTTTACGTTTACGTTGCCATTACGACTGCATTTAAACAAGCTAAAACACCCGTGACCTTTTAGACATTTAAAATGGTATCGATTAAGGCAAATGTCTTAAAAAATTGAAATTTATGACACAGGCTTGGTGCAGTATTGTGTAATTAAGTTTCATTTTTATGGGAGTTGAAGTACGGTTGAAAATAATATTCGTCTGTGAATATCAGTTCTGCGGATTTCGTTTTGAAGTTTGATAAATTAATTATGCATTTGTCGCGGAAATTTATTGCATCCATTTATAAAATATCTTGGAATCAAAGTAAATCAAGGTTATTTTTATAGGCACGCCGCGTTTCAACTCATAAAAACTTCATACATAACCATGATAAATTGCGATTTTAAAAAATGGGAAAAGGGGTCAGTTTGATGAAGTTTTGAAATAAATGGAACGGCGGCGAGATAACAATAATATTATTATAAAACGAAAGTCAGATTGCGGGCGTTTCTAAATATATTTGTTGTGACAATATCTGCCACATCCAGTATCGAAGTAACAATATTTTAATCGTAGATTAATAGACATAGGTACATATATTATTTTCATAGAACAAGTCAGTAAAGTCAACAATTTAAATTTGTCGTGAACATGGCAAATCGCTCAGAATGTATAGTTAGTTGTCCCTTCCAAAAAATTGATGATGTCATCTCAAAATGTTGTTGAGCAACTCTAATTATAAATAATGTACAAAATATATACTTGCGGTTTAAATTTTTTCAGATGAATGAGTGTAAAGTTATTTAGACAGAACTTTCTTGGCCCTTGAAGCACATTCAAAGCAATAAGTCCTAAGCTTCGCATATGTTAAAATAAAAATTTCAAAAAAGTCCAAAATTAAATTTGTGGAATAATTTTTTCCAGGTACATCATCGACCACGACGACCCCTCCGTGGGAAAAACGCGCCTTGTCCACTGGGTGGTGCGCATAGTGTTCCTGCTGCTGCAACTCTCGCCGTTGCTGCGGTATATAGACACCTTGATTTATGGCATCCAGAGTAAAATCCTGGGTTCTTCGTTTCTGTACCGTCGCATGCTGGATGAAGACACCAACAGCGCGTTACTGCGACTGTACCATTGTTTCCTACATGCAGCCCCACAGGCGGTCATCCAGCTCATGATAATACTCATCCACGTGACCCATCCAGAAAAAGTACCTTTAAATATAGGTAAACGGAAAAACGACCAGCCAAAGTAGGAGCTAACGCGAACACGATGTTGCAGATGTAATTGTGATACAATCATGGACTGTGGTAGCCGCCTTGATGTCCATCGCCTGGTCGTTGACGTCTTATCACAGATCAGTTCGTTACGCCCGAGATGATAAAGATAAAATCAAATGGGGGGCGACTCTGGTGGCTTTTTGTTGGCACCTGATGAGTGCATGTGAGTACATATTAACATTAGTGTTCTGTAGTGGCGGGTCTGACTAAAGCGGTGTCAAATAATGAATTCTTATTTACTTTTATCCTGCACTTTCGTAGCTATTTATGTAAAGTTTAGTCAGGCCTGCAATTTTCTCACAGGAGTTCCCGGCGTGTTTATTTTCGCACTTCTCGATCGAACAGGTATGCGGATTTTTTAAACAAACGAAGGAGAAATCGCCGCTTCTAAAAATGGTTACGTGATGGATGTTTTTTTTTTGTTTTATAGAATGTACTGAAACGACCTTGCATTCGCATTAGGTGGAAAATATTCTCGGTTTTCTTCAAAGTGGCTTCTTTTATCTTTCGTTATTAAATTGAAGGTTATGGGAACTAATTCTTGCCCTAATTTTTGCAGTTATTTTTAGGTTTACTTGAATTTTAAGAGGTTGGGTTGTGGGCTAGTCAGTCATGTTAACGTTGATGAATACAAGATCAGTGCATCTGTTTATAATTGATTGTTTATTGAATGTTTCGGCTTCGATTGTGTCACGCCGCGCAATAACGTTACGTAAGGCGCTGGTCTTATATGTAATGTTAAGTGCCAAAAATAAGGTCTGCATAGTACACGCGTGACTTTTATGTAAATGCCGCGAATTGCAATCATTTGAATTTTAAATTTCGAAAAGTACCCTGCAGGTATGTACCATCAAGCAGGAACAAATTTTCGCATACGAATTAAAGTGGCTAAAAAGATCTACTTTTTCCAGATACCATTTATATTCACTGACTTGAAGGAAAAAACAGCACTTTCACTTCGTAACAAACACTATGATGTTCTGAGTCTTGGCTCTTTGGAATTTCTGATTTCGGTTTTCCCTCATTATATCTGCAAATCTCAAAAAATGATGTTGGTATGATACTGATCGTTCTCTCTTGGTTTTTAATATTTTATGATCGATGAATGCCTCTATCACGTGTAAGTTTTGATCTTTAATTTTTTAAAGCTGAGTTCATAAATGTTCTATGCGTTCTGGCCTTGTATTGTGTCACCAGTGTTCTATACGTGTAAATAAGTTTCTAGTTCAAACGTCAATCTAGAAGAAATTGTTATTCTCTGTTTACTGAATTGAGAAATTCTTCTATCCTGAACCCGTCTAAAACTAGTTTCGCCATTAAAACTAAATCTTTGGAACGATTCTGTTTGACTTCGAAGATATTACGATGTTTTATTTTCGTCTAAAGGATCTAGTAAAAGCAAGCTAAACGAAGAGGTCGCTTTAAGTACTTCTAATTTTTGCCTTCTAAAATCATCGTTTGCTGCCTCGTCCATAGAAGATTCTTTTCATTTCACAATACATTTTTTGCTCTTCTAGATCATTTTCTATACGACCAAAGTAGGATCAGATTATATTTCTCATATCTTTTGTTCTTCAAAAGATCTTCGAGGGTTAAAATCTCGATTTCCTCGTTCTGGTTATTCTGTTGGTTGTTTTCTTCTAAAATTGAACTCAGAACGTGGCGATCTTAATTCACTTGCATTAAATTTTGTAGCATTTAGAAACTAATGAATTTTTACAATAAATAGAAAACACAACTCCCCAAAATTCGAGCATATTATTTGATGAAATAAAACTTACAAGTGAAAATGTAGGACTAAAACAAAATTGTCGGTGTAAGTAGAGATTTACTCATATTCTAAATTTACACATTACGTCGTTAACATCTTCATTGTCTTCTAATTAGAAAAGAATTAGACAATCGTTGAACTTGTCATTATTCAGGTTAATGTAATATTGTGTGTGACTGTGTGATACTGTCACTATTGGCGGGCTAAATCGATCGGTTTTGTATAAATTGGAACGAAGTGTTTGAACACAGATAATCTCCGATTTTTAATATTTCTACTAGTGGAACATATATGAAAATTGCAGCGTTTTAATTCAAAAAAAAATTTTTTTTTTTAAATTAAAAGGCTTAATTTGGTAGGATGTATTTGCTTTACTCTCTCTCTCCTTTTGTGACAGAGACAAACTCGACAAATATGCCTGAAGTGGCAAAAGTTCACGAGTAATTCTAATTTGATTCTATTTCGATTATAAAATCTAGAATCTCGTGGACACTTGTACATTTTAGTGGAGCTCGTGTTTCTCATGAAACAAGGTATCCGTTTCTAGTGTTTATTTTCACACTTGTCGATCTATAACTCAGATAAGTAGATCAATTATTTAGTCAAAGTCGTTACGTGACGCATGTTTTTTTTTTACTATAAATACTGACTGCACCGGAACATTAGATCCTGGAGGTGGCTAAAATACTCTCGGGCTCTCTCAAAGTGATTTATTTTATCTCACTTAACGGGTACGCTTGAGTTATTAAATTGAAGGCTGTAGATTGTGGTAAGTTGCTCTTGCTCTGAATTTTACGGAGTTTATTTTTAGAATTCATTTGAAGTTTTGATGATTTTGTTTTAAATATTGATGTCGTTGATGAGCGCAGGAACTGAAGACGAAAGCTTTTTCCCCTTGGGATTAATTTCTTTGTTTTTCATGAATACGTAAATAAATGCATCAGCCTTGATGAGGTCGTTCTGCAGTGTCCAACATCGAGTTATGCAAGTCTTGTTTTTGCTGAAAGTTAAAAATACCAAAAATAAAGTTTGCATTATACATGCGAGTTTATGTAAATATTCCGACTAACGTTCATTGAATTTTAAATTGTGTGAGGTACCAATCAGGTGCGCGGGAAATGACTGTTGTCATTTACCTTCTGAAATATAGATGGCCTCCTAGTTAGAAACCAACATAATATTGTTTTTGTAATAACATAATAAATAAACAGCTTTGAATTACGTTCTACTTTGTTGCAATATTAAAAAAAAAATTATAAATTCGTTACGAAAATAAACTTTGTTGTGTGTTTTTTCCATATTTGTCATTTTGTTGATCACACAGGCGTAACAGCTATTTAAAGAAGTAAGAAGAAATCGTATGTAGCTAAAAATGGTTATGTGATGGATGATTTTTTGCCATAAAGAATGCAGTAATCCGACCTTGTGTGCACATTAGACGCTAAAAGCGGGCAAAGTAATGCTCTCCGGTTACATCAAAGTGATTTCTTTTATCTTGCTTAGCACGTACGCCTCAGTTATTAAATTGAGGGTTGCGGTAACTTAATTCTTGCTCTGATTTTTGTCGGGCTATTTTAAGGATTGATTTTAACTTTTTAATCATTGTATTGGAAATGGCGTTGGCGTTGATAATAAGCCGAGGGATTGAGATGAAAGTTTCCTGTTCTGGGATTTATTCGTCTGTTTGTAATGAATACGCAAATAAATGTGTCAACCTTGATGATGTCGTTCCACAACGTCTTACACGAAGTTACGTAAGTTTTATTCATCTGGCATAAATTAAAAGCGCCAGAAATAAGGTTTGTGTGAACAGTATGAGTTGTAACTATTTCGAATATCTTTCATTTGAATTTTAAATTTTGAGAGGTATTGTTATTTTAACTTTTGCTACGTTAATAGCTTCTTATTTACTAACTGAACAAGGTCGATTTTTGTTATGTAAAATTTGTTTTTTGCGTTTTGACAATATTGTCCCATGGTACTAATAGGTAACAACTGTTCCCAATTCTTTTTTTTTAATAGATTTCGAGATCGTCGTTTGTTGTATTTGCTTTTGCGATTTTTTTAACAATTTATACTTGATTTTCATCAAGAAAAAACGACAAATTATTCTCACTTTTTATTAAACATACATGCTGCTTGGATTAGAATAACAGTAATAATAAATAAAGTCAACAATTTAGTAATATATTCAACATCTTCTCTAATATTAATTCATCTAATTCAGGTCATCCGTCATTATCCTGAAAGCTGGAGAATCTACTACGTTTTTGGGATCGTTCTGGACGCTCTCCAAGGACCCTTTCTTGATTGTCGTTCCTTTCTGATCGTTCATGTTCATTTCTACCCAGTCTTTCACGTGGATTTTCTGGTCTTCTGTCCGCTGACAACCCTGTTCTTATACCCTCTCTGCTTCGTGATCCTTTATTACGTGGCAAATGTCCTATTCTATCTTCAACGGTTCCAAATCGCTGCTCATCTGTGGATATTTTTCCACGCCGTATGTCTTCCTCCTTTCTTGAAGTATCGTGCTTTCGGGAAAAACGTCTTCCGTCAAGTCCAAATCGTTGTGTTTGTTCTTCAGGAATAAATTTTCGTGCCGTGTCTTCTCTGGATTTTCGAGGACTATCTTCACTTCGACCAAGCCTCTGAGATGATCCTTCTTGTCTTTTTCGATCTTCCTTATTTGCTTTCTCTTCCGTGGGAGATCTTCGTCCGGTTTGCGATACATTTTCCTGTCGCTCAGAGGGTTGTCTAGAATTCGGACCAGAACGTGGTGACCGTTTTGCTTCCATTTCTGGGCTTCGTGGTGTTCTTTTCTCGTTTGTTGGGAAATCTATTTTGTCATGGGAATTTTGGAACGATGTTTGTTCTCTAGGCCTGTGAGGAAGTCGTATGTTTGAGTCAAATCTTGAGTCAGTGGGTCTTCTAGAATCTTGATTATTTTCTCTCTCTTCCGCAAAAGACGATATATTTTCCTCTTTTCCAAGAGGTCCCCTAGAATTGGAACCACCACAAGCACCTTGTTCTTTGAGTTTTGGGAATGTTTCTTCTTTTTCTGTTCTAATTCTATTGTTTGCTGTTTCTTCCATGAAGGCTCGCTCATGATTTTGCAATTCCATTTCTTCTCTTCTAAAGGATGCAGAATCAGGACCAAAATGAGTAAATCTTTCTCCTTTTATATCGTCTTCTCTTTCTTTGCCATTGCCTCGTCTAACGTTTTCAGCTGATTTTCTAGTTCTTCCATCAAATTCTTGGTGGCTTTTTGATCTGTCTTGAGGTCCCGACCGTGAACGTTCTGTAGAAAGACGATATCTTGACTCTTGATTTTCTGGTGTTTGAGGTCTTTGTTGGTCCGAGTATGAACCCAGGGTAACCGGTTTAATTGATTTTGGTCTACATCCGAAACGGGCAGCGTCATCACAAATATCAAATTCAGAAACATGTTTCGGTAAGTCTGGACAGTCTAGACTCGTTGTAGATCCATCAGAATAGGAACACGATATTTCTGAAATTAAAAAATAAAATTAGAAACTAGAACTAAGACAAATGTGTTAGTGTAAGTAGAATTTAACTTACTTTCAGAGTTTGCCCCTAACAGAAATGCTAGGCAAAGAGATATCTTCAGAATCTTCATTTTCTTCAAATATGATTGGTTCTCGATTGATAATATCAGTGAATCTTTATGATTACTATGATACTGTTATATTGTGGAACCAAATCGACCACTTTTATATAAATCGAAGTGAAGTGTTTAAAGCTAGATACTAATCTCAGCTTTGTTTATAACGAATGGAATCAGATTTCGTGGCTTTTATTTGAAACATGTCGTGGCCTTTTCTATTTCTAAAATCTCAGGTGATGCAACGTTTTAAAAATGTTCCCATTAATTGTGTAATATTTTGAAAATGTTTGAAATTTGAGCTTTGTATTCAATATTCCAATTTCAATATTTTTTTTTTCGGTGCGCTGAACCATTTTAATTGAAACACCCTACTTTCCAGAGCTAATCCTGTTCTTGTTCTGTCACCACAGAATCACAAAAATTCAATTATCACTAACCAGCGGGTTAATCAAGTTATTTCAATTACCCCGATTCAACTCCGCACTGAAACGAGTAATTCCACTTAATGGAAATAACGTCCACAGAAAGCGCGCCTTGATGACCTGAAAATTTTCAAATCACAATTCTAATTTTTCTTTTTCAGTGTCCCGAGTATTAGCCCTCAGCTTATTAGCCGCGATATTCCCAGCATGGATGGGTTGCGTCTGCGTCGTCCATTGGATAGTCATGTCAATATGGCTAACCCTGAGTCAACACCACCCGTCTGCTTGCAGTAGCCGTTGCGAAGAACTGTTTCTATCAATAAGCTTAGGCCTAGCGTACGTCCTGGCCTTCATATCGCCGAGGGATGGCCCCACTCGATACATATATTTGGCCTATTATCTAGTGTGCTTTATGGAAAACACAGCAGCTTTAGTCGTGTGGTAAGTTTTATGATGCAGAGACACAGCTAGTTGTGCGCGAATCTGCTGCACCTTAAGTATAGTAGTCAAAAAGATGTCACTAACCAATTCGTCGGTCTAATTCGAACTTTTGTTACAGGTGTGTTACGAACAATTCGGCCGAGAACCCTTTCCTCTACTACGGAGCGGCGGGGGCGCAGCTCGTGGCCTTCCTCCTCGGCATCGCGTTCCTCCTGATCTACTACCAGTACTGCCACCCGTCGCGGACCTATCGCAGTAAAATCCCCGACGCGTCAGATCCGGGGATGCTCGACATCGACAAGCCGGGTTACAGTAAATCGTACGACGTCAGGTCGCACTCCTGATCCGTGACGTTCGTGTAAGGGCTGCCTTACACGCGGACTTTCGTTTTTGTACCTACAGTGTGCGGTTTGACTTGCACAAGTTACTAACAGAGTTGCTCTCACTATTATTTTTCTAGCTCAGTATTGAAAAATGTGATATTCGCTAGAGGGTTGTACGTAATGTTGCGAAGCAGTATTGCGAAGAAATTATCGTTTCCAAGTATTACAATGGCACGTGCTGCAGAATTTGCCTTGAAACTGCCGACTGTGCCAAGAGAAATTTCAACTGTAATAATCGGTGTCTAATATTGCCTTAAATGTACATAAGATTTATTACTGTTGACGCTTCAAATTTTATTGTTGTTTGACGAGAGGTTTAAAGTTGTTTTCCTTCAAATCTGTTGGGTCTTGCCGTCTTCGCACGTGTACTTATGATTTGGTTGAAAATGCGGGGGGCGGAGTTTGCGTACACTTGCTGATCGCGTTAGATGCCGTTTTTACACTAGCAAAGGGCAAGTTTTGTTGTCATGAGTGATATTCGAAGCTCTGCGATATATGTGTGAAAAAATATCTATATGCCTAAGATGTTATTTTGAGGGAACAATTTCAAATTATGATATATTTTGTATTATATTTGCAAATATTGTAATATAGATGACTGTAAAGTATTTATAAGTGTTGTTTTTTTTTTTCTAATAAAAGTTCAAAATCGTTTGGCTTATTTTATTAAAAAACGTACAACGTATTCATTCACTCTCCGTGTTTCCGTTGCTTTGTGTCAAGAAGACCTGCTGCGGGGCCGAGCTCTGTTGCGGCACCTAGAACGAGAAAAGGATTCATTAAATCTTCCACTATATCAACAGGACATAAGAATGTAATTTTTTTATTTATGTTGGGGTTAGGACAAACAGATTTCAGGTAACTAAATCTTTTAACGGCCGGCGTTTTTTTTCGTCGAATTTTGAGTCACATCGCGAATTGATCGAATCTCGTTGTGACGTCAGACATACATGGATCTTCAGGAATATGTAGTTCAAAAAACCACAAATACTAGAAAGCTCTGATTTTGTTCAAATTCACCTCAAATTTTGGTGTGCTACTCTTCTTAGACTGAACACTGTAACCCTTAAAACGTCAAAAATTATACTAAAAGAAGTAATAAAATTTGAAACACCCCAGACGCTCTAAACTGCGTCGAATATTTTTTAAAACCTATACGTAATAAAAATTTGAACACTATAATAATCTTTGCAATTATAAGAAAAAGTTACACTTCTCACAAAATATATACAAAAATATAAATAATTTCAGTAAAAGTTTACAATCGAAAATCATCAGAATTTGCAGAATGTTCCACAGAAATCTGAAATTGAACTACAATTACAATAATTTAAAGAGAGTAATAAATAAGACCAATTATCTGAATATGAGAATAAAATCAATATACAGCGTGTTATTGAAAGGTACGTACAAAATAAAATCGGGAATTGATCTCGAAGTATGGATGCTAAAAGTTAAAAAAGTTCAGGTAAAAGTGTTCTCCTTTTAGAGATAAAAATTATTAAAATTTATGTCCAAATTCATTGTACGCCTCTGATAAAAAGATCATCATTTAGTCTTGACAAAAGTTTTATTGTTACCGTTGCTAGGGTTTACTAAAATAATAGATAATATCTGGTTAACCGAGCTTCACTCGGCTCGTTTGGTAGTATTCGATCAGATTAGGACAGATAAATATGCGTATAGTATGCATTTTGAAGTACACGCGCTACTTAAAAATACACATTAAAAAAGAAATTCCATAAGCAGTCTTTGCTTTAAATACTGATGAGTGACATGTAGAGATTAAAGAATAGAAAACTGGAATTATTGTTTGACAATTATTAAAATCTCATTTGTTAGAGCAGCTTTCAACACAAAAAGGTACAGGGGCGTGGCTTAAAATGCGCGACTTGTAGTCGGGCTAGCAGTGGCGCAACATCGATGTATTGAGAAGGGAGTTTCGGCTGAGTTACATTTCTTTCAAAAACAATTAAAAATAGAGCAATTTCCACAAAAGAATACAGACAACCATTTAATAAAAATAAATTTATTTGTTTGGTAAAAAAATAGACTTACGTAACAATAAATTATGATAATCTATCACACAAAATTTGGTATTTTTAATTATTAAACGAGTTTATAATGTGAGGGATTATAGCATGAGTAAAAAATTTCACGAATCCCTCATTATAAACCAGTATCATATACTATTTTATAGTCGACTAGTCTTAAAGCAACAGTTAAATCTTTAGATAAAAGCGGGCTTAAAACTCTGAGAATAAGCAACCTATGACTATAATTATATGGTTTTTAATTTTCTGGCACAATTTATCGATACCGTAAAGTCGGATTATAATAAGGCGTAACGTTTTCTGTCTTTAACATTGAAGTATCGACTGTACCGTAATTTAACAGTAATTATTGCTCACTAAAAATTACCTTTTTACTTCTTTTACTTACTTTTTTATTCAACTCATACATCAAATACAGCACTAATAACACTGGTCAACAAAATTCAATTTTTTCTCTGTAACTTTGACATAATTGTAATGTTTCCGTTTAATTTGTCTCTGTGTTTGTAACAAAGGGCATAAACCTTACAACTTAGCTCAATTAAAAATAAAAATGCATATTTGATGTTAAAAACAAAAAAGCAGGTAAAACAATTTAATTTTTGTATATTTAACGGCAAAAAGTGATGTATTAACAAAAGAACAACCATAATTAAGAAAAAAACAACGATTGTAGTTTAAAAAACGAAAAAAACAAAAGAAACAGCTAAGATCGACGTTTTTTCGGTTGCCTCCTATAGATTTCATTGGAGATCTCTCGCTTGATGGTCCCGCAGTATTCTGCGAGCATTTAGGTGTTCCATCGATCTTGGTAACGTTTTTGTATCCACAAAATGCCCAGATGGAAGCGTTCTCTACGTCCGTCACTCACGTCGTCATAATTTTTGGGGAAAAAATCAAGATGCGAATACATAAAATGCACTTTTAAGAATATGTTAATTTTAAATTTTTTATATGATGATAATATGTTTTCTACTTACTAAACGTAGTTTTCTTATTGTTTCCCAAGAAGTTTGTAGCAATTTGATCACAAAAAAATACACCTTATAGAAAGTTTCCTATTACTTAATAGTACGATTTTTGTATTTTTCAAAGGATAATATTGAAGATTACTTTTAAATGAGAGCTAAGTTTGGATTTAGCCGTTTATAATATCATTTAAAATTGTGAATTAAATAATAATTGGCTGTTATAATAAAAGTTAGAGTTTAGCTGTTGACCAGTGTAATTGTTTAAATTCTTTTTCTATAATGTCAACGCTAATAAAATAGAAAAGTGATATTTTTATTAACCGCAATAATATTTTAATATTTCAAAATCGAAATATTCATCGCCGCTGCCACTGCTTGCACGATATTTGTAAGGCCAAACCAAAACAATGTTCTGCGCACTCCCACCACCTGTACCCTTTTGTGTTGAAAGCTGCTCTACCTAAGTTCTCTCTATGTCGTTTTTTTCTTTCTCCTAGTTCTCTCTATCGACTCTAGAAAAATGTCACAACCACATTCTTACTGCCAGAAGAGTTTCGCCTCTGGTGTGGTTAACATACTGAGTTACCGTGCTCTTTTGCGTTATTCCTAATTTCTCAATCTCAGCCCTGCTCCCGAAGATGCCATTTACGAAAGTGTGCGAAACGTTGAGCCCAAAAACTCAAATAACACGGTCCCATCCCGGAAAATGATCACATTTTGACTCCGACCGTGGAACCTCTGAAATGAATGCTTGACAATAACCTCAATTCAACGCTCTTTCGTGTGCCTTTTATCCGCTCACTGTTTAGTTTTCCGTAAATTTTCTCACCTCAGAAGGTGAATTTTCACGTCCTCTATACAGTGGAGTATGTTTCGGTACGTACAATTGAAGATAAAAAGGTACGTCAAACGTACTGTCAAACTGTCACCCAAACTTCTCTTATAAAACAGTCTCGTGTTCGTGTAGTGTCATCTGATGTTGCCTAGCAACAAAAATAATTCACTGCCTGAAAATTGCTGAAAATGTATGAAGCTGTAATTTTAAGAAGTTAAAACTATGATGAATCGATTTTTTGACCCAAAAAACCCCTAACCTGTAAATTTCATCGAAATCGTTAGAGCCGTTTTCGAGAAACCCATTATATATATATATAAATATATACAAACTTTGCTCGTTTAATAGTATTAGATTAGATAGATTTATTTTATTAGGAGTTTAAGTGATACTTTATGTGTCGAGTATGGACGATTAAACGCCGAGCGATAGCGAGGCGAATTAAGTCCATACGAGTCACATGAAGTCACTTAAACTCCGAATGAAATACAATATTTTATTTTCAAACGATTATCTTCTTTTGAAATGATTATTTCCTATCTTTTTGCTTCATTAAGGAATTGCCTTGATTTCAGTTACCATGGTTACTATGGTTGACAACCACTATGATTTTTACATATTTATACTCCGGTGGAGTATAAATGTGTTATTTATACGCCGGCGGAGTATAAATAGTACTTATGCGCCGCTCAAACACGGTGTCATAGAAATGACACTTAAACCCCGGTAAGAACGTCATATAAGTGTCAGTTATATGACGTTTGAAAATAAATTAATTTTACCTATTTATCCTTCAGTAGCGTCTAAAAAGGTTGGATAAGGGTTAATTTTCCCCTTATAATTTTGATAACACAAAATAAGTGTTTCAGACTTCTTAGACTTCGCGAAGAACTGTCCATTTTGTTGTACGTACCTTTCAATAACACCCTGTATGTATGTGCCGATTTAGTTTCTCAGGGAATAAATTGAGGTAATGCAAAATTCACACGTAAAATGAAAATATCTTCATGAAAAAAATATTACAAGATCATAAATATCAAAAGGGGGTCGTCGCAAAAAAGGGCACGCCGAAAAAAATTAAAACATCGACAAAAAGCACTATGGAAAAGAGCCATCGCAGAAAAATAGAACCACTGAAGAACAGGGCCAACGGAAGGGATTGTGCAAATTACACAAGTACAGACAATGTCAAATATATTTAAATCAGATAACCAACTGGAAAAAATGGCCTCCCAGCATTAATAACAAGCTTTAACTTCAAGGTGTTTACATCGGAAGAATGTCACGTAGAAATTTGCTTGATTTGAATGAGTTTGTCTCCTCAAAACAGAGCTAAAATTATTAATTAAACCACAGTCGAATAGAATACTCTGAATATTATTATTATCATTCTTAAGGGCGTGCGTATTCTCACCTTTTCGATAAAATAGGATGACTCGTTCTTAATTTGACCAATAAAAAAGTTGTTATAACCTCATAAACATTGATAACACGCAATGTGAGAGAAAAAGAGAAAAAACAAGCGTCAGTCCGACGCCTGAAGCGTATGGCCAATAACGGTTATAACTTAAGTTACTGGTGAAATGTCAGTATACTATGTTAATTGTTTTGTGAACATTTGGCCGTTGAGGGAAGAAAGTCCAAACGAATTCGTACACCACAAGTATAGGAGTATGCTAATGAATAACATTTAAATAATGTTAAAATAAAATTATTTGAAATGACGTCATCAACTTATTGGTTGGGATGACTAACCAAACTTTGATTAGCGTTTTACCATCTATAACATGATATTCCTAATACACATACAAAATTTGACATCAATCGGTCCAGTAGTTTCGGACATTACATATCTAATAAAAATCGACACATACGCCAGACAGACGGAAACGCGAGATTACTTTTTTCGTACTTGATGTCATGAAAAGTCGAGAAAATATAAAAGTGGCCATTCGTCCGATGGACTCGATTACTATACTTTCTTAGCTTATGTTCGGGAAGTAAAAACAAAAACCCATGATTCAACCGTTGTGCCAGACAGAGAATCGTCGTCGTACAATTTGCTTTGGTTAGAGAATCAAGGCGGATTCATAAACCACAAATATAGGAGTACAGAGTCATCAAAATTGATTGAGAGAGTTGGTAAACCTGAACTAGAATAATTTGGTTTATTAAGTTGTATACAAATATTAGCTGTCAGATTTGAAGTTTCAAATTTCAAAACTCAGTGGCGTCTCTTTTTTTTTGTAAAAAATATTAGTTGTCAGATTTGAAGTTTCGAATTTTAGATTCGTTCATTTTTGGAATTTGTTCGCAAAGATGCGAGGAGCAATAAGGTCGCATCGAACAAAGCGATTCGTACAAACTTCAAAACCGTTCGCAACTTTGCAAGAAGGTAACTTTCGTATTCACAACTGATTCAGGGAGTTCGACAATCAACCCCCAGTTCTCTTGTCACGCCACTGAATTCATTACCATATAACCTTAAACAAATCTGTCATAAGGTTGACAAACTTCACGGCAAAAACAGGGAGTACCAATTCTCTCAATCAATTTTGATGACTCTGTATATTACAAAATTTAACGGCGTTTACTAAAAAAATCTCAAGGGCCATGATCAAATTGTTGATCAGGATGATAGCCGAATTTTGGTTAGCGTTTTACCCTCTCCGCGATTTTACAACATAAATATAAAATTTTACAATAATCGGTCCGGTAGATTCGAAAATTACCTGTGTAATAAAAATCGACACAGATGGCAGACAACAGTTAGACAGACTTACTTTTTCATACTCTAAGAGATCATGAAATGTCGACAAAACATGAAAATAGGCAGTCGCCCGATGGACCCTATTACAATACTTTCTTAGCTTACACTTGGCAAGTGGAAAGATAAGTAGAAAAAAAATAGAACCATCGAAAAAATGAGCAAAGAAAAAAAGCCGAGCCATCGAACAATAAAAAGAGAATTTAATCCAAATCTGAAGTTGTGAGGTGTCTTATTATTTGCGACATTGATATGTAGTAAAAACTCAATTAGATTATAAGTTGAATAGTGTAAAATGGTAAAATTTGACATTTAAAGTAGAAAATCAATTATAACGTTTAAATAAAATTTTGAGCTATTATGAACAAAATTTAAGTGTTAGGAATTATTTGGATTTCAATCTTCTTATATTTCAAAAATTCCGCAAAAAACAGGGTGTCGAGGTCACAAAAATTTGAAACATGTATGCCAATTAATAAAAGCCACCAACCATAGAAATGTGAAAACGTGTTTGAAAATTATACATACAAATCCGTGATACAAATATTACCGAGAGCGCAGTAAAAAAACACGATCAAATACACTTATGGAATTTTGAAGATTTCTCTTTACCAAAATTTTACATATGTATTCTTGTCAGATTTCCGTCAGTTTAAAAGTTTGAGTTGAATACATGGTTGTTTTTGATCCTGTTTTTTATTGCTCTCTTGGTATATCGAAAATTGAAAATAAATAATTTTTTCGCTTAAAAAATTATAATCAAAGCACAATAAAAGTTTTAAAAGCCGTATCAAGCAGTTAGCAGTTAATAATTTCACATATCTGCCTTTACACATATGAGTACTGGGGTGACCGGGTTAATTAATGATTAATGCAATTTTTTTGGTTGTCAGTTCTGAATTAATGGCACCAATGTCAGTTGTGCGTGCCTAAAAAACAACTAATAAGATTGCAGCTCTGCTGACTGGGTGCCCAAAATTTCAATTTGAGATCCGGTGTGCACCATAAAATTTTAAAATGTTACCAACCTCACAAAAAAAAAACCCAAACATTGCCATTTCTATTGAAACAACAAACATGTAAATTTTATAACGTTCATAATTAGACAATTTTATGACTAAATCCGTTCTCAAGCAAGCGAAAGTTGCTATAAATTGCTAAATTTGATGCAAAATCAAGAAGTGGTATTTCAATAGAACATGTATGTGTAGAAAACACTGCAATATAAACAAATTTTTTAACAATATTGTGACTAATAAATTATTCAATATTCAATGACAATAATTAGAATGTATTATTTTTTTTTGTAACACTATTGATAGATGGTATATTGCCAACCAATAAAAAACGAGATACTCATTGTCGCCACTTTTTAAAATTATAGGTGAAAACAAACAACGTAATTTAGAGCTTTATCTTTAACACGAAATTCTTTTTTGTGACACTTCTTTGTGTAGTTAGTCCCACGGGTTGTTGTAGTTTTCTTTGTTTTTCCATTGTTATTTCTTATTTTTTTGTACCTTATACTAATTAATAAAAATAAAATTTTTTAAAATACCTGTATCAAATGCGGCGCCGTCTGAATAATCACCGGCTGTGAAGTGTTCCCTTGCAACTGCATCTTAATCATCTGCAACTGCTGCGGCGTCAAATTGATCTAAAACCAAACACCACATAAACCAACAACACAACCACCTTTCCAACCAACCGGAATCTGCTGTATCTCCCCATTCGGCGTAACAATCTGCTGCACGATTTGCACATTCCCTGGCTGATTCTGGGCTATCGCCTGTCCCGTTTGTATCAGCACCGGCGTCTGCGCCGCCGACGTATTCGGGGGCGACGAACTAGCCGCATTCTGGTCTATCGTGTTCACCTGTACCGTTTGCACCTGCTGCGGCTGCACAATCTGAATCGCCCCCTGTGTCTGTGCCACGGTGGTCGGCGACGTCGCCGCCGCCGTGGCCGTGTTCTGCTGCAAGTTCGCGTGGTGTTGCTGCGCCAGCTGGAAATAGTACACCTGATCAGAGCTCGACGTCCTGTTCGCTTCATCTCTAGGTTTAGTTGGCTTCATGTCGTCTCGAGGCACTATGTCAATCAGAAAATCGAACTGGTCGTATTTGGAGATAGCCATGGCGATGTCGTTGCGCTGGAGCGTCCGGCGCTTGTTGTCCTCGGTGTGTATCCACGCTCGCAACGTCAGTTCCTGAATGAAGATTTCAGCGGCTTTGGCGAAAAGTAAGGGAGCTTCGGCGGAAATCATTTTCACGTCTTCATCGAGTTTCATGATTTTTTTTATTCGGGCGAGGGGAAGGACTTGCTGTTTGAGGTCCATCTAAAAACGAGTTGTTAGATCGTGGGGTTTGTGGGGAGTTTAGTTACGTTTCGGATTGCCCGGATGTCTTCAAGGGCTTTGGGCCAGAATTGGTTTAAGACGTTCTGCGCTTCGCTTTGCGTTTGGACTTGGTCTTCTACACATTGTGCTTCTGTTTTGTCTTCGGTGGTCTCTGAACTGAGGGACAAGAGTGAGAAATGATAGGGAATCAAGGGGGTTTACTTACGAATTTATGTAATATACGGACATTTTAGTTGATTTTTGAGTGGTCTTTGAGTTGTATTTAAAGCTAAATCAACCGCCTCAAATAACCAATCACTATTTACATGTCTTGTCCAATCCAATGTCCTTTGACTATTAAAACAATATGGCGGACCATTGTCATTGTTGTAATTTGAAACGTACAGAGGGCGCCACTAAGCTTCAAAATTAAAAGGAACATTTTGAAATGTAAAATTTTAAACGAAGCTCTTTATTACAAAACAAGAATACTCTTAAAAATACACTATTAACACGCAATCATAATTATACTGTTTGTCGTAATTTTCTATTACGCTTTAGTTTTTTTGTGGCTCCCATCAGTCTCGTTTATTTCCAATTTTCTTTTGGCCCTTTCTGCATTTTCATCATCTTCATCACTCTCATCACATTCTTCTTCTTTTTCTTCGTCTACATTTACGTATTCTAAAAAAGCATTTGTTAAATTTGGAATTGAAATGAACATAACCTCAACCTCCTGCATTCTTCTCTTCTTCTACAAGTTCGGTTAGGTACGTGTTAACATTTTTCTGTACATTTTTCAACGATTTTATGTACTCTGTCCAATTTTTGGTATTTAAGTGAATTTTTTCGTTTATATTTTTTAAAATGTTATCATTTTTGGACACTTTGATGTTTATGGCGCTGTGAGTTGTCATTTTTGCAACAATTGGGTTGGATCCGGTCACAAACGAGATAGGTCAGCATACATTAGCTTGTGATTCATAACGATGTTGAAAAATCAGTCACTGTTCCACGCTTAGATACTGGGGACAGGCAGCGCCTCTATAGTATAGGATAGGTTACGGCGAAAATTCCTTCTCTAAAAAAAATAAGTTCTTTATTTACTACATCCCAGGGTACCATGATAGAGAGTATTTATCCAGAAAAATTTTGAAATGACATCATCAAGTTTTTGACTAACGATTTACCATCCTTATGTACAACAACCGTTTAATCAGTTAAATTGTTTTATATACAATTTTGATTTTTTTTCCCAAAAATCTAGACATCTATATGGTAAAAAACCGCAAGGCAGATTAACCACAAGTACAGAAGCATGTTATTTTATAAAATTTAAGTAGAAATTACTCTGAAAAATTTTGAAACGATATCATCGAATTGTTAATGGGCACAATATGTCTAGTAAAAGCAACAGCAGAGAGACAGACGGCAACGAACACCAATTTTTTCATTCTTTATGAGTCATGAACAAACACAGAATACTATTTTAAAATCAGGTTTGTCAAAAAATACAATAAAAGCAGCAAAATTAAAATATATTGGAACATTTAACAAAATAAACAAAAAAGTAAAAATGTAAAACAAAACGTACTTGCATAGAACGAAATAAAAGTAAGTAATAAACATACAAAAGTTACCAATTATAATACGAAAAATCGTCCACTAAAAATTCAACATTCAAAAAACAGCACATCCTGCAAAACATCACGTTTACAATAACAACTGGCAATATACAGCTACTTACGATTAAAAAGCAAGCTCCTAGAACCGCAGCTTTCATTTTCACATCCAAATTTTGGGGAAAAGTAATCTTGAAATTGTTCGCGTCAGAGGTACACTCCCTACAAAAACCCAACCACTGCCTAGTAATAGCTCCCACTTCCACCAAGCCAACATGTGAGGTGATCTTAAAACGAACAGGGCCACACCGCATTCGACAACCAGGACCTTCTACCCTCAAAATAATCTGTCCACTGGAGTCCTTGATAGTAAATTTTGGATAAAGGAAAGTAGATTCTTGCTGTACTACAGCCAGCAATGTTCCTGAAGGAGATAGAACTTCCAGTTTCTAAAACAGGAAATTAGTGGATGGTCTCCAAGCGGGAAACGAAGTTACTTGTGAGCAAAAGAAAAAGCAGCAGCAATCGCAAGCACACACTCGATGGAAATGAAGAATTTCGTTTCCAAAATTGTCCGAAAGTTTCATGACGAAGGGATGCGTCGTGTAACAACAAATTCTTGACAGGTAGGTTGAGTCTTCACTCGCGAAGAAAATTATTTGATTAAAGGTATTTTTGATTTGGAATCGGTTTGTAGATTGGAAATCTTTGCAACCTGTGATTTTTTTGTTTAGTTGGTTTAGTTTTCAGGTGATCAAGCTTTGTATTACCTTCTATTAAAACTTGTTGTTGGACTAGTAGCTGGTCGATAGTGGTGAGGTAGTCTAAACCAGTGGGATAGTTGAAAGCTCTTACTGGTAATGGTATAGTTGTCCAACCTGATAACATTATAATTATAAATAATTTATCTATTTATTCCTTTCAGAAATTTGATGTTTATTACAAAATGTTTGTTTCTATTTAACTGATATATTTTGTAATTTCTTGTAATTATTTACAGAGTAGCTACGCAAAAAAAATTAATATAATAGTTTTCAAAATGTCGTCTGTGAAAAAAAATACTCCTTACATGGATCGGGTATTCATTATGCTTCAGAAGACAAGGAGACTACAGGAACCTACTTGAGACCATTTTATAAAATTCTAGTTCTCATATTCCCCACCATTTGAATATCACAATGACGTTAACAGGCAGATCTCGCGCCACTTAAAACTAGTATAATTTAAAAACCACAAATAAGTATTAGAAAATTATGGTTCACACATTGTTAACGGCAGATCATTTGCTACTAACAAATCAAAATTCAGTTTCCATTATCTATGTAAATACTTAATGTTAGTAAAATTCATAGCAGCTTTTTTATCATCACCATCATTTTGATTCTTACTTCACTTCATCCATATTTACATCAAATACAATTAGCTTACCTTGGTAAACACTGGGACTAACAAAACTGTTAGGCTGACTCTGAATAATGGGTCCAGGTGGGCCACTAGGATAACCCTGAAGTGGTACCATTCTTATTTGATCACCAGTTTGATCTCCATCTGTTTATAAGACAACTACTTAACGTCCATGCCAAATGAACTCGTTTTTTCTTACTCTTTGTTTCTTCCGGTTCTGCACTTTTACTGGCCATTTTGTTTTGGTATTCGAATAATAGCCACTGCCACTAAATACAATCTGAATCTCACCTTTGCCAACCCCAAGTTGTTCAAAGCTGAAGAGAAATTGGCAATACACGTTGGATTTGATTTAAATTATTTATGTTTCGTTACACTAAAAATGCTACCAACGCTGCATCTGCGTTGTTTCACAAATTTGGGTAAAGTACCACGTGACTGTGTATCAGTGCTACCAAATAAATATCTGGAAAGGGTGGTTGTGGAGTTAAAATGGTTGCATAATCTGTATAATTTTGAACGATCTACTATGGTGTATGTGATATTTTTAATTTAAAATAGCTGTCGTTTTTTACCACTACAACCCAAATGGATTTTTTCTCTTGGATAAGTTTGTCACTAAGTAACCCTTTTTCCAAAATGTTTTGACTGTAATATGGAGATATGCCTAAAATTGTTGTTCTTAAAAAAGTGTATTGAATCATATTATAAAGATATTTTAAAAAATGTTGTCAAATTTATTTATTTTCAAAAATGTTCGTGCAATTGCACCATTAATTGTAAACGTTTTCGCAAATGTTGCATCATTATTCTTTACAAATAATAATAAAAATCAGAAAAGCCACGACGACAGATCTAAAACAAAAACCACGAAATCGCATTTTATTCGCTATACCTAATATATCGAATATCTTTATCTGCACTTGAAATTTTGACTTCGATTGATATAAAAGTGATTGATTTGCTCATAGGCTCATAATACAACAGTATCATAACAATTCAGATTTGTTATTAATACAGATAATAATCGATATTGGTGCGCGGCAAAATTTGAAGACAATAATGAAGATTCTGAAGGTCTATTTTCTTTGCCTATCGTTTTTGTTTGGCGTAAATTCTGAAGGTAAGTAATTTATTTTGTATTATTTATGTTGTAAGTTTATAATGTAATTTTCGTTTTTTGTTTCAGAAATAATGTGCTCTAATTCTGATGGGTCTACATTTATTATAGATTGTCCAGAATTGTCACAGCATGTTTCTGAATTTAATATTTGTGATTGGGCTGCGCACTTTGGATGTAGAACAACACAAAATGAACATAGCAAAACGCCAAAGTATCCGTGGTCAGAGCAGGACAAAGAAAGATCTGAAAAAGTAGAAGACCTGGAGTCCAAACAAAGACAACAAAATAACGAAGATTTTCATGGAAAATTCAGAAAAGATGACAATTTTAGGACAGTAGGTAGAAGAGATGACAATAATGAACGACTTTCTGTAAAGTTCCATCTAAGCGAACTAATATATCCAAGTTCGATGTTCAATATTAGAGGAAGAGATGTGGAAGATCGGCGACAAAAAGAACACAGAAATCCGAATTCAGAAATCTTTTGGGAGAACATTGCCAAGTGAAAATTTAGAAAACGTAGAAAAATTTGCTAGCCCTGACTCTGATCCTAGATTTCACAGGACAACGGCGGATCAATCGCAAAACCCGAAAGTAGAAACCAGAACTGTACCAGAATTTGTTTTAAAAGAAAAATCACAAAAAATTGAGAATAGGCGAGGTTTTCCTCAGTGGGCCGAATTTTCGACACAATTGAGAAGAATACCAGAAATTGAAAATATGAAGAATGGAGAAAGGTCTCTCGACTTTGATTCAGATTCTAGGGGTATGTCTAGAAGAACAGAAAATCTATCGCAAACTCCAAGAAGATCCTCCATGGAAGAGAATGCGAATAAAGAAGGTTCTAGAACAGGAAAAGAAAAATCGAGTTTAAGTCTGGTGTAAATGAAGATACTCCTCAGACATCCAAAGAAAATCCGACTGAACCAAAATTTACTTTCGAAGAAAGGCCACAAAAGCGGTGGCAATTTTCAAAAGAAGCTAAACGTTTTAAAAATTCTAACGTTTGGGTGAAAACTTGACTCCCGTGAAACATCTACAATAGATCCAGAAACTTCTTTTAACATTAATGGCCCACAACACAGAGAAAATCTAAAAACTTGGTTTTTCGGAGACAAAAGATCAGACATTGCACGTGAACATTTTGACAAAAGTAAAAGCCAACACATGGAAAATCGCCAATGTCGAAAACCATTTGAGATTTAGAGAAGAAAGTTGTTTAATACTGCATATGTTGTAATTTAATTTATATTTATTTATTGTTACAATTTTTAACGCCAAACTGCATACATGTTTTAATAAAAAGTGAAAACTATTTTGTTTTCGTTTACTTTTTGCAAATCTAAATTATAAGTAGCAAGTAATTTTAATCATTAAAAGTATCCTTGGTGATGACAATAAATTCTTAGAAAATGTAAGGAAGGAAAAGGAAAAAAAAATGATGTATCTCTTAAACAAGAAACTTAAATTCCAAATAGAAAACGATGAAAAATTAAAAAAAAATAATGAAGGATCTACTGGGAGATAGAGAAGTCTCTATATTCGAAAATAAACACAGGAGTCTGTTTTCAAAAGTGTAAACATTTCTAATCAAATTACAATTTTTTTTTTAAATTTCTGAATCATTTTACTTTTTTTAGTTTTTGTCTGTAACACTCACTATTTTTCTTTGGACTTTTTTGGTTTTAAAATGAACAATTAAAATTTAAAACACTTGTATGTTATTTGTTAAAGAACATTATAATATTGTCAACATGATACTTAATAAGACTACAACATTAAAAATGAAATTTATGTTAGAAAAATGTGAACTAAAAGACTTCCGATTTTTCGGTGCTTAGATGAATTTTATGTTAGAAAGTCTATAAAGTCTTTGCACGGTTTTACGTCCGGTTTTGCTCAGTGCTGCTGCTTGGCCTAGCCACCGCATTTAACACTTTCATTTTTGTGGCAGAGAGTGAACAATGTCTGTAAAACACAGACATTTTTCAAGTTATGTTTTACTGTTGTGTGGTCTAGAAGTATTCGGGAAGATTCAATACGACGATGGCTTTACTATCATCAACGTTGATTATTGTTAGTGTTTTCATAGTACATCATATCCTATAATTTATATAACGTATAAAAAAGTCAACTTAAAATACAAACCACTTACGATCAAAAACAAACCACCAAGGAGAACAACTTTCATCCGTACATCCAAATCCATTGGAAAAATTATCAGCATCAGTGTACATTTCTCTAAACCAGCCAAACCATTATTGTTTTGTAATTTTACCAACTTCTTCGCTCGTATCAGCCTTCGTAATTTTGAAATTTACATCACTACCACAGCTACAAGTGAAAAACGGCCCTTTGATTCTCAACACTGTTGTAACCATTAGCATTTTTGACAGCGAAAGTCGGATAGAAAAGATTCCACTGCTGGTGGACCGATCCAATTACATTCCCTGGCGGTGAGGACACTTCTATGCTCTAAAATTTTAACAGTCAATAAGACATCATTTTTTAATAAGTAGTTGGTGTACCTGTAAACAACACGGACAACACCAAGACTGACAGGCTATAGATCGGTTCAGATGGATCACTTCGTTTTGGAAATTATCAAAAATTTGCATTCCGAATGGACGCGCGGAGCCACAACACATTCTGTCACAGCAGGCGGAGTCTTCTGCGGCGTAGAATACCATTTGGCCTAAAGTGTTTTTTATTTGGTATTTGTTTTTGGTTTCGTATCCAGTCAAAACTACGAGAGATGATAAAAATTAAACTGGGATGGTTTTTGGGAGCGTAGATTGTTCATTACTTTCTAAAATTTCGATTTGTTGATGAATTAATAGTTGATCGACTAGTGCGATATATTCTAGTCCAGGAGGGCAGTTTGGGGGCGGTGCTTGACCAGGAGGTAAGATCATGGGTGGGGGCATGAATCCAGTCATGGGCATCCAGTTATCTGAAACTACATTTAGACTGTAGCACGTTTTTTGGTAAATATACGGATGTGCTAAATTTAGACGATTTACCGTTAACTATCAAGAAAAATACAGATGATAAAGTTATTAATTCTTTTTAAAAAATTTCGTAACAAATATAGAACGCAGCACTATTGTAACATTTATTAATGAGATAACATTTTTTAAATATTATCTATCGCAAATATGAATAAGCTGTTTGACGCACAATTCCGCTTCCACATTATTAGCTTGTAAGATAATATGAAGTCACCAAAAATTTACATATCAAAAATTTTATTTCAGTAATAACTTGCGTAACACTAACATTGGAAAGAAATAAACGAAAGTAGTGATGTATAAACTAGAAAGAAATATGACAAATTATTTACCTAGATTTTGATTTGCATGTCGAGGTTGAGCATCAACTGGCCTAGGTATTGGCAAAGTATAGACCAGAGGACGTTGAAGAATTGATACTACTGGCAGATTTTCTTGGTGGCTTTCTGAACTATGATTATCTAGAAATCAAAATTGAATTAATTTTGTCTGGTAGTTTTGTGTTCTTACCGCCATTATTGTTATCTTTTGCTGTTGACACTTCTTTGTTTTCCATATTTATGTACTTATCAGAGATCTGCTATTCTCTCTCCTTAAGTATTCCAACACAAATGACGTATTACTGCATTCCAAAGGAGATATATAGATATGATGTTAAGGATTCAATTTGAAAGATAAAATTAAAAAAAAGGATATACGTAATAGAACATTTGACGGTTATGGCGTAATAATATTTGCGTCAGAAGTTTATTCAAAAGGAAGTGTTCGCAAAATTAAAAAATGTATTGTTTAAAAACGTAAGAAATTATTAAATTTCTGTTTAAAACCATTCAAAAAGAAAACCACGACGACGCTAAAAACAGGCCCTAATTTATAAGGGAGCTTTATATTGTGAAATTAAGTGACTGAAAGTGTTCTCAGATACAAGGAATAAACCAGCAATGAAAAGTAGAAAAAAGACGAAAAATTATTAGGAAGAGTATTTATTTAAATACATGCTAATTCTCAACGGTGTCCGTCTGTCCTGTATGACAGTCCTGTTTTTTTAATTTCACTACGTAGTACTTTAAAAATGTTTGAGTATTAATTATTTTGTAAGGGTTTGTTTTATCATTAAAGGCTCATCCATTCGCTTTTAATTTAATGCGCATTTCGAATATTGTCTATTTTAAAATACTTAATGCTACCAAGTTTAGGGATTAAACATGAACATGCGTCTGTTGTGAATTATGACGAAAAAATGCTTTTGTATTATGAATTGTTTTAGACAAAAATCACTTATAGTCTGTTAGATAAGAACGCATTAAAGGAAGCTTCTGCAATACATATTTCATTGAATCTATTTTTAACATGATCATGGGACTAATTGATCGTGTGACAAGTTAAAAAAATTACCTTTCAGGTTTAACGAAACCTTAATAAATTCAATATTTATTATAATTAGATATTAATTTTTCTAAAAAATATACAATTCTTTGTTTTTATTAGGTACACGAGGACTTGGTCTTTATAGCTTACTTACGTACTACCCCTATTTGATATTGAATGTTATACTAGTTTGAGCATATAAAAACTGCTGAAAATTTTAGATGTGTAAAAGAAAGCTCCAGAAGTAAATCTAAGTTTAGGAAAATTACAACATAGTGGTGTTACTGTAATGGATAAGGCAAGTGACTATTTGTATTCTAGGTTTCTCTTTTATTTGACAGTATAAAATGGGATATTCTGAGGACATCAAATTTGTTCTTGGGAAAATTTAGAAAAAAAAAAGATTTTAGTGTATAGTCATAAACTTGCTCATAGTCGACCGCTGCGTTATCACTATGTCTAGTTCTTTTAAAAATATTATAAAGAAAAGTTAGTACTTCACAATAACATTTATTTTTGGATTATTTTACAAAAAAAAAACAACAAGTACTTTATCATCTTTCGGCCCTGGAGTGTTCGTAGTATAAACTGTCCTAAAAAATAAAACAAAATGGAACAAAGTATATTTTACATTCTCATTATTTATTAATATAGAGTAACATCGACAACAAGTTAAAAAACCAAAATTTCTCGAAAATTTACAAAGCAAATTTTAAAATTTCTACGTAAATTATACATACTTACAATCAAAAAGCAAGCGCCCAACAAAGCAGCTTTTAATTTCACGTCCAACAACACCGGAAATGTAATTCTATAATGATCATCCATTTCTTCAACTCCAACCCACAATTTCGTAACATTTCCCAGCTGAGTAATGCCATCAGACAACAAAATTAAAAATTCGACATTTCTAGAACTGTATCCACTAGGACAGCGCGGACCTTTAATAAATAAGACAATCTGTCCACTTGGATTTTTAATCGTAAAAGTTGCCCCAAAAATTTCCCATACTTTTTCAACAGTTGCTACGGGAGTTCCAGGAGGTGACGACACTTCCATGGTCTAAAAATCATATTTACGCTGGTCCCGTTTTCGTAAAATCATCACTGTGTTACTTGCGAACAAAAGGACCAACAACAGAAATTACATGCCGGTGGATGATATAGATATATAACTTGGTTGTCAAAATTATCAAAAATGTAAGTATCGTAAGGAAATGTGGATTCGCAGCAGATTCTCTTGAGGCTTTCATTTTCGTCTACGTAGTATAATTTGCGGCCTAGTTGGTCCTCAATCCGACACTGCATGAAGTCTAAAACAGAAGAAAAGCAATTGGCTGAAACAATATGAGCGATTTTTTACCTTTTTTTCTGTGGACCAGCAGCTCATCACATCTTGTTAAAATTTCCAGACCTAGGGGGCAAATGAACGACGGATTCTGTTAAACTTTCTCTGTCTTGTTTATGTTGTACCATAGGTCAACTCATTGAGGAAAAAAAATAAACTTAATTGTGATTTTTATCTTGTACTAACCTGCATTATTTTCTCTTTGGTCGTATGTTTGTAACACAAGTGATAACAGTTCCAAATTTTCTCCCCACATTTTGATGGTAACTTTTAAACGTTTTGTGAAGATAGTTTTTAACGTACGTCATCTTGTTTGGTACAGGACGTTTCAGAATTTTTAGGTAATGAAAACATTTTAAATTAACTTGAATAAACAAGCTTTAATCAATTAATAAAACCCCAGACACCACGTTTAATGGTATAAACAGTCTGCTAAACGTGCCTGTACTGTCTATTTTAAGATGGTTAAATGTAGGCTTGTTCTAAAAGCAGATTTTTTCCAGATACATGTTGAATTTATTTAATCTGAAATTTGTGTCTCTCAACTCGTTCCAAAATGTAATATACTAGCATATTCAAAACATTTTTTATTGTAAATTAGGTAATTTGTTAAGTAGGTATATATTTATTTATGTTATCGAGCATCTGATAAAATTAGATAACACTTGTGTATACTGAGATGACAATAAAATCTGCTCAGTAAGTTTTTTGTTTCCTGTATTTTATATTGTTATTGCAGGATTTTATGTATACAGCTGAATGAGCATAATAAATAAAGGAAAATAGATGTTTAAAACAAATATATTATATATTAAAATACCCGTGGCACATTTTTTGAAGTGAGCTTTCTTTTTACAAATTTTATGAATTATTATTATGACATATTTTTTAACGATAAAGCGGATGGGGTCTACTATCAAGTTACAGATAAAAAACCATGTCTTAGAAACGACAGACAGAAAGAGGCATTTTTCCACCAGGCATAATTACACCATCAAAATTTCGAAAAAATTACATCAGACAGCTAGCGATAGATAAATTAAAACTTTCGTCTTCACATCCACATCCATCGACAAAGCAATCTCAAAAAAATCAGCATCAGTAAACGCTGTGTATGGAAGTGGAGGTCTCTGTAAAAACTGACGGCATGGGGGTGCGGTTGGGTCTTCATGATAACTCCGACGCTATACCTGTATGAAAATTTATGTTTCACTAGTTTCTAAATTTTGCAATGCAAGCGTATCACGAAATTTCTCACTGTTTATTTTTCTTTATTGTCCATCTTTACGTGAGTATGATTAACGCTGTTCATTTTAAATTCTCTGAAGTACATAGCATTTGACAACAGATGATAGACATGTTAAGAGATAACGAGATAAAATAGTGTCGACTTTGTAATATAGCAGTGGCGGCTCCTCAGAGGAGGCAGGGGAGGCTGAGCCTCCTCTATTTTTGGAGCTGAGCTTCCTCTAATTTTTTTCGATGAAAGAATTTATATTTTTGTAGACATTTGTCATTTTTCAGAATATTTTCTTGGATTTCATTTACTTTCATCATATATCAGGTTAAAATGTCGGAAAAATTTATATTTGTGCCCTCACAATCATAATTCACATTCACACCACTCCGCGTTTGGTTTCAGCGGCAGAGGCTTGCTAGCCGCTAGCCTCCGAACGACGATGCATCTGAACAATGAGACCGTGACCTTGACGCATCGTCAGTGTGTATTGCATTGGCTAAAACGTTCATCGCACCGCCGCTCCAAGCCGCTAGCCTCCGGCTAGTTCATCTCTTTTCAGATCAAGTCGTACAGATAACTTTATCTCTTTCTTATTAGTTGCAGCAATCGGGTGTAAGTAGGAAAAACATTGAGGTGGTTTCGCGAGCTCCCTGTTCAGTGGTGGTGGTGTTTAGGCTTTACGTAGGTAAGGGTATAAAAGGGAAGACCAACACCATCACTCCCATTAATGGTATTGACAGTTACAATTAGAAACAAAACAGAGCATTTCATGAAAATAATTATAATAAAACTAAATAGTTAACGGCTTCAGTTTTAAGAAACAAATTATACTGTTGGAATTGTGTACTAGTGATAAATCTTCCGCTTGGGGTAAAACAGGCTATAATAATTTACAAAATTTGTCACGAGCTATAGAAAGACATGAAAAATCACAGGAACACATATTTTCTTAGATTAAATTAGAAATGCTTGGTAAGCAAAACATTGCCAATAATTTAGATTCGGCTCATAAAAGGGAGAACTATTACGAGAAAGTTGGTGAAAATTGGGCAATTTTGAAAAGACTAATCGATGCAATATAATTTATCTGTCAACGCAAGAGTGTTCTTTTCGTGGGCATGACGAAAAAAATTATTCAGATAATAAAAGATATAAAAAGTAGTGCTTTTCAAATTTGAGCCTCCTCTGAAGAAAAGTTCACGAGCCGCCACTGTAATATAGGTACTCCATGATGATAATGTCAGGAACGATCTTTGCATCAGAAATTACAAAAAAATAGAACCATTGTTTCGTTTTTTTTTTAGTTCTCCGATGGAAAAGTGAGATAAACATTTTCGGTTTCAGAGTTCACTGTTCTTTTTGACATCATCTGAATGCAACTAAATTAAACAAAAGACATGAAAAAATAAAAATACAAGAACATTTTATTAAACACATGATGGTTGGTATACAGTTAAACACAGTAATTTTATCTTCTGCGATTATTATTCTGTTTCGTCTCATAAAACATCATATCCTGAAATCGCACCATAAATAAAACAAAGCTCATCACAAACCACAACCCACTTACAATTAAAAACAAACCGCCCAGAAGCACGGTCTTCATCTTCACATCCAAATCCATGGGAAAAGTAATTCCAAAAAAATCAGCGTCAGTAAACGCTTCCCTCACCCATCCAGACCACTGCTTCGTAATTTTCCCAATTTCTTCACTACCATCACCAGACGTAATTCTAAAATTAACATCATTGCCACAGCTACAAGTGAAAAAGGGTCCTTCGATTCTCAACACTGTATCCCCATTCGCGTTTTTGACAGCAAAAGTTGGATAAAAAATACTCCATTCTTGCTCAACCGACCCGATTGGGTTCCCTGGAGGCGCAGAGACTTCAATGGTCTAAAATTGTGGCAAGCTAGAAAAGTAACTTTTTTGCGACAGTCAGTGTACCTGTAAACAGCACGGGTAACAACAGGCCTGACAAGCTAGAGGTCGGTAGAAATGGATCACTTCGTTTTTGTAATTGTCGAAAATTTTCATGTCGAAGGGACGCAAAGGGCCGCAACAGTTTCTGGTGCAGAAATCGGAATCTTCGGCGGCGAAATATACCTGTTGGCCTAAACTGTTTTTGATTTGGTATTTGTTTTCGGTTTCAAAGCCCGTGATGACTAGAAAATGGCGAAATTAGGGTTGTTTTTGGGAAGGTTTTTAGTACCTTCGAGAAGTTCGACTTGTTGGTGGACTAGCAGCTGGTCGACTAAAGAGAGGTACTGTAGGCCTTGGGGGCTGTTTGTAGGAGGTACTGGTACTAGAGGTATGGGTATAGAGGCAGATGTTGGCACAGTTGGAGGCACAGGTCCCCAACTTCCTGGTAAAACTATAAACAAATTTTAACATTATGTATAAAACTTTGTGTCTGATATCATTTTGTATCAGTTCAAAATATTACACAAGTGTTATGTTTAGAAAAAATGTATCTATGGTGTGTGATTTTCTAAGCAAAACATCCTATATATTTGAAAATAATTTGAAATTATAATTGTATCAATCTGCGTCATAGAATTTTTCAGTAATGAATTATTTAGATTTAGATATTAAACATCCAGGCAGCGTCGATCTTTCATATGAGTTCGTCAAAATTCACGTTTTTACGTTGCTGATTATCTTATTATCAAAACGTAGATACAAAAAAGGTTTTTGAAACTCGCGAAGGGTTTTCATCTCGGCTACGCCTCACAATAGAAACTTTTATTAGTATTATTTTTTAACATACTTACACATGTTTTTTTTTATTATTTTTTATATTCGGTGAATATAATATGTACTTTATTTGAGCGTTAATTATTACTCTTAAATAGCCTTATGTGTTTTCCAGTGTACATTATGTGAGGGTGCGCTTGCGTAGGTATATGGTTGTGTCCATTTTCATGCGTGGTAGGTAACAAACAAACGCATGCTGGAATCAATACTGAAAGTTTAAAAGGGAGTAAGGTATTATCTGAAACTGATTTTGCAAAACACTATCATCACAGCTCGGCTAAGAAAACTTGAAATATCTGAATTATATATTTACCATATAAAATAGTAATTTATTATTATTTTTTCATTTTTACTAAGACAGTCCATATTTATTTTTAAGACACCAGATTTGTTAGTCAATTTCTAAGTCCCCTTTATGTATGTTATAACTTATAATAACAAATAAACACACAAAAGAACTGAAACGAAAAATCTGTATTTTCGACTTCTACGAACTGCAATGTTGCAATAAAACACACTGTCAAGTCAAGTGATTTTGTGATAATATTTCTATTAAGTACAGTCGAATTGTGGAAAAAAAAATCTGTGGAAACTAAAAATATCACACCTTGAACCCTAGCCAAACTTCGATGTTTCCGCTTTTAGCAACAACATCAAAATATTATTTTCTCCTACCTGCATTTTGATCAGCTGCACGAGGCTGAGCAACAACTGGATCAATTGTTGAAACTGTGTAAGGAGGGGGCGGTTGTGGAAGTCCTGGAGGCACCGATGCTGAATACCCTTCCAGATTCCCAGATTGGTTCTGAACTAAAATCCAAAATTTATTATTAAACTTTTTTTCTTTTCTTTTTAAGTTTTTACCTTCTTTATTCATCTTCACTCTTGGTATTTCTTGTTGCTAACTTTTTATTGCACTTTAACGTTTAAATAGACTTGTTAATCATTTCATCTTCATCAAGTGTTAATATATTTGACGCATTGAATGCGTTATGAAAGATAATGAAATGATAAAATACTGATTTCATGATACACTCGATGGTGATAACGTCAAGAGTAGTGTTTGCGTCAGGTGGTACCAAAATGAAGTTTGGACTAATCGTAAAAAATATTCATCATTTTTTATTGTTTTTGATAGCATTTTTAACAACTTTAAAATAATTTAAGCTCTTGGTCCACCGAGACCCCTGTATTTGTAAAATCATTTTTGAACCTAAATTTTGGTCTTCTAATCTTTTTGTTTTTAAATGTTAATTTAAAGTGTATTAAGATGTACATGACAACAAAAGACAGAATAATATTTTTTACTTAGGGTCAATTATTGCAACCGTAAACTCTACTTACCGTGTCTTTTGATAATAACAAACAACAATATTTTTAACGGTTATGAAAATAATCATAAAAATCATATTTCGGGGTTTTAGACTTATTTTTTTTATTTTTCCACAGTGACTGGTCATCATAGGAGTGAGATAACAGACTCACTTCAGATAAAAAAAGTTAATGATGATGATGATCTAACATCAAACAACTCTTGAAAAATAGATAATTCTATTAAACATAAAATTGGATACCAGTTTATTAAATTTGATCATTACTTCTTAAAAACTGCAACGCCTGGTTGTCGACGCATTCTTCGAAACTTGATCAAAGTGAGAACAGCTTTTTTCAAGTGAATTAATCCTCGAAATCCACGTGTTCATTTCTTCTTCATCTTTCGCTTGAAACAAATATTCCATCTTGTTTTTCAACCTGTAAATTATTTCCAAATTTTTGCTTGTTAGTACCAAATGTAAACATACACAAGCCTGAAAACATGCTTTTTCTTCTTGTAGAATTTATCTTCAGATGCAGTGGCGTCGTTCAGGCTTAAAGGATCCTCCCCTTGGAAAGTTTTTTCTGGTTTGGAGTGCGCTGTTTTAGAATCAGGGTAGAAGAAAATTTGAGAGTTTCGTAATACTGTGTACACTTTATTCCATTTTCTGACTGCAGCTTTTACGTATTCGCTTTGCCATTCATGTTTGCGAAATAAAGTCCCTTCGAGAGGTTCTTTAGTCGAGGGTTTGTGTTGCGCTGTTGGTATTTCATAATACTTAGATTAAAATTGTCCTGGTATATCCATTAAGAAAAAATCTCTTATCATCTTACCATGGTTGGAAAGACTTCTTTCTGTACAACCGAAAGATACTCTCAGGTTTAATCTAACCAGAATATAAATGATAATTTAGTGTTAAAACTTCTTTTTGTTATATATAGTTCAAACCTGAAGTATAGTCTCTAGTATTGTTAAAATTTTTGCTATTTTCAGATCACCTCTGTCCCTAGTTTATGATATTTTAAAAATTCATTCGATAATTGACTTAACGGAATATTTTGCTAATAAAAAATCTTCCAGCAGTGATTGCAGCAAAATTACCTGTTTCGGTAACTTCGACGAAAAAATCGTTTTGAAATTAAAAACAATTACCTACAGAATTTTCAAGGAACAAAATGGCGAACACAAATTATCTTCACTGTCTGTTTATTAGTTCGACTGAAAATGAAATGACCTGAAACATAGATGCTTATTATTTCAACAATTGCATCAATTTCGCATTCAAAGACAAGAAAATGTAGTTTGATATTTCTTGTAAATCGCTGTGTTTTTTAAAATAGTGTTTTAGAATGATTTTAATAAAGTATATGTTTGAAGTGCTAACCACTCAATACATTTTTAAATATATCTGTTCACTGTTTGATATTCGATTAGTTACATACCGAATTCTAGATTTTCCATTGGTAGTAACCTTCTCGCGTGAACGATAAACCTTACTGATCAAAGAATTCATTTCCTAAAATATGGTTTTTGATATATGTGGTAAATGTATTAATAGACCACAGTATTTACTAAAGATAAGATAGGATAATACTCTGATTTAGAATTACCTGGAACAATCAAAATAAGGTCTTCTTTTTTAAAACACTTTTTAAAATGTAACTAACTATAAATTTTTGACAAAAAAGTAGACGACCACTGAATTCTTTATTTATGTAAAATATAAAAATACAACTCAGTGTAGGTTCAAGAGTGAACGGAAACATAATCCTAGCAACACTGTGTCAGTTCACTCATTTGCGCCGGTTACGCTGATATACTTCTTCCTGTAAACAAATGGTGACATCTTCAATCGAAAAAGAAGAATATTTTTACAATCATGTACCAAGCGGCCAACAAAGTTACCTTCATTTCGGCCACTAAATCTCTCGGAAAAATAATTTTGTACAAATGTTGCTCACTCATCCAACCTGTCCACACCCTAGTAATTTTTCCAGCCTCTCGAGATTCATCAGTCGAATTAATAGTGAAGTCAACATCCTTTGGAAAAAGTTCAAAAGTACTTCTCTTCACATTGAAAACAGTTTGGCCATTCCAACGCTGTAAGCATACTGAAAAGATGCGCCGTCCAGTTCTACGGTACCTATGAGAGTACCGCAGGTGTGAAAGACTTCAATTCTCTAAGTTTGGGTAACATAATAATAAAGTTTGAGAAAATTTTGTCTCTTGGAGATACATACTAAGCCATAGCAACACTCTTGGTGCCGTTGGAAAAGGACTACAGGACTTCCAGAATTATCGAAGAGTTGCATGTCGTACTAAGCCCAGGCAACGTTCATGGGTGAAATCGAAAAAAGGTTTTGATTCAAGTTGTTTTTTACGTTGTATGTGTAGAAGGGTTCACCCGAACAAGAACAGTCTAAAATGTAAAGAATTATAACACGCTTGTTGCAAAACGAGAAAATAAATTTTTGTTGCATTTGATGTATGTACCTCATGATTCCATACTGGGTTTATTGTAATTAAAGACGTGGGCGGTGACATTTTTCAACATTGATTTATCTAAAGGATAAAATATTGGCCAAGTAGTATTTAAAAAATCGCATTTTACTTATCAAAGCAAATTGTGTGCGCAAAGAACATCTTTTTTTATACATTATAAATAGCCTGGCGAAATAATTGTACTACTCATAGAAGGCCCAAGGCTCCATAATGCGTCCCAAGTTATATAACATGTTTATAAGTGACATTTATAAAAGAAGTTTTTCAATCTTTCTCTTTTAACTAAATATATGACTTGAATAATTAAATTTCGAAATTGTCTATTGCTTAGCTAAACAACTCTTTTAGATCTAGGTGCCTACCTTAAGAAAAAAAGTAACTCAAAAAGTGTCTGCTCATTCAGCATATATTCAAAAAAGAAATACTTATTTAAAACAAGTAAGTAAGTGGGTGTAGATACTTACAGTTGAATGGTTCCTTTCTATACTTAGTTGGTCGACTTCACGAAGACTTTCGAATCCTGGTAGACAGATAATAGGGAACCTGGACGTAGCCACATTTGCAAAACCTAAATATAGGTCAATAAAAAAAATTGGTTCAGAATGTCATCTGATTGTGTTATATAAACGTATGAAGTCGAACTAAAACACTTGTTTAATAATAAAGGAACCAAACGGAACCAAACTGAACAAAAACTGTTCTAACTTAAAAAAATAATAATTCCACGTAACCCACGTAAAATGCTACTATTTAAAAATTGCAATAAAAAAACGAACAAAATTTAATTTCGGCGAATTCTGTCACCACTTTTACATACAGTAATTATGTTTTGTGCAATTTTGAAAATATTAAATATTTGTGCTTAATTAATGTAACAAATCTCTAGGAATTTAATTGTTACGCTCTTGTGTAATTCTTTAGACACACGAAATTTGAAAAAGTCCTTCATAAAAATGTTTACTGGCAGTGGAACAGGTTGCATATTTTTTTAACTGGTTTTTCGGAAAAAAATCCTTTCTGGAATATGCACAATTCAAACGCAATTCAGATTTACAAAAACTAAAAGTTGCAATAAACGAAAATGATCCAAAACGAGAATTTTGCAAAGAATATTAATTTTAAGTAAAAAAAAAGCAATAGTAAATCTACGAATGCTTTAATATTTAGAGCGTTCTGTCAACTGAAGTATTATTACGAAATAAACCCATACGCTGCTCTAGTACGACGCCTATGGGTTTTCTAGTATGTAAAATTAATGAATGCGTGGATATATTTTATTTATTTAATCAGGAACTACAAAACCGAATGTTTTGAAATCTTGGAGATGTTTTACATTTATCATAGGCATGGTAAATTTTTGATCAAAATATATTTGCTCATCCCCCCTTAAAAAATTGATCACGTCACCGTAAAATTTTTCCGAAAAAAATGCTATCTTAAATGTGCATTGTGTGAAGTATGATGACTCTATAATTGTGATTTTTGTAATAATTTTTAATGAAAATGTATCTGTATGCCCAAAAAATTGATTACGGCATCTCAAAATTTTATCGAATAAATTCTGTCGCAAATGTGCAAAATATGAACAGACTTTTAATCATTGCATTCATATTTTTAGGTTTGCTGAAACGGGTGACTCAAAAAAATTAATGAATTAGTCAATTTATTATTGATCAAATTAAGAACGAGCCACCGCATTTTCTGGAAAATGTGAGAATACGCTCGTCTTTATCACAATAAAATAATGATAAGGTAAGAATAACAACATTCAGAATATTTTGTTTAGTGGAGGTCTATGAATAATTTTAGTCATTTGTTTTGGGGCGATAAACTCATTCAAATCAAACAAATGTCTACGTGACATTCTTCCGATGTAATGTATTATGTTAAAAAACGTAATAGGAATAGGTATGCCGTCGTCCCGTTTCCGACAGTGAGGGAAGTACTGTCTAAACTCTTTAGACCAATTTTTTCTTAGCTAATTTGATTGCGGCGTCGGCGTTTAGTCTTATATAATATTTCCTGTAAACCATTGATTATGTCTTAAATCCAAAACGAAAAATATACTCAGAATCTTGTACCAAGCGGCCATTAAGCCACCTTCATTTCTGGTGCTAAATCTTTCGGAAATATAATTTTGTAAAGGCGTCGTCCACTCATCAAACCCGTCCGTATCCAAGTAATTTTTCCGATTTCTATAGACCCAGCAGCCAACTTAATACTGAAGTCAACATTCTTTGGAAAAAATTTAATCGCACTTCTTTTCACTTCGAAAACAGTTTGGCCGTTGGCGTCTCCAACGATGTAGGCAGAGTTCAAAAATCCAACTTCCCTCTGGACGGTGCCTATGAGCGTACCTTGCGAGTGAATGGCTTCGATTTTCTACAATTTAATATTTGAAAATGAAATTTCGGATAAATGTTGTTGACTGGATTCATACCAAGCCAGAGCAACATTCTCTGCATCGTTGGAAGAGGACTACTGGATTTCCAAAATTGTCGAAGAGTTGCATATCGTATGACATACAGCTGACGTTCACTGGTGAAATCGAAAAAAGCTTTTGGTCGTAATTGTTTTTTACGTTGTATGTGGAGGAGAATTCACATGAACAAGAACAACCTAAAATGCAAAAAATTATAAAACAAAATAAATATTTGACAAAAATCAAAGTTTCATACTGGATCTGTTTAACGACTTGTTCTTTAGGTATACCAACATTTATTGGTACAAAGGAAAAAATATTGGCCAAGCTGTATCTAAAAACAGTCAAATTGCACTCATAAAAGCAACTTTATGCATCAAAAACATCTTTTATTTTTTTGTAACTTTAGTTATTTTAGAGTTTACACGTATACGTTAGTTACAAATTTTACTTTAAATAGACTAGAAATGTCACAAGCAACTGTATTCCTCACAGATGGTCCAAGAATCCATAATCTGTCCATTTTTATGCAATATAGAAGTATTTATTACTCACACGTAGCATCCCTGATCAAAGTATTGTTTTTGCCTAAGGACTTTTCAAACCTTTACTTAAAAATATATGCCTTAAATATCTAAATTTTGAAACTCTTGCTTGGTTACATAATTTTTAAGATTTTAAAACAACTATAGGTTTTGGTTTGCATAATTATGATTTTGTTTAAAATGAATTTAGATACTTACAGTCCACTGGCTCCTTTTCTATACTTAGTTGACCAACTTCACGAAGACTTTCAAGTCCTGATAAACAGGTCACAGGAATGTGGAAGTAGCCAAATTTTGAAAACCTAAATGTACGTCATCAAAAAAATGTCCAAAATGTTATTTGTTCCTTTTATATATATACATATAATATGAAGTCGAACTAAAACACTTGTTTAATGATAAAGGGATCAAACTTTACAAACAAAATCTTCTAACTAAAAAAAATAATAATAAAATATGCAAGAAAATTTCATTTTGGCGAATCCTCTCACCCCTCCTACCTAATTATGGTTTGTGTAATTTCGAAAATATAGAACATATATTAGAAGATGGAAGCTACAAAATATAGGAAAAAATCCATGCGAAACAGATTAGAATAGATTTTATACTTCTAAATCCAACAAATCCCTTTAATTTTGTAAGAAACATTCGTATCAGTCAATACTTTGCAGAAAACTTTACACGTTCTTTTTTAAGAATTCTAAACATTCAAAATTAACAAAAATGTGAACAGTCTTAATAAAATAATTCACCAAATTTTGCCGTTCTTGCATGAAACTGAGTAAGTAGGTACGAAATCGTCAAAAAAATCCACTAGGTACCGGTAGAATAAACTACAAAGTTTTTATTGAGTTCAATGTTTTAATAATAAAAAAAAATAATAATTTTTGCTTAAAAATATGTCTATATTTAGAGGGTTATTTTATCTTAATATATGTATTTATAATTCTAAAACAAAAAAAGTTTGAATTAATAATAATTATAACAAGATATACTCTATGCCTATACGATTTAAAAGGCTAATTTGCATTTTTTATGGTTTGGATTAATGAGTTAAAAATGCATTTTAGAAATTTCCAAAAATCTCACAAAAAATGTGTTGCTCTACACTCTACATTTTAATTTTGTATAAAAAATCCTACAAGCTATTCAAACAAAAGTAGCTTAATTTTTTAAATTACCTACTTACGTGGCTGATTCAAAACCGGTTGTACGGTTTCATACGCAGGCGGAGCATCTCCAATAAATCCAGATCGACTAAATCCTAAAACTGAAAATATAAACTTGCGCAGCTTAAAAACTTTTTCTTTTTTACCATCTGTTGACATTTTGTTCTTTAATTGAGCTCGTTAAACAATAAATGTTTGGTACGGATTTTTCGGTAAATGTGATTACTGATTAGTGATTATCATCCACATCTGTTGTTATAAGCTTTCAGGATATCTGACACATATTTAAAAACATTTGAGTCATAAAAGATAAGAGTGGTAAAAATATGTACCTATTCTACGCATACAAGTAAAATGTGTTTTTTTGCGCTCATGACCTTTTTCATGAGTTTCGCGCACTTACCAGAGTGCGGAAGGTTAAATTTCCCGCACGCGTGCTTTTAATTTCTATTGCCATGGTAACCTTAAAGTAGCTTGGAAGCGTTGTGACTCAGAATTAATCTTTTATTTTACAAATGTATTCTTTGCAAAAAATATTGTTCACAATACGAAGCGTACTTCCCGCATTCACGTAAATGCGGCACTCCCTATAATCAAGCGTTCATGCGGGAAGCATACTTTCCCGAACTAGTGTAAATTCCTATGTATTTTGCTATTGACTGTAAAATACTCGTACGTGATATTTATTTTATATTTGTTATATTTCTTCTTGCCGAAGATTATGCATTTATCATGGACTATTTAAAAAAGTCTGTTACGCAGTATGATAGAACTCAGTTGGTGGTTCAACGCTTGCATTTTTTAAAGGAACAATGTTCAAGATATTTTTGTTTTTGTTGAAAAAAATTGTCATTCATAGCTCCATAATTTTTGGAATTTTGCACAAACTTTATTTTTATTTTATTTTGACAGAAAATACAAAATATTAAACAAGATTCAAATGTTTCTACACATGGTGAACAATTTGTAAAAATTATTTGATTTAAGATACCTTTATTAAAAATACATGTATGTACTATACAGAATATATTATTTAATTTTTGAGTTATTTATCTATATATAAAATTCAGTGAATATAAAAAAATACATTCAAAGAAGCACGGTAACACATTAATATCACACATCCTTTAGTCCTGGGAACTCTGTCTTAGTGACGTCGGTATCGGCGTCGTCGGTGCTCCCTCTCCTGATACTGCTGGTATATTTCTTCCTATAAACAAATAATTACATCTCCAATTTAAAACGACAAACATACCCACAATCATGTACCAAGCGGCCAACAAAGCCACCTTCATTTCCGCTGCTAAATCCCGTGGAAAAATAATTTTGTACAGATGGTGAGCACTCCACCGACCAGTCCACACCCTAATAATTTTTCCAACTTCTACAGATTCAGCAGCCGATTTAATTCTGAATTCAATGCCATTTGGAGAAAATTCGGCCGTCGTGATTCTTTTCACCTTGAAAACAGTTTGGTCATTGGCATCTCCAACGATGTAAACACTGCTAAAAATTCCGCCTCCCAGCTCTACGGTACCTATTAGCGTACCAAGCGTATGGATGACTTCAAATCTCTAAGTTTTCAGTTTAGAAAATTAAATTTGGGAAAATTGTTCCTGTTGGATACGTACTAAGCCAGAACAACACTCTCTGCATCTTTGGAAGAGGACTACTGGGTTTCCAAAACTATCGAAGAGTTGTATGTCGTAAGACGTACAAGTTCTGTTCACTGGTGAGATCGAAAAAAGGATTTGGTCGAAGTTGTTTATTACGCTGTATGTGAAGAAGGGTTCATCCGAACAACAACAAAAAACTAAAATATAAAGAAGAAAGATAAATAATATGCTTTTTTGGCAGAACGGAAAAATGAGTTTTTGTTGCATTTCAAGCAAGGCTCCATAGTAGGTTTACTTGTATTTAAACATCTCAGCAATGACATTTTTACTAACATTTGTTCACATATCTAAAGCGTAAAAAATATACTATGAAAGCAACTTTTATGTTAAAAAGAACATTTATTTTAATGAACTGTGGTTTCAAATTTCGCCTGATCACACCGGCTATGAGATTAATAATAGTTTACTTTCCTGCCTTAAGAAAAAAGTACGTTAATTTTTTTTATATACTTACATATATATCAAATAATAAAAGGCACGATATTGTTAAAATAATTAAGGCTTGGTTGATATAATAACGTTTTTCTTTAAAATGGACCTGATACTTACAATCGGTTGGTTCATTTTCGATAGTGAGTTGGTCGAGTTCACGAAGATTTTCGAGTCCTGGTGGACAGGCAACGACAAAAGAGGGAGTCGCCAGATTTGTAAAATCTAAATATGCGTAAACAAAAATAAAAATGTTATCTACTTCTATAACAATAAAGTGGCCAATAATTCTACTTTATGCAATTTCGAAAATATTGAAAGTATTAATTAAGAAGCATGTTAAAATAACAAAACAGATGGACGCTACAAAATATCGAAAACTGTTAGGAATTTAATTTCGTGAGAAACAACTTTAGATCAACATTTTAAAACTTATCATAAAATTTTACATCAACTTTGAGAAATATATTTTCGGAATTCCAAACATTCAAAATGAAGAAAATACGCACAAAAATCTTAATAAAATTATTCACCAAATTTTTACACTCTTGTGTAATTTCATACATGAAATGAAAACAATTTAATAACTACGAAAAATGTTCAACAAAAAGGAATGAAAAAAAATGAAAGAAAGGAGATATCAACATCAAAAAAATTGTTTAATCCAAAATTTAATTAACAATTTTGAGATGCAAGGCGTATATAAGAAAATTTCCCATGAAAAAAGAAACTAAATAATAAATACTTAAATGCAATTGTATACCTAAAAATAAGTATATAAAAATTTTTAAAGCGATATCTTATCTTAATTTATGTATTTAAGAACCTAACGAACAAAGGAATTAGGATTAATACTTTTAGGATTAACAATTTAATAAGATAAGCTATGTCCATAGGATTTAGACGATTTTCTTATTTCTATTTTTATATAGTGTGGAGCTGATAAGTTAAAAATGCATTTTTGATATTTCGACAAAATTTTCGAAAAAGCAAATTTCGGACAAAAAAACTGTTGATCTACATTTTAAATTTGAACAAAAAAATTTTCGAGGTATCAAAAAAAATGAAAGTAGAAAATCTAAAGAATTTTAATGAGGAAATCGACTGACCTGGTGCACTTCCATAAGGCATTGGTTGATTTAAAACTGCTTGTAAAGATTCATAAGGAGGAGGAGGATCTTCATATACTCCAGAATGACTAACCTCTAAAAAATAAAGTAGGTATAATAAAAATGCACACACTAAAAACTATTTTGTTTTACTAGTAATTGACATTTTATTTATTTATTTTATTATCTTCAATTGAGCTCATTAAACAAGAAGTGTTTGGTTCGAATTTTTAGACAATTGTGATGATCGATATTATCCACATCTGACATTCAAACTATTTGATACGTATCTAAAAGAGAAATGAGTCATAAAAGATAAGGGTTATAAAATATATAATATCCTGCTGTATGTATATCATTTTATAGAAAATAAACATGACAGTGGAGTTGTTACGAAGCGGTCCAACGTTTTTTTTTAGTGAGGTATAACAGATTTCGGTATTGACTCACTGGGTGGGATGTTTGTCGCAATTCTATAACGGGACGAGGGGCGGGACGGAAACGGGGAAACGGAAACGGCATTTTCAGCTTGCAAAACATTAGAAATCGTACTATGTATATTTTTTATTTTATTTGTTGGGCCTGAGATATAGTAACAATCAAAGTTAGCAACTTTTACGACACAAGCTTTTTTTATGTGGATTGTTTCTAACAAAAAAAATCGATTTCTGGAGTTTGGTAAACTGAAAACATTGTTGAAAACTGTGTTCTGAAATTTTCTTTAATAATTGAGATATTGAATTTATGTTATATATGTTATCCAAAAATTTCACTAAAATTGAAAGAAAAGTATGATCACAAATTGTTTTTAACAAAATTGCCCTTACGTTATATGTATAAAGTTATGGACAACATATATTTAAAATTTCAAAACCATAAGTCTGTTAATAATGGAGATATTTACGAAAACGTAGCGACTGGCCTTAAGTATACAAAGGTTTGCAACAAAAATCTAACCCACTGACTCACCACCAAAATTTTTTATATCTCAATATTACCCTACTTACAGCAAATACTTTGGAGTGCTAGATAATCACTGCTGTAGTGACGATACCAAACAAGGTGGAAACTGCAGCCTACAGTTTTTCATATGGGGTCTAACCATTCAGATTAGAAATTCTTTAGAGGTATTTATTTTTTGTATAAATATTTATTTTTGTTTTATAATACATATGTAAATTTATAAATCGGATATTAATTTTATATTCGTTGGATTTTTACTTCCCGAGCGTAAGCAAAGGAAGTATTGTAATCGAGTCCGTCGGCCGACTCTCTACTTTTACGTTTTCTCGAGCTTTCATGACCCCTAGAAGACGAAGAAATAGGTCTCCCATTTCCGTCTGTCTGTCCGTCTGTCCGTCTGTCCGTCTGTCCGTCCGTCTGTCCGTCTGCCGTCCCGGATTTTTATTAGACAGATAATCTCCGAAAGTACTCGACCGATTGTTGTGAAATTTTGTACTTATATTAAGAATATCATGTAGATGGTAAAACGCTAACCAAAACTTGTCTAATCATCCCCACCACTAATGCGATGACGTCACTTCAAAATTGTACATAGTAAATGGGTTTTCAATTGTATAAAATAACATAGTCCTACACATGTAGTTAACAACTCTGAATCGACTTTACACCCGAAACGTCCAGATTTTTGGAAAAAAAATCAAAATTATAAAACAACATTTTGAAATTTAATTTTTAATCTGCTAACCAGAATGCTTTGAAATGTTGCAGATGTTTTAAAGCTATAAAGAGCATCATAAATCTTTAGTCAAAAAATATTTGCTTATCCCCTCCAAAAACTTGATGACGTCAGCTCAAAAGTTTGTGGAATAAATCATATCTAAAATGTACAAAATATGATGAGTCTGTACTTGTGATCTATCACTCCATTCATATTTTTTGGATTTGCATATACAGGGTGACTCAAAAAAATTAATGAATGCGTAAATTTATTTTACTGATTTACTCAGAAACTACAAAACCGAATGCTTTGAAATCTTGCAGATGTTTTAAGGTTATAAAGAGCATAATAAATGTTTAGTCAAAATATATTTGCTTATCCCCTCCAAAAACTTGATGACGTCAGCTCGAAAATTTGCCGAATAAATCATATCTAAAATGTACAAAATATGATCAGTCTGTACTTGTGATCTATCACTCCATTCATATTTTTTGGATTTGCATATACAGGGTGATTCAAGAAAATAAATGAAAGCGTAAATTTATTTTACTGATTTACTCAGGAACTACAAAACCGAATGCTTCGAAATCTTGAAGATATTTTAAAATTATCATAAGCATGGTAAATTTTTGATCAAAACGTATTTGGTCGTCCCCCCTAAAAAATTTATGACGTCACCACAAAATTTTGCTGAATAAATCCTATCTAAAATGTACAAAATATGGTGAGTCTCTTCTTGTGATTTATCATTCCATTCAAATTTTTTCGATTTGCATATACAGGGTGACTCAAAAAAATTAATGAATGCGTACATTTATTTTATTGATTTAATCAGGAACTACAAAACCGAATGCTTTGAAATCTTGCAGATGTTTTAAGGTTATAAAGAGCATAATAAATTTTTAGTCAAAATATATTTGGTTATCTTCTACAAAAAACTGATGACGTCAGTTCAAAAGTTTGCCGAATAAATCGTATCTAAAATGTACAAAATATGATGAGTCTGTACTTGTGATTTATCATTCCGTTCATATTTTTGGATTTGCATATGCAGGGTGACTCAAAAAAATTAATGAAGGCGTGAATTTATTTTATCGATTTAATCAGGAATTACAAAACCGAATGCTTTGAAATCTTGGGAATATTTTAAAGTTATTATAAGCATGGTAAACTTTTGTTCAAAATGTATTTGTTCATCCCTCCTAAAAAAATTGATGACGTCACCCTTAAATTTTGCTGAATAAATCCTATCTAAAATGCAAAAAATATGATGAGTTTGTACTTGTGATTTATCATTCCATTCATATTTTTTAGGTTTTCTTAAGAGGTGGTTCAAAAAAATTAATGAAGTCAATTTATTTTATTGATTAAATTAAAGGCAACACTTATTATTAGTATTACACCCCAAGCAACCCAATTTGGTAGACACAAAATTTGTTAAAGGATAAACTCGGTTGAAACAAGGGTAGCACGCTTATTTACATCGACTTTAACATTACAGACCTGCATTTGTTTTATGCGCTCACTTGGTTCCGCGAATGTGAAATAGACATGTTTATAATCAACCAATTGTGAATTTCACCGTCAAGAATTAAAATAAAACCCAATGTTTTATATAATAAGCGGAAGTCGAAGCAATAAAACCGATGGTCGTTTTGTTTACAGTTTCTCTGTTTGACTCTCACGTATGCTGTTACGTTTGTCATCTTAAATTAAGAATGTTTATACATAAACGATTTTCATTTGCCGTATACGTGAGTAAATTGTTTCGTTATTTTATTGATTATAAAAAATCAATATTCAAAACGACCCAATTCATTTTCCCGAAAATTTGGGAATACAATAATTTAATTCTTAGTATTACACTACATCTATCCCAACTGATATACGTGTCCTTGCAAAAATGTTGATGACGTCATCGCAATTTTTTTTAAATTCCCACTACAAAAATGTAATGAGAAAAAAACACAATAGCCATGCAGTCGTCAAGTTTCCGACAGCGAGGGAAGTACTGTCTAAACTCTTTAGACCAATTTTTATTCATAATGTTCCGCACTTGGTGGACAACATTAGACATTTATAACTAGTAGAGGCTGTTAAAAAAATGTTTAAAATATTTAAAATATCTTTATTTTTTACAAATATATAAATATATATAATTTTTTAAATTTCCTGAGTAAAAGAGATCTTAACAGTATATGTAAAAAGTAGGCTCAAGAAAGAGCGGTAACACATAATCACTCGTCGTTTGGTCCCAGGAACTCACTTTCAAGTACTACGATTGCGATGACTATCTTGATAATCCTCCTCCTATAAACAAAGGATTATGTCTTCAGTCCAAAACGAAAAATATACTCACCATCATGTACCAAGCGGCTAACAAAGCCATCTTCATTTCCACCAATAAATCTTTTGGAAAAACAATTTTGTACAGGTGTCTCGCGCTCATCCATCCGCTCCATAACCAAGTAATTTTTCCAACTTCTTGCGATCCATCAGCCGACATAATACTGAAGTCAACATCCTTTGGAAAAAATTGAAAACGACTTCTCTTCACTTTGAAAACAGTTTGGCCATTGCCGTCTTCAACGATGTAAGCAGATTTCAAAAATCCAGCTTCTAGCTGAACGGTGCCTAGCAGCGCGCCATGCATGTGAGTGACCTCAATTCTCTAAGTTTTCGTTACAGAAAATTAAATTTGGAAAAACTGTTTTTGTTGGATACATACCAAGCCAGAACAACACTCTCTGCATCTTTGGAAGAGGACTACTGGATTTCCAAAACTATCGAAGAGTTGCATGTCGTATGACGTACAGGTTGAGTTCACTGGTGAAATCGTGAAAAGGTTTTGGTCGAAGGTGTTTTTGACGTTGTATGAGTAAAAGGATTCACACGAACACGAACAATCTAAAATAAAAGAATTATAGAATGCTTTTACAAAACGGAAAACAAGATTTGTTGCATCTGAAGTACCCTCATGGCTTCATAGTAGTCTATTTGCAACGACCTGAACAGTGACATTTTTACTAACACTTTTTAGCTACAAATAAAGAGATTTATAGCAGCTTTATTCATAGGTTTGTTGTTGCCCAACCACTTAAAAATTTTTAACTCTTCGCATAGCTATAATATATGGTTTGAATAATTAAAATATTGAAATTGTCTTTTAAATACTATTTAGTTAAACAACACTTTTAGACGTATGTACATGTCTTAAGAATAAAGGGAGCTCAAACATTATTCTACCGATCACATACCTACCATAAAAGTGCACAATATTTCTAAAAACAACTAGGTTTGGACTTGCATACTTACATTCGATTGGTTCCATTTCTATATTTAGTTGGTCGAGTTCACGAAGGCTTTCGAGTCCTGACAGACAGGCAAGAGGGAACGCGGTCGTAGCCACATTTGTAAAATCTAAATATGCGTCATCCAAAAAAAAAAAAAAAAATCAGAAAGTGATCTGTTTCTATCATATATATCAAGGTAGAACCAAACACTTGTGGAACTATAGATAACCAAATTTTACAAAGAAAATACTGTAACTAAAATGTCAATTTTCACATAACTCACCACTCGTACATTTAATAATTCTACTTTTTGTTATTCAGAAAACAAAAAAAAGGAGGATTCAAAACATCCAGATCTAGAAAGACATTTTGAAAGTTCCAAACATTTTTTTTTTAATTTGTAGAATTCAAATTTAGTGCAGATCTATGTATATGTACCAACTAAATGTTGAAGAGACAGGAAAGAAGATAGATACCGACATCAAAATATTTTAAAAGATAAACAGTTGTAAACTTAAATATTAGTCAATATTTCTAGAGCGTCATCTAATCTTAATCTATGTAAGTACTTATGATCATAAAGTACACAAACGTTAGTAGTGAATAATACAATTTAGGAAGAACACTTTGTAACCATAAGATTTAAAAGACTAATTGTTTTTATGCATTTTAAATCTGCTGATCTAATAATATGTTTTAATTTTTAACAAAAAAATATTAAAACAAAATATAATCTGATACAAAATTTAAACATTTTTAAATTCAAAAATCAACTTACCTGGTGTAGCTCCATAAGACACTGGTTGTTTTAAAACCGGTTGTAGGGTTTCATAAGGAGGAGGAGGGTCTTCATATACTCCAGATCGACTAAATTCTAAAAACGAATATATAGAAATCCGCACCTTGGAAACAAATTATTTTTACCATTAGTTGACATTTTATTCTTTCAACTCGTTAAACAAGAAAGTTGCTTTCAAATTTTTCGACAGCTGTATCATCTACAACTGATACGTTACTTACTTCAAAATATGAATCATAAAAGATAAGAATGATAAAATGTGTAGAATCCTGTTTTATCTGTATGAACAAAATCTCATCTTACAGTTAATAAACATGACGATATACTTAATTTTTGTTATAAATTTTATTTTTGTTAGATTTTTAATTAAAACGCCCCAACATCTTTGTTGTGGTAGGCACTTACCGTGGACTATAAAAAAACTTTGTTTTAAGATATCGTAAGTATTTATTAAAAATATATACACAATATTTTTTTAAATGTTTAAATGAGTATTTTAATTACATCAAAATATATATTCGTCACAGTAAATTTAAAAGCAAAGCTACGTTTACGGAAGCACGGAAACACATTTATCACATTATCAGTTTGCTCCAGGAACTTGGGTTCAGCTATCATGATTGCGACGGCTAGCCTGATATGATGCTTCCTGTAAATCAATGATTATGTCTTCAATCCCAACCGAAAAAATTACTCACAATCATATACCAAGCGCCCAATAAAGCGACCTTCATTTCCGCCACTAAATCCCTTGGAAAAGTAATGTTGTACAAGTGTTGCGCACTCATCCAACCAGTCCACACCCTAGTAATTTTTCCAACTTCTACAGACCCACCAGCCGACTTGATACCGAAGTCAACATTACCTGAAAAAAATTCAAATGATGTTCTCTTCACTTTGAAAATAGCTTGGTTATGGGCGTCTCCAACAACGAAAGCGGTGTTGAAAAATCCGGCTTCCCTCTGGACGCAACCTATGATCGTACCAAGCGTGTGAATGATTTCAATTCTCTAAAATAAAATATTAGAACATGAAATTTATGAAAAATATTATGGTTATTGGATACATACTAAGCTAGAGCAACATTCTAGGCATCGTTGGAAGAGGACTATTGGGTTTCCAAAACTGTCGAAAAGTTGCATATCGTATGACGCACAGCCGACGTTCACTGGTGAAATCGAAAAAAGCTGTTGATTCAAGTTGTTTTTCACGTTGTATGTGTAGAAGGGTTCACACGAACAAGAACAAACTAAAATGCAAAAAATTGTTAATATACGGAAAAAGACGCCTTGTTAGGTTTAACGCTATAATGGATTTATTTGTATAGAGACAGAATGCAATTTTTAAAAATTGAGATTATTCTCTTCAAGTCTGAAGTTGAATTGCGGAAAATTTTTGTACGCTTACTTTGGTTTGAAATTTCTCCAAGACCATTTAGGTAGTTTATTTAACAGCTGCATGCACATTTTTGTTTTTGTCCAATGACTTGAAGTTTTTCAAGACTATTAGCTGTATGTGATTTACATAATTAAATTTTGAAACTGTGTATTGCCTAGTTAAAAAAGTAATTTAAATTTGGGCACCTGTCTTAAGAAAATAAAACCTCTAAAATTATTCCATACATCATAGATTAAAGAACGATACTTTTAAAACAATTAGGGTTGGGTCCACGTTATAATGATTTTGCTCAAAGTTGATCTAGATACTTACAGTCGACTGGCTCCTTTTCTATAGTTAGTTGGTCGACTCCACGAAGGCTTTCAAGTCCTGGTAGGCAGGTAACAGGGAACGTGGGACTAGCTGTATTTGTAACGCCTAAACGTAGGTCAACAAAAAAAATGGTTCAGAATATTATTTGATTTTATTATAGGTATGAAATAGAATTAAAACACTTGCTTATCCATATAACCCATAAGGGACCAAAGTTTACAAAAAAATCTTCAAAAAAAAAAGAATTTCCACCTAACCCACGTACCCAATAAGATGTTATTCTTCCAAACTTCGTTTAATTTTTACGTTCTTGTGTTACTTACCACATGAAATTAAAAGTTTGATTTTTTTCAATTACTACTTTACTGCATGTGTAATTGGTTGAAGAGCTTGTTTGAGTTACGGGCTTTTTGGAGGGTTGTGAAAATGTAAAGAAAATAAAAAAATGTTTTAATCAAAAATTTAGGAAACAATGTTCAAATGCAAGATGTATCTCAAAAAATTTTCAAAAAAAATAAATAGAAATAATTAAAAATTAAAAAACTAAACCTAAAAATATGTTAGAGTCTTATATCTATGTATTCAAATTCTAAAAGACAAAAATAATATTAACAACACTAAATATTTCATAAAAACAGTACCTATAAGATTTAAAATTTTTTTATAGCTTAGAGTTTAATTTAAAATTTAAAGATTTTTTTAATAAAGAAATCTACTTACTTGATGTGCCTCTATGAGGCGATGGCTGGTTCAAAACCGGTTGTAGAGATTCATAAGGAGGAGGAGGAGTATCTCGATATAGTCCAGAGCGACTAAATTCTAAAAATGAAAATAAAAAATTCTGCACATTAAGAACTGCGTTTTTACCATTAGTCGACATCTTATTCTTCAGTCTAACTCGTTACGCAAAAAATGTTGGGTCCCGATTTTTTGATAGATGTAATCATCCGTATCATCCACATATGTTGTTACTGGATTTCAAACTGTGTGGCGGGCATCTAAAGACAAATGAGTAATGAATGTTAAAATATGTACCATTCGATTTTATTTATACGAATATCGTTTTACAATTGATACACATGAAAATACAGGTATTAACTTTGATTTCTGTACGTACTAAAATCACGTTGTACTAAGTGTATACTCCTGTCTGTTATAATATTTTTATACGGGGGATGTCCCAACGCGTATTGTGGACTAACGAAAAAAAATCCTACCACCAATTAATAAAACTCGTTGAAGTCACAATTATGTTCCATTTAATAATTAAAGTACTTACATAAAAAAAGTTGTCTTGTGCTAAATGGAACACCGTTTATATTTTTACATTTAGATATATTTTTTTTATCAAAAATCAACTTTTTGGTTGAAAAGAAATTTACATTTGGCCAAACTTTTTTAAAATTGTGTGTTACCATATATATTTTCTATATAAATTGCTGTAATATTGATCCTTAAAAATGTATGACTGTTGGTCATTTTTTTTTGTAACTACACTTTTTAGTTAATTTTTTTGAACACAAATATCACTTTTATTTATACTACTGATCATTGATTAAATACATATGCTTTGTGGACCCGAACCGCAAGATTATTACTGTCCATTGTTGGCATAATGTAGCTGTGAACTGAGTTAAGTCATACAATAGCTAGTTTGACTTATAAGGGTGGTTTGCCTTAAGCCGCTTAAGTCATAAAAGTTTTAACAGGTGTATGTCAAATGAGGTTACTTTACACTTGTTTCTGTAGCAGTAGGACTTTTCCAGCCAAAATGATCATACTGTCGGAAATCAGGTTACTCGCTTATTATAAGAAAGAACAAATGACGTCCTAGAATAATCAATGAATAAATAAAATAAATACAAACATATACAAAAGGGCGAACAAATAGAATTTTATTTTAAAATTTAAAACTTTAACAATAATAAACATAATTAAAAAGTATATATAGAGTTGCGGCCCCCGAAAAGTGCGCGATTTTTCGTTTTTTAATTTTTAAATTAATGTAAATCTGGCTATTACCAGTGGCGTGGCATTTTTGAATAAACAAAATGTCAAATTTGACAAATTTTGTTATTCGAGCGCCCATGATTTGAAGATACATTTACAATAGAGAAAATTATCGTGCACTTTTGGGGGGCCGCAACTGTACTATGCCTAATCAACCACTTTCGAACCCGACCCCTTTCAAATTTGCTGAAATTTTTATATTTTTTCTTTACCCCACTAAAGACGTTTCTGAGAATGTTTTCAAATTTTTTTTACCCAACCAAAAATAAGTTATGAATTGTTCAAAAAAATGGCTCTTTTTTCAAAAAACCGTAATTTGTTAAAAAATTGTTTATCGGGACGTTTTCTTTTTCAAAATTTTTGTGTTTAAATGTACTTTCCAGAAAAAAATTTGAAAATTTTTGATGTGAGGTTCTATAAGATTTTTAAATTTTTTGAGAAAAAGCGTCAATTTCTCGAAGTTCGACATTTTTGATTTTTGATTTTTTAAATGCTTCTTGAACAATTTATTTCGTTTTTTATTGGCGCTTAAATAATTTACATAATATTCTATATTGATCTGAATTTGAAAATTTACATGAACACACCCATCTCTGTCTGGAATTACACTGTACAATTGCTGAGTTCCAGTAACTGATTTTGTTTTTGAAAATCGCTCACTTAAATCATTTACAGCTTTATTGTAATTCTCTTCTGGTGAAAACCTAAATAAATCAAATATGAAATATTGGAAAATTATAGATTTGAAATCATTTTACTTTATAAATAGAGTTTTTAAAATAAAAAAGGTCAAAATCGAGTTAAAAATTTTTCTCTTTAATTGAAAAAAAAAACGCAAATTCGGTCCATTTCCGTTTATACGGGGCTATGTCTAGAAAAAAATCAAAGTTTTTTTTAGGAAAAAAATAAAAAATCAAAAATGTCGGACTTCGAGAAACAGACGGTTTTTTTCAAAAAATTGAAAAATTTCATAGAACCTATTAGAATGCATTAAAGTTCTTGCCCATACGTCGTGCATATCACATGTTTGATCAGTTACATACTTTGCCCTACATGCATATTTCTCTATTTTTCAGTTTAACTAGTATGCAATCAATTATTTTGGTACAAGATTTTCGATCTAGTAGTGAGATATATGGCATTCAATATTATCAAATAGTAGAAGATGGTGACAGTAGTAGTAATAGTAATAGTAGTAATAATAGTAAGTTACGCTTAATAATATTATTCATCCCTTACACTGTGAGCTTGTCATCATAAATCTCCGACGGATAAGTTTATGGTGAAGCAGAAATTTAGGTTGTAAATCATTATCTGCTGGTTGAATTCTTCAGGACGTATGTTTAAAAATCAATATCTCAATTTATTTATGTAAATCATAGAACGGTATTTGTACCTTTATATTCAGCTTACAAAACTTTGTAAAACCTTGGAGACACATTGTCGACTTTTTCGTCTGAAATGAGATACGGTAAAAATAGCTTCGTTGACAAAAAGACGGCTTCTGTTCTAAGCTAATGGTAAACTTTTTGGTAAAAACTTTCCCTAGTTTTTATAGAGAACGTTGTGGATAGGTTATATTTAAATTTTCATAACAATAAGTTAATGGAGATACCACTTTCTGAAATTGCATTGAAAACCCCATAAGAGCTAAAGGCGAGGGCTCGCCTTAAACAGATGTGAATCGCTACAAGTTGCGCCACAAAATCATTCCCGAAAGTGTTTCATACAAATCTCTCCAACAAAAATACGGCATTCAAATGTCAAAATAACATCGGCCGGGAGCAAAATGACAGTGATTACGCAGTATTGTTCCAAACTGCAAATAAAAAACCCAACACCACAACCGCTCGATAAATTCTGACACGGATGACTCAGCCAAATGTGCGATAAACTTAAAGAAGTGACCCGAGTGACTTACTGCTATGCACACAAATTGGTAATCCCAACAGGTGTGTAACCTTGGCCCGCAACAATTTCAAGGAGGGGAAATACCACAAGGAATTTCCGAAATTTGCTGAAGCCGTAATTCAAAAACGAAAGAATTAGCAAAACAAAAAAACACTACCACAGACAATTAATTAATTTAACAAAAAATCAAAGTCCAGAAGCACTTAAGTTCGGCATGGAAAAGACAATCATAACACACGTAAAGGAATGGGGATGTACGCACCAGTGATACACGTGATACACATCAACATAACAAAAAAGGACGCTCACGTTCAATGTTTTATCTCGTTCTTGCTTTAGCCACCTCGTAGTTGCGTCGACAACTAACGCCGGCGCGAAACTGGAAACAGTAAATTTTCTTCGTTGATGGTGGTAGGAGAATTAGGATTTCCCTAGCGTCAGCGAGGTGTGGTAGTAGGGTTCTCTGACAATAACTAATTTCATCTTTTCTCAACTTTTCATAACTCGTAGAATTTGGAAAAGTATGTCCCAGCTTCTATCTCTATGTCGCCTCTCTGCATGTATGTTGTCTGTCATCTATTGGTCTTTTTATCAGACAAAGAGAAAGAGACTCCGCAACTACTGGACTGATTGTTATGATCTTTGATTCTCAAACGATACGAGACATGAATGTAGACTTTTTATCACAGCTAGATACAGTTTTGTAAATGTCTATAAAGGCAAACATATTTTTGCATTCGTGTCAATTAACAGATATTCTTAAAAAACTTTGAAAGTTTTACTTAAACTACTCTTGCAACACATTTTCATTATTAAAAGAAACAATATCATCAATACACAATAAAATGCTTTATTTAATAAATAATCTACTAACGTCTTATACACAAGGTTACAAGGTACAAACATTATAAAATTTAATAGAAAAATAATTTCTACCGTGGCGTGACTTTGATAATCTTAAAAATTGTAAACCTAGATCAATTTTTCATATATTATGGCGATGAAACGACTAGTTTTAGGTATGGTTTTCTATATTATTCAATAAATATTCTAAAAATTTTAAGGTAAATCAATTGGAACTTTTGAAAAATATGTTCGCAATCTTCCCTGCCATCCATTCGTTGTTGCAATTTAAAAATCCGGGAGGTTGCAGCAAAGTTATCCCACAAAGCGATCCACCATTGTATATCAGATTAGAACAACACAAAATAAGCAGGTCTTAAAGACTGTGTCAAGCTTAGTCAAACCGAGAAAAAGAACTTCATAGTACAAAAAAAAATAACTGTTTTGCGCTGAACAAGTAATATTTGAATTTATTATAGATACTTAGTGCTACATCAGTATTTATGCCTTTGGCTGTGGTATTCTTCGTATTATTTATAGAATTCCTTACACCATTTGAGGTAACATTTTTGAATTTCAAACAGTTTAAAGTGGGATATCTTTTTAGTTAAATTAATCATATTATGACAGGATGATCATCCTTAAAGGATTTAAGGTGGCTTAAAAAAGATCAAGATACTGCTACTAAAGTTAAGTTACGTTGAGATAAAAATATCTGACAGTTTAAATAATTTATGACGACATATATTAGTGCAGACGTGATACTTGATGTTATTTTTTGATGTTGATGAGATTCATAATAATCATTTTCAAATACATTCAGATGAGGAATTATTTAAAGAAGTTAAATGACCAAAGTTCTGGATCTTTCAATCAGATTTACCAAACTTTTCATGTTTTCTGTCCACAAGTTTTAAATAATGCTTTTGACAATGACTTTTAAAATATTTCATATCATCTCAAATACTTTTTGGTCAATGTTTTAAAAATGATGCTAGTATTTTAAAAATTCACTCCATACTGAAATTAATTGAACTGAATTTAATAAAAAAAATCTTGCTGTATTAGTTTCAGCGAAATTACCGATTTCAGTGGCTTCGGTTGAAACAACTTTCAGGTGCAAGGCGTAGGTATCTCTGAAAAATTTCCACGAAAAGAACTAAACAAAAAGTTGGCATTAATGACACAATTTAGTAAGATACATTTTATGTCTATTAACATTTAGAAGACTTATACTGTTTTCATGTACTACGGAGTTACGAATTTAAAATGCATTTTTTAAATATCAACGAAATTTTCGAAAAATCAAAAAGCAGATAAACCACAATCGCCAATCTACATTTTAATTTTGATTAAAAAAAATCTTATAAACAATTAAAACAGAAGCAATTTTATTCGAAATTTAAAGAATCTTTAAATTCAAATATAGACCTACCTGATGCACCTCCATAAAAGATGAGGAGCAAGAACGTCTTGATCTGCTTCACATCGACTACATGTAAAAACGAAAATATGTAATTTGTTATATGTACAAGGAACGTTTGGTTCGAATTTTTCAACAGCTGCGATTATCGATATCATCTACACCTGATATAATGTAGCATTTTAAAATATGTGGTAAGGATCTAAAAACAAATGAACCGTAAAAGATAATAGTGATATAATATGTAGATACAATCTTATGTTATCTGTATGAATAAAATATGATTTTACAATTAATAAACATGGCAACATAGTTTGCGACTAAGCGATCCAAAATTTATTTAATTATATAAATTTTATTTTGTACACGCATTGTCTGTAAAATAACGTGATATTAATTTTGTTGGGTAGAATTTTATTCAACCTGTCCCAATACCCTTGTCGTGGAAGAGTAGGCATTTACTGTGGACCATAAAAAACTTTGTTGTAAGACATCATTGTTTATTAAAAATATACATATATAGTCACACAATATTTTTTTTATGTTCTGAGTATTTTCATTACATAAAAATATAGATTCTTCGCAGTAGATATAAAAAATATGTTTAAGAATATAGGGAAACACATTAATCACACATTAGTTTGCTGCAGGAAGTCGGTTTCAGTTAGTCCGATTGCGACGACTAGCCTGAGACATTGCTTCCTGTAAACCAATATTATTATTATTATTATTGTTCACTACCGTCTCTATTAAGGGGGTATTGAATATTAGTAAGATTTTTGTAAAAAGCATTCAAATATATAGTAATATAATTTCTTTAACTACAAGTTATACTCACAATCATGTACCAAGCTGACAACAATGCCACCTTCATTTCCGTTACTAAATCTCTTGGAAATCGAATTTTATACAGGCGTTGTCTAGCCATCCAACCGATCCATACCCAACTTATTTTTCCAATTTCTACAGATTCATCAGCCGACAAAATACTAAAGTCAATAGTCTTTGGAAAAAATTCAATTGCTGGTCTCTTTACTTTGAAAATAGTTTGGCCATTGGCGTCCCCAACGATGAAAGTGGGGTTTAAAAATCCGGCTTCCACCTGGGCGGTGCCTATGGGTGTACCAAGCGTGTGAATGACTTCAATTTTCTAAAATTTAGCATTAGAACATGAAACTTAAGAAACATACATATTGTGTTTATTGGATACATACTAAGCCAGCGCAACATTTACACTCATGGCATCGTTGGAAGAGGACTACTGGATTTCCAGAACTATCAAAGAGTTGCATGTCGTATGACAGACAGCGGGTGTTCACTGGTGAAATCGAAAAAAGCGTTTGATCCAAGTTGTTTGTTACTTTGTATGTGAAGGCAGGTTCACACTTACAAGAACAACCTGCAAAATACAAAAAAATGTAACATACGTTTCTGTTGAATGGAAAAATATGCTTCCGCACATTTGATGTACCCCAACGCACCATGTTGGGCCTACTTGTATTCACAACCTGAGCTGTAACATTTTTAGCAATACTTATTTATAGAAGAGAAAATGTTATGACAGGAGTATTTAAAAAATGAAATTATAAATACTTATCGAAGCAAGTTTTATGCTCAAAAAGATTACAAATTTTACAGCTCTACTTTAAATGTGGTCGTAGGATCATCTGAGAATAAAAAATGAAAAATAGGTTCCTGTTTTCGTCTGAATGTCTGTTGGACTCTTTTTATAGAAAGAATCTCCAAAACTAATGGATTGATTGGCGTGATCTTACTGTGTTCTTAAATGATGAGAAACATGATTCACCGTTGTCACTTGGACACAACTTTATAAAATTTGGTATTATTGTTATTACATAAAATGCCAAAATACAAACTTCAAACGTGTCACTAAAACTGAAACACTTATATTGATAAAAATAATTAAAAATGTAAAGTTTACTTGTACTATTTATAAATAAAGAAGTATTTTTACAGTCGTCAACTAACAGAGATTGTAAAGTTTCATTTAAATTACTCTTGCAATATATTTTCATTATTATATGGAAACATGTTTCCCGTTGTGTGCCGCCACAGTACTCCCCCTCCAGCGCCGGAGTTGTGGTGTGTGCGTATGTATGCGCACGTGACGTCAGGCTGGAGTGTGAAGGAGGCTGGCGTTGCTGCTGTCGCTGCTCCGACTATTCTTACGATTGTTGTCGAAACCTGAGTGATGCGGACCCCAAGGCGCAGTAATTGCAGAACGTGCTTGTGGCCTATCGGTGGTCATCTATTATGGAAAGGGAATTCACATAGCCTCACTTAGACATTTGCCGGTCGTGAACTACCAATTGAGGTATCGAGGAGTAATTGTCCTTCCTCACTTCCACACGTATATATTGTGCCGCTACAATGGCATTTGTAGCAATTACATTCATATTTTTATTCTTGCCTTGAACTTCCTCCCGTCTTCTCTTAAGTGTATATAATTCAAATAATTATATTAAAAAAAAATCTTAAGAAAAAAATTGCATCGATTTTAAAACAACGTGGGTTTTACATTGTAGTGGTTTTGTTTAAAGTTAATATACATACTTACAATCGACTAGCTGCATTTCTATATTCAGTTCGTCGAGTTCACGAAGGCTTTCGAGTCCTGGTAGGCAGGCAACAGCGAACGTGGAAGTAGCCAGATTTGTAAAAACTAAACGTATGTCAACGAAATAAAAAGGGTTCAGAATAGTATTTGTTTCTATTATATAGTATGAAGCAGAACTAAAACACTTGTTTAACCATAAAACAACAAATTTTCATTTTGGTGAATTCTGTCACCCCTCCTACATATAGCAATTCTGCTTTGTGTAATTTCGAAAATACAGAAAATAGTAAATTACAAGAACAAATACGAAGGAAGATAGAAGGTACAAGATCTCGGAAAAAAATTGATGCAAAACAGAATAAAACCAACTAAAAATTATAGACAACACATTGAACATCTGTAGACTGCAGTTTCGACCTCCTTAGGTCTCATCAGTACAGCATATTTCAATGGTTGCCTATAACTGGAAAATATTTACTTTAAGTTGTAAACATTGAAAATTAACAAAAAATGTACAAAAATCTGAGTAAAAAATATGAATCATATGTTTTTTTCCAGTTACTAATTTACTATTACACTGACAGTAAAGCAGTACATGGAAAAATATCCTTTTTTTTTATTTCATATATGAATGAGAATTTGTTTGAGTTAATTATTAGTGACCTTTTCGAAAGTATGATAAACAGTTTTTCTCAATTTTTCATATTTCTATAAACTAAAGATTGTTAAAAATAAAAGACAGTAGACGTCAACTTGGAAAAAGCTAAAAGAAAATAATACGGAACGAAAACGAAAACAAAACTGCTGATATACCTATATTTTAATTTTGAACAAAAATTCTTCTAACTAATGTAAACTGCTTCAGAACGTAAAGAATTTTTTAAATCAGAAATCAACTTACCTGGTGCACCTCCATAGGGCATTGGCTGACTTAAAATGGGTTGGGTAGCTTGATAAGAAGGAGGAGCATCTCCATACACTCCAGTTCGACTAAATTCTAAAAGTGAAAATATAAATTTTGCATCTTAAGAAAACTATTTTTTACCATTGGTTGACATTTTATTCTTCAATCCAGCTCGTTAAACCAAAAGTGGTCGGATACGATTTTTTTTACAGCCGTAACATTCACATACGTTATTACAGCATTACAAACTATCCGGTAGGGATCTAAAGACAAACGAGTCATGAAAGATAAGGACGACAAAATACATATTTCTGTTAAAATATCGATTTACGATTAATTTACGTAACGAAACGGTTGTTAACTTTATTTTGTGCAGGATATGAGGGATGTTTTGTGTGTATGTATTAAAATAACGTAATACTAATTTTATATTTCTTATTATACCTACTGACAAATTGCAATATCCTGTAAAATTGTTATTTTATCGACATTTTATGACCTCCAGAGTACGAAAAAATAGGTCAGCCGTTTCTGTCTGTCTGCCTTTGTCGATTTTTATTAGACAGATAATCTCAGAAACTAGGTATCTGACCGATTGTTGTGAAATTTTATACGTATTTTAGGAAATGAAAGGCAAAACGCTAACCAAACATTGGCTAATCATCACTACCAATAACGGAATGACCTCAACTCGAAAATTTACAACAGTCAATCTTATTATTATAACCAACGCGCGGAATTGTATCTCATACGCTAGATCCAGTGCTGTCGCGGCGAGAGTTTGATTACAAATATACTTTTCTTTTGGACTATATCAACATAATATAACATTTCAAGATCACCAATCTGTGGTCCTGTGGGTGAAAAATTAAAAAGGGCATCGAGTATTATTATTTGAAGTAATATAGTAATATAGAAGTAGTTTTTTAATAAGCTGTAAACACTTCTAGCGACGCACTGGCTACGACCTTGTGGACCAGATCAAAGCGTTCCCGCTACTCGCCGTAAAACACACCTTACTTCAACTGGGGAATTGCACCGGTGAGATAGAATCCCACGTAGTGATTATAACATAAAATACTCCTGCACTTTGTGTTTATGAATGCGTGTTGAGTGTTTACTCTACTTTGCAAGTTAACTTTGAAACGGCACAATCGCATGAAGTTTTGCCAATCAGAATTTATCCGTTTATCCCCTTAAAAGAGGATGACCTCATCTCAAAATTTTGCCGAATAAATCCCCAGTATTAGACCTACTGTAGCGTTTTAAATTGATGTGTTATTGCATTGCTAAAATGTTCACGACTTCATCACAGACTTCTTTACCTCTAACAATTAATTGAACAGAACGCACATATCTATATTTTGCTTTAATGGGGGTTATCATTAAAAAAAGAACTCGGAAAATTTAATTTTATTATTTTTCGAAGAATCTAAATTTGTTCGCCTGTACTTTGAGGGCGACGGAAGTTCTATCGAAATAAGTTTACATCAATGTTTTTTGTAAAGCCCCTTTTCTTGGTTTGTTAAGAATTTACGTACGTTCTCAAATTACCAGTGATTACGTAATAAGCTTCCAACTGCGGAATAAAAATTCGATCAATTCTGACACCGATGACACCGATGACTCACCCAATTTAAAGAAGTTAAGGAGTGACCCGAGTAACTGCTATAACCGAGTGCTAAGTACTTTTGTGTACATACTCAGATTCTTATTCCAAACAGGTATATAACCTTGGTCTGCAACAACTTCAAGCCGAGGAAATACCACAAGGAATTCCCGAAATGTGCCGAAACAGTATTTCAAAAACGAAGGAATTACCTACCAACACTTTGAAAATACTCACCACAGCCAATTGCTACAAACCAATCAAGCTAACAAAAAACCGAACAAATAAAAATAATTAAGTCACGAAGTGTGCCAAAGCATTTAAGTACGTTGTGGAAAATACAACACACATAATTATAACGCGATGTGTACACCAGAAATGCACACTGCACATATCACACCATAACATTAGCATAGTAGAAAAGCAAGTGCAATAATGTTTTATCTCATTCTTCATTTAGCCACCTCGTGTTTGTGTCGAAAACTAAAACCGGCGCGAAACTGTATAGAAACAGTAAATTTTCGTTGATGATGGAAGGTGCCTGTTTTATTTTGTATATAAATTTAATTTTGTTTTGTATATGTAGTGTCTGTAAAATTACGTGATACTAATTTTGTTAGAATTTTATTCAAGATGTCCCAACAGCGTTGTTGGGCGTTTATCATGACTAAAAAAAACTTTGTTTTAAGTTATCGTTCTTTATTAAAAATATATAGGTACACAATATTTTTTCTGAGAAATTTAATTACAAAATATAGATTCTTCACAGTAGATATAAAAAATACGTTTATTACACATTAATTATTTACACATCAGTTTGCTCCATGAAGTCGGTTTCAGTTCGCCCGATTGCGGCGCTTAGCATGAGACACTGATTCCTGTAATTATTATGATTAATATATATTATTATTGTCATAGAGCAGAGCCAAAACCCCCCACTATGCTCCACATGAGGAAGATAGAACTAGTCTCGATAGTTATGTAATTTATTTTTACTGTCAAACGAAACTGAAAAATATACTCACAATCAGGTACCAAGTGGCCAACAATGTCACCTTCATTTCCGTTACTAAATCTCTTGGAAAAACAATTTTATAATGGCGCTGTCTACTCATCCACCCGGGCCATATCCAAGTCATTTTTCCAATTTCTACAGATTCATCAGCTGAATTAATACTGAAGTCAACAGTCTTTGGAAAAAATTCAATTACTGTTCTCTTCACTTTGAAAATAGTTTCATCATTGGCGTCTCTAACGAAGACACTGGGGTTTAAAAATGCGACTTCCACTTGAACTGTGCCTATGAGGGTACCAAGCGAGTGAATGACTTCAATTTTCTAGAATTTAGTTTTAGAGCATAAAAAAAAGTTGTGTTTATTGAATACACACTACGCCAGCGCAACATTTGCACTCGTAACATCGTTGGAAGAGGACTACTGGATTTCCAAAATTGTCGGAAAGTTGCATGTCGTAGTACGTACAGTGCGAGTTTACTGGTGAAATCGAAAAAATCGTTTGATCCAAGTTGTTTTTTACGTTGTATGTGGGGAAGGGTTCACAAGAACAACCTGCAAATGAAAAAAAAGTAACATATTTACCTACTTTTTTGCAAAAGGAAAAATAAGCCTTGTTATATTTCATGTACTCCAAGGCGCCATATTGGTTCTACTTGTGTTCAACGAGCTGAATTCTGACATTTTTAACAGTTTATTTACAGAAGAGAAAATGTGTGTAAAGCACTGTTTAAAAAATGAAGTTATACTCATAAAACAACTTTTATGCTTATGTTTTCTCAACCTTACTTAACTCCTAAAATATGAAAAAGTAAGTCCTGTTTTCGTTTGCATGTCGATGTCGCCTCTCTGTCTGTTTGTTGTCTGTCGTCTGTTGGCCTTTTTATAACAAAAAGAATCTCGGTAACTACTGGACTCACCTTACTGTGTCTAATTCTCAAACGACAGGTAACATGAATAGGAATCGGCTTTTTTACGCAGTTAGATACAGCTTTGTCAAATTTAGCATAATCGTTACATAAAAAGGTCAACATGCAACCTGCAAATGTACTACTAAAAGTGAAATACTTATATGAGTGCAAAAAAAATGTTTCCGTCGAGTGGGTCTCGAACCCACATTCCCTCGCTTTTCAGGCGGATACTCTACCATTGAACTCTTTCGTCACTTCCACGTATATATATTGTGCCCCACCAAACACTTCGTCCAGCGATGAAGTTGCAATGTGTGCGCGAGTGAAAGAAGCTAGCGTTGCTGTTGGCACCGCTCCGACTATTCTTACGACCGTGATGTGGAGCCCAAGACGTTTGATTAGAAGGCGATACCTGCAATTTTTGCGCGTGCGAGTTGCCTGTGGGTGATCATAATAATTATGGAAACCAAAGCAAATTTTCGAGTAAGCCTCGAATCCACATTCCCTCCCTTAGTCACTTGTCGGTCGGGAACTTCTTATCTTCCCTATTTCCACGCATGGCGCCACAATAATATAATGACATCAGTGACATTTGTAGCAGCTATATTCATATTTATGTTATTGCCTTTAAAATAGCTAGATTGGGTTTACATTATAATGATTTTGATTAAAGTTAATCTAGATACTTACAGTCGACTAGCTGCATTTCTATATTTAGTTCGTCGAGTTCACGAAGGCTTTCGAGTCCTGGTAGACAGGCAACAGCGAACCTGGGAGTAGCCAGATTTGTAAAAGCTAAACGTGGGTCAACAAAAAATAGTTGAAAATGTTTACTTTAAAAAAAATCTTCCAACAAAAAATAACGTCTACATAACTCATACAAGATGCTATTCTTTCAAAGTAAGGTGAGTAAGTGTTGTAACCTTAGATCATATAATAAATAGATACTACCACGCCGTGTTCTTTCCCTAGCAGAGCCTGTGACGACATCCTCCTGTCACACATCTCTCTTGTGTATAGAGGGATTACAATCAAGCTATCCTTGCCTGATCACTATTTGAATTTTGCGCGCCTAAATTTTAGGAAGTATGTCTGAACTAACTTCGTACGAAAGATGTTGACAGTTTGATTTTATAAATAATTCACAGTAGATAACGAAAGGAACAGTAAATTATTGAGCTGCAATTGTGATCCTTTATGATTACATCACTTAAAATAGGATCTTTGTTCTAAATTCTAAAATTGTTTTTCCTACAAGAACTCGAAAGAGAGGTTAGAAGAAACATCTGTCAAAAGCGATTTGTTGCGCTGGTGCGGTACAAGGATGGAAGTGAAATAGACATATACAGATGAAATGCATATAACAAAGATGAAGATGTGGTGATCACACAAGGATAGGATTATACTACTCCCCTTGACGTAGAAAACGACAACAGATAGCTTCATGTCTAGTCACAGCTTTCAGTTTGAGTATTGGTATCTATTTATTATATGATCTAAGGTTGTAACGTAACTCGAAAATTTCACAACACAACGTAAAGCTGAAAATTGAGGAGTTCTACCACCTGGATTAAGAATCCCGTAACCGTGATTTGGACTCCCGATATAGATTTGGTATTGTTCATATTTAAATTTGCCGCCACACATTCGTAATAACAATAACTTATGTATTGGCACCCAGTTACTTTAATTCACATTGCTCTTTCTTTTGTTTTTTTAGTTCCTGATGTTCAAATATTTGCATTGATTCGGAACGTTTCATTGGATTTCATTTCGAAAGCTACGAAGTTTTTTTGTAGCTGAGGACCAAAGGGTATTCACCCTGCCCAAAATGCACGTAGTCACAGTTTTTTTGTCAAAATGAACGAATAAACGATTTTTGTGTCCTCCATATTTTACGTTGAATTCAACCTTACATTTGAACGCATTCCGCCATAAAAAAAAACACAACGTAGGGTTCCACTTTTGTTGATGATCATAGTTCAAGGCCAAATCTCTGAATTTTTCGCGGATTTTAACTGTGATTGTCTAACAAAATGGAACCCTACACATCACATTATTGTTACAAGATTGGAAAAGTACCGCTAAATAAAACATTAGATATATGAAGGACACAAAATTATTTATTCCTCCAGTTACAAAACAAAAAAACGCCGAGTAAGTTGTGTCGGTTGAAGACACCGCTTAATACTCAAATATTTGGATATCACAAATTTAATAAAAACAAAGAAAAACTTTAATATTTAATTTAATAAAAAAAAATAAAATAACTGGATACAAATACACAAGTTATTAAGGACGTGTGGCGGCAAATTTAAATTATGGCAGTTACCAAGAAAACAAAATTTTAATAAAAACAGAGTGTTATAAAAGTTTGGCGATCAAACTATATCAATTTCATTCTAGAGGACCGCAAAATTACCCACAGGGGGCGTTGTAGCACGAGCGGAGTTTGGGAGGTCCTGGTCGTGGCTGTTCTCCTACCCACGAAGGTGATTCTATTCTATCGCAAACACTGCCGCCCAGCACCCCTCTATCACGAAGAAACGTGCCTAGACGAGCAAACTCGTGGTTGTGTCCCGGCTGTGGGGCCAAGCCGACAGCGTCACGTCATCCCGACCGTTCCTCTAAATGGCGCGACCGCCAGCTCGACAAGGAACCACACACTCCGCTTCCGCCACGTGTTATTGTGTTATTTACCTCAATTCCATTTACATGTTCACTTTCTATAACTCTGATATTAAACGACAACTGAACAAGTGTTAAAGTTTAAAAAAAAAAAAACATTTAGATTCGCCATACACTCTCGTGGAATTTTAAACGGCAAAGAATTCTTATCTGCGATTAAGACTGGACATCAGACAATTTATGATGGAAGCATTAATCAACAAAATATTTATAAGAAAAAAACTAGCAAAGATTTATAAAAACAAAAAAGATCTGGTGTGAAGTAAAACTTGCGCAGACAAAAAAAAAATACGTAAGGTTAGAAACTGCAGAATATGCAAAATTACGTTCAATTTAAATTATACAGCAAAGAAAATTATTGAGGCTAAAATTGCGAGGTAGAGAAAAATTGTATGAGGTGAAAAATTGCAAAGGTTACAAAATTACATGAGGTTAATATTTTATGTCCATTCAAGTTACTCATAAATTGATGAACAAAGGATGAGTCTTGACTATGTGAATCTCATGAAATCTCCTAGCAAATGCTGTTATCTGAACAATCTCTGACGGTTAAACTTGTGTTAGAACCGGTTAACGATTAAAATCCTAACATGAACTGTGAATTTACAAACAATAAAACAAATATACATCACGTGTTAGCGTCGGTTGAAAATTCGCATATTTCCGCTTGGAAAACCGCAAGAATTAGCTACGCGTGTTGGAGAAACTGTGGCGTCGTCGTCGTTACGATTAATTTTCGTTAAACAACGGCTCCCCCTTTTTATTAACTACCAAACCAACTAAACTTAACCCAGCTTCCTTACCGCATACTTTCACTCACACGCCACTTATCTTCTATCAAACAAGTCAACTCCTGCCAACCTTCTCACTAGGTACTCCCCAGAAATGAATTTCCTAGGAGAGCTATCATCTACCAGAAAAGAACTAAACGTGCACACGGTTGCCTATGTTTAACGATTTTCTTGATTGATTTTTTTTTTTAATTCAAATTTTTAACTGCGATTTCGGGCCGCTTTTTTTCAGTGCGAAATTTTAATTCAAATTTGGTCACCACAATCTCAATAAAAAAATCGTCCTATTTTTAAGTTTTCGTGGAACTTCACATATGATATTAAAAAATAAAATCATATTTTTCCATTTACTACATTACTTTTAGTGTAAAATCTATTATACTGTCAGTAAATTTTAATAAACGATATTTCTCAATTCTTCAGGTTTCTATATACGAGTGAAAAGTTAGAGGAAAATAATCCAGAACAAAGACGAAAACAAAACTGTTGATATATGTATTATATATTCTAAGATCACTTTAAATGTATAGGTACTAAAAAAATTTTACGACATCATTAGGATTATTTGGTTAACAATGCCGAATCGGCTTTTCGCATTAAGGTCCTTGTAAACTTGTAAGCCATGTCGCGTGCCTACAGAATTTCCTGTGTTGCCTCAAGCAGAATTTTGCGGGTTCCGTTCTTTGACTAAAGTTGTAAAATTTTATTACATACATTTTAATTTTGAACAAAAAATCTTCCAACGAATTAAAAGAAATGTAAATTGCTAAAAAATCTACAGACTATTTTAAATAATAAATCAATGCACCTCCACCGGGCATTGGCTGATTTAAAACCGGTTGTAGGATTTCATAAGGAGGAGGACCTCCAAATGCTCCAGAACGACTAAATTCTAAAAGTGAAAATATAAATTCTGCACCTTAAGAACTGCGTTTTTTACCATTGGTTGACATTTTATTCTTCAATCCAATTCGTTAAAGAAAAAATGTTTGGTCCGAATTTTTTGATAGAGCTATGATTATCAGGATCATCCACATACGTTCTTACAGGATTTCAAACTATAAGGGTGATAAGTATGTAGGTACCAATTTATTTTAGTTATACGAACAAAATCTCGTTTTATGATTAATACACGTAACGATAGAGTTGTTAACTTCGTTTTGTGCATGCATTAAAATCACGTTATACTAATTTTCTGTTTGTTATAGTATTTTTATACAGATATACCAGCACTTATTGTGGACTAACGAAAAATATTCTTGGTGCAGGTTAATAAAAACTCACTTAACTATGTTCAAATACAAAATTCGACTTAAAAATTACACTCGAAAGTTGTAATTTTCTAAATGCAACACCCCAACACCGTATATATTTTTTGAGATTTATAGATTCTTTATAAATAGAATTGTTTTTTTTTTGTATCATCATTTGACAAGATATATTTTTCGAGAAAAAGTTATATACATACATACATATACTCAAGTTTTTCGCATGTATTTTATAACATTTGTTTCAAAACAATTTTGAGAAAATTTTTTCCCGTAACATCGAAATAAATTTTCGTTAAGCGGTAATCAAATTTTAAACTATTAATTGATGGATGACAATGAGATCTGGTTGTGTAAAAAATGTGAACTGCTAGAAACTGTACAATCCGGGAAGTAAATTTTAGACAAACCTCTCCAACAAAAAAGACGGAATTCGGAAAACAATATAACACCACACATCCAGAAAATGGGAGTGATTACGTAATAAGTACGCTTCCAACTGCGGAATAAAACTCGATCAATTCTGTCACCGATGACTTTCCCAACTTAAAGGAGTGACCCGAATGATTGTTACACACTCTTGCATAAGGATTCAGATTCTTATTCCAAACAGGTGTATACCTACCCTTGGCTTGTAACAACTTCAAGTAGAGCAGATACCCCAAGAGATTTCCGAAATGTGCCGAAACCGTAGTTCAAAAAACGAAGGAAATACCAACATAAAGAAAATACTCACCGCAGACAATAACTACAAAACCAGTTTTAAGCTAACAATGCTAAGAAACAAGTGAATCAACCAAAGTAATGAAGTCACCAAGTGCAGAAGCACTCAAGTAGGTTATACAAAAAACAGAACACACGTAATTGAATGCGGATGTCCACACCAGAGTTGCATATCATCAAGGTTGCGCATCATAACATCAACACATTAAAGAAGGAAGGTCAATGTTTTCGTTCTTTATTTAGCCACCTCGTGTCAGCGTCGACAACTAAAAGTGGCGCGAAACTGGAAATGATAAACGAATCTCCAAACCTACTAACTGGGTGTCGTTATCTTACTGTGTCTTTTATTCGCAAACAACAGGAAAAATAAATGTTGCCTTATTTATGTTATATTGTTCCGCCAGAGCACTCCCTTTGAAAACCTGAAAATTTAATTAATTTCTAACCATATATTACTGATCCAGGCCAGATTTTAGTAAGAATAAAACGGTCAGACTTTATTTTTCACAAATTCACGAACTATTAATCAGTGCCGAAACCAAAGAATATTTAGGTATAGGCGAACCTTGTGTTAGGCGCCCCTCCCCTATACATAAAAATGCAATTTTACAGAACAGTTTTATTTATATTTTTTAATAAGTATGCAAAACAGATACTATGATAAAATATAAAAAAAAGAAAAAAATTCGAGATTATACATATAGGTATATAATATGTATAAATCTATAAATATTATATAAGTTCAAAATAAAATCAACATTAAAAAACCTGTCGCACCGGTTACATGTTTCTGAGCTTCCGTTCAAAATAAAAAAAGATTAATATGACATAATTCTTGGTATAGTTTTGGAAATTTCATTCTACCCTATAAAATTTTATTGACGATAACGAGAGGGACAGTAGTACAATGGTAAGAAATATTTATGGCTCACACCAGTTCACTCGAACTTGTCTGAGAATATTTGGCAGGTAGTTGTCCTCATAAAATAATGCTCATTTCCGTTCATAAGTAACGATGGTCCCAGCCCGGACCTGGATTATTCTGGTTTCTAACATCTGGGGATTACCGGCACGCGACAACTTAAGTTGTAAATATCTCTTGCTATTGTACTACTGTGCGTCTCGTTATTGCCAATAAAATTTTATAGGGTACAATGAAATTTTCGAAACTATACAACAACATTTTTGGACGAATTTGGCGCCCCTTGTCGTTGGCGCCCCTAGGCAAGGGCCTACTCGGCCTATAGCTAGTTTCGGCACTGCTATTAATAATAAAATATCTATAAAAACGGTGTTGTTAATTATTCCCACTTCTCTCGAAGAACATGATGTCCTACAAAAAAACTTCTTAAAACCCAATTCCATAAAAACCACAAAACATACAATTAAAAACAAACCACCCATTAGTACAGCCTTCATTTTCACATCTAGATCCAACGGAAACGAAATACTAAAATTGTCAGCATCAGTAAACGCCTCCCTTAACACACCAGACCATTGTTTCGTAATTTTCCCAACATCAGTCTTGCCATCAGCTGACGTAATCCTAAACTCTACATCATTACAACAACAACTGCAGGTAAAAAACGGGCCTTCAATTCGCAAAATCGTATCCCCATTGGCGTCTTTAACAGCAAAAGTTGGATAGAAAATGCTCCATTCTTGCTGGATTGTCCCCAGAATAGTTCCAGGGGGCGCTGACACTTCCATACTCTAGAATTTTCATGAAATCAAAATTTCAGAGTTATTGTAGACGTACTTGTAGGCAGCAGGGAAAGCAACAACCTTGGCAAGCTAAGGGTCGGTAAAAGTGTATCACTTCGGTTTTGTAGTTGTCTAAAATTTTCATGTCGAAGGGGCGGATTTGACCGCAACAGTAGCGGACGAGGCAGTCGGAGTCTTCGGCCGCGTAGTAAACGTCCTGTCCTAGGGTGTTTCTTATTTTGAATTTATTCTTCGTTTCGAAACCGGTTATAGCTGTATTGAGAATAATAGAAGATTTTATTGTTATTTTGGAGAAGAATTAATGTACCTTCGAAGAGTTCGATTTTTTGGTGGACGAGCAACTGGTCGATCATGCTAAGGTACTCTAATCCTGGGGGACAGTTTGGTGGTATGCCTGCGGGCATGGGCATCCAGTTGGCTGCAAACAATATTTTCGTGTATATAAAAGCTGGCAGTTTAACATTTTTGACTTCATAATAATGTTCATTTACAATAAGAATAAGTATTTTCACGTCCAGTTATCGCTCTTACGTAATAGGTAGGTACATGAATTTTACTGTTTACCTTAGAACTCTAGATTTTTGAAAAAAGATATCAAAAGTGTCATTTAAAAACCATGAAACCGAATGCTCTGAAACGTTTTAAGGTAATCGTAAACATGGCAAATCACTAATAGATTTTTTTTAGTTACTAATTCTAAACACTTGATGACGCCATTTCAAAATTTTGTTACATAAATCCTACCTAAAATCTGCAAAATGTTCTGTGTTAAAATGTGTAGTCTGTCTGCACATTTATAGTTTTTACGATTGCTTATAAAGGTATCTCAAAAAATTTAATGAATGAGAAAATATAGCTTACAGATTAAACCAAAAAGGGCCTAACTCAATCCCCCAAAAATTCTAGCAATACCGTGATGTTGTTATATTAGTACTCGTATTACACTGTACATATCCAGATCGACATATTTATCCCTACTGTAAAATTCATGACGTCATCACAAAATTTTTAGTAAAAATTCAGTTGAAACACATCTTACCTGTGATTTAACAGATGGCATCTATTTTAGTTTTAACTTAAAATGATCACTATCAAATTGTGAAAGTTTTGGAGACTCCTGGTATTTTATTTTGGGAGGAATCTTAAAAGTCCCCTACGTTTTGTTTTTGACAGAAGTTGAAAATATTTCCGGGGTTCTTGTGTTTTGATCTTTGGAAAAGTTTTAAAGAATTTTGGACACGTTGTTAGTGTCTTTTTTTCTAAGAATGTGAAAAAATCTTTGAGGCCCCTTATTCTTTGTTTCTAATAAAATTCGTAGAATCAAAATTTTTAATTTATCTAAGAATCTGAATTTGTTTTGTTTCCTGCGTTGCAAAGGCAAGGGAAGTTTTGTTTAAATATCAAGACCAATAACCAATTTTTATCATAACATTTCAAAATTTTCAACAAAACTTAGTTTAATAAAATTTGTAAGACATCTTGCTGCTAAAAATATATAGTGAAGATTTATTAGTATTATTATATATATATCATTATGATAAAAAATTATAGTTAATCCAGTTAAGTACCCACTCCAATGCTGATAAGCCAAAAATCTATTTTTAAAACAAAACCAAATTTACGAAAACGCAAAATTTTCAGATGTAAGCAATTACACACGATTGCAAAATGCACTAGATACGTCACAAACTTCAAAATATTAATCAATATAGTTTGGTCTTAAAACTATAAACCTTTTCTTAAGAAATTGAACTTACCTGGAGGACCTCCTTGGGCCGTTGGTTGGTTTATAACCGGCAGTTCAACTCCATACGAAGGAGGATGATTTTCATGGACTCCGGGTTGACCATGATCTAAAAATAAAAGCATAGTTTCCCGTTTCGAGAAGTATTTTGTTTACCTTTTGGTGTCGCTGCCGGCATTTTGATCTCCAATGGAACTAAGCCAACAAGAAATTATTGAAGCGAGTTTTTCAATATATGTGGTTATCGGAGTGATTCCTTGAGCATGGGGAAAAATGATGCGCGTGTAAACATAAAGTTGTGATAAAAGATAAAGTGATAATATAGGTACCACCTTGTTCTGTGAATCAATAAAGCATTGGATGTGGTTATCTACGTCAAGGAATTCAGAGAAAGTTCACTTTATATACTTTTCCGGTACTTGTCTTTCCTGTGATAAGTGTTTTTGCCGAAAAGTATATATTTTTTTTATGAATGTGCTTAAATCATGTGATGTTTCAGTTAGTAACAAGTCGCCAGAACTACCGGAACTACCCGAAATAAAAATAACTACTCTCTCAACAGACGCACTCAAGACTCAAGAACACAGTCGCAACATTCAATGCTGGAAGTTCTGGTCATACATGCACGCACTTTTGTAAATAAATCGCTTGACTGACAAAACAAATTCTTCTTGTACTCAGGCTTGTATCTGCGGATTTCCCCGCCACATGAACATGAGAATCAAGGTGAATATTCGCATATACACAAAATACTTATAACATATTTTTCATTTAAAATTGTTGCTGTTTTAGTGTTTTGAGTTAGTAATAACAGTGATTTACAAAATGAAACTTTTTATAATCAGCAGACATAAAACTACACGTTCATAACGTGTTTTTTCTGCTGATTTACGACTCAACTTTTAGTTTTTTTTTTTTTGCACGTACTTATATTTAAAAATTATATAAAGAGAAAATCATACAAAATAAGGTATTTACGCGAAAAAAGATCCTTATCATCTTCACAAGGACATAAAATTCAATTTGTCAGTCATTAGCTAACCATAAATATTAATAAACTACATGAAAATGTAATGTAATTTGTTGACATGGTCACATTTTTGTCAAAAATGTACTGATTCGAATATTTCGAGATCATGATTGCATATAGTACCTATACTATAGTCATGTCCATGTCGATTGTCTCGAACTGTTATCGATTTAAAATCAGCCCGACTTGATAATAAAGTGGTGCATGTTAAATTTATCGCTTGTCAAAAATTGCATTTGTTTATTGTTAATTAGGTATGTGAGGATCATTTTTAGATAAAATACCAATAAATTCCTTGAACAGATAAATAAAATCTCTCGTATTAATACTGTGACGTATGTTAGTTATAAGTAGTATACAGTTACAACATATCTATTGTACGTATGATTATTATTTGACATGATTTGATTTTTGGTGATACATTTTAAAATTCGTAGTAATTTATATTTGTTTTAGTATTTCCTCATTTGAAGTGTTTTTTCAAAGCAATACTTTTTTGCGCAAGTTAACAAACACTAAAAATATTTGCTTTCGATAACACATTATTATAACGATGAATGAACTGTGTTTATTTTAAACTTGCATGCAGTTACGATTTATTTAAAATTCTTCTTATAAGGCAAATTTAAAATAAGGTATATAGGAACTGTAAGATTATTATAAGAAAGAGTCATCACCTAGACAAAAAATAAATTTTTGTTTACCAGATATATGAACTAGATGTAACTACAGTATCGCAACTTACAAAGTTTTTTCCGAAATACGTACATTTTACGAAAATTATTATTAATTACGCCTCAGAAATGAATCGCACTATTTGTTTTTTTTTTTTTTAATTCAAAATAAGTAATTACCTTTTAGTTCTACATAAAATTATATGTATATTCCGGCAAGGCACTAAGCCTCAAAGTGACACAATAAATGTTTATAGTAATTTTAAGAAAATGTGTTCTACAAAGTTATTCAAACTAACAAGGCATGCGACCTTCACATTTGAAGTGACGTTTAGTAAACAACATTCTAAAACGAACCAGAGAAATTTTGGTTAGGGATTTGCCATTATAACAATATCGTATAGAAAACAAAATTTTAAATAATAACAGGCTGCGATTAATACATGTATAAGGTTATCCTATTTCTTTCCACTAACATTAGCTCTCTGTATAACACGGCGTACGTGTACCGATCACAACCTTCCTTTATCAAAAATTTTTGTTCATACGGTATAAAACTAGAACACTGGTCGCTTTCATCTCATTAAGGGAATGACCTCACTAATTAAACATGCACTTAATTTTCAATGTTGTTAATATATTAAACAAACCCCCTAGCAAATTCCTAGTTATCATCCTAATTATCTCCACAAAATTTAATTAAGCGAATGAGTAAAAAAAATTATCATTAAATTATAATTAATTTAATGTAGGTACTTTTCATACTGATCAAGCTTTCAAGTTGATTATTCTCACTAGTGGTATATTAATTATCCCGATTATAATTTGTTAAAATGACGCTTAATATTATGCCATCTAAACAAAAATAACTATTTAATTATTAATAAATAATAGCTAGTTATTTTAAAATGAAATGGTAGTAAATGAAAAAATATTGCAGGTCATAATTTCCAACAAAAAGGGAAAGCTCAAATATTCTATGATTCTATATTGTTACGATTGACGGGCGAATAATTAATTGGGCGTAGGTAAAAACTCAACAATTTATTTCTTTTAACTGGTATTTACACGACTAACTACGATTACGTACAAAACAACTTCGCAACTTAAATGCACTCCACTCTTGACTGAATCGGTTCCCGAGGGTGGCCTCTATTTAAACCTATGCGTGCCTCTCGATGGATCCAGAACGCCGTATCGAGAGTCTTCTGGGTCCGCAATCGAGACTTCCGCTTGCATCCGCGCGGCTCATGAGTCAGACTACATACGAGAAGCAGCACGTACATACTAGAAGACGCATAGGCGTCGTACCGGGGCGGCGTATTTCGTAACAATATGTAATAATATATTCATTCGTCCGTAGTATAAACCTTTTGCACGACAAAGATGGTTGCTGATTCAGTAGTAACAGTCATGTGAAAAACATGGTAATATTTGTCCGCACTCAAATTTAGGTTGGCAACAGTGACAAATATTACCATATTTTTTAGCTGGACCACTGAATCGGTGGCCTACTTAGTCGTGCAAAAGGTCTCTTCTCTATTATAATTTATTTATAGCATTTTTCATATTAATTAAATTATTCCTACTATATATATATATTACTTATCTTGGTTATTCTTTGTTAAATTTTTGTTTATTGTTATCCCATCTAAATCGATGTAAATGTTTAGTTAGTTTAGTTATTCATAAATTAATAAATAACTTCATTTTAAAGTGAAGTCTTAATATAATTGATATCTGAAGGTAGATTTCCAGTAGAAAGAAAAAAATGCGTTTAAAGCTAGATAAAGTTCACCTAGCCTTAAAGCACCACAATCACCATTCCCAACTTATTTAGATTTATATTTTTATGTGCTACAGTAGGTGGTGTGATAACCCAGACATCCCGCCTTAATTTGACATGTGAACATACATTTTAAACCCGCGAAAAATTAAAAAATTTGGCCTTGAACTGTGAACTTCAGCAAAATGGAACCTACGTTGTGTTTTTTTATGGCAGAATGCGTTCTAATTCTATGTGGTGAACCCCAAGGTCAGAAAAATGCCCCAAATAAAACACAAAATATGAAAAACAAAAATCGTTTATTCCTCCAACCGGACGAAAAAAAAAAGAAAAAAAAAAAGCTGCGATGAAGTCCATTTTGGAATTTCTAATGTTGGTAATTTAACTTGAATATTGTTAGTAGGTTATAACTTAAGAGTTGGTGATACCGATATTTGTGAATCTGGTTAAAATTTGGAGATAAGATGTTGTGAACGTGTGATTACTCTATAATATAAAGATTCGTATTGTTCACGAAGATCACTAAGAGGTTCTGTCGAAGTGCTCTCTTCATCAGTTTGTTTGGCCAGTAGACGAAGTTTCTAATGATTCGATAATTAATTATTTGCCATTTATCTAACTCATCTAATAACGGCTCAACGCGTGGTAGTTTGTATCTACAGCCGTGGTCTGTATTTAAGGCCAGTCGCTACGTTTTCTGCGTGGAATTTTCGGTCTATTTTCAGAATGTAATATCTCCGTTAATAACAGACCTACGGTTTTGAAATTTTACATGTATGTTGTCCATAACTTTCTCTATATAACCTAAGAGCAATTTTGTTAAAAACAGTTTGTGATCATATTTTTCACAAGGTAGTTAAGAACATTCATTATCATTACTAACTCAAGACTCTTTCAACATTCATCATTCGTCCATCACTCACTCACTTAACATTCATTTCTGGACCAAATGATCATACTGTGATAACCCAAACATCCCGCGTAAATTGACATGTGAAAAAAAGTGAAAAGCCCTTGAAAAATTCAAAAATTCAAAAATTTTGCCTTGGCTGTGATCGTCTGACAAAATGGAACTTACGTTGTGTTTTTTTTTTGTGGCGGAATGCGTTCAGATGCAAGTGGTGGACCCCAAGGTTGGAAAAGTACCGTTAAATAAAACACAAAAAATATGTAAGACACAAAATGTTTTATTCCCCCACTGACAAAAAAAAAAAGAAAAAACAAGCTGCGACTAAGTCGCGCAGTTTGAAGACCTTCTTAGTGCTCAGCTACAAAAAAAAATCCAAACTTTGATTGAAATCAAATTAAGCCTTCTAAATCAATGCAAATATTTGAATATCATAAATTTGATAAAAACAACGCAAAATGTGAAGTAAAGTAACTGGATGCAAATACAAAAGTTATTACGGACGTTTGGCGGCAAATTTAAAATTATGCCAGTCAACAAGAGAACAAAATTTTTGTACACCGGCAACGGCACCAGAACGCTATAAGAGTGTGACGACCGAACTATTCCAATTTCATTCTAGAACACAGCAAAATTACCCATAGGGGGCGTTGTAGCAGGAGCGGATTTGAGGCTGTTCTTCCACCACGACGGTGATTCTATTCTATCGACAAGTACTGCCGCCCAGCACCCCTCTATCACGAATAAACGTGCCTAGACGACCAGGCAGTTACAGTCGCAAACTCGTGGTTGGGTCCCGGCTATCACGAAGCCGACAGCGTTACGCCATCCCGACCGTCCCTGACTTCTATTCAAGACCTGCATCTTTTGTGCAGATGGTGCGGCCGCCAGCCGCCAGTTCGATTAGGAACCGCGCCCTCCGCTTCTGCCACGTGTTTCTGTGTTTTTTAACCTCAATTCCATTTAAATGTTCACTTTATATAACTCCGATATTAACGACAACTGAACATGTGTTAAAGTTACAAAACAAGCAATAAACAACATTTATTGGCATACACTCTCGTTAATTTTTTTAAAGAGCAAAGAATTCGTATCTGAGATTAAGATCGGACATTAGACAATTTTATGATGGAAGCATTAATCAACAAAATATTTACAAAACAAAAAACTAGCAAAGATTTATAAAAACCAAAAAAAAAAGATCTGGTGTTAAGTAAAACTTGTGCAGAAAAAAAATACGTGAGGTTAGAGACTGCAGAGCATGAAAATTTACGTTCAATTTAAATTATACAGCAAACAAAATTACTGGGGCTAAAATTGTGAGATAAAGAAAATTGTATGAGGTGAAAAATTGCAAAGCTAACAAAATTACATGAGGCTAATATTTTATGTCCATTCGAGTTATTGTTTAATTTTCAAAAGTGAAGTTATTCAGCTGCATTGTGGGCCATCGTTTTACATTCCCCCAGACGAACAAACACACAAAAACATAGCAGACAATCTGAAGGTTCAAAATGGCGTCGAACGAATGCGTCGTTAAAAAAAAAAAATGCGTTAAAAATATGTTTCCCAAAAATGTGATCAATCCTGTGGCGTTATGCAAATAATGGTCTAACTCAAAGGAATAAAATGCACGTCCTACATAACTCACAATGTTGTTAATTTGTTCAACGAGATTTTACAGTTCAAACATGTGCTCGGTTTGAAAATACTGTTTCAACATGGCCGCTGCCAGAATAAAGAATTTACCTGATGTTAAATTATGCCACACTTATCAACGATTCAAACATAGAATTTATTATGTTAAATGATCCCTTGATCCAACTGACTAGTTACTTAAAACCATTAGCTTTGAGAGTTTATATCGTGCACTATCCCCAGCTTATCCCAAACAAACACATGATAAATAAACAACACAAAATGTACCCGGCGTTGCGAGGAATATGCGTCTCGGTGATGTAATTTTCAACGTTGCGAGAAAATATATCTCGGTGATATAGCTTTCCACGTTGCAAGAAAATATCTCAATATCTTGATGATGTGATGATGATATAACTTGACGGTTACTGTACCTCAGTCTACGATATTATGAATTCTACCGCACTTTCACGGTCTTTTCCCAGAGTGGAGCAACGTTGATTTAACTGCCGTAAATGAACTATTAGCAATCTTGTGTGACGAATTAAGAAGTGTTAAAATGTAACACTTAAGTGTAAGCATCCAGAAACGTTATTCATAATTAAATAAACAAAGAATGAGTCCTGACTAAGTGAATTTCATGAAATCTCCTAGCAAATGCTCTACCTAAATATTCTCCGGACCGTCAAATTGTGTTAGACTTAGTTAACGATTAAAATCCTAACATGAACTGTGAATTCACAAAGAATAAAACCAATTTACAACACGTGTTCGCGTCGATCGAAAATTCGCATATTTCCTCTTCGAAAGCCGCAAAAATTAGCTACGCGTGTTGGGGAAACTGTGGCGTCGTCGTGGTTACGATTAAGTTTCGTTAAACGAAGGCTTTCCCTTTTTTATTAACTACCAAACCAATTAACCTAGTTAATTCACCAAACCAACAGTGGCGTGCCACCTACTCTCTACCAAATAAGTAACCTTCGCTACCAATCCTCACTAGATACTACCAAGAAAATCTCTAGGAGCTACCAACTATCAGAAAAGAACTAAACGTGCACATTGTCGCCTATGTTTAACGATTTTCTTGATTCAATTTCTTTTTCAAATTCAAATTATTCAAATGCGATTTCGCGCCGCTGTTTTTTTTCAGCGCGAAATTTTAATTCAAATCTGGTCACCACAATACACATTCCAATATTCATATTTTAAAACTTATGTCATCTATCAATATATATATTCCAGTGGCGGCTCGTGACTGTCTGATGTGGTGAGGCGATGATAGAAGTTTGACAATAATAGTAATATTACTTGGTCATACTAGTTAGTAATAATAGAAGTCTTGCCTGAATACCGGTCATTCCCGGGTCAGTGGTAGGTCCCAATAATAATAATAATAATAACACTGTAACGAAGCGAATTTTCGCGGGCCGGAAACCGTGACGCGTACCGCGAGAGCCGGGGGTAAATTCGCGATCGCCGCGCCGCCGCGGCGGAAGAAGAGGACTCTTGCCTAAAACTCCAAGGAGTGCGGAAGTGCTGGGGCTGTTTGAGTGATTTTTGATGATTGAGAAGCGAGAAGAGTGCATTTCGACCCTCCGACCACCGTAAGTACCTTTTTGGGTCGTCTGCCCGTGTTAGTACCGGTTTTGGAATCGCCGCTCCCGAGCGAGAAACCGTGTCACCGTCACCGCGTTTTTTTTTGTCACCGTCGAAAGTCGACACCGTCGTACACGCGTCGTTACCGTCACCGCGCTCCCCTCCCGGGTCGCCGTACCGTCTTCGCGCGATTTCCAGATCTCAAGGTCGCCGCCCCTAGAGTCAGAAGGAGGCCGTCCTGAGGGAAGTTGCCGCCCAGGAGGAACGACCGTGCCGGACGTTTAATTCTTTTTTTGTTGTAAAACCGTTTGTTAGCTATTTAAGTTGTTTAGCCGTAGTTTTATTATTTTAGACCGTGTAGCTGGTGGCAGGGAATAAACCCTATTTTTGTTATAACACATCCTCGCCGTTTTATTTATTATTCTCGAGTTTTCGCGGCGGCTCACCACCTGAATTCTGTGTCTCCGGCTTTAGAGCACCCCGGCGCTCCCTCCCCCGGAGAGGGAGCTGGCGCCCGAGCGACCGCCGCTCCTGACCGAAGGCGCCACCCCCGGCGGCGTGAAGGTAGCCGCATAAGCTTGGTCGACCAGACGTGTTTCTGACATCAGCGATACTAGTCGACCCAAAGCTTGGCACTCAAGTACGCCGCCACCCCATACGTTATCGGCGAGATTTCGGACCGTCACCGGACCGTCCGTCCCTCTCATCCGGAATTTCGTCGCAACACCCATAACACATTGAATCAACAATGTTTTTACAAGTCAAAGTTTTGTTGAAAGTAGCACTTTCTTGGAGGGATTCGGGAATAGTTGTTGTGTTCTTTTCTAAACGTTTTAAGCCCATGAAATTTTTAATGTGTACTTTGGAACTTTCATGTAATTTTGCACTTCGGATGAAATTCTTTAAATCGTTATATCCCGGGATGTTGTGTAAATATTACGGCAGAGCCATTTATGTTTCGTAGGTACCAAGTTGATTTAAAAAACTTGGAGTACTGACGATTCTGTCGCTTATCAATGGAAGTTAAATGAATTGACGGTTTTGACTGCTCGATATTTAGCAAAATTTGCCGACGTTCTAGCTCGGTTCGCCGTGAAAACGGCGTTTCAAGAAGCAACATGACGATATCGTAATCGGGATTCATTTTTCACTCACCTGTACCTATGAAAGAGACAATGATACAAAACACCAACACGTGGCTTTTTATTCACGTTCATGCTAATTACCCACGCACCCCGCAACCCTACCGTTCTGTAAAATAAATGGAAAAATGGTTTCATGAGTACGCCGAAATTGGCCGAGAAGCACCGAAGATATCGCCTCAGTTCCGAGCGAACGCATGTATAGGAGTATAGGAGCTGAGCCATGGAAATCCTTGTCTGTGATTGGGCTTCGCTGGTTCAAGTGAACCGACGTTCTGGCCGCTTCAGTTAAAGAACTAGGGGCATAAATCATACTGTATTCAACGAAAAATGTCAGCAGGAAGCGTAAAAAATAAAAAATCATGTACAGATTTCCCATTTCAACACATTTTTGTAACTAAAAATGCATTGAAAACTCTTTTTAAATTATAAATTAAGTCAATCTGTTCTTAAGATATATGCTGTGAGGCGCCGCCTCACTTGCCTCATCTGACGAGCCACCACTGATATATTCTTATTATTCGCTTTTCTTATTCATATCCACACATTCAACAATTATTAATAGATAGAACAAAGCTCATTTATTTTGTATCCCTAAAATAATTCCTCCTCCATTGTTTTCGTACTGTAGAATAGCAAAATTGACTTTATTAGACATTTATTACTAATTAATACAACTTATAACAAACATGAGTAACAGTAACGTGTTAAATTGGTTTTAACGCAGGCTAAGCGAGCAGCTTGTCTTAAATTTGCGAACTAGATCTGGGATTTACTTCCTGGTGTGTCAGTTCAGTAACAGGAAACTTGTAAGTAGTACCAACTTTTCTGTTCGGTGGTAGTACAGTCTTATTCGATGAAAAAGCGTACCTACAGTATATTGTACACGTTCTTGTCAGTGACAATTTAGTGACACGATTTATCAAAAAAATCCATCTAATAATAATTAATTAGTCGAAAAGGACAATTCTGAATCAAACCTGTTAAAATTTAAATGTTGTAAAAAAATAAACAACCAATGAGATTTACAAAATTAACTCGTTAACTATGGAAATTTGCAATTTTGACACCCTTTAAATTTAACAAGTTTTTACATTATCATCAATATAATCAATTACAGTTTGCAAGTATGCCTCAACATTTGACTCTCCTCAAAAATGTTCATATCATAACGCGACTGTAAGATGGTTGGTCAATTTGAGTTGTTGCGGTAATTACAAATTAAACACAAGTGCAATTTTAAGAATTAATCCGGGACAGCAGACAGACTGACAGACGAACAGACAGACGGAAACGGGAGACCTATTTCTTCGTCTTCTAGGGGTCATGAAAGGTCAAGAAAATATAAAAGTACAGAGTCGGACGACGGACTCGATTAGAATACTGCCTTTGCTTACGCTCGGGAAGTAATAAGAGGTCCTCTTGATCAGAATTTTAATTAGACACCCACTACATAAAAGAGTAAATTTTAACGTGAAAAAATACAAAATATTTAGTTGTATTGTGTTGCATATTATGTACAAAAATGTTTGACTGTTTAAAAAATCAGAAACTTTGTTTCAGTAAAATAATAACAAAATTCATGACAGCTGCGCAAATTATATTCATTGTATTTTCCTGGTTATTTTGAAAATGAGAGTAAATAAAATTTATCATTGGTAAATAAATTAAGATTAACTCCATCTATCGCGGCAACGCCCAGTCACTGCAGCTCCCTCTCTTTGTTTACCTTTCGTTTGACGTTGGTGCCGGTTTGACAGCTGGCGATTTGTTTGCCCGTAATGACTTGTTTAAATTCATGAAAATAAATTGAATAAGTGGCGTAAATTGTAATTCCTACCATGAAATAATTTATTTCATTTAACCCCGTGACCCGGCACAGTGAACAACGAAGTGCTAGCAACAATAACAACATAGAAACAACAACCAGTATTCATAGATAACAGTCACAATTTCGATCTCTGATAAGTTATCACAATGTTGTGTGTGCCCGACAACCCCACCATCTAACTCCCATTATAGTCGCCTTCCGATGAACGCCCCAAGAGATGTAACGGCGACAAACATGTATAGGTTAAAAGTGTACAAAGGCATCTTTTGCTTTATCCTTCTCTTTGACTTAGTCCTAAGTGAGCAAGTGCGTTCTCACCAAAAACCCCACTAACTGTCTTGTTTTAGGCAAAACCTGCAGCACAGGCGATCTCACTCGCCACCCCCAGTGCCACGAAACCCAACTTTGTGACGGCAGGACCGGCACCTGTCAGTGCCAACCGGGCTTTGAACCGCACAATGACACGTTCTGCATCAGTGTGAATCCCCGCAGTTCGCGAGCTTCAACACCAAACACTTCTAGCCTTGTAGCGAGCCACAACAGTGGCTCGATTGTTGCCGGAATCCTCATTCCATTATTTTTAATACTTTTTGTGATATATGCAGTGTATGTTAGTAGAAAGTATAAGTTAGTGACGTGGTTTAGGAGGAAGATCCACCAAAGAAACAACAACTACGACGAATTTATGATTGGACAAGAGCAGGATCTAGAGGATGATGATCCACCTCTTCGCTAAGATGTGCCATACAACACTTTCTCTTTACTGTTAATGTGAATTAGGTTCTTGATTCCGAATTCCACTTTGCCATCAATGTATGCCTATACCAAAGCTCTTATATTTGTAATCTTAATCAATAAATTAATTTATTACTATTAGAGGTGGGTTTCTGTGTTAATATAATTGTCAATGATGATTCTTGAGGGATTACAAAATAAAAATAACATTCTAATAGCAGTCCAAAATCAATATAGCTGAAAGCCACTCGTCGTTTAATAATTTACAACTTCATTATTATTTTCGTATACTAAATTTTACATTTGACCTTTCGTTTAGTAAAATATTGAAACGAATCACCGACTTAAAATTCACGTCATTTCGTATTTACGCGAAGTAATTGATTTTCCTTGCCTCGAAAGCAGAACAACTACTTCTAAAAACTTCGTTTAGTCGATAAACTTTGGCGATGATGTCATCACTTTTTACCGACGCAAGTAACAATACACATAGGTTACAGTAAGGTTTCGATCATTGGTAAATTGAAAATCTATAAAAGACATAACAAACCATTTATCCTTGTTAAGTGTTAGATTATTCAGTTTACACCAATCAAGTAAACGATTAAGATTGTGTTGAAGAATATCACAGTCTCTTGCACTATAAACTTCAATAAACAGTTTAAGATCGTCAGCAAAAATCAGTTTTTCAGTAATTAACAATGTCATTAATAAATATTATGAACAATAAGGGTCCTAAATTGGACCCCTGTGGGATACCAGAAGTCGGAGAGATGGAATTAGAGCGAAAATTACGATATATAAAAACTTGCTGTCTATTCATTAGATATGACTGGAATAATGTGATCAAGGGATCTGAAAAACCATATTGCCGTAACTTGTCTAATAAATATACATATAATGGTCAATTTTATCAAATGCTTTACAAAAATCCGTACCTATAAATTGTATCCACTTGACCACGATTATTAATGGATTCAGAAACGAATTGTGAAAAACATGAAGATTAGTTACAGTAGATCTTTTTTCAACAAATCCATGTTGATAAGGAGTAATAAATGGTTTAACAGTAGAATAAATTCGTTTGTACAATAATGATTCAAATAGTTTAGCAAAGTTGCACAACAGACTAATAGGTCTGTAATTCTGAACATAGGTCACATCTCCTGATTTAAATACCGGACAGATGTTAGATGTTTTCCAAATATGAGGTATTGAACACTGTTTTAAAATGCAGTTGAATATTTTTGAAAGTGGGGTCACTAAAATATTTACACAATCCAAAAGTAAAAAACTAGGAATACCATCAGGGCCCGCCGTAAAAGAATTTTTAGATGATTTTAAAGCTAGAAAAATATCGTGTTCTGAAAAGGAATCACAAGAAACAAAAAGCTGGGGAGCTAGTTTAAGATTCGTTGATGGGCAGCTGCTGGGATCAGATTCAGAGTAGGTAAACACTCTTGAAATAATCAGCGAAAGCAGTGACTATCATATCAGGAGAAGTTAATTCCGTGTTATTGTAACGCAACATAGTACCCGGAATTCTTACCATTTTTTTTACTTTGAATAAAGGACCAAAACTTTTTTGGGTCATCTGTAATCTTGGTTTCGATCTCCGCAGTATATTTCTTATAAGACATTTATAATTAGACGGATTTGAACAAATTATAGAAATAATTAGATTTGTATTTTTATATATAACATGAATCTTATCTTTAGTTTTTAAAGCAGTTATTATTACTTTATTAAACCAAGGTGGATATTTGTGACGACGGATACTATTATATTTAATTTTTGGTACCGCTAAATCAAATATTTGAAATAACTCTTTGTAGAATAACGAACAAATCTGATCAACATTAGAGCAAAAGTCGAGAATGTTCCAATCACAGGACGTTAGTTTTTCATATAGCAAGGGATAATTAGCTTTTTTGAAACTGTATTGTTCAATGGCATTCTTATTAAGAGAAAAGACCTTAGGGGTTTGATCGTTGATGTTAACTTTTATTAAAAAGGGTAGATGGTGAGCATCAATTTTATTGACAAGAGAAAAGTCAGCAGGTTCAACAAGGCAATTAAGATTAGAAAAGACTAAATCTAGGATTCTTTGGTGAACATTTTGTACAGAATTGAGTTGAGAAAGATTATTAAATGCTTGAAAATTGTTAAGGATGATAGTTTGATGATCGGAGTTATTAGCATTAACAATAAATTCTGCAGCATTAAAATCCCCATAGATGAAGATCTTCTTCAATTTTCATGAATTGATAGGTACTGATTATGTCAAAAAATAACTCAAAGTCATGCATAGATGAAGGTGAGGTTACATAGACTGCAAGAATGATAATACTTTGACCTTTGTGAATAATTTTCACACCTACAACATTAATACTCGGAACAATATTGTTAACATTTGAAAGATCCAAACCAGTAGATCGAATTGTGTCACGAACACCAATCAGAACTCATCCACCACGGGAAACATTCATAATTTGAAAGTCTTTGTCCTGTCTGTAAACTACAAAGTCATTAGGAAAAAGTTCACTCTCTATTATATCACTGTCTAGCCAAGTTTCAGTAATTGCTACAACTTCAATATTCGTATTTAAACAGAATATGTTCTTATAGAAATCCTTAACCTTTGTACGCAATCCTCGGACATTTTGATAAAAACAACAAAGAGGAGATTTATTATTTTGATAATGTGGCTTAATAATGTTTGAACATAATGGATTCTTTGTTAGAGAATAGGAGTGTAAACTACCAGAATTAAGTACAATTGATTGCTAAATGACCAGGCCAAATATGTCCTGTTTTAGTTTCGTAGTGATATTATTATGAGCACTGCATTTCTCATAATCCCAAACAGCATGATTGATATCTGTATCCAGGTTCTTATTTTTTTATATTTAAATTATTACAATTGACGCATTTTAAAGAGACTGATTCCTGATTACAATCTTTCAAGCCATGACTAGCGCCGTATCTAGGACAAGATAGAGGGTTTCTGCACTATTTAGATGAATGACCGAATGCATTGCAGTTAAAGCACCTAGTAATATCAATGGCATCATATATGGAACACCCATTTAATCCTATAAGACAGTGCCCAAGACTTATAGCTTTTTTATAAGGTATGTATGTAGGTCAACTTATAATACGGCCTGAAAGATTTCTTCATTTTTCTTTATAGTCAGTGTTGGGGACAGATACTTTTAAAAGTATCTAGATACAGATATAGATATATGGAAGATAAAAGTATCTAGATACAGATTGTTTTCGATTTTTTGGAAATGTATCTAGATACAGATACAAGAAAACAGATACTTTTTGAAGCTTTGGCGAATAAAATAACTGAAAACATGTTTATGTATTTTTTTATGTATTGTTTAATGAATTTTTTAAAATTAACAACATTTCGAACGTATTGTCACCTAAATTATTTCTTCTTGATGTCAGAATTTGTCACCCGTTCCACAGGTGCAGAAGAAGGGATTGTGGTATTAAATTTAAAAAATAAACATTTTACTGTAGCATAGTTATTCAAGACTGAAAAATCTTTTCTTTTTTCCTGCAAATAGGCCATCGCTTCGCTGTTTGATGTGTCGCAAATTGTGCAATATTTATTACGTACGCTTAAAAAGAATATTTTTTTTGTTTTTATTCCCATACTAGGTACAGTGTCCAAATTGTGTTTGAGTATATCTAATAATTATCTCCAGCATTAAAATTAATATTTCAAAAGAATACGGGAAATGATTATTCTGTGCTGAAGGTCTGTTGTCCGCAACCTGTCATAAATTATTATTCTCTCAATATCGGCTTACGATGTTTTTATGACCATGTCCGGTAATCGTCTATCCCGGTGCGGCAGGTACATACATTTTAGGAAGAATGCTGGTTCCGTTTAAGGCAAAATAAGTACAATTTCTTAGAAAGGTATTTAAACCCCTTATAGGATCAAATGCTGCCTGGCAGGCCGGAATCACCAGACTGCAACTTTAAATTTTCGGATTTTTGTTGAAACTCATTTTATTTTAATCTCGTTTCACGATTTCTGAGAATATATCACGATAAATTATTCTACCGAGGGTTGTAAAAATATTAATTTTATTGCTCAAGATAATTACACTTCAACATAATCGGCACATTCTAGGGCAAAACGGACCTGCCAAGCTCGCCTCGCGTTAGGTCCAACAATGAAAAAGTGAAGAAATGACACATGTGGCAACAGGAAAAGATGCTACATTTGTCTGAAAAATAAAGGTATAAAACAGTGACAAATATGCGATTTATGCGAGAGAAATGTATGTATTGAACATTCGATTAGTCGATTACAGAACTAATTTGTGCTAATTGAAAAAATTAATCATTATGTAACACGCAATTATTATTTTCTAAAAATAATAACATACCTTAAACAAATATTTTTACTATTAAAATTACTCTTATTTAATAACACAAATACAACCAGCGGGCCTACCGGACCCGGGTTGCTCAGGTACACAGATCAAATGCATGATAAAACGCAGTGAATAGTGAATTGTGGTTTATGGTTTTTAAAATACCATCTTACCATGGCTTAGATTTATTACCCCTCTGGGTTATATTTAAAGATGTATAAGTACTGAAAGCTACAATGTAGGAAATTATGTTATTTAAAATATGAAAATTTCCGTGACAGAACACTATTAGTGGACCTCTTACCGCTATTTTTGTTTATGTGAAAAAAATCACCAACATGAAGTATCAAAAATTACTACTAATATAACTCAACTAATAACTACTTAAAAAAAGTGAAATAAAAAAATGTATCTGTATCTGCGCCATTAATTTTGTATCTAGATACAGATATTTTGTGCTTAAATTCGATTATACCTAGATACAGATACTAGATACCCAAAAATGTATCTAGATACTTTATTTAGATACAAGTATCTAGATACTGCCCAACACTGTTTATAGTACTAAATTTCAATACCTTACAAACTGCACCCTCACCGAAAATAGAGTCGTTTTGCTTCTTCATACAAGAAACTAGGTCGTCTTGATCAACATTTTTGGGAATTCCGGAAATTCTGATGCGGGGTCCCGGTGTTTTGATTTCACGTACTTCATATACATCTGCTAATTTATCTTTGGTGACTTTCTTAAATAAGGTAGGGTCATTACACTTTACGAGCAAACGGCCATCTTTAAATGTTTTAACTTTGCCGTCTTTGTTGTCTTTCAGAGGGTTTACAATTTTGATTACATCGGATTTAGTTTTAGAAATAGTCTGCTTGTCATCTTTGGGTTTAACAATAATTGTCGATTTTGAATTCTTACTAACCAAGCTAGCATTGGAAATTTTAGCCGATCTGTCTTCTAAATCAACATGAGTGGAATGATCAGCAACATTCCCAGACAAAACATTGTTTAATTTAGTTATCTCAGCACGTAAATAACTATTTTCTTTGACTAAATTTTGCACATTGTCTTTAAGTTCGTAAATTACATCAATAAGAGGTTTTAACTGCTGTTGCACAATGCTGTTACTGTTAAGATTTTTTAGAGCATCCGTTGACATATTAATCCCAGTAGCTTCCCCAGCTTCCAGAAGAATGGAGCAGAAACTACATTTTCAAGACGACAGCTTGGACAGTTTTAATTGGTCATATTCTTCTTTACCAGCATTAGCACATTCTGAATGAAAATAAGATTTACATGTGTTACAAGACAAGTGATTGTCAGTACGTCCAATTGTATTACTCCATTTAGAACACTTGATCGCCATCTTTTAAAATAACAGTGCTATTCAGTTACACTCAACCCGCATAGGGTCAGATAACGTTCAAGAATAAAACCCAACAACCAACAACGATAAGGTATTATCAGAGGAAGCAAAAACCAAAGAAATGAATCGAAAAAGTTCAACCAAAAAACGAAAATAAATGCCAATAAAGGCACTACATTAAATTATGTTATTATATTTACTTATCTTAGATTAGGTGTAGAAGCCAGCCAAATCACGCACAATTCCAAAAAATCCTTCAAAAAACACTCCAAAACGAAAGAGCACACACACACACGTCCGCACCGTGCCGCGGTTCGAATTATTTATTTTATTAATTTAACTAGTGATCGTTATTTTATTTAAAAAAACATTACTGTTGACACACGATGTATAAATTAGCTAAAAAAGAAACAAATAAAACTAATCACTCGTGAAAACATACTTTTTAGTAGTTTTTGGGAAATATTTCAGGCTGGTCAGTTTTTTTTCCCGGTCAGTGTACATTGATAAAGACGACCACAGTTCTCTTGCATTTATAATATCGTTTTTGTAGGTTGATAGGGTGGCAACTGGCAATTTATATCAAAATAATGACCAAACAAAAGGACCGACGTAAGATAATTTTGTAACGTTAGGTTTAGAAATTGTGTTTAACACGATTGTTTTAAAATACAATTTTATTTTGGGTAAATTGCTACGTGCAATAACTAGAACGCGAAATATTGACGACTTCTCTAAAAATTCTAAAACCATTAAAAACATGTACCTAGGAACTTTTGTATTCCAACCAAAATAGACAAATAACATTTATGGTCAACAATAACACTTAGAAATATTTTTATTTTACCACTAATTCACTAACATTATCTTTTACGTTTTCTTGGAGAAAGAGACACAGCTGGTGGTAGCGGTATCTTCAAAATCATCACATTTTTATCCTTACTATGTGCACTGAATGCCAAAATTCTACCCATTTCTTGAAGTTTCTTAACACCCAACTTAATATTCTTGGAAAGAGCCTCCATATTCACTTGATAATCAAGGGCTATCATTAACAATACAACCATGTAACATATAGTTTTGTCCCTCATTGACAATGGTCGGGTTCTACAAAAACCATCTTAAGAATTAAAAAATAAATAAATAAAATTATAAAATGTACCTCCCCGTGTTGGAAACTACAGAAAAGTTATCTAAAATGTGACTATTCACATCAACTGATGACTGACAGATTACAAATTTCTTTGTAATAGCTTTAGCTGGCTTATTAATGAACTTCATCAAATAATCAACATAAAGTAAAATTTTTGCTGTACCTATTACACTATCAGAGGTCGAATTTTGCAGTTCCGTTAGTCGCTCTTTAATAAATGGAGTCAACCTAAAATCACACATGTCAAAAAAATACACTTAGAAACACACACAGACAGACTCTATATTATCCAAATCTGAGGACAACGCATTTGTAGCTTCTTCTTCTAAAGAATCTAAAACATTTTCTGGCACTATGTCATGTAAAACATACACTTGCTCTCTTGTTGAAGCATCTCTATTTATCGGAGGTCGATACGCGCTATCATTTTCTGCTGATTCAACTACAAATGACTCAGAGCCCGTAAAATTGACACCTACAAGTGGAGAAGTAAAGAAAAGAAAAATCAAATCACACAGTAAAAACTCACTAGCTACTGTTTGTTCCAACTGTTCTTGCACATCTTCAATGTTCATTTTTAACCTTTCCCTTTGTTCAGTAATACGTTTAATCTTTTTAGAACCAAATTCCTTATTTAGTTGGCTTATGGAATTATTAGGGTTAAGCGTTGAACTATCTGTGACATCGCTGGATTTTTTTGGCTGGCACTGGGGGGTTACTACAGCTGTGTCTACTGCCACCAGGCGCACCTAAAAAAAATTTTTAGCGAGTGATAACACATAATTACCCGCACCTTTCCGGTTTTGCGATTCGAAATTAAAAGAAACCGATTATTTAAATCGGCTGTCTCATCGTCTTTAGTGATTTCACCAGTGTACAATATATTTTTTGTGGCTACCCCGACGATTGTTGTTTTTGGGGACTTTTGGTATATCCCGGTGTGGAGCTTTCCTTCTTCGCCTTCTTGTAATTCACTGTTTTGGAATTGGACTGAAAAGTACGATTTTTTGTTATCATCTTGGGAAAACGGGGAAAGTCTCACTGATAACGGGTCTTATTCCGTCTTCGTTGTCTTCGATTTCTGATACAGCATGCACCATTTTAAGGGAACAAAAAAATGTGGTATAATTTAAAATAAATAGAGGCGCCTTGAAAAATTGCACAAATTCCTCATGGAAAACTAACCTAAAAATGTTGTTTTGTTTTTAAATGTGTCGGCAATGTGGCAGATTATTTTACCGATGCGTATATTGTGTTGCCTAACCATCAATTACAAAGGAATAACAACGGATAAGGTACTGTAAAAATGAAGTCTCATATGATACCGTAAAACTCGATAATTTTGAAAACGTTTATTTATGTGGTAAATGTAGTTAATTTTTATTTTGTTCTTTCCAAATATTAACTGTAAACATTTCTATACTCTTTTCTCAAGTGAAAATAATTGTGTTTTCAATTTTATCGTTAAAAAACGGCCATTTTACTGTGAGGTATATGTAACTCCACTGAGTCACAGTAGAACTGAGTATTCAAAGTACTCACATTTTTTAATTGAACTCTAGATTTTTTTAGTAGTTTGTTTCTTTAAAAAATCATCTATTGTCTTTGCCATTTCTATTGAAACACCATCTGTTGATTTTGCTTCAAATTTAGCAATTGGTAACAGCTTTCAGTTGATTGACAATGGCTTTTAGTTAGAAAATTGTCTGAATATGAACGTTGCCAAATTTACGATTAACAAGTGATGTTTCAATAGAAATGGCAAAGACTATACTTTGCATAAGTTATAACCCAAACATTCCGCCAAACATTAAGACATGAACACAAAATTTTGAAAACCCGCAAAAACTTCGAAAAGTGGCCATGAACTGTGATCGTCAACAAGATAGGACCCTCCGTTGTGTTCTGAAATGGCGGAATGTGTTCTGATGCAAAGTGGCGCAATGCGGAGCGGGAAGAGTGTAGGAAGTCAAAGTCAGCATTGAAGGGAAACATCTTTTATTCAATTTTTGTAAAAGTGATTATAATTGAAAAAAATCTTTAGTATTACATGTAACAAAACAAATGGCTGAAAAGGTGGTTTCTCTTCTGGCAAGGCTTATGGGTAAACTCCGAGTCCACGGTAGCGGAAATATGGAATTACGGGTAAACCTTCACACAAAGTCGCCCCGACACCCCGCCTACGCCCCACGCATTTATTTTAGTTAAACTTAAAATTTCCTGAATTTGGCAATGTCAACGGGAAACACATAATTTATGTCACTCTGTCAACAATTCAAATAAAGAATTTACATGATGTTAAATTATGCCACACTTTATCAACGATTCAAACAAAGAATTTACATGATGTTAAATTACACCATAATCCAAGTGACTGGTTACTTAAAATAATTAGCTTTGAGAGTTTTTATCGTGCACTGCCCCCAGCTCATTCCAAACAAACACATGATAAATAAACAAAAAATGCATCCCTCGTCGCAAGATTACGTCTCGGTGATGTCCGGATGATAACTGCTTAAGGGGAGAAAAATGAATCCCCCTGTCCCTCAGTCCACAATATTATGAACTCTCTCATTTTAGGGTGTGTTTGTACACGTCATTTTTGCTGTTATAGTATGTTCAGTACATACTATATGCTGGTTTTGAGTTATTTGAGGTATAATTAAACTTTCATCATCAGTCAAAAAATACAAAGTGGTATCCAGAAGAGAAAATTTAAAATTCATAGGAAACAAAATCTTAAAGATATTTTAAAGAAAATTAGAGACATTTTTAATTTCTGAGAAACCTAACGTAAAAAAAACGTTTTGAGAGAAAGTTTAAAGTAATAATAAGAAGCTCAAACTTAATTTTATTTGAATTTCAAAAAGAACCCAGAAAAGTGCTAATTTCTTAATTAATTATTATTATTAATGGGAAAACAGATAAAGATCCGTTATATTCAATACGACGCAAAATTGTCTTCATATGTAGGTCTTACTTTGGATGGTGTCCACGTCCATTTCTCTAACTTTCTGGTAATTTGTTCTTCTAAATTGGCTTACCAGCCGTTGTTGTAAACCTTTCTACTTAGTGTTGCCCAAATTTTGTTTTCGATTGTTCGCCCTGGGGGTACTATGGGGGGATTATCTTAGGTACAAAATTTATATTATTTCTTTCTAACCAATCCCTAGACATTGTAATATAATGGCATCTTGCTAAATCTGGCCAAAATATTACATCGTCGTTATTATGGTGTTCCCATATATTGTTATGTATTGACCGCGTCACTTCTAATACGGCCAATGAATGGTGCTGAACCGCCAGCCGAAAATATAGCCCATCAAACCAAAATTTTATCTTCAAACTTTGTCTTCGACTTAGTTTTATTTGTAATTTCTTCTATATTGTTTGTATAAAATCCATCCTTCCATCTCTGAATAGGCAAACGTAAAATATTTTTCATCGCCCAGCACAACCACACGATTGTTAAAAAAATGATAAATTCTCAATAGCCGCCAACATCTGAGAATTCTCTCTAACTGCGATGCTGTATGTTTTGAACATTTAGCTCTTTTGCTGCCTCTCAAATTGTGGCTCTGTTTCTGTTATTTTGTTAAATTAAATTTAATTCTGTGTTTGCTTGTCTTCGTTTTTTTTGCTAATTTATACATCATGTGTCAATAGTGAATAGTTCTTTAATGAAATAACGATCACTAGTTAAATTAATAATTTTTAAAGTTTGGTTTTGCGAAATTTTTCAGGGTGGCCGGTTTTTTTGCCGGTCAGTGTATATGCATTAAAATAAAGTTATAAAAGGTAACAAAACAATATTTTTCATAATTAACAATGCATATTAAGATCATTAGTTGTAGGAATTAGCTCGGTTTGCGCGAAGGTGGAGATAACACGACGACCGTCGCAACGAATCTTAACCAATTAAAAACTCAAGTAAATTTGCTCCTGCTGCTTTTATATGCTTTCTTATGAAATTATTTTTGTTTTATGTCTAGTATCCCGCAAACGCTTTCGAGCACGCCACTGGGACAACCAGTTTTTCGGAGGACCTGGAAGAACCATTTATGACCCTAGTAGAAAGCGCGGTACCAGGCATTTTTTCAAACTATCTTCCCTCCTCTCATTCTACCTCTATGGTGCGCACCTACTTTAGAAATATGTACTGTCTCTTTATATGTGTCTAAAATTTGTCTGCTACTTGTACTTTAAATGAATGTGAAGTATCAATCATTTTTACTTCCCGAGCGTAAGCAAAGGAAGTATTGTAATCGAGTCCGTCGGCCGACTCTCTACTTTTACGTTTTCTCGATCTTTCATGACCCCTAGAAGACGAAGAAATAGGTCTCCCATTTCCGTCTGTCTGTCCGTCTGTCCGTCTGTCCGTCTGTCCGTCTGTCCGTCTGTCCGTCTGTCCGTCCGTCTGTCCGTCTGCCGTCCCGGATTTTTATTAGACAGATAATCTCCGAAAGTACTCGACCGATTGTTGTGAAATTTTGCACTTATATTAAGAATATCATGTAGATGGTAAAACGCTAACCAAAATTTGTCTAATCATCCCCACCACTAATGCGATGACGTCACTTCAAAATTGTACATAGTAAATGGGTTTTCAATTGTATAAAATAACATAGTCCTACACATGTAGTTTACAACTCTGAATCGACTTTTCACCCGAAACGTCCAGATTTTTGGAAAAAAAATCAAAATTATAAAACAACATTTTGAAATTTAATTTTTAATCTGCTAACCAGAATGCTTTGAAATGTTGCAGATGTTTTAAGGCTATAAAGAGCATCATAAATCTTTAGTCAAAAAATATTTGCTTATCCCCTCCAAAAACTTGAGGACGTCAGCTCGAAAGTTTGCCGAATAAATCATATCTAAAATGTACAAAATATGATGAGTCTGTACTTGTGATCTATCACTCCATTCATATTTTTTGGATTTGCATATACAGGGTGACTCAAAAAAATTAATGAATGCGTAAATTTATTTTACTGATTTACTCAGAAACTACAAAACCGAATGCTTTGAAATCTTGCAGATGTTTTAAGGTTATAAAGAGCATAATAAATGTTTAGTCAAAATATATTTGCTTATCCCCTCCAAAAAATTGATGACGTCAGCTCGAAAGTTTGCCGAATAAATCCTATCCAAACTGTAAAAATATGATGAGTCTGTACTTGTAATTTATCACTCCATTCATATTTTTTGGATTTGCATATACAGGGTGACTCAAAAAAATTAATGAATGCGTAAATATATTTTATTGATTTAATCAGGAACTACAAAACCGAATGCTCTGAAATCTTGCAGATGTTTTAAGGTCATAAAGAGCATAATAAATGTTTAGTCAAAATATATTTGCTTATCCCCTCCAAAAACTTGATGACGTCAGCTCGAAAGTTTGCCGCATAAATCATATCTAAAATGTACAAAATATGATGAGTCTGTACTTGTCATTTATCACTCCATTCATATTTTTTGGATTTGCATATACAGAGTGACTCAAAAAAATTAATGAATGCGTAAATATATTTTATTGATTTAATCAGGAACTACAAAACGGAATGCTCTGACATCTTGCAGATGTTTTAAGGTTATAAAGAGCATAATAAATGTTTAGTCAAAATATATTTGCTTATCCCCTCCAAAAAATTGATGACGTCAGCTCGAAAATTTGCCGAATAAATCATATCTAAAATGTACAAAATATGATCAGTCTGTACTTGTGATCTATCACTCCATTCATATTTTTTGGATTTGCATATACAGGGTGATTCAAGAAAATAAATGAAAGCGTAAATTTATTTTACTGATTTACTCAGGAACTACAAAACCGAATGCTTCGAAATCTTGAAGATATTTTAAAATTATCATAAGCATGGTAAATTTTTGATCAAAATGTATTTGGTCGTCCCCCCTAAAAAATTTATGACGTCACCACAAAATTTTGCTGAATAAATCCAATGTAAAATGTACAAAATATGATGAGTCTGTACTTGTGATTTATCATTCCATTCATAATTTTGGATTTGCATATGCAGGGTGACTCAAAAAAATTAATGAAGGCGTGAATTTATTTTATCGATTTAATCAGGAATTACAAAACCGAATGCTTTGAAATCTTGGGAATATTTTAAAGTTATTATAAGCATGGTAAACTTTTGTTCAAAATGTATTTGTTCATCCCTCCTAAAAAAATTGATGACGTCACCCTTAAATTTTGCTGAATAAATCCTATCTAAAATGCAAAAAATATGATGAGTTTGTACTTGTGATTTATCATTCCATTCATATTTTTTAGATTTTCTTAAGAGGTGGTTCAAAAAAATTAATGAAGTCAATTTATTTTATTGATTAAATTAAAGGCAACACTTATTATTGGTATTACACCCCAACCAACCCAATTTGGTAGACACAAAATTTGTTAAAGGAAAAACTCGGTTGAAACATAAGGGTAGCACGCTTATTTACATCGACTTTAACATTACAGACCTGCATTTGTTTTATGCGGTCACTTGGTTCCGCGAATGTGAAATAGACATGTTTATAATCAACCAATTGTGAATTTCGCCGTCAAGAATTAAAATAAAACCCAATGTTTTATATAATAAGCGGAAGTCGAAGCAATAAAACCGATGGTCGTTTTGTTTACAGTTTCTCTGTTTGACTCTCACGTATGCTGTTACGCCTGTCATCTTAAATTAAGAATGTTTATACATACACGATTTTCAGTTGCCTCTGATACGTATACGTGAGTAAATTGTTTCGTTATTTTATTGATTATTACAAATCAATATTCAAAACGACCCAATTCATTTTCCTGAAAATTTGAGAATATAATAATTTTATTCTTAGTATTACACTACATCTATCCCAACTGATATACGTGTCCTTGCAAAAATGTTGATGACGTCATCGCAATTTTTTTTCAAATTCCCACTACAAAAATGTAATGAGAAAAAAAAAACAATAGGCATGCAGTCGTCAAGTTTCCGACAGCGAGGGAAGTACTGTCTAAACTCTTTAGACCAATTTTTACTTCCCGAGCGTAAGCAAAGGAAGTATTGTAATCGAGTCCGTCGGCCGATTCTCTAATTTTACGTTTTCTCGATCTTTCATGACCCCTAGAAGACGAAGAAATAGGTCTCCCATTTCCGTCTGTCTGTCCGTCTGTCCGTCTGTCCGTCCGTCTGTCCGTCTGTCCGTCTGTCCGTCTGCCGTCCTGGATTTTTATTAGACAGATAATCTCCGAAAGTACTCGACCGATTGTTGTGAAATTTTGTATTTATATTAAGAATATTATGTAGATGGTAAAACGCTAACCAAAATTTGTCTAATCATCCCCACCACTAATGCGATGACGTCACTTCAAAATTGTACATAGTAAATGGGTTTTCAATTGTATAAAATAACATAGTCCTACACATGTAGTTTACAACTCTGAATCGACTTTTCACCCGAAACGTCCAGATTTTTGGAAAAAAAATCAAAATTATAAAACAACATTTTGAAATTTAATTTTTAATCTGTTAACCAGAATGCTTTGAAATATTGCAGATGTTTTAAGGCTATAAAGAGCATCATAAATCTTTAATCAAAAAATATTTGCTTATCCCCTCCAAAAACTTGATGACGTCAGCTCAAAAGTTTGTGGAATAAATCATATCTAAAATGTACAAAATATGATGAGTCTGTACTTGTGATCTATCACTCCATTCATATTTTTTGGATTTGCATATACAGGGTGACTCAAAAAAATTAATGAATGCGTAAATTTATTTTACTGATTTACTCAGAAACTACAAAACCGAATGCTTTGAAATCTTGCAGATGTTTTAAGGTTATAAAGAGCATAATAAATGTTTAGTCAAAATATATTTGCTTATCCCCTCCAAAAAATTGATGACGTCAGCTCGAAAGTTTGCCGAATAAATCGTATCTAAACTGTAAAAATATGATGAGTCTGTACTTGTAATTTATCACTCCATTCATATTTTTTGGATTTGCATATACAGGGTGACTCAAAAAAATTAATGAATGCGTAAATATATTTTATTGATTTAATCACGAACTACAAAACGGAATGCTCTGAAATCTTGCAGATGTTTTAAAGTCATAAAGAGCATAATAAATGTTTAGTCAAAATATATTTGCTTATCCCCTCCAAAAACTTGATGACGTCAGCTCGAAAGTTTGCCGAATAAATCATATCTAAAATGTACAAAATATGATGAGTCTGTACTTGTCATTTATCACTCCATTCATATTTTTTGGATTTGCATATACAGAGTGACTCAAAAAAATTAATGAATGCGTAAATATATTTTAATGATTTAATCAGGAACTACAAAACGGAATGCTCTGACATCTTGCAGATGTTTTAAGGTTATAAAGAGCATAATAAATGTTTAGTCAAAATATATTTGCTTATCCTCTCCAAAAACTTGATGACGTCAGCTCGAAAATTTGCCGAATAAATCATATCTAAAATTTACAAAATATGATCAGTCTGTACTTGTGATCTATCACTCCATTCATATTTTTTGGATTTGCATATACAGGGTGATTCAAGAAAATAAATGAAAGCGTAAATTTATTTTACTGATTTACTCAGGAACTACAAAACCGAATGCTTCGAAATCTTGAAGATATTTTAAAATTATCATAGGCATGGTAAATTTTTGATCAAAATGTATTTGGTCGTCCCCCCTAAAAAATTTATGACGTCACCACAAAATTTTGCTGAATAAATCCTATCTAAAATGTACAAAATATGGTGAGTCTCTTCTTGTGATTTATCATTCCATTCAAATTTTTTCGATTTGCATATATCAAAAATGACTCAAAAAAATTAATGAATGCGTAAATTTATTTTATTGATTTAATCAGGAACTACAAAACCGAATGCTTTGAAATCTTGCAGATGTTTTAAGGTTATAAAGAGCATAATAAATTTTTAGTCAAAATATATTTGGTTATCTTCTACAAAAAACTGATGACGTCAGCTCAAAAGTTTGCCGAATAAATCGTATCTAAAATGTACAAAATATGATGAGTCTGTACTTGTGATTTATCATTTCATTCATATTTTTGGATTTGCATATGCAGGGTGACTCAAAAAAATTAATGAAGGCGTGAATTTATTTTATCGATTTAATCAGGAATTACAAAACCGAATGCTTTGAAATCTTGGGAATATTTTAAAGTTATTATAAGCATGGTAAACTTTTGTTCAAAATGTATTTGTTCATCCCTCCTAAAAAAATTGATGACGTCACCCTTAAATTTTGCTGAATAAATCCTATCTAAAATGCAAAAAATATGATGGGTCTGTACTTGTGATTTATCATTTCATTCATATTTTTGGATTTGCATATGCAGGGTGACTCAAAAAAATTAATGAAGGCGTGAATTTATTTTATCGATTTAATCAGGAATTACAAAACCGAATGCTTTGAAATCTTGGGAATATTTTAAAGTTATTATAAGCATGGTAAACTTTTGTTCAAAATGTATTTGTTCATCCCTCCTAAAAAAATTGATGACGTCACCCTTAAATTTTGCTGAATAAATCCTATCTAAAATGCAAAAAATATGATGAGTTTGTACTTGTGATTTATCATTCCATTCATATTTTTTAGATTTTCTTAAGAGGTGGTTCAAAAAAATTAATGAAGTCAATTTTGTTTTATTGATTAAATTAAAGGCAACACTTATTATTAGTATTACACCCCAACCAACCCAATTTGGTAGACACAAAATTTGTTAAAGGAAAAACTCGGTTGAAACATAAGGGTAGCACGCTTATTTACATCGACTTTAACATTACAGACATGCATTTGTTTTATGCGCTCACTTGGTTCCGCGAATGTGGAATAGACATGTTTATAATCAACCAATTCTGAATTTCACCGTCAAGAATTAAAATAAAACCCAATGTTTTATATAATAAGCGGAAGTCGAAGCAATAAAACCGATGGTCGTTTTGTTTACAGTTTCTCTGTTTGACTCTCACGTATGCTGTTACGCTTGTCATCTTAAATTAAGAATGTTTATACATAAACGATTTTCAGTTGCCTTTCATATTACTAGACAGCGGATTTTTGTCGGGCTACGTCACGTTACTAATTCCATAAATATAATTAACGATTTATTAATCAAACGGCTATGTAAATGAGAACGGGAATTAACAGCAGAGTGCAACGAAACAGCGTTATTCTAATCTCAAATAAACGAAGTGCAGTCCGCAACCGCAATGAATTCGCATCCCGTACGAGCCGTACCGAGTTTGGCCTTGCCTAGCCCGACAGAAATCCGCTCTCTAGATATTACACACCGGCGCCGTATACGTGAGTAAATTGTTTCGTTATTTTATTGATTATAAGAAATCAATATTCAAAATGTCCCAATTCATTTTCCCGAAAATTTGCGAATACAATAATTTTATTCTTAGTATTACACTACATCTATCCCAACTGATATACGTGTCCTTGCAAAAATGTTGATGACGTCATCACAATTTTTTTTTAAATTCCCACTACAAAAATGTAATGAGAAAAAAAGCACACAATAAGCATGCAGTCGTCAAGTTTCCGACAGCGAGGGAAGTACTGTCTAAACTCTTTAGACCAATTTTTATAAGTTGCTTCAAGGTGACTAAAATTTAACATGATAATTTTTTGTGTAAAGAACTCAGCAAGTGGTAACTTTCGACTCAATTGAAGTATTTTTAAGCTCCATTATGAAAAATTGCTTTGGGGTACTTGTTAAGAGCAGCTTAAAAAAGGCTGTTTTTTTTTTGTATTATCACTTCGCGCATAGGTAAAAACTAAACACTAAGTTTCGATTTGGTAATAATATTTTTAAGGCCCAGTCTACAAGGTTGTTTTGTGGGTAGTTTTTGAGGGTTTCTTCAAATAGGCTGAAATTTTTTGTATCGATAATCCTCGTATTGAAAAACTCGCAAATGTCAAATTTTGACTTGATTAGAGTATTTTTAAGCCCCAGTCTGCAAGGTTGTTTTGGGGGTAGTTTTTAACGATTTCTCTGCACGGGTCGAAATTTTGTATCAACAATCTTCGTATTAACAAATTAAGAAATATCGAGTTTTGACTTGATTAGAGTATTTTAACCTCCAGTCTACAAGGTTGTTTTGGGGGTGATTTTTAAGGATTTCTCCGAACGGCTTGAAATTTTGAATCAACAATCTTCGTATTGAGAAATAAGCGACTGTCGAGTTTTGACTTGATTGGAGCATTTTAACCCCCAGTCTGCAAGGCTGCTTTGAGGGTGATTTTTGAGAGTTTCTTCGAATAGACTGAAATTTTGTATCGATAATCTTCGTATTGAGAAACTAGCGAATATTAAATTTTGACTTGATTGGAGTATTTTTAAACCCCAGTGTGCAAGGTTGTTTTGGGGGTGGTTTTTAAGGGTTTCTCCGAACGGGTTGAAATTTTGTATCAACAATCTTCGTATTGAGAAATAAGCAAATGTCGAGTTTCGACTTGATTGCAGTATTTTTAACCCCTAGTCTGCAAGATAAACTGTGGTCTGCAAATTAGACAGGCCCCTAAAAGCCGTTGTCAATCAACCGAAAGCTGTTACCAATTGGTAAATTTTAAGCAAAATCAACAGGTGGTGTTTCAATAGAAATGGCAAAGACAATATGTTAGAATTCTAAATGGGAATCTATTTAATTTAAATAATAATAATTTAGGAAGAACCATCCATCCCCTGAGACATTTCACAATTGTCAGCATTTTCCGTCGGGCGAGCTCGGCAGCCGGAGTCGTCGGGTCGCCAACGGTCGAGACTGTCCGAGCAACACCGACGCGGTGACGGGAGGGAGAGGAATACACTTGTGTTCGGATGCTGATACACGATGATTGCGTTTTAAAAGAATAAACTGCTAAATTCTGCGTTTGGTTTCTTTTTCCTAAAACTGTGCTGACATCAGAAGTGGGATTCTTTAAACCCTTGCGTGCACTTGTACGACAATGCCGAAAGAGCAGCGACGCCATAAAAAAGACAAACGGCGACGTTCGCGCCGGAGTGAATCTAGTGATGGTGCAAGTGGGTCTCGTTCACGGCATGAGCGGCGGCAAAAGCACAAGAAGTTGCGGGAACCGACTCCAGAACCACAACTTGCGAGACGGCACCGCTTGCGAGCTCACTCGAGGACGAGGAGTGGCGACAGTCCTGGTCGCAGCAGTCCTGGTCCTGCTTCTGTTTCGCAAATCAGTGAGGCTATAGCAGCTGGGTTTGGTTAAAGTCACTAGATATATAAAGTACCGCAATCATCCGCCATTTTCGGGCAAAACTACCCGCCAACTTTAAAATATTGCAATTTTGAATGCTATCCAATTTAAAAACAGTAAGAATCCAACTTGAAGTTGGGCTGTACAGCATTTTCAATTGTATTTTAGAAAAGATGAAGTTGATTTCAGATAATATAACTTGTAATTCAGATTAATCAGTTCTATTTCAGAAAGCATCAACTGAAATTCAGATTAACTAATAATAATTCTATTTCAGAAACTGTCAGTTGAAATTCAGATTGCATCAAATATATTTAATGTAATTGTTAGCCATTCACATTTTCATCAGAACAGAGTTACCATATCATAACAATAATTGATTTCTATCATATTTCTAGTCATAGTTACTTCTTATTTACATTTGTTACAACTGTGAATTTATCAAAAATGAATTTGATTAATAAATAGTACGGTTTTGGTATTGGAAAAAGATTACGGTGAGACATTAAACATTATATAGAAAGTATTTTTTTATATATTTATATATATTTCTCACCACTTGGTAAACAAAATAATCTTATACCCGTTGCACTATTGCTTTATCCCAATATATAACAACCGGACATTTTTATAAAGTAGATAACCAATTTTTTAATGAGATTTATTCATCAAACCACCTAACAACTACCTAACTACGTCAAATTCGTCGACGATACCTGACATTTTACAAATCAGCTGACATATCGCCGCCATTTTTGGGCAAAAATCGTACCATCTCTTTTCAACACATTGGTACAATGGATTGCGGTACTTTATATATCTAGTGACTTTAGGTTTGGTAAGCTGGCAGAGCAGGTGGAGGTGCGTGAGACTCGCCAGCAGGTAAGTGGGATCCCCCTTTCTACGGCCGGCAGCATTATTGCCGAATTCGATCCTTTAGAAAACGAGGTTGACGAGTGGTTGGAGTCGATTGGTGAGTACGCTCAAATTTATAATTGGGACGACAGGACAACGTGTCATTTGGCGTTGAGCAAACTAAGAGGCCCAGCGCAAACGTGGTATCGGACACTGCCTAGTAGAGTGTTTACGTGGCCCGAATGGCATGACATACTGTTGCGAAATTTTCCACCAAAGCGCGATCTCCATAAGGCGATTCAAATGATGATGGCGTACACACCAGAGCAGTGTAAAACGCTCTACGAATATACGTTTAATAAACTTGCGCTAATTAATAAGCTAAAATTAAATATTAACCCCGTTGATCGCGTAAATCTAATAATGGGTGGAATTTGTGACGAGCAAATTAAATTCTCGGTCCAAGCTGCAGGTATTACGGACCCGATTGTTTTAGCAGGACATTTAAAAACCATCGATGATCGAGTACTTGCAACGCAAACCGCAACCCGGCACGTTTCTCACATTCCAGCGACGCGAGCTCCAGTTTCATCTATTTATAGAAACCCAAAACAAACGTCATCTCTTTCGCGCAATGATACGGCTAATAAGCCGGTCCTCGGCCCAACTTGTTTTAACTGCGGAAAATCCGGTCACTTCCGTCGATTTTGCCCTGGTAAAAACCAACAAGCGTCCAGACAGCCACCACTATTGGCCATCGAGGCAAAAAAGTCCGTGAATTTTGTTGGTACCAATCCAAACGAGAAATATTTCAAAACTATCATGATCGAAGGTCACCAAATAAAATGTTTTGTCGATTTTGGAAGCGAGTGTTCGCTGATGAGTCAGGAGGCGGTTGAAAGGCTTAAAGTGGCGGCGCTGCCTTTGGACACGGCCGTGGTTTTAATGACTCTCGGCGGGCATAAAATTTCTCCAAGCGGCTGTGTAGCAGCAAATGTAACGATCGATGGCATCAACAAAAATTTGCAATTTTATGTCGTCGAAAAGTGTGTTATGGGCGTTGAAATTCTGATTGGCCAGAATTTCACCGACTTGTACGATATTATATACGTTAAAACAGGGAACACGTTGATCTTTTCCCAGGAAACAAATATACCTTGCAATATTAACGCGATTAGCGAAACTGCGTTGAATGTAGGTATTTCTGACAGTGACGCTGTCACAAAGTTGGTTTCGCTAATAGACCAATATTCTGTTTGCACTGCTGCAAACTTGTCGCAAATTGGTGTTACTTCTACGGTGCAAATGACCATTGAGTTAACGAGCTCCCAACCAATCGCTCGACGACCGCGTCACTATTCCGATTTTGAACGGGAACAGATCCGCGATATAGTTGGTGATCTACTTAAAAATGGTGTTATTCGGGAATCGCATTCACCTTATGCAAGTAGCGTACTACTGGTCAAGAAAAAGTCTGGCGAACTCCGTCTATGTGTGGACTATCGTCCCCTTAATAAGGTAACTATTAAAGATAAGTATCCTCTACCCTTAATTGAGGAACAACTAAGACGTCTGTCAGGGTTTAAATATTTCACAACTCTTGACTTATTTTCTGGATACCACCAAATACCAATGGCCCCGGAATCCATCCCTTTGACCGCCTTTGTGACCCAGGACGGGCATTATGAATTTCTACGCGTCCCTTTTGGTCTCACCAATGCGCCAGCTGTATTTATGCGGATGGTAAACACTGTATTAGGTCAACTAAGATTCACTAAGGTTCTTTGTTATTTAGACGATGTCTTGATTCCAGCTCATTCTGTTGAGGAATCGTTGGCAATTTTACAAGAGGTACTTGAGATTCTCAAACAAAATGGGTTAACTTTAAAACTGTCAAAATGCTTTTTTCTGCGCACAAGTATTGAATATTTAGGTTACGAGATTAGTGAGGCAGAAATTCGGCCGACTCGGCGTAAAATAGAGGCGGTCCGGAATTTTCCTGTGCCCACCGATGTCCATCAAGTGCGGCAATATTTGGGACTTACCGGATATTTTAGAAAATTCATCGTGGACTATGCGGCGAAATCGAGACCCTTGACTTCCTTACTGCATAAAAATACTGTTTGGTGTTGGGGCCAGTCTCAAGCCACCGCGTTTGAGGTCCTCAAACAGTGTCTAACTTCGGAACCCGTACTTGCCTTATTTAATCCGAATTTGGATATTAAATTGTATACGGACGCCAGTAGGTTGGGCGTGGCTGCTATCCTGACGCAGACAAGTGGGCAAGCTGAAAAAGTGGTAGCGTATTTTAGCAAACACACAAGTCCTAACGAACAAAAGTACCACTCGTTTGAGTTGGAGGCCCTTGCAATCGTGGCGGCTGTACGACGATTTCGGCAATATTTGCTGGGCAGGACGTTTACCATCATTACTGATTGCGCTGCGGTTAAAAACGCATTTGTTAAGAGCGATCTTAACGCCCGTATCGGTCGATGGGTTTTAGAACTTAACGAATATCGGTTTAATATCGAACACCGGAACAATGGTCGTATGCAGCACGTAGATGCGCTCAGTCGCAACTTACCACCTTGCGAATGTAATGTAAACATCACCGTCATCAGCGAGGAAGACTGGCTGTTAGCAGCTCAACAGTCGGATCGGGAGATCATCGAAATTAAGAACATTTTAGAAACGGGCGATCGCGAAAATAATACTGATATCTTTAATAATTACGCGTTAAAAGGCGGAAAAGTGTACAAAAGTACCGGACGAGGCCTACGGTGGGTAGTTCCCAAAGCTGCGCGGTTCCAAATCCTACAGATGGCCCATGACGATTCCGGTCATTTTGGGTTTGACAAAACCGTAGAGCTAGTATCAAACAAATATTGGTTCAAAAAAATGCGTCGGTTTACCCATAAGTACATCAATAATTGTCTGAACTGTCTATATTTTAAACTCCCAGGTGGGAAGCGACAAGGTAGTCTCCATCCAATCCCAAAGGTACCAGTACCGTTTCACACAATCCATCTCGACCATTTGGGACCATTCATTAAGACCAAATCGGGAAATACTCAATTATTGGTCGTCGTCGACGCATTCACAAAATATGTCCTTCTTTACCCGGTAAAAAGCACAAAGACTAAATTCGTTATTAAATCACTGCGAGATATGATTAAATTTTTCGGGGCACCCCATAGAATAATTTGTGATCGAGGCAAAGCCTTTACCAGCGACGCATTTCAGGCTTTGTGTAATGAACTAAAAATAAAATTACACTTCAACGCGGTCGCCATGCCCAGGGGAAACGGGCAGGTAGAGAGGTATAATCATACTATTCTTAATTCCCTGGCAACAATGGGCGCCGATTCCGACGACGACCGTTGGGATAAGAATATTTCTAATCTTCAATTAGGCCTTAACGGAACGTTAAATCGAGCAATTGGAGTTTGTCCCAGTGAGGCTCTTATGGGTTTTAGAGTTGTTTCACAGAGATTGTTACAGCCAGAAGAACCCGCCATCGTCGACGTCACTGACATTCGAAACCAAATAACTGCGCGTACAATCAAGGACCAAGCTGCTCAAAAGTCTCGTTTCGACCGTGTTCGAACTGCTGGTCAACCATATCAGGAAGGAGACCTGGTGCTGATCCGTCTAACCAGCGGCCCTGCAACCGGAACTAGCCGAAAGTTACTGCCCAAGTGGCGTGGCCCATTCCGAGTTACCAAAGTTCTCGGAAATGATCGGTATGAAGTCGCAGACATACCGGGAGCAACCAGGTCCAAGTTGCAGTACCGTGGAGCGGCCGGCATCGACAATATGAGGCCATGGGTCGTGTACGGGTAAGGTAGTACGGTTCAAATCGGGAGTAGTCCATGGTGATTGGCGCTACTCGCATTTGGCCGGCTTGTGGATTGTTGATGCTCGCTGATTCAGGCTTGACCAGAGGTTTCTGTGTTTGATAGTCTGGTGGGTGGCAGAGCTGGGTGACGATCACACAAGGTGTAGTTTTAGTTTTGTTTTGCGTTATTATTAAGTATTATGTTCATTTAAAAATTAAGCTTCCTTCTATGCGTTACATTTAATATTCGCCCTCATTTGTTTTGTATTGTATTCTTGCATTATGTAAGTTTGGCCAAATTTACCCTGTTTTCTTCCAGTTACCGTCCACGGCAGACAGGCAGCTTGCTTTCTGATTTATATCTTTAATGTAGGAGAAGTGACGATCAAAGTCTAAAGCCTGTATGTATGAGTTTCAGTCCGAGGACCTGAACTGAGGTGCCCATATCCGTCGAGTGAGGACACTCTCCATGTCAGGAAAGGCCGTGTCAGCATTTTCCGTCGGGCGAGCTCGGCAGCCGGAGTCGTCGGGTCGCCAACGGTCGAGACTGTCCGAGCAACACCGACGCGGTGACGGGAGGGAGAGGAATACACTTGTGTTCGGATGCTGATACACGATGATTGCGTTTTAAAAGAATAAACTGCTAAATTCTGCGTTTGGTTTCTTTTTCCTAAAACTGTGCTGACACAATTTAGAATATTATAAAATATTGCATCCAAACATTTCCTGTATAATATTGATGTTTTTTATGCAGGAAAATAAAATGTATAATTTCTAGAGATTTGGTGAAATTAAATAACAATTTTATCGTTTTTAACAAGTCCGAACGCGTTCCGGGAAATCCAGCAGCTGCCCAATCAACGCTAGTCTAAATAAATAACGCATTGTGTCGAATTTCTGAACGTCGCGTCTAGCTGCCATCGCAATGCGAAGTATTATCAACTAAAAATCATCGTACACTTTACTTATACATGGGGGTAATGATGGTATCTCTTTAATCCACTGCCAATTTGCCCTTCGGTTAAATATTATAAATAAAATCAAAGTGGGCGCGAAAGCTCCCCACCGCTCCTCAAGAAAAAAAAAGGCAACACACAAAAACACTACAAAAAAATGTCTTCTTTTTGGCGCTAAAGGACCCTATACGATAAGGCCTAGTTTTCGGCCCAGGAAAAAAAAACAACAAATTTTTAGAATAGATACTAGCAGTTGGGACGGGTTATTTAAATTAGAAAATAGAGCATGTACAGACTGTCTCGTGATTTTAATTCACAAGAAAATAGCATAATATTCTGCAATGTTAAAATATCTGCATGTAATGGTGATGAAATGAAAAAAAGTGCGGTGCGATAAGCTGTACTCGATATTTGGGTCTTAATTTGAGGATTAAATTCATTCGTGAACCCCAAAAAGATAATATTGAAAGTTAATTTAATAAATGTATAGAACGCAGAAGAATTCCTTCAGGCTTTTCAACAGTTTTTAGACTGCTTGAAAATACAGGAATTTAAAGATCTTATTATTACTGATATGCCTAGTAAGTGGTATTAAAACAACAAGAAACAATACAAACCTGAGTTGCCCCCCTTGATTGCCGTTATTGACACTTTTTCATTAACATCTTCTGGTGAAGTTTTAACACAGTTAACACTGTTGCTTTTTTACTTCAATCAAGCTCATTTGTTTTGAATATGGTTTATTCTGACAAAGATTCATTTATTTCTTGTATTTGTTAACATATATATATATATATAGGGACTTTACGCTCAAGGTACTCACCCCACCCGACCACCTACTGGATGGAGGGCGCTATCTCCAGTATACAGGACAGGCATGATTCGAAAGGGTACCGTACGCGACAGCGATATGGGCGCGACGATTCAAATATATATTTGTGACTTGTGTTTACATACTTATTATTAATGTAGTGATTATGATAAGAAAATCCACTCTTTTATTTACGATTACGATGGCGTGAAGCTACATTTGGTCCTAGGAGTCGAATCACGGCGCAACATTTTGTTCTTTTGAGTCGCATCACGGCGCGATGCTACATTTTGGTCCTTCGAGCCGGATCATGCAACGCCACAATCTTGAAATATATTTTTTACTCCAGTATTAAAACCTACAGTCAGTAGCAAAAATCCAATATTTTATACCCACCATATGACTTTTATTTGTAAGAATTTACTTTATCGTGGTACTGATTAACTAAGATTTTAAAGTACCAAGAGAGCAATAAAACAATCAAAGATAGCCAGTATTTTTGAAGATTTGTTTTTAGTAGAATATTCAACACATTACCATCAATTTAAATGCTTGAATTGCAAATGCAAGGATTACAGACAAACAGTCAAAAGTCCATGCCTGTTTTTGATCGTGTTTTATTTAAAGTATGGTACATAATAATAAGATATATACATACATATATATTTGCCATCTTCGACACAATCTTTCCATACAAAAAACCAGCCTAAGAAGGTTTTTTTCTGTAACAAACGTTAAAGAGTGCTTTATTCTATTCAAAACTGCAAGGGTACATAAAATAACACTTTAACAACGGTAGATAAAATACTTCAATTTTTCTTTACGTCAAATACATAATTATTTTCTATTAATAGTTAGTTTTACAATTAATGTTTCCAGAAAGATAGTTATATTTTTGGAATAGACGTGTTCCGTATTGCCATAATCCCACAGATGTATTCATATCGTGTTTTTCTCCCCTATTAAAGATTTACCTGAGAAAAACGACTATTCTCATGGTTCAGTGTCGTTAAAATCGGTAATTCCGAGTTAATTAAGTACAATAATAAAAAATTAGTTTGATTTCAATGTACTTATTTAATAATGCAAAATAACACAACACAAATTAAACACACACAGAAAAAGCAGAATTAAAAATCTTCTTTAAAAATGGTGGTATACAGTAACGTTAAATGTACTAGCGTACACCCTCATTTCATTTGTCGCTGCGGTTCTACTTTGCTCCCGATCTAAGTATTCTCTCCTGCCTCTATTTCCTCCCCTGCCCTTGTAACCTTCTCTATTTCTTTATATATCCCTTGTTGCACCCCTGCCATTTCATCACCCCTTCCAACTTCCTTGTTTCTGTTTCCTCTCCGTCGATAGTACCCCCTACCTCTGTACCCTTCCAAGCTTCCTTCACTAACCTCTTGCCTCTTTGTCAGACTGCCGTCCTTTTTGCGTATAGGTACTTTCCGGAATGGCTACAAGAGTTGAGTTCAGCTTGTTCAAGAGTGACTTATCTCTAAGAGCCGTTTGACACGGAACCAATTTTCGTACTAAATTGCTTGTATACAATAATTTAGAACTGGTTGTAATTTCTCGCGTACAATTTAGTACTAAAATTAGTCCCGGCTCTAAGACAGTTTAAAGTATAAATTGTACAGTGTTGATAAAAAATCTTTGAAAATACTTACGAGTTATTTTTCTTTTTTTAATAATCGTTGTTTGGTCATGAACATTGTCACGGCAACGTAACATAAACACTTGCTCTTTCTCACAAAAATGACTGTCGCGATATTCTTCGCGATAATCATAAATGTAGTAGACTTTATATCTATTATAATAAAGTAATTAAGTACATATTTATAAAGAAGTATATGACAAACAACTATGTTACAATTTTAAAATAGCTTTTTTTTTGATGCCAAATATGTATCTAAATTATCAAGTCACGCAAAAAATCAAAACAATAAAAATCTTCTTAACCGACACTGTGACTTAAGATAATTATGAAGTACCTAAGACACCATTTAATCACTCGGTTGATCATTTGATATTTTTACAATGATATTGTTAAAAAATTAGTGAAATAATGGGAAAAAGTGAGTATAAAAATATTTTTTTGTCATTTTGAAAATTTTGATGTAGTCTATGCCTTATTGCCACTTCGACATTTGAAGTTTAAAAGAATTATCTTGTCGCATCCAGTGCCAGTATACTCGCCGTGACAAAAATGCAAAAAAAAGTTACAATACTTAAAGGTGTTTTACACTTTGTGACAATGGAATGCCGTTGACCGGTCCAGCATTTTCTGTTCGTGACGCTAGACTACTCAATACCAAATGTTTTTTTCAATAACTAAACGTACGTCAAAAAATAAGTCCTGATAAAGTCAACCCACAATGAAAAAACCAAGAAAAAAATTACTTCTATATTGTAATGGAATACTAGTAATTTCACCTTTTTTAGGTTATTAGTCACAGATAAGATATATTTTCCCGCCAACAGTTTGGATTAATGATAACATAGTAGAACAGTGTTTTTGTTACATATATTTTCTAAACATGGTCGGAAAGGTAATTTTGTGCTGAACAACTCTTAAAAGAGATAATATACCCGTCGTCAAAAAAAAATTATTCAAATTTTTATTGTCGTCCGGTGAACCATTAGTAAAAATGAAGTAAATTCTAATTTTACATAGAAAAACGCGCAAGAAGCACTAAAAAAATGTTCCACGGATTTCTGTCGACAGATATGTAATTACGTCTACGAACATTTAACCTGCCTAGAATATGTAGAAGGATCTAACTCTTTATCAAAGCCTCATGTATTCGGAAAGAATGGATACTTGGGTCTTTCTCTTAAATCTTTCTTCGACTTTCTTGATTTCTCGATGAAAAATTATCAGCAAAGAAATTTAAATGAGACATAATTTGTGGAACATTTGTTTCCTAAAGATTCACTGATCACTAAGCTAATTGATTCCAATTTTTTCCGTATCATTCAAATAGGCGTAGAACATTTGATACTTCATTCGAATTTCAGGTTCAATGAAAATTCCTAAATATAGAAAACGTACATAATATGAAAACTGAAATTCACTGTAATATTTTAGTTTTAACCTAGGTTTATGTTAGCAGCAGAAAGCTTAGGAAATATTGTTTTCAGATGTTGAAATGCTTTCTAAAAAGCACATATACTTGGTGTATCCAGATAGGAAGCCAGTTACTAAAGCTACAATTTTTAAATCGTCTATCAAATTGCACTCAAACTTTTTGTCGTTAATACAGTTTAACAAGTGTTAAATATTCTCATATGTTTCTGCAGTTTGTATGGAGTATGCAGTCGGCAATACTACATATTTATTCCCATTATGCAATAGTACACCTTTAACTGGAACTGTCTATGAACAAAAAAGTTTTTGACGACGTAGGCATAATGTCTTATTAGATAGTTATTCTCCACAAAATAACCTTTCAGAATACATTTTCAGAATGTTTGTAACAAGAATTTTTTCTAAAATTGTTCGACTGTGTAATTATTGCCGATAATCACCGTCAGTTAGGATTGAGCAGTGAGTGAGCTTGTACGTAATATCTTTTCTTTTGTGTTCTTGAAAACAATCTTAACAACGTTAAACTCAACGTGATTTGATATGTCAGAATGTTAAGTGACATAATGTCTACTAAAATAAATTACTAAAATCCATGTTCAATATCTATAATTACCAGTACGCGGGATTCTATCTCACCGCTGCAATCCCCCAGTTGAAGTAAGGTGTGTTTTACGGCGAGTAGCGGGGACGCTTTGATCTGGTCGACAAGGTCGTAGCCAGTGCGTCGCTAGGAGTGTTTACAGCTGGTAAAAAAACTACTTCTATATTACTATATTACTTCAAAAAATAATACTCGATGCCATTTTTAATTTTTCAACCACAGGACCGCAGATTTGTGATCTTGAAATGTTACATTATGTTGATATAATCCAAAAGAAAAATATATTTGTAATCAAACTATCGCCGAGACAGCACTGGATCTAGCGTATGAGATACAATTCCGCGCGTTGATAATTACATTGTGGGTATATACGAAAATGAACTACCAAGTAGTTTTTTTCATTGTGCGTCGACTATATTTTATCGTTCGAGTTGATTAGTTGAATGTCTAAAATAATTCTAGAACATAAGTTATACACATTTTTTCTAGTTGTTCACTAGATTGAGAAAGGGATAATTTTAAAAACGAAATTTTGCAACTTTGCAAAAACGTTGCCAAAATAACTAAGAACAACTTATTAGCTTATTACAAAATTGAGGACTCACTTTGGAGATCCAGAGAGCGGTACCTATATCAAAAATTAGCTAACCTGAAAGTGAGGTCTGGATAATTGTAGCATCGTAAAACATTACACAAATCTTTCTCATGCAATTTAGAACAAAATTCGAAAAAATTGAGAATTCTCCTTCTCTTCTATTGGAGATTCAGATAGTGGTTTATCAAAAATTAACCGTCCGGAAAGTAAAAACTGCAAAATCGCAGAGCGATAAAACTTCACAGAAATATTCCCGCGGCAATGCAGAACAAAATATTAAAAAACTTAGAATTCGCCCTCTCTTGTTTTGGGGATCCAGAGAGTGGTAATTTTGAATTAGGGTCTTAGAAAATAATGAGTGCACATTCGCAGCATCATGAAACAATTAAGCAGAAATTATAAAAAAGTTGAAAATTCGCCCTCTTTTGTGATATATCAGAAGTTAGTCGTCCTGATAGTAACGAGTGCATTAGCGGAATATTATAAAACTTTATATAAATATTGTCGAGGCAATTAAGGATAAAAAATCTAAAAAATGAGAGTTTTTCCTTTCTTGTTGGAAATCCAGAAAGTGGTATATCTCAAATCAGGCGTCATGAAAGTAACGACTGCATCATCGCAGTGTGATAATATAATAAAACTTTAGACAAATGTTCCTTATAAGACAGTACAGAACATAATATTAAAAAAGAGGGCATAAACCCTCTCCTGTTTTGGAGATCTAGAAAGTGGTAATTTCGAATTGGTCTCTTCATTTTGTCCTGAATTGCCTCCAGAACATTTGTGAAAATTTTTATGATGCTACGATTATGCAATTTCTGTTATTCCACTTTAGTCCGGTCATAATAGACATTTCAAATAACAAAAACTCCGACAGAGCTGAATTTTGGTAGAAACCTTAGGTTCACCAGTAGAAATAAAGGGGCAAAAGTCCCCATAGATCCCACGTGTGCTAAAAATGTTATTCAAGGTCAAAAGTCAAAATTTTTGTTTTTTTGGATTTTTCTCGAAAACAGTAAGTTTTATCAAAAATATAGTCCTACAGACAAAAATTGTAGATCATAAAATTGTCTACAAAAATGGTCCTTTTTTCTTAAGAATCACCATTCCCAAGATATCGCCGTTATAAAAGCTGAAGGAGTTACATTCTACATGATATGCACACAAATTCCACGTATATACATACATTCATAGTCAGACTCTTAATATAACTAAAAATGCCATTCGTGCCTCTTACATGTGTAAAATAACTACGAACAATATAATAAATAACTACTAACTAATTCTGAGAATATACACTCAAAAGAAACTCAGTCCCTTAGCCAGTCCCTTCTACCATAGATTGATAAAATTATTTACTTTTTAAAACCTGGAAAGGCTCAACAGCGAACAGAAATATATTTTTCAAGAAGCTTATCTGCTTATCCAAAATGCTAAAACCATGTTTTATTGTTACATGCAATAACCGGTTGCGATACTACATCAGCAATGTTCAGAAGGGGTTAAACATCAGTACTGAAATTATTTGAAAAAAAGAACTTGATTGCGCTAAAGTATTTGAAGAAATTGACTCGTCTCCTCAAACGATGATCACAACAGGAAGTCGCTTTCTCCTTGCTGTTTATGAAGCTCCAAAAAAATTAATTGTATCGACACGTATAGCAATTTAACTTTTGTAAAAAAAACACGAAATAAGAAACAAGTACAACTATCGTGTCTTCCTCCAACATCGGCTTCTGCTCATCAACACTTGTATCGAGTATACTATCAAGTTCAGACATGGCTAGGCTAACAAATGAACCTCGAAGACTGGGGTTGGAAACTAACAGATAATACTTTGGATTCAAGCTATAGGTACTCCGAAAAAACTCCTAAACATTATTTTTTGCAATTGCAAAAAAGGTTGTTGTACTAGATGTGGCTGTAGAAGAGTAGGGTTGTTGTGTTCACCACCGTGCACTAATTGCCAAGGCCACTCTTGCTCGAATGTCCAACAGAATCCAACAGACGAAGATTCATGTGATAACGATGAAGACAGCTGATTCATCTTCAGTTGAACAATTTATGGACATCCAGCAAGAAAAAGAGGAAGAAGAGGAAGAAACTGAAGAAGATATGACTGTTGATGTCGAATTTGAAGAGCATGAATCAGATTAAAATGGAAACAGAAATTAGAACTATAGTTTAATAAATCAATCAACTATATCAATATCAAAATCAATAATCATCATGCAGTAAATACAGTATTTTCCCATGAAACTCCGTCATTAGAGATCGTAGGCCTACTGGGGAAACCACATTAAAAAAACCGCGCCAAGTACACTAACCCACAGGTGGTGTGGAAATGTGTGCATATCATGTAGAATGTAACTCCTTCAACTTTTAGAACAGCGATGTCTTAGGAATGGTGATTTATAGGGAAAAAAGTATAAGGACCATTTTTGTAGATAATGCTCTATAATTTTTGTATGAACTATATTTTTGATAAAGTTTACCGTTTTCGAGAAAAATCCACAAAACCAAAAATTTTATTTTTGACCTTGAATAACTTTTAGCACACATGGGATCTATGGGGACTTTTGGGACTTTATTTCTACTAGGGTACCCAAGGTCTCTACCAAAATTCAGCTATGTCGGAGTTTTTGTTATTTGATCACTATTTTTATGTCGATTTTGACCGGACTACTCACTTTCTTCAAAGCACAAGAAGGCGAATTCTCAATTTTTTAGTATTTCGTCTTGAATTGCCTCGACAACACCTGTGCAAAGTTTCACGATGCTGCGAGTATGCAGTAATTGTTTTCTGAGAGACTAATTCGGAATTACCACCACTTGGATCTCCAAAACAAGAGAAAGCGAATTTTCAATTTTTCAGGATTTTGTTCCGAATTGCATCGGGAATATTTATGCAAAGTTTCATGATGCTGCGATTATGCAGTCGTTAATTTCAGGACGACTAATTTCTGATATTCCACTCTCTTTAACTTCAAAGCAAAAGATAGCGAATTCCCAATTTTTTAATATTTTGTCTTGAATTACCCAAAGAACGCTTGTGCAAACTTTCATGATGCTGCGAGTATGCAGTTATTGTATTCTGAAAGACTAGTTCGGTATTACCATCTCCAGTATATGCAAAACAAGAGAAGGCGAATTCACAATTTTTCAATATTTTGTCCTGAATTACTTTAGAAACATTTGTGAAAAGTTCACTGATGCTGCGATGATGCCGTCGTTAATTTCAGGACGACTAATTTCTGTTATTCCACTCTCTTTAATTCCAAAACAAAGGAGAGCGAAATCTCAATTTTTGAATAGTTCGTCTTGAATTGCTTCCGAAGCACTTTTGTAAAATTTCTTGAGGCTACGAGTATGCAATATCGTGTTCTGAGAAACAAATTCAGAATTACCATCCTCCGGATCTCTAAAAGAGAGCGCTTATTCTCAGTTTTTCAATTTGTTATTGTAAACTATGTCAACAACGTGTGTGCAAAGTTCTAAGATGCTACGATTATGCAGTCATTCCGTACAAGAAGATTAATTTCATATATACAATCCTCAAGATCTCCAAACTAAGAGAGGGCTAATCCTCAATCTTTTAATATCTTATTCTAAATTGTCTCAAAAACGTGTGTGCAAAGTTTTATGATGCTGCCGGTATGCAATCAATTTTAAAGAGCGACCAATTCCAGATTTACCATCCTCTAGATCTCTAAGTCAAGAGAGGGTTAACCCTCAATTTCTTAATATATTATTCCAAATAGCCTCAGCAGCGTGTGTGCAAAATTCTATGATGCTACGATCATCAGTCAATCCGCACAAGAAGATTAATTGCATATATACAATCCTCTGGATCTTCAAAAGAAGAGAGAGCTAATCCTCATTTTTTTCATATGTTATTCTAAATTGTCTCAGCAACGTGTGTGCAAAATTCTATGATGCTACCATTATGCAGTCGTGCCTTACAAGAAGACTAACTAAAGATGTACAATGCTCTGGATCTCCAAAACAAGAGAGGTCTAATCCTCAATTTTTTAATATGTTATTCTAAATTGTCTCAACAACGTGTGTGCAAAGTTCTACGATGCTGCGAGTATGCAGTCATTCTTAAAGAGAGACTAATTCCAGATTTACCACCCTCTGGATCTCTAAAACAAGAGAGGGCTATCCTCAATTTTTTCATATGTTATTCTAAATTGTCCCGTGAGCATGTGTGCAAAATTCTATGATGCTACGATTATGCAGTCGTGCCTTACAAGAAGACTAACTCCAGATATCCAATGCTCTGGATCTCCAAAACAAGAGAGGGCTAATCCTCAATTTTTTAATATGTTATTCTAAATTATGTCAGCAACGTGTGTGCAAAGTTTTACGATGCTGCGAGTATGCAGTCATTCTTAAAAAGAGACTGATTCCAGATATACCACCCTCTGGATCTCCAAAACAAAAGAGGGCTAATTCTCAATTTTTCAATATGTTATTCTAAATTGTCTCAGCAACCTGTGTGCAAAATTCTATGATGCTACAATAATGCAGTCATTCTTTACAAGAAGACAAATTGCAGATTTATCACCCTCTGGATCTCCAAAACAAGAAAGGGCTAATCCTCAATTTTTTAATATGTTATTCTAAATTATGTCAGCAACGTGTGTACAAAGTTTTACGAGGCTGCGAGTATGCAGTCATTCTTAAAAAGAGACTGATTCCAGATATACCACCCTCTGGATCTCCAAAACAAAAGAGGGCTAATTCTCAATTTTTCAATATGTTATTCTAAATTGTCTCAGCAACGTGTGTGCAAAATTCTATGATGCTACAATAATGCAGTCATTCTTTACAAGAAGACAAATTCCAGATTTATCACCCTCTGGATCTCCAAAACAAGAAAGGGCTAATCCTCAATTTTTTAATATGTTATTCTAAATTGTCTCAACAACGTGTGTGCAAAGTTCTACGATGCTGCGAGTATGCAGTCATTCGTAAAATGAGACTAATTCCAGATTTACCACCCTCTGGATCTCCAAAACAAGAGAGGGCTAATCCTCAATTTTTTCATATGTTATTCTAAATTGTCCCTTCAGCATGTGTGCAAAATTCTATGATGCTACGATTATGCAGTCGTGCCTTACAAGAAGACTAACTCCAGATATACTATGCTCTGGATCTCCAAAATAAGAGAGGGCTAATTCTCAATTTTTTCATATGTTATTCTAAATTGTCCCAGCAACATGTGTGCAAACATCTATGATTCTGCGAGTATGCAGTCATTCCTTACAAGAACACAAATTCCAGACATACAATCCTCTGGATCTCCAAAACAAGAAAGGGCTAATCCTCAATTTTTTAATAAGTTATTCTAAATTGTCTCAACAACGTGTGTACAAAGTTGTACGATGCTGCGAGTATGCAGTCATTCGTAAAATGAGACTAATTCCAGATTTACCACCCTCTGGATCTCCAAAATAAGAGAGGGCTAATTCTCAATTTTTTTCATATGTTATTCTAAATTTTCTCAGCAACATGTGTGCAAACATCTATGATTCTGCGAGTATGCAGTCATTCCTTACAAGAAGACAAATTCCAGATATACAATCCTCTGGATCTCCAAAAGAAGAAAGGGCTAATCCTCAATTTTTCAATATGTTATTCTAAATTGTCTCAGCAACATGTGTGCAAACATCTATGATGCTGCGAGTATGCAGTCATTCCTTACAAGAACACAAATTCCAGACATACAATCCTCTGGATCTCCAACACAAGAAAGGGCTAATCCTCAATTTTTCAATATGTTATTCTAAATTGTCTCAGCAACATGTGTGCAAACATCTATGATGCTGCGAGTATGCAGTCATTCCTTACAAGAACACAAATTCCAGACATACAATCCTCTGGATCTCCAAAACAAGAAAGGGCCAATCCTCAATTTTTTAATAAGTTATTCTAAATTGTCTCAACAACGTGTGTACAAAGTTGTACGATGCTGCGAGTATGCAGTCATTCGTAAAATGAGACTAATTCCAGATTTACCACCCTCTGGATCTCCAAAACAAGAGAGGGCTAATCCTCAATTTTTTCATATGTTATTCTAAATTGTCCCGTCAGCATGTGTGCAAAATTCTATGATGCTATGATTATGCAGTCGTGCCTTACAAGAAGACTAACTCCAGATATACAATGCTCTGGATCTCCAAAACAAGAGAGGGCTAATCCTCAATTTTTACTTCCCGAGCGTAAGCAAAGGAAGTATTGTAATCGAGTCCGTCGGCCGACTCTCTACTTTTACGTTTTCTCGATCTTTCATGACCCCTAGAAGACGAAGAAATAGGTCTCCCATTTCCGTCTGTCTGTCCGTCTGTCCGTCTGTCCGTCTGTCCGTCTGTCCGTCCGTCTGTCCGTCCGTCTGCCGTCCCGGATTTTTATTAGACAGATAATCTCCGAAAGTACTCGACCGATTGTTGTGAAATTTTGTACTTATATTAAGAATATCATGTAGATGGTAAAACGCTAACCAAAATTTGTCTAATCATCCCCACCACTAATGCGATGACGTCACTTCAAAATTGTACATAGTAAATGGGTTTTCAATTGTATAAAATAACATAGTCCTACACATGTAGTTTACAACTCTGAATCGACTTTTCACCCGAAACGTCCAGATTTTTGGAAAAAAAATCAAAATTATAAAACAACATTTTGAAATTTAATTTTTAATCTACTAACCAGAATGCTTTGAAATGTTGCAGATGTTTTAAGGCTATAAAGAGCATCATAAATCTTTAGTCAAAAAATATTTGCTTATCCCCTCCAAAAACTTGATGACGTCAGCTCAAAAGTTTGTGGAATAAATCATATCTAAAATGTACAAAATATGATGAGTCTGTACTTGTGATCTATCACTCCATTCATATTTTTTGGATTTGCATATACAGGGTGACTCAAAAAAATTAATGAATGCGTAAATTTATTTTACTGATTTACTCAGAAACTACAAAACCGAATGCTTTGAAATCTTGCAGATGTTTTAAGGTTATAAAGAGCATAATAAATGTTTAGTCAAAATATATTTGCTTATCCCGTCCAAAAAATTGATGACGTCAGCTCGAAAGTTTGCCGAATAAATCCTATCCAAACTGTAAAAATATGATGAGTCTATACTTGTAATTTATCACTCCATTCATATTTTTTGGATTTGCATATACAGGGTGACTCAAAAAAATTAATGAATGCGTAAATATGTTTTATTGATTTAATCAGGAACTACAAAACCGAATGCTCTGAAATCTTGCAGATATTTTAAGGTCATAAAGAGCATAATAAATGTTTAGTCAAAATATATTTGCTTATCCCCTCCAAAAACTTGATGACGTCAGCTCGAAAGTTTGCCGAATAAATCATATCTAAAATGTACAAAATATGATGAATCTGTACTTGTCATTTATCACTCCATTCATATTTTTTGGATTTGCATATACAGAGTGACTCAAAAAAATTAATGAATGCGTAAATATATTTTATTGATTTAATCAGGAACTACAAAACGGAATGCTCTGACATCTTGCAGATGTTTTAAGGTTATAAAGAGCATAATAAATGTTTAGTCAAAATATATTTGCTTATCCCCTCCAAAAACTTGATGACGTCAGCTCGAAAGTTTGCCGAATAAATCATATCTAAAATGTACAAAATATGATGAGTCTGTACTTGTCATTTATCACTCCATTCATATTTTTTCGATTTGCATATACAGAGTGACTCAAAAAAATTAATGAATGCGTAAATATATTTTATTGATTTAATCAGGAACTACAAAACGGAATGCTCTGACATCTTGCAGATGTTTTAAGGTTATAAAGAGCATAATAAATTTTTAGTCAAAATATATTTGGTTATCTTCTACAAAAAACTGATGACGTCGGCTCAAAAGTTTGCCGAATAAATCGTATCTAAAATGTACAAAATATGATGAGTCTGTACTTGTGATTTATCATTCCATTCATATTTTTGGATTTGCATATGCAGGGTGACTCAAAAAAATTAATGAAGGCGTGAATTTATTTTATCGATTTAATCAGGAATTACAAAACCGAATGCTTTGAAATCTTGGGAATATTTTAAAGTTATTATAAGCATGGTAAACTTTTGTTCAAAATGTATTTGTTCATCCCTCCTAAAAAAAGTGATGACGTCACCCTTAAATTTTGCTGAATAAATCCTATCTAAAATGCAAAAAATATGATGAGTTTGTACTTGTGATTTATCATTCCATTCATATTTTTTAGATTTTCTTAAGAGGTGGTTCAAAAAAATTAATGAAGTCAATTTATTTTATTGATTAAATTAAAGGCAACACTCATTATTAGTATTACACCCCAACCAACCCAATTTGGTAGACACAAAATTTGTTAAAGGAAAAACTCGGTTGAAACATAAGGGTAGCACGCTTATTTACATCGACTTTAACATTACAGACGTGCATTTGTTTTATGCGTTCACTTGGTTCCGCGAATGTGAAATAGACATGTTTATAATCAACCAATTGTGAATTTCACCGTCAAGAATTAAAATAAAACCCAATGTTTTATATAATAAGCGGAAGTCGAAGCAATAAAACCGATGGTCGTTTTGTTTACAGTTTCTCTGTTTGACTCTCACGTATGCTGTTACGCTTGTCATCTTAAATTAAGAATGTTTATACATAAACGATTTTCAGTTGCCGTATACATGAGTAAATTGTTTCGTTATTTTCTTGATTATAAAAAATCAATATTCAAAACGACCCAATTCATTTTCCCGAAAATTTGGGAGTACAATAATTTTATTCTTAGTATTACACTACATCTATCCCAACTGATATACGTGTCCTTGCAAAAATGTTGATGACGTCATCGCAATTTTTTTTAAATTCCCACTACAAAAATGTAATGAGAAAAAAACACAATAGCCATGCAGTCGTCAAGTTTCCGACAGCGAGGGAAGTACTGTCTAAACTCTTTAGACCAATTTTTTAATATGTTATTCTAAATTGTCCCGTGAGCATGTGTGCAAAATTCTATGATGCTACGATTATGCAGTCGTGCCTTACAAAAAGACTAACTCCAGATATACAATGCTCTGGATCTCCAAAACAAGAGAGGGCTAATCCTCAATTTTTTAATATGTTATTCTAAATTATGTCAGCAACGTGTGTACAAAGTTTTACGATGCTGCGAGTATGCAGTCATTCTTAAAAAGAGACTGATTCCAGATATACCACCCTCTGGATCTCCAAAATAAGAGAGGGCTAATTCTCAATTTTTCAATATGTTATTCTAAATTGTCTTAGCAACGTGTGTGCAAAATTCTATGATGCTACAATAATGCAGTCATTCTTTACAAGAAGACAAATTCCAGATTTACCACCCTCTGGATCTCCAAAACAAGAAAGGGCTAATCCTCAATTTTTTAATATGTTATTCTAAATTGTCTCAACAACGTGTGTGCAAAGTTCTACGATGCTGCGAGTATGCAGTCATTCGTAAAATGAGACTAATTCCTGATTTACCACCCTCCGGATCTCCAAAACAAGAGAGGGCTAATCCTCAATTTTTTCATATGTTATTCTAAATTGTCTCTTCAGCATGTGTGCAAAATTCTATGATGCTACGATTATGCAGTCGTGCCTTACAAGGAGACTAACTCCAGATACACAATGCTCTGGATCTCCAAAACAAGAGAGGGCTAATCCTCAATTTTTTCATATGTTATTCTAAATTGTCTCAGCAACGTGTGTGCAAAATTCTATGATGCTACAATTATGCAGTCATTCCTTACTAGAAAACAAATTACAGATATACAATCCTCTGGATCTCCAAAACAAGAAAGGGCTAATCCTTAATTTTTTAATATATTATTGCAAATTGTCTCAACAACGTGTGTGCAAAGTTCTACGATGCTACGGGTATGCAGTCATGCTTAAAGGAAGACCAATTCCAGGTTTACCACCCTCTGGATCTATAAAACAAGAGAGGGGTAATCCTCAATTTTTTCATATGTTATTCAAAATTGTTTCAGCAACTTGTGTGCACACATCTATGATGCTGCGAGTATGCAGTCATTCCTTACCTGAACACAAATTCCAGATTTACCACCCTCTGGATCTCTAAAAACAAGAGAGGGCTAATCCTCAATTTTTTCATGTGTTATTCCAACTTGTCTCAGCAACATGTGTGCAAATATAAATCATGCTGCGAATATGCAGTCACTTCTTTCAGAAAGACTTATTCCAGAGTTCCCACCTTCTGGATCTCCAAAACGGAAGGTTTTAGATTATTAATTTTTTGTCATGTGTTGTTCTAAATGATCTTAGCATAGTCAGTCCCATGTTTGAAAATGTTGTGAAAATGCAAGTATTTAAATGCTGGAGTTTCACGAAACCGGTACAGACTTCAATGAATTTTTGATATATTTTTCTTTTTTGTTGATGTAAATCGTAGAATTTGAGTTTATTTTAGATGTTTTGGTTTAAATTAAACATCGGAGCCAAGTTGCTTCATTAGGTGTAGATATAACCATAATTAATGCCAGGCCGAATTTGGAACCTTATCGTATACTGCCCTTTAACTTAAACCAGGACACTACAACTCTATGTATTAACAGCCATTCAGTCATTTGCAGAAACACTTCTGAATAAAGCAAAATCAAAGTGCCTTTATCAGCGATTCTCCGAAAAGCAATTAAGTAAACCACAACATAAAAGCAATAAAACCATAAATTTTCCAGATAAACCTATATCTTAATACCCACATTATCCACACTTCTTTAGAGTAATTGTCGAAGTGACAATGACGATCTACACTATCATCCTCTTCTTCTCAGTTATTTACCAGTACGACTGTCAATCCCTCTCGGAAAATTACGCTATCGTGTCAGACTTAGAACCCCAGCACTGCTTTAACCAAAATCTAAACTACATCAAGGCAGATCCGATTTATGGTCTTCCCAGATGTAGCCTCTTCAATGACGTCACAGGTATACAATTCTGATAGATTTTCCAAAGTTTTTAACAACTTTGTAGGAGTTTGTGCCATATATCACAGCCCCGACTCAGAATTCGACTTAGTGTACAAACCGGCATGCGCAGAAGATGGTCGATTTGCCCCCAAGCAATGCAAAGGAGAGCGAACAACTGGAAGGTCGTCTTCAAATCGTTGTTGTTGACTTGACTGACTTGGGTCGTTTCAGGTGCTTTTGCTTTGACGCAGACGGTGGACGCATTTTTGGACAGGAGTGGTGGATTGGAGCGGATGACATGACTTGTGGTATTTTTCTGAGTAAAGGAAGTTACTATTTAAAAAAAAATAGCTTGTAGTAGAAGGAAAGCGGATATGGCTGGTTCACTCTACTTCAATAGTTTGCATTGCGACAGTAATGGAAACTATGAACCACTGCAGTGTGACGTCATCAGTGGGCAGTGTTGGTGCGCTGATGAAAAGACAGGAGATTTAAAGTCGACGGTTGTGCCTGAAAAAGCCATGTCGATGCTACCTTGCTGTAAGTTTTCATATGTGGTTTAATTTTATACTGTATGATTTATTTGTAGACAATCCTCTGCGAGTAGGGTTACAATATCTGCGACAATGCGAAAATAAAAGACACGCTATGGATAAAATAGCGTATAAGTTCAGTATACGTGGTACTAGAATACATCATGAGGATTTTTTGTGTGATGAGGATGGCAGCTTTGGAGCGTATGCTATAATCGGTGGTTCGTAAGTATCTTTGTTCTATTTGATTTGACGGAAAATTCAGAGTTTCATAATGTTGTGCGCATGAGCAACTTATTTCTCCCAATGCGGTGTAACAACATGGATGCACTTGATTATACGATAACATGGAATTTTGAATTTTCACCTCAAAAGTCACAGACGTCCAACCGTGCGGAAATGTTCGGACCATTTTTCTGTTTCTTTTTGAAGAGCATACTGTACGTGGAGAGATAATAGTAACATTGATTCGTACCAATCGGGTACTAACTATACCGATGTGAACTGCAGTAAGTGAAGATTTATCTTCGTTAAAATGAAAGTACAACAACAATATTTTAGACTGTGCAAGAGATACAAGATATTTTGCTCTAGCTGGAAAAACAATGACACAAAAATGTTTGGGAAATGGAAATTATGAAGAATTTCAGAAGTTAGGTTCTAACACGTATTGTGTGGATGTAGACGGTTACAGGAAATCTCCTTTAGATTATAACGTGGGCAGTAGTTACGATTGTTCTAATTATACTTCGTATAATACATAATATAGTATCAATTTAAGCACATCTATTTTTTGTATAATGTATTATATTATGTGATCAAAATAATTTATAATCGAGTCATTCTTGTACATAAAATTGTGAGTTTGTGTTAAACTCGTTTTATAAATTTAAGTAAACTTGAAATTGATCTGCTAAATTCACAATACATTGCGCAAAGATAATGTAATTGGAAATTATTTTTTCCACTATTCTGTATTTTTTAATTTTATCACTGCAAAACTGAACAAATACGCACCGAAGGGATGTGACGTATTATCTTAGAACCATGATTAATTCTTATTGATAAACTTATCTTATCATTTTGTATAAATCAGGTTTATGATAACACTAATAAATCGTGTTTCAATCAGTGGTAGCAAAAATGAAAATTTTTTATATTTTAATTTTGGGGCTCTTTACTGGTGTTTGTTCGCAAACAAGTTTCGGAAATTTGGAGATTGTTTCAGAATTAACGCCTGAAAGCTGTTTCAAAAATAGTGCTAGGTACATACAGGCCGATGAAAAAACTGGTTTCCCGCGTTGTACTAACACATGGGGTGCCGATGCTGGTAAGTTTTAGGTTGCGGAAACAAGTTATGGTAAAAGTAGTAGTTTTAAAAATAGTTATTGTTAACTTTCCCTCAGATTAGTTATCTTTTGTTCTCCATTTTGTTTTTAACTACATATGTATTTTGTCAATTAATTCAATTTTACTCCAAAGTTTCACGTCACAAAAGTGATGAGTGATAAAAACCTGAATTCAAAGTTGCTTTTTTTCTATACTCCATCATCATTCCTCACATTATTCTTTGTTCTTCCAGTCTGTTTCTGTTATTTTTGTACATATTTCCCTTACTTCGTATTTGTTCCCTTTAAAATTCGTTCTCCTTAATTGCTTCAAAGGGTATTTGTATATATTGTTGAGTATTTTACTTTGAGCACGTCAGTGGTAAGTTCTCAGTTGCTCTGTTGGTGATTTTATGACCAAAGACGTATAGTTAGTTAATTATTACTACTAAAGTCCACACAAGTTTCATTTTTCGCTTCGACCGATACATTTGAACCAATTTTCGCGGGATTATATTATAACTATTCATATATCTGACACATATAATTTTACGTTAATTTGTTTTTGTTAGATTTAGGTAATTGTGAACTGTTCTTCAGGCCGGGTTTCACACAATGCAATAAACCACTCGTTTACAACCCGACCAGCTGTACTAAAGAAGGAAAATTTGGGCCTATACAATGCAAAGGAGAAAGAACCACTGGAAGGTGAGATTTCACTTTCACAACTGATAAAACTACTACCTAATTTGCTTTTGTTTATAGATGTTTCTGTTTCGACGAAGACGGAAATCGACTTTTTGGACAACAGTGGTGGGCACAAGCAGAAAATATGACTTGTGGTGGGGTGAATTATATAGTGTACGCAAAATAAAACATTAAATTTGCTTTTGCAGCCTGCAGTAGAAGAAAAGCCGAAATGTTAGTTGAGGACTCCGAAAATTATGTCTTCTTCAACAGTTTGCACTGTAACAGTATGGGAAATTATGAACCGCTACAGTGTGATGTTGTGAGTGAACAGTGTTGGTGTGCCGACGAACAAACGGGAGATCTGACGTCGCCAGTTGTGCCACAAGTAGCTGTATCAAAGTTACCTTGTTGTAAGTACTATTGGTGTCATGAGATTTCTTATTTACTCGTCAGTCACTAAAGTTAAAAAAATCAATCGTTAATTGTCAAATTTGTTGCCAACAGTACCTATATTTATTTGCTGGAAAGATTCAAGAACAAGAATCTGTATATTAAGTATGTAAATGTATTAAATCGTCCATTATTTGCACCTGAATTTTTTTTTGGATGCTGGCGATTTACTTTTCATATTGTAGGAGTTGTGAATCATCAAAAAACAAAAAATTGTCAGTTAGCTTAAGTTCAAATAAAGCAACTTTATATATATATAGAATGTATACACAAATATGTTTTAAGAAACTTATAGGAGTAGTATTTATACTTGGAACAGTTAAAACAATTTTTCGACATTATTAACACAGACATAACTTTGCAGACAACTCTCTTGAAGTCGGCACACAATATCTCCGTCAGTGCGAAAACAAACTCTTCGCACAGAAAAACATAGAACACCAGTTAAAGCTACGTGGAACTACTGCAAGTTTTGGGACTTTTCTTTGCGATGGTGATGGTTCATACGGCGTATTTGCAATTATTGATGGGCTGTGAGTATTTTCTAACCTCATCAATCAATATTACTATTAAAATCCCTCGATGTCATTTAAGGGGTTACTGTACTTGGAGAGACAACACAAAAATCGGTTCATACTCTTCTGGAGATCCAGATCCGGCTAAACAAAATTGCAGTGAGTATTACATTTACTGCGGTTGTTTTAAAAATTGCTTGTAATCAAATTTTAGATTGTGCAAGAGACACGAAAATTTTTGCCGACAATGGAAAGACCCAACTTCTGAAATGTAGTTCTAATGGGAATTACCAGTCTTACCAGGGAAATGGTCAAAACACGTACTGTGTTGATCCTGATGGTTACAAAAAATCCGACGGTCCTGTGGATTTTGGTGATAAGCCTGACCAGGTCTGCGCAGCTTATCCCTCCTACGTAGAACAATGTAACGATTCTCCGTCATTTTTCTTTAGCTAGGTTTGTTTTTGTATATTGTTAAAATTTATTGTATGTCCTAAAATAATAAATCTTCTCAAAAATGAAGAGTGTGCACTTTGCAATTTAGTAATGATTGAAGAGGTCGATAAGCGTATGGAAGCTGCACAAAATAAAAATAAATGACAGACATAAAGAAAATGAAAAAAGTTATAGACAAAGTCGAGGATCTATGCTACGGAATCTTCCATATTTTTAAAAGTCACCAACCATTTGTAGACTGCGCAAGAGACACGAAAATTTACAACTTCGAAGCTGGAAAAACTCAACTTCTCAAGTGCAGTCCCTCTGGGCATTACCAGGCGTTACAAGAAATCGACTATAATGCATCGACTCGGACGGTTTTAGAAAATCAAAAGTTCCTATTAAGACGACTGCGACACATTTTCTCCATATAACAAATAATTAAATAAACCTTCTCATGTCACGATAACTCAGTTTCTAATTCGAATTTTCACAATTATTATTAATATTGGTAATGTCTGATAGCTCCGTCGTTCTTCTCCTCCAGAGGCACTTTTTCTTCGTGGTTTTTGCACAGAATTATTTTTCTAATACTCACTCAAGGTTAAAACTTTCATTTTTTGGTACACGTTGAATTATCACAAATCACACGTATAGTTCATCATATTAATTGCTTTATTTTGATACTTACACTTCATAAAAGAAATTGCACTTATTCAAATACATGTTACAAAGGGCGAATTAAGAAAAAGTTACAACTAAAGACTAGATTAACAGTATAAAATATAACATTAAACAATAACAAGTAGCAGTCTAAAATGGAGGGAATGAAACGATTGAACTTGCAAACTTCAACAAGTGAGTACACATCCCAATGCCAACTACTCACATTGACTGGTCCAACAAAACATGAATTGTTAATACCATTAAATCTCCTAATAATTAATAACTCGCTCGTTTTATTAAAAAATTATATCAAAAACTTGATGTTACAATTGTCCTACGGTGGCAGTTATGTACATGCGCTTAGTAATGCTCGTAGATGAGAAATTCAGACTTGTGGGTGTCTTAAATAACGACTTAAACCATAGCTGCCTTAAGTAACTCACATCAAACAATAACAAAAGAACAGTGATATATTTACATACAATTTTCAACTTACCGAAACACTGCGTAATTCTTAAAAATACAATGAGTGTCCTATCACAGAACGTGGCCCATTATTTTCGGAAAAAAATCAAGCTGGCTATTGTCCGATGTGTGTGCGCACCTTGCATTAAGTACTATCGGTAACATCGTTCCCTAACTTACAACAGCAGCGCAACTAACCTCTATTGTCCGTGTTGAGTACATCTCTTAAGTCATGTTTAGTCGGTGGTGTCTTGCGGTGGTTCGTCTTGGGTGGACGACGCTTCCTTATGTCATTCATCCAGTTCATCCATGCGCGACCTAACCTCCATTTCGACAACTTCGAGACTGGGGTAATCCAGTTCTTTGACTAAGCGCAAGACGGCCGACAGTATGTTCGAGTTCTACGCAATTTTTCGTTAACACTAGGCTGTGATAGGTTCGGGGTGGAACTTACCCTGGTGACTGGTCTCCTAGTAAATGGCGCTCGGTGAGCGGCGGGGCAAACGTACCTTTCGCGCCTTTCGTGGCTGTGAGTCGAGGACACGTCGGGTTCTCGGTACTGAGGCTGGCCGTGGAGGTAACGGTCCCCGTTTGTGTATTCCTGTGATATTTTAGTTTATGTTGGTGTGATACTAACTACATAATTCTACATCTGGTAACTTTCCTATCACTATATGAAGAATAAGTTAAATAAGTGAAATGCCAATATCTTTTAAACTGTTAACATTAAAGCGTAAATTTTTATGTACTCTGTCCTTTAATCTGAGTTCACATAAGGTGACCAATAGATCATGTAATTTCGCTACAATTAACACTATTACTGACTACTGGATTAAAAAATGAAGTGGTTTAAACTGAATTTTCATTTCTCTATATACATGCAAAATACCATTAAAAGAATAAAGGTTGCTCAGTAAAAACGCTTACACGAATCATCTGAATGATTACTTAATGCGCTAACACTAATTCAAGAGTGTTGTTATTTTCCTAACGTATTAAACTTCAACTAATTTTAAAAAATGACAACGTAGCTGCTGAAATGCCCTAATCGGAGGTAATGCATTTGAAAAACTCTGACACTTTTATAGATAATTAACTTACAGAGATAGATAATAATAATTATTATTGCTGTGTATCAGATTTGCCGGTCTTATACATAATATCAATCATTAGAAATTCTTTTTGCTTTATTGCTTAAATAAACCCATTTAGATTTAAAGCATGGAGAGGTGTCAAAGTAAGTAACTGAATACAATCTCGATTATTATTTTTAGATCGAGGAATGTATATAGTGGACTATGAAACATACATTTATAGGTTTAATGGCACGTAAAAATTATTATTATTACTATTTATTTATCTTTTAATGCACCGTAACTGGTATTTAGAACAAGAAGTATTGTTTTTATAACTGCTATAATTTCTAATAACTGATATTATGGTACTAGAAAAATAATAATAGGCATTATTATACAATTACAAAACCTCATAAAAGTCATTTGACATGATAGTGTTTCTATCTAAAGTAATATATTTTTTTTTTACAAAATTAGGTAGGTTTCGTAATTTTTATAGTTTGTATTTTAATTTTTATCAGTTAAGGTTCGTAATTATTTTCAACTTTTTCGAGTCTGAAAACTGAAAAAAATTAAACATGGATCGAAGCATATAAATTTAGTCACATTATTCTTTACTTCTTTTTTCCAGTGCCCACCCTCGAACTTTGAAAATGAGAACTATCGAGATCGATCTTAAATTTTCTAATTTTTTAATACACTGAAACTACAGCACAAGCAAACAAATGAAAACGATGTATTTGTTGAGAGTGGGAAGAGAATGAATGCATTTTCAGTTAAAAATCCACTTCGTGAGTACTTAAAAACTCAGAATAGAACAACATAAAACAGAAATTAGTATACGAAAAAATTAAAATTACCAATGGTTATAGAATTATTGTATATGCGACTACCAATAAAACAGAGAGCACTACATCTAAAATTACTAGGTATTAAAGAAGGTTGTGCAAATTCACTTCGGCAACTGTGCGAGCGTTCGCGTGGCCAAAACACACTGCACACACAAAAATATAACACTACCTTTCTGAATATTCGTAATCGCAACTCCGTAGCGCCATCTACTAGTTAAACTATAACCCACCTTAATACAGTTAGCTGATTGACTGTTAACGATTTTAACGTCCCTATAGTTACTATCACAGTGATGGATGTTATCTTCGAATGCGTGGTCACCTGGACACCTTTGCTAATTGGGCGAGATTTTAGTCGGTTAGATAATTAGAAATCGGCCAACTTCTACAAAGTCACTTACGTCATAATATTGCGGCGGTTGTTGCTGTTTCGGAGATTCTCTTTCGTAGCTGTTTCTCCGCCTTTCTACGTAGACGGGCTCCGGAGAGAAGCTTTTTCGAGCGGGTTCTGTTCTACGCGGTGGACTTGGCTGCGTAGTAAACATTCGTAACTCAGAGGCATTGTTAAAATTAAGGGGTTGACCGCTAAAGCTAGCAGTTTACGCGGAGAAATGAGAGGTCGAAGTTGGATTGTTATACATTTTCATTTTTTATATAAAGTCTTATTGCTTAGGAATTATGAAAAACACAATGCACTGAAAAGTGTTTGATATATTGTGAGGTTTAAAAATTTATAAAAAATATATATTTTTCAGTGATCCCAAAGTATAGATACTTAGTAGATTGTTTATTTGTGTTATGCTACACAGGATTTACAATAATCCAATTTAAAAGTAATTCCAGAAATGCATACGAACATAAAATTAGCCATGTTCATAAAGTAAGTACATATTATTGTATTATCTGATAACTCACGGTAAAGAAGTTGACATGGAGTAATTCGACATCAGTTCCAATTTATGGAGTAGATAGACACATCAGGAGAACAAAATACCCTCTGATAATAATCGATCGAATTTAGGTTTAGGCAGACTAGATATTATCCTGCTGGGAATTGTCGTGAAAAAAACAATTTAATTCGTTTGAAGTCACCCTACAACCATTTGCAACTCTTTTATCTTTTAAGTTTATCTTTATTGATGAGTTGCCATAGAGACCAAGAGTTATTTTTAATTTCTAACATTTCTCGTTACATTCGAATTTCGTATGTCTAATTGCCATGTTATAATAATATCTCTTTTTAAAACGCAACAGTTCCCGTTTTTTAATGCACTACATTTATGTATTTTGCAAGACGCAACCAATAGGCCCAACGCCCAAAAGTATTTAAAGATTTGAGTTCTGAGGTGAACTAGTTGTTATTAGTAGTCTTAGGTTTACTACTAAAAGTGATTTTTCTTTTAGCGAAAGCCATGTTGTAATTATAACTCAAAATATTTATAAAAGTAAACTTATGTTTACGTCTACATCACGATCAACGAAGTCCCAGTTACCTGAACTTTAAAGCATGTTAAAAAAGATGAATCTTCCTTTATGTGTTGTAGGTCTGAGTGTTAGCTCATACATATTGTATAATAAAGCTGTGGAACCTAATCATGTAACAAGAATAGTAAGAACAATTACTTTTCCACGCCGAGTTTTTATTAGGTGATCAACTCCAGTTCAAAGTCATACCTCGTTATATTGGTACCTGGGAGTGCCTTAATCCCTCGCCTTAGTTCCGGTCCAAACAGATAAGAGCAGTGATTGCAATTTGCGTAATTTTAGCTAAATGGCAGAAACCAGACGTGTAGTAAATAAAGAAGTTGACAACTGCAGAACTTCATCTAGCAAAAAATTGTGCAATATAATGAACAGTACATTTGTAGATAAGACCTTGCAAAATGTGTCTCATATAAATAAATAGAACAATTTATGTTATAATTTATGACAACTTGCTGCTTTTAGCATTGCACAACTTGAAACATTTTTGTGACTACATAAATACTAATATTGTTTTAAGTAAACAATTATTAAAATAATTTTTATTTCGCTTCCTTATTAGTCAAAATTAGTTGAATGTTTTCCAGCACTAAAATAAATATTTTTAGAGGCAGGTAGATAATTGTTGGATCGAACTAAAAAAAAAGCCATTCTCACTTAAATGGGCGGAGATGACCGCGGACCCGAGTGAACGTCCAATGGTTATAAATAAATAAGTTTTGTATGTTTTATGTTTTTATAGATTATACTCCAAAGGTGTCTTTTAAAAATAATTATGTGTCATTGGAAGAGGCAGTAGTTGTTTTCTAAATTAAATAAAATGCGAGAATCCTTCGGTCTTCTAAAGGACGCTTAATATACTAAATGATAATAAAAAAAATGTTATAATACAACAAAAATGCTAAAATTGCAGAAAACAATTGGGTTATAAGAGAAAAGAAAAGAAATCCCAAAATGTTACAGAGGGTTATGTTATAAAGAATCAAAAACGGCAAAATAAAAAGAATATATAACACATTCTGCCGAATTTAAGCTGTTTTTCTTTTTTTTTCGTAAATAGCTTCGAATCTTATTTCTCCCATTACCTGCCGCAAAACTCGATCTTATTACTGTACAACATAGTACTCTCAATTTGAAATATTGAGTTGAAAATACAACGATCAAAGACAAACTTTCTTAAATGCATGCCTGGCTTTGATCGTGTTTTTTATTGCTCTTTCAGTGCGATATGATCGAAAAAAAGTCATCTAGTAGGCCATGAAAAGTATTTTTAAAATAATGACGTTGGTATACTTGACAGTTTATTTGACTGTTGCTTGACCGTAAGTGTCAAACCGAACAAGGAACGGATTGGTGTTGCCAATATAGTTTTTAATGCTACTAAAATATTTATCTGTTTCAAAAAATAATGATCAGAAATGCTTTTAATCAATTAAATAACAGTAATTGAAGGGTCATTTAAGGTTTCTCAACAGAAAACAAACAAAGTACTTTTGAGGTTACTTTTACTATATTCTGACATATTTTTTTAAATCCCTATTAATTTTTTACCAGTCATGTCAACATTGTGACATTTTGACATTTTACAACCTTAATGAACAAAGTTCAAAATTAACAAAATCCAGAGATGGCGCAAAGTATTAATGTATTAAATTTTATTAGACAATTCCAAATCACTTAAGGAACTTAACTAACAAAACTTTATTAAGTTAAATCCAAGTACAATCCATTGTTTCTTGTTAAAAATGGCATTTTAGTCATTGAAAGACTATCTAAATAACATTTTGTGTAATTTCTTTCATGTCAATTGCAATATTTTTCTTTTTGTGTTACAGGGTTCATTTTTCGTTTTTCTGAATGTTCTTTCTTTTCTTTTTTAATGCTAAGTATTACTATTGACATTACATACTATTATCCTAGGATTTTGTTTATAATTTTATTTGGATTGTTTATTTTGATTTGTGCAAATCTTGAATGTATCTCATAACACTAAATACACATCAATGATATTGATTGATACATTGTGTATGTAAACATTATTGCGAGCTGGAAAATTTACGAGTTGGCAAAAACCTTAACTTAGTAATAATTCACAAAACAACTTGGCATCAGGTCGTCTACATTAAAATAAAGATTAAAACAGATATTTGTCAAGGATTATAGAAAAAAAATCCAAATTACAAAAATCCAATAACTTCACGTTCCAATGCGGTCAACCCCCTTCGATCTAAGGTGTGTAAACGTTCAGCACAAACTCAAGCATTTAGCGTGTACCATGTTAATGTGAATCATGCCATTACCTGTCTCGGCGGGGAGTAGTCTTTACTTTCTTCCGACACTTCTTCACGCGGATAAAGATCTTCGCTTTCTTCGATTTCATAGTCGGGCTGATTTAAATGAATGTATAATTTTTGTTAATTTGGTTAATGCAAACGATAACAACATGTATGTCTGAGGAAACCGACACCGATTCACTCACCTCCTGTCTCGGCGGGCTCCTCTGCACAGGACTGTACTCGGACTCAGAGTAGTCCTGGTATTTGTTGTATTGTTGCGGTTGTTGCGGCGGCTGAACGTACTCTTCTTCGCTTTCCTGAGCATCGTCCGGATGAGTCAGTGTGCGACCTTTGCGTTGAGCTTCGCGGAGATCTTCTTGGGTCACTTGGACGTTGTCGAGCTTCTGGAGTTGCGGTAGAGCTTTTATCACAGCGAGACGGTATCTGGGGAAGGTCTGAGTTTATATTCGGTGTAAATGGTCTGATGTTTAAAAGTAGTGTATAGTAATACGATGTATTTATTTATAGCGAGTGATGGGTTAGTTTCCGGAACAAATGTTTAATTATGATTGAGAAATACAGTAACTTTAAGTTTAAAAAAAAAATTAAAGCCGGCTAATTTAGAGCAGGGAAATAAAGGAAAAAAATTAGTTAAAGTTTATTTCGCCAGAACTTCCATCGCTCTTGAAGTACAAGTCCAACAAATCCCGCTTCTTTGAAAAATTATAGATTTTGCGATATTTGTTTTGTGATAATCTTTATTTGAAATTTTAAAAATATTGTCAATTTAAAGAAAATATTTTAATAAATGAAAACTTTGAACCATGATAAAAAATACCAATCCCAGAAAACGTGATCAGTGCAAGGCTTTTCTGATTTTATATAAAAAAAAGTTATATAAATCTAGAATTGTGTCATGTTAAACGACCTTACAGTGATACAATTCAGATAATTAAAAAATACTACAAAATAATGAAGCATAAAAACTGAGTCATACTCCTTGAGGCGCGGAACATTGGACTGGACACAACGCTGAGAGTAAAATGACGAGTTTTAAACGAACAACATTTTTTGTTCCGAAACAAAATTTATGTAAAAATTATGATAATTAATTTGATTTCATTTAAATCTGCCGGGAGCTGTACAGTGTACATAATACGTGGTTGTTACAAAACGTTTACGAAGCACGTTATCGAAAATTGGAGTTCAGTTTAAAAACGATCTCTCATTTCTAACAAGACAATTAATATTTAAATCCAATTCTGGAAAACACACAGATCCATCAATAAGTCATTTTTTATTTACACGACGTTTTAAAATAACACTGTGTTGGAATCGAAACGTTTTGCATCGAAAGAACATGAAATTTTAATAATAACAAAATTTGTCAAAAAAATAAATAAATTTTCCAGTTTTGATTTTAAATTTAAAATGAAAATACTTTTCCAATGTTTAGAAATGGAGGAAATAACCAGATTGGCGCTGCAAAGCATAATCACATGAAAACTTGGTGCATATTACGTTTGTTTGTTTTTAGTCAAAGCAATCATTTTTTATCGCTCATTTCATTACTTACCCGTCGACGTTGGCACAAGGATTTTCCCCAAGCCAAAGGTTCTTCAAATTCGGTAAATTTTGCAAGAAGACCACTTCATTCAAATCCCTAATATCGTTCTGCCTTATATACAACTCTTCCAACCGTTTGCAAAATTGGAAATCCACCAAACTGTTGATTTTATTGATGCTGTAAATAAACAAACACTGATTTACATGCCATTATATAATGGTTATTTTTGTTTGTGCGGCCACAGTTACGTTTCCAAGTTTCCATATCCGTGCACACAAAAAATCTTGTTCTGCCTACACTAAATTCAGCCAATTATTAAACAATACCTCCAAGAAACTTTCAACACGTCGCTATTACGCACTCTAAATATTTACCAACTGCGAGCACACACACAAATTAACCCTTAACCTTTGAAAAAAATAATCACCAAATTCCGCAAAATTCGAAAAATTAACATGTTCCAGATAATCTGAAAATCGATGACCGACTGTGACGCGTACAGTTTTTGCATTTCGTCGAACGAATGTAGCAATTAAGGAAAAACTGTTCCACTAAAAAATCATCAATAAAATATGATTCCTGTTAACATAATCAATACATCTCCAAGGATAACAAAAGCTGAGAGATTTCGGCTGCCAACTTTAACCGAGATCGATGGATTTCAGGTTGGGTATGGTAATAAAGTAAAACACAGGCAAGACGTGGGTTTAAAACACACATTCTACACCCTCGCGTTCAGACATTTTCACCAACACACCCATTCGAATGTATAACTTTGGAAATAATTAAACCGGCGGAGTCATCGTCGTAATGAAACGGCCAGGAAAAAAACGAAAAAGGGTGACGAAATGTATACGAAGCGTTACGTTAAATTCTCGATTAAATTATGGTTATGACTTCGTAATAGTTTGCTTGTTAATTAGAAGGAAAAACTTGATCGGGATTTCGGTTTTGGTACTTTCTCTGTTACAAAAACGAGCGGTGTGATGGTAATCTGGGCAACAATTAATAGATTGCTGTAAAAAATGCACGCCTTGTTCCACACACGGCCGAGAATATAATTAAATCCGCGCTTTATTTTGCGACATGTGGCACTTTTGGCGTTGTAATTTCGACTTTCTTGAATTACGAACTACAACTTTAGCAACATTATAAAGACGTATAATTTCATATTATCTATTTTTTGAAAATAAAATTAAATAAATTATTATCATTATTAATCGTGTGCATTGTCTATTAATTTCCTGTGTTTTTGATGCTGAGAATGACATAAGCATCAAAATAGTCAAAAACGTCATAGTTCCAGTTAATTTTATTTTCAATCGTCTTGAACACGCCATAAATCGTTTTCTTTTTTTATATTTAATTATTTATCATTAAAAACAAGTTTTGTGTATACACTTGGAACAATTTTTATTGTTTTTTTTAAGTAGTCAATTCTTAAATTTTTTAATGGTCCTAAAAGAACAAGTAGCAAATTTTGTTTGTCTAGCGTTAGTTTTGTAAAACCTATCAAATAAATTGGAAAAAATATGTGTCTAAAATTTAACACTAAATTAAATAATTACTCGTATTTTGGTAACAAAAAACATACAGTTTATTTATAACAAGATTTACTTATTTGAAATTTTTGTTCAAATAATTATTCTGAACTTGTTATTGAAAAAAATTAAACACAATAAACTCGAGCTTTCTCTAATAGCTACTTTTCCAATATGTAGTTATAATCTTAAACCAGGTTCTTCTGAATATTTCCACTTAATGCATATCTTAACACCTCAGAGTTGGAAAAAATGCGTGAAATACCGATCATTGTGGACGATTTGGGATGTCATCTTGACGTGATGTGGTGAACATAAACGAAATGTTGACAGTTACGACGATCTCACAGACAATAAAAAAATCATAAAAAGCTCGCGTTTCTCACTTCTTTCGCTTTATTTTGCTTGTTTTGTCAATGTATATGTATAAATGAGAATACAATCAACGTTTAAATACGAGAAAATTGCACGTAGGTATGTGACCAAGGCTGTATCAATACTAAGTAACATTATTTAAGTATAAGAGGTCGGTAATGCAATTTTGAAAATACGGTTTGGATGAATGTTAGATAAGGTTGCACACAATGTTGCGAATGTGTTCCAAAGCAACAAAACTTAAAAACAATATTCCACATTGTTGTACAATGTTATCAACATAATGGTATAATGCAGTGCGATTTCAATGTCGATTTCAGAAAAAAAAAACTACTTATACAAAGTGAAGGAATGGAATTTATACTGCGTAACTGAAATTATACTCTTATTAAATATTATAATTAACTATAAAAATGTTCATATAGAAATTGTCTTCAGCAAAGAATTCAAATTTTACAAAATATGTACTAGGTGTTTTAGATTTTTTCCTCCGGGCACCAATTCCTATTTATTAACTGTTGTCAGTCTGCGGTACAAATGAAGTTTAATGAGAAGCCAAGATAAAGACACAACCAAGGGCGGTGTGTACGCTGTCGCCTCCAGATTTATATTTTTAACCCCCGACATAAAAGGAGGGGTGTTACAACTTTGAAGCGTTTGTCTGTCTATGTATCTGTGTGTGGCATCGTAGCTCCTACATGCGTTAACCGATTTTCAATGCGTTTTCTTTCCTTGAAAGCTGAGGTAGTTCTTAGTTCTGTTTGATGATAATCAATTCGGCCATTTCAAGATTATCGGCTCATAACGCAGTTAGTGTAGAAATCAGCTCGATCGTCGCAGCGAATCTCACCAATTTCCGACTTTTTAAAAGTACTTTTTTTTTGTCGGATTTTTTTAAAAGTATCAACACTTGTTTATCGTTACATAATTTAATACAAAAATTTGCAGTCGGGCAAATTTTTTTTTTAAAGACCAAGGGTCTAGGGGTTGCTTCTTGGTGTTTTATTTTTGAAAGAATTTAAAAAAATCTCGAGGAGATATTTTGTCTTTGAAAGAATCTTGAGGGCGCCTAAAACAGTGTCTTTGTTTTTAAGAATCTGAACGACTATGCCGATTATGTTTTATTTGTTAGAGAATTTAAAAATACCTCCACAACCCCTGGTGCTTTATTTTTTAAAGAGTTTGAAAAAATGTAATGTTTTTTCTTTAATAATATGAAAAAACCTCGGAGAGTCTGGAGTTTAGTTTTTGAAAATTTTGACCCCTTTTTAAATAACTTTACATCAGGTGTCGTTACAAAACAAATAAAATTCGCACAATCAAATTTTATAGTTAACGCAAAATATTGTACTTATTTTATTACTTGTGCTACAGCAACGAGGAAAGTTTTGTTAAAATAACTTTACACCAATTTTTTAGTAAGTTGGTAAAATGTTCTAAATATAGTCTTTTTGACACGGCAACCAAACACCAGCCATTTCCTACATAGATCTTTTGCAAGCCTTCTTCTTCAAAAGTTGCATATAAATATTCTTTTTTGTAAGAAACCTCACATTTCTCCAACGATGACCATTTTAGATATTTTTCGTACATTCAAATTTACACGACTAATTACACAGCGATTATGCACAAAATAATTTCGGTGCACCCTGATTGGACTTTGTCTTCACTCGACTCGACTCGTTGACTGAATCACTCGTTCCCGTGGCCTCTATTTAAACCCGTACGTTCCTCTGGATGGTTCGTGCACGCCGCTTCGAGGGTTTTCTGGACTCCGCCATCGAGACTTCCGGCAACCTGCTCCAGAGTTTCTTTATGCGAACGCCTAGCCGCCGTCCCTATTAGAACGCCCTTGAGAAGAGAAATTCTTTGAATATTCTGTTCCTAGGGACTTTGGTATTCTACTCTTCGTTTTCTTTTTACATTTTTTGAGCCCAACACGAACGTTACGTTAATAACGTAACAATTCAGCATTGCTTGCTTGTTAATTAGAGAGGAAAACTTTATCCGAGATTTCGATTTTGCACTTTCTCTATTATAAAAACCTACGGTATGATGGTTAATCAACGCATCAGTGTAATAATTGGTATAAGTGCTGCTCGAAGTAAGTATAGTTTCACTGAATATTGCTAAGTAGCGGTTTAACACAACATTTAGATTTTCCGCCCGACGAGTTGACATGAGTGAAAGGCGGTGAAAAAATAATCCACAACGAAACGAAACGAACAAGCATCTCACAATGCAATAAATAACGACTCCGAAGAATATTTAAAAAATCGGTGTGTTCAAAATTAAGCACACAAATTAAATTAAAATTTGCTACATTTAGCTATACATAGATTAAGTTATATGTGTTGATACGTGAAAAGTAAACTTTGCTTAAGGAAATACCCCTATAATGTATATCATTATCTTATAAACTTTCCTTTCATTTAAACAATCGTTAAAACATAATTATTTCTTTATCTTGATAACTTTTTGACTGGCGAAGGTTGAAAGAACTTGGAACCTTCGGAAAATCAAAATTTGGTACATACTGGGTAATATTTAAATCAACAGTAAATTTCTCTCCGACGTCTAAATGACCCCCAATTTGTTATTATTCATAGAAAAATAGTAAACAGTTGATGAAACATCCAGTTTAGTATATATATCCGCATGTGAAAGCTATGTTTCTTATCTTTATTATTTCCATGCGAACTCCTCTTTTAGGACCACGCTACAAACACAATACTGATATTATCTATTCACCAAAACTAGAAATCCGTCAAGCTGTCCTCAAAACAAGTTGTGCGTCTATCAGAACATACACGCACTACAACTTTTAACTTCTTGGAATTAAAAAAAAATAGTTAACAAAATTAAACCGCCGCCATCTTCTCATTAAGCAAAAACCGTTACAAAACAATGCCGATTTTCCCTCGCCCAATTAAAAAAAGCAACAATCCGACGTATTTCCGTTACACACATCTCTGGCTTTTCGTCGAAAAGCCAACGAATTTCTCACGATCCGCAATTGGCCACGCGTGAAGAACTGCTCTATTATAGTAAATTTTTAACGGAATCACAGCTTTTAAGTCTTAAACTTGCATGCGAAGGGCATTGTATTCCGAGACAATGCACTCTACACGTAGAAAATCTGGTTAAATCGTCGAAGACAAAATACACAAAATTGCTCGTTTACAGGCACGCTGAATTCGAAGTTGTCATGAGGATTTTCGTGTCGAGCGAAAATTGTTTACTGTTCTAACTAGGAGAGTTAACGGAACTTTGATTATTTTCCAGCAATCTTCTCGAAATTGCGGTGATTAATGATCATTCTAGCTCCTTTGATCCGAGAATAATGGAGTTGCCGCGAAACTGGGTAACGAGAAGGTTCTTTTTTAAATCGATCAATTTCGTTGGGTGCATTTAATGCGGAACGGTGGAGTGAATCAATATTGATTTGATCTAATTTATTAATTCGAGGTGAGTGGGATGATTTATCGTTGTGTAAGGAAATGTGCGAGGGAAATCATCTGTTCCAGTCCAAGAAAATACTAAAAAAATACTAATCCTTCCGTCACATGCATTTTACAATAAGTCCGAGGTTATTTTACACAGTTTTCTTGAATAGTATAAATGGGTTATTATACAATAGAAAACAATAGAAGACTTCACGTTTTTGCTAAATCTTTGGGTAATAATTAAGAACCCACTAATTTGTTAAAAGTGCCTTATCATGACTCTAATGTACGATGTTAACAATACAAAACAACTATTATCACTTTATTTGGAGCCTTGAATCGAGCCAAGTTTGTTTAAAAAATGTAAAGGATGGAGAGGTCACTGATTCCGCAAACTCCATCACCTTTTGCATACGTAACGTCTAGCTCACTATGCGGGCTCCCGCTCACTGCAACTTCTTTCTACTTCGCTTCACCTGGTCATGCGTGAATTATTAGATATTTTTCCTTGCGATATTAAAGCAACTTTTATTACATATATTTTTTTATAATAAAAACCTCGTGAGGTTGCACGATCAATTCTTACCGTAAATTGTAAATTTTTAAGCGTTTTCTCTACCTTTGGCTCATGGGATTTCCAATATATTTTCAAAATGTAAGTGGTCGGATTTGTGTAAATTCCGTACCGAAAATTCGAATTCTTCCGTTTTCGAGTTTGAATTATGTTTTAGAAACATTACACCAGTTCCAGAGGTTGGCCAATATTAAAAAATTCTTTGGTTAGATGAATATGTCAAAAACATGGTGACGATCAGGTAACCAAGTAAATACGACATTTAAGCGGGACGATTTATTATAGAACTTGGCACGTAACATTAACGCTATAGCCTTAAAAAAATCTGATATAATTACGTATCGCTCTATGCTATGAATAAAGAGAAGTTTCTGCTGCATCACAAGTTATAAATAAAAAGCTCTCAAAGACTAAATTATTCAATTAATTAATTGATCCTCACGGTAATGACAAAGTCGCATGAATCATTTCCTTTTTTTCTTTAAACAACACCTACGAAATTGGTTTAAAATCTTCCTTGAAAAAACAAATAGAACCACAAATGGTTTTCGTACTGAAACGTGTATTTTGAGGCACCTACATCGCCACTGTTAAAGTACTTAAACCTAAAATTTTTCTACAGTTTGATATCTTTTGATTTTTTATCTTGTGAAACCTGTTTTTTCTGAGCAAGAACTAAAGTGTTGTAATAGCGCCATTTTGACTAATATCCTTCACTGCTTGAAAAAAACGGTTCCATATTTTTTTCCAAAATGACCACTTTTTAAAATAAGGTTTTGCATGATGTTACAGTCAAAATAATATAGGCTTGCCGTTATAGGGTTAGTATTTAATAACTTGCGCGGTTTTAACTAATCTTGGAACGAATAGAGTAAAAATTAATAGAGTACTATGTTTATTACAGTTACGTCTTTAAGCTTTAAGTCTAGTCCAGTTGCAGCAAATAAGCAAAAAACAATTTCATTATTATTAGCCAAGATAACCCTTTATAGAATGTTTTTTTTGCATCACCAAACACTCTCAAATTAGATTCTGTCATCACCGCATAATAAAAATAGACATAATGCAACGTAAGGTTATTTTTACTGTAACGTTACGCAAAAAACTCCCTATTAATACACATTTGTTACAAAAGCCTAGTTAATTAAATTGCAGTATCTTTGCCTTATAAAAAAAAAATAAAAATTAATCTTTCGTGATATATATGTCGTTCCAAAACCATTTTACCGATCATTAATGCAACGAAAATATTTTCCTATAAATGGGATTTTTACTAGTAATTTGGTTAAGTGCTCGACTGCGACTCGTGATTACCACACTTTTAATTTTTGCTGCTACAGTTTGCGCACAGCGCGAAAGCTAAACAAATAAATAACCAACAATGTCGCAATTGGCGACAATTTCACCTATTAAAAATGACGCTAGTCAAGAAATGAATTTACACGGAATTTCGGTTACTGACCCCGCTTCTATTAATTATCATTAAACTGGCCAGGTCATTTTTCTTTCGAGACAAAGCTCTTTTTTATTTTATTAGACACGAAACAAACGAGAAACCAAATTATACGGCTACAACATAGACAAAAAATAATAAAAACGCTATTAACACACTTCCGTGTTTCGATTTATATAACTAATAGTGCTTCTCTATAATCTGTATCCATTGTAGATTAAATGCTTACAATAAAACGAGTGCAGAACACGGATCTGTCCAGTCGTTAATGACTTCATCTAATTAGATATTACACATAGAAACCCTATTACATTAATGAATATCGCGCAAATTATAAACTACAAAAAATTCAATAAACACCTAAATTTCAAGAGACTATAGAAACAGACTCGTTATTATCCACTTAAAACCGTGGCGACCAAAGATAATAGGCATTCCCCACGAAATTGGACCCTATTGATTTCCAATCATTAATAATGGATCAAAGTCGCCATTACTGTATCACCCTCAAATAATATAGTAATTTACAACGACGAATATTTAGGGCATGGGGTCTGTGGGTAAGTGATACCAACGCACAAAAAAAAATCATTTGCGCGAGAACTGGGTTAAATTTAATATTTAAGCAAACGTCGCAAGGATATGATCTGGTTTAAAAAAACGTCTTACCAATTAGACGCCGCCTTTATCGCTTTTTATGTAGTTCCACAAAAAAAGAAATAATTACTCATTGTTCTTTCTATTCTTGTTTCCGAATCTCATTAATTAGGCAACATGAAAATAAATAGAATGATCTTGTTTTAATAAGATGTACAAGGTTATGCAACCGTTCAAGGTTGTATGTTGGTGGCGCCATCTGTTGGAATTATCGGACGAGAGCCGGCTCTTCAGATTAAATTAATAGTTTTGATTTTTTGCCAAACACCATGTATGTAGACATTAAAATATGAGACTTTTAGTGTTGTTCTCTAATTTAGTTAGGAACCTCGTACAGAGTGTATTTTTTAATAAATAGCCAAATTTTTAAGTTTTGATCTGTATTCTGAAAATTTCTTAAAACAAGTACCAACAAATACAGCGTTTTTAAAATAAGTTTTTATATACATATACTTTAATTTTACCATCAACATTCTTATCGAGACGCACATTTATGGTAATTTCAATCGAGGATCAAAAATTATTATTCATTATCTGATTAATATTAATTCCATACGAATACCTATTTTAGAAAACTGGACGACATTGACCTTTTCTTCCAAAAGTAGCACCATTGTCAAATAAGAACTTACCAACTTCGTATAAAAATACATAAATATATCATTTGTATTGTTAACGGTTAAAGCACTAGTATTAAGTAATCACTAACTTCGACAAAATTCATTATTTTTTTAATCGAATAATCGATTCATTCACGCTCTAACTGCTACAAACATACATTATTTCCCTCGTCTGTTGCAAGGCCAAGGACAATATTGTTTTTATCGTAGACAATTTCAGCTTTACTTTTTCTAAAATTAAAGCTAACTGTGCGCCGCAAAAATGTAAAAAAACATAATTTTCTTTTTACTGATGCATTCACGCCCGTCATGTCTGGACGCACCTTGATAATGGATAAAGCTTTCGTCGGAACTGTTTTAAATATCATTCCCATTTAATTTAATTAAAAACCATCGAGAATTCCTCGCACCAATTAACATTACAGCAACAGCTAATTTACTTCACACGTCTTTAATAAACACTAAAGATCTATTAAGTACACACTTATTCAAGTGTCATAAAATTTTTTTCAATGGTGAACATCTGGCGAACGGTAATAACGGAAACGATTATTGCACAGTGGCAGACGCAACAGCAAGTAAGTGGTAAGTAATGAATGATTTTATTTCGCAAGTCAAAAAAAGAATGGTTCGTGTAATGACAGCTTAGGGCAGTTGCGGTTGTTTTTATTGTACATTGTAAACACTGCGATTTTGTATGACGTAATAATGGTAACAGGTGTATACGATGGAAAAAATTGTTTTATTGGTTCTAGACTTCTCAACATTCTTGAACAAAGTTTCACAATCTGTTGTGGCATTGAGTGTTCAATTCATCGTGGAAATAATTTTTATATAGGTACAAAGATGTCACTACAGATTTTTATTAATAATATTTTTTAGAGAAATTTTAAATTTATGAGTTCTCAATTTGATTTTATTTTTGGTTTTTAAGTTTCACAGACAATACATTCTGAAAGTTTCTTGGAATTTATTAAAATGGGGTACCTGGTAAATAACCATCATATCAACTAAGGAAAAATATGCATAATTTTTTAATGATGAAATTTAGTTTAATCAAAGTACATTTTAATAATTTAGCATAAAATTATATCTTAATTCACCAGGTATACTTAAATTACTTCAAATACATACATACTAATAATATTTTACAACTTTAGTCAAAGAACCCAACCCGCAAAACTCTAAAACCATAAATTATACAGGTACAACCGCCAAAGACCGTCTGCTTGGAGCAACACAGGACCGTATTTGTAATGAACGCAAATTCTGTAGGCACGCGACACGGCTTACAAGTTTACAAGGACCCTACTGCGAAAAGCCGACTCGGCATTGTCAACCAAATAATCCTAATTATGTTATAAAATTTTATTAGTACGCATTTAAAGTGATCTTACAATACACCACTAATTTGTCAGTGACAAAAAAAACAAACAAAAAAAAAACAACTTTTTAATTTTATTTTCTGGGGCAGCTTTTTGTATTAAATGCTCAAAAACTGACAATAAAAAAAATCCATAAACTTCAAGAATTTCTAAATCATGTACAAAACTACTTTGTAGAAAATTTTGTTGTTCGTATTCGCAATGTAGAGATAAAAAATTTGAAAATGTGATGAATCGACGATTCTATTTTTGTTTCAATTTTGTACATGTGAATAATACCTAGTAAAAAAACACGTAGATTTGCCTCTGCCGTTGACTTAATTATGTAATTATTTACAATGTTATTTTCCTGGGAACATCCGTCATGTAAGTTAATACTTTTCAAATCAACAGAACCCAAGCTTGTGCAAATGATTTTATTATACTCAGGTGCGGGTTTATTATTTTTAGGGCCTCATGAAGAACTCATTTGCATCTTCTTGATGTCAAACCGTAAATAATGCAGCGTTCGCCAAATAACTAAAAAAGGAATATAATATGTTGTGTGTATTATGCAGATCGGAAAATGAATTATAAATAATAATAATGAATGAAAAATACTACAAGTGAAAAGTCTACCTAATTTCCTCTGTCCAATACGATAGTAAAACATTGTTCTTAAAAAAAAAGATCCAATGTTATTTATAAAGAGCTAACATATTTAAACAAGTTATGAATTATAAAATTTGAGGCCTATAGATTAACACAAAAATTGGTCGAAAGTTATTTCTACAGGTACTCCCTCGTTCCTGGAGTCAAAGATTCAAACAAATTCACAATTAGTAGAAAAAAAATTGACGAGGATGAGATTAGAACCTACGACAGCAAAGTTCACATTCAACGCTGATGCTTGGAAAAACCACACAGGTTGTTGCCAACGGAAGACAAATATGGGTTACCTGACACTAACAGCAAATACCGCACAAACATTTTTGTAAATGAAATTGTGATAGAAATCAAGACGGATTCAAAAACTCTATGTACAAGAGTATGTAATTTTAAGCAGTTTAAAAAATGAAAGATTCTGAGAGGAAGTCATCAGATTGTTATCGGTCCAGCGATCTCGCCGATTATTATCTATCTAATAAAAATATACACAGACAGACGGAATTGGAGACCTACTTTTTCGTATTCTAGAAGTCATGAAACCTCATGAAAACATGAAAGTTGCTATTATTTTAATGGACCCTATTAAGTTCTATAATTTTGGGAAAACTGGGTGATTTATTTTTGACTTAATATATTACTAAAGCGAAAACAACGTTGCATCTGGAAGGACATCTTTTAACATTCAACAAAAGTTTGATATGAAAAGTCAAATAATTTAAATGAGATTAATACAGAATTATAATCGTTGATTTATAATTCTTAAATTCATATGTGTTTAACACTAAATTAAAAAATTGGTCTAAAGAGTTTCGACAGTACTTCCCTCGCTGTGGGAAACGTGACGACTACATGCCTATTATGTTTTTTTTCACATTACATTTTTGTAGCGGGGCATTTTCAAATAAATTGAATTAATTTTTTCAATTTTGTCATTATTTGGCATTGACATTTTTATAATTTTTTTCTGTGATTGCTATGATTGCGTATTGAAAAAAAATTAAATTGCACGAAGTCGCCTCTGGGGTGTATAATATGTTGCCTACGCAAAAAATGTCAGGTGTGAACAAATAAAGTGAACAGATAAAATGAACACCCTGTATATTACTTGTAATTTAAGACAAATAGCCATAACACTTATCAACCTGTAGACGTGACGGTGAAATACAAACCGGATAGCAATGCGACGGTCCAGACTTTTTTATTGCTCTGACTTCCGTTTATTGAATAAAACACTACATTTTATTTGGTTTTTAGATGCTGTAATTCACATTTGGTTAATTATAACTTGTCTATATATAGGGGAGCATCCCCTAGCCTCCCCTAGCTACGGCATTATGAAATATCGAGAAACGAGTACCAAATTGAGCAATGGACTCCATTACTGTACGTCCTTAGATTATCCTCGATAAGAAAAACAACTTGAAAGTGTTTATGTTTATACATCGGAAGAATGTCACGTAGAAATTAGTTTGATTTGAATAAGTTAGACCCTCAAAACAGAGGAACAAAACAATTAACTAGTAAGTTACAATCGACAAAATGTTCTGAATTTCATTATTATAATTCTTATTAAATAAAGACGTTTGGACTTTCACATTTTCGAGAAAATGGGATGATTCATTCTTAATTTGATCAATAAAAATATGAATGCTATGATCAATCACAAATAAAAATTCATATTTTGCACATTTTGGGTAGAATTTATTCCGCAAAATTTTGAGATAACGTCATCAATTTTTTGGGGGAAACAAACACATTTATTTGGATTAACAGTTTACCACGCTTACAATGACTTTAAAACGTCTGCAAGATTTCAAAGTATTCAGTTTTGCAATTCTTGATTTAATCAATAAAATTAATTGACTCAGTTATTAATTTTTTTCAGACCCCCCGTATAAGCAAATCTAAAAAATATTAATGCAGTGATAAATCACAAGTATAGACTCATCATTCTTTACATATTTAAGATATCATTTTTTCAGCAAAATTTTGGGGCGGCGCGGCATCATCAATTTTTTAGGGGGGATGAGCAAACACATTTTGATGAAAAATTTACCATGCTTATGATAAAGTTAAAACATCTCCAAGATTTCAAATCGTTCGGTGTTGTAGTTTCTGATTAAATCAATAAAATAAATTCACACAATGATTAATATTTTTGAGTCACCCTGTAGTATATGCAAGTCCAAAAAATATGAATGGAATGATAAATCACAACTACAGACTCATCATATTTTGTACATTTTAGATGGGATTTATTAAGCAAAATTTTGGGATGACGTCATCAATTCTTTAGGGGGGATGAGCCAATACATTTTCATCAAAAATTTACCATGCTTACAATAACTTTATAACATCTCCAAGATTTCAAATCATTCGGTTTTGCAGTTCCTGATTAAATCAATAAAATAAATTTACGCATTCATTAATTTTTTTGACTCACCTGTATATGCAAATTCAAAAAATATGAATGGAATGATAAATCACAAGTATAGACTCATTATATTTTGTACATTTTAGATTGGATTTATTCAGCAAAATTTTGAGGTGACGTCTTCAATTTTTTAGGGGGGGATGAGCAAATACATTTTTATTAAAAATTTACCATGCTTACCATAACTGTAAACGACGTTTCGGGTAAAATCTCAATTCGGAGTCATGTGTAAGACTATGTTATTTGATACAATTTAAAACCCAATTACTATGTACAATTTTGAAGTGACGTCATCACATTAGTGATGGGGATAATTAGACAAATTTTGGTTAGCTTTTTACCATCTACATGATATACCTAATATAAATACAAAATGTGACAACAATCGACCCAGTACTTTCGGAGATTATCTGTCTAATAAAAATCCGGGACGGTAGACAGACGGAAACGGGAGACCTATTTCTTCGTCCTCTAGGGGTCATGATAGGTCGAGAAAATGCAAAAGTAGCTCGGGAAACAAAAATTGGTGAAAAGTTATTCCGACAGAACTTCCCTCGCCCTTGAAATACAGTTCAAGGACTCCCGCTTCTTTGAACAATTACAAAATTGTTTTGAGTTTTTTCTCTTCTCACCTATAATCCTATAAAGCAAAAAATTAGTAGTAGTAGTACACAGACAGAATTTCCCTGAAGAAAAGTCGAACAATGTAGCTTCTTCAAAAATTATAAAATTTCATTTTGCGATTTTTTTTATGATAAGCCATGTAAGTTCAAACAAAGTTATGAGTGGAATGTTAAACTACAGGTAAAAAACATGTTCTGCGAAGTTTCAAATGATTTTTCCATAACAAAATTTTGTTTTGATCTCATCAACATTTTAACAAGAACACTTAATCAATTTAAACAGGTGCAATAATAATAACATTGCTGCATTCGCAAATTTTCTGGAAAATAAGTTCAACTCTTCGCTCAGGCTCGGGAAGTAAAAAAATATGATTGCATTGATAAAGCTCAATGCTTTTTTACCCAGACAAATGTTTTCAGGCTTTATTTAATTTCTTTTTCAGTAGAATGAGAAATCAAAACTTTACAAATATTCAGTTCTTTATTAATTTTTAACAAATCTCGCCTTCAAGCCTCACTTTTAAAAACATCATATCACAATTTTGCCGTTTTTGACATTCAAAGGTATTTGGAATCATACGAACTGTTATTTTTAAAATTTTTGTTTTAAATATGGTTTACGTTTAGCGGTTAAGATCAGAAGAATCAAAAATAGTTTTCTGGGAATGTCTATGGTTGACATTTTTTCACAGTGAAAATCCCGACGGTATTTTTTTCACTGTCAGAGCGTAACCTAACGATATAAGTATTTTATTAAAGTCCATTTAGGGAATAGCTAATTTCATGGTGTACCATTACCCTAAGAGTAGAAAAAGTGGACCCCTGTTTCCGTCTCTCCGTCGTCTGTTGGCGATTGTATGATAGAAATTCTCCGAAATTAGTGGTTATTGTTAATTTGTAGGTGTTATTAGTAAAAAATAAAATTGGCAGTATCAATTGTTTTAAAGACTAAAAAGTCAAAAAGTAAAAAAGAATTTAATCAACATTTTTGAGTACAAATTTTCAATAGGAAATTAAACTACGAGATCTAGGTGTGACGTCACACCATATGCAACCGATTCAGGATGTACGACGCAGAAATTGTAGTACCATGGGATGTTCATAAGGAAACTAGTCAATATGTAAAAATGCAAACAAGAATCAGTAATATATCAGCAAACACACAAATTACAAGTCCCAACACTCGTGCACCATTATTAAAGCTACTCTGCAACTTCAACGAACTATGAGCCTTCATACGCTGCTGCATTTACTCTAATTGTAACTTTTATAACTGTTTTTGTTAGAACATTATTCTGTGTACGAAATTAGGGCCCCATTCTCATATACAATCCATTCCAAGCCTCTTCCACGAACGCACAATGAATTACGAGATACCGAAAGCGAGTAACATGCGTGGGTTTAGACTGTCCTTGTCTGTCGGAGCACACCTTATAGGGCATTCCTCATGCACGTTGCCCACCTGTGACTCACCTCTCATCATTTGTAAGCGTCACATTCTATCTCTCTTACAACTTGTAAACAAAGCCGAATAGCGGACGTCGTAAATAAGACAGGTGTAACAAATAAAAACACGTACGTGCACAGTCTTGCTTGAATCTCGATTCGTCATTGATCTGGATAACCTACCTCAAAGACAACACCTCCACACTGGGCATTTTCCGTAACAGGGAAACGTCCACGAGTTCGCTACCCCTGAAAACAAAAAAAAACTTGTTGAAACTGCGATAATCGAGCAAATATAAAGGGGAGAAGTAAACACAGCCAAGGTGAAGTGAAGCTATCAGGTTGTAAATCTTATGCGAATTAGAGAAAATTATGATGCGGTTTTTGTTTTTTTGCACGTACCAGCAATTTAGACGTTTGATTTTTCCCAGGTCTGAGATTTTGGTCCTCGCGATTACCATTTCTTCGGTTAACCTCTTGGCCATTTTGACAATTGAGGGGTTGACACGAATTTTGATACAACACGTACACGGGAATTTTGAAAATGTTTATTTACATCGTTGATATTGCACAAATTAGTGTGGAATTCATTAGCTACAAACCACATCCATCTCGATTCAAGTTTCTCGATGAACTGTCAAATTCGGTGTTCACGTTTGAGTTGTAGGTTGGTGCGCAGATGCAGAGACAGTGTTGCCAATATAATTTCCAGGCAATATTTTTACAGGAAAATCCCATTTTTCTCGAACACGTCTGTTCTTGTGTATTTCTGGATCTATTTAGGTTAAAAAAAGTGATCACTTGTTTAGGGTAAGATCGTTTATTTTATATAGTTTTAATTTATTTAGTGTTCAAGTTCACCCACACTTACTTTTTCATAGGCGTCGACTCCATAGCGGAACGGGGGGCGGCCTCCAAAATTTTTCTGTAATACAAAATACGTACATACAAAAATAGATATGTGTACTTTGGCAATTATTTTTTAAAAGGGGTTATACATTTAGAAATCATCTTTAGCAGCTACGTTTCTACCTTCTTTTATCTAAAAAACCCCTCGAACATGATCATTAATGTTAAATTACATAACATATTATAATGGAATGGAATATGTACTTTGAGATAATGGGAAAAATACATTCGTTACACCATTATTACAAAAAGGTGACAAACATGATGATAAAAAAATTACAGGCCTATATCGACTTGGTTTTGTTTGTTCGAGATTCACAGTAACTAATATATTTTATTTTCAAACGTCATATAACTGACACTTATATGACGGTCTTACCGGGGTTTAAGTGTCATTTCTATGACACCGTGTTTGAGCGGCGCATAAGTACAACTTATACTCCGCCGGAGTATAAATATGTGAAAATCATAGTGGTTGTCAACCATAGTAACCATGGTAAGTGAAATCAAGGCAATTCCTTAATGAAGCACGAAGATAGGAAATAATCATTTCAAAAGAAGATTAATCGTTTGAAAATAAAATATTGTATTTCATTCGGAGTTTAAGTGACTTTATGTGACTCGTATGGACTTAATTCGCCTCGCTATCGCTCGGCGTTTAATCGTCCCTACTCCGTCACATAGAGTATCAGTTAAACTCCTAATAAAATAAATATCTGTTTTCTTCCTTTTTAGTCGATGCTATTTGAAGAGATATTAAAGTTTCTGTCTCTGTCATAAATAGATAAATTAATTCATAGAATAATCAGATGCCCACATTATTATATAAAATTTATTTTCATCTCCCGCCTCCAAATTCAAGAAATTCAAATACGTTTTACAGTGTGTTTGCTAGAACTAACATATGTAATAATTGTGTACCTATATGTATTATCGTATAAATTTTATGTGAGAATTGTACGATGAAATTTGAAGCAAAGTAGATATTTTTGATATGAATATGGTTCAGTTTACTGAAAATTGTTAAACATGTTTGTTTGAATCCTACTATGTACAACTTGTTCGTTATATAAATATACATTACTATTATGATTATTATTATTTTCGCCTTATTTTGGTACAAAAATTTCATTTGATTCCACACCGCAACTTAATGGATGTCTCAGAGGAGGAAGTAATACACTTTTCTGTGAGGTATATAAATTAGACGGTCTTGAAAATGACTGTTTTCTGTCAAGTCTCGTTCATTAGTATTACCGACGTTAACCTGAACCTGTTGTATTTGATCTGTTTTTAGTCATTAGGCTTGTTTCTTGTTTTATAAACTTTCATTGACTCTCCGACAAAATGTAGAAGTGGACGCCTATGTACTGATAAGTCATTGCAATAATGATTATTGTTTGTTTTATAGTATCTCTACTTAATAAAATCATTGTTTGAAAATATATTCTGGCGTTGAACATTGTTATTGGGGTAAGTTTATTTGCAATATGTAATTTTGCTGCACATCTGTAGATATAGTGAAGACGTAGTGGAAGGTGCGAATACGATAAAGCAAGCGCGTCGAGGTGCATATACCTTTTTAAAATTTGTAATTACACATCACGACTAAACATTGTAATGGATGAGTTGCTTTGCATTTTTAGGTTAAGTCTTACGATTCCGGGAACCCCCTAGTGCGCTGCATTCTATAAAATATGTTAAAAATGGATGAAAAGGTTGAAACTACTTTATCTACATAGTAACACATTTTTAATATTAAAAAATATTTTTTCAGGAATATAACCAGTGTCTTAAAACCCATGGATACATGTTAAGTGAAGAAGAAAGTGACAATGAATGTAAATCCCAGTTAGATGCAATTTACGAACGGTATAAACCTCCACCTATTGAAATTGATGCTAAGAAACATCATATTATTGAAATTGGGTACAGCAAAAAAGATAATAACAACGAAAAATTAACAAAAAGCCAGAAAAAAAGAAAAAGGAGAAAGAAAAGTGGAAATGGGGAAATTACAAAAAGTGCATCAGGTGATAAAACTAACAATAGTATTGCAACTGATAACACAATCGGTGATAATTTTATTCATGGGGCGACCACCAATAATCCCGCTACAAATAAATTAAAAGTGAAACAGCAGAAAACAGCAAAAAGTAATTTGGTCATAGTTGAACAACAAGATATTGAAATATCCGTTCCAACTAATGCAGAATTGATTGAAATTAATAATGAACTACATTCAAAAGATAAAAATACAAAAGGAAAAGCAATTAGAAGTACTCAAAGTGTTTCAGCATTATTCTATGATGCAACTGATTTTTTGTGTCGGGTTGAACAGACATATGCAGACGCCTTAAAAAGCCCCAAAGTAGAGAAAATTGAAGCCCCTGCTTTACAAGTAATAAATCATGCAGGACATCTATACAGCACTGAAGGTTTAACGAAAAAAGAAAAACAATACTTGAGAAAATCATTATGGAAGATTTGCCGAAAAAGCGTAGTTTTTGATGGTACAAGTGAAGATTTTTGGGATCAGGATAATCAAAAGCCTCGGACATTTGGTGATTTTATTAATTTTAAGTTTTAGTAATTTTAACTAAGTAAATGTCATCAGTTTTTTCACTTCAATAACAGGATTCATAAGATAAGATAAACGTTTGCTTTTTTTTGTTAAGTATGGGTAACATACATAGAAATAATGTGGCAAAACCAAAAAGATTTGATATAAAGATAATGTTAAATGGGATGTGTTTAAATGAGTGCCTTAAAATGTATTAGTATAATTTTAAATAATTTGTAGTATGTAGGGATAATGTACAGAATTAACTTTTTTGTTGTTGTATGCAGAATCACTTTTCTTTATGTTTTTTTACTTTACTTGATCTGTAAGGTAATAAATACATATTAGTTAATATATTAAGTATAATAAAAGTATTCTTTTATTTATTGTCTACTTTAACTGGATGTAAATATTAAGACATATTTGAAAGTTTTGGAAATGCATGTATGAAAAACTGATCCAAATTTTATTTGTTTTCGAAAAGCCTAGTGTCGAAGGGAAAAAATAAGGACGGCTCAGTAAACTGCAAATGCAGAAAAAAATAAAAAATACATTTTGGTTAGTGTTTAACTACATACACAATGATCTTAAAATATTTAGCTAGTGTTGGAGATCATAACGAATCGGTAACGTAATATAGAGCGCTTATTTTCTAAAAATTATATATTTAAAAAAAAAAGTATATTTCAGTACGTATTGACTTGATTTCTTTTTTACACTTTAAAACTATCTGTCATGTTAACAATGTTACAGTATTTTGAGATGACGTCACGAATTTTTTACAGAGGATGAACCTTAAAGTAGGTATACTTCGAATGTTATGTGTCTAATAAAGTCGTCAACGACAGACGAAAGTGGAAACTTGGCTGCCTAAAAGACATTTTAAAAACGACAATAAAAATAAATATATGTATCAGAAGTAATACTAGAGATTCGAATCTTCTAGAAAGAACAAAATTAAAAACATTCAGCATTAAATTAATTTTCTATAAAATTTAGTTCTATCAGCGCCGCTGCACATATGTACACCACATTGTTTAGAATTTTGTAATATGCTTACTTTATTGCTCTGTACTCATTATTATTTATAGAAATTTAATTAAAGATATACTGCTACTTCTATCTTTGTGTAGCAGCCTGCAACCTTTTTCATGACGAACCGTGAAAAATTCCATTTTAAGATCCCTATTATCATATTTGAAACTTATCGAAGACGAATACTTAAAAAACCGCTACAAGTTAAACTTAAGCGAAGTTAAACTTAGGGCTAATGAAGTTCAGTGCTGCCAATATTACGTAATGATCACAATTATATTTAGCAAAGATTTAGAAAGATGAAATTCAAAATTTTGTGTAACTATTGAATGAATTTATTTTATTCGTAAACACAAATGTACGCTTGTTTCCCACAGACATAAAACACATGAGAAAAAACTGCAAGGTCGTTGTCGTGCAAACGAATTACCCATTCGTATCGCGTCGTACTGTGTGCATTGTACATTCAACTCATACTTATTTTGTGATTAAGTTATTGATTTGTAATTGTACAAATTGTGATTGTTTTTACAAGTTTTGTAGCCCAGTTGGTAAGAATTTTTTATCTGAAGAACGAAAGGTAATTTTTGTTGTTGTTAGGTTACGTTAAATTGGGGAATCCCATGTACCGCCAAGTAAAACAAAATGGACGAGAAGGTACCAACCTTTTTGCAGCGCATTGATTCAGTGCCAACTTTTCTTTTGCAGGAATTCAAAGAGTGTTTAAAAATTCACGGATGTGAGTCTAGTGAAGAAGGCAGCGAGAGCGATTCAAAAGTAAATTTAGACGATGTGTACGAGGCGTTTAAACCTTCTCCTACTTTAATTGATCCAAAAAGACACACAATAATCGAAGTTGGTGCCAATGAAAATAGCGAAAAATTATCAAAGAGCCAGAAAAAGAGACGGAGGAAAAAGTTGTTTGAAGAACGTCACAAAAAAGCTAAATTAAACGATGGAGTAAACGATGATGAGATTTGTACTAGTGAAGACTATTGTGAGGAACCAAGCAGCTGTGACATTCCCACTGTTCCTGAAAACGTTGAAGATTTTAAACCAGAATCGATAACCTATGTGGAAGAATATAGTTTGGACGATGAGGAAGGAGTTAATATTGGGCAAGGACGTAACAACAGTACTAAAACCAACGAATATAATACCAGTGTTGTTGAAAATGGAACACCGACACATTATGTCGGTCAAGGTGCCAAGAAAAAAAGAACAAGACGAAAGAAAAGTAAAACGTCATTATGTAGCGACACTACGCAAGAACAAAATTCCCCATCATCAGGACCAAACGTCCAAGACAACCAAATTGGGAATTACAGCTTGGCAACCATCGGGGTTTGTAAAGATCTGTTTAATTGTGTACTCATCTTCATTGAACGTAATCCGGAAAACCCCCTCGGTATATTGCTAACCTTTGAAACTTATTTAAAAGAGGTTAACAACACTATCGGCATCTACTTGACACCTGGCTCCAGCTGCATTGTCCATCTTATTAAAGTTATTGCGTTGAGGTATGAAGAATTTTTAAACGAGTTAAAAGGTAAAGACGCCGAGTTCATCGTGAATCAATTCCTTTGGGATTTAGCCAAGATTATCGTGTGCATTGTTCTAGGGGAATCAGAGACGGATTTATTGAGACCTATTATGAACATATATGAGGGTTTTATTTTTTATTGTTTGGGTTTTATTTTGATTCAGTTTTGCGAAATGATAAGGCTTATGATTTATGATAAAACCGAAATTCCGTGTCAGAACCCGTTTGAGGTGGTGAAATCCGAACTAGATGAACGTTGTTGCAACATGTTGCCTTTTATAAATCTAGCAAAATGTTTTGAGAAAAAATTCTTCCAGAACGCAGCAACAAATCATTTAGTAGAAAAAACAGAAATCTCCACAAAATTATCATTTTCCATAAGTCCTATATTACAATTAGGCGCAAACCAGCCCCTGTCACGCCCAATTCTAATTAAGTATTTGCGCGTTCAAAATGTCTACTTCAATGAAGAATTTGTGACAACTGAAAACAGATCGCAAAAATTGAGACAAGCTTTTCTGGACGTTGGCGATTTGCCTCAAATTTATGACAGAGATACCAAGAGTATTGATTTTAATAGTGAAAAATTACAGGATTGTGTTGGGTCATTTTGTGTTCCAGCTAGAAATGTGACCCTTATCGATTATCCTATAATGTTGGCTATGCAATTCTGTGATATCAACCAGCTGGTGGGGGCGGTTATTTTTTCACTCCTTTTTAAGATCATGTGGTGGCTCGAAACAGTTGTTGTTTACATAGACGTAATTTGTTTAATATTTTTTCTTTTATATTTTTGTACCTATTTTGTCATTAAATTTTGATGAGAAAATATATTTTTTCGAATTTTTATGTGTCTTTTATTACTCGTAGGACAAGTCCATCAATGATTTAAATGCACACGTCATGTAATATGAGACATTCTCTATTGTAATACATAGCAGTATTGCTGGCTGCCTATAACCAAAACTAAAACAGTTTAGACCACAGCATAGATAACAATCAGTAGGGACGGCTCGCCGTTTTTCGTGACCCGTTTTCGTGGGTGGTCGTTCGCTTTATGACCGAATGAGGGCGCCCAACTGACGTCTAAAATATTTGAAATTTGGCAGTTTTGTTACAATATTTTTGCCGGTTTTGCTTGTTTAAGACTGCTTTTCCAGTAGAATTGTACAAATAGTATAAAAATGTAATTTTCACAATAAAAGGTAAAATCTTCGTCCGATGAATTTTAATACAGGATCCCTGTTGTGCGCCTGCCTTATTCTCTCCCTCGTGTTTGGAATTCTTGGAAAAGATAGTAAACATAACACACTTTTTGTTTAAAAAGTCGTCGCAAACGAACAACAACGGTGGTTATGAAATAAATATAAAAAATTTATTATATATGATTCCGTTGTTGTGGTAAAATTTAATATAAAAATAATAAGAAACAAACTACACGTAACAAAAAATTATAATATAACGATAATTTCTTTTTTTACATTTGTGAATTAGAGCAAATTTTTAGTGAAAATTTTGAAAATATAATTTTACAAACAACTACTATGTTGAAATTTTTAAATTTATATAAGCAAGCTACATTTGTTCATCCATGCCAAAACTTTCCATACGATTATTTGCTTGCTTTGTATGCTAGGATGAGATTATTTTATGCACTAAAATTTGTAAATGCTAGCTTTAAATTTACAAATGCCAAAGGTGAAAAAATTAATAGAAAAAAAATAATTTGGCAGCATTAACTTTTTTCCTTTTTGTAATTTAATTTTTATTTTATTTATTTATTTTTTCTTAAATAAACCTCTTTCTTTTTAGATGTATTTATTGCATTATTTTTACAATGATAATTAAACCTCAAGTATTCAGGGAAAGAATGTGCGAATTGTCAAATTGTATAAGTAATAAAATAAAAACTGTAACAAATCATCGTGTTTATAATTTAAATATCGACTTTTTTTTTCTTATTGCGATTCATGATTATACGATTTGAGCAAACTACACAGTTTGCAATATTGCGTACACGAATCAATTTTTGAAATTTTAAATGAAGTGATACTTTTTAAATTGGGTGGCGACATCTAGGAATAGTTTAGGCAACGACCATCCATGACGGCTTAAAATTCGGGTCAGAAAGAACAAAGGCGCCGACACGAGCTGTCCCTACTGATTGTTATCTATGCTGTGGTTTAGACACAGATTACGGATACCAGATGGTTCACTTGTGGGCGTAACTGTCCGCAAATTTTCCGTACGCATGACACTAAAATTGGTTCAGCACTTTTAAATCTCTTTGAAACTGGTTCGACAGATTAACACGCAAAATAATATTTACAATGAAGCAGATATAAGATAAGGGAATAAATAACATTACAAGGATTAATTTCTACGTTTTTTGGTTACGAAGGGATTTTTTAAAAGTTTTAAAATAATCAGAAAATTAGTTAAATAAATACCTACCTGCATTAAACTCTATTATAATATCGTTTAGTAAATATATCTTGTCTATAATGCCTGATTTTGTAAATGAATAAGAGAATAAAACATTTTCCCTTCTTTTCCTTTAAACTCGTTTCAGTCTTAAATAACCACCAAAAATCGAAGATCACTATAAAGACGAGTAGATTAGAAAACTGTAACAACAAAGTTCAGAAAGGCAAGCGTAGCAAATTTCATTAACTATTCCCTCCAATTCTTCTAACTTTCGGTAACCCTTTAAGCCGTATAGTTAAAGAAGTTACGTTTATTCACCATGCAAAAATTTTAACACCACTTTCTTGTTAGCACTATATTCGAGAATACGTGTTTTTTACGCTCTAAAATTTTTTAATGCCGATGCATGTGTCCGCAATTCTTTTCAGAGGAAATTGTGAAATGTTAAGCATTTGTAATAATCATAAATCATTTTGTGTGAGGCAAATAAGTATTTTGTTCGTTTTTTCTTCACTTAGAACCTCATCCCTTGCATCATCGCTGTAGTTTTTCTCTGACCGCCGCACTTTTAAATTCAAAGCTTGCGAACCAATTTTGGTAGAGCGTGCGTAGTAGCGTGAATACCGCTTGAAATCTCGGGCAGGGCTATGAAAGTCTCAGCTGATTCCATAAGAAATACATGGGGAGCTTACGGAACGACATAAAGAGGTCACTAGCGTCACTAAAGGTGCTCCAACCTTGAAGAACATAGTTTCTTTTTCATTTTCAGGTTTTCGGTGAACGCTTTGTCTGGTTTTGTCAACAAGAAATGTCATATTAATTACGGGATCATACGGGATGTTGGGTTATGAGGTTAAAAACAAACGTAAAATTTATTTTAACAAAGTAATGGATACTTACGATACATGTAAAAAATACTAGAAAATTCCAGGCTAAAGAGGTCAACAAACTGCAGGTTAAACGAATTAGTTTAAATTTCGATGTGTGCGTGTTTGAGCGGTCCAAGATTTATTTTTAAATTTTAGTGTGTAAAAAATTCTAACTAATAAAAACTGAAACGAGGTAATCAAGAGAAAAGTCTTTGCAGAGGTGGTGGAATGGTATTTTTGTATGCTTCGTTTTTTAGCCGCAAACCAGTTAACGACTACGGTGCATAAATTGGGAAAAACTCATAAAATGTACATATTACCCATCGGAGTATAAACTGCAAAATGTTTAGGTGGTATCATTAAATCGCCAAAAATCACATCTTCATTGAAGACTTTAAAATGTCACACAATTAAAACAGGATGTACAACTTCGTAAGAATGTGCAAAGTTCACAACAAACTTCGTAGAAGTGGTGGTGTAAGAATTTTCGTATTAATGAGTATCCACAAACATACCATAAACAGTTGTGTTCTTTCAAGGTGAGTTTCCGGTAACTCACATCACTTAATGATTGTTGAAGAGGCTGGAATACAGAGGAGATGTGTTGTGGAAGTTTGTTTAAAAGAATACCTTAGCAAATTTTTCATTTCAAATAAAATAGTGTTTCACAGTTGGTTCTTGCACTCGTATCGAAATAATCTGTAGTAAATAGTTTCCGAAACACACTTTGGAATTGTATTGGTGTGGGATTTATACAATTCCCAAATTGACGTCTCACAGAGCCAAACAAATATGTCAAACAATACTGATTTAGTTGCACCAACCTTTTAGTGAACATTGTAAACAAATTGTATTCTGTGAAAACTATTAAAAATAATAAGCAAAATGTTTATGTTCCTGAGGTTGTTTTTTATTTTTTTGTGGGTGATTTATAAATATTAAGAGTGAAATAAAAATTTTGCAATTCACTTGTGGATAACAACTTATTTGTCAGACTTGTTAAGGATTTAATAAACGCAGTTTAAAACGTCAAAATTGAATAAAAATGTTTTGCTTGAATATATTAATAATAATTTATAAGAAAGAAAATAATGGCCAATTGGCCAATGTCACTAGTACATGCCACCCATTTTTATTTTTGTGTACAATTATTATTAGTATTATATGAATCACATACGAATGCTACGAAATATTTGAATCTTCGTGTTTCCCGGGAACGGGCTCCCAAGGTCACACCCGTTCCGCAAATATTGCTGAAGTTTCGTTACCACTGGGCGGAAAAATATCTTACGGATGCAATTCCCCAGTTGAAGCAAGGTGTGTTTTACGGCGAGTAGCGGGGACGCTTTGATCTGGTCCACAAGGTCGTAGCCAGTGCGTCGCTTGGAGTGTTTACAGCTTGTTAAAAAAGTACTTCTATATTACTATATTACTTCAAATAAAAATACTCGATGCCCTTTTTAATTTTTCAAACACATGACCACAGATTTGTGATCTTGAAATGTTATATTATGTTGATATAGTCCAAAAGAAAAATATATTTGTAATCAAACTATCGCCGCGACAGCACTGGATCGAGCGTATGAAACACAATTCCGCGCGTTGTTCGTTACTGATCCAGTGATGGTATACCTAGGGAAATTTCCCTAAATCTAGGGAATTTCATGCTTGTTCAAGGAAAAAGGGATTTTTTATTAAAAACCAGAGTAATCTAGGGAACTTCAAAAGGTTAATGATATTTGTTCAAATGTTAAGTCAATAGTTTCGTTATAAGTGCAACTTTGGATAAATATTTAAGTTTATAGATCTATGATTGTTTCAATTGTGTCGCCCTCTGGGAGCGTTTAAATTTGAATTAAACAAATTGGTACGTCAATTGGCGGTACCGTTTCTATCGACGCAAATTATTTTAAAATTACTTAATTAAAAATGGGTCTTTTCTCCAATTAAACGCGTCAACTCGAGATTATAAATAGAGCCCGAGGCAACTTTTGCGTCATTCTGAATAATAATTTTATTATCACTGCTATTGTTATTGTTATCTGCAGTTAACCTTTTTTTCTTTTGTTATATGTAGTACTACTTATTTGTATTCATTTTTAATTTTTTATGTTTTTTTGTATTAAATATACATAAACTAGTATGTTCTTTTTTTACTAAACTGAACTCAGACAACACACCATATATTTGATATAAATGTTTTGTGCTAACTGCTCTAAATACAGAGTCATCAAAATTGATTGAGAGAGTTGGTAAACCTGAACTTGAATAATTTGGTTTATTAAGTTGTATAAAAATATTAGCTGTCAGATTTGAAGTTTCAAGTTTCAAATTTCAAAACTCAGTGGCGTCTTTTTTCGATTTTTTTTTTTGGTAAAAATATTAGTTGTCAGATTTGAAGTTTCGAATTTTTGTCACGCCACTGAATTCATTGCCATATAACCTTAAACAAATCTGTCATAAGGTTGACAAACTTCACGACAAAAACAGGGGGTACCAACTCTCTCAATCAATTTTGATGACCCTGTATTTAAATACAGCGCCATCTGCCAAATATGACACCATTTAGGGAAATCTAGGGAAATTTTGACTCAGAATCTAGGGAAATATATTTTTTTTATATACCATCACTGTACTGATCTACTGTGTCTCGGGACACCGACTTCAAAGTGCCGACAGCTGAGTGAACTATCTGGTATCCGTAATCTGTGGTTTAGATGTGATCTCTATTAAATTAAACATAGGTAATTAATGATAATATGAATTAAAGACTTAGGGGGAGATTCTGGAAAGTCCGATAATTTGCAAATCCCTATCGAAACTGCAAATACAATGCAACAACAATACATGTTGCTATGGTTTTGAATTTGCAGATCCTTGCAAGGCCCATGATACAAGTAAATATGGTATGGACATCCCATGAACCAAAACTCGTCTTCTTCTGCGCAACGTTATCTGACGTCATGTGGAATGAATGACCTTTCACTTCTGATGTCAAATATCAATTTTAAGGGTTATGAGGCAGTTATGAGTTTTTGTGGTTATGAGGGTTATTGTTTATTGTTACCAAACTGATGCGTAAAAACAAATTGGTGGTTTGCTAGCGACCTAGCGTTGTTAAAAAAATAGCGGGGATGATAGCAAATAAGAAAATATGTATATTTCAGCCGAAGATACTCTGCAGAATAAAAATTGTGAAACATTGCAAATTGTTTTTACACTGATTGTGAATAGTAATAATAATTGTACAAAGAATCTCGTACATTTGGTAAGTACAAACCAATAATTTAATACACAACTATTAACCAGTATGGCGATCCTGTTACTGTCATTTGGCCGTCAATTGCCTTGGTGGTAACACGTCTTCCACGACTGTTTGCTGGTTACCGGTGACACTTTCTCGTTGAATAGGGCTGGAGTTACTTTGGGACTGGAATAGTGTTCTTTCCGGTCCGTTAACTCAATAATTCTAGTACAGTCTGTCGTAACCTCAAATCGTAAACACATCAACCTTTCGTTGACAGATAGCGAAAATTACTAGCCTCGCGCTATCTTTGTTTAACACATAGGTTAGGTTCCTCTCTGTCGAATTCCGACCACAGGCAGTTTGCCGTACTTTCTAAAAGTAATAGTAGATTAACTAGTGACTTTAGTTGGGCTCGGTAAATATTTCAATTTCCCGCCTGAATACAGCCAGGTGACGTCAGCAAACCTGCGTATGTCCATACCATATTTACTTGTATCATGGCAAGGCCTTATCGAGTTTCGAGAATCTCCCCCTTAGTATTTAAATGACAGAAAGATTTTAAAATATACAACGTGATTAACAAGTATTTAGGTACTGTTTAACTTGGCAATAGAATTAACCAGTTCTCAGAGAGTTTTCTTGAGCTGATACTGCCAAACTTAATTGAAATACTTAAGAATAATAAGAAAGTTTGGTTTTGACATTTTATAATATAATTAATGACAAATTTTGTGGAAAATTTAATGTCATGCCACTGTCTACCGTGTCAGTTTGGACTACAGGGAGTAAGGCATGAGTAAGGTCACAGTATATTGTGATATGTTGTGTATGTTGTTATTAAGATTGTTTTCAAGAACGCAAAAGAAAACATTACGTACAAGTTCACGTATTGCTGAATCTCAACTTACGGTGATTATTATCGGCAATTATATTGGCGAAGAAATAATTCTTGTCTGTGTAGTTTTAAAATTCAAATGTCAACTTTGATGACATTTAACAAGCTGACAACCTAAGAAAGGTGAAAGTACTGGTATTTTCCTAACATAATCTTTTTCTTGTATTTTCATTGTGCGCTTGTCAAAGATATTGAACAAGTAAGTATATATTTACACTATCTCTTTGATATTTGTCGTGCACTTAACTTCAACCTTCAACTTCTAAGCTGGCTTGTTCGGAAAAGTTATTTCTAAGTCATTGTCAATGTTGTCAATTATATACAGTGTTGCCAGAGTTAAATGATAAAATTCCGCTACATGTCGTCGAAAATTCCGCTACAGGCAAAAATAACTACGTCACGGGGAGGTTGATGGGTTGGATGGTTGTTAAAAATTTCGAAGTTTACACCCGCCATTCAAAATAACATTTTGTATACAATATAAAGTGCCAAAATGCAGAAAAAACCCTCGAATTTTCCAATTTTCAGGTCTCAGAAAAATTCCGCTAGAGGAATTCCGTTACGTCTGGCAACACTGATTATATAGAATAAATCGACGAATTTAGATTTCTGCTCTTGCATCATTTTGGAAAAATGTAAGAAAACTTGGGATTTTATGCAACCAATAATACAGACGAAGAGTTTGCGTTGGTAGAATTTGAAGCCAAGCAGGTACATTTTGACATTGACATTGCGATTTTACGCGTTTTTTTTTTTGTAATCACGTGGTTGTTATTTTAGTGTCATTTTTTGGAATTAAAAAATAATAATAATTTTAAGGTAAAAAATCAAGAAAACAGACATCTCTTGCTATTTCACTAGTTTTACAAAATATTATCTAGTTTGGTCCAAAGAGGGTCTATTGTATCAGAAATGCTCTCAAAATTATGTTTCTATGTTTCTTCAAATAATGGTCAAAATGCGTATAGTTACATAGTTGGTCCATTCACTAGTCCTAATAAAATTGGTTAAAAATTGCGCTATATGGTCAAGCGAGTTTGTTTCAGTCGAAATTTTCTCATATTCACGAATCTGTGCTTGCATTTGCCATACATCTTCAAATGTTAAAGTTGATAAAGCTCCCCAAATCGGTCCATAATTTCGTCGCTACTGAAATTTTGTTAGGATCGCGAATCTACTTTTGTGAAAAACACGCATCCTTCTAGCACATTTTTGTATGATATATAGAACTAGATAATATAACATACATTTTCAGGAGTTGAATAAATCCCATATCAACAAAAAAATCAAAATTTAGGTACCTACTTGTAGCAAAATATACTAGCATTGTGAACCAACGAGCAGAAAGTGAATTTAACTTTTATTGGTTCATCGTTAGACAGTTTATTATTGATAGTTTAATTAATTCCATTTGTATTCTTCCATTCGTTCAATTTTTGTTAACATTACGTAAATTTTGCTTTTTTTGAGAATAAAAAAAATAGGGTGTTTATTTGCTTACATATATACAAACAAGGCTTATTTCAATAACAATTGAAAACCTTTTGCAGATTTAAATATAGAACTTTCATTGTCCTGCTTCTCCAAAGCCGGATGGATCTCTTGTCGTAGACTCTTGAACACAAAAAAGGGAAGCACCGATGGTTATATCATACAATATCAATTTTTCTGAAAAAAATTGTTTAAGTACATCATCAAAATAAATTTAAATAAAAGTCTCCACATATGTTTATTCTTCTTTTGGCGACAATGACGTTGCAAAACCGCACAAAAAATTATTCTATAATCAACCACACTAACTTCCGTGCATTCCCAACATCAGTAATCACCAGTGATGCCAAAATGATTTAACCTCGGAACAACGAATTTCCTCTAGTTCCCACAGTAAAAAATTTAAAACACCTCAAAACAAATCCTTATAACAACTTTCAAGAACAAAAAGTAATTGCTTAATAGTACTTAATACTTGTATTAATACATTTTTAATAAACAGGCAAAAGAAAAACAAAATAAAAAATACTCATTGGTTGGTAACGTATTTATACAAATTTCATTCGAGATACACCCACATAAAACTTTATGACAGATAATGAGTGAAACCCCTGCACAATGGCAACAGTAATTTATTGCTTTTAACACCCTATGCTACCCGATATCGGCACGTTCCGGCAGAATTTTTCAGAGCCGTACTCTGTTAAAAAAATAAGGTGAAATAATAGACAAATTGTATTAGTTAAATAATATTTATAAGATTATAAGTCACTATAATGACTGACAATTAAGGCGTGAAATCAGTTATTGAAATGAAGACCAATTCAATTCTACCCAAAGTACGTTTTGGGAATTTGAGTAAACAATTTCATTACCGAAAACAGGTAAAACTTTCAACTCAACCCGAATACGGCTCTGTATAAAATGACCTGACAAACCCTTTTCATAATTTATGGTTTCAGGAGCACCGCTTTTTGAGTGATTGGTCCCATAAAAATTTATGTGGGTGTATTTCGAATACGGTTACAGTAATGCAAAATGCAGTGAATAGTGACAGGTGGTGTTTAAATTATGAGGAACAGATAATTCCATAGATTACTATTAAGGGAACTCAAGATTTATTACTCTTGAGGACTGATTATCTTTCCAATTGTGAAGGCTACAATGTAGAAAATGATGGTAAATCAATATTTCGGTGAACAGAACAGGCTTATTAGTATTAACATAGGTATTCAATTCTAAGCAACCATTACCAACATGAAATGTAAAAAAATTAAAAAATTAAAATATTTAACCCGCATTTGTCAAGTATTTCATTTTTTTTCCGAATAGCTCAAAAAAAGTACCAGATTAATACGAAGAAAACCAGAGAACCAACTTTTAAAAAGTACCAAATTTGTCTCAAAGGAGGAACTTGAATATTGCCGAGTACGAATAACAAATAATGAAAAAAACCTATTGACAATTGACATTTGAGGTATCTCGTCTGTTTCACAATTCGTTTGACCCCTAAAACAGGCAAAAAAATTGGCCCAAAGTTTTATAGTAATTTTCCTAATATTTGACGTCATTCTCTACTTCCTGATTCTAAAAATTTCATGGCAGTTTTTTCCCCATGCAAATTGAATTTTCCTTTGAGTTGGTGTCACTGGTGATCACCGTTGCGAAATTCACACTTTCGCGCGACCCTTATTCAGAAGAGGGGATGGTTTACAGGGAGATGGGACTGTGTGGTTGAAACTCGTCCTCTTTCCTATTGCGTATTCATTGGGTCAACACGTGTTAAAAGCGGTACGCTAAAATTTTAATTTTTTAAAAAACACACCACAGTATGCCACAGTCACCAACAATAAAATTTATTAATAATTTTTGAGTCTTACACGTGTTATGCAATCTTGACCGCGAGTATCGGAGTACACCGACTTCGCATCATATCGTCGAAAAATGTTTATTTACTGCTCGATAGCTCTGATGTGTTCTGTTTGACGACTAAAAATAATTACGTTCATAGGAATGTTTTATTTGATTTGGTAACATAATGACCCTAGCCATTGTGCCACGCGGCTGGATTTCGATAAATATAAAAAATTGTAGTCTTGAAGGTCATGATTTTTATTTACAGCTCTGCAACTGATTTTTGCGTTTTCAGTAACAAAGTGGATAGTTTTGGGAATTTGGCCGGTTGGTACCAAAGTCTAGTTTGTGTCAGTAATGAAAAATGCAAGGACGTTGCAACGAGCGAGTGTCAAGGTCGCAGTCATGCGTATCGAAAACGTGGGAACACGAACGCGAACTTTTATCATTTCCAAGTAGCGACGTGTAGTCAGCATATCGATTATTTGTGAACTCATTTATTCCGTACTTTTCCCTAAGTAGATAATAGTACTAAGGCGGTAGTAAATTTTACACGTCTGCACGCACAGTAAGTAGCTATTTTATTCGCAAATGTCAAATTTAAAAGTTTTCATTGGTAGGTTACTTGGGGAATCACAGATCTATACGTTCCCACCATCAGTGTAATCATCTGGAGTTCATCGAATTTGTGACACTATGGAGATGAGTGAAGAGGTGGGTAAGAATGTTGTAGAAATTAATTATCTGTTGACTAATTTTGTAGGAGTGGAAAGAGTGCGTTAAAAAACACGGTTTCGGATTCAGTGACGGCGAGGAAGACAGCGATACGGAATCCAAATTAGTTTTAGATAACTTATATGAGGCTTTCAAGCCTCCGCCCATTTTGATAGATCCTGAAAAACACAAAATAATAGAAATAGGCGGATATGACAGTGATGATACCGCGACTTGTACAGACTTTTCGGAAAAAAGTGAAACCACAAACAAGGAGAAACGTCAGAAGCTAACGAAAAGCCAGAAAAAGAGAAGACGGAGACGATTATTGAAAGAAAATTCGCACAAAATTACAGACGAAGAAATAAACAACTGTAGAGTAACGGTAGTTTCAAAGAACAAAAGCGAATGCTGTGTTAATAAAAATAAAAATAAGAAAGATAATAACGAGCGATTAAAACAAGATACACCAAAAATAGAACATATCGCAACCGACGTAGCCAGTAGCAGTTCAGAATTCGAGGAAAAGCCTCCACTACCAAATGGAACAAGTGCTCTTAATAACAATCCTACAACTCACATAAGTGCCTACCAAATGCAACAAAATTTTCTCTGCACAATGGATATTATGCTCAGACAACTACACATTATAATAAACACCAACCCTACGGATTCGCTAAATATATTCTCCAACGTTCAACTTTGTCTAAAGACTGTCGAAAATTTTGGCGTCCACCGAAAGCCCATTAAATGTGTTGCCGTCCTTATAACAGAAACCGCAGCCCGGTTCAAAAAATTTCTTAACAATGTGCAATCAAACGGCCAAGCAGGAATTCCTTTCCAGGTGAATGAATTTTTCTATGATATGAATACAATAATTTTGGTCACTGTGACCAAACACCACGGCTTTAATTTACCTGAAGTAATGAATACGCTTGAAAATCTCGTCTTTGTGAGCTTTAACAATGTCTTGACAAATCTTTGTGAAAAAATGGTCAGTATTATTTATCATGTGACAGGGATTGCTTCCAGAAGCCCTTTTAAACACTTTGTGTTGTATCCAGGGACGGTGTGGGAAAGCTATTATGATATGCTTCATTTCATAAATTTGGCGAAGAGCATCCAGCACTCACGGATTAATTCTGAAAAAGGACAGGTAGTTAGAAGTGTATGCGAAAAACCACCCTCTGTAGTTGTGCCACAAGGATCAACTAAGAGTTTTTTAAGCGAAAGATCTACAGTGCAGTCGTCACCACAATGTCAGTCACAGCTAGACCCGATTTTAGTTGACGATTTGACAATAAACAGGCGTTTTATGTATGATGGGAGCTTCTCTGGATCAAATTTCCAAAATTTGTACTCCAACAAAAAGTTACTTCATGTGGATTCGTCTTGTAATACAATTGCCAAAACTAAGCGCACCACAGTATTAGATATTTCAAGTTTTGCTCAGTTGTGCCCACCTGACAATTTGACCAGAAGTGGTAGCTATTTAAGACCAAATTTTCAATTCCGGAACGATTTCCAAAATGTGTATCATTTTTTGCCGGTTTTGGAAGTCCCGGTTAAAATGTTGAATCAAGTACAATCACGAAAATTAGTGAATGAAAATTTGATTCAAAGTCGGAACAAGATGCGTCCTGAAGATGATCAAGATTTGGCAAGTAGTGAAAAGTTGCAACAGTCACTAGGGGTTTCTGCGATATTTAAGGAATTAAGTCCTATAGAGGTTCCTCTCTCGTGGGCGATGACAACCTGTGATTTTAGAATTCTAATAACCAGTGTTATTTTTTTACTATTTTTTAGAAAGATATTGTACTGTGTTTTTGTTGTTTTCAGTTGCATAGATATTTTTATGCTCATTCTTTTACTTCTGTATTTTTGTACTTACTTCGTTATTAAGTTTTAAAATGACATTGAGTTTGAATTTTCTTATTTTATTGTTTTCTAATTATTACTACGACCCTATTTCAATCAGTTCTATTTCAAAGTATTTTTGTCACATATATCTTGATACCAATTCAGAATTCAGATGTCAAAATATTGTTTAGACTGTCTATATACAGACTGATTTGTTTTAGTTTTGAGTGTTGCTTTTTAAAGATATTTGAAAATAAAAAATTAAAAGAATCAGTTTCGTTTGACATTTTGTGATATTTATAACAACTAGTTGAACGGCCAAGGCAAACAAGTAACAAGGTCACGGCCGTGCGTGCAGTATAGTTCGTCAATACAATCGGCGCCATTTATACGACGCTTTGGCTATAGGCAATGGGTGCTGTTATAAGTTATACTATATACCATATTGTGCAACATAATAGCTTAGTGCTTCCACGTTCAACATGGATGAAGAGGTACGCAATTAAAAAACAAAATCTGAATGACATTTTAATTTTTAGGAATATAAAGAGTGTTTAAAAATGCTTGTTTCTGGGTCAAGTGAAGATGAAAGCGATAGTGGATCCAAATCACAATTAGACGACGTGTATGAAAGCTTCAAACCGTCGCCCATTTTAATAGATCCTCAAATACACAAAATAATCGAGATAGGAACTTTCAGTAGTCAGGTAGTAAGTTCAAGTACTAAGAAGTTAACAAAAAGCCAACGAAAAAGGAGAAGGAACAAGAAGAATCAAAATGTTAAGACTAGCAGCACTGATAATGGAACGGGTCCAGAGACCTTTGGTGCTTCTGTTAAAGTAAATAATGAAGCAGTGAAGTCTGCTGAAGCCGCAGATTGTGAGTATAAGGTTAAGACATCCAGAAGAAAAAGGAAGAAAAAAGGTACCAAGACAGAAGATGTAGAGAAGGAACTACAAAAAAGTACAAGTACAACGGAAACTAAAATGAGCTATGGCGAGTCAGAAGAAACCACACGCTGTGAATACAGGATTAAGACATCGAGAAAAGAAGAGTATGGGAGCAAAAAGAAACAAGAAAACACCAACATAGATAATTCACACAAGGAAGCGCAATCATGTGTTAACGTCTTTTTTGACGTTTCTAGTGTACTAGAAAATAAAGAATTTGAAACGGTAATAGACTGTTCAGATTCTCTAACAGGGTTAAAATGTGAATACAAGGATTACACATCAAGAAATAAAACACACAGAGGAGAAAAGAAATTAGAAACTAATAATAGAGACGAGAGAGCAGAGGAAGTGCAGCAATCAAGTGGTATTTTGACTAGAAGTGGTTTGATCACCTACGTCGAAAAACATAGTGTGGGATTGGAAATTATATCTTGTCTTGCGCAAAACGCAGAAGCGATGGACTACATTAAAAATAAGTTGAAAACAAATGACAAAAAAGCTATTGAGGTAATGGACACTATTAAAAAGAAAACGGAACGAATCAATAGCAAAAATAAAACACAAAATAGTAGCAAGGAAATGACAAAAAAGCATGAAACATCTAACAAAACTTTGGGGAATATGATATGTTTTGACGATTTTGGCCATTTTATTTCCAAATTAAATTAATGTACTTATATTTAGATGGTTGTAATCACATCCAACAAACTTGTCGAAATATTTACGTGAAAATTTTGGAGTATTTATTGTGTGTCTATTCTTAATAATAAAACTATCATCATTTTTACGATGTGTGATTTTTTTACCCCGGTACATAAAATAAAGTCTTTTTTAAAGTATTATTTATATGCACTTTATTTTTTAATGTGATGAAATTTTCAAAACTTAAAAAAAAGTTTTGATTGGATATAATTCATATGTAAATTTTACATACTTTCAGTTGCTGTTTTTATTGCATACTTTAAAATACTGCCAAATAAGGATTCTAAAAAGCTGACTGATTTAGATTTTCACGGTCCAAAATGTACTAAAATATAAGTTTCCCGTTTCCAAAGGGTAAACTTCACAACCGTTCAATCCTTTCGAAAATTTAATGACCTTTTCTAGTCGTTAGGTATGTACATTTTACTTGAAGTGTTGTTACCTGTATATTTTTTCTAAAAAATAATATCTGTTCAATTAAATTTTGTCTCAAAACTACAAAACAGATTTTGAAATTTTGATAAGTCGCCAAGATTGCTGTGCCATATCTTCATGTTTTTTTATTCTACAGATACCATTGTTTAATTGATATTTCTGTCACATTCCACTGTGCCATAATCTGCTATGATTCATAACATTTTTTCATTATCGAGTTGTCTGGCCACATGTATCGATCACAATGCCAACTATTAATATCCAAAAACTTTCCGTTAATTTTCCGTAGTAACTGACTATTATTTATGAAGATATATAAACGTCCTTATTTTAATAGCTGTCTCAATTACTTACTGTAAATATTTTATGCCAATGTTCACTTACTATCACAGAACGGTATCAGTGTCATTAAGTAATGGCCACCAGAAAACAAAGTAAACAAAAACAGAATACTACTAACAAATATAAAACGCTGCCTTTGTGTAACATCTTCACAGCGTATTGTTTGCTTCCAAGTGACAATGTATGACGCCCTTCCATTTTATTTTTACTATTTTTCATCATATCATCATATTCTATAAACGCTTCTCTCCTCAACCACACTGGCCCGATTGATTTTTTCAATTCGTTAGTGAACATTGTTTCCGCGATTTGTAGTTTGCTTGCAATAGTGTTCATGAATCGTATCAAAAAGGAACAACTCTTAAATTTGGTAAACATTTTTCAAAACTTAGATTTAGATCTCTACAAAACCTTCAAGTATAGAAAAAAGACACATTTAAAACACAAATTAATTTTCTATATCTGTCACTTTTTTATACTTTGTCTGATATGTTTAGAAGCTTCTATCTGCCTCTCTGTTTTCCCTTACGAAATTTGCCTACACTACCTTCCGATTTATTTCAATCTGTACTTTTTTGCTATCATTGTGATACAATTCGGTTGCTTTGTGCTTGAGATTAGAGAAACGTGCAAAATTTTGAACGAAAAACTTCTAAATGTGTTTTCGTTATTGGAAACATGCAATGCGAAAGTGTCGCTTTCGCCCTTTATGTTTTGTGCTGTTAATCTTAACTTTTTTTCTCGTAATTACGACCGGATTTACGATTTAGTGGCTTCAGTTAATGATATTTTTGGGATACAACTGGTGCTGGCGTTTCTTGTCATTTTGCTATTTTTGGCAAAACTAATTATGATTTGTTTATCTTCTTTCATATACTTAGATGAAGGCGGTTTTGACAAGTGGCTCGCAATTGGTATTCTTGTTACAA